>NC_140581.1:859596589-864396589 GCF_964204655.1 Triturus cristatus
CTGCAGGAGGCTGCCTCCACCACGTGCCCTCCGGCACGGGGGCCTTCCCCTACCGTCCCTGCCCCATCGGGGTACAGGGATGGGGGCCACCATCCCTTGCGGGTCGGCAGGGTGACCAGATGGCCTGGGCCGGCCGGGCCTCCCCTTCCGGCTGCTCCCGGGAAAGTCGAGCAGAGAGGCGAGCAGCGGCAGCTCCGGGGGAAGGAGCCTCCCGAGCGGCTGCCTCGAAGCACCTGGCCACCCTCGCTGGACTGCAAGGGCAACTGGGTACGGCACCCTCCCAGGCGCTGGGTCGTCCCGGGTCATCTGGTCGCCTGGCTGCGGGCCGGCTGACCAGATGGCCCCGCGGGCCGGGTGACCAGATGGCCCTGCGGACGGGTGACCAGATGGCCCTGCGGGCTGGCGGCCGGACTAACTCCAACTTTTGTCCTTCCCCAAACGTCTGTAATAGCCGAGAAAAATGGGCTCCCCGGGCAGGCCATCGGGGAGAGGACGTGGCCTGGGCTTAACCCTTCTTGGTTCCAGCCGAGGGTCTGGGTGCTGGGGACCGGGGGTCCACCGGGGCCCGGGGAGGCTCTCCCCGGCCTGGCTAGGGTTCGGAAGCTGGGCCTGGGCCCGGGGCTTGTGCTCCGTCCGAGTGTCCCAGGGTGCGGGAGCCCCCCATCCTGCAAGCCAGCCGAGGGTCCGAGCACTGGGGGCGGGAGTCCACCGGGGCCCGGGGAGGCTCTGCCCGGCCTGGCTAGGGTTCGGAAGCTGGGATTGGGCCCGGGGCTCGTGCTCTGTCCGGTGGGCCTCGGGATGTGTGAGCCCCCCGTCCTGCAAGCCAGCCGAGGGTCCGGGCGCTGGGGAATGGTGTCCACCGGGGCCGGGGGAGGCTCTTCCCGGCCTGGCTAGGGTTCGGAAGCTGGGACCGGGCCCGGGGCTCGTGCTCCATCCGGCGGGCCCCTGGGATGCGGGAGCCCCCCGTCCTGCAAGCCAGGTGAGGGTCCGGGCGCTGGAGACAGGTGTCCACCGAGGCTCTCCCCTGCCTGACTGCTTTCAGAAGCAGGGACCTGGCCGGTGAGCAGGGGTGGCTAGCTTTATCTGCTACGCTGGCGGAGCGTAGTTTTCTGCCCACCCCTATTAGTAACCCGGTGGATAGGTCTGCTGTCATAGACCTGGTAACCTGAAGGTAGGAGAGCTTTCTTGTCAAATGCTCAAGCTCTTAAAATCTCTGACCAGGATAATTCTACTGTCAGAGACCCAAGCTTGTAAGATCGCTGTAACCTGATTGATGACACTGCTGTTATAGTTCTGGGTCTGTTTGATCTGAGGCGAGGACGGCGCAGAATGACCAAGCCAGATTAGAGAGCAAGAGCCCACTTTATTAGGACAGATGAACAGTTGAAACAAAAATGCATAACACATATGTCAACGAACCCGCCTGACTAATACAAAGTTTAACTATTTCACCTTCCACCATTAAGCACCCCCAATATGGACCAACCCCGAACAAACCATCCAAACCTTTCTCACCATACACTCGCCCTCCCCAAACCATCTCTCCCCTGTGCCAAGGTCTGCCCTGCCACGACTCTTCTGGCCCATTTCGTGATCCTTATTCTTCCTTGCCATCCTACAGAGGTGTTTTTCCTGCAGGCTGTAGCGCCAACAACCTAAGTTGGTTCACTAACACCAATGTGATGCCATCAATATTGATGCCAGCCTTTCTCTCATACCCAGAAAATACAATTAATTCCCCATGAACGACAAGTGCACCCCATCTTGTCTGTAAAACACTTTTTATATCCCCATGTTTTACAACCTCAATACTCCTACCTTTGCAAAAACGCCTCATTTCCCGATTTACTTTGCGTCATGCTCTTTCAACTGCAGTATATTTGGCCACTCCCCTCCAAATCCTCTGTGCCTCCAAAGGTGTCCAAAATACGTTTGCACCCAACCGCATTCTACAAATCACATCCTAGTCTCTGTTCATCTCTTTCAGTAGCCCAAAACCAAATAATAGCACCAAATCATTCTCCCCAAGGTGAATCAACAAGATGTCGGGCCATGGTCCACCACCCACCAGCTTAGATAGCCTTGGAAATAACTGACCCCATTTCATCCCACCTCTACCCCACCATTCAGTCTATACTTGTGTGGACAGAAACCACAAAATTTCTTCTGAAAGGACAAGTTTCAGCCTGTTTCACTGCCTATTTTACAAAAGAATGTCCAATAATCCACACGTATGACCATGCAATACAGGCTCCCTCAATGCAACATGTAAGAAAAAGATATTACAATCAACAACTCAGTAATGCATTTCATTATCCCTAATATAATTTTTGCAACATGCAGAAGGCCATCTCCCCAATTTCATCACTTCGGTAAGGGAAAAACCCAACCTATTTGCTCCGAATGCTACACCAATTGTAAATTGATGTATTTCAAAATCCAACAAACTTTCTCCTATGCATGCCAAACTCTTCCTCATTACCATCAGAACTTTGAGCAGCCAGCAGTTTTTCCATCCATGTATCAAAATATTATGCCAGATCGAGCCCCCTCACCTTCTTGATCCTTCAAAATATTCTATTTTGAATTCTATACAGAATAATCTTTTCCCCTTTCCCCATTTAGTCCTTCTTTGATTTCTTTAAATGGATGCACACATTTTCTATTCTTTCTTCAACATCCTACCTCCACTCTCAAACCATTAGCTGCGCGCGCTACGAAATTCGTTTTATTTATTTAATTGTTTACTTACCTGCAATTATCCATATTCCGGTTTTTAGAACCCTGCCCCTCCCCCGCCCCGCCTTACCACCCCACGGAACTCCCTCCACGGGCCGCGGCTGATGGCACACACCTTAGTACATGTCCTACCCTTCACATGCACTGCATCCTGCCCAGGGTTACCTTGGGCCTACCATAGTGGTGTCTGATGTGCATAGAAAGGGAAGAGTAAGGTCTGTCAAGTGGGTGCACATGTCAGGACAACATGACAGTTTAACCAACTGCGCGCAGGCACTGCAATGGCAGGCCTGAGTTCCCTCTTTAAGGCTACTGGTGTGGGTGGCACAATTAGTGCTGCAGGCCCACTAGTAGCAGTTGCATTACCAGCCCTGGCACACATAGTGCACTTTACCTGGGACTTTACTAGTAAGGGAAACATACCAATCATGGACAACCAACAACCATTATACTTTATACAGGGAGCACTTGCACTTTGACACTGATCAGCAGTGGCAAAGTGCCCAAAGCATCTAAGTTGGCAACACCATGTCAGAAAAAAGGTCTAGGGGGAAAGCAAAAAGTTTAGGGAACTTTAGCCAAAAAGGGCCAAGTCCTACAGTAATGTACTCATTTTTACAAGCACCATTGCAGAAAAGTACCGTAACTTCGAAATAATCTACAGGATACAGCACATCCCATGGGTAGCACCTTATCCACATACATTTCACCGTCAAAATGTAAGTCCGACAAAAATAAATCAAGCAGTTGTTCCATAAGCACCCAAAAAGCTGTTTTTATGTCACATTTTGCCAATCCAGCGCCCACTCCACACAGCCGGATCAATGCCATAGCCACATCCACTGATGCAAATTGAACCATCGTGTCCTCTTTTTCAATAAAATCATTCACTTACGAACCCACTGGCCAAGGCAAATGGTGAATCAATCTGTGTTCCCCTGGAACCTTCTTTGGCTCCACACCCAGTGGGGAAATCTTTAAATCCTGCAAAGGCCAATAGTCAAAAGGACCCACCATCCTACCTTCTGCAACCTCCTTACGTAACTTCTCCCTGACCACTTGCGACTACTCTTAGGCAGATTTCAAATTATCTGCAAATCTTGATGCTCTTGGACTCTTATAGTCACTCTTTGAAGCCCCATTCCAACATCAAAGCCTCCTGTCTATGTGGGTAAAATGCCAGCCAAGAAAAAAATCATATCTACTTTAATTGGTGTAAAAGCATTTTAGCCCAAGTAGGTATTGGCCTCCTCTCTCCCGCCTTGTCCGATGGAACCCACATTTGTCTGCTCCCCAAAACATTGAAAAACCGCATGCTTTCCTTCACACTTTGAACATTCTTGCTTCTATTTGTACGGATTCCCAGGGCAATATCCCCAATTACAACTCCAGCAGGATCCTGAATTAGGCCTTACCTGTCTATTCCAAGACCTCCCCCCCAGGGGGGTCTACCAAGAAAGGGACAATATTGCACGCTACACCACTTGCTGTGTGCAGCGTTGGCAGCGGGCATGCAAGGTATATCGATTGCAGCCACGGTTCATTATCCATTTAACCCATGGTTTATCTACCTTCACGCTAAGCCTAGCCCTAAATTCTTCATTGTAGTGTAGCCTTGCATATTCTCTGAAATTCATGTGTGCTTTATTTATCAGCTCCATATACTTAAATATGGACACCGCGCTATCTGGATATTATCTCAAAATACACTTGGGTATAATAGAAATGTGATGTCCATGTATCAGTGTTCATGGGTTCCTATATGGCGTTATGCCAACTCCCATGATTCTTCCTTTGAACCTTTATTTGGCTTGTATTTCCCTATGTAATAGTTGTAAACATCTACAAACTCTCTCTTCCAAATTTCTTTTCTTAATTTGCAGAAAATGTTAATCCAATGGCATTGCCAACGTCATAAAAGGCAAACTCTTCAAACCTTCTGATTGTGAATTACCATAACTTCCGTTGTCTGCACCTCCCCATCTTTAACACCTTTCTTTTTCTTTCAATTACCTGTGTCTTTGTCTCTTAACCCACCATCATTTATCTTGTCACTGTAGACCCCACAATCTCACCTGTCCCCACACCTTTGTCCTCCACCCCAGTGTCCACACTCTTGTCCATCAATTTTGTAGTTTTAAGCTTGTCCCTCAAGTCCCAGCATTTCCACCACCCCGTCTCACCTGGTTCAAAACGCTGCTGTACTCACAACTTTCTCGGACTGCCTGCACACTATTCCAAAGGTCCTCTTCTGTTAACTTGTCCTGAAAATGTCACCATACCCCCAGTGCTAAATATCTAAAAAACGGAATCTTCGGCAGGCATGTTATTTTCCAACTCCCCGTCCCCTCCAATTGCATTCCCCTATGATTTTCCGAGATTCACCAGCCTGCCAATGCAAAATTTCCCCTTCCTCCAGTTCTTCTTCATCTCCTTTATAATCCAAGTCAATCTCATCATCTAATCCCCATACATCCTCATTCCTACATCCACCTGAACATTCATCATCACCCACTCCACCATCAAACTTTCTCCCATTTATGTTATGTGGTGTATTACACAGTTAGTTCTCCATTGCTGTCAGGATTGATGCGCAGAACCTCTCCCTCTCTTCAGCCCGGCGGCCGCATCAGGAATGACCGGTGTCTGCACACCTCGGTTGGACCACGTATCCAGCATCATTTCTGCGTGGCTCTCCAGGTCACCCCAACCTGGAGGAGCTGTGGTCCCCTGCACTGCACCTGCTGTATTAGCCTTTCTCCCAATAACCACACTAACTGCCCATCAACTTGAAATCATTCTATACTGGGACCTTCATATGTTCTTCCAGCCCATCTATAACTTGATGTTCACTGCTATGCATATATCTCTCTTTCTTGTGACTACCTGTTGCCTCCCCCTGCGTGAAAGTATCGCAGGTAAAGTGGTGTTTTTGGCTGTTAGCACCAGCTTGTGAATGGGGCGATAAATTCATCACGACTTTGGCTGAGATAAAGTGCCGATAACTCGGCGATTGATCCTTGAGAATATGGCCCAGAATGTAATCGTTCAGAACTGTAGGGAATGAAAGAGCTATATTGGGTGAGGGAAAAAAGTAATCTTTATCACAATTATGCTGGCAGTCCAGGAAATATAGTCAGGACTCCGCCAGGTGTTCCCCACAGCATGTGATACCAAGTCCATCCAGTTAGCTTTGCTCCACCCACTTACATTGCTTGTGACCTTCGCTCCCAGACACCTTCAAAGGCTGTTACCTCAGCTCAGAGAACTGAGGGGCATATCAGCAAGCAGGCGATAGAAAATTATCGCCGCTTTTGCATCCGTTTTCGGAAGAAAAGCGGCGATAATTTTATCGCCTGATCAGCAAGGTCACGCAATCGCGTGAAACCTTGCCTTATCGCCATTTCCCTTAACGTCCATCTTTGCATCTCTAATGAGATGCAAAGTGGGCGTTCCTCCCCAGGATAATGGGAGAAATGTCGCTAAACGACATTTCTCCGATTATCAAGCCTCACGCAAAGCAGCATAGCAACAAGAAAAGTAGCCATAACCTCTGTTATCGCTACTTTCCTTACGCCTGCTTTGAAACTGACTTAGCCATTAAATCCTATGGAAGGTGGATATCATGGCTAAGTATGTGAGGCCCTATCAGCTAGCTATCGCCAAAAGTTGTGTGATTATCGCTGGATTTCCAGCGATAATCGCACATTTGGCAGCTTGCGCTCTGAATTTTATCGCTTTGGAGATAAGCGTTGCTAATAGCACGCTATCTCCGCAATAAAATTCAGAGTTGGCCAACGATAATTATCCTCACACTAAGAGCGCTGAGCGATAATTATCACCGGCCCTTGCTGATATGCCCCTGAGATGTTAAGAATTTCCCAATTCCTTTTATTTACTTTAAAGCCAAGAGTGCGTCACGCTGCCTGCCCCAGACCTGCCAATACGAATAAGATTGAAAATTTAGGGTTAGAAAGAGTCAATAGGACATCCTCAGAAAACAGGCTGACTTTGTGTTCCATCCCACCAAATCACATACTCGCATCCGCCACACCCTCTTGGATCTGAGCCGCTAAAATGAAGAGGATAGGTGATAGAGGGCATTCCTGCCTAGCTCTTTCCTGCAGTCACACTTTATCTAAGAGGTCTCCATCGATTCTAACGTGCACTTCCAGTGCACTGTAGTTTGCAATAATCTATCTTACTATTTGAAGGTCGAGCCCCACCTTATAGCGTACCGCTCCAGAAACTCCCTGCTCACGCTATCAAACACTTTTTTTGTATCTAGTCCCGTTAAGAGCACTAGGGTCTTCGTCTTTCTCTCTTTTGTCACCAGTCGGGTTATTTTCGGGATGTTGTCCTGAGCTCTTCTGCGCTCTATGATCACATGTAGTCTGGTTGGACCAGTCTGCTTTTAAGTTTTGAGGTTAAAACTTTAAGGCCTGAATTACAAAGGTATCTTACACTTTTAAGTAAATTACACTTTTGAGTAAGTTTACTAACTTTGGCTATTCACATTCTCCAAGCGTAAATTTATTACAAAAGTGTAACTTTTGTTTTTCCACTCCCTCAGTTGAAGGGGTGGAGTCTGAATAGGTGTAATTTACGACCATAAAGTTACGATATGTAACTTACAACCATAATTTACATTTGGCGGAGACTGCATACTCAGGGCGGAGACTCTGCATGGCAGTGAATAGCTGACTTCCGCATAGGGGCTGAAATCTCTGCACATGGAGATCTCTCCATGGTAAACAGCTCAATGATAAAGAAAATAGTATACACCTGAAAGCAATCAGGCACACCTGACCTGACACACATTCACTTAAAACCACATTTGTACTGCCCACAACCAACGATCAGTTTCTTTCCTCTTCAGCATTTGGCTCCTGCTCCTTGGTATGCTCACTTTGGGGACTTCATTCTAACAAGGATGCTGACTTTTATAGGAAGAAGAGAAATTTCACTGAGATGGAGATAGCTCATGTAGTTTAATTTAGGGTGAAAATCTACACACAACTACATGTACTGCCTCCATTCTCCCTATGTTTAGAAGGCACCCTTGTGGCTGGAGGTAACTGATACCGTAAACGCATTAGGTGCAGAAGTCTACAGTTTGGGGGACATCAAGAAAAAATGTCAGGATGAAAGAAGCTGGGTGAAGGAGAAGTTGTCCAGGTTAGAGCATGCTAAAATTCTTGCTAGAGGACCAACGGGAACATCTTTTCATCTCACTCCCCCTTGAGAAGGATGTCCTCTATACGATGCACCTCCTCGGGGTATATGAGCTGTCTTTTACAATGGTCCCATGTAAACATTTACAACACACACCCCACACTCTCCCTAAATTCTATTATATTTTGTGACTTGTAGTACTGATTTTAAATAGCAATACAACCCCCAGAATTCAAAGTTAAAAAAAACTGTGAATGGCCTAGCTAGTAATGCATGTACCTTGCTAATTTGTCAGCTAAGACTCAATCTCTCTATCACTAAACTTACAAGCACTCATCCACCTCTGTACTTCACTCATACCTGCATTCATTGATTGACACCATATATAATACACCACGCGCAAGCTCACTATAAGACACGTTTTAATAATTTGTTTAATGTTGTGTTAATGTTATTTTACAATGCCTCATGCAGCCACAGTGAATGCTTGAGCTGTGGCAGAAGTCTGTGGAACCACAGCAGGGCAACACACAGGGCAGGTCCTGCAATGCAAAACACCAACAAAGACAGGCATGTACCTATGCTAATAAGATGTGCATGTCTTGTCCTACCAAAAAGTCTATATATGTTTATTCGCGTCTTTAGAGTAAAAATTAACCCTGGCATATATACTGGTACATTACTTTATGCTAATGATATCATGATGTATGAGGGCCTGTGTTGTTGTCCCATACACCACCTGCCACAAAAGTGACTTCTACTCCTAGCAGTGCTCTTACAGCAGGCCTAGACTGGCCTAATACAGCAGGCAGATGGTACATGTGACAAGTTCTATATCAGCTCTTTATCATAAAGCTCTTTTACCTAAAGAACTAATATCTGGCTTGTTTGCTGACAGGGTGCCTGTACTTCTTTTCTCACACGTCCCTGTTGCCAACACGCTCAATACGTCACACAGTTGTTTCACAGGTTTGAATTGCTTTTTAATTATTTCAAGATTTTTGTCATTGTAAGAGTAGGACTATAGCTTATGTTAGAGCTTGTTTGAGCTAGTTTAATATAATTTGCTGTGCCTCTCAAAAAGAGTAGTGAAACCATGTACCTAGCATCTTCTTGTTTGACGTACAATAGCTCACTCCCCGATGTATGTCTCTCCCTCTCCTGTCATCTTCTGTCGTATAGCAGCCCCTGGCATCAGTCCTAAAGAAAAAACATCAACTAGGACATCAGGTGACATCCTGGAAGCAGCAATTAGGCCCTCTACCATCTGTCCGTCAGGTAAGATAAGTCTGGAAACCTATGATCTTAACTTTTACATCTTATAATATAGACAATCACTAACTCGTTGTTCTCTTAGAAACTGTATTAAAAATGTCTAAATGCTTTTCATGGTGGTGTCTGAGCTTCTGTATCTATCTCTGAAATATATATATATATATGTTTGTTCATTAACCCCTCAACTGCTGGGCATTCTATTCCCCACCCCCACGCCCTGTGCTGAAACGTTTTTGGCTATTTAAGGTAGTTCACACTTAGGCCTCAATAACTTTGTCCACATAAGGTATCCACTCCAAATTTGCATCTTTTTCCAACATCATGGGAATTCTAATTGTACCAAGTGTGGATTTCACTGGAGGGGGCTGAGTAAATAAGCAAAATAAATCTAAAGTTTGAGTTTTTGGAGAAAAATTGGAAAAAGGTGCTCCGGATAAAAGTGTGTGTTTTTTTTCTTTGGCTGACCATGGCATCAACGAACAGTTTCTAGTGGTAAAGTCACCATCTTCCCAACTTTCAGAAACATACAGAGCTGAATACAAAAATAAATTACCATAGTTTGGGCATTTTGGAAAGAGGTAGCGCATTATTCCTATCTTTTTATGCTTTCAAACTACTTCCAGTTTTTGGGGGATACCAGTGTGAAAACCCTGGGTGATCCAGGAAAGCTATATATTTCTGAAAAGTCGACAAAGATCCAAATTCAGCAAGGGGTTGCATGTGTAGATCCCTCAAGTTTTTCCCAAAGAAACTAACTGTCGAAATAAAGAAATATTGAAAATGAGTAGGAAAAAAATGGCCGTTTGTGACAACGTTTTCATCTGTAAATATTTGTCATGATGACTGAATTACAAAAGCAATACACCATAACGTCCGCTAGACGATTTTGATTGCGGGGATATTTGGGCTTGTAGGTTCTCCAAGAACCAGAAGTACCCAGAGCCAACAACTGAGCTGCACCATACAATCGTTTTTAAATGAATATAGTATGTTGAGTGAAGAATGGGTCTCAAGGAAACCTATTAATTTCTGAAATGGGCACAAGAAATAAAGTTTAGGGGCAGTGGTTATTTGTACATCTCTGAATTTGTGGATACCTGTACAAGCTTGTGATTCAGAGGCTATTTTTCAAAATGTCTTCTTTCTTACACTCTAGCTTACATTTGGAAGGCACAAATGCAGTGTAATTCCATTGGTAATAACAAATGTTCTACTAATCTGAGTTCAAACATAGGGGCATATTCTCAAGCCCCTATCGCCACGGGAACGTCACTTTTTTTGACGTTCCCTTGGCGATAGGGCCAGCGCCCTATACTCAAAGCAGTGTTACCCCAAGTTAAGTGGCTAAACTAAGCGTGAAAGGGGGCGTGTAGTGGGAGTACCACCGCAACACCCATTGAATTTGACGCTGCCACCTATTATCAAGGGCGGCGATAATAGGTTGCAGCGCCGAACTTAAAACCAGAAAAATCCTGGTCTTAAGGTGGCGAAACGAGGAGAAATGCTTCATTTCTCCTCGTTTTTGCTATTTCCATGTGTGCTGCCTTGTGCATCACACATGGAAATAGCACAATGCCATGGTTTGTTTATGTACAGGAAGGTGTACCTTCCTGTACATAAACAAACCACCTTTTTTTTTTTTAAAGCTGTTTTCTAACTTACATGTGTGCTGCATGAAGCATCCCTTGCAAATCTCACCCTGACTAAAAAACATTTTCCTGTTATTTCTGTGATGGAAAGTTCTGGAATCTGCGGGGAGCCACAAACTTCCTTCTACCTAGCATTCCCCCCCAAGTCTGTTGATAAAAATGCAACCTCACGTCTGTGGGTAGGCCTAATGCCTTAGACAGGAAATGGCCCAAAGGTCCAGGGTGGGATGGTTTATGTGGCTCCCATCAGATTTACCTTGCAAACCTCAAACCTTGACTGAAAACAAACATTTTCCTCAAATTTCTGTGATGAAACGTTCTGGAATCTTCGTGGAGCCACAAACCTCCTACCACTTAGCATTCCCCAATTCACACAATAAAAATAATACCTCACTTGTGTGTGTGGACCTAGTGTGTGCAATAGGAAACTGTCCAGAACACAACTTGGACACATACAATTTTTCCACAAAAACTGACCCTTTTTTGTGCAATATAGGAAGCTGTGGATTTTGGGGCCTAACTCAGCCGGCATCTAGGGAAACCTAGCAAACGTATACATTTTTGAAAAACTGACACCTAGGAGAATCCAGGTTGGGGTGACTTGCGTGGGTCTCACCAGGTAATTTTACTCAGAAGGCTTAACAAACCTTAAACTACTAAAAACACACATTTTCCACACATTTCCCTGAGGAAAACCTCTGAAATCTGTAGGGAACCACAAATTTCCTGCCACCCAGCATACCTTCAAGTCTCGCAATAAAACCTCACTTTCCAGTTTTCCATTTACTGTCGCTTACTGGTGCCCTTTGTGCCCTCTCCCCCCTGCCCCCTTTTTTTCTTCTGTATCACCCACCCGCTCCCCTCCCTCGCGCTTTCCCGCCTCTGCGTCCCTTGCGGCCCGCCTGGTGTCCCATTGGCTGCCCCACTCCTGCCTCCCAGCTGCTCCTCCCTCCCACAGCCCCTCATATGTAGCCCCCGCCGAAGCCAGGAAACCCGACTGAGATACAACACCGCCGCCCTCAAAGCACTCAACACCGGATGACCATCTGCCTGCTACCGAGCCACCCCAAAGTACACCCACGGACCCTTCTCCTGCCTAGGCTGCAAATTCACCTTCGTCCGAAACTGCACCCCACCAACCAGACCAGGCAACAACAACCACCTCAAGTGCATCCTGCTCAACACCCGCTCCGTCCACAAGCACGCGGTCGAACACTGGGACCTCCTCGACACAACAGCGCCAGACGTTGCCTTCCTCACGGAAACCTGGATGAACGCCTCCTCAGCCCCCGACATCGCCATAGCCATCCCAGACGGCTACAAGATAATTCGAAAGGACCGCGTAAACCAAACCGGAAATCGCCATCATCCACAGGAGCACCATCAGCATCTTGACCAACTCCGAAGATACCCTCACCACCGCCGAACACCTACACTTCCAGATCTGCACCAACTCCAAGACCACCCTCAGAGGAACCCTCATCTACAGACCACCAGGCCCACGCACACAATTCAGTGAAGCCATCGCCGACCTCATCAGCCCGCATGCCCTCGCCTCATCAGACTACATCCTCCTAGGGGACCTGAACTTCCACCTGGAGAACAACAACGAAAACAACACCACCACCCTGCTCACCAACCTCGGACTCAAGCAACTGGTGAACACCCCCACCCACTACGCCGGCCACACGCTCGACCCCATCTTCTCTGCCAGCAGCCACGTTACCTTCAGCCACTCCACCGGACTTCACTGGACCGACCACAGCTGCATCAATTTTACCTTCAAGAAGACCACACCCCACCACCACCCGCAACAGATCCCCCGCAGATGCTGGAGCAAAGTCACCACTGACCAGCTAACCACATCACTGAGCCAGAACCCACCTATCAACACCATGGACACCCAACGACGCAGCCCACAACCTCACACAGTGGATCATCAACTGCGCCGACACCCTTGCACCACTGAAGAACCCTCCAGGCAAGCCCGGCAACAGGAAAGCCACATGGTTCACCGATGACCTCAAAGAATCAAAGAAATCATGCCGAACCCTCGAGAAAACCTGGCGCCACGAACAGACGACAGAAAACCTGACAGCCCTCAAGAACGCCACTCGCAAACACCACCAGCTGATCCGCACCACCAAAAAGACATCCTTCAAAGAGCGGCTGCACAACAACGTACACAACAGCAAGGAACTCTTCAGCATCGTAAAAGAGCTCTCCAACCCCAGCGCCAACAGCAACGACATCACACCGTCACAAGACCTGTGCAACTCCCTCGCCACGTTCTTTCACCGCAAGATCGCCGACTTACACGACAGCTTTGGCGCTCAGACCCCGCCCCCAGCCACAGAACCAACACCCCCTAAAACCACCCTAAGCGGCTGGACTCCCATCAGCACTGAAGACACCACCCACGTTATGAACACCATCCACTCCGGCTCTCCCACCGACCCATGCCCTCACCACATCTTCAACAAAGCCGACACCATCATCGCACCCCACCTCCGGAACGTCATAAACAACTCCCTCACGGCCGCCATCTTCCCAGAGAGCTGGAAGCACGCTGAGATCAACGCCATACTGAAGAAACATACGGCAGACCCCAAAGACCTCAAAAACTTCCGCCCCATCTCCCTTCTTCCCTTCCCCGCTAAAGTCATCGAGAAGACCGTCAATAAACAGCTGACCGCATTCCTCGAGGCAAATGGCTCCCTCGACCCATCCCAGTCCGGATTTCGAGCCAACCACAGCACCGAGACCGCCCTCATCGCAGCCACAGACGACATCAGGACCTTGCTTGATAACGGAGAAACAACCGCTCTTCTCCTCCTAGACCTCTCAGCCGCCTTTGATACAGTCTGCCATCACACCCTAACAACCCGCCTCCACAACGCGGGGATTCAAGGTAATGCCCTGGACTGGATCACCTCGTTCCTCTCCGACAGAACCCAGAGAGTCCACCTTCCTCCCTTCCGCTCAGCGGCCACCGAGATCATCTGCGGCGTACCCCAAGGCTCTTCGCTCAGCCCAACCCTCTTCAATATCTACATGAGCCCCCTCGCTGCCATCGCACGCAAACACAACCTCAACATAATTTCATACGCCGGTGACACCCAGCTGATACTCTCCCTCACCAAAGACCCAGCCACCGCCAAAGCCAACCTCCAGGAAGGAATGAAAAACGTCGCGAAATGGATGAAACTCAGCCGTCTCAAACTGAACTCAGACAAGACGGAGGTCCTCATCCTCGGACCATCCCCATCCGCCTGGGACGACTCCTGGTGGCCCACAGCTTTGGGCACCGCACCTACACGCACGCAACCTGGGATTCATCCTGGACTCCTCCTTCACGATGACCAAGCAAGTCAACGCCATCTCATCCTCATGTTTCAACACCCTGCACATGCTCTGAAAGATCTTCCGGTGGATCCCTACCGAAACCAGAAAGACGGTCACCCAGGCCCTCGTCACCAGCCGACTGGACTACGGGAACACCCTTTACGCAGGAACCACAGCCAAACTTCAGAAAAGGCTCCAGCGCATACAGAACGCATCCACACGACTCATCCTCGACATCCCTCGCCAGAGCCACATATCTGCCCACCTGAGAGACCTGCACTGGCTTCCCGTCAGCAAAAGAATCACGTTCAGGCTCCTCACCCACGCACACAAAGCGCTCCACAACACGGGCCCGAATACCTCAACAGCCGCCTCACGTTCCACACTCCAACCCGCCAGCTCCGCTCCGCTAGCCTCGCCCTCGCCAGTGTACCACGGATCCGCAGAACCACCACCGGAGGAAGATCATTCTCTTACCTGACTGCCAAAACGTGGAACTCCCTACCCACCCACCTACGAATGACCCAGGACCATCTCACCTTCAGGAAACACCTCAAGACCTAGCTCTTCGAGCAGTAGCAGCACCCCCCCCCCCCCCTCCCTTCAGCGCCTTGAGACCCCCACGGGTGAGTAGCGAGATTTACAAATGGATTGATTGGTTGATTGATTGTGGGTAGCCCTAATGCCTTAGACAGGAAACGGCCCAAAAGGCAACATAGACACATTACATTTTTGCCCTGAAAACATACCTTTTTGTTTTGCAAATTTGCTGTAGATTTTGGGTCCTGGCTTCACTAGCACCTAGGGAAACCTAGCACCCCTGTACATTTTTGGAAACTGGACATCTAGAGAAATCCAGGGTGGGGTGGCTTAGGTGGCTCCCATCAGATTTATTTACCCAGAAACTCTTGCAAACTTTGACAAAAAAAACATTTTTTTTCTCACATTTCTGTGATAAAAAGTTCTGGAATCTTCGGGGAGTCACAAACTTCCTACCATCTAGCATTCCCCCAAGTCTCACAATAAACATGGTAACTCACTTTTGTGGGTAGACCTAGTGCGTGCAATAGGAAACAGCCCAAAACGCAACATGGACACATCACATTTTTCCACAGAAAGCTGACCCTTTTTTTGCAATGTGGGTAACTGTGGATACTGTGGCCTAACTTAGCCAGCAGCTAGTGAAATCTAGCAAACCTATGAAAAAAATTTAACTGACACCTAGGAGAATCCAGGTTGGTGTGACTTGTGTGGCTCTCACCAGTTAATTTTACCCTGAAGATTTAGCAAATCTCAAACTACTACTAAAAACACACATTTTCCACACATTTCTCGGAGGAAAACGTCTGGAATCTGTGGGAAACCACAAATGTCCCACCACTCAGCATTCCCTCAACTAGTAGGCCTAGTGCCCGCAACAGGAAAGGGCCCAATTCGCAACATGGACACATTACATTTTTGCAGTAAAAACACACCCTTCTTTCTATTCTGCAATCTTGGTAGCTGTGGATTTTGAGCGCTAACTCAGATGGCACAACAAATTTACTACCACCCAACATTTCCTCAAGTCTCTCGAAAAAAATGCTACCTCACTTGTGTGGGCAGGACTAGTGCCCGGAACCGGAAAGGGCCCAAAACGCAACATAGACCCATCGGGCCCGATTCACAGAACTAACTTAAGACAAAATCCTAAACTTACTACCTTTTTCGTATTCACAGAAGGTACTTACTCATTTTGGTATTCACAGAAGACACTTACTCACTTCGGTATTCACAGAAGTTAGGAGTCCTAACTTTAGGACTCCTAAATGCCTTCTGTGAATACCGAAAGTCTTAAAATTAGGATTTTTCTCAGTTTAGGAGTCCTAAAGTTAGGACTCCTAACTTTACTACTACTAAACTGAGAAAAATCCTAATTTTAAGGCTTTCGGGAGTCACAGAAGGCATTTAGGAGTCCTAAAGTTAGGAGTCCTAACTTTAGGACTACTAAATTGAGAAAAATCCTTATTTTAAGACTTTCGGTATTCACAGAAGGCATTTAGGAGTCCTAAAGTTAGGAGTCCTAACTATACTACTACTAAACTGAGATAAATACTAATTTTAAGGCTTTCGGGAGTCACAGAAGGCATTTAGGAGTCCTAAAGTTAGAAGTCCTAACTTTAGGACGACTAAATTGAGAAAAATCCTAATTTTAAGACTTTCGGTATTCACAGAAGGCATTTAGGGGTCCTAAAGTTAGGACTCCTAACTTCTGTGAATACCGAAATGAGTAAGTGCCTTCTGTGAATACCAAAATGAGTAAGTGCCTTCTGTGAATACCAAATTGGTAGTAAGTTTAGGATTTTGTCTTAAGTTAGTTCTGTGAATCGGGCCCATCAAATTTTTGCACTGAAAATACACTATTTTTTTGCAATGTGTCTAGCTGTAGATTTTGGGCCCTGACTCAGCCTGAACCTATGGAAACCTAGCAAACTTGTACATTTTTGAAAAGTAGACAACCAGGGGTCCATTACTTGCGTGGCTCTCACCAGATAATTTTACCCAGAAGCCTTGGCAAACCTCAATCTTCTCTAGAAACACAGATTTTGTCACACATTTCTGTAAGGAAACTGCTGAAATGTGAAGGGAGCCACACATTTCCTACCACCCAGCATTTCCCTAAGCCTCCTGATAAAAATGCTACCTCACTTGTGAGGGTAGACTTAGTGCCTGCGACAGGAAAGGGCCCAAAACACATCATAGACACATCACACTTTTGCACTGAAAATGCACCCTTTACTTGCAATGTGCGTAGCGGTGGATTTTGGGCCCGTTCTCCGCCGACACCTGGAAAAATTCAGCATTCCTAGACTTCCATGCCAGGCCCATAGTCCTCAAACTGATTAAGCATATCTACCTTTAAGACTAAAGCAGACATGCTGAGGAAGACTACCTATGTTCCCTAAAGAGCACGTCCAAACTACGAGGAGCGTTCATTTTTTACATACTTGTCCCATCCACCGTGTAGTGCTCTGATTGTTATGCACTTGTCATACGGAATACTGATCATCTACTATGTTCTGAGGGAGGATGAACATGGCAAGCAGGACACCCATACCTGTAGAGTTGGGTACAGAGTTCTCTGTAATGTATTGTGTGTTTGTAAAGCACAGCTTAACCTGGGAGGGTATACTGTCGCCGACCTAGGAGCAGTGAGGGCTGATCCATGGATTCACATAGTGGAAGAGCCAGGTGTTCAGCATTGCATGGGATGCAATAGTTTTAGACAGCGCAGATGTGTAGAGGCAGGTCATTCCGCTCTTTCAAAGCAAATTTGGAGAAGTCACTTCTCACTGTTCTGGTTCTGCGTATGCGTGGGATGTGTGTGAGTACAATTCAGTTTGAGCAAAGATGTCTGGAAGGTTTCTGAAATCAGAGACAGGTTTGAGATATGCTGGGCCATTGCTAGGTAAGGTAAGGCTTTGAGTGTGTGTCAGTAGTTTGAAAGTAGCTCTGGCTGGGAAGCCAGTGAAGCTGTTTCAGGTGCATGGTGGGAGGGTGGGGGAGGAGGATGCCTGCTCTGTTCTGAATGGTTTGGAGTCATCTGCTTAGTTGAGTGAGGGAATAATTCAACATTGGGTGAGTGTGGCACCGATGGGGTTGAGTCCATTGGTGAAGATGAAGTCATGGCATGTGTATCTGTACTACCTTGACTATCTGCCTTCTACCTATGTGATATCCCTGTGGAAGCAGACCTAGCCTAAGTCTTACCTACCTGTTCATGTCTCTGTCCCTTTTAAAGTCCTTTAACTTGCCAAGCGAACCTTTACGAACGCCTTCTGTTGCTAGCTGCTTGAAGTTCAACAAAACATGTCTTCCATGTGCCTTCAGTGCACTCGCTGTGCTAGATCCAACTGCTTCCAGTTTGTGGACGCAAGTTGGGGGTGTTCGAGACTGCCATGCAAAGCACACAGTTCTCAAACTGAGTGAGCGTATCTAACTTTGAAATTAAGGCAGACGTGCTAAGGAAGACTGCCTAATATCGAGTTATGGAGTCAACACTGTAACCCTAAGAAGCAGGGTAATTATATTTCATCAAATAACTGTGGTTCACTTGGGATAACCTTAGCCGACAAGGAATAAGGGTATAAATATAAATGAAAACACATTGATTAGAAAGGTAAGTAAGCCTAAAACACAGGCAACCCAAACCACCATACATTCATGAACACCAAACAAAGAGGGGCAAACGGATACCCAATTGGTCCCTTAGTCAAAATCTATGACCATTAGAAAATTATTGATAAAAACTATGCATTGAACAATTGAAAATTGGTCACAATAGAATTTTAATCAAAGCAACAATTTGAAAGCAACACAATAATGGTGATATGAATTATAATTAAGGCTCCCTGTTTTCCGTTTTTACTGATTTTTACAGATAAAAACAGACAGAAACCAATAAGTTTTCTGTCTGCATTTATTTTAAAAAGTGGATAAATACAGAATATTGTGCTTCTTTTAAGTGACTCTCTATGCTGTCTTTCATGAATTATAGGCCAGCAGCTGAGCAGATGGACAGCATGGGAAAGTAAGAGACAGGATGACATTTCTTTTATTAATGGCATATGTCAACATACATTTATGATATAATGCTAGTATTTACTAGTGGCTGTATTGTTTTTTTTAAAACTTATTTTTATTGCCATTTTCATATTTCACACATTGTACATCATTCAAAACTTTCAAATAGTCCTGACAGATTATACATCCATCATCATCATAGTCTTTATTCGAATTTAAAAAATAATTCATAGAAGACACAAACATGTACAAAACACAGAATTATCACTAATCAAATCCTTGTAAAATACATCAAATCGTCCATTAAATATCTAAAAGTTACAATTAAGACAAAGATTAAACATATCGACAGACTAAAAGTTACTGTTAAGACAAGAATTAGACATATCGACAGACTAAAGATGGAAATATGTTATAAAATACAGTTCAAAATAATACTTCTATTCGTACAAGGGGATTTACAGCAACAACCCATAAAGCCCTACGGGGGTGCTCCCGCGGTTTCCCTAAGAGCCCTATGCCTTAAGGACCAAGCCCAACCCAGGTATTTAGCTAGGGCGATTGAGAGTACTGGGAGAGTACTTGTGCACAGAAGTCTTAGAGCAACGGCAGAACTCCTTGTGGCCAAGGTTTTACACAAAGGAGACAGCCATGTTCTTCTAGGGTTGGCATATGCAGGACAGACAAACAAAAAATGGGCAATTGTTTCCTCATGAAGGCCACAAACGGAACAGGTCCCTACGCTTGCTCCAAACCACCCGTTAGTTAGAACCCTGAGTGGAAGGGAGCCTGCTCTTAGTTGGAAATAAAGTTTCCTATCTCTGGGTTGGGTGATCAGATCCCAGTAAGGTTCGAGAACTGGGGAGACCTTCGCCTCCAAAAATCGGCTAGTCATCGTGGGGGAGGCAGAGTCGCTCCAGACCCGGTGATTTACCCGTTCCCAGTAGAGCATTTTCAGGTATCTCTTCGAGGGGAACCCGGCAGCCACAGGATCACTCCATAGCCCCTCCAAGCCCAGGTCTATCACAGTTTCCCGGAGGTTCCTCAGCCACCCAATCTTGTGGAACGTATCGGCCTGTATTACGTCCATAAGGCCCATTGCATATGAATGGAGCTCCGGGGTGGTCCAGAGTCTCCTCCAGTATAAGACCGGGCGGAGTTTGGCTAAATCCTTGATTGCCTTCCTACCTAGATCGTACCGTAGTGGTACCAAGGGCGTGCTCTGCGGGAGACCGACTATGCTACGGTAAAATTTGTTTTCAACGACTGCTAAAGATGACAATGCGTCGAAACCCCATAACTCGGCCCCATACAACACTGAGCTTAAAGCCTTAGCCTCATATACTTGAAGCACTGGTTTAATAGGCTTGGTGTAGGATTTTTTATGTTCACTAATCAGAGTTCCAGTTATCTGCCTAAATTTCAGTGTAGACATTTCCAGATGTCTATTCCACTTATTATCATGTGTCACATGCATGCCCAAATAGACAAAGTTTTTAACTTCCTCGAGTTTTTGCCCAGTCATAAAAAACTTTCCTGCTCTATAACTTGAGTGAGGGTTAAAGCCCATAAGTTTAGTCTTGGTCACATTCACCTCTAGGCCATGACTTCTGCAAAAATCTTCAAAAACTAACAATGCCCTTTGCATGCCACTCTGGGTTTTGGATACAATGAGAGTATCGTCAGCAAACATCAATATTGGAGTGCTTACTCCAGCCAACTTGGGAGCATCGGTGTTAACTCGTAACATGTAGTCTACTATTCCATTGATGTACAGGGAGAAGAGCGTGGGTGCCATGGCACATCCTTGGCGCACACCTCGCTCAACCGGGAACTCGGGGGTGATATCCCCCGAGCCTCCCCACTGAATTCTTGCAAAATTCGGCTCATGAAGCCGCCTGATTAAGGTCAGAAGTTCCAAGGAAAGCCCAAGCTTTTCGAGAACCCTCCACAGCTGCTCTCGAGGAACAAGGTCGAAGGCAGCTCTTAGGTCCACAAAAGCGACGTAGAGACTGCCTTTGCCTAATGTTACTACTTTCCAGTGCAGTTGTACAAAGCGGAACACCTGGTCCACCGTGCTGGTAAATTTACAGAAACCAGCTTGAAAACAGGAGAGTATCCTATTGTCTTCGATCCAATCCAGTAGCACATTCAGGACCATCCTCCCGATGACCTTTTGGATTGTGTCTATTAGACTGATAGGTCTATAATTTCCTGGGAGGGATTTATCTCCCTTTTTAAAAATAGGGATTATAATTGCACCCCCCCAAGATTTGGGCACTGGAGCGCCTTCGGCCACAGCATTAGCCACTAGTGAGATATACTTGCTCCAACCGGGCTTGTTGTTAAGGAAGAGATCAGATCCAAACCCGGTGCCCGCCCAGCAGCTACACAAGCCAGGGCTGCTAAAACGTCGTTTGGACTAAAGGGACCATGCAAATAAAAAACATACGATGTCAGCCCCAGGCATTTGTATAGGGGATTACATGCGTATTGTGGTTTAAAATACCCTATCCAGTCCTCTTGAGTAACATGGTTAGATGGACTATCAGGCGTGCCACCTCTGTTCCATTTAATCACATTCCAGAACAATCTGGAGTCCCTAGCGTAGCATGCCTCCTTCAGATCTAGCCAATACAAATCATCCCATCTTTTTTTGGCTTGAGCAAGACACTTCTTATAATGGTATCTAGCTATTTGAATAGTTGTCTTGCTCCCACTAGAAAGGGCTTGCGTCAAATTGCCTCTGGCTCGTCTGCACTCCTCATCATACCATCTTAATCGTTTGAAAAGTGGCTTCTTGCCCTTACTTATTGGCTTGTAGAAAAAAACGCGTAGTCCCTCAAAGAAGGACTCATGTAGTCTAGTGACTTGATCGCTGCCTTCTTTAGTCACCAGAACGTCTTCCAGTTTCACAATAGTTTGGGCAAGCTCGTCGTCAATGCTAGCGATGACCTTGGCATTAATCTTGACCTGAGGCCACTTGAGTCTTCGCATGTCATTGGTAGGAACACGGTCAGGGTGAGCCGATTTTGGTTCCTCTCTTGCCATGCTACGATCTCCCCACCAGCAATGAGTAACACAAATGGGGTTATGGTCACTCTCGGCTCTTGGTACAACCACCATGTCGATAATGTGCTGCCACAACCTCGTGCAACAAAGAACATAGTCAATCCTACTGACTGAGCGGCCATTGTCAAAGGTGAATGCACCCTTCTTGTCCCCTAGGGTCCTTCCATTCAAGGCCCTTAGGCCTTTCTCGTAGCATAGTGCATTTACCTGCACTGCTACCGTAGACCACCTTTTAATTGGGGAAAGCAACAGGGCAGGTATTCCCCACAGCCGGTCCTCTTCGGGGTCAAGGCCCCATTCGGAGTCCGGATCTAGAAGGGGTTCAAATGTGACGTTGAGGTCACCCGCAACAATCATATCCCTATTGCTCGAGTTGGTTTCAATAAGACTGGTCAGAGTATCCAATACCCGTGACCTTTTCCCTTTTGTCCCACGAAGGTATAAATTGTAAATGTCTAATGTGTGCATTAGGCCAAAAGTTAATCTCACTAATTGGATATCCGGGGAGCCTGTATCAATCATGACTGCCCTAGAGAATAAACCCTGTCGGGCCCAGATGGTTAATCCACCCATGGGGCGGCCTTTTGGGCCCTTAATCGCTGGGACATAGAAATTCAGGTAGCCCAGCAAAAACTGGGCCTCGCAGGTCCATGTTTCCTGCAGAAGGCAAACGTCATATTTGTTAACAAAACCCACCCATTCGGGAGAATCTAGTTTAGTCTTGATACCAGCTAGATTCCAAGATAGCAAATTATACATCCAGTGGTGGTACATAGCAACTGGTGATTCGTCAACGGGGAGCATAAACAATGTACAGATATATCGTGATGTACTAGTGGCTGTATTGTTATGTAATATTTGAAAGCTTAAATAGCTAAAACACAACAGACATCAAAGTATGAGTGTGCGTCTATCAGTTAAATTGATATGGAAATATACAGTTTTTCAACTTCATTTGTACGCAAAACACAAAATAAATATGGATAAATACAGATAAAATGGCCAAAAAATAAATATGGATAAATACAGACGGAAATGTTAAAAAAAGCCCTAAATATAATAGAGCAATAGGCTGCCATTAATTTCAGCAAAAGGACACCATTCATTGAATCTGACAATAAAATGGAATTAGAATACACAAATCTACCAAATCAATCAGCAGTCCATATTACATAGGTACAGGTCGACGTTTCAGCCCAAAGGTATACTTGACCAGGGCCGTCCTCAGGACAACGTGTCGCAAAAAAAAAATATATTAATTCAGTTTTGAACCTAAACAAGACAAAGGGAGATAAATCAAATAATTAATACAGTTACTAGTATTTTATGTATCATACATGTTAGGTTTGGGGGATGGACCACCCCATGTGGAAAGGTCACGCAGGGGTGTTCAAGACATGTACCCCGTGAATAGTTGTCTAGTGGTCAAAGCCGTGACGACACAGCCAGGGTTAATAAAAAATGTGCCAGACCGGACCTCATAGTCTTTGGCGAGTGTAACACCGAACAGAGCCTATCTCTTTCGTTCTGCAAGCCGCGTGGACTAGCACCTATACTCTGCGGCAACCTAACAAACTGGCAACGAAGGGGTACATGCCTGACCACTTTTGCGCTCCTACTCCTGGCTGCTGTGCATGCCGCGATCTTGCCAGTGGCCCGCAGAGCATTTCCTGCTGCACGACTGTGGTTGCGGCGGCCTGTTCCTGACACGGAGTGTTCCCTGGTGCTCCGTTGCCTGGGGGCTGCCTGTTCCTGCTGCCGGGCTCATTCCCGGTGGGAGGTTTTGTTTCTGTAATTACCGCACAGTGCACTTCGCTGTGCACGCGCATTTCATTCCTCACGGGAGTCGAGCGGTGTGCTCTGACTCGCTCCCCTGGCCTCCTGCCTACAGGGGTTTCTGCGAGGTGGTGCTCCTCCCCAGCTCTTCATACACCAGGGGCCAAACTGCTATTGAAGGCTCTGCATCTAATGAGAGTGGTGCTTGTCTAGGATGCCTGCTCAGTCCATACTGCTCTGTTTCTCCCAGGGATCTGAGGACCTCACTGGAGGAATATCCACATACCGACCACAGCATTCATTTTCTAACATGCATGGGCAATATTTTTCAGGCGTGCAGCGCCTACAGACCTGCTTCTCTGTGCATTATCTGTTTGCCTGGTGAGTCATGTGAGGCGTCCCTGCCACCTTCTGCCCTCACCTGTGGCGTCCTTATCAGGTTCTCTCCTCCGGCATGCCTGCCAAGCGCATAGGACACTGGAACCAACTGCTCTGCGCAGGTCGTCTGCTGTCCAGGTTCCCGCACTCCTGGGACATGGGCATCCTGCCATAAGACTGTACCACTGTGTATTTGGCACCATCTCCTGCCATTCTACAGCTGTTTTTCTCCCCAAATGCTCCATCAGAAGTCAAAGTAATTTTTACCTTCGGTCTGTATTTTGACTCCTGTGCTGTCTACACTTGCCCACTGCTGTCATCATCATGGCCTCTGTACCTGCTCTGGAACCGTTTGTGGTGGATGGGTCCCCAAGATGCAAGGACTGGATCCAGCAGCTGGAAACTTATTTTGCGGAGGTGGGCCTAGAAAATGACAGGTGACGTCCCATGCTTTTGCACATGGGAGGGGCGGCCATCCACAAACTGGGGAAATCTGTTGTTGAGGCTGGCCCTCCATTCACCTATGCTACGTTAAAACAGGCTCTGACTGATCACTCAGAGCCTCTTGCAGATCGCGACTATGAGAGGTTTTTGTTGCGTCTGGCCCATCAGCTACCTGAGGAATCATTAGACACTTTTTAAGCTTGTTTAAAAGTCTTGGCCAGTACCAACACTTTCCTCAATGCCAATGATGACATTTGTGCCCAATTTCTTCTGTTAAGGGCAGGGAGAACATTCTTCAAGCTCCAGGGATGTCCATGGCAAACATGCTAACCATGGGCCTATCCGAAGAGCTGTCCAAAGTGTGTGCCGCACATATGGAAGCAGCTCTGCAAAGGTAGGTCAAGACAGAACCAGTTAATGTTGTGAATGTAGAAAAAAAGAAACCACAGCCAAAATTTAACTCGACTCCCAAGACATATTACAGATGTGGAGGGTCCTGTCCACACCAAGGACCCTGCCCTGCTCACGGAAAACAGTGTTCCGCATGCAACAAACCTAAACATTTTGCCAAGGTATGCTGTTTTCCCACCCCCACAAAGGGTAAGAAGCCCTAAGCAATCAACGCGATGCAGTCTTCCACTATGCCAGAAGATGAAGAGGCCATGGATGACGATGAGGACCCAAAGGGAATCGATCATATCATCCACACACTCCAACCTGGTGGATATCCGCGGAGGCACATTCCCAGATGCGATATTCTCCTGACAGGCCATCAGTTACCAGCGTTAATCGACACAGGAGCTTTGATCAATATTTTGGCTCAGGTTGTCCTAAAGACACTCTCTTTTCAACTGACTCTACGCCTCACCTCCACTCAGGTTTTTGCATATGGCTCATCCACACAACTCCCACTGGCCGGCATTTTCACGACATGACATGCCCATGATTCTCACTCGACTCGTGCTAAGGTGTATGTGACAAAAGGTGGTTCTGGGATGCTGTTTTGCTACCGGACGGCTGAGTGTCTTCAACTTGTTGCGTTTGCATTTAGCATCCACTTAGGAATCTGGTGGCTATCTATGCATCTCTGTTCGAAGACATAGGATGTCTCATGGACCATCTGATTCATTTACACATTGATGACTCCATCCAGCCTGCCGCGCTGAAGCATCGGAGGGTAGCTTTTCACCTACGCCCAAAGGTAGAAGTGGAGCTGCGGAAGTTTGAGCAAGCCAACATCATTGAGAAGGCTGACGGCCCTACACCATGGATGTCCCCAGTAGTGGTGCCACGGAAAGCCAAGCAGCCGGGGGAAGTCAGACTTTGTGTCGACATGCATCTGTGCAATCTGGCCATCCGACGTGAACGTCATCTCACGCTCACTGTCGACAACATTGTGGCTGAAGTCAGCGACTCCAGGTGGTTTTCTAAAATGGACATCCGGGCTGAATACTACCAGCTAATGCTTGCCCCGGAATCTACCCATGTAGGCTTGCGGAGGTACAAGCGTCTCAGAGTGTAGAGTGCGGCAGAAGTATTTCAAGGCACGATCACGGGGGTTTTGGCTGGCCTCACTGGCGTCATAAATGTCAGTGATGACATTCTGGTCCATGCACCGACACTGAAGGAACATCTCGACCGTCTAAGAGCCACTTTTCAAAGATTGAAGGATAATGGTCTCACGCTCAATAAAGAGAAATGCTCGTTTCTTCAAAAGGAGATAGCGTTTTTCAGATACCATTTCTCGGAGGAGGGTGTCGTGCCGGATCCAGCAATAGTCCACAGCATCCGGTTACCGCAGGCGCCCACCACTGTCACTGGAGTGCACAGTTTTTTAGGGATGGTTACATATTGCGGGCATTTCATCCAAAACCTGACACCACTCAATGACCTGCTTCGAGAATTGACCATGGCCAATGCCACGTAGAGCTGTGGAACATCCCCGAAGTTCGATGCTGAGGAAGTGGAGGAATATGTTCGTCTGGTGTTGGAACGATCCTGGTCGCTCCCCATATCCCTTGCGAACATTGTTAAGGCCACTACTACTGATGAATGACTTCAACTGGCCATCTCTGCAGTAACATCTGGAAATTGGCACGCCCTCACTCAAAAGGCCTTCCTTCATACCGAGGAGGAGAGACTGGCACTGACATCCCTACACAATGTTTGTCTCGAGCAAGCTGTCTCTGTGGAAAGGTGCTTACTGAGAGGTCCCCAGTTGGTAATCTGGATACCTATGCAACAACAGGTGGTTGACCTCGCTCATACCGCTCACCAGATAATTGTCAGAACCAAATCCAGACTACGATGCAAGGTATGGTTCCCAAACCTGAATGACTTAGTGGAGCGTACTGTCTGGTAATGCCCGCTATGTCAAGCTGTTGGACCAGCAGATTTATCAGATCCCATCAACACTGAGACCGTATCACATATCCCATGGCACTGAGCCAGTGCTGATTTCAGATGTCTACCCGATGTCCGACATATGCTGCTTGTCATAGACAATTTTTAAAAACATCCTGAAATTGAGATCCTCGAGCCAACGACAGCAAGCCAAACGATTCCCCGTTTGGAAAAGTCTATGGTTTGTTGAGTGAGCTCCAAACAGACAATGGTCCCCCATTCACCAGTCAGGAGTTTACTGAGTATTTACGATC
This sequence comes from Triturus cristatus, assembly GCF_964204655.1. Classification (NCBI taxonomy): domain Eukaryota; kingdom Metazoa; phylum Chordata; class Amphibia; order Caudata; family Salamandridae; genus Triturus; species Triturus cristatus. The sequence continues at coordinate 859,623,663 of NC_140581.1, forward strand.
CCATGGCATCCATCACAGGTGAATTACGCCACGTTGACCTCAAGCTAATGGAAATGCCAAAAGATTTATGCAGACTTTAAACAACATTCTCAGAATTGCCCTGGCAAATTGACAGAACATGGAGTGTGCCCTCTAAGCTTTACTGAGGGAATATCGACTTACACCACGTGCCACCACCAAGTTTAGCCCTAGTACTCTGTACATGAATCGGGCCGTGAATGATTTAATTCCCCATGTGGAAGAGCCATCAGCCCTAAAGAATCAAGTGGATGAAGTGCTGCGTCAGCGCCAGGCCCGGAATGGCCACGTCTCTCGAACAAGACGTGCCAAGAGGCAAGTCATTAGCATTGGTGATATGGTGCTAGTTAAGAATCAACAGAGAGGAGTTGGCCTAACGGCTAGGGCGGTTGACCTCGAATCTGGGGAACTGGATTCGAGTCTCGGCAATGACGCTGAACATCCTGTGATTCTGGGCAATTCACTTAATCTCCCTGTGCCTAAGAAAAAAAAACAAATGAATGTGTCCTCATGTAATGCAACTGGTGCTATGTAAAGCACTCTAATACCCGATTGGGGTCAATTTCGTGCTATATAAAACTCAGTAAAATAAAAAAAAACATCCCTGGAACAAATTCCTGTTGCCTTTTGAGGTTGACCCGTGGAGAGTACTCTCTGTCAACAGAACTATGATAACTGCTCAGGAGCAAGGCGAGACTGAAATGAAAAATGTGTCTTTCTTTAAGCTCTACCAACGACTAGCTGTCAGTTTAGCTGATCAATCACCAACACTCGATTGGGGGATGGTCGTACCTGAGCAAGATTACCCATTGGCCGGACTTCCTACGAGCCAAGTCTCCGCCCCCCTGCTCCACCCTCTCCCGAGGACGATGAACATCCATTGCCAGTGATCCAGTCCAAGTCTCGTGATAGGGTGAGGGAAGACAGTTTGAATCTGCACTCTGATCCTGATGTCTGTCGGCCACAAGAAAGATGTGGAGCCGGGTACGAGGGTCCCAGGCGGCAAGGGACTAAGAGATACCACCTCAGGCCGCGTCCAATGAAGTCATCTTGTTTAAAAGGTGTAATGGTATACTGATTCAATGTGGTGACACTAGATTCCATTGAGTGTGTCTCATCTCTCTCTCTCTCTCTCTCTCTCTCTCTCTCTCTCTCTCTCTCGCTCTCATTTTCCACTCACTTCACTGAGTTGTTTAATTTTGTAATGTCATGCACTATTTTATCAATAGGCATCGTTCAAGTGTTATTCTGACGGTTATGTCTATTGTTTAATGTCTAGGTAAAGGAGGAATGTTATGTTTGGGGGATGGACCACTTATGTTGAAAGGTTACACAGGGGTGTTCACGATGTGTTCCCCGTGAATAGTTGTCTGGTGGTCAAGGCTGTGACGACACAGCTAGAGTTAATAAAAAATGTCCTGGACCGGACCCCGTGGTGTAGGAAAGTGGGTTTCTGTTGCAGTAACCCCCCACTTTTTGGCAGACTCCTGATGCTCTTTGACTTGATGTGCCCTGGGTCCCTGCCAATCAGGTCCAAGGGCCTGTGTTCTTTCCCCAAAACTAACCCAAATGGCATCTCTGGCCACAGGTCAGCCCCTGCTAAATGGTACCACAGGTACCCAGGGTACTGTGACCAGGGAAGACCTCTAAGGGCTTCAGCACTTATTGTGCCACCCTTAGAGGCCCTGTACCTTTACACACACTGCCTTTGCAGGCAGCGTGTTTTGGTGCAGAACAAAGTGACATCCCTGTGTGCCATGCCTACAACCCACTGCCCTGGCATAGATCAGTCACACTTCTAGCTGGGTGCCTTATACCAGTGGTGAGGGTACAGGTGCATGAGCCCTGTACCCCTACAGTGTCTAAGTCCATTCTTAGACATTGTAAGTGCAGTGCTGCCATTAAGAGTATATGGTGCTGGGAGCTAGTCATTACGAACTCCACAGCACCATAATGGCTACACTGAAAACTGGGAAGTTTGGTACCAAACTTCTCAGCACATTAAACCCACACTAATGCCAGTGTGGGATTTAATGAAAAATCCACACAGAGGGCATCTTAGAGATGCCCCCTGAAAAACATCCAGCCTCTGATGGGTTCCCTGACTGGTACACACCAGCCTGCCACCACGAGACATGTTTCTGTACCCCTAGGGTGGGAGCCTTCGCTCCCTGAGCCCAGAAACAAAGCCTTTCATGGGCGGAGGTGTTCACACTTCCACCAGGCCAGGAAGAGCCATCTGTGGCAGGGGAGCTTCAAAGGCCCGGAAGCCTTTGTAATGCGACCCCCAGCCTCGCCTGCTTTCAAGAGCTGGCCCCCTTCCTGGCTCCCCTCCTTTTCGGCGGGAAGACTGGCGGGAAAAACTAGCCAGCCCAGAAGGTGTGCCCACCTCTGCCAACTCCACCCCTCAGGAGGGGGAGGCGAGGTGAAGCAGTTTAACACCAAACTGAGCCTGTCTCTTTCATTCTGCAAATCTTTCAGCCTCGCACCTATTCTTTGCTGCAACATAACAATACACAAACACCCTTGTGTTTGTGACACAAAAGAAAAAACAAGTGTTGAGAAAAGATACCACCACCAAATGTGCAGGCTTACTGAGAAGAGTTTAGAACGAATCTGATAAAAAGCAAGACAAAGAGACCGGTCCTGAGGTAGGATTACAATTAGTATCTACAGTTCTGAAAGAACATAATTGTGAACTCACAAGTTAAAGAAATTAGGAGCCCCAGAGAACTGCGAAGACATTCCAGAAGATATTATTGAGAAAATGTAACCAGAAGTCCATCCATCGAAAGTACATAGGTTGTACCAGAAAATGAGTGTAGCTTGAGGGTGTACCGGGGAATTAATTCTTGCACAACAGTCACCGGAGCAATTCTAAATATACGGCATTAGTTTAATTTAAAAACCACAACTAGCACTCTATGGGGTATATTCACAAGAACGTGTGATAACTACCGCAAGAGTAGCGTAACGCAACTTTCAGTATCGCAGCCTATCGCGTGAAAATAACCCTGTGACAAAGTGGGATTCACAACCAGGCGGTACCATGTGATAGTCACCAGATAACGCGCCAACTGTCCGCGTCAAAATCAACGCCACGCTGCAGAAATACGATACGCGAACCCAAAAAAACATGCGATGAGGCCAACCGTGGTACAAAAAGTTACGAAAAACAGCCACAGGCCTGCAAATCCCACGCGTCTGGCGGAACAATGCACCATAAAAACCACAGAAAAAATACACCAAAAACAAAAGTGCGTAGCAACATGGATGCACCCTGACACAGCGCAGGGGTCAACCCGAACCCCACAACCCCCACAGACTACCAGCAAGGAACAACGGGGTCGGGGAAGGCCAAGGAGAAGAGGGAGAGGAAGACGGGGTGCAGACCGCATGAAAACTATACCAGGGTCACGGAGGTGACTGAACACTACCAGCAACTGACCCACTAGCAGACCACCTGGTTTGCAGTTGGAATGCCCAGGAGGCCAATCCAGGAGGCCAATAGGCGCCGGCATGACGTGACTACCTAAACCAGGCACAAACCCGCTGCCAACAGGAAGGCAGCAACGGCGACAGCAGGTGGCAGTCCAGCGCCAGCGGAGGAGCTGAAGGAAACCCAGGCCACAGTCATCAGTGTGGAGACGGTGCAAGGAGTAGGGAGTACGGACACAGCTCGAGAGGACCTGACACAACATCAACTCGGAGTGCAACGAACAGAGACTAGGGGGACGGGGGGAGTGGGCACAATGGCATACGTGCACAACGAGGTGTAGCACACTGTACACCCACAATCACCCAGGTCCATGGCCCCAATCCCCTTGGCACACTGCAGCACACGCACATAGCACGAACAGCACACCCACATTGACGACAACGAGGAACAAAGCGCATAGCCAGCTGTGCAGAACAGAAGACACAACCGGCTCCGCACATGCACAGAAACATGCCTACTACATCTGACGGAGCCGGAAACTGTGAAATGGAAATGTACACGTACGACATCACATCCGTCATGTAGACCAAATGTACACTGTCCCGCAGAAGAATCCTGCACCCCCCCAAACAGTCACAATGTACATTGCAATACAGTCTGCATGCAAACCTGCACAATGCGCCAACATATATGTCAATGCAAAGTCAATATGCACCTCCCCTTCACATTGCAGAGAGGCACACAAAAACTTCAGCAGAGCACAGAATACAACACATTAGTGATGCCGGAGAGTACCACCACACCGTTGACACCGACGCCCTACAACAGCACATGGATATCCCATGCAAACCCCACCAGGACCCGGACAGCCAAGCTACTCAGAGGAGAACACCCAGCCTGCAACAGACCACACAGCAGGAAGCACCCGCAAGCGCAGCTGGCTCACGACACGTCACCCACCCACACATCGCACCCCAATGCCATGTTCCAGCATGCCAAAAGGAGGTGGCCCAACAGGTGTGGTTGGGGCCGAACCCATGGAAAGCGAACCAGGACACATACGTAGGTGTCCATCACCCTTCAGGGGCCACCAACACCCCACTAAGGAGACCCACACTGCCATAGAGACACGTGCAGTTGCACATTCACAGTACAGAACCATGGGCAGGGGCGCTCAAATTGCAGTCACACACCCATTTTGGCTCTGCGTACAACGGCCCTGGCCACTCCGCATACGAATTGAGTGGGTGACGACAAAGCTACATGTCCAAGCTCCAACCCGCTGACTGCGGTGACACGTCTGCATCCGATGTACACAGCACAATGTAATAGCGCAGGGCCCATGGCCCTCATGCATACAACAAGACCACAGGGACACACGCAGATATCATGTTGAACTGGCTACGGGCACATGCGCCTGGCCCCTTTATTGGCAGGGCCACATGTACAGTGACACCTGTGCTGGATGTGTGTGGGGTGAGTGTAAGCCATTCCGCACGGAATGTCTGGTGCTGGCAACCACTTGAATATTAGATACCAGTGCAACAGAAACAGAAAACACATGCATAAAAGAGTCAACTGCTGAGCAACATGGAGGGAGCCGGAGAAAGTCCAGAGGACAGCCAACATGCAAACAGAAGTGTCCGTGAGTTGCAGTGCACTGGGGATGGAACACTAGAGATGAGCGCGCCCATGTGAAGAAAAACTCTCGGATTGTGTCCCTCTGACAGACGCCAGATGCAGATGCAGTGGGGTGTGTCATACCTGCATCCTCTTCCCCATCAACGTCCCAGGACCCGAAACACTGTTTGAGGTGACATAGCTGCGCAACCTCTCCACAGCTCAAAACTCATTCAGTAACAGACAATGGCACCTGGAGTGCTGAGCAGAGTATCAGGCCGATGATGGCATCCCCAACAGGTTTGAGCAACTCGGTAAGTCTGTCGGGACCACCGTGTCGACTGTGGGAGATGGCTGTTGGAGGTGGTCCTTGCGGTGGTGGCGTGTGCCTCCTGCGGTGATGCCACGTCCCGGCCGGTCAGGACTCGATTTGGTGTGTGAGCCCTGCAGGTACGCTCTTGAGCCCGGTGGCTGCATACAGCGCAGGGCCACAGAGAAATGGCATTGATGACCCCAAGGCCAACGCTTCAGGTGCCATCCAATATCTCAGAAGAAGGGGTCCCGGACCTGAACAGCACAGAGTTAGTGGCTCCGGATGCACAACGGCCGGCACAGGCACCCAGCCACGGGACGGTGACATGCAGTGCAGTCAGATGGGCAATGCGACCTGAGTGGGTCACCATCAATGTCCGAGGTGTATGTTGCGGAGGGCATCGGGGGACAGGGGAAGTTGTCCTCCAGGGCATGACGCCGAAAGGTTTGATTTTATCCGGAAGCAGCAAATGGAGGAGTGGAATGTGACAGCCTCGTTGCCACTACCAATTAGGTATCAGCTACATGAAGATGAAAACTGCCCTCTAGTCCATAGACTCAGACAACACCAAAGTTCGACCAGAGAGTGTCCATGATTGTCGGGGAACAGACTTAGTGGCACTGGGGCTGAGAGGGGATGCTGTCTGCGATGATGCCGGTACGCTGATATGCACTCATTGCAAAGTGAAGATTCTGTGACCTACTGGACCGCAGTGTAGGCGGGAGGCAGTGGTCAGCAGTGGCCCACAGCCATGTGGCATTGGCTGGCGAGGCACAGAGTTAGTGACACAAGGGCAGTTGTCGGTAGTGTTCGATCACCTCCGTAACAATGATCTTGTTCCCTCCAGACTGCAACGCGTCATCCTCTTACGCCTTTCCGTGCGTGCGATGACATGTATTCCTGCTTTTGAATAACCGATGTTCAGTTCCAAATCTGTGACCAACTTGTGTGCAGCGTAGGCAAAGGGCAGTAGTCCGCATAGGGCCATAGGCACGTGTGATTGTGATGCCATGCACAGACTTGTTGGCACCACATCCAAGTGATAATAGTGACTTGTCCTATGCCTTAAATGGTGTTCACTGCCATGGTGTAATCAAGACTCAGTTCCAAATGTGTGACCTACCTGACCGTGGTGTAGGCTTGAGGCAGCGGTCAGCACGACCCATTCACCTAGTGTCGCCGGCATAGGTTGGATGGCCCCACCGGCCTGCCTAGTTCAGGTTCAGTGGCACCACGTGTTCGGACACCTCCGTGTATGTAACCCGAGTTTCGTACGGACTGAGCCGCATCTTCCTCTTACTCCTCTCCGTGCGACCACTGGTGTGGATTCTGCCATTCGTGATTTGCGCCTAGGTGCTGGATGTGGGACCTACTGGCACGCCGGGTAGACCTGGTCCCTCATCCACGTGTCGCAGGCTGGCATTGAACAGGGTTAGTGGCACCACGTGTCACAGGCTGGTGTTGAACAGGGAAAGTGGCACCATGTGTCGCAAGAAGCCCATGCGGAACTATGCCTCACTGATCGAAGGGAGTCTGGTGCTGTTGCCGGTGGCCCGTGTCGTGGAGGCCGTGATGGACTGAGGAGGCTGCCAAGGTCGCGGCCCTCGGGCTTGGAGCTTGATCCGGAACGTGGTGGCCACTCCTTGACACACGCCGGTGTCGGCAGGTGATCAGTGTGGCCTGGCTGCGCAGGGGCGGGCCTGACGGGTTCGGGGTCTGGCAGGCGCACAGCATCGCAGGCAAATCCACTCACGAGGACGGCGTCGGCCTCATGGCGGGGTGAGAGGTGCCGCCCTGGCAGAGACGTTGTGCTTTGTGGAAGAGGACCACGCCCTGGGCTACGTGCTTTTTATTCACACCCCTACGCTGGCGTGGCGTACGCCGGGCCATTCCACTCCGGGAACACTTGGGGGGGTCGTTAAAGGCAACATTTCCGCAAGGTCCCCCACTGGCTGGGGTGAAATGGCTGCGTCCACTGTCCACTAGACTCCATACACCAGAGGTGTGTGTCGCCATGGATATGGGTGTGTTCTGCATACTGCGGTCTGTCCAGCACATCTGCACCACTCTTGGCATTAAGTACTTTCCCAATCATGACTCTCCTGCATCCTTCACACATGCCTGATTGCCACCTCTCCCCACATTCGGATGTTGTGTGGCTGAGGTGCCATGCCGTTGATGGCTCATGTTCACGGCTTGGCCAGGTAACCATTGTGAGTTGTTCTATCTTGCCTGGTGGGTGGTCATGTTGTTGTGCATGTTGCTAGTGATTTTGTGACGTGTGCATTGCCAGAGTTGTGAGTTGCATGGTTGTGGAGTTGAGGTGAGTAGGGTGTCTATTTGAAACTTGCCATGGGGCTGTGCATTTCCATTGTTGCCGTCCTGGGTAGGCTGGTTGATGATGGACTGTCGGAGGGTGAAGGAATCATGCACAGGGGCTGTGTTGTTGAAGGCAACATTGTTGGAGGTTCCGCGGTGTTCTGATGTTGCCTGCACATTGATGTGAGACGTGTGCTTCCTGTTGCGGTGATTGTGTGCTGTGTCACCAGGGGGCACAGGTATGACATATGTGCTGTGGATTGCCCCCAACACGTGCTTGCATCCTGCAATGGCGTATGGTCCTTGCTTGGTCTCAAGCGGATCCTGCGCATTGTGTTGGATGTATGGGGACTGGGGTACCAGGGTGATGGTGATGTCCAGGTCAGGTGTGGTGGACTTGAATGTGGCTGGTTGTGAGACTCCTCCGACTCTGGCGGGTGTTATTTGGGGGGTGCCAGGGTGCAGCCAATCCAGCAGCTTGGTGTGGGGTGGGATGTTGGTTGTCCGCTATGTTGGTGTCGTAGGCCTGTTTGGAGATGATGGTCAGGATGCGCAGGATGGTTGTCCCTTTCAGCCTGTAGTGGATGGTGACATTATCAGATGTTGGGTCTGTGATGCTGGCGTGTTTCCTGGAGGCCTGTTGTCTTTGTCTGCGCTGCCTCTGTGGTTGTCCGGGGGTGGGGGGGGGGGGGGGGGGTCCTGGGGTGGTGTCGGTGGGTGTTGTGGCCCTCTTGGGTGTCCGGACTGCATGATGAGTGGCTCCTTGACATCTGTTGCACTTCCGATGTGGCCCTGGGCTGTACTCCCTTTTGTGGTGCTGGCTGCCGCCCAACTTAACACCAGGTCAGAGCAGGTGTAGATTTCCTGGTGCTAAAGCGCCTTATCGCCTGTTTTGTGTTTTTATCACCAATCTGTCTGGTCGTTGAGAATGTTGAGCTGTGGTCGCGGCTTTTGGCACGGGAATGCCCACTCTGCATCTCATTAGCGATAGTTGCGGGGGTCCTCTGTGGCGATGTTTTTTGCGGCTGCTATCGCGGGTACACTGGTGTTGTGGGCTGTTAGCACCAGCTTGTGAATGGGAAGGTAAATTTATCACTACTTTGGCTGCGATAAAGTGACGTTAATTCGGCGATAACTCCTTGTGAATATGCCCCTATGTATATTTAATTAATTGGAACTTACTTCAAAGCCAAATAAACTTCAAGAAGGATATCGGTCCACCAGCCGGGGTACCAAAAAGCATTCAAACAACAGGACGCTTTGTCTAACCTTCAAAAAACCATTTCTGAATTTGAGGCTATCAGTCCACATAGAAAGTGTGCTAAGCTCCAGAAAGACATCATCAACTATGATAAGAACTTGACTTATCCTTATTTTTCTGATACTTTTTTATCAGTCCAGCAATTCTAATTTTCAGCAACGGGGTTACCCTACACAGAAACAGGTCACATTCTCTGACTCATCTGTTTCTGTGTTTCTGAGACTGAGACTGAACCCCAACCTAGTACGGATACGACCACATTACCATCAATACCCCAGTACAACCAGCCCCAATTTGTTTAGCTAGGGGCCGGGGTTGAGAGAGATCCAGAGAGAGGAAATGAGGTCAAGGCCAATTCTACCAACAAAGACTTTACCAATTCGGGGAGGGATAAGACTTTACTTTTTTTTTTTTTTGTGTGTTTTATATAGCGCAAACTTGACCCGAAGGTATCAGGTATCAGATCGCTTTACATGAGCAACAATTACGTTACACAAGGACACATTAATTTTTGTTAGGCACGGGGAGATTTAGTGATTTCCCTAGAATCACAGGATGTTGAGCTTCATTACCGAGACTTAAACCCAGTTCCCCAGATTTGAGATCTACCACACTAGACTGTTAAGCCATATCCTCTCCCCATTCTGAGTCATGGTTTAAGTTTTGTACCCCAGAATACAACAAGGCCACCTGGGTCTACGTGGAGAGTTAAGAGATGTAAGAATCTGCGATATCCCTTTTACAGGACGGTTCTCCTCACCCACTCGAGAGCGGCATGCTTTGTCATAGGGAAACCTACTCACATCGCAAACCTAATTGCATAGTCTGAGAGGGAGGAGCTCAAGGATGTTTTCAGTGTATTAACTAAAGGTTTCCTAAAACCAATGATGTAGGCTCAGTGTGGAGAGAGAAAAAACAGAAAATGGTGTGTGAGCTAAAACAAACTCTATAGTAGGCCTGAAAGTTTTATTGGGGCCTCCATAGGTCAGGACTAAAAATTAAGTACTATGAGAGGAGGGAATTCAACCTGTCATAGATAGGTGTTGGTCAACATGCTTCTGCTTAGTGCCCTACGTAGAGGTGCAGCTGCTTTCATCAGGACCAAAAGGTAAAATCTGTGAGTAACGTGAAAAAAGAAGAAAGGGGAGAAGGATAGTGATGGCGAATGTCGCGCCACAAATTCTCAACCTTTTAAACATACAATACTGCACTAGTGGTTGAAGTGAGTCTTCGCCCTGACAGGGGTCCACTGGTGGTTGTGGTTAATCTTTGTGATCTACTGGTGAATACTAGACCTCACACTGTGGACAAGAACAAACAAGACACTCTATGGGGCCTTCCACCCATCAAAGGTCACCTTGAGGATCATGCAATGTATGTCCTCAAACCACACAGACCTCACACGTCGACATAACGCATTATACACAATGGTGATGTGGATGAATAGATACCTACATAGTAACTTTAGGGTACATCGAATTACCCTATTAATGGTGCATCGTCCCATCCCAATTATTCATACATCAAAAACACATACCACTATTTATTCCTGGTTGGAACAATTCTTAATTTTGTTTTAATTGTTCTCTAAAAACTCAACATAAACAACATAACATTTTACACAAACATATACATATATTCTCTTGGCCAGATAAGTACATATCTACAATCCATCATATATTGTTTCCTACCCCCCAATTTATTAATGTCAGTTTTGCACCCTCATTAAAGGCAAACCTCCTCGAGGTAATCCTACATGAAGTACCAGCTACACCTCCTGAAACATTCTATAATGTCTATATCCAATTAAATACAATTTTATTCTTGATTTAATGGATTTCTCCAAGCATCAACTGTCGTACTGTTTCAGCCCCTATTCCTTCCGGGCCTCATCCGGACAAGGGTAATGGGAACAATCTAAAGTATAATGATCCAAATCAAACATTTGAAATTTGAAATTTGTGGGCATGACCACTCGAAAAATAAAAACACGGATTATGGTACACAAAAGCACTATCCGATACAAAAGACAAGCCACAAAACTTACTGCACATTTTCTGGAAAAAGGGCATGAGGCAGAAGAATTGAAATGTGTAGTCCTAGACAAACCAACCATTCCACGAACTGTGAAGATCACCGGATACCTCTTTAAGATGGAACAACGTTAAATTTTTAGACTACAGAGTACCAGCCACGGGCTCAATGATGATAGTCCCTGGTTCAACCTATCCTCCCTTTAGACTCTTGTGCTGATATTGTTATGCCATCTCTTGACCAGCATCCAAACTAATTTCAAATGTTATATTGGTGTTCTCCTGACATTTATATCTGTTAAAAGACAAATATTCTAAGAGACTTCTGTACTCAACCTGTCTTAATACCACCTGCTTTTAGACCCCAATGGGCTTATACTCCACTTATGACTCTAACTAGACTTGTCCTTAATGGGATTTTTTCGTTCTTCACAAGGACACACACTTATGAGTTGTATTTACATGGTATTGTTTCTTTCACCGCCACGTTTGGCTTGATGTACATCATGCACTGATCTCTACAAGGACACACTTTCACTGCCGTATTAGGCTTGGCTGACTGGATCATTTGTCCAATCATAATCATAATTGTATAAATAGAGAATATGACCTTTACAAGTTCCAAAATTTCCGGTCCTTTATAGAAGAGTGGCTTGTTCACTCTTCTAATACAAGAGAACATTAGGGCACACCTTTACTTTTATTTGAGCACTGAGAACATCCTATTGTTGACTGTCTATTTTATGAGGACTGGAGTACTTTTCACTTTTCTTGGACTGCCTCTAAATTACTTGTAACAACAAAGCTTGTAATTATGGTGCTTGATTCTCATGCACTTTACTATTTATGGTAGAGCTTTGTTAAACTAAAATTCCCATAATCAACCGCAGTCCCCAATGACGATTACCGGGATTGGCCACGCATGGAGTCACGTTAGGTTAGCTCCATGACCCCGATAGTTTTTCTTCTAGAGCCTGCACTTTGGCCTTGACCTCCAAGACTGATCACAGTGACTGGCTACGTTAGGAGTCAAGTGATTCCATCTCCGTGACTCAACCAGCTTAAACTTCCGGAGCACGCACTGTTGCCTTTGTCCCTACCGCAGCACAAGCAAGCGCCCGAGGCAGCTTCGCCTATGGGGTACGTGTCTGCTCGCAAATGCTAGTGATTACACTTTAGAGCTTTCCTTTTGGGTAGTTGGGGGATTGAACGAGCAAGTGGCCCTGCTTAAGACCGCTTGTCTTGACAGACAAACGTACGTTATTTTTGGATTGAGTGCCCTATCAGAGCTATGGTAGTAGGTTATACTTTTTAATACAAACACGATACAAATGTGTCCTCATGCTGATTCTGACTTATATTGCCGTTTCCATTAGTGTATGCTTTTTATTTCATACTTGTTAAGTTTATGTACAAGGTTGTTTTTAACCTTGTGCAGTATTCAGACAATACCCTACAAAATTTGCTTTTTACTGTATCACATTTATAGCTCCCACCTCGATTGTGGAGTCTACCTATTTTGCACCTTGCATGTTGGTTTAGGGTTTTTGAGTGTCGACTTTAAATAATGACTGAAGTTACAGTTTGACACTTTCCTAATGGTTTACAGTATGACCATCTCATATGTCCCTTCACTTCTAGGACATATAGGCTCCCTTGAGTTCATGCCAAGGTAGAGTTGATATAGATTACCTGACTAAGCGGGTAAGCATTACAAAATATAAATTCCTCATGGTTGAATTTGGCTGTGTAGATTGGAGCGTTGGTATCATGTTACATGTGCACCTCAATATGCCTTTGCAGGTTAATCACAACCACCAGTGGACCAATGTCAGGGCGAAGACTCACTGCAACCACTGGTGCAGTATTGTATGCTTAAAGGTTGGGAATCTGGTGCGATATTCGCATCACTATCCTTCTCCCCTTTCCGTTTCTTCCTGATGAAAGCCGCTGCACCTCTGTGGAGGGCACTAGGCAGAAACATGTTGACCAACACTTAACTAGGACAGGTTGAATTCCCTCCTCTCATAGTACCTAATTTTTAGTCCTGACCTATGGAAGCTCCAATAAAAGTTTCAGGCCTACTATAGAGTTAGTTTTAGCTCACACCATTTTCTGTTTTTTCTCTCACCACACTCCGCATACATCATTGGTTTTAGGAAACCTCTAATTTAAATACTGAAAACATCCCTGAGCTCCTCTCTCCCAGAGAGGGGGTTGTAGCCCACATTGCAACTAGGTTTGCGATGTGAGGAGGTTTCTCTATGATGAAGAATGCCACCATTGGGTGGGTGAAGGGAACCGTCCTGTAAAAGGGATATCCAAGATCCTTACATCTCTTAACTCTCCACGTAGACCCAGGTGGCCTTGTTGCGTTCTTTAATATTGCAATTCGGGAAGTTAGCCCTTGCAGGTCTTGTTTGTGTATTATTATATTAAGTTTTGTACCCACCAATTGTCCTGACTTTTCTTAGACCAAACTTGAACTCTTCCACTTTTTTCAGAAGGTTAGACTCTTTTTATTTTTAAGAATAAACCACCATCGAATTGGCATCAGTTAACCTTCTTCCAGCCTCCTACCAAGTTCTGCTCCTCTATAGTTCATATGTCGCCTGAAGTGCTCGTGTTTGAGAATAAAATCCTTAAAGAATCTAACCGATTAAGGTCACAGAGCCCATATGTTAAATATAATTTGACTAAGGATGAGTTAATGGCTATATAGTAACTAAAACATTCACAAGTTACCCTCAAGCCGGCAGACAAGGAGGGGCAGAATTGTAGTCCAAAATTCTTCAGACTACAGTGATGAAATTAGACACCAACTATCAGTGGGCCATCTTTACCAAAAGCTACTCTCTAACCCTACCAATGAGATTTCCCTATTGATTAGGAACGTTACTACGCAAGCAAAGGAAGTGAGTTATATCAGTGCAGTGCCCAAAAGAGATATTCTAACACAAAAACAAATCAAATAAAAGTATAAGTCACTATACCAATGCCCGAATTATATCACAGCCAGCCCCAAAAGAAGGCACATCCAGATCCAGGTGAGAAAATTAGGGACTGAGGAAAGCTAAATTAGTTCAAAGAGACACATGAAAAATTGAAATATGACAGAAGATAAAATAAGAGGAATGGCACAGTATCATACATATATGTAGCACAGGCAGATTCAATGAATGGTGTCCTTTTCTTGAAATTAAGGGCAGCCTATTGCTCTGTATACTTCATATCAGCATTATTTGTGTTGCTTTCAAATTGTTGCTTTGATTAAAATTCTCTTGTGATCAAGTTTTAATTTTTCAAAGCATAATTTGTATTAATAATTTTCTAATGGTCATAGGTTTTGACTAAGGGAGCAATTGGGTATCTATTTGCCCCTCTTTGTTTGGTGTTCATGGATGTATGGTGGTTTGGGTTACCTGTGTGTTAGGCTTACTTACCTTTCTAATCAATATGTTTTCTTGTTTATGTTTAGAGCCTCATTCCTTGTCAGCTGAGGTTATCACAAGTGAATCACAGTTGTTTGATGATATAAGTTTCCTAAAACGTTTTTCAAAAACTAGTCTAGACTTTACATTTTTTCCACACAAGGTACTCAGTTACAATGTGGCTTATGTTCTGTCCATCATTATGAACTATAAAGCACTTGTCCTTCTGCAAATTGAACAACTACTACGTTCTGACAGTTGATAAAGGTATTGAGCAGGCCATAAGCAGAGCCATGATTTCCTCAAGTAGAGGACAAAGAAATTCTTGGCCAGCTTGCCTAGTGAAGTAGTTGCCCATGGAAAGTAGGTACCTATGCACAGCCATTGAAAGGAATATGTTGCGGCAGCTCCACCTCAGTCAATTTCCCAACACTTCTCTTTTGTATGGTACAACATAAAGCAAGTAGGAAAACACTGGGCTGGCTAAGATTGGCACTGGGGACAGTAACAACCACTCTCCTGCCTCTTTCCTTGCTTAGAGCTGGCTCTGCAATTACAGCATGGTTGAGTCTTTTTAACTGTTGCAGGAATGCAGACGGCAACGTGTTGATCATGCAGCCTTGCTACGTCCTCTAGAGCATATGCAGTGGAGGCTGACGCTTCTGTAGTAGTAAGACTTCAACGACGGTCAACTGAAAGTTAAGGAAACACATTAGTCTTCCCATGGTGGTCTGACGATAAACAGCATTAGCAGGTGAAAATACATAGACACCTGCAGACCACCTGCAGCACCTGCAACATCTCCTGTAACACAACCTCCAGCTCCTACTGCAGTACCACAGGCAACAGCTGCAATATCTCCACAACCACCCCGAACACTTTCAAAGACTTGCACCACCATCATTGGATAGGTATAGTAGCAGGAGAAAACCACTGTGATTAGTTTTTTCACTGATTTCACTTATTGTTCTTACCTTTTCTTTCAAATAAACATTTGAGCACTTTTTAACCCACAAAAATGCATATACCGTTCACCTTTCTAGAGTTGTTTTTTCTTATTTCAACAAAGGATATTGATAAGTTATAATTTGTTTTTGTACGTTTTCAAAGGATACCCTTTTTAAAAAAAATAGATATTGAAAGCATTTTAACAACAACTATATATTTCCTTGGAAGGACATAGAATGCAACCTACAGTATATTTATTGGATTCAAGAACAAGATTTGTTTAGGATTTAAGCTTTTTATGTATTTTAATGAAATGTTAAAAACTTATATTTTTTCTGGTTCTACAAAAAAAATACTGTCCTTGGGGAGGGAAAAAAAAATCAAATAAACAATCACAACAGAAGGAAAATTCATCAAGGGAACCAGTCTGCATACAAAGGGGTGAAAATAAATATCCATAGTCACAAAACAGTCATAAATGAAGAGTCCACTGTTTTATGGTAAAATATCAATTCAGACCCCATCCCCCCCCCCCCCCCCCCCCCCCCGTACCCCACCATCACCACCACTACCACCACCATTCCAGAGGATGGATCCAGATCCGGGTCTCGCCTTGAGGGCAAAAGTCACTGGCTAGCCTCATTCTCAGTTTGTACTATAATGTTTAAATACTCCTTCACATGGACGTCAGTTGACATGTCAATGCAGTACCAGACACGCCACAGAAAGAAAGAACATGAGTAGTAGCATGGAAGACAGTAAGGAAAGATGACTTGAGACAAAACTATAGGTGGTTTGCCAGATTGGAGAGGCAGACGCAACATATTGGCTCCAATAAAGGAGGTGATGAATCCGGTTGACATTTTTAGCTAGCTACAGAGAATCTGGACCTCCCCCATAAAGTCCATGATATCCTAAGAACATCAATACCTCTTTTAATGCAGCCTTTGGCACAGAATTGTCCCCTGTGTCTTGTTCTTTTTGGCGGGCACTAGACAAGAAGATGTAGGGGGTGCAGATAGAGGCCCTGATGGAATGGGAGCGTCTAGAGTTAAGGAGGGCTTGGGGACAGTCCCAGATGGTGCTGCAGCCTGCTCTAAGTGCACCACTTCTTGATGATATTGTTCCTGCCAGGGGAGGGGGGATGCCAAACGTATTAAAATACACCCTTCTTTATTTATGCAAATTAACATCAGGGAAGGGTCATGTACATATATTTGTGTAAAGTTAAGCTTTTTGTATATTTTCCCTTAAAAAAGAGTTTAGTATTTGAAATGAAGTGGCTATGTGTTGATGTGTAGTGTAGTGCAGGTGAACTATAAGAGTCAACTTATTTTTGGCTTGAAAATAGCATGTTAGCTGACTACTTTGTGCAAATTAATCTTAGTGGTCTCAGGATGGAATAGATGTTGTCCAACATTTCTTCATTGGCACTAGACTGCCCAACCACTTAAATACAGTAGGTGAGCTAGCAGCTCAAGAAGAAAAAAAGTTGACCAGCTAATCCGGTGCCTGCAGACCCTGACCTCTGTTTTGTACCCCTACCAGTGACCTGGCTGGATGTGGACATTGATCAGGGTCAAGATCTATATGTAAGCTCTGTCGCATAACGATGTTGTGCAACACACAATTGGTTAAAACAGTCTTGCACACAACTTCTGGGGAGTTCACCAGCATCTCCCGTATAATGTCAAGACATCTGAATCGCAACATTGAGGAGGTCTAACGTATGTTCAATATTGGCTCTTCTACGTTTATGTGCCCCTATTGTACCTCTCCTGAAATACTGTGGTTGGTTGTCTCTAGGGTGTGGGGAGATGGGGAGAGAGAGAATACTTGGTATCACCTGAAGAAACAAGTTTTTAACAAGGACCCTCGACTCTTATAGAACTACATTATGTGTGCCTACCTACATGTAGCATGTGCATGGGTCATGCATGTTGATTGTGTTTTATTCAATCTTGAATTGTGTTGAGATGCAATCCCCCAGGTACAAATGGCGGCCCAATATGAGGTGTTGTTACTTACCAGTAGGCCATATGTTACTGAACTCCCCAGCAGCCAAACAGCGTACAAGAGGTGACTGGTGGAAAATGAAGCTGTTGTGTGAGACTTGAGGAAAGGTACTGTGCACATCTTTGAAGCAGACCCTGGCATCACAGACAGAGTGCATGTTGATGGAGTGCCCGCAGTGTCTGTTGCAGAAAAGATGTGCTGTGTGGTGAGGTGGCTGCAGTGTCACATGAGTGCAGTCAATAGCACATATCACACAAGGGTAGTGGGCAAAGGCATAAAATTCCCTTGCCACCCTTTGCCTTTATACCAGTGACTGTGGCATGGTTATAAACTAATGCACTCTTCTGTGGATGTATCTCAGAACCTATTGCAGCATCAGAACTAGCTTGCCTGTGGAATGCCAACATTGTCAGAGGAGAGCCTCTGGAAAGATCCAGTGGCCATTATATGGAACACAAGGGAGGGCTCAAGGGTGATGCAACACTAAAGTAAGATTTACCAAGCCACACAAGGCCACCTAGTGTGGCCCTGTGTCGCTTGATAAATTTAGAGTAACGTAACACATCACAAATCGCTGCGTTGCATTACTCTGCCACAGGAAGGGGTTCCATGGGTGGAGTGTGGATGTTCCCACGTATCCACCCATGAATTTTGGAGCATTCCCAGATTTACTATTACTGGTAGACCTGGGAATGCGTCAGTATGCTGCGCTTCCCCAGATGAGGCACAATAAGGAGAGATATCTTTATTTCTCCTTGTGTTTTTCCTCTTTTTATGTGTGTGCAGAAAGAGGGAAAGGCCTCAGAGGATAGTTTTTGTGCAGGAAGCTGCCCCTTCTTGAGTGTAGAATTTTAGGGGTAACTCCTCACCTACAATCCTCTTCATCCCTTAGGACCTTCCTACTCAGCTTGCCTTCAGTCATAGTGGGGGGGTGAACAATTGTTGGTGGGGTGAGAGCCCATCTAAACAGGGAATGGCTAGAGTCTGGAATGAGGGATGCCCGACCGCAGGCAGATTCTGCCTTTTGAAAAAGGGGTTTCAGGGTAGTTTTACAAAGGTGAAGCGGAAGTGTGGCAAAATAAAGTTGGCAAATGGCAAGAAAGCTAGGACTGACTAAGGAAAATTCTCCAGTCACTGCCTAGCGTACAGGATAGACCTGGCATATCACTACAGCCTATTCAGAGCATTCCTGGATGTGGGAAGACTACACCTGATAAAAAAGATTTCTCACACTTGCTGGTAGACGACACTCAAGGACTCCCAATGGAACTCCACTCCAAAGGTAAAGTAGTTGGCCTCTTTTTTGCCTGTTCCAGGGACACAGACAGCAAAAGAACTTGCAACTCCAAGAAGGCTCAGCTGACACTTGACAATATTGCAATATCCTAAAATCAACTGGTGACAATATCCCGATATCCCAAAACAGTGTGATGCTAATGCACCTGGGTAGCTTACAAATAGCATCAATGTGGTCTGCGGACAGATTTCACTCCCCTGTTGACATGTTCTGACCTAAATATTATACAAGGGGTAAGCAGAATTTTAACTTATATTTAGATGCTTTGCGGTCCTTTTGAGCTAATTCAAGGAGCAAGTAAACTGGATGATGCTTGCACTGATCCAAGGAGTCAGATGCAATTAACAAGTCATCAAGAAAGCTAAACTAACGGAGATCCTTCTGGGAAAACGAGGGTGTTCAGATATTTCCTGAGAGCCTGTGAAAATAAGAATAGTGACTCTGTATACTACTTAGGAAAACAAGTACATGTGATTTGAGCCTCCGAAAACGACAAACATACGTGCTATCAGGGTGTATTGGAATGGAGCTCAAAGTTGTGCACAGATCTACAACTGTGAGGTATAGAACAGATGCTGGGATACATGGCAGAATGGTAGCTGGTGTGAGCACAAAAGGGAAACAGGATATCATAATATAATTAATAGCAAATAAATCTTCCATATATTGTAGGTGTTTTTCCAGACTTTATGATAGGAAAGATAGAAGCATTACAGACAATGTAATTAAACAAAAAAGTGTGCCGTTCCAAGATGGGGGTCCAGGCTATTACATTAAATATCAGAGCCCTACCTGGTCATGTGAGCATTAACTTGTTGAAGCACAAGCCCTCATCATAACGCTGTGCTCCATGTTGGACAGGCACTGCAGTGACAAAACCCTTCAAAAGAGCTCTTTGTAGGAGAACATTTTATTTTGTTTGATTAATTAAAATCTTACAAAAGTTACTAAAAAAGTCATCAAATATAAAAGTTTTAAATGAAATACAAGAATATAAAATTATTATCATAATTTAAAATACGCAATATATATTAATACAATCGATTAGCAGTTCAAAGTATATTCCTCCAATTTTTTTCCAATGATACACAAACATTTTACAAATGCAGAATTCATAAATATATCCTCTGGGTTTAGACATGCTATCAAACCTTGCCTACATGTCCGTACTCCACGATCGTTAAATAATCTCTTCAGGGGGATTTTCCTTTCCTTTTCAATTTCAGGACAAATACACAATAAATGTATAATGTTCTCCTGACCGGATTTGCTTAACCTACATTGGGTATTCTCTTCTGATTTTTTCCAGGGAGGTAAATGACATAATCCCGGCAGTGGGCCAAATCGTGCTTTCATAAAGATATGTTTATTTTTCTGCGACCATGGTGTTTCGAGATATTCTTTGACTTTTTTTTCCTGAATCCATTTATGATTGGCCAAGCATGTTTTCTTTTTGCCAATATATCTTTATATTTTGTCAGGGAGAGATAATTAGTAATTTTATTGATTGTTTTTTGGAAGCTTTCCTGGGTAATTGTATTCACCTAAATCGGTCTTACACCAAATTCTTCTACAGCTGTATTTAAATAAGACCAGGCCTGCAGTTTCCTGTTATCTTTAAACTCTTGCCATAACAGCTGAGACATTTGGTTACCGTGATCATTTTTTATTCGATTCCATGCTTTAGTCACTTGCCCTTTCCTTGCATATAGCTGATTATTTATCCCAAATTCTAGCCTCACTTGTGCTTGTGAGGCATTGGTCGGCAGGCGAAACAGAACTTTATACGTTTTAGCAACTGCGTTATTAATAATCTCCGCGTCTTTCCCATTTAATACCTCGCTTCCGTAGGTAATAATTTTGCCGAAATAACCTTTAGGAAGGGATGATAAGACAAGTCGCTTATACCTTTCTGAATGATCCTAAATGCTGCCATCATAGTATTTGCTTTTCTTGTGATATCCTTTTTTTGCGGAAGAAAATTTCCAATATCGTTAAATATAACACTGAGATACTTGTAGGATACAACTTGCTCTAATTGAGTTTCATCCAACAACCATTTGTATTTATTTCTAAGTTGTGTGTCTTTAGTAACAACCACTACTTTTGTCTTTGCTTCATTTATTACCATGTCATTTTCTTTTGCATATATTCATATACGATCAATCAACCGTTGCAACCCCACTTTGGTTTGACTTAAAAGTATAAAATCGTCTGCATACAATAAGTTGGATATTTGCTTGTCTGCGAGCCTAGGGGGTGTGCATTTACTTCATTTAAAATGGTCGATAGATCTGCTTAGAATAACTTTCTGTTGTAAGCGTCCGACCATCACCAATCCTCACCCTGATCCAGGTATCAGTATACAAGAATTGGATCAGTTTTAATAATGAATCTGGAATTTCTTGGTACTTTAGTTTTTTCCACAGCAGTTGTCTATTCACACAATCGAAGGCTGATTTAAAATCCACAAAACAAAAATACAATAGCTGCTTTGCTAAAATTGACCTTATCCATCAATACTGATAGTATTAGGATGTTTGTGGAAGTTCTTAGACATTTGATGAATCCTGTTTGATTCGGGGGTAGAATCTTCTTTTCATTTACCCAATCTGTTAAGTTTGAGATGAGTGGAAGTACTATTTGCTGGAGCTGCTTCAACCTTGTATTTTACGACCCCAGGTTCACACTTAGTTGTCTGCCTGCCGTATGCCACAGCTCTTCCTGTGGAGGGGTGGGTCAGAAGGATAAGAAGGGCAAGGGTGAATCTAACAGCTCTTCCCTTCTGTTGTCATGGAGGGGGGTAGGAAAGTTCTTTCAGTTATGTACTCTGAGCCCTCTGTATTTGGAGACAAAACGTATTACAAAGTGGTATTCACAAACTATGTGCAGTTTACGCCTCCGTCTTTCCTATCTTTTTATGTGTGTAGTTCTCCGCCCGACTGTGGAGTCTCTGCACATGTAAGTATACTTTTCAGTAGTAAATATGGGAGGGACTGGAGGGAGCAGGTAGAAAAAGGGGCAGACGTACTACTAATGGGGAGGGAGTAAGGAGGGGATTAGAGTGCAATGTCACATACCGACAAAAGATAAGCTCACTCTTTTGTAGAGCTTCCTTTGATAACAGAGTCAGTAGGAAATAAATAAACATGACATGGCTTGACTGTGTGCAGCAGAAATAATTAGCAGTGAATGTGACATCCATTTGGAACAAGATGGTGTTGAGGCCTAGTTAAGGCCTGATTAGCATAAACCAGGGAAGTACACTTTAACAAGGCATATTAAAATTGTTTCAAAGGCAAATGTATCATGTCCGAGTACACAGGTAAATATAAGTGCAAGACCACGTTCTACCCATTGTTAATCATGCACAAAATATAAAATGCACAAACATTTCGACAACCTCTCTCGTCTGATTAATCAATAAACCCACAATTATTTACAGTACAGTCTGCATCACTTTCTGCTTGTGGCGTCGTGATTTTCCCAACCTCTTCAGCTGAATATATGCTTAATCTATGGCATCTTCCAGTTCAAAGTTATCTCTCTTCCTTTTGAATGATGGTCTTTTAACCTTACACCCACATTTTGAGAATATTAGTTCATAAAAAGAGAAATAGAACAATTGCACAAATAACACAGTAATCACAGCAATTTGTATAGGCCTAAACATATCTCCTCCCAAACCATCAAACCATTCATCAACTTTGCTAAAAACCCTTTCCAATTTCTCTAAACCAGAAACCTGCTTCTTCCCATAAGCTCTTCAAAAGCTTTGACTTCAGTAGAAATATGAGTTTAGGAACATATGCCCCTGTAAGCGTACTGTTATCACTTATGAAGGTGCAGCACTCTCTCATCTTCAAAACCTTGTAAACACTTCCTTCCTTCATGAGAGGATATCTAGCGCCAAACAGGTTTGCATAGCCATCACAAGCATAGCAATTAATTAATCATTTATTAGTGTCAGTGTGCCAGCAGTGTTAGAAGCAAACTGATCCATAATCTTCCAATTTTAACGTCATTAATAGGGACACCAGTAGATGGAATGTCACTCTCTTCAACCCATTCAGCATCACTCATTCATAAAGGGAAACTCTAGGGACTATCAGAGCAAGATAGTAAGATTCCACACAATTGCACGAAAGGTTGAAATAAGCAGTCGCAAAAACACACATAATAAATGTTAGCATTAGTTCTTCACCAACCAGAGAATCACCTCTGACAACATAACTTTCATACTCACTCTTTCCTACAAACTCTATAGGCCTAACTCCTAAAGGTTTACGACTCACCATGAACAATTCACCCTTTCTGTCACGCTCTACTCTCAGCCTTTGATATAAGTTTGAAGTCTTAAATTCTTCCTCAGCCTTAATCTGTTCTCTAATGTTTCTCTCATTCTTTTAGTCTCTCAAAAATTTCACTTTTTTCTCATTATAAATCCTCAACAAACTCATGCTCCTCTTTACTCAAACTACACACTTACTCCGTTTTGGTCCGTATATTAGCAAAGTTAATTTGTGCAATTGTATTCTAATATTTTCTAATGGTTAATTGATTCCCAGAATCTTGGGAAACAGGAAGTGTTGAAATCCTACAAGTATGCCAACTGAAATTCTTGCTATTTAAATACCCTATCAAAAACATTACATAAAAGGCGATGTGTGATTGGCAACTGATAGTAGGTGACACCTTTGCCTCAGAAAGAAGAAAGATATAAATCATACCATTCTTAACGTCCATTATCTTGACATACTGACCCAACAGATTTGCATAGATATTATTTATAACCTACTAACTAAACTTCTCCTACGTTTCAGAGTTTTATGTATCGACAGTGGCAGCTGCTGTCAGCGAAAAGTGGTGATCCAGGGCGGAAGAGAATAACAAAAAAATAAGAAAGAACTTACCTGCCACTCGCCGCATTCGTGCTCATCTACTCCTATGGTGGGGAGAGGCACATATATGTAATGAATGTCTTCCAACACTGCGCGTATTGCTATCACGGTTAGTATGTCACTCCGTTTTTGTGCCTGGTGTTCATGATTCTACAGTCGTGTGCTATTGCCTTTAGCATGTCTTGACTCACAAGAAAAGCTCCTAAGTAATGGGTTTCCGAAGCAGAAGTATGTAGAGCAGGCGCGTGTCATGAAAACAGCAGAGCTTGCCATGCTCTGGGCAGACCTCATCCCTGCTGCTGCCTCCGCTGGCTTTGTTAACTTCTTGTCATTATATTCCTTCATCAAGTGGCGTTTATCAATAGACGATTAACTGATGGCTGAAATAACAGCCCTCACTATATGTTTGCGAAATAGTTGTCTCTTTTACCTGAACCCTGAAGTTACTGAGTTCCTATATGTTCGAGGCATATGAGCTGCTGCAGTCACATTATTGCATTAGATCGCCGCCTAGTGTTGGGTCCGGATGTTGCACGTTTGTGTCTTGGAAGAGTCTTCGAGATCTCACGAGATAGGTGACTCCTCCCCTGGACTACAGTGCGCATGGACAGCTCCTCCATCGTCAGATTGTTTTTTTCCGCCATCGGGTTCGGATGTACTTCTGCGACGCCAACTTCGACTCCGAAGATTTTCAACTTTATTCAAGCAAATCAAAGTATCTCGACCGGATTGCTCTCCGGTCGATGCCCTACAACTTTACAGGACTTTATTTCTCCTATTTTCATTGACGCAGGCCTCCGGGCCTATCGACGCCACGCGGGCCTCGGGCCATGGAAAGGACCCCCTTCAAAAAATGCCCCCAGTGTGGTGCTAAATACCCACACACGGATCATCACCCGGTGTGCAACAGATGTCTATCTCCAGAGCATAAAGAAGAAGACTGCTCAGCCTGCGCACTCTTCCGTTCCAAAAAGACAATCAGGAACCGAAGGGCCCATCGACAAGCGATGCATCGACAAGCAGCAGCACCGGCACCGGACGATATCTTCGACGACCCCTCGTATGCCGAGGACTCGGGCGACCTACAGCTCGTCACAGTCGAAGAATCGGACTCAGATGACCCAATCCCAGCGGGGCAGCACGTGAGTACCGATGCCCCTGTCCCAATCACCCCACATAAGGCTCCGGTCAAGACATCGCCACAAGGCCTTCGTCACGATCGCAATATCCCTTCGGAAGCCCCACCCTCGGGCCCGGCTCCGAAGATCATAGAAAAGCCTTCCGGTTGCCGGGAACCCAGCAAACCGTATCTCCCTACACCAAAAATCCCTTTGGCGCAGAGAAAACCACATACGGCACCAATTCCGACTCCAGCGCCGAGAGACTCGACCGTTCCCAAAAACGTCGAGCCGAAGCATCTCGAGACGATCCCAAGAAAAATATCGACCCGAAAAAGTTAATCGACCCGAAAAAGACTAACGACTCCAAAAAGGTCACCGAGCCTAAAAGACAGATCGAACCCAAGAAAACGGTCGATCCGAAAAAGGACGTCGAAGTCAAGAAAGCTCCCGAACCGAACAAAAACAAGGTTCCCGAGCCAAAGTCGAAGCCGAAGCCTTCGACTCCCAGTAACAAACACCAAAAATCTTCGGTGCCGAAACCACTAAATACAAAGGAGGAGCTGTTTTTTCCGGATCCAGTCGATCCAAAACAGAAAAGAATCATCATAGACCCTAACACAGGTCATGTGGTGCTCCACAAGAGGAAAATTCATCCTGCCTTACCCTCTCCTATTCCTCTAAAAAGGAAGGACATTGCTACTTCTCCTATTACGCCTCTTACCCCTCCTCCTCTCTCTCCTATTCTGCCTTACGTGCCATACACACCCCCCATGCCCCCACAGCCTGAGGGGGACCCAGATGAGGACATAGATAATGATCCACAAGACCCTTATGAAGATCCTGATGACACAAATCCTAACCTGGACACATGGGGAGACCCAAATTCACCAGACAATAACACACCTCTTCTAGACCCCACACCATATCCTTCAAAACCATCCCCTCCTGACGACACCATTGCGTTCCATCAGTTAGTAGACAGGGCTGCTAGTTTCCACGGGGTAGATATGCATGCTGACCCTCTGGAAGAGGATTTCTTACTGGACACCTTCCCGACCACAGAAAGAAGTGTACGCACTTTACCCATGCTCAAAGGGGTTTTAAAACATGCACCAGAAATATTCAAAGACCCCATTAGGGCTAGAATACTCAACCCTAGACTGGAAAAGAAATATAGAGCAGCATCCTCCGACCCTACATACATCAAGGGTCAATTGCAGTTGGACTCTTTAGTAGTAGCCAATGCACGAAAAAGGGCTAACTCACAAACCACTGGCGATGCTGCACCACCGGAAAAAGAGTCCAAACTACTGGAGGCATCTGGGAAAAGGGTGGCTTCATAAGCAGCCAACACCTGGAGAATAGCTAACACCCAAGCATTGTTAGCTAGATATGACAGGGCACACTATGACAAATTAGAGGAGCTGCTACAACATCTCCCTGACCCTTATAAACAACAGGCAAATGATCTTATCCAAGAAGGAAAGTTCATCACTAATGCCTCAATAAAGTGTGCTCTAGATGCAGCTGACACAGCCTCTAGAACAGTCAATACAAGCGTGATGTTAAGGAGACACGCATGGCTTCGCATATCAGGTTTCAAACCTGAGGTGCAGACCACTATTCTCAATCAACCCCTTAACCAAGACTTCCTGTTCGGGCCTGAAACAGATGTCCTACTAGACAAAATGAAAAAGGATACTGACACCGCTAAATCTATGGGTGCACGGCAGTCTTATCAATCCAGACGTTTCTTTCGTAGATCCTCCTATAGAGGTACAGGGAGAGGGAATAATACACAAACCTCTCAACCTTCCCAAACTACCTCTCAAAACACATTTCACAAAGGCAGAGGAGGATATAGAGGAAACAATACTAAAGGCAGAGGTAGATGTAACAACAACAACCGTACCTCCACCACTCCCAAACAGTGACCTCTTACACCTGCCTCCAGACCACTTAACACCAGTCGGAGGCAGATTATCACAGTTCCTACCTGTCTGGGAATCCATCACGACAGACAGGTGGGTGAAGCAAATTATTCGTTCTGGTTACTGTCTAGAACTTACGTCTACCCCACTCAACATACCACCCAAACACAGACCAATGTCAGAGGAGCATACCATACTATTACAACAGGAGGTCTTAGCAATGCTACAAAAGCACGCTATAGAACCAGTTCCCCTGCAGCAACAAGGGAAGGGAGTTTACTCTCTCTATTTTCTAATCCCAAAAAAAGACGGCTCCCTCAGGCCCATTCTCGACCTTCGTCCCCTCAATCAATATATACACTCCGATCATTTTCACATGATCACACTCCAACAAGTACTACCACTACTACAGCAAGGCGATTTCCTCGCCACGCTAGATCTAAAAGATGCATATTTTCACATACCTATTCATCCCGCACACAGGAAATACCTCAGATTTGTAGTGCAGGGACAGCACTACCAATTCAAAGTCCTACCTTTCGGGGTAACAACAGCACCAAGGGGGTTCACAAAATGCCTAGCTGTAGTGGCAGCACATCTACGGAGACAACATATTCATGTGTTTCCATACCTAGACGATTGGCTGATAAAAGCCAAATCACATCACCAATGCCTGCAGCACACTGTGACCACAATCCATCTATTACACAATCTGGGATTTTCCCTCAACTACCCAAAATCCCACCTACAACCCTCCCACATACAGCAGTATCTGGGAGCAACTATAGACTCCACAGTAGCAAAGGCTTATCCAGCTCCAGCCAGGATACAAAACATTCAAGCAATGATCCTGAAATTCCAACCTCAAACTCTTTTGACAGCAAGAGTGTTTATGCAACTCATAGGCATGATGGCATCTTGCATATTCATAGTCCCACATGCTCGGCTACAAATGCGTCCCATACAAGAATGCCTAGCAACACAATGGAACCAGGCTCAAGGGAAACTAAACGACCTAGTGTTGGTAGACAGTCGTACCCATCGCTCTCTGCAGTGGAGGAACACACAAAACCTTTCAAAAGGACGACTGTTCCAAGAGCCAGTTCCACAGGTAGTGTTGACAACGGACGCATCACTCACAGGGTGGGGAGCCCATCTACTTCAACATACAGTGCAATGTCTATGGACGCCGCACCAGAAAATACACCACATAAACTACCTAGAATTACTGGCAATCTTCCAAGCAATGAAGGCTCTTCAAAAACACATAGCCAACAAGACTGTCCTAGTCCGGACGGACAATATGACAGCAATGTTCTATATACAGAAACAGGGGGGACACACTCTTTGCAGCTATCACAACTAGCGCAAAGGATATGGAGATGGGCCATTCCACAAAACATCCATCTTCTAGCAGAACATCTCCCAGGAGTAAACAACCAGATTGCAGACCTATTGAGCAGACACAGTCAACAGATCCACGAATGGGAAATTCACCCAGAAGTCCTACTCCCATTCTTTCAAGCATGGGGACACCCAGACATAGATCTGTTCGCCACAAAGGAAAACGCAAAATGCCCATCCTTCGCCGCCAGGTTCCCACACCCACAGTCGAAGGGCAATGCGATATGGATGAACTGGTCAGGCAGATTTGCATACGCTTTTCCGCCAACCCCACTCATTCCATTAGTGGTACGCAAACTAAAGCAACAAACACTTACAATGATCCTAGTTGCTCCTACATGGGCACGACAACCATGGTACACAACACTCCTAGAACTCTCGGTAGTCCCTCATCAAAGACTACAGCGTGCTCTCCTGGCGTAGCTAACAGCATAATAGGTGCATAATGCTCCCCATCTTTCTTTGAGAAGATCGATTTTGTGCTGTTTATTGTTCACCTTGGGGGAAACTTACCGTGCGGGAGGGAGAAGCCGGGGGTATGTTTTGAAGGCCCTCCTCCAGTTTATTAATACCCTCTCTACCCCCCCGTCTGGTGGGGTTCTTTTCCTACTTCTTTTTCCCTATTCTTCTATATTTCGGGTCTGGTTCCAGGGCGACAGGCACACTGCTGGGGGGGGGGCCGTACTCATCTGCAGAGGTGCAGGGTGGGGGGTTGGGGGAGGGGATTCTTTAGTCTTTTCTCTCTTTTTCCATGGCCTCCTTTTTCTTCTCTGTTTCTTTTTGTTTTTCCTTTTCTGGGATCAGCGTGATACACTTCCTTTGCTATGACTCGCTGCCGCTCCATGTGTACCACAATTTCCGGGGTGTTTTCCGGGAGTTCTGGCCGGGGACTGCAGGCGCCACTGCTTACGATATTCTTCCCCATCCTGATGTTCTTGTGTTTGCGCCATTGACCTAACAGATTGCTGTAAATCGTTTCTGTCTATTACTCTGCATAATTGTAATTGCTGTTTGAAAATTGTCTGGCACCTGATCCTTCTGCCTTGTTTTATCATAAAATGAAAACCTTTTTCTCCTGGTGCCCTACCTACGCTGTTCACAATATTAGCATTACGATTCTCCTCCCCGAAGTGCTGCCTGTGTTTACATTTGCCTGTTTTTGCTCTAATTGCTTAGCGGCCGGCCCCGGGGGGTTGTAGGCCCATACCTGTTCGTGATTGAACTGTCAATAAAGGTTTTCAAAAAAAAAAAAAAAAAAAAGACTACATCTCTCTCCAAAAGAAGTCACACAGAACCATGGAGAGATACAACACCCAGACCCCAATCAAATTAACCTAGCAATCTGGCTCCTGAAGTCTTAGAGTTCGGATACCTTAACCTGCCTCCTGATTGTATGAATATCATCAAAGAGGCAAGACGTCACACTACCAGAGCCTGCTACGCAAACAAATGGAAAAGATTTGTTATTTACTGCCAAAATAATCAAATCAATCCATTAGACGCTTCTGTCCAAAACATAATTTGTTATCTGCTACACTTACAAAGATGTAATCTAGCATATTCATCTATAAGGTTACACCTAGCTGCTATTGCAGCATATCTCCAAAACAAGCATTAAAGCATTTATGGAAGGGCTCAAAAGAGTAATCCCTCCAAGAGCTCCACCTTCCCCAGTCTGGAATCTTAACATTGTACTTACTAGACTTATGGGTCCACCCTTTGAGCCTCTACATTCTTGCGAATTACAGTTCCTAACATGGAAGGTGGCATTCCTAATAGCGATCACTTCACTGAGAAGAGTAAGTGAATTGCAGGCACTCACAATTCAAGAACCTTTCATGCAAATGCATCAAAATAAGGTAGTTCTCAGAACCAACCCTAAATTCCTACCAAAGGTCATAACTAGTTTTCACATTAACCAATCAATTGAGTTGCCTGTCTTTTTTCAAAAACCACAGTCAGTAGCTGAAAGAGCACTCCACACACTGGATGTCAGAAGGGCTCTACTCTACTACATAGACAGAACTAAACCATTTAGGAAGACAAAACAATTGTTTGTGTCTTTCTGTCAACCTCATAAGGGTAACCCTATTTCAAAGGCAGGGATAGCCAGATGGATAGTTAAGTGCATCCAAATATGTTATCAAAAAGCTAAACGCACATTAACTATTCCCTCAAGAGCACATTCCACGCGCAAAATGGGGGCATCCATGGCTTTTCTAGGGAATATCCCCTTAGAACACATTTGTAAGGCAGCTACATGGTCTACCATACATACCTTCACTAAACACTATTGTGTTGATGTGCAAGCCAAACAACAAGCTTCTGTAGGTCAGGCTGTCCTTAAAACACTTTTCCAAACTACTGCAACTGCCACCGGTAACCACCACTAGAGGAGGAACTGCTATACAGTCTATGCAATAATGTGACTGCAGCAGCTCATATGCCTCGAACGGTAAATGCTACTTACCAATATGCATCTGTTCTTGGCATGTAGAGCTGCTGCAGTCACATGCCCACCCTCCTCCCTGGTGCCGAGCGCAGTTGCAGTACTATCTTACTTAGATACATTTACATGGATACCTTTTCTTTCTATTACTATCCTCCATCTTTGCCACAATGGCGAAAAAACAATCTGACGATGGAGGAGCTGTCCATGCGCACTGTAGTCCAGGGGAGGAGTCACCTATCTCGTGAGATCTCGAAGACTCTTCCAAGACAACAACGTGCAACATCCGGACCCAACACTAGGCGGCGATCTAATGCAATAATGT
Source organism: Triturus cristatus (assembly GCF_964204655.1). NCBI lineage: Eukaryota > Metazoa > Chordata > Amphibia > Caudata > Salamandridae > Triturus > Triturus cristatus. The sequence goes on from NC_140581.1 coordinate 859,654,489, forward strand.
GACTGCAGCAGCTCTACATGCCAAGAACAGATGCATACTGGTAAGTAGCATTTACCTTTCCCATGGGCGAGAGGAGCAACCTTCACCTTCAAATTCCAGCTGGCCCTCACATGGGTTAGGAGCCACCGCTATTTAGATGGAAGCCTACAAAAAGTATCACAGACTTAGCCAGCCAATAGTGTCATAGCAAGGACATTGTGTGTAGGCGTTTCCACCTTGTCTTTTTTGTTCATTCTAAATATTTCGAATTATTATTTTTATTAATAATAATAATAACAATAATAAAATTAATGTGTGCTATCATTATCACTATTAATTTATTGTTGGTGCTATTGTTACCTTTTTTTTCATCATTAGCCCTAATGGTAGATTTGTTATTAACCTTAGATATTATATTTAGTCCTATTCTTATGAACGCACACATTTGCATAAGAGAAAGCAGAATCAAATAAACTAGTACATGCGAGGCCTCCCCGTTTTCCATAATGTTATGAGTGAGCACAAACTGTGTGTCCCTTTCCATCTTCAAGGTGAAGGGCCTGAGGTTTCTTGATCTTGGAACCCCTTTGCACTGTCCACTCGAGGGTGAGGTTTCCTGGTGCTTGGTCTGAGGAGAGCCGGCTCCTGAAACTGGGCTGCCCAAGGCCCTCATGTACATTGCATGTTCTAGCCCTGAGCAATACCGCCCTGTCTTCTTCTCCCCAATACTGCAGAGACTCAGGGCAATGACCCCTCCTCGGCCCCACCCAAGTCACATAGCACAATCAGGTATGCTTCATACTTGCAGCTTTTAGCTCGTGTTCTCTAACACAAGGTGCGGTGTTAGGTTAGCGTGGACAAGGCGTGACCCCTTTTTTAAACATATCATGCAGATTCTAGCTCAGTTGCTTGCATATGCACAAGTCACTGTTCATGATGTGGAAAGTCGTGTATGATCCCCTCTTGAAGAGAGAGTGTCAGGAGCGCTGGAGACAGGGGGGGATATGTACAAGCCCCTATCGTCACCACAACGTCACTTTTAATGACGTTGTGGTGGCGATAGGGGCTTAGCCTTATTTACAAAGCAGCGTTAAGCCACTTAACATGGCTTAACCCTATGGTTAGCGTGAAAGGAGTGGTAATGGGTGTTGCGGTGGGCGTTCCACCGCAACATCCATTGATTTTGACGCTGCCCCCTATGTACAGGGAGGACCTGGCTTGGCAGTTCGGGCTGGACTGTTCCCATGAGGCACAGGGCCAAGACTGATTTGCATATGGCTGGGTTCAAACTGGTACGGCATCGTGAGCAAAAAAACGATGGATTTAGGCCCAGATCTCTGTACTGGGGTGAATGTATGACATTGTTCTGCATTCTGTCCATCAATTGTTTTTGCATTGGTCACCCCGAGTGGGAAGGGTATGCCCAGACGTGGGTCCCTGCTCTCCATGCCACTGGAATCAAGCTATCCTGGCTGAAGAGGGGTGAAACCCCGAAACCGGTCCTAGGATGCTTGTTTCCAGTCCAGGGAGGACCTGGCTTGGCAGTTCGGGCTGGACTGTTCCCATGAGGCCCAGGGCCAAGACTGATTTGCATATGGCTGGGTTCAAACTGGAACGGCATCGTGAGCAAAAAAACGATGGATTTAGGCCCAGATCTCTGTACTGGGGTGAATGTATGACATTGTTCTGCATTCTGTCCATCAATTGTTTTTGCATTGGTCACCCCGAGTGGGAAGGGTATGCCCAGACGTGGGTCCCTTGCTCTCCATGCCACTGGAATCAAGCTATCCTGGCTGAAGAGGGGTGAAACCCCGAAACCCGTCCTAGGATGCTTGTTTCCAGTCCAGGGAGGACCTGGCTTGGCAGTTCGGGCTGGACTGTTTCCATGAGGCACAGGGCCAAGACTGATTTGCATATGGCTGGGTTCAAACTGGAACGGCATCGTGAGCAAAAAAACGATGGATTTAGGCCCAGATCTCTGTACTGGGGTGAATGTATGACATTGTTCTGCATTCTGTCCATCAATTGTTTTTGCATTGGTCACCCCGAGTGGGAAGGGTATGCCCAGACGTGGGTCCCTTGCTCTCCATGCCACTGGAATCAAGCTATCCTGGCTGAAGAGGGGTGAAACCCCGAAACCGGTCCTAGGATGCTTGTTTCCAGTCCAGGGAGGACCTGGCTTGGCAGTTCGGGCTGGACTGTTCCCATGAGGCCCAGGGCCAAGACTGATTTGCATATGGCTGGGTTCAAACTGGAACGGCATCGTGAGCAAAAAAACGATGGATTTAGGCCCAGATCTCTGTACTGGGGTGAATGTATGACATTGTTCTGCATTCTGTCCATCAATTGTTTTTCCCTATGTACAAGGGCAGCTTTTTCCATGTGTGTAGCCTTGTGTAGTACCCATGGAAAAAGCAAAATTCCGTGGATTGTTTATGTATGGGAACGTCAATCTTAAAAGAAATGCCACTTTGTGACTTTCATGTGTGCTGCATGAAGCAGCACACATGAGAGTGATAAAATGGCAATTCAGGATTGTTTATGTGCAGGAAGGGGGACCTTCCTACACATAAACAATCCTCCCCTGCACGCAGACACCCTTGCACTATTGTGCAAGGGTGCCTGCATTGGCACTGCTAAGTGTAGCGCCATCGCAGGGAGAAACGCAAGGCTGCACCATATTGTTGTAAATATGGTGCAGCCTTGCGTTTCAGAAGTGGTGGAGTGAGGCGTTAAACCATGCCGGCTAACGCTGCCCTCCGCCACTTCCTTGTACATATACCCCAATGTTTGTTATTGTGCTCTGTTTAACAGCTGCAGGTCAGGGGACAAGATGCGAGGTGCCATCTCTCCCTCCCTTAAAAAGTAGAACACCCCCTGAATCCACCACTGCATTCGCAACAAGGTTTGCAAAAATAAATTGTGTGTCCGTGTCTGCTGCACACATTTAATTGTAAGGGCCCAAAGTTTTTCTTCAGAGTTTTCCATCATCCTTGCTGAACGCTGGTTATGACTACACAGACAGACTAATTTTCATTTCTCTATCTGACTTTTTCTTCAACCCCTCTACACTTTGTGTATACTTATCTCACTCCTGTGTGTTCTTTTGTCAGCCCTGTCTTTTAGGTCTCAACTATCCAACAGTACAGCCTGTCTGTTACGAAAAAATACTTTCCGCTTACAGTGGGCTTAGATCCTGCTCATTGCTTACCATTAGTTGGCCTTACTGTGACTCTCATTTGCTTTGCTTTATATTTCTTAGCTTGTGTGGCCTTTGCTTCCTTTTCTTGTGTTTGTCCTTCCCATGGAGCATGATGTATTATTTGTGTCCTTTCCATGTTTTTTATTTTCAAGAAATACTTTTTCCTTTTGGGTTAAGCACTCCATGAGAGTGCATGTGTTTTCCAGCTGTTTCCTTTGTGTATTTCTCTCCTCCTTCTGCTCCACGTTGTTCTGTTTCGCACGTTGCTTCTCAGCGCCATCCGTGTTTCTTAACAGAATCCAAGCTCTCTGTGTTGCTTGTAGCTCACCTGCTCCCTCCATGTTGCTTACCATCACCCACGCCCTCTGTAATGTTTCCTCCACTCACATTCATAGTGATGCTACTCCCACCCACGCTCCCAAAAAAACATAATTGTTTGCGCTACTTATTTGTTTTTAATTTAATGATTGAACTCTATAAATAAGAAAAAAAGACCACACATTATTTTGTAGGTGTATGCTTGCATGGTGCGCGCACTTACAAAATGACGCAGCTGACTTGTCATAGTGCCTTTTTCTTTCTTTGTCTGTTTCTTTTACCCATGCCGCACAGCATTGAGAATGCTACAGCTTGACTAACACTCGCAAAGGCAATAGGTCCCAAAAGCGAGGCCCTTTGGCTTTGCAAATGCTTGTTGTGGATGTTACTGGTTAAGACAACAGCTGATGACGGTGTCCATTTTACTGAAGCCAGTTCCACACTAAATGAACTGGCATCATGTGTCAGTCACTACCCCTCACATTCTATTATAATTTCTGATCAACTCATGCCATATGGCAGCAAAGGGCGAGCCAGAGTAGGAAGACGCCAGTAAGGATAAACAGATTGGACACTTGAACTCCTGTTCATTCATTTTTTTCGGAATTAACACTGGGGCATATTTACAAAAAAAATGTTGGAGTGCGGTGCTACGCCACATTTGTCAACATCTCACTACGAATTTTTTTTAATGCACGGTATACACAAGAAAATGGCACCCCCTTGTGTTTCCCTTAGCGCTGGCGCAAAAGAATCTCTCTGGTGCCAGCGCAGGCACCCTGCTGCTATGTTGCAAGGGTGCCTGCGCCGCAGGGGCAATTGTTTATGTGCAGGAAGGAATAATTTCCTGCAAATAAACCATCAAAAATGACATTTGCTCTTTCTTGCAGCACACATGTAAAAGGAGGAGAAATTAACAATTTCTCCTCTTATCGCCATGCTAAGACCAGGTATTCCCTTGCCTTAGTTTTTGGCGCTGTCTCAGCCTTATGAATCTGGGGCAGTGTCAAAAAGCAATGGGTGTTGAGGTGGAACGCCCACTGCAACACTCATTGCACGCGCTTTTGCCGCAGAGGACTGCAGTGGAAAGGGGCATATTTACAAGTTGTGTTAAGTGGCTTAGCAACACCTTGCAAATATGGGAAATGGCACTATGCCACCGAAGCATAAAAAAAAGTGAAGCTGTGGTGCCAAATGGGGCTTGTAAATATGCTACATTGTCTTTTCCCTGTGAGCTACCCGAGCCACAGCCTGTAAAGCTTTGCATCAGAATCAGATATACAAATGGAAGGGAGGAGCAGCAGCAAAGAACGAAACAAATGTTGGCAGCTAGGAAGCTCAGTCACCGCACTACCTCTTGTAATCACAGTTGTAATATTGCATGAGTATTGCCGTCCTCAAATGACCAGCTACCAAATGGTCATAAATCTAACATTTTTATATTACATAAAATGAGAGGCAAAATTAGAAACATGAAGTCAAATTCAGAGTTCCTTGTGAAGTACACGACAAGTCTATTTATGCTTGGTTTGTCTTTTATTGCTTTTTTTTCATCTGGAGGACACAATAAACATACGGAGCCAACGCATTTTGCCCAAGCATGGGCTTCTTCAGGGCAGTGTTATCAAGGCAGTAGTGATGTAATCAAAAAATGACAGTGTCCTACCGGAGTCCTCCGTCATACATTCCACTTAATTGAATTGCAAATAGATGCTCGAGCAATCAGCAACACTAGATAATTTTCAGAGTCACAGTTTTAACAGAATAGTCTTGAGATCAGGTATAATGATTCAGTTGAGTAAAATACTGTGTTTGGCAGAAGCTATTACTCACAGGCCTATCTCTCCCATAGACTAACACAGTGTTACATAATTACAACTAATAAGTGCTCACTTCAGATTGGGAGCAGATAGAGAAACTGTGTGTTTATACTCAAATAAATTGTAATTTAAAAGCCTCTTTAATGGTTAAGTCGGACTTTAATTTACAATTTTGAAAATGTCACTATTAGAAAGTTGGCACTTGCTGGCCAAACCAACTGTGCCTTTCTTCCAGTATCCTGGGTCACATGATGGTGAACAGCCCTGCTGTTGTGGGTTGTATATGGCTTCCATACACTGAGACAAAGGGAGCCTAGGTCTGAGGGAAGATGGTCTCCCTGACAGTATGGCTAGAGGAGAGCTGTAGCCTGCCCTGATTACACTTCAAAGGGCATTGCCTGCAGCACACACAAAAGTTCCTGACACCAGGTCTACCCTAGCCTTTGTAACGCTAGACAGTTTGGAGCCATGACCAGAGGAAGGGGAAAAACTGACCAGAACCAGTTTTGGGGACACGTCAGTCAATTCTCCCACACAAAGGCTGACACCAGGTATAAAAATGGGATCTTCATAACCTACCTTCAATACACTCCTAGACCTGTAGAAGATTCAGAATAAGGGCCGCCCTGCTGCCAGAGGACTGCTCAGCTGCATGAAGGACTGCCTTGCTGTCTGAAGAAGGAAGATCGGACCTGCTTCCCTTGATCTCAGGCTACCTAGAGTGACTCCAAGGGTTAGTTAACTGACCTCCTCTGTGAGCTACAGGGACACAACAAGCTTCCAGAGGCCTTCCTACAACTGTCCAGCTGACAATCACCAATTGAACCTGTCTAAGCCCTGCCGCTGACCTCTGCTGCAGAGAGTCCCGTTCCCCAAGAGGTGGCCCCCAGATTGTGGACCCTTGTCTTCCATCAGTGAGGACTCCTCATGAAGAAAATCTGAATATACAGACATTTGGGCTCCCCCCAACAGCAAAGTAACCTCTTCATGCAGGAATTGACCACCCACAACGACCGTGAAGCTAAGTGACCGTCCACAATGACCAGCGACCGCCAGAGTTGCACTTCGTGCCAACAGCGTCCGTCTGCGATGATCAACCATCGTAAAGCTCCATCGACGACTGGCTCTTCATGCGCCGGCAGCGCGTGTCGGCGACGCTCTGCCTGACCTCATACAAGAAATCTCCTCCTTGCGGCCCCAACCAAAGAGAACGGCACACTTTGTGCTGGACTCGAGAAGGTAACTCTTCAGCGGGACTAACCTGTCCCTGTACTGGACCAGTGCTCCATCGCAGTTGATCACAACTTGTGACTTTCCCCCGATCTAGCATGACCAGATAACCGTAAGTGGCACTTTGTGCCTCTTGGCTCTATTTTTACAAAAGAAATGACAACAAATGTATATCTCCGGTTCTACTGATTTTATTTTGATTGTCTGGTATCATTTTAGTTATTAAAATTTGCTCTATATTTCTAAATTGGTTTGGGGGTTTGTTGTGTTGTGTTTTCACTTTATTACTATTTGTGTCCTGCATAAATACTTTACACATTGCCTCTAGGTGAAGCCTGACTGCTATGTGCGAAGCTACCAGAGGGTCAAGCACAGGTTAATGTATTGACTTTTGTAGTTCACCTTCACAATATTTCATTTTTTTATTTGTTAATTCAGGTTTCAAGAAAATACAAAACAAATAGTGCAGCATAGCACCTTCAAGCACTTTCACAGTATAGATGTGGTAGGCGCAGATTCAGGAATTCCTCAAGTCAGAGCAGGTAAACAAGGGGAGCCAGTTCAAAACCATGCATCCATCTATGGCCACCTGAGCCAAGAACCCCTAGATTCTGGGGACGTCCGCGTGCACCGGAGCAGTATGCACCTCAGCGAGGTGGCCTCGCAATATTTGGGTGATCGCCACCTGACCCATAACTACCGAGCCATCAGGCCTATGTAAGTCAAAAATAAGTGGTGGGGGACGTTCTCTTTTGAGCAGTCAGGCCAACATGCGGCCAGACCTATCACCTTCCCTATGAAGGCGCTGCCTATTGTCCCTCTGGACATGACAGTCTAGTCTGTCCCAGATGGCTGCCACCTTCCTGGGCGCCTCAGCCAGCAACTCTTTTTTTATTGACCATGTTTATTCATTTTCCAATATTACTGGTTGGTTACATTGGATTTCACATAGTTATACAATATTAGTCATCATTTCGGATGTACCAACTTCAATCGTCTATTCATCCCGTCCCCACGCCCACTTAGGCTAAACTCAGGTATTAACAGAAAAGAAATGGGACGATAGCTATTTAGTAAGAACAAAGCAGTATAACAGGTCAAATATAAAGAATTTCCTGGTTGGAGTACAAGGTAAATCTGGTCTTTCTGTAGTAAGTCTTATGGTCACCCAGCGCTGGTTGGTATGGGTGCTGTATATATGATGCAGCAGTCCACTACTCGTCTGTGTGTTATGTACCCGACGTTTTGCGCCCCACCTCCATGCCCTCAAGTCGTCTTCTAGTTTTGCGTCTTTTCTAACGTGCTTCCTTCTGATCTCTTCAGCTGTTGCCCATTTCAGCATGTCTCGGAGCCATTCCCCATGTTCTGGTGGGTTCGCATTCATCCACTTGATTGCAATGCGTTGTTTAGGGAGTACCAAACCCAGGGTCAAAAATTTGCGGCTGAGCTTCCTTTTTACTGGGGTTGGAAGCAAGCCCAGCAAGACCCCGCTAGGGGTGCCCTCAAATACCCAGCCCGTAGCATGTTTAATTGTTTGCAAGACCTCTCTCCAGTGTGGTGTGATGTAGGTACACTGCCAGACCATATGTAAGAAATCCATCTCAGAGGCCCTGCACCTTGGGCATTTATCGGGTCGAGTAGTATAAATAACATGTAAAATCTATGGGGTAATATATAGTTGATGGACATAGTGATAATGGACTACTTTAAATCGGGCATTGGTACTAATTTTACGGACTTCTTCATGGATCTTTTGCCAATCCTGCGGAGTAATTTCTTGTGCCAATCCTTTCTCCCATCTGGTATGGGCTTTAGGAATAATTGGCGAAGGATCTTCACATAGTGCTCTGTATAAATGGGTAATACATTTCCCACCTACCATCCTGTATAGTAGTCTGGCCAGCGTCTGAGAGGGGGGCGGTTCATTCTATCGCGCCCTCACATGTTATATATTGTACACCGAGATACAAGTCCCCTAGTACCTCGCAGCAGCCAATCTTCCACTTTCTCACTGGCATATTTTGTTCTATGTCCGCAAAGGGTTTAATTGCCTAGATCGGCATGTCACAGGCATATGGGGCCCTATGTAGGGTCATCACAACCACTCACTCCCAGATGCGGCCCAGCTGTTTAATTAAAAAGGAGTTGTTGTCTGGAATGTGGGCCCCCAACATTAGAAGCGCCGGCAAACCTTGCTGCCGATCTGGGGGTTTCAGCAATTTTTTTTCCCAATTATCCCCCTTGTCAAGCCAATGGATTGCACGCTGAAGGTGTGCTTTGAAGTTATAGTACTCTAGATTTGGAAGCCATATGCCGCCTCTCAACCTCTGCCAGCAACTCATCGCCCATCTCCTGTCCTAGAGCCCGCCGCTGCAGTCCCGTGAGGTGCTCCTTCCCTTCCCCCAACTCCTGCTCCAGTTTCCTTCTGATGTCATAGGTCTTACCAAGGCTTACACCCCTATCAACCACCTTTAGAGGTCCTCACTCTGCACTGCGCATGTGGCCGTTGTTCCAGTTTGTAGCAAAGAAGCCTTGGAGGGCTTCCGCCATATCAGTGGCATATTCCGTGTACCCCGGCGCCTCGGATCGAAATCTCCACAAAGGCACTCTAGGCCTGTGGGCCCCTACCCCACACTCCAATAGCAAGGAGGCATGGTCGGAGAGGAATCTCACCTGATAATTGACCCTAACATTGTTAAATACATCCTCAGTAGTAAGGAGGAACCAATCCGAACCTACTATATGCACCATGAGTGGGTGAATAACAAGAATATTTTATCGTAGGGTGGAGCTCCCTCCACATGTCAACAAATTGAAGTATAGTCATAGTTTCCCGCAACCCTGCCACTATACAAGGCTTTGTGCCCATCTGGAAAGGTTGACAGTCTAGCTGACTGTCCAAAACACAATTAAAATCCCCCGCCCAAATAATAGACAGTCTAACATTGGGCAGCAACTCAGAATATAGAGCCCAGAAAAACTCTTCATCATCAGTGTTAGAGGCATATATGTTAAGCATGCAAAGCTCCCTTCCATCTAGTATGCCATGTAGCAGTACATACCGCTCAGCCAATTCAGCCACCTGCCCCCGCATCTGGAATGGGACACCCCAGGTCCACCCATGTAGACACCCCTCGTACAAAAATTGTGATTATTGTTTGAGTGGGGTTAGCACTAGGATTGGGCTGTAAACTCTGCCGGCGGAGTTCACAAAGTTCTGCCACTCAGCGCCCTGCTTGGAGTACCGGAGTTGGTAAAACAAAACCTCTGCTAACCACCGGCGGAGCGGAGTTCAGTTTACCGGCAAGCATATGGTAGAAAACTCACCTTCCCAGGGTGGAATCTTGGAGAAGGCGCTCCCTGGATTTCTTGTTTGGTGGGAGGAGCCTGCTTCAGCAGTAAAGATCAGATTCAACACTCCGCGAGATTATTTTTTTTCTACTAAACAGCGAATCAGTTGAGTTCCTGGGCTCTGCCTAATGATTGTGAGCACGTTTGAGTTGAAAAGTTCATTACTAGGCCTAAGCGGAGTTCCGCAAGGTGACAAAAAAACTGCGGAGTTCATCAAGCGGCTCGAAACGTGCTCCCATCCCCTATGTACAAAAGTCTCTGTGCACACGCACGTTCATAATAATCCTTTCCACTGCCAAGCAGTGCTTGCACTGCCGCGTCACACAAGTATAACAAGCCTACTGTGTAGTGCTGCTCTTTAAAGGCACATATTTGTCTTCTGGGGGGGGGGAGCTGACGCTGTATGATTAGTAGTACGGCTCCTTTTAAAGATTTCCACCCCGGCTGGGTATTGCTGGTACTGTATCAATTAAAGTGTAGCACTCCTTCTCAGTAGTACTGCCACAGTCCAATAAAGCCAATTGTGTAAGACATGATGTAATGTAATTAAGGATGCAAAAAGTGTGAATACGGTGCTGGAGCCGCTTCGTGTGCATCCAAGCGTCAGGCTTTTCAGATCACTCACTGGCAATTTTTTGATGGAGAGGACGGGTATGTTAAAGATATGCCCCGCCACATGCTATTCCTTCACCCACATTTCTGTGAATCCAGAGAGTTGTTGGATGAAATAAGAAAAGGAACGGGCAGGGAGGAGGGGTGTGGGAAGGAAAGAGAGGGGGCAAAAGACCAGAGTGGAAAAAAGAGAGAGAGAGAGAGAGCAAACAGATGGAGAGAGTGAGTGGAGAAGGGAGAGAAATGGGTCATGAGAGAAGGGACAAGTGCAGAGGGAGAGAGACCAAGAGAGAAGCAAAGGAGAGAGACAGTCTAGAAAAAAGGGAGAGGGACAAAGAGTAGAGTAAGGAGAGGGGAGATAGGCGAGAGACAGGAAAGGGGAGAGGAGAGAGGGAACGGCGAGGGCGGGGAGAGTGCAAGAGGCATGAGAGTGGCTAACACATGAAGAAAGAGGGCATGAGTTTGAGGTGCAAGAGAATCGAGAGAGGTGGACTGTTAGACCCGGGATCCCTAGTTGGCTGAGGTAGGTACCTTATGCCAAATAGAGACCCTTGTTTCCACGTCAGGGAAAGGAAGGACACTTTCTCAGATAGCCCCCGCTCACCCCCTTGGTAGCTTGGCACGAGCAGCCAAGCTTATCCTCAAGGCAAATGTGTAAAGTATTTGCAACCATGCTCACAACAACCCAATGATGACACCACAAATGGACTCCACACGAGTTTCATAAAAACGAGTATAAATTTATATAAAAAGATACACGATAAGGCCACACAATATAAATCCAACATATGCGTATTTGTAATATTCCTCCTGGCCAGTTGTTAGGCCAGCCAGCCCTTGTCAGTTCTGGCGATATTAATGAGTACTTCTAAACGTTCCACTGTAGTCCTAACACAATGTTATGCAGTTCGTAATGCTAGAATCAGGCACTTTGCAATGGAAAAGTAATGCACTGCTTAACGCAACAATCAGGCACTTTGCAATGTAAGAATAATGCAATGCGCAAAGCAACAACCAAGTACTTCATTATGCAGAAATAATGCAATGCGTAATAAACTAATCAGGTAGTTTGTTATGCAGGAATAATGCAATGCGTAATACGCTAATCAGGTAGTTCGTTACGCAGAAACAATGCAATGCGTCATACGACAATCAGGTAGTTTGTTATGCAGAAATAATGCCATGTGTAATACACTAATCAGGTAGTTCGTTATGCAGGAATAATGCAATGCGTAATACACTAATCAGGTAGTTCGTTATGCAGAAATGATACAATGTGTAAGACGACAATCAGGTACTCCTTTATGCAGAAATAAGGTAATGCGTAATACACTCCAGCACCCATCACGGTGTCTGAGGCGGTCTCTCCACCACTAACTCGCAGTCAGCCTCTGTCACCACAACAGTTGCTCCCAACATGGGTATGGTGTAACAAAAAGTGCAGCTCCGCACTCCTGGCCCTGGTACTGCCACTCCCTTGGCCAGTACGGGCCGCGATGCGAGCCGAAGCGGAGGCTTGCGCTGCCAGAATGAAAGAGGCCGAGAGCGTCTCCCTCCAAGCCCACACCCCGCCCCGGGCATCGACACATGTTACCTGGGGGGTGCGACCTCACTCTTCTCTCCTCTTCCAGCGACTTAGGCCTCTGATGCAATCTTTGTGAATTCCGGGCAGTGAGACTTGGGCCCTCCCTCGACGAGGTTGGCTCGAGGGTGGGCTCGGGCCGGCAGCTCAGCTCCTCCGGGGCTGCCGGTCCGGGCCGCTACTGCTACGAAGATCTCAGGCTGCCCCAGGGCACACGCACACAGCGTCGCTGATACTCACTTGAGCTTCGGGTGCACGATCACAGAGCACCCCTCACGAAGGTCTCAGGCTGCAAGAAGCACATGCACACAGCGTCACTGAGACTCACCTGAACTTCGGGTGCACGATAACAAGGCAACCCTCACGAAGGTCTAAGGCTGCACAAAGCACACGCACACATCGTCGCTGAGACTCACTTGGACTCCGGGTGTGCACGTTAACAAGGCAATCCTCACAAAGGTCTCAGGCTGCAAAAAGCACACACACACAGCGTCGCTGAGACTCGCTTGGACTCCAGGTGCCCACGATCACAGGGCACTCCTTACGAGGGTCTCAGGCTGCAAAAAGCACACGCACACAGCGTCGCTGAGACTCTCCTGGAAACGTTTGTGTTCCTGAGTTTCCGCAACAGGGAGCCAGCTTACCTCGGGCCCTTGGAGATAAGTTACTTCAGGACACAGCACAGCAAAGTCCTTTCAAACAGGGGGACACAGCACACAGCAAAGTCACTTTAGCCTTTCCTTGGTTAAAACAGCAAACTGCAGGCCAGCCCCAGAACACACAGCAAGGGTCAGTCCTATCCTTCAGTCTCTTCAGTTGTTTCTTCCTTGGCAAAGGTTCCTCTTGACCATGAAGTAGCTTTAGTTTTCTTCAATCTTGATCAAGCCATTCTCCAAAGTTCAGGGGCTTCAGCTCTCATAGTTATACCCCTAAAGGGCACTGACCCCTGATCAAACCAGTTCTGGGTGCCTACCTGCCAGTGACACCTTTTTCCTTTGATTAGTAGGGTTCTGGATTCTCAATCACTCAGCAGGAGATGGGACCATTGTTTTATGGCAGCAACCCAGGCCTTTTCACTTCCGAGGGCTACTCCTCCCCCTACACTCCAGATGCAGGTCAGCCTGTTGCTGTTTCACCTACTCCCCTGGGTCAAGACATTCCCCAAATCCTATCACTTTCAAATCCAGACAGTCAATCCACCTTCATAAAAAGATGTGTTATTACATTGTGAGTTCAGGCATACTAAACTTTACCTCTCCATCTTAAGCCTTTGGAAAGATAGGCTGGAAAACATATTACACAGTCTCCCCATTCTGTCCTATGGGCAAGATGGCCTTTCAACAGTGAAAAACGAAATGGAGATTATTTCACTGTCAGGACATGGCACACACCTTAGTACATGTCCTACCTTTCACATGCACTTCACCCTGCCCTGGGAGTACATTGGGCCTACCATAGGGGTGTCTGATATGCATAGAAAGGGAAGGATAAGGGCTGGCAAGTGGGTGCACTTGTCAGAACAACATGGCAGTTTAACAAACTGTGCGCAGGCACTGCAATGGCAGGCCTGAGTTCCCTCTTTAAGGCCACTGGTGTGGGTGGCACAATTAGTGCTGCAGGCCCACTAGTAGCATTTGCATTACTAGCCCTGAGACACATAGTGCACTTTACTAGGGACTTTACTAGTAAGGCAAACATACCAATCATGGACAACCAATTACCATTACGCTTTATACAGGGAGCACTTGCACTTTGACACTGATCAGCAGTGGCAAAGGGCCCAAAGCATCTAAGATGCCAACACCATGTCAGAAAAAAGGTCTAGGGGAAAAGCAAAAAGTTTAGGGAACTTTAGCCAAAAAGGGCCAAGTCCTGCATGGGCATTTAAAAGAGGAGAGAGTCAGAGAAAGGATGAAGCATATTGGGTGGAGGGAGAAGGAGTGGAAGACAGAGTAAAGAGAGAGATAAATGGAGCAACAGTGCAACCTACAGAGAGGCGAGAGAAACAGGGAGGCAGGTATGAGAGCAAGAGGGGGATGGGACATTTTGCAGGGAGAGAAAGAGAGATGTGGAGGAGAAAGTGCGACAGGCCGGGATGCCATCAGAATGAGAGTGGCGCCAAAGTGTCAAAGAGAGAGACAGAGTGAAAGAGAGAGTGGTGGGAGAAGGGCCAAGAAGAGAGTAAGAGAAAGAAGGAACTATGAAATCGTGGTGATTGTGGAGGGAGAGAGAAGGCAGCAGGAGAGGGAGACGGACAGACAGAAGAAGAGAGAGAGAAGGGTTTGGAAGATGGGTGTTGGAAGAAGGAAGGAGGGCAGTCATTTTAGAGAGGGGGGGAGGAAAAGGGGTTCACAGGGAGGGTTGGGGAGAGCCAGGCCTCACTTCACCTCAGGAGACAATGCAAATTAGAGGGGCACTGAATCATAGCCCCAGAACAGCATTTATAGTCCCTGGTGTCGACATGAGCTGCACAATGCATCAGATGCTATCAGGAAATCGGGAACTTTATTCATTGATGAGACTTCCCTGTCTTGAGTCAGCTACATTCAGGATTTCTCCACAGTGAAGACAGAAGGAGGGCCCGGTGTAAATATTACAGCAGCTGTAAGCAGCCTGGTCTTCCGTAGACCCTGGGCTGGGAGGATAAGGCTAAGTAGGGCAGAGCGGAACTCTGGGAAACAAAGTTTGTATGCAACTCCGCAGAATTCCACGCAGTGCAGCTCTATCATCTCCGCCCACCCCTAGTTAGCACCCTTCTCAACTAATGACCCGATTTCTTACAGTCGGCATAAGCTTTCATGAAAAGAAAGCACTGACTTATCTCTGCCATGTTCACCTCCTTCTTTGGCATTTTTTTCAAATGCTCTCTATTTCTCAGCAACCACCTCAGGTTGTGCATTATTAGGTAGAACAGTAGCTGATTCTTTAGTAAGTAAACAACAGTCTTTGTCCACAAATTACTACGAGCCACAAACTCAAACAAGGATTCAAATCAATCCAAAGCATCTTTAAAACTGGCACTAATCTATGCACCACTTTGGACCATTTGTCAGGTTCCTCTCTCAGTATTGGAAAATGTGTGTTCCCGGCAGAGAGATCACCTCAGACCAAGGCACATACACATAATTCTCTCCCAGTGCTTCACTTCAAAACTGTTTCTAAATCTGTCTCTTTCCTTGCTGACTCTATATTTTTCTTTTAGCAGTAACTTTCTTTTTCCGCTTCTCTTTGAGTTTCTTTAATCTCTCCAATCCCAGGTTTTCTCACCTAAATATTTAATGCGAGCTTCTAAAGTCACTAAGCCCATTTCCTTTATCTCGTGTTCACTCAAATCCATTTTATAATGTATATGCAAATTCTTTCTCCTGCTTAAATCAACTTCATATTCTTCAGCTTGTTCCTCAAGTTTATTGTGCTCTTCATTCACACACCTTGCTGCTTCTTTGATCAGGTTTCTAATTTCATCTATATGATAAGACATTTGCCATTGAGTTTGGCTTGCAGCAAGTGTTTTTAACTTTTCACATAAGACCCCCTAGTCCTGTTTTCATCATTTAGAATATATCTGTTAGTGCTCTCACGTACTTCATAGCACTCCCCGTTCTGCAGCGGAATGGAATGAACTTGATGATGAAGCATGCCACCAAAGGATAACCCTGGTGTGTGAGGGCTAAATAAGAAAGCCAAGCATTTTCCTTATTGTGTGGAGAGTTAGTTCATCTAACACAAACGGGCCCTTTGGTTTTGGTACATATCAGTAGGAGGACGAGCCCTTCTGAGACTTTCCTCTTATCTCCCTCTTTTTTTGTTGAGATTAGTCTTTTTAAATCAAATCAACTGTTCTCTGCAAGATTTCTCCAAATTCACACTTTAAAAGTACACACAAATACACCAGAATATGGGGTCATTGGAGAGACTACTTCAACAAATTGAGACCCTGCCATACAAACGGAGATCGGGCCGGAGGTGATGCAGAGCCACATGCCAGTGAGATATGACTTTCGCCTTTGACTGCTGTAAGCCAATCTGCACCGCCCAACTTCTAAACCTACCATGCTTGGTCTGGGGGCAGCACACATGAGGGAAATTGTAACATGCATTGGTGGTACATGTTGTTTTATTTTATAAAACGGCATGTTGAAAACTCAATATAAATGTTTTTAAAATAAATAAATATTACTAGTATTAGAAAAGCTTTGTTCAGTACACTCAGACAGAGAGGCTTACTGCTGTGCCAATTGCATTCAAGGCCGGCTTTAGCGCTGGTGGCACCTGGTGCGACAATTATTTTTGGCACGCCCCCCCACAACCCATGACCCCCTCCCCGGATTCTCTCACTACTACTGGACAAATGTTCGCCTCATCTCTCCAATCATAAGTTATTGCTAAACACAGCACCCCCCTGAGGTCAGCGCCACCTCCACAGGTCAGCGCCCAGTGCGGCCGCACCAGTCGCACTGTCCTAAAGCCGGGCCTGATTGCATTTATATATGTTACTGCAAGTGTCATCAGTCCTTGTGCAGTAGTACTTAGTTCACCCACTGCACCCATGTCAGGTCTATGTATTTGTCTCTGAATACCATCTAGATATGAAGAAGGTCTAGAATTCAAATGATCAATTAATAAGTTATTCTCCTCATATGAGTATTCCTTTTTATCTTGCATCAGCTCTCTTTCTTTTGTTTAATTGAATATTGCTGGAAAACCTCTCACACATTCTACAATATACTTCCTACTGATTGTCCCACTTAGTTTCTAACCATTGTCTAAATAGTGGTCCCTCTTTTTCTGTACCTATTCAGTCCCATTTATTCAATGGATTGAACTGTGTAGGTCTAAGCAGTGGCTCCCGATCTTGCACTGTCTGCCTCAAAAATTGTAGCTTCCTAATATTGAATGTACCTGAAGTGAAGACAAAGGCACGATTACATGTAGATTCCTTTAATACTGAGAAGCATCAATTAGGTGCATCCATCTCCACTCCAACCACGATACTGGTCGCCCACGCAGTGGAACCAGAATCACTTTCCAACCCAAAAATTCTATCATCACGAGGATGCAAGGTAACTCGTTACCAAGCAACACAACACTTCCCCCTTCTTTATACAAAAAAATAAGAATTAAATAATATATACAAGGGAATAACAAAATACAAAAGGGTAAGGACAAGAAAACTAACAAGAAATATTAACCGCTCATATTATCATCGTAACTCAACCTCACTCATTGTTAACCACATAATCTCTAAGCCAGAGAGGAGCCTTCCTTGAACGTGGCGCCCTCTGGTTAAGAGCAGGAGGATCAGAAAGCGGAATGTTCTCACCAGAGCTAGGACCAGCCAACTTTGGAACCTCCGAGACCACCCCATCCCCCTCCTGAACCACAACAGGATGCTGCACATTAGAGCCATCAGCCAAACCAGAGGAAGGAACGGACACCTCATTAAAATCATCTTCCAACCAATCTGACTTGTAAGGATCATCCCCCAATTTCTTACAAAGCTTACCAGGGTGATCCATAGCAACCCTTTTTAAATTCCAAACCTCGCCATTTTTAAGTCTCACAGCATTGTGAAGCACTTCTACCACTTCTTCAGCGTCAAAGAAAGCGCTCTCACCCTTGCATACAAACCCAGGCTTTTTAACTCTAACCCAATCTCCCACTTCAATCACAACTGGTTTGGTGGAGTGCTTGACATTATAGTAGTCACTGTTTTTCTTGTGAACACGCTGCATCCTATTCCACACCTCATCCTTCGAAATAGAATTTCTATGCGGATGCAGAACTTTACGTATAGAATTGTTTATACCCCGGGTAGAGACGACCTGGTTGCTGATTTCTTGTCCAGAATGCCTGTTATGCTGGAAAAGTGTGAAGATGAGGAATGGAATGACTTTCAGGTTGCTTTAATTCACAGTCAGGGTCGTTCTGCTATTAACAAAAGTGAATGGGAATCTGAATTCCGTAGTGATGGGATTTTATCTAAAGTGGTGTCATGTATTTTGAATGGTTGGCCTCGTAAGGATAACATAACCGACATGGTCAGGCCTTTTTGGGAAGTTAAATCAGAACTTTCCTTTTGTGACGGTTTTCTTTTAAGAGGGGAAAGAATTATTCCTCCTATGAGCCTTCGTTCTTCCATCGTGGAACTATGTCATGAGGGTCATTCTGGTATTACTAGAACCAAGGCAGTAATTAAAAAATTATTCTGGTTGCCTGGTTTGGATATTGAGACAGAGAGAGTGGTTAGGAATTGTACTACATGCGGTAATTGGGACAAGTCTTTGAAGACTTTTAGACCACCTATGTGTGATACTATTGTTTCAAAAGAGCCGTGGGACACGGTCGCTATTGATATTTTGGGTCCCATCAAAGACCAGTGTGGTGAGTCTCAGAAGTATATTTTTGTGCTTATGGATCTTTTTTCGCGCTGGCCAGTTGTAAAAATTGTGGATAAGGCTGATACTTCGGCGGTTCTTGAGTTCTTGGATGAGGTTTTTTCTTCAGAGGGTATTCCGGCATCATTAATTAGTGACAATGGAGTCCAATTTGTGTCCAATATGGCTAAGGAGTACTTTGCAAAACTTGGTGTGAATCACAGGACTACTTTGTTGTATAACCCTAGCGGGAATGGTATGGTTGAGAGATTCAACCGTGTGTTGAAAGGGATAATTCAAAGTGCTTCTAGTAATGCACAAGATTGGATTTCACAGGTGGGAAAGACTGTCTGGGCTTACCGAGTGACTGCCACCGAAGCCACCGGTTTACCTCCATTTGTTATTATGCGTGGACGAAACCTCGGTCTAAATTTAACCCTAGTTGGTTATTTCCATCGGGGTTGGGTTCGATGCTCCTCAGCTCCTCAGTCGCCAATTGAAGTGAAGACAAAGGCACGATTACATGTAGGTTCCTTTAATACTGAGAAGCATCAATTAGGTACATCCATCTCCACTCCAACCACGATACTGGTCGCCCACGCAGTGGAACCAGAATCACTTTCCAACCCAAACATTCTATCATCACGAGGATGCAAGGTAACTCGTTACCAAGCAACACAACAGTACCCTCCAAAGAAAGTGCAAGTCTTTATCACAGGAGCTATATTCATGCTAATCTCAAATCCATGTACAAGTATAGAGCCCAACATCTGTCAATATTTAGGACCTCATTTACGAAAAGTGACGCATCGCTGCGTGAAAACAGCGATGCGTCAGTTTTCATTGCGCCCTCCTTGCGACAGGCTGGATGAGTCATATTTACAGTATGACGCATCATGTTGCAAGGAGTTACAGATACGTCAGTATTTCTGACGTATCTGTAGGCGCAAAAATGACGCATTGCTGCAGTGTGTCACAAAAGTGAAACAAGTCCTGCAATGGGTCATTTTACATGGGCAGGTCCCATTTCAAATATGCCTGCGTCAGTCTTACGCCTGCTGTGAGGCAGGCGTAAGATATTGGCGCATTTGCGTCATAGAAGTGGCGCAGTGAAATCTCATAGATTTTACTGCATCACTTCTACAAGGCTTACTTGCGTTGGAACGCCCACCCTGCATACATTATACCTGACGCAGGTATAATGTGGCGCAGGGGTTTACAAAGTGACGCATCTCCCTAGATGCGTCACTTTATAAATCTGACGCAACATGGCACATTTTTTATGCTGCTGGTGCGTCACAAAAAGTGACGAACCGGCGGCGCAAAAGTGACACAAGGGCTCATAAATAAGCCCCTTGCAAGCCCTCTGGAGTAATTTTCTGAGCATCCATAGAGGTACACTAGGGGGGATATTCAGAAGAACGTGTGCTAAACATCACCAAAAAATGCTAACGCAACTTTACACATCGCAGCCTATCGCGGGAAAATAACCCTGTGTCAACATGGAATTCACAACAAGGCGGTACCATGCGATAGTCTGCCAAAACCGTGGCCAATGTCTGCGATACAACCACCTCGACAGAGATGAAAACACAAACCACAACGCGAAAAAACATGCGATGGGCCAAAGCGCGACGAGGAAATCAGCAATAAGCAGCGCCAGACCAGCAATACACACATGGCAGGCAGAAAAAATCGAAAACATATAGAAAACACAAGAAAAACTGTATGTCTAAAATTATATATGATCAAAACAACAACTAAGTGAACTGAAAAAGAGTCTTACAAAAAAGAGGATGAGATCCCATCACCCACCGAAGTGGCTTGCTTCATCATCTGGGAGCTCTTATTAGACCACACTCCCTTATACAATTGAGGGTTGTGGTTTAACAGATATACTGAGAAAGTCGTGAGTAGTAACAAACACTTTTAGTCTCAGAAAGAGCATAGTAATTATTTTCAGGGTGATGGTTGCAGTGCTGGTGACAGTGTGTGAAAAATGTGATTTAAAATTGACTATCAAGACACAAAACAATTTTATTAGGCGCTGTCTTGGTGTCAATACTAAAACAGTGCGAGTACAGTTTTAACAAATAACTGTGAAAAAATCCATACAAGGAAGTAACAGGTCTACATGTTTCAGCCTATGGATGTTTCAATCCAGGCTTTCGTCAGGACCTTTGATGTGATCGCTACTGCAATAAAACTTGTGCTTAAGTGCAAGAAAGCAAAATTAAGGTTGGTAACAATACAACCTTGGCCCTTCTTGCCGCACCTGGTCCATTCAGACCAATGTGGCTTCATGCCGGATCGGGGTACTCGCCACTGCCTGCGTCGCCTTCATGTGGCTCTGGCTCACCGCCACCGCATATCCCCATATCTCACGCTCCTACTCGCCGACTTCGAGAAGGCTTTTGATTCGGTTGGGTGGCCCTATCTATTCGAAGTCCTGGCTCAGATGGGTTTCGGCCCCAAGTTTTTTCGGAATGGTGCGGGTCCTTTACGCGCGTCCTCGTGCTAGAGTGCTAGTTAATGGGGCGTTGTCGCGGCCGTTTCGGATCGGCCGGGGGACGCGGCAGGGGTGCCCGCTGTCGCCCCTCCTCTTTGCCCTTGCTATGGAACCCCTTGCCGCCCTGGTCCACGCAGATCCTCTTCTTCGGGGCTGGGAGTGGCCGGACCTTGTGCCCGACAAAATAGCCCTTTATGCGGACGACGTATTGCTGTACCTTAGCGACCCGGCCCAATCTAGTCCCCGTGCGCTCCATCTCTTGGGCCTTTTCGGCCGTGCGTCCGGCCTCTATTTGAACCCACACAAATCGGTCCTGGTACCTCTGCACCCCTCCAGGGAATGCTTTAACTGGCAGGACAGGATTCCCCTCCGCCGGCTGTCCTTTAAATACCTGGGTATTTGGATCTCTCTTCTCCCAGAGTTGAGCTGGGCCCTTAATGTGGCCCGCCTGGTCAAGAGGGCCAAGGCTGATCTGGCGTGCTGGCACTCGCTCCCGCTTAATCCGCTGGGGAGGGTGGCACTCTACAAAATGATGGTCCTCCCCCGGTTCCTTTACGTACTACAAAACACCCCCGTGTCCTTTCCGCGGCCTTGGTTCCGCGAGATGGACGGGCTGGCTACTCGATTTCTCTGGGGTGGGGGGAGACCGCGGCTGGCCCTCGCTACGTGTCGCCTGCCCACCTTCGATGGAGGGCTCGGTGTGACCAATCTCTACCTCTACTATTTGGCCACTCGCCTCCTCGTTATTCATGATTGGTTCGGAGGGGGATGGTCCGACCCGGCCTACAGGGTGGAACTAACTGTCTTGGGTTTCCCCTGCATTTTGGATCGTCTGTATGGTGCCCCCATTCCCGCTTCCTGCCCCGACATCACTAGAGCGATCTTTTTGGCCTGGCGAGCGGTGCTCCGTCACACCCGGTGGACCGGGCAGTTGACTCGCGCCACTCCCCTTTGGCATGGGACGTGGTTGCGGGACGTTGCTGCCCTGAAGGGATTTCGATCATGGGACCTGCTCGGCATCTCCCTGCTGGGGGACGTCTGGCGGGGGGGACGCATGTGCTCCTACGCGGAGCTGCAGGCGCGCTTTTCTCTACATTCATCACAGTTTTACAAGTACCTCCAGCTGCGCCACGCCATCCGCACCTACACTCCCCTGGATGTTCGGTTGCCGGACCATAGTCCCCCGGAAGCTCAGGTCCTGCTGGGCAACTTGGGAGGGGGGGTATTTCCCGTATACACCGTACCCTTATTAACAACACCCCCGCGGTCCAGAACGGCTTGAGGGGCAGATGGGAGGGGTGGGTGGGGCCCCTGGACGAGGTGGACTGGCGGGACGCCCTTATGGCCCCCCGGCTGGTGACGGCCTCAGCCAAGCTACGGCTGATTCAAATATATTATCTCCACACAGCATACCTTACACCGGCGCGTCTACACCGTGCGGGCCTCTCAGCTGAAGCCTCTTGCCCCCGCTGTGGTTTTGACCCGGCCGACTTCATTCATATGGTGTGGTCCTGTCCGGATCTTGGGGATTACTGGAGGGGCATAGAGACTGATCTCACTGAGGTGCTGGGCTGGGAAGTGCCACACAATCCTAGACACGCCCTGCTGGGCATCACTGATGGTCTACAGGGTACCCGCGCAGAGAAGCTGTTCCTTATGACTGCGTTCATGGTGGCCAAACGGGATATTGCAGCGGCATGGAAGCACTCACAACCGCCTACCTTGGCCAAATGGAGTGCTGGTGTAGACTGGTGCGCGGCCCAGGAACGGACTCTCTACCAGGCGAGGGGTTGCCCCAAGAAATATCGTAGAGTATGGGGGAAATGGTTGGGCAATGTATTCTGAGTGGGGGTGTTGGGGGGTGGGGGCGGGGGTGGGGCTTCGGGTGGGGACGGGTGGAGATTGGTCTCATTCCGTGTGTTTGCACAGTGGTGGTTTGTCATCGTTCAGTCCCTGACGATCACTCTGGAGTTTAAACACCCACTTTTGTTCCTTCATGAACAGAAATTTAGTGACATCCATGATGTGAGATGGAATAAAATGTTGTTCTAACACTATCTATCTTAAGTCCTCAGCTTTGTGTTTCAATGTCAGGAAATGGTTTGTGAGTCGTGTTGCCTGTTTATTACATCTGACGGTGCTTTTGTGTTCGTTGATACGTACTTTAACCTTACGTGTCGTCATTCCTACATACCGAAGGGAACAAGGACACGTAATAAGGTAGATGACTCTCTCCGTATTGCAATTTGTATGTTTCTTCAGGACCCAAGGTCTTCCTGTTCCAATATCCACTGTCTTAGTCTGTTGGTTTTGGGGACACGCTGTGCAAGACCCACATGGGAAATATTGATTGTCATACAGTGTCATGTAGCTTTTCCACTTAAGCACTATCCCACAGTTGAATAATAGTTCAGCCTCTTTCTGACATAATGTCACCCGGAGAGGTCAGACCAAACTAGTTACAAAGACAACAGTGAACTATTGTGAATGACTGCAATACTGCATACAAATGGAAGAGACCTTGAAAGAAGTACAAAGTTAGAGAGTTTCCTTTGAGAACATCGTCAATAGAAAAATAAACAAACATGACTGCTTGACTGTGTGCAGCACAAATAACAGTGAATGTGACCTCCATTCTGAACAAGATGGTGTTGAGGCCTAATTAGCATAGGCCAGGAAAACACACTTTAACAAATCATATTAAAATTGTTTCAAAGCCAATAGCATCATGTAAGTGTACACAGGCAAATTTAAGTGTAAGACCACATTCTGCTTGTTAAGTCTGCAAAAAAATGTAAAATGCACAAAACCCTCCAAAGGATAAAACCTTTCTGGTAAGTCCAGCTGTAAAGAAGAAGTGTTAAGGTTGCCCTTTGTTCTTTCAGCTCCCAGATGGCTAATCCCTGCTAAGTGGCCGGACATTAACACCAACTGCCTTTTCTGGACTCAGGGGCAAACCATTGTTCTCTGAGCCAGAGTCATTGAATGTCCCAGCCAAGGAGCTATATTCCAACTGCAGAGGTGTGATGAGTGGCATAACTGGGTTAAGCCAGTTCTGGTTGAAGCAGCTTAAAGTACATCTTTGCAAAGTTACTTTTCTACTTAAGTTTTCAAAAATCAAATTTCACTATTAAATCTAATTTTGACAATTAAATGGAAATTACTTTGAATTAATTGCCTAGCATTTTCCCAGGTTAAGATTTAGAGTTGAAGATTGTAATGACACCCAGGACTGCCTTAGGGAAAATGCAGTTGATCCTACACAGTCAAAAAGCTTTTAGGCCTTCAATCACTGTGAGTATGCACCTTTGAAATATAAAGGTGCCGATTCCGATCCGTTAAAACCCGGGTACGAACCGTCGGACGGAGCGTTTTCTCCGTCCGACTCGTACTCGGGAAAAATACCTTACAAACATGCAAGTACGATTCGTACGCAAACACCATTTGCGTACGAATCGTAAAAACCACCGACCGACCTAAAAATACCCACAATTCCGATCCGGGACACTGCGGACGTGACGTCCGGACGGAGTCAGGCAGCGTTTCACGAACCAGCAAGTACGATTCGTGCCGACGTCACTCCGCGCGGACAATATTTTACGGCAGCCAAAAACTGCCGGGAACTCAGGATGACGCGCAGAAGGAGCACCTGTACTCGACGGACAGCCATGGACCCCATCCTACGTGTCATCCCGGCCCTCATAGCAGTCCACCTGGTGTACAGGAGCTGACGCAGACGCCGCAGAAGGTCAGAACAACACCCAGGGGCAAAGGGGGGGGGCAGGGGCAGGAAACATAACCTCCACCCAAGTCCAAAATCACACATGCCCTGTACATACCTGACCCCCAGGGCCTGGTCACTTCGGGGGTGGGGGCGTCTCCACCAAGGCCTGCGTCCGCCACAACGGAAGTCAACATGGACGCGAACCGGCATCACAACTATTGTGGTACACACCGTACCCACGCCTTAAGAGCGTGGGTACGGGTCGTACCAGGCCCACCCCTACGTCAGCCCAACAATGGCGGTACGGCCCGTACCCACGTCCCACAGGCATGGGTACAGCCCGTACCACCATTGCAGTGGTGATGTAGGGGTACGCGTGGTACGGGCCGTACCCATGTCCTAAAGGTATGGGTACGGTACATACCCCTACGGCACCCCAACAATGGCGGTACGACTCGTACCCACGTCCTAAAGGCCTGGGTATGGGCTGTACCTCTACGTCACCGCCACAATGGTGATACGGCCCGTACCCACGTCCCACAGGCATGGGTACGGCCCGTACCACCATTGCAGTGGTGATGTAGGGGTACGCTTGGTACGAGCTGTACCCACGTCCTAAAGGCATGGGTACGGTACGTACCCCTACAACACCCCAACAATGGGGGTACAACCCGTACCCACGTCCAAAAGGCATGGGTACGGGCCGTCCCGCCATTGTTGGGGTGCCGTAGGGGTAGGGCCCATACCCAGGCCGTAGGACGTGGGTACGGCTCGTACCACGCCAGTGGACAGACACATAGGGGGGTGTGGCCATCAGCCCCAGCAGTGCCCAGACATAGGAGGGTTGGGTGCCTATCACTCCCAGCAGTGCCCAGACATAGGAGGGGTGTGTGCAGAGTCCCCCCAGCAGTGCCCAGACATAGGAGGGGTGGGTGCAGAGTCCCCCCAGCAGTGCCCAGACATAGGAGGGGTGGGTGCCTATCACTCCCAGCAGTGCCCAGACATAGGAGGGGTGGGTGCAGAGTCCCCCCAGCAGTGCCCAGACATAGGAGGGGTGGGTGCCTATCACTCCCAGCAGTGCCCAGACATAGGAGGGGTGGGTGCCTATCACTCCCAGCAGTGCCCAGACATAGGAGGGGTGGGTGCAGAGTCCCCCCAGCAGTGCCCAGGCATAGGAGGGGTGGGTGCAGAGTCCTCCCAGCAGTGCCCAGACATAGGAGGGGTGGGTGCAGAGTCCTCCCAGCAGTGCCCAGACATAGGAGGGGTGTGTGCAGAGTCCCCCCAGCAGTGCCCAGACATAGGAGGGGTGGGTGCCTATCACTCCAGCAGTGCCCAGACATAGGACGGGTGGGTGCCTATCACTCCCAGCAGTGCCCAGACATAGGAGGTGTGGTTGCAGAGTCCCCCCAGCAGTGCCCAGACATAGGAGGGGTGGGTGCAGAGTCCCCCCAGCAGTGCCCAGACATAGGAGGGGTGGGTGCAGAGTCCCCCAGCAGTGCCCAGACATAGGAGGGGTGGGTGCCTATCACTCCCAGCAGTGCCCAGACATAGGAGGGGTGGGTGCCTATCACTCCCAGCAGTGCCCAGACATAGGAGGGGTGGGTGCAGAGTCCCCCCAGCAGTGCCCAGACATAGGAGGGGTGTGTGCAGAGTCCCCCCAGCAGTGGACAGACATAGGAGGGGTGGGTGCCTATCACTCCCAGCAGTGCCCAGACATAGGAGGGGTGGGTGCCTATCACTCCCAGCAGTGCCCAGACATAGGAGGGGTGGGTGCAGAGTCCCCCCAGCAGTGCCCAGACATAGGAGGGGTGTGTGCAGAGTCCCCCCAGCAGTGCCCAGACATAGGAGGGGTGGGTGCCTATCGCTCCCAGCAGTGCCCAGACATAGGAGGGGTGGGTGCAGAGTCCTCCCAGCAGTGCCCAGACATAGGAGGGGTGGGTGCAGAGTCCCCCCAGCAGTGCCCATACATAGGAGGGGTGGGTGCCTATCACTCCCAGCAGTGCCCAGACATAGGAGGGGTGTGTGCAGAGTCCCCCCAGCAGTGCCCAGACATAGGAGGGGTGGGTGCAGAGTCCTCCCAGCAGTGCCCAGACATAGGAGGGGTGGGTGCAGAGTCCCCCCAGCAGTGCCCAGACATAGGAGGGGTGGGTGCAGAGTCCTCCCAGCAGTGCCCAGACATAGAAGAGGTGAGTGCAGAGTCCCCCCAGCAGTGCCCAGACATAGGAGGGGTGGGTGCCTATCACTCCCAGCAGTGCCCAGACATAGGAGGGGTGGGTGCCTATCACTCCCAGCAGTGCCCAGACATAGGAGGGGTGGGTGCAGAGTCCCCCCAGCAGTGCCAAGACATAGGAGGGGTGGGTGCAGAGTCCTCCCAGCAGTGCCCAGACATAGGAGGGGTGGGTGCAGAGTCCCCCCAGCAGTGCCCAGACATAGGAGGGGTGGGTGCAGAGTCCCCCCAGCAGTGCCCAGACATAGGAGGGGTGTGTGCAGAGTCCCCCCAGCAGTGCCCAGACATAGGAGGGGTGGGTGCCTATCACTCCCAGCAGTGCCCAGACATAGGAGGGCTGGGTGCAGAGTCCCCCCAGCAGTGCCCAGACATAGGAGGGGTGGGTGCCTATCACTCCCAGAAGTGCCCAGACATAGGAGGGGTGGGTGCCTATCACTCCCAGCAGTGCCCAGACATAGGAGGGGTGGGTGCAGAGTCCCCCCAGCAGTGCCCAGACATAGGAGGGGTGTGTGCAGAGTCCCCCCAGCAGTGTACAGACATAGGAGGGGTGGGTGCCTATCACTCCCAGCAGTGCCCAGACATAGGAGGGGTGGGTGCCTATCACTCCCAGCAGTGCCCAGACATAAGAGGGGTGGGTGCAGAGTCCCCCAGCAGTGCCCAGACATAGGAGGGGCATGTGCAGAGTCCCCCCAGCAGTGCCCAGACATAGGAGGGGTGGGTGCCTATCACTCCCAGCAGTGCCCAGACATAGGAGGGGTGGGTGCAGAGTCCTCCCAGCAGTGCCCAGACATAGGAGGGGTGGGTGCAGAGTCCCCCCAGCAGTGCCCAGACATAGGAGGGGTGGGTGCAGAGTCCCCCCAGCAGTGCCCAGACATAGGAGGGGTGGGTGCAGAGTCCCCCCAGCAGTGCCGAGACATAGGAGGGGTGCGTGCAGAGTCCCCCCAGCAGTGCCCAGACATAGGAGGGGTGGGTGCCTATCACTCCCAGCAGTGCCCAGACAGAGGAGGGGTGGGTGCAGAGTCCCCCCAGCAGTGCCCAGACATAGGAGGGGTGTGTGCAGAGTCGCCCCAGCAGTGGACAGACATAGGAGGGGTGGGTGCCTATCACTCCCAGCAGTGCCCAAACATAGGAGGGGTGGGTGCCTATCACTCCAAGCAGTGCCCAGACATAGGAGGGGTGTGTGCAGAGTCCCCCCAGCAGTGGACAGAGACATGGTGGTGTGTACACCATCCTACAATTAGCAAAACACCATGGGTGCATGAAGGCATACACAAAGTGCGACAATATTGAGAGTGGCATGCCAACACATCACTGACAGAAGTGTCCCACTCCCATGAGGGTGGATGTCCATCCCCCACTGCATGACACACCACATGTGGGTGTGATGACAAATGACACATGCATACCCACCCCTGGTGCTGGCAGCACAATACACACAATGAGAGCATGCAACAAGACTGTATACTCATGTGCCACCCTACTAAACTAAGAGACCCAAGGGGAACACACACTGTCACGCACATTCCTGGACTGATAGGAATGTACAGGTGCTGGGGCAGCCAACAAGTTGTTGCCTCCCATGGAAGGAAAAGGGTAGAGTACCCACAGATACAATGTCCACAATTGTCAGTCAGGTGACCAAAGACCCTGCAGAACACGTAACACATGTGTGCGAGGCTGGGAGTACACACATGCATAGGGCGTAAAAGGGAACATGTCCACATGAAGTCATGTCAATATACTCCATACACTAGTACAGTGGCCACCAAGGATGCCACAAATGATGCAGGTGGAGACATTGCTGAGCATGCATGGCCAAAGTTGAAGGGATCCGTCACACACCCAGGATATGTAGACACAGCTCAGTACAACAATTGGGAAACAGCCTGCAGGGACGATGTCAGGGTCCACAGAGGAAGGAACACACCTTGGGACAAAATCACCATACAGTAAGAGCACACATGACCAAGGATTATTTGCATAGCCCTTGTGATGGCACACAGATACCATGGTCCACCCCATGAGCAGCACACTACAACATTTCCCAGACACCTAACACATTATCACCACCCCAAATCATGGAGCAGCACCACCAACAGCAAGTCCAGGAAAGCATTAGTGTGCAAAAGAAAAGCAAAATGCTTTATTCAGCAGAAAATAATATTTGCTAAATGAATGTCCAGAATATAGAGGGCCCATAGGCCAGGCCATGTGAAAAGTCCTGGTGGGGGACACTTAGGGACGTGTCTCCCCTAGCTTGCCTGCACAGTTCACTGTTCCATTTCATCCACAGAAGGGGTGGCATCATGGGGGGGGGGAAGGACCAGGCACCGCAGGGACAGGAGGGGCATGGGTAGGTGTTGTGGGTGCAGGGACGGACGACTCCACCACAGGGGGTGGGGCAGCGCCAAAGGTGGTGGTGAGGATGGCGCTGCATACGGTGGCAAGGTCTCCCAGCGTCTCCCCTGCACCCGAATGAATCACAGGCCCCAAGGACGGGGGGGGTCGGAGGGATGGGTTGCAGCGCTATTGGGGGAGGGTGTGGAGAGGGGGGGGACTCCACTCCCCTGCCCGGGGACTCTCTCGACCGCTTGCGGGGTGGTGTCACACTGGGGCTGAGGGACAGACTGGCCATGAAGGACTCCTTGTCCGACTGTTGGGCAGCGGAGCTAAGGGGAGTGGTTTTGGAGGAAGTGGGTCTTGAGGACTGCGGACTCCCACTGTGGCTGCGTGCCTGCCGTTTGCCCCCAGACCCAGTGGGTGTGCCTACTTCCCCCTGTGTGTGCATGACTGGAGGAGTGCGCTTGGCCTTCCCTGGTGGTGTGCTGCCTGTGTCTGGTGGGGTGCGTGCATGGGGACGTCTGGGTGTGCGTGGGACAGGCATGGGAGTGGGAAGTGTGGATGGGGTAGGGGGGGACGGAGCGCTGCTGGAGATCCACTGATGCAGTCAGTGACAAGTCTATGGACCTCAGCAACCTCTGTTGATCAGACATCGCTGCTGACATGCCCTCCAAGTACGACACCATCTGTGTCAGCAGTGTGGTGTGGCCATGGAGGACAGTAAGCATCGATGTCTGACCAACCTGCAACTGCCGCATAATGTCCACAGACTCGGCATTGACGGCAGCAGGGGAGACAGGGGCAGGGGGTGCGGTGCCTGGCCCGAAGGAGACCTGTTGGCGCCTAGCACGGAGGGAAGGGACCAGAGCAACTGGGAGGCGGGTGATGGGAATGGAGGGGGCGGCGACAGATGGAGTGCTGCTTTCAGCTCTGGGAGCAGCGTCCGCCCCCTCTGGGAGCTCAGCCTCAGACCCGTCAGCGTCATAGTCGGTGGTGGGACTGGACAGGTCCTCCGCCGCACTCCCCTCCGCCTCCGTGCCACTCGCTGAGCCAGACTCGCCAGCACTGGTGGCACCGCTGCTGGATCCCTCCTCAAGGTCCGTGCCAGTGTCTCCCTCGGTTCCCCCCACGATGCTGTGGGCAAGGTGAAGAGACAGGAAATAATCAGACACCTGTATACATATGACACATGATTCAAAACTACATAGGTCCCAGTGCATAGCATGAAAAGCAACATGAGTAACATCTACAACACTACGCACATATGTAGGCCCTGCACCACACAGTTGGTTGACCCACCATGCCACTGAGAAACAATGGAGAGCATGACACAACAGCAAAGAACTTGATATAAAATTAGACAGAGGAGCTAGCCTCTGGGGACAATCGAGTACTGCATCTGGACCACACACCGTAGCCAAAAAAGGGATGAGCAGGAACCATGTCTTTTAACTTTTGGCACATGCTGCTTAGCAAATACATTAAACCCTGCCCAACATGATTGGGTCACTGCATGTTGAGTGTATGTTCAGACAATCATCACACACAGGCCAGACCTGGCAAGGACATATACGGTTTGGACATGTAGGCCTTGCCCGCACAAACCCCCCCCTACCTGAGACAATGTGAGTGACACAGAGGAAGTACTTACACCTCTTATTCGGGGATTACTAAAATGCCCTTCAATGAATCCTGAATGTACACGAACTAACCCTCGTGCGCCTGTCCACACATATAATTGACAAACAACCATAATCAGATAGTTGTACCAAAACACACAGGCACCGGCCACTGTGAGTATGCACAAGCCAAATTGGGTCACCCTGTTCAGTGGACACATGTAGCACACTTAACGTAAATACAAATGAGGCCAGGGTACAATGCCACAGAGCCCAACCTATGCTGAAGACACAGAGAATGTCCACATTGTTGGATGACACACATGATACCTAGGAAAAGGTGCCCCAGGGGACTGTAGTGGCCACACTCCTCCATGGTCCTGGATGGATATGACTGCAACAGAAGCAAACGTCCCTGCACTATGCATATCTCCCACTCATGCACATCATGTCTGAGGGCACAACATTAGTCATGCATGCTGTAAGGCAGTACACTTTTCAGACACACTCCTATGTCGGGACTCAGCATCAGTGCCAACTAACATGGACCCCACATTGACTGAACTGGCCAGGGCACAGGCAAGGACCCAACACATGTTACACACCACCCCCACACATGATGCTGCAAGCATTGGGCACTTGGATTAACTGGCAGCCTAGATAACCCTGTGCAAGAGTGACTACACACAGACCAGGGAACACATGTCAAGGAGGGGAAGGGAGGAAGAACAGCACTGGTTAACTGGGGGGAACAGGATATGTACTGCACATATGAACCCTGGCAGTGTATCCATGCAACTGCGCACTTCCAAAAGCTGGTGACACACAACAAACACACATGTACCTACCCCCTTCCTGCTGCTGCTTCTCCACTAAGCGCCTATCCAAGTCAGGGAAGACCACCGCCAGGACACGCTTCATCTGGTGGGTCAAACGCCGGCGCCCACGGTTCTTATGGCTCTCTGGTGAGTCCCCCAGCAGGACCCGGGCGATCTTCCTGGTCCAGCACCGGATATCCTGCCAGCGTTTCCTCACCTGGGCCAGGCGCCGCCTCCGACCCTCCACCGACCTCACGGCACTGACGGCTTGCTTCCAGATCTCCCCCTTGGCATAGACTCCTGTGAGGATGACAAAGTGAGACAACATCAATACACCTGCTCCATGTCACAGAGACACACATTTGAACAATTTGGCTGGTTGGAACAGGGCATAGTATGCAGCAAACTCATTGCACCTTTGTCATAGGGACATCATCCTCTGGGGACGGCCAAATGCACTACGTGGCATTGAAAGTACACAGGTGGAATGAGGGGTGCAACACAATCACTGATCCCGGCTCACACTGTGCATCACAAGCTACACCACGATTATGTACAGCACCTCAAAGCAGTCACTTGCCCCAGGCCACTGACGCAACCTCAGCAGGGTACACAGACACACACAGGCACAGGACAATCACCTGCCATTGGCAACAGCTGGTACAAACATCACTCTGCACATGTGCCACTAGACTGGGGGGTGTCACAGGTGTGGGGCAGGCTCAGCACGTCAGACATACAGCACTGCTCCCTGCACACATCAGATGGGTAGGGTATATGCATCCCTCATGCAGCTGGGGTGCAACACTCCACATAGACACTCACCCACATGACAGGGGACTTACACACACACCAATGTCCAGGGGACGAACACATCATTTGGACACTCTCACCACAGGTACACTCAACTCACACACATCTGTGGGTACAGTCACCTGTCACACTGGGGGGACCACAGAATCACATCAGGACTGTAGAAACAACATTCCCAAGAGGATTAGCCAGGCTGAATGTGGCATGCACCATGCAGTGATTGTCACAGTAAGCACTATGCAAGTGAGGAGTGCAGACGCACTACAGCATGCTCTGCATGGGAGACATGAGGCATTCCCCCCCCTGTTTCCCACTCCAAAGAGCATTGCATGTCTGTTACACCTGGACACAATGCCAGAAGTGACAGTCACAAAAAAGGGGCACAGTCTAAGCTAATGGAGTCAGCACTCACCTGCTCCCCTGGTCTCCCATACAGGCAAGGGTACTGTGGGAGGATCACATCCAGCAGGGCCTGGTTCTCCTCCTGGGTGAATGGCTGGGCCCTCTCCACAGACCTGGACATGGTGCCAGAGGAATCACGAGCAGCAGCAGTGGTGTGGAATGAAAGGTTGTGCAGACAAGTGCTCTCTCATGGGGCCTGGCTGCCTTATATTTGCCTTGCTGGCCAGTTTCATTTACAGGAGTACAGAGTGATTGGTCAATCTCATTTGCATCCTACGTTTCCTCCAATCCCTTTAAACCTACCCCAGTGGGTGCCTTTGCATGTTAGAAAAAATGAGCATGATGTCAAGTCGACAACCACTTCGCAACTTTGTATATTGTCTCCAACCGACTTCTGCTGGCCACCTGATGAAAAAATTTGAACTTGAAACTGGGTCTCCATGACAACCAGCATGCATTTAGGCCCTTATACTTGTCCCTCATGTGTCCCCTATGTTATTTCACTATACACACACAGGTACGGAGCGTTCCACGCCCCTAGGGCACCACTACTCCAGTGATACGGTCCGTACAGGCGTCTGTAGGGTCCGTATCACCATGGTTGTGTCGCCGTAGGCGTACCCCATAGGGATAGGGTCATTGCACGCGTGTGTAGGGTCCGTACCACTATGGTTGTGTCGCCGTAGGCGTACGCCCTAGGGATACGGTCCGTACACGCGTGTGTAGGGTCCGTACCACTATGGTTGTGTCGCCGTAGGCGTATGCCATAGTGATACGGACCCTACAGACGCCTGTACGGACCGTATCCCTATGGCGTACGCCTACGGCGACAAAACCATAGTGGTGCGGACCCTACACACGCGTGCACGGACCGTATCCCTATGGCGTACGCCTACGGCGACACAGCCATAGTGGTACGGACCCTACACACGCGTGTACGGACTGTATCCCTAGGGCGTACGTCTACGACGACACAACCATAGTGGTACGGACCCTACACACGCGTGTACGGACCGTATCCCTAGGGCGTACACCTACGGCGACACAACCATAGTGGTACGGACCCTACACACGCGTGTACGGACCGTATCCCTATGGCGTACGCCTACGGCGACACAACCATAGTGGTACGGACCCTTCACACGCCGTCAGAGCGTGTGTACGGTGCGTTTCACACCTTACACTGGTGACAGGCGGCACACAGAAAGGAATTGAGCTGTCATACTTGGCCGAGGCTGGACATCAAGTCATTGTCAGTGCAGTCCTACATGTCTCGGGCCTAGGTGTGTCAGGCTGGGATGTGGCACAAATCTCCTCATGTTTGAACCCAATGGATGTGTGATGAGCTGTGTACACATGTCATGTGTCAAGGTGCACTATGTGCCACACATCCCCTTCATACCTTTGATATGTGTGCATGTAGTACAGACTTGTTGAGCACTGCGTCACTGGCATGGCACAGTCGCCAACACCCGCAACTGTCCCCTGATGCCAGGTACACGGATAATGACACCTGACATGTGACTACCGGCGTTGCACGATGTGAGTATGTCATGTGTGTGTCATGTGTTCACATAAGCTTGCTGTTGGTGTTCCGTCAAATGCATCTGCAGTTGCTGCATCCAACATGTGCATGTGTGTGGATGGGCATAGCACACTATTATGCACACCAGGACACATGTGGAATCAGACGTAACATGTGTATGTATGCATCGAACATGGACTTGCGAGACAAGGACATATCTGCGTAGTATCAATGTATGTGTGATCAGTTTTGACATGTACCCCTTCATGGCAAGGTGTGTGGTCTGTCCTTTTTTCAGGGACATGTGACCTGTGCCTCTAGTGTTCCGCAACCTGTCTGTATGATGAATATCCTTATTCTGCACACATGTGGATGTCTGTCACTCCTGTAATGCGTCTGCCTGTTCACTTACACTGGCCCACAGCTAGTTTCATGCCATGTCATGTAGAGCTTGTGAATCCACGTTTGTAGCTGGCTCTTGGTAGGAGTGTCACCTGCCTGGCATACGTGTTCAGGATATATTGCACAGACCTGACTCTGCATGTAGCATATGTATATTGGCTGTTCAACATGTGCTCAGTACACTGACAGTGTTGTTGTACTGTACTCACTCTTCGTTGTCCCTTCCAAATTACTGCAGGGCTCCGCCTCTCCCCCGACCAATCCCAGACTTGGCTGCCCTGAGGGAACGTGACTGCATACGCCGCTACTGCTTCACCCAACGGTTGATTCTGAACTTGACAGCAAGGCTGGCACCACACCTCCAACCGCTACACAGGTATCCTACTGCACTGACACCCAAGATGAAGGTGATGGCAGCCCTACATTTCTTTGCCACGGGTACGTTTCAAGAGACCATAGCTCATGTTGGTGGCATGTCCCAGACCATGTTCAGCCGTGTCCTGCATGATTTTTTAGAGGCCATGTTGCTTCACCTGGATGAGTTCATTCATTTCCCAACTCCTGAGCAGTTGACAGGTGTCAAGGGTGACTTCTATGCCCTGGGAGGGATGCCCCATGTCATTGGGTCTATTGATGGGACACATGTGGCTTTGGTACCACCACAGGCACAGGAGGTAGCCTATAGAAACAGGAAACATTACCACTCCATTAATGCCCTTGTGGTGTGTCTTGCTAACATGGTGCTTTCCCATGTCTGTGCTCGTTCTCCAGGATCAGCACACGATGCCTACATCATGAGGCGTAGCAGGGTGCCTGAAATGATGCTGCAGCTGCGCAACGAACGAGCATGTCTTGTTGGTGGGTATACTCTGTTACTCCTGTATTTAGCGTCATCTTTCTGTCTTACTGCTTCTCCTGACCCACTTCTGTCCATGATGTTTCCATGTAGGGGACTCTGGCTATCCCAACATGCCATGGCTGATCACACCTCTCCGCAACCCCAGAACGGCTGCCGATCACCGGTACAACAACGCCCATGGGCAGACCAGGCGAGTGATAGAGAGGACCTTTGGCCTCCTGAAGAGCCGATTCCGGTGCCTCCACAAGACCGGCGGCGCACTCCCATATGCACCGGTGAAGGTCTGCAAAATCTTCCTCGTGTGCTGCATGCTGCACAACATGGCAGTGGAGAAAGCTGTGCCACTCATCCTGGATCCGGATGAGCAGGAATATCCACCCGTGGAGAACGAGAGGCTTGGTGACGAGGCAAGTGATGTTGAGGAGGAGGAGGAAGAGGACATCCGGAGTCGGCTCATACGCAACTTCTTTGCTTAGTGGTGAGTTGCAGTGTCTGAGTGTGCACGCATTGAGCCTTGTGTGGCATGTGTTGCAATGTGTGGGTCCATCTGCATGTATGGCAAGTGAGTCAGAGGTGTGTTTGGATGTGTCACTCGAGTGATGGTGTAATAACAGTATGTCTTACCTGAGACACTATTTTCACCTAGCATGTTGACAACCTTTTACGTGTCGAGTACATGGCCATGCATGCGGATGTGCTTCTTTTGGCTCACTTCTTGTGTGTCTCTCATCCCCAGGTATTTATGCATGCTGTCTGCTGGTGGCATTGTTGTGCTGCTGCTATTCCTCATGAATACAGCAACGTGTGCTGAATCAGCGTAACATGCACGGACATGTCGAAAAATCACCTTAGGGTAAGGGATGCACCACGGCTTTTTGGGTGTGCTATTTGTTTGGAATGTGTGTGCACTGCTCCTGTTCATGTTTGGTTACTTAGCATACATGTAGAATCACCATGGGTCACATGACATGGAGCTGGATTCACCTGAATTGATAGTCACACTTGGTGACAGTCATCTGTAATGTGATTGTGGATTGTGATGAAGGCATCAAAGTGTGTAACACTGCCCTTGGAAACATACGGGATGCACCGGGTTGACATAGTGTGGGACATCCCCATTAGTTGCTCAATGGTGAATTGCAGCCTCTCCGTGAGCAGCACGGGGTGTTTGCCTCAAACCCGTCACTTGTGTGCCAGTTCTATGGGTTTCCTGCATCTGTGGTGCAAAGGGGGGTGCCAGTGTAGGTTCCACATGTTCATCCCCATGACCTGTGCATCTGTTAATATAGATGCATTTGCCTTCCGGCAAACATGACTGATAAAGGTGTCCCTCAGCCTCCAAGGTGCCTCATCTCTGTCAATGCAGGTCTCTTGCCACTGTGCATGCGGCATGTCTGGCATAGTTGTCACAGATTGTGCATATGAGTCTATGTGTAGAGTAGCAAGATGCAAGCTGTTTGTCAGGGATTATGATATGTATTGTGCATGATGTACATGGCTGTGTAGGTATTTTCGCATCTCAGTCCCAACAACGGCCACTTTGCTGCATGTGCATCCATTATCTGTGTGTGTGCCATGTTGAACCAGACACTCCTCCCTTCTCATACACCTTTTGCAGTAGTCCTTTCTGACATGCTTGTGTTAGTGTGCAACTTGTGGGATGGTTTTCAGGACATGGCGCCTGCTGCTGCAGGCCCTGCAGCAAGGGCACACAGAGTTTCTATATTTGCCCTCACACACACGCCTCTAAGACGCACCCCCCTTCCTCCCTCCACCCATTCATTTTGGTGTAATCTGTTTGTGTGTGACACAGTTGCGGTGGGAAAGGCTGGACCGTCTGCACATGCTACGTGCACATTGCACGCGCCTCATGTCCTTGCATGTGCCACATCACGCTACACCATGATGTTGAGGCCACCCACCAAGCAATGTCCATCCAATACATCTGTTGCATGCACTCAGGCATGCACTCATCGCCCACACAACACCTTTGCATAATGAGTGTGCAACTCCAACTGCCTACACAGCGCTGGCACGCCTTCCAGGCCCTGTCACACCAACCAGGTCATGTCCCTCCTACTCCCCACCGGCTCTGTACCCCAACATGGCCATGTGAGTGGTACTCCAGGCCTCTGCATGTAGTATGGTGTCTTTGTGGGACACATGGCACAGGTATCATGTCTCAGCGTGTCACTCTACAATGTGTCCAGTATCCCCCTCTACACATGCGCACTGCATCTCATCATCATCTGGTGTCCCATTGACAGGCAGGTGCTCCTCACCCTCTCCAAAGACGCAGTCCTTGCCAGTTCTCATATTGAATAATGCATGGTATCCATTGGCAGATGGCTGCACGTTGGCCACCTGATGCTGGACTTGTACACGACTGAGGTGTTCATCTGCAGATTGTCCCCTTACAGCTGGGTCAACTGCTTGTGTCCCACCCGCAAGGGCCCTGCACAGGCACACAGTGTCCACGCACATGAGCTGGTGTGCATCATGGAATGCTTGCTCACATGTGCTATGCTGATCACCAGCATCTGTACCTCAGGCTTCAGCACACTCTGCATTTTGCACAAGATCCACAGTTCGATCCACCTCAAGGCAAGACAGACCATCCCCCAGGTCAACTTCAACCTCCGTGTCTAATTCTACCCTGCACTCTAGGGAGAAGTACGTTACAACTCCCATGAGACTTGTCCACATCCAGGGTGCATCTGTACAGCTCTGATTCAACATCCGGCGACCCAGCCACATCACCGTCCAACAGAGATAGCTGCAATGGATCACTGTCAGCTGCAGGATGACCTTCACAATCCACGGCCACACTCAGGATGCAGCCCACGACCACGCCCCCGACACAACCTTGTGGCACTGTCATCCAAGACCCCATTGTGCCATCTCCATGCATCCAACCTTGGCCTGGCCACCATTCTCCACATCCCCCTGACTCCTGCTTGCAGGACATAGTTCTCCCACCTGGCTACACATACCTGGGACTCCCACCCCAGGACACTCCACATGATCCCTGACCTCTGCGCATGACTGTTGCTCTTCGAAATAGGTCTGTCCGCACAGTTGTGCAGGCACCCCCTCAGCTGGTTGGGCCCATCACGGGTGAGTATGGTGCTCCATGTCTGTATTGGATGATACATTGTGACCCATGTGTGTCCTGTGCCAGACTCAGACCCCAGGGTATGCATGGTTGGAGTTACTTCAAAACTCAGGCATGGTTTGACTTTCCAAAACACACATGTTATGGAATAATGCAAAATGACGGCATCATCTCGTGATTTCTAAGATTTTTATTAGTGGTGGGGTACGTGTTTGGGGGGATGTAAAGTGGTGCTCGCCGGGTGTCTGTAATCCAAAGTTCACAGGGGGAGTTGGGATCCTTGCCATTGGAAGTCATCAGAGTCCATGCCACAGTCTTTGTCAACATTGGTCAGACAGTGACCAGCAAGTCCATGTGGCAGAGAATGTCATTGGATGAGGTGCTGCTGTTGCGCCAGAGGGCCAGGTGCCAGGCCAGGTGACCTGGGAGATGGTGATGGTCCGCTGACTCTCACGGTCTTTTGCGTGGACGATCCACCTTCCTCCGGGGACCCTCAGATGCAGGCCGTGACGATGTCTGGGATGCTCCGTCGGACGAATCTTCCTCCTCCTGATCCCTCCCTGTGGCTGGTGGTGATCTACGCCTGGTGGCACAGGGAGGGTTGCCCATGTTTTCGGCAATCCGACAGAGTACACGGGTCATGTCCGTTTGCACCGCCACGAGCTCAGCCAGTCTTGCCTCCATCCGTCCTTGGTGTTGCTGTTGACTTGCATATTGCTCGGCCTGCAGGTTCTTAATGTGATTGAGGGCCTCCACGGCCTGGCTGATGCCCCTGGTGTCACGCCGGTATGTGTCCAGGATGTTGCGGACGTGTGACATAACCGGTTCCTCAGCTGTCTGGTCAGGTTCGCGCCTCCGCCGTCCTCCACTCCCACCACCCCTGCCCACTTGAGCCTGGCCTGCCATTGTGGGCACATCGGGTCTCCGGGACCCCTGAGGGTTGGCATTTGCGGGGTCGCCTGCCTCCTCCTGGGTGCCCGGGGTACCTTGTCCTTCCTGGTCAGACTGGCTGCGTTGTGTGCGAGCAGGGCTCCTGTGTGTATCCTGGGATGTGGCAGGAATGGGGGTGGTGGTTGGCACAGTTGTACCTGACGCAGGTGCTGCAGGTGCTTGGGCACCAGAGGGGCCAGGTTGGTCGGGGTCATCCACGGTGTGGTGAGAGTCGTCGCTGCCGGTGGGATCATCGTCATGCCGAGCCTGGTCCTGTGATTCTTCCCCCCCAGTGTTGGGGAGAGATCGACGACGTTGCCCTGTGTGTGAGAGAGAGACAATGTTAATGGTGTTACATGCGTCATCCATGTTTCATACATATTCAAGTTGGCACAGTTCCTCTGGGTAGTTGGATATGTCTAGCATTCCTCTCACAGTGCACTTGCGGATGGGTATGTTGCGTGGACAGATTGATATGTACTCCTGGTTATTTGGCCTGTCTGATGAGTGTTGGGATGCTTATTTGGCTATGGATTGGTCTTGTTGGGTCACATATCCATTGTGGGAGTGCCAATTTGCGTTGGCTGCCCAGGGGGTGTGTGCTTGTGTAAGGGGGGGGTGTGTGACCGGGCATGCTGTTGGGTGTGGTGTGATTTGTCATTGGGTCTACCAGGTGATGTGTCTATCCCCTCATGGTGCCTGCTGGCATGACAGTGAATGTGAGTTCCTGTGGTAGGTAGGTGGCATGTGGAGTTGATGTTTGAGTGTACAGTGGTCACAGGTTTGCTTTGTGCTGTCTACAGCAGGGCCAAGTGTCTTCTACCTTGTCTGTACTTGGCAAGTCCCTGTGCATTGTGCATGGTGCATGGGTATGTCCCTTGGCCACAGCTGTCAACACTTTTCCTATGTGTGACACACTCTTTGTTGTTGCATCAGTTTTGAACGCAGTGAGCAGTGTAGCAAGCGTGCGTAGCGAGCGCTGCAGAACCGACTTACGTGTTGCACTGTACGTGGCCAAATGTTGCTTTGTCATGTCTATTGGAGAATGCAGGTAGGTAACTTATGCATTTGTGACTGGGTTCTAACAAACACAGTGAG
The DNA here is from genome assembly GCF_964204655.1 of Triturus cristatus. Classification (NCBI taxonomy): domain Eukaryota; kingdom Metazoa; phylum Chordata; class Amphibia; order Caudata; family Salamandridae; genus Triturus; species Triturus cristatus. The sequence goes on from NC_140581.1 coordinate 859,695,341, forward strand.
TGGGTATACTGGGTGTGAGGTTAGGTTTGAGCCTGCAGCAAGGATCGACTCGTGCACAGTTTGACACATGGCCCAGTGCTTTCCAAACGAATGAGGGGTGTTTCACGCACTGCCAGACCTTGTCAACATGCACATAGTCCACCTGCTGATGAGCGGACATGCCCACACCACCCAAGGGTGATTTTGTCTCCCTCTCTCCCTCCCTCTGTCACCCTCCTCCCTCTGTCTGTCTCCCTCTGTCGCCCTCTGTCTCCCTCCCTCTCTCTCCCTCTCCCTCCGTCTGTCTGTCACCCTCTGTCACCCTCCCTCTCTCTCCCTCTCCCTCCCTCTGTCTGTCTCCCTCTGTCGCCCTCTGTCTCCCTCTCCCTCTTCCTCCGTCTGTCTGTCACCCTCTGTCGCCCTCTGTCTCCCTCCCTCTCCCTCTCCCTCTCCCTCCCTCTGTCTGTCGCCCTCCCTCTCTCTCCCTCTCCCTCCCTCTGTCTGTCTCCATCTGTCGCCCTCTGTTGCCCTCCCTCTCTCTCCCTCTCCCTCCCTCTGTCGCCCTCCCTCTCTCTCCATCTCCCTCCGTCTGTCTGTCTCCCTCTGTCGCCCTCTGTCTCCCTCCCTCTCTCTTCCTCTCCCTCCGTCTGTCTGTCTCCATCTGTCGCCCTCTGTCTCCCTCCCTCTCTCTCCTTCTCCCTCCCTCTGTCTGTCTCCCTCTGTCGCCCTCCCTCTCCCTCCCTCTGTCTGTCTGCATCTGTCGCCCTCCCTCTCTCTCCCTCTCCCTCCCTCTGTCTGTCTCCATCTGTCGCCCTCTGTCGCTCTCCCTCTCCCTCCGTCTGTCTGTCTCCCTCTGTTGCCCTCTGTCGCCCTCTGTCTCCCTCCCTCTCTCTCCCTCTCCCTCCGTCTGTCACCCTCTGTCACCTCAGCCCAGCTTCCTGGGCACACACACTTTGCAGGTCTTTCAATGGCCATTGACTTGTTCATGTGGCTTTGTTTAGAATCTCCCGGACCCCATTGGGCAGAGTGTCTCTGAGTCTGCGCTGCAGCGGCGGTGTGTGCTGACACTCTTTCACAGTGATGCCTCTTCATTAGCTGCTGTTATGTGCAAATTGGGCCTTCATACCCATGTCATCCTGCGACGTGGCCGCCATTTGCAGGCGACACAGTACAGTGTCGGGACACACTGTTTGTATAGCTGTGCCCTAGGCCATATGGGCTGAGGGCATTGGTGTCTGCTTCTGAGGTGCACAATGTGATTTTGGAGGCCCCCCCTCCCGGCATCACGGACATCCTGTCTTGTGTTGGTGTTTTGTGTGGCCTGTGACTTGGCATGGCCTTGCTTGGTGCATGGGGCATGGAGCCGCTAGTGGCATGTGCGTGTTTTTGGAGTGTGGTTGTGTCCGGTGATGGCTTTGGGGTAGTTGCGTGCATTATTGTGAGTTGGGTTGTTGATGCGGTTCCCCCCATGTGGGGTGAGTTGTTTGTGTACTCACCAGGCTCGGCGACTCCTCCTACTCCGTGTACTCCCACCGGCGGCAGTGTGCACATCACCTTCTCCTCCCAGGGATGGTAGTGTACCGGTCTGCGGGGCGGCCCACGTCCAGTGATGTTCCCCTGGTTGTATTCGTCTGGCATTTTGCGGCGGACCGTCCTCCGCAGATCGTACCACCTGGCTTGGCATTCATGCCTGGTCCTTCTGATGGGCGCAACAGCATTCACCCTCTCGATGATCCTCTGCCACATGGCTGATTTAGCTGCTACGCTGGTCTGTCTGACCAATGTTCCAAAGATCTGTGGCTCGACTCTGATGATTTCGTTGACAAGGATCTCCAGCTCCGCTGTTGTGAACTTTGGATTCCTGTCTGTGGGCATGGTGTGGGGTGTGGGTGTGGATGGTTGTGGGTGTGTGTGTGGTTGTGAAGGTGTGTGTGTGAATGTGATGAGGGGGTGTTTGTGAAGGTGGTTGTGTGAAGGTGTGCAAGTGTAAGGTGTAGTAAAGGTTCAAGTTTGGTGCTGTGGGTTGTCTGTGGGGTCTGGCAGCAGTGGGTCTGTTGCACAGGCTCATGGTTTGTGTGTGTGGGCCCTTTTTATTAGTCCATTTGTGGGTGTGGCTGTGTTTGAACTTTGGGTGGATGTGTTATAAGGAGTGGTTGTGTTTTGGGCCTCTGTTTACCTGTTTGGCTGTTGCAGGTCAGTGTATTGGATGTATTTGGGCTTATTGGACGTGTTTTGTGGTGTTGTGCGATTCGAATTGACTCTCCTTGTGGTGTTTTGCAGTGTCCTGGTTCAGTACGTGTGTTTTTCGCGTCTGTGAGGTGCGACATCGGCCAAGTTGTTGTACAGTGCTCACATTTGCTATGGCTTGGCACGACTCATACATGCGCAAGGCTGGGTGAGGGTGCTGGTGTAGGGGCCTCGGGTAGGGTGCGTACAGGCACGGGCAGGGTGTAGGGGCCTGGGGGTACATACCATACATACGTGAACCGAGGGTACGGCGCGTACATGGGGGGGGCTGGGGGTACGGCGCGTACATACGGGGTGCTGGGGGTACGGTGTGTGCCCCCACCCCCGTATGGACGGTGCGTACCCCCACCTCCGTATGGACGGTACGTACCCCCACCTGTGTATGGACGGTGCGTACCCCATTCCCCCGTATGTACGTGCAGTACCCCCAGCCCCCGTATGTACGTGCCGTACACCCGCCCCCCCTATGTACGTGCCGTACCCCCAACCCCCCCTATGGACGGTGCGTACCCCCACCCCACCCCACCCCATAGGTACGGAGCATACCCCCACCCCGTAGGTACGGAGCATATCCCCACCCCGTAGGTACGGAGCGTACGTACCACCACCCCCGTAGGTACGCTGCGGACTCCCCAGCGCGTAACGCACCGTACCTACGGGGTGGGGTGGGGGTACGGCTCAGACATGGGGGGGTGCTGGGGTACGGCATGTACGTGGGGGGGTGTGCTGGGGGGGTGTTCGGTGTGTATGCGGGCAACTATTTGGACGTCTCCATAGTTGCTATGGGAGTTCGCACCGTACGGTGTTTTTTCCATACGGTTGTGCATTCAGACGGACGGGACGGATCGTACTTGCGCTCTCGGACTTCAGTTTCTCGATTTGTAGGTAAAACTGTCCGGGGACGTGTCGGACACTTTTTCCGACCCGAGGACGTGTCGGGGAATTTTCCTAATGCGATTCGTATGGATTTTTTCACATACGAATCGTACTTGCCAGTTTGTACGGGACTTGTACGATTTGTACGGAAAAAAAACGGATACGATTCGTACGGGGAATATTTTTCACGGATCGGAATCGGCACCAATGTGTTTTCCTTTTTTCATGTATTAGGTGCCATAACTTGTGAGCTTACAAAGAACACTTTAAGGTGACTTATTAATGTATGAAAATAGGTTTTCTTACATGGGAAAAGCACTTTCCTTGTCTTAAGTTACTGAAGTGCCTTTAAATTGTAGCCCAGCCAAAGCACAGTGGTACTCCTTACAGCCAGACATTCTTTGGCAGACAATTCCAGTATCCCTCATTCTGTAAAACAATAATTTATCTGTTTGTAATAAGTTTATGGGGTGCAAACAAGGCTTATCCTCTAGCTCAGAATGATACATACATCTGCTACTTACTCTCCAAAGGCAGTCCTTTAATGCACCTCCTGAAGTGAGCCATTGGTCTACGAACTCTCATTTATTTTGTGCTGCTAATTTTTCCATGTGTCAGTTGTGATCAAATGAAACTTAGCAGAAATTTAGTTACATTAAGTGAATAGCTACTTTTATTAATTAATTTTGATATATCAATTTTGAATATCATGGGCATTTCATTATAGTACACTAAAAAACAACAATCTCCAGATCATTTCTTTTCTTAAAGATAAGAAAAGTACCATATGATAAATAAGAATACCAGTGAAATTCAAATTGATCTATCAAAATTAATTAATAAAAGGAACTTCTTATTTTAAATTGATTGGGAGGGCTTGGCTTTGGTACAAAACCATAAGGTCAAAAAGAAGGCAATTTCTTACTGCACGTCATTGTGCGGTAGGGATACTTTTAAGTGCCTCCGTATGCCGGAATCTCCAAACAACTCTTACAGAGACTCCAGACCATCCAGAACACAGCCACAAGGCTCCTACTCAACCTCCCACCCCATACCCCCATCACACTGCACCTCAGGAAGTTTCACTGGCTCCTCATTCACAAGCACAGCAAATTCAAACTACTCACGTACACATACAAATCCCTACACAACACAGGACCAGAATACATGAACAGTTGCATACACTTTCACCAACCCTGCTGACATGTACGCTGTGCCTCACTCTCTTGCACACATTGCCCGCATCCACAAAAGCAACACTGGATGTCGCTCATTCTTTTATATTGCAACCAAGCCAAGGAACAACCTCCCTCAGCACATCAGAGCCTCCTCCTCACTTTTATAACTCCGCAAGAAGCTGAAGTCCTGGCTCTTCATATAAGCACCTTGGGGACCGCACATCTTCTCAAGCACTTGGATACCCTCTTTTGTGATTAATGCACTATACAAATCAATATAACATAACAGAAGTTCCTTCCCACAAGTTAGTGATCTAGTGGTTAGCAGGTGCCATCAACCAGTCTTCCCGAGTTTCCAGTCCTTTCCATGTTTGATTTGAGTGCCTCTGATTCGCATGAATGGTGAAAGTGCGGTGGTTATGTTTATGACAGGTCTGGGCAGATCTTAATTTGTGTGAGTGACTCTGCAACTCCTTCCCCACTCTCTTCTGGACTAAAATGTTGACAGGAACCTTCCCTTCCACTTCCTTTCAAAACCCCAGAAAATGCTAACACCCTCCCACAACCTTCCCAAGAGAAGTTGCAGGGCTATATGTTTTTTAAGAAAACCTTAAGTGGACCGAAATTTCTAATGGGAGAGTCGAGGTCGTCCCCTATTAGAAATGTCTATCCATTTAAAGCACTGATTATAAGCAAACTCTGCAAGGGATAGCCACCTTGATCAGTCTGACTAGTGATCAGTATGACTGGTGATTCATCAAGAAGCATCTCTGGTACTGTTCTATAGGCTGATTTACTCTATCTGTCCATCAATCTGGGTGTGATAACTGGTGATTCGAAATGTACATTAGTTCAGTCCAGAAGTGCAGTGCAAATTGAGAACTCCTACTGGTAGTGATTATAAACGATAAATAAGGTCCGAGAAAATCTGCTCTAGTTCTACTGCTATGTGGAGTTTCTTTAAAGGAATGAAGTGTCCCAATTTAGGACAAATAGTCTATGACTACTGGGTGAGTCTTTGTGAATTTGGCAGTTCAATGATAAAATCAATAGAAGTATTCAACCAAGTATTTGACCAGGGTTGTTGTGCAATGGGCAGTGGGCATGGCATGAGAAGCATTATCCTGAGCACACACTGCATAGTGTTGCACTATTTTTTGATGGTGTGACTTAATTTTGACACAAAATATGAATACTAAATCCTACGATTTCTGCTGACATGGATGGCTGGTTGATGGAGAGATGTGGCACCAAATCAATGCTTGATCTTGTAATTCTTTGCAAGGGAGATACAAGGCCTCACCTCAGAAGATCAAGACCCCTTTTTGATGCCTCGGGGGTTCTTGGTGCAATTATTGAATATGACTTACAAGTTGCTGGGCTCCAGCTACTTGTTCCAAAAATAGATCCCATTTACCCTTTGGCACAGTGATGATGGCTAAGGTACTCTGAACCTCCATTTCTTTACCTGTCTGTTTTGACAAATCATCCACTTTCCCATCGTATTGTATCATATTATACTGCAGCATTTATATAGCGCTTATTACCTGTTAGATTTGGGGGTCTCTAGTTGGCAGAAGTAGGTACCTTTGACCAAGTAGAGGCCCTTGCGTCTAGTCAGGGTAAGAGGGCACACTCCTAAAATAACCCCTGCTCACCCCCTTGGCAGCTTGGCAGGAGCCGACAGGCTTATCTCAGAGGCAGTGTGTAAAGCATTTGTGAACACATACAGTAACTCAGTGACAACACTACAGATGGACACCACACAAGTTTTATATCAAAAATAAGTATTCTTTATATAGACTTATCACAAGACCATAAACGACAAAAATCCACAATACTGTACTTAAAATGGTAGAATTTGCTTAGTTCTCTTTAGATGTTAAAATGCGACACTTCGAGTTCAATGTTCCTTAAGATGCGTAACGCTATACAACGAAAGTGTTGCAGGGAAGGTGATGTGTCGGTTCCTTACACGCAAGAACGTGATGCGTCGGGTCCCTACTGTTGCATAGGGGATGCGTTGGTTCTTCTCTGCGAGGGTAGGTGATGCAGCGGTTTCTCACTGCGCTTCCGTGGTGATGCGGCACGCAACGCCGTGATGCGATGAAGATCCAGTGCAATGAAACAAAGATGGCGTCTTTTCTTGATGCGACATGATGCGGACCACGGCAGGCCCTGCAACACACTTCTCTGTGATGCGACGGCGTCTGCTGCGATGTCGATGCTCTTCTTCGGCGATGCGAGACGCTTCGGAAACGATGTGAGCGGCGACAGGCCCTGCAACACGCTTCCTGGTGATGCGGCGGCATCTGATGCGACGTAGGTCCTCTACTCCGGCGATGCGAGGCGCTTCGGGGACCCTGCGATGACTCAACGGCTCTTCTGGGCCGCGACAGGCCCTGTAACACGCTTCCCGGTGATGCGGTGGCGTTTGATGTGAAGTCGATCCTCTTCTCCAGTGATGCGAGGCGCTTTCTCGTTGTAAAGCGGCAGTTTGGCGACACGCTTCTTGCTCGTAAGTCACGCTTCGAGCTCCTTGCGACACGCAGACCCTCAGAAAGCCTTGCAAAACAGCAGGCACTTCCAAAGAACTCTTGGGGAGCTGGTTGGTGAAGTCTGTTGTCACTGAGACTTCAGCAGGAGGCCCGCTCTTTTCTCAAGCCCTTGGAGATCCTTCACAAGTTGAATAAAGTACACAAAGTTCCTTTCTCCTCTCTTTGGCAGTCAGGCAACCACTGCAGGCCAATCCCTCAAGCATAGGGATAGTCCCTCCTCAGTCTCTCTGGTTCCTCTCCTCAGCAAAGGTTTCTTCTTTTTTCCCAAAGTGATCTAAAATTCTTGGGTTTGGGTCCCAATATTTATACTCAGTTTGTCTTTGTTCTCTGAAGGCAGAGAGGCCTTTGCCTAGTCCAAACCAGTTCTGGTCAGTCCTGAGCACTTTGTTGACAAGACTCCTTCTTTCCTTTCAGAGAGCAGGGCAGAGACATCAGACGCACCACAGGAGGTGGAGCCAGCATTGTGGAGGGAAGGCACAGCCCTATTCAGGTGCCAGGTGCAACTCATCCCACCCATCTGCATGCAGATCTCTCTATTCAGTCCTTTGCTGACTCACCCTTTCTCCTGGAATCCCCCAGCCCCTGTCATTCAAACTCCAGACAGGAATTCCAGGCTTGGATGGTGAGGCAAGAAAATACCTACTTTCTAAAAGTGGTATTTTCAAACACAGAGGGGCCGATTCTGATCCTGGAAAAACGCTTTACAAATCGTGGTATAGAGCGTTTTCCCCATACAACTCGTATTTGTAAGGATTCCCCTACAACCTAGGAAGTACGATCCGTACAAATAGACGCTCTCCATACAAATTGTAAAAAAGACCATACAACTCGTTTTTACAAGCGATTCCGATTCGGATTGCCCTGTATGCGACGTTCACATGTATTCCCGGCAGCAGTTTACAACCCGTCAAGTACAGTTCGTACAAACGGCACTCCGTACGGCTCTTTTGTTACAGGAGCCAAAAAGTGCCGGTAATACATTGTGGGGCCGATTCTGATCCTGGATTTTTATTTTCCATACAAATCGGATTCGTATTTTTTTCCATACAAATCGTACAAGTCCCTTACAACCCGTGTAGTACGATTCGTACGTGAAAAATACATACAAATCGGCCCGATCCTTACAAATCGGATCGGGAAATGCTGTACGACACAGACTTGTAAAAAAGACCATACAAATTGTAAAAAGGCTGTCCAAACCGTCAAGTACGATTCGTACCGGGTTGTCAGCATACGATTTGTATGGAAAATGGCCTGTATACGGGGAACGACTCGTACCGGGCAAGGAAACGAACCCCTTTACGCCTCGTACCCTGGTATGACTCGTTCTGGGGGTACGACTCGTACCGGGGTACGGGTCGTATAGGGGTATGAGGCATACAGGGGTCCCCCACATGCGAGGCGTGTGTATGGTGCGTACCCCAACATCGCGCATGTACGCACCGTACATACGCAAGTTTGGGGTACGGTGTGTACACAAGCGATTGTGGGGTACGGTGCTTGTACGGTGCATACATGTAGGGTTCGTCTCGTACTGTTTTCGGGGCATACAATGTTTTTCCGGCACTTTTTGGCTCCTGTAAAAAAAGAACCATACGGAGTGCTGTTTGTACGAATCGTACTTGACGGGTTGTAAACTGCTGCCGGGAATACATGTGAACGTCGCGTACAGGGCAATCCGAATCGGAATCGCTTGTAAAAACGAGTTGTATGGTCTTTTTTACAATTTGTATGGAGAGCGTCTATTTGTACGGATCGTACTTCCTAGGTTGTAGGGGAATCCTTACAAGTACGAGTTGTATGGCGAAAACGCTCCATACCACGATTTGTAAAGCGTTTTTCCAGGATCGGAATCGGCCCCAGAATGTTAAAACCAACTTCACTAAAAGAGGTATTTTATCATTCTGAGTTCAGGCATACTAAACTCGAATTTCTGCCATGTTCCCTGAGTCAGTTAGGATTATAAGCTGTAATAATCAAACTGCCCATTCTGGCCTATGGGGAACAGGTAGCCTTGCAATAGTGAAAAATGAAAATGGCTGTAATTCACCATCAGGACATGCCACACACACCAGGGCATGTCCTACCGGTAAAAAGACATAATATCGAATTCAAAATATCGACAGGACAGAATTTCGAGTTTTTAATATAGAATGGACAGAATATCGAATTGCCAAAATATTGTGGTGAAGAATATCGAAAATCAGGTAAGAAATAAAATATCGATTTAAATAATATAGAAGTAAGTAATATCGACAGTCATAATGTAGTTGTTAAAAATATCGAATTTTTTTATAGTGTTTTAAGTGTTACTATATGTGTTAAAAGTATGTATACATTTTGGAATGTATGTTTGAATATTTTTAAAGTAATGAATTTTATGTTATTTAATTTTTGTGTAATTTAATTCCGTAGCGGGTTGTGGGTTTATAGGGGATTAGGGTGGGAAGTAATTTAATTATAATACATTAAATAATACTTTTTAGGAATTATTAATTATTTTTAATTTAATTTTGTGTTTTACTTCTGTAGCGGGTTGTGGGTTTATAGGGGAATAGGGTGGGAAGTAATTTAATTCTTATTAGGTAATTATTAATTGGTATTGAAAATTAATTGGATTAATTGGTAATTAATTAGTATTAATTGTTTAATTGATAATTATGTTAATTGTATTAATTTATTATTTGTAGCGGGTTGTGGGTTTATAGGGGAATTAATTTAATTGTAAATAATTAATTATTGAAATAATTTTTGTATATTGCTAATTAATTTATTCTTAATTAATTATTAATTGGTATTAATTTTATTTATTAATTTTTGGGATTCAAAATTAATTGGTTGTTAATTAATTATTAATAGGGTATTAATTAAAAAAATGGTATTTGTAATAAATTAATTATTAAATATTGTGTGATTGGTAATTAATTGTAATATTTTTATTTGTTATTAATAATTTATTTATTTTTAGTAAAATATTACATTATTATTTCCCCTACTATTGCACTCACAGGAGTGGGAATAGTAATTTTTACTCCTACGCTATCCAACGCTTTCCCTACTATTGCACTCACTGGAGTGGGAATAATCATTTTTACCCCTACGGTATCCAACGCTTACCCTAGAGTTGCACTCACTGGAGTGGGAATAGTAAATTTTACCCTCCCGCTATCCAACGCTTTCCCTATTGTTGCACACTCTGGAGTGGGAATTGTAATTTTTACCCCTACGCTATCCAACGCTTTCCCTACTGTTGCACTCTTTGGAGTGGGAAAAGTAATTTTTACCCCTACGCCATCTGACGTTTTCCCTACTGTTGCACTCACTGGAGTGGGAATAGTAAATTTTGCCCTCCCGCTATCCAAAGCTTTCCCTACTGTTGCACTCTCTGGAGTGGGAATAGTAATTTTTACCCCTACGCTATCCAACGCTTTCCCTACTGTTGCACTCTCTGGAGTGGGAATAGTAATTTTTAGCCCTACTCTATCCAACGCTTTCCCTACTGTTGCGCTCTTTGGAGTGGGAATAGTAATTTTTACCCCTACGCTATCCAATGCTTTCCCTACTGTTGAACTCACTTGAGTGGGAATAGTAAATTTTACCCTCCCGCTAACCAACGCTTACCCTACTGTTGCACTCTCTGGAGTGTGAATATTAATTTTTACCCCTACGCTATCCAATGCTTTCCCTATTATTACACTGTCTGGAGTGGGAATACTAATTTTTACCCTCCCGCTATCCAACGTTTTCCCTACTATTGCACTTACTGGAGTGGTAATAGTAAATTTTACCCGCCCGCTATCCTACGCAAGAAATATGGCATTTTTTTAATAAATATTACGTTAATATATATGTATTATTTTTTTTTATTTATTTATATTAATTAATTATTAATTTTAAAGTAATTTAAGTATTTTTAAGTATGTTTAAGTTAATTATATGTTTTATTTCATTAATTTTACATTAATTTTAAGACATTTAAAATAATTCGATATTGTGACTAACTATATTTTTTACAACGATATTTTGGATTCTATATTTTTGTACTTACCTGTTTGGAGATAGGGCTTCGATATTTTGGCATTCTATATTTTTCCTTTGATATTTTGGCAATTCGATATTCTTCTTCTCGATATTTCGTCAGTAATCCGTCCTACCTTATACTGACAATGCACCATGCCCTTGGGTCTATCATATTGGGTGTCTGTTATGAAGAAAATGGAAGGTTTAGGGACTGGCAAGTGGGTGCACTTGCCCAGTCAGCATGGCAGTACCAGACTGCACACAGGCTCTGCAATGGCAAGCCTTAGACACACTTTAACAGGCTGCTTCTGTGGGTGGCACAACCAGTGCTGCAAGCCCACTAGCAGCATTTGGATTACCAGCCCTGGGCACTCCTGGTGCACTGTACTAGGGTCTGACAAGTAAAGCAAATCAGCCAATCATGGAATCACTAATCCATACATCAATTTACAACAGGGAGCCCTTGCACGGTGGCACTGGATAGCAGTGGCACAGTGCCCAAAGCATTTAACACCCGCAAAAACACATGAGGCAACTGCAAAAAATGGAAGGGAGGCCCACGCCAAGGTGCCAGGTCTAACACTACCCCTATGTGGGACGCTGAAACGCTTGCCTACATAGGTAGCATACCACAACATGGAGGGTGTGTGGTCAGAAGGATGTTGTCTTTGTTTTAATCCTATGTGGAAGTTTTTCTGTTGTGCGTGTTGACCACCGAGATGTTTTTATATTGTTATGGGATGGAGCACGTAACAATCAGGTGGATGATGAAGTGTGAAGTATGAGAGACACCTGTGCAGTTTTAAGGTTTTCAGTATGCTGATAGCTTTGAACAGATCTGCAGGTCCCATTATGGTATTTCTTATGATGTAGTCTTCTTAGCTAGTTACAGCACTGGGTTTTATAATCTGAGATTTTGTGTGTAATTGTTGTCCTGGCCTGGCATGGATGGAGGGAGAGAGAATTGGGGAGATATGTTGGGATCGGCATTTTTATTATCATCCCATATCTGAGTTTTTTGTGAGATGTAATGAAGTGGTCAGATTGTATAGATATCTGGGACCTGCAGTAGTGCACTATATGGAAGTCCTCTGAATTGTCCAGCAATGTGTGACAGACCTCTTCAGTTATTCTATGCCTGTTCATTTGGTGACATCTGTTGTTATTTTTTTGGAAGTTTTTTGCATTGGCCCAGAGTGAGTGATTGATTCCCTTTATGTCTTGTGCCTCCTCTTTAACCATAATGGGAATGCCGTGTAGTTGGAAGGCATGATCTATGAAACAGGCAGAGGAACCTGATCCGATGAAAGCACGGAGAGCAATCATACTACCTGGAGTAATTGCACAAATAAAGATCTTAGAAATGCACACTGGTATCAGATTCACTCACCCCAAATTTGCCTTCCAGTGATGGGCAGACCTGATTCCCGACGAGTGAGGACACTGTCGCACATAATTGCCTGCATTACCACAATAAAGGCACAAGTTCTTTTTTGTTAGCATTCCTTTTCCTCAGGAGGCGGGTTCTTTTTGAGATCCCACTAGCGTTATTTCCGCACCTGAATGTTACTCGTTAGAATCTTCTGGAATGAGAGCACTGTTGGTATGCAGGCCCACTCTTCTCCTTCTTCCTTCTCTAAAATTGTGCAACAATCTGTAGTATTAAAAGTATAAGAGCTGTGGTTGTAGCAGGGCGGTTGACTACCAAAGAAATAGCATTATTCAATCATTCTCTACTTCCTTGATAAGGTGTTGAGCCCCTTCTTTTAAGGTCAGACGCCCAGTGCAGTCTGACTGTTAAGTTTATTGGGGCAGATTTACAAGCCCCTTGCGAGACATTTATGCCGCCGTTGCGTCACTTCTGTGACGCAGTGGCGGCGTAAACCATGCGCCATGTTGCGCCTTATTTACAACGTGACGCATCTAGGGAGATGCGTCACGTTGTAAAGCCCTGCGCTACATTAAACCTACGTCAGGTTTAATGTATGCAGGGTGGGCGTTCCGTCGGAAAAAGCCTCGGAGAAGTGACGCGAGTCACTTTTCCGACGCTGCTGCGTCAAAACCCTGCGCCTGCTTGAAGCAGGCGTAAGGCATGACGCAGCATGTTCGGTATGGGCAGCCCCTAAGCATTGCTGGAGTTGCATCGTGCTTGCGACACGACTCCAGCTATGCGCCGCCCTAATGCCATCAGATGCGTCACGCATCTGTTTATCCTTGCGCCATGATGCGCTGCATTGTAAATGCGGCGCATCTGTGGTGGCGCAAGGGTAAGCTTGCGTGACGCATCTTTCCTGGCGCATCCCTGCTGATTTGCAGGGATGCGCCAGGAAACATAAATCTGCCCCATTGTTTCTCAAATATCTCTTTAAATTGTGATACAAGTTTCTCACAATTCGCACGCTAGGGGCACTTGGGAATCCCTGCTGTTCCTGAGTCTCTCCATTGAGTACTAAAATACCTCATGAGAGACGTATGGGAAAGATGGAGAAGGGGAAGAAAAAGCCAAAGGCTCTTGACTGTAATCAAGAGAGGCATCCAAGCCTTGCTTCCTGTGTTATTTAAACTAGATGAAAGTTGCCTTTGATGCGTCATCGGAAAAGTACTGAAGTCTGGAAAACAAATCTTAATGGCACTGGGCTAAAATGGCTGACTATACAATGGAATTCCTGAATACTTTTTAAGTGGCGCTAGCAGTGATGAGGGGGTTCCAAATCTTAATTGCTAGTGAAATGATTACCATTGTCTGACATCCCCTAGAATTACTCTTACTAGGTGGACTGGAGTCTATGACTATGGTTGGAAGAGTTGTGATTTGACTAATATGGTTCAACAGGAACACCCTCTTCTGACTAGCCTGGCTTCATCCATTTCACGGAGTGGATTTGCATCTAGAATAATGTTTTTTATTCCTAAACACTCCCTAATAGTCTCTTTATGAGGCTAGAGGTAAAAGCACATAAGTTACACTTCAAATATTACAGTATATTAGCACAATACATGTTAGGCCCTAGGGGCGGACCAAACAATATACTAAGAAAGTGGTATAAGAACCACGACTTGACTAGACACAAGGCCTAGAGCCTGTAGAATCGCTGGGACCCCAAGGAACCACCCAAGGTAGTGACACGGGGGACCCACGGGGGCCGTGTGCAGGGTGAGAACAGAGCCGCGAGCTCCCGCTAGCTTCTATGGGGAAAGTCGCGGTTAGATTTTTAAAGTTAAAGGACGCTTAGAAATGGACTAGGACCAAAGACTCTTGGCCTTAGACAGTTCTAGGGTCAACACCCACGGGAGCACCAGAGTACTCGAGTTACCTCACCCAGGAAGCTGGGTGCATAGGTGTCAAATGGTGTCGGGTCGCGTCGTTGTTTTCAATGGCAACTTGCAGAGAAGTGCTGCTGCCGGGAAGATGCGAAGTGTCCGAAGAGATGCAAGCCTGGATCGTAGATGTGAAGAACCTGAAAGCAGAGGGGACAGAGTCTGGGTCACTTGCCAGTGACCAGGGCACGATAGACGAATGCCCACCGATGTCGGGTGTTTCAGGTGAAAGAGTTGAAGCTTGACTCTTCAGCCACGAGGACCAGGAGGCATAGAGGACAACCAGGAGCTGGATTCGAGTTGTCCCACGAAGGATGTCGAGTGCTGCAGCGTCGGTGCCCGGATTGGACAAAACAAGCCGTGGCAACAGCAAACCACGCAGAAAGGAGAAAGATGCTTTGGTGCGGACCAGCAAGGTCCTGGGGACTCCCCAAGCGATGGAGAGTCGGGGCACGTCTGGAGCAACCAGGGAAGCCCAATAGAAGTAGAAGTTGCCTTCCCAGGGACCCACCAGTCCTCGGACCATGGATCGCAAAGGTACCTCGAGCGGGAATGCAAAGGCCCACAATCATCGGTGCAAAAGGTGCTCAGGGTCTGGGCTACAAGTAACCCAATGCACAGCATCGAGAGTCGTCGGGAAGCTGATGCACTTGCAAATGTGCGCGATGTCCCGGGGTTCCGGTTCCACGGACCCCACAAGGGCTACGGGTCTCCACTTTGCTGGGGATCGGTTCGGCCTCTGGAAAGTCTGGAAATCCACCTCTGGTGTTGCAAAGTCTTCGGCATCCGGCGGGAGCCTCGGAGATGCAGACCGGACAGATGCTTCTTTGATGCCTGCCAAGCAGCGGAATAACTCCTTTACCGCCAAGGGAGATTCTTCAGTCATCTGGCGTTGAACAGATCGTCGAAGGTCCAGGATTCAGTTGCAGAGTTTCGTCCAGGAATATCTAAAGTTCTGGTTACAGAGGTTCCTTCTTTATACCCAAGGAAGGGGTTGGACTAACTCAGGGGACCCACCTGTGGGAGGGTTTGAAAGAGGGGTGGCTACACCCATTTCCTTTGTCCAGTTTAGTGCCAGAGCAGGGGCTAGTAGCCCCTGCAACCGGTTTGAGCTGGACTATGCACAGGGACACCAAATGTGCCCCCAGTGCAGGACTTCAAAGCACTCCTGGAGTGCTCCCACCCAGCCTTAATCCACTAAGGCCTGTCTGGGAGGTGGTAACACCTCCCTGTGACAGGAAACCTATTGTCCAGGACTCCCCTGCCGGAGTTTCGGTCAGCAGCGGGAGGCCAGACTCGTGTCTGTGGCTGCAGTATCCATTTTGTGATGCCAGGGCTCTTTTAAGCTGGTACCGGGTATACCGGTGCTGTCATGTCTCTCCCTCTAGAAGGGTGGGATCATACTCCCACACCAGTTACTGGTGTGGGGGTATGATTCCAAGGTGTTTGACAGCAAACACGGCATGTTTCCATGCAGCCAGTCCAAAGTTAGCATTTACCGTTTGGTTATAATGCACTTAAGAGTATATGGTCAGGCTGCATCACAGACAACCCCCGGAGACAAGATTCTGAAGGCTGCAGAGGGACTATGCTCATGCATGGGCACCCTCTCACACAAAACCAAGCACCCTGCCTTCAGGATTGATAAGGCCTGCCATAGGGGTGACTGATAGGTTTATATGTGCAGTGATAGGGTGAGATATAGGGAACCTACATCTCAGTAAGGGGTGCATGCACCACCTTACCCAGGCTGCAGTAGCAGACCTGTGGTGTCATTTTGGAGGGCTTCCCAGGGGTGGCATAATACATGCTGCAGCCCCTGGTAGGCCTCTGGGATACTTATGCCCTGGGTACATTGTATACCATATACTAGGGACTTATAAGGGCACCACAGAATCCAATCTGTTGTGTACCTAAGGTACTAGGAATCCATTTAGAGAGGAAGCAGATAGGCTGGGGTCCTGAATAGCAGGGCCCCTGCCAGACTAAAGTCTCAAAACAGTGTTACATCAGGAAAAAAGTGGGGGTAACCATAAGAAGCAGATCCTACTCTCCTACAAGAAGGTATTATTCTGCAATATAGGCCACCAGTAAAAAAAAAGGGGCTTCCACGTCTGTCTTATTGTTTTCTGCCCATGCCCTGTGCCCTCTGCTCTTTTTATATCATGTGGGTGAGTCCGTTGGATGGACAGGTTGCATCTGAACAGTTCTTTCACACATTCCACTATGTCCTCCACTTCTACCCCCTCGGTTAGGTCATAGGTTGTTGATGCAGATATTGTTACTTCTGGAGCTGTTTTCTAGGTGTTCACGCTTCACCTTGAGGGCTTGAGGGCCTTCATTTGAGATTCTTGGTGGCAGATTGTGATGGTGGTGTGTGGTCCACTTTAAACAATATTTGTAATTGGTTTTTAGCTGATTCTGCTTTTAGATTTATATTCGGACGTTATCTTTACACCGTCCCTTCCCATATCCGTCTACAATATGCCCACGATTTCAGTCAGGGATTTCTCGAAGTCCAAAAGGCACATTTTCGGGTTTTCTGTAGCAAAAACAGCTCTAATTTATGCCATGATTCTCTGCACATGGGGTACCCGATGTGTTTCTGTTACCCCATTTGGCTGAAGAAATTTCTAATGTCAATAGTTTTGGCTCTGCTCTCATGTGATTGGATTAGAAATGTAAACGTGTATCTTTTCTCATGCGAGCCGCTGTCTCCTTATGGGAATGTTCATATGTTTTCCACTGTGTAAGCCATCTAAGGTGAACCCCAGGCATTTCCTGCAAGCAGTCTTCCTGTCACTTTAAGAGTTCTTTTGCCCATGGTCAGCCCTTTCTGCTCTTATAGTGGTAGCCAAATGTATAGCGTAGTAATCCACATCTCCATTCATATCTGTTCTATAATATCAGTCCTTGTGCCCTGCTTCACTTTCCCACTGCCTCCCATGACTGTAATGCACTTTTTTCTGGTTTGTGCACTTTATAAAATCCCGAGAGCAGCAAAATTTGTGTTGCCATTGTTGAGGGCACACCGGCCTTGTTCTTATAGAGAAGGTTTTAGCTAGCTGTATGCGTTGGATTCTGTTGATCTCTGTCCTGCCTTCTTACATTATGTAAGAGGGGTGCTGGTAATTAGAAAGCGGCGTGGATAAAATAGTTTTTAGGAGGCATAGCCAGGTACCTAGTATTTGCCTTTTTAAAGAATGTATAATTGATTTTATTCTATTTATATGTCTGAGTATATTGATGTAATATTAGATGAATAATGTACTTTATTCCTGTTTTTTTTACTTTGTGCTTTTATGATTTGCTTGTTAAATCGAACAAAGCTTATTTGATGATGATAACTGTAATGCTCATTGGTCCCCAAACTCAGGTGAGGGTCCCTCCCAGCTCTTTCTCCAATGTTCCCACCGGTAAGTTTCCCTGTATGAGTCAGTCGACTACCAGGGATGGCAAGCAGTCACAGCCTGTTAGGGTTCTCTGTTGCCTTCCCACGTGGGTTGTCACTAAATATGAGGGGGCATATTTATAATAACTGACGCATCCCTGCATATCAGCAGGGATGCGCCAGTTATTTTGCGCCCCAGCTCCGCCACCATGGATGTGCCGCATTTATAATGCGGCGTACCATGGGGCAAAAACGGCACAGATGCGTCACGCATCTGTGCCGTAAAAGTGGCGCATTGCTGGAGTTGCGTCGCAAGCGCGACGCAGCTCCAGCAATGCTCTGGGGGGCCCTATCTGCACAATGCTGCGTCAATCTTTACGCCTGCTTCAAGCAGGCGCAGGGTTTTGACGCAGCATGGGCTCAAAAGTGACTGAGTGAAATCTTGTAGATTTCACTCAACCACTTTTAGGAGGCGTTCCTGCGCCGGAACGCCCCCACCTGCCCTGGAACGCCTACATGTGGCGCAGGGCTTTACAACGTGACGCATCTCCCAGATGCGTCACGTTGTAAATACCCCGCACCATGGCGCAGGATTTGCGCCGCTGCTGCGTCACAAAAGTGACGCAACGGCGGCGTAAATGAGGCGCAAGTCAAACATAAATCTGCCCCGAGGTTTCCTCTCCTACCTCTCATCACTTTCAGCTGATGATGGCTGCCATTTTGTTGTCAGTGCCTTCTCTTTGCACAGGGGTTCGCCTCTTTAGCCTTCCATCCTGTATTTTCTGTTGGTGGGGGCCCCAGACCAGCACACGCAAGGTACCCGCTCCAGTTGACAGTAGTTTCGGCAGGAGTCGTGTTACATAGTCCCTAAAGGCTCACACCGATTGCCCCCATAATGATATTCGCATATTGGGCATTACTAAATCAGCAAACTCTGGGAAGATGGAGACCTGTTGAGGCCTTGTTGATGGGGCTGTTCGATAAGTCGCACCTCTCTGCCTTGTGTGTGGTTGAGCGACTGCAGTAATCGCCTGCGCCAGTGCCCGCTCAGGGAGCACCATTCAGGACCATTGTTGCTGTTGAACTGTAGCGACCGAGATACTGTGCTTCAGTTGTCCAGAGAACACCAAGAACTCGCCTTCAGTTGATTGGCTGTCCCCATATACTTTCACTACTGTGGTTCAGGATGCAAGAATGACCTTTACTGGCATCAAGACTAAACTACTGGCCCTGGGAGTGCTATACACCATGTTATATCCTGCTTAGCTTAAAATCACAATTTAACGACAGCAAGAAGCCCTCGTCGTGCTGGGCTGTGGAGCAGTCCTATCGACTCAGTGAGACTGAATGGTGACACTCTATGGTCATGCAGCATGCTTCCTGCTCTGTCTGTGTTTATTGGATTGTTAGCTTTCCCTAATAAACTTCCTTTTTCCTTTCTCAGCTTCACACATATGCAGTTAGGTTCAGAGTTTTTACACCACAGCCACTTTGTAACCATGTCTCTTGTAGGGCTGATGCCATACTAGGGACGCTATTGGTCTTGGGCCATCTTTTTTTTTTTTTAAAGAAACCTTTATTGGACTTCAAGGAGTTACAAGCATGGGCCTACAACCCTTTGGGCCGGCCGCTAAGTAGCATGAGACGTATCATTCACCGTTATACAAATTGGTCAATCCGGGGAGCTCGTCATTCCATCATCGCACCCCATGAAGGCAGGAGCAACAGTTGAGTGACAATATTAGATACGGTTTCAGTTTTCAATTTAAAATTAAGAAACATTACACACAAACAAGGCAATAGACATTGTAAATAGCAGGACGCGCTCCCCGGGGTAGGGAGTCAATGATCAGCGGCAGAGAAGGGAGGGGGGCACGGGAGCAGAGGAAAAAACAAACTGTAACACACTCGTAACTTAACAGACGAGGAATGCTCGGCTAGGGGGACGAAGAGGCATCCAGTACAACAGCCAGAGGAGGGGCACAGATGTCTCCGCGATAAGCGTTCCACGGCCCCACACCCCAGTCCATTTCCGCGGCTTGCCTCTCGCTACATACACCGTCTTTTCCCTAAACATGCACCAATCCATATTCTCCTTCCACACCGAGACCGTGGGCGGCCTCTGGGAACCCCATAACTGGGCAATGTTACGTTTGGCCACCATATTTCCCAGAGTCGCCCACCGCGTCTGTGCCACATTATAATCGTTTGGCTCCTACACGTTCAGCAGGCATCTCCTAGCCTCTGGAAGCAGCGCAACGTGGGTGACTTCCTCCATTACCGCATGCACCCGACGCCAAAAGAGCGCCACCTCAGGGCATTCCCATATAACGTGAAGGAAAGTACCCAGCGAACCACAGCCACGCTTACACATCCCATCCACGGAGAAACCCATGCGCATCAGGCGGGGACCAGTGACGTACACTCGATGGAGTATCTTTAGTTGTACGAACCGAAGGCGGGCCGGAATTGCCACCTCCCGCGGGGAGGCTATTGCCGAGACCCAGTCCTCATCGTCTATTTCTAAACCGTCAGCCACCCAGATCTCCCTCAAGCGGGTCAACAGATCCGCCCGATCGTTGATAAGCTTTTTATAGATCAAGGAGATTGTGCTGTCAGGCACATAGCCATCGAGCACCCTATCCTCCAGCGGGGAATGTTCCGGGATAGCGGTGGCATCAGGGAAAACCGAGCACAACGCATGACGGACCTGGGCATATCGGAAATACTCCCTATCGTTCAGCTTATATTCCGCTTTCAGCATTTCAAACGTTTTAAACTCCCCTTTCACCCAGAGGTCACTCACCTTACATATGCCAATCATATCCCATTTTTCAAACCCTTTGGTTTTCCACAAACAGCCCAGCCTTTCCGAAGCATACAATGGAGTCGCTCGAGTCAGGCGGTCCTTCCAACCCATCGCAGCATTAGCAGCATGCCACACCCGTACCGCTATCTTTGTTGGGCCTGTCAATTGCACCCCAGGAGACTTCGAATAGAGTGCTCTATTATAGTCCCCCCCAGGCAATAGCATTTTATCCATCTCGAACGCCGGGTTCAGGGCCGGCCCGTACATCCCATGGTTCACCGCCGCCAATTGGGACGCCCAATAATAACGCTTGATATCAGGGAGTGCAATACCTCCATCATAACAAGGGAGTGTCAATTTTGTGAAAGCGATTCGGGGTCGCCCGTCCCAGAACAACCGCCTCTGCAGGCTCTCCACCTCACGGAAATAGCGGGCCGGTATGACGTCGAGTGTATTTTGCAGTGCATACAGGAATCGCGGCAGCGACATCATTTTAAACAACGCCGCGCGCCCGAGCGGAGAAAGCGGAAGCCGTCGCCACCTCGAGACGTCGGCCCTCAGTCGTTGGAGTGGGGGGAGTAGGTTCTGCTCATAGCGGGCCACAGGGTCCAAAGTTATGAACACTCCCAGGTATTTAAACCCTGACAGCGCAATCTGGATAGGGCAGCCACGCGGAAGGAGAGGAGCGTCCCCAGAGAGAACATAGACGCATGACTTGGCCCAGTTAATGACCAAGCCGGAGTTGCGACCAAATGAGTTCAGAACATCTACCAGTACTATCAAAGACTGCCGGGGAGATGTGAGGTACAGGAGAATGTCGTCCGCATAAAGAGAAATGCGGTCCTCAAATTCAGGCGTCCACTTAATGCCGCGCAATGAGGGCTCCCATTGTAACCAGGCAGCCAGAGGTTCCAAGGCAAGTGCAAAAAGGAGGGGTGACAGCGGGCAACCCTGCCGCGTGCCTCTTCCCAACCCGAAGGGCGCCGACACTCTGCCATTCACGACTACCTGAGCCAACGGTTCCTCATACAGCAACCTCACCCAACCGATAAACCCGGGGCCAAAACCAAATTTCACAAGCGCCGCACAAAGATATGGCCATTCTAGGGTATCGAACGCCATAGTGGCATCCAAGGACGCCAAAACGGCCGGTTCACGTATGTACTCCGCTCTGGCGAGCACTCCATGAAGACGCCTCAGGTTCAGGGCCGTATTACGGTGGGGTATGAAACCGGACTGGTCCGGATGGATCAAGTCGCCGACGACCCCAACCAGACGGTTAGCTAAAACCTTAGCAAGAATTTTAGGCTCAGCATTTAATAAAGAGATGGGCCTGTAAGAAATACACTGATCCCGCGGCTTCCCCTCCTTGTGAATCACGACTATGGTAGCGAGACGCTGATCATAGGGGAGGGAGCCCACGTCACGTGCCTCAAGAAACATGTCGCGGAGATGAGGCGCCATCTTGTCTGGGCGCAGTTTATACAGTTCAATGGGAAGGCCGTTGGGACCCATGGCCTTGCCAGAAGCGATCGAGCGAATGGCCAGAGCAATCTCGTCAGGCGACAACGTCGCATCCATCAGTGCCCTATCCGCCTCTGACAAAGACGGCAACACTATATCTCTCAGCAACAGATGAGAGTCATCCTCAAGACCATTCGAGACTGGAGAATATACGTCACGGAAATAAGTCGCGAAACATTCAACAATTTCCACAGGGTCAGTCACACGCACGCCATCCGCTCTCTCAATAACCGGCACCACTCGACTCGCTCTCTCCTTCTTTTCCAACCATGCAATCAATTTACCAGCCTTGTCCCCCACATCGTATAAGCGCCCCTGTTGCTCTCTACTCATCGCTTTGGCTGCGCCAGTAACCAACGCTCTATAGTCAAGCTGTTTAAGCCTGAGAACATGCAACGTATCTTTCGTAACACCAGGTTCCAGGTCCCCCTCCAACTTGGCTATGTCGTTTTCAAGGCGAACCACCTCTTCAGTCTTGCTTTTCTTGGAGTGGGAAATGAGAGAAAGAGCCTGCCCAAGGAGCACTGTTTTGAAGGCTTCCCATAACGAGACAGCAGAGGATACTGACCCCACGTTTTCAGTGAAATAGCGCTCAATAGACTTGACTAGGTCCGCCCGGATTTTAGGATCACGCAGGTACCAGGGGTTTATCGGTGCCACCCTCCCCTCAGCCCCGTGTGTGATCTCAATGTGCAACAGTAGTGGGGAGTGATCGGAAATACCCCGGGCCAGATGTCTTACTTCTCTAATCATCACAGCTTGGGCCGCCGGCATAAGGACATAATCAAGTCTTGACAAACTCCCATGGGCTCCCGAGTGAAAGGTGTATTGCGCCTGCCCCGGGTGCATTAGTCTCCAGCAGTCTATCAGTCCGAGGGTATCTATAAACTCACTCAGCCAGGCCTGTGCCCCCGGGAGATCCCTGGGAGGGTGACGATCCGCCCCGCCAGATACGACAGAGTTAAAATCGCCCCCCACCACCAGAACCCCCCCCCCCCGGGAGTCCCAGGACCATTCGCCCCAAATCAGCGAAAGTTACGGTCTGTAATCCTGGTGGGACATAAACAGAAACGAGCGAGATGGTTCTGCCCTCCCATCGGCCTACAAGTGCAGCATACCGCCCTCTATCATCATGGATCACATCGTCCACCTCCAACGGGAGAGAGGCTCTAAGCAGGATGCCCACCCCGCGTGAGCCAGAAGTGAAACCAGAGTGCGCAACGAGACGATATCCCCTCCTATTCATAGCATGGCAAGAATTCCCAATTAGATGCGTTTCCTGCAGAAAGACAATATCTGGCGACAGCCGTTTCAAAAACTGCAGCACTACTCCGCGTTTAATCCTATCCCCCAAGCCATTCACATTCCACGAGAGTACTCTCAATCCCCTACCCCCCATCCCATCCCAGCGCACAACCCTCCCCCCCCCCAGAGAACACGATCCCGACCACCAATCGTATGGCGTGACGTTGCCTTGTAGAACATTCAAACATTCCCCAACTCCCCCCCTCCCCCCCAACCTTCCCGTTACAACTCCCCCCACCCTGCACCCCTGCGTGAGCCCATGTAGCCCCCCCAACTTGCAGTGTGCCTGTCGCCCCAACATTAACTACGCTACAAAAAGAGACCCTAGAGGAGGAAAGAGCCTCACTGGGCACCCCACAACCCCCGGGCATTGAATAGAAACACCGAACCAAAATATGGAAGTGTCATCACAGTAGTCAGTCACCGGGAACCAAAAGTCTATTCCTGTCCATCCAAGCCCACTCCGTTCCCTTCGGTCTGTCCCTCTCGACGTCGTTGCTGAGGCAGGGTATCAAGCCAATCTCCAACCTCCTCCGGCCGATCAAAGAAGTGCGTCCGATCCTCGAACTCAACACGCAACCTGGCCGGAAAGAGCATCGCATATTTCAGGTCCATGTCTCTCAGCCGCCGTTTGACACCCATGAACTCCTGTCGCTGCTTTTGGACCAATTGTGTGAAGTCCGGGTAGAAACTGATATGAGTGTTCTCGAACTTCGTCGGCCCACTCACCCTCGAGGCCTGCAGTATAGCATCCCTGTCTCTGAAATGAAAAATTCTGGCGATGATGGGCCGTGGGGGAGCGGCCGGTTTGGGCTTACCACCCGGAACTCTATGGGCCCGCTCAACCGCAAAGAATTTACTCAAGCCTTTGGGTGCGAGATGGTTGATCACAAGGTCTTCCACGAAGAGGTCAGCCGCAGGGACCTCTGATTTCTCCGGCACCCCAATTATGCGCACATTATTCCTCCGAGCCCTACTTTCAAAATCCTCCAGTCGACGGACAGACAAAGCAGTGGACGTCCGCAGATTACGGACCTCGGCTTGCAGGTCGGACACGTCCGTTACCAGACTCGACGTCGTCAGACCCAAGGATTTGACCTTTTCATTTGTTTGTGAAAGGTCCGCTCTGACTAGTTTAACGTCGATCAAAACCGCGTCCAATTTATGGGCCAATGTATCGAATTGCTGGCCGACCGCCACTTTCATCCCATCGATGGCACCCATGACGTCCTGCAATGTTAACTCCGTCGACGTTCCCGGGCCATCCTTGAGTCTCTCCGGTGACTTATGCGGGCCACCAGGGGAACCTCTCGACTGGGTATAGCGATCCGTGTTGTTAGCTTGAGTATGAGCTCCCCGCCTAGTCGTCTTGGATTTTTGCTTATCTCCGTCCAATCTAGCCGCCATTGTCTGAGGGTCACCAATGGTGTCGGCCACCAACACGATGAGCAATCCCCGGAGAGCCAATCCAGGGAGCCTCGGTGATCCCGAAAGGTAGTCCAGGCTAGTGTCCAAGAACAGGCAGGATACCCAGTCGTCCCACTATAAATCTGTGCTGACAGTCCAAGGCCCCTTCAGTTTCAGCGAGGAGACCCGAAACCGAAAGTGAAAGTAGGGGGTGCGCACTGGGCCAAGTCCCGCATGCCGTTGTTGTTCACTTTCTGCCCGGGCACCATGCCAACTCGAGTCCGGGGCAAGGTCCGGAGTAGGCCGCCAACTTGGAATCTATGCTATTCCGGTTCCCGATGTCCGATTCGAATTTGGACCACAGGTATCACCTCCACGTAGGTTCGCCCGTAGAAGCCCGTCGAGAGAATCAGGATAAATTCAGGATAGACGTGGGAAGTTGTGGAGGCCCTCGGGAGCCCTGTGCCTACGCGGCCATCTTGGTTGCGCGCTAGCGGTCTTGGGCCATCTTGACATCCATCCCTTTTATGTTGTTTGTACTGGAGAGAACTGGGTCTTCGTTTCTGCTTGCCGTGTTAGCACAGATGGATAACACCATGTGCCAGATACATAAAGGTTATCCAGGGCTTTAAGTGGTGTGAAAAAAGTGGGTGGTCTCCAAAAGGGGCGTGGTCTAAGAAGTGTATCTAGGAATACTTTCCAAGTGGTGTGGTTTATATATTTAAGGGTGTGACTTAAAACATGGAAACTAAAAACCTGTGTTTCCTGTAGCGTATCAATCTACCAGTGTTTCGGAGCTTCTCTGTGAGCTTTCTGGTATTACTTCCAGACATATCACACAATGATGGACAGGCACCTAAAACAAGTCAAACCTATTGAACTTGCCAATGCTTGTTATCGCTTTCATATAAATGAGTAACAACAATGATTTTGTTGTGAATAATTAGAAAATGTTTCAATTCTGAAAATACAAAACTTTGGACTGTTTTATGTGGAAGGAGAAGTCGATTTTGGAGTGTCTCATTCCCATTATTTTACTCACACCACTTTCCACTGAACTCTGCTAGACACTTGTGCTCTTTTTCTCCCCACTTCTTTCTGGAACCCTCCATCTTCATAACAAAGCTCTTTTTTTCAGCACCTTCTTTGTACTCTTTCCTGCATGTACATCCTTGCATCTCCTTCACTTCACCTCCCCTACATGGGAGACAGCGTTTACAATGCTGGTAATACCACGCGGGTTGATAACAACGCGTAGGTTACATCGTCCGCGTTGTTACCACGCATGGCATTACATCGCAAGTCGTTTCAACAACTTGCGCTAGGTGGCGTGCAACACCAGGGAATGTGTTGAATTTTAAATCCAACACCTTCCCTGCTGTTGCACTAACTGGAATAGGAATAGGAATTTATACTATTCCGAAGTCCAGCACGCCATCTAGCGCAAGTCGTTGAAACAACTTGCGATGTAATGCCATGCGTGGTAACAACGCGGATGATGTAACAACTGCATTGTTACCTACCGCGTGGTAACACCACGCGTGGTAACATCACATATTCCCCCTACATACACCACACACCCACTCACCTATAAGTAGGGCATTTGTGTTTACATTCACCTATCAATATGTAGACAGCTGTGTACTTCCTTCACACCCTTTTGCTTAGAATCACAATTCTAATTGGCACACATGACCATCGCTCTGTATGATCTGCAGAGAGGCAAAGTATTGGATGCGCATGTATTTTGAACATCTTTATGATCGACTGGCAGTCACAATGAGAAACTCGCTCCCTTCAGCCTCAACTACAGAGCTCTCAAACGTGGCCCACTATAAACACTCACCCACAACTTCAACTCGCACTTAGAGTAGACTCAGGCACAGATTTACTTACATTTGACTGCACCATATTGACTAAGATCGCTATAGTGACTAAGAGATGGCACATTCTTGCTCTCACTCGACGCTGGCGCATGAGTGTTGCCTAGCGCCATTGCAGACACCCTTGCGCCATGGTGCAAGGGTGCCTGCGTTACAGGCAGGATTGTTCTTGTGCAGCAAGGTACACTTTCCTGAAAAAAAACAATCCTCAGAGGTATTTTCCCTCTTTCTATGTGTGCTGCAGAATGCAAGATTATTAAAAGCATGTGAAAAGTTTCCAAAATACTTTATTTCGGCAAATTGACCATAAAAGTGCAAATTCAATAAAAACATACAATATGTAAAAATAACAATCATTAAAAGCGCATGCTCACAAATCCCAGAAATGTCCTTGAGTACGCGATATAATATCTTCCAGAACCCGTATAACCTCACGACAGCATAGACCCACAATCCTAAGAGTTTAACCAAATGGAATGCAACATGTTAAAAATCTATTACGTGCCTATCTAGGGGTGTCTTGCTCATGGGGATGATTATTTGGTATGCACACTGGTTGCTGCTTGATATTTCCAAGCAATTTTTGGACCAATGGGGAATGACTCCTCTAAGATTTTGAGACTCATCGAGCGCAATAAAATTTAAAAAGTGCGGCATTAGTCTATGGACAACTCCATTGATCAAACGATACGCTTCACGGCTCTAAATCAAGCTGCAGTGGTTCCATTGCCTCAATCTCTATGCTATTTATATACACATATACCATAAAAACATAGTATACCATTGGATAAAAAAAGAGTACTTAAACCAAGTATTCAATATTCCCTCCATAGACTAGGTTAAAAACCTGATTTTAGAATTATTCTGTTAAATTGGACTGTATCTTTAGACTTTTAGCAACAATTCAACCATATTACAGTTATATTTTACCAGCATGGGGGTCCAAATGGTCTCCGAGCACCTCTGCATATAAATCCTGCTCATTAAAATGCCTTACCCTTATTAGGGAAGAGATGACCATTAGACCTAGATGGAACTGCTAGGCTCCAGAGAATACTTGCGTGCACCTAATATCCAGAGGGATATGATACTTGCGCAGAGGGGTAGGACTTTCCGCCATTAGCAGGATAATTGTTAAGAGGTTTCCAATTGATCACCTTGTTTCTCTGACTAAAATTCCTGTCCCCCCCCCTTCCCCCTCCCCAAGTAACTTGGTTATACCCCACAACGTGCACTGATTTGATTTAGGTCTAAATAGCAAGGCCCAGGAATTACTTGCGCACACCACATGAAAAACAAAAATCTAGAGACTGCAAATATGATCGGATGTTGAGTATCGTATTTCAGAAGCCTAAATGCTTCTGCATAGTGGGAGGTCCCCAGATGTCTGCACAGCTGTATCGGCCATCTTAATCTAGCTTTTGTGTAGCCAGGACAGTAGAAGAATACATGAAGTTAAGTTTCCTCAACATTTCTGCACGCGGACACCCTAAAAAGGATGTGCCAGCCCATTTGTTGGAAATTGAGCACGGGGGCGTGACCCATGCCTAAATTGGACATACACTTTCCTTGCTGAGGATGGCTGTATTTCATCTAGGAAAGGCTCCACATTGTAATGGTCTTTAATTCTCATAAAGGTTACTGTTGGAGAGCCTAGCGCTGAGCTCCCATGAAGGAGAGCAAGCTTTCCTCCCCTGCAGCTCCTTGTTGCAGGACATGTCACTTCTGTGTTGCTCCACATGCTCGTTCTTCCTGTGCTGTGGATGTGCCCCTGATGTATCTAAGCCAAGCTAATGTTCCTGCCCCGGGGAGACCCATTACCTCCTTTAACTCAGACCTGTATGCAACCAGTTCCGGAGGCCAGTAAACCAGAACTACATTACTGACACTGATTAGCTTAACCTTTTTACAGTATTTGTTCAGAAATCGGTCAGTGCGTTAAGGTTTAAATATAAGGCCTGATAGGGCCCTGTTTCAATGCCAGTTTTGAACTAGTGCCGAGCGTGCGACCTGGAGGAACCCATCCTGCGTAAAGCCCTGAGGTTATCCGTCTTGAACGTCTATATTTGGGTGTGCTGTCCTGGTTCAAGTTATCGGGTAGGGATGCATCTACATGGGGTGGGTGATCCAGTTCTCTGTTCCAAAGTTCTTCTATATGCTGTGTACTTACTTATTAGACCGCCCTTCTGCATGGGGCTTTGACAGTGTATATTTTCGCACTCATTCCCCACACTCCTCGATATGAAGTACAGGTGGAGCCTGTATATTAGTCGAGGCTTCACCTACTCACTTGTGAGAGACCTAGTGGCTGGTCCTTTGAGCCTCCGGTGTATACTGCAGATGCTGGTTCTAAGCCGTAGGTTTGAGCTCACTTCTCCCAGGTTTCTTCGGAGGAATGTTGGAGTTGTTATGGGATTAGGATCTGTCGCAGAAGACTGGGGTTTTCAGTATGGGCGGGGTTATCTGTCGTTCGGGGTTTAGATACCAATAGCATTGCACGACGTTGAGGTGCATCTCAATACTTAGCCTGGCAAACACTGGACTTTACATCATTGCAGCAATGGAAGCCGTGGCCCAGGAGGACAACATAGTTTGTTCAGGATCACACAGTGTAACTTATCAAGTGGTGAAGACGGGATCAGAGTCCAACAAAGGGTATATTTCCTATAATTCACGCAATAGAGTGCAGCAATGGACCTTGCTGTGCTGTGTTGCATGACTGAGAGAGAGCAAAAATGCACCATATTTCCAAATGTATAGAGCATTACTGCTCTCTCCCAGTGTTGGCGCACTGTGCGCTGCCTATCCCCAACGCAGGCACCCTTGCACCATATTAAACAGGTGCCTGCGTGACAAGGAGGATTTTGTTTGTGCAGAAAGAGGCATTTTCCTCTTTCTGAGCATGATGCATTCTGCACCATGCACAGAAAGATGCAATACCTAGGAGAATGTGTTCTTCTCCTTGGTTAATCCATTATCTGGGAAGTATACCGATTTGATGCAATCCCAGACTTACAAACCTTTGTAAATTTGGAATTGCGTCAAATCTTTGGGTGGATGCACGGGAATGTCCATGGAACACCTATCAGTTCCTAATGTAATGTAACGCAGCGCAAGCTACTGTGTCGCATTACTTTTCTGTACAAAGCCACACAAGGTGGCACAAATCGCCCCTTGCATGACTGTACATTTAACTAAAGCCTGTAGGCAGTGGTCGAAGTGGGGGGAAAAAAGTAGGGCAACTGTGGGCGGAGAATCAGAGGGCGGAAATAACACGAGGATTGGGGCAGTGGGCGGAGTCAGAGGTGTGGCCAGAAAGAGCAAAACATACCAATTTTTAGTATTTGTTTTGCATTTCACTGACCAGTTACAGCTCATTACGTTATTTAATTCAAATTGACATTAAAATACATGCACAAATTGGGATACTTATCCAATCACAGAATGTCCCAAATACGCTTCAAAGTGCTATCACAAGCCATTTGTCTCTCAGCCGTGCAGTTTCTGTCATCAGCGCTTTTCCTCCCCTTTTCCACAAAAGCAGTTCAAACATAAATGGCAAAATATCCTATTTTGCAAATGTTTTCCACATAATTATGGCTCTGCCATATTTGCTACAAAATATATCATCTGCGTACATCAGGCGAATTTGAACTACTTAGATTTTAAGTACATACGTTGGATGTTATAGAATAAACCATGTACGTTGTAAGTATATCCATGTTTTTGAGGTTCAGTTTGTCCATAGTATACCGACCTACGTAACAGTCGGTTGGTTTACACTATATCCATGTGGTGAGTTGCATAGTGTGTACAGTGTGTTGTGAACGTGTAGGCTGCAAAAATGGTATTGAAAATATAATTGCGAAAATCTCAACCTTGCATGAATTGGGTCCATACAAAGAATCGACCTGTATTTAATTCCTAGATATAACCAAACTCCTTTCCAACTTATATTGGAATAATTAAAGATCCTATTCTTGCTATAGTCGGAACATATTTGTGACGAGTACGTGAATATTGTTTGGTAGTGCAGGTCAAATTATTGTGTGTAGGTATTTAGGTAATCTGTTTAGCAGTCTGTTTTTGCCAAGGAGGTTTTTACAGTGCATGTTTTCACATGTAAAAGACGGTTAGTAGGCATCTAGTACAGTTAACTGCACTCTCCATACTGCATCCTGCGTTTTCCTTGCTGCTTCTTTCTAGCGCTATTCTACTTCTTACCTCCTCTCCAATATTATCTCTTTTACACTTTTGCTGCCTGTACTCATTCCTATGTTTTGAGTTGAGGGGTGAAATTAAAAACATTAATCTTCATTCTGTCAATCAATTGTTGTTTTTGAGTTGATTTTGTACCAGTCATCCAGGCCCTATAGATTTTTTTTTAATATTGTGAAGTCGGTCTTCACACTTACATGTAGAGTGCCACTGACCCCTTCAGGTTGAGTACTTTTGTTTGAGGGTATAAATATATTAGTTGATAGGTTATCCATGTCCACGGATGAAGGTTTGTATAGAATGTGCGTGGACAAGCTTCAATCACCAGGAGGTGCTTGTATATACACACCTACATCTAGTGAGCTGGTTTTTTGTACCCTCATTCGTGCTTCCTGCAGCGGCTAGTGCATGGCATACATGGGCTTTGACATGAACGTGACCTGTGTGCAGTATATGGAAATACATAAAGCTGAGCTGATGCATATGTGTGCACTATGCTTCAGCTCACTGCACATATGGTGAGCTCCTGAGGCGGATAGCCGGGAGATTTTGTGAAAACCGATTTGTGTTTTAATTCTTTTAACATTTGTGTGATACTGTGTGCTGAAAACCTAAAATCCTACCTGCCACTCGCCCAGTGTACCCCCAGGGCAGCAGACCTTAGCGCTGAGAGGGGAAAACCTTCCACGGCTGACGCCATTGACTGGAAGCACTGCGGCCACGCCTATCACCCTTAGGCCACGCCCCCCTCATTCTATAAAAATGTGCTTCCCCCGGAAGCGCAGCGGACGAGGGCAGCGGGCGCGCCTAGGGCAAGCCCGTCTGCGCCCGTCCGCGGCCGAACGGGGCCTGGGGCCACAGATCTTGGTTCATCCACATCAACCACTATAAGGTATGGCAGACATGCTTTGCTTGATCTCCAACCTGACATGCCTGCAGCTTGTAAGCACGCCATGACCGCCCAGTCGTTAAGTAAATGTACAGGGTGTAGCTTTGAACCCATGATCCACATTCCAACAACAAGCATGGGTCACTCCCTGAAAGCAGCTCTACTCAATTGTAGATCTCTCCGCAAGCACGCCCTCGAAATATTTCATCTACTCGAGGATCAAAATCTTAACATTCTATTCTTGACGGAGACCTGGTTAGATGAATATTCAGACCCTGACATTATCCAGGCCATGCCCCATGGCTACTCCCTCTCTAGATTGGACAGGAAAGACGGAAGGGGGGGAGGCATAGCCATAGCCACGAAAGCCCCTCTAGTCTGCTCCTTAGCTCCTATACAGATCGATCACAGTGAAGCTGGATCCTTCACAATTAATACCGGCCCCAACCACTCCGTATCGGGCATCCTGATTTATCGCCCACCTGGCAGAATGTATAACTTTACTTCCACTTTAATGGAAGCCATTACTCACTTAGCACTTAGAAAGTCTAGACTTCTAGTGCTAGGTGATCTCAATGCTCATTTTGAAGATCCACCAGACAATGCTGCCTTTGAGATTCAAACGGAGCTTCTTTCGGTTCAACTTGAAATGAAAAACAAGGAACCGTCTCATCAATTAGGTCACCTACTGGATCCTATCTTTGGGAACTGGCAGGGAGTTCACACCTTAGAGTCTATACCCATACCTTGGTCGGATCACTACATTATCCCGATCACGATTCAACTGGACAGAACTGAGCATTTCCAACACCAATCTCTGCGGTATAAACGCAGAAAATGGAAGAGCTTTTCTATAGAATCTTTTATTAAAATTACTCAGGAGGAGGGCCCTCCTAAAGGGTAAGACTGTGAAGCAGCTAACAATAATCTAAATAATATCGTAATCAAGGCCCTCGATATCACTGCCCCCAGTCGTATCATGACTAATGCCAGGAGACTAAAAAAAGCTGCTCCCTGGTTTAGCCAAGAACTGCAGACCATGAAAACAACCTGCAAAAAACTTGAGAGAGCTTGGCGCCAGAATTTCTGCTCAGAAACTAAAATAAAGTATAAAAACTCTCAAAGAGTGTACTACAAATCTGTACGTTTGGCTAAGGCAGAGCACTATCATTCCCGTATCATGGAAGCAGGCAATTCCTCGAAGGAATTATTTCAGATTTACAAAGAAATATCTGTAGTAGATACTAACTCCTCCATTCAAAATGATTCTGTGGAATCATGTAATGAAGTTGCACAGTACTTCTCAGGTAAAATCAATAAAATATATACAAGCTTCGCCAATCATGTAGAGTCGGCTTCTGACTTCACAGAAAATGACAGTCTTATTAAGACTCTAAAGTGCCTCAAATCTTTTGAAGTTCCCTCGTACGAAGTCCTGTCTAAACTGTGTAACAAAATCAAATCGGGCTCTCCCCGAGACCCGGCGCCTCCGAAAATTTTAGCTGAAGCCTTCCCTGCTCTAGAACCTCATTATAGACATCTACTTCAGATCTCATTCTCCACAGCTTGCCTGCCGGCGGACTGGAAACAGGCAGTTGTACTACCAATCAAGAAAAAGCCGAATGTCAGCCAAGACATTATGGACAACCTTCGGCCAATTTCCCTGCTACCTTACTTAGCTAAGCTAGCCGAGAAAATTGCCAACATCCAACTCATGGAACATCTTGAAGAACATGATGTTTTCCATAAATCCCAGTCGGGTTTCAGATCCAACTTCTCAACGGAAACGGCTCTCCTCAGGGCCACTGAAACCCTACGCAAGGGAGCAGACGAGGGCAAGACCATGGCCCTCATCATGCTCGACCTCAGTGCCGCGTTTGACACTGTAGCACACTCCATCTTGCTACAGTGTCTAAACAAAGCTGGAGTAACCAACAGGGCATTGGGATGGCTGAAAGCCTTTCTGATCGATAGAAGCTTCCAAGTCCAAAGAGGGACTTCCCTCTCAGACAGTGTGCGGCTTGAACAGGGGGTGCCTCAGGGCTCGGCCCTGAGACCCACCCTGTTTAATCTATACATGGCCCCCCTGGCAGAGGTGGTGCAATCGTTCGGCGTGGAGCTTGTCTCTTACGCCGACGATACGCAACTTCTAATATCTTTGACGCAAGCCCCATCCACGGAAGCCGTTAACTTTAACAACTGTATGAGCAGGCTGGCATCTTGGATGACAGAGCACTGTCTAAAACTGAACGGAACCAAAACAGAGGTCATCATCATTGGAGGTAATGAGACCAATTGGACTAAAGAATGGTGGCCCACCTGTTTGGGTCCTTTGCCCCCTCCCAGCCGGGAGGCGAAGAATTTAGGAGTCTGGGTTGACAATAAGCTATCTTTTGATAGCCATATAAAGAGAACTGTAGGCAAGTGCTTCGGAGTGATGAAGACTCTCAACCGTACCCTTGACTTGCTGCCTCTCAACTCCAGACGGACTATGACGCAGGCACTAATAACTTCCCGGATTGATTACGGGAATGTTTTACTCCTATGCACTTCAGAGAAAAATATAAAGAAATTACAGGTCATACAAAATTCGGCAGCACGCCTAGTATTAAGACTGCCCCGCAGAGCCCCTTCACGACCCTCTCTGGCAACTCTCCATTGGCTGCCTGTCAAGAAGAGGATCATTTTTAAAGCTCTGCTATGGTGTCACAAGATCCTCCATAACAAGGCACCTGCCTATATGTCGGATCTGGCTTCGCCATATGAACCCAACAGAACCCTTAGATCCAAAGGTACAGGTCTGCTCAGAATTGCCCGTCCTAAAAAGGCCAGAATGGGAGGCAGATCCTTCCGCACAGTGGCAGTGAAGCACTGGAACCTCCTGCCCATGGACATCAGGTTAGAGGTGAATGAGACCTCTTTTAGGAAGAAATTGAAAACTTGCCTCTTTAATCCGTGATAGGTTCCCTTTTTCCTCATAACTCACTCTCTCCACAGCGCGGGGACACGCCGGAAGGCGTCACCAGGCGCTTTTACAAGCTCCTTTAAACTAAACTAAACTAATCTGAAGCATTTAACTAATAAATTGTTTGTAGCTCAAACGGATCAAAAGTTACTAAAAATGTGACTTGTGTTGCTGCGAAGTGAATGGCCCTTTGCAAAGTTTGAGTGGTTACCTTTATCACTGCTACATTTGTATGTTGAACTGGTACCAACGAGTCAAAATATTTGCAGAGACTGTTAGTATGTGTAAAAATGTCAAAATAATAAAGTATCAGGAAATATACCGCATTATGCTGCAGCCTTTTTCTTGCTGCATAATTTAGTTAACACTGCAGCATAATTTTGTCCTCCATTGCTGCATAATTCCAGCGACTTCAAAGCAGACAGCACATGTTAAAAGTGCTTGTGCATTAAGCAAAGAGACTGTTAACTTTGTGAACTTATTTTGGTGTGCGTGCAAATCCTGCATTGCCGAGCCCTGATGAGTTGCAGCTAATACTGCTGAAACAAGGCCAATGTAGGTACCAATGGGTGAGGCGGACCGGCATCAAGGGTCCTGGGACCTCAGGGACAGAGTCACTGTCGCTCTAGGGTGTGCTTCTTGGTATGCCTGCCGACAAGACTGGAGGTGAGCTTCAGTATGGATTGCATTGAAGATTAACCCACACTTACCACCCCTAGGGTCTACCTGCTGATGCTAAGACACCAGGGCTTTTGAGGTCTAGCGGGGCCTTCTAAGGTCTAGCAGGGAAATGTGCTCTCTCAGGAGAGTAGTCTGGTGGACTGGTCATAAAGGCTGAACCTGGTTCCCCAGTTCCAAATTCGGCATCTCTGGCCAAAGAAGTGCCACATCCTCTCCCCCACTGGACACCATACTGCCCCACTTACAGAAAATCGCACTGCCTTTAACTACTACCAAATTGTGCCCCTCTATAAACACCTAGATGAGATTCAATTCAAAATATACACTTGACAAGAGTAATACACTGGCTGAAAAAAGTAACAACATTCTGGAAAAAGCAAACACTCATAGGGAACACAACTTAACACTTTTACACTCATTATTCAGAAATCAATGAGCGTTTTTGCCTGAAAAGTTAAGCACATGACTAAAGGGCTTGGAAGGGACCCGTTTCAATGTCCATTGCTTATATCCTTACAAAACATAGGCAGTGTGGTTTAAAAAGACCACATCCCTGGACACAGTGCTGCGGTACACATTGTATGAACTAAAATAGGGAAAACAACTGATAAGGATCACATTAAATGTTTTCCAATCCACTCATCAATCAGGTATTGCAGCACCTCCATGAATGGCGCACTTCCCCACTTGGGGAAAAATGCTGATTAAAGAAAGATGAGAAAGGAAAAGTAGCGATTCATTGGCAAACGCTGTAAATTGCCGCTAATGTGTTTGGGGGTGAATACAATCAATCAGGCCAATTTGCGACCACTCTCTCTTGCTTTATTTAGTAATGTATTTATTGTTCAAATTGTAAACCTTTTTTTCCCCTCCTCCCGAGGCTGCATAGAAAAAGGTCAGAAAAAGACATTTGCAGCAAAAGTGTTTCCTCTTTTTTTGGATCCATTTCGCGGGGGAACGAATGAAAGAAAGCTGAGGAAAGAAAAGTCACGGTTTTCAACAAGTGACCTGGAGCACGACAAACAGGTAGAGAATAAGAGAAAGAGGGGGGGGGGGGGCTGCTAGCGGTGGAGCAGGAGAAGTGGGCACGGTCCTTGACTTCTCTGGGCAAGAAGGAAACGACAGCCCTTTTCCTTCTGTGCCCACCCGTCCTTGAACAGCCACGAACGGCCGGGCTATTTCGGCCGTCCTGGGACGCATATCTAAAATAATAAAGTAGGGGCACGGACTGAATTAAATGAGAGAAGTAGGGGCACGCCGTGCCCTGTCGATCCCGCCCACTTCGACCACTGCCTGTAGGTGACGTAAGGACAACAAAAGGGCTTTGGTAAATCTGAGCCTTAGATTTCAAGGCTGTGCTGCATGGGCATGAGTTGCTTCTTGAATGAGCACTCACAAGGCTAGCTGGGCAGCCCACTAGGCAGCAGCAACTCTGGGAGAATGACATAATGCCCATCTAGCTATCAACCTCTGCTGCAGCACAGTATTTAGGATGGGTATTTTTAACCAGAGCATCAGCATAATTTCTCTTGTCGCATAAACATTTGTCTGCTGCAGTATTATTCTTTTGGGCTCACCATTTTCTAACGCTCATCTACATGTGTTTGCTTCTGCAGAATAATTCTGCACATGGATATTGTGCCAGGCCTCTAGTTTACTGAAATGAAACATACACTTGAAGGGTCCTCTTAGTGCTAAGAGGCACTTGACAGTGACAACCTGCCACAGATAACCTGAGGATCAAAGAAAAAAAGTAAAAACTACAAAAGGGGACAGAAATCTACAGAATACAATGGCACTCTTTGAAGTATTGTAATATATTCCATAAGAACCTCATAGGAGTTGCTTCGAAAACGTGTGGCTTTTTAGCTACTGAGTTTAGAAACATGTGTTACAAGATACACTGCCTGCTCTGATTTTATTTCTAAAAATGTCCCCAGGGAGAAATAACTAAATTTTCCTAAGCCATGTGCAATAGTTCGTCTCTATTCCTACTCTCATTCACTCAGCGCAATACAGGTTTAGACCGCGCTTTTGTCAGGTTTTAATTTTGATTCTCAGTCTCTCGCAGTGGCATTTAAAATCTTAAAACATTCTTAGCCCTATGACATTCCAGTAAGTTCAGACGTATGTTTTAGTAACTCAGAAGTGTGACCCAATAATAGCACTAGAACTGCTAACAGTGTGATTCCTAGTATGAGCTCTAGGTGGCAGTATTGTCTAGAGATGAAAACGTAAATCGTTCAACCCAGCCAGCAGTGCAAGGTAACAGGGGTATTTTACCCAAACAAACGGGCATTTTCGCTTATTAATAGGGCTACGTTTTATTAGCACAGATGCAATAGCAGAAATGAACCTCACTCTTAAGCACATACATTTCTGGATAATGTTATGGGCAATATACGCCTGGCAGGAGAGTCTTTTAACCTTCCATTAAACAGTACACATGGCGAATTTAAGCTATAATATCTTTGTACAACTCGTTTGGCCATGGGGTGTATACAGGGCTGGAACTGGAAATAACGACTCCGGGAATCTACACATTGGGGGTCAAGCTGTGGCAGAGGAACGGGTGGTGGAATCATGAGGGTCTGAGTCATGAAAAGCAGAGTCTGACAGTTAACATACATTTCTTTTTAAAACCTGCCTCAAAGAAATTGGTGACACATAAGTATACAAAACAGTGATGGATGGAATGCTTAAACTGATGTCAGCCACTGGTAATCACTTGGGGCTGCATCCCAATCCATAGTTATTCTGCACACCATGTCACCTCAGTTTGAACCCAGCTATACCAGTGGTTGCCAGTGGTTAGACTTATTGCAAGTAGCCTCCCATCACCTTTTGTGTGTTTCATGTACCACCGTAAGTGGCATGGGTATGCCCAGACGTCGGTCCCATGCTCACTGAAACCAAGCTGTACCCGGCTGATGAACCCATAACTAGGGTGAAACCAGTCCTGGTTTGCTTGTGTTCCGGTTCAGGGAGGACCTGGCTTGGCAGGTCGGGCTGGATTGTTCCCTTTGGAGCATGGCCAAGATTAATTTGCATATAGGTGGGTCCAAACTGAAGTGGCATGGTGAGCAAAAGAATGATGGGTTGGAGTGCTACCCGAGCTATTGCCAGTGGTTAGTCTTATTGCAAGCAGACTCCCATCACCTTTTGTGTGTTTCATGTACCGCCGTAAGTGGCATGGGTATGCCCAGATGTCGGTCCCATGCTCACTGAAACCAAGCTGTACCCGGCTGATGAACCCATAACTAGGGTGAAACCAGTCCTGGGTTGCTTGTGTTCCGGTTCAGGGAGGATCTGGCTTGGCAGGTCGGGCTGGATTGTTCCCTTTGGAGCATGGCCAAGATTAATTTGCATATAGGTGGGTCCAAACTGAAGTGGCATAGTGAGCAAAAGAATGATGGGTTGGAGTGCTACCCCGAGCTATTGCCAGTGGTTAGTCTTATTGCAAGCAGTCTCCCATCACCTTTTGTGTGCTTCACACAAATTGGCAACAAGGTCATATGTGACAGTAAATCTGTTCTAGTTTGCTTACTTGGTCACAAAGAGGCTGCATTTTTACAATTTGTATATGGTTCAGACACCTACTGCACAGTGCTTGAAATGAAAATATAGAAGTGCAGGTGCTGCTTGTCCCAGTGTACTTGTGTGCTCCAGTGAAGCACTGGTTCTCTCCCATTAAAAGAATTGTAGCAGTGCTGAGAAGTGCTGGTACTGTGCCTTTCACATTAAAGGAGTGCAGCCCGATAGTACCTGCACATTTAAAGCACTGCTGCTGCAGAGATCTTTGTTTGCCAAGTAATGTTCAGGGGGTTATAAAAACGATAAGATAACTCTGGTGGTTAATGCAGTTTTAAGAGAGTTCTGTGATTTGCCCAGTCAAAGTTTTGATTCATAACGTAGCATAGGGGGTTAATGTGCCTGCTGTAAAGCACATTGTTTTACATGCAGATCACATATTTCTCTTTTTGTAGATAGGTAAGGATGACTTCTTTTAACACAGAGATCCTTGTATTACTTCCATTTCATAAGTTGCAGTCCTATCATAGAACAATGAGCTATGAACCAGCATGAGGGAGCTGCATACAAACTGCAAGTCATGGGTTTAGCTATTTTATAGTTGTTTCCTCAATTTGTTGTTATGGTAAGTTTGCAAATAAGGGTTCCTTTATTTAGTAATAAGGTTTCATTAGTACAGACAAACCCAATCACTGTGTCCCATTATAAATACTGACTTTGTGTCTATTTTCCCTGAGTACTCTCGACCAGGCACTCTTAACATATTTAAGTTTTAAGTTTAAGTTTATTAAGTTTGATATTATGCCGACATGGCAAAACAGGCTATATATACAATTTTCCGCAGATAAATAGATTTTAAGAGTAAGCCTAAAATTGATAAAATCCCATGATCCTCCACTCACCTTCAATTACTCGTACTATCCTCAGCTTTCCAGTCTACTGAATAAACATATAAGGTCTACAAGCATGGGAGATATGTGACTCCTACACCTTACAACCCTCATTCCTTTTGTATCATTTCCTGTACATTGTTTTACGCATTTATGGTTTTTTGACTCTGTGTGACGTAATGCTCTCTAATGACCCATACTGGGATGAGTAGTGCTATAAAAGAATTAAGTAAATAAAATAGTAAGTGCTATTTAAATCATTATTCATGTAATTACTCATACACATAAGAAAAAACTGGCATTCTTAGGATGCATGCACATATCTGAGATAGGGGGCTGAACAAATTCAAAAACCTGCCTCCAAATGATAGTTACCTCAAAGTACTTGTGAAGTAATAAGTTGAGTGACTTTGTTCCTTTCCATGTCATTGGCATCTAGTTGGAAGACAAGGGAGTCCTTTGTCATTGATGAATTTTCTCAAAGATCATACCTTATAAACATTTTATTTTTCAATTATATAATAGTTTCAAAAGACATGAGCAAACAGTTTATATGACTTTACAAACAAACCAGCCGACGCGTTTCGTCCTGAAACAGGACTTCTTCAGGGCACTAGAATCGTAGCGTAGGTTATAGAGGACTCGTCCTTCTATAACCTACGCTACGATTCTAGTGTCAGAGAAGGGTGCAGGACCTAGGAGGCACCTCTTGGGGATCAGGACTCACTCCAGTAGAGGCCAGTATATGCTCTCCATGCCACTGGAATCAAGCTATCCTGGCTGACGAGGGCTGAAAGCCCGAAACCGGTCCTAGGATGCTTGTTTCCAGTCCAGGGAGGACCTGGCTTGGCAGTTCGGGCTGGACTGTTCCCATGGGGCACAGGGTCAAGACTGATTTGCACATGGCTGGGTTCAAACTGGAATGGCATGGTGAGCAAAAAAACGATGGATTTAGGCCCAGATCTCTGTACTGGGGTGAATGTATGACATTGTTCTGCATTCTGTCCATCAATTGTTGTTTTTGCATTTGTCACCCCGAGTGGGAAGGGTATGCTCAGACGTGAGTCCCTTGCTCTCCATGCCACTGGAATCAAGCTATCCTGGCTGACGAGGGCTGAAAGCCCGAAACCGGTCCTAGGATGCTTGTTTCCAGTCCAGGGAGGACCTGGCTTGGCAGTTCGGGCTGGACTGTTCCCATGGGGCACAGGGTCAAGACTGATTTGCACATGGCTGGGTTCAAACTGGAATGGCATGGTGAGCAAAAAAACGATGGATTTAGGCCCAGATCTCTGTACTGGGGTGAATGTATGACATTGTTCTGCATTCTGTCCATCAATTGTTGTTTTTGTATAAGGGTTCAGGCAGGTCCGGTTGGTGCTGGTCAGCTGGTAAGTTGCAGGGAAGGCCTATGGAAGCTTGTCATGCGTCTGTAACTCCAGCAGAAGGTGAGCCAACTGACCGCTGGAGTCACTTTTAGGATCCTGAGTTCAAGGTAAGTAGGTCCAGTCTTCCTACTTTAGGCAGCAAAGCAGTCCTTCTTCTGAATCTTTGTCAGGTCCAAGAGTGTTCTGGTGAGAGGTTCTGAAGGTGCCTCACTATTACCCAGTGCCAGCCTTTGCGTGGGGGCAATCCCTGGCCTGCACCGAAGCTGTTAATTCCTCACCTTTCCCTAGGTTTGGCTTCAAACTGTCTAGGGGGACAAAGGCAAGGGCAGGCCTGATGTCAGGCTCCTTTGTGTGCCGGGCATAATTCCTCCGCAGACATTCTGTCTGGAAAACTCCCTCTACACTCAGGCACCATATCTGGAACAAATACATAACACACCACATGAGAACCATTCACAGTCATTCATGACCCTGGACACTGGCAGAAAGGCACATTTGGTTTATGCAATAAAATGCCAACTTTCTAGAGTTTACCATTTAAGAGGATTTTAAATGACATTTCAAACGAGTGAAGACACATTTCTCTCTCTGTCCATAAAGTGAAGTTATCACTTATTAAGTGTAATAAGGTAACCAAGTGTTAGTCTAGGGAAGAGATAGCCTTGCTGAAGTGAAAAATGACTGTAGGAGTTTTTCACTTCCTGGATATGTAAAACTTAAACACACGTCCTACATTTTAAATACCCGCACACTGCCGTATGATGCTTTTAGGGCCTAACTTAGGAGTAACTTATAATTAATAAAACATAGGTTTAGGCCTGGCAATAGGTTTATTTTGCCAGATCGAAATGGCAGTTTAAAACTGTACTAGGTGGCATGAGACATGTTTTACAGAGCTACTTTAGTGGGTGGTACGATTAGAGCTGTAGCCCACTAGAAGCAATTAATTTACAGGCCCTGGGCACATGTAGTACCATATAGTAGTGACTTATAAGAAAATGAAATGTACCAATAAGGTGCCGGCCAAGTTACCATGGTTTCAAGGGAGAGCACACACACTTTCCCAGTGATTAGCAGAAGCAGATTGCATAGTCCTAAAATCCAACAAAAACAGGCCCAGCAAAGGGAGGGAGAAAGCTAGGGTGACCCTGTAGATAATTCCTGGTCCAACACATATAATAACCTATAATTTCGATGGTCTATCTTGGGTGAAGCTTCTCTTGTTGCCTGATATTACCTGAGTCAGTCACAGTGGCCAAAACATGTAGCACCTTGTGGTGCCATCAGATGATGTGAAAATCAGGAATGTCTAGGACCCGTTCCCATCTTTGCAGGCCCTTTTTATATGAAGAAAGGCTGATGGGATTGCGACAGCTTTTGTCTTTTGCTCTATGCTTAGGAGTAGCTGGGAAGACGAACACAGTGATTGCCTGGTTCTAATGACCTGCACCGACCGTCTCCATTCAAAGAGTGGACTGCAGTTACACCCAAAGTTATGGATTGTGTGACAGAACTTTGGCACTCCTGATTCCTGTTTGGTCCCACTGATTCCTGTTTCCTCCTACTTATTCCTGTTTGTTCCCACTCCAGTTGATAGAACTCAGGCAGGCTCCTGCAGGGGGCGAGGGAGAGCACTTTAGACATCAAAGAAAACCAAGTCCTCTGCTGAACGTGAGTACAAGCTGGAGAGTGCCAGTCAGAATACAGAGCCTCAGCATGCACAGGGCTGGGTA
The DNA here is from genome assembly GCF_964204655.1 of Triturus cristatus. Classification (NCBI taxonomy): domain Eukaryota; kingdom Metazoa; phylum Chordata; class Amphibia; order Caudata; family Salamandridae; genus Triturus; species Triturus cristatus. The sequence continues at coordinate 859,738,128 of NC_140581.1, forward strand.
ACAAGCCATGCTTCTGTCGTTCTTTGGCCCAGGACATGTCGAGGGGGATTCTGGGGATTAACACTACACACACTGTACACGTTCCCACCATTGAGTGTGCAGAATAAGCTTTTTGTGAGTGTTCATTGAGCTCAGGTCATGTCCACGGAGATAGGGTACCTGCTGCTTGCCACGGGAGTGCCCTGGGAAGGAAGCCCTTTTTATTGAGACTCATGTTCTGGAGTGGATCCAGGCTGTGGAGGCCTCACTGCTAGAGAAAGGACACATATATGGGATTCTAAGTGCACATTGGTTTCCAGAGTCTGGTGTCTATGCCGAGTCTCCTAAAGCACTCCACTTGTTGCGTTTAGGCGGAACCCCTAACATGCGCTCAGTGGCTAGTGAACCAAGTATCCCTCTGGGGACTGGCTGATAAACCTGGCAGTCACAAAGTGAACAGGAGAGGATATAAGACCCAGCTCTAGGAGCACTTCAGGGGATTTTTCACAGGGTGAGCATGTGCTGCATTTGCTCCTTCAGTAGACTGCTCTAAGATGTGTGAAAGGTGCCTACGAGGGTCAGAAGCCCATGGGATCGTGCTGGTATATTTGAGAATCCCACCGACTTCAGCTCTAAAAGCCTAGAGCCTGCCTGCTTCCACATCCATCCTTTGAAATCAGAGCTTCCAGGTCCTGACCACCAGAGATACTAAAAATTGTAATTTCCTTCGACTGTTGACTGTTGGAAGTAGTTCAGTGGGGATCTACCATCCTGGCCTGTGGGGGAAAAGTCACCCTCCCTAGATCAATTTGAAGAAAACGGAAATCCTCCCCTTTGGAAATGCGAATCAGTTTTCTGCCATAGATTGGTGGCCGAATGATACTTCCAAACCCCCTCAGCCTGTGGCGGTTGCTAGGACCTTAGGAGTTAAGTTTGACAATGATTTTGCCTTGTTTCTCTTCGATCAAGTGTCTTGATTTTCTGCTTTTAGCAGTAAGGAAAGTCGTAGATCATGCCTAAATCACTTCAAGACTACACTATTGTAATCGTCTTTATCTAGGCTTGCCGAGATACCTAATAAGGAGGCTCCAGGTTGTCCAAAATGCTGCAGTCAGACTTGTGCTCAAATTATGCCATTGTAGTTCTACCACCAAAGGGCTAAGAGGGCTTCACTGGTTTCGTGTGGAAAAACACATGGGAGCAAATTCACAATGAAAGTGACTCAGTGCGTGCTGCAAGCCATTTGGCTGCGCCGCACTGAGTCACTTTCAAAGCACAGGGATGCAACATATTTACAACAATATGTCGCATCTCTGTGCTTCCCCCTGTGCTGGCGCACAAACTGCAGCCATGCGCAGGCACCCTTGCACCATGGTATAAGGATGCCTGCGTCGTGGGGAGATTGTTTTTGTACAAAAACAATCACTACAGCCATTTTCCTCTTTCGATGTGTGCTGTAGAATACAGCACTCATTAAAAGAGGAAAAAACAAGGAGAAATGTGCGCCTCCCCTGGGGAGGCATAGCATTCAGACGCATTGCCAGATTTACGATTCCTCGTAAATCTGGAAATGTGTCTGGTTCCATGGTTGTTGCGTGGGAACACCCACAACAACACCCAGGGAACGCCCCTCACACGCAAAGTGCTGCGTGTAAAGGGGCCATATTTACAAGGACTGGAAAAGTCACGCAGGGTGGCTTTTCCTGTCCTTGTAAATATGGAGCAGTAAAATGCGCCACCAGTACATAAAAAAAAAGTGACGTACTGGTGGCGCAGGGGGCTTGTAAATCTGCCCCAATATGTTTAAATCTTTAGCCATAGTCTCAACGGGGCCTCTCACCGAGCTGGTCGTAGATATATGTCACATCACTTTGTTTCATACTCTCTTTTCAGAGTCTTAAGATCATCTCACAACAAACTTCTACAGATACCTACATTTAGGTTACAAACTAGAGGAGGTACATCTATTTCCATACTGGGGCAAAGGCCTGGAATCAGCTTCCCCCTTCCATCAGTTTAGCTGGAAATGAAATCAGTGAAAGGGTGCTGAGAGCGACAGCGCCGGGTGCAAACAGTGATGTATTATAACCGTCGCTCTTGTTTGTTTTTATGTCTTTGTCTTCCTCCTATTGACTTCTTTGGAGCAGCTGTTTTTTGAGTGTTTTTTTTTTTTACAAAACGAGTGATATTTCCGAGTTAATAAGTAACTTGAGCTTTGGACGTCACCTCTGTGTACGCCTGTGGTTTGTTGACTTGCGCTGGCGCTTCGCTTTGTCGTTTTCTAATAGCTGACATGTTTCAACCTAAAAAATTACCTACTACTATTTAGAAAACCTCTAATCCAGTGGTTCCCCAAATTTTTAGAACCACAACCCACTTTTTAAAATGACAAACGTTCGCGCGACCCACCTATTTTTAACGGACATGAGGGGTGATTTGTTTTATGTAACTAATGCATCATGCGATAGCGCACTGTCATTTACAGACACCATATTTGCTTTTGAAATGGCCACTAACTCTGCACTGACATACAGTTTTACTGAAACATACAGCACTCAATTGATAATGTGTGGAAATGAGGGCTCTGTGAATATTTACCATTTGTGCATCAACCATTAATTTGGATTTATTTGTTTTGATCTTATTAAAAGCTCTGTTTCCAAGACACTTCAGAATTACAAAAAAATGTACTTCGTTTTTGTTTTCTTAACTGCAGAATGCATATAGTTAATTGACAGGTATTTATATTTTGTTGTGTGTTGCTAACAAATGACATCCTAAGACTGCTATATAATTCAGTTTCAAAACTCCTCTCACTGTGCAGTCATAGAAGGAAAACTAAACACCAATCCCATGTTAAAAGAATAAGCAGCAACTTGTCAGTAGACATAGTCTCACCGTTAACCCGCTGTTGTTTATCACCGCAAATGTGATACAATAAACATTTAAAAGCATCTTTATTTATTACTCGGACTTTCCTGACCCACCAAAAATCAGCTCGCAACCCACAGTTTAGGAAACACTGCTCTAATCCATCACATTTTGTCATTCTAAATCTATATTTTTGGTCCAGTAGATGGTGCTCTAGTGTACCCAGATTAACTGCTCACTTGTTGGTTGTCAGAACTGGAGAGACAGGCACCAGGAGCTTTCTTCTAATCCAGTAGATTGGGGTTATTATGGTCTTGTGCTCTTTTGGGCTTCAAAAGTCATATTCACGTCTTCATGAATCTACTGGCAGCACCCCCCACTTCCAGCAGCCATATGAAGGTGAAGACAGGTACACAATGAGTGGATGCAATCAAATATTGGTGCTTCTTTACAAGGATAAGCTTTACTATCACTAAAAAGCAGAGGAAAATCTTTTTTTGCCCTCTCTGTAATTGTCACATTATTATTACACATGTTTTGCTTTATGCATGCCGAACTACATGGCAACCTCCAGGTACAGCACCGATATCACTTGAAGAACTGCACAAATGACCTTACTGAGTGTCGTGTCTTGAACGCAATGAGGACAGACACGAAGGATATTTATTCAGAGCTTTATTCTATTACGTCTTGATGGTTCCCGGTCCCTACTCTAACTGCCTCTTCCCTTGATCACTCCTCCTCTTCCCCTCACCCCAGGACTCCACCCACCCAACTACTAGACTGCTCATAACATTACATCTCCCCCTTTGTTAACAAAACTTGTTTGCTTTGTTTATAGCTCTTCAATCAACCGTCTGGGCCGATGAAGGTCTCTTCTTGGTCGCAGGGACATGCCTTCCGACACAGTCTCATCGTTCACGGGGGTGTCCCGTTTCTGATCTCTGGGAACCTGACCGGGTCTCTCACTTCGTTCGGTCTCAGAAGCTGCAAGCCCCGGTGTGAGTGTCTCTCTCATGGTGGGAGTACATTTTTGAAAGTGAGACACATTTCGGGTGACGCGTCTGTTATCAGATTTGGCAGTAAGCATGGTGCCTTTCTGGCGAGTGATTGTGAGTGGTTCCGCTCTGAATCGACAATCAGTTTTCTTGTTTTGTTCTTGTTTAACCACAACACAGTCCCCTTCATGAAAGGAAAGAGATCTGGCTCTTCTTCTACCATCCGCATAAGATTTAATTCTCGCTTTTCCAGCGCGATCAGCAGCCACTACTTCTAGATGAACTCGAATTGGTGACACTGGTCTTAGGGCACCTTCCCAAGTAGGTATCCGTGTTCGAATGGGACGCCCCAGCATGAGCGTAGCCGGGCATTTGCCTGTGGTAGCGTGTGGCGTTGTTCTATAGGCTCTTAGCACTTCATTAAGAGCTGTTTGCAAGTCTCTCTTGTCAATGGTGGCTTGCTGTAAAGTCTTTTTGAGCGTGGCCATGAATCTCTCGACAGTGCCATTAGCTTGGGGCCACAGGGGCGTGATTTTGCGATGCTGGAAGTTCATGTGCTTCGCGAAGTCACTAAATTCATGTCCGTTGAATGGGGGACCATTATCCGTTTTCAGTTCCTTGGGAACACCCCAGGCCGCAAACACTTCATCCAAGACTGCAATGGTGGCGGAGGCGCTGGTGGACGGCACAAACTGGGCGATGGGAAATCTGGAGTATTCGTCCACTATCACGAGGACATATTTGCCGGATTGCAGTGGTCCGTAAAAGTCCATGGCTAGTTCATGCCACACTCCCTGCGGTAGCGGGGTCATCTGCAGCGGGGCTGGAGGATCACGTTGCTTACTAGTTGACACTGGGGACAGTCCCGCAAAATGAGTTCCACCATTTGGTCGAGGAGTGGGAACCACACACGCTCTCTGAGAGCTCTTTTCGTCGCGACCACCCCCCGGTGGCCCTCATGAGCAAGGTTGATGATGCCTTGCCGTAATTGACTGGGGATGACAATCCTCTTATCTCTTAACAGCAGACCATCTGCGGTGACGGATAACTCTTCGCTCACATTCCTAAACGCCTGCATTTCCTGGCGTACCTGCCGATCACTCTCTTCCTCTGGACCCTCCTGTCTCCACCTGTTGATCTGCACTCGGCGTATCACCCTCTGCAACATCACATCTTGCCGGGTTGCCTGTTGAATAGCCTCCAAAGGAACTGCTGGTGGTCGTGCCTGGTCCACCACAAAGTGGATGTACTCCTCCGCGACAGACGAGCCAGATGTTTGAGATGCTCTTGGGTGTCGTGACATGTAGTCAGCTGGGTTGGCTGACTTTCCCGGCTTGTGGACGATGGTATAGGTGTACTCTTGCAGGCGCAGGCCCCAGCGTTCGATTCGAGGTGGCATTTTGGCTCGGGGATTTCCAAAAATGGTGACAAGCGCCTGATGGTCGGTCACCATGGTGAAGTGCTTGCCGTATATGAAAACATGAAAGTGTTCACAGGCCCACACAACTGCAAGGCTTTCTTTCTCTGGCTGGGAATAGGCCTTTTCGGTGTCAGACAGGCTTCGACTGGCATATGCTACGATATGTCTCTGATCCGTGTTATTGTTGTATTGAGCTAGAATAGCCCCTAAGCCCACCGGGCTAGCATCCACTGTTATCTCTGTCTTGCGGTCAGGGCTGAAATACGCTAGACTGTCAGCAGCCTCCACTGTTTGTTTGATCTCCTGAAAAGCTTGCTCACACTCGGGAGTCCAGACAAAAGGCTGTCCTTGCTTGGTCAGGATTCTGAGCGGATGACTAATGGTAGCATAGTCCTTGATATATCTAGAGCAGTAGCTAGTCATTCCCAAAAATGACCGAATATCACTGACGTCTCGGGGGCTCTTGGTGTCATTTAGGGCGGTCACTTTTTCAGGGTCAGGCTTCATTCCAGCTCCCGAAAATATGTGTCCGAAGAATTTGAGGGTCGATTGGTGGAATTCACATTTGTCCTTGTTAAGAGTTAGGTTAGCCTCCAGAAGAGCATGGCTCACTCGGTCTAGGGCAGTATCGTGTTCCTGAACATTGGCCCCATACACGAGGATATCATCGCTATAGTTCAGCGTGTTGGGGATGTGGTGGATAGTCTGGTGTATGGCCTCCTGAAAGATCTCGGCCGCCGAGGAGATGCCAAAACTCAGTCGTTTGTATCGGTAGAGCCCCAGGTGCGTTGCAAAGGTTGTGATGTACCGAGAGCTCTCATGCAGCTCCAGCTGGTGATACCCTTTGTTGAGGTCCAGCTTTGAGAACACTCTGGCACCGTTTAAAACACAGATCATATCGCTCAGATGGGGTCCTGGGTGTCGTTCTCTTTCAATGGCGGTGTTGGGTAGCCGCATATCGACACACAGCCGAACCTATCCAGGAGTCCCTTTCTTCGGAACAATGACTACTGGCGATACCCATTGCGTGGGACCTTCCGTTCTCTCGATGATGTCAGTTGCCAACAGATCCTGAAGTTCGTCCTCCACGGCTTGCTGGAGATGGAACGGCACTCGCCGTGGATGCTGCGCCACAGGCCGAATTTGATCGTTGATGTGTAAGCGAATTTGACACCGATTCATTTTACCAAGCCCCCTGAACAGTTTCGGGAACTTGTGGATGATGTCTGGAACATCACTGACAGGCTATAGGATTTCCACTAATCGCAGTCGCTCGGCAGTCGGCAGACTGAGTAGGCAGTCGGCCTCTGGGCCTTCGATGACGTGGATGAAAGCGGGTACCAATGTCGTTCTGTGCCTCAGTGTTGTTGAGAATTTCCCTAGACAGGGACGTGGCTTCCTGGACATCCAGGTGTATACCCAAACATAGGCGGGACTTAGTGGTGGCGGAGGTTTCATTTTTTTGTACTCGGTCACAGGAATGTAGTTCAGTGACGCCCCACTGTCCAACACAAATTTGGTTGCATGCTCTCCTACACTGATGTCCAATCGGGGATACTTCTTGAGTTGGTCCGGGTCAGCAACCATACTCGCGTATTCAACTGTGTATTCTGGTTCATGAGATGTTGATCTGGATTCTCTGGAGGGGGACCTCCTCGACCATCGAGATCTCTGTGACTCTCTGCTAGAGTGTGAAGATCCTGACGAGGACTTTGGGCGACCTTGCACCGCTCTCGCGTGATGCCGTCGCGTGTCCACTCGAGACGACCTGGGTGGATCTTTCCCTTTCTCTCGACGATATTCCCCACACATTACTTCAAAATGGGTGCTCCGACCACACTTGCGGCACTGCTGGCCCATGGCTGGACACGCATCTGTATGTGGAAAATCATATCCACACCTGTAACACTTCCTCGGACGTTCCTAGGCTTGCTCTCTCCTTTCACTGCGTCCTGCCTCCATTTTCTTGGCCTGTTCCTCTGCCTGATCATGCACCCGCGTCATCTCCTCGATTTCATCGAGATTGTGACTCTTCTTCAGCAGCTTCCTCCGGAGTGTCTCTGACTGGCAGCCATCAATGATGCGTAAGCGGATGGCGTCCTCTGGTGAAAATGTGTCGAAATTGCAGTGGCGTGAAAGACGGCGTAACCTTGTTATGTATGTGCTCATCATTTCTTCCTTCTCCTGAGGAGCCAGTTGGAACATATACCTTTCATAATCCACGTTTTTCTTGTGCAGAAATTTCTTGTTTAACGCCTCTCGTACTTTGGCGTAAGTCCCAGTGTCCGCCGCAGGGAGCTCTTTGATTATTTTACTGATGTCTTTTCCTACGAGATTGCGCAGTGCAATTAGTTGGTCTTCATTTTCTGTTACTTTGGACCCCTTAATGTAGTCCTCGAAGTCCTCAATCCATTCCTCCTACCTGGGACCCATACTCCCTCCGGCCAACAGCGTCAAGGGTTCTGGGGGGCGCAGATGTGATACTCCCATCAAAATGGGTTTGGCCTCATTTCGTACTGGTGAGCCGTGATTTGACATCTTGTTCCTTTCTTGCTCCTATGTGTACTTATTTGTTGTCTTGTTTTCTTCTTGCACTTACTTGTGCTTGTTTGCTGAGGCACTCTTTCATTTGCCAATGCTTGTTACTTGCTTCTTCTCTTGACTTGTGCTTCCCTAGTTATGCACGTGCTCTTCTTTCCGTAGAATTGTCTCCTGGAGCTAACTGGTGCCTGACTCTAAAATGGCCGCCCATTTACTTCATAGGAATGTCCTTATGGGGTGCCTGACTCTAAGATGGCCGCCCGACTGGATCCCACGAGGCTTGACTGTCCTCGACTCTTTCCCACACTCAAGGCTTCGGCGAGGACTCACCCTCAGTCTTTTCTTTGGATTCTCGCCACTCCACCATTCAGGTAGGCTCGGGATCCACTCCCGACTTCTTCTTCGGGCGCAAGTGCTGTTCCTCACGCATCGGGGTGAGATTCAATAACGGCGGGACAGCGCTCCTCTTCACAGCGCTTTCACAGTCTCCGCTTTTTCTCCAGCTTTTCCTGGCATCCGATCAGCACGGCAGGTTTGGGGTTGGGCTCCCGATTCTTCTCTCAGCCTCACACAGCCCTCAGTTCAATCGGGGGACGTTTTAGCATTTTGGCGCGAACAGCGCTCACTTTAAAATTCTCTTCTTCCGCGCTCGACCACGCCATCACCACAGGGCTCCACACGATCTGTACATCGCAGAGCGCAGACAATTACCGCTGGTCGTGTGCTGCAGACGGCAGTCTCGTCGGGGCTCACGTGTCGCAACTGCGACCTCCTCTTCGTGATGCCCGGGGACCGAACACTGTTCCTTCTGGGTTCAGAGATAGTGGACTGCTCATCCCATCCTCGTCGCCAGCTGTCGTGTCTTGAACGCAATGAGGACAGACACGAAGGATATTTATTCAGAGCTTTATTCTATTACGTCTTGATGGTTCCCGGTCCATACTCTAACTGCCTCTTCCCTTGATCACTCCTCCTCTTCCCCTCACCCCAGGACTCCGCCCACCCAACTAATAGACTGCTCATAACATTACACTGAGAACATACTGCATGACTGCCTGCCAGAAGCTTGCATTATGGAACTACCATAGAAACGAAATGCAGGGAATTTTGTAACATCATATATAACAAACTGCACTACAAATGACATGCTAGGTTGATTACCAACTGCACGATGAGCGGGTGATAAGCATATATAAGGTGGATGTGCACTCTCATCCCACGAGAATCGGAGTAAATTCTTTATTTTTTGGTGCAAATTGTGTTCTAACTGGGGATGAGTTAACCCCTTCCATGCTCATGACGAGCTCAGCTCGTCATGAGTCACAGTGGAGCTGTGCTTATGACGAGTTGAGCTCGTCATAACTGACGCGGCCCGCCACGCGCGATAAATTCCCCGCCTGTGCGGGAGAATTAATCAGTGGCCGGTGTCGTGACGAGCTCAGCTCGTCATGAGCACAGTTCCACTGTGAGTCATGACGAGCTGAGCTCGTCACGAGCACAGCGGCGCCGCGGACCCCCCCCCCACACTGTGGGGGAATTACCCTTGCAGGGAAGGGGTTAAGCAATTGATTACCAATAATCTTCTTTACCCTGAATGATACTCCCCCTCGTCCTAGTCCTTACCTTGTGAAGAGACCCTGCCTCCCAGACGTGAATTTACAACATACCATACATTAAGAAATACATGCAGTGATTTTTTCTGTGTCTGCCCATTGACATAAGTATAGGGGAGGTCTTCCCTCCTCCCTCCTTCCATCCTCCTGTATGAAACAAGACATTTTAGACGTGCCATAACAGGAGGAAGGGGGAGGAATGCGGACTGGGATGAGAGGAACTATGATTTGAGGGAATGAAGATTACCAGTAAGTAATTGTTTCCTCACCTCATCATCCGTCCTCCACGCCTTAGTCATTACCTTAAGACGAATTCACTAGCAATACATTTTCAGCGACAAACTGTGATACTTCAGGATATTTATTCATACCAATTTTTACTTCATTGCTGATTTGATAACCCCTATAGTGAAGATTCTGTAAGTATAATTTGTAATGCTTCACAAAAGTTTGCTGAAATGACCATGTGGCCGCTCTTCAGATTTCTTGCAAAGACATTCCACTAGCCTCAGCTCAGAAATTGTAGATGTCCTCCTAACATCCAGGGAAGGAGGAACCTCTACCTCTGGGATGGTTGGAAAACAGGAAGGACGTGGAAGGGGACTGTGTCTTCTGTACAAATCTTGGATCAGGTTTTATGCCACCCTATCCCAAGAAATTCCCAGGTAAGGGCATAAAATCAAGCATCTAATTCCCAGTGTTCTTGCAGAAGTTACTATATTCAGGAATTATGTTTTAGAAGCTAACCAGATGCGTTCTGCTTTCTCCAACGGTTCAAAAGGTTTTTCCTGTAAATCCCATAAAACTATCTATAGATCCCATGTAGGGATTAGATTCGGCACCAGTGGTTTTCTCAGCCTAAAACATTTTAGTAGTCAAAGCACCAGTGGCAATATCTTAGATAAGTCTCTGAATGCTTTCATTTCTGCCCACTGTGAAGATAGAGCAGTAGAAGGGAAACGTTTTAAGGAATCCGCCTCTTTAAATTTGAATATCTGGAAAGGATCAATGGGAATAGGATCCTGGCCTCTTTTTGAACACCACTTTCAAAATGTGCCAGAATGTTTTTTATATGAGAAAAAGTTTGGGGTCTTCTTGAAAATTCAATGTCTAAATTATTGCCATTTTTTTCAGTCAAATACCTGCTGTTCAGAAATTGTGGAATACCAGATTTATCCGGATCCTTCCATTCTTTACAAGTTATCCCTTTATGATCTCATGAAGTGGAAATTCATTCACCATGGTGCCACTGTACTGGGAGTAAAAACCTTCTTCTTGTGTTCGAATCCCAAACCTCTCTAATGTATGACACTAGGTCTTGTAGCTGCGACCGTTTTTAACGTAGGTCTCCTTTGGATCACTGCCCTGACCATCATCTGGCTCCCCCTTTGCCTTTTTAGCAGAGGCTCAGTTGAAGCAGTGTCTGCTGCCTCTCTACTCATAGCTTGTAATTCATCGCTTGATTTGTGGAGGATTTCCTCCTGTTGCTGCTGCTTAATATTATGTTGCTTATCTGAAGCCTTTCTCTCCTATATGTTCTTAGGTAAAGCTGGTTCGCCTTGTTGCGTGATCTTCCTGTTTATATATGGGTTGCTTAGTGGCCAAGTCTCATTACGAAAAAGCCGGCCAAAGGGCTACCTGTGCTGTCTTCCCCTTTCATTTGCGCATCTACGGCACACAGCACTCAGAAAATGTTTCAGGATACCACACGTGCAGCTCCCGGCTGGCCCAACTGGACTCCTCCCTGTCCTAGCCCAGCACATGAGCAGGGAGCGATGGCGTAAAAGGATATGTTCGCCTGGTGTAACGGCTGCCAGATAAAGTAAAAAAAAAAAAAATCAAGTTAGTAAAGGGACTTAAAGTATGTCAGTACACTTATATACAGTATACTTAAGTAGATAGGGAGAATAATGGATCTGTGTCACCGTTGCCCAAAAAATGTTTTTTTTGTAAACACATAACTGTGTCTGTTCACTGTGTACTGAAGCTCATGCCATTGTATTTAATGCATATTATTTTTGCTTTTATACACAAATATCAAAATACAAAAACTAAAAACAAGTAACAGCAGTGCAGTAGTCGACCTCTTCTATTCTAGTTTTTCTCTGTTAAAAAGTCATGGTATTGAGTTTTGCAGAACAAAGCATAGAATCAACTGTTTATTAGTTGATGATCAAGGCGATTGTTAAATAAACATATGAGTCCAGTTTTTCTCGCCTAATTCCAGTGAACGAGCTTGGTCTCGATTGTAAACCATTACTGTTTTCAATAAATAGGAGCCTCATCTAGAACTTTGATGCATTTCAGTCTTTACAATGGATTATAGTCCTCCTCAGGGCTTTAGAACTAGACTGTTGTGTACTTCCTAAGAGTTCCCCAGGACCTGCGCGTTTTGGATGACCTAAACTGAGGGCTTGGTGTTCCAACAGCGTTCGGATACCCCCACAGGATATGTCAGCCGTTAGACCAGCTAGATCTAAAGTGCCACTACCACTCCTCCTGTATTCTACAGTGGAGTAGGTAGTAACAGGCAACCACTGAAGATGACAACCCTGATTCCTAAGGCATCGTGGAAAACAGTACTGTACATTTCGCTCAGACACTCGTGCTTGCTTTCTCTCAGAAAACACACAGGATCGCAATTAGGACTTTTCAATAAGAATCAGGGCCGGACTGGACATAGCAGGCACCAGGCAATCCCCCGGTGGGCCGCACGGGTGGAGGCCGGTTTTGGGCGCCTGGGGGCCGTTCTTGTTACAGGGCCGTTTTTGCAGCATAGCTGCAAAATCGGCCCTGTAACAAGATCGGCGGAAAACTGCCTCTGGCAAAGAGCTCGGCAGCACCCCCAACCCCGGGGGTGTGGGGGGGGGGGGGCGGCCGAGCACTTTGCCAGGGCCGGTTTTGGTTCCCAGTCCGGCCCTGATAAGAATGTATTGGTTCAGCGATAGCCTGGTGTAAAACATATGTGCTGCAACAATCAGGAGACAGAAGCATACAAACGAGATTGCTAATACTAATATAGTGAATAGCAGATACATTTCTACCATAGTGCTAATAAGATGAACAGGAACAGTTCAGAAAAAAATAGCAGCACTTGCATAATCCTAAAATGCACGCCCTAAGTAAGTTGCTAAAATGTACATAGCCTAACCTGGATGTGTAGGTGCATATATGGGCAGCCAAGAAACCCCTAGGAAGGAACCAGCCCCCTCACCCGATGGTTTAGAATGAAGGACCCGGTCTCTACGTCGAGAATGACAACCCGCAAGGGATGTCAGACCGCTGCTTGTCAGAGATTCGGCATGCAGGACCCCGGTCTCAGCTTGGAAGGACTTCTCTAATTTTTAGGGGGGAGTGAGGGTCTTTTATACTAAAGTGGTCACTCCAGGGTTTTTTGTAGAATCAATGTTTTTAAAACAACCATGGATATTTTGAAAACAATCATAAATGTTTTGAAAACAATCACCAAAGCTTTTCCAAACAAGTGCAATCATGCACAACTGGCTGTTGGCCAAGGATGAAAAGTGGTGACCCTTATACAGAATAAATGTGCTGTGCCTGGGGACATGTTTATCTATGTCAGGTACAGGGATTCTGATAGAAGACTAAGAGTCTGGTGTCGAATAGACAGGAGTAAGCTATTACTGTTTAGAATCGTTATAGTCGTGTGGATGGGATATTCTAGAACATTCTCTTGAACATTTTTACATCTCTAGTGGTGTTAGTTCAAGGAATCATAACTTGTATAGAGTAATCAGCCTGCTACTAGAGCATCCAAATGATTCTTGCAAAAGGTGAATTGTGGCTGCTGTTCCAATATGTTAGTTTTGTCAAATCCAGGAAACCTATTATTGTAAGCCTGTATCTGTTGATGCCTTTTGGTAGGACCGGACTAAAAGCTCCTCCTGCGTCATTGTAGGGAGTGTTTGCATGATAGATTGATTACCAACAGCATGAAGGTGTGTGATAAGCAGCATTACAAATTCTATTTTCTTATGCATGACAGAGGCTATAATGTTGTGATCATCCCACAAGTTAGTGTGCTACCTAAGCCCATTGCGGCCAGCACAAGTAGGCCCAGAACGACTTCTCTGGCCCCAACACCCGAAGGGTCTAACATGACCTCTGGGGCAAAGTTGAAAGACAGTCAGTGCTTAGGGGTTCTGGAAGGGCACATAGGGTGGAGTCTGCCCCCCGGACACACAGGGGGGGTTAGGGGTGAAGGGGCCATTAGGGCTCTGCCAGTGGAGTTGCGTAAGGGCCACGACTGGCTGCAGGAGGTTCAAGGACACAAGAGTACTGGATTTTGACAAAGAAAGTCTTGAAGAAGGCAAGCTACGGGAGGAAGAATGAGAGGGGGAGGGGAGCACTCTAATGTTTTACATGGTGTATTACAGGGTTCGACATGCTATTGACTTACTCAGACCTTTGGTCCGGTTCAGGCATTTTTTACCAATAACTCTGAACCTCGCAATTATAATGTCAACATTTTGGAAAAACTGAGACGAACCCTTGATTATCAGAACGATTCAGAACAATGTAGCGACAAAAGACAACAAAAACGTAATCATCAAAGGTTTCACGAGGTCGCAGCAACACACACCCAGAGGAAATGAAGAATATAATGAATCAACTAACTGACATAATCATGTCAGTACATAAAATAACCAACTTTGAAAAGATAACTTTATTGGCTAATAACTATAAGTACTTTCCTGTTCTATTTCCCAAAAACATGGCAACAAACAGCCACCCACCAATAATAGAATCTTTAAAGAAACGCTAAACCTAGTTAGGCTCTCCTCTATGTCTATGACCTCCATGCCTTTAAAAGAATCAGTCACCCCGGAACCCATGTCTTCACCGGGTCCTAGGAGGCAGAGTCAGCACAGGTCCCAGACCAACGCCGAAGAGGTAACAGAAGGAGAATTGGACCGCCGAGAAACCGTAACGTATTCTTAAGATACAATCTCTTTGAAGCACTGCTTTTCTCTTTAATCACTACTAGAGCGTGAGGCGACCCCCCTAGAGTACTCGTTGTGGCCTGAAACCAAGGAGACCAGGTAACAAATGCAGACCCTGCACGGGTACCTTTTAGCGCGTATTTCTCTTTTCTCTTTTCTTTCCCTTCTCTTTACTATAGGGAACAGCGCTAACACCGTGACATCACTCAATCAAGTTACCCACGAACAAAATAAGCACATCTTATTGTTTTGTAATTGAGAGTCATTATTACTCGCCTTGAAAGCCAATTGAGAGTAATTTTTACTCGTCATTTTTACTTGCCTTGAAAACTAACTCAGCGCCCTATATTTCCCCTTCCTAAGGCATAGTCGCTTACCACTACTATATTTCTTGTTACTAGTCCACAATCTCTGAGACTTCCTACAACCAGCCACGGAACCAACGCAAACGAGTGTTCTTTTAAACGTAGAGATGCCACATAGCTTTGTCCTTTGTTAAACACAAGCATTTGACAATAATACGAGATAATGCACGAATCTACTTACATACGTGTAATTATGACATGAATTGTATATTTTTCTATTAATAATGTCTGATACCAACCATTACACGAGCCCTTTACACGGCTCGGTTTTTCACCGATACCATCCATGCTATACAGCACAGATCACCAGTCCTGTCCTACATCTAACTTGGCGCAATTTATGACCGACATTCTAGTCACCTTCTGTGATCATCTAGAATTGTTCTCTTGACCCTTCAACATGAACCATTCACAGGGGAGCGTAGAGCACGCATTTTTGTTTATGGTAATGAGGAGATGTATGGAGATTCGGTTTTATTTGCACAAATGTGAATATGACAAAATGGATTGTTAAATGGTCTTTTTTCTTACAAAAAGGAGGGACGAATTTTGCCATACCGAGTGCTTCCCAAACGAAAGTGGGTCGCACTCTTAAAAAGTTTTGCCATTTTATAATTGCATATATACTGAATGAATTCACAAAGACTTCTGTGTTGTTATTTTCCCTCTCTTTTTTCCCCCCTCCCCCGACAAACACTATACAACGGTTTTAGACTGAATGTGCGACCAAGAAAGGAATCAATAATTTCCCGCACTTCCACAAGGGTGCCTGGAACATTAGGTCACTCTATTCTGCACCAGGTCCTGAAGAAAGCCCGCTTGACCCCTTGGGGCTGATGAGGGCTGAAACATGTCGACCTTTTTTTGGACACTAATTTTAAAAGTGCACTAGACCATAATAAGTCTGACGTGTGCACAATTACAATAACTTTTTAAACTTATCCCGAATCCAGTACCAATAAAGATATCTACTGGCTTTACGAGATTTTTAAACAACACCTTTTCACCACAAATCACCTCACTTTTTTATTCACGATCACTACTGTGACCACCAGTGGTAAAAGCCTCCGGGTGGAGGAAGCATTGGATTAACCCAATGATTATGCGATCACGTTAATGACAATCTAGCGGAGAATCAAGATATACCGCTAATCTCGATCCTTTACCAAACGTGAATGAGGGTTTCTTAAACAGTACAAAGTACTAACCATGCAATACCCTGGTTCTCCCAGGACCAGTGATCCACTCTCCCATTGATTTTTGAGGTATTACAGGGACCGGCAGCTAGGCCAACAAGGGGGTCGTGGGCTGCGGTAAGGCCGGCAAGAGCAACAGAAGAGACAGGGCCACTGGCAAGGCGGACTGCAACATTACGGGCACCCTCCTAGGAGCCAGGTAAGGTCAAAAGCACGAAAGGGAAACCTATCATGGTCTCCATTGGGATAGACGCCGGGGAGTTGCGAGAGAAGGAGGAGGGTAGGTTACGGAGATGAAAGTATGTCGTGGAAGTAGGCACCAGTGACGCTGGGTCTTTGGGGGCGACAAAAGTAGAGAGTAGCGCAAATGCAGAGAAGAAGATAGGAGACGGAAATAATAAAGGGAACAAGAAAGAAGCCCCAGAGAGTAAGGAGTTGAAGCTTAAGAAACTTCCGTACATGGGGGTGACGAAGCATTTGGGGGCACATCTTATGCTGACCACCAAAGAGCGCATTTGGAAAGGGGAAAACGTAGAAATGATTAAGCTTTTGCATAGGACTGTTAGGTCCAAGGAGGGATCCAAGGAGGAGGAATATAAATTGGCCAAACAGCCAAAGGTACCGCTGACAATCAAAAATTGGACGGCAGCTTTCCTGATATATGCAAGCGTCTATTGTGAGAAATATCCAGAGAGATGCGTGGCCCTGTTTAAATATATGGACGGTATCAGGAAGGTGCAAAACATAGGAGGGGGGTACTCGTGGGCCCAGGGCACGCCTAGCATGGGACCCAGAAGGTAAATGGGGAGAGCTAGACTCTGACTTGTGGCAACACACGATGGGGGCAGCAAAATGGGGGAAGACAATCTTTACAGCCAGTGGGCTGCCAATAGTTTACCAACCCTTTCAAGTGTGACTCACCTGGGGAGGGGTGGGGGGAACAGAGTCAGCCAGGAGCGGTTGGGCTTGCTGAGACTTCAATAAAAGGCTCTGCACGCGCAAATATTGTAAGTTCCGCCATGAATGTTCAAAGTGTGGGGGTCGGCACATCATGGTCAATAGCTTTGGGGCGAGCGGGGGGTACCATCAGGGAGCAAACCAATGACAGCAGCCAGGAGGGAACACAGGGGGACATCAGCAGCAGTTTTCAGGCACTCAAGGAGGTAAGGGCTCACAAGGGGCTGGGCCCAGGGGCTCATACTTCAGTACAACAAGAATAATATAGAGGCGGGGGTTATGAGGGAAGGGTTTCAGGAGGGGTTTCGGTTGGGTTACACCGGACCGCAGATCAGGAGATGGGCAGATAATTTACAATCAGCCTAGGAACATAAACAGGCCAGCCGCGGCCCGTTGAGGGAGTTCCGTGGGGCGGAAAGGCGGGGCGGGGGAGGGGCAGGGTGGGGGGTACTAAAAACCGGAATATGGATAATTGGAGGTAAGAAAACAATTAAATAAATAAAACGAATTTCGTAGCGCGCGCTGCATCGCATTTTGCGATGCAGTTTGCGCAACGAAATTCGTTTTATTTATTTAATTGTTTACTTACCTCCAATTATCCATATTCCGGTTTTTAGAACTTCCCACCCTGCCCCTCCCCTGCCCCACCTTTCCGCCCCATGGAACTCCCTCCACGGGCCGCGGCTGAAACAGGCAGTACATGACAAGCTTGACAAAGAGGTGCGGGAGGGTATGATGGCGGGTCCTTTCAAGGACTGGCCCATGGAGAATCTGATTATATCCTCAATTGGCATAGTTCCTAAAAAGGAGGCATGGCAATTCTGGTTGATTCAGCATTTGTCATGGCCGGAAGGGAGATCGGTCAATGATTTCTTTGATGAGGACGCGGCCACGGTGTCTTACTCATCAGTTGACGTGGCCATGTCACTTGTAGTGACGGCGGGCGCAGCAGCACTGATAGCAAAATGCGTTATTAAATCTGCGTTTCGGCAGCTTTCAGTCCACCCAGACGATTTTCAACTCTTGGGTACCCTCTTCGAAGGAAAGTGGTACGTGGACAAAGCATTGTTGATGGGCTGCTCCATTTTGTGCACATTGTTTGAATGTTCCAGCAAATTTCTGCTGTGGCTGTTCTCATGGCGCACAGGGCACTAGTTGGTGACACACTACCTGGATTTTCTTTTTGTGGGTTCTCCTAGCTCCACGGAATGCCAGGAAGTGCTGTAAAATTTCCAAAAGCTGAAGGGGTAGCTGGGGGTGCAGCTGGCACGAGAAAAGACGATGAGCCCCAGCACAGAGCTGTCATTTTTGGGAATCTAGATTGATTCAAGAGAAATGCAGGCGCCTTGACACAGGTTAAGAACGACAAGATGCTGACTTTGCTGCGGGACATGTTGTCTCATGAGAAAGTCAAAGAAGTGCAGG
The DNA here is from genome assembly GCF_964204655.1 of Triturus cristatus. NCBI lineage: Eukaryota > Metazoa > Chordata > Amphibia > Caudata > Salamandridae > Triturus > Triturus cristatus. The sequence goes on from NC_140581.1 coordinate 859,756,457, forward strand.
CCTGTTGGGACACCTTAATTTTGCTTGTAGAGTAGTGAGGGCAGGAAGAACATTCTGCAGGAGGTTGCGATGGACCTTGTCAGGAAAACATCTACTTCACCATCACATCCAACTCTCAGCAGGAGTCAAAGAAGATTTGAGAATGTGGAGCGTGTTCTTACAGTCTTTCAATGAGGGACAGGGACATAGAGTGGGATGTGCACATTTTCTTGGCTGCGGCGGGTAGCCTGGGTTTTGGGTTGTTCTGTCAAGGGAAGTTGTGAGCCGAACAGTGAGCAGAACTCTGGTGTAACGGCGGACGGAGCATTGCCTTTTTGGAGTTTTTCCCCTGGTGGTTGCAGTGGCGCTTTGGGGGGGAAGAGTTGGCATACAAGAGGGTGCTGTTCAGGGTGGACAACATGGCAGTAGTTGAAGTTGAAATTGTAAACCGACAATCCGCTAGGGATGAGCAGGTGCTGAAATTGAGAGAGTCTTTGTGTTGGGATGCTTGCGATATGATATTTCTTTCAAAGCTTTGCATGCACCAGGTGTGGACAATGACATCGCAGATGCTTTGTCTCGTCCACAGTGGGGGAAATCCCTTGGGCTGCATAAGCATGCTGACAGGAACCCGACGCCCATGCCTCAGTATCTGTGGTACTTAGGCAACGTAGAATGTTACAATTGGTGGTAGGGTCGCTTGCAGAATCCACTGGGGTGACATACATCCTGGCCTAGAGAGAGTTTTAGCGGTGGGACATAGGGTGGCTGCCGGCCGAGGACCTAATACAATATATCCTGGACCTCATTGACAGGGACCTATCCAGGGTCACCATTGCCGGTAAATTGGCTAGAATCGGCTTCATGGAGAAACTGATATGGGGCTATGCCCCATCAGCAGGGTAACTGGGAAGGAGAATCCTAGAAGGAGCAGGGTTTGGTAGCCAGAGTTAGGAAGCCTTTATCATGGCAGATGTTGCGTCGAATGCTAGCGGTATTGCCGGAGGTATGTAGAGACAATGTAGTAACGTGCCTTTTTTCCACTTTGATGGTGTGGATGTTTTTTGGGGCTTTTCAGGTATCAGAAGTACTGGGCAAGAAAGGGGTGGGGGGAGTTATTTGGCAAGACGTGGTTATGTGTGGTTGACTGCGGGGTGCAGATATGGTTGAGTCGGTCTAAGACAGACCTGCAGGGGCAAGAAAGATGGGTCATGTTACAGGCATTGGAGGCACCCGACTCCTGCCCATTATGATGGGCTTGGTAATGGTCAGGCTTCTCCAAATCATCGGGTGGAGCAGTTTTCAAGCATGCCAGGGGGGACATGGTGACAGCATATCAGTTGTTGACATTGATGCGAAAGTTTTGCATCTTGTGGGGGTAGACTGGTCGGGATATGGGACACAGTCATTTCGAATTAGCGCGGTGTCAGAAGCAAGCAACAGGAGGTGGGCACTGGATGAAATCATGCGCTGGGCCGCTGGTCGTCACAGTGATACAGGTGCTATGTGAGAGGGTTGGGGGAGGAATCGCGCGCAGTGATCAATAATTAGTGAAATTTATGCACCTTTTTGTCGTTTCAGGTTCAGTGCCCGGCCCAAAGAAGGAAGAAATGGCCATTTCGGTCGTGAGACACTTGTTTGTTAAATGGGCACTAGTACAAGCTTGGCAGAGCTATTTTGAGCTAAATCTAGGATTTAACAAGCGTTTATTCAAAATTACTTGGAAGGGGAAAGGGGGCATGTGTTGGAAGGAACTGGTCCCATGTTTGAATTGCATGTTGGTGGGTGGTTGGTGCCCTGATATTTTGATTTTACACCTAGGAGAGAATGATCTTTGCAAAGAGAAAGGAGTGGTGCTGATGCGAACCATGAAAAAATATTTGGCACTCATCAAAGAGCAGTGGGCAGGGTGTTTTGTGCTGTGGACAGAGGTTGTGCCCAGGAGGGCGTGGAGAAGGGCAATTAAGACGGGAGCAGTAGATAGGGCAAGGCGGAAGGTGAACAGTTCGGCTCGGTTCTGCAGGGGTCTCAGTTTTGGTAGGATTTGTCACTCTGAGACTCGTTTTGACACTGTGGAGTTTTTTAGGGACGATGGAGTCCACCTATCTAGGATAGGCATGGATCTTTACCTCCTAGAGATCAGGGAAGTTTTGTCCAGAACTTTGAACGTGCAACGTCACATGTAGAAGATGCGGATTGTTGGCAGCAATAAGGGGGGCAGAAAAAGGGAGGTGTATACCCCCCTTTTTCTGAGTGGCGGGGGACATGCAAAGTTTGCCAGGGGTTTGGTAGAAGTTTGGTGTTGAACGTTAGGAACCCTGAACAGGGAAAGGGTAGGCAGATAGTTCAAGGTTCAGTTTTAGACATTTGGTTATTTACAGTTTCAGAATTACAGGCAAAGGTTATAGGCTTAATAGAATTATGCATTTTTAATTGCAATACATTGTAATATTTGTAATGTGTTAATTACAGGGTGGGGCAGGTTTGGGAGGATCATAGGGGTGGGGGTGGGATCAGGTGGTAGGTACCGGATGTATAGCAAGGTTTTAGTTTTGTAGGGCAGTTGCCAGGTTTTGTTTTTGTGATGTGCATCTGTTTCAATAAAGCAGCCTTTTTCACACACAAAAGTGGTCAGTGTCTTGGCTGCACCCTCTCTCCCATTGGCCATAATGAGCCTTGCGGCACCTGTGAGCGAGAGGTGGAAGCCGCGAACTGTGCTTGAGGAAGATCGGTGGTGGTGTGGTCATTGGCTCTCTTGCTACTGCACCTTTGTGTAGCGTGACAGAGACGCTTTAATTGCGCATACCCTTTGCACTGCTGGTGTTGGACCTGCCCGGCGACGGCCGGCGAATGTGGGCTGGAGGCTGCCTACAGCACGAGGCACTACCATCAGACGTTAGTGAGCCAGAGACAATGCTGTAAGCAACATGAGTCAAATGCTACTGCCCTCGGCCTACTGGAGGCAGATGCAGCACCGAAAGTAGTGTGGCCACCTGGCATAGAGTCAAATTCTGGACAGGATTGTAAAAAATTCAGGGCAAAGGATCAAAATTCAGGACCAAGAGTCTAAATTCAACACCATAATTCAGGTCAAAAGGTCAACTTTACAGACATGTCCAAGGAGAAGCTACATCTAACTACTTAATCAGTGCATCTGTTTCCTATTTTCTACATGGCACTATTTTTTCACTGTTGTCTTTATCCGATTGCCCAGTGGTGGCTGGTGACATTTGAAAGTGGTGAGGCGTAAAAGCTCTGAGTGCCCGGGGCAAGTGAGCGCAGTGAGCAAGCCCGACTGTAATAAGGGGGAATCGGGGGGTTCTCCCCCGGAGACATTTTTTTTAAAAGAGTGGTCAATTGGTGCTTTTTCCATCAAACGTGCGATCTGTCTGTCTCGCATACAGTTTAAACATGAGCATGCGTTGCATACATTCAAGCAGAGTCACATTCATCTCAACACGACAAACACCAACAAACACTTTTAATATGATTCCAAGATGTCCCAGTGTTTGATGGCATCTAGGTGCTGTCGAGACTCATGGCACAATCCACTGGATTACTCTTTGAAATGAAGACTGTTTCCCAGCCGTCTTCACTTTCTTTATGCCCACACACCTCCCACTCATGTTTGCTTCTTTCTCCTTCTGTATTGCAGCAGTCCCATGTCTCCTGAGTGTTTGAAGCCAATAGATGTGTATGTCACTGACATCCTTCCGATACCCCCACCAAGTCATAAACGTCTCCTATCATGGAAAATGAATTACCGCTTAAGAACCTTACCGACTACACTAAAGGGTAATAAGCTAAATGAAAATAAACACAAATATTACTTAATGTGCTAATGTGCTCAGAAGCCGAGGCACAGAAAAACCAGTAAAACAAAAGTAAGTCAAACATCCAAGGACTAAATAGGAAATGTAAGTTTGTATGTTACATTTTCATCGGTCCATCTATGTGCATTGTTGGCAGGCAGCCGATTGCATGTGAGACCTATTTAAAACATTCTCCTCATTCAGCCACATACCTTTGCATTCTGGGATTTGGAGTTTTGTTCGTACTGTTATAAGTATAGGCTTTAAATTCTAGTATGACAATAGGCACTCGTGCTGCAATTTATGCATGTGTGAACTTATATATTAGCTGTCAGTGAATGCGTGCCCAATGTAAACTGTCTACGGGTCCCCACGAAAAAGACAAAACTACATCTACCCACAATAGATGCTGACACGTAAAATAAATAGCTCAGAAGCATCAGGACAGAAAGTTGAAAATGTCCTAATTTGTCTTCTAAAACATTAGATATGAAAAGTTGATCTGGTCTTGCTGCTGCTAAAAACACACTTGTACCTCACAACACCCTGTATTCACCCACTAAACATTGGTGTGTGCGCCTTGTTTTCATCGCCATGTACATCATAGAACATGATCCTATGAGCCCTGATGCTTGGCATCCTGTTCCCTAATAATGCATCGAATCTTGTGCTCCTGAACTGGACATTACTCATCTCATTCTGTGTATCCCTGAAGTTTAATACACAGGGCCCGATTCACAGAACTAACTTAAGACAAAATCCTAACTTCTGTGAATACCGAAATGAGTAAGTGCCTTCTGTGAATACCAAAATGAGTAAGTGCCTTCTGTGAATACCAAAATGGTAGTAAGTTTAGGATTTTGTCTTAAGTTAGTTCTGTGAATCGGGCCCACAGTTCTTCTCTGAGGAGCATTACTGGTGCAGTCCAACAAAGTAACCCAGGTCCATGCGGGATGTGCTGTTCCATTCCAGGTTTTTCTTCAAATTCTGGGACTTTTAATCTTGCTTATTCAATTACAAAAACAGAACTACACGTCAGAGAATTCAAAGATAAAAAACCTGGACTGGAGCAGCATATCATATGTGGACCTGGGAAATATGGCAGCTATGATAGTGCTACTGTGGTGAACATATACCAGTTCACTACTGATGCGCCTCCCCCTGTGCCTCCTGCTTCACTGTTTTATATTTGGCTGCTTGTTTGCGTGCATTAATGCCAGTAGCGGCTCCTAGAGGGAGTGCTGTGGGGCGCTGGGGCGGGTCAGGGATAGGGTGGGAGGTAGTAAACTCCGGCATACGGCCGAACGTAGGTAAGTAAAGAAAGAAAGAAATAAAACGAATTACATTGCGCGCGCTGGATCGCCATTTGGCATTGCAGCGTGCGCAATGTAATTTGTTTTATTTATTTATTTCTTTACTTACCTCTGTTCGGCCGTATGCCGGAGTTTACTACCACCCACAGTGCCCCTCCCCTGCCCAGCCCCACTGCCCGCAGCACTCCCTCGAGAAGCCGCTACTGATTAATGCCTGCATGTTTGTTTATTCGGTGTGCATGACTGTATGTCTGCTAGAGACTGTGAAATTGAGTGACCATAGGTGTGTATGCATGCCTGTATCAGACCTGCCAATTATTATTATTTTTATTTATTTATTTATTTATTTTTGAAAAGTTTTATTGAAATTAGACAAATCAAACAAGACAAAGTTTGCGGCTGTGCGAACAACAGGAAGCAAATAAGTAGCCACATTGTGACATTTCCGGTTCTTAGATAAACAATCCCACATCATCAATGCAACCGACAACAAGACCCCATCTACCAATCCATCATCAACATCTGTCTGACCTGAACCAGGGGGATCCCTGACCAGTGATCTGTCTCTAGGGTACCAAAGCCACCCCCCTCCCCTGCTCATATCTCGGTCATGGGAATACGCCTTGTAGCACACAGCACCTGACCCCAGGAGCTAAATATCCCTGCGTCCGCACCACCACAAGACCACTACATCTGCGTAACATTGGTCTGGTACGACCTACCCCACTCCAGTGGGAGCTATTCCGGGATTCGAGGATGGCGGGGTCGCGCCAGGTAAGCCTGCAATGTATGTTTTATAAGGGCCCCAGATGTCCCTAGGACGCGCTATCGTGGGGAGAAGACTAGAGTAGATCTCGCTGTTCGTGCTACAGAAAGCCATGGCCGTAAGCCATGTCTTGGACGTGGGAGCTGTTTTCCTCCCCCAGTGCCTTGCAATCTCCCTCTTGGCTAGCAGAAGCCCCAGAGAGGCCAGTTTACGGACATTCTTAGAGAAATTGACGGTATAACCCAACAATGCGACCTCAGGAGTGGGAACCAGCGTAAGCCCTAGCATCTCTTCTAGGATCTTGTGAACCTGTGTCCAGAACGTGACCTGCCAATTATTGAACGATTTTCACCGTTTGAGGGGAGGGTGGGGTCTTGAATGAGCAGGGCTTGGTTGCTGGATGTAGTGCAGATCATACAGGCTCAGCCACTTTAAATGCACAGCCTCCCGTCGAACAACAAACAAAACAAAGCATTCTGAGGCTGTGACTGATTTGCTTGGGAAGTTCCACACCCCGTAACAGACAGGCCTTGTAGACTCATAGCCCGCGGTGTGTACATCGAACAAGCAGGTCAGCCAACAGAGCACCTAAAAATACTTCAACTTCCCGCTATGCTCAAAGGTAGAACCCAGATCAGGTGGCCACTTCAGCGACATAGCCAAGCACACCCCAGCTGGAGGAAGACACAGTAGACCCCCAGTCTGGTGAGCTCCTTGGAAATAGGCCATGCCCAGCACCCCCTGCCCGGAGGAAGACATATCGGACCCCCAGACGGGTGAACTCCGTCGAAATAGGCCATGCCCCCCATGCAACGACAAGGCCCTAAACGGGCATATAGAAGTCAAAAAATGCCCACCTGTGCCATACTTGGGCTGGTGAATTGACCGAGTTCACTACGTCAGGCATCAGTCCAGTCCTACTGCCCTACTCTCTGGACAACAACCTGTAGTAGTGCTGTGGCAGCGGCATGCAACTATTGGACAAGCTGCTGCCGGCACTGTGCAGTAATGATGATTCAGACGGGACAGACTGCCTCTGCTCTACAACGCAGTTCATCTAGTGACGCAGTAAAAAATGGCTTCCACCAGTCCGAGTGCAGACTCATGCGCGGGAAGCCGTCTGAGTTTGAGTCTGCGCAGACTCGATTCCTTGGCTTCCCGCCTGCCACACCCTTTCCCAACTTGTCACAGGGTGGGTCCCACCACGCCCTGTAACGGGTTGGGAAAGGGTGGGGGTGACAAACTCTCCACTCTCTCTAATTGATGTGGAGGGTGAGCGATCTCGGGCTTGTATTTAAAACGCCCTGGGCTAACTTTACCTCCACGCCATAAGGGGGTGGAGACTATGCCTTGCAGCTAGGTCTTTGCCGAGCTGATGACATCACAGCCTTCAAGGGTGTGAGGTTCTCAGCGCGGCAAACACAAAGGCTTCTTTGGGCCCGCACAGGGAGCAAACAACAGGGGAGAGACTAGAGAGTCAGTCATGTGACGTCCAACAGCAGCGATATCCGTGAGTGGGGCACACAGTGCCCCGTGTTCAAGTTCTAGCAGTATAAAAGTGTTAGTGCAGTAGACTACAATAAATGGCAGCTGATGAATGGGTATTTTTTTTATAAATCAACTATGAGCTGTGCACTAGTTATTCTTGAATGAATGTAACGGGGGCGGAGCCCCAACGCCCTCGTAGAGAAACCGCCACTGTGATTGCCTCTAGGTACGATACATTCTGGTGGTACATTATGTCTTTGTTCAATAGGAAATTAATGCCCTTGAGCACGGTGTCAAGGGAATCACTCCTACCCAAATATCCTAACCTTTCTTGGAGAGAAAGCAACAGTAACATTTTGATTATGTTTCTAAACATGTTAAAACCAATGGAAAACAGTTTGGTAAACATTAAGGTAAGTGACCATCTGCTAGTTTAGACAAGTTGAACAAAAACATCTGGCTCACCTCAATGCCCAGTGGGCATTAAACCTAAAAAACTATGAATGAAGCAGAGCAGTCTCACACCTAATGACAGGATGTGAGGTACCCATACATTGAATCAATTACCTTCCAATACCTAGGGATTAATATCTAAGCTTCCCCCACTGATTTGCAGGATAAAAATCTGGGCAGAGCGATACGGTGCCTCTGGGCCCGGTTTGCTGTTTGGTCTTCTCTTCCACATTCAGTAATGGGCCATGTGACACTAGTGTAGATAGTGTTGCTACCCCAGTTATTGTAATATTTTGCAAAATTTCCCCTGCTCATCCCTCATTCCTTCCTCAGGCAATTCCACGTCTGATGTGGGGGCCAGGGAGCCACCTGACAGCTCTTTCCACTGTAAAGCTACCAGTGACTGCGGGTGGATTAACCCTTCTGCATTTAGAACGCTATCATTTAGCTGCACAGCTCCTACGGTCGTTTTGCTGGCTGTCCGGCTACCCACTGCATGAGCTGGTATCTGAAAGAAACACGTTAGTTAGATTCCTCACTTTAGAATATCCCCAGGCGTCAGGCTGGATCCGGAAAGATTTTTGTATCAATACCCCTTGCGCGTCGCTAGGCGTCGTCTGCGGCTCCGCGTCCGTCGTTGGCGTAGTGCCCCGGAATGACGTCGTCGGAGTACTTAGACGCCGCCCTCGCGCGCTGATGTCAGTTCTTTTTTCCGCGCCAGACAGCGCCAATCCGGGAAGAGCTTACCCCTTAGTCAATTTTTGACTAAACCTTTTTGACTCTTTTTGGTCTTCTGTCGACTCGACTCTGGTGCCGGTAGGATGCCTGGGTTTAAAGCCTGTGACTCCTGTCATCGACTGATGTCGGTGACGGACCACCATCGCCGGTGCCTTTACTGCCTGGGGGCCGACCACGACGCGGAGTCGTGCCCCGATTGTCAGGCCTTGACCTCGAAGGCTAGGCGGGAGCGGTCCCGTAGGCTTCTCGAGCTTCGGCACTCGGCTCCGCGCCGCTCACAGTCCCGGTCCAGGAGGAGGTCCAAGGACCGGTCGCGGAGCCGCAGTCACCATCATCGCTCGTCGGGCTCGAAGTCTTCGGGTAAGTCGAAGCGATCAAAGAAGTCCAAGAGGCGACACCGCTCTTCGGACTCCCCTCGCCGGTCGCGCGACTCGGCCGAGGGTCAGGGTGGTCCCACCCCCGCGGCTCCGTCGGAGCCGCAGGAGCCGCGTCCGTCTCCATACCCGCCGGTCCCTGGGACTGATGCGACTCCGGCAGAGGTCAGTGCCTTCCTCTCAGCCATGAGGGGCCTGGCTCCGCCGTCGATGCCTGCCGGCGCGCCTTCGGGCCCCGTGGGCTCGAATGGGCGGCCTCGCGCGCCGGCGGCTCCGGCCCCGGCGCCGTCGATGACTTCGTTCCCGATGCCGCAGGTCCCCGAGGGATCCAGGCCTGGATCTCTGCCAGCGCCGGTCAACCTCACGACGCCTCCTCCGCCGGCGCCGACACCGGTTCTGCCTCCGGCGCCGTCTCCAGAAAAATGCCGTTCCTCGGTTTAGACCCTGTCCGAGCCCGGCGCGGCGCCACTCGACGCCGCACCCGACGCCGATGGATGAGCGTTTCATCTACCGCCCGGCTCCGATCATTCCTCCTGTTTATCAGAAATCGCATGACGGGGGTGACTGGGAGGGGTCTGAGGACCCTATGGCCAACTTTCACAGGACTGGGCAGACGAACTGGGGGATGCCAGTGGTCTGGACACCTCCCCGGACACTGGTTTCATCTCTCCTCCGACTGTGGCCTCGGAGGAAGGTGCAGCTTTCTCAGTGGTGCTGCGCAAGGCGGCCGCAGCCCTGGGGCTCGAGTTGCCTGCTGTGGCCGTGAGGACTAACATCCTCACAGAGGCGCTTCAACCGTCAGCAAGCTCCACAGAGCCTCTGCTGCAGTTCAATGAGGCCCTCATAGACGTTCTGCAGGGCACTTGGTCCAAGCCCTCCACAGTTCCTCCTGTGGATCGGAACGTGGCCCGGCGCAACCGCCCTGCTCCGGGCGACCCCAGTTTCCTGTCCCGACACCCCACCCCGAGAGTCTGGTTATCCAGGACTCCACTTCCCAATCCTCTTTCCCGTCCGCTCCGCCGGATCGGGAATCCAAGAGGCTGGAACAGTTCAGAAAGAAGCTGTTCTCTTCCCTGAGTTTGGGCCTGCGGTCTTTGAACACCGCTTGCCTCTTGGACCATTTCTCCCAATCTCTGTGGGATACGGTGGAGGACGTGCTGCCCCTGTGTCCGGAGGAGGCCCGGACACGTCTCTCCCAGGCGCTTGCTGACGGACGAGATGCAGCACGACATGCCATACGGTGTGGACTAGACACCACGGACTCACTGGGTAGGGCGATTTCCACCACGGTGGCGCTCTGGCGCCACGCCTGGCTGCGGTCCACGTCTTTTTCGGGGGATGTCCAGAGTACCCTCATGGATATGCCCTTTGATGGCACTCGCCTTTTTGGTGAGAAGGCGGATAGTGCGCTGGCTCGTTTTAAGGACTCCGGGCTACGGCCAAGTCCTTGGGTCTCTCGGCCCGCGGCCACAAACTTCCGCCTTTCGCCCCTGTCGTGGCCAAGGAAGGGGCGCCTCCTCACGTCCGCCTAGCCACCGGCCGCAGAACCAACCTGCACGCGGTCGAAGACGTGGATTCCACCATGGTGGTACTGGAGGACAACGTGCCGGTCAGTCCACATCCACCCCGGCAGCATCCGCCTCAAAGCCCTCCTAGTCCGAGCTTTCAGGCCCATTCCACGCCAGTGGGCGGCAGAGTTCGCCATCACCTGCTCCACTGGCGATCCATCACATCGGACAGGTGGGTGCTGCAAATCGTCCGAAGGGGCTACTCCCTCCCCTTCGAGACGACCCCTCCAGCCATGCCACCGCAGTGCCACCGTATATCGGAGGATCACTTGAATCTTCTGCGGGAGGAAGTTACGGCCCTCTTGGCCAAAGAGGCCGTCGAGAGCATTCCTGGTCCAGAAGTAGGCCGTGGTTGCTATTCGCACTACTTTCTGGTTCCCAAGAAGGGCAAAGGGGGCCTACGCCCTATCTTGGACCTCAGGAGCGTCAACGCCTTCCTCCGGAAGGAACGGTTCAACATGCTACCTTTAGCTCAGGTTCTGGCTGCCCTCGACCCTGGAGACTGGATGGTAGCGTTGGACTTGCAGGACGCCTATTTTCACATCCCCGTCCTGCCGGCCCACCGGCATTACCTGTGGTTCACGGTGGGTCAGGAGCACTTTCAGTTCACCGTGCTCTCCTTCGGCCTCAACAGTGCCCCTCGGGTGTTCACGAAAGTGATGGCGGTGGTCGCAGCTCATCTGCGCAGATCGGGGGTTCCAGTCTTCCCCAATCTCGACGACTGGCTGTTGAAGGCGGGCTCACCCCAGCAAGTCGTCTCCCACCTCCAGACTACGGCCGACCTCCTGCATTTGCTGGGGTTCTCCATCAACGTGCCAAAGTCACACCTGAGACCCTCCCAGAAGCTCCTCTTCATCGGAGCGGTTCTCGATTCGGCGCAGTTCTGGCTTATCCTCCGGAACAGCGGGTCCGGGATATTCAGGCTCTGATTCCCATCTTTCGGCCTCTATCCTAGGTTTCGGTCAGGTTGGTGCTGCGGCTTCTGGGGCTGATGGCCTCCTGCATCCTGTTGGTCCATTACGCCAGGTGGCGAATGCGGGCTCTGCAGTGGGACCTGAAGTTTCAGTGGGCCCAGCATCGAGGCAACCTGTCTGACCATGTCTTGATCTCGGAGGGCACTGCAAAACAGTTGCAGTGGTGGCTCACGGATCGGGTCAGGGGCAGATGCATCTCCCTACCCCAACCGGAGCACGTAGTAGTGACGGACGCGTCCCTCCTGGGATGGGGGGCCATATGGGAGAGGCGGAGATCAGAGGCCTCTGGTCTCCGGTGGAGTATCAACTCCATATCAACTTGTTGGAGCTGAGAGCGATCCAGCTTGCACTGAAAGCCTTCTTTCCCTCTGTCCGGGGAAGTGTCGTGCAGGTGTTCACGGACAACATCACCGCCATGTGGTATTGCAACAAACAGGGCGGTGTGGGGTCGTGGACCCTTTGTCAGGAGGCTCTGCGCCTCTGGACATGGCTGGAACACCAGGGCATCATCCTGGTGGTTCAACATCTGGCGGGCTCTCTGAACGCCAGAGCAGACAAACTCAGCCGCCGGTGCATGATGGATCACGAATGGCGTCTGAACTCGGACGTGGTGCAAGGTCTCTTTCTGCAGTGGCGAGAGCCTTGGTTAGATCTATTCGCCACCGAAGAGAACGCGCAATGTCAGCGGTTCTGCGTGTTGGAATTTCCAAGGCGGCACTCGCTCGGAGACGCTTTTCATCGCGAGTGGAGTTGCGGTCTGTTGTACGCCTTTCCGCCTATACCACTTCTGCCCAGAGTGCTGAAGAAGATCAGGCGCGACCGGGCCCAAGTCATCTTAGTGGCTCCGGATTGGGCACGAAGGTACTGGTATCCCGAGCTACTCAGTATGTCAATCGATCCTCCGGTACGACTGCCTCTTCAGGAGGACCTTCTGTTGCAGCAGCAGGGGACGGTCCTCTACCCGAACCTGTCCAGTCTCCACCTCCATGCGTGGAGATTGAGCGGCGACAGTTGATGCCATTTGACTTGCCTCCTGAAGTCTGTGATGTGATTCTGGCAGCCAGGCGTGCCTCCACAAAATCGGTATACACCTGCAGGTGGAACAGATTTGTGGCATGGTGCACAGCAAAGGCTGTGGATCCCCTTTCCGCCCCTCTTTCTGAGGTTCTACTCTTTCTTCTGTCTTTGGCCCAGCAGGGCTCTGCTCTGGGCACCTTGAAAGGTTATCTTCCTGCAATCTCTGCTTTCTTACGGCTTCCTGATCAGCCTTCTCTTTTCAAGTCCCCTGTTGGTTCGCGTTTTCTTAAAGGCATTACTCACATGTTTCCTCCTGTCCCCTTCGTAATGCCTCAGTGGGATTTGAATCTTGTCTTGACCTTTCTGATGTGCGCTCCCTTTGAGCCTCTTCACAATTGTCCACTTCGTCTTCTGACTCTTAAGACTGCTTTCCTGGTAGCTATCACCTGAGTGAGTGAGCTCCAAGCTCTGTCATCTAAGCCTCCCTTTCTTTATGTTCATCCGGACAAGGTAGTCCTCCGGACTCGTCCTTCTTTTCTTCCGAAAGTGGTGACCCCCTTTCACATCGGGCAATCGGTCACATTGCCCACCTTCTTTCCGCCTCCGCATCCTTCGAAAGAGGAAGAGAGGCTCCACCGTCTGGACCCCAAACGTACGCTGTCCTTTTATTTGGACCGCACCAGACAGTTTTTGTTGGATACGTAGGTGCCAAGAAGGGGAGGGCTGTACACAAGAGGACCATCTCACGGTGGGTCGTCTTGTGTATAAAGATTTGTTACTCCTTGGCAAAAAAAGACACTCCTGTTGGGCTGAGAGCCCATTCCACCCGGGCCACAGCGGCGACTACTGCCCTGCGACGGGGAGTTCCCTTGCAGGACATCTGTCAGGCGCCGACGTGGGCCTCACTGCACACGTTCGCTAAGCACTATTGCCTGGACAGCCAAGTCCGGAGAGATGGCTTCTTTGGCCGTTCTGTTCTCCAGGACTTTCTGGTGGGATCTTGGTTCGCAGTCCCTCCACCGGGGCTGGTATTGCTGGGGTATCTATTCTAAGGTGAGGAATCTAACAAAGTTGTTTCTTTCAGATGAACAAGTTACTTACCTTCGGTAACGATGTATCTGTAAGAAACATTAGTTAGTTAGTTAGTTAGATTCCTCACCGACCAACCCATCCTCCCCGCTCTGCGAACTGAAATCTAGGGTTAAGGTCATCCTGTTCAGGGCCCTAGACTTTTTGGCACCAGTGTCGGTCTCTTGCATGGCTCTGCGTTCCTGCCGCGGAAAGCTATGTACAAGAACTGATGTCGGCGCGCGAGGGCGGCGTCTAAGTACTCCGACGACGTCATTCCGGCACACGACGCCAACGACGGACGCGTAGCCGCAGACTACGCCTAGCGACGCGCAAGGGGTATTGCTACAAACATCTTTCCGGATCCAGCCTGACGCCTGGGGATATTCTCAGGTGAGGAATCTAACTAACTAATGTTTCTTACAGATACATCGTTACCGAAGGTAAGTAACTTGTTCTTTACTCGTAAAGATTTTAAGAAGGGCTTACTGCATTACTTATTGCCACCCAGGGTTATTTCTCATAGCTTTCTCTTGCCGTACTAGAACCCGCAAACTCACTTACACAAAGAAACCCTATGCCTCTACAATATCTTTGCTAGGCCTCCCCACTCATGAAGTTCGGCTTCGCTTAGGGTAACTCTGTCAGTGACATGATGCAGGCCTCTCAAAATTAGGGGATTTGTTTGTTGACAGCGAGCTACTAGATTTCTAAACCCTTATGGCAGATGAAAGTCTTCACCCAAATCAGTTCCTTTCTTACGAACCTTAAACAACCATTAAATTCCCTATTTCCTGTCCACCACCTAGCATTAACCCCACATTAGGTGCTCCATGCGCACTACACCAGAGGGACTGGCAGCAAACTGATAAGATGGGTGTACAGAGATTTCCTGCAACATGGGAACCACTCCAGGGATTCACCATACTAACTGGGAGACTGCCATCTTCAAACCGCTGCACTATGTGGACTGGGCTTAAATATTAGAGTATCCCCATAAAGTATTGTATGGTTTCCATTTTAAGTATATTCAACTTGGGGGGGCGTGGCTAGCTGCCTAAGATGGCGGTTGTGTTTTGGTAGAGCTCCGGAGCCTCGGTTGGATACAATTCTCCTGTCCCGGCTCCCAAGATCTCCCAACTACCAAGGTTGTGAGTGCCTGTCCAGTACAGCTCTCTGCACACTTTGAGCTCTTGCCGGGCCCTTAACCCCTTCGCTGCGGCGCGAATTCCGCCGCAGCGCTGGGGGGGTTTGGGGGCAGCACGGTGGCGCGGTGCTCATGACGGAACCGCGCCGTCATGAGTCACGGGCGAGCTGTGCTCATGACGGCGTGGTTCCGTCACGACTCCGCCCACTCTCTAATTCGCCCGCACAGGCGGGGAATTCGAGCCGCGTGGGAGGAGCGGCCGCTCCATGACGGAACCACGCCGTCATGAGCACACGGTGCCCGTGGCTCATGACGGCGTGGTTCCGTCAAGGGCACACAAGGGGTTAAGACCACGATCCTGCGCTATACGGAGGATGGGCCTGGTCACCGCTGTGATCGGGCGCTGACCCGACACTCCATTGAAGCGTAAGCGGCCCGGTGTGCTGCGAGACGGCATTCAATACCTGCACAGAGCGGTATGGTGGTGCGCTGGATCCTCGATGTTGCTTTGATGGCTGTGAAACGGATTGGATCGCTGAGGAGAGCGCCCTAGCCCCTGGGCTCCGGTGCAGCGCGAACGGACTGGCGCGCTGTGCGGCGATACCTGTGCGGTGCCCGGAGGCTGCCGCGCAGCGCTGGGCTCGCGTCGCCATTGAGTTCACGGCGGCGTCGCGGGCTGCATCTGGAATGCATGCAGGATCCTGCTGAGAGCAGACGAGGTGAGCACCGCGGCCGTGCGGTGTTGTGGAGGGCCCACAGTCGACTTGGTGCATCACCCTCCCCCCTGCCTTCCAGACTCGGGAGCGATTGTAACCCCTGCCGCCCTGGGATCCTGTGAAGCCCGAATGGTGGGAGCAGGGAATCATCGGCTGTGAGGCGCGACGGAGACTCGGTGCTTTCCTTCCCCTGCTGCTGTGGGCCTTCCGACCCCCACCATTAAAAACAACGCTACCGTCCAGGATTACCTCTGGGCATTCAGCGGCCAATTTGACTCTCATTGGCCCCCACGCGTGCGCGACAGCGGCACTGGCTCCACACTACTGACGCTGTTCCTCACCATCAGCGGGAGTGGCACGGGTGGGCTATAATACACGGTCAGGTGCAGCTTGCTGGCTTGGGGGTACATAGCTGGCTGGTGCCGGGCGGCATGAACCACATGCTTCCTCCACCATATTACCGAGGACAGTAGCTGGACCACGAGTTCCCTGGGGCCTGCACTGGTCTGCTGTGCTCTGTCCTTCAAGGTGAGATCCCCTGTTCAGGGCCCCATAATGGCTGTTCGGCGAGCCGGCGCTGCTACTGGTTTTCCGTGTGACCTCCCCTGCTACTTGGTCCCGCTCTAGCGATGTAGGCCCGGCCTGGACACGCTGTCCCGGTTTCTGGGGGAGACATCCGGGTGACAAGCCCGCATGGATACCTTTTTAGGTCTCGCCTGACCCAGCGCATGCGCTGGTCTGGCGAGACTTATTGAGAGGGCTCCAAAAAGTGCTACCAGGCCAGCCTAGAGCTACAGTGCATGAGCGCGCGCGTCGCGCTTTACCGCTATTACTTTCACTTTCGCGGCCCCACGGCCGCTTTGATGTTTGATCGCGATCACTTTCGTTGCCCACGGCCGCTTTGATGTTCTCCGTGAGGCTTCAATAGATTGCAGCAGTTAAAACAAGCATTGGCATAGCCAATAGGTCTCGCTTTTGGGGCCTTATAAGTGTTTAGTTATGCAACTGTTGCATGGCTAAACACTTAAAAGGTCCCAAAAGCGAGACCTATTGGCTATGCCAATGCTTGTTTATAGTATAATTGCGGAGGGTCCTGGACTGTGTGAGAAGGAGTAGGCTTGTTGCCCCCCTCCATCCTTCTAACCACTTACCCCAAGCGACTGGAAAACAAAACTTTCCACCACGGTTAGCGCGCTGCATGGGCAGAGTTCGAGGGAAAACAATGGATGGCCAGCAAGGTACAGGTGCCCCCTCCACCGCACCAGAGGGCTCCAGTCGACCTCCTTCTCCAGGGAATATGTCTTCTGAACTTATCGCCAGTGCGCCTGACAAGTTGGATTTAATATTGAAAGAAATCTGTGACTCTAGGGCATCCCTCGAACTGCAAATTGGCACGCTTACCACGGGACTTACATTACTCAGGGCGGACCAGGTGAAAATGGCTGATAGCGTTAAGGAGCACGACCAAGCCCTCAAAGAAATGGATCCACGAGTGACAGCAAACACCTCAATCCTACAACATCTACAGCAGCAGGTGACGGGCCTGCTGGATCGGGTGGAAGATGCAGAGGGCAGAAATAGACGCAATAACATCCGCGTCATAGGCCTGCCGAAACGCAGTGAAGGCACAAAGGCAGCAGAATTTATGGAAGCCTGGTTCAGGGACCATATAGCACAAGAGGGTCTGTCTCCTTATTTTTGTGTCGAACGAGCTCACCGAATACCAACTGGAGCACCCAAACCGGGCACACCACCTCGACCTTTGATAGTAAAAATTCTGAATTATAGGGACCGAGATCTCCTACAAAAAGCAAGAGAAAAAGCGTTGATCCAGTATGAAAACCATCGTATCTCTCTATACCCTGACTATACCATCATGGTCCAAAGACAGAGATCGTCCTATCAAGCAGTGAAGAAGAAACTGCAAAAAGCACAGCTTAAATACACCCTTCTATACCCAGCCAGACTGAAAGCCATTTACGATAAGAAACCCCACTTCTTCGAAAGCCCGGCGGACGCAGAGGAATGGCTTGTGGTCATGTGCATTGGGGCAAGCCAGGGTAGTCGATCAGTATTATTCTCACAGGGATCCGGCAGACCGCAGAGTCACCGCCGGACCCAGAAGACCACTCAGGCTAGGGGCGGCGCTGGACCATCACGAGAACAGCAGCGACTCGATCAGGAAGGAGCCCTTGCTGTTGCCAGGACATTCCGAGAGGACTCCACCAAGATCCACACGGACTCAGAGGACAGCACCCTCAATTCAGACTCTGAACACAGTATTACTCTGTTCCCCACGATCACACCCTGGACGGCAGACGACCTCATTAATACGTGAAGCGGGTTTGTGACACATAACGAGCATGACACAGCACAGGACCCCCTGCGACTTGAACTCTTGTGCAGGGGATGTGATCCTCGACTCCCAGAGATCAGTATATCCTTTTCTATACATTGTCTGCAAATACTCTCGCTATGTTTTAACCCGTATGACTCTGACTTGAGTTTAGATTATTTCTTAAGGATATGGTGGCGGACTGATCCTATGTCTCTGCAAATTCTCACTGTTATGCTGGGTTCCCGGCTGTAGATTACTCAGGAATGATTGGGCGGAACCACTGTCACTGACATGATTAGTTATACTCCCCCTCTGGGTTCCGTAGAGCCGCCAGGACTGTAGCCTCAGTATGGACATGCTTGTGGCCGGTGGCAGCGACCCCCCTCAGAGCATATGCACCGTTATTTGTTATATGATAGTTGCAGCTAGTTGTTGGGCCCAGCGTAGTTCAGGCGCGGAGCCATGTTTTGTTAATGTTAGAGGGAAAGGGAACTCCTGGTCGATGTCAGCCTATCAGCTCCATTTAAATTGGAGCTCCATGCAGTCTAATATATCATGCCTAGAACCGTTGCCACATTAGGGTCCTACAACATACTAACGTGGAATGTACGGGGGATGGGGGCGATACAGAAGAGGCACTGAATCCACGCTTATCTCCTTAGGCGCAAAGCACATATAGTTTTCCTGCAGGAGTCCCACTTAACGGAGTCAGAAGTACAAAAAACGTGCAAGAAGTGCCAGGGACAGGTTTACTCTACTAATTACTCTGCTTTTGCTAGAGGGACGACCATATGGGTGCGCCACGGGGTCCCTTTTGTCAAACTAGAGCGCCTTATAGAAGACCAAGGGCGATACATTCTACTGAAGGGTACGCTTGATGGCTCACTGGTGATTCTGGGCAGTATCTACGCCCCTAACTTTGACCAGGACCACTTTCTCCATAGATTGGGTGCAGTACTAGCGGAGTGGGATGGTATCCCCTGGGTGTTGGGGGGGGGGATTGGAATGCAGTCTTGGACACGAATATGGACAGATCGCATCCCCCACTACACGGTACAAATGCCCGTAAGCTAGCCGACATATTTAATAACTGGTCGACTGGTTGGGTGCTTTCAGATGTATGGAGATGTCTACACCCTACTCATAAAGAATATTCGTTTTATTCTCCCGTACATAGCCTCCATACCAGGATTGATAGATTCCTCTGCTCCAATTCTGTTGTCACACAGGTCTGCCATTCCACATATCTAGCGAAAACCCTCTCTGACCACAACCAGCTAGAGATCATACTTGCCTGGGGTAACGTGCCAACCCCAGTACCCACCTGGAAATTACACCCACAGTTACTTGAGGATGCTCCATTCCGAGCAGGGCTTTCCACCACCATTACTAATTGGAAAATTGGAACACAGCCTCCTCTAACCTTATATATTGGGACACGCTAAAGGTAGTGGTAAGGGGGGCTTTGATAGGACAGATAGTGGGAGCCCGACAGGAGACACAAAAGCTTGCTCAGAATTGAACAACAAATGTCTACACTAGAGCTGGAGGCAGTGTCGGACCCAGATAAACGGGAGGCATTACAGAATGCCCGTATTAGCCACGCTGAAACACTAGAAACCTTACGGACGATTGATCACAGGGCCTATATGCAACGAAAACACTCTGAGCTGATAGAACTGGGACACTGTTTGCCCGCCTAGTGCGAGACAAGCCTGACCCACCACTCATTACCCAAATCCGCACGCCAGATGGGAGTATGGCCCATACCCAACAAGAGATCAATGAAGCCTTTTATGCACATCTTAGCACTCTCTATGCTGAACCCACGCTAAATATGAACCCTTCCATCGTGGACTTTTTGCAGGATCTTACAATTCCTGTACTCTCAGATGCAGTACAAAAGAAAATTGATGGCCCTATCACCCAGCAGGAAATTTGTGCTGCAATTAAGGGCCTGAATCGTAATAAGGCACCTGGGCTACCTATCGAGTTCTATCATACGTATGCAGATGCTCTGGTCCCCACACTAGAGGCGGTATATATGGCTGCCTTGGACGCCGGCCATCTACCACAATTCACTATGGAAGCATTGGTCACCTCGTTGCCAAAACCGGAACGAGATAGCCTTGACCTGTCAAATTATAGGCCCCTCTGACTGTTGGCGACTGAATATAAAATCATGAGTAATGCCCTTGCTAACCGCATAGAACCCTACCTCACTACTTTCATACATAGTGACTGCCGAATCGTAGCACGTCCCTCAACATGAGACGATTACACTACGTCATGAAAGCCACCCGGGAAATTATCAGACTGCAGGGTGCTTGACATTAGACCTTCGACAGGCCTTTGACTCCTTATCCTGGGACTACATGTTTCCGGCACTCCAACAATTCGGGCTTCCGGACACATACCTTAAGTGGGTACGCCTACTGTATACTTCCCCCACTGCCCGAGCCAGCACGGGACGCTACATTTTAAACTAGTATACCATTCATAGAGGTACACGGCAGGG
The DNA here is from genome assembly GCF_964204655.1 of Triturus cristatus. Taxonomy (NCBI): domain Eukaryota; kingdom Metazoa; phylum Chordata; class Amphibia; order Caudata; family Salamandridae; genus Triturus; species Triturus cristatus. The sequence continues at coordinate 859,776,726 of NC_140581.1, forward strand.
ATGTCCGCTGTCTCCCCTATTATTCGTTCTCGCGCTGGAGCCTCTGGCAGTGGCACTCAGGCGGTCGGCAGACCGCCTGGGAATCCCCATTGATGGCACGACCCATCCTATTTCGATTTATGCGGATGACATCCTCTTATACTTACGTGATCTGACTGCGGATAATGCGCCCCTTCCCGCTATTATAACCACCTTTGAACAGGTGTCGGGCCTTGCTCTAAACCCGAGAAAATCCCTGGCCTATTTTTTCCGGGACATACCATACCCTGACGATCTACGATTTGGCACGTACACCCTGCCAGTAGCCCCCACCACGTTCAAATACTTAGGCATTCAAGTATATAGAACACAGTCGGATCAACTCAACGGCAATTTAGGGTAGGCCATAACGGCCCTTAGAGCTAGTGTGGCTTTCTGTACCTCCCTGCCTCTATCGTGATGGGACGTATCACTATCTCAAAAATGGTGATGCTCCCTCGCCTATTGTATTATTTTGTGAACTTACCTATTGTAGTCCCACAGTCTATTTTTAATACCCTGAATGCTATACTAGTGGAACTCATTTGGGGGGCGGGCCGGCGAAGAGTGAGCCTGCAGAAACTCCAATTGGAGTCTAGTGGTGGAGGCAAGAAATTGGCTACGCACCCAGAGACCTAGACCGAGGCGCACTGCACTCCCTACTTCTGCCTAACGTCAAAATCCCTGCAGACAGCCCTCCTCTGCTGAGGACGGCACTGCAGTGCTGGAAGAAGGCGTTATTATATACCTCTAAAGTGACCCCATATTCGACGAACATTCCCCTGCTGGGTATCCCCACACCGCAGGGCAGGCTTGCGAAGACCAGGATCCGTGCCTGGATAGAGACGGGAGTAGAGAATGTTGGGGCTTTCTCTGGAGAGGGCAATCTACTTGACCACGACTTCTTTTTACAGGCTACAGGGGCACCACCACTTTTCTATCTATTACATGCTACAGTCTCCCATTACATCAGGAATACATGGGCCCCGCAACGTAGAGAACCTCCACAGCATAACTTGGTTCACCTTCTATATTATATGGGGAATGGGGGACACCTAGTTAGATGGATATATACGGGTATACGTGCACACGCCGCAATCCCACTCACATCCCTCAGAACAAAATGGTCTGAGGATGCTAATACAGAAATCACAGATAAGGCTTGGAAGTGCATCCTTGAACACCCTAAAAGAGTATCCCGTAACGCCAGATTAAAATGTAAACAGACAATGGTTCTCCACAGGTCATACCTCACCCCACAGAGGATCCCCCGCATGTTCTCTGAAGCACACCACTGCTGCACCCATTGTAAAGGGGACAAGGCAGACTTCCTTCATATGCTATGGTCCTGCCTCCGCCTCCAGGACTACTGGAGAGGTGTTCGGCAATCCTTAGGCGAGGTCACACACTTATTTGTCCCAGATGGCGCCCTGGATTGCCTTTTGGGCCTTCGTAAACGTACAAGTCCGCAGAAAGTACAACTAAGATTCTTAGACTTGGCCCTCATACTGGCAATACGCGCCATTACCATGAGGTGGAAATCCCCCAGGTGCCCGACATTATCCATCTGGCAAGACGACACGATACAATGGGGGAAGGCTGAAAGCACAGCCCTTCGGAGAGAGGAAGAGCAAGGGTTACGGAAACATCCCGTCTCCATGGCATGGGATATTATATTACACGACTTCGAACTACTTGATTTAATACCCCCACTGAGTATCCCTACACCATGACTCACGATGCGGCTCTGTGATCGCCTGCCTCGAATCTCCCACACCCTGAGCTACCTACAACACTACATGGGTAATGTAGGTCCCCTAGCGATACCCTACTAGCTCCCTTAGGCTACTAGTAGAATTAGCATCTTCAGACCAGGAGTACGGGTTGGGCAGGATAGGGGGGGTGGGGGCATGGATAGGTTTGTTTGGTTAACTGGAAATGTCTATATGCTTCAAGTTCATGATATTTAGGTGACATTACTTCACGATTATCAAAAATCTTAGATATTATTCGATAGTACATGAAATTCATTTTCGGTCATGATATTTGAATACTGGACGGTGGATTCATGCAATCTTACTGTTGAAACTGTATAAAAAACAAATGACCTTCTGTAATAATCTTTGCATTGGATGTGATGTCAAGGTCCTCAATAAAGTATGTTAAAAAAATAAAAAGTATATTCAACTTAATATTCTGAACTGAGCCTACCTTATACCTGCCTGAAATAATAAAATATACCCAGGAGCCACAGCTGCATGTCCTTGCTGTATATATTGAGATGGCAATTTGCTTTGTATGCTTTGGTCGTGCCCCACATTCCTTTCATACTGGCAAAGAGTTCTTGAGGTGCTGTCAACCACAAAGGGGGCGTGTACTAACAAATTTCCCAGAAGTGGTCAAACTGGGCATATTCCCCTGTCTTACGTTCAAGAAACCTCCACCAAATTCCTTGACCTGGCTATTCTTCTAGCAAAATGCAATATTACACTGCACTGGAAGAATTCACTTCCTCCGACTAGTGTACGTTGGACCGAAGTCTCGCTCTCTTGGTTTCCATCTGATAGCACCCTATTACACAGGGAGGAATGAGCTGGTTTTAGAATATACTTTATTGCACAAGTGTGGGAAATTTTGGTGAAGGTCTTTCAAGACTGCACCAAGGATGATACTCTCCACCTGTAATCCACCCAACACATACATTCTCAGTTTATGTATACTAGTTGTTCTTGTCACATCTGGACAACTACACAAGGCCGTGGTCTAAGGGCATCTACCTCCGACACACTGTCATGATTTCACCACTAGAACACTTTCTTCTAAGCACCACAGGATTCGTTTCAGTTAAGGCAGCGGCAACTGGGTAGGGGGTGGGAAGGGACATTTTATGGGTCCGTTTGTTGCACAGAAAATGTGTAAAATCGTGTATTAGCTCTTCATAAATAGCCTAGCACTGTTCTGTAATTGTTTGATGGAATCTATTGCTACACACCTGGCTACTATCATGCTATGTGACCTCTTTTGGCATACAATATTAAAATCTTTTAAAAACCATATGGTAGATAAAATAGCCCTCATATCCCTTGATTCACGTCTGGAGGTCAAGCTCCAACATTTCTACCTGTCCTCTCTATGGAACAATCCCACACTCAAAATTGACGGCTCCTCATGTTTCTGGTTGGACTAGTCATGTAAAGCATTAATCTAGTGCAAGACATATTCGAAGGTCCTTCGCCTCTACCATTCTCATCCTTGCAAAAGCGGTTCAATCTAGTAAACCTAGATTTTTATAAATTCCTGCAGCTTAAGGTAAGACGGGCTAAAAGAAATCTCGTGGGCTCCAACCCTTCTCTCATTACCCTTTTGAACTGACTAATCAGAGTAGGTCACATGGTCTCTAGTATATACAAAATTCTCCTACCGAACCAAAATAAGGCCCTATCACGTAATCAGCAAAAATGGGAAGCTGAACCACACAAGAATAGCATAGCATTTGATTGGACCGTCATCAACAAATCCCTCTTCTCTCATAAAATCTCACCTATTTTATCACAAACTAAATATATGATAATTAATAGGACATACTGGACCCTTGCCAGACTCTTTAAAGTTGGACGCAAACAAGATCCCACCTGCTGGTGCTGTAATGAACAAGATGGCTCACTAGCACACATGCTATTCGAATGGTCCCTCCTCCAAGACTTTTGGAATAGGGTTTTAGATTGCATCAGATATACTCTAAATATTCTTCCCACAAAAGAGTTTTCATATATTATTCTGGGTCCTTTAGACCCCCAACTCAAGAACGACAACAATAGTTTTTTACTGGACCTAATGATCACTTTGGCCTGCAAGCTAATACTAAATAACTGGAAAAACTTTAAAGCGATCTCTTTCTCTATGTGGCAAGAGTGGCTAACTTTTCTCAGGGGAGCTGACAACAATATGTTCATATGGACCGCGCTAGGCACAAGAGCCTTTATCCACAAGCCTCCATGATCTCTCCTTTAGGAATGACACTTCCCCCTGAGTAAGCTCCTTTCATGATCGACACAATACACCTCCGCCAGTACCATACCAGCCCCCAGGTCATCCTCACCGCCATCTTCCCTTACTCATGAGAGGCAATCACTTTTTATTCACACCTGTGCACACCCTACATATATACTGTGTCCCCTCAAGAAATATATGATCATATATCCACAGTGGTATAACCTGTTTCAAAGGGCGTAAGTATTTATAATAAGAATAAGACACGCGTTGTTACGCAGATGTCAAAATGTATCACTCAGACTACATGTTTGGTTTGATCACATCAAAATTATCTTACATGCAAGAATTTCGCTGATGTACGACTTACTTGGAAATGTTAAGTCTTTTTACGATTTCACTGTATAACTCATGCCTAATTGTGTCTGTATCTATTCATGTACAAAGATTGGCTCTGTATCAATTGCTTAATTGTACAATGACTCATTATATGCACAGTCTTTCCCTCTCCCCCTCAATGTACCCTGCCTCTCTCACTGTTTATTTATTTATTTTACCACTGTCCATCTCTGGTTACAAAATTTAATAAAAAAGATATTGAACTAGAAAAAAACATATAGTAATATTTCTATTTAGTACAGTAGGTCACAACATTGCATTGACATTTATTTGAAGTGGACGTTTCTAAAATGAACTTTAAAACATTCATTAACCCTCTCTGTTGACAACAACTGGAGTGAACAAAGTGAACCAATCATCTGGTCTCCCTTACATCATCATGGCCAATATTATTTTTATCAATAATGAAATATTACAGGCTAATAAAACATACAAGTGAGTTTTTTGTACACAGTCCATCTTAAACTGAATTACTTGCAAGTGCAATTAGACACAGGAAGTAAATTGATTCGACTTAGATCACACAATTTAGTCATGCAAGGAACCAGAATTTGAATCCAGGCTTCCCGGTCACACATAATGCACTTAAGCGGCTGAATTAATTTATTTTCCTCAATTCCCTTTAAAACCAGAAGACAGTGTTTTTGTGCAATTCTATAAGATAAATAGTACACTGTGTTAAATAAATACAGCTCACAGGTTAATCTGACACTATATCTAAAAAAAAGTCTATAATGAAGGTAAGCCAGGACACTATACGTTAATATCACTGGCTTTTTAGACATTATGTGCCTTATTTATGAAAACTGTTGCATTGCTTGTTGAAAACAGGGATGCAACAGTTTTCACTGCACCCTCCTTGCGACACGATGGATATGTCATATTTACTGTCGCAAGGAATGACAGATACGTCAGTATTGCTGACGTATCTGTCGGCCCAAAAATGACGCATGGCTGGAGTTGTGTCGGAAGCGTGACACAACTCCAGCAATGCAGGGGGAGGGCTATGATTATAGCACTGCGTCACCCTTACATCTGCTGAGGCAGGCATAAGGATTTGACGCAATGGTGTCCTAGAAGTGACGCACTGGAATCTTATAGATTTCAATGGACCTCGACCACTAGGCTTTGATTCGGGAGAACACCCACCCTGCATACATTATACCTGACGCTGGTATAATGTAGTGTAGGATTTTACAATGTGACGCATTTGCCTAGATGCGTCACATTGTAAATAGGGCGCAACATGGCGCATTTTTTACGCCGCTGGTGCGTCACAAAAAGTGACGCACCGGCGGCACACAAGTGTCGCAAGAGCTCATTAATGAGCCTCTATATACCTATTATAGAGGTGGGCTAGTCACTGAACGTTTGAGCCAGACTCGAACCTGAAGCCTGGCTGAGGTTCAGTTCGAGGTCCTGTTGGAACCTCGAGCCCATAACGAGCCAAGCTTTAATGTGGCTTCTTCTTGCCTCCCTCTACCCAGGATATAGCGTCAGGGCTAGGGCAGCCAATTTGGAACTGGGAAACCGGGTTTGAGTTTCGATATCGGCTCAACATCCAGTGATTCTGGGCCAACCACTTAAGCTCACCCTAAATATAAACAATAAATATGGCCTCATGTAATGTAAATGGTGCTCATGTAAAGTGCTCCAATATCTTTGGGTCGAGGTCATGCTATATAAAAACTGCAAAGAAATGCACAATGAGATTTTTAAAAAGCCTTAACATGAGGAATATCAAATACATACCCATTTCCTGACTGATTTGTACCAAGTTAAACTATAAATCGCGGCTTCCCCCTGTTAAATTGTGTGACCTTAGGCAAATATTTTACTTTACCAAAACTCTTTTTTCTCCATTAATGCATTTGAAAGCACTTTCAAATATCTGAGTTCCTAATACCAGATGTACAAAAACCTATTGTATTTGATGTTATAGACTATAATGTGATGTATTAATATCAATGCTTCGCATGTTAAAGAAATACACTTCTTTTGAATTTTGAAGCAACTTTATCATATTTTACACAATGTTTGTAATATGATTTACATAGCAAACATATCCAGGCTTGGCTCATACACAAGCTCTAAGATCTGAGCCCGGCCCTTGGCTCGGCTCTGGCTCAGCTCTCCTTGTGTTCTAAGCTATTAAATGCAGCGATTGATGTGCATTAAAGTATGGATATTGCATTGAGGACTGGGTCAGTGAGAGCAGAGAAGCAATTAAAGGCGTGACAAAAAAAATTGTCTGTAACTATTTCGTTGATCTTTCATCAACAAGTAACTACATGTAAGTTAATGCACACCTTAGCTGAAAAATAAATGAAAGTTAAACTAATCAGTGAGAAATTCACATTTACACACAATATATTATAGGCTGCAACAAAATGCTCATATAAATTTGGGTTATACATGAAAAGTGCTTCCAAAGTATAGCTTTCAGTAATATGCAGATTATAACTGGTGGAAATATTTTTTATAACTGCCATTAATAGCAGGCACTCCACAGCTTAGTTGGGAACACCCTTACAGTGTCTCTCAAAAAGAGAATATCTTTGTCATCAGGAAGCTTCAAGTGACTCCATCAGTTAACACCTCCCCAGTAGCCTTTACATTTGCCAATTAAACCAATTGCACACATTTGCATTTCTTCGGGGAAGCTGACACCCTGACAAGGCTTGTTTTTTGTTTATCCGTCTGCCTCTCCCTCCGCAACACAGCTCAGGAAACTCCCATCCTTCCACTTCAGCTGAGGAATATCAGTTGTCGGAATTAACTTTCATCCGTTAGCAGAAAGGCTTAAAGTTTGGACAAATGTCATCCGTTAAGACATCAATCACAGACACAGACATTAGCGTGAATTTACAGACAGTCCATGTAAATTAAGGACGGGTGGTCACCCTAACCGGAAGGCTGCTGATTTCGGCACCATACTCAACAGCAACTGTGTAGTGATTAGTGCTGTAACTGCAACAAACTGTAAGGTGCCCGTATAAGGGAAGCTCGTCCCCAGAGAGACCTGGGCACTGGTGCCGGGGTGTCTCATCAAGAAGATGCGGCCTCTGATGAGACAGGGTCGGGGACTGATCCAGATTCCACCATGCCAGTTCAATTCTATAATTCTCAAATTCAATTAGTTATGCATTCAGTCTTATGCTAAGGACACTGCGTTTACACCCCTTAGATCCAACCTGCAGACTGTATAGATTACCTTTTCTGTGTACTGATAAGTACCTAGTAATTTCCTCTGGTGGCATTGAATTACTGTATTGATCACTAGATGCGGATTTCTCCACGCCTGGCCCTGGGGAGATAATTAATTTGGTGTGACTAACCCAGCCAATAGCATGATTTCACATGAATGTCTGCGGGGTAGGTGGGCTCCACTTGAGAATCCAGCAAAAATGGGCAAACCAGATGACAAACAGCCCAAACTCATCTTTGAAGCAAATAGGAAACACGCCAGATCATTAGAATGAGAGCATGAACAGAGTCGCACATCAAAAGACTATTTCAGCACAGAGGCGACAGATGACGTTGATTTGAAATCACTCTTGCTGGAAATGAGAGGTAGTTTGTCCTCGATTAGTGCGAACAATGACACACTCAACAGGCGCTTGGACGACATGGTAGAAGATCTTGACAAACAGCACACATACATTGTCATGATGGAAAGCCAAAAATCGTGATATTGAGGATGTTGCCAATCAACAGGCCAAAGTCTAGAAAAACTTGAGGGTAGAGATGGAAAAGGTGGACACCAAACTTGAGGACTTAGAGGCCCACTCTCATAGATGTAACCTGCAAATTGAAAGGATGCCAGAAACTGTGAACATGAGACGAGTGGAAGATAGACATTTTTGGCCATAACAATCTTTTTTCGCTGTTCATGGTTCAGCAGGCCCACCGTTCACTGGACCCATGACCAGTGCTGGGCGCTCCACTTAGTTCAATTATCGTAAAGCTGCTAAACTATAAGGGCCGCTACAAAATACAGCTAGTGGCAAGAGATTGAAATGAGGTTCAACATGAGAGGGCAGTACTTTCCTTTTTTCCTGACATTATGCAAGCTGTGCAGGAAGCCAGGAGAAAATTCACTTTAAATTAACTCAAGATTTGGTGGCAACATATGCCACTTTATGGGAACCTTTTAAAGCAGTTATAAGGAGGTAATGCATCTCAAAAGGACAATGTATCTATAAGAAATTGGGTTACTGGTTGAAGGGGTTGAAACCCTACTCAAACAGCAACCACAGTCCTTGTCAGGGTGAGAGACAGGCAACTCCAAATTAACCTATGCTCAACCCTGTGGTAGCTTAGCACAGAGCAGTCACCCTTAAATTAGAGGTGATGTGCAAAAGTGAAAACACACAAGAAAACTCTAACAACAATTTAGAAACCTAGAGCAAGACTGGGAGAAAGTCACAATTCAGGCCAACTGCGATGGAGTGTGGGTCGGATACAGAAACCAGATTAGTCCCACTGAAAAGTTACCTTCTCGGTCCATTGCAAAGAGTCCTGTTTGCTGTGGAGGGTGTGGAAATCGCAGATAATCTGTTAGCATGAGCTGAAGCCATCTTGGTTGTGGCGTCCATTTTTGTTAGAAGGTGCAGTGGGAGAACCCACTTGGTACCTCGCACTGTTCACTGGTTGGGAGAAGTACCCGAACATAACATGTCAAAATATAAGTGAAAAAATTCTTGATAAGGAACATGATGGAGAAATGTAGTTGATTAAACAAATAATAGAACGATTATTTAATCATCATATTAGCATTGTTAATAACATAATTCAATTGTACATCATATTTAACAATCATAAATGAGTGTACAGTAAACATAAGGTTATGACATTGAAAACAGAGAAATGATAATGGTATTTTTTCATATCGTTGATGAAAGTGCCCAATGCATTTCGGGATCGTTGAATCCCTTCGTCAGGGGCCAACCTAAAATGAGTAAATATGCGCATTGTAAATAACTCATGTCTTTTGCTGCTGAGAATAGAATGATGCTGAGATGGTGGAAATACATGCATGGGTGGATGCGGTAGCTGTTGCAAATTAATCAAGGAAATGAGTTTAGTATGGGGGGTGATGGAAAAGTGAAACATCAGCAAGAGGAAACATGAAAACCAACACGTGAGTGACTTACGAAAGTTAGTGGCGAATGAAGAAAAAAAATCATGCAGAAACCAAAGAAAGATGGTGTTGCTGGGGAGAAATGAATGCTCGTACTGGTGATATCAGGCATCCAAAAGGTAACAGAAGTGGTGAACAGGATGAAAGAACTGGGGCTGTGAAGCACGTATGCTCACCTTAATGGCGCGATATGGATATAAAGCAGAAGAATGACCAAAACACTAGGTCAGGCGTGAAATCAGTGAAATCTGCGTGGAAAAATGATGATGAGTGTCATGGATAAAGAGATATCAGAAAAACAATGAGCGCTTACCTGGGGTCACGTAGAGAGGACTGACAGAGCTGCGCTTAATGATAAAGGATCCGTGCAGACGTAAAGCACCGAAGAAGGGTGGTCGCGTGTGGTGTGTGTTTTTGTTAGCCATGTGATTCTTCCGTCTTCACTGTTGCCTACTTGTCTATTCTGCTTGAGTCATCAACTGTAGTTAACTCCTTCAGTACTGAGCCAGAGCACTGTGTAAGCTCAGAAACGCCTGTAGCTGCTAGAATACACCTGTTTTAGAATGTAACTGTCAGGCTATCTCAACTGATCTAAGCAGTTCTGTCTTCCCTTCCACTTTGCTGACTAAGTAATATTTGTCTGACCATGTTAGTCGATAGCTATTCCCAGGTATGCTTCTGCCTTCTATTTGAGTCTCCATGCTTACTTTGCAACAAAATCTGTATAAAAGGCCCATGGCCTCTGTATTCTATGGACTACCTCCTACAGTGCCTGAGGGTACTCTATTGATGGAGTCCCACTCATGAGTAATTAATAAACTTGTTATTTTGAATTTCAGCTTCAGTGGCAATCTCTTCTGTGTTGGTTTGAGGACCTGTGGACAGATCAGGGTGAACCCCTGCACCGGTGAGCCCCTAAAAAGGCTCATTTCCACAAGGGGAGTGGCGGGGAAGCTTTTAAGGATGGTCATCCATGTAGCACAAAGAGCATGCCTGGTGTCTTGGACGGTCATTACTGTAGCACAAAGGTCCTGTTTTTGTCACAGGTGGTCAGTCCGGGGCTTCACAATGGCGTTCCCCGTGAACAATCGATCCTGTAGTGTTAAAGGGTCAGATTGATAGAACTTTGTGTTGGCGGGCAGTGCGAGCGATAAGGTTTTGGTGCCAATGGGCCAGTTTGCTGTCGCAAAGAGTCTAAAAACATTAATTCAGCCTCTCAGAAACCACACCAAGGGTTCAGTACCTGAGGGGCACCATTTGTGGGCCAGGGGGTGGTTCCAGCTGGATCTGGATCTGGATGCAGTTCCGGTTGCTGGGAGCCTGTTATGTCCCTGTGGCTCTGAACAGGAGGCCAGAAGACTAGCCCTTGGAATCACTCTGGGTTCAGGTGCAGGTCCGATGCCTCTGATTCAGGCAGGAGGGTAGGATGGTAGCATTCGAGCAAGGCAGCAGCCCAGCATGGCAGTAATTCAGGAGGGCAGCAGTCCAGCAGAGTGGCAGTCCTTTCAGCAGAACAGCAGTCCTTCTTCTTGGCAGAGTCTCCACAGATCCAGAAGTGTACTGAAGAGTTAGCGTCTGAGATACAATATTTATGCCAGGTACCTCCTTTGAAGTGGGGGAAGCTTCTAGAGGTTTCCCTTTGAAGTTCACAGGTTTCCTGCCTTCCCTGCCTTCACTTTAAACTAACAACAGGGGGTATGTGTGGAGGCAGGATACAGCCTATTCAAGTGTAAGTAGGTCTGTGCCCAGCTCTGCCCTCTCATCCTGCCAGTGATGGCCCGTCCAGGCATATTATGTGTAGCTGCCTAGGAGGAATACACAATGTCCGACAGTCAGTTACATACAGTCATGCGACCCAGAGACAGGCTGCAGGCACTAAATGGTTAAGGCAGAATAATGCCAACTTTCTAAAAGTGGTATTTTCAAAATTGTAATTTAAAAACTCACCTTACCATAAGAGAGGATTTTTCATTACAATTCCTAAGACACCAAACATGAACTGTTTACCTGTTCCCTTTTGGAAGTTACAGCTTATTAAATGTAATAAGGTAACTCCAATGTTATCCTATGGCAGAGACAAGCCTTACAGTAGTGGAAAATAAATGTAAACATTTTTTACTGCTAGGACATGTAAAACTTAAAAGTATATGTCCTACATTTTAAATACACTGCACCCGCCCTCGGAAGAAGCGGTGTAGGTTTAGAGATGTGTTGCGAGATAGTACAAAGCTGTTTTGATCGGCCTGTCCCAATTGGGGTACTAGAGGGGCCAATCGATCTGCCAGTTTTTTGGCCAAGATCTTGTAGTCGGTGTTTAAAAGTGCTAATGGGCGATTTGATCCTGGTAGTTCAGGATTCCTGTCTCGTTTGGTCAACGAAACGAGTAGAGACTCAAGAAGCGTAGTCGGGAGGATAGATGCCTCCAGCGATTTCTCGTATAGTGTCAGCAGATGAGGGGCTAGCACCTAAGCATATGCCTTGTAATATTCAACTGGTCGGCCATCCGGCCCAGGTGTCTAACCCGTGGTCAGCGCCTTTATGGCTTCTTGGACCTCGAAAAGCGTGATTGGTTCTTCTAGCTCTGCCCACTGCTATGCAGCCACAGTTGGCAGGGAGAGAGGGAGAGGAAGGCCTCCAGTGCATCTGGAACCGTATTGATGACAGATTTGTATAATGTTGTGTAGTGTTTGACATATTCTTGGTGTATCTCCCGTTGAGTGGTCAGTAGGATCGGTCTTTGTGCTTATTCCTGCCTGATCAGCCTTGAATCTAGACTTCTTTTAGGTTTGTTGAATCATCTGCCTTTATGCAAACATGAAACTGTATGCATCTTTGTGCAACCAGGGGTGTCAAGAGACTTTCAGAAGTAGGAGAAGGGTTCCTGGCCTACAGCATAAGTGGATGCAGAACCCTACTCTGTACCTTTTAGTTTCAAAGCTTCGTGATGTCCTACCCCTTGTAAGACTGGGGCTGATATGGAGACTTCCTTACCTATGTGGTAGATTGCTCAGTTTTTAGGACATTGTGGTAAATATTTCATTACCGGTACTATTTTTTATGCGGTAAAGTCTAGTAAGAATAACTCAGTAAATATAAGAGGCAGAATCCGTGGTATTAGAGGTTCTAAAAGGCTTTATTCCTATACAAAGGAATACAATTCGAATTGCAGGCTTCTATTCCATCACCACGAAAGTTCAGGAAGGAAGGGCATACATTATTGACAGATAATCAGTTTTATAGGAAATGCATTACAGTGAAACAGATGCAGGAGGCGTAACAGCTGATAGTACAGATAAAATGTGCATACGTAACTAATAGAGGCGGACATATAGGCGTAACTTAGATAACGTCATTATACATGATGTCACAAGTGGGTGGATCCATAAGAGAATCCTGCAATGTCAGCAGAAATATTTGGCAGAGATGCGCGCGCAGCCGCATGACGTGTGATTGACGTGCAACTAGAGGGTGAAGGGGACTTGACATTTAGCTCTACATGTGGAGACAGAAGTCTGGGGAGTCATGTCAACCTAATCCCAAATCATATCTAATATCCTATGTTTAAAGAACTGTGTTATCCAAAAGGAAAGGTCTCTAGGATAGAATCTATTCTATACTGACTGTTAGTGCGTGTACAAGCGTCTAAGTGTCTACATGAGATGCGAGGGGGTAGGAATATTCCATGGTAACGGGGGCTATGAATTACTTGCATAAGGACAGCGAGGCCTGGCCCTTTGCACGGTAGCTGGAGGAATGTTTACCTAAACTACTAGACAGGAATGCATCGGATGAGGAGCGGAGCAGATAATCTTGAAGGTGAAATACAGTTTTTTGCAGGCAACAGGCTGGATCAGGCACCGTTAGCTGCGCAGGGAGTACGACAAAGTTCATGGATACAGATGCAGGCTCAGACTGGAGCTTTCAGAGGCAGAAGGCAGGAAAAGACTTGATGACAGAATTCTGGGCCTACTCGCCTGAATCTGTAAAATGTGGAAAGTGAACCACATAAAGTCGGTGGCCTTTCATACTTAGGAATGGAATATCTGACCCATTCATGGCGGATCTGAAAGAGGACATGTTGGCGGTGGACGCACATATATTTGCGTCTTCAAAACTGGAACTGGAGGGAACATACATGTACTTATAGCATGCACATGGAGCCGTTGGGGTCTACGATAGGGGACATAACTGATCACAAAATTCATATTTCCTCATTCCCTCCTTGTCCCCTACGGACCTCAGGAGATATCGATCTTCATCAATCCATCGATCTGTTCATATAGCATCATTTGTTCTTCTTTCTTCTTCCGGGATCTTGAACTAAAACTTGGATGTGGGATACACGATGTGGCACACAGACCACAAATCGCTGGCCCACATTGTAGACATAAGCAGCAACTGAATAGTATGAGAAAGCCAATACCTAGGAAGGATAGGATTCTCCATCCCCAGGCTGACAACACGCTCCAAAACCAACCGGACCAAGTCCAGGTGCCTGGACTCTGGTGTATCTGGCTCATAATCTTATGAAGGCGAGTTATGGCTTTATATACTGACGGCAAATTTTCTGGTATGAAAACGCAGCAACTTGATCCGATGACCCTACAAGCTCCGCCCCTATCGGCCAGGATGACGTCAAGGACAAGACGATTTTGAAGCACAACAATCCGCATAGCAGACTGCTCTTCTGTTAAATTGCCTAAGGCGGAAGTAGTCTCGTTCACTACTGCTTCAAGGGTTCTGGTTAATCTACGTATCAGCTTACTATTAGTGACTGTACCTATATAGGGAAAGAAACCTTTATTGAAATCTGTGTATTGCTCCCATGCTGTTTCAGTGTAATCGACAATTGGGAGATCTCTCTGCTGTCTATTGTGTACTAAATGAGTATTTCTATGATAATCAGGAGGAGCTAGGAAAACAGGTGGCAGAAGGAATGCTATGTAACAGGTACCATCCCAGTCTAGAGGTAGACGTATATATGCGGTCTGGCCACATATGAAGTAGGAATGACGGGAAGCTCTAAATGTAGACTTGCCTTGATCACTGAATTTTATTACAGTGGCGCATTTACTATGGCCCATGTGTATGGAACCATTCTTTCTTACACATAATTCCCCTTTTACTGGGAATACTGACATGGCGGGCAATATTGGTGTAGCTTCGGATTCAACGTTCAGGATCATGAGGTTAAGTGTAAAATTACCTAATCCATATACTTCATTTTCTAGATCAGTTCCTGTTCTTTTGGGAAGTCCCTCCTTGTTAGGGTAGCAGACTTTAAGCAAAACTAGGTTCAGGTTTCCCCATACCCAGTTGTCTTGATAAACTGCGGAATTTGAATCTAGGGAATTAATCAAACTAAACCATGCTCCACAGGAGCCATTGTGTGTGAACGGATATGGAAAGAGGGGCAAAACTCCCTTATAGTTCTGATAGGGAGGGAGTCGGCCACATATCCAACAATTTGTGGCATTGCTGGTCTGATGGGAATGATGTAACATACTAATGAATGTGTTGTTACGCAGCGCAAATCTATAGGACAACTCATGCGGAGGTAATTCGCTAAAAGAATGTTCTGCAGTTACATTGTAAGCACGCTTAAGAATAGGGTAATACATGTGTAATAGTATGCTGGAAATGATGATCAGAAGACTTAGAAAAAACAAAATTAATAATGTTACTGTGCAGTGACTACGAAGTGATTTACAATACGCATGCTTTTTCAGCTGCATCTGTTGATTTCTTTCTCTATTCCGGTCTAGAGGATACATGTCAGAGACAAATTCAACCGATTCACCTTGGAGAGGACTTAAACAATCAAATTGTCTGACTTGCTAGACCTTAATTTTAGTTTATAAAGTTCTGGTTTTGACTGCTCAACCAAGGGGAGCTTTGAGTCTGTCTGTGAGGGAATGCAGGGTTGGGTATTCACACTGGATGGTAGTCCATAAAATTTCTTGATATGACTCGAGTGCAACCACCCTTTACGTCCCTCGATCTTCACGGCTGTCCTTGTGGTTAGTAGAACAAGCTTCGGCGACTTCCACCTAGGCTCCAGTTGGGTCTTCCGGTCGAAATTCCGGACCAGAACCAGGTCGCCCGGAACCACGTCATGGGGCTTCACCTCAGTATTATCGGGAAAAGCTGCAGCTACCTGTGAACGACAAGATTGTAGTGCAGACATCAAGGAAGCCAGGTAATCTGTCAGCATATTACAGTCAACATCAGTGATTTTGCGAGGTATAGGCGTCCCCCACATATTTGGTGGTCTACCGAAGATCACCTCGTACGGGGATAGCCCTGTTCGAGAATGTGCTACCATTCTCATGTAAAAGAGAGCAACTGGTAAGGCTACTATCCAATCGACACCTTTTTCTCTACATATTTTGGACAATCTAATTTTCAGAGTTTGATTATGGCGTTCCACGAGACCTGCTGCCTCGGGATGTCGGACACAATGGAATTTCCATTGGTAACCTAACAAAAGGGAAACGTGTTTCATTAGTTCGGATGAGAATGGCTGGCTGTTATCTGAGTAGACAACACGTGGCAAACCATACCGTGGGAAGAATTCTCGAACTAACTGTTTGGCAGTAGTCGGGGCAGTGTAATCTGAAACCGGGTAGGCTTCTGTCCAACGGGAAAGAGCACAAACAACTACGAGAACATATTTGAATCCTCGACATCGTTCCATCTGGATATAATCCATCTGGAGGGCTTCAAAAGCATGATCGGGAGGTTGAAATCCACCCTGCTCTACGGGGATGCTTTTACCTGGATTGAACTGACAACATATCATACAGGTACGAACTTTTTGTTTAGCTGCTGCTCGCAAGTGTTTGTTGAAACAAATGTGTTGAATGCTGTCTAGCATAGCTTTTTCTCCTAGGTGCGCTGGACTATGTATTGTGTTAATGATGACTTGAACCATGGAGTCGGGAAGAAACCATATAGATTTTTCCTTCGTCATCCATCCTTGATCCGTTTGGATCCCTCCTAATTCAGTCCATTTCTTCATTTCTTCTGGTGTAGCATGTGTCTGTATGTCAATTACATCAAGGGTGGGATCCTTAACTGTCATGCAATGTGTTGGTGTCGGAACTATTGTCTTTGTCATGTCAGTTGTGTGAGTCTGATTCTGAGCAGTCTGTTTAGCTGCTCTGTCAGCTAGGTCATTACCCTGAGAAATGATATCGGTAACTTTTGTGTGGGCTTTGCATTTCATAATCGATATTGCAGTAGGTAGATGAATCGCGTCTAATAGGGCTTGAATGAGGGATCCGTGTTGGATGTGGGCACCGTGAGAAGTTAAATAACCTCTCTCTCGCCACAGTACGCCGAAGTCATGGACGACTCCGAATGCATAACGTGAATCTGTGTATATGTTGACTTTCTTATTTTTGGCTTGAATACAGGCTTGTGTCAGAGCGATGAGCTCTGCTGCTTGAGCTGACAAAGTGTTAATACAATTTGTTTCAATGACTTCAGTGTCTGTTGTGACTGCGTAAGCGGCCACTAACTCTCCTGTACTTGTTCTCATACATGACCCATCTACATACAATGTCAAGTCTAGATCTGACAAAGGGATATCTGTCAAGTCTTGTCTGGGTTTCGTCGTGATAGTAATGACTTCGACACAATCATGTGCCAAGGGGTCCGTTCCGCCCACTGGTAACAGTGTGGCAGGATTTAACGTATTACAACGTCTGATTTCTATGTGTGGCTGAAACAATGTCAATTCGTAACCAGTGAGTCTCGCTATAGTCAAGTGTTGTGTTTGTGTGCGGTTCAAGAGAACCTCTACTGCGTGTGGTACTTGTACTGTCAATTGGTGTCCTAACACTATGGCATCGCTTTGTCTGATTGCTAAAGCTGTTGCTGCCACCGATTTCAGGCACGCAGGAAGAGCCTGAGCTACTGGATCTAATGTACTAGAGAAATAAGCACATGGTTTGTGTGATCCTGCTTGTTCCTGAGTGAGTACTGACAAGGCAGTACCTTCGCGTTCTGTAACAAAGAGTGTAAACTGTTTACTGTAACATGGTGTTGCTAAAACAGGTGCTTGGCATAAAGCTTTCTTTAAGCTTTCAAAGGCGTGTGTATGTTCTTGAGTCCAAGGGAGGACAGTCGATGTGGCTGCCTCCTGTGTTGTCAACTGGATGAGTGGCTTTGCTAGAAATGCATATTGAGGGATCCACTGCCTACAGTATGAAGTGAGACCTATAAAAGCCCGCACCTCCTTTTGTGTCTTGGGTGGTGACATGTTAGCAATTAACTGGATGCGGTCGGGTGTAAGCTGCCTTCCCTCCTTGGACAGCGAGTGCCCAAGGTAAACAACTCGCTGGACACAGAATTGCAGCTTAGAAGGGGACACCTTGTGCCCCTTGTCGGCCAGAAATTTCAAAACCGTCAGTGACGCTGTTTCACATTCAGGTTCGCTTCGGGCGGTGATCAGCAGATCATCGACATATTGAAGCAAGGCAGTGTTAACTGGCATGTGGATACTGTCAAGTTCTCGTTTCAGTGCTTGGCTATAGATGCTGGGGCTTTCTGTAAATCCTTGAGGTGCGCGTGTGAATTTAAAACTTCGTCCATTTAAACTGAATCCGAACAGATATTGACTTTCCCGATCTATTGGGACGCTAAAGAAAGCATTCTTGAGATCAATTACAGTGAAGAACGTTGCTTCCGAGTCAATAGCTGTTAGTAATGAAGAGATATCTGGGACCACAGGGTATTGTGGTACAATACATTTATTTAATTCGCGCAGATCAATAACTAATCGATATACTGGTGGTGCTTTTGGATCCGTTCTTTTAAGAATCGGAATTATCGGGGAATTGCATACATTGGAGTCGGTTTCGACAACCACTCCTTGTGCAATGAGCTCGTCAATGATTTGCAGCAAAGCCACAACAGCATCTGGTGGTAACTTGTATTGTCGTATTCGTGGTAATACTACTCCTGTTTTCAGTGTGACTCGATATGGTGTAATGTTCATGCAACCAACATCAGTGGGGCCTTGTGCCCATAAATGTGTAGGTAAATTCTGCAGCCGGTGATCCATATCTCTGGACACGTAGTGACCTTTAAAGTCACGCAAAAATAATCGTACTCCTTCCGGAGAACAACATATTATAGCTCCTAGAGCTTTCAATGTTTTTATACCTAACAAGTTTTCTGGACATGATTTAGTAAGCAATAAATCTGTAGTACGTGTCAATGGACCAACCGTCAGTGGAAGAGGTTGTGTTACTTCATTAATGATAGGTTTTCCTGAGAATCCAAGGGAAATATTTTAGAAGCCTGAGAGGGGTGCCCCTGGAACTTCACTGCGTCTTATAGTTGTTCTGCTTGCCCCTGTATCAAGTAAAAACTTTCTGTCTTCCCCTAATAGTTCACTATGTACATAAGGTCCCTCTTGGTCTACAGGAACCTCAATAAGGGGTAAGCCAACTTCCCTCTCTAGGCTATTTCATGTATATCGCTGATAATCGGGATAATCTGCTTGTGCATACTGATACATCTGTTGTGTGGTTGCTTGTGTGGCAGCAATAGGCTGCGCTTGTGGTGGTGCTACGGTCTGTTGTGGAGCTCCCTGTTGCGGAGCTAGTTGTTGCGGAGCTAACCTAGGTTGTGCATGCTGAGGGATTTGTTGTTGATTCTGATCCTGTCTAGGTGGACGTGGTCTCTCCTGGGTTCTACCTGTGGCAATATTATGTTTCAGGACTGGACAATCGTGTATATAATGACCTTGTTGTTTACAATAGTTGCATGTCCCTTTCGTTGGGCCTGCGGAATCACCCTTTTGATGACCATCAGCTGGAACTGACTGAGCAACAAGCATTTTCATTTTTGTATCTTTCATACTTCTTTGTTCGTGTTCTTGTTCTTCTCTAATTCTATTGTGGTGATATTGTAACATCTGTAACATCTGTGACGGGGTATTACCTTGCCAGGTACTTTCGAATTTCAATACTCTATTCTTGACTTGTGGTAGGGAATTTTCAACTAATTTTGTCACAAACAGATGTGGATATGACTCGCTACTTGCTTTTATGCCACTATTTATACCAAAACATTTTTCAAATCGGGAATAGAAATCACTAGTGTCTTCATCTTGCTTTTGTTTACAGGCTGAGATTGCACCCCAGTCTTCCTTTTTCGTAGTTAATAAACGTGGCAGTACCTGCACTAGTAATCCTGGTAATGCTGTAGTCTTTTCCCCAAGCCCTGCTCCTGCAGCTCGGGCCCTTTCTTTGTTTTCTAATGCTGTCCAATCTATCTTTTGGTCTCCCACCTCCCATTCCTTTTCTTTGAGTTTCTCGTAAACACCGGCGGGTAATAGGACTTTTAATATTTTCATAATGTCGGGGTAGGTATACTCTCCCATGAGTAACATGTCTTTTATCTCACGGTGGAAACCTGCTGGATCCTTGTCATGGCTGGGTACTACTTTCTTCATTTCTAATAATTCAATTTTAGTTATAGGCGTGTACACAAACACGCGTGTAAAGTTATTACCTTCACCTCTGATTGGGTGTACTTCGCGTAACGGATTCTGTCTATCTATGTGATACATTTTTCTTCCCATAATGGGAACTGGAACGTGTTCTGGGCATACGAAAGCTATATACTGGTTTCGAAATTCTAGAATTTCATTAATTAAATCAGTACCTGACCCTCTCCATTTGTTCGTGAGTAGTTCTGTCAATATGTCAGGTAAGGGTCCTGGATCGGAGTGTTGGCTTTTATATAATATAAGGAGGTGTTGAATCATGTATATACTAGCTAAACGCTATTCGTAGGGGTCAAGATTCAGAAACGTGTGCGCTAGTGCATCATCATTGTATTCACTGGGACTATCAGCCCATTGTACTGCTGACCTGGCTAATTCTTGTTCGTCCATGGAATCGAGCATATGGTACCCCCTTCGATCTCGGAGTAATTTATCAACGGCTTGGAATAGGTGTTCAGGGGACCTTGTATTTAACATAGGGTTTGGAAAATGTCTATTATATTCTGGACGTATCGGACGTATCGGATCATTAAAGCCTCTAGTATTATTATGGGGTCTTCCTCTACCTACGTAAGCTATCGTTTCTAATTGTTCTGAGTCTTGCTCCTCCTCTTCCTCTGATTCAACTCTGTCTGCTTCTCGTCTTTCTTTATGTATTTGTTCTACTTCCTTGCGGATCTTTCGATACATGGCGATTATACACGCCTGTCTATCATGTTTCTCTTCTGATATGTTCTGACCCCATTTGGCAAGTTTTTTGCATGGTATCATGATCTGCCCCAGGCCTGTCTTGGTTCCTAATCACGCAATTTATAAAAAAACGTAGTAGTTGTCTTTGTACATCCACTTTCTGGTATTCCATAGCTTCGTTAATACTCTCTGGACCTCGCCCTGTTTGGACAAAGCGATATATATCGTCTAGGTGTTCAACCATTCCTGGTATCGTCATTAAATACAATGTAGCTCGTCGTATACGTAGTGATGATATGAGCAATTTGTACTGTCTACCTGGCACTGGATCGTATCTACAATCCACAAGCTGTTCTTTAAACATGTCGGATGTCGCTAGTTGAGGTGTACGTTGGAGTGCTAAATCTCTAAGGGTCTGTTTATTCCGCGGCGGTGTGGCAAACATGTCTGTCGTACCTCCTGTAGCACCATCTGAGGTGCTGGGCAAGAAAGGATTCGTTGGGCGTAGGATAGAGATTGTAGATGCGGGAAAAACTGTAGAAACGGACGGACCTGTGGGAACTTGTGTAGGAGTTTGTAGTTGCGGGGATACAGACGGATGCTCTTGGTGTTGAACACCATCGGCAAGCGGTGTGTGTGGTATGGTATTAGCATACTCGGGAGCTACGTCATCTAAATAGGAGGAAAGGAAAACGTCCTTTGCTGTTTTGGGATGTGTTTTGGGATGTGCTTTTATCGGGAGCAATGGAGGAGTTAAGTCTTTTGGTATTTCCGGGGTAGCCTTAGGTAACCCTTCGGCCAAAAGAGGATACATACCATTCATAAGAGTGTTTCTTTGTCTATCTACTTGTTCTGATTTTACTTGGGTACCTTCCTCAATTAATAGATTTTCTCGGGTTTTGTTTGAATTCTCTCTACCTTTCTCTTCCTGTCTGAGCGCTTTTTCTGTACGTCTATATGATTCTTTACGCCATAACTCAATGGCATCTTTCTGTGACTGTCTGGCTTTCTTTTTCCATAATTCTTCTTCTACTCTCATGATGCTATCTGCATCCCAGGTCCCCGCTGCGGGCCATCTCTGATTTTCTGGCAAATCCTTGGTGTAGTCCACCCATAAATCAAGAAATAATACGGCATCTAGGCCATGCTTATGATACATAAAGTACCCTGGAGTGTCCCTTGGTGGGATGGGAACAGCTTCTTCGAGTACCCCTTTTCTAGTTTTGATCTGTCTTAATTTCGAAAAGAGCGGCATTTTTAGACGGTTACTAGAACACACTTTATACAATGAACACAATAATGAACAGTCATTCACACCACAATATATAGAACGTATTAAAACATTTAACACTTAACAGTTTTACGAACGATGATAACTAATAGAAAACTAGTTACTGACATAATACTGACACTAGATAATACTTATTTATATGCAAGACATACTAGATATACTGCTAAACAGTACAGATACACTGCTGAAACAGTGCAGACCGGATTTGTGTACCCAAACCCGTCTTGACCGGCACAGACTATGTGCACGTTAAATGCCTCCCCGGCAATGGTACTCACCGGGTAGCTCGGAACGGAAGGCCTCGGAACGGAACTGAAACTGGACCGGACTGGACTCGACTCGATTGGACTCGGAACTTCGGAACCTGGTGGGCCTCTGTATACCTCGGATCTTGCTCTCCCAGCTAGGCTCTGGTCGGGATACTTCGCACTTCTCACCGCCTCGTCTGGGTGTTGATCGCAGCCTCAGTCGCCCCCGCTTGGCCGGAGGGAGATACAGGAAATCCTGCAGGTACGCGTTTTTGTCCGTTCAGCTGTGGCAGGAGACCGGGCCTGCAACGCACCTCCGGCGCGTGAGATGAGAAAGTGTCCCTATTCGGGCGCCAATTTATGTGGTAAATATTTCATTACCGGTACTATTTTTTATGCGGTAAAGTCTAGTAAGAATAACTCAGTAAATATAAGAGGCAGAATCCGTGGTATTAGAGGTTCTAAAAGGCTTTATTCCTATACAAAGGAATACAATTCGAATTGCAGGCTTCTATTCCATCACCACGAAAGTTCAGGAAGGAAGGGCATACATTATTGACAGATAATCAGTTTTATAGGAAATGCATTACAGTGAAACAGATGCAGGAGGCGTAACAGCTGATAGTACAGATAAAATGTGCATACGTAACTAATAGAGGCGGACATATAGGCGTAACTTAGATAACGTCATTATACATGATGTCACAAGTGGGTGGATCCATAAGAGAATCCTGCAATGTCAGCAGAAATATTTGGCAGAGATGCGCGCGCAGCCGCATGACGTGTGATTGACGTGCAACTAGAGGGTGAAGGGGACTTGACATTTAGCTCTACATGTGGAGACAGAAGTCTGGGGAGTCATGTCAACCTAATCCCAAATCATATCTAATATCCTATGTTTAAAGAACTGTGTTATCCAAAAGGAAAGGTCTCTAGGATAGAATCTATTCTATACTGACTGTTAGTGCGTGTACAAGCGTCTAAGTGTCTACATGAGATGCGAGGGGGTAGGAATATTCCATGGTAACGGGGGCTATGAATTACTTGCATGAGGACAGCGAGGCCTGGCCCTTTGCACGGTAGCTGGAGGAATGTTTACCTAAACTACTAGACAGGAATGCATCGGATGAGGAGCGGAGCAGATAATCTTGAAGGTGAAATACAGTTTTTTGCAGGCAACAGGCTGGATCAGGCACCGTTAGCCGCGCAGGGAGTAGGACAAAGTTCATGGATACAGATGCAGGCTCAGACTGGAGCTTTCAGAGGCAGAAGGCAGGAAAAGACTTGATGACAGAATTCTGGGCCTACTCGCCTGAATCTGTAAAATGTGGAAAGTGAACCACATAAAGTCGGTGGCCTTTCATACTTAGGAATGGAATATCTGACCCATTCATGGCGGATCTGAAAGAGGACATGTTGGCGGTGGACGCACATATATTTGCGTCTTCAAAACTGGAACTGGAGGGAACATACATGTACTTATAGCATGCACATGGAGCCGTTGGGGTCTACGATAGGGGACATAACTGATCACAAAATTCATATTTCCTCATTCCCTCCTTGTCCCCTACGGACCTCAGGAGATATCGATCTTCATCAATCCATCGATCTGTTCATATAGCATCATTTGTTCTTCTTTCTTCTTCCGGGATCTTGAACTAAAACTTGGATGTGGGATACACGATGTGGCACACAGACCACAAATCGCTGGCCCACATTGTAGACATAAGCAGCAACTGAATAGTATGAGAAAGCCAATACCTAGGAAGGATAGGATTCTCCATCCCCAGGCTGACAACACGCTCCAAAACCAACCGGACCAAGTCCAGGTGCCTGGACTCTGGTGTATCTGGCTCATAATCTTATGAAGGCGAGTTATGGCTTTATATACTGACGGCGAATTTTCTGGTATGAAAACGCAGCAACTTGATCCGATGACCCTACAAGCTCCGCCCCTATCGGCCAGGATGACGTCAAGGACAAGACGATTTTGAAGCACAACAATCCGCATAGCAGACTGCTCTTCTGTTAAATTGCCTAAGGCGGAAGTAGTCTCGTTCACTACTGCTTCAAGGGTTCTGGTTAATCTACGTATCAGCTTACTATTAGTGACTGTACCTATATAGGGAAAGAAACCTTTATTGAAATCTGTGTATTGCTCCCATGCTGTTTCAGTGTAATCGACAATTGGGAGATCTCTCTGCTGTCTATTGTGTACTAAATGAGTATTTCTATGATAATCAGGAGGAGCTAGGAAAACAGGTGGCAGAAGGAATGCTATGTAACAGGTACCATCCCAGTCTAGAGGTAGACGTATATATGCGGTCTGGCCACATATGAAGTAGGAATGACGGGAAGCTCTAAATGTAGACTTGCCTTGATCACTGAATTTTATTACAGTGGCGCATTTACTATGGCCCATGTGTATGGAACCATTCTTTCTTACACATAATTCCCCTTTTACTGGGAATACTGACATGGCGGGCAATATTGGTGTAGCTTCGGATTCAACGTTCAGGATCATGAGGTTAAGTGTAAAATTACCTAATCCATATACTTCATTTTCTAGATCAGTTCCTGTTCTTTTGGGAAGTCCCTCCTTGTTATGGTAGCAGACTTTAAGCAAAACTAGGTTCAGGTTTCCCCATACCCAGTTGTCTTGATAAACTGCGGAATTTGAATCTAGGGAATTAATCAAACTAAACCATGCTCCACAGGAGCCATTGTGTGTGAATGGATATGGAAAGAGGGGCAAAACTCCCTTATAGTTCTGATAGGGAGGGAGTCGGCCACATATCCAACAATTTGTGGCATTGCTGGTCTGATGGGAATGATGTAACATACTAATGAATGTGTTGTTACGCAGCGCAAATCTATAGGACAACTCATGCGGAGGTAATTCGCTAAAAGAATGTTCTGCAGTTACATTGTAAGCACGCTTAAGAATAGGGTAATACATGTGTAATAGTATGCTGGAAATGATGATCAGAAGACTTAGAAAAAACAAAATTAATAATGTTACTGTGCAGTGACTACGAAGTGATTTACAATACGCATGCTTTTTCAGCTGCATCTGTTGATTTCTTTCTCTATTCCGGTCTAGAGGATACATGTCAGAGACAAATTCAACCGATTCACCTTGGAGAGGACTTAAACAATCAAATTGTCTGACTTGCTAGACCTTAATTTTAGTTTATAAAGTTCTGGTTTTGACTGCTCAACCAAGGGGAGCTTTGAGTCTGTCTGTGAGGGAATGCAGGGTTGAGTATTCACACTGGATGGTAGTCCATAAAATTTCTTGATATGACTCGAGTGCAACCACCCTTTACGTCCCTCGATCTTCACGGCTGTCCTTGTGGTTAGTAGAACAAGCTTCGGCGACTTCCACCTAGGCTCCAGTTGGGTCTTCCGGTCGAAATTCCGGACCAGAACCAGGTCGCCCGGAACCACGTCATGGGGCTTCACCTCAGTATTATCGGGAAAAGCTGCAGCTACCTGTGAACGACAAGATTGTAGTGCAGACATCAAGGAAGCCAGGTAATCTGTCAGCATATTACAGTCAACATCAGTGATTTTGCGAGGTATAGGCGTCCCCCACATATTTGGTGGTCTACCGAAGATCACCTCGTACGGGGATAGCCCTGTTCGAGAATGTGCTACCATTCTCATGTAAAAGAGAGCAACTGGTAAGGCTACTATCCAATCGACACCTTTTTCTCTACATATTTTGGACAATCTAATTTTCAGAGTTTGATTATGGCGTTCCACGAGACCTGCTGCCTCGGGATGTCGGACACAATGGAATTTCCATTGGTAACCTAACAAAAGGGAAACGTGTTTCATTAGTTCGGATGAGAATGGCTGGCCGTTATCTGAGTAGACAACACGTGGCAAACCATACCGTGGGAAGAATTCTCGAACTAACTGTTTGGCAGTAGTCGGGGCAGTGTAATCTGAAACCGGGTAGGCTTCTGTCCAACGGGAAAGAGCACAAACAACTACGAGAACATATTTGAATCCTCGACATCGTTCCATCTGGATATAATCCATCTGGAGGGCTTCAAAAGCATGATCGGGAGGTTGAAATCCACCCTGCTCTACGGGGATGCTTTTACCTGGATTGAACTGACAACATATCATACAGGTACGAACTTTTTGTTTAGCTGCTGCTCGCAAGTGTTTGTTGAACCAAATGTGTTGAATGCTGTCTAGCATAGCTTTTTCTCCTAGGTGCGCTGGACTATGTATTGTGTTAATGATGACTTGAACCATGGAGTCGGGAAGAAACCATATAGATTTTTCCTTCGTCATCCATCCTTGATCCGTTTGGATCCCTCCTAATTCAGTCCATTTCTTCATTTCTTCTGGTGTAGCATGTGTCTGTATGTCAATTACATCAAGGGTGGGATCCTTAACTGTCATGCAATGTGTTGGTGTCGGAACTATTGTCTTTGTCATGTCAGTTGTGTGAGTCTGATTCTGAGCAGTCTGTTTAGCTGCTCTGTCAGCTAGGTCATTACCCTGAGAAATGATATCGGTAACTTTTGTGTGGGCTTTGCATTTCATAATCGATATTGCAGTAGGTAGATGAATCGCGTCTAATAGGGCTTGAATGAGGGATCCGTGTTGGATGTGGGCACCGTGAGAAGTTAAATAACCTCTCTCTCGCCACAGTACGCCGAAGTCATGGACGACTCCGAATGCATAACGTGAATCTGTGTATATGTTGACTTTCTTATTTTTGGCTTGAATACGGGCTTGTGTCAGAGCGATGAGCTCTGCTGCTTGAGCTGACAAAGTGTTAATACAATTTGTTTCAATGACTTCAGTGTCTGTTGTGACTGCGTAAGCGGCCACTAACTCTCCTGTACTTGTTCTCATACATGACCCATCTACATACAATGTCAAGTCTGGATCTGACAAAGGGATATCTGTCAAGTCTTGTCTGGGTTTCGTCGTGATAGTAATGACTTCGACACAATCATGTGCCAAGGGGTCCGTTCCGCCCACTGGTAACAGTGTGGCAGGATTTAACGTATTACAACGTCTGATTTCTATGTGTGGCTGAAACAATGTCAATTCGTAACCAGTGAGTCTCGCTATAGTCAAGTGTTGTGTTTGTGTGCGGTTCAAGAGAACCTCTACTGCGTGTGGTACTTGTACTGTCAATTGGTGTCCTAACACTATGGCATCGCTTTGTCTGATTGCTAAAGCTGTTGCTGCCACCGATTTCAGGCACGCAGGAAGAGCCTGAGCTACTGGATCTAATGTACTAGAGAAATAAGCACATGGTTTGTGTGATCCTGCTTGTTCCTGAGTGAGTACTGACAAGGCAGTACCTTCGCGTTCTGTAACAAAGAGTGTAAACTGTTTACTGTAACATGGTGTTGCTAAAACAGGTGCTTGGCATAAAGCTTTCTTTAAGCTTTCAAAGGCGTGTGTATGTTCTTGAGTCCAAGGGAGGACAGTCGATGTGGCTGCCTCCTGTGTTGTCAACTGGATGAGTGGCTTTGCTAGAAATGCATATTGAGGGATCCACTGCCTACAGTATGAAGTGAGACCTATAAAAGCCCGCACCTCCTTTTGTGTCTTGGGTGGTGACATGTTAGCAATTAACTGGATGCGGTCGGGTGTAAGCTGCCTTCCCTCCTTGGACAGCGAGTGCCCAAGGTAAACAACTCGCTGGACACAGAATTGCAGCTTAGAAGGGGACACCTTGTGCCCCTTGTCGGCCAGAAATTTCAAAACCGTCAGTGACGCTGTTTCACATTCAGGTTCGCTTCGGGCGGTGATCAGCAGATCATCGACATATTGAAGCAAGGCAGTGTTAACTGGCATGTGGATACTGTCAAGTTCTCGTTTCAGTGCTTGGCTATAGATGCTGGGGCTTTCTGTAAATCCTTGAGGTGCGCGTGTGAATTTAAAACTTCGTCCATTTAAACTGAATCCGAACAGATATTGACTTTCCGGATCTATTGGGACGCTAAAGAAAGCATTCTTGAGATCAATTACAGTGAAGAACGTTGCTTCCGAGTCAATAGCTGTTAGTAATGAAGAGATATCTGGGACCACAGGGTATTGTGGTACAATACATTTATTTAATTCGCGCAGATCAATAACTAATCGATATACTGGTGGTGCTTTTGGATCCGTTCTTTTAAGAATCGGAATTATCGGGGAATTGCATACATTGGAGTCGGTTTCGACAACCACTCCTTGTGCAATGAGCTCGTCAATGATTTGCAGCAAAGCCACAACAGCATCTGGTGGTAACTTGTATTGTCGTATTCGTGGTAATACTACTCCTGTTTTCAGTGTGACTCGATATGGTGTAATGTTCATGCAACCAACATCAGTGGGGCCTTGTGCCCATAAATGTGTAGGTAAATTCTGCAGCCGGTGATCCATATCTCTGGACACGTAGTGACCTTTAAAGTCACGCAAAAATAATCGTACTCCTTCCGGAGAACAACATATTATAGCTCCTAGAGCTTTCAATGTTTTTATACCTAACAAGTTTTCTGGACATGATTTAGTAAGCAATAAATCTGTAGTACGTGTCAATGGACCAACCGTCAGTGGAAGAGGTTGTGTTACTTCATTAATGATAGGTTTTCCTGAGAATCCAAGGGAAATATTTTGTGAGCCTGAGAGGGGTGCCCCTGGAACTTCACTGCGTCTTATAGTTGTTCTGCTTGCCCCTGTATCAAGTAAAAACTTTCTGTCTTCCCCTAATAGTTCACTATGTACATAAGGTCCCTCTTGGTCTACAGGAACCTCAATAAGGGGTAAGCCAACTTCCCTCTCTAGGCTATTTCATGTATATCGCTGATAATCGGGATAATCTGCTTGTGCATACTGATACATCTGTTGTGTGGTTGCTTGTGTGGCAGCAATAGGCTGCGCTTGTGGTGGTGCTACGGTCTGTTGTGGAGCTCCCTGTTGCGGA
Source organism: Triturus cristatus (assembly GCF_964204655.1). Classification (NCBI taxonomy): domain Eukaryota; kingdom Metazoa; phylum Chordata; class Amphibia; order Caudata; family Salamandridae; genus Triturus; species Triturus cristatus. The sequence continues at coordinate 859,805,976 of NC_140581.1, forward strand.
GCTAGTTGTTGCGGAGCTAACCTAGGTTGTGCATGCTGAGGGATTTGTTGTTGATTCTGATCCTGTCTAGGTGGACGTGGTCTCTCCTGGGTTCTACCTGTGGCAATATTATGTTTCAGGACTGGACAATCGTGTATATAATGACCTTGTTGTTTACAATAGTTGCATGTCCCTTTCGTTGGGCCTGCGGAATCACCCTTTTGATGACCATCAGCTGGAACTGACTGAGCAACAAGCATTTTCATTTTTGTATCTTTCATACGTCTTTGTTCGTGTTCTTGTTCTTCTCTAATTCTATTGTGGTGATATTGTAACATCTGTAACATCTGTGACGGGGTATTACCTTGCCAGGTACTTTCGAATTTCAATACTCTATTCTTGACTTGTGGTAGGGAATTTTCAACTAATTTTGTCACAAACAGATGTGGATATGACTCGCTACTTGCTTTTATGCCACTATTTATACCAAAACATTTTTCAAATCGGGAATAGAAATCACTAGTTTCTTCATCTTGCTTTTGTTTACAGGCTGAGATTGCACCCCAGTCTTCCTTTTTCGTAGTTAATAAACGTGGCAGTACCTGCACTAGTAATCCTGGTAATGCTGTAGTCTTTTCCCCAAGCCCTGCTCCTGCAGCTCGGGCCCTTTCTTCGTTTTCTAATGCTGTCCAATCTATCTTTTGGTCTCCCACCTCCCATTCCTTTTCTTTGAGTTTCTCGTAAACACCGGCGGGTAATAGGACTTTTAATATTTTCATAATGTCGGGGTAGGTATACTCTCCCATGAGTAACATGTCTTTTATCTCACGGTGGAAACCTGCTGGATCCTTGTCATGGCTGGGTACTACTTTCTTCATTTCTAATAATTCAATTTTAGTTATAGGCGTGTACACAAACACGCGTGTAAAGTTATTACCTTCACCTCTGATTGGGTGTACTTCGCGTAACGGATTCTGTCTATCTATGTGATACATTTTTCTTCCCATAATGGGAACTGGAACGTGTTCTGGGCATACGGAAGCTATATACTGGTTTCGAAATTCTAGAATTTCATTAATTAAATCAGTACCTGACCCTCTCCATTTGTTCGTGAGTAGTTCTGTCAATATGTCAGGTAAGGGTCCTGGATCGGAGTGTTGGCTTTTATATAATATAAGGAGGTGTTGAATCATGTATATACTAGCTAAACGCTGTTCGTAGGGGTCAAGATTCAGAAACGTGTGCGCTAGTGCATCATCATTGTATTCACTGGGACTATCAGCCCATTGTACTGCTGACCTGGCTAATTCTTGTTCGTCCATGGAATCGAGCATATGGTACCCCCTTCGATCTCGGAGTAATTTATCAACGGCTTGGAATAGGTGTTCAGGGGATCTTGTATTTAACATAGGGTTTGGAAAATGTCTATTATATTCTGGACGTATCGGACGTATCGGATCATTAAAGCCTCTAGTATTATTATGGGGTCTTCCTCTACCTACGTAAGCTATCGTTTCTAATTGTTCTGAGTCTTGCTCCTCCTCTTCCTCTGATTCAACTCTGTCTGCTTCTCGTCTTTCTTTATGTATTTGTTCTACTTCCTTGCGGATCTTTCGATACATGGCGATTATACACGCCTGTCTATCATGTTTCTCTTCTGATATGTTCTGACCCCATTTGGCAAGTTTTTTGCATGGTATCATGATCTGCCCCAGGCCTGTCTTGGTTCCTAATCACGCAATTTATAAAAAAACGTAGTAGTTGTCTTTGTACATCCACTTTCTGGTATTCCATAGCTTCGTTAATACTCTCTGGACCTCGCCCTGTTTGGACAAAGCGATATATATCGTCTAGGTGTTCAACCATTCCTGGTATCGTCATTAAATACAATGTAGCTCGTCGTATACGTAGTGATGATATGAGCAATTTGTCCTGTCTACCTGGCACTGGATCGTATCTACAATCCACAAGCTGTTCTTTAAACATGTCGGATGTCGCTAGTTGAGGTGTACGTTGGAGTGCTAAATCTCTAAGGGTCTGTTTATTCCGCGGCGGTGTGGCAAACATGTCTGTCGTACCTCCTGTAGCACCATCTGAGGTGCTGGGCAAGAAAGGATTCGTTGGGCGTAGGATAGAGATTGTAGATGCGGGAAAAACTGTAGAAACGGACGGACCTGTGGGAACTTGTGTAGGAGTTTGTAGTTGCGGGGATACAGACGGATGCTCTTGGTGTTGAACACCATCGGCAAGCGGTGTGTGTGGTATGGTATTAGCATACTCGGGAGCTACGTCATCTAAATAGGAGGAAAGGAAAACGTCCTTTGCTGTTTTGGGATGTGTTTTGGGATGTGCTTTTATCGGGAGCAATGGAGGAGTTAAGTCTTTTGGTATTTCCGGGGTAGCCTTAGGTAACCCTTCGGCCAAAAGAGGATACATACCATTCATAAGAGTGTTTCTTTGTCTATCTACTTGTTCTGATTTTACTTGGGTACCTTCCTCAATTAATAGATTTTCTCGGGTTTTGTTTGAATTCTCTCTACCTTTCTCTTCCTGTCTGAGCGCTTTTTCTGTACGTCTATATGATTCTTTACGCCATAACTCAATGGCATCTTTCTGTGACTGTCTGGCTTTCTTTTTCCATAATTCTTCTTCTACTCTCATGATGCTATCTGCATCCCAGGTCCCCGCTGCGGGCCATCTCTGATTTTCTGGCAAATCCTTGGTGTAGTCCACCCATAAATCAAGAAATAATACGGCATCTAGGCCATGCTTATGATACATAAAGTACCCTGGAGTGTCCCTTGGTGGGATGGGAACAGCTTCTTCGAGTACCCCTTTTCTAGTTTTGATCTGTCTTAATTTCGAAAAGAGCGGCATTTTTAGACGGTTACTAGAACACACTTTATACAATGAACACAATAATGAACAGTCATTCACACCACAATATATAGAACGTATTAAAACATTTAACACTTAACAGTTTTACGAACGATGATAACTAATAGAAAACTAGTTACTGACATAATACTGACACTAGATAATACTTATTTATATGCAAGACATACTAGATATACTGCTAAACAGTACAGATACACTGCTGAAACAGTGCAGACCGGATTTGTGTACCCAAACCCGTCTTGACCGGCACAGACTATGTGCACGTTAAATGCCTCCCCGGCAATGGTACTCACCGGGTAGCTCGGAACGGAAGGCCTCGGAACGGAACTGAAACTGGACCGGACTGGACTCGACTCGATTGGACTCGGAACTTCGGAACCTGGTGGGCCTCTGTATACCTCGGATCTTGCTCTCTCAGCTAGGCTCTGGTCGGGATACTTCGCACTTCTCACCGCCTCGTCTGGGTGTTGATCGCAGCCTCAGTCGCCCCCGCTTGGCCGGAGGGAGATACAGGAAATCCTGCAGGTACGCGTTTTTGTCCGTTCAGCTGTGGCAGGAGACCGGGCCTGCAACGCACCTCCGGCGCGTGAGATGAGAAAGTGTCCCTATTCGGGCGCCAATTTATGTGGTAAATATTTCATTACCGGTACTATTTTTTATGCGGTAAAGTCTAGTAAGAATAACTCAGTAAATATAAGAGGCAGAATCCGTGGTATTAGAGGTTCTAAAAGGCTTTATTCCTATACAAAGGAATACAATTCGAATTGCAGGCTTCTATTCCATCACCACGAAAGTTCAGGAAGGAAGGGCATACATTATTGACAGATAATCAGTTTTATAGGAAATGCATTACAGTGAAACAGATGCAGGAGGCGTAACAGCTGATAGTACAGATAAAATGTGCATACGTAACTAATAGAGGCGGACATATAGGCGTAACTTAGATAACGTCATTATACATAATGTCACAAGTGGGTGGATCCATAAGAGAATCCTGCAATGTCAGCAGAAATATTTGGCAGAGATGCGCGCGCAGCCGCATGACGTGTGATTGACGTGCAACTAGAGGGTGAAGGGGACTTGACATTTAGCTCTACATGTGGAGACAGAAGTCTGGGGAGTCATGTCAACCTAATCCCAAATCATATCTAATATCCTATGTTTAAAGAACTGTGTTATCCAAAAGGAAAGGTCTCTAGGATAGAATCTATTCTATACTGACTGTTAGTGCGTGTACAAGCGTCTAAGTGTCTACATGAGATGCGAGGGGGTAGGAATATTCCATGGTAACGGGGGCTATGAATTACTTGCATGAGGACAGCGAGGCCTGGCCCTTTGCACGGTAGCTGGAGGAATGTTTACCTAAACTACTAGACAGGAATGCATCGGATGAGGAGCGGAGCAGATAATCTTGAAGGTGAAATACAGTTTTTTGCAGGCAACAGGCTGGATCAGGCACCGTTAGCCGCGCAGGGAGTAGGACAAAGTTCATGGATACAGATGCAGGCTCAGACTGGAGCTTTCAGAGGCAGAAGGCAGGAAAAGACTTGATGACAGAATTCTGGGCCTACTTGCCTGAATCTGTAAAATGTGGAAAGTGAACCACATAAAGTCGGTGGCCTTTCATACTTAGGAATGGAATATCTGACCCATTCATGGCGGATCTGAAAGAGGACATGTTGGCGGTGGACGCACATATATTTGCGTCTTCAAAACTGGAACTGGAGGGAACATACATGTACTTATAGCATGCACATGGAGCCGTTGGGGTCTACGATAGGGGACATAACTGATCACAAAATTCATATTTCCTCATTCCCTCCTTGTCCCCTACGGACCTCAGGAGATATCGATCTTCATCAATCCATCGATCTGTTCATATAGCATCATTTGTTCTTCTTTCTTCTTCCGGGATCTTGAACTAAAACTTGGATGTGGGATACACGATGTGGCACACAGACCACAAATCGCTGGCCCACATTGTAGACATAAGCAGCAACTGAATAGTATGAGAAAGCCAATACCTAGGAAGGATAGGATTCTCCATCCCCAGGCTGACAACACGCTCCAAAACCAACTGGACCAAGTCCAGGTGCCTGGACTCTGGTGTATCTGGCTCATAATCTTATGAAGGCGAGTTATGGCTTTATATACTGACGGCGAATTTTCTGGTATGAAAACGCAGCAACTTGATCCGATGACCCTACAAGCTCCGCCCCTATCGGCCAGGATGACGTCAAGGACAAGACGATTTTGAAGCACAACAATCCGCATAGCAGACTGCTCTTCTGTTAAATTGCCTAAGGCGGAAGTAGTCTCGTTCACTACTGCTTCAAGGGTTCTGGTTAATCTACGTATCAGCTTACTATTAGTGACTGTACCTATATAGGGAAAGAAACCTTTATTGAAATCTGTGTATTGCTCCCATGCTGTTTCAGTGTAATCGACAATTGGGAGATCTCTCTGCTGTCTATTGTGTACTAAATGAGTATTTCTATGATAATCAGGAGGAGCTAGGAAAACAGGTGGCAGAAGGAATGCTATGTAACAGGTACCATCCCAGTCTAGAGGTAGACGTATATATGCGGTCTGGCCACATATGAAGTAGGAATGACGGGAAGCTCTAAATGTAGACTTGCCTTGATCACTGAATTTTATTACAGTGGCGCATTTACTATGGCCCATGTGTATGGAACCATTCTTTCTTACACATAATTCCCCTTTTACTGGGAATACTGACATGGCGGGCAATATTGGTGTAGCTTCGGATTCAACGTTCAGGATCATGAGGTTAAGTGTAAAATTACCTAATCCATATACTTCATTTTCTAGATCAGTTCCTGTTCTTTTGGGAAGTCCCTCCTTGTTATGGTAGCAGACTTTAAGCAAAACTAGGTTCAGGTTTCCCCATACCCAGTTGTCTTGATAAACTGCGGAATTTGAATCTAGGGAATTAATCAAACTAAACCATGCTCCACAGGAGCCATTGTGTGTGAACGGATATGGAAAGAGGGGCAAAACTCCCTTATAGTTCTGATAGGGAGGGAGTCGGCCACATATCCAACAATTTGTGGCATTGCTGGTCTGATGGGAATGATGTAACATACTAATGAATGTGTTGTTACGCAGCGCAAATCTATAGGACAACTCATGCGGAGGTAATTCGCTAAAAGAATGTTCTGCAGTTACATTGTAAGCACGCTTAAGAATAGGGTAATACATGTGTAATAGTATGCTGGAAATGATGATCAGAAGACTTAGAAAAAACAAAATTAATAATGTTACTGTGCAGTGACTACGAAGTGATTTACAATACGCATGCTTTTTCAGCTGCATCTGTTGATTTCTTTCTCTATTCCGGTCTAGAGGATACATGTCAGAGACAAATTCAACCGATTCACCTTGGAGAGGACTTAAACAATCAAATTGTCTGACTTGCTAGACCTTAATTTTAGTTTATAAAGTTCTGGTTTTGACTGCTCAACCAAGGGGAGCTTTGAGTCTGTCTGTGAGGGAATGCAGGGTTGAGTATTCACACTGGATGGTAGCCCATAAAATTTCTTGATATGACTCGAGTGCAACCACCCTTTACGTCCCTCGATCTTCACGGCTGTCCTTGTGGTTAGTAGAACAAGCTTCGGCGACTTCCACCTAGGCTCCAGTTGGGTCTTCCGGTCGAAATTCCGGACCAGAACCAGGTCGCCCGGAACCACGTCATGGGGCTTCACCTCAGTATTATCGGGAAAAGCTGCAGCTACCTGTGAACGACAAGATTGTAGTGCAGACATCAAGGAAGCCAGGTAATCTGTCAGCATATTACAGTCAACATCAGTGATTTTGCGAGGTATAGGCGTCCCCCACATATTTGGTGGTCTACCGAAGATCACCTCGTACGGGGATAGCCCTGTTCGAGAATGTGCTACCATTCTCATGTAAAAGAGAGCAACTGGTAAGGCTACTATCCAATCGACACCTTTTTCTCTACATATTTTGGACAATCTAATTTTCAGAGTTTGATTATGGCGTTCCACGAGACCTGCTGCCTCGGGATGTCGGACACAATGGAATTTCCATTGGTAACCTAACAAAAGGGAAACGTGTTTCATTAGTTCGGATGAGAATGGCTGGCCGTTATCTGAGTAGACAACACGTGGCAAACCATACCGTGGGAAGAATTCTCGAACTAACTGTTTGGCAGTAGTCGGGGCAGTGTAATCTGAAACCGGGTAGGCTTCTGTCCAACGGGAAAGAGCACAAACAACTACGAGAACATATTTGAATCCTCGACATCGTTCCATCTGGATATAATCCATCTGGAGGGCTTCAAAAGCATGATCGGGAGGTTGAAATCCACCCTGCTCTACGGGGATGCTTTTACCTGGATTGAACTGACAACATATCATACAGGTACGAACTTTTTGTTTAGCTGCTGCTCGCAAGTGTTTGTTGAACCAAATGTGTTGAATGCTGTCTAGCATAGCTTTTTCTCCTAGGTGCGCTGGACTATGTATTGTGTTAATGATGACTTGAACCATGGAGTCGGGAAGAAACCATATAGATTTTTCCTTCGTCATCCATCCTTGATCCGTTTGGATCCCTCCTAATTCAGTCCATTTCTTCATTTCTTCTGGTGTAGCATGTGTCTGTATGTCAATTACATCAAGGGTGGGATCCTTAACTGTCATGCAATGTGTTGGTGTCGGAACTATTGTCTTTGTCATGTCAGTTGTGTGAGTCTGATTCTGAGCAGTCTGTTTAGCTGCTCTGTCAGCTAGGTCATTACCCTGAGAAATGATATCGGTAACTTTTGTGTGGGCTTTGCATTTCATAATCGATATTGCAGTAGGTAGATGAATCGCGTCTAATAGGGCTTGAATGAGGGATCCGTGTTGGATGTGGGCACCGTGAGAAGTTAAATAACCTCTCTCTCGCCACAGTACGCCGAAGTCATGGACGACTCCGAATGCATAACGTGAATCTGTGTATATGTTGACTTTCTTATTTTTGGCTTGAATACAGGCTTGTGTCAGAGCGATGAGCTCTGCTGCTTGAGCTGACAAAGTGTTAATACAATTTGTTTCAATGACTTCAGTGTCTGTTGTGACTGCGTAAGCGGCCACTAACTCTCCTGTACTTGTTCTCATACATGACCCATCTACATACAATGTCAAGTCTGGATCTGACAAAGGGATATCTGTCAAGTCTTGTCTGGGTTTCGTCGTGATAGTAATGACTTCGACACAATCATGTGCCAAGGGGTCCGTTCCGCCCACTGGTAACAGTGTGGCAGGATTTAACGTATTACAACGTCTGATTTCTATGTGTGGCTGAAACAATGTCAATTCGTAACCAGTGAGTCTCGCTATAGTCAAGTGTTGTGTTTGTGTGCGGTTCAAGAGAACCTCTACTGCGTGTGGTACTTGTACTGTCAATTGGTGTCCTAACACTATGGCATCGCTTTGTCTGATTGCTAAAGCTGTTGCTGCCACCGATTTCAGGCACGCAGGAAGAGCCTGAGCTACTGGATCTAATGTACTAGAGAAATAAGCACATGGTTTGTGTGATCCTGCTTGTTCCTGAGTGAGTACTGACAAGGCAGTACCTTCGCGTTCTGTAACAAAGAGTGTAAACTGTTTACTGTAACATGGTGTTGCTAAAACAGGTGCTTGGCATAAAGCTTTCTTTAAGCTTTCAAAGGCGTGTGTATGTTCTTGAGTCCAAGGGAGGACAGTCGATGTGGCTGCCTCCTGTGTTGTCAACTGGATGAGTGGCTTTGCTAGAAATGCATATTGAGGGATCCACTGCCTACAGTATGAAGTGAGACCTATAAAAGCCCGCACCTCCTTTTGTGTCTTGGGTGGTGACATGTTAGCAATTAACTGGATGCGGTCGGGTGTAAGCTGCCTTCCCTCCTTGGACAGCGAGTGCCCAAGGTAAACAACTCGCTGGACACAGAATTGCAGCTTAGAAGGGGACACCTTGTGCCCCTTGTCGGCCAGAAATTTCAAAACCGTCAGTGACGCTGTTTCACATTCAGGTTCGCTTCGGGCGGTGATCAGCAGATCATCGACATATTGAAGCAAGGCAGTGTTAACTGGCATGTGGATACTGTCAAGTTCTCGTTTCAGTGCTTGGCTATAGATGCTGGGGCTTTCTGTAAATCCTTGAGGTGCGCGTGTGAATTTAAAACTTCGTCCATTTAAACTGAATCCGAACAGATATTGACTTTCCGGATCTATTGGGACGCTAAAGAAAGCATTCTTGAGATCAATTACAGTGAAGAACGTTGCTTCCGAGTCAATAGCTGTTAGTAATGAAGAGATATCTGGGACCACAGGGTATTGTGGTACAATACATTTATTTAATTCGCGCAGATCAATAACTAATCGATATACTGGTGGTGCTTTTGGATCCGTTCTTTTAAGAATCGGAATTATCGGGGAATTGCATACATTGGAGTCGGTTTCGACAACCACTCCTTGTGCAATGAGCTCGTCAATGATTTGCAGCAAAGCCACAACAGCATCTGGTGGTAACTTGTATTGTCGTATTCGTGGTAATACTACTCCTGTTTTCAGTGTGACTCGATATGGTGTAATGTTCATGCAACCAACATCAGTGGGGCCTTGTGCCCATAAATGTGTAGGTAAATTCTGCAGCCGGTGATCCATATCTCTGGACACGTAGTGACCTTTAAAGTCACGCAAAAATAATCGTACTCCTTCCGGAGAACAACATATTATAGCTCCTAGAGCTTTCAATGTTTTTATACCTAACAAGTTTTCTGGACATGATTTAGTAAGCAATAAATCTGTAGTACGTGTCAATGGACCAACCGTCAGTGGAAGAGGTTGTGTTACTTCATTAATGATAGGTTTTCCTGAGAATCCAAGGGAAATATTTTGTGAGCCTGAGAGGGGTGCCCCTGGAACTTCACTGCGTCTTATAGTTGTTCTGCTTGCCCCTGTATCAAGTAAAAACTTTCTGTCTTCCCCTAATAGTTCACTATGTACATAAGGTCCCTCTTGGTCTACAGGAACCTCAATAAGGGGTAAGCCAACTTCCCTCTCTAGGCTATTTCATGTATATCGCTGATAATCGGGATAATCTGCTTGTGCATACTGATACATCTGTTGTGTGGTTGCTTGTGTGGCAGCAATAGGCTGCGCTTGTGGTGGTGCTACGGTCTGTTGTGGAGCTCCCTGTTGCGGAGCTAGTTGTTGCGGAGCTAACCTAGGTTGTGCATGCTGAGGGATTTGTTGTTGATTCTGATCCTGTCTAGGTGGACGTGGTCTCTCCTGGGTTCTACCTGTGGCAATATTATGTTTCAGGACTGGACAATCGTGTATATAATGACCTTGTTGTTTACAATAGTTGCATGTCCCTTTCGTTGGGCCTGCGGAATCACCCTTTTGATGACCATCAGCTGGAACTGACTGAGCAACAAGCAATTTCATTTTTGTATCTTTCATACGTCTTTGTTCGTGTTCTTGTTCTTCTCTAATTCTATTGTGGTGATATTGTAACATCTGTAACATCTGTGACGGGGTATTACCTTGCCAGGTACTTTCGAATTTCAATACTCTATTCTTGACTTGTGGTAGGGAATTTTCAACTAATTTTGTCACAAACAGATGTGGATATGACTCGCTACTTGCTTTTATGCCACTATTTATACCAAAACATTTTTCAAATCGGGAATAGAAATCACTAGTTTCTTCATCTTGCTTTTGTTTACAGGCTGAGATTGCACCCCAGTCTTCCTTTTTCGTAGTTAATAAACGTGGCAGTACCTGCACTAGTAATCCTGGTAATGCTGTAGTCTTTTCCCCAAGCCCTGCTCCTGCAGCTCGGGCCCTTTCTTCGTTTTCTAATGCTGTCCAATCTATCTTTTGGTCTCCCACCTCCCATTCCTTTTCTTTGAGTTTCTCGTAAACACCGGCGGGTAATAGGACTTTTAATATTTTCATAATGTCGGGGTAGGTATACTCTCCCATGAGTAACATGTCTTTTATCTCACGGTGGAAACCTGCTGGATCCTTGTCATGGCTGGGTACTACTTTCTTCATTTCTAATAATTCAATTTTAGTTATAGGCGTGTACACAAACACGCGTGTAAAGTTATTACCTTCACCTCTGATTGGGTGTACTTCGCGTAACGGATTCTGTCTATCTATGTGATACATTTTTCTTCCCATAATGGGAACTGGAACGTGTTCTGGGCATACGAAAGCTATATACTGGTTTCGAAATTCTAGAATTTCATTAATTAAATCAGTACCTGACCCTCTCCATTTGTTCGTGAGTAGTTCTGTCAATATGTCAGGTAAGGGTCCTGGATCGGAGTGTTGGCTTTTATATAATATAAGGAGGTGTTGAATCATGTATATACTAGCTAAACGCTGTTCGTAGGGGTCAAGATTCAGAAACGTGTGCGCTAGTGCATCATCATTGTATTCACTGGGACTATCAGCCCATTGTACTGCTGACCTGGCTAATTCTTGTTCGTCCATGGAATCGAGCATATGGTACCCCCTTCGATCTCGGAGTAATTTATCAACGGCTTGGAATAGGTGTTCAGGGGATCTTGTATTTAACATAGGGTTTGGAAAATGTCTATTATATTCTGGACGTATCGGACGTATCGGATCATTAAAGCCTCTAGTATTATTATGGGGTCTTCCTCTACCTACGTAAGCTATCGTTTCTAATTGTTCTGAGTCTTGCTCCTCCTCTTCCTCTGATTCAACTCTGTCTGCTTCTCGTCTTTCTTTATGTATTTGTTCTACTTCCTTGCGGATCTTTCGATACATGGCGATTATACACGCCTGTCTATCATGTTTCTCTTCTGATATGTTCTGACCCCATTTGGCAAGTTTTTTGCATGGTATCATGATCTGCCCCAGGCCTGTCTTGGTTCCTAATCACGCAATTTATAAAAAAACGTAGTAGTTGTCTTTGTACATCCACTTTCTGGTATTCCATAGCTTCGTTAATACTCTCTGGACCTCGCCCTGTTTGGACAAAGCGATATATATCGTCTAGGTGTTCAACCATTCCTGGTATCGTCATTAAATACAATGTAGCTCGTCGTATACGTAGTGATGATATGAGCAATTTGTCCTGTCTACCTGGCACTGGATCGTATCTACAATCCACAAGCTGTTCTTTAAACATGTCGGATGTCGCTAGTTGAGGTGTACGTTGGAGTGCTAAATCTCTAAGGGTCTGTTTATTCCGCGGCGGTGTGGCAAACATGTCTGTCGTACCTCCTGTAGCACCATCTGAGGTGCTGGGCAAGAAAGGATTCGTTGGGCGTAGGATAGAGATTGTAGATGCGGGAAAAACTGTAGAAACGGACGGACCTGTGGGAACTTGTGTAGGAGTTTGTAGTTGCGGGGATACAGACGGATGCTCTTGGTGTTGAACACCATCGGCAAGCGGTGTGTGTGGTATGGTATTAGCATACTCGGGAGCTACGTCATCTAAATAGGAGGAAAGGAAAACGTCCTTTGCTGTTTTGGGATGTGTTTTGGGATGTGCTTTTATCGGGAGCAATGGAGGAGTTAAGTCTTTTGGTATTTCCGGGGTAGCCTTAGGTAACCCTTCGGCCAAAAGAGGATACATACCATTCATAAGAGTGTTTCTTTGTCTATCTACTTGTTCTGATTTTACTTGGGTACCTTCCTCAATTAATAGATTTTCTCGGGTTTTGTTTGAATTCTCTCTACCTTTCTCTTCCTGTCTGAGCGCTTTTTCTGTACGTCTATATGATTCTTTACGCCATAACTCAATGGCATCTTTCTGTGACTGTCTGGCTTTCTTTTTCCATAATTCTTCTTCTACTCTCATGATGCTATCTGCATCCCAGGTCCCCGCTGCGGGCCATCTCTGATTTTCTGGCAAATCCTTGGTGTAGTCCACCCATAAATCAAGAAATAATACGGCATCTAGGCCATGCTTATGATACATAAAGTACCCTGGAGTGTCCCTTGGTGGGATGGGAACAGCTTCTTCGAGTACCCCTTTTCTAGTTTTGATCTGTCTTAATTTCGAAAAGAGCGGCATTTTTAGACGGTTACTAGAACACACTTTATACAATGAACACAATAATGAACAGTCATTCACACCACAATATATAGAACGTATTAAAACATTTAACACTTAACAGTTTTACGAACGATGATAACTAATAGAAAACTAGTTACTGACATAATACTGACACTAGATAATACTTATTTATATGCAAGACATACTAGATATACTGCTAAACAGTACAGATACACTGCTGAAACAGTGCAGACCGGATTTGTGTACCCAAACCCGTCTTGACCGGCACAGACTATGTGCACGTTAAATGCCTCCCCGGCAATGGTACTCACCGGGTAGCTCGGAACGGAAGGCCTCGGAACGGAACTGAAACTGGACCGGACTGGACTCGACTCGATTGGACTCGGAACTTCGGAACCTGGTGGGCCTCTGTATACCTCGGATCTTGCTCTCTCAGCTAGGCTCTGGTCGGGATACTTCGCACTTCTCACCGCCTCGTCTGGGTGTTGATCGCAGCCTCAGTCGCCCCCGCTTGGCCGGAGGGAGATACAGGAAATCCTGCAGGTACGCGTTTTTGTCCGTTCAGCTGTGGCAGGAGACCGGGCCTGCAACGCACCTCCGGCGCGTGAGATGAGAAAGTGTCCCTATTCGGGCGCCAATTTATGTGGTAAATATTTCATTACCGGTACTATTTTTTATGCGGTAAAGTCTAGTAAGAATAACTCAGTAAATATAAGAGGCAGAATCCGTGGTATTAGAGGTTCTAAAAGGCTTTATTCCTATACAAAGGAATACAATTCGAATTGCAGGCTTCTATTCCATCACCACGAAAGTTCAGGAAGGAAGGGCATACATTATTGACAGATAATCAGTTTTATAGGAAATGCATTACAGTGAAACAGATGCAGGAGGCGTAACAGCTGATAGTACAGATAAAATGTGCATACGTAACTAATAGAGGCGGACATATAGGCGTAACTTAGATAACGTCATTATACATGATGTCACAAGTGGGTGGATCCATAAGAGAATCCTGCAATGTCAGCAGAAATATTTGGCAGAGATGCGCGCGCAGCCGCATGACGTGTGATTGACGTGCAACTAGAGGGTGAAGGGGACTTGACATTTAGCTCTACATGTGGAGACAGAAGTCTGGGGAGTCATGTCAACCTAATCCCAAATCATATCTAATATCCTATGTTTAAAGAACTGTGTTATCCAAAAGGAAAGGTCTCTAGGATAGAATCTATTCTATACTGACTGTTAGTGCGTGTACAAGCGTCTAAGTGTCTACATGAGATGCGAGGGGGTAGGAATATTCCATGGTAACGGGGGCTATGAATTACTTGCATGAGGACAGCGAGGCCTGGCCCTTTGCACGGTAGCTGGAGGAATGTTTACCTAAACTACTAGACAGGAATGCATCGGATGAGGAGCGGAGCAGATAATCTTGAAGGTGAAATACAGTTTTTTGCAGGCAACAGGCTGGATCAGGCACCGTTAGCCGCGCAGGGAGTAGGACAAAGTTCATGGATACAGATGCAGGCTCAGACTGGAGCTTTCAGAGGCAGAAGGCAGGAAAAGACTTGATGACAGAATTCTGGGCCTACTCGCCTGAATCTGTAAAATGTGGAAAGTGAACCACATAAAGTCGGTGGCCTTTCATACTTAGGAATGGAATATCTGACCCATTCATGGCGGATCTGAAAGAGGACATGTTGGCGGTGGACGCACATATATTTGCGTCTTCAAAACTGGAACTGGAGGGAACATACATGTACTTATAGCATGCACATGGAGCCGTTGGGGTCTACGATAGGGGACATAACTGATCACAAAATTCATATTTCCTCATTCCCTCCTTGTCCCCTACGGACCTCAGGAGATATCGATCTTCATCAATCCATCGATCTGTTCATATAGCATCATTTGTTCTTCTTTCTTCTTCCGGGATCTTGAACTAAAACTTGGATGTGGGATACACGATGTGGCACACAGACCACAAATCGCTGGCCCACATTGTAGACATAAGCAGCAACTGAATAGTATGAGAAAGCCAATACCTAGGAAGGATAGGATTCTCCATCCCCAGGCTGACAACACGCTCCAAAACCAACCGGACCAAGTCCAGGTGCCTGGACTCTGGTGTATCTGGCTCATAATCTTATGAAGGCGAGTTATGGCTTTATATACTGACGGCGAATTTTCTGGTATGAAAACGCAGCAACTTGATCCGATGACCCTACAAGCTCCGCCCCTATCGGCCAGGATGACGTCAAGGACAAGACGATTTTGAAGCACAACAATCCGCATAGCAGACTGCTCTTCTGTTAAATTGCCTAAGGCGGAAGTAGTCTCGTTCACTACTGCTTCAAGGGTTCTGGTTAATCTACGTATCAGCTTACTATTAGTGACTGTACCTATATAGGGAAAGAAACCTTTATTGAAATCTGTGTATTGCTCCCATGCTGTTTCAGTGTAATCGACAATTGGGAGATCTCTCTGCTGTCTATTGTGTACTAAATGAGTATTTCTATGATAATCAGGAGGAGCTAGGAAAACAGGTGGCAGAAGGAATGCTATGTAACAGGTACCATCCCAGTCTAGAGGTAGACGTATATATGCGGTCTGGCCACATATGAAGTAGGAATGACGGGAAGCTCTAAATGTAGACTTGCCTTGATCACTGAATTTTATTACAGTGGCGCATTTACTATGGCCCATGTGTATGGAACCATTCTTTCTTACACATAATTCCCCTTTTACTGGGAATACTGACATGGCGGGCAATATTGGTGTAGCTTCGGATTCAACGTTCAGGATCATGAGGTTAAGTGTAAAATTACCTAATCCATATACTTCATTTTCTAGATCAGTTCCTGTTCTTTTGGGAAGTCCCTCCTTGTTAGGGTAGCAGACTTTAAGCAAAACTAGGTTCAGGTTTCCCCATACCCAGTTGTCTTGATAAACTGCGGAATTTGAATCTAGGGAATTAATCAAACTAAACCATGCTCCACAGGAGCCATTGTGTGTGAACGGATATGGAAAGAGGGGCAAAACTCCCTTATAGTTCTGATAGGGAGGGAGTCGGCCACATATCCAACAATTTGTGGCATTGCTGGTCTGATGGGAATGATGTAACATACTAATGAATGTGTTGTTACGCAGCGCAAATCTATAGGACAACTCATGCGGAGGTAATTCGCTAAAAGAATGTTCTGCAGTTACATTGTAAGCACGCTTAAGAATAGGGTAATACATGTGTAATAGTATGCTGGAAATGATGATCAGAAGACTTAGAAAAAACAAAATTAATAATGTTACTGTGCAGTGACTACGAAGTGATTTACAATACGCATGCTTTTTCAGCTGCATCTGTTGATTTCTTTCTCTATTCCGGTCTAGAGGATACATGTCAGAGACAAATTCAACCGATTCACCTTGGAGAGGACTTAAACAATCAAATTGTCTGACTTGCTAGACCTTAATTTTAGTTTATAAAGTTCTGGTTTTGACTGCTCAACCAAGGGGAGCTTTGAGTCTGTCTGTGAGGGAATGCAGGGTTGAGTATTCACACTGGATGGTAGTCCATAAAATTTCTTGATATGACTCGAGTGCAACCACCCTTTACGTCCCTCGATCTTCACGGCTGTCCTTGTGGTTAGTAGAACAAGCTTCGGCGACTTCCACCTAGGCTCCAGTTGGGTCTTCCGGTCGAAATTCCGGACCAGAACCAGGTCGCCCGGAACCACGTCATGGGGCTTCACCTCAGTATTATCGGGAAAAGCTGCAGCTACCTGTGAACGACAAGATTGTAGTGCAGACATCAAGGAAGCCAGGTAATCTGTCAGCATATTACAGTCAACATCAGTGATTTTGCGAGGTATAGGCGTCCCCCACATATTTGGTGGTCTACCGAAGATCACCTCGTACGGGGATAGCCCTGTTGGAGAATGTGCTACCATTCTCATGTAAAAGAGAGCAACTGGTAAGGCTACTATCCAATCGACACCTTTTTCTCTACATATTTTGGACAATCTAATTTTCAGAGTTTGATTATGGCGTTCCACGAGACCTGCTGCCTCGGGATGTCGGACACAATGGAATTTCCATTGGTAACCTAACAAAAGGGAAACGTGTTTCATTAGTTCGGATGAGAATGGCTGGCCGTTATCTGAGTAGACAACACGTGGCAAACCATACCGTGGGAAGAATTCTCGAACTAACTGTTTGGCAGTAGTCGGGGCAGTGTAATCTGAAACCGGGTAGGCTTCTGTCCAACGGGAAAGAGCACAAACAACTACGAGAACATATTTGAATCCTCGACATCGTTCCATCTGGATATAATCCATCTGGAGGGCTTCAAAAGCATGATCGGGAGGTTGAAATCCACCCTGCTCTACGGGGATGCTTTTACCTGGATTGAACTGACAACATATCATACAGGTACGAACTTTTTGTTTAGCTGCTGCTCGCAAGTGTTTGTTGAACCAAATGTGTTGAATGCTGTCTAGCATAGCTTTTTCTCCTAGGTGCGCTGGACTATGTATTGTGTTAATGATGACTTGAACCATGGAGTCGGGAAGAAACCATATAGATTTTTCCTTCGTCATCCATCCTTGATCCGTTTGGATCCCTCCTAATTCAGTCCATTTCTTCATTTCTTCTGGTGTAGCATGTGTCTGTATGTCAATTACATCAAGGGTGGGATCCTTAACTGTCATGCAATGTGTTGGTGTCGGAACTATTGTCTTTGTCATGTCAGTTGTGTGAGTCTGATTCTGAGCAGTCTGTTTAGCTGCTCTGTCAGCTAGGTCATTACCCTGAGAAATGATATCGGTAACTTTTGTGTGGGCTTTGCATTTCATAATCGATATTGCAGTAGGTAGATGAATCGCGTCTAATAGGGCTTGAATGAGGGATCCGTGTTGGATGTGGGCACCGTGAGAAGTTAAATAACCTCTCTCTCGCCACAGTACGCCGAAGTCATGGACGACTCCGAATGCATAACGTGAATCTGTGTATATGTTGACTTTCTTATTTTTGGCTTGAATACAGGCTTGTGTCAGAGCGATGAGCTCTGCTGCTTGAGCTGACAAAGTGTTAATACAATTTGTTTCAATGACTTCAGTGTCTGTTGTGACTGCGTAAGCGGCCACTAACTCTCCTGTACTTGTTCTCATACATGACCCATCTACATACAATGTCAAGTCTGGATCTGACAAAGGGATATCTGTCAAGTCTTGTCTGGGTTTCGTCGTGATAGTAATGACTTCGACACAATCATGTGCCAAGGGGTCCGTTCCGCCCACTGGTAACAGTGTGGCAGGATTTAACGTATTACAACGTCTGATTTCTATATGTGGCTGAAACAATGTCAATTCGTAACCAGTGAGTCTCGCTATAGTCAAGTGTTGTGTTTGTGTGCGGTTCAAGAGAACCTCTACTGCGTGTGGTACTTGTACTGTCAATTGGTGTCCTAACACTATGGCATCGCTTTGTCTGATTGCTAAAGCTGTTGCTGCCACCGATTTCAGGCACGCAGGAAGAGCCTGAGCTACTGGATCTAATGTACTAGAGAAATAAGCACATGGTTTGTGTGATCCTGCTTGTTCCTGAGTGAGTACTGACAAGGCAGTACCTTCGCGTTCTGTAACAAAGAGTGTAAACTGTTTACTGTAACATGGTGTTGCTAAAACAGGTGCTTGGCATAAAGCTTTCTTTAAGCTTTCAAAGGCGTGTGTATGTTCTTGGGTCCAAGGGAGGACAGTCGATGTGGCTGCCTCCTGTGTTGTCAACTGGATGAGTGGCTTTGCTAGAAATGCATATTGAGGGATCCACTGCCTACAGTATGAAGTGAGACCTATAAAAGCCCGCACCTCCTTTTGTGTCTTGGGTGGTGACATGTTAGCAATTAACTGGATGCGGTCGGGTGTAAGCTGCCTTCCCTCCTTGGACAGCGAGTGCCCAAGGTAAACAACTCGCTGGACACAGAATTGCAGCTTAGAAGGGGACACCTTGTGCCCCTTGTCGGCCAGAAATTTCAAAACCGTCAGTGACGCTGTTTCACATTCAGGTTCGCTTCGGGCGGTGATCAGCAGATCATCGACATATTGAAGCAAGGCAGTGTTAACTGGCATGTGGATACTGTCAAGTTCTCGTTTCAGTGCTTGGCTATAGATGCTGGGGCTTTCTGTAAATCCTTGAGGTGCGCGTGTGAATTTAAAACTTCGTCCATTTAAACTGAATCCAAACAGATATTGACTTTCCGGATCTATTGGGACGCTAAAGAAAGCATTCTTGAGATCAATTACAGTGAAGAACGTTGCTTCCGAGTCAATAACTAATCGATATACTGGTGGTGCTTTTGGATCCGTTCTTTTAAGAATCGGAATTATCGGGGAATTGCATACATTGGAGTCGGTTTCGACAACCACTCCTTGTGCAATGAGCTCGTCAATGATTTGCAGCAAAGTCACAACAGCATCTGGTGGTAACTTGTATTGTCGTATTCGTGGTAATACTACTCCTGTTTTCAGTGTGACTCGATATAGTGTAATGTTCATGCAACCAACATCAGTGGGGCCTTGTGCCCATAAATGTGTAGGTAAATTCTGCAGCCGGTGATCCATATCTCTGGACACGTAGTGACCTTTAAAGTCACGCAAAAATAATCGTACTCCTTCCGGAGAACAACATATTATAGCTCCTAGAGCTTTCAATGTTTTTATACCTAACAAGTTTTCTGGACATGATTTAGTAAGCAATAAATCTGTAGTACGTGTCAATGGACCAACCGTCAGTGGAAGAGGTTGTGTTACTTCATTAATGATAGGTTTTCCTGAGAATCCAAGGGAAATATTTTGTGAGCCTGAGAGGGGTGCCCCTGGAACTTCACTGCGTCTTATAGTTGTTCTGCTTGCCCCTGTATCAAGTAAAAACTTTCTGTCTTCCCCTAATAGTTCACTATGTACATAAGGTCCCTCTTGGTCTACAGGAACCTCAATAAGGGGTAAGCCAACTTCCCTCTCTAGGCTATTTCATGTATATCGCTGATAATCGGGATAATCTGCTTGTGCATACTGATACATCTGTTGTGTGGTTGCTTGTGTGGCAGCAATAGGCTGCGCTTGTGGTGGTGCTACGGTCTGTTGTGGAGCTCCCTGTTGCGGAGCTAGTTGTTGCGGAGCTAACCTAGGTTGTGCATGCTGAGGGATTTGTTGTTGATTCTGATCCTGTCTAGGTGGACGTGGTCTCTCCTGGGTTCTACCTGTGGCAATATTATGTTTCAGGACTGGACAATCGTGTATATAATGACCTTGTTGTTTACAATAGTTGCATGTCCCTTTCGTTGGGCCTGCAGAATCACCCTTTTGATGACCATCAGCTGGAACTGACTGAGCAACAAGCATTTTCATTTTTGTATCTTTCATACGTCTTTGTTCGTGTTCTTGTTCTTCTCTAATTCTATTGTGGTGATATTGTAACATCTGGAACATCTGTGACGGGGTATTACCTTGCCAGGTACTTTCGAATTTCAATACTCTATTCTTGACTTGTGGTAGGGAATTTTCAACTAATTTTGTCACAAACAGATGTGGATATGACTCGCTACTTGCTTTTATGCCACTATTTATACCAAAACATTTTTCAAATCGGGAATAGAAATCACTAGTGTCTTCATCTTGCTTTTGTTTACAGGCTGAGATTGCACCCCAGTCTTCCTTTTTCGTAGTTAATAAACGTGGCAGTACCTGCACTAGTAATCCTGGTAATGCTGTAGTCTTTTCCCCAAGCCCTGCTCCTGCAGCTCGGGCCCTTTCTTTGTTTTCTAATGCTGTCCAATCTATCTTTTGGTCTCCCACCTCCCATTCCTTTTCTTTGAGTTTCTCGTAAACACCGGCGGGTAATAGGACTTTTAATATTTTCATAATGTCGGGGTAGGTATACTCTCCCATGAGTAACATGTCTTTTATCTCACGGTGGAAACCTGCTGGATCCTTGTCATGGCTGGGTACTACTTTCTTCATTTCTAATAATTCAATTTTAGTTATAGGCGTGTACACAAACACGCGTGTAAAGTTATTACCTTCACCTCTGATTGGGTGTACTTCGCGTAACGGATTCTGTCTATCTATGTGATACATTTTTCTTCCCATAATGGGAACTGGAACGTGTTCTGGGCATACGAAAGCTATATACTGGTTTCGAAATTCTAGAATTTCATTAATTAAATCAGTACCTGACCCTCTCCATTTGTTCGTGAGTAGTTCTGTCAATATGTCAGGTAAGGGTCCTGGATCGGAGTGTTGGCTTTTATATAATATAAGGAGGTGTTGAATCATGTATATACTAGCTAAACGCTGTTCGTAGGGGTCAAGATTCAGAAACGTGTGCGCTAGTGCATCATCATTGTATTCACTGGGACTATCAGCCCATTGTACTGCTGACCTGGCTAATTCTTGTTCGTCCATGGAATCGAGCATATGGTACCCCCTTCGATCTCGGAGTAATTTATCAACGGCTTGGAATAGGTGTTCAGGGGATCTTGTATTTAACATAGGGTTTGGAAAATGTCTATTATATTCTGGACGTATCGGACGTATCGGATCATTAAAGCCTCTAGTATTATTATGGGGTCTTCCTCTACCTACGTAAGCTATCGTTTCTAATTGTTCTGAGTCTTGCTCCTCCTCTTCCTCTGATTCAACTCTGTCTGCTTCTCGTCTTTCTTTATGTATTCGTTCTACTTCCTTGCGGATCTTTCGATACATGGCGATTATACACGCCTGTCTATCATGTTTCTCTTCTGATATGTTCTGACCCCATTTGGCAAGTTTTTTGCATGGTATCATGATCTGCCCCAGGCCTGTCTTGGTTCCTAATCACGCAATTTATAAAAAAAAGTAGTAGTTGTCTTTGTACATCCACTTTCTGGTATTCCATAGCTTCGTTAATACTCTCTGGACCTCGCCCTGTTTGGACAAAGCGATATATATCGTCTAGGTGTTCAACCATTCCTGGTATCGTCATTAAATACAATGTAGCTCGTCGTATACGTAGTGATGATATGAGCAATTTGTCCTGTCTACCTGGCACTGGATCGTATCTACAATCCACAAGCTGTTCTTTAAACATGTCGGATGTCGCTAGTTGAGGTGTACGTTGGAGTGCTAAATCTCTAAGGCTCTGTTTATTCCGCGGCGGTGTGGCAAACATGTCTGTCGTACCTCCTGTAGCACCATCTGAGGTGCTGGGCAAGAAAGGATTCGTTGGGCGTAGGATAGAGATTGTAGATGCGGGAAAAACTGTAGAAACGGACGGACCTGTGGGAACTTGTGTAGGAGTTTGTAGTTGCGGGGATACAGACGGATGCTCTTGGTGTTGAACACCATCGGCAAGCGGTGTGTGTGGTATGGTATTAGCATACTCGGGAGCTACGTCATCTAAATAGGAGGAAAGGAAAACGTCCTTTGCTGTTTTGGGATGTGTTTTGGGATGTGCTTTTATCGGGAGCAATGGAGGAGTTAAGTCTTTTGGTATTTCCGGGGTAGCCTTAGGTAACCCTTCGGCCAAAAGAGGATACATACCATTCATAAGAGTGTTTCTTTGTCTATCTACTTGTTCTGATTTTACTTGGGTACCTTCCTCAATTAATAGATTTTCTCGGGTTTTGTTTGAATTCTCTCTACCTTTCTCTTCCTGTCTGAGCGCTTTTTCTGTACGTCTATATGATTCTTTACACCATAACTCAATGGCATCTTTCTGTGACTGTCTGGCTTTCTTTTTCCATAATTCTTCTTCTACTCTCATGATGCTATCTGCATCCCTGGTCCCCGCTGCGGGCCATCTCTGATTTTCTGGCAAATCCTTGGTGTAGTCCACCCATAAATCAAGAAATAATACGGCATCTAGGCCATGCTTATGATACATAAAGTACCCTGGAGTGTCCCTTGGTGGGATGGGAACAGCTTCTTCGAGTACCCCTTTTCTAGTTTTGATCTGTCTTAATTTCGAAAAGAGCGGCATTTTTAGACGGTTACTAGAACACACTTTATACAATGAACACAATAATGAACAGTCATTCACACCACAATATATAGAACGTATTAAAACATTTAACACTTAACAGTTTTACGAACGATGATAACTAATAGAAAACTAGTTACTGACATAATACTGACACTAGATAATACTTATTTATATGCAAGACATACTAGATATACTGCTAAACAGTACAGATACACTGCTGAAACAGTGCAGACCGGATTTGTGTACCCAAACCCGTCTTGACCGGCACAGACTATGTGCACGTTAAATGCCTCCCCGGCAATGGTATTCACCGGGTAGCTCGGAACGGAAGGCCTCGGAACGGAACTGAAACTGGACCGGACTGGACTCGACTCGATTGGACTCGGAACTTCGGAACCTGGTGGGCCTCTGTATACCTCGGATCTTGCTCTCTCAGCTAGGCTCTGGTCGGGATACTTCGCACTTCTCACCGCCTCGTCTGGGTGTTGATCGCAGCCTCAGTCGCCCCCGCTTGGCCGGAGGGAGATACAGGAAATCCTGCAGGTACGCGTTTTTGTCCGTTCAGCTGTGGCAGGAGACCGGGCCTGCAACGCACCTCCGGCGCGTGAGATGAGAAAGTGTCCCTATTCGGGCGCCAATTTATGTGGTAAATATTTCATTACCGGTACTATTTTTTATGCGGTAAAGTCTAGTAAGAATAACTCAGTAAATATAAGAGGCAGAATCCGTGGTATTAGAGGTTCTAAAAGGCTTTATTCCTATACAAAGGAATACAATTCGAATTGCAGGCTTCTATTCCATCACCACGAAAGTTCAGGAAGGAAGGGCATACATTATTGACAGATAATCAGTTTTATAGGAAATGCATTACAGTGAAACAGATGCAGGAGGCGTAACAGCTGATAGTACAGATAAAATGTGCATACGTAACTAATAGAGGCGGACATATAGGCGTAACTTAGATAACGTCATTATACATGATGTCACAAGTGGGTGGATCCATAAGAGAATCCTGCAATGTCAGCAGAAATATTTGGCAGAGATGCGCGCGCAGCCGCATGACGTGTGATTGACGTGCAACTAGAGGGTGAAGGGGACTTGACATTTAGCTCTACATGTGGAGACAGAAGTCTGGGGAGTCATGTCAACCTAATCCCAAATCATATCTAATATCCTATGTTTAAAGAACTGTGTTATCCAAAAGGAAAGGTCTCTAGGATAGAATCTATTCTATACTGACTGTTAGTGCGTGTACAAGCGTCTAAGTGTCTACATGAGATGCGAGGGGGTAGGAATATTCCATGGTAACGGGGGCTATGAATTACTTGCATGAGGACAGCGAGGCCTGGCCCTTTGCACGGTAGCTGGAGGAATGTTTACCTAAACTACTAGACAGGAATGCATCGGATGAGGAGCGGAGCAGATAATCTTGAAGGTGAAATACAGTTTTTTGCAGGCAACAGGCTGGATCAGGCACCGTTAGCCGCGCAGGGAGTAGGACAAAGTTCATGGATACAGATGCAGGCTCAGACTGGAGCTTTCAGAGGCAGAAGGCAGGAAAAGACTTGATGACAGAATTCTGGGCCTACTCGCCTGAATCTGTAAAATGTGGAAAGTGAACCACATAAAGTCGGTGGCCTTTCATACTTAGGAATGGAATATCTGACCCATTCATGGCGGATCTGAAAGAGGACATGTTGGCGGTGGATGCACATATATTTGCGTCTTCAAAACTGGAACTGGAGGGAACATACATGTACTTATAGCATGCACATGGAGCCGTTGGGGTCTACGATAGGGGACATAACTGATCACAAAATTCATATTTCCTCATTCCCTCCTTGTCCCCTACGGACCTCAGGAGATATCGATCTTCATCAATCCATCGATTTGTTCATATAGCATCATTTGTTCTTCTTTCTTCTTCCGGGATCTTGAACTAAAACTTGGATGTGGGATACACGATGTGGCACACAGACCACAAATCGCTGGCCCACATTGTAGACATAAGCAGCAACTGAATAGTATGAGAAAGCCAATACCTAGGAAGGATAGGATTCTCCATCCCCAGGCTGACAACACGCTCCAAAACCAACCGGACCAAGTCCAGGTGCCTGGACTCTGGTGTATCTGGCTGATAATCTTATGAAGGCGAGTTATGGCTTTATATACTGACGGCGAATTTTCTGGTATGAAAACGCAGCAACTTGATCCGATGACCCTACAAGCTCCGCCCCTATCGGCCAGGATGACGTCAAGGACAAGACGATTTTGAAGCACAACAATCTGCATAGCAGACTGCTCTTCTGTTAAATTGCCTAAGGCGGAAGTAGTCTCGTTCACTACTGCTTCAAGGGTTCTGGTTAATCTACGTATCAGCTTACTATTAGTGACTGTACCTATATAGGGAAAGAAACCTTTATTGAAATCTGTGTATTGCTCCCATGCTGTTTCAGTGTAATCGACAATTGGGAGATCTCTCTGCTGTCTATTGTGTACTAAATGAGTATTTCTATGATAATCAGGAGGAGCTAGGAAAACAGGTGGCAGAAGGAATGCTATGTAACAGGTACCATCCCAGTCTAGAGGTAGACGTATATATGCGGTCTGGCCACATATGAAGTAGGAATGACGGGAAGCTCTAAATGTAGACTTGCCTTGATCACTGAATTTTATTACAGTGGCGCATTTACTATGGCCCATGTGTATGGAACCATTCTTTCTTACACATAATTCCCCTTTTACTGGGAATACTGACATGGCGGGCAATATTGGTGTAGCTTCGGATTCAACGTTCAGGATCATGAGGTTAAGTGTAAAATTACCTAATCCATATACTTCATTTTCTAGATCAGTTCCTGTTCTTTTGGGAAGTCCCTCCTTGTTAGGGTAGCAGACTTTAAGCAAAACTAGGTTCAGGTTTCCCCATACCCAGTTGTCTTGATAAACTGCGGAATTTGAATCTAGGGAATTAATCAAACTAAACCATGCTCCACAGGAGCCATTGTGTGTGAACGGATATGGAAAGAGGGGCAAAACTCCCTTATAGTTCTGATAGGGAGGGAGTCGGCCACATATCCAACAATTTGTGGCATTGCTGGTCTGATGGGAATGATGTAACATACTAATGAATGTGTTGTTACGCAGCGCAAATCTATAGGACAACTCATGCGGAGGTAATTCGCTAAAAGAATGTTCTGCAGTTACATTGTAAGCACGCTTAAGAATAGGGTAATACATGTGTAATAGTATGCTGGAAATGATGATCAGAAGACTTAGAAAAAACAAAATTAATAATGTTACTGTGCAGTGACTACGAAGTGATTTACAATACGCATGCTTTTTCAGCTGCATCTGTTGATTTCTTTCTCTATTCCGGTCTAGAGGATACATGTCAGAGACAAATTCAACCGATTCACCTTGGAGAGGACTTAAACAATCAAATTGTCTGACTTGCTAGACCTTAATTTTAGTTTATAAAGTTCTGGTTTTGACTGCTCAACCAAGGGGAGCTTTGAGTCTGTCTGTTGGGAATGCAGGGTTGAGTATTCACACTGGATGGTAGTCCATAAAATT
Organism: Triturus cristatus; assembly: GCF_964204655.1. Taxonomy (NCBI): domain Eukaryota; kingdom Metazoa; phylum Chordata; class Amphibia; order Caudata; family Salamandridae; genus Triturus; species Triturus cristatus. The sequence goes on from NC_140581.1 coordinate 859,832,511, forward strand.
TCTTGATATGACTCGAGTGCAACCACCCTTTACGTCCCTCGATCTTCACGGCTGTCCTTGTGGTTAGTAGAACAAGCTTCGGCGACTTCCACCTAGGCTCCAGTTGGGTCTTCCGGTCGAAATTCCGGACCAGAACCAGGTCGCCCGGAACCACGTCATGGGGCTTCACCTCAGTATTATCGGGAAAAGCTGCAGCTACCTGTGAACGACAAGATTGTAGTGCAGACATCAAGGAAGCCAGGTAATCTGTCAGCATATTACAGTCAACATCAGTGATTTTGCGAGGTATAGGCGTCCCCCACATATTTGGTGGTCTACCGAAGATCACCTCGTACGGGGATAGCCCTGTTCGAGAATGTGCTACCATTCTCATGTAAAAGAGAGCAACTGGTAAGGCTACTATCCAATCGACACCTTTTTCTCTACATATTTTGGACAATCTAATTTTCAGAGTTTGATTATGGCGTTCCACGAGACCTGCTGCCTCGGGATGTCGGACACAATGGAATTTCCATTGGTAACCTAACAAAAGGGAAACGTGTTTCATTAGTTCGCATGAGAATGGCTGGCCGTTATCTGAGTAGACAACACGTGGCAAACCATACCGTGGGAAGAATTCTCGAACTAACTGTTTGGCAGTAGTCGGGGCAGTGTAATCTGAAACCGGGTAGGCTTCTGTCCAACGGGAAAGAGCACAAACAACTACGAGAACATATTTGAATCCTCGACATCGTTCCATCTGGATATAATCCATCTGGAGGGCTTCAAAAGCATGATCGGGAGGTTGAAATCCACCCTGCTCTACGGGGATGCTTTTACCTGGATTGAACTGACAACATATCATACAGGTACGAACTTTTTGTTTAGCTGCTGCTCGCAAGTGTTTGTTGAACCAAATGTGTTGAATGCTGTCTAGCATAGCTTTTTCTCCTAGGTGCGCTGGACTATGTATTGTGTTAATGATGACTTGAACCATGGAGTCGGGAAGAAACCATATAGATTTTTCCTTCGTCATCCATCCTTGATCCGTTTGGATCCCTCCTAATTCAGTCCATTTCTTCATTTCTTCTGGTGTAGCATGTGTCTGTATGTCAATTACATCAAGGGTGGGATCCTTAACTGTCATGCAATGTGTTGGTGTCGGAACTATTGTCTTTGTCATGTCAGTTGTGTGAGTCTGATTCTGAGCAGTCTGTTTAGCTGCTCTGTCAGCTAGGTCATTACCCTGAGAAATGATATCGGTAACTTTTGTGTGGGCTTTGCATTTCATAATCGATATTGCAGTAGGTAGATGAATCGCGTCTAATAGGGCTTGAATGAGGGATCCGTGTTGGATGTGGGCACCGTGAGAAGTTAAATAACCTCTCTCTCGCCACAGTACGCCGAAGTCATGGACGACTCCGAATGCATAACGTGAATCTGTGTATATGTTGACTTTCTTATTTTTGGCTTGAATACAGGCTTGTGTCAGAGCGATGAGCTCTGCTGCTTGAGCTGACAAAGTGTTAATACAATTTGTTTCAATGACTTCAGTGTCTGTTGTGACTGCGTAAGCGGCCACTAACTCTCCTGTACTTGTTCTCATACATGACCCATCTACATACAATGTCAAGTCTGGATCTGACAAAGGGATATCTGTCAAGTCTTGTCTGGGTTTCGTCGTGATAGTAATGACTTCGACACAATCATGTGCCAAGGGGTCCGTTCCGCCCACTGGTAACAGTGTGGCAGGATTTAACGTATTACAACGTCTGATTTCTATGTGTGGCTGAAACAATGTCAATTCGTAACCAGTGAGTCTCGCTATAGTCAAGTGTTGTGTTTGTGTGCGGTTCAAGAGAACCTCTACTGCGTGTGGTACTTGTACTGTCAATTGGTGTCCTAACACTATGGCATCGCTTTGTCTGATTGCTAAAGCTGTTGCTGCCACCGATTTCAGGCACGCAGGAAGAGCCTGAGCTACTGGATCTAATGTACTAGAGAAATAAGCACATGGTTTGTGTGATCCTGCTTGTTCCTGAGTGAGTACTGACAAGGCAGTACCTTCGCGTTCTGTAACAAAGAGTGTAAACTGTTTACTGTAACATGGTGTTGCTAAAACAGGTGCTTGGCATAAAGCTTTCTTTAAGCTTTCAAAGGCGTGTGTATGTTCTTGAGTCCAAGGGAGGACAGTCGATGTGGCTGCCTCCTGTGTTGTCAACTGGATGAGTGGCTTTGCTAGAAATGCATATTGAGGGATCCACTGCCTACAGTATGAAGTGAGACCTATAAAAGCCCGCACCTCCTTTTGTGTCTTGGGTGGTGACATGTTAGCAATTAACTGGATGCGGTCGGGTGTAAGCTGCCTTCCCTCCTTGGACAGCGAGTGCCCAAGGTAAACAACTCGCTGGACACAGAATTGCAGCTTAGAAGGGGACACCTTGTGCCCCTTGTCGGCCAGAAATTTCAAAACCGTCAGTGACGCTGTTTCACATTCAGGTTCGCTTCGGGCGGTGATCAGCAGATCATCGACATATTGAAGCAAGGCAGTGTTAACTGGCATGTGGATACTGTCAAGTTCTCGTTTCAGTGCTTGGCTATAGATGCTGGGGCTTTCTGTAAATCCTTGAGGTGCGCGTGTGAATTTAAAACTTCGTCCATTTAAACTGAATCCGAACAGATATTGACTTTCCGGATCTATTGGGACGCTAAAGAAAGCATTCTTGAGATCAATTACAGTGAAGAACGTTGCTTCCGAGTCAATAGCTGTTAGTAATGAAGAGATATCTGGGACCACAGGGTATTGTGGTACAATACATTTATTTAATTCGCGCAGATCAATAACTAATCGATATACTGGTGGTGCTTTTGGATCCGTTCTTTTAAGAATCGGAATTATCGGGGAATTGCATACATTGGAGTCGGTTTCGACAACCACTCCTTGTGCAATGAGCTCGTCAATGATTTGCAGCAAAGTCACAACAGCATCTGGTGGTAACTTGTATTGTCGTATTCGTGGTAATACTACTCCTGTTTTCAGTGTGACTCGATATGGTGTAATGTTCATGCAACCAACATCAGTGGGGCCTTGTGCCCATAAATGTGTAGGTAAATTCTGCAGCCGGTGATCCATATCTCTGGACACGTAGTGACCTTTAAAGTCACGCAAAAATAATCGTACTCCTTCCAGGGAACAACATATTATAGCTCCTAGAGCTTTCAATGTTTTTATACCTAACAAGTTTTCTGGACATGATTTAGTAAGCAATAAATCTGTAGTACGTGTCAATGGACCAACCGTCAGTGGAAGAGGTTGTGTTACTTCATTAATGATAGGTTTTCCTGAGAATCCAAGGGAAATATTTTGTGAGCCTGAGAGGGGTGCCCCTGGAACTTCACTGCGTCTTATAGTTGTTCTGCTTGCCCCTGTATCAAGTAAAAACTTTCTGTCTTCCCCTAATAGTTCACTATGTACATAAGGTCCCTCTTGGTCTACAGGAACCTCAATAAGGGGTAAGCCAACTTCCCTCTCTAGGCTATTTCATGTATATCGCTGATAATCGGGATAATCTGCTTGTGCATACTGATACATCTGTTGTGTGGTTGCTTGTGTGGCAGCAATAGGCTGCGCTTGTGGTGGTGCTACGGTCTGTTGTGGAGCTCCCTGTTGCGGAGCTAGTTGTTGCGGAGCTAACCTAGGTTGTGCATGCTGAGGGATTTGTTGTTGATTCTGATCCTGTCTAGGTGGACGTGGTCTCTCCTGGGTTCTACCTGTGGCAATATTATGTTTCAGGACTGGACAATCGTGTATATAATGACCTTGTTGTTTACAATAGTTGCATGTCCCTTTCGTTGGGCCTGCGGAATCACCCTTTTGATGACCACCAGCTGGAACTGACTGAGCAACAAGCATTTTCATTTTTGTATCTTTCATACGTCTTTGTTCGTGTTCTTGTTCTTCTCTAATTCTATTGTGGTGATATTGTAACATCTGTAACATCTGTGACGGGGTATTACCTTGCCAGGTACTTTCGAATTTCAATACTCTATTCTTGACTTGTGGTAGGGAATTTTCAACTAATTTTGTCACAAACAGATGTGGATATGACTCGCTACTTGCTTTTATGCCACTATTTATACCAAAACATTTTTCAAATCGGGAATAGAAATCACTAGTTTCTTCATCTTGCTTTTGTTTACAGGCTGAGATTGCACCCCAGTCTTCCTTTTTCGTAGTTAATAAACGTGGCAGTACCTGCACTAGTAATCCTGGTAATGCTGTAGTCTTTTCCCCAAGCCCTGCTCCTGCAGCTCGGGCCCTTTCTTCGTTTTCTAATGCTGTCCAATCTATCTTTTGGTCTCCCACCTCCCATTCCTTTTCTTTGAGTTTCTCGTAAACACCGGCGGGTAATAGGACTTTTAATATTTTCATAATGTCGGGGTAGGTATACTCTCCCATGAGTAACATGTCTTTTATCTCACGGTGGAAACCTGCTGGATCCTTGTCATGGCTGGGTACTACTTTCTTCATTTCTAATAATTCAATTTTAGTTATAGGCGTGTACACAAACACGCGTGTAAAGTTATTACCTTCACCTCTGATTGGGTGTACTTCGCGTAACGGATTCTGTCTATCTATGTGATACATTTTTCTTCCCATAATGGGAACTGGAACGTGTTCTGGGCATACGAAAGCTATATACTGGTTTCGAAATTCTAGAATTTCATTAATTAAATCAGTACCTGACCCTCTCCATTTGTTCGTGAGTAGTTCTGTCAATATGTCAGGTAAGGGTCCTGGATCGGAGTGTTGGCTTTTATATAATATAAGGAGGTGTTGAATCATGTATATACTAGCTAAACGCTGTTCGTAGGGGTCAAGATTCAGAAACGTGTGCGCTAGTGCATCATCATTGTATTCACTGGGACTATCAGCCCATTGTACTGCTGACCTGGCTAATTCTTGTTCGTCCATGGAATCGAGCATATGGTACCCCCTTCGATCTCGGAGTAATTTATCAACGGCTTGGAATAGGTGTTCAGGGGATCTTGTATTTAACATAGGGTTTGGAAAATGTCTATTATATTCTGGACGTATCGGACGTATCGGATCATTAAAGCCTCTAGTATTATTATGGGGTCTTCCTCTACCTACGTAAGCTATCGTTTCTAATTGTTCTGAGTCTTGCTCCTCCTCTTCCTCTGATTCAACTCTGTCTGCTTCTCGTCTTTCTTTATGTATTCGTTCTACTTCCTTGCGGATCTTTCGATACATGGCGATTATACACGCCTGTCTATCATGTTTCTCTTCTGATATGTTCTGACCCCATTTGGCAAGTTTTTTGCATGGTATCATGATCTGCCCCAGGCCTGTCTTGGTTCCTAATCACGCAATTTATAAAAAAACGTAGTAGTTGTCTTTGTACATCCACTTTCTGGTATTCCATAGCTTCGTTAATACTCTCTGGACCTCGCCCTGTTTGGACAAAGCGATATATATCGTCTAGGTGTTCAACCATTCCTGGTATCGTCATTAAATACAATGTAGCTCGTCGTATACGTAGTGATGATATGAGCAATTTGTCCTGTCTACCTGGCACTGGATCGTATCTACAATCCACAAGCTGTTCTTTAAACATGTCGGATGTCGCTAGTTGAGGTGTACGTTGGAGTGCTAAATCTCTAAGGGTCTGTTTATTCCGCGGCGGTGTGGCAAACATGTCTGTCGTACCTCCTGTAGCACCATCTGAGGTGCTGGGCAAGAAAGGATTCGTTGGGCGTAGGATAGAGATTGTAGATGCGGGAAAAACTGTAGAAACGGACGGACCTGTGGGAACTTGTGTAGGAGTTTGTAGTTGCGGGGATACAGACGGATGCTCTTGGTGTTGAACACCATCGGCAAGCGGTGTGTGTGGTATGGTATTAGCATACTCGGGAGCTACGTCATCTAAATAGGAGGAAAGGAAAACGTCCTTTGCTGTTTTGGGATGTGTTTTGGGATGTGCTTTTATCGGGAGCAATGGAGGAGTTAAGTCTTTTGGTATTTCCGGGGTAGCCTTAGGTAACCCTTCGGCCAAAAGAGGATACATACCATTCATAAGAGTGTTTCTTTGTCTATCTACTTGTTCTGATTTTACTTGGGTACCTTCCTCAATTAATAGATTTTCTCGGGTTTTGTTTGAATTCTCTCTACCTTTCTCTTCCTGTCTGAGCGCTTTTTCTGTACGTCTATATGATTCTTTACGCCATAACTCAATGGCATCTTTCTGTGACTGTCTGGCTTTCTTTTTCCATAATTCTTCTTCTACTCTCATGATGCTATCTGCATCCCAGGTCCCCGCTGCGGGCCATCTCTGATTTTCTGGCAAATCCTTGGTGTAGTCCACCCATAAATCAAGAAATAATACGGCATCTAGGCCATGCTTATGATACATAAAGTACCCTGGAGTGTCCCTTGGTGGGATGGGAACAGCTTCTTCGAGTACCCCTTTTCTAGTTTTGATCTGTCTTAATTTCGAAAAGAGCGGCATTTTTAGACGGTTACTAGAACACACTTTATACAATGAACACAATAATGAACAGTCATTCACACCACAATATATAGAACGTATTAAAACATTTAACACTTAACAGTTTTACGAACGATGATAACTAATAGAAAACTAGTTACTGACATAATACTGACACTAGATAATACTTATTTATATGCAAGACATACTAGATATACTGCTAAACAGTACAGATACACTGCTGAAACAGTGCAGACCGGATTTGTGTACCCAAACCCGTCTTGACCGGCACAGACTATGTGCACGTTAAATGCCTCCCCGGCAATGGTACTCACCGGGTAGCTCGGAACGGAAGGCCTCGGAACGGAACTGAAACTGGACCGGACTGGACTCGACTCGATTGGACTCGGAACTTCGGAACCTGGTGGGCCTCTGTATACCTCGGATCTTGCTCTCTCAGCTAGGCTCTGGTCGGGATACTTCGCACTTCTCACCGCCTCGTCTGGGTGTTGATCGCAGCCTCAGTCGCCCCCGCTTGGCCGGAGGGAGATACAGGAAATCCTGCAGGTACGCGTTTTTGTCCGTTCAGCTGTGGCAGGAGACCGGGCCTGCAACGCACCTCCGGCGCGTGAGATGAGAAAGTGTCCCTATTCGGGCGCCAATTTATGTGGTAAATATTTCATTACCGGTACTATTTTTTATGCGGTAAAGTCTAGTAAGAATAACTCAGTAAATATAAGAGGCAGAATCCGTGGTATTAGAGGTTCTAAAAGGCTTTATTCCTATACAAAGGAATACAATTCGAATTGCAGGCTTCTATTCCATCACCACGAAAGTTCAGGAAGGAAGGGCATACATTATTGACAGATAATCAGTTTTATAGGAAATGCATTACAGTGAAACAGATGCAGGAGGCGTAACAGCTGATAGTACAGATAAAATGTGCATACGTAACTAATAGAGGCGGACATATAGGCGTAACTTAGATAACGTCATTATACATGATGTCACAAGTGGGTGGATCCATAAGAGAATCCTGCAATGTCAGCAGAAATATTTGGCAGAGATGCGCGCGCAGCCGCATGACGTGTGATTGACGTGCAACTAGAGGGTGAAGGGGACTTGACATTTAGCTCTACATGTGGAGACAGAAGTCTGGGGAGTCATGTCAACCTAATCCCAAATCATATCTAATATCCTATGTTTAAAGAACTGTGTTATCCAAAAGGAAAGGTCTCTAGGATAGAATCTATTCTATACTGACTGTTAGTGCGTGTACAAGCGTCTAAGTGTCTACATGAGATGCGAGGGGGTAGGAATATTCCATGGTAACGGGGGCTATGAATTACTTGCATGAGGACAGCGAGGCCTGGCCCTTTGCACGGTAGCTGGAGGAATGTTTACCTAAACTACTAGACAGGAATGCATCGGATGAGGAGCGGAGCAGATAATCTTGAAGGTGAAATACAGTTTTTTGCAGGCAACAGGCTGGATCAGGCACCGTTAGCCGCGCAGGGAGTAGGACAAAGTTCATGGATACAGATGCAGGCTCAGACTGGAGCTTTCAGAGGCAGAAGGCAGGAAAAGACTTGATGACAGAATTCTGGGCCTACTCGCCTGAATCTGTAAAATGTGGAAAGTGAACCACATAAAGTCGGTGGCCTTTCATACTTAGGAATGGAATATCTGACCCATTCATGGCGGATCTGAAAGAGGACATGTTGGCAGTGGACGCACATATATTTGCGTCTTCAAAACTGGAACTGGAGGGAACATACATGTACTTATAGCATGCACATGGAGCAGTTGGGGTCTACGATAGGGGACATAACTGATCACAAAATTCATATTTCCTCATTCCCTCCTTGTCCCCTACGGACCTCAGGAGATATCGATCTTCATCAATCCATCGATCTGTTCATATAGCATCATTTGTTCTTCTTTCTTCTTCCGGGATCTTGAACTAAAACTTGGATGTGGGATACACGATGTGGCACACAGACCACAAATCGCTGGCCCACATTGTAGACATAAGCAGCAACTGAATAGTATGAGAAAGCCAATACCTAGGAAGGATAGGATTCTCCATCCCCAGGCTGACAACACGCTCCAAAACCAACCGGACCAAGTCCAGGTGCCTGGACTCTGGTGTATCTGGCTCATAATCTTATGAAGGCGAGTTATGGCTTTATATACTGACGGCGAATTTTCTGGTATGAAAACGCAGCAACTTGATCCGATGACCCTACAAGCTCCGCCCCTATCGGCCAGGATGACGTCAAGGACAAGACGATTTTGAAGCACAACAATCCGCATAGCAGACTGCTCTTCTGTTAAATTGCCTAAGGCGGAAGTAGTCTCGTTCACTACTGCTTCAAGGGTTCTGGTTAATCTACGTATCAGCTTACTATTAGTGACTGTACCTATATAGGGAAAGAAACCTTTATTGAAATCTGTGTATTGCTCCCATGCTGTTTCAGTGTAATCGACAATTGGGAGATCTCTCTGCTGTCTATTGTGTACTAAATGAGTATTTCTATGATAATCAGGAGGAGCTAGGAAAACAAGTGGCAGAAGGAATGCTATGTAACAGGTACCATCCCAGTCTAGAGGTAGACGTATATATGCGGTCTGGCCACATATGAAGTAGGAATGACGGGAAGCTCTAAATGTAGACTTGCCTTGATCACTGAATTTTATTACAGTGGCGCATTTACTATGGCCCATGTGTATGGAACCATTCTTTCTTACACATAATTCCCCTTTTACTGGGAATACTGAAATGGCGGGCAATATTGGTGTAGCTTCGGATTCAACGTTCAGGATCATGAGGTTAAGTGTAAAATTACCTAATCCATATACTTCATTTTCTAGATCAGTTCCTGTTCTTTTGGGAAGTCCCTCCTTGTTAGGGTAGCAGACTTTAAGCAAAACTAGGTTCAGGTTTCCCCATACCCAGTTGTCTTGATAAACTGCGGAATTTGAATCTAGGGAATTAATCAAACTAAACCATGCTCCACAGGAGCCATTGTGTGTGAACGGATATGGAAAGAGGGGCAAAACTCCCTTATAGTTCTGATAGGGAGGGAGTCGGCCACATATCCAACAATTTGTGGCATTGCTGGTCTGATGGGAATGATGTAACATACTAATGAATGTGTTGTTACGCAGCGCAAATCTATAGGACAACTCATGCGGAGGTAATTCGCTAAAAGAATGTTCTGCAGTTACATTGTAAGCACGCTTAAGAATAGGGTAATACATGTGTAATAGTATGCTGGAAATGATGATCAGAAGACTTAGAAAAAACAAAATTAATAATGTTACTGTGCAGTGACTACGAAGTGATTTACAATACGCATGCTTTTTCAGCTGCATCTGTTGATTTCTTTCTCTATTCCGGTCTAGAGGATACATGTCAGAGACAAATTCAACCGATTCACCTTGGAGAGGACTTAAACAATCAAATTGTCTGACTTGCTAGACCTTAATTTTAGTTTATAAAGTTCTGGTTTTGACTGCTCAACCAAGGGGAGCTTTGAGTCTGTCTGTGAGGGAATGCAGGGTTGAGTATTCACACTGGATGGTAGTCCATAAAATTTCTTGATATGACTCGAGTGCAACCACCCTTTACGTCCCTCGATCTTCACGGCTGTCCTTGTGGTTAGTAGAACAAGCTTCGGCGACTTCCACCTAGGCTCCAGTTGGGTCTTCCGGTCGAAATTCCGGACCAGAACCAGGTCGCCCGGAACCACGTCATGGGGCTTCACCTCAGTATTATCGGGAAAAGCTGCAGCTACCTGTGAACGACAAGATTGTAGTGCAGACATCAAGGAAGCCAGGTAATCTGTCAGCATATTACAGTCAACATCAGTGATTTTGCGAGGTATAGGCGTCCCCCACATATTTGGTGGTCTACCGAAGATCACCTCGTACGGGGATAGCCCTGTTCGAGAATGTGCTACCATTCTCATGTAAAAGAGAGCAACTGGTAAGGCTACTATCCAATCGACACCTTTTTCTCTACATATTTTGGACAATCTAATTTTCAGAGTTTGATTATGGCGTTCCACGAGACCTGCTGCCTCGGGATGTCGGACACAATGGAATTTCCATTGGTAACCTAACAAAAGGGAAACGTGTTTCATTAGTTCGGATGAGAATGGCTGGCCGTTATCTGAGTAGACAACACGTGGCAAACCATACCGTGGGAAGAATTCTCGAACTAACTGTTTGGCAGTAGTCGGGGCAGTGTAATCTGAAACCGGGTAGGCTTCTGTCCAACGGGAAAGAGCACAAACAACTACGAGAACATATTTGAATCCTCGACATCGTTCCATCTGGATATAATCCATCTGGAGGGCTTCAAAAGCATGATCGGGAGGTTGAAATCCACCCTGCTCTACGGGGATGCTTTTACCTGGATTGAACTGACAACATATCATACAGGTACGAACTTTTTGTTTAGCTGCTGCTCGCAAGTGTTTGTTGAACCAAATGTGTTGAATGCTGTCTAGCATAGCTTTTTCTCCTAGGTGCGCTGGACTATGTATTGTGTTAATGATGACTTGAAACATGGAGTCGGGAAGAAACCATATAGATTTTTCCTTCGTCATCCATCCTTGATCCGTTTGGATCCCTCCTAATTCAGTCCATTTCTTCATTTCTTCTGGTGTAGCATGTGTCTATATGTCAATTACATCAAGGGTGGGATCCTTAACTGTCATGCAATGTGTTGGTGTCGGAACTATTGTCTTTGTCATGTCAGTTGTGTGAGTCTGATTCTGAGCAGTCTGTTTAGCTGCTCTGTCAGCTAGGTCATTACCCTGAGAAATGATATCGGTAACTTTTGTGTGGGCTTTGCATTTCATAATCGATATTGCAGTAGGTAGATGAATCGCGTCTAATAGGGCTTGAATGAGGGATCCGTGTTGGATGTGGGCACCGTGAGAAGTTAAATAACCTCTCTCTCGCCACAGTACGCCGAAGTCATGGACGACTCCGAATGCATAACGTGAATCTGTGTATATGTTGACTTTCTTATTTTTGGCTTGAATACAGGCTTGTGTCAGAGCGATGAGCTCTGCTGCTTGAGCTGACAAAGTGTTAATACAATTTGTTTCAATGACTTCAGTGTCTGTTGTGACTGCGTAAGCGGCCACTAACTCTCCTGTACTTGTTCTCATACATGACCCATCTACATACAATGTCAAGTCTGGATCTGACAAAGGGATATCTGTCAAGTCTTGTCTGGGTTTCGTCTTGATAGTAATGACTTCGACACAATCATGTGCCAAGGGGTCCGTTCCGCCCACTGGTAACAGTGTGGCAGGATTTAACGTATTACAACGTCTGATTTCTATGTGTGGCTGAAACAATGTCAATTCGTAACCAGTGAGTCTCGCTATAGTCAAGTGTTGTGTTTGTGTGCGGTTCAAGAGAACCTCTACTGCGTGTGGTACTTGTACTGTCAATTGGTGTCCTAACACTATGGCATCGCTTTGTCTGATTGCTAAAGCTGTTGCTGCCACCGATTTCAGGCACGCAGGAAGAGCCTGAGCTACTGGATCTAATGTACTAGAGAAATAAGCACATGGTTTGTGTGATCCTGCTTGTTCCTGAGTGAGTACTGACAAGGCAGTACCTTCGCGTTCTGTAACAAAGAGTGTAAACTGTTTACTGTAACATGGTGTTGCTAAAACAGGTGCTTGGCATAAAGCTTTCTTTAAGCTTTCAAAGGCGTGTGTATGTTCTTGAGTCCAAGGGAGGACAGTCGATGTGGCTGCCTCCTGTGTTGTCAACTGGATGAGTGGCTTTGCTAGAAATGCATATTGAGGGATCCACTGCCTACAGTATGAAGTGAGACCTATAAAAGCCCGCACCTCCTTTTGTGTCTTGGGTGGTGACATGTTAGCAATTAACTGGATGCGGTCGGGTGTAAGCTGCCTTCCCTCCTTGGACAGCGAGTGCCCAAGGTAAACAACTCGCTGGACACAGAATTGCAGCTTAGAAGGGGACACCTTGTGCCCCTTGTCGGCCAGAAATTTCAAAACCGTCAGTGACGCTGTTTCACATTCAGGTTCGCTTCGGGCGGTGATCAGCAGATCATCGACATATTGAAGCAAGGCAGTGTTAACTGGCATGTGGATACTGTCAAGTTCTCGTTTCAGTGCTTGGCTATAGATGCTGGGGCTTTCTGTAAATCCTTGAGGTGCGCGTGTGAATTTAAAACTTCGTCCATTTAAACTGAATCCGAACAGATATTGACTTTCCGGATCTATTGGGACGCTAAAGAAAGCATTCTTGAGATCAATTACAGTGAAGAACGTTGCTTCCGAGTCAATAGCTGTTAGTAATGAAGAGATATCTGGGACCACAGGGTATTGTGGTACAATACATTTATTTAATTCGCGCAGATCAATAACTAATCGATATACTGGTGGTGCTTTTGGATCCGTTCTTTTAAGAATCGGAATTATCGGGGAATTGCATACATTGGAGTCGGTTTCGACAACCACTCCTTGTGCAATGAGCTCGTCAATGATTTGCAGCAAAGCCACAACAGCATCTGGTGGTAACTTGTATTGTCGTATTCGTGGTAATACTACTCCTGTTTTCAGTGTGACTCGATATGGTGTAATGTTCATGCAACCAACATCAGTGGGGCCTTGTGCCCATAAATGTGTAGGTAAATTCTGCAGCCGGTGATCCATATCTCTGGACACGTAGTGACCTTTAAAGTCACGCAAAAATAATCGTACTCCTTCCGGAGAACAACATATTATAGCTCCTAGAGCTTTCAATGTTTTTATACCTAACAAGTTTTCTGGACATGATTTAGTAAGCAATAAATCTGTAGTACGTGTCAATGGACCAACCGTCAGTGGAAGAGGTTGTGTTACTTCATTAATGATAGGTTTTCCTGAGAATCCAAGGGAAATATTTTGTGAGCCTGAGAGGGGTGCCCCTGGAACTTCACTGCGTCTTATAGTTGTTCTGCTTGCCCCTGTATCAAGTAAAAACTTTCTGTCTTCCCCTAATAGTTCACTATGTACATAAGGTCCCTCTTGGTCTACAGGAACCTCAATAAGGGGTAAGCCAACTTCCCTCTCTAGGCTATTTCATGTATATCGCTGATAATCGGGATAATCTGCTTGTGCATACTGATACATCTGTTGTGTGGTTGCTTGTGTGGCAGCAATAGGCTGCGCTTGTGGTGGTGCTACGGTCTGTTGTGGAGCTCCCTGTTGCGGAGCTAGTTGTTGCGGAGCTAACCTAGGTTGTGCATGCTGAGGGATTTGTTGTTGATTCTGATCCTGTCTAGGTGGACGTGGTCTCTCCTGGGTTCTACCTGTGGCAATATTATGTTTCAGGACTGGACAATCGTGTATATAATGACCTTGTTGTTTACAATAGTTGCATGTCCCTTTCGTTGGGCCTGCGGAATCACCCTTTTGATGACCATCAGCTGGAACTGACTGAGCAACAAGCATTTTCATTTTTGTATCTTTCATACGTCTTTGTTCGTGTTCTTGTTCTTCTCTAATTCTATTGTGGTGATATTGTAACATCTGTAACATCTGTGACGGGGTATTACCTTGCCAGGTACTTTCGAATTTCAATACTCTATTCTTGACTTGTGGTAGGGAATTTTCAACTAATTTTGTCACAAACAGATGTGGATATGACTCGCTACTTGCTTTTATGCCACTATTTATACCAAAACATTTTTCAAATCGGGAATAGAAATCACTAGTTTCTTCATCTTGCTTTTGTTTACAGGCTGAGATTGCACCCCAGTCTTCCTTTTTCGTAGTTAATAAACGTGGCAGTACCTGCACTAGTAATCCTGGTAATGCTGTAGTCTTTTCCCCAAGCCCTGCTCCTGCAGCTCGGGCCCTTTCTTCGTTTTCTAATGCTGTCCAATCTATCTTTTGGTCTCCCACCTCCCATTCCTTTTCTTGGAGTTTCTCGTAAACACCGGCGGGTAATAGGACTTTTAATATTTTCATAATGTCGGGGTAGGTATACTCTCCCATGAGTAACATGTCTTTTATCTCACGGTGGAAACCTGCTGGATCCTTGTCATGGCTGGGTACTACTTTCTTCATTTCTAATAATTCAATTTTAGTTATAGGCGTGTACACAAACACGCGTGTAAAGTTATTACCTTCACCTCTGATTGGGTGTACTTCGCGTAACGGATTCTGTCTATCTATGTGATACATTTTTCTTCCCATAATGGGAACTGGAACGTGTTCTGGGCATACGAAAGCTATATACTGGTTTCGAAATTCTAGAATTTCATTAATTAAATCAGTACCTGACCCTCTCCATTTGTTCGTGAGTAGTTCTGTCAATATGTCAGGTAAGGGTCCTGGATCGGAGTGTTGGCTTTTATATAATATAAGGAGGTGTTGAATCATGTATATACTAGCTAAACGCTGTTCGTAGGGGTCAAGATTCAGAAACGTGTGCGCTAGTGCATCATCATTGTATTCACTGGGACTATCAGCCCATTGTACTGCTGACCTGGCTAATTCTTGTTCGTCCATGGAATCGAGCATATGGTACCCCCTTCGATCTCGGAGTAATTTATCAACGGCTTGGAATAGGTGTTCAGGGGATCTTGTATTTAACATAGGGTTTGGAAAATGTCTATTATATTCTGGACGTATCGGACGTATCGGATCATTAAAGCCTCTAGTATTATTATGGGGTCTTCCTCTACCTACGTAAGCTATCGTTTCTAATTGTTCTGAGTCTTGCTCCTCCTCTTCCTCTGATTCAACTCTGTCTGCTTCTCGTCTTTCTTTATGTATTTGTTCTACTTCCTTGCGGATCTTTCGATACATGGCGATTATACACGCCTGTCTATCATGTTTCTCTTCTGATATGTTCTGACCCCATTTGGCAAGTTTTTTGCATGGTATCATGATCTGCCCCAGGCCTGTCTTGGTTCCTAATCACGCAATTTATAAAAAAACGTAGTAGTTGTCTTTGTACATCCACTTTCTGGTATTCCATAGCTTCGTTAATACTCTCTGGACCTCGCCCTGTTTGGACAAAGCGATATATATCGTCTAGGTGTTCAAC
This sequence comes from Triturus cristatus, assembly GCF_964204655.1. NCBI lineage: Eukaryota > Metazoa > Chordata > Amphibia > Caudata > Salamandridae > Triturus > Triturus cristatus. Next base: position 859,848,095 of record NC_140581.1, read on the forward strand.
CATTCCTGGTATCGTCATTAAATACAATGTAGCTCGTCGTATACGTAGTGATGATATGAGCAATTTGTCCTGTCTACCTGGCACTGGATCGTATCTACAATCCACAAGCTGTTCTTTAAACATGTCGGATGTCGCTAGTTGAGGTGTACGTTGGAGTGCTAAATCTCTAAGGGTCTGTTTATTCCGCGGCGGTGTGGCAAACATGTCTGTCGTACCTCCTGTAGCACCATCTGAGGTGCTGGGCAAGAAAGGATTCGTTGGGCGTAGGATAGAGATTGTAGATGCGGGAAAAACTGTAGAAACGGACGGACCTGTGGGAACTTGTGTAGGAGTTTGTAGTTGCGGGGATACAGACGGATGCTCTTGGTGTTGAACACCATCGGCAAGCGGTGTGTGTGGTATGGTATTAGCATACTCGGGAGCTACGTCATCTAAATAGGAGGAAAGGAAAACGTCCTTTGCTGTTTTGGGATGTGTTTTGGGATGTGCTTTTATCGGGAGCAATGGAGGAGTTAAGTCTTTTGGTATTTCCGGGGTAGCCTTAGGTAACCCTTCGGCCAAAAGAGGATACATACCATTCATAAGAGTGTTTCTTTGTCTATCTACTTGTTCTGATTTTACTTGGGTACCTTCCTCAATTAATAGATTTTCTCGGGTTTTGTTTGAATTCTCTCTACCTTTCTCTTCCTGTCTGAGCGCTTTTTCTGTACGTCTATATGATTCTTTACGCCATAACTCAATGGCATCTTTCTGTGACTGTCTGGCTTTCTTTTTCCATAATTCTTCTTCTACTCTCATGATGCTATCTGCATCCCAGGTCCCCGCTGCGGGCCATCTCTGATTTTCTGGCAAATCCTTGGTGTAGTCCACCCATAAATCAAGAAATAATACGGCATCTAGGCCATGCTTATGATACATAAAGTACCCTGGAGTGTCCCTTGGTGGGATGGGAACAGCTTCTTCGAGTACCCCTTTTCTAGTTTTGATCTGTCTTAATTTCGAAAAGAGCGGCATTTTTAGACGGTTACTAGAACACACTTTATACAATGAACACAATAATGAACAGTCATTCACACCACACACAATATATAGAACGTATTAAAACATTTAACACTTAACAGTTTTACGAACGATGATAACTAATAGAAAACTAGTTACTGACATAATACTGACACTAGATAATACTTATTTATATGCAAGACATACTAGATATACTGCTAAACAGTACAGATACACTGCTGAAACAGTGCAGACCGGATTTGTGTACCCAAACCCGTCTTGACCGGCACAGACTATGTGCACGTTAAATGCCTCCCCGGCAATGGTACTCACCGGGTAGCTCGGAACGGAAGGCCTCGGAACGGAACTGAAACTGGACCGGACTGGACTCGACTCGATTGGACTCGGAACTTCGGAACCTGGTGGGCCTCTGTATATCTCGGATCTTGCTCTCTCAGCTAGGCTCTGGTCGGGATACTTCGCACTTCTCACCGCCTCGTCTGGGTGTTGATCGCAGCCTCAGTCGCCCCCGCTTGGCCGGAGGGAGATACAGGAAATCCTGCAGGTACGCGTTTTTGTCCGTTCAGCTGTGGCAGGAGACCGGGCCTGCAACGCACCTCCGGCGCGTGAGATGAGAAAGTGTCCCTATTCGGGCGCCAATTTATGTGGTAAATATTTCATTACCGGTACTATTTTTTATGCGGTAAGGTCTAGTAAGAATAACTCAGTAAATATAAGAGGCAGAATCCGTGGTATTAGAGGTTCTAAAAGGCTTTATTCCTATACAAAGGAATACAATTCGAATTGCAGGCTTCTATTCCATCACCACGAAAGTTCAGGAAGGAAGGGCATACATTATTGACAGATAATCAGTTTTATAGGAAATGCATTACAGTGAAACAGATGCAGGAGGCGTAACAGCTGATAGTACAGATAAAATGTGCATACGTAACTAATAGAGGCGGACATATAGGCGTAACTTAGATAACGTCATTATACATGATGTCACAAGTGGGTGGATCCATAAGAGAATCCTGCAATGTCAGCAGAAATATTTGGCAGAGATGCGCGCGCAGCCGCATGACGTGTGATTGACGTGCAACTAGAGGGTGAAGGGGACTTGACATTTAGCTCTACATGTGGAGACAGAAGTCTGGGGAGTCATGTCAACCTAATCCCAAATCATATCTAATATCCTATGTTTAAAGAACTGTGTTATCCAAAAGGAAAGGTCTCTAGGATAGAATCTATTCTATACTGACTGTTAGTGCGTGTACAAGCGTCTAAGTGTCTACATGAGATGCGAGGGGGTAGGAATATTCCATGGTAACGGGGGCTATGAATTACTTGCATGAGGACAGCGAGGCCTGGCCCTTTGCACGGTAGCTGGAGGAATGTTTACCTGAACTACTAGACAGGAATGCATCGGATGAGGAGCGGAGCAGATAATCTTGAAGGTGAAATACAGTTTTTTGCAGGCAACAGGCTGGATCAGGCACCGTTAGCCGCGCAGGGAGTAGGACAAAGTTCATGGATACAGATGCAGGCTCAGACTGGAGCTTTCAGAGGCAGAAGGCAGGAAAAGACTTGATGACAGAATTCTGGGCCTACTCGCCTGAATCTGTAAAATGTGGAAAGTGAACCACATAAAGTCGGTGGCCTTTCATACTTAGGAATGGAATATCTGACCCATTCATGGCGGATCTGAAAGAGGACATGTTGGCGGTGGACGCACATATATTTGCGTCTTCAAAACTGGAACTGGAGGGAACATACATGTACTTATAGCATGCACATGGAGCCGTTGGGGTCTACGATAGGGGACATAACTGATCACAAAATTCATATTTCCTCATTCCCTCCTTGTCCCCTACGGACCTCAGGAGATATCGATCTTCATCAATCCATCGATCTGTTCATATAGCATCATTTGTTCTTCTTTCTTCTTCCGGGATCTTGAACTAAAACTTGGATGTGGGATACACGATGTGGCACACAGACCACAAATCGCTGGCCCACATTGTAGACATAAGCAGCAACTGAATAGTATGAGAAAGCCAATACCTAGGAAGGATAGGATTCTCCATCCCCAGGCTGACAACACGCTCCAAAACCAACCGGACCAAGTCCAGGTGCCTGGACTCTGGTGTATCTGGCTCATAATCTTATGAAGGCGAGTTATGGCTTTATATACTGACGGCGAATTTTCTGGTATGAAAACGCAGCAACTTGATCCGATGACCCTACAAGCTCCGCCCCTATCGGCCAGGATGACGTCAAGGACAAGACGATTTTGAAGCACAACAATCCGCATAGCAGACTGCTCTTCTGTTAAATTGCCTAAGGCGGAAGTAGTCTCGTTCACTACTGCTTCAAGGGTTCTGGTTAATCTACGTATCAGCTTACTATTAGTGACTGTACCTATATAGGGAAAGAAACCTTTATTGAAATCTGTGTATTGCTCCCATGCTGTTTCAGTGTAATCGACAATTGGGAGATCTCTCTGCTGTCTATTGTGTACTAAATGAGTATTTCTATGATAATCAGGAGGAGCTAGGAAAACAGGTGGCAGAAGGAATGCTATGTAACAGGTACCATCCCAGTCTAGAGGTAGACGTATATATGCGGTCTGGCCACATATGAAGTAGGAATGACGGGAAGCTCTAAATGTAGACTTGCCTTGATCACTGAATTTTATTACAGTGGCGCATTTACTATGGTCCATGTGTATGGAACCATTCTTTCTTACACATAATTCCCCTTTTACTGGGAATACTGACATGGCGGGCAATATTGGTGTAGCTTCGGATTCAACGTTCAGGATCATGAGGTTAAGTGTAAAATTACCTAATCCATATACTTCATTTTCTAGATCAGTTCCTGTTCTTTTGGGAAGTCCCTCCTTGTTAGGGTAGCAGACTTTAAGCAAAACTAGGTTCAGGTTTCCCCATACCCAGTTGTCTTGATAAACTGCGGAATTTGAATCTAGGGAATTAATCAAACTAAACCATGCTCCACAGGAGCCATTGTGTGTGAACGGATATGGAAAGAGGGGCAAAACTCCCTTATAGTTCTGATAGGGAGGGAGTCGGCCACATATCCAACAATTTGTGGCATTGCTGGTCTGATGGGAATGATGTAACATACTAATGAATGTGTTGTTACGCAGCGCAAATCTATAGGACAACTCATGCGGAGGTAATTCGCTAAAAGAATGTTCTGCAGTTACATTGTAAGCACGCTTAAGAATAGGGTAATACATGTGTAATAGTATGCTGGAAATGATGATCAGAAGACTTAGAAAAAACAAAATTAATAATGTTACTGTGCAGTGACTACGAAGTGATTTACAATACGCATGCTTTTTCAGCTGCATCTGTTGATTTCTTTCTCTATTCCGGTCTAGAGGATACATGTCAGAGACAAATTCAACCGATTCACCTTGGAGAGGACTTAAACAATCAAATTGTCTGACTTGCTAGACCTTAATTTTAGTTTATAAAGTTCTGGTTTTGACTGCTCAACCAAGGGGAGCTTTGAGTCTGTCTGTGAGGGAATGCAGGGTTGAGTATTCACACTGGATGGTAGTCCATAAAATTTCTTGATATGACTCGAGTGCAACCACCCTTTACGTCCCTCGATCTTCACGGCTGTCCTTGTGGTTAGTAGAACAAGCTTCGGCGACTTCCACCTAGGCTCCAGTTGGGTCTTCCGGTCGAAATTCCGGACCAGAACCAGGTCGCCCGGAACCACGTCATGGGGCTTCACCTCAGTATTATCGGGAAAAGCTGCAGCTACCTGTGAACGACAAGATTGTAGTGCAGACATCAAGGAAGCCAGGTAATCTGTCAGCATATTACAGTCAACATCAGTGATTTTGCGAGGTATAGGCGTCCCCCACATATTTGGTGGTCTACCGAAGATCACCTCGTACGGGGATAGCCCTGTTCGAGAATGTGCTACCATTCTCATGTAAAAGAGAGCAACTGGTAAGGCTACTATCCAATCGACACCTTTTTCTCTACATATTTTGGACAATCTAATTTTCAGAGTTTGATTATGGCGTTCCACGAGACCTGCTGCCTCGGGATGTCGGACACAATGGAATTTCCATTGGTAACCTAACAAAAGGGAAACGTGTTTCATTAGTTCGGATGAGAATGGCTGGCCGTTATCTGAGTAGACAACACGTGGCAAACCATACCGTGGGAAGAATTCTCAAACTAACTGTTTGGCAGTAGTCGGGGCAGTGTAATCTGAAACCGGGTAGGCTTCTGTCCAACGGGAAAGAGCACAAACAACTACGAGAACATATTTGAATCCTCGACATCGTTCCATCTGGATATAATCCATCTGGAGGGCTTCAAAAGCATGATCGGGAGGTTGAAATCCACCCTGCTCTACGGGGATGCTTTTACCTGGATTGAACTGACAACATATCATACAGGTACGAACTTTTTGTTTAGCTGCTGCTCGCAAGTGTTTGTTGAACCAAATGTGTTGAATGCTGTCTAGCATAGCTTTTTCTCCTAGGTGCGCTGGACTATGTATTGTGTTAATGATGACTTGAACCATGGAGTCGGGAAGAAACCATATAGATTTTTCCTTCGTCATCCATCCTTGATCCGTTTGGATCCCTCCTAATTCAGTCCATTTCTTCATTTCTTCTGGTGTAGCATGTGTCTGTATGTCAATTACATCAAGGGTGGGATCCTTAACTGTCATGCAATGTGTTGGTGTCGGAACTATTGTCTTTGTCATGTCAGTTGTGTGAGTCTGATTCTGAGCAGTCTGTTTAGCTGCTCTGTCAGCTAGGTCATTACCCTGAGAAATGATATCGGTAACTTTTGTGTGGGCTTTGCATTTCATAATCGATATTGCAGTAGGTAGATGAATCGCGTCTAATAGGGCTTGAATGAGGGATCCGTGTTGGATGTGGGCACCGTGAGAAGTTAAATAACCTCTCTCTCGCCACAGTACGCCGAAGTCATGGACGACTCCGAATGCATAACGTGAATCTGTGTATATGTTGACTTTCTTATTTTTGGCTTGAATACAGGCTTGTGTCAGAGCGATGAGCTCTGCTGCTTGAGCTGACAAAGTGTTAATACAATTTGTTTCAATGACTTCAGTGTCTGTTGTGACTGCGTAAGCGGCCACTAACTCTCCTGTACTTGTTCTCATACATGACCCATCTACATACAATGTCAAGTCTGGATCTGACAAAGGGATATCTGTCAAGTCTTGTCTGGGTTTCGTCGTGATAGTAATGACTTCGACACAATCATGTGCCAAGGGGTCCGTTCCGCCCACTGGTAACAGTGTGGCAGGATTTAACGTATTACAACGTCTGATTTCTATGTGTGGCTGAAACAATGTCAATTCGTAACCAGTGAGTCTCGCTATAGTCAAGTGTTGTGTTTGTGTGCGGTTCAAGAGAACCTCTACTGCGTGTGGTACTTGTACTGTCAATTGGTGTCCTAACACTATGGCATCGCTTTGTCTGATTGCTAAAGCTGTTGCTGCCACCGATTTCAGGCACGCAGGAAGAGCCTGAGCTACTGGATCTAATGTACTAGAGAAATAAGCACATGGTTTGTGTGATCCTGCTTGTTCCTGAGTGAGTACTGACAAGGCAGTACCTTCGCGTTCTGTAACAAAGAGTGTAAACTGTTTACTGTAACATGGTGTTGCTAAAACAGGTGCTTGGCATAAAGCTTTCTTTAAGCTTTCAAAGGCGTGTGTATGTTCTTGAGTCCAAGGGAGGACAGTCGATGTGGCTGCCTCCTGTGTTGTCAACTGGATGAGTGGCTTTGCTAGAAATGCATATTGAGGGATCCACTGCCTACAGTATGAAGTGAGACCTATAAAAGCCCGCACCTCCTTTTGTGTCTTGGGTGGTGACATGTTAGCAATTAACTGGATGCGGTCGGGTGTAAGCTGCCTTCCCTCCTTGGACAGCGAGTGCCCAAGGTAAACAACTCGCTGGACACAGAATTGCAGCTTAGAAGGGGACACCTTGTGCCCCTTGTCGGCCAGAAATTTCAAAACCGTCAGTGACGCTGTTTCACATTCAGGTTCGCTTCGGGCGGTGATCAGCAGATCATCGACATATTGAAGCAAGGCAGTGTTAACTGGCATGTGGATACTGTCAAGTTCTCGTTTCAGTGCTTGGCTATAGATGCTGGGGCTTTCTGTAAATCCTTGAGGTGCGCGTGTGAATTTAAAACTTCGTCCATTTAAACTGAATCCGAACAGATATTGACTTTCCGGATCTATTGGGACGCTAAAGAAAGCATTCTTGAGATCAATTACAGTGAAGAACGTTGCTTCCGAGTCAATAGCTGTTAGTAATGAAGAGATATCTGGGACCACAGGGTATTGTGGTACAATACATTTATTTAATTCGCGCAGATCAATAACTAATCGATATACTGGTGGTGCTTTTGGATCCGTTCTTTTAAGAATCGGAATTATCGGGGAATTGCATACATTGGAGTCGGTTTCGACAACCACTCCTTGTGCAATGAGCTCGTCAATGATTTGCAGCAAAGTCACAACAGCATCTGGTGGTAACTTGTATTGTCGTATTCGTGGTAATACTACTCCTGTTTTCAGTGTGACTCGATATGGTGTAATGTTCATGCAACCAACATCAGTGGGGCCTTGTGCCCATAAATGTGTAGGTAAATTCTGCAGCCGGTGATCCATATCTCTGGACACGTAGTGACCTTTAAAGTCACGCAAAAATAATCGTACTCCTTCCGGAGAACAACATATTATAGCTCCTAGAGCTTTCAATGTTTTTATACCTAACAAGTTTTCTGGACATGATTTAGTAAGCAATAAATCTGTAGTACGTGTCAATGGACCAACCGTCAGTGGAAGAGGTTGTGTTACTTCATTAATGATAGGTTTTCCTGAGAATCCAAGGGAAATATTTTGTGAGCCTGAGAGGGGTGCCCCTGGAACTTCACTGCGTCTTATAGTTGTTCTGCTTGCCCCTGTATCAAGTAAAAACTTTCTGTCTTCCCCTAATAGTTCACTATGTACATAAGGTCCCTCTTGGTCTACAGGAACCTCAATAAGGGGTAAGCCAACTTCCCTCTCTAGGCTATTTCATGTATATCGCTGATAATCGGGATAATCTGCTTGTGCATACTGATACATCTGTTGTGTGGTTGCTTGTGTGGCAGCAATAGGCTGCGCTTGTGGTGGTGCTACGGTCTGTTGTGGAGCTCCCTGTTGCGGAGCTAGTTGTTGCGGAGCTAACCTAGGTTGTGCATGCTGAGGGATTTGTTGTTGATTCTGATCCTGTCTAGGTGGACGTGGTCTCTCCTGGGTTCTACCTGTGGCAATATTATGTTTCAGGACTGGACAATCGTGTATATAATGACCTTGTTGTTTACAATAGTTGCATGTCCCTTTCGTTGGGCCTGCGGAATCACCCTTTTGATGACCATCAGCTGGAACTGACTGAGCAACAAGCATTTTCATTTTTGTATCTTTCATACGTCTTTGTTCGTGTTCTTGTTCTTCTCTAATTCTATTGTGGTGATATTGTAACATCTGTAACATCTGTGACGGGGTATTACCTTGCCAGGTACTTTCGAATTTCAATACTCTATTCTTGACTTGTGGTAGGGAATTTTCAACTAATTTTGTCACAAACAGATGTGGATATGACTCGCTACTTGCTTTTATGCCACTATTTATACCAAAACATTTTTCAAATCGGGAATAGAAATCACTAGTTTCTTCATCTTGCTTTTGTTTACAGGCTGAGATTGCACCCCAGTCTTCCTTTTTCGTAGTTAATAAACGTGGCAGTACCTGCACTAGTAATCCTGGTAATGCTGTAGTCTTTTCCCCAAGCCCTGCTCCTGCAGCTCGGGCCCTTTCTTCGTTTTCTAATGCTGTCCAATCTATCTTTTGGTCTCCCACCTCCCATTCCTTTTCTTTGAGTTTCTCGTAAACACCGGCGGGTAATAGGACTTTTAATATTTTCATAATGTCGGGGTAGGTATACTCTCCCATGAGTAACATGTCTTTTATCTCACGGTGGAAACCTGCTGGATCCTTGTCATGGCTGGGTACTACTTTCTTCATTTCTAATAATTCAATTTTAGTTATAGGCGTGTACACAAACACGCGTGTAAAGTTATTACCTTCACCTCTGATTGGGTGTACTTCGCGTAACGGATTCTGTCTATCTATGTGATACATTTTTCTTCCCATAATGGGAACTGGAACGTGTTCTGGGCATACGAAAGCTATATACTGGTTTCGAAATTCTAGAATTTCATTAATTAAATCAGTACCTGACCCTCTCCATTTGTTCGTGAGTAGTTCTGTCAATATGTCAGGTAAGGGTCCTGGATCGGAGTGTTGGCTTTTATATAATATAAGGAGGTGTTGAATCATGTATATACTAGCTAAACGCTGTTCGTAGGGGTCAAGATTCAGAAACGTGTGCGCTAGTGCATCATCATTGTATTCACTGGGACTATCAGCCCATTGTACTGCTGACCTGGCTAATTCTTGTTCGTCCATGGAATCGAGCATATGGTACCCCCTTCGATCTCGGAGTAATTTATCAACGGCTTGGAATAGGTGTTCAGGGGATCTTGTATTTAACATAGGGTTTGGAAAATGTCTATTATATTCTGGACGTATCGGACGTATCGGATCATTAAAGCCTCTAGTATTATTATGGGGTCTTCCTCTACCTACGTAAGCTATCGTTTCTAATTGTTCTGAGTCTTGCTCCTCCTCTTCCTCTGATTCAACTCTGTCTGCTTCTCGTCTTTCTTTATGTATTCGTTCTACTTCCTTGCGGATCTTTCGATACATGGCGATTATACACGCCTGTCTATCATGTTTCTCTTCTGATATGTTCTGACCCCATTTGGCAAGTTTTTTGCATGGTATCATGATCTGCCCCAGGCCTGTCTTGGTTCCTAATCACGCAATTTATAAAAAAACGTAGTAGTTGTTTTTGTACATCCACTTTCTGGTATTCCATAGCTTCGTTAATACTCTCTGGACCTCGCCCTGTTTGGACAAAGCGATATATATCGTCTAGGTGTTCAACCATTCCTGGTATCGTCATTAAATACAATGTAGCTCGTCGTATACGTAGTGATGATATGAGCAATTTGTCCTGTCTACCTGGCACTGGATCGTATCTACAATCCACAAGCTGTTCTTTAAACATGTCGGATGTCGCTAGTTGAGGTGTACGTTGGAGTGCTAAATCTCTAAGGGTCTGTTTATTCCGCGGCGGTGTGGCAAACATGTCTGTCGTACCTCCTGTAGCACCATCTGAGGTGCTGGGCAAGAAAGGATTCGTTGGGCGTAGGATAGAGATTGTAGATGCGGGAAAAACTGTAGAAACGGACGGACCTGTGGGAACTTGTGTAGGAGTTTGTAGTTGCGGGGATACAGACGGATGCTCTTGGTGTTGAACACCATCGGCAAGCGGTGTGTGTGGTATGGTATTAGCATACTCGGGAGCTACGTCATCTAAATAGGAGGAAAGGAAAACGTCCTTTGCTGTTTTGGGATGTGTTTTGGGATGTGCTTTTATCGGGAGCAATGGAGGAGTTAAGTCTTTTGGTATTTCCGGGGTAGCCTTAGGTAACCCTTCGGCCAAAAGAGGATACATACCATTCATAAGAGTGTTTCTTTGTCTATCTACTTGTTCTGATTTTACTTGGGTACCTTCCTCAATTAATAGATTTTCTCGGGTTTTGTTTGAATTCTCTCTACCTTTCTCTTCCTGTCTGAGCGCTTTTTCTGTACGTCTATATGACTCTTTACGCCATAACTCAATGGCATCTTTCTGTGACTGTCTGGCTTTCTTTTTCCATAATTCTTCTTCTACTCTCATGATGCTATCTGCATCCCAGGTCCCCGCTGCGGGCCATCTCTGATTTTCTGGCAAATCCTTGGTGTAGTCCACCCATAAATCAAGAAATAATACGGCATCTAGGCCATGCTTATGATACATAAAGTACCCTGGAGTGTCCCTTGGTGGGATGGGAACAGCTTCTTCGAGTACCCCTTTTCTAGTTTTGATCTGTCTTAATTTCGAAAAGAGCGGCATTTTTAGACGGTTACTAGAACACACTTTATACAATGAACACAATAATGAACAGTCATTCACACCACAATATATAGAACGTATTAAAACATTTAACACTTAACAGTTTTACGAACGATGATAACTAATAGAAAACTAGTTACTGACATAATACTGACACTAGATAATACTTATTTATATGCAAGACATACTAGATATACTGCTAAACAGTACAGATACACTGCTGAAACAGTGCAGACCGGATTTGTGTACCCAAACCCGTCTTGACCGGCACAGACTATGTGCACGTTAAATGCCTCCCCGGCAATGGTACTCACCGGGTAGCTCGGAACGGAAGGCCTCGGAACGGAACTGAAACTGGACCGGACTGGACTCGACTCGATTGGACTCGGAACTTCGGAACCTGGTGGGCCTCTGTATATCTCGGATCTTGCTCTCTCAGCTAGGCTCTGGTCGGGATACTTCGCACTTCTCACCGCCTCGTCTGGGTGTTGATCGCAGCCTCAGTCGCCCCCGCTTGGCCGGAGGGAGATACAGGAAATCCTGCAGGTACGCGTTTTTGTCCGTTCAGCTGTGGCAGGAGACCGGGCCTGCAACGCACCTCCGGCGCGTGAGATGAGAAAGTGTCCCTATTCGGGCGCCAATTTATGTGGTAAATATTTCATTACCGGTACTATTTTTTATGCGGTAAAGTCTAGTAAGAATAACTCAGTAAATATAAGAGGCAGAATCCGTGGTATTAGAGGTTCTAAAAGGCTTTATTCCTATACAAAGGAATACAATTCGAATTGCAGGCTTCTATTCCATCACCACGAAAGTTCAGGAAGGAAGGGCATACATTATTGACAGATAATCAGTTTTATAGGAAATGCATTACAGTGAAACAGATGCAGGAGGCGTAACAGCTGATAGTACAGATAAAATGTGCATACGTAACTAATAGAGGCGGACATATAGGCGTAACTTAGATAACGTCATTATACATGATGTCACAAGTGGGTGGATCCATAAGAGAATCCTGCAATGTCAGCAGAAATATTTGGCAGAGATGCGGGCGCAGCCGCATGACGTGTGATTGACGTGCAACTAGAGGGTGAAGGGGACTTGACATTTAGCTCTACATGTGGAGACAGAAGTCTGGGGAGTCATGTCAACCTAATCCCAAATCATATCTAATATCCTATGTTTAAAGAACTGTGTTATCCAAAAGGAAAGGTCTCTAGGATAGAATCTATTCTATACTGACTGTTAGTGCGTGTACAAGCGTCTAAGTGTCTATATGAGATGCGAGGGGGTAGGAATATTCCATGGTAACGGGGGCTATGAATTACTTGCATGAGGACAGCGAGGCCTGGCCCTTTGCACGGTAGCTGGAGGAATGTTTACCTAAACTACTAGACAGAAATGCATCGGATGAGGAGCGGAGCAGATAATCTTGAAGGTGAAATACAGTTTTTTGCAGGCAACAGGCTGGATCAGGCACCGTTAGCCGCGCAGGGAGTAGGACAAAGTTCATGGATACAGATGCAGGCTCAGACTGGAGCTTTCAGAGGCAGAAGGCAGGAAAAGACTTGATGACAGAATTCTGGGCCTACTCGCCTGAATCTGTAAAATGTGGAAAGTGAACCACATAAAGTCGGTGGCCTTTCATACTTAGGAATGGAATATCTGACCCATTCATGGCGGATCTGAAAGAGGACATGTTGGCGGTGGACGCACATATATTTGCGTCTTCAAAACTGGAACTGGAGGGAACATACATGTACTTATAGCATGCACATGGAGCCGTTGGGGTCTACGATAGGGGACATAACTGATCACAAAATTCATATTTCCTCATTCCCTCCTTGTCCCCTACGGACCTCAGGAGATATCGATCTTCATCAATCCATCGATCTGTTCATATAGCATCATTTGTTCTTCTTTCTTCTTCCGGGATCTTGAACTAAAACTTGGATGTGGGATACACGATGTGGCACACAGACCACAAATCGCTGGCCCACATTGTAGACATAAGCAGCAACTGAATAGTATGAGAAAGCCAATACCTAGGAAGGATAGGATTCTCCATCCCCAGGCTGACAACACGCTCCAAAACCAACCGGACCAAGTCCAGGTGCCTGGACTCTGGTGTATCTGGCTGATAATCTTATGAAGGCGAGTTATGGCTTTATATACTGACGGCGAATTTTCTGGTATGAAAACGCAGCAACTTGATCCGATGACCCTACAAGCTCCGCCCCTATCGGCCAGGATGACGTCAAGGACAAGACGATTTTGAAGCACAACAATCCGCATAGCAGACTGCTCTTCTGTTAAATTGCCTAAGGCGGAAGTAGTCTCGTTCACTACTGCTTCAAGGGTTCTGGTTAATCTACGTATCAGCTTACTATTAGTGACTGTACCTATATAGGGAAAGAAACCTTTATTGAAATCTGTGTATTGCTCCCATGCTGTTTCAGTGTAATCGACAATTGGGAGATCTCTCTGCTGTCTATTGTGTACTAAATGAGTATTTCTATGATAATCAGGAGGAGCTAGGAAAACAGGTGGCAGAAGGAATGCTATGTAACAGGTACCATCCCAGTCTAGAGGTAGACGTATATATGCGGTCTGGCCACATATGAAGTAGGAATGACGGGAAGCTCTAAATGTAGACTTGCCTTGATCACTGAATTTTATTACAGTGGCGCATTTACTATGGCCCATGTGTATGGAACCATTCTTTCTTACACATAATTCCCCTTTTACTGGGAATACTGACATGGCGGGCAATATTGGTGTAGCTTCGGATTCAACGTTCAGGATCATGAGGTTAAGTGTAAAATTACCTAATCCATATACTTCATTTTCTAGATCAGTTCCTGTTCTTTTGGGAAGTCCCTCCTTGTTAGGGTAGCAGACTTTAAGCAAAACTAGGTTCAGGTTTCCCCATACCCAGTTGTCTTGATAAACTGCGGAATTTGAATCTAGGGAATTAATCAAACTAAACCATGCTCCACAGGAGCCATTGTGTGTGAACGGATATGGAAAGAGGGGCAAAACTCCCTTATAGTTCTGATAGGGAGGGAGTCGGCCACATATCCAACAATTTGTGGCATTGCTGGTCTGATGGGAATGATGTAACATACTAATGAATGTGTTGTTACGCAGCGCAAATCTATAGGACAACTCATGCGGAGGTAATTCGCTAAAAGAATGTTCTGCAGTTACATTGTAAGCACGCTTAAGAATAGGGTAATACATGTGTAATAGTATGCTGGAAATGATGATCAGAAGACTTAGAAAAAACAAAATTAATAATGTTACTGTGCAGTGACTACGAAGTGATTTACAATACGCATGCTTTTTCAGCTGCATCTGTTGATTTCTTTCTCTATTCCGGTCTAGAGGATACATGTCAGAGACAAATTCAACCGATTCACCTTGGAGAGGACTTAAACAATCAAATTGTCTGACTTGCTAGACCTTAATTTTAGTTTATAAAGTTCTGGTTTTGACTGCTCAACCAAGGGGAGCTTTGAGTCTGTCTGTTGGGAATGCAGGGTTGAGTATTCACACTGGATGGTAGTCCATAAAATTTCTTGATATGACTCGAGTGCAACCACCCTTTACGTCCCTCGATCTTCACGGCTGTCCTTGTGGTTAGTAGAACAAGCTTCGGCGACTTCCACCTAGGCTCCAGTTGGGTCTTCCGGTCGAAATTCCGGACCAGAACCAGGTCGCCCGGAACCACGTCATGGGGCTTCACCTCAGTATTATCGGGAAAAGCTGCAGCTACCTGTGAACGACAAGATTGTAGTGCAGACATCAAGGAAGCCAGGTAATCTGTCAGCATATTACAGTCAACATCAGTGATTTTGCGAGGTATAGGCGTCCCCCACATATTTGGTGGTCTACCGAAGATCACCTCGTACGGGGATAGCCCTGTTCAAGAATGTGCTACCATTCTCATGTAAAAGAGAGCAACTGGTAAGGCTACTATCCAATCGACACCTTTTTCTCTACATATTTTGGACAATCTAATTTTCAGAGTTTGATTATGGCGTTCCACGAGACCTGCTGCCTCGGGATGTCGGACACAATGGAATTTCCATTGGTAACCTAACAAAAGGGAAACGTGTTTCATTAGTTCGGATGAGAATGGCTGGCCGTTATCTGAGTAGACAACACGTGGCAAACCATACCGTGGGAAGAATTCTCGAACTAACTGTTTGGCAGTAGTCGGGGCAGTGTAATCTGAAACCGGGTAGGCTTCTGTCCAACGGGAAAGAGCACAAACAACTACGAGAACATATTTGAATCCTCGACATCGTTCCATCTGGATATAATCCATCTGGAGGGCTTCAAAAGCATGATCGGGAGGTTGAAATCCACCCTGCTCTACGGGGATGCTTTTACCTGGATTGAACTGACAACATATCATACAGGTACGAACTTTTTGTTTAGCTGCTGCTCGCAAGTGTTTGTTGAACCAAATGTGTTGAATGCTGTCTAGCATAGCTTTTTCTCCTAGGTGCGCTGGACTATGTATTGTGTTAATGATGACTTGAACCATGGAGTCGGGAAGAAACCATATAGATTTTTCCTTCGTCATCCATCCTTGATCCGTTTGGATCCCTCCTAATTCAGTCCATTTCTTCATTTCTTCTGGTGTAGCATGTGTCTGTATGTCAATTACATCAAGGGTGGGATCCTTAACTGTCATGCAATGTGTTGGTGTCGGAACTATTGTCTTTGTCATGTCAGTTGTGTGAGTCTGATTCTGAGCAGTCTGTTTAGCTGCTCTGTCAGCTAGGTCATTACCCTGAGAAATGATATCGGTAACTTTTGTGTGGGCTTTGCATTTCATAATCGATATTGCAGTAGGTAGATGAATCGCGTCTAATAGGGCTTGAATGAGGGATCCGTGTTGGATGTGGGCACCGTGAGAAGTTAAATAACCTCTCTCTCGCCACAGTACGCCGAAGTCATGGACGACTCCGAATGCATAACGTGAATCTGTGTATATGTTGACTTTCTTATTTTTGGCTTGAATACAGGCTTGTGTCAGAGCGATGAGCTCTGCTGCTTGAGCTGACAAAGTGTTAATACAATTTGTTTCAATGACTTCAGTGTCTGTTGTGACTGCGTAAGCGGCCACTAACTCTCCTGTACTTGTTCTCATACATGACCCATCTACATACAATGTCAAGTCTGGATCTGACAAAGGGATATCTGTCAAGTCTTGTCTGGGTTTCGTCGTGATAGTAATGACTTCGACACAATCATGTGCCAAGGGGTCCGTTCCGCCCACTGGTAACAGTGTGGCAGGATTTAACGTATTACAACGTCTGATTTCTATGTGTGGCTGAAACAATGTCAATTCGTAACCAGTGAGTCTCGCTATAGTCAAGTGTTGTGTTTGTGTGCGGTTCAAGAGAACCTCTACTGCGTGTGGTACTTGTACTGTCAATTGGTGTCCTAACACTATGGCATCGCTTTGTCTGATTGCTAAAGCTGTTGCTGCCACCGATTTCAGGCACGCAGGAAGAGCCTGAGCTACTGGATCTAATGTACTAGAGAAATAAGCACATGGTTTGTGTGATCCTGCTTGTTCCTGAGTGAGTACTGACAAGGCAGTACCTTCGCGTTCTGTAACAAAGAGTGTAAACTGTTTACTGTAACATGGTGTTGCTAAAACAGGTGCTTGGCATAAAGCTTTCTTTAAGCTTTCAAAGGCGTGTGTATGTTCTTGAGTCCAAGGGAGGACAGTCGATGTGGCTGCCTCCTGTGTTGTCAACTGGATGAGTGGCTTTGCTAGAAATGCATATTGAGGGATCCACTGCCTACAGTATGAAGTGAGACCTATAAAAGCCCGCACCTCCTTTTGTGTCTTGGGTGGTGACATGTTAGCAATTAACTGGATGCGGTCGGGTGTAAGCTGCCTTCCCTCCTTGGACAGCGAGTGCCCAAGGTAAACAACTCGCTGGACACAGAATTGCAGCTTAGAAGGGGACACCTTGTGCCCCTTGTCGGCCAGAAATTTCAAAACCGTCAGTGACGCTGTTTCACATTCAGGTTCGCTTCGGGCGGTGATCAGCAGATCATCGACATATTGAAGCAAGGCAGTGTTAACTGGCATGTGGATACTGTCAAGTTCTCGTTTCAGTGCTTGGCTATAGATGCTGGGGCTTTCTGTAAATCCTTGAGGTGCGCGTGTGAATTTAAAACTTCGTCCATTTAAACTGAATCCGAACAGATATTGACTTTCCGGATCTATTGGGACGCTAAAGAAAGCATTCTTGAGATCAATTACAGTGAAGAACGTTGCTTCCGAGTCAATAGCTGTTAGTAATGAAGAGATATCTGGGACCACAGGGTATTGTGGTACAATACATTTATTTAATTCGCGCAGATCAATAACTAATCGATATACTGGTGGTGCTTTTGGATCCGTTCTTTTAAGAATCGGAATTATCGGGGAATTGCATACATTGGAGTCGGTTTCGACAACCACTCCTTGTGCAATGAGCTCGTCAATGATTTGCAGCAAAGTCACAACAGCATCTGGTGGTAACTTGTATTGTCGTATTCGTGGTAATACTACTCCTGTTTTCAGTGTGACTCGATATGGTGTAATGTTCATGCAACCAACATCAGTGGGGCCTTGTGCCCATAAATGTGTAGGTAAATTCTGCAGCCGGTGATCCATATCTCTGGACACGTAGTGACCTTTAAAGTCACGCAAAAATAATCGTACTCCTTCCGGAGAACAACATATTATAGCTCCTAGAGCTTTCAATGTTTTTATACCTAACAAGTTTTCTGGACATGATTTAGTAAGCAATAAATCTGTAGTACGTGTCAATGGACCAACCGTCAGTGGAAGAGGTTGTGTTACTTCATTAATGATAGGTTTTCCTGAGAATCCAAGGGAAATATTTTGTGAGCCTGAGAGGGGTGCCCCTGGAACTTCACTGCGTCTTATAGTTGTTCTGCTTGCCCCTGTATCAAGTAAAAACTTTCTGTCTTCCCCTAATAGTTCACTATGTACATAAGGTCCCTCTTGGTCTACAGGAACCTCAATAAGGGGTAAGCCAACTTCCCTCTCTAGGCTATTTCATGTATATCGCTGATAATCGGGATAATCTGCTTGTGCATACTGATACATCTGTTGTGTGGTTACTTGTGTGGCAGCAATAGGCTGCGCTTGTGGTGGTGCTACGGTCTGTTGTGGAGCTCCCTGTTGCGGAGCTAGTTGTTGCGGAGCTAACCTAGGTTGTGCATGCTGAGGGATTTGTTGTTGATTCTGATCCTGTCTAGGTGGACGTGGTCTCTCCTGGGTTCTACCTGTGGCAATATTATGTTTCAGGACTGGACAATCGTGTATATAATGACCTTGTTGTTTACAATAGTTGCATGTCCCTTTCGTTGGGCCTGCGGAATCACCCTTTTGATGACCATCAGCTGGAACTGACTGAGCAACAAGCATTTTCATTTTTGTATCTTTCATACGTCTTTGTTCGTGTTCTTGTTCTTCTCTAATTCTATTGTGGTGATATTGTAACATCTGTAACATCTGTGACGGGGTATTACCTTGCCAGGTACTTTCGAATTTCAATACTCTATTCTTGACTTGTGGTAGGGAATTTTCAACTAATTTTGTCACAAACAGATGTGGATATGACTCGCTACTTGCTTTTATGCCACTATTTATACCAAAACATTTTTCAAATCGGGAATAGAAATCACTAGTGTCTTCATCTTGCTTTTGTTTACAGGCTGAGATTGCACCCCAGTCTTCCTTTTTCGTAGTTAATAAACGTGGCAGTACCTGCACTAGTAATCCTGGTAATGCTGTAGTCTTTTCCCCAAGCCCTGCTCCTGCAGCTCGGGCCCTTTCTTCGTTTTCTAATGCTGTCCAATCTATCTTTTGGTCTCCCACCTCCCATTCCTTTTCTTTGAGTTTCTCGTAAACACCGGCGGGTAATAGGACTTTTAATATTTTCATAATGTCGGGGTAGGTATACTCTCCCATGAGTAACATGTCTTTTATCTCACGGTGGAAACCTGCTGGATCCTTGTCATGGCTGGGTACTACTTTCTTCATTTCTAATAATTCAATTTTAGTTGTAGGCGTGTACACAAACACGCGTGTAAAGTTATTACCTTCACCTCTGATTGGGTGTACTTCGCGTAACGGATTCTGTCTATCTATGTGATACATTTTTCTTCCCATAATGGGAACTGGAACGTGTTCTGGGCATACGAAAGCTATATACTGGTTTCGAAATTCTAGAATTTCATTAATTAAATCAGTACCTGACCCTCTCCATTTGTTCGTGAGTAGTTCTGTCAATATGTCAGGTAAGGGTCCTGGATCGGAGTGTTGGCTTTTATATAATATAAGGAGGTGTTGAATCATGTATATACTAGCTAAACGCTGTTCGTAGGGGTCAAGATTCAGAAACGTGTGCGCTAGTGCATCATCATTGTATTCACTGGGACTATCAGCCCATTGTACTGCTGACCTGGCTAATTCTTGTTCGTCCATGGAATCGAGCATATGGTACCCCCTTCGATCTCGGAGTAATTTATCAACGGCTTGGAATAGGTGTTCAGGGGATCTTGTATTTAACATAGGGTTTGGAAAATGTCTATTATATTCTGGACGTATCGGACGTATCGGATCATTAAAGCCTCTAGTATTATTATGGGGTCTTCCTCTACCTACGTAAGCTATCGTTTCTAATTGTTCTGAGTCTTGCTCCTCCTCTTCCTCTGATTCAACTCTGTCTGCTTCTCGTCTTTCTTTATGTATTCGTTCTACTTCCTTGCGGATCTTTCGATACATGGCGATTATACACGCCTGTCTATCATGTTTCTCTTCTGATATGTTCTGACCCCATTTGGCAAGTTTTTTGCATGGTATCATGATCTGCCCCAGGCCTGTCTTGGTTCCTAATCACGCAATTTATAAAAAAACGTAGTAGTTGTCTTTGTACATCCACTTTCTGGTATTCCATAGCTTCGTTAATACTCTCTGGACCTCGCCCTGTTTGGACAAAGCGATATATATCGTCTAGGTGTTCAACCATTCCTGGTATCGTCATTAAATACAATGTAGCTCGTCGTATACGTAGTGATGATATGAGCAATTTGTCCTGTCTACCTGGCACTGGATCGTATCTACAATCCACAAGCTGTTCTTTAAACATGTCGGATGTCGCTAGTTGAGGTGTACGTTGGAGTGCTAAATCTCTAAGGGTCTGTTTATTCCGCGGCGGTGTGGCAAACATGTCTGTCGTACCTCCTGTAGCACCATCTGAGGTGCTGGGCAAGAAAGGATTCGTTGGGCGTAGGATAGAGATTGTAGATGCGGGAAGAACTGTAGAAACGGACGGACCTGTGGGAACTTGTGTAGGAGTTTGTAGTTGCGGGGATACAGACGGATGCTCTTGGTGTTGAACACCATCGGCAAGCGGTGTGTGTGGTATGGTATTAGCATACTCGGGAGCTACGTCATCTAAATAGGAGGAAAGGAAAACGTCCTTTGCTGTTTTGGGATGTGTTTTGGGATGTGCTTTTATCGGGAGCAATGGAGGAGTTAAGTCTTTTGGTATTTCCGGGGTAGCCTTAGGTAACCCTTCGGCCAAAAGAGGATACATACCATTCATAAGAGTGTTTCTTTGTCTATCTACTTGTTCTGATTTTACTTGGGTACCTTCCTCAATTAATAGATTTTCTCGGGTTTTGTTTGAATTCTCTCTACCTTTCTCTTCCTGTCTGAGCGCTTTTTCTGTACGTCTATATGATTCTTTACGCCATAACTCAATGGCATCTTTCTGTGACTGTCTGGCTTTCTTTTTCCATAATTCTTCTTCTACTCTCATGATGCTATCTGCATCCCAGGTCCCCGCTGCGGGCCATCTCTGATTTTCTGGCAAATCCTTGGTGTAGTCCACCCATAAATCAAGAAATAATACGGCATCTAGGCCATGCTTATGATACATAAAGTACCCTGGAGTGTCCCTTGGTGGGATGGGAACAGCTTCTTCGAGTACCCCTTTTCTAGTTTTGATCTGTCTTAATTTCGAAAAGAGCGGCATTTTTAGACGGTTACTAGAACACACTTTATACAATGAACACAATAATGAACAGTCATTCACACCACAATATATAGAACGTATTAAAACATTTAACACTTAACAGTTTTACGAACGATGATAACTAATAGAAAACTAGTTACTGACATAATACTGACACTAGATAATACTTATTTATATGCAAGACATACTAGATATACTGCTAAACAGTACAGATACACTGCTGAAACAGTGCAGACCGGATTTGTGTACCCAAACCCGTCTTGACCGGCACAGACTATGTGCACGTTAAATGCCTCCCCGGCAATGGTACTCACCGGGTAGCTCGGAACGGAAGGCCTCGGAACGGAACTGAAACTGGACCGGACTGGACTCGACTCGATTGGACTCGGAACTTCGGAACCTGGTGGGCCTCTGTATACCTCGGATCTTGCTCTCTCAGCTAGGCTCTGGTCGGGATACTTCGCACTTCTCACCGCCTCGTCTGGGTGTTGATCGCAGCCTCAGTCGCCCCCGCTTGGCCGGAGGGAGATACAGGAAATCCTGCAGGTACGCGTTTTTGTCCGTTCAGCTGTGGCAGGAGACCGGGCCTGCAACGCACCTCCGGCGCGTGAGATGAGAAAGTGTCCCTATTCGGGCGCCAATTTATGTGGTAAATATTTCATTACCGGTACTATTTTTTATGCGGTAAAGTCCAGTAAGAATAACTCAGTAAATATAAGAGGCAGAATCCGTGGTATTAGAGGTTCTAAAAGGCTTTATTCCTATACAAAGGAATACAATTCGAATTGCAGGCTTCTATTCCATCACCACGAAAGTTCAGGAAGGAAGGGCATACATTATTGACAGATAATCAGTTTTATAGGAAATGCATTACAGTGAAACAGATGCAGGAGGCGTAACAGCTGATAGTACAGATAAAATGTGCATACGTAACTAATAGAGGCGGACATATAGGCGTAACTTAGATAACGTCATTATACATGATGTCACAAGTGGGTGGATCCATAAGAGAATCCTGCAATGTCAGCAGAAATATTTGGCAGAGATGCGCGCGCAGCAGCATGACGTGTGATTGACGTGCAACTAGAGGGTGAAGGGGACTTGACATTTAGCTCTACATGTGGAGACAGAAGTCTGGGGAGTCATGTCAACCTAATCCCAAATCATATCTAATATCCTATGTTTAAAGAACTGTGTTATCCAAAAGGAAAGGTCTCTAGGATAGAATCTATTCTATACTGACTGTTAGTGCGTGTACAAGCGTCTAAGTGTCTACATGAGATGCGAGGGGGTAGGAATATTCCATGGTAACGGGGGCTATGAATTACTTGCATGAGGACAGCGAGGCCTGGCCCTTTGCACGGTAGCTGGAGGAATGTTTACCTAAACTACTAGACAGGAATGCATCGGATGAGGAGCGGAGCAGATAATCTTGAAGGTGAAATACAGTTTTTTGCAGGCAACAGGCTGGATCAGGCACCGTTAGCCGCGCAGGGAGTAGGACAAAGTTCATGGATACAGATGCAGGCTCAGACTGGAGCTTTCAGAGGCAGAAGGCAGGAAAAGACTTGATGACAGAATTCTGGGCCTACTCGCCTGAATCTGTAAAATGTGGAAAGTGAACCACATAAAGTCGGTGGCCTTTCATACTTAGGAATGGAATATCTGACCCATTCATGGCGGATCTGAAAGAGGACATGTTGGCGGTGGACGCACATATATTTGCGTCTTCAAAACTGGAACTGGAGGGAACATACATGTACTTATAGCATGCACATGGAGCCGTTGGGGTCTACGATAGGGGACATAACTGATCACAAAATTCATATTTCCTCATTCCCTCCTTGTCCCCTACGGACCTCAGGAGATATCGATCTTCATCAATCCATCGATCTGTTCATATAGCATCATTTGTTCTTCTTTCTTCTTCCGGGATCTTGAACTAAAACTTGGATGTGGGATACACGATGTGGCACACAGACCACAAATCGCTGGCCCACATTGTAGACATAAGCAGCAACTGAATAGTATGAGAAAGCCAATACCTAGGAAGGATAGGATTCTCCATCCCCAGGCTGACAACACGCTCCAAAACCAACCGGACCAAGTCCAGGTGCCTGGACTCTGGTGTATCTGGCTCATAATCTTATGAAGGCGAGTTATGGCTTTATATACTGACGGCGAATTTTCTGGTATGAAAACGCAGCAACTTGATCCGATGACCCTACAAGCTCCGCCCCTATCGGCCAGGATGACGTCAAGGACAAGACGATTTTGAAGCACAACAATCCGCATAGCAGACTGCTCTTCTGTTAAATTGCCTAAGGCGGAAGTAGTCTCGTTCACTACTGCTTCAAGGGTTCTGGTTAATCTACGTATCAGCTTACTATTAGTGACTGTACCTATATAGGGAAAGAAACCTTTATTGAAATCTGTGTATTGCTCCCATGCTGTTTCAGTGTAATCGACAATTGGGAGATCTCTCTGCTGTCTATTGTGTACTAAATGAGTATTTCTATGATAATCAGGAGGAGCTAGGAAAACAGGTGGCAGAAGGAATGCTATGTAACAGGTACCATCCCAGTCTAGAGGTAGACGTATATATGCGGTCTGGCCACATATGAAGTAGGAATGACGGGAAGCTCTAAATGTAGACTTGCCTTGATCACTGAATTTTATTACAGTGGCGCATTTACTATGGCCCATGTGTATGGAACCATTCTTTCTTACACATAATTCCCCTTTTACTGGGAATACTGACATGGCGGGCCATATTGGTGTAGCTTCGGATTCAACGTTCAGGATCATGAGGTTAAGTGTAAAATTACCTAATCCATATACTTCATTTTCTAGATCAGTTCCTGTTCTTTTGGGAAGTCCCTCCTTGTTAGGGTAGCAGACTTTAAGCAAAACTAGGTTCAGGTTTCCCCATACCCAGTTGTCTTGATAAACTGCGGAATTTGAATCTAGGGAATTAATCAAACTAAACCATGCTCCACAGGAGCCATTGTGTGTGAACGGATATGGAAAGAGGGGCAAAACTCCCTTATAGTTCTGATAGGGAGGGAGTCGGCCACATATCCAACAATTTGTGGCATTGCTGGTCTGATGGGAATGATGTAACATACTAATGAATGTGTTGTTACGCAGCGCAAATCTATAGGACAACTCATGCGGAGGTAATTCGCTAAAAGAATGTTCTGCAGTTACATTGTAAGCACGCTTAAGAATAGGGTAATACATGTGTAATAGTATGCTGGAAATGATGATCAGAAGACTTAGAAAAAACAAAATTAATAATGTTACTGTGCAGTGACTACGAAGTGATTTACAATACGCATGCTTTTTCAGCTGCATCTGTTGATTTCTTTCTCTATTCCGGTCTAGAGGATACATGTCAGAGACAAATTCAACCGATTCACCTTGGAGAGGACTTAAACAATCAAATTGTCTGACTTGCTAGACCTTAATTTTAGTTTATAAAGTTCTGGTTTTGACTGCTCAACCAAGGGGAGCTTTGAGTCTGTCTGTGAGGGAATGCAGGGTTGAGTATTCACACTGGATGGTAGTCCATAAAATTTCTTGATATGACTCGAGTGCAACCACCCTTTACGTCCCTCGATCTTCACGGCTGTCCTTGTGGTTAGTAGAACAAGCTTCGGCGACTTCCACCTAGGCTCCAGTTGGGTCTTCCGGTCGAAATTCCGGACCAGAACCAGGTCGCCCGGAACCACGTCATGGGGCTTCACCTCAGTATTATCGGGAAAAGCTGCAGCTACCTGTGAACGACAAGATTGTAGTGCAGAAATCAAGGAAGCCAGGTAATCTGTCAGCATATTACAGTCAACATCAGTGATTTTGCGAGGTATAGGCGTCCCCCACATATTTGGTGGTCTACCGAAGATCACCTCGTACGGGGATAGCCCTGTTCGAGAATGTGCTACCATTCTCATGTAAAAGAGAGCAACTGGTAAGGCTACTATCCAATCGACACCTTTTTCTCTACATATTTTGGACAATCTAATTTTCAGAGTTTGATTATGGCGTTCCACGAGACCTGCTGCCTCGGGATGTCGGACACAATGGAATTTCCATTGGTAACCTAACAAAAGGGAAACGTGTTTCATTAGTTCGGATGAGAATGGCTGGCCGTTATCTGAGTAGACAACACGTGGCAAACCATACCGTGGGAAGAATTCTCGAACTAACTGTTTGGCAGTAGTCGGGGCAGTGTAATCTGAAACCGGGTAGGCTTCTGTCCAACGGGAAAGAGCACAAACAACTACGAGAACATATTTGAATCCTCGACATCGTTCCATCTGGATAGAATCCATCTGGAGGGCTTCAAAAGCATGATCGGGAGGTTGAAATCCACCCTGCTCTACGGGGATGCTTTTACCTGGATTGAACTGACAACATATCATACAGGTACGAACTTTTTGTTTAGCTGCTGCTCGCAAGTGTTTGTTGAACCAAATGTGTTGAATGCTGTCTAGCATAGCTTTTTCTCCTAGGTGCGCTGGACTATGTATTGTGTTAATGATGACTTGAACCATGGAGTCGGGAAGAAACCATATAGATTTTTCCTTCGTCATCCATCCTTGATCCGTTTGGATCCCTCCTAATTCAGTCCATTTCTTCATTTCTTCTGGTGTAGCATGTGTCTGTATGTCAATTACATCAAGGGTGGGATCCTTAACTGTCATGCAATGTGTTGGTGTCGGAACTATTGTCTTTGTCATGTCAGTTGTGTGAGTCTGATTCTGAGCAGTCTGTTTAGCTGCTCTGTCAGCTAGGTCATTACCCTGAGAAATGATATCGGTAACTTTTGTGTGGGCTTTGCATTTCATAATCGATATTGCAGTAGGTAGATGAATCGCGTCTAATAGGGCTTGAATGAGGGATCCGTGTTGGATGTGGGCACCGTGAGAAGTTAAATAACCTCTCTCTCGCCACAGTACGCCGAAGTCATGGACGACTCCGAATGCATAACGTGAATCTGTGTATATGTTGACTTTCTTATTTTTGGCTTGAATACAGGCTTGTGTCAGAGCGATGAGCTCTGCTGCTTGAGCTGACAAAGTGTTAATACAATTTGTTTCAATGACTTCAGTGTCTGTTGTGACTGCGTAAGCGGCCACTAACTCTCCTGTACTTGTTCTCATACATGACCCATCTACATACAATGTCAAGTCTGGATCTGACAAAGGGATATCTGTCAAGTCTTGTCTGGGTTTCGTCGTGATAGTAATGACTTCGACACAATCATGTGCCAAGGGGTCCGTTCCGCCCACTGGTAACAGTGTGGCAGGATTTAACGTATTACAACGTCTGATTTCTATGTGTGGCTGAAACAATGTCAATTCGTAACCAGTGAGTCTCGCTATAGTCAAGTGTTGTGTTTGTGTGCGGTTCAAGAGAACCTCTACTGCGTGTGGTACTTGTACTGTCAATTGGTGTCCTAACACTATGGCATCGCTTTGTCTGATTGCTAAAGCTGTTGCTGCCACCGATTTCAGGCACGCAGGAAGAGCCTGAGCTACTGGATCTAATGTACTAGAGAAATAAGCACATGGTTTGTGTGATCCTGCTTGTTCCTGAGTGAGTACTGACAAGGCAGTACCTTCGCGTTCTGTAACAAAGAGTGTAAACTGTTTACTGTAACATGGTGTTGCTAAAACAGGTGCTTGGCATAAAGCTTTCTTTAAGCTTTCAAAGGCGTGTGTATGTTCTTGAGTCCAAGGGAGGACAGTCGATGTGGCTGCCTCCTGTGTTGTCAACTGGATGAGTGGCTTTGCTAGAAATGCATATTGAGGGATCCACTGCCTACAGTATGAAGTGAGACCTATAAAAGCCCGCACCTCCTTTTGTGTCTTGGGTGGTGACATGTTAGCAATTAACTGGATGCGGTCGGGTGTAAGCTGCCGTCCCTCCTTGGACAGCGAGTGCCCAAGGTAAACAACTCGCTGGACACAGAATTGCAGCTTAGAAGGGGACACCTTGTGCCCCTTGTCGGCCAGAAATTTCAAAACCGTCAGTGACGCTGTTTCACATTCAGGTTCGCTTCGGGCGGTGATCAGCAGATCATCGACATATTGAAGCAAGGCAGTGTTAACTGGCATGTGGATACTGTCAAGTTCTCGTTTCAGTGCTTGGCTATAGATGCTGGGGCTTTCTGTAAATCCTTGAGGTGCGCGTGTGAATTTAAAACTTCGTCCATTTAAACTGAATCCGAACAGATATTGACTTTCCGGATCTATTGGGACGCTAAAGAAAGCATTCTTGAGATCAATTACAGTGAAGAACGTTGCTTCCGAGTCAATAGCTGTTAGTAATGAAGAGATATCTGGGACCACAGGGTATTGTGGTACAATACATTTATTTAATTCGCGCAGATCAATAACTAATCGATATACTGGTGGTGCTTCTGGATCCGTTCTTTTAAGAATCGGAATTATCGGGGAATTGCATACATTGGAGTCGGTTTCGACAACCACTCCTTGTGCAATGAGCTCGTCAATGATTTGCAGCAAAGTCACAACAGCATCTGGTGGTAACTTGTATTGTCGTATTCGTGGTA
This sequence comes from Triturus cristatus, assembly GCF_964204655.1. NCBI lineage: Eukaryota > Metazoa > Chordata > Amphibia > Caudata > Salamandridae > Triturus > Triturus cristatus. The sequence continues at coordinate 859,875,870 of NC_140581.1, forward strand.
ATACTACTCCTGTTTTCAGTGTGACTCGATATGGTGTAATGTTCATGCAACCAACATCAGTGGGGCCTTGTGCCCATAAATGTGTAGGTAAATTCTGCAGCCGGTGATCCATATCTCTGGACACGTAGTGACCTTTAAAGTCACGCAAAAATAATCGTACTCCTTCCGGAGAACAACATATTATAGCTCCTAGAGCTTTCAATGTTTTTATACCTAACAAGTTTTCTGGACATGATTTAGTAAGCAATAAATCTGTAGTACGTGTCAATGGACCAACCGTCAGTGGAAGAGGTTGTGTTACTTCATTAATGATAGGTTTTCCTGAGAATCCAAGGGAAATATTTTGTGAGCCTGAGAGGGGTGCCCCTGGAACTTCACTGCGTCTTATAGTTGTTCTGCTTGCCCCTGTATCAAGTAAAAACTTTCTGTCTTCCCCTAATAGTTCACTATGTACATAAGGTCCCTCTTGGTCTACAGGAACCTCAATAAGGGGTAAGCCAACTTCCCTCTCTAGGCTATTTCATGTATATCGCTGATAATCGGGATAATCTGCTTGTGCATACTGATACATCTGTTGTGTGGTTGCTTGTGTGGCAGCAATAGGCTGCGCTTGTGGTGGTGCTACGGTCTGTTGTGGAGCTCCCTGTTGCGGTGCTAGTTGTTGCGGAGCTAACCTAGGTTGTGCATGCTGAGGGATTTGTTGTTGATTCTGATCCTGTCTAGGTGGACGTGGTCTCTCCTGGGTTCTACCTGTGGCAATATTATGTTTCAGGACTGGACAATCGTGTATATAATGACCTTGTTGTTTACAATAGTTGCATGTCCCTTTCGTTGGGCCTGCGGAATCACCCTTTTGATGACCATCAGCTGGAACTGACTGAGCAACAAGCATTTTCATTTTTGTATCTTTCATACGTCTTTGTTCGTGTTCTTGTTCTTCTCTAATTCTATTGTGGTGATATTGTAACATCTGTAACATCTGTGACGGGGTATTACCTTGCCAGGTACTTTCGAATTTCAATACTCTATTCTTGACTTGTGGTAGGGAATTTTCAACTAATTTTGTCACAAACAGATGTGGATATGACTCGCTACTTGCTTTTATGCCACTATTTATACCAAAACATTTTTCAAATCGGGAATAGAAATCACTAGTGTCTTCATCTTGCTTTTGTTTACAGGCTGAGATTGCACCCCAGTCTTCCTTTTTCGTAGTTAATAAACGTGGCAGTACCTGCACTAGTAATCCTGGTAATGCTGTAGTCTTTTCCCCAAGCCCTGCTCCTGCAGCTCGGGCCCTTTCTTCGTTTTCTAATGCTGTCCAATCTATCTTTTGGTCTCCCACCTCCCATTCCTTTTCTTTGAGTTTCTCGTAAACACCGGCGGGTAATAGGACTTTTAATATTTTCATAATGTCGGGGTAGGTATACTCTCCCATGAGTAACATGTCTTTTATCTCACGGTGGAAACCTGCTGGATCCTTGTCATGGCTGGGTACTACTTTCTTCATTTCTAATAATTAAATTTTAGTTGTAGGCGTGTACACAAACACGCGTGTAAAGTTATTACCTTCACCTCTGATTGGGTGTACTTCGCGTAACGGATTCTGTCTATCTATGTGATACATTTTTCTTCCCATAATGGGAACTGGAACGTGTTCTGGGCATACGAAAGCTATATACTGGTTTCGAAATTCTAGAATTTCATTAATTAAATCAGTACCTGACCCTCTCCATTTGTTCGTGAGTAGTTCTGTCAATATGTCAGGTAAGGGTCCTGGATCGGAGTGTTGGCTTTTATATAATATAAGGAGGTGTTGAATCATGTATATACTAGCTAAACGCTGTTCGTAGGGGTCAAGATTCAGAAACGTGTGCGCTAGTGCATCATCATTGTATTCACTGGGACTATCAGCCCATTGTACTGCTGACCTGGCTAATTCTTGTTCGTCCATGGAATCGAGCATATGGTACCCCCTTCGATCTCGGAGTAATTTATCAACGGCTTGGAATAGGTGTTCAGGGGATCTTGTATTTAACATAGGGTTTGGAAAATGTCTATTATATTCTGGACGTATCGGACGTATCGGATCATTAAAGCCTCTAGTATTATTATGGGGTCTTCCTCTACCTACGTAAGCTATCGTTTCTAATTGTTCTGAGTCTTGCTCCTCCTCTTCCTCTGATTCAACTCTGTCTGCTTCTCGTCTTTCTTTATGTATTCGTTCTACTTCCTTGCGGATCTTTCGATACATGGCGATTATACACGCCTGTCTATCATGTTTCTCTTCTGATATGTTCTGACCCCATTTGGCAAGTTTTTTGCATGGTATCATGATCTGCCCCAGGCCTGTCTTGGTTCCTAATCACGCAATTTATAAAAAAACGTAGTAGTTGTCTTTGTACATCCACTTTCTGGTATTCCATAGCTTCGTTAATACTCTCTGGACCTCGCCCTGTTTGGACAAAGCGATATATATCGTCTAGGTGTTCAACCATTCCTGGTATCGTCATTAAATACAATGTAGCTCGTCGTATACGTAGTGATGATATGAGCAATTTGTCCTGTCTACCTGGCACTGGATCGTATCTACAATCCACAAGCTGTTCTTTAAACATGTCGGATGTCGCTAGTTGAGGTGTACGTTGGAGTGCTAAATCTCTAAGGGTCTGTTTATTCCGCGGCGGTGTGGCAAACATGTCTGTCGTACCTCCTGTAGCACCATCTGAGGTGCTGGGCAAGAAAGGATTCGTTGGGCGTAGGATAGAGATTGTAGATGCGGGAAGAACTGTAGAAACGGACGGACCTGTGGGAACTTGTGTAGGAGTTTGTAGTTGCGGGGATACAGACGGATGCTCTTGGTGTTGAACACCATCGGCAAGCGGTGTGTGTGGTATGGTATTAGCATACTCGGGAGCTACGTCATCTAAATAGGAGGAAAGGAAAACGTCCTTTGCTGTTTTGGGATGTGTTTTGGGATGTGCTTTTATCGGGAGCAATGGAGGAGTTAAGTCTTTTGGTATTTCCGGGGTAGCCTTAGGTAACCCTTCGGCCAAAAGAGGATACATACCATTCATAAGAGTGTTTCTTTGTCTATCTACTTGTTCTGATTTTACTTGGGTACCTTCCTCAATTAATAGATTTTCTCGGGTTTTGTTTGAATTCTCTCTACCTTTCTCTTCCTGTCTGAGCGCTTTTTCTGTACGTCTATATGATTCTTTACGCCATAACTCAATGGCATCTTTCTGTGACTGTCTGGCTTTCTTTTTCCATAATTCTTCTTCTACTCTCATGATGCTATCTGCATCCCAGGTCCCCGCTGCGGGCCATCTCTGATTTTCTGGCAAATCCTTGGTGTAGTCCACCCATAAATCAAGAAATAATACGGCATCTAGGCCATGCTTATGATACATAAAGTACCCTGGAGTGTCCCTTGGTGGGATGGGAACAGCTTCTTCGAGTACCCCTTTTCTAGTTTTGATCTGTCTTAATTTCGAAAAGAGCGGCATTTTTAGACGGTTACTAGAACACACTTTATACAATGAACACAATAATGAACAGTCATTCACACCACAATATATAGAACGTATTAAAACATTTAACACTTAACAGTTTTACGAACGATGATAACTAATAGAAAACTAGTTACTGACATAATACTGACACTAGATAATACTTATTTATATGCAAGACATACTAGATATACTGCTAAACAGTACAGATACACTGCTGAAACAGTGCAGACCGGATTTGTGTACCCAAACCCGTCTTGACCGGCACAGACTATGTGCACGTTAAATGCCTCCCCGGCAATGGTACTCACCGGGTAGCTCGGAACGGAAGGCCTCGGAACGGAACTGAAACTGGACCGGACTGGACTCGACTCGATTGGACTCGGAACTTCGGAACCTGGTGGGCCTCTGTATACCTCGGATCTTGCTCTCTCAGCTAGGCTCTGGTCGGGATACTTCGCACTTCTCACCGCCTCGTCTGGGTGTTGATCGCAGCCTCAGTCGCCCCCGCTTGGCCGGAGGGAGATACAGGAAATCCTGCAGGTACGCGTTTTTGTCCGTTCAGCTGTGGCAGGAGACCGGGCCTGCAACGCACCTCCGGCGCGTGAGATGAGAAAGTGTCCCTATTCGGGCGCCAATTTATGTGGTAAATATTTCATTACCGGTACTATTTTTTATGCGGTAAAGTCCAGTAAGAATAACTCAGTAAATATAAGAGGCAGAATCCGTGGTATTAGAGGTTCTAAAAGGCTTTATTCCTATACAAAGGAATACAATTCGAATTGCAGGCTTCTATTCCATCACCACGAAAGTTCAGGAAGGAAGGGCATACATTATTGACAGATAATCAGTTTTATAGGAAATGCATTACAGTGAAACAGATGCAGGAGGCGTAACAGCTGATAGTACAGATAAAATGTGCATACGTAACTAATAGAGGCGGACATATAGGCGTAACTTAGATAACGTCATTATACATGATGTCACAAGTGGGTGGATCCATAAGAGAATCCTGCAATGTCAGCAGAAATATTTGGCAGAGATGCGCGCGCAGCAGCATGACGTGTGATTGACGTGCAACTAGAGGGTGAAGGGGACTTGACATTTAGCTCTACATGTGGAGACAGAAGTCTGGGGAGTCATGTCAACCTAATCCCAAATCATATCTAATATCCTATGTTTAAAGAACTGTGTTATCCAAAAGGAAAGGTCTCTAGGATAGAATCTATTCTATACTGACTGTTAGTGCGTGTACAAGCGTCTAAGTGTCTACATGAGATGCGAGGGGGTAGGAATATTCCATGGTAACGGGGGCTATGAATTACTTGCATGAGGACAGCGAGGCCTGGCCCTTTGCACGGTAGCTGGAGGAATGTTTACCTAAACTACTAGACAGGAATGCATCGGATGAGGAGCGGAGCAGATAATCTTGAAGGTGAAATACAGTTTTTTGCAGGCAACAGGCTGGATCAGGCACCGTTAGCCGCGCAGGGAGTAGGACAAAGTTCATGGATACAGATGCAGGCTCAGACTGGAGCTTTCAGAGGCAGAAGGCAGGAAAAGACTTGATGACAGAATTCTGGGCCTACTCGCCTGAATCTGTAAAATGTGGAAAGTGAACCACATAAAGTCGGTGGCCTTTCATACTTAGGAATGGAATATCTGACCCATTCATGGCGGATCTGAAAGAGGACATGTTGGCGGTGGACGCACATATATTTGCGTCTTCAAAACTGGAACTGGAGGGAACATACATGTACTTATAGCATGCACATGGAGCCGTTGGGGTCTACGATAGGGGACATAACTGATCACAAAATTCATATTTCCTCATTCCCTCCTTGTCCCCTACGGACCTCAGGAGATATCGATCTTCATCAATCCATCGATCTGTTCATATAGCATCATTTGTTCTTCTTTCTTCTTCCGGGATCTTGAACTAAAACTTGGATGTGGGATACACGATGTGGCACACAGACCACAAATCGCTGGCCCACATTGTAGACATAAGCAGCAACTGAATAGTATGAGAAAGCCAATACCTAGGAAGGATAGGATTCTCCATCCCCAGGCTGACAACACGCTCCAAAACCAACCGGACCAAGTCCAGGTGCCTGGACTCTGGTGTATCTGGCTCATAATCTTATGAAGGCGAGTTATGGCTTTATATACTGACGGCGAATTTTCTGGTATGAAAACGCAGCAACTTGATCCGATGACCCTACAAGCTCCGCCCCTATCGGCCAGGATGACGTCAAGGACAAGACGATTTTGAAGCACAACAATCCGCATAGCAGACTGCTCTTCTGTTAAATTGCCTAAGGCGGAAGTAGTCTCGTTCACTACTGCTTCAAGGGTTCTGGTTAATCTACGTATCAGCTTACTATTAGTGACTGTACCTATATAGGGAAAGAAACCTTTATTGAAATCTGTGTATTGCTCCCATGCTGTTTCAGTGTAATCGACAATTGGGAGATCTCTCTGCTGTCTATTGTGTACTAAATGAGTATTTCTATGATAATCAGGAGGAGCTAGGAAAACAGGTGGCAGAAGGAATGCTATGTAACAGGTACCATCCCAGTCTAGAGGTAGACGTATATATGCGGTCTGGCCACATATGAAGTAGGAATGACGGGAAGCTCTAAATGTAGACTTGCCTTGATCACTGAATTTTATTACAGTGGCGCATTTACTATGGCCCATGTGTATGGAACCATTCTTTCTTACACATAATTCCCCTTTTACTGGGAATACTGACATGGCGGGCCATATTGGTGTAGCTTCGGATTCAACGTTCAGGATCATGAGGTTAAGTGTAAAATTACCTAATCCATATACTTCATTTTCTAGATCAGTTCCTGTTCTTTTGGGAAGTCCCTCCTTGTTAGGGTAGCAGACTTTAAGCAAAACTAGGTTCAGGTTTCCCCATACCCAGTTGTCTTGATAAACTGCGGAATTTGAATCTAGGGAATTAATCAAACTAAACCATGCTCCACAGGAGCCATTGTGTGTGAACGGATATGGAAAGAGGGGCAAAACTCCCTTATAGTTCTGATAGGGAGGGAGTCGGCCACATATCCAACAATTTGTGGCATTGCTGGTCTGATGGGAATGATGTAACATACTAATGAATGTGTTGTTACGCAGCGCAAATCTATAGGACAACTCATGCGGAGGTAATTCGCTAAAAGAATGTTCTGCAGTTACATTGTAAGCACGCTTAAGAATAGGGTAATACATGTGTAATAGTATGCTGGAAATGATGATCAGAAGACTTAGAAAAAACAAAATTAATAATGTTACTGTGCAGTGACTACGAAGTGATTTACAATACGCATGCTTTTTCAGCTGCATCTGTTGATTTCTTTCTCTATTCCGGTCTAGAGGATACATGTCAGAGACAAATTCAACCGATTCACCTTGGAGAGGACTTAAACAATCAAATTGTCTGACTTGCTAGACCTTAATTTTAGTTTATAAAGTTCTGGTTTTGACTGCTCAACCAAGGGGAGCTTTGAGTCTGTCTGTGAGGGAATGCAGGGTTGAGTATTCACACTGGATGGTAGTCCATAAAATTTCTTGATATGACTCGAGTGCAACCACCCTTTACGTCCCTCGATCTTCACGGCTGTCCTTGTGGTTAGTAGAACAAGCTTCGGCGACTTCCACCTAGGCTCCAGTTGGGTCTTCCGGTCGAAATTCCGGACCAGAACCAGGTCGCCCGGAACCACGTCATGGGGCTTCACCTCAGTATTATCGGGAAAAGCTGCAGCTACCTGTGAACGACAAGATTGTAGTGCAGAAATCAAGGAAGCCAGGTAATCTGTCAGCATATTACAGTCAACATCAGTGATTTTGCGAGGTATAGGCGTCCCCCACATATTTGGTGGTCTACCGAAGATCACCTCGTACGGGGATAGCCCTGTTCGAGAATGTGCTACCATTCTCATGTAAAAGAGAGCAACTGGTAAGGCTACTATCCAATCGACACCTTTTTCTCTACATATTTTGGACAATCTAATTTTCAGAGTTTGATTATGGCGTTCCACGAGACCTGCTGCCTCGGGATGTCGGACACAATGGAATTTCCATTGGTAACCTAACAAAAGGGAAACGTGTTTCATTAGTTCGGATGAGAATGGCTGGCCGTTATCTGAGTAGACAACACGTGGCAAACCATACCGTGGGAAGAATTCTCGAACTAACTGTTTGGCAGTAGTCGGGGCAGTGTAATCTGAAACCGGGTAGGCTTCTGTCCAACGGGAAAGAGCACAAACAACTACGAGAACATATTTGAATCCTCGACATCGTTCCATCTGGATAGAATCCATCTGGAGGGCTTCAAAAGCATGATCGGGAGGTTGAAATCCACCCTGCTCTACGGGGATGCTTTTACCTGGATTGAACTGACAACATATCATACAGGTACGAACTTTTTGTTTAGCTGCTGCTCGCAAGTGTTTGTTGAACCAAATGTGTTGAATGCTGTCTAGCATAGCTTTTTCTCCTAGGTGCGCTGGACTATGTATTGTGTTAATGATGACTTGAACCATGGAGTCGGGAAGAAACCATATAGATTTTTCCTTCGTCATCCATCCTTGATCCGTTTGGATCCCTCCTAATTCAGTCCATTTCTTCATTTCTTCTGGTGTAGCATGTGTCTGTATGTCAATTACATCAAGGGTGGGATCCTTAACTGTCATGCAATGTGTTGGTGTCGGAACTATTGTCTTTGTCATGTCAGTTGTGTGAGTCTGATTCTGAGCAGTCTGTTTAGCTGCTCTGTCAGCTAGGTCATTACCCTGAGAAATGATATCGGTAACTTTTGTGTGGGCTTTGCATTTCATAATCGATATTGCAGTAGGTAGATGAATCGCGTCTAATAGGGCTTGAATGAGGGATCCGTGTTGGATGTGGGCACCGTGAGAAGTTAAATAACCTCTCTCTCGCCACAGTACGCCGAAGTCATGGACGACTCCGAATGCATAACGTGAATCTGTGTATATGTTGACTTTCTTATTTTTGGCTTGAATACAGGCTTGTGTCAGAGCGATGAGCTCTGCTGCTTGAGCTGACAAAGTGTTAATACAATTTGTTTCAATGACTTCAGTGTCTGTTGTGACTGCGTAAGCGGCCACTAACTCTCCTGTACTTGTTCTCATACATGACCCATCTACATACAATGTCAAGTCTGGATCTGACAAAGGGATATCTGTCAAGTCTTGTCTGGGTTTCGTCGTGATAGTAATGACTTCGACACAATCATGTGCCAAGGGGTCCGTTCCGCCCACTGGTAACAGTGTGGCAGGATTTAACGTATTACAACGTCTGATTTCTATGTGTGGCTGAAACAATGTCAATTCGTAACCAGTGAGTCTCGCTATAGTCAAGTGTTGTGTTTGTGTGCGGTTCAAGAGAACCTCTACTGCGTGTGGTACTTGTACTGTCAATTGGTGTCCTAACACTATGGCATCGCTTTGTCTGATTGCTAAAGCTGTTGCTGCCACCGATTTCAGGCACGCAGGAAGAGCCTGAGCTACTGGATCTAATGTACTAGAGAAATAAGCACATGGTTTGTGTGATCCTGCTTGTTCCTGAGTGAGTACTGACAAGGCAGTACCTTCGCGTTCTGTAACAAAGAGTGTAAACTGTTTACTGTAACATGGTGTTGCTAAAACAGGTGCTTGGCATAAAGCTTTCTTTAAGCTTTCAAAGGCGTGTGTATGTTCTTGAGTCCAAGGGAGGACAGTCGATGTGGCTGCCTCCTGTGTTGTCAACTGGATGAGTGGCTTTGCTAGAAATGCATATTGAGGGATCCACTGCCTACAGTATGAAGTGAGACCTATAAAAGCCCGCACCTCCTTTTGTGTCTTGGGTGGTGACATGTTAGCAATTAACTGGATGCGGTCGGGTGTAAGCTGCCGTCCCTCCTTGGACAGCGAGTGCCCAAGGTAAACAACTCGCTGGACACAGAATTGCAGCTTAGAAGGGGACACCTTGTGCCCCTTGTCGGCCAGAAATTTCAAAACCGTCAGTGACGCTGTTTCACATTCAGGTTCGCTTCGGGCGGTGATCAGCAGATCATCGACATATTGAAGCAAGGCAGTGTTAACTGGCATGTGGATACTGTCAAGTTCTCGTTTCAGTGCTTGGCTATAGATGCTGGGGCTTTCTGTAAATCCTTGAGGTGCGCGTGTGAATTTAAAACTTCGTCCATTTAAACTGAATCCGAACAGATATTGACTTTCCGGATCTATTGGGACGCTAAAGAAAGCATTCTTGAGATCAATTACAGTGAAGAACGTTGCTTCCGAGTCAATAGCTGTTAGTAATGAAGAGATATCTGGGACCACAGGGTATTGTGGTACAATACATTTATTTAATTCGCGCAGATCAATAACTAATCGATATACTGGTGGTGCTTCTGGATCCGTTCTTTTAAGAATCGGAATTATCGGGGAATTGCATACATTGGAGTCGGTTTCGACAACCACTCCTTGTGCAATGAGCTCGTCAATGATTTGCAGCAAAGTCACAACAGCATCTGGTGGTAACTTGTATTGTCGTATTCGTGGTAATACTACTCCTGTTTTCAGTGTGACTCGATATGGTGTAATGTTCATGCAACCAACATCAGTGGGGCCTTGTGCCCATAAATGTGTAGGTAAATTCTGCAGCCGGTGATCCATATCTCTGGACACGTAGTGACCTTTAAAGTCACGCAAAAATAATCGTACTCCTTCCGGAGAACAACATATTATAGCTCCTAGAGCTTTCAATGTTTTTATACCTAACAAGTTTTCTGGACATGATTTAGTAAGCAATAAATCTGTAGTACGTGTCAATGGACCAACCGTCAGTGGAAGAGGTTGTGTTACTTCATTAATGATAGGTTTTCCTGAGAATCCAAGGGAAATATTTTGTGAGCCTGAGAGGGGTGCCCCTGGAACTTCACTGCGTCTTATAGTTGTTCTGCTTGCCCCTGTATCAAGTAAAAACTTTCTGTCTTCCCCTAATAGTTCACTATGTACATAAGGTCCCTCTTGGTCTACAGGAACCTCAATAAGGGGTAAGCCAACTTCCCTCTCTAGGCTATTTCATGTATATCGCTGATAATCGGGATAATCTGCTTGTGCATACTGATACATCTGTTGTGTGGTTGCTTGTGTGGCAGCAATAGGCTGCGCTTGTGGTGGTGCTACGGTCTGTTGTGGAGCTCCCTGTTGCGGTGCTAGTTGTTGCGGAGCTAACCTAGGTTGTGCATGCTGAGGGATTTGTTGTTGATTCTGATCCTGTCTAGGTGGACGTGGTCTCTCCTGGGTTCTACCTGTGGCAATATTATGTTTCAGGACTGGACAATCGTGTATATAATGACCTTGTTGTTTACAATAGTTGCATGTCCCTTTCGTTGGGCCTGCGGAATCACCCTTTTGATGACCATCAGCTGGAACTGACTGAGCAACAAGCATTTTCATTTTTGTATCTTTCATACGTCTTTGTTCGTGTTCTTGTTCTTCTCTAATTCTATTGTGGTGATATTGTAACATCTGTAACATCTGTGACGGGGTATTACCTTGCCAGGTACTTTCGAATTTCAATACTCTATTCTTGACTTGTGGTAGGGAATTTTCAACTAATTTTGTCACAAACAGATGTGGATATGACTCGCTACTTGCTTTTATGCCACTATTTATACCAAAACATTTTTCAAATCGGGAATAGAAATCACTAGTGTCTTCATCTTGCTTTTGTTTACAGGCTGAGATTGCACCCCAGTCTTCCTTTTTCGTAGTTAATAAACGTGGCAGTACCTGCACTAGTAATCCTGGTAATGCTGTAGTCTTTTCCCCAAGCCCTGCTCCTGCAGCTCGGGCCCTTTCTTCGTTTTCTAATGCTGTCCAATCTATCTTTTGGTCTCCCACCTCCCATTCCTTTTCTTTGACTTTCTCGTAAACACCGGCGGGTAATAGGACTTTTAATATTTTCATAATGTCGGGGTAGGTATACTCTCCCATGAGTAACATGTCTTTTATCTCACGGTGGAAACCTGCTGGATCCTTGTCATGGCTGGGTACTACTTTCTTCATTTCTAATAATTCAATTTTAGTTATAGGCGTGTACACAAACACGCGTGTAAAGTTATTACCTTCACCTCTGATTGGGTGTACTTCGCGTAACGGATTCTGTCTATCTATGTGATACATTTTTCTTCCCATAATGGGAACTGGAACGTGTTCTGGGCATACGAAAGCTATATACTGGTTTCGAAATTCTAGAATTTCATTAATTAAATCAGTACCTGACCCTCTCCATTTGTTCGTGAGTAGTTCTGTCAATATGTCAGGTAAGGGTCCTGGATCGGAGTGTTGGCTTTTATATAATATAAGGAGGTGTTGAATCATGTATATACTAGCTAAACGCTGTTCGTAGGGGTCAAGATTCAGAAACGTGTGCGCTAGTGCATCATCATTGTATTCACTGGGACTATCAGCCCATTGTACTGCTGACCTGGCTAATTCTTGTTCGTCCATGGAATCGAGCATATGGTACCCCCTTCGATCTCGGAGTAATTTATCAACGGCTTGGAATAGGTGTTCAGGGGATCTTGTATTTAACATAGGGTTTGGAAAATGTCTATTATATTCTGGACGTATCGGACGTATCGGATCATTAAAGCCTCTAGTATTATTATGGGGTCTTCCTCTACCTACGTAAGCTATCGTTTCTAATTGTTCTGAGTCTTGCTCCTCCTCTTCCTCTGATTCAACTCTGTCTGCTTCTCGTCTTTCTTTATGTATTCGTTCTACTTCCTTGCGGATCTTTCGATACATGGCGATTATACACGCCTGTCTATCATGTTTCTCTTCTGATATGTTCTGACCCCATTTGGCAAGTTTTTTGCATGGTATCATGATCTGCCCCAGGCCTGTCTTGGTTCCTAATCACGCAATTTATAAAAAAACGTAGTAGTTGTCTTTGTACATCCACTTTCTGGTATTCCATAGCTTCGTTAATACTCTCTGGACCTCGCCCTGTTTGGACAAAGCGATATATATCGTCTAGGTGTTCAACCATTCCTGGTATCGTCATTAAATACAATGTAGCTCGTCGTATACGTAGTGATGATATGAGCAATTTGTCCTGTCTACCTGGCACTGGATCGTATCTACAATCCACAAGCTGTTCTTTAAACATGTCGGATGTCGCTAGTTGAGGTGTACGTTGGAGTGCTAAATCTCTAAGGGTCTGTTTATTCCGCGGCGGTGTGGCAAACATGTCTGTCGTACCTCCTGTAGCACCATCTGAGGTGCTGGGCAAGAAAGGATTCGTTGGGCGTAGGATAGAGATTGTAGATGCGGGAAGAACTGTAGAAACGGACGGACCTGTGGGAACTTGTGTAGGAGTTTGTAGTTGCGGGGATACAGACGGATGCTCTTGGTGTTGAACACCATCGGCAAGCGGTGTGTGTGGTATGGTATTAGCATACTCGGGAGCTACGTCATCTAAATAGGAGGAAAGGAAAACGTCCTTTGCTGTTTTGGGATGTGTTTTGGGATGTGCTTTTATCGGGAGCAATGGAGGAGTTAAGTCTTTTGGTATTTCCGGGGTAGCCTTAGGTAACCCTTCGGCCAAAAGAGGATACATACCATTCATAAGAGTGTTTCTTTGTCTATCTACTTGTTCTGATTTTACTTGGGTACCTTCCTCAATTAATAGATTTTCTCGGGTTTTGTTTGAATTCTCTCTACCTTTCTCTTCCTGTCTGAGCGCTTTTTCTGTACGTCTATATGATTCTTTACGCCATAACTCAATGGCATCTTTCTGTGACTGTCTGGCTTTCTTTTTCCATAATTCTTCTTCTACTCTCATGATGCTATCTGCATCCCAGGTCCCCGCTGCGGGCCATCTCTGATTTTCTGGCAAATCCTTGGTGTAGTCCACCCATAAATCAAGAAATAATACGGCATCTAGGCCATGCTTATGATACATAAAGTACCCTGGAGTGTCCCTTGGTGGGATGGGAACAGCTTCTTCGAGTACCCCTTTTCTAGTTTTGATCTGTCTTAATTTCGAAAAGAGCGGCATTTTTAGACGGTTACTAGAACACACTTTATACAATGAACACAATAATGAACAGTCATTCACACCACAATATATAGAACGTATTAAAACATTTAACACTTAACAGTTTTACGAACGATGATAACTAATAGAAAACTAGTTACTGACATAATACTGACACTAGATAATACTTATTTATATGCAAGACATACTAGATATACTGCTAAACAGTACAGATACACTGCTGAAACAGTGCAGACCGGATTTGTGTACCCAAACCCGTCTTGACCGGCACAGACTATGTGCACGTTAAATGCCTCCCCGGCAATGGTACTCACCGGGTAGCTCGGAACGGAAGGCCTCGGAACGGAACTGAAACTGGACCGGACTGGACTCGACTCGATTGGACTCGGAACTTCGGAACCTGGTGGGCCTCTGTATACCTCGGATCTTGCTCTCTCAGCTAGGCTCTGGTCGGGATACTTCGCACTTCTCACCGCCTCGTCTGGGTGTTGATCGCAGCCTCAGTCGCCCCCGCTTGGCCGGAGGGAGATACAGGAAATCCTGCAGGTACGCGTTTTTGTCCGTTCAGCTGTGGCAGGAGACCGGGCCTGCAACGCACCTCCGGCGCGTGAGATGAGAAAGTGTCCCTATTCGGGCGCCAATTTATGTGGTAAATATTTCATTACCGGTACTATTTTTTATGCGGTAAAGTCCAGTAAGAATAACTCAGTAAATATAAGAGGCAGAATCCGTGGTATTAGAGGTTCTAAAAGGCTTTATTCCTATACAAAGGAATACAATTCGAATTGCAGGCTTCTATTCCATCACCACGAAAGTTCAGGAAGGAAGGGCATACATTATTGACAGATAATCAGTTTTATAGGAAATGCATTACAGTGAAACAGATGCAGGAGGCGTAACAGCTGATAGTACAGATAAAATGTGCATACGTAACTAATAGAGGCGGACATATAGGCGTAACTTAGATAACGTCATTATACATGATGTCACAAGTGGGTGGATCCATAAGAGAATCCTGCAATGTCAGCAGAAATATTTGGCAGAGATGCGCGCGCAGCAGCATGACGTGTGATTGACGTGCAACTAGAGGGTGAAGGGGACTTGACATTTAGCTCTACATGTGGAGACAGAAGTCTGGGGAGTCATGTCAACCTAATCCCAAATCATATCTAATATCCTATGTTTAAAGAACTGTGTTATCCAAAAGGAAAGGTCTCTAGGATAGAATCTATTCTATACTGACTGTTAGTGCGTGTACAAGCGTCTAAGTGTCTACATGAGATGCGAGGGGGTAGGAATATTCCATGGTAACGGGGGCTATGAATTACTTGCATGAGGACAGCGAGGCCTGGCCCTTTGCACGGTAGCTGGAGGAATGTTTACCTAAACTACTAGACAGGAATGCATCGGATGAGGAGCAGAGCAGATAATCTTGAAGGTGAAATACAGTTTTTTGCAGGCAACAGGCTGGATCAGGCACCGTTAGCCGCGCAGGGAGTAGGACAAAGTTCATGGATACAGATGCAGGCTCAGACTGGAGCTTTCAGAGGCAGAAGGCAGGAAAAGACTTGATGACAGAATTCTGGGCCTACTCGCCTGAATCTGTAAAATGTGGAAAGTGAACCACATAAAGTCGGTGGCCTTTCATACTTAGGAATGGAATATCTGACCCATTCATGGCGGATCTGAAAGAGGACATGTTGGCGGTGGACGCACATATATTTGCGTCTTCAAAACTGGAACTGGAGGGAACATACATGTACTTATAGCATGCACATGGAGCCGTTGGGGTCTACGATAGGGGACATAACTGATCACAAAATTCATATTTCCTCATTCCCTCCTTGTCCCCTACGGACCTCAGGAGATATCGATCTTCATCAATCCATCGATCTGTTCATATAGCATCATTTGTTCTTCTTTCTTCTTCCGGGATCTTGAACTAAAACTTGGATGTGGGATACACGATGTGGCACACAGACCACAAATCGCTGGCCCACACTGTAGACATAAGCAGCAACTGAATAGTATGAGAAAGCCAATACCTAGGAAGGATAGGATTCTCCATCCCCAGGCTGACAACACGCTCCAAAACCAACCGGACCAAGTCCAGGTGCCTGGACTCTGGTGTATCTGGCTCATAATCTTATGAAGGCGAGTTATGGCTTTATATACTGACGGCGAATTTTCTGGTATGAAAACGCAGCAACTTGATCCGATGACCCTACAAGCTCCGCCCCTATCGGCCAGGATGACGTCAAGGACAAGACGATTTTGAAGCACAACAATCCGCATAGCAGACTGCTCTTCTGTTAAATTGCCTAAGGCGGAAGTAGTCTCGTTCACTACTGCTTCAAGGGTTCTGGTTAATCTACGTATCAGCTTACTATTAGTGACTGTACCTATATAGGGAAAGAAACCTTTATTGAAATCTGTGTATTGCTCCCATGCTGTTTCAGTGTAATCGACAATTGGGAGATCTCTCTGCTGTCTATTGTGTACTAAATGAGTATTTCTATGATAATCAGGAGGAGCTAGGAAAACAGGTGGCAGAAGGAATGCTATGTAACAGGTACCATCCCAGTCTAGAGGTAGACGTATATATGCGGTCTGGCCACATATGAAGTAGGAATGACGGGAAGCTCTAAATGTAGACTTGCCTTGATCACTGAATTTTATTACAGTGGCGCATTTACTATGGCCCATGTGTATGGAACCATTCTTTCTTACACATAATTCCCCTTTTACTGGGAATACTGACATGGCGGGCAATATTGGTGTAGCTTCGGATTCAACGTTCAGGATCATGAGGTTAAGTGTAAAATTACCTAATCCATATACTTCATTTTCTAGATCAGTTCCTGTTCTTTTGGGAAGTCCCTCCTTGTTAGGGTAGCAGACTTTAAGCAAAACTAGGTTCAGGTTTCCCCATACCCAGTTGTCTTGATAAACTGCGGAATTTGAATCTAGGGAATTAATCAAACTAAACCATGCTCCACAGGAGCCATTGTGTGTGAACGGATATGGAAAGAGGGGCAAAACTCCCTTATAGTTCTGATAGGGAGGGAGTCGGCCACATATCCAACAATTTGTGGCATTGCTGGTCTGATGGGAATGATGTAACATACTAATGAATGTGTTGTTACGCAGCGCAAATCTATAGGACAACTCATGCGGAGGTAATTCGCTAAAAGAATGTTCTGCAGTTACATTGTAAGCACGCTTAAGAATAGGGTAATACATGTGTAATAGTATGCTGGAAATGATGATCAGAAGACTTAGAAAAAACAAAATTAATAATGTTACTGTGCAGTGACTACGAAGTGATTTACAATACGCATGCTTTTTCAGCTGCATCTGTTGATTTCTTTCTCTATTCCGGTCTAGAGGATACATGTCAGAGACAAATTCAACCGATTCACCTTGGAGAGGACTTAAACAATCAAATTGTCTGACTTGCTAGACCTTAATTTTAGTTTATAAAGTTCTGGTTTTGACTGCTCAACCAAGGGGAGCTTTGAGTCTGTCTGTGAGGGAATGCAGGGTTGAGTATTCACACTGGATGGTAGTCCATAAAATTTCTTGATATGACTCGAGTGCAACCACCCTTTACGTCCCTCGATCTTCACGGCTGTCCTTGTGGTTAGTAGAACAAGCTTCGGCGACTTCCACCTAGGCTCCAGTTGGGTCTTCCGGTCGAAATTCCGGACCAGAACCAGGTCGCCCGGAACCACGTCATGGGGCTTCACCTCAGTATTATCGGGAAAAGCTGCAGCTACCTGTGAACGACAAGATTGTAGTGCAGAAATCAAGGAAGCCAGGTAATCTGTCAGCATATTACAGTCAACATCAGTGATTTTGCGAGGTATAGGCGTCCCCCACATATTTGGTGGTCTACCGAAGATCACCTCGTACGGGGATAGCCCTGTTCGAGAATGTGCTACCATTCTCATGTAAAAGAGAGCAACTGGTAAGGCTACTATCCAATCGACACCTTTTTCTCTACATATTTTGGACAATCTAATTTTCAGAGTTTGATTATGGCGTTCCACGAGACCTGCTGCCTCGGGATGTCGGACACAATGGAATTTCCATTGGTAACCTAACAAAAGGGAAACGTGTTTCATTAGTTCGGATGAGAATGGCTGGCCGTTATCTGAGTAGACAACACGTGGCAAACCATACCGTGGGAAGAATTCTCGAACTAACTGTTTGGCAGTAGTCGGGGCAGTGTAATCTGAAACCGGGTAGGCTTCTGTCCAACGGGAAAGAGCACAAACAACTACGAGAACATATTTGAATCCTCGACATCGTTCCATCTGGATAGAATCCATCTGGAGGGCTTCAAAAGCATGATCGGGAGGTTGAAATCCACCCTGCTCTACGGGGATGCTTTTACCTGGATTGAACTGACAACATATCATACAGGTACGAACTTTTTGTTTAGCTGCTGCTCGCAAGTGTTTGTTGAACCAAATGTGTTGAATGCTGTCTAGCATAGCTTTTTCTCCTAGGTGCGCTGGACTATGTATTGTGTTAATGATGACTTGAACCATGGAGTCGGGAAGAAACCATATAGATTTTTCCTTCGTCATCCATCCTTGATCCGTTTGGATCCCTCCTAATTCAGTCCATTTCTTCATTTCTTCTGGTGTAGCATGTGTCTGTATGTCAATTACATCAAGGGTGGGATCCTTAACTGTCATGCAATGTGTTGGTGTCGGAACTATTGTCTTTGTCATGTCAGTTGTGTGAGTCTGATTCTGAGCAGTCTGTTTAGCTGCTCTGTCAGCTAGGTCATTACCCTGAGAAATGATATCGGTAACTTTTGTGTGGGCTTTGCATTTCATAATCGATATTGCAGTAGGTAGATGAATCGCGTCTAATAGGGCTTGAATGAGGGATCCGTGTTGGATGTGGGCACCGTGAGAAGTTAAATAACCTCTCTCTCGCCACAGTACGCCGAAGTCATGGACGACTCCGAATGCATAACGTGAATCTGTGTATATGTTGACTTTCTTATTTTTGGCTTGAATACAGGCTTGTGTCAGAGCGATGAGCTCTGCTGCTTGAGCTGACAAAGTGTTAATACAATTTGTTTCAATGACTTCAGTGTCTGTTGTGACTGCGTAAGCGGCCACTAACTCTCCTGTACTTGTTCTCATACATGACCCATCTACATACAATGTCAAGTCTGGATCTGACAAAGGGATATCTGTCAAGTCTTGTCTGGGTTTCGTCGTGATAGTAATGACTTCGACACAATCATGTGCCAAGGGGTCCGTTCCGCCCACTGGTAACAGTGTGGCAGGATTTAACGTATTACAACGTCTGATTTCTATGTGTGGCTGAAACAATGTCAATTCGTAACCAGTGAGTCTCGCTATAGTCAAGTGTTGTGTTTGTGTGCGGTTCAAGAGAACCTCTACTGCGTGTGGTACTTGTACTGTCAATTGGTGTCCTAACACTATGGCATCGCTTTGTCTGATTGCTAAAGCTGTTGCTGCCACCGATTTCAGGCACGCAGGAAGAGCCTGAGCTACTGGATCTAATGTACTAGAGAAATAAGCACATGGTTTGTGTGATCCTGCTTGTTCCTGAGTGAGTACTGACAAGGCAGTACCTTCGCGTTCTGTAACAAAGAGTGTAAACTGTTTACTGTAACATGGTGTTGCTAAAACAGGTGCTTGGCATAAAGCTTTCTTTAAGCTTTCAAAGGCGTGTGTATGTTCTTGAGTCCAAGGGAGGACAGTCGATGTGGCTGCCTCCTGTGTTGTCAACTGGATGAGTGGCTTTGCTAGAAATGCATATTGAGGGATCCACTGCCTACAGTATGAAGTGAGACCTATAAAAGCCTGCACCTCCTTTTGTGTCTTGGGTGGTGACATGTTAGCAATTAACTGGATGCGGTCGGGTGTAAGCTGCCGTCCCTCCTTGGACAGCGAGTGCCCAAGGTAAACAACTCGCTGGACACAGAATTGCAGCTTAGAAGGGGACACCTTGTGCCCCTTGTCGGCCAGAAATTTCAAAACCGTCAGTGACGCTGTTTCACATTCAGGTTCGCTTCGGGCGGTGATCAGCAGATCATCGACATATTGAAGCAAGGCAGTGTTAACTGGCATGTGGATACTGTCAAGTTCTCGTTTCAGTGCTTGGCTATAGATGCTGGGGCTTTCTGTAAATCCTTGAGGTGCGCGTGTGAATTTAAAACTTCGTCCATTTAAACTGAATCCGAACAGATATTGACTTTCCGGATCTATTGGGACGCTAAAGAAAGCATTCTTGAGATCAATTACAGTGAAGAACGTTGCTTCCGAGTCAATAGCTGTTAGTAATGAAGAGATATCTGGGACCACAGGGTATTGTGGTACAATACATTTATTTAATTCGCGCAGATCAATAACTAATCGATATACTGGTGGTGCTTCTGGATCCGTTCTTTTAAGAATCGGAATTATCGGGGAATTGCATACATTGGAGTCGGTTTCGACAACCACTCCTTGTGCAATGAGCTCGTCAATGATTTGCAGCAAAGTCACAACAGCATCTGGTGGTAACTTGTATTGTCGTATTCGTGGTAATACTACTCCTGTTTTCAGTGTGACTCGATATGGTGTAATGTTCATGCAACCAACATCAGTGGGGCCTTGTGCCCATAAATGTGTAGGTAAATTCTGCAGCCGGTGATCCATATCTCTGGACACGTAGTGACCTTTAAAGTCACGCAAAAATAATCGTACTCCTTCCGGAGAACAACATATTATAGCTCCTAGAGCTTTCAATGTTTTTATACCTAACAAGTTTTCTGGACATGATTTAGTAAGCAATAAATCTGTAGTACGTGTCAATGGACCAACCGTCAGTGGAAGAGGTTGTGTTACTTCATTAATGATAGGTTTTCCTGAGAATCCAAGGGAAATATTTTGTGAGCCTGAGAGGGGTGCCCCTGGAACTTCACTGCGTCTTATAGTTGTTCTGCTTGCCCCTGTATCAAGTAAAAACTTTCTGTCTTCCCCTAATAGTTCACTATGTACATAAGGTCCCTCTTGGTCTACAGGAACCTCAATAAGGGGTAAGCCAACTTCCCTCTCTAGGCTATTTCATGTATATCGCTGATAATCGGGATAATCTGCTTGTGCATACTGATACATCTGTTGTGTGGTTGCTTGTGTGGCAGCAATAGGCTGCGCTTGTGGTGGTGCTACGGTCTGTTGTGGAGCTCCCTGTTGCGGTGCTAGTTGTTGCGGAGCTAACCTAGGTTGTGCATGCTGAGGGATTTGTTGTTGATTCTGATCCTGTCTAGGTGGACGTGGTCTCTCCTGGGTTCTACCTGTGGCAATATTATGTTTCAGGACTGGACAATCGTGTATATAATGACCTTGTTGTTTACAATAGTTGCATGTCCCTTTCGTTGGGCCTGCGGAATCACCCTTTTGATGACCATCAGCTGGAACTGACTGAGCAACAAGCATTTTCATTTTTGTATCTTTCATACGTCTTTGTTCGTGTTCTTGTTCTTCTCTAATTCTATTGTGGTGATATTGTAACATCTGTAACATCTGTGACGGGGTATTACCTTGCCAGGTACTTTCGAATTTCAATACTCTATTCTTGACTTGTGGTAGGGAATTTTCAACTAATTTTGTCACAAACAGATGTGGATATGACTCGCTACTTGCTTTTATGCCACTATTTATACCAAAACATTTTTCAAATCGGGAATAGAAATCACTAGTGTCTTCATCTTGCTTTTGTTTACAGGCTGAGATTGCACCCCAGTCTTCCTTTTTCGTAGTTAATAAACGTGGCAGTACCTGCACTAGTAATCCTGGTAATGCTGTAGTCTTTTCCCCAAGCCCTGCTCCTGCAGCTCGGGCCCTTTCTTCGTTTTCTAATGCTGTCCAATCTATCTTTTGGTCTCCCACCTCCCATTCCTTTTCTTTGACTTTCTCGTAAACACCGGCGGGTAATAGGACTTTTAATATTTTCATAATGTCGGGGTAGGTATACTCTCCCATGAGTAACATGTCTTTTATCTCACGGTGGAAACCTGCTGGATCCTTGTCATGGCTGGGTACTACTTTCTTCATTTCTAATAATTCAATTTTAGTTATAGGCGTGTACACAAACATGCGTGTAAAGTTATTACCTTCACCTCTGATTGGGTGTACTTCGCGTAACGGATTCTGTCTATCTATGTGATACATTTTTCTTCCCATAATGGGAACTGGAACGTGTTCTGGGCATACGAAAGCTATATACTGGTTTCGAAATTCTAGAATTTCATTAATTAAATCAGTACCTGACCCTCTCCATTTGTTCGTGAGTAGTTCTGTCAATATGTCAGGTAAGGGTCCTGGATCGGAGTGTTGGCTTTTATATAATATAAGGAGGTGTTGAATCATGTATATACTAGCTAAACGCTGTTCGTAGGGGTCAAGATTCAGAAACGTGTGCGCTAGTGCATCATCATTGTATTCACTGGGACTATCAGCCCATTGTACTGCTGACCTGGCTAATTCTTGTTCGTCCATGGAATCGAGCATATGGTACCCCCTTCGATCTCGGAGTAATTTATCAACGGCTTGGAATAGGTGTTCAGGGGATCTTGTATTTAACATAGGGTTTGGAAAATGTCTATTATATTCTGGACGTATCGGACGTATCGGATCATTAAAGCCTCTAGTATTATTATGGGGTCTTCCTCTACCTACGTAAGCTATCGTTTCTAATTGTTCTGAGTCTTGCTCCTCCTCTTCCTCTGATTCAACTCTGTCTGCTTCTCGTCTTTCTTTATGTATTCGTTCTACTTCCTTGCGGATCTTTCGATACATGGCGATTATACACGCCTGTCTATCATGTTTCTCTTCTGATATGTTCTGACCCCATTTGGCAAGTTTTTTGCATGGTATCATGATCTGCCCCAGGCCTGTCTTGGTTCCTAATCACGCAATTTATAAAAAAACGTAGTAGTTGTCTTTGTACATCCACTTTCTGGTATTCCATAGCTTCGTTAATACTCTCTGGACCTCGCCCTGTTTGGACAAAGCGATATATATCGTCTAGGTGTTCAACCATTCCTGGTATCGTCATTAAATACAATGTAGCTCGTCGTATACGTAGTGATGATATGAGCAATTTGTCCTGTCTACCTGGCACTGGATCGTATCTACAATCCACAAGCTGTTCTTTAAACATGTCGGATGTCGCTAGTTGAGGTGTACGTTGGAGTGCTAAATCTCTAAGGGTCTGTTTATTCCGCGGCGGTGTGGCAAACATGTCTGTCGTACCTCCTGTAGCACCATCTGAGGTGCTGGGCAAGAAAGGATTCGTTGGGCGTAGGATAGAGATTGTAGATGCGGGAAGAACTGTAGAAACGGACGGACCTGTGGGAACTTGTGTAGGAGTTTGTAGTTGCGGGGATACAGACGGATGCTCTTGGTGTTGAACACCATCGGCAAGCGGTGTGTGTGGTATGGTATTAGCATACTCGGGAGCTACGTCATCTAAATAGGAGGAAAGGAAAACGTCCTTTGCTGTTTTGGGATGTGTTTTGGGATGTGCTTTTATCGGGAGCAATGGAGGAGTTAAGTCTTTTGGTATTTCCGGGGTAGCCTTAGGTAACCCTTCGGCCAAAAGAGGATACATACCATTCATAAGAGTGTTTCTTTGTCTATCTACTTGTTCTGATTTTACTTGGGTACCTTCCTCAATTAATAGATTTTCTCGGGTTTTGTTTGAATTCTCTCTACCTTTCTCTTCCTGTCTGAGCGCTTTTTCTGTACGTCTATATGATTCTTTACGCCATAACTCAATGGCATCTTTCTGTGACTGTCTGGCTTTCTTTTTCCATAATTCTTCTTCTACTCTCATGATGCTATCTGCATCCCAGGTCCCCGCTGCGGGCCATCTCTGATTTTCTGGCAAATCCTTGGTGTAGTCCACCCATAAATCAAGAAATAATACGGCATCTAGGCCATGCTTATGATACATAAAGTACCCTGGAGTGTCCCTTGGTGGGATGGGAACAGCTTCTTCGAGTACCCCTTTTCTAGTTTTGATCTGTCTTAATTTCGAAAAGAGCGGCATTTTTAGACGGTTACTAGAACACACTTTATACAATGAACACAATAATGAACAGTCATTCACACCACAATATATAGAACGTATTAAAACATTTAACACTTAACAGTTTTACGAACGATGATAACTAATAGAAAACTAGTTACTGACATAATACTGACACTAGATAATACTTATTTATATGCAAGACATACTAGATATACTGCTAAACAGTACAGATACACTGCTGAAACAGTGCAGACCGGATTTGTGTACCCAAACCCGTCTTGACCGGCACAGACTATGTGCACGTTAAATGCCTCCCCGGCAATGGTACTCACCGGGTAGCTCGGAACGGAAGGCCTCGGAACGGAACTGAAACTGGACCGGACTGGACTCGACTCGATTGGACTCGGAACTTCGGAACCTGGTGGGCCTCTGTATACCTCGGATCTTGCTCTCTCAGCTAGGCTCTGGTCGGGATACTTCGCACTTCTCACCGCCTCGTCTGGGTGTTGATCGCAGCCTCAGTCGCCCCCGCTTGGCCGGAGGGAGATACAGGAAATCCTGCAGGTACGCGTTTTTGTCCGTTCAGCTGTGGCAGGAGACCGGGCCTGCAACGCACCTCCGGCGCGTGAGATGAGAAAGTGTCCCTATTCGGGCGCCAATTTATGTGGTAAATATTTCATTACCGGTACTATTTTTTATGCGGTAAAGTCCAGTAAGAATAACTCAGTAAATATAAGAGGCAGAATCCGTGGTATTAGAGGTTCTAAAAGGCTTTATTCCTATACAAAGGAATACAATTCGAATTGCAGGCTTCTATTCCATCACCACGAAAGTTCAGGAAGGAAGGGCATACATTATTGACAGATAATCAGTTTTATAGGAAATGCATTACAGTGAAACAGATGCAGGAGGCGTAACAGCTGATAGTACAGATAAAATGTGCATACGTAACTAATAGAGGCGGACATATAGGCGTAACTTAGATAACGTCATTATACATGATGTCACAAGTGGGTGGATCCATAAGAGAATCCTGCAATGTCAGCAGAAATATTTGGCAGAGATGCGCGCGCAGCAGCATGACGTGTGATTGACGTGCAACTAGAGGGTGAAGGGGACTTGACATTTAGCTCTACATGTGGAGACAGAAGTCTGGGGAGTCATGTCAACCTAATCCCAAATCATATCTAATATCCTATGTTTAAAGAACTGTGTTATCCAAAAGGAAAGGTCTCTAGGATAGAATCTATTCTATACTGACTGTTAGTGCGTGTACAAGCGTCTAAGTGTCTACATGAGATGCGAGGGGGTAGGAATATTCCATGGTAACGGGGGCTATGAATTACTTGCATGAGGACAGCGAGGCCTGGCCCTTTGCACGGTAGCTGGAGGAATGTTTACCTAAACTACTAGACAGGAATGCATCGGATGAGGAGCAGAGCAGATAATCTTGAAGGTGAAATACAGTTTTTTGCAGGCAACAGGCTGGATCAGGCACCGTTAGCCGCGCAGGGAGTAGGACAAAGTTCATGGATACAGATGCAGGCTCAGACTGGAGCTTTCAGAGGCAGAAGGCAGGAAAAGACTTGATGACAGAATTCTGGGCCTACTCGCCTGAATCTGTAAAATGTGGAAAGTGAACCACATAAAGTCGGTGGCCTTTCATACTTAGGAATGGAATATCTGACCCATTCATGGCGGATCTGAAAGAGGACATGTTGGCGGTGGACGCACATATATTTGCGTCTTCAAAACTGGAACTGGAGGGAACATACATGTACTTATAGCATGCACATGGAGCCGTTGGGGTCTACGATAGGGGACATAACTGATCACAAAATTCATATTTCCTCATTCCCTCCTTGTCCCCTACGGACCTCAGGAGATATCGATCTTCATCAATCCATCGATCTGTTCATATAGCATCATTTGTTCTTCTTTCTTCTTCCGGGATCTTGAACTAAAACTTGGATGTGGGATACACGATGTGGCACACAGACCACAAATCGCTGGCCCACATTGTAGACATAAGCAGCAACTGAATAGTATGAGAAAGCCAATACCTAGGAAGGATAGGATTCTCCATCCCCAGGCTGACAACACGCTCCAAAACCAACCGGACCAAGTCCAGGTGCCTGGACTCTGGTGTATCTGGCTCATAATCTTATGAAGGCGAGTTATGGCTTTATATACTGACGGCGAATTTTCTGGTATGAAAACGCAGCAACTTGATCCGATGACCCTACAAGCTCCGCCCCTATCGGCCAGGATGACGTCAAGGACAAGACGATTTTGAAGCACAACAATCCGCATAGCAGACTGCTCTTCTGTTAAATTGCCTAAGGCGGAAGTAGTCTCGTTCACTACTGCTTCAAGGGTTCTGGTTAATCTACGTATCAGCTTACTATTAGTGACTGTACCTATATAGGGAAAGAAACCTTTATTGAAATCTGTGTATTGCTCCCATGCTGTTTCAGTGTAATCGACAATTGGGAGATCTCTCTGCTGTCTATTGTGTACTAAATGAGTATTTCTATGATAATCAGGAGGAGCTAGGAAAACAGGTGGCAGAAGGAATGCTATGTAACAGGTACCATCCCAGTCTAGAGGTAGACGTATATATGCGGTCTGGCCACATATGAAGTAGGAATGACGGGAAGCTCTAAATGTAGACTTGCCTTGATCACTGAATTTTATTACAGTGGCGCATTTACTATGGCCCATGTGTATGGAACCATTCTTTCTTACACATAATTCCCCTTTTACTGGGAATACTGACATGGCGGGCAATATTGGTGTAGCTTCGGATTCAACGTTCAGGATCATGAGGTTAAGTGTAAAATTACCTAATCCATATACTTCATTTTCTAGATCAGTTCCTGTTCTTTTGGGAAGTCCCTCCTTGTTAGGGTAGCAGACTTTAAGCAAAACTAGGTTCAGGTTTCCCCATACCCAGTTGTCTTGATAAACTGCGGAATTTGAATCTAGGGAATTAATCAAACTAAACCATGCTCCACAGGAGCCATTGTGTGTGAACGGATATGGAAAGAGGGGCAAAACTCCCTTATAGTTCTGATAGGGAGGGAGTCGGCCACATATCCAACAATTTGTGGCATTGCTGGTCTGATGGGAATGATGTAACATACTAATGAATGTGTTGTTACGCAGCGCAAATCTATAGGACAACTCATGCGGAGGTAATTCGCTAAAAGAATGTTCTGCAGTTACATTGTAAGCACGCTTAAGAATAGGGTAATACATGTGTAATAGTATGCTGGAAATGATGATCAGAAGACTTAGAAAAAACAAAATTAATAATGTTACTGTGCAGTGACTACGAAGTGATTTACAATACGCATGCTTTTTCAGCTGCATCTGTTGATTTCTTTCTCTATTCCGGTCTAGAGGATACATGTCAGAGACAAATTCAACCGATTCACCTTGGAGAGGACTTAAACAATCAAATTGTCTGACTTGCTAGACCTTAATTTTAGTTTATAAAGTTCTGGTTTTGACTGCTCAACCAAGGGGAGCTTTGAGTCTGTCTGTGAGGGAATGCAGGGTTGAGTATTCACACTGGATGGTAGTCCATAAAATTTCTTGATATGACTCGAGTGCAACCACCCTTTACGTCCCTCGATCTTCACGGCTGTCCTTGTGGTTAGTAGAACAAGCTTCGGCGACTTCCACCTAGGCTCCAGTTGGGTCTTCCGGTCGAAATTCCGGACCAGAACCAGGTCGCCCGGAACCACGTCATGGGGCTTCACCTCAGTATTATCGGGAAAAGCTGCAGCTACCTGTGAACGACAAGATTGTAGTGCAGAAATCAAGGAAGCCAGGTAATCTGTCAGCATATTACAGTCAACATCAGTGATTTTGCGAGGTATAGGCGTCCCCCACATATTTGGTGGTCTACCGAAGATCACCTCGTACGGGGATAGCCCTGTTCGAGAATGTGCTACCATTCTCATGTAAAAGAGAGCAACTGGTAAGGCTACTATCCAATCGACACCTTTTTCTCTACATATTTTGGACAATCTAATTTTCAGAGTTTGATTATGGCGTTCCACGAGACCTGCTGCCTCGGGATGTCGGACACAATGGAATTTCCATTGGTAACCTAACAAAAGGGAAACGTGTTTCATTAGTTCGGATGAGAATGGCTGGCCGTTATCTGAGTAGACAACACGTGGCAAACCATACCGTGGGAAGAATTCTCGAACTAACTGTTTGGCAGTAGTCGGGGCAGTGTAATCTGAAACCGGGTAGGCTTCTGTCCAACGGGAAAGAGCACAAACAACTACGAGAACATATTTGAATCCTCGACATCGTTCCATCTGGATAGAATCCATCTGGAGGGCTTCAAAAGCATGATCGGGAGGTTGAAATCCACCCTGCTCTACGGGGATGCTTTTACCTGGATTGAACTGACAACATATCATACAGGTACGAACTTTTTGTTTAGCTGCTGCTCGCAAGTGTTTGTTGAACCAAATGTGTTGAATGCTGTCTAGCATAGCTTTTTCTCCTAGGTGCGCTGGACTATGTATTGTGTTAATGATGACTTGAACCATGGAGTCGGGAAGAAACCATATAGATTTTTCCTTCGTCATCCATCCTTGATCCGTTTGGATCCCTCCTAATTCAGTCCATTTCTTCATTTCTTCTGGTGTAGCATGTGTCTGTATGTCAATTACATCAAGGGTGGGATCCTTAACTGTCATGCAATGTGTTGGTGTCGGAACTATTGTCTTTGTCATGTCAGTTGTGTGAGTCTGATTCTGAGCAGTCTGTTTAGCTGCTCTGTCAGCTAGGTCATTACCCTGAGAAATGATATCGGTAACTTTTGTGTGGGCTTTGCATTTCATAATCGATATTGCAGTAGGTAGATGAATCGCGTCTAATAGGGCTTGAATGAGGGATCCGTGTTGGATGTGGGCACCGTGAGAAGTTAAATAACCTCTCTCTCGCCACAGTACGCCGAAGTCATGGACGACTCCGAATGCATAACGTGAATCTGTGTATATGTTGACTTTCTTATTTTTGGCTTGAATACAGGCTTGTGTCAGAGCGATGAGCTCTGCTGCTTGAGCTGACAAAGTGTTAATACAATTTGTTTCAATGACTTCAGTGTCTGTTGTGACTGCGTAAGCGGCCACTAACTCTCCTGTACTTGTTCTCATACATGACCCATCTACATACAATGTCAAGTCTGGATCTGACAAAGGGATATCTGTCAAGTCTTGTCTGGGTTTCGTCGTGATAGTAATGACTTCGACACAATCATGTGCCAAGGGGTCCGTTCCGCCCACTGGTAACAGTGTGGCAGGATTTAACGTATTACAACGTCTGATTTCTATGTGTGGCTGAAACAATGTCAATTCGTAACCAGTGAGTCTCGCTATAGTCAAGTGTTGTGTTTGTGTGCGGTTCAAGAGAACCTCTACTGCGTGTGGTACTTGTACTGTCAATTGGTGTCCTAACACTATGGCATCGCTTTGTCTGATTGCTAAAGCTGTTGCTGCCACCGATTTCAGGCACGCAGGAAGAGCCTGAGCTACTGGATCTAATGTACTAGAGAAATAAGCACATGGTTTGTGTGATCCTGCTTGTTCCTGAGTGAGTACTGACAAGGCAGTACCTTCGCGTTCTGTAACAAAGAGTGTAAACTGTTTACTGTAACATGGTGTTGCTAAAACAGGTGCTTGGCATAAAGCTTTCTTTAAGCTTTCAAAGGCGTGTGTATGTTCTTGAGTCCAAGGGAGGACAGTCGATGTGGCTGCCTCCTGTGTTGTCAACTGGATGAGTGGCTTTGCTAGAAATGCATATTGAGGGATCCACTGCCTACAGTATGAAGTGAGACCTATAAAAGCCCGCACCTCCTTTTCTGTCTTGGGTGGTGACATGTTAGCAATTAACTGGATGCGGTCGGGTGTAAGCTGCCGTCCCTCCTTGGACAGCGAGTGCCCAAGGTAAACAACTCGCTGGACACAGAATTGCAGCTTAGAAGGGGACACCTTGTGCCCCTTGTCGGCCAGAAATTTCAAAACCGTCAGTGACGCTGTTTCACATTCAGGTTCGCTTCGGGCGGTGATCAGCAGATCATCGACATATTGAAGCAAGGCAGTGTTAACTGGCATGTGGATACTGTCAAGTTCTCGTTTCAGTGCTTGGCTATAGATGCTGGGGCTTTCTGTAAATCCTTGAGGTGCGCGTGTGAATTTAAAACTTCGTCCATTTAAACTGAATCCGAACAGATATTGACTTTCCGGATCTATTGGGACGCTAAAGAAAGCATTCTTGAGATCAATTACAGTGAAGAACGTTGCTTCCGAGTCAATAGCTGTTAGTAATGAAGAGATATCTGGGACCACAGGGTATTGTGGTACAATACATTTATTTAATTCGCGCAGATCAATAACTAATCGATATACTGGTGGTGCTTCTGGATCCGTTCTTTTAAGAATCGGAATTATCGGGGAATTGCATACATTGGAGTCGGTTTCGACAACCACTCCTTGTGCAATGAGCTCGTCAATGATTTGCAGCAAAGTCACAACAGCATCTGGTGGTAACTTGTATTGTCGTATTCGTGGTAATACTACTCCTGTTTTCAGTGTGACTCGATATGGTGTAATGTTCATGCAACCAACATCAGTGGGGCCTTGTGCCCATAAATGTGTAGGTAAATTCTGCAGCCGGTGATCCATATCTCTGGACACGTAGTGACCTTTAAAGTCACGCAAAAATAATCGTACTCCTTCCGGAGAACAACATATTATAGCTCCTAGAGCTTTCAATGTTTTTATACCTAACAAGTTTTCTGGACATGATTTAGTAAGCAATAAATCTGTAGTACGTGTCAATGGACCAACCGTCAGTGGAAGAGGTTGTGTTACTTCATTAATGATAGGTTTTCCTGAGAATCCAAGGGAAATATTTTGTGAGCCTGAGAGGGGTGCCCCTGGAACTTCACTGCGTCTTATAGTTGTTCTGCTTGCCCCTGTATCAAGTAAAAACTTTCTGTCTTCCCCTAATAGTTCACTATGTACATAAGGTCCCTCTTGGTCTACAGGAACCTCAATAAGGGGTAAGCCAACTTCCCTCTCTAGGCTATTTCATGTATATCGCTGATAATCGGGATAATCTGCTTGTGCATACTGATACATCTGTTGTGTGGTTGCTTGTGTGGCAGCAATAGGCTGCGCTTGTGGTGGTGCTACGGTCTGTTGTGGAGCTCCCTGTTGCGGTGCTAGTTGTTGCGGAGCTAACCTAGGTTGTGCATGCTGAGGGATTTGTTGTTGATTCTGATCCTGTCTAGGTGGACGTGGTCTCTCCTGGGTTCTACCTGTGGCAATATTATGTTTCAGGACTGGACAATCGTGTATATAATGACCTTGTTGTTTACAATAGTTGCATGTCCCTTTCGTTGGGCCTGCGGAATCACCCTTTTGATGACCATCAGCTGGAACTGACTGAGCAACAAGCATTTTCATTTTTGTATCTTTCATACGTCTTTGTTCGTGTTCTTGTTCTTCTCTAATTCTATTGTGGTGATATTGTAACATCTGTAACATCTGTGACGGGGTATTACCTTGCCAGGTACTTTCGAATTTCAATACTCTATTCTTGACTTGTGGTAGGGAATTTTCAACTAATTTTGTCACAAACAGATGTGGATATGACTCGCTACTTGCTTTTATGCCACTATTTATACCAAAACATTTTTCAAATCGGGAATAGAAATCACTAGTGTCTTCATCTTGCTTTTGTTTACAGGCTGAGATTGCACCCCAGTCTTCCTTTTTCGTAGTTAATAAACGTGGCAGTACCTGCACTAGTAATCCTGGTAATGCTGTAGTCTTTTCCCCAAGCCCTGCTCCTGCAGCTCGGGCCCTTTCTTCGTTTTCTAATGCTGTCCAATCTATCTTTTGGTCTCCCACCTCCCATTCCTTTTCTTTGACTTTCTCGTAAACACCGGCGGGTAATAGGACTTTTAATATTTTCATAATGTCGGGGTAGGTATACTCTCCCATGAGTAACATGTCTTTTATCTCACGGTGGAAACCTGCTGGATCCTTGTCATGGCTGGGTACTACTTTCTTCATTTCTAATAATTCAATTTTAGTTATAGGCGTGTACACAAACACGCGTGTAAAGTTATTACCTTCACCTCTGATTGGGTGTACTTCGCGTAACGGATTCTGTCTATCTATGTGATACATTTTTCTTCCCATAATGGGAACTGGAACGTGTTCTGGGCATACGAAAGCTATATACTGGTTTCGAAATTCTAGAATTTCATTAATTAAATCAGTACCTGACCCTCTCCATTTGTTCGTGAGTAGTTCTGTCAATATGTCAGGTAAGGGTCCTGGATCGGAGTGTTGGCTTTTATATAATATAAGGAGGTGTTGAATCATGTATATACTAGCTAAACGCTGTTCGTAGGGGTCAAGATTCAGAAACGTGTGCGCTAGTGCATCATCATTGTATTCACTGGGACTATCAGCCCATTGTACTGCTGACCTGGCTAATTCTTGTTCGTCCATGGAATCGAGCATATGGTACCCCCTTCGATCTCGGAGTAATTTATCAACGGCTTGGAATAGGTGTTCAGGGGATCTTGTATTTAACATAGGGTTTGGAAAATGTCTATTATATTCTGGACGTATCGGACGTATCGGATCATTAAAGCCTCTAGTATTATTATGGGGTCTTCCTCTACCTACGTAAGCTATCGTTTCTAATTGTTCTGAGTCTTGCTCCTCCTCTTCCTCTGATTCAACTCTGTCTGCTTCTCGTCTTTCTTTATGTATTCGTTCTACTTCCTTGCGGATCTTTCGATACATGGCGATTATACACGCCTGTCTATCATGTTTCTCTTCTGATATGTTCTGACCCCATTTGGCAAGTTTTTTGCATGGTATCATGATCTGCCCCAGGCCTGTCTTGGTTCCTAATCACGCAATTTATAAAAAAACGTAGTAGTTGTCTTTGTACATCCACTTTCTGGTATTCCATAGCTTCGTTAATACTCTCTGGACCTCGCCCTGTTTGGACAAAGCGATATATATCGTCTAGGTGTTCAACCATTCCTGGTATCGTCATTAAATACAATGTAGCTCGTCGTATACGTAGTGATGATATGAGCAATTTGTCCTGTCTACCTGGCACTGGATCGTATCTACAATCCACAAGCTGTTCTTTAAACATGTCGGATGTCGCTAGTTGAGGTGTACGTTGGAGTGCTAAATCTCTAAGGGTCTGTTTATTCCGCGGCGGTGTGGCAAACATGTCTGTCGTACCTCCTGTAGCACCATCTGAGGTGCTGGGCAAGAAAGGATTCGTTGGGCGTAGGATAGAGATTGTAGATGCGGGAAGAACTGTAGAAACGGACGGACCTGTGGGAACTTGTGTAGGAGTTTGTAGTTGCGGGGATACAGACGGATGCTCTTGGTGTTGAACACCATCGGCAAGCGGTGTGTGTGGTATGGTATTAGCATACTCGGGAGCTACGTCATCTAAATAGGAGGAAAGGAAAACGTCCTTTGCTGTTTTGGGATGTGTTTTGGGATGTGCTTTTATCGGGAGCAATGGAGGAGTTAAGTCTTTTGGTATTTCCGGGGTAGCCTTAGGTAACCCTTCGGCCAAAAGAGGATACATACCATTCATAAGAGTGTTTCTTTGTCTATCTACTTGTTCTGATTTTACTTGGGTACCTTCCTCAATTAATAGATTTTCTCGGGTTTTGTTTGAATTCTCTCTACCTTTCTCTTCCTGTCTGAGCGCTTTTTCTGTACGTCTATATGATTCTTTACGCCATAACTCAATGGCATCTTTCTGTGACTGTCTGGCTTTCTTTTTCCATAATTCTTCTTCTACTCTCATGATGCTATCTGCATCCCAGGTCCCCGCTGCGGGCCATCTCTGATTTTCTGGCAAATCCTTGGTGTAGTCCACCCATAAATCAAGAAATAATACGGCATCTAGGCCATGCTTATGATACATAAAGTACCCTGGAGTGTCCCTTGGTGGGATGGGAACAGCTTCTTCGAGTACCCCTTTTCTAGTTTTGATCTGTCTTAATTTCGAAAAGAGCGGCATTTTTAGACGGTTACTAGAACACACTTTATACAATGAACACAATAATGAACAGTCATTCACACCACAATATATAGAACGTATTAAAACATTTAACACTTAACAGTTTTACGAACGATGATAACTAATAGAAAACTAGTTACTGACATAATACTGACACTAGATAATACTTATTTATATGCAAGACATACTAGATATACTGCTAAACAGTACAGATACACTGCTGAAACAGTGCAGACCGGATTTGTGTACCCAAACCCGTCTTGACCGGCACAGACTATGTGCACGTTAAATGCCTCCCCGGCAATGGTACTCACCGGGTAGCTCGGAACGGAAGGCCTCGGAACGGAACTGAAACTGGACCGGACTGGACTCGACTCGATTGGACTCGGAACTTCGGAACCTGGTGGGCCTCTGTATACCTCGGATCTTGCTCTCTCAGCTAGGCTCTGGTCGGGATACTTCGCACTTCTCACCGCCTCGTCTGGGTGTTGATCGCAGCCTCAGTCGCCCCCGCTTGGCCGGAGGGAGATACAGGAAATCCTGCAGGTACGCGTTTTTGTCCGTTCAGCTGTGGCAGGAGACCGGGCCTGCAACGCACCTCCGGCGCGTGAGATGAGAAAGTGTCCCTATTCGGGCGCCAATTTATGTGGTAAATATTTCATTACCGGTACTATTTTTTATGCGGTAAAGTCCAGTAAGAATAACTCAGTAAATATAAGAGGCAGAATCCGTGGTATTAGAGGTTCTAAAAGGCTTTATTCCTATACAAAGGAATACAATTCGAATTGCAGGCTTCTATTCCATCACCACGAAAGTTCAGGAAGGAAGGGCATACATTATTGACAGATAATCAGTTTTATAGGAAATGCATTACAGTGAAACAGATGCAGGAGGCGTAACAGCTGATAGTACAGATAAAATGTGCATACGTAACTAATAGAGGCGGACATATAGGCGTAACTTAGATAACGTCATTATACATGATGTCACAAGTGGGTGGATCCATAAGAGAATCCTGCAATGTCAGCAGAAATATTTGGCAGAGATGCGCGCGCAGCAGCATGACGTGTGATTGACGTGCAACTAGAGGGTGAAGGGGACTTGACATTTAGCTCTACATGTGGAGACAGAAGTCTGGGGAGTCATGTCAACCTAATCCCAAATCATATCTAATATCCTATGTTTAAAGAACTGTGTTATCCAAAAGGAAAGGTCTCTAGGATAGAATCTATTCTATACTGACTGTTAGTGCGTGTACAAGCGTCTAAGTGTCTACATGAGATGCGAGGGGGTAGGAATATTCCATGGTAACGGGGGCTATGAATTACTTGCATGAGGACAGCGAGGCCTGGCCCTTTGCACGGTAGCTGGAGGAATGTTTACCTAAACTACTAGACAGGAATGCATCGGATGAGGAGCAGAGCAGATAATCTTGAAGGTGAAATACAGTTTTTTGCAGGCAACAGGCTGGATCAGGCACCGTTAGCCGCGCAGGGAGTAGGACAAAGTTCATGGATACAGATGCAGGCTCAGACTGGAGCTTTCAGAGGCAGAAGGCAGGAAAAGACTTGATGACAGAATTCTGGGCCTACTCGCCTGAATCTGTAAAATGTGGAAAGTGAACCACATAAAGTCGGTGGCCTTTCATACTTAGGAATGGAATATCTGACCCATTCATGGCGGATCTGAAAGAGGACATGTTGGCGGTGGACGCACATATATTTGCGTCTTCAAAACTGGAACTGGAGGGAACATACATGTACTTATAGCATGCACATGGAGCCGTTGGGGTCTACGATAGGGGACATAACTGATCACAAAATTCATATTTCCTCATTCCCTCCTTGTCCCCTACGGACCTCAGGAGATATCGATCTTCATCAATCCATCGATCTGTTCATATAGCATCATTTGTTCTTCTTTCTTCTTCCGGGATCTTGAACTAAAACTTGGATGTGGGATACACGATGTGGCACACAGACCACAAATCGCTGGCCCACATTGTAGACATAAGCAGCAACTGAATAGTATGAGAAAGCCAATACCTAGGAAGGATAGGATTCTCCATCCCCAGGCTGACAACACGCTCCAAAACCAACCGGACCAAGTCCAGGTGCCTGGACTCTGGTGTATCTGGCTCATAATCTTATGAAGGCGAGTTATGGCTTTATATACTGACGGCGAATTTTCTGGTATGAAAACGCAGCAACTTGATCCGATGACCCTACAAGCTCCGCCCCTATCGGCCAGGATGACGTCAAGGACAAGACGATTTTGAAGCACAACAATCCGCATAGCAGACTGCTCTTCTGTTAAATTGCCTAAGGCGGAAGTAGTCTCGTTCACTACTGCTTCAAGGGTTCTGGTTAATCTACGTATCAGCTTACTATTAGTGACTGTACCTATATAGGGAAAGAAACCTTTATTGAAATCTGTGTATTGCTCCCATGCTGTTTCAGTGTAATCGACAATTGGGAGATCTCTCTGCTGTCTATTGTGTACTAAATGAGTATTTCTATGATAATCAGGAGGAGCTAGGAAAACAGGTGGCAGAAGGAATGCTATGTAACAGGTACCATCCCAGTCTAGAGGTAGACGTATATATGCGGTCTGGCCACATATGAAGTAGGAATGACGGGAAGCTCTAAATGTAGACTTGCCTTGATCACTGAATTTTATTACAGTGGCGCATTTACTATGGCCCATGTGTATGGAACCATTCTTTCTTACACATAATTCCCCTTTTACTGGGAATACTGACATGGCGGGCAATATTGGTGTAGCTTCGGATTCAACGTTCAGGATCATGAGGTTAAGTGTAAAATTACCTAATCCATATACTTCATTTTCTAGATCAGTTCCTGTTCTTTTGGGAAGTCCCTCCTTGTTAGGGTAGCAGACTTTAAGCAAAACTAGGTTCAGGTTTCCCCATACCCAGTTGTCTTGATAAACTGCGGAATTTGAATCTAGGGAATTAATCAAACTAAACCATGCTCCACAGGAGCCATTGTGTGTGAACGGATATGGAAAGAGGGGCAAAACTCCCTTATAGTTCTGATAGGGAGGGAGTCGGCCACATATCCAACAATTTGTGGCATTGCTGGTCTGATGGGAATGATGTAACATACTAATGAATGTGTTGTTACGCAGCGCAAATCTATAGGACAACTCATGCGGAGGTAATTCGCTAAAAGAATGTTCTGCAGTTACATTGTAAGCACGCTTAAGAATAGGGTAATACATGTGTAATAGTATGCTGGAAATGATGATCAGAAGACTTAGAAAAAACAAAATTAATAATGTTACTGTGCAGTGACTACGAAGTGATTTACAATACGCATGCTTTTTCAGCTGCATCTGTTGATTTCTTTCTCTATTCCGGTCTAGAGGATACATGTCAGAGACAAATTCAACCGATTCACCTTGGAGAGGACTTAAACAATCAAATTGTCTGACTTGCTAGACCTTAATTTTAGTTTATAAAGTTCTGGTTTTGACTGCTCAACCAAGGGGAGCTTTGAGTCTGTCTGTGAGGGAATGCAGGGTTGAGTATTCACACTGGATGGTAGTCCATAAAATTTCTTGATATGACTCGAGTGCAACCACCCTTTACGTCCCTCGATCTTCACGGCTGTCCTTGTGGTTAGTAGAACAAGCTTCGGCGACTTCCACCTAGGCTCCAGTTGGGTCTTCCGGTCGAAATTCCGGACCAGAACCAGGTCGCCCGGAACCACGTCATGGGGCTTCACCTCAGTATTATCGGGAAAAGCTGCAGCTACCTGTGAACGACAAGATTGTAGTGCAGAAATCAAGGAAGCCAGGTAATCTGTCAGCATATTACAGTCAACATCAGTGATTTTGCGAGGTATAGGCGTCCCCCACATATTTGGTGGTCTACCGAAGATCACCTCGTACGGGGATAGCCCTGTTCGAGAATGTGCTACCATTCTCATGTAAAAGAGAGCAACTGGTAAGGCTACTATCCAATCGACACCTTTTTCTCTACATATTTTGGACAATCTAATTTTCAGAGTTTGATTATGGCGTTCCACGAGACCTGCTGCCTCGGGATGTCGGACACAATGGAATTTCCATTGGTAACCTAACAAAAGGGAAACGTGTTTCATTAGTTCGGATGAGAATGGCTGGCCGTTATCTGAGTAGACAACACGTGGCAAACCATACCGTGGGAAGAATTCTCGAACTAACTGTTTGGCAGTAGTCGGGGCAGTGTAATCTGAAACCGGGTAGGCTTCTGTCCAACGGGAAAGAGCACAAACAACTACGAGAACATATTTGAATCCTCGACATCGTTCCATCTGGATAGAATCCATCTGGAGGGCTTCAAAAGCATGATCGGGAGGTTGAAATCCACCCTGCTCTACGGGGATGCTTTTACCTGGATTGAACTGACAACATATCATACAGGTACGAACTTTTTGTTTAGCTGCTGCTCGCAAGTGTTTGTTGAACCAAATGTGTTGAATGCTGTCTAGCATAGCTTTTTCTCCTAGGTGCGCTGGACTATGTATTGTGTTAATGATGACTTGAACCATGGAGTCGGGAAGAAACCATATAGATTTTTCCTTCGTCATCCATCCTTGATCCGTTTGGATCCCTCCTAATT
The DNA here is from genome assembly GCF_964204655.1 of Triturus cristatus. Lineage (NCBI taxonomy): Eukaryota > Metazoa > Chordata > Amphibia > Caudata > Salamandridae > Triturus > Triturus cristatus. The sequence goes on from NC_140581.1 coordinate 859,914,273, forward strand.
CAGTCCATTTCTTCATTTCTTCTGGTGTAGCATGTGTCTGTATGTCAATTACATCAAGGGTGGGATCCTTAACTGTCATGCAATGTGTTGGTGTCGGAACTATTGTCTTTGTCATGTCAGTTGTGTGAGTCTGATTCTGAGCAGTCTGTTTAGCTGCTCTGTCAGCTAGGTCATTACCCTGAGAAATGATATCGGTAACTTTTGTGTGGGCTTTGCATTTCATAATCGATATTGCAGTAGGTAGATGAATCGCGTCTAATAGGGCTTGAATGAGGGATCCGTGTTGGATGTGGGCACCGTGAGAAGTTAAATAACCTCTCTCTCGCCACAGTACGCCGAAGTCATGGACGACTCCGAATGCATAACGTGAATCTGTGTATATGTTGACTTTCTTATTTTTGGCTTGAATACAGGCTTGTGTCAGAGCGATGAGCTCTGCTGCTTGAGCTGACAAAGTGTTAATACAATTTGTTTCAATGACTTCAGTGTCTGTTGTGACTGCGTAAGCGGCCACTAACTCTCCTGTACTTGTTCTCATACATGACCCATCTACATACAATGTCAAGTCTGGATCTGACAAAGGGATATCTGTCAAGTCTTGTCTGGGTTTCGTCGTGATAGTAATGACTTCGACACAATCATGTGCCAAGGGGTCCGTTCCGCCCACTGGTAACAGTGTGGCAGGATTTAACGTATTACAACGTCTGATTTCTATGTGTGGCTGAAACAATGTCAATTCGTAACCAGTGAGTCTCGCTATAGTCAAGTGTTGTGTTTGTGTGCGGTTCAAGAGAACCTCTACTGCGTGTGGTACTTGTACTGTCAATTGGTGTCCTAACACTATGGCATCGCTTTGTCTGATTGCTAAAGCTGTTGCTGCCACCGATTTCAGGCACGCAGGAAGAGCCTGAGCTACTGGATCTAATGTACTAGAGAAATAAGCACATGGTTTGTGTGATCCTGCTTGTTCCTGAGTGAGTACTGACAAGGCAGTACCTTCGCGTTCTGTAACAAAGAGTGTAAACTGTTTACTGTAACATGGTGTTGCTAAAACAGGTGCTTGGCATAAAGCTTTCTTTAAGCTTTCAAAGGCGTGTGTATGTTCTTGAGTCCAAGGGAGGACAGTCGATGTGGCTGCCTCCTGTGTTGTCAACTGGATGAGTGGCTTTGCTAGAAATGCATATTGAGGGATCCACTGCCTACAGTATGAAGTGAGACCTATAAAAGCCCGCACCTCCTTTTGTGTCTTGGGTGGTGACATGTTAGCAATTAACTGGATGCGGTCGGGTGTAAGCTGCCTTCCCTCCTTGGACAGCGAGTGCCCAAGGTAAACAACTCGCTGGACACAGAATTGCAGCTTAGAAGGGGACACCTTGTGCCCCTTGTCGGCCAGAAATTTCAAAACCGTCAGTGACGCTGTTTCACATTCAGGTTCGCTTCGGGCGGTGATCAGCAGATCATCGACATATTGAAGCAAGGCAGTGTTAACTGGCATGTGGATACTGTCAAGTTCTCGTTTCAGTGCTTGGCTATAGATGCTGGGGCTTTCTGTAAATCCTTGAGGTGCGCGTGTGAATTTAAAACTTCGTCCATTTAAACTGAATCCGAACAGATATTGACTTTCCGGATCTATTGGGACGCTAAAGAAAGCATTCTTGAGATCAATTACAGTGAAGAACGTTGCTTCCGAGTCAATAGCTGTTAGTAATGAAGAGATATCTGGGACCACAGGGTATTGTGGTACAATACATTTATTTAATTCGCGCAGATCAATAACTAATCGATATACTGGTGGTGCTTTTGGATCCGTTCTTTTAAGAATCGGAATTATCGGGGAATTGCATACATTGGAGTCGGTTTCGACAACCACTCCTTGTGCAATGAGCTCGTCAATGATTTGCAGCAAAGCCACAACAGCATCTGGTGGTAACTTGTATTGTCGTATTCATGGTAATACTACTCCTGTTTTCAGTGTGACTCGATATGGTGTAATGTTCATGCAACCAACATCAGTGGGGCCTTGTGCCCATAAATGTGTAGGTAAATTCTGCAGCCGGTGATCCATATCTCTGGACACGTAGTGACCTTTAAAGTCACGCAAAAATAATCGTACTCCTTCCGGAGAACAACATATTATAGCTCCTAGAGCTTTCAATGTTTTTATACCTAACAAGTTTTCTGGACATGATTTAGTAAGCAATAAATCTGTAGTACGTGTCAATGGACCAACCGTCAGTGGAAGAGGTTGTGTTACTTCATTAATGATAGGTTTTCCTGAGAATCCAACGGAAATATTTTGTGAGCCTGAGAGGGGTGCCCCTGGAACTTCACTGCGTCTTATAGTTGTTCTGCTTGCCCCTGTATCAAGTAAAAACTTTCTGTCTTCCCCTAATAGTTCACTATGTACATAAGGTCCCTCTTGGTCTACAGGAACCTCAATAAGGGGTAAGCCAACTTCCCTCTCTAGGCTATTTCATGTATATCGCTGATAATCGGGATAATCTGCTTGTGCATACTGATACATCTGTTGTGTGGTTGCTTGTGTGGCAGCAATAGGCTGCGCTTGTGGTGGTGCTACGGTCTGTTGTGGAGCTCCCTGTTGCGGAGCTAGTTGTTGCGGAGCTAACCTAGGTTGTGCATGCTGAGGGATTTGTTGTTGATTCTGATCCTGTCTAGGTGGACGTGGTCTCTCCTGGGTTCTACCTGTGGCAATATTATGTTTCAGGACTGGACAATTGTGTATATAATGACCTTGTTGTTTACAATAGTTGCATGTCCCTTTCGTTGGGCCTGCGGAATCACCCTTTTGATGACCATCAGCTGGAACTGACTGAGCAACAAGCATTTTCATTTTTGTATCTTTCGTACGTCTTTGTTCGTGTTCTTGTTCTTCTCTAATTCTATTGTGGTGATATTGTAACATCTGTAACATCTGTGACGGGGTATTACCTTGCCAGGTACTTTCGAATTTCAATACTCTATTCTTGACTTGTGGTAGGGAATTTTCAACTAATTTTGTCACAAACAGATGTGGATATGACTCGCTACTTGCTTTTATGCCACTATTTATACCAAAACATTTTTCAAATCGGGAATAGAAATCACTAGTGTCTTCATCTTGCTTTTGTTTACAGGCTGAGATTGCACCCCAGTCTTCCTTTTTCGTAGTTAATAAACGTGGCAGTACCTGCACTAGTAATCCTGGTAATGCTGTAGTCTTTTCCCCAAGCCCTGCTCCTGCAGCTCGGGCCCTTTCTTCGTTTTCTAATGCTGTCCAATCTATCTTTTGGTCTCCCACCTCCCATTCCTTTTCTTTGACTTTCTCGTAAACACCGGCGGGTAATAGGACTTTTAATATTTTCATAATGTCGGGGTAGGTATACTCTCCCATGAGTAACATGTCTTTTATCTCACGGTGGAAACCTGCTGGATCCTTGTCATGGCTGGGTACTACTTTCTTCATTTCTAATAATTCAATTTTGGTTATAGGCGTGTACACAAACACGCGTGTAAAGTTATTACCTTCACCTCTGATTGGGTGTACTTCGCGTAACGGATTCTGTCTATCTATGTGATACATGTTTCTTCCCATAATGGGAACTGGAACGTGTTCTGGGCATACGAAAGCTATATACTGGTTTCGAAATTCTAGAATTTCATTAATTAAATCAGTACCTGACCCTCTCCATTTGTTCGTGAGTAGTTCTGTCAATATGTCAGGTAAGGGTCCTGGATCGGAGTGTTGGCTTTTATATAATATAAGGAGGTGTTGAATCATGTATATACTAACTAAACGCTGTTCGTAGGGGTCAAGATTCAGAAACGTGTGCGCTAGTGCATCATCATTGTATTCACTGGGACTATCAGCCCATTGTACTGCTGACCTGGCTAATTCTTGTTCGTCCATGGAATCGAGCATATGGTACCCCCTTCGATCTCGGAGTAATTTATCAACGGCTTGGAATAGGTGTTCAGGGGATCTTGTATTTAACATAGGGTTTGGAAAATGTCTATTATATTCTGGACGTATCGGACGTATCGGATCATTAAAGCCTCTAGTATTATTATGGGGTCTTCCTCTACCTATGTAAGCTATCGTTTCTAATTGTTCTGAGTCTTGCTCCTCCTCTTCCTCTGATTCAACTCTGTCTGCTTCTCGTCTTTCTTTATGTATTCGTTCTACTTCCTTGCGGATCTTTCGATACATGGCGATTATACACGCCTGTCTATCATGTTTCTCTTCTGATATGTTCTGACCCCATTTGGCAAGTTTTTTGCATGGTATCATGATCTGCCCCAGGCCTGTCTTGGTTCCTAATCACGCAATTTATAAAAAAACGTAGTAGTTGTCTTTTTACATCCACTTTCTGGTATTCCATAGCTTCGTTAATACTCTCTGGACCTCGCCCTGTTTGGACAAAGCGATATATATCGTCTAGGTGTTCAACCATTCCTGGTATCGTCATTAAATACAATGTAGCTCGTCGTATACGTAGTGATGATATGAGCAATTTGTCCTGTCTACCTGGCACTGGATCGTATCTACAATCCACAAGCTGTTCTTTAAACATGTCGGATGTCGCTAGTTGAGGTGTACGTTGGAGTGCTAAATCTCTAAGGGTCTGTTTATTCCGCGGCGGTGTGGCAAACATGTCTGTCGTACCTCCTGTAGCACCATCTGAGGTGCTGGGCAAGAAAGGATTCGTTGGGCGTAGGATAGAGATTGTAGATGCGGGAAAAACTGTAGAAACGGACGGACCTGTGGGAACTTGTGTAGGAGTTTGTAGTTGCGGGGATACAGACGGATGCTCTTGGTGTTGAACACCATCGGCAAGCGGTGTGTGTGGTATGGTATTAGCATACTCGGGAGCTACGTCATCTAAATAGGAGGAAAGGAAAATGTCCTTTGCTGTTTTGGGATGTGTTTTGGGATGTGCTTTTATCGGGAGCAATGGAGGAGTTAAGTCTTTTGGTATTTCCGGGGTAGCCTTAGGTAACCCTTCGGCCAAAAGAGGATACATACCATTCATAAGAGTGTTTCTTTGTCTATCTACTTGTTCTGATTTTACTTGGGTACCTTCCTCAATTAATAGATTTTCTCGGGTTTTGTTTGAATTCTCTCTACCTTTCTCTTCCTGTCTGAGCGCTTTTTCTGTACGTCTATATGATTCTTTACGCCATAACTCAATGGCATCTTTCTGTGACTGTCTGGCTTTCTTTTTCCATAATTCTTCTTCTACTCTCATGATGCTATCTGCATCCCAGGTCCCCGCTGCGGGCCATCTCTGATTTTCTGGCAAATCCTTGGTGTAGTCCACCCATAAATCAAGAAATAATACGGCATCTAGGCCATGCTTATGATACATAAAGTACCCTGGAGTGTCCCTTGGTGGGATGGGAACAGCTTCTTCGAGTACCCCTTTTCTAGTTTTGATCTGTCTTAATTTCGAAAAGAGCGGCATTTTTAGACGGTTACTAGAACACACTTTATACAATGAACACAATAATGAACAGTCATTCACACCACAATATATAGAACGTATTAAAACATTTAACACTTAACAGTTTTACGAACGATGATAACTAATAGAAAACTAGTTACTGACATAATACTGACACTAGATAATACTTATTTATATGCAAGACATACTAGATATACTGCTAAACAGTACAGATACACTGCTGAAACAGTGCAGACCGGATTTGTGTACCCAAACCCGTCTTGACCGGCACAGACTATGTGCACGTTAAATGCCTCCCCGGCAATGGTACTCACCGGGTAGCTCGGAACGGAAGGCCTCGGAACGGAACTGAAACTGGACCGGACTGGATTCGACTCGATTGGACTCGGAACTTCGGAACCTGGTGGGCCTCTGCATACCTCGGATCTTGCTCTCTCAGCTAGGCTCTGGTCGGGATACTTCGCACTTCTCACCGCCTCGTCTGGGTGTTGATCGCAGCCTCAGTCGCCCCCGCTTGGCCGGAGGGAGATACAGGAAATCCTGCAGGTACGCGTTTTTGTCCGTTCAGCTGTGGCAGGAGACCGGGCCTGCAACGCACCTCCGGCGCGTGAGATGAGAAAGTGTCCCTATTCGGGCGCCAATTTATGTGGTAAATATTTCATTACCGGTACTATTTTTTATGCGGTAAAGTCTAGTAAGAATAACTCGGTAAATATAAGAGGCAGAATCCGTGGTATTAGAGGTTCTAAAAGGCTTTATTCCTATACAAAGGAATACAATTCGAATTGCAGGCTTCTATTCCATCACCACGAAAGTTCAGGAAGGAAGGGCATACATTATTGACAGATAATCAGTTTTATAGGAAATGCATTACAGTGAAACAGATGCAGGAGGCGTAACAGCTGATAGTACAGATAAAATGTGCATACGTAACTAATAGAGGCGGACATATAGGCGTAACTTAGATAACGTCATTATACATGATGTCACAAGTGGGTGGATCCATAAGAGAATCCTGCAATGTCAGCAGAAATATTTGGCAGAGATGCGCGCGCAGCCGCATGACGTGTGATTGACGTGCAACTAGAGGGTGAAGGGGACTTGACATTTAGCTCTACATGTGGAGACAGAAGTCTGGGGAGTCATGTCAACCTAATCCCAAATCATATCTAATATCCTATGTTTAAAGAACTGTGTTATCCAAAAGGAAAGGTCTCTAGGATAGAATCTATTCTATACTGACTGTTAGTGCGTGTACAAGCGTCTAAGTGTCTACATGAGATGCGAGGGGGTAGGAATATTCCATGGTAACGGGGGCTATGAATTACTTGCATGAGGACAGCGAGGCCTGGCCCTTTGCACGGTAGCTGGAGGAATGTTTACCTAAACTACTAGACAGGAATGCATCGGATGAGGAGCGGAGCAGATAATCTTGAAGGTGAAATACAGTTTTTTGCAGGCAACAGGCTGGATCAGGCACCGTTAGCCGCGCAGGGAGTAGAACAAAGTTCATGGATACAGATGCAGGCTCAGACTGGAGCTTTCAGAGGCAGAAGGCAGGAAAAGACTTGATGACAGAATTCTGGGCCTACTCGCCTGAATCTGTAAAATGTGGAAAGTGAACCACATAAAGTCGGTGGCCTTTCATACTTAGGAATGGAATATCTGACCCATTCATGGCGGATCTGAAAGAGGACATGTTGGCGGTGGACGCACATATATTTGCGTCTTCAAAACTGGAACTGGAGGGAACATACATGTACTTATAGCATGCACATGGAGCCGTTGGGGTCTACGATAGGGGACATAACTGATCACAAAATTCATATTTCCTCATTCCCTCCTTGTCCCCTACGGACCTCAGGAGATATCGATCTTCATCAATCCATCGATCTGTTCATATAGCATCATTTGTTCTTCTTTCTTCTTCCGGGATCTTGAACTAAAACTTGGATGTGGGATACACGATGTGGCACACAGACCACAAATCGCTGGCCCACATTGTAGACATAAGCAGCAACTGAATAGTATGAGAAAGCCAATACCTAGGAAGGATAGGATTCTCCATCCCCAGGCTGACAACACGCTCCAAAACCAACCGGACCAAGTCCAGGTGCCTGGACTCTGGTGTATCTGGCTCATAATCTTATGAAGGCGAGTTATGGCTTTATATACTGACGGCGAATTTTCTGGTATGAAAACGCAGCAACTTGATCCGATGACCCTACAAGCTCCGCCCCTATCGGCCAGGATGACGTCAAGGACAAGACGATTTTGAAGCACAACAATCCGCATAGCAGACTGCTCTTCTGTTAAATTGCCTAAGGCGGAAGTAGTCTCGTTCACTACTGCTTCAAGGGTTCTGGTTAATCTACGTATCAGCTTACTATTAGTGACTGTACCTATATAGGGAAAGAAATCTTTATTGAAATCTGTGTATTGCTCCCATGCTGTTTCAGTGTAATCGACAATTGGGAGATCTCTCTGCTGTCTATTGTGTACTAAATGAGTATTTCTATGATAATCAGGAGGAGCTAGGAAAACAGGTGGCAGAAGGAATGCTATGTAACAGGTACCATCCCAGTCTAGAGGTAGACGTATATATGCGGTCTGGCCACATATGAAGTAGGAATGACGGGAAGCTCTAAATGTAGACTTGCCTTGATCACTGAATTTTATTACAGTGGCGCATTTACTATGGCCCATGTGTATGGAACCATTCTTTCTTACACATAATTCCCCTTTTACTGGGAATACTGACATGGCGGGCAATATTGGTGTAGCTTCGGATTCAACGTTCAGGATCATGAGGTTAAGTGTAAAATTACCTAATCCATATACTTCATTTTCTAGATCAGTTCCTGTTCTTTTGGGAAGTCCCTCCTTGTTAGGGTAGCAGACTTTAAGCAAAACTAGGTTCAGGTTTCCCCATACCCAGTTGTCTTGATAAACTGCGGAATTTGAATCTAGGGAATTAATCAAACTAAACCATGCTCCACAGGAGCCATTGTGTGTGAACGGATATGGAAAGAGGGGCAAAACTCCCTTATAGTTCTGATAGGGAGGGAGTCGGCCACATATCCAACAATTTGTGGCATTGCTGGTCTGATGGGAATGATGTAACATACTAATGAATGTGTTGTTACGCAGCGCAAATCTATAGGACAACTCATGCGGAGGTAATTCGCTAAAAGAATGTTCTGCAGTTACATTGTAAGCACGCTTAAGAATAGGGTAATACATGTGTAATAGTATGCTGGAAATGATGATCAGAAGACTTAGAAAAAACAAAATTAATAATGTTACTGTGCAGTGACTACGAAGTGATTTACAATACGCATGCTTTTTCAGCTGCATCTGTTGATTTCTTTCTCTATTCCGGTCTAGAGGATACATGTCAGAGACAAATTCAACCGATTCACCTTGGAGAGGACTTAAACAATCAAATTGTCTGACTTGCTAGACCTTAATTTTAGTTTATAAAGTTCTGGTTTTGACTGCTCAACCAAGGGGAGCTTTGAGTCTGTCTGTGAGGGAATGCAGGGTTGAGTATTCACACTGGATGGTAGTCCATAAAATTTCTTGATATGACTCGAGTGCAACCACCCTTTACGTCCCTCGATCTTCACGGCTGTCCTTGTGGTTAGTAGAACAAGCTTCGGCGACTTCCACCTAGGCTCCAGTTGGGTCTTCCGGTCGAAATTCCGGACCAGAACCAGGTCGCCCGGAACCACGTCATGGGGCTTCACCTCAGTATTATCGGGAAAAGCTGCAGCTACCCGTGAACGACAAGATTGTAGTGCAGACATCAAGGAAGCCAGGTAATCTGTCAGCATATTACAGTCAACATCAGTGATTTTGCGAGGTATAGGCGTCCCCCACATATTTGGTGGTCTACCGAAGATCACCTCGTACGGGGATAGCCCTGTTCGAGAATGTGCTACCATTCTCATGTAAAAGAGAGCAACTGGTAAGGCTACTATCCAATCGACACCTTTTTCTCTACATATTTTGGACAATCTAATTTTCAGAGTTTGATTATGGCGTTCCACGAGACCTGCTGCCTCGGGATGTCGGACACAATGGAATTTCCATTGGTAACCTAACAAAAGGGAAACGTGTTTCATTAGTTCGGATGAGAATGGCTGGCCGTTATCTGAGTAGACAACACGTGGCAAACCATACCGTGGGAAGAATTCTCGAACTAACTGTTTGGCAGTAGTCGGGGCAGTGTAATCTGAAACCGGGTAGGCTTCTGTCCAACGGGAAAGAGCACAAACAACTACGAGAACATATTTGAATCCTCGACATCGTTCCATCTGGATATAATCCATCTGGAGGGCTTCAAAAGCATGATCGGGAGGTTGAAATCCACCCTGCTCTACGGGGATGCTTTTACCTGGATTGAACTGACAACATATCATACAGGTACGAACTTTTTGTTTAGCTGCTGCTCGCAAGTGTTTGTTGAACCAAATGTGTTGAATGCTGTCTAGCATAGCTTTTTCTCCTAGGTGCGCTGGACTATGTATTGTGTTAATGATGACTTGAACCATGGAGTCGGGAAGAAACCATATAGATTTTTCCTTCGTCATCCATCCTTGATCCGTTTGGATCCCTCCTAATTCAGTCCATTTCTTCATTTCTTCTGGTGTAGCATGTGTCTGTATGTCAATTACATCAAGGGTGGGATCCTTAACTGTCATGCAATGTGTTGGTGTCGGAACTATTGTCTTTGTCATGTCAGTTGTGTGAGTCTGATTCTGAGCAGTCTGTTTAGCTGCTCTGTCAGCTAGGTCATTACCCTGAGAAATGATATCGGTAACTTTTGTGTGGGCTTTGCATTTCATAATCGATATTGCAGTAGGTAGATGAATCGCGTCTAATAGGGCTTGAATGAGGGATCCGTGTTGGTTGTGGGCACCGTGAGAAGTTAAATAACCTCTCTCTCGCCACAGTACGCCGAAGTCATGGACGACTCCGAATGCATAACGTGAATCTGTGTATATGTTGACTTTCTTATTTTTGGCTTGAATACAGGCTTGTGTCAGAGCGATGAGCTCTGCTGCTTGAGCTGACAAAGTGTTAATACAATTTGTTTCAATGACTTCAGTGTCTGTTGTGACTGCGTAAGCGGCCACTAACTCTCCTGTACTTGTTCTCATACATGACCCATCTACATACAATGTCAAGTCTGGATCTGACAAAGGGATATCTGTCAAGTCTTGTCTGGGTTTCGTTGTGATAGTAATGACTTCGACACAATCATGTGCCAAGGGGTCCGTTCCGCCCACTGGTAACAGTGTGGCAGGATTTAACGTATTACAACGTCTGATTTCTATGTGTGGCTGAAACAATGTCAATTCGTAACCAGTGAGTCTCGCTATAGTCAAGTGTTGTGTTTGTGTGCGGTTCAAGAGAACCTCTACTGCGTGTGGTACTTGTACTGTCAATTGGTGTCCTAACACTATGGCATCGCTTTGTCTGATTGCTAAAGCTGTTGCTGCCACCGATTTCAGGCACGCAGGAAGAGCCTGAGCTACTGGATCTAATGTACTAGAGAAATAAGCACATGGTTTGTGTGATCCTGCTTGTTCCTGAGTGAGTACTGACAAGGCAGTACCTTCGCGTTCTGTAACAAAGAGTGTAAACTGTTTACTGTAACATGGTGTTGCTAAAACAGGTGCTTGGCATAAAGCTTTCTTTAAGCTTTCAAAGGCGTGTGTATGTTCTTGAGTCCAAGGGAGGACAGTCGATGTGGCTGCCTCCTGTGTTGTCAACTGGATGAGTGGCTTTGCTAGAAATGCATATTGAGGGATCCACTGCCTACAGTATGAAGTGAGACCTATAAAAGCCCGCACCTCCTTTTGTGTCTTGGGTGGTGACATGTTAGCAATTAACTGGATGCGGTCGGGTGTAAGCTGCCTTCCCTCCTTGGACAGCGAGTGCCCAAGGTAAACAACTCGCTGGACACAGAATTGCAGCTTAGAAGGGGACACCTTGTGCCCCTTGTCGGCCAGAAATTTCAAAACCGTCAGTGACGCTGTTTCACATTCAGGTTCGCTTCGGGCGGTGATCAGCAGATCATCGACATATTGAAGCAAGGCAGTGTTAACTGGCATGTGGATACTGTCAAGTTCTCGTTTCAGTGCTTGGCTATAGATGCTGGGGCTTTCTGTAAATCCTTGAGGTGCGCGTGTGAATTTAAAACTTCGTCCATTTAAACTGAATCCGAACAGATATTGACTTTCCGGATCTATTGGGACGCTAAAGAAAGCATTCTTGAGATCAATTACAGTGAAGAACGTTGCTTCCGAGTCAATAGCTGTTAGTAATGAAGAGATATCTGGGACCACAGGGTATTGTGGTACAATACATTTATTTAATTCGCGCAGATCAATAACTAATCGATATACTGGTGGTGCTTTTGGATCCGTTCTTTTAAGAATCGGAATTATCGGGGAATTGCATACATTGGAGTCGGTTTCGACAACCACTCCTTGTGCAATGAGCTCGTCAATGATTTGCAGCAAAGCCACAACAGCATCTGGTGGTAACTTGTATTGTCGTATTCATGGTAATACTACTCCTGTTTTCAGTGTGACTCGATATGGTGTAATGTTCATGCAACCAACATCAGTGGGGCCTTGTGCCCATAAATGTGTAGGTAAATTCTGCAGCCGGTGATCCATATCTCTGGACACGTAGTGACCTTTAAAGTCACGCAAAAATAATCGTACTCCTTCCGGAGAACAACATATTATAGCTCCTAGAGCTTTCAATGTTTTTATACCTAACAAGTTTTCTGGACATGATTTAGTAAGCAATAAATCTGTAGTACGTGTCAATGGACCAACCGTCAGTGGAAGAGGTTGTGTTACTTCATTAATGATAGGTTTTCCTGAGAATCCAAGGGAAATATTTTGTGAGCCTGAGAGGGGTGCCCCTGGAACTTCACTGCGTCTTATAGTTGTTCTGCTTGCCCCTGTATCAAGTAAAAACTTTCTGTCTTCCCCTAATAGTTCACTATGTACATAAGGTCCCTCTTGGTCTACAGGAACCTCAATAAGGGGTAAGCCAACTTCCCTCTCTAGGCTATTTCATGTATATCGCTGATAATCGGGATAATCTGCTTGTGCATACTGATACATCTGTTGTGTGGTTGCTTGTGTGGCAGCAATAGGCTGCGCTTGTGGTGGTGCTACGGTCTGTTGTGGAGCTCCCTGTTGCGGAGCTAGTTGTTGCGGAGCTAACCTAGGTTGTGCATGCTGAGGGATTTGTTGTTGATTCTGATCCTGTCTAGGTGGACGTGGTCTCTCCTGGGTTCTACCTGTGGCAATATTATGTTTCAGGACTGGACAATTGTGTATATAATGACCTTGTTGTTTACAATAGTTGCATGTCCCTTTCGTTGGGCCTGCGGAATCACCCTTTTGATGACCATCAGCTGGAACTCACTGAGCAACAAGCATTTTCATTTTTGTATCTTTCATACGTCTTTGTTCGTGTTCTTGTTCTTCTCTAATTCTATTGTGGTGATATTGTAACATCTGTAACATCTGTGACGGGGTATTACCTTGCCAGGTACTTTCGAATTTCAATACTCTATTCTTGACTTGTGGTAGGGAATTTTCAACTAATTTTGTCACAAACAGATGTGGATATGACTCGCTACTTGCTTTTATGCCACTATTTATACCAAAACATTTTTCAAATCGGGAATAGAAATCACTAGTGTCTTCATCTTGCTTTTGTTTACAGGCTGAGATTGCACCCCAGTCTTCCTTTTTCGTAGTTAATAAACGTGGCAGTACCTGCACTAGTAATCCTGGTAATGCTGTAGTCTTTTCCCCAAGCCCTGCTCCTGCAGCTCGGGCCCTTTCTTCGTTTTCTAATGCTGTCCAATCTATCTTTTGGTCTCCCACCTCCCATTCCTTTTCTTTGAGTTTCTCGTAAACACCGGCGGGTAATAGGACTTTTAATATTTTCATAATGTCGGGGTAGGTATACTCTCCCATGAGTAACATGTCTTTTATCTCACGGTGGAAACCTGCTGGATCCTTGTCATGGCTGGGTACTACTTTCTTCATTTCTAATAATTCAATTTTAGTTATAGGCGTGTACACAAACACGCGTGTAAAGTTATTACCTTCACCTCTAATTGGGTGTACTTCGCGTAACGGATTCTGTCTATCTATGTGATACATTTTTCTTCCCATAATGGGAACTGGAACGTGTTCTGGGCATACGAAAGCTATATACTGGTTTCGAAATTCTAGAATTTCATTAATTAAATCAGTACCTGACCCTCTCCATTTGTTCGTGAGTAGTTCTGTCAATATGTCAGGTAAGGGTCCTGGATCGGAGTGTTGGCTTTTATATAATATAAGGAGGTGTTGAATCATGTATATACTAGCTAAACGCTGTTCGTAGGGGTCAAGATTCAGAAACGTGTGCGCTAGTGCATCATCATTGTATTCACTGGGACTATCAGCCCATTGTACTGCTGACCTGGCTAATTCTTGTTCGTCCATGGAATCGAGCATATGGTACCCCCTTCGATCTCGGAGTAATTTATCAACGGCTTGGAATAGGTGTTCAGGGGATCTTGTATTTAACATAGGGTTTGGAAAATGTCTATTATATTCTGGACGTATCGGACGTATCGGATCATTAAAGCCTCTAGTATTATTATGGGGTCTTCCTCTACCTATGTAAGCTAGCGTTTCTAATTGTTCTGAGTCTTGCTCCTCCTCTTCCTCTGATTCAACTCTGTCTGCTTCTCGTCTTTCTTTATGTATTCGTTCTACTTCCTTGCGGATCTTTCGATACATGGCGATTATACACGCCTGTCTATCATGTTTCTCTTCTGATATGTTCTGACCCCATTTGGCAAGTTTTTTGCATGGTATCATGATCTGCCCCAGGCCTGTCTTGGTTCCTAATCACGCAATTTATAAAAAAACGTAGTAGTTGTCTTTTTACATCCACTTTCTGGTATTCCATAGCTTCGTTAATACTCTCTGGACCTCGCCCTGTTTGGACAAAGCGATATATATCGTCTAGGTGTTCAACCATTCCTGGTATCGTCATTAAATACAATGTAGCTCGTCGTATACGTAGTGATGATATGAGCAATTTGTCCTGTCTACCTGGCACTGGATCGTATCTACAATCCACAAGCTGTTCTTTAAACATGTCGGATGTCGCTAGTTGAGGTGTACGTTGGAGTGCTAAATCTCTAAGGGTCTGTTTATTCCGCGGCGGTGTGGCAAACATGTCTGTCGTACCTCCTGTAGCACCATCTGAGGTGCTGGGCAAGAAAGGATTCGTTGGGCGTAGGATAGAGATTGTAGATGCGGGAAAAACTGTAGAAACGGACGGACCTGTGGGAACTTGTGTAGGAGTTTGTAGTTGCGGGGATACAGACGGATGCTCTTGGTGTTGAACACCATCGGCAAGCGGTGTGTGTGGTATGGTATTAGCATACTCGGGAGCTACGTCATCTAAATAGGAGGAAAGGAAAATGTCCTTTGCTGTTTTGGGATGTGTTTTGGGATGTGCTTTTATCGGGAGCAATGGAGGAGTTAAGTCTTTTGGTATTTCCGGGGTAGCCTTAGGTAACCCTTCGGCCAAAAGAGGATACATACCATTCATAAGAGTGTTTCTTTGTCTATCTACTTGTTCTGATTTTACTTGGGTACCTTCCTCAATTAATAGATTTTCTCGGGTTTTGTTTGAATTCTCTCTACCTTTCTCTTCCTGTCTGAGCGCTTTTTCTGTACGTCTATATGATTCTTTACGCCATAACTCAATGGCATCTTTCTGTGACTGTCTGGCTTTCTTTTTCCATAATTCTTCTTCTACTCTCATGATGCTATCTGCATCCCAGGTCCACGCTGCGGGCCATCTCTGATTTTCTGGCAAATCCTTGGTGTAGTCCACCCATAAATCAAGAAATAATACGGCATCTAGGCCATGCTTATGATACATAAAGTACCCTGGAGTGTCCCTTGGTGGGATGGGAACAGCTTCTTCGAGTACCCCTTTTCTAGTTTTGATCTGTCTTAATTTCGAAAAGAGCGGCATTTTTAGACGGTTACTAGAACACACTTTATACAATGAACACAATAATGAACAGTCATTCACACCACAATATATAGAACGTATTAAAACATTTAACACTTAACAGTTTTACGAACGATGATAACTAATAGAAAACTAGTTACTGACATAATACTGACACTAGATAATACTTATTTATATGCAAGACATACTAGATATACTGCTAAACAGTACAGATACACTGCTGAAACAGTGCAGACCGGATTTGTGTACCCAAACCCGTCTTGACCGGCACAGACTATGTGCACGTTAAATGCCTCCCCGGCAATGGTACTCACCGGGTAGCTCGGAACGGAAGGCCTCGGAACGGAACTGAAACTGGACCGGACTGGATTCGACTCGATTGGACTCGGAACTTCGGAACCTGGTGGGCCTCTGCATACCTCGGATCTTGCTCTCTCAGCTAGGCTCTGGTCGGGATACTTCGCACTTCTCACCGCCTCGTCTGGGTGTTGATCGCAGCCTCAGTCGCCCCCGCTTGGCCGGAGGGAGATACAGGAAATCCTGCAGGTACGCGTTTTTGTCCGTTCAGCTGTGGCAGGAGACCGGGCCTGCAACGCACCTCCGGCGCGTGAGATGAGAAAGTGTCCCTATTCGGGCGCCAATTTATGTGGTAAATATTTCATTACCGGTACTATTTTTTATACGGTAAAGTCTAGTAAGAATAACTCGGTAAATATAAGAGGCAGAATCCGTGGTATTAGAGGTTCTAAAAGGCTTTATTCCTATACAAAGGAATACAATTCGAATTGCAGGCTTCTATTCCATCACCACGAAAGTTCAGGAAGGAAGGGCATACATTATTGACAGATAATCAGTTTTATAGGAAATGCATTACAGTGAAACAGATGCAGGAGGCGTAACAGCTGATAGTACAGATAAAATGTGCATACGTAACTAATAGAGGCGGACATATAGGCGTAACTTAGATAACGTCATTATACATGATGTCACAAGTGGGTGGATCCATAAGAGAATCCTGCAATGTCAGCAGAAATATTTGGCAGAGATGCGCGCGCAGCCGCATGACGTGTGATTGACGTGCAACTAGAGGGTGAAGGGGACTTGACATTTAGCTCTACATGTGGAGACAGAAGTCTGGGGAGTCATGTCAACCTAATCCCAAATCATATCTAATATCCTATGTTTAAAGAACTGTGTTATCCAAAAGGAAAGGTCTCTAGGATAGAATCTATTCTATACTGACTGTTAGTGCGTGTACAAGCGTCTAAGTGTCTACATGAGATGCGAGGGGGTAGGAATATTCCATGGTAACGGGGGCTATGAATTACTTGCATGAGGACAGCGAGGCCTGGCCCTTTGCACGGTAGCTGGAGGAATGTTTACCTAAACTACTAGACAGGAATGCATCGGATGAGGAGCGGAGCAGATAATCTTGAAGGTGAAATACAGTTTTTTGCAGGCAACAGGCTGGATCAGGCACCGTTAGCCGCGCAGGGAGTAGAACAAAGTTCATGGATACAGATGCAGGCTCAGACTGGAGCTTTCAGAGGCAGAAGGCAGGAAAAGACTTGATGACAGAATTCTGGGCCTACTCGCCTGAATCTGTAAAATGTGGAAAGTGAACCACATAAAGTCGGTGGCCTTTCATACTTAGGAATGGAATATCTGACCCATTCATGGCGGATCTGAAAGAGGACATGTTGGCGGTGGACGCACATATATTTGCGTCTTCAAAACTGGAACTGGAGGGAACATACATGTACTTATAGCATGCACATGGAGCCGTTGGGGTCTACGATAGGGGACATAACTGATCACAAAATTCATATTTCCTCATTCCCTCCTTGTCCCCTACGGACCTCAGGAGATATCGATCTTCATCAATCCATCGATCTGTTCATATAGCATCATTTGTTCTTCTTTCTTCTTCCGGGATCTTGAACTAAAACTTGGATGTGGGATACACGATGTGGCACACAGACCACAAATCGCTGGCCCACATTGTAGACATAAGCAGCAACTGAATAGTATGAGAAAGCCAATACCTAGGAAGGATAGGATTCTCCATCCCCAGGCTGACAACACGCTCCAAAACCAACCGGACCAAGTCCAGGTGCCTGGACTCTGGTGTATCTGGCTCATAATCTTATGAAGGCGAGTTATGGCTTTATATACTGACGGCAAATTTTCTGGTATGAAAACGCAGCAACTTGATCCGATGACCCTACAAGCTCCGCCCCTATCGGCCAGGATGACGTCAAGGACAAGACGATTTTGAAGCACAACAATCCGCATAGCAGACTGCTCTTCTGTTAAATTGCCTAAGGCGGAAGTAGTCTCGTTCACTACTGCTTCAAGGGTTCTGGTTAATCTACGTATCAGCTTACTATTAGTGACTGTACCTATATAGGGAAAGAAATCTTTATTGAAATCTGTGTATTGCTCCCATGCTGTTTCAGTGTAATCGACAATTGGGAGATCTCTCTGCTGTCTATTGTGTACTAAATGAGTATTTCTATGATAATCAGGAGGAGCTAGGAAAACAGGTGGCAGAAGGAATGCTATGTAACAGGTACCATCCCAGTCTAGAGGTAGACGTATATATGCGGTCTGGCCACATATGAAGTAGGAATGACGGGAAGCTCTAAATGTAGACTTGCCTTGATCACTGAATTTTATTACAGTGGCGCATTTACTATGGCCCATGTGTATGGAACCATTCTTTCTTACACATAATTCCCCTTTTACTGGGAATACTGACATGGCGGGCAATATTGGTGTAGCTTCGGATTCAACGTTCAGGATCATGAGGTTAAGTGTAAAATTACCTAATCCATATACTTCATTTTCTAGATCAGTTCCTGTTCTTTTGGGAAGTCCCTCCTTGTTAGGGTAGCAGACTTTAAGCAAAACTAGGTTCAGGTTTCCCCATACCCAGTTGTCTTGATAAACTGCGGAATTTGAATCTAGGGAATTAATCAAACTAAACCATGCTCCACAGGAGCCATTGTGTGTGAACGGATATGGAAAGAGGGGCAAAACTCCCTTATAGTTCTGATAGGGAGGGAGTCGGCCACATATCCAACAATTTGTGGCATTGCTGGTCTGATGGGAATGATGTAACATACTAATGAATGTGTTGTTACGCAGCGCAAATCTATAGGACAACTCATGCGGAGGTAATTCGCTAAAAGAATGTTCTGCAGTTACATTGTAAGCACGCTTAAGAATAGGGTAATACATGTGTAATAGTATGCTGGAAATGATGATCAGAAGACTTAGAAAAAACAAAATTAATAATGTTACTGTGCAGTGACTACGAAGTGATTTACAATACGCATGCTTTTTCAGCTGCATCTGTTGATTTCTTTCTCTATTCCGGTCTAGAGGATACATGTCAGAGACAAATTCAACCGATTCACCTTGGAGAGGACTTAAACAATCAAATTGTCTGACTTGCTAGACCTTAATTTTAGTTTATAAAGTTCTGGTTTTGACTGCTCAACCAAGGGGAGCTTTGAGTCTGTCTGTGAGGGAATGCAGGGTTGAGTATTCACACTGGATGGTAGTCCATAAAATTTCTTGATATGACTCGAGTGCAACCACCCTTTACGTCCCTCGATCTTCACGGCTGTCCTTGTGGTTAGTAGAACAAGCTTCGGCGACTTCCACCTAGGCTCCAGTTGGGTCTTCCGGTCGAAATTCCGGACCAGAACCAGGTCGCCCGGAACCACGTCATGGGGCTTCACCTCAGTATTATCGGGAAAAGCTGCAGCTACCTGTGAAAGACAAGATTGTAGTGCAGACATCAAGGAAGCCAGGTAATCTGTCAGCATATTACAGTCAACATCAGTGATTTTGCGAGGTATAGGCGTCCCCCACATATTTGGTGGTCTACCGAAGATCACCTCGTACGGGGATAGCCCTGTTCGAGAATGTGCTACCATTCTCATGTAAAAGAGAGCAACTGGTAAGGCTACTATCCAATCGACACCTTTTTCTCTACATATTTTGGACAATCTAATTTTCAGAGTTTGATTATGGCGTTCCACGAGACCTGCTGCCTCGGGATGTCGGACACAATGGAATTTCCATTGGTAACCTAACAAAAGGGAAACGTGTTTCATTAGTTCGGATGAGAATGGCTGGCCGTTATCTGAGTAGACAACACGTGGCAAACCATACCGTGGGAAGAATTCTCGAACTAACTGTTTGGCAGTAGTCGGGGCAGTGTAATCTGAAACCGGGTAGGCTTCTGTCCAACGGGAAAGAGCACAAACAACTACGAGAACATATTTGAATCCTCGACATCGTTCCATCTGGATATAATCCATCTGGAGGGCTTCAAAAGCATGATCGGGAGGTTGAAATCCACCCTGCTCTACGGGGATGCTTTTACCTGGATTGAACTGACAACATATCATACAGGTACGAACTTTTTGTTTAGCTGCTGCTCGCAAGTGTTTGTTGAACCAAATGTGTTGAATGCTGTCTAGCATAGCTTTTTCTCCTAGGTGCGCTGGACTATGTATTGTGTTAATGATGACTTGAACCATGGAGTCGGGAAGAAACCATATAGATTTTTCCTTCGTCATCCATCCTTGATCCGTTTGGATCCCTCCTAATTCAGTCCATTTCTTCATTTCTTCTGGTGTAGCATGTGTCTGTATGTCAATTACATCAAGGGTGGGATCCTTAACTGTCATGCAATGTGTTGGTGTCGGAACTATTGTCTTTGTCATGTCAGTTGTGTGAGTCTGATTCTGAGCAGTCTGTTTAGCTGCTCTGTCAGCTAGGTCATTACCCTGAGAAATGATATCGGTAACTTTTGTGTGGGCTTTGCATTTCATAATCGATATTGCAGTAGGTAGATGAATCGCGTCTAATAGGGCTTGAATGAGGGATCCGTGTTGGTTGTGGGCACCGTGAGAAGTTAAATAACCTCTCTCTCGCCACAGTACGCCGAAGTCATGGACGACTCCAAATGCATAACGTGAATCTGTGTATATGTTGACTTTCTTATTTTTGGCTTGAATACAGGCTTGTGTCAGAGCGATGAGCTCTGCTGCTTGAGCTGACAAAGTGTTAATACAATTTGTTTCAATGACTTCAGTGTCTGTTGTGACTGCGTAAGTGGCCACTAACTCTCCTGTACTTGTTCTCATACATGACCCATCTACATACAATGTCAAGTCTGGATCTGACAAAGGGATATCTGTCAAGTCTTGTCTGGGTTTCGTCGTGATAGTAATGACTTCGACACAATCATGTGCCAAGGGGTCCGTTCCGCCCACTGGTAACAGTGTGGCAGGATTTAACGTATTACAACGTCTGATTTCTATGTGTGGCTGAAACAATGTCAATTCGTAACCAGTGAGTCTCGCTATAGTCAAGTGTTGTGTTTGTGTGCGGTTCAAGAGAACCTCTACTGCGTGTGGTACTTGTACTGTCAATTGGTGTCCTAACACTATGGCATCGCTTTGTCTGATTGCTAAAGCTGTTGCTGCCACCGATTTCAGGCACGCAGGAAGAGCCTGAGCTACTGGATCTAATGTACTAGAGAAATAAGCACATGGTTTGTGTGATCCTGCTTGTTCCTGAGTGAGTACTGACAAGGCAGTACCTTCGCGTTCTGTAACAAAGAGTGTAAACTGTTTACTGTAACATGGTGTTGCTAAAACAGGTGCTTGGCATAAAGCTTTCTTTAAGCTTTCAAAGGCGTGTGTATGTTCTTGAGTCCAAGGGAGGACAGTCGATGTGGCTGCCTCCTGTGTTGTCAACTGGATGAGTGGCTTTGCTAGAAATGCATATTGAGGGATCCACTGCCTACAGTATGAAGTGAGACCTATAAAAGCCCGCACCTCCTTTTGTGTCTTGGGTGGTGACATGTTAGCAATTAACTGGATGCGGTCGGGTGTAAGCTGCCTTCCCTCCTTGGACAGCGAGTGCCCAAGGTAAACAACTCGCTGGACACAGAATTGCAGCTTAGAAGGGGACACCTTGTGCCCCTTGTCGGCCAGAAATTTCAAAACCGTCAGTGACGCTGTTTCACATTCAGGTTCGCTTCGGGCGGTGATCAGCAGATCATCGACATATTGAAGCAAGGCAGTGTTAACTGGCATGTGGATACTGTCAAGTTCTCGTTTCAGTGCTTGGCTATAGATGCTGGGGCTTTCTGTAAATCCTTGAGGTGCGCGTGTGAATTTAAAACTTCGTCCATTTAAACTGAATCCGAACAGATATTGACTTTCCGGATCTATTGGGACGCTAAAGAAAGCATTCTTGAGATCAATTACAGTGAAGAACGTTGCTTCCGAGTCAATAGCTGTTAGTAATGAAGAGATATCTGGGACCACAGGGTATTGTGGTACAATACATTTATTTAATTCGCGCAGATCAATAACTAATCGATATACTGGTGGTGCTTTTGGATCCGTTCTTTTAAGAATCGGAATTATCGGGGAATTGCATACATTGGAGTCGGTTTCGACAACCACTCCTTGTGCAATGAGCTCGTCAATGATTTGCAGCAAAGCCACAACAGCATCTGGTGGTAACTTGTATTGTCGTATTCGTGGTAATACTACTCCTGTTTTCAGTGTGACTCGATATGGTGTAATGTTCATGCAACCAACATCAGTGGGGCCTTGTGCCCATAAATGTGTAGGTAAATTCTGCAGCCGGTGATCCATATCTCTGGACACGTAGTGACCTTTAAAGTCACGCAAAAATAATCGTACTCCTTCCGGAGAACAACATATTATAGCTCCTAGAGCTTTCAATGTTTTTATACCTAACAAGTTTTCTGGACATGATTTAGTAAGCAATAAATCTGTAGTACGTGTCAATGGACCAACCGTCAGTGGAAGAGGTTGTGTTACTTCATTAATGATAGGTTTTCCTGAGAATCCAAGGGAAATATTTTGTGAGCCTGAGAGGGGTGCCCCTGGAACTTCACTGCGTCTTATAGTTGTTCTGCTTGCCCCTGTATCAAGTAAAAACTTTCTGTCTTCCCCTAATAGTTCACTATGTACATAAGGTCCCTCTTGGTCTACAGGAACCTCAATAAGGGGTAAGCCAACTTCCCTCTCTAGGCTATTTCATGTATATCGCTGATAATCGGGATAATCTGCTTGTGCATACTGATACATCTGTTGTGTGGTTGCTTGTGTGGCAGCAATAGGCTGCGCTTGTGGTGGTGCTACGGTCTGTTGTGGAGCTCCCTGTTGCGGAGCTAGTTGTTGCGGAGCTAACCTAGGTTGTGCATGCTGAGGGATTTGTTGTTGATTCTGATCCTGTCTAGGTGGACGTGGTCTCTCCTGGGTTCTACCTGTGGCAATATTATGTTTCAGGACTGGACAATCGTGTATATAATGACCTTGTTGTTTACAATAGTTGCATGTCCCTTTCGTTGGGCCTGCGGAATCACCCTTTTGATGACCATCAGCTGGAACTGACTGAGCAACAAGCATTTTCATTTTTGTATCTTTCATACGTCTTTGTTCGTGTTCTTGTTCTTCTCTAATTCTATTGTGGTGATATTGTAACATCTGTAACATCTGTGACGGGGTATTACCTTGCCAGGTACTTTCGAATTTCAATACTCTATTCTTGACTTGTGGTAGGGAATTTTCAACTAATTTTGTCACAAACAGATGTGGATATGACTCGCTACTTTTTATGCCACTATTTATACCAAAACATTTTTCAAATCGGGAATAGAAATCACTAGTGTCTTCATCTTGCTTTTGTTTACAGGCTGAGATTGCACCCCAGTCTTCCTTTTTCGTAGTTAATAAACGTGGCAGTACCTGCACTAGTAATCCTGGTAATGCTGTAGTCTTTTCCCCAAGCCCTGCTCCTGCAGCTCGGGCCCTTTCTTCGTTTTCTAATGCTGTCCAATCTATCTTTTGGTCTCCCACCTCCCATTCCTTTTCTTTGAGTTTCTCGTAAACACCGGCGGGTAATAGGACTTTTAATATTTTCATAATGTCGGGGTAGGTATACTCTCCCATGAGTAACATGTCTTTTATCTCACGGTGGAAACCTGCTGGATCCTTGTCATGGCTGGGTACTACTTTCTTCATTTCTAATAATTCAATTTTAGTTATAGGCGTGTACACAAACACGCGTGTAAAGTTATTACCTTCACCTCTGATTGGGTGTACTTCGCGTAACGGATTCTGTCTATCTATGTGATACATTTTTCTTCCCATAATGGGAACTGGAACGTGTTCTGGGCATACGAAAGCTATATACTGGTTTCGAAATTCTAGAATTTCATTAATTAAATCAGTACCTGACCCTCTCCATTTGTTCGTGAGTAGTTCTGTCAATATGTCAGGTAAGGGTCCTGGATCGGAGTGTTGGCTTTTATATAATATAAGGAGGTGTTGAATCATGTATATACTAGCTAAACGCTGTTCGTAGGGGTCAAGATTCAGAAACGTGTGCGCTAGTGCATCATCATTGTATTCACTGGGACTATCAACCCATTGTACTGCTGACCTGGCTAATTCTTGTTCGTCCATGGAATCGAGCATATGGTACCCCCTTCGATCTCGGAGTAATTTATCAACGGCTTGGAATAGGTGTTCAGGGGATCTTGTATTTAACATAGGGTTTGGAAAATGTCTATTATATTCTGGACGTATCGGACGTATCGGATCATTAAAGCCTCTAGTATTATTATGGGGTCTTCCTCTACCTACGTAAGCTATCGTTTCTAATTGTTCTGAGTCTTGCTCCTCCTCTTCCTCTGATTCAACTCTGTCTGCTTCTCGTCTTTCTTTATGTATTCGTTCTACTTCCTTGCGGATCTTTCGATACATGGCGATTATACACGCCTGTCTATCATGTTTCTCTTCTGATATGTTCTGACCCCATTTGGCAAGTTTTTTGCATGGTATCATGATCTGCCCCAGGCCTGTCTTGGTTCCTAATCACGCAATTTATAAAAAAACGTAGTAGTTGTCTTTGTACATCCACTTTCTGGTATTCCATAGCTTCGTTAATACTCTCTGGACCTCGCCCTGTTTGGACAAAGCGATATATATCGTCTAGGTGTTCAACCATTCCTGGTATCGTCATTAAATACAATGTAGCTCGTCGTATACGTAGTGATGATATGAGCAATTTGTCCTGTCTACCTGGCACTGGATCGTATCTACAATCCACAAGCTGTTCTTTAAACATGTCGGATGTCGCTAGTTGAGGTGTACGTTGGAGTGCTAAATCTCTAAGGGTCTGTTTATTCCGCGGCGGTGTGGCAAACATGTCTGTCGTACCTCCTGTAGCACCATCTGAGGTGCTGGGCAAGAAAGGATTCGTTGGGCGTAGGATAGAGATTGTGGTAAATATTCTTTTTTACCTTGACTGAATTTCATACAGAATCTAAAATAAAGTAAAATAGCTCAGAATAACAAGAGGCAGAATCCGTGGTATAAGAGATTTTCTGAATGGGCTTTATTCCAAAATGGCCGACTCGAGTGGCGGCCTTCAGGTTCCGTCACCACGAGGGTTCAGGAAGTGAAGTACAATACTTTATTGACAAGAAGTAACTTTTATAGTTCATACATTACAATGAAATGAATGCAAAAGGCGTAACAATTGATAAGAGAAATGACATATTGGTACGTAATCGAAACTAGGCGTAATAAGGAGCAGAAAGAAACATGATTGGCTCTGATTATCATGCATAGGTGGATCTATAAGATAATACTTAACATAGATGCGCGCGCAACAGCATGACGTGTGATTGACGTGCAACTAGGGGGTGAAGGGGACTTGACATTTAGCTCTACATGTGGAGACGAGAAGTCTGGGGGGTCAAGTCAACCTAATCCCAAATCATATCTAACATCCTATGTTTAGAGAACTATGTTATCCACAAGAAAAGACTCTCGGACAGAATCTATTCTATACTGACTGTGTGTGCGTGTACAAGCGTCTAAGTGTCTATATGAGATGCGAGGGGCAGGAAACTTTCCATGGCAACAGGGCTATGAATTACTTGCAGGAGGACGGAAAGGCCGAGTCCTTTGCTTGTGAGCTTAGAGGAAATGTTTACCTAAATCACCGAACAGGAATGCATCGGCTGAAGAGCAAAGTAGATAATTCGAAGGTGAAATACAGCTTCTTGGCAGGCAGGCAAAACTGGCCGAGGCAGGCACCGTTAGCTGCACAGGGAGTAGGACAAAGTTCATGGATACAGATGCGAGCTCAAGCTGAAGCTGTCAGAGACAGAGAGCAGGGAAGGCTTTAAGGACAGGATCGGGCCTACTTGCCTGAACTGTAAAAATGGAGTAACTTAGCCATATAAAGTCGGTGGCCTTTCATACTTAGGAATCGAATATCCAGCCCATTGATGGCGGATCTGACAGAGAACATGTTGACGGTGGACGCACATATGTTTGCGTTTTGGAAACTGGAACTGGAGGGAACATACATGTACTTGTGACATGCACATAGAACCGTTGGGGTCCAAGATAGGGGACATAACTGACCAGGAAAATCCACATTTCCACATTCCCTCCTTGTCCCCTACTTGCCCTTCAAGAGATATCAATCTTCATCATTCCATCGATTTGCTCATGGAGCATCATTTCTTCTTCCTTCTTCTTCCGGCATTTTGAACGAGAACCTTGATATGGAATGCATGATGTGGCACACAGACCACAAATCGCTGGTCCACATTGCAGGCATAAACAACAACTGAAGAGCATAAGAAGGCCAATACCTAGGAAGGATAGAACTCTCCATCCCCAGGCTGATATCACACTCCAAAACCACCCGGACCACGTCCAAGTGCCTGGATTTTCGTGTATCTGGCTCACAATCTTATGAAGGCGTGTTATAGCTTTATATACAGATGGCGAATTTTCTGGTATGAATATGCAGCAGCTGGATCCGATGACCCTGCAAGCTCCGCCCCTATCGGCCAGGATGACGTCAAGGACAAGACGATTCTGGAGAACAACAATTCTCATTACTGATTGTTCCTCTGTCAGATTGCCTAGGGCGGCTATAGTCTCGTTTACTACAGCTTCGAGAGTCTTGGTTAGTTTACGTATCAGCTTACTATTTGATATTGTACCTATATAGGGAAAGATACCTTTATTGAAATCTACATACTTGTCCCATGCCGTCTCAGTATAATCGACAACTGGGAGATCTCTTCGCTCTCTATTGTGTACTAAATGAACATTCCGATAATAATCAGGTGGAGCTAGGAAAACAGGTGGCAGAAGGAATGCTATGTAACAGGTACCATCCCAATCTAGAGGCAGACGCATATATGCCGTCTGACCACATATAAAGTAAGAATGGCGAGAAGCTCTAAATGAAGATTTACCTTGATCACTATATTCTACTGTAGTAACGCATTGGCTATGGCCCATATGTATGGAACCAACTTTTCTTACACATAATTCACCCTTAACTGAAAATACTGACATAGTGGGCAGAATTAGTTCAACTTCGGATTTGACATTCAGAATCATAAGATTAGGTGTAAAATTACCTATTTTCTAGATCAGTTCCTGTTCTACTGGGGCGACCCTCCTTATTAGGATGACAGACTTTGAATAAAACTAGATTCAGATTTCCCCATATCCAATGTTGTTGATAAACTGCTGTGTCTGGGTCTATGGAGTTTAGTAAACTAAACCATGCTCCACAGGAGCCATTGTGTGTGAACGGATGTGGAAAGAAAGGCAGAACTCCTTTGTTATTCTGATAGGGAGGGAGTCGGCCACACACCCAACAATTGGTGGCATTACTAGTCTGATGGGAATGATGTAACATACTAATGAAAGTGTTATTGCGCAGCGCAAGTCTATAAGATAATTCATGTGGCGGTAGGTCACTAAAAGAATGTTCAGCAGCAACATTATAAACATGTCTAGAAATAGGATGATATATGTGCAAAATCACACTCGTAATAATTACTAAAACACTCAATAAAAACAAAATTAATAATGTCCTCATACAGTAGCTACGCAGTGATTTACAATACGCCTGTCGTTTCAACATTTCTCGGGTATTTTCTCTACTCAGGTCCAAGGGATACATGTCGGAGACAATTCAACCGCTTCACCTTGGAGAGGACTTAAACAATCAAATTGCTCGACTATTTGGGCCTAAGCTTTAATTTATAGCACTGAGAGTCATTCTGTTCAACCAAAGGAAGTTTTGAATCAGTCTGTGAGGGAGTGCAGGGCACAGTATCTATATCCGAGGATAGTCCATGAAATTTCTTAATGTTGCTGGAATGTATCCAGCCCTTGCGGCCCTCAACTTTCACGGCTGTTCTTGTGGTCAGCAGGACTAGCTTCGGTGCTTTCCACCTGGGCTCCAACTGGGTCTTCCGATCAAAATTTCTCACAAACACCAGATCCCCCGGAGCAACGTCATGGGGTTTCACCTCAGTGTTGTCAGGAAAAGCTGCAGTTACCTGTGAACGACAAGATTGTAGTGCAGACATCAAGGAAGCCAAGTAATCTGTCAGCATATTACAATTAACATCAGTTATTTTACGTGGTATAGGCGTCCCCCACATATTTGGTGGTCTTCCGAAGATCACCTCATACGGGGATAGCCCTGTTCGAGAGTGTGCTACCATTCTTATGTAAAATAGTGCAACTGGTAATGCTACTATCCAGTCAACACCTTTCTCCTTACATATTTTAGACAATCTGATTTTCAAAATTTGATTATGTCGTTCCACGAGACCTGCTGCCTCGGGGTGTCGGACACAGTGGAATTTCCACTGATATCCCAACAAAAGTGAGACATGTTTCATTAATTCGGATGAGAAAGGCTGGCCGTTATCTGAATATACAACACGTGGTAAACCGTACCGCGGGAAGAATTCTCGAACTAACTGTTTGGCAGTAGTCGGGGCCGTGTAATCTGATACTGGGTACGCCTCAGTCCATCGGGAGAGAGCGCAGACAACTACCAGAACATATTTGAATCCTCGACATCGTTCCATCTGGATATAATCCATTTGGAGCACTTCAAAAGGATGATCAGGAGTCTGGAATCCACCCTGTTCTACGGGAACACTTTTTCCTGGGTTGAACTGACAACATATCATACAGGTACGGACTTTTTGTTTAGCTGCTGCTCGTAAATGTTTGTTGAACCAAATGTGTTGAATGCTATCTAGCATAGCTTTCTCTCCTAAATGCGCTGGGCTGTGAATTGTAGCTATAATGGCCTGGACCATAGAGTCAGGAAGAAACCATACAGATTTCTCCTTCGTCATCCATCCCTGATCTGTCTGGATCCCTCCTAGTTCAGTCCATTTCTTTAATTCCTCTGCAGTAGCATGTGTCTGTATGTCAATTACGTCAAGTGCGGGATCCTTAATTGTCATACACTGTGTTGGTGTCTGAACTATTGGCTTTGTCATGTCTAATGTGCGATTCTGAGCAGTCTGTTTAGCTGTTCTGTCAGCTAAATCATTGCCTTGAGAAATGATATCAGTAACCTTCGTGTGTGCTTTACATTTCATAATCGATATGGCAGTTGGTAGATGTATTGCGTCTAACAAGGCATGAATGAGGGTTCCGTGCTGAATGTGGGCACCATGGGAGGTTAAATAACCTCTCTCTCGCCACAGCACGCCGAAGTCGTGTACAACTCCGAATGCATAACGTGAGTCAGTGTATACATTAACTTTCTTATTTGTGGCTTGAATACAGGCTTGTGTTAGAGCAATAAGTTCTGCTGCTTGGGCTGACAAAGTATCTATACAATTTGTCTCAATAACTTCAGTGTCTGTTGTGACTGCATACGCGGCCACTAAGTCTCCTGTACTTGCTCTCGTGCACGATCCATCTACATACAACGTCAGGTCTGGATCTAACAATGGAACGTCTGTCAAGTCTTGTCTAGGTTTCGTCTTTATTTCAATAATTTCAACACAATCATGAGCTAGTGGGTCTGTTCCAATTACAGGTAATAGTGTAGCAGGATTCAATGTATTACACCGTCGGATCTCTATGTGTGGCTGAAACAATGTCAGTTCATAACCGGTAAGTCTTGCTATGGTCAAGTGTTGTGTTTGTGTTCGGTTCACAAGAACTTCTACTGCATGTGGTACTTGTACTGTCAATGGATGTCCTAACACTATGGCATCGCTTTGTCTGATTGCTAAAGCTGTTGCTGCCACTGATTTCAGGCATGCGGGCAAAGCCTGAGCTACGGGATCTAATGTACTGGAAAAATAAGCACATGGCTTGCGTGATCCTGCTTGTTCCTGTGTGAGTACTGACAAAGCAGTACCTTCGCGTTCTGTGACAAAGAGTGTAAAATGTTTGCTATAACATGGTGTTGCTAAAACAGGTGCTTGACATAAAGCTTCCTTTAGGCTTTCAAAAGCTTGTGTATGTTCCTGAGTCCAAGGGAGAACAGTCGATGTGGCTGCCTCCTGTGTGGTTAACTGAATGAGTGGTTTTGCTAGAAATGCGTACTGAGGGATCCACTGCCTACAATATGAAGTGAGGCCTATGAAAGCCCGCACCTCCTTTTGTGTCTGGGGTATTGACATGTTAGCAATTAACTGGATGCGATCTGGTGTAAGCTGCCTTCCCTCCTTGGACAGCGAGTGACCAAGATAAATAACTCGCTGGGCACAGAATTGCAGCTTAGAGGGAGACACTTTGTGCCCCTTGTCGGCTAGAAAATGTAAAACTGTCAGAGAAGCCTTTTCACATTCAGGTTCGCTTCTCGCGGTGATCAGCAGATCATCGACATATTGAAGCAGTGCAGTATTGACTGGCATGTGGATACTGTCAAGTTCTCGTTTCAGTGCTTGGCTGTAGATGCTGGGGCTTTCTGTGAATCCTTGGGGAGCGCGTGAGAATTTAAAGCTGCGCCCATTTAAACTGAATCCGAACAAATATTGGCTTTCCGGATCTATTGGGACGCTAAAAAAGGCATTCTTGAGATCAATTACAGTAAAGAATGTTGCTTCGGAATCAATTGCTGTCAATAATGATGATATATCGGGGACCACAGGAAATTGTGGCACAATGCACTTGTTTAGTTCCCGCAAATCAATAACCAATCGGTATACTGGCGGAGCAGTAGGGTCAGTTCGTTTAAGAATCGGAATTATCGGTGAATTACATACATTGGAGTCTGTTTCTACAACTACTCCTTGGGCAATTAACTCATCAATGATTTTCAGCAAAGCCACTACAGCATCTTGCGGTACCTTGTATTGTCGCATTCGTGGTAATACCACTCCTGCCTTGAGTGTAACTCGGTATGGTGTAATGTTCATGCAACCAACATCAGTAGGGCCTTGTGCCCATAGATGTGCTGGTAAAGTCTGTAGTCGGGGATCCATGTCTCTAGACACATAGTGACCTTTAAAATCACGTAAAAACAACCTTATTCCTTCCGGAGAACAACATATTATGGCTCCTAGGGCTTTCAGAGTTTTAATTCCTAACAAATTTTCTGGGCATGATTTAGTAAGCAATAAATCTGTAGTTCGTGTCAAAGGTCCTATCGTAAGTGGAAGAGGCTGTGATACTTCGTTAACAATAGGTTTTCCTGAAAAACCAAGGGAAACATTTTGAGAGCCTGAGAGGGGTGCCCCTGGAACTTCACTACGTTTTATAGTTGTACGACTTGCCCCTGTATCGAGTAAGAATTTTCTATCTTGACCTAATAATTCACTATGTACATAAGGTCCTTCTTGATCTACAGGAATCTCGATAAGCGGTAAGTCAACTTCCCTCTCTAGGCTGGTTCATGCGTAACGCTGATACTCAGGATATTCATACTGTGCAGTCTGATACATTTGTCGTGTGGTGGTTTGTGTGGCAGTAACAGGCAACGGTGGTGCAGCTGGCACAAACTGTATTGGCTGTTGTGCGGCTGGCATGGCCTGGGAATGTGGCATAGCTCCTTGTTCATTCTGATCTTGTCTGAGTGGCCGTGATCTTTCTTGTGTTTTACCTATGGCGATATTGTGTTTTAAAACTGGACAATCGTGTACGTAATGACCTGGCTTTTTGCAATAATTGCATGTCCCTTTTACCGGTCCTGCTGAATCGGACTGTGTCATACCCTTTTTATGTCCTTCAGCCGGTACTGTCTGAGACACTAGCATTTTCATTTTTGTATCTTTCATACGTCTTTGTTCGTGTTCTTGTTCATCTCTAATTCTATTGTGATGATACTGTAACATTTGTAGCATTTGTGACGGAGTGTTACTTTGCCAGGTACTCTCGAATTTCAATATTCTATTCTTTACTGGAGGTAATGCATTTTCTACTAATTTTGTCACAAATAAATGTGGATACGACTCACTACTTGTTTTTATACCACTATTTATTCCAAAACATTTTTCAAATCGGGCATAATAGTCACTTGTGTCTTCATCATGCTTTTGTTTACAGGCCGTGATTGCACCCCAATCTTCCTTTTTCGTAGTTAACAAACGTGGCAGTACTTGTACTAGTAAACCTGGTAATGCTTTGACTTTATCCCCGAGCCCTGAACCTGCAGCTCGGGCCTTTTCTTCCGTTTCTAATGCTGTCCAATCTATCTTTTGGTCTCCCACTTCCCACTCTTTTTCTTTCAGTTTTTCATAAATACCAGCAGGTAAGAGCACCTTTAATATCGTCATAATATCAGGATAGGTATACTCTCCCATCAGCAACATGTCCTTAATTTCTCGGTGGAAACCCGCTGGGTCTTTGTCATGACTTGGTACTACTTTCTTCATTTCTAACAATTCAATTTTTGATATGGGTGTGTATACAAATACACGGTGAAACTCATTGTCTTCGCCTTTTATTGGGTGCACTTCTCGTAAGGGATTTTGTCTATCCATATAATACGGCGTTCTTTCTCTGCGGGGCAGCGGGAAAGAATCCGGATTTACAAAAAGGACATACTGTTTACGTGACACTAATATTTCTTTAATCAACTTGTTACTAGAACCTCTCCATCTGTTCGTGAGTAGTTCCGATAATATATCAGGTAAAGGACCAGGGTCAGCATGTTGGCTCTTATATAATATAAGGAGTTGCTGAATCATATAGATTCCAGCTAAACGTTGTTCATCTGCACTAAGGTTAAAAAACGTGTGTGCTACGGTCTCATCACCGTATTTTTCAGGACTGTCAATCCAGTGAACGGCTGATCTGGCCAATTCTTGCTCATCCATGAAATCGAGGAGGTGGTAACCCCTTCGTTCTCGTAGTAGTTTATCTGCGGCTTGGAACAGATGTTCAGGAGACTTTAAATTTATTACAGGCGTCGGATACGTTCTGCTATTATTTGGACATACAGAGTGTATGGGATCAGAAAAACATCTAGTATTATCACAGGATCTTCCTCTGCCTACGTATGCTATGGTTTCTGACTGTCTTGCGGAATTCCCTGATTCGGAGACTTCATCTTGCTCGAACTCGTCTATTTCCAATCTTTCTTCGTGAATGCGTTCTATTTCTCTACGGATTTTTCGGCACATGGCTATTATACAGTTTTTCTTATCGTGTCTCCCTTCTGATATATTCTGGCTCCATCTTGTAAGAATAAGCATTGTATTCGGGTCTACCCCCGGACGGTCTTGATTTCTGATCACGCAGTTTATGAGGAAACGTAA
This sequence comes from Triturus cristatus, assembly GCF_964204655.1. Classification (NCBI taxonomy): domain Eukaryota; kingdom Metazoa; phylum Chordata; class Amphibia; order Caudata; family Salamandridae; genus Triturus; species Triturus cristatus. Next base: position 859,947,459 of record NC_140581.1, read on the forward strand.
CAGTTCCCCCTGTATCTCTACTTTCTGGAATTCCATAGCTCTGTTAATACATTCTGGGTCTCGCCCTGTTTGGACAAAATGATATATGTTATCTAGATGCGTAGTCATTCCTGGTAACCTCGCTAAATACTCTGCGGCTCGTCTGATACGTAATGATGCCAGGACCATTTCGTCCTCTTTACCGACCACCGGGTCATATCTACAATCTATAAGGAGTTCCTTAAGCGTACGTTCACTTACGAATTTGGGTGTACGTGAATGCGCTGATTCTTGAAAAATAAGTTTATTTATTCTAGGTGGCGTAAAAGTATTGCTTGCACCTCCCGTGGCCCCTTCAGGGGCGTCGGGTGTGAATGGATTCGTCGAACGTGACACAGCAACTATAGGTGTCGATACCACTGTAGAATCGACTGCGGGGACAGATGCGGAAACAGACGTGCTTGCCGGAGCTCGCGTCGGGACTTGCTGTTGCACGGGGACAGATACCTGATCCTGACGTTGAACCCCTCCGCCAGACGGTCTATGTGGTGTGGGGTTAGCATACTCGGGAGCTGCGTCATCTAGATATGAGGAAAGAAAAACATCTTCTGCGGTTCTGGGATGCCCTTTTGGATGTACCTTAATTGGAAATAATGGGGGTGGCAAGTCTTTTGGCATCTCTGGAACAGCCTTAGGTAGTCCTTCGGCTAGGAGGGGATACATACCACTCATAAGAGCGTTTCTTTGTCTATCTACTTGTTCTGATTTTACTCGGATACCTTCCTCAATTAATATATTTTCTTGAACTTCCTTTGAACTCTCTTTACTCCTCTCTTCCTGTCTACGTGCTTTTTCTGTACGTCTATGAGATTCTTTACGCCATAACTCAACAGCGTCTTTCTGTGACTGTCTGACTTTTCTTTTCCATAACTCTTCCTCCACTTTCATGATGCACTCTGCATCCCAGGTTCCCGCTGCGGGCCACCTTTGACTTTCCGGCAATCCCTTGGTATAATCTACCCATAGATCAAGAAACAATATGGCATCTAAGCCATGCTTATGATACATAAAATGCCCTGGGGTGTCCCTAGGAGGAATAGGAACTGCTTCTTCGAGCACCCCTTTTCTGGTAGTAATCTGTCTTAACTTCGAGAAGAGCGGCATCTCGACAACTGATCTGATACTTACTCTTGAATTCACTTAATACGGAAAACACAATAATGAACGGTGAACAATGAACAATCATTCATACCACAATATGCAAGACATTTGAACACTTTAAACATTTAAACATTAAACACTTTAAAAATGACCGACGATGATGACAGTCTGCATGACTAATCACCAAGCTGAATTCTTGACAATAACTGAATACTTCGGAATACTTGATATACTGCTAAACAGTACATATACACTGCTAAACAGTGCAGACCGGATTTGTGTACCCAAATCCGTCTTGACCGGCACAACCTATGTGCTGTCAACACGCCTCCCCGGCGATGGTACTCACCGAGTAGCTCCTTGAAACGGAAGGCCTCAGAGAATGAACGGGACTCGATGACTGCGGACAGCGGACCCTCTGGACATCGGGATTTCGAAAACCTGGTGGGCCTCTGTATACCTCGGATCTTGCTCTCTCAGCTCGGCTCTGGTCGGGATACTTCGCACTTCTCACCGCCTCGTCTGGGTTGATCGCAGCCTCAGTCGCCCCCGCTTGACCGGAGGGAGCTTACAGGAAATCCTGCTGGTACGCGTTTATGGTCCGTCCAGCTGTGGCAGGAGACCGGGCCTGCAACGCACCGCCGGCGCGTGAGATGAGAAAGTGTCCCTGTTCGGGCGCCATTATGTGGTAAATATTCTTTTTTACCTTGACTGAATTTCATACAGAATCTAAAATAAAGTAAAATAGCTCAGAATAACAAGAGGCAGAATCCGTGGTATAAGAGATTTTCTGAATGGGCTTTATTCCAAAATGGCCGACTCGAGTGGCGGCCTTCAGGTTCCGTCACCACGAGGGTTCAGGAAGTGAAGTACAATACTTTATTGACAAGAAGTAACTTTTATAGTTCATACATTACAATGAAATGAATGCAAAAGGCGTAACAATTGATAAGAGAAATGACATATTGGTACGTAATCGAAACTAGGCGTAATAAGGAGCAGAAAGAAACATGATTGGCTCTGATTATCATGCATAGGTGGATCTATAAGATAATACTTAACATAGATGCGCGCGCAACAGCATGACGTGTGATTGACGTGTAACTAGGGGGTGAAGGGGACTTGACATTTAGCTCTACATGTGGAGACGAGAAGTCTGGGGGGTCAAGTCAACCTAATCCCAAATCATATCTAACATCCTATGTTTAGAGAACTATGTTATCCACAAGAAAAGACTCTCGGACAGAATCTATTCTATACTGACTGTGTGTGCGTGTACAAGCGTCTAAGTGTCTATATGAGATGCGAGGGGCAGGAAACTTTCCATGGCAACAGGGCTATGAATTACTTGCAGGAGGACGGAAAGGCCGAGTCCTTTGCTTGTGAGCTTAGAGGAAATGTTTACCTAAATCACCGAACAGGAATGCATCGGCTGAAGAGCAAAGTAGATAATTCGAAGGTGAAATACAGCTTCTTGGCAGGCAGGCAAAACTGGCCGAGGCAGGCACCGTTAGCTGCACAGGGAGTAGGACAAAGTTCATGGATACAGATGCGAGCTCAAGCTGAAGCTGTCAGAGACAGAGAGCAGGGAAGGCTTTAAGGACAGGATCGGGCCTACTTGCCTGAACTGTAAAAATGGAGTAACTTAGCCATATAAAGTCGGTGGCCTTTCATACTTAGGAATCGAATATCCAGCCCATTGATGGCGGATCTGACAGAGAACATGTTGACGGTGGACGCACATATGTTTGCGTTTTGGAAACTGGAACTGGAGGGAACATACATGTACTTGTGACATGCACATAGAACCGTTGGGGTCCAAGATAGGGGACATAACTGACCAGGAAAATCCACATTTCCACAAGATTGTAGATGCGGGAAAAACTGTAGAAACGGACGGACCTGTGGGAACTTGTGTAGGAGTTTGTAGTTGCGGGGATACAGACGGATGCTCTTGGTGTTGAACACCATCGGCAAGCGGTGTGTGTGGTATGGTATTAGCATACTCGGGAGCTACGTCATCTAAATAGGAGGAAAGGAAAACGTCCTTTGCTGTTTTGGGATGTGTTTTGGGATGTGCTTTTATCGGGAGCAATGGAGGAGTTAAGTCTTTTGGTATTTCCGGGGTAGCCTTAGGTAACCCTTCGGCCAAAAGAGGATACATACCATTCATAAGAGTGTTTCTTTGTCTATCTACTTGTTCTGATTTTACTTGGGTACCTTCCTCAATTAATAGATTTTCTCGGGTTTTGTTTGAATTCTCTCTACCTTTCTCTTCCTGTCTGAGCGCTTTTTCTGTACGTCTATATGATTCTTTACGCCATAACTCAATGGCATCTTTCTGTGACTGTCTGGCTTTCTTTTTCCATAATTCTTCTTCTACTCTCATGATGCTATCTGCATCCCAGGTCCCCGCTGCGGGCCATCTCTGATTTTCTGGCAAATCCTTGGTGTAGTCCACCCATAAATCAAGAAATAATACGGCATCTAGGCCATGCTTATGATACATAAAGTACCCTGGAGTGTCCCTTGGTGGGATGGGAACAGCTTCTTCGAGTACCCCTTTTCTAGTTTTGATCTGTCTTAATTTCGAAAAGAGCGGCATTTTTAGACGGTTACTAGAACACACTTTATACAATGAACACAATAATGAACAGTCATTCACACCACAATATATAGAACGTATTAAAACATTTAACACTTAACAGTTTTACGAACGATGATAACTAATAGAAAACTAGTTACTGACATAATACTGACACTCGATAATACTTATTTATATGCAAGACATACTAGATATACTGCTAAACAGTACAGATACACTGCTGAAACAGTGCAGACCGGATTTGTGTACCCAAACCCGTCTTGACCGGCACAGACTATGTGCACGTTAAATGCCTCCCCGGCAATGGTACTCACCGGGTACCTCGGAACGGAAGGCCTCGGAACGGAACTGAAACTGGACCGGACTGGACTCGACTCGATTGGACTCGGAACTTCGGAACCTGGTGGGCCTCTGTATACCTCGGATCTTGCTCTCTCAGCTAGGCTCTGGTCGGGATACTTCGCACTTCTCACCGCCTCGTCTGGGTGTTGATCGCAGCCTCAGTCGCCCCCGCTTGGCCGGAGGGAGATACAGGAAATCCTGCAGGTACGCGTTTTTGTCCGTTCAGCTGTGGCAGGAGACCGGGCCTGCAACGCACCTCCGGCGCGTGAGATGAGAAAGTGTCCCTATTCGGGCGCCAATTTATGTGGTAAATATTTCATTACCGGTACTATTTTTTATGCGGTAAAGTCTAGTAAGAATAACTCGGTAAATATAAGAGGCAGAATCCGTGGTATTAGAGGTTCTAAAAGGCTTTATTCCTATACAAAGGAATACAATTCGAATTGCAGGCTTCTATTCCATCACCACGAAAGTTCAGGAAGGAAGGGCATACATTATTGACAGATAATCAGTTTTATAGGAAATGCATTACAGTGAAACAGATGCAGGAGGCGTAACAGCTGATAGTACAGATAAAATGTGCATACGTAACTAATAGAGGCGGACATATAGGCGTAACTTAGATAACGTCATTATACATGATGTCACAAGTGGGTGGATCCATAAGAGAATCCTGCAATGTCAGCAGAAATATTTGGCAGAGATGCGCGCGCAGCCGCATGACGTGTGATTGACGTGCAACTAGAGGGTGAAGGGGACTTGACATTTAGCTCTACATGTGGAGACAGAAGTCTGGGGAGTCATGTCAACCTAATCCCAAATCATATCTAATATCCTATGTTTAAAGAACTGTGTTATCCAAAAGGAAAGGTCTCTAGGATAGAATCTATTCTATACTGACTGTTAGTGCGTGTACAAGCGTCTAAGTGTCTACATGAGATGCGAGGGGGTAGGAATATTCCATGGTAACGGGGGCTATGAATTACTTGCATGAGGACAGCGAGGCCTGGCCCTTTGCACGGTAGCTGGAGGAATGTTTACCTAAACTACTAGACAGGAATGCATCGGATGAGGAGCGGAGCAGATAATCTTGAAGGTGAAATACAGTTTTTTGCAGGCAACAGGCTGGATCAGGCACCGTTAGCCGCGCAGGGAGTAGAACAAAGTTCATGGATACAGATGCAGGCTCAGACTGGAGCTTTCAGAGGCAGAAGGCAGGAAAAGACTTGATGACAGAATTCTGGGCCTACTCGCCTGAATCTGTAAAATGTGGAAAGTGAACCACATAAAGTCGGTGGCCTTTCATACTTAGGAATGGAATATCTGACCCATTCATGGCGGATCTGAAAGAGGACATGTTGGCGGTGGACGCACATATATTTGCGTCTTCAAAACTGGAACTGGAGGGAACATACATGTACTTATAGCATGCACATGGAGCCGTTGGGGTCTACGATAGGGGACATAACTGATCACAAAATTCATATTTCCTCATTCCCTCCTTGTCCCCTACGGACCTCAGGAGATATCGATCTTCATCAATCCATCGATCTGTTCATATAGCATCATTTGTTCTTCTTTCTTCTTCCGGGATCTTGAACTAAAACTTGGATGTGGGATACACGATGTGGCACACAGACCACAAATCGCTGGCCCACATTGTAGACATAAGCAGCAACTGAATAGTATGAGAAAGCCAATACCTAGGAAGGATAGGATTCTCCATCCCCAGGCTGACAACACGCTCCAAAACCAACCGGACCAAGTCCAGGTGCCTGGACTCTGGTGTATCTGGCTCATAATCTTATGAAGGCGAGTTATGGCTTTATATACTGACGGCAAATTTTCTGGTATGAAAACGCAGCAACTTGATCCGATGACCCTACAAGCTCCGCCCCTATCGGCCAGGATGACGTCAAGGACAAGACGATTTTGAAGCACAACAATCCGCATAGCAGACTGCTCTTCTGTTAAATTGCCTAAGGCGGAAGTAGTCTCGTTCACTACTGCTTCAAGGGTTCTGGTTAATCTACGTATCAGCTTACTATTAGTGACTGTACCTATATAGGGAAAGAAATCTTTATTGAAATCTGTGTATTGCTCCCATGCTGTTTCAGTGTAATCGACAATTGGGAGATCTCTCTGCTGTCTATTGTGTACTAAATGAGTATTTCTATGATAATCAGGAGGAGCTAGGAAAACAGGTGGCAGAAGGAATGCTATGTAACAGGTACCATCCCAGTCTAGAGGTAGACGTATATATGCGGTCTGGCCACATATGAAGTAGGAATGACGGGAAGCTCTAAATGTAGACTTGCCTTGATCACTGAATTTTATTACAGTGGCGCATTTACTATGGCCCATGTGTATGGAACCATTCTTTCTTACACATAATTCCCCTTTTACTGGGAATACTGACATGGCGGGCAATATTGGTGTAGCTTCGGATTCAACGTTCAGGATCATGAGGTTAAGTGTAAAATTACCTAATCCATATACTTCATTTTCTAGATCAGTTCCTGTTCTTTTGGGAAGTCCCTCCTTGTTAGGGTAGCAGACTTTAAGCAAAACTAGGTTCAGGTTTCCCCATACCCAGTTGTCTTGATAAACTGCGGAATTTGAATCTAGGGAATTAATCAAACTAAACCATGCTCCACAGGAGCCATTGTGTGTGAACGGATATGGAAAGAGGGGCAAAACTCCCTTATAGTTCTGATAGGGAGGGAGTCGGCCACATATCCAACAATTTGTGGCATTGCTGGTCTGATGGGAATGATGTAACATACTAATGAATGTGTTGTTACGCAGCGCAAATCTATAGGACAACTCATGCGGAGGTAATTCGCTAAAAGAATGTTCTGCAGTTACATTGTAAGCACGCTTAAGAATAGGGTAATACATGTGTAATAGTATGCTGGAAATGATGATCAGAAGACTTAGAAAAAACAAAATTAATAATGTTACTGTGCAGTGACTACGAAGTGATTTACAATACGCATGCTTTTTCAGCTGCATCTGTTGATTTCTTTCTCTATTCCGGTCTAGAGGATACATGTCAGAGACAAATTCAACCGATTCACCTTGGAGAGGACTTAAACAATCAAATTGTCTGACTTGCTAGACCTTAATTTTAGTTTATAAAGTTCTGGTTTTGACTGCTCAACCAAGGGGAGCTTTGAGTCTGTCTGTGAGGGAATGCAGGGTTGAGTATTCACACTGGATGGTAGTCCATAAAATTTCTTGATATGACTCGAGTGCAACCACCCTTTACGTCCCTCGATCTTCACGGCTGTCCTTGTGGTTAGTAGAACAAGCTTCGGCGACTTCCACCTAGGCTCCAGTTGGGTCTTCCGGTCGAAATTCCGGACCAGAACCAGGTCGCCCGGAACCACGTCATGGGGCTTCACCTCAGTATTATCGGGAAAAGCTGCAGCTACCTGTGAACGACAAGATTGTAGTGCAGACATCAAGGAAGCCAGGTAATCTGTCAGCATATTACAGTCAACATCAGTGATTTTGCGAGGTATAGGCGTCCCCCACATATTTGGTGGTCTACCGAAGATCACCTCGTACGGGGATAGCCCTGTTCGAGAATGTGCTACCATTCTCATGTAAAAGAGAGCAACTGGTAAGGCTACTATCCAATCGACACCTTTTTCTCTACATATTTTGGACAATCTAATTTTCAGAGTTTGATTATGGCGTTCCACGAGACCTGCTGCCTCGGGATGTCGGACACAATGGAATTTCCATTGGTAACCTAACAAAAGGGAAACGTGTTTCATTAGTTCGGATGAGAATGGCTGGCCGTTATCTGAGTAGACAACACGTGGCAAACCATACCGTGGGAAGAATTCTCGAACTAACTGTTTGGCAGTAGTCGGGGCAGTGTAATCTGAAACCGGGTAGGCTTCTGTCCAACGGGAAAGAGCACAAACAACTACGAGAACATATTTGAATCCTCGACATCGTTCCATCTGGATATAATCCATCTGGAGGGCTTCAAAAGCATGATCGGGAGGTTGAAATCCACCCTGCTCTACGGGGATGCTTTTACCTGGATTGAACTGACAACATATCATACAGGTACGAACTTTTTGTTTAGCTGCTGCTCGCAAGTGTTTGTTGAACCAAATGTGTTGAATGCTGTCTAGCATAGCTTTTTCTCCTAGGTGCGCTGGACTATGTATTGTGTTAATGATGACTTGAACCATGGAGTCGGGAAGAAACCATATAGATTTTTCCTTCGTCATCCATCCTTGATCCGTTTGGATCCCTCCTAATTCAGTCCATTTCTTCATTTCTTCTGGTGTAGCATGTGTCTGTATGTCAATTACATCAAGGGTGGGATCCTTAACTGTCATGCAATGTGTTGGTGTCGGAACTATTGTCTTTGTCATGTCAGTTGTGTGAGTCTGATTCTGAGCAGTCTGTTTAGCTGCTCTGTCAGCTAGGTCATTACCCTGAGAAATGATATCGGTAACTTTTGTGTGGGCTTTGCATTTCATAATCGATATTGCAGTAGGTAGATGAATCGCGTCTAATAGGGCTTGAATGAGGGATCCGTGTTGGTTGTGGGCACCGTGAGAAGTTAAATAACCTCTCTCTCGCCACAGTACGCCGAAGTCATGGACGACTCCAAATGCATAACGTGAATCTGTGTATATGTTGACTTTCTTATTTTTGGCTTGAATACAGGCTTGTGTCAGAGCGATGAGCTCTGCTGCTTGAGCTGACAAAGTGTTAATACAATTTGTTTCAATGACTTCAGTGTCTGTTGTGACTGCGTAAGTGGCCACTAACTCTCCTGTACTTGTTCTCATACATGACCCATCTACATACAATGTCAAGTCTGGATCTGACAAAGGGATATCTGTCAAGTCTTGTCTGGGTTTCGTCGTGATAGTAATGACTTCGACACAATCATGTGCCAAGGGGTCCGTTCCGCCCACTGGTAACAGTGTGGCAGGATTTAACGTATTACAACGTCTGATTTCTATGTGTGGCTGAAACAATGTCAATTCGTAACCAGTGAGTCTCGCTATAGTCAAGTGTTGTGTTTGTGTGCGGTTCAAGAGAACCTCTACTGCGTGTGGTACTTGTACTGTCAATTGGTGTCCTAACACTATGGCATCGCTTTGTCTGATTGCTAAAGCTGTTGCTGCCACCGATTTCAGGCACGCAGGAAGAGCCTGAGCTACTGGATCTAATGTACTAGAGAAATAAGCACATGGTTTGTGTGATCCTGCTTGTTCCTGAGTGAGTACTGACAAGGCAGTACCTTCGCGTTCTGTAACAAAGAGTGTAAACTGTTTACTGTAACATGGTGTTGCTAAAACAGGTGCTTGGCATAAAGCTTTCTTTAAGCTTTCAAAGGCGTGTGTATGTTCTTGAGTCCAAGGGAGGACAGTCGATGTGGCTGCCTCCTGTGTTGTCAACTGGATGAGTGGCTTTGCTAGAAATGCATATTGAGGGATCCACTGCCTACAGTATGAAGTGAGACCTATAAAAGCCCGCACCTCCTTTTGTGTCTTGGGTGGTGACATGTTAGCAATTAACTGGATGCGGTCGGGTGTAAGCTGCCTTCCCTCCTTGGACAGCGAGTGCCCAAGGTAAACAACTCGCTGGACACAGAATTGCAGCTTAGAAGGGGACACCTTGTGCCCCTTGTCGGCCAGAAATTTCAAAACCGTCAGTGACGCTGTTTCACATTCAGGTTCGCTTCGGGCGGTGATCAGCAGATCATCGACATATTGAAGCAAGGCAGTGTTAACTGGCATGTGGATACTGTCAAGTTCTCGTTTCAGTGCTTGGCTATAGATGCTGGGGCTTTCTGTAAATCCTTGAGGTGCGCGTGTGAATTTAAAACTTCGTCCATTTAAACTGAATCCGAACAGATATTGACTTTCCGGATCTATTGGGACGCTAAAGAAAGCATTCTTGAGATCAATTACAGTGAAGAACGTTGCTTCCGAGTCAATAGCTGTTAGTAATGAAGAGATATCTGGGACCACAGGGTATTGTGGTACAATACATTTATTTAATTCGCGCAGATCAATAACTAATCGATATACTGGTGGTGCTTTTGGATCCGTTCTTTTAAGAATCGGAATTATCGGGGAATTGCATACATTGGAGTCGGTTTCGACAACCACTCCTTGTGCAATGAGCTCGTCAATGATTTGCAGCAAAGCCACAACAGCATCTGGTGGTAACTTGTATTGTCGTATTCGTGGTAATACTACTCCTGTTTTCAGTGTGACTCGATATGGTGTAATGTTCATGCAACCAACATCAGTGGGGCCTTGTGCCCATAAATGTGTAGGTAAATTCTGCAGCCGGTGATCCATATCTCTGGACACGTAGTGACCTTTAAAGTCACGCAAAAATAATCGTACTCCTTCCGGAGAACAACATATTATAGCTCCTAGAGCTTTCAATGTTTTTATACCTAACAAGTTTTCTGGACATGATTTAGTAAGCAATAAATCTGTAGTACGTGTCAATGGACCAACCGTCAGTGGAAGAGGTTGTGTTACTTCATTAATGATAGGTTTTCCTGAGAATCCAAGGGAAATATTTTGTGAGCCTGAGAGGGGTGCCCCTGGAACTTCACTGCGTCTTATAGTTGTTCTGCTTGCCCCTGTATCAAGTAAAAACTTTCTGTCTTCCCCTAATAGTTCACTATGTACATAAGGTCCCTCTTGGTCTACAGGAACCTCAATAAGGGGTAAGCCAACTTCCCTCTCTAGGCTATTTCATGTATATCGCTGATAATCGGGATAATCTGCTTGTGCATACTGATACATCTGTTGTGTGGTTGCTTGTGTGGCAGCAATAGGCTGCGCTTGTGGTGGTGCTACGGTCTGTTGTGGAGCTCCCTGTTGCGGAGCTAGTTGTTGCGGAGCTAACCTAGGTTGTGCATGCTGAGGGATTTGTTGTTGATTCTGATCCTGTCTAGGTGGACGTGGTCTCTCCTGGGTTCTACCTGTGGCAATATTATGTTTCAGGACTGGACAATCGTGTATATAATGACCTTGTTGTTTACAATAGTTGCATGTCCCTTTCGTTGGGCCTGCGGAATCACCCTTTTGATGACCATCAGCTGGAACTGACTGAGCAACAAGCATTTTCATTTTTGTATCTTTCATACGTCTTTGTTCGTGTTCTTGTTCTTCTCTAATTCTATTGTGGTGATATTGTAACATCTGTAACATCTGTGACGGGGTATTACCTTGCCAGGTACTTTCGAATTTCAATACTCTATTCTTGACTTGTGGTAGGGAATTTTCAACTAATTTTGTCACAAACAGATGTGGATATGACTCGCTACTTTTTATGCCACTATTTATACCAAAACATTTTTCAAATCGGGAATAGAAATCACTAGTGTCTTCATCTTGCTTTTGTTTACAGGCTGAGATTGCACCCCAGTCTTCCTTTTTCGTAGTTAATAAACGTGGCAGTACCTGCACTAGTAATCCTGGTAATGCTGTAGTCTTTTCCCCAAGCCCTGCTCCTGCAGCTCGGGCCCTTTCTTCGTTTTCTAATGCTGTCCAATCTATCTTTTGGTCTCCCACCTCCCATTCCTTTTCTTTGAGTTTCTCGTAAACACCGGCGGGTAATAGGACTTTTAATATTTTCATAATGTCGGGGTAGGTATACTCTCCCATGAGTAACATGTCTTTTATCTCACGGTGGAAACCTGCTGGATCCTTGTCATGGCTGGGTACTACTTTCTTCATTTCTAATAATTCAATTTTAGTTATAGGCGTGTACACAAACACGCGTGTAAAGTTATTACCTTCACCTCTGATTGGGTGTACTTCGCGTAACGGATTCTGTCTATCTATGTGATACATTTTTCTTCCCATAATGGGAACTGGAACGTGTTCTGGGCATACGAAAGCTATATACTGGTTTCGAAATTCTAGAATTTCATTAATTAAATCAGTACCTGACCCTCTCCATTTGTTCGTGAGTAGTTCTGTCAATATGTCAGGTAAGGGTCCTGGATCGGAGTGTTGGCTTTTATATAATATAAGGAGGTGTTGAATCATGTATATACTAGCTAAACGCTGTTCGTAGGGGTCAAGATTCAGAAACGTGTGCGCTAGTGCATCATCATTGTATTCACTGGGACTATCAACCCATTGTACTGCTGACCTGGCTAATTCTTGTTCGTCCATGGAATCGAGCATATGGTACCCCCTTCGATCTCGGAGTAATTTATCAACGGCTTGGAATAGGTGTTCAGGGGATCTTGTATTTAACATAGGGTTTGGAAAATGTCTATTATATTCTGGACGTATCGGACGTATCGGATCATTAAAGCCTCTAGTATTATTATGGGGTCTTCCTCTACCTACGTAAGCTATCGTTTCTAATTGTTCTGAGTCTTGCTCCTCCTCTTCCTCTGATTCAACTCTGTCTGCTTCTCGTCTTTCTTTATGTATTCGTTCTACTTCCTTGCGGATCTTTCGATACATGGCGATTATACACGCCTGTCTATCATGTTTCTCTTCTGATATGTTCTGACCCCATTTGGCAAGTTTTTTGCATGGTATCATGATCTGCCCCAGGCCTGTCTTGGTTCCTAATCACGCAATTTATAAAAAAACGTAGTAGTTGTCTTTGTACATCCACTTTCTGGTATTCCATAGCTTCGTTAATACTCTCTGGACCTCGCCCTGTTTGGACAAAGCGATATATATCGTCTAGGTGTTCAACCATTCCTGGTATCGTCATTAAATACAATGTAGCTCGTCGTATACGTAGTGATGATATGAGCAATTTGTCCTGTCTACCTGGCACTGGATCGTATCTACAATCCACAAGCTGTTCTTTAAACATGTCGGATGTCGCTAGTTGAGGTGTACGTTGGAGTGCTAAATCTCTAAGGGTCTGTTTATTCCGCGGCGGTGTGGCAAACATGTCTGTCGTACCTCCTGTAGCACCATCTGAGGTGCTGGGCAAGAAAGGATTCGTTGGGCGTAGGATAGAGATTGTAGATGTGGGAAAAACTGTAGAAACGGACGGACCTGTGGGAACTTGTGTAGGAGTTTGTAGTTGCGGGGATACAGACGGATGCTCTTGGTGTTGAACACCATCGGCAAGCGGTGTGTGTGGTATGGTATTAGCATACTCGGGAGCTACGTCATCTAAATAGGAGGAAAGGAAAACGTCCTTTGCTGTTTTGGGATGTGTTTTGGGATGTGCTTTTATCGGGAGCAATGGAGGAGTTAAGTCTTTTGGTATTTCCGGGGTAGCCTTAGGTAACCCTTCGGCCAAAAGAGGATACATACCATTCATAAGAGTGTTTCTTTGTCTATCTACTTGTTCTGATTTTACTTGGGTACCTTCCTCAATTAATAGATTTTCTCGGGTTTTGTTTGAATTCTCTCTACCTTTCTCTTCCTGTCTGAGCGCTTTTTCTGTACGTCTATATGATTCTTTACGCCATAACTCAATGGCATCTTTCTGTGACTGTCTGGCTTTCTTTTTCCATAATTCTTCTTCTACTCTCATGATGCTATCTGCATCCCAGGTCCCCGCTGCGGGCCATCTCTGATTTTCTGGCAAATCCTTGGTGTAGTCCACCCATAAATCAAGAAATAATACGGCATCTAGGCCATGCTTATGATACATAAAGTACCCTGGAGTGTCCCTTGGTGGGATGGGAACAGCTTCTTCGAGTACCCCTTTTCTAGTTTTGATCTGTCTTAATTTCGAAAAGAGCGGCATTTTTAGACGGTTACTAGAACACACTTTATACAATGAACACAATAATGAACAGTCATTCACACCACAATATATAGAACGTATTAAAACATTTAACACTTAACAGTTTTACGAACGATGATAACTAATAGAAAACTAGTTACTGACATAATACTGACACTCGATAATACTTATTTATATGCAAGACATACTAGATATACTGCTAAACAGTACAGATACACTGCTGAAACAGTGCAGACCGGATTTGTGTACCCAAACCCGTCTTGACCGGCACAGACTATGTGCACGTTAAATGCCTCCCCGGCAATGGTACTCACCGGGTACCTCGGAACGGAAGGCCTCGGAACGGAACTGAAACTGGACCGGACTGGACTCGACTCGATTGGACTCGGAACTTCGGAACCTGGTGGGCCTCTGTATACCTCGGATCTTGCTCTCTCAGCTAGGCTCTGGTCGGGATACTTCGCACTTCTCACCGCCTCGTCTGGGTGTTGATCGCAGCCTCAGTCGCCCCCGCTTGGCCGGAGGGAGATACAGGAAATCCTGCAGGTACGCGTTTTTGTCCGTTCAGCTGTGGCAGGAGACCGGGCCTGCAACGCACCTCCGGCGCGTGAGATGAGAAAGTGTCCCTATTCGGGCGCCAATTTATGTGGTAAATATTTCATTACCGGTACTATTTTTTATGCGGTAAAGTCTAGTAAGAATAACTCAGTAAATATAAGAGGCAGAATCCGTGGTATTAGAGGTTCTAAAAGGCTTTATTCCTATACAAAGGAATACAATTCGAATTGCAGGCTTCTATTCCATCACCACGAAAGTCCAGGAAGGAAGGGCATACATTATTGACAGATAATCAGTTTTATAGGAAATGCATTACAGTGAAACAGATGCAGGAGGCGTAACAGCTGATAGTACAGATAAAATGTGCATACGTAACTAATAGAGGCGGACATATAGGCGTAACTTAGATAACGTCATTATACATGATGTCACAAGTGGGTGGATCCATAAGAGAATCCTGCAATGTCAGCAGAAATATTTGGCAGAGATGCGCGCGCAGCCGCATGACGTGTGATTGACGTGCAACTAGAGGGTGAAGGGGACTTGACATTTAGCTCTACATGTGGAGACAGAAGTCTGGGGAGTCATGTCAACCTAATCCCAAATCATATCTAATATCCTATGTTTAAAGAACTGTGTTATCCAAAAGGAAAGGTCTCTAGGATAGAATCTATTCTATACTGACTGTTAGTGCGTGTACAAGCGTCTAAGTGTCTACATGAGATGCGAGGGGGTAGGAATATTCCATGGTAACGGGGGCTATGAATTACTTGCATGAGGACAGCGAGGCCTGGCCCTTTGCACGGTAGCTGGAGGAATGTTTACCTAAACTACTAGACAGGAATGCATCGGATGAGGAGCGGAGCAGATAATCTTGAAGGTGAAATACAGTTTTTTGCAGGCAACAGGCTGGATCAGGCACCGTTAGCCGCGCAGGGAGTAGGACAAAGTTCATGGATACAGATGCAGGCTCAGACTGGAGCTTTCAGAGGCAGAAGGCAGGAAAAGACTTGATGACAGAATTCTGGGCCTACTCGCCTGAATCTGTAAAATGTGGAAAGTGAACCACATAAAGTCGGTGGCCTTTCATACTTAGGAATGGAATATCTGACCCATTCATGGCGGATCTGAAAGAGGACATGTTGGCGGTGGACGCACATATATTTGCGTCTTCAAAACTGGAACTGGAGGGAACATACATGTACTTATAGCATGCACATGGAGCCGTTGGGGTCTACGATAGGGGACATAACTGATCACAAAATTCATATTTCCTCAACATGCAGCCTCCTCTCTTCTCCTTCCCTAAATATTGTTGGTTGTGGGAAAACGTTTGTTTATTACCTAGTCCTACATACTTTCCCATATATGTTTTGATTATTCTATAATGTGCAAATATCTATAAAACTAATTGCAGATGGTTGTGGTGTACTGTATTTGAATTATTTACCGAATAAGTTAACTAAAGTTTAAAAAAAAGTAAACTTTGAAAAGCAGATGTGTGAAGGGGTAAAAGCAAAGGGAATCAGAACTGCTAATGATATGACCCTAAACGGTACATTTCTGACCTTTGATGTACAGAAAACACAGGAGGAAACAATTTTAAAACCTACTATTTAGAAAGGCAGTATCCGTCCAAAGATAAGGTAAGTCAGTGATTACCAACTTGTCAGCGGTGGAAGCCAGGGTACTGCTCTCGCACAAATTAGAAGAAAGTGATATCTAAGATATTAAAGTGATACTGGTACTTAGATACCCTCGGAATAATTAGGTTAAAAAGATGCAGGGAACTGAGATGGGTGAACTAACAGAAAATGGCTGCAAGGCGGCAACAGAAGACCAGAAAGTGGGTCTAATAAACAATAGGTTTGGCAAGGACAGTTTAAAAGACTGCATAGGGTTTACTTCTCCGGGTCGCGACTTCTCAGAAGGAGAAAAAGTGGGGGCCACAGGAAATGGGGAGATTCCATCATACTACACAACTGTTTCCTTAGGGGAGAAGTTTCCCACATCGTAATGGTTGGAATCAAATGGATGATTGAACCTGACCCCAAGGTGTTACTGCTAATCTGGGGAGACAGTGAGGTTATTCCCAATAAAGCCATTTTAGTGGGTACAACGGATATATGAGTATTACAGGTGACTGCATAAGTAGTTGACTTGGCAAAATAAAAACAGAAGGATTGGCTGCATGTCATTCAAAGAAATGGCCTAGGTAAATTGAAGATGATCTCGCCCTAGACACGTCATCATCCGGAACAGATGAAAAGAGTCCTTAAACCTGGGACACCAGTTTATCTGGTTTTCAAAATTACACAAAAGTTATAGAGGGTGATAAGATGATATCTTCCTGTCAGCCTTCTGGCACAGGGCAATCAAGGTCCCGAGAATAAGAGCCATTTAAACCATGTTAAATAACTGTTTCCGGTGTTGTTTAAGTAACTAATAGAACCTTCGAGTCTAGAAGGATGGGACTTGTACTCATGAATATTACTGTGGTTTTTCCTTTGTCGTGATTTGTTTGTTTTGTTGTCCTTTGTTGAAGTCCATATCTGTGACAATGACAATAAACACACTATGCGAACAACAGCAAATGAAACAGAAGATGGTGAGAAGAGCATATAAAGGGAACCAGAGATGCTGCTTTGAAAGGTTCGGACGTAAAAGGCGAAATTCAGTCTGAGGCGTTCCACCTGAAGCCCAAGTCAGAGAGCCAGGCAGTGAAGAGGATATTATGTATGGTGGCAAGAGCTACCTGCAGACTAAGTTTTATCAGGGCTGCAATAGCACTGGATTCAGAGTCATATGCAATACAGACATCAAGGGGCAGATTTATGTGGGACTTGCGCCACTTTTACGCCGCCATTGCGTCACTTTTGTGACGCAGCTGCGGCATAAACCCTGCGCCATGTTGCGCCCCATTTACATCGTGACGCATCTATGGAGATGCGTGACGATGTAAAGCCCTGCGCCACATGAAACCTGCGTCAGGTTTCATGTGGGCGTTCCTACTCAGGGGGGGCGTTCCGTCGCAGAAACGCCCCTGAAAAGTGACTCAGTGAAATCTATAAGATTTCACTGAGTCACTTTCCCAACGCTGATGCGTCAAAACCCTGCACCTGCTTGAAGCAGGCGTAAGGCTTGACGCACCATGTTAGGGATAGGGTAGGTTGGAACAGCACTTGCGACGCAACTTCAGCACTGCGCCAACCTTACGCCGGCAGATGCGTCACGTATCTGTTTGTCCTTGCGCCACGATGCACCGCATTGTAAATGCGGCGCATCTGCGGTGGCGCAAGGGCAAACTTGCGTGACACATCTTCCCTGGCGCATCCATGCTGATTTGCAGGGATGCGCCAGGGAACATAAATCTGCCCCCCGGATGCAATACATTCCTCTTGTGGAATGAAATCCGGCCTTAAGGGAGTTAAAAGAGTATGAAAAATGAATGAAACTAAAAACTTGGAAACCAAGTTTCTAGAAACAGGGAATTGAACAGCGCTTAATTTGTAAAAGAAAGAGTGTTGGTGCCCGAAGCTCTGCTCACCCACCCCGTAGGCTCATAGTCTTATAGCCACCTCAAGCCTCTTTAATTCACTATAAGACACTGCCTGCCCCCTTTATCTCTCTCTTGCACGTTCCTGCTTTCTCTTTTTGTGTTGTTTTGTCCGTCTTTCTCTTCCGTCTTTCCTCTTTCTGTGTTTTTCCCTCTCTTGCACTTGGTAAATGTTGGATGTTAAGTTGTTTTATGTTATGTGTATTTGTAAAGCACACTATCACCCAGGAGGGTATCCTGGCGCTAAGTAGGTATGTGTACCTAGCCCTACCCATGGTAGGTTGGTCAGCTGAAACGCCAGGTCTTCAGCTTGTTGCGGAATTCAAAAAGAGAGGAGAAGGCTTTGATGTGGAGAGGGAGGTCATTCCACTCTTTAGGAGCGGTGTAAGAGAACACCCGTCCTCCTGGTTCTGTGTATGCGTGGGATGTTGGCGAGTATGAGTCCTGTGGAGCGGAGGTGTCTGAATGGTTGGTGGAAGTAGACGTGACTGTTCAGGTAGGTGGGGCCTGAGTTGTGGAGTGCCTTAAATGTGTGTGTGAGGAGTTTGAATTAAAGTTGTTTGTGCATTGGAAGTCAGTGTTGTTCCCTGATGTGTAGTGTAATGTGAGGCCTGTGTGGGAGGTTGAGAAATAGTCTGGCTGAGTTCTGGAAGTTATGTAGTCTTCTAGTGAGTTGCTCAGTGATCCCGGTGTAAAGGGTTTTCCCATACTCCAACTTGCTGGTGACTAGGGCTCAAGTGACAGTTTTCCTTGTGTTGCTTGGGAGCCATTTGAAGACATTCCTCAGTATTATCAGGGTGTGGAAGCAGGATACAGTGACGGCGTTGACTTGTGCAGACATGTCCCGTATGCTGTTGATGAATATTCCAAGGTTCCTGGCGTGGGTTCTGGGTGTGGGTCTGAGTTCGGCCGGCCACTAGTTGGAGTCCCATGGTGAGGTGTTCTTCCCGAAGGTCACTATTTGTGTCTTGTCCATGTTGAGCTTGAGACAGTTGGCTTTCATCCAGTTAGCGACTTCAGTCATTTAGGTGGTGAACTTGTTTCTTGTGTTAAGGGCCTTGTCCGAGAGGGAGAGTATGAGATGTGTGTCGTCTCCTTAGGAGAGGATGTTGATGTTTTGCGCACGGATGACATTAGTCAGAGGGATCATGTATGCGTTGAAGAGTATAGGGCTGAGCGATGAACCTTAATGGACTCTGCAGATGAGTTTGTGGGCTTCCCAGGAGTAAGGTGCCAGGCTGACAGTGTCTGTTCTATCCGTTAAGAAAGGCCAGGTCCAGTGGAGAGCGAGTCCTCGGATGCCAGTCACGTGCAGGCACCTGATGAGGATAACATGTAAGACTGTGTCAAATGCTGCAGAGATGTCCAGGAGAATGAGTGCTGCCATGTCTCCTTTTCAAGTATCATACTTATGTCATCTGTGGCGGCAATGAGTGCTGTTTTTGTACTGTGGCTGGGTTCGAATCCAGACTGCATGGCATCAAGGAGCTGGTGGTTGCTGAGGTGGTCGTTGAGGGGTTGGTTGATAAGTTTCTCTAAGACTTTTTCCAGGTATTGTAGGAGGGCAAGGGGTCAGTAATTGGAAAGCATGGCTGGGTCATTGGATGGTTTCTTGAGCAGATAAATAAGTACTGGTGCCCAAAAATAAGTGTTGGTGGCCCCCTTCGGTAACTACGGCTCAAATTAGGCACTGCGTATATCACTGCCTCTTTGAAATCAAAGGCAACAGCACCAGTAACTAAGAAGTAGTCTCAGGGATGGTAGAGAGGAGGGAAACTGTCAGATAAATCATCTAGATGGTTTAAGTAGGCATTGATCCAAAGGTGACCTTAAATTTAGATTGAGAAAGAAAGCATAAACCTTGATTTTCTTAATGCAGGTGAAGGTTGAGAGCTTTTCACCCGCAGGTTACTGGGCAAAGAGACAGTGATAGCTGTGCTATCACTATCTGAGCACAATCATTGACTGTTGCAACAGTTCATTTCAGTTTCATCTCTGGCAAAGATGGAAGTTTCTTCTCATAATTCAGCAGATGCAGCTAACTTCATCTAGATGACGTGGAGAAAAGATGGTTTATTGGCAGTCATAAAGAGTTCATTGGTGGTATTGCCCATGGAGACAATGTGCTAGCCTAGCTTTTCCTGAGTTTCCTATGAGAGTTTTGTGACTAAAATTGGAAGATGATCATCTCCATTTCTCTATTTCTACAGCTTTAAAAACAAGATAGACATCTAAGCGTTTAGTTGGGAACAACTACTATAGGGTGTCAAGCACAGAATGTGTTTATGGCCTGTTTTTTAAGTGCTTCTATTCAGGGAAGTACTATTTATTAAAACTATTTCTTTTTTCACTTCACTTTTGCGATTGTATCTACAGATGCAGACAGCGCTAAGCTAAATCTTGCTACTATTTTATCTGGTTTTGCTTCAATAGAAATTTTGAAAAAAAATCCTACAGCTCAGGGCATAAAGGTCTGTATAAGAGCACCCCTGCTCCAGATTGGATTTATCTACTAATGCAGGTTTTACTATCAAAAGAAAATGCTTTATGATCTGTTCAGCTTAGTTCCTTAGTGAGACTTCCCTCAATCGCCACCTGGAAACCTATTATCCAGTGCAGTATCTGGCCTTTTTGCTGTGTTGAATTGCATGGTAACTAGGAGAATCCCTGTTCTCATGGAGTTTACTTCACTGTTAAATCGGTGATTAAGTACCCCAGTGCTATTATTATTGAAAGAGTCATCATGAATCGCAGTCTTGAGCAACACAACCTCAAGCAGACCTTGATGACCGTTTTGAGACTAAGGATCCTATTAGAGATTGGTGGATGGGATACTCCACCACAAATGTGGCCGATGTCCCATCTGCTATATTACAAGTGCATTAAAGCCTGTGGCACTTGAAATACGGTGGACGGGATATTTGTCATATTTTGGTGGTGTATTCCATCTGCGCAACTCTAAATAATGCCTTAAGTCTTTGAGAATACTTATATTATACTAGTTGGTGTTACTGTATTCCTCCATCCTAGGCTGAGGGTAGGGAGTTTGTTTTGCTACTGACATCAATAGGCCATTCTCATGTAACAGATCCAGTTTATATGCAGGTGGGTCAGTCTTCTCCTTACCCATCTACCCAAGGAATTGTAGGCAGATTATCCCATCAATATTATTGATGTGATCCTGTGATACTCATGTTTGACAGTACTTTTGTCCACTTGGGTCGTTTGCTTCAACCATATAGAAATGATACCACTTGCCTTCTAAATCTTTACAGTGGTTATTGGATGTCCCTAGGTCCTGACTTAACTGAGGATTGCAACAGGTGTAGATAGAGCATCATTAAGAGGTTGATCGTCATGCCTCCAACCTTTCTATAGGTTTTGATAGAAGATGAACATGTGGACACCCCCTATCTTTTTGGGAATTACAAATGAAGTTCACAGTATAGTTAAAGGCTACAGATGATTGTGTCTTTACCTAGCATCGTCACCTGATGACAGACCACTTCTCTGCCAACTATAGCTTGGGCACTATACTGTCGATTCACCCTACTAGTCCGTCCATGGTTGTGGATACCAACATCAATTTACATGATGCAGTGCTTTCTTCTGATTAAGCTAAACAAGACACTTAAAAACATTATTTAAATTGCAACCTATGAGATCTTATGATTAGTTGAACAAACTTTTCAGACTCATCTGAGTGTATGGATGTTGACTGAAATTGAGATAAATCACTTTGTATGATGTAACTCGACTGGTGTTTTCTTATCCTGCTGCTACTCAAGGTACTGAAACTTACTATCTAACAATGGGTTCTGAATGCTATTAAAGATACACCAATGTTGTGATATCATCCATTGTCTAATAAAGCCTTGAAAAAGTGACAATGTTGTTAAACACATGTCGGCTGTACTGTCTCTGTTTATCTTGAATTATAGCATATGTCTGTAATTATATTGTATGTATGTGTGAATATAGACAATTGTATAATTTCCAATATTTCTTTACCAATGAATTCTGTATGGAATATGTAATTATAGTGTGACCAATGAAATAGTGATAACAAACTTTAGATGTCAGAGAGAATTGTGAATCTGGTCTCAAATCTTAAGTTTATTAACTGTGTGTCTTAACCAATTAGTGTAGATGTGGATTTAAGTTTAAGAGGAGTGATGGAATTAAATGCCGAAAAGATCCACAAGCTGCAGTCCACGCCGATAGAAAGATTGTCACTTGCATGCAGTCGAACAGAAGAGCAAAGAACTGTGGGTAGGATCAAGTCATTTTCTTACTTCATCATATAATATATACTTCTTATCTTATAATCTATAATTCAACAATTCAAAGACATCTATACATCCATTTAATTGAATATGATACATATATTTTCCTCTTCAATTATCTTACAATGTTTCAGATACACATAACCTTCTTCTAAATGTAAGTGTATTGAAAAGCCAAATGTTTACTGTGACAAAACCTGTTTTTTTTATAATTATTAGTTTTTAGATGCGTTTTTATCTCTTTGACGATATGTAAGATCTGTATTTTGCACAAGACTGGGAGAAGGCAGGAACTGTTTTTGATCTTGGGTACTAGGTTCACTTTTTTAGTTTGACACCATGTGGGTATTGAAAGAGAGTGTTTTTTAAAAGATATTTTTTAAATATTTTCATACCTATTATATAATCAAACTTAGTATGAATTAGCATAACATCATCTCTATAAAGTGAATACAATTTAGACGAAGAGATATGACTCTTGGTAAATCTTAGCAGTTAAGAAACATCTTGTAAGGATCCTTCTTAATTACTAAAAAATAAATGCATATAATATATAATACACAACAGACATGAAACAAAACAAATAACAAATAAAAAAATTTAAACAAAAGAAAATACAGCAGATCTCATACAAAAGAAGCATACAATAGAGATTGTATCCTTCTATTTCTCTTAGGAGCCCCCTCCCCCAGTCAGTCGTTCAATATGACCAGACCCATTCAGAGTGAGATAGCTTTGCTTTTGCATGGTACCTTGTTTAGACAGCCAGCACTCTAGTTGCTTGACCTGGGAGCTGTGCTCCAAGTATTTGTGGTGGTAAGGAGGTGTATTGTAGTGGCCCAACTGCACGTCCACGCTTTACCTCAATTTACATGTACTGAAAATTCAAATTTATACTCTGACAAAATCTGTTTTTGATTAACACTTTTTTTTAGATGTATTTTTATCTTTCTGGTGGTATTTAAGATTTGTATTTCACAGAGGTTGGGAAGAAGGTGGGAACTGTTTTTGGTCTGGGGCCCTAGGTTGACTTTTAGTTAGACACTGTGTGAATGTCATGGGAGGGACAGAGTTTTTGCTCTTGCATGGTATCTACTTAAGGCAGGCTCTGCTGTAGTTGTTTAGGCTGTTAGCGTCTCTCTGTAATACACTTTGTCCATGGTCTGGCCATTTAGAAATTCAATTGTCCGTTCTTGTTAGGGATAAGGAGTGAATCAGTCCACCTCCAGAGACCTTGTTTTAGAAGAAACTCCATGTTAAATCCTACAGAAGTATCAGATGCACATATTCACTCAATAGTTATTTCTCCCGACTCAGTAGACGAGCACATCCATGTTTTTATGACTGGCTCTGTTCCACAGTAGACACTTGTGTCCTTCATATGTACCAAGTTAAAACACCTTTTAGTCAAACTGCTCCTTGGTATACTCCTGATTTAAAAGTATCAAAAGTTAAACTGTGTTCAGCAGAACAACATTGGAAAGCTTCCATGTCCAATAAATATAAGGACATTTATGGAGTTTACAGAGCTGAATTGCTTTCTTATAAGCATTGATTTTAAATGTAAAAAATAATTATTCTCTGATGTGGAGAGGTGTGGCTCACTGGTTAGAGGCGGCAGACCCGTAAGCAGAGAATTGGCCAGGGACCAGGGTTCAATTCCCGATGCGGCAGGGTCGTGGACCAGGGTCAAAAACGGACTCGATAATTCTCACCTCGGTACCTACTCTAACCAGGAACTCACTCGGCAACTCTGGGCATTAAGCTTGCCTCATCTCTACAACGGCCCCCCACAGATGCTGGGGATGCCTGGTTTCACCTTGGAGATACCCAGAAAGGGACCATCTCACAGGGATAGCCAGGACGGGTTCCCCAGCGGTCTATAGCGCCGGGACACCTCCTCATGAGGTAGCTGTTCGCGCTTTACAAATATCAGTATTATTATTATTATTAAGATTATATAGGCTGCCAACGCCCAGATAACTATTTTTCAGGCAATAAATCAACTTAAAGTGGCTTCTTACCGACAACTAGGCGTTGCACTCTCACAACAACTGCAACCAGATCAGTTTGTATTTTCCTGATAAAATTAGATGCATAAGGGAAGAGATGGATTCATTTAAGATTTCGATAGCTGACATTTTGCCTCCGACTACAAATATGTGGCATAAGGATTTTTCTACATTTTCCCACAAGGACTTTAAATCTGCTCTACAGGTCAGTAAATGGGTCTGTCCCACCAACCCTGTCCTGCAATGGTATTAAAGCAACTTCATTATCCATGTAGACCTAACTTGTGGAACTATTGAACGCTTCAGTAGCCTATCCCACAGTTCTGTTACTCTTCAAAGATGCCACTGTGCTGTAGTTCCTTACGAAACTTAGCACTGACCCTTTGAACTTGAAAACTTTTGTCCAATACATTTACTTCCTTTTGCTGACAAAATAGTTGATGAATTTGTTGCTAAACAACTTTGCAATTTCATCTGGGAAAATGACTGCCTATTTGATACCCAGGTGGACTTTTACCTAGCCCAAAATAAAGAGATGGTGCTGTTATACCTTATATGTAAATAAGATGGGAACAGGACAAGAGCCACACCAGTTGCCTAATAATTCAACACAGTTGATGATTCCATCCTTTTAAATCCTTCTTCTGTTGCTGTTCACAGATGAAAAAAGTAGGCGCTCAAACATCTGGGAGGACTTGGGGAGTACCTCAAAGACCTCAGTCTCTCCCACTTTTTTAACATCTATATCTTCCCACTTGTTCAGACTCTAATAAAGAGGAGTGTCAGGGCATTTATGTGTGGGTATGACATACAGATTCTTCAGCACATAGATGATAAGCCTTCCACACATGAAGCATTCCAACAGACCTTAAATTGTCTCTGGCGATGGATTAGTAGTAAGAAATTGAAACTCAATCCAGAGAAGACGGAAGTCCTAATTGTTAGCCCGCAAAGAGATCTCTGGTTATATGCTTATTGATACAGAGATAGATATCATCAGCCAAAAATGTAAAAACTTTGAGAGTTAAGAGCAACAACTTGCTTTAGTGCTTCCTACTCTTCCAGATGGCCATCTGAATATGGTATTCCAGCCTGGGGGAGAAACAAATGTCAGCATTCTATCCTCCTTCCTGGTCCCGAATGCTATGTCCCAACGTTGGCTGGGGACAGGGGTGTACGGAGCTCTGAATGGTCACCAGAGGTGATTTTGGCCTGTGTGCTACTGATTCGGCTAGTGTGGTGAATCGAGGCCTTGGAGGTGCACCAGCAGAGATGAGTTGCGGCATGATTGAATGGTGTCAGACTAGCTGCACGGGGGCAGGTAAGGTGGGTTCATTGGAATCCTGTTGCACCAGCAGAAAAACCCTTTCCTCTTCGTCTTTGGTGCAGCATCCCAGTTGTGCTGTTGTAGGGGCAGCGCGGTGACACCCCAACAATGCTGGAATGCCTCAGCCCAGCTGGTAATAAAGTTGTTGCCTGACCGTACTGGTCTGTGATAAGGCAGCACTGCTGATGCATCACTGTCCATGCAACTGGTAGATGTTATAAACTGAGAGGGAGGATGGGGTGGTGGCACACCCCATGCGTTGGAATAGACCAAATTTCAATACTAGCTCCTAGATCATCACTGCAGATTGGAGTCGGAGTGTGGTGAGCAGCCCGTAGGTGAGATCATGGCACTGTCATTGGGCAACCATGAGCAAAGCTAAGCAAAAGCAGGGCAAGCATTCTTTCGAGCAATGGAAAATCAGCAGATACCACCAGAAAGACCATGATCCTGTACCACCTGCCGCACACATGGCAGATGCTTAGGCCAAACATCTGCTCTTAGACTTTAAAGCAAGCCTCAAAACAATTAATGGAAAGCTGGACACCATTACAAGCAGGCTTGATCACCTGACTGAATGTCTGGACAGGCAAAATGTCCGCCTTGATGGTGTGTAGCGCCGACTGTCTTATCTCAAAGATGACAGCACTAGTCATATGGACAAGCTGCAGGCATTTAAATTACACAGGTGGTAGTGTCAGCAAAAAATGAAGACCTAGAGGCACGTTCCTGATTTAATGACATCAGAATTCTGGGGCTGGTAGAGTCAAAACACATGGAGAAACTTGAGATATTTGTGGAGACCATGTTATCTGAACTCTTTGGCTAGAGAGCTTCGCAACCATGTTCATGGGTGAGCTTGCACACCACTCTTTAGTTCCAAGAGCTGTGCCTGGGGTGTCACCGCGCCTGAGCATTACCCGGATACTCAGTTAGTGAGATAGGGATGCTGTGCTGATGTGAAGAGAAAGAGGTCCCCCTGCGATACCAATGTTGCATTGTGGCCATATATCCTGATTTCTCAGTTATGGTACAAAATACTAGACAAAAGTTGGTGGGAAAAAAGCTCCTGCGTGCGAAGGGTATTCACTTTTCTATGTAGTACCCAGCTAAGCTGTATATTGAAACAGGCTGTAAACTGAGGCACTTCATGGACCACAGAGTCACATTGAAATAGGCAAAGCAGTGTCCACGAATAGGAGGCACAACAACCCAACATTACTCCATGTCAGATAGCAGAGATGGAGCGCAGGACGAAAATGCAATGAGTGCTGTGGAATGATGGCTATGGCTGGCAAGACAGACGTTGGACATTAGACACATCAATGTACTTTGGCATTGTTATATAGCAGACGTTTATATATGTTAATAGGCCCTGTCTTGTATTCTGAAACGAGAGTTTTTTTTTAAAATACCCAGTTATATCCCCTGACGATGAGGAATTCTGCACCCCACATGTGTGAAACACAGTGAGTTCTTAGGTTTGATTTTGACTTATGTCGGGTAATTTGTTTCTATTCACTGATAGTTGAGGCCATCCATGTGGGTGGATTGCTAGACATAGGGGACTCCAGTATAGAGTGGGCTGAGAAGGAATGTACTGGATTAGGCATTGTAATGAGTTCTACATTTGTTGTTAATAAAGTACATTATTGGTTGGCCCCTACCTGAGCTGCTCCAAGCAAGCATACAGTCGGGAACATTGGTAAACAGACATTGTGTATGTTAAGACTTCTGTATAGTGACTCCTGAGAAAGCAATAAAGCCACTTACTCTTATCCCCATTAAACGTATGACATGTAACGTTAGGGGACTAAACTTCTCAAAAAGCGTAGACTGGTGCAGGCCTTGGAGAAACATGAGATTTCAATTGTGGTACTCCAGGAAACACACATGCAGGAATCTAATTGGAGATGTTTTCCCATATACAGGGAGATACATGCTCCTACTCACAGGGGTTGGCTACTCTAATATGGTCATCTGTTGACTTTAAGCATCTTGTCAAGAATGTAAAATGTACTAGTAAACGGGAAGGAAAGTTTCAGTTCTATTAAGGACACGGTGGCGAGGATTATGCTCTACTTTCTTCCTTCATTTCTATTCCAGCAGACTTCAACAACCATATGAAAAAATAACTTTCCCAACATGCAATAGGAAAAAGACTACACCAGATTAACCAATCAGGTATCAATTCCATGAATATAGGCAGTCGTCCCTTGTCTATTTTCCTCTTTCTTGGATGCAACAGGCATGGTTCCATCTCTTTACATTATTCCCCCTTTGTTAGTCAGAGAACCTGAAAGAAAATAGAGGTGTGAATCCATATTTATAAGAGTAAGATTACAGACAAACTCATAAAGTAATAACTTTGCACAAATATAAGAAACGCCTAAGTTTGAATAAAGTTTGAATAATGAGAAACCAGATCCTCGGTTCTGAGTATTCTCAGAACCGAGGATCACCAGAAAGTTGATCAAAGCCAACTACTTATACCTTACGAGAGTCTTCAGCTAAAGTTATTTCCATGAATCGTACACCCACCAAGTGATCAAGGGCTGGGAAAAAGGTTTTCAGGAACCTCAGTGGGAATAATCCTTGCCTCCATTTAAACATGGAGTCTGAGGACCTGTCTGCCGCATTCATGATGTCCTTTAGGTGCGCCCCTAGGGAAAAGGCTTTAGAAGCCATAGCTGCTCTGACCGAATGGGCTCCAAACTGGGAGACATCAATGCCCGCCTCCTTACATTACCCTTCTTATCCAACGTGCTATTGTGGGAGGAAGGATTGCTTTGAAAGGTTTTTTGAGAGAGATTAACAAATGGAACCCGCAAGAAGGAGGGAATTCCTCTGTCATGTTCTCATAGGACTTCAGACAGCATACCATGCAAATTCTGGGGGCTTTATCAAAAGTTGGATACAGCACCACCTTCAAATTGGCCATGAAGATGTGGAAGGTAACCCCTTGAGGAGTAAAAACCCTGCACAAGATGTCTAGAGCCCGGACTTCTGACACTTTTCTTCATGATACCAGACATAGGAGCATAGCGTGTTTCGCTGAGAGTTCTATTCGGGATAGGAATTTGTTTTGCTGCCAAGATTTGAAAAAGTATAAGACTTTACTAACGTCCCATAACATAGAGTATCTGGGCTCCGGGGGAAGCGCTTGGCATGTTCCCCTTACAGTTTGCATACCAGAGTGTGTTCCCCCACCGGAGACCTCATCACAGGAACGTGGTCCACGAAGATGGACGATCTGTAGGTGTTTAATGTCCTGTAGGCCAAACTCTGGGATGCCAGCAACGCCAAGAAATTCACGATTGGACCATTTTGCATCCCATGGGTTTCTAGTCATTTTGAACCCACCAACTTACCCATCTGGGCCACGCAGATCTATACCGTTTGTTGGGGCCATCTGCCCAGGCTGCCACCAGCATTCTTTCAGCTTCCTGCAAAAGCCATAGTTGTCAGTAATCCGCCAAGCCTTGAGCAGCATGTGCCTCTACAGGATTAACGGGTGAAAATTGCCAAGAGGATTCCAAAGGAGATCCAGAGCATGGGGTAGAAGGATTGGAGAATCTCAAGAAAGTTCCAGAAGAACTGAAAACCATACTTGAGATTTCCAAAAGTGGAGTGATCAGGACCACGTTTGCCCTCTGTCGCCTGACCACAGTAGACAATCTTATGACCATCACAAATGGAGGGAACACATATTCTCCTTTAACCAGTCCTGAGGGAAGGCACCTGTGGCTGTCGTCAGAGGGTCTGGCTTTTAGATGAAGTACCTGGGAACCTGGTGGTCCAGCTAGGAGGCAAAGAGGTCCACTACAAAGGTACCCCAAAGGTTTCCAGCCTCTGGAAGACAGGGATTCAACTGCCACAGACTCATATCTGACCATTCTCTAGAGCACCAATCTGCCACCAGGTTGGAGGCTTCCAGGAGATGCTCCGCTGTAACAGAGACGTCGTTGGATAGGCAAAATGCCCAGAACACCTTGGCCAGGTCCACCAGCACCTTCAATTTGGTACTGCCCAGGTGATTGATGTAACGAACAACCGAGATATTGTCCATCTTCAGGAGATCGCTGTACTTCGCCCTGCCCTATTGCCAACATTGTATCGCAAATGATCCTGCCATTAACTACAGGCAATTTGTATGGAGTTGTTGTTCCTTGTTCCTCTGTGGACCATTTTCCTACTTTAAAGGAGTCCCCACAGCGAGAGCCCCAACCCGACTTGCTGGCGCCGGACTCTATAATTTTTTTTTCTGGTTCTGAGCCAAAAATGCCCCTCCTATTCCAAGCCTTCATGTAGGCAAACCACCATCACATTTCTTCTCTGACCTCTGTTGTGAGGGGAATCTTTTCCGAGTACTGTAAGCCCTTGTGCAGATGAAAGGTTTTTAGACATTGGCAGGTCCTGTAGTGAAGAGGGCCCGAGAAGATCGCTTGTATGGAGGATGACAAAAGGCCTATCAGTCGGGCCACCTGCCTGAGGGAGGTTGTTGGCAGTGCCAGCGTCCATTTCAATTCTCTGCAATTGCTTGCCATTTTCCGAGAAAGAAGGCTTAGAGACTTCTGCACCAAATTGATGACAAAACCCAGGAAGGTTGTTTGTTTGGAGGGAACCAAGAGCGACTTCCGTTCGTTGATGACAAAGCCAAGGGATTCCAGCAAGTAGACCATCGTTTGCAGTTGGTCCGTCAGCCACGATGGGCATTGGTCCAGGAGGAGCAGTTCGTCTAAGAAGATAATGAGACGGAAACCCTGAGCCATTAGGTGCTCCACCACTGGTTTTAGAACCTTGGTGGAGCACCAGGGGGCTGAGGAGAGTCCAAAGGGTAAGGTTGTGAACTCGCACACTTGATCCAGCCACTGGAATTGCAGGAACCTGCGGTGTGGGGAAAAGTGGGGACTGTCAGGTATGCATCCTTTAGGTCCAGACATACCATCCAGTCGCCGGGGTGGAGTAAATCTCACAAGAGATGGATTCCCGACATCTTGAAGTGGCAGTAGACCAACCACCATTGAACACTGAGATTTAACACGAGCCAGTGACCTCCACCTTCTTTCTCGACCAAAAAGATATTGTTGAGGAAACCGTGAGGGTGGAGGCGGGTGCGGGTGATCGCCTCTTTTTGCAGTAGATCCGCCACCTTTTGGTCTATCAGGGCTGCTTGATCTTATGCAAAAAACCAGCATTCGTGAGCACGAACCTTTAACTGGGGTTCCGTAAAACTCTATTTAAAACCACATATGTCCTGCAGAACCCACGCGTCTGAGGTAAGATTCTCCCAATTGTGACTGAATAGGAAAAATGGCAAATTCTCATCTATATGTGCATGGAATTGTCCTCTGGAGGAGCCTTGGGCATTACTTCCTCGCTGGCCTCCTCGTGAGGGGAAGAATTGCATTGATCTGGACTGGTCCTGGGTCTTTCGGAAGCCTTGCTGAGGGTTTTGGGTAAAGAAGCGGCGGCTTAGCGCCCTCTGACACGGGCTGCCCGACAATAATTCGGGGAAGAAAGATTTTCTTGATAGATGCCTGCACCTTATTCAAGGACGTAAATGTGGCTACAGATTTGTTGAGCTCTTTAACGAAAGGCTACCTACCTGAAGAGCTTGCCTTTCGCCACTGCGCCTGCCTTAGTAGAAGTTAGGTCCCCCAGCTTGGGGTCGACCTTCAACAGGAGGGAGCGATGCCTCTCGATAAACAGGGTACATTTAGCATTTCCTAAAAAAGTTATTGCTCGCTGAGCCCTGTACAAGATTTTTGTCAGGGGCCCGACATGTTGAGGAGTTTGTCCTAGCAAGAACGCCAGGACCTATGATCCCTTTTTTTGGATCCCAGATATATTTCTGCAGGAAGGTGGCCATTCTAGTATCCAACTTGGGGGTATGTGCCACTTTTTCTGTGAGAGAGGGATGTGGGCATTCGGCCTTCAAGCACGCCCAGACATTTTTCTCTAATGGTTTTCTGAGACGGGTGGCTACATATTTCACAACTTTGGCCGAGGGGGATCATTCCACTGACTGGGGGTGGACTAGGTCTTAAGGGTCCAGCATATCGAAGTAATCCTCCATGCCCTGGGGGTTTGAGACCGGGGAAGGGCGCCATGGTTGGAAGAGACCTACCTCATCGATATAATTCCCAGGGGAATCCTCTTCATCAACATACGGGGTACCAGGTAGGTCTTCAAAAGCATCGCCCATACCTGTGGGTGGGGGGCATGAGAAGAAGGCTTTTTTGAGACGCTCGAGAACGCTCAGATCCACTACTGTCTCAGCCCTGCGGTCAGGAGTGCGTCTAGGAAATGAGCACACTCCCAGTACGGGGAGAGAGTCATCTGAAATGTTCTGGACAGGCAAAGACCAACTCCATTAACTAGCACTCAAGAGGCTCCATGGCTGATGTCATGGCCTGGTGAATGGAGGCATCAACCACCTCAGAAAACTTGTCATGAACGGGAAGGACCTGTAGGGCCTCTTCCTCAAATTACTCCTCCTCCATAATTGTTTCAGAGATTAATACTGGGCCTGAACTAGGTATGCTGCGCCAGGGGGCATTGAGCTAAGAGCAGGGCAAGGCCCTTGATAGAGCAGCAGCAGGGACGAAGCCTGCAATATTTTTGGGGGCACAGAGCATGCAAGAGCTGGTAATAATGGCCGCAGGACAAGGTCTGCACAGTATATGGGTACAGAATAAAGAGAACTGCTGAAAAAAATATTGGCATCACACAGCTATTGTGATGCTGGCTAAGACAGCCTCAGTTTTGGCCGCACAGAGCCCTTTGCGGGTCCTAGACCCAGGGCTGACTGACCCGGTAGTGAAAGGGTGTAACGCGCCTGGGCCCTGCCCCAGAACAGCTAAGGCGGTGTGTATGAGCGCAAGTGTAAAGACTGCCAATAATATCAACCCACGTCATGGGCATCGTATTGTTCGACTTAAATTTTACAGGCCCGTAAATACGGGCGTATGGGACTTCCAGGCAGTTCAGGGAGGCGCGGGCTCCACGTGGACGGAAGCTCGTCAGATTGCCTGAAGCAGACTAAAGCGCGTCTCTCGCGGAGCAACTAAATGTGTCTCATCTATACGCATGCCTTCTAGCAGGCATCCGGCCTCTCCGCAGTCGAGCGGTTCCCAACGCTTCCAAACACTGCAATTGGAGCGCTGACATGTGCTCCCGCAGCAGAGGAGTATCTATCCTAAAACAAGGTACATAAAGTTAAAACAAATACAACACGTTATCAGTAAAAAAACTGTTCAAATCAAGCAAATAATGAAAGAGCACTCATCTGCTGGAAGCAGGAAAGAAAGAGGAAGTTAGACAAGCAACAACTGCCTGTATTCATGAAACTGATTGGTTAATCTGCTGTAGTCTTTCCTATTGCCTGGTGGGAAAGTTCTTTTTTTGTATGCTTGTAGAAGTCTGTTGGGAAAGAAAGAAAGAAAGAAAGAAAGAAAGAAAGAAAGAAAGAAAGAAAGAAAGAAAGAAAGAAAGAAAGAAAGAAAGAAAGAAAGAAAGAAAGAAAGAAAGAAAGCAGAGCATAATCCTCACCTCCGGTCTTGACATAGAATCGCCTTTTTAGATGGCCTTCAATTAATTGAAGTGGCTTTTTATATGTACAACCCTGAAACGAATGTGCGTAGGGCCATACCTACTCAAGCTGATACAACTACTATACACTCAGTAGACAGCCAGTATAAGAATCAATAATTCGGTGTCAGATTCAATACCCCTTAACAGATGCATGAGACAGGGTTGTCCCTTGTTGCCACTTTTATTTTCCATAGCAATGGAGCCATTGGCATGCAAATATAGGCAACATCACGCATATAGAGAGGGGGCTAGCCTCACTAATTAGTCTGGTGCTTTCAATGGATGCAGAGGATATCATATTGTTCATAAAAACCCTGGAGTCCAACCACACAGATGTCATCCAGTAGATTAGTGCTTAGTCAGGGAGGTAAACAGACATAATATCGAAAAAAAATATCGACTGGACAGAATATCGAGTTTTTAATTTTGAATGGACAGAATATCGAATTGCCAAAATATAGTGGTGAAGAATATCGAAAATCAGGTAAAAAATATCGATTTACATAATATAGAAGTAAGTAATATTGACAGTCATAATATAGTTGTTAAAAATATCGATTTTTTATAGTGTTTTAAGTGTTAGTATATGTGTTAAAAGTGTGTATTAATTTTGGAATGTATGTTTGAAAAAATGTTAAGGAATGAATTTTATGTTATTTAATTTTTGTGTAATTTAATTCCGGTGGGGGCTGTGGGTTTATAGGGGATTAGGGTGGGAAGTAATTTAATTATAGTACTATAAATAATAATTTTTAGGAATTATTAATTATTTTTAATTAAATTTTGCGTTTTTCTTCTGTAGCGGGTTGTGGGTTTATAGGGGAATAGGGTGGGAAGTAATTTAATTGTTATTAAGTAATTATTAATTGGTATTGAAAATTAATTGGTTGATGATTAATTATTAATTGGTAAATAATTTGTATTAATTAGTAATTAATTTGTATTAATTGTTTAATTGATAATTATGTTAATTGTATTAATTTATTATTTTTAGCGGGTTGTGGGTTTATAGGGGAATATGGTGGAAAGTAATTTAATTGTAAATAATTAATTATTGAAATAATTTTTGTATATTGATAATTAATTTATTATTAATTAATTATTTATTGGTATTATTTGTATTTATTAATTTTTGGTATTGAAAATTAATTGGTAGTTAATTAATTATTAATAGGTAATGATTTAAAAATAAAATGTATTGGTATTTATAATTAATTAATTATTAAATATTGTGTGATTGGTAATTAATTTTAATTAATTTTTTTGGGTATTAATAATTAATGTATTTTTAATAAAATATTAAATTATTATTTTCCCTACTATTGCACTCACTGGAATGGGAATAGTACTTTTTACCCCTACGCTATCCAACGCTTTCCCTACTATTGCACTCACTGGAGTGGGAATAATAATTTTTACCCCTACGCTATCCAACGCATTCCCTACTGTTGTACTCTTTGGAGTGGGAATAGTAATTTTTACCCCTATGCTATCCAACGCTTTCCCTACTGTTGCACTCACTGGAGTGGGAATAGTAAATTTTACCCTCCCGCTATCCAACGCTTTCCCTACTGTTGCACTCTCTGGAGTGGGAATAGTCATTTTTACCCCTACGCTATCCAACGCTTTCCATACTGTTGCACTCTTTGGAGTGGGAATAGTAATTTTTACCCCTACGCCATCTGACGTTTTCCCTACTGTTGCACTCACTGGAGTGGGAATAGTAAATTTTGCCCTCCCGCTATCCAACGCTTTCCCTACTGTTGCACTCTCTGGAGTGGGAATAGTAATTTTTACCCCTACGCTATCCAACGCTTTCCCTACTTTTGCACTCTCTGGAGTGGGAATAGTAATTTTTACCCCTACTCTATCCAATGCTTTCCCTACTGTTGCACTCTTTGGAGTGGGAATAGTAATTTTTACCCATACGCTATCCAACGCTTTCCCTACTGTTGCACTCACTGGAGTGGGAATAGTAAATTTTACCCTCCCGCTATCCAACGCTTTCCCTACTGTTGCACTCTCTGGAGTGGGAATAGTAATTTTTACCCCTACGCTATCCAATGCTTTCCCTATTATTGCACTCTCTGGAGTGGGAATAGTAATTTTTACCCTCCCGCTATCCAACGCTTTCCCTACTGTTGCACTCTCTGGAGTGAGAATAGTAATTTTTACCCTCCCGCTATCCAACGCTTTCCCTACTATTGCACTTACTGGAGTGGTAATAGTAAATTTTACCTGCCCGCTATGCTACGCAAAAAATATTGAATATTTTAAATTAATATTACGTTAATATATGTGTATTAAATTATTTGTTTTACTTACATTTATTA
This sequence comes from Triturus cristatus, assembly GCF_964204655.1. Lineage (NCBI taxonomy): Eukaryota > Metazoa > Chordata > Amphibia > Caudata > Salamandridae > Triturus > Triturus cristatus. The sequence continues at coordinate 859,982,958 of NC_140581.1, forward strand.
TTTATTAATTTTAAAGTTATTTAAGTATTTCTAAGTATGTTTTAGTTAATTATATGTATTATTTCATTAATTTTACATTAGTTTTAAGACATTTAAAAAATTCGATATTTTGACCTACTATATTTTTTACAACGATATTTTGGATTCTATATTTTTGCACTTACCTGTTTGTAGATAGGGATTCAATATTTTTGCATTCTATATTTTTGCCTCGATATTTTGTCAGGTCGATATTCTCCTTCTCGATATTTTGTCAGTGATCCGTCAGGGATCCAGCAATTCTGAAATGTATCCTCTAACATCGAGCATTTGTAAGATTTACCCAGAATAACCCCTGAGCTAGAAAGATGGCTCAACACAGTAGCTGGGTATCATGATACACAGAGACATGGAAAACTTGATACAGGTTAAATATGGCCCAGAGTTCTCTAGACTGCGCATACAAATATAACAGTGGCAAGGTCTCCCACTGTCGAAGGCTGGTATAATATCTATCTTAAAAATGGTAGTCATACCTAGGTTTATATACTTATTTCAGCACATACAGATACCACTGTCCCAGAATTTCTTCAGAGTTCTATGTACTGAGTTCAGTAGGTTGATAGGGGCAGGTAGGGAGGTGAGACTAAAAGTCTGGGAGATTATGACAATGCCACTCACTAAAGGAGGTATGACAGTCCCAGAATCTGAAATATACTATCTGTAAGAAATTGGGCTTTTGATTGAAAGGGTGAAAATCCTTCTTAAGCAGCAACAACAACCCGTGTCAGGGTGAACCACAAATGTCACTAAATTAAGCTGTGCTTAACACTCTGGCACCTTGGCACAAATGTAGTCAGGCTTAACTTAGAAGCACTGTGTTAAGTATTTATGCAGCAGACTAACAGTACTGAAGCAAAAACACAACAAAGGAGATATCCCACATGAATTTAGAAACATAGAATAAAACTTAATAAATGAAATGAGAACAAAACAACAAAAAATCAATCAGTAGAACTGGAGACATGCAATTTTAAAAGTTTAAGTAAAAATAGTGCCAAGAAGCAGAAAGTGCTAACTGTGAACATCTGGTCGCACTGGACTGGGACCAAGTCACAAGTTCAGGCCGACCACAATGGATTGCAGGCTGGAAGCAGGAACCAGGTTAGTCCCACTGAAAAAGTTACCTTCTCACAGTCCGGAGAATACAAAACTTCAGTATTTCATTGGAGGAGCTCAACTGATGCCAGTCAAGGGTCCAGGACGTGAGAAGGCACCTGGCGGATCAGGAACTCACTCCAGCAGAGCTCAGGCAGGACCAGCTTCAGCACTTAAGCTGGGGAGTTGCAGGGAAGCCTGTGGAATTTGTTGTGTCCCTGTAGCTCAGAACAGAAGGTCAGCCAACTGACCCTTATAGTCACTCAGGTTAGCCTTGGATGAATGGAGGAGGGCCAGTCTTCCTTCTCAGGGATCAAGGCAGGCAGCAGGGCAATGCTCTAAAGAACAAGGCAGGCCACAAGCATACAGGCAGCCCTCTGAGAGCAGCAGGGCAGTCTTCCCGCAGCAGTAGGGCAGTCCTTTCAAGAACAAGGCAGGCCTTAAGCAGCAGGGCAGTCCACTGAGGAACTAGGTAGTCCTTCTTCTTTAACCCCTTCGCTGCTGCGGACATTCCGCTGCAGCGCTGGGGGGGGCAGGGGGGCAGCGCGGTGGGCCTGTGCTCATGACGGAGCCGCTCCGTCATGAGCCACAGTTGAGCTGTGCTCATGACGGAACGGTTCCGTCATGACTCCGCCCATTTGCGTTGTCCCCTCGCACAGGCGGGGAAACAGCGCCGCGCAGGCGGAGCGGCCGCCAACAGGATTGTCATGACGGAACCGTTCCGTCATGAGCACACGGCAACCGTGGCTCATGACGGAACGGTTCCGTCATGAGCGGGGAAGGGGTTAATGCCCACAGGTCCAGGAGTGTACTGAAGAGTGTCTCAGGGGGTCCAATAGTTATACCTGGTGCCACCCTTTGAAGTGGGGGAAACGTCTAGTCCACCCCCACAGCTGATTCTGGAAAGTTCCCCCCCTCAGTCACCTCCAAGAAATCTAGGGTGACCAAAGACTGGTGTCAAGTTCCTTTGCTGGACGTAGCCCTTTGAAACGTAAGTGGGGAAGGGAACAGCTCAGTCTCCCATCCTGGCAGGATGGCCCTCTGCCAGGTCATATTTTTCACTGACTGGGCCCAAAACTCATTTCTGAAGTTGGAGCAATTAATAGGCCCAGGCAGCTGGAACTCCTAGAAGGCCTCAAAAAATTGCTTTTTCAAAATTGTAATCTAAAATCCAACTTTATCAGTAAAGAGGATTTTTAATTATGATTTATATGAGTCCAAACATGATGTTGGGATGAAAACATTCTCTGAATGATAATGGATGTCTACTCCTGCCCTGAGTGCTCAACTGTACTGGTGTTTGGATCCCTAATGCGGATTTTTGTTCTCGTAGGCTAAGCACCACCAGGAGTTAAGCAGCACGAGTGCAGTGGTGGCAGCATATGGTGTAGTGATCAGTAGGAGTGAACAGGTCCTTTTTAACTTGCGTCACTGGAGTGAAGCCTGCCGGCTCACTCACTTTTTAAAGTTCAGCTGCTGTGTGATTAACTCTCCCTTTGCCTACATCAGTTAGATGTGAAGTGCTGCGCAGTGCAGGAGTGGTAACTGCCCTGGTTGTATGTGTTCCTGGGAAGGGTACAGTACAGGGATAGAACAGTGCTGTACAGCGCATGTATGGTGAATGTTTATACTGGGTGTATGTATACCTGTGAGGAGTACAGTCCTTGAGAGATGTAGTGTTGTGCTTGTACTGGGAGTATGTGTGCCTGAGATGAGTACAATACATGAAGGGTGTAGTGTTGTGTAGTGCATGCATGGTGAATGTGTGTGCTGGCTCTATGTGTGCCTGAAGGTGGCACAATGCAGAAAGGCTACAGTACTGAGAAGTGCACGCAGAGTGAATGTGTGTGTTGAACGTATGTGTGCCTGGGGGTGGCACAATACATGGTGGTTACAGTACTGGACAGTGTGTGTGCTGTGTACATACACTGAATGGAAGTGTGCCTGTAATGGTACATTACACGGAGGACACTGGGTTTCATTTTGGGAAGCCCAGGCCTGCCAAGTGAAGATATGAGGTGACAGAGGAACCTGCCCAGACATATTTGTGTACTGCTGCATTCCTTTGAGCTATGTGGGACGCACTGGAGAAGAGAGAGAGAGACTCCCCCTGTACACTTCAACGGATGCTCTTTGATTCAGTGAGAGATCACAAGAAAGGGACCTGAAAACATCTCAGGGAGGAGATGGGGCTGATATGGGACTAATAAAGAGTAGGACTGGGAGCCCGGAATTAACCTTTTGATGCACATATCTCTGTGGCTGACATCTAGATGTGAACTCCAGTCACTCCCATGGCCTGTGTTGTGGGGCTGTCATCTTCTCAGTCTCTGCTGCTGTGACAGACGGTGTTACAAGGTGCAGACGGAGTAGAGAAGAATGTACTTCAAAAGAAGCAGAACCTCAACATAAAACTTCAAAGACCCAGACCCTAAATCACGTTTGGTGTCTGGAAATGGACAGTAAGATGGGGAAGTTGAGACCCCAAAAATGTGTCATCTGCCAAGCAGCCAGATGGGCTATGTGAGGAGGAGAAGCAAGGCTTCTGCCTGTGACCAGGACTGGGGGCCAAGGCCGGCTGGGTGCGGGGACATTACCCAGGGAAACCAAGACCACCTGCTCTGGAACCTGAAGCACCAGTGCCTACCTGCTTGGCAAGTCCAGTGTGCTTTGTGAGGAAGAGGAAAGTTTTGGAGGGAGCGAGGTCCAGTGGTGAACCCTGTAGAGTGGACTCCCAGTGTGAGGATACGGCTGTCGCACCAATCGGGTTGTTACCTGTGCGCAGATTCAATTAGTTGATTCCCGCATGCCAGGAGAGGACCACCATGAAGATAGCCATGGAAAGGGTGCTGTGCAGAGAGAGCACAGCCAGTATAGGACCGTTGTGGTGACCTCTTATGCCAGGAGGGACCGCAGTGGAGGATACTGCCGGACAACAAGGGCCGAAGCCTGTGTTGGATCATAGCAGTAGGCCCATGTGCCTGAAGGGGCTACCGTTATAGAGCTGGCACGTGGCAGGCAGTGGTGCAGCAACCCCAATATGCCAGGAGGGGCTAATGGAAACAATCTTGGTGTGAGGATCGGGCCAAAGCCCGAGAACTGTGAAGACGTGATGACCTGTAGGTCATAAGGCGTATTGAAGACTATACCTGGCTGACCTGACCCTGTGGACTGAGTGATGATGCCGTGGACGCATCGCCACATCACTGAGGCCCAGAACAGAAGTATCAGAATCAAACCCCCTCCCCCTCAATCCCATTATTGGGGAGTGCAGGACTTACTGTGCAGGAGGAATGCAGGAACACCTCCGATAGCTTCCTGACTGTGTAGGCTCAGAGGAAACCCTGGGCTTGCTGAGTGCTGTTGTGCCTTGCACGTGCAGCCGACTGACCAAGCTGGACCGGTGCCTTGCAAGAGTCCGCAGATGGGGAACCCACTGTGATGCTACACATTTACTCTTTGCTAAAGCATATAAGACTTGGTGACAGGCCTACCGGGCCCCCCCGGGGACTCGCTGCTAAGGGCACTGTAGTGCCAAGACACTTTAACTATTTTCTAAGAATCAGAGCAAACGCTTGAGTTAATGCCTACTAGTGAGCTTTTCCTGGGTGCGACCTCCTTTGAATGGGGAATAACCCCCCCACATTGCGAAGAGCGGGGTGGATAGGGATTTGCTAGTGAAACACTAGAGGCCCGACCTCAAGGAGCAAATGTGTTGTTGTCTATAAATGTCGTAACCTGGCTTTGAAAGTGTAGAGCTAGAAATAAAATACTTATTTTTATTATAAAAATAAGTCTTTGGTTGGACCTTGATTTATTGATACTGCTGTGCACTCTTTGAGTTATGAGTCGTGTTCACTAATCTGTATCCACACTTCCCACCCAATGGAGCCTTTAACTGCTCATCCACAGCTACCACTTAGAGCAGTGTTTCCCAAACTGGGGTCCGAGGACCCCTAGGGGTCCGTGGCACATTCCCAGGGGGTCCTCAGCCAGCAATTTTAAAAGCACTGCAACGTTCTTTGTAAAATTAGCAGTTTTTGAGCAACTATAAAAGTGTCAAGAAAATGCCAGTGATTAATGTACCTGCTGGAGACAGATGAGAGTTTTGTCCAGTGGCAGCTTTGACTTATCTAATGTGACACAGAGAGTTAATATGCCTACTGCAAAGAACGTGTACAATGCATTTTAAAAAACAGTATTTTATGTGCCTAGATCAATGGGTTACTGATTTTGTCACAGAGATTCTTTCGTCACTGTGCAATTCATAAGAGAGAATCGTAATCTAGCAGTGTCCTATAAACTGTCATCAAAGAGCTGCTTGCAAACTGCCTGGTAAAAGTTAGCAACATATGTTTATTCCCAGTCTATCATTATCCTGATGCTGCTATGTTCCCACTTCCTGCACATGAACAAGTTTGTAATGCTGTTTTGTCACTTCTATGTGTGCTGCCTAATGCAGCACACATGGAAGTTACAAAACGTCATTTTTATTAAAGATTGTTTATGTGCAGGAAGGGTCAGCTTTCTGAACATAAACAATCAAATGTGTTTTGCTTTTTCCATTGGAAAAAGCAAAAACGAGGAGAAATAAGGCATTTCTCCTCATTTCGCAAAGTTAAGACCGGGTTTTTCATGGTTTTAATTTGGGTGCTGTCTCCTATTTAAGCTGAGCTTGTAAATAGAGGGCAGCGTCAAAATTAATGGGTGTTGGAGTGAAACGCCCACTGTAACTCCCACTGCCCACCTTTTTCACGCTAAGCATTGCATGATAGGGGGCCTTATTTACAAGGCAGCGTTAAGCCACAATAAGTGGCTTAACGCTGCCTTGTAAATAAGGTGAAGTCCCTATTGCCACAGGAACATCGCTAAAAATGACGTTCCCATGGCGATAGGGACTTGTAAATATGCCCCTGAAATCCTTAGTAATTCGAGTATTTGTTTTGTGTGCACACGTGTTTTTATTTTTTTTGAATTACTGTTTTAATGTTTGAAATTTAAATCCTACAAATTGCTTGGGGGTCCCCGGCTTTCAGTGGTGACTCAATGGGGGTCCTCAGGAGTCAAAGGTTTGGGAACCACTGACTTAGAGTAAAGTGAATGCAGAAGGGGTACTTGGCCCAGTTGCTCAGGCTCTATAGAAGGTTAGTCCTCATGACATCAGGAGTAAAAGGCTTCAACCACCACGGTTGGGCCCAGTAACCCCGCCATGCCTCATGGCCCTCTGAAAGGGGCTCTGGCACATGACAGTTCTACCTACACCTAATCAAAAGTTAGCTCTTATTAAATGTAATAGGGTAACCCAATGTTATCCTATGGGAGAGGTAGGCCTTACTACTGGGACATGAAAAGCTTGAAAACACATGTACTACTTTGTAAATACAATGCACCCAGCCCTAAGGGCTGTTTAGGGCCTACTTCTGGGCTGGCTTATATGTATTAAAAAGGAAGGTTTAGGCCTGGCAGAAGTCTTATTTTGCCAGCTCGAATTGGCATTTTAAAACTACATCACAGGCTGTAGTGGCAGGCCTGTTACATGTTTAAAAAAACGTTACTTTTAGTGGGTTGTTCTTGAGTGATGTTGCCCACTAATAGCATTTAATTTACAGGCTCGGGGGACCCCTGGTAATATATAAGAGGGACTTTTAAGTAAATTAAATGCATGAATCAGATTTAAGCCATTTGTACCATGTTTTACGGAACAGCACAAGCACTTTAGCACTGGTTGGCAGTGGTAAAGTGCACAGGGTCCTGAATGTAACAAACAAAGGTTCCAAAAACAGGAGGGTTAAAGGCAGAACATTTGGGGATGACCCTGCAAAGAGAGCCAAGTCCCAAAAAAAAAACCTCCAGCCAACATCTAGGTAGACTAATCAATACTTCGATGGGCTCCCCTGCTTATGTGATAGAACATGGACAATGGGTCTCTTCTGCAGTGGCACTAGTCAGTTCTGTGCCCCTCTGAACTCAGTTGGATCCCTCCGTCAACACTCTTCAGAGGCACTGGGCTGACCTATGGAGCCCATCTGTGAAGCTCCTAACATTACTTTGCTCACAGATGCATCCCAGTAGGCAGACAATACAGTTACACAAAATCACTGAGTGGTAGTGCACAAACAGAAGCTCTGAATCCCACCACTGAACTCCAATGTAAGAAAAATGGGGACCTCATTTACAAGATTTAGGTGCAGGGCAGTGCCGCAAGGAATCTTGCTGCACTGCCCTGCGTCAAAAGAAAAGGGCAGGAATGCACCATATCTATGAGATTGAGATACAGCGCATTCCTGCCCTTTTCCCCAGGGCTGGTGCACAGGGAGCTGCTGTGTGCCAACGCAGGCACCCTTGCACCAATGCAGGCACCCCTGCGCCATGGTGCAAAGGTGTCTGCATTGTAGGGGTGATTGTTTTTGTGCAGGGAGGGACATCTTCCTGCACAGAAACAATCACAAGAGGTGTTTTCCTCAGAATGCAGCACACATAGAAAGAGGGAAAACCAAGGAGAAATAGGGATATTTCTACTCGTTGTGCCTCCCTAAAGCCCCCCCCCCCCCCCCTCCAAGGGGGCGTTATAATCTGATGCATTCCCAGGTTTACGATTCCTCGTAACTCTGAAATGCTTCAGATTCCCTGGTTGCAGCTTGGGAACATCTACAGCAACATCCAGTGTTCTGCGTGAAAGGGGCACATATTTACAAGGTTATGAAAAGCCATGCAAAGTGGCTTAGCGTGGCCTTATAAATATGCTCCGGCACATTGCACCACCGGAGAATCAAAAACGTGACGCTCCAGCGACGCATAAGTGCTGCTAGGGGCCTCGTAGATGAGGCCCAGGGTTTTTGATTGAGGGGGGTTAAAACCCTTCTCGAGCAACAACAATAATCCATGTCAGGGTGAACCACAAAAGTCACTAAATTAACATGTGCTTAACCTTCTTGCTTGACACAAAAGTAGTCAGGCTGAACTTAAAGGCACTGCATTACGTATGTATGCATCACACAAAAAGTAATGAAGTGAAAACACAAAACAAGAAATATCCCACACCAATTTAGAAAAATAGAGCAAAATCTAATCAATAAAATGAGACCACAATGACGAGAGTACTAGAGATATGCAATTTTAAAGGGTTAGGTGAAAATAGGCCAAGAAGCAGAAAGCACTAACTGTGGGTATATGGTCGCGCTAGACCAAGGCCAAGTCACAAGTTCAAGCCAACCGCAATGGAGTGCAGGTTGTATGCAGGGGCCAGGTTAGTTCAGCTGAAAATGTCACCTTTTCAAAGTCCAGTGTGCTGAGTTCAAAACTTCAGATTTAACAGGAGGAGCTCAACCAATGCCAGCCAAGGGTCCACGGCCTGGGGAGGCACCTCTTGTGGATCGGGTCCTCATTCCAGTTGAGGCCAGCAGGGCTCAGGCTAGTCCAGTTGCAGGTCAAGGCAGTTACAGTTGCAGGCCCAGGTAGTTATAGTTGCAGCACATCAGCTTGGCAGTTACAGGGAGGCCGCTGGTGCTACAGGTGTGTCCCTGTAGTTCAGAACAGGAAGTCAGCCAATTGACCCTTGGAGTTACTTAGGTTATCCGGGGGTGAATGGAGCAGGTCCAGGCTTTCTTCTCAGAAATCAGGACAGGCCTCAAACAGCAGGACAGGTGGGGGCAAGACAGGTCTCAAGCATCAGGGCAGTCCTCTGAAGGATAAGGCAGACCTCAAGCAGCAGGGCAGTCCTCTGGGGGGGGGGCAAGACAGGTCTCAAGCATCAGGGCAGTCCTCTGAAGGACAAGGCAGACCTCAAGCAGCAGGGCAGTCTACTGGAGAAAAAGGCAGTCCTTCTTCTGTAAAGTCCACAGGTCCAGAAGTGTACTGATGAGTGGCCCAGAAGGTCCAATATGTATACCTGGTGCCACCCTTTGAAGTGGGGGAAACTTCTAATCCACCCCCACATTTGGTTCTGGACAGTTCCTTATTTCCTGTTTCTTCCCCTGCCCAGGTTCTAAGACGTCTAGGGTGACAATGGTCAATCAATCAATCAATCAAGCATTTATATAGCGCACTACTCACCCAGAGGGTCTCAAGGCGCTGGGGGAGGGGGGTCCGCTACTGCTCGAACAGCCAGGTCTTGAGCTGCTTCCTGAAGGCGAGGTGGTCCTGGGTCAGGCGGAGGTGGGTCGGGAGGGAGTTCCATGTCTTGGCGGCAAGGTAGGAGAAGGACCGTCCCCCTGTGGTGGCTCTTCGGATGCGGGGGACGGCGGCAAGGGCGTGGCCGGTCGATCGAAGCTGGCGTTTGGGAGCGTAGAAGTTGAGGCGGCTGTTGAGGTATCCTGGGCCTTGGTTGTGTAGGGCTTTGTGTGCGTGGGTGAGGAGTCGGAAGGTGATTCTCTTGTTGACCGGGAGCCAGTGCAGGTCTCTCAGGTGTCCGGAGATGTGGCCGCGACGGGGGATGTCCAGGATGAGTCGTGCTGAGGCGTTCTGGATCCGCTGGAGTCTCTTCTGGAGTTTGGCGGTGGGTCCGGCGTAGAGGGAGTTGCCGTAGTCTAGACGGCTGGTGACGAGGGCCTGGGTGACCATCTTCCTGGTCTCGGTGGGGATCCACCAGAAGATCTTACGTAGCATGCGCAGGATGTTGAAGCACGACGAGGAGACGGCGTTGACTTGTCTGGTCATGGAGAGGGAGGAGTCCAGGATGAAGCCCAGGTTGCGTGCGTGGTCTGTTGGTTTGGGTGCGCTGCCTAGGGCGGGGGGCCACCAGGAGTCGTCCCAGGCGGAGGGTGAGGATCCCAGGATGAGGACTTCCGTCTTGTCCGAGTTCAGTTTCAGGCGGCTGTTCTTCATCCATTCGGCTACCTCTTTCATCCCTTCGTGAAGGTTGGCTCTGGCGGTGGCGGGGTCGTTGGTGAGGCAGAGAATCAGCTGGGTGTCGTCGGCGTAGGAGATGATGTTGAGGTTGTGCTGGAGTGCGATGTCTGCGAGAGGGCTCATGTAGACGTTGAAGAGGGTTGGACTGAGCGAAGAGCCTTGAGGAACGCCGCAGATGACTTCGGTGGCTTCAGATCTGAACGGGGGGAGGCGGACTCTCTGTGTCCTTCCTGCGAGGAAGGAGGTGATCCAATCCAATGCTTTTTCCTGGATTCCGACGTTGCTGAGACGCTGCACTAGTGTACGGTGGCAGACAGTGTCGAAGGCCGCGGAGAGGTCTAGGAGGATGAGGGCGGCTGTTTCTCCGTTGTCAAGCAGTGCTCGGATGTCATCGGTGGCTGCGATCAGGGCGGTCTCGGTGCTGTGGTTGGCCCGGAAGCCAGACTGCGAGAGGTCGAGGGAACCGTTCGTCTCGAGGAAGTCGGCCAGCTGCTTGTTGACGGTCTTCTCGATGACTTTTGCAGGAAACGGGAGCAGCGAGTTGGGGCGGTAGTTCTTGAGGTCGGTGGGGTCGGCTGATGGCTTCTTTAGTAGAGCTGTGAGTTCGGCGTGCTTCCAGCTCTCCGGGAAGGTGGCGGTGTTGAAGGAGGAGTTGATGATGTCCCGCAGGTGGGGTGCGATGACAGCGTCAGCCTTGTTGAAGACGTGGTGAGGGCAGGGGTCGGTAGGAGATCCGGAGTGGATGGAGTTCATCGTGCGGGCGGTGTCTTCGGTGCTGATCGGGGTCCAGGCGCGAAGGGTGGTGGTGGGGGGCGGTGGTTCGGTCGTGGCGTGCATCGGTTGTGTGCTGAAGCTGTTGTGTATGTCAGCGATCTTGTTGTGGAAGTAGGAGGCGAGGGAGTTGCAGAGGTCTTGCGAAGGGGTGATGTCGTTGTTTCCGGCGTTGGGGTTGGAGTGCTCTTTGACGATGGTGAAGAGTTCCCTGCTGTTGTGTGCGTTGTTGTCCAGTCGTTCCTTGAATGCGGTTTTCTTGGTGGCGTGGATGAGTTGGTGGTGTTTTCGGGTGGCGAGCTTGAGGGTGGTCATGTTGTCTGGTGTCGGGTCTCTGCGCCATGTTCTCTCGAGGGCTCGGCAGTTCTTCTTGGAGCTCTTGAGTTCGTCGGTGAACCATGGGGCTTTCTTGCTCGCGGGTCTGCTAGGCGGGGTCTTCAGAGGGGCGAGGTCGGCTGCGCAGTTGCTGATCCACTTCGCGAGGTTGGTGGCCGCCTGGCTTGGGTTCGTTGCACTGGTGGGAGGGTTCATGCTCAGGGAGATTGCGAGCTGGTCGGCTGTGATCTTGTTCCAGCTTCTGCGTGCAACCTGTTGCTGGTGGTGGTGGATCGTGGTCCTTCTGAAGCTGAAGTGGACGCAGCTGTGGTCCGTCCAGTGGAGTCCGGTGGCGTGGCTGAAGGCGATGTCCTTGCTGGATGAGAAGACGGGGTCGAGTGTGTGTCCGGCGTAGTGGGTGGGGGTGGTGACCAGCTGCTTGAGTCCCAGGTTTGCGAGGTTGTCCAGCAGGGTGGTGGTGTTGCGGTCGTTGTTGTTCTCCAGGTGGAAGTTGAGGTCCCCGAGGAGGATGTAGTCAGCGGAGGGGAGGGCGTGCGGGCTGATGAAGTCGGCGATGTCTTCGCTGAATTGTGTACGTGGTCCCGGGGGTCTGTAGACGAGGGTGCCTCTGAGGGTGGTCTTGGGGTTGATGTGGACCTGGAAGTGCAGGTGCTCGGCGGGTGCGAGGGTGTCATCGGTGTAGGTCGTGATGCGGATGGTGTTCCTGTGGATGATGGCGATGCCTCCTCCGGTCTGGTTGATGCGGTCCCTTCGGATGATCTTGTAGCCGTCTGGGATGGCTATGGCGATGTCGGGCGGTGAAGATGCGTTCATCCAGGTTTCCGTGAGGAAGGCGACGTCTGGTGAGGTTGTGTCGAGCAGGTTCCAGAGCTCGATGGCGTGTCTGTGGACGGAGCGGGTGTTGAGCAGGATGCATTTCAGGTGGCTGCTGCTGTTGCTCGTCTTGGTTGGTGCTGGAGTAGTGCTGGTCCGGATGCAGGTGAACTTGCAGGCGTTGCAGCAGAAGGGTCCGTGGGTGCGTCTCGGGGTGGCTCGGTAGCATCCTGGGATTCGGCCGGCGTTGAGTGCGTTGAGGGTGGTGGCGTCGTACGTCCGGCGGGTGGGCTGGGGTCTGCGGGGGCCAGGGGTTCTGGCGCTGGGCGCGGGCCAGGCGCGGACGGGCGCAGACGGGCTTACCTTTGGTGCACCTTCGGCGCTCAATCGGTGCTCCCGCTGCGCGCGGTCGCTCTGGGGGTGTCATAAGAAGGGAGCCGGGAGGGAGGGTCTGCTGGGTGGCGGGAGCGTGGGAACCAATCGGCTGGCGGGGGGGCGGGCCGCAGGGAGGCAGCGGCGGGAAATCGAGTGCGGGCGTCGGGCGGCTCTACGGCGGCTGGGGCGCTTGCAGGAAGCGAGCGGCGCTGGTGAGGATAGCAGGTGGGTCAGCTGGTAGGCAGGAGACACCAGGAGCGTGGGGGCGACCAGGCCGAGGCAGGCGCTGTGGTCGCTACTCAAGTGGAGGCAGGGTCCCCTTAAGAAGGGAGCCGGGAGGGAGGGTCTGCTGGGTGGCGGTAGCGTGGGAACCAATCGGCTGGCGGGGGGGCGGGACCGCAGGGAGGCAGCGGCGGGAAATAGAGTGCGGGCGTCGGGCGGCTCTACGGCGGCTGGGGCGCTTGCAGGAAGCGAGCGGCGCTGGTGAGGATAGCAGGTGGGTCAGCTGGTAGGCAGGAGACACCAGGAGCGTGGGGGCGTCCAGGCCGAGGCAGGCGCTGTGGTCGCTACTCAAGTGGAGGCAGGGTCCCCTTAAGAAGGGAGCCGGGAGGGAGGGTCTGCTGGGTGGCGGGAGCGTGGGAACTAATCGGCTGGCGGGGGGGCGGGTCCGCAGGGAGGCAGCGGCGGGAAATCGAGTGCGGCCGTCGGGCGGCTCTACGGCGGCTGGGGCGCTTGCAGGAAGCGAGCGGCGCTGGTGAGGATAGCAGGTGGGTCAGGTGGTAGGCAGGAGACACCAGGAGCGTGGGGGCGACCAGGCCGAGGCAGGCGCTGTGGTCGCTACTCAAGTGGAGGCAGGGTCCCCTTAAGAAGGGAGCCGGGAGGGAGGGTCTGCTGGGTGGCGGTAGTGTGGGAACCAATCGGCTGGCGGGGGGGCGGGACCGCAGGGAGGCAGCGGCGGGAAATCGAGTGCGGGCGTCGGGCGGCTCTACGGCGGCTGGGGCGCTTGCAGGAAGCGAGCGGCGCTGGTGAGGATAGCAGGTGGGTCAGCTGGTAGGCAGGAGACACCAGGAGCGTGGGGGCGACCAGGCCGAGGCAGGCGCTGTGGTCGCTACTCAAGTGGAGGCAGGGTCCCCTTAAGAAGGGAGCCGGGAGGGAGGGTCTGCTGGGTGGCGGGAGCGTGGGAACCAATCGGCTGGCGGGGGGGCGGGGCCGCAGGGAGGCAGCGGCGGGAAATCGAGTGCGGCCGTCGGACGGCTCTACGGCGGCTGGGGCGCTTGCAGGAAGCGAGCGGCGCTGGTGAGGATAGCAGGTGGGTCAGCTGGTAGGCAGGAGACACCAGGAGCGTGGGGGCGACCAGGCCGAGGCAGGCGCTGTGGTCTTGTGTCAGGTTCCTTAGTAAGTGTGCTGGAGGCAGCCCTTTGAAATGTAAGTGGGGCATACAACAGCGTTGCCCCTCCCATTCTGGCAGGATGGCCCTCTTTAGCTATACCCAGGTCCTATTGTTCACTGTCTGGGCCCAATATGCATTCCTTTTGGGGGAGCTGGAAACTCCTAGAAGGCCTCAGACAATTTAGGGCAGTAAAATGTTACCTTTGTAAAAGTGGAATTTTCATAATTGTAGCTTTAAATATTTCTTTACCACTAAAGAGTGTTTCAAATTAAGGTTTAAAACTCGGTGTATAGTGCATTAATCTCAATCCTGGGTAGCTTCAGCTTCCATTCAGAAGAATCTACAATGTTATGTTCCTAAGACAAAGCTGGCATTTTCTTCCTCTGATCCAATGTTTATCCCTTGGTTTTGGAGATCAAGATCAGGAGAACGATGTTTTTTCATCACTGAAGCTAAACTTTGAAATTTCCTTTTCTCGAACTTATGGTCTGAAACGTCTTGATTCTAATTCTGTCGCTGGCTGGAGACATGACTGTTTGAACAAACTTTTGACTGTTCTTAGAGTGTTTTAGCTAGTTTTGTCCACACCTACTTTTGGTGATCGAACGCTTTACAAATGCTGCTAACAAAACTTAGCATTCAGGATATAAGCACTAACAGATGGGAAAATATAAATAAACATTACAGGAAGTGTGAACACTATAACCTAGGCATGCTTCTGAAAATATTGCAATGTTTTTAGTTAAGTAACAGATTCACAAACGTTTCTACGCCTGTAGATGACATTTGAAGGCTTAAATATGTGAAGCTCTTCTAAAACTCTTCTAAAACTGAAATATTTACTGACAGAACGAGGAATCTCGAGCAGACATGTACTTTAAAGGACACGTCTGCCACCCCAGCACAGTTTTCTCTTGAAGGCCGTGCAGGAAACGCTGGGAAAAGGAGAGGAAAGTATTAAAAAAATGCAGCCTGAGACTAGAGGATAGCCATGCAAAATGTTTGGGAACTATTTGAGAAGCGCAAGAGTTTTGTATTTACTGTGCTTTCCTGCAGATAGTCCCAAGTGTACATCAGCAACCTAAGTGTATTTTACAGGATGAGAAAGGGACGGACTTCCCTCTCTCTTAAGTGAATTGGGGAAAGTATTTTTCTAAATGTAAAGTTGTGTTGTCTTCGGAGAAACCACCAGATCACCCAATCTCAATCAGCCATCCCATTGTAGATGTAGAGAAGGAATGTTTCTTCTGGAATTGGAAAGATAAGAAATTCGTAGTTTTTCAAACAACTTTTTTGTGAATTCCCAATCAATTGGCAATCTTTAATTTTTGTGAATTGTGAACACCATCCTACAATGCTCAATAAGTAGTAGTTAAGTTCTCTACTATTCCATTACGTATCAGTGGGGCAGTTTGTAGTTTTGCAACAGAGCTAAAATGAAATAACCCCATGCACACTAGGGCAGAGGGGCATTTTCTGACCATACTTCACAATGATCCTTTGCCGAATGGTAATGTGTAGTGGTAATATTGTGGTGCTAAGCAACACAAGACTGGTCAACTGGACAAACCCCACAGGGGGCTGTAGAGTAGTTTCAGGCACAAGGGGTTATCAACAAGAAACGTATGCACTTTTAAAACACGCCATCAGGGCTGTGCGTAATGTTCCCAACCCTCACAGCGCCTCTAAGTAAGCTTGTATGTTGACAGTTTCATCAAAAAAGCCCAGCCCTCCTGCAGCATAGAGAAGTGCCAAGACCACCAGGCCAACCTGGTCCATGCCCACCATGAAGGTGGGTGGATCTGCAGGTGCTGACAGTGCCGCTTCTTCCACCGTGCTGGTGCAGACCAGAACGGAAAAAGCTATTACAATTCCCACTAACTTGCCCACCACCACAGATAGCGAACTCAATGCTCGACGAGTCCATCGGACGATCAGGTCTTACGGAAGCCCACCACCAAACAATCGGTGAGCCTACTATACAGGGCTAATCACCACCTCAGAAAGAAGACGTGGTCTCTCGTGAAGCTTGTAGGTAGTTGAGGAACTTTAGATCGTTAAAAGTATTATTACAGTGCTGGCCATAGATATGGGCAGTGATTAGGGTGACCAACTGGCATGGGTGCAAATTCAGGATGGTGACAGTAAAAATTCAGGACAAAGGGTTAAAATTCAGGACAAAAATTCAGGACAGAAGGTCAAAATTCAGGACAAAACTTTGGGACAAAAGGTATGTTTGACAGACACATCAGAGGAGATAGTGCGATAATATATATGTAAATAGACAACCAACATAAGTGCAAGTGAAAATACGTTTATATAAGGTATTAGGTAAACATTGTTATTTTCAGTGCCAAAAGCTCTAACTTGTACAAATGAGTGACCGACTGCATATGCTTGTTTTTTAAAGGTAACTGCACAATGTTACTTCCATCTAAAGTGATACATTTTTGTCCTTGCCTTCAGGCCTACGACATGCCTTAAATGCCCAAATTGGCCCATTGCCATTCTGTATGCCACAATCAGCCAGCAGACAGAAGGACAATAGATCCATCACAGTCTGTGAGAGGCTGGGGAGGGGCTGCTCTTGAGCACAGAGTGCAAGGTGGCTCCAGCAGAGAGACTGCCCAAAAGTGAGCAGTGTAGGTCACTGTAACCCCCCAAATTATGGACAAAAGGTGTCCGTAAGAGGGATAGTCATGGATAACGGACGTGACTTCCAATTAATGGACGGTCAGTGAAATTTACGGACGGTTGGTCACCCTAGCAGTGATGCCGTCACCAAGGCACAGAGAGGAGTACGTATGTTGGTGGCAGAACAGTCTCTCACGGTTCCCCAACTTTTTCCAACTCAATTCTGTCTACACCTCACCCCCACCCTTCAGCCTCCCTGCTCAGTCAGCTTAATTTGTGCCGGTGCTTGTTGTTGCTCGGCATCAGCACTTATTTCGTAACACTGGCACATATTTATGATAGTTTACCACATGGTGGCGTGGTCAGTCTATTTTACAAAAAAACGCATGAGCAAAGTGTTTTAACAATTCAATATACAAATAAAAAATAATACCAGGGTGCTCAAGTCATTATTACTGCTTTGGGTCACCTAGTATAGTGCAAAGTGTCACATCTGTAGGACTGTAATGGTAAGTACTGGCAATACTGGCAGGGACCATAGTCGGTGCAAGCTCCAGAATCCTCCTGAGAAATATCTTGGAACTTATTATTTTGCAAATTAAGTATTGTGTGCGGTACTAGGTGCCGGTTAACTTATGGATGTTACAAGGATTGGCTTCACCTTAGCCATTCTGGTGCTCCCCTTAAGATGATCTCATTTTGTGCTGCTGTCCTGTAAGTGAAATTGCGAAATAGTCATGCAGTGCTGCTGGCTGTGACGTGTTTGGTGTCTGTGAGAGGAAAAGTTCCACTGTTGTTACCTGTTGTTTGAGAGCAAGGACCACTTGCACATCTGCTTATGATCCTGCATATCTCTTCATTGGACTCGATTAGAAATGGCCAGGTATTTAACGTTCCGGTGCAAATTACAAGTGCTGTGATGTTTGCGGCACCTGGTAATTTCTAGGTGTGATAAAGACCCCACTTTCAGATCCCCCACCCCTCCACCCATTAATTTACCAGGACTAACCTACTGATATTTAATCGGGGCAAAAGACCAAAATCTGCATGCTATGGCTCATTTGTTAGGGCTAAATTTGGAATACACTATGTGAATTGCACCTGTTTTATTCTGAACCCTTGGAAATTTGATTTTAAGGAGTGAAATAACTATTGCATTCCCTATCAAGGTACATGTAATCAAAGCCTTTGTGTCAGGGATGATTGCCCTTTTGCTCTCTGTTGTATGCATGTGTGAGAAATTGGTTTATTGGTTGAAGAAGTGCAACTCTTCTCAAGCAACAACCACCATCCTCATCAGGATGAGCCACAAAAAGTCACTAAATTAACCTATGCTAACCCTCTGGTAGATTGGCTCAAAATCAGTTAGGCTTAACTTGGAGGCAATGTCTAAAGTATTTCTTCAGGACTCAAATAGTAATAAGTAGACATGGAGATATGCAATTTTTAATTCTTAGGTAATAGTAGCACCAAAAAGTGCAAAGTGCCAAATAGGGTTATTTGGTTGCGCTAGACTGGGACAGAGTCACAAGTTCAAACCGGCCACAATGGCGTGTGGGCCAGGTGCAGGACAGAGGTCAGCCCTCTGGTCAATATACCTGGTTGTACTTGGACTGAGATGCAAGGTCCTGCGTCGAGTTGCATCAGTTTCGATAAGGCTGCCAGTCAGGAGCTGTGAGGTGCTGTATTGAGTTGCATTGCACTGTGTATGTTCCGATGAGGCCGCTGATCAGGAGTTGTGAGGTGCTGCAGTGCGAGGTCCTACGTCGAGGTGAGTCACGCTGTGTAGGTTCCGATGGGGACGCCAATCAGGAGCTTGAACATGCTGTGATGCTAGGTCCTGCATTGAGATGTGTCGAGCTGCATCAGTTCTTATAAGGCAGAAGATCAGGAGCTGCCAGGTGCTACGATGCAAGGTCCTGCATTGAGATGCATTGAGTTGAGTGCAAGTGAGGTGCTGCACGGTCTTATATGCTGCAATCTATATTTTAACCCTTTTAGCATTTGATCTCTTTTGGTTTTAATAACTGAATGTCATTTTATTACTGTATCCTACCTGAGTGAAGTCTTCCTACTTCTGGTCCGCCGCAGGGGCTCTCGTTTGAGCAGAGAGAGAGTAGATTTTTTTCTGCCTTCACTGGCCGCCATTTTAGGTGGTTGGCGGTCTAGCTCTTGGACTATTTCCGGAGGAAGACAATTAAAAAGAATGGGAATTCGGGCGCGCAGCAGACGCTCAGCAGGCACGCCAAAGGCAAACCTGTCTGTGCCCGTCCGCGCCTGGACCGGGCCCAGGGCCGGAGACCCTGGCCGTTTTGTTCCTGTGCATATGACTCAAGATACTATTATAGCACTTAATAAGGGTACGAGGGAAAGCTGCATTAATATTGATTGCTCCCTTTTAAAGACTAACTCAGCAATGCGTTGTTTAACATGTGGCCTAAAAGTAAGAACCAGACCCAGTAAGCTTTTCTCTGAGAACAAATCCCATTTAAAGAAAAGAGCTGTTAGATACACCAAAAAAAAGATAAGGAACAATAATCAGAAAAACTAAATAATAAGTGATTCTAGTAAAGACAGTAAAAACAAAATAAACATGATATCTTGTGTATTATTAAACACTAGACCATTAATAAAGCACAACAGTAAATTCCACTTATTTATGGAGCTTGTATTCTGGAAAACATTATTCTAGAAACAAACTTTACAGTTCTGGGAGATTTTAACTCCCATCTAGAGGCAAACTCCAACCCCGATACTCCCTCACTTCTGCAAACCTTCTCGGCCTTAGGCCTAGACCAAATAGTTCTCGAACCAACACATCAGGCAGGTCATACTTTGGATGGGATTTTTACTAATAATACCCAACCTAGTCAATGTAAAGACCTCTCAAGCAGCTTGGACTGACCTTAGAGCAATCGTCTTTGATTTGTTGCTTCCGCAATCAAACTTTGAACGCGGAGAAATTACCTCCTTTTCGCCTTTCATGTAACTGGCGAAATGTGAAGGCAGATCACTTCAACAATATACTTAAGAACACAAGTTTAGTGGCAGAAAATAATGCGGTGGCAGCAGCCAAACAATATAACAAATGGCTGGAAACTACATCAAAACAAGTAGCACCCGTCAAAATGGTCAAACTAAAGTGACAAAATCGCTCAGCTCCTTGGTTCTCACCAGAGCTTAGGAAATGTAAGCAAAATTGTAGGAAACAGGAAAGAAATAAGAGACTGGCATATAAAGAGGAAGAAAAGGAAAAATATAAACAGTCAATAGCTATATACAAAGATAGCATCTTGAATGCCAAGGCAGAATATTGTACAAAGAGGAAGCCAAAGACTCAACCAAAGAGCTTTTTCGGACTGTGACGGAACTAACAAGTAGTCACAACAAAAAGTCTCTGACTGCCAATCAGGCTTTTTGTAATTCACTGGCAAATTTCTTTTTAGAAAGAGTAGAATCAATTGTTAAAAAATTCTAAGATGGTAAACTATGCACTACGTTGATACCCACTAATGGGAACAATTACTCCCTCAATGCAACCAAAGCCTTGAATGAATTTGTTCCTCCACCAGCAGAGTATATCATAAACCTATTAAAAAAAACACCTTGGGTTCACCAGATGATCCATGCCCGCCAAATACAACTAAACTAGCAGCAGAAATCATTGCATCTAAATTAACATCTATTTACCAAACTGTGTGCAAAACAGGCCCTTTCCCAAATATCTGGAAAAGGGCAGTCTTGATCCCTCTTCTAAAGAAAGCCTCTTTTGATCATAATGACCCGTGCAACTATTGTCCAATCTCCCATCTCCAATTACCGGCCAAAATAGCGGAAAAATGTCTGAATGATCAACAAGTATCTTTCATAGAGACCAACAAACCTTTGGATAGGACACAATTTGGCTTCTGGACGGGCCATAGTACGGAGACAGTATTGCTGAAGGCAACTGAAGAGATCAGGCAAGCTCTGGATCAAGGCAAAGGGCAGCCCTTATCCTGCTAGATCTCTCAGCGGCTTTTGACATTGTCAATCATAAATTACTGCTAAGTCGCTTAACTACCTGCGGAGTCACAGGACTGGCTTGGAACTTATTAGAATCCGACTTAGCGGATCGGGATCAAGTAGTGAAGTTAGAGAACTTTACTTCCCACTCTTTCTCCTTGCCATGTGGAGTCCCACAGGGATCCTCACTGAGCCCTACTGTTTTTAACATTTATGTTTCCCCATTAGCAGATTTTATAAGAAATTTCGGATTTTCACTCGCATCCTATGCTGACGATACCCAAATTGTTGTCTCCATAGGGAAAAATGATAACACTGGAAATAGATTTCAGAACTGCATGTTAGCAGTCCACGATTGGATGGATAAAAACTGCCTCAAACTGAATGCAGAAAAAACAGAGGTCCTAATGTTTGGAACAAAATCATCCTTTTGGGGTCTGTCAGCCTGGCCAACCACAATGGGCCCAACTCCCCTTCCAGTGGAAAAGGCTCGAAACTTGGGTGTGATTATTGATACTGAACTTGACTTTACAGATCATGTAAATATACTTACTTATTCCACATTTAACACCCTAAGTCTAATCAAAAAAGTTCTGCCTTTCACACCTGCCAATCTACAAAAAACATTAGTTACCTCGCTAATCCTGTCTAAAATAGATTATTGCAACAGTTTGCTTCTGACCACCCATGAGTATAACATAAACAAACTTCAGGTCCTGCAAAACGCTGTGGCTAGGCTTTTGCTGAAAATCCCATAATTTTGTTCAGTTTCCCAAGATCCGAAAGATCTGCACTGGCTTCCTGTTAAGCAAAGAATCACCTTTAAGGTGTTATGTTTAACCTATAAGGCAGTTCATAATCTTGGTCCTGACTTTTTGAATCAAAGTTTTAAACAGTATGTCCCTGCTAGAAAGCTTTGTTCAGCCACTGCAAATCTATTGGTACAGCCTAAATTTAAACAAGTACGATGGGGTGGAAAGAGCATCGTGCTGGAAGTGTCTAAAGTATGGAATACACTTCCTCTCTATATAAAGAACGCATCCAGTCTCCTTTCTTTCAGGAAGGCTGTAAAGACCTGGTTATTCATATCCTGGTAACTCTTATGACAGACCCTGTCTGATACTCGCAGCCGATACATTACAGCGCTTAGACGCCTCAGGGCAATAATGCACTATACAAATATAGCTAACATAACAAATCTGCGTCAGCTCAAATGAGGCTGACAATCAGGAGCTTCTAGGATCTATAAAAGTAGCCCTCCTGAAAATCCGGCTAATCATAGGCTAATTGCACTAACAGATGTAGAGGCGAAAATGTTTGCAACATGTCTACTTAAGGACTTAGAAGAATGGGAGATGACAAGGAAAATAATTTCAATCTTCCAAACCGGGTTCCGCAGGGGGCAGTCAACAACTACGTACCTGCTATTTCTCACTTTGAAGGCAGAGAGAGCAAAACACAAAAAACAAAGCTTTATATCTAAAAGCTGCCTTTGACTCCGTTCCTCATAACCTAGTTTGGGCAAAGTTATCCGCATGGGATGTACTGAATCCACTGCTGGATATGATTGAATGCTATATTCAAATACGTGGGTGCAGGTCAACCTGGGAGATGACGGATGTACCACCCGCCGCCTTGAAACACATAGGTGCCGATTCCGATCCTGGAAAAACCGGGTACGAACCGTCGGTCGGAGCGTTTTCTCCGTCCGACTCGTACCCGGGAAAAAAACATTACAAACATGGAAGTACGATTCGCACGGAAACACCATTTCCGTACGAATCGTAAAAAACACCGACCGACGAAAATATACATACGAATGTGATCCGGGAATGCTCCGACGTGACGTCGGGACGCTTTCAGGCAGCGTTTCACGAACCAGGAAGTACGATTCGAACCGACAGCCGTCCGGGCGGCAATATTTTTACAGCACCCAAAAAGTGCCGGAAAAGCGAAGTATGCTGCGAAACGACCAGATTAGGGGGCCCGGTACCCCCCCCCCAGCCCCCGTGAGTACGCGCCGAACCCCACCCGTCTATGTACACCCATGTACGTACGAGTCGTACCCCCACCCGTGTATGTACACCCGTGTACGTACGAGTCGTACCTCCCCCGTGTATGTACACCCGTGTACGTACGAGTCGTACCCCCCGTGTATGTACACCCATGTACGTACGAGTCATACCCCCCTGTGTATGTACACCCGTGTACGTACGAGTCGTACTCCCATCCGTGTATGTACACCCGTGTACGTACGAGTCGTACCCCCACCCGTGTATGTACACCCGTGTACGTACGAGTCGTACCCCCACCCGTGTATGTACGGTGCGTACCCCTGTACGCACCGTACATACAAGGGTGGGGGTTCGACTCGTACGTACACGGGTGTACATACACGGGGGGGTACGACTCGTACGTACACGGGTGTACATACACGGGTGGGGGTACGACTCGTACGTACACGGGTGTACATACACGGGGGGTACGACTCGTACGTACACGGGTGTACATACACGGGGGTTTGGCGCGTACTCACGGGGGCTGGGGGGAGGGTCGGCGCGTATGCGGGCACATGTCTCCATGGTTGCTATGGGAGTTCGGTCCGTACGGTTTATTTTCCATACGGTTGTAACATCGGACGCACGGGATGGATCGTACTTGCGCGGACGGACTTCACTTTTCACATTTGTACGGTAAATCGTCCGGGGACGTGTCGGACACTTTTTCCGACCCGAGAACGTGTGGGGAATTATTCCCAATGCGATTCGTATGGACTTTTTCCCAAGCGAATCGTACTTGGCAGTTTGTACGGCACTTGTACGATTCGTACGGTAAAAAGACCGGATACGAGTCGTACGGGGAAATTTTTTCCAGGATCTGAATCGGCACCATAATGGCCTCAAACAGGGCTGCGTACTTGCCCCATGTCTTTTCAATCTTCTTATGGCTGACTTATCGCATCATTTGTATAATGTTAACGTGCAATCTCCAAACTTTGCAGGCCAAAATGTAAAATACTTGCAATATACTGACAACCCCATATTGTTAAGCCACACGCCGATAGGGCTTCAAAGATTGATAGTCATTTAACCAATATGTTTTAGCTAATGGTCTACAAATGAATACTAAAAAACAAATATTATGATGATAGGATCAACTAAACTGGATAACAAATTTTGGAAAATCAATGGGCTATCGATCGATTCAGTAAAGCAGTATAAATATTTAGGAATTACATTTGTTGATAGAATGACTTTTAAACAACATTTTAATAATTCAAAGGCCAAAGCAACTTCACATTCTTTTGCTTTTAGATTTTTGCGAGACAAGCTGTTATGCCAGATTCGAAAGCATTTACTGAAGGTAATGAAGGTAAAGTTGATTCCCTCGCTCGCCTATGGGTCAACAATCTTTCGGGGTAAAGATAGTAAACTCCTTTCTTATGTTAAGATTTGGCCACTATCCAACAAAGGATGGGGCTCCAAGATGGGTACAAAATTGGCAATCACTAAACTGTAGACTATGCGGTTGTGTCAACGAAACACTATTGCATATTGTATGTATTTGTTACAGATTGCGACAAGAGAGGCAAACACTGTTAAACCCCATATTTAAAGACATAGGAGTGAGAACCTGTCGCCTAGCGATCATATCGTGCCTTCGAGAGCATAATACTGTTCTAACAGCCCATTTTGTTAATGGAAAAAACTGACCAAGGATGATGTTCTGTCTGTGTTATAGGACCAGTAAGTGGTTATGTTAGTAACCGTGCCAATGTATCCATGTAGCTATTGTAACTAGTAAAGCTCATCATGATCAGTTGCTAAAGCTGGCCGACTAATAGTGTTAATATTGTAAGAACAAGGTATGTAAACACCTTAATTTTCTGTTTTTTAATTATATTTATTTGAAGTTATCAAGGAGTACCCTTATGGATAGTTTCTGAAAACAGTTTTGAATCATAGGTTTTTCTTGCATACTACCCTAATAAGACCCAGTTAAGCTTTGAGAAGAGGCACAAATGCACTTTATATATTAAGCCATTATTCATTATTACTGCACATGACATGTGTTTGTACTAATTATAGTTTGTTTGAGGGGATTGCACAAATGCACTTTAATTACTGGGCTGGGTAAGGCAGCCAAGATTGATTGTATGGAAGGTTTTATAATTATAGAGGGATATGGTGATTAACAATGAAATGAAATACTTTGTTGAGAATGAAATATTACTTTTATGATGTTTTATGCGATTTCAATAGTGTTTGTCCTAATTATAGTTTGTTCGAAGGCATTTCAATTACTGGGCAGGGAAAGGCAGCTAAGATTGATTGTATGGAACGTTTTATCATTACATAGAGACATGGTAATAATTAGTTAAATTAAATGTTATTTTGTGAATGAAATAGTAGTATTAGGATGTTTTATGCGATTTCAATGATCTAGTCATCCTTGAACTACCTCAATATTTGTAATGAACTTGTTCAAAAGTATGACGACTCTGTTTTAAGAAACTCGTTGCTTCTATGTTCTTTGATTGTAATGATTTTTATTGATTGGACAATAAAGATTTACTACTACTGTGCCGCCCTGTATCGAATAGGGTTGCAGTGCATCGATTCTGAGGGAACCCACAGTTGGGCAAGTAGGAGTGGACTTCGGGGCGCTTCTTGCGGATCAGGACTCACTACAGCAGAGGAAGCAGGGCACAGGTGTGTCCAGTTGAGGTTGATCATCTGGGCAGATGCGGGACAGGCCTCTGAAGCTTATGTCCCTGTAGCTCAGAACAGGAGCCCAGTCAGCCAGCCCTTGGAGTCGCTCTGGTGGTTCTGGGTTCTAGGAGCAGTTCAAGTCTTCATTCCTCAGGCAGCATGTCAGTCCTTCTTGCAGCAGACCAGCATGGCAGTCTTTCCAGCAGCAGGGCAGGATAGCAGTCTTTCTTCTGAATATTCCACAGGTCCAGACATGATCTGAATTGTTGGTCTAAGGGTCCAATAGTTATACCTCGTGACAGCTTTGAAGTGGGAGAAACTTCTAGACTTCCCCCCACACCTGGGTCTGAAATTTCCTTCCTTCCCATGCCCTGGTCCCGGGATGCCTGGAGTCACAAAAGGCTAGGGTGAAGGTATTTGTGTGTGTGCTGAGGCAGCTCCTTTGAAGTGAAAATGTAGTAGGTGACAGCTCCACCCCTCACATCAGGTCATGATGGTCCATCTGCCAACACCGAGTCCCCTTTTGTGATACTGTCTGGGAGGAATACAAAAAGGTCAACTGCTAAGTACACATAGTCTTGTGACCCAGGAAACAGGCTGCAAGTTCAAAAAGGTTAATACAAGACAATGCTAACTTTCTAAAAGTGGCATTTTCAGAATTGTGACTTAAAATCTGCCTTTACCATTAAAGAGAGTTTTAAATTATAGTTTATTAGACACCAAATATTATATTTGTACCTATTCTCAAACAAAAGTTACCACTCATTACATTTACTATGGCAACACCATGTAAGAGAGGTAGGGCGAGCAGTAAAAGACAAATGTAAGAGTTTTTCACTACCAGGACATGTAAAATGTAAAAGTACATGTCCAACATTTTACACCCTGCCCTATCAGCTGTTTAGGGCCTATCCTAGGAGTGACATGTATGTATTGAAAATGAAGGTTTAGGCCTAGCAAAAGTTGATTTTTCCAGGTCAATATGACAGTTTAAAACTGCACATAGGCTGCAATGACAGGTCTGAGACATGTTTTAATAGACTACCTAAGTGAATGGCACAAAAAGTGCTGCAGGCCTACTAGTAGCATTTAATTTACTGGCCCTAAGTACATGTAGTTCCACTTTACTAGGGACGTATAGCTAAATTAAATGTGCCCATTGGGTGTAAGCCAATCTTACCATGTTTAAAGATGAGAGCACACACACTTTAGCACTGGTTAGCAGAGGTAAAATGCACAGTGTCCTAATGCTGACAAAACAAACTCATCAAAACAGCAGTCAAGCCAAAGAGTTTGGGGACAACCACGCCTTTGTTTGTGGGGATCCCAATGATGCTGCTTTTGTGGTACATGTTTTATGTTCGACAGTGACCTGCACTGCAGCTGCCTGTGGTGTACCTGTTGTGTGTGTGAGAGAATTAATGCCTGATGTCGCTGTGTATACACCTTGCAATTATACTACCATCCCTGCCCTGGGGTGTATAAGGAGAGTTCAGACTCCACGTCCATTCAAACAATGACCTATATGCTGAGACTGTAGAGAACCATCAGTTTTGCGGTCAAACTTAAAAGTTCTGAAACAGTGCCAATAGGACATGACCGCGCTGGTTAAAAGTGATAGATCAGTCCTATTAAGCTACAGCTACTCTGATGTGAAGTGCATGTATCGCCTTAGTGATTTGTAGCAATCAGTACTAAGTACCGATACAATCTCAGTAAAAGTACAACAGCTGTGTCAAGAAATGTCGATAATGTCTCAGTAAATGTACAGCAGCCCTCTTGGTAAGTACTGGATCTGTTCCTTTCTACGTGTAGTTGCCATGCCAATAAATACAAATACTGTTCCTTTACATGTACATAAGCCCTGCTAAGATGTACTTCTATTGTTTTATGAAATCCACAGCAATAAGGCTAAGAAATGGCGGTTTTATTCGACCCAAAGCAACCATACTGAGTGATGTTTTTGTCCCATTAAATGTACAGCAGCCCTCAAACAATTCTGGTAGCTCAAAACACAGGAGAAACCATTTTACACTTAAGTATGCTTGAATTTAATGGTTCATACATAATTTCATATATAAGTGCATTCGTTATGAATAATTATACGTTTGTTGTGAACATTTGAACATGAAGGAACAGTACAGCTTAGAGATGAAGAAAGAAACAACAGCCGACACATGTTTCGTTATATCCGTAACTTTTAAGGCTTGAGCGAGATAGACATGTAGGTCCTTCAAAAATTGATGAATATGGAAGACTCAAAGGTGAGCGTGAACCCTTCGCCGTATTGGGAGGCGAAATGTTCGAAAGTCCTAAAAGCGCCAAGATTAAAGCGTGATGTCTGCTGAGGATTCTCTAACGTGGCCGACTGGTCCCAAGAAACGGTGTTTGACTGGCCATGAAGTAGGAAGGTTCCTTGATAAAAAAGTTCTAGGTGTTTCGGTCAGCAACGATAAAAGGCCGGGAAGTGGGTCTGTCTTATTAATATGTAGATGTCCGTCCTGTATGTGGTGAATCACATATCACAAGTGGTTTCTTGTTGAGGCCAAATAACCTTCCCACATTTTGTAGTGCTATAATATGCCCCTTTAACATTCCCAGTCTGGCATCGGTAAATTCAGGGCTGTGTTATGACCCTGACACAATCCTTCAGCGCGTCGATTCTGCAATTACCTCTGGTCCGCGTAAGGTTTCATTGTGTTATGCACATCAGTATCGTGTTGTTCGATGTTCATTTGTGTTTGCGTCAGGTCGTGTCTGTAAACTTAAGGGCAGATTATCATTGTTTTGCGTCGGCCTGCGCCATGCAAGGCAACGTAGAGCAACGCAAAAGCTAGAATCAGATTTACCAAGTCACGCAAGGCCACTCTACGTGATCCTGTGTGGCTTGGTAAATCTGGTGTAAGCATGGCAGTGCAAGTTTGCTGCCTTGCTTTACACTGGGTGGTGAAGGCGTTACATGGGTGGAGAGTAGGTGTTCCCTGGCATCCACCCAAGCATTCTGACACATTCCCAGATTTACCAACAAGGATAGACCTGGAAATGCTTCAGAACTGTACACCTTCCCACCAGAAGCGCAACAAAGAGAACTTTCTTTATTTCTACTTGTTGCATTCTGAATCGCATTTCGAAAGAGGAAATTGCCTCTAAAGATTGTTTTTCTGCCGGAAGGTGTCGCTTCCTGCACAGAAACAATCCTGCTTGTAGCAAAGGCACTCTTGCACCATGGCGCTAGGCTGCACTGAGTGTGCCAGCACAAGAAGAGGATAGGAATGCACCATGTCTTGAAAGATATGGTGCATTCCTGGCCTCTCCCTTTCATGCATCGCAGCAGGGGTTCTTACTACGTTAAGTTGCATGAAAAAAGTATCCTGCCCCTTTGTATGGTAAGCTCATTTAGCTTCTGGTATCTTTTATACACATTCATCAGCTGTCATTGGAACCTTGCCTATGTCCTCGAAGTGAGGAGAAACTGGTGGTGCAGATTTAAGGAGGCTGTAACTGTGTACTGCTCGTTTTG
Organism: Triturus cristatus; assembly: GCF_964204655.1. Classification (NCBI taxonomy): domain Eukaryota; kingdom Metazoa; phylum Chordata; class Amphibia; order Caudata; family Salamandridae; genus Triturus; species Triturus cristatus. The sequence goes on from NC_140581.1 coordinate 860,011,498, forward strand.
TGGGTGGCAATACATGTGAGTCAGTTCTTGCAAACGACTCTTCATTTCAAGTGTCAACAAGGATGAATTCATCTGCTCATGGGCTCAGGTCCTACAATGGTATCATTTCTAGCAGCACTTATGATTGCTTGTGACACACACGGATGCTGAAGAAATCAGAAATGACACCTTATAGTGGAATTAAAATGTATCTATTTGGGTATTTTGAAGCAACTGTGCAATTGAAAGGAATTACCGATTTTGGGAAAGTTTATGTTTATGTCCTGGGCAACACATTCTGGGGTCACGGTTTGTTAAAAATTGTGTTATGCCAGGAAGAGAAGTAAAGGTTATGTTAAGCTATAAGTTGTGCTAGTGTTGCAGTATGGGGGTATTAAGAGTAGCGGCTGAAAGTGGTGGTGGCAGTATTGAAAAGAATATATCTGTGGTTGGGTACAATTGTGATTAGATACTGGTTTAAATAGGGGTGTGGTATCGAACATAAAGAGGATTTTGAAGAACTGTAGAACTTCGAGGGGTTGAGTGTTCCTGTAGAGTTCAAGATGAGAGAAGTTCGTCTCATGCTTGGGAGGAGTTGGCCGAAGTGATGGAAAAGTTGTGTTCGGAAGGAACAATTGAGGCTATTGATTGATTGTGTCCTTTAGTCATAGCTTTTAAAAAGCACAAAGAGCTGCAAATGTACAAAGACTTGCGCGCCTTAAAACAGCAGCTAGGACAGCAGGACACATCTTACCCAGAACTGATGTTCTGACATCAATGTTGAGAGAGGATATGTTTTTTCAAACTTGTATCTCTGATCTGCTTATCCTCGGGTGGCCCTGGCTCCTAAAACTCACCATCTCTCAGGCTTTGTTAACCTGGAAGTGTCTCCCAGTTTAGGAGAATGCCTTTTGAATTGGAGTCAGCTGCATAATAATAAGGTTTCAGGAAGAAAAGGGAATTTTGTCTTTCAAGGATGATGTTTTTGGTATTTGGCTATACAAGAATGTGGATGTTGCCTTTGATATTTTCAAACAAAATGTGTAACGCCTGCGACTGGATAAATGCGAATTTGGCAGACGCTAAGTGAAGTACATTGCGCATGGCGCGTGTGATTTCTGCAGAAAGTATTAAGCCGCTCTCATGGTTATGAAGAGGGGTCAGACCTTAGCAGTCAGGATCAGATGTTATTGTTCTTGGGGTTCTGCAAATTCTACACCAAATTTGTAACTACATGTAATGATGTGGCTAAGCCTCTCACTAGCTTGTTGAAAAAGGAGACAACATGTGTGTGGGAAAAGGAGCAAGCAGAAAATGTTCATTCGTTAAAGAATGTGTTGATAGATACTCCCACTCTTGTTACTGGAACTGCTCTCATTCAGCATGGCGCGGATGGTGAAAGAACAATTGCATTTAGATCTTGTTCCCTGAAAGGGCCAGAGAAGCGATATTTGGTTATTGAAAAGGAGCTGTTTGCTTGCACTTGGTCAGTGCAAAGGTTTAGGTTGCATGTTTGGGGAGTCAGGTTCAAATTGAAAAGAGATCACAAACCATTTGTGTACATATTAAGCGGCACTAATGTGAACTCCAGTAAGATTATTGTTCAACAGGCGTGACGGGGAATCAAGTAGGTGGAATATGATTTATGGTAGAGGATACCACAGAGGCAAAGAATAAGGAAACAGACTCCTTATGCAGGTTCCAGTCAGTGAAATAGGTGAAGGTAAGTGAACTGAGTTAGGGGATGATCTAGAGTTTTTTGTGGCACAAACGGCAACCTGTGATGAAGGGTGTAACAAAAGGTGAATGGAAGGGAATCGGAAGAGGATATTGGATTAAGTCATGTTGTGAAATTTGTTGTATCATGATTGCTGAAGGAACACTGTGGGGGTAATTCTAATTACAGGCTTAACTGGATGGAGGTGAAATTTGTCGGAAGTCCAGTTGGAACCTAGTGGTCAGATGATTTCTGGAAAAGAGAGCCCAGTGAAGAATGGCTTAGATTTCATGGCTGTTACATACGGTAAGTCAAACTTAGGATCGGGCTTATTTGCCGTATGTCGGGAAATAGAAGATTCAGATTACGAGTCTGGATCGGATTCGGTTCACCCTTATTGTGGGGTATTTTCCTGGGTTGCTACACGTTTATTTCAGTTACTTATTGAAAGTGTTGAATACTCTTCTTGATACTTGGAGCCCTGATGAATTTCCTTTCGTCAAAGGAATGAAAAACGTTGGTTGATGGCCATTTTTACTCCTATTACTAATAAAGAAAACTGATGGACTTATATATATGATTTTTACTCCATTTCCTGGTGCACATTCCATCTTAAAACTGTTTGCTTTTTCTGGATTCCAGTGGAGCTCAACGGCGGAAGTGGATGCACAGGACTCTTAATGTTTGTGGATAGGGATTGATGTGTTGACCCTTGGGTCAGCCGCTGTCAGGAGTGTTTTGTTTAGAGGATCTACTTGTGTTGAGAAAGCTTTGTGGAAGACTGACTATGCATGATTCTCTTCATTCTGTCTGTTTAACAAATGATATGCTATGTTTTGCACTGATTTTGTTTTACAATATAGTAAATTCTCAAAGGGGCCAGCTTCCGAGGCTGTTCAGTTTGTTTTCACTGAAATGACGATCAGCGTGCAAGTCATGCTGATGTCATTTCAGTGAAACTGAAATGAGCCGATCAGCTTGTTTCAGTTTCACTGCCTTGGTGCTCAGGGGGCTATATCAGCCCCTGAGCACCTAGGCAGACGGGAGAGGTATCATTAGAAATCTCCCCTTTCCAATGGTACCCTTCCCTAGTGGATCCCTGCTTGAGGATCGCCACAGGAGGGCAATCAAGGGATCCACCCACTAGGCACCAGGGAGGGGGAAACAGCCCCACGGGCAAGGGCTTTTGCTCCTCCCCAATGTTTTCCCCAGAATTCAGTCTTTCTGTCCTGCGGGAGGGAGATGGGGGCAACAGCCCCCGATCTGCTCACCCCCGGTGGGAGGAGCACACTAGGCACCAGGGATGTATTTCCTTTATCTAGGGGTGGGGTTTGCTCAAAACTGTCATGCCAATGCCCCCCAAAAAACTTCCACAGTCTTTCTGCCTCCCGCCCCCTGGAGGCAGATGGGGGCAATAGCCCCTGATCTGCCCCCCAGGAGGCCGGAAAGCCCACTAGGCACCAGGGATTATGTTTTCTTTATACATTGGGGTGGGGCTGCCCAAAATGGGCATGCCAATGCACCCACCCCCAAAAAACATTGCCACAGTCTTTCTGCCTCCCCTGAGAGGCAAATGGGGTAATAGCCCCTGATCTGCCCCCAGGGATTATGCTGTTTTGTTATTTGTATGAGTGGGGGTTGCCCAGAATGGGCATGCCAATGCCCTCACCCCCAAAAAATGTTGACACAGTCTTTCTGCCCCCCCCCCCCCCGGGAGGCATATGGGGGCAATAGTCCCTTATCTTCCCCCCGGGGGGGACAGAAAGCCCAATAGGCACCAAGGCTTATGTTATTTATTATATGTAGGGGAGGGGGCGGCCAAGAATTGGCATGACAATGCCCCCTACTCCCCCAAAAATAGTCAGTCTTTCTGCCTTCCCCGGTAGGCAGATGGTGGCTTGGCCCTAGGCACCAGGGATTATGTCTTTTTTAATTCATAGGGCGGGCTGCCCAGAACGTGTTTATAGGCATGTCAGGGAGAAGCCCCATAGGCAAGGGTCGCTCCCCTTTTTTTTAGGCACACATTTTGGCTGTTTCCGTGACATTTGTAGCCTCATCTGCCCTTAAGTGGGTGCAGAAAACCACTAGAAACCAGGGAAAGAGAGAGAGAGAGTGTGTGTGTGTGCGTGCGTGTGTGCATGCGTGTGTGTGTGTGTGTGTGTGGGTGTGTGTGTGTGCATGTGACCTTTGGCTGGCATTTTACTGGTGGTGTGTGTGGGCTTGCATTTGGCTAATGGTGTATGTGGACTTGCGCTTGATGACGGTCTGTGTATATTGGCACTTGCCTGTTGGTGAGCGTGAAGTGGCACTTGAAAGGCGGTGTACGTGGACTGGCACTTGGCTGAAGGTGTGAATGGATGGGGCTTGGCTGGCGGTGTGCAGGGATGGCGCTTGGATGGTGGAGTGTGTGAGTAGTGGTTGTCTGACGATGTGCATAGATAGTGCTTATCTGACTGTGTGCGTGGATGGTGCTTGGCTGGCGGTGTACGTGGACGGCACAGCTGGCGGTGTGCATGGGTGGCGCTTGGCTGGCAGTGTGCGTGGATGACGCTTGGCTGGTGGTGGTGGTGTGTGTGGATGGTGGTGTGCGTGTACTGACTCTTGGCTGGTGGCGTGGTTTGCCTGGATCCTCCAGCAGTCTCTTACCCAGAATCCCCTACAATCCTCAAATTTACTTACGAAGTCAAATTCAAAATTCAGCTTTATTCGATTTTTCATACAATAAAAATCATAAAAGCACAAGTTAAAAAGGAAACATTTCACTTATGTTACACAGTTAAAAACAATCAATATTAATCAAATAGCTAAGGTTTATAACTTCAATAAAGCTATTCTACATTGTCTAAGGCCCATATGCCTCAAAATGGGTATTAAAAACCTTTTCCTAGGAGAAGTATAATATTTACAAAATAAAATACAGTGCAAAGCAGTTTGGATTGAAATGTCATCGCACAGGCATGGGAGTAGATTTCCCGACCAGTCATTAACTTCTGGAAAAGTAATAATTCTGTGAAAAGTCCCAATACGAAAATGGGTTAAAAGCATAAGACCAAAACTTCCCTGGACTTACGCAGTCATATTTTCCTCACATTTCTGTGTGGGGAAAATGTAGGATCACTGCGCAGGTACACATTTCCTACCACCCAGCGTTCTCCTTGGTCTCCCGAGACAAAAGATACCTCACTTGTGGACCTGCTTTGGGCCCCCTTCAATCTCTACACATGTTTGGCCCTTCCATGTCACAGGCACTTGTCCCATCCACTACAACAAAAATTAAGGGGAAGTCAAGGAAGGGCTTTTATGATCAGGTCCAGCATACATGCCCAGAAGACTATATTCAAACACTGAGTATGAAGATCCTATCGGGAAACGAAAAGAGGAAAGAAATGCTAACTGTGTGGTTGAAACCGATGGAAATTCGGAGAGTGATCTCCTTATTGGAATAAGACCCTCACACACCTGACAAGTAGGTGTCTTGCTTCATCATCGGGTCTGCTCCTACTCGGGCCGGCGCTGCAATGCCCGATCAGGCACCCGTTGAGGGGCCTACTTCTCGGAGATCTTTTTTCCAGAGCCGATGGGTGAAGTGCAAGTGAGGATCCTAGTGTCAGTATACGTGAAGGTGTTGTGTGCGTTAAAATAGGGAAAAATAATCCAATTCAAAAGAATTTTTAATGAGTATGGTTACTCCCCTAATTAAAATGAGAATAGCGCGTATCGTCACTACAATGTTGTGTTGTGATACGCTAAAAAGAGGTCGACATGTTTCTTGCCTATTTATCAAGGTTGATGGCAATTCCGCAGGACCTAATGATATACTACCTCCACATTTTTTGGTGGTGGTCACCCAAAACGAATAGTGAAGGAGCGGCCACCATTACAGCACCCTAAAAAATGTGTAGGGGTGGTTGGTACCTTGGTGTCAACCGGGGTAAGCAATGCTTAACCTGAAATAAAAACACAGTTAGAATAATCAAAAACAATCCATTAAAATGCTATTACAATGAAAGTCACTCATCCCGATACTGTAGTTTGTGGTAGTGTAAAAACACATGCATTGGGACTGAGTGCAGTGACGTGCTAAAGTGCAATAAAACAGTGGTCAATCAATGGAAGGACACTGCAGTGGTGAAGCAAACAACAGAAGTACGAAAGAAGACAGGAAGGAAACATCGTACTGGGAACATAAAGATATAAGGATATAATCTCATCAAAATGAGTCTCACCCTCGTTCAATCCGTGCCGGGCCATATTGGTACCGGTCTCCGCCAGCACTGCTGTCTAATGTCATGATATATGGTGAAAGCATGTTAAAGTCAAACCCATAATGGGGTGTAAACCACAGCGAATTCATTATTAGGACCCAGGTAAAGATGGTAACTTCTGTAAGGGTCATTCGAGCTCAATGGTAACGCTGATTGTGAAATTCGAACCGACAGAGGCAACCCTGGAGCGGTAACACACATCATTAAGTAAATTTCAAATACGTTACGAAATGATACCTGGCCGACTGTACTGACATCTGTGCCCAAATGATCAGAGATAGCCCTGGTACCGTAAACACATTGCCGAGCAGTCTACGTATCGTAATGGTGCTCGCTTGGAGTTTGGGTCGATTAGTATGAACCTGTGACAAGCGGATACCGCGTGTCTCTTAGTAGTAAAATCTGGTTAAAAACCCCAGACGACGAAGGGGGTTTAAAAAGAAATGGTATTACTCACGGTTTTGCAGTTGGATTATAGCGTTAACCCTACCCCTGCGGAACGGCCGGTCCAAGTAGTCCGGTGACCGTGGAATATTGGGGAAGTGTTGACGAGCCCCGTCCACACTTCCCCAATATGGCGCTCCAGAATGTGTAGCGCTCTAGTCCGTGCTTGACCCGACCCGGAAGTATGGATCATGCACCCAGTGTCCTACTTCCCTTTTTAAGCACCATTAGTGATTCCACGGTCACCGGACTACTTGGACCGGCCGTTCCGCAGGGGTAGGGTTAACGCTATAATCCAACTGCAAAACCGTGAGTAATACCATTTCTTTTTAAACCCCCTTCGTCGTCTGGGGTTTTTAACCAGATTTTACTACTAAGAGACACGCGGTATCCGCTTGTCACGGGTTCATACTAATCGACCCAAACTCCAAGCGAGCACCATTACGATACGTAGACTGCTCGGCAATGTGTTTACGGTACCAGGGCTATCTCTGATCATTTGGGCACAGATGTCAGTACAGTCGGCCAGGTATCATTTCGTAATGTATTTGAAATTTATTTAATGATGTGTGTTACCGCTCCAGGGTTGCCTCTGTCGGTTCGAATTTCACAATCAGCGTTACCATTGAGCTCGAATGACCCTTACAGAAGTTACCATCTTTACCTGGGTCCTAATAATGAATTCGCTGTGGTTTACACCCCATTATGGGTTTGACTTTAACATGCTTTCACCATATATCATGACATTAGACAGCAGTGCTGGCGGAGACCGGTACCAATATGGCCCGGCACAGATTGAACGAGGGTGAGACTCATTTTGATGAGATTATATCCTTATATCTTTATGTTCCCAGTACGATGTTTCCTTCCTGTCTTCTTTCGTACTTCTGTTGTTTGCTTCACCACTGCAGTGTCCTTCCATTGATTGACCACTGTTTTATTGCACTTTAGCACGTCACTGCACTCAGTCCCAATGCATGTGTTTTTACACTACCACAAACTACAGTATCGGGATGAGTGACTTTCATTGTAATAGCATTTTAATGGATTGTTTTTGATTATTCTAACTGTGTTTTTATTTCAGGTTAAGCATTGCTTACCCCGGTTGACACCAAGGTACCAACCACCCCTACACATTTTTTAGGGTGCTGTAATGGTGGCCGCTCCTTCACTATTCGTTTTGGGTGACCACCACCAAAAAATGTGGAGGTAGTATATCATTAGGTCCTGAGGAATTGCCATCAACCTTGATAAATAGGCAAGAAACATGTCGACCTCTTTTTAGCGTATCACAACACAACATTGTAGTGACGATACGCGCTATTCTCATTTTAATTAGGGGAGTAACCATACTCATTAAAAATTCTTTTGAATTGGATTATTTTTCCCTATTTTAACGCACACAACACCTTCACGTATACTGACACTAGGATCCTCACTTGCACTTCACCCATCGGCTCTGGAAAAAAGATCTCCGAGAAGTAGGCCCCTCAACGGGTGCCTGATCGGGCATTGCAGCGCCGGCCCGAGTAGGAGCAGACCCGATGATGAAGCAAGACACCTACTTGTCAGGTGTGTGAGGGTCTTATTCCAATAAGGAGATCACTCTCCGAATTTCCATCGGTTTCAACCACACAGTTAGCATTTCTTTCCTCTTTTCGTTTCCCGATAGGAACTTCATACTCAGTGTTTGAATATATACTTGTCCCATCCACACAAGTAAGGTATCATTTTTATCGGGTGACTGAGGGGAACGCTGAGTGGCAGGAAATTTGTGCTGTGCGGTAATCCCTCAACTTTCCCACTCAGATATTGTGATGTGATTTAGCTAAAAAAATTAAATTTTCCTCACTTTTCTGTGTGGAGAAGTTGTGGGATCACCGAGCCGCCACAAATTTCCTACGGCTTGCGTGGATCTCCCAACATTTTCTTACCCACAATCCCCTACAAACCTCAAATTTAGCTTAAAAAATCCAATTTTTCGCACATTTCTGTGTGGGCTCACCGCGCTGGCACAACTTTCCTGCCATCCAGCGTTCCCCTCAGTCTCGTGAGTAAAATTATACCTCTTGTGTGTGGGTGGGCAAGCGCCTGTGACTGAGAATGGCCAAAAATGTAGAGACTGAGGGATAGAACAACAAGCTCTAGCCGCTATATATTTTTTTATATACGTTTTAGGCTGGCTCTGTATTGGACACCGACACAAGTGAGGTATCATTTTCATCAGGAGACTGAGGGGAACGCTGGGTGGTTGGAAACCTGTTCCGGCACGGTAATCCCACAAAGAAATGTTGAAAAATGTGTTTGTTTTTTTTTAGCTAAATTTGAGGTTTGCAAGGGATTCTGGGTAGGAAAATGTTGGGAGATGCATGCGAGCTACACCTCCCTGAACTCCCTTGGGTGTCTACTTTTCAGAAATGTATCTGGGCTTGGTAGGGTTCACTAGATGGTGCCGTGCCCGGAACAAAAAACGCAGGTGACTCCCTCTCAAAATTAGATAGTTTTGCGGTTGATAATTTTGAAGTCTCCACAGTACGTTTTGGGCTATTTCCAGTCGCGGGCACTAGGCCTACCCACACAATTGGGGTACCATTTTTATCGAGAGACATGAGAAACGCTGGGTGGTCGGAAATTTGTGTCGGCCCAGCGATCCCCCAACTTTCCCACACAGACAATTGAGAACATTTTGATTTTTTATCTTTTTTTTAAATCTAAATTTGAGGTTTGCAGTGGATTCTGGGTAGGAAAATGTTGGGAGATCCACACAAGCCATACCTCCCTGGACTCCTGTGGATCTCTAGTTTTCAGAAATATCTGGGGTGGTACGTTTCCCTACATGCTCGCCAAGCTCTGGACCAAAGACGCAGGTGTCTCCCTCGCAAAACCAAGTCTTTGTAATCGATAATTTTGAAGTCTCCACAGTACGTTTTGGGGCATTTTCTGTCCTGGGCACTAGGCCTCCCCACACAAGTGAGGTACCATTTTTATCGGGAGACTTGGGTGAATGCTGGGTGGGTGGAAGTTTTTGTCTCCACACAGATTCCAGAACTTTCCATCACTGAAAAGTGAGGAAAATATGTTTCTTTTACAAAGTTTGAAGTTTGCAAGGGATTCTGGGTTAGAGCACTTGTCGAGAGCCATACAAGTCACCCCATCCTGGATTTTCCTGGGTGTCTAGTTTTCAAAAATGTACAGGTTTGCTAGGTTTCCCTAGGTGCCGGCTGAGCCAGGGTTCAAAATCCACAGCTAGGCACATTGCGAAAAAAGAGTCAGTTTTCACTAGAACAATGTGATGTGCCCATGTTGAGTTTTGGTCCGTTTCATGTAATGGGCACTAGGCCTATCCACATAAGTGAGGTACCATTTTTATCGATAGACTTGGAGGAATGCTGGGTGGTGAGGAAATATGAATTTTATGGTCAATTGTGTCCCCTATCTTAGACCCCAACGGCTCCATGTACGTGCTACAAGTACATGTATGTTCCCTCCACTTCCAGCTATGAAGACGCAAATACATATGCGTCCAACGTTAACATGTCCTCTTTCAGATCTGCCATAAATGGGTCAGATATTCCGTTCCTAAGTATGCCTTGCCACCGTCTTTATATGGTGTACTTTTCACGTTTTCCAGCTCTGGCAAGGTAGGCCCTGAATTCTGCCATCGAGCTTTTCCTGCCTTCTGCCTCTGAATGCTCCAGCCTGGACCTGCATCTGTATCCATGACCTTTGTCTTACTTCCTGCGCGGCTAACGGTGCCTGGCCCGGCCTGTTGCCTGCCAAGACTGTATTCAGCCTTCAAGTTATCTGCTCCGCTCCTCGAGAAATGCATTCCTGTCTAGTAGTTTAGGTAAACATCCTTCCAGCTACAGAGCAAAGGGCCCGGCCTTACTGTCTCCGAGCAAGTAATTCATGACTTCTGTTGCCATGGTAGGCCCATGCCCCTCGCATCACATGTAGACACATAGACGCTTATACACGCACTAGTAGTTAGTATAGGATAGCCTCTGCCTGAGAGACCTTCCTTCCAGATAATATAGTTCCTTAAACACAAGATATTAGATACGATTTGGGATTAGGTTGTTCTGACATCCCAGACTTCTGTCTCCTCATGTAGGGCTAAATGTCAAGTCCCCTTCACCCTCTAGTTACACGTCAATCACACGTCATGCGGCTGCGCGCGCATCTCTGCCATGTATTTCTGCTGACATTGCAGGATTCTCTTATGGATCCACCCACCTGTGTCATCATCATAATGACGTTTCTAGTATACGCCTTTGTGCACGCCTATTGTAACGCCTTTTTCATTACGTATGTGTATTCTTATCTCTCTTCTCAGCTGTAACCCCTTCTGCATATGTCTTTACTGTAATGCATTTACTATAAATATGATAACCTGTCAATAATGTTTTGCCGATCCCTTCCTGAACCTTCGTGGTGACGGAACCCGATTGCCTGGTTCGAACCAATTCCTTTGTAAGGAATAAATTCCCTTTTATAACCTCAAATACCACGGATTCTGCCTCTTATTTTTACTGAGTTATTCTTATTGAATTTTACCGCATAAATTAAGTCTAGGTAATTTAAATTTACCACATAATTGGCGCCCGAACAGGGACACCTCTCACACCCCACGCGCCGGAGGTGCGTTGCAGACCCGGTCTCCTGCCACAGCCGGACGGACAATTACGCGTACCCGCAGGATTTCCTGTATCTCCCTCAGGCCAACGGGGGTGACTGAGGCTGCGATCAACACCCAGACGAGGCGGTGAGGAGTGCGGAGAATCCCGACCAGAGCCTAGCTGAGAGAGCAAGATCCGAGGTATACAGAGGCCCACCAGATTCCGAAGTTCTGAAGTATCTAAGTCACGAGTCGAGTCCAGTCCAGTTTGGTCTAGTCCAGTCCAGACTTCCGAGGCCTTCTGTTCCGTTCCGTGCTTCCCGGTGAGTACCGTTGCTGGGGACGCATCTAGACGTGCACATTGGTTTGTGCCGGTCAAGACGGGTTTGGGTACACAGACCTGGTCTGCACTGTTTCAGCAGTGTATCTGTGCTGTTTAGCAGTACATCTAGTATTATGTCAGTAACTAGTTTTTATTCTAATTATTATTGTTCGTTTTAAAATGTTTTGATATGTTTTAAATGTCGTGGTATGAGTGATTGTTCGATTTTCATTATTGTGGTTTATTGTATTAATTGTGATCAAGTCCACGTGTTAAAATTCAAGTAAAAATCAAGTAGCAAGGTTCAAGATGCCGTTATTCTCGAAATTAAGACAGATAAAAACTAGAAAAGGGATACTCGAAGAAGCCGTTCCCATTCCACCTAGGGACACTCCAGGGTACTTTATGTACCATAAACATGGCCTAGATGCCGTATTATATCTTGATTTATGGGTGGACTATACCAAGGATTTAGCAGAGAGTCAGAGATGGCCCGCTGCTGGAACATGGGATGCAGATTGCATCATGAGAGTAGAAGAAGTATTATGGAAAAAGAAAGCCAGACAGTCACAGAAAGATGCCATTGAATTATGGCGTAAAGAATCGCATAGACGCACAGAGAAAGCGTTCAGAAAAGAAGAGAAAAGTAGAGAGAATTCAGACAAAGCCCGAGAAAACATATTAATTGACGAAGGTATCCGAGTAAAAACAGAACAAGTAGACAGACAACGAAACACTCTTATGAATGGTATGTATCCTCTTCTGGCCGAGGGTTTGCCTAAGGCCACCCAGGAGGTACCAAAAGATCTGCCACCTCCATTACTCCCGATTAAAGTACATCCCAAGACCGCAAAGGACATTTTCCTTTCTTCCTATTTAGATGATGCCGCCCCCGAATATGCTAATGGTGCGCAGCCACGCGCACCACCTGTTGACGACGCTCAACCCCAAGATCATCTGCCCCCACCTCTGCAGCAACAAACTCCTCCTCACGTTCTAAACGTTCCACCTGTTTCTACACTCCTTCCTGCATCTACACTCTCTACCCTACATCCAACAAATCCTTTTGGACTTGGCACCTCAGGAGGTGCGACAGGAGGTGCGACAGGAGGTTTTTCCACGCCACCGCCAGCACCTAGGTTGACGTATAGGGATTTAGCACACCAACGTACACCCCAAACAGCTAATCACAATATATTTAATGAGCCTCTTACAGATTGTAGATATGACCCAGTGCCCGGTAAACACGACAGAATGTTGCTATCATCAGTACGTTTACGACGAGTTTCGACCTATCTAATGACGCTACCAGGAATGATTGGTCACCTAGACAAAATATATCACTTTATCCAAACAGGGCAAGGTCCTGAAAGTATTGGCGAGGCCATGGAATACCAGAAAGTGGACATGCAAAAATTATTGTTACGCTTCTTCATAAACTGCTTGATCAGAAACAGAGATAGGCCTGAGGTAGATCCAGAGGAAATGCAAGTACTTACCAGATGGGGTCAGAATATAGCAGACGGAAAACATGATAAACAGAAGAGTATAGAAGTTATGCACCGAAAGATCAGAAAAGAAGTAGAACGAATACATGAAAGAAGATTAGAGGCAGATAAAACTGAATCAGAGGGAGAGGAGGAGGAACAGTCAGAAATGACCACAGGACAATTAGAATTACCAGCTAGAGAAATGATAGCTTATGTAGGTAAGGGAAGATCTTTTAATAATACAATGCGTCCGATACGTCCAGAATGTAACAGAATTTTTCAAGCAGCTATCTCAAATCCAAGGACCCCTGAACACTTATTCCAGGCTACTGATAGAATACTCCGAGAACGAAGGGGGTATCATGTGCTCGATTCTATGGATGAACAAGAATTAGCCAGGTCAGCAGTACAATGGGCAGACAGTTCTGAAAAATACAGTGATGATGCGCTAGCACACACGTTTCTGAATCTCACACCAGACGAACAGCGCTTAGCTGGTATATACATGATACAACACCTCCTTATATTGTATAAAAACGAACACTCCGATCCTGGTCCCCTACCTGATATACTGATAGAATTACTCACGAATAAATGGAGAGGTATGGGTACCGATCTAATTAAAGAAATTCTAGAACATCGGCATCGATACAGTGCCTTCCTATGTCCAGAGCATGATTCAGCTCCCTCCATGGAAAGAAAAATGTATTACATAGACAGACAGAATCCCTTACGCGAAGTGCACCCAGTTAGGAATGATGATAATACTTTCAGACGCGTGTTTGTGTACACGCCTATAACTAAAATAGAACTATTGGAAATGAAAAAATTAGTGCCCAGCCATGACAGAGATCCAGCAGGTTTTCACCGTGAAATAAAAGACATGTTACTCATGGGTCATTATACCTATCCTGACATTATGAAAATATTGAAAGTATTATTGCCTGCCGGTATTTACGAGAAACTCAAAGAAAAAGAGTGGGAGGTGGGAGAACAAAAGATTGATTGGACAGCATTAGAAAACGAAGAAAATGCCCGAACTGCAGGCGTAGGGCTTGGAGACAAAACTAAAGCATTACCAGGATTATTAGTACAAGTATTGCCACGTCTATTAACTACGAAAAAGGAAGACTGGGGAGCAATATCAGCTTGCAAACAGAAACCCGATGAAGACACTAGTGATTTTTATTCCCGATTTGAAAAATGTTTTGGTATTAACAGCGGCCTGAAAGCAATTAGCGATTCATATCCACATCTTTTTGTAACGAAACTAGTCGAAAATTCCTTGCCTCAGGTTAAGAACAGAGTATTGAAAGTAGAGAGCTCTTGGCAAGCTAATACCCCGTCACAAATGTTACAAATGTTACAGTATCACCAGAATAGAATTAGAGAAGAACAAGAACACGAACAAAGACGTATGAAAGACACGAAAATGAAAATGCTCGTCGCCCAGTCAGTTCCGGCTGACAGTCATAAAAAGGGTGCGACACAGTCCAGTAACTCAGCGGTTCCCGTTAAAGGGACATGCAACTATTGTAAACAGCCAGGTCATTATATAAACAATTGTGCAGTTCTGAAACATAATAGCTCTACGGGTAAAACCAAGGAGAGACCACGTCCGCCTAGACAGGATCAGATCCAACAACAAGCACCTCAGAATGTACAGCCTATGCAAGCTGCACAACAGACCATAGCGGCACCACAGTCACAGCCTATTGCCGCAACACAAAACACGACACAACAGATGTACCAGTATGCACAAAATGACTATCCAGATTATCAGCGATACACATGAAATAGCCTAGAGAGGGAAGTTGGCTTACCCCTTATTGAGGTTCCCGTAGATCAAGAGGGTCCTTATGTACAGAGTCAAGTATTAGGGAAAGACAGAAAGTTTTTAATTGATACAGGGGCAAGTAGAACAACTATAAGTCACGACGAGGTTCCAGGGGCACCCCTCTCAGGCTCACAGAATATTTCCCTTGGTTTTTCAGGAAAGCCTACTATTAACGAAGTATCGCAGCCGCTTCCACTTACAGTTGGTCCATTGACACGGACTACAGATCTATAGCTTACAAAATCATGCCCAGAAAACTTGTTAGTTATAAAGACATTGAAAGCTCTAGGAGCTATAATATGTTGTTCTCCGGACGGAGTACGACTATTTTTGCGTGACTTTAAAGGTCACTACGTGTCAAGAGACATGGATCACCGGTTACAGAATCTACCTGCACATTTATGGGCGCAAGGCCCCACTGATGTAGGTTGTATGCACATTACGCCATATCGAGTCACACTCAAAGCAGGAGTGGTATTACTACGAATTCGACAATATAAGTTACCTCCAGATGCTGTAGTGGCTTTACTGCAAATCATTGACGAGCTCATTGCACAAGGAGTGGTTGTGGAAATCGACTCCAATGTATGTAATTCTCCGATCATTCCGATTCTTAAACGAACTGATCCAAAAGCACCCCCAGTATATCGATTAGTTATTGATCTGCGCGAATTGAATAAATGCATTATACCACAATATCCCGTGGTCCCAGATATCTCTTCATTACTGACAGCTATTGATTCAGAAGCAACGTTCTTCACTGTAATTGACCTCAAGAACGCCTTCTTTAGCGTCCCAATCGATCCGGAAAGCCAATATTTGTTCGGATTCTGTTTAAATGGACGAAGCTTTAAATTCGCACGCGCACCTCAAGGATTTACAGAAAGTCCTAGCATCTACAGCCAAGCACTGAAAAGACAACTTGACAGTATCCACATGCCTGTTAACACTGCACTGCTTCAGTATGTCGATGATCTGCTGATCACCGCCCGAAGCGAACCGGAATGTGAAAAAGCATCACTGACGGTTTTACATTTTCTGGCCGACAAGGGGCACAAGGTGTCCCCTTCGAAGCTGCAATTCTGTGTTCAGCAAGTTGTGTACCTTGGGCACTTGCTGTCCAAGGGGGGAAGACAGCTCACACCTGACCGCATCCAGTTAATTGTAAACATGCCACCACCCAAGACACCAAAGGAGGTACGGGCCTTCATAGGCCTCACTTCGTACTGTAGGCAGTGGATTCCCCAATATGCATTCCTAGCAAAACCACTCATTCAGTTGACAACCCAGGAGGCAGCGACATCGACTGTCCTCCCTTGGACTCCAGAACATACACAAGCTTTTGAAGACTTAAAGAAAGCCTTATGCCAAGCACCTGTTTTAGCGACACCATGTTACAGTAAGCCTTTTACACTCTTCGTTACAGAACGCGAAGGTACTGCCTTGTCAGTACTCACTCAGGAACAAGCAGGTTCACACAAGCCGTGTGCTTACTTTTCCAGCACATTAGATCCAGTAGCTCAGGCTCTGCCTACATGCCTAAAATCAGTCGCAGCGACAGCTTTAGCGATCAGACAAAGCGATTCCATAGTATTAGGACATCAATTAACAGTACAAGTACCACACGCAGTAGAGGTTCTCTTGAACCGGACACAAACACAACACTTGACTATAGCACGACTGACAGGTTACGAACTAACATTGTTTCAGCCACACATAGAAATCAGACGCTGCAGTACATTAAATCCTGCCACACTTTTGCCATTAAGTGGAACAGACCCATTGGCACATGATTGTATTGAAGTCATTACTATTACGACAAAACCCAGACAAGACTTGACAGACATTCCATTATCAGATCCAGACTTGACATTTTATTTTGATGGTTCATGTATGAGAACAAGTACAGGAGAGTTAGTGGCCGCTTATGCAGTCACAACAGACACTGAAGTCATTGAAACGAATTGTATTAACACTTTGTCAGCTCAAGCAGCAGAGCTCATCGCTCTGACACAAGCCTGTATTCAAGCCAGAAATAAAAAAGTCAACATATACACAGATTCACGTTATGCATTCGGAGTTGTACACGACTTCGGAGTTCTTTGGCGAGAGAGAGGTTATTTAACTTCTCATGGTGCCAACATTCAACACGGTCCCCTCATTCAAGCTCTATTAGATGCAATACATCTGCCTACTGCGATATCTATCATGAAGTGTAAGGCCCATACAAAAGTCACCGATATTATTTCCCAGGGTAACGATCTAGCAGACCGAACAGCTAAACAGACAGCTCAGAATCGGAATCACGCAACGGACGTGACAAAGACAATAGTTCCGACATCGACACACTGCATGACAGTTAAGGATCCCGCCCTTGATGTAATTGACATACAGACACATGCTACACCAGAAGAAATAAAGAAATGGACTGAATTAGGAGGGATCCAAACAGATCAGGGATGGATGACGAAGGGAAAATCTACATGGTTTCTCCCCGACTCCATGGTTCAAGTTATCATTAACACAATACATAGTCCAGCGCACCTAGGAGAAAAAGCTATGTTAGATAGTATTCAAAACATTTGGTTTAATAAACACTTACGAGCTGCAGCCAAACAGAAAGTCCGAACTTGCATGATTTGTTGTCAGTTCAACCCAGGTAAAAGCATTCCTGTAGAGCAAGGTGGATTTCAACCTCCCGATCACCCTTTTGAAGTCCTCCAGATGCATTATATCCAGATGGAACGTTGTCGAGGATTCAAATATGTCCTCGTAGTTGTATGTGCTCTTTCCCGTTGGACAGAGGCATATCCCGTCTCAGATTACACTGCCCCGACTACTGCCAAACAGTTAGTTCGTGAATTTTTCCCACGGTATGGTTTGCCCCGTATCGTGTACTCAGATAACGGCCAGCCGTTCTCATCCGAGCTAATGAAACACATTTCACTCTTGTTAGGCTATCAATGGAAATTCCACTGTGTCCGACATCCCGAGGCAGCAGGTCTCGTGGAGCGTCATAATCAGACTCTGAAAATTCGACTTTCAAAAATCTGCAGAGAGAAAGGTGTCGACTGGATAGTAGCCTTACCAGTTGCACTCTTTTACATGAGAATGGTAGCACATTCTCGCACAGGGCTATCCCCGTACGAGGTGGTCTTCGGTAGGCCACCAAATATGTGGGGGACGCCTATACCTCGTAAAATCACTGATGTTGATTGTAATATGCTGACAGATTACCTTGCTTCCTTGATGTCTGCACTACAATCTTGCCGTTCACAGGTAGCTGCAGCCTTTCCCGACAACACCGAGGTGAAGCCCCATGAAGTGGTTCCCGGAGACTTTGTCTTCATAAGAAATTTCGACAGGAGGAGCCCGTTGGAGCCTCGCTGGCAAACGCCAAGATTAGTACTCATGACCACGAGGACAGCAGTGAAGGTCGAGGGTCGCAAGGGTTGGCTACACTCGAGCCATATCAAGAAATTTCATGGACTACCGTCTGATTTGAACTCTCAGCCCTGCCCCCTTCCACAGACTGATTCAAAACTCCCCCTGGTTGAGAAAACCGAATCACAAGAATACAAACTGAAACTAAGGTCTAATAAGTCAGACAATTCGATTGTTTAAGTCCTCTCCTAGGTGAATCGGTTGAATTAGTCTATGACATGTATCCTCTAGACCGAAATCAAGAGAGAGATAGACAGAAACAGCTCAAGAAACGTGCATATTGTAAATCACTTCATAGTCACTGTATAGTGACATTGTTGATTATGTTTTTTCTAAATTTGTTGATTATTGCTGCAAGTATACTGTTGCACATGTACTATCCTATTTTCAAGCGTGCTCATTCTGCTTACAATGATACTGCCGAACATTCTTTTAGCGAATTGCCTTCACATGAGTTGCCCTATAGACTTGCGCTGCGCAACAACACATTCATTAGTATGTTACATCACTCCCATCAGGCCAGCAATGCTACAAATTGTTGGATATGTGGCCGACTCCCTCCCTATCAGAATTACAAAGGAGTTCTGCCCCTCTTTCCGTATCCATTCACACACAATGGCTCCTGTGGCGCATGGTTTAGTTTGATTAATTCTTTAGATTCAAACACTGTAGTTTACCAGAGCAACTGGGTATGGGGAAACCTGAACTTAGTTTTGCTTAAAGCCTGTTACCCTAATAAGGAGGGACTTCCCAAAAGGACAGGAACTGACCTAGAAAATGAAGTATATGGATTAGGTAATTTTACACTCAACCTCATGATTCTGAATGTTGAATCTGAAACTGCACTAGTCTTACCTGCTATGTCCGTATTACCAGTCAAGGGTGAATTATGTGTAAGAAAGAATGGTTCAGTACACCTGGGTCATAGTAAATGTACTACTGTGATCGAATTCAGTGATAAAGGCAAGTCTACATTTAGAGCTTCCCGTCATTCCTACTTCATTTGTGGTCATACCGCATATATACGCTTACCTCTAGATTGGGATGGTACCTGTTACATTGCATTCCTTCTGCCACCTGTTTTCCTAGCCCCTCCTGATTATCACAGGAATACCCATTTAGTACACAATAGACCCCAGAGAGATATCCCGATTGTTGACTACACTGAAACAGCATGGGAACAATATACAGACATCAATAAAGGTCTCTTTCCTTACATAGGTGTTGTCTCTAATAGTAAACTGATACGTAGATTAACCAGAACCCTTGAAGCAGTAGTGAATGAAACTACCTCTGCCCTAGGCAACTTAACAGAGGAGCAGTCTGCGATGCGGATTGTTGTTCTTCAAAATCGTCTTGTCCTTGACGTCATCCTAGCCGATAGGGGCGGAGCCTGTAGAGTCATCGGATCAAGTTGTTGTGTTTTCATTCCAGAAAACGCGCCATCCGTATATAAAGCCATAACTCGTCTTCACAAGATTGCAAGCCAGATACATCAGAATCCAGGCACCTGGACATGGTCTGGTTGGTTCTGGAGCGTGTTGTCAGCCTGGGGATGGAAAGTCCTATCCTTCCTGGGTATTGGCCTTCTCATAGTATTCAGTTGTTGCCTGTGTCTACAATGTGGACCAGCGATTTGCGGCCTGTGTGCCACATCATGTATTCCACGTTCAAGTTCTCATTCAAAATCCCGGAAGAAGAAAGAAGAGCAAATGATGTTACATGAACAGATTGATGGATTCCTGAGGATCGATATCTCATGAAGGGTCCGTAGGGGACAAGGAGGGAATGAGGAAATATGAATTTTATGGTCAATTGTGTCCCCTATCTTAGACCCCAACGGCTCCATGTACGTGCTACAAGTACATGTATGTTCCCTCCACTTCCAGCTATGAAGACGCAAATACATATGCGTCCAACGTTAACATGTCCTCTTTCAGATCTGCCATAAATGGGTCAGATATTCCGTTCCTAAGTATGCCTTGCCACCGTCTTTATATGGTGTACTTTTCACGTTTTCCAGCTCTGGCAAGGTAGGCCCTGAATTCTGCCATCGAGCTTTTCCTGCCTTCTGCCTCTGAATGCTCCAGCCTGGACCTGCATCTGTATCCATGACCTTTGTCTTACTTCCTGCGCGGCTAACGGTGCCTGGCCCGGCCTGTTGCCTGCCAAGACTGTATTCAGCCTTCAAGTTATCTGCTCCGCTCCTCGAGAAATGCATTCCTGTCTAGTAGTTTAGGTAAACATCCTTCCAGCTACAGAGCAAAGGGCCCGGCCTTACTGTCTCCGAGCAAGTAATTCATGACTTCTGTTGCCATGGTAGGCCCATGCCCCTCGCATCACATGTAGACACATAGACGCTTATACACGCACTAGTAGTTAGTATAGGATAGCCTCTGCCTGAGAGACCTTCCTTCCAGATAATATAGTTCCTTAAACACAAGATATTAGATACGATTTGGGATTAGGTTGTTCTGACATCCCAGACTTCTGTCTCCTCATGTAGGGCTAAATGTCAAGTCCCCTTCACCCTCTAGTTACACGTCAATCACACGTCATGCGGCTGCGCGCGCATCTCTGCCATGTATTTCTGCTGACATTGCAGGATTCTCTTATGGATCCACCCACCTGTGTCATCATCATAATGACGTTTCTAGTATACGCCTTTATGCACGCCTATTGTAACGCCTTTTTCATTACGTATGTGTATTCTTATCTCTCTTCTCAGCTGTAACGCCTTCTGCATATGTCTTTACTGTAATGCATTTACTATAAATATGATAACCTGTCAATAATGTTTTGCCGATCCCTTCCTGAACCTTCGTGGTGACGGAACCCGATTGCCTGGTTCGAACCAATTCCTTTGTAAGGAATAAATTCCCTTTTATAACCTCAAATACCACGGATTCTGCCTCTTATTTTTACTGAGTTATTCTTATTGAATTTTACCGCATAAATTAAGTCTAGGTAATTTAAATTTACCACAGTGGGTGGAAGTTTGTGGCTCCCCGTAGATTCCAGAACTTTCCATCACAGAAAAGTGAGGAAAATCTGTTTTCCTTTGTAAGGGATTCTGGGTAACAGAACCTGGTGAGAACCACAAAGTTACTCCATCCTGGATTATTTTTTACCATTATACATGGCTACTTTTCGTGTATCCAAGGTGGCTCAGTGAGTTAAATGCTAGCTGCAAGCATCTGCAGTGATTTGAAAGTCACAATTTTAAATCGTGGCAAGGCTGGAACAGTCTTTAGGGTCAGTAAACATAGCACCTTAAATTGGGTAATAATAACACCTGTTATATATAGCACATAGAAACAGAAGTATAGACCAATATGAAGTCCTATAAAAGGTTTTTGGAGAAGATAGGCTCTCTGTATTAACAGAATATTGTTTCAAGAGTCTCAAGTATGTGGATTATAAAAATGTATGGGCCAAGGATCAGGCTTCCTCAGATACAATTGAATGTAAACTCATGTGAATATGGTCACACATATTTATCTGTGCCATCAATTGAAAATATGTATAGTGTGTGATGGTCAAAAGCCTAATGCGGTCCCACATGCAATACCTTCCAACATACAGCACCCACCCAGAGCGCTGGTGTAAGAGAATGAATGTTTATTTGGGGTGGATGCCTACCCACCTCAAGTTCTTTGACCTTTGTCAGGGTGAACCTTCAAAGTCACTAAATTAAACTGAGCTCAAAACCCTGGTAGCTATGTGACAGAGCAGATAGGCTTAACTTAGGACATGGGTATTCAGTAACAAAAGCAATAAAATCGAAATGCAACACAATGAAAAACCCAAAACTTAATTAGAAAAATAGAGTAAAGCTTAATAAACAAAATGACCCAACAATTATAAAAATTCAGAAAGGGGAATTGGCAATTTGAATTAAAAAAAATTCAGTAGCAATAGCACAACATGGAACATGCCAATGATAGTCTTTGGTCATGGGAGACCTGGACCCATGCGCAATTTGATGCGGACAGCAATGGAGTGCAGGTCGGATACAGCAACCCGGCCCATCAGATTTTACATTCTGACTTTACTACTTTAAACCCCAATCCACCACAGGAGTACATTTCTAAAGCCCCGCCAGAACCTCTGGGAGGCACTTAGGGTGTCAGGCAGAGCCAGACAGTATGGTCCAGCCCAGGTCCAGTTGCCACTGGTCAGCTCAGCAGTTGCAGGTCATGGCTTCTTGTGACTTCTGTCCCTGTAGCTTTAACAGGAGGTCACCCTTAGAACCCTTGGAGTCCACGTGTTTGTCCTGAGAACACTAGAGTTTTTCTCAGGTCGCAAACAGCAGGTTCAGTCCTCTTCTGATCTTCTTCAGGTCCAGGAGTGTTCTGGAGTGGGTGCCTGGAAATGCCACATTTATGCCTGGCACAAGCTAGTGGGTAGTATTGACTCCTGGGAAAACCCTAACCAATGGGGTAAAATTTCCCAGGGCCAACCCCAACCCACTTTCTGAAATTTCAATATGGCAGAAATCTTCTGCCACACTAATCTTGGGCTCAAAGGGCCGGGTATGTGTGTGTGGGGACTGTACTATGGCAATCCTAATGGCTTTCTACATCTAACACTAAAATCTATTTTGGGGCAGTCACTGTGCTCCCAATAAATCCAGAGACAAATGTCTAATAGAACAAAGCAAGGTTTTCCAGTAACCAGACAGTGGATAAACAAGAATTGTTCTGGCATCCTGTTATCGTCCCTCGCAGTATGCCCCAAGTGTTATTTGTAAACCCACAGGAGACCTGTCAAGCAGGATTTGATACTGTAATGTCAAAAACATGCCCACTGTGATTGGAGCCTTCCTGGCTGGATAAGGGCGGGTACAAAGGAAGGGCCCTACCCAGGTGTCAGCTAACATTTGTCTGTGACAGGGAAGTCATCTTTGAGGTGCACCTCAAGTGTTATATGTAAACCCCGGAAGACCTTTCAAGCAGGATTTGACATACAAGCAGGATTTGATGCTGTAATATCAAAAAGGAGGTTCATAGCCCCACCCTGCATATTATTGCAGGGTAAGAGGAGTCATCTCTGCCCATTCAGGTCAGTCACACCTATTCAAACACAAATCACTAGCTTGCAGAAGTGGGAGACCAACTGCAAATGGACCTCCAGAGACTTCAGGCAGGGAAAATGTAAATTTCTAAAAGTACCTATTCCTTAATATTTATTAAACATTTGACTTCGCCGTAGAATTAGATTTCTAATAACTATTACAAATAGTTGTTTAATTATTTTCTAACTGTTTCCTAAGAAAAATTACTAACGAATAGTCAGGCTAGCTAGATTTCATGAGAGAAGATTGGAACAGATTTTTTGAAGGGAATCGAACCCTGATAGGAGAGATTACACCTATTTCTTGCACACATTTTATTCCAAAGTTGACCAGGAAGGGTCAGAAAGTGCAGATGGAGCACAGCCTGCTGCAAAAACAGCAGTGGAAAAATAAAATATTACCCTAACTATGGAGTACCTTAACACTGTGCTTCAAACCGTGCACATAGAATGAAAAGAAGAGTTAAAGAAAGAACTAAGGGGCATATTATCACCGGCCAGCGATAATATCGCTGGCCGTGCTTAGCGATAATTTTGTTATCACAGGCTATCTCTGGAATTTATCGCCCTGGTAGCGCGTTATTAACCGCGTTTCTCCAGGGCGATAAAAATTCCAGAGATAGCGGGTTATCGCCGTTTTGCAGGGAACATCGCTGGTCTTCCAGCGATGTTCCCTGCAAAACGGCGATAACCTTGCTGATACGACCCACAGGGTCGTATCAGCATAATCCACCCCAATGTTAGGGATAGGTAAGTCTGCATTTTAGCAGACATTAGTTTTTGGAGAAAACAGTGGTTTTCTCCAAAAACTAACGTGTGCTAAAATGCTGGGGAAGCCTTGTAAATATCGCGATGTGAACATCAGCGATATTTGCAAGGTAGTCCATCCGGGTACGCCCTGTGACGCCCACTTTGCATCTCATTAGAGATGCAAGGGGAGGCATTGGGAAAAAGGGTGCTAACATGCAATTATGCATGTTAGCACCCTCTTGTAAATAGGGCGATAGTTTTATCTCCGCTTTTTGGCTTTTTAAGCCAAAAAAGCAGAGATTACAGAATGTGTGGAGAGTTAGTATTGGGGATTGTAGGGAATACTGATTCTGTTCCCTATTTGCCTATATAGATTGCTGTCCTCCCAGCCCCTGACAGTGAAGGCCCCCAGAGCGGAGTATCTTTACTGCACAGTGTCGGACCATAACCCACTGTTGGTTGCGATCAAGCGGAGCCGATCAAGGGCGCCCATCCCCATTTAGCACTTTGTTCCTGGCCATCCGCTCAACCCTGTGTTCCGTGAGCTACTGGGTGAGAGGATAGTGGACTACTTTCAGCAGAATTCCCACACTGCTTCACATATAAACACCCAGTGGCATGCATTTAAAGCAATAATCGGGAGACACTGCCTTGTCAATCAGTGGGCGTGGAGAAGGCACATAGAACGGAGCTAAACTCATTGGAGAACAACATCTAGTGTCTAGAATGTGCACTGCCTGTACGTCCACAGATCCAGACAACACTGTGGGAGGAGCGAGAGAGACACGCAGCGATGGCGTAGCAACTCCATTCACTGAAGAGGCGAGATTATATGACCACGACCCACTCAGAGGGGCGAAGAGCGGGTAAGCTCCTGGTGTGGCTTGTCCGGCCAGCTGGTAAAGGCTGCCCCATTAATAAAATCCAGGGCCCGAGTGGGGAAATATGGTATACGCAATAAGAGATACTAGCAGCCTTCACAAACCACTAAAGGGGTCTTTGCTTGAGGCCTGATCTAGTACTAGGGGGGACAATGGATGTCTTTATAGCAAGGGCGACATTGCCATGATTAACGGCGGAGGACAGGGAAGCACTTGGAGCTCTGGTTTCAGAAATGAAATCAGGGCAGCAATTAAGTAGCTGGTACGCGAGAAGACCCTGGGCACAAATGGCCTCCCTGCCGAATTCTATCAAAACGTCACCGGTCACTTTGTTCCGAAACTGGCGAAGATGTACTCGAATGGAGTATTGGCCAGGTCCCATGACAGAAACCACTAGAGAAGTCCTAAGAAACTCGGTCCCCAAATCTACTGGAGACACTACTGAAGTGGCATCGTACCACCCCCAGATGATGTTAAACCTCGAGTGCAAGATACTCAATACGTTCCTGACTAATAGACTCCTTCCCCATCTTCCCACCTTAGTACACAAGGACCAGAATGGCTATATCCCTAAGGGTCAAGGCGGTGGTACAGTCACTGGATATTAAGAAGAAGTTTGATATGTTGAGGTGGGATTATTTGCAAGATGTCATGGTGGCAATAGGGCTGGGACAAGTGGTTCGCACTGATATACACGGGCACTCAAGCACAAGCACGCATGGGGCATTGGATATCAGACCTCTTCAAAATACATACAGGCACAAAGCAGGGTTGTCCTCTGTTGCCCCTGCTTTTTGCATTGGCGGTTGAACCATTTGCGTGCATTTTGAGAGCCGAGCGTTGAGACAGGGAAATCCCTCTTCACGATGGTAACTGTTATCTTACTGTATGCAGACGATATTCTCCTTTACCTGTGTATGCCCACTTAGGCATTCCGATTTCATGTTTCTGGGTTGTTCATCAACTGGCGGAAAACCTTTGTCATTTCCGGTAATGCTGGACCACGTAGACCCCCCAGATGCAGTGCAGCAGCTGGGAATTCAGTGGACGCCCAGCACCTTCAAATACCTAGGGATGAAGGTGTATTGTATGGACGGGGACATGATAGAGCGAAACCTGGGTGCTGCAGTTGAGGAGTAGTATAACTTTCTGTGGATAGCTCCAGCTCCCAATCATGGCAAGGATAGCCCAACAAAAATGGTCATGCTGTCCCAGGTTCTCTACTTCTTTGTAAATTTGCCAGTCTGGATCTCGAAAGGCTAGTTCAAGGCCCTTGATACTATGCTCCAGGAACTCATCTGGGATGTGCAGCGGACTCAAATCTTGTTGCACACACTCCAGAGACCGACCGGTAAAGGAGGGTTTGGAGTACCGGACTTTTAACTCCATTATTATGCCGCCCAATTGCAATGGATGGCTAGCTGGCTGGCAGGGCTGGGTCTGCCTGAGGTGGGAGTGTGGAACCGTGTTTTATTTTATGTGGAATCAATCTTGTCTTGGTCACGTTTCGTGATATTCAATGATGGCAAGGCCTGAATAATATGTGCAGAAATATAATGATCTTGCAGAAACTAATGTATCCTGCTAAACTAGACAGCTTGTAATGCAAGACTTGCTCAAGAAACCTACTTGCAACATGCATTTGCACGCTAGCCCAGCAACAGACACCATTACCATATCAAATATGGATGAGACGAAGTGGCTACTTCTGATAGGGATCAACAGTTCTTATGCTTGGAAAATCTCCACTGCCCTAATCACTGGACACATGAGCACCACCACCCTGCACCATGCAGGTGGCATTCACTAATAGCTTCTTCTTATTCGTTCTGTATCGAATAATTATGTAACCTGTACTGTCTGATGATGAAAACATGATGTATTGGTTCATAATTCTGAAGAAATTCTAATGTACTTGTGATTTCGTTGGATATGTACCGAAACGTCTTTTTGTGGTTTGCAGAAATAAAAGGCTGTGCTGAACTTCAGCAAATTGAACACTAGGCTACCATGCCTGCTGTCCCCGTGTACACGTATAGTAAAATCTTCTACACGTGAGCCTGATAGAGTCTGTGTTTTATTTGATTGTTTAGGCTTCTACAGGAGAATTTGGAGAGGAGTGCAGGGAAGAGGTCAATACTTGTGATGGTGATGGGGGCGACACCAGCACCGGCCCACGAGCCCAGGCTCTTACACATTGGCCATCTTTGCTGGAGGGGGGTGACGAACTGAGTTGGACCGGCCCGCTCTATGCTCCTTGTACTCCGTTGGTGGGGTTGCTGATGCCACGAGGCGGATACCTGAAAGTCGGTAGTTTAGTTGCCTAGACAGAGGCAGATATAACAATGTTGGGAGACTTTTACTCAAAAGGCTCCTTGTGCACATTGGAGGAGCTCACAGGGGGAATGGCCTAAGTGAAGGCATGTTCCTAGTGGATGGAGCAGCAACGCAGGAACTGCGTGGACTGTTTGGGATGGCAGATCAGGGAACCGCCCACCCAAGACCTCCTGCAGACTGTGGTCACCTTTGGACACGGTTGTCATCTCATATCTTGATCCTACTGAATGACAGTAGCCATAACAGCAGGCACCCTGTCCCATTTGCGGGCCAAGTGGGAGATGTGTATCGGCCGCCAGTTGGTAGGGAATGAGTGAGAGCAGACACTGGAGCGTACATACAAAAACTCACATAGTTCAACTACATGCACTGCACTTACTTAAGACCATATAGGTTGAATATGATGCACCTCACCACTGACCTGGGATGCCCCCACTGCATGCACACGGAGGCTGGTTTTATGCACATGGTCTGGGAATTCCTGATTATAGAGAGGTTCTGGAGGCCTCAGCTATTAAGTCCTGAGATATGCCTCCTGCGTCTGTACGACGAATGCCCCAGAAAATCAGTGGGAAATAGGTTCTTAGACCTGGCTCTGGGAGTGTCACGCAGAGACCTTGCACAACATTGGAAGCCCCAACTTGCCTGCCCCATAATGGCAGGTGGAAAGCAGAGGTTACACGCTGGGCTCAGAAAAGGTGAGGCTCTCAAGCATGAGGAGCCCTTGACTGACAGCTGGATGGAGATGGTGAAACACCAACCTTCATACTATAAGGCTGACTGGAAAGAGCCGCCTACTTCCGACATGCCGCAGTAGCCCCAGATTCCCCCACTACTTTCAATATAGCGTAGTCCAGAAAATGTGAAGATAAAACCCTACTGTTGTGATACTTTCTCTACAGCCCAAGTGCACACAGTAGCTAATACTAAAGTGGGCGGGTGCTTACACACCTAAAGGGAGATGAAGTGACACAGTAGCTCACATGTACTAGACAGTCTGTAAGCTGAGAGCTGCAGACGAGTGTAGCGCATAGAGGTAGTGTGTGATACTGAAGCACTCTGTCCAACATTATTGCTATAGCTTGTAAAAGGTAGTGCGCTGTATGATGTTGTTTTTGCAAAACCCCAATAAAGTTTTTTTTTTTAAAGTTTACATGTATTTATGCGACAAACACATTATGTCAGCATGCCTCTAGACAACATAATGTACTTTGAATAACTGTTTTCCTGCCAAAAGAGTGTACACAACACTAGGGGCCTCATTCACAAAGGATTAGTCCTACATTTGGGGGAAATGTATGAATGTTTGGGGTACTCACATAGAGAAAACTTGCACATTTACCAGATGAAAAATTGTAACTCCACAAGAAAAGTGCGTTTCTGCACTGAGAAACAACATCCAATATACATACCCCTGTTAAATAGAGGATGGTGCCATCCCATTGCCATCTTAGAAACGCACTTGACTGAGTAAACATGCGTGCATTTCTAGTTTGAAAAACTACCCTTTGTTGCCATTGACGAAGCATATATCTCATTGTGGCAATGTTTGTCTGTTTTTAAATCCTAATAAAAAAAAATTTAAACCTAAAAAACTACCAGCAATGTTGTTAGTTTGTGGATGTTCTCCTTCTTCTGCAGGTACGAGCCATAAAATGTCACAAACTCAATGGTGCAATTACTGCATTTGAAAATAGCATTTGCGAGGGTAGAATTGACACATTCTTGTAAGTGTGACTTAGCACTTGGAATGCACTTTTGCAAATGGATTATTTAAAAAAAAATCTTTTCAAAACCCCCCTTGCATTTAGGTGCGCAAAACGCTTTTGAGGATCAATTCCTATAAATGTAAGTGAATGACCCAAGACCTTTGTGAGAGGAAATGAAGAGGAAAGATGCAGCAATCGGTTATGGATTTGCAATGGTGATGAGATAGCCTTGGGGGCGCTGTCTGCGTTTTTTTTGTATTCACACGTTGTAGAGAGGGAGATGAGAATTAGTAATGAAAATATGCCCTTACCTGCTTCCTCGTGTGGATCTGTATAGAGAACCTGTGCTATGGTTAAAGCTTTGACTGGAGCCTGCCCATCAGTCGAGTTGTGTACACTTGAAGGACCCACTGTGAACCTGTCTATCTTGTCCCATATCTCTTTTGCCTACAATTCAGTCGAGCAGCTTGGATTCTGCATAATGATCCAGGCATATTGGACTGTGCACGGTGGCTGGGTATCCTTCACTGGCTAGAAGCAGAGGGCCTGATACATATGGCTTTTTTTTTTATTTAAAAAAGAAGTGTTTACAGTTGAATTGGCTGCATTTACAGATATTTGGCATGCACAAAAGGGTACCTAGAAAGTAGAACTACAATTACCTCTCTGTATTAACATGCCACAGCTGCTAACAATCATGCAGCGAGCAGATCATGACGTGATTTGCCTTGTGAGCTTGTGAACATCGACAGGCTCTTCAGTTTGCTGGTAGTCACAATCTCCTCCTGACCCTTTCCCACCTTGCAAATAGTTGAGGACTGAGAAAATTCCCTCCCAGTTTAGGAAGGGGAGTGGAACTTCTCAATACTTAATGGGGAAGTAGGGCAAAAGGCTTCTCCATGCAAAAAACAGGTGTTCCCTGTGGGGGGGGGGGGGGGGGGGGGGGAGAATAAATGTGCAATGTGGAATTGTATTGTTTGTATAATGCCACACTGGGGAAATAGCCATGTCTACAAATCTCACTTGACATTAGTTAACCGAAAAACTGAGGCTGTCCCAGCTTTCTAGGTGTGCTGCTGGCAATGTCTGTGAAGAGCAAAAAGTAGATCCAAGTGGTACTACTACGAGTGCAGATTTACTGCTTTTTTGTGCATTGAAACCAATGTGTGTCTTATATGTCGGGACTCGAGGAGAGATTTATGGCCTCATTTACTGAATTTTGACGCGCAGCAAGCCTTCCTGCTGCTCTGCCGTGCGTCAAAATAAAAGGGCAGGAATGCGCCGTATCTACAAGTCCTTCTCCCCTGTGCCCGAGCACTAACAGCAGCCGAGCGCCAACACAGACACCCTTGTGTAATGTTGCAAGGGTGCCTGCGTTGCAGGGATGAAGGGACACCTTCCTGAACAAAAACAATAATGATGGCATTTTCCTCTTTCTATGCGTGCTGCGGAATGCAGCACGCATAGAAAGAGGAAAAAACGAGGAGAAATAAAAGTATTTCTCCTCGTTGCGCCACTCCTACGTCTCCCATGGAGAGGCGTAGGATTCTGACACATTCCCAGCTTTACAAAACGTTGTAGATCTGGGAATGTTTCAGGTTCCATGGATGCTGAATGGGAACACCCATTACAACACCCATGATTGCCCGTTTCACGCAGAGTAATGCGTGAAAGGAGCCCATATTTACAAGGCCATGATAAGTCACGCAGGGTGACTTTACGTGGCCTTGTAAATATGGGTAGGCACACTGCGCCGCTGGTGCCTCAAAAAAGTGACGCACCAGCAGTGCAGTGGGCTTGTAAATGAGGTCCATAGGGTCTAATTCTTGCCCTTGCACTATGTTTGAGATGATAAACCAGGATATATTTAAAATCTTCAAAAAAGCATCAACATTGAAGTTATTGCTGTTTCCTGGATTAAATAATTTCTGGTGGACCTTTGACAATATATCAAAATAGATCATTTCAAATCCAGTATCTCCATCATTTAAAGATGGATCACTTAAGGAACACTTTAGGCACAGATGTCATCCGGGGGCACAGCTTTTCCAACCAGTGCATGGCAATGACGCACATCTCTATCGGAAGCTAGAAAAACCCCACCACAATGGCCTGTCCACTCAGCCTGTCTTTCTGGTACCAAATCCTGGATGAACCAAAGTTACATGGTCCTCAATGCATCTAAAGAGTGTATTCCACCTTACTCGTCACCTCCCATCTGAGCGGACGACAGATCTTGGGCCACTGACCAATGCAATCTTCAAACTGAAAAATACTCTAAGCAATTTGTTATCAATACCTCCTGCTGACTATATGCTAGATTCCAGTCTACAAAGTCTGAAGTTTTGCATCACGACGAGAGGTGCTGCAGGCATGAGATGTCAAATCTTATTGACATACACTAACACCCGGAAGTGCACTCTCAGGGCATGTAACCCCATTCTTTAAATGACAAAATCTTTGGACATATCCAATGAGAGGCGGGAAATGTGGTACTTTTTTGCTGTAAGTGGTTGCATAATTGTTTCCAGAATAGCCAACAGAACAGTTGTTGGTTCCATGCTTCTCCCATGTAAAAAGAGACTTTCTTGAAGGTTTATTAAACTCATCCAGCCTATGACCTTTTTCTCTCAACACAGATAATCTGAAGGCAGATATGGACCTGGAAATACACAGTTTGGCTGTTCCAAGCAGGGTCTTTGTTCACCCACCTGACATAATCTTCACCCTTACGGGTAATAGAAGTCATGTATTCTTTCTGTATCCACTACCTCTGCCAGGACGTTTTTCATTGGATTTCCAACCTTCTTCATGAACAACATATTTTCCAGTGGTACCCCTGAGCCACTCTAACAGCGCGGTCTCATGTCACAGCCGCTCCTTCTAGGAGAGATCTTCAGATGGCCCTTGCAGGCCTCATATGCTGTTGGTATCACCTGAACCCCAGCCTACATATGTGATTAGCTTTTTTGAATTTTTTTTTTTCATCTTTGCAAATGAACTTGTATTAGTTGATGAAGAAATAGAATTTCAGAAAGAGGAGTACTTTCAAATTAATTCTGTGAAGCTAATGAAGCATGACAGGATCCAAGTGACTCAACAGCAATTTAAAGGAACTGCATTTTAAAACTGCAGCCTGTCAGCCAGAGCATGGGAGGTGGAATTAAAAAAAGAGGTGGAGAGGCCGGTCAAGCAAGCCAACACCCAACCAATAACCCCATTTCTTCACTCCACGAAATTTGAGAGACCAGAACAGAGAGGCTGTAATAATCTTTAGTGTTCTATCTTGTACCTAAGATGCAATGATATATCACAAAAAACTGTGCTGGTGTTCTAGCAAGGCAGCCATAGGCAACCATCTACAGTGCCACAAGCAAGGGGGTGCCACATTGCTTCTAGAATAGTAAATGTATCCTAATGCCACAGAAGGGAGCAGCAAATTCTATCTCTGCCTTTGGCTGTAGATATTCATCATAGGCGGGCCCTGTATGACACATGCCTTTTCCTTCATCATTGGGCCATTACCTATCCTCTTTACATTGCAATTACTCACGCCGCCAGCCGGTTGAGCCTGTTGACAGCGCTATTGCAATGAAAGTTATGTGAAACCAAATAATGCTCTATTAAGTGTCTTGCAAAATGTCCCTTTTCTATCATCTCACAGCTAAATCTCACCTTGCTTATGCACTACATATAGAACACTTGGGCAGACATCCCACTGTGTGTTTCACCTTAAGAGCTGGCAATGAGCTGAACTTCATTACTACACCTCAAACAACTTCAGCCTCTGGAAACATCCTGCAATCAAATGCATTGATCCTTGTGGGTGAAGCCCTCTACTTGGGCATAAGCAACTGTTCCGTAAGTTTAACATAACATAACGTGCTATTGGGATGTCTTCATCAGCCAACATATTTTGGAATGATGGTGGAAGAGGTACGAGTAGATGTTAGCAGTTAACATGCAAGCACTGCTTCATTTGTGCTAGTGGTTGCTGGTGGTGTGCACCAGCACTTTTATTTTGACAGGAGGGCATATTATCAAGAACGGCGTTAAAATTATCGCCGCGTTAGCATCAGGAAACTGCCACTTAAGTGGCGATAATCGACTTGATAATATGCCCTGGAGCAGTGGTTCCCAAACCTTTGACTCCTGAGGACCCCCATTGAGTCACCACTGAAAGCCGGGGACCCCCAAGCAATTTGTAGGATTTAAATTTCAAACATTAAAACAGTAATTCAAAAAAAATAAAAACACGTGTGCACACAAAACAAATACTCGAATTACTAAGGATTTCAGGGGCATATTTACAAGTCCCTATCGCCATGGGAACGTCATTTTTAGCGATGTTCCTGTGGCAATAGGGGCTTCACCTTATTTACAAGGCAGCGTTAAGCCACTTATTGTGGCTTAACGCTGCCTTGTAAATAAGGCCCCCTATCATGCAATGCTTAGCGTGAAAAAGGTGGGCAGTGGGAGTTACAGTGGGCGTTTCACTCCAACACCCATTAATTTTGACGCTGCCCTCTATTTACAAGCTCAGCTTAAATAGGAGACAGCACCCAAATTAAAACCATGAAAAACCCGGTCTTAACTTTGCGAAATGAGGAGAAATGCCTTATTTCTCCTCGTTTTTGCTTTTTCCAATGGAAAAAGCAAAACACATTTGATTGTTTATGTTCAGAAAGCTGACCCTTCCTGCACATAAACAATCTTTAATAAAAATGACGTTTTGTAACTTCCATGTGTGCTGCATTAGGCAGCACACATAGAAGTGACAAAACAGCATTACAAAATTGTTCATGTGCAGGAAGTGGGAACATAGCAGCATCAGGATAATGATAGACTGGGAATAAACATATGTTACTAACTTTTACCATGCAGTTTGCAAGCAGCTCTTTGATGACAGTTTATAGGACACTGCTAGATTACGATTGTCCCTTATGAATTGCACAGTGACGAAAGAATCTCTGTGACAAAATCAGTAACCCATTGATCTAGGCACATAAAATACTGTTTTTTAAAATGCATTGTACACGTTCTTTGCAGTAGGCATATTAACTCTCTGTGTCACATTAGATAAGTCAAAGCTGCCACTGGACAAAACTCTCATCTGTCTCCAGCAGGTACATTAATCACTGGCATTTTCTTGACACTTTTATAGTTGCTCAAAAACTGCTAATTTTACAAAGAACGTTGCAGTGCTTTTAAAATTGCTGGCTGAGGACCCCCTGGGAATGTGCCACGGACCCCTGGGGGTCCTCGGACCCCAGTTTGGGAAACACTGCCCTGGAGAATTCCAATAGAAGCCCATGTTCTGGTGTGAACATGGGCTTCTATTGGAATTCACAAGGGCATATTATCAAGCCCATTATCGCCGCTTTAGCGGCAGTTTCCTGCCCCTAAAGCGGCGATAAATTTAACGCCATTTTTGATAATATGCCCCAGAGACTTATTTTTCCTCTGCAAAAATGGAGAAATGGGGTGGAGAAAAATAGGAAACAGTGATAATGGATAAAAGCAGTGATGAAAAAGTACTGTCAAAAGTGAGGTAACGATACAGGAAGAGCAGGCTGATGAAAGAAAGAAGCATGAGGCGGATGCAACAGCGGTCAGCCTTGGCTTTCGACAGCCCTAGAACTGAGCAGTACCTGCAGCAGGTGCCTAAGATAAACTTTGGGCCTGTGCATTTATTCCTTTTCTGATGTGTTGCAATACCTCGGCTGGTTAACTTCCTGTAGAATTATAGAACTGGAAACATCTTACCATAAATTTAGCATTAAGTGAGGATCACTTATAGATAATTGCAAACATACTGAAAATACATATTTGAAATACAGTGAGGCTAATAGGAACTATGGATTTAAATGTAATTTAGGGAGGTAATGTCGTTATAATCCAGCTGCTTTGTCGATTTGCAGTCACTCAAACAGGAAGATGCTTGCCAGGACCATGAGCTAATGCACAGGCGCAGTTTGCCCTGCCAGTAATAATAAATTATCACCTTTAGCAATTTCCATCCTGCACTAAATAGAGCAGATGTTCACCCTACATGGATTTCGCTCTTCAGCCATCATGGACACGTTGAGGAAGACTAATCGGATGCCACTTCCAATGGTTATGCACCTTCTGCTCAATCTCTACTACGCTTCACCGGTATGGAAGTCTATGCTGCAGCTTATCTGCCTCATATGTGGGCATTTCTGAGCTGGCCTATACCATTGTCCTCTCTCTGGATATCCACCCATTCAGCAGCAGGCAAAGGGCACACATTAGAAGGTCACACTATCTGCAAGCACTGTAGGCTACAGAATAGGGACTCTGTAATATATTCATACCCAGCATAATTAGCACCATTAATGTAGCCACACACCAACACTAGTCAGTTGAGTCAATCTGATGTCTACACCAACTGGAATGACAATTGCCACCAATGCCTTAACTAGGGTGCTTATTTCAACCAACAATGTATCATTTTAAGTTGCCCATATATTTGCTGATTAAAACTAACTACAGAGTCATTTCTGTCAGAAGCTGAGACAGCTCAGATCTGTTTCATTGAGAGCATTGTAATGAAGTGTAAACAGATCTGGAAAACAACTTCTGTATGTCAAAATGAAATGCACAATGACGCGCATGCTACTGGTACTGTTATGTTTCCTATCGGTACTCTAATATAGGTCCAGGTAACATCGTACCCTTTCCCTACATCTTCTCCCCTACATTTCACATGAACGGGCCTTATAAGGACATAACTCCTAATAAGGACAGAACGCCTTCTAGGGACAGAACGCCTTATAAGGATTGATGCCTTTTATGGACTAAACCTTTCACCTAGTTCCATGCAGAGGTAGGATTTTTCTCAATCGATATTGCTAAGTCGTCATCCTTAGCACGTATGAATAATTTATGAGGACGCTACCCAGGGGGTATACTTCACCTCTCCTATCTACGCACAAGGTTTAATCTCATACGTCATCCTCATACTAAACAATGGCTAACACTCGCAGATGGACTGTATAAATACAGCACCTCTTGCTATCAGTAGTTGGAGGGAACCGAGACTTCAAGGCCGACACACTGACCAGAGACGCTGAGGCTCCTTGCAGTTGTTCAACGTGTATGATCGAACTCATTTAGGATTGTGATTTGCGGAACTTTAAAACAGAAATCATATTTCAAGAGAACATTTTTCTCTCCTCATTTTTAAACTGTTTTAAAATGATTTTTTAACGTTTTAGAAACATTTTAAATGACTCCTTCATAATTCTAAGCACTGACATCTAGTTAAAATGTGTATCTCAATTGTGTATTATTATTGTTGAGTATTAGGAGGAGTGGGTGTTATGTTTTATATCGGTACTCTAATATAGGTCCAGGTAACATCGTACCCTTTCCCTACATCATCTCCCTGACATTTCACATGAACGGGCCTTATAACGACATAACTCCTAATAAGGACATAACGCCTTATAGGGGCAGAACGCCTTATAAGGATTGACGCCTTTTATGGACTAAACCTTTCACCTAGTTCCATGCAGAGGGAGGGTTTTTCCCAATCCATATTGCTAAGACGTCATCCTTAGCACGTATGAATAATGTATGAAGACCCTACCCAGGAGGTATCCTTCACCTCTCCTATCTACGCACAAGGTTTAATCCCATACGTCATCCTCATGCTAAACTATGGCTAACACACGCACATGGACTGTATAAATACAGCACCTCTTGCTATCAGTAGTTGGAGGGAACCGACACTTCAAGGCCGACACACTGACCAGAGACGCCGAGGCTCCTGCATGCAATCGCTCCAGCTGACAGAGGTCTAAACAGCCTTTCCGGGTGTCCAACTCGAGACCAGGACAAAGTCCCACACTCTCATTATTCAGGTAATGGGGTTCGACTAAATCCTAGCGGGATTCTTGGCTCTTAGGCTTATTAGCTCTTTCACACCTACTCACATGCTAGGTACAATTAGGTACATTTAGACAGGCATCTTAGGAGTATGTGATTTATTTTATAAATGACTAGAAGAATAACTGGTGGCAGGGTACTGATAGCGCAATTTGATGTACATAAATGTATTAGCACAATTAGTTTGTGTAAGAGACTTCTCCCAAGGGCATTGAACAACGACCACCCAACGTTGTTAGATGAGTGTAGACAAAGTCTACACACATATGACATACAAAACAAAATCAATGTCCTGAGTAATACTCCTATATTAACATCCAAAATAAATCAACACAGTGGTCTTCTCCAAAAGTTCTTCTTAATTTATTATGCCAGATCTCGTCAGATGAGTACGTCAGTTTTCATTTTCTTTTCTTTCAACAACTGATAGCCAAAAAGCCAACACGTGTTTCGTCTTATACAGGCATTCACCCACGACTTCCTCAGGGCTATAATAAACAAATACAAAAGCCTCATTACACCTCTATGAAGCCAAATATATAACAATCATTACCACTTTCACCCAAGATAGTGAGTTTTAAAGATAAGGAAAGAGGAGCCACCTCAAGGTGAAACAAAATATTAAGAGTCAGTAAAGTTCCAAACACACAGTTTTAGTATAACGTGATAGAAAATAAATCATACTAAAGTTGTGCCTATTAACACAAAATACCACTACCAAAACACCAAATTGTTACAAAAAACCAAGATACAAGATAAAATCAAAAGAAGGGGAACCAGATAATGTGTTAAAGCACCAGCTGATCTGTGCATAGTTCCATTGATTCAATGTATCACACATGATAGACTCACCGCGAAAGATTATCTACAGATGAATTGAGATCATAATTTCTGTATTTGAAGCACTAGAAGATTGTCATAAAAACAAAGTAGTGCCCTGCAACAAGGTATAAATGCATAGTTCATTAGACGCCAACACTAGGGTATAATTGCCCATAATTCACCAAAATGGAATAAGTAAATATGGACTCACCAATTGAATAGCAAGTCCAAAGGACAACATTGAAATTTCAACGAGGAGTATTCGTATCAATAGTTAGAAGGTTGTTCCAACTGGAAACACCAAAGGAAAATGGTATGAATCAATATTGGTAGACATTTCAATTTTAATTTGCCGCAATATCTATCTTGATCGTAAAATACCCAATTACAGTGTGTTTAACCACTATTCTAAAACGGAGATCAAAAGTACTAATAGGTCTATTTGTCACGATAAGTACTAAGTAAAACGTATTAATCTAGGGCCAAAACACGTATTCTTAAAACGTAATGAATAAAAGTAAATATTGTCATGAATAATGTCCCAGGGAGCGAGATATGCTCACCCTTCTTATAACGACCCTAAAATTCAAGTGATATATATAATAGAGGTTGTCACATAATTGCGATATAACTTCTTGGTAAGATTAGTTTAAAAGGTTTAATATTATAACCAATAGTCAATGTTCACATAATAAAAGCCCCAAAGCCCGGGAGTGCATTCATACTCTCACAACTAACTCGAGATATGTATATATTCGGGAGCATCAAATAAGTACGACAATTTTGATGATTTTTATAAAAACGGTATCACCGAGCTCCTAATGTTTATTACTCAGTAAGATTAGATCAAAGAGGAACTCTTACCTATTTGAAGAAACCAGCGGCGCCACGGAGAGTACTCCGTTCCGTAAGTTGGCGTGTTGCACTCGTGCCATCTTTGAGTGGATATATATACCAAACCACTCAGTGAAAAGTGACGACGGACTTATTCAGTTAGTTCTATCGTCTAGGAAAAGTATGCCCCATTTTGATGTGGGCAAAGATAAATAGTACAATAACTATAGTTGTATTAAGAATTCGATTAATACAACAGTATGCCTCTCAAATAAGATTAATTGTATACAATAACGTCATCTATATTAGGCGTATGTTAATACCAGTAGGCTTCAAGAAATCATTTAAAGGTTCACGCTCACATCATCTATATTAGGAGTATGTTAAAACCAATCGGCTTCAAGAAATCATTTAAAGGTTCACGCTCGTAGTGTATCAACTAACATTTACAAAGAGTTCGCAAATAAAACAAACTTCTATATAGCACCAGTTTATTGGGGCACGGCGTCCATTTATAGCGATTGCGGAGGTCAAAGTCCTAAAATTGTTATAAGCGCCACCTTCGTGCGCCTTTTAATATACACTACTGTTGGTGTCTATAAAGTAGTACAGTATACAGTGAAGAGAACTAAAATATTGTGTGCTGGATTAGCGATTACCGCTAAGTTTTAATATAATTTTGTCTAATGTGCAAAAAGTAAGAAAAGTGCTTAAAATTTTACTTGAGAAGTGAGACCCAAAAAGAAAAGAAAAGATGGGAAAGGAGGAGGGGAGTTACATTTCACCAAATTGTCATCCAAATTCAAAAATAATGACACACATATATGCAATTACAGCGTATTACACCACACTGAGCCTATCTGAGAACAAATGTATTAGCAAGAATACAAACAGGCTAGACAATACTGCCATATAGCCAAGCATTTTACGTAGTTTTTTGACAATCACACCCATATCCAAGTATTGTACACAGAAAGAAAATGGAAGAAAAACACAACTCCCAAGGACCTCTTGATACTGAAGTCACTCCTCGCCAAAATGCAGACAGCTCATCACATCTGCCAAAGCACTATATCATCACCATCAACAGATGCAGACCACTCTCCAAGACTGTCAAGTACCGCATTAGCCCTCTTTTGGACCTACTTGTTCCTCTCTCCACAGAAAAGCATAATGTCCTCAATTTCTCCTTCAGTGAAAAAATAAAGAATATCCGACAGCAGATCCACCAGCACATCAACAATACCAAGCCTGCTTCAACTCTTGCACCCAACCATTCCCATAAAATCCGGCAATGGTTAGCTTTCAAAATTCTATCTCTCCCAGATCTGGCTGAAACACTCAATTCCCTTAAAGCCACTTCTTATGAAGATGATATCTTACCATCGTCCTTCATCAGAGCTGTCTCTGGGGATGTTCTCTACCCTTACTTACCATTGTCAATACCTCTTTCATTTCAAGATGATATCTTACCATCGTCCTTCATCAGAGCTCTCTCTGGGGATGTTCTCTACCCTTACTTACCATTGTCAATACCTCTTTCACTCAAGGCATCTTCCCAGAAGCTCTCAAGGCTGACCAGATTCTCCCACTCCTAAAGGAACTTACACCAGACCCTGATCACCTCACCAATGACTGACCCATCACTCACCTATCATTAATTGGCAAGATCATTGTAAAATCTGTTTATTTTCAACTCCAAGAACACATCAGTGCTAACCATCTTCTGCACGACTACCCATCTGGCTCCAGATCACGCTGCAGCCTTACACATAGTAGACAATGAACTTTTGACAGCAGATGAAGATGACCCCTGCCTCCTGATGATGCTAGACCTCTCAGGTGCCTCCGACACAGTCGGCCATCCAACCCTTATATGCACCCTTGAGTCGCGAATAGGCAATGTCCTTCACTGGTTTTCCTCATACCTTACCAACCAACACCAGATTGTTCATACAGACACATCCAGATCACAAAAGATCTCTATCTCCTGTGGAGTACCCCAGGGCTCCATACTGTCATCTTCAACCTTTACATGGAGTCACTTGGTGCTCTAATCACAGATAACTGCAAAAAGAACTGTTGATGGACAGAATGCAGAACAATGTCATACATTCACCCCAGTACAGAGATCTGGGCCTAAATCCATCGTTTTTTGCTCACCATGCCATTCCAGTTTGGACCCAGCCATATGCAAATCAGTCTTGACCCTATGGCCTATGGGAACAGTCCAGCCCGAACTGCCAGGCCAGGTCCTCCCTGGACTGGAAACAAGCATCCTAGGAACGGTTTCAGAGTTTCACCCCTCTTCAGCCAGGATAGCTTGCTTCCAGTGGCATGGAGAGCACGGGACTCACGTATGCCCAGGCGTGGGTCCTGGGCTCACTGTGCCACTGGAATCAAGCTAGCCTGGCTGAACAGGGGTGAAACCCCGAAACCGGTCCTAGGATGCTTGTTTCCGGTCCAGGGAGGACCTGGCTTGGCAGTTCGGGCTGGACTGTTCCCATGAGGCACAGGGTCAAGACTGATTTGCATATGGCCAGGTCTAAACTGGGGTGGCATGGTGAGCAAAAGAATGATGGATTTAACACAGATCTCTTGACTGGGGGTGAATGTTTTGATTTGTTCTGCATTCCGTCCATCAATTGTGTGTCTTTTGCTTTCTCGCCCTAAGTGCTCCAGGTATGCCCAGACGTGGGTCCTTGGCTCACTGTGCCACTGGAATCAAGCTACCCTGGCTGAAGAGCAGAGATCTGCAGACAGAGCAAAGGTCCTGAGACAAGAGGGCTGTGTCAGCTGGGATGAAGAGCAACTATCTATGTATGCTAAGGTATGGGGTCTGCCAATAAACCTAGATATTTGTAGTCTATACACTCTATAATCACTTAGCTTCTGTAGTGAGGGTGGGTTTAGTCAAATCTGTCAGTTAATATGACAGGGCTTTTCACTGTATATGTTCTGATAATCATGCTAATGACATTACTGACCTGTATTTATTTTCTAGAGCATCATAGTTTAAATAAATATTGTAAGCTTCTTTATTGTCTCTTTTCTATGTATTGTGGACTAGTACAATTGAGAGAATGAAAGCGGGTGACCTGCTACCACAATCCTTAAGAGGGTTGAGGGTGTTGTGTTCTGGGGTCCCAAATCATTTGTCTCTCTGGAAAGGTTAGGAGGGCAAGTGAGGCACTATGAGCTAGTCGGATTCGGGCCCGTAGATGCTGATGTAGTATGGTGTCTCAGTTCCTACTTATTGATGGCTATGGTCCCAGGCTTAGTTCCGTTCCTGAGCAGAATCCCTGCAACAAAGACTCACCTCTTTAAAGAGCACTACATCACAATGCTTTAGCCATCCACAATTCAGTTTCCTCTCCTATTATGCATTGACTTTAAGCTTGCATTTAACCATGTGCAGCTCTGCACTATAGAAACACCATGTACATACATACATTGTTAACAATATGTAGAGAGCAGCCACTGTGGGTAAGTACGATGCAGAGAAATGAGAATAGGTGAAAGAGGGATTGCTCATATATACAATTATTTTCAACTATGTGAGAAAGACACACATATCAGGTACATATTTGCCAACATGGTTTTACTTGAAGTATTTCTTGAGCTACATTTCCTAATGGAACATGGCACTCACAGAGGCCATGCACTCTCTACACTTGTGTAGGTACTCACCTGCATATTCTAGCAGAAAATAAAAAACCACAGTAGTCATGGTAGGTGGTATATCACAGACTCATGTCTCAGTTGCATAACGCTTCTTCTTAAGTGCCATGCTTTCCAAATTGACACACTCCCAACTCCAACACAGCATAAAGGGAGTTTCTACAACATAGCCTATGTCCTCAATGTAATAAGGACATTTTCATGGCACACACATTCTGAGTACATCTGACACTCAAAGAGAGTTCACCCTGAGTAACAGGAAGATAGTAGCAGAAGTACACACTTTGTGCATGTTGGGTGAGTTCAGCTTTTCTGCTGCAAGAAAAGGCTAATATCAAACGATTGCCTCTAACCTGGGTATTTAGGATTGGGAACCTAAAATGGACAACTCAGAGGCAGTGAAGGCAATGTGGTCCCAAAAGGGCCTCCATTTGACCTTAAGCTTAGAAGAGATGACCATATCATGCACACATGGTACAGCAAGCCATGCAGTGTGTTCTGTGTGGTAGCAAGCTAGGAAGAAAAGCTATGAAAGGCTGTATAAATTCATGAGAAAAATTGGAGCCGAAATTTAAATTCCACTTTTTGCCCTGCCATCCTTATCTTTGTCATACCTTGGCCCATAGCTCACATAGCCTGTCACTGTTTGAAAGTTCTGTAGGACAGGCCCTGCAGTTAATTCCTACTGTGCATGGCCATAGTCCTTGCAGAGTGGCAGTTAGCCGCTTGTGGAGGGTTGAGAGCATCGCCTGGCTAAAGGTCAGGCCCTGTGGCTAACCCCAACTTGACCGACTTCGGTGGGTAGGGTCAGCCTCGCCACTATGCATGGTCAAAGGTCATGTACAGTGGGGGTTGGCCACTCCCTCCTGAAGAGTTGGACACAAGGCCTAGTTTTGGGCAAGTCACTGTGGTCCACTCCCACTACACACAACCAAAGACTGTGTACAGCAGTGATCGCTTTCATAGAAGTATGTTATCAGAAACTTCCCAGAAATTCACTGATAAAACTAAGTCATATAAAAAAAAATGAGAGT
Organism: Triturus cristatus; assembly: GCF_964204655.1. Lineage (NCBI taxonomy): Eukaryota > Metazoa > Chordata > Amphibia > Caudata > Salamandridae > Triturus > Triturus cristatus. The sequence continues at coordinate 860,054,652 of NC_140581.1, forward strand.
TTCTTCGCCTCAAACCATCAAAATATATGTTTTAAAACTGTGGTTCTTAATGTTTTCAATTATGTGGACCCCACTTAACTGATTATTAGCATCCAAGGATCCCCCCTGAATCATTATTGGAATCTAGGCATGCCCACTCAGTTATTATTAGAATTCCGGGACACCGGCATAAGAAATTTCAATGGTTTGAACCACAAAACAATACAGAAAAATATGGAAACAAGTATTCATTTAACAAATACACAAATTATTAAATAGTCAAGTCAAGTCATCAACACATCTATTAAGTAAGAAAAATGTCCACAAGGAACTTATTCAAAATAATCCATTTGCAATATGGAGTAGAAGTTATACTCCCAACTGATTTAATCAAAAAGCCAAAGAAACGTACTTAGTTAGCCTGGAGAGCTTATTTACTTCAACCGAAGCAAATGCAATTTATTACACAATTCACAATTGTATCACAAACATTTTTAGTTTTTCAGGCACAAAAGAAAGATGGTGAAAAAAGTGAAGATAGAACCCAGTGAGATGATCATAGCCTACAAAGTGAACTTAGTGTTTAGGAGGTCTTTAAAAAACAATGAGAGGCATGTAAGAGTGTAACGAGTCTTTTTTGCTCTCCCTTTTTGTTGGTGTCGACGACGTTTCAACCCACTCTGGGTACGGGGTCTCTTCAGGACAATTATCTGGGGACTGCAAACAAGGGAAAGGTAAGTGCCCGAATTGTACTAGACTCATTAGTTGTCTGAAAGCTCCAGTTTTTTATTGGCTTACCTAATAGTATTCAAAACTCGAATTGAAGATGAGTAGTTGATAACATGTCTGACGCAGCCTAAAAATACAAAGGGGATATATAAGGAATTTAAAATGTATCCCTATAGGATATGTCTATCTCCATATTCTAAATAGTCATCATTTGTTAAACCCATAAAGGACTAATCCTAATATGAGAATAAAATTGATTATACGGCTGGCCCTATCTTAGTTCATGTCACAGCGAACCCTATGTTAGCAATATACTCTATAGTAATGGATACTACATAGGATCACTTACTTGGGGCATCTAATGTCTCCGCTGTATCAGTGATCAAGGGCAATACTTGTCGAACAAGGGGACCAAATGAGTAGTCTGTATAAATGATCTACAAATAATATAAAATGAGGAAACAATCGGTACAAGAGGCTAAAGTACATATAGTTACTTAATATATATATGTAACAACTACTTACAGGACAGCCGTGAGGAAACGGGGTGTCCGTAATCCAAGTCAGAAGGGAGGACTTTGAATAATGTTCCCGTAATTACTATAGTACCTGTAGGACATTAAGGCAGAGGTTACTGCCAGAATATCTCAAGGGGGTACAGTCTAAAACGAGCAGTATGTGTAAATTGCTTACTTTTCCAGGAAACGAACGAGTGAAGCATCCGATCCAGCCGCGCAAGTCGGTGACTAGCCTCCCGTGAACCGGAAGTATTTAAATTGGCCCGGGAGTTCACGCATGCGCAAGAGAAGGCAAAATAGATTTGTTGGCGGCCATCTTAAAAGGTTTCTGGATGCATCATTATTCCATGATAGTATTTCAAATTAATAGCTGTAACATCTAATTTAAGGCGATACATCACTTAAAAGTAAAAGAACAGTTGTGTGTCTGTACATTTGATGTTGAACACGGAAGTATTTAAATTGGCCCGGGAGTTCGCGCATGCGCAAGGGAGGGCAAAATAGATTCGTTGGCGGCCATCTTAAAGGTCTCTTGGTGCATCATTATTACATGATAGTATTTCAAATTAGTAGCTGTAACATCTCATTTAAAGCGATACATCACTTAAAAATAAAAGAACAGTTGTGTGTCTGTACATTTGATGTTGAACATTTAAACACCTTAACTCATTATTCCACATTGTCTCATGAATACATCAGAAGGCATCTCATAAGTACATCAGTACAACAAAAAATAGAATAGAAACTCGAAGTTATTCATCAAACGCCCTCATAGAAATGTATTGGTACATCATTATACCTGATAGTGTTATAATAAAGGCACCATAACATTTTGTTTAAAAAAAAGGGATAAAGGTAATTAGTTAGAACATTAGTACAGTTAATCAATATTCAAACTTTTAACATCCTTATTATTCCTCACAATCTCCCCGATTATAGGGGTGGGCAGAAGAGCAGTAAGGCCTTTTTTTCCCTTATGGGAATTAAATGACATGTTCAAATATCAGATGTGGAGTATTTTAGCCACTTATCATACGGCGGTATAGCTTTATCATGAATAGAGCCCTATTCCAGTTATACTTCAATGTTTTCGTGATACTTGTGTCAGAATGGACCAAATGATCCCTTATGTTTTTCCCTTTTCTAAAGGAAAACATTGGCAATTCATGACGTAGCAGAATACGGTGTTCAATTGAAAATGCTCCACTTGTAGAGCATTATAAGGAAAAAGCTCACTCACCCGATGATATCAGGTGGCAGGTAATTGAGAAAGCTAAACTGCCACCTAGAGGAGGTGATATGTCAATCCTGCTACAAACATTGGAATGTAAATGGATCGATAAGTATCAATCGACAACTCTTGGTCTGAACAGCTTAGAGGAATGGCGGAAGTTCATTAGCTTACATTGAAGTATAACTGGAATAGGGCTCTATTCATGATAAAGCTATACCGCCGTATGATAAGTGGCTAAAATACTCCACATCTGATATTTGAACATGTCATTTAATTCCCATAAGGGAAAAAAAAGGCCTTACTGCTCTTCTGCCCACCCCATATAATCGGGGAGATTGTGAGGAATAATAAGGATGTTAAAAGTTTGAATATTGATTAACTGTACTAATGTTCTAACTAATTACCTTTATCCCTTTTTTTTAAACAAAATGTTATGGTGCCTTTATTATAACACTATCAGGTATAATGATGTACCAATACATTTCAATGAGGGCGTTTGATGAATAACTTCGAGTTTCTATTCTATTTTTTGTTGTACTGATGTACTTATGAGATGCCTTCTGATGTATTCATGAGACAATGTGGAATAATGAGTTAAGGTGTTTAAATGTTCAACATCAAATGTACAGACACACAACTGTTCTTTTATTTTTAAGTGATGTATCGCTTTAAATGAGATGTTACAGCTACTAATTTGAAATACTATCATGTAATAATGATGCACCAAGAGACCTTTAAGATGGTCGCCAACGAATCTATTTTGCCCTCCCTTGCGCATGCGCGAACTCCCGGGCCAATTTAAATACTTCCGTGTTCAACATCAAATGTACAGACACACAACTGTTCTTTTACTTTTAAGTGATGTATCGCCTTAAATTAGATGTTACAGCTATTAATTTGAAATACTATCATGGAATAATGATGCATCAAGAAACCTTTTAAGATGGCCGCCAACGAATCTATTTTGCCTTCTCTTGCGCATGCGTGAACTCCCGGGCCAATTTAAATACTTCCGGTTCACGGGAGGCTAGTCACCGACTTGCGCGGCTGGATCGGATGCTTCACTCGTTCGTTTCCTGGAAAAGTAAGCAATTTACACATACTGCTCGTTTTAGACTGTACCCCCTTGAGATATACTGGCAGTAACCTCTGCCTTAATGTCCTACAGGTACTATAGTCATTACGGGAACATTATTCAAAGTCCTCCCTTCTGACTTGGATTACGGACACCCCGTTTCCTCACGGCTGTCCTGTAAGTAGTTGTTACATATATATATTAAGTAACTATATGTACTTTAGCCTCTTGTACCGATTATTTCCTCATTTTATATTATTTGTAGATCATTTATACAGACTACTCATTTGGTCCCCTTGTTCGACAAGTATTGCCCTTGATCACTGATACAGCGGAGACATTAGATGCCCCAAGTAAGTGATCCTATGTAGTATCCATTACTATAGAGTATATTGCTAACATAGGGTTCGCTGTGACATGAACTAAGATAGGGCCAGCCACAGGAAGGTGGCCGTATAATCAATTTTATTCTCATATTAGGATTAGTCCTTTATGGGTTTAACCAATGATGACTATTTAGAATATGGAGATAGACATATCCTATAGGGATACATTTTAAATTCCTTATATATCCCTTTTGTATTTTTAGGCTGCGTCAGACATGTTATCAACTACTCATCTTCAATTTGAGTTTTGAATACTATTAGGTAAGCCAATAAAAAACTGGAGCTTTCAGACAACTAATGAGTCTAGTACAATTCGGGCACTTACCTTTCCCTTGTTTGCAGTCCCCAGATAATTGTCCTGAAGAGACCCCGTACCCAGAGTGGGTTGAAACATCGTCGACACCAACAAAAAGGGAGAGCAAAAAAGACTCGTTACACTCTTACATGCCTCTCATTGTTTTTTAAAGACCTCCTAAACACTAAGTTCACTTTGTAGGCTATGATCATCTCACTGGGTTCTATCTTCACTTTTTTCACCATCTTTCTTTTGTGCCTGAAAAACTAAAAATGTTTGTGATACAATTGTGAATTGTGTAATAAATTGCATTTGCTTCGGTTGAAGTAAATAAGCTCTCCAGGCTAACTAAGTACGTTTCTTTGGCTTTTTGATTAAATCAGTTGGGAGTATAACTTCTACTCCATATTGCAAATGGATTATTTTGAATAAGTTCCTTGTGGACATTTTTCTTACTTAACAGTAATACCCAGTTCACAGGGACATATGGGTCGCTCTTGTTTGTTATAAATATCAACACATCTATAGCGCAAACATATCACTCCGAGGACTCTCATGGCGCTTGCAGCGGCTGGAAGCGGAGAGGGAATTGGACAAGGTTACTGATCGAATAACCAGGTTTTGAGTTTATTTCGAAAACACCCTAGAACGGGGATGGATCGCAAGTCAACAGGCAACTTGTTCCAAGAAGACGGAGCCAAGTAAGAAAAGGATCTACCACCCTGCCTAGTGGTGTAAATTCTAAAAGGAGTGAGCAGGGACTTAGTACTCGACCGCAATGCCCTCTGAGGCTTGTACCAGCAGAGTTTTCTGGACCAGTATTGCGGTTTATTCCCATACAGGTATTGATGGGTAAGGCATAGAACCTTGCAGAGAATGCGCTTTCTCACTGGAAGCCAGTGCAGTGCTCTAAGACATGGGGCAGAGGAGGTTCGTTGAGGGAGATTCAAAATCAACTTGGCCGCAATATTTTGTAACGTCTGAAGTTTATTCAAAAAGGATTCATTTATGGACTGCAGAAGTGCATTTCCGTAGTCCATTCGGTTAGTGATCAAACCCTGAAGCAACGGTTTTCTCGCTTCCAGGGGGATCCACTTAAAGACTCTCCGCAATGTACGCATTATTCCGAAACAGGAGCTGACAACATGATTAACCTGGGCCCTCATGGACAATTGATTGTCCATGTAAAAACCCAGGTTGCGGACCACCTCCTTGGGAACAGGACAGGCACCAAGGTCACTGGGCCACCATTCTGAAGACCAGTATTCTAACGCTTTCCCGAAAAGCATAATCTCCGATTTTGCACCATTCAGTTGCAGATGGTTATCCTTCATCCACCTGTTGATATGGGACATACAGTTTTTGAAACGCGTCATGGTTTCTTTTGGGTCAGGGCCCAGCGTGACTATGATCTGAGTGTCATCGGCATACGATATGACCTCAAATCCGTATGCTCTAATCACTGGGGCCAAAGGAGCCACATAAAGATTGAAAAGGGTGGGACTCAAAATGGAACCCTGCGGGACACCCATAGTAACAGGTCTAGTAGAGGAGGTACTAAGTCTCGACTGGACAGTGGTGCTGCGGTCCGAGAGATAGCTTCTGAACCAATTCAAAGCCGTACCGCTGACACCAATCTCCCCCAGCTGATGTATTAGAATGCTGTGGGAGATGGTGTCAAATGCGGCCGACAGGTCAAGGAGTACGAGAATTACTGGTTGTTGTCTATCCAAAGCCCGCCTGATGTTATCAGTGACCTCGACCAGTGCCGTCTCCGTGCTGTGAGCCACTCTGAACCCTGATTGTGAAGTGTCTAATAACTCATAACTCTCCAAATAACCGACAAGTTGCTGGTTAGCAAGAGTTTCCAATACTTTCCCTAGATAGGGGAGTAAAGAGATCGGACGATAATTAGAGAGGAGGCTAGGATCGGCCATGGGTTTTTTCAGAATAGGCTTCACGCAGGCAGTTTTCCAATTTGAGGGGGAAACAGCTTCTGATCGTGATTTGTTAAATAAGTCAGTAATGTTGTCAACCAATGCGGGGGAAATCATTACAAGTAGTTTAGAGGAAATCAAATCGTGGGAGAACCAGATTTTATCCTCTGTAGAGTCTTAAGGACTGATCCTGGATCAACCTCAATAAATTCCTCAAAAAGATGGGACGGAACCATAGGAGCATAGGGCTCATTAACTAAGTCCGAACTGTTAGTATTGGAAGTCAGAGACTGATGGATGGTTAAGATTTTATCTTCAAAAAATTTAGAAAGAGACTCCACCCAGTGTGGTGAAGCAGGGGCAGACGGCAAGTTCCTAGGAATGGTAAATTCTTTCAGGACCTTATAAAGCTCCTTAGTGGAATTGCCTGCCTTATTTATCCTGTTAGTGAGGAACCGTTTTTTTGCCGTTATGATTTCCAACATATAACTATACGTCGCTGTACGACACATAGTCTTAGTGGCTCTAAGCTGGTCCGTAAACCAAGGAGCAGTTCTTATCTTGGTCTTTACCAACGTCAGCGGGACAATTGTGTCCAGCACGTTTGAAACTGCTTCCTCCAATGAATCTAGCATCTGGGTTACATTTTGGTCGGATCTTATTAGGTCACAGGGAAGATGTTCTAGAAAGAGAGGCAGGGTTACTTTATGCCAGGATCTTCGCCACGAGAAATCAATTTCCAGATACTTATTTTCCCTGGACATATTGGGAATTAGAAATTTTAAGAGGCAGTGATCAGTCCACAGTAATGGAACGGGAGATGATACAACTATTTCGGACTGATTAGTAAAAAGAAGGTCCAGAACATGACCGGCCTTGTGAGTAGGTTCATGCACCATTTGAGTAAGGCCTAAGATACTCATAGTAGAGATCAATTTTCTGTGTCAGGGTTACCATATGCATCAATATGGTAGTTGAAATCCCCAATCACAAGAAAAATATCTGCTGCCAGGGCGTGCTGGGCTAAGAGCTCCAGTAATTTTTCTGTAAAGTTACCTTTGGGACCAGGCGGACGGTACACCAAAGCCCCCCTCCACGATCCATGCTGGCCGCCCTTGAGTTTAAAAATACAAATTTCAAGGTAACTTTCAACATGGACTTCCAAAACAGTCAGATCCAGGTCACCAGAAATGGCTATTAATAAACCCCCACCCTTTGTCTGAGTCCTATCTGCTCTTATTATTTTATATTGAAGAGGAAAAGCAACATGTATGTCAGACAAAGCATGATCATGAAGCCAAGTCTCCGTAATTAGACAGATATCAGGAGCCTCTTGATCTAAAAAGGCCCATAGTTCAATGGAGTGCTTAGGGATGGAACGAGCATTCAAATAAGCGGCCCTGAGTTGCTGATGTTTTTGTCCATCTGTAATGCACGATGAAGCCGCCTTTTCAGGTCTAATTATATAGGGGAAACTTGAGGCTATCCCAGGACTCACTATATGACAATCAGAGCTGACTGGAATGGGAGTGTTGATTTCTAGTAATTCCTCCCTCGAGTATCTCAAAGTAGTCATTATTGGGAATGGACAGCAAATTAACTATAAGAGGGAATCAATTTCCCACAAAACTTGACTTAATTCACAAATATAAAACACATTTTTACTTTTATTTTGATGGGAAGGTTGGAGTTTGTGTATATTAGTTAGGCCACCCTTTGTCCATATTTTACTCTGTTTAATGCACTTGCATTTCTCCCAAGATACCTACTTCATTTTAGCTTCTAACTTAAAATTCTTTCCCATATACAGGACTTTTTTTTATATATACACCTTATTAATCTGTTAATATTATTTAATTTTCTAAGCAGTCACGGACCATGGGTTAAGACCTGCTGCTTTAAAAAAAACATCTAATATCTCATTAAAAACACAGTTAAAGTGCAGTTAAGGTAATGAAATAAAGCCTAACAATCCCTGAAATTGACCATTTATGGTTAGTTACTCAAATCTTGACTTGCCCCTCCTGCCATGAAAACAATAACTAGCCCTTCAGATGCACAGCTTACAGCCGCGGCCCATGCAGGTAAGAGCGGTGGGGCCGGGTGAGGGGGGATTTTGACAGAAAATAACGAGGAAAAATTAATTATTCATTTAATTTTCCCTCGTGGTCGTCTGTCAAATCCCCCCAGCCCAGCCCACCTCTCTTACCTGCACAGCCCGCTCCTGACAGCTTACAACGTTACAATATTTACATCAATAAATTATAGAAATGTACAACCTAAAATAATTTAATAATAACACTTCTCAAAGGAAAGATATGATACTGAATCCATGATAACACCATGTGTGATGTCAATGCTAAGGCGATATCTTTTTATCACCAATTCTTTATTTGTTTTTTAGAACAGTACATAATGCACTACATCAAAGAAAGCATATCAAACATTAATAATAATAATAACTCCTTTCCATTTCTATGTTCATTAACACTCATGTGTCACTCTTCCACTCTCCCACCTCCAAATGGCTCTTAATGCAATCCAGAGCGTGGTAACTACAGAATCCATCTACTGTCCACCTAAGAAGCTATCAATAAAAATCCAGAAAAAGGTAACACATAGGAGAAGCAACCCCTAACACCCACAGACCCAACCCCCTGAGGTAAGTGACACAAATACTGATGACCGGTTGTCAAAGTACCATCAACCTGAAGTTATGTCTTTTAAGGACCTACCAAGTGTCCTTAAGGATCGGGAGCAATGCCTGTAATCTCCATCAAGCTCACACTGGCGTACCATCATTGGTAGGACATAGATGTCGATGGGGTCTTTACTCTTAGCCATGCCTATACTAGAGGAGCAGGAGCAAGGGAGGGGGGGGGGGAGGAGGGGATGGGCCTAATTTTTCATGAGTCAGCTGGCTGTGCAGTGGTGCCTTTTATCCACAGCAGTCGTAAATGATGGTGATGTCAGGGGATGTAACAGGGTGTGAATCCTGCATGGTCACTGGAGTCATTAAAAAAAGCCACCCCTAATTCCCTCCAAAGGTTGTCCAATGGATTGTTTTTACGATAGATCACTTGTTTGTATAGTGCTGTTTTGGAGATTTTTCTCATCGAAGACTATATCCAGAGTGTGATTAGTCCTCTCCAATCTAAGGGTTCCAATTTTAGCTAAAACACACTTCAGGGTAAACGGTATGGTCATGTAAGAGGGCGGTCTGGCCTGTAAGCTCTTCCGAGGCTCATAAAGTTTCTTATATTCTCTCACAGTGATGCCTCAGAGCTAGGCATTCCCATAGTAAATGTACAACGTCACTGTTGGGAGAGTCATAGCTCCAAGACGTAGCTCCTGGTAATGTGCCTGTGTGTTTCAACCATTTGGGGGCACCATTCCCACCTATGTACAATCTTGAAATAGCCCAGCCTTCATACGGGCCTCTAGGAGATAATTATCGTGAGCCAGCATGGCCTCTGTACAGTCTTCATCAGTGTATTGGATACAAGATCCTTACACATCACAGACTGGTTAGTCTGTAATGTGTAAGGATCTTGTATATCTCAGACACTGTGTCCTTCATGTGTTCCGCATGTGCGCAGATAGGTGGGTATAGTGGATTTGTGTAGCTGGATTGATTGAGGGAGCACCGAGCTGTCTGTGGAGGCAGTGATAAAGTTGTTGGAAGCCCTGGGGGTCCTTTTTGTTACCAGGGGCCGGCAATATCTGCCCCCTGTAAGAAAATTGGCCAAAACCGGCCCTAGCAAACAGCAGATTAAACTCATCTCTTCCATTTTTATTGCTCAGCAGCCTTAACAAAACAGACTATATATCCCATGAGTCATGGTAAAATCCATAAAACAACCATAGAGGCAGTTCCATATAAACAACATCAAGGAACAACACTTCCTCATTCTTCGCTGCTCCACAGTCAGAAAAGTGATTTTCCTTAATGCTGTTTATAAAAGAACTGCGTTTGCTTAACCTCATGCTTTAACTGGGCGCTCTACTAACGTGCTTTCTCCTGCGGCTGTCGCGGTGCGTGTCAGGACTCCAAAAGATCTGAATCTCTCTGTCTGTTTAACACATCGGGAACAGGCAATTTCAAGAACGCGGAAAGTAAAGGCCGTTACCTGGAAAGAAGCTTGGAGATTGAATAACTCCAAGATGGCCGACGATTCACGGAGGGTGTTGCTCTAGTCTTTCTTCGTCTTGCAGAGTTCTACTTGAAGCGCTCACAATAGAACGCTGATGCACTTCACTGAGATTCCTGACAGAAGCGCACGCATTTTCAAATTCTCCTCGTCGGTTTAGTTAGTTAGATTAGGGTTTCGTCGATAACCATCGGTTATCTCTACTCACGCATATTTCCAAAGACTAGTTCCCAGTGAGCAACTTGCCGAGTCTGCGCACTACTCCGGGCTGCCTTCTTATTCCAATTGGTCTTTGCCTGGAATTCGTGCGCAGGTGTTCTGTAAGTAACATTACCTTGTTGAGACCTGTGCCTTGAACTCGAAGACACTACCTCGTCAAGGGAGCAGCGTTCATCTTGCTGAAACTTGCGCTTAGAACTCGAAGACACATCTCGTCGAGAAATCAGCGTTAGAGTTCTAGGTTGATTAAGTGCAGCGCAGCAGCTACTTCAATGAAAATGACATCGAAAAGCAGCCACAGAGCTAAGTACATTTGGGTATTGTAAATAATATTGTATATAACTGTCAGACTCGATCTCCTGATATAGACGGAGAAAGCATAAGACAGGAGGTTAAACATACTTACCAAAGACAATTGCTTATCGCCGCATATTTTACCTGAAAGAACAAAAGAGAAGGAATTAAAAAACTTATGTAGAATAGGAAACGTAGGTATGTACAACATTAAGCTATGGTAATAAGAAAGAAAGAGTAGAAAGGAAACATATGATTAACATTAATGCATTTTTTTTTGATTATCTCAGAAATTCTTCATGCAAGATAGAACAAGTTAAATCTTTAAATTGCAGGAAGATTATGAAGACCAATAGAGGTGAGGCAAAGGTCTAAGGTTATTCTGGTATGTAGGTTAGAGATAAGGGTAACAATTTAGGATAATTATACATATGTGTGTTAAGTATTATTGTCTTTAGTTTTCAGAATCTACTGCCAGGTGCACAACATAGTGTGGAGGCGAAACAGAAAGTTGGAAGCAGATAACCGCAGGCAGTCTCTTTGTCTTCTTTATTATTTTATCCACTCCCCCTTCCCCCTTTGGGAGATTCTACTGGGTGCTAGCTATATTGGTGCCGGGAGATCTCCTGTACGGGGTATTGCGAAAAGGCATCTCTGCTCCTGCGCCAGTACTGGAAACGACTCTGACAGTGCGCAAGTGGTCTACGACCGGTATCTGACCTTGTCCTCACGCTGTTCCAGCCGGCCTGGTGGTCTAAAAGTAACCGGCCTGCTTTGAACGGTTGCTGGGCAGGATCTCATTGTTCCTTATGTGTTAGCCCCCTGTGTTAGCGGGAGGCACTCCGATCCGGGTTTCAGACGGCAGCCTCCCGCTGCGCTCTACCTATTCTCATCAATGCAGCAAGGGTGATGTGGGGTGCGCTGAAACCTCGATAGAGGGCATGGCACACGCACATGCCTTGGAGGGCTGAGGCATGTTCCCTTCTTTATTCTTTGCATTCCTCAGGCTGCATCAGGCGCATACAACAGTTTCCCTTCGAAGAAGCAGACAGTCATTCCGGGTTTCGCCTGAAGCAATCGAGACAAGCATCACAGTGTAGTCAGGGTTTTACAGTGTAGTCAGGTTTCTTCTGCTTTGTTCTGTGACTCCATTATAGCGGTTCACCCGCAGAACAGTGTTTGTTTTTGGGCTATGTGTATTAAGGCTTCTAGTTCATTATCAAGGCTTCTAGTTCATTATCAAGCCTTGGCCCATCCAAGCAAGTTTGATTGTTTATCCTTCTGAGTTCTATCTGGTGCTCACTATATAAGCAACCCTAGTTCATCTGTATAACATGGCAGGTGAGCTTAACTCTTGGGAGCCATGGAGGAGGAAAGCTCACTACTCCCCATCCATGTGGAATTGGTGGATGTGATTGATGCATCCCTGGAGAGGGCGGTCTCCTTCGCCCTGGAACCCTTGAGCTGCCACATCATTGAACTCACTGTCAGGCGGTGTGTAGCGTCCTCAGCAGGGGACGACAGGGGGGAACCCCTGTCTGGCACTTAGGAGTCCTCCAAAAGCAAAGACAAATCCAAGGCACCTGCCAATGCCCATAAGACTGCCACCTCTTCAGACGCCTTTGAGAGGCTGCGCCTGGCCTTTCTTAAGAGATGCCTGGATAAGCTAGAGGCACGAGAGGATTCCCAGCCGGTAGGTACCCCTGAGGATGATTCCTGCCCCCAGAGAGGGACGTATTAAAATACCAGGGAAGATACTGAGAACTCAGATGGGGACTGGGATGACGAACCAGGTTTGGCGAACTGAGGGTGGTGGCAAAAAGCCCCGGCTGGATGTTCCTCAAAACCAGGACTCGGCGAATATCTCTTGTATGCTTAATTCAGAGAATATATATCATCCCCACTCAGTGGATTGGATACCAGCACCCATCTTAGAGTCCTATGTGGCTAGCCGGATTCAGAAACCGATGGACTAAGATGTACGTGGCCGCCTAAAGGTGGAATGCACTCGATGATCCCTGGCAAACAAAGTAGCGAGTACCCCGGTGATGATGCCAGAATGGCAAAGTTCATCGCAAAGTTCCTAAGAAGGGTTTGGACCCTTCCTGGTGGTCCTGCCAAGACAAAGTCTTGGACGTGCTAGGGCCACTCACTAAAATATTAGACATGGCAGAGGATGCCAAAGAGACAGGCCTCATGATTTATCCCACGATCCTGTCGGGATGGGAACAGGAAGCCCTATGTTTTCTTGGGAAAGCGAATTGCGCATTGTCAACTGAGCGTATGCGCTCTTTGCTGATCAAGATTGAGACTTGGTGAACTGGCCTCCATCGAGGCAGGACCCATGGAAAACGGGGGTCTCTTTGGAGAGCCATTTATAAGGAACTTTCTCGTTTTATTAATACCTTCTCCTTAATAGATAAGGCCTAGAAATCAGTTAAGAAGGTATTTAGCCAGCAAATGTTTGGGGGGGACTGAAGAGGTAGGGGGCACTCCTCCGGCTGCCCTTAAAATTCCAACTCCCACTAGCTCCAGAAGAAGCGTTCCATGCAGTGGCAGGACCAGTGGAAGTTCTGAGGTTTTTATCCCTCGAGAGGCTGCGGGGGAAAGGCAACTTCAGAGGAGCTAACAACGCACCTGGTTGACCCACAGGTAAGGAGTACACTTTTTTGCTACCAGAGGTGAGGGGGCAGATTGCAATGGTTAACCGCTACTGGGTGGCCATTACAAAGGAAGCATGGGTGCTACAAACTGTGACAGGTTTTCATATAAAGTTCCACGGGACACCACAACAGCTCTCGCAGCCCCGTCCATTAGTCTTTTCTCAGGAGGGTATGCAGGTGATAAACAGGGAAGTGCACGACGTTCTACACAAAGGGGCCATCGTGCATACCACCCTTCACCCTAAGGGTTTACTGAGCAATATCTTTCTCATCAAGAAGAAGGACAAAGGGTTCAGACCAGTGATCAATCTTCGAGATTTCAACCAATGGCTGGTGTACCGCCACTTCAAAATGGAAGGCATTCACCTTTTCAGAGACGTTTTGTTGCCGAACGACTGGTTGGTTCGACTCGATCTAAAAGACGCCTACCTCACTGTACTAATTTTTCCTCCCCACCGGCAGTTTCTACAGTTTAACTGGGACAGACTTATTTACGAGTTCACCTATCTGCCGTTCGGTCTGTCTTCAGCGCCTTGGTGCTTCGCCAAGGTGTGGAGACCAGTCATGGAATGACTCCGGGGCCAGGGTATACGTCTCATTGTTTACCTGGATGACATCCTTCTAATGCACCAGGTGAAGCTGCCCCCACTCTCTCAGCTCAAGATGACACAAGACCTATTGCATGATCTGGGTTTCATCCTGAACAATCAGAAATCGAAATGTGTGCCAGCACAACAAATGACTTTCCTGTGTTTCAACAATGCCTCAGGTTACCCCAACTGAAGATGCATCTGATTCGCAGGGAATTGCGATGTGCTCTGGCGCGGGAAACATTTTCTCTACGCCACCTAGCTCAGATCGTCAGCCTGTTGTCCTTTTCAATTCAGTCGATCTTTCCGGGTCGGCTGCATTACCGGGCTTTACAACGCCTAAAAACGCAGCACCTGCATCGAGGCCTCAAGTACACGCAGGAGATCCCCCTTTCTCAGGAAGCACGTACCGAGTTTCATTGGTGGCTAGAGCATATGCAGGCCTGGAACGGGAGGGTAACCTTCCGGTCGGCCCCGGATCTGGGGATCGAATCAGATGCCAGTCGACAGGGTTGGGGCATCCGTTGTGGAGATATCGCCACAGGCGGTCACTGGTCCAAGCATGAGGAATCATTACACATCAACTCCCTGGAGCTCCTGGCTGGATCCTTCACTATTCGGGGCCTAGCCGCCAACAAAGTATCTTGCGCCATCTTTCTGAAGATGGACAATGTCTCAGCGGTGAGATATATCAATCACTTGGGAGGCAAGCAATCCAGCTTTTTAGCAGACTGGCCAAAGATTTCTGGGATTATTGCCTGGTACACAGACTGTCGGTCATGGCAGAATACTTGCCAGGGAATCTCAATCAGATGGCGGACTGGCACACAAGACACCTACAGGACTACAGTGCCTGGAAGCTGGATCCTGCTGTATTTCAGAGCCTGATGACTCTATGGGGTCCATGGCAAGTGGACCTCTTTACGTCATGCCCCAACTGCCAGATGCCTTGGTTCTTCAGCTGGCATCCGGACCCTTAAGCGGAGGCGACATATGCCTTCCTGCAAGATTGGTGTCTGTTCTGGGGATATATGTTGCCCCCGTTCTCCATGATTCGCAGACTCACACCACTGGTCCGCAGGCAGAAGGTGGAAGTGATATTAGTGTGGAAAAGTGGATTTCCCTGGTCAGTTATGTCCCCTATCTTGGACCCCAACGGTTCTATATGCATGTTACAAGTACATGTATGTTCCCTCCAGTTCCAGTTTCTAAGACGCAAACATATGTGTGTCTACTGTCAACATGTTCTCTGTCAGATCCGCCATCAATGGGCTGGATATTCGATTCCTAAGTATGAAAGGCCACCGACTTTATATGGCTAAGTTACTCCATTTTTACAGTTCAGGCGAGTGGGCCCGATTCTGTCCTCAAAGCCTTTCCCTGCTCTCTGTCTCTGACAGCTTCAGCTTGAGCCCGCATCTGTATCCATGAACTTTGTCCTACTCCCTGTGCAGCTAACGGTGCCTGCCTCGGCCAGTTTTCGCCTGTCTGCCAAGAAGTTGTATTTCACCTTCGAATTATCTATTTTGCTCTCCAGCCGATGCATTCCTGTCCAGTGATTTAGGTAAACATTTCCTTTAGCTCACAAGCAAAGGACTCAGCTTCTCCGTCCTCCTGCAAGTGATTCATAGCCCTGTTGCCATGGAAAGTTTTCTGCCCCTCGCATCTCATATAGACACTTAGACGCTTGTACACGCACACAGTCAGTATAGAATAGATTCTGTCCGAGAGTCCTTCCTTGTGGATAACATAGTTCTTTAAACATAGGATGTTAGATATGATTTGGGATTAGGATGACTTGACCCCAGACTTCTCGTCTCCACATGTAGAGCTAAATGTCAAGTCCCCTTCACCCCCTAGTTGCACGTCAATTACACGTCATGCTGCCGCGCGCGCATCTATGCCAAGTATTATCTTATAGATCCACCTATGTCTGATAATTCTAACCAATCATGTTTCTTTTATTCCTTATTACGCCTAGTTTCGATTATGTCACTGTTACGTCATTTTTCTTATCAAATGTTACGCCTTCTACATTCGTTTCATTGTAATGTACTTATTATAAAAATACATGTCTGTTAATAAATTATTGTACTTCACTTCCTGAACCTTCGTGGTGACGGAACCTGAGGGCCGCGACTCGAGTCGGCCATTTTGAATGGAATAAAGCCCATTAGAAACCTCTTATACCACGGATTCTGCCTCTTGTTATTTTGAGCTATTTTACTTTAGTTTAAGACTCCGTACGAAATTCAGTCAGGTAATATTTATTTTATTTACCACATAATGGCGCCCGAACAGGGACACTTTCTCATCTCACGCGCCGGCGGTGCGTTGCAGGCCCGGTCTCCTGCCACAGCTGGACGGACCATAAACGCGTACCAGCAGGATTTCCTGTAAGCTCCCTCCGGTCAAGCGGGGGCGACTGAGGCTGCGATCAACCCAGACGAGGCGGTGAGAAGTGCGAAGTATCCCGACCAGAGCCTAGCTGAGAGAGCAAGATCCGAGGTATACAGAGGCCCACCAGGTTTTCCGAAATTCCGACGTCCAGAGGGTCCGATGTCCGTAGTTATCGAGTCCTGTCCATTCTCTGAGGCCTTCCGTTTCAAGGAGCTACTCGGTGAGTACCATCGCCGAGGAGGCGTGTTGACGCGCACATAGGTTGTGCCGGTCAAGACGGATTTGGGTACACAAATCCGGTCTGCACTGTTTAGCAGTGTATATGTACTGTTTAGCAGTATATCAAGTATTCCGAAGTATTCAGTTATTGTCAAGAATTCAGCGTGGTGATTAGTTAGGCAGACTGTCATCATTGTCGATCATTGTTATAATGTTTAATGTTTAATGTTTAAAGTATTCAGAAAATGTCTTGCATATTGTGGTATGAATGACTGTTCATTGTTCACTGTTCATTATTGTGTTTCTCGTATTAAGTAAGTTCAAGAGTAAGTATCAGGTCAGTTGTCAATATGCCGCTTTTCTCGAAGTTAAGACAGATTACTACCAGAAAAGGGGTGCTTGAAGAAGCAGTTCCTATTCCTCCTAGAGACACTCCAGGGCATTTCATGTACCATAAACATGGCATAGATGCCATATTATTTCTTGATCTATGGGTAGATTATACCAAGGGATTACCGGAAAGTCAAAGGTGGCCCATAGCGGGAACCTGGGATGCAGAGTGCATCATGAAAGTGGAGGAAGAGTTATGGAAAAGAAAGGTCAGACAGTCACAGAAAGACGCCGTTGAGTTATGGCGTAAAGAATCTCATAGACGAACAGAAAAAGCACGTAGACAAGAAGAGAGGAGTAAAGAGAGTTCAAATAAAGTTCAAGAAAATCTATTAATTGAGGAAGGTATCCGAGTGAAATCAGAACAAGTAAATAGACAAAGAAATGCTCTTATGAATGGTATGTATCCCCTTCTAGCCGAAGGACTACCTAAGGCTGTTACGGAGGTGCCAAAAGACTTGCCACCCCCGTTATTTCCAATTAAGGTACATCCAAAGGGGCATCCCAGAACCGCAGAAGATGTTTTTCTTTCCTCATATCTAGACGATGCAGCCCCCGAGTATGCTAACGCCACACCACATAGACCGTCTGGCGGAGGGATTCAACGTCAGGATCAGGTATCTGTCCCCGTGCAACAGCAAGTCCCGATGCAAGCTCCGGCAAGCACATCTGTTTCCGCATCTGTTTCCGCAGTCGACTCTACAGGGGTATCGACACCCATAGTTGCTGTATCACGTTCGACGAACCCTTTCACACCCGACGCCCCAGATGGGGCCACGGGAGGTGCTAGCAATACTTTTACACCACCTAGAATAAATAAACTTGTTTTTCAAGAGTCAGCACATTCACGTACACCTAAGTTCGTAAATGAACGTACGCTTAAGGAACTTCTTGTAAATTGTAGATATGACCCGGTGGTTGGTAAAGAGGACGAAATGGTCCTGGCATCATTACGTATCAGACGAGCCGCAGAGTATTTAGCAAGGTTACCAGGGATGGCTACGCATCTAGATAACATATATCACTTTGTTCAAACAGGACGAGATCCAGGATGTATTAACAGAGCTATGGAATTCCAGAAAGTAGAGATACAAGGGGAACTGTTACGTTTCCTCATAAACTGTGTGATCAGAAATCAAGATCGTCCGGGGGTAGACCGGAATGCAATGCTTACTCTTACAAGATGGAGTCAGAATATATCAGAAGGGAGACACGATAAGCAAAATTGTATAATAGCCATGTGCCGAAAAATACGTAAAGAAATAGAGCGTATTTATGAAGAGAGATTGGGAACAGACGAGTTTGAGCAAGATGAAGTGTCCGAAGCAGGGAATTCTGCAAGACGGTCAGAGACCATAGCCTATGTAGGCAGAGGAAGATCTTGTGAAAATACTAGATGTTTTTCTGATCCAATACATTCTGTATGTCCAAATAATAGCAGAACGTATCCGACGCCTGTAATAAATCTGAAGTCTCCTGAACATTCGTTTCAAGCCGCAGATAAAATACTACGAGAACGAAGGGGTTACCACCTCCTCGATTCCATGGATGAGCAAGAATTAGCCAGATCAGCCGTTCACTGGATCGTTAGTCCTGAAAAATATGGTGATGAGACCGTAGCACACACGTTTCTCAACCTCAGTACAGATGAACAACGTTTAGCTGGAATCTATATGATTCAGCAACTCCTCATATTATATAAGAGCCAACATGCTGATCCTGGTCCTTTACCTGATATATTAATGGAACTACTTACGTATAGATGGAGAGGTTCTAGTAACAAGCTAATTAAAGAGATATTAGTGTCACGTAAACAGTATGTCCTTTTTGTAAGTCCAGATTCTCTCTCCCTGGCCCCCAGAGAAAGAGCACCGTACTACATGGATAGACAAAATCCTCTACGAGAAGTGCACCCAATAAAAGGCGAAGACAATGAGTTTCACCGTGTATTTGTTTACACACCTATATCAAAAATGGAATTATTAGAAATGAAGAAAGTAGTACCTAGCCATGATAAAGACCCAGCGGGTTTCCACCGAGAAATTAAAGACATGTTACTGATGGGAGAGTACACCTTTCCTGATATTATGACGATATTAAAGGTGCTTTTGCCTGCTGGCATTTATGAAAAACTGAAAGAAAAAGAGTGGGAAGTGGGAGACCAAAAGATAGACTGGACAGCATTAGCAGAGGAAGAAAGGGGCCGAGCCGCAGGTTCAGGGCTCGGGGATAAAGTTAAACTATTACCAGGTTTACTAGTACAGGTACTGCCACGTTTATTAACTACAAAAAAGGAAGATTGGGGTGCAATCACAGCCTGTAAACAAAAGCAAGATGAAGACACAAGTGATTATTATGCTCGATTTGAAAAATGTTTTGGTATAAATAGTGGTATAAAAGCAAGTAGTGACTCATATCCACATTTATTTGTGACAAAATTAGTGGAAAATGCATTACCTCCAGTAAAGAATAGAATATTGAAATTCGAGAGTACCTGGCAAAGTAACACTCCGTCGCAAATGCTACAAATGTTACAGTATCATCACAATAGAATTAGGGATGAACAAGAACACGAGCATAGACGCATGAAGGATACAAAAATGAAAATGCTAGTTTCTCAGACAGTACCAGCAGATGGTCACAAAAAGGGTGTGACACATTCTGGTGATTCTGCAGTTCCTGTAAAAGGAACCTGCAATTACTGTAAACAACTAGGCCATTATGTACATGATTGTCAAGTCCTGAAACGAAATATAGCTACAGGTATTGCAAAAGAGAGACCACGATTAGTTAGACAAGATCAGAATGAACAAGGAGCTATGCTGCATGGACAGTCCGTGCCAGTTCAGCAACAGTCTATGCCAGCCTCACAGCAACCCATACAGTTTGTGCCAGCTGCACCACCGTTGCCTACTACTGCCACACAAACCACAACACAACAAATGTATCAGACTGCACAGTATGAATACCCTGAGTATCAGCGTTACGCATGAACCAGCCTAGAGAGGGAAGTTGACTTACCCCTTATCGAGATTCCAGTAGATCAAGAAGGACCTTATGTACATAGTGAATTATTAGGTCAAGATAGAAAATTCTTACTCGATACAGGGGCAAGTCGAACAACCATAAAAAGTAGTGAAGTTCCAGGGGCACCCCTCTCAGGCTCTCAAAATGTTTCCCTTGGTTTTTCAGGAAAACCTATTGTTAATGAAGTATCACAGCCTCTACCACTTACGATAGGACCTTTGACACGAACTACAGATTTATTGCTTACTAAATCATGCCCAGAAAATTTGTTAGGAATTAAAACTCTGAAAGCACTAGGAGCCATAATATGTTGTTCTCCGGAAGGAGTAAGATTGTTTTTACGTGATTTTAAAGGTCACTATGTATCCAGAGACATGGATTCCCGACTACAGAACTTACCAGCGCATCTATGGGCACAAGGCCCTACTGATGTTGGCTGCATGAACATTACACCCTATCGAGTTACATTGAAAGCAGGAGTGGTACTGCCACGAATGCGACAATACAAGTTACCGCATGATGCTGTAGTGGCTTTGTTGAAAATCATTGATGAACTAATTGCCCAGGGAGTAGTTGTAGAAACAGACTCCAATGTATGTAATTCACCGATAATTCCGATTCTTAAACGAACTGATCCTACTGCTCCGCCAGTATACCGATTGGTTATTGATTTACGTGAACTAAACAAGTGTATTGTACCACAATTCCCTGTGGTCCCTGATATATCATCATTGTTGACAGCAATTGATTCCGAAGCAACATTCTTTACTGTAATTGATCTCAAAAATGCCTTTTTCAGCGTCCCAATAGATCCGGAAAGCCAATACTTGTTCGGATTCAGTTTAAATGGGCGCAGCTTTAAATTCTCACGCGCTCCTCAAGGATTCACAGAAAGCCCCAGCATCTACAGCCAAGCACTGAAACGAGAACTTGACAGTATCCACATGCCAGTCAATACAGCACTGCTTCAATATGTCGATGATCTGCTGATCACCGCGAGAAGCGAGCCAGAATGTGAAAAAGCTTCTCTGACAGTTTTACATTTCCTAGCCGACAAGGGGCACAAGGTGTCCCCTTCTAAGCTGCAATTCTGTGTTCAGCGAGTTATTTATCTTGGTCACTCGCTGTCCAAGGAGGGAAGGCAGCTTACACCTGATCGCATTCAGTTAATTGCAAACATGCCAATACCGCAGACGCAAAAGGAAGTGCGGGCTTTTATAGGCCTCACTTCATACTGTAGACAGTGGACTCCTCAGTACGCATTTCTAGCAAAACCACTCATTCAGTTAACCACACAGGAGGCAGCCACATCGACTGTTCTCCCTTGGACTCAGGAACATACACAAGCTTTTGAAAGCTTAAAGAAAGCTCTATGTCAAGCACCTGTTTTAGCAACACCATGTTATAGCAAACATTTTACACTCTTTGTTACAGAACGCGAAGGTACTGCCTTATCAGTACTCACTCAGGATCAAGCAGGATCACGCAAGCCATGTGCTTATTTTTCCAGTACATTAGATCCCGTAGCTCAGGCTTTGCCTGCATGCCTGAAATCAGTGGCAGCGACAGCTTTAGCAATCAGACAAAGCGATGCCATAGTATTAGGACACCCATTGACAGTTCAAGTACCACATGCAGTAGAGGTTCTTGTGAACCGAACACAAACACAACACTTGACCATAGCAAGACTTACTGGTTATGAACTGACATTGTTTCAACCACACATAGAGATCCGACGGTGTAATACATTGAATCCTGCTACACTATTACCTGTAATTGGAACCGACCCACTAGCTCATGATTGTGTTGAAATCATTGAAATAAAGACGAAACCTAGACAAGACTTGACAGACGTTCCATTGTTAGATCCAGACCTGACGTTGTATGTAGACGGATCATGCATGAGAACAAGTAAAGGAGATTTAGTGGCCGCGTATGCAGTCACAACAGACACTGAAGTTATTGAAACAAATTGTATAGATATTCTGTCAGCCCAAGCAGCAGAACTTGTTGCTCTAACACAAGCCTGTATTCAAGCCACGGACAAGAAAGTCAACATATATACTGATTCACGTTATGCATTTGGAGTCGTACATGACTTCGGAGTGCTTTGGCGGGAGAGGGGTTATTTAACTTCTCATGGAACACATATTCAACACGGGTCCCTCATTCATGCTCTGTTAGACGCGATTCATTTACCCACTGCTATATCAATTATGAAATGTAAAGCACACACGAAGGTTACTGATACCATTTCTCAAGGCAATGACTTAGCTGACAGGACAGCTAAACAGACTGCTCAGAATCGCACATTAGACATGACAAAGCCAATAGTTCAG
Organism: Triturus cristatus; assembly: GCF_964204655.1. NCBI lineage: Eukaryota > Metazoa > Chordata > Amphibia > Caudata > Salamandridae > Triturus > Triturus cristatus. The sequence continues at coordinate 860,077,097 of NC_140581.1, forward strand.
ACACCAACACAGTGTATGACAATTAAGGATCCCGCACTTGACGTAATTGACATACAGACACATGCCACAGCAGAAGAAATAAAGAAGTGGACTGAACTAGGAGGGATCCAGACAGATCAAGGATGGATGACGAAGGAGAAATCTGTATGGTTTCTCCCTGATTCCATGGTTCAAGCCATTATAGCTACAGTTCACAGTCCAGCACATTTAGGAGAGAAGGCTATGCTAGACAGCATTCAGCACATTTGGTTCAACAAACATTTACGAGCAGCAGCTAAACAAAAAGTTCGTACCTGTATGATATGTTGTCAGTTTAATCCAGGAAAGAGTGTTCCCGTAGAGCAGGGTGGATTTCAGCCTCCTGACCATCCTTTTGAAGTCCTCCAGATGGATTATATTCAGATGGAACGTTGTCGAGGATTTAAATATGTCCTCGTAGTTGTCTGCGCTCTCTCCCGTTGGACAGAGGCGTATCCCGTATCAGATTACACTGCCCCGACTACTGCCAAGCAGCTAGTTCGAGAATTCTTCCCACGGTACGGTTTACCACGTGTTGTATATTCAGATAACGGCCAGCCTTTCTCATCCGAATTAATGAAACATGTCTCACTCCTGTTGGGATATCAGTGGAAATTCCACTGTGTCCGACACCCCGAAGCAGCAGGTCTCGTAGAAAGACATAACCAGACACTGAAAATCAGACTGTCCAAAATATGTAGAGAGAAAGGTGTCGACTGGATAGTAGCATTACCAGTTGCACTCTTTTACATGAGAATGGTAGCACACTCTAGAACAGGGCTATCCCCGTATGAGGTGATCTTTGGTAGACCACCGAATATGTGGGGGACGCCTATACCACGTAAAATAACTGATGTTGACTGTAATATGCTGACAGATTACCTGGCTTCCTTGATGTCTGCACTACAATCTTCTCGTTCACAGGTAGCTGCAGCCTTTCCCGACAACACTGAGGCGAAACCCCATGACGTGGTCCCCGGGGACTTTGTCCTGGTTCGGAATTTTGATAGGAAAAGCCAATTGGATCCTAGGTGGAAGTTGCCTAAGCAGGTCCTGCTGACGACCAGAACAGCTGTGAAGATCGAAGGACGGAAAGGATGGGTGCATTCCACCCATATAAAAAAATTTCATGGACTACCTTCAGATATAGACACTGTGCCCTGCACTCCCTCACAGACTGATTCAAAACTTCCTTTTGTTGAACTGACTGACTCTCAGTGCTATAAACAGAAACTCAGGTCCAGATCTAAACTGTCGGACGATTTGATTGTTTAAGTCCTCTCCAAGGTGAAGCGGTTGAATCTGTCCCGACATGTATCCCTTAGGTCTGAATCATGTAGAGTCCAGAATCATAATGAAACGACATGCTTATTGTAAATTACTGCGTAACCACTGTATTGTGACATTATTAATTTTGTTTTTATTGAGTATTTTAGTAATTATTACGAGTATGATTTTGCACATATATCATCCTGTTTCTAAACGTGTTTTCAATATAACTGATGAACATTCTTTTAGTGACCTACCGCCACATGAATTATCCTATAGACTTGCGCTGCGCAATAACACATTCATTAGTATGTTACATCATTCCCATCAGACTAGTAATGCCACCAATTGTTGGGTGTGTGGCCGACTTCCTCCCTATCAGAATAACAAAGGAGTTCTGCCTTTCTTTCCACATCCATTCACACACAATGGCTCCTGTGGAGCATGGTTTAGTTTATTAAATTCCATAGACCCAGACACAGCAGTTTATCAACAACATTGGATATGGGGAAATCTGAATCTAGTTTTATTCAAAGTCTGTCACCCTAATAAGGAGGGTCACCCCAGTAGAACAGGAACTGATTTAGAAAATGAAGTGTATAAATTAGGTAATTTTACACCTAATCTTATGATTTTGAATGTCCAATCCGAAGTTGAACTAATTTTGCCCACTATGTCAGTATTTCCAGTTAAGGGTGAATTATGTGTTAGAAAAGTTGGTTCCATACATATGGGCCATAGCCAATGCGTTACTACAGTAGAATATAGTGATCAAGGTAAATCTTCATTTAGAGCTTCTCGCCATTCCTACTTCATATGTGGTCAGACTGCATATATGCGTCTGCCTCTAGATTGGGATGGTACCTGTTACATAGCATTCCTTTTGCCACCTGTTTTCCTAGCTCCCCCTGATTATTATCGAAATGTTCATTTAGTACACATTAGAGAGAAAAGAGATCTCCCAGTTGTCGATTATACTGAGACAGCATGGGACAAGTATGTAGATTTCAATAAAGGTATCTTTCCCTATATAGGTACAATATCAAATAGTAAGCTGATACGCAGACTCACCAAGACTCTTGAAGCTGTAGTAAACGAGACTATAGCCGCCCTAGGCAATCTGACAGAGGAACAATCAGTGATGAGAATTGTTGTTCTCCAGAATCGTCTTGTCCTTGACGTCATCCTGGCCGATAGGGGCGGAGCTTGTAGGGTCATCGGATCCAGCTGCTGTATATTCATACCAGAAAATTCGCCATCTGTATATAAAGCTATAACACGCCTTCATAAGATTGTGAGCCAGATACACGAGAATCCAGGCACTTGGACGTGGTCCGGGTGGTTTTGGAATGTGATATCAGCCTGGGGATGGAGAGTTCTATCCTTCCTAGGTATTGGCCTTCTTATGCTCTTCAGTTGTTGTCTATGCCTGCAATGTGGACCAGCGATTTGTGGTCTGTGTGCCACATCGTGTATTCCACATCAAGGTTTTCGCTCAAGATCCCGGAAGAAGAAAGAAGAAGAAATGATGCTCCATGAGCAAATCAATGGAATGATGAAGATTAATGTTTCTTGATGGGCAAGTAAGGGGACAAGGAGGGAATGTGGAAAAGTGGATTTCCCTGGTCAGTTATGTCCCCTATCTTGGACCCCAACGGTTCTATATGCATGTTACAAGTACATGTATGTTCCCTCCAGTTCCAGTTTCTAAGACGCAAACATATGTGTGTCTACTGTCAACATGTTCTCTGTCAGATCCGCCATCAATGGGCTGGATATTCGATTCCTAAGTATGAAAGGCCACCGACTTTATATGGCTAAGTTACTCCATTTTTACAGTTCAGGCGAGTGGGCCCGATTCTGTCCTCAAAGCCTTTCCCTGCTCTCTGTCTCTGACAGCTTCAGCTTGAGCCCGCATCTGTATCCATGAACTTTGTCCTACTCCCTGTGCAGCTAACGGTGCCTGCCTCGGCCAGTTTTCGCCTGTCTGCCAAGAAGTTGTATTTCACCTTCGAATTATCTATTTTGCTCTCCAGCCGATGCATTCCTGTCCAGTGATTTAGGTAAACATTTCCTTTAGCTCACAAGCAAAGGACTCAGCTTCTCCGTCCTCCTGCAAGTGATTCATAGCCCTGTTGCCATGGAAAGTTTTCTGCCCCTCGCATCTCATATAGACACTTAGACGCTTGTACACGCACACAGTCAGTATAGAATAGATTCTGTCCGAGAGTCCTTCCTTGTGGATAACATAGTTCTTTAAACATAGGATGTTAGATATGATTTGGGATTAGGATGACTTGACCCCAGACTTCTCGTCTCCACATGTAGAGCTAAATGTCAAGTCCCCTTCACCCCCTAGTTGCACGTCAATTACACGTCATGCTGCCGCGCGCGCATCTATGCCAAGTATTATCTTATAGATCCACCTATGTCTGATAATTCTAACCAATCATGTTTCTTTTATTCCTTATTACGCCTAGTTTCGATTATGTCACTGTTACGTCATTTTTCTTATCAAATGTTACGCCTTCTACATTCGTTTCATTGTAATGTACTTATTATAAAAATACATGTCTGTTAATAAATTATTGTACTTCACTTCCTGAACCTTCGTGGTGACGGAACCTGAGGGCCGCGACTCGAGTCGGCCATTTTGAATGGAATAAAGCCCATTAGAAACCTCTTATACCACGGATTCTGCCTCTTGTTATTTTGAGCTATTTTACTTTAGTTTAAGACTCCGTACGAAATTCAGTCAGGTAATATTTATTTTATTTACCACATTAGTGACGCTGCGATGGAAGTCTCAAGTTTGGTATCCAGTATTTCTGGAACTTTCTATGGATTTTCCAATCCAACTTCCCCGGACTCCCCATCTGCTGACAAACTCTTGCGGCAACTTGCACCCTCTGGTTAGGGAGGGGACCCTCAACCTCATAGGTTGGAAGATTACAGGGGACGTTGGGAGACCCCGGGCCCTTTTGGCAAGGGCTTCCTCCCTTATCAGCAAAGCGTGGGCAGAATTTACAGTCAAACGATATAGATCTGCATGGAGAAAGTGGTCACGTTGGTGTGTGTGACGGAGTTTGGATCCCGTGGGGTCAGAAGTAGTACACGTAGTCAACAACCATTAGGCACAATGACTTCTAACATCAGAGAGAGACCTAATAGAGACAAGGAGGCAGAGGACCTTTTCAATAACATTGCTAACAATGCCCCTCTGAATACACTAATACAAGGGGGTTCGAACTCCAAGAAAGAGAGTCTGAGAGACAAATTTATAAGACTTGAGAGACTGAAGAAAAACGAATTATCACGGTGGTGGGATGCTGCCACTCTAAAACAGTACATCAAGCTAAAGAGGATACCAAGGGGTCTGAGGTCACAGATCATCCCGACTTACGAGGATCTAGAGCCCGACCTACTGACAGAGTGGGAAAAGGAACTGAACAGTAATTCTAACAAACTTATGTGCATCTTGATAGAGAACTGTGAGAGGAAAGTTTTGCAACTACAAAAGGACATAGACATAGTGGAGTCAGAAATTAAAAATCTCAATATACCTGAGGGCACGACTAAGAACTATACCATCTTGAATGACATTATTGAACAACACGTATCAGACATCAAAATACGTAAGGCACGTAAATTAAGGAGGGACGAACGTGACTATTGCGATGGTCGCATTTTCACGTTCGCTAGGAAGTACGACCACCTGATGCCCACAAATAAGAAGTCAACTAACACCGAGAGCGGCTCGTTAGGTTCCAGCACCACCTCTCTTGACACAACACACACCAGTGGTAGTGAATTAGGAGATACTAACAATGTTAACAACACTGGTAATAGTTTTTTATTAGAAGTAACCAGAATCAAGAAGGGCAACAAGGAGTACAGGCGATTACCACCAGAAGAAAAACTAGGGGGGGTAAAAGAGGGGGCACGCACAGAAGAACAGCCAGGGGTCAGGACCAGGTCCTGGAACCGGAGGAAATAGACGATGTTAGCATAGTTAACCTAACTGACATACAACTGACAGAGGATGCCCTTTCTGTTCTAACCCGAGGAATGAGTTTTTGCCCAAATACCATTGGGAATGTGTGTGATGTCAAAATTGATTTATTTAAATTTGTCAGGCGATTGAAACTGAAGAAGCATTTTGATTGTGTTAATACTGGCAATAAAAGCATGAGCAAACATTTGGGTATGTCCTTGTTGGGTGGTAATACGATACAAGACATTTTGGACACCAGATTACTTCTATCTATTACGGATTGTGAGGATGAGGTGTTGACTGCGGAGGCAATAATGAGGGATTTGGATATCACAACTGATTATGCTATCTCTAGCAATTTGAAAGACAAATCCAGATGGACCCCAACACTAGCTGCAGGTAACAACATAGACATATTCCACAAGATGGTATTAGCTGATTTGGATAAATTTGATGACAAAAATATTGTACACAGGACGAAATTAGACAATGACTCATGTCCTCTTCAATTACCTGTTTAATGTGTCTACTTCCGAAATTTAAAATAATGTTGTAAATACTAATTTACGTGTGCTGGGGATTCAAAAGAATTGCTATTGTTTTTTCATTGTAGAGTTTGTGGTTCCTCTACACCCATTAGCACCGTCATAGAATAGCGTACAGAACACAAGTGCTAATCTAATGAGGCGCCATTATACCTATGACCAATACCACATAGTTACCAACTAAACTTGTGGGAATTGGTAGACATAGGTTTGGCCTACCGCTCAATTTATGTGAGTAGATCTGCGATGTCGGTGCAACCAGAAGGTCCTGGTAGAAAAGCATCCCCTGGTATGTAGTATGTTGAGCGGCATCCATCTGTCTTTTCTGCCTCCTCCGAGGTATTCGTTCTTGTGGAACGTTAATACGGTGCTAAGACTACTGCAATCATGGCAGGATAATTCTTACCTATCCCGTAAGGAGTTGACAGGTAAGCTAGCGATGCTCCTCTGCCTCATCTCGTGTAAGAGAGTGACACCCGGAGGGGGTGTCGTTCATGATTGCTCAAAGAACAAAGTCTAACACTGGAGTGGTCCATTATCTGGCCTTTCCGGTTCATCAGAATTTATGTATAGTGTGATGCCTCAGAGCATATAAATCTATGATGGAAGAATATCCACCTCCAGGAGTATCACAACTGTTTCTTTTGCTTAAGAAGCCCTTTAAACCGGTGTTGGCCATCACGATTGCCCGTTGGGTGAGATGGGTACTCCAGGAAGCAGGCATCAATACTGCAGCCTTCGGTGCCCATTCCAGCAGAACAGGTATGGCTTTGAAAGCCTCCTCCTTTGGGGGTCGTCTCGAGGACATCCTCAGAGCAACGGCTTGGTCCTCTGGCTCCGCCTTTAATGCATTCTATTTCAAGCATATCATGGGCATGGCTTCTCTGGTTGTCGATCAGCTTTGAATTAGCATTATCTGAGCCTTCGGTCCTGACATAGAATATAACATTTTCTAGGTATCGTGAAGGAGAGTTTCAATTCTATTAAGGACGCGGAGGTGAGGATTATCTCCCCTTGAATCATATATTCCTTACCCTCCCTCGAGGTACTGAAGCCTACCTACATATAGGATAAGTATTGTTGCTTCCAGAGGGTTATGGGGGGGAATGGCTTTGAAGTATTGATAACACTGTTGTAAATAAATGTTTGATGGTCAATGGCTAACCTGGTTCTACGTTGTTTGGTATATTGTTTCTCTGAGGTTGTTTAATGGATGATACATACTGTGTCATTTTCGATTGATGCAGATTTTGTTCTTGCCTATACAGGATCTGATCAGAAACAGGACTATTGATTGAAAATCGGGATGATGCCGGTTTTGCCTGAAGAAAGAGGAAGTGCTGTTCCTTGATGTTGTTTATATGGGACTGCGTCTATGGTTGTTTTTTGAATTTTGCAAAGACTCATGAGATATGTAGTCTTTTCTTATAGTGTTTTGTTAAGGCTGCTGAGCAATAAAACTGGAAGAGACAAGCATAATCCTCACCTCCGCATCCATAATAGTATTGAAACTTTCCTTCACAAGAGCTAGGACATGTTATATTCATAATTAGGCTGTGAAGCTCTGGGATTGCACCAGTTATTTCTCTCCTTCAAGGACTCTCCCAGTCAAAGTGTGTTTTAGCACTAATTTGGCGGAAAAGTGTTCAGGGTTTATAAATGTGGGGATTGATGCTCCTTTTTTAGTTGTTTTCAAGAAGAAAGGCAGGTGTGAGAATCTACATGATGTGTTGAGTGCAGTGCAAGACATGGAACCATCTGTTTTGTGATGTGTTTTTGTTATGCACCTTACTTTACTGTTGCATTTTTGGTGCTGTCCTTGAGTTTGTCACCCTCCCTTTTCATTTTGTTTCTTTTTTGTCCTCATTCTCCTCAGACTCCAAAAGGTCTCCCGCCCCTTTCCCATGTGTGCCCTTAGATTATGTGGGGTAGACATTAGACCCAAGAGACTGCGTCTCTCTCATGATACCATACTTCTGGAGCTACGTTTTATATACAGCAAGGAGAGCCGTAAAGGTGTAATCATTGAACATTATATTTTCTCTTTGCATTACCACTCTACTAGCCCTCATGCCCCCCTGTCCACTCCAACAATAGCATCCAAAACATTTTCCTCTTGGATATTTCCCCTGCCACATCCATTTTTAGTCATATATAAAAAAGTGTGTCAAGCCACTCTGAATGTAGGGGAGGCATATGACCCACCCATTTTCGACAGATTTCCCTTATTGCCAGAAGCCACTAGTTGGAAAAGTAGCTTTTTCTTATTACCACTCAACTCCTCTGGCCCCTCTACTATCCCAAAGATGATCAAAGAAAGGCTTACCTCCACATCCACTGCCACAATGCTTGAAATGGTCTTACCCACTTCTTCCCAAAACCTCTGTATTTCTGGGCATTCCATGATCATATGGATGTCCGTCGCCTTCTCTAACTTGCATTTGGCACATTTGGCTACCCCCCTTTCCCCATCTTCGAGATTTTGTACGGTGACAAGTAGGCTCTGTGGACGGAAAAAAGCAGGCTTAACAATACTAAATAAAATATGCATCGACACTTGTAACATATCTTCTAACAGCTCCGTCGGCAAGCATCCTCCCCAGATTTCCTCCACCAGTTTGAAATCCCCATCCAGAGTCTCTAAAGGTTCCCAGTACCAGATTGATACTTCCTTCTCCCGTGGGGGTTTTCCCGACAATTATTCCTCCAGATGGGTCATAGATCCCAAGTCCAATTGCATACTCTGCTCCCAACATTTCAGCTGTAAGTAATTGAACCTGGAGAGCTTCCCCCCAACTCCTTGTTTAGCTCATTCCAGGGGAGTAGCCTGCCATCTTGAGAGAGGTTACCACAGAATTGTATTCCCTCCACCCTAACTGGTAAAGCCAATTTGTCACTATGACACTCCGGAGAGACCGGGAAATCCCATATGGGTGGCAAGTTACTGTAATTTTCTGCTTTTCATTGCTCGTCTAATACTAGACCACACCCTGGCCATTGCTTGCAGCACTTCCAGTTTCCCTTTTTGAAGAACTTCGGATCTCCAAATTTAAACAAGAAATGCGCTGCTGCCCCTTTAACTCCTTTTAACATAGCTTTAACAGGGACCCTATTTCTGAGCCGCCTGGGGTATTGAAAAGTATCCTAGCATTCTTCAGCCGAAAGGCCCAGGCATAAGATTGCATATCTGGCAAGGATAAGGCCCCCTTTTCCTTCCTTCTACACAACCTTTTCCGTGAGATATTCGGCAACTTATATACCCGAACAAAGGAGTTTATAGCCTGTTGTATTTCCTCTAACCAAATTTTCTTAAGATCTAATGGGATTGTAATAAAGAAGAAACTAAATTTGGGAAGAATCACCATCTTCACTAAGTTGGTTCTACCAAAGATCGTCAAAGGCATTTGTACCAACCCCTTCACCAGACTGCCTGTTTCCACCAGTGCTTTCTAAAGATTTACATCCAGAATTTTGTTGATGTCCCCAAATATCTCATCTCCTTCTGAATTAAGACCATAATCTCAGTTTTCTCTGCATTAAGAGAGTAGCCTGACACCTTGCCGAAATTTGCAGATGTCTGCAATATGGCTGGAAAGGCTATGGGTAGAGCGGATGTAAAACCCATAAGATCATTGGCATAAAGGGAAACTTATTGGCTTGACAGAGGCCTGCATAGTAGCAGGTTGCTTGATCCTCCACTCCTGATGGGACGCCTTGTTGAATCTAAGTGAAAGAAGCCCCAGCTATATGCAGCAAAAGTGAGCTAGATGTGCCGTCCTACCGTGTGTTACTTTTCCTCAACTGAGGAGGAGGTGTTGTGCGGCCAACAGTTCAGTGCAGTAGCTCGCTGGTTCCAAGCTGCTCTGGAACTTCTAATGAGCTGCAGAGCAGAGGCACGGATCCTCCAGGGGGCTGGGGACAGGTCCAGCACACACAGCAGATGCAAGATCAGAGGCTTTAAGAAGGGTATCTCACTGTTGAAAAAACCATCCAGGAAGCGGGTAAAGCTATCTAGGTGCCTCAAGTAAGGGGAAGGGGTTGGAGGGGTGGCGCAGGTTTCAACATTGTGTCTGGTCCCGAGACTGGTAAAATTACTATGAAGGAATGGCCCAGGAAATCACCCGGTCCTCATAGAAAGTCTCTTCAATAGCATTTTCTGCAGTCAGCATCACCACTATTTTGGCTAACGGAACCAACAATTGCGGTGGATTACCCCCAGCAACTATCATGTGTACTGCAAGCAGTCTTGAGAAATAACCCTCATAATAGGGGAAGAGTTTGTAGAAAACAGGACTTAATCAACCCTAGAAAGTTAAAGATCACTCACTCATTAAGATCTTTTTTTAAGTTTTTACCTTCTGAAGTAAATTCCAGGGAGGCGACCAGCGAGCCAGGAGTGGGGTTGAGACAGGAATTCGAAACAAGGAAAGTAGAGACACAAAATTCATGGGCAATGGCAGCAGGGGCAATACGCTCAGGACAGGGGGGAGCAGATTTCAGGTCCTGGAAAATCTGGAGGAGAACTAAAACTTAGGTCACTTTTAACTCGGCTGAAGCAAGCCCTAGCTCCTTAGTGGCCTAATCCATACAAGACCCCCATAGCCCCAACTCCCGCAGAGCAGACAATCATGACGACTATCGCTTTCCTAGAATCAATGATTTCATCACTCTCTGTGGATATCAGGAAGAGCTTTGCGGTCTTAGAAGCAAATCAAGGAGAAATACGTGGTTCTTGTGAAGCTCATGAGAAAAAATCTCTTGACTGTTAGAACCCAGGCCCTTAACGATACAGTGGGTGAACTGAAAGGTGGAGTGGGAAAAAATAAGACAGAAATACAGGCATTAAGACGCAGTAAGCAGGTATTCCAGGAAAATTTTGAATAATTGGAGAACAACTCAAGAAGGAATAATCTGAGGATCCTGAAAGTACCAGGGGGAGTGGAAGGGGATGACTTAAAAACATATGTGGTTTCCCTGACAAAAGCAGGAGCACAGATAGAGGATAGGAAGGAGGAAACAGCAAGAGATATTCAGAAAGCACACAGAGAGGAATCCTAATAAGAGTAAGTTGTGGAAGATCCTCTTGCACTTGCAAACCTATGCCTTTAAAAGGAAGGATTTTGTTTAAAGCTTTGTAAATGAAATCCTTGAGAGGGAATGACTTCTCCTTTGAGATAAGATCAGACCTATCCAGAGTGACCATAAATAGGCAATGGGAACTTGGGGAGCGGTTAAAAGAGTTTAAGAGGTAGGGAGCCACGGCCAGCTCAGACTTCCAGCTTCCTGGTGTGTCATGTATAAAAACAAAATGCACAACCTAAGGGGTCACAGAGAAGCTGATGTGTTACTAGAAGCCATCAAGAGGGACAGCTCTGGGACCTAATAGGATCGGCAGCATATAGGCGGCTTGGATTAGAAAAATGAAACCTCATAATTTCAAATAGTAACATGCTCTTTTTTGCTTACTATATCCTGATTTTTGCAGGGGCTTGAATACAATATTTCTTTGTATTTCCACTTCTGTCGGGCATCCCAGTAACTCTATAAAAAGGACTAATAACTAGTCCATGTGGAAGCAGGGTTGGGTTCTCCAAGTGGTGAAGGGGCACGGATGAGGGAAGGGTGGGGAGCATATGGAGAGAAAAAAAAAAGTCCTCCAAAGCCTCAGTTGGATTTTTGATTGGTGCATTAGAACCTACAGCTCAAACATGGACCAGGGGGATAGGGGCATTGGTGTTCTGACCCAGATATTAACATGGAATGTTAGTGGGCTGTGTACAAGAGGAAGGAAAGATAGGATCCTACAATATCTAAGCGATTCATCATTGCATATAATAGTCTTGCAGGAGACCCATTTGACCAAAGGAGAATGCGTTGAATTGTTCAAATCTCAAAGAAGGGTCCAGCATTAGGTCTGTACGGATCAGAATGTAAATGCAAAGGAGGTGGCTATTTTGGTGAAACAGCAGGTTAAAGTGTCCATATTGGGAATGGTTATTGATAAATCTGATCGGATCCTCATAAAACTCAAAATGTATGACAGGATTCTGGCAGTAGTAAGATTCTATCGCCCAAACTGTAATGATATTGAACCGCTTAAGGCAGTCTTTTCTAATCTGATTTTTCACATCCAGTGATAATGGGCAGTGATTTTAGCATGATTTTAGATAACAAAATGGACAGATCGTCTAAAAGTAGATCAATAGGCACTCTTAAATCATAGGCATATTTAAAGAGCACGATGAAGCAACTAGATGTTTGCAACCTATGGAGGGAAAGAACAGGAGCACAATAGGGTATCAATTAGAAATATGGTCATGTTTAAAGGATTGATTATTTCCTTGTCAATCAGGTCTTAGAAGAAGAAATTCAGGATGTCACCTTCCCTTTTAATTTTTTTTATCTTCTCAGTTTATATTTTCTTGTCCCACATTCATGACTTTCAATTTCCTCGGATTAAAACACTTATTATCAATTTTAATTTCTAATGACAATTTTCTAATGAATTTTAAGTGCAGTGAAATCAGTCCTATCACATGAAACGTACGTGAAACATATGTTATGACAAAAGCAAATGTACTTGTGCAAGCAAATAAAACCTATGTTAATTTCCCTCACAATGGCTGCCGCCTTACCTTATTGTTATACAATGTTAAAAGTCAATAAACAGATTTATCCAAAGGTCGCCAGTAGGTAGTTATAGTTAGGACCTCGTTTCTATTCAAAAAGTGTTTTTTCTTTTGCCAATATCTTTGGTGCCGTTTGACGAATCTTCGCTAAATTTTCAAAACTAGTGGGGCGCTCCGGTCAGCTCCTGTCTTAAAAGTTTTGGGGGGATTCGTCTAGCGGGAGCCGAGAAAAAAGGGGGGTCCCAAAACACGTTTTCCCCATGTTAATTTCCATAGGAAACTTTAGACATAGCTCTAGCCCGAACTGCTGAACGGAATTACACCAAATTTTGCAAAAAGGTAGCCCTTGGTTCAGAAAGAGACCTTTTTTTAAATGGTGTAAATCAGTTCAGTAGTTCCTGAGAAATTAGAAAAAGAAAAGGTTTCGATATCTATGGCCGCGGTGGGTTCCCAAACCCTCCTGGGCACGAGCTTCACTCTGATTGGCTGCCAACACTCCAAATCAGGAACTGCTGGCAGCCATTTTGTGACTCGGTAGAACAGAGTCACAAGAAAACAGTGAAACAAACTGTAAAATGAAGAAAAGGGGGCAGGGTAGAAACACACTGACCCCCTTGGTCTGCTCAGGGGGTCCCACAAGGCCCCTCAGGGGCAAAAAAGCATTAAAAAAAAAAACAGCAGATGTCGCGTTGGGGTCGCGACTCCTGCCGAGAATATAAAAGATAAACGAAGCGCGGACTCCAGCGCTTCATTTTCAAAAAGACTCCGGGTGGACCAGGTCCTGGGGGCACTCGCCAATTAATGTGTAGGGGGCCCGTGGGTGCCCCCGCAGCCCCTGGGACCGCCACCTCCTCGGGGCTGTAAAAATAAATGCATGGGGGGCCCAATCCCCCTCACGCTGCCCCGGGGACCGCCACCTCCCCAGGGCATTGATGAAAAGGGGCGGGGAGCCTCGCAGCCCCCCCGAGCCCCGTGGACCGCCACCGCCCCAGGGCTATACAGAATAAGTAGAGCCACCCACAGTGCCCCGGGGACCACCACCTACCCGGGGCACTTAATAGTTAAATACGGGGGTCCATTGCGGACCCCCGGGCCCTGGGGACCACCACCAGGCTTTAAAATGGTGGGAGGGGGGTCGCATGGCCTCCCTCCAGGAGCCCTCGATGGCCCTGGGGACCGCCACCCCCCAGGGCCGGCTCCTGCGGTGTCCCGGGGTGCCCACCCCTGGGACACAGCTGTTTGCTATGGCAGGGCGGGAGCTGTGCGGCTCCCGCCCTGCCATAGCAAACGTTGCTTTGCTTCCTTGAAGCAAGAGCAGCAAAACCTGCTCTCGCTTCAATGAAGCAAAGCACGATCACTTTTGGGCAAAGGGAGCTGCATGTCAGCAGCTCCCCTTGCTCAAAAGCAATGCCGACTCCCGCAGGAGGTGGGGGGCCGGCAGGACCGTGGGGGCATTCGGGCTCCCCCCACGGTCCCCAACCGTGAGGCCATGCCCCGGGGGATGGGGTCCCTGGGGCCAAAAATGGCCTGCGAGGGGGGCCACGCAATCCCCCTCCCTTTTTTTAAAAATAAAAGTAGATTTGGGCATGCCCCGGGGGTGGGGTCCCCGGGCGGATATAAATTAATGGAAGTGGATGTTTTTTTTTTTGCTAAAGTTTGGAGTCGCAACCCTAGGGCGGTGCTCAGCGCAGCCCCCTAGTGTGAACGCGACGGGTGCGCGGCTCCCAGCACGGCCCCCCTAGTGTGAACGCGATGGGTGAGCGGCCCCCAGCGTGACCCCCTAGTGTGAACGCGATGGGTGCGTGGCTCCATCAGTCGCGCTGGGTGCGCGACTCCAAGCAAAAATAATTACGATTTTTTTATATAAACCTAGGTTATATGTTGGGTTATTGGGTGGCTCTAAAAAGAGCCCTTGTTTTCATTGGGAGATTGTTGTAGCTACATGTAAGTACGGATGCAGAGCTTCAGGTTGTAGAGAATTGATTGTACATTTAAAAATAGGGTGCATTTTACTTTGTGTAAAAAGCATGTTTCTTATTGGTTAGTAAAAAATGTTTGAAAGGTTCAGTAGAAAGGATAAGGTCATGTTTTGCAAAGCCATCCACACCTGCTGTTTGCATTTGCAACATTGTGTGGTGAACCTGAAAATATGGTGAATTTGTGACCTGTCAGTTAAAAGTTGAATGTTCCATGAACTGTTACTATGGAAAGTGGCATTAAGCAGAAAGGGTGAAGAAGTCAGTTGCTAAGGGTTATTATGTGTAACCAATGGAAATGTATTTTACAATTTGAAAAACTCTGGGAAGCAATGTTATTTGTTGCTTATGTGTATTTGTATGGAGAAAGTGAGGGAAACCTTGCCATAACTGCTGAGTCCGGTGCATTATATTGATTGTGTGTAAAAGAAAATCCTGTCAGAGTTTGTGAGATTTTTCATTCAACACATTTATTTGCAAGGTGAGTTATACATTTGTGAGGTTTATTTAAAAAAATTGACATTATTCTAAAACTGTGTTGTTTGAAATATATTATTAAATGTAGAGATGTATATTGGAATTTGTTTCATTGTACTTGAATGTTGTTTAAAAAAGAGTCTGTACAGTAATATGTGTATTTTTTAAGATGATTACTGATGTTATTAATTAAGCTTGTTTTTTAAGTCTGTACAAAGGTATAGTTGAATGATGCCGCATATTTTTAGATAGTTGGTTGAAGATGCAGAAGAAATGTGTAGTTTGAAAGATGTTCATATAAGGTGTAGTTTATTAGGCTTCATTTTTTGTTGTCTCTACAAAGGTATAGTTGAATGATATTGCATAATTATGGATAGTTTGGTAAAGATGCAGCACAACTGTGCTGTTTGAAAGATGATCATATAAGGTGTTAATAATTAGGTCGTCTTTATTAGTTTGTACAAAAGGTAAAGTTAAATGATGCCATATATTTAAAGATAGAATGGTGAAATAAGGTGCTGTTAATTAGGCTTATTTTTGTAGTCTGAACAAAGGTTTAGTTGAATGATGCCACATAATTTTAGATATAAAGGTAAAGATGTAGAATAAAAGTGTGGTTTTCAAAATGCTCATAAAAGGTGTTGTTAATTAGCCTTCTTTCTTAAGTCTGTTGAGAGGTATAGTTTAATGATGTCGCATATTTGTAGATAGAATGGTCAGGATGTAGCTCAAAAGTAAACCACCACTTATTACCCTTGCAGGCATGTTGTACTTATCTACTTAACTAGATAATATGTAATGACTCATCCATGTGTTCAGATTGTATTTATACAGTTATATGTATGCTTAGTGAACTATTGAGAGGTGCCTGACCAATAAGAGGAGTGCAATGGTAGTGTCTAGGTGGTTTTAAAACTACATGAGTAATGATTGACTGATTCCATATTCTGCAATCACCCAGTTAGTATCCAAGCACTCATGAAATCACTCCCCCACTACCCAAACACTTATGAAATCACCCAGGCACTAACCATGCACTCTACCAATCAGCCAAGCACTACCCATGTAGTCATGCAATAAACCAAGCACTTATAAATTCACCATGCACTCTCCTTGCAGTACTCTAATCATGCAGTCAGCACCCATGTACTGATGCAATGACCCAGGCACTAACCATGCACTGCTACAATCACCTGTGCACTACCCATGCAGTCTTCTAACCACCTAAACACTACTCATTCGCACCTTCATTTACTCATGTAGTACCCATGCAGTCCAGCAATCACCCTGTCACTACCCATGCACTCCTCCAATCACCCAGCCACCACCAAGTACTAATCCAATCACTCTGCCAAACCTCAAGCACTTATACATTCACCATGCACTTCCCTTGGAGTACTCTAATCATGCAGTCACTACTCATGTACTCATGCAATGACCCAGCCACTAACCATGCACTACTACAATCGCATGTGCACTTCCCATACAATCCTCTAACCGCCTAGACACTGCTCATTCACACCTTCAATTACCCAGGAAGTACCCATGCAGTCCAGCAATCACCCTGTTACTACCCATGCACTGCTCCAAACACCCAGCCAGTACCATGTTCTAATCCAATCCTCTACCAATACCAAAGCACTTATAAATTCACCATGCACTCTCCATGTAGTACTCTAATCATTCAATCAGTACTCATGTACTCATGCAATGACCCAGGCACTAACACATGCACTGCTACAATCCCCTGAGCACTACACGTGCAGTCCTCTAACCACCTACACACTGCTCATTTACTCCTTCAATTACCCAGGTAGTACCCATGCAGTCCAGCAATCACCCTGTCACTTTCCATGCACTCCTCCAATCACCCATCCAGCACCATGTACTTATCCAATCACTCCGCCAATACCCAAGCAGTTATAAATTCACCATGCACTCTCCTTGCAGTACTCTAATCATCTAGTCACTACCCATGTACTCACGTAATGACCCAGGCACTAACACATGCAGTGCTATAATCACCTGTGCACTTCCCATACAATCCTCTAACTGCCTAGACACTGCTCATTCACAGCTTCAATTACCCAGGTAGTACTCATGCAGTCCAGCAATCACCCTGTCACTACCCATGCACTGCTCCAAACACCCAGCCACCACCAAGTACTAATCCAATCACTCTGACAAAACTCAAGCACTTATAAATTCATCATGCACTCTCCTTGCAGTACTCTGATCATCTAGTCAGCACCCATGTACTCATGCAATGACCCAGGCAGTAACCATGCACTGCTACAATCACATGTGCACTACCCATGCAGTCCTCTAACCACCTACACACTACTCATTAACACCTTCAATTACCCAGGTAGTACCCATGTACTCCAGCCATCACCCTGTCACTACCCATGCACTCCTCCACTCACCCATCCAGCACCATGTACTTATCCAATCACTTCGCCAATACCCAAGCACTTACAAATTCACCATGCAGTATCCTTCCATTACCCTAATCATCAGTCAGTACCCATGTACTCATGCAATGACCCAGGCACTAACCATGCAGTGCTACAAACACCTGTGCACTACCCATGCAGTCCTCTAATCACCTTGACACTACTCATTCACTCCTTCAATTACCCAGGTAGTACCCATGCACTCCAGCAAACACCCTGTCACTACTCATGCACTCCTCCAATCACCCATCCAGTACCATGTACTTATCCAATCACTCTGCCAAAACCCAAGCACTCACAAATTCACCATGCAGTATCCTTGCAGTACTCTAAACATCTAATCAGTACCCATGTACTCATACAATGACCCAGGCACTAACCATGCAGTGGTACAATCACCTGTGCACTACCCATGCAGTCCTCTAATCACCAAGACACTACTCATTCACTTCTTCAATTGCCCAGGTACGACCCATGCACTCCTCCATGCACTCCTCCAATCACCCAACCATTATCCATACACTCATTCGATCATGCCGCCACTACCCAAACATTCATAAAATAACAACTCAGTACCCTTCAACTTTTCCAATCACCCACACAGTGTCCTTGCTCTCATGCAATCACTCAGGTAATTTTTCTTTTTTTAACCAATAGATGTGGTTCCGTAAGAACCGTTTTTTTGGGAACAATTTTAATTTTTGAGGGTATTTTTTAAACCTTTTTTTCTTTTTTTCTTTTTTGTGTGTTTTTGATTTTTTTAAGAACATAACAAAATTAGAAACAGCAAACAAGCTGTTTCACAAAAAAGAAAAGCACATTATAAAATAAATTAACATTTATGTGCTTTTAGAGCAGCTGTAACAACATTGATGCATTGTTCTGCTATGCAGAGTTTGGTGTCACACTTCTTACAGCTGATCGCCACTTCAAAAAGTTCAGGGATGATGTGGGGCCTTGTCGCTGGAGGAACTTGCTGCGAAGAGGTAGAAGGGGCGTTTGTGTCTTGTTGTGGCGCCTCATTAAGTTCTCTCCTCCTCTCCTCTCTAGCCAGGTGAACCGGGTGCAAAGTTTCCAGGTGCATTTTTATGCTGCTGGTTCCGCATGAGTATTTTTTTTCTGATCCTCTGGATAAAATGCGTTGGCAGATTGTGCAAGTGACCTTACGGGCGTTTCTTTTTTTCTCGCCCTCTGGTACTGAGAAGAAAGCCCATACAATACTTTCCTTCCTCTTCTTCACTGGTTCAATAATTTCTTCTTCCTCCATATCCAAGGGGTTGATATCTTGCTGACTAGAAGCCATAGTGTTGAAAAAAAAATCAGAAACACACACAAATTGAAAAAAAGATGAGAGTAACAAGAAGCAGGTCTTGTCACTAACAAAGCCAAATAATAAGAGGAATATCATAAGGATGGATCCTCCCTCTTACAGAATGAAAATGATTTAAACCAATCAGTCTTTCTTTTCCTGCTGACATGAAGTCGCTTAGGGTGGGCGCACCCGTCGCTTACATATCGCGCACCCATAAAATATAGTATAAATAATTATAGACTGTAAATAAATGTTTAAGGGGATATTAGTAAAACTCTTTATTCCAATTCGGTATTCTAAATTTCAATAGCAATATTTAAAACGTTGAAAATACGGTGAAGTTGCGACCGCGACACGATCCCGGCGCGACCCCGGAAATATGTGTGGGGAGGGGTCGCGCACCGTACGCGCATACGTCGCATTGTCGTGAAATTTTGCATTGTCAATATTACACTGAAAAAAATAGTTTATAAACAGTTTTCTAAAGTAAATCAGTCAAACACTATAACCAAAAAATGTATGGATAATTTCTATAATGATATTTCAAACTTTTCAAATTACGCCGAAGTCGCGACCCCGGCGCGTCTTCTTAAATGTGCGGTAGCGATATGCACGCAGCCATCGTGTAGAATGCGCGACTTCTGTGAAATATAAAAAAAAAAGAATGAATATACTTTCCCAAACTATAAATTATTCTCAGCTTTTGTTTAATATATGTGTGTGTATATATATATATATATATATATATATATATATATATTCACTTAAAAAACCATAGGTTTCACACATGTTATAGTTAGGTGGATATTTCACTCATAAAAAAATAATGAAATTCCCCCGTTATAGTTAGTTCAGATAACTATAACTCGCGCACCCGCAATCCACTGCTCATGACGTCACATATTACATCACTCATGACATGGTCAGTGGCATCACTCATGACATCACTGATGACATCATCCTTGTGATAGAGTGGCGGTCGCGCGAGTTATAGTTATCTGAACTAACTATAACGGGGGAATTTCATTGGTTTTTTACGAGTGAAATATCCACCTAACTATAACATGTGTGAAACCTATGGTTTTTTAAGTGAATTTGCAAGGTTTTTTAAATGCTAATTCCTAACTATAACGTGTGTGAAACCTATGGTTTTTTCAGTGAATTTGTACGGTTTTTTAAATGCTAATTTATTTATGTATTATTATTTTTTTTATATATTTATTTTACAATAAACTACGTATTAAATTTTTTTTAAAAAAATTTCACCGTGCGCGCACGGTGCGCCCACCCCCGCGATTTAAAAAAAAAAAAAATTAATTTGTGGTTTTTGGGGGGGTTTTTGACCGTGCGCGCACGGTGCGAGCACCCCCGCGATTTAAAAAAATATATATATAATTTCTGCCTTCGGGGTCCTTCAGGGACCCCCTGACAAAGGCTAGGGGGTCAGGAACTCTCTACCCTGCCCCCTTTTCACGTTCGTCACCTTCCTTTTTCCCTCTCGCACTGAAAACAAACAAAATGGCGGCCAACACTTCCTGATTTCGACCGATTCGAACGTTGACTAACATGTAACCACCAATCAGAATTACGCTCGCGCTCGTTAGGGTGCTCGCACGGTGCGCGCACCCTGCGCGCGTATAGATATTGATATGCTTTTAAATGCTATTTTCTCAGGAAATACTGAACAGATTTACACCAGACCTGCAAAAGGCACTTCCTTGACTTTATGGCTACCTCTCTGCCAAATTTCAAGTAATTCTGTTCAGCCGTTCGGGCTGTATCTGTGTCTAAAGGTCCTATGGAAAAATGCATGGGGAAAGCGCGTTTTGGGACCCCCCTTTTTTATCGGCCCCTGCTTGACGAATCACCCCGAGACTTTCAGGGTAGGAGCTGAACGGAGCGCCCCATTAGTTTTGAAAATTTCGTGAGGATTCGTCAACCGGCGCCAAAGTTATTCAAAAATTTTTAGATTTCCTATGGAAACACGGTCCTAACTATAACTATCTACTGGCGACCGCCAGTAGATAATATATATATATATATATATATATATATATATATATATATATATATATACATATATATATATATATACAGGCTCGTGGGGTGACCAAAATTGAGAAGCACTCGGACACGGACTGCTTTTCCCCGTAAAAGCCTTTATTGGTTGAACAGCCTCATTTCCCAGTCCTTTAAAAGCATGAGTCCGCAGCCTGACGCGTTTCGTGAACATCACTTCTTCAGAGGCTGGCGCGGTCACAAGGAGCATTGCGTTCCACACCTCCCTTTATTTCCATATCGTACGCCGTTGAATCAGCTGTTCTGGATGAAAGGTACGTAAGGATTTGTGGGATATGTAGTACTTATTTCTTTTCCTCAGATGGATGCTCCTTTAATAGATGCAAAATTCAAACTATATATATATATATATATATATATTTATATATATATAGTCAATTAAAAAAAAGTTAACAAAATTGGATTAAGGCACGTTATAGTTAGAAATTAGCATTTAATAAACCTTTGAAATTCAGTGAAAAAAACATAGGTTTCAGGCACGTTATAGTTAGAAATTAGCATTTAAAAAACCTTTAGCAATTCACTGAAAAAAACAAAGGTTTCAGGGGCGTTATAGTTAGCTGGACATTTTACTTGTATAAAACCAGAGAAATTCGGCCTTTATAGTTAGTAGAGCTAACTATAACTCGCGCCCCCGAATGCACTGCTGATGACGTCACATATTACATCACTCATGACATGGTCAGTGACATTACTGATGACATCACTGATGACATCTCAAATGACATCACTGATGACATCATCCTTGTAATAATCTGATGCACCTCTTCACAGTCTAATAAAACCTTTTATATACCCACTTTAAAATACAGACTACCAATATTGAAACCATACACAGACCAATAGCAGTTAGTACATACACCTATACATACACTCACATACTGCCACTCATCCATAGATTTACTCACACACCTACTCAATCATGCAAAGGATCAATCACAGCCATTTACTCACCTATACAGTTATACACAGACCACCTCACTTATTTATACAAAAACTAACACATACTTACTCTCTTATACAATCACTGATACAAGTACACACTCACAATCACTCACTCTTACATATAGTCATTTATATACTCCAACACTCACAAATACTGTCATTTACATATGTATTTACTCACATATATAACACTCAGATATCCATTCACTCTCCAACACACCCATACACACACTCATCCACCCATACAGCACTTCACAGATGCACTCTTGATCCCATAAACCCAGTAAATCACCCATTCACACATCTATGCACAGTCACCCAACCACTCACTAAGACACTAAGGCACCCATACAGATACTCAGATAACCAATCAATAACCCAAACAGACAGTCATGTAGCTACTCACCAACCCATGCAGTCGCTTCTACTCCAACATTCACACACAGCGGAGGTGTGGGAATGACACCATTTCCACTGGGATCACAGCACACCGGACATTGGACACTGTTTTTCCTCGTCTCCCAGTTGTGTTTCTTTCACCCTCCCCCACCTCTTTCCCGCTTTCAGTCTTTGTCTACCTCCCCTGCTCCTATCCCCGCTCCCCTGAATCTCTCCCCTTACCTGCTTTTTACCTTACGTATATGTTTTTAACGCATGTAACTACGCTTCAGCAACTTGTAACTATTCTCTGAAACTGTGTAACTATGTAACATGTAACTATGCTCTGAAACAATGCTTGTCCTCATGCAAAGCGCTCTGATACCTCCGGGTCTAGCCAGCGCTATATAAATCTTTTCAAATAAAAAAAATATAACTAACAGACTGATACACACATTTACAGTTTACTCAGTAACCCATGCATTCAGTAAGATATGCTTAATCAGTCAGTT
Source organism: Triturus cristatus (assembly GCF_964204655.1). NCBI lineage: Eukaryota > Metazoa > Chordata > Amphibia > Caudata > Salamandridae > Triturus > Triturus cristatus. The sequence continues at coordinate 860,099,687 of NC_140581.1, forward strand.
ATACAATCAGACACGCACCAACTAAATCATCTATTCAGACACTTATATAACCACTCATTCTTCAATACACCTTGGCATATATATATAAATCGTATTTAAACTTTACAGAAACACACATTCACTGGATGATGTCATCAGTGATGTCATTTGAGATGTCATCAGTGATCATCATAAACAACTCCCAGAAGGGAGAAATAGGGTCTTAGGGAAAAGTTTAACGACCAACTTTCAGTTCCAATCCCCAATACAATTTGAAAAAACTACAATAGAAACTGGTGGTCAAAAAGGCAGTATGGAACAAACAACCTATCTCTTAGCACCCAAACAGACTATCCTTCCTACAACAGTCACTCTAGATCTGAAATGTAGGTGAGAAAGGAAAAATGGAAAAGAAATAAATTCACAAAAAATTGATAGGATTTCCATCAACTGCCAAGAGAGGCCAGTGTCATCACTTGGTTATCCTTCAATCTTGCTACTTCTCCTCAAAGCATCGAGGGAAAGTATGTAGCAAAGATTGTAAGTGGACGAAAAAGATAAAGCCAGAGAAGGAACCTTCAGAGACAGAGACTAACCAGAATGGTCATGATTATACAAATATAGTAAATCGTCTCTTGTGTGATGAAAGTGTTAGTGCAGTGCATATAAGCGAAGATTAAAAAGGGAGTTCGATGTGATCAAGGCTGCCGTGGGGCAGTCGAAACGGGTCAGGCTGGGCACTTGTTTTGAAATAGCCACGTTTATCTGCAACAATAAACGAAAAACTTTCTCTTAAAGTGTCGTCCGTACCTGTTTCTTGCGCCCGTGACTGGGTTGGCTCAGGATTGTGGATTTCATATATATATATATATATATATATATCCCAAAGATAGCTTCATACATCCTTCCACCGAAGGTTACAAAGCAAAGGAACGGCACACCAGGAGAATGTACAAGTTTTTATTGTACACAAACAACAAGACGATGCGTTTCGGCGTTAAGCCTTTTTCGAGAGAAATAAAATCGGCAAATTCCTCTAGAAATAGGCATCATTGTTTTCAAAGTGACGGAAAACATAGAAGACATACTACAATTGTGTACGGAGCTTCGATCTTTCAATCAACAATAAATTATAAATTGCAATAATGGATTCAATTCAGTATTTTACCATGATCTTTGGTATTGGTTATGATTGTAAACACTAACCGAAATTAATTGTTAATGCGATTAGATCGTGCAACGTTGTCTTAATAAACAAATGTGCATTTCGTCATGTACAATAAAGTTTTTGATTAGATGTTTTCCGTTAGTATGTCAAAGTATAACCATATTTCATTTATGCAAGCATAGATGCCATAAATAAGCAGCATTGACAATCTTGGATGACCGTGTGTGGTATACAAACTTAGATAACCATGTGTAATAAACATAACAATTTTGGATTACGGACCGTACTCTGCCATACTAATGATAAAATACCATATATGCGAGTTATTGTCCTATCAGCATGAGTACAATCTGTAATTATGCCATCAATGGTTAGACATTCTATGAGATTTGCAGCGCGACATGAAACAATTACACATGTCAAAAAAGGGGGGGAAATTATAGGTAATGTACCATAATAATGATGCTATTTGAAAATCACATTTTGACGTCAAAGAAATGAATTATAGGTAATGTACCGATGGAATAATGATCATGGTGATAATAATGATAATGATAATTGGTAATGTACCCACCATCTTGGACATCTTGTCATCTATGTGTTGTCTATCTGCCTACTGGTTCTCTTGAATATTCCAGGGGAAAGCCACTGTAAAATAAAGTGCCTGCGGTGTGAGAAGTGATATCTGAACTGTTAAAGTGCTAATAGTGCTCATAAAGTGAAATAGACAGGATATTTATGTTAGTTGAAACATCACAATAGAGGCGCAATTTTGCAGAGAGAATTGTATAGTTTCTTATTAAAGGATATGTGATCCTAGATGTTTCTAAGCCCTATTCTACAGGGAAAGCTATGGGAAAACTACTGTCCTAATTTCAATTAAAATCAGTGATACAGTGCAAATAATAATAATGAAAAGGAGAACAAGATACTGCTACTATGTCTGATTCAACCTATGTGAGTGGCCAATTCTTCACCACTGTTGAGACCATTTGGGGTTTTTGTATTTAAGTCGATTATATATCTGGATTCTTTTACTCTCAAATTACGGTCCCGATCTCCTCCCCGGACATGTGGCAAGATCTGGTCAATACCTAAAAAACGCAAGAGTTTGTTGTCGCTGTTGTGTTTATGTGCAAAATGGCGGGCTACTGGGTAATTACCATCTCAATTAGTTATTGCGCGTAAATGCTGAAAAATACGTGTTTTCAATGGTAATTTGGTGCTACCAATATAGTAATACCCGCATGGGCATTCCAAGGCATAGATGGTATAGTCACTGTTACAATTGATAATTTTCGTGATCTTCTTGGTTATCCCTGTTTTAGTTTGGTACTTAGTACGATTCACGCCATTTTTGCATGCCTTACATGATCCACATGTGGTGAATCCATTAGGGGGATTGAACCAGTTATGGCCCACTGCTTCTTGAGGATAGCTATGAACCAGAGAATCTCTGAGGGATTTAGCTCTCCTATATGTTATTTTGGGACTTTGGCCAACATGCTTGCCAATTATGGGGTCTGCTGTAAGTAGGCCCCAATGTGCCTTCATGAGCTTTCTCAAATCTGATGCCCCTTTACTGAATGTAGTTATCATTCTGGGTATTTTGTCATTCTTTTTGGCGGGGTCTGATTTTTGTTTGGATAGATCTTTAAAAAGAAGTTCCCTCTGTGTAACGCCTTTGAGTTTATTTTTTGGCCTTTTGCAAGGTTTTGGTGCCATACCCTCTGATTTTAAATCTATTTACCATATTAGTTTGCTCAATTACGACGGGCCCGTAGCATCTCCCCATAGGGGATGCTTTTAATGAGTGGAACGGGATGATTGCTTGACCCATGTAGGATGGTGTTTCCTGCTGTTTCCTTTCTGTGGAGACGTGTTGTTATTTTGTTATCCACTATCTGTATGCAAATGTCCAAAAATTCACAGTAATCTTTGCTGAGTTTATATGTAAATTTGAGATTAAGATCATTTATTTCCAATTTGCGTATAAATTGCATGGCCTGTTCAACAGGACCATCCGAAATTAGAAATAAATCGTCAATGTATCTTATCCAAATGGGTATGTGATCAGTATATTGTTCATTATCTTCGGTCCAGACAATTTGCTCCTCCCACCAGCCTAGGAACAGGTTCGCTAGGCTGGGGGCAAAGCAAGTGCCCATCGCCGTCCCAGAACATTGACGATAAACGCTTTTCTCAAATAGAAAGATATTTTCCTCTAAGCAGTATAGCATCATGACTTCTAGTATTGCATTATGTTCCCACATTGTGATGTGTCTACTTTTGAGAAAGTGCATGCATGCTTCTAGACCTTTTTTTTGGTCAATACATGTATATAGGGAGCATACATCAAGTGCGATCATTGTGAAATTATCCTCCCATTGCACATCGTAAATTCTTTTCAAAAAATCTGTGCTATCCTTGCAATAAGACCTCAAATTGACAACATATTTAGAAAGATAAGAATCCAGAAATATTGAAGTGTTCTCCAATAATCCCCCATTGGAGGAAACTATAGGACGCCCTGGTGGATTAGTGGCGTCCTTGTGTATTTTTGGGAGGAGGTACAAGCAGGGGATACGTGGATTGTCAGTTTTAAGGAATTTGTACTCTTCTTCGTCTAAGAGACCACATAGATGCCAGTTAATCAATAAATCGTGATATCGTTTGATAGATGTTTTGTATCTATTCCAATTAATCTCTTCATAACAGGTATGATCAGAAAGTTGGCGTATTGCCTCATCTCGATACTGTTTTTGATCCATAATTACAATGTTGCCCCCCTTATCAGAGGGCTTAATATTGATGGTAGGGTCATTTTCTATTGCTTGTAAGGCTTTCCGTTGATCTTTTGACAGATTTTCATACTGACGTTTTGCTTTTATAGAGCGTAGTCGTTTGAAACCCTGTATAACAGCTGAATTGTAGGCTTCGATGTTGTCATAAGGGACATTGGGATTATATTTTGATTTTGACTTCAGTCCTCTGTGAAAAGTTTGATTTGATTCCACGTCAAAATATTCTAGCATCTGAGTCATATTTCTTTCTTGTTGTTGATTATTTTCCATCGCCAAATCATAAAGATCGTACATAATGTCAATGTCGGCCACTTGAAATTCGTCCGGAGATGTATTTTTGCCAGACATGTTAAGATTTTGTGAACCAATAGTCATTTTATACATTTTCATTAACTTGAGTTTGCGAACAAATAGAAATAAGTCAATCCTTGTGTCCGTATAGTCCAGAGTTTTGCTTGGACAGAAAGATAACCCTAACAAGAGTACTGATTCTTCGATCGATGATAGTGAGCGAGTAGATAGATTAATGATGGAGATTGCATCATCATTTGTCTCAGAATTATTGGTAACCAACTGCGTTCTTCCTCCCCTTCGTTTCACTTGTCTGTGTCTTTTCTTATTCATCTTCCTTTTCCTCTTTTTGGACCCTTGCCTCTTGTTCCCCGGCCTCTTCCTGTTTGTTTGTCCGGTTGAACTTGATCTTTCTTTTGTTTGAGAATTTGAAATTCGTGCAGGAAGGTTAGGGGGCGTAAGCCTAAAGGGGCGGCTACATTGAGTGCGTCTGAATCCGAGCTTAGTTCAGAACTGGATCCGGTGGAAATTTCTCGTTCTTTTTGCTGAGTTAGATTCGATCTTAGATTTCTTTGTGCCCAATCAAAGCGTTTGGCATATGTGAGAATACGTCCTTCCGCGTATTCGCGTTTATCTCTTAGAAATTTGCGTTGCTTCTTTACTTTAATAGTATCCTCGTATTCCTTAAGTCTTGTGGGCAAGGTTTGTAGGAATTCAATCACAATTTTGTCTGTTTTTCTTTGTCCAAGTCAGCTCTTAATAATGACAGTTCTTTCCTCGTTGATTCCAAATCGATCTGTGCATATTTGATTAGAATTTCCAGCATTCCTTTACATGTTTTCTTCATATACTCAGCCCATTCAGAAAGTAAGTCTGGGTTTGGATTCTCATAGGTCGGGACGATGGAGATCCTTAAGCCTCTTGGCACGCGGCCGACTTCTACGTAGTTCGTTAGAGATGTAATTTCCCACCACTTATTGATCTCACGTTTAGATAGTTTCTCGAGTTGAAATAACTTTTGTTTCAATGAGGGCTCGATTGTAGATTCCCCTGTGCCCCTTGATTGTATCGGGGAAATTGCGTCCAGGTCTTCATCAAATAGTGATACAGCAACAGCCTTTCTCTCGTTCTCCCACTCCGACATTTATGCTAAACTTTTTCTCCAGATACTCGCAGTGATTTATGCGACTGGGTGCATCACATCTGTTCCCAGGGGCAAGATCGATACGGAAAATGCAGGAATCAGCAGAGCTTTCAAAGGGGAAACAAAGGCGGGTGCGGTAAAAGCATTTCAGTCCTCCGACTATTAAACCCAACCGCTCCCACCTCCAGTCCCTCCCCTTGCGCTCGCTTACCGCCAAATCGTCCTTCGATTCAATCCAAGCCCAGAACGGCGGGAACCGCTTGTGATTTGAAATGTCCAAGACAACTGCTGTGTTTAGCGGCTCACCGATCCCACGATGTTGGTGCCGGTTCAACGGTTACAGCAACCGAAATTATTTCCCAAAGACATACTAGCGGAAAACATCTAATCAAAAACTTTATTGTACATGACGAAAAAGAACATTTGTTTATTAAGACAACGTTGCACGATCTAATCGCATTAACAATTAATTGCGGTTAGAGTTTACAATCATAACCAATACCAAAGATCATGGTAAAATACTGAATTGAATCCATTATTGCAATTTCTAATTTATTGTTGATTGAAAGATCGAAGCTCCGTACACAATTGTAGTATGTCTTCTATGTTTTCCGTCACTTTGAAAACAATGATGCCTATTTCTAGAGGAATTTGCCGATTTTATTTCACTCGAAAAAGGCTTAACGCCGAAACGCGTCGTCTTGTTGTTTGTGTACAATAAAAACTTGTACATTCTCCTGGTGTGCCGTTCCTTTGCTTTGTAACCTTCGGTGGAAGGATGTATGAAGCTATCTTTGGGAAATAATTTCGGTTGCTGTAACCGTTGAACCGGCACCAACATCGTGGAATCGGTGAGCCGCTGAACACAGCAGTTGTCTTGGATATATATATATATATACACACACACAACAGTTTTCCTTCAAATACAGGTAGGGTTTGGGTGGCACCTATCTCCCCGGTATTTATTGTCATCTTATTTGAAGACAAATTTATAACCACCTTGCATTTGTCCTATTACAGCCTACAGGAAGGCAATTTTCCAGGCAGAAATGTTGATATTGACAAGAATAATTGAATGGGAAACCGGCCAGCATGGGTGGAAAACAACTTTAACAAACGTTAAAATCAACATGTGAAAACACAAAAATGAAAAGAAAGGAAATGTGGAAGATATGAACTGAATTCCTAAGAACTGTTTTTGCTACTTTCCAGCGGACTATTTAATTGAAATCGTCCTGGAACTGCCTTCCTTTGTCTCTATCAGTGCCAGCCCATCACAGGCACTGGCACATCATGTCATAATATGGGGCATCCTCCCTTTGGGATTAGCAGAAGTTGGTAAACATGTGGTGATGTTGAGAAATAAACGTGACGTGAATTGTACTGACTGATCCAGTTAGGTAACTTTCTCTTTACAAGCCAATACATCTAATTAATCTCGATTATATATAATTATACACCATTGTGTGAACAAGGGTGGTTTTCTGTTGTTTTTATTTGCACCTGACTCCTAATGGAAGGACTGTCGTAGGTCATATCAGGATTTACCACAAAGGATATTGTCCTAGGAATTTTTGGTCTTGGCATGGAGACCCCCCATAAAAGGTCTTCCTTATGATATTCCTAATGAGCTTGGGAGGAGTGTGAGTAAAATAAAACAATGTTTCTGCAAAGAAAAGATGGTAAATGCATGGATTGAGCGACTGCTGCTCCACTTTCAAGCTGGGTGTTAATATTACTATCAATTGCACTTTGAAGTCAAAGGAGTTATCTCTACATTTTAACTGCTAATTATATAGGTTAGTCAAATGAAAATCCTATAATTTTCTCGGAGGTAGTATTCAAATGTTTCAGTCCGGGTAGTTGAGCAACTGTTTGCTTTTTTATAATATTTGATTGATGTGGTGTTTCATATGCTTTTATTAATGTCATGGAGGTTTGTGACTCAGAGCCAGCCAACATGTGTTTTGCCCCTTAGCGGAGGGCAGGCATGGGGCTTTTTCATTTAGCATGTGTATCAAAATAAAGCTATAGTTAAAGATGAAATCAAACAATAATACATCAAATCATAAAGGGGTCATATCATAAAACAAGAAGCCCCCAAATAGGTGAGACATAACAACATTGATGGACAACACAAAAAAATGTAGAGTAAAAATAATTTAGAAGTAGCATGTCAGTATATTTTGATCATTGAATTCCAGAAGTCAATAATTGCCCAATGTAACAATGAACGATATCAGTGTCCGACATGAGTGGGGTATAACACCCTGTGATTAGGTGTGTATACATCCATGGCACATTTGTCTCCATCTAAGCTGGAGGACTTTTTTCTCCTACTATGCCTACTCTCACACCTTGTTCACTTTTTTCTCTAAGCCAGATGATGAATAGCGTAAGCTTTCTAAAAATACTTACTCATTATTGCATGAGTATAGGTTCATCTGAAATATATGATGGCATGCTTTAACGTCTCACTAGAAGTTAAACTGAAGCACACCCTTTTTGCGTCTCGTTTTCAATCCATGTTTTACCTTTATAGTCCTGAAGTTTGGCGTGCATGCACTCTTAATGCGCCCCGTCCCAGGTGCGCTTATGTAAATGCATCAAGAACGTGACCTGTGGTTTACAAGTCACAAAAGAGTTGCACAGCCTTATGCACATATGTGATCAAAATTATCCACGTACTCAGGCAGTATTCCATAATCTTATTTATTTAATGTTGTTGGCAAAACTTGTCCATCACGTCAAAGGTGCGAGGTTCCATTGTTTTATGCTTTATATTTGCACAGGAATTGCCCATCCGGGCCTAATCACAGGCACGTTATGAATCTCGAATCCTCCGTCACATTTTACTTTCACCCAATGCATTTCGGTCATACAGTGACCTTCGTCAGGGGTTTCTACAAATGTATTAAAAAGTATACGTCAGCCAAACAAATGATTCTCATGTAGCAATTATTTTAAAACAAACATTTCCTTGTTTAACCCAACTCCTAAAACAACTACGAAATCTGTCCATCTGTTACTAATATTAAATACAAAGTCTCCGTGCATATTCCTCTACCCCGATCCTCAACTAGTTACCACCCATTGCAAATAAATCAGGACCCCATAACCTCAAATACGAACGTGATGCTCTTACATACACGTTGTGTGAATTCTACAAATACAGACAAAATTTAACAAATGAAAACTAAATGTGAAACCCATTCAAAAGTATCCTGCCCAACTTATCAGCAAGTTACAGTTGATTGGAATCAACCATTTAAAGCATTTTTGACCCCCAGTGCATACCTGCGGTAATCCTGCCGTGTTCAAAACAACGTAACTCTTCTCTCTATGCGCAAACATAGGCTCATCTGAAACACTCTTCTCAACTGAATTTTAAACCTCACGTTACCTGAACCAGCTGTGTAACATCCAGGTCACCTGATCGTGTTCTCCACCTTCCAACATACTGGTGATCATATCAACTACTCTACCCACAATCCACTTAAAGCAAAATGCAAAATTCGTGCTCCCTGTATATATCAAGATTCTTCAAATGTAAAGAAGCGAAACACTGCTTTTCAAACTCACGTAGTCTTCCCCACCTATAAACACATATCCGTCTACCCACCAAAATCATAGTGTACTCCTAACGAAAAAAAGGCATCCTAAAAATAAAAATAAAAAAAGGCATCCTGCAAACAAAATTATATTTCATTCTCCTCTACTTTGCAACTGTCATAAATACAATAAGTGCGTATGAAAGTTCAACTTTAGATAGATCCGTTGTAATTTGCTAACATGTAAATGAACCATATTCTTTGCAGTTCTTCCTGCCACTGACATATCGTAGACGGCCTTTGACGTGAAAAGATGTTGTTCGTGAAAATCCTTATGTTTTTCAGTCGGGGTGCTTAACAGGGTTGGAACGAAAAAGATACGAATCACTAGAAGTTAAACTGAAGCACACCCTTTTTGCGTCTCGTTTTCAATCCATGTTTTACCTTTATAGTCCTCAAGTTTGGCGTGCATGCACTCTTAATGCGCCCCGTCCCAGGTGCGCTTATGTAAATGCATCAAGAACGTGACCTGTGGTTTACAAGTCACAAAAGAGTTGCACAGCCTTATGCACATATGTGATCAAAATTATCCACGTACTCAGGCAGTATTCCAAAACGTTTAATCTTATTTATTTAATGTTGTTGGCAAAACTTGTCCATCACGTCAAAGGTGCGAGGTTCCATTGTTTCATGCTTTATATTTGCACAGGAATTGCCCATCCGGGCCTAATCACAGGCACGTTATGAATCTCGAATCCTCCGTCACATTTTACTTTCACCCAATGCATTTCGGTCATACAGTGACCTTCGTCAGGGGTTTCTACAAATGTATTAAAAAGTATACGTCAGCCAAACAAATGATTCTCATGTAGCAATTATTTTAAAACAAACATTTCCTTGTTTAACCCAACTCCTAAAACAACTACGAAATCTGTCCATCTGTTACTAATATTAAATACAATGTCTCCGTGCATATTCCTCTACCCCGATCCTCAACTAGTTACCACCCATTGCAAATAAATCAGGACCCCATAACCTCAAATACGAACGTGATGCTCTTACATACACGTTGTGTGAATTCTACAAATACAGACAAAATTTAACAAATGAAAACTAAATGTGAAACCCATTCAAAAGTATCCAGCCCAACTTATCAGCAAGTTACAGTTGATTGGAATCAACCATTTAAAGCATTTTTGACCCCCAGTGCATACCTGCGGTAATCCTGCCGTGGTCAAAACAACGTAACTCTTCTCTCTATGCGCAAACATAGGCTCATCTGAAACACTCTTCTCAACTGAATTTTAAACCTCACGTTACCTGAACCAGCTGTGTAACATCCAGGTCACCTGATCGTGTTCTCCACCTTCCAACATACTGGTGATCATATCAACTACTCTACCCACAATCCACTTAAAGCAAAATGCAAAATTCGTGCTCCCTGTATATATCAAGATTCTTCAAATGTAAAGAAGCGAAACACTGCTTTTCAAACTCACGTAGTCTTCCCCACCTATAAACACATATCCGTCTACTAGAAGTTAAACTGAAGCACACCCTTTTTGCGTCTCGTGTTCAATCCATGTTTTACCTTTATAGTTCTCAAGTTTGGCGTGCATGCACTCTTAATGCGCCCCCTCCCAGGTGCGCTTATGTAAATGCATCAAGAACGTGACCTGTGGTTTACAAGTCACAAAAGAGTTGCACAGCCTTATGGACATATGTGATCAAAATTATCCACGTACTCAGGCAGTATTCCAAAACGTTTAATCTTATTTATTCAATGTTGTTGACAAAAGTTGATGTAGAAAAATAAAGCTAGCTTTGCAACCCATTTTTGAAATAACTCGTTTATTTTTCTTTTAGATACTCTTCTTCAACCGATTTTATTTAAATTAGGCTATCACGCAAACCAAGGCTTTTATTCGGATCATCATTTTCTCTCCGATCCCTAAGGGACACAGAAGGTAGTCCTTTTTCTGTTCTCCCTGTTAAAAAATTAGTCTATCACTTTTACCTGGATTTAACACAAACATTAATATTATGTCATGTTATAATTTTTAGATTCTCTATTAATTCTCGCATCAAAATAGGATCGCATCAAAATAGGATCGCACTAAAGATGATCTTTCTTATCCTTTGATTTGTGAAAGTAAGTCACATTATATAATTCTGAGTCTTTAGTTAATTAATCTCGCCAATTTAAATATAACGTGGAACTTTTGTTTCCACTATGGTCACCATCAATTTATCATCTCACGCAATTATAAATAATATTTTTGTTCTTTGTAACTGTTATATCCACAGCGAATACTTATACTGGATAGACTGCACCCCAAATAAGGATTTCTTTCAAATGACTGATCTGTTATATTTTTTAAGTAAGTTTATCCTTATAAGATTATTTCTCTTGCTCTAATTTTCTGCTCTGTTTCTTTTCTATCTTCTCTTTAACTATATTCTATAACTATGATATCATTGGTCTGGAATGTTTATAAATGAATGTTTATAATTGAATGTTTATAAATGAATTTACATGAGTTTTCTATTATCACAAACATGATATCAATTTATAAAACATGGAACTCGAGAAAGTATTTGTACAGGGATGGTATTATGTGTTTGTTTTAAAGAGAAATATTATTTAATTGTCTACAATTATATGTTTTTTATTATTATAGATACCTAAGTGGCTACTCCTGATGAAGGCGTTGTGTACGCCGAAACGCGCGTCGATTGCCAATATTCATTACTAGCTGCCACCTATTTTATATTGTATTGTAGATGCAATTTTATTATTGTTGATTCATTATTTTTAAATTTATATTGTATGTCAAATATATTGTTTATTGACCATGTGAGCAACATAAAGAAATAAAATCCATAACACCTGTACTATATGTATGTTTTAGCTTTTTCTCTTGTTTTCCTATAATTTAAATACGATGGATGTTTACTTATGAAATTGGAGATTGCCTAGGAATTTATTTTTCTACATGAACATTACCCTGTCCTAGGAATACAACTATTTGCTGTTCAGGGGGTCCTTGTTTTTTCCCATTGGTTGACAAAAGTTGTCCATCACGTCAAAGGTGCGAGGTTCCAGTGTTTCATGCTTTATATTTGCACAGGAATTGCCCATCCGGGCAAATCACAGGCACGTTATGAATCTCGAATCCTCCGTCACATTTTACTTTCACCCAATGCATTTCGGTCATACAGTGACCTTCGTCAGGGGTTTCTACAAATGTATTAAAAAGTATACGTCAGTCAAACAAATGATTCTCATGTAGCAATTATTTTAAAACAAACATTTCCTTGTTTAACCCAACTCCTAAAACAACTACGAAATCTGTCCATCTGTAACTAATATTAAATACAAAGTCTCCGTGCATATTCCTCTACCCCGATCCTCAACTAGTTACCACCCACTGCAAATAAATCAGGACCCCATAACCTCAAATACGAACGTGATGCTCTTACATACACGCTGTGTGAATTCTACAAATACAGACAAAATTTAACAAATGAAAACTAAATGTGAAACCCATTCAAAAGTATCCTGCCCAACTTATCACCAAGTTACAGTTGATTGGAATCAACCATTTAAAGCATTTTTGACCCCCAGTGCATACCTGCGGTAATCTTGCCATGTTCAAAACAACGTAACTCTTCTCTCTATGCGCAAACATAGGCTCATCTGAAACACTCTGCTCAACTGAATTTTAAACCTCACGTTACCTGAACCAGCTGTGTAACATCCAGGTCACCTGATCGTGTTCTCCGCCCTCCAACATACTGGTGATCATATCAACTACTCTACCCACAATCCACCTAAAGCAAAATGCAAAATTTGTGCTCCCTGTATATATCAAGATTCTTCAAATGTAAAGAAGCGAAACACTGCTTTTCAAACTCACGTAGTCTTCCCCACCTATAAACACATATCCGTCCACCCACCAAAATCATAGTGTACTCCTAACGAAAAAAAGGCATCCTAAGTAGAGGAGAATGAAATATAATTTTGTTTGCAGGATGCCTTTTTTTATTTTTATTTTTAGGATGCCTTTTTTTCATTAGGAGTACACTATGATTTTGGTGGGTGGACGGATATGTGTTTATAGGTGGGGAAGACTACGTGAGTTTGAAAAGCAGTGTTTCGCTTCTTTACATTTGAAGAATCTTGATATATACAGGGAGCACGAATTTTGCATTTTGCTGTAGGTGGATTGTGGGTAGAGTAGTTGATATGATCACCAGTATGTTGGAGGGTGGAGAACACGATCAGGTGACCTGGATGTTACACAGCTGGTTCAGGTAACGTGAGGTTTAAAATTCAGTTGAGCAGAGTGTTTTCAGATGAGCCTATGTTTGCGCATAGAGAGAAGAGTTACGTTGTTTTGAACACGGCAGGATTACCGCAGGTATGCACTGGGGGTCAAAAATGCTTTAAATGGTTGATTCCAATCAACTGTAACTTGGTGATAAGTTGGGCAGGATACTTTTGAATGGGTTTCACATTTAGTTTTCATTTGTTAAATTTTGTCTGTATTTGTAGAATTCACACAACGTGTATGTAAGAGCATCACGTTCGTATTTGAGGTTATGGGGTCCTGATTTATTTGCAGTGGGTGGTAACTAGTTGAGGATCCGGGTAGAGGAATATGCACGGAGACTTTGTATTTAATATTTGTTACAGATGGACAGATTTCGTAGTTGTTTTAGGAGTTGGGTTAAACAAGGAAATGTTTGTTTTAAAATAATTGCTACATGATAATCATTTGTTTGACTGACGTATACTTTTTTTTTTTTTTTTTTTTTTTTTTTTTAAAAAACCTTTATTCGGATATTTCAGATACACAGCTATTCAGCCGACAACCCGGAGGTTCGGCAGCTCGTCAATCAACATATGTAGTCTTCTACAGCTGTCATGCAGGAGAGAAAAAGGTTTCAATTTTTAAGAAAAACATAACAAGCAAGGCAATATACATCATGTGTTCGCGCCAGATCCCACCGAAGAGGCGGCCCCATATCCACCATCAGAGCAGCCCTCAAGTGTGGAGGGGAGGGAGAGGCAGAGGCACTAACTTTCTATCAGATTTCATCCGCAAAACTCAAGTCGGAAGTGGGGCTAGGGGGAAAGGTGCTCCTCTGGTGGGTCAGCGGCAGGAGGCAGGCAGATGTACCCCCTATACTGGTTCCACCCCCCCCACACCTTGTGCCATTTCTTGGGCCTCCCCCGTGCACAATACACTGTTTTCTCCCGAAACATGCACCAGTCCATGTTATCCTTCCATGCATCCAGGGTGGGCGGGCTAGGGGATCCCCACAATCGTGCAATATCCCGCTTGGCCACCATATTACCAAGGGTCACCCATTGAGTCTGCGCAGCATCGTAGTCTGTAGGGCCCCACACGTTCAAGAGACAGCGCCGCGCCTCTGAGTGCAACACAATACCCGTGACCTCCTGCATCACAACATGAATCTGCTTCCACAATTCCGCAATCACACCACACTCCCATATAATGTGCAGAAAGGTGCCCACCATCCCGCAGCCCCTCTTACACAGCCCGTCCTCGGAGAAACCCATGTGGACCAACCGGGGACCAGTGACATAGACTCTGTGGAGTATCTTAAGCTGGACCAGCCGCAGCCTGGCGGGGATGGCAACCTCTTTCGGGGAGGAGACAGCGCACTGCCAGTCCTCATCGTCCAGCTCAAGACCGTCTCTAGTCCACTGGTCCCGCACCCCCAGGAGGAGATCGGTACGGACGTTCACCAGCTTCTTGTAAATGAGAGAGATTGTGCTCTCCGGCACATGGCCATCCAAGATCCGGTCCTCCAACGGAGAGGATTCAGGCACCTTCTCCCCCTCAGCGAGGACCGACCGCTGCGCATGACGTACCTGCGCGTACCGGAAGTATTCCGTGCCCTCTAGCGCATATTCCGTCTGCAGCTCTGTAAACGACTTAATCCGCCCCTTGGCCAGCATGTCCCCCACCCTGGAGATACCAATCAGGTCCCATTTGTCGAAACCCTTAGAGTTCCAGAGTTTCCCCAGCATGTCCGAGTCAAACAGCGGAGTGGCCAGTGTGAGTCTATCCTTCCACCCCAGGGAGTTCGTGACTGCCTTCCACACGTGCACCGCCACCCCGGTCGGCCCCGTGAGGGATCCAGCCGGGGCCCTTGAATAAAGTGCTCTATAGTAGCCACCACCCCGCAACAACCACCGGTCCATAGCGAAGCCGGGGCTAAGCGCAGGACCGTAGACTCCGTGGTTGACTGCGCTCAGTTGGGAGGCCCAATAGTATCTCCGGATGTCGGGAAGCGCGATACCACCGTCATACCAAGGGAGAGTTAGTTTTGCTATCGCTATACGCGGGCGGCCGTCCCACAGCAGCGAACGCTGTAGACTCTCAACCTCCCGAAAGTAACTGGCCGGGACCAGCTCCTGGGTGTTCTGCAGGGCGTAGAGAAAGCGGGGAAGCGACATCATTTTAAAGAGCGCCGCACGACCGAGGAGGGAAAGCGGCAGCCGCCTCCAGCCTGCCACGTCCCGCCGCAGGCGCGCCAACGGAGGGAGCAGGTTTCGCTCATACCGTATCGTGGGGTCGGCTGATATATAGATCCCAAGATACTGAAAGCCCTCCCGGGCGATCTGGATCGGGCAATTCCGCGGGGGAACCGGAGCGTCTCCACACAGGGCGTACAGATATGACTTACCCCAGTTGATGGTGAGCCCCGAGTTCCTCCCGAAGGAAGTCAAGATGTCGCAGACAACTATAAGGGACTTCCGGGGTGAGGTAAGATAGAGCAGAATGTCGTCGGCATAGAGGGAAATGCGGTCCTCGTGGTCGGGGGACCAGCGAATCCCCCTCACGTCTGGGTGCCACCGTATCCATGCCGCTAGCGGCTCAAGGGCGAGAGCGAACAACAGCGGCGAGAGGGGACAACCCTGCCTGGTACCCCTTCCCAAGTCGAAGGGATTGGAGGCCCTCCCGTTAACCGCAACTTTGGCGAGAGGTCCTTCGTATAGGAGCCTCACCCAACCCACAAATCCGGGCCCGAAGCCGAACTTCGCGAGCGCGGCCCACAAATATGCCCACTCAACCGTGTCGAATGCCATCGTTGCGTCGAGCGCCGCCACCACGGCCGGTTCCCGCATCGTCCCGACCCTTGCGATCACACCATGAATGCGCCTAAGATTCAACGCAGTATTCCGATGTGGGATGAATCCAGATTGGTCGGGGTGGATCAGGTCACCGATCTCCCTGACTAGCCGGTTTGCGAGGATTTTAGCAAGGATCTTAGGCTCAGCGTTAAGGAGCGAGATCGGCCGGTATGAACTGCACCTGTCTCTAGGCTTGCCATCTTTATGGATGACCACGATCGTTGCCAGGCGCTGGTCGAGCGGGAGGGAACCCGTCGCCCGCGCCTCCACAAACATGGCTCGTAGATGCGGAGCGATCTTGTCCGGCTGGAGTTTGTAGAGCTCAATGGGCAGGCCATTCGGACCCGAGGCCTTGCCCGGACGCAAAGAACGGATCGCCCCCGCGATCTCATCGACCGTGATGTCGCCATCAAGGTCGTCCCTGTCCACGTCGGAGAGGCATGGCAGGGCGAGATCGCGCAGGAGTGCACATGAGTCCTCCACAGGCCTGTCCGACACGGATGTATAGACCGTGCGGAAGTAATCCGTAAAGCACTGGACTATGTCCTCCGGCTCCGTGACCAGGACGCCAGCCTCCGTCACTAGGTCCGGCACCACTCGATTGACCCTCTCCTTCTTGTCCAGCCACGCGATCAATTTCCCGGCCTTGTCCCCGACGTCGTACAGACGGCCCCGCTGTTCCCTACTCAGAGCCTTGGCTGCGTCAGTCACGAGGGCCCTGTACTCCGATTGCTTAAGGCTCAATTCGTGCAGCGCCTCCTCCGTGACCTCACCCTCCAGGGCCAGCCCTAGGTCTGCGATCTCCGCCTCAAGCTGGGCGACCTCCGCGTCCCTCCGACGCTTGGCCGCTGTAATCAAGGAGAGGGCCTCACCCCGAATCACGGTTTTGAATGCTTCCCACAAGGACACCGCCGACGTGACCGAACCGAGGTTTTCTTGAAAATAACGGTCGATCGCCTTAAGTACCGCACTACGAGTCACAGGGTCTCTGAGATGCCACGGGTTAATTGGGGCCACCCTACCACCCACTCCTCTGCCAACATCCATACAGATCCACACCGGAGAATGGTCAGAAATACCTCGTGCCATGTGCCTGGCCTCAGAGACACTAGAAGCGTGTGCGGCCAAAGTAAGGACATAATCAATTCTGGAGAGACTGCCATGCGCACCTGAGTGGAAAGTGTACTGCCGTTGTGTGGGATGCAACATTCTCCAACAATCAACCAGCCCTAGGGTGTCTATGAAATCAGGAAGCCACTTCTGAGCCCCCCCCGAAATCCTCTGCGGGTGCCTGTCAAGCAGGCCTGAGCCGACCGCATTAAAGTCACCACCCACCACCAACACGCCCTCTGGGAGACCCAGTAATGTTCTCTCTAAGTCCGCTAGGGTAGTGGGCTGCAATGCAGGGGGGACATAAACCGACACCAGGACCAGCGTCCTGCCCTCCCACCGTCCCGCTACTGCCGCGAAGCGCCCCCTATCGTCTACAGTAGTAGAGTCAACCTCAAATGGGAGAGAGGACCTGACTAGTATTCCCGCCCCTCTGGAACCCGAGGTGAATCCGGAATGCGCAACAAACTTATAGCCTTTACGATTGA
This sequence comes from Triturus cristatus, assembly GCF_964204655.1. Taxonomy (NCBI): domain Eukaryota; kingdom Metazoa; phylum Chordata; class Amphibia; order Caudata; family Salamandridae; genus Triturus; species Triturus cristatus. The sequence goes on from NC_140581.1 coordinate 860,117,393, forward strand.
GTGCATGGCACGTGTTGCCAATCAAGTGCGTTTCTTGCAAGAGGACAATATCAGGGGCACATCTCTTCAGAAATTGCAGTACAATCCCACGCTTAATACGATCCCCCAGGCCATTCACATTCCAACTGAGTATTTTGAGGCCCCTACCCCCCATCCCAGCATGTAAGGAGACCACCACCACCCACGTGGAACCCGACCCGAACCACAGGAGCTTGCATCATGACGCCTTGCAGAACCAAAAACAACAACAACCCCAACAACAAACCCCACCCACCCCCCACCCTGCACCCCTGCGTAAGCTCTAAAGTGCCCCCCAACTTGCAGTGTGCCTGTCGCCCCTTATAAAACTAGTCTACGGAAAGAACCCCAGAGGAGGAAAAGCTCCCCTACCGCCCCCGCCACCCCCCGGACTGTCAACCTCCCGGAGGGATCGGAGTCGTGGTACTTGAGTCCCGGGTCAATGTTCGTCACCAGCACCATCAGCGCCACCAGAGCGTTCCACGCCATGCCGCCCTTGGGGCAGAGTGTCCAACCAGTCTCCGACCATGTCGGGTGCCTCAAAAAAGAAAGTTCGCTCTTCGAACACCACCCGCAACCTTGCAGGAAAGAGCATGGCATATTTTAGTCCCATCTCACGCAGTCTTCTCTTGACCGCCATGAAGCCTTGCCGCTGCTTTTGCACCATCTGAGTGAAGTCCGGATAAAAGCTTACAGTAGTGTTCTGGAATGGCAGCGGGCCGGCCAACCGCGATGCTTGTAATATGGCATCTCGATCCCTGAAATTAAAGATCCGGGCGACAATCGGCCTTGGTGGGGCCCCCACCTTGGGCCTCCCGCCAGGAACTCTATGGGCCCGTTCGACGGTGAAGAACCTGCTAAGGCCTTTGGGTGCCAGATGGTTCACCACCAGGTCCTCCACGAACAGGTCCACCGACTGCTCCTCCGAATTTTCCGGGACCCCAATGATGCGGACGTTGTTGCGCCTAGCACGGCCTTCGAAGTCCTCCAACCGGCGGGCGAAGTGATCATTTGCTGCCCGGAGAGTACGGACTTCCTGCTGGAGGCCGGAGACATCGCCCAGGAGGCCGGCAGTCTTGAGGTCCAAGGACTGAACCCGCTCATTAGTTTTGCCGAGGTCGGCCCGAACCAGGTTGACATCTATCGATATGGCATCTACTTTTTGTGCCAGGGTCTCAAATTGCTGCCCAATCGAGGACTTCATCCCTTCGATGGCCCCCATGATGTCCTGCAGGGTTAATTCTGTGGAGGGGGACGCCGCGTCCTTCGAGGCCTCCGACGTCGGGCCCGATTCGCCCGGGGACCCCCTCTGATGGGCATAGCGGTCCATGGTATTAGTCTGGGTGGAGGTGCCCCGCCTGGTGTTCTTGGGCTTCAGCTTTTCGGCGTCCGACCTGGTCGACATCTCAATCTGCCGTGTAGACAATCTCCTGGCCCGTACAGGGTAAATGGGCATGCAACCAGTGGCTGGCGCCGCGCACGCCCCGTCCCGGGCGCCCTGGAGACTGGAAGGCGAAATCGAAAGTGAAAGTGAAGTCCCCTCCACCTCCGACGACTCCTCCCCGACCAGGCCGCTGTTGTTCAATTAGGGCGCGGGCACTGTGCCAACGCAAGTCCCGGGCACCGCGCGGGGATTAGGCCCCAAACTTCCAGGCAGTATAACTTCGGTCTCCGGTGGGCGATTTCGACCCGGACAACGGTTCCCGCCTCAGCAGCAGATCCTCTCCAATAGTCCGGGCATCAAGTACAGGATAATAGACAGGATAGATGCCGGAGGGAGCGAGGGTCTCGGGAGCTCTAGGCTCACGCGGCCATCTTGATCACGCGCTAAGCTCCTCCGACGTATACTTTTTAATACATTTGTAGAAACCCCTGACGAAGGTCACTGTATGACCGAAATGCATTGGGTGAAAGTAAAATGTGACGGAGGATTCGAGATTCCTAACGTGCCTGTGATTAGGCCCGGATGGGCAATTCCTGTGCACATATAAAGCATGAAACATTGGAACCTCGCACCTTTGACGTGATGGACAAGTTTTGTCAACAACATTAAATAAATAGGATTAAACGTTTTGGAATACTGCCTGAGTACGTGGATAATTTTGATCACATATGTGCATACGGCTGTGCAACTCTTTTGTGACTTGTAAACCACAGGTCACGTTCTTGATGCATTTATATAAGCGTACCTGGGACAGGGCGCATTAAGAGTGCATGCACGCCAAACTTGAGAACTATAAAGGTAAAACATGGATTGAACACGAGACGCAAAAAGGGTGTGCTTCAGTTTAACTTCTAGTGATTCGTATCTTTTCCGTTCCAACCCTGTTAAGCACCCCGACTGAAAAACATAAGGATTTTCACGAACAACATCTTTTAACGTCAAAGGCCGTCTACGATATGTCAGTGGCAGTAAGAACTGCAAAGAATATGGTTCATTTACATGTTAGCAAATTACAACGGATCTATCTAAAGTTGAACTTTCATACGCACTTATTGTATTTATGACAGTTGCAAAGTAGAGGAGAATGAAATATAATTTTGTTTGCAGGATGCCTTTTTTTATTTTTATTTTTAGGATGCCTTTTTTTCGTTAGGAGTACACTATGATTTTGGTGGGTGGACGGATATGTGTTTATAGGTGGGGAAGACTACGTGAGTTTGAAAAGCAGTGTTTCGCTTCTTTACATTTGAAGAATCTTGAAATATACAGGGAGCACGAATTTTGCATTTTGCTTTAGGTGGATTGTGGGTAGAGTAGTTGATATGATCACCAGTATGTTGGAGGGTGGAGAACACGATCAGGTGACCTGGATGTTACACAGCTGGTTCAGGTAACATGAGGTTTAAAATTCAGTTGAGCAGAGTGTTTCAGATGAGCCTATGTTTGCGCATAGAGAGAAGAGTTACGTTGTTTTGAACACGGCAGGATTACCGCAGGTATGCACTGGGGGTCAAAAATGCTTTAAATGGTTGATTCCAATCAACTGTAACTTGCTGATAAGTTGGGCAGGATACTTTTGAATGGGTTTCACATTTAGTTTTCATTTGTTAAATTTTGTCTGTATTTGTAGAATTCACACAACGTGTATGTAAGAGCATCACGTTCGTATTTGAGGTTATGGGGTCCTGATTTATTTGCAGTGGGTGGTAACTAGTTGAGGATCGGGGTAGAGGAATATGTACGGAGACTTTGTATTTAATATTAGTAACAGATGGACAGATTTCGTAGTTGTTTTAGGAGTTGGGTTAAACAAGGAAATGTTTGTTTTAAAATAATTGCTACATGAGAATCATTTGTTTGGCTGACGTATACTTTTTAATACATTTGTAGAAACCCCTGACGAAGGTCACTGTATGACGGAAATGCATTGGGTGAAAGTAAAATGTGACGGAGGATTCGAGATTCATAACGTGCCTGTGATTAGGCCCGGATGGGCAATTCCTGTGCAAATATAAAGCATGAAACAATGGAACCTCGCACCTTTGACGTTATGGACAAGTTTTGTCAACAACATTAAATAAATAAGATTAAACGTTTTGGAATACTGCCTGAGTACGTGGATAATTTTGATCACTTATGTGCATAAGGCTGTGCAACTCTTTTGTGACTTGTAAACCACAGGTCACGTTCTTGATGCATTTACATAAGCGCACCTGGGACGGGGCGCATTAAGAGTGCATGCACGCCAAACTTGAGAACTATAAAGGTAAAACATGGATTGAACACGAGACGCAAAAAGGGTGTGCTTCAGTTTAACTTCTAGTGATTCGTATCTTTTCCGTTCCAACCCTGTTAAGCACCCCGACTGAAAAACATAAGGATTTTCACAAACAACATCTTTTCACGTCAAAGGCCGTCTACGATATGTCAGTGGCAGGAAGAACTGCAAAGAATATGGTTCATTTACATGTTAGCAAATTACAACGGATCTATCTAAAGTTGAACTTTCATACGCACTTATTGTATTTATGACAGTTGCAAAGTAGAGGAGAATGAAATATAATTTTGTTTGCAGGATGCCTTTTTTTATTTTTATTTTTAGGATGCCTTTTTTTCGTTAGGAGTACACTATGATTTTGGTGGGTGGACGGATATGTGTTTATAGGTGGGGAAGACTACGTGAGTTTGAAAAGCAGTGTTTCGCTTCTTTACATTTGAAGAATCTTGATATATACAGGGAGCACGAATTTTGCATTTTGCTTTAGGTGGATTGTGGGCAGAGTAGTTGATATGATCACCAGTATGTTGGAGGGTGGAGAACACGATCAGGTGACCTGGATGTTACACAGCTGGTTCAGGTAACGTGAGGTTTAAAATTCAGTTGAGCAGAGTGTTTCAGATGAGCCTATGTTTGCGCATAGAGAGAAGAGTTACATTGTTTTGAACACGGCAGGATTACCGCAGGTATGCACTGGGGGTCAAAAATGCTTTAAATGGTTGATTCCAATCAACTGTAACTTGGTGATAAGTTGGGCAGGATACTTTTGAATGGGTTTCACATTTAGTTTTCATTTGTTAAATTGTGTCTGTATTTGTAGAATTCACACAACGTGTATGTAAGAGCATCACGTTCGTATTTGAGGTTATGGGGTCCTGATTTATTTGCAGTGGGTGGTAACTAGTTGAGGATCGGGGTAGAGGAATATGCACGGAGACTTTGTATTTAATATTAGTTACAGATGGACAGATTTCGTAGTTGTTTTAGGAGTTGGGTTAAACAAGGAAATGTTTGTTTTAAAATAATTGCTACATGAGAATCATTTGTTTGACTGACGTATACTTTTTAATACATTTGTTGGAACCCCTGACGAAGGTCACTGTATGACCGAAATGCATTGGGTGAAAGTAAAATGTGATGGAGGATTCGAGATTCATAACGTGCCTGTGATTAGGCCCGGATGGGCAATTCCTGTGCAAATATAAAGCATGAAACAATGGAACCTCGCACCTTTGACGTGATGGACAAGTTTTGTCAACAACATTAAATAAATAAGATTAAACGTTTTGGAATACTGCCTGAGTACGTGGATAATTTTGATCACATATGTGCATAAGGCTGTGCAACTCTTTTGTGACTTGTAAACCACAGGTCACGTTCTTGATGCATTTACATAAGCGCACCTGGGATGGAGCGCATTAAGAGTGCATGCACGCCAAACTTGAGAACTATAAAGGTAAAACATGGATTGAACACGAGACGCAAAAAGGGTGTGCTTCAGTTTAACTTCTAGTGATTCGTATCTTTTCCGTTCCAACCCTGTTAAGCACGCCGACTGAAAAACATAAGGATTTTCACGAACAACATCTTTTCACGTCAAAGGCCGTCTACGATATGTCAGTGGCAGGAAGAACTGCAAAGAATATGGTTCATTTACATGTTAGCAAATTACAACGGATCTATCTAAAGTTGAACTTTCATACGCACTTATTGTATTTATGACAGTTGCAAAGTAGAGGAGAATGAAATATAATTTTGTTTGCAGGATGCCTTTTTTTATTTTTATTTTTAGGATGCCTTTTTTTCGTTAGGAGTACACTATGATTTTGGTGGGTGGACGGATATGTGTTTATAGGTGGGGAAGACTACGTGAGTTTGAAAAGCAGTGTTTCGCTTCTTTACATTTGAAGAATCTTGATATATACAGGGAGCACGAATTTTGCATTTTGCTTTAGGTGGATTGTGGGTAGAGTAGTTGATATGATCACCAGTATGTTGGAGGGTGGAGAACACGATCAGGTGACCTGGATGTTACACAGCTGGTTCAGGTAACGTGAGGTTTAAAATTCAGTTGAGCAGAGTGTTTCAGATGAGCCTATGTTTGCGCATAGAGAGAAGAGTTACGTTGTTTTGAACACGGCAGGATTACCGCAGGTATACACTGGGGGTCAAAAATGCTTTAAATAGTTGATTCTAATCAACTGTAACTTGGTGATAAGTTGGGCAGGATACTTTTGAATGGGTTTCACATTTAGTTTTCATTTGTTAAATTTTGTCTGTATTTGTAGAATTCACACAACGTGTATGTAAGAGCATCACGTTCGTATTTGAAGTTATGGGGTCCTGATTTATTTGCAGTGGGTGGTAACTAGTTGAGGATAGGGGTAGAGGAATATGCACGGAGACTTTGTATTTAATATTAGTTACAGATGGACAGATTTCGTAGCTGTTTTAGAAGTTGGGTTAAACAAGGAAATGTTTGTTTCAAAATAATTGCTACATGAGAATCAGTTGTTTGACTGACGTATACTTTTTAATACATTTGTAGAAACCCCTGACGAAGGTCACTGTATGACCGAAATGCATTGGGTGAAAGTAAAATGTGACGGAGGATTCGAGATTCATAATGTGCACGTGATTAGGCCCGGATGGGCAATTCCTGTGCAAATATAAAGCATGAAACAATGGAACCTCGCACCTTTGACGTGATGGACAAGTTTTGTCAACAACATCAAATAAATAAGATTAAACGTTTTGGAATACTGCCTCAGTACGTGGATAATTTTGATCACATATGTGCATAAGGCTGTGCAACTCTTTTGTGACTTGTAAACCACAGGTCACGTTCTTGATGCTTTAACGTCTCACCATACACTTTCTCGAGTATCTTTATAGATCCTGGATGGATGCCAAGGCCCATTGCGAGAGAGTATGCTTACCGCCAATATATAAATCATTTATGTGGCCCTAGTGGCACTCTTGCACCGCCGGAGCAGCACTTTTTTGACACTCCATTGGAGAAATGTGCCGCAGCATATTTGCAAGGCCACGCAAAGCACCACTTGACCTTGTAAATATATTATTCTTTCACGCAGAACACTGCGTGTAAGGGGCGTTCCATGGGTGTGGCTGTGGGTGTTCCCGGGCAACACCCATGGAATCTGAAGCATTCCCAGATTTACGAGGAATTGGAAACCTGGGAATGTGTCAGATTCCTGCATTACGCACAGAAAGAGGAAATGCCACCAATGATTTTTTTTTGTGCAGGAAAATTTCCTTTCCTACACAAAAACAATCATCCTCACAACGCAGACACCTTTACAATAGGACACAAGGGTGCCTGCACTGGCACACGGCTGCTGTTCATTTCCTGTAGATATGGTGCATTCCTGCCCTTTTCTTTTAATGCACAGCTGTGCTGCACTGCCATGCGTCAAAAGTTTGTAAATGAGTCCCCTAGACTTTAAGACAGAAAAAAATCTTGGAAATGAACCTTCACTGACATTGCCACAGGGCTACCACGTTGGTGTAACCAGAGCGGAGACTATCCATCTCCACAATGGTTATACCCAATGGCCGGACAGAGTAAGGGCTATCGGAGGTTGACCTGTATGTCTGCCCAGCTAATTTAGATGGGTGAACATAGAGGTCAGTTTTCACTGCCCGTCATTGTCAGGAAATCCTTAGCGGCAAGGGACCGTGAAAACTGTCTAATGTCCCCCTCCCTAGGAGATAAGGTCCATGGCGAGGGGGGTATTTTTAAAATTATTTTTTTAAAGAAAATTATATTTTCCGATTACCAAAATCAAAAGATGTAACAATGGCAGAGACAGAGTACGCCGAATGTCTACCCACATCTAAGTTTGGTGGCCACACCATTATATTGGCAGTACAACTGAGAATGCTTAGTGCCGATATATAATTCAAGCACTTAAGGCCAGATTTTGATTTTGGCAGTTGGGTCTTCCTCAGTCAGAGCCACGGAGTGAAATACTCTGTCCCCTTCACGAAGGTCCCAACTGTGAAAATCAAAAATGTCCATTGTGTTGATGGACATTTCTAAAATTCACAGGAACCACCATCAAGGCGATTCCTGTGAATGCAGTGTACCTTTGATGTATGGCTCTGTCAAACATAAGGGATCCATTTGGCAAAGTCATACTGAGATGGGGAAGAGACCCACGATGCAACACACTAACTTACCTGGAACATGGATCCCAACGCAGGAGGTGGCGTAGGGTTTTTCAGCACTTCCAGAGAAAATGGGTGAGGTAAATCAAAAACAACAACAACAACATTAGTTGTAATACTAGTGCAGCAGGTAATCCTACAAAGCAGATAATCAATATATCAAAATAATTGGTTCTTAGCTGCATGTCGGGAAGGGAGGACAGTGAGTCTAGAAAGCAGCCGGAGCCCAGAACGTAGAATGTGCATTAGAGGCAGAAGACATTGAAGAACAGAAGATGGACTGGAAAGAGAGTAGTGGCAAAAAGAAACAACCTGTAGAAGACCTGACTAAGGCGAAGGGAAGAAAACAACAAAGGTTTTGAGCAAAATGCTAGTTGACAAACTAGGAGCAAAGGTCCAAAAAGCATAAAAGTAATTAAGCATTCCAAGGCACTGAGCTGTGTGTGTGCCAAGTCCTAATATACTACTGCACCTTACTCACACTAGAAGGACCATGTCTATTACATGGAACTGACAGCTGGGATCTGAAGCACACACCTCTCAAGCGCCAGCCTCCTGCATCTCAGATCCATTAAGAGAATCTCCTCAGATCTGGTGCCTCACCATACTAAACCACTCACCCCAATGCAAATGGCCTCTCAGATCTTGACAAGAACCAGGTAAATTCTTAACTCCTTTTGGAATTAGGCTCACATTTCTGGCACGACCACCTTCCTCTGAAGAAAACTCAACGCCCTGTCAGAAAGTACCACCACCTGGCTTGTGAAAGGAAGAAAGAATGGAAAGAAGTCACCAAACAGTGGTCATGAAACAAAGAGGTAGGCTCCCACAACTTTTCTTATGGTTCTGAGCCATCAGGTACTGCAGTTGACCCAACCCGAACAAGAAGCAACAACGTCATCAAACTCCAGAGAACCTCCAACAAGTATCTGGGGAGGGGAACTAGTCCCTGAAGGACAAGCTGGCTTAGCTTGTAAAACCTGGACTATTTGATGGGTTTTGGTCCTTTTCCAGTAGAGTGAGGTGTAGTACAGACTGCCCAATCTTACGTACCACAGTTAAAGGACCTACAAAATGAGGGGCAAATGTTTAAGGAAATCCCCAAAGAAAAAGCCACTAGATAGCAATACCCTATCACTCATCTGATACTCAGGTGAGGCGAGTGGCACTTGTCAGAAAACTGTATATAGGCCGACATGGCCTCTTGTTAACTAAAGGGCAGCCTTATGCAACTTTTACAGCATGGACAACTAAGCAGTCACCGAAAGAACCAACATCATCAAAGGATCTTCTGGCAGCATTTTGTGATGATAACGTTCCAATGAAACCATTGACTTCTTGCCTCGCTATCACCTAAAAGTCAATGTCCAAAAATAAGGTTCTTGTGATGCAGTTAACTTCCAGTATTGTCTGGTTCCTGGGGTTCCAATGACAACAAGCAATACTTGTTGTTGGGATTACACAGTTATCACTGAATTCCAAGTGTCCATTAAAACTGCCCAGCTCTCCCTTTCGTTGGCTAATGTAATCAAAGTACTGCTTGTAGAGATGGGGAGAAACGACTTTCACAATGGATAGGTCTCATTCTATCATACCTTAAGGAGGTGTCTTCTCACATTGTTCTACAACTGCGTAAGTCAGCAGGCCTCTCAAGCTAGTATTGGTGTTTCTTGGAAAAATAAAACCTTGGAGTATAGAGCCATTGGGTTCTATTGAACCATAGCAAGCAGAATGGAGTACATTGATGGTTTTTACTCTAATTTGGAATGGATGTCCTCTTGATATCAAACAATTGTTTAAAGGGAACGAAGCTACGGAACAATAGAACCTGGGAATACATTTTTGCCCTTGAAATAGGTATATCATATACAGCGAGACATTGAACGTCCATGACACAATAATAGTGACGATAGGGCCCTGGCCAAGGATGTCTCATTTATTCAGCATTCCATCCATCATTTGTTGCTGCAGCATTTTTTGCCCTGAGTGGGATGGGTATGCTCGCAGTGCCACTGGATTCAAGCTAGCCTGCCTAATATGGGGTGATGCCCAGAAACAGGTCCGAGGATGCTTTTTTTCAGTCCAGGGAGCACCTGGCCTGGCAGTTCGGGCTGGACTGGTTCCACGAGGAGCAGGGTCAAGACTGGTTTGCATATGACTTGGTCCAAACTGGGGTGGTGAAGTGAGCTAAAGAACGATGGATTTAACCCAGAGCTCTTGACTGGGGGTGAATGTTTGATTTATCCAGTATTCCGTCCATCATTAAGCTTGTAGTAAAGCGCAGAACGTTTCCCCCAGATAGCTAGTTCCCCGTAGTCTCATTATTGATCCTAAGAGTTGAACCAGTTTTGATCCATGTGCCCATGATCTGAAAGTGTCACCAAGCACAGTGGCTACAAATGACAAAATGGCAAGTGAATTTTTACTACCTTTACCAGTGTTTTCGACCATGAAGACACTAACAGATTGGTTACCTTTCGATGTTCTCTGACTGAGTAAGGTTTATGCTGCTTGCTTCAAGCAGAGGTCAAAAGCAAAGTGGCCACAGTATGCATTACCGAGTTCTGTAATTTCAGAAACGACCATATTTGCTGAAGTTGCACGAATCTAAATGTGTATTTCTAATCAAAGTTCAAAAACTTTCCACAAAAAAGACGAGGCACATTCCAGTGTTTTGGTATACTCTCTATGTCGGTTTTTGTGTTTTTTTAAGATACGATTTGATAGCAGTGCTGACTGAAATATTTAAAAATGACCAAACATTTCAAAGGTTGGCAAGAACTACAGATGCCTTTGGTTTGTCGATCAAACTTGCATTTTTTGTATTTTGTTTTAGAAGCTGCGTTTCTTGCGGTAAAGGCACTTATGCCAGTAAGCAAGGACATCCAGAAGCCTGCTTGGGCAATCTCACTGCACCATATAATCTTAAGCATCGGGATCTTTTTATACGATACCCGGCTTTCAATTTGCTGCCATCACAAATACGCTGGAGGCAACCCTATGATTAGTAATTTCCTTGTGGCAGGAAGCTCAGCCCAACTCCTTCTGGCCTCAGACCAGCGCTAAATAAAATTCACGTTCTCAGTAAAACAGAGAATAGAAGTGGCCTCGTCTCCAGCTGCAGATCAGCGGCGCGTTCCTCTGTTGTGCGTAATTCTAAGTATTCGTGCATAGTATACCGTAGTGAGACATCGAATCTGCGGTGTAGGTGCGAGTTTGTGAGTGTTTAACAATTAAACGGATATTCCCAGGCACTAGTCCTAAATAAAGACGTGGGGGGACTAACCAGGTTAGGCAGTATGCAAGTGAAATCTTGACACGTGCCATCACAGTGCATGATGTCCCGACACGTGACATCAAAGAAAGTGACATCACAAGAAGTGTCATCAGATATTAAGACCGCGCACATATGTTTATCAGGTATATCATGAGTACATTTAAGAGCATTATGAGATCTAAGAAATGAGATTTGACGTTGGGGTTGTGCCACAAAAGTGGCGCAATTCCACGGCAAAATTGGGGCCTCAACTAATTTTAAATTTTAAAATATTTGATTGGGTTAAGGCATCTGCTGTGAAGGTGCCCATAAATCTCACGGGATAGTGATAATGGTGAGATACTTCTGGTGGTAATGCACTTGCTGGAGAGATCTGTCTTTTGTGAAGTCCCAGATTTAAATCAAAGTAGTAGAGAAGGTAAATGTGTCTCCTGCAAAGCACATCATGTAACACGAAGATGACATTTTTATTTTATGTTGATAGTAAAGTGGGTTACTGCTTTTAACACGGAGATTCTATTGTTTCCTGCAGTTCATAAATTGCAATCCTTGTAATAAAGTACAGTGAGTTATGAATGACATGTGACTCCTACATCTTGTAACCCTCACTGTCTCATGTAACTCACTTTGTATATTGATTTACACATGTACATGATTTATTGTCAATGTATAATGTGCATGTTACGTAAAGCGCTCTGGCACCCTGCATTGGGTTGCGTAGCGCTATAAAAGAAATAAAAGAGTGCTATTGAAATTGGTATTTTTGTAAATACTGGGACAGCCAACACACCTGACATTCTTACAGTGCATGCATTCATTATATACAGGGACTGCACAAAGGCAAACTTTGCCTCTCTTAAGTACTTGTGAAGAGATAATAAGCTGTGTGCCTTTGTTTCCCCTCCCTGGCATTTACATTTAAGTGTGAGGTTCCAGGCCACTTCCAGTCATGATATCCAAATAAAAGGAGGCCTGATGGCCGCTCAACTGCGGCCACAGCTAGAGGTGAAAAAAAGCCTCGCCGCCTGCACGTTGCTGCTGGAAATGGAAAGCAGACAACGCGCAGGAGCTGCTAAATGTGTCCCGGTGTGTCAAAATTACACCACGGCAAGTTCAACATATTTCTGTGGGGCACAACTTCTTGGCAGGGGGGACGGCATCCACTCTGTGAAAAAAGTGGGTGGATGGCGTGTACCTGAGTGTACCCCCGAATTGTGCCCTGGGTATTTCTCAGTACACTTGCTGAACGAGCCCAGCCTGCCTACTGTTATCAACAAGCTCCTGCCGTCTGCAATTCCCCTATCAATAATAGTTTTACAATATTTTCACTTAAGCAGCAGCACTTGGCATATGCCAAAAGATATTGATCAGAGGAACCAGCTGCAACAAAATGGGAAAAAATTGTTTTGGGGGTTTAAGGGATAATGTTACAATATCTAATATAATAAATAGAATGCTATAAAAATACCATAGCCAGAACATCGGCAACCACATTTTTGTGAAGGTAAACTATATACAGGTTACTACAGATTTTCACTTTTGTTAGCTCCACATCTATGTTCCAAGAAAATATATATCGTCAAGGTATAAAGTGACTTAAGCAGAGTACATTCATACATAACTATATATACTTGATTGTTGATATTACGGCTACAATATTATTTTAGCACTCTAAAACTCGATTTTATAATACTAGAACTGTTAAAAGCTTAGGTGAACACTGAGGTGAGCACGTATTTGTTACTGCCTTCTCCTTGGCGAGACTACCCATGAGGTCACTTCCTCGTGCTAATTTACATTCTTGTTATATTATGTTGTTATGTTATACAGATTTGTAGGGCACGCATATCACCTGTGAGGGTATCCTTGTCCCTGAGGAGGAGATGATCCGACCTGTCTGAAGTGGATTATTGGAAGAGCAAGGTTCTCAGTTTCTTGAGGAATTTGAGGTCAGGTCTGGTTGTGTGATGTGGTAGAGGAGCTCGTTCCAGGATTTGAATGTGATGTTGGAGAAAGTCCGACCCCCAGCGTTGGCTCACTGTATGCCGGGGATGTGGGTTAGGGGTAGGCTAGCCGAGCGTAAGTGTCTGGTCAGGGTGTGAGAAAGGATGCGGTTGTTGAGGTAGGCTGGACCTTGGCTATGTGGAGCTTTATAGGTGTGTGTCAGGAGTTTGAAAAGAGAGTTTGTAGATTGGGGGCTAGCATAGGTCTCTGAGGTATTTGCCTATTTGAATGCGGTGGGATAAGTTGAGTGTAAGTCTGGATGGCTGTGTTCTGTACCACTTGGAGTCTTTTGGTGAGTTGGGATGTGATGCCTGCATGGAGGGTGCTGACGAGGGCATATGTGACGGATCTGCTGGTCTCCTGAGTGGCCCATTTGAAGATTTTTTTTTAGCATTTTGGGGATGTAGAAACAGGCAGATGCGACTGCGTTGACCTGGTTGGACATCGAGATTCAGCTGCTCATCACAAAGCCCAAGTTTCTAGCAGCACTGGAGAGGCGGAAGTTGGTCCTAGTTTGGTGGTCAGCAGGCTGGGGATCACATAGAAGTATCTGAAAAGAACCACTTCGGCTTTGCCGTCGAGTTTAAGTCAGTTCCTACTCATCTAGTCTTCTACCGAGGACATGCATCTGACCAAGTGTGCTTGGGTGGTGGGAGTATCTTCTAGAAGGGAGAAGATGAGCTGGGTGTCGTCTGTATAGGAGATGAAGCTGAATCCCTAGGAGCAAAAGATGCTGGTGGTGGGGGGCATATAGACATTGAGCATGGTGGGGCTCTGGGAGGATCCTTTAGGGATGCTGCAAATCAGATTGATGGTGTTGGACGGGTAAAGGTCTAGACTGACAGACAGGGTACTTCGCCAGAGGTAGGAGCTGATCCATCATAGTGCCAGACTACGGATTTTGGCCTCATGGAGAGGTTGGATGAAGATATGGTGGGAGATGGTGTCAAATGCTGCAGAGAGGTCTAGTAGAATGTGTCACTTTTGTCCATGCTGAGGCGAATGTCATCAGTAGATGCTATGAGAGGGGGTGTCTCTTTGCTGTGGTTGGGTCTGAAGCCAGATTGGGAAGGGTCTAGGAGGTGGTTTGTGTTGAGGTATTTGGCCAGGTGTCCAGGTGGCTGTTAATGAGCTTCTCCAGGATTTTGGCTGGGTAAAGGAGGAGGGAGATGGGCCTGAAGCTGGCCAGGGTCAGGGAGTCCACAGATGGCTTCTTGAGGAGTGGAAGGATGGTGCCTTGTTTCTAGGAGTCCTGGTAGTTGGTGATAGAGAGTGATAAGTTTGGTATGGGTGTGAGAGCTTCGCAGATAGAATCGAGAAATTTGATGAAGATGTACTGCGGCATGGGTTCGAGGTCCTCCTGAGAGGATGGAGCGCATGGTGTAAGCAGCTTCCATGGTGATGATTTGCAGATAGGTCAGGGTGGTTTCCGGGGTAATTCTGCCCTAGGAGTTTAGGACATTTAGAGAGTAGAGGCCCAGTTGGGGGGTGACGTCGTTGTAGATGGTTTAGATGTTTTCTGATAAGTAATTTGATAGTTGATTGCAAAGTTCCTTGGAGTGGGTAAGGGACATTTTACTGGCAAGGAAATGTGAATTATTTCACAATGATGAAGATTTCTTTGGTGGAGTTGCAACTGTTATGAATCCTTTTGATGAGGACAAGGTATTTGGTGGCATGGAGCCATTGATGGCAGATCCAGAGGGCTGATTTGTAGGAGTCTTTGTCAGTGTTGTGTGGAAGTGGCACCATGCTCATTTTAGCTACTAGCAGTGACACTTCCTGAGTAGAAGGTCTTCAGTGGTCCAGTTGACCTGGGAATTAGAGCAAGGTGTGGTATGGTTGTCATAGAAGCCAGGATGTCCGCGTAGGACGTGATACACATGTTCAGGTTTGCATTGGCGCATGTTGGGTTTGTGTGATGCAGGGTGTCAAAACCTGAGCTTGGAGCGCTATATGTTCTTGAGTATTTTGTTCCAGTGGCATCAAGCAAATGAGGGACTGGTCCTTACTGGTGAGGGGGTGGTTTTTCTACCATGATATTGGAGAAGTTGGTGAAGATGGGGTGACATGGTGTCCTTCCAATATAATTTTAGGGTTTCTAACCATTATTGACACATGCGTGACCTACGCTTTTCAATAATTTGTATACGTCTAGAGTTGAAGACTGAGCTTTACAACCGAGGCAATGGACTAAATAATTTGTACAATAGTCCAAGGTGCCTCAATATATTGTAATCGGTAGGTAGCATGTTCATGAAGGAGGTTAGACAGAAAATTGTTCTAAGCAGCCGGTATAAAAATGTGAACCCTTGCACTGTGCTTAACAAAGATAACTGGAGATTTTTGTATATATCTGATTAATGCATTTTATACCAATTCAATGAATTACAACTAAAGAGAAACTTTCAGCAAAAGATAAGTAGCACATACAGCGCCGGCAACAAGGAGGGATCCCCCAGTGAGAAATGTATCACAAACAGCAAAAATAACAATACAAGAGTAATAAGTGACCCGACAGATTAGTGTCAATCAGGAGTCTTCATAGCCTCATATTTTGGTGTTTTTTTTAGAATAACCTCAATATTTATATATCTCTTTTTGTGTACTCTCACAGTAGTCGATACTTCTGGACCAAACCACTAAGGGGAGGGGGAGGATGCATGTCCCTCCAGTACAGAGCAATGTCTCATTAAGCACCAGAAAGCCAATGCCCGTCAGTGTTCTCTGGCTATGTGAGTCCATCCATTCCCCCATTATTCCCAACAATGCCTCTCTTGGGTTTAGTGTTGTGGGTGTATGGGGAATGCTGTCCAAGGTTGTGTGTATGTTCTGCCAATACTGAGTGATAATGGGGTAGGCCACAGTATTTCTTAAAAGGATCATCCTGGGTCACCACATCATGTACATGCAGATGATTTTGCCTTCCCCATTTTCCAGAGCCTGTTTGGGCTCTAGTATGTCCTATGTAAATTGTTGAACTGAATCAGTCGGAGGTTAAAGGGAATGGAAAGAGTTTGGGTGGCTATTTTGCCATCTCAACAGTCGTCACAGTCTAGCTCACCTACTTCTTTTCCCCAGTCCGATCTAATGCCCTACAAGGGGTTTGGCCAATTAAGGAGAACGGATCAATTTAGTTTGGATATACCCTTCGGACCCAATGGGCCCAGTGCTAGTTTAGCCTCCAATAGATTCTATTTCCAACGCCACTCGTCCCATGAGATTCAAGGTAGGGGGCCTAGGATTCCAGCTGAGTGCGATTGAGAGCGATGTTTGTATCCCAGGCTGCTTGTCGACTAAGCGTAATATGCATGCCCAAATATTGAACTGAAAGTCTGTCACCTTGCATTGGACACCTGGGTGAAATGAAGGCTGTGTGTCCTTCAAGTGTGCAT
The DNA here is from genome assembly GCF_964204655.1 of Triturus cristatus. Taxonomy (NCBI): domain Eukaryota; kingdom Metazoa; phylum Chordata; class Amphibia; order Caudata; family Salamandridae; genus Triturus; species Triturus cristatus. The sequence continues at coordinate 860,134,000 of NC_140581.1, forward strand.
ATATTTTTTTCTCCCGATTTACCATTTGGTCAGAGGTAGCTCTATAAATCTCTTGCATCTGAACCAAACAAGGCAGGAAACTTGTGGATATTCAATTCTCAAGGCATGTCATCTGCATATAATGCTACTCGATTCTCCCAACCAGTTAGCCAGGTAAAGATATAAAGTAGCACATCTCTCCTGATCCATACCACCAGTGATTCCATGACTAGGGGAAAAGGAGCGAAGAGAGCAGGCAGCCCTGGCACCTACCTTGTTCAGAGGGAAAGGGTAAGGAGAGTGTCCCTTTGACCCTGACTTGTGCCCTTGGGCAACATAGAGGGCTGTCACAAAAGTAAGGAATTTTGGGCCAATGTTTATTTTTTATAGTATGCATATTAGGAATGGGCAGTGGACAGTGGACATTGTGGAATGCTTTGTCAGAGTCAATAATAACTCTGCTGGGCCCTGTAGTTCATCTATTGGGGAAAGCGCTACCAGAAGTCTGCATAGGCAAGGTTGTGTGCTTCCGCCTGGCATAAAATTATTCTGGTCTTCGTGGACCAAGGAAAGAATAATCTTGTTCAGTCTGGTGGTGAGGATATTTTCCAGAAGCTTTACCTCAACGTTCAAAAGAGAAATAGGCCTATATGAGGCACAATTTTCTGGGGGGAGGGGTTCTTAGGCTTGAGGATAGTGGATATGGTGGCACATCAGAGGTAATCTGGCCATGGTCCCATTCGTCCAATCTCCTGGAAGAGAATGAGGATGTGCGGCGTCAGAAGGGATGCAAATGTTTTGAAAAACTCGATAGCGATGCTTTAAGACCATAAGGGGAGTCAGTTATCGCCACTTGGATATCCGCTAATGTCAGGGGTGCGTCTAATTCTTCACTGTTGCTCAGGGAGAGAGCCCTCATTGGCAGATCATTAGCCATTGGATGCAACATATCCAGGTAGGAAGTGATACCCCACAATATAATTTTCTGCAATAATTAGAAAAGGTCTCTGAAATCATGACGGAGTCCATGACTACATCATTATCTGCTGTGCAGATCCAAGGGATTATACTGGCGCCCGCTTCTTTTTGTGAGAGGCAGTACATTCATTTCCCCTAATTATTGCCATGTACATACAGCCTGTATTGGGCAAGAGCTCCATCTATTTTAGCCGTTATCTAGCAACCTCTGTCACATGCTAACAAAGGCCATCTAATAAGGCATGAGATTCCTCTGTGGGGTCTGCAGAGATACCCCGCTCAACCTGCAAAATCTGGGTTCTAATATGTAGCACACTGTCTATCACGCTCCCTGTCTCCTGTCACTCTGAAAGCCTCACCCCCAATCACTGTTTGCAGTGCTTCCCACAGATTGATTGGGGAGGATACAGATGAAATATTACAATCAGAGTAATCAACTATGCCCTGACATAGTGTCAATATCAGGGATTCATCACTGAGCCATCAAGCATTCAGGCACCACCTCTCCCTCTATCCCATTCGGAGGGCGTATAGAAGTATTTAGAATAGAGCATGGTCTGAGATGAAATGGTGGTGAACACAGGCAGTAGGAATAGAGAAATAATCAATTCACCAGCTGCAGTGATGCGAGGTTAAGGTGTGTGTAAGGTGGGACTTATCAGAATTGGGAGTACATACACGATACATAGCACGCATGATGAGCCTTCCATTGAGCTTTCTATTATGGCAAACTGACCTAGTCCATCTGTACGGGTCTTGGATCCCACTACGAGAAGGGAATGAGGTCGAAAAATGGCAACCCCCTCTGGAGTCCCTAGTGAAACCGGAATGGGATACCTTGGTAAACCCATGTATGCATAGAGTGGTACATTTTGTGCCCAAAATGTGGGTTTCCCGCAGGAGGCTCCTTGTTTTGAGTCTATCCGGGAGCCCATTGATAGGCCATGTTATAACTCTAATCTGTCTGTGCAAACCTGTCTGCTTATGCATTGTGATAGGTAAATCTGATTTGTGCGCTGCATGTGGTGTCGCTGTGTGACATTCTTCACAAATACAAAAACTTCAAGAACATTGAACCCCCCCCAAACACACCACCCAGCACTGGAAGTTTTAATATCTTGAGAGTTGGCTGGATCTTTGGAAGCTGTCATGGCCACCCGGGGTCTAAGCCCCCACCTTCAGCTCCAGCAATAGAGGCGAGCGGGACCTTCCTCTGGTCGTCCGTTCCACACCACCCCTCTCACAACTTCAGCCGATCTCTCCCAAAGCTTTGTCTTGAAAGAGAACTTTTAGCCTTGTAGAGTAAAGAAGAATATATTTAAGACCCATCACCCTTAGCTTTTGTTTTACCTGTTCAATGGATTTCCTTAGTTTTTTTTTTAAACTAAGATAGTGTAGTCAGGGAAACAAAGAATTTTGTTGCCGTCATATTTGATCCCAATCAGCTCAGCTATGATCGAAGTTTGACGTTTCTGTCTCTGTAATTCGAGATGCATGCTATAAGAGGGCATGGGGGCGCCCCACAAGGAGGTCATTGTGTAAGTATCCAATGTGCCTCTTCCAGTCTGTCGGAAGGAAGGTGAGGAGTCATGATTCAAGAAACAATACTGATTGTGAGCCTTCCACTCCCTTAGAAAGCCATGCAGACGGCGATTGTTGCACCTTGTGTGGCCTTCAACTTCCTCCACTCTAGTCGCTGTTTCCCTTGCTGAACTCTGGAGATTCTTGATCATGTGGCATAGTGTAGAAATAGTGTCCTCCAAAGTAGAAATGCATGTTCTGCTTTAGTGACTCATGAAGTATCATTGTGGAGGTCTTGATGAAGGAGCTCCACGTCTGCCCCCACCTCTCCAATATTCGTCTCTAGGTCAAGTTTGGAGGACTGTGTGGCATGTAGTATGATATCGGTAGTAGAGCCTGTACAAGGCTCTACGCTGGGATCTGCCTGTGAGTCACCTCCCATTGGGAGAATTTTCATAAATTTGTCCACTTTGCCTTGGTATGAGATGGTTTTATCTTCCCCATCAACCTACTCTTGTTTGGTCTGGTGTGGGCTAAATACATGATTCGTGAGCTGAGGAAGGGACCTAGGCACTGCTGGCCGACTTGGCCCCCCAGCAGTGAGGCACGAGTGACCTAATCTCAGGTGTTGTCTCAGGTCACCCACTGGGTGTAGGTCTACTCCTGACGGCAGCAAAGCCCAATCCGGAGACCTCACCTATCCAACAGCCTCCGGCTGTCAATGACATTTAGAACAGGAGCTTAAGGCGCTGCACCCATAGGTCAGGTCACTGCACCCAAAGGTACTCAATGAGTGACTCTGCACTTACACTCAGGTCCTCGGAGTGACTGTTTAGTGTTTGAAGAAAGGAGCCGGGAGGAGGGAAAAATAAAAACAAAAATGGGGGGTCACCTTTACAGGAAAGTCTTGCATGCCGATTGTCATTAGTCTTCCATATCTGGGAGGCCGGCCAGAAACTCCCTCCAAGGGTTTACTCACGCCCAGTGGTCACTTCAACTAAGAGAGGCCCTGTGCAACCTCTTGCAGTGCACCCACGGTGGATCGCATCCAATGGGACTCATAGGTTTCCACCACCAACACGTAAATCTCTGCCTTCACCATTCTCTTACCCTGCGCACCTCACTTGGCACTGAACCCCCATCTCTGGTTGCTGTATGCGTCCTCAGGGATGCTCCCTCAGGCAACAGGTGGGTCTGTGCAGCGCCATTTGATTGGCAGCAAGGAGGCAGCGGGGGGAAGTCCGAGGGACCCACTGAACGCCTCCTCCAGCTGGTATCATTCAGATGTGCTTTAGGGCCAGCAGGGCGCATCCTCAGGGTCAGCAGGCCCTGTCCTCCGTAGCTCCAGCCGGGTCGCCGGGTTCCAGGGCATAGGTTGTCTCTGTGAAGTGCCCCCTCTCTCCCTGTGGCACCGGCTCTATTTCTCCTTTCTCCACACCTGCTCCACTCAATAGGCACTGCGCTTGGTCCCAAGTCCTGAGGATGCGAGAACTCAGTTTAGAGTGATGCGGAAGGGTGTCCCCAGTGCCCACCTGATCAGCCCTTGATTGCGGGCAGTCGTCGCTCGCCTAGCATAGGAGCGGTTAATGTCGAATCAGACCCGGAAGTACCTCGGTCTCACCGCCATCTTGGGACCGATCTCCACTGTGGGCCCGGGAAATTCCGCAGCTTCCCTCTGGTGTGCGGGCTCCTCACCAGAATCTACACCAATAATCGGTTCACCCGCCATTAGACAAAGCAGATCGCGGTGCTTGAACCATGAGTGCTGTGTCCATGTACGCGGAATAATGCATGATCTTAGGTACTGGGCACAGAGCACTAGCAGACTGCGCCCACCATCTTACACTGCCGCCCACGCGACCAATAACTGGAGATTTTATGTTGAATAACATATTCATGTTCTTACATTTCTAAAGATTCGTCCAAATATGGATGCTGACTGGACGGGTTTGCTTTCTCCCCTCAGCTTTCTATCTCTTGTTTGTGACAAGGCCCGTAGTTCCATCCAAGACAAACTGTGCATATGTGACCCTGTGCAGGATGCCAGAGAAGTGAGCTTTCCAATTTACCTTTGTGCAGTACACAGGCTGATTGACACAATGACTGGTAGAACCCCATTGTCTACTGCAAGGCACTGAGGTATGCGAACGAGTCCCACGGTAAGGGCCCTTGGACCCTTGCTGGGCCCTCTATTGGGTTCAAAAACCAATAATTGTACCTGCAAACCTGTGAGAATAGCTTCTAAACGTTTGCAAACTACCACTGGGGCTCACAAACTCTCCCAAAAACTAATAAAAAAGGCTAAAATAAAAAAAATATGAAGAGTGGGGGGGAGTTGCCCCCAGTCTCTCTGCGCATGGCAGAATCGCTTGTGCTGCGGTGGCCAGGCCATGCACCCAAGCTTCGACTGTTGACAGTGGTGGTGGCCAAGCCAGGTAGACAACCCCCACTGGGCATGGCTAAAGGTTGGGCAGAAAGTCCAACTGCCACAGGCGGCCACCTGCTCCAGGTTGGCACAGAGCACGTGTTGGGAGCAGAGCCTGGAAAACTATTACTTAGCCACCAAATGCAAAGCTTATGAACTTACAAAAAAAGCAATAAGAGCACATAAAAGCACAATGTCACTACATAAAAAACGCATAATCAAAAACATAAAACATATATAATCACTGTTGTCCCATGTGTAGTGTTAATGCTAATGTAATAAGTAATATGAAATATTGTTTCTCTCATTTGTAACTGTATTTATGACATGAAAGGGGAAGTAACCTTGTTTTTTTCTGTGCCAGTGATTGTGTGAAAGAGTGTTTTACAAGGAGGAATACCCACTTGTTTTGTTTCTGTGAATAATCTTTATTTGTGTTTCGGCTGTCTAAATTATTATGCTCTTTAAGGCAGAAGCCTGTGTGTGTTCTGTTTTCCAATGGTCAGTTTTAATTTGGTGCCTTCAATAGTTCAATGCTCCAAGAAGCGCTGAGACAAAGGTGCCCTGTCCCCTTGCCATGCTCTGCTTTAGCATTAACACTTGAACAGCTGCAAATACAAGAACTGCCCAATAAATAGACAGATACAAATTCTAGCACCTGAACTTCCGGGAAAACAGATCAGTTTCCAGCATCCTGTTCTAAAGAGCCAGTGAAGGGAGGAGGAGGGGCCGCTTTAGCAAGCGTGCGTCTCTGCCCTGCACGAAAGGAGGTACAGAGGAAGACAGACTTGGGTTTCTGTAGTTATGTTTGGAACGTTACCTGCGGCATCCGAGACACTTTTCAACATAGGATGACAACTAAAGACCGGAAATTGCCGTCAGAAAATCCGTATTTAATGGCAATTAAAAGTTAAAACAAGCCCCCATAAAGCATTGCGCGAGGTCGTTGCTGCAAATTTAAAGTGGCCTACTCTGAAATGTGTCGTGCTTCTTTCACATGTCAAAGGTCAGATTATTTTACATCCGAGGGCGTGACACCACTAGTTTGTCATTGAAAGGCAGCCAGGGACAGACTGAGTTCTAAATTTGGCGCTAGCGAAAGGCACCCACGGAAACGTCTTTAGGAGGCGAAGCTCAGACACCACAGGGCGAGAAGGCGCAGATTGTATAAGAAGCCGCCTCAGCAGGTGGTTGGAGTAAAGCTGACCCCTGGCCCACACACAGCCAGCATGCCTCTGAGAAGACAGTCGTGCGAGGAGGTTTCGGGGTATTGGGTTTTAAAACATTTAGCCAGCCTGATTCCATTCAGCATATGTTGATTGTTTATCACATACTCTTGTGTTTCTGGGAGCGTCTGCGCGCAAACCCGCACAGAACCGCTTTAACCTGGTTGTGCTGGTCTGGGATTGGGAGGGTGTAGTGTAGTCCCTCTGTGGACGTTGGTTCTCCCCGATGGACACGTCTCTCCTGTAAGCATAGTGCCTGATCTCAAACATGCAATCTAATTCTTTCAGAACGATGGACAAAGAAGATCTTAATTTAAGATTTACTTCGAAAATATTCAAAGTACAAAGGCACAATCGCATTTAAGCAATTACTAGTTCAGAATATGTGCTAAGCCCCAGTACAGAAAATCATGAACTCAGGAAAGTTCATATAAAACCGAGTTTTGCCCTCTAAATATGGGGTAAGGGACTCTTCTTAATATCATATCGTGCACATGTATAGAATTTTAGATAAAAGGTTTGTACATTCACAACATTAGTACAATGTTCTCAGGCTCATTTGCAACAGAGAACATTCAAAGATTTGCTCACTATTATACTACATTGGTTTCCGTGCTCATAACAGCAGATACATGGGGTCACAACTGTTAGTTGCATAGTATGTTTTTGAGCCTGGGACAGCCAAACTTAGTCTTGAGAAAATTAAATTTCGTTCGGCACATTCAGTAAAATCTTCATCTTGCTCTGGAAGGTCTAGAAATGCTTTATTCTAGGAGGGAATAAAACAGTTGACCAGGCGACCCCTGCAAATAGCAAAGGGGTGCCATTAGTTGCTCCACGAGCAGGAGACAGGGTGGGGAGTTCTTTCTCTGCTCCACCACAAAGAGGGTCTTGGTGACGTCTGGGACTTGAACCTTTAAAACATCGAGAGGCAAGAGTTCGGCCACTTTTCCCTCCTCCACTGCACACCAGCATCCAGCGTTCAGGATCAGACATCCACCCACCCACCCACTCCTGTAAGGCAGAATTCGAAATTAATAGCAGCAGAAAAAGGGGGGCTACCCAAAAAAGTTGGACTGATTTTCTGTGACAACTCCGTGGAGGGGTGTTGGTGTGGACACTGGGCTAGCAGGAGGGGGTACTGACCTGCTGGTGGTTCAGGACCTTTCCGCCCTACACCAGGACTAGTAAATCTGCTCACCACCAAGACGCTTATAGGTGTTGAGGTCCCCACGATGCAGGGGCCCCAGTCCATAAATGCAGGCAATACTTTTGGGGCTCCGCACAAGGAAATCCAGTCTCAAGGCACAATTCTTAGTTCCGAACTCACGGTTCCATTACCAGTTGGTATCCAGCAGACGGTGTAGGCACCACTCTCAAAGTATAGATGGTGTGGGTCCCTCACGGGAGGTCTTTGATGTCCCTGAGACCTCCACAAGAGAACAGGGGACAAGTCAACACGTCCTCTGAGAGATTAATTCAGGGTGCCACACTGCAGCAGGAAATCAGGCCAGTCGCTATTCAGGAAGGGTGCCCAGTCCCTTCCAATGGCAGTAATCATCCTTGAGCACAGCAGATTCCTCTGCCAGTGAACACCACGCAGTTCCAGGTTCTACGGTCCCACGTCCCCACAAGTGTATCTCTACCCTACTGAAGTATGGCACCAGTAGTTATACTGTAGCGTGACTTTGAAGTTGGGGTGGTTCAGAGGGTTTCCCTTTGAACCACAGATGTCTCCCCTAAATTTCAGTCCTGTCTGCCATGAAGCCGTGGAGTGCAGATATTAATCGTTAGTGGGGCCATGATCTGGCTCCCAGAGGCCAACCGTCAAAACCTCTCCCTTCAATCTATCCAGCCAAGCCAGAGGTCTGTCATTCCAGTTGCATGCCCAGTGTTTATAGCTGTCACTGGGGAATGCACAGATGTGCTCCCCCAGCCTCCAGTATCTGATGGAGTGAAACTAAAATGGCACACACAGAGTAGAGAAATACCCACTTTCTAGAAGTGGCATTTCTCCGCTATTAATGACAAATCCACCTTTACCATATGAAAGGGTTTGTCATTGTGAATCCAATGATAGGAAACATTATGAGGCTGCTCTACTGCAAGTCACTATTAAAGCCTAAAGTAATTTCAACCATTCCCCCATGTTAACCTATGGGAAGAGCAAACCTCCTAGGTAGTGAAAACACACATGGGTATTTTTCACTACCTATGCAGAGAACACACGTGTGCCTGCCCTGCCTTTGCCCTACCACTTGCTTCACCCCTCAGGACTTACCCAAGGGGTGATCTAGTGGTAGTGGAAGGTCCCCTCTGGATTGGCTAGTGATTTAGAAAGGCCAACCTGAGCACAAGTGCAATTGCGCTTACACAGGCCTGCAATGGCAGGCTTGAGACATGTTTAAAAACATCATACGTGCATGTGTGCACACACAGGCCTGCAAAGGCTGGTTTGTGACATGTTTTAAAAATATCAGGTAAGCACCACTTCCTAACGTGTAGGAAGGACGTGCACACTTTCAAACTGCATTTACAGTGGGAAAGTGCCCAGAGTTCTAAAGCCACTAAAAGAGAACCAGCTAAACCCATGAGGAAAAAGCTTGACGTTTAGGGAAACAACACCTCAAGTGCATCAGGTCTAACACTCAAGCTCGATTTCTAGGTTGCAGGCAATACATTTCTACAAATGGTGTTCACAACCCACCCTCTGTTGATTCCCCAGATCATCACAATTTTTGTCTTGGTTATCACAGGACAGTCGTCAGTAGCTCCGGATTCTTTTGCTTGGATCTTTCCTAGTCCTTCATTTCGTCATAAAAGTCACTCTGCATTTGCTTTCTTTCTCTTTATTAGCCTCATTGCTGACGCCTTCTTTCCACAATTCAACCCTCCAATAATTGTTTTTTTCCACAGCATTTTAGGAAAAGAAGCACACATGCTGCATCAATTGGTATGACCCACAGAGGTGTCAAAATCAATGTTAGTATTCCTCCAGCTAAGCTTCCTGAACTTTATCCTATTTCTTCGCAGCACCTGTTTCTTCTAATTTAGTTAGTTCATTTGTGATGTTACTGATGTTGGCGATATAATTGTTGATCTGTTTCAGCAACTGAAAGTATGCTGATTTGCCACACACACAATATATCCGTCTGAAACTAACTTTGAGCTCGGCTAATGCTCCATGTTTCACTAGATAACTGTGATCACACTCACTCCAACCCACTTCTTGGATGGTCTTGTTTCCTTCTTGCCTTCGCACAATACATAAAGTTCCCTTCTTGGCCAAGTCTAAACTCACCTTTGTATGTGGAATCTTTCCTCGACATTCCACTTTCTCTTTCCTTACTTCCAGTTTAATCTTCTTACTTACCTTTTCATCTTCCTGTCTAATTCTTTCATTTTACTAGGTTTACAGGTTAATTCATGCTTGTCAGCGTTAGTGAGGTTTGCATTAGTAAGTGGAGTGAAAAATTCCATCATATACTTACGGCTGTCCATGTCCATATGCTTTTAAGCATTCAAAAATCGATACGCATGTTTATTTGCCCATATATACAGATTCAAACAAGTCGACACAGGAACATTTTCCAGGGGAGATTCATAACCTGAATAAAACAGTTTAATCGAGTACTGATGATAAAGCAGATTCAGAAGCACACTGCAATAAAACTTATGGAAGGGTATAGTCGGATGAACCTTCTGTGGATTGGCTGGAAGATATCAACAGACAAAACAATTCTTAACTTTCATTAAGTTGACATATTCAACACGCATCTGTAAATATACATTATAGTCAGAAACACTCCGAGAAGGGAACATGAGAAATTCTACCTACATGAGTTTCTTTGTTAACTATTTTTGTTCTATTTGCGCATTATCCAATTTGATTAATCAATTCTCTCCCGGAGATAGAAATATAACATCCACCCAACTACAGAGACTGCTATGGCAACCACCAAAATCACTAGGACAATTTTGCTGCTTTTTAGCTCCATGTTGGCATCAGATCATGGTAAAGGAATATTACTTATTTGAACTTTCAAATTGTTAGTCCTCAGTTCCTACCCTACCTTCTCTACCCCAATATCGAAATCTGCAGTGACTATGAACCACGTCAACTGGGTGCCTAAGGGCCCTAAGGTCCTCTGCCTTAAACTTTCTATTTTGCTCCTTGTCTTTTAGTTAGAATGACTGGTGAGATTTGAATACCTCCTTTGATCTTTTACTCAATTCATGGAGGTTTGTTGGTTTCTGTCAAGCAGTCATCTGATGCGTTGTCGTTCTTCACAATGTAAGTCCAGTCAGACCTGTGTATTTTTGGTTTAGTTTCCTCTCCCTTCTTTGGCTTTTGCTCCCTGTCTGTTATAAGTCGCTGTCCCTAATCTCCCTTAGTCTTTGGTCCTCTTGATCTTTGGGCTCTTCACTAATGGTCTCTGGTCTAGTCGATTTAGACAGTTCCCCATTTTCTTCTGTTTTCAGTTTTTGGCCATTTTTCTTTGACATGCACTCTGTCTTCGGTGGTACTGGCTATTTCTGGTTCATGAAACACTAGTTAATGATTAGATGCTGGGGCTTCTCTTGAGATTTCTCTGAAAAGGAGCCGCCTTCTTTCCTGTTTTAGCTCTCCAGATTTTTCACATTTTTGAAGTTCCTACCTGTGGTTTCGACTTTAACTTGTTGTCAAGGACTCTGCCCCTCACACTGTCCTTGATTCGACTGTGACTCAGAGGAATGGGGCTGAGGATTCTAAAATGCGCCTCCTTCTTCTGACGATTCAGAGATTTCAAATTGAGGTGAACCTGAGGAATTAGTGGATGTTGGATTCCTTTCTTCCTCTTCTTGTCTCGCTCTCTTTATATGTAAAGTGTGCTTCCAGTTAGGCAAGAATGCACACTTCAAGGAGGTGTTGGTAGCCAAGATGACTTGGTATGTCCTCTCCAATGTTCTTCCTGACATGACTTGTGAACCTGTTTTCTTACATGAACACAATCTCCGGGGTCCAGGTCGTGACAAGGGGCAATCCTCATGCCTGATGTTGCATGTTAACCTGGTGAGAGATAGAGCGGAGAGGGAGGATTGGGAATGGACAGAAGTCGGAGTGTCTGGTAGTTGATGTTGTGTGAGAATGGGGCACAAGTAAATTAAAGATCCGAGGGGAAGGCAGGTTGAACAGCGTAATTGCGCTTTACTGAAATATGAAATGTTTTAAAAGCAGGAACATTCACAGAAGGGACTGGGGATTAGATAGATGCTTCGTTCAGAGAGTATTGTGGGTGAAAAAAAGTGTGTGAATGAGTTAGAATCCCGTCAGTTTAAAGATGTTTATTTGTAACGTTTGAATCATCGAAAAGCATGTTAATTCACATGAGCTTCTAATTTGATTACACATTAATGTAGTAGCATTGATGTTGTCGTAGATGCTAACGGTAATACTGGTCATTTTATTTGTTATTTCAGTAACCCCCGAAGAAGGGCACCAGTGGCCCGAAATGCATTGGGTATTTTAAAATAAACAACACTGCCCCAGACGAAATTGCTTCTTTCGTGTTTTATGCAAGAGGTTCGGATGGCCCAGCTTAAGCACGTGAAAACTTGTAAATTGGCAAATCCATTCCGCGTGGGGAGACAAAACGTAAAAAACAATTGGCTTGAAATGTTGGATAAAAGTGGTTAAAGATTCGATTACAATGGAATACATGGATGAATTGGAAAACAGGATAACGGCCTAAACAGGCGAGTTCAGCTGTGCGTTTGGTTGGGGTGTTAATTCACCCAGAATGTGAAAATTTATTTTACTAAGGTGCCTGTTGGGCATGGCACCAATCCAGACTGCACGCATTTAGATTTAACATTGGACAAGTCTTGAAATAAACAATATGAAAAGGTGTGCATCCCTACCTTTGATAATTCTTGGAGAGATAGAGCGCACCACATTAGCCAGTCTTTTACAATACTCGAGAACTATGTCATCTGTGATATTCACAAGTGCAGCTGCTGGAACAGAGGGAATTCCCAATGCTCTCACCATTAATACCTCATGGGGATAGTTCTGTCCTCCTGTATCGAATGCTTACGAGTACCAATGAAATTGCATCTGGCCATTTGAGAGATTTAGAAGCTCATGCTTAGACTAATTTTGCCTTGATAAATCCCATTCACCCTTTCTACTATACAAGAGGCTTCCAGTCTGTAACTGCAATGGAATCACTGGTCAATCTTTAAAGTGGTACATAGAGGCTGCATCACCTCATTTTTAAAGAGAGGCCTTTGGTCTGACTCAAGATGAGCTGGCATCCCAAAACGCAGATTAAATTCCCACAAGAGTAGTTTGGCAACTGACTGGCTTTCACATTCCCTGGTGGGATAGGCCTCAACCCTGCGGAGAAAGAAACACACAAAACTAATATATATCTCAGTTTATTACATCAGGGCATGTCCAGAAAGTCAGTTTCGAAGCAGGTATAGGGACCATTGGACTTCATTATTACAACAACCCTTATACCGACATTCTATCTTTGATATGTCATGCACCTCTGACTCAGATTCTCTGCCTTGACTTGAAAATGTGGGTTGTACCAATACCCCTTGAAGGTCAAAACCATTCCGTCTTGACCAACATGGGTCGGGCCATGCATGTGTCTCACCATGCCAGGCAACATGGGTCAGGCAGAATGGGTTTTACTTCTCCTGACACCCGAATGTCACTTGCATCCTTCATACAGCCCGCCGTATTTCATTTAGCCTTTTCAGTTTAGGAGGCTTCATGTGTCAGTTCATTAAATGTCTGCACTGTGTTCAGTTGCATATTTGAGACTGTTTCTCCCTCAGCACTACGTGGTTCATCTAAGTGAAATGTGCTGGACGTAAGAGCACAGTACAAGCGAAATATTGGTTGCCTCTTGTTAGAAAATCATCGCCATTCCTTTGTTCATTACACTTCACAACAGCTCTTTCCATTGGCAATTGGAGTGCATTTAACACGTTTGCGATGTACAATCCATTGCGGATAGGGGAACCACATGAAGTCAGAAACCCTCTCTGTGACCACAGTTGCCTAAAATCGTGCACCACACCAAACCCATACTGGCTGTCAGTGTAAATAGTGACTCTCAATCCATCAGAGGTGCTCTGGTAAGGGCAATCAGTTCAGCTACTTGTGCAGAAGTTACATGGCACAGGTAGGATGCTTCTACAACTCCACTCAGTATAGACAGCATAAGCTGCTCTTAAAATGTCACTCGAACGAGAGCCATCAATAAACAATGGATGGTCAGATTCGTCATAGAGCACATCCAATATGTCTTCATCTGGGGTAGACATAATAGTAGCAAGGTTGAGGGTATTGCATCTCAGTGACACATTTTCTGCAGCTAGAATGATTCTCTCATAGCGAGTTAGGCAGCTGTTTGTCAGATGCTATGCACGTTTACAAGGCATGAGAATCTCAATGGAGTGGGAAACCATAACAATGAGTGGGTGACTCATTATAATACTTTTGGTCTGAGGAACACTTAGGCTAACAGCTGCAACCACTCTGAGACAACCAGGCATTGATGCTGCCTCTGGGTCAAGAGTCGCGGGAAGGCAGGTGAAAAGATGTTTGGCTTTACCATAAGTGTGTCAACACTGCTAATGTGAACCCATCTCGTTCATGACAGAACAGCACAAATTATCGGTTGTTGTCTGGCATTCTAACAGCGAGTGCACCACACATGAGATTCTAGATTTGTAAGCTCTTAGAAGGATTCCATGCTCTTGCATCCTTTGGTATTGAGTCATTGACATCAGTGTGTGTGAGCTGCTTTAAGGGCTTCGCCTCAAGGGAGAAACTGGGAATCCACTGTCAGCAGTAGCCAGCCATTCCCAAAAACATTCTCACCTATATGTGTGTGGTAGGGGACTTCATTTTCAGAACACTTTTGATGTGCTCACGGGACAGTCTCCTTGCTCTCTTCTCTATCTGATGCACCAGGCATAAAAAAGGTCTCTCAGACACACTCTTCAGTTCACTTCTGGATCTGCAGGAAGGAGGACTCTCAGAGGACTGCCCTTCTTCCTGTGGCCTGCTGTGTACTTCCGAGGACTGCAGTGCTGCACCCATAAGACTGTCCTGCTGCCTGAAGCCTGCCCTGTGCCCTCAGAGAACTGCCCTGCTGCTGGAGACCTGCTTTTCTGCTTGAACCAGAACTTCTAGAGTGATCCCAAAGGTGTGTTGGGTGACCTGATCAGAGCGTCAGGGACACTAAAGGCTACAGCCATCTTGAACTCACACCTGGAACCAGACTGAGTGAGTCCTGACCCTCAAAGTGGTGTTCCCCCAGTCCTAGACCCGTGGAAATGGTGCTAAAGGTGCCTCAAAATCCAAAACTTGAGACTTGGAAAGTTTTCTGCCAAAAAGAGCCATGAGAATCAGGAGGCGATTGGGTCCTACCTGTTGTCAATCTGCTCAAGGTGCATCGCCGGTCGGCCTGACTTCTCGGCAGCTCCCACTACATTCTACTCTGCAGCAGCAAATCCTGTTCAGTGGTTCCTCGCAGAAGGGGTATCTGACCTCTTGGAACCTTTGTTGGCTACAGTATGCAGCTCCCTCCTGCTGGAGATTTTTGACTTTCATAAAAGAGACACAGCCAGAATGTAGAAATCCTCACTGTGACTTCGTCCAGTGGCTCTTTAATGACGAGATCTTGTCCTTGGACACAGCAGTCTGCCTTTCCCAGCTGAACTTTACCTTTTCAGATATTTTTCTTCCAAAATTCTTTTAAGTCCGAGGATAAGCGGTGACCAGGCCCAATCCACTTTATGTATCCGAACCATGCTCCATCGCGGTCAGCCATAATTTCCAACTTTGTCACAGTCTTGCGCGACTAGATCTCCGTGGTTAGCGCTTTGATCTTTTCTTTTTGGCGCTATTTTACAATTTAAAGTTTAAAAATGTGTATCTTCAGTTCTTATAACTTTTGTCATTTTGGTGTCAAATCATTTTTTTAGTATTCTAAATTAGTGTGGGATTTTTCTTGTGTTGTGTTAAGTGTTGCATAAAGACTTTTCACATTGCCTCCAAGTTAATCCGGGCTGCTTTTGTGTCAATCTATTGTTTTTTTGGTTTTTTTTAATATCTTTATTTAAATTTTCAACAATTTCGCAGTACAGACGAAGCAATCATAGTCCAATTCTGCACTGATATACAATGTTATTATCACTGCGACAATACTAGCATAGTTGTGACTCATTTTTTTATAATGTGCATTACATAATGGTATCAGTTGTTCCCCGTCAGTGGACATGCATTAATGATTTGCTACGAGTACGCAATACCCGCACATATCGTCACATCTATTTGAGGGGTAGGACACTCTTATCTTATATATCTGCTGTTTGTCGTTATTAGTATTTATGCAAATGTGTCTATAAACATTTCAATATATGCTGCATATATGGTACAATTTCTGTAGAACAATAAACAAGAAAGCATATATTTTGGCAGGGTAATTAACAACGCTGGTTTGCCGGATGTCTACATCTTCCGTCCTAAAATAACTCATAACCAATAATTATAAAAGGAAATATAACAAAACTGTGAGAAATCAAATGCACAAAGCGTCCATCATGTAAAATATTGTGTGCCATGCAGGTGAAGTCTTATTGGGAGCCATGCTTAACTCGTCATGTATAGGTTGTTATCCCTAGTGTATGTACAGATGTGCGGTGTCCAGTGTGTCCCTTGTCAGGGCTCGCGTCTATTTTGTAATATAAAGGAACGTGGAGTCGTTACCCGCCCTTACAGCCCTGCCCAAGGGTGTCCCGTCTAGGCTGTCCTCCCGGCCCCCCGGGCATTCTCTTCAAACCTCTTCTCCCACTTGCCGTGCCTGGGGAGCGCTCGTTTCCCCATTCGCCCGTGCGAGAGCTTTCAACATGTCATCCCAAAATTGTGCAATAGGGAACTTACGGAGCCCGCTGGTTCTTCTCTGTGAAGATTGGTGCTCTCCGCTTGCGCCCAGTTTGCTAGAGATTTTAGCCAGTAGGATACCTCTGGTGGGTCCCTGTGCCTCCATTGTTTAGTTATTAATCGTTTTGCGGTGACGAGACCTAAATCGCAGAATCTGGAGCCCACTTTGTGGGTTTGGTACGTTTATAGAACCCAAGGATGGAAACCTCCCATGTGCATGGTAGTTCAGCATTGGTGCTGCGGGCAAGAATTTCCGTTATTGCACGCCAGTAGGTATGAATCAGAGAGCAGGACCACAACATATGTAGCAAATCAGCGCCTAGTAAATGGCATCTCGGACAGGCCGTGTGTCAATCTATTGTTGTGGGGATTCTGCACATACACAGAACTATGCGCAGTAAAACAGGACCTCGGTGTATGGGGGTTGTGCCTTCCTACCACCTTAGTGCCCAAAATCCCAGGACTGACTAGCTATAGTGTCTCATTCGTTCTCCGACAAATCACGAAGCTACAAATAATTAGACAACCCAGAACACAACACTACCAACTCTCTCAGGAATCGCGGTGGCAAGACATATCCTTTCACTCACTCACTCGTACTTGTCCACAATAAAGATAGTCAGAGTCACTGTGTAGTTTAAAATGTTTATTTTAACAATCGCATTCTATAATGCAGTATACGAGCCACCACCAGCAGCAAAATGCATAAACCTAGCACAGTTAGCATTGTTACAATACCATAGGGGATGTCATTTTATATAGACAGTGGAAAAATGACTATAAGGCCTGACCACCCTTCCCTTGGTAAGTTGAAGTTTATTATATAAAAGAAAACCTCTGGGCTTTGTCAGCAGACCCCATACCTTAGAGCCTAGATGGTAGCTTTACATCATAGGCAGAGCATAGCTCTTCTCCAAGGAAAGGATTCCTTCCAAGTGTGTGTGAACAACATGCAACACCGTAATATGAAAGCACAAGCTCTAGCATTGCAGCTGTGTGTAGCATATTTTGTCTAGGTAATAGGGACTGACCAGAACAGAATAACAAGGGGCATGTTTTTTGACTAAACTCCAGGAACAGCAGAAAGCAGTCCGTTCTCATGTGAAAGACACAAACAGAGTCTTGCAAAATAAGGTCATGTAGTAATGTGCGCAAAAGCAGCAGCACTCATGCTAACGTAGCAATGTCGAGAATGACCCTAAGGGCCACATAATACTAGCACAAGGTTAAGCACAAGTTAATTTAGTGACGTTTTGTGGTTCACCCTGACTAGGATTGTGGCTGTTGCTTGAGTAGGTTTTCACCCCCTCACACAATATATATATATATGTAATGACTCACTGACCAAGACCGTGCTGTCGAAACGCGTCTGAGTCACCAATTACAATCTCCTCCAAACGAAAAACCTGTGTGCGACTTTTTTCATGCGCCTGGAAACGCGCGAACAATGCTCAGTTTGATATATATATATATATATATATATATATATATATATATATATATATATATTTGGTACTGCACAAATATGTCACACATTGCACTCAGTTGAGCATGTCTGCTCTGTACTATAGCTACCAAGGGGTCAAGCTCAGGTTAATTAAGTGACTTTGAGGGTTCAACCTGACAAGGGTTGTGATTATTCCTTGAGGTGGGTAGTCACCTACCGCAAATAATCATCTATGTTCTTACATTGGTGTTCAGCTGTGATATCCAAGACTTCTGTTTTGCAGTACCACCCAGTTATTTAAATTAAAATCAAAAAACCCTTTTGTAATTTGACATCAAAATCGACTTTTTACTTTAAAATTGAATTCAGATTTTAAATTGGTCTTTTTTAAAAAAAAATCTAAATTTCATTTCTATTCTCCAATTCTTTAGCTGTGTTTTTGGAAAGAATAGAAGTGGATTTGAGTAGCATTGGGAGCCTCAGAAAGACAGAACTGAGGAGGATAAGAAGAGAGGGCTGAGGCTGGCAGAGGAGTCCAAGAAGGAGGATTACCACATCGCTCACAGAGAACGGGAGGAAGTCCCCATCCTGCAGTCCACCACATAGGCCCAATTTGTTTTTGAAAGAACACATTCGAAGTAATTGTTTTACAGAGGTGGGCCAACACCTAGTAGATGCCCCACACTCTGTGTCAAAAGACCTGGGAAAGAGGGTGACCTCTGGATCAGCACGAGAGTGTCCATAAATATCCCTGGGAGTGACCCCTGGTAGGGTGGTGCAGGTACCCCTCAGAAAGGAGAGACGAAAGGCCGAATAAATCAGAGAAGTTCCCCAAACAGTCTGAAAAGTGTTTGGAGAGGAAGGATTCCCATACCACTTCAGAGCAAATGGGGGTTCTGATAGGTGTAAGCCCACGGCATCCTTTCACCCACCCAGGTGTTATGACTGTCTTCATTCTGGGCAGAAGTGGGGGGCTTTGCCTGCCCCAGGAAACCACCCACAGATAGGCACTTCACAGAGGAAGCCAGTGTTTCCTAAAGGGGGAGGTTACCCCCAACAGGAGTGAGTAGAGCATGCACTAGTGTCCCTTGGTTGAGAAGTGGACCCAGAAAGTAAGCTGGTGTTCTCAGGGGGCTGATGCCATCACTTCCAGGAGGTCACCCTGAATGATGGCCATGGTATTGCTCTGTGGGAGTGAGACTGTGGTGGTAGCAAGGTTGTTTTCCCCAGAACTGTACCTCCCTGGAAAGATATGTAAGGTAACACAGGCCCATGGACAGGACGACTTCTGCTCTATGGCCCAGGTATCCCTAGAATGGCAAGGGGTATAATCTCAGAGGAGAGTCATTGTCAGCCCCTAGATGCCCATTGACTGAATCCTTGGCAATGAAATTCCAGTGGTGAGAAAAGAGTTGGTGGGTCGTTTGTTGAGCATACCCCAAAAACACAGATTTGTGGGTGTTCTGCTATCAAAAGGAGAGTATGGAAGTCCAGATGGAGAATAAGGGGTAGAAGGTGGAGCCCATTAACAGTAGGAGGACCAGTGGGTTTGGAGTTACCTGCTCTGAGAGAAGAGTACCTCAAGACTGCCGCTCGTGAGGCCATCTCTCAATCAATCAATCAGGGTTTGTAGAGTGCACTACTCACCCGTGAGGGTCTCAAGGCGCTGGGTGTGGGGGGTGGGCGGAAGCTGCTCCGGATCAGTCAAAGGGCCAGGTATTGAAGTCCTTCCTGAATGTGTGCAGGGTCCGGGAGCGTCTGATTTTCACTGGGAGCTCGTTCCAGGTCTTGGCTGCAATGTAGGAGAAGGCTCTCCCGCCGGTTCTGCTTCTGCATATGCGGGGGATCTCTGCCAGGGCGAGGTCGACGGAGCAGAGGTTCCTCTCGGGTACGTGGAAAGATACTCTGGCGTTGAGGTATTTGGGTCCGGTGTTGTTGAGGGATTTGCAGGCGTGGGTGAGGAGTTTGAAGGTGATCCTCTTCTCAACGGGGAGCCAGTGGAGGCCTCATAGGTGTTTTATCATGTGCTCGTGATGCGGCGTACCGAGGATGAGTCTGCGGCATTCTGGATGGTTTGGTGTTTGCGTAGAAGAGTTCTGTTGATTCTGGCGTAGAGGGTGTTGCCGTGGTCCAGTCTGCTAGTTATGAGTGCGTGGGTGACGGTCTTTCTGCAGTCGGGGGATCCACTCAACAGTCTTACGGAGGATGCGATGGCAGTTGAAACTGGTGGAAGCGACGACGTTGATCTGGCAGTTCATGGAGAGGGAGGAGTCAAGGATGATGCCAAGGTTCCAAGCGTGGTCTGTCGGGGTGGGTGGGTTCCCGAGGGCTGAGAGCCACCAGGTGGTGTCCCAGGCGGAGGTGCAGGGTCCGAGGATGAGGACCCCAGTCTTTGCTGAGTTGAACCTCGGTCTTCTCTGAGTTGGCGAGTCGGAGAGACAGAGGACAGAACACCTGCCCTAGAAATTTGCCTTTTCTGCAGGGTCACCCTGGATTTTTCACCTTGTGCTGGACCCTATATTTTTGCTGGCTGTACAACTTTGTGCACATTACCCCTGCTAACCAGTGATCAAGTGCCTGTGCTCCATCTTTCAACATGGTGAAATTTCACCTATAAGTCCCTAGTATATGGTACAAAGTGTTCCCATGGCCTGTAAGTTAGATGCCACTACTGGACTGCAGCACCCATTGTGCCACCCAATACAGTGACAGGGCAAGAATGGCTGCTGGCCTACCATTTGTAGCCTGGCTGTTGCAGTTTTAAAGTGCAAATTCAACGTGTCAAAATAACCCCTTTGGGCAGGCCAAAACCTTCCTTTTAAATATTTATAGGTCACCCTATGTACACCTCATTGCCCACGAGGGTGGGTACATGGTATTTAAAAGTAGGACATATAGGGAATTAATGTTAAAGATATTCTTACAGTGAAAAAGCCCCAAAAGCTATTTTTACCTTAACAAGGCCATAGGAAATCACTGGGTTACATTTTTACATTTAATAATGATCTAGGTTAAAAAACACACTCAAAAATAATTAGATAACTATATTTAATAGTTATTAAACATCCACTGCAATGGTGAAGTCACACTGTTTAAAATATTAAGGAAAAGATACTTTTAGAAAGTTATCGTTTCCCTGCCTAAAGTCTCTGGAGGACCATTTGCATTTGCTCTAGCAGAAAATAGCATTTGCATAGGTGTGAATGGGTGTGAAATGCCTCCCAGGAGCAAACAATAGACTGACCTAAATGGGCAGAGATGACTCCTCTGAACCGGACAGAATATACAGGGTAGGGCTGTAAGCATAATTTTTGGCATGACGTGTTAAATCCTGCTTGAATCTCAAATCCTGCTTGACAGGTCTGCTGCAGTTCTAAATATAACACTTGGGGCGCACTTCAAAGAATCCTTCCCCATCACAGGCAAATGTTAGCTGACACCCCGGAAAGCCCTTTATTTGTGCCCAGGTCAGACAGGCTCCAATCACAATGGACCTCTTTTTGACATTAGTGTCAAATCCTGCTGGAGTGTCACATTTTGCTTGACTGTCTGCTGGGTTTTTACATATAACACTTGGGACATACTTCAAGGGGTGAAAAAGGGATGCTAAGACAATTCTTGTGCATCCACTGTCAGATTGCTGGAAAATCCTGCTTTGTTCCTACCAGACTTCTTCCTTTGGATTATTGGGGCTACAGTGACTGCCCCAAATTGGATTTTAACGTTATATGTGGGGGGACAGTAGGATAACCATAGTCAATGTCTTATTTGAGCTTGCGCTGCAGGTAGGGCCTTAGTTTTGGGAACCGGTTCTTATTTTTCCTCATCAGACTTTGCACCAAAGCAAGACACAAGGGGCAAAGAAGGTAAAACATACAAATGGAAAAAACGGCACAAAGGAAGAAAGCAGGAAGTGGCAAGAGTGAGAAAAAGGGAGTGTCTGATGGTGGATGAAAGAGGCCTGAGGTGTGATCAAAACTACACAGCCTTAGCATTAGGCACTCCCCTAATTCGATAGAGCTGACTGCGGGCTTCTGAGCAAAACCATGGGTCCGGCAATTATTTTTTTACAAAATAAGTACTGACCATAGTACACTCCCCACACAGACCACAACCTTCTGAGCCGAAGATGTCCACCATCTTGAATTTGCCCAAAGTGGGTAGGGTTGACCCTGGGAACTTTTACCTCACTTGCTAGGACATGCCCAGAAGTCATTCCCACCTACTAGCTCATTCCAGGCATAAATGTGGGCTCTCCTGGCACTTTCTTCAGAATACTTCTGAACCTGAGGAAAGTCAGAAGAGGACTGAACCTGCTATCTGATACCTGAGAAAAGTCCTGGTGGACTCGACCTGCTTTATCTTGTACCGAGGACAAAGACGTGAACTCCAAGAGGCATGAGGCTGACCTGCTAAAACAACAGGAAAACAACAAGCTACAAGAGGTGTTTCCTGCAACTGCCCTGAGACAATTGAACCTGGACTGGACCCCGCTGTGGGAGGGGGTGGGGGGGGGGCAGCGCGTATAAGAAGTGTGGTGGATTGGGACTTAAAGGACTGAAGTCAGAAAGTAAACTTTTCTGATCAGGATGAACCTGGTTGGTGTATTGGACATGCGTTTATTTATGGTCAGCGTCATATTGCCCCTAGGCACCGGCCTGCCATGACCATTGACTATCCTAGGCACTGCATGCTTCTTGGCGCTATGCCTACTTAA
Organism: Triturus cristatus; assembly: GCF_964204655.1. Lineage (NCBI taxonomy): Eukaryota > Metazoa > Chordata > Amphibia > Caudata > Salamandridae > Triturus > Triturus cristatus. The sequence goes on from NC_140581.1 coordinate 860,156,242, forward strand.
AGTTGTAAAAATGCATATGTTCTGTTCCCCTTATTGAATTTGTGTAATTTCTGTATTGTTTTGTTTATTCATTTTTACTCTATTTTTCTAATTCAGTTTCAGATTTTTATCGTGTTGCATTGAGACTTTATTACTGGGTGTCACTGCATAAATATGTTACACATTGTCCTAAATTAAGCCTGTTTGCCCTGGACCACATGGCTATCCGGGAGTTGAGTGCTGGTTATTTTAAGGACTTTGAAGGTTCACCCTGACAAGGGTTGTGATTATTTCTTGAGGTGGGAAGTTACCCTCCCCAAATAATCCAATATCTTAAAAGATTCTGCTGTTGTCTGAAAGATTTAAGCCGCACAACAAACACAGCTTTCATATTTTTGGGGAATAGCGGTTCGGAGTAAAGGAAAAGATTAAGCACCAGCTTCAATAGGTTTAGCTGAAGTTAAAAAATGCTTTCATACATCTCTGGGAGGGAGACTTGTATGTGCAAGTTCATGAATTCCTTTATCGGTCACTCTTTGCCAACTTTGAATTTTGCTATTTTTGTGACAAGTGTTTACAATTAACCCAGGATGGTAGGATTAGGTGGTACTTTCCCTCTAAGAATATTTTTACAACATAGTCACGATTCTCTTAAACTACATTTTTGTACTCATATTTTCACATCATTACTAGTTATTTGAAAGGATGTGTTACAAAAGGTATAATTCACGTGGCTCAAGAGATATTCATTTTAGATGTTTGCAGTCTCTTGCCTTAGAGGTGCGGCTGCTTCTAGGGTAAACAGTGAACCTGTTTTCCATCGCCAGTGCATCTTAATGATAGTCAAACACTTCAGGGCATGTGCAGAGCCTCCAGATGCAGGAGACACTGAATATATTTAGTAAAGTGAATGAGCAGGGAGTTCATACACAAACCCTCCAGCTTATTCAGTCACTAGTAACAACTACGTTGCTCAATAAGGGCGCTTAAATAAAAGCAACCTAAACTCGGCTGTAGCTACCTGTACACAATTTTGGTCGATTAAAATCTATTAAAGATTTGTGTAGGCACAATGCTTTAAGACCACGTGTAAACCTAGGTAATAGGAAAATATATATCTGAAATTTAAGAATTCCATAATTTGATAATGTTATTGGAGGACAATCCTGATGAAGAGGATAAGAGAGGAAAACTGTAAATAGTGACTCCACTGTAAGAACATGTCGTGTAGTCAGTAAAAGAGGGGGTGATTGCTAGTTGTTGTAATGTGATGTCCCATATTGTTAATGAAGGTAACTGGTACTGTACGTCTTAATCCCAAATGCATGTTATGGAGAATGGAAAAAAACTCAAAGGCTATTTTAGCCTGGCTGCTCGTGAGACTTTGCACAGTTTGAGACACTAGGCAAACGCTAGCCGATTAGCTGAAGATAAGACCTCGAGGGTCATCGCAAGGCTCAACATTGGGATCCCCCATTCAAGGCAAGTCCTTAGGATGAGCGGCGTATTAGTGTACATGTGTATATTTAGTGGAAAGATCTTTAGACCTTTATCACTGTTTGGACTTACTATTGTCAGGTCCTCTTAATTATTGATTTGCATCATTTGGCGCTTAATAACCAACACAAATGTTTCTAGCTAAAAGAGCAAAAGGTATTAAAAAGGCAGATATGGAATACAGAGTAGCTCCTGCAAGTTTCCAGAAGTGGACTTGTGATATTCAGCTCTTGATTGATATATATTCAGTTGAAAGGGATGAGATGCTGTCATAGCTGATGTTCCTATCTCCACTGAACTCTAATGAAGAAGTGATTGCGTCATTAATGTTATCTAACCGTTGATGCCAATTGAATTAACACCAGTGCTTTCAAAGCATCAACCAGTTCAAAATCTCAGGACTGAGAACAATCCCAAAAGTTTCCTTATTTTTAGGTGCAATGTCTTGAATAATAACCAATATGTACTATACACAATGTTCTGCAAGGCTGTTTCTGTTCAGAAAAGGGTGCTTCCAGACTAGGAAACCAGTTGAAGACAGCTGATCTGCATGCAATCCAAAAAGTACACATTTTATCACAAGACCTGCCCCTGTATGTTTATATACTGGCAAACACGACTTCATATATGCATTTCAGGAACCATGCACCCTTCCTCAGGGACTTGCCTGTTATTTTAATGCTCATGAGCTGTGCACTGAAAACAAAGATCTATACCTGGAATGCTACAAAAACAAGTTAATCATTAAGGGCTTACCATTATGCCCAGCGGGAATACTGATCAGAACTTATGATTGATTCTAAGTCAACCTGTCAAGAGGCAGAATTGTGGTTAGCATTAGCGTAATGCACTTCACTAAATCTACAGTCTTTCAAGCTCGTCATAGAGGTCTTACTCTATAGCACCAGTTATGTTATGGGATTTGTAAAGCGCATGGCTGCCCCAGTGACAGGGCGTCCCAGCGCTGGATCCGCAGAGGGAAGACTGAAAGGCGAGACATAGACAGAGGAAGCAATCAAGGGAAGAGCCAAGTATTGACTGCCTTCATGAACACCTTATGGTCTTGTAAGTTCCTGATGGTGCTCGGGAGAGCATTCCAAAGAGATGCAGACAGAACCCGGATTGAGCGCCCGCCCAACCGGGTCTTCTGACACAGGGGGTGCATACCAGTAGTTGGTGTGATGAGCGGAGGGCACGTTCTGGTATATAGGTGATGAGAAGATTGGTTAAAATGGAAGGAGCCTGGGCATGGAAAATTCTGTGGGCGATACACAGATTTGAATTGAATTCTTTTTTCCACCGGGAGCTAGTGTAGTTTATGTATGTATTTGGAAATGGAGAAAGACCGCAGGAGTGTCTATCACCAGTGTTATTCTGGGTCAGCATGGAGCAGGTAAAACATGCCATGTCAATTTCATTGTTGGCAATAATGGTTTACCTTATAAACAACAAGACCTGCCTAGAACTAAAGTATTTTGGTTTTTATAAACACAGTGAGCAACTCCTGATCAAGAACCCTGGCACTTGCACAAACTGTTGCATTTTGGACCGTCTCCGCGGCACTATTTGCCAATCGCCAAAGGGGTCTAGTGTCACTGGCTCTAAAAGTTCCTAAATATTTAGGTGTGTTTAAGAAAGTGTTTCCCTAGTGATCTATTTCCCCAATGGTAAGTGTGGGAAAGAAAAAGGAAAAGAAGGAAGAAAAAGCAAACTCAAACCCAACAGAACCATCAAGTGTGGTGCCTGTTCCAATGCCTCAAAGGGAGGAGTGCAAAAAAGTGAGGAGGCCGGCAGTGCCTCACGGAAGTAACCCCAACGAGGCTGTGCAGACTGGTACTCGCCTGCTACCTCACGTTCTCATCATAGGCGACTGCCGTCCGAAATGAAGATAAGGAATAAATCAAGAATTGTTGTGTCTATTCTAATAACTAGTGTCAAGTGGAACTAATAATCTAAACTGTGTCTATGTTCCAAAAAATAAAGTGAGTGTCGACCCTGGGACAAGGGAGACTGAGTCTGATCAGGACCCACGTAACTCCCAATTAAAACCGGACAATACCACACTCGCTATTTGAAACTTTTATTCTATGCTGTGTGGCTGTCCACTAAAACCAACATGTTTCGTTGCCTGTATAGATTGGCGGCAACGTCTTCAGGACTAGGGTCGACTGGCTTCTCTGCTTTGCTAGGTCTGACCAGTTTTGTATCTGTCAGCGCCTAAGGGAAACACAAATTAAAAAACACATACATTCAGTCTGGCTCCCCACTTACTCATATAGGGGATACACACATTCAAGAAAGCGATTTACAACTTTCATTGGTTTGCTTCAGTGAAAACAATGCCTGCAACACTTCTATCGTTCATATTTACCGTTAGGGTTGCTCATTTACAGCATACCTCAACCCTTAGTGTAGGTGGATGTATGCTACCTCGGATAGTTCTGAGCTGCTTGCCCGCTAACCGCGGATTCGTATATCTGAAATGCATGAGAATAAAACATAATATCATTGCACACTAGGACATAGATTTGACACAGCCTAAGCTCATGCACTTGTTACTCGCTACATTTGAGCTCGTTATCACATAATGGCTGGCTACTAGTGATGTTTGCCGACATTCTGTCATGTCCCCCGTGTAAATTACTTGCGTGTACTATTTGCTGCGAAAACGCGCCCCCTTATTGTTTAAATGACCACGTGGGTTACTGGCGTGTGTGGACCAACGCACTTCGCTCCCTCGTTACACTTATGGTCATATTCACATACCTTCCTGATTGTGATGTCTGCATGGGACTAATTTATATCGTAGCGGGGTTATCACACTGTAAGCCCTTCAATGGCATCTCCCCACCCGCTACGACCGAGGCGTCTAAATGTACCACTCCACTTCTAGGAATAAAGGTGTGCACAACTCCGTATTCGGTCTATGCCCTACAGCTTAGTAACGGTCTCACCTCGTCGGTCTAGTGCTCCGGGTGCTTTTCAACCTCCATCACGGGCTCAAGGACCGCGTCCTGTTTAAATGCATCGCACGCGTTGACTGCGCGCATGCGTGGACGTGTATTGAAGGCAATGGCGGCCATGTTGTGTATACCGGGATTCCTACTCCCAATGAATATTACATGTATGATATCAAGGACCCCTTCAAAACACACATAACTAAATACCGTTGTGAATAACTGAAACCTAATATAAAAACGAGGCTCAACATGTTATTTATTTATTTACAAACTGGACATCATGATGTGTCGTACCCATGGTTACCGGTGTTGCCCCGAACTATTGATTGGCCCCTTAGGTGTCATGGGTCAATTACTCCAATGGTGTGTAGGAACTGCAAAGGCTGCCCCAACTGCCATTCCGGTATGTGTATGTGACCATATACTGCACTGAGAATCCCTGATTGTTGTCATATTCTCACCCAGGATCACCCGCAGCAGGGACAGAACACCCCAATAACCATGAAGGAGAATGACATTGTCGTCAACCTATCATCATATACTTTGACTACAGACGAACACAGGGTTTTAAACAAAGGCCTGGGATATGTTCCTACTCCCAAACATGACAGCTATAAGCTGCGGGGTGAACTGTATGGATTGATGAGGAAGATCAAATTAAAAAAATTCTTCCATGAAAAAGAAACTGAGGCATCTTCTGTGTTTTCTACAAGTCTGCGACGACCATCTCAATTCTGCCCCCCTAATCATTCTATTGGCGCCGAAGTCTTTGTTTTTGAACAGAAAATCATGCAGGACATCACCACTTTGGAAAAACAACAGCAGGGCTATAGCCGCAGCAATATGACACAGGCTGACTGGCTAGCAGTACATTCCCTTCAGCAGAACTCCAGCATCACCATCAAACCTGCTGACAAGGGGGGAGCGGTGGTGGTGCTGAACACTGCGGATTATGAGTTGGGGGTGTACAGACTGCTTGACGTACGCCATAATTACCAACCTCTTATGAGAGACCCCACTAAGAACTTACAGACGACCATTCAAACCATGGTCGCGGAGGCTAAAGTAAAGAAATGGCTTACGGTCAAGGAAGCGGACTTTTTGATTAACGAAAAACCCAGGACTCCTGCTTTTTACATCGTCCCAAAAATTCACAAGGCACAGAGGCCCCCCCCCGGGACGCCCCATAGTATTGGGGATTCAATCTGTTCTGGAACCGTTATCTCAATACGCAGATTTCTTTTTGAGGGAATGTGTGATCACTCAACCATCCTATGTACAGGACACCACAGCACTCTTAAAAATCCTGGACGATATTGTGTTTGATCCCCAACATCAATTCCTGGTCACGATTGATATAGAATCGTTATACACTAGTATTCCCCAGGAAGCAACGCTGGTGGCAGCAGCACATGCCCTGGGAGAATGTGAATGGTTTTATGATGTCCCCCAAACCTTTGTTCTTCAATGTATCGTATTGGCCTTAACTAAAAACTTTTTTGCCTACAAGGACCAGTTATACCTGCAAGTGTCCGGTACATCGATGGGGGCTACATTTGCCCCCAGTCTAGCTTGTATTTATGTGGGCCAATTCGAGACTAACTACATCTTACATTGTACCAATCCCTTCCAGAGGAACATTGCCCTCTGGAAGAGATATATTGACGATGTGCTCTGTATATGGACGGGGCCTGCACGAGATCTTGACAGATTTCTCCAGTGGCTCAATGGCCTAGATGACTGTTTTAAATTTACCTGGTCTATTAGTAACGTCACAGCCACATATCTAGATCTAGACATCAGTGCAGTGAATCAGAAACTGGTTACTAATGTCCATCAAAAACCTACTGACAAGAACTCCCTTCTTCACTACAGATCTTACCATCCCAGGGCTCTGAGGGATAACCTGCTTGTAGGACAATTCCTGCGATATCGCAGGAATTGTTCATTAACTGAGGACTTTGTACAACAAGCCGGCATCTTGTCGAGTAAACTGGAGGCACGAGCATACCCTACCAAGGTTATTAAGCAGGCTAAAAAACGAGCCCTTCACACCCCTCGAGCTGCCCTCTTGGAGAGAACACCGAAGACCACAGGGGATTGTATCCCCGTAGTCACTACCTTCGGCCCCTTGTCAACTCAAATTAGACAAGTGATTAGGAAACACTGGCCAATACTTCACACCTCGACCATGACCATGCCCCAACCTCGCTTTGCTTTTAAGCGTTCTACCAGTTTACGCGATCGCCTTGTGCACTCACGACCCAGGTGTGAGATCAAGACCACAGGGATCCCGCCAGGACATTACCAATGCAGTGGTTTCACTGTGTGCGAACTAACTACTCCAACAAAGAGTGTCACATTGGCAGGTGGCAAAATTTGGTATTTGAATGCATTCAGCAATTGCAATACGAATAACGTCATATACAGACTCACGTGTCCATGTGGCCTCCACTATATTGGTCTTACCACACGTAAAGTGAAGGTCAGAGTACAAGAACATCTGAGCACTATTCGTATGGGGAAACTGACCACAAAGTTGGTCCAACATTTTGTGACGGCCAGACACAGCCCTTGCGAATTACGCTGGGTAGTATTGGAGCGGGTCTTGGGTGACATTCACAACATGGAGGCCAGATTAACAACTAAGGAGGCGCGCTGGATTTACCAGGAGAGAGCAGACCAAGATGGCCTAAATGATTACATTGAGTGGAACAAGGTAGTGAATCAATAATTTATGTTTGACTACAACCTCATTCAATATGACAACAATCAGGGATTCTCAGTGCAGTATATGGTCACATACACATACCGGAATGGCAGTTGGGGCAGCCTTTGCAGTTCCTACACACCATTGGAGTAATTGACCCATGACACCTAAGGGGCCAGTCAATAGTTCGGGGCAACACCGGTAACCATGGGTACGACACATCATGATGTCCGGTTTGTAAATAAATAAATAACATGTTGAGCCTCGTTTTTATATTAGGTTTCAGTTATTCACAACGGTATTTAGTTATGTGTGTTTTGAAGGGGTCCTTGATATCATACATGTAATATTCATTGGGGGTAGGAATCCCGGTTTACACAACATGGCTGCCATTGCCTTCAATACACGTCCACGCATGCGCGCAGTCAACGCGCGCGATGCATTTAAACAGGACGCGGTCCTTGAGCCCGTGATGGAGGTTGACAAGCACCCGGAGCGCTAGACCGACGAGGTGAGACCGTTACTAAGCTGTAGGGCATAGACCGAATACGGAGTTGTGCACACCTTTATTCCTAGAAGTGGAGTGGTACATTTAGACGCCTCGGTCGTAGCGGGTGGGGAGATGCCATTGAAGGGCTTACAGTGTGATAACCCCGCTACGATATAAATTAGTCACATGCAGACATCACAATCAGGAAGGTATGTGAATATGACCATAAGTGTAACGAGGGAGCGAAGTGCGTTGGTCCACACACGCCAGTAACCCACGTGGTCATTTAAACAATAAGGGGGCGCGTTTTCGCAGCAAATAGTACACGCAAGTGATTTACACGGGGGACATGACAGAATGTCGGCAAACATCACTAGTAGCCAGCCATTATGTGATAACGAGCTCAAATGTAGCGAGTAACAAGTGCATGAGCTTAGGCTGTGTCAAATCTATGTCCTAGTGTGCAATGATATTATGTTTTATTCTCATGCATTTCAGATATACGAATCCGCGGTTAGCGGGCAAGCAGCTCAGAACTATCCGAGGTAGCATACATCCACCTACACTAAGGGTTGAGGTATGCTGTAAATGAGCAACCCTAACGGTAAATATGAACGATAGAAGTGTTGCAGGCATTGTTTTCACTGAAGCAAACCAATGAAAGTTGTAAATCGCTTTCTTGAATGTGTGTATCCGCTATATGAGTAAGTGGGGAGCCAGACTGAATGTATGTGCTTTTTAATTTGTGTTTCCCTTAGGCGCTAACAGATACAAAACTGGTCAGAACTAGCAAAGCAGAGAAGCCAGTCGACCCTAGCCCTGAAGAAGTTGCCGCCAATCTATACAGGCAACGAAACATGTTGGTTTTAGTGGACAGCCACACAGCATAGAATAAAAGTTTCAAATAGCGAGTGTGGTATTGTCGGGTTTTAATTGGGAGTTACGTGGGTCCTGATCAGACTCAGTCTCCCTTGTCCCAGGGTCGACACTCACTTTATTTTTTGGAACATAGACACAGTTTAGATTATTAGTTCCACTTGACACTAGTTATTAGAATAGACACAACAATTCTTGATTTATTCCTTATCTTCATTTCGGACGGCAGTCGCCTATGATGAGAACGTGAGGTAGCAGGCGAGTACCAGTCTGCACAGCCTCGTTGGGGTTACTTCCGTGAGGCACTGCCGGCCTCCTCACTTTTTTGCACTCCTCCCTTTGAGGCATTGGAACAGGCACCACACTTGATGGTTCTGTTGGGTTTGAGTTTGCTTTTTCTTCCTTCTTTTCCTTTTTCTTTCCCACACTTACCATTGGGGAAATAGATCACTAGGGAAACACTTTCTTAAACACACCTAAATATTTAGGAACTTTTAGAGCCAGTGATACTAGACCCCTTTGGCGATTGGCAAATAGTGCCGCGGAGACGGTCCAAAATTCAACAGTTTGTGCAAGTGCCAGGGTTCTTGATCAGGAGTTGCTCACTGTGCTTATAAAAACCAAAATACTTTTGTTCTAGGCAGGTCTTGTTGTTTATAAGGTTATGAGTGGGGGGCGACCTGCCGTGTGACCCCCTTGGCTCCATTGTTGTTGATAATAATGGTTTACCACCTGATCAGGTGGTGGTAGCCTGGCGGTATCCTAATTTACAGTCAGCTGACACTTTGGGTCTTATTTAATCTTTGGCCGAGCATGTGCACTACCTTAAATCTGCAATTCTCACGCTCCACCAAACCCATGGTTCCCACTCTTTATTTATGGTTGGGGGAAGAGCTATATTTACATAGACAGAGCCTCCGCTGTCTCTCCAATCCGCTGACCTGGTGGTCTGTCTGCCAAGGGATCACCACATCATGATGGGCGTCCCACTCAATTGATGGTGAGGCAACCATCTCTACTTTTCCTTGCCAATGTCTGCCATGCGAGGGATGGTGGCCACAGGCAGGGGAAATTTAGAATGGAGCCCACACTGGGAGAAAACTCCCTATCCTTCAAAACCATTTTGTTTTTGTTTAGAGAAAAATTCCTACTTTCTCAGTTTTTCTCTAAACAAAAAATGTTGCCAAGTGAGTACTTTAAACATGGCACACTCGGAAAGCCTTCAGTGCTAAGCAGATGGTCCTCTGCCCTGGCCAAAATGTCCCCTTAGTCTTTTGACAGTCTTTATGCAGCATGTAGAACATCTACAAGGAGCCACCATCTTGTGCCAAATATGTGTTATGTTCAGGGGCCTGATAATTTTAACACTGGTCAGGTTCTAACTTTTGAAATGATTCCAGAACAAATTTAGTAGTCATTCTACTGCCTTTGGTAATAACAGACAATCCAGGTACAAGAACCATCTTGAATTTGAAGTCATTCAAAGGAAAAGATGTGTCTCTGACTAGAAGGCTACATCTAACATCAAGCGTATAGAGGGCAATGGAGGGGTGATATATATCCAACCTCAATCTATCACTGAGCAATTCATGTTTTTCTTTCCAGGGGTGTATAGCAAGCCAGTTGGCCCCTTTAATTCAAGTATTATGGAATACCTCCAAGAGAGTCGTCTATCTCGGCTTGAGTCACAGCAGATGTCTGCGCTACAAAAGGATAATATGTTGGGGAGATTGAAGATGCTATTAGTGCCCTGCCCTCTGGTAAAGCAGCGGGTGATGATACAAGGCGTTGAAGGATATTTTAGCACCAGAATTCGCTGATTTGATTACATACATTACCAATGGAGGAGATGTTCCTGTATCTTGGGAAATGACTAACATAGTAGTGTTTCTTAAAAAGGGCAAGCCACCGGAGGAAAGGGACTCGTAATGACCCATTTCATTTATTAACTCAGATGATCATCTTTTAAAAAATGTTGGCAAAGCATTTGGCTCTTCTCGAGCATGGCTTAATGTCAGACCAACAGCATGGTTTTTACCCTGGCAGAAATGCTACAGCCCATGTCAATACCGCAATAGCGGTGTTCAGTGTCACGGGGAAAACTAAAGACCAGATTGGTGTGATAAGCTAGACGCCGAGAAAGCTTTTGATAGAGTAACCTGGGATTCCCTGTGGTCGACAATAGGGGCATTGGGTTTGGAGATCGATTTATTGCACTTGTCCAGACACTTTATAAGAAAACTGTGGCTAAGGTTATGTTTAGTGGCATTTCCGCATCTTTATTTCCAGGATATAGGGGTACTCGTCATGAGTGTCCACTTTCCCCATTATTATTCGCTCTATATATCGAGCCATTCATAAGTCATCTTCTACAGAACAAGGGTATCCACCCAGTTAATCTAAATGCCATTAACCTCAAGGTAACTGCTTATGCCGATGACATAGCGTTTTTTTCTACCAAACGGCTAGAAGTCCTAGCACACATATCAAAAGAAGCCGAGCTTTTTGGAGCCTAGTCTGGATTTGTTGAAAACAAAGATAACCCCCAACTTCCGACCGAACACCTCAGCCTTAGGGGCAACTGATACAGCTTCATATTTAGGCATAAGGCTGAGCAGCTGTGTTGAAGATATTATAGCTGCTTTTGAAACTTGTGATGACTAAATTACGGCATTGGCACCGGCTCCCTCTTAGTATATTAGGACGGTGCAATATCATCAAATGAACATACTGCCTAAATTTCTTTATTTATTCTGTTCAATTTCGCTTTGTTTACCAGATGCTTTTTTTAAGCGCCTGGAGAGTGTTTTTGGCAGTTTCATCTGGGGTTATATGAGGGCCAGGTGTGCTATTGCAGGCAGGGGGGTTTCAAGCTTCGGGATTTTGAATTTCATTATTTGGCATCATTTGCTGGGCGGATCCAGAGCCTGCTAACAGGGCGTGAAGCAAGGATGCTCTCATTGGGCTACCAACTTGTATGTGGCCCTGGTATTAGATATGTACTTCAAAAAAGGTATGGGATTACCTACTATATGGGTGTAAATTGCAAATTAAACAAGAAAAATCTGTAATCTTGGCATGTCTATATAAGACCTATGGCAAAATCTCTATTAGAAGTTCATCTCACAGGCACAAGATGATGGCTTACAAATAGCTTCAAGATCCAGCCTGCTTCTTCTCTCCGAAATTACGGCTAATGAAATTCAGGAGGCCCTAGCAATTCTAGATCAGTGACCTCCGTTAGTCTCAAGCCACAACATTTCAGGACTATCTGGATGCTTTACTACATGCCAGAACGCATTTCAAATTGGGCACTGTCCCGAATTCCTCATAAATCATACTGTCCGAAATGCAATTATTATGCAGCGGATTTAATTCGTATGTTTCTTGACTGTCCAGTGCTAAGAAAATTCTGGACTAATCTATTTTTACTTCCCACAGAAAACTTAGGGCATGACTTCCAACTAATAAAGAAATCCTCTTAGGGTGCAAGCGAGGGTGTTTGGGTCATTGTTCTCGATCATTATTGTGAGCGCTAGCTTATGTATTACTAGAGCCTGGATTCATTCCATAAGTAATAATTATAGAATAATGGGTGCACTCCGTGGTATAATCAACGGTTATTCAACGTTAATTCAAACTTTTTTGTGGTGCTGCAGCAAGCAGGAGTTGTCCACTAATGCTGTAGGAAACTGAGTTAATTACAAGTTGGGGGCTTGTATATGCTGCGCAAAATTCACCTGGTGTGTTTACACCACTGCTTCAACAAAATCTGCACGATTTACTATTTTATTCATGAGATTTGATTTTACTGTTCCACTGATACATATATCCAATTGCATTAACGCAAAACAGTAGTTCAAAACGAATTTTTTACATACAAAATGAATTTAAATACATCATTCAATTGTTTCACATAGATACCAATTTCAAACAATATAGAACGTTTGCAGAAATACATTAATAAGTAGTCGCGCCCAATGAATTTCGGAACCCGACGGGTCCTTCCTCAGGGGAAATTCTGAAATGAAAATGAAAATAAACAGTACACTATCAATGTTTGTGTGTTAGGAGACTCAATCGTCACAATTTATGTATTTACTGATTACTTAAAACCATGGGTTTATGATGAAATTCATACCTGTGCTTTGCTGACTAAACTGTCAGGGACCGGTTTTCCTATATGGTGGAAACTAAAGAAACCATATGTCAATAATGTTGCTTCATCCGATCTTAGGTACTAGTACTGTGGCTCACAAGTCAGTGATCTGTGTGAAAAATGCACTTGCATAGCTGAAGCTTACCTCTCTATGATTTTTCCTGTTAACAGTCTAAACGGTAAGACACAAAAAATATATAGCATCAATATGCTGCGGGGAATGAAACGGTGACAATCTATCGTTCACATGGTTAAAGAAACCAGCCGTTAAAATATGTGGGGAGCGTCCTTACCTCTAAGACGTTGTGTTTCTTGTTTAATCTACAAGACGTGAAAACATATATGTTTAAGATTACTATGCCCCGTAGCGATAAAAGTCCGAGATACTATCGAAAAAGAATATACTAACAGGATTCTTACCTGCAGGAAGGTCATAGTAGATAGCCGATATTCACCGTAATGAGGGATGTCGTGCCCGCCCTCAATTTCTCGTGTTTAAAGCTTGCAAGTGAAAGAATGTTCAAGAACAGAAACGACGGACTAAAACTCGCTGATCGGACTACGAACGCCTAATCTTTGGGCACCATCTAAACGAAGGTGCCGTGTTAGTATGAGATAGTAATATGCTATAAAACGTGACTGTAATGCGTTGGAAACGAACAGAGAAAAGAGTAATATGCAAGATTTCACAATGTGCACTAAACATAATGCGCTCGGTGGTAAGACACGTAATTTCATGATGTGTCTAGAAATACAAAAATAATGCTTGTGCTAAAGTCTATAATGAAGATATGAATACCGAGAATGGACTAGCATCAAAAGCGCCGATATGCTTCCAAAGTGCAAAAGAAGTTGTCACTATCTCATAAGTGGCTGTGAGCCTACTAAGTGTGTGTTCACAGTGATTGTACATAAACGGGAGATTACTACCAATTCACAATGTAATGTGTGAATATTGATTCTTTGTTGTAGTGTGCTCCATTGTATTATTTCAAAATGTGACTGGCAAATAGTTATATGAAGGTTAGGTGCCAAACGATAAATAAGTACCCATTGTGTGTGCAGGGAATGGTCATGTGGATGTGTTCATGTATAAGTCATGCAACCTATGGTGCCTAACCCTACATCATATAAAACATGACATGTCCAGTCTGTCATTCATTCCCTTGGGGATCATTGTGTCCAGATATTTGATCCAATATACCTCTCGTTGAAGTAATTCAATGTGATTATTAACTCCTGGTTGAATTTTTATATGTTCAATAATCTGAAATCTAAGTTGAGAAATAGAGTGGTTAGCCTCTACCCAATGAGACGCAAGTGCTGAATTTAAATTCTTGGTTCTTATGCGACTCTTGTGTTCTGTGAGGCGAATTTTAATTTTCCGTTCTGTTTTTCCAATATAGATTCTGCCACACGGGCATTTGATACCATATATGACATTGCTGGTATTACAATCGCTTGTGTGTCTCAATGGTATTGCTTTGCCTGTTGCCAAGAAGGCAAACTGAGGAAATACAAAAGAGACACAAAAGACTACAAATTAAATGAAGTCTATACGTGGGCAGAAATATATGCCCGCAGAAGATTTGACCAACGGAATCCCATGACCCATTCATCTGAAGAAAGCCTCGTGACTGATAAGGGCATTTCTACTAGCAGGATTCCATTACAACCTGGAACATCAACAACCAGCTCATCGCAAGTAACTACAGAATCTATTGAACAGACACAAACAACAAGAGCGGTGTCTTTTTTATCGGAGGCTCCGGATCAAGGCTTACCACCAGCAGCACAAAAAGGGACATTAAGCACAAACGACCGACCAGGAGAGGAAAGGGTGGGCAAATCGCTGCGCAGCGGGAAGAACATACCTTAATAGTTAATATCTCCTCAGTGCATCTTACGTCTCAGCAAAAAAAAGTTTTGAACAAAGGTCTTTCTTTTGTGCCCACCAATTCCACAAACAGCATGGAAATTGACATAACTCTATTTAAATTTATGCGCACATTGCGTCTACGACATTTTTTCACCAATATAGTCAATAATGAACCACCTCAACAAACAGATGAACTTGTGAAATTCAAGCCCAAAAGTACTTTTCAGGCGCCAGTCTCGCACAAAATGCTAGATACATTTGAGATAATGGTCAAAAAAGACATAAAAACTTTGGATTTGAGGAAAAATAAACATCAGAATCTGACCAAACAGGACAGAACTATCATTAAAGCAATTGCTAATAACCCTGAAATTACCATCCACCCAGCTGATAAGGGGGGAGCCATAGTCATTATGGATACTTCTTTTTACCAACAACAAGTCAACCTGCATATATTGGATCCTGACATATATTTACCTTTACCCACTGACCCTACAATGGAATTACTAGGCATCCTGGAAAATATCCTACAAAAAGCATTAGACACGGATTGGATTGATGGACCCACCAAACAATTTCTTACTACCTCAAATCCACGCAGACCACACCTGTACACGATACCCAAGATTCACAAAAATCTTACCAATCCACCATTTAGACCTATTGTTTCTGGGTGTGGTTCACTGTTTGATCCTATTGGCAGATACCTTGACTATTACCTGCAAAAATTTGTACAAAATTGGACATCATATGTTAAAGACACTACTGATTTTCTCAACAAACTAGAATGCATACAACCCGACATACAACCATCTTGGTTACTCTGTACTATTGATGTGGTAGCCCTTTACACGTCAATACCACATATGGCAGGATTGGAAGCAGTTGAGTGGGCATTGTTACAACTTGATGACATTAACGTTGAAAAGATATTTCTCCTACAACTCTTGCATTACTGTTTACATCACAGTTACTTTAAGTGGGATGAAACATACTACGCTCAACTCTCAGGAACCTCTATGGGTTTTTCGGGGGCTCCGGCGTATGCCAATATCTTTATGGCACTATTCGAACATCAACATATCATGAGCAACCCATCCTGGTGGTCCAACATCAGACTATACTGTCGTTTTATAGATTACATTTTTTAAATCTGGATGGAATCACGTGAAAAACTAGAAAATATGATTTTGACTATTAATTCCTACAACCCCAGGATTCAAGTCACCTATAAAATCCATGAACATTCAATTGAGTATCTTGATGTCACAATTTCCAAACCTCTTGAAGGTAAACGACTAGAAACCCTAATATACACAAAACCCACGGACAGCAACAATGCTTTAGACCATTCCGGTTTCCATCCCAGAAGTCTTATCAGAAACTTACCGTATTCCCAATTCATTCGGATCAAGCGAATCTGCTCGAATCCTCAAGTGAGTAATGACAAGATAGAAGAATACAAACAAAGATACAAACAAAGAGGCTATCCGGAAAAGACCTTACAAGAGTGTGTACAGAGAGCAGCCATGAAAGACCACAGGGAACTCCTTACAACTCATCCAACGTTAAAAACGAACAACATTGTATTTGTATCCAAATACACAACAAGCTCCCCAGCTATCAAAAGAATAATCAACACGAGATGGGAACTTCTGGCTCACGAACCAGGCTTCAACAGCATATTCCAAGAACCCCCATTACATGCCTACACCAGAAGGAAAAACTTGCGTGAATTACTGGCTCAAACTAATGACCAAGACACCCATACAACACCCAAAGACACTTTAAAATGTTTCAATTCTTCACATTGCAATAATGTCATTCTGGGAAACGTTTTAACACACCCCTCAACAGGCAAAGCAATACCATTGAGACACACAAGCGATTGTAATACCAGCAATGTCATATATGGTATCAAATGCCCGTGTGGCAGAATCTATATTGGAAAAACAGAACGGAAAATTAAAATTCGCCTCACAGAACACAAGAGTCGCATAAGAACCAAGAATTTAAATTCAGCACTTGCGTCTCATTGGGTAGAGGCTAACCACTCTATTTCTCAACTTAGATTTCAGATTATTGAACATATAAAAATTCAACCAGGAGTTAATAATCACATTAAATCACTTCAACGAGAGGTATATTGGATCAAATATCTGGACACAATGATCCCCAAGGGAATGAATGACAGACTGGACATGTCATGTTTTATATGATGTAGGGTTAGGCACCATAGGTTGCATGACTTATACATGAACACATCCACATGACCATTCACCGCACACACAATGGGTACTTATTTATCGTTTGGCACCTAACCTTCATATAACTATTTGCCAGTCACATATTGAAATAATACAATGGAGCACACTACGACAAAGAATCAATATTCACACATTACATTGTAAATTGGTAGTAATCTCCCGTTTATGTACAATCATTGTAAACACACACTTAGTAGGCTCACGGCCACTTATGAGATAGTGACAACTTCTTTTGCACTTTGGAAGCATATCGGCGCTTTTGATGCTAGTCCATTCCGGTATTCATATCTTCATTATAGACTTTAGCACAAGCATTATTTTTGTATTTCTAGACACACCATGAAATTACGTGTCTTACCACCGAGCGCATTATGTTTAGTGCACATTGTGTAATCTTGCATATTACTCTTTTCTCTGTTAGTTTCCGACGCATTACAGTCACGTTTTATAGCATATTACTATCTCATACTAACACGGCACCTTTGTTTAGATGGCGCCCAAAGATTAGGCGTTCGTAGTCCGATCAGCGAGTTTTAGTCCGTTGTTTCTGTTCTTGAACATTCTTTCACTGCAAGCTTTAAACGCGAGAAATTGAGGGCGGTCACGACATCCCTCATTACGGTGAATATCAGCTATCTTCTATGACCTTCCTGCAGGTAAGAATCCTGTTAGTATATTCTTTTTCGATAGTATCTCGGACTTGTATCGCTACGGGGCATAGTAATCTTAAACATATATGTTTTCACGTCTTGTAGATTAAACAAGAAACACGACGTCTTAGAGGTAAGGACGCTCCCCACATTTAACGGCTGGTTTCTTTAACCATGTGAACGAAAGATTCTCACCATTTCATTCCCCGCAGCATATTGACGCTATATATTTTTTATGTCTTACCGTTTAGACTGTTAACAGGAAAAATCGTAGAGAGGTAAGCTTCAGCGATGCAAGTGCATTGTTCACACAGATCACTGACTTGTGAGCCACAGTACTAGTACCTAAGATCGGATGAAGCAACATTATTGACATATGGTTTCTTTAGTTTCCACCATATAGGAAAACCGGTCCCTGACAGTTTAGTCAGCAAAGCACAGGTATGAATTTCATCATAAACCCATGGTTTTAAGCAATCAGTAAATACATAAATCGTGACGAATGAGCCTCCCAACACACAAACATTGATAGTGTACTGTTTATTTTCATTTTCATTTCAGAATTGCCCCTGAGGTTCCGAAATGCATTGGGCGCGACTATTTATTAATGTATTTCTGCAAACGTTATATATTGTTTAAAATTTGTATCTATGTGAAACAAATGAATGATGTATTTAAATTCATTTTGTATGTAAAAATGTCATTATCACACTGGAATTTGACTTGGAACAGGTAGTGCATGTGAAAAAACCCTGCGAATGTATAAATGTTCAGAGTGTAAAGTTATTTCTACCCCTTGTCGGGCGATGAATGAGTCAAGTCTTCGCACTTGGTTTGATAGATCCTCATTTAGGGTTGTACCTGTGGAAAACCTATGTAGTTGAAGGTTTGTGTGGACAAGTGTTGTACTAGTGAGAAGTCAAGGTGTAGCCGGTGCCCTAAAACCGCATTGCTATTGGGTTTGTTGCTATGAGACCGAAGAGAGCAGCTCGGGTCACCATATCCATTCGTAAAAGATTTATACAGTGTGTGCCTACTGTAGGGGTTTGCTAGATAGATAGTGAAGTTAAGAGTATTGTCAATCTGGGAATGGGCCCTCCTCTACATCTTGAGGCTTTTCTCAAATTCCTTCAGAAGGTCACTATAGTAAATCAAATGGACCATTTTTATGATTATCCTTGGCTATCCTGGTCAGCATCTTTTTTCAGCTCACTTTCTATTCCATTTTTGTGTAGCTCAGCTATTGTTTGTTATACGATAGTCTTGGTGGATTGAAGCTTTAATTTTCTGTTCAGTCTAGGAGATCTTGTGTTTTGGGCAATTCTAATCTTCTAGATTTAACTATACTTAAAAAGGCCTGATTAGTGTTCATCCTACATTTAAGAGATATCATCTTGAAGGTTGACTATGTGGTCACATTGGAGAAGTGCAGTAAAGGAGTAGACGTTCCCCCAGGAGGGGAGATTACAGCGTTGCATTTTAGAGTACCAGGGCTCTTCACTTTAATATTTCCTCTTCTACATGTGACGTGTTTGATTGCTTGTAACAATCTGTTTACCATAGGAAAATATTGTGGCAGTCAAAAATCAGACTGCAGTTTATAATAGCTGTTATTTTTGGACTTTCCTTCATGATTTAAAGCAGGATACCAGTAGGTAAAGTGTTCAGCCACAAACAAGTGAGGTGTCGTTGTGAGATCTCTCCTTTTATTATAGGTATACTTTGTGGTCTGATGTCAGTTGGGAAAGATTTTCCAAAAAAGCAGTTTACTTATGGTTCACGAGTAAGTGTTTCTGAAAGATCGCTGTTTGTAATGATTAGCCTAGTTACTAGTGGTTTTACTTAGTAGGTGCTATGTTGTTGTTTCAGATAATGAATTGTTTCATCAGCAGATAAATAGATCGGCTGATCTATTTTAGAAAATAAGGTAAGCCTGGGGCCTCTGGTGGGGCTGGAGAGCAATGAGGGACCATTTGGGTTCATAGAGTGACTGAGTTTTTGTCTCTTTTTCTGCAGCTTGTCGGTCCTGAGGAGAAAACCGCCAATTGTGTTTGGGTGTTCAAAACGCGTCGACCTGTTGTCTTTGACCTATTGAGTGTATATAATTGTGTGAATTGTCCTCAATTCTTGCATTATCTGTCAAATTAATTCACTTTAGGTCTTTTGTTTCAAATAATTGTTATTTGTAGAGTGCTGTTGTTTTTTAGTGAGTGTGTGTGTGTGCCTGCTGGAATGAGTGGTAAGATTGCATAACTGCGACAAAGTTAAGCAGTAAGTTGTTAAATGGTATGGTAGGCAATATGAGATATATGTTGAGATGTGGTGTTTTGGAATAATCTGGTATGTTGATACATTTTAATAATTCTTAAATCCATTCAAATGATTTTGTGGATAAATAAATTGTGATTGATTCAAAACTGAGATGAAAAGGTCTTGTGGTCACATTGTTTGTTTTCAATGTGGTGCATTTAAAAAGGTAAACCGGTTATCAGTATTGGCGTATTGTTGTTTATTGGTTGTGGGAAATGGGCAAAAATGTTAAAGTTCATCCTCCAGAACAAGCACTGCCAAAGCCAATAGGTCGCGCTATTTGGCTGCCAGGCAGACCTCTCTTTGCCAACAGCATATGCAAAAACAAATACTTTTAGTTGGTGATTTGAGTAAAATAAGTGCGATGACACAAGCGTATATATGCGTCATGACGCGTACACTTCACCACCCATTCGTATGCACATGGCATAACATAGCTGCCATTTTAATTTTCATTTATTGTTCCAAGACGGGGGCGAGGGGGCGCCAATCCTGGAGCATAAAAGAATGACATATAAGTAAAAACGTGCACAAAAGTGCATTTTTTAAAAGGAGAAGCCGACAGTAAAGAGCAGTAGTCGAGGCTCCCAAACAATTATTATTTTTAAAAAAAAGATTGCAACGGGAGAGTCGGGTGAGCAACGGACGAGAGGCGGTGAAAGGAGAAACCAATGTAGGGGGAGCAATAGGGAGTGATGGCACAGGGGAACAATGATAAGGCCGGGGGAATTCTAAAAAAAAAAAGTAATGGAAATAAATTCAGGGAGGGGTGAGAGAAGCAACAGACGAGCTGGAGGAAGAGGGGAGAGGAAAAAGTGATTATTCAGGGGAGAGGAAAAAAATAGAGGAGGAAGGAAAGCCATTGAATAAGGGACCAAATGAGATTTACTAGAAAGCCAGTCAGCGGTAAGCAATTGGTTGGCCCAAAGCCCACTGTAAGCGTTGGTTTTGCCCACAGTAGCGGTCTGTAGAAATCTAATACATAGAAACTGTCGTACACTGTTTCGTTTATAGGAATAGTTATGCCCACAAATATTTTGAAAAAACAGAAACCTCGATTGAATACTCTAGTTTTGACGTTGTGGCTCTTTCTCATCACAACCCTAGAGGTAATGGATTTGCCTACCACTTCTATTGTATCATCCACAATTGTTGTGGTTAGGTTTCTAAACTGAACCATTAATCCTATATTTTAGAAAGTCAGACCTCAAGATTATTCACTTAAAAAATGGTTGTTGCCTATATCAAAGCTATGATCTGCTGCCCATCTTCACATACTATTCAATAACTGTTTTTATTTAAAATGTTTATAGCAGATCACTTGCATTAGCATGGTACCGCAGAATCAGTGGAGTCTTGGTTAATGATTGTGTAAGCATTGGAGAACTGAGAGTTTGAAGGATGGACCTGGAAGGCTGTACAGGACACTTAGGAGAGTTCTTCTCAAATATGAATGTGTGGTAAGTGGCTGGGAGAAGAAGAGTTGTTGGAGCTTTGCACCTTCAAGCTCCTTTCACACGCCTACGAAGCCCTACACAATGTGAGACCTGCACACCTCAACCACTACTTTGCATTCCACGCACCCACCAGAGACCTCCACTCCGCCCAACTGGCCCTGGCTACCGTCCCACATATCTGCAAGACCATAGCTGGAGGAAGATCCTTCTCCTACCTCGCAGCAAAGACCTGGAACACCCTTCCTCTTCACCTCAGGCAATCACTGTCACTGCCTCAATTCAGGAATGGCCTGAAGACCTGGCTCTTTGGCTGTACCACAGTGCTTCAACGGACCTGCAGCTCCCCCCCCACCCCCCCATCCAACTCCCCACCCCCAGCGCCTTGAGACCCTAACGCTGCGCACATATTGGATATGTAGGGTGCATGTTCAGAGTTCTGTCAAATTGTTATGCAATATTTTGGTAGATAGAGCTGCAGCGAGAACATATTTTATTTCCTGCTTTAAAACCCCTTCAATACATAATTAGTGGTGCAATTTGAATGCAAACAATGAGTCATGCAATGCCAGCAGTACACACTAGACAGCAATGTGCGCACACAGCCAGCAGAACTCATATATTGAAAATAATTAGGTGCCGTAAAACTCACAACAGTACTAAGCACAATAACGGGAAATCACAAGGTCCCACAGAAGGCACGCCCAGCACAGCTCAGATACGCCATGCAATTGGGCATCACCGAGCCGCATTAACATTCTTCTTACCTGCTACTCATTGTTCTGAATGTGATTCAGAGGAAGCAGAGGAATGGATGTCATTTATAGGTAGCCAGATTGCAGATGCAACCTGGGCTTCCCCTCGCAACCCGTGGTAATGAACTTGAGACCACTGGCCTCAAAGGTGGAAAAATAAGTGATAGAGAACCTAGGGGCATTTGAGCTCTGCCCTCCTTTGTTTTTTTTTCACTTTTGTATTATACTAATAGTGAACAAAAATCCATTATTCACTATTAGTATAATAAAAAATGGAGCTGGAATGGGACCTTTGTTGGCAGCTTTGGTAAGTAAAAAATGATTTTAAATGTATGATGTGTGCATGCTGCGGGTGAGTATGTTTGTGAGCGAGAGCTTGTGTGCATGCTTGCGGGTGAGAGTAGGTTTGTGAGAGAGAGCTTGTGTGCATGCTTGCAGGTGAGAGTATGTTTGTGAGAGAGAGCTTGTGTATGTGTGATCATGCGGCTCTTCTTGAATGTGTAAACATGTGTGAGTGAGACAAAGTGATTGAGTGACAGGTAATGATTGAGAGTTAGTGCATTTGAGTGCCAGTAAGTGAGTATGTTTTAAGAAAAACAAGGGTACCCCAATACGTGAACCTGGGGTGAAATATGCAGTAAAAAAACAATGGTTCGGGTGTGACCAAAAGGTCCAATAATAAAGTGATCCTAAGGAGAGCACTTATGGTTAGAGAGTTGAAGATTAATTATTTTAAAGGAGCAAACAAATTAATAATGTACATAGGGACATAAGTCAGTTCATGTGAAACATTTATATCCACAACAATAGAATTCAGGTGCTCACACAATACGTGAAAGAGGCGTGACGTGCAGAGTGATGGAGAAGTTTAAAATAACGGCATCGCATTGACAACAATAGTGTAAAACTCCTTAAGCAGCTTTATAGAATAGGAAGAGTTTTGTTGTAAAGGGTCAACGGCGTTTCGATCTCAACTGTTTGAGATCTTCAACAGGACACATAACGGGTGAGCAAACTGAATTGATGCAATTATTCGTACCACAAGGAAGAGCAATTGAGGGCTTCAGAAAACAGCTGAGGGTAGAAGAGTTCACCCAGATTAATTAGCTGAAGGTACGAGCGTGAGAATATCACGTGTGTGTAAACTTGAAAGGCAGGGTCAGCTGTATAAATTGCGCTTAATGATAACCATGGCATTTGGAAGGGGGGCAACTATGACAAAATGCTAGCCTTGACATAATGAGATACTTTGACGTAAGGATCACCCATGGTTTGTGGACAGCATTAATGGCAAACTTCTCTCACTAGCATATTTTAGGCCCAGCAACAATGGATGCAATTTTTGCCATATGTGGACACCCATACCATATTTTGAAGAAAAAAAATTAAGTCAACTCCAGGTTTCATTAACTTGTCACACCATGCAAGAGCCTGAATATTTATGGAGTGTCTTTTCCGACGCTATGGCGGTTTAGTAAATTTATGTGAATATTGTGCTTTAAAATACACTATGACACAATGTATTCAAAATGTTCTAGGCACCTCAAGAAAAGTGCCGGCTCTTTCGTTTTGTTCACTAGCTACGATTCAGGGCAGTATTTGTGCCCCAGCACTTCAAAGATCCCTGATATAGGTTGTATCTAAAATAGAAATTTGTCTGTGTGTGTTGTATCAATCATGAAGTTGTTATGAACTTCAGCGATGTCAATTATTGTGATGTCATCTGGGAAGAATGAGGATCAAGAGTAATATGGTGTTGCTTCTGCTACCCTTGGACTTTTGAGGAATCCACATCCATGAGCAGAGCAAAATAATAACAGATTAATAAACTCTGACTATTTGCAGCAGCTTTACAGACATACATCCCTGATAGGAAGCATGTTAGAGACCACGATGGAACCACATTAACAGAACTTTCTATCCTCAAAGGTTGCTGGAGGAACCTCTTAGTGAACAGAAAAAAAGGATGGTCATTAAAACTGTAGGTGGGGGGGGGGTTAGTCAGCAAGCTGCTAGCTTGACAGCTCAATTTCAACCAGAAAAAGCCACCAAACTACAAACTATTTCAGCTGTGTAAGGGTGCTGGAAACATGGTCATTCTACCTTTCACACTAAGAATGTTATCCTCCAACTAGACAGGACCGTCAGCATTGTGCATGCCTCTTAAAGCTCTTCATTGGACTACAAGCAGGTTATAGTAAATCAATGGCTTGGATAAGCAATTAGGGTTTTAACAATTCTGTGTTTATCTTGGTTGAAATATATGCATGTATTTAGAGGGACTTCCAAAGTATAGATTGATTAAAGGATAAACAACAGCACCTAGTGGCCTTCTAATATACTGAAAAGTATTTTTATTTTACTGGATGGGAGCCATAGAGTGCTGGAGAAAATTACCTTCAACCTGCTACGGTCAATTTAATTCACGCAAAACACCCTTCCCAGTATCAGAGAAGGGAAGGGAACTCTATATCGGAGCGTGGAGATACATAGGGACCTTGGGAACAGCTGCCGCTTTTTCCCCCTACCATAGCTACCCTCCTCTTGACATGAATCCTTTATATATCTCTTTGATGTGGATAACTTAAGTGAGTTAAAGCCATGTTGTCTCACTATATTTCAACGTTCTCTTGTGAAGGAGACCCAGCCAAGACCGCTCATTTGATGCTTACGGATGGGTAAAGATTTTGCTTGGTATTCAGAATACAGCGACATAAATCAAGACACTTCTGTAAAAAGGTGCTTGATCTAGTTTTCTTGCCTTCACGTGAGAGGCTTTCTTAATGTTTGTGCAGTCTTGTGGGCGAAATCCTGAATTCACTATTTTAACCACACTTTTCTGGATATGATTGATTGATTGAGGTACTTATAGAGCGCAGCTATCACCCTACGGGCATCTTGGCGCTTGCATTGGGAACCCATCCTGGTTTTTCCCTGTAAGATAACCCGTACTGGGCATCCCGAAGGTGAAAGCCAGGCATCCCGCCGCGGGGGGCCGTTGTGGAGATTAAGCAGGCTTGTTGCCCAGAGCTGCATAGTGTGAACTCGTGCTTAGAGTGGGCACCGAAGCGAGAACTATCGAGTCCATGGACAATTGGGTTCTGGACCCTGCCGCGTCGGGAATCGAACCCAGGTCCCGGGTCTGATCTCTGCTTCAGGGTATGCCTTCTCTAACCAGTGAGCTACACTTCTCCATATCTGTTGCCCCATCACACAACTGTATCCAACAGATATAATTCAGTATGTTTAGTCTCAGACACTACCTACATGCAACAGACAATGTTAACTGAGAAATGTTCTTTCACCCCAGTGCACTCAAGCACAAGGGCCCCACTTGATAACGATCAAGAATTGGGTATATCAAGTTTAACCACATAACTTGGATGCTGTGTTTGCTTAAGTTACAGAGAAATATTACTAAGGAGACTACTCCAGAATCTTGTAAGGTTACGCTGAGGTGTATTTATTAGCCCTTCCTTTGATCTGGTCTTTCACCCTACACAAAAAGGTACAAATATACAGATGCTGTATGCGCCCAGTAGCAGCCAGCTGGTCACAAAGCAGTACCACTTGGATAAGTTTCCTAAAATACTCCATAGGCACTAACCATTACTCGGTTCCCATGCACCAAAAACAGCCGTCACTTAAATGCCCCAAAAACATGTGCTTGTCATGAGAAGCTAGTCAGTGACACTGAAAACTCCACCGAGTGCTCCACTTGCTCTTACAAGCTGTGACGATGGCTTTGTGGTTGTGCAATCAGTCCAAAGCAGGTCACGGGGAGGAAGGGAGTGCGAGGAGAAATACACTCCCTTGTCTGCACAAAAAACATCTTCATGAGAGGCCAACATTTCTCCCTCACCTGAAATGTCTCTAAGTAGGAGGTGGTTTTGTTACTCAGGCCGACATCTATTTAGGCAATACACTTTTCTGTCCGGACAAGAATGGATCATATGTTTATTTATTCCGGGATCATATGTTGATTTATTCCTTTCAAGCGCTACTTAAGTCTGCTGGAGGACATGCTGTTAGCTTACAGTGGGCTTAGTGCCCGCCCATGGTTTACCATTGACTGGCTTTGTCACTTTCATTTGCTTGCTTGCTTGCTTCTTATTCATCTGCTTCCGTGGGCTTTTCTTCCTCTTCTGATGTTTGTCCCTCCCCTGCAGCATAGACATTTTACTTGTGTTCTTCCACTGCTCCTTTTTCAGCTGCTACTTTTTTTTTATTAGTTTTAGTTTTCTATAGGAATGTGTGTTTTCCAGCTCTTTTCCTTGTGTACTTCGTGTTCTACTTTCTCGCCCATGTTTCTCCCCTCACCTTGTATCAGTTGCCATTATTGCTTCCTCCCAATCTTCTGTTAGTTATTGCTTCCTCACACCCCTCCATAGTCCGTGTACTTCCTCGGTTGCCCATCAGTTATCTGCTTGCTTACCCTTCCCTGACCGCTGTGTGTTGTCTTTTTGTGTCCCCAACTGCGCCTACCCTCCGTTGTCCGTGTGCTTCACCACTCCCGCCTGCCCAGCCTCAGTGGTCTGTGTGCTTCCCTGTCCGCCCACCCTCTGCAGATGTCCATGTACGTCCTCACCCCCACCCTACTTTTTCTGTGTGTGTTCCAATCCCCCATGCTCTGCTGTCCATGTGCTTCCAAACCACCTTCCCTCTGTGGTCTGTGTACGCTCCTATACCTTACCCTATGTTGTCCATATTCTTACCAACCCCCTTTCCTCTGTGGCCTGTGTGCATCCCCATCGCCTCTCACTTGTCCTTCTCTCCAACACCTGCATCGCCCCCACCCAAACCCATCATTTTTTTAACGCATCACCTTTCATCTCGGATTGGTAAATAAGAATAAAGAAAAATAAGTTCACCTTATTTTGTAAGTGCAAACCATCGTGTTGTCGCTCGACTACAAAATGACTCGATGTCCGTGTCATAGTGCTTTTTTTTTACATTATTTTCAGCTGAGCTGCTGTACAGCTTTGCTAAAAATCATTGCAAAAGCCAGTTAGTCTCATAGGTGAGACCTATTGACATTGAAGTGTTCGTTTTAACAAGCCAATTATACACGAACATTCTAAATATATATTTCCGAATTGCGATGTTTTTGCCCGATTTGTTTAAAAATGGGTTTAATTTACGTTATTATGAATGTATGGAGTGCACATTATGCAGTCAGCAAAAACGTCCTTGAAACATTTCTAACTGCACCTCAGGGGAACTGTGTGGATAAACGAAACAATGATACAAGGGCTCGGTATCCATCACCTTTTGTTTAGTGTACTGTATTTCATGGTCGAATGTGTAAAGTGCTTCGTGCTCCTGGCGAGGGTGTGAAGCGCTCGGATTTGCATTAGATTCCTCGGCGCCCTTTCTGAGTGTTTGAGATGTCGGATGTGGCGTGTGCTTACCGGAGGGGCGTGGTGGGTGCAGTCTCGAACTCGGTTGCTTCGAGGCAGTTGGGTGTGACAGCTCGTGACAGTTCTCGCATATAGTCATGGAAACCAAAGCTCTTCGCATCAACATAGTTTCGTCACGTTGCCTGGTTGGCTCTCTTCAAACCTGTTTGGGAGGCTGGGCTGGACATTCAGGCTTCCTGGCTGCAGTTACAACCTGAGCATCCTTTAGCAGAAAGCCGCCGCGGTGTCAATCGCAAAGGTGGATTTTCCGGGGGAGAAGCGAGTGCAGCAGAGGTCGACAGAGCTCAAAATGTAGACACTGCACAGGGGAAAGATGAACCACATCTTTAGGGTGATGGGGTGACATCTAGAGGAGCAGTGTGAAAATCGATATTCTCGTTCAGATAAGAAAGGGAGAGAGAGAGAGATGAGTGTGATGTGAATGTGGCACACATTCTGAGGATGGGATTGTTCAGGTATGTCCAGTGACGCCATTTCCCCAAAATTGTACTGGTAGCATAAGTGACCTCGGATGACGTTTGACTCCAACGACAGCAGTAACATGTACAATCTGAGCACTCCAGATGGGGGGACAAGCACACCAGAGGCTGACAACCTGCCTGTAGCATGCTGTGATTGGGTGTGCCAAGTGCTTAATTTGAGTTGGTGGTACAGGGGTGCCCATCAACAGACAGCCTTGACATTCAGCAACCTGATGTCAGGCTCCTATATAACATTTTGGGCACTGGCACTTACTCCTTTACCCAGTGCATACACTGGGAGAGCCCCTGTCCATATCCAGCTACCCTCCTTATCGCAGAGAATTGGGACACGTTTCGGTTGAAAGACATGAAATGCCCAATGTCGGCCTGAGGGCTTTTAATCTTTTTAAACCTTCATTACTGATAGCTTAAGGCTGCAGTATGTTAATAAGAAATGATTGACAATATGCACATAAAGTCTGATATTCAGACTTGTAACAGCTAAAGGCATATATACTTGTGACGAATTCCCAATCAAGGGGTTGGAAAGCAGCACACGGTAGATGAAAACAGTAAAACTGAGAGGCAGTCTAGCAAACCACCTAAAACTGTCTTGTGGCGGACCTGAACGCGTCTGTTCAAGCGCTGCTGACAGAATAACCAAACGCCCATCAACCATCAACAAAAACACAAACCTAAGATGCAAAGTTGTCCTCCTGAATCCAGGAGCACCGCTAAGAAATAAGCACACGGCATAACAGGGGTTTAAAAAGAACATGTTGAAACTTTATTTTGAAAATATGGCAAGAGTCTAAGGCACTTCAAACACTTAAATACACATTTGACTAAATAACGGAGCACCGTATCGCATAGTCTATAAATATGCACATACAGCTACATGTGGAAGGAGATGAATATACAGACGGCGCCCCTAACTGTGAAGCGAACATTAAACATAAGAGAAGACGTACATAGATTACAAATTAATAGAAAATATGGTAACAGTTGTACATGTAATTTCTTCATGTATTTTTATAACTATCGAATAATATACAATATGTGAAAATACTGTGACTTAAAATTTTATATAGATACAATTTTCTTTCATATAAAAGTTATACAATACATCCAATTCTGAGACATTTCCATTCTTCGAGTAAATACTATCTAAGATCCTGTCACCTATGTTTCTATCACCGACCAATCAGGTCAGGTTTAACGAGCTGATGTTGCATACAAAAATGGAGAAAAAAAACCACTTTGTTTTTATCAAACAATTGTTTATATCAAACAAATGCAGCAATCATTCAAAATATTTTTGGAATGAAATTGAGGGAAAAGGGATTATCGCCAACAATTTATTGTTAAAGCAAATATAAATATTCGAGTCTAAATAAAAATACAAATTATGCCATATGGGTCAATGGCACTTTTACAAAGGGGCTATGGAGAGACATAATTTACTAAATTTAGAAAAATAGATTTAGATTAGCAGAATAGATATATCGTAAAGCCCTACAATGGCTTAGAATTTACTTAAGTGAAACACAAAACACCACACCTGTTTTTGTGTGTCGAAGCAACACTTTTTTTTCTTCCACCTCTAAGGCTCTGATGATGTGACGAAGTTGGCAATTTGTTCTTCTAACAGATTGTCTCTGGATGCTAAGAGAATAGTGATCACACACTGGCCTATGGCTACCAATGTAATGCTGCAGTTAAAACGGTGGAGGTTTTATTAATAAAGGGGTTGTGGATTGATGAGCTGAACAACCCTGCTGTGGTGATCGCAGAAGACACTGCCAGTGTAGCATTAGAATGTAGATGGTACTTTGAAGATTTTATGGTGTGGGAGGATAAGGAATCCATGGTGTTGCATGAGCTGGACAAATCCCGGCTTCAACAAAATGTTTCAGCCCAGGTGAGAGTACATTTACTTGACATGCAAGCTTTTGTTTTGCTGGTGAGTACGTTCAGGCACAAGACATTTACATTCAGTATCTGTCGCTAAGAACAGTAACAGTTAGCAGCTTAGAGACGATGTTAGTAACAGAGGTTCTCCCCGTCGGAGGCTAGTTGTCAAACGGACCTCTGTGTGTTGGGCTGGGAGGCACTTTCCTGCCAAGCCTCGGTGTGCCCTGTAAAGGAGAGTAAAGAACATGGATTAATACCAGTCTACTCACTTTCACGGTCAATTCTTGGATTGCTACAAGGTAGAGAGTAATTTGGTATTAAAATAAAAGATTGCAGCTATTATAATGTAAATACCTAGCATAAAAGTTAAATAAGCGATCTAATATGTTTGATTTTTTGTAACACTAACACAAATGTACAGCCCTTAGAGCATGTATTGTTTGCAGAAAAAACAATTTTTTTGCGACCTGCATTAATATTCCTCTTAGACTTAGATAATACACCTTAAAGATCCTACAAACTTCAGGTAGACCAACTGAACACAAACATAGTAAAAAAGACCAGTGCAAGAAAGGAAAAACAGACTTCGGATGTTAACCAAATCAAACTGCGTAGCAAAGAAACCGACTATTTTGGAAAACCTGGTGTAAATTCTCCACCCAGCAGGTGATTACCATCAACAAAACACCACTAAACCGTCTTGACAGCTGAAGGTCAAGGTACCGGGATCTAAAGTTTAACTATCAGTAAACAAATTGTCTAAGATTAGATTTGTGTAGTGTATGGAGTCCGTGAAGCCGTATTTCCAGTTATGTCTCAAAGCAACACCAATTAAATGAAGAACATACAACTTTATTTTAGTAAGAATAAATGTGTGCTTGGCTTGCAAAGGCTCCACAGAGGAGGTTTATCCTAAAACCAAGTCTTCCAATCAGACCTTCAGCATGACAAATATGCAAGGCATCCTCACTTTTTGAAAAAGGAGAATTCATATTAATGATTGATTTAACAGGCACCTATGTGGTAGACCTGGCATTCTTAGGGTGGTCTTCACCAATCTTTTTGCTCTTTACCTCCACGTTCTGCTGTATATTTTTGTTGGCCTTAGGATTCTGAGAACCTTACCACTGCTAATCAGTGCATGTGCTTCTTCCCTAAACGTGTGTAATTGATGTATATCAGATTGACATATTTAATTTACTTGTGAGTCCCTTGTAAAGTGCAATACCAAATACCTGGAGCCTGCAACTAAAATGCTACTAGTAGGCTGCAGCACTGATTGTACCACCCACAGGAGTAGCCTTTCGAACCTCTCTCAGTCCTGCCACTGCAGCGCCTGTGTGGGCAGCTTACTGACACTTTGACTTGGCATTTAAAACTACTTGTCAAGCCTTAAACTCCCCTTTTATTACATTTAAATCATCTGTAAGGTAGGCCCTAGGTAGCCCTAAGGGCAAGGTGATTTGTAAGTAAAAGGTAGGACATGTACTGAGGTGGTTTGCATGTCCTGGTAGTGACAAACAGCCTAGTTCGTCTTTCACTACTTTGAGGCCTACCCCTCTCATAGGTTAGTATTGGGAATTCCCTTATACCTTTTAAGTGGTAATTCCTCATCAGAGATGAGTAGCTTCTTGATGTTTCATATGTTTGGAATGGTATTGATAAATCTTACCTACTGGTGAGGTTGGATTTACCTTTACTATTTTAGAAATGCCGCTTTTAGAAAGTGGACATTTCTTCTCTGCACTTACTGCTCTATGTGCCTGACAGCCTGTCTCCAATACATGTCTGCGCTGGGCTGGATGACCCCTATAGACAGGCTGTGCATTCCTCTATATACAGACATAACAAAGGCCACTCAACTGCACCTGCATTCTGATGCGTGTTCCTGGGCTGAGAGGGGTAGGTGGGGCTCACACTCCACCTGAATAGGTAGTGTCCTGCCCACACACAAGGTACTCTTAATACACCACTACCAGCCTGGAAGACAGGACTGGGTTGACAGGGATCCTTGTGCACTTCAGAGAACTCATTTGAAGTCACCCCCTACATCAAAGGCACTTTTGGGTATAAGTGCTGGTGCTCTGACCACCTAAAAACAGACACTGCATGGGATTTGTAAGCAGATGCTGCTGGCTCTACACCTGCACATTGCCAGAAGGACTGCTGTGCTGTCAGGAGAGACTGCCACTTTGCTAACTGCTTTGCTGTGTTGGCCTGCTGCTTGCTAAGTGCTGTGCTGCAAAAGGGACTGCAACCTGCTTTCATGTGCTGGCCTGCTGCCTGTTACCTTTTTTAATGCCACGAGCGTTCTCCAAGGGCTTGTTGGCTTGCCCCCTGTTCCTAAAAGGCTCAGGGTCATCAAATACTTTTTTACCGTACCGGCACTGCAGTGGGACTCTGAGCAGCTGAAACCTCCTCCGACTCCGTGCTTCCCTTCTCTGAAGTGCACCACCTTGGGATGGTGGCACTCCGTGCCCCCCACGTTCGCGCTCGGCAAGCTGAGACTCCAGACCAGAGAGACACCTTAGGCTGTGTGCCGAGCGGATCAGCTGTATTCCCTTTGACGCATTGCTAGAACAACGCAGAGTGCAGAGACTACGTCATCCTCGCCCTAGCCGCATTGGGCCGTCCAATGCCAGAGATCCGCTTCTCTTGTTCCCAGCGCCCGTAGTAGGTACAGATTCACAGCAGGCCTCAGTAGCTGGGCTGTGCTATTCCAACACTGCTGTTGTTTTAGCCTGGTAGTGTAAACCGGTCAGCAATACCATGAATGCCCAATCCAATGCAAGTGTTCTTTTGGCAAACCAGAGTTAGCTAATCGTGCATTTCTGTCTACTTTAAACAAAAAACTATGCACGCGAGTGTCCCGTCAACACTCAAGAAAAACTGAACATGAGATTCTTGGTATTCTTGAATTGTGCAGATCTTGAAAAATATATGTGATTTTTTATCATTTTGGTCTCGTTTTGCTAATATAGACAAATATTTTTAAAAACCTGTGTGGAGTCATTTTGTGGTGTATACATTGTGTTACAGTGCGTGTGTTGCACAAATACTTTACACATTACCTCTTTAGATAAGCCTGACTGCTCTGTGCGAAGCTACCAGAGGGCGAGCACAGGCTATCTTTTAGTGTTTACTTAGCTTACCCATGTCTAGAGTGGTGGTTCCTGCCTGTTTTGGGTACATACCTCAGCCAACCAGGAATCTCATTTCTAACAACAGGTCTGTGCACTGGAATGCCATGTAGTTCCTTTACTACTCCGCTTTAAGCCAAAACATAACCATTTCAAAGGTAAGCCATTAGGCCTAACATCTGCACCAAAGATTTCCTCAAAATGATTAGCAGTATTTATAGTGCATGTCTTCTCTATTTTTAAAAAGACTAGTTGTTAAAAAGGAATTAGTTTCAATCAATGCCAGAATAGGGCAATTAATTAACCTGGTATTCAGTTTAGTGTTCACTGTGAATCTACAGAGGTATGGTCCAATTTCCAGTCAACAAAAGAGCAGTAGGTGACCGGACACGGAAAATGCCATAGCTATTCAGAAAACGGTTCTACTTTATCATATGTTTCGGTCTCTGTCAGAACAATGGCCAAGTTGACAGATTCATGTGTTCGATTGATCTCAGGCCGGATTACATTTGCCACTTCAGTAGTGGCTCTACCCTCCGGGGTTAGAATCACTGATGGAGCGGAATGATCTAGTGGTTGTTACTGTGATATTTCAGAGATGTTTGCAAAGTAGGACCCAAAGACTGAAGTAAAAAGGGAATGGGATTTCACATATCTATCCCAGATCTGACTATTACAGAAGGATCCCTCAGAATGTGGGGCACATGATGATACACAAAAACTGGCTGACATTCAACTCCACCCAATACATCTTGAATTCAAGCAAATGCGTCTGGTCCTAATCACTTTCTACAGTCACCTATGGAAACAATTGGTTGATGGGTGGATTAATTAGATGAACAACACAACCACAGTGTCCTAACAGTTGAAAGAAGGCAGCAATTATTAACCCCAGGGGGCACAAACAACATAACTCTGGGCTCATCACTGAAAGATACATATGCTAGCACAGCACTTACAAGGATAAACCAAGTTCACCAAAGCTCTATAAGTGAAGGAACTAGAGCTCATATGTGTGTAGAAGTTGAAATGACTCGTGCAAGATTAAGGCTTCACAGTTGCAGAAATACTGCATGTTTCTTTGCTCACAAAAGGAAAAGAAGACCAGCTTCAACAGCAATCGAAGGGGCGTGCACTGCACTCTTGGAAGTTGATGAGAGATATTAGTCTACACATTCTACCCCCCAGCACACATCATACCAGAGCAATCCTGTGAATTCATTGAGTGTGATTCTTACTGCACTGACCTGGCTTAGGTAGACCTTGTTCTTACATCTCGTTTAGCTATCTGTAGCCACATATGAGATACCTGCTCTACTTCAAGATGCGCCTAAGAATAATATCACACCTAGGTTGCAGTACACTTAATTGCATGGTTCCTAAGGTCTTAGAATTTGGACCCTTGAGGTGTATTCATAGTTTTAAGGAAGGAAGATGCCATACTAGAATATATGAAAAAATTAAGCAGTTTGCGTATGATGCCTCAAGAGATGAACACTACTGTTGCAGGTGACATTACATGGTACTTTAGCACACGTATTAATGTTGATGGATGAGGATTTAACATGTGCAACCATTAGAATACACATGTCCGTTCAAATATAGGGAGTAATCTTACCGTACCAAGACACAAGAGAAATTGGTATCCCGCACTCATTGAACTAAATGTAGGTATTCACCCTTTCATCTCTTCCAAAGCAAAATCACTAGACTATACTCTTGACTCCATCCTCTCACTGTGCCTACACATCAACAACATAGTCTGAGCTGAGAGTTCTCACCTTCACTCACTTAAAATGCAGGTCTATACTCTATGGCTAGACTTCTAAACGCTACAAAAAAATGTCACACCAAATGATCTGCACTAGCTACCCTTAGAAGCTAAAATAAAATTTGACATTGGGGCTCGACTTAACAAATCCATTTAATTAAAAAGAAAAAAAAAAAAAACTCCCTTAATAAGAAATCTGCTCACCATTTGCGGAGGCCAAAGAAGACGGACAGTAAATATTACAAAAAAATAAGTGTATAAATTAGGTTTTTCATATTGTTAACTAACATAGCCTTCCTTTTTCCTCTCAACCTATTTAATCTGACAATTTAGTTGGGCTTACATCCATGCTAGATGCTGTGATCCATATTGGAGGATGCAGTCATGTTTCTTAGGTTTGTCTCGTGATAAATGGGAAAGGGGTTCAGATTTGTTCAAATTGTGCTACTTTATCCCCAAGGATTGCTGTCGATTTTCCCATGGCAAAGAAGTTCCAAGTCTTAGAACACCATAAACCCAAATTTGGGAGACATGGGTATTTCCATTTCTGGACCATCTTCAAACTGGTCAGCAATAAAAGCAGGGCTATAAGTTTACCAAATGGGGTTTATAACTTTGTGGTCCACCTCTAATAGCAGAGCTACAAGGGGATCCATCATTAGCAATGCTTTGGTGATATCCTTAATTTTTTGCACTACTGGCATCCAGAACTCCCTGGACTTGACCACATGTCCACCACATTTGAATATACAAGCCAACATAGTCATACTTCCTCCCTGCAAATCTCTGAACACCCATACATTGCCCTCAAACGAAGGTGTTCAGTACCACCCGAGCATAATTTTATAAGCAGCTTTTTTATACTTGAAACACTGAGGGTTTTGCTGCTAGTCTCCATTTTGGTTAACACACTGCCTCCAATGTGCGTCCATTGTATCAGTTCCATGAGTCTGTAGACGTTGTGCGGTCTGAGGAGAAATCATTAGTGCACTGGTCTCTGCACTTGAGCGATCCTCTCCACTTCATACAGCATACCCAAATGCCTTTTCCTCCTGCCCAAGTCTTATATCTATTGTCAGTCATCCCAAGTGGGAAATCGGGGTTTCTTAGTATGGGGACACTGGTAGGTCATTAATGATGCAAACATACTATTCTGTACCAATAATAGATCTTTTTTTAGTGGAATTCAGTAGGTGCAGCTGAAATGTGTGTGTTTGCAGTGGCTGCCACAGAAAGTGCAGCAGTGGGACCTTACACACTTCCTGCTCAACCTGATACCAGGGTTTAGTTTAGTGTTGTGAAAACCAAGTGCGTGCCAAGGCCAATTGTGCAGCCAAAATGTATCTGTTGATATTAGGAACTTTCTACAATATGGGTTTTGCCACTCGACAGGTTAGGTCATTTAAAATAAAATGCCATACTTTCCTCTGTATGGACTTGAGCACCTCTGGTGGGAAGATAAAGGGCAGCGATCCCTCCCTGTATAATAATCTTGGCAGGAAAGTCATTTAAACACTAGCACTAACTCAATCTGAGATCCTCGGTGGCCAACCTAGTGTTAGTTCCCGGGTCTTTAGGGCCAGATTAGGGGCACGGTCTTTCCCCTTTCTGGCAGCCAAGGCCTGGGATTCTTTACCGGCACAGATGAGAGCAGAATCTTCTGAACTGACGTTCAAGAACAAACTTAAAACTTGGCTGTTTAGCTCTCCTTCGTGTTAGACGGTAATTTAATCTGGATTAGTTTGCTCTGTAGCCTAGGTAGGTCAGGTCTCAGCGCGGGGACACTCCGTAGGGTGTAACTAGGCGCTTTAGAAATCACTATTATTATTATCCAGCCCATCCATGATATTTCAAGCGCCCCATCTGTACACATCTTTGAAGAGCTGCCCAACAGTAGATGAATATTGATCAAAGATATGTCTGCTGCACTTCTGGGGTAGTACTATTCCCAAGTATTCTAGGCCTGTTAAGATTCATTGAGATCTCAATATTCTTAAGTGCACTTCAGCGCTAGAATTTAGGATTCATGATGCACTACTGGAAAGAAGGAGGTGGTGTCTTGAAAGGTTGAGTGATAGAAATTGAGGCCACTTCAGGGGCAGGTGAAATAACCAAAAGTTACCCAGGAGTTGCAGTAGATTTTGTAAACTCATAGGGCTCAGCAGAGACTGCAGTCTAGATTTCTAATGGCCTGGGGTGAGACAGGGAAAGAATCCTACCAGAAGGCAAATACCAAATGAGGCCTTACAATGTCTCCCACTGTTGCCTCTCACACTAGCAGAGTAGTGTTATGGAGGTGGCTATGCCTGCTGCCGCAAGGCTACTTTCCACTCTATTACCTTTAACCCTTTACTATTTCTATTGGGGTTGGCCTCGTGATTACAAAAGTGTTTTATCGATGCGTTTCTTGAAGCTATAATTTGAACAGAAACTATGTTGCAAACCCCTTATTGGAGAAGCACCTCGTGGTGTAGCCATATATTTTCTCACAAACTCAGTGTGACCAATCTTATTGTAAAATAGGTGTTTGAAAGACTCCTTTGCTGGAACCTGCCAATCTCGGGAAATTCCTATCGAGATTGGTTCCAGAGCAACTGCAGAGAAACGTCGGCGGTCTAGCCCCTGTGTGACATATAGGTTATCCATTGATAAATGCTAACTGTATTCCTATGGATATATAATTCGCCTAGTATCAAACGCTTAATAAATGCTGCTGGTGCGGAGATTTCTTCACATTAGTTCTATTTTCTTTTTCTTATTACACATAAAAGCACCAATTTCAAGCCCATGAAGGGTCAATTAGCTGAATCTATTCGGGTTACAGCTAAGGATAAGCTGAGCTTGGGTCTTGATTACCTTTGTTAAGGTTTACAGTCTTTTCCAGTGACTGGGGGAACTTTTATTTGGAGATTTAGGAGAATGAAGAAGGCATCCTCAAAATCATTATTCAATTTGACACTTGTAAGAGTATTATGTGTTTCCAAATCTTACATGTCGGAGGCTTGCACTTCAGAATTGGAATCAGAGCCAGTATTGGCTGCTTCCTCAGATGTAATCGGAGTTGATCTACGTCTGCAGGTATTTTTCCTTTTGAATTTTTAGGCTCAAACCATACATACACAAATCATGCACTTTGTGTTAATGAGATTATGTGAGAAGCAAATACTGTGCAGTTCTTAGATAACCACAAATTTAAAGAAAGGGAAACACAAGGGGTATTTTCTTCAAGTAAGAGATACAAAAAGGATAAAAGAGGCCTCAAAAGCTAATGATTTTGGAAACATATCAGTTCTCCTAAATAATTCTAAAGGATGGTGGTTCAAAGCATTTGATGCTATAAGTTCCTTTTAAACACCTTGCATTCCTCTATGCCTGATAGGGGAACAATCACTCTTGAGATGATTTGATTGACTGGGCAATTTATAAAGCGCAAACAAATGTTTGAAGACGTCAACTTGCTAATGTGGTTAGTCTACTGAGGAGGGCAAGATCATCATCCCTGACCTAAAAGGGACATTGCAAGACAAAAGCCAGGTCTTCAGGGCCTTACAGAAAGGAAGATGAGCTTACAAGCAGGAGATGGAGTAGGGGAGCGTATTTAAAAGTTTAGGCCATGGCAAAATCTTTCCCTCCCCGTCTTGCCATCCGAAACATGGGTATAACCAGCCGAACTTTTCCAGTAGAACGCAGCTGTCTAGATTGTATATATCGTTGGAAGAGATAGTTTGTATTGTGAAGTGCCTTATGGATAATGCATAAAGCTTTGAAGGTCATTGGTTTAGTGGCCAGAAGCCAATGCAGTTTCCGAATAGCAGCAGAATTATATTTAGGAAGATCTCAAGATGATTTGATGTGAGGGATGTTTTAAAGTACAAATAAACCGTTTTTCTCTTGTTTTGTGAAAAAACTACTATTTATTTCTTTTACAGCAATGTAAGAGAAGAAAAAACATTAAACAAACATAGCTTAGCAATCATATATCACGTATCTCCTAGATCTCGGAGGAAAGTGGCAGTGCACCCCTCTGGTTAGTGGAGCCCTGTGATTCCCAAATTGTTAAGATAAACGTTATAGTGAGCCACTGGCAAGGAGGTCAACACAACTTTGATTTTTGTGAAAACAAGATGTTATTTCTGTGCTTAAACATTAAATCATAGAATTGTGATCAGTGTATCACCTCGTATATGGTAACCCCGGGTCATTATGCAGTCCTAATTGGCATCCTTTTTATGTTTTTAATCTTATTAAGGGTGCCACTCTTTAAATCACTTAATGGTATCCATGTGATAAATTTAACACATGGATTGTCTATGTTGCCCAGATTAATTTTATTTAGAGCTCCCTATATTAATAAGGTTGAGCTCCCTCTGACAAAGAAAAACTGTCCACAGTGTGGAAAGGATGCCTATGATGAAGCCTTCCACAAAGGTGTGGGTTAGGTTTCGTTGTCCAAAAAATATAAGTCTCCTACACAAGGTAATTTGAACTACATAACAGCATGAGTTTACTGCATTCGAAGTGATATAGTGATATGCGGGGAGGATATGAGGTTAACTCCTGCTTCCCTATCCCTCCCTTTTCTGTGAGTATTGTCCACAGCACTAGTCTATGCTAGATGCTTGCCACAAAAACATTATTTACCTGAAATGTACTATATTCCCAAATCTTCCATACAGGAACTGTATGACTCCACACAACTTATACATGTAGTCATGTGGCAAACAGACATTAACCGGTCTAAGATTGTAGATTAACCTTCTTCTCCAATGGCAATCTGTTGGAAACAGCCCACTCCCACTCCGCAGGGTGGTGGTGGACCTTCCCGACACAACGGGGTAGCTTGGCTCGAGTGGTCAGGAAACAGGCGCAGTGCTAAGCATACAATATACCCATACAATAACCATGCGTGCATCCGTTCCAAAAACGACTCTACACCGTAAAAATTATGAAAATATGCTTTCTTTATCTTTCTTCTCTTAGTTGCTGATTGGGAAAATAAATAACAATCACAGTATATACATTTTAAATAGAGCAGGTCAAATAAATACTGGCTGTTTGCTGAAATAAATAGGGGTGATCATAAATAACAGGGCATAAATACAAGTGCAATATATACAGTCAATTAAATACTTTGAGGTAATAAATACTGTACTAATAAATACTGTCCCAATAAGTACTGTACACCAACAAGTCCTGTGGACCTATAAATTCAGTGCAGCAATAAATAGATAAGAACTTAATAAATACAGTATCCCCAATAAATAATTAGAAGTATACAGTACACTTTGTGAATCAGATGGC
The DNA here is from genome assembly GCF_964204655.1 of Triturus cristatus. Taxonomy (NCBI): domain Eukaryota; kingdom Metazoa; phylum Chordata; class Amphibia; order Caudata; family Salamandridae; genus Triturus; species Triturus cristatus. The sequence continues at coordinate 860,196,235 of NC_140581.1, forward strand.
ACTTCAATTCTTAAGGGCTGATTTGGCCCAGGTACAGCTTGTAGGGTGTGGAAGGCTTGAGGGGGGGCTACTCCCTGGCTGAGGCAAAGGCTGAGGCCTAAACTGAGGTAGATCAAAAAGGGGGGAAATTCCAATGCCCTGGCTTCCCTCTCCACACAACCTCTCTAGGTTAGTCCCAGTTCACCCCAGGCACAGTCAGGTGGGTTTCAGCACCTCCCTAGCCCCTTAGAGTAGTCTCTCAGGTCTCCACAGGGCCTTAGGCGCCCTCTACTCCACTTACTGCCCTTTTCTGATGTTCCGACGCCGCTGGAGTCGTGTCGACGCCGTGAGGCGGTTCCGGTTCGGTCTCGGCGGCCTCGGCACAGTGTCAGTTCTTTGACGACGCCGGTAGGCGGTTCCGGTCCGATGTCGGTGGCCTCGGTTCGAACTCGACCTCCGATTCGACGGCGTCGGGCAGTCTCTTCACACGATGTCGACTTCGGGCGGCTCCGGTCCGATGGCGCTCTCGGCTCCGATGACGTCGGCCGGCCTGGCCTCGCTGTCGACTTCCGGCGACTCCGGGGTGCGATCCTCACCCCCGACCTCCGGTGTTCCTCCTTACAGGTTCCGGGCGACTCCGGAGTGCGATCCTCACTCCCGACCTCCGGTGCTCCTCTACCTCGGTCTCCGACGACTCCGGAGGGCGGACTTCACCCTTCCGATGACGCCGCTCACTCGACCTCGGTTCACCTCCTTCTCGACCCTTGGTATTCCACTCGACCTCCGCCGGCGCCCTCTTACGACCTCAGGCGGCTCCGGGTACGACGTCTGCTACCTCAGTCAGCGCCGCTTCTCCACCTCGGGCTCCAGGTCTTCGGCTACTCGACGCCAGGCTCCAGGGAAACCAGTTCTCAGGTCAGAATCTTGCTGTCTTCTTGTTTCTAAGGCCTGTTCCTGCTGTCCAGGTCCTTAGGATGGTTTTCTTCTGACTTCTTCCCACACAGGGCTATAGGCTGGGATCCATCAGTAGGGACAAGTATCAAGGGTGGGTTTATGGACCCCACTCCAGGCACAAGTTTCCACCCCTGCTGCTTCACTCCTTCCTCCTTCACTGTGGTGCTCCTCTCTCTTCACCAGTCAGGTGCCAACTGCCAGCTCCAACTGCCAACTCTCTCTCTTATCCTCCCAACATTCTAAACGGTTTCCAACTGTCACACAGTTCTGGAATCTCCTGGAAGGTTCTGGAAGGTGCTGGTAGGTTCCAGTGGATGCTGGTGATGTCATGGGAGGCCACCATTTTGTGCTTCAGGCCCTCAGACAGAAGTTTCAGGGGTAGCTAAAATGGCTCCCTGAATCTGTAGCAACACTAAAAAGAAGTCTGGTGGTTCCCAAAAAGGAAAAATTCAAACAGGGTTTGAGGCAAAAGTGGGACAAAATAAATAATGATGAGGAGGGACCACCCAAAGGGCTGACAGGTCTAACACGCGTCCCCCCCAGCTGAAAGTGGGGAGAGCTACCCAACCCCTTGGGAGTTCTCATCACTAAGGCGGAAATACCTTGAGAGACCGTCTGCATTGGCGTGGTCCACTCCAGGCCGATGTTCCACCTGAAAGTCCATCCCCTGTAGGTAAATAGACCACCTCAACAACTTGGGATTCTCCCCCTTCATTTGCATCAGCCAACGAAGGGGTCGGTGGTCGGTCTGAACCAGGAAGTGCGAGCCAAACAGGTATGGCCGCAACTTCTTCAGAGCCCATACCACTGCAAAGGCTTCACGCTCTATTGCACTCCACTTCTGTTCCCTGGGAAGTAGTCTCCTGGATAGGAAGACCACGGGTTGATCCAGACCCTCCTCGTTGAGTTGCGATAACACTGCCCCAATGCCATGTTCTGATGCATCTGTCTGGACAATGAACTCCTTGGAAAAGTCTGGGGCCCTTAAGACCGGGGCCTCGCACATGGCTTTCTTCAATTTCTCAAAGGCTTGCTGACAAGCCTCCGTCCAGACTACCCGTCGAGGTTGTTTCTTGGACGTGAGCTCCGTGAGAGGGGCTACGATGGTACCGTACCCCTTCACGAAGCGGCGATAGTATCCCGTGAGGCCCAAAAATGCTCGGACCTCAGTCTGTGTCTTGGGGGGTTCCCAGGCCATGATGGCCTCGATCTTCGCCTGGAGGGGTTGCACCGTTCCCCTACCCACCAAGTGTCCAAGGTACACTACCGACCCCTGCCCGATCTGGCACTTGCTGGCCTTGATCGTCAATCCAGCTTGTCTCAGGGCCTGGAGAACAGCTTGCAGGTGACGCAAGTGATCCTCCCAGCTGTTACTGAAGACGGCTATGTCATCCAGATAAGCAGCAGAGAAACTCTCCATTCCGGTGAGGATCTGGTTTACCAGGCGCTGAAACGTGGCAGGTGCGTTCTTGAGCCCAAAGGGCATCACACAGAACTGGTAGTGGCCATTGGGCGTGGAGAAGGCTGACCTTTCCCTTGCTCCATCAGTCAGAGAGATCTGCCAGTACCCTGAAGTAAGGTCAAAGGTACTTAGATATTGGGCAGCTCCCAGCCGGTCAATCAATTCATCCGCCCTAGGGATCGGATGTGCATCAGTCTTTGTCACTGAATTCAGTCCCCGGTAGTCCACACAGAACCTCAGTTCTGGTTGGGCACCCGGTGGTGCAGCTTTTGGTACTAACACCACCGGACTAGACCAGGGGCTGCTAGAAGGTTCAACCACTCCTAGCTCCAGCATCTTAGTGACTTCACTATGAATGCTGGCCTTCACCTTGTCTGACATCCGGTAGATCTTGGACTTCACAGGTGGGCTGTCTCCTGTGTCCACGTCATGGACGCACAGGTGAGTCCTACCCGGGACAAGGGAGAACAACGAGGAGTACTGCCCCAGGACCTGGCGACAGTCCTCCTGCTGTTCAGGAGTTAGAGATGGGGAGAGAATCACTCCCTCCACCGACCCATCCTTTTCTTGAGACGCAAACAGATCAGGGAGAGGCTCGCTTTCCACGTCCTCTCCTCCGTCAGTCACCATCATCAAGATGACTTCGGGCCTCTCATGGTGGGGTTTGAGGCGGTTGGCATGCAGCACCCGCAGGGGCTGACGAGGGGTCTTCAGGTCCACCAAGTAGGTAGCCTTACCCTTCTTCTCCAACACCTCAAAGGGTCCTGACCAGCGATCTTGGAGGGCACTAAGCTCTCCAGGTTCGATCACCCACACCTTCTGGCCAGGCTCCAACTCCACCGGGTGAGCGTTGTGGTCATACCACGCCTTCATTACTGCTTGGCTGGCTTCCAAGTTGTCAGAAGCTTGCTTCCACAACTTAGCCATTTGGCTCCGGAAGGCCAGCATGTAGCTCACCACATCCTGGGGGAGCTTTCTGGGAGTTCTTTCCCATCCGTCTCTCACCAGGTTAAGAGGTCCGCGTACAGGGTGCCCATACAGAAGCTCGAAGGGGCTGAAGCCCACTCCCTTCTGTGGCACTTCCCTGTAAGAAAAGAGTAAACAGGGTAGGAGGACGTCCCATTTCCTCCGCAGGCTTTCAGGCAGACTTCTGATCATGCCCTTCAAGGTTTTATTAAACCTCTCCACCAGACCATTGGTCTGGGGGTGGTAAGGAGTTGTGAACCGGTAGGTCACTCCACACTCCTTCCACATTGCCCGCATATATGCTGACATGAAGTTGGTCCCCCTGTCGGACACAACTTCCTTGGGAAAACCCACTCGGGTAAAGATTCCCATCAGGGCCCTAGCCACAACAGGTGCTGTTATGGTCCTCAGAGGTATTGCCTCTGGGTACCGTGTGGCATGATCCACCAGAACCAGGATAAACCTGTGACCAGCTGTAGTTGGTGGATCTAATGGACCCACAATGTCGATGCCCACCCTTTCAAAGGGGGTGCTAACGACAGGAAGTGGTTCCAGGGGAGCTTTCAGCTTCACCCCTGTTTTCCCACTGGCTTGGCAAGACACACATGTCCGGCAGTAGGTATCGGACGACACTTTCATCTGAGGCCAATAAAAGTGTGGGACAAGACGGGCGAAGGTCTTGTCTTGCCCCAGGTGTCCTGCCAATGGTATCTCGTGAGCCAACTCTAAAAGGAAGGCTCGATAACGTTGAGGGACTACCAAGGCTCGTGACGATCCATGTAGGGGTGCCTTGGGTTCACTGTAGAGGAGGCCATCCTCCCAGTAAACACTGTAGTTCCCTTCAACGTTCCCTGCTGCCTGGGCTTCGGCCTGTCGCCTCAGCCCCTCAAGGGTAGGGCACTCCCTCTGGCCCTGGCAGAATTCCTCCCTGGACGGGCCTCCCTCCACGTGCCACTCGGCCGGGATGGGTAGGTCCTCCAGGTTGGTAACGTCCCCCTCCGCAGACTCCTGGTCCACCACCTCCGGTGGCCTATCCGTCCTACGGGGTGGAGACGCCGAGGCAGGCTCCTCCTGTCCTCGGTTCTTCCCTTGACTGGCAGCTGGCTGGGCCTTTGTTCCAGGCTCCAGCCGGAATGAGCTCCCTCTTCGGGTAGTCTCGGACCTTGTGCTAACACAGGCCCAGTCAGGTGTACCCAGCATCTCGGTGTGAGTCCGGTATTCCACCTCCTTCCAAGCGTTGTGCTCCATGTCATTGCCCAGCAGACAATCGACTGGCACGGCAGGGCTTACGGCAACTCGAAGTGAACCTGCAACCCCCCCCCATTCAAAGGGAACCTCTGCCACGGGATAGTGGCCGGTTCTGCCGTCAGCCATCGCGGCTGGGTGGAGTACATCGGGAATGACTTGCTCTGGAGACACCAGTTGGCTACGTACCATAGTCATACTGGCTCCTGTGTCTCTCAGAGCCTCCCCTCTTTGGCCATTGATGGTGATCCACTGCCCATACTTTGCAGTATTTGCGGGCACCTGGATCTTAGGAACCATCTCCCGTTCTCCCAGGGACACTAAAGTGACACCCGCCCACTCCCTTCCCTTAGTTAAGGGCATCTCCTCCCCGAGCACTACACTAGCTACTCCGGGGGGCTTTCCTCCAGTGGGAGGGGGTGAGCGTTTCTGACACTTCGGATCTCCTTTATAGTGTCCAACGCCACCGCACTCGTAGCAATGGACAACCCTTGGCTGCTGACTCTGGCCAGGATTAGGGTTTCTGGGTGGGCTAGCCTTAGAGGTGAATCCTGTTCCCTTCCCTTGGAAGTTATTTTGGGGGCCTTTGGAGAACTCCTTTTTCTTTTCCCCTCCTTCTTTCTTCTGGGGGGCGCCCTGTCCGGCCTTTTGAGTATCCCCTCCAGTCCCCCTTGTGGACACCCGGGTACTAGCCCAAATGTCCGCCTCCTCAGCAAGCTTCCGGGGACTGGTCAGCTTGCTATCCACCAGGTGTTGCCGCAGTTCAGGGAAACATTTCTCGAGTAGGTGTTCCTTCAATACTAGGTCAAACAGCTCCTCGTAGTTCCTTACTTCACTGCCCTGAATCCAACCTTCCAGTGCCTTCTTTGCATAGTCCAGGAAGTCCACCCAATTCTGTGTGCCCAGTTTGTGACTACCCCTGAACTTCTGTCTGTACTTTTCCGGAGTAAGTCCAAACTTCCTGATGAGCGCCAGTTTCATGGTGGGGTAGTGGGTTTGCTCATCCTCTTCGAGGGCCAATAAAGCATCCCTACCAGCTGGAGGCATGTATTTATACAGTCCCCCTCCCCAATACTTCGCTGGAACCCCATGGGCCCTCAATGAGACCTCATAGGCTGCTAGCCACTTGGCGATGTCGTCACCTGTCCCATAGCTCGCTACAATGTCCTTTGGCAGGTAAGGTTTGGATTCCCTGGTGGACTCTTGGTTTTGGCTGCCACCATTGGGAACAGGTTGTGCCCCGATTCGCAAAATCTGAAGATCTATTTCTTTCAGGCGCAATTCATGGGCCATCCTCTGCTCCTCCTTTTCCTTCTCCAGCTTTGCTAAGTCCCATGTGAGCTGTCTTTTCTCCCTCCGGTCTGCTAACTCCACTTCAGACAAGCCCCCGCTAGAGGCACGGCTGCCCCCCCTAGAAAGTGTCCTGGGCCCTGCGGACAGGTTCCCCACCTCAGGTTGGTACATCTCAGCCCCCTCGGGGTCAGGCTCTCCATCCCTGTCTTCTTCCTCAGCCTTGCTTTCCCTGCGTGCCTCCCCCCAAGCCCTTAAGCTGGTTTGAAGTGCACCCTTCTTTGCTCCTGGGGGACAGTACACCCCCTCTCGCTGGCAAAACTCCCTGAGTTGGGCCACAGTGTACGTGTCTAGATTCTCAAGAACAAACTCCATCTTGCCCACTCAGGTTAGAGGACAGGTTTTGTGCAGTAACAATGCAGGGGGGTACCTTTAATAATACCTCCTCCCACCACCAGAGTAAATTTGGAAAAAACAAAAACCCACAATTAGGAAGGCCGCTGTGAGAAAACTCCCGGTGTAGGCCTATGGACTACCCACAGTTATTGTTGAGTATATGTAGGCACAGCTCTATCCCACCACTGAACACCAATTTATGTTGGAAACAGCCCACTCCCACTCCGCAGGGTGGTGGTGGACCTTCCCGACACAACGGGGTAGCTTGGCTCGAGTGGTCAGGAAACAGGCGCAGTGCTAAGCATACAATATACCCATACAATAACCATGCGTGCATCCGTTCCAAAAACGACTCTACACCGTAAAAATTATGAAAATATGCTTTCTTTATCTTTCTTCTCTTAGTTGCTGATTGGGAAAATAAATAACAATCACAGTATATACATTTTAAATAGAGCAGGTCAAATAAATACTGGCTGTTTGCTGAAATAAATAGGGGTGATCATAAATAACAGGGCATAAATACAAGTGCAATATATACAGTCAATTAAATACTTTGAGGTAATAAATACTGTACTAATAAATACTGTCCCAATAAGTACTGTACACCAACAAGTCCTGTGGACCTATAAATTCAGTGCAGCAATAAATAGATAAGAACTTAATAAATACAGTATCCCCAATAAATAATTAGAAGTATACAGTACACTTTGTGAATCAGATGGCACTTCAATTCTTAAGGGCTGATTTGGCCCAGGTACAGCTTGTAGGGTGTGGAAGGCTTGAGGGGGGGCTACTCCCTGGCTGAGGCAAAGGCTGAGGCCTAAACTGAGGTAGATCAAAAAGGGGGGAAATTCCAATGCCCTGGCTTCCCTCTCCACACAACCTCTCTAGGTTAGTCCCAGTTCACCCCAGGCACAGTCAGGTGGGTTTCAGCACCTCCCTAGCCCCTTAGAGTAGTCTCTCAGGTCTCCACAGGGCCTTAGGCGCCCTCTACTCCACTTACTGCCCTTTTCTGATGTTCCGACGCCGCTGGAGTCGTGTCGACGCCGTGAGGCGGTTCCGGTTCGGTCTCGGCGGCCTCGGCACAGTGTCAGTTCTTTGACGACGCCGGTAGGCGGTTCCGGTCCGATGTCGGTGGCCTCGGTTCGAACTCGACCTCCGATTCGACGGCGTCGGGCAGTCTCTTCACACGATGTCGACTTCGGGCGGCTCCGGTCCGATGGCGCTCTCGGCTCCGATGACGTCGGCCGGCCTGGCCTCGCTGTCGACTTCCGGCGACTCCGGGGTGCGATCCTCACCCCCGACCTCCGGTGTTCCTCCTTACAGGTTCCGGGCGACTCCGGAGTGCGATCCTCACTCCCGACCTCCGGTGCTCCTCTACCTCGGTCTCCGACGACTCCGGAGGGCGGACTTCACCCTTCCGATGACGCCGCTCACTCGACCTCGGTTCACCTCCTTCTCGACCCTTGGTATTCCACTCGACCTCCGCCGGCGCCCTCTTACGACCTCAGGCGGCTCCGGGTACGACGTCTGCTACCTCAGTCAGCGCCGCTTCTCCACCTCGGGCTCCAGGTCTTCGGCTACTCGACGCCAGGCTCCAGGGAAACCAGTTCTCAGGTCAGAATCTTGCTGTCTTCTTGTTTCTAAGGCCTGTTCCTGCTGTCCAGGTCCTTAGGATGGTTTTCTTCTGACTTCTTCCCACACAGGGCTATAGGCTGGGATCCATCAGTAGGGACAAGTATCAAGGGTGGGTTTATGGACCCCACTCCAGGCACAAGTTTCCACCCCTGCTGCTTCACTCCTTCCTCCTTCACTGTGGTGCTCCTCTCTCTTCACCAGTCAGGTGCCAACTGCCAGCTCCAACTGCCAACTCTCTCTCTTATCCTCCCAACATTCTAAACGGTTTCCAACTGTCACACAGTTCTGGAATCTCCTGGAAGGTTCTGGAAGGTGCTGGTAGGTTCCAGTGGATGCTGGTGATGTCATGGGAGGCCACCATTTTGTGCTTCAGGCCCTCAGACAGAAGTTTCAGGGGTAGCTAAAATGGCTCCCTGAATCTGTAGCAACACTAAAAAGAAGTCTGGTGGTTCCCAAAAAGGAAAAATTCAAACAGGGTTTGAGGCAAAAGTGGGACAAAATAAATAATGATGAGGAGGGACCACCCAAAGGGCTGACAGGTCTAACACAATTTATTTCCGGTGTGCATGTATGATGTAAATGACTTCTTAAGACAGCTATAGTGACAACAGGTCTAAGAAACAAACTATGTGGCCATCAAAGCTACAGAGCAAGCAAATCACTGTGGGTAGAAATATGAGGAGCAGTAAGTAGAACCGATTAGCTGGTTGTTTATGTAGAAATAAGAAATGTGTTCCTCGAGTGTAATAATAGTTTTGCATGTTATCTGTTATAAAACCCCATACTGCACATACAATTTAGTGGCAGGGCTGGCACAAAGTTTAAATTGTTGAGGTCTATAATAAAGTCTGATATGATGCAAACCATAATTCCACAACGCAGCACTCTCTTGGTGTTATGATAACCATGCGCTTTGCTTGTTTACTGACCTACTGCCCAATAACCCTACGTTATCTGAGCGCTTTATGGGAACAAGGAAACATATACATACAATAATTAATGTTTAAATGAGAAAGAAATCTTACCGGCGATTGCGGCTTGGAAAAATTCACATGAGCGTAGAGAAGTACTGCTATGTCCTTGTGTCCAGCATCCAATGCTATAGACAATGCTGTACTCCCGTCCTACAAACAAACAAGAGCATGTCATGAACCACCAAGACAAAAGTTAAAGGCATCTATGAAACCAAAGAAATACATTAAGATTTGTTGGTTAATCAATCAAGGTATTACCACAATGCTGGCACTCCACTGTCTGGCTAAATCCCTCAATCCAAGGGTGCAGTCTGAAATGTCTATTACTCCTACATGGATTACGAAGATGGCAGATAAAATTCATTTAAACTTAAGAGAAAACACAAGATTTTTTCTTGGAAAATTATATTAGGATACGATTACAACATTTTTGCACACCTAATTTAAAGTTAGGTGTAGAGCAAATGCCATCTATGGGAATACTTTGCAAGTTATGATTCACCAAATCGGCATCTGTGCATGCTACGCCTTTAAGACAGAATTTGAGCTGGACCTTTAAGAAGCTCTTACCACTAAATCACATCTAAGCATCAGTCTTTATTACTTCTCTGAAAGGGTTTACAGAAGACAGTTCTTGAGTTTTATCTTGAATTTTACCATGCTAGTTTCTTTTTTTATGGTAGTTAGATGGTTGTTCAATCACCAAACTCAAAGATGCCCCAATCTGCACAGCCGGAGTGTAATCGTATGGTTAAATGTTATTGGTACAGTACTGCAGTGCAGTTCATCCCGTTAACAGGTTGTTTGTATTCCACCACTGCAAAGAGCGATGAGTGTGGCTGTCTATCAACACTAGATCCTCTAATTGACCCTGTGACTAAGACCACTGTCGTGCTAGATATTCCGGAAGCGGTCCCGTGCAGCTGTGCATGTGGCACTATGGCGATGCCATCATACCCAACAGACGCATAATAGTTCTGACTGTTAACTGTTGATTGAGTTGGAAATGTGGTATTATATCGTTTGAAAATCCTGGATTCTTGCTGTATTTAGGATAGTCCCCAGAGACTGGTAAATCTGTAAAGGCTGAGATGAGATTTTTGGAAATTGATGTCAACGCCTAGCCGATGGAGCAGGTTTATGGCATTTTGGGTGTGTTTTTGACACAGAGGAAGAGTGCTGGCTTTGATAAGCCAGTCGACGAGATATGGGAAAACATGGATGTTTTTTCTGAGTACATATGCTGCTGCCCCAGCTAAGCATTTGGTAAATTCTCGAGGTGCAGTAGTTACTCCAAATGGGAGGACTTTGAATTGGTAATGTTTGCCTGCTATCACAAACCTTCGGTATTTGCGATGTCCTGGATGTATTGGAATGGTAAAGTAGGCGTCCTTTAAGTCTAGGGCTAACAGAAAGTCGCCTTGATGTAAAAGTGGGATCACGTCTTGGAGAATGACCATATGGAAATGCTCTGACAGGATGTAATGATTTAATGTCTGTAGATCTAAGATTGGTCGCAAAGATCCGTCCTTGTTGGGGATTAGGAAGTATGGGGAGTATACTCCTGACCCCTGATGTTGTAGAGGGACAGGTACTATAGCTCCTTTGAGTAAAAGAGGTTGAATATCCTGTGAGTAATGTTTGTTGTTCCAGAGACAGTCTGTGAGTGTGAGATGGAATGTTTGGAGGTGTGGTGATGAGCGCTAGATAATAACCATGTTGGATAATGTCCAACACCCACTGATCCAATATTATGGATTGCCAAGTAGGGAGAAACCTTTGTGGAAAGGGTTTCAAAGAAGAAATCCTGCTCTAAAGGCTCCTTATGAAGTGTTACCTGATAAGTTGCAGTCCTGCCAGTAAGCTTCTGATAAGAGGTGGTGTCATCGGGAGGAAATGGCCTAGCAGGGTACAAGATGGGATCAGTGTCCCTTGTAGGGTCAATGTCGTAGGTCGACCAAGTATCAGGGGGCTGCCGTGTATCAAATATATCTCCTGTCCCATGCCCACCTGAGAAGGAATGTGGGGACCCCTGAGGAGTGATGTTTACTGAATCACCCCGAGAGTGAAGGTGAAAGTGGTGGGGGAATAAAGGGTAGTGGGGCAGAGGAGAAGATGGTGTAGAAAGGTGCAAGAGACAGGTGGCTTTGTCAGTTTTCTTAGGTTGCACCGGCAGATCAATAGCCTCTCCGAAGGAGAGTTGGCGCTTGGACAGAGGTGGTGCAGAAACCACAGTCTTGGCCAGAATACGCCTAATGTGAGGCTGTATTTGGATTTGCCTCTAGCGGGCATCGAGTTTCTCCTGCATCTTGGGGAGAATCGGTTCCACTGGATTACCAGGGTCAGATCTCAGTGCCGGTCTCCAAATATTCAGAGCCAAGATGAATTTCTATTTTTGTGCCGCAGTGGTCAGTGCAGAAGGTCGAGCTAGTCAGCTGGGCACCGAAGTGGATGGCTTTAACTGAAGTTTTGGTGCCGAGCCCCGGCAGAGATTAAAGGAGTAAATGGTCAGTAAGATTCTCATCTTATTATCTGAAAACAGTTTTGTATTAAAACATAGAAGCTTTACAGAAGTACCATTCATTACAATAGGGCTAATACCCTGCACAGCAAGATATTAATCCTACTGTGCAGGGTATTAGCCCTATTGCAACGACAGTTCTCAGGTGTAGCAAACTTATATGCATCTCCATAGTGTTCTGGATATTGGAGAGATACGTCTAAAGGTAAGAGAGCCATAGACTGAACAAAATTACTGTCAATGGCGAGTTCGCCAACGATGCAAAATGTATCTATACGAATGACAAGGGATCAGTCATCAGTACTGGAATAATGGCTTCAATAAGACAGCTTACTGGCACGGATGGTGTGCATCAGACTCAGTTGCTGAATGGCCCATGTGCACGTCAGCTGTAAAAATGTATTTCTTTGTTGAGGGGGGATTCTGTTCAGTGGCTGATATCTTGTTGACATTGGGTTTTGTGCTGCTGACTGGCCCTTCATGGACAGTGGGCTCTGAGCTATCAGATGGTCGCTCAACATCCATGGATTCCTTATCATGGATTGATCCTTCATTGATGGCAGCGGTTTCGAGCTGTCAGCTGGTAATTTGCTGATTTGAGGGCGTTCATTTTAGTAGGCGTCATCTGCACCACTGACTATTTCACCAACAGCAAAGCTATGGTATGTACACATTTAGACAGGTGTCAAAGTCATAACCCCTGCGACCAATATAATGTCATTGACTGACCTATCCAACTTGGTCATAGATGATAACAAAATGTACATTTCCTTTGGTTTTCTGACTGGGAATTCAGCGGAGAGAAGAAAAGCAGCCATTTTATCAGTCTTCTTGGAGTACTCTGTCAGACCTGCAGGGTCGTCTGGATGGCGTGATTCCATCTTACTCTTTAGACCAGAAGAGTAAGGCTGACCAGGAGACTGAACCTTTCTAGTAGGTTCAGTGAGTCGCTTCATAGAGGATGTTGAAGACTCTCCATAATCATCTCGGACTTGTTCAAAGTCCAATTTTGTCTTTCTCTAAGGTCTTGAGTGCCACCCGCCTGTCACAATCTTGTGTTCTTCTTTGGAAGTATTAGATAAATATCACATTTCTTTGGGTCATTATCAGGATGAAGGCAAGCTATACAAAGCATGTGCCCGTTCTTTGAATCTGTTTATTTTTCAACACCCTTTTTAAAAAGTAACTTATTTTTCTGATTCTACATTGTCTTTCTTTTTTTTTTTAAAAGTATTGAATACCACAGAGAAAAATGGTATCACATGTTTCATCTGGAAATATGTGGAGTATTCTGCTAAAAAATACTCCAGAACGGTAAATATTGGAGCAGCATTCCGTAAGATTCTCTCTCTTTTATAAGAGAGAGAAAATCTGACATTTGGCGCCTCAGGTGAGCAGTAAAGGGCACTGTCTCTCCACCTCACTGGTCAGAGTTTTGGACATATCACAGCAGATTGTACGAGGTCTATAAGAATGTTTAATATTCATGAATGCAGATGAATGACTGCTGTTCAGCATTAACGCACAGAAAATCCAAAGCCCAGAGATGGGGGAAGTATTCAAGCAAGTGAATCTATGAAAGATTCAATGCTGGAGAGTATTTACACAGACAGGGTAACAAAGGCTAGGTTGCAGCAAAACTATAAACAGGGGCTAAATACCAATATGTAATGGATCATGCTTTTTCCTTGCAGAATGGAGGTGACCGAGGCAGCAAACTGGTAAGATGGTCTAAAGTTTTTAAAATCCATCCATATGTTGAAAATCCTTTTTTGAAGCTGAAGCAAAATAAAAGCCATGGATTGTAGATATGTTTAACATATAGACAAGTATAATTTCTAAATGTAATCCTCTGAGGGTATAGAGTTCATAGCTTACAATGTTTGCAAATATAAACATTTGTTAAACAAAATAAATGCAAAAAACGAAACAAAACGGAGGTTGTCCTGTACGGCAGATAGCTAATTTAATTGCTTCCCACTGTAAAGGGTGACAAAATGACATTTCTATGAAACGTTTACAAATCTGGACAACATATATCTTCAAAGAAAGGGATGGTTTGGCATACGATATTTTGTTATCATAGACACTCACATTGTCTGACAGGGCAGCATTACAGCCTTGCTGAGCCAGCAGAAGCTTTACAATTTCCACATGTCCATGTTCACTGGCACACATCAATGCAGTGGAACCTTCATCATCCTGGATAGTAACATCTGCGCCACATGCCAACAGGGCCTTTACCATATCAATCCTGCCATGGCTCACCGCAAGCATGAGAGCAGTCTGTCCAGCCTGTCAAGAAAAAGTAAAGATGTCAGGAATACATGGAACTGAAATATGGAAGTCACTCATTAAAATATCATATTTAAAAGAAAGCATAGGTAAACAGCTAATTTACCTATTTATTGTAGTCATAGTTGACTTCCTACATAGAACCACATCAGAATTCCTTTCTCAATAGGAAGATCAAAAAACACAATTAAATGCAAACTAAATAGCCAGCACTTGTTTTCAATCAACAACAAGCATTGGCAAAGTCAATAGGTATCGCCTCCACGATTGCTAATGTGTTTTAGCATTTTTGTGCACCAGTGTGGCTAAAGCATGGCTAAAGGTTAGTGGCATAGAGGAGAGTGGTGTGGAGTTGATTGGAGTGACGTGGCACAGAATGGAGCAGTGCGTCAGAGAATGGAATAGCGTAGAGTCAAGTAGCATAGAGCAGAGTGTAGTAGACTGGAATGGGGTACAGTGTTGTAGAGTGGAATACAATGGAGTGTAGAGTGTCCTTGAGTGGAGTGTTGCACAGTAGAGTAGAGTGGCATGCAGTGGAATGGCCTAACGTAGAGTGGTGTAGAGTGAAGAGAAAGAGTACAGTAGAGTGGAGGCGTGTCAGAGTGGAATGGCATAGAGTGGCATAAAGTGGAATAGGGTTGTGGAGTTGCATAAGTAGATGGGAGTGGGGTAGAGTGAAGTTGTGTAGAAGAGTTGAGTGGCATAATGTCATAGAGTATGGCATAGAGTGGAGTAATATAGTAGAGTGCAGTTGCATACAGTGTTGTGGAGTCGAGTGGTGTAGAGTGTTGTAGAATAGAGTGTCAAAGACCGGAGTAGAGTAGGGCTACAGAGTAGTGTCATAGATTAGAGTGGCATAGAGTAGAGTGAAGTGGCGTAAAGTGGCTTGCAGTGGAGTAGATTGGAGTACAGTACAATAGAGTGGTGTAGAGTGGAGTGTAGTAGCATGTAGAGTAGTAGAGTGGAGTCAAGTAGAATGACCTAGAATGGAGTGGTATAGAGTGGAGTTTAGGAATAGATTGTTGTAGAGTGAAGCAGAGTGTAGTGGAGCAGTGTAAAGTGGAGTGTGATAGTGAAGTAGAGTGCCATTGAGAGGCATACAATGGAGGGGGCAGATTGGAGTAAAGCGATGTAGAATGGAGGGGCATAGAGTGGTGTGGAGTAAAGTATTGTAGAATGGGCATAGAGTGGAGCGGCACATAACGTAGTACAGTGAGGGAGAAGAGTGTCGAAGTGGGGAGTACCTCGTTGTAGAGGGGAGTTAAGTGTTGTGGAGCAGCGTAGAGTGTCAGAGTGGTGTTGCATGGAGTGGGGTATGCATGGTGTGGTAGCACACTGCCATTACAGCAAACACATTGTCAATTGAAATCCCCATTACATTTGCAAAGACATACAGTTTTACTGACAAAACATCAGCGCACAAACAATGTGTGGAAATCTGCATCACCTAGTGAACTGATTTATTTTCATCCTATCAATATATTTATTTCTACCACACTTCAGAATTACAAAAAAATATAATTTGTGCTTTCCTAATTTTGATAAATTCTGAAATATTTGTACAGTTTATTTACATTTTGTTGTACACTAGAAAAACAACATCCTACAGCCTTCTTATTTTCTTATACCCGGGTAGATTGTCACACAAGTCCTCTTACTTTGCAGTCAGAGAAAGAAAACTAAACAACAAGCTCCCTGGAAGACCGAGCCGAACATTTGACCTCCATCTTTGAATACACAGCAAATGTGACGAGAAAACAACATTTAAAGGCCTGTTTATTGCCCATTCGTTTCTGAACTTCAGCATGCTTGTTATGGCATGGTTGTGAAACTGAAGAAGAGGATTGTTTAAGTTATGACATTAGTGAAGAGCAATGACCAAAATAAACAAGCTCTTAGATAGAAAGGTTTCCTCACAGGCATGCAAGATTGATGAACTGGAGTGGCAAAGATATGTAGAATCAGTCAAGCAGAAAGATAGGAGGCAGGAAACCTTTTCAAAGAAATACACCCATGTTTACTGCTTGCTGAACTAGCATATGAAGGAGATAACTAAAAACACACCTACTCTTGTGGAGTGCCTCACAAAAAAAGAAGGAAAAAACAAAAGTTCCCAGAAAGCGAGCACTTGTGAAAGAATACAAGGAGCCAGTCACAGAGGTGGTTAGCAGGCTATGCTCCATGGGAGGGACAAATCCATGCTGGACAGCCAAAAACAAATAAACGCAGCAAGCAAATGTGAGTTACAAACCACAAAGCCAATGATAAGCAATGGGCAGAATTCATTCCCAGAGAACTTCCAGAATGTCCCAAGAGGTTTAAGTTGGCTTTCATCAGGGCCGCATTTCTTTAGTAGCATTTCTTAGAGCTCCATGACGAGAAGGATATGGGAGAAGGAGGAGGTAAATAGGTTAACGGCCAGGAAGAATACTTTGATGGAAGTTTGACTACAAGATTCACCCGACTCCTTTCCCTCATAGAGCTTTAAATAAGACAGTACTAAAGCAATTTGAACATAGAGACAAAATGGGTCGGTATGTATGGCATGTATGAGTATGGTGAATAGAAGTTTCACAAGTGAATGCACACAAATAGGATACTAATGGGATCCGTCTGGGGTCCTGATGAAAGCCAACTAGCCTGGCAAGGTATTGGTGTGAAGGCTGAAACATGTTGACCTAGGGATACAGAGGACACTGATTTCCTTAGTGCATGCCCACCTGTTTTTAACTCCGTCAGGGTGCAGTCTGAAAATAAAATTAACCCCCAGGACACCCTAGACTAATTTAAATCTAGGATCCCAACCAATAACCAAAGAGCTCCCTTGGCTACCAAGGTTGAACCCGTCCAGATATACTAGGTATCTGGACGAGGACTCAATGATGAAGCATGCTACCTGGAATCCCAGGGGGTGACAGCCCTTTTAACACCTTCGGGTGATACCCATGGGCAGGTAGGGAAGAGATGGGCTAATCAGGGTAGGGGTTCCCTACTATTGTTTTTGAATGGTTAGACATTTATTACTACGGCACAATTTTTCATTTTTTTTACCACAGTACAGCCAGACTGATATGTGAACAACAGTGTTTACTGCTTTACTGACAGCATGTTTCAATGCCTTTACACGGAAAAGAACACTGTAAAAAGCCTGTTCACTGTGATTTCACCTCATTAAGCAAACCTAATCCTATGCAACTTTGACTGAAGTATTGATTTGAACAATTGGCATGAAAAAAACACTGTGGGATAAACCATATATGAGGATACTCAGAGTATAACATTTTCTATATAACCAATAGAGAGTGATGGGACAACACAGTTGTGGTTCTTTCTCCCTGCAGTCAATAATGAAATAAGCAATATTTTACACTCTGCACATCTGCAATACGCAGAGCATATAAAATAGGTAATCATGTAATATAGTCCATTGAGGAGTTATGCTGACATCCTAGACCACGAATCCAGCGACAAAGTGCTTTGTAAATGTCACCAGAATCCCAAGAATGCAATACAGGACCATATTACACGCTATCCATTATGTATTTATTACACTACGTTTATTTGAGGTAGTTAGCTTAAAATTATTTTATTTGAAGTGAAGCTAAGAAAAGGGCACTGAATAGAATTATAATGTTTAGGTATACATTTCAAATAAGTTGTTGATAAATAATGGCCAGCAATCTGTGGCTGCAGTATTTACCACATAATTATGGATTTATGACATCTGCTACATAATTTTCCACATAACTTTGCATAGTTCCCAAAAATAATTCTAGCTCAAATGGAAGAAAATACTGCCAGAGTGTGCCTTTTTTGCTTCATAATCCTAGTGGCCCTTACAATGGCAAAGCTAAGCAGAGTGGCTTGACTGCTCTGGCAACAATGATGAAATATTTCCATATTTCATGGCTACATATGAAATATTCAATGTTATACTACTCCATTCAGTACAATAAAAGCACCCGAGCATGTAATATACACACACACACATTAATTTACTGACCTTATAGTATAAGATTGTAACGTACATTAAAAAAAACGAATTTCACTGGAAAAAAGCAAAGGTTAAAGTAATGTAACAATTACGTGTCGGAATGTGAAATTAGCTAATGTTACGAAGCCCTGAAATACACCAGTTGTAGGTTAGTCAAAAAACTATAACGTTAACCCCCAACATGCAGCCCCGGAACTCATCTATGTACAAACATTCAACCCACATGTTGTTATTTTTTTATTTTAACATCCTATACGTGATGTAATATGTGCAGTCATAAGCATTGCATGATGAGGGCAGAAGTTATAGTTTTTTGTCTAAACTAGAACTGGTGCATTTGAGTGTGTTTTGGATTACTTAACCTTAGCTCACGTCTCATTGCATGTTCTCATTGTTAATGACTAACTTGAACCTCTGTTTTTTCAGTGATTTTTATTTTATTGTTTACAATTATATTCTCGATTGGACTAACAGCCAACTCTTTGCATGCAGCGAATCAGAATTGCATACGGCCAAACAACAGGGCCTATCTGACCTCCATGGGCATCTAGTCCCTGCTGCACTCAACCTGCATAATCTTCCTTTTAATTTTACATTTTTTTCTGATGCTACGGTACTGCGGCAGTACCCATCCCACAAACATCTACCCCATGGTACTCAGTGACGCTCACATAGCACTATGGTACCATGCAGTGGCGTAACGAAACTTGAGGCCCCCCCCCCCCCCCCTTTGCTAAGTACATGAAGGGGGGCCCCCTCCGGAGCTCTCATTCCAGGGTACTGTGCAGAGGAGGTCCCCTGGAGCTCAGCATCCCCCCCCCCACACTGCAGGGGCTTTTGTTACGCCACCGGTACTATGGGTCGGAAGCTTGTGACATGAATACCGTGGTACCTCATGGAAGAGTTTTGTTGTTTCTCTCAAGAGTACTGCAGTACCTGCGACCAAACTTTTGTTTTTAATTTTAATCACTTGGGAATTACTCTGGGTGTCTACACAAGTACCAGAGAGTCAGAGTGTCCCTACCTGCCCATTTATGCGCTTTAAAAACTTATTTCAAGACACGGGGCAGAGTCCTGTAATGGCCACCGTAACAGTCTCTTGAGCTGTTGTGTCAGATGAGTCAGCTCGTGTATTACTGTGCTATGGTTCTGGCAACCGCAGTACCACATTGTTTGACAGGAGAAAATGCTCTATTTGTCAATAGGGTGCGAATATTCATTTTCCCTCCAGAACTGCAGTAGTCTCGCGGTACATAAAGGTCCAGATATCACTAGATATTCCAGGAAAATAACCACTTCATGTCCTCCAGAGCACATCTTTAAATGCAAATTTATTGGAAGCTACCTAACAGATTTACACCAAATAATGGCAGGAACATTGATGAGCAAACTCTTGTTTTGGAAAGTTTTATACAGATTCATTGAACGGCGCTGAATTTATTAAACAAGAAATGTCTTTCTTATGGAAAGTCAGATCTAACTAGGACTACACTAGTGCCATCAATGTAATGTATATACACATACATACATATATATGTGTGCGTGTGTGTATATATATATATATATATATATATATATATATATATATATATATATATATATACACATTTATATAAATACAGAGAGAGAAAGAGCAAACAATGTCATTACATTTCAGAATTTGCACACAAGTATGGTCAAATCTGTGTCAAACATATTAGGATAACTGTATATTGTCCTCTGGCAAAGAGTTTTTGTGGAATATAAATGACAATTTTAAAGATAGTAATGTGAACACAGTGCAGATTGTGTATCATTTAAATGTGGAATGGACGCTACTGACCTGGCTCGCCTTAGCATTCACGTCACCACAACTGAAGAGCTCCTCCACTATCTTCATGTCTTTTTCAGCCTCCACAGCTGCAAGGGCAGCGAGCATGATGGGAGTGTAGCCAGCCTTGTTCTGGTGATTTACATTGCAAACATCTGCAGATGGAAACAAAGAAACTTCTTCAATGGTAGTGATATGAAAACAGCAATTGTGCCAGTGGAGTGAATGCCCTCTTACATTGGTTTAGACAGTGGACGACCACACGAATGGAACGCATAATGAAAAGGATAATAATGAAAGGATAATAATGAAAGGATAGGGGAGCAGAGACCAGGCCAGCAGGATTAGGGGAAAAAAATCTTCATAATTAGCGACTGTGCTCGTGCAATGAAATGTGAGGGTGATGCACACTTTACTAAGAATAAGCTTCACAAAATTAAAACAAATTGTCTACAAGCCACATCACTAAGACACAGTTTCCCTGCTGCCACAAGAGGCTATACTTTTGACAAGTTATCACTGCCACGCCGTTCACACGGTGGAAAACTGCCGACTCTTTCTGTAAATTAACAATGACCCAATTTTAAAACAAATCCGAGAACACAATAGCTCTTCTAAGTCAGTGTCAGTAAATTCAAGTAATTTTCTTCTGCATTTCAAACCGTGTGGGTGTTTTCTACAGCAGAAGCTAAACAAGTATTTCCTTGGACTCGGAGAGGTCTTTCTAAGAGAACGAAAAATCCTGATTTAAGAACTGTAGCAGGCTGGCCATGTGCCGATTTCCCTACAAGCGGACATATAACATTTTTGTACAACCTATGTTTTTCTTTCGGATACTTTTAGCAAACTTTTGATATGCTTATATTACAATTTCCAGCACCAAGTTCTTTACTAACACCAACTTCATGTAATACAAAGATTACTCTGGTGGATAAGTTTACCTTTGCTCTGTGAAGATACTACGAACTGCTGTAGACATATGGAAAAGACCAGAATGACAAGCCAGTGTGCCAAGGTCAGCTGCTGCTGCTACGGTGTATTCTGGGCTATTTTATGCAAGGGCATCTTTGTCCAGGATGTACAGAGCTTTGTTGCTCATGGGTCCCTCGATGTTGCTTGGGAGGACGCAAATCTCAGTAGTGTTGGTGCATGATTTAAGGTAAGGCTGATTGTGGCAATGGGAAAGCAGTGGCATGTTGGAAGGGGTATGCGTTCCTCAGACGTTGCATCCTTTCTAGAGTGGGGTGCCAAATAAAAATCAGACACCATGCTACAATACTTGGAACAATTTCTTAATGCAACTGGACCAAATGCCATGGAAGTAGAGGTTCCTCAAGTGGCATACAATCAATCTGCTGTATCACAGTTTACAGAGCTCACAGATGGCCATTTAATATACTTAATTACACGGTGAGATGTGATAAGACCATTAAATAACACTTTCATTTTAAATGATTTCAAAGTACATTATATATATATATATATCCCCTTCCGTGCTCCCATTGGCCAACGGCCGTCGCGAGCACTACCTGGCTAGTGCTGCACACGTCCGCTGGCCGACGCGTCCCGCCCACTTTTTCAATTTGCGCCGCAGTTAAGCAGATATATATATATATATACACAAATTATATGGAGTGTTATGAGGTGGGTGGTGAGGACAAAGGTGAAGTGAAGCACAAACAATGTAATTGAACTTCATTTAATTAATTTAATGATTTATTGAATGGCTATCTGTAGTCGCGTCAAATGGTTGTGGTAGTGTATAATGGGGATTCTATGGGTCTTTCCTATCAGAAACTGGTAGTTTAAAGTTTTTGGAGCTGTTGTGAGTGGCAGCGTTTTGTGTTTGTACATTAAAAATAAATATGTTTAAAGAAACTATTTTGTGTGCTAACCCTGACCAATTCACGCATGCACCTGTCACACAACATTTTTACCAAGTGCAACCACTGCCTCTGTGGAGGATAGAATATTTAAAATACAGCTCCAGTTATTTGGTAGTAGGCAATGTTCGAAAATCACAGCCTTTAACGGAGGTTCGAGATACTTACAAAATGCAATGCAACATGCGAATTTAACAAATTAGACGTCCATTAAATAAAACAAAAACCTACCTGCATCCAGAAGAAGCTTGACAATTTCGAAGTTTGAGTGTGACACGCTGTAATGAAGTGCTGTGTTTCCATTTCCATCAGACATGTTTATGATGTGCCGGAGGACGCCAAATGAAACCTCACTGAATGCAGCTATGTAGTCGCCCACCATTGAGGGAACAGCCGACTTCTGACTTGATACGCGGAACCATTCATTTTGGATGGTGTTCAAACAGAGCCGCTGCAAACATTAAATCAGCAATTTTAACCAAGGCTCTTAAACTGCAAGCACACACAACCAATCACATGTATTGCTAACTGTACAACTCACTTTGCTCCTCTGTAGCTGATCCTGTATTGAACTGTTCAAGAGGATGTGCACTAAACATACTAAATGCTCAAAAGTTGCTTTCCCCAATTGATTAGCTTTGCAAACTTAGCTGATCAACAGAAAACGATGCTGCCTGCAAACAGGATATTACTCAAAATGGAGACCGATCGCTGCGCAAACAAACTGAAGCAGTAAAATTACATTTTTGTTTCAGTCGAGTAAATATTCTATATTGGTCCCAATGAAGTCCTAACTGTTTCTTGGTGCCCGCACCAAAGGATGCAAAGAAGAGAGGATGTGGCCTAAGGACTAGAATGGTCGACCTCGAAGCTGGGGAGCCGGGTTAGAGTCTCGTTAAAGACGCTCAACATCCTGTGATTCTGGGCAAATCACTTAATCTCCCTGTGCCTTCACAAAAAAATGAATGTGTCTGCCTGTAACGAAACTGGTGCCCATGTAAAGCGCTCTGACACCTTCAGGTCGTGTTTGCACTATATAAAACTCTATAAAAAAAATAATTATAATGATAATAAGAGAGACTCAGAAATCCGGTTTAGCTTAACTATGCAGTGGCTGCGCTGAGGTTTGTTAGCCTAACTACAGAGAACGGTTTACTGTGCCACATATCGAAGTCTACAGACAGGGGATTCTGACAATGGATAAGAACAGTCCTTTTCCTCCAGTTTTTCTATTCTCATTCCTGAACTTTGCAGCCATATCCTAAACTCTGTCACAGGCGTATTTACCCTTGAAGTCTGAGTAGAGGACAGAGAGGAGGTAGAAAAAGCTACTAAAAATAAGCATAGCAACTGAGCTGTATTTATGCCTGATGCATAACTCTTTAAAGAGAGAATGTGTAATACAAGTAATTCAGTGTATGGTACATGGGCACTGCACCGAAAGAATAGCATTGCCATTACTTTGACAAACTTTAAAACATTTAAATCGTTTATCATAAGAGCGTTATTCAATCATGTAAAATCAATCATAAAAGCAATACAAATATTACGTATATATAAATATATATAAAACATTCAATGATACAGTTTCTCCATAAATTCATATAATTAAAAAATGTAGGTAATAAAATAAAATAATTTTTACTATTGCAAAGGGCAGATTTTAAAAATGGGCAAACGCTAGAGGCTTGCATATAACAAAGCCAGATCGTTTTTAATCGATACTACAAAAAGAAAAAAGACAACTGAGTAAGTATGCCCAGTGCATGAACTGATGGTAGAATATCCAGCAGTTCTCACTCAATCAAAAGCAGAAAGTACTGAAAATGTGACGGAAATCACTGGTTCCAACTTTTACTTTACAAATATCGTGGTACGGTCATTGCAACACAACCATATTATATGGGTCGAGGTGAGAAAAGATGCAAGCTTTATATAAATAGGTGGTGTTAAATAGCAGCTTTTACCACTCTGGAACTATCAAATAAGAATACTATCAAGAAAAGAGTGGGACTAAGCCTACTGTATTTTCAAAAAGGCAAATCATTTAAGAAAGTCCCAAAAAACACCTGAGCTCTCTGGGAATGCGCTTTAAACAAGGGAACAGGGATCTTCTGGGAACAATGAGAGTTACTAGAGATGACAAGAATAAAAGCAAATTAAAGTTTATTTAACTGGAGTAAACCAATCAAAGATTATAGCCCGCTTGGGAAAAGGTCCCCGCCTTCAAACAGCCACTATAAAAAGGGAGACCTGCCTCTATACCAAGCAAGTAAAGCTGAAATGATGCATGGAAAAGATTACATTTACAATAATAATTTGCTTGAAATAAAAATCCTTAATTTGCTTTAGACTGATGAATGAGCCAAAAAGACAATGGGCCTTATTTAGAGTTTGGCGGACGGGTACTCTGACACTGAGACGGAGATCCACCCTATCACAAGTGCATCTTCCTCCAAACTGTAAATCAGGCTCTGTTTTGCCAGAATGGAGAGTCTGGCATTGTTTTGAAGAGCAATAACTTGCCAGTGGCTGGGTCTTGCTACTGACAAGACAACAATGATGTCTTTCACATATCAAAATGCAGTGCCACAAAATGCAATTTGTTTAAAAGAGGCTTGCAAGCACAGCAAAACTAATATTTCAGTTTCACTAAGCTTAAGTGTATTTACTGTTGATAACAATGGGCACACATCTATCTCTTTTGGACAAAGAATTATCACCAGACCAGACTTCAGGCAGTAACATTTGTGAGTCAATGCCAGTTTTGGCTGAATAATAACACTGCACTGCATTTTTATGTTTCTATTTTTAAAAGAATCTATAGAATTCTTGATTAATGGAGTCAGCACCTGAGCTGTGCTAAATGGCATATCGCAGATTGATTGAATGAATTAAGTCACCTTGGCCTTCACCCATGGTCGTGTTACAGAATGGTCAGAAATTGGATTATTAATTTGGGAGGGAGGTACCCTTACCGACTCAATAAGCCCAACTCTGGTTAGGTCAAAACACAGTTCTGAGGCAATTTCCCCTCAAGCAACAGGCAATCCCCAGGAAAGCGCATGCTAAATTCAAGAAGTACCAACAATCTTTAAGTAAAAAACACAACACGACATTCCCAAAACAGCTTAGACAAAAGGGGAAACTTTAACAAGCACTCCCTCAATTGAGACCTGAATGCATGAGAAAACTAGCTCGATTTAATGTACTGATGTTACAATAATTAGTGAGTTGCAAAAGGGTATGAACAATACTATTGCTCTAGAAATATCTCATTTGGACTATACAGAACATCACTGACAACTGTAAATTACCCAGTTATCCATTCTCAGAAATGCCAAACATTCTTCACCTCACTGGATGAATATGTTGATGCAAAAAAATAATTAACGTTAGGGTATGTCATATCCACTAGGGTCAATTTTTCTATTCTAGGGACTGCAAATTAAAATGATGATCCGCCATCGCGAGTTGAATCTTTCCTTGTAAAAACGATTAGGCTGAGTGGTGTATTTTAGCAGCTGTCACTAAAATGCATTAAGAATGCAGAGAGAATTTTCAAAGAATGCTAAGCAAAAAGCCACCTTTTATTTTTTAGGTTTGTTTATAGTCTGCTAAATCCAGATCATCCTAGCTTCAAGCAACACTCACTTCACTGACAGTAAAATGTGTGATAGAATCCTTTTACTAAAAACATTGACATTTTCTAAACTGGAATAACTAGCTCAGATCTGGGTCCTCAAAGAGCGATTTGGCACAGATAGAGGCAACCTGAAGGGTGGGACTCATTTCTATTTTATGTTAAATTAATCGAAGAGAAATACACAATTTTTAACTATGGGCAGCTTTCAAGCTAAGGGCATCATAAATTACTTTTATTTCATAAATATAACTGCAAACCCGACCATTTTTTGACATTAGAAGAGGCGAAGCTGTTTTTAACTAAACATTTTTTATGTTGCAATGGCAGTTTAACTGAAGCCATGTTTTTGAGATATGGTATTTAACTAAATGTTTGTTGCCGCATTGCAAACCGAGAGGCATGTTACATGCGACCAAATAATAAAATAAGTCCTGGAAAAGTTCTAATCCTAGGCGATATTTCAATTATGCCGGCATAATAGGCGCTCGTGCTGGTAAAATTCTATTGTGAGAGCACTACAACAATGCAAGCAGACAATGTGCAGCTCTTGTTAACGGCACTTGTGGGGTTTTTTGTGCGAATTTTTTGGCACACAGTACATTGTGGGGTTTTTTGCGTTCATTGCTTTGCACAAAGTACATCCTCACATTCAAACTTGACACAAGGATGCTTTTTGCACTAAAATATAGGCCAAAAAGTCACATTAGTGTTTTGTATATTTTTCTTTAAAAAGTTCGTTTAATTCGGCAAAAGGAGATCACCCAAATTTCACAACCCTATAATAATGTTATGACATTTCAGTGTTCGATCAAAACAGACCTGCATAGCTGAGTGTATAATTGTATTTATGCTTTGGTACCATCAAAGGTGTTTCGCCTATATCACTTAGACTATAATAAGGCATCTTTTGTGAAGAAAAAAAATTCCTCTATACAACGTACAATGTTAGGTCTTCCGGCATCATGGTGTCGTCTCCAACTTTACAATAGGTGTACTGTTGGCTATACTTATT
Source organism: Triturus cristatus (assembly GCF_964204655.1). Taxonomy (NCBI): domain Eukaryota; kingdom Metazoa; phylum Chordata; class Amphibia; order Caudata; family Salamandridae; genus Triturus; species Triturus cristatus. The sequence continues at coordinate 860,222,303 of NC_140581.1, forward strand.
GTAGATGTTTTCTACTAGATATTAGACTGTAAGGGTGGGGAACACTCATCTTTGGCAGTATTTCAGTTCTTCAGCTACTCGGAGGGGGGAGTGGGGATGTAGGAGGTGGGAGAGATTACAGAATTTTGCAGTTAGAGATCTAAGGGGGCAGAACTGGAAATATGTGGCTAAACCATGGACTTCTAATCACCAAAATGCTAGGGATAGCAGAAGTGATATGGTACACTCTTTAACCCCCTTGAGCATCACAGGGTTTGACCCATCTCTTGCCTCTCAACAGCCTCCTATTTGCTGCTTAGAGGCTAACTGAAGGGAAAGTGTGTGGACACAGAATATAAATGTGTCTCTAAGAAACCTGTTTATTTGCTAGTAATGCCGTTCCATTCATGACTACTGAGAGCAGGGATAGCAAGGGCAGTCACTTACAAGGGGCAAGTCAGTGTTAGCAACTGATACAGTGATCTACTTCAAATTAATGTCAGTGTGCAAGGGAGAGGATATAAAAGGCGACAAGTATGGACAAGTTAAAGAAGGCAGATAACTAGATAGGAAAGCAGAAAAGGTGGCGTGCCAAGCGGGAACCTGACGTGGGACGAACCAGACAAAAGAGAAAGATGGGGTCTTTGATGTGCTGCTGGACGATGGGGCACTTACAGATCAAAATAACATTAAAGGCAGGCAGAAACATTTTGGAAAGGGTGGAGGCACACGGGAGCACAAAACAAGACCACAGTCAATCAGGCATCTAAATGTGCGTCCACTGAATCAGAACTTTTAAAAAACTTGAACGGACGGAGAAAGTGTTACGAAAATGTCGCCCTTAGTATGATGCAAAACTTGTGTGTACACAAACTACAACGATCAATGAATCTGGAATTTATAACAAAGATTGTTAATGAAAAAAGCAAGACTGCAATCATCAGAATGCACTGTGGATATTAGAAATAATCCTTTAATGAATAAGATTAAATTAATTTTGACCGAAGAGAGCTGCCTCAACTTAATACTTGTAAATAAACATGCTCCCTCCACCCACTGATCAGAGTTCTTTAAACGTTATCTGAATGCTCTGACGAGATTTGTACTTTTCTAATCATAAAGCAAATACCAAGTACTTGTTTGTGTTTCCCCAAACATTTTGTAAGACTAATTTAGGCTGAGGCAAGCCATTGTTTGCAAGAATGGACTTAGTTTTAGCTGAGTGGACACTATGCTCTTTCTTGATAAATTAAGGACCTCTTTTTTCAAAGCTGCAATTAAATCATCTTTCACAACCCACTCCATCCTCCTTTTTTCTGTACACCGCTAATCCTCCTAAATATCATCCTTCCCTTGATTTCACTGGTGTCTCTGGTCTAAACTTGCCCGATTTCATGGAAGCAACGTGGGTTTAAAAGGTTTGTTCACATTCATGTTTTGCTGTATGTACTCCTCTGTTTGAGCGGAATGTTTTCCCTAAAGAATTCGAAAGGGTTTTCATGCCTTTAGGTGTTACAAGCTTTAAAAAGGACATTTATGCTTCTAAACTGGAACAGAGCACAATGGCACTTACTGCAATAGAAATGTCTTCCTACAAATCAGAACTTTCTGCTTAATTATGTGTGGTAAAGGGAAGACAAAACAGGGAGGAAAGGTTGGAAGATAAGGGTCGCAAAGCAAAGGTTTACTGCACATACAGCAAACATAGGGTGCTCAGTCTTGCATGCAGTGTCTCATAAAACGCATACAGACATTTTGCATGACAAAACACCTGGTTTAGGAATGTAGTTTGTGGGGGAAATGAACGCCAATAAGCACCACATTTCAAGTGAGTACAAGGAAACAATATTTTCGGCAGAGAAAAAAACAACTATCCTTAAACAGAGGCTGGAAAATCAGCTAGAAATAGGGTTAAGGTGTAGTCTTAGAAATCGAAGCCTGGCGTAAATTATGAGGTCCTTCTAAGAAGAGCAACCAACATCTCTAAGCCCCAAAAGACAAGAGTCACAAAAGTAAGACAGGAGTAGACAAATCTCCTCTCTTAGACTTCCGTCTTTCAGAACATAAGTTTGGTGAAATAGCAAGGTACTACCAATTTTAACTGACTAAGAATTTACAATGCAAGATCTGTATGGAGTAGAATCTCTGGAACATGATATAAAACACCTCAAATGATTAAACTTACCCCATCTTTACTTGCTAGTGCTTTGGGGTCATTAACATTGTCCTTCAAAATATTGCATGCTGACAGCATCTTCTCGCTCAATTCGTATCTGTGTAAACAAATAAGCATAAAACACAAAAAAGTGCTTTAAATAATACTGCTTCTACACTTAAGATTAATCATGTGCAAGAAACATTGCATGGCTTGCACTGAACGTTAAGAATTAATGCAAATCAGCAGATTTCATTGGCACTGTTGCACACATCCACTTGACTGACCATAAAACGCATTCCTTTAGTGACCCAAAAAAAAACAAACGGACAATAAAAAATAAATTTAAAAAATGATCACCCACACATCACAAGATAATTCTTCAAGACCAATAAGAACATGGAAAATAAACGAGAAAATGTCAATATTACATAGAAAATATAACTTTCACAACTACTATTGTAAAAAAGGCAAAAAATATGGTGTAATATTGTTTGCCTGACATTGTGCATGAGCAAATACTTGGTAAACTAGAAGTTTTACAATAGCAAAACATGGGAAAATCTCCAGATGTCTTGGGTAACAACATAATGTGGCACCCATCTGCCACGGAGGATAGTAGCATAAGCTTTAATGGAACACTGTGGGTTAAGTTGTCCAAATTGGTCAAAATCTCAAAACAATGGATCCAGGAACATAATATTTTCATGTATGCTTAAACCAGAAGTTGTTTTAGTGTAAGACTGTTGTGAACCTGAATATGAATTGATGCACTTTATTCAACGGCTGCTATTGTGTTATCTATAAAGCGCCAAATATCTGGCAGTGTGCACTAGGAATGTTTTGTCCCTGGTACATATAGGTTTATAAATGTAGTGGAATCTGAATTTTGACCCCTGAATTGACACCACATGTACATATAGGTCTTACTCCATTAATAATCGTGAACGTTGTAGACCTAAATATGGATTATTGACTGACACACTTTATTTCACTGTTGTCAGTGTGTCAGTCGCGATGTTCCAGGCAGTGTTTATTAAAGAATGTTTATCCTTGGTGCATAATTGATTATAAATGCAGCTGCACCTGAACCTGGTACTCTGATTTGATTTACAAGTATAGATAGGTTTTATTCTTTTTTTTTTATCAGGGACAGATACCAACTGTACTGTAATTACTGCACCTTATTTCTTGCTGCTATCGTCTTATTACTTTTGTTGTGCCAAGCCCTGAAAGTACCCATGCCTTGTTCAAAGTGATTCCAAACCCTGTCGATTTTTTATAGGACCGATGAAGGAATAGTTTCTTACCTGTAACTCTTGTTCTCTCGTAGTGGAATTTCCATTATAGTCATAAGCACCTGAATAGTCCCGCCCACGTGCAGGGACCCCGGAGCACTTCTTCAATAAATGTCTTCTTAAGTGGGGACTTTTGCCTTTCTTCGGGAAGGCCTGCAAAGAAGCTTAAGAAAGATACAGATTATGCAGCTTACATGCGTAAGCTACAAAAGCTGAATTCTTCATCATGAAGTTAAAAAATTTGCCATTTGTGTATAATTTCAGGATGTTTTAGCAAACGGCATAAATCTCCCTTACAAATTCGGTTTTATGATGGAGATAGAGGAGAGCGGGGCAGTGTAGCCTCATAGGCTGTCATTATGAGGTTAAAAATAGAGACTGTGCCGTTAAAAAACTCAAAGACTACCAGCATCCCATCATGCTCAGCAGGTGGCAGTTGTCTCAGTACTTTAAGGCGATGTATGATAATATGTAGATTGCATGGATACTTCTGTCCCCTTCCACCGGGGAGGAGGGAGGGATGCTTAGGACTATAATGGAAATTCTCCAGCGAGAGAACAGAAGTTACACATAAGAAACTATTCCTTCTCTCGTAGGGATTTCCATATATTCATAAGGATAGAGAAGCAAGCCCATCCCCACTAAGAGCGGTGGAGAAGACAGAGGTTCAATGAAGGTAGCCTTTAAGCAAATAGATTTCAGAGGGAAGCCTGCCCTACTTGAGCGTCTGCTCTAGCATCAGTGTCTAGGCAATAGTGTTTAGCGAATGTGTGAACAGATTTCCACATAGCTGCTTTGCAAATATCCGCTATTGGGAGATTTCTCATTAAGGCTAAGGCAGCAGTACCCACTTTACCTCTAGTGGAGTGTGCTTTAGGTTTAGCGGACAGTGTTTTGTTAGCTTTTTGATAGCACAACCTGATACAGGAAACTATCCATCTGGAAATGGATTGTTCCAGAAGTGGTTAAACCAGTATGGACCGGACTACAGTTGATAAACAATTGGTTCGATCTGCGCATGTCCTGCGTTTTATCGAGATAGAATCTTAAAACTCTCCTCACATCTAGGGAATAAAAAGTTATTTCCGCTGGGGTAGAGGGCTTCTGACAGAATGTAGGTAATGAGATGGTCTGATAGACACGGAAGTCCAAAAAACACCTTGAAGAGGAGTTTTGTGTGAGTCCTCATGACCACTTTGTTAGAGTGGAAGACTGTGTATGGTTCGTGACAACATAGTGCTTGGATCTTACTAACCCTGCGGGCTGATGTTATCGTTACAAGGAAAGCTGTCTTCAAGAAAGGTGTTGCAGGGAGGCTTTGTAAATAGGCTCAGAGGAATCCTGCATAAGGCGCGAAAGGACTATGTTAAGTTCCCAGCGAGGTGAGGGACGTCTACTGAAAGGGAGAACCTTCTCCATCCCTCCTAAACAAAAATCTTTATCACAATAATTTTGAAAAAAAGAATGATGTGAAGGACATTTTGTGTAGGAAGTAAGTGCTGTCAGGTGAACCTTTACAGAAGAGAATTGTAAGCCAGATTTAGCCAAGTGTAGTAGGTATGGAAGAATGATATCTTGGTATGTAGTAGGGTCCGCTTTTGCCTGCCTGGTGTTGATTGAGGATCCCAAGTAATGCAAATTCTGAACTGGAGATGGGGTTGAATTTTGAGGTTGACATGAAGCCCCAACCGTTGAAGGAGATCGCAGGTCTACTTGAAGTAAAGGTGGGCTTTCCGAGACGTTGACGCCTTTATGAAACAATCGTCTAGGTGTGGGTAGAAGAAGATTTGGTGCTTTCTGAGGTGGGCTGGCACCACTGCCATGCACTTTGAAAACATTGTGGGTGCTGACCATATACTGATAATGGTCCTGTCCCACAAACCTTGAAATGTTTTGATGCTTTCTGGCAATCGGAATGTGAAAGTATTGTGAAGGTCGATGGAACAAAGCCAATCTACCAGGTGTAATTGGGGGTAGATTTGATGTAATGTCAGCATTCAGCTCTTCTCTTGTCCAATCCACTTGTTGGCTATTTTGAGATACAGCATGGGGTTGAAATTATTTTTGTCTTTCTTTTTCACCATGAATTACTTGGTGTCAATGCCTGTCTTCCGTCGTCTGTGGGGAAAGGCTTCCACCGCCTTCTATACGAGGATGTTGATTTCTGACCATAGCAATGTAAGATGGAAATTGGACGGTTTCGGAGGAATGGATGGTGGCAGGGTGGTGCACCTGAGACAATATTAATTTTGCACAATACTCAGAACCCAGGCGTCTTTTGTGATGTGTTGCCACTCTGTTAGATAGTGAGACATGCTTCTCCCTGCCAGAGTGGGTAACAGAAGAGGGGAAGAGAGGATTCATAATTGGGATCCTGTTGCCAGTTTACCCCATTGGGCAGGCTGTTGAACAGAGCATCCTCTCATCTGTTTTCGCTGGTACAACCTTTGGTGTTGCTGTTGAGATCTACCTATATACCACTGAGGGGTTTGAACCCTCTGAGAATAAAACAGACGTTGGTAGGGTAGGAATGATCTTCTTGGTTCTTTAGGTTTCTCTAGACCCACTGCTTTGAGGGTCTCCATTTTGCTTTTCATTCTCACCATTTAATCATGAGCGCGACTTTCAAAGAGAGTGGAACTGGAGAACGGCAAGTTCTGTATACGTTGTTGCAGCTCCAGCTTGAGGGATGTCAACCGGAGCCAAGCATGCCTCCTTAAGGTCACTTCATGACCGTATCCATGTATGGCTACTAGGGAAGAATCTGCAGCTGTGCTAATCACCTGATTAGACACTATGGTCCCCTAGTTGACCATATTCATGAAGTCTTCTCTTGGGAGATATTCAGCGAAATGCTGGAAGGAATCCCAGAGGGCTCTGTCATATCTGCTGACTGCTTTCATTGATGTTGCTGACGTGCTGCAGACTTTGTTGCCTGGTGAGTCCAGTTTCCTGCTCTCTTTAACCGGAGGAGCAGATCATGATGGAGATGTGGAAGGGTACTTCTTGGCCTCTAATATTTCCACAGAGTCTAGAGCCCGGTATTTCTTCTGAAGCCTCAACGAAGCAGGCCTAATTAGGGCCAGTGTCAAAAACAGCTCCATTGCTGGCTCTAGGAGGCCAGGGACCAACGGAAGTAAGGTCTGGAAGATGTATGTTGGTGTAGTGTGTCGAATATCACAGATGTGGAAGGCGTTGAGACAGACATCTGTGCATTCAGTTTAGCCATCCCTCGTAGCAAGACCTCTTGGAAGGTTGTAATGTCATCCACAGGGGAGATACGAGGAGAATATCCTCCTGTAGACATGGAAGAAGTATATAAGTCTTTGGTAAGATCTTGCTCTTATATGGTGAGACTTGTGGCATTGGTGAGACTGGCACGAAGATGTTGATAAGCGCCTAGGATAGCTCGAACACTGGTGCGTTTGAAGTCACCAACTATTCTTCGGAGCTGCAGTGCCTCTGGGTGGAACTGGCTTCACTGGAGGAGGTGCTATTGGTGGTGGTGGAAGAGGCAAGGATGGTTGCAGAGGTGGAGGTAGCGCAGATGGTAGTAGTGGTGCAGGAGGAGACAGAGGTGGAGCAAGTGGCTCAGGATGAGGAGGCAGATGATGGCACCGGAATGGGAGATCGTGAATATGATTTCACATACTGAAGGTCTGGAGAAGAATATATTATTTTCCTCGTCTTTGTCTCCTTGACATCGAGAAACCATTTGACATCTCACTGTGATATTTAAAAGTTGTTCCACTCCTTGGTGCTGACCTCCCTAGACGCAGAGCCACTCCTTCTAGTAGACAATGTACTCCTCAACGTCAACCGCAGCTTGCAAAATCGACGGTGTATGGCTTTTCGAGGTTGACTAGGGTTGCCTCGACATAGAACGATGTAGCTTACTCGATGTCGATCCAGTTCTTAGCAGGGAATAAGTCAGCACCATACCTTACCAGGACCGATGCCATTTTTGCCCTGAAAACCTCTTTTCAGGCCTCTAGCGTCCTCTAGAGTTTGAAGAGCCCTGGTGGAAGATTGACCTTCCCCTTGCTCTGAGGTCCCACCTTCAGGCTGTTATTACAGTCGCTGTCTCTCTTCAGTCCCATGAAGGTGAATCTTTTCCCTTTCACGTAAGGCACACTGCGAATAATTCCTGCAATGATGACATGTCATAAACATGAGATGGTGGTAGACAGATGATACAGATCTCGTAACGGTCTGTTTTGGCCTTCCTCACACATCTTGGGCACTTGTCAAATAATAAACATTTTATTTGACTAAACAGTTCACATTTCGGTCATAAACAGAAAAAAACAGGGAGATGAAAGGCATTGAATAAAGGTGTTGTCACCAATGTCTGTAGAGAATTGTGAGAGAAAAAGCCTTAAAAGATGGCCGAACTTAATGCTCCTGTCAGCAGCAGCTGGAAAAAAAAAAAACCTGAAGAACCTGCCACCTGCTGAGCATGATGGGATACTGGTAGTCCCTGGGTTCTTAAAGGTGCTGTCTCCATTTTTAACCTTATAATGACAGCCTATGAGGCTACACTGCCCTGCTATCCTTCATCTCCATCGTAAAAAAGGGCTTCTGAGGGAGATTTATGCTGTTTGCTAAAACATCTTGAAGTTATACACAAATACTTTGGTCTGACCCTTTTTTAACTTCATGATGAAGAATACGGGTATTGTAGCCTATGTATGCAGACTGCATAATCTGTCTCTTTCTTAAGTGTCTTTGCAGACCGCCCTGAAGGAAGGCGTAAATCTACACTTAAGAAGATATATATTGAAGAAGTGCTCCTGGGTCCCTGCACATGGGCGGGACTATTCAGTGCTTATGACTAGCAATGGAAATCCACTATGAGAGAACTGATAGTTACTGTATGACATAGGACACAGGCCCAAAGCCACGGCCATAGCCACACATATGGGGTGGCAAAAATGCTACTATATATTTTGCACTTTACACTTCTACTGCTATTGTCCTGTTACTCTAGGTCTTGGCAATGCCCATAAAAAAACACGCTTGTTCCTGGCCATGTGTCTGTAATATATGTGGAACCCAAATATGGGTTGGTTAATTGATCCTTTTAATATACAGATGTTTTTTATAGGTTATGATTTTATTGATGATCTAATGCTGTATATAATGTACTGTATGCTTCAATGGTTTTAAACCAAATGAAGATCTGTATCTAACTACCTAGTGTAAGACGATAACTAAAGTCAAACAACGGGTGTGAAGTTTGCATGGAAAGAACCAGAGGTAAGCCAGAGAAGCAGCTTTCAAGGTTCTTTGGGCAAATACATGCTTTATTTTTTGAAGAAAACCTTTTTTAGATTTATATGAAAGGGAATTGTAAGTACCGAGACATGATAATGAAACTACCCTAGCATGAATGAAATTAAAGGCTAAAATGAAAACTTGGTAAAAAATGTACACACTCTTGGTACTGCAGCAGCTTATCTTCAAAAAACAAAAGCCTGCGTTGCTGGGAATAGCACGTTATTTTCTCTGGACATTCTTCGTCGTACTTAATTCAAAGCCTGAAGCTCATTATTTGCATAAACAGTTTGTACCTAAGCACACTTACTGACAGCTTAGATGTAATTAATACCTTTAAGCTGCTAACACAAGTTCTTTAATCTGCTAACACATAAATTATCATTAACTACAGCACTGCTAAGCAAGAACCTCAATCAAAAAGTCCAAATGGTGCCACTGCACCAAATACTATGCTGATTAATTTTCTAAACTAAAATGGTACTGTGATATTTTGTCCTTGTTTTAAACTCAACAACCCTCTTTCATCAACTGCAGATATTCACCAATGACCATTTAAATACAGTATTTAGAATACCCAACTTAAAAAAAGGAAAAAATGTGCCCCTCCTAACTCCAAATGAAATAAAGCTGACTGAATAATAACCCTGTCTAAACCTTTTTTGCAGACAGAATCAATAACTTTTCATAGATCCAAGGCGTCAAATTGGAAAGGAACATTATACTTACTATAGCAGGAACATCAAACAATGACATTTTTAAAATCAATCTATTAACGTAAACTTAGTGTATTTTGTAAGTGTGAAGATCATGATTTTTTTTTTTTTAAAGTATAATCTTGGGATAGCAAAATAGTGAAACAGAAAAATATGTAAGGTTAATGTTACAACAAAACAAGCTAGAGGACAGTATAAAAGACAACCCACTTAAACTCTGCTGTATGTAGTTTATGAGCCACAGAGTACAGTCATACAGAGAATTAGGGCACTGTATTCCCGGCACTTTATGGATAGCTAAAAACCAGAAATAGCAGCCACTCCAAAGAAATATATATTAGCCCATCAAAATGAGGAAATATTGCTTTTTCATCATTACTAATAAACAGTAAAATATTGTTTGCCAAAAAAATTCAAAATGCATACCTCAACCATAACTCAGTTTCAATGTTTTTTACACCATTTTACTAATGCTGGTAAAATGGTTCAGCAAATCAATGCTCATTACAGACATCTGCCGGTCACGAGTTTGAATACCTTGGAGGTAAAATGATTACCATAAAATGAGGTATAATATCACTTAATTCAGAGCACTTACAAAATGCCAGAAGTGGAGTATTAACGCTATAAGTAGCAATATACCCTACCTTTCTCTGATTTCCACCTTCTCTGGTTCTTTCTCGTCCATATGCACTTTAGTTTCCTCTAGAGTTGATGAAAAACTTTCTATGTGAACACCATCTGCTCCACTTAACAAACCCTTTTGCATCTCTATCACTTCACCATGAAAACCTTTTGCCCTCTGGCACTCATCAGATTCTGTGGAGGTGCTCTCATCCGAACTTGAATCATCACTGGATGTGGTCTCATACCTTGAAAAAAATGAAATATTTAATAAAAATGCACAGCAAACATCACCCCTAATTATTACTTCGAACTATCGAATTAAAGCAAGTAATGCTTCAGTTTAACTGTTAGCTTCAATAAAAGGCATTTATGGTCACCGGATAAAACACATAGACATGCCCAACAGAGTATAAACATCAACAAGCAAAACAAACGCTAAAGCATCAAACAATGCAAGGACCCACATCAACTAAGTGAGAATGTAGAGTCATCAATCACATTATGCCAATATCCAGGAAAGAGGTTATTGACCACAATAGTGAAAATTATGTACATGTGTCCATGTGGTAGTCTTCCAGTGTATTTCTCAACATTTGGTTTCGAGAAAGTTTGACATTCTTCTCCATCCCCACTATGGGGAAGCGAAAGATGGAGAATGGTGGAAGAGGCTGGGAGCATGGCATAGGACGTGTGGTGGAAGTGGCTCTGGGGCTGTCAGTAGGGCCCGAACTGACCAATTCATCCCTACCGGTTACTTTGGTTTTTTTTCCTACAGAAGTACTTTAAGAAAAGATTATACTGTAAATTGTTTTAACAGATCTCCATACCAATCGCATAAGAAGCATGGAATGTATTAATATGTCTAGCATTAGCTAAGACCTTTTTGATTTTCCTAAAATTATATATAGCTAATGTACATAAAAATAGGGGATATTAGCCAACCTACTTCATTCATTGATCTGTGTCATTCACATATTTCTACTGCCCACTAAAGCATACAGTATGGGAATGCGAATCAGCCCACTTCTGCCACTGGCGACTTCGCTGCGAGTGACAGCATTCTGCTCTTTGTCACAAGTTCACTCTACCACAAGCAAAGTAGCTCTGTTTAGGGAAAAAACCACTATGTAAAGGTGTACTTTGCGGCCCAAAAATATTTTTGCTCTAAGCCAACATTTATCATATATGTTGCATGGAAAAACAAAACAAGTACAGGATAAGAAAAAAGGTGGGGGTTGCAACACTAGACCTCTTGGCTTTGCCAATGCTTTTTATAATGGAAGCAGAGTGCAGTTTATGAGCGGTCAATTCTGTTACAAGAAGGTATTCTACATCGCAACACCTAGAACAACTGTATAGGACAAGTAACCCGAATAAGTTCTGAAGTTGCCATAATGTCCAAATTCAACCTCTTGTAGACGTGAAGTGCTTTGGACGCCACACTGATTTGCCAATGAGTAGAGACATATTCCACTTGCTTGATTCCACAATAGGTTCAAGCAAACAAAACTTTTGATCAAGAATACTGTACAATTCTAGTCACCTCAATGGTATGAATGAACCACTCGGACTACTTATGATAGATTTTTCACTAGCTTGGGAAAACACAAACATTACGGAGAAGTGAATTGAAGCGGAAGCAAAAATTAAATAAGAGGAATGAACTGTGAAACGTAAACGAAAAGTGAAATTATATGGAGAGCTAGAGAGTAGACAATGAATAGAAAGCTGGGTGAGAGGGAGTAAAAGAGCAATGAAAGGAAGTACACTGATCAAACAAAAAAGGGAATATTGAAAGACTAGTCACACAACAGAGAGTGTGAAAACTTGCTATGCCTTACCCTCCATTAATGCCAACGAACTGAAGATTTTTCTTAGTGTTACTTGACCCCTTCTTGTCATCTTTCTTTTTCATAATAGATTTTAATGCACTCCGGTTACCTTTTACTGAAGAGAATACATTAACATTAGATGATATGAAAGCACATACTTGGAGCACATATTATATAATGTTATTCTAAAGCTGCACACATTTCCCAATGATATAACCTATTTAGTATACAGGTATATACAATAGACCGATATCGTAGTACTGCTTGTGCTAGTACCGTACCCAACCCCACACACCACCCAGTTCAACAAACAACCTACTTCCATTTTCCTTTCACAACATTTCTTTCGGTACTTGGCAAGAAAAGGCTACGAACAGCAGAGGAGACAGTTAAAGTCTGCAGGACCTTATGGGATGTTTCAGGATTAACCCAATAACACAGGCTCAAACTTGCTGCTATGAAAAGAGTCCTGCTTCTGAAGATGATGTCACTGAGGCCAAGTCTGAAACAAATGCTAGCCAGAGTTCACACCTACACCAGAGCTACCTGCCATTATGTGCAGAAGAATCTAGGGCAGAGCCAAGCTGTAGTTTGAGACGTGCTGCAGAGGAAACGATGACTCGTTCTAGCTTTGAATGAACAGCACACAAAGGCACTCCCATTTACACGGTTCAGATAAGAGGATCTGTACTGACCTTCAGCGTAAAAGGATCAACCTGATGCTAAACATAAAGCAAGGGAGAAATACTAATCAATCAATCAATGATTTGTAGAGTGCTGCTTATCAGTCATGAGGGTATCCAGGCGCTGGGAGGGAGCTGCAGCTGGGAGTTGTCAGTCGAACATCCAGGTTTTTAGGCCATTTCTGAACTTCTGTAGGGTGGGTGCAGTCCAGAGGTGGAGTAGGAGGCCAGTCCAGATCTTGGCGGCCACCACTTCTGCTTTTGTAGAAACGGGGCATGTGGGCGAGGGAGGCGGAGCGTCGTCGTCTGCCAGATTCGTGGAAGTTCAGTCTGTGGTTGAGGTAGCCTGGTCCTTTGTTGTGCCGGGCCTTAAAGGCATGGTTCAGCAGTTAGAACTGGCAATTTTCTTGTACAGGGAGACACTGGACCGCGGTGGGGTGATGTGGGCTTTTCCCAGGAGGTCGAGGAAGAGCCTGACTATGACTATAGCGTTTTGGATGGTTTGCAGTCTGCTCAATAGTTGTGAGGTGATGCCCACGTGCAGCGAGTTTCAGTAGTACAGGCAGCTGCAGATGAGGGCTTGGGTGACAGTGCGTCTGGTTGGCACCATAGCCTTCTCTTTTCATATTGTTATTGATATTGTTTAGGCCTCAGACACTTTACTCCAGCTTCTTGGCTTCTCTTCTGCCTGTCAGGTGTAAAGGGGTAGGCTGGTCCTTTCATTGCTCCAGTGTCCCAACATCAAACAAAACGTGGGATGTCTGCTAATGGTACAGAAAGAGGACTCTAAGACTAGGTGGATTGGTAGACCTGGAGGTGAGTACATGAAGACTGATGAGCGAAAGGATTTCAATACATGTTTAAAATATGAAGATTAATTTTATGGAAATTTATTAGGGTGAAGTAACGATTACCTAATTTTCATGATTTTCTTATCCCAGAGTTACCTGCTGTGGCTGATACCCTCAAAATAAAAATGTATTCCCTAATATCAAAATGTGTTATCACAGTGCACTTGTCCAAAGGTCTATTACTACTACAAAAGTTGCCTCTTGGCAATGAGAGCCTCACTGTTCGCTTGCGCCGCAAAATGGCTGTATACTTGGAGAATACCATTTTTAATTGCTGTCAGAAGACTCGATGGCCAGAGGGTCAGGCAGGCGCAAGGCAGTCCACATGATCCAGTTAGATAATACTCTCAGCCTCCTAATTTGTGTCTGAATTGGATAGCCTGTTCGAGCTGAGCACCCTCTGTGATAAGTAGATTGTGCACTTCGTGAAAAGTTCATTTAAATGTGCCCCACCACATTTAAATGAACTTAAAAATGTGGTGAGGCACAATTGCCGGTCTCAAATTGGCATGAGTAAGTCCAACATTCTTTGAGGAGACTTGGTGAGGATGGATACCTCAGACAGCAGCAGTTATAATGTAATAGTATACCTCATGGCAGTACCCTTTTAACCGTAGTAGGAAATAATAAATGTGTATCTTGGAACGTTGCAGGTCTAATGAACAAACTCTCTTGCCCTGACTGGCTCAATTTGTATGTTCCAGGAGATTTGGGCTGTTCCCCAATTTCGATCTCAGTTTGTTCGTTTTGACCAACCAGCAATTACGTGTAGAAGGGGCAGGCCGTCAGGGGGTTTGGCAACTTGGTTTAAAACCACTGTTGCCTGTTCATCTAAAATGGTTGATCTTGGTTCCCCTGATGTATTATGTGATATTTTGAAGTTGTCCACTGGGGTCTTACTGCATTTATATAATGTGTATTGTAGGAACAAATGTCATAAGGCAAACTTAGCCATTATTGACGCAATTATTGCCCACTTATTATCTCTTTCTCCCGATACATTCAGAATAGTGGCAGAGATTTCAACCTATTGATACTGGTGCTGATTTCCATAGTGGAGAAGAGGACAAAATATGGGCAGTACCTACTCTCTCTTCCACCAATTGCAAAGTGGTCAGTCGCAGCTTTGTAATTGAATGCTTTTGCTCTCAATAATGGTCTGAGAGCATGTATTGAGAGAACACCATCAGACAAGGAGGGGAGGGATACTTTCAATCGACAGGGGGCTCCAGTCTAATTGATTATATACTGATGGATATAAGGTTATGGTTCCAAGTAGTTGACATGGAGGTGACAGGATAGTGACCATAATGCCCTTAACTTACCATGTGCCCACTGGGATCTAATACCTCCTCCCACACTAATAAACCATTTGATAAGAGGCTTGCACCCACAAGTAACCACTATAGGTTGAGGTGGAGTGTTACTGCGCAACCCTGGTCATCCAGAAGCGTATATAAATACGTTTATTGCCACCACCCTGGAAGCAGTGTTACTGCTGGGGTAGGGGGTTTCTCTGGTAGCTGCCACATGGGGTGACCTCAGTACTATCCATAATATCAAGGTCTATTCCCTAAAGGAGCTCTTTATGGTAGAATCTAGGTCTTTCCCTAGGAAGGCCAAAACAGTCCCAAAACAGCTCAGCGAACTTTTATGGGTGCCAATAACAGTGGCAATAGAGCTTTAATCAAGGAAGCAAGGGCCTCTTACAAAGTCACATTAACTCAGGCTAAACGCGAATTTGAGTTGGCCAAATGGGAAGCACTGTTTAAGTCAGTAAAATAGAAATATCATCTGTTTTGGCAAATACTGTCTGGTAGGAATTCTGAACCTGCTGCCCGCTGAATTCTATTGTTTCTGCGGTATCGTGGATTGACCACTTTTGCCTACCTTGACTGCACAAAGGGCCCTACCACCAAATCGATAAGGACCACCAGTTTAAAACTAACAAGGAAATATGAGGCTCCGACTTTGCCATGTACTTCAACCGCATCCTAGAAGGGCTGCCAACTCCTCCCACATGGGCAGGGGCCGAGATTGTACCATGGAGTGGAGAAGTGTGGCTCAATGATTAGAGTGGCAGACCCTGATGCAGAGGTCTAGTCCGGGACCAGGGTTCAATTCCCCGCCTCGGCGGATCTTGTGCTCAAAAATTCCACGGACCTGCTAATTCTCGCCTCGGTGCCATTCCAATCATGGAGTCCCACTCTGCAACTCTGGGCAATAGCTTGCTTAATCTCCACAACGGCCCCCACAACGCTAAGGATGCCTGGCCTCCACCTTGGGGGTGCCCAGGAGTGGGCGCCTCACAGGGAAAGCCAGGATGGGTTCCACAGCGGTATTCGTACAAGCGCCTTGAGACCCTTGCGGGTGAGTAGTGCGCTATACAAGTATCAATTTACATTTACATTTTACCATTCTATAAGAAAGGCTCAAGGTCCCTACCATCCAACTACCGGCCAATCACCCTCATTGATAACCCGCAGAAGCTTTTTAGTCGGATATTGCTGGACAGGATAAATGAGTGGATTAAGGATGTGGGTTTACTAACTCCCCTACAAGCAAGACCAGCACCAGCAACCAAGAATTTCAATTACAACGTATTTATTGGCAATACGTTACCTTGGGAGGCAGCCGTCTCTATGTAGGTTTTGTTGACCTTCAGACGGCCTTCGATCTCGTACTGAGGAAAGCCCTGTGGAAAGTCCTAATTGACTTGGGCGACCCAAAATACCTTGTTGATGTTATCAGTAGGTTGCACCAGAAGAATTATGCGCAGGTTAGGTATGGCACCCGCGGGGAACTGACAACGCCCATCCCGGTTGCAAGGGGATTAAGGCAGGGTTGCGTTCTTGCCCCAACCTTGTTCTTACTCTACATCAACGACCTGGTGGCCCATTTAGAGGGATGTAATCATGATGCCCAGAGTTGAGCGAACAGTAAGGTCCCAGCCCTCCTGTTTGCGGACGATACCCTACTGGTGTCCAAATCCCCTATGGGCATTCAGAATCTGTTGGAGCAGTTCAGTGATTTCTGCAGGTAGGAAGAGCTCAAAATCACCCTCCAAAAGACCAACTACATGGTTTTGAATCCTTGCCACACAACCCGCCCGCATCCGTCCCTCAATGGTGTCCCCTGGAGAGAGTTTGCAGCTTTGAATACTTGCAGTCTACTCTTATGGAGCATTTTGGTTGATACGCACAGATCCAAAAGAGTAAGCATAAGCTACAGCAATATGCAGGAGGTATTATGTGGGGCTCTCATGACATCAGTTTTTGACCGCTATGCGAATTTATAATCTCCGAGCACTTGGGGGGATTATTATATGGGGGAGAACTCTGGGCCCATTAGAACTTTACTGATTTGAAACTGGTGGAGAATCATTTTCTACGATCCCTGACTAGTCTTCCTTCTAGTACCACACTCCGGTTGGATCTTGGCCATAGCTCGATCATCCACAAAGTGGCCCTTGCTGTACTGGAGAAGACTTTGGGCCTCTGTGGAGTTGGTGCCATATGAGATGGGACAAGAGGAGCTACTAAGGCATCCAGGAGCTACTAGGATCTCCTGGTTTGAGTACATTAAAATTCGCTTGGGTGCGAACAACTGAGGGCAAACCCAGACACTGCAATCAGAGTGCCAAAGACTGTTTTTAAGGGGATCTATTGGAGGTAAATGGATGGAGAAATGTGTAGGAACAGGAGTGTGGGCACTTTGACTCTAGTCTTCCAAGAGTTTAAAGAAGTTTACTCCCTTACAGAGTATATGGAAGCTATCGAGGCCCACTATCAAAACCGTCCTACATTAAATTTCGTATTGGGACTATTCCACTGTCAAATGGCAACATTCCTCCACTGATACTGTCCCTTTTGCCCCCAGGTAAAGAACTGTATTGATTATGTTTTATTTTTTGCCATCACTATCATGTGCTTAGGAAGAAATGGATATTGCCACTTTACCGCAAATGGCGAATTAGAGATTTCAGGATTGCCTCCAGGATCCTTGGATGTAATACAGCACCTCATATTGCATTTGCTGTCTCGTTTTTTGTTGGGTATGTGGAGATCTAGACAGAAAAGTGCAGTGCTCTGAACTTTGCACTGTGTAAACATAAATTGGCACATTGGTCAATTATTATTGGCCATGTGGATAAATAATGGCTAAACCTTTTAGTGTAATTCAGTGGAGTTAATTTGAATGTGTAGCTTAATTCCCCAATTTGAAACTGGACTTTTAGCGGACTGGTTGTAGGTATTTCTTTTCTAAAAGAACATTTTTATGGCTGTAAATGTTTACATTTTATGCTATTTATGAAATGTTTATAGCTGTTTTTTATTTCAATGATTTTAATGTTTTTATTCGTGTACCCTTTTATGGCATTGTTTGCAGAATAAAGATTATTAAAGATACAAAGATAACGTAATAGAAAGCTTAATCAACACACATGATCAAATGTAACAAGTAATGAAATAATAATCGTAGCAGAGTGCCCTCTGATACCAAAGTACCAAACGCAGCAGCAAGCCTCCCAAACTTGCCACGGTTTATTCATCAAATACCAGCTATAAATATGTTGTAGAAATGCAAAGATTTCTGTTAGAAACCTAAGCTTTCCTATTTCTGAAGTTAGGGACATTTTCCCAAAAAATAAAACACTTAATTTTGAACAAATTAGCTCATTCTCTAAGCAAGAGCTTGCCATCTACGTCAGCAACTGTAAATCTGTCCACCTAAAAAAAAGATTTTTATTATAAGTAAATACATATTGGTCCCCAAACTTCAGCTTGTCCTTTTCAACAAGCACTCAAACAAACAGATTCTTCCTCGCATACCTATTTACCGTTAGCATCTAATACAAGGGGTGTCCCAAAGTATACGAGGGATTTTTCCAATTATGCCAGAATGCTCACAATAAGTCAAGGATGGCCACCACTATGCCAGTAGCACCATCAGGAAATGGACAGTCGCAATTATTCCAAAAAAGGCTTCAATATGTGAAGTATGAATGAATACCATTATGCCAAGGGCAGCTAGAACCTGCCCACAATATGTAATGGATGGGCCATTATTATGCCAGAGCTAGCCAGATTATCATCAAGAATGCCCAAAGTGTCCAAGAATGCCCAAAGTGTCCAAGATTGGCCACCATCATGTCAGAATATGGTCAGGAATGTCTGTACTACATCAAATTGAGAGCTCAGAGAAAATGTTTCCATAAACAGGAGGTAAGAATAGCATGACTGGTTGGTGGATGATAGAAAGCTGGGGCGACAAGAGATACAATGTATTAACAACACAGTTGTTATTGACTGTATAGACCAGGGCTCTCTAAAGACTGTCCTTGAGGGCCGGATCCATGCCAGATTTTTAAGACCACTACAGTTATCTAAATGGGGATATATTCAAAAAATCTGCCATGGATCCGGCCCCCCAGGACAGACTTTTGAGAACCCTGGTGTAGACAATAACATAAGAATGACAGTGTAAGTATTTAGGATTTTTAAAGAAAAAAATAACTTTTTTGCATGTTAGGCCATCTCCTTTACATATAACAGTGTATGTATTGGTGGTATAATGTCTAGGTAGAAGCAGATATCACAAACCTCGCGACTCTAAGCTTCAGGTCAGAAAATGAATTACCATAGAGTCCAGAGGCCATCTCTTCATCAGACAGAGGTAACGTGTTGTCGGAATCAAGAAAAGATTGATTGGTTGGACCCATTGCAACGCTCATCGTAACCTTCTCCCCTTGGGTGGTCTTAAGTTCATGTTCAAGTGTTCGAGGGCTTGACATCACTTTTGGGTTGGGAATCTGGCCGCGAGAGTCAGACTCTAGATCAACTGTTGTTAAAGAGAAGTAAGCAATTAGCACACAATCTAACAAATCAAAATGCATTTTTTAAGAAAAGACTCACACATTCTAATAAGATAGAAGTTAAAACTCTTATATTGCATACATGTCTCAGAAGCAGTGCTTAATTCGAGCGGTGGTTTCAGGTGGGGCACACTGGCACTCTTTTTTTGGGGACCTGGACTTAGAACAAGAGAGAGAAAAGCTGCAAAAGACTAAAGAGGAAGGAATAGAAAGATGGAAAAAGATGGCAAAGGGAGAAAGCACAGATAAAAAAAGAACCTACGACAGTGCAAAATATGGGGCAGGGATAGTATTTTGGTAGATGACAGAGGTATGAGGTAAAATAAAGTCTACTAGACAGTACTGGTACTCGGCAACCCTAATATTCTGAAGTGTCGCCACACTGTTTAGAAAAATGTGGGCCACTGGGCTTATTCGTTTACTACCTAAAAGTACTAAGGATTTTGAAAAACACCCTTATTTCAATGCAGTATACGAGAAAAAGCAGCGTAGCTGAATTCCTGAATTAGGGCAGGCGTTACGGTGTGCAACGGGTGCACTCACTGGGTGCTGATCTGGAGGAGGCCCTGAGTTGACCAATAACTCACTATTTAAAAACACCTGCTGTAGAGTTCCATGTGTGTCCAGCTTTCAGGCAGCAATAAAAATGTCAAGATAACTTGTGATTAATGTCCCTGCTAGACAGAGAGATCGGAGTTTTGTGTAGGGGCAGTTTTGACTTGCTATAAAGTAGCGCAGAGGGTTAATGGGGGGAGGAGGGGAGGTGGCGCCAAAGAATATTGTTGCACTGGGCGACATTAGTGCTAAAGCCTGCCCGGTCCCCAAAAAATAGTAACTGTAAGAAACTAACGCACACAGCTTACTGGCGACCCCACACAGAGGTCTCGTTCTATTACCTAATTCTTCTGATCACATACATAAATTAGAAATTAAACTCCCACCTCTGTTCACTAACCACCCACACGAATCTTAAACAAACACAGTTGTTTAACTAAAAAAACACCAGATGGCTAAATAAGCATTCAGTGCAAACATCTCCCTGTGATTTGCATGTCACAAGATCTAGTCCGGCCAAGCAGATTCAGACTTGTGTCCTTGGTAAGTGGATAAACAGAGTACCGGAGTAACAGCAAATTAGAATATTAGCAACACTGTTGCAGCAGGCACTCCATAAAATGTGATAATAGAAATTAGGAAAAAAGTACCATCCTTGAGAGCAACCAATCTCTACATGAAGTCAATGCCCACTATTATGACTGAGACTGCTTTCAGCATTATCACACTAATATGATTCAAATTAGAAGATATATGTCCCACAAAAACACTTCACACTGAACAAAGTAAATCATCTGTTTATAAACCACTGTTACACATATACTCGATCTCAGCAATGTACTACACCATCAAAAGACTTGCCTTCCTAGCAAACACAATTGGAAACCTTATCTCCTTCCAGTTAAACTTTATTTCTGACCATAAGATTTTGTGGAATTACTTGTAAAGCTTGCGATTTGGATGCAACACTGATAATTAAGATGCATATCTACTGATTCTACTTGACCCCTAGGCAGTGCTGGACGTAGCCGGCCACAGCAAACTAGTAAACACCCTGAAGACCAATATGAGCTTCACAGGCAGAGTCCTTGAATAGATCTTATTTCTAGGACACTGCCCTGAGCTGGTCAAAAGTGTATACTCCAAATCCTTCCCAGTGATGTTGCCACAGACAATCGCCCAAGGATCAATTCACTTCGGAGTTCTTTTTACTCCATATAAATGGAGCCTATTGGAGCAATGATTGACAATGGTAGACCACCAAGATATTAATGACACACAAATGTAGCTTGGAGTTTCAAGTGAATGGGTCATCATAACAGAAGTGCTTAGCAAAACAACACTGCCAAATTCTTGCAGAAAAAAATATTTAAATGTCTAAAGCCAATTAAAAACAAATCCCACTGTAAATCACAATTTCCAATTGTTCATAATTATTGCACAGATGCAACAACAATGAAACAGACGATTTATCCACCAACTACTGCATTCTAAAATTAAATGGTTAAACATACATATCATTTTATATTGTTAGTATTTTTTAGTTGATACGTATGGTGCAACCTCTTGGGGCTAAAATAGTTTTCAATCTGCATCCAACTTTTTATTTTGATATTGTACATGTATTAGGTTGCTGTGGTCATGAGACAAGGTGAAGATTACTGTGTATAGTGAGCTACAATGAAGCAGCTTGTATCTTGCTACTGCGTATTTTCTTGTGACCCCAATATTACTAGGCATTAGGGCTTTGGTTGCTGGATGTGTATCATTTGTCCTTCTTTTAGCGCCGGGACACTCTTCTGAGTAGCCACACACTTAAAAAATCCCCCTCATTCATTCATCATGACTCCTGCAGTAGCCATGGGAACTAGATCAGCTCATATTATTTCTTGGATATTATCGCTGTTTTTGCGCTAGAATGGCCCTTGTGCCTCTGCCATGTCTTGTCGACGATTTTTATATACTACAGATTTTTTTTGTCTTTTTTAATGTAAAAGTGTGACCCAAAGGTCTTGCTATATTCACGTCTACTGAGCAGTCCCGGTCCTCTCTCAAATAAAAGTGTAGAATGAATAAATACAACCTATGCCAATTCCGTCATGGTGGTTCTGTGCTTCTTACTCTTCTTGAGCAACTGTCAATTCTGAAAGTACTTTGCACCTTCAAATGTGTTAACATTTTGTTAATCTATTTATTCCTAAATGAGGCTTTCAAACGCGTACCACTGTAACAAAACTGCTTCAGACTTACTATAATAATGGTTAATCCAACTGCGAGTTCTTGGATAACAGAAGACACACATCTCTAAAGAAGAGCAAGTAAAGAATGTCTTGCTCTGTAAAACCAGATCCCTACATGACCCCAAAGCATATACTTAACAGGTTTAAATTTACCAGAGACCCACAGCTTTTGTTGAGTGTTGGCAGAGAAAAAATGTTTAAGCAATGCGGGGTGTGGACTATTGGTGTTATTATGTACGAAAGGTTGGTATAGCAAATTACAAATGTGGTAGGATTTGGAGGAATGATTTAATTGGAAATGTGGAAGTTTGAATATTGATCAGTGATCTTGATCCCATTCCTTGCTCTATAGGTGGTTTTTGTTACAGTCGTATGGGACTGCTTTGAAGAGGACTATGCAACTTAGAACTATTTTGCATAGCGATAACGAGGATGCTTTGCGCATATGCAACATGAAGCAGAGTAGCTTTGACCCTACTGCTAACTGGATCAGTGATCATGCGATGACTGGTTACTGAAAGATGGCCGTGTAACTCGGAATAACATTAGGATGTGTATTTCTTTTTTACTTTGTTCGATTTTCACTATTGCCGAGAATGTTATACAAACATACTTGTAATAATTTTTGTGCATTAGTATGTAAAAAGTGATGCTGAAGTTAACTAAAAAAAGTAAAATAAAAAACACACAGATGATGGACAGAATGCAGAGCAAATCAAACATTTACCCCCAGTCAATAGATCTGGGTTAAGTCCATTGTTCTTCTGCTCACCATTCCACCCTGGTTTAGAGCCAGCCATATGCAAATCAGTCTCGACCCTGTGCCTCTTGGGAAGAGTCCAGCCCGAACTGCCTACCCAGGTCCACCCTGGGCTGGAAACAAGTATCCTGGGACCGGTTTCAGGGCATTACCCCTCATCAGCCAGGCTAGCTTGAATCCAGTGGCACCGTGAGCCCGGGACCCATGACTGGGCATAACCGGCGCACTTAGGGCAAGAAAGCAAGAGACACACAGATGATGGACGGAATACAGGGCAAATCAAACATTCACCCCCAGTCAATAGATCTGGGTTAAATTCATTGTTCTTTTGCTCACCATGCCACACCAGTTTAAACCCAGCCTTGTGCATATCAGTCTTAACCCTGTGCCTCATGGGAACAGTCCAGCCCGAACTGCCTAGCCAGGTCCTAGCCTGGCTGATGAGGGGTGATGCCCCGAAACCGGTACCAGGATGCTTGTTTCGTTAAGTCATAATTAAATTAGGCGCAGTCATATGTTACAGAAAAAAACTCTGTGAATCGAGCCTAAAAACTGGAAATCGCAAATGCAGGTACAATAGAAATCTTGAAAAAGTGTAGAAAGCACTTCAATGAAGGCTACAATATAGATAAAGTAAGGGTTTCAAGAAAATGACTTTTGTACAATACAATATATACGGTATACACAGTGTACAATGATCTCTCTAATGATATTAGTTTTCCACCTCCATCACTTGATCTTCACAGCCTGCAGACTAACAATACCACGCAGTAGGATGAATGAATCCTCAAACATGGCTTTTGAAGAAAAACAAAAAATAGGGAAAGTGACATTTCTAATGGCAAACTGGATGTAAATCCATCCTGTCTACAGCATATTATCTCTTGACCAATGAAACAGAGATAAGGAAGATAGCTGTGAAGTGATGAAATGATAATATCTCAGCAACAAAATATGCAACAGAACAGCCCTCTTTCACAAATTAAGTTTACACCAGGGAATAGAAAGCGAGGCTGCCAAGTCAAAAACAGTTTCGTTTGTTGTCCATCTGTTCCACATGACAATAGATCAGAGTGACTCATGTTGAGTGTTGGTATGTGCCTAGGCTGCCAATCGTGATAGCAAAAAGCTCTGAAAGCAAAAAGGCCATTGAGACAGGCGCCTATGGACAGGCACAGGAGTAGAGAATATGGAGAGATTGTCTGGATGGCCAGCAGCACTTGAAATATGCGTGGATCCTGAAGAAGAGCACATGGAGTAACCGTCGTGGACTTAACTCTAATGGTAGATGAAAGAATGGATAACTATATTTTCTGTATGCCTGAGTGCCACTGGCACATGCTCGTTACCCTGACCCGGCACTGGCAGGGACTCGATAATGAGCTGAAACAATAAATGTACGCTTCATTAGCCACCTCAGCAGCAATCCAAGCAGAATAGACATGAACCAGTAACTTAAACCCTCATCTCCCACAAGGCAGGGCTGGTAATCACCCATAAGCAACCAGGATGTACAAGGATGCCAATGTAAATTAAGGCATTATTTCTACATGGAAAATGCTCTTTCCTGGAGGCAAAGCATTGCTAGACTTCGCAGGTCAATTTAGAAACAGTTGCCAAATGTTCTTTCAAATGTGCACAAAGTAAATCTTTGGAAAACTGGCAAGCACAGACTTTATTGTTAAAGCAGAAAAACATGATCTGTACTTCCAATCATACATAGCTTAGTAATGAAGAACAATCCATCCCGCCAAAGGAAGGGAACGATTCTTACAACAGACCCAGAAGGTTATGGCATCAATCTCAGTTTTTGCTTGGCACTATTGAAACACACAAACGAGTTTCTGCTAGAACATTTGGTATTGCGTAAAATTGTCAACTCAAGGGTACTGTTTCTTAATGGAATCATCATGGGCAAGTTTCATATCATTCTCATGAAAAACGAAATATCCTGAATTTTAAGTCCTGTTCAGTATAGGAATCCTGAGTTCTATGAGTAATAGGAGACAAGTGTAACGTTTGTATTTCTTGGAAACCATTAACCTGTCTAAAGCACATTTCTATAGGCGGTACAACAGGACGTGTTAGGAGATTTCGGGAGTATTAAAAGTCAACTATGCCACAAGACTAGAAAATGATGCATTTTCAAGAGTCACAAGTGAAACAGCTTTTTTGTTCTAGCGTCTTTTTTTCTGGTGATATGCAAAAATATACTTTGTCTCCTTTAATTACAGGCATATGACACCCCTGCCCAGTATTTCACCCCCAGCCCCAACACACGCACCACTACAACGCAAGAACGTTTAAGGGGCAGGCCCTATGGTCTTTTACAAAGGCCTTCTGACCAGGTCTCATCACTTCTGCTTACTTGTCCTTGGTGGTTGCAAATTCTACTTAACAGTCTTCGGTTACTTGTATCTTGATTCGTGGGTCACAGTGAACATGCACAACATTTGATGTCAGAGGGGAAAAGGGCCAGCACTAAATGAACATGAAACTAAAGCTGAAATGGAATTCGATAAATATACGTTTCTCTGGGACCTAAAACCGTCTGTTTGTATTACTCGGGAGAACATTCTAGAAGGCTAGCTCAAGGTCAGTGATGGAGATTTCTTGTGTATATACTTACTACCGTATACTTACTAGGGCTTGCGTATGGTGGAGAAGACCCCATCCGTGTTAAGCATGTGCTAGGGGTGTCATCAGGAAAAGATCTTGGTTTGTATGTTCACTGGAAAGGGTGTGCTAATGGGAAAATGACAGTTGAAGCTCCACTCGACTGCATTTGCGTTTATAAAATTGCGGAGATAACAAAAGCAAGCAGCTGTTCCGTTGTGCCAATGAAAAATAATAGGTTGAAAAAATGAATGGAGCACATCTGGTTACCCAAGAAGGTGGATAGTGACATTGTGTGTCAGTGATAAAGATGTTTTTTCTATGTAATATTCTTTGGACAGGCTTGACGAGAACTTGTTTGGAAATTGGTTGCCGCACAAGAAATTTCATCTCTGGGCTTTGGGAGTGCCACCGCATTTTGGATGAGATCCTACAAGTGAGAGACTCGCTTAGATTAGGTGAGAAATGGTTAGAGAGCTAAAATGCTCTTTTGATCTCACCATATATGTAATGCTATGTTTAGAGCGGACCTGAACGTGTAGGTCCTCTTCATACTTGGTGGGCAGGGGATATTATTCTCCACTGTATACCGACCATAGTACGTCTGTCAACATCTTTATTTATGGTTTTCTAAAGATCAAGCAACATAACAATGTTTACTTTTTCACAGAAAAATCAGCAACTCCGTACACACAGACCACATACAATTGTCCAGTATTGTATCATTCCGCGCTTTTTTAGTTTCCCCAGTTCGACACATGGTCAACAACATTGCATTTGATATTAGCCTTCTCCACCTCTTTCCTCAGCTTCTATTTGCTTCAGTTTCTACTTTAAGCTGTTCCTGCACCCTGTAGCTCCCGACCACAGCAGGCATCCTGTTGCTCTAGTCAGTAGCCCTGATCTTACCCATATTCCTGTTGGGGACCAAAGGTTCTGTCTTGTGAATCATCTATCGGCGAATGTATCATACTACATATCATTTCTGCACATTCTGTCAAATCTCCTGCAGCCTTCATAAGTTCCAATCTGCCTGATTTGAATTTCCTTCACCAGGGCCCATTTCCTAATATTTTTCTCCCAGGCTATCCCAGTGGACTTCTTATTCGAGACCCAATGTTCGCTCTTCAGCATTTACCAATAGTAAGCCTAAAAGTGCAAAAGTATTTTATATCTTCCTGTTTTGGTACAATAACCAATAGCCGTCCCGATTGTTGCCTCTAATTTTATGCCTGCTGTAGATATTTCAAAAGACCAGGCCATGTGTATGTATGTTGCATTTTTGCCTGCACATTTTGGGCAAATTGGAGTCGTAGAATCCCATTCTCTAAGAATTTCTAGGGGTTTCTCATATCAGTTTATGTTATACCAAATTCTGTATAACACAATCTTCTATTTTTTACCCTCTGGCCAATGTTCTTACACAACCCACTGGTATAAACTGCATTAAAAAATACACGTGCACAGTGTACTCGGGAGTGTGTACACTAAACACACAGATCCAGAAGCACAGCGCTTTTATATGTTTTTCATGTTGTGCGAGTCACTATGGAGGACTGCAAGCGCCCGGAAAATACTTTTAGGTTTATATTCAGGCAACTATAACACATTACCTGCGTGTGACTTTAGCTAGGAGATGGCAATACTAGCACGTGTCTTTACTTTACTGGCACGTGCACTTTTCTTTTTTAGCACAAATATTCTTCAATAAACAAGAAAACGTGTTTTGAGTGCCCTCGCTATTCAATTGTCATGGGCTGGCCAAGCCACCCGAAAGCAGAGTTAGAAAGGCAAGAGAATGCCAACTGCACAGAGCTTAGTTTTAAAGACCCAGAACAGGAATTTAAAGACTTAAAAAAGGCGAGATGGACAAACAAACACGAGAGACGAATTTCAAGGCCGAGAATGAACCTAATTCAGACGAACAAAAAGGGCAACTCTGGAATCTATCATTTGCGTCCACATTTACATTTTTAAATCCCACTTTAATCGTCCTGGAAACATTTTCCGTCGC
Organism: Triturus cristatus; assembly: GCF_964204655.1. Classification (NCBI taxonomy): domain Eukaryota; kingdom Metazoa; phylum Chordata; class Amphibia; order Caudata; family Salamandridae; genus Triturus; species Triturus cristatus. The sequence continues at coordinate 860,249,781 of NC_140581.1, forward strand.
CCTTCATGTTGCCATGGTACAAGCGCTCCCTGCCTCGAGCAATGACCTTCGGGAAAGACTACCTGGCGTCAGAACTCGCGCGCTTTGTCCCCTGCGAGCCAGATAATTGAACGCTTGTTCAAGTCCTCAATGGATTCTGGTAACACTACAAGAGGAGCAAGTTCATTCAGATGGTTCGAGCAGCTTCCAACGCAAACTTTTATGACATTAGAACCCAGAAGATGCAAGGCAATCAATCCTACATCTGTAAGGGAGAACGGTGATAAAAACTTTAGCGGGAGGACAGCTTGCAAGGATGCGGTTTGCTTTCCAGGTAAAACGTGAATTAATTCTGTAATACAAGGGGCATGAACACATTTTCTCAGACACAGAAAGGGTAAAACCCTTTGAGACATCTGCCCCTATGTGCTTAACCATTTATTACATATCGTTTTATTGTGGATTCATCTTATGAAATAAATGCATCATTCATTAATATTTTTACTTGTTGCCCTCTCTTTTTAAATACAGTTTAGGGATTAGTGGAAGTGCCGGAGCTACTATTCACTATGCTCTATTTTGATGAAACCTGGATTTTAAAGTTTATAAAGCAAAATATTTTATGGAAGGAGACTTTTCTTTGCCCACCAGCAATCGCCATTACTCCGAGTCCCATTCTTTTTTACCCCAGTGCTTAGTTGAGAACTCTTAAGAGTCCATGGTGCAGATAGCTTTTTAGGTCTCGCCTGACCCAGCGCATGCGCTGGTCTGGCGAGACTTATTGAGAGGGCTCCAAAAAGTGCTACCAGGCCAGCCTAGAGCTACAGTGCATGTGCGCGGGCGCGCGCGCTGCGTTTTACCGCAATTACTTTCACTTTCGCGGCCGCTTTGATGTTGATCACAATCGCAATCCCGATCACTTCCACTTTCGCGGCCGCAAGGCCGCTTGGCATAGCCAATAGGTCTCGATTTTGGGACCTTATAAGTATTTAGTTACGCAACTGTTGCATGGCTAAACACTTATAAGGTCCCAAAGGCGAGACCTATTGGCTATGCCAATGCTTGTTTTATTTGCATTATGGTTCCTGTCTTGACTATTAAAGGGATATTAAATTCAGAATGTAAAGAAAAATAAACTGGACTGGATATGCTACTCTGCAGAGACCTGGGAAACTGTGACAATCAATGATACAAATAGAAGCGAGTACTGGCAAAGTAATAGTTCTGGCCTTGACAAGCCAGTAATGTTATATTTATTTTTTGCAAACATAGGTAATAGACTACAAGTCTAAAAGGAACAGAATTCCTACCATCTGAAAGCCACATGCATATTTTTTCGAAAAAATATATCAAAACATGACGAGTTAGAAAAAAACAACAAAAAACAAACATGTAAGCAGAAATAAGAGCAAAGCTTAGCCAACCAGCCCTGGTACTGAAGTGGACCACTTTCTAAGCAGATGTGCACAAGCAAAAAGTTGTCACTAGTAATGGAGAAAGTCAATAGCTGAAGTAGACTGTCCCATTCTATGGGTTATGGTGGGTTAAAGCCAAAGGTGAATAACACTTGAATAAAACAATAAGTAAAGAGAGCTGACAAAAGCCCATACACTCACGTGCTTTTTCAAAAACACGAGTCTGGAAGACCTGCTATCCATTTGTTTCACTGTGGTCACAGGTCTAAATCCTCATAAAACAGCTCAGAATTCATGTGGGTGCTACAGAGCTTACTATGTCTGATCAGTGGTCTTCAAACATTTAAATTAAATATAAATTACCATCTGGAGGTCGCCAGGACGTAGTTCTAGTTACCATAGGAAGAGCGTTTTTTCATTTGCCAATAACTTTGATGTTTGAAGAATCCACACAAAATTTTCAAACTAGTCTGATGCTCACTCGAGCAGCTGTCTTGGAATATTTGCGGTGAGCCGTCAAGTGTGGGGTGGGGGAGGGGGGGGGGGTGATTGGGGTTTCCCAAAGCACGTTTTCCTATGTTAATTCCCATAGAGATTTTAGACATGACTACAGCCCGAACTGCTTTACAGAATTACACAACATTGGTCAGAAAGGTAGCTGTTGGTCCAGAAAGCAATCTTTCTGTAAATTGGTGTAAATCCATTCAGTAGTTTTGGAGATATTAAGAGGAAAAAACGTTGTATATATAGGGACGCGAGGCTCCATGAATGTTCCCGATCTCGTGCTGAGATCTGATTGGCTGCCAACACTACAAACCAGGAAGTGTTGGCAGCCATCTTGAGACTTGGCTTGGGGCACAGGGACATTCACCGCCCCCGGGACCACCACCTCCCAAGGGTAGGACCTACTAAATAAATGGAGGGGGACCATGGGGCCCCCTTCCTGGAGTCATAGATGGCCCTGGGGACCACCACCCCACAGGCTTGGCTACTGCTATGTCGCATGGTGCCCACCCCCGGGAGATAGCTGTTCGCTGTGGCTCGGTGGCCACCTTACCCGCACCCGCCAAGCCACAGCACACACTACGCTTCTTTATATAGGCACATTTATAAAGCGCATGGTTATACTCGGCCAGTGAGTCCCCGCGCTGCGGTGCAAACTGCCCCAATTGCTACACCCTAACCTAGCCAGCAAGCAAAAGCATTATATAAATGCTCTTGATTGCTGGAAGCGGAGCAGAATTGCTTTCACACACAGGGAGCTGCGTTTTTAGCAGCTCCCTGTGTGTGACAGCAATGCCAGCTCCTGCAGGTGGCGTGAATTCAGCAGGTACCTCGGGGACCTTCAGGCTACCACCGCGGTCCCAGTGGAGAGTGAGTGCCCTGGAGACACCCACTTTAAATGGCCAAGCCCCGGGGGGTGGGGTTCCTGGGGCCGAATTCAGCTCAGGGAGGGTGACCATGCAGACTCCCTCCCCCATCTGTACAAGGCTGTGGTCCGGTAGATGGGGTCCCAGATGCCGAAATCAGCCCAGGGAGGGGGGCCACGCAGCGCCCCTTCCCTGACAAAACAAAAAGAATTGTAAAAAATATGCCTGCCCAGCAAGTCGCCAGAGGCCCTGTCCCCTTTCACCGCCACTGTGCAAACGAGCATCCTGGTGCACTACTAGTTAAGGGATAAAGTCCCCTTGAATCGTACGGGTCTTTGGGGGCCAAATACCCCTCCTGTTACCTCCAGTAAGTCCCACACAGTGGGATTGCTGATAGGTCTTCAGAGGTCATGCCCCCTTTCTCCACCACACTGCAAATGGTCCACCTGGCACACTACTCGTTGGGGGATGAAGTCCCCTTGGCTGAGGAGTCCTTGGGGGCCAGCAAGCCCTCCTGTTACCTCCAGTAAGTCCCACACAGCGGGATTGCTGAGAGTTGGTTGGAGGCCCTACCCCCTTTGTCCACCACTCTGCAAAAGGTCTTCCTGGTGCATTACTGGTTGGGGGATTAAGTCCTCTTGGATGCTGAGGGTCCTTGGGGGCCAAGAAGCCCTCCTGTTAACTCCAGTAAGTCTGACACAGCAGGATTCCGGAGAGCTGGTTGGAGGTCCGCCCCTTTTTTCCACTACTCTGCAAACGTGACTACTAGTTAAAAACTCAAATTCACTTAAACAACCAAAGGTTACAAGGACGTTATAGTTAAGGAATCGAATTTGAAAAAGCTTAGAAATTCACAGAAAAAAACCCAAAAAGTACGGGACATTCTAATTAGGAAATAGAAAAAAAAAAACCTTAGAGGTTCACTGAAAAAAAAAAAATAGTTACAGGGACGTTCTAGTTAGGCTCAGATTTCACTTGCACAAAACCATAGAAATTCAGCAGTTATAGTTACCTAAGCGAACTATAACTTACGCCCCTGCAATGCACTGCTTATGACCTCACACATTACATCACTCATGACATGGTCAGTAACATCACCGATGGCTGGCCTGGAAACAAATTCTGGCTCACAAATATTTGTTAGAACCGAAACCCAGCCCGTTCTCAGGCTATAACAGCAGTGGTGACAAGGAAGAAGAAATCACTGCCATTTACAGCAACTTCAGTCCACAAGCAATCCCAATAGACCTCGCCAAATATCTTAACCTAAGAACCAATGCTAACTATAAGGTCCATCATCACCCAAGAAGAAACAGTTGTCATGATGAACTCCATCCACTCAGGGGCTCCACTGAACCCCTCCTCCCACCATGCCTACTCCGGGACTGCAACCCATCAGTGCCATGTTCACACCCAATCTGAATGCCTCCGCCTCCTCTGAGCCCTTCCTAGATGCTTAGAAAAATACAACTGTCCTACCATTGTTGAAGAAACCCTTTGCAGACCCTTCAATGCTCGCCAACTACAGACTGATCTCCCTGCTACCATCCCTGGCCAAATCATCAACAGACACTTCACCGAGTACCTCAACAACCGACCCGACCACAGCACAGAAACTACCCTCACCGCTGCAACAGATGACATCCACATGACTCTAGACAGAGGAGACACGTGGGCCCTCATTCTCGTGGACTTCTCCGCAGCATTTGACAGTCTCCCACCCCATCCTCAAACACATCAGAATCCAAGGACTTGCACTCCAATGGATCTGCTCCTTCTTGACTGGAAGGACCCAGTTAGTCAGCCCAGAGCCATGCACCTCAGACGCACCTCAGACGCTTGTGACCTTATCTGCGGAGTCCTGCAATGATCCTCTTTTAATGTGGCCCCCTTCAAGGCATACATGATCCATCTAGCCAGCATCATCAGCTCTCACGATATCAACGTCCTCTCCTACGCCGCCGACGACGACATGTAGCTCATTCTCTCCCTCACAGACAAGACACCCAGTACTATGAGCAAGTTCAATCCAGGCATGACTGAAATCGCTTACTGGATGAAGATCAACTGTCTAAAGCTGAACACTGACAAGACCGAAATCGTGATCTTTAGGAAGAGCACATCAAAAGGTAAGTCTCATCTAGGATCGAGATGAGGATCCTGACTGCCTCTATGGCTCCTGCTATTTCCTACTCTTGAAAGACCTGAATGATATTACTATTGCAACAATCTACCAAAACCTCAACTTTATGAAAAATAATTCTGATGTTGTGCTCCTCAACCCTTTCAGTGAGCCCATCTTCTATGTTCAAGAGACACATCTCTGGCCCATACCGAACATTAATTAAACATTTCACCTATACCTTTGAAAATAGCTAAAGCTCAGAATCATTCTCCATTACTTTCAACTGGGCCAACAGCATGATTTTAAACTGTTTAAATTATCTATGGATTTTCTCCCAAAGCCAGAAGAGAATGTATGAATGCCTGAAACGTTCCCAACTGCTAATGTAGACGCAATCATTGTGCCACAATCTGCACTAACCCACTGGTTCGTGGAAGATCCTTCACATCTCCTGAAAGGGATTCACCACTCAATTGGATATTGAAACTAAACACAAACTCAGTACACAGATATTTATCTTGTTCCTTTCACTCGCACAGGCTCACACCTAAGACTGAGGAGTGGAAGTGCAACCAGTCACCTTCAACCAATCCATACATCTGTGAAAATCGAACAACCGCCATGCTAGTCCCCTAACAGACCCATTACCAGGCGCTTTGTGAGACATGTGCCAGTGACAATAGACAGCATGTGCAAGCACCCCACGAAAACATCGAAGTCCTTCAACCCCATCCTGGAAGCGGAGATCCTTAAACTGATCTCCACCTCCAAACCCGCCTCTCACATTCTTGACCCTATACCTACCCAATTGACCAAAAAACAAACTCTACATAGCCCCGTTCTGGTGCAAGATCATAAACAGCTCCCAGAGAACCGGCATCATACCTGAATGCCTCAAAGTTGGCCAAGTCATGCCACTGCTAAAAAAAAAACAGGCCTTGACTCCAAGGATCTGAATAACTTCAGACGCATGTCCAATCTCACCCTCCGATTCAAAATCCTCGAAAAATGCGTCCTCCTACAACTGACTCAGCACATGGACAACATCAACCTTCTTGATACCCACCAATCAAGTTTCAGAAAAGGCTATAGCACCGAGGCCGCGATCCTTAACATAAACGATATCCACAAATCCCTCGATACCGATCAATGCTGCCTACTCATTCTCCTGGACCTATCGGCAGCCTTTGACATGGTTGATCACCAACTACTCATCAAGGCTTCACAAGAAAGGGTAGGTGCTGATGAGGTGGTCCTACACTGGTTCTCCTTCTTACATAGCCGCTCACAAAGGATTAAAAAAACTTTACTTCCGACCTACACCCAGTCAGCAGGGGTGTCCCCCAAGGTTCAGTGCTCTCACCACAACTGTTCAACATATACATGGAACCCCTCACCACCATACTTAAAAATGCCAACATCCCTTTCCACCTATATGCAGATGACACCCAGATCTATCTAGAAACCTCCTCCATAGATGACATTCACAGACTAAATGACACTCTAAAAGAAATCCAACATTGGCGGTCTCTAAACCACTTAAAACTCAATCAAGACAAAACTGAGATTCTCCTCATCTCCAACAAAGAAGAGAAACCCAAATTGCAGAATGGCTAAAAGCTATGGATGCTCTCCGAACCAATATGTATAACACTGCTCTATTGTATGACTCTTGCAAAAAACTGTTGTAAAGCGCTCCAATACCCCTGGGTCGGCCAGCGTTATATAAAACTCATAATAAAGTAAAAATAAATAAAATACATGTCATGTCCTGCATGCACCAGGTTTATAAATGCACCTCTTAGTAACCATTACAAGTTATCACCAAAAGCACTCCACATCATTCAATCTCACACCAATCACATACATGGAAGACTTAGAAAAATATATATGGTTTTAAACCCACAAGTTCTGTTAAAACAAGAAATATTTAAGAAAACGTATACCTAAATCATGGACGTTCAGTGATACATGAAGTAGAGACAGATACATTTGAAGACTGGTTGACTTGCCTTAGAAGGCTCTTCCTTGTTTTTTGTAATAGGAGTATATGTTTTCCTATATAGATTTGTATTTTTAACACCGATTGTGGGATTAAACAATACATATTTTTTTTAATTTACGTGATATTCTATTTTGACATAGTCTGGATTATGGGTCAATGTATGCGATTGGTGTGAGATCGAATGGTGTGGAGTGCTATTAATGGTAAGTTTTAATGTTTACTAAGTGGAGCATTTATAAGTTTGGTCTAGACAATCTGGACTCCTTGGTTTGAAGGATTAATCTCTGTTAGTTGTTTATTGCATGCACCAAGACCTGCCTGGAGTCCCTTCTCACAGCATGAGGAAACACATCGTCATAGGTTAACGTTTGCCTTGGACATAGCCTCCTAATAACAGCTCTGATTCTCTTTCAAACAGCACGATTCATTTTCTATTACCTTTGTGAAGCCTGCCATGACCCTGAGGGACAGATGTGGAATGACATTGAGTCTTTCCTCTTCCAGCTGGTTACGCTTGGCAGACTCTAGACAGTCATCTCACCCAGCAACCTTACCAGCACCCTCTTTTACCAACTATTTCACTTGCATTAACACCTGTGAAATATCTTCTCTTTGACCAGCGCGTTTGCCAAGCGGTCACGTTCTCTTGCTTACACTTGCGCTGTCCAGGCTTTAGCTTTAATTTTATAATGGACCCTGTATGCCGTGTTGCATCAGAATTTTTGTTAAAATCAATACAGGGCCCAAACATAAGGCGTAGTACCTCATGAATAATGCCTCGGACTAGGAAGACGGGCGTGGTTGTACTGAGCTGAAAGCTACTTTTCATCTACAAGTATCACTGCTATGAAAAATATACATTCATTATAGATTTTAATATTAAAGATTTACAGGAATGACCAACAAATCTGTGCAATGCTCATGAAAAACAACAATACTACTCCATTACCAAGCACTACTCGTGTTCCAGCGTAACCAGAAGCATTTAAACCATTCTAAAAGTAACCAAATACTTCTCAGCAACGTCAAGCTATCTAATGCACACAGTCCACCTTCCATTAAACGCTCACCCTATTTTTGGTACAAAACCTACTGTGATATTTTTGATATCTGCGGATAGTCAAAATCTACACTTGCACCTATAACAAAAACAGATTGTGCTACAGCCCTAAAATGCCTCAGACATCCAGAGAGAATACAACAACAAAAAATACAACAGTTGGCAAATGAAATTCTTGGAAGACAGCAACACCGCAAAGAGGCTAAGATGTATTTGTTTAAAGACAACTTGGCAAAATTATAGTGTACATCTATTTACATTTTCCAGAGATTTACAATTAGAAAATCGATCTCTGTAGTGTACAACTGTGTTAAGCAGGCCAGTCTGGCGAGCATATGACATAAAATTATTGCACGTTCTAGAACGGGCTGCTCTCTACAGCCAAGACTTGTCCAAATCGGCCATTTATTTCCAAAAGAGTGATTCACATTTTTCGTGTTCATTTCTGAAACATATTACCGACGGCCAGTTGCTTAATTTGCTGCTTGTATAGCACTGACCGAACATTAAAGCTTGTCAGTTGTTATCCTGATAGAAGCAGGATGAGGTAATTACTGGTAAGAATCCAAACTAGTGAGGCATTTTTTCGGGGTCACAGACAACATGCCTAACCTGTCACAGCACATCAGGCTGCTGGCAGGATAAATATAAAATAAAGATTCCTGTTTTATCACAAATACCAACTCGTTACAAGCGGAATGCACTCGAAATAAGTCCCAAAGAGATACATTTGCAATAACTAAATAGGCAAACTACAATGAGCCTGAATTGTTGGAAAGAAGAGATGTTGAAAATGTCTGTCCTTCAGACGTGGCGAGCTACCGCCTAGAATGAAAGAGGGACACCGCTAACAGAGCGAAGCCTCAATTACAAGGCCGTAGTTCAGGAAGGGAGGCCATTTCGGAGACAATTGTGGTTGCTGTGAGATTTTAAAAAAGCAAGCTTGAGAAAATATGAAGGCTGGCGACACTAAATATAGATCTAGCGGCCAACCTGATACTATGATAATAAAGGAAAGGGCTGGATTTAGAAAGGGTTCGTAAACGCCGACAACAGGGCTCCGAGCAACTAAATTAGCATAACTCCAACCTATTCAACGAAAGTCCTCAAACTGACTGGATTCACGTTCTGTTAAATAACCATTTTTGGGTGACCTTTAAGGAAAAAGAAAAACTTAATCTCAATATCAGTGTCGTGCAACTAACTAGAACAACCAATGCAGGGCAGTGATTCAGGCGAGCAGAGAAGCTGCTACCCGCGGGAGTGGGAGTCTCCCTGCGGGACAGAGTGATGGAAACCCAACTCTTGGTTACTGGGAGCAGAGTCCCAACTTGAACAGCAGAAAAATACCTTTAGCATAGAGGCGTGTCAAGATCCTGTGTACAGGGTGAGAAAGCGATTTACAAAAAGCAGTAGAGTAATAAAAGGTGGTTGGAGATAGAACAATTTACAATTTTCATAAGAGTTTACGGTAAAGTGACACAGGGAGGAGGGGAGGGCCGGGCCCATCCCTATGTAAAGCAATGGATGGGGTACTGGCGGTGTTTTGAATCGTAGCAGTTGTGAGCCTCCAAAAGCACAGGTTTGGGAGTGCTGGCAGGCCCCACACACACTCAAAGAGCTCGGAAGCGGTCTATGGAATTCTGGAATGCAGAGGCCCATGGCATTTGGCAACAGCATACCAGTTTTCTAGGAAGAGGCTAACTACAGCATTAAAGGTGGGGTTTGAGAAACTGGTAGCAAAACGGAGCCCTGAGTAACTGGAAAAATGCAGCTTTACATTACCGTGCGGCTAAGTGTGATGCCAAGGAGCGGCAGGGAGGTTAGACTCCCAGGAAGAGAGGCCCTGAGGGACATGAAAGGTCCACCACTTTGAAGCATGTTCTCTGAAGAGGCAACAATTAGGACATTTCTGAGAAGCCGGAGTCCTTCCCAGCAAAATACACTGGTTACTTATGAGTAGGCAGCATTACCATCATATTCCCTCATAACAAAAGGATCAAAAAAAGAAATTAAAAAAAAAGGCACCAAAGAGAATAAAGAGTTACTTACACCCAGACACTCGTTATCGAGTAACTTCAAGATGAGCAGGTAGATGACCCCTGTTTGGCATGGTACACTGAGGGTGAATTCCTGATGCAGGACGTGAAAAGGGCTAGGAGGGTAAGGACAAAAGTAAAGAACAGAAGGTCTCTTCAATTGCTAAACTCCTAAAAGAATGGAGACCCAAAAGGAGCAGGCTGAAAAATTGGTGGGAGCTTTGGAACATAAGCTGGAGACACCCAAGGGTAAAGAAGAGACTAATTTGCAATATTATGAGTCATTTAAAAAACGATGTTTCGCTACCACAATTTCACATCTATGATCAAGACTGCTAGATGGAATTAACTGTCTTGTACATTCCAAGCAAGCCTAGGACTTAGTGAGTGTCTGGTAGAGCTTGCATCATTCTACCATACTACCTGTGGCTGGTATAACATGTAGAACACATCCAAAGAACATGCACTCTCAGCATACATTCTCCCACTCCTCTAAGAAACTATTCATATATGTCGGTATTTTGTTAGTCATGTTTTTTCACGCAGATTTCATCTCTAAGAGGATGTGAGCTACTAAACACACTCTTGCCTTAGAATGAGAAAAGACAAAAAGCTTGCCCAAAAGCACATTGCCTGCTTCTAAGGTACAGTATCTCTCTCAGAAATTCTGTTACCCACCTCAAAGCAGGTCGCAGACCTGCCTAGCCTTGCCCATAAGAGTAATGGGTGAAAACAATGGATTTGCATGCTCTGGGACAGCCAGACCCAAGTTGAGCTGTTCTGGTTGCTTGAAAACCTTTAAAGCCTGTAACATATAATTTTTACTGTAGATCAGTTCTTAGCGCAAGCCTTGATTACAGTGGTGAATGTTGAGGTAGATTACTGTAGCTAATGTGCTACCTTCAGTTATGAGAGACTTGTCTTACTCTAGCTATATTAGAGACTGATTACTTTTTTTGACCTGTTTAGTACCCTCAACTAAGAGGTGGACCAGATACCTCCTGCAACAGTAAAACCAGAGGTCTGTGGCTTCAACACTACAGATCAAATTATTTCAGTACAGGACCAGTATGAGGTCACACTAGTTACAAGAAGAACAAGTTATTTAGCCACAGATACCGAATCTTTGACTATTCCCCAGGCGTCAGACTGGATTTGGAAAATCTTGAGCAGTACCTCTCCACGCCAGTAGGTGGCGTCGATCGACTCCACGTCAGCGTGGCTGGTGTCGACAGTGTCAAAAGTGACGTGCTCGATGCTTATATAGGCACCACCCCAAGCACACTGACATCAGTTTCTTTTTGTGACATTTCAGTGCCAGAAACATGGAGCCCTGACAGAATGCTGATGGACCAGTGTGTAGAAACTAAGAACCTACAAGGGTCACCCTAGATGGAAACATCTGTTAGAACAGTGGAGAGGATGGGAGGGTCAGTAAGGAATCTGTGGCTATATAGAGTCTCTGCCAGATAAGGCGTTATGAAAGGTAAGTAACTTGTTCATCTGATAGAGAATTCTAGCCGCAGATTCCTTAACTTAGGATAGATACCCGAGAAATACCACCTGGGTGGAGGGTCTGCAAACAGATTCAGACCAGGAAGTCCTGGAGAACCGAATGAGCAAAGTGCCGTCACAACAGACTGGAATGTCAGGCAGTAGTGCTCTGTAAACGTGTGCAGAGATGCCCACGTCACAGCCTGACAGCTACCCAGGAGAGAAACTCTGAGTTAACACAGTGGTCACGGCCTCGGGTCTGGTGGAATGATACCGCAACCTCTCCAGAGATTGCTTCTTGGCCAGTGCATAACAGATCTTAATGCAGAGTATAATCCATCTGGAGATGGTCTGTTTCTGCACAGCTTTTTCTTTCTTTGGCCCAATTAACCCGATAAAGAATTACTCATTCACCCAGTGCTCTTTTGTACGGCCAATGTAAAACGAGAATGCTCTGTTTTGGGTCCAGATGGTGGAGTCTCTCCTCTTCTTTGGAAGGATGAGGTGGAGCAAAGAAGATTAGCAGTGGGATATTCTGGCAGACATGAAAGGATGTCACCACTTTCGAAAGGAAAGAGGCACGTGTCCTCAGATCCAATTTTTCTGGGGAAAAAGTAGTGCACAGAAAGTGCCCGCAGCTCGCTAACCCTCCTGACCGATGTAATGGCCACTAAAAAGGCTGTTTTGATGGTCGAGAGGGACAGAGGGCAGCTCTGCATTGGCTCAGATGGTGAGCACATCAAAACAGCCAGAACCAAGTTCAGGTACCATTGGGTTAAGAAAAAGGGTTTTCGTTGAAACGTGTTGGAGTGCTTTGAGTAAGCGGGTCACAAGAGTGAGTTGAACAGGGAGGCTGAGCCAGCAACCTCAACCAGTCTGAGGATGATGGCATGGGTGGTGGGTTTTCGGTGAATGGAAGGATGCAACCCTGCTGAACAAGTGGTGCCACATCCTGTCACCAACTAGTTGCCTGTGGTGGTGAGAGGGAAAACTAAAGGGGTTTGGAGAATGGAGCTGCCGTGGCCACGAACAGACTGGGGAGCCTAATGGCCATGGTGACAGGGTGGGAATGGATGCAGCTTGTAGCCCCTACCGTAGCCACAGCAGAGGCGAAAGGTACAATAGGGCTGCCATGGGGCCATTACTGCTGATCTGCCTTGCTGACGAAGAGGCAGGTGTCATCGAAGGACATGTCCATTAGAGATGCTTGGACAGCCCTTCAAATGCCAGTAGATCTCAGCCAGGCGTGGTGCCTAAATGCCATTGTTACACAATCACTCTGCTTAGCGAGTCTGTCATGTCCAGTCCACAGCGAATAGTGAACTTAGCTGCGCCGCTGCCATTGGCACTAGCCTGGGTCAGGTTGGCTCAGGCCTCCTCTGAGACCATGGGCAGCATTTGCGCAACCGAATCCCAAACTGTGTGAGTATATCGGCCCATGAGACACACAATATTCACTGACAGCAGTGCAAGGCTGGTGGAAAGAAACATCCTCTTGTCAAAAGTAGCCAATTTGTTGGATTCCCTAGCTGGTGGTGTGGTAGGGAATGCACCAGGGTTGACTTTGGAGGTGGAGGCCTGGAGACCGGGCTCTCTTGAGTGGGGTACTTTGTGAGGAAAGCTGGGTTCCTGGGAGCAGTGGCAGAAGGCAGTTGTCCTATGCACAGGAGCCCATGTGCAGGGTGTGGCCCATGCCCAGAGAAGGACATCTGTTATGTTAAATTATCTTGTAAAGCGCACGTACACCGATTGGTTTCTTGGCGCTGGTTATAGGATTTGCTGAAGCCCTGTTAATTAATTGTGTGCCTAAATTCAGGCATACGCTTGGGTAAATAACCATGTCTTAAGAAGCTTTCTACATCTCATTAAGTCTGTACAGGCTCTAATATCAGCTGGAAGGGAGTTCTAAAATCTCTCTCCGCCTGCACAGCAAACCTGCTTCCACCTTGGCGTTTCAATTTGTAAGAGGATATGGCCAACAGATTCATATGAGATGAACGCAGGTTGCGAGTAGGTACATGCCTTTGGATAAGGCTGGAGATGAATTTCAGGCATGTGCCGGGCATGGCCTCAAAAATAAGGCAGCCGACTTTGGATTCTGATCGTTGAGGGATGGGAAGCCAATACAGCTTTCCTATAAGAGGGGAGACATGCTGCCATCCAGGCTGCTGGAAGATCAATCTTGCTGCCTGGTTCTGTACCAATTGCAGTATTTTAACAAGGTATAATGGGATACCAAAATATAAAGAGTTGGCATAAACTAAATGTGATATGACCAGGGCTAGGACAGCCTGTATCAATGCCTCCTTGGTAAGGAGTCTACTGATCTTCTTTATCATTCTCAGCTGGAAGAAACAGGTCGAAATAACTGTCCCAATTTGGGTTTTCATAGTCAGGTCGCTGTTGATTATCACACCGGGGCTCTTGGCCGAGGGAGATGGAATAGGGGAAGAGCCCAACTCAATTGGCCAGAAATGGAAGCTCCAGGGGTTCTGGGTGCCTCCAATCGCTATGAGTTTGGTCTTGTCCGGATTAAGTTTTAGGTGGTTGTTGTTCATCCAATCACGGATGTACAGCATGGTAACTTTAAACTCGGACACAATGTCGGGAGTGTTATTGATGGTAGTAAACATTTAATTGCAGGTCATCGGTGTAGTTGTACGTACACACCTTCCTTTCTTTTAATGACCGAATCAGTGTGGGTAGATATAGAGTGAACAGGTGAGGTGTCAATGATGAACCCTGGGGTACTCCACATGTTATAGTCATTTTAGGTGCTGTGAACTGAGCTAGGCGGACAGACTGGAAACGGTCCTCAAAAAATGACCTGATCCAGCCAAGAGCTTCATTAAAAAAAGAGGAGAGTTTCTGTGGGGGCAACTCCCGGCTGAAGCACGTATGCCAAGTCTTTCGTCTTGACTACCACCAAAAGGCAGCGTAAGGTCCAAGACTTCAGCCACCCTTTTTTCCACCATGGCAAAATAAGCCCCTTTCTCTATAGCCACACTAGGAGGTAGCCACACTGGGAGGAGGGACTAAGCCAGTGTCTGGGAAAGTATCCAAACCACTGGCATCTGCCAGTTCCTCATACCAGTTGTCTTTGGCTCTTCTAATGGATTGTGGTAGCCAAACGGAGCCTCAGATTCAACCCCAATCGTACCCTTCACAGGGCCCATCGAAAAAAAGAGGGCCCCGTCTCGGAGTCAGAAGGTCATATTCCAGCCAGCATCAGGTGACACTGGTCCTGCTCGGTATCGGAGTAGGGTATAACCATGGGATTGGCGCTGGGAATGACGTCAGTGAAACAGGCTCTAAGGAAGGTTGTGGTCTTGTGACCAGAGTCAAATACAGAAAGGGATCCAAGGGGCCCGACTGGTGCAAAGGGCAGACCAGCCGGCAGGAACATCAGTGGAGGCAATTGCCGAAGCCAAGGGTCGTCTCCGGCTCTGGGAACCGGAGAGCAAACCCACACTGAGGCTCCTTGGCTGACATGTGGGAGCAGGGCCTAGAACTAGGACATTCCTGGACCTCGTTTGAAGTCTTGGATAGGTGCAGCAAAGTCAAAGACTGGTTCCACTTCTTAGATTGTTTGTGTGACTTACCAAACGACAACTTGAAGCATGATGTCGAGAGCACAGAATGGCTCTGTGTGAATGAGGCCGGGCCCTGGAGCGTTTTGGAGTTGACTGGCATCCAGCAACCATGAACTTCACAGACTGCTTTCAAAGCGCCTTGGGATTCATGATGTGACAGTCTTCACAGACCTTGGAGTCATGGCCTGGCTCCAGAGGCAAACCAGGTGTGGGGTGGTGGGGTGGTAGTGGTGGGGGGAGGGTCTGTCACAGATATCTGCCTGTGACAAGAATAACAAAGTTTAAAACAGACAGGGCTTTTAGGTGGACATTCATGGCACATTAGGAGAGAAGTCTGAAAAGAGGTTGACAAAAGGTCGAGAAAAGAAAAAAAAAGTTCATAAAACGGACAGAGGTAGCTCTGTTCAGATCTACAGTGATGGTGTGGAAAGAAAAGAACTGATGTCAGTGCCCTGGAGTGGCACCACACAAATCACTTCCGGCGCGGATGACTATGAAGAAGCCATGCCAATCGATGCCACCTACCGGCACGCAGGGGTACTGCTCAAGATTTTCCAGCTCCAGTCTGTTACCCGGGAAATATTCTAAGGTAAGGAATCTGCAACTAGAAGTCTCTACCAGATATCAAAATCAATAGAAATCACTGTCTAGTTAGATTCAGTGTTGGCCGAAGGTGTTAACATGTAACACAAATCATCTGATCATAACTACATTTCTCATGATGACAGGAGGGCGAAAGTGGTAGGGACATTTTTAGCTCTAGGATTTACATGGTATCTCACACAAACAAACTGTTTGCCAAACTCATTCTCTGGCAGCACATCAGTTCACTGCCCACGAGCAGTGCCACACATGAGAGGTTGACTCTGGTTAGGCTGGAAAGAGGGAGGTGTGGTCAAAGTACCATGTTCTAACAATGAACCAAGCACTTTTTTGCAGTATTAGATTGAGAAGGGAGTAAATGTATGTCTTCCATATTGCAGGGGATTTCTGGAATTCCTGACATTGTACGCTCCTTTCCCTCCTGAGGCGGAAGCCGGGAGGTCTCCTATCTATTCTTGTCAAAAACTGATTTATTTTTAACAGCTTACCTGGGATGTTATTCAGTCCCGTGAATTTTAATGTTTTGCGGCGGGCGTGCTGTTGAGGAGCCATAACCCCTGAGAGCTCAGCAGCGCCTGGTTTCTCACCCCTACCCCCTCCCTCCAGCCCCAGTCCCACTCTCGCCTGAGTTGCGAGGCCGAGAGCGCTGGGCGTCGAGTTTGGCGGCCATCTTGGGTTGGGATAGGTGAGCCAGGACATCGTCAGCGCTATAAAAACGGGCTAGGATGTCTCCGCGCAGCGGACGCGATCAGCGGACGCGCCGGAGCTGCGCCGGAGTCGTGCCAGAGTCCTGCCCGTCTGCGCCCGTCTGCGCACGACCGGGCTTAGGGCATAGGGACTCTGGCACACGCACCCGCTATACATCAGCGGACCTTCTAGGACTGAACTCCGACAGATATACCCTATCTCCGAGTACAGGTGCCATACTCAAAGAACTTAACATCCTGTATAGCTCTAGGTGCAAGAATTATAGTCTCTTAGCCCCTGTGAAGTTAGCGACCCTTAACACCAGGTCGCTGCAGAAACATCATTTAGAGATCTTTACCCTGCTACAGGATGAGACCATTGATATCCTGACACTCACTGAAACATGGTTGAGTGATGCCTCTTCCCCGGATATCATTGCTGCCCTTCCCAGCGGGTATGACATGGTGTGGCACAATCGACCAGAGGGTACCCGGGGTGGGGGGGTAGCAACGATCTTTAAAAAGCCATTTAGGGTAACAAAGATCCTAGCCGAGACAACCAACACTGTTGATCTACTGGGTATAAAAATCACTATGAACAACTCCTGCCTCATCATCCTAACAGTATACTGCCCCCCCCAAAGCACACCTGGGTTCAACGATCTCTTTCATCCAATCATTTCAGATCTTTGCACACGTTATAAAAACATTCTGGTAACTGGTGATTTTAATGTCCATTGGGATAAAAGTCTTCAAGACCTATCAGCCCAGAAGCTACAGACCATCATGACTACTCTTGGACTGAAACAACTAGTGGAAGTTCCAACCCACATTAAAGGCCATACCTTAGATCTTGTTTGGTCTTCATCCCCAAAAGCATGTATCACCAGCGTCTCACCTTGTCTCTGGTCAGACCATTACCTTATCTTATATGATTTACCGCAAGAGATCTGCCAGGTTAAACTACCCATTAAAACTAAAAAAGTGCGCCAATGGAAAAGGGTGAATGTCGAGACTCTATCCAAGACCATGCCCAAGTACATTCAGAACTCTACACTTCCTGCTGATAGCACCGATCTAGATTCCAAGTACTACCTGATAACAACTACCCTTAGGTCAACCATTGATGAACTAGCCCCTGAAAAGGTACAAAAAATAAAAGGGGTAGAGAAAGGAGCCCCTTGGTTCTCTGAAGGTTTACGCGAAAACAAGAGAAAGCTTCGCTACCTCGAAAGATGCTGGAGGAAATCTAAAAGGGCCACTGACAGGGAGCTATACCGGAAGTCTTTCCAAGCTTACAAAAAGCTTATTGTTATAACAAAGAAGGAGTATTATGAGACGCGTATTAAGAATGCCACCAACATACAGAGAGAGACCTTTCAAATACTGAAGGAGTTAAGCAAGAAAGAGGAAAAGACTGATACCCAGATTGATTGTGACACCTTTCAAGGGTACTTCTTGGGTAAGGTAGCGACCATCCTGTCTGAGATTAAGAAGAACAACCCAGTCCCTCTTGTCGTACAACCTTCCCTCCCAGACTCACCCTCTCCTAACTTTACTGACTTTCCCCACATTGACCTTAGTATTCTGAGGAAACTAGTAGCGTCCACTAAATCTGGCTCCCCTGCGGACCCCTGCCCGCCTGACACCCTTCGGATGGCAATACCGCTTCTAGAGGATCAGATCTTAGACCTTTTAAACACCTCATTAGCCACTGGACTTCTGCCATCCACCTTTAAAGAGGCATGTGTCAGACCCTTGATAAAAAAACCGGGAGCCGACCCATCTAGCCTGAAGAATTATAGGCCAATATCCCAGCTACCATTCCTGTCAAAAGTACTAGAACAACATGTACTTAAGTCCTTGTCAGCCTTCCTGGAATGTCACCACCTTCTCCACGACCGGCAAGCAGGTTTCCGCGCACATCATAGCACGGAGCTAGTAATGCTGTCGGTACTGGATGAGCTAAGGTGCATGGCTGACGGTAAAAAGCCATGCGCGCTGATATTATTAGATCTTTCAGCAGCGTTTGATACTGTCAGCCATGCACTGCTCCTGGGTAGGCTGGCCGGGTTCGGGATAGGGGGACAGGCGCTAAAATGGTTCACAGCCTTTCTAACAGGAAGGACGCAGAGGATCCAATTGGCAGACCAGGTCTCAGAGGTGGGCAGGTTAGTTTGTGGGGTTCCGCAGGGGTCAGCGCTTTCGCCACTGCTATTCAACCTCTACTTGCAACCACTGGTAGAGTCGCTGGCTAAGATGAAGTGCAAAGTATTTAACTATGCCGACGATACGCAGCTACTGCTGAGCATCGACAACACTTCATCGGCACAATCAGAGGCCAAAGACATCCTACGCTTCACAGTGAATTGGATGTCGTCTAATCTGTTGAAAATCAATCCGGATAAAACAGAAGTCCTGGTTGTCTCAACTGCTGTGTCCCCTTGGAGTGATCTATACTGGCCCCAAGAGCTAGGCCCTGCCCCTAAATCCTGCCCCAATGTCAAGAGTCTTGGGATGAAAATCGATCAAGATCTCTCAATGGCTAATCAAGTCTCTGCTGTAGTTGGCTGCTGCACTAACTTAATCAGGCAACTACGCAAACTTGCCCCCCTGCTCTCGAGAAATATGCTGCAAACCATCGTGTCAGCCACAATAGTGTCTAGAATTGACTATGGAAATGTGCTGTACCTCGGCCTTCCGAAGTATTCCATCAGCCGTCTCCAGGTCATTCTAAATGACGCAGCACGCCTGGTCTTTGGAGTTCCAAGGAGGACCCATGCCTCCCCCTTGCTCCATCGATTACATTGGCTACCCATGCAGCAGAGAGTGGAGTTCAAAAGCATGTGCATCTGCCATAAAGCATTACATGGACAGGCGCCAACCTATATAAAGGAAAGGCTCGAGCTCCACGAACCCAAACGCGTCTTGCGATCGTCGGGCTCTTTCGTATTGTCTCAACCACGCTTTAAGCTGACGACCAAAGGAGGCAGATCGTTCTCAGTACAGGCCCCCATCAACTGGAATAAGCTGCCAGAGGCTCTTCGTAGAGAGCCCAATCTCCTCCGCTTCCGGAAGGCCTTGAAGACTCTACTCTTCAAGAACGCGTTCCCACTTCATTAACAAATTGCTAGACCCGTTACCTTCTATCTCCTCCATCTTTGTTCTGTACTTGGTCAGTAGCGCTTTGAGACCTGTCGGTGAGTTGGCGCGATACAAAACCCAGATACAAATACAAATACAAGTTTGTGAAGCACATGATCTTAAAACAAGGATCTTTGAAAAGGGGGCCCAGATAAACAATTTGAGTCTTTATAACCTATATAGTTGATATTAATTAAACCAGTGCCATTGTGTTTGATACAGGAGGTAAACAGGTTCAGGTAGGGTGTGAAATTAAAGGATTGTGCATGGGAACAATAGGGGCTGATGCCTTTTATGGAAAAATGAGACAGCTAAGTTTGAAGACTTAGGCTACAGTGTTTGAGCCAATGGCGATGATTGCTGTTTTTTAATAGTTTTAGGGGTGGAGAGTAAAGCAAGGCTTCCACTCGATTGCCATTATCGAAAAGATTAGATGGTGCCTGTTTAGTATCAGAGAGGCCTTTAAGCATAATCTGATGTAGTTTGTCCCGATACACATGATTTTGAACTTGCACAGATGATTCCCCAGTGACACCAAGTAAAGACTGAATAGTATACAGAGGAAACCAAATATGAAAGACTGCATATTTGGAAGTCTTCATTTGGAGAAACAAACTGTTGTGTGTCATAAGAATTTGCCCAGTTGTTTCTCCCCTTATCCATGCGGTACAAAGGTAACTGTCTAAAGTTGACTGCTTAGGAGGAATTTAATGTGAGTAGAAGGCGTGAGATAATTTACAGCTGGTGGAGGGCATTGTCAAGTACTTGAATGTGTTTGGTGCATGGCAAGTACCAAAACCTTACCTTTCAGGTTTTTATTAAGCCGGACCTTTTTAGATCTGAGGAATGACTTTCGATGGCTCTCAAGTAAAGGCAGGTTTGTGATATCAGTGTATTTTGAATGGGAATATGGGTTTAGTAGTGGCTGAAGGTATGTTACGTTTAATATGTTGTGACTGGTCCCTTGGGCTATTAAAGTTGTGAGTAATAATAAAAATAAAATAAAAGGGGCTTGTCTCAGGGTTAGAGGAATCCCTGGTTTGTGTGGCCTAGTTGGATTTATTTTTCAACATTTAGGTTTGCCAAGAAATGTAATGGGTAAAGGTTGAAATGGAGTGGTATTTCGAGAGGACCATGTCTGTACAGCAGAAATAGAGTGGCCTACTGTAACAAAGGAGTTCTGTGTGTGCAACATAGACTCGTTTGCGCAGATCTTTTTTAAGAGGACAGGTGACTGTTGCTACAGTGATTGACTTGTGAAGAATTCTGAAAAATATCTATGACTTTGCAAATTTTGGGCAATCTGAGGTGTGTGGATTTTTATTGGATAAAACTGGCTTTGCATAGTTTGTGTTATTCGAAAAACTAGACAATGAGGTGCATCTCTCGAGCTTGCATGTGTATTGTTATGCAGATGTTTACAGTTGACTATCTCCATTATTCCAGGGCATTGACACTTAGGATTTTTTTTATTTCTCTGTAATGTCAACAAAGTTTTTGATAAGTGTGAATTCACTGTCGCCCACCTTTTCTGACGCAAGTACTAAGAAGATACTGCCACCACTTTGCTCGAGAGGGATGTCCTTCAAGGGTAGGTGGGAATGTGATCTTCTGTGATTCAGCACTAACAAATAGGCATAGAGTGAGGATTAGCAAGGAAGTAGAAAGTAACTGTGGTACTGCAGTTTAAGATTGATAATATTGAACAAGAAGTCTATCACAAAGCCAAACACACAAACTTCTACATCAATGTTACCGATAAACCTTGTTTTTTTCTCTTGGCTGAAGATCTTAAGCCTTTAAGTTGGGAGTGACTGTGCTGCTTCAACAATGACATTTTTCCTTAACCCTTCTTTTTAGGTCGAGGACCGTCCGGTCTGCCGAAGGCAGAACCGGAAGTCGGAGATTTAATGTTTTGGAGAAGAGGGGCTTGAACCTGCCCCTCTTCTCCATTGGCTGGCCTCTTGAATGCTGGCCAGCCATTGGAGAAGAGGCTTTGTCACTCCGAACAGGCCCCGTCCTTTTCGGATTCGGGGGCGTGTTTTTTTCAACTTTTCTAATTATCTCCTCCAGCCAATGGCAAGAGGAGAACACGCCCCCGAATCGGAAACCGCCGCTGCCTTTCTCCGAGGCATTTCTGCTTCGCCTCGGAGAAAGGCAGTGGTGTGCTTGTTCTACCTCTCTCTTGCTCATCGCCCTTCCCTTTCCCATCTTTCTCGCACATGCTCCTCGCCCTAGTCACTCCTGCCTGATCACCTCTCTCCACCATTCGCTCTTTCTTCCCCCTTCCTCCCCTCTGTCTTCGAATCTCTCGGCCCCCAGCTTCAGCAGCCATCATTATTCTATGCCTACTCTCCCCAACACCTACACTTATTCTTTCAGCCTGAAGTCGAGGAGCCAGTGGGGAGGAGCGGGGCTGCACATTTCCTTTCTGCACCAAACTGTGCTAATGAGCCCGTCGCTGTGCCGTCCAGCTGGGAAGTTTGCTGAACAGAGCAGAATCATCGCGTCCTTATTTTCAGCTCCAAAAGATCAACATTTCGCTGCAGAGGTTTTCCGAGGCTTAAATCAAATTATTAAATAAATCGACCTCTCGGGTGAGAGTGCTTAGTCATGCTGCCTTACTGAGAACCGGATGTAGAATCGTATCTTTAGGGAAGATGTGACGCAGACAGAGGAGCTTCGAGCTGTGGTTGTGACAGTTAAGATGGATCTGGACCCCGCCAGCCCTCGTTTGAAAGCGCCTCTGAAACTGCCCGTCCCACGGGAACCATGTGTGAGGAACAGGGCCCTGTATGTGCGGCGCTGAGGCAAGCAAAGGGTGTTTGTGTGCTCTCGTCAAAAGACTTCACGCGAGAGACGCGAAGAAGAAAGCCAGACAGGCCCGCAAATGAAAAGATCTTTATTTCGCTTCACCCTTCTCCCCCTTTTCTCTTTCATATTTTGTAGGTCAAAAGAAAGTGTTTTTTTCTCCTTTAAATGTTTGCCTTTTTTTAGAATGAGGCATTACACGAGCCAGCCTGTAAGCAGACGTAAATCGACCTAGCCGGTGATTTGTAGGCTTGTTAACTTTCCATACCCAAATTTGGCTTGAGTGGCCCATTGGAGCTGGTTGGGCACGGAATACACCAATTAGACCAGTAACACTGTGTAAATAAATGAAGGTAGCGCCACCATTCTCTGTTGAAAGCTGTAAAGTGCAGCTGCCGTTAGCAGAGAGCAGAACCCTAACCGCCCGCTGTCCACCACCCATCCTTATAGGCCGCCCGCTAATGTCAGTCAAGAAACTCAGAGGCACCTCATGAATGACGACATCCCAGCGACTTTCTAGAGAAAGAGTTTGAGTTGTGTGTACTTTTAAAAACATTTTTGTAAGTCACTACCATTTTGCTTCAGGTCATTTCACAACTTGAAAAAGTTTTGGTTCGATCACCCTTGGGCACATAGATGAGCCGTGTGTCGTGCGGGGGCCATTTGTGGCCCTTCAGTTGTAGTACGTCTCTCGGAGAAAAGAGACCTGATGCTGATTGGGTGCACTGGTTCTGCTGAATGTGTCCAGTCATGCTGATTAAGTAGAATCTTCGGGTTCTTTTTGGATGTAGAACAAACTTATTGCAGAATGTGCGGGAGTCCATAGCATCCCACATCTGGCATTATAGTACAAACTTATGCTTCAATATTTTTTAAAGTACCTTGCAATATCTCGCACTATTTATTAGGTGATGTTTTGGCCTTACAGAATTTTTTTCTCAATTTCACGATTGTGTCTTGTTTACTTCCCAATCCAAGAATTCTAGGAAAACATTGGCCATGATCCAGTCATACTACATGTGTGACGTGTCGGAAGGAATAGTACATGTCGTGTAGAGTTTTCTTGAAAATCTTCAAGCTGATCATGGGAGTCTGAGCATTGGCCTGTGAGTGAGCGGTGGGGTGGGAATGTTCCAAATATTGTCAGAACACTCTTGAGTGAGTGTGCCTCGTGGGAGTCCACATTGGCTCTGCAGTGAGAACGTGCTGCGCGGCCTTCTTGTCACAACTCAAACTTTCTACAAACTAAGGCAGTCTCAACCATGGGAAAGATTTTTCATAAGTGAGCTAGTTTGAATAATTAACTGTTATTAAGCATATACAATGAAACCGTAGTTGATATTTTTCCCTTTCTAATTTTACAAGGCGGATAAATAGAATATAAATTCCGAGCACATGCTGAGGGTTTACTGGATCGTGGCTCCGGAAAGTTGAAATCATGGGCGTCATCTGCCTTCATGTTTCAGCCAGTTGTATTTCATGTCATTAGATAATGGAGTTTCCTTCAGCATCTTTGAATTAAAGAAAAGCTTGATTTGATATTCAGAGATGTACCAGCTCAGCTGGAAAGAGTCCCCTACTTCGAGCAGAGGTGTAGGTGGCCCTGTGGGTGGCTCTATTTGTGTGTGGGTTGCTCTATGTGGGTGGCTGTGTATGTGTGGGTGGCTCTATTTGTGTGTGTGGCTCTGTGTGTGGGTGCAAATGCAATAGGTCTCGCATTGGAGAGTGATTAAGCTATTGACATTGTAAATAACAATGCAGTTTTTTTAAATGTTTTAAAAACAAAAACAAACAAAATTAATGTCATGAGCAATGCCAATAGCTCTAACTTTAACAATGCCGAGACCGTTGCATTGTAAATGCTTGTTTCCTACCTGTCTAGAGGGCTGTGGCAGGAACTTTGTGGCATCTTCCAGTGGGACCAACCTACACTAAGCAAAAAATAAATAATGTGAATGAGGTGAGGTGGTTGGAAAATGACGCAGGTTAACTTGCAAAGCACAGATTACCTCTCCCTCGTGCTCTTTATAATGTGAGGGGGCAAAAGGCTAAACTCAAACATACCCCAAGGACCTTTTAAAAAAGTATGACAAAATTGGTGCATTTAGCTTTAGGTTTTAAGACTTGCCTGCTTTAATGCAATGTAGGGTTGAATTTGGAAGTGCACTGATTACTAGTCATGAGGTTTGCTTCAGTCCAGGTTGAAGTATATGCTTATTAGCAAACCACACGAGCGATGAAGATGTTAGTAGAACTGTTTAAGAATAGGGAATCATTATTAATAAACTCAAAAAGACTACATGCTGGACTAAATTGAAATGTGTTTGAAGTTGATTCAGAGTAATTACATATGGCGATAGTCGAGCAAACAAATTTATATTTTTTTTACAGCTCCAGCAACATAGGTTTTGTGGCAAAATGCGTTAAAAAAATGGAACAACAAGAATTACAACACAAACGTGTTTTAGCACAGTGGCTCTCTAAAACTATAACTGGGCATGGTGGCCTGTGTGTCTGGTTTGTACCTTTGTTGGCACCACTTCTGGTCACTACCTATTTTTTTGCAATAACCCCTCTCATACATTCCCATCTATGGTATCGGGACAGAACTGACAAATGAAGTATCAAAGTAAATTAGAGTAGGACTGAGCGTATTCTGTTCAGAACACAAAAGAATATATTGTTATCTCCTTAGTGAATGTTCAATCTCAGCACAACCCCTAATTACCATTGGTGAGCGCCAGCACTGTTAAGACACGGTACTGATATTTTTGGTTGGATTCTCCTTTGCCACATGTTTATACCCTAAATAGTGCTATATTAGGTAAGGCTTTGGAAAAAGATTTGTTTACCATGCCACGATTTAAAAGCTGCATCTCCTTTGACAAATTTTGTGAGATGCTGGTTAGAGACCATTGTTTGGCACAAAAAGAGGTCTCAAACTCCTACCAAAGAACAGCAGCTGGCTGACCTGTCAGTAGTAGCCACTATGAACAAACCATACAAATATTACAGTAAAACATCCTCACTCTTTTCTGCATTGAAGTGAAATGTACTGCTTCATACCAAAAATAATCCTATCATGCCAAGGATGAAGCTTTGCAAAGTATTTGCTGATTAACTATTTACAAAATGTACGCTAAGCTAAACAAATTACAACAGCTTCTAAAGAGTGAGAAAGCAACACAAACTGTACACACTTGTGAGCTATAAAACTGTGAAAAGCACACTCAGGCTACTGTCAGTTCTTTACTGGTCGCTGGCCACCTCCAGCTGAGTTTATAAAAGAGATACGTGTCTGATTGTTTATGCAGAGGTCAAACAGTCACTGCGAACTGAAGGGCATGAAAATCAGAGGCATGCCAAGTTTCCTTGTTTGTGCATTTTTTAAAAAAATCTAAACTCAATTATTACAGGAAGGCGTGCTGGGATTTTTTTTTTTATAAGGTTCGGTTACTGTCAGAGTTTTTCATAAACTCGTGCGCCTTCAATCTACAACTGCTCTTAAAGTTCCTTTCATTTCCTAAAAATGTAACACGGAAGGAACGTTGAAAGAGGTTGGATTTTGATTAACTTTTTGCAAGATATAGGAGAATGCAGGAGCAATGCACTGAGAGCAAGTGGAGACACAAAACATGTGCTGGTGATCTTATACTGCTTGCTAGGACAGATGATTGTTGTTAAAAGCTCCTGTAAACAACAGTTGTTACAATCACACAACCGAATCGTACCAGATTTTCAACCACGAAATGGAGATATGCTGGGCCGTCCCAGCCGGGGTTAAAACAAGTGACTTTATTGGTTTCCACTGCGAGACCTTAGCTCACTGGTCGATCAAATACAGGCTTATCCTTCGTCTATGACGACCTTGCTCATAAATGCCTTATCCCTTTCCGTGGACTTTTTTAGAGGATTTTCTGTCATTAAAGCTGCATCAGGGCAGGTATCATAGCAATGTACTGGCGACGAGAAAGTTTGTGAAAGCTTAAAAGAGGATCAGCAATGTTAAGCTGCTTTACTTACAGATGACAAGGCAAAGCAGGCTTCACCAGATCTGCCTGAAGCCAACATTAAGAAAGGTGAGTGGCCTAGCCTTAGTGACAGTCAGTGCTGAAGGTTTTGGGGGAGGGCAAAGGCTTTAAATTACCTGAGGCAACAAACCTAACCGGTGAGGGCAAACACTGGAGAGAGGGTTAGGCTTAAAAGGGTAGGGCTGGATCTAGAAAGGGAGTGGTCTGCACCCTGTTCAATGGATCTGTGTAGATCGCTGGGTACAATGAAGCGACAAGACTGTTTGTAGTCTTTATACGTTGGACATATAGCATAAAAATCTGTTTAAAGGCATTCGGTAAACCCCAGAAGGACAATTTCTCTACCAATAGTTCAAAGTCTGATCATTCCTTACTCTTGCTTGGTGCGACTGCTTTCAGCTAGAGAACAACAGTGGATATTAACGTTGTGGGCACCGCGCCCATGCACTTAACCAGAAATAAGGCACTATGGCCTAAAATATCAAGGCATCACAGAACAAAATATGTTGTTAAAATATTAACACTGCACTGTAACATATTCCCACTAGACTCTGTGATTGTATCCACAACCACCCAAGCCTTGCTCCTCATTCCCTGAACTCTGTAACCTCCAAGTATCCCATTTACCTATTCAACTATTTTTGCAATGCAACCTGTATTCATTTTTAGGGAGGAACTGTATCATTAATGTTTGACGACCGGTCTGCGGAAACTCTAATCCCCTGTGAGCCCTTCACCAAGTCACCATGCATTCTACCACGATACTTCAGCACTTAGAAGCAAAGCATATTTTTCAGTATGTGCTTCTAAAGCAGAATAACATTAGTATATTAGTGCATACAGCAACTGAAAGGTATAAAAGTTTACGTAAGAGTCCCTCTATTCTCATTTACTCCATGGATACAGGAAAAGTGTTTTGCCACAAGCAAGGATTTCATTGCATATCGGTAAACTGCGCATCCTGTAAAAATGCAGTGGGCACTAAGGCTTATTGAATTTATACAACTCTCAAAAAGATGTATGATCTATAACTTTTCCAATCTTTTTTCATTGCATTTTTAAATACTGGAACCTCTCTCAAAAAAATTGAGTTTCTGTGAGTCCTTTGGATTGACCCCAAGGATACATGGACTACTAAGGGCTACTTAGCCTGGGCCGGACTCTCAATTTAAATTGATAGCTTATCTTTTAGTAAAAAGTTCTCTGAAGAGTCCTAATCCATGCACACTGTTAAGATCGTGGTGTTGCGTTGACTGTGTTGTGCATGCATCTGCAGCTTATCCAGCCAGCATGCACATTTTGCTCTACTCAAAGAATTCTAGCTAAACTCAAAGAATTCTAGCTAAACATTAAATCGGGCCTGAATGATACAATGGAAAGCAACGGAGAGCCTGGCATGTGTGGGCTTGCACATCTTAAGACAGGATGGCCAAAACTGATGGTACTAAGAAACAGAAAAAAACCTTCACCACGAGGGATGACTTCTAGGAATCAATAACAAAGATCACAGGGTGGAACCAGGAAGCTTGTGCCAACAGGAAGTTGGTGGATTAAACATCCATCATGTTCTGTGCAATGAGAGGAACTCAAAGTTCTACCATTAATGGGAGTGGGCCAGTCAATCAAACTCCTTTTCAACACTATTTCCGGTGTTCCGAGTACCAAAAGTTCGCCTATGTGTCTCTGCCATAATTCCACAGAACAGCTCTTCTGCATTTCTGCCAAATAACCTTATTTTGAAGTTACGTTTACTCTCAAAAATGCAGAGAAAGCCCTGAAACTATGGGTTAGAAATGTGACAAATTACCCCTTTGCAATCAGTGAGCACTATGATGCTGGGGGCAGCGTGTGCATTAAGAACATGGCTTTAGGAATAATGCATCCTACACACCTCTGAATCAGAGTAAAAGTTTGAAAGTTTACAGCCGGGATGCTCTGCTAGTTATGAAGCTGGAGTCTCGTCTTGTGCAGAGGTAGACATAGTGGAGTACCCAAGAAGAATACTGGCCAAGGTTCAAGATATATGTGTTGAAAAGGAGCGATAACTTTCTGTAATAGAGACTGTTAGGTAGGACTCAAAGCTCATCTCACAGAAGTCAAGTTCTGCAGACCGCAGCTAACAGAACTTTATAGGATTTCAACAAAGAATTCACTTCTGAAAGTCCAGATCTAGGTGCAGTGACGTGACTAGACCAGTATGTGTAGTCATGGTGCTACGCAAGGTGACAAGGAATATATTGAGCTTCATCATATCACGTGTTTGTAATGTTGATGATCCATGTTACCTACTTGCAGCACATCTAATAAAGTTTTCAAATGACCCTTTTGGCTCAAGTTCAAATAAAAAAAAATTAAAAACCAGTTCAATTCACCCTAGTCTACTACTGTTGACCCATGGCATTTAGGTGCGGTCCCCTTGTGACATCGCGTGAAAGAAAGGTTCCAAAATTATGTGACACATATGAGATGCTGTCTGGAACAAAGAGGAAGGCGGTGGCTGCGCAAGAGTTGCTATTGTGCCATTGGCTCATAGACTCAGGAATTTGTTCGGTCTCAGGACCCACATCATTGTTTCTCAGGATCTCTTCACATTGCCTCAAAACGTCATACCTACTACATTTAAGATTTACGTCTTCTTTTCAGGTCTAAAAAGCATCTGGAAAACACTTCCTGCAGTATCCATGCATTTGCATATAAGATTGCACACTTCAGGATGAGGTTAAGATTTCCCTGTGGGTGGGTTACCTCTTCTACCCCTCAATAAGTTCAGGTCGCACCAACTCATTTTCATGGTGCCACTTACTGAAAGGCAAAAAACAGTGCAACCCAAACCCAGCTTTGCCCATTGACCTATGAGCATGCAAAACCCAGGTCAACATTTGTGCCAGTCCCATAATGCAGTGACATAGGGACTATGAAAGTGACAGATATAGAGAGACAGAAAGAATGAGAAGGAATGCATTGTTTTGTTACAGGCTTGGAGAGGACACTAGGTTGCAGGTAGGAAAGGGCTTTGTGATAGAAACGTTTCCTTCACACGCCATGTGTGTCGCCAGGCTCCTTACGGTCACAGACAAACATAGAAAAAACACTTATGGATATGGCCAAAGCTTAAGGTATACCTCGCAACCACCATCATGCGAATGTAGAAATCATTTACCACATTGTTTCGGCATATTATCCGTGCTTTCTGAAACTATACCACCAAGAAAATTGGATGAAGTTTCAGACTGTCACAAATGGGGAAAAAAAATCATCAACGATGGTAAAACTTAGCTTCATCCTGTCCATTTTATGTTCATGCCCACACAGACACAATGTCATCCAATGACTAAAACACACCAAAAGCATATTGTTGAACCCAAAAACCTAAAAACAGAAAAGCGAGCAACCTCAAAAACAAGGGAGTCTCATTAGCCTACCTGCCACACCGTTTGTATCCAAGGTGGTTTTCTGGCTCTCTAGGCTCCGTAGTTCTTCATTGCTTGCATATTTCATAACAGAGTTGATGGATGAAAGTGTGCTAATGAGTTGTGAATTAAGAGATCCGATCTGGGCGTGAGGCTCCCCAAATGTTTCCGCTAGTTCGCTGTAATTTTGGGTCAACAGCATCTGCTGTTCCTGCAGCAGTTTCTGAACGCGCTCTATGTAGTGATCCAAGTGGGGCGCTGCTTCGGGCTTGGGCTGCTGCTCAACCGGTGAACTCACAGCTTCACAAGAGGGTTCATCGCCCACTGCAACGCTCCTCATACTGATGGGAGACACCAACTGCTCGGTGGGGCCACATGCAATGTTTCTCATCTTAAGACCAACCAAATAGTTCTCGTTAATGCTGATCTGACCCACTCCACAATCTTTGGTCTTCACAGGAGACACCTTTTCAAAGCCAAAATCATCAGAAATTGAAGTGCCTACTCCAATCGATCGTGTTTTTGCAGCTGTATTCATGTCCTTGACCCTGCCATCACCTACAGCCACAGTCCGTGTTTCTAGAGCCATCGTGTTAGTCTGTTTATCATAGAAGCTCAAAGCAGTGTTTGTGCTTGAGTCTTGAAAACATAGTCTCTCTGTGTTGGTAAAGTGGTCCGTGGTTTCAAATACTGTACTGGTTTGCTGTGTTACTGTATGAGGCGCAGCCATAACTCCAAACTCAACAGTGCCGACCACTTCTGTGTTGGTGCTTCGAGACAGGCACTCCTTAGCTGTGGTAACAATCACATCCACTGAACAATCTCCACATCCTGTTGATCGCTGTTCTTTAATTTCCAACTCTGACTTACACAAAAACAAATTGTCTGCTGTCTCATCTGTGTTGATTCCAGTTTCGCACACGCTCACATTCGAGCCTTCCTTCTTGTCACTCATCTCTATGTGCCACCCAGTACACTTGTCCTGTGTTTCTACTCTCTCCCGTACCACCCAACGATGCATTGGCACATCTGGACCCACAGCTGCATGATGCTGAGATGGTCTGCACAAAACACCAACATTGCTCATCGGCACGTGGTTTCCCACACAAGAATCAGCCATAGTCACATGATCTCCTACCATCTGGTCCTGTGTTGATACCTCCACTTGAACAGTCCTACTGAAGACTATTGGCTGCACCATCAGTGCTTTATCTACTTTTTTCCTGGATCCAGCTGCCTGCAGCTCCAGTTTTAATTTGGTCATCTCCATACCATGTGTAGTTTCTTTCAAGTCCCCCTCCAGCCTGTATATTTTATCCTTAAGTGCTTCGATTGTTTGCTGCTGAAGTTCAATTTCTCTTTCAGCTTCAGTGGTCAGGCCAAGCATATCTTCAGTTACCCCCACTCCACTACTTCTCGTTTCTTTCTCAGTCCCTACCGAGGCATCTCTACATTGCCGCAAAGAACGGTGATATATGATGATGTCATTCATATTTTCATCTGCACCCACAGCGATGGATCGGTTTCCCTTCTGTGATTGTCGTGCTCGGGGACCCAGAGCATTGTCGACAGGATTTTTACAATGGCTGTCCTGAATTTTCTTCTCTAGTGCTTGCATCTCTGCAGTGAGTTGCTTGAACTCCTCTAAACCTTGCGGGCTGGGCTCTTCGGTGTCCATTTCCTCCTCGGAGTCTATGTGCAGCTCGCCTCCCCTTTTGACCCCAGACAGCTGCTCATATTGGCCCGCATTTCCTGCGCTATAAGAACGTTTTCTAAAACCACCAGTGGCCACCTGAGCAGGTGCTCGTTGGCTTTTGAGTTCCGACATCAGCTGCCTCTTCTCTTCTTGTAGCACAGATATCTTTACTTGCAACACTGGGATGGTCCTAACCTGCCCCTCGAGCTCCTTCAGACGGGCGAGTGCCACTGCCATTTGCTCCCTGATATGCTGAAGGTGTACAGGGCTGACATTGGTCACAGGCGTGCTCACCCCTGAACTCAAGGGGCTGTGGCGAATGGAGCCCCCCCATGAAGAGGCGAGATAGGCACCGTACTCTCCGTTGGGCTGGTGTCCATTCTGAAGGTGAGAGAACTGGCTGTGCCCACCAGACCCAGCAAAAGATGGCGAGAGCGAGCTGGTAGACCCCAGCCCTCCAAAGGTGGCCAGCCTGGGCCTACGGACGTCTCCTGCAGAAGCCACCTGCATGATGACTCTCTCTTGTTCCAGCCTTCTTCGCGTTTCCATCAGCGTCTTGGTGACATGAAAATTGTGCTTGGGGAGCTGTGGAGAAGCAGGTGCCAACTGATTGCATTCAGGGATGGTCAAAAACGTTGGGGAGGGTTCTTGGGAAACAGAGGGCCTGGCAGCGTAGGAAGGTGTGGAGTGGCTCCTCGGTGCCAGGAAGGAGGGCGATATCTTGTTCTCATCACTGTTGGAGGAAGAGAGCGAGTCATTGGAGGTCCATCCGCTGACCTGGCCCCCAGTGCTTCTGGCACGTGCGCACGGTGGCACCAGCGGCCGCCTCTTCTGGATCTGTACTTTCTTAATGGTGTTGCCCTTCTGAATATCCTCCACGTATTTCAGAAAATCCAGGTCCAACTGGTAACCGTAGGGCGTTTCCACGAAATAAGGGGATTTCGGATCTTTTTCTTCGCCGTTCGGGACTCCGTCGCCTTTACCTGTAAAGACAAACGAATATTTCAAAATATGTACATGAACAAGTTTAAAAAATAGAAAACATTTAAACGGCGGAAAAAACAAAATTCAACATGAAATTTAGACTACGTTTTTTTGGGGGGAAAAGAAGGCTTTTAATGTGCACGTTCACCATTCTCTATAAATATTCGTTTGCGTGCTCAAAGGGTTTCCAGGGGTTCACAGACGGAACACAAAATTGCATGGTGAATAACACTGTTGTCACCTTAGAGAAAATGCAAAGCACCGCTTCTAATGACAGGACAGAGTTCCACTTGTCTGCTGCCTTCCTCATCGCGACAAGCAATCACCCCGGGGCGGCTACAGCGTCACCGCTATGCAAACGATCAGCTGACAGAACCAGTGTGTGTTATGGAGAAACCCATCCGGGGAGGAATTCCACGAAGGGCCGGGGGAGGAGGGACACACATACAGATAAAGCACCCTCCATTTACCAAAGCTCGTAGGTTTCTTTGCTAAATTACTGCCGGGGTCCCTCTTCCAAAGTAGACGAGAACGGACACAGGCAGACACATACAACTTGTCCCCCATACACGTAGATGTCAGCCTTTCTCTCTCCGTGTTCTGTAATAAGCAGCCATCACCCCAGTGCGTTTGGCACACATATACGCTATAAATATGCAGCCAGACAGGTTCCAACGGGGTCCGAAATTCCTCAGCCAGAGGAGAAACCGCTCGGATGTCAGGGCAGCGCGGGTCCCGCAGACACCAGCTCATGTCATTCTAATTAAAACACCCGAGGCCCACTGCACGACTGTGGCGGGGGTATTTTTGCAACCCTGGCTGCTTTCTACACACAACATGACAGAAGCAGTCACAAAAACAACCCCAGCCAGCCGGCGGTAATGCGGCGGACAGGCGCAGGATTTACTCACGGCAAAGTGGCAAGAAACACCCCTCGCGGACTTTGCCCCTCTGCTTTTTCACTCGCAAGCTTCATGGTTCGTAGCCACGCAGTTCCCAAAGCAAGCTTCTACACGGTCTCCTGAACTTTTCCAGCAGTCAACCCCACGAGAAAGAGTGCATCTCTCCTCGCTGCGAACGCTGGCAGGCAGGCAGCACGCACATTTCATAGGCTGAGCCTTCGCCAATGAGTCTTGCAAGTCCCGAAGCCACCCCCCACAGGAACCTCAGCTGTTCTGCGCACTGCATTATCTTAATAATAAAACAGTGCAATTCATTTAAAGACACAGTACACAGTGCAACTCATCAAAGGCTGTGGGGAAAACGATACGCTATATTTTTAGAGTGCCTGCACCCATGGCAGCCAGCAGAGGTCTCGCAGGGAACAGTGCTCCATTCACACGTACAGACCGACAGCCTGTCCCCGGCGACCGGGCACTGCCCTCTTCCGCCGAACCAATAAAGTAGACACATAGACTTCTCTTACTGCAGTGTAAGAGCCCATTCATACCGGCTGCTTTCGTATCCACTGGGCACAGGGACAAAGAGAGACCATTTCTGACGTTTTCTTAACGCTTGTGAAAAATATACACCTACTTACTGATTTTCAAAAATAAAGCAAAATAATTCATAGTGAAATGTGTTCTTCATAATGCGTTTCTCACTTGACGAGAAACCCACGTGCATATTGCTGCAGATGTGTGTGTCCCACCACAAGTTTATGAGGAGCGCAAATCAGTGCCAAGAACAGCGCCTAATTTCTGAGGCCCGCCCTCCATAGTGCCTCGAGTAATATAGGAGGCCCGCCCTCCATAGTGCCTCGGGTAATATAGGAGGCCCGCCCTCTATACTGCCTCGGGTAATATTCCTCATTAACAGGCACAGGTTCTTCTGTTGCCAGACAGCTGTCAGTCTTCATAGCAACAATCACCTCAAACAATGCTTTACGCTGATTCTGCTGTGCTAGTTTGTTCTCCAAATTGAACAGGTTCTTCCAGAACACCCTGTTACCGCCCTAATGCAAGACGTTGCTGCTGATACAAAGGTAAAGAGTGACAAGACACAGAAAAAAGGGGATCGGAGTACAAGAACCCGCACTAGTCTAAACGTCTCAGTAAGTTTAGGAAAAAGTCCAAGGTGCAAGAAAGCCTGGGACACAATCCCCTACGTCCCAAAACTAGGTAAACCAGGAGAAAATCAACTGGATACACTAGGAACATGCAGCAAGAGGTGGCCCTGCACACTTGTAAGAAATAGTATTTTCAACAACCCACAGTTAGGTACAATTGTCATATGATTGTATGCTTATACAGAAGGAAATGATGACGTTATTCGGTTGAAGTTGGTTTATTCATCTTTATTCGTTATGTAACCGCCAACGCGTTTCGTCCAAACAAGGACTTCTTCAGGGCTCAATGATATTCTTTTTTTATATTATATTTCTGGTAAACAGATGTTCATGGTAGAACAAATTTAAAGCAAGCTGTTAACGGGTAAAATTGTCCAGACATCGTCCATCATATGTATCCTTTAAGGTAGTGGGTGGGTCAATCACGAGATTCTTCCGTCCCTAAACGTCCGTCCAGTTCAAGATGTGAGTGATATATACATATTGAACTGGACGGACGTTTAGGGACGGAAGAATCTCGTGATTGACCCACCCACTACCTTAAAGGATACATATGATGGACGATGTCTGGACAATTTTACCCGTTAACAGCTTGCTTTAAATTTGTTCTACCATGAACATCTGTTTACCAGAAATATAATATAAAAAAAAGAATATCATTGAGCCCTGAAGAAGTCCTTGTTTGGACGAAACGCGTTGGCAGTTACATAACGAATAAAGATAAATAAACCAACTTCAACCGAATAACGTCATAATTTCCTTCTGTATAAGCATACAATCATATGACAAATGTACCTAACTGTGGGTTGTTGAAAATACTATTTCTTACAAGTGTGCAGGGCCACCTCTTGCTGTAAAGAGTGACAAGCATGCACATAACACACATATTCTATATCATGGCACTCACAAACGTGGGACCAAAAAGTTTTGTCTGTGGTGTAACTGAGGGCTGCATGGTGAGGGTCTTTAAGTGGTGGTATGGTACGGTGGGCGTATATCTAGTGTCTGCATTGCACAATGTGAAACCAGAACACCCGTGATAAATCCCGGCTTCCCCACTTACCACCGTGTGATCCTAGGCAATGGTTTTATTTCACTGTGCCTCCTTTGTCTTATTTGCACATATAGGAGGACCTCCAAATACATGACTTCAGGATGTGCACTGTACAATTTTATGTATAATAGCAACCCAGGACACCCAGAGGATGCACATAACTGGCTTGCCTCTCATTTCACTATTGCCATTGCTGAACGCGTGGGTGGAACCATGGATGTTTCTAAATTCGTGTTTGAAACCTATCACTTTTGAAAACAATCATTGGCAAAGCAAATAGGTCTAGCCTATGCGAAGAGCTATTGGCTTTGCCAATGTGTTTTAGCGAGGCTGCTGTTCAGAATGGCTAAAAGTTAAAGGCGTAGAGGAGAGTGGAGTAGGGTGGCTAAGTGTGGAGAAGAGTAAAGTAGAGTGTTGTGGAGTTTTATGGACTGGAGTGAAGGGGCGTAGAGTGGAATAAAAAGTTGTAGAATGGAATGGCGTAGAATCTTGTGGAGTAGAATAGAGTTGTAGAATTGAGTGGCATAGAGTGGAATAGTGTAGTGGAGGGTCGCAGAGTGGAGTGGCTTAGAATGAAGTGGAGCGGCGAGAGTGGCATATAATTAAGTGGAGTGGTGTGCAGTGTAGTAGAGCCTCATCTAATGTAGAGACATTGAGTGGAGTAAAGTAGAGGGTCAGAGTAAAGGCGCACATGGGTGAGGGGCATCGAGTGAAATTAGGAGGCACAGAGTGGATTATAATGGCGTGGAGTGCATAGCGTGGCATTGAGTGTTGTGGAGTGTCGTAGAGTGGAATGTCGTAACGTAGAGTAGAGTGACCTAAAGTGAAGTGGCACGGAGTAGAGTGGAGTGTGGTCGAGTGTTGTCGGGTAGAGTGGAGTGTCGTAGGGTGGAGCAGAGTGGTGTGGAGTGGCTTAGAGTGGTGTATGCATGGTGTGAGCACATTGTCACGATAGACAACACATGTTCAACTGAAATGACCATTACATTTGCGCATTTAGTTTTATTGATATAATTATACAGTGCACAAAAGATAATGTATGAAAATGACATTGTCTAGTGTACTGATTTGTTTTGATCGTATTCAAATTGATTCCACCACACTTCCTAATTACAAAACAATGTGCCATTTGTGTTTTCCTAATTCTGAAATATTTGCACAGTTCAATTACAGACAATTACATCTTGTTGTATGATAGAAAAAAACTTATTTTCCAAGTACGCAGCAAGATTGTCACATAAATCCTTTCACTTTGAAGTCAGAGACAGAAAAGTACACACCAAGCTCCCTCGGAAGATAGAGCCAGACATTTATTCTCTGTCTTTAAACACACCGCAAATGTGACAAGATAAGAACAAAATTTAAAGCCCTATTTACAGAAAGCGACGACTCATGGAAGAATATAAGGCACACTAGTGAACAAGTTTTGCTCCACAGCAGGGATGAAGACATGCTGGACAGCCTAAAACAAATGCAACAAATATGAAGCCAGGAAATGTGCGTTACGAACCACAAAGTCAATTGAAAGCAATGGGTGGAATGTATTCCCAGGGAAGCTTTCAGGATGCCCACGAGAAGTCTTTTCACAACCAGAGAGCTGCGCTGTCTGGTAGGCTTCAACCTTAAAATACCACTCGATTCACTGATATAATCTTATGTACTAAGTTGGAACTCTTCTGCATGTTCATGAAATACACTTTTTGAGTTTTGAAGATACTGTCATATTTTTACTCATTTGTTGCAATATATCTTTAAAAATGAGGGTGTTCCTAAAGATAAGCAGTATAGGACACCTTGGTTATTTCCTTTATTTAACTTCAGTTAACCTGTAAATAAATGATTGCCTGTTTAACATCTTTCTGAATGTTAGGTCAAAGTCAAGTAAACAGCAACCCAGTGCCCCAGTTGACAGGTGGCCACATTTAAAGGTCAGTAGGGCCACAGGCAGTCCTTGGGTCGCACTGTTTTATATCATAACATGCATTTGAGCTAAACAAATAAAGATAGAGTAAAAAGAGGTAAACAAGCAAAATCACATCTCTGTATGCCTTGAATGAAGCAGCAGTGACATGCTGTGGTCATCACTTTTTTGGAGAAAAGAAACTATGTATTAAACGCAGGCTGCCCTACGCTAGAGCTGGTATGGTAGAGGTGGCGTGAGACAGGATACTGTTAGCTTGGGATGGGCGTAGGGACAATTGCAATAGCGGGGTGCCCAAAATCATGATTTTAAATTAAACAAAAAAGCAAATTAGCATTCACAGACCCGGATGCTGCACAGACACTGTGTGAAAGTCCTCAACTGCCCAACACCCATAGTTTCAGCAAGGTTTGGTGGCACATAGGTCTGATGTGTAGTCATTTAATGTGCTCAGTTTGCTCACTATGCACAGTCTGGGTTCCTGGCCCTTGACAGGTACAGAGGCTGTACTGAGAGAAAGAGGCAACAAAGGTGCCACAAACGAACTGGGCTGTAAATCCAGAGAAAATTACTACTTCTAAAGGGTTATGGCCATATCTGCAAAAAAAAAAAAAAACAAAAAAAAAAAACATTCCTCATTCACAGGCTCAGATCGAAGTGAAGGGAACTGATGACGTATCTCCCTTCACTAGTATCCAAGACAACAGTGCATGCCATTGAGGATGCTATTCAAGTCTCTCCCATCGTTCAGGGATGCACTGAGGGCCACCTGGCCCTTTGGAACTGCTGGAGTCCTGGCTCTTTTGAGGATAGCTATCCTTAACACTTTAAAAAAATTTTTTTTTTTTAATTCGGTTAGTTGAGCTTCCTTGCTCCAAAAAGCCTCCTTTGTCTCAGATACACAATCTAGAAATACATTAACCACAAGGCACAGACTGAAAAAGCCCTTTATATAGGCTTTCCTGTTTTCAGGTTCTATTTTTGGTAAATTCTTGTGTTCTCCCCCCCAGTGTTTTCAAGTATTTTCAATACCTTAAAAAAACAGTGGTTATCAGTGGTTACACATTTTCGTGCCATTCAAAACAAAAACGGTGTTTTTTCGGTGATTATGGAAAGTTTTGCTTTTATTATTTCTTGCTTTCTGCACTGATAGAGCATGGTATATAGACAGTGTACGTACAGTGTATATGAGGTCCAAATACATGTTCTCAAATCAAACTTATTGAAGAACACCATACAATACTTCTTCAGTGAGTCTTTGGTCATGTGCGCTCGCTCTTTCCTTCCCATGTAAACTTTTATCTGTGAAAAGGCCCTCCCAACATTGCCAGTTGAGACGGGCAATACCAAAAGAGCCAGTACACAATTTGCTAACTCTGGCCGCTGACCTAGCTTTCCATGCCAATACTTGTGCACTTGAAGCTTGCGATTCACTGGGCAGATTCTACAACATTTGCTTTGAACTGGGCGCTTATGCCCTCAGAGTTATTGAAGCGGTCAAAAATGAAACCGCACGTTTGAAACTACAGAGTAAATTCTCCTTTATGGAATGGATCTAGAACTTGTACGGAGCACCACAGTGAGGTTTGATTGACTTCAATGCATGGTTTGTGAAGGGACATTTCTATGTATCATTGCAAGCCATTTCTCATACATTGTAAAAAAAAAAAAAAGAAAAGTTCCTGAATTGCTCCTCAACATTGCTTTGCTTACCAAGTGGCAAGCTCTCTAACATGAAACCTGTTGCAGTTCCAAAGTCACTAAAGGTGTCGCCCAGCCTACTCTCAAGGAGATGTTTAACATCTACACTAATTATGCTGAACACTTGGCAGACAAGGGTGTTTTCAGTCTCTAGTTTTTTTTTTTACTATGTCCATTACAGCAGTTATGTTTTCCTGTAAAAAACAAAGAATTCAGTAGTGTACTTTTTTCACATCACTATCAATATGCGACCAAAGATCCTCACATTGCTTCCCTTTGGCTTTATCACTCAGCAAAAATTCTGTAAACGGTTGCCAAATGGATAATATCACATTCACAGCCCCTCGGACTGAGAATCATCAGCTAAGCGACACAGTTGTGAGGACGCTTTCTTTGATGCCACACAAGGCACAAAATGAGAAATATTTGCGTTTTAGTTCCCGCGCATAAGAAAACAGTGCACCAGAATGGACAAGTCAATAGCATTCTTCATTAACTCTTAAGATTGTAAAGATGCTTTCAGCATACCATCTAACAACTGGCAAGGATCTCTTACAGGAAAGCACTGCAGCTCAGGTATCGATTTTGACAGGTCATCACGCAACTTTTTCATATACATAGCTGAATCACTGCAAATACAAACAATATCACTCCAATCTTTGTTGAACTTGGAAAGAACCTTTCAGCAGCAGCATTCCAAGTGACACTTCGTCCTATGTTTTCCAAAGGTCTGGTGTCATGTTTTCACCACTATCCCAGATGCTTGGTGATAGCACTCTTTTCACATATACCTTTCTTTGAATGTTTAAAGCCGGAGGTGTTGGCAATTCACCCACTATCAATACTGACTCACTAGAAACTGGGGGCTGTGTATCAAGGGATTTTACCCACTCTCTGTGGGTAAATGTGACGGCGCATATTGGGAAAGGTTCTTATGAAACCAGCCATTTTACCTATCAGTGGAAGAATCAAGACCTAAAACATGCTTCTAAACCCTGCATCTTTAGACCAAAGACCACAAAACTGAAAAAAGCAAAAGGAAGAAGAAACACTATTTTAATGACATCCCTAAACAACAAACCTCAAGCACAATAATGTTATCCCAGTCATTCTTGCTGCTTTACAGTTACAGTTTAAAGTTACATTGGGTTGGCCCCTTCAGGGAGACAAAAATGACTTTCACTCGCCTTTTCATTCTTTGCATGGCATTTCGTTTGAGGTTGTGCAGGTGTTTTTTTCAGTGTTTATATGTTTACACTGGTGAGGAATATTTCCCTTTTGGTGGGGTTTTATCAGTTATTACAGGTTTAAACCTAAAACCGGACCGCCTACTTTTATACAATTATATTACAATAAAGCTGTTAATATAATTAAAAGACAGAAAATTAATCCTTCACAAACTGAAGGACAAATAATATACAGAACAGTGTTACAAGACTCATGACTACGTTCTTCATATTTAAGATTGTTTTAGTAAAAGCAAAAATGATTCTCTGTAAAAAAGAAAACAAGTACTCACCCTTAAAAACATTATATTAAAATTTCTGAAGAGCACCATAACCCAACTACTTGAGACACAGGAATTTTTTTTTGTACACTCAAGCAATCACCATACAATGGACAGCCTTCTTTTGATATCCACCTCCAGGATCCCAACTCGGTTAAGTATCAACATATCCTGAGCTCTATCAAGGACAAAAACATTGCAAACCCAACATATGACGGCATTAGTGCAGGAAGCTACATTCCCTGCACAATCATGGTAAAAATGAATTCTCTACCTTGCTAGAACTGTCATCCTTAACAGAAAAGGGATATGTCTGTTTTTATAAACTCCTCCACAGGGTATGTGATTCGTTCCCATTTTACACGAGTGCACAAAACAGCAAGCTAAGGAAACACTGAACAGAGATATTCACAACTTAGACTCTACCACTAAATAGGAATGCATTCACACAGGTTGGGTATCGTTTTCAGTTGTCCCTTTAGGTTTGTCATACTCTCAATTACTATAATATTTTTTGCACCAATCGATTTGCACTAATCATCAGGAGACAATTACTCAGTAATTATTCACTGATAAACAAACCAAACTATCACTGTCTCCACTACACACATTAAACATTGGATTTCACAATGAACACTTGATGAGGACAAATACTTTAGCCCAGTGGTGGTCTACCCTTGCACTGGATACCGCCCCCTATTCTTAGGCCTACTAAACCTAGTTATAGCCCTTCAAGGCTTGCCTCATAGGATCTCTATTCTACATGACTTCCATCTCTGGGTAGATTGCACAATTAGTATGCTGCACAAGCGTAAGTCCTCTAAACTAATACCAGTGCCAACACTATACACAACTTGTCGCCACACAGAGAAGGCCACACCTTTGATCCAACCTTCTCTGGGAACAAGCACTTCAGAATGATCTCCCAATCGGAATCACATGATACACAGGTGATGTTTTAATTTAATCTCAGGGCCCAAACCTAAAATTCACCCGCAGCGCGGGCCTATATCCATGACCTTTTTTAAAAATCATACAAGAATCCATAACACTAGCCATTGAGGTGGATACCACTACCTTAACTCAGGTACATCATAAAAACCAGCCAAGCCAAGTTTCATGCAAGCATGAAATCAGCATTCCATAAAATTGCACAATGAACATTTTCAAATACATTAATAAAAAATACCTCAAGAATACGTTATATGATGAATACATTTCGTCCAATGATCAAGGAGGCATGTTGCATTAGAATTCAGATATAAACAACTTAAAAAAAACATCAGAACAAACGTTATACATTATCACAAACCCGGTCTTCCCCCACAATCTTTACAAAATTTTACGTTTTTCGGTCTATGAAAACCTAAATATAGTTGAATCTACACAGATCCACAATCCTTCCTAAATCTATGGATTATTTAGTTCACTACTCAGCAACAGCATTCTCCAAACTGGTTATTTTTTTAATAAAGAAATGCATCTCTACTTCAGCTCCGATACTCACAAACACCCTGGATACATCGCTTATCCTTATCAAGTTCACATGTGTTCTCAAGAGAGGGAGTGGACCGCAGATACTCTAGTAGAAGTGCTTATTAAACAAAAGGTATGGGAAGAGAAAAGAAAGGACCTAGGTAGGTGTGATTAATGAAGTTGTTGCATAGTCATAACAATCCGGGAACTCTTCAAGGGTATGGATTAGGTACTTTAGTAGTGATC
The DNA here is from genome assembly GCF_964204655.1 of Triturus cristatus. Lineage (NCBI taxonomy): Eukaryota > Metazoa > Chordata > Amphibia > Caudata > Salamandridae > Triturus > Triturus cristatus. Next base: position 860,292,199 of record NC_140581.1, read on the forward strand.
AAAAGGGAGTAGGAAAAGGCAAGAAAACTAGGGAGTTATGTAGAGCCCTCAAGTAGCAGCAGGCAGACCGTGAAATCACTCCATGCCACGCTCATCATTGTCGTCATTGGACTCTCCCCTCTAAAAATGTATGGAGAGGAATATTAATCTTGCTCCTTTCACATTCGTTTGGAGGTGCAATGGGTAATTATGTACCACATATATTCATTTATCCCTGACCTCAATCTGTAAATGAGTACATTAAAACAAGTAAAAAATATACTGGTGTGCACACTGAGGGAGTGCTTGAGGAAAATTAAAAGTGTTCCTCACTGTCTAAGTCAATTTTAATGAATGGGTGCGTGTCTGGTGTAAGGATAAAACTTCAGACATGAAATTCCCTCTGTCAAAGATTCAACATGGCATGGCCTTAAGTCACGATATAGACGTCAGGTTTATACTCCAACCCTGTTCTTGTGTATGCTTGTTCTCAGTGTAGGACATAGCCTGTGGGTGTGCCACACACAAGGTGTGTTAGTTACATACTTTGCCACAACTGTCACTGCATTTTAAGGTCTAGTGAGTGAGAGCCTGTACACTCTGGTCTTAGACTGCTGAGATCATCGGAATTTGTAAATACACTTGCCTAGGTGATAGTCAATACTGAGCCCCACAAGCTTGGATCTTAAACTAAAAGTACAAAGAAGCTAGGTGAAATTCAGTAAAGTCGAGCCGCATTTCCTCCACCAGGATTTTATGTGAGCACAGTTGCTCCTGTCTGGCCAGCCTTAGTTGTTCCACAGTATTTGCAGGGCTTGAGCTCTATATAAACACAATTTATCAGTGTAATTGCATATCCTGTCTGTTCCCACCATGTATGAACTTATGTGTATAATTCCATGGGTATTACGTGAAGCAGGACACTCATTTGGCCAACATTGTCACTCTACTCCAAAGTAGTTCCAAGGTGGCACTCAATATGTTGAGATTGATCAAAACTACCACTAGAGGCTGGTGTTTAATTAAAGGTTCATTAATGGGCATAGCCAATGCAAACTACATTTAAGCTACATGTTGTAAACTGTGCTTGCTTGGCGTATGTGTAGCAAATTTGCCTTTTGTGCATGGTTACACTGGATTTTTCCCCTTTTTGTGGATTATATTTTTGTTTTTGGTGGCTTTAGGACTGCGTACTTTATCACTGCTATACAGTAGAAAAGTGCCTTTGCTTCCCCTCTAAAGCATGTGCTTTACACTGGAACTCCTCATTGGGCCTATTTAACTTCCCTATATCTCGATGATTATAAATGGTGCCTTAAGTGCACATGAGGAATACAAAGTTAAACGTCATATGTGGGCTGAATCGTGTATTTACAATACCCACATACATGTCAAAAATATACTTCTGCCAGTAGCACCACTGTTGTCTTGCAAACATGCAGTTAAAAAACACTGCAGTGACACATGCCAAGGAAAACTGACTTTTCCATGTAGAAAAAGGCTATGCTTATATATTCATAAGCCACTGCTTAGGTCTGTCTTCTAAACCCACAGGCACAGTGCCAATAAAGAAAAAGAGGGCACACTACATATTGGGGTTCATGTGCCCTCAAAGTGAAATAGAAGCCAGAAGCTATTTCGCGCAGTAGGCCTGGAAAGACCTTTTACTAATAGGCCCAAGATGGATTAAATTCTTTACTTTCCAGTTAGGGAGGGATAGAAAAATACTTCATATTATTTTCTTAGTTTTTAAGCGAACTTAATAATGAAATCAGATTTTTGATACCTTAAGCAAAAACACTGTAAATAGGTACTTTAGGCTTCCTGAACCAGAACTGGCTCAGAACATGTGCCAATCATCCCAATTCCAAAGCTGGAATAACATCCTTGCCTGGAAGAGTTGATCATTTTCGCTCAGAGGACCAATGCTTGCGTCTTAGAACTGCAAAGTCCAACTGGTGTGAACTGCTGACCCCTTAGCGGGGATTAGCTATCTGGGAGTGGACTAGAACAGTTGGCAGAACAATGGGAAGCTTCAGCACGACCTCTTTTGACTTGGAGGTGCCATGGGTGGCTTCTTCTATTCTTCCACAGGACCCCCTAGATAATTAGGCTCCAACCATAGTAGGAGGCACGCCCAATTTTGAACCTGTCAGGCAGAGGAGTGTCTAAGAAGCTGAAGACAGGCCTGCCTGCTGGAAGGTGGTTAGCTATCTTGAAACAGGGGCTCATGGGTAATTTTACATTCCAGGAAAGAGGAAGTGAAACAAAAGGACTGTGAGAAAATATTTAGGTCTGGGCAGTAGAATTCCTCCAATCACCAGCTACAGCCCAGGATAAATCTGGCCTCACCACCACCACCACTTCAGAACATTCCAAACCTGGGAGGATTCCATCTGAAGGAGTATCCTGACTCCTGGTTCCTGCTGAAGAAAAGGACTCACACAGGACTTCAATATGTAGAGACTGGAACTGAGATACAAAAGCAGAAGGACTCCTGTCTCTCAAGCACAGCTAGCTAACAAGAGGACTAGGCCCTAAAAGAAATATTGCTGGTGCCCAGATGCCGGACCTTAGGAGCTAGGGGATGCAGGACTGGCCAGAAGATTTCCCAGGAGTTGGAGACTAAGGACCTAATTACAAGTTTAGCGGTACTGGTTCTGCCCTGCCGCCGCGCCGCCAAACCTGTGATCGGGCCCCCTGCCAGATTTCGAGTGTTTCTCGGGTCTTGTTTTTTTTTTTACGTTCCTACGGTAGTGCCGCAGAAAATGGGCACCGTAAAGGGAATGCACAAAAAAGGTTCTTGCACAGCAGGAACTGTAATGTCTATGCCGTGCAGGAACTGGTTTGCATGCACATAGGGGAGCACATGTTCTTCCCCCGTGTGCATCCACATGGCGTAAGGCACCATGGGGCACTGTAGGGCGTCCTTTGTTTCCTCTCGGCTATGGTTGTCATGCAGGAGGAACAGCCATGAAAACCGTAGCGGAGAGGAAGCTTGTAATATGCTTGGCGGGACCGCTGTGGTCCCGCCAAGCATATTAATGCCTCTACAGAGCTGCACCACCAAAAGGGAATGGCGGTTCCCTGGTGACTGCGGTGGGTCAATGGCGGTCTGATCACCCTAATTATAACAGGGCGGTCAGGAGATCGCCGCGCCCCCGCGGACCACCAGACTCGTAATGAAGCCCCAAGTCTGAAAGTAAACCGTTTGAGAGTGACAACCTGCTTGCTGTGTCCAACTTTCAATCTATTGTGGTTAGCCTAAATATTGCACCTAGATTCCGGGTCCACGGCAAACTGTTGTTTTTGCCTTAACACTTTAAAAATCCATACTGATGGTTCCCCTTGAGCTATTTTAACAATCTTGCTGCCTTTTTGCTCATTACATTTTTCTCCGTTTTTTTTTAATTGGTTGAGGAATTTTATTGTATTGTGTTATTTACTATGGGGCTTTCTTTAAAGTATAGCACCGATATTTGTGTCCTACAACAAGGATGCTAGTCTGATTAGAACAATAAAACAAATAAGTGCCCTTAAAGTATTGTTAATATGTAGGCACTTAAGTTGAAAGAAGAAACAAGGTCTATTATATATTTTTTTTTATGTCTCTAAATACCACGATGACTATTCCACATCAGCCTTTCTAGGTCAACAAAAAGTGCAATTCATCTCCAAGAGGTAATTTAAAATGGCCTTAAATACTGCAAGTGCAACTTCTGATGGCAGTGTGTGCACAGGCTAACTATCCACACAGTAGAAATATTTTTAAGACAGTGTTTGAACTTGTTTCCTTCCAGACTTAGAAGGCAATTGCATCTTTTTGCTGTAGGTTTGGTTTATGGCTAGCCATGTTGTTCCCCGATTACGCCAGATACATCGCATTCTCGGATACACACACAGTAGAAAGTGAATTCCCCATCTGCAACTGCCACTCCAGTTTTAATTTGCTTTTCCAAAACTAACAGCATTTGCAACATAGCAACCGGCTGCGCTACTGGCAATACACTAGAGCGGCTTTATCTGTACAGCATCACGTCCACGGGTGGAAAGATGAAAAACAAACAAAAAAACATACAGTTGGTGAAATCCACCACCCGCAAACCTTACCCTCTACGTCTCCTCTGGGGCAGAGAGCAAATGGGCAATGAGAGCGCCCCAAATGTCTTTCGGCCATGAAAGCTCGACCCATACAGTTCCAAATGTTCTTTGCAGTACGTGGGATCTAAGAGCCAGTGTTGTGGGGTGGGGACGGCACGCTTGCGCCAGTGCAAAACAACTCTCCACTATGCTAACAATAAAGCATCGAAGGTTGTCTCCTTGTAAGTCTTTGACCATCCCAGCAAGCACACTCCGGAGTGTGAGTCCAGAACCGCCAGACTGAGAATCACAGATAGGTCAGATGGAGGAAATTTTCGTCAGGTGCACCACAGCGTGCACACCACTCATCTCGTCTCAAACTACATTTACATAATCTGACAGGTGTATAGTACATTTTATGTACTTAAAGTGGATAATGCACAAGTTACAGATAGATGTAAGCATACTTCGCTCTGCACAATAGACGGCCCAGTCCACCGGCTCCAATGTTTGGTCTAGCACTGCATTCCAGCTCTCCAGTGCCGGATCCGGGGCATCGTTCTGTCTGCCTTCGCCGAACTGTATAATTTAGTGATCAAGTCCCCATGTGTGTTACTAGTCAGGAAGGATTATAGGGCATAGTGTGTGGGGGGGCTTCGCTAGGAAAATGTGGATAGTATTTGCGCAGGGCACAGCGTGTGGAGGGTTTGCTAGGAAACTGTGGATGGTACTTGCGCAGGGCAGCTTGAGGGGAAAGCATGTGAAGGTAAACAGCGGAGTGTGAAGGTATGTATGAGAATTGTCGTCCAAGACTAAATGAAAGCGCCACCAGTGTCTTTAGCCCAGCTCAACCAAGCAGTCCCAACGCCTTATGCTCCTGTGTGACCAACAGGGCGGGATGGTATTTCTGCATAAGTTCTGGAACATATTAAGGGACCTTGTCTTGTGGAGTGGATTGTGTTGATTTCTGTATCAGTCACACCCTTGCGTTTATGCTGCAGTAAAGCTTGTAGCGGGGTCGGAAATGCATCATCATGTCCTACCTCTAAATGCACAACATAGTCATGAGGCACAAACCAATTGCGGGAGTAATGGGCTTGTGCACATAAATAGTATGATTTGCAAATCAGGTGCATTAAAGTCTTCTAGTGTTACGGTAGGGTGAGCACCTCCCAGCGTATTCGTGGCTGTTTCCCTGCCCACGCCAAAGTAATCAAGTGTGGCCGAAGCGTTTCAAAAAAATGTTGTAGCAGCACTATTGGAATTTGATAAAAAGGTATAGAAACATGTGCAGTACGACCATTTTCATAATTTATTTATTTATAGAGCACAACATTCATCCCAGGGGATATCAAGGCGCTAGTAGCGAAAGAGGGCGTTAGGCTGCTGGTACAGGGAGGGCAAGTGAGTATTATTTTTTGGGGAACAGATGAGTTTTCAGTTTTTTCCGGAACACCAAATAGTTGGATGTGAGCCGTAAGTCTATGGGGAGATCGTTCCATCTCTTGGCTGCCAGATATGAGAAGGAGCGCCCTCCAGACCTTACTTTCTTGATACGTTTCGTTCTGGCCAGTGCTTGATGTGAAGACCGTAGGTTCCTTGTAGGGACATAGAACTCAATTTTCCCCTGGCTATTCTCTCTGCGAAAGATTACGGTAACCTGGACCACCTGTGTACCTGATACTGCAAGTGTGAGATGGCTCTGCCATGGTTGAAACGTATTACAAGTTCAGGGTCGCTATTGGCCCAGATCCCCACGTATTTAACAGTCCATACTCCACAGCAAGGGAGACTCTAGGGAGTATGTTTGGGCGCTCAGCGTCAGGGGGAACCCCACTGGCTTTGCCCTGTTAACGCTCCAGCCCGAGTATCGCTCAAATCTAATATATTCCCAGCTTACTGGAGCTAAATTTATAGCAGAGTCCTGGACGTACAGCACCATAAAATCCACATATAAGGAGATCAACTGCCACTCCAGAAGTCATGGAAAGATATTAATTGTGATTCTAGTACAACACACTATTTGAATCAATGCACCAGCTGCAAAACACTTCAGTACAAAGACAGGCAAACTCAGTCAACAAATGGCCTTCAGTTTAAGGGTCAAAGGCAGCCATCAGCAACTGACCTCAGCCCACCTTCGGGAATGCGAGTAAGAACGAAATGGACGGTCACGTGTCTAATGCCAGATATTTCCACACACCACTCCACCGAAAAAGGGCCCGCTCCGTCAGAAACCAAGTATCACATGAAACCCTGCGCCAGGACCGCGTCCAACTCGCACTTCCTGAGCAGCTACCGGACCCGTCAGCGCGCGCGCTGTCCCTGCCAACTGCCAATAAATGATATCCCACCTTTTACACACAGCACAAACGCCCCAGTATGCCAAAGCGACGAGTCACGCCTAATGCAGCTGAATCAGCCCAGCTCCATAAAAGAGGGGCATTCACGGAATACAGAGTTTAATTGAGCCTTTAAAATGAGATAAATGCTCTAGTGCCGTAAAGGTGGCAGGAAAATGTCACTTAGACTGGGAACTATTCTAGCACAGAACTAAATCCCAGCACGCTGAAAAAACACACAACTACCAAAATGTTTCCTGGTGAAAGCCTCAGGATAAAATGCGTGCGCGATTACAACAAGCGTTAAAAATAGCTTTTAAATGAACGTGCATTTTCTTTCATTCCTACACAGTAAGAGGTTTTAGATTTAAGCTGGCATCAAACTATGGCTGAAATAGGTTTTAATATCAAAGCCTTCCATTTCGTCAGTCGTGGATATATTAGAAATACACCAAATTAACAATTTATATTTTTCGATTCTTATAAATCAAACTGAGACTGCACTTTTTGAGGAACGTAGAGGCACAATTGATGCACAAGTAGCAAGACCCGCATGGAATGCTTAAAGTTGATTACAAACTTTGTAAACTCCATTTCCTAAATGAAGACGGACATCTAATTACATCAATACGTCCATCTTTTGAATCCTTCACTAGGGCTCTTCAGCCATGATTATGCTGTTAAATTTAAATTTATCGAAAGTAGGCGATTGATAAAATTCAGTGGGGCCGGTAATTGAGTCATTGGGCAGGAGGGGGGTGGAGAGGCCACACACGCATACACACCCATCCAGAAGCACATTCACTCACACCCATACATTCACAAGCAAGCGCACACACACCCATACATTCACAAGCACGCACACACACCCATCCACTCCCAAGCACGCACACACACCCATCCACAGCATGCATGCACTAACACCCCCCCCCCCTCCCATTAAAATACAGAAAAAAGACTGGGCCGCCGCAGTGATCTCAGGTGGCAGGAGGGAAGCCTCTGAGTTTCCTGGAGAGTTGGGACTTCCGCCTCCTTTCTTATTGGCTGACCTGTAGGAGACGGCAGAACCTTATCCGTCACAGAGTGGGATGGGGTTAGTGAGAGTTGCCGACCCTACACCACTCTGTGGCAAGGTGTCACTGATTGACACTTAGTCCTGGGCACCTTAGGGACAAAACTGAAGTGCCCAGGTCAAATTCCATCTGTGATGTGCCCACTCATGAGAGGAAGGACCTTGAGGCACTTCACATAACTGAGGTCACGCCCATAGGGTTATGACATTTTCAGCGCGGCAAAGTTCAACTCAAGCAGCCACAGGTGCCTGCACATGGCTGCCTCATCTGTGTGAACATAAAGCGTGCCTGTCAAGCTAACCTTTGCTCAGCCTGACAGATACTCTTCGTTTGCAAAAAGGTTTGTGTGTGTGTGTGTGGGGGGGGCCTTCACCTATAAGGACGGGTCGCATCTGATAGAATGCTTGAATTATTCTCAAATACTGTTAATTACTCAGTGGAGCATTCCAGTCTATTGTTTTTTGCCCACTATGCCACTCTAGACGGCCATATGCAGATTAGCCTTGGTCTTCCTCCAATGGGAACAGTCCAGCCAGAACTGCGAGGCCAGACACCCTCCAGATGGGAACATTTATGATGTTATGTTTTAATTTCAAACGTGCATCCTGCTGAATAACTCCAGCGTGTACTCAGCTCAGCCAAAAAGTATTTGGAGGAGAGTTCTACTACTACTTCAGAGGAATATTATATGGACACATTCCATGCACAAGGTATACCATTTAATACAGACAAATAAATGACCACAAGCCATGCCTCATGTTATAATCTCTGTAGAAAGACAACTGGAGCCAGTATGTATTATCAGTCTTCTTTATTCATCTTCCAGTTCAGGTTACAACTGTCTCTACTCCAGCCAGCCTAGTGTGGTACCAGCCCCACCAGGAGCAGCCTGCCTAGCTACTCAGCCCATCTGTTTGCTGCCAACACTCACCCACTCAGACACACAGGCATTCCACTCATCACAGGCACACCAACATTCCATGACCATCTCACGCTCTAGCTGAGCAGCTAGAGGCAGCAGGGCTGAGTACATGTTATACAATTAAGTAGGGTATAACATTATCCCTTTTTCTTCCAAAAAAACGAAACATGCAAGTGATATAACATCAAGCAAGAACTATCAACAAGAAAAATGAATAATGGTACAAGTCTCTCGGATGCAGCAGTAAATACAAAACATCGCAGAAGAAAGAACCATTAAAGCAAAGAAAGGATGGTAAAGATACATACAATTGAACAGCAATATCTCCCATCCCCTCCTAAAAAGATTTTAAAACATTTAGAAGCGTAATAAAAAACGTAACATTACAAGACATACATTTCGTAGCATTTTGTAGCATACACTGTTACGTAATGATCTATAACGCAAAGGGTAAAAGACCCTACAACACCAATGCCCACAAGCATAACCTAGAGTAGCGCTAAAGTAGAATACCCTGCAACTACAATCCCAAGAATAAGGGAACCAACAAGATACGGGACAACGACCCATAAAACTGTGTGAGGGGCCGGCACCCAAAACACACAACCTAGTTGTACATATGTACTGCGCGCAACTGTAAATGGAATATAAACCCATACCCAACCCAGTAAAAAGGGTCGTACATAACGATTTTGTCTGGGAACTAAACCCATGACCCAAACCTCCTGAAGAGATTACTAACTGGGACTCAAACCAAACCCAATGTTTGACAAAAAAAGAGTAGATAGTTAAATGACTATTGCCCAGACCAATCCCTAATTTAAAGGATAAACTGTGATGACCACCCCGAAACACAAGGATGAAACATCCATCAATAAGCGCAGAACTGTGGCATCGTGCACCACACCGGTGAGCGATTTCTCACCCGCATAAAACTCTGTGAACACACTGGAGCACTGTAAACGTAAAACATACTAATACCTGGTAGAAGTGCATGTAAATAAAACTTGGGCATCCTAAAATACTTCTACATACCTTTTCATAATACCTACAACATAACCCATACGTTATTAACCCAAAACACAGTGTCTGCCAGGAACAATGTTTGCACTGCAAAATACGGAAAAGGAAAAGTGTGAGCACACAACTCACAATCAAGATCACTCCTGCACCGCACATATTTGTAAGATGCGTTCGACGTTAAATAACTCCAGCGTTGACATGTCCCTCAAAAACGTCTCACCTTGTTTTAATATTTCCTTTACAAACACCATCAAGCTATTCCATATGAATCTACTTTCCGACATAAATGAAGCGGAAAGTCTTACCCCAAAGAATGCCTCATCGACAATGGTTCCTGAAGTGCAAACAGACCACCAACGAAGCACTATGCTTCACTTTCCCCGGACTCAGTGTCGAAGATAAAACTTTATTGAGACAGCGTGGCTGGCAGCAAACAAGCTAGATCCAAAAGTATCGTGAGGAACCGCCAATGGGGAAAGGCAATAACGACCGCCAGCCTCAAGATGGCGGCACGCCGTCAACGTCGCTGCAGAGTGGCTCACGGTGCGTCCGTGCACCAAAACGTCCACAAGAGCCTGAAGACGAAGGCGAGGCAGCCGTACACGTCACACTGAATATGAACATAGAGATCTGCACCGGAGGACTGCACGCGACCAGAAGCATGACAAAGGTAAGCGCGTGCGTGTGCATTTGAAAATGTTTTGAAGATGAATGCTGCAGTTAAACTGACAACATACCAAAGGGCAGGAACGAACCGTAAAAAACATGAAAAAGGCTTACCCCCATATTTGCACGAATAAAAATGATGGCCGGGAAACGTAGATTCAACAACTGCCTAAAATAGCATGAAAACAGAATATAAGTCCACTGCTAACCCTGTGCTTGTGAATCACATGGGCTGGCCCTTGCGTTTGCACAGTGCAGACAGGACTACTGACACCATCCCTTAAGTGCCCAAACCATCACAATCCAGGGCAAACGCAATAATTTTACACCTCCTCTCCACACACGATGTAGCAAGAAAACACAAATGTGGCAACAGTGTGCTGAACAATTATTTGGTTTCCATCTGCGCAGCAACTGGATGCAGAGTGTAGTGACAACTTATCTTAGAGACAGCATGTACAAAGTACCACCATTTATGCCTTTTCCTTGATGTCATGTGGGTCACTGTAGATTTTGAATCACTTTAATTCGCTGCAACTGTCAATTGAGCATCCATAAACATATTCACCATCTGCGCAGGCACTGCACACTGTAAGTTCTTACATCTTCATGACTAAAAATCCCAAATTGTAATTTTCTTCCTTTTGTGGCTGGAACACCATTTCTTCCTTTTGTGGCTGGAACACCAAACGCGGTTGTAGTTGAACTACTCCTCCAACTCACTGTAATCCTTTATGTGGCACACATTGTGGCTGGAACACCAGATGCGGCTGTAGCTTAGCTACTCCTCCAACTCACTGTAGTCCTTTATGTGGCACACATTGTGGCTGGAACACCAGATGCGGCTGTAGCTTAGCTACTCCTCCAACTCACTGTAGTCCTTTATGTGGCATACGTTGTGGCTGGAACACCAGATGCGGCTGTAGCTTAGCTACTCCTCCAACTCACTGTACTCCTTTAGATGTCTGTAGTATTCCCAGGCTGTAGTGTCCTTTGGTGAAGACACTGCTCTGTGGGGCTGTCCGTTGGTGAGGACACTGGTGGGGCTGGCGCAGGCTTGCCTGGGAATGCTTTCTTTGTAGATGTGTTAACTTGTAGCAGTCTCCTGGTTTCTCTTTTTTTTTCTTTGTAGTTCCTTTGTTTCAGTGGTTCACCAAGAGTCTCTAGGGTTCAAGTCCGCTCGTCGCCAAAATGAATGTTATAATCTCTGTAGAAAGACAACTGGAGCCAGTATGTATTATCAGTCTTCTTTATTCATCTTCCAGTTCAGGTTACAACTGTCTCTACTCCAGCCAGCCTAGTGTGGTACCAGCCCCACCAGGTGCAGCCTGCCTAGCTACTCAGCCCATCTGTTTGCTGCCAACACTCACCCACTCAGACACACAGGCATTCCACTCATCACAGGCACACCAACATTTCATGACCATCTAACGCTCTGGCTGAGCAGCTAGAGGCAGCAGGGCTGAGTACATGTTATACAATTAAGTAGGGTATAACACCTCACTTTACTAAAGAAACCAGTGATAGTAAAACAAAACTAAGGTAATGTGCGCACTTGCTGGAAGCCCAAGTAATAGCAAAGCAGTGGGATGTCGGGCAGACTGTGCTACGGCTGTCATCGGATGGGCTGCTGTGTTTGCAATTATGGGGTAACAATCTGAATGCAAACTTTGTTGTAAATTAAGGGCAGTATTAAAGTTCTACTACAGCACCCTCAAGCCTGTCCACAAGATATATGGAAAGCCTTCAGGTTATACCTTGCTTCAAAAACTGACAACGATAATGACCCATGTTACTCACTAATGCTGTTGTACTTATTGCAATGTTAGTACTATCCACACCTATTGCCAGGCTGCCTGTACCGCTGTTTAGGGCAAACTACAATGCTGCTCATTTAGTAATGTCTTGAACAGATGTGATATGGACTCTGTGATGTATGGCTTTATATGTGTTGGTTGTAAAGTTTAGAAACGAAAAATAATAAATTAAGTTGAAAAATAAATAAAAAGCAGTATGAACTTTAAAAGTAAATCTTGCAAAAAATCTAATTGCAAAACATGCGCCTCAATGTTTTTGGCACTTAACAGCCCACTATTCAAATGAGGACCTGGGAAGTTGTGCCGAAAGGGGGCTGTAACGAAATATTACAGCATTGTGGTACAATTATTTTTAGCAGCCACAGGTCAAATGTATTCTATACAAGGATGGTGCAGATCTATGTTGGGATAATCTGGAATATTTATTTGTGCATTTTAGTTCATTTGGAACTGTGCTATTTGAAGCAGGCTATGATTGGTTCACATATTCAGTAAATTTCTACTAGAAATGTTGAGGTACTTGAACCAGATGTATGCTGGACACGAACCTAAATATGTGAAGTTCTGGCCCAGCCTCAGGTACAAAATACTCATGCTAAGGTGCACGTAGGCCAACTAGATGACTGTCCTCTGATAGTGGGGATTCCGTGCCACACACAAGAAGAATTGCTGGAATCTTTCCCCAACAAGAACAGAAAAGTAGCTGTGTTTCGTGTTTAAGGGGGACACCCAGCCTCCCTTCCATAGGAGGCTAGCATTTGAGCCAAATGTGACTATCTTAAACTTTGAGAGGTAGAAAGGTTTACTGAATAATTATATGGTATAACATTCCTTTCTTCTGTCTCCTGGCTAAAATGTACAGGACCAGCTCAACTGCAAATTGGTCACATGTTTCTGAACCATTTAAAACAGGCATGGTGGTTTTAAGGTTGCCTGGAGTGCAATGCGAGGGGAATATGCAATTTGGGTTTAGTTTGGAATTCATGATCATTGATAACCAGAGTGTATCAACAGTATGAAATGATTAGAACCCTCACTTGCAGGGCATGCCTTTTTTGCCAATGTTACCTGTCACTGCAAGCAACACTACTATATTTTAAATTAACAAGTAACCTACCTACAGTAAGATACTCTATCTAACCGCTGATTCCTTACCTTGTAACCTGGTGAGGTCACAAAGGGGAGTACAGAAAACGGAAAATGCTTCTGCTCAACCGCATGTAATGCCAGTAGGACTGCAGGAAGGGAATATAAAAATGTGCGTCCTGCAGGTCCAGCACTGCCATCCTGTCTCTAGGATCCAGGGCAGATAGACCCTGGACCAGTGTGAGCATCCTGCATTTGTCCATCTTCAAGAGGAAGTTGAGAGGGTGAAGATCTAATACAGGATGGAGGCTTACATCTTTTGGCACTCGGAAATAACCGGAATAACATCCAATTCCTACTTTCGATGCCAGGACACTCTCTACCACTCCTTTGGCCAAAAAAGCCTGGCCGTCCTGCCACAGAATGGACAAATGGTCTTCTGAAAGCCATTCTGGAGTGGGTGGAAAATGCAGCGGATCAGACAGAATGGCAGGGTGTAACCCTGTTGAACTATTTCGAGAACCCATTTGTCAGATGCAATGTTCTGCTACTCTGGAAGATAACAAGTTATCATCCCTCTTACAGGGTGATATGCCACAGAGGTCAAACTATAGCGGCTTGGAAGCTGAAGAGGTACGTCCAAAACTTTGGCTGCATGCCTGATGACCACAACAAAAGAGGCTGAATCTTTTATTGAAGGACCGGGAGGGGAACTCGATTTAGTTTTAGGGAAGGTGTCCAATCTACTCGCCTCCTGAAATTCATGTACAGGCTGTTGTCGTCATAATATTGGGCATCAACCTTATCTCCATTTTCATCTCCTACGTTATGAAGACTCTGATCGAAACAGCTCTTGCGGACCAGGGTGCGACTGCCTGACTGGTGCAGTGTCCTGCCCAAGTTGGACCAGTTGTGTCTGGACTGATGCATGACATGTATTTAGTCAAGGTCAAGCAGGATTTGGTTTAGAATCAGATAAAACAATTGGTTCTTTCTTGTCGGAGTGGGTGTCAACCCTGGAGTCAAGGCAGACCCTGCATTGGAGTTGAGACACAGACTGCGTTAAGGATAGATCTGCGAACAGTAATCCAACTGTACCCTTCTCTGATCCATTGGGCCCAAAAGCGCACTAGATGGAGTGAAAGGGTGCAAAAAATCTGCAATATGGCCTCTTTAAAAGCCCCTATCTGTTGCGATGTTGCCGACAGGCCTGAGGATTTGACGAACATCGAGATAAGATGGGAAATCGTGCAGTTGGAGACTGGGACAGAGGCACATTCTCAGGTTAAGAGTGGCAGAAAAAAAGGTGGAAATCCCACTTTATTTTCTTGTACTTCAGATCGACGGTTTATCCGGGTGCAGCTCTTGCAAGACTTAGAGTTGTGTGACAACCCAAAACACCAAAGACAGACCTCAAGGGTATAAGTCACAGGCATCTGTTTGTGTCACTCCCTCCATGGCGTACCCCCTGTAGTTTTAGGCGTCGACATATACCTTTGCATACTGTGAAAAATATTTAGAAAAAAAAGTAGTCAAAAGAGGAGGTAAAAGTTTGGGAGTGAGCTCCAAATCTGCGCCCCAAGGAGAGAAACAAAGGAACTGACATCAGCATGCAAGGGCGGCATTTATGTGTGGCTCCGGCTCACTTCCAGGGCAGAACAAAGCTGGTGTGGAGCCGCATGATGACACCTGCTGGTGCATGGGAGAAGAGGTGTGAAAAGACTCTGAATCCAGTCTGATGTCGGGGGGTATTCACAAGGCGAGGGATCTGCAGTTAGAAGTCTCCATCAGAAAGAATACTTTGGTTCCAGGCTGGGGGCCATAGAAAGCTTTTACTGGTATATACTGAAGCCTAAATTCTCTTCTGTCTGAGAATATGACTTGGTTAAGTCCTTAGTTGTTGCATGCACATGTAGGACAGAAGCCCTGCATATCTGAAATAAAGTGATCACTGTACCAATAATTAACTGAAGATCATGCATTTTGCTAGTGGAAAATAAAGCAGGGAGGAGGGTTTTTTTTAAATGTAAAAGAAAGTAGCTTACAGATGTACCCTACGCTCTCCCAATGTCCTTGTCATTTGAACACAGATTACATCCTGGAATCAGCTCTGGATTAGGACATTATTTTAGAGTTAAAGGTTTTAATTCCACAACTCGTAAACAAGTTGATTTCTGGGGCTAGCTCCGCCGCTAGTTTGTACTTTTCTCACCAATCTTCTTTACACCCTCTAGAGAAGCCTGTATTATTACAGAATGTAGTGTTTTAGGGGCAATTCATATTTTCTAGTTTCTCCAGCTTTGGGCAAGAAACCCATTTGCTGACATTACTGTTCCAGCATTGTTCAGCCAATGCAGACGGGTGAGTGACAACTCCAACAGTTAGGGAAACAATGTAGGAATGAGTAGAAATATCCGTCTTCTGATACATTAAGATTCATTATTCTAAGCTGGTCATTTGCACGATTACAAAAATAATTTAAAAAGGGCACATTGACCGGGTTATTAAAATAAAAAAATGAATAGTCTGATTAGATTGTCAACTTCCTGGAGTTTCCTCTAGTACGAGAGAACAGAGCAAACTTCCAGAATAGTAGCAAAGCACTAATTTATACACGAACGTGTGCACGTTTTGAATAGGGTCATGTATTGGATACTGTTCAGGGGGGCCATGGAGCAAGCAGGGGCTACTGGGCGTCCAGCTCGGGGGTTCAGGACTTTTGCCTCTAATGTCCCGGAGTTCATCCTATGACTGCAAACTGTGCCAAATACAATCCCATCTGCACTTCACTCACAGCGGTAGAAAAGGCAAGCAAGTCACATGCTCCCAGGGAGGTAGTGTGGTGGTGCTTCATCTCAGAGCTCAACTTTCACACTACTTATCAATAGAAAGCAAACTAGTGTCTCTAGGAGCTACTCAGGCAGCGCTGTGCCTCTTTCCACTTACTTCCTGTTTCCTTCCCTGGACCAGACTTTCCATTGGTTCTGGAAGGCTCCCCCTTCTATAATGTATGCAGGAGGAGTGTAAATTAGGATCTGGTGCAGTTTTTGATCATCATGAATAGACTGTACTTAGTCTCCATTCAACAGTTCTTACCAAAGAGTTATGGCAACAGTCCTAGGGTGTAGGCCTCACCTTCAGACACAGCTGCAGACTCCTGGTGTGGGAGGGGGACACCGTCCAAGCAGCGTTTCATGTGCTTCCACCTTTGGTGCACACTGACCTGTGCCCGCTAGGATTGTGAGGCAGCTGGAGCAGATCCAGAAGTCCTGGTTTAGTATGGTCCTACTGCACTAAGAGTAAGTGACTGACTTCAGGGTCTCAAAACCAGCAGATCCTAAATGGGGCCCCGATTTGGCCAGGAGACACTTCTGCAGATGCTCCCTCTTCTGGCTGTTCAAAACTTCGGTAGTTGCAGCCATGCATGGTCCGGGTACAACAGACAGTTTTAGCCTCTCACACAGGCTGATGATCATACTGGTCAGTTGCGGTTATGCACAAGTCTGTCACCATGGTTGATAGGTGTGGCTCCGCACAAGTAGATGCAGGGCTCACTACCATAATAACTAGGCCTTAGCAATAGTGGTCATGAAGTCGCACTTCTTGCCAGGAACCGGCGCGGAGACTGTCAGCCAGCAGATGCTGGGGGCCAGCATATCGCTATCCTCAGTCCTCCCTTCTGTGTACCCCATAGACACAGGGATCATGCTGCACCTCGTTCCTCCTGAACGAGTAGCCAATGCAAGGAGGCAGATGTTTCCCCTCTATAAAGAGGCAGGTAGGCTTCCAAGCACTTCAGAACACCTATGCAGCTGCTCCAGCATGTGATTACGCCTCACCTCTATGAGACTGGCTGTCAGGCAGACAAAGGCCTTGGAGCAGTCCTCAGAGTACACTGCCCACCACATCATTCCTTGGCCCACTTATGTCCAGTGAGGAAATGGAGATCCACAATCTGATACTGAAGAACGGGTTTACAGTGGTTCTACTTTCAAGCATTCTTCCCATGATATGCGCCAGACTCAGAGTGTAGAGTCATGCTTCTCACAGCAGAGTAGTCTTCAACGTGGAACACCCACAACAGAGGCAAAAAAAAAAGGTACGCGGTTTCTGCACCTGGCTGTCATTGCCCAAAAGGAGGAGTAATCAGAAAAAGACAAAAAGGCCAGGCCTCACTTAATGGTTTCCTCACAGTCTGCAGCCCTTCCCTTCATCCTACCATCCACTAAATTGCAGAGTTCAGGAAAACTAATTGGCAGCTCCTTTATAAGCAAAAGGTCTAATCCAATGTCTAAAAAGGAGCTATTTACACACTGCCCATCGCTCCAATATCTATCCAGTTTCAGTAATGTGAGCAACACTTCCACGGTCTCGAAATGCAACCCCACATCCATCTTGTGCAAAGCCAGGTTAAGGGGAATCCAAAATGGATCCTGCTGGCCTTCATTACTCTGGTTCACTCACACACACCATGCATGTACCACTACACACATCAACAAGCATAACACTCACTTGTGATGTCAGCACTAAAGGCTGGGAAAATGCAGAGAAGCAAAAGTTTACACTAGTGTGCCACGAGACCTCAACTCCAGTAGCTTTGATAAAAAAAAAGCTGTGATCACACTATGGATTCTAAAAACATGGTATACTGCCACCAGAGCTCCATATGCTAAACCCATGACAGGGACGGTAGTGCTCTGTAAGTAAATGGGAGTGTGCTTGGTGCGCCCCTGAAGGTCACTGGACAAGTCCAGGAACTTCTCATGTAAGGGTTAAGTCCAGGACCTCCGCGTGTAAGGGATAGGACTAAGCATCTGCGCACACTCTAGATTAAGGTGACATGAGCACTAAAAATCAAGTCAGCATACCAGATACATGCCGGCAGGGCAGGGGAACACTCTTGTACACCATGCGAGGAACATTCCTGTACCAACATCATGTGATTCAGTCACAAACACGTGAGCACACGACAACAAGAAAAACAACCTTACAAAAATATCTAGAATATCAAAACATTTTGGCTGAGCACGCTAGTCTTTGTTTTCACGCCTCGAAAGTCAAGAGGCGGGAACAGTTTTGCATAAGAGAAAGGCAGGTCTTTAGACAATGTTAGCGTGAGCAAGGAAACATAGCTGAAGCAGGTCATGGTAAAGCTAATGCAATTTTACATATTCCAAGATACTGAACACTCTAAAAAAGATATCTTGTAGAAATCCATATAAGCACAGGGACTGTTTTGTGTGTGTCTGTTAAGGTGACTTGTTCCTTGAACGTAGCTGTGAAGGGTACATGTGCAGATCAGTGATAATGTAATTATCAGCCTGCACAGCAGTGGTGTTGGTTTCAGAGTGGCTGGTCTCAGAAAAGCACTGCCAAATAGACAGGCCTCTTGAGCAGTACCTTTTCGTTAATTGTAATGTAGCCAACCTAGCATCATTCAAGAGGGGCACCACGGAAGGGTCTGGCCAAAGGCTCTCTGATGGGGAGGGTGTGGCCTTGGCCTTCATCTGTTCCTGTGACGAGACGTCATTCTACAAACAAATGTTACTCTTGCTGTGAACAGTTGCAAACAAACATAGCTAACATTAATATTCAGTAAATGAAAACATGTCAAAACTACTTTTCATCGGCTTAACACTGTGGTTTTCCTTCTCAGGTCCTGGCATGAACAGAAGTGGATTGCCATGTGGATAGAAAAGCAGGTACAGAAGGGTGGTCTGCTTTTCTTAGTCAGCAGAAAGTAAAAGCAAGGGGCTTAGCTGAGGCTCATGTCACAGCTTTACTGGTAGATTGACTCTGCACTGGTAATTAAGGCTTAGAAAAAATACTACAAGGCCCTAGAGCTAAACGTAATAATATTCGAGGTATGTAGTTTCTCAGAATACCATTGTTCATGTTAAGTTATAAAACACTACCGTGCTCATGTCTAAATACAAATAAGGAGCAACTGAAGAAATTTCATAACACATCCTACACTGAAATCACCTTTTGAGCACTTAACTATACTACAGAAAATAATGTAAAGACGCATCAACTTCCCAAAGGGCACACGCAGAGTTAAGGTTTTGTGGACATGTTTTAAACTTCCAAACCCACACTATAAAGTTCACTGGTTGGCCGGTATTTATACGACCACTTGGGCCGAAGAGTTTCCGTGTTAGGATAACAAGTGTGTGCATGTACCGGAGACGACAGATGCAGGGAAACTTGAACCCAGAATTATATGGGTTTGCCAGTCCCTGTGGAACAAGGGCCAAGCCAGAGCCAGACATTTGACTGGAGCCAGGCTGAACCATGCTTTCCGCCCCACCTCTACTGGGTACAGGAAAATACAGGAACTGGGCACATGGCCCCGCAGAATACTTCTCAGAAAGGATTAGAGTACCCAAATTGTGCTAGATAAGACACCCAATATCATTTTATCAAAAGGCCATGCCCCTCTAATAACAAGCCAGCTCTAGGCGCTGTGATAAAACTACTACTCAAGGTCCAGTAACTGATTACCTCACCCATCAACAGATAGGAAAGAGAGTAACCAACCCAGGCATTAAGGGACCAAGTAAGCCCCCAAGTGGTTGGGCACACTTTCCGAGATAGGTAATCTCGCGATGCGCCCCTCAAAGGTAAAGATATATAAACTCTACCTAGGTTTGGACGGCAGGTAATAAGACCTGCTCCCCACCCATCCCCCATTTACAGATCCCATCAGCACGGAAAAGCCTACACTCATTTCCATTCTCAATAACTGGATTAAGGCCCAACCACCAGGGACATCGCCGAACGGAGCCCTGCCATCTGGGCAAACCCTTAACCACAGACCAGTGTTGCACCAATGCGCTAAAAAACCAATTACATGGTGAATGTTTGCTATATAACAAATAAGATACATTACTTTAGAAATATCTAAAGGGGATTTCGAAGAGCTAGTTTTCTTCTGAGTGGTTATAGCCATCTATAACATTTCTGTATAGCAAGGAAAATTAAGAGTAATACTGAAAACAGATTTATTATTACATTTATATAATGAAGATATTTTAAAAAGTCACAGTGCTCCATGATGGACATGAGTTGTGGAGAGGACCTGGGAATCAGTCCATGTGGCCAGGGAAGCTCTTGAAAATGGACCCGTGTGTCAGCCCTAGGACTTGTTGGCAATAGATAGATGCCCATGCCTTGGAGAAAGCTGCTGTTTTGCAGAGGGACCAAAGCGACATGGTCTCGTTATTCGTCTGCTTTCTATGGAGGCAGTCATATCCTGCCTTAGGTCAGTTAAACACCACTAATGGTTCATTGATCTTGACATAGATACATGAAGCAAAGGGCAGCAGCCATGTTGGGGGGAAAAATGGCCACCCTCGTATATAGGCTAGTTAGTCCAGTGACATCTCCTCAATGCTTTAAATGGGCCTGTACTCGCAGGTACAGAGTACCAGCACTTCTTATATTAACCCCACTATTTACCGACACATCTCCACTGCCAAGGAGAGTATTAGTACTCATGACTGGCAGGCTTATTGGTGTTAGTGCTGCTGAGGCTGTCAGGGTAGGGCCTGTCTGTGCGACAGTCAGGCAGCCAGAGCACCTCTGTGGCCCCGAGCTGAGCCGCTGCTGCATTATTCAGCAGCCGCTCCTTTGCTTTATTATCGGGGATGTCGGGGTGTAGGGAGCTTCAGCGTCACGCTGTGTTTGACAGAACAGGGTGGAGTCCGTCCCTGCACTGTCAATCACGTTCACACTGTTGGTGTGGAGTTGTGTACACACTGTAATACAGGTAGCCCGCTCAGAGCGGTAATTAAGAAAACTACAGGAGGAAAGGAGTTAAAAAAAAAATTGTTATTCCCGCGTGAGTCTTTTGCTCACTTATGTGTGTGTTTGTGTGAGGGAGAGAGAGAGAGAGAGAGAGAGAGAGAGAGAGAGAGGGAGAGAATGAATCACGGCAGTGTCAAGAGATATTTTAAAAGAAATGCGTGGAATGCTTTATGTGCGAATGTGTGCTTGCATCTGTGGTGAGTGCACTCGAGAATATAGAAGTATCGTGCATATTGCAAACAAATCAGGACAATATGGCGTCAAGAAGTTGCAAATATCACAAAACCAGGAATCTTTGACATAACATGTTTGGCTTCAATGTTTTTAAACAAGTTAACCTGTTTTTTTTATACAATACATTTATCACATGTTTTAGTGAGGTGAGCTGCAAATGCTGTACAAGTCATTATTAATGTTGTTTTTTCAAAGTATCTGTCAGCAGATGCAGGAGAAGGCTGGCCATTAACCCAGTATGGCTAAAAGAGCTAGAGACAGACAGGCTTGGTAGTTTAGAGGCTCCGGCCCACCTCATTTGGGACCTCTTCCCTGCAGGTCTTCACACCACTGTTAATTATCATATATAAAGGTAAAAGCCTTTTCAGTGCCACCTTGTAAAGAAAGGCGGTCCCCTGAAAGACACCCTTTGTCACCTTATTCACAGTGTACATCTACAGCCAGTCCTGGAATCTTCAGGAGTTTTGGTACACCAATGCTGGGTGCCTACCAGCGAAGAGAACTAGAGATGCACTTTCAGTTAATATAGCAAACTAACTCAGTATTATTATAGTTGCACTGTAACGTCATATTCACTTAGAAAATTAGTACATCTGGCTAACTGAAAAGATTTTCTGTCTTGTCTTGAGGATACACATGCCTCTACATCGGCGTAATCAAATTTACTTCTCAGCGAGATCGTAAAACATTTAATGAGATGCACCATCAATAACCTGTTCTTCATGCTGTTGCATTAGAATCACATGTCTCAATATACAGTGGTGGCCCAGTCCATCTAAATACACAGTGGTAGGCCAAGATCACGCAGAATAATGGTAGTACAATACAAAGTGTTCTTAGTTTCACACAGAGCAGATCCAATAAGACACAGCGTCCCTCCAATATACAGCAATGGCCCAAATTCACATTCTAGCTCACCAACGCTCAGTATCCCACAATGCTGGGATCCCTTGATGCTGGCATATATCACTGCCCAAGCCTATCATCATACAAATTGATGACTAATGTGCACAGGTACTAATCTGTCAAATTCGTTCTGAGGAACTTCTGGCGTGGTTTGGGTGTGGCCATTACACGCAACTGCAACGGACAGCATGAATATACCCACTGCATGCAATAGAAAATACAGGTGAGCCCTTGAAATGAGGATCACGTGAAAACTATTGTGTTGATTGGGGTTGTGCCCAGGACTGCACATATATTCTTTGGTGCTATCTGCTTAAAAAGGGAAACCGTGATGTGTGCATATTGTAGGGACTGTGCAGTAGCTGCTTCCATCTCAATCTCCTTCTATGGTAGTAAAGATAGATGATAGGACCATGACCCCTCACATTACAGACCCCACTGTGTACATGGCAACATACTGAGAATAACCAAGAGTTAAATTAGAGACATAACTTCAATAATTGAATTTTTCTGTTGTCTGTTATCCAACTGAAGGCAAAAGCGTGAGAAAGCTCAAATATAATTTTAAGATAAAAAAGTCTCCCGCCTACATCATCAGTTTCTATTTGCACATCATTAGGACCTAAGGTCTGGACTTCGTAAACTCACTCAGATCTTTTCATAATTTATGTCCTCTGTGGGGAACAAAGCACTAGGCAAAGATTCTAAATGGCTTAGCCAAGAAGAGAGAGCGGTTAGTCAAGATCCCACATCACTGGCACAAGATAGCACATCGATGCTCCAGAACCAGTCAATGCCGGCCTAAATCACAGCAATGGCTGAAGACCAGACAGAGTGGCTTAGCATCAGAAAGTGTTGAGCCAAGTCCACACATTACTGGCCTAAGACAACACAGCATGGCTCACGATCCCACAGTGCTGAAACAATATCACTCTGTTGGGCCAAAATCAAGGTATTCCTTGCCCAAGATCATAAAATGTTGGATCAACCTCACACAGAGTTTATCCAAGATCAAATACTGATGGGAGAAAACCTGAGTCAAGATCGTGCATTACTGAGCCAAATTCACACAGCGCTGAATCAAGACAACACAGTGTAGGTGCAGTATTGCCTGTTGCTAACCCACTACTACTTAGCAGTGGTGTATGATCACACGACACTGGCATAACATTGCACAATAGTGGAGCAGAATCACACAGCGCAGGCCCAAGACAAACAGCCTTTGGGCAAGGTCAGGGAAGGCCTAATATCACACGGTTCTGACCATTAAGCACACTTCTAAACCTGGGAAAGTTGTACTGAAATCCTTGTGGCATTGAAATAATAATCCATTTAACCTATCACTTTATAAGTAACGGGATGCACACATTTCAGAGGGTCACAGCAATAGACTGGCTATTGCTGGCTATGTCTTGCGCCAAGGCGCACAGAGAATCTGCACATATGGGAAATTTGAGGCTACTAATAAGGACAATGTAAACCAAAATGAATACCCTTTGTATCACCATGTCTAACCCCAGCCCAGCCTACCAGTCACACCCCAGCCCAGTTTGATATAGAGCACTGGCGCTTCTCCACTAGCTTTTGCATCATGCCTCTCAGATCTTTGTTTGGCTCCTTAAAATCCCATGGCCCACAAGAAGGTCGGAAAATGTCTACCGTTCATCAATATATACGATGTGTTGGCAAAGAACTATTGTACTGGGACACAATTTTGCTGAACCCCCTGAAATGGCTTCCTTGCTTCTGACAATCTGGATTGCAAGTGAGCTGATATGAAGACGATGCCAGTGTGAACACAAAGTAGCTGTTCTGAAATCCCAACTCGAGTTCCAGTTTCGGGGTTTTCCATCAACTGCACCGAGCACTACACTACACTCTACTAAACAACTACACCCCACCGCCCAATCCCGTGATTTTCCTTGTTATTTTTTGTCTATGTTACAGCGCTACCTGAATAAAGCACTTTTATAGCAGGCTTCTTAAACCGAGATTCCCAGCGCATACAAGCGCACCGCCGTTTACTGCAGAGGACAGCCATGTTTGTGGGCCGCACTTCAGCTGCTCCCTGCAAGGAACTCCCGGGAGCCAGGCAGCTATTCGGCTGCCCACAAAATATCAGGCGCTAATGAAAACATGCTGACAGCGGAGAGCGAGCAGCCTGCCAGGAGCACACATTATCATCAGAAAGGATGTGTGCGGAGGACCCGGCCATTCACAGGGACATTAATTAGTAACAAACAGGGGACAAAGAGCCACAGTGCAGCCAAGGCATGTAAATAAATGTTTTAGTGCTCGGCATGACAGTATTGGCACTGTCCTGGGGGAAAGAGAAGCAAAATATCTCCCGTCCAGTCGCTTTCAGTCAGAGAATAATGCACATGTTCATTTACATATGCAAAATTGTGCATTCAGCAATGATGGCGCTGTGTTGAAGAACTTAACTGCGTAGAAAACCACGTTTGTATAACCATTCTTGCTTGGCACCAACACTTTGCTGATAGACATCCGGCGTGTAGCTTCATGGATTTGTTTGGGGGCGTTTACCCACTAATGAATGTATTATTTAGTAAAATAGTTCGATACAGGCGCTCTCAGGAGGATAACGCGAGATCCCTGTCGGATTTCACCTGGGATTTTTACACACACGGTCAAAAACATACAAACACACACTCACCCCTAACTCTCTGTATTCAGGTCTTCAAGAACATCGGTTATTGCTTTTTGTGTGTGTGTTTTCTTCCACATATTACCCCTAACAATCCTCACTTCTTCCTTTCCACTTCCATCACGTCCGGTTTGTCATAGAATGCATTTTAACAGGATATGGCAGTGCGATTGTTGGAAAATCGGAAGTTCACACCCCTCCAGTCTTAGGGACCAAAAGAAGTCCCTGCAGACACCTCTCTAGCACCCTCAAATAGTCCATCTTGTAGTAGCATGTAGAAAGACACACATCAATCCCTGGACGCTAACAAGCCTGAAGCATCCTTTCCTCAATGTCAAAGGGTAGCCAGCCTTGACCCACCAGCAGCGCAGCCAGCCTGCTTAAAAAATCATAGTACAAACTAAGGCCTTTTTTCTCTGTCCCTAAAGAGAAACTCTGCACAAACCAGCTACCGAATGCGCCAATTCTTGGCTTTACCCTCTGTGTAGAGCCCAGAGTGCGTCTATTCATACAATCCAGAAGAAAACCAATCCTAGTTCCAAATTGGTTATAGTACTCTGGAACAAGCTGTGCTGTGTGTGGTTTATGCGCTCGTGTTGGTCTAATATAGCACATCATTTTCTCGATCAAAATAATCTTTCTTGGGGGAGGAGCCTAGCGCTTGACCAAGATGGCCGCGTGAGCTCTGAGCTCCCGAGACCCTCGTGCCCTCCGTCGACTATCCTGTCTCTAATCCTGTCGGTATGCATGGCATCGTGTGGATGACCTGTCAGGGAGGCGATTGATGCTACCCGCGGTCGGATCGCCCACCGGGAACCGGACTTATGCCTGGCGGAAGATTGCGGCCTATCTCCGAGGGATGCCAGGCGCTAGAGTTGGCAGGATGCCCGACTTCTAGTTGAACAACAACGGCCAGGCGAGGTGTGAACAGTCGGACGGAGGTCCCCGTCCTTTCACTTTCGCTTTCTCTCCCTTTGTCAGCCCTGCCCCTGGAGAGCTCTTGGTGGCTTTATTACCCTATGGACGCTCTGCAGGCTACTCTGGTGGCCCACTGCAGAACTGATCACCCCTGATTCCTTTCATTGAGAGGGACCCGTCTTATCTGAACCGACCTGCTTGGTATCAACCATGTCGGGCAAAGCAGAGGTGGATCGGCTGAAGGCTAAGTCTACCAGGCGGGGAGCCTATACCCAAGTCAATAGTATGGACCGCTATGCTCTGCAGAAGGGATCACCGAGTGGGTCGAGCCAGTCGCCGGATACCCAGAAGGAGGCCTCGCCTTTGGCCCTGGAGCTCTCACTACAGGATGTCATGGGCGCGCTCGAAGGGATGCAGACCTCGATTGGGAGACAGTTCGATGCCCTGGCGCATAAGGTGGATGCCATCTTGGTGGATGTTAACCTGATCCGTGCGGACTTGGGCAAAACGAATGAACGGGTCAGGACCCTGGACCTCTAGACCACGGGCCTCACCGAGGACGTCACGGAACTGCAGATCGAGGTTCGTAAGCTGAGGACCGAGAGTGATCTCGCCGCCCGCCGGCTGGAGGATTTTGAGAGCCGGGCCAGGCGCAACAACGTGCGCGTCATCGGGGTCCCGGAGTCCTCGGATGAGGCTTCGGTTGACCTGCTTGTCGAGGACTTGGTGCTTAATCATCTGAAGCCCAAGGGTCTTGGAAAGTTCTTTGCGGTTGAAAGGGCCCATAGAGTGCCGGGTGGGAGGCCCAAGGTGGGTGCCCCACCGAGGCAGATTGTCGCTCGGCTCTTTCATTTTCGAGATCGGGACGCTATCCTGCAAGCATCGAGGGTGACGGGCCCGGTCCCCTTCCAGAACGCGTCGGTGAATTTCTACCCGGACTTCACCCAGCAGGTGCAGAGGCAGAGACAGGGCTTTCTGGGGGTGAAGAGGCAGCTTCGGGAGAGGGATCTGAAGTATGCCATGCTCTTCCCTGCCAGACTACGTTTGGTGCACGAAGATCGGACATTTTTCTTTGACTCTCCTGTTATGGCCGATGAATGGCTGGACGCTTTGCCCCGACGACGGACGGGGGAGGACGTTGCCGAGGATGGGGACAGTGGCCGGGATGGGCAGGGCTGATTTTTCGGAGCCGGTCTGACTCGATTTGGCTATATTTGAAGACTTGAATAGAGTGCAGTCAATGCGGAGGGCGGCGGGAGGACGAGGGGTGCTCTTTTCCTCCCTTAGGGTACTTTTTGTAGATTTTTGGGGGTTTTTGTAGGGCGACAGGCACACTGCAAGTTGGGGGGGCTTCGTAAGCTGCCGCAGGGGTGCAGGGTGGGGGGGGGTTCCTGGGATTTTGGGTTTGTTGTTGGGGGGTTTATTTCTGCAAGGCATGATGATTCTTTCCAGGACTGTTCCATGGTGGCTCTTCGGGAGTGGGGTGGGCCTCTTTACGTTTGAGGATGGGGGGTAGGGGTTTAAGTGTTATAAGCTGGAATGTTAATGGTTTGGGGGATCGCATTAAGCGTGGGATTGTTTTGCAATTCTTGAAACGGTCAATGCCGGATGTTGCCTTGCTGCAGGAGACGCACCTTATTGGTAATACGTGCTATGCTCTGAATAGGAAGGGTTATAAATTCATAGCACATTCGGGATTCTCCTCTGGGTCCAGGGGTGTGGGCATCCTAGTCAGAGCTTCGCTACCATTTGAGGTGGACTCCACCATTGTTGATGATAGGGGGAGGTTTGTAGCGGTGGCGGGGCGGTGGGAAGGAAGAACTTTGGTTTTAGTTTCGGTTTATGTCCCGCCGGCCCTGCAGGCCTCCACGTTCACAGATCTGGGTAGGGCCCTGCTGGATCTCCCGGGGGGTATGCTTGTGGTGGGAGGTTATTTCAACGCTGTTGGCTCTGGCCTGCTGGATAGATACCCGCCCAGAGACACAGGGGGGGCTCAGAGGTGGCTCCCAGACTTCCTAAACACGCTTGGCCTGATAGACTGCTGGAGGCTCCGGCACCCCACACAGAGCCAATACACGTTCCACTCCGGGGCACATGGTAGTCTCTCCAGGATTGATTACCTACTCACTCTGGCTGCGCATGCCTCATTGGTCTCCGAGGCGAGGCACATGGCGCGTGGTATATCTGACCATTCGCCAGTGTGGATCCGGCTGGATCTAGGTCGGGAGGGAGGAGGAAGGGTGGCCCCTATTAATCCGTGGTATTTCCGAGACCCCAAGATGCGCAGCGCGCTGGTAAAGAAAGTAGATAATTTTTTCAAGGATAATCAGGGATCCGTGGACTCGGCAGTGTCGCTGTGGGAAGCATTTAAGACCGTGCTCCGAGGGGAAGCCCTCTCCCTAGTAGTAGCTGCCAAGCGGCGGAGAGATGGCGAGGTTCTGCAGGTTGAGGAGGAGATCGCGGCTCTGGAGGGAGCACTGGAGGAGGAGGTTACAGAGTCCTCACTGCATGAGCTTTGCTTGAAGCAAGCTGAGTATAAGGACCTGGTGACGAACGCCGCTAAGACCCTCAGCAGGGAGCAGCAGGGCCGATTGTATGATGTTGGGGACAAGGCAGGGAAACTCCTGGCTTGGCTGGACAAAAAAGAACGGGTCAATA
The DNA here is from genome assembly GCF_964204655.1 of Triturus cristatus. Classification (NCBI taxonomy): domain Eukaryota; kingdom Metazoa; phylum Chordata; class Amphibia; order Caudata; family Salamandridae; genus Triturus; species Triturus cristatus. The sequence goes on from NC_140581.1 coordinate 860,320,380, forward strand.
GAGTTGTGCCAGAGTTGACGGGAGAGAGGGGAGAGGCGATTGTGGAACCTGAGAGGATTGTACAGTGTTTCTCGGACTATTTCTGTAGGGTTTATGCCTCAGTGTCGGATAGGCCGCCCGAGGACTCGTCTGACCTCCTCCGTGATAGAGTTGCCCTGTCTCTCCGACATAGATAGGGACGATCTAGATGGTGACATAACGGTTGACGAGGTGGCGGGGGCTATCCGCGCGTTAAACTCGGGTAAGGCCTCGGGGCCGAACGGTTTGCCGGTCGATTTGTACAAGCTATTTCCGGATAGGGTCGCCCCTCACCTGCGCGCCATGTTTATGGAGGCGCGGGGGAGTGGGACCCTCCCGTTGGACCAGCGACGATCGTGGTTATACACAAAGAGGACAAACCCCGAGATAAGTGCGCCTCATATAGGCCTATCTCACTTCTTAACGCAGAGCCGAAAATTCTGGCTAAAATCCTGGCGACCCGATTGATTAGGGTACTCGGTGACTTGGTCCACCCGGATCAATCTGGCTTCATCCCGCACCGAAACACGGCGTTCAATCTTCGGCGCCTTCATGGTGTAATCGCCAGGGCGGACACACTGCTTGAACCAGCTATTGTGGCGTCTCTTGACGCCACGATGGCATTCGACACGGTGGAATGGGCATATTTGTGGGCCGTGCTGATCAAGTTCGGCTTTGGCCACGGTTTTGTGAGTTGGGTGAGGTTGCTGTATGAGGGGCCACTTGCGAGTGTGGTGGTGAATGGTCGGGCGTCGACTCCGTTTCAGCTTGGGAGGGGTACCCGGCAGGGTTGTCCCCTGTCGCCTTTGTTGTTCGCCCTCGCCCTTGCGCCGCTGGCTGCGTGGATACGTTGGCATCCGGATATACGGGGCCTTAGATGGTCGCCTGAACACGAGGACCGTATTTCGCTTTATGCCGATGATATCCTGCTGTATCTTGCCTCACCCAAGAAATCACTTATAGTGGTCTGTGACGTACTCACATCTTTTGGTAGGAACTCGGGCCTTGTTATCAACTGGAGTAAATCATATTTGTATGTTCTTAGTGGCGAGGTTCCCCCGATCCCTAGAACATGTTCGATACAGGTCGCTCAGCAGGGCTTCGTGTATTTGGGGATTTTTATCTCCATGGACTCTGCTGTGCGATATGAGAAGAACCTGCTCCCCCCCCTGGCACGCCTGAGGCGGGATGTTGAAGGCTGGCGGAGGCTGCCGCTCTCCCTCGTTGGGCGTGCGGCCCTGTTCAAAATGATGTCGCTTCCCCGCTTCCTCTACGCACTGCAGAATACTTTGGACTGGGTCCCGGCCAAATACTTTCGGGAGGTCGAAGGCCTCCAACGAACGTTGCTTTGGGATGGGCGGCCGCGAATAGCTATCGCAAAGTTGACGCTTCCATGGTACGACGGGGGCATTGCGCTCCCAGACATCCGTCGGTACTATTGGGCCACCCAGCTGAGTGCGATCAATCATGGGTTTTATGGCCCTGCCCTCAGCCCTGGGTATGCCATGGACAGGTGGTTGCTGCGTGGTGGTAACTATTACAGGGCGTTGTATTCGCGGTCATTGGACTCGTCCCTCACGGGGCCCACTGCGGTGGCGGTGCGAGTGTGGAAGATGGCAACTGACTCGCTGGGCTGGAAGGATAGGCTCACCCTCGCTACCCCGCTATTTGAATCTGAGAGACTGGGTAGGCTTTGGCACACAAAAGGCTTTGACAAATGTGACTTGATCGGCATCTCCAGGGTCGGAGATGTCCTGATTAAGGGGAGGGTGAAGTCCTTTGAAGAGTTGCAGAAGGAGTATGAACTGGGGCCATCTGAGTCTTTCCGCTATATTCAGGTGCGTCACGCCCTCCGATCAGTCCTCATAGAGGGTGAGAAGGTGCCTGAGTCCTCTCCTTTGGAGGACCGGGTCCTTGATGGCCATATTCCCGAGAGCACGATCTCGCTCATCTATAAGAAACTGATCAACGTCCGGGCGGATATGCTTCTGGGGTTGAGGGACCAGTGGGCTAGGGATGGCCTCGAGTTGGATGACGAGGATTGGCAGTCTGCTGTTTCCTCTCCTAAGGAGGTTGCGATCCCGTCGCGTCTGAGGCTGGTGCAGCTTAAAATACTGCATCGAGTGTATGTGACGGGGCCAAGGCTGGTTCACATGGGATTCTCGGAGGACGGCCTATGCAGGAGGGGTTGTGGTATGGTGGGTACTTTCCTGCATATCATTTGGGAATGTGGTGTCATCACGGAATTTTGGAGGAGAGTCCATGCAGTGATGGGGGAGGTGACGGGCATTGCTATGCAGCCGGAAGCGCGGTGTTGTCTACTGAATGTCTGGGGGCCCACTGATCATAATGCGGCGCAGACCCAATGGGTGACTCTGGGCAACATGGTCGCTAAGAGAGATATCGCGCGATTGTGGGGCTCTGCGGGGCCCCCCACATTGACCGCGTGGAAAGAAAATATGGACTGGAGTATGTTAAGGGAAAAGACGGTCTATTGCGCTAGAGGCCGCCCCCGGAAGTGGCACGCCATATGGGGGCGGTGGAATCAATACAGGGGGGGAATATGTCTTGCCCCGGATCTGGATCCTCCCGAGGAAGAGCTTTCCTCCTAACCTTCTTTCCAGCTCAGTATGGTTTATGGACTTTTTGGCCTCTACAGTCCCTCTTCTTCCTCTTTACTTTGTACTGTAACTGTTAGATGAGTGGGGTCCGGCCTCCCCTGAGGGGCTCATCATGGGCTTTCAGTGTTCTTGCCTTGCTGGGGTTTGTTGTGCGTTTTTATGTTTGATTAAAATTGAACCTTTGCACTTCTCCTTTCATGGTATTGGGGGCGCATCTCTGTTTCTATATATCGATGCTGCCGAACCTCCGGGTTGTCGGCTGAATAGCTGTGTCCTGACTTTTGAAAATAAAGGTTTAAAAAAAAAAAAAAAAATCTTTCTTTTGGTATAATTATAGAGCAAAGTTTTCGTTTAATTTTTATTCTGTGAATATGACGGCTCTATGCCGCCTTCTAGACTCGAGTGAAGTGGGCCAAAAGGCAGCCTCAGAGAGTACACATCACAACCAAGGATCCAGTCCTATTCTGGGATCACTTTATATCCAAAAATTGCACTTATCCCCTCACTTCTGCACTCATAAGGGAGTGGCATCAAACCACATATTTACACTTAAAAGGGACACATGTTCACATCTCTTAGGAAGTAACAGAAGCAGCAGGGTGCTCACTGCCCAGTACTCAGGCCTGGATGTTTAGAGTGGGAGGTTTTCTTATCCCCTTAACAAACAAGTTACTTACCTTTGGTAACGATTTATCTGTAAGAGTCATATATTAGTTATAGATTCCTTACCTTAGAATCACCCCCAGGCGTCAGACTGGATCCGGAGAAATATTTTCTTAGTAGTACCCCTGCGCATCGGTAGGTGGTGTCGGTCGACTGCGCGTCCGTCGTCGGTGCCGGGTTGACGTTGCGGTGTCCACTTAGACGCCGCCACTGCACGCGGACGTCAGTTCTGACACGACTTTCCACGCCAGAAGCGCAGAGCCATGCAAGACACTGACAACTGGTGCACAAAACTAGGGCCATGTATCCCTATCCCTAGAAGTCAGTTCGCAGAACGGGGAGGATGGGTGGGGCGGTAAGAAATCTATAACTAACCTATGTCTCTTACAGATACATCGTTACCGAAGGTAAGTAACTTTTACATCTGAAAGAGGCCATTAGTTATAGATTCCTTACCTTAGAAAAAATAGATACCCCAGCAATACCAACCCAGGAAGTGGGTCTGCGAACTAAGTTCACACCAGGCAGTCCTGGAGAACAGAACGGCCGAAAAAGCAGTCTCTCTGGACTAGGCTGTCCAGGCAGTAATGCCTTGTAAACGTGTGCAAGGATGCCTGGCAGATGTCAAGTAAGGGAACTCCAAGTCCCAAAGCAGTAGTGGCTGCCGTCGCCCTGGTAGAGTGGGAGCGCAGTCCTACAGGAGGTTCCTTTTTAGGCAAAGAATAGCAGATTTTAATGCATAGGACAACCGAACGAGAGACGGTACGCTTGTGCACAGCCGACCTTTCTTGGCGCCCACATAACCCACGAAGAGTTGATCATCCACCCAGAAGTCTTTAGTGCGGTCAAGATAGAATGAAAGCACGTTTTGGGTCCAGACGGTGGAGTCTCTCCTCCTCTTTGGAAGGGTGCAGAGGCGGGAAGAAGGTGGGCAATGTAATGGTCTGACCTATGTGGGAAGAGGTAACCACTTTGGGCAGAAAAGAGGGCCTAGTACGGAGGACTACTTTGTCCGGATGGACAGCAAGAAAGGGAGGTTTGGAAGATAAAGCCTGAAGCTCACTCACCCTGTGAGCAGAGGTGATGGCAAGCAAGAAAGCAGTCTTCAAAGTAAGGAGACGACGAGGACAATTATGTAGTGGCTCAAAGGGAGCACACATAAGATAAGTGAGGACAAGATTCAAGTCCCACTGGGGCACTACGAAAGGATAAGGAGGAAAGAGATGAGTAATGCCCTTCAGAAATCTGTTAACAATAGGGGACTTGAAAAGAGAAAGTTGATCAGGAAGGCGATGAAAGGCCGAAATATAGCCTTTAAGCGTGCCCAGAGCAGAGCCCTGCTGGGCCAAAGAAAGACTGAAGAGGAGAATCTCTGAAAGAGGGGCAGAAAGGGGATCCACAGCCTTTGCTATGCACCATGCCACAAATTTGTTCCATCTACAGGCGTATACCGTTTTAGTGGAGGGGCTCCTGGCTGCCAAGATGACATTACAGACTTCGGGAGGAAGGTCGAAAGCTGTCAACTGTCGCCGCTCAATCTCCACGCAAGGAGGTGGAGGCTGGCCAGGTTCGGGTAGAGGACCATCCCCTGCGACAGAAGATCCTAGAAGAGGCAGTCTGATCGGAGGATCGATGGCCATGCTCAAGAGCTCGGGGTACCAGACTCTTCGTGCTCAGTCTGGAGCCACAAGAATTACTTGTGCCCCGTCGCGCTTTATCTTCTTCAGCACTCTGGGTAAAAGTGGTACAGGCGGAAAGGAGTACAGGAGGCCGCAATTCCACTCGCGACGAAAGGCGTCAGCGAGCGAATGCCGTCTTGGATCTCCAACGCGCAGAACTGCTGACATTACGCGTTTTCTTCAGTGGCGAATAGATCTAACCAAGGCTCTCCCCACTGCTGAAAGAGACATTGCACTACCTCTGGGTGAAGACACCATTCGTGATCCATCATGCTCCGGTGGCCGAGTTCATCCGCCCTGGCATTCAAGGAACCTGCCTGGTGTTGGACCACCAGAGATATGTCCTGATGTTCCAGCCATGTCCAGAGGTGAAGAGCCTCCTGACACAAGGTCCACAACCCCACCTCGCCCTGTTTGTTACAGTACCACATGGCAGTGGTGTTGTCCGTGAACACCTGCACTACTCTCCCTTTGACAGAGGGGAGGAATGCCTTCAGTGCAAGATAAATTGACCGGAGCTCCAGAAGGCTGAAGTGGAGCCCAGACTCCGCCGGAGACCAGAGGCCTCTGATCTCCGCCTCTCCCATGTGGACGCCCCATCCCAGGAGTGACGCGTCCATCACTACTGTGAACTCTGGTTGGGGAAGGGAGAGGGATCTGCCGCTGACCCAATCCTGGCTTGTGAGTCACCACTGCAACTGACTTGAAGTCCCCGCCGAGATCTGGACGACATCGGAAAGATTTCCCTGATGCTGCGCCCACTGGAACTTCAGGTCCAACTGCAGAGCCCACATATGCCATCTGGCATGATCCACCAGCAGGATGCAGTTGGCCATGAGGCCCAGCAGCCTCAGGGTCATTCTTACCGAAATCCGTGATAGAGGCTGCAACATCAGTATCATAGCCCGAATATCCTGGACTCGCTGCTCGGGAGGATAGACCCGAAACTGCGATGTGTCCAGAACTGTTCCAATGAAAAGGAGCTTCTGAGATGGAATCAGGTGCGACTTCGGCACGTTGACTGTGAACCCCAGTGAATGCAGGAGGTCCGCCGTAGTCTGGAGGTGGGAGACGACAGCCTGGGGCGAGCCGGCCTTCAATAGCCAGTTGTCGAAATAGGGAAGACTGGAACCCCCGATCTGCGCAGATGAGCTGAGAGCACCGCCACCACTTTTATGAACACCCGAGGGGCGGGGGTAAGGCAAAAGGGGAGCAGGGTAAACTGAAAATACTCGTGGCCTACTGAGAACTGTAGGTAACGCTCATGGTCAAGCAGGACGGGGATGTGAAAGTAAGCGTCCTGCAAGTCCAACGCTACCATCAGTCTCCGGGGTTGAGGGCAGGAAAGACGTCAGCCAAGGTTAACATCTTGAACTTCTCCTTCCGGAGGAAGCAGTTTACGTCCCTGAGGTCTAAGATAGGATGCAGGCCTTTGTCTTTCTTGGGTACGAGGAAGTAGTGAGAGTAGCAACCACGACCTACTTCTGGCACAGGGATGCATTCAATAGCTCCTTTGGCCAAGAGAGCCATAACTTCTTGGCGGAGAAGAACCAAGTGATCCTCTGACATGCAATGGAGTGTTGGTGGCATGGAGGGAGGGGTAATCTCAAAGGGGAGGGAGTAGCCCCTTCGAACTATCTGCAAAAGCCACCTGCCTGACGTGATACTGTGCCAGTGGGGGAGTTGATGGCGGATCCTGATGCCCACTGGCAACTGGTGGCCCTGAAAGGTCTGACTAGGAAGGTGTGGAGGCTGCTGCAGGGGGAGCATTGGTGGACTGGCATGCCCGCTGGCCCCCACGTCCGCGGCCACGCAGAGGCTGGGTAGCTTGCACAGGCCTGTGGCTCTGGGTGGAGCGTGGTGGGGTACCCCTTCCGTAGCCACAAAAGGGGCGAAAGGCAGACTGCATGGGGCGAGAAGTTGCTGCGAGGCCCAAGGATCTGGCCGTAGCCCTAGAGTCCTTAAAACGCTCGAGTGCGCTGTCCGCCTTGTCACCAAACAGGAGACGACCATCAAAGGGCATGTCCAAAAGGGTAGATTGGACATCCCCAGAGAAGCCAGACGTTCTCAGCCAGGTGTCGCGCCTCAGGGCTACCGACATGAAAACCGTTCTACCCAGCGAGTCGGCAGTATCCAGCCCACACCGGATGGTGAACCTTGCTGCGTCTTGACCCTCAGCAACAGTGCGGGTGAGCACGGCCCAGGCCTCCTCCGGGCACCATGGCAGCCCTTGCACGACCGTATCCCACACGGTGTGTGTATAGCGTCCCAAGAGACATGGGGTGTTCACTGACCGGAGTCCTAAGCTGGCGGTGAAAATCTTTTCAAGATGGTCCAGCTTCTTGGATTCGCTATCTGGGGGAGCTGTAGGGAATGCGCCTTTTGAGGATGAGGCTTGGACCACCAAGTTCTCAGGGGTAGGGTGTTGGGAGAGGAAAAGTGGGTCGCCCGGGGCCGGGCGGTGGCGTCGGGCAATCATCCTGTGTACAGGTGCCCCTGTGCTGGGCTTTTATTCAAAATGGATGAAAACATTTAATATAGCAGGAGATTTCAGCTGTCTCCCATTATGAGGCAATCCTTTTGTGCCATAAAAAATAAAGGATTTGAAAGGATGGTAGCAAAGGGTTTTCAGGAATTAAAGTAGCCATTACACCAGAAAGGGCGTGCCCAGTTTACTGCACTACAAAAACAGTTTGGAATGGACTATAAAGACAATTTTATTAAATATCCCCAATTGTGTAATTTGTTTTCTGGGGTTAAAAAGAAAAAAAAAAAAAGCGTCTTATGTTCAGTGCAGTGTTCTGCTGCCTTCTCAACCAAGTTTTCATTATTAGACACCACCAATTCACACTAAAAAGATGAGATACTTGGTAACGGGATTTGAACATACTTTTCACGGAGGAAGATTTGTGTAGTAAAAATAGAGAGTGTCCCAAAAAGTTAACATTTGAGACAAATCCAATATTTCTCAATTTATTGATTATGCTATATACAGGAAATTTAGCATAAAAAGCCTGAGTACAGAGAACAGTGACACTGCAAAAATAGCACTGGCATGCACATACAAGTAATTTGTGAATTTCCTTGGATTCAAAGTTTCTATAAGTGTAAGGAAACAATATTAAATTCAAGTATGCTATACAACCATTGTGTGGCCCTTTGTGGAGGGTGCAGAACCTTGAACAAAATTTGAATCCAAGAACAAAGAATCTGTATTTTTTAGGTCATCAGTTGCTCATTTAATAATAGTTTGCAAACGGAGAGCTGAAGAACCGCTTTCATGGGATGAGTGGATACATAAGAAGAAAAAATTATGGACAAATATGAACTACTCTACAAGCTTGTGGGAAGAGAAAATAAAGCTCTGAAGATTTGGGGAACATTAATAGTTTAAATTCCGAACTCTTATTGTAGCCCGATGAGCCTGCATACAAAAGAACTGTTTAAATAAAAACTGTTTGGGGATGTTATTACTACTTTTTTTCCACTTTGCTAAAGAGAATTGTAATAATCTCCGTCCACTTCAAAAGTAAACTGGAAAGCCTCTGGAATACTCAGGGATGTCTTTTCTGTGGCACTTGTGGCAAGTCGTGATAGAGTGAAAATGGAAGAAGATGCCAAATTTACTACATTTCCCCTGGGGAGAAAATGGAAAAATTGTAACCAAAATCATAACCAAAAGGCATTGCTGAGCTTTTAGGCAGCAACTAAGCGAGATCCAGATCACACATCAGAGTGCAAAACTTCTATGGTGAATGGGGCCTCTTCAAAAAGGGTTTGTTCTCAGTCCCCAAGAAGCAACATCCACTGGCAAAGTCAAGAGTTTTGAGTTTGATGTGGTAACCCATGCAGAGTTAGCACATTAATGGGAGACATACACAAGCAAGCTAGCAGGAGCTATAAAGAAGCTTTAGTTGTAAAGTAATTCCTCATGCAGTTCGATGCAAACACTTGAGAGGAGGTGGAAGGATACACCCAAATAGGAAACACAATTAGGCGAGGGCTGAATACTCCACTGGGCTCAGCGGGGGCAGTTTCTCCATTAGGGCTCAGGAGCTGCGCCCCTCTTAAATTCCTACACATTTACATACAAATATATTAAATATAATCAATTTATTTAGAGATATGATCACATCTCTAAAGAAATTGATGTATTTAAGTCCGAGCTGTCTGTTTCAGGCTGCCTGCTCTGCCTCGTTCTGAAGCAAGAGATAGAAGCCAGGCAGTAGATCAACTTTCTACAATGTGACACAGGACTTTCTGTTGTAAAGCCCTTCATTGCCATTGTAGTCTGTGGTGGTATGCACTCTGTAGGCTGTGACGCGCTCAGCGTCAAGGTTTCGCGCGGAGACTTCATCTCTGCGTGATTTCAGACGTTTGTCATTCACAGGCAAAATATTCCACCCTTTCGTCACACGTGGGAGTAGATGTAAGCATGTCTGATTTGGTGCCCTTTTCTATGTAATAGTAAGAGTTTGAATACTAATCTCTGGTGTTATGTATATTGTGCTTAGTTCCCTTGCCACGCTAACCTTCCCCACTGTGACATCCCAGGCCCTGGCTGCATGTCGCTGGCCCCATTAGAATTGGAGCTGCAGCATTTGTTCCCTCACGAAATAGATCCAAAAGACGAGCAAGCCAGCCAGGGTTCTTGTTCCCTTGTGAAATTGATCCAAATATCTGAGTTAACGGCAAAGTAAAAAATATGTGCTTCAAGTGGAAAGTACTCTGATGTATGATGGTTTCCAACAAGTTAGATAAGATGTCCTCATGGCTGTCATTATTTGTTCATGACCAACATTTCAAATATGTTTGTACTATGTTGATCCTACAAAGATCCAGTGGGGACGATTTGGTAGTCACAGCCAGAGAGCTTCTAGATTGATCCTAACCCACTAAATCTCAGTCGTGGATGAAGAGGTACCTTGAAATAATAGTGGGAATATGGGCCACCATAGAGCAAATATTTTGATGCTTGCGGCTCTCTAACTTCACCCACTTTTGAAGGGAGGAGACTAGTGTGGTGAAATTGCTTAGTGCAATCTCAAAATTACTTTATTGAGAGCATAATAAATCTAATAAACAATAGGGATTGTTTATTACACTGGTTGTGTCTTTTGGAAAAATTGTTGTCCAGATTTGCTACCAGGTCACCAACATTTGTACTATGTTTAAGCTGAAAACTTGGAAGACTCAAGTCATAAGCTTAGTGTCATGCCTTTCACCATCAGTGTTGTACTACACCAATGGTAGTGTTGGCCTCAACCTCACCCCTACGTTTAAGCACATCTCAGAATTCAAGGCTAAAAGAAACCATTGCCTCTCATTTACAGAACAGACTCTAGTGTCCCCATGGTTGGCAGACCAGGGAATCTCTGGCAAGAGCTGTCAAACACACACAATGCAAGCCTTGGGAACAAAATGCAGCATAACAGAGCAGAAAGCTGCACCCTGCACATGGTGTAGGTGTACATGCTCTGAGCTCATGTATATTTGTGTACTGTGGAGGACCATTTCCACATGTATAGGACTTTTCCACATTAGTATTTCCTCCTGCCCAGCGTCCTTGTGTAATTATCCCATGCCATTCCTTTTCTCCCTTTTGCTCCTGTGCCCCTATTGCCAGTGCCCTTATGACCGTGTGCTCAGGTCACAGCCCTGGTCCCATCATATGTGCCCCTCTATCACTGTACCTGCGCATTATCCCCATGTCAGTGGAAGAGCCCCAAATCAAATTCTGTGCCAAGGTCCCAATGTGCTTGTGTGTCTGTTACTTAAGCAGTCAGTCTACCAGTGTATGACATTAAAACTGTCCCTGTTTTCATGCCCCTAAGTTAACCCTTGTGCCAAAAACATGAATTGATTTACAATCAATGAATGTTAAATACATTAAGGCAGTGCATTCAGCGATTTAGTTCCGGTCTGATTTCACATGCTTTACTCCCTAAGAGATAGCTATTTTATAATGTTATTGTTTATCTGTATTTTTTTTCTGTGCATACTTTGAGGTCATGCCAGGTGTTTATGAGGGGCTTTGATTGAGCAAGCGGGCACTAAGGCTGAAGCCAAACAAAGTGCCTGTCAGTGGGTTGGCCTTTCTGCAGAGCATACAGAACAATGTTTATGTATTCCATTTGCAACTGAAATTGTTGAAAGGATTGTGAAGGCGGTACTCAGATGTCAAAATATTTGCAAGGCAAAAGTAAGAGAAAATAAAGTGCTTAAATTTGAGGGAGGTGAAGTGAGGGAGATGCGAGGAAGTGCATTCAGGAAAGAGTGAAAAGAGGGTGCTGAAGAGGAAAGAGGTGGTTGAAAATTTGCAAATGGACAAGACATGCAGAGAAAAAGAGGATACATATCTAACATAAAGCGCACATAACTGAAGACCAAAACTCCTTCCACAGCCCTCAAAGCTATTTAATTCACACTCACAATTTCAGAATTGAAACATTTCCAATGTTAATTATTTATAACAAATCCTTGTTGTTATTCATTTATCTTAAATCTTAAACAGTGAACAACCATCGACAAAGCTTGACAAAGCCAATCATACTGACAGGTTTTAGGTGTATGTCAGTTGATGTGTCATTTATCTGGATGTAATTACATCTCAGAGAGAAACCAAAATACCGGTCAGGTAGCACACTATGGGAATCACAAAAATATATTCGACATGTTTCTTTATAGAGAACCCCCACTTTTTTCATCCCTCTTTAAGACCAATCTGCACATATTTCTATATAACTGGTTGCAGCCAGCAGCTGTTTGTGCTTCCCGAAGCCTGGTTAGAGCATTTTTTTAAAAAGTTAATGCTGCATACAGTGCAAGACAGTGGGAAAGTATACATTTTAAAGGGTTAAAGGTGTCACGCTGTACAATTCAGACATTAAATTAACTCGTAAACATATTAATGCAGTAAGATATGGGGCCGTTTTTAGACATTACAAGACGATATGTTGCCACTGCTTTATAAGGATTGCGTTATCACTATATTCAGTTGTCCTAAAATGCACCATTTGCCAATCTTTATTTCATTTTTTTTCCTCGGGGGAGGGAGCCACCCTGGACCCCACGTTTGTCTATTAGACTTGTTTGTGTCGCTCGCTATATATAAGTCATGCCCAATGGTTACGCCTCTCCACTTTCAAATATCACCAGCCGCCACTGGGGCTCAGAAAATACGTGACTGACAAAGTTCCAAGCCAATTGCTGATAGAGATTGATAAAAAAAGTTTTAAAAAGTCAATGTATAAAGAGGTGGACCCACAGCCCCACTATGTACATTGTAAGCAATAGTTTGACAACTGCACTGCCAAATCCAAACTTAAGCAGTGGTGTAGCAGCTTTGCCAAACCAGCACCCAACAATACGGTGCAGTATATGGTCACTCCATATGGGACATGGCCAATGAGTTTAAAACAGATGCACCTATAACAGTCCAGTGCAATCATCACTGGCCACACATTTATGCTGTCATAACGCACGCTGATTCTTTTGCTTGACTGCACAGCGCATATTATCTGATTAGTTTGCTATTTATGGGAGACAGACAACAAGGCCATATGGAACCATTGAAACAGCACGAACGTGCAACGAGACTTTCTGAAATGTAATCGTTTTCTTTTTGTTTCTTGCAGACATGAAGTAACGCTGTCATACCCTGCAGAGCAAATACACCAGGGGGGATATTCATTTAACTTTCATAATGTCAGATTTCCGAAGGGAATATCTACAACGTTAATGCAACATGCAATTAACCCAAATTGGTAATTATTGCCTGTTGATGAGCCTAAAACCCCAAGTAGTGCTTGATGCGTTGTGGCTGGAAGTTAATGCACACACTGAGGTGGATCAGATCCGGTCTGGGAAATTCTGCGGCATGGCTAAATGGTGCCAGAGTGGCTAAATGCAATACGCTTAAATGAAGTGTTACGTTTTCTCTACCAAACATAAAAAACAAAATGCCTTTCACGGTCTCACTCAAAATAAGTCACAATTCGGTATATAAATCTTAAACTGTATACCAATGTGCATTTTTCCAAATTGCCTGCTAATAGGTCCAAATTCAACGCCAAAATCCTACTTACATAGATTTCAGAGTAAACAAGCATTGGCAATGCAATAGATCTCGCATTTGCAAGAGTTTGAGCTATTGGCATTGTAAATGACAATGCTTTTTATTTATGTGTTTTGAAAACGTGCAAGCGGTGTTTATAGTCCTTGCTTACGAAAAGCAAGGCTGGCAGTAACTGCGCTTCTTTTACTGCCAGCCTTGCTTCTACGAGTACAAAGTGCGTATTTACACACCGTTTGCAAGTTTTCAAACCACATAAATAAAAGGCGTTGTCATTTACAATGCCAATAGTTCAGTCTCGCAAATGCGAGACCTATTGCATTGCAAATGCTAGTTTAATAAAGTATTTGATTTGCAGCCTTGTTATATTCATAACCCCTTGTGGATGGAGATACACATTAGCAGTTCTCTCTCATATTTGTTAAAAGCATGCCTTCAAACAGCAAGCTGCAGATCTATATTGTGTTCACATGCCATCCTTGTGCAGGCTGCATTAGCATTGTCAGTTTCCATGCACAGTGTTTGCGTCCAAAAAGCAGCATCTTTGCCCCCAAACTTGTATTTCTTATACACCGTAAATCTAAAAATTGTCACTCTTATGAAGGATTTCAATGCATCCAAGACCATTGTTATACCGGTTGATCCAATAGTGGTACAAAAATGTTTTCATATGTAGCAGAATGTGCCCCTTCCCAATAGTCCTCTCTCTAATGTCCACCGAGAGGTCACCTTTTTTCAACATGAGAATGGGAGGGACATGTGAACTAGATTATGGTTGGGCAAAAATGGAGGGGGAAAAAACATACCAAAAAAAATCTTAGGATTTTTGGTATAACTAGTGACAATTACAAATCACGTGTGGAAGAACAAACTGTAGTAAGAGGTTTCCGTTTAGTAAAACGCACTGCACTTTTATTGTTGTCCCTTTTTTTGCTTACATGGGGGCGGTGCTCTGAATGAAACCGAGCGCGTTGTCCCTGAAGCGGTGCGGCGCTTAGATTAAAGTTAAAAAACAGAAGGATCAAACCCTAATACTGCTTGCGCTCGGAAGAAAAGGAACGCGGACATGGGAGGGGGGCCGGGAACAGGACAGCAACAGAAAGGGCGCTTAGATTAAAGTAACAAGATAAAAAAATTAAAAAAACAGGTACCAAACCTTAATACTGCTCGGCCAATGTACAGCTATATATGGATTCACTGGTGCCTCCTTCCCTCCTGGTACTGTAAAATATTCAGCCCACGGAGCCGTCACGAGTGCAGCGGGGGCATTGTCTGAGCGCGCAAAACCGAAAGCGTGGTGGGAGCGCACGAGACGCCGTATGCGTGCACATCGGCTGTCCCGGCGTAAGCTGAGGATCGCCAGAGAAGACACGCCGTCTATCCGCGCTGAGGCTCCGAGTTTGAATCGGAGACTGAACTGTCCTTGAGCCTGGCAGCACCAAAACACGCGCCTACGGCAGCACGGCCAGCATGACGGCGGCCGCCTGGGCCGAGAGGTACACCGAGCACCCCGTGAGCTCTGGGGACACGCTGCAGGGCATCGTGCTGAAGTATGGCGTAACGGTAAGGAATACGGGGAGGGAGTAGCTGTATGGAGGGGGCGTCTGGGGCTGAAATGTTCTGCCGCGATGCCTTCATCCTGGCGGGGGAAGAAAAACGAAGTGTGTAGTCGTGGAGGAATATGGTGGGGGTCGGCTGATGGTGCAAGGCTGGCTGACACTGGAGGGGGTGCAGGGACAGCTGGGGATTGGAGAGGAGCGACCGTTAGCGCGGCACGCACAGACAGGATATGTGCACCCGTATGGTGCGAGCAGGAGTTGTGATAACGCTGCGAGACGTACGCGTGCACATCTCCTGTCTTGCCATACGCGTGCACATGTCCTGTCCCCCTTCCAAACTCAAGTCGACAACAATAGATCTCGCTAGCGACAGCACGAAGCGCTGCGTCGCTAGGCGAGACCTAAAAATAGCCTGGTACTACTTACTGAGCCTTGGGAGACTTTATGCTAATGGCTCCTTGAGCTCTATAAGGTCACAAAATGTTATGCAGGTAGCATTTAGCGTTGCGTAGATCGTGTGAACAAAAACTGGCCGAGGCACCTTGCAATTCTAACCTGATATCAGGAGCTGGATGCAAAGCAACTCCATAGTAAAGCTGGCAACCGAATACTGAGCACCACACTCTGTAATACAAGGAAAACCACCACCACCAGGGAACAGCTTTTCCTGTTCATCCTGACAGTCAACAAAAGTAAATTAAACCACCAGAGGTCGAGTTGTATCGCAAGTTTAATAACAAGAAGCCATAAATGGTACTGAAAACAACCCACCCAAAATTCCAGTGTGTTTGGGAGTAGATAAGCAATATTAAAGAGAACAACTCTGTCTTTTCAGAGGCAGGCTCCCACGTGCGCATCTGTTTATCGTTACTCTATGGCGCAGAATGGTAGGCATCTGAAGGAAGTCCGTGCCTTCAGAGCACGCGATCCTAAAACAGGCTCCAACAGGGCGCGCGTTCAGAATAACCTACAGGCCTTCCGGGAACACAGATGCGTGGCAGCGACGAGGTACGGGTCAAAATAGACCGCGTTTACTGGATGTGGGAACAGCTGTACACCTGCTACAAGGAGTCTGGGATTGACATGAAGGTTATTGCATTTACGAACGCGTATCGAACCCATCTGATTCTTATGGTACAGTCTGTTTGCTGCACTTTTCATGGCACTACGTGTCTCAACGCCACTAGAATAACGAAGGGAATTATGAAGAGGAACGCAGTAGCGAGTGCCTCCCATTCAATGCACCTAGAGACAAACGCACATACGTTAAACATACAAATGCCCGATGTCTGAATACGTAAGTGGCTGGTTATGTTTACAAAAATACTTCAAGTCTACCAACTAGGCGCCTCGCCAGGAGTATGGGACGCTATATAACGGCAAAAGAAATTTAAATGCAGATGAGCAGGGCTTCTCTTCCCCGAGAGCGTCTTCAGTAAACCACACTTACTGCGGAGTCGGACTGAAATCGTAGTCTGTGCACCCTATCTACGTCGTGGTGTTTGCTCCTTTGATATTGAGGGACGGGGGTTGCCTTTCTTTAATACACATTTCTGTGCAGCGCACATAGTTTGGACTCGAGGCCTTGGACAAACCTGACCTTCATCTCTCCTTCATGAGGAGATGTTTGGCGGAGTCAGGATGCCCGACAGTCGGAAAGCGCCGTGCGCGCGCATTCTTACCCAGAACTACTGGCTTTAGTTCGGATAAAGTTGAACATTCTTCAGTTCTGTCTGCAGAGACTATCAAGACTGATGAACATATAAACAATGACTTGCATGGGGTTCTAAATATTAAATTACTACGCGCGGCCACGTAGCACTGCTGACTACTTTGTTAATGCAGAACACACAAGTTTATTTCCACATGGGAGGGAGGAGGCAGAGGGGTCTGTACAGGACTAGATTTTACTCTCCAGCGATTCGCGTTTCCATGAATCACGTGCTTATGAAACGGAGAAAAACAAAACAAGGCATGAGGGGCTCTTACTAAGGACGCGGAACAGTACTGCAAACTGACGTGCCACATTTCAGGTTAAGAAATGTATGATCCGAGGAGGATGTGCACTGCAGTTAGGAGGTCACAGAGGCGGTGTAGATGCCTCAAGGGCGATAGAGGATCTCACTGGGTAGGTGAGACTTTCTTGCAAAGGGGATATATATATACGATAGAGAATCAGTAGCGTAAAAAGAATTCTGCTACAGTGCCTCCTTGAAATCCCTTCTATGGGAGTTCTTCAATATATATAGAGATATATATATTATCTACTGGCGGTCGCCAGTAGATAGTTATAGTTAGGACCTATTTTCCATAGGAAATCCGCAACATTCTATTGGGAATAACTTTGGCGCCGGTTGACGAATCTTCGCGAAATTTTCCAAACTTTTGGCCAGCTCCGCTCCGCTCCTACCCTGAAAGTTTCGTGGTGATTCGTCAAGCGGGGGGGGGGGGGGGGGGGGGGGGGGGGGGGGGGGGGGCCGAGAAAAAAGGGGGGTCCCAAAATGCGTTTTCCCCATTCAATTTCCCATAGGATCTGTTGTCGCAGCTACAGCCCGAACCGCTGAACGGAATGACACCAAATTTGGCAAAGAGGTAGTCCTCAGTTCAGACTCGTGCCTTTTGCATAAATGGTGTGAATCCATTCAGTAGTTCCTAAGAAAATTAGAGTTAACAGTACATAAATATCTATGGCCGGGGAGGATCCGCGGACCCTACACACACCGTAAGCGCACCCTCCCCGAACCGAGCGCGCACCCTCCCGATCGCGCGCTGAATGCTAATTGGCTGTCGAGTGTCTCTCTACATTCGAAACCAGGAACTGTTGGCAGCCATTTTCTGCCTCGGTAGAAGCGAGGCTGAAGAAGCAAGGGGAATAAGTGTGTAAAACATATAAAGGGGGCAGAGTGGAAATACTCTGACCCTCTAGAGGTGCTTAGGGGGTCCCAGAAGGAACCCCTGGGGCCCCCTTTTTAAAAAAAAACAAAAAAACTGCGAAATACGCGCACAGTGCGTGCATCCTATCGCGTTGGGTGCATGGTTCCTCTCGCGTTGGGAGCGCGGATCCAAAAACATGGAAAAAAGATATATAAAATAAAGTTTTGAACATATAGTTAAAAAAAATATTTTGAAAAATATAAAAAAATATGTTTGAAAAACCCATTAAGTTCAAATAATAATTTTTAATTTTTAAAAGAATTAATTGAAAAAATAAGTTTAAAAAAAGGTGATAAAAAAGTATTTTTAAAAAAAATGTAATTAATGAAATTGACACACTGAATTTGAAAAATAGACAAATCCAATCAAAATCATTAAACATGATATTTTTAGAGATAAGTTATAGATAGGAATTAGCATTTAAAAAAACCTTTGAAATTCACTGAAAAAACCATAGGTTTCATGCACGTTATAGTTAGCAATTGGCATTTAAAACACCTTTAAAATTCACTGAAAAAACCAAAGGTTTCAGGGGTGTTATAGTTAGGAATTGGCATTTAAAAAACCTTAGAAATTCACTGAAAAAACCATAGGTTTCAGGGGCGTTATAGTTAGCTGGACATTTCCCTCGTACAAAACCCTAGAAATTCCCCTGTTATAGTTAGTTCAGCTAACTATAACTCGCGCCCCCGCAATGCACTGCTGACGTCACATATTACATCACTCATGACATGGTCAGTGACATCACTGATGACATAATCCAGTGAGTATGTGTTTCTGTACAGTTTTAATATGTTTAATATATATAGGGAAAGGTCTGTTGAAGAATGAGTGGGTGTACAAGTGTGTGAATGGATGATTTTCTAGGTGCGTAACTGATTCTATAAGTGAGTCATTAAATGTATCTTACTGCAGACTAGTGACTAAACTGTGTGAATGTCTGTATGTGTCTGTGTGTAGGTGTATAAGTGGCTGCATGGTTTTGTGAATAGCTATATGAGTGTCTATATGGGTTATTGATTGGTTGTCTGAGTATCTGTATGGGTGCCTGAGTGTTTGTGTGGGTAGGGTGTGTGTGACTCTATGCATAGATGTGTGAGTGGGTGATTCTATGGGTGCATGGTTTTAAGAGTGCATCTGTGATGAACTGTATGGTTGGGTGAGTGTATGTATGGGTGTGTTAGGGATTGAATGTATATCTCAGTGGTACATGTGTGACTAACTACATATGTGAAAGGCAGTATATATGTGTGTAAGAGTAAATAAGTGGGTATATGTGAGAGTGTATGATTGTGAGAGTGGCTGTATGGATGAGTGTGTGCTTGTATCAATGATTGTATAAGAGCGTAAGAATGTGGTACTATTTTTATGAGTAAGTGAATTTGAGTGTGTTTAACTGTATAGGTGAGTAAATTGGACTGTGTTTAATTACTTGCACGACTGACTAGGTGTGTCAGTACCTCAATGGATGATTGGCGGTGTGAGTGTCTATATAGGTGTTTAAATGCATATGATAGTCTTGTACGGAGTGACTGTAAGTATGAGTGACTGTACAGGTGAGTGAGTGGAGGTGTATGTAGACCTAAGAGTTAATGAGTGGGTATGTAGTTATTGGAGTATCTATGGTTTTCAAAATGGCCGCCTGAAATTTTGAGTCGGTGTATCAAAGGTTATATTAGGGTGTGAGAAGATGCACTAATTTATCACATGGATGATGTCATCAGCGATGTCATCAGTGATGTCACTGACCATGTCATGAGTGATGTAATATGTGACGTCATCAGCAGTGCACTGCGGGGGCGCGAGTTATAGTTAGCTGAACTAACTATAACAGGGGAATTTCTAGGCTTTTGTACGAGGGAAATGTCCAGCTAACTATAACGCCCCTGAAACCTATGGTTTTTTCAGTGAATTTCTAAGGTTTTTTAAATGCCAATTCCTAACTATAACGCCCCTGAAACCTTTGGTTTTTTCAGTGAAAATATATATATATACATATATATATACATATATATATATATATATATATATATCCATGCTACAAGTTCGCCTGGTATGAGAAAGCCCACACAAGAAGATCATATTTGCCGCTTTATTAGTGGCAATTGCAGCAACCAAACAGAAAGCCGCGTTACAACTATCAGTCCAGCCTGACGCGTTTCGTGCAGATGCACTTCCTCATGGGCTAGGGGCTTCTTGACAAATGCACAGAGCAGCAGTTTATCATGGCACTTTTGAATATCTCTGAATCCCGCGCTGATGAGCGTGGCCACCCCTGGGGCCTATTGGTATTTGTAGTGCCCTTCTTTATCCTCATGTGAGTCGCTGTTCTGCATTCCTCAATCTCTAAATTAAATCCTCAGAGGGTAGCATGGATATTAAAGGCGCTGCCTGAGCCGCGAGGAAGCCCAGCTGCAGTTTGCAGTCTATACTGCAGCGCCAACCGACGAGGCAGTAAAGAGCAAGAAGAGCCTGTGGAGAAATTAACAGAGGTTTCCCAGCAGCGGAACTGGGCTGCTACAGAGATATTCAAAAGCAGCAAATTTGATCTTCTTGTGTGAGCTTTCCCATACCAGGCGAACTTGTAGCATGGATATATATATATATATATATATCACAAAAAAGATTGCAGGTATACCACGTAGCTTCAGACCGAGAGGACGTGTCACAAACCAGCACCTAAAAGCTGGTAAAACACGAAGTCCAGGCTGTCTCTTACTCAAGAAAGAGTGTGACACAGCTCCGGGGGAATAAGTGACAGATTTATTGATTTTCTCACGCTGGCAATAAATGTCCCTGAAACGCTGGGCAGATGCATTTCAGCCATCAATTGGCCTCATCAGTGCCCGTCTCAGCTACCTTCTCGCTGTTCTCAGGGGTCTGTTATGGCGATGTTGAAGTCTGTGACCACTCCTGTGATGACATTGAAGAAGGCGTTCTATGCCGAAACGCGTCTGGCAGTGCGGGGGGGTCCGCACAATAAAGATAACGAAAGATTGACCCTTGAGTGCGTCCTTTGTTGCCGACATTGTGCTGCTGTGGAAGAATATATATATCGAATAACTACCATAGAAGGGATTTCAAGGAGACACTGTAGCAGAATTCTTTTTACTCTACTGATTCTCTCTGGAATTTATTCTAAACTGGTGTAAATTAAGGGAGAAAGGCATGCAACTTGGAGTCGGTTAGATTCAGAGTTCTTCCGCTTTGAAGGTTTCCTGGATACGGACGTCGACTTCTTTCCTCTAAAACCGGGATGCGTTTATAGTTGCCGCCATTTCAGGAGGTGAATGTGGTATTTCTCCTGTTCTTCGGGACCCGCCGAGTAATCTTTCTTCGGTTGGAGTCCCCTGTATAGCGATTTGGCAGTACAATCGTGTTTGAAGTAGATTCTTGCTTTGATATTTGCTGTCTAAGGCTACTACTATTTTGACAAGGGCATCCTGACTCCGATTGTGTTGTGTGGAGCTTCGTACGCTTCGGGGGATACATCTAACTCCAGATTTTTGCACTGTTTGGCCTTTGTAATTTTGAATAGGCCTGTTACCAACGTCTGATCTATTATGCAACATTTTTGCTGAGATTAAGAGCATCTATTGAGCTCTTATCTATTGGACACTCTAGTATTTGGAGCAGTCTCTTTTTCTGAATTATGTAGACTGTGGATCCAGGGTATATTCAGTATACACCTGCAAGATCTTCCTTGTTCCTTGGTCTTCCCCACTTCAGTGCTCTTCCCTATTCAGTGCCCTGAGAAAGGTGATGGCTACTTGTTAGCCTAGCACCGAAACGCGCATTGGCACTATGCAAGACTGGAACCAGTACACCATTGGAATACTTGCTATATGTATTATAGCCCTATACATCTATTCTGTTTTTTCCGTCTTCTTTTTATATATATGTTTTGTTGTCTATATGAATTGCTTCATTTGTTGAATGTGAGAATGTGGAGTGTTTGATTGGTGAGATTGATGTAAATATATGTGTTTGTATTTGTATATTTTATTGTATAGAGCTCTCTTTGTGGGGATATGATATATTGTTCATTCTACCATTCAATTAGTTTTGATAAAATTGTTTATCCCATTTAATATTTATTCATGTTTATTGTATCAATGTTTTTGTGTCTTCTTTGTCCTGTTGACTTGCTCCAATATATATAAAAAATAATAAAAAAAGAAATGTTCTTTGAAAATTAATTGAAATTCATGTATTATATTTTCAAATAAATACTGTATTTATTTTATCCGTTTTGTTGATATGTTGTGTTAAGTATTGTATTCTCCCCCGATTGAAATTCAGGCTGTGGTTGTTATTGCTTGGAGACGTAGACTCACTCCTTTATTATCAGGTGGCAGGTGACATCTTCCTCCCTTGTTCTGAGGGTGGAATTTCTTTTGCTTGGATTCAGAGAGGAGCCACACTGAGGGTAGAAGTTAGGAGGGGTCCTTGAAAGAAGAGGGAACAATTGAAAGTTCTAGGTCAAGGTAAATGTGTTTTAGAATATAGTCAGACAAGGCCTTTCGGGGTAGCATGCAATCCGAGGATGTAAAACAGTAGAAAGATATTATTTGCATGTGAGATAGGAAAACGGTATGTTTCCAATGGCATGGCATACGCGGTTGTGGCCTTACCCAGAATTCCCAACTGTAGGTTTATTTGATATATTGACCTTCATTTTGGCCTGGCATCATGCTAGTGTGAACACAAATGCCAAGAGCTGTCATTGAGGGCCCTGGACTTGCCTTGTGACCTGAAGGGGCGCGCCTAGATTCGCCTTTCTAATGGACAGCGAACTACTTTCCTAGTTTAGCTTTGTCCCCTGGTTTAGCACATAAGGCGGTGGTGGAAACATACCATGTTTTGTTATTTTGTAGTTGACCAGGCTACAGGAAACCTCTTGCATAAGTTTCTCTATTCTGTGTCTGTAAATCACCTCTATTTAATTTCACAGATCACAACCTCTCAGTTTGAAATCATACCCATACATAACCTCCTCCAGTTTATTAAATTTATCCCACCAACAACTTATCCCACCAACAACGTGCAAGAACTCGCGTAGATCCCACTAATGATCACACTTAACTCCTACTAATCTAACCTAACCTACTAAAAACAAACTGGAGCAAATGCATGGAATGAGTTTCTAGACAGCACAAGACTTATCCCGGTAACAATCGCTGAATTAACCACAATCCATGGGTTCTGGAGTAGGGTGCTACTCACCGCAAAGCACTTCAATGCCTCACCAGTGGTAGTAAGCGCTATATAAATCCAAACTTAATACAATACCTGTAAGAAGACTGTTTCCTACTCTGATTTACCATTCTGAGCCACAAATACAGATAACAAATATGGCCCCTGGTGAAATAAGGCTACGGGGGAAAATAAAAAGTCATGTCCCTTAATTGAAGAAGAAGAAAGAAAAAAAAAAAAAGAGGATAAAATCTTGGAAAATTAAAACGACAAACTGTCTTAATATCAACGCAAACTTGAAAAAGATGTCTGCAGATATAACTATACAAACAATTAAGAAAACAAAATTATTTTAGATGCATCTCGTATACTTCTAAAGCGTTTTCTAATGGCAGAGACAAGGAGGCATACCGGGCACGTGAGACGGTAAGAAATTATGACCAAACTGATGACACACAGGCATCCACGAAACGTGCAAGAATACTGTTGGCGGCCATGTACACAATAATTCACTGTTTCACAAGAGCTGCTGTAGTTTATGGAGAAAACACAGCAAACGAGCATCTGGGAACCATGCATTGTTCAGATGCAGTCACTGCCAATACACTAACACCTGTTGGACGAATTCTTGGGTTTAAGAACTAGGAATATTGGCAAGCCATGAAAGAACAGCTCCTACATCAATAACTATTTGGGCAATCTGAGAAAATTTGATCAGTGCCCTCGATTATTTCAGGAAGAAAGAACATTTTCTGGCTCCACAAGCTCTGTTATTTACGCTGCATTCACCTTCATAGGACTGCATTAAATACAATGAAAAGCAAACACGTAAAATTTGATTTCCACAATATGGGTGTAGCCAGTCACCAGGAGATCACAGGGAAAGTAAGCTTGGAGCGGCACCATCATTCAGCTACAGCCTTTTATGCTGGATTAAGTATAAGAACTGAACGAAACAATTGCAATTCTAAAAAACTCTAAGATGTTGGGGCTCATAAATAACATTATAAAATGTTGAACTCAACAGATGAAATAAGAAGGTGCTCAAAGAAGCAATGCAACGCCACATCTTCCTTTTAATATCCACATGCATGGCACGGGCAGCATCTCATCCTCAGTTCTGTTTTGTCCAACAACAGTGCACGCTTGGACTTGCAGACTAGAGACCTATTAGAAAGAAATAAAAAGATACCAAAGACAGCCTAAACCTGAGACAAATGTATTCGATGTGAAACAATGTCTACAGTGGCACAATGAAGCTGCAAGCTGGGGGTAAGAGGAAAGATAAGGTTTTCGATTGTAGTCCTTTCTCTTGTTAATCCATAGTCCTTTCTAACACTGGCAACCTGAAGATGACAAGGACTGAGCCACTGTTATACTGTTTGACAACCAAATACCTTGGGATATAAAGTTATTTAGGCAACATATGGATTTTGCATTTTAACAATTGTCAGGACTACTTTACAGTTTTAACAGTGGGACTAGACAATTAAAAAAAAATAGCAACACAGAACAAGTCCACGTTCCTGTGGAGAAGCAGGTCTTTCTTGTATATCAACATAAACCTAATGTGTTACGCTGTCAGACATTCATCCAGCCGCATAGCTTGCAATATGGCAGGTACTAGATACGTTTTTAAGCTCAACAAGTAAACAAGTCCAGTGGGGAAATGTATATAGACCATACACTTTCTGAATACTTACTCTCACTAGAAGTGTATGATGGAAGGTATTTATGAAATAAAAATTCAACTTAAAAGCAAACTAAATAAAGTTTTAGAGATTTCACGTGTGTCTATGGAAAAGTGGTTTAAATTACAGCTACGGTGAAGAAACTGGAGAATGCATAAGGGAGAAGGTCAGGTTTTAATTGTTTTTTTTCCTTAAAGGTTTGCCAATTGTTGTTAATCTAAATATGAAGGGGTTGTACTGAGACTCTTCCAAACAGACCGCTCACAAAAACATATATTATACTGCATAATATATTACATATACATTTTATTATATTATGTGCGCCTGTTTCAACCTGTATAGAGGTGTGCTCATAGAAAATGTATATATCTAAAATTACATTTAGGTTTTCTAACGCAACTGTGAGACTTCATTAGTGCACATAATGGCCTGACTTGCAGTTTGGCAAACAGGTTATTCTGCTACAAGCGTTGCAGAATACCCCTTCAGCCAATCTGGCAAACAGTCCATTCCATTTAGAATCAGGCAAAGCATAATCTTTCGCACAGTGGTACCCCCCCCCCCCCCCGCTGACTGTGCCAGCAGAAACCCTACATCAACAGGGTTGGAGTCGATTGTGCAAGTGTCCACCCTATTTATAGTGTGGACTATTTCCTGTTCAAGACCGCCAGGCAAAACCTGGTTGTTCCAAACAGCAAACTTTCAGGGTGACTAATATTTTGCTTTTCAAAACCTAACTCCTGCTTAGTTTGTTTTTGAAAATCAAAAAAATGTTTACTGAGCAGCAACAAACTTTCAGTTCCTGCACGAGGAATCGCCATGGCAGTAGCTCCTCTGAAGGCTGAGAGATTCCCGCAGGACCAGCTGAGTTCTCTAAATATGGTGGAGAAGTGAGGCCAAGGTAACAGAGGTGATGAACTCCCACCACAACAACAGACAGCAAGCTGCCTGACAAACTTTAAATCAGTCCTCATATTCTGTACTGTTGAACAGAATTAAGTTGTATACCATAAAGGGATTCATATTGCAACTAATTCTGGAAATAACTGGATCTCAGAGGTCTTACCTGTGTGTTTGACAGTACTGCCTTTCTTGCTTGTGAAAAAGACAGTTCCTTCAAACTCGTTTAAGACCGTCAAGGAGGGGATGGAGGTGTTAGCTGGTCATACATAAAAGGGGAACTGCTGTATCACTGCATCTCAAGTAAGCAGTGAAGGTTTAAAGGGAGTCTTGGAGTAGTGACCCGAGATCTAACCATCAAGGGACCCCTTACATCAGACTTAATAAAGGTGTCCATTACTGCAGGATATGAACAGGGCTGCGGGGAATTAAATCTGCGCTAACACATGGGACCCACAGGCTGAGCCTGCCCAATCCGGAGTCAACCTGCAGCACTTGGAGAATTTAATAAAAAGTAATATTACTGCCGCTGTATCACATATTGACAGAGATAGTAGGTGACTGACCACCCTATAAAGATGCTACTCTCTCCAAATGACATTCATGTCTAGGTGTAGCCGCCTAATAATAGCCCCTTCCCATAGATGACTAACACCGGTCTGCTAAAGTGTGCATACCTGTGTGTGGTGAACTTGACTATATGGACAGGGTTAACTTTACCCCTTGTCCTTGCAACAAAATAATCTGTGAGCTTTTATCTTTTCAGATTAGGAAACTGAATGCTGCTGGAAGATTTGGGTCAGCCTGTTGACTTAAAAAAAAAAAACTCACCCAGCAATGACCTTGCACCCATTTTGTCCTGTCGACACTTTGTTTTGAGATCTACTGATGACTTTCATTAAAGGATAAACAGCCGATTATAGATTTACTGATTGCAGTTTAAAAGATCTTTGCAAAAATGTCTTTTCATGTCCCTTATACCCGGACCCCGAACCTGAAAACAGATCAGTCTAGATCAGTTGGATGCACAACAGTCTCTACTCCAAATTCTTGGCAGCGCAAACTCCACAGGTACGGTCAAGAAGTGAAATAAATTAGGCAAACAGCCAAGTTTGATGGACGTCATACAATGTTAGCACAAGATAAGGATTCGAAGCAAATCTTTGGAAGGACACAAAAAACGTGGAAAATCAATTCTTTTGAATTAAAAAAACAAAATCTGTGTTGTCATGGAATGTTAACGGCCTGGGGGATAGGATTAAGCGTGGTGTGGTCCTGCAGTACTTAAAACGTATTTCGCCAGATGTTGTCTTCCTGCAGGAGACGCACCTTATAGGTAACTCCTTTCATGCAATGAACCGGCGGGGATATCGTTTGGCGGCCCATTCTGGCTTCACCTCGGGCTCGCGGGGGGTGGGTATTATGATCAAGAACTCGCTCCCGTTGGAGATTGATGAGGTGCGCCATGATGAGAGGGGACGTTTCACTGTTCTGGTGGGAAGAATGGAGGGTAGAGTGTTTATTTTTATATCAGTGTACGTCCCGCCTGGGTTACAAGCCACCACATTTGCGGACCTGGGGCGCCTCCTTCTGGACCTTCCGAGTGGCCTGCTGGTGGTTGGAGGGGATTTTAATGCGGTAGCCTCTGGGTCTATGGATCGCCATCCCCCTAGGGACCTCCCCCGGGCACAGGCGTGGCTGCCCGGCCTTCTGGACACGCTGGGCCTGGTGGATTGCTGGCGATTAAAGCATCCTGCATTGCGACAGTACACCTTCCACTCGGGTGCCTATGGTAGCCTCTCGCGGCTTGATTACATCCTTGTCCCGGCGGCCCACGCAGGGAGGGTGGGGGAGGTGCGCCATCTAGCGCGGGGTATCTCAGACCACTCCCCATTGTTGTTGCATCTCGATGTCTTCCCGAGGGGGGATGGCAGGGTGGCCCCAATCAATGCATGGTATTTGCGCGACCCCACCATTCGTGCTGATTTGATCAAATCCCTACAGCGATACTTCGATGAGAATGTGGGGTCGGTCTCTTCGGCCATCTCCCTGTGGGAGGCTTTCAAGGTAGTCCTTAGAGGGGAGGCCCTCTCCTTTATCGCCCATGCCCGGCGGCGCGAGCGGGAGGAGGTGACCCGGGTGGAGGCCGAGATTGCAGACCTGGAGGGTGACCTGGGAAGCGGGGTAACAGACGACAAGTTGCATGTTCTACACCTAAAGCAGGCGGCCTATCGGGCCCTCGTCACGGAGGCGGCCAGGGGCCTCAGTAGAGAGCAGCAGGGGCGATTGTATGATGTGGGTGATAAGGCTGGCAAATTGATTGCGTGGTTGGACAAGAGGGAGAGAGCGAGCCGTGTGGTGCCTTTGATTGAGAGTGTTGATGGTGCGTGTGTCACTGAGCCGGAAGCCATTGTCTCCTGCTTCGCGGATTATTTCCGCGAAGTCTACTCCCCGGTTTCCCCCTGCTCGGAGGCAGACTCCCATGCCCTGCTTCGGGACATCGCACTGCCCTCCCTAACGGTGGAGGACAGGGATTCGCTGGACGCCCCTCCCACCTCGGACGAAATTGCCCTGGCTATTCGCTCGGTTGCATCCGGCAAGGCCATGGGCCCCAATGGTATTCCCATCGAGCTCTACAAGCTACGCCCGGATGTGTTGGCGCCCCACCTGCGCGCGATGTTCCTGGCGGCCCACTCGCGGGGTTCCCTCCCGCCGGACCAGCGTCTAGCCACAATTGTGGTGATCCACAAGGAGGGGAGGCCCCGTGAACGGGTCACATCCTATCGGCCGATTTCGCTTTTGAACGCGGAGCCCAAAATCCTCGCCAAGGTGTTGGCCAACAGGTTGGTTGGCGTGGTGGGCGATTTGGTCCACCAAGACCAATCTGGCTTTATACCGCACCGCAACACGGCGCTCAATCTGCGGCGCTTGCACGGGGTGCTCGCGCGTGTCCCATTTGTGCGGGAGCCGGCCATCTTGGCGTCCTTGGACGCCACCATGGCGTTTGATACGCTTGAATGGCCATACATCTGGGCGATGCTGGCAAAATTTGGGTTTGGCCCGGGTTTCATTAGCTGGGTCAAATTGCTATATTCGGGCCCATCGGCGCAGGTGGTAGTGAATGGGCGAGTCTCGGCCCCATTCGCGCTGGGGAGGGGTACGCGACAGGGCTGCCCCCTGTCGCCTCTCCTGTTTGCCCTGGCCCTGGAGCCCCTGGCGGAGTGGCTGCGGTGGCACCCTTCTATCCGTGGTCTCCGCTGGACCCCCGAGCATGAGGACCGTGTGTCCCTCTATGCTGACGATATCCTTCTGTATCTCGCCTCCCCGCGTAAATCACTGATCGTCCTGGTTGATGTTTTGCGTTCATTCGGTCGCAACTCAGGCCTGGTCATCAACTGGGCGAAATCCTGTGTGTATGTGCTTTCCGGGGAGGCTCCGGCCCTACCACGGGACTGTCCGATCCAGATTGCCTCCCAAGGTTTTCGGTACCTGGGTATCTATATCTCTCTTGACCCGGAGGCCCGCTACGAGCGGAATTTGTTGCCCCCCCTCCGGCGTTTGAGGGAGGACGTGGTGCGCTGGCGGCGTCTGCCGCTCTCGCCGCTCGGCCGAGCGGCCTTGTTTAAAATGATGTCCCTGCCACGCTTCCTCTACGCCCTCCAGAATACTATGGACTTGGTCCCGGCACGCTATTTCCGTGAGGTGGAGGGCCTCCAGCGGCGCCTGTTCTGGGACGGGAGGCCGCGCATTGCTCTGGCTAAATTGACGCTCCCGTGGTACGATGGGGGGGCTCCCTTCCCTGACATTAAACGGTATTACTGGGCCTCCCAACTAGCTGCAATTAATCATGGCCTTTACGGGCCCGCCTTGAACCCGGCATTCGAGATGGATAAGATGCTCCTGCCCGGTGGCGATTACAATCGAGCGCTCTACGCTGGCGCGCCCGACTCCCGTTTGACGGGACCGACGCGTGTCATGGTGCGTGTCTGGCACGCGGCTAATGCAGCTATGGGGTGGAAGGACCGTTTGACCCGGGCGTCACCGCTGTATGCGTCTGAGAGGTTGGGCTCCCTGTGGACGTCGAAGGGCTTCGAGAAGTGGGACACGATCGGAATCAGCACGGTGGGAGATCTCTGGACGAGGGGGGGATTCAAAACTTTTGAGACGCTGCAGGCGGAGTTCCAGCTGCAGGGCAGTGAGTACTTTCGGTACCTACAGGTTCGCCATGCGCTGAGCTCCGTCTTCCCGGATGTCGCATCCATTCCGGAGTCTTCCCCCCTGGAGGACAGAGTCCTAGATGGCCATGTCCCGGACAGCACGATCTCCCTCATATACAAAAAACTGATCAACGATAGATCGTGCCTGCTGACTAGTCTCCGCGAGGCTTGGGTTGCCGACGGGCTGGAGCTGGACGATGAGGATTGGATTTCCGCGGTGGCCTCTCCGAAAGAGGTGGCCATCCCGGCTCGCCTTCGTTTCGTCCAGCTCAAGATCCTTCACCGGGTTTACGTGACGGGGCCAAGGCTTCTGCGTATGGGCTTTGCTGGTGACGGAATGTGTAAGCGTGGCTGTGGTGCGTTGGCGACTTTCATGCATATACTGTGGGAGTGCCCGAAGGTGGAGCGATTCTGGCGTGGTGTGCATGAGGTCCTGCGTGTGGTGACGCGTGTTGCGCTGCTGCCTGAAGCGAGGAGATGCTTGCTGAATGTATGGGAACCGAATGACTATTCGGTCCCGCAGACGCGGTGGGTGACTCTGGGATACATGATAGCCAAGCGCGACATTGCCCAATTGTGGGGGTCCCAGAGGCCCCCGGCGGTGTCGGACTGGAAAGAGCATATGGATTGGTGTATGTTTCGTGAAAAGGTGGTGTATGTGGCGAGAGGTAAGCCTGGGGCGTGGGTGAAAATCTGGGGCCCCTGGAACGTCTACCGCGGGGGTATTTGTGAGCCACCACTGCTACCGGCTGCCTCGCCTGCTCCGTCTCCCTAGACGGCCCCCCCTCCCTCAGCCGCGGGCGCGCGGTCCCCCAGTCCCTGATCTATTCCCATTCCCCTCTCCAGAGTTCTGCTGCTGGTTTGGATCCCCCACTTATGGAGCACGTGCTGTTATTTTGGATCGCGGGTTGCCTTGCGGGTGTGGTTTTTTGGTGTTGTTTTGTTTCAAGAAAAGGGAACCGCACTGTGGGCTTGGAGCTGTGTGGCCTGCACCATTGACTACTCCTGTTTTCACTGCTCTACACTGCCTAGAGACTTTTACTGTATGTGTGTAATATGTTTTTTGTCATTCTAGCGGCCGGCCGGATGGTTGTAGGCCCATACTTGTAACTTCTACGAACTGCAATAAACGGTTTCAAAAAAAAAAAAAAAAAATCTTTTCGCAAACTCGAAAAGTCTACACTGAAAGGATATCAGACGTATACATTTTATTTTTAAATAAACTAAACGAAATCCTCCTAAAATAAGATATGTTGCACGGAAAGGAGTTGACCAGTTAAATAAACTAACTCGCTATACGTGTAGTAAATTGCTATGCTAACAGGCAGGTAAATTCAACTGGTAATATCATAAAAATAATGTGAGCAATACTGTTAGGATCATCAAGTATCCCGTATTAGATTTGGAAAATGTTGCATTTTGCACACAGTCATCAAAAATGGAATTTAGATTGTTTGAAGAGATTCGTAATTTTGTAGTTAAGAGAACTTGGGAAGATAAAAGGATGCGCTCAGGATTACTCAATTCAATATAACGGGAAAGCAAGATTTGGAACTCAGTTCTCCTTATTACAGAGCTGGAAACGTATCTATTAATCCACATTTCAATATATGTCAAGCGACTAATCTCCGCCCCTTTGGATTCATGACAAAACTTTCAAGGTTTTTAGTCAGCTTCACAGAATTTCCAGTTTCCAACCAAAGTCCCTTCCCAGGGTCCGCTAAGTCAGGTTCAGTCAGGTTCCTTGGCTACCAACCCTTTTCGGCAACACAGCCCTTTGACCACTGTGTCAAGGAAATTATAACCAATTCCTGCAAGATCACAGTCACAAAATTCAAGGGCGAGCTTTGGTCAGAGCCCTCAGAGAGATCATGAATTTAAAAGGTTTCGCCAGCAGAGGATTTTGAAGTGAAGGTTGTGCCTGCAGCTGTTGACTGAGATTTTGGTGACTTGGTGTAGCTCGTATTAGTGTACAGAATGCATAGTTACTTGCAAGTAACTTGCACAGGGCATGGAACACTCTTCTATGTCGTGTACAAGTAATTTAAGTACTCATCACTAAAACTCTGGATTTCTGAGCGCTAGCTTTAAAATACCCAACAAATTAACCAACTTATTATACCAAATTATTCAACATGTAAAATGTGAGGTTTTGAAACCTTCCCAGCTTGTTTACCACAAAGGTAAACATGTCAAAATGAATGCATTCATCCCTAAAGGGATGGTAAACACAGAGAGAACAGGATCTAAACATTGCAGTCATGCCTGGCTCACAAAGATGAAGTTGCTTATCACATGCACAAAAGTACGCACAAACAAGCACACACACTTACACTGCCGGTCTGCAGTGACGGCCTAAATTAGCACTCGCAAGGGAAGGTGCTCAGTTTAATGAAAAGAAAAACATGGCTTGCTCTTTTCTGTTTCTCCAGAGAGCTGGAGGATTGCCGATATGGTATCTTGTAGGTTAGCAGTATATAACGAATTATTATTTTATTCATTACCTGATGAAGTATGTTATAATAATATTCAATTAGTACGACCATTTCATAATTTAAGTACATGCTTTTTTATAGCACACGCTACCAAGCAGGCCTCTAGGTACTGAATGGAGCTGAATCATACCTGAACAAAAAAGAAGAACGAATTGCTCAGATTTCATAAGAAAACAGGTTCCTGGTCTTTGCTACCTGCATAGCAAAATTATACTACCAATGGTGTCATACCAGTACTCAGAGGGTCATTGAGCGGATGAGTGCAAGACATTTGTGCCTTTCTTCGTTCCCAACTAGTGTTACTATTTGGATGAATTGTGTTTTTGCAGTTCAACTTCATATGCAATGTATTTTTTTTTTGTCTTTTGTGACAGAATAGTCAAAACTCGACTCCAGCAAAATCCTATGCTCGAAAATGCAAAAGCAGCTCCGCCTAGCACCAATGCCAACGTTAATGAGCACGTGTCTAACACCTCTGCAAATATACACAGGGAAAACCAGGATTCTGTATTGCACATGGGATGGGTTGAGTGTGGTGGGTGGGATGGAAAAGAAGGACAGGTTGGTGCCTGCAAGGCCATAATCGAACATGTGTCTAATTGCTCTGCAAATATTCACTGGGAAAAACCGGATCCTGTCCTGTGCATGGTGAGTGATGGGGTGGGTGGAGTGGGCAGAGACTGATGGGGTGGGACGGGAAAGAAGAACAGGTTGGTGCCTGCAAAGCCTTCCTTCCAATTATAAGACTCTTCAATGCATCACCACTAGCGAACCACCAGGATACTGAGGAATGTAACTCAAGTGCAACAACAGCGGTACCTCTGACCGGATGCTCCCAAGAAAAGGCAGCCTCCAAAAGCCTTTAAATCCAGTTTCATTGTAAATTCAAATCACTTTACTCCTCCAAACAAGTCATGAAAAGTCTTTTTACCAACAGCTCCCTGGAAGATGCACAGCAATCTCACAAAAGTAACAATAGTTACAAGGAACTAATATAATTAATTCTTCGTGAATTCCATGTTTAGTAGACTGGTAACCCTAGATATATCGGATTGCCCCGATACCACTTCTCTAGTTCTTGGCTTTACTTTTATAAATTATCATCAGGTTGATTCACCCAATTGGTTCACCTGAATAAAACCAAAATGATAACTTCCAAAGAGCACTGATTTGATTAATGAAAGCTCTAGAGTATCAGCAAGGAGTCACTTGGTAACCTACAGTCCGCCATCAAGAACATCCCTCCTCACAAGGATGGCTCAAGCATATTACTCCCTGTGCATTCATTACATGGAATAGAATCTCAGCCCAGTAAAAAGCAACAGAACAAAAAGTAGTTTACACTCTGCTGAACCGTTTTAGCAGAAGACACTCCAGCAAAATAAAACAATATATCACTTCAGCAAAACTAAAACAGAATTTAGGCCAAATACAATTTGAATAAAAAACAATCTTTTTAACACCGAGATAATTCGACATTCAAATCACGAGCAAATGCAATGGAATACGTTGATGTGAATCAGTAATGGTTAAAAGGCTTAGTCCTTGCTTCTGACAGCAGTGTCAGAGAGCCATCTCATTTTTTAATGATAAAACTTTACAATTTTCTAGCTTGGTGAACACAAAAAATGAACATCAACCAGAAGATACCATTAGGTGCTCAGATCCCCACCATCAGCATTTCCATACGCATTTTTAAAGTGCTTTAAGATTTATTTGTCAAATGAGGAATTTCTGGCTTTAAGCTCAAAACATATGCTAATGGTTCCCATCTTGTATCAGGCCTTACGTTCAAACCATAAATTGCCAATTTTTATAATGAACTACAGAGATTAGGACAGCAAATTTTCAAGAAGAATAGAGTGGGAGAATAGAAGGGAAATTATTGTTAATCCTCAACGACGATGCAATGAGGTAAGGCAGAGGATAGACAGGAAGAAATGAGTAATAGGGAGTGGCGAAACTTGGTAGTACTTTGCAACTACCACAATATATTTGTATTTTTAGGTTTGTAGAGCGCACTATGCCCACGGGTATTAAAGAGCCTTCACCAGCTAAAAAGGACTGATGAGAGAGAAACATACCACTGCGATCTAGGATGGAAGATAAGCCAAGCTTCCAATTGCTTGCAGAAGGTCATATAGGAGATTAAACTTGCAATATGGAGGGGCAGCGTGTTCCACAATTTGGCCGATGCTACAGAAAAGGAACAACCTCTCCATCTGACTTTCCAAAATCTCAGAATGTTCACCTTACTCAAAGTGGTGGATCTGAGCTGTCTCTAAGGGGCGTACCAGTGGAATGCTGTCCTCAGAGATACTGGCCACTAGAAGTGAAGGGCCAGATGGACCATACAGAGCGCTTTAAAAGTCAACCATTTCCTAACTGGCAGCCAGTGTTAGTGTAGGGAGCGCAACCCTTCCCTGACAAAGTTGTTTAGGTACATTCAAATCCAAGCGGGCAGCTGAATTTTGAATAACCTGTAGATTGTTGAAGGTGGGTTATTGATATTTAGGTATAGTGTGTTACAATAGTCTAAACGTGAAGTGACTAATGCAATAACTACTGCTACTCTGAGTTCAGCTGGTAACAAATGGAATATCTTTTTCAGCATTTTAATGATAAAAAAAACAAGAACTCACAGTCCTATTACCCTAAGAGTAAAAAGTACGGGTATTAACAAAAATGACACCCAGGTTTTTTGCAGAAACAGGAGTAGGTGATGGACCGCACATCTCTGGGCACCATAATTCTAACCACATGAAATGGTGTGCCCCAAAGACCAAGATCTAAGCCTTTTCGGCATTTAATTTCAAACAGTTCGCCTTCATCCAGTTGCTAATATCTGTCATACAGATTTTTAATTTTTCTGCAGCTGATGCCATATTGTTGGACATTAAAATGATGATCTGTGTGTCGTCCACATAGGTCACTGCCTGAAAGCCGAATAATCACACCTATTTTGCCAGGGGGCGACAAAGATTAAACTGGGTGGGTGCTGAGGGAGGACCCTTGTGGGACCCCACAAAGGAGCTAGAAAGGTTTGGGCCTGAAGTCTCCACAGCTGACAGTTTCGGTCCTATTAGTCAAAAAGGAACCCAGAAAGTCCAAAGTAGTATCCCTAAACCCTGCTTGGCGCAATCTTTTTACCAAGCGGGGTGGGGATATCATGTTGAATGCCGCTGACAGATCCAACATTACCAGGATGGCCGCACCTCCGCGAGCCACCTGGCATCGAATGGTATCTGCCGCGGCAACGAGAGCAGATTCCGTACAATGATGACCCCGAAAACCATTTTGCGGGGGGTCTAGAAGGTTTTGAATGGTGACAAACCTGGCCATTTCTTTATTTTTACAATTTTTACTTTTCAACAAAATGATATCGGTACAGAGCAATGTCAAAGCAATAGCCGGGCCCATAATACGTGACTACACATTCATAACAATAACAAGACAATGATCACAGGATCCGTCAATTCGCTGAATCAGAGTATTGTCCAACCACCCAGGCGACGAATCATTAAGCAGGAGAGGCATACACATCAATAAAATACCAAAGTAATGAGGGCACGCGGATATAACAACTTGGCCAATTCTTGGTTAATATATTTTTCTAAACTTTTGGTCGAAGCAGAGAGGAACAAAATAGGGCAGAGCTTTT
Source organism: Triturus cristatus (assembly GCF_964204655.1). Classification (NCBI taxonomy): domain Eukaryota; kingdom Metazoa; phylum Chordata; class Amphibia; order Caudata; family Salamandridae; genus Triturus; species Triturus cristatus. The sequence continues at coordinate 860,356,088 of NC_140581.1, forward strand.
TAAGGTCTCCAGAATCCCATTTGTTTTTTTTAGGGGAATAACTGCCGCCTCTTTCCAAGGTTGGGGGAACACTCCTGCTGCTATTATCTGATTAAAACCCTTTTCCAGGAAGGTTGCAATCTGATCTGGTACAAGCGGTAAGGCTTTGGGAGGGCAGGGGTCATTCCAGTGAACCTGATGACAAGTGCATGAGAAGATTTTGTATGTTCATGAAGGATATAAGGGAAAAAGTGGACATGGTTATGGCGGGAGGCAGATCATCAATATCCTCTCCCACTATACTGAGAAGAGAGTTGCAAAATTGGTGCAGAAAAATTGGGAATTCTCCAATGCTTGCTGGACTGGGGGAGTGGAGAATTCTTTAACCACGTTGAAGAGTTTGTTGGGGGTGTTGCTGGCAGATCTTATTTTATTAACATAATATGAGGACTTTGCAGCTACGATGGAGCACTTGTACATGAGAATCAGCTTTTTCTGTTTGCATTTTTCCTCAGGAGAGAGTTACCTTACACCGCCGTTCTTGCCTCTGACATTTCAGCCTGATGTCTTTTAGTTCATCTGAGTACCAGGGTGAGGAAGGTTTAGTTCTAGTACCAGTCTTGTTTTAATAGAGGCAACATGTTTAATAGTGGCAGTCACCCATTTATTAAAATCATCTGCCGCAAATTCCTGTGAACTGTTATTCTTCACCAATGTTACAATAAGTGCTCGTTCCATATCTTTGGAGGAGATTTTACTCCAACTTCTATAGGATATGGGCTTGCGCTGCAACCATTTTATTCCCTTTTGAAGAAGGATTCTATGAGATACTGCTAGATGGTCCCTCCAGCTTAAAGGGAGGGTATCTCCCACCTCCAATACTACATGCTTGGCAAAATTCCATCCAGCATATGGCTTGCTGTTTGGGGAGGAGAGTTTACCAGTTACTCGATATGCCCCAATATCGAGAGACAACCTCAGAATTAAAATTTTATCCAAAAGGATTTTGAGACCAAAGTGAAAAGGTTGCTGGCAAGCGACCTTGGCTGATTTTGACGAAGGAACACCTATTTTAGCTACTGGCACCAAGAAGCTTCTGCCCCACTTTTGGTTACAAATTTTCTGCATTATAAACAAGATATCCTTTTATGCAGATCCTTCTTGCATGGTTGTAAGTGGATGTTTAACCTGAGGAAGTGGACAGACTGTTTAGGAAGAAACAGTGAATGGGAGGAAGAAATTAGGTTGATCAATAAGAGGGAGTGTCTGGAAAAAAGCACTTGACAAAGCAACTATGCCGTGAAAAACTCAATTAAAAAAACACAGGGACAGGATAGCAACGTATGAGAAGTTAAATACGAATAGGTGAAGGATATATATCCCTCTTCCCAAACAAAAATAGGATGTCTCGAATATGAGAGATAATTACTCTGTTTTATTAATGCGCCTATTGCAAAACTGCAGCGGGACAAAAAGCACAGTCTTTGTACTATACATTAAAATCACTTAATAATCACATTAGGAGCACCGCATATACACATCAAAGTAGTTCACTGTGTTTGCATATGAGCCACAAATCATATTAGAAGCATGGTAAGATTTTTCAATACTCCTGACTATGAGGATAGAATGCTGAAATTGCTTAATGTGAAAGAACATTAAAAGCAAACTAATGCTAATAGCTTGGTAAATGTGTCCAGGGAATGCCTTGCCCTCTTAATAGAAGCAAAGGAAAATTCCTGGATATGTGAGGATGAGTTTAATTTCCTGAACAATCTAGAGCCTAGGACTCCTGCAATATATGGTCTACCTAAGATTCATAAGAATCCACCAATGAGACCGATAGTGAGCAGCATCGACTCCCTTCTGGAACCTGTTAGCAAATACGTTGATCATTTTCTACGTCCCATTGTATGTGGTCTACGATCCTATGTGAGAGACTCTGCCCACATTATCTCCCTTATTGAGGGAAAGACGTTCTGTGGAGAGAGTCAGTGTCTGGTTACTCTAGACATTGAGTAACTCTACACGAACATCCCACAGGGGGATACGGTTAATGTGATTTGTGATGTTCTTGAGGATCAGGACTTGGAGGGCGCCAATGGTGATTTCATCATGAGTTGCGTTAGCCTGATTCTAAAGAAGAACATCTTCCTATTTAAAGATGAGTATTTCTAACAGCTCAAAGGGACCAGCATGGGGGCCACCTGTGCTCCTAGTCTGGCCTGTTTGTATGTAGGTCAGTTTGAAATTAAACATATCTACAACAAGGTGGCCCCTTTCTATGAAAATGTAGCGGGCTGGTACTGCTACATAGATGACATCTTTTTTATCTGGGAGGGTGCCATAGAGCAATTGGAAGAATTCTTAGCTTGGCTGAACTTAGGCGACCCTAACTTGAGATTCACGTCTCACTATAGTAGAACCAAAGTAGATTTTCTTGATCTCACAATAAAGGATGCCGATGGAGTCTTGGAAGTGGAGTTGTTTACCAAACCTATGGCTAAAAACACTCTCCTCCATTTCTCTAGCTTTCACCCTAAATCACAGAGGGATAGTATTCCCTTTAGCCAATTTCTCCAGCTTCGGAGAAATTGTTCTGATTTACAAGATTTTTATAAACATGCAGAAGATCTGAAACGGAAATTTAAAGACAGAGGCTATCCAAAGAAACTCCTATCTTATTCCTTTAAGCGTGCTAGGTTCTATGACCGAGATGTGTTGGTTAACAAACCTGTGGGTAAAAAAGAACCACCCAATAAGGTGGTTTTTGTGAGTAAATTTTCTAATCTTAGCAACCAAATCAAGAATATTGTCAATAGGAATTGGCATATACTGAACCATGATGAAGAGGTAAAATTGGCAAGACCGCTGTATGCATTTAAAAAAAATAGTAATCTCAGAGATATGTTAGTACATACATATTGTGAGGATAAATTTGACACTCAGAGGACAATTGTTAACACTCCAGCAATTGGTAATGTTAGATGTGGAACATGCAATGTGTGCCCTCAATGTATACAAACCAAATAAATTACACACAATGGTTGCACCATTAGATCTAGAACCCTCAATAATTGTAGAAGCAAGAATGTTATCTATTTCCTCCTATGCCCCTGTGGTCTGGGCTATGTGGGGGAAACAGGGAGAGAGGTGCGCAGTAGGCTACAAGAGCATGGGTCGGCCATAAAAACTAAAAAACTTACTGCGCCTCTTGAGCCTCATTTCTTGGAACTTGGACATGGGGAAATGATTCTGTGGTTCATCCTGGAAAAGGTTAAACTAGACAGAAGAGGTGGAAATATCATTTGTAAACGGAAAGCACGTGAACAATGGTATATTTCCCACCTTAGTACTGCACGTAAAGGACTGAATTCAAGAGAGGAATGGGAACGCCTCCTAGTGGCAAGATAAGGGATTTGGCTCTCTGCCTTATATATGGACATTAGCACATGTAAACCGCTTTATTAGTATAGGGGATTTGAGTCCCTGCTCTGTACATAGTCAATAATAGATGTAATTAGCTCTATGATTTTAGCTATATCTGTGAAGAGATTTTTTGAGTTATGTATGAGGCTCGGTAGTAGACTCTTAATCTCAGGATAATAATGTGGACATTTAGTGACCAATTTTCAAGACAGAACTATATGTTTTTATCTGTCCGGAATAATTAGTGGGATCTTTGTGAGTGTTTAAATATTTTTAATTGTATGAAGAAAATCCTTACCCGTCTTTCCCACCGAAGTGGCGGTAGAAACAGATCCGTTTCTGATCTTTTACTCACAGTGATTAGGAATCTGTAAGTAGTACTCCAATATTCTCTATATTGTGTACAGCAGAAATAAAGTTTTTGTTTCTTGTTGTATTACAACCTCTCCTAATAAAGTGGGTTGAATACGAGTCCGTTTTTGATCTCTCTTTACTTTTATCGAGAGTGATGAGTAACGTGGAGTTTCAACAAAATGATGCGGGATGCTATAACTAACAGTGTTTTACATCGTTCTTCTCTTCGTTTTAAAGTAGTGAATAAATATAGGAAAGAAGGATCTATACATATATTTTTTAATCTAATCTATTTGTGTAACCAAGACGCCTTCATATGGGTATGATGATACTTCCAAGATGGCGGATTGTTTATTTCATCCAAAACTTGCCATTGAATTGTTTCCTTTGGGCGCCCGTGTCCCGGAATGATTTGTTTACTTCCGGGTCATTAATGATTAGCCGGTACGTATTTAAGGTCTAACGCGACTCTGAACTCTGTTACATCAATCGGAGGAAATCACCCCGCGGGCCATATCAAGCAGAATACAGGTACGCGTGTGCGTAGTACGAGCACCGTTTTGGTTGTTAGATTGATTTTTGTAAGGATATATTTTTTCGTTTCTTTTTTTTAATTTCATTGACAGCATAGATCCTAGTTCTGGGGCTATCCTATTTTTATCGCTTCAGGGGAGAAAAAAACACAATACTTAAGGTAATGTTTATTTATTGTTTATTTTTTTGATGACCGGGCTATTTATTATGGTACTGGTATTAGCAACAAATGATCAGCCATATACTCTATATGCAAGGACAAGGCTTTGTGGTAGAGTTGTATTGACTGCTAGATGAACGCTGGAATAGCAGCAATAAATGTGTGGACGGCGAATATATTGACTATCGCGTGTCTCAGATAGGGGCAAAAGCTGATTCTACGCTATGTCACACTAAAAACTTAATTTAAGTAGGTCATTATAGGTATGGTTCTCTTCTAGATATATATCCATTGATCATCCCTGGAGATCATCATTTAAGCATAGTGACGGCCAAAATATATGTCTGGAACCTGCATTCAGTACTTGCTTAAGGTAAATATAGGTTGTACTAATTACCATTAAGGAATTGGGCGTACCAATATGGAGGGGCACTTTTAGTAATCCATGCTCTCCCTCTTCAATAGGCACAGATTTTAATGAGTGGAATATCTATGAGGACCGCACCTGAATAAACGGACGACCATTTGGCAGTTGGTATAAGTCTGTAATATACATGTCTAAGGTAACCAGGAATAGCCGAAATATAGGCTCAAGATTATATGTAGCCTCAATATAAGCTCATTGTAGCAATGTTATAGTATGTTATGTTCTGTTTAAACAGGCTTTTCGTTGATTCAACTTGAAGTGGCAGCTCGAGTTCATAGATGAAAAATCCTGGCTAGACTTACAGGGAGATCTATTCTAAACGAAACAAGTGTGAGTCTCTGACACTATAAGAAGGAGGCATTGTTGGCTAGCCTAACATGATGTAAATTGTTAGCCTTTGATTTGTATAAGTAACACGGGTTGTGTATGGATATGCTTGGTAAGAATGACATAGATGTTGAGCATATTTTTCATGAAAGTGCTAAGTTATTTTTCACTAGCTGTTAAGTACTATAATTGTGCGTTAAACAATCTCCTGATAGCGCTAAGTTATTTTTCACTAGCCGCTAAACACTATAAGTGTACATTAAACAAGTAGTACAGGGTCTATGTGTGTATGCCTCACATTTGTTATTCTAGGGAATGAGTTTTGGACATTAGGATGCATCAAATGTTAATAATATTAATGTGTGTTGGCATTTACTTAAATTACAAAAGAGAGGAGTCAAGGGCTGAAAGCTCCCGCACACAAGGGGCTTGTGGGAAACTTCAAAACTCCATCCGCAGGATGGCTAAGACCTGCTCTGACTTTTCTTCAAGAATAGTAGAAGCAGGGAGGAGGAGCCTAGCGCGCAACCAAGATGGACGCGTAGGCTTACAGCTCTCGAGGGCCTCCGCAACCTCCCACGTCTATCCTGACTTAATCCTGGTTTACTTGACGGGCTTTTGCAGATGAACTTGCGCTGAGGTGCCACCCGTTTCCTAAATTCAGATCGGACGCCGGGACCCGGAATGGTTGGACTCTGAAGTTTGCGGCCTGCTCATGCCTTGGTCCCGATCTCGAGCTGGTGATGTGCCCGGGCACGAAGTGAACAACAGCGGCTGGCTGGGCTTGACTTGTCACGGACCCCGCACTTTCACTTTCGTTTTCAAGCTTGCTCTTTGATATCGGCCGCGCGACTCTGGTGTTTCCGAGGGGCGCGGATGGCGAAGTGTCTGGCCTGACTCTCGTATTATACATGGGTTGACTGTCGGCGACGGCTGTGCTCAACTGACTTAGCTACCTGGTCCTTTTTTTCCTGGTGCGGGCGGGTGCCGGCCTTGGTGGCCTCCGGATGATGGCGGCGAGACTAGACGGGGACAAGTCGAAACCCAAGTCAACCCGAAGGGGTGCCTATACCCAGGTCAATAACATGGATCGTTATGCGCTGGCAAAGGGATCCCCTGGTGGCTCGCATAAATCGCCTGAGAGGTCTAAGGAGGTCTCCAGCCCATCGTCGGAATTGACCCTGCTGGACGTCATGGGCGCCATTGAGGAGATGAAGACCGCTGTGGGTCAGCAGTTTGATACCCTGGCTCATAAACTGGACGCGGTCCTGATCGATGTGAATTTGGTCAGGGCAGACCTGTCCAAAACTAACGAGCGGGTCGACTCCTTGAGTCAAGCAGCGTCGAGTCTAACTGTGGACGTGGCCGCCCTGCAGACGGAGGTCCGTAGGTTGCGGCTAGCCAGTGATCTGACGGACCGTCGACTCGAGGACTCCGAGAGCAGGGCTAGACGGAACAATGTCCGTATCATTGGAGTGCCGGAAAGATCGGAGGAATCTGCTGCGGATCTTTTTGTCGAGGATCTGGTGACCAATCATCTCGCGCCCAAGGGACTGAGTAAGTTCTTTGCAGTGGAGCGGGCCCACAGGATTCCGGGTGGTGCGCCCAAGGTGGGTGCGCCCCCGCGGCCTATAATCGCCCGGCTCTTTAACTTTCGGGATAGGGATGCTATCCTTCAGGCGTCGAGGGTTGCCGGGCCGCTGAAGTTTGAGAACTCTAATGTCAGCTTTTACCCGGACTTCACGCAAGCAGTCCAGAAACAACGGCTGGGATTTTCGGGTGTCAAACGGCGCTTGAGGGACATGGAGCTGAAATATGCGATGCTATTCCCGGCGAGGCTGCAGGTTGAGTTCCAGGGTCGTTCCCACTTTTTCGACCGGCCGGAGGCGGCTGGAGACTGGTTGGATGCCCTGCCACGGGGACAGGATCGAGACAGTCGGACAGCGGAGAGCGGACGGGATTTGGTGACGCAGGATTAGAACTTGGTTCCTGGTGATGGACTGAACTGGTGGTGTTTTGTACCTTGGCTCAACTGGACCCTAGATTGACACTTTCTGCCCTTCAAATGTTTGGGGGTTGTAGGGAGCTTATTGGGGCCTTTTCCTCCTTCTGGGGTGCTTTTTGTGGTATATGTTAGGGCGACAGGCACACTGCGAGTTGGGGGGGCTGTTCGGGCTCAAGCAGGGGTGCAGGGAGGGGGGAGTTATGGTTTTGGGATTGTGGGGGAGGGGGGTTGTTGGGGATTGTTTGTTTCGCAAGGCAATGTGCAGTTCTCTGTCGGGTTGTGCTTTCCGGGATGTGGGTATCATGCGCGGAGGTGGGATGGGGGGTAGGGGATTGAGAATCCTTTCGTGGAATGTGAATGGACTTGGGGACAGGATCAAGCGCGGGGTGGTGTTGCAGTTTTTGAAGCGGGTTTAGCCCGACATTGTCTTCCTGCAGGAGACACACATGATCGGGAACTCCTTCCATGCCCTAAATAGGAGGGGTTATCGCCTTGCCGCTCACTCTGGTTTCACTTCTGGCTCTAGGGGAGTGGGCATTTTGGTTAGGGCCTCTCTCCCATTGGAAGTTGATGAGGTGCTTCATGATGATAGGGGGCGCTATGTGGCATTGGTGGGGAGATGGGAGGGCAGGATTATCTCGCTTGTTGCTGTGTATGTACCCCGGGGTTACAGACGGCTACATTTGCTGATTTGGGGCGTTTGGTCCTGGGACTCCCTGGGGGGGTTCTGGTGTTGGGGAGTGACTTTAATGCCGTTGTCTCCGGGTTGTAGGACCGTCACCCCCCCAGGGATCTCCCTAGGGCTCAGGCCTGGTTGAGTGGCTTTTTGGACACGTTGGGACTTGTAGATTGCTGGAGATTGATGCACCCGGGTCAGGCGCAATACACCTTTCACTCGGGGGCCCATGGGAGTCTCTCGAGACTTGATTATATGCTTATGCCGGCGATCCAGGCTGGGATGATTGGGGAGGTGCGTCATTTAGCCCGCGGTATTTCTGATCATTCCCCTATATGGTTGCAACTGAGGGTTGTCCCTGGGGCGGAGGGGAGAGTTGCGCCTATTAGCCCCTGGTATCTACGTAACCCTAAGATCCGCGCGGAACTGGTCAAGTCCACTGATCACTACTTTAATGATAATGGGGGGTCGGTTCCATCGGCCGTCTCCCTATGGGAGGCTTATAAGGTGGTGGTCAGGGGGCAGGCCTTGTCCCTTATCTCCCATGCTAAGAGGTGCGAGAGAACGGAGGTGGTTCGCCTGGAAACTGAAATAGCTGAAATGGAGGAGGACTTGGAGAGGGGAGTTACTAATGAGAAAGTGCATGTTCTCAGCCTCAAACAATCAGATTATAGGGCGCTGGTTACGGAAGCCGCTAAAGGGATGAGTAGAGAGCAGCAAGGACGACTGTATGATGTGGGGGATAAGGCCGGAAAGTTGATTGCTTGGTTGGATAAGAAGGAGAGAGCGAGCAGGGTGGTGCCCGTTGTGGAGAGAATGGATGGAGTGCGTGTGACTGACCCGGTGGAGATCGTTGACTGCTTTGCGGCCCATTTCCGCGGGGTATACTCTCCGGTCTCTGTGCGTTCGGAGGAGGATTCTCATCTTTTGCTTAGAGACATTACATTGCCAACCCTATCGGAGGCTGATGCAGTATTGATGGAGGCGAATTTGTCGTCGGATGAGATCGCTCTGGCCACCCGCTCGATCGCATCGGGTAAAGCTGTGGGTCCTAATGGTCTTCCCATCGAACTATATAAGTTGCGTCCCGATAAAATAGCGCCGCATCTTCGGGACATGTTTCTCGCGGCACGCGCGGCGGGCTTCCTCCCCCCCGATCAACGCCTCGCCAATATAGTTGTGATACACAAAGAGGGGAAGCCGCGAGATCGCTGCGCCTCCTATAGGCCCATTTCGCTGTTGAATGCGGAACCCAAAATTCTGGCCAAGGTATTGGCTAATCGGCTGGTTCGGGTAGTGGGCGACTTGATTCATCAGGATCAGTCCGGTTTCATACCTCATCGGAATACCGCTCTAAATTTGAGGCGGTTGCACGGCGTGCTTGCTAGAGCGGAATTTATACGTGAGCCGGCCATCTTGGCATCTTTAGATGCTACTATGGCGTTCGACACTTTGGAGTGGCCATATATTTGGGCCGTGTTGGCGAAATTTGGGTTCGGCCCCGAGTTCATTGGTTGGGTAAAATTACTATATGCTGATCCTCTGGCTCAGGTGGTGGTGAATGGTAGGGTATCGGCTCCCTTCGCACTGGGGAGAGGTACGCGGCAGGGGTGTCCGTTATCACCCCTTCTCTTTGCACTTTCTTTGGAGCCGCTCGCCGCCTGGTTGCGTTGGGAGCCGTCGTTGCGAGGCATTAGATGGACGCCGGAGTTTGAAGACCGTGTCTCCCTCTACGCGGACGACATCCTTCTGTATCTCACCCCTCCTCGACAGTCGCTAATAGTATTGGTGGACGTACTGAATTCTTTTGGTCGTAACTCCGGCCTGGTCATCAACTGGGCCAAGTCGTGTGTTTACGCCCTCTCGGGTGAGGCCCCCCTCCTGCCACGGGATTGCCCTATCCAGATTGCTACCCTGGGGTTCAAATATTTGGGAATCTTCATCTCACTTGATCCCGCGGTCCGCTATGAGCGAAACCTTCTCCCTCCCCTCCAGCGATTGAAGGCCGACGTCGCGAGGTGGCGCCGACTTCCGCTCTCGCCACTCGGACGGGCGGCATTGTTTAAAATGATGTCGCTACCTCGCTTTTTATACGCTTTGCAAAATACTCTAGATGTCGTGCCAGCCCGTTATTTCCGGGAGGTGGAGGGTCTTCAGCGCCAACTGTTTTGGGACGGGCGGCCGCGGATTGCTCTCGCCAAGTTGACGCTCCCCTGGTACGATGGGGGGGGTCGCCCTCCCCGATATTAAACGATACTATTGGGCATCTCAGTTGGCGTCGGTGAATCACGGGATATACGGTCCTGCCTTGAATCCGGCCTTCGAGATGGATAACTTTCTGCTCCCGGGCGGAGACTATAATAGAGCGCTGTACTCGGTGACCCCGGACACGCGGTTGACAGGACCCACGCAGGTTGCGGTACGTGTGTGGCACGCGGCGAATGCTGCGATGGGGTGGAGGGATCGCTTGACTCGCGCGACGCCGTTGTATGCCTCTGCGCGGTTGGGCTGTTTGTGGAGATCGAAAGGCTTTGAGAAATGGGATATGATTGGTATATGTAAGGTGGGTGATCTTTGGGCGAAGGGGTCTTTCAAAACGTTTGAAGTGCTTAAAACTGAATATAAATTAAACGATAGAGAGTACTTCCGGTATGCTCAAGTCTACCATGCGCTATGTTCGGCTTTTCCAGACGTTGCTGCTATCCCTGAGTACTCCCCACTGGAGGATAGAGTGTTGGATGGCTACGTGCCCGACAGCACCATCTCTCTGATTTATAAGAAACTCATTAACGATCGCGCGGACTTGCTGCTCCGTCTGCGGGAGGCATGGACGGGCGATGGCTTGGAACTGGACGATGAGGACTGGGTTTCGGCGGTGGCCTCCCCGAAAGAGGTGGCGATCCCGGCCCGCTTACGATTCGTACAGCTAAAGATCCTTCATAGAGTGTATATCACTGGGCCCGGTTTGCTGCGCATGGGTTACTCGATGGATGGACTGTGTAAGCGGGGATGTGGCCTGTCGGGTACCTTTCTCCATATCTTATGGGAATGTTCGGAGGTTGTGCGATTTTGGAACGGTATTCACACCGTAATGGAGGAGGTCACGCACGTTGCTCTGTTGCCAGAGGCTAGGTGGTGTTTGTTGAATGTCTGGGAACCGAATGATTGTAATGCGGCACAGACGCAGTGGGTGACCTTGGGGTGCATGGTGGCTAAGCGTAAAATTGCACGGCTGTGGGGCTCCCCGAGGCCGCCCACGATCGAGGTCTGGAAGGAGAATATGGACTGGTGTATGTTCAGGGAAAAGACGGTGTATGTGGCGAGAGGCAAACCAGGGAAGTGGATTAAGGTATGGGGTCCATGGAATTTATATCGAGGACGTATCTGCACCCGGCCTCTGCCATTAGAGATCGATATTGCTTTGTCCCCCTAGCCACGCATTCTGCGGGATGGTGTGAGGTGTGTTCCATGCTTTGCTCTCCCGTTGCCCCCCTCTACCGCTTCCAGACAAGCACTGCTTTGGACACTGTACGTTGTTCCCCGTCCTGGGAAGAGCGCGCTGCTATTTTGGACTCTCATTGCCTTGAGTGTGTTTTATATTTAATAAAAAATGAAACTGTTTATTCCGATTGCTATTGGCCTATGGCCGCGGCCTGTTACATGTGCTTACGAACTGCCGGGGGCTTTGCCTCTGGTTCAGTCGAATGTGTGGTGTTGCACTGCGGGCCCTCGGGCTCCTTAGCGGCCGGCCCTGGTGGTTGTAGGCCCTTGTCTGTATTTTCTTGTGTACCAACGGTTTCTAATAAAAATTTTAACAAAAAAAACACATCAATAAGCGACAGAAAAAGATAACATTTTGAAGAATAAGAAACAATGTTGAAAAAAGTATTACACTATATCTTGAATGAATCAGTTAACTATAATAAAGATGTACTTGAACAAAAAAAAAAACCAAAAAAAAAAGAAGAATAGTAGAAGCAGAAACTAGGATTTCCCGTCTCGAAGATGATCTTGCCAAGCAGAAATCCAAGGTGGAAACAATCCAATCGATCAGGGATGACACTGTGTACAAATTATCTGATTTGGAAAACCGGGCTAGACGCAATAACTTAAGAATTTTGGGTATTCCTGAAGGCCAAGAGGGCGCCAATATCCACCAATTTGTGGTTGAACTTTTCGAGGAAGCATTCCCGGATCTCCCTCAATGGGATTGGAAGACCCAAATTCAAAGGGCGCACCATTTCCGTTTTAACCAACGTAACACAGGTGGTCGTTCTGACAGTCGCCCCCGTGCCATCTTGATCTCCTTGAATAACTTTCTGGCCCGAGAGTCCCTGTACGACCTGGCTAGGCCTGATCGCAAAAGAATGGGGAAGGGTTGTAACTTTTTTGTGCGCCCTGATTTCTGCCAGAAAACAGTAGAGCTGCGCTGGCACCTACGACAATTGATGCCAGAATTCCAAGAGAAGGGTGCTCAGATCTTTCTTCTGAATCCGGCCAAGTTAAAAGTGATCTATAAAGGGCAAACCTATTTTTTTCAATCAGAGGCTCAGGCCAAGGAGTATTTATCATCCATGAATATGGGACAAAATTCCTGATTTAATCTCCAGACAAGTATAGTATTCACACTTGAGATTTGATGGACTCTGTTAGGCCTGGCACTGTCCGGTCTTTTTAGGGTCAATACCTTCACTCTTCATTTTGCCTTTCTTTTTTTTTCTTCCCTTCTCCTATTTCCTTCAAATAGCTGTCTCTTAGTTCTTGTTCTATTCCCTTCACAAGATACTTTCGAGTATTCTTAAGTGTGCAGTGGCGAGAGTGTGAGTTCTTTTAGCTCAGCATCACAAGGAACCGTTGGTCCCCATGCCCTTGTTGAGGGATAGAAGAGGTGGGTTTTGGGGTGGGAAGCCTTCCAGGGTGGAGGGAGGGTTTATTTTAAGGGTGGTGGCGGGTGGGGGGCACAAATTGTTTTTTGTAAAAATAATCATGGCAGACATCATAACTTAAAACAACATTTGGCTAATGGTATTTTAGATGGTATTTTGATTAGAGACACTCGCCCGATATGTCTGATGCTTATAGGGCTGGTCTTGACAGTTTTTTTCAGATGATGGGTAGGCACAACTTTATTCGAATTTGTTGTCTGAATTGCTGTGGTCTAAATGATAGAAGGAAGCGGTGTATCTTAGCTAAACTTATTAGGCACTTGGACATAGATTTACTCTGCTTGCAGGAGACCCACGTTTCCTGGAACAACCGTGCCTGGTTGAAGGAACTTGGTCTGGATCTGATTGCCTGCTCCCGGCAAACCACAACTATCAGGGGAGTGGCCATAATGGCCATACAAGGCATTTGTATTACCTAGCAAGGAAAGGTGGATAATGTAGGATGCTGGGCAATAGCTAATATTCTAATTAAGGGATCACCATATACTATATGTTCTTTATATGGCCCCAATCTTGAGGACCCCTCCATTCTAGATTTTTTGAGCATTGAACTTGCTTTGTGGCCCTCTCCCAAAGTTTTATGTGGGGATTTCAATATTCACCCAAATTCTAATTTTGATCTCTATAAGAATACCCCTTATTCTGGGAGGAAGGGCAGGACATTTAAAGCTATTCGTGGGCTTTGCCACGAGCATGCCTTGATAGATGTCTGGCAAAGACTGCGCTCGACTGAGCCGGGCTTTACTTTCTTTTCTGCTCCCCATAACAAACGTATACGCTTAGATTATTTTTTTGTTACTGACCCAATCCTTGAAGGGACTAGCTGCGAGTTACATCCCCGAGTAATCTCGGATCATAATCCATTAATTCTACAATTACCGCTCAGTGGTCCAAAACCAGGTATGGCAACTTGGACATTTGAGCAAAAATTATTACTTGACCAAGAGTATTGTAGATGTATGTCAAATTGGATTGTAGATTTTTTTCAGATAAATAGGGGTACAGCTTCCACGTTAATAGTCTGGGTGTCAGATTTAAGTTACTGTATGCTACTACACAGGAACAGAGATACTAGCTCCCGAATCCACCCCGACAGCAACCTAGAGCTTATTGTAACAAGTCTCTAGAGAGGCTTTCATGGGGGAAGGGGGAAAAGTGGATAAAATAACAAAAGAGAGAAGAGACTGTCCTGGCTGGTTTCTTCAGTAGTCCGTCCTGCAGACTTCTGTTGTTGATGAGGTAAACCTGTAGACAAGAGTTATTGTTATCATAAACCCTTTTGTCCATAAACCTGTCTTAATTCTTTAAAAACCCTGTTATCTCGCTTCCTTACCCAGCTAATCCCAGAACACAGCTCCTCTTCTATTTCTATGTAGTCTCTTCTGTGTGTGCTCTTTCTTTCCTTAACTGAATTCTTTATCTGCAATAGAAAGACAACTTAACCTATTGCTTATCCTCTTCGTGCTTCTCCCCGAGTTTTTTTTCTTACTTCTCTATTTTCTGTACTCTCTTCTATTTTAATCTTCCTTGCTGTCAGCCTCTATTTGCAGTTTCTTTCTTTTTAGCACACCTGCAATATATTTACATTTATTTGTTAAGGGCCTCTACTCTCCCCTTGACTCTGTATTATTGTATTCAATTAGAATTCTACTTACTGTGTTTAAGGTCTTTTCCTATTGGTAATTATCATCAGTTTATAATGTATTTTCTCTTCTTTTCCTTTTAGGTTTTATCTTATTGCTCTTTGTTTCCCAGCTACCAACTGACGTCTTTTATCTCTCTGGTAAGTATTGTTCTCTTGTTTAACTCTTTACACCTTGCTTATGTTGCTCTAAACTGCAATTCTAACAACCACTTCATTGTTACAGGTCTTGCCGATTTAACACTTGATTTCTGTACTGGGTTACAGAAATGCCGTTTTCTTCACTGTAGTTTGTTTACTTATTTTGTTATCAGCAAATGTATTTCTATTCAGATTGTAAAAATACGCTTTTGATAACTTGGCTTCGTTTTCTTCTTTTTCAGATGCTTCGGTGCGACGCTGCTTCGTCTCTCTTCCTCTCTTCACGGTACTAATGCCTCACAACACGGAGACCTGCCGCTCTCCTCACAACCACTAAACTTCTTTGAACTCGGGTTCACGAACTCGTAACCAGCAGGCTCCCGAATGCCTTTCTCTGCCCTGATAATGATTTCTCTCAAAAAACAAACACTATGACCTTTTCGCTATCGCACTCTGAAGTACGCTCCTGACTCTCTGGAATTCTCGGTGAAGTGCGCAGTTCACAAGCAGCGCGAGCCTCACCTGGAACTCTAGCGCGTTCTCTACTAGACACTAGAACGCTAACAGCTACTCGGTTCTGGTGGCCTTTTTAGGTGCCATTTCCGAGTTAGCTTCATCCATGTATCTTCCATAGCACGGGGAGTGAAGGCTTTGACCTTTCGATGCGCTATGGAACTTATCTGTAACCTTGGAGTTCTGACACTGGGACACCTTCAAGGCAGCTGTGAGAGGTGAGACTCTCAGCTTCTCTCTACATCGCCAAAAGGTGATCAAGGAAAGGATCAATAGTAGGTCAACCAACTTCGGGAAGCAGAGCAAGAACTTATTCGGGTTATTGGGGACCAGGTCCAAAAAGAGAAATGTCAGCGTCAGATCGCTATTGGCAGAAACAGAATATATCAATATTTTGGAGAGGAGCTTGCGGCTAAGTTTATTCAGTATAAATCGGATATCTAGGAGTTCGGCGAAAATACAGGCAGACTATTGGCTCTAAGACTACAGCATAAGGGAGTCTCGAATCGTATAAGTCGCATCAAAGATAAAGAAGACCAGATTCAGGATCAACCGGCCAGGGTGCTGGAGGTGTTTCAAGAGTTTTATAGGATGCTCTATGCTCCAGACGTGGAAGAGGATGATGCAATTCTACTGGATCAGGAGTTTGTGTGACTATACAACATCCAAGGTTACACCGGAACAGGCGGATGCTCTCTCCTCCCCGGTAACCAGGGAAGAGCTGGAAATAGCGATCTCCTCACTGGCAGCGAGGTAGGCCGCTGGTCCTGATTCATTACCCCTCGAATTCTATCGAACATTCAGGCATATTCTATCAGGGGAGTTGGAATCCCTGTTTGCACTCGCCCAGACTGGCAGGACCCCTGACTCATGGCATAAGACCATCATTGTAGTCTTTAGAAAGAAAGACAAGCAAGAGGTCAGTCCCTCTTCTTATCGACCAATCTCCCTAATATGTGCTGATAGTAAAATCTTTGCTAAAATCATCGCACTCAGATTAGGAAAGGTCATTGCCCCTCTAGTCTCTTCTCGCCAGCATGGTTTTGTGCCTGGCCGTGATACATCAGATCATATCAGACGGGCAATTGCATTATTCGATTGGGCTCAGGGGTGTAAACCGCCTTTGGCAATGATCCTGTTGGACGCCAAAAAGGCGTTCAACAGGGTCTCCTGGGCCTTTTTATGGCAACTGCTAAAAATCAAGGGATTCCCGCAGGAGTTTATTACAGCAATACAAGCTCTATACATCTCCGCAGAGGCCTCTGTTTGTATCTCAGGACAAGAGTCGCGCTCCTTCCCGATTAGCAGAGGAACCAGTCAGGGGTGTCCCTGCTCTCTGCTCCTGTTCTCAATCTACATTGACCCCTTCTTGAGCAAATTGGATAACAACATATTGATACAGTCGGCCATTGTTAATGGTGTGGCTTAAAACTTTAGCTTATGCCGACGTCGCCATCTTTACAAAGGATATCTGTCTGGCTCTTCCAGCAGTCTATGATGTAGCTAAGCAATTCGGGGCAGTCTCGTGCTATCGTCTTAATGTTGACAAAACCCAAGTTATACACTCAGATGTTGCTAAACCTGTAGGTCTCCCAATAGCTTCAGTTGCAACTTATTTGGGGGTAAAGATCACCCCTATAGTAGAGAAGATACCAGAAATCAATATAGTACCTATCATCAAAGAAGTGAATCAGACTCTGGAGAGATTAGACCACTTGCACCTTTCACTCCAGGGTTGTTCCAATGTATTAAAAATGTCTATACTCCCGAAATTCCTATATTTATTTAGGACCATCCCAATCGAGTTCCCAGGGCAACTCATCTCTAGTGCAGAAAGGGCTTGTCTAAGATTTTTGGGGGGCTATCACAAAGCCAGAAGGGCCTCTAAATGGCCAATACTCCCTAGGTTAAGGGGTGGGTGGGGCTTACCTTCTTTAATGCTATACCACTGGGCCACACTTTTACAGCTAATGGGACCATTAATATCTGGGGGTAAGGCAATGGTGCCTGAATTTGCTAGACCTACAATTTTTGAATATTACTTGGGGAGGATGCATGTATTTGTTTAGTTAGAAAAATTGAACCAAGTTATTATAAGAAAACTAAATTCAAAGTTATACAATCAATGTATTCCGTTTGGAAAAAGGTTCGACGATGGTCTGACATACCTAATATTAATGCACATACCCCCCTTTCTGTCATACGGTCTACTGCCCTCAATCTTTCTGGATTCAATCATCTTTAGTTGGGCTAATCTAGGGATTAATGTACTCGGCGATCTCTTCTTTGAGGGTCAATTTGCTTCTTTCTTTGACCTCCAAGACAAATATGGGCTCCCAACTAGGCATTTCTTTAAGTTCTTACAAATCAGGAGCTATCTGCTGAAGATAGCAACCTTAGGAGCTGTAAAGTTTAAGAAAATCCCTCTTGTAGGGCTTATAGAGAGAAGATCAAGGATTGGGCTAATCTATCAAACACTCATCTCTGACCTGCCCGACGATCTGAGCACCCAAAATGACAAGTGGGACCGAAAATTTGGACAAGTAGGTACGGATCTGCCAGTTTCTCTGGAGCTAGCTAGCCAGACCTTAATAACTGGTAGTCTTAGGGCCCAACACTACATGTCAATATTTGACCTATATTATACTCCCGGGAAAATCTCCAAATGGTCTAGCAATCGTGGGAATATGTGCAGCAGATGTGGTTCTTTTGCTGCTGACACGAACCACGTTTTACTCCTGCTCTAAACTGGCCCAATATATTCAAGATGTTGAATCTTTTCTTGTCCAGATTACCGGTAAACATCTGATTATAACATCCACATTAGTTATTTTGGGGGTCGATCAGATGCAAAGTTTGGCAGGACGGAGTAAAGCTGAAGAATGTTTTTTGCTTATCGCTATGTCTGTTTTCAGAGTGGTCATTAGATCTCAATGGATCAGCCCTGACCCACCCACATTTACAAACTGGAGGGCCCGATTACTGGCCATATATAATATGGAATCAGCAGTATATAGATTAAAAGGTCGAAGACGACGCGAGATGGGCCAGAAAATCTGGGCCTCTATTATGTATTGGGTAGGTTGAATCTGTTTTCATATGTCTTTTCTTTCGGTGAAATGTTCTGTCAAAATCTGCCGTTAATTGTCACTCATGATCTGCCATGTTTTTTTCTTTTTTGTTGTTTGTAAGAAAAAAAAAATGAAAGGCACCACAACCCCAAGTCATTGTTCTACTCCCATGGTAGTGGCAAAAAGCCCCAAGATGCGGTAAGAAAACTGAGGGCTTTGTGCGAAGGGTCAAATCAGAGTGTTGACAAATGATTAACTGTCAATTTACTATTGCACTTGACTCCAATGTATCCTCACATGTGGTAACAAATGAATTACGTAATTCCCTAATTCCCAGCTTCATCACTGTTCTTACTTTCAGAGATCACAATGCTTGATAGAGGAATCATGCATTGAAACACTATGTTCTATTATTTGTAGAGTTCCCACCTGACTCCTTGTGTTTATGCCAGCCCCAAAGAGTTTTCATTAAGTGAGTGGTCAGACATGACTTTTGCACACGGAGTTTGAATCCCAAATAGAAAACAATGAGTGAGGGTCTCATTTGTGTCCATGTGACATTATTGAACAAAAGTCCCTTTCATCAAGCAATTGACCAATAATGGGTATACATATGTGGCTATGTGCCATTGATGAGGTGCTACCACTGATAGAAATTTGGGGGCACATGCACCATTGTAAATACAGGTCGCAAAGTGCGAATCTGCCCCTTTGCGACTGGTATTTTTGCATTTGGGATGCAAATAAATGTAAATGATGTAGACTTGTAAAGCGCACAGCTGCCCCAGCAACGGGGCGTCCCGGCGCTGTAGACCACTGGGGAACCCGTCCTGGCTATCCCTGTGAGATGGTCCCTTTCTGGGTATCTCCAAGGTGAAACCAGGCATCCCCGGCGTCTGTGGGGGGCCGTTGTAGAGATGAGGCAAGCTTAATGCCCAGAGTTGCCGAGTGGGTTCCTGGTTAGAGTAGGTACCGAGGCGAGAATTATCGAGTCCGTTTTGACCCTGGTCCACGACCCTGCCGCGTCGGGAATTGAACCCTGGTCCCTGGCCGATTCTCTGCTTACGGGTCTGCCGCCTCTAACCAGTGAGCCATGCCTCAACCCAAAAGAAATCTAGCAATTTAGGTAATCACATATTTTGCGATTCCCTAAATGCAATGCATGATGCATTTTAAAATTGAGATTTCGCAATTTGGGATCGCAAATTACCATCAATTTAAAGTTGATGGCAATTTCCGAAAACTTTGAAAAATGCACAAAAGTGCATTTTTCAAAGTGCCATGTTGCGCGCGCACACATGCGGGGTATGTGTGTGCGCAACATGTGATCACATGAAAATTTCAGGGGTGCATCAGGGTGGCTGGCCTTTTGGCCTCCTTGCACCCTTAAAATTGCATGCGCAATTCACGAGTACCTATTGGTACTCACAAATTGAACAAGCAATTCCCATTCATTCCTAGGCCCATAGGAATCAATGGGAAGCTATTCCCTAATTGCGAATCGCAATTTGCAATTAAGGAATATGTAGGAATTGTTAATATTTTAGCGAAACCTACATGCATAGACAATTGCGATTCCATAATTGCGATTCCTTAATAATCGCAATTGCCTACAATGATGCATGTGCCCCTTGGTGACTACTTATAGTGTTGACATAATACCAAAAGGCAAAAAAAAAAGAAGCTTCAATATTTGATAACTATCAAAAAACAAACATTATATTCTTGAATTCTGTTTCGGTGTGCAATGATTTAATGGCCCAAGAGCCAATATCAATCAGTCACTACTGAGAATGAGAAAGCAGACAAGAGTACACTCTGTGAACTCTTTTGTTTGATGGGTCATAGCTGTTTGAGCCATTGTGTCTTTGTTTGCTTATTTCCTCAAATCATATTTATAGGTTTCAATATAACGGCTAACTTTACATCAATGGTGTATATACCATGTGCATCAATATCACTTCCACGTTCATTCATACCGTTAAAGCTTTGGTTCCAGGTGTCTATATGTCTTGGCTTTTCAGGAATTCTATGCAGTAGAAGCATCACACGGCCTACCACATCCACTAGTTAGAATCTATGCCCTGCCACCTTTGATGGAATTACCTCTGTATACCCCATCAGGAATCACATGGTTATTGAAGAACTAAGGGCCAGTTACAGCATAGAAGTACCAATACTACTGGGGTTGGTTTTGCCTTTTATCACTGTGTTGCGGTAGTATGGTGTCAAAAAAGTTGTCAGGTCTTGACCAGAGCTATGCTGGTGTTAGTAGGCTGGAATACCAAAGTATTGCTGCCCTAGAAATCTGTGCTCAGAAGGGATACCGATTACAAAATGAGTTTATTTTTTGCAGACAGCCCATCAATGTTGTTGTTTCTGAATACTTTTCAAAACTTTCCAAGGTATCTCAATCACTTGACCAAATGGGGCATAGCGAGCCTCTATAAGGAAGACAAAGTCTGTTGTCATTTATTTACTGGCCGTATCTGCCATATTTAGGGATGCCTTAAAGCATGTGTTCTATATACATGCTTGCTCTCTCACACTAGTGCAGGTCTCCTCTGTTGTATTCTTCAAGTAAATGTTCTAGCGAGTCTTCAAAACCACCCGATCGGAAAAGGATTCTCTGGTAATAAGTGCTGTGGAATTTGTGATATGCCATGCCATTTCTGCACCAGACTCGAATTCTTCCGCATAGTTCCAGCTTATTTGTTTTCTTGCTATGGAGCAGGCTCCCCCAGTGACATTGGGGCTTACAGATCTGTTACAAGTTATACCGTCTATAGCTTAAAGACATGACGTAAAGTCATGTAAGAGAAGGCACGTGGGGCTGAAAATTATTTCTGCATGAATCTGGGGACTATTGATCTTGCTGCAGCCAGTGTGGAAGCTCCTACAATAGAAAGGCCCTCAGCACTGGCCTTTCTTGCGATTGGACTCAATTCTATTTCATGTTGGATATTACATTTTACAACTAACCTATTACTCACTATGCATATATGGCAGCTATTAATTGCTCATCTTATCTTTCAGAATGGCTTTCAATATACAGCCTGTTGAGTGTAGTATGAAGCCCACAGATTTCAATGTCACTTCATGAGTACATCTGGAGCGATGAGGCTCAGCAGACAGGGTGTACTGGCTGCCCGTGCATAATATGCGCACACCTGGATGCTGTGCTTTGTAGCCATTGCTGCCACCCCAGTACGCATACTTTTGAAATGTATTACGTGTACCTTTTCATACTGTACAGTGCAGTCATATCGCTATTTAATAAAAGTGCTCTAGTGAAATAAGTCAACTGTGGTCATATGTAAAAAAAGAACGATAGATAACACGGGGTTTTGGAAATACACAAACCTCTCCCATCAGGCGTGCAGCCTCTTTTTCAGTGCATTGAAAAATAAAACCAATACAAAGCTGTTGGAAACAAAAAGCAGCGTGCTAACAGTATAATTTGCCACCCTTCCAAATAATCTGTTCTCACCCCCTCCCACTAACCTTTCCCTGTCAGATTGCGTTGTGACGTCCTTTGTTATTGTAGCTCCACCTCACTACCATTCGCCCAGCATATCCCACGCCGCTCCCAAGCACCGACATGCTTATCTGAGGGTTCTGGTGAGGCACCGTGACCTTGGCACGAGAGCAAGGCGTAATTACACACGAAGCACGTTCCACCTCCTCTGTAATCAGCATGCTATGCCTTGAAAGAAAGTACAACACTTTAACTTCACGAGTTTCTATAGTTCTTCTCTGCCGCTGGATTGAACCCTCGTTACAACAACCACGTACTACGCAGCCGCAGCGTCACAGCCGCGTTGCACGGTAGTTACTTGATGACGTCTGCCAGGTGGACCGCGAGGGGCTCCTTCTCAAGGCACACTCGCTTTTATTTAGTTGTGATTTTCCTGTGAACGTGCCTGCGGATTACACGAACTGTAGATTACTCCCCCAAAAAGCTTTTAATAGCTCTAAAATATTTTTTTTACGTGATTTGGTAATGTCGGTGTTATAAACTTAAAGAAGACACGGAAAAAGCACTCACGGCACAAGACCTAAAATGAAGCAAATATCCTTGATAACTCAATCGCTGGACCGACCTCCCTTCATCTGTGGATCAGCAGTCAAGAATCCTCTGAACCCCAAACAGATCAAGCTGTTTGTTCAGTCAACTGCCGCTGTGAGTGATTCGCCGAAGGTGCTCTGAAATGGACCCGCCCCGGCCATATTGAACTGTCAGTGCTGTGATGGGACGGCCGACACTGCAATCGATGCGGCCATACACATTCCACTGCGATAACTGCACAGCGGCATTAAGAGGGCCATTTTTTGCGGGTTTATATTGCGCGAAATCGAGCCAAAGGTATTGGAGCACTGTACATGTGCACCATTTGCATCATGCAAAGACTTTTTTTTATGTACATGGAGATTAAGTGATTTGCCCAGAATCACAGGAAGTTGAGCCGAAGCGGAGACTAGAACCTGGTTCCCCAGTCGGCAGCTGTGGTCGTTACGCCACATCCTATCCCAATGGAGACAGGGACAGAAAGCTGCGGTACAAATGGGAAGACCATCCTTGTTGTAGCATTATAACTGCTGCAATACTACTACTACTGCTATACACGCATTGCCGCTGCTGTAATGGAATCCAACTACCACAACAACTCTGCCTTTAGTCTGCTCCCTGTAAAAAACAGATTTGCATCCTCTGTTCTTTTAACTATCGTGGCACACATATGGTCCAGTGTACCTGGAAGTGAGGCCAAGGAATCTATCACACCGATTATCGACTTCTAAAGGGTTTCAACTGATGAAAACAAACATGCAACTGCCGCCGCATAGCGTTTAGTAGCAGAGATTAACACACAGAAGAAAACACCGAGATAAAAGTGTTTAACTAACTTTGCAGCTGGCAAATATTTCCACGATGGATGCGAGATCGTTAGCACCTTACCTGCCCGCAAAAACTGTATTACTTCTCAGGATGAAAGACTTCTTTAGCAAAAGCGTCTTCCTCGTTTGAGTTTCTTTCTGCATGCCAGCTCACGCGCACACAACCAGCTCCAAGCCGATGAACACCGGAACCGGCAAAGCAACGTGCGAGCAGTACACCTATCCTCGAAGAAGCCTTCTTCGGCGAAGCCTGTTTCTAGCAGCCCCCGGTGGAAGGGCTCTTAGGCAGGGATGCCGAGCATGCTGCGAACACCGCCACCTCCCGCGGTCTACTCCGGCATCGGCGTGCTCCCAGTGCCACGGCCTCTCACTCAAGCATTTCAGCTATTTCCAAGCACAGACTGCGCCGCGGAGGCCGTTCTTTCCTGCTGGTGATTCATCTTACTGTAGGAAAACGCGCTGTACTCCACGTCACTCGAATACTGCCCTAAAAAGGCTTTTCCACCATTAAAGGCGCACACCCATGAAACCAACTACAGGACAGCTTGCCTTCAACTCCCAGTTTCACTCAATAGTCCGCTCCCTGGTTCTTCCCCAGTTGCAAATTGTATGTCTGAGCAGTCAGAGTTCACGCAAACCACCAGGAATACTCCCACTTCGAGAAAGAAGCACTGTGTGGAGAAAGGAGGCCTCCGCGAGCCCAGGGCTGACACATCCAGATAGTGCCTAGAAGAAGATGGAATGCAGGGTCACAACCGAGACATCCAGGTAGGAGGGATGTTGAGAAATCCCATTAAAAGGTAACATACCCTTTCAGGCAAGTGGCAAAACTGCAGTTCAAATTTTATCCAAGTAATGACCATTTAAGTATCCAACGCCACATTAGCAACAATGCCTGCTTCATGTATTCCAAGAGCATTCGTTTGCAGTGCAGCAAACACCTACGGTACCCACCCTCCTGACAGCAGGGGTGCTCATAAAGGTTGAACCTTGCAAGTCACTACTCCCAACTCCCATTTGACTGCGTGCAATGCATTATTAATCATCCTTGCATTGTCTCCTACTCCAATTAAAATAAATTTTAATCCATGCACTGTCTCATAAAATATTCATCATAAACAGAGACTGTGTGTACTGCAAACAGACATTTTGCCAACTGACTTGGGGGCAAGTAGGGTTCGACACAAAGCACAACTGTGGAGAAAAACGATGTTCGATTCCTTTAGAAATGAGCATATATGCCTACTTCCTGTGAAATCTTGCTTTTGAAATTAACTGTCAGAAATGGGGTTACTGATTTGGGAGGAGGCACACCTACCAACTCAACAAACTCACTTTGGTTAGATCAAAACACAGTTCTGAGAGAATCTCTGCTTAGCACCTGGTAGCTAGGGCACAAGCGGCAGGCACTACACAGAGAAACGAATGCTAAGTTCAAGCAGTACGAATAACAACCGATTTAGAAAAATAGAGAAACATATATGATCAGAATAGGTTAAGGGGGACAGGACATGACAATTATTCAAACGGCAAGAAGTGTATAAAAAATATCAAGCACTATGGAAAGACAACAGTTCAAAGTGGAGCAAGGCCTAATTTCTGGCTGACCATGATGGAGCATGTGAGAAGTTGGCCTGATGTATGATGTCACTAGTTCTAGTGTACACCTTATATCAGTCCAAATACCCTTATGGTGATTGGTTGTAAAGTCAACCTGATAGACCAGCTATCCTAGTGGTAGCATGGACAAGAGCAGTCTTAGGCTAAACTCTGAATGGCATGTGAAGCCAGCTGTGATACCATATATAATCCCTTGAATACCAAATGAAAGGACACCACAACAGATATATATATAAAATAAAGTGTATTTATTCTAGTCAAACCCTCAGCACTCTTTATGAGATTAGAGGTAAGTACAACACAGTCTTATTTAAGCATACATTAAGTCACACAGGTAAGTAATACAGTTAGGCCCAAGGGGCCACGCAAACCATATACTAAGTAAGTGGTATAAGGACCACTGTCACGGAAATAGAATATGCCTAGGCCTGGGGAATCGCTGGGGCTACACTACACTAGCGTTAGTTAGGAAGTGGGAGGCCCACGGGATTCGTGTGCAGAGTGGAAACACTCACGCGTAATGCGTAAAAGTCACTAGCAATAGTACAGTTTAGAAAACGATAGATTTAGGATACTTCCGGAGTAGCTAGGAAGTTGAGACTGGAAAACTAGACACTAGGATAGTCACTATCCTGATGAGCCCCGGAGTACCCAAGTTACCTAGCCCACAGGCTGCGGGTGCATAGGGGTGAAGATGCGTCGGTTTTCGTCGTCGACTCCTATGGATGCCTGAAGAAAGATGCTGACAGGCAGTCAGTGAAGAGTGTCCGGTGGATCCCAAGGCTGGGATCAAGAAGAGAGGAAACCTGCAAGCAGAAGGGACAGAGTCAAGGTCACTAGCCAGTGACCACGTGGAACCAGGAAGGAACCAGGCGATGTCGTGAAGATTGCAGGTGAAGGTGAAGCTTGTCGCTGCAGCCAGGAGGACCAGGAAGCGTCGAGGACGACCAGGACCAGGAGGCGAGCTGTCCCACGAAGGCTCTTGCTGTCGGCGGCGTCGAAGTTGGACTAGGACTCACCAAGCCTTGGCAAGCTGAACCCACGAAGAACGGAGGACTTGCTTCTGGTGCAGACCAGGAAGGTCTGGGGTGCTTCTTCTTTGCAGAGAAGCGGGAGCCAGTCTGGAGGAGCCAAACCAGCGCAGAAGATTTCAGGGTGCGTCGTCACAAAGGCCACCAGCCAGCGGGCAAGCAACCGGACAGACGCGGCAAGCAGGAAAATGCAGAAGGGCCCCACGCAGGACTCGTGGAGTGTGGGGGGCTGATCTTCGGTGCAGATGGTGCTTGGGGTTGGGGCTTCTCAATCCCCGGTGCACAACTTCGAGGGTGCCTCAGAAGCTGCGCTTTAAGTTACTAGCCACTTTTCCCAGGTAGCCGGTCCCACGTCGCTCGTCGCCTCCACGGATCTCAGCTTTGCTGTGGATCAGGGTCGGAGAAGTCTGGAAGTCAAGGCTCTGGTCGGGCTCTGCAGTCGGTTCCTCGTAGAACGTGGGCAAAGCAAAGGGTAGTCTCTTGATGGTGCCTGTTTGCACAGGGTAGCCACTCCTTGGCTACAAGGGAGATTCTTCAGTCTTCTTCTTTCGTCGAATGTCGAAGGTCCAGAGTTTCTGTTCAAGTTTGCAGGTTCAGGATAATCTAAAGTCTTGAGGCCCAACTCCCACTCTTATACTAATCTGGGGGGCTGGGATACCTGCTAGGTCACGCCTTATGGGTGGGACCTGGGAGGGGGTGGTTACACCCACTTCCCTTTGTCCAGTTTCGCGCCAGAGCTGGGGCTGGAGTGCCCCAGCGCCGGTTTGAACTGGACTATGCAAGGAACACCTTGTGTGCCCCAGGCATGTCTCATTCCTTTCAGCCCACCCTGCCCCAATACACTAAAGGCTGTCTGGGGAGGTGCTAGCACCTCCCCAAGCAGGAAACCTATTGTCCAGGCCTCCCTGGCTGGGATCACTCCCAGCTGCAGGAGGTCAGACTTGTGTCGTGGCAGCAGCATCCATTTTGTGATGCTGAGGCTTTGGTCAGAGGCTAACAGTGAAGTATGATTTTAACATGTCTTTCCCTCTAGAAGGGGGGAATAATATCCTCATGTCCAGAAATGGCATGGGGGTATTATTCCACAGTGTTAGACACCTTACACGATATGTTTCGATAAAGCCAAACCATAGTTACCATAACCGTCTAAGATTATAAGGCACTTTAAGAGTATATGGTAGGCTATATCATAGAACAGCTATAAGGACTTGGTTCCGAAAGCTGCAGACAGGCTCAGCTCATGCTAGAGCCCCATCTCACATGTTACCAAGCACTCTGCCTCCAGGATTGTTAAGGCCTGCCATAGGAGTGACTGATAGGTACACATGTGTCTATATATAAGGGTAGATATAGGCATACTATATCTAAGCAAGGGGTGATTACACGACCTTGCCCCAGCTGAGTGATCAGCCAGTTGTGTCTGATTGGAAGGCCAGACCAGGGGTGGCATAATACATGCTGCAGCCCCTGGGAGGCCTAGGGTACACCTATGCCCTGGGTACCTAGGGTACACTGTACAGGGTCCAATAAGGTGATCCTTACCAATTGGGAATGTACCTAGGGTACATGGAGTCCATTTTAAAGAGAGAGCAGACAGCCTGAGACCCTGAATGGCAGGATCTCAGGCCAACTAAGTCGAAAAACCAGCTAGACACTAGGCAAAAAGTTGGGGGTAACCATAGTCAGATATCCACCTTCCTACAGAGCAGACGTCAGATACACTGTGCTGGTTGTCCCAATAAAAGGTTTTTGCGCTGGGGCGCGTCCAAGATGGCGGCAGAGTAGGACGCCCTTCTTGGAGCTTCGCTGTTTTTTTTTAGGCCCAGCATCAACATCGCAGGGGAATGGGCCCCCTGACCCAGTAGCAGCGGCAATCCACCCGCGGGACCACGATGAGGTGCCTGGCAGTGACGAGAGTTGAGGCAGACCCGGCCGGCTGGTACAGAGCTGCCTGGCGGTGTGCAGAGGCCTCTGGCTGGCCAGGACGTCGTGGGCTGCACCTGCTCCTATTGGCCCGGTGCCCGGACACTGGTTGAGCAGCGGGTGGCTGGCCACCCCTCAGGACAGACATTGAACCGGCATTGGTGGCGGTGAATGACTCTGCCCGGGGCTGACTGACGCGGTGCCAGCAGCGTGTGGGGGGATGGGGGCAGCCCACTGTGCAACACAGTGTGGGAGCGTGAAGGCAACAGTGTATGGGCCAGGGGGCCGGGTGCAGCAGTCTCAACTCCCATCCCTTATGTTTCTCCTCTGACTGCGGCTGGATCTCAGAGGCCTGGGCCCATAGCGCTCGGGGCAGACTGGGCTGTGCAGCCTCATCGGTACTTGCGCCCTGCTCTCCAGAGGGGGCTTCCACGAGGGCCGAGGTCTGCGGTCTGCTTCTATCGGTACGGCCTGTCCTTCCTCAGCGAGCAGCAGTGCCCCTTCGAGGGGGTGGGGGTAGCTGTGGGTCTTGAGGGGCGCGTCTCACTCCTCCATCCCCCCTTTTATCCTCCGGCAGGCTCGGGAACATTGGGGGTGTGGTGAGATCGGGCCTGGAGGTCCGCACCGGTCCCCTCCTAGATCAAAAGGCCAGACTCGGATGCGAGGGCGCTGGATTACGGCCTTCTGCAGCCCACTGGTGGTGGACTGCCCAATACACTCTGCTCTTTGACTGGGCCCTGATCCTGGGCACCATCCCTCCTCCTCATAGCTGGATGCAGGCCTGGAGACTGTGACCGGCTAGCTAGGGGCCTGCTGCTACGCTGCTCCGAGCAAATCTATCTGGTGGCCACTCAGAGGAGACGCACATAGGACTGGTGTGCCACTGGACGTGCGGCTGGCGAATCAAGCCTTAGCTGGGATGTCTACCCACCGGCAATCGAAGAAAGACCCTACAGTAAAAGACATGTTGACCAATCAAAGAAAAAGGATGGACATGCCGCAGGAAACTGAGGAACACGAGACACCCACGAATAAAGCCTGAGGCGAGGATGGCGTTTGGGAGGAGTCCCCAATCACTAAAGCATTCATGGAGCAGCTGTTTAGCTCCCTTCGCGACGAGTTTGCAGAGCTCAAGCAAGACATTATGGGGGACATCAAAGGGATCAGACAGGACGTTGTCGCCATGAACCAAAGATTGACATCAGTGGAGCAAAAACCAAGGCGCCAGGGAGGAGGAATTGGAGGGTCAACACCGGGAGCTACTGGAACTACGGGATTAGAACTCAGAGTTGCGCTATCAAGTCGAAGATTTGGAAAAATAGGTCCAGATGCTCCAACATACAGATTAAGGTCGTGCTGGCCTGGGCCATCTCGAGTAGCCTGGAGGGATTTGTGATCCGCCTTTTCAAACATGTGACACCCTCCCTACAAGAGCAGGAGCTAGCCTTGGACCGCACACACCGGGCCGGGAGACCGGCCAGCTCTCCTGGTCAACCCCGGACATACTGACCTGCCTACACTATTATAGGCAGAAAGAAACCATAGAATTTGAAGGCTTTAAAGTTTGGCTCCATCAGGACCTATTCCGACCACGCTGCAGCGTCGTATGGCCCTCAAGCCACTGACTGACTTCCTTCAAGCACCAGGAAAATCTATACAAATGAGCCACCCTTTTCGCCTGCAGTTCGTATAGAAGGAGGAATTCCGGATAATTCACATGTTGGATGACACTCGCGACCTGCCAGACATACAGAACTTTCGACAACCCACACCCTCTGAGTCACCGGTTCGGGAGCCCACGGGTGAGGGATGGAGGGTGAGGCGTTCTTCTAGGTGCAGACAGAAAACGTTGACTAAGCCGTCCGAAAACGGATATCCACGACGAGCGCATGTGTCTACTTCACCTACAGCAGGAAGGTAACTCAGTGCCTTCAACTAACGGTCACTGAGCGACTCGGGGTGCCTAGTTCCCGCGGGCCTTCTGGTCTTTTTGTCAAATTCCTGGATGGCTGCTGTAGGGTCGGTCTGGATCTACGCCTAAACACCCTAGCAGGATGGTTCCCACCGGCAGAGCTTCATCTGGATGCTCAGCTAAACTCCAACACCTGCCTGTGATATGGACCCCAAACAAGAAGCTTCGTTAACTCCCTGGTGGGAGATGTTGTACGATTCATTGATTCTATCATGTTATTCTTTGCCCTCTAATTTCCGCACCTTTCGTTTTCTCTTCTCTTATGTTGCTCAGCCCAGTTCCTCAACCCGGGAGATGGGTGGAACAGCGTGGCACCTGATGAGAGTGGATAATGTTGTGCATAGGCGCTGATCTTTGTATCTCTACTTAGCAACAATGTCAGAGGTCTTAACTCCCTAACAAAGTGGCTAGCAGTTCTCTCATTTCTCAAGGACGCAAAGAGCGATATTTGCATGCTGCAAGAGACCCATTTGCTTCAAAAAGACTGGCGACGGTAACGTTCTCGCTGATTTGACCAACAATATTTTTTGTCTGGGCTCACCAAGAAAGCTGGGGTAGCCATCTTGTTTGCCACACACTTTGTAGGGAAGGTGGAGGGATTTTTATGGACCTCCCAGGCCGACTGTTAGCACTGCATGTACAAATGAAGGGCACCCGATACACGATTGCCACCGTTTATGCTCCCAATGACTAGCATTTTTCTGGGACGTTTTGGGCCACCTGATTTCCACCCCAGATAGGGAGGTGGTGGTGGGGGCGACGTTAACGTCGTAATGGACGTGTCAAGAGACAGATCTATCCTCCGAGCGGGGCAAGATGGGGGACTCACTCCTGGCACTAGGGGTTTGCTGGATGATGCAGGGCTAACTCACATGTGGCACCCCACACAACCCATGGAAGGAGACTACACATTTTTCTCAGTGGCTCATCAAACATACACACGCATGGATTACTTCCTCACAACCTCAGGGATAACGAGGTACACAATAGCTGCGGACATAAGCGTAGCCAATCTTTCTGACCCCTCCCCCATTAGTCTGCGCTTCTACCCTAGTGCGCAATCAACAATACCTCGTCGCTGGCGCCTTAATACAAAACTTCTCACATACGACAAAGTACGAATGACCACCCTAGGAGCATTGACTTCCTTCCTCGACTTCAACGATACTCCTGAGAAGGACATAGCCACATTGTGGGAGACCTTAAAGGTGGTCCTTCAGGGCCACTTTGTTGGAATTGCGACGGAATATAACAGGGAGCGGCAGGATAAGCGTCGCCGCCTAGAAGCTCAAATTAAGGAGTCGGAGAAGGCACATGCACAGTGGGGGCTGTGGCAGTCCGCCGCCAACTTACAGCTATCTGAAAACAGTTGAACGCCATAGAAATGAGAAGGGCGCTTTACTACAACTGTGCCAGAAATACTATGCTGGGGGCAATAAGGTGGGACGTATGCTAGCACACCGCCTCCGGGCGCAGGTCATGGAACAGCGGTTATCCGATATACAAGGGGCGGATGGCTCCATCTGCAATACAGACTAGGGCATTGCGAACGCCTTTGGAGCATTTTATAGGGCTCTTTACACCGCCAAACCCTTACAGGGTGAGGACATGGTGACATACCTGGCCCAGGTCTACCTCCCAGATGTAGGGGCGTCCGTGTACACTACCCTGGAAAAGGAAATCACAATACAGGAGGTGTTCACCGCTATACATAAGCTGCAATCACACAAAGCACCAGGCCCGACTGCTATAGAGGGGAATTTTACAAAACATTCGCCTCCCATCTGGCCCAGATTCTCACACGCGTATTCAACTCCATTAATAAATGAGAAGCACTGCCACACTCAATGCGACTGGCTACCATCCCAGTGCTTCCCAAGCAAGACAAAGACCCCAAAAGCTGCACCCCTCTACCGCCCGATCTCCCTGTTAAATGTGGATGTGAACATTTTCACTAGTGTACTGGCACACAGGTTGGCACCCTATATGAAAGGTCTGTCGACCCCGACCAGGCCGGATTCATCCCGGAGCAAGGATGCAGCGCCAACACGAAGAGGCGTTGTCACTTATTGGATAAAACACAGCGCTCCCAGATCCCAGCACTTGTTCTGATGGATCCATGCGGAGAAAACCGCTGATCGCGTGCAGTGGCCGAATCTATATCGGGTGATGGACACGTGGGACTTGGGTAACGTTCATCAGCAGGGTGCAAGCCAGTTACACAGCCCCCCAAGCTAGTATCTGTGTCAATGGTGTGCAGTTGCCCACTTTTCCAATAGGGCGATGGACTAGACAGGGCTGTCCCTTGTCTCCTCTCCTCTTTGCGCTCTACATGGAGCCGCTGGTGGAAGGAATAAGGGCCAATGTGAAGGTGACCAAGATCCAGATGGAAGGGAGGGAGCACAAGATCATGTTATACGCAGACTATGTGCTCATAACCCTCACGGATCCGTCTAACTCTCGGGAGGCCGCCTTGACCGAGCTATCCGAGTTTGGGAGGGCATCAGGCTTCGAAATCAACCCACATAATTCATTGATCCTGGACCTCACCCTCCAGGAGCCTGAAAGAACCATTCTTCACAACCAATTTCCGTTTCAGTGGGCAGAGGATGGGGTCCTATACCTAGCTCTACAGATATTTCCCACGCTCCTCGCCACCATAATTACGGGCACCTACTCGTCATGACCAGATCGGACCTCACTAAGTGGAGGTCACAGGGCCTTTCATGGTTGGGACGGATGGCAGCGGTCAAAATGACCTTGTTCCCTAAGCTACTCCACGTAATGCAAACTCTCCCGCCCCAGCCCCCACCACGGGTACTAGATAAACTGCAGGCTCTGATTTGGGATTTATCTGGAAGGGTAAACGGGCTAGAATGTCCAGAGCCCAGCCCTTTCTCAAACTGGCTGCGGGAGGGCTGGGAGTCCCGAACATCAGCAAGTATTACCAGGCAGCCCAGCTGCGATATATGGTAGAGTGGTCCCGCACACTCACGAAAAAACACTGGTGTTTCATAAACCAAGCCATTGGGGGTACACACATTTGGAAAATACCATGGCTACCTAAACCGCACAGGCCAGTGGGTGTGTAAATCTCCCCAGTCACAAAATCGACGATCGGAGTCTGGGACAGGGTGCAGTTGAAATATGACCTCGATATCCCCACAGAAACCACTGATAGGAAACCCAGACTTCCCCCTGGCAGCCTCGGGATCGGGATTTAGGGTGTGGCAGGAGTCCAATTGTAAGCGGGTGGGTGACCTCTGACGCAGACAGACTCAAGGATTTCGCCACACTTCAAACATGCTACCCGCTCCCAGATACGGCAAGATGGCAATATCTGGCAGTGGCGCACTGGATGACCTGTCCATGGATCCAACCGCACGCTGGTAGACCCTTACTGCCCTTTGAGAAGAGGATCCACACAAGGTCCTCAGATAAGAAATTGCTCTCTGACATTTACGCATTTCTAATACAGCCCATACACCCCCCACCCTCTCCCACAAGAGCTAGATGGGGGAGAGAGTGCAAGCGCCCCTTTTCAGGCAAAGAGTGGTATGACATGCTACATCGAGCACAAACATCCGCCCTCAACACCACCAGTAAGGAAATGCTCCTCAAAATAGAACACTACTGGTACCTCACTCCGGCCAGAGTAGCCACATTGGACCCCAGGGGGGGATAGGCTGTGCTGGTGGCAATCCGGCCCACAAGGCACACTAACACACCTTTTATGGCAGTGCCCCAGGATAGAATCATTCTGGTCGGGTGTCTTGGATGCCGTCGACACAATGTTCAATACAGACATACCTAAATTCCCAAGCTACATACTACTGGGACTGCCTAACTCGGTCACCTACCCACTGAAATCACCTAGAGGCAAAGCTATCACTCTTACATTGGGGGCAGCGAAGCAACTTCTAGCTAGATGGGGGACGGACAAGATACCCACTCACCAAGAATGGCTACATAAAATATGGGAAATACAGGGAATGGAGAAGCTGACTGCCGCAGCCACCCAACTCCTCCCCCGGATTGACAAGATGTGGCAGCCTTGCTTACAGTATTTATCGGATGAGTTTTGCGAGTTATTCTGTCCTCAATATCTGTGGATCTTACGACTGACAGCCGCCGCACACACACACCGCATAACACTAGACCGCAATCATCAGCGCAGAAAAGCTTCGCACTAGAGGGGAGAGCCTCCCCCTTGCCCCCCCACCCATCCTCCCCATCTCTCTAACTATATCGGTCTATAATTTCTGTTCTTCATATTTGGTTGGCTATCCACTAAGTAAGCTTCCATTTGCACTTAACACCGGCCAAGGGTTGTAGGTGGCTTATGCTGTATTGTTGTTATGCTATATAAAATCAATAAAAAAGATTTAAACCATAAAAGGTTTTTGCCTTTGGACTTAGCCTCTAATTGCTGGGAACGTTTCTACTGGTCCAGTCCGGCACCCTCTAGCGCCTCAAGGCAGCGTTCTGTGTACCAAATCTCACCCCAGCCAGGTCTGCTGCAGAGTCTAGTCTTCATTAGCTAGGTGGGCCATCTGGGAGTAAGGAGTACTTCTACCTTTTGTGTCCCTGAAGCAGGTAAATAGGAGGCCAACCCCATGACCCTTGAAGAGCAAATCCAGTCCCTGTGTGCCAGCATGATTCCGTGGTCCCTGAGTCCTTGTGTACACCCTCTTCCCTCACCAGGAGCCAGCAATCAGGATTCAACTTCTAGCAGGACCTTCTTCAGATGGACTCTTCCCAGGTCAAGGATTGCTGAGGAGGTGGTGGAGGTGCCAGATGTATTCTGCATGTTAGCCAGTGATTGGAGGAATTCTATAGCCCAATCATAATTTCCTCACAGTCACCCACCGCCTTGTGCAGCTCGTCCTCTTTGCCTTACAGTAAAAATTACCTAAATGGCAGGACCCAGCTGGCACCAGGTAGGCTTGTCTTCAGGTTCTTGGCTACTCAACTGCCTGACAGGGTAAAAACTAGTTTTACCTTCTATTGTGGTAGGAGCCTGTCTAGGAGAATCCTTGCGATGAACAGAAGCCATCTTTAGCATCTCCAATTCAAAATAGGTAGTGCCCTTCATTCTGCAAGCTGTTCCTGCCCAATCCTAGATAGCTAATAATAGGTGCTGACTTTAAGTCAGTTCTGGCTCAGGCAGCCTAATGACATGTTTGACAAAGTTTGATTCACTGGGAAACAACCGTTACAACGCATGCATTACAATGCATGCTTTTACCCCGCATGCCATTACTACAAAAATGGCTTGCTCTAGGGGTTATAAGGTGTTGGATTTAACCCCAACACCTTCCATACTGTTGCACAGATTGGAATTGGAATAGTAAATTATACTATTCCAAACTCCAGCGCACCCCGACAGCAAGTCGGGGTAAAATATTGTGTTGCAACAACATGAGGGGTAAAAGCATGTGTTGTAACATCATACAACCTGATTCTCTATTAAGTCAGATTTTAAAAGCAGGGATAACTTTCAAATATTTTTCTAGCCCCATCCTAAGCAGATGTGGAAAATAAACCTTTTAATCCCACCTAGGCGTATTAGAAAGGTTGGGCCAGGTCTACGAAGGAAAATAGCTCTTGAGTTTTGTTGTTCCACTGTGACGGCTCATTAACCCAATATGTAGTGTGTCGTGTTTTTTTTTATACATCAGCACCATGCCCTGTGAGCTTACAAGGTACACTTCTAGGGGTGACTTTTGAATATATAAAAATAGGCTTTTCCAACATAGAAAAGGCATTTTTCCTGCCTTTGGTGACTGCAGTGCATTTAAACTACAGCTGAGAGAGAGCACAGTGGTGGTCCAGGCATACATAGCTTTTTGCCAAATATATGGGTGGTATAAATATGCACTGCCACTCAGAAACAATATTTAAATTTCCATGCCGTATAAGCATTTGAAAAAAAAAATAATTGATGGACAGAATGCTGAATATCAAACATTCACCCTAGTACAAAGATCTGGGCCTAAATCCATTGTTTTTTGCTCCCTATGCCATTCCAGTTTAAACCCACCCATATGCAAATCAATCTTGACCCTGCTCCCCAAGGGAACAGTCCAGCCCGAACTGCCAGGCCAGGTCCTGCCTGGACCGGAAACAAGCATCCTGGGACCAGTTTCGGGACATCCCGAGTGGTTGAGAAGTTTCATCGCTCCGTCCATCATCTTGTTCTGTTTGCTATGTTCGATTTAAGTGGTCAAGGGTATGCCCAGATGTGGGTCCCTTATTCGATGTGCCACTGGATTTCAGTTAGCCTGGCTGATATAGGGTGATACCCCAAAACTGGTTCTAGGATGGTTGTTTCCGGTCCAGGGAGGACCTGGCCTGACAGTTCGTGCTGGACTGTTCCAATGAGGAGCAGCAAAAAACTGAGTTGCACATGGCTAGGTCCAAACCGAGGGGGCACAGTGAACAAAAGAACAATGGACTAAACACAGATCTCTTGACTGTGGCTGAGTGGTTTAAAAGTTTCAGCACTCCGTCCATCATCTTGTTGTTTTTGGTATGGGCATTTGAGGCATTATTTACAATGTACTTATAGAGAAGTTAACTAGGCCAAATAGGGAGTTTCAAAGTACAGCACATGATTTATATGGGTAGCAATGGCACTTTACTACTCTTTAGCAGTGGTAAAGTGCACAGACAGCGAAAACACGAAGAGGTGAAAGATCAGGGGTGACCATGCAGAAAAGGCAACTTTGATGCAGCACCACAACCACGACCAACAAATGCATACATAAATGCACATTAAGGTGAATGGATTGTCTTGAGAGCTTTGGTGCATGAAACAGACTACATCGAAGTTGCAAAAGTGGAGATAGATTAGTTTAGTTTCATGATGTATACACTTAAAATGTATGAAGCTCACTATCAGGTACACAGTTTCTCCATTTATTGCCCAGTCAGGGCCCATTGGCACTGCTGTTGTTATGGATACTGAAGCTTTCTAGATTACTGAATAAAACAAGCATTTGCAATGCAATAGGTCTCGCATTTGCAAGAGTTAGAGCTCTTGGCATTGAAAATGACAATGTTTTTTACCTTTGTTTTTTTTGTATGCAATGGAGTGATGTTTGCATAGCGCTATTGCCATTCGTATGACCTTTCGGCGCTGGAGAACCAGAAAGTGGGAAAAAGGTTATGAGGGGGGGATGACCAGAGTAATATGCAGGCTGGTAAAAAAAATACCATCATCCAGGAAATAGCAAACACTCATAGGGAATGCAAGATTAAGTAAAGGTTGTGAAATGTAAGCAAGAACAACATAGTTAAAAAGGTCCCCACCACCTTTTATGGCTCCTTTTTAAATTAAAATGGGCAAGTATGTCATGCACTGAGAAGACCTAAAAGGTTGAAAATGAACATTAGTAAAAGGTGTTTAGTACAAGGCTGTCAAGGTACTTAGGTCAATAAAAAGAACCCCTTTGGGTCAATCCACATTTACCACATCACACTTGCACACGGAACCTCAAATCACCAATGTGAGAACAGCGGACGGAGGTACAAAGTAATCACAAAATAACTCAAGTGTAAAAGATACAAAATAATCAATAATAAAAATACAAGTATCTAAATATCAGTGTACATCACACAACATACATTTAATATTTAAAAAGATAGTTTCCTATCTAAGCTACATATAGCAATAAAATCACACAAAATTTTAGAAAATAATATTGGCCTAATACACAATGAAAAATCAAATGCTGCTGAAAAGAATTGGGAAACCAGGTAGGAAGAATACTTCCAAATCACAGAAAAGTACTACTTGATTAGAAATAAATCAATTTTAATCATCTCAAACATTATTCCATAGATCATATGTAATACAATTGTTCATAAAGATTTGGAGTAGACTTTTCTTCTCATTGCATCTCGACGCGTTTCGGTGGGCACTAGTATATGGGCATCACCTTCTTCAGGAAAAACATATATAGTTCCCAATACCAATTTTAAAAATTCTAACAGATGTCTAGTTTATATGAATGCGGGCATAAATCGTCTCCAAGAGCAACCTATCCCGATATGAAGGTGCCAATAATTTCAATACCTCAAGTAAGTATCAAACTAAACTGGCTATTATTGCGATATCTATCAGTTAAGTAAGGTACGTAGACAGCAGGTCGAAAGAATCACACGGGTCTCTCACCACATATTGAGGGGTGTCGTTATTTATGATATCACCAAAGCTTCTAGAGTCCGGTGTTAACATTGCGAAAGTAAAACAGACCATGCAGATGTTTGACATTGAGCTATATATGTGTAAACAATAAAGCGATCCTTGAGAATGTCAGCAACTAAGAAATCACCTGAAAGCACTTAAATCATTTTGTAGGGTTAACTTTGTATCCCTAACTTAAAAGAAGCTTGAATTCTATGTGGCTGAACGTCAATCAACACGCGATTTGCTAGTGTCATTAATTGGCATGCTGTAGGGATTTAATCTTCCCAAATTTGTCATGCGGAAGTCATCTAGCAACTGAAAACGGAGCTTCAATACACCATAGATAAAAAAAATTATAGTGTCAGTGATACCAGTAAATTCATTTCATCAGCCCAAATATTAAACAAATCGTTCATCTCATTATACAATTCCAGTCACGGTCACATCTGCAGTCAGTGGCAAGAGTTAACACACAGGTGAACGAAGAAAGGAACATCCCAGTGGCTGCCTGGAGTCTTCTACGGCAGAGGCAGGCAGCCCGTCCATAGCATGCAAGCCACAGAAATCCTGAGTGAAGCACCAGCCACAACTGTCATTTATTTGTCCTCCATCGTGCAAAACAATATTTAAAAAGAAAATGCAACCGCAGCGGCTGTGGAGTTACCACTAAAGAAACTTTTTACTCCTCATCAAAAATACAATGCATCGCAGCTCTGCATAGTAACACGTAAACACCAACATTCTAGTAGAACACTCACATGTTAAACAAGCATTGGAAATGCATTTGTCTGGTCCTGCCGCCGTACATGCATGCTCCAAGGCTGGGGAAGTGGGATGAGGGGGGCTGGAGCAGGGGTGGGCTGAAGCAAGGCATTCCTTAGCAGTGTGCAAGCAACTTAAAAAACACAAGCATTTGCAATGCAATAGATCTCACATTTGCGAGAGTTAGATCTACTGGCGTAAATGAAAAGGTCTTTTACCTAGGTGTTTTGGTGTGGAATTGTATTATGTGTTTGGATTGGAATTGTGTGGGGTGGAATTGAGTGGTGTGCAGTACATTTGTGTAGTGGAATAATGTGGCAAGGCGAATAGATAGGGGTAAATGCTGCACAGACTAAATAGAAAGGAAGATATAGAGAGGTAGTTTGCGCACATAGAGGTGAACAAACTCCTTACAGAGAAGCAGAGAGTGTGAGAGAAAAAGAGAAAGTAGGGGAGAGCAGGCAACAGATGGGAGGGAGCGCCTGGGTACGCAGAAAACACCCCATCAAGAGGAGGAGAGCGTGGGTTTGAGGGACAAACATTGAAAAGGCATGTAAAAATGGGGCTGGAAAACCTGAAATCAACCATATGAGAGAGGCGGGAAAAGTGTGTGAGAGAGCGAAAGAGAGGGGTGAGAGAGAGGGACGAGTGGGGTAGGCAAAAGGTGGGGGAGGCGAGAGGTGGACCAGTGCACAGCATGAGGAGGCACAGGAAGGTAGCATGTGTGAGCAGGCAGTATAGAGAGGAGAGAAGGAGGGATGAGAGGGGGCAGTTAGATTGCGAGATGAGAGGGGGTAGTGGCATTGTGAGGGGGAGATTAGAGGGGCAGGGGTGTGGGGGAGAGATGACCTGATTGATGGAAGTGCGAGGGAAAGATGGGTTGTATTGGAATTGGTTATTGTGGAACTGTGTGGCATAGGCTTGTATGGTGTGATGTGGAGTTGTGTAGTGGAAATATGTGGCATGGTGTGCTGGGAAATTATGTGGATAGTAATGAAATGGGATTACATGTACTGGAATTATGTAGAGGGAGATTATGTGTTATGGAGTTTAATATGTGGAATGGTATTGGTGTTACGGAGTGGCATGTTGTGGAGTTGAATTATGTGGTGTGCTGTTACATTTTGTGGCATGATGTGGAAATCTGTGGTGTGAATGGGAGGCATATGGTGTGTTGTGGAATTGTGTTTGTATTTGATATGTTGTTTGGTGTGGAATTATGTGGTGTGTTTTGGAAATGCGTGGAGTTGAATTGTGTGGCCTGGAACTGAGTGGCTTTGAGTGAAATTATGCGTATTGGAATGAAGTGTCAAACTGTGGAGTGCATTTATGTGAACTGCTGGTATGTGGCATAGAGTGCATTTATGTGGGATGCATTTATCTTGTGTTGAGTATAGTGTAATTATGTGGCGTGTAAATATGGAGCACTAAGTGGTATTATGTAGAATATAATTGTGTTGCATTATCTAGAGCTGTGTGGCATTGAATTGTGTGGTGTTGTGTGGAATAAAGTGGGTAGATTGGAGTGGAATTATGAGGCATGTTGTGAAGTTGAATTCATTTTGTGCAATGCCTATAGGTCTCACATTTGCAAGAAGAGCTATTGGTGTTGTTCATGACAATGTCTTTTACTGGTGTGTTATTGAGTGGAGTGGAAATATGTGGTGTGAAGTGGAATTTTGTGGATTGGATTAGAATTGTCAGTTGTGGAATTGTGTGGTTTGTAAATGTGTGGTGTGGAGCGAATGTGTGTAGTGGAATTATGTGGCATGATTGTGCAGTGGAATTATGTGGATAGTGATTATATGCATTGAGTGTACTGGAATTATGTAGAGTGTAACTGTGTGTCATGGAGTTAATTATGTAGAATGATATTGTGTGTTGTGGAGTTGTATGTAGTGGAGTTTAATAAGGTGGTGTGCTGTTAGCTTTTGCGACATGATGTGGAATTCTGTGGTGTGGATTGGGTATGTGGTGTGGATTGATTATGTAGCGTGTTGTGGAATTGTGTTGAGGAGTTGAATGATGTGGTTTGGTCTGGAATTATGTGGTGTGGAATGGAAATGTGTGGAGTTGAATTATATGGCATGGAACTGTGTGGCGTTGAGTGCAATTATTCTGATTGGAATTATGCCACATGGTGCGCTACATCAGTCTGTCATTTTGTAGACTGTCAAATGCATTTGTTCACTGCTATGCAGTAATCCGAGAAATACACAACGTAATTAAGAAAGAACACATCACTTTACAAGTATCTAAATCTGATGAATTCATTGCAAACATCTGCTAAAAGCAGAATACGCCATTATAGGGTTAAAAGCCAAAAGACTGCACACACAGCAATATCACTGAAAAGTATGCCATGTTTAAGTATTTGGCAATATTAAAGAAACATTTGGCATCATTGGAAACATGGAAAAGCCCCATAACAGTTCACATGAAACACGTTTTGACTGCTGCTGGACCAGTGCCTCATAATAGCATGCAAAACATGTACGTAAGTAATTTACTTTATGGACTCAATGAGCTTGTTATCAAATGCCGGCGAAGGTTACCATTTTTAACAAAAAATTTACTGAACGCATTTCCGATGGGGATATTATTATACCTAATAAACACGTACCTGCAAGCTGCTGTCTGCCCTCATCACTTCAAGCACTAAAATGGATCTGTAGATAGGGAGGTTTTCTAAATTGATCAGCTGAGAACCAAGGAGCCCGATTGTTAAGGCTGCAAGGTAGCTAAACAGTGTAAACCGGAAGTGATGACATATTGGTGAACTGTAAACACTTGACCTTGGGAGTGGACAGGACAGTTCATCGGAAATATAATTAGAAGAATTTGGAAGCACATTGGAAACCCGTAAAAGCAGAGCCTGAAAGATCTGGAGAGCTGCAAATCATCCGAGAGTGCTTCGGGGAGATAGAAACGTGAATTGGGAGCGCTTGCTCAAGCAATGTGGAGCTTAGAGTCATTCCTACGAACTTGCTGCACCCCAAAGAACGTAGATGTGGGAGAATGCGAGCTTTGGAAAGGAGACACAATAGTCTTGTCTTTGGACAGACATTGTTGGCCGGATCGTTTGTTTCATGTGAAACAAACAAAAAACATAACGTAAAGACTGCCACTCCCACCCAAACACACTGATCTATGCCCAGGAATATTCAGAGTAAGGTTGTGGCGTACATATTAAAGCTGCTGACTGTAGTAACAGGGGAAGAGTTTTCGTGTCTTGCTTGCGTTCCTAATAAAAAATAAACACAGTCACGTAATTACGAGTTAAGAAAAAGGCAAATCGAAAAGCAACTGCAGACGCTGCACGTGAATTAGCAGTAGGAATGTGTAAACGCTTAGAGGAAAAACAGCTGACATTTAGAACAAGCAGCCGTGCTGCCGCGAAAGTGATCGCGATCAAATATTAAAGCGGCCGCGAAAGTGAAAGTAATTGCGGAAAAGCGCGACGCGCGCTCCCGCGCACATGCACTGTG
This sequence comes from Triturus cristatus, assembly GCF_964204655.1. Lineage (NCBI taxonomy): Eukaryota > Metazoa > Chordata > Amphibia > Caudata > Salamandridae > Triturus > Triturus cristatus. The sequence continues at coordinate 860,398,178 of NC_140581.1, forward strand.
GCTCTAGGCTGGCCTGGTAGCACTTTTTGGAGCCCTAACAAAATGTCTCGCCAGACCAGCGCATGCGCTGGGTCAGGCGAGACCTAAAAAGGAAAGCTGGTTCTTCCTGGTTTCCATGCACTAGTAGGACTGAGTTTGCCTACCTGGGTATGGGAAGTAAGCTCCCCAACAGACTTCTGGGAGAGGTGGGGTATCAAAGCTTGCTGGTTTGCCTATCTACATTCCATACAAACATTATCATTCACCTAGAAGACTGGTAGATGATCTATGGAATACTCTAACACCTATCCAAACCTCTATTTTAAACACAGCCCCTTCCCAAAAGCAGTACCTTACCAGAGTTTATTCAAAGTTACATTTATTCAAGTCATGACCCAAACCTCAAATATAATTCTAACCCAGCCCCTTAACACACCCAACACGCATATCCTCTCCCTAAAACATTAAGGTATTTTTTTTATTATCCGATTTTCTCCATGATTACCCAAACTAAAAAAAAAAAAAAAAAAAAAAAAAAGAATGCGCATTTTTTAATTTGTTTCCCCCATAATGCTTTAAATGCCTGTGGAAAATTCTGAGCAACCTGAAAGCTGTGGAAGACCGTGGACATCCCTGGAAGTGAAGAGGCTCTTTTAACCTTCAGTCGCCTATCCAACCGTATACAGGAGGAGCGAGGCACTCGCCTTCAGAGCCTTACTTGATTAGTCAGAATAAAAGTTTGTGTAAACAAAATAAATTAATTAAATTCACTAACCACGGTTTTTCACTTAACACTGGTCAGTGCAGAAGAATATTAAGAAAAATGTTGACACACATCAGAAGACCCCAGAGAACTCTCTGCAATGAAATGGAACTTATGGAACATCAGCAGCACCCAAACTAGCCAGAGCTTTCTTCATCTCTAAAATCTCTGCACAAAGGGGGGAGTTTTTAGATGTTTTTCATTTGTTTCATAACACCTTATTGTGAACTACTATGGCATTTCTAGGATGGACGACGTTTAACTTAGACTACAGCGGAGGGGTAAGGGACCCACCTACCCTTCCTGGAATAAGCAAGGTGTTGATATTTTCCTTGGTTGGAGCTTTTCTGTGTATTTTTGAAATGTCAATAAAAAGATTTAAACCATAAAATCTCTGCACGAAAACTACTATCAGCTTTATCCAAGGTCGTGGGGCCCTCCCCACTACAAAAACAGAAGCTGTATGACTCCCACTAAAAACGCAACAATGTGAGAAGCTGGGAAGAGTATCTGGTAACATTGCAGCTAGCATCCAACATAGAGAGGCCTGTTCTCTATCCTAAAGCCTCCTGTTGTTTGTCCATTAACTCCACAACGATGGTCCACGCAGCCATCTGACCTTATGGACCCCTTATCAGATGAACCCTTAGACCCAATCTAGCTGGTGAACGTTTGGCGCTAGAAAACAGAGCTCACAGATCACTCATTCGACTGAGCCCATCTAACCCACATTTTCCAGCTTTGGACACTTACAAGACAGCATACCTTTGCACAGTTTAAGTGTCACTTATTTTTCAAAAGAAACATTTTTTGTTTTTACTTTTTTTCTCCATTCTCCATACTCCATTATGCTCCCCAAAAGCCCACTGCATTTGTTTCCAGTGTTTCTCAATGTCCCATTTTACACTTTTTTTCGTCATCATTGCTCTTTCTATGTTTTGTGGTAAACCGATTATACAGTTTTCATTTTATAAATCTGGGTTGAAGCTTGCAAACATTACTCTTTTAACTGTAATGTTTCTTCTGTTGCTGTCAACGCAGGACCGATTATACCAGAATACGTTTTCCGTTAAGGCCACGGTTAAAAGGGATGTGACAGGCTACTTCCAAGGAGTCTTTGGTGTGCTTTGGTAAGACCTGTATAGCTAGGGTGATGTGCCCGTTACCATATTTTGCAACGAAGAGCATGGCAACTTTCCCTTTATGTCCTTCTTGTAGACTTTCACAACCGCCCCGAGGAGTTCCTAGTGAGTTAAGTAGAGTTGACTAAAGGATTTCTACTAATCACTTTTTTAGTTATCTTCGTAACCTTCTTCAGCAACAAAGATCACTTACACAATCACTGTGATGAAAGAAAGGTCACCCTTCAGCATTTAGTGTATTTACCATGTGTGCCACTCGATTTGATAACTGGAGATCACAGCTTGAAATTCTATTGCAACATCAAAATCACTACACTCACGTGTGTCATTTCCAAACCCATTAGTCAACTTCCTTTTATTAATTTGCTTATTACGTTTCTTGCCAATGAAATAAATCAACATGTATCCTCACCTTGAGTTCATCGGAGTTCCATATTTACATGCAAACTAATGCTATAAAACTATCACATGGTGCATCCAACCGGTCTGTTTCGCTTCTTACACGTGTAGTTTTCAGGTATTGATCATCCGGTTCTTTTATGAATTTGCCACGCCTGCATAAGTGCTGGTGATTGCTAGGTCAGATCTGTGTGCACAGATATCTGGAATCTGGGCCCTTGTTGGTCACTGCGCTTTGCAACAAATTCTGCGGATCCTAGAAAAGTTGATTGGCACATTCACACGGTGTAGAACATTGCTTCACTCGGCTAACACACCGATTCTACAGTTTCTCACTTGAACCCTGCTCTCTCTGAACTCAGCTGACCTTCACCATTCTTCTTGCATTAGGTGGCAATGTACCTACACCTACGTTTGCACAAGGACGATGTGTTTATCCTTCTTTGCCAAACATTAATTGCATGTTCAAAACTGTTGAGCTGTTATCAGATGCTCTGAAAGACAATACCAAAGACGACTTAGAATCATAAGCCTTTTTTTGTTTTTTACATACGCTAGGATACATATAAATAACATTAAAAAGTTGTGTACCCAAGGATAAGGGATTGACGGAGCACCAGTGAATATGGTCAGGCTATAGCAGGATCTGATCCTCGAGGTAGTATTGGGTATCAGAAAGGAGAGATTGGCCATTAGAGAGTTCATGGAGGAAGTCACGCTGATGGTGAAGGTCCACCATGATCTCCTCCGGATAAGGAAAAATGGAAGAGTGGGCCACTCCAGGCCCTGCCACCGAAATAGGTTTGAGAGTGGGTTCCTTTGATAGAAAACATTTTCATTCGTCCCTATCTCATCTTCATCAGACTGCTGAATTACCCACACCTTACAATAGGATATTTGAAGTGGGGTTCATCAGAAGTCCACTGATGGCTTCCTTGGGGACGTGCAGGGACGGCCATTCAATTATAGGCTCTGAGAGGGTACAATAAATGACGTCTGTAGTCAATATGAATTTAACAGTCACAGTATGAACTAGTGGCAGCAGACTACCCCACAATAGGCATGTTTTGCTAAACGGTCCGTAGTACTCGTTTGTTCAGTTATTACTACTGCTAACAATTGTGGGTTTGATAATGGTGGTAGCCGTAAGATACTGAAAGGGGAACTCGCAAAGAGTCAACCTGTGATCACCTAGGCTCGCTTCACCCAGAAGAATAGCATCTCCCAGAAGCAGAGTGATAACACACAATTTGTTTTACTCAGTAGTTTGCTCATGCACTAATAATATGCATTTCGAAAATGCAAAGAGCAGCTATCTACTGAAAGTAAAGTATTGATCTCACGATTTAGCAAACAAGCAATAGTGATCAAAATCATTTAACAAGCCAATGTGCCAATTAGGTCTTGAAACAAACGTTCACAATAAGCCTACCCCCCCCCCCCCTCCTCCCAACAAGTCCTGTAATTTAAAGGAAGAAATTCCAGCCACTCAGGCCTATATTTAACGTTACACGGTGAAGTCAGACTTTTCCTTTTACACCACCCACTCTTATGTGAGGACATTGTGAAACGGGAAAGCCAATTAATCAGTATGGATTAGTTACTTACCTGTAATCCTAGTTCTCTTCCAGGGGTATCCTCATCAAAGTCATAAGCATTAGAATATTCCCGCCCATGCGCGGGATCCCGGAAACAGTATATTATATGTGCCCCACATATATATATCCATACATATATACCTATATGTATACACAAGCAACTGCAGCCAATAAACCCTAGAGCTGAAACATGCTGTAAGGAATTTCCACTATACATAAAAAAATAGCATTATAAACACGAGAAACAACATTATAACTTGTTTAGAAACTGTTTTAATGCTCAGAAAACAGCAGAAATTCTTATAAATCACTGAAAGCATAGGAAGCTCCCAGGCTGCATTGCAAATACCCAGTCTAAAAAGACTGAAAAGCTAACTAATAGCTGCATAGCAAAAAACTGACACCGTGCCTTTAAGGCACACCTGACCCCCAACTTCCCATCATGCCTCAGGGGTGGCAGTTAGGTCAGTTCTTTGCGGAGACTGAAAAGTCATGGCACAAAGAAATAATAACCTCTGAAAAAAATAGCACACCTTTGCCCGGGGAGGCGGGAGGGTTGTTTATGACTTTGATGAGGATACCCCTGGAAGAGAACTAGGATTACAGGTAAGTAACTAATCCTCCTCTTCCAGGGGATCCTCATCAATAGTCATAAGCATTAGAATAGAATAGCGAGCCTCAACTCATCCCCCTGCGGGCAAAGGAAAGAAACAGAGAATGAACAGTATGCTTAGATAGACCAAGCTACCCAAAAAGGTTCCTCAAGGAGGCTTGGCCTACTTGGGCATCCGCCCTGGAATCGGATTCTAGGCAGTAGTGCCTGGTAAAGGTATGAACCGATTTCCAGGTGGCCGCCTTGCAAATCTCTGCCATTGGAACGTCATGCAAGAAAGCTACTGTGGCCGCTTTCCCTCTAGTAGAATGAGCCTTAGGGGCCAAAGGTAAGGGCCTTTTCGCCAGCTGGTAGGCTAGGGTAATGCAGGAAACAATCCATCTGGAAATGGATCTCTTAGCTGCTGGGAAGCCTGTTCTCATGGCGCCATAGTTGACAAATAGTTGATCCGTCTTCCTAATGCCTTTGGTACTTTCCAGGTAGAATTTAAGTACCCTCTTGAGGTCTAAGGAGTGAAGCGACCGCTCAGCCGGGGTCGCTGGATTCGGGAAGAAGGATGGAAGAGAAATGGACTGATTAATATGAAAATCAGACACTACCTTAGGGAGAAAAGATGGATGTGCCCTCAAGACCACTTTGTGCTGGTGAAAAACTGTGTACGGCTCTTTAGTACACAGCGCCTGGATTTCGCTTACTCTGCGTGCCGATGTAATAGCTACCAGAAAATCGGCCTTCCAAGACAGATGCTGCAAGGAAGCTCTGTGGATTGGCTCAAAAGGTGGGCCCATCAATTTGGACAACACTAAGTTTAACTCCCACGGAGGAGAATGGTTTCGAACAGGGGGGTAAACTTTCTTCAACCCCTGTAAGAAGTCCTTGACCCCCTGCATCTGGAAAAAAGAAGGCTGATTGGGAGACCTCCTGTACGCTGTAATGGCAGACAAGTGGACCCTGATTGATGCATACTTTAAGCCTGATCTCGCTAAGTGCAGAAGGTAAGGGAGAATGACATCCTCCTGCCCCTTCGTAGGATCAAGGTGATTCTCTCTACACCAAATGAAGAACCTCTTCCACTTAAACGCATAAGACGCTCTCGTGGAGGGTCGCTTCGCTTCTTTCAGAATATGCATGCAATCAGGCGGCAGACCTAAATGTCCGTATTGCAGGACCTCAGGAGCCATGCTGTTAAGTTCAGCGAGGGAAGGTTGGGATGCAGAATCCTCCCGCCCATCTTGGACAGCAGGTCCGGCCTGCAAGGCAGTCGCCTGTGAGGTCGCACCGACAGATGGATAAGGTCCGGGTACCACCACTGGCGCGGCCAGTCCGGAGCTATGAGGATCATCTTCATGTCGGATCTGAGCAGCTTGGATACCACCTTCGGAATCAGAGGCAGGGGCGGAAAGGCGTAGGCAAATGTCCCTGACCAGTCCATCAAAAGAGCATTCCCCCTGGTCCCTGGACGGTGGAATCTGGACACAAAGGCGTGGCATTTTGAATTTTCGTCGTCTGCAAACAGATCGATTTCTGGACGACCCCAACAATGGAACAGGTCGGCCACCACTTCGTCGTGTAGCACCCAGTCTGGCTGATCTTAGAAGTGCCTGCTGAGTGCGTCTGCTTTGAGATTCAACTCCCCCGGAAGGTGCACTGCCACTACCGAGAGGTTCCGGGCGAGCAGCCAGTGCCAGATCGCCTGTGCCTCCAGGGAAAGAGGACGTGACCGAGTCCCGCCCTGTTTGTTCAGCTAGAACATGGTCGTGGTGTTGTCGGTCTGCACCAGGACTGAATCGGCCTTGATTGCAGGGAGGAACGCCTTTAGAGCAAGGTGGACTGCCCGGAGTTCCAGCATATTTATGTGGTAGCCCTGCTCTTTTGTAGACCACCGACCCTGTATTTGGAGGCACCCCATGTGGGCCCCCCAACCTTGCAGCGACGCATCTGTCACCACCGATTGCACCGGAAGTGGCTGGTGAAAAGGGACTCCCACCATCAGATTGTCCTGGCGAGTCCACCATGCAAGGGAAGATTTCGCCACCTGGGAGAGAGAGATTTGATCTCCCCAACGGCCTGTGGACTGATCCCATTGGTCCTCTAGAGCTTGCTGCAAAGGTCGCATTCGCAGTCTGGCGTTGGGAATGAGAAAAATGCAGGACGCCATGGATCCCAGCAGAGATGCTACCTGCCGAGCTGACGGCCTCTGCATCTGCTGCATAAGCCTGCATTTCGGCTTCATTGAAGACAGTCTCTCCCCCGAAGGATACGCTTTTCCCACGCTTGTGTCCAGAACGGAGCCAAGGTAGTGGATGGTCCGAGTGGGCTGCTGCACGGACTTTGCCATGTTGACGTGAAGGTCGAGAGCGTGCAACTGTCTCAGACAGGTCTGGAAGTCTTTCTTCACCTGTTGCTGGGATGGAGCCTTCAGCAACCAGTCGTCTAAGTAAGGGTAGACGAATAGACCCTGCTTGTGTAGGCAAGCCGCCACCACTGCCATACATTTGGTGAAGACTCGCGGAGCCGACTTGAGCCCGAATGGAAGGACTTTGTACTGATAATGCTTGCTTCCGACCACAAACCGCAGGTACCTGCGGTGATGTCTCGCAATTGAAATGTGGAAGTACGCATCTTGGAGGTCCACCGAACACATCCAATCCCCTACTTGCAGATGTGGACATATTTGATGAAGCGCCAACATACGAAACTTCTCCTTGATGATGACTTTGTTTAGGAGACGAAGGTCCAGAATCGGCCGAAACTTGTGCTCTTGATCTTTTTTGGGCACAAGGAAGTATCGGGAGTACACTCCTTTTCCGATTTGCGAAGGAGGAACTTTTTCTATGGCCTGCTTTAGCAGAAGGACCCTCACCTCCTTTTGGAGCAGCTTTAAGTGGTGAGGATGGGACTTTTTTGGCGGGATGTCTTTTGGATGCACTCGAAAACGTAGCGCATATCCATTTTGCAGTATATTCAGCACCCAGCGATCTTTTGTGATGCTGTCCCACTCTGCCAGATGTTGTGACGCACTTCCCCCCACTGGAGTGGGCAACGGTCGTAGAGGAAGCCACCGCTCATGACTTTCCTCCTCTTGTGGTAGTGGAGGACTGTTGCTGGTGTCCACCCCTGCCCCTGGTGGATTTTCCGCCTCGAAACTGCGATTTTCCTTGGGTTTTACTCTGAGACCACTGAGGGGTTTGAACCCTCTGTTGAGGCCCCTTGCGTTGGGTGGGTCTAAAACGGCGCTTGAATTCTTTTTTCTTCTCCAACCCCACAGCTTTGAGGGTGTCCAGTTCAGTTTTCATGCGCCCCATCTCCTCATCCGTGTGAGTGCCGAAGAGGGAGGTGCCAGAGAACGGAAGGTTTAAAATCCGTTGCTGCGCATCCGGCTTGAGCCCTGTCAGCCGCAACCAGGACGACGACCTGGCGCATACTCCGTGTGTGTAGGAATGGGCTGAGAGCAGCGCACCATCCGCCGCCGTGCTAATCGACTGATTAGCCACCAGTGACCCTTCAGTGACTATTTCTTCGAAGTCCTTTTGGTCCTCCTTCGGGAGCTTGGACTTGAACCGCTCCATAGAGTCCCAGAGAGCCCTATTGTATCTGCCCAACAGCGCCGCCGCGCTGGAGATCTTGAGGGAAGCCGCTGCGGACGAGCAGGCCCTGCGCCCCCAGGAGTCCTGGGTTCTGCTCTCCTTATCCGGAGGAACGGAAGAGGACGCCGATACCGTCTGATCCTTTCTTGCAGCCGCCACTATTACTGAGTCCGCAGGAGGGTCCATTTTCACAAAGACAGGATCAGAGGTAGCCGGCTTATATTTTTTGAGGATACGAGCCGGAACCGCTTTGACGGTCGCTGGGGTGAGGAAGGTGTCCATGACGGGTTCCATGATCCCTGGGACCAAAGGCAGCAGTGGACGAGAGGCAGACTTCTGGTGAAGTGTTTCGAAAATCACCAACGTGGTGACTTGGGGGACTGACATCTCAATCCCCAACTTCTGCGCCCCCCTCTGCAGCACCTCATGGTAGGTGTTGATGTCGTCTATGGGCGAGACCCTGGACACTGGGCTGCCCGATAGCGTAGGTGAATAGTCCCTTATTGAGGACCTGGTGAACGAGGAAGATGACGTTGATGGTGACCTCCGATCCCGGCGACGATCACGAGGCTGAACGCCCCTCCCGCCTGGGGGAGCGAGATCTGCGTCGCCGACTCTCAGGCGACTTCTCACGTGCTGGTCTGGGAGGACTTGCTCTGTCCACTGCCTCCACCAGCCGTTGCAGCGGAGAGTCATGCACTTGACTGACATATTCCCGCAGTCTCCTTGTAGTCCCTGAGTCCTGCCAATGATGTGCTGGCAGCAGCCATCTGGGCGACAGTCGTACCGCAGAAATGGTCCCTTGAGTCTGAGGGGAAGACCTGCGGAGTTGGCTGGCAGACTCTCGTGGAATTGCCGGTCGTGGAGATGCCCCTGAGCGTGAGGAGGAATGGCGCGAAGCCGACTCCGTCACCAGGACAACCGACCTGTCCGAGGCCTGTCTCGACGTCGAGCGTGGTCTCGACGTCGATCCGTGGCTTCGCCTTCTTTCTCGCCGGGACTCTCCCCTTCTCGACGTCGAACGACGCCTCGATGTGGACCGGCGGCCATGTTCAGCCGGCGAAGAATGCCGCCTCGACGTCGAACGGCGGTGTGAAGCCGACGACGGAGGCCCTCTCTCCCTCGACGCCGAACGCCGTCTTGATGCCGGCGGAGATGCTGCCACTCTCGACGTCGACGTGGATGGTACCCTCGACGCCGAACGCTGCCTGGATGACGACGGCGGAGGACTCTTCCCTCTCGACGTGGATCGCTGATGGAGTCGCGACGACGGAGGGGATCGTGCCCTCGACGACGGAGGGGTGACACTCCTCGACGCCGATCGTCGCCTGGTTGACGACGGCGGAGGTTCCCTGCTCCTCGACGCCGATCGTCGCCGAGATGACGACGGCGGAGGTTCCCTGCTCCTCGACGCCGATCGCCGTCGGGTTGACGACGGCGGAGGTTCTCTGCTCCTCGACGCCGATCGTCGCCTGGTTGACGACGGCGGAGGTTCCCTGCTCCTCGACGCCGATCGTCGCCGGGTTGACGACGGCGGAGGGGTGGTGTCTCTCGACGCCGATCGTCGCCGGGTTGACGACGGCGGAGAGGCTCTGGTTCTTGACGCCGATCGCCGCCGAGTTGACGATGGCGGTCTAGACTTCGACGTCGACGACGTACCTGCTCTCGACAGCGAGCCCGCTGTCGAAGGTCCCTTCTTTGAAACATGACCTACCGGAAGATCTTTCCTCAGCGCCGGTCCCGACGCTGAGGCGGAAGGACGAGAGGACTTGCTTCTAGATGTATCTCTAGGCCTCTTGGAGCCCTTCCTCACCGGAGATCGCCCTCTGGATGGTTGTGCCAGGCCATAAAAGCGAATTTGCTCTCTGTCCTTCAAAGTTCTCTTGGACAGGCTCTGGCAGTGAGGACATGTCTTGGACTCATGATCCTCCGGTAGACACAGGATACAGACCCTATGAGAGTCAGTCCTGGCCTTCTTCTTGCCACAAGCAGGGCAAGGATCGAAAAGAGATGGCATTTTAAGGTAGAAAAAATGCCCAAAACTGCCTAAAAAAGACAGCCTCCTACTTCTTTAGATGTAAAACGTCGAAGTAAGGGAAAAAACAGTTGAAAAACAGACAATATTTTCTGACAAACTCAGAAAAAAGTGGAGCTCTGTTGCCAGGATCCTTCCAGAAGGAGCCGGAAAGAACAACTGACCTAACTGCCAACCCTGAGGCATGATGGGAAGTTGGGGGTCAGGTGTGCCTTAAAGGCACGGTGTCAGTTTTTTGCTATGCAGCTATTAGTTAGCTTTTCAGTCTTTTTAGACTGGGTATTTGCAATGCAGCCTGGGAGCTTCCTATGCTTTCAGTGATTTATAAGAATTTCTGCTGTTTTCTGAGCATTAAAACAGTTTCTAAACAAGTTATAATGTTGTTTCTCCCGTTTATAATGCTATTTTTTTATGTATAGTGGAAATTCCTTACAGCATGTTTCAGCTCTAGGGTTTATTGGCTGCAGTTGCTTGTGTATACATATAGGTATATATGTATGGATATATATATGTGGGGCACATATAATATACTGTTTCCGGGATCCCGCGCATGGGCGGGAATATTCTAATGCTTATGACTATTGATGAGGATCCCCTGGAAGAGAACTGCAGCATTGTTTGGGTTTTCATGCACATCATTCAAGAACACTGCTGTAAAGGTCTTCCAAAACAATTAAGAATAGCCTCATAATGTAACTTTTGAGGGATAACCAGATGCAGGTTTCAGTAGTTTCAGGGCTCCTCCGAAAGACCAGTGGACCTTAAGCAGTCTGCTGCATATTCTCACTTGTGAGGCTTCCACGACATAGCTGATCATATCTCGCTGATGTATCTAATAGGCAATTCAAACTGAGTGCAAGATGCTAAAGTTGGAAGCTGGGGCTTTGAGGGGCCACGATTGGTCAAAACACCGAGGAATAGCTGCATACTTTTCAAAAACACGTTTATCTGCTTTCCAAGAGATAAAATGACTTAATGTATATGCCATCTTCTTTAGAAAACATGCTTAGAAAAAAAAAAAAAAAAAAAGGACAGGGAGAAAGTAATTATTAGGTGCTAATTTCTTTTTTTTTTTTAAATGCACCAATCAGCAAATTTTTCTTCGGAAATTGGAAGTGGTGTTTCAAGCTATCTACAACTACTCAAGGGAGGTCTGATTAGTGATCTACGAGATTTTGTAGACGAGTATCCATGTTCTTTATCAGTTTCATAACATTGTCAATTATAATAGAGGGTTTGCTAGATTTGCCATTACATGAATATTTCACCTCCTGACAAGACAAGATATATGCCAAGGCACAGAAGCCGACCCAGAATAGATGGTCCACAGCAAGCAAAGGGTGGCTGTAAGAGTGCTCAACTGATCATAGGTACAACTATGCTCTAAAGAACGTCCTTACTAATCAGTGAGCAAATGAAAAAAACTGGATTATTCTACGTTGTCCTAATTCAGATAAAGCACGTTTTGTGAAATTCTATTTAAAAAAAATAGCACAGTTCATGAAAGTTGTAGTGGTGTTTTTATATTTTGGGAGAAATCATCTGCAATAGGTTTATAAAGTCACAGAATAAGCAATTTTTAGATAGACATCACATAATCTGCAGTTACATAATTGAAAGAAAAAATGGACTTGCTACAAATTCATGAAATTGTAAAATGCTGAATTTCACGCAATTACACATAATCTAGCACACTCCTTAATAGAAATGAAAAGAACACGTAGGCCTGATGCAAGAAGAAATATACCCTTCCAAGCAAACCAAATGAATATATTTCAGAATTCCTGTGGTTGCCAAATATTGAGTTTCTAAACTCAGTTACTAGCCAGTGTTTTAGCGGTACTCCTTGGTGAGCACACCTTGCTGCGAATCTTGCACACATTATTCAGGCCATCGAATCAAGTCTCATATTTTCTTGCAAAGAATGCATCCATCCAGCTCATTTATGTAAAATAGTGTATGTACTTTTTAAGGAACAGGAGCACATCTATAAGAAACACTGTACCGAGCAACACGATTATAGTAGAGAAATCAATATCACATTGGGGGCGCCAAAATGTAGTTTGGTGTGTGGTAATTGAAAGCAATTATAAGATTATAGACAAATATTATGCACATAATACAGAACATTTCAAAAGGGGACATAATCGTGATGTGGAGGTCATCAGTCATAAAGGTAGTCTAGTAGTAGGAGATATGCCTCCAGTGCAGTTTAGTTTACATAGTAAGGAGATTTCTCACATGTCTGCAAGAACTGAATTGCAATCGAGGGGTGCAATTGGTTAAAGGAACGGACCTCCATGCAGCACAAAGTGATTGGCAGTGTCTAGCTAGAATTGCTATACTACCTGAGGGGAAGACAATGGGAGGTGGAAGGAATGACAATTTGGGGTAGAAAGGATAAACCAGCAGTGGCCAAAATGCACTCAACACAGGCCCACAAAGCTGCTAACAAGGTGGATACGATTTGAGCTTCACCGCCTCTAAAGCCTGCTTTTGCTCATAGCACTTAATTATGCAAAGTATAGAGAGAGTCATGCAAAGGGGAGGATGGAGGGCTGGATGTGAATCTATGAAAGATAGTAACAGAGGTAAACTGTAGACACATGTAATTCAATTTCTTCTCAAGTTTTGGATTTCATACAGTCACATGATTAAATAGCTAACTAAAAAAATAGTGCCAGAAATTAAAAGTCAAAGGCATAAATGAGGATCACATTAATTAAATATGTTGTGCAGCACCACCTGGCCCATTCCGGACTTCGGTCTGGTCTGCATGGCCAAGCAGTAGTGTCTTTTAAAGGAATGGTAGGATTTGCATGTCATAGCTTTGCAGAATTGCAAAAAAGTTGCATTTGCAGCAAATCCTCTAGCACAGTATACTATAACTGTTTTCCAGAGAGAACTCTTAGCCTTGCAGTGGAAATGGGAGCCACAAGCGGCTACCCCAACAGTAGATACCACGCTTCATCAAAGGCTAGCCCTTGTCACATCTAGATATAACTTTAGACTTGCTTTACTTTGAATGCAAGAAGAGACCTCTCTGAAAATGTTGCCTGTTTAAGAAAAAAGTGTAGCAATTATTCAAATGAAAGTCTGAAGGTTTCTTTGGCATGAAACAAAGGTTACCCAGCAGTACGCCTCAGGAGGTATGATGGGCTGATAGAGGACACCTGAGTTTCACTCATTCATCTTGCTGGAGCTACAGTCAACAACAATGACCTCTTCCCAAACAGATTTTTCAAATGTCTGAAGTAATTGCTTAGAGGAGGTGGGGGATCCAATAAGGTTTGCTTGGATTGTGCCGAGGTCCCACGAGGGGGTTCTTAACAACCCTCTCATAAATACTGAGAAAGGACTGTGTGTGTTTGGTTGTCTTTTGGACTTTGATCAGTAGGGCAGATTTTGTCAGCCACAGCAGCTAAGCAAGTATTCTCCGGCCAAGAGGCAGTCTGTCTAGCTTTAGAGGGGAGTGAGGTTGAGGGATCAGTTTTCAATGATCGGGAGGTAACAATATGCTTTGAAAGTTGTCGGTATGTCCACTGACATTGTGCACAAGTCAATATTGGCAACACTAGGAACAGCATGCAGATCTCTCTAATTTTGGAAGCAGCTAAAGACAAGGCAGTGGAAGGAAAAGCAGAAGAGATATCCAATCACTCTCGCACCCCAAGATGCCACCTTATATTAGTACCAAATAGGCACTTTAAGTCCTGCAGGGTTGGAAAGAGATACTGTATAGGGGTTCCTAACAGACTAAAGATTAGGTTTAGTTGCTCATCATACTGTTACCACTTGTGACAGGACACGTAGAACCTGCTCAAGGAGTTTGTGTGGTCGCTGCAAAGTTCTGATTACAACATATTCCCAATTTTCGAAGCTCTGGCACCACTGTGTGCCAAGTTCCTCTGGAAACTTCACATGCAAAATTGGCACTGTAGAATGAGCAAGAAGTCATATGACATGCAGCCCAGGAAGGCATTTTATGACCTCACAATATAAGTGGACTTTATTTGCAGGAAGAAGGCCAGGTGTTTCCGTTTTGTAACTCTGTTCTCATAAAGTCCTCTGCTACAAGACCTCTTTGCAGATCTTGTAGTCGTGGAATTACAGTGACTGAGATGGTTCTACATTGAGGGACAAGCATAACTGCTCCAAGATGGTGACTGCTTTAGTCTGATCTTTTGCTGGTCATCTAAATTGATGAAGCTTTCAGGAGCAAGTTGACCAACTGAAGGAATTCAATTTGTCCTGAATGACAGAGGTGGGCTACCTCTAGAAATCTGTGGCCCTTGCTTAAAGCCAAACAGAAATACTCTGAATTGAATTGATAACGTTGGCTGTTCACCACGATGCAGAGGTAGTGACAGTGGTACAGAGAAATTGGAACATGTCAACAGGCACGCTTAAGGTCATTAAACGTGGCATAGTCGCTGTATTCCAAGAAAGCCAAAATATACCATATGTCTACCTGACAGTTTGTTTGCACAGACAACAGTTCAATCTGTGGTGGCCTAAAATAGGATGCCACCCACTGGATTTCTTCTTGTGTGGAAGCATCTTAAGGAAAAAAGGCCCATCCCTGGAACCTTCTCTATCTTCCCTTTAAGTAACATGGCCAAAATAATCCTTACTGTAGAGCTTGAGCATATCTGTAGCTCTCCTTCAAGATATTAACTGTGGCGCTTTACTAATAATTCAAATTAATAGTCAAAGAAAACCATGTCTTCTACCCATTGATTGGAGGTAATGTCCTGCCATATGGGGAAATGATTTGCGATCCTACCTCTCAGAGGCGGGTTGGAGGTGCAGGCAAAATGCCTTGAGGAGCTGTGCTCTTCAGTTGTATATTTGCTATATGGTTTGAACTGCACCGCTTTCTATGTTAAGCCTAGTGCATGGTATTGCAGCTGAAATTTTTAGGAGCCTTGATGAAAGGAGGGTTATTGATGCGGATGAAAATTATGACACCGAGTTAAGGCTCTGCTTGATTACGACAGGAAGGGGGCAGCCTCTTTGTTCTGACCCGAGTGATTTTGCTCTATCTGTATAAACCCGAAAAGCCTCATTAATATGCTTGCTAAACAAATTTTTGATCAAAAGACAGGTCTATGGTCAATCCTTGGACTGTATAAAAGCAGGATCCATGTGGCCAGCAAATTCTGCACAGAATGGACGCATAAGCGATTTGTATAAAGATAGCATTGCCTACGGCCATAGACAAAGCGATTACTGTTGAGGATCCTCGTTCTCCTTAAAGGATCATTTCAGCTGCTGCACAATAGTCCTTGAGTACCGTTTCAATGAACATGGCATTGCCGTGCCAGGGGGGTTCGGACTTCAAACCTTATTGCAAGTCTCTGTGCCGCCTCACTGCTTATTATGCTACCATTCCAGAGTAAGTGTAGGGTACACATCTGGTATGGAAAGCCAGGGAGAGAGGAGGATTCCCTGTCCGTGGTGAAGAGAACTTGGAAACACTGCCTCACTTGTGTGAATGAGACACAATGCTTGTATGCAAGTGGACAGTTTGAATGAGAGAGAGAGAGAGAGAGAAGAAATGCATGCAGGCCTTGACCCTCCAGTAAACAACGGCTCACCCAGATGATCAAGGTCTCCATGTAAATTCAGATTATGCACTCTTGCAATGGGGGGATGAGTAAACAAATATGTGTTCCAGACTATTGTGCAGGTGTTGTTCTTTTGGAGAGAAAGTCCTTGGTTTCTATATAAGGTTTTATGGACCACCGCACAAAGTATATTTAGGAAAGTGAGGACAGTCTATTTCCCTGGACGACACCAACATACTGGCTAGAAAGAAACTCACGTATGCTGCTCGACTAGGAAAGGCGGCACAGATGCTGCAAAAAGTAGAAATGCTGGCTAAATATGGCACCTACTCACTAAGATCTGCTATTAGTGTAACCAGATGTGCTATGCTTTACTGCAGCCAGTAGAAGAACATGCAATTCAGATGATATACTGACACGTCACTGACCGCAACGGGCCCTACACACTGATAGGTTGCCTGGGATGACAGAATAAATCTTCAATCAAGGCAAATACCACATAAGTATCTCTGGAATAGAGCACCTGAGAATGGATCATACATAACTGACAACATGCTACAAAAAACATAGGCAACGAAACGTAGTTAAAAACCGGAGGGCCCACACTACTGGCAGACTTCTTACACAAGAGCAGAATAAAGATATTTAATCACTAAAAATGGGTTCGAATAATCTAAGGGAAGGAGAATGAATAAAAAATACAACTACATAAAGATACTACCGCTACAGCAAAATCACTTGAAGGTGTTGGAAATCGTCGCCCACTGTCGGACAGTTTTGCACACAAATCCAAGATTAAGGCAGCAAAAGTTACTTTTTAAAGGATGGTGTCTAGCACAGCTAGCATTCACCAACATTTTAACCTTACAAGAGATAGCAAAGCACTATGTAAATACCAAATACAATACAATTAGAGAAAAAAAAGACTCAAAAAAACCAGATGACCATGGAAGTTTAACTTTAGGAACGTAGAAAAATGTCGTAACTAAAAAAACGAACAGTGCATGATTCCCAAATAACTCATGCAGGGATACATTATTTTATTTCCGTTTGTGTAACGGTGGGTCCTATTGCTTGGGTGTTTCGTGTACAGATAACCCATTTTACTGCCAAAAAGTTAAGCATCCGAATTGCTGACTTATTGGCCTACAGGATTAAAGCCAGAAACAGACTGTAAGCAGTGTTTAGGTGAAAGTTATTAACTTCCAAACTCAGATTCGTAAACGGCAGATCATTTTCAGATTTGGAGAGTACAGAGGCGAGGACAAGAGGCATACACCTTTAAGCTCTCCACACAAACATTGCACAATCCATGTTGTCACAAAAACGCAAGCTGGGTTACCTGATGCAATGCCATTCACACTGGCTGCATGCGCCATGTCAGCCTCCGGTCTCTGTCCGCTCCAGAAAGAGGTTAGAGGTCATATACGTTTCAAGCATCAAGTTCAACCTGCCAAGCAACCTGCAAGAAAGAAAAGTTACAATTAGACATTCATCATACCTCTCAAAACTTTTCCTAGCTGGGGCTGAGGTGATCCTGATCCCATGCAGAGAGGCTCAAACATTAGTGTCAGGCAAGGTTAGGCTTGGGTTAATCATTGCAGTGCAAACTTGTTTCTTCTACGTCACAGCAGATGAAAACAGAAAATTTGAAGTGAAGTATTTCAGACACAAAAACACAAGCACGCGAACATTATCTTTGGAGATAGTAGAAACAATAGATGTCCATAAACTAGGTTTTACTGGTTAGCTGAAGGCCTGGTGCTGTATGGGTGAACAATGACCTTCCTTCCATACTAATCTGCACGAGGGTCTCATACATTTGGCATTTTTCTGCACACTATTGCACTATACCTTACGTTTAGATTGTTTAATGTACCTAGGCCGCCACATTTTTGCTGCACCTTATAACCGGTTATACTTCTGTCCCGGTAAATCTTCATGAATGTCCCAGCTAACCTATTAATCTGTGTGAATTATCGCCGTTCCTGCCCGATTCTCCTCGATAATGTTTACTTTACGTAATCCAAATATCCATTCTAGTGCCATTACAGTTCCTTCTTCCTTTCAGCGAGTATGCCGTCTGAACATCTTTCCAGCGTTCGTGCTCCACGCTGTCTGCGATCCGAGTTAGCGATAAGTCACACGGATTAATACCTTTGCGGGGACATTGATGAAGATTTACAGGGATGGAATTAGAACCGATTATAAGGTGATTTCTGACTTTTAAGAGGAAGACAGCCCTGAAGAAGTCTTGGGGAACTCCCTGTACGACGAAACACGTGTTGGCTGGGCAAAAGGAAGAAAATAAATAACACGAAAAGGAACCTTTGTGCATAATATTGTATACTTTAAATGTGATAGGATTTAGTGTGTGCTCAGGGTCTTGGTTATTATATGTTAAAGATCCTTCAGATCTGTTTCTAAGGAGGTTGGGCGATTCCGCCTTCCCTTGGAGTACAGCAAAATATATCAGGTCTGTTGTACAAACTCGGGAATAGTGAGCACCAGTGATTAACCCAGTAGATTTTCACCCCATTGGTGTGACGTAATCATTCCACTCATCATGGGCATTGGGATCTGTCTGAAGTTCACCTCTTCCAATTGCTGGTCATCGCTGTCCTGGAAAGTATCCGAAATGGATACTGGTGGCGGTATAGGTCTGTCTTTCTGAGGCCTAGGCGTGCTCTGAGGAGCAGGAGTTGCATCAGGGACTTCCCGCCTCGGTAGAGGCTGCTGAGCGGAGTTGGAATCAGGGAAACGTTTGTAATAGTCATTTAGAATCACGGGTAAGGCTGTGATCAACGTAACTGGAACATTGATGGAAAGTTTCTGAACATGGTACTATTCATCCTCTTGTTCCTAAGGATAATGTTCCTGAAACGTATCAAATTGTTCAACAGAGGGAAACCCCTTACCAGAGAAAGAGTAATCACCTTCAAGGTAGTCTAACTGATTATCTTCGGCTTATCAGTCCTTGATTCCTGACACTTCACCCTTAATTGTAAAGGGCTGTATGCAGGGCCAAATATACCTTCATCCTTAGATTCTGGCAAGTCCAGGAGGCGTGCTGGAGACAGACATTTTCGAAAAGCCCTGAGGGAGAGATGGCATTGTGCCCTTACTGGGAATATGTAAAATGTATTCTACCCCCATTGACGTTGGCACTGATGACGCGACACTGAGAGGAATCTTCGTAGATAGGACAGCAGCAGGTGCGGCCATCGGCGGTGAAGTGGTCGACGAGAAAATCTTCGGAGACAGGGTCGTCGTCGTGGTTTTCAGCGACGACACGGCTGCTGCAGTCTTGATCGTCGACGTAGTAGAAATCGCTGTCGACATAGTCGATGGCGTGAATGCTCCTGGTGACATAGACGGAAAGTTCTTCGTCCATGGTCGGTTTTTCTTTGATGAGGGCTCCCTGAACAGGGTATGAGGAGCAGATGGAGGTGCTGAATCAGACCTTTGATGGGAGGAAAGAAGGGTCAGTTGACTCCTTTCTTGATCTTTTTTCCTCACTAGCCTCACTGCTGTGAGAGATTTTTTTTTAGAGTCTGAGAAGAAGATGATGATTCTCTCTCTCTCTAGAAGAGGTATGAGTCTTCTCACATTCGGAGTCTGAGTCAGAAATAGCCTTCTCCTTCTGTAGCCACAAAAGTAATCGACCCTCCCAGTTTTGGGGGATTTTTGCAGAAAAAGTACAGCAGTACTTGCATTCTTTCGGCTTATAGTCAGGATAAAGACAGTACAGGCATTCTTTATTAGTAAATTACTGTCCGGTCAGTAATTTAGTTTGGAAAAAGAAAAGTAATTTAACACTACTAACACAATGCAATTACTGTGCATAACTGAGTGGGCATAGAAATTGAACTACGTCCGGTAATTCTGTACTACTGTAATCTTCGGCATACAATGCAATATTTTTAGTGGGCAATTCTTAAGTGGTGATGTGCCTTGCTCCATGGCCCTCCCAGGGGAATCTCAGGGATATGATTGTGGATGAAGCTCTTATGGATAAGGTCTCCCTCCATGCACCAAGAATGTGGGTTGTTTAATGTTCACGAACACGTGGTAGTTCTGACAGCACTCCCCCCTGGGTTGGGGTGGTCACAATGATAGCACATTTTGCCCTTTTGTGTTGCTCGTGGTCAGGTGAGTTAGGCTCAAAGGGATCTTCCTCGGGCCCAGGGAACAGCCACTCACCCAGACAAACTAGGAGCCCACCCAGCTGCAAAGACGTTTCAGGGAAGTTCAATATTCTCAGCTGGAAACCGGGACAGCAAAGTTTTAAAGGGTCACTCTGTGTCCTCTGCTTAACATTACACAATCGGAGCCACCACAAAGGATCCCTGAAATGTTGTGGGGGCAGCCCTGCAGTTCAGATCTGCTGCCTGGGCTTTCCCTCCAGCTCTCCAGCTCTCCAACTCAGCTACCACTGGAGACAAAATGGGACCTGGAGAGGCTACAGCCACATATGTCATACCCACAACACACATATCCTATATGCACCCAAGTAACAATCATGCATGCACCATCCATGCCCCACATGGATGGGCAAAGGGCCCAGCGCGTAAGGTATTGCCAGACAAATTTAAAGACATGGCAGAAGCCAGAATGTCACCTTCCTTAGTAAATGAAAATAAAAAAGCCCAGCCCTGCTCTAACACTGTCCCCGGTGTCAATCCGCTACAGCCCAGTGTGTGGACAGCAGTCACACTCATCAAAAGAAGGGTGAATATGGTGTGCCCATCTGACCAGACCCTGGCAGTTGGTCGCAATACGTGTTGCAAACTATGTCCCCAGAGAACACTCATGAAGGCTGTGTGTACTAAAGCAAAGGTCCAAAGGCTATAGCTTGCCATTGCAGTTTTGAGCCAAGGGCACACTCTACAGAGCCATGCAGGGGATCTTTCTGCAGCCCAACACTCACCAACATTTGCGGATGGTTTCCCATACTAAAACCAGTTCAAGTTTTACTCTTCTCAAGGGAATGAATTAAACAATGTTCAGGGTGGTATAAGCACACTGGCCTAATTAGTAGGTGTGTACACAAAAAAGGAATTTCTCTGAGAAGAAAACTATTTTTCCAGGGAGAAGAAAAAGTTTGCAATTGCCCTATAACCTTCCATTTGCAATTTTTGAAGAGTGTACATTTTTTTTTATTTGAATATGGAATATTTTAAGAAAGAATGTTATTTACTTAAAACACAGGTGCAATGAAATGTGGGTACATTTCCAAATCAGACTTTTTCACATTGCATACGACCAAAAGGGGCGGTATTCCTTTTCGTCTAGCAGTACAAGAATAAAATATCTTCAACTCTGATGATGTTACAAAATTTCATAACAAAACAACGGAGAAGCAACACTGTGAAAACAAACTGTATTTACTGGCGTTAGGGTAACTAACCTGCCTCAGCCATGTTTTCTTGCTCAGGCTAACATTGGGAGAGCACATCTCTGATAGAGCTGCTTTTGCATCTCTCCTCCTGAAGCATGAAAAATGCAAGAAGAGCTTGCTCAGCCGAAGCCATTTATGTTTCTGGTATTATATGAAAAACACCCTCTATCAGTTCTAGGATCTCAGGCTAGCCATCGGTTTGTGTTTATTGTAATTAATGTGACAGCTACTCAAAACGTGTGTACAGTAGGTTATAAATCTGAGTCTTGCTTTTGTCTAGCAGCTCGCCCCACAAACCATTGCAAAGGAAACCTTCACCAAATGAATCTGACTCAAATGTTTTCTTCTGTCAATAAAGCCTTTCAGACTCAGAATGGTGTGTGAGGAGATTTTCATTGACAATTAAAAATTACTTATCACAAGCCATCACAGATACTCACAAAACATACACTTCACTCATCCACCACCAGACAACAATATTTCCATCTTCAAGTCCTAGCAGTTTCAATTCCCCCAGTCAAAAGGTGTGACGCTGCAAAGTACACCTACAAAGAAAACAGTGACACATTCAACAAAGGCATCATGCACAACTAATGTGGATACAAAAGACATCCTCAAATTCTGTTCTTTGGATAGGGCATGAACCTGTCCATCAGCCTCTCGAGTAGTCCTGTCCTTAGTGGGAAACTGCCACTACAACGCGGCCATTTCCACGCAAACCTTAACCACGCATGCATTATAACGCATGCGTGATTATCACGAAAGCCTTTACCACGCATACCTTTACTACGAAATACGTAGTAAAGGCATCTGTGGTAAAGGCTAAAATTAGAAAGAGGGGGCTTGGGGGGGTCTCCCCCCAAAAATAAAAAAGTGGAGTTAAAAAGGGGGCTTGGGGGGTCTCCCCCCCCCCCCAAAAAAAACCTCACCTGATGTCACAACGAGAAGTGCAGGCAATCGGTGTTGTTTGAGAGGAAACGGAAAGAAACTTCCACTTCCTCTTTACGACGTCACCACGGAGAATGTAGAGACGACGTGAAGAGGTAAGGGGAATTTTTGTTTTTAAAAAAAATATATATATATAAAAGGATTGAGGGTTAAGGGCAGGGGTAAATATAAGAAGGATTGGGGCCTGGGGGGTCACGTAAGGGTACAGGGGAGGGGTATAACCTTTACCAAGAGTATGCCATTATCATGCATAAATTAACAACGAAAACCGTTGTAAAGGTATGCGTGGTAAAGGAAAATTCGTGGTAAAGGTTATGCGTTGAAAAAGCATTCCGTTGTAACGCATGCGTGGTAAAGGCATGCGTTGCAATGGAATGTGTTGTAACGACATACAACCGTCCTTAATTTGCAAAGACTCGAGGCACCACAAAAGATGGACTTAAGACTGCTCGAAGCAGATAAAGTAAAAGAGGTTACTATCTGGAAGTCTGATTCCTGCTTCTCGGTAAGAACATCTTCACTTGAGTATTGTTAACGCACAGCACATTAACTGGTCCACTATCAAAATACAGTTTCACTCTCATCCTTCACCTACTCCTAACAATCTTGATGAATGTAAACATATTAAATATTTTGTAACCATATTTTTGCCATACGGAGTAACTGTACAACGGATATGATTTAGTCCTCCCACCTTTCTCTATAGCATTTTGTCTATGATATTCTCTCACTCTATTAATGTTCTTCAGCCTTAGCCAAATTCTCTAACAGGTTTCTCTTTAGCAGAACATTCTTAACTCTTCTGATCAGCTGCTTTCTATCTGTACTTCTCCTCACCTTGCTTCTGTCTGCTTTGCTCTCCATTGCCAATTCTCTCGGTTCTATGTTGCAACTTTCTCTTTGCATTCAGTATTGTATTATAGCAGCCATAAAGCTATCTGCTACCCTCCCTAAGTGGTTAAGCTCTTCAACTAACATCTGGTTCCTGGGTGTCTTTTTCGAACTGCACAGTTCATAGATTGTTAGTTGGAGTGGATCTATACCACAGATGATGAGTGAAGAGCATGAGGTTTCAAAGTATGGTGAATTGTTACCTTCTAAGAAGAATGGGGAATTGCAATAAGATTGAGAGAATAGCACAGTGGTATAGGAGGATATTGCATTTTTCGTTTTGGTGTGATCTGTGTCACAGATAATCTAGTTTTTTTTTTTTTTTTTGCTCTATGGCAATGTGGTTGACAATTTTACTTATTCTAGCAGGAACAGAGTTCCATAGCTTTGCTATCTGAACTGAGAAGCCATCATCTGTAACATACTGTGAGAAGGGGGGGGGGATGGGTTGGAATGGTGCCAAGAAAGAGGCGTTACCTAGTATGGTAATAGGTACTGTGTGTATGCTTTAGGTAAATTGGCCCTCGGCAATGGTTGAATCAATATGCAATGTGACTAAAGGGCTGGTGAAACAGAATCTGAATATGTAAATTACGGACTTGTCTTGCAACTGCGTTCTTGATTAGAGTTTCTAATTCCCTATATATTCATTAGTTGGTTTTGGTGGTGTGCCACATTCTTGCGGCCACGCGGTGCACAGATGACACCTGGGCAATTTCCTTCACGTTAGCTTCTCTACTTGAAATGTTCAATATGAGATAGTTCCTTAGCATTCAATTGTCAACTTCTCTGACGTATTGCCCTTTGGCACAAGAATCTAAATCTCATGGATTTTCAAGTATTTGTATAGTTTGCTTGTCAGCAGTATAACTGTAGAATTTGAAGATGTATGGAAAAAGCTGACATACCTGCTAAAGAGAAAAGAGGCAATGGTGGTCCACAAGGAACTCTGGGTTTGTAGTGGAATGGTGTGTAGGAGGATGTGCTATGATGAGAGATCTATTAGGAAGGAAGGAGCTAATGTAGTGCAGGGCAGTGTACTTTACTCCTATATTTGAGACTGCTGCAATGGAGGACGTAGAATTGTAACTAAGTCCCAATCTTTATTCCTGATCTTTGTATATTTTTTTATTTTATGGCTGCACCAATGCTCAGTAAAAGCTACTATGGCAACGACAGATTCCATTTCAGCTAAGGGGGCCACGGTAGGCTGCGGAAAATGCTCAACACGTGCTAATTCGAAACCTGTGAGTTACTTTACACATGATATGACTGTCAGGTTTGCAGTTAAGTAATCTGTGCCTGCTTCGCAGTGCTAAGAAGCCCCAAGAGGGAATTAACTGTACTATATATACTTGCTAACGTTACTACCATTTCTCCTTTTGTTAAATTCAATCTTACGATTTTGTTGTCGTTTGTAAAATGCTTTGGCACGCTGAGCTATAAGTATAAGGAATACATTTTTTAAAAAGTTTAAACTGCCTGAGGTCGCTGGCACTCACTCAGCCTGATAAAATGTAATGCATGGCATTCCAAACTTTCACTAAGATAGCCGCTCCTGGTACAAACTATGCTTCTCCTTACTGGTGAGCCTGCATCAGGAGCTTTCACCCAGTAAATCATAGACGTGGATTACAAAACTTGAATTGTGAAGAAGGCATAGCTGTATTCCTAGTTGGGATACTGACAAAAATTGCACTTTAATCTCTGGCCTGATTTGCAATTACCTCTGGTGCTCGCGAGAATTGGCAGCATCTGAGGTGTGCTTTTCAGTTGTCCTTTCACACCAGTGTTCCCTAATTTGTTTGCAATATCAAAATAAAAAACTTGAAATTGTTCGTTTGCGACCGGCAAATTTCCCAACGACCCTCGCGGTTTTAATGTGGTTAACTGATTGTTGGCTGGCGCGCACTTTAAACTGCGCTGCTGATGCCTCCGCCGTCTAAAGTGGGCCTCTTAAGCATATTATACTAATCTGATGGAAAAGTAACCTTGACAAGCTACGGAAACGGCACGGCCGAGAAGAGATAACGTCGCGCCGTCTAGGCGGAGACCACATGAATGCTCAAGCTAACTGGAGCGTGAACACTTAAATGAGCGGGCGCGGGCACCTATGGCCTTACCGCGGCGCCCGGGGAGGCCGCAGCACGCGCTGCCCTCACGTGACACCAATGAGAAATCACAGAGGCCTTACTCCACCTCGGCAGGCTGCCTGACGCATGAAAGCAATGGCACTTACTACACCGTAACGAATGCCGTCCCACCGAACTATTAAGCTGTCCAAAAAAGTACACCGCCCCTCCGAGCACACCCTTGCACGAGCATGGGCTTGCACATGTCTGATCGGCTATCTGCACACCACACACTACGTGGAATTCAAGAAAGGAATGCGGCTATTTTGCATGATAAAAACGATTTAAGAAAAAACAGCCCTGCTTTCATCAGTTCAAACCTTTTCATAGAATTCCAAACGCCCTTCTGGGCCCGGTTGTAACTTGCTCGTGTCATACCTCCCTGGGAATACGGCTAAGTCAACTGTGCAGGGTAGATTCAAAACAAGCAGCTGGGGGCTGCGGGGTTCACTGTTCCCTCCTCGCCAACGTTTGGTTGAATTGCTGTTTTTCATAAGTATCACCTGCGCGCAAGTTGTTTTTCTTGCTCTGGAAATCATTTTAAGGGGCAGCTCGCGATCTCCTTTAGAATTAAAGACCTTTCACACAAACATCCGAGGCATTCCAGTTCAAAGAGGCCGCCCGGCGGCAGATAAATCATACACAGCCCCGGCAAAAGGCTGCAGTGATCCGCATCTGCAGCAGGTCAGCGCAAATATGCCTCACCTCGCCTAGCCACCCTTCAGCAGTAAACTGCACGCAGACACCCCCACAGACACTTCCACCTAGGCCCATCTGAAAGACCATCAACCCATGGTCAAACACTCCTCTCTGTAAATAAGTGAGCTTCAGGGATGCAACATTCCTTCCCAGGGGTTAACGTGTGGTCCAGTCAGTGGGATCTCCAAAGTTCATGTCCACAGGGTGCAGGGCCACTCGAGGGCCATCCCGCCTAGACCAGGGACAGCCAGGGAGCCTGGGCAGCTCGAGGCTTCACAGACCACTCTGTTCTCACTAGTCATAAATGCCACTGTTTTTTGGGTGTCTATAATTGTGTAGCTGTTAGATTACATTTATGAAGAAAATTTCCCTTGACCTAACAGTTGTCTAGGGTACATAAATATGTATGCCTTCTCTCCTCAGACAAACAACCACCACAGTCAAACATCTGTCAAAAAATACTCTAGGCAGACTGTCAGATGGCTCCTGCCCTTTGAAAATATTTCTTCTAAGAGGAGAGACCATAAGCTATACCACCAACGTATGGAAAAAGGCTAATAGGGAAAGGGAAGCATGGATGGGAAAATTGAGCGAGGCAGAGACACAACATAGACAAGATTTAATTACAGGTGATCAATCTGTTGCGAGCCTACATAAAGTAAACTCCTTAAAAGCTGAGATCCAGAAACAATTAGCAAGAAAGGCGGCAGCATACTATCAGGCACAGAGATCATGCCTTTATGAAACCGGTGAGCAAGCAGGTAGAGCTCTTGCCTTGCGAATCAGGCAGGTTGCAAGTAAAAACATTGTGACACAAATTGAATATCAGGGCCAAATATACAACAAACCTGGTGAAATTTTGGAGGGGTTTAGGAAATTTTACCAAGGACTATATCAGGAGGAAGCGGTTGGAGGGCACACGAATATAAGTTGGTTAGACATGGGCAGTAAGCTAAATTTAGGCCAGATCGAATTACTGGAACAAGATATTACATTGACGGAGATATCGGAAGCTCTGCAAGATCTTGCAAGTGGAAAAGCGGCGGGCCCAGACGCCATACCGTTAGAGGTATATAAAAGCCTAAGGGAGGATATAACACCACTGCTCTTAGATCTATTCAATGGTGTTATGAATACCGGAATAATACCTGAGTCTTGGCAAGAAACCAATATAGTAATCTTTCACAAAAAAGGGAAACCAAAGACCAACCCGGGCTCCTACAGACCAATATCACTGATTAACAGTGAGAACAAGCTATATGCCAAAATTATGGCCACTCGTATCGGGAGGGTTATTGCGTCCCTGGTCTCCCCCTGGCAGCATGGATTTATCCCAGGAAGAGGAACTACAAACCATATTAGGAGAGCTATTACATTATTTGACATCGGTGCTGCTAGGGGAGAGAGGGTCGCAATGATCCTCCTCGATGCAGAGAAGGCATTTGATCGCGTTAGATGGAGTTTTCTATGGAAGGTTATGGAGGCAAGGGGATTTGGCCCTAGATTTTGTCAAGCTATTCAGGCTATGTATTCATCACCCACGGCTAGAATTCAATCAATGGGGGAAAGATCAGATAGGATCAATATAACAAGGGGTACGAGACAGGGCTGCCCATGCTCTCCAATCTTGTTCGCGCTTTACATAGATCCCTTAATTACACAATTAATGAATAGTGCGATTATTAAACCAGTAACATCGAATGGGTTTCATACTAAAATTCTCGCTTATGCGGATGATTTAGCAGTCATCACAAAAGATCCAGAGCTAGCTATGAGGGAGGTAGTTAACATAACCGGTCAGTTTGGAGACGTGTCTGGCTACCGATTAAATGTTGATAAAACTCAGGTATTATGTTAAAAAAAAATAGCCAAGGTGGATGGAAGATATGTAGGATCTGTAGTTTACCTGGGTAGAACAATAAATGCAGAACCAGGTAAAATAATTGACGATAATTACACCCCTCTTTTGAAATCTATGGAAACAGACCTAAAACGAATGGACTCATAACAGCTGTCACTGATAGGGAGGGCTAACGTTATAAAAATGACAATGTTTCCTAAGGTGCTCTACAATTTAAGATCAATCCCATTTAAAATTGATGAGAAAATTATTAGGAGGATTGAGGCCATTTTAATTAAATTTTTATGGCAATATGGCAAAATAAGGCGGTCAAATAGATATATGTCATTACCACAAGACAGAGGTGGTTTGGGACTGCCAGATATTAAGAGCTACCATCTTGCATGTCTCCTTACAGACATGGCTATTCTACTCCATCCGGGGGGTCCAACCCTCAGACAGGCGGCAATACCATCAATTTTTCAGCTATTGGTAGGAGGTGAAGCCGTAGGGCTTTTATTAAGGCGAACTCAGAGGAGTTATTTCAAGGAAATTGGATACAAGACGCTTGAGGATGTACGGTATATTTGGAAAACTGTTAAAAAAGCTCTAGATATACCTACCATCCATTATCGCACACCACTTTGGAACTCAACACTTTTTCCAAATTTTAGTAGGGATGGAACGTGGCATCATTGGGAGAGTCATGGTATAGTGGAGCTGGGGCAAATAATGATTGGTGATCAGTGCAGAACACTTGAAGAACTTACACAACACTATTCACTACGAGGCTATCAAGAATTCAAATACATGCAGATTGTAAATAGAATTAAATCAATTAGGCCATGTATCACTCTGCAAGGGAAATATGAATTAATTGAGTATTTGAAGTCAGGGGGTCATAGAATTAGAGATATATATAAAATATTCAATGATGCAACAATAGATGATATTGGGAAAATCGAAGCTGCATGGTCTAAAAAATTGGGAGATCCCGAAATAGACGTTGATAAGGCGTTAGCTATGGATAAGAGGTTCTTACGCTCCTCGAATCTCAGAGCCCAACATTATAAAACCCTATTTAATCTATACTACACGCCCGAAAAACAATTTTCGTGGGGGAAAGAGACAGATAGTAATTGCCCCAGATGTGGAAAAGGTACAGCAGATCTTATACACATGTTCTATGGCTGTGAAAAATTGAAATCAATCAAAACTGAAATAACACGGTTTTTAAAGGGGCTACTTGATGTCAAAATTAACCTATCTCCGACCCTGATAATAATTGGCTGTGACGTGAAACTAAATATAAGTATCGAGGCTGAAGCTTTAGTTTTTATCTCTGTAGCAGTTCTTAGGATTCTAATTAGCGCAGCCTGGAAGGATACAGAAGCCCCAACTTTTCAAATGTGGTTGTGCAGAATGTTGGGTATACATAATATTGAGGAGGCATTATATGATTTAAAGGGAGCAAAGTTAAGGGATATGGGCAAGCGACTCTGGGCCCCAGTGGCTACATGGAGGACAGCAAAATTAACCACAAATAAATGACATACTGGCTGTGTCGATATTTAACATGTCCATTTAATTCGTATTGTTTGTCACTGTTTATCACTCTTTCTGTTTTTGTCTCGCATGATGGTATAATGCTATGCTTCTATTTTATGTATCTATGTACCCATTTAGTAATATGTATTTACCGGTACGAACGCTCAAATAAAATAAATTAAAAAAAAAAAAAAAAGAAAATATTTCTTGTGCTGCTATTCATATATGGGGGTATGAAATTATGCATCCCTCAGTTGGACAGTAATCAAAGTCAAGCTCCATTATGAAAGTGGGGGATCCCTAGGGGGGTCATCCGAAATACTAGCGGTTTAAAGCTCTGAGCCAGAAGTTCGAATCACATTGAAATATGAGCAATTCAGCACTGTACTGTCGAAGACAAGTTAAACAAGTCAAAAGTGCTTTAGAAAGACAGTAAACATATGCATCGTACAGCCTCCTCTACATTTCCCCACACAGTGCTCCACTGTCCACTGCCCCAGCAGCTGAGCCCAGCTACAAGTGCACCGCAGTACTGAATCTTTGCTGGCTCCTTATTTTAGTGCCAAACTGTGAAATCATTCAGTGCAAACTCACAGGTAGAAGCATGCGACTTTTACAGGCCCCTTAGCAGCATTGACTGCCTTTTCTGCATTGCTGTATGCTTTAAAATACTTTTCTTCAACTATGGGCTTATGCACGCGAACGGCACAATAACAATTCTGAAGCTTGTGACAGTGAAGGAAAGCTCTCCATTCACTGATATCCTTGAGCTGTTTGTGTATGTGGCCCCACAGTGCCACGCCATAATGTCATAGCAGTGAGACTGTATTAGCTGTTCTCATGCTACATAATGAGGAACAGCCATACATCCACCAGACTCGAACTCTCCTTTTCAGATAGATGATCTACTGTTGATCTTGGTTTAAAATATCGAATTGATCTGGTGATAACAATCCGCTTCTGGGCTCCCCCTAATGTACATGTGTTTCTCCAATGTACGTTTACATTTTTTTATTTAGACGATTGTTAACACATGTAGACATCAACAACTCCTACTACAAGGTATATAGGCACACCATGAGGTACTAAAGAAATTCACAAATGTCAGGTTCTAAAAAAAACTCTTTTCCTATGTGTAAGAAAATAGGGTTAGGGAATCCTTCACAATTAGCAGGTCCACAATTGTCTTATTAGTGGAAACCAAGTATCCTATTGTAGTACTTGACTTTCTCAGGGTAGCTAAGCAGAGAAGTCCAAGGCCTACTCCGGGAAGGCTGTGTAGGCCAGCACTCCCAATACTCTGGCACGCAACAACACTCAAATTATTTTCCAGTCAATGCTTTTTCTTTTAAAAAGGAAACACTTTTTTATTTAACACACACTACTAAATAGTACACATTAAATTACAAATATCCGGTAGATAGGAATACTCTTGGTGATATCCTAATATCACAATATACCTCTGGGTCCTAAACCTTATAATCACCACACCATCAACTAAACCAGATGCATCATCACAATATACAGGAATGTCATTTTAACTGTGGTCAGTGTCACCATATTAGTAAAAAAAGCTACATGTCATGTTACAACCTTATGATACCATTCAAATCAGCAAGCACAGAATGGGTCATTGCTGCAAGGCCCCAGAAGACAGTGTAGATTTATGGAAATCGTTCCGTCTGGGTTGTCTGTACCTCCTGCAGCCCCCCACAAAACGTGCCGGTGGTGCCCGTACCCCTTCTTGGGGCACCACATATAATATAGGTTGATTTTCTGCCCCTGCGTGGGGCACCCCTTGACCAGGAAAGAAAATATTTAATGAGCGGCTTCACTCCATGATTTCAGCGGCCTTCCACTGTATTTGTTTCTTTTTGTGGGGGCTTCAGTCCTACCCGGCACACTAGCAGACTTGGGGGATTGTTGGAGGCTGTGACATGCCAACAGCCCCCCCCCCCTTTCTCTGGGGTCACACAGGGGGCAGACATTACTTTATGCTCCTGCTGGACAGGAGCATTCTTTCCTCATGGGTTCCACCTTTGGTGGGAGCAAGGTGTAGTTTCCCATGTTCATAATGGCGGGCTGGGAAGATGAAGGTCGGCGCGCCCCGCCCACCCTAGACACAGGCATTGGGGGCAGGCTATGCAACCAGCCTGCAATGGCTCCTCGTTTATTCTGAGTCCCAGGAATGGTGTCCTGGGACCAGCCATTACTGTGCTGGCCCCTGGGGAGATGGCCCCCAGGAGGGGCAATAATGCTTGAGGGAGGGGGCCCCATGCAGGCCTCTTCCAACAGAAATTATAAATTTGAATATTACGCTAATCCCCAAGCCCTGGTCCACCCCAGGTGTAATCAAGAGAAAATACTGCTGAGTGCTACGCACCTGTTTGTGTTCAGTTTTTGGTTTAAAAAGTCTAACGTTTAAAGCAGCATGTACCTGGCCAAACTGGGCTATTTTTCCTAATCTTTGCCTTGTAATTTTTCTGGCGACCAGCCCTAAAAACCAGGAGCATCAGGCCACCTGACCTCTAAATAGCTCGATTTGTACTGTTCCCTGAGCCAGACCTGTCCTCTGAATGACTGCTGGTGATAGTCTCCTGCTGGCTGGGGCATCTATGTAACTAGGCAGCAAACAACCTCCCTGACGCACTCCCCAAGCTCCTGGGCCTCCAGGCAATCTTGCATGGCACCTGAATGTCAACAGTGGAGTCGCGGGCCAGTCTATCGAAGTCCTAGGGGAACCATCCAGAGTCCCCCAGCAGGTTCTTTGGTCACAACTGGGACTCAGGGGGCATAGGGAGGCCATCTGCACTGGCCCTGGAGACACCCATCCTAGTCCTGGGGTTCCGCTGGAGTCAAAGTTCTTAGTTCATCAACTGCAGGCCATCAGGTGGCTTCTCCTTCCAGCTTACATCCTTTTGTCGTCGTCGCTCCCAGGTCTAGGGTCTTCTCAACTGTCTTCATTGTGCTGGGGTGTTAAAGTGAGGGTGGAAAGTTTTGGGGGCCAGGACCTCTGGTCACTGCTAGGATGCCACATCATCCCTCCACCCTTGCCCCAACACTCCTGCACAACATTCTGAGACAATCCAAAATGGTGACTTCAAGTTGTCTCGGGTAAGAGCTCCCTTGAGAGACTCCGCTCTGCCCTTAGCTGGTACAGCTTCCTGATCCCGTCCCATTAACACTTCAAAGGAGAGCCACGTCCTGTGTTGGCGCTTGATGGCTGGGCTCCCTCCTTAGTACCAATGAACCTTGGCTGTCCCAGCCCTGCTATTTAACAGATACAGAATTCCTCCCCACCCCTTACCTCTAGTAGGAACTAGGCCATTCCCAGTTGATTGTCATTTTGTGCCGGGAGATCTTTGATCCCTCTGCTGGGAAGTAGAGCAATTAACATGGCCTAGCTAGGGGAGGGTGGTGTAATGGCAAAGGGCAGGACTCTGATTATGCGCTGAGACAGAGAAATATGACAAATCTTGAAGTTAAGATGTGTATGTGGATTATTGGAGACTGCAAATTCAATCTCTGTGTGCGTGTTTTATCCCAGCTTCGTATCTTGCTGGACCCTGTAGACCTAAGCAAAACTATTCTTTAGGGCAGATATCACCTACAATGTACAGTGATACACCACATATTTTCCAGTAAGCCCTACAGACCTACACCATGAATGCCCATTCATATTATGAGGCCTAACCCAGGTCAGTAGCAATCATGTTGCGTCCATTCTGCGACAGGATACCTGTGTGCAGAACCGGGCTGAGCGCAACGGTAGTCATACATACATAGCCCACACATGCATGTGTCCACATGCAACCAACCCAGTGCTGCATATCCTAGCTGAACAGCAGTGGCCTTATTTTCAAAGATGGACAATGGTGGTTAACACGCTCAGACCAATCACTGTGAATTTGCCATAAGTGAGACTCGCTCACAGTAAAAGTCCAAAAACCGTGTCTGTGAAAAATCCGGGTGGACTAAGTGGGCGGAATCAATTTGCTACACAATGCCTATTTGTTTTAGCATAGGCAAGTTTATTATCAGTAAAAAGTTTTGAAGAAGACATCCCCCTGGTTCTCTTTTAGCTCAATCTGAAATGTGTGCTTCTTGCTTGAGAACGCTTTAAAATTCATTTGGATTTCTTCTGCTAAGGAGAAATGACATGCTTCTCACTCATCTGGATATACTGCACTACAATTCTGCCATATGCATTCTATTTCACACATGAGCTTCTTTTTCAGATAAACAGGGTTCTACTTCTTCCACCTGTGTGTTAGTTCCTTTCAACATCTTTTCGGCTAGGATTCTTCACTATAGGTCTTTAAGGGAATTATATTTATGTCTTACTTTGGTTGAAACAGTGAAAAAATTGGTCCAATAATGAGATTTCAACATCAGGGTTTTACTGAGAAGCAGAGTCTCTGGAAACTCAAACTGTTAATTTGTTCATCTTGTGAAAAAACTACCTACAACTAAAGTTTGCCAGTGTTGGGATCTTTCATAAATTAAAATGCTTGAATTATTCCCTGTGGTTAGGCAGTGTACAGTCTACTGTCAATGTTTACACAGCAGTGTACACATAAACCAGTTAACACTGAAAACCAGCCAGGAACTCACTTTTGTAAAAAATAAAATTAGCAAGGTAGAAGAAGTTTTCACTCGTATGAATCCAACCAAAAACACGTTGGGCTCCGCTTCGGAAGCTCTTTGAAAAGAAAGTTTCAACTTGATACCTTTAGTGAACTAAAAAGAATTAACGTTTAGACAGACAATGACCACTTGATCACATTATGTATTCCATGAGCCCATCCCACTATGAAACGTAT
Organism: Triturus cristatus; assembly: GCF_964204655.1. Taxonomy (NCBI): domain Eukaryota; kingdom Metazoa; phylum Chordata; class Amphibia; order Caudata; family Salamandridae; genus Triturus; species Triturus cristatus. The sequence continues at coordinate 860,432,146 of NC_140581.1, forward strand.
TACATGGCTAAAAATGTTCACTGCCCTAACCTAGGCCATAAAGTGCGGGTAATGGCGTGTCCTACAGTTATATGCCCAAGCTGAAGACAAGGGAACATAAAGAGTTTAAAGTGCAATTCACAGCTCAGAAACATGTAGGGCAATTAGACTATTAACATCAGACTCTTTGAACTAATCTAAAAAGGTCAGCAGCATTCTCTCATGTCCTTGCCTTCATGCTATCACCGAATTTAGAATGTAGGCAAAACAAAAGTTGTGACGTCTACACTTTATAAATATTCTCTTTTGTTAAGCCAATTTCGTTATTCAGCACAAGGAGTCAATGGAAGGTATCAGTTCCTTGTTTGAGATGACAATAAAAATGTAAAGACTGGATCACCTCAAGAAGTCTTAAATATTAACGGTATAAGTGGCACGGGGATGTCCTAAGAAGTGGTCCGCTGTATGGTGTAAGTGGAATGCCTACCGGGGAGATATTTGCGCGGTTCCTGTGGTCCTCTCAGAGGATGAACCTGTGTCTCCTTGAAGTCCTCTCGGGCGCTCAATATGTGTCCCATCCACCTATGATGTCTAAAAGTACTCGCCATTTGTATCCTTACCATGTAAGTGCGCGCTGCTCTGCCGAATGTCAACGTTTATGTTTAATGAAAAGACATCTAAATAAGAAAAAAATTAACGAAGAAGTCTTAAATACTAAGGCCATGGCATGAAGGGGCGTGGCCTAAGTGGCCAAAATGGCAGACGCTCTGTCCTGAGCTCCCGGCATCAGAGCCCGGAAAAGTTCTTCATCCTGTTGTTGGCCAGTACCTGAGGTGCTGCGAAGGCGCCAATGTAGTCTGAAGTGTCTGGGGTCCCCCCAGGCCACCTTTGGGCACCCAAGGGCCGGGGTAGAGGCAGATCGCACAGCCGATCCCCGACACACCTCTCGCCGACAGGGCAAACAGCGTGAAGAAAAAGCTGGCAGCAGGCTACCGGACACGGCAAACCCCTGAAGATGAAACCAGCTCCATCCTCCGTCGTGCGGACATTACATGTGGGCCCGCCGAGGAGTTATACAGCCTCAGGGAAGACAGGCTCCGCAGAAGGAGTTGGGCCGCATCGTGCCCTGAGGAGAGGTCTCAGCCAGACAGGTGAAGAGGGGAGATTGGCCCAGATAGCCTGCGCGCTGCAACAAGAGTGTTGGAGCACACACCTGTTCAAGCGAGGACTTGTCAAGTGGCCTCGCAAGAGAGGTCCTGCCTCTGGGAGCCCAACTGCTTATTGATGCTGGGGGGAGCCTCCCTCCGGTTAAGTGAGTCAGTACACAGGCAGCTCTGAGATTTTCACACCGAGGAGGTGACCACATTGTGCCCTGGGTTGAATGAATGAATGAATGAAAGAAAATTTATATTGTGCAACTAAGCCCAAAGGCATCAAGGCGCCTAACAAAAAAGATCAAAACAGACCAGAACTACACCTACGGGTAGGCCTTAGCAAAGAGCCACGTCTTTAATGCCTTTCGAAACATAGGGAGATTATACTGAGATTTGATTTCAATAGGGCAGGAATTCCACAGTTTTGGGGCTAGGGACGAAAAAGCCCTCCCTCCCCATTTGACTCTTTGAAAACGGGGAACTGACAGCAGATTCCTTCCCCGGGAACGCAGATTTCTGCTCGGGACATAAGGAACCAACAAGTCCTTCACCCCTTCTGCCCCACTGCCAGACAGAGCCCCAAAGGTCATACAGAGGATCTTGAAAACAATCCTATCTTGGATAGGTAACCAATGCAGACTCTTTCTAGCAGCGGTAGCCGAAGAAATCCTAGGAGCATCAAGCACAAATTTGGCTGCCGCATTTTGGGCTATTTGTAAAAGCTGCACAAGGCTCTTATTTATGCCAACATAGAGAGCATTGCAGTAGTCAAGCCGTGAGGCGACCAATGCAACCACAATCTGTTTGCGGGCATGCGGAGCCAAATAGTGTCTGATTTTCCTAAGGATCCTGATAATACCCCTGCAGGTAGCAACAGTCCTGTTAACCTGCTGAGACATAGAAATAGCAGGATCGATCATCACACCCAGATTACGGGCCAGGACCGTAGGTGTAGGACACACTCCCAAAGAGGGAGGCCACCACTCCAAAGACCAGATGTCCCTATTTCCGCCAAAGATAAGAACCTCGGTTTTTTCCCCGTTCAGTTTTAGTGAATTGTAAATCATCCACTGAGAAACTGCCTCCATGCAGTTCCTAAAACTGAGAGCGGGGGTACTACCAGAGTGGGAAAGGGACACCATGATCTGGGTGTCATCTGCATATGACACCACTTCCATCCCATAAGATCTTATTAACCTGGCAAGAGGGGTCACATAGATATTAAAAAGGGTAGGACTTAAGGCCGACCCCTGAGAGACCCCACAATGCACAGGTAGGGGTGGAGATAGAAATTCACCCAGTTTGACCCTCTGTTCCCTCTGGTCAAGGAAGGAAGCCAGAAGGTTCAAAGCCAGACCTTCCACCCCTATCTCCCTGAGGCGAGATATCAAAACCGAGGGAGATAGGGTATCGAAGGCAGCTGTCAAATCCAACAGGACCAGAAGGGTGGTGTGGCCTAAATCAACCTTCCGTGCGGATGTTATTGAGCACTACCGTAAGGGCTGACTCAGTACTATGGTGTCTCCGAAAGCCATGTTGGGACTGGTCAAGACAGCCCGAACTGTCTAAAAAAGCTGTGAGATGTTCATTGAGATGCGTTTCCAGCATCTTCGCAGGAGCAGGCAGCAGGGAAATAGGAAGAACATTTTTGAGGATTTCCGGGTCTAAGGTTGGCTTCTTTAGAAGGGGCTTCACCACCGCACTTTTCCACAGAGAGGGAAAAATGCCCTCCTGTATTGCCTGGTTCATAATGGTCAAAAGCGGGGGCAGAAGAGTTTCCCCGACATTCCTTAAGGACTTTAAGGGGGCAGGGATCCAAAGGGGACCCTGACCTAGTCTTACTAAGAAGCAAATCTAGCTGTTGTAGAGAGAGCATAGGGAAGTAGCACAGGTTCGCAGACAAAGCCACGATTCCAACTCCCACGGCAGGAATAACCGACGGGAGAGGCATCAACGCTGCCCTTTGCAATGCAAGGGCCGAGTAAATATCAGCAATTTTGGAGTGGAAAAATTGTGCGATCTTATCGCAGAGAGCCTGGGAGCTAGAAATGGGATCGGGCATTTGCAAGGTACACAGAGAATCTGCAATTTTAAAAAGATCTCTGGGGGAGGTGAGAGCGGAAGTCAGCTTGGAAAAGTACTCCTGATCACCTCCGCCTTGTATCCCTTAAGAATGAGTTTGTGTTTTTCCCTCTCTTGATAGCCCCCGATTGCCCTCCACAGTCTTTCCTGCCTCCTACAGCCCTGCCTTAACACTCTCAGGGACTCTGAAAACCACGGGGCTGAAGGTCTCTTTCTAGCAGAGTAGCGGAAAGAAACAGGAGTCAACAGATCCACCGCCAAAGCAATAGAGTTAGTTAGCTCATGCCCCGCCAAACTGACATCCTTTACTGTGGCAGTCAGTGCATTAGGGATTAAAGGAGCAAGAGTATCATTCGAGATAATCCCATAATTACGCCTCGGTTCCCTCCTACTAGGACCTCTCGGTTTAGTGTATGCAGGAGAGGCCTGAAGCTTCAGAGGGACCGCTAAATGATCAGACCAAACCAACGGTATTGGGACCTCAGTCTTCAGCCTCATGTCATTGGAAAACACCCCGTCCAGAATATGACCTGCCTGGTGGGTAGAGCTGGTAACTAATTGCTGAAGACCAAATGCGGACAATGATTCCAAAAGGGAGAGTCTCCCTGGAATCTAAATTATCAAGATGAAAATTTAAGTCTCCCAGAACCGTAAACTGGGCACAGCCAAAAAAGGGTTCTAGGAGATTAAGCAAAATATTGCCAAATTCCGGTTCAGACCTTCCATTGCTGAACATTCTTGGTGGGGACTGGGAGAGGGCTGGAAGGAAGACACATCGACTGGGTGGGAGGGGCGCGAACTCTAGCCTGGCTGCCGTGGATTCCTTCCCCGGACAAGTTGGTCGGTGGGGTCCGGCCCTTCACCTCCGGACTCTGAGGGCCAGGAGGCGGCATCAGATCGGTGGGGACACCTGGTGCCCAAGACCGAACCTGCTTGCATCCAGGGGTGCACAAATGCAATAAAGCCAGTAAAGGCTACTGGCACAAGGACATAGACGACGGGGCCCAATGGCCACCCCCAGACTCAGGCACCTATTGACAGATATACTACGCCAATCCTACGGACAACCTCATGCTGCTGGAGGTCATTGAGGCATCAGGATCGGCACGGGAGAAAAGGATTGGCGAGGGTGGTGTGCATGAGGCCCTCCTGTGTCAGGACCTTCACAATGTGGTAGATAGAGTGACAGGCGCTGAGGAAAGCATTTGTGTTGGAACATTCTGTGGCCACATTGAAGGTTGAGGTGGCACACCTAACCTTGGCTTCGCAGATATTGGCACCGAGGTTTTTGCGTGGATCTAAATCTGCATCCAGATGTCTAGGGCAGGTGAAGGTGGTAAAAGTTGATCACAGAAAAAGTCATAAAATATACTGGACAAAAGTGTCATACTCAACTGTGTTCATAATTTACATACCAAATACTTCATTTTGAGAGATGAGGGCTGAGATGTACAGAATGTAATGCACTACTTCGGTTTCTCTTGGCAAGAAGATTTCAAAAGCCTCTGCTTTGTTCACAAAGCATTACATGGCTGTGCTCTTAATGGGAACGTTTCCATACCAGCCAACCAGTCGCCCAAGGTCAGCAGAGTGGGGCCGCTGGGTAGAGTGGATATCCTTACAGTAACAAGGCAAAACATTCTCGAACAAACTTCCTTGGCCTCTTGATCTCAACATGAATTTGAAAAATAGCATATGGTCTACTCACTTCATATTTTATTTTTTCGGAGGCGTTTTGTGCAGCAGTCGTATAAGGGTACCAGAGGAATAACCAACTGAATTAACAGAGTGAAAAGGAGAAGGGGGTCTAGTCATATGCAGGAGCTGATCTTATATATAGCACTCTGTACCTTACACCCAATGATAGTCAAACGATTTGTTGAATAATTAAATTTTTAAGGGGTTTCTGAATGTAAGATAATCAGTTACTGAGTGAAGCTGTGGACTGACACGACTGTGTCTCAGGTCTTGGACCTGAAACTTATGCCTCCATGCTGGAGTCTTCTGCAGGACTGTAGTTGCATTAGTTAGGTGGAAGCCAATCTTGAATTCCTGGTGGTATGTAATGCAGTAGGCACAAGATAAATTTGGCATTTGAGCCAGTCAGGACTGTACATAACACGGAGGGCTTTTACATTTGATTTTGTCTCCTACTCGAAGGCAAAGATGCGTCTTCGGAGCTTGGTATGCTAGTACAGTGGGTGTAAATGCAGGCCCGTTTTGGCTGCCTGGTTTCTTTAATACGTGTAGGCTATATAGGAGTTTTTTGGTGGGGCTGTACAGATCGCATTAGAGTAGTTCAGACACGCCATAAACATGGCTCATGTCACCTCTATTCTGCTATGACCTCTCTGGAGGAATGAGAGGATTTTCTATAATTTGGCACGGTTCCTTAAGCAACATATATTCACTTCACTGTACATTGATATATGTGCCTTACGTTTTGTGGGGAAACCTCTCTAAGGCGGCATGAGCACCATCAAAATTCCATAACTTTACAAGTTGCTATGTTTTCGTGGGGGAAGAGGAAAAAAGAAATGCGGAATGCAATCTCAAACATTGTGATTTATTAAAAATCCTTCCTAATGGAGGTATCCGATGAATCGTTACTGCCTCTGGAGCAACCTGTCTTGTAAATATTCCGCTCTGAAATCCTGCATCACTTCGTCCTCAGCCTCCCATTCTATATTTGGCACAGTACCCGCAGCCACACACGTGGCCTACCTGCCAGGGGCTGAAGTTCAGATTGCACAATCCAGGCTTACACATCACTTTGGCACGTGCTTCTCGTGAAGCAACGAACGCAGCCAACTGTCGCACCTCTGATCTCCGTACGCCATCTCTTACTCACTCGTCCGTACCACGCGCCGACAGCTTACAGCATGTCGGACCCACACAGAATGCTTGCTGGAAATGGCGGGAAGCGTGTGGGGAGTTGAGGCGACTCCGACACATACCGCTTGGAGGGACACAGGCAACAGCACGCACAAACAGGGTTATAGATAGTTTTTCTTTGCACTCGACACCTAGAATTAATGGATTCTTTTATGGGGCTGATTGCATGTCAAAATGCATAGCCAAAATCGTTTTAATTCCAAAACAAAAAAATACAACGCCAATGTTTAAAACGTGAAGAGAAGTACTAGAATAGCAAATCGTTGTAAGTGGCAAAGGCAAAACATGCTTACTTTGAAAACACAGAAGTTAGGAAATGTCAATAATTAACACGATACTGATCGAAAACCTACACTGAATCCTCTCAGTACAACCGTCGGATCAACATCTGGACCGGTCTTCTGTCTGCAGTGGGCACGTTTTTGTAAAACCGTCCAAAGTAGGGGAACTCTCCCACGTCCTTATTTCTGCTGAACAGGGGGAGGGCACTACGAGTGCCCGTTTGACAAGTGCTTCTTCGTCTAGTGCCACTCTCCACACGAAAACACGAAAGAGAGATTACATAAATAGCCAGTTATCCGCAGGATGAACTGTACTCTGCTTATGCTAACTGGAATCCTCCTGGTAGCTGGCACCCTGTTTTGGATATCACCACCACTGGCAGTCCTGGAACCCGATTCAATCAGCTCCAGGCCTGGTAGTGACTAGTGTGTGTGTTTTATGACACTGCAGGCTACGTACATTTCTATCCAAGAGTGTCTGGGCGCCACACGCCCAAATGTGGGCAGTTAAATGAAAATTGCAAGAGAGGAAGTGACAAAATGGAGTGGCCAGTGGAGAGTATTTGTATTCAACAAGTAGCCTGATTCGGTGTAGAAACAATACAAGTAGGTAAGAAACCCCTTCGGCCTACTTTCGGTCTTCTAATTATCCTCTCAGGGGGAACACATTACCAGGCAGAAGTTCACTTGGGGCACTGATACTGCTTACAACCAATCAGGCTTTGAGGGATGGGTTATGGAAACATCCTGTGCTAGACTGGACCCAGGCTTGGTTTACCACCCAAAAGTGGCATGTGCACAAAACCTGTTTTCTTGAAAGCAGACAGGATTATAAATTGTCACACCTGGAGTTCTAGCAGTGGTGGGAAATGTCTTAAATGTGTGTCCAGTTCAATATGTCTTTTCATTAAAAACAAAAAAAATGTTCTGGCTTTAATCAAATAGCACAACATTCACTCCATATGCAGAAGCCATGCCTGTACTGTAGCCTGCTCCATTCTCTATTGATGCAAGAGGGTGTGCACAAGTTGGGTGAAAGACCGACTTAGCATATTAATCAGTCAAACACTTGGTAATTCTCTAAGAGCTTTACTCTCAAGGGAAAAAACTATGCAAGGACATTCAGCAGTGATAACTTGAAGAATGAAAACAGTAGACAATTCATTGGTTTACAGCAGATTTTAATAACAGACAATGGATGACATCTTATCCACCTATGTTTGGACTTCACCAACCTTTATTCCAACCGGAGTAAACCACCACGAAAACATTAGCACATGACACAATTTCGATATAGGCTAATATTCTAAAATACGAGTTTGCAAATATAAATTGCTTTCAAGCCAATTTCGATTTTAGCTTTATAGCAAAATCCAGCAAAATATACCTATTTAGTCTTGCTATAATAGCTTAATAGATTTAAAAGTTTAAACAGGATTATACCAAGACCTCAACAATCAATGGAAAAGCAAACAAGTGGTAACATACAGGAACACTGCGTTACCACAGTAAAGGCAGTTAACATAAGAATCAAAAGAGGTTTTATAAAACATTATCACAACAGCAAAACGGTCATGGTCTAAATTTCACCTGCACACTGTCTGTCCCAAACTTATTAATCATGCCTTTGAGGGATATGAGGTTGATATGGCTGTGTTTTGTTGACAGCGCGGGAGGGAACAGGACACCGCGAATGAAATTGATAGCTTTGTTGGCTGGTTTAATATGAATTGAACTCCCAGAGGAAACGTGTGGTAAGAATTTTCGTGGTGGCGATATATGGTGTATATAAGACTGTAGTCATGTCTGACTGGATTTTTTTAATAGAATATGAGAATACTTCCTTTGGTCTCGCATTTAGGATATAACAGCTGACACAGAGTGCCGAATATACACCTGGTGTTTGAAGACAAAACTTTCCGCAATATTGAGCGTCGGTAAGTTGTTATCTCTTCAAGCCTTGAGGAAGGTGTTAATATCAACTTTTGTTTGTAATTTAGTACTACCAATATCAAACTTATATAACAAGGGTGGGGTTTATGGAATTACTCATGGCGAGACATGAGATATAGCCATGATGTTATTGCCCCTTGTGACTATTGGACCAAATGACAGCAAAATAGAGGTTGGGTCAAACAGGAATGAATTTAAGCGAAGGGAGATGTCTAGTATAAGAACAGGACTGAAAGGAGGATCATGGTTATCGGTAATACTGAGCGTATAGGATTATTATATCTACACTTGTGTACTGTGGCAATGGGTGTAGGGAAAATGTGAGCTCCAGTGCAATCAGAATATATATGCATATATAGTTTGCATTTTTTAGGGTAATTGTGCAATGTAAATAATTGTATTTATTGGAAAATAACTTGCTTGGTGTATATTGAGAATTTATGTTATATTCTTTTTGATGTATTATCTGAAAGAGTGACCATTATTTTACTAATGGCATATAAATCATGGAACGTAATAACTCCTTTCAGGTTGGAATTATGTTTATGTTAATTGTTTTATTGCTGCTCGTCAGTTATCAGTCATTAATCATCCTCTTCAGTGCACTTCATTCCTCAAACTATTCACGAATCTCATTCATGAAAATGTGTAATTGCAAGCAATTTGGATACCTCCAATGTCAGCTGGGATTAACTATATACGCTGCAGGGATCGCAATAATGGCTCAAGCGAAGGATTCCACTAGGTTCTAATATTTTGGGCCATGCTATCTAAGGAGAGATAGGAGATGCAAGCAGATGCAGAGCCCACAAACGATAATTCACAATCAAGAACCCAGAGTAGTTAGTTGATCCCTTGAGAGTCAGCTCTATGGGGTCAAACAAGGCTTTTGTATTGAACAGAATTTTACACAATATACAGCCTCAATTTACAAGCAAATAGCACCACAGTGAACACAGGAAAATAACTAGCAGTAATGAATTCTGGAATACACTAAGACATCCCAGAATCCCACCCTAGTCAGCTCACCACAATTATAATTTTCATCTACTGTATGGGCTGTCCAAAGTCTTCTTCCAAGACAGTCAGATTATATTTCCAGAGCAAATTTCACATTTAAAGCTCTACTGGCAAAGTAGTGAGGCGAGTTCTACTAACAATTCTCTCATTTGTTTGAATTTCTTTATAGTTTTTTTTTTTTTTAACATATTATGCCATACAAAAACATATAGTAGGTCAGCTCCGGTACCAAGGCTTGTGTGCAAAAGAGACCCACGGTTACTAATACAACCACCTATGCCTTGGCCAAAGTCTTGATTTTATAATGATGATGTGCCTTCTGGTACACCAATCTTATCACCTAACCAGCTCTGGCTTTATTAATATTGAATGTAGGTACACTAGTTAAAGGTATTCGAAGGTTCCAAGTGACCTTGAAATGAGGCTTCCCCACCAAATGAGTCTGGTGGCCATTTCTGCTGGCCGTAGATCTTGCCAACAAAGAGGATCTCCTCTTTCTCTGAGCTTGGGTCTTTTCCTTTACTTCAATACCTATTAATCCAAAGAACCACATTTAAAACATTTCTAGCAGGTAACTATCCAGGTATGCATAACTGCAGGCAAAAACAAAGGTATTGTCACCAGATTAGACCTGCATCGATGTATAAAATCTCCCAGAGGACATAAAAGGGTGTAGCTCTGTTTCTTCGCCTGTGGACGATAACACAACCCGTGTCAAAAAAATTAAAAAGTTATTCAAAATCAAAACAATGGTTTAGTCATTCTTGAATAGATCTCATGCGATTACGTATACCAAAAATAAGGCAATGTAGTTAAGCAAAAGAAATATGTTTTTTATGCTTAAAAAAACATAGCACGAGCTAACGCTGCACTTTTCGGATTTGCCCAAAATGTTGACCTTTAATTTGGGATTACATTCAAAGTGTCACATAATGCAAAAAAAACCCCAAAAATTATGGATATACTAAATTGTGCTGACAATAAAACTATTATAGTTCAAGTCTTCAACTGCGTTATTACTGTACAGAATTAATGATCTGGAAGGCGACAAGAAAAGGAAGGAAACTGCCGGCAAGACAGAAAATGGACACATGTATTGCTATATAAACAATACCCTGAATGCATTTTATTTCATTTATAAACCTAACGCACATCATTAGTGTTTGTAAGAAAAATATACTTTTGTGAAGGACCCGATTTATGAGCTCTTTTAACTGATGAGTTAAAAGTTAGGAAAGCCATCTCATTACAGGAGGGTAAAGGTAATGCTTCGTAAACCCACCCATAAACATTACACAGTCCAAAAACCCTGAGCTTGGAGGAGTTTATTTTAATTAAATATTGGCCAACACACTAGGCATTCATTAGTAAACTAGGTTTCTTACAAATTAATATTTAACCACATAGAGCAACAACACAGCCAAACAGTGATATGCAACGAATCATTGAAAACCCCAGCCCCCTACGATACGGTAAACCGAACTAGAACGTGCGATGCTGCCATGCTGACAGTAGGTGGCGCCGTACAAGTGCTGATAACACAAACCAGGCTTAGACTACGGAAAATCCTTCCTAAATATGGACCTTAGTCAATATTGTGGTTTCAAGACCGCAAAGTTTTCAAAGAAAAATAGGTTAAAAAAATTAGCAATTGCTGCTCTTTTGTTTGATGTGCACTCGAACTGCACTACGGCTCACGCCAGCAAAATGGCTCCATACACTATTGGTGTTACTGCTAACGTCATTGGATTAGCTCGTATGGAGAGGTAGAGGTTTTTACCAATAGGTGGCGCTCTTACACTCGCTGTAATTCATCTGCACGGAGGTGTCTACCAATGTTTCCTGCGTCAGATGACACTATGTAAGACGGGAAGGTGGGGCACCCCTCCGGGTACGCGCATCTATCCACTCACATTGCAAAATCGCCCACCACCACGGGTTGTAATTGTGTTTAACATGACCGTAGTGCCTACACAGGGAGTTTACATGAGCATCGTGGTGAATTTTAGATACAGGTAGTTGATTAATCTGACGCGGACACGGCGTCCTATTTTGATATTCAGGCTTTAGACGCCGCGTGGCTCCCGCCTGCTCTCGTATATTCCTCAATTATTCAGAGCTCAACCCTACGGAGCGGGCATACAACGAGGAGAGAGGTATGATCAAATTCCATGTACATTAGGCCTATCCTCAACACCAGTTATAACAGTTGGTGAAGTGATAGTTATTTCATGACTTTGGGTGGGGGAATTTCGTCAGCAACATATGTAACTTTTTTTTATGACATTATCGCTGCTACTTTCCAAGTCCAGAGCAGGTAAGACTGATATAACCTTAGGGGTTTATGTCCCGCGTGTACCTGCAAGCGCTTTAGGCCTGGCAAAAACCAAGAGGTATAGCAATCAATATATAAATGCAACACAAATTCTCGATAATCAAGTCGTAGTTCTAATGTCCAAGACTGAGATCAGTCTTACCAAAATGATGAATGAACGAACAGAGGTTTTTGAAGCGTGCTGCAGCTTCGAAAGATATCCTGGTATGTGTAGGGTCTTGGGTCCAAAGCCCGCACACACGCAGCACAAAGGATGAGACATGTTTGGGGTACATACAACTGGCCCAGGGCACGTGCGTCTGGCCCCTTTTGTCAGGCGCAACATCACTCGTGAGGCCTGTGTTGGATGGGTGTGGAGTGCGTATGACAGACAAGGGGGGAGTAGCTGGCAAACACTAGAACGTGTCCAGCCAGACTCTACAGTGTGGACAGGATTGTAGCGCCACAATAAGGAATTCAGAAAACCTAGGTGCAGTGAATAATCATGGTTTGAGCCGTTTCCTAAGTAACAGGCAGGATAAAGGTCTCTGAGCCCAGGCTAGATAATTCCCCTATTTTGCGGTGTACTAGGAGAAGGCTCCCACCCTCCTCACAGAGCGTTTCACACATTTTAGAAGCAGGAGTTAGAGCAGCACTCATGGAACAAGGCTGACACATTTTTTTATATAGTACAAAACAATGATGGAGAAAGGCAGGGCCAGCCACTGACAAACAGACACTTAAAAGTAACTGGGAGGTGACATCGCTTTTCGCTTTTGGCAAGGAGTTACCCTATCTGGGGTTTGACTGTGGGGAGACCAGCTGTTACAGGACCTACCCGAAAGGCGGACGCTCTCCCTCCCGTTGCTGGCGGCCCTTGCTGGGCCTGACAAACGGAGCACGGAACTACAGCTCCCAGGGCTCCCAGTAGCGGCACCGCCCCCAATCACCGCCACTTCCGCGCCTGGAGGCGCTAAAATCGAGCGGCTCCCTTGGTGGAGCGGGTGACATCGCTTTTCGCTTTTGGCAAGGAGTTACCCTATCTGGGGTTTGACTGTGGGGAGACCAGCTGTTGCAGGACCTACCTGAAAGGCGGACGCTCTCCCTCCCGTTGCTGGCGGCGCTTGCCGGGCCTCACAAACGGAGCGCGGAACTACAGCTCCCAGGGTTCCCAGTAGCGGCACCGCCCCAATCACCGCCACTTCCGCGCCTGGAGGCGCTAAAATCGAGCGGCTCCTTCCGCGTCGCGGGACGCGCGCGGGCGGCGCCGGGCTGAGCCCGGGCAGAGGGCGGGCCGTCTGTGGCCGTCAGGGGCCAGAGGAGGCCGGGCCGGGCCACGTCCCGTTCTTCATCTATTTTGTTTTCCTTCCTGGCATTAAGTCATCTACCGATATTTGCACTTTGCAGGCATGGACACGAGAGGCCCCACATTATATGCTGCTACTCATGTGACTCAAATTTATGTTGTATGCCTCACTGACCCGGCCTTGTGCACATTGCTCCCAGGTAGACTGCCTGAAAACGGCGGGTACTGAGTATAGCCGGTTGCACTGTAATATTGCTAGTGTAATAGATCTGTGTATTTAAAACAAGAGGGTTTGTAATAGGGATAATAGGTATTGTGTCGCCTAATTATGGTTAAAAACAAGATCTCCAAGCCGAGGGTGGAGGGAGGGGTTAAAGGGACTCTCGATGCTTTTATTACAAGAGCCGAATCGCTTTTAGTACACGAGATTCAACTGGCTGAGCATAGACTCTCCCTGGATTCCCAAATAGCAAAGAAGCGATCCTCTTTGGGTAACATAGCCTCCTGCCTAACGCCCAGCGGAGGGGCACATTCAATTGAACCAATTGAACCTTCCCCGGTCCACGAGATTCAGCCTGACATTTCTGACACGCCGCTAACTATCGATCTAAGTTCACAGGGGGATACTATGACTGTGGGCTTAATAGGGCCGTCTAACGGCAGGCAAAATGCAGTACTGAGTTCACATGGCATAGGGGACACTCAGATGATTACACAACAAAGAGTAGTGCAGGGGGACGTTCCAAGGGAGGGGTCTAGTATACATATAGTATAAGGGGATGCTAACCCTATACGGAGTCCTAGTGGAGAGGTAGTTACACGCTCTAAAAAACTACAAGTCTCAGCGGGGCTCTCAGTGCCGGGTGGCTCACAATGCTCTACCCGTGCCAGTAAACCCAGTCGAAAAGGGACGGCTAAGTCCACCGAAGGCACTAGTAAGAACCCTGATAACATAGCCTGTCCAAATTGTTGTTACGAAAAAGGGATGGATGGGACCCAAGAAATCATTTTAGCATTAGAAAATAAAATGGAACAACTCCTCCACCACCTTTTAGGGCCAGTAATGGCGAAAATCTCTAATATGGAATGGATCATAAATAGCTTTGTGGCCAAAAACAGGGGGCAACCCACTAAGGATCTCCCGCAGGAGAGAGAGCAGGGCACTACAGTGACCGACCGTAGAAACAAGGTAACAAATAACGTGGAGAAAGCCCAGAGCGAGCATAGAAAGACACCCCCGGAAACAGATAAGCCTAGCAGTAAGGACCTGAGCAGGGAGGCCCCGGATAATTTAGGTAGCAGACATGAGATCAGGGATACTGGTCTGGTACATAAGGAGCGCGAGAGGTCCTTTAAGAACAACAGCATGGATTGTATTCGGGGCACTCCATGACGCCAGACATTAGATTTACCCCCGGCCTCCTGTCCTTACTCAGTACTGCTAGTAGGAGTACCAAGAGTAAATAATGGCAGCGAGGAATCGGCCAGTACTCTGATTAATAAGGCTGCGCACTGGATTCACAACAATATAGCAGTAAGGAGATTTCAGCATGATCAAATTCTCATGTCCAGGAGGGTAGCCTGGATCGGGAGTGGAGAGAAAAAATTTGCAGGTGATTGCATTATTGTAAATTTTTAGATATCCGGAGTTAGTTAAAGAACTCCTAGATAACCGGTATGGGGAGAGTGAGAGAGGGTCATGCATAAGGATGCTCCCACTGTATTTTTTATATAGGGACAGTGCCCTTGACCCCGGGCAGAATTTGCAATGGCCAAGAAGACGATAACATGCGCTTGGCTTCAAATAGATTTGCAACCCTCTCCAATTTCTCTGCTCTGGATGAACAAGATTGACTGGGGAGTCTGGTGAGCATTGAGGTCGACAGGGCACGAGACACCCAAGGGAACCTGGGAATTGCAAATAAATAGGAAATAATGCCCAGGATCTAAAAGTTGGTATATCCGAAGGGCAGGTGAGGGTCGCGAAAGATACGCCCCTGAAAGTAATCTGTCCAGAGACAAGCCCTTCACAAAGGAAGAACAGTGGAGGAACCAGCGGCCGGGTTCAAACAATCTCGGAGCTGAGGCTGACATCCTGGAACATCGCGGGACTTGCAACTAAAGTCACCAATAGCGAATGGCAAGTCTTTATTAAAGGGTATAAAGTCATCTGCCTGCAGGAAACTTGGGAAACGGATTGCAGTGGGTTATTCCTGGAGGGATATAAACTGTTTTTTGTCCCGGCCCGCAAATCGCCTATGGGTTGAGCCAAGGGTGGCCTAATTACGTATGTGGCACTGACGCTGCAAGGAAGCTGGCAAGACCTGGGGTGGGACTCTGGTTGTCTCCAGGGTATAAGATACATTACAAAGGGCCTCAAGGTCATTTTTATAAATTTTTATAATGTGGGACAATCGATGTCAAATTTGGTGGAGCTAGATGAAAGATTAATGGGGTTAAACGACACGGGGGATTCAAGTACCCAGTTAATTTTGATGGGGGATTTTAATACCCACCCGTGCCCCTACTTGAAATGGGAAGGAGGTATATGGGACGCTTGCCCCTCCATAAAGGGATGGCACACAGAGCACTCCAGAGAGGGCATGGCACTAGGCACAATTTTGGGTAAGTTGGCCCTAACACACACAATGGATCTAGTCGATGATGGATCACCAAACACAATGACCCCCTTGTTTAAGGGACGGGGCGTCGATTCTATCATCGACTATATCTTTGTCTCTAATGCCTTAATTGGTAGGGTTAGTCATTTTTCGATAGTCCCTAGTGCATTTAGCGACCACAACCCGTTAGAACTAATAATAGGGATTTTAGACTTGCGCACTAAAGTGGATAAAAGGATCACTGAGGGACAATATAAGGCTAAGGACCAGGGCAGGAGAATTAAATGGAACAAGATCGATGGGCTAGCATTACACAGAGCGCTCCCTGTAGACAGTGACAGTCACACGTGGAAATGCACTATAGAGGGGAGCGACCTGATTGCAGCATTTGAGGGCACTGCCCAGCACATCGATAGTCTTTTAAGGCGTAGATTGAAAAAGCAGACCGACCTCTGCCCCAGATGGTTCGATAAGGAATGTTCTAAGGCTCTCAGAAATCTGAAGCAGGCACTTAAAACAGTCTCAAGGGACAGAGGTGCGATTACTGATTGCAGGAATCAGTATAAAAAGGCAATCAATAGGCGGAAAAATTGTCTCCAATCTCAGGCCTGGGAGTCACTAAGAGAAGCAGCGGAGCGCCGCGATATGACAAGCTTCTGCAGAATAATAAATGACCCATGTTTTCAAGCCCCGAACAAGCCACAAGTGGCGTCCCACATTTTGCCAGAGGCTTGGGTAGCGCATTTCACAAGTTTATTTAATCGGGGCAATCAAGAGATGCAGCAATCTCAAGTCATAGAATTACCGGAGGGTGAGTGCACTCCATTCACGGTTGCAGAAGTTAAAATAGGAATAGGCGGCCTGGCATTAGGAAAGGCGCCAGGGCCTGATGGGATTCCACCAGACCTATTTAAAAGTCAAGTGGACCTCTGGGCCCCAATATTGTCCAGGGTACTAAATGCAGCCAGAGAGGTGGGCATGCCAAGATCATGGTCCACTGCTGTCATCGTCCCAATATTCAAAAAGGGAAATAGAAATGACCCACAATGCTATCGCCCAATATCCCTTATAGATGTTACGGCGAAAGTTATGGGGAGAGTCATTTTAAATCGTCTCTCGGATTGGGCCGAAGAACATAATATTATTACCGATATCCAGTACGGGTTTCGAAATGGGCGTTCTACCACAGACCAGTGCCTCAATCTCTATCATTTCGTAGCCAAATACACTCTGGCTAGGGAAGGTACTGTGTATCTAGCATTTATGGATCTCTCAGCAGCTTTCGACTGTGTTAACAGAAGAAAGCTGTGGGAGATGCTAGCAGAGATGGGCATTGAACCAGGACTGATCCGAGTCTTGCAGACACTTCATCTCGATACAACGGCACAGGTGAGATTCACCGATGACCTCACAGATGACTTCCAATGCCGGGGAGGGGTGCGGCAAGGCTGTATCCTAGCGCCATTTCTGTTTACGCTTTATATAAACGGGCTAGATAAGGCGTTGGGAGTACTGGAGGCAGATTGTCCCTGCATAGGGAGGAGAAGTATACCAGTCCTCCTATATGCAGACGATGCAGTCCTCTTGGCCCGTACAGGAAGGAGTTTACAGGCACTTATTAATGGTTTTGTTAGGTTCATGGCGGATTTAGACCTAGTGCCCAATCTTTCAAAATCATATATCATGGAAGTGGGTAAAAAGCCAGCCAAGAATTGTAGCTTCTCAATAGGAACCCATACACTTAAAGTAAAAATTTTCAATTATCTGGGGATCGGTTTTGACCAAGATCTTAACTTTAAGCCCCTAGTAAGTTATAAATGTAGCCAACATCCCAGCGCTACGGGGTCTATTATGAACTACGCGACAAGATTGGGTCGCTGGTCCCCGCACGAAATCGCTCAACTATACAGTTCGGTATGTTGTGCAAAGATCCTATATGGGAGCGAGGTCTGGGGTTTTTCAGATGTGGGGAACATCCAACGTGAAGAAGACAAATTCCTAAAAAGGCTTTTGCAAGTGCCAACATGTATTTCTTCGTTTATTGCACATGAGGAGCTAGGTATAGATTATCTCACTGATAAGGCTGCCCTTAAACCAATTTCTTGCTGGATAAAAATCTGGACAAACCCAGAGGCAAGCCTAAGCAGACTGATTTTAGAGGATTGTATGAAAGGGGACAAGTGGCCCCGTATACCATGGCTCAAATATGTAAGGGATATACTGACCAGCCTGGGTCATGAAAACTTTTTTTATGAACCATGTACGTTGGTTAGCAGAGACAAGGGTGTTATAAAGACAGATTGTAGGCAGCATCTGGTTAGGGCCAGAGAGGCAAGAGAAGGGCTGAAAAGCACAGTAAGGTCATACCAGCTCATTAAAGTTAACCTGGGCATGGAATTCTATCTTGCCAATATGTATAACAGACAGGATAGATTTCTAATGTCCTGATTTAGAGTGGATTTGCTGCACCATATCCTGTCCGTCCCAGCAGGTTTTGTACATGACGTTAGCTTAAACGGGTGTTGCGGCTGCGATCTTAGATCTCCGCAAGACACCCTTCACTTCGTCCTAATTTGTCCCTTTTATGCTTACCCACTGTTTTTAAAAATAATCCTAAAACGCTCTAATATAAGACAGGCTAAAGTGGCTCTTTTATTTCTCAAACTCGCCTCTGAACCTTTCACTCTATTTAGTATGGTACATTTTTTGCGTTTGGCAGTTAAATTAAGAAAGACCAGGGGAGAGGATTAATCAGGCTGCCCTCATTATAGGGAGCAGAAATGAAAGAACCAAATTTAGATTGACGCCTCATGATCCTTCTCTCCAGGGAGGGTGGACATTTTTACATGACCAAATGAACTGAGCATCATTGTCTCGTTTTATAATGTTTATATTGATGGGTTTTTTTTAACATGTTTGTTTTAATGTGAATTATGTATAGATGTATGAAATATTTTGTATTAGATGAAGGCCCGATTATATTATATGTATCTTTTATGGTTATTTTTTAATACCCGAATAAAGATTATTTGAAGAAAAAAAAAAACTGGGAGGGGGTCTGAAGGGAATTTCAAAAGCGGTCTGTTGTCTCTTGGTTGCAGAATGTCAATAAAAACAAAATTAAACCTAAAAGTAACTGGTAGCCACTCCAATTTTATGTCATGGCTGCACACAGTCCTATCGCTTGTGAGCTAATACAAGCCTGGCAGTAGCATGCAGAACCATTTGAAGCTGTAACAGAATCTACTTAGGGAGTGTAATATTCATGGAGTTGCTGTAGTCCAGGCATAACAATTGCTTGAAAGATAGACTCGCAGTAGTTAGTCTAGAGGAAGTAGTGAGAGAATTCTTCTGAGAGATTTAAGGTAAGCTTAACGGAGAGGGGGGCGGGAAGGGGCGAGGGGAGTGGGGGGAAATGGTTTTAAAGATTTGTGATTTAAACAAACGGTTTAGACAATAAGGTTAGACGTTTCTCCCAATGAAGGTGGCCACTAAGCATTAGACCCGAGCAATGAAGTACCTCTATAGGTTGGGAAAATTAGATGCCATCCACCTAGCTACGGATTCCAGGCACTCGTGTAGATGACACAGT
This sequence comes from Triturus cristatus, assembly GCF_964204655.1. Taxonomy (NCBI): domain Eukaryota; kingdom Metazoa; phylum Chordata; class Amphibia; order Caudata; family Salamandridae; genus Triturus; species Triturus cristatus. The sequence goes on from NC_140581.1 coordinate 860,451,343, forward strand.
GTAAAGGGAGATTTGTGGCCCAACTAGACAATCAATTAAAAGTCATCTGCGTATCAGAAGAAAAAAATAGAGTAAAGAATGAATAAAGAATGCTAGAGGAAGAAAACAGATAATACAGGGAGGGACTTAACAAGGAGTCTTGAGGGAAACAACAATTTACTGGTTTAATAGATGAGATGGAAGGTTGAAGAAATACTACTAGTATGCAAGTTCACGAGAAAAGAGGCCATCTCCCCACCAAACTTCAGCAAACAACTGAAGTAGGAATAGGTGAGAGACCGTGAAAGCGGCCATAGAAAGATGCGAGAGGATTAAGGCTGCACAGCCTCGGTTATCAAATGTCAAACAGAGGGCGTCTAGTGCAGCAAGAATACTAGACTTGGCGCAGTGACCTGAGAGAAAATCTGTATGGGAGAAAAAAATCTGACAAGGAGGAGGAAGAAATCTGGCAAGGAGGTGGAACAAGAAACCGTTCTTTTCGGGGGTCTGGAGACCAAAGGCAGCAATGACCCAGTGTGATAGTTTGTCATAACACATGGTCGACCATAGATTTCTTATTCGGCTGTTGGACCAGTGACCATTTCAAGTCTATAAGAACAGCGGTTCCAGTGATAGGCCTCTGCAGCAAAGATACTCTTGGAATTCAGAGAAGAAAAAGTAGAAACGCCACCCTGGCTGAAACTCAGTCTTTCTCTGGAAACCATACCTGGCTTTTGGAAATGAATTCCTGCACAACTCATATTACTTGGACGAGCTCTTCACTGCCGCTGTATCTCCTCTTTATCGATCTGTTTGAAAATTTCACTCCAGCTCACTCTACCTCTTCACTTCGAATTCTGTTACAATTATACCGAAGTTTTACGGTCCCCAAACCATAGTCCCTTTATTCACCCCTTGCCTGAACCAGTTGTGTCCCCCCTTCTCTTCTTAATTTTTGTTTCCAACATTCTGTTCCTCCTCTTGAATTCCTAACTTCCCTCTCTCGCTCGCTCACCCTTTCCTTTCCCTATCTCTCTAAATCCCCGTTACCATTTATTTTGCTAAGTCAATGCCTCTAAGTGTTTTAGCCCACCACCAGCCAGTCTTTTTACCCTTCCATGGTAAAAGTGGCATACTAATATATATGCATCTTTTGGAAGAGAGCTCCATCTCAACAGCCGTTCTCTGCAAAGCATGCCAATACCGGTTTTAGAAATGTTGCACTTAATGTCAATTTAATTTGAATAAATAAATTATAGACCTAAGTTAAGAAATGTGACGATGGTAACTGCCACCATCTGGAAAATCCTGGCTTGGAACAGAAGGATTACCATGTGATCCAGACTTAAAATCAGTGAGCTAAAAGGGTGCAACTGTTTTCAAGAGGAGAATAGGAGGAAAGTGTATTTATTAGAATACCTTTGGGTAGTGGGCTGGTCTAAGTTCGGACGACTCACGACAAAAAAAGGATCTAATTTTCTCAAATGTGTCCAGGAGGAAGGTGGGCAAGTCATCACACAGGGTCTGAGAGGAATGATTGTGTCACGACTGGATGAATGATTAGACATTTTAGAAGACTTTGAACTAAGGATTTTTGGCATTCTGAAAGTGAAAGAGGTATAATTATGCTCCAGTCATGTGAATAGCCGACTTGCAGTTTGTGAAAGAGTATTTATAGAAGATATTTTTGTCAGGCTGAAGATTTTGCACTGTGCTCACTAATTTCCTTAAAGTTTCTTAGAAGGACGAATATTTTCAGTAAGGAATTTATTATGCAATGTCTAAGAGCTAAGATCGACATCTTCACAAACCTCAAGTGCTGAACTATTTTAAAAAACTGCAAGAAAATAGTTTGCGATTTTCGACCAAGATTGTTTGAGGATGGATAAAGCTCCTGACCAAAGTTGAAAATGTGTTAGGAAGGGAGGCTGAATAAAAGACAAATGTGGTTTGAAGACAGCCCAGGATGACTGGTCTTGAGGGTGGTATTTTCCCTCGACAAGACTATCAAGTGCCAGGTGTGACTAATCATTTGTGTTAAGTTTATTACAAAAACATCTAATTGATCTTTAGTATCAGGGTGGCCTAGACAACAAAGTCTCCAAGGAACAAGAAATAGGATGCCTGGCATGCCTACATTGCTCCAAGGTCCTGGGGACAAGATAAATTAGACAGCTAAGTAGAGTGCATTTAGGTGAAGTAAAAAACAATAGCTAATACGTTTTCAGCAGGACAAGCACAGGGTGATTTACGAAGAGCAATTTTAAATTTGAACTAAAACAATTTCGAACTCCTCCACCACTTTTCCATAACCTCTCTGCACACATATTACATTCGGGTGAAAAAAACTACTGCAATACCAGATTTTAGAGGCCATGAACAAATCGACTTTGTAATCATTTATGAAGTTTTGCATGTCTACTAACAGATTAGGACGTTCAATAATATCTGAAAGTAAAGCTACTGAAGGACAGCAGAATGGTAAAATGAAAGAAGGTGAAAGGCAGTATTGAGAAAAAGATGCTATAAACATTTTAACAATGATTCGAAGTGATGCCCAATTGAACGCACATCAAATGTGATCTGCCTGCAAAACCTATGTCTTTTAGATAATTATTTTTCTTTTCAACAGTAATGGAGTTAAAAAATGCACCTCTGTTGCATTGGCAAAGAGGCCTACGCCTATGGCACCACCCAATGATTGGTTTGGCTGAGAGTATATCTTATTGTGTATCTTCAAAACATGAAATTAGCTATGTATAGACCACACACGTACAGAAATAACCTACCAGAAAAAACTTAAGGTCACATTCCCAAGTACTGAACTACACCAACATCAAGCTAAGTAATCCGGTATAACCAGAAATATAACATTGCACAATCTGTTTTAAAAGCAAACTATTGAGCCTTATGTTTTTATCTATGGTGCTCTGTTTAGGGTTGACATTTTGCCTTCTAGCCATTTGAGAGGGCTAGGACATACTTGAGGTTCTGAAACAGGTTGTCGGTTTGTGCTTATGCGAGTGATTCAAGAATTAAATGTGTTCTTGTGGAGGGCATTTTTGCATGAATAGTCACTTTGCTTTCTGTTAAGAGCACGCACTATGCAACATATGTTGGTATCAGATGGGGTGGGAGGTTCTTTGGGCATTGGGATAATGCTGCAAATCCAAAGGGTCAGGTTGGGATAAAAGAAGGGTGCTCTTCCATCACAGCATGTGGCACCTCCAGACTAAGTTCCGCAGCCCAAGTAAAGTGATAGGGAGGTTGGGATGCAAGCTTGAGAGCCCCTCTCCCCATATTTTTTGTTCATTTAATTTCCCTGAATCTCAGTGAGTGGAGTGTTGTTGGTTATTGGAGTAATATGCTCAATAGCAACTAATTTGTACCTAAACCGTGTCAGCGCAAAGATAAAAATTAAATGTGAGGGGAGTGTTGGTAAAACTAACTAGAGAGAACACAATACATGCTTGTGTAGTTTTACCAACACTCCCCTCACATTTAATTTTTTCTTTGCGATGAGCCCTCAGCTACACTCTGGCTCTCATTTGGTGGATTTAGAATATCCATGTAGAGTAGACATCAAAACATCCCTGTGCTCCTCCCTCTCAGAGAGGGGGTTGTAGCCCTCAGAGGAACTAGGTTTTCCTCTGAGAGGAGAATCCCAAATGATGAAGCATTCCACCTTTGGTGGGTGATGGATTTCGTCCTGAAAGGGATTATCCCACAGTTAGGTCTGTGCGATATTGTCAGTGTCTTCTTTTTCGTCTTTTTCTTTGATTAGACCCAAGGATTTTGTTTGGTACATTGATTGTGCTAGATTTGTCAGGGTGGTAAAGGGTGTGCATTTAAGGTTGCCTCGACATATTGTGAAGGACCCTTAGGAAGCTCTTTTAATGGTTGTCCGGGGTCTAGAGTCAAGTCTAAGCAAAGCAATCTTGATTGTTTTATTGTGAATTGAATGCACTCGGGTAAGGGGGGTTGCATAAATAGTTTTGAAGCTCACTGTACATCATGTGAGTAAACTGACATACAACCTATCTAGCGGACAATTACACTAGCATATACTGAAACATAATTATTTTAACATTAGCCAAAGAAGTAACACTTCTGCTACGAGACCACACCAATTATGGTCGCTCAAATCAACTGGTAATAAATGTCAGAAATGTGGAAAATATATTAATAAAATTACATCTCCTTCACTTTACACCAAGGTAAAACAAAAACAAATCCAGCTACATTCAAGAAAAAATAAAAACTCTAATCAATTTAATTCAAAATTCTTTATTCAATCTCATAAAAGCAGATCATAAACGATACAGTATTATATAAAACGATAGAAAATTGTTAAAAACCATGAATTCATGACAAATTGCAGGCAAAATTGTTTAAAACCAAAGTTTGCAATTAAAATACAATTTTTAAGAAGGATCCATTATGCGCTGTGTACAATAAGGCTCTTTTACCAAAAAAGGTTCAGACCCACATATAGAAGTTAAAAAATATTAAAAGTATCATTAAAACATCATTGATTTTCACAAGTGAAATGCACTTTTCAAAAAGGAGCCAACTGCAAAGCATTCTTCTGGCTGCTGTTGAAATATCAGAGCCACTCTACATTTGCTAACTTTTTTTCCCTGTAGCAGAGGCAGTAAACAGCGTCTGGTAAGAGGAGGATAATATTTACAAACAAGCATCTGCAATGCAATAGGTCTTGCATTTACGCAAGTTTGAGCTATTGACATTGTAAATTACAATGCCTTTTATGCATGTTTTGGTTGTTAAAACATAAATAAACGGCATTGTTATTTACAATGCCAATAGCTTAAACTCTCGTAAATGTGAGACCTATTGAATTCTAAATGCTTGGTTAAAAGTGTGGGTGGGGGGCGGGTTGCAAACAGAAGGTAGCAGAAGGAACAGAGACGGGGAGGGTGTGGGGAAGCAAAACTGAGGGTGCAGGTGTGGGGAAGCAAAAATTATGGTGCGGGTGGGGAAGGGGCACGGAGGACCCAGGGAAGTAAACTGTAGAGAAATGTGGCAGGCAGGGGGAGAAAAGCAAATGAGCGAGAGCAATGTTAAGCTGGGGGTGAAAGGACACCCTTTACAGGTGATCTGAGCCTAGGAGCAAAGCACAGCGAGCTGCCACTTTGGAACTGGAGAACTGCTCAGTAAAGCGCTCCAATACCTTCCGGACGGGTTCGCAGTTGCGGGAGAGTGTGTCCAAAGTGACATTTGCAGCCAGAGTTTTTCTTTTTTGGATCCATTTCACAGAGGAACAAATTGAGGAAAAAAGGTAAGAGCCCTTTGTTGAAATCATGGTTTTTAGCAATTGAGCGGAGGAGCAAACCTAAAGTATATGCATGTTTAACATAGCTGTTCATTCAGAAAATAAACACGCCTGATCTAGCGGAATTTACATCATGGACCTTTGACCTCCCTAAAGGCATCGCTAAGTTGCCAACTTCTGCCTCCCATGGCCCCTTGAAGATCTCCCCGCATGCTACAAGTTAAACAAGCTGGTGGCCACAACTGCGCCTGAGGGACCCTCCGGCCTTCCTGCAGTAAGAGAAACTCATTTAAGAAAATAGTGCTTACAGACTAAAGAAGATGTACCGTGCAACAACTAAAGTAAAAAGGCAAGTACTCATGGGAGGTTACAAATGAAGACAAGGCGGTACTAAGGAGGGACTAACAAGCCTACTAACGAATCAGAAGCCAGCATTTATGAAGGACAATGACAAATATGGGCAGAGTGGGCAGGGTTTCAAGTACTTACTCCAATACAGCATGGCTCGCAGAGCAGCGCATGCGCTGCCCAGGCTCGACCTAAAAAAGAACAAATTCAGGACAGTCTGACAGGAGTGCTCATCACAAGGGTACATATATAATTGGAAGCATATTGCCCTTGCGGAAAACGTAGCAGCCATTTAATGGACCCTTATCTAAAGCGGGTCAGCAGCATTCATTCCCATGAACCCTGGACGAAGATCAGATAAGGAGCCACCCCCTCTGTCGCCTGGAGGAGGCAATATTCCCTAACGGCTGGTTTCATTACTACAGTGCCCTCTCTCTGGGCCTGTCTGTGCGTGAGAAACCAATCCCTAACCCATTTTTTGTCCTGCTTTGCAATGCTCTCTGGCTGTTCGTATATATACGAGCAACCTAGGGCGAGGTGTGTCTTTCTAACATATGTAAGCGAAGGAATTTTGGGGCCCACGATTAAAGGAGAGGCAGTCTAGAAAAATTATCCGATTTATATCAGCCTCTTCATTCCGCCATATCGAGCACCAAAGCAACAGCGGGCAAGAATTGAGTCCTACACGCAACCCAGACCTAGCTCCAGAGGAGATGCAAAATCTGAGGTAGAAGGGGGAACCCCCCCACACCCAAGCCTGCAAAATCTATTTTCCTCCACTCGCACACTGCTCACATCTCTATGGCCCCAGACCCCCTACCATAGGTAAGACACTTTCTCTTGCATATTTCTAGGATAGGTGCGATGGGTATTTTCCCTATGAAAAACCCTACTCAACACTGCTTGATCCCACTTCTGAAATACCTCAACCAAAACCAAAAGTACGAAAATCCCCCTCATCTTTAATAATATTATATCTAGGGCTCCCAGTTTTTCATTTTTACTATTTTTTACAGATAAAACTACATTTTCCTGTCTGTATTTATTTTTAAATACAGAAAAATACAGATAATGGGTCTTCTTTGGATGATTCTCAATCAAGGGTGCCAGGCAGGGATGTGGAATTCCTATAGCCTGACGCCCGGAAATATTGTTTGGGGTCAAGGGCAAAAAGGTTTCATGTGTAATTTGTCCTTGGGACACATAGGCCCAACCCCCTGCAGCACAAAACCTTTGGCTGCCAGTTTGCAGTACCACATTTTGGATCAGGGAAGGGCACTGTCTGCAGTTAAGGTAATATTTTTTCACATCTGTTAATGGTGTTCAAACTTGTATTTATGGTTGATGAATTGAAAGCCTTTATTGTTAGGGTGAGCGCTCCAAGTAAATGTTGTAAGCTCCGACTGCACTACTGACAGTGGTTGCAGTATAAAAATGTGTACACACGTTTTCAAAGTTTAGCAATATGAGGCAATGTATAATGCTCCCAGAATTCTCTCTGGTGTGATGCAAATATTTGCAAAAGATTGAAAGCAAGATTGAGGATTCCTTGCTTCCAATAAATAAAATATTCATTAAAAAATTAAAGCAGGAAAAAAAACATTTTGCTAAACTACTGTAAAATTTCAGGTACTATTATTTTGCAGAATCATTTAGTAACACGTGCTGATGCATGCTAGTATTTCCCAAAAATATTCATAATATTCATAATGGAAAATCAGTGTAACCAGTTTCACTAAGATTATAGGAAACAAAAATAAACAAGCATTGGCAAAGCCAGTAGTAGGTCTGAAATTGGTGGTTAGCTTTTTAGTTTTGTCAATGAGTGACTTGTTTTGGCAAGGTTTCTGTAAAACCTTATTGGTGTGGGAGCTGCCGGGCCATCGCCATTATAACAAACATTGGCAAACGCAAAAAAAATATTGGGTCTCAATATTGCCACATTAGTTACAGGCACTGAACAAAACTACTGTGTGTGCCGATATGCTCCTTGTGAAAGAGCAGAATGCGGTCACTCACAGTGAAGCCAGCCGATACAGAGAGAGAGACTGAATTTTAATACACACAAATAGTCACGGTTAACGGCAGAACATATTAGGGGCCCAAATATTAAAGAAAGTCTCAAAAGTGCACCCAGGGTATATGTTATTGTTATATTATTAATCACTCCTAGCGCGCACGGATACTCGAGTGTCCAGGCGCGAAAGTCAGCAGCAAAATGCAGGAGCTGAGAGGAGCGGTGGGTTGATTAAAAAGCAAGGTCTTTAGCTGCTTCTTAAACAGCCTGAGATCTTGAGTATTACGTAATTCATAAGGAAGGGAATTCCAGGCCTTGGCTGCCTTAAAAGAAAGAGAGCTACCTCCCCTGTTCATGTAAGACGAAAACGAGGGATGACTACAAGACGTAGTGCGGCAGATCGCAATTGTCTTCAGGGGGCGTAGAAGTCAAAGCGACTCCTAAGCTACGGCGGCCCAGATTTGTAGAGGGCACCATGGGCAAGAGTGAGAACCGTGAACTGGACACGTTGCACCACGGGGAGCCAATGCAGGTCCCGTAGATTTTGCTTTATGCTAGATCTGCCAGGGATACCAAGCAGCACTCTAGCTGCTGAGTTTTGAATAATTTGCAACTTTTTCAGCTGGTATCCAGGCAGGCCAATATACAGTGCATTAGCATAGTCAATACGCGACAGAATGAGGGCGCGACTCACCATTTCCTTGGCTGGTCTGGGTAACAGTGGCAGGAACTTCCTAAGCGATTTCAATGTGCCAAAGCACACTCCGGCCAATTTTTTTTATCTGCGTAGAAAACCGGAGGTCCTCACTGAACTAAACCCCCAGATTTTTAAATGGGTTGCCAACAGAATTGGGCCTGGGACACTCTGTGGGCCAAAGATCCTCCCTGAATTGAGGGGGAAAAGACTCATACAGAAGTACCTCTGACTTGTCCTCATTGCACTTGAGCTGAGCCTGTGAAAGCCAGTTAAAAACGGCTGAAAGGCAGTTTTTGACTAGATCCGGGGACATGTCGTTTTCCTTCCACGTGAAGAGGAGCTGAGTGTCATCTGCGTAGGCTATAATCTTAGCCCCCAGCTCCTCCACCAAATAGATCAGAGGAGTGTCCTTGCATTAAGTACAGCTATACAGCTTTTGTGAATTCCCAAATATATATACAGAAGTAGGACAAGAAATAGTACTCCTAAAAAATATTTGTGAACTGCATTTTAGCATGAGCAAATCTGCATGTGTAGATTTGCTCATGTAAAAATCTGAGTGTTTGCAAATTCACTTTCCCTCCACTTTTTTCCCTCAACTCTGGAAAAAGGTTTACGTCTGCCATGGTCAGGAGTAAATTTCCAACATTTCTCATTATGGGTTGTTGATAAAACATGCAACTTAGTAGGTTTGCACAGACTCAAAAGGGCATTCTAACCCTGGAACTATTGCTTACCAGTACCTTCAGCCCCAGTACGTAGATCTGCGGAAACGTGGCAACATAAGGGGATTGCAAGTATTCAAAAACTACTATGGTACGAGCTCTGGCATAATCAGAGAGGCTATATCCGAGCTCTTATATAATGAGATTGCTGCCATAAGTTGTTGATGCACTACATGGCACTTTGTTACAGGACAAGTAGATTTATGAAGCAACCTGCCCCATGGACAAGTAGATATTTTATTACATTCCACACCTCTGAGTACTATTGTAAAATAATTCAAACAGCCAGTTTTTAGATTGTAACAGTTGCCCCATTTGATAAATTGACACAAGTATATATATACACTTTAGCTTAATCAGAGAAATTCTTGTGTGGATTTGTCAAGAGTGTTAACATTGTGTAGGCGCATCCAGTAAAAGCTGTAGCCCCATTCTAAATCTCATATGGAACCTTTAGGAGGTAAAAACAAAATAAAATGGATAGATCAATTACATACATATCTAAACCTGAAGTTCAAGAGTCGTTGAAGACTGAAATTAGGTGCACATTCCAAAAGCAGACACAAGCAAAAAAGGCACAGTAAGTGTTGCGGAGAAATTTAAAATGTAATTATCTAGTTAGGTCTTACTTTCCTAACAGCGCTAGTTGCCTGGTTTGAAAAGACCTATTTTGGGCTTTCAAGAACTTGCGGTGGCCCTACATCTGACTCACAGCTTACCACTGACTGGCTTTGTTGTCCCTTTCGTTTGCTTGCTTGTTATTCTATGGCTTTACTTGTTCATCTTGTGTTTTTCTCTCCCCGAGGCATAGCCTCTTTAACATCCTTTTGTTTGGCTGACTTGTATGCTCCCACTACCCACTTTTAGGGAACTACTTTTTAAGTCGAGCCTGGTCAGCGAATGCACTGCTCTGCGAGGCATGCTGTATTGAGGTATGGAATAGAGGCTCCGCCCAGCTTTTCAATCGGCTCCTACTCCTAACCTTTCTAAATTGTTGCTTTTCATTCGTGAATAGGCTTAGTAGTTCCGCCTTGGTACCGCCTTGTCTGCATTTGTAACTTCCCATAAGGACTGGACTTTTTACATGTGTTACTCGGTCTGCTTCATGTAGTCAGTGAGCACCGTTTCCTTTAATGATCTTCCCCAGTTCCACCCACGATGTTGCAGCACACGGTCTGCTTTTATATTGTTATTAGTAATGTATTTAATTTACAGCGCGGTCCACTTTAACTATAGCGGGTGTGCTTATTTATTAAATTTACAGCGATGTCCGCTTTCACTTTAGCGGCCGCGCTACAGAACCTTTCTTTATTATTTTTTTTCTTTTTGGGTGAAAGCGCCCCATACCGCACTTTCACTTTGTTTGCCGCGCCCCTTTCCTTAGATGCTGCTCACAGTAACCTGAATACGGTGAGCAGCGTCTAAGGAAAGAAAACAAGTTACTTACCTGTAACTTTGGTTCCCCAGTATTGGTAACTTTCATAGATTCTCATGCTTTGTATCATTCCCCGTCGTCGGAATGGGAGCCTCGGTAAACAAAAATATATACATATATATATATCATAACCATAGAAACAAAAGAGAAAAATAGGCCTAGGCCTCATCTACTTTTGTAGTATATCACCCTCTTTGTGCAAAAGAGCCCAAACTTTTGCCAGGACCAATCAGCACAGCCTCACCCTCTGGAACCTTCCTGAGAGAGCTCAGAGCCTCAGATTTTCGTAGCCGTTGTGCCAACAGCCACTACCTCAGTAAACCGGCAGAGCTTTCCCAGGGGAGGTGGGTGGGCGCATGAGAATCTATGAAAGTTACCAATACTGGGGAACCAAAGTTACAGGTAAGTAACTTGTTTTCTTACCCCAGTATTGGAACTTTCATAGATTCTCATGCTTTGTATCAGAATAGTAAGCAGTACATCAGAAAAGCACATTTGGAAGACACATGGCCTTACACAACCACCTCAGTGTACATGAAAAAACAATCATTACTGAAACCAAATGTGCTTACCAGGATGGAGGGATTGTAGGGAAAGCTCACCTCTCACTGGAAAAGATTCCGGAGGACTGCTTGACCAACAGCAGCTTCATCTCGTCCCACAGATTCCAGGCAGTAGTGCTTCGTGAAGGTGTGTACACTGCTCCACGTTGCTGCCCTGCAAATGTCCTTGATCGCAACTCCAGCAAAGAGAGCCACTGAAGACGCCATCGCTCTCGTAGAATGAGCCCGGGCCCTTTTATCCAAAGGTTTGCCCGCAGCCTGATGACAGTATTGAATTGCACTGGAGATCCAGCGGGAAATGCCACTCTTGGCGAGTGGCAACCCCTTCCGTGGTGCACTGTAGGCAATAAATAGCTGAGTAGACTTCCTGAAAGAGCGTGTGCGCTCGAGATAGAATTTCAGACATCTCTGGACATCCAAAGAATGCAATGCTCGTTCCGCCTGGGTGGAAGGACGCGTAAAAATGGCGTTCAAAATTAAGGGTTCATTCAGATGAAACTCCGAAGGCACCTTCGGGATGAATTTTGGGTTGGTTCTCAAAATCAGCACATCCCTCTTGAACTGCAGAAAAGGCTCCACTATAGAGAGAGCCTGGAGTTCACTAACCCTCCTAGCCGAAGTTAATGCCAAGAGAAGGGCTAGTTTCCACGACAGGAACTTCAAGTCTGCTTTGTGAATTGGCTCAAAGGGCGCTTTCATCAGTTGAGCCAGTACTAGGTTAAGCTGCCAGATAGGAGGGGGTGGTCGGACCGGAGGATACATCCGAAATAACCCCTTAAGGAACTGCTTAACAATCCTTGCGGACCATAGAGATGGCCCCGATGACTTCCGTCGAAAATGGGATATGGCAGCCAGATGTACCTTGACAGAAGAGTGCGCCAGACCTGATTTAGCCAGAGACAGGATGTAAGGCAAAACCTGATGTGGCCGGGACTTATAAGGATGGAGTTTATTCCTGTTGCACCATAGACAAAATCTCTTCCATTTTGCCCTATATGTCTTATTAGTGCTTGGCGCCCGCGCCTGAGATAAAACATCCCTGCACTCCCTGGAGAGATTCAGATGACGGAATTCTCTGTGTTCAGGAGCCACGCTGTCAAGTGAAGTGACTTCGGATCCGGATGGAGCACCTGCCCCTGATCTCGCGACAACAGAGATGGAATCAGTGGCAAGCGAATCGGGCGATCCTGGGAGAGAAGCAGGAGTTCCGTGAACCAGAACTGCTGCGCCCATGCTGGAGCAATGATAATCATCTTGCATGGTTCCGCCCTGACCTTCCTGAGAACTCGAGGAATGAGGGGAATGGGAGGAAAGGCGTAGCAAAATGCGCCGAACCAAGCAATCGAAAGGGCATTCCCCAGAGACCCTTGATGGGGAACCTTGCTTGCGTAAAACCGGCACTTGGCGTTCTCCGGGGACGCAAAGAGGTCTATGGTCGGAGGTCACCATCTCTTGAACACTGCCTCCAGCGTGGCTTGATGTAACTCCCACTCGTGAGTCACTTCCGTCTGTCGACTTAGAGCATCCGCTGTGATGTTGAGACACCCTGCTAGGTGCTCGGCTTGCAGAGTGATCCTGTGAGAGATCGCAAAATCCCAGATCGTCTGAGCTTCCTTGGACAGAGTCCGCGACCTTTTTCCCCCCTGCTTGTTGATATAGTGCATGGCCGTCGTGTTGTCTGTCCGGACCAGCACTGCACGATTCTGAAGTCTGGGAAGGAACGCCAGCAAGGCTAAGTGAATGGCCCTCAGCTCCAAGAGATTGATGTGGCGTAGTCTGTCTGCTGGACTCCAGTGACCGCTGACCTGAAGCTCCTGGAGTACAGTTCCCCATCCTTCTAAGGAAGCATCTGTGGTCACCACCATAGGCGAAGGAGGAATCCGAAACGTCAATTCTCCTGCGATGTTCTCCTTCACCAGCCACCACTCGCAGGCTTTGCGCATAGCAGGTGTTATCCACACCTTGTCGTTGAACGACCCTTCTGCCTGGCGCCATTGTTTGTCGAACTCCTCCTGCAGAGGACGCATATGAAGCCTGCAATGCGGTATTAAAGGTATGCAGGATGAGATTGATCCGAGTAAGGACTTGTACCGTCGAACCGATACATATTTCCTGTGCAGCATTTGACGAGCGGAGGCAGTCAGTTTGCGTTGACGCTCCTCAGAGGGATGAGCGGTGCATAGTTTCGTGTCCAGAATAGCCCCAAGGAACTTTCGTGACCTGGAGGGTATCAGCACCGACTTGGACCTGTTGAGCTGAAGACCCAAATGGGCGAACAACCGTATGCAAGTTGAAACAGCCTGAGAAGTCGCCTTGAACGACGGAGCCTTGACGAGCCAGTCGTCCAAGTATGGGAACACTTCCAAGGACTGCTTCCTTAGAAAGGCCACAACTGGTGCCAGCATCTTCGTGAATATCCGAGGTGCCGACCGAAGGCCAAACGGAAGCACCTTGAACTGAAAATGGCTCTTGCCTACTGTGAAGCGTAGATATTGCCTGTGAGCTGGGTGGATCGGAACGTGGAAGTATGCATCCTCCAAATCCAGAGACGCCAAAAAATCTCCCGGATTCAGTAGCCATAGAATATCTTGGAGAGTGACCATCCGGAAAGAGAGTTTGATGATAGGTGTTGAGCTCTCTTAGGTCTAGTATAGGACGCCATGTATCTTCCGTCTTCCGAACCAGGAAGAACCTGGAATAAAACCCGTTGCCCCTTTGCGAAAGAGGTACGGGCTCTATCGCCCCCTTGATGAAAAGTTGGTGGGCTTCGAGATGCAACAGTCGGAGATGTTTTGATGGACCGGCGTCCGTAGCCCTTGTTGGAGGAAGATCTTGGAACTCCAACGTATGGCCACTCTGAACAATATTTAAGACCCACCGGTCCGATGTTAAAAGAACCCAGCTGTCCAGACAAAAAGAGATCCTGCCCCCAACCGGTGTTCTTGGCAGGGGAGGAACAGTAGCCAGAGCCAGGAGGCCGCTATTGCCTCTTGGCGTTGTCTCGTCCTTGACGATTCTGACGTCCTCTCTGGGACTGCCGAGAGAAAGACGCCGAATGACCTTGGCGTTGGCTGGAGTATTGACCTTTATAGGACTGTCCTGATTGTGTGGAATACTGACGTTGGTTTCCTCTGTAATCAGAAAACCCTTGACCACGTGCTCCTCTGAATGGCACCTTGCGATAATTCAACGACCCCAAGGACTTCGCTGTGTCCGTGTCCTTCTTTATGCTTTGGAGGGCGTCATCCACATGCTTACCAAAAAGCATCTCCCCGTCAAAGGGAAGGTCCAAGATCTTATTCTGGACCTCCTGGCGAAACCAGGTCGCCTTCAACCAGCCTTGACGGCGCAAGACCGCTGACCCTGCCAAAGCCCTGAAAGCAGTAGAGGCTATGTCCATCGCACAGTCAATGACTTCCGAAGAGCATCTTTCCCCTTCCATTAGAACCTGCTTGGCTTCCTCCTGACTCGACTCTGGTAGCTGGTCCATAAACGGCTCCATGTCGCACCACATCTGGCGGTCGTACCTGCCTAGAATAGCCAAAGAATTAGCCGCACGCACCAACAAGCTGGCCATGGTGGAGAATCTTTTTCCCACATTGTCCAGCCTCCTGCCTTCTTTGTCCGGAGGCGTGGTTAACGGAGTGGACGGATTCTTTGACTTGCTTTGTGCGGCCTGAAATATTACGGAATCCAGCTTAGGTTGTCCTAGGAGACATGCAGGACTGCCCTCAGGGGCCTTGTATTTCTTCTCCAGCCGGGGAAGAACCGGGATGACCGTCGCCGGGTTCTGCATCGTCTTAATTCCCTCATCCCAGACATGTTCTATGATGGGAATTGATCTGACCGACTTCCTATATTGTGCTTTAAAGTCATATAGGAAACAGTCTGACTGCTCCACTGTAAGGGGCAGACCAAACCTCTTGGATGCCCGTTCCATCAAATTATGGAAACCACCAATATCTGCTGGAGGCGATATATGTGTCTCCTGGCCCACAGCATCCGGATCCTGCATACCAGTGTCATCAGGGTCCCCATCCGGATCCCCTGGATCAGTAAGGGGGATCACATGCCCCTCATCATCCTCATCTGTATCCAAATCTTGTGTGTCTTGATTGGCAGGTTCCGAATATGACGACTGAGGAACCACCAACGGTACCACCGTTGAAGTGGTACGAGGTATATCCTTAGGCAGAGGTGGCAAGTCCATTGCCATGTCTCGCGGTACCACAGACGTAGAAGGACGCACCGGTGTGAGGTCTGGGAGTGATGGAAAACGAGCTTTATAGTCTTGCAGCATCATTTGCAAATCCATCACTAAAGCCACTGGCAAGGCTATCATATCCTGCCTCAGAGAGCGGGGTTGTACTTCCTGTGAAAAGCTTTGTCGCCCCTGCTGCACCTCTGGACCATAAAACTCCTCAGTATCTGTGTCCTGCTGTTTCACATTCAGGTCTGAAGGGCTGTAGGCGTCCCCATACTGCCCATCCTCTTCCTCCTCCTCCGAGTCATCAAGAAGCATGGATGGTGGCAAAGGCGTGACCCGCCTAGGGGAAGTCATGCCCGGCGTAATTTTTAACCTCTGGATGGCAAATCCCGAATTCTTCGTCGTCGAGTCGTTGCCAAAGGGATTCCATGCGTCGACGAACTCGACGACGACATCGTCGACTGAAGGGTAACCGTCGTCGACGGGGCGAGAATTGTCGTCGACGATGAGGACGTCGACGATACCGGAATCGTCGTCGACGGTAAGGTCGTCGACAGAGTCTTCTTCTTCGTCGACGGAGCATGTTTCATCGTCGATGGGGCAACCGTCGACTGTCTCGTCGACGAACTCGTCGTCATCAACATCGACGAACTCGTCGTCGTCGTCATCATCGATGTGTTCTTCGTCGTCGACACCGCCGTCGAAGACGAGAAAGAAGCCGTCGTAGACGATGAAGTAGATATCGTCGACGGTCCCGTCGACGACCCCATGGAAACAGTCTTAACTATGGAGATCGTCGTCGACGTACCTGCTTTAGCCAGCGTCGACGGGCGCTGTTTCTTCACTGGAACTGTCAGAGGAGTTCCTGCAACATGTTTCTTCACAGGTTTCTACTTTTGGGACGGAGGAGAAGATGTTGCAACCTCCTTCTTGTCCCTAAGGGCTACGTCCACACCAGCAGCCCGTCCCTGCCTCTCCTTTACACTTCCGTGAGGAGATTTCATGGGACCAGCCTCCTCAGACCTTTCAGAGATCCCGTGAGGGGCTTTGAGAGGGGGTTCCGCAGAGGTGGAGGGAGATGACCTACCCCTCTTCCTAGATCTCCTGGAGGAGGTACCAGAGACTGAATCCTCCTCATCCGAAGAGAGAACCTCCGTCCTGGTCTTTAGCTTCTGCAGCCATGTCAGCAACCGACCCTCTCTGTCTCTCAAGGTTTTGGTAGAGAAGGTCCGACAAATTTTACAGTCTGTGGCCTTGTGTTCCGGGTATAGGCAGTAAATGCAGTTTTCATGCTTATCTTCCACAAACAGTCTCTTCTTCCCACAAGAAGCACAAGATCTGAATAAGGCTTTCTTCTCCTTTTCTGACATTATGTCACAAAAGATGGCAAATAAAGATGTCTAATAGTAAAGTTCTGAGAAACTGAGCAGAGCTCAGTGGAGACTCCCTAGCACAACGTGCGGTAGAAAAATCTGAGGCTCTGAGCTCTCTCAGGAAGGTTCCAGAGGGTGAGGCTGTGCTGATTGGTCCTGGCAAAAGTTTGGGCTCTTTTGCACAAAGAGGGTGATATACTACAAAAGGAGATGAGGCCTAGGCCTATTTTTCTCTTTTGTTTCTATGGTTATGATATATATATATATATATATATATATATATATATATTTTTTGTTTACCGAGGCTCCCATTCCGACGACGGGGAATGATACAAAGCATGAGAATCTATGAAAGTTCCAATACTGGGGTAAAGGGCGTGGCCACCATTAAAGTAGTCTTGCATTTGCGAGTGCTTGAGCTATTAGCATTAGAAAGGACAATGCCTTTTATATATGTGTTGCTTTTAAAAACACATCAATAAAAGGCATTGTCATTTACAATGCCAATAGTTTATACTCTCGCAAATGCGAAACCTATTGCGTTGAAAATGCTTGTTTCTTTTTGCTTAGGCACTCCATGAGTGCATGTGTTTTATTGTTCTCTCCTTTGTGTGCTTGTCCCCCCTTCCAAACAACATCCCCCGAGCTCTATGTTGGTGTGTCCCTTGTGTTGCAAGCTCTCTCTCTCGCACGCTCTCTCATGTGCTTCTTCCCCTTGCTAAACTTTCTCGCCTGGTGTTGCTTTCTTGCTTGTGTGCTTTTCCACCACTTCCTATATTGCTCTCCATTGTGTGCTGCTTTTCCTCTCTCACCCTGCCCACTAGCAGTTGCTTGTGGCCACTCACTCGTCTGTTGCCCTCCCCCAGGACTTTTAAAAAAAAATATTTCATGTTTTGTCATTTTTGGGGGAGGACCAGGCAGCAAACTGCTGCCAAACCCTCTGCTATAAAAAAGCCCTTTTGCACTACTTTTATTTCTATTCCAATTGGGTCCCGAGGTATGCATGTAATGATACATGCGTACGAAAATGTGTCAACATAGCAACAAAGCCACTGCGGCCGCATCAACAAATCCTTTTTTTTGCTTTTTCTCCTTTTTCTTTTGCCCATGTTGCACAGCATCTTGCCTCCATTATTTCATTTGGAGGGTTCTGAAGTACCAGTGATTGACCCGGAAGTACTGCCACGGTAGAAGACACTATCGCATAAGGCATGCCAAGGAGCAGCTAAAGATTATTAAAATTATTCTGGGATGTGATTCCAAAGAAAGACGAACATGTGAAAGCACAGCAGGTCTAAAGCTGCATTTTGTCACTTGGTTCACCGACTGGTGAACAAGGAGATTGGTATTCATTTATAAGACAAGATTGAGCTTGATGTTCCATGTCCTGAGGAGAACCTGACATTTATGTCCTAAGGGTTCGAAACGCGTTGACTATTTGTTAGTCTATACCAAATAGGTGTCCATGAAAACAAGTAGACCGCGTGATGCTCGCTACTGACTAGGTGTATAAAGATTACAAATTTAAAAGTGAGCACAGTTGGTCCACCATTTGGAAATTGACCTCTGAATGAAAAAAACGAAAATGTTTTGTATTGAAATAAGCTTCAGAAGTACAGATTAATGTAAACCGGAAGATCTAAAATTTGTAGAGAACATGAGCTGTACAGATTAATGGTTTATTGTTAAAAACTTTGATTGAAATTTTTTTGATTGAAAATGTATCCCAATTTTTTTGTCTTTGTGTTAAGTGTCGTTGTGTTGTCTTCAGTGTAGTTCAACTCACATTTTATGTGTAATGTTGATATTTCTAAAAAACAAATGTTTTTGCAATATAAAAAATAATAAAGATTAGGCTTAACCTCTTGAGTGCCCATGACGAGCTGGTCTCGTCATGGGCCGCGGTTGCGCTGTGCCCATGACGAGACCAGATCGTCATAAACCCCGCCCGCTAATGCAACGGCCGGCACAGGGCGGGGAAAGGGGCGGGCACTCAAGGGGTTAAAGATATTTGATAAAGAAAAATAAAAAAATCCCATTTTCCCCATCCAGTGTGTTTTGGTCGTCTGGTTGTTGGTTTAAATGTGAAATTTGAGTGAGCATCAGTATTGGCAGCTTTTCTGTTGGTTAATTAGAAGTACCAGTGATTGGTAGCATGTGGTGCTGGACTTACCACAGATCTCAGCTGAGTACACTTACTAGTGTTTGGAGTTCTGTTTGCCTGTAGTAACTTTACACTCAAAGTAGGCTGCACCCCCGGTTTTAGAGGGTGAAGACATGTTAATCTACATTTTGTAGTACATTTGCAATTGGAATTGGTGAATAGCCAAAAGCTATAGATTTTTAACAAAATGTAAGAGTAAATTTACAAGTGTAGTTTTACTCATGTGTAAATTTTCCTTTGTGACTAGGCCCCTGAGATTCTACAAGTCACGAGAATCATGAATAATGCATCAGATAAGGCATACGTAATGGGAGGTGGAATAAGATGGCCTTGGATATACGCAATTTGTGTGCACGTGTTATTTTGTTTGTTGTAGTTTTCTATATCATAAACTTGACCAAAAGGTATAGCCAGTGCTTTAAATGGGCCGGTACTGTCCGGTACAGATTACCGCCACTTTTTAGGTCTCGCCTGGCATAGACTGCGCAGATATGCGCAGTCTCACTGGCGAGATTTAATGATTTAGAGTAGCTTTCACTAGCGGGGGGTTTAAGCCCCGCCCCTCTTTTCGATTGGCTGGCATCACCGTTTATGCTAAACGGTGGCCAGCCATTGGAAAAGAGCGTCCAGTGACGTACACTTTTCTCTTTTAGAGCCGTCCCAGTTGGACTGGCTCAGTTGCCTTACGTGTGTGGTAAAAGCTTTCTTATCTTTATGGAGCCATGTGTTTCAAACACATGGCCCCATAAAGACAAGAAACCTTTCATGGCAGAAGGAAAGCAGGCAGCATGTTTATTTTTGCATCGTACTTAAAGTGACAGCGCAATGCAAAAATAAACAGTGACTGACTGGCGAGCGCTTTTTTGCGTGCGTTTTTTCCTTGTTTATTTTGGGAGGGAGAATACCGGCACTTCAAGAGAAATGCTTTACTTTTAATTGGAGAGTACCGGCACTTCTCGGAAACAATCAGGTACTCTGCTACAGAGTACCTGCACTTTTATTTTTCCATTTCAAGCACTGGGTATAGCAGCTCTTTACATGAGCACCAGTGAGTACACAAGGTCACATTAATTATTTTTTACGGCACTTGGAGAATAGGTGATTTGCCCAGAAACACAGTATATTGGGCATGACGCCGAGACTCTAACCTGCTTCCCCAGTTCCACAGCAGCTCAACCATAACGCCACATCCTCTCCCCTTATGCGTAGGTGCAGGAAATGTAATATTCAGTCATGGAACAATTCGAATTTTCCCTGATTTGAACCAACTGCATTAGGTTGTCACAAATGCAACAAGCTGTCAAAAAAAGAGCTGTTTCTTTAGGCAAGTGTGCAAATATGGTTTAGAGAGTACCACTGTTTGGAATCTGAAGTATGTTGGTCCACTGCTCAGTGATGGTTTTTGCCGACCCAGCACTTTAAATATGGCACCTACCCAGCAAATCTGCAGTGCTGGGAGCGGAGTTGCCGCAGAGGCAGCTCCCTTCACAGCATGGAAATCATCACCAGACATATAGGGACCTCTAATTACTAATTGTCCATTCTGGTTGATGACCTGTCCATAGTGCAGCTGCAAAATGTCAATTTGGAGTTAAATAATTTAACGTTTGAGAGTTTCTTCTACAAAGTATTTATCTGGGGATTGTTTTTGAATAGACCAATGTCCTTCTCTCTTTAAAGGCAATGCCCTTCCCCTCTTTTTAGTTCTTACTACTTACCCCACGTGAGTCCAGATCTCGTTTCATGGGAAACCAGATCCAAGGCAAACAGTTTTTTACATATGTTTCATACCTCATACATAGTGGTTATAATTGGCAAAAGGTTGTGATTTACCACTTTTGGCACAGACACTGCGAGGTAAACAGGAGAGGATCCCATACGTCTCATACAAGGGTGAGGTTCAGCAGCCTGAGTAAGTGATACACTGAACAAATGAGGTATGCAATAGCCCTTTTTCTGAATATACCTTTCAACATATCCCAACTTCAGGCAAATCATTTACAAATAAACAGTCCTGTGTTTTATATGAAAGTTGTAAGTACTCAAAGAGTACAGTCATGAATAGTACGGCCCAATGCATTGTAATTTTTCTTTCTTTTATGTAATGCTGTACTTGTGCAATGTTCAGTAGTATCCTTTTCATGAACGTAAGTCGCACATGAAATCTTTTGTCAGTCATTTATATAACACAGCAAATAAACCTGCATGGAGTACACATTCTTAGGAAACTAAATGTTTCTTTCATGAAAAGAAATTATCTACTGCGTCGAGAACAATAAATATAATTCTACATATTTAAGTCAGTAAGAGGAATTCACATCAACACAGTCAGCAAACTCATAGAAGAGCTTCAGAATATGAAAATTGTGATTTGTCTAATCACCTCAAAGGATGTGGCAGGCTTAGTTGCACACTCCCTTGAACTGAGTGAGCTACTCAGAGTAGAATACCAACATGGAACTGATCTTCTTTGGAGATAGAAACATCCAGGAGAATTATTATATGTACAGTATAAGTTTTCTACCAGAGCTCCAGTGTACTCTTCAGTTTCTCCAGTGCCCCTAAAACATTTAATACTATGCATGGCAATTAACCCATTTGAACTAAGGGTAAAGCCCCTTACACCGTCAAGCACACTTACAGTTCATCTAGCCTTACCAAAGATTGCTTTCATCTTGGCAGCTCGTCAGTGTCACCACTTAATGTCACTCTGCCGAACTGGATTCTGCCGCATATCACACTCTGAAGATATGCTCATCAACCTCTCATCGAGTCTCTGTAACAAAAGAAAAGGCGCTATTATTCGAGGGCCTTTGATGTGATGTGTCTTCGTCAATAAATAAGAAAGGGCTCCCAGAAAATCTCAGGATAGGACACAAATACACTCATGTTAGTCCAGCTGAAACAGGGCAGAGTGTCCACAAAGAGAACAATATTTCTCGAAAAATCTCTTTAAAGGAACCAGGCAGATGTCCCACAAGCCAACGTTCTCATACTTCTTCTGATAGTATTAATGCCCCAAGTGTGTGAGGGCCCGTTTTGTGGGGTAGGAATGGGCCAAAAATGTGACAGTGTTAAGATCACATGGACACTACACTTACTTCACACAGTCACAGTTCTGAACCGTTCTGCTGGGGCTTCTGCTTGTACCTACAAACTACAGAAATTTCCGTCATATGAGGGAATTCCCTTTTTTTAACCAAAGTTTGGAGTTTGTGGACCGCTCTATGCATGCTGCACCAGTGGGATGCACTAACTAGGACTCGCATTGATGTGTCGTTTTCAGAGATGTCTGAGGTTGGTGGGTTTCCTTGGGTGCTGGCTGAGCCAGAAACCAAATAACGCAGCTGCAATATTCCAAAACTCAAACTACTACAATTTTATTTTGCTTTCTACAGTCATATTTTGTTTTCTTTCCTTTCCAAGGTGACTTTTGTGGAATATCGTTTTAAATCTAGAAAAGCTTGTGGAACGCAAGATGGTGTGACATTTGTCAGGATTCATCCAAAGAGAAAATAAAATTCATAAGACAGGGGAAAGAATGGTTGTGCCCAAGATAATACATCAACAGGTGACCCTGGGACAGAACTCAGAATGATAATCATATCAATACAAGCACTATCCAGAGTCCCAACAGAATAAACAGGCACACCATACCGAGTAAACAGACAACCATTCAATCCAGACTGGTAACCTCTATTCAACATAACCTCAAAATAATCTCGGAATGCAGCTTGAATATACCTACCTCTCCCCAATCAGCACTCAAAGTATCTGCTACGACTCTGCACCCGGAGACCCGCAACCTACCTAATGACAATTTCCCACTGCTATAATTCTTCCACGCTGCCTTTCCTTCCACCGCTTTCCTCATAATAGAAATCTTATAAAGTAGGACAGTAACAAAGCCCATCAGGGCAGATTTCAGATTCCCTTCCCCTACCCCTTCACTCTTTATCACTCTGTTGCCTCTTGCAGATTTAAAGATCACAGAGCAAGCATAGGAAATCAGATCTAGATAGAACATGAAAGATAAACAACTAACACAATAAAGGGACTTGCAGAGCTAATCAAAGGTGCCAGAATAACACACTATAAAAAAATTATTGTCCATCGCTCACACTTGCTCATCCATCACATTGCTACGTGCTGCATCCCATAAAATGATAACTGTACCTCTGTGGTCTCCCTATTGAGGGATGGTGCTTCTCCCGTTGTAAAACCAGGATAGCAAGAGAACAGATGTTATCTTCTTTTCTTTTTCAGGCGCAGGATTGGACCTGTGTACATGCTATGGACAATATGGGGAGAAAGTCTGCAGAAATATGTTCCACAGTGTTGGGTTGGTCTTCTAACTCAAGTTTCCCAGTGAGGTTGTGGTCTGGCACTGGAGAACAGTACACACAAAGTGTTGCCAGAAATATTTTTGGTTCAAGTAACGTTATGGTAAGGTTCATGTGTTTGATTTCAGAATTTGGGAGGAGTAATTATTTGGAAGATGGGGGATTCAATGTGCAGGGTGGGTTACCGGATGGGCATATATTCCTTGAAAGACAAGGCAAAATAATGGAGATGGCAGACAGTGGTTTCCACTGAGATGTTTAAAGACATGCAAGGTAAGATAAGGGGGTGAGGCAAGTGCAGGCATGATTAGAGAGAAGTTAGCTGGTACAGTCAAGATTACCCCTCAAATAGCATGATTTTCTAGAACATCACAAGTATAGAAGGTGGTGGTCTACTTGGACTAATGCAGTAACTCCACAGCATTAATGCAATCTAAAAAGGAATTTCACTAGAAGCTGGGGTGCACATCAATTTTTCAGCATATAATGCACAATAAAAGAGCTTAGTTATATTGATTAGAAGAGAGCAGCAATTTTGGTATGTCCAAACTGTTGCATATGTGGAAGGGCACTACTGTATTGTGCAAGGTATATTAAGCAACACCACTTATGGAACGATTAAGGTTGCCCCCACTTTTTTGAGGATCTGACCTCTGCATGTATGCCTACTTATATCTGCTCAATATTATGGGAAGGCAAATGTAATACTATCCTTGATCCTGCACTGTATAGGACCACCACCACAGTTACAGCTCTTTCGGCTGTCTCTCAAGCGAAGATAAACATTATGTATCAGCACGAGCTAGTAGCATATGGTGAAACTGGAATGGCAGTGTTTATATGCATTACGTCACTGTTCAGAATCAAGCATAAACAACTGGATTCTTACACAGGATGTCTGCACCCAGTTGACGGAGACAGGGATATGGGCCCAGGTGTTGTTGGATCACTCGCTTACAGACTGGAAGGAAACTTTCCCGGATGTGGGTAACAAATACAGACCATAGCGATTCCCTTCTCAGATGCTATTAGACATACTGTTTAAAGACGAGGTATGACAGGCCATTAATGGGTATTTTTGGCCAACCTTTGTGTCTGTAACTAGTCAGAGTATTACATGGAAGGAGTTTAACGCTTACATAAGAGGCATTGCATCAGCACTGCAAAGCAAGCTGGCATGCTTAAATCAAATCGCCGCACTTTGGATGGAAGGGGATCTTAGGAAATTAGAAATAGAATACTACAACAAACACTGTCTGGAGACGCTAGGAACATAAAATAAAAACAAGCATTTGCAATGCAAAGGGTCTCATTAACGAGTGTTTACGCTATTGAAAATGCAATAGCTTAAACTCTCGCAAATGCGAGACCTATTGCACTGCAAATATTTGTTTTACTAGTGCCCATGTGGTGCTTTAACATTCATGACGGCCACGCCCCTTTCTTTAGACAAGCCGCGTCTAAGAATGGGGCGTGTCCAACATTAAAGTGAAACAGCATCTGCTTGTCAAGTTGACAAACAGATGGGTTTTTTTTGGTAAAAGCGCCCACGCCGCACTTTCACTATTATCGGTCGTGTACCTTTCTTTAGACGCGGTTTGTGTAAAGAAAGGGGAGCAGCCTCTATGAATGTGAAAGCGCCGTATGGGCGCTAGTAAACAAAACAGTAAAAAGTCAAAAATAAGCTGCTAAAATAAATTTTAAAAGCGGGCGGCGTAGACTGCCATTAGTAAAAATAAAAGTGACGACGTGCTGTGGAGTAGTGGGTGGAATAGGGGAAGAGCATTAAATAAAATAGTGCTCACCCACTAGATAAAGCAGACCATGTAACAACACCAGTAAAAGTTCCAGTCGTTATGGGAGGTAACAAATGCAGACAAGGCGGTACTAAGGAGGGACTAACAAGCCTAATAACGACTCGGAAGCCAGCGGATACGAAGGACAATGACACAAGCCAATTAAAAATGTGGGCGGGGCTTCAAAGCAATACTCCACTACTGCATGCCTCCTAGCAGCGCATGCGTTGCCTAGATTCGACCTAAAAAGAAAAGAATTCCAGGCCAGAAGGAAGCAAATAGAGAGTCAAATACCTAAACAAAAATGTAGCAGCTTGGTGGTTTGGTAAGGGGAACCATCCAGGTAGAGCTCTAGCCAGGTTAACAATATCACAATGTACCTCCCTGGAGATAATTTAAAGTGAAGACGCAACAGGAAAGGTGTTTAGTAGCACACCCAACATACAGTCAGTGTTGACTATACTACTATAAAGGAAGCGCTGATTCCACGGAACATATTAATGTGTACCAAGAAAGATTGAAAGAGCAAAAGCCTCTAATGCAACCAATATCACTATCAGAGATCAAACTGACCAGAAAATCTATGGTCAGGTTAATGACTTCGGGATAATGATGAACCTGGGGTGCCCAACACCTTGTAGATATTTATGAGAAAACATGGATTATCCTGACCTCACTAAGGGAAATAGTCCTCATTATAATACTTACACCTTGTAAGTTCCCCTTCCCTCAGCGCTTCATACAGGTGACTCTCTTTAATAAGCATAGGTACAGAGATACTAATGAAGATTACAGCTAAGAAACTCATGGCATACATGGAAGGGCTGGTGCTGTCAGATCAATTAGGGTTTATACTGAACCACTCCACAACTAAATCTCTGAACCTTTCTTGGTTTTGCTCACGAAATATACCCAGATCTATCCATCGTGGGGGTAGTGGTGCTGGACACAGAATTTTTCGAGTCACTAGAATGATCTTTCATATTTGCAACTTTTAGGGTCAAGGGATTGGGCTTAGGGACAATAGGATTTCTTTCACTTCAGTTTCAACATCTTGGGCCCAGATGAGGGACTATGAAGATGTATTGCCAGATTTTAGGATAACACGAGGCACTAGGCAAGGAGGTCCATTGTCACAGTTTTGGACAGTTTGAGACTGCAAAGGGATCCCTTACCCTGTGCTCTCAGGGAATACCATTCCAGCAAGGACGTACAACTAGGAGGCTGCAGATAAGCCAGAAAACATCATACTATGCATTAGGAAACTAAACTGCAATGTCTCTGAAGTGCTCAAGGACATTTTTACGTTTTGGACATCATCTATTCTAGGCTTTAGATCAACTGCAGTACATCCGAGAGGCTCCCCTGGACCACAACTACAGTGGAGCCAGTCTGGGACTTCCCTCTGCTGTGTCGGGTAGAGATAGTGCACTACTTGGGGATTCGAATTCATCATGATAAAGAGGTAATACTCAAGGACAACTGTGGCCCAGGGATTACTAGGTTACAGGACATTGCTGAAGATGGGAACACCCCCCATTGTCGATGACCGGTAGGATCACGCTTATTAAAATGGTGGGCTTCCTCAGGTTTTTATACCTATATGTTAATGTCGCTGTTCCTCTGACCAGAATATTTAAAAGCTTGTGCACAATATTGTTTAAAGTGGTGTGGGCTATAAAGCAGTATGAGGTGAGTTGAGACATAACAGTAACAAATGACTAAGGATGTCAAACATTATGTAACAATTTTCCAGGGTAGAGAAAGTATGCGTTGCCTTTCATTGGTTATTTCACCTAGAACCCCATGTTCCAGTAGAAGCAGAAACAGCTCCTCACTGTCCACTCACAATAATAATAGCTAGACCATTACAGAGGCCCTCCTCCAAGATACTTATAGTGGCATGCACTGTATGTGTTTGGCATCAGGTAGCAGCAGCCCTGTACACTGAGGTACTGTATTCATCAGAGCCGCCACTGTTAGACAACCCCCGCTTGATGGCCATGATGGAGCATAAAGCACATGCAAAGCTACCTGAGGCTGTATACGATGGGTCTAGGTCTTCCGAAATGCGACCCCCTCCTGTCCAGGTGAACCACAGCTACAGAATGAATTAATGCTGCTGGTTGTATTTCCTTTGCTACATTGTGCTATATCTTATATAAACAATGAATTGGCTGGCTCCAGGTAAACTGCCAAATAGTGGAATGCAGATTTGGGCACGTGCTGTCCGACCAATAGTGGCAATACTGCTATCAGAAAAGGATTGTCTCTTTAAATAGCAGACATAGGTTGCAGCACTACAAATACCTGCACAGAACTGTATACACCACAGTGAGGCTGAAGCCATTTGGGCTAGACGTGGACACAGAAGCTACTGGTGTCAGTGGCGAATTGTTAACCCTGGGCTGCACAGGACCCATGCTGCTCAAATAAATACTGGTGGCAACGTTTTGCCTCACAATCAATGATGTTGTCGCCCCCTCACACCATTGATGGCCCAGTTGGGTTTCAATAAGAATTTGATGACTTCCTTGAAATGCTTCTCAGTCATAGCATTGGTAATGGCCAGGAGAAGGGAAGGTGTTTCTTGGGGAGGAGCCCAGTACATATTGTAAAGGACCGGCTATAAGATATCCATTGCACCAGTACAGAACGCAAACGTTATGTTACATTGCTGCCACACACATCACGTCCTAAAGATGTATGGGGATCCCTTTGAAGATGCTTACGTAATGAAGGTGA
Source organism: Triturus cristatus (assembly GCF_964204655.1). Classification (NCBI taxonomy): domain Eukaryota; kingdom Metazoa; phylum Chordata; class Amphibia; order Caudata; family Salamandridae; genus Triturus; species Triturus cristatus. The sequence goes on from NC_140581.1 coordinate 860,479,028, forward strand.
GGTGAAAGCACCAGAGGGCAGAGATGAATTGGGTGAATATGGTTGGTACAGACAGATGACCAAGCTTTGTGTTCAACAGGTTGGCAAAGGCTAGACTGATGAAAGTATCGTAGGGAGTGTTATGGAAATCAGCCAGTAATGAGTGTTAGGGGTACCGGCCTTCTGCGGAGTACCAGATGCCCTTCTTGCACTTGCTGTCTTTAACAGTGTACTGTAGATCACCATTTATTGTGCACATTCCTGTGCGGACTATCTCTGTCAATTATATGAATACATATTTTGTTTTATTAGTTGACAGTTTCAAAAATAACAAAAAGATGAATACAAACATATTTTGCACAATGCACCCAATGATAAAACCATATCACCCTTAATGCCATTTATTCTGCCAGGTCTATGTGACCTCGAGACCATGGGGGAGAGGGGACTGACCGGCAGGATGGCTCAGTGACCTGAACGCTACCTGCTGCAACATGCAGTAATCTGCAGTTCACACATTTTAATTCTGGAGGAAAGACCGACTTAGGCTTCCAGCTTTCCAATGTACCAAATGCCATGCACTATGTGCTCATGTGGGCCCAACTGATAAAGCCCTTGAGGGGAAAAAATAGAAATCAGCTTCACTAGGTCTACTATCAATTTGGAACAAGCTTCTAATTTTTGGGAAGTCACAATTAACACTCCAGATAATCTACAACATATGAAGGTTCTCAATAGAACTCAAAAGCACATTTACATGTACAAAATTTCCACGAATAACAGAATTCACACATGCAAGTGATGAAAAAATATTTGGAAATTTTCTTTTTCCAGACGAATTTTGTTTTACCCTTAAATCAAACCCATTTTTGCTACATACCCAGTATATATATGGAATTTCTTTACCAATAACCCCCTCCCCGCCACCTCAGAAAATCTTACTACTAACTTTTACATGAGTAAATCCGCAAGCAATTGAGGTGGCTAATTACCACTTAAATGTTGCGACTATCCACAAATCCGAGAGCGTGTAGCTTTTCACTGCATTTTGCAGGGCACCTTCCACAATCTATTAACCAAAACATGCGAATGTGACCATTCCATTATTCCAAAATATTGTTTGATATTTTTTTAGTCCCTTTCAGTAGAAGAATGCTTTGAATCAGAATGTGGGACTGGTCATTACAAATTGTTGCTTTTTCGTCATAAAACAAACGTAATTGTGCAAAATGCTTGTGAATCCGCCTATTAGCATATTTTTCTGAATTAAAGCAAGGTGTTGTCCAAGAGCAACACTAACAAATGCCCGGCATGTAAAGTATGTGCTTATCTGCATATGGCACAAACAAGTCTAGCCCGTTTCATGAAGAGTTAAACCTTTCTGCGCCTAAGGGCAGAGGTCCAAGTCTATTTTCAAAGCATCACCACTTGGCATGCACTAAAACAGTAATAGCTTTGCATTAGGGCACCTGAGACTTTAAACTTTTTCCAGCTTCTCACGCGTTGGACCTCAGCGCTCTTGCACCACATGCAGCATGTTCCTGTAGCTTTTGCTAGATTGAGGAAGGGTACTTTGAATACAGATCACAATTTTGACGACACATGCATGAACTCATTTACCACCAAGTACCAAAAGCCGCTGCTCCGAATTAAAATGGTTGGCCAAAAACCGATACAAAACATTCACAAAAGCCATGATTACGCAACGTATCTCTCTTTAAAAAAATTCTCGTTTCATTATGTCATTTTCTACCACGCGTTCACTAAAGGCAATCTGCATTTCTCAACTACATGGTGATACTTCCCGATACATTATTTTATATATTATAGTACTATCACGATAAATAAAGTTAACATGGTTGAAATGAAGACATTATGCATAAGAAACTATGCTCATGGTAACATTAATCAATGCAGGCCTCAAATTCAAAATGGCCTATTCTGCTTGCAGCCACCTTCCAGCATAAAGCCATGTTTTCATTTCTGTCTCACTTTGCACACAGGCGATTTATGCGCCAATAACGATATATCCACTAACTACTGATGTGACCAACTGAAAAAGTTCTTGAGAGAAAAAAATTGAAATCAGCTTCACTAGGTTTACTATCAATTTGGAACAGGCTTATAACTTTTTGGGGAGTCACAACTAGCAGGAGGGATGGATTATGTGAATCCGTAGGATAGTGCAGATAATTGTGATTTCAGAAACATTCCTTTAACATGATTGGTTCAATCTGTAAGAGTTCTAATGGAACCGTATTCATGTATAGGTTTCATGTGTATTTTGCATTATAAAGAAAGTAATCCCTGAAGGTGTTGGGCTCACTTTCCCTTAACACTTAGGTGGAGACTGCACTTCAGTCGGACCTCCGATTAATAATCTTGGTTTACTTCTTTAGAGCTACATTTATTTGGTTCTGCTTATTCATTTTTGCATTTTATTCGGAGCATCAGCTATTAATTAATTTACTAACTTCTAACCTCTTATTTTGCTTTCTGGAACGCCTTTAAGTTTTTCAGTAATTCTTCATGGTTTGATTATATTATTTGTCAATCTTTATTATCAAGCCTAATTTGCTTTACATTAATTTCTGAATGGTTATTAAATATTGAACCGAATTAGTGACCAGAAAACCACTCAAACAAAGGGGGCCCCTGGAATAGGATGGGGTAGAGAAAATAAGGGGAAATAAGCAAGCTACTCAAAACAGGGGCTCTCTACCACAATGATTTAAATGTGCTAGAAGTCGCTGATATGCAAACACCCAGAGAGCTGGCCAGAGGACAAAGGCATGTCACATTAGATTGTGCTGCTAATCTAATTTAGAGATGAGCAGAACAACGGTAGTTTAGGAATACAATATACATTAAAATTGCTAGATGCTTAGTATTTGTTTTGACAGTGATGACAAGGGCAAGTTGCAGTGGCCTCCTGGTCAGAGCCCTGGCACTTAATATTTTACAAATTAAGCACTGGGTTCGAAAGTAAATCTGAAGAGTCTGAACAGGATCCTGATGCTACAGCTAATTAGACCCAAAACCTAAACTGCCCTGATTCACTCTGTACTCCAGAATTCCAGTGCCTTCATGCAGATTAATAGCAGTGCTCCTGAGGTTGATCGATAAATTAGGGAAAAGTGATTATAAGTAGGGAAATGCATCATGATAGTGTGAGATACTAGGAGTTTTAGTTATTGCAATTTCGATGATTTTGTCTCATTTTAAGTTGATTTTGTTGCCGTTTATTAAATGTGTTTTGTGTCAACCTTTGTCACGGTCTACGCATTATTTTGTAAAGGATCATGAGGTATAAACTTGTCTGTTACGGTTGAGGTTTGTGTTGTGTGGCGCCGCATCCACACTATGTGATAGGGTTTTACTAAAGTTCTAGTTGCGAATGTATATTAATCCAGATTGGTGATTGTTTATTCTTTGGTGCACAGAAGTAAACTCACTGATCAAGAGTAGACTGTCAGGACCGGAGGCTCAGATTATGCATTTCTCTTTCATTTTATACACTCAGCTGCCCATAACCAACATCAGTAAAGCTTTTAACCAAAGACTACATATCCCATGAGTCTTTATTGTTGAACTCAGCACATCACCAACCACAGAGTAAGTTCTATATATTCATCCGCCAAGGAAAATCACTTCCTCTTTCTTCACTGCTCAGCAGCCAGATAAGTGCTTTTCCTTAGCAGGGCTCGACAAATCTTAAAAATCTTACTTGACCTGCAGGTCTAGTGACTAGAATTTTCTAGTCGACCGAACATCAATGCACTTGACCCACAAATTGGTTGCATACAAATTTGCTTATATACTTACAAAACGTAAGCAGTGTGGTTTAAAAAGACCACGTTTGTGAATACAGAGCCACAGTATGCATTTTGTTTTCCAATTCACCCATCAAGCAGGTATTTCAGTACCTCCATGAATAGTGCACTTTCCCACCCAGGAAAAACAATGTTGTTCAAAGAGCTCGGAGAAAACCTAAGTAGCGCTTCACTGGCAAACACTGTAAAATGGCGCTAATGTGTACTGGGGTGAATAACTCAATCTGGATTATCTGGCCACATTGCAACCACTCTGTCTTGCTTTAGTATTTTCATATTTTGAATGTTTTATTTCTCTCCACCCCGAGGCTGCACTTGAAATTGAAAAATGTCAGAAAAAGCCGACGTATCCAGCAAGTGTTTTTCTTTTTTGGATCCATTTCACAAGGGAGCAAATAAACGAAAGGAGGAAAGAGAAGATACTATAAGTTTCTTGAAGTCTTGGTTTTACTAAATGAGCATGAGGACGACAGTAAGAGAGGGAAGAGAGAGAGGGAACAAAAAGGGGGTGGGGGGCCGCTGCCAGCGGCAGAGGAACTAGACAATGTATTTGTCCTATTTGGGCACGAAGGAAAAGACAGAGTCCTTTTCCTTCTCTGCCCGTTTCGCCCGTACTGATATCGCTTAGCAAGTTAATGTTGGTAGGTATTCGGACTGCTGGCTGGGAATGAAGAGCTCACTCGCCAGGCCGGTCAAGTAGGTCTGAAAACTGTCTCGCCCTGAAAGAAATTGGCTCGCATTTGCGAGCGGGCGAGTACATTTTTCGAGCCCTGCTTAGTGAATGCTTTTGTGCTTATGTGTTGTTAAATGCGCTGTGTTTGTTATCCTTAGGTAGCACGCGAAACTGTTGCTTTATTGTAACCTATGCCGGTTTATTATCACAGGGCTGATTAGCCCGCTTTTGAAAAGCTGCTGTGGCGCATTGGCGGAACACTGCTGGCTGTGCGGCACCACTAGGACACGCGAGAGCCCCGCGATGAACCCACTTGGCTAGCGAGGTTCGGAGTGTGCTGTCAACCCCTCTAGGGGATGTTTGGTGTTAGTGTGCCTCCTCTCCTCATGCATGAGGATACCTACCTCGGGGATTACAATGTGCTTGGTTCCCTGCCTTTGCGCAGCTCTGTCTTCTCCTTCGGCCAGTCAGTGAAGAGAAGACAGTATATGAATGAGTGTACAGGGGAGAAGAGGGTTTTCTGTGCCTCAATATTCTCCTAGCTCCAGATAAGCGGTTTTCTTTGCAGAGCTAAAAAACACAGTCCTTTTAGGTCTCGCTGAGCCAGCGCATGCGCTGCAAGACATTTAGTAGGTGGGTTTTTAAAGTACTACCCCACATTTTGGCTAGCCTAGCGTTTGCGTTCACGCGAGCATGCACATTCGCAACCGCCATCTGTCTTTCACGGGTCATTAAGCGTGTGGACGCTGCAGCTGCTTTCCCTTTTGCAGCTGCGCGCCCTCTCGCTCCGCCCTGTCCGTGTTGAAGACCGCTTGTTGTCACTTTATACTGCGATGAAACTGCGGCCTGCTTCCCACTACACGTATAATTAGTAAAGTTTTCTTAAATCGACTTGTCGCTGCATTTGTAAAGTTATCGAATGCGCTTAATACCTTCAAACATTAACATATGAGTTGGAATACATCGACAAACGTGTACTCCGGCCCTTAGACTATTAGATGACTGTATACAAACTTGCACGCGCAGAAATGCAATTGCAGTTCAGAATGAGAGCACCCCCAACAAACCAGGCAAAACTTTAGCTGGGCTGCCAGGGGCTTGCGATGTTCTTACTGCCTTCCCATATATATCTCCACTGCCTTGTCTTCCCCTGCCAGTGCCCCCTCCCTCTGTACACCACGTCTCCACGTGAAGGGCAGAGCGTCTCACCCCAGAAGATGAGTTTCTGAGATGAGACTGACGCAAGGATGCTGAAGAGGGCTGCCCCGGTGTCTCCTCAGCAGATGCACATCTGAGCCCACAGGGAGCAGAGTGTGCCAGACCACAGCCCTCTTAAACCCCCCTAACCCATGCCGCCATTCGGACCGGCTTTCTTCAGCACCCGGAGACCACTGACTGGGGAGGGGGTTCTGCGCATCTAAAGGAAGGGAAGTTTCCTTGTAGCGACAGAGTCCTGCAGCCGGGAGGCAGCGCGGGGGGTTTCCCTGAACTCCTCCCGCTGCGTTCAACTGCTTTAAGAGCGGAGAGTTATTGACATACAACTTGTTGAGGATTGTGCCGAGATAAAGGTCTCGCTTTGCTTAGGGGCATTTCTACCTGGGGGTCGTGAGTCTGAATATCAGTGGAAAGCCCCTGCGCACTGGCACATGCCTTAATCCGTAAAATGGCATTGACAAATCTTTTGACAACCAAATGGAAAAATATATGCAAGCATGGTTTTCCAAATTGGTTTTAAGACGTTTTCTGAATTGCACTTTCCCCCCTCTTTGATTAAAGACAGTTTTCAACCATCTCTCCACCCCTTTCCTCCTTCCATTTCTCGTAACCCCATCTCCGCTGTTCCCATTCTCCGTTTCTTTGCCCTTTCGCTATTTCACTCATTATCTTTTAACCCCTTCTGTTCCGATTGAGTCATATTTTTAATTCCTCTTAGAGTTACAATAATGGGGAAATGGGAAAGCCAGATGGATAGTGGTAGAGAAATCGACTAAAGCTGGCAAGAAATCCTAGAGTTTGGCCGAGATCGGACTCTTGGTGCTGCTTCTTCTCATGACCTGTGCAGCCGATGTAAATCGCATGCCTCTGCCCAATGCCCCAGAAATAGCAACACCTGCAGAAAACAAACCGTTTTATTGCATCCCAGAGACAGCGCGCGCAGGTCGCTCGCAGCAAGATGTTGGAGGTGAGCAGAGGGCCGTTTTATCTTCCCTCTGCAGAATGTGCCCCTCTGACCCCCCCTCCTCCCTAGGGCCTGCTGTACCGGCTGTTCAGCTGTTAGCATGTCACTGATTTGTCCAGCATCCAGCAGCACCATGCATTCTGGATGAAAAATCTGCACTTAACCTTGTTTCCTAGGCCCAAACTAGCAGCATGTCTCTGCTTTTTTAGGGGTGGTTGGCATGGAGAGGGAACCCTAAAACTTGGAATGTGGAGAACAGGGTTCAAGTCATTAACTATAGATGTTGTGCTACAGGTTTTGTTGCTGTTATACTATACAGCTACTTTCAAAACATCAACATGTAAAACAAATACCCAATTTAATCCTACACTTACCAACTCTTCAAAAAAACAATCAGTATTTTTATTTTGGATAGCGCATGTGTCTGCAACTTTATTGCACGTCACATTAACAAAGCTTAGTGAGAGACATGGAAGCACAAAGTCTTGTATACTGCCTCCCCATTGTATTAAAATGTACATTGATAATTCTTTTGTGTTACATATGCTAAACACTTATAATGTCCCAAAGGCGAGACCTATTGGTTGTGCCAATGCTTGTTTAATCAGAGGGCGAGTCAGTGCTTCGTTTCGTTCTTGCCCTTATGGTAGCTGCAGGTAAGCACTGCTGATTTCAATAAGCAGTGGCAAACCCAGCCGTTTTAATTAGGTTCACACTGGGTTTTTCTTTCCAAGCTCGTGGTCACTATATAACTATACCGGATCATCCATGGCAGGTGCAGAGAATGACTACTGGGAATCGTGGAAGAGGAGCAGATGCTCCTTCCCATCCACAAAGAATTGGTGGATGATATTGGTGCTTTTCTCCAGAGAGCAATATCGTCAGCCTTGGAGCCCCTGAGAAGGCAATTTATTGAGCTTACAGCCTGACACAATTGCTACCCCCTGGCAGGGAAGGTAAGGGGCATTCACCTCCAAGTGACATTTGGGTACCTTTAAGGGTAAAGGCACTTCTAAACCTGCCGCCAAGGATAGGGCTGGTTCGCCACCCTTGGGCGCTTTCGAAAGATTTTGCAAAGCATACATGACCTGTGTCTCGACACCTTTGAGAGCCAGGAGGTGGGGTCCCAACCTGGTTTTACCTCAGATGACCCTTCCTGTTCCCCTCAGGGAGTAAACGCAAATGCCAGGAACGACTAATAACCCTGATGGGGACTCTAGTGATGAGCAAGGTAGACTAGGTAGACTGTGGCGATGTCAAAAGACCTAGGCTGGATGATAACGGTGAGCCTATCCCACAGGATTCTGCGGGCGTGCCAAATATGTTAAATAGGATGCTATGGGCATGCCGGACATGTTAAATCTGGGAGACATATACCACCCCAGCTCCGTGATTGGATATCAGCCGATAAGGTAGCACAGTATGAGGCCAGTTGTATTCGAATGCCGATGGACTAAGAAGTGCTGGGACGGCTGAGGGCGGAATGTCCCAGACCCTCGTTAGCCGGCAAAGTTGCTTGTACCCAGGAGATAGACAATAAGATGGCGACATTTATTTCTAAGTTTATTAAGGACCCGAAGAAGGGTCTTAAATGATCCTGGAAGTCCTGCCAGGACAATGTGCTAAATATTTTAGGCCCCCTCACAAAAATCCTCGATGTGGGATAAGAGGCACTCAAATCAAGTGACTTGGTTGATCCCTCTCTTGAAGAACCGGGATTTAAACCCAGCGGCGCAGGGGACACGCCCGAAGTCTTTGGGTTCACCTGTCTTAGAGTACAGAGACACGGGATTCTTCTGTTGACATCAAAGATCAATTTTATTAGCTGCAGCCAGTAGTCCTAGAAGTACAACACGGTGTATGTTCTCAGGAGACTGCTCAACATAATAGAGCGGAGCATCGTCTTTTATGCCAAAAACCACGTTCCTGGCTAGCACCAATTACTCACAAATTTGACCAATCAGAGGATGATATTTACAGAGGCATCACATAACGACAAACCCACAGTTATCCAACCCATCGCCAATGACAAGGCAAAAATCCAGCATTCTTGTTCGAACAGGCCAGACGGGCCCATCATAAAAGACCTCAACCCAAATCAATAATTAGGCCATAAGGTCATAAAAGGAAGGAGCAGAAACAGATGAAGGGAAAGATAGAGGGGTGTGTGCGTGTGCCATAGAATCAATAATGTCCTGCTCTTTGATCTCTATCTGACCAGCTGCTTAACAAGGTACTGGCTCAACAAGTTTAGCCTCGGGCAACAGGGTCAGTTGACTCAGGTCAAACTGAAGTCAACACGAACTCGAACTAAGGTGTATGCGTCCTTAGAGGCTCGCTTGGCCACAGTCATCCTGTAGTCATTAGCCTATGTGAGGGCAACCACAAAATGGCGGTTATGCACAAAATGGAACCCACGGGTGCAGACTAGATCGTCAAATACACAGTGAATCCATCGGTGTAGCATGACGAAAACGCTTACGCATACCGCACTTGTCAGCCGCGGTTCGCTGATACCAAAATCATCACGATACGACAACCTTCATTGAATGGGTTCAGAATTCACGGAACCACACTCTGGTTGGACTCAACGAGCCCTATGTTTTCGGGGTAAAACCACGTGTGTTGACAACCGAGCGTAGACGCTCGCTACTAATAAAGATTGATCCCAAGTTGGGTGAATTGGCTACCACGGAGGCTGGACCAGTGACTGACGGAGGTCTCTTTGGGACCTATCATTAAGGAACTCACTAAATTCATCACATTTTTCTCTCTTGACTAAGCAAAGCAGTCTATGCACAAGGTCTTTGGCCAAAAGGTTTGTGATGGGGGCAGAAGAGGTAGGGGGTGCTTCTCCAGCCGGACTTACTATTCTAACCTCCACAAGCTCCAGACCAGACGTTCCATACAGTCGCAGGACCAATAGAAGTTATGGGGTTTCTTCCCATCCAATGGCAGAGGCTGTGGTGGAAACGGAGCCTTTAGGAGAGCCAACAACACCCCAGGTGGTACTTCCGGTAAGCAATACCCCTTTTTTCCTACAAGAGGTGGGGGGCAGGTTGCAAAGGTTCCTTCACAATAAGGTAGAAAAAACAGGAGTTGCGTGGGTACTCTAAACTGTGAGGGGGTTTCACATTGAATTTAATGGAACACCCAGTCAAATCTTTCGCCCCAGGCTCCTATTTGTTTCACAGGAGGAAATGCAGGTGGAGGATCGGGAAGTGAACGAGTTGTTGGCAAAAAGGGTGATCACCCCTTCTGTTCTCCAACCCAGGGGATTCTCAGGAACATTTTCCCAATGGAGAAAAAGGACAAAGGATACCGCCCGTGATCAATTTGAAGGAATTCAACAGGTGGGTGGTGTATCGGCATTTAAAAATAGAGGGTATACCTCTCCTCAGAGATATACTGCTTCAAACGATTGGCTGGTAAGACAATTTGAAGGACGCTTACCTCACCGTCCCGATTTTCCACCCCCTACAGACACTTCCTACAGTTCAAGTGGGGGGAACAGATCTTCAAATTCACCCGCCTTCATTCAGTCGGTCCACGCACCATGGTATTTCACCAAAGTACTTCAGACAGTTATGGAATGGCTGCGCATGCAGGAGATTAAACTTATAGTCTATCTAGACGATATTCTCCTAAAGCATCAGGACCGAAACAACTTATTGGATCAACTCCAGCTGACAAGATCCCATCTCCAGGACCTCTGCTTTATTGTCAACGTACAGAAATCTGAAACCATACCAACCCAGATCCCATTCTTCTTGGGTTTCGAGATAGGTGCACTTCTTCAATCACTCAGGTTAACTCAGAGGAAAATGTTTTTCATCAGCAGGGAACTGCGACAGACGCTAGAGAGAGACCCATTATCTCTACGACATCTGGCCAGCATCACAGGACTACTTTCCTCTTCTATCCAGGCTATTTTCCAGGTTCGGTTGCATTACAGAGCACTCCAGTGACTGAAGGCAATGCACCTCAGGATGGGTCTGAGGTATGCTCAGGAGATCAGCCTTTCGCAGGAGGATCAGAGATTCATTGGTGGCTTGACCACATGCGCGCATGGAATGGCAGGGTCCTCTTTGGCACGGCGCAGGATCTAGTTATCGAGTCTGGCGCAAGTAGCCAGGGATGGAGAGCTCGATGTGGGGATGTTACCACTGGAGATCAGTGGTCAGAAAACGAGGAATATCTACACATCAATTATATGGAACTCCTGGCAGCGTCTTTTGCGGTGGGAAGTCTGGCAGCAAACAATATCTCCTGTTCCATCCTCTTAGAGATAGACCTCGATCCAATGGGGGCAGATGTAGTCTACATCCTGAATTTGTTTTTTGAATTAGCGGGTCTTAGATTGGCATATCGCACAATCAATGAATGTAGATTGGCTACTTTGCAGGTCATATGCCTTCCCATGACATACCAGCGGGATAACATACTCTGGTCTACAGACTTTTGAGAGGTATTCATCTGTCTACGCCTCCAGAACCACGCTATTCTTCCCTTTGGAACGTCAATGTGGTTCTGCAACTGCTACAACCGTGGCAGGACAACAAATACTTATCACGAAAGGAACTAACAGGTAAGTTGGCGTTTACTATGTCTAATTTCATGTAAGAGAGTGTCCGATGTGAGATCACTAGATATTATGGCTTGTATGTTAACCCCAGACGGGGTCTCATTATAGTATTTCTGGGAGAATCAAGTCCAACTAAAGAGTGATCACTACCCAGCTTTTCCTTCTCATCCCAAACTGTGTGGTTCGATGCCTCAGGGCATATGAGGCCATGACAGACGAGCACCGCCCTCCAGGGACAGCTCAATTTCTCATTGCCATCAAGAAACCTTATTAACCAGTTTCACTGACTTCTATCGCGCGGTCGGGGAGATTGGTTTTACAAGAAGCTGGCATTGATGCATCATCTTTTGGGGCACACTCCACAAGGGGTGAATGACAACAAAAGCATTCTCTCTGGGGGTCACCTGAAGGATATTCTCAGGGCGGCCTACTGGTGCTCTGACTCTACTCTGATGTTTAGACGCTACAGTTTAAGCCAGTCCCGGGAATGGCATCATTGGTTGTCAGCCAGATTTCAGCTAGCTATAGTCTGATCCTGACATAGAATATAAAATTTCCTAGCTGACGTGAAGGAAAGTTTCAATGCTATTAAGGACACAGAAGCGAAGATTATCCCTCCCGCTCATTCCAAATACCTTCCCCCACTACTATGAAGCTCACGACGTTGACAATAAGTAGATTTACCAATGGAACTATGATCTGATACTGTTGGGTACTTTCACTGTAATGTTTAGATGAATAAAGTAGTTAAGTTTGCTTGTAGTAGGACATGATTCCAAACGTATTCCTTCTGTGTCTTGTTTCTCTGGGGTCGGAACAGAAACAAGACTTTTAATCTGATTGGTTGGATGACAACTTTTGCACGAAGAAAGAGGAAGTCTTTTGCTTTGAGGATGAATATATACAGGGGTTTGAAATTCCTATAGCCCGATGTCCAGGACATATTGTTTAGGGTCAAGGACAACAAGTTTTTAAGTTTATTTTGTCCTTTGGACAAGTAGGCCCAACCCCTGCAGCACAAACCCTTTGGCTGCCAATTTACAGTACAACATTATGGAGCAGGGATGGGAATTGTCCGCAGTGGAGGTAATATTTGTGTCCATATGTTAATGCTGTTCGAACTTGTACTTATGGTTCATTAATTAAGCCTTTATTATTAGGGTGAGCATTCTAAATAAATGTTATAAGCTCGAACTGCACCAATGACAGTGCTTCCATTTAAAAAAATGTGTACACAGATTTACAAAGTTTAACAATATGAGGCTATGTATAATGCTAAGATGCAAATATTTGCAGAAGCTTGAAAGCAAGATTGAGGATTCTTTGCTCTCAAAATACAATGTTCACGAAAAAATGTAACTAGAAAAAAAACATTTTGCTAAACTACAGTGAAATTTTAGGTACCATTTCTGTGAAGCATTATTTAATAAAATGTGCACATGTATGCTAGTATTTCCCTAAAAATATTCATAATGGAAAGTCAGTGCAACCAGTTTCTCAAGATTATGGGAAACATAAATAAACAAGCATAGGCAAAGCCAATTGGTTGACATTAGTGGTCTGTCTTTTGGTTTTGTCATTGCTCGTCTTGTTTTGACATGCCAATTGTAAAACTTCAGTGTTGTGAGAGCTGCTGGGCCCACACTATTGTAATAAACACTGGCAAAAAGCAAACCTATTTCTTGGTCTCAAAAAGCACGCATTGCCATAGTAGTGCCTGGCCCTGAATAAAACTACTTTGTGTGCTGTTAGGCTCCTTGTGAAAGATTACGATGTAGGTGCTTGTCTGTGTTGGCACAGAGCCACAGGGAGTGAAATAGCCATGGTTACACTCTTACTGTGATGGTTCCCTACTAAGTTGAAATTTTTCTGATGCCTATTCTAACTTCGCATATGACAAACAAACCATTTGACCGAATATGAGCAAGTAATCTTGGCGGCTGAAAACATTTCAATTAGAAGACGTAATGTTTAACACTTTTGACAATTCTAGAACATGAGGAGGAACAACATTTTGACCACCACGGTGTGGATGCCACAGAGTTATGCACCAAGCTACTAGGAATAATGGATGTACCACTTGAGATTTGACCTCATTTGTAGATGGCACTAGTTTGAGAGACCCTTTTGGAACTTTGAGAGCAGCATATACAATTGTGATCACATCTGGTGTTGTGGTGGCATCCAACTTTAGCAATGTAACCTCAGCATATGCAGCAAATTCATCACTTTAATAAGAGCACGCTATGTGGCCAATGATTTCGGTGTTACAATCTACACTGACAGCTAGGATCGGTTTGGTCTATGATTTCTGCTTGTTACAGTAACATCCTTTGTTTCTCAAATATGAAATGAGAAGTACATTCTAGGTTTCCTTGAAGAATTGCAGTTACCTAGATAATTTCTGTTGTGAAATGCGCTGCACACAAGAGTGGCAATGACAAGGTCATAGTGGACAATCAAAACGCTGATCCAGTTGCCAAATATTGTGTTTGAGTCCAGCTCATCCAATCTAGATGAATCGTGTAAAACGTACAGTGATCACATACACAGTACGGGGTTGACAACATTCCAGACATCCATTGAGCTCAGAGGACTCCAACATAAAGCATCCGAGAATGAGAAAGAGAAGTTTTAAGAGTGGGATGCAGCAAAGATGCATATGACATTTGGGTTTCAAATGATGGGTGCAACCCGATTCTCTGTTGTCTGCAATGATCCAGCACTTTCATGGTCTTACTCAATTTGGGAGAGATGGGATGATTTCACATTACAGAAATATTGGTTTAACACCCATTTCCTGCTTGTGGCTGAAAATTTGTGTAAGCAATGCATTACATGCTAGCAGCTAAATGTCGGCAAAAGCACAGTTGGGACAATGAGTCACATAGGAAAGTCTGATGAGCCATTTATTTGCCTGTAGTTAGATTTTGTTAAATTGTCCTTCTGTAATGGGCTAAGGCAGCTGTTCTTAACCTTTTGACTTCTGTGGACTACCACAGAATCATTACTAGAATCTGGAGACTCCGACTGAGTCATTATTGGAAGTCAGAAATCCGCGGCCTAAGCAAATTATCATTTGAACCTCAAAATGATGCACAAAAATACCAAAAGAAGCGTACACGAAAAACTAAAATATTTTGTTTAATTCACAATAAAATATAGCTAACAGTTAAAAATGTTCAATTTTGCTTCTTTCTTTGTATATACTTTGTTAATTTTAATATAATTTAATTTTGCAAAAGTCGTGGAACCCCCTCAGTAGGTGTCCCACAGGTTAAGAATCACTGGGCAAAGTATATCCTAGTAGTAGTTTGGCTTTTTTCCCCAATGGGTAGAGAAATGCCCAACTAGAAGGAGCGAAACTCTCACTGTAGCCAATCTATTATTTAGGAATTTGATCCCATGCTTTGGCATGCCAGATTCTCTAGAGCCAGATTGTGGACACATTTTAAGAATATTATCTTGAGTTACTCTGATTAGCACCGATACATCAGTCAGAAATTCCACTGTAGTTACAGAATAGAGCATCAGAAGTTGTTGAGCAAAGTAACAGTATGCTGAAATCCATAATTCAGAAGGTGCACACCTCCACCTCAATCAACTGGCCTGATGCTCTCTCACTTGCCTTAATGAGCCTCAGAAGTACACCAAACAAAACGGCAGGATTCTTCCACTCGTGAAGTGTTGATAGAGAGGGACAGGATAATCTCTTCGGTCCCTGCAGCTGCACTCAAACATCAAACATGACATTGTTCTTGAATATTGCGATGGACGAGCTGATGTGGTGAATTCCATCTCTCGTCCAGTTGACTGGCAATACCATGAGCAGGGCAGCAGCAGTGCCATGACCTAAATCTTGGAGACTGAATGGTGTTGAAAAAGTAAGTTGATAAGGTCTATTTGGAGCTGCACTGGAAGGGGCCACACTAGGTGGTCCTTGTTCCCAGCACTGCTGTGAAATATGCCAGACTGCCACAAATGATTCAGACTTTCAGCACAGAAGGCAAGACAAGTTGATGAAGACGTGGTCACAACAGCAACTGATTAACCAAATCAAACCCCATCTCAGTGAGAGGGTTCAAAAGAAGAAAAGCAGAACTTGAGTCTTTACAAAATAGGTCTAGTCTGATCAAGCTCTAGAGCTACAGCAGCAAGATCAAGGAAAGGTCTCTCAAGAGTCTCAAATCCAGAAGAAGAAACAGAGACTGAGATAAAAGATACACACCAAGGATCCGGCAAAGGTACGGTCCGCTCATCGCTAATGAAAAGTCTACATTAATCACACAGGAACAACCAGGTAAGTGAAAGTTTTATTCAAGCTTAAGAAGAAATGATCTGTAGAGTAGAAGGCCCTCCTGCAACTGCTTGCGCAGATTAAAAGTCAACAAATTACTTCAATATTTAGACTAAAAATCCAACACGCACTCAAGACTCAGTCTTGATCAAGTAAAGAAGGGAAAAATATGTAAAGTATGTGAAAAGAAACCGAGGGTAACTGCGGACATAGTGGGTTGGAGTGAGTATGAAATACATTATGTGGTAAACAATATGATTTTGACTGGACAAGAGCCCATTAACAAAAGGGATTTATGGGGAGGAGCCTAGCGCGTAACCAAGATGGCCGCGTAGGCTCAAGGCTCCCGAGGGCCTCCGCAACCTCCCACGTCTATCCTGAAATAATCCTGGTTTCGTCGACGGGCTTTTGTTGCTGAACTTGAGCTGAGGTGCCATCCGTTCTCCAAATTCAAATCGGGCTCGGGGAACCGGAATGGCTGCGATCTGAAGTTTACGGCCTGCTCCTGCCTTGGTCCCGAACTCGAGTTGGTGAGGTGCCCGGGTACGAAGCGAACAACAGCGGCATGCAGGGCCTGGCCTGTCACGTACCCCGCACTTTCACTTTCGTTTTCGCACCCCGTTTGCTGACATCGGCTGAGGGACCTTGATGTTCCAGAGGAGCGTGGATGGTGGAGTGTTTGGCCTGGATCTCGGACTATACACAGGCTACAGTCCGTGACGGCTGTGGTCCCTTGAATTAGCTATCTGGTCCCTACTCCTGTGCTGGCAGGTGCCGATCTCAGTGGTCACCAGACGATGGCGGCGAGGCTGGACGGAGACAAGCAGAAACCCAAGAATACCCGGCGGGGAGTTTACACCCAGGCTAATAACATGGACCGCTATGCGCAGACAAAGGGATCCCCTGGTGAGTCGCATAAATCGCCGGAAAGGTCCAAGGATGTCTCGGGCCTATCCGCTGACTTGACTTTGATAGACGTCATGGGCGCCATTGAGGAGATGAAGGCTGCAGTGGGTCAGCAGTTTGATACCCTGGCTCGTAAATTGGATGCGGTCCTGATCGATGTAAATCTGGTCAGGGCGGATCTGTCTAAAACGAATGAGTGGGTCAATGCTTTGAACCACACAGCGTCGAATCTAACTGTGGACGTGGCCACCCTGCAAACGGAGGTTCGTAGGTTACGGCTGGCCAGTGACCTAACTGACCGTCGACTTGAGGATTCCGAAAGCAGGGCCAGGCGGAACAATGTTCGCATAATTGGGGTACCGGAACGGTCAGAGAGCCCTGCTGCTGACCTTTTTGTGGAGGATCTGGTGGTCAACCATCTCGCACCCAAGGGGCTGAGCAAATTCTTTGCGGTGGAACGGGCTCACAGAATTCCGGGTGGTGCGCCGAAAGTGGGTGCTCCCCCGCGGCCTATAATTGCCCGACTTTTTAACTTTCGGGACAGAGATGCTATCCTTCAGGCGTCGAGGGTGAATGGGCCGCTGAAGTTTGACAACTCCAACGTCAGCTTCTATCCGGACTTTACGCAAGCGGTCCAAAAACAACGACTGGGATTCTTGGGCGTCAAACGGCGCTTGAGGGACATGGAGCTGAAGTATGCGATGCTATTTCCGGCCAGGTTGCGGGTTGAATTCGAGGATCGCTTGCACTTCTTCGACCGGCCGGAGGCGGTTGGAGACTGGTTGGATACCCTGCCCCGGAGTCGAGGTCGAGATGGTCAGACGGCGGAGAGTGGCAAGGGTTCGGCGGAGCAGGACTAGAACTTTGGTTCCCGGTGATGGACTAGGCTGGTGACGTTTTGTACCTTAGCTCTATGGGACTCAAGTTTGGTGTAATATGCCCTTCAAATGCTCGGGGGTTGTGGAGAGCATATTGGGGCCCTTTCCTCCTTCAGGGGTTCTTTTTGTGGTTCAGTATATGTTAGGGCGACAGGCACACTGCAAGTTGGGGGGGCTGTTCGGGCTCAAGCAGGGGTGCAGGGAGGGGGGAGTTGTGGTTTGGATATTGTAGGGGAGGGGGGGGGGGGTGTTGGGGACTGTTTGTTAGTTTTACAAGGCAATGTGAGGTTAGCTGCTGATTTGTCCTGGTTGTGTTCTCCGGGATGTGGGCATCATGCACGGGAGCGGGGTGGGGGGTAAGGGATTGAGAATACTTTCGTGGAATGTGAACGGACTGGGGGATAGGATCAAGCGCGGGGTGGTGTTGCAGGTTTTGAAACGGATCTCGCCCGACATTGTTTTCCTGCAGGAGACACATCTGATTGGGAACTCCTTCCATGCCCTGAATAGGCGGGGCTATCGCCTTGCTGTTCACTCTGGTTTCACTTCTGGCTCTAGGGGAGTGGGTATCTTGGTCAGGGCCTCTCTCCCGTTGGAGGTGGACGAGGTGCTTCACGATGATAGAGGGCGATATGCAGCATTGGTTGGGAGATGGGAGGGTAGAACTGTTTCGCTCGTTGCTGTTTATGTGCCACCGGGATTGCAGACGGCTACATTTGCTGATTTGGGGCGTTTGGTCCTGGGACTCCCTGGGGGGGTTCTGGTGTTAGGGGGCGATTTCAACGCTGTTGTATCCGGTATAGAGGACCGTAGCCCCCCCAGGGATCTCCCTAGAGCCCAGGCCTGGCTGGGTGGCTTTCTAGATACTTTAGGACTTATAGATTGCTGGAGATTGATGCACCCGGGACAGGCACAATACACCTTCCACTCGGGGGCCCACGGGAGTCTCTCGAGACTTGATTATATACTTATGCCGGCGTTCCAGGCTGGAATGATCGGGGAGGTGCGTCATTTGGCCCGAGGTATTTCTGACCATTCCCCTCTATTGTTGCAAATGGAGGTTGTTCCTGGGGCAGAGGGAAGAGTAGCGCCAATTAACCCCTGGTATTTACGTAACCCTAATATTCGTGCGGAACTGGTTAAGTCCATTGATCATTACTTCGACGATAATGTAGGGTCAGTGTATTCTGCTGTCTCCCTATGGGAAGGTTATAAAACGGTGATCCGGGGGCATGCCTTGTCTCTTATTTCCCATGCTAGGAGGTGCGGGAGGGAAGAGGTGGTCCGCCTGGAAACTGACATAGCTGAGATGGAGGGGGATTTGGAGCGGGGTGTTACGGATGAGAAAGTGCACGTTCTCAGCCTTAAACAGTCAGATTATAGAGCGCTGGTCACGGATGCTGCTAAAAGGATGAGTAGAGAGCAACAAGGACGACTGTATGATGTGGGAGATAAGGCCGGAAAGTTGATTGCTTGGTTGGACAAGAAGGAGAGAGCGAGTAGAGTGGTGCCGTTTGTGGAGAGAGTGGATGGCGTGTGTGTGACTGACCCAGTAGAAATTGTTAACTGCTTCGCGGATTACTTCCGTGGGGTATACTCTCCGGTCTCTGGGCGTTCGGAGGAGGACTCTCGTCTGTTGCTTAGAGATATTGCATTGCCGTCCCTCTCGGAGGCTGATAGCATGTTAATGGAGGCGGAGTTGTCGCCGGCTGAGATTGCTTTGGCCATTCGCTCGATCGCTTCTGGTAAGGCAATGGGTCCCAATGGTCTCCCCATTGAATTATATAAGTTGCGTCCAGATAAGATAGCACCGTATCTCCGTGAAATGTTCCTCGCTGCACGGGCGGCGGGCTCCCTCCCCCTTGACCAACGTCTTGCCACCATAGTTGTGATACATAGAGAGGGGAAGCCGCGAGACCGCTGTGCCTCCTACAGGCCTATCTCGTTGTTGAACGCGGAACCCAAAATCCTGGCTAAGGTATTGGCCAATCGCCTGGTTCGGGTCGTGGGCGACTTGATTCATCAGGACCAGTCCGGTTTTATACCTCATCGTAACACCGCCCTGAACCGGAGGCGGTTGCATGGCGTGCTTGCTAGAGCTGAGTTTATGCGTGAGCCGGCCATCTTGGCGTCGTTGGACGCTACCAAGGCGTTCGATACTTTAGAGTGGCCGTATATTTGGGCTGCATTAGCGAAATTCGGGTTTGGTCCTGAATTCATTGGGTGGGTAAAATTACTATACGCTGACCCATTGGCGCAGGTGGTGGTGAATGGTAGGGTGTCGGCTCCCCTCGCGCTGGGGAGAGGTACGCAACAGGGCTGTCCGTTGTCGCCCCTCCTCCTTGCACTTTCTTTAGAACCTCTCGCTGCCTGGTTGCATTGGGAGCCGTCGTTGCGGGGCATTAGATGGACGCCGGAATTTGAGGACCGTGTCTCCCTTTATGCGGATGACATCCTTTTGTATCTCACCTCTCCTCGAAAGTCCCTAATTGTATTGGTGGACGTATTGCATTCCTTCGGTCGTAATTCTGGCCTGGTTATCAACTGGGCCAAGTCATGTGTTTACGTCCTCTCGGGCGAGGCCCCCCTCCTGCCGCGGGGGTGCCCTATTCAGATTGCTACATTGGGGTTCAAATATTTGGGAATCTTCATATCACTGGACCCTACGGTCCGCTATGAGCGAAACCTTCTCCCTCCACTCCAGCGATTGAAGGCCGACGTCGCGCGGTGGCGACGGCTTCCGCTCTCGCCGCTCGGACGGGCGCACGGTTTAAAATGATGTCGCTGCCTCGCTTCTTGTACGCTTTACAAAATACGCTAGATGTCGTGCCGGCCCGTTACTCCCGTGAGGTGGAGGGTCTTCAGCGCCAACTGTTTTGGGACGGGCGACCGAGGATCGCTCTCGCCAAGTTGACACTCCCTTGGTATGATGGGGGTGTTGCCCTCCCCGATATTAAAAGATACTATTGGGCATCTCAGTTGGCGGCGTTGAACCACGGGATACACGGTCCTGCTTTGAATCCGGCCTTCGAGATGGATAAGTTATTACTTCTGGGCGGGGATTACAATAGGGCACTGTATTCGGCGACTCCGGATGCACGGTTGACGGGACCAACGCAAGTTGCGGTACGCGTGTGGCATGCGGCGAATGCTGCGATGGGGTGGAGGGATCGCTTGACTCTAGCGACGCCGTTGTATGCCTCCCAGCGCTTGGGTTGTCTGTGGAAAACGAAAGGCTTCGAGAAATGGGACATGATTGGTATAAGTAAGGTGGGTGACCTCTGGGCGAAAGGGTCCTTTAAAACGTTTGAAATGCTCAAAACTGAATACAAATTAAATGATAGGGAGTACTTCCGATATGCACAGGTCTACCATGCGCTGTGTTCGGTTTTTCCGGATGTTGCTGCTATCCCAGAATATTCCCCGTTGGAAGATAGAGTGTTAGATGGCTATGTGCCCGACAGCACTATTTCTCTGATCTATAAAAAACGTATTAATGATCGTACGGACTTGCTGACGCATCTGCGGGAGGCGTGGACGGCTGACGGATTGGAACTGGACGATGAGGATTGGGTATCGGCGGTGGCCTCCCCGAAGGAGGTGGCGATACCGGCCCGCCTTAGATTTGTGCAGCTGAAGATACTCCATAGAGTATGTCACAGGGCCTGGCTTGATAAGTATGGGTTATTCGAGGGATGGAACGTGTAAGCGTGGATGTGGCTTGTTGGGTACCTTTCTTCATAGCCTATGGGAATGTTCGGAGGTCGTGCGATTTTGGAACGGAGTACATACTGTAATGGAGGAGGTCACGCATGTTGCTTTGTTACCAGAGGCCAGGAGGTGTTTGCTGAATGTCTGGGAACCAAATGACTATAACGCGGCGCAGACGCAGTGGGTGACTTTGGGGTACATGGTGGCTAAGCGCAATATCGCACAGATGTGGGGTTCCCCGAGGCCGCCTACGGTTTCGGTATGGAAGGAGAATATGGATTAGTGTATGTTCAGGGAGAAGACGGTGTATGTGGCGAGAGGCAAGCCTGGGAGGTGGACTAAGGTGTGGGGTCCATGGAATTCCTATCGTGGAAATATCTGCGCTCCGCCTCTGCCGCGAGAGGTCGACGTCGCTTTGTCCCCCTAGCCGAGCATTCTATGTAATTGTGTATGCTTTGTCCTCTTCTCCGCTGCCCCCCACTGCCACCTCCTGTCAAGAGTTATTCCAGATAATGTGGATCTTCCCCCGTCCTGGGGAGCGCACGCTGCTATTTCGGACTCTCATTGCCTTGTTTGTGTGTTATTGTTGGGGGTTTTTTTTCTCTTCTATTAAAAAATATGAAACCGTCCTTTTTGATCGCCCTTGGACTGTGGCCGCGGCCTGTTATATGTGCTTACGAACTACCGGGAGCTTTTGCTTCTGGCTCATTTGAATGGATGGCGTTGCCTTGCTGGCTCCCGAGCTTTCTAGCGGCCGGCCCTTGTGGTTGTAGGCCCTTGTTTGTATCCTTTTTAATGTGTAATAAAGGTTTCTTATAAAAAAAAAAAAAGGGATTTATTCGTGTGTGGAAGGACAGCCTATTCTAATATCCCTGGTAATTGGGTGGGCAGCTGTTAATTAGGTTTAGTTTTCACATGCGTCTATCACATGAATTAATTTTGCGAGTGATGATACAATTGAGAGGAAGAAGAAATATTCCCAGTCAGATGGTAGAAGATATATTTTGTGCTATGATTACTTCTATTGGTGTGGAATGGCTATGCGAGCTAGGTTTATGAAATACCGGTTAACTTTAGATATATAGCAATAAATTTGGAGTCAGAAGCAGGTACAACAATGCTGCATGTATGTACCCCATAACAGTAAGTGAATTACTAGTTATGTTTCAAACATCATTAACACCATGCATAGGGTGAAAGTTCTTGAAGAATCAGATGTATGGGAGGGAGCTAGCTCAGTCTTTAGTGTAATTGGGAAAGGGTTCTTAAAAACTGGCGCGTATTTTTAATGTAGGAGAAGGCACCCTAAGCGTTACATTAACACCTACAATAATAGTTTTAATTTGAATAATGAATGTTGGATACATTTTGTCTAAGGGACGGTTAAATTGAGGGTGTACAAAAAGCTGTCAGCAATGAGCAGAAGAAAAAGAAAACAGAATGATTATGAGCTTGAGGACATGAGATCCAAAATGTATGATTGAATAAAGGAGTTGGAAGAAGCTTCTTAAAGCTTGAATAATAATAATAATAATAAAGGAGTTGGAAGAAGCCAGACGGATGAAGCTCAAATCAGAGAAAACTATGGTGTAAAGAGATTTACCAAATGTTAAAGACTGAGATAAAAGCTCCACATTTCCTTAACTCCAGTAAAGTCTTGGTCTGCTGGGAGATGTGAGGATGATCAAATCAAAGACAGTTCAAAACATGTGGCAGTGGTCGAAAATGATTTTGAAGATGAATCTGAAGATGGAAGTGAGCACTGTGAATTAGAGCAGTTCAAGTGAAAGAGTATCACAAGGCAGAGTGGCTTAGAGGAACAGGAAAAAAAATTAAGAATACTGATAAGGGTGCAAAGACCTAAGACCCTTGAAGAAGAAACAGAGGAGGATGATAGTGATACTTAACAACCAAAGGTCAGAGAGATTAAGAGTGCCTAATAAAAAGTATGCATCTCCTGAATGGTCCTATCTAATTGATATTCGGGAATCAGAACAGTCAGAAGAAACCATCAACATGACAGACTGTTAATTCATTTTTTTGAAAACATCCACGAACATGAATGGATTCAAAGCTGAAATAATGATTTATGAATAATTTCCTAATTAAACATTCACATGAGATTCAAACTGAAATCTCGAGTTAGAGCTATTTGATTTTGAACCATAGGTGTCTAGTCAGAGACAACAGGGTTCCTTCCTGAAGACATTGTGTTTTATTGATTTTTGCACCGTAAACTTAGCAGCTAGGGTTTGAATTTTATCTTTTTTCCAGGATTTTTATTGAAGAAACATGGCGTACAGCAGAAAAAAATACTGCTAATTTTCACAATTAATCTTGATGATTTTAATGTTTATAATCATAGTTGGCTTATTAGTGGAATTTAGCAGTTCAGTTGATCATGCCTCACCAAAATTCAAAATTAACCATACTTTAATAGATGAAAGAGAAAATAAGATAAACTGTTGCATAGAGATAATTATGTACGAAATGTTAGGGAAAGTGTATACTTTAGGTTGTTAGATAAATATCCAAAACTTATGGAAGTATGTAATTGTTATATTTGCACCTTTTTGTCTGAACCTGCTGTGAGGGGTAACTTATGATCACCTTCCCCTTACTTGCCCTTTATGCTGCAGTTTGTTTATAAAGTTATTCTATTAACAGGATTTTAAAAAAAATATATCCTTTTGATCGAATTATGTTTCTTTGGAGACTGTGCCTGCAGTTTGTATTCTTATAGAAGCAAAAGCCTGTGGTCTATGTTCAGATACATCACATACATTACTGACCAAACTAGCTTGTTAACAAATTTACAAGCAGATTAAATAGAGATGAGAAGGAGCTTGTGGAAGAGCTCAATGAACGAAAGGTTCAGTGATAATTTGGAGGAGGCGAAAGAGGTTCAACTAGAAAGAGAACACCACAAAGTTGGGAATGCAAAGCTACACAGAAAAGTCTTCATGAATCACCCACGAACATCCAGGTAAGGGAATGCTTTATTCAAGGTTAAAAAGAAAAGACCAGCAGAGCAGCAATTGCCTGCACAGCCTAAACGTAAATATTCTACTTCTAAATTTACAACAAAAATCCAACAAATCATTCTTCTCACAACTGACCCCAAAGTAAAACCTGTTACAACATAAAAATACTGGGACTCAGACAACACATAGGCTACAATAGATCACATATGTTCACTAGTGTTTTCCTCTCTGTTGAAGTCTTCAAATACCTGCCATCACGAGGCTGAAGACCCACGGTAGACTCATCAGGACCAGGTCTCTATCTTTGCACAGACAATTCATCTTTGTTTCGCCACCTTCCATTGTTAAGAGTAACTACACAATATTTGACCTGTACTAGTCTTTTTGAATTGAAAACTTGGAACAACCCTTGGTTATAATGCCAGGTACTTTGATCCTGACCCAATCTTCCTCTTTCACAGAAAATTGACGTTCTCACTTCCCTCGTCTACATGAGCAAACTTCTTTTGCTTCTTTCCCTGTTTATGTTTAACAGACGACAATTTCTCTTCAGGCACATCCAAATTACGCATCCAACAATGCACTAATTTAGTGGCAGGCACTCGGCCCTTCAGAAGAATAAAAGGAGAGAGCTCAGGTACAGTATTATGCATATAGCCCACAGCATATCAGTAAGATCTTTACACCAATCCAAACCATTGGTGACAGATAATCGCACATTGTCACAACTTTCCACCAAACCATTGCTACTGGGATGCTATAATGACCGTCACAAGCTTTATACTTCAAATGCACAAACAATCTCTCAAACTCAAAGAAGGTCATTTGTACTCCATTATCCGTTACTAACTTACTAGGGGCTTCGCCACTCGAAAACAATGTCTGTAAAAAGTCAATATTCTCACTTGTGTTTTACTTTGGGCCAACGACAAAATAGTTCACAACCACAAAACCATACCTGCAAATCTCCTTGAGTACATTCATATGACCAATGACATCCATAACCAGTTCAATCCATGGTTTGTCTGGTACTAGAACAGCCTCAACAGGACTAGGGACCTGGGACTTCACACTAATGGCACAGGCTATACACTTCCTCACAATAAAAGTTCAACCTCCATATCCATACCAGGCCAGCAGAATTTGCCCCAGATTTTCTTTTCATCTCTATCATGCCCATATGACCCTCATAGGTCAATCTGAAAATGTTGACATGTATGGCAAAAGGAAACCCTAAAGTATTCGATCAGTAACATTCAGCTCAAAACACATGCTTGAATGAGTTTAGAGACTCACTCGTACTATGCTCCGGCCATCCTTTGCTAATTAACTCATTACTTCTTGTAACACCATCCGTCAATACAGCAAATTACCATTCACCTTCAAAAATGCTGTCCTCCATTAGTGTAGATCTAAAACCATTTATGTTAAAATCCTCATCCTATATGTCCTCCACAAGTGCCCAAACCATAGCCTGGCATCAGTGACAAATAAACAAGGATCATGCATATCAAAAGTTCTGAGGGTAATGTGGTACATTCTTGCTTGATAATCTCAAATACTCACTCCACACAACCTTCTCATTTTACTTAAGCACATAATGTAAATGGTTCCCTTGAGTTTCCCCAATTGTTCTTCAAAATGTCTGGAAAGGCATTCCCCTATGAGCATGCATCTATGGCCAAAACCATCATACACTCTTCACTCACCGTTACTTGATCAGGGTCGTTACTTCCAAGGTAATACCTAGACTGCTTTGTTCAAGCCACCCCAAAAAGTAACACCCATCCCTGGCAACACAGATCATGTCATTGTTTGTTTTGAAGTTCACCATGGCCTCAAACGCATCCAAAACTTTAATGGGTTTTCTCCTGTAGGTAACTGGACGAATATATGTTTCCCTAAGTGTAATTTTGTTACACTGTTCCCATTCCTTAGGACCTAAGAGGGTAAAAAATGAAACAGTCAATTTGACCATAAGGTCTCTAGATGGAAAAAGAAGCAACATGTTGCCATTCCTTTTCCTTATCTACATCTTCCCTACTGCTCAGCCAGGATGAGTGCTGGAGTGCTTGGTGATGAATGGAATGCTGAATGCTTGGTAGTGTCATAGAATGCATGGGTGCATGGTGATGTGCGGAGTGTCAGTAAGTTGGAGTGTGCTTCCCACATCACCTGGACAGCCTGCAACGTTTGACCTTCTTGACATTAATGAACTGATCCCAGCTAGCCTGTTTGCTTGTGGGCTCAGCCGTAGTGTACCAATTTCAGCAAGCTGTGCAAGGGTGCCTCTGTGGTTGAGGAGCGGAGTTCAATTTAAATGGTTGGATATCTTTCTAGGGTGTCAACTGCACATTCTCAGTAAGCTGGTGTATTTGGGGCCTTTCATCGGTTGTGTGGAAAATTACCACCAAGCATTTGTGTTACAATCCAAAAGGAGTACAAAGGTAGCCATGAGGTTGGTTAGAATAAGAGGTTTATTAAGCTTTGTAGCAGGACACTCAGATGGTAAGTAAGTAGAAGATAAGGAGTTCAGCCCCACCAGGAGCAGCATCCATGCTGCTCGGCCCACACACTCAAACTGTCTTCTCTGTCAACCACACCTGGCACTCCAGCATTCCACTACCTCATCAAGTATTCCAATATTCCACACACATCACATTCATACTGGCTGAGCAACAGGGAACTAAGGGAAAGGATGAACAGTAACAATACAAGGGGGTGTTACATGTCAATGGTGTCTTCGATTTTCCCAACGCTGCATAATATTGCACTGTTGGAATTTCAATATAGTTAATGTCGTATAACTAGTTTACTATTCTTCTATCCTGAGTCCTTTTAATTTGCAGGTTTACATTGTGCATGTTTCTCTTGTGCTTATAATATCAGATGATGCGTATTTCCATCGTACTTTGTTGAACTATTATTGTTTTACCTAAGGGAAGGAGATGTTTTGTTACTTTGCCTCCTTTTCCTTAGTTACCTGTTCGCTGCTGCTCAGCCAGTATGAATGTGATGTGTGTGGAATGTTGGAATGCTTGATGAGGTAGTGGAATGCTGGAGTGCCTGGTGTGGTTGACAGAGAAGTCAGTTGAAGTGTGTGGGCTGAGCTGCAAGGATGCTGCTCCTGGTGGGGCTGAACTCCTTATTTTACTTACTTACCATCTAAGTAACCTGTAACAAAGCTTAATAAGCCTCTTATTTATAACCTACTTCACGGCTACCTTTGGTCTTCTTTTGGATTGTAACAATTTGCCTGGTAGAAACTGGAAGATTTTGCGGTCTACATTACGTGTGTAGAAGAGTTGACTCCCGCACTGAACATTATTAATAATTGGGCCATGGTACCGGCAGCCTGAGGGAGCCATCAAAAAGGAAAGAGATACTGTGTTTTTGGGGTTTATCAAGTGAGATCCCGTAAACCGCTATATTGTGGTTTTGAATTGGATTCAACAGATTATGTTGCAGCTCGCGCCCCATATTGTTTTCTTAGGGTGCGCATTAAGTTCCAGCGAGGCAAGTAGTGAAGTCTTTGCAATCCAGCACTGGAATGCCCGCTGTGCATTGACGTTTGGTGCACGCACGCTCCTAGAGTCTACTGATGCCAGCTCATGTACGTGCCGCCATCTTTGTGTTGAGACAGCACGCAAACTCAGGGGACTCGCTGCATGCTGGACTGTGCGGGCTGTTTTCTAGCCCTTTCCACTGGCCCCTGAGCAGCGTTAGGTAATACAGTTTTAAACCGGACGCACCTGCAGCATTCTTGGGTACAGCTTCTTCGGTATCCAGGATACAGAACAGAACCACTCCTAACTATCTAGTTTTCCACTGTAATGGAGCTGTGGCTGCCAGGAGCGTATTGGTCGTATTTCAACATTATTCATGTATCATCGGATTTTCCACTGGTCATCCAGATATCATTTCAACACATTCAATGGTTATTGGCATGTACTGCTGATCGTAAATCCTGTGTGATTTGTCAGACATCTACATTGCAGCACCCAAGTTTGAGAAGTTTTTGGGGGGAGTAACATCCTTGTTTGCAGCTACTCAGTATTGACATTTTCGGTACATTTTTGTTGGGGTCACTACACTTGTAAGTGTGATTTCACCCTAGTACAGAGCTGTAGGGTGGTGAGTACCCTAGTACAGAGCTGTGGGATGGGAAGTACCCTAGTCCAGAGCTGTAGGGTGGGGAGTACCCTAGTCCAGAGCTGTAGGGTGGGGAGTACCCTAGTCCAGAGCTGTAGGGTGGGGAGTACCCTAGTCCAGAACTGTAGGGTGGGGAGTACCCTAGTCCAGAGTTTTGGGGTTGTGTGTACCTCAGTGCTGAGTGGGTCTTCTTGAGTGTTGTGTTGCAGGTGTGCGTATTTGTTACTGTGTGAAGTGTGTTGCCTGAGATTCTTGTTGGGTCATAGGTACAGGGTGTGCTGTGTGTTATGCCTCGTCCTCTTTGGTCTCCGTATCCTTCTAGCTTTATGTTCCCTACCGAAGGGGGATGGGTAGATCTTAATGCATCTAATTGATTTAGGAGGTGTTGATTGCTTTAGGAGTTGTTTGCTCAAGAAATGTTCAGTCAATTCTTTTCGTGATTTTAATGCATGTATACATTAGGAATGTTCAATCAATCATTTGTGAATTGAATGTATTTATTGATATGGCAAGGTAACTTGATCTTCTATTTTCTTCCTTTTTGGTTATATGCATGTTTCTGTTCTTTGCATGACTTTTATTTATAGTTTCCCCAAGAAAAGGGGATATGTTTTGACTTAACTGTTGACATTTCTCTTCTTTAGTTACTCATTCTCTACTGTCAGCCAGGATGAGTGCTGGAGTGCTTGGTGATGAATGGAATGCTGAATGCTTGGTGATGTCACAGAATGCATGTGTGCCTCGTGATGTGCTGAGTGTCAGTAAGTTGGAGTGTGCAGGCTGAGCAGCAGGGAGGTGGGGCTATCTGTTATCATCCACCTACTTACCTGGAACTTACCTTGTAACTAAGTATAATAAACCATCTACAGAATATACACCTCGGCTAATGGATTTTGGATTACAACAATTACCTCTGGCAAACTCGTGTTCCACAGAATCAAAATCCACACACAAAACCACACTGTCCTCTTCATAATCAGATTGTACAACAGTACTGATATTCTTAGATGGAGTCGTGGTGGTCCATGATAAGCACAGTTTGGCAAAATGCCACCCTCCCCTTTTTTTCCTTTTTCTTTTAACTTTTAGTACAAGTCTCTACAGACTCACCGCCACCCCACCCCCGCCGCAAGTGCAAGTCTTGTCAACGACTGGAAAACTTGAAATATTACTAAAATGACTCTTACTGCCACACCTATAACATTTAAATGTTTTAGGTTTTAAATCATTTTCTTTCTTTCTTTACCTTATCACTGTGAA
Organism: Triturus cristatus; assembly: GCF_964204655.1. Classification (NCBI taxonomy): domain Eukaryota; kingdom Metazoa; phylum Chordata; class Amphibia; order Caudata; family Salamandridae; genus Triturus; species Triturus cristatus. Next base: position 860,508,465 of record NC_140581.1, read on the forward strand.
GAGCATGTACTTGAGCATTCAACGCAATTTGCCCCATTAACCTTGTGGTTGACGCAATGCTACAAGCTATTTTTATAGCTTTATCCAATGTTAAATTCTCTGTAGTTACAACTTTGCTTGACTCGTTATACTATTGGTTTTCTCACAACCTGATGTCTTATCACTTCCTCAAATGTTTTGTATTCCCAAGAGGTAGCTAAGATTCTAAAAGAACCAACATAACATTCAATTAATTCCTCTGGCAATTGGCACCTCATGTAAAATGTATGTTGTTGAAATAAGGATGTCTTGATGCTAGTTTGAAGTTCAAGGGTTTAATCATGAACACAGCGTATCAGCACAGCACCAACTGCACAGCAGGATACCCAGCTCTGGAATGAGTGATTCATGAGATGCCATGCATCACTACATTCCATGACATAGCAGGGTTCCATGCATCTAAGATTACAACACATCCCCCTTTCAATAAGGGAGAAAACAAATAAACAAGAGAAACAAAGAAAACTAAATATCAAAATGCAGTAAAGAAAGCAAGACAAAAGTAAAAAAATCCTGCAAAAGGAAAACACAGTATAAGAAAACATTGCATCAATATAAGACATAATCCCTCAGCTTCACAGGCAGATTTCTACACCTACCAGAGGAAGTGACAGTTTTCCTGTTGCAAGTATCCTCACTCAAGGGGTCATAACCATCAGAGAATACAATACAATACAATACAGATGCATTTGTAAAGCGCGCTACATACCCGTGAGGGTCTCAAGGCGCTGGGGGAGGGGGGGAGGGGGGTGGGGGGGTTGGGGGATAGGGGGAGGGGGGGGCTGCTACTGATCGAAGAGCCAGGTCTTGAGGAGTCTTCTGAAGGCCAGCAGGTCCTGGGTCTGTCGTAGGTTGGTAGGGATAGTGTTCCAGGTCTTGGTGGCGAGGAAGGAGAAAAATCTGCCGCCGGCGGTGGTTGTTCGTGTGCGGGGTACTGTGGCGAGGGCGAGGTTGGCAGAGCGGAGGCTGCGGGAGGGGGTGTGGAAGTTGAGTCGGTGGTTGAGGTATACTGGTCCGGTGTTGTGGAGGGCCTTGTGTGCGTGGATGAGGAGTTTGAAGGTGATCCTCTTGTTGACGGGGAGCCAATGCAGGTCTCTCAGGTGGGGTGTGATGTGGTTGCGTCGTGGGATGTCGAGGATCAGTCGTGCCGAGGCGTTCTGGATGCGTTGCAGCCGCTTCAGGAGCTTGGTTGTAGTTCCTGCATAGAGGGAGTTCCCGTAGTCCAGTCTGCTGGTGATGAGTGCATGAGTGACGGTCTTTCTGGTGTCGGCAGGGATCCATTTGAAGATTCTGCGGAGCATACGGAGGGTGTTGAAGCAGGATGCGGAAACTGCGTTGACTTGCTTGGTCATGGAGAGGGCGGAGTCTAGGATGATCCCCAGGTTGCGTGCGTGGTTGGTGGGTTTTGGGGCTGCTCCTAGCGATGTTGGCCACCAGGAGTCGTCCCAGGCGGAGGGGGTGGAGCCGAGGATGAGGACCTCTGTCTTGTCTGAGTTCAGCTTCAATTTGCTGTGCTTCATCCATTCGGCGACGGCCTTCATTCCTCTGTGGAGGTTGGCTTTGGCGGTGTGGGGATCTCCGGTGAGGGATATGATCAGCTGGGGGTCGTCGGCGTAGGAGATGATGTTGAGGCTGTGTTGTCGTGCGACGTGGGCGAGTGGTGTCATGTAGATGTTGAACAGCGTCGGGCTGAGGGAGGATCCCTGTGGGACGCCGCAGATGATCTCGGTGGTCTTGGAGCAGAAGGGTGGGAGGCGGACGCTTTGAGTTCTGCCGGTGAGGAAGGAAGTGGTCCAGGCTAAGGGCCTTCTCTTGGACTCCGGCGTCATGGAGGCGTGCTGCTAGAGTGCGATGGCAGACCGTGTCGAAGGCTGCTGATAGGTCTAGAAGGATGAGGGCGGCTGTTTCTCCTTTGTCCATCAGGATCCTGGCATCGTCGGTGGCGGCGATGAGGGCGGTCTCGGTGCTGTGGTTGCTGCGGAAGCCTGACTGAGATGGGTCCAAGATGTTGTTGTCTTCGAGGTAGCAGGTCCGCTGTCTGTTGACAATCTTCTCCGTGACTTTCGCCGGGAAGGGGAGCAGGGAGATGGGCCGGAAGTTCTTGAGGTCCTTGGGGTCCGCCTTGGGTTTCTTTAGTAGGGCGTTGATCTCGGCATGCTTCCAGCTTTCCGGAAAGGTTGCTGTCTCGAAGGAGGAGTTGATTATTTTCCGGAGCTGGGGTGCGATGGTTGTGCTGGCTTTGTTGAAGACGTGGTGGGGGCATGGGTCAGATGGGGATCCGGAGTGTATGGAGTTCATGGTCTTGATGGTGTCTTCGTCGCTGACGTTGGTCCAGGCGGTCAGGCGGCTGGTGGAGGTCGCAGGACTGGTTGTCTCGGCGGTGGGTGTGGGGGTGTCGGAGTTGAAGCTGTCGTGGATGTCGGTGATCTTGTGGTGAAAAAAGGTGGCCAGTGAGTCGCACAGGTCCTGTGAAGGTGGGATGTCGTTGGTGTTGGATATGGGGTTGGAGAGTTCTGTCACGATGCTGAAGAGCTCTTTGGAGTTGTGTGCGTTGTTGTCTAGGCGGTCCTCTTGGCGGTCCTGATGAGTTGGTGGAGTTCTTGTGGGCTGTGTAGCTGTCTGGTGCACGGTCACGGAGCCATTTCTTCTCCAGCCTCCGACAGGTGTGCTTGGAGGTCCGGAGGTCTTCGGTGAACCACGTGGCTTTCTTGTTGGTGTGATTGGTTGCGGAGGTCTTGAGTGGGGAGAGGGAGTCGGTGCAGTTGTTGAGAGAAGCTACTCTCATGTGGTGCATGCATATTTTAAGATTTCCCAGTATATCTCACCAGCCTAGACATGCTGTACATGCAACCTGTGTCAACCTTCACAACATTCTTTCTGATGGCAACAATGGTGAAGGGACCCATGAAGCTAGAATTCTCTTTTGGAGTATGTCTTGGATTTTTCACTATAACCTGGTCACCGAGACACCACTACTTGCTTTTCACGCGCATCTTGGAGTCATAACTCAATTTGTATTTTTGCTGATAATCAGTAATCCTTGAACGCCTTGTTTCAACAGAAATACCCACATCACTACATGCAGGCAACCAAGACGTGTTTAAACTTCGAAAAAGCCTTTCGTCCCCTCAAGGCCTCGAAAGGAGACCTCTGCGTGACTATATTAGGAGTGGTGCGGTGTGCCCACCATGTATCTCTCACGACACTGCTGAAAGACAACCTTGATTCAGAGCACACTGAGCACAACTTTTGACAACCCGGTTCATCCTCTCGGTCAAACCATTGGCCTGCGGTGTACACAGGGCCATTTCCATGCATCTAAGATTACAACATATGTCTCTCTATGATAACATTTTTCTTTTTCTTAAATCGAATATTTAAAGCCTTAATAGGTGATGCATATTCATCTATTACATCCACTTCAGATAAAACAGGTAACACAGGTAAATGTTTCAAAGTTTTCTTCCCTTCTTGATATTTCTGAATTTGTAGAGTGCCTGGTTACAACCACTGGTGTGTCCCCGCGCTATTTAAAAATGACTGAGAACTTCGGGAAATGGTGCCTCACAGATTCATGTACCAATTCTTACTTATTGGGTGAAGTGCCACATTTTTTATTTTTTTCAGAAGGGTTTCTCTGATTGTTCTTCCCGGAGGGACAAAGATAGGGAGTTCCAGCTTTTTGCTGCCAAGTAGCCAAAAGAGCGTTCATCCATTCGTGCCTTCCTAATCCTTGGGACTTTCACCAAATGGGTCCCGGTGGATCTCAATTGCCTTCCTGTTTTGTATGGAGTCATAAGATCGCTGAGGTACAATGGACATCTGCCCTGCAAGATGTGATGCTCGATGCATAGTGTCTTGAATGTAGTTTCTGGATGGGCAACCAATGTAGTGTCTTTAGTGCATTCTTCGAGGGTGCTTTTCTTGGCAGATTCAGAACCAGGCGGGCCGCTGTGTTCTGAACAGATTGTAGCTTCTGTAGTCCTTTTTTGTTGGCACCCAGATACAGCAGATTTCCATAATCTAATCTAGATGTAACGAGCGCATGGGTCAGGGTTTTTCTTGCCGCCAGAGGTAAAATATCTAGGGTTTTCCTTAATACTCTGAGGATTCCGAAACACCTGCCTGCAACTCTCTTGATCTGGGTCTCAAAGGATAGTCTATAGTCTATCCATACCCCCAAGTTCTTCACCTCCGTCTTAGGGGTAGGGACCTGTCCTAAGCTTGCTGGCCATCATGACCAGATGGATGGAGTGTTCCCGACTATCAATATTTCCGTCTTACTGCCGTTTAGTCTCAGGCAGTTATCTGTCATCCACCCGGCTAACTCTTTCAGGCATTCTGCAAAGTTACTGGCAGCTAGTGCTGAATTCGGAGCCAAGGTGACCACAAGCTGTGTGTCATCTGCGTATGACACTATCGTGACACCACATTTCTCCACAATTTCGGCCAAGGGGGCGACGTATAGATTAACCAACGTCGAGCTCAAGATTGAACCCTGTGGCACCCCCTGTGTTAACTTGATGTGTTTGGAGGTGTACGTAGATTGTGACACCTGAAAGCTGCGACCGAGCAGATAAGAGGCCAACCAGTTCAGGGCAACCCTGTATACACCCCCTTTCTGAGTCGGTGCACTACAGCTCATGTGCACAGTGTCAAATGCTGCGCTGAGGTCAGGAGAACCAGCGCAGTCGTCAGGCCTTCGACCACTCTCTTTCGTACTCACTCTGTGGCATAAAGCAGTGCTGTCTCAGTTGAATAGGTTGATCTAAAGCCTGATTGTGTGGGATGCAGTAGGTCATGTTTCTTAATGTGTGCCCCTAGCTGTATATTGACCACTTTTTCAGCTATTTTTGAAAAATAAGAGAGCAGTGAGACCGGTCGTAGATTTTCCATTACGTTCTTGTCAGCCGTCTGCTTTTTTTTCAGTGGGCGGACAATAGCTCCCTTCCACATATCAGGTACCTTCACCTTTCTGAAGGAGGTCTCTAACAGCTGCTGGATATATGGTAGTATCGTCCCTAATCCTGCACAGATGACCTTAGGTGTAGATGGGTCTTTTCGCGAGCCTGATGTTATACTCAGTGCTATCTTTCCCAGCTCTTCTAGAGAATGAGGAGATAATTGGGAAATGCTGTTTACCCCCACTCCTTCATTTTTTCCTTGTGGCTTAAGTGTCCATTTCAAGCATTGACCGGGAAGGTGTCATAAATCTTGGATACCTTTTAAGCAAAAAAATCTGCGATTTTATTGCATAATTCTTCTGAAAAAGGGGCTGGTGCTACTGTTCTTTTCAGTGAGGATAGTTCTTTAAAGATGCCGAATAATTCCCTAGATGAGTGGTCTGCTGTTTCAATTCTCCCTGTGTAGTAAGCAGCCCGTGTTTTCTTTATAAGTGCGTGTTAATGTCTCAGCTTCAGTTTATATACTGCCTTTTCTGAGTCTAAGAAGGCCTCCCTCCATTTAGGTTCTAGCCTTTTACACGCCTTTCTTGCCATCCTTAAATCCTGGTTAAACCATGGCGAATACTTTAGACTTTGACCATTAGAAAATTGGCCAGAATTCGTGGCCCCGGACAGACGAGGAAGGACGCAGACGGGCTTGCCTTTGGCGCACCTTCAGCGTGCTGGCGGCGTGCAGCCTGCACGCATCCGCTGCGCGTCCTTGCTGCCATCTGTTTATGTAGGCACTGCACTGGAGCACTAGACCGCTGCCTTGCGGATGTGATTCGGCTGAAGTGAGTGAAAGCAGCCTGCCCCAGCCCTCCGTTCAATCGGCACTTGACATGATGGAACAGGGTGGATCAGTCAGGACCACAGGTGAGAGTATTTAAAGTTATTTCAGTACATGCAGGTTAAAAAATCCTGGCTAACGTTGGTACTTGGTTTTAAAAGTACTTCAATTTAAAAAACACAAATTTGAGAGTCAATTCACGCTAAATGCAGTTTGCTGGTAACGGGGCTTACGCAGCCAACTTACTCGCTGCTGTCTTTGCGCGTCCCTGCTGGCATCTGCTTATGTAGGCACTGTACTGGAGCACTAGACCGCTGCCTTGTGGAAGTGATTTGGCAGAAGTGAGTGAAAGCAGCCTCGCCCAGCCCTCCGCTCATCGGCACTTGCCGTGACGGAACAGGATGGATTGGTTAGGACCACAGGTGAGAGTATTTCTTGCACCAACTAATGACGTAAAATGGCAGATTAATTTTTTTAAATTAATACCTCACCCTCAAGAACTTATAAATAAGCTTCAAACCCCTCCTTCTAGCGTTCCCACTGAATTTTACGAAGCCCTGGTGTTGATAATGCTGTAGGAGGTATTATTCCTTCGTGCATCATGAGAGATGGAAAATAGATATAGGTCAGTGGTAGTGGAAGAAACTGAAAAACCTGTAAGAATGCAGGGTCAAAGTAAAGAGACTGGGTGTGCAGCTCACCGCAAAGCTCCAAAAGTAGAAACTCAATCACAGTACGAAGTATACAGAGACAGGTGTGCAAATCACCATAGTGCTAGGCAAGTCGACTCCTATACAGTTTAAAAACAGTACCTAGAAACCCACTTGCACTAAAGAGGTGTGTGAATCACCATAGAGAACACAAGATTCATAGCATATGCACGTTGCCAAGATCGAAGTTCTGTTAAGTTGCTTGGAATGTTGATGACAAAGACTGCATATCCCCACATCCAAAATGGCGTCCCCTCTGAGAATCCAGATGCATGACTTCATGTGACGTAGCCAAGATGGCGATGTACTTCAAGTACCTCAGGATGCACTTCCGGGTTAACTTAAGCCTGACATGGAACATGACATGGTCTGACATGGAACATGACATGGAACGCAGAGGCGTGAGTATGAAATGCACTACGAATCAGCAGCACAGCACCTCCGTTATCCAGGAAAAACCTCTGTTAACAAGGAAGCACAGGCATCACCATATACATACTAAACCAGGAACCTGCAGCACCGTTAAAGCTATAATGATGTTAGATAGGACAGTGGAAAATCGAGAAAATGCTCTGCCAGTCTCAATTTCATGCAGAGAGTAGGACCGATAGAAGGCACATACACACCAAGGATCTGGAAAAAGGTCCAGTCCGCTCGTCGCTAATGAAAAGTCTACATGAATCACACAGGAACAACCAGGTAAGTGAAAGTTTTATTCAAGCCTTAGAAGAAACGACCTGTAGAGTAGGAGGCACTCCTGCAACAGCTTGTGCAGATTAAAAGTCAACAAATTACTTCAAGATTTAGACTGAAAACCCAACATGCACCCAAGACTCAGTCTTGAACAGGTAAAGAAGGGAAAAATATGTAAAGTATGTGAAAAGAAACTGAGGGAAACTGCTGACATAGTGGGTTGGAGCGAGTATGAAATAAGTTATGTGGTAAACAATATGATTTTGACTGGACAAGAGCCCATTAACAAAGGGATTTAGTATGTGCATGGAAGGACAGCCTATTCTAATATCCCTGGTTATTGGGTGGGCAGCTGTTAATTACGTTTAGTTTTCACATACGTCTATCGCATGAATTAATTTAGCGAGAAGGATGATTCAATTGAGAGGAAGAAGAAACATTCCCAGTCAGATGGTAGAAGATATATTTTGTTCTATGATTACTTTTGTTGGTGTGGAATGGCTATGCGAGCTAGGTTTATGAAATACCAGTTAACTTTAGATATATAGCAATAAATTTGGAGTCAGAATCATGTTGCGGTTGCGGGTACAACAATGCTGCATGTATGTACCCAATAACAGTAAGTGAATTACTAGTTATTTTTCAAACATCATTAACTCCATGCATAGGGTGAAAGTTCTTGAAGAATCAGATGCATGGGAGGGAGCTAGCTCAGTCTTTAGTGTAATTGGGAAAGGGTTCTCAAAGACTGGAGAGTTTTTTAATGTAGGAGAAGGCACCCTAAGCGTTACATTAACACCTACAATAATAGTTTTAATTTGAATAAAGAATGTTGGATACATTTCGTCTATGGGACGATTAAATTGAGGGTGTACAAAAAGCTGTCAGCAACGAGCAGAAGAAAAAGAAAATGGAATGGTTATGAGCTTGAGGACATGAGATCCAAAATGTACGATTGAATAAAGGAGTTGGAAGAAGCCAGACGCATGAAGCTCAAATCAGAGAAAACTATGGTGTAAAGAGATTTACCTAATTTAGTGTGAATTGTGATGATTTCAAAAATCATCAGAGGGGAGGGTTAATAAAGGGTTTTATTTATATTGTAATACTAACACGATAAAGTTAACTGGGTTGAAATGAAGACATTATGTAGAAGAACTGTTCTCATTAATTAATGTAGGACTCGAATTCAAAATATCAAACTTTGTTTGCAGCCATCTTACAGCGTACAGTCATCTTATTCCTGTCTCACTCTACACACAGATGATTAATGCCCCAGTGACCTAATAAGGAAAATGTCACTTACCCTGTAAGCATCTGTTCGTGACATGTAGTGCTGTAGATTCACATGGTTACTCCTGTCATTTAGTGTTAGGCTTGGACGTGTGCAACTTGTTTTTCTTCAAAGAAGTCTTTTGAGTAACGAGTTATAGCGACTCCTACTGGGAAAGCTCATGAGCATCAGCTCCATTAGATTGTTTTTGCTGCCCGGCGAATTGAGGATGAATTGGAGAAGAGAGAAACAGAAGAAAGTGACCATGCAAAGAGTTAGAAAGGAAAGCATCTGCAACAACCTGAGGCTTCTGGGGAGGACGGGTGGGTGCATGTGAATTTACACCACTACATCCTATGAACAGATGATTACATGGTAAGTATGTGGCATCTGTAGCTGTAGATACACATGCTCTGCATAGAGTGTAAAGCAGTTCTCCCCTAGAGGTGGCCAGAAGGTATTGCAGTGGCTTAGAAAAATGTATACAGAATAGCCTGGCCAACATTAGCTTGTTAGCAACTTAACACATCCATACAGTAATGGTTAGTGAAAGTTTGTGGGGTAGACCAAGTAGCTGCCTTACAGAGGGATGTTGCTTAGGAAACCCACGGATGCCCCCTTTTTGCAGGTAGACTGGAATCTGGGTGAGATGGGCAATTGCCTCTTGGCTTTGGCGTAACAGGCTTAAATGCATTTGATCAACCACCGGACTATGCCCGCTTTGGAGAGAGCATGGCATGTGCATGGTTTTGGGAAGGAGACAAAGAGCTGATGTGTTTTGTGAAAGGATTTTCTCTCGTCATTGTAATATATGAGGGCCCTCTTGACATCTATTGTGTGAAGGTCTCTTTATGCCACACAGCCTGGGTGTGGAAAGAACACTGGGAATTCAATTGCTTGGTTAATGTGGACAGATAACACTTTAGGTAGAAATGTTGGATTTGTCCTAAAGATAAACTATCGTATACCTGAAAGAAAGGTTTCTGTGGATTAAGAGCTTGAAGCTAGCTTACATGTCTGAGTGAGTTCAGGAGAGAAACTGGACCAAAGGGAGGGCCCATGAGTTGTGTAAAAATTATGCAGAGGATCCAGAGAGGTGACTGTTGTACCCTGGGTGGGATGACGCATTCAAGTCCTTCCATGAAGGCCTTGATGCCTGAAATCCTTAACAGTGAAGTGTTTCCTATTTTGAAGGTAAGCTGCAACTGCAGCTAAGTGAAGAAGGATAGACTGACTGACTTCTAAATTATTTTGCTTTTTGTAATGCTTTTAATACTTTCAATAAACCTTCAAAGGTCGTTTACAATACTTGTCAGTCTTCAATGTAAAGCTTAATGTGCTTTACATTAATTTCTGAATTGTTATTCAATAATGAATAGGTGAACCGGTCGACTCAAGAAGAAAAAAAATGCTTAGGGAATTAACCCCACTTCTGGTTCCCTGGACTGGACATGCTCCATGCTGCTCAAATACTTGTTGCAAATTTTTGCAACATCATTGATGATGTTGCCCACTAAGCCTTGATGACCGTGTTGGGATTTGTTTAAGGATTTGACATCTCCCTTGGGATACTTCTCTGCCACAGCATTGGTGCTGGCCAGGAGAAGGGAGGCTATTTCTTGGAGAGGAGCCCAGGATCTATTTCTAAGGACTGGCTATAGGTTATCCATCATGCCAGTACAGCACATGAAAGCTACACTGCTGCTACACACATCACGCCCTAAAGATATATGGGGATCCCTTTGAGGATACTTAATGGGGGAGAGATGGATCGTATGGATGTGGTGACGGGCAGACAATGGTGGGCACGGACAGATGACCAAGATATGTGCTCAACAGGTCAACAAAGGCTAGACTGATGTGTCTATTGTACAGAATGTTATGGAAACGAGCCAGCAGTGAGGGATAGTAGTGCCAACCTTCTGATTGTACAATATACACTGCCTTTAATCGTACAGTGTAGGTCACCAATGTATCCACTTTATGGAGTACATTTCTCTGCAGACTATCTGTGTCACTGATATGAATACGTATTTTGATAATTAAAAGATTACAAAAATATTTTTCATGATGCCCCCTATGATAACAATGTTACCCATAAGGTAATTTTTTCTGCCAGTTCTGTGTGACCATAAGACCATGGGGAGAGGCAGCTGACCGGCATAATGGCTCAGTAACCTCAATGCTCGCTGCTGAAACATGCAGTAATCTCCAATTCACAAATTTGAATTTCAAGCTGAAAGACCGACTCAGGCTTCCATCTTTCCAATGTACCAAATGCCACGCACTATGTGCTCCTCATGGGCCCAACTGGCAAAGATCTCAAGGGAAAAAAAATAAACATGCTTCCCAAGCTTCCAAAACTTTATTGGGCGTGCCAAAGAGTACTCCAGATAATCTACAGCATTTGAAGATTCTCAAGAGAACTCAATGGTATATTTACAAATACAAAATTTCCACCAGGTAGAGAATTTGCACGTCCAAGTGATGCCAAAACACTTGAAAATGTTATTTCTGCAGAGGAATAACTCTTTGCCCTGAAGTGAAACCAATTTGTCTAAATGCACAATATATAGTGAGGTTTTCCATACCAAATATCTGCCCCCCACCAGCCCCGCAAAAAAAATTGCTACTTCTTTTTACAGGAGTAAATCTGCATGGATTTACGGTGGCTAACTAAACTACCACTAAAATGTCACTATCCACAAATCTGAGACAATGTAGCATTTTATCATATTTTGCAGGACAACCACCCTGCACCTGCCACAATCCATATACCAAAACATGTGAATGTTACTATTCAAATATACACAAATAATCCTAGATTTTTGTATTTTTAGTTAGTTCACTTAAATAGAAAAATGCTGTGAAACAATGCGGAATTAGCCCTTACAAATTGCTACGTTTTCGTCATAAAATAAACTTAAATACGGAAAACTGTTTGTGACTCCTCCTTTTGAAGGCATTTGTTTATGAATTAGAGCAATGTGTTTACCAAGAGCCGCACTAACAAATGTCCGGCATGTAAAAGTATGTGTTTATTTGTTTAAGGCATAAGCCCCTTTCATTAAGAGTTAAACCTTTTTGCACCTAAGGGCAGCTGTCCAAAACTATTTTCAAAGCATTACCACTTGGCATGCACTAAAACAGTAATAGCTTTGCATTACGGCACCTGAGACTTTAACCCTTTCCCACGCCTCACGCGCTGGACCTCAGCGCTCTTGACCACATGCAGCATTTTCCTGAAGCTTTTGCTAGATTGACGAAGGTTACCTTGAATGCAGATCACAAGTTTGAAGGACACGTGTATTACCTCACTTACCAACAACCACAGCGCAGGGGCGTAACGCACCTAAATCCGCCGCATCAATTTAAAATGGTTGCCCAAAATACAATTGGGGCATTCACAAAAAGTTCCGCGATAACACAACGTCGGTCATAAAAAAAACTCGTTTCATTAAGTAATCACTGCCACATATGCTCCAGAGGCAACCTGCATTTTTCAACTACAAGTTGATACTTCGCAACACCTGCAACCCACAAAGTATTGGTACAAACAAGTAAATCATTCACGAACCGATTGATTTTTTGGCTCATCGTACAATTAGGCATGCAAACACACCTCTTACCTGCTGTCCTAATGCAGAAATACTCAGAAACAGACAGCGATCCATTAGGAGGTAAAAGGCTGTTTGGGCTCGTCCACTAAAATAAAGTTCTTAAATACGGAAGCGTCGAAGAGGGCAGCTACTAAGTATAGCTGGACTCATCGAGTGACAGCCAAACCCATGTGGGCTGTAATGAGAAGCCGGCAGAGGCGCATTTAACACAGGGACCCCGAGAGCAAATGCGTTTACCTTATGACTAGCCAGAAGGACGACAACATGACGCTAATTTCCTCAAGGAGAAATGACACCAAAAAATCCGAGTCTGTAGGTGTTCCTTCGGACGCAAACACTAGCTTCCTCGGGGCGATTAGTTCTGGGCAGCTTCTCAGCACATCAAACTCACCCACACGCCCATGCCACCGGCCTCTCAAAACAGCGCGCGCTTTGGGTTGTATAATAACGACGCAGATTTCCACAGAAAGCGACACCTTTCGATGACTAACCAAAGCACCTGCCAAGCACAGCCCGCCGCGCCCCCGATTGGGAAGCTTTGTACTCGTTGGAATGTCAGCCAACGACTAGAGGCGAGTCCTGCCTCCTGGAGGCCTCCCTGCGCGTCCGCAGCACAGAGGTACAGTTTTACCATCACACAGAGGCGCCCCAGTCCAAATGAAGCGGGCATCAAAATGCCCCCTCCCCCGTGTTCATTCGCATGCTGCCGCTTTCTCCTTTAAACTGTTGCTGCAGTTTCCGACCAGTGTCCCAAAAAAGCATTTATCTCGTAAATTTAAGGGGAGAAATGCCGCCTAAAAATGCACACGTTTCTCTTAAAACACGCAAGATTTTTGAACGGAATGAAAAAGGACGTGCGACTTAAGACAGAATAAATTTGGTAGTTTTAATTTTTTAGTTTACCTCATGATTTACACTGATGTTAATCTTTTCATGTCTTATTTTCCATATTGAGAGCAGCAAGAAAAAAATCCTCCGTGTATTACGTACATTTCCAAGAAATCTAGATACGGGCCCACAATTCTTTAAAATAAAAAAAAGAAGAGGGTTTAGGAAAATACACTGGGAGTTTAAATTTCCCGACCGACTCGCATTCAAGTGAGGGTATTTTTTTAGCCAGAGATTACTAAAATAAAGCGTCGACCCCCTTAAAACATGATACCGGAGTCCCACACGGGAATTGGGAATGTTTGTGTAGGAAATTACTTTTTTTGTGTTGCAGCACCAGAGTTTTAAACTATCTGTTTTTGCTGGCTGTAGGACTCTGTGCATGTTACCACTGTTAACCAGTAGTGAAGTGAATGTGCCCCCCTCCCCCTTTAACATGGTCGAACTGGCATACTCATAATTAGTATATTTAACTTGCCTATAGGTCCCTAGTATGTGGTACAAAATGTACATAGGGCCTGCCTGGAAGTTAAATACCACTAGTGGACTGCAGCACCTATTGAGCCATCCACTCATTGGCAGTGCAAACATGGCTTCAGGCCTATCATTGTAGCCTACTTTAGCAATGTAAAAACTACAATTTGACTTGTTAATATAAACTTGTTTGACAGGTTAAAAACCTCCTTTTTAAAATATTAAAACCCCTACCCCTATGTAGACCTTGCCGCGCCTCAAGGCAGGACGCATAGTATTTAAAAGTAGAACATGTACAAAATTAATGTTTACATGGAACGCCGATGGAGAAAGAAGTACACACCCGAATCCAAAACTAGCTATAAAACCACGTTAAAAAAGTATCATAACGTGTGTAGAATCGCTCGAGCAGACTATGTTTCCACCATCATCGCGGATGCCCTCAATTGCTCCAAACGCTTTTTAATATGGTCAAGGAGCTTGCTGGCTCCAAAACCCAAGCTACGCCCCCTGCTCTAAAGAAACAGAATTGTGAGGCACTGGCCACCTTTTTTGTCCATAAAGTGGAAAAAATTGACCAAGATATTGTGCTTGCGTAAGATAAGAACCTCCCTTCCCCTTCTGAACTATCCACACCACTCACTACAGACAAAACACACCTTAACCAAGTTGAGTCATCTAATACTCCTTACCGCCTTCTAAACTCTTGGCCCTTGATAAATACAGACACTCTAGTAAAATTTCTTAATAACACTAAATCAGGATCACCCAAAGATCCTCTGCCTATCTCTGTGCTCAAGCAATTGAATCCATCCTCGATACTTGTGATCACAGATCTCCTAAATGCTTTCCTACAGGAAGCCACTGTTCCACCTGACTGGAAACACGCTATGATACACCCACTCCTGAAAAAGGCAAACGCGGACCCAGACCAACCAGTTAATTATCGACCTATCTCCTAACTGCCTGTCTTCTCAAAAATTCTAGAGAAACATGGTCATTATCATCTATCTCAGTTTGTGACTGCCCAAAGACTTCTGCATCCCTCCCAGTCAGGCTTCAGAGCAGGTTTCTCCACCGAAACCACTCTGTTAGAAGTCACGGACAACATACGCCGCAAACTGGATATTGGAGACACCGTGACTCTTATTGGATCTAAGCGCCGCATTTGACACGATGTCTCATACAGTATTAATCAAAACTCTGTGCTCTGGGTATCCGTGGCTCTGCTCTTAACTGGCTCTCCTCATTCCTCACTAACCGTACCTTTCAGGTTTTTTCCCCATACAGCCTGTTCAGAAACTCACTCATTCCCCCATGGTGTGCAATAAGGTTCCATCCTCAGCCCACTTCTCTTCAATTTGTATGCAAGACCCTTAGCTGATGTGGTAGAGGAATCAGGGCTGTCCGTATTTTCATATGCCGACGATTCCCAAATAATGTTATTGGATGCTTCCAGAGTCCACTCAGAAAACCGTGGTCAATGCCTTGATCACATCAAGGCTGGACTACTGAAATGTCCTCTATTTGGGCTCAAACAAAGCCGTAACCCGCAGGCTGCAGATGGTACAAAATTCTGCAGCCAGGCTCCTGTGCGGGGTCCCGAGAGCCACCTCCATTTCTGTTCATTTACAAAACCTTCACTGGCTCAGGGTGGAGAACCGAGTCAAGTTCAAAGCCCTGAGCTTTATGCATAAAATCGAAACAGAAAATGCCCCGAAATATCTTCAATCCATGGTCTGTCCCTACGTCCCCTCTCGAAGCCTCCGCTCCTCCACGCAAGGGAAATTCATAATTCCCAAAATCAAACTTTCCTGGACGGACAGAAGATCGTTTATTTATCTGGGCCCCTCATTGTGGAATACTCTGCCTACAGCACTATGCAACGAAACGGACTATGTTCAATTCCGCAAATCCCTGAAGACGTGGCTTTTTGTCAACTAATCTGCCGACATATTTTCATCTACGTCTCGGATCTGCTTTTGCGCCGGGAAACCCATTTTGGGTAGCTGTTGCGCACTATAAATTCAAATTCAAATGTCCTTACATTGACTAGCACCCAAAAGTTAGTTTCACTGTGGCAGACCGAGCTGTCCTATGTAGAAAACCTGAGTACAGAGTAAAATACTTATATTCTATATTGGGCATTGGACCGCTAGAAAAATAATTAAACTATTTTTAATATTTATTAAAAATCCAATTAAACTGTGAAGTTGTATTTTTTAATAAATATTAGGGGTAAAGTACCTTTTAAAAAGATATCTTTCACATATCTGAGGTTCCTGGAGGCTAATTTGTATTGTCTCTCTAGCTTCTCTCAGCCAGTAATTAGCTTACAATAGGGGTGAATAGGTGTGAGATGCCTCAAACAAGCAAATAGGCAGACCCGAATGGGCAGAGAAGACTCTGAACTCGACCAAACATGCAGCGTGGGGGATGTGGGCATTTTTTTTGACAGTATGATTACAAATCCTGCTCGAGTGTCAAAACCTGCTTGACAGATTTGCTGGGTACACATATAACCAGGGCCACTGGAATTATGCAGTAGGGGAGGGCCAAACTAAGTGGCAGGTTGACTAAAGTATGCAACAAGAAAAGGCAAATTATGCAGCATAACGCAGCACATTCTATTACAGCATGACTTCATTTTTTTCAAATTTTTACACTTGTTAACACTGTTGAGGCATGGGTTGCACCTCATTAGTACTGGTCTAACATCCAAATATAGCACTAAGTAATAGAAAGGTGACGAAGACCCTTTGCAAAGGTGGACTGCTCAGTGCGGCAACACGTGTCGCTGCTTTTTTAGTAACCTTTGAACCATTTGAGCTAGAAACTATTTTTTTTGTTTAAAACTGCAGATTAATTATGTAGCAGATGATGGATTATGAGGCATACAGTAAATCCATAATCATGCAAATAACGCATCAGTTGCACAATTCCAGTGGTCCATCATATAACACTTGGGCACATTTGAAAGGGTAGAGAACAGGCACTGGCGTAGCCTGGGGTTCACGGACCCAAGTGCACGCAATGTAACTAGGTCCTCCACCCAGTATTAAAATACTCCTATAAATGAGGGGCAGCAAGTTCATCAGACTCCACCTCAGTGTCACTGCACCTGCTACCCTAATGTAATTTACGGATTGGTGCAGCACATTTTTGACCATCCTGTACACATCACAAATACGACAAATGACTTAATAGTTACATGACATGAATGTGCATTTAGCATGTTTCTCGTGTGGTCGAACGATATTAAAAAAAAAAAGTGTTGCACTTTAGAATTTTAATGTGCAGTCACAGTAAGATTAGTGAAATGACTCGTATTGTGTGCCTTAACCATACCAAATGCTATATTCTCTGAAGTCTTGATGAATAAACAATCTTTACATAGTAGACATGTACTCGCTATAGAAACAAATTCAACGTACATGTGTGCCGTAAATGCATTAATTGACATTTACCATTTAGATGTTTGAGTAGAAATGGAAACCATCCTCACATTATAAAATCTCATTTACATCAGAAACTAATTAGGTTTATGTAATGTGTACACTAACCTTTCATATGTATTGCATTAAAATGTAGTTCTTACATATACTGAGACATACATTTATGATTTTACTGTATGCCCTATGTAACATCAATCTAACGCACACACCATTCATATTCATTTGTGTTTAAATGTGAAAATGCATATTAAATGTGCTCCATTGAGTTAATACTCTAAGTTGTCTTTAGTAAGCCTGATTAACGTGCTGCATAAAATATTGTTTTCCATTTTTCTGCTGACATTACATTTTTTACAGGTATTCACACACATCGTTAGTTGAAGAATAGAAATATTACTGTGCTAGTGGTATGAGGAGAGAGCCTAAGAAGAAGACCTTGACAAAAGAACATGGAGAGCGTTAACTGAAAGGCCTATTCAGCAATTTCAAAACCTGGCCAGTATGTGAGAAGACAATGTCGGTCCCATGTCCAGTGAGGGGTACTTTGCGAATGTTGCAGTCTACAACATGAGAAGAAAAAAAGCCAATCGGCCCCTGATGATGCAAACAGAGGGGGTGTTACTTGAACAATTTTGGTGTGAATAACTGAAGTCTACACTGTCTGATCCTACCAAACTTTCCTTTGGGCTTTGAGAAGTTCAGACCTCTATGCTTTCCTTGATTCTTCCCCGAGTGTGGCTTAGGCTAACACTTACTTCTCTGACCCAAGAAGACTCTTGGCCGAGCTTCTGAAATACTGTCACCTTGCCTCTTATTTTCTTAGCTAGTTCTGTTTTCCTTTATGGAATTTCCTGATTTTTTAGATCCTTTAGACTTTAGAACCATCTTCTTAGCTTGGCCTTTACTTTTGGTGATTTAGATTTGCTCTTGTGTAGACAAGAGAATCTGAGACTCTTCTCTGAGCATTAAATACGTTTGTTAATCTTTTGCATTGCTATGACCCAACTCCTTGTTTACTTCATATTAGTCCTCCTAAATATCTTTACAAGGTTAGGCTTTCCTGTGGTAATTCTGTATGTTTATAGCATGGTGCTAAGACTCCTGTACCTTAACTTGATTGTTAATTTGTAATAAATCTACCAATTCCTGGTCCTTACTGTGTATCCAAATGGGTTACACTGTTAATTTGAATTAATTGATATCATGTTAACTCCCATCACCTCTCAGGTGGAAAATAAAAGGTCCATCGGAGGACCAATGGTAAGAGGGTAGGCCCAAAACGCTGGATCAAATTTGGTAGTACGTCAAATGGTTTTTCACTGATGTGAGGGATGAGTTGGGGTGTCCAAACCTCAAAAGTCCATGATTCGGTCAAATGGAGTTCCAGAGGTGTGTGAGTATTAATTGGGTTGCACATTGCGATTGCTATGCTTAGACTGCAGTATTTCCAGTGGCAGTGTGGTGTTCTACGGAGATGACAAGTTTATGTTTGAATGTGGAGCTTACGGAGAGAAGTTGAAGTGGTTATCAGGTCCGTCGTGGCCTAAGAAACCAGGATAGATACATAAAGATACTAGAAGTCAAGTTGTTAGTGTAGAAGACACTAGGGGCCTAATTACAATGTCGGTCAGAAAGTCTCCAACCGCTGGTCGGAGGCTTTCCGACCGACATTGTAGGTTTAAAGTCTGACCGCCGAATTATGACGACGGCGGTCGGAGTTTAAACCGGCT
Organism: Triturus cristatus; assembly: GCF_964204655.1. NCBI lineage: Eukaryota > Metazoa > Chordata > Amphibia > Caudata > Salamandridae > Triturus > Triturus cristatus. The sequence continues at coordinate 860,527,080 of NC_140581.1, forward strand.
GGGGAATCAGACACGGCTTCGAAGGGCTCAAGGCGCCAGTCGGAAAGCTCTCATAATCCCTTAAGGACAGCGTTTCCACTAGATTATGATGTCGGTTTCTGACAGCCAATCCATGTCGGCCTTTCCGACATGGATTGGCTGTCAGAAACTGACTTTGGGGGCCGCTTAGCAAGGTCCCCTGGCCCTCTGCATTTGGCTCTGGGGGGGCATCTATTGTGCCCCCCTAAACATCCCTGCACTGCGTTGAAGGCACAGAGAGGTGCCTGCCACACGGTGCAGGGATGTTTGGAAACATCAATTTTTCTATGCAATCTTATGCTGTGGGTATTTTCTGCCCGCCACACAAGCTCCCATAGAAAAATTGAAGTTTCCGAGCTCACTGTGTGCGGTCACATCCAAATGATGCGCTCGGATCTGCCGACCTGAGGTCGGTCGGTTCCCATTCCGCAACGGTGTTGTGCAGACATGTGTCCACCAGATATCTTAATCAGGGCCAAGGTATAGTTGTCTGCTGGTTGTGGTGCTGGTCGTGACATGTCAACAGCATTATTGGGCTAGGGACTTTATATTTATGTGACTTTGAGATCTGGTTGGCATAGTTTAACTCCGTGCACACAAAGGAACTGTATCAATCCACGTGAGATCCAGCTGATCGAGGTTTCATTTGAAGCAAATATCAGGATAGGTCAGAAAGTGTTGCTCCAAACTGTTTCTTGTGGGTGTGAATACGCTTTAATTTCATTAGAGGAACAGGCAGAGTTAGTTGGTGAAATTGCTTCAATTTGTTTTGTGTAAATTGCTTAGAGAACACGCTTGTAAAAATTGTAAAGGAGAGTGACTTCTGCAAGGAATGAGATTGACATCACAGTGTGACGCGCAGGCATAGGTCGGTTGGTGTAGAGCCGCTCTGGTATTGGTTGAATATGTCGTAGAGAGTCGTGCTGGTAATGGTTGCGATTGCCAAACAGAGAATTGTGGGTGGAAAATTATTTCTTGGTTTCAATAAAAAGTTATTTGTGAATAGTACATATTGTTGATTAAAACTGAAATCATTTAAAGCATTACAAAGCTTTGTAAAAGGGGATGTGACTGTTCCTGTTTGAAAGGGGGAAGAGGCACTACCCGAAGGTACACCTAATCATATTATGTCGATAGACGTGGGTCCTCACACGTGTTTGGCTCACATAATGACATAAGATCACGGAGAACAATGGTCCTTTGACATTTCCTCGTTATGGGATATTTTATTTGAGAATCATTGAGCATTTAAGGAGGATGTTGTATGATATGAAACCGCCTGCTAGACCTACACAATACTATGCACTTATTGCCTGGGAACATAAGGACCATCAGAGAGAGATTTTAAGGAAGGGTCAAGAAAGCCATCCGCATTTATGCGAATGCTAGATGGGATGCAGAACAGATATCCTGGAAAACTGACATGACTGAGGAAGCTAGACTATATCGTGCACTAACAAGTGAGGACCTAGAGAAAGGTAAACGTAAGGATAAGAAAATGAAGAAAGAGACAGATGACAAAGAATATAGATGAGGACAGTGACAGATTCAAATGAAGATTTTATAACCCAATTATTGTTAATACATTCACACCCATACAAAGTTACCCAGACTGGTGGAGTGAGTAATGTACCTATTGGCTAGACTTTTGGTGTGCCTACGGCACCAGTAAATATACATTCTAATCCGATGGGAGAGAATTCAGGAATGACAGCCCCTTCAAATTCACTTGATCTAAATGCTCCAGATGCGTTTACCGCTCATGTCACCATTGGTCCTGTAGGTGCTTTGTGTAAGCCTGTATTGGTAGGAAATACTACACATACTTTGGCTGATTCTACTGGAACAAATGCTATAGCTAGCAACTCAGTGGGCTCATCAAAGAGACCAATTCCTCAGAATCCTATGATTCTGACACAAGGGAATACCCCTTGTGCTGCAACCGGGTTTATTTATTTATATTTATTTATAGCATGTATAGAGAGCACTGTGACCAGACTGGTATCCTGCTGCTGACAGCTTTAAATTGTCAGGAAGGAAAATAATGTCAAGAATGGTACACCGATACGAGCATAGTTACTTTGAGAACAGCCAGGTGTTAGAAATGGTGGTCACTAATTGGCAGAGGTATACACCTTTGTCCAAATAGGGAACCTCTGATCACCCCCTTGGTAGCTTGGCACAAGCAGACAGGCTTATCCCAAAGGCAATGTGCAAAGTATTTGTATTCAAAACACACTGTAATACAGTGATAACATCACAAACTAGCAACACACCGGTTAAGAAAAAGAAAGTATCTTTATCAAAACTCAACATGACCAAAATGACAAAAATCCAACATACAGGTAGTAAAATATCACTTATAAACAGTTAATTCCACAATTAAGCTTGTAGAAATCAAAAAGCTCCACTTGGGGCTATTGCAAAGTTGTGACAGCAATAAATCTAAAGTACAGCTCCGACCGCGAGGTGCATCGGGCACGGAGTCACACGGACCCCCAAACAAACAGTACCTTTGCATAACAAAGTCTATGACAATGCGTCGTGGAGGTGAGACGTCAGTGCAGAGGTCAAGGCCGGCTCCCTGGCTGCCACGAGGGAGGCGAGGTGTCGTGTCCACAAGGAGGCGACGTGTCGAGTCCAGGACAAGGGAAGTCGGTTGCGTCGGCGGTGGGGTGTTAGTTCTGGTGACGGCATGAAGTCGGCGAGTTTGTGGAGTCACCCTCGACGGTTATCGGTGCCGAGATAACAGGTTGCTGGTCGATGATGGAGTCGGTGTGAGCCCTGGCATCAGGAAATGCCGATAACTGCAGGCGTTGACAGGTGTCTAAGGGCGTCGGAGCTGCAATTGCAGTCCGGGCAGTGCGTCGTGCACTTCACCAGCGGTACCCCTGGCCTCGGTGTAGGTTGAGGCGTCACAGCGGCGTCGCTGATGGCATCAGAGACCGGATTTCTTTCTTCTTTCCAGTTGCTTCCAGTTCTAAACAGCAGGGCAACCTCCAGAGGCCCAAAACTGGAATAGGCACCTCCTGGCAGGTCAGAACTCTCAGCAATGGAGCTCAGGGGAGCTGGAGGTGAAGTCTTTGTGTTCCTGAGACTTCAGAACAGGAGGCCTGCACACACAGGCCCTTGGAGACTCTTCTTGAAGCAGGTTCACAGCAAGTTCCAGTCTTTGTCCTTTCCTTGGCAGAAGCAGCAACTGCAGGCCAACCCTACACAGTACAGGGGCAGTACTCCTCTGCACGGCTCTCCAGCTCTTCTCCTTGGCAAAGGTTTCTATTGAGTCTCGAAGTGATCTAAATTTTTGGGGTTTAAGGTACACTACTTATACCCCATTTTGTCTTTGTTCTTTGGGTAAGGGTCTCTGAGCCCAGTCAAAACCAGTTCTGTCCTCGCTGGTGCAGTATGACCTCAGGGGGTGGAGAGAGCATTTTGCAAGGGAGACCGGCCCTATTGAGGTGCAAGGAAAACTCCTCCAACTAATCTAAATGCAGCAAAGGTCCATTCAGCTCAGCTTCGAGTCATCCAGGAAGGGCCAGGCACACCTCAACCCCTCAGTGGCTGTCTACAGTGGATGCACATCCCCAGCCAGCCCCTGTCACTCCAAAACTAGACAGTCAATCCACAAACAGGCAGAGACACACTACATGGTTAAACAAGAACATTTATAAAAGTGTTTTTTTCCAAACACATAATTTAAAAACCATCTTTCCTAAAATATGTGTTATTAAATTTTGAGTTCAGAGAGCCTAAATGTTATTTCTCTATTTTGTCCCAATGGGAAGTTATTCTTGTAAGATGTTACAAAGTACCTCCAATGTTCTCCTACGGGGCAGATAGCCTTTCAATAGGAAAAACGAAATACACTATTTCACTACGAGGACATGTCTCACACACCAGTACATGTTCTACCTTTCACATACACTGAACCCTGCCCATGGGGATACATTGGGCCCACTATAGAGGAGCTGTACATGTAAGAAAAGGGAAGGTCAGGGCCTGGCAAGTGGGCGCACTTGCCAGGTTGACATGGCAGTTTAAAACTGTGTGCAAACACTGCAGTAGCAGGTCTGACATACCTTTTCAGGGCTACTCATGTGGGTGGTTGATTTACAGGCCCTGGCACACTCAGTGCAATTTACTAGGGACTTACCAGTAAATCAAATATGCCAGCCAGGGAGAACCAATTTTAATAACAATTTACACAGGGAGAACTTGCACTTAAGACACTGTTCAGCAGTGGCAAAGTGCCCAAAGCATCTAAGCCAGCAAAAACGGAATCCAGCATAGGAGGTAGAGGCAAAAAGTCAGTGGAAACCACACACAAAAATTCCAAGTCGAACACCAGGTCTTCAAGGCTTTCCTAGATTTCAACAGGCGGCAACCTGTTCCACAACTGAGAAGCCTTAACTGAGAAGGCTCACCTGCCTTGTCGAACCTTGCGGAACATATTTACCTAGATGAGATTAGCAGTTACAGAACGTATGGGTCTCCCCGGAGTGCATCTTTAAACCCGGTGTGGCAATAGTGCAGGGCTCTTATTCTGGTGGGCTTGAAACACGATACACAGATTTTAATGGATCCTCTGCTCTACATGGAACCAATGGAGTTCCCAGAGGGCATTGGATGCAGAGGATCTTCAGGATCTATTTAGTGTCAATTTAGACGCAGCTACCTGGACTCCTTTTAGTCTCTTAACCATATAGTCAGGGACTCCTAGGAAGAGGACATTACAGTAATTTAGTCTACGAAGTATAACACTACGCACAGTTAAGGACGGACAGTGAAAAAACAAAAACATGGACAATGTCATCAATTGCACAAAAAAATACTAGTAGAGGCTCATACATTTAAAAACTGGGGGATAACAATTACTCCGTATATAAAGCCAAGATATCCTGACTTGTTAATTCCGGGGACAATGGTGGAAGTTCAGGATTCTGTAAATAGATCTGGAATATCGGTACTGAGAGGAGCGGTGGGGAACTGTAGAACGAGTAATGAGCAAAATCCTAGTAACAACAGAAACGACCAAGACATTATGATGTCATCAAGTTGGTTAACAGATCTAAGATGGATTGCTAGAAAATTAAATAACCAAACAAATTGACAAAACACCAGTACACAATTAAGATCAAGTAAGCATGATCATTTGCAAATATGTTCATGGAATATAAGTGGTTTAGCAAACAAAATTACTAACCTAGATTTTGTTAGCTACATAAGATCTTTTGACATCGTGGCAGTGCAAGACACATGGCAAATAGACCCTCTGCACCTTCGAGGATTTTTGCGTTTCTTTACTTGTGCACTTAGGAGGGAAAAATATGGTCACCTCCAAGGCAGACTAGTAACCTACGTCTCAGTCACAAGTGTACACATTGCTAAGGTAGTTGGACCAACTTCTTCATCGACAATGGCAATAAACCTTCTCACCTCGCAACCAACATCAGGCAAAGGGGGCATGGATCTTACTTTAATCAATGCCTACGTCCATCCAAAAAGGAAAACAAAGGCAGCAAAGGAACTGTGCAATTTTCTGGAGGTGTGCATAGGGGAAAAATCTACAACAGATCTTAAGCTTACTGGGGGCTTTAACCTTACGGGAACTTCATCAGATGAAGATATCCTATTGCAAAATTCAACTTGGGATATCTCATTACAAGGGAAGCCGCGAATACTCACACAAACCAAAATAGGGAAACAGATATTAGAGTATTTCGAACATTTTAATATCAGAGCCGTAAACTGAAGATTTGCCGGAGATAACCCCCAACTACAACCCATTATTCAACAAAAATGAATACAATACTAGATTACACTTTCATTTCACTGCTTCTATTTCGACACATGACTTCATTTCAGATGGGTGATAAAGCGGACAGTGATCACCATCCCCAAGAAATTGTTCTTAAAGTAAGCAGGCCCAAATTCGAGCGATCTTTGGCTCCTAAAGAATCAGGTTATACTATCAATCTTAAGAGAATTAAGTTTGCAGCAGCGACCGACGTTACTATGCTGGAAAATGTAAAACAGCACTTTAATGCTAGAACCGGATAAAGTGAAGTCGAGAAATGGGAGCAATTTACAACATCTATGGCAGCTTATGCTACCAGAACTAATCCATGGGTCCAACCGGGCCATAGTAGCATGAAGTATGTCCCACGAGAATATACAGAGAAAATCAGGCGCACTAAAAAATCAATCTATCAAGCGATGAGACAACTTCGGCTTAATCCAACAGCGAAACGTGATCTATTACTTAAGATATAGGCAATGCTGAAAAACACAAAAATGGGAAGCCAACAGATCTGCGGAGGACAATCTTTGGGCACAACTACATGCTGACACCAAACAGAATAATAGTGTAAGATTTTGGAAAACCATAAACTAATTCACAAGACCTTGGCATGACGGAGTTTCCTCTAATATTACAGAAGAAGTATGGGCAAGCTACCTCAGGAACCACTTTAACCAAGATATGGATTCTATTAATTTGGAGACAAAAACTGACAATGCGACAAAAAGCATTATTAAAAATAAAGCACAGACAGTCCACGTGAGCACCAGTAAACCTGAGGGGCATACATTATCAACAAATGATGGTCTGACGAGCATACGAAACATCAATAAGCACCAAATTAGAAAAGGAAGGAGAGAAGGGTCGCCAGGCCCGAACGGAATTCCGCCCATCCTTTATAAACAAGACGAGAATGAATGGGCAGCAGCACTTGAACCACTGTTTTTGGAAATAAGATATTTTTTTATACCAATCATTTTTATTGATTTTCGTAGCATCATTATCAGTGCACAGTTATAACCATACAATAACTAGTAATTGCAGGGTGTCCCCGGCCGTAAGTGTCCATATGACGCTCCATAGGTGGTACAGCTTCTCCATGTCCAGCCCCCGGGAATCACACTGAAAATAAGATATTTCAACAGATTTCCTGACTCCTGGAAGGGATCAATTATTTCTCCAATTTTCAAGTGAGGGGACAAATCACTCCCACAGAATTATCGATTAGTGGCCCTTATGGACAACGAGGCAAAGTATTTTGCAGGTACACTCTTGGAGGAGCTGCAGGCCTAGGCCACAGAAAATCCTTTAATTCCAGCTAATCGGACTGGTTTTGCTAAATCTGTTGGAACAACTACAAATATCCTATGGGAATGCTAATCGATAATGCACAATCACCTAAAATGCCCATTCATTTCTGCTTTATAGATTACTAGGCTGCCTTTGACCATATAAATCGGAACATCTTATGGTCTAAATTGAGCAGCTGGGGGATACCAAGGTCTCTGTGAGACTTGCTGATCAGCCTTCACATGGACACATGGGTCCAGATAAAGCTGGGTGATGGGTCACTACTGTCAAGGCGCATACTAACCAACAAAGGGCTCAAACAGGGTTGTGTCTTAGCCCCCACATTATTCAACTTTTTTTTTGCTGATCTCGTCCCAATATTAAATAGCTGTAACTCTCATGATCCCAGGGTAGGTAGGCTATCACTACCGTGTCTCCTCTATGCGGACAGTATAGTCCTAATCAGCCATACTCAAGTAGGTCTGCAACAACTTGTGAACGCTAGACAGGGTTATTCTGAGGCAAATGAACTGACCATAATCTTGAGAAAATGCAGACAATGACGATCAGCAAAAATAGGAAAAAATAGTTTACCTGGTTCTGGGACAATACTCGTATTGAGGATATGTCAGTATATAAATGTCTAGGAGTAAAAATCGATAAAGGCGGCCATTTCACAGTACAGAAAACCAGCATTAGAGGCAAAGGCCTCGCCTTAGCAATCTCATTAAAAACACTAAACAGTAAATTAACCGGTCCGTCGCTCCTACCTCTGGCTCAAGTGATACGAGCCAAACTCCTGCCAACAATTCCTTACGGTAGTGAAGTACAGAGAGGCAGAGATGCAAAAACTCTTGATAATACAGTCATAGCTGCATACAGGATTATTCTTTGTTTGCCCAAACATACTTCACCAGCTCAAATCAGGCTAGAGTTTGGTGCTCAGATACAATTCTTGGCAAGACAGGGGGCGTACATAACTACCTGGGACAAAGTGCGGAAATCCAACCAAGGAACCTTAAATGAATACCTAAGGAAGGAGCTAGAGCAACACTCAGCCTCACCAGCTGCCAAGTACCTCAAAAGCAGTCTGGCAAATACTGGCTTAAACCAACTCTGGGATACTCCTACAAATCACTCAACGCTTAAAAAACTGGTCAGGAAGACAATTAAACATCTCTCGTGGCTCGAGGACAAGGCATCCCTCACGAAAAGGTCACATGGCTGGATGACCATGAGCTCGTATTCCATACCAGCACCACAGAACTACCTTCATTAGGGCTACGCTAAAACTACTAAAATTAAGTTTTTAAAGTACAGATTGCGCTTGTTACCTTGTATTCAGCATTTCCCGCATTGGCTAAAGGATAAGGCGGGCTCCTCCTGCTGTCTATGTGGCTCAGCGCCAGAGGATCTGCTGCATTTGTTATGTTCCTGCAAGGAACTTTTGGAAGAACGAAAGCATCTGTTAAAATGCCATTTCAATCAGCGTGGGATATGCTCACGAAGGCAAGCAGTCCTCGCCTGCTTTGCACCTAATGACCCACAGCTGAATTGTAGTCTGGTGAAGTTCATGAGGGTGGTGGAAAAGAAAATGCCAAAACCAGATTCATAATTTATCTTTACACAAACAGTACTTCTATTTTATGGCCGTCCAAAAATATAGATATTAGAGATGATTTAAAAAAAGATAAAAGATGCATATTCTGGAATAATGTTTTTAACATTTACACAGAATTGCTTTTAAATTTTTTTATTTTTTTTTGAAAAACCTTTATTGACATTGCAAATAAAGACAAGTATGGGCCTACAACCCTCGGGGCCGGCCGCTAAGCAGTGAAAGTAACAGCAAGCAGATTCTAATCACATGCAGCACCTCGGGAAGCAGATTCTCCATGCTAGTATTCTCTTATCCACTGAACAGCCCAAGAGGGAAACCAGGATATAAAAGGTTTTCATTTTACAATAAAGGATAGAAGGATCAGGTGCCAATCAAGTTCTCAGCAGCGAAAAATGGCAGGCAGAATAGTGAACGTCAACAATAAATAGCAATCTATCAAGTCAATGGCGCTGAAACAGGAGGTTCAGGATGTGGAGGGATATCACGAGCCGTTTGCGCCTGCAGTCTCCTGCCCTAGGACCCATAAAACCCCACGGAAATGGGGCACAAATGAAAAACAATGATTGGCCACGAAGGAAACCTACCGCACTGACCCCAGAAAAGAAAGACAAAGAAGAATAAGAGAAGAAAAAGAAGGCCATAGAAACAAAGTAAAGGACTATAGAAGCCCCTCCCCCAACCCCCCACCCTGCACCTCTGCAGATGACTACTGCCCCCCCCCCCCGCAGCGTGCCTGTCGCCCCAGAACCAGACCCGAAATATAGAAGAAACAGAGAAAAAGGGGAAAGAGAGGAAACCCCCCCTAACAGAAAAGGGGAGAGAGTAATAATAAACTGGAGGAGGGCCTTCAACCATGCCCCCGGCTTCTCCCTCCCGCACAATATCTTCCTCCCCAACGCAAACAGTAAACAGCAAAAGTTCGGCCATATCTAAGAGAAATGGGGAGCATTATTCACCGACTACACTATTAGTTACATCGTGAAAGAACACAACCCCCAAGCCCGCCCGCCTATTAAATGACAACCTCTGAAGGATCAGCCTTATCCTTGGCCACTCTTTGCGAATCCACCAATGCATACCCATCGACCCATTATAATGTCCAAGGTTACAAGGAAGAGGAGCGTCCAAAGAAGACCAGGAAGGGACACACACATGTGGGGAGGACGTTTCGGAACACCAACACAGTCATCGTCATGGAAGATCACCTTTCCCAGTACTGCCCCAGGGCCTGCGCCGCACACGAGGTCCAGGAAGGAGGAATCAGCCAGAGCAGGCGACCGTTGCGTGAAGATTGCCTGGATCGCCGGAGGCCGCGCGTGGGACGAAGTCACCACCTTCCGCTCAAGTCCAAAACCTCCGGAACAGACCGACCCCACAGCCAGCCGACCACACGCTGCCACAGTGTCCAAAGTTTCCATCTGTCCCTTATTCACAGAGGCGGTCACGGTACTTTCCTCCTGTGGAAGGTGAAACAGAGCCTTATGTACCTGGGGACAGGCCGACCGCAATTGTTCCGACGCTGACGCAATACCATCAAGCTTCCTCCCCAAAACCCGGGCGCCGCGAACCAGGGTGGAATGAAGGGCTCCGAGAGCATCGAGAAGGTCACCGTACCCCAGCACGGCCCCCCGCGCTCGCTCCGCTACGCTCCTCTGCGCCACACACTCCCAATCTTGCTGCGACCCAGTGTACAGGATGATAGAGTCCATCCTATCAAGATGGCCGCAGGGCAGGGCCACCCCAGATGGGGACCGGGTCTCAGGCGCAAGCGCATCAAGTTCCATGTCACTGCAAACAAGGGTCCGGAGGCAGGCAAAAAGTGTATCCAATGTGTGGTCACAGGTGACAGTCGTTCTCCCCCTGGGCCAGTGTCTGCGAAAACCGGGAGCAGCCCGCGCAAATCGGGACGAGCCACAGGCCGCGTCCGATCAGTTCACTGGCGAGGGTCCAGGCGATCGCCGATAACCCCTGGAATCGTCACCCCGGGTATGCACCCGTCACGCTATTCTCGGTGATAGGAGCGACCACAGCGAGATTCAGGCCAATATTCGCGCCGCTTCGGTATTCCGACTCCACCCGGTCACCAATGGCCGCTGTTGTTGAACTGCCGCCCGGCCATGTTGTCCACCCGAGGTCCCGGCTCCAGGGCCGCACAGGCCGCAAACTTCAAATGAACATTTCTCGGGCGGTACCGCCGCTAGAAGCTTCAGGATCACACGATCGGTTGCCGCTCTCAATCACCAACACGGGCACGTAGCGCAGGCTGAGGATCTCATGCAGGATATCTGTGCGGGATGCGGAGATTCACGGAGCCGGGAGCCTACGCTGCCATCCCGGTCGCCATCTTGGCTCCTCCCCCTGCTTTTAAATTTTGATGTTTTGTATTGCAATGGTTTTTATTAACTATGCTAATAAACTACTACTACTGCCTTACAGTTAAGGACTTAGCTTGTGCGGGTAGTACAGGAAACAGCCTTCTGAGGCCAAAAAGCAGTGCAAAACAAACACTGGCCACTTTATGAACATGAATCTCTAAGGACATTTGGTCATCAAAAGTAACTCAAAGATTACGTTTTGCATCAGAAGGGCACAGCTTGGTCTTTGAAGGCAGAGGTCAGAAATTTGGGGGTAGTGACATGTGGATTTTGCTCACCGAGCAGCAAAGAAATTCTGTTTTGTCAACATTTAGTTTAAGAGAATTTACGTTCATCCATTTTACAATATCCAGTAAGCAGGTCTAAAAAAGTTCTACAGCATCCTCCCGACTATTGGTCAGTGACAAGATCAATAGCGTGTCAGCTGCATAATTAACTAAACTGATATTGTTCATTTTTATTAGAGAGATTAGTGGCTTAATGTAGATATTAAACACCGGACTGAGGGCCTAACCTTGTGGCACTCTGTGTTGGATACATCTGAAGTCTGAGCAGCAAGGGGGGCGGGGGTAAAGCCACAGCCTGGCAAAGATCTTGAAGATAGGATTCCATCTACTTCGGAATGGTACCACCAACACCCAAAGATGCTAGTCTTGCTACCAGGGTGTGATGGTTGACTTATCAAAGGCTGCTGACAAATCAAGCAGAATCCGCACTGTAGACTGGCCGCTATCTACTCTCACTCAAATCTCATCCATGACAAGTAATAGCGCCATCTCTGTGCCATAGTCTCGTCTGAAGCCAAATTGTTCCTCCTTTAGCAAGGAGTGAGACTCCAAATAAGTAGATAAGATCTTGCTGACATGACGTTCCAGTATTTTCACAAGGAAGGGGAGGAATGAGATAAATCTATAGTTGCCCAGCACTGTCGGATCTACTGAGGGCTTCTTCAACAAAGGCATGACTATAGCCTTCTTCCAACTTAGAGGTACCTATCCGGATGTTAAAGCTTGGTTACAAAGTTGCAATGTTGGTGTAATTAGATCCTCTGCCCATTTGTTCCACTGTGTGGAAGGGAGAGGGGCTATGGGAGAGCCATACAAAGTGGGCATAGCACCAGCGTAAAAGCCTCTCCTCGGAGATTGGTTCAGAGGATTCAAACCTACAATTAAGGTTCTCAGAGAGTTCTTGCCTGTTAAAATTCTTAAGATTGTCTCAGAGGGGAGGAGCCAAGATGGCGACCGGGACGGCAGCGTAGACTCCCGGCTCCGTGAACCTCCGCATCCCGCACGGATATCCTGCAAGAGATCCTCAGTCTGCGCTATGCGATCGTGTTTGTGAATGAGAGTGGCACCCGATCGTGTGACTCCGAGGTTTCTGGCTGCGGTACCGCCGGAGAAATGTGCATTTGAACTTTGCGGCCCGTGCAGCCCTGGAGCCTGGACCTCGAGTGGACGCCTTGGCCGGGTGGCAGTTCAACAACAGCGGCCTGTGGTGACTGGGTGGAGTCGGTCCACCGGAGCGGTGCTAACCTCGGCCTGCATTTCGCCGTGGTCGCTCCCACTGCTAAGCGTAGCGGCCCGAGGGCATGCCCGGGGGTGCAATTCTCAGATTCTCCGGTGATTGCCCCTGCCTTTGACGGTGAGCTGCCCGGACGCCGCCCGTAGCTCGCCCTGATCCTTGCGGGCTGGCCCGTGGTGGGGACGACTGTTGCCCGTGACCACGCAACGGATACATTTTTGCCTGCCCCCGGAATCCTGTCTCCAGCGACGTGGACCTCGAGGCGCTTGTCCCTGGGTCCCGGCCCCAATACGGGTCGGGCCTCTCCGGCGGCCATCTTGTTGCGATGCAGCCTACCATCCTGTCCATTGGGTCACAGCAGGACTGGGAGTGTGGGACTTTTGGGAGTGTGGCGGAGCGCTCGCGGAGAGCTGTGCTGGGGTACGGCGACCTCCTAGAGGCCCTTGGTGCCCTTCATTTCTCCTTGGTTCGTGGCGTCGGGGTCTTGGGGAGTAAGCTCGATGGTGTGGCATCAGCGTTGGGACAGTGGCGGCCTGCCTGTCCTCAGGTACACAGGGACTTCCCACACTGCACACAGGAGGACAATGTCGCGGCCACCCCTGCGATTAGTGCACAGCTGGACACTCCGGACAGTATGCTACCGTGTGATCGGCTGGCTGAGGGTTTGATCTGTTCCGGAGGTATTGGACCTGAGTGGGAGGTGGTGGCCTCGTCCCGTGCACGGCCTCCGGCGACCCAGGGACAATTCCAGCAACAGTTGTCTACTTTGGCTGATTCCGCCTTCCTGGACCTTGTGTGCAGTGCAGATCCTGGGGCAGCACTGGGAAAGACGTCCCTCCATGATGCGGACTGTGTTGGTACTCAGAGACTTCCACCCCACCTGTGTGCGTCGCTTCCCGGTCGTTTTTGGACACTTCTTTACCTGGGAACATCGGACATGGCGCTGGGTCGAGGGGTAGGCATGGGCAGAATTGCAAAGAGAGGTCAAGGATAGGGCTGATCCTTCGGGGGTGGTCATCTAGTAGACGGGCGGACTCAGGGGTTGCGTACTCTCATGACATAGCTATTCGCATATTAGGTGCATATATGCTCCCCATCTCTCTTTGATATGGTCGCTTTTGTGCTGCTTATTGTTTGCTGTGGGGAGACCTCACCGTGCGGGAGGGAGAAGCCGGGGGTATGTTTTGAAGGCCCTCCTCCAGTTTATTATACTTTCTCTACCCCCCCGTCTGGTGGGGTTCTTTTCTTACTCCTTTTTCCCTGTTTCTTCTATATTTCGGGTCTAGTTCCAGGGCGACAGGCACACTGCTGGGGGGGGGGGGGCCGTACTCATTTGCAGAGGTGCAGGGTGGGGGGTTGGGGGAGGGGATTCTTTAGTCTTTCATCTCTTTTTCCATGGCCTCCTTTTTCTTCTCTGCTTCTTCTTGTTTTTTCTTTTCTGGGATCAGCGTGGTACACCTCCTTTGTTGTGAATCGTTGCCTTTTCATCTGTGCCACAGTTTCCGGGGTGTTCTCCGGGCGTTAGGGCGGGGGCCTGCAGGCGCAATTGTTTATGATATTCTTCCCCATCCTGAATTTCCTGGGTCTGCGCCATTGATCCAATAGATTGCTGTTTATTGCTTACGTCTATTATTCTGCCTGCCTCTTATCGCTGTTGGGAAATTGTTTGGCACCTGATCCTACTGTCTCGTTCCATTATAAAATGAAAAACCCTTTTTCTCCTGGTGTCCTACCTGTGCTGCTCACTGGCCGGACTATACTAGCATGAAGATTCTGCTCTCCGAGGTGCCGCCTGTGTTCACATTTGATTTTTTTATTGTTCTGATTGCTTAGCGGCCGGCCCCGGGGGGTTGTAGGCCCATACTTGTTATTGATTGAAATGTCAATAAAGGTTTTTCAAAAAAAATAAAAATAAAGATTGTCTCAGAACTATGTATTTTGGACAGGGGACCTATTGCCTCAGCAGTACTTGCGTTGAAGAATAAAGGGTCCCATCAGGATAGCCTCCAATCTTCTTCAGAACCTTGCAAATTTTCTTTTCTTAGAAGATTGCCAAGTCATTGCACAATTTTCCCAAAAGTATAATATCTTGTTTTGAACACTGGGGTTAGATTAGGCATGTAAAATGTCAAATACCTTTTTTACACTATTTGAAGCTGCTCAAATAGAGTACTTTAGGTTGTGTTTATCTTCCTCTATATAGTGCCAACACACTTTCCTTTCCAGTTGCCTACCCACTAATTTTGCTGCTTTTAGTGGCTTGCTGTACCACAGGGTCTTGCTGTACCACAGGGCAGATGGTCATTGGCGAGATTTTAAATGAGTGAGGGGGGACACTTAATCTAAAGTTGCTGAGATTTCTAAATAAAAAATTGCGCAATTAGTTTTATTGAGTTCCTACGATCGATTAGAGAGGTTTAAAACAGGCACTTCAGAAGGCCTAATATGTTTATGCCATGCCCTTCCCTTTCTCACAGAAACTGCAGCCTTCTTGAGGGTGCGATTTTGAAAATGTGAGTAAAAAAATATTAAAGCATGGTCAGTCCAGCAAAGGGGGATGATCTCTTTCACAGAGATGAAACCATCTGTGGCAAAAATTATATATAATATGTGGCTCCCCTGATGGGTGGGGCCATGCACCAATTGCTGTAGACCAACAAATTCACAAGAACTTTGCAATTCTTTGAAAAGGGGAGACAAGTCCGCCTCAGACCATCGATTTTTTTTTGCTAGGATTAAGAATTTCGAGTAGGCAAAAGTCATATTAGATAAGACTTCTGTAAATTGTTGAAGGAGCGAATAAGAGGAGCCTGCTGTTTTATAGCATAGAGCCCCTGAAAAAACATTGACCCTGCCAGCTTTAATAGAAAACCCCAAAATTTCTATGCCTTCAGAATCATCAATTGAAAGAAAGGAAAATTTCCACTTTCCAATATATATAATGCCCACTTCACCCCCCTTCTTGTTTAGCCGGGGTTTGTGGAGTAACTTAAATCCCACGGGGCAGCCTTACCTAGATCTACTGCTGAGTCAGTGGTAGTCCAAGTTTCTGTAATGAATAGAACGTCCCAATTGCCCAACTCTAGTAACAGGTTAATTTCCTCCAAATGTTTCACTCGACATCTACCATTGACGAACGAACAATTCAAAATGGCGGGCGTTTCTAATATCAAGGGAACCGAGGTGAGACAGCGGCTTAGGTGATATCTCTGCTGTAGTAGGTGGTTGGAACATATGAGGCTGCTCGCTGATTTGTAGAAATTGATCTTTTGTATATCTTATCATAGTACCTGATTGAGATCTCTCAAACTCATGTGTCTCAAGGATGTCACCGGCAGCATCACTGGTGCTGTGCACGGTCAGTGTGCAGACGGGTGAAGACGGACTTGCCCTAGGCGCACAAGCCTTCAATTTTATAGTTACCACCCAGCAAAAGGCTAGACCAGCAACAAAAATGGAGGCCCGCTCGAACTGGCGAAGACTGCAGCGAGAGAAGTTCAACATACAACATAGTAAAATTACCGGTAAAACTTGAAAAAATTGTTAAAAGTCCTTCTGAGCCCCAACTAAGTTGTATGCTCGCTTCCAAAACAATCAAACGAACCAATTAGAAGATTTCCTCAGAGATCATCACTTTTTCTACCTGCGTAGAATGAATAGGCTTCCAAATGTGAATTACAGTACCCCTCGGATAGAGATACCTATGGAAACGTCAACTTCCGACAGGTCCCTTTTGAATTTACTGCCGAATGCAAGAAGTGGTACCTATAGCGGAGAGATAATTTTGTAATATTCCAGTACAACAACAAGGTCTTACTGCCCGAGAATTTGATAATTTGCTTGGAGGCATAAACACCCAAACTGGAAGTGGAAATCCTGGAACTAGTGGAGGGAATATTCAGGTCTCGAAGAGAGAAAGGGTCATGGATGTGGCTAAATTTAAAGCTGAATTAGAACAAATGATAATTGGAACTCTTGACATGTCACAATTAAATGTATTACCAAGATGATGAACTATTGTTCCTGTGTAAAGACATTAACAGACGTGCAGGACAGGCTCAAGAAAGGTTATCTGACTTGGCTCACAGATATGGAATTGATTTGCTAAAATCTAAAGCCTTAGAAAGAAGTTACTGGTTAAGCTTTAGTGACAGATCTCACAAACATGAGACCGTCAGGAATGAAATTACAGATCAAGGAATTAATTGCCTATGTTCAAAAGTGGAGTGAGTTAGGTAGATGGTCAAAGAAAAAGGAACTGAAGAAAGTCAGGTTACAACTGCCTCCGCCTGAAACAGAGGAGCAAGATAAGGATACACACATGATTCCCTTGAGAGAAGTGCCTGGTGGAGGGTTTGACCGGATACCTTGGAGCAGGACTGATCTTACGCCATTCACAAATTACTTCCCGAAATTGAGAGAGAACCCAGTGGAATGGTGCAGACAGGTCGATCGATTTGTAAAAATATCAAAAATTCTATGGAATGATTTGAATACCTTATTTGAAATCGTGGTTCCAGGTGATTCATGGGTTACCCGCAAAGTTGCAGTGGATTGGCCCGAAGTGAAGCCGACAAGACATCCTGTATCACATGCTCCATCCACACTGGCAATGAAAAAGTATAATCGGGTAAGTACATTTTTTAAATCGAAAATCTCTAATATTGGGTCAAAATTGACAAAATGACCCAAGAGTATTGCGTACTTGGTGGAACCTTCGATGTAGACCAGAGTGGTCCAGTTGTGGATGGTGAGGTAAATGGAAATCCAGTCTCATTTCTCATTGACACTGGTGCTACCCGGTCTCCTGTGAGAACAACAGAGTTTCCCAACCGACCCCTCTCGGGTCAAAGAACCCAAGTTGTAGGAGTTGCAAATAAACAAATGACTAATCCAGTTTCAGAAGTGGTACCTGTCAGAAATAGGGTCCTTTGAGGAGAATCACCAATTGGTAGTATGTGATTTGAGTTCTGTCAATCTGCTTGGCCAGGATCGCATGTGCAAGCTGTATCGTTCCATTTACTGTACTCCAAATGGAACAGAGTTTCAAACTCAATATGAAGACACTGCCGTTAAGACAGATCAGAAATCGGACTGTACCCTATGTTGACTAAAGACTATCTGCCCCCAAAGCTGAGAGATACAGTGTTTCCTGAAGTCTGGGACTTTTCAGGGAAAGACATAGGTCTCATTAAAGGTATTGAACCAGTTCACATTACAGTGAAGCCTAATGCGGAGTACCAGAGGATCCCACAATACAATATGACCTCTGAAACCATTGCTGGGATGACTCCTAGGACTGACTCGATGATAAAGCAAAGCATTCTGAAAAGATTAGGGGAGTCTGTGTAACTCACCCATCATGGGTTTGCAGAAACCCAATTGAAAGCACCGCATCGTACAAGAGTTGAGTCAGGTTAACTTGTTGTCCAGTAGTACCGAATCCAGCTGTAATTGTGTTTCAGATTCCATGTGAGACCGAGTGGTTCTCGGTCACTGATTTGTGCTAAGCCTCCTTTTCTATACCATTGCATGAGAATAGCCAGTTCCTTCTCGCTTTCTGTTTTGGCAGCCATATTTTTGCATGGTGCCAAGTCCCACAAGGGATTTTCAATCAGATACTCAAAAAGAATCCAGCGTCTCTGGTGATGCCCTATCACTCAGTCTTAGTCCAATACACTGACAACCTACTGGTGGCGTCAAATATGCAGGAGGCTTGCAAGAGAATGGACATAAAGTGTCCCCGATCTCTTGGCACTGCACCTTCTGACCTTATAGAAGACAACACCAGCAAGACAGACTACTGGCCGCACTGCACAATTACTCAATAGTGTTATGGTGAGTAGCAAGAAGCCTCAGGTTTAAACAATGAGCAACACTAGATCTCCAAGTGAGACCTTAGACTCCACATATACAGACTCCCCAAGATCAGATAATTGCAGTGGCTGTGGATGGACTAGCAACATTATGGCACTAAGAACTACAAGTGCTTCTAATCTTGCACACAATATTTGCCATACATTGCCGACAACTGCTATAGCAAATTTAATGGCAAAACTAACTCATCTAGTCTTGACCCCCTCACTTGTCATCTTAGCCTCATTTGGGGCTTGTCTTGCAATACAGATTCAACTACTGCTCACCTCAGCTACAGCAATCAATATCTACACGAGTTGCAGAGCCTATCAATGAAGCAACCTTGGTTATAAGAGTGGTTCTTGGGGAAATCAAGTTTTGATCCAAGCTTTTCTAGGGCCGCAGCCATCAATAGAAAGGTTTTCAGCTAAGCTATGATTCATCTGACAATCTAGGAGCTCATCTTTAAACATCTCCCAAAGACCCTAGGGAGGGACTTTTCACTTCAAAATTGGTGTCATTGTAGCAACTAACACCCAAGGCTGTCGAATGGGGCGTCAATCCTCCCTTGGGCAGGAAATCACACCGACCTGATCAATTAGCTAGCAGCATCACACCAGCACGTTGTTAGATTCTTTCAGGCATTTTCACAATCAGCCATTCTAATGTAGAAGGACTCGCCTACAGGAATATCCCCTAACCATTCTCTGCAATACAAAGGAGCAATTCCACTGTATTTTTGAATCCCCAGAGAGGAGGATCAATTCTTAAGAGTTATTAAGGTCTGGTTAACACAATAATCTATCACCCAAATAATAGGTTCAAGTGGTTGAGTTCAGGACCAACTGCTGAAGGTCTAGACTGGGATCCAGAGGCTGACTGCCTCACCAATTAAAATGCACAAGTGGGTTTGAAGTCGCAAACAAACATGCACAGTTCTTCCACTGGAAAAGGAATGTGGCCTTGGTGACTGACGACAGCGACCACCACCTATCTCAACAATCATCTAATACACTCATCTTGTCAAGGAAGAGACAAAGGTCAATTAGGCAGTAATTTTAGCTTCATACATACAGGTATAGCCCTCTATCCACACTCTTCACTGATATCTGTGAGACATGAATTATAGGTCTGTGTTCTACCTCATGGTCACAGATTCAAATCTCAGCAGGTCCATTTAGCCTTTCATCCTTCTTCAGTCGATAAAATGAGTACCATTGAGTTGGGTAACAATAAAAATCTGTTATTCAGCGCCAAGATACCCTTGGGTGAACGTGGGCTTTACAAATGCACGTTATTTTATGTTTTCATTCATATACTATCTTAAAGCCCAGTCAGAAACACAGTTGATATTGAACTCATCTAAAGCAAATCAGTCATCTAGTCCCATTTTTTTTCGACTTGAGGAAATATCTGGTCAATGTTAACATCCACGAGTAAGTAACAATCCGCCTTCAGTATCATTACATCTCTCAAAAGTATGTTCTGGAATTTGACTTTTTATAAATCATCTTTTCTGCTTTATTTTCTTGGCCCCTCAACTGTTCTCAGAAGATGCTAAGCTCTCCATGATAAGAGTGACTGTATTTGGTAATGGAAGCTGAATTCATCCTTCGAGAGATGAAAAAGGCTGTGTGCAACCTTCCCAATGTTACAGCTGTAGGTTGGATCAGCTACCTTCCCTACTCAACAATGTACTCTAAGATATGCTTGTCCAGATTTTTAAGGAGCTTCTTCTGTTAATCTGGATTGGTCAGGATCCTGGCTCTTGAGATGAGATAAGGGTTATTGTTTTTCTGAAGACAGAGAAGTCTCCTTTATATTACAAATTAACATTCCTCTCACCGTATTTCTCTGTAAATGCTCACACAAAGCTATACACCAAACTCCTTGCACTCAATTTGACAATGAAGATATAGATGCTGGTCACACACTGGCAACATGGGTTGTCCAAGGAGAGGCTATAAAGCTACTTATTTTCTTGAACAAATAGAGGTGCCCTGACAGCCACTGTCAATTTTCTTCTTAGATGCTGAGAAGGCATTTAACCTCATATCATTGACCTTTTTATGGGAGGTCATTGGGAAAATTGGGCATTGGCCACTTTTATGAAATGGATTCAAGTTTTCTATCAACAATCCCTTGCCTAAACGGTTTGCCATATGCCGTGGGATACAGCAATTATTCAATCAATCAATCAGGGGTTTGTAAAGTGCACTACTCACCCGTTAGGGTCTCAAGGCACTTGGGGGAGGGGTGATGGAGGGTGCCGTACCGTTGGGATCATCTTAAGAGCCAAGTCGTGAGGTCTTTCCTGGACTGGTGCTGTGTGGGGCTTTGGTGGAGGGGGAGGTTGTTCCAGGTCTTGGCTGCAAGGTAGGAGAAGGACCTTCCACCTGCTCTGTTACTGTAGAAGCGTGGGATAGTGGCCATGGGTATGTTGGCTGAACGGAAGGTTTTCTTGGGGGGCGTGGTAGGAGAGATGGTTGTTGGTCCGATGTTGTGGAGGGCATTGTACGCGTGCGTGAGCAGCTTGAAAGTTATCCTTCTTTCAACGGGGAGCCAGTGCAGATCGTGGAGGTGTTGGGTGATGTGGTTGTGACTGGGGATGTCAAGGATTAGTCTGGCTGCTGTGTTCTGGACGGTCTAGAGCTTGCGGAGGAGGTTTTAGTTGATTCCAGATTAGGGGGCGTTGCCGTAGTCAAGTCTGCTGGAGATGAGGGCGTGTGCGACCGTTTTTCTGGATTAAGAGGGGGATCAATTTGAATGTTTTACGGAGTATGCGGAGGGTGTTGAAACAGGCTGAGGAGATGGCGTTGATCTGGCGGTTCATAGTGAGCGATGAGTCCAGTATGATGCCGAGGTTACGTGCATGGTCTGTCGGGGTGGGTGGGTTTCCGAGGGCAGGGAGCCAACAGGTGTCGTCCCAAGCTAAGTGGATGGAGCCGAGGATGAGAAATTCTGTTATTATTAATTACTGACATCATGTTTTCGTCTTTTGAACATATGGTGAACCCTGCCAGTCTCTCTAATCAAGAAGCTCAACATTATTAAACTGATCCTGCACCCCAAATGTCCTTAATTCTTCCGTGCTATGAGGCTTCCTCCATAAACTGAAATATATCTTCAAATAAAGTTCAAGCCTGATTTTTCAAACAGCAAGTCAACTGCCCTTTGGAAAACGACAGATGCAGAGACCATTTTGCTAAAATAAAATCTCTCTGGCATAGAAAGCAGGAATATTCCTCTAACATCACTTGGTAATTAGCTTAGTTAAGACATAAAAGTTATCCACAAACTGTATGTAACTCCACGATATGTAGCAAAAACTAGCTCACAATATTGTGAAATATTAACGTAACTACACATTAGTTGCCATTATTGGTTTCATTAGCCAAAACATATGCTAGGAGTTCTCACCTTTCTTACCATCCAGTACTTCACTGCACACACAGACCATATCCAAATGCCACAATAAATAGAGAAAAAAGGAAACTGTAAATAAAATGTAGGCTTCAACCCTAAAACTTACAATAGTCTTCTCCACGATTACATGTTTATTCCCTGGAATGGGGAATAACTGCAGGGATCTGGTAATAGTGGGCCCTTTTGTGTGCATTTCTAACCAATACCAGGAAGAAAACCACTGACATGTCTCGTCTGCTCACAGTAGGTGGAAAGTGTCAGCAAGTAAGCCAGTGTGGGCTGGGCGATGGCTGAGATATTGGGGTATTGAATCAGGGCAATCTTCAGCCTGTTCACGGGAGATCACTGTATACTCTACTCGTAGAGCTGCAGGTGTCTCGTCAGGACCCTGGCGTGCAGGTGCTTGCAGCATGTAAAAGGGTGTCTCCAAACCAAAGTATCAGGTTAGGTTGTTGACCTATAATTTCAGGACAAGAAACGTTCTGAATTGCGGGTGGCAGAATTCCTCCTGGAGTGATCACTTTTGGTGAAATTCCTCCACTCATAATGAAGGACTACATATCTTCCTCACCCTTTCTTAACTAAATACAACTACAAGACCACTCTGATATATGGCTTTTTTAGACACATTTGTGTTCTCTTCCACACTGATCAGAGACATTGACTGAAGCAGAGTGTCAAACACCCAGCCGGGTTCAAAAGAACCAATAATGCCTATAATCCATCACCTATTCAAAAAGAGCTATTTCAGTGGCTCCACCGAGCTGGAGTCTAGACTGCTTTTTACCCAACTACCCATTTACGGAGTTGCCTCTCAGGTCTTATGTATACCCTACTGCCAATATCAAATTCACTTTCAATCTGCTTTAAATACTTGGTGCAAAAGAAGACTAAAAAACATCAGTGCATCAGAAAGTCTTTATAAACGTTATATTGTAAATACAATTATCCTTTTCCACATGTATCTTTGTTAGGACGCAAAGAGGTTTCCGAACCAGTACATTGTTTGTCGACGTCATTTACTATAGTTGTATGCCAATACCCGACCTACGTGACTTGTTCTCACCTACATCACCACTTTTACCTGGCCAACAAAGAATGGAGCCACCCCTATAGCCCCATTCTTGGCCCAGTCAAGATTACCCACCTACTGCAACAGTTTAGGTTAATCCTCTTTAACACAAGATTGTTGGGATGAGAATGCCCCGTGTGTAGTATAGGGGTGCATATCGCTGCCCTGAGTGTCCAAAAGCATGTGTATATAGTATCCCGGTATTCTAACTTGAGCGCAGAGGCCTCAACATGTCCCTGACAATGCAACGTCCAGGACCGGTCCGGTAACCTGGAGAGACGCATCAAGTGTTCTCTCAGAGCCTCCCTTGGGTTTAGCACATAAGACGGTGGTGGCTGCATACTAGTTTATTTTTATTTGAAAAGTTTTATAAAGCGCAAACATGACCTGCCCAGGTATCAGAGCGCTGTACACAAAACAAACAATATAAACAGTAAAGGTAGCAAATTTAACAAGTAAACAGACAGTTAAATAATAGCGTTTAAGAGAACACTCCAGGAAATAGAAGGTATAAAGCAGTACAAATGCCTCACTGATCATTCAAAGAATACTGTAGACCTGAACTAGAAGTTAGTTTGGATGGTTTAAGGTCTATCTTTGCAAGTAGCTATTCAGGAGCAAACCTTTGACATACAGTTTACTGTGATCTCATAGTTGAACGGATCTTTTTATATGTGCCAGTGAGAATGTGGTCTAGTGGCCTCTCTTATGTTAAGTTCAGCTGTTATGTTAAAACCTAGAACCTTGCAGTGATGCACCGTTACTACGCGGGCATTACTACGATGTGCTTTTTCTCCGCATTTTTTTGTGAGCTTTTACCATTACTACGCATGCTGCTACATAGCATGCTTTTACTTCGCAAATGCTTTTAGTACGCATTACTTTACTACGAGCTGTGGGAGTTACGATGAGACGGGTCGTGCAAAGAGGAGAGAGAGGTAAGAGGGAGTATGTATTTAAGGGTTGGTGTTTGAGTAGTAGTTTTTAGGTCTCGCGACCTGCGTTGCACTGCGTAGCAGTGCTCGCGCAGGCGAGAGTCCTTTTGTCCGGGGTTCAGAAATGGACCCTGGAATCGCACATGCTTGTGCGTTTCCTTTTCAGCTCCCCCATTGGCCTTTGCGTGAGTCTTATTCTAAAAGACTGCACGCAACTGGCCCAAGGCGCACATAGCTCCTCCCATGGCCTATTGGTGTCTATTACGCGCACCAAGCGCGTAATAGACACCAATAGGCCGAGGGAGGAGCTATGATCGTGCCCAGACACAGGCGTGACGCGCGCGCCACTTGTTTTTCTATACTTTTGGTATAAGCGCGGCACCGGCGCTTTACTTTTGATGTTATAAGTAAAGCGCGGGTGTCGCGATTATACCAAAGGTTTAAGAAATCGAAAAAAACATCTATTTCTTTACTTTTGGTATAATCGCGGCACCTGCGCTTTACTTATAACATTAAAAGTAAAGCGCAGGTGCTGCAATTATACCAAAGGTAAAGAAATAGATTTTTTTTTCTATTTTTGGTATAATCGCGGCACCCGCGCTTTACTTTTAATGTTATAAGTAAAGCGCGGGTGCCGCGATTATACCAAAGGTAAAGCATTTGAAATGCAATAAGTCTCGCATTACTGAAAGTTTGAGCTATTGGCTTTGCAAATAATTATGCAACGCCAATAACTCAAACTTTTAGTAATGAGAGACCTATTGCATTGCAAATGCTTTGTTTTAGTTTTAGGGTAGTGTTTTAGGGTAGTGTTGTAGTGTTTGTGTAGGGTAGTGTTTTAGGGTTTAGGGTAGTGTTGGGGGTTTGTGCAGGGTAGTGATGCAGTGTAAGAGACGGACTGGGGGTAGGGTCGTGCAGGGGGTAGTGTTTTAGTGTTTAGGGTAGTGTAGGATAGGGTAGTGGTTTAGGGTAGTGACAGGAGGTCATGTAGGGTAGTGCTAAAGTATAGGGGACGGACTGGGAGTAGGGGTAGGGAAGTGCTGGGGGTAGTGTTTTAAGGTTTAGGGTAGTGTTTTAGGCATTAGGGTAGGGTCGGAGGGATGTGCAGGGTAGTGTTTCAGTGTAGGGAACGGACTGGTAGTAGGGGTAGGGTTGTGCTGGGGGTAGTGTCTTAGGGTTTAGGGTAGTGTTGTAGTGTTTGTGTAGTGTTGGGTAGTGTTTTAGGGTAGTGTCAGGGGGTCTTGTAAGGTAGTGTTTCAGTTTAGGGTAAAGAATGGGGGTAGGGGTTTTGTCGGAATGGGAGTAGTGTTTTAGGGTAGTGTTTGTTTAGTGTAGGGTAGTGTTTTAGGGTTTAGGGTAGTGTCAGGGGGTCGTGTAGGGAAGTGTTTGAATGTAGGGGCAGGATTGTGGCACAGGGTAGTGTCGTGCTAAAGGTACGGATGAAGGGATTTGAGTAGTGTTGAGAAGTTTGTGGTGTGTAGGGTAGTGTATGTGCATTTAGTATTTTGCGTAGCGTTGGGGATGTTATTTATTTATTAAATGTATTTAAAAAAATTAAATACCTTTCTTTGTTAATTAATTAAAAGAAAAAAAGCGAGGTAAAACTATGCGGTGTATTAAATTACATACCAGAGTATTAATTTTCAAAATATATTTTAAATTACTCCCCCACCCAAAACCCCTATTTCACTGCAAACCCGTCCCAGGGTTTAGGTAACGTTTAAAAAAAAATATATGTATTAAAAAAGGTTCATCTTTGCGTAGTAGTGGTATGCTAAGTAATTAACAGCGCATTAAAAGCAGATTCTTATATTTTAAATGCTTTTGCGTAGTAATGGTTTGCACATTAAAAATATGCGGAGTAATGGTAGTTGCGATGTAAAAACATCGCACTAAAACATGCGTACTAATAGCATGCTAAGTAGCATCATACATTTGACAGGGTAAACATCCTTTTGTACACGGTCATTACACCGCGTACCATTACTACCCAAGCGTTACAATGCATGCGCTGTAATAACGCGTAGCCTTTACTACGCATGTTATTACTTCGCATGCGCGGTTACAACGCTTGCCTTGTAATGCGTGTATGGATGACGGAAGTCGAGGAGGCAGCAATGACGAATTGCAGTGAGGAGGAGGCCAGAAAGACGGCGGCGTGGAAGAACAGGTGACAACATCATCAAAGGAGGGGCACGAGGGGCTCCGGGCACCCACTGAGGAGAGAGATGTAAGAGGGACTGTTTAATTTTGAAGGGTTTGTGTTTGAGGAGTAGTGTTTTTAGTTTAAGGGTAGTGTTGTGGGTCGTGTAGGGTAGTGTTTGTGTGTAGGTACAGGAGTGGGGGATGGGGAGGGTCGGGCAGGGGTTAGTGCTTTAGGGATTAGTGTAGTGTTTGTGTAATGTAGGGTAGTGTCGGGGGGGTCGTGCAGGGTAGTGTTTAAGTGTAGGGAGCGGATTGGGGGTAGGGGACGGGTCGTGCTTGGGGTTTTGTTTTAGGGTTAAGGGTAGGGTTGTATTGTTTGTGTAGTGTAGGGCAGTGTCAGGGGGTTGTGTAAGGGAAGTTTTTGCGTGTAGGGGCAGGACTGGCAGTAGGGGCAGGGTCGTGCTTAGGGTAGTGTTTTAGGGTTTAGAGTAGTGTCTGGGGGTTGTGCAGGGTAGTGTTTCAGTTTAGGGGATGGACTGGGGGTAGGGGCATGGTCATGCTGGAGGTAGTGTTTTAGGGTTAAGGGTAGTGTAGTAGTGTTTGTGTAGGGTAGTGTTTTAGGGTAGTGTCAGGGGGTCGTGCAGGGTAATTTTTAAGTGAAGGGGACGGACTGGGAGTAGGGGTAGGGTCGTGCTGGGGGTCGTGTATTAGGGTTAAGGGTAGCGTTGCAGTATTTGTGTAGTGTAGGGTACTGTTGTAGGGTTTAGGGTAGTGTCAGGCGTCCTGCAGTGTAGTGTTTGGGAGTAGGGACAGTACTGCGGCGCAGGGTAGTGCTGGGGGTAGTGTTTTAGGGTTTAGGGTAGTGTTGTGGTGTTAGTGTAGTGTAGGTTACTGTTTTAGTGTAGTGTCAGGGATTGTGATGGGTAGTGAATGAGTGTAGGGACCGGAGTGAGGGAATGCGTATGTTTGTGCAGGTGGTAGTGATTTAGGGTGTAGGGTAGGGTAGTGTAGTGATGTTTCAGTAGTGTAGGGTAGTGTAGTGTTTGAGTGTTTTGGTAGTGTTTTCCATTTTTAGATGTGTAGGGTAGTGTATTTGTTTGTTATTTATTGTAGTGTTGTGTTTTAAACATTTAAAAAAGGGGTTAAATGTCTTTTTTTAATATGACATTATTTTGCATACCATTTTTATTACTAGGCAAGTTTTTACTTCGTATACATTAACACTTTCAATGTAATGTTATGCGAACTAAACACTTGCATAGTAACAGTTTTTGCTAAGTAATAACCGCGTAGAAATGGCATGCGAAATAATGGCATGCGAAATAATGGCATGCGAAATAATGGCATGCGAAATAATGGCATGCGAAATAATGGCATGCGAATTAACGGCATGCGAATTAACGGCATGCGAAATAACGGCATGCGAAATAACGGCATGCGAAATAACGGCATGCGAAATAACGGCATGCGAAATAACGGCATGCGAAATAACGGCATGCGAAATAACGGCATGCGAAATAACGTGTCATATTCGCTGGATAGGAACTTAGAAAGGAGGAAGGCTGAGTTGTCTTTACATGCTGTTAGGGAGGTCATCATTCTAATTAATTTCTGGTGATCGGGGGGGGTGGAGATAGAGTTACGAGTTTTGGGAGCACACACAGAGAAGGACTAGTTCAAGGTTCGGATAACCCAGATTAG
The DNA here is from genome assembly GCF_964204655.1 of Triturus cristatus. Lineage (NCBI taxonomy): Eukaryota > Metazoa > Chordata > Amphibia > Caudata > Salamandridae > Triturus > Triturus cristatus. The sequence goes on from NC_140581.1 coordinate 860,554,840, forward strand.
CTTCAGATGATAATTTGATACTCTTGTTGCTACATTGATATAGCTGAGGAATTGTAGTTTTCTAGCTAGAGTAAAACCGAGGGATTTGGAGTTATAAGAGATAGTAGCTGGTAAGGCTCAAACTTAATCAAGGCTAACAATTCTTTACTGACATAGGAGAGGAGTTGTTAGATCAAGGTGGTGAGTTATCACCCAAGATTGTATTTTGTCAAGAGTTGAAGCCGGTCTGGGAATGCCAGCTGAGGAGGAAACGCATGTATAGTTGGATGTCATCTGAGAAGATAATAGCATAAGTCTGCGTTCTTGTGGCAATCAGTTGGCGGTTCCAGGTAAATGTCGAGGTTGAACGACAGGAGCTAGAATGGAGCCATGTGGGACTTCTTGACAGACTTCTGCAGGGTCCGACGATGCATGCTCCACTTTAATAACTTGGCTTGTGAGCAGCTCCTCATGGATGATTTAAACCACTCCAAGACGTTCCCATCAAACCACAGGTGTTCCTTCAGGTTGCAGGCAAGGATATCATGATGGACAGTATCCGATGCCACCAAAAGGGCAATTTAGATAAACCAACACGAGTCTCCTTTAACTAGGATTCTGAGAGCATCATCAGTTATATATAGTAGGGCCATCTACGTGCCTACGTGCGCTGATCTTGAAAAAACCCTGATTGAAAAATCATCAAGCAGATGGTCGTCTTAAAAATCAATGCCAGATAGGAGGTAGGATGTGTGGCATTGAACGGTCCTGAGATAAGACAGATCTAAATTGATAGCTCCATGAGAGGGCATTCTAGTATACAAGGTGGTCATTACCACTACAAAGATAAGGTTGATTTAGTCATAATTTAGCAGAGTTAACTAAGGGCTCCATAGAGCAGACAGGGGATGGAATCCGCTTTTGGCAGCTATTTACTTTGGTGTGAAGGAAACAACACAGTTAAACAGAAAACCACTAGGTGCATAGATTATGTTTGGCCAGGTGAAGGGATCACATTGATTCCATTCAATGAAAAGGGAGTGGTGTTGGGTCTATTGGACTCGTGAGAAGAACTTCTGTTTTTAGCAACATTAAGACGAAGACAGTCTTGCCTCATCAATGTTGATATTTCTTTATTACTATATAAGCTGAGATGCAGATGGTTGTTGACCTCACATGTGACAGCTGCTTCAGTTTCATGTATGATAGGATGTCAGCAAGAGGACAATCCTCTTATATAATGATGATACCAGTTTAACTTGGTGAGTACAGCTTTGCGGGAAAAAGATTAACCAAGTTAGGGCTGTCCCTCAGATTCCCACATTAGACTATTTTTCTCCAGGCTAGCAGAACGCGGAGATATGCTCATAGCTTCCAGTGGTTTTGTAATGCAAGGTTGGTTCAGTTTAGGCCTATAGTCAACCAGGATTTTGCAGCCTCTTCTGCACGATGTCTGGTTGGAAAAGACCTATTGTGGGCTTACCAAAAACGTATGGTGGGTTTACAGTCCACCCTTTGCTTACCATTAGCTGGCTTTATTGCCTCTCACATTTGCTTGCTTCTTTTTCAATGTCTTGTCCATTTTGGGTTTGTCCCACCCCACCACCATAGCTTCTTTGCCATCCTTCGCCTTGGCTGACTTGCATCTATACATTACACACTTTTAGGGAACTACTTATTTTTGCTTAATCTCTCCACAGGAATGTATGTGTTTTATAGCTCTTTCCTACCTGTGCTCATGTTGCTGTCTGTTTTGTATTGCAAGCTCTTGTGCGCGTCCACTGCAGAACTACCCCCTACCGGTGCTCATGTACTTCTCACCATGCCCAGTGTTGCTTTCCTTCATGTGTTGCGTTTCCCCTCCCCCACCCACTCCCTGTTGCCCCAACACCTTTTCCTCCATTGCCTCCAACACCACAGTCTTCTTTGTTTTTTAAATAGTTGATCATTTGGGGCTGGAGGACGGGCGGGCAGGGTGAACCAGGCATGGCGAGACCTACTGGCTTTGCCAAGGCTTGTTTATATCTGAAGGGATAATTGTGCCCATCTGAACTACTTGTGATGATGCCGGTTGATAGAGACACATCTACAATGCCCAGAACAGACAAACAACAATTTATGACCCTTATATTGTAAAAGTCAAACTGGGGCAAAGACTTGTTGGACTCAACACCAGAGGAGGTACGATTTAGACACTACGTTTCTAACTGTGCACAAATCCTAGCTTACCGACTAGAACAAATTCTGTGACTGTGAGTAAGTTACTTCACCTCCTTGTACCACAGTTCTATTAAGTGTGAAATTTATGAGCACTTAGTTGTAATTGGGTAAGAACATTTTTACATAATAACTCCATTAGTACCATTAAGTGATGACTGCACAACTACTTCACATACTAAAGAGGCATTTCATTGGTGTAAGAAATTGGATTATTATTCAGGGTAGGTGAGTAACCAGCTCAAGGAATTATCACACCCCTTATCAGACTGAATCCTCCAAGTCACTAAATTACCCTGAGCTCAACCCCATGTAAGCTATCACACAGAGAAGACAAGCTTAACTTAGGGCAGTGTGTAAAGTATTCACTTTGTAAATAATGTCGAAATGCAGAACAATAAAAATACCATATTAAATTGGCAAAATAAAGCACAATTTAAGAAATAAAATAATACCAAAAGGACGAAAAACCAATAAGGGGAACCAGAGATATGAATTTTTTAAATATTAAGTAGGAATAATGCCAAGAAGCACAGAGCACCAATGATACTCAATGGTCAAGGGGGATCAGGTCCTAGGCACAATTTGAGGCTGGCCACGATTGAGCATGGGTCGAATACACCAATCAGCTTTGTCCTGGTCAAAGATTTAGATTTCCGACTGTCATTTAAGTCCCAATCCACCACAGGAGTATACTTCTAACCCCCCCTCCAGGACTTTAGGGGAGGCACTTAGAAACTCACAGGGTGTCAGGCAGAGGCCAACTGCAAGGTCCAGGCCAGGTTCAGTTGCCATTGGTCAGCTGGGTCCTTCAAGGAAAAAGTCCCTTGTAGCTTGCTGTATCCCTGTAGCTTGAACAGAAGGTCAGCCTTAAGACGTTTGTAGTCTATGTCTTTGTCATAGGTATAAGAGGGAGCGGGTCCAGTTCTCCACGGCTCTTCTCCAGTTACAGACAGCAGGCCCAGACCTCTTCAGTTCTCCCTCAGGTCCAGCAGTGTTCTGAAGTGGGTGCCTGGAGATGCCAGAATTATGCCTGGCATGAGGTAGAGGGTGGTAATAGCTCCTGGGCACTCCCTGAACAATATGGTAAAAGTTCCCATGGCCAATCCTACCCACGGTTGACATTTTCAAGATTGCAAAAGTCTTAGGCCACACTAAACGTGGACTCTGATGACTGGGTGTGTGTGTGTGGGTAGAGTACTATGGTAATCCTAGTGTCGTCCCACATCTAACAACAAGATCCAGTTTCAAACAGCCACTGTACCCTCAATAAATACAGAAATAGAAGTCTGGTAGGACAAAAGCAGGATTTTCCAGTAACCAGAGAGTAGATACAGAAGAACTGTGTTGGCAGCCCGTTTTCTTCCTTTCAAGTGTGTCCCAAGTGTTATTTGTAAACCCTACCTACCTATCAAGCTGCATTGGCCACTGTAATCTCAAAACAAATGCTCACATTCTCCACTCTTAAACACAAACGAGTCACCCCTGCCCATTCTGGTCAACCTGTTAATGTCCTATTATGTAGCTCCTCGGTGGCATTTCACACCTTTTTTTTTAACACCTATTTAGATGCTGATCTCTGGCTGGGAGAAGTTAGTTTTCTACCTAGGACATTTAGGCCTGCCACACTGAAAAGTAGCCTTTGGGTGCTAGACACTGTACTGACATGTTAAGATTACATTTGTACGTCTTACTTTTAAATACCATGGGTGACTTATTAATATCTAAAAGGTAGGTTTTACCCGTTGAAAGGGTTTGTTTTGTCAGGTTGAATTGTGATTTTAACACTGTTACAATCAGGCTACAATGGTAGGCATTACCACTGTTGTGGATGGTACAATAGGTGCAGTTGTATGATAGAGGCATGCATGGCTAAATCACGCGTGCCTCTACCACACAGCCCAAACAACGAATGCATATGAACAACGCATTCCTTTAACGCGCATGCCTTTACCACGCAATTCTGTGGTAAAGGCACAATTGGTAATGGGATGTGTGGTAAAGATCACACCCCAACCCCTCCGTCCTGAACGCTAAACCCTCAACCCTGCCTTGTAAACAACCCCAAGCACAAAAAACTACCCGTAAAACTACCCCGACCCCTCTGCCCTGAGCCCTAAAACCCGGCCCCCCTGCCCTATAAGCAACCTGACCAGCTCCAATCCCTAAGAACTAACACCATCCCTAAAACCTAAAACTGGTGCGTGGTTAAGGCAAGCGTAGTTGCACTTGCGGGGAAATGGCATGTGTGGCTACGCCTGCGTTGTAAAGGTCGTTTACCATAGGTGCTGCAGTCCACTAGTGGCATTTAACTTCCAGTCTCTCGGTACATCTTGTACCATAGTCTAGGTACTTATAGGTACGTTAAATATACTGATTAGTAATATGCCAATTCGACCATATTTAAAGTGGAAACACAAGCACTTTATTACTGGTTAGGCTAGGTAAAGTGCACAGAGTTTTAAATCTAGCAAAAATATAGGGTCCAGCAGGAGGCAAAGAATCTGGGGGTACAACGCAGAAAAGGCAGATTTCCTACAATTACTAATTAGCTAAGACAAATCCTTAAAATGTACAACAGTGCTTAGTGTAAAAAGAGCACCATTGACCAGGTTTACATTTTAATAAAAGCTGTAAATTTAAATCACATAAGGCTGGCGGGGTTAAGTAAAGTCGCCTCATAGCAGGGTCTTGTGCCAACCTGTCAGATAATCGTCCTCCAAATTAATTCACGTTTTAAGAATAATTTGTGGCTGACTAATGCCTCATGAACGGTGCTAAAGAACAGGCCTCCGGCAAATGTAATATCTGAGGATCAGAATGGTTGCAGAACTTTTTTCTTTTTTTACTCGAGGAAGAAAATTCAAAAATAGAAAGAGGGAGGGGGCTTTGCTATGGTGTATGCCTAACTTCAGTACTTTAATTGTCCTGTAATTCATCAATGTCAAAAATAATCGGCCCTACCCATTTCACAGCAGTGGCTGAAACAAGTACCATGGTGTGCTCAGACAGGTATACGGACTAAAACAATTTTCTTGAGATTAGTGGATTTAACGCATTACGTTCCAGATCTGAATGACCACGAAGTAAAAGCTCAGAATCGTATATTTGTAATCTGCAGAAAGTACCATGGGGGTGGATAGACTGATATCTCTTGAAACATAAATGATAGTGTTACATTTGCATTTTCAATGGTTGTTGTTCAACATGGTTATGTTATGGCATAGTAGCATCTTATGAGAAACAGTTCTTGTTCCATTTGGAACCTTAAGGGACTGTGATGCTCTGGGCAGTTATCTCTGTCTGGATGATGCTGATCAGTCACCTTGGGTTGCTGTGCTGTTAAAAATAAATCCATTTTAAATTTATTGGACCTGAACTCCATCCTTGTAACAATGGCGACGAGGATGGGATAAAACACCTCCAATTCCATATAAGCTTGCATCCACAGTAATGATGCATTCTTTGTTCATGCAATAAGGTTTAAGGGTAGGAGCCTTCAGAATTTCAGCTTTAATAAGTTCAAAAGCTTTTTGTTGTTCTGAACCCCATTCAAAAACAACTTTCATTCTTAACAATTTCCTCAAGGGCTCCATCTTGTGAGCGAAGTTTTCAACAAACTTACTGTAGTATTCACACATTCCTGTGAATGATAACAACTGTTCCTTGTTCGATGGAGGGGGAGCCTTCACTATTCCTTCAACATTAGATTTCTTAGGTACTACCCCATCCTTAGATAAAGTGTGACCTAAATATTCAACTGAATCTTTAAACATTTTGCATTTATCTGCTTTAAGGGTTAATCCACAGCGTCTTAACCTTCCACACACCTCAGTTAAATGCTTGAAATGTTCTTCCTCATCTTTTGAAAAAATTAGGATGTCGTCTTGAAAACACTTGACGAATTTGTCCACATCCCTAAATATGTTAAACATCACTTTTTGAAACACCGAAGCCGCTGAGGCTAACCCAAACGGCATTCTAGTGAATTGATATAAACCCTGGGGAGTGATGAATGCCGTAAGTGGTTTGGAGTCTTCAGTGAGGCAGATTTGATGGTAGGCGGACCTGAGGTCCAAAGTGGAAAATACTTTCGCACCCTCTAACATTGAAACCACTTCATTTATGTTGGGAAGGGGATGGCAATCAATTATGATGCCAGCATTGAGTGCTCTTAGATCAACACACATTCTCAATTTTTTATCTGGTTTTCTTACCAAAACAATGGGAGAAACCCACTCAGCCGAATCAATAGGTTCAATAATTTTTTCTGCTACTAAATCATTTAACATGCTCTTAAGCTCTTCCCTGACGTTGATCGGTACATTTCTTAGTTTTTGTTTTACCGGATCAACATCTCTTTTAAGTTTTATCCTGTGGGTATAATCTTTAAGCTTACCTAACGTGTCTGAAAATACATCACTGAAATTACCCTTTATGACATTTCCTTTCACTTGTGAAGAAACATGTGAAATGTTGTTTAAATGCACTTCCTCATCCAATAATACAGGTTCACTAGAACGGGGATTAAGGATAACGCCTATTTTCCACTGGTCCCACCATCCCAAAACATTTATGCCTTTGACCGCAATGTATAACTTGACATCTATTTCCCTTGTTTTGAACCGTAAATTTACCTCGAAATACCCCATCATATCAATTTTTGTACCATCATAACCATGTGCAATTATGTCGGACGGTAACAATTGTGAAGGTAGCAATACAGAACTAAGTTTTTGCTGGAAATAGTCATTTGAAATAATGGTCCATGGTGAACCAGAATCCGCCATCAGGTCTATTAATACGCCAGAGATTTCCACCACACACATGGGAGGTTTCTTATATTCATTGGAGACTGTATTGTTTATGCTAGAAATTTCCTCATAGATAGAAACTACAAAACCTTTGTTATGTTCTTTGCAACTACAAGTTTCACATTTATGAACAGTATTATCCAACTCAGCCATTGAAGATACTCTGCCTTGAGTAGAAAAATTGTTTTTCCTAACATCCCTGCATGCAGAGGCAAAATGACCAATCCTACCACATTTCTTACATTCTTTGTTAATTGCTGGACAACCCCCATAATTAGCTAAGTGTAGCTTGCTACCACACCTGTAACAGGATCCAGGTCTATCATTCCTTTCGAATTTCTTATGAAAAGGATGTGTACCACCACGAAAGGAATTATATCCTGAAGGGTTCTGCTCGCCTTTATGATCACTTTGTTGTGTCTCAGTACGTTTGACCACACATATATCGTCTGATACCTCAGACTTATTAATGGTGGTACTTTTTACAGTTAACATCCACTTCTCAGATTGTTCTAGTGCTTTTGCAGTTGAAATCGCTTCTGCTAACTTAGGATCACCAATTTCCCATAAACGCTCTTGAGTTTTTTTGTTCTTTACATGTACGATGATTTGGTCTCTAATCATCTCATCGCAAATTGCCCCAAAGTTGCAGTGAATACTTAAAGCTCTCAACGCTGTTAAAAAATCGTCAAATGTTTCATTTTCATGTTGAATCCTGGTGTAAAATTTGTATCTGTTTAATGCGATATTAGTAACAGGTTTAAATCGGAGTTCCATACGTTGTAAAGCTTCTTTGTATACATTAAAACCCTCTCCTTCTCCTTCCAACGGTGGTACTTGAGGTAGAGCTCTAAAAACCATTTGACCCTCCGAGCCCAAACAATGTAAAAAAATGCTTTTTTTTCTTTCTGCTCCCATGCGTTCCCCATCTATTGCCTTCATATAATTTAAAAATTCTTCTTTCCATCTTGTCCAAGGCATTGGAGGATCACCTTTGTTTTGTAAAAACTTGTCGGGCGGGTCGAATTGCATTTTGTTGTTTTGAATCAGTAAAGCACACAGACTTGCAATCCAAAATAAAATATATATATATATATATATATATATATATATATATATATATATATATATATATGGTTATATATTTATACAAGGAATTAGTTCACATTCGAAGGATGAATGGAATGTTTGTTTTGCATCCCGCACGTTAAATGACACTGAGCGTAGATATGCAGTAATAGAAAAAGAACTTTTAGCATGCGTGTGGGCCATTGAACATTACAGGAACTACATTTGGGGTAGTAAGTTTATCTTGAGGACTGATCATAAACCCTTAGTTAACATACTTTCTCCGGGGGGTGGCTGGAACTCTACCGCCCGAATAGCAAGACTTACCTCTAGATTACAAGAATATTGCTTCATACCAGTGTTTGTTCCTGGAAAAAAAAATGTCATGGCAGACTTCATGTCTAGACTTCCATGTCAGGTTTCTGATAACAGTGACTGTGAAGATTCTGAGGTGATTACCACAATTCAGGATGTTGTGAATGGAACTTTTGAGGATATTTCTGAAAATAGCTGGAGATGTTGTGAGAAGGAGGATATCATATGGCAAACTGTCAAAGAGTATATTTTGAAGGGTTGGCCAGAAAGGAAAATGTTACCAGAAGAGTTTATGCCAATGCATAGAGTTGCAGATTCTCTGATATTAGAAGGTGATTTGATGTTTAAAGATGGTAAGTGTGTGCCTCCTTGTGGAATTCAAAAGGTCATTATAGACTTGGCACACAAGTCACATCCAGGAATATCAGCGATGAAGCGTTTGGTTAGGAATTATTTCTGGTGGCCTGGTTTGGATCGCATGGTAGATCGCATTGTAAGAGAATGTGATGTGTGCATGGCAAGTGAGAATATGTTAAAACTTAACACTCCTCCTTTAAAGAATACTGAATGGCCAACTGAGCCTTGGAAGAAAGTGGCATTTGACATTTCTGGTCCTTTCTTGTGTTTACCGCGTGATTCCCAGTATGCATTTGTCTTAGTGGATTATCACTCCAAATGGCCAGAAGTTAAATTTTCCTCAGGTGCCTCGACCAATTTAGTCATGGAATTTTTCAAAGAGATTTTTTCTAGAGAAGGATGTCCAGCTGAGCTTGTTACAGACAATGGTGTACAACTCACATCCAATGATATGGAAAACTTTTTGAAATGTCATAACATCAAACACCATACTGTTTCAGTTTATGAACCACATGAGAATGGTCTTGTTGAACGGTTTAATAGGGTGTTAAAAGGGTATGTTGCAGATGCAGTAAAAGTGAAGGATAATTGGAAAAATTTTGAAAGGGAAAAATTATGGTTGTACCGCATCACACCCCATTCCACTACGGAAGTCAGTCCTTTCCGTCTTTTAAAAGGGAGAGATCCTGCTTCCAAGATTTGTCCATGGTGGTTCAAGGAGAAATGCAAGCATAAGTCTTTTTCTGATTCCATGGTTACTGGAGTTAAAGAAAGAGTTTGTTCCAAACAAATGAAAACAAAAGTGTGGTATGACAACAAGTGGAAAACTAAAGCTCACAATTTCAACAGGGGTGATTGGGTCAGGGTTAAAAAACCTGGTTTAACTATGAAGGGTTCAGGAAGTTTTGGTAAACCCATGAAGATTGTGAGGGTTTTTGATAACAGTGTCATAACCCAAGATGGAAGATTATGGAATGTTAAACGTGTTGCTAAATGTCACAATATACCCAGTCAAGCTGTGTGCTCTCCATCAGTGAGTGATAATGATAATGTAGCTTCTAGAGTTAAAGTTTCTGATCGCATAAGAACAGCTCCAAGAAGGTTTGATGATGAGTAATGTTTGTACTTAATAAGTAATGTATTAGTTTCTGGTGGAGTATTTTTGTTTGTTAAAAAAAAAAGGGAGATATGTTACATTTGCATTTTCAATGGTTGTTGTTCAACATGGTTATGTTATGGCATAGTAGCATCTTATGAGAAACAGTTCTTGTTCCATTTGGAACCTTAAGGGACTGTGATGCTCTGGGCAGTTATCTCTGTCTGGATGATGCTGATCAGTCACCTTGGGTTGCTGTGCTGTTAAAAATAAATCCATTTTAAATTTATTGGACCTGAACTCCATCCTTGTAACAGATAGGAACATGAGGAGACGGATGGATGCTCACCACTGAGTGGAACAAAAAAAAAAAAACAGTCTGTTGTCATGTGGTTCGACGATTGTGAGGCAGGGCTCATGGACCTTGCTTCCACTCTAGAATGCTGTAGACACCATGGCAAAAAAACATTCTTTGAATCTCAGGGGGGCGGGCTCTCTTTGGGGTCCATCCACCTGAGCCAGGAAGAAGGGAGGCTCTTCTGACCCTATTATAGCACCATCATTTTTTACCCAGGACAAAGTAACAAAACCCTGCATCCTGCAATTGAGGCCATGAGAGTTTTCTGTGTGATTGCCAATAAACTAGAGGCTTCGGGTTTACGGATTAGGCTTTCCACTTCCAGTACCAAAATGCCCAATGGAAAAAAACAGTCTGCATCTTATGAGATTCCTTTATTTTATTTTTTACTTGTATCCCAAATCACTGACTTTAATGCCTTAAAGCCCACCCAACACATTTTTGTAACACTAATTTCTCAGAAACTAGTCAACAAATTTACACCAAACCAAGCAAACGTACGTTTGAGTAAAGTACTACTTCAGAATCCTGTAACTTTTTTTTACCCCTCCTTCCCCCAAACCCCGCACCATGGAGATTGATTCACTAAAATACCAGAGTTAGCGGAAGTGAGATCTTACACCGTTTTTCCTTAATCCTGATTTTTTTCCAGGAAGGCCTGTCACATGACCCTAACATCATAATTAACATCACTGAAGTACCATAGTAACTGCATGATTAGTATAACATAACACAAAAAATGTAAATTTTAGACACCACCTATATTGTGGTGCGGACTGCTGACTTGATCCTGAAAGTTCTGGGGCAGAATACTTGCCCTTAACCCCTTCCCTGCGGGGGTAATTCCCCCACGGTGCGGGGGGGCCGTGGCGCCGCTGTGCTCGTGACGAGCTCAGCTCGTCATGACTCACAGTGGAACTGTGCTCATGACGAAGTGAGCTCGTCACGACCCCGCCCACTGATTAATTCTCCTGCACAGGCAGGGAATTTATCGTGCATGGGCGGCCCGCGGCCGTTATGACGAGCTCAGCTCGTCATGAGCACAGCTCCACTGAGCTGAGCTGAGCTGAGCTCGTCATGAGCATGAGAGGGGTTAATTGGAGTGAGTGAAGCAAGCCAGCCAGACATCCTATAGGTGGTACCACCCAACTCCACCTCCACACCCCTGAAATAAATTTGAAAAGCACATAGTGCAATAGTGCATTTTAAAGCACAATTTTTGCATACATTTTCAATTAACCAACGTACCATAGGCAGGGCCTGGCACACACTTCTGGTCAGTGACAAGATACCCTTGCGGGTGACAGTGTGCTTTACAAATTCATATAACATAACACATTTGCTAAAATGCCATAGGTGCTCAAAGGGAAATTATTAAATATACAAATCTTGTCATGTGAAACCAATCAAATCTGACATTCCCTTGGAGTTTACCTAATTTTTCCCAAAATGTGCTATTGGTGCCCCGTCACGTCACAAATTTTCTCCATTGTGCCAGGGCCAAAATTAATTTTTAAACGTGTGCCTCCACATGCCATCGGTGTCCCTTCGTATAAAAAATTACATAAAACATGCCAGCGTCAGAATTTTGCTATTTATACGGCCCATATACTAAAAGACCCATATGTCATTTATGTAAATAATTACCTCAGTATGTCAGGACCAGCATTGTGTCATGGTTGTTACCCTCCTGTATGCCAAGCTCTCCCCCTTTATGCCAAGAATTACCCCCAGTGTGCTACTAGAAGAATGTTTTCACTGGTATCCCCATGTCAAGAATTTCTTTAAGTATGACAGTATTTTTCCACATCTGCCCTATATGCCGCGAATTAACAGTAGTGCGCCAGTACCCGTATTTTACCACTGGCTCAATTTATGCCAAGAATTACCTCCATTATGCCAGTGCAGGCTTTTGTCACAGGTCTCTGGCATGCTAAGAATTGTGTCAACAGTATTTTGCCATGGGTGACTTTATAAGACAATAATGATCTTCAGCATGCAAGGGCTACCGACAAACTCTCAAGCATCACATCACACTCTCACTCAGACTCATTCTCTCACTAAATCACAGTCTCTCACTCTCACACCCCTACACTCATTCTTATTCAGACTCACTCGCTTACATTCACTCAGTCTTACTAATTCAGTCTTACTAATTCAATCTCACTCATTCTGTCTCACTCATGCTTACTGCACTCAGTCACACTCACTACCTGTCACCGACTTTAGCTCACTTTAACTCTCACACATGCTTACACATACACAAGCTATTCTCACATAAACACACTCACCTGCAAGCACATAAACAAGATACTTTTAAAACCATTTTTGGGTCTCGACCTTGCTATCGCGTAAGCGATCGCAAAGCGAGACTATAGAGAGCGGGTTTGAAAAGTGCTCCCAAAAAGCGGATTGCATGGCTAGCACGCGCACAATCACGCGCATCGTGCCGCCATGCAATCCGCCTTTTGGGAGCACTTCAAAGGAGCCGCTCCCCGCCACCAAGCGCGCGCGCACCACGCTCCGCCGGTCTTGTCTTGTTTTTCTTTTTTTTTTTTTTACTTCAAGCGCGAGGCGCGCGTGCGGCCAATGCTTGTTTAAATTTGATATTTTTGGTTTCCACCGCTCTTTGGTACAGAAAGTTGTTTTCTGAAGCCAGCATACCAGAGACGCCAGCCACTGACAAACGGTGTCCACGTGACAAAAATGAGATGCGGGTTCGAAACGCACACGCTACGTGCATATAAACACACACTCGCAACCACACATGCTTACAAACAGCCCTGAAAAACAAACACACGACTTACGACCAGTGCACACATGAGCAACCACACAAACAACTGCGCGCACACACACACAGGAATACACGCCAGATACTACACGCGCGCACATATAAACACCCATGCATAGTCACAGTAAACAACCGGTCGCAGTGTCACACACACACACACACACACACGCATAAACGCATGCAGAAACACACATACCCCAGTGCAGGACCCACACACACTCATTATATACACAAACACTAACATACACAAGCAGACACACCCAGTCACCACTACAGGCCACACACACACAAAGACACACATATACAGGGGCAGACACTGCTGCAGAAGCACGCACCCATCACCCACACAGGGACAGACACAACTGCAGGCCACAAACACCCATCATACAAACACATACACGCACATCCGGGGGCAGACACCGCTGCAGATCGCACACAATCACACACACAGAGCCACACACACAAGGACAGACCCCACTGCAGGCCGCACGCACTCATCTCACACACAGGAGCCGACACCACTGCAGGCCTCGCGCCCTTATCACTAATGTATTAATCCCTCTCACTGGGTCACTGTGGGGCAATCCCAGCTGGGCAGCACCACCTGGTTTGTGTTATGTGAGTCGGCAGCATGCTGCACTGCACAAACACAATAATCATGTATATAGCATGGAGGGCTGTACTTTAGCGCCGAGGGGCAGCACTAGTATCACTCAGCACTATTAAAACAAGCATTAAGGGGGTTCATTTAAATGAATAGCCTAACATAGATCAGTGGGTTGGTGCCCTTGCTACACTGATTAAAGTAGAATTGGAGGCTCTTAGGTTCACAAGAGCTTGGATCACTCTTTATGCTAATTAGGTAAAAATAAGATTATGATGATGACGACCCCTCTTATCATCCTTCCAAAATGGACAAGACGTGTCTTTGAATTAAAGAATATTACAACTACTGAACATAACCCCCCCGGCTCTGCTGCACCCCCACCTCCTGTCCCACACACAGTCACCGGCATTCCTTCTCCCCCCCCCCCCCTCCCCTCCCAATGCCCCGAGAGACCGCGTGAGTCCAGGAGGGATGCTTGCCATAACACCTCCTGGAGAGCCCCCCTCCCCGTTAATCCCTGGGAGGATTCCGCCCAAGAGAACAGGGCTCATTGTTTCAAGCACAGATTGTGCAGAAACATCAATGACATATCCGGGAACAGCAGTCGCTCCATGTGGGGCTAAAACGTACGAAGCCTGACAAAGAAGCAACAAGCATCTGCAATGCAATAGGTCTCGCATTTACGCGAGTTTGAGCTATTGACATTACAAATAATAATGCCTTTTTTTTTTTAAGCATAAATAAAAGGCATTGTTATTTACAATGCCAATAGCTGAAACTCTCGTAACTGCGAGACCTATTGCATTGCAAATGCTTGTTACTTACCATTGCTCCCACTTAAGGTCCCCTTCCAGCTAAGTGTGCTCCATTTTTATTACAGTAAGACTGAATAATAGAACAGTATTTATAGGAGGGTGGAATCGGACTACATGGTTGCCCCCACTTTTTTCCTGGTGTTTGAATGGTTTTTGACTAGTCTGGCTGGGATCCTGCTATCCAGGACCCCAGCCTATCTGCCTACTCCCTTAAATGACTGGTGTGCATATTAGATGCACTAGTGATTGGATACTGTGGTACCTTATGAGCCCCTAGTATATGTTACCTTAGGTACCTAGGGCATAGGTACTTCACAGGCCTACCAGGGGCTGAAGTATGTATTATGCCACCCCTGGGAAGCAGACTAAATCTGACACCACAGGCCTGCAACTGCAGCCTGTGTGAGGTAGTGTTATCACTCCTCACTGAGCTATAGGTTTCTATATCTCACCATACACACACATATAAACCTATCAGCCACCCCTATGGCAGGCCCTATCAATCCTGAGGGCAGGGTGCGTGGTTTACAATGTGAGGGGGTGCCTCTGCCTGAGCAGGGCCCCTCTGCAGCTACCAGAGTCTATTCTCTATGGCTGTTTGTGGATGTGATTAAACCATATACTCTTAAGTGCATTAAAATGCTAACTTTGAAATGACTGCATCAAAACATGTCTTGTTTGGTGTCAAACAACTTGGAATCATACCCCCACATCAGTCCATGATGTGGGAGCATAATCCCACCCTTCTAGAGGGGACGACATGTAAAACGATAGACATCCTATAGAGCCCTGGCATCACAAAATGGATGCCACCAGCACAGACACTGGGCTGCCCTCCTGCTGCTGACAAACTCGCAGTGGAGGAAGCCCAACAAAAGGCATCCTGTCACAGGGAGGTGTCACCACCTTCCAGACAGGATTTAGTGTATTGGGGCTGAGGGGTGCACTCCTAGAGTGCTTTGAAGTCCTGCACTGGGGGAGCAGTAGGCTCCTCAGTGCATATGCCAGCTCAACCCGGTACAGGGGCTACCTGTCCCTGCTCTGGTGCGAAACTGGACACAGGGAAGTGGGTGTAACCACCCCCTCCCCTGACCCTCCTAGAAGAGTGGTCATAGAGCTAGTCCCTCCCCTATCTTCACTATAAAATAGCAAACTTTGCCATTGCAAATCAGATAACCCTGGACGACGCTCTACAAAGAAGAATCCTGGCCATTCGACGTTCCACTACCTTTGGAAGACAGACGAATCTCCCTTGGAGTCAAGGAGTGACTCCCTTGCTTGGCAGGCACCAAAAACCTTAAACAACGGTTGCAAACTATCCCGCTCCCGCCGGAGTTCGAAGTCCCTGCTGCCCCGAAAGTGGATTTCCTGACTTCTCGACAGCCATTGTGCGTCCCCAGCAAAGCTGTGGCGAGTAGACCTCACGAGTGACGAGGAACAGCAATACCCAGGGACCATGCACTATTGTCAAGTGCAAACCCTTCACGATGTTCCACAAACTTGTGCATTGGACCATTTGTGGCCCAAGCCTCCAGCAGGTTTTGCAGCGAAAATCAGAGGCTTACCCCGTCCCGAGTGACCGTGTGCTCCTGTGAAGCATTTCCTGAAGAGGCGTCTTCGTGATCACTTGCCCGTTGGCTAGTGGGTCCCCCGAATACTTTCCTGGTTGCTCCAGGCCTGCCCTCACTTACCCTCGCTGGGTGAGTCCCTCAGACCTTGCTGGTCTGCACCATCGACTTTCTTCAGTTCACACAAGACTTGCAGTTGCCAAGGCTTGTTGGCTCCAATCCGGGTGCCGACACCGCAATCAGCTGCAGACGTCGTGGGACTCTGCTGGTCATCGTCGATCCCTCCTGGACCTCGTGAGCAAAGAGTCAAAACACCATCGACGACCTGAAATCACCCGACATCCGTGGTCATCCATCTTCCTGGCCACCGGTCACTGGCAAGTGACTTTGAACACTGTCCCTTCAATTTTCAGGTTTTCAGCATCTTGAATCCACCCTTGGATTCCACCGGACACTTCTTGAGTCGACGCAAGCAGCAAGTATTCTTTGATCTCCATAGAAAACAGCGACGCGACCCGACACCAAAATACACCTATGCACCCGGCTTCCCTGGGTGAGTGTGTGTTGGCCCTCGAAGTACTTACCTTGTAAGTGGCTTGCTTGTAGACTTCCTCGAAGTACCCTAGAACTTTAAAAATCAAACCGCGACTTGCACCATTGTAATCAATAGGGAACCCGCGGCTGTGTTCACACACTGCACTCGTCTCCCGTGGGCCTGTTACTTACCTGCTAATACTTCAGAAGTGAAGCCCCAGCGATTCCCCAGGCCCTAGGCCTTGTCATTTTGCAAGTCGACATTCTTATTAGGGGTGGGCGGAATTTGCGAAAGTGACTTTCACAAATTATCGCGAAAATTTTAAAAATCTCCGCAAACACGCGGAAAGATCGCGAAGATACGGAAGTTTTTTTCCCGCCCGTTCGCGGTATTTTCTGCGTGGTCGCGGCTCACCAACTTACCCATGCGGTTGCTTGCGGGCGCGGCCATCTTGTTTTCACTCTTCTCGCGGTGCATGATCGCGAGAAGAAAGACGTGATCGCGCGACCAATGACATTACTGCAGGCGCGAACTGTCGCGAGACAGTGCAAATGGCTACCAACAATCCAACACCTCGTGGAGAACGCGACCGGATCGGGAAAACTTGTCGGCGAACGCAGGGATTCAGGTAAGGCGATCGCGCACGAGAATGTATTATTTTACAGCGCGAGCAAGAAACAAATTATCGCTAAGCTGCGGAATGCAGAAATTTTGACATTTTCGCGCTCTCCGCGGAACGCAAAAATGTCAAATTATCGCAATTTCCGCGAGCGGAACGGAAATTTAGCCCAGGCCTAATTCTTATACCATTTTTTTAGTATATGGTCTGGTACATCCCTAGGGCTCCAGCCATATTTGTGCTTAATTTATTGTGAAACATTGACATTTGAATGTGTTCCTGACTTCTAATCTCATAAAGAGATTAGTAGAGTGTGTCTAGAAATAAATACATATATATTTGATATATATACCTGTGTGGTGTCCTTTCATTTGGTAATTCAAGAGATTATAAGGTAAAACAAGCTGCTTTACATTCCTCTGAGACTTAGCCTGAAGGCTGCTCTCCACAGCTACCACTAGGATAGCTTTCTTTAAAAGGTTGTCTTAAACCTATCTACCATAAGAGTCGAATTGAACTGGTGCATGGTGGCCACTATAACTAGTGACCGGCATATGCCCGGCCAACTTCTCACAGTATTCACTATCAGTATAATGAAAAATGGGCAGAAAATGAGGAACGCAGAGCCGCCCCTGTGCTCTTGGCATTGATTTTGCCACCTTTGAGACCAGGGGCTGCAAAGACAGTGCCAGGTGGTTGTAAGGCTCAAGCCAGGGTCGCATGGAGACCCTTAAGTTACGTACATGCCCCTCACACCAACAGATCTGAACGAAATGTGCATGCCGCAGCCAAACCAAAATCAGATGACCGTTTTTGGTGACTTTTCATGCAGATTGCAACAGCACCAGAGATATTAAGGTTATGACAGAATATCTTTTCAAAATTACACTCTGACTCACCAAAATACATTTATAAATACGTCACCCCTCTTCATCCATTGATACATGTGTCTTTCACATTTTGCTTCCACCCATTACACAATGCAATGGCATTGGCACTGGAAAAGATCTCCAGCCTGCCTTTATGCTAAACCATGCATTTTGCCTTACCACTGCTCACAGGACCATATGGAACAAACAATCATTTTTTCTTGCTCTTTTGAAACGAAATGTGTGCTTAGCAAAAGTGCTGCACGTTGCATGACACAAAATGTTTGAGAATTTAAAAAGGTACATGCGGTCTTCTTAACCAGCCAGATATACGCATGACCTAAGTCACGTGCACTACAGAGGGAATGACATGCAGTGACCCGATTAACTCGCCCAACCAGTCTTCCAAAACAACGTTTCTTGCTGGGAATCTTCTGGCAACAGGAAGATTGTTTGTTATCACATCGGGCTGCACATACACGACCGTGTGTGTTTTGTTTTTCTTGCACGTCACTCAGCTCTCATGGTGCTCACTTCCTTTCCAAGCACACGTGAGAAACAAGTATTGACAAAGCCAATTGGTCTCGCCTATGCAAGAGCTATTGGTTTTGCCAATGCCTTTTAGCCATGTTGTACATCAGCGTGGCTGCTGTTCAGCATGGCTGAAAGTTAGTGACAGAGGAGAGGGATGTGGAGTATCGTAGAGTGGCGTGTCGTAGAGTGGTGTGTCGTAGAGTGGCCTGTATTGGCGTGGAGGGGTGTGGAGGGGCGTGGTGTGGAGGGGCGTGGTGTAGTGTGGAATACAGTTGTGGAGTGGCATAGTTTCGTACAGGGGATGGCATATACTAGAGTAGTAAAGAGTCAAGTAGTGGAGTAACGTGTTGCAGAGTGGAGTGTTGTAGAGTGGCGTGATGTAGTGTGGCGTAGTGTGGAGGGGCGCAGAGTGGAATAGAGTGTCAGAGTGGAGTGGCATGGTGTAGAGGGGGGTGGCATACACTAGAGTAGTGAAGAGTTGAGTAGTGGAGTAGAGTGGAGTAATGTGTTCTAGAGTGGAGTGTTGTAGAGTTGAGTAAAGTGGCATGGAGTGGCGTAGAAGTGTCGTGGAGTGGCGAAGTTTGGAGGGGTGTTGAGTAGAGTAAAGGGGTATGGAGTTGCATAGAGTGGAGTGCCGTAGGGTGGAGTGGCAGAATGGAGCAGAGTGTCAGAGTGGAAGGGCATGGAGTAGATCGACATGGCATAGAATGGAGTAGCGTAGGGGGTTGTAGACTGGCATGGAGTCAAGTGACGTTGAGTGAAGTGGATTAGAGTGGAAGGGCGTATGGTGGGGAAGCGTAAAGTGGAGGGGCAAAGAGTGGAGTACAGTGTTGTACATTGGAGTAGTGTGGAGTATGCATGGTGTTGTAGTGCACTGCCATTACAGACAAAACATTTTCAATCAGGAAATTACCATTATATTTGCACAGACATAAGTTTTACTTAAAAAACTAAACACAAACGATAATGTGTGGAAATGGCATGTTTTGATCGTAATAAAATATTTGTTTCCAGCACCCTTCAGAATTCCAAAAATATATGCTTCATTTGTGCTCTCCTAATTCTGATCTATTCTGAAATATTTGCACAGTACATTTACATTTTTTATTTCGTTGTGTGCTAGAACAAAGCCTTTCCTTTCACACTCAGATTGCCAGATAAATCCTTTCACTTTGAAGTCAGAGGGAGAAGGAAAAGTAAATGCCAAGCTCCCTCAGAAACATAGCCTGACGTTGACCTCTGTCTTTGAATGCAAAGCAAATGTGACAAGAACAACATTTAAAGGCCTGTTTACAGAAAGTGAGCACTCGTGGAAGAATACAATAAACGGGCTATGCTCCATGTGAGGGATAAAGAAAGACATGCTGGATAGCCTCAAACAAATAAAGGCAATAAATAGAAAGCAAGCAAATGTGAGTTATAAACCACAAAGCCAATGGTAACCAATGGGTGGAATGCATTTTTAGGTCAGCTTTCAGAATGTACCCAAGAAGTCTTGAGCAATCAGACAGCTCCGCTGTCTGGTAGGCTTCGACCTAAATAAGGCCTTTATGCCTTGTAAAATATATTATCCAAATACAGCACTGTCTGTGCTCTTTACCTAAATAAGGGGACTTAACCCTTCAATAACCCTCAGCTCCTTTCCTTCCTACTGTAAATGCATGGTCATTGTTAAAGTTTGAGTTCTCTGTAAAGAAGAGGTGGGCGAGCCACTCAAAGCTCAAGCCAGATGCATGGCTCTGGTTCAGCTTGACGTCCTCTCTGACCTTCGAGCCCAAAACGAGCCAAGCCTTCACACACTTGGCAATCCCCCCAAATTATGTGGCAGGCTACTGCTTTTCAGGCAGGCCTACAGATTTTACTCAGTAATCTACCACTTTTTTGCAGCACTTTTTACCCACATGCGTACTCTGAGAAAAGACGGAAACACCTTTTCCCAGTATATGTCCGTGACCTACCAAAAGGTATTTTGCGCCTAACTGGAACACGTGCGGATAGTTTTCACCACCAATCCACATCACCTGCTGAGCTATTGGTATATGAAATTCAGCTGACTCTACCTTGGACTGTAAATATGCCAGACCCAAACAAGAGTCTGAGTCATGGCCGCAGGTGAGCGCCTACATGCTTCAAAGGAGCCCTCGCTGCAAACTGGGACTCTCTATAGAGGTTGCAATGTGGGCAAGATCTACAAATCTTAACCTCCATATGGTGTGGGGGGTGAGGGGGAGAGACATACCGACATTTGACATAAAATGAACTGATGTGTATTTACACTGTAATGTAAAAAATAACATACTGAATAAGATTTCGCTGGTGGAGCGGCGTTTTTGCTTTCACTCCCTGCATCTAAGAGTCCACCGCATTATATCACTCTTCCCTGTAGTAAGGCAATGAGCATTTCCAATCCCACATCTAGGTAAACCTGGAGATTGAAATGACTGAATCATTTGGACATTAAGCTCTCATGCAAGTGTCTGATGTTTATTGGATAACTCGGTGCGCTGTCTGACGAGACTGTCAGGTTTGCAATCATGGACTCTTGCCCCCGGAGCCCGAGGGTTGCCTGTAGACCAGTGCTTTCCAAATTTTCATGCTGGTGACACACTTTTTAGACATGCATCATTTCGCGACACGGTAATTGAGTAATGCATCAATAGCATGCGCAGTACCGTCCTTCATGATAACTAGACAGCATTGCCTAGACTGCATTGTGTGACACACCTACAGACAGCAGCTGACACACTAACGTGTCACGACACACCGTTTGGAAAGCACTGCTGTAGACAGATGGTGATCATAGTAACAAAGGAAGGAGAAGGGCGATAGGAAGCTGCAAGCATTGGGACATGCGAATTGAGAGATGGTGAAAGAAGGCGGTAAACAGCTGAAAAGACAAAGGAGGAGAATCGAGAACGAGAGAGAAGGTAGACTAAGATCCTGGAAGGTACACCTGTAGAGGAACAAACATCAGAGTTGTTAAAAAATCAAATGTGTGCAGCTCATCCAGCCCTGCTTTTACACTGCATTATGGTATCTGTAGTTCTGAATATTTATTACTAAATGCAAAACTACAAGCATCATATACAAAGAAAAACGGGTAAATAAACTACATATATTTGACATTGGAGTGACTTAAAATCAAAATTAGCTATGGGGTCTGGGCAAGGGAACAGCGGAGGGATAAAAAGGATAGAGTATAGGAGAGAGGGTAAGTGAGGAACTAAGAGGGCTAGAGAGAAAAAGAAGAAATGAAACAACTCTTGATTTTAGAGATTGTCTAAGTATATCGAAAAAACAAAGCAGTGGATACATCGCAGATGGCTCCAATTAAAAGTCTTTAAAAGTGGAAATATCATCTCCGGCACCAAATTTTTAATTCCGCTATTCCATTTGACCAACGTTCTTCCAACTATGTTTAAGTAACTCACCATTCGAATGCATAAGGTGGAAAATATAGGCATGACGGCATCTTCCTTGATTATTAGTTCACTTCTGTTGCCAAATATATTATTCTAATTTCTTTAAGAAAAGGATTTCCTTTTGTCCATTCCGTGCTCCTTCACACGATCAATAGCTGATTTTAGGTTGAATTTCGTGATCAGCTACTACTTTGGGCTATGTACACAGAGGAGTTGTGGCTATGATAAAATGTAAATAACTTGGCAACAGCTATAAATGCTGAACCAACGAGCCATCCCTCTTATGGCGAAGCTTGTGCAGTACCATTTTGTCATGCCACTCAACCGGGTGATAGAATCTTTATATCCTTCCTTCACACGTATCCTCCACTAGTGCTTCACTGTTTTTTCCAGTCGGTCCCGGGCTTGAAAATATGCTTCAATATTTATTTTTGGATTGAACCCTTTGATAAAAAGTCTTGGTCTTCCTTATAGCTTAGCTATTCTGAGTTATGATATTGTTAACCCATGATGCAAGGCAGTGGAAGTACAGCACTTAGAGAAAGGTTGACAAAGCGTACAACACATATGTTCTCACTATAGCATTATTCAGGAGTTTGCTGGTTTGCACCACATTTCCACGAAATCTTATGGATACGTTTTTGTGGGTAAGAAAATGTTGTGGGATCTACAAGCACACAACCTTGGAACACCCCGGGTGTTTTTCCCGTTTTCACAACTGTCTGGGTTTGGTAGGTTTTCCATGTGGCAGCCTGTCCAATCCCAACAAGTGCAGTTATTCACCATTGCAAGTGTGACGATATTGGGAGTTAGCCACACTCTCCTGGCCCATATGTAAAAACAACACCCAAAGGAATCAAATGTCCTCCAGTTTGCCATTGTGAAGGGATTTCTTTGTGTGAAGGGAGCAGAAAGACTGTTAAGGCTTTAGGGGTTAGAGTGGGGCAGATGTTAGGATGGGCCAAAACTACCCAATTTTATGAAAAAAATATATTCCTGATATACTATGGGCTGCACTGGTTTCCATGGGCAAAAAGACTGTTTTGTTCCTTTTATGAAAGTAGGTGTGTGGCCTATGCAAGAGTGCACCCCCTACACCACTTTATTTTGCCCCAAAGGCAAAATCCCTGGTGTCAGGTGGACTTTCTATCCCCCCCCCCCGGGGGTCATATTTAGGGTAATCTCCCCAATTGGGACAAAACTTCTACCTGTCCTTGGGGGGGGCAGCAAGACACTATTTCCCCTTCTGGTGAGGGTGTATGGCTTGATGCCAGGGTAGGCCACACGCTCTTTTTGTTTGTTTTGGAATGCCTGGTGTTTAGTGGGCAATCTGTCCCTCTGAGGGCAGATTTGGGGTGAATACCCTTATCCATCCCCCGGGGCAGGGGCCAGAAAATCTATTGGGCTGCGGGTGGGGTTGTGCATGGGCCCAGGGGAGCAGTCTCTCCCACAGAAATACTGCAATAATGTAGTCTCTGGTGTCTAGTGGGCTTTCTGCCCTCCTGGAGGGTGGATGGTGGAATATTGAGGGTATTCACACTATCTGCCCTCCGGAGTGGCAGAAAGACTCATTTTTTGTGGGGTGGGCCCATGGCCATGCCCATAGTGGGCAGTCTCCATCCCTATATCTTTTTTTATATTAGGCCCTGGTGTCTAGTGGGCTTTCTGCCCCCCTTGGAGGAGATCAGGGGTATTAAACCCATCTACCCCCTAAGGGGAGCAGAAAGACATTCCACCTGTGGGCAGCCCACCACTATATTTAAAAACAAAAGACATTCCCTGGTGTCTAGTGGGCTTTCTGCCCCCCCTGGGAGGAGATCAGGGGTATTAAACCCATCTACCCCCTAATGGGAGCAGAAAGACATTCCACCTGTGGGCAGCCCACCACTATATTTAAAAACAAAAGACATTCCCTGGTGTCTAGTGGCCTTTCTGCCCCTAAAGGGGGCACAAAGACTATCACTATATATTATTAGGGGTGGGGGCATGGCCATAGTGGGCGACCCCACCCCTATATTTTTTATTTTTAATTTACCCTGGTGTCTAGTGGGCTTTTTTGCGTCCCAGGTGGAAAGATCGGGGGTACCTAGCCCAATCCGCCCCCCAGGGGGAGCAGAAAGACTGAAATTTAATTGCTAGGGGGAGCACACACCCTTGCAAAAGGGGTCGCTCCCACTATCCCTGGTGCATAGTGGGTGGATTCCTGCTTGGGGATGCCTCTCCTGTGGCGATCCCCACGCAGGGATCCACTGGGCAGAGGTACCATTAGAAAGGGGTGATTCTGCCCTTTCCAACGATACCTCCACCAAGAGAATCGGTGCTCGAGGGGCTGAGATATGCCCCCGAGCACTGATTCAGTGAAAGTAAAGCAAGCCCACCATTGAGCAGTCCAAGCGAAAAATAATATAATACATTTTTACAGCTCCCCGGTGCCTGCCTGTTGCCAACAGACGCACTGGGGTGGGGGGGGGGGGGGGGGTAATGCGGGTGTTGGCCAGTGGCCGACACCCACACTTAAGGGGTTAAACACCAGCAAAATGTCCACTTTAGACCACAGGTATATTTACATCACTAAATACACAACATAGTGTTTATAAATATGATGTTTTAAACACGAGCACATTGATAATCTGTAAGAAGGCGATGAGACTTAAAACTGATGTCTAACCAAAATGTATATATACATATGAATTTATGTATTAAAGAGGCAGTGATCGTGATTCTTGGGTCTCAGTTTTCATTGAAAAGCCATTTTAGTTTGTTTATAACAAATTTCAAATCAAATTTTGTAAATGGCCACGATTTAGCATGTGAAACTTGTGCAGATCCATCTGGGTGGGTAAAATTAAGCAGTGGGTGGTCAAAAAACGGTGCTTTCCATTTTAACTCCCACTGCAAAATTTGCTGTCTTCAACAGGGAAAATTTTTTGAACAAAATTAGACTAAACTTAGCACAGCACAACAAGTTTATCCATGCCTTTTATTTGGTTTGGTGCAAATACATTGAGTGAGCTGGAATATTCTGAGATGTGAATCCTTAGTTTTAGAGACATTTGGCTCGTTAATTTGGATCACCAAATCCTCCATGGATGTTGGGAGCAACGGTGGTTCGTCCCAATGCTAGGTCCTGCATCAACCCGTAAGTACACTTCAGTCGGCCCCACTGAAGTAGGTGACAGAGCCTACCTTCCGTCTCCAGAGATGGGGTGGTAAAAGTTTCATTAGTATCACTACAAGATGGTGGAATAAGCTACCATTTCACTTAAAGAATGCCTCTGATCTACTGTCCTTTAGGAAGGGACTTAAGACATGGCTTTTTACTTTGTAAATACGCCCCCAAGGACTGGAAATCTAACATCTGAGTCTATTCAGTGTGCCCATTCTGCACGCGCCTAGACGCCCTCGGGTAGTAGTGCGCTATATAAATATAAAAAAAGAAATAAACCCCATTCTAGGCAAATCATTTACACTGGGGGGATGGGGTACTGGGCCTACAGCCAACCCCAGCTGGCAGTTTTCCATGGGGGTTGGATAAACATTAAGTTGGGTCTGGTGCCAAGTCCTGCAGGCAACCCCCCACTGTACATGGCCAAAGTGGACCCAGTGCACAGGGTTGATCAGAGTCCAGGCCCTCCAGTGAGCCCCTGTTACCTACAGCCAAACATTCTGTGCCCCAGGGGTTGGGTGCAGGGCACCGTGCAGGCGTTGCCCTGCATCCAACCTTGACTGCACACACCTGAAGACTGACGGTAGGTTGTATAGAAAGTCGAAATAGTATATCATTTTTTTTTAAAAACTACAAAAGCTTTATAGTTTACTACTACATTAACATATGTTTAAAAACCTGAGAAATTCCCTTTAAACACATTTGACTGAAGGTATAGGTATGAAATCAAAAATAAACTCAGAAATTGGGCATTCAAGGTCACCTACACACATGAAAATTGCAACTTAACTCTCCCCCCCCCCCCCAACTAGACTGGTAATGACTTCACTATATTTTTTTCCAATAAATAACAGGACTCAATAAAACAACATCGTTAAACCACAGAAAGAAATCAACCACACAAAGAAATTATACTGTATCCATTGTGAGGTCATAAATGTCAATGGTAAGGGGATATGTACAGTAACCAGTGGTGTAATTCATGTTACTGGTGATGGCATCTGTCACATGTGTTGGTTCATCCGCGTTCCATTTGAGAGGCGCGTTATGGTTTTCATGGCAGAGGCACAAGTTATGGTTTGTGTGGTAAACTATAACGTATCCATTTCAGGTGGCTCAGTTTTATTTATTAACCACTGAGAATGAACCCCAGCATGAAAAGAAAAACAAAAGAGAAACATGATTTTTTTCCTAAAGTTGGTAATTACGTAAAAACACAAACAATAATAGATTTTAAATCAAGTACATCATTTTTAGCATAGTGCATGTACATACAAGTGCTAGTATATATGAATGTGTACTTATTTGACAACCTAGCTACAAAGCAATTGAGTGCTGTAGAAGAACAGTACTAATTTAATAGATGTGTGGTACAGCACAAGGGTTCGGACGAGAGGGGTAGGAACAACAAGATGGGGGTGGTGTATTGGGGAATTCTCTTCAGGTGGAGTGCAGCAATGGAGTAGTTGCAGTGTGGAAAGGTGGATGTTAGTGGAGAAAGGCTGGAGCCAGACAGATTTGCATTGTGATGGTCTCCCAGACCCTTAGTGCGAGGAGCAGAAGGAAGCAGACGAAGAAACAGTATCTCCACTTCTCATTCCGGCTCTTTCAGGGCTCAAGTCACACGATGCACCAAGAGTCGCGAGAATAACTGAGTACCAACTCGGACTGTCGGGTACACTAGGTTTCTCACTTTGACTGCCTAGAAGCTTAATCAGCAGAAGCGGAATGTGATGCGAGTAGGCAGGGCGACCTTTGCTCAGAAGTGCCGCTCCATGGAGTGCACTCTCCTGGTGTGTGAGTGTGTCTCAGTGGTACCAAAAATCAGGGACACATGGCAATTCTGAAGTCTGGCTTCGATCAAATGGTCTTTAGTTTGCAGAACAGAGACAGCTGATGCCAGGCACTTGAGGGCACTTTTTCTGGGGCTGAGGTGGTCCATCAGTGCTCAAACCAAGCCTCGTTCGAGGAAATACCACTCAACATTAAAAACAGTCCTGACTTTTCAGGCTTGCATGGACTGCCTCCCTTGGATGGCATCACTGTGGTGGAAAGAACTATCACTGCAAACATTGCCTTTTGATATGATAATTAAGCTGTTTTGTTTCTAAACTCGAAACTGCCATTTCCCCCAGTCTCAATAACAACAATCGTGGTTCGTTAATTCAGGGTGCACAGATCCTCTGAAGGGAAACATGTGGCCCACAGACATGGCGTTAAAGATCGTGCTGTTCCAGCCCAAAACCTGCGCATCTGCAGCATGGCAGAGCATCAAGCGCCGCCTGACCACAGGCATGCCAGAAATGCGTGGGCACAGAAGCAGGGATAAACCAGGGAGCACTGCTTCAAGAACAGCCATAAAACCCAACAAAAGCCAGTGCACAGGGCTTCACTCAAAGCGCTCATGCAGCTGCCCAAACGGTGTGGTCAAAAAGGCTTGGAAAAACGCCAGCTAAAAGCTGTGTTTACAATAACAATGCTGGAATCAATGATATGAACAATCATCAGTTAAGCTTTCCAGAAAAGAAATTGTGTTCAACAAAAAAAAAACATTATGCATGCAACTAATCAAATGTCAGCTATCCATTTGAGGTTTCGGGAAGCCGATGAAGAAAATAACCTCATAAATCATAAAAACCACCATAAAACGTAAGCTTTGCTTTACAATCAACTGCAAGTTCTCTTCAAGTACATGGTTATACAAGCACTAAGACATCTCCTATGAGAAAAAACATTTGTGTGAGCTGGAAACGATAGTTCTTTTCAAACCATAATATAGTGTACACTTGCCAAGCAAATATTTCTCGGTCCCAGCATATGCTCTAAGTAAGAGGCCTTCATGCTGTTCATCAGTCAATAAAAACCCTGAGCCAGCACGAGGATTCCGAGATATATAGTGCAAAGTAGCTTTGTGGTACACTGGGATGCAAATGGGACTGCTTGTTCAACACTAGAGTGAAGAACCCTAGTCAAGATCTACGGCTCCATAGGAATCACCTTATATGTCAAAAATAAAGTTCATATGTATATGGTGCCTGGATGCATGCATCTGTTGTTGGAAGTTAATTGTACTCAATCTTACAAAACTGCAATTCAATAAGTTTAAGTTACAGGATTTTTTTTTGATCTCATATGCAAATATTTTTTCTTCCTAGGTTGAACAAATTAACGGTTTGCTGATGGTGTGGTGCCGACTGTGTGACACAGGTGAGGTGTGCATGCCTCAGTGCAATAAAATCCCAGGCCAAATGTAATCACAAAACAGCTCAATGCAAAATTAGTCTAAGGGCCCCAAGACTGTCTTTGTAAGTTTCAGGCCATATTGTTTAAATTGGAGGTTTCTACCCTTCTATCAAACGTCTTCTAGTCGCATAATGACTAAATGCAAACTCAGGTAGCCACCCTAATCAGCTGTACATTCATGCCTGGATACAACAGAATGCAGAAGACACTTTATTAGTACATGTGGAATGATTGCTAAAGTTTCCCTTGTCACAGGAGAAGAAGCTGAGTCAGTGGGCCCAGTAAATCCACTATGTTAGTGGCAGTTCAAAGTGCAGAACAAAATCTGCCTATGTCTGCAGTGCTCCCAAATGACTGATGGATTATTCTCTATACCTAGGTTCCTATTGGTTTAAGTGTTAGCCCTGTTTTCCCTTTAACATTTACGAATTTCACACGGAGTAGAAAACTCAACCACATGACTATTAAGAATCTCGCTGGATCATTCTGTGGTGCACAAAGGTGTTCTCCAGGGGCAGTCCCACCAGAGGAAAATAAATAAATAAATAAATATATATATATATATATATATATATATATATATATATATATATATATATATATATATATATATATATATATATTCACAGAAAAAA
Organism: Triturus cristatus; assembly: GCF_964204655.1. Taxonomy (NCBI): domain Eukaryota; kingdom Metazoa; phylum Chordata; class Amphibia; order Caudata; family Salamandridae; genus Triturus; species Triturus cristatus. Next base: position 860,583,848 of record NC_140581.1, read on the forward strand.
CCATAGGTTTCAGGCACGTTATAGTTTGGAATTAGCATTTAAAAAACCTCAGAAATTCACTGAAAAAACCATAGGTTTCAGGGGTGTTATAGTTAGCTGGACTTTTCACTTGTACAAAACCATTGAAATTCCCCCGTTATAGTTAGTTCAGCTAACTATAACTCGCGCGCCCGCAATGCACTGCTGATGACGTCACATATTACATCACTCATGACATGGTCAGTGACATCACTGATGACATCACTGATGACATCTCAAATGACATCACTGATGACATCACTGATGACATCACTGATGACATCACTGATGACATCACTGATGACATCACTGATGACATCATCCAGTGAATGTCTGTTTTTCTGAAAATTAAATATGTTTTATATATGTATATCTCAAGGTCGATGGAAGAATAAATGGGTATATAAGTGTCTAAATGGATGATTTGTTTTTGAAAAATTGATTGTGTAACTGACTGATTATGTGTATCATAGTGAATACATGGCTTAGTGAGTAATGTTTAAATATGTAAATATCTGTATCAGTCTCTCACTTTGTGTATAAGTGGCTGCATGGGTTGGTGAGTAGCTACATGGGTGTCTATATAGGTTATTAGTTGGTTTTTTGAGTATCAGTCTGAGTGTCTGCATGGTTCGGTGGGGGGTATTACGTAGTGCATAGGTGCATGAATGAGTGACTCACTGTTTGTATGTGTTGAAGACAGCATGTGTGCAGGACTGTATGGGTGGATGAGTGTGTGCATGGGTGTGTTAGTGAGTGAATGACTGTCCCAATAGTGTCTTTATGAGTAACTACATATGTTTTAAACTAGTTTATGTGACTATTGGTGTATATAAGTGAGTATATGTGAGAGTGAGAGATTGAAAGAGTTCCTGTATGAATAAGTATGTGTTTCTATAAGTGATTGTTTAAAATACTAAGTATGTGTAAGTTTCCGTAGAAGTAAGTGTGGTGGTGTGTGTATAACTGTATATGCAAGTAAATGTATGTTTGATTCTTTATTAGCATGACTGACTATGTGTGTGAGTAACTCTATGGATGAGTGGCATTGTGTAACAGGATGTATAGGTGTATGAGTACATATGATGAGTGAGTACATGTATGAGTGACTGTATAGGACTGTTGGTGAATGAGTGGATGTGTATGTGGATCTTAGAATTACTGAAGAGGTTGTTGTAACTGGTATTGGTATGTCCATTGTTTTGAACAATTTTAGTCTCTATTTTTGAATGTGTGTATCAAAGGTTATATTAGGGTGAGAGGAGGTCTGCCACTCTATCACAAGGATGATGTCATCAGTGATGTCATTTGAGATGTCATCAGTGATGTCATGAGTGATGTCACTGACCATGTCATGAGTGATGTAATATGTGACGTCATCAGCAGTGCATTGCGGGCGCCCGAGTTATAGTTAGCTGAACTAACTATAACGGGGGAATTTCAATGGTTTTGTACAAGTGAAAAGTCCAGCTAACCATAACACCCCTGAAACCTATGGTTTTTTCTGTGAATTTCTGAGGTTTTTTAAATGCTAATTCCCAACTATAATGTGCCTGAAACCTATGTTTTTTTCTGTGAATTTCAAAGGTTTTTTAAATGCTAATTTCTAACTATGCCTACAGAGATAGGACATGTGAAGAAAGAAGGAAAAATGCACAGAAAGAAAAAAAAGAAGTGCAGAAAGAAGCAACAGAAGTCCTCAAAGACGAAGAAAAGTGCAGGAAGAAGGATAACGTGCAGAACGAACAAAAAGAAGAGCAGAAAGAATCCTTGTTGCAAAATCATCCTGTACCCTCAACTTTTTCAGACGGATACTGGTGGTAACTGAGTCTGACTAACCAGTCCTAGAGCCAGTGCTATGTTAAAAGACACTTAGAATACAGTGAAAACACCTACATACACTAGGGAACATTATGCGTTGGGGTCCCCCTGTGATTAGCATTACCTCCTCTGTAAGCCCCTAGTATATAATAGGGCAGGGGGATTAAAACTACTTCTTAAAACAGGCCACAGGGCGTTTTGCACACGTTAACTCAGGCCCCGTCCCCTCCCTTCACCACTGTGTAAACACGCCCTGTGTCCGTTTTTAGTTGGGAGATTAAGTTCATTTGAATCCTGAGGGTCCCTAGGGTCCAACTAGCCCACTAGGTACCTCCAGTAAGTGCCACAGAGCTGCGTTGCAGAGAGGTGTAAAAAGTGGCACAGCCTGGACCACCTCTCTGCAATGCAGCTCAGTGGCGCTTACTGGAAGCACTTGGTGGCTAGTTAGCCCCCAGGGGCCCTCAGTATTGAAGGGAAATTATATCCCCAATTTAAAACGTGCCATAGTGTGTGTTTGCACACGTCACCTCAGGCCCCGTCCCCTCCCTTCACCACTGTGTAAACGCGCCCTGTGGCTGTTCTAAGTTGACAGATTAAGTCCCCTTGAATCCTAAGGGTCCCTGGGTCAAACTAGACCACTAGGTACCTCCAGTAAGCGCCACAGAGCTGCGTTGCAGAGAGGTGTAAAAAGGGGCTTGGCCTCAGAACACCTGTCTGCAGCGCAGCTCCCTGGCGCATACTGGAGATGCCTGTTGGGCTAGTTGGCCCTCGGGGACCCTCAGTATTGAAGAGGAATGAATTCCCCAACTTACAACTCGCCAGGGGGCGCGTTTGCAGAGTGCTGCAAGGAGGGGGCGTGGCCTCCGGCACCATGCCAGTCTTTTATTTATTTTAATTTTTTAAGAAGGGGGGCTGTGTGGTTCCCCTTCTTATTCTAATTTATTGGCCCTGATGACCCCATCCCCAGGGCCTGTCTCCTAATTATATTTTTTTGACCCCAATCCCCAGGGCCGGCCACTGTTTTTTATTATTTTAAAAAAATATATATTTATAGACACACCTAGGACATGCTGGACAAACCGTACGTACCTATCACCATGACGATTTGAGTGATATTCATTAAAAGGCGACTATGCATACAATGAATCCACGTGGAATGTATTTACACCACTAGTGAAGCTCTGACATGTCTGATGCCCTACCGTGCCTAATCCCGGTAGACACCCTTGTCGTTTATTTATACAAACATGGGTAGCTATTGACGGGCACATTTAATACACATGCACACCAAGCCATTCAAAGGGGATTCGACAAAAATTCGACCAAAACTATGTAAGAAACCCCCCTCACGGTTAATAAAACACACATCCACTGCCAGATGTGTAATACTTTTTATTTTATTCTCTGGAAAGGGGACGAACATCACTTGAGAGTCACAGCGCGCTCCTGGCAGAGCCCAATGCTGTGTTACACCCACCATTGCCTGCCGAGTGCCACACACCTCTGTGTTGTATTCCACCAGCTAGTGCATATGCTATGACACTCTCTAGCCCATGTGCACTGTAACACCACCCCGTGAATACGTCATGCCACACTTGTCTTCGCACGGGTTATATTGCCCCATCTAACGTGCCTTCCTCGATGCCTAGGTTATAACGCACAGTGCTATGCCATACATATTACAATCTGGGATCCATATCTTTGTCACAGTGTATATGCAACGTTACACTCCCCAGCACATATTTTATATTACAACTTTAGAGACTAGTTAGGTTACACAACACTGCCCTGTGCATATTACACTCCAAGGCGCACATCGCATAGCACGCGCTAGTGCCTGTGCTATCTCGCGCTCTCCAATGAATCTGTCATTGCGCACAATGTATTGCATATTATATTTCACGCCCGGTTCATCTTATATCACACTTTTTGGTGCATAGTTTATACCATACACTATATCTAGTTTTCATTTTCAATCGTGCTCTCAGGACTATGTTCTATATAACACTGTGTTCACCTACCCTTTTCACGGGCATTACATTTTGCGATAGGGGGTGGAGGGTCAGGGGGTGTTTCTGCCAAGTGAGCCCGGAGTCACAGTCACAAACGTCCTCTTCTTCCTGAATAAAAGTGAGATTATGCTGCATACTTGTTCATATTTTAAGTAGTTCGCACAGACACACGTTTTAAAAACAATAAAGTTTCTAATACCCGCCTTCTCTGAACAGTTAGCTTGCTGCCCCATTCCCCTCCTCCCCATCCTCTGTTGTGTGAATCCATGGACTAGCCTCCTCCCTCCTGCCATGCAGGGTCTGATGTGCTGCCACTGCCCTCAATTTAGTATGATGTACCAGTCCCCTCCTCCTGCCCTCCATTGCCCAATTCTATGCCCCATCATTGACCTCCTGCTTAAACTCTGTGCTTAGCTTGCTGCCCCTATTCTCCTTCCCCCTGCCCTCCGATGTCTTTGTGCATGCCCCTGCTCCATCCTTTTTGCCCACCATGTTCCATGGACCTGCCACTCCTATCTACTCTGAGTGTTCTGTTGAGCTGCCACTCCCCTCCCACCTGCCTAGCATTGTCAGATGACTGTAACCTGTCCCTGCCACCTCCACCCTGCCTGTCCACATGCCATGCCCCTATCCTCTTCCTCCTGTCCTACATGATCCATTGTACTGCCACACCCTTCTGCCCTCCCTGGTCTGTTGTGCTGCAACTGCTCCTTCTGCCTGCCCCGTGCGGTCTGTTGTGAGGCCCCTTCCCTTGAACTTTGTCTGTGCACAGGTCCTGACCCTCCCTTCTATCCTCCATCGTCCTTTGTGCATGCCCCTGCACCCTCCTTCTTGCCCATCATAGCCATTGTGCTGCCACTAACCCTCCCACTTGCTATGCATGGTCTTCTGTGCTGCCATGGCCCCTCCCACCTTCCCTGTGTGGTCAGTTAGCTGCCCCTGACCCCCTCCCACCTTCCCTCCATGGTCTGTGTGTATGCCATCACAGTCTCACTGTTCCTCTTCATGGTGTGTCTTGCTTCTAGTGCCCATCCTGCCTGACCTCCATGGCTATCTTGCTGCTCCTGCCCTGCCCCCTTGCCCCCAGCCCTCTGTTTACATGTGCAGACCCCTACTCCCTCCCTCCTGGCTTGTCTGTTCCATTGTAATGCCCCTGATCCGTCCCTCCTGCCCTTTATGGACTGTTATGCTGCAGCTTTCTCTCCTGTCTGTCCATTATGGTCAGCTAGCTACCATTGCCTCTTGCCCCTCTGTTCTCTGTTGTCCATGTGCATGGTCCTGTCCCCTCCCTCTTGCTTTCTATGGATTGTTGTGCTGCACTCCCGTCCCGCATGCCCTGTGTGGTGTATTGTGCTGCTGCAAACCCTGATGCCTGCCCAGCAGGGTCAGTTTGGTGCACCTCTCCATGTCCCTCCTGTCCTCTGTTATCCAAGTCCATGTCCCTACCCCATTTCCTTCCATGATCCAATGTACCATACTTGCGAACATTTTGAACTTGGTAAGAGGGAGATTTTGAAAAAAAACTGGGGTATTGATTTTCCCCTTTGAGTTACATTGAAAAAGAGGAGATTGTAGACAGGAGACAGATCAAATAAAGCCCATTTGAGCTTAAAAACATTGGACGTTTCCTGGCTGAATCGGGTCTGTTGGCATGTATGGTTGTACTACCATTGCCTCTTCCTTCTGCCCACAATGGTCTATTACATTGCCACAGCCTCTCTTGCAAGTCCTGTATTGTTGGTTTGTTGCCCCTGCCCCCCTTTCCACTGCCCTCCATAGTCTGTTGTGCTGCCACGGCCCTTCCTGCCTGCTCAGTGTGGTTAAATTGTTGCCTTTGCACCCTCCTACCTGCCTTCAATTTTCAGAGTCCTGCCCCTGGCCTCTGCCTCTCAACAGTATCCTAATGAACAACTAGATTGCTAACATTCTATATTTATTACAGAAGTGTGGAACGCCTGACGTCATCTTGATGTAATCAAAACTGTAATACCTAGAGCATTTCCTTTAGAAATTACATATATGAGAGGGTCTTATTGGCATCAAAATTATGGTTAGTGCTCTAAAAGATTCAAATAAGGACATATTTTCTGAGTTTTCAAATAGCGACAAAGCACTTTTAAATTATTTGTTATCTTTATGTTTTTTTATTCAGTTGACCACTTGATTAAATGTTGCACTTAGGGGAGAGGATGTGGTGTTCCTTCCAGAACTGCACACATTGCAACTGGGGAACCAGGTTGGAGTTTCTGCTTCAGCTCGACATTCTGTGATTCTGGTCAAATCACTTAGTCTCCCCATGTCTACAACCAAAATGAATTTGTTCTTGTGTGATGTAACCAATGCTCATGTAAAGCACTCCAATACCTGACAAGTCTGCACTATATAACACTGCAAAAACACAAAATAATAAGTGTTTTGCACACTTCTGTCATTGGGCTATATTTGGGCTACATCCGGGTGATTTTGGGCTACATTTGGGCTCTTTTGTCTCCGGCGGCCATCTTGGGAGATTTATTTGTTATGAAGTTTCCTAATTTCCTCATGTACTGCAGTCTCCTCAGTAGGAAATGCTTTCAGTTTTTTACTTTGATTCCATCATGAAGGTATTCAGATATGTCACACATTTGCCATAAATTCTGAAAGTTAGCACTCTAGTTGCTCATTAGATCACTGTAGTAAAACTACTGTTCACCATGGAAGTCTGCTCCTGGTATTAAAAGTGCATGTTTCAGTCTGCATGTCAGAATTTTTTAATGAAATAGAAGAGGATTTGAGAAGTCACTCAAAATGTGCCCTCATTTTCTTTCTTCAGCATTAATCATAATTTCTATGACAAAATGAACCCCCTCATTGTGTTACTTTTTAAATTAAATGTTTTAAGTGTTACCAGTTTATTCCAATCAAGATGGCTTCAGGTGTGCCATACTTTTGTCATAATGAAGACAGTAAGCGCTCTAGTTGTTTTTAAGAACACTCTGGGACATTCTGTCATTGGGCTATACTTGGGCTACATCTGGGTGATATTTGGGCTACATTTGGGCTCTTTTGTCTCTGGTGGCCATCTTGGGAGACTTATTTGTTATGAAGTTTCCTAATTTCCTCATTTACTGCAGTCTCCTCAGTAGGAAATACTTTGTTTTTTACTTTGATTCCATCAAGAAGGCATTCAGATGTGTCACACATTTGCCATAAATTCAGAATGTTAGCACTCTTTTTGCTCATTAGATCACTGTAGTAAAGCTACTGCTCACCAGGGAAAACTGCTGCTGGTATTGAAAGTGCATGTTTCAGTCTGAATGTCAGAATTTTTTAATGAAATAAAAGAGGATTTCAGAAGTCAAAATGTGCCCTAGTTTTTCTTTCTGCAGCACTAATCATACTTGTTATGGAAAAATGAACCCCCTCATTTTGTTCCTTTTTAAATTAAATGTTTTAAGAGTTACCACTTTAATCCAAGCAAGATGGCTTTAGGTGTGCCATACGTTTATCATAAGTAGGACTGTTAGCGCTCTAGTTGTTCTTTGGAACACTCTGGGAAGCTGCAGTAGAACACAAAGGAATCAACTGACAGTCTCTGCCCTTGTTGGATGTACATGTTTTACTGAGAATGTCAGACTTCATTCTCACATGACTGAGAAAGATAATGTGAATTTACAGAAAATAAGCTCTCAGTTTAGCTTATAGATCACCTTCCAAACCTCTGTTGGAAAAGCATGAGAAAATATTTTTCTCTCAATCATGATATCCCAGCAGAAGGCTTTTTCACATGGTGAAATCACCTTAGAACATACCACAATTTCTAAAATGAGTATGGTACCATCAACAAATGATTTATAATGTAACTAAAGTCTTAAAACCTTCTATTAACTGCAATGCTTTTTAATGAGGTGCTATCATGTATATTGGTCCCAAGATGGCTGCCAACACTTCTTGGATGAAGTGCTGACAGCCAATCAGATCTCAGGATGAGATGTGTGGTTAGGCTCCGCCCACATATATATATGATTTTACTTTTTTTTTTTTTTTTTTTTTTTTAAGAAGAAACCTTTATTACACATTAAAGAGATACAAACAAGGGCCTACAACCACAAGGGCCGGCCGCTAGAAAGCTCGGGAGCCAGCAGGGCGACTTCATACATTCAAATGAGCCAGGAGCAAAAGCTCCCGAAAGTTCGAAAGCACATATAACAGGCCGCGGCCATAGTCCAAGGGCGATCAAAAAGGACGGTTTCATATTTTCTAAAAAAAAAAGGAAAAAAACCAACAATAACACACAAACAAGGCAATGAGAGTCCGAAATAGCAGCGTGCGCTCCCCAGGACTATGATTTTACTTTTGATTTTCTCAGGAACTACTGAACAGATTGACACCAGACCTGCAAAAGGCACTTCCCTGAGCTGAGGACTACCTCTCTGCCAAATTTCAAGTAATTCTGTTCAGCCGTTCGGGCTGTACCTTGGACTAAAGGTCCCTATGGAAAATTGCATGGGGAAAACGCGTTTTGGGACCCCCCTTTTTTCTCAGCCCCCGCTTGACGAATCCCCCCGAGACTTTCAGGGTAGGAGCGGAGCGCCCCGCCTATTTTGAAAATTTTGCGAGGATTCGTCAACCGGCGCCAAAGTTATTCCAAATAGAATGTTGCTGATTTCCTATGGAAACACGGTCTTAACTATAACTATCTACTGGCAACCGCCAGTAGAATATATATATATATATATATATATATATATATATATATATATATATATATATATATATATATATATATATATATAATTTAAATCATACTTTATTATTGTAAAATACAAGATGTTCGAAACAGTTCACCAGGCTAGGAGGTCACTGGCAACAGAATATAGTCATAACTGTATACATAGGTGCATGATAGTACGGGAAAAACAAAAGCAAAGATAGGGGGTTGGGGAAAATACAAAATGAATAAGCGTATAAGCCAATACTGATCTGGCCAATAGAGTGTGAACAATAAAGTGTACAGAGCAAAAAATAAAAAACAAACCGAAAAGAGCAACCCCCTCCCAACCCCCTCTTCCCAGTCCGGCACATCTTCTGTAGTCAGTTCAGCAATACACTAGCCTGTGTTTCGTGACAAACCGCGCGTAATTCTTAAAACTCTCCTCCCGTTGAGTGCCGCTCATGCAATGCGGGCCCGGAGACATATTAAGACGACTACAAATATACTGAGTAAGTGCACAACCATCCTCCATCATCAAGGGACAGTGGCTAAGGTTTGTTTAATCTTGCGAACAAACCCCACACATCCTCAAACTGGGTACGTTTGCCCCGCATTTTAGATCTGTTCCTCTCATAGGTGGCTAGGCGGAAGAGTTTGGCCAACCATTCTTCGTGTGTTGGGAGTGTCGTCAGGCACCAGTGCTTGAGGATACACACCAGATATTTGTATCTTTACCTGTAAAAATATACTATGGTTGACCTCTGGAACACTCCCCATAAAGGTCCTTATCACCTAAAACGATGCATCAATCCTGAAGCTCTAATGTCCTAAAAATGTGCTAGCTGAACAAATAAATATCAAATTCTCCTCGTCGTCGATTCTTTGCCAGCAGCAGACCCGCCTAAATGTAGGAACATTTCAGACAAGGCTAGTTAATCTCCAATATTAACAACCTGGAACATATGAGCATATTGCAACACTGTTGGATTTTTGGTTTGAGTTTGCCCACTGAATTTGTCAAATTCTCGGACTTTGTTTGAAGAGGCTGAAAATTCCCTCTGTAATAGGTTTAGTTGGACCAGTTGGAGAATAGGTCATTATTAGAAGGTTTTTACTGTGAAGCCCCAATGCTGACAAAGCACTGAGTAGGTGGTCAAGAGTAGCTGTTTATTTTGCCTGGAAAATTGTGAAAATCTTTGAAGGGGTGAGGGGGGGCAACTCACTGGAGAGTGGCTGACATTAATTCAAGGATCCGCCCCAATACTTTCTTATTTTTCTCAGTAGGACGCCTTAACTGTGAAAGGTATGGCCACACGGCATTTGTAGCTCGCTGTGCAATAGGACTAAAGCGTCACCTCACTAATGACATGAAATACGAAACTGGGCTGGGTTTGCTTGTGCTCGTTTGTGCAGATGGACCCTCTTGCTGATTGGACTGGGTAAGTTTTACTGGAACTGCACATGGCTTGGCCCAAAAGCTACTATCACAGTGAGCAAAAAAAGATAGATTAGAATCCGGTAAGCACCAGTGCTAAGATTAATGTAAGCTTTCTAGCCATTACTTCTTGCTCAAGGTGCACAAAGCTCACATTTAATTATACAGACTTATATGCACCAGCATACAGCCTCTGTATAGCATCTGTTGTCAGTGGTGAGAGTCGTCTTGACAGGAAATGCTACTCAAAGCTAAACAAATGGTGTGTCATGGAGAGAATGATCTTCAGACATGCAAGATACCTGGGCAGGCATTAGCTGGTCTCATCTATAGGCAGTAATCCATCACCCTGGGCTCATTCAATCATCTCAATCGGTGCATTCGTCCTCCATCCCATTGGTCCAAAGTCCAGGTCAGCAGAAGGATCACACTTTGGCAGTAACAACAAAAGAAATCCTAACAGTTCATCTGCAGTTCTTCAATTACAGTTTGCCTGTCAATGAGGTGTCTCAGTGTCAAAATGATGTTGCTCGATGGGGGAATATTTAGAAGACCGCGGTCTTAACCACGGGTGTTCCGACTATGCAAGCGCAACCACGCTTGCCTTAACCATTCATATGCCTAAACCACGCATATGCGTGGTTAAGGCAGCGCGTGGGCTAGCTGCTGGTTAGACGGTAGCAGGAAGACGTTGCGTGAGGCGAGTGAGGCTGGGGGTTAGGCTCCAGGGCAGTGGAAGGGGTTGGGTAGTTTAAGTCACAGCGTGGGGTGGGGTAGTGTAAGTAAAGGAGAAGGGTTTTAGGCCTTAGGGCACGGGGAGGGGATTGGGTAATGAGCGCGGGGTGGGGTCGGGTAGTGTTAGTAAAGGGGCAGGGTTTTAGGAACAGTGTGGGGGCAGTCGGGGGTAGTGGCAACCTTAACGACACATACCCCTTTACCATTCGTGCTTATACCACAAAATTGGAAGAGGCTTGCGTGGTTTAACCATGCGTGCTTCTATCACACACAACCAGCTCGATGTATTTGAGCAATGAGAGCGTCTGAAGTTTACCTGATGAGAACCATACGATGGTCCCTGTTAATTACTTTGAAAAGTACTACCCTAGGCTCCTCCAGGACAGCGGACCTCAAAAAGCATACCATGATTGGGCCAGAATCCACTGTGTGACATGCTGCTTTCCAACACAAACTCTCAGCGGAAAAAAAACAAAGAAACAAACACAAACAAACGCAAACAAACACACACACCCCACCACCCTGCCCCCTCAGATTTAAAAAGTGTAACTGCTTCAAATACCAGTTCCAGGTAATTAACATCATAGTAAGGGCTCTAGAGACTAGCACAGAAATTCTGTGTGAAAGTGAAATAATGCGAAATTATCAAACAAATCAATTGGAAAATAAACTAATGTGCAGATTGACAGAGAAAAGCATTTGAAAACGGAACCACTTGATTGGCCAAACAGGTATGCACTATATTTTGCTGGGTACCACTAAGATGGATTAAAGCACAGTAGTTTAAGACTATTATTAAAAAAATAAGAGAATTTGTATGCAGGTCTGCTTTGCTTATATACCAGTGTATATGGAGGGGATTTCACAATTCGTGGCTCATACAAAAGGAATAAGCCATTAATAAAAGGCTGGGTTTTGATTGCCTTCTCTACATTATTCGTCAGTAATACGAAGTGTTGCACGGAATAACGGTGAAAACGCAGTCACTTTTCAGACAGTTTTTGGGTGCCTAGCAAAATCATATATGCAAATTATGAGGAAGGCATCTTATTAACAGATTTCTGCAAACACTTCAACAGCGAAGACTGGATATTTGAATCCTGCTATGTTTAATGCTGCAAAAATAATTGCTTACACTGCCATCTAGCGAGCAATGCCATCTAGTGAGCAAGTTGCTAAACGAGCAATCCTGAGTCTAAACACAAAAAGACCTGTATTGATTGAAAAACTATTTGGACACAATACAAAGTATAAAACACAGCCGTTGAAAAAAAAAATGCTCAAAAGGCTTCACGCCGTGGTACCAGTGGTACCACAGACCATTGTTTCACCATCTGTTCAGAACAGACAATCGTCTGACACATGTATTATTCTATCTTTTGTGCCAAAGGCAAATAATATATTGGCGGTCTGGGACCGTTCATTTCCAGCCTCCCGCTTGTGTGCTGTTGTCATGTTCCTTAGCAGAACGACGCACTCCTCCCGCCCACCTTAGCACACACCGTACCAAAAACACTAACCACAGACCGCACTGAGGATAACTGTAAACAAAGGGGAAATGTCCGAACTGAAAGCGGTCGTCCTACGTCTGGCAAAACTAAAGTAGGAGAAAGCATGAAAGGATTGTAAGTAAACCCCTCAAACGGTGAATTTATGAGCTCTAAAGCATTACGGTCGCGTAGGCCTTTTAGAAGCTTAACACTGCCTCATAAAATGGTATTAGGCCTCAAAAACGTTTTAGCAAACGCGACAAACTGGCCCATTCACCCTATTGTACGGGCAGCAATTATGCAGGTGCGCGATGAAAGGGTGCAGCGAGCAAACACGTTCGACCTCACCAAGAAGTGTTGGCAGTCCTGACAAAGAAACCTCAAAGGGTGTAGTATTTACACACGCCCCCGGCAGCTCGGCATTTATGAGGTACCCGGCGCGAGACCCGCAGACACTGCTGCGCGAGCAACAGACACATCAGCTTTTGGCGGCAGAGCAAACAATCAATACACGTGCTACGGCACGGCTCGCGAGGTCCGTGGCCGGCAAAAGGGAAACTGAAAATAACAAAGCTCATTCATAAGGTAAATAACGACGTAGTCCTGCGAGTAAGCTTTTTGGCTGTGATCCAAGAATCACAAATTGCCTCGGACATGGAGGAGCAAACGGACCTTCCGAACATTGATGTGTTACTGGGCTTTCACTGCACAGCTCTTGTGAATTTCCAGGAATATTGATCAAAACGTAGCTTACCTGAGGGGGCGTGGCTTGGACGGCAAGGGGGATGCTTGCCTGAGTCAGCCGCTCAGTCATACCAGGAAGAAACAGCAGCGAGTTGGCGCAGGGCAAATTGGGCCACAATGCGATTTTTGGGCCTCGGAAAGTGTGCGGCAGACTATGGAAACAAATGCGTGTGACCCTTACCGAAAATAAGAGTGAACTTGCCGAGTTTCCAAGATCCCGAGGCAGCGAGAAAATTGCGCTGCAAAAGCGAAACTGAAACTAAGTGAAACCGAGCACAGTGAGCCCGGGACGGAGGGAAGCTGTGCGACGCAACCACACTCGGCCCACACTGCGCCGCCACATCGCCCCATCCCAACCGTGCTAATAGAGACAACTGTACGCGTGTAGGGGGGGAAGGAGTAACAAGGTAGTGAGCAGGGAACGGATTGGTGAAATGGTGAAAGCTGGCCGGCAATGAGCCTGAGTGAGGGCAGCGTCCAGAGTATCGGACCGCACGCCAGACCAAGCGATTTTGAGTGAATATAGCTGGTTTAGTCGGGAGTGAGGAGCGCCACACGCAGGCACGGACCCGGCGGATGACAGTCAGAGCGTAGTCAGACCAAGAGGGAACAACACCGGAATGAGGTGCGGAATGGGGGAGGTGTCCTGCGGGCGACAGAAGAGGCAGAAATCACCGGCACCGCCACTACAGAGAAGGTGTTAAGCTATTTAAAGTCGAGCAGTACAAGAAGGAAAATGGCGGGCAAACCACAGCCGCAAAACCGAAACCCAGCAGGCTCACAATGAACAACAACACTGCCATCTTAGGGGAGGAGCAGGGTTAATGGATTCGTCGCCATTACCACACGGAGGGGGAGACTGAGATCTCGAGCACTTGTGAAGTGCAGAGCGCTCAAACAACCGAGGGATAGGAGCAGCTCTGGGAAGCGTACCCTCAACTTGAGGAGCACCACCGCTATAACTGGAGGAGAGCGGAGGACTGGGTGAGGCACGCAGCGCTCACTGTACACGTCAGCTGTCTGAACATAGCCCTCAACTTGAGGAGTGCCACCACTGTAAACGGAGGTGAACCGAGCCATTACCACACGGAAGGGGAGACGGTGATCGCGAGCGCATGTGAACTGCAGGGCGCCCACACAAGCGTGGGATAGTAGGAGCTCTGGAACAGAGCCCTCAACTCGAGGAGCACCACCGCTGTAACTGAAGGAGAGTGGAGAGCGCAGAACTGGGTGAGCTGCGCTCACGGACCAGGTCAGCTTCCTGAAACATAGCCTGAACATCGCCCTGCAACCCGACCACTACCCTCCGAGGCACGAACACTGCCAGTGCAATACAGGGAGATTACAGGGAGTTAATAAAAAAAAATAGGGAGGCCAGGAAGCAGGAAAACCGGGCCCCCAGTTTGAGTTCGAGCACAAACTCAGAGTGAAGCACCATACGCCACAAGCGCATCCTAAGCAAGCGTGTCACACCTTGACCAGGCCCTACACGACAATCATCCAAAACCACCTGCCTGCTACAAGAACACAAGATTAACTGCCAGAAGGGCGACCACAGTGCAATAACCCTGCAAGTGGAGTGGTCCTAGCGTGTAAGAGAGAGCAAGTGGGGCTTACAGCAGACACTGTAAAAGGAGTGCAAGGGGGCAGACTGGAGATCAGAGAAGGGTGATACCCTCCCAGGGCAGCTCCCAACCAATTGGCAGCAACCGAAAGAGGGGCAACTGTCCAAGGTCTGACTATCCGAGGAGAGCTGTGAAGGAAGGTGCAAAGCGGATCGCCTAAAGGGACCCCCATGCAAGGGCCACAGAGAGACTCCCTACACGATACGGGAGGACCAATAGCACAAGAACAGACCCCCCTTGCACTACAAGAGAAACACCCCGCAAATCAACGGTGGAGCCTAAACAGCCCCATCAGACACAAGGGAAGACGACTCGAGAGCATAAAACGCTGGTCGTAGTACCAAGAAGAAAGGGAAGATTTAACCAGCAACAAGAGAAGAGAGGACTAGCAAAAATGGCGGGGACCGAGGCAAGACTTCAGCAACAACTAAAAAAAGGTGAACCCACGCTAACAGACTCTCCTATCAAGCAGAAACCAGACATCTACAGCACACTAGAGAGGATTCTAAAAAAGCTGGCGGATGTTCATGATCTGGCCAAGACCACAAAACAGACCACAGATGTAATTCAACTAGAGCTGGCAGCAGTTGGGGCAGACATGCATGCAGCAAACAACAGATTAAACGCAGCGGAGCAGAGAATAAGCGACATTGAGGATGCGGACCTGCAAGTAAACAAGGAACCATAGCTACGGCAACACTCCAGAAACAAACGGCAGAGTTGGAAAATCGAAATAGACGGGGGAATATAAGAATCCTAGGTGTACCGGAGGGAGCAGAAGATAAAGCGGGGTCATGCCTATCCTTCATCGAGGAAATGCTACCAAAAATCACAAACCTCAAATTCGACCATCCCTTCGAGCTGGATAGAGCTGTTGTAAATTGGCAGCGATTGGGTTAGCATTAGCGGAAGCCATCTTGTATTTAGAGGCTATCTTGTCCATTTTGTGGAATCCATTTTGTATTTCTGGCAGCAATTTTGTTTGCCATGTGCTGCCACGTGCTCACCATGTGCTCTGTCCTCCCTCAGTGTTGACTGCTCTTGTAATCTGCCTAGAAACTAACTATATTTAGCATCTTCCACCTTCGCACATGCCCAGTTGAGTTTGCAGCTGTCCTTGCAGCTGTTAGTAGTATGTTACTGTCAGGATGTGTTTACTAGCATTGGCAAACTGTTAACTCCTCCTACTCGTCGACTGTGCATTTCTATAGGACCTTATATGTACATAACACCTTCTCCTGTACTTGTACCGCCTTCTTTTGAGCCCCTGTGTGGGTATAAAAGGATCATGCTCCTTCTGTTCGGTGTACTACTTCATGCAATACCGAAGGGTGCTGTGTGAATGTAGTTCCACCTCATGAGGTTTATTAAACTTTGTATTTTCTATTCCAGTTTCTGTGCCAACTTCTTCCTATTGGTCTGAGGACTCTGTGCAGAGAAGGGCGAACCCCTTGCACTGGTAGGCCATGCTGAGGCTTACTCCGACAAACTGGCGCCCAACGTGGGGCTCATCGGCGACTCGGATGCCCGAAGGATTGGTCGCGACGAAGGATTGGAATCTCGCTCTGGATGCGATCGCTGCCCGATGAGACCAGAGTCTTGGCAACCACGGCGTTTTTCCTTTCTTTCTGATCTGACCATCCAGGTGATGTCGGTCCTCGACTGAGATCTCTTCTGTTGATTCGCTGCGCAGTGACCATTTGGTCTATTTTAGAACTTGGCATTTGGAACCTGGACACCAAGTGATTGGTAAGAGTCGTTCTGCGGCGCTTGCTGTTGGTTTTTATGCCTGGGATTGGTAAGGTAGTTTAGTAACACTTACTGCGGCTTTTGTATTTTGGAAATTGTGTTGGCCAACTTGGATTTCTATGGGATTCATATATAAATTGCAATTTATATAGGCAGGTAATGAGGAGAATTTTCTCTATCTGAATTGATTTGAACAGCACATCGTACTAAAGGTACCTTAAGTGCTACTTTGATTATAATACTGCATATTTTGCACTATTTTTGGCATGCCTGTTTTTAGCACACTTCGTAGGATATGTTGCTTTTGTAGTGGTACCAGTTTGAGACTCAAGGAAGCACAACCAGACCCCCCGGAGGGGACGCCTAATAGGGATATGTATATTAAGTATGGTCTTTCTTCTATAATGTACAGCACATTATGGAATAAAGACACTCGTAAGGGTTCTGAGTCTGAGTTGTGTTGGCCTATGCATGAGTCATTTGATTTACGAAAGATTGAGTATGTGGAACAATGTATGTTTAAGCGAAAGACTAGGCAAGATATGTTTGACTGTGTACGAATGTGGGAGAAATAAGTGCATGAACAAATGAAGCGTGAGCAAGTCTTGATTGAAAAGGAACAGCGAAAGAACATTTATGCGAAAGCATTAGAGTTGAAAAACAAAGAAATAAAAGAGTGAAAAGAGAGAGAAGATAGGGAGCACAATTTACAGGTAACTGGCCAGAACGCTGTTCGGCGGCCCCTTTATCCCATACTTAATAAACCACAAGATGATTTCTTATTATTAGATCGTCCTCCACCTCCGTATACTGTTCCTTCTGCCCCTCATGAGTCAGATGAGGACTCCGGTTCAGAGCAACAGAAGGCACGAGAAACTCGTTCTATGTTGACCGCTGAGCGTGCGTCCCAGCTTAGATCTGCTGCTCGTAAAGCAGTTCGTAGCACTGCCCCCGCCTCTGAACTTCTAGATAGTATGAAAGGGTCGCAGGAAAGGGAGCAGCTGTATTTTACTGAGGTGTTTGCCGCAGAGGTCCTTGAGGTGTTTAGGAATTTTTTTTAGGAGCTAGAGCCAGACGATGTAGCAGATAATTGTAAGCAAATGCGTGATGGTCTTTTTGTTTCCTCCCAGGTGGCTGATACAATCAGGCGTTTGGTTAAACTGCGTGTTGATGCAGTCAGTTTGTGAGAGGAGAAAAAGGCTGCAGACGTAGCTGCACAGACATCTCAGACCGGCATGGCACAAGCTTCTATCTTCGGAACAGATAAGACTATGATAGTTCATGCAAAACCTATGCGGGAGGCCGCGCCTTTGTATGTTCCTCCTAAAGGAACGGGTACAAGTGATAAGGCTTCTATCGATGCAAAGGGTTATTTTATTTATAATTGGGTTTACACTCCTTGGAATAGGACGGATGTCATGGTACTTAAAACTGCATTGCCTGATCCGCGGAAAAATCCAGCCGCTTTTTATGAGGAAGTTGAGGGTGCTATTAGCTCTTGTACTATGACTTTGCCTGATATTGATTTCTTTTTCGGATTGATATTACCGCCTGATATGTGGAGAACTGTTCGTAAAATTGATGATCGTGCAGCTTTTGGGGCGTTATGGAAAGACTTAGAACAAATGGATGTAGAAAGGGAACCCGCACAGAAGCCATGTCAGTTAATTTTAGATCTTCCAGCAGCTATATTAGTTAAGTTAAAAACGATTATTCCCCCTAAAAAGATAGATTGGACTGTTTTAGCGTCTTGTAAGCAAAAGGCAGATGAATCGGTCTCTGATTTCTTTACACGCTTTGAAAAAGCATTCCACGATTTTAGTGGCCAGTCATTGACAGATTACACGGACAGACATCTGTTTGTCGATAAATATGTCGCAAACCTGTTGCCAGGAATAGCTAGTCACCTAAAAGCCAGTGAGAGTTCATGGACTACCTCTTCTCCGGTTTCTCTCTCGACTATGGCTCAGTATTATGAACACCAGGAATTAGAAGCAAAGGGTAATGAGGATAAGAAGACTAAAGAATTAAAAACAAAGGTTATGTTGGCTCAGGCTTATGGTCCACCTTCTAGAGGTAGTGATAGAGGTGGACGTGGATCTTATGGTTCGTCTTTCCCTTCTTATACTCGTCCAAATTTTTCTGTAGACCAGTGCGCGTACTGTAAGAAATTTGGGCATTGGGCTTCCGATTGTCCAGCACTGCGTGCTCCGCTGTGTCCACGTGGTCGGGAACAAATAAGAAATCGTTCAGGATATTCATGGCCTAGAGGAAGCACAGGTGATCGTGCTAGGTTTGATGCTAATATACGTGGGAAGGATGGGTTTAACATTTTTGATAGAAGGAACCAATATCAAATGTCCGACTATGTGCCGTCTGATTTTCAAGATTCTGCTTATGCATAGGATTGCCTAGGATGGGGTAAGGAATCAGTTGAAGTTCCAGTAGATCAGAGGGGTCCCTATGTTACAGCACATGTTTTGGGTTCTACTGATCAGTTTCTGGTTGATACAGGAGCTACTCATAGCGCCTTGTCTAAACAATTGGTTCCAAGGGCTCCCCTATCTGGCTTAACCATTACATCGATAGGTTTCGATGGAACACTTTCCCTTAGCCCACTGTCACAACCACTTGCATTCCATGTTGATAAATTTACTACTCCATGTCCATTTTTGCTTTCCCCGAATACACCAGACAATATTGTGGGTCTTGATATGCTCAAGTATTTAAGGGCTACGAT
The DNA here is from genome assembly GCF_964204655.1 of Triturus cristatus. Classification (NCBI taxonomy): domain Eukaryota; kingdom Metazoa; phylum Chordata; class Amphibia; order Caudata; family Salamandridae; genus Triturus; species Triturus cristatus. The sequence goes on from NC_140581.1 coordinate 860,602,910, forward strand.
ACGATGTTCTCCAGAAGGTGTACGTGTTATCTTGAATGACAACCATCCTGTGACGGAGAGAGCTTGGCTTGTTAAAGAGGATATTGCATTAGCTTCACTCCCTAGTACTTTGTGGGCTACTTCAGACACTGATGTAGGGCAAATGGTTATTCCACCAGTACATATTAGTGTCAAGGAGGGCGCTGCGCTGCCACGTTTGCCTCAATACAAAATTTCACAGGAAGGCGAAGAAGCACTCATACGTATTGTCCATGATCTCATTGAAGTGGGGGTTGTTGAGGAAGTTCCTTACAATGTTTGTAACAGTCCGATTCTTCCTATTCTGAAAAAAGATACTGACACTAGGTTTTACCGATTCACTATTGATTTGCGAGAAGTTAACAAGATTGTAGCACCACAATACCCCGTGGTTTCTGACATAACAACACTTCTTACTTTGGTTCTTCCGACAACAACTACATTCTCTGTGATAGACTTGAAGAATGCTTTCTTTTCGATCCCTATTCATCCTGATAGCCGATATTTGTTCGGTTTCACTTTGAATAATCTATCGTATAGATTTTGTAGAGTTCCTCAAGGTTATACTGAGAGTCCTAGTATTTACAGTCAAGCATTAAAAAGGCAACTGGATTCTTTTGTTTTGCCTGAAGGTGTGGCTCTCATACAATATGTCAATGATATCTCGTTGGCAGCCGATACCCCTGAACAGTGTGAAAAATGTACTTTGTCCTTGCTTTCTTTTTTTGCTTCACATCATCACAAAGTGTCACGAAAGAAATTGCAATATTGTAGACCGAAGGTAACCTACTTAGGTCACCTTCTGTCTAAGGAGGGCCGTGCACTTACATCAGATCTCATTCAAGCAATTTTAGACACACCAGTACCCTCTACTCAGAAAGATGTCCGCGCATTCATTGGTCTTACTTCTTTTTGTAGGCAATGGATATTAGGTTTTTCACACATTGTTAAACCCTTACTAGCACTTTTGACTAAAGATACTCCAATGCCCCTCCCATGGACAGATGAATGTGAGACTGCTTTCCGACACTTACGACAAGCCCTTTGTTCAGCACCAGTTTTAGGTACTCCAGATTATACGAAGCCTTTTACACTCTATGTACATGAGAAAGATGGATGCGCATTGTCAGTTTTAGTGCAGACACATGGTGACAAACAGTGTCCCTGTGCATATTTTTCAGCAGTACTTGATCCTGTTGCTTGTGCGTTGCCTGGATGCTTCAGTTCAGTTGCAGCAACAGCTGTGTCAATACGTCAGAGTGAAGGGATAGTTTTGTCACATAAGCTGTTGGTGCTAGTACCCCATGCGGTTGATGCCCTTTTAAATCAGACAAAGACGCAGCATTTAACTAGTACTAGTCTGACAGGATACGAATTGACATTGTTGGCCCCTCACATTACACTGAAGAGATGTGTGACACTAAACCCAGCCACTTTGTTGCCATACCCTGTGACTCCGTCTCAGTCGCAGGAATCACACAATTGTATATTCCTTACTGAAGAACAGAAAAGGGTTGCGTTGACTTACAAGATACGCCCCTTTCAGATGTAGATGGGGAATTGTGGGTTGATGGGTCCTGTTTGAAGTTGCCAGATGGTATGACCTCAGCTGCATATGCAATTACGACACTTCACACGGTAGTGGAGACAGCTCGAATACCACAGAAGTCAGCTCAAACAGCTGAACTAATAGCTTTGACACAAGCATGTGAGCTTAGCACTGATTTTTGTGTGAACATTTATACAGATAGCCGCTATGCTTTTGGAGTGGCCCATGATTTTGGCCTGCTCTGGAAGGAAAGAGGCTTTCTTACGTCCCACAGGATGCAGATAATGCACGGGGAACTAGTACATAATCGTTTGACTGCACTGACATATCCAAAGAAAATAGCTATTGTGAAGTGTAGTGCACACAAGAAAGTGACTGATAAAGCAGGACAAGGCAATGCCTTTGCAGACCGTGTAGCTCGTGAGACCGCAATGCAGCGAAGCACTACTTCTATGTATGTAGTGAAGTCACAAGCTGAACGTTGGCATGATGCTAGGCAAGAAGTACTAGACATACAGAAATCTGCTTCTGTGAAAGAACGTAAGCAATGGTTTGAAGAGGGAGAGTTGGATGATGAGGGCTGTTGGCGGAATAAGCAGATGGACAAATGGAAACTGCCCATAGCTTTTGTACAACCTATGGTTCAGATGGCACATGGACTGGCACATGTTGGAGCTTCAGCAATAACGAAATTGCTTACGCAAGTTTGGGAGCATCCAGAAATTGCCAGCACAGCTAAGAGAGTAGTACAGTCTTGTTTGATCTGTTTGCAGTACAATCCTGGAAAAGGGACACAAACTCTTGCAGGAGGGTTTGCTACACCGACTGCACCGTTTGAAGTTTTGCAAATGGATTATATCCAACTTGAACGCTGTAAAAACCTGAAGTATGTTCTAGTGGTGGTATGTGCCTTCAGTAAATGGATAGAGGCATACCCAACGAAGGATAATACTGCTATCACCACAGCGAAGGTGCTTTTGAAGGACTTCTTCCCTAGGTATGGTGTTTGCAAACTTTTGTGGAATGATAATGGACCTCATTTTGTTGGGGAAATTATTAAGCATGTCTTGAAAGGATTAGGGATCAAACAGAAGTTCCATGCGGTCTTCCACCCGCAATCAGCAGGGCTAGTGGTAAGGTATAATGCTACTTTGAAGCTGAAATTAGCAAATAATACTGGCTTCCACATCCTTGAATTGGCCAGACGCATTACCTTTGGCATTATTGTCTATTAGATCGGTGCCACATTCTCGAACTGGCCTTACCCCTTATGAAGTGGTGTTTGGGAGACCGATGAACATTTGGGGAGTTCCTAAGCCACGCTCCATACATGATGTACCATGTGTTCTAATGAGTGATTATTTGGCACAGTTAACCGACAGTTTGGTTTCTATTCATCAACAGGTGCGAGAAGCACTTCCTGACAGATCCACAGGTGAGGCCCATGAACTCCGGCCTGGAGACCATGTAATGGTGAAAGTCTTTGAAAGGTCGAACAACTTGGATCCGAGGTTGCGAGGACCAGAGCAGGTGCTCTTGGCCACGAGGACAGCAGTTCGAGTGACGAATCGGAAGAACTGGGTCCATAGCACTCACTGCAAGAAGGGGCTACCTACCTTGGTGGAGCCTGCTGTGCTGACCGACCATCGAGAGATCCTGAATGCGGAGAAAGGCCACGCCATATCACCTGACGAATCTGAGGAGGTCTTCCCGGACCACACGATTCCTGGAGTATCCCGATACCAACTGAGACCGCGGAAAGAGCCTGCATCGTCGAAATAGACTGGTTGAGCAACCGCCCTGGGTTAGTGAAACGGAATGCCGATGTGGCGGGGGGGGGGGGGGGGGATCAGTCCTGTATAGTGTAGCGACACCCGTCTTGACCCTCGGTGAAGAAACCAACGGCTGCCCAGGGATAAGAGCTCCAATGATTGTTTCCAACGACGAGCTGATCTTGTCCACAATGAGATCAACTGTTGCTAAGAGAAAGATCATTTGTGCTATAGGGTTTGTTGTTGCTATGGTGGCTGTAACAGTAATAACCTGGTTCGTTGAGAAAGTGGCACCTGCTCGAGAGTTTTTGATCACCACTACTCCAGTATCAGTTGAACACCACTACTTTACGCTTCCCTACCATGAGCAGAAGCATCGACAATCCTACTTAAATATTACCTTTATCCAAATGTTGCATCATACTCATAATGCCACAAATACTACCAACTGTTGGGTGTGTGGGATGATACCTGCACATCAAAAGAAAGGAGGAACACCTTTTATTCCTCTTCCCTTTTCTCATAATGGTTCTTGTCAAGCTTGGTATGCGCTTTTGTTTGCATCTGGAAGACGTACAGTAGGGGGGCTTCTTTTTCGCCTTAATAAAGTATGCTACCAAGATAAAGATGGTTATCCTCAAGCCAAAGGGACCGAATGGGAAGAGTATCAACCGGACAATATTTCAACACCATATGTCTTCACAAATATGAGACCTTTTCCCAGTAATGAACAATTTGTGATTTCTGTTACTAGAGCTAAAGCAGATCTATGTATAAGCAGTATTGGGAGAATTCCAGTGGGGAAAAGCGAATGTACAGTAATTCTGACTATTGAAGGTGTAAATAACAGTTTTATAGCCTCACATAATACTTACTTTATCTGTGGTAGCCAAGGATATTATCAACTACCTGCTGGGTGGTCAGGTGTGTGCTATTTGTCCTTTCTATTGCCCCCTGTGTTTCTGGCACCTGCATCATACCACCGGGACCTTAAATTATTCGACGATATCTCTAGAAATAGATACAAAAGGACAATAAGTGCTGACGAAGCAGACCAAACTGACACTACTTTGCAACAATATGTCGATTTTAATTTAGGTTTGTTCTTCTTTGTGGGTGCTGCATTAAACAGTAGGAAAATAAGACGATTGACTAGAGATGTGGAAGCGGTTACCAATCAGACAGCTATGGCACTTGGGAACATTACGGAGGAGCTGCAAATTGCAAGGATAGTAGCTCTCCAGAACCGAATGGTTCTAGATGTGGTTCTGGCTGATCGAGGTGGTGCATGTCGCATCATTGGTAGCAGCTGTTGCGTATTCATACCGGATCACTCACCTTCAGTATATGGCGCAACATCAAAACTGCAGAAGATTGCTGCAGAAATTCATCCAGAGACTGGTACTTGGACTTTTGCTGGATGGTTTTGGACTCTTGTTTCTGCTTGGGGCTGGAAGCTACTGACTATCCTGTGTGTAATGATTACGATACTTTTTACATGCTGTGTATGTATCCAATGTGGTCCAATGCTTTGCTCCATTTGCATCTCTGTTTGTATACCTGCCAAAAGGAATGTTGCAGAAACAAAGGCCCAACAAATGTTGAATAAAGAAGTGGCCGAAATAATGCCAATAGATGTACGGGATGCATATTTAGATTACCCCAGAGGAACGAATGTCTTCAGCTAATGCTAAAAGGGTAGTCTGTTGTAAATTGGCAGCGATTGGGTCAGCATTAGCGGAAGCCATCTTGTATTTAGAGGCTATCTCGTCCATTTTGTGGAATCCATTTTGTATTTCTGGCAGCCATTTTGTTTGCCATGTGCTGCCACATGCTCACCATGTGCTCTGTCCTCCCTCAGTGTTGACTGCTCTTGTAATCTGCCTAGAAACGAACTATATTTAGCATCTTCCACCTTTGCACATGCCCAGTTGAGTTTGCAGCTGTCCTTGCAGCTGTTAGTAGTACGTAACTGTCAGGATGTGTTTACTAGCATTGGCAAACCTAACTCCTCCTACTTGTCGACTGTGCATTTCTATATGACCTTATATGTACATAAAACCTTCTTCTGTACTTGTACCGCCTTCTTTTGAGCCCCTGTGTGGGTATAAAAGGACCATGCTCCTTCTGTTCGGTGTGCTACTTCATGCATTACCGAAGGGTGCTGTGTGAATGTAGTTCCACCTCATGAGGTTTATTAAACTTTGTATTTTCTATTCCAGTTTCTGTGCCAACGTCTTCCTATTGGTCTGAGGACTCTGTGCAGAGAAAGGCGAACCCCTTTCACTGGTAGGCCTTGCTGAGGCTTACTCTGACAGAGCTTATAGAGTTCCTACCTTCAGATCCGCAACAAAGACCGGAGCGCGACCAATAATATGCAAACCGCTGAGAACAAAACACACAGAAACCATTTTCAGCTTCGCACGGAAAAACCACCAGATCACGTGGAACGGGCAGAAGATAATCCTCACCCAGGAATACACCAAGCCCACAGTGGACATTAGGAAGGGCTTCCTGTCCCTACGCGACAAAATAAGGAAGAAAAACATTCTGTTCTCATTCATCGGTCCGGCAAAATTCCGGAAAAGCGACAAAGGTCGCTCTCATGTCTTCGATGACCCGAGAGAACTAGGCAGATACCTAGATGGTCCAGCAGCACAAGAAATGGAGACCTCCCAAGCAGGCACCAGTAAGAGAAGAGCCTCACCGGAGCTGAGGGTGGAGTGAGTGGGTCAAAAACCGGTAAAATTCTCACAAGGAAAAGCTTGTAACGAACTATAAAAGCAACCTTATCTTCTTCAATAGCTAAATAAGACTTTAACAAGCAGGCACTAGCTACCTAACTACCTCAAGATACCACAAGAGGCACAAACAGCACAAATACCAGCAAGTATCACCGTAACCCCGGAAGCCCAGACACAACGGTCCTACCCTTTCGACAGGCCAGAATGTGAAACCTTAAAGTCTGAATCAATCATTTTCTTAATTTAGCTGTGCTTCATTCATACTCACCTTTGATCTGTTTTCAGCCTGATTCTGTCCCTGACGCTACCTGCATAAACATTAGGTCACAAAGCTAAAGTTGAGACATTGTAGGCTGCGTAAACATGCAGAGTCAGCTTGCTCTGAGATTTTCAGGCAATAGTTAATCCTTAAGTAAAGTCTACTCAGAATAGCACATTTTGTTGTTCAGCCTTAAAACGTAGAAATTGCACAAAACACAGAGTCTGTCAGATTCTTGCCTTAGCTCATTTGTGTGTTCTTTCCAAAGTTCTATTTACCTCTGGGCGTTCCTTGTTTGTCATCTTCCCTATAAAAACCCATGTAGCTATTGTTCAAGTGTGCTCCTTTCCTTGAGTAACTCCATGGTGCTCGTTGGATGGAGACCCATTCTGAATGCTTAATAAATTACCTATGGTTTGTACTTCGCTCCACTGTTGATTCCTCCTTACTTGATAAGAACCCGTAGCGAAGTGGTGATCCCTGCACCAGCAGGTTATTAATTAATCTGCTCCACAAATTGACGCTCAACGTGGGTCCTCATCAAGCGCTTGCAGTCGGACCAGGGCAGGAAATTAGGTTGGTAAGATGAACTTTGCTGAGGAAGCGCCCCACCTGATTAGATTAGTGTTGCTCGTGGTCCAAGGTGATTTTTCTGCTCTCCAACTCTGATCTTCCTGGCGGCTGCTAGCCTTGACTGGGGCCTTCGGTTGGTGATTTTCTTTGGATCAGGGAGGATCGACAGGTGGGAGGTGAAGACTACGCATGAGGTAAATCTGTATTGAACCGGTTCATTTGTTTAGGATATGTTTGGTTATTGCTTGACTTGATATTCGTCTTGACTTGGTATTTGTTTGGTAAACCATTCGGAATTGGTACTCCGTTCGGAATCTGTTTGGAATTTTGAAACCTAGGATCAGTTTGGTATTTTGAAACTTAGACTCTGTTTTGGAACTTGCTATTTGTTTTTGCTAACCTTTTTTTCTTGCAGGTAATGTGGGAATATTTTTTATTTCTCTCTGTTTATAAGTCTTTTTTAATCTTGTATAACATGCCTGTGATTAGCACCCTTTGGAATTTTTGTTGTTGCTGCTGCGATAAGCAGAGCATTTTGGAAGCAAGTTAGCCGGCGCCACCAGAAAGTATGCCAAATTTTGAGATGTACATCAAATATGCTATTTGTTCCATCATGTATAAATGCATTTTGGAACAAATATATAAAAGGGGATCCCCAGTTATAATGGCCATTAGAGGGAACCATGGACCCTCACAAACTCGAGTATTTAGAGAATCAATTGTTTTTGAAGAAAGTTAGGCCGGCTATGTTTGACAGTTTGCGTATGTGGAGAAAAGAAGTGAGGGAGCGGCAGCTCAAAGCAGAGAAGGTACAAAGGAAACAGGAAAGGAAGACAGTATCCGAAGTATAAGGAATTGAAGGATAAGGAAGTTTAGGAGAAAAAGTAATGTTTAGATAAGGAGCATAGATTATTAATATCTAAGGAATATATAGGTAGACCAATTGTAGCAGTTCAGGTCCACCAAGAAGATGTGGATTCAGATATTGATAGGTTGTTGCTAGAACGACCCCCACCCTCATATGTACCTTTAACACCTGCACCATTGAATGTTGTTCCCCTTGTACCCCCGGTTCCACCTCCTTTGCCTGCGGTTATTCAGCCCCTTATTTTTCAACCAGTACCGGTACACTTTTTACCCTCTCCAACTCAGGCCACTGCACCCCCATCCCAAGCCTCTGCGCCTCCACCTCAGGCCACTGCACTTCAAATGTCTAATGATTATGTACTTTTTGCATCTGTTCTAACCCCTCGAGTTATTCGCTATACTGTACCTCAGTTTCGTCAGGATGCGATAAGATTGATGGTATTCAATTGGTTAAGTGATTTTGAAATAGAAGTAGAAGACATGATGAACCAGATTCAGGATTCTTTCTGAAGGTGAGCTTATTTGTCTTATAAATAAGCTCTCTCATCAACTTATGGTTCAATGGGAGATGACTACAGGGCGAAATGGCCTGGATGATGTTAGAGATATTAATAGACAGTGTCAGATAGGGGCCTTCCCTGTAGATATAATTAATAATGCTATTGCAATGATAATTGGATAATTTAATGAACTCTTTTCCTCTCCTTGAATAAAGACACCTATGAGGGAAGCTGCACCACAGTTCATTCCTGGAAAAAGGAATGAGGATAATTATGACCCAAATAGTCCTAATGCTAGAGCGCATTTTTTTATACAATTGGATATATACGCCCTGGAAAAGGATGGATGTACTTACTTTAAAAGCCTCCTTACCAGACATAAGGAAAAATCCTAGGGGATTTTATGATCATGTATAGGCAGCCATTGATTCCTGTATCATGACTTTAGCGGATATCGATATTTTTTTGGGGGTATGATCCTGCCACCAGATATGTGGCGAATTACCTGGAAACAGGATCATGCTGTTGATTTGGGAGGAGATTAGACTGCCATTATAGCAGCTGATGGAGATAGGAAACTTGGTCAGAAACCTAGTCAGCTCATTCTAGATCTACCATGGTAACATACTTACTTATATAACAAGCATTTACAATGCAATGGTCTCGGCATTGTTAAAGTTAGAGCTATTGGCATTGCTCATAACCCCCACCAAAAATATTCAACACAACACTTAACCAGCACTCTTAACCCCCTTTATTCTCCCGATGTAGGCAGCAGTAGAACGAAAGCACCAGCTGGCAGAGTTATATATTTATATGGCGTGAACTCGCCCGAAGGTTATTGGATCGCTTTACATAACCCCGTATTTACATTACACATTCAGGCACAGGGAGATTTGGAGCGCCCCGCATGACTTGCGGCTACGTTACACATTCAAGCACGGGGAAGGATGTGGACGCGACCCCGAGGGATGAACTCTGGCTTCCAGCAAAAAAGTCGGCAGTCTATCCGACGGGCAAAGTAATGATATAGCGTGAACTCGCCCAGAAGGTATTGGAGCGCTTTACATGGCCCCGTATTTACATTACACATTCAGGCACGGGGAGATTTGGAGCGCCTTACATGAGTGCCGGTTACGTTACACATTCGGGGAAGGATGTGGACGCGACCCTCAACACAACACTTAACCAGCACTCTTGAGGTTCCGTGTGGGACGGAACGACACTTTTGAGTGGTGACGAATATGGATGAGTTGGGTATCTACGAACCGCAAATGACGAGTATAGTGGGTGTACGCAGTTTCGCTACGCAACCACGTATGGTTCGTCTTATTTTCGGGTTTGTTTATCTGAACCCTCGGGTTCCATTTTAGATACGGCATCCATTTTGTTTCTTGCCCTCAAGTAGCCAGCGAACGGACTTTGTCCGCTTCGTGACCCTGGGACTCCCAAGCTTACACGAGGGACACGTGTTCCTTTGAGTATGACTTTTATGACGAGGGAAATGACACGACGAAGGCAGATGGCCCCGCTCAAGGCTCATCTTGCCGTGCCGGTCTATTGTTTCAGTCATGCATACATTAGACACGGGGTCTCTGATCCCGTTATCAAGTTTCCTTTATTACCCCCGACACTCTTCTTTAACCTGGTGTGCATCCTTGTCCTTTCTTTGCATCTGTTTTTGTCCTATCACCTAATGTGTTTATGGTCAGGATGGAATGTGTTTTATTGCAGAGAAGATATGTTTTTACAGTTGGGAACTGGCAATACTGTTGTAGTTATGTTCCGGCCTCCTGAAACATGAACGCGACCCTTTTGAAGTTTATTGTGGGAACTGAGTTGTAATCTTTGTTCACCATACTGTTCTATGGGAAAAACGTGTATAAAAGGAGCGATCCACTTTTGCAAATTGAAGCAGTCTCCGAGAACCTACACGCTGTGTACTTCTTGTGACCTCTGTATCCCTGCAGTAAATAAACGCTGATCTCTGACGTCGCTGGAAGTGTCCCGTGTCTCTGTGTTTGGTACGCCAGAACAGGTAACCCACGAAGGTTTCAGGTGTTGTTCCCTGGCACCGCTGGGTCTTAGAATAACCCAGTCCTTCAGTTGGCACCCAACGTTGGGCGACATCAACGGTAACGGTCCAAAGCCCGACGATCGTGAGGAACTTCGTGTGAAATCTCCGAGGGAAGGTGCACCCCGCTTCATCGATCCAGTTGTCGAAATAAGTGGCCCGACGTCTTTTCCCGCGAAGATCCCCGCCTCCTGACGGCTGCGACGGACTGATGCTCTGACTGTCGACCTGTTTTGGCGCCTGGCGTAGTCCTTTGTACGGCGAGACGATAGACGGGCCTTCCTGGTGACGCCATTGTTCTTTCAGTTAAGTATTTGTGGGTCGCTCCCAGTGTTCCTTTGTTGTTTGCATGGTACCATAGCATTCGTGGTTCTTAGTTGTTGGGTTTTTATTTGACGATTGCAATTGCCAAAAACCGAGGGTCTCGCAATTTTTGCGAGGATATCATAAATTCGATAGCCCTTGAAGTTTGTAAATTCGGTTAGTGTGCGCGATGCCTAGCCGTAGTACTTTGTTTGGGTTTCTCAAATGTTGCAGAACGGATTCCCGGCTGGAGGATTCATGTCCGATACCTCCGGTTGGAACTCCAATTTACGAGCTCTATAGTCGCCATGGTGTGGGTCCTATCGTGTATAATGAATATTGGGTCCGCTACACTAAAAATGATGGTGTTCTTAGTTGGCCATCTCATGGTAGTTTCGAAACTGCCGTTTTAGATAATTTGGAAGCTAAATTGTTTAAAAAGAAGGCTAGGCCGGCCATGTTTGATTCCTTCCGGTTATGGCGGAAAGAGGCCAAGCAGAAAGAAATCAAACAGAGTAAGAAAAATAAAAGAGAAGGCGTTATTGCGGTGATGCAAGATGCTGAACAGTATCAGCGAGACAAAGATGAGAAAGAGCAGGAAGTTAGTGCTCGACTTCATCATATGGCGGTGGATAAATGTTATCCGGTACTACCGTCTAATATTGATAAGTCGGGAGAAGAAGCGGTAGAGGATTCGCTATTGTCTTATCTGTTGAAATCACCACCTCCCTATGCTCCCGATACTCTGGGCCCTGTGATTCTACCTCTTCCTCCACCTGCTGTTTTGGTGGCTGCTGGTCAGCCCGCCGTTCCTCCCGCTCTCCCGAATCCCCTTGTGCCGCAGATCGTTCATCCTCTTTTACCGGTTTCTCTTCCTACTGCGCCTTTTCAAGTCCCTCCTCAGTCTGTCGTTCCCACTACTCCTGGTGCCGCGTCTACTTCTACTGCCTCCACCCCTACTGTTGCTGCGCCTGCATCTTCTTCCTCTTCTCCTTCTGTTCGTAGCCGTCTCCTGACTGCTGTTGCTACTCTTTATTCTCCGATTTTTGGGCCAATTCTCGGCTCGACTCTTTCAGATGTCGCTCAGAGGCGCAGCCAGCTTCCTGATGATAGGGAACGTGAATCGCTGGTAAAAATGGCACGTAAATGGATTCGTAATCCTGTTAAATACCCTTCGCGTGTAGTGTTTGAAACATTTTCTCAGTTTAATGCGCCCACTCAACGATTCGTGTTTGAGGAATTGTGTAAATCGTTGAAGGAGGAGTGGGATCATGATGTGGTAGATAATGTACCGTCTGACGTTTCTGAGCTCCAGCATCAGTTCACAACTGGTGTGATTGTAGGTGACAAGATTCGAGAAACTCTAGAACGTTTGTTATCATTTCGATGTACAGTGCAACCTCGAGCATTGTTTAAGGAAGAGACTGCAGAATGGATGGCAAAACCTGGTCAATATCCGATGCGGGAAGTTCCCCCAGTATGGATGCCAGGTGATCCTAATGCTAACCCTGCTGTCCCAGGCCGTTTTCAGAGAGTGTGGATACACCTCCCATGGAAACGATCGGAAGTCTTACAGGTGAAGCAAACTTTGCCTGATCCCCGTAAAAATCCAGCAGGTTATTATAAGGAGCTGTCCCAATTGGTGGATGCTACTGTTATGAACCTTGCTGATATTGACATGTTGTTTGGCAATGTAGTACCTCAGCCGATTTGGGCGAAAATTCGTCACGAGAATCACGCGGCCGAGTTAGGCGGTGACTGGGCTGCCCTTACGGCGGCAGACGCTCAGCAAGTCGGTGGGGCTAAGCCTGAGCAACTTATTGTGGAATTGCCCCAGAGGATAATTACCCTCATGAAAACACTTATGCCGGCGATGCGCGTCAATTGGGACAAGTTGTCCGCGTGCAAGCAAAAGAGGGATGAAAGCGTTTCCGATTTCTTTACGAGATTCGAGGAAGCATTTGTCGATCATAGTGGCCAGGACATGGGTTCAGAGGGTGGTCAGCGGCTGTTTGTTGATAAGTTTGTATCGAACTTGTTGCCCGAACTTAGCAATAAGTTGAAAAATTCTGAGAGTTCGTGGGCTGTTTCTATCACTGATCAAATATTGGCTACGGCCCAATATTACGAAAATAGGGAAAAGGAGGAAAGTGAACGTGCAGATAAGAAAACAAAGGATCTTAAAACTAAGGTCTTATTGCAGCAAGCGTATCCTCCGCGCTCGAATTTCAGTGATTCGCAACAGCCAAATCGACCGCAATCACAGTTTTCTAGATCGCAGACGCGAAATGACTCTCCCGCACCTCGTTTTGTGTTGGGATATAATCAATGTGCGTATTGTCGAGGGGAGGGCCATTTGAAGTTTAATTGTCCGGTTCTCCGTGATAGGAATAATGGTGTGTCAGCTCGAGGAGGTCGTGGTGGTCCTCAACAAGCTTCACGTGGTAGAGGTCGTGGAGTTACTCAGAATCAGGCCGAGCGTTTTGCTACTTCCTCAGACTCGCAGAATTGTTTCGATCGACGTGAACCATCGTCCGGTAGATCTGCACAGTATCATGTGGATGACTGTTACGTAGAGCGTGATGTTGATACGGATGGTATCTATTAGGACAGCCATAGACAAAGGAAGGGAGAAGTATCAGTTCCGGTTGATCAGAGAGGGCCTTATGTTGCAGTAGCCACATTGGGCGTCGTTGAGCCTTTTCTGTTGGACACTGGTGCAGCAAAAAGTTCCATTATGCATTCGAAACTCCCTGGCGCGCCTTGGTCTGGCTTAACGAATGTTTCCGTTGGATTCTCTGGCGCCCCCGTTAGCAATCCAGTTTCTAGCCCCTTGCCCCTTACGATTGGGTCTCATGAGTTAGAAGCTCCTTTGATTTTTACTACTGGTTGTGGTGAGAATCTTTTGGGCTTGGATTTGTTGAAGAGGTTACATGCGACTTTGTACTGCTCTCCTACGGGTGTGGAGCTTACGTTGGGTGAGAATGTGATTTCCCCTATGTATCTATCGATCGATAAGCTCCCACCGGAATTGAGTTCACTTCCGGTTTCTTTGTGGGCGACAGGTCCCAATGATGTGGGCCTGCTGGATATCCCACCTTATGTTGTTCAATTGAAAGCTGATGCGCGCTTACCACGCATACCCCAGTATCGTATTTCCCTTGATGGTGAACGGGCACTATTAGCGATCATTTATGATCTGATCGGTAAAGATGTTATCGAGGAGACACGAGGTAACGTGTGTAATAGTCCCGTGTTGCCTATTCTGAAACGAACTGATCCGTCCAAGCCTCCCGTGTATCGTCTAGTTATTGACTTACGGGAAGTAAATAAAATTGTTGTCCCGCAGTTTCCTGTGGTTCCAGACATTACAGCTTTACTGACTCTGATTCCAGCCTCTGCATCATGGTTCTCGGTAATCGATCTGAAGAATGCGTTCTTTAGCATTCCGATTGCTGAGGAAAGTCGTGATTTGTTCGGATTTTCGTTAGGAGGTCGCAGTTTCCGTTTCAAACACGCACCTCAAGGCTACTGTGAGAGCCCATCGATATACAGCCAAGCTCTTAAGAGTCAATTAGATGCATTTGTGCTGCCGACTGGTGCGGCTTTGATTCAGTACGTCGACGATCTGTTGGTAGCTGCAGATACTGAACAAGTTTGCAAGACTGCTACTGTGTCACTGTTACAGCATCTCTGTGACTTACACCACAAAGTGTCACCTTCTAAATTGCAATATTGTTGTCAAGAAGTTACCTACTTAGGTCACTTATTGTCAAAGGCGGGAAGAAGGTTGACCCCTGAAAGAATCGCAGCAATTGCTCGAATGACTGTGCCAACAACCCAGAGAGATGTGCGTGCCTTTTTAGGTATCACGTCATACTGCAGACAGTGGATTCCGAATTTTTCACTGTTAGCGAAGCCATTGATAGCTCTCACGTGCAAGGACGTTTCGACTCCTTTGCCATGGACGGAGGAATGTCAGAAAAGTTTTTCTGAACTACGTGATGCACTGTGTTCGGCTCCCGTGTTAGGTACTCCTGATTACAGCAAGCCATTCACATTATACGTTCACGAGAGGGAAGGTTGTGCGTTGAGTGTTTTAACGCAACAATTTGGTGGCAAGCAGCGCCCGTGTGCATATTTTTCCTCGACCTTAGACCCGGTAGCTAGAGCGTTGCCGAGTTGCTTGAGGGCTACGGCGGCAGCAGCGGCGTCTATTCGGCAGTCCGCAGGTCTTGTTATGGATAATATGCTCATGGTGATGGTTCCGCATGCAGTTGATACTCTTTTGAATCGGACAAAGACTCAACATCTGACGAGTGCAAGGTTGTCTGGGTACGAGCTGACCCTTTTGGCAAGTCATATACAGATCAAACGTTGTAATGTACTGAATCCGGCGACATTGTTGCCGATTAATATGGAATCAGATGATGTGCCACCACATGATTGTTATTTACGAACTGAGGAAGAAACAAAAGGTCGTGTGGACCTGAAAAACACTCCCTTGACAGATCCCGATGGTACTTTGTATGTGGATGGCTCGTGCTTTAAATTGCCGAATGGCGATGTGACGACTGCGTATGCTGTAGTGACGTTGAGCACGGTTGTGGAAACTGCGAGATGAAATCAGAATTCAGCACAAGCTGCAGAGTTGATTGCATTGACAAGAGCGTGTGTTTTGTCTAAAGGAAAGCGAGTGAATGTGTTTACCGACAGTCAGTACGCATTCGGTGTTGCGCATAACTTTGGAAGACTGTGGAGAGAAAGAGGATTTATGACATCGCATGGTACGAAGATTCAGCATGGGCAGCTCGTGAATGACCTTTTGGATGCACTTACACTGCCTAAACAAGTGGCGATTGTTAAATGTAGTGCACATCGGAAAGTGACGGATGATGTTGGTCGTGGTAATGCATTTGCGGATGAGATTGCTAAGGAAACGGCTAAGGATCTTGCGACCCGAATGTGTGAAAATACTATTGAGAGTGTGAAAGCAATTCAGAACGAAGCTACTAAAGCTGAAAAGACTAAGTGGAAAGAAAGTACGGGAAAGTTGGACATACATGGATGTTGGGTTGACCAGACGGAATGTCAGAGGTGGATGTTACCAGATGCGTACGTATTAGCTGTCGTGACGATGGCTCATGGGTTGTCACATATCAGTGCGAAAGGAATATGTAGGTTCTTGTCCCCTGTATGGAAGAATGAGGGTATTGCTAAATGTGCCGAGAGAGTGGTTAAGAATTGTATGGTGTGTTTGATGCACAATCCTGGCAAGGGCACCCCCACTCCACCTGGTCATTTTGCTCCTCCTGTTTGTCCCTTTGAGGTTATCCAGCTGGACTTTATCCATATGGAGAGATGCAATAACCTAAAGTATGTTTTGGTTGTGGTTTGTGCGTTCTCCAGATGGATTGAGGCCTATCCTCTTAAGGACAACACTGCCCTGTCCACAGCAAAAATCCTGCTGAAGGAATACTTTCCTCGGTATGGAATGCCACGGATTGTATGGTCGGATAATGGAAGTGAGTTTGTGGGAAGTGTAATGCAGAGTGTGTGTAAGGGCCTTGGAATTCGTCAAAAATTCCATAGTGCTAATCATCGTCAGGCAGCGGGTTTGGTTGAAGGGTACAATGGTACCCTAAAACTAAAACTCGCCAAGATTCAAGCTACGACTGGTCTATCATGGCCTGATGCCTTGCCTCTGGCTCTCCTATCGACCAGAGCGACCGTACACTCTCGAGTAGGGCTTAGCCCATATGAGATTGTGTTCGGCCGCCCTGCGAATATTTGGGGGGTCCCGAGACGAAGGGCTTTTGATAGTCTTGAGTATCCAATGTTAATTGATTACCTGCATGATTTGACCACTAAACTACGGTTAATCCATCAACAGGTCTTTGAAGCTCTACCGGCGCAGACAGAGGGTCCTGGACACCAGCTCCGGCCAGGGGACTGGGTTGTTACCCGAAATTTTGGTCGGAAGCGTAACTTGGAGCCAAGATTTGTAGGACCCTTTCAAGTCTTGTTGACAACGAGGACTGCGGTTCAACTGGAGGGCCGGAAGAATTGGGTACACGCCAGCCACACGAAAAAGGTACCGATCCCCTTACCAACGGATGGTTGGGTGAGGACTGGGATTTCGGCAACAGAAACTGAGACTCCTTTGCACTTTGTGCCGTTTAGCGACGCTCAACCTGTGGGGAATGATTTGTCACTGCCAAACCCACATGTGGAGTCATCGGTAGCAGAGAGCCTAAGGTCTGACTCGTTGTCCACTTCATCGAATACTGTTGCGCCAGCTGAACAATTGTTTGTAGAGCAAACTCGACCTGGAAGAAGTCGATACTTTCTTCGTTCAAGGACTAATAAAAATTAGTTGTATATTTGCTTTTTGATGTTATGAACATTATGGACAATTATATCCTTTCTTTTTGAGTTTTTATGTGCTGTCCCACGGCTAAGAGATTTGTAAAAACACTGAACTTTTCGAGGAAACCTCTCCATCCGGGTCACCGTAGGGCCGTGCGGGTACTCCTTTCTGTTTAGCAGGTTTCTGACGCTAGGTCGGTTACTTTTGTCGATTCCTGGGAACTCCTGGGGATTGATAATCGCTACTCAGAACGAAGTGCGTCAAGTACGTCACGGACGGTTTGTAGAGGATGGCATTCTCTAAGCTGTTGGAAGAAGAAAGGATGTCAGCGCAGAGATCAGAATTAAGAAGAGTTGTATGTACAAAATGTTTTTTGTTTCAGGTGTTCCTACTGTTCCTGACCGTATCTATGTTATTGGTGGGTGGAGTGTATTTTGGAGTACAGATGTTATTACCTTCTGTTTCACCTACCTTTTCTCCTAAACTAAGCTCCCTCACCACTGTTTCCCCACATTCTTTTCATCCTCTGCCTCAACATGAACAGATTAGACGTGCGGAATTTATGAATAACTCCTTCGTTCAACTTCTACATCAGCATCAGTTGGTGATGAATACTACCAATTGTTGGGTGTGTGGGTTAATGCCACATACCATGGATAGGGGTATTCCATATTTGGTCCTTCCGTACAGCTCCCAGGGTTCGGCTCGAGCATTCCAAACTATGTTTCGTAGTGCACTAGATTCCTACCCCAGTCGAGAGCCACGTTCTGCCAATTTTGGTCCTGGGCCGTATCACAAACCTTTGGCGATAGCGATAGCGGATTTAGATAGAGATGTTTTTGATGCATCGCTTATCCCAAGTGAAGAGGTACAGGCTTATAAGGATCTGAGCGAGGCTGAGTATAGTACGTCAGTGGGTGATAGACAGCTTAAGAGCTCGTCCCCAATATGGATTGTACCACACCTCGGTAATTTCTGCTTGAAAGGTTTGGGTCGAAATCCGAGAGCACAACTTGGGAACAGTGCTTGCACTGACACGTATGTTCTGCCGATGCTCTCTTCCCCTGTTTTTCTGACTGCTAAGGGCACTTATTTTGTATGTTATGAACGCGCATATACATGGTTACCCCGTGATTTCTCGGGTACCTGTTATATTGCGAACCTTTTACCACCGACTTTCACTGTCGCCTCAGATTATCACAAAACTAGAGTTGTGAGAGGCGTTATTAGCAAAGAGGATACTGCCGGTCAAGAAGCAGGAGACTTCTTTAAGGGTTTCTTGCCGTTTTGGGGACCTATGGTTAATAGCAGGAACCTAAGACAGTTGACACGTGTAGTTGAGTCGACTGCTAATATTACTGCAAGTGCCCTTGGTAATCTGACAGCTGAACTTCAGGCGGATAGACTCATGACGTTGCAGAACCGTATGGTTCTAGATGTTGTTCTCGCAGATAGAGGTGGTGTGTGTAAAGTTATCCATTCGAGTTGTTGCATTTTTATTCCTGACAATGCTCCAACTGTCTACCAAGCCATCTCGAAGTTGCACAAGATTTCCGAGTCCATACACGTGGACGAAGGTAATTGGACGCTTCTAGGATGGTTTTGGGGCCTGATGTCAACTTGGGGTTGGAAGATTCTGATGATCGTAGGGGTCGTTGTAACGTTTCTGTTCACGTGTTGTCTTTGTGTACAGTGTGGTCCTGCCTTATGTGGCCTATGTGCTACAACGTGTATAAGACGGCCATCTGTTACCAAGGAAACGTTGATGAATAGAATGATGTTCCAGCAGCAACTGAACGATCTGATGAATATTGAAATAGATTCCGATCTTGACTAGTGCTTGCCTACATGAGGGCAAAAGGAGCGTCTGAGGTTCCGTGTGGGACGGAACGACACTTTTGAGTGGTGACGAATATGGATGAGTTGGGTATCTACGAACCGCAAATGACGAGTATAGTGGGTGTACGCAGTTTCGCTACGCAACCACGTATGGTTCGTCTTATTTTCGGGTTTGTTTATCTGAACCCTCGGGTTCCATTTTAGATACGGCATCCATTTTGTTTCTTGCCCTCAAGTAGCCAGCGAACGGACTTTGTCCGCTTCGTGACCCTGGGACTCCCAAGCTTACACGAGGGACACGTGTTCCTTTGAGTATGACTTTTATGACGAGGGAAATGACACGACGAAGGCAGATGGCCCCGCTCAAGGCTCATCTTGCCGTGCCGGTCTATTGTTTCAGTCATGCATACATTAGACACGGGGTCTCTGATCCCGTTATCAAGTTTCCTTTATTACCCCCGACACTCTTCTTTAACCTGGTGTGCATCCTTGTCCTTTCTTTGCATCTGTTTTTGTCCTATCTCCTAATGGGTTTATGGTCAGGATGGAATGTGTTTTATTGCAGAGAAGATATGTTTTTACAGTTGGGAACTGGCAATACTGTTGTAGTTATGTTCCGGCCTCCTGAAACATGAACGCGACCCTTTTGAAGTTTATTGTGGGAACTGAGTTGTAATCTTTGTTCACCATACTGTTCTATGGGAAAAACGTGTATAAAAGGAGCGATCCACTTTTGCAAATTGAAGCAGTCTCCGAGAACCTACACGCTGTGTACTTCTTGTGACCTCTGTATCCCTGCAGTAAATAAACGCTGATCTCTGACGTCGCTGGAAGTGTCCCGTGTCTCTGTGTTTGGTACGCCAGAACAGGTAACCCACGAAGGTTTCAGGTGTTGTTTCCTGGCACCGCTGGGTCTTAGAATAACCCAGTCCTTCACTCTTAACCCCCTTTATTCTCCCGATGTAGGCAGCAGTAGAACGAAAGCACCAGCTGGCAGAGTTATATATTTATATGGCGCGAACTCGCCCGGAAGTTATTGGAGCGCTTTACATAACCCCGTATTTACATTACACATTCAGGCACGGGGAGATTTGGAGCGCCCCGCATGAGTGCCGGCTACGTTACACATTCAAGCACGGGGAAGGATGTGGACGCGACCCCGAGGGACGAACTCTGGCTTCCAGCACAAAAGTCGTCAGTGTAGCCGACGGACAAAGTAATGATATAGCGTGAACTCGCCCGGAAGGTATTGGAGCGCTTTACATAGCACCGTATTTACCTTACACATTTCGGCACGGGGAGATTTGTAGCGCTTTACATGAGCGCCGGTCACGTTACACATTCAGGCACGGGGAAGGATGTGGATGCTACCCCGAGGGACGAACTCCGGTCTCCAGCACAAAAGTCGGCAGTCTAGCCGACGGACAAAGCAATGATATAGCGTGAACTCGACCGGAAGGTGTTGGAGCGCGCCACATAGCACCGTTTTTTCATTACACATCTCGGCACGGGGAGATTAGTAGCGCCTTACATGAGCGCCGGTTACGTCACCCATTCAGGCACGGGGAAGGATGTGGACGCGACCCCGAGGGACGAACTCTGGATTCCAGCACACGGCGAGGCAGAAAACAGGCACACAGGCAGCATCTGAATACAGAGAGGCTTACTCCCAGAAGAAAACAAGCACACCACTGCCTTTCTCAGAGGTGAAAGCAGAAATGCCTCGGAGAAAGGCAGCGGCGTTTTCGGATTCGGGGGGCGTGTTTTTCTTGAACAACACGCCCAGAGAAAAATCGACAAAAAACACGCCCCCGAATCGCAAAATGACGGGGCTTGTTTGGAGAGACAAGCCTCTTCTCCAATGGCTGACCAGCATTTAAGAGGCCAGCCAATGGAGAACAGGAGACAAGAGGGGCGGGTTCAAGCCCCTCTTCTCCAAGTCATTAAATCTCGCAAGCGAGACTGCGCATGCGCAGCCTTCGCTAGCCGAGACCTAAAAACGATGGTTCCAGCTAGGAAAATAGATTTGACACTCCTTACTGCTTGTAAACAGAAACGGGGAGAGGCCGTGCCCGATTTCTTTACTCGCTTTGAGGAAGTTTCCTCTAATGTATGTAATAGCCCTATTCTTCCTGTCCTTAAAAGGGGGGATGAAATACAGGATACAAGTTTATCAATTTATGATTGATTTGAGAAAAAAGTAACAAGATAGTAGTCCCTCAATATCCCGTTGTTTCTCAGGTAAAGTTAATACACCTATGGGATTTTCTGACATCCCCGTTCAAAGCCCTATTTCACAACAACTTAATGTTAGTACAAGGGTCTCCAACATTTTCTGTGACAAAAGTTACTAGTAATGTAAAATGAGCACCCCATTCAAGAGTATCAGCAGTGATCACATTGGTGCATTAGGCAGGGTTTTCAGCAGTAATGAAAAAAAAAACCAAGGCTTTGACAATTTAAACTGAAGAGCTGCATGTGGAGTGCATGCAAACCATAGCTAAAATACCACTTTCACCAAGGTATAAAAATGAGTAATAAACCTCTCCAACTGAAATAATAGTTTTAAACACATTTTTAAAATGTTACCTATTTTCTCTGTAGGCATCAGTTTATGAGTTGTGAAAATATAAAAGAGATGTTGTTTTGAATGCCAAAGTTTTATTTTTTCAAATACAGGTTGGACCGTCCACTGGTAAGCTACTCGTTGGAGACATAGCAATACAGCAGAAGGTTTGAAACAAGTTACAGTGAAATCATTGCATCACTTAGTATCCTTGGGACATAAAGTATCTCTTTTTCAATAACAGTATTATCAACAGAAGATTACCTAATTAGGTCTCTCGTGTCAAAGGGAGGAGGGGGTGAGACGATACAACAACATAGGATATAATTGGGGCAGAACTTGCAGAAACCACTGACTCAATCTAATATCTAGGAGTTTATTACCAAATTTTTCATAAATTGCAAACCCCCTGCTTGCCTTATCATTAAGGCACGTATGCATGCCGTTTTCTTTGGACTAATCAGTGTGAAGCTGTCTTTTTGCAATTTAGAAATGCTTTATGTAATGCTCCTGCTTTAGGTAAAACTTGATTATTACAAATTTTTGCATGTAAAATATGGTTGCAACTTGGCACGGTCCCATGTAAGAAGGAATAGGTCATGTGCATATTTCTCCTCCACATTGGACCCCACTGCGATAAAGCAATCTGAAGTGTATATTTAAGGTCACAATTTGAACAATTATAGTACCACATTTAGTGGATATCTAAAAAAAATATTCAGACCCAGCACCTGACCAGTGCAATATTAACAGGGTATGAGTTGATACTTTTTGCTCCAAAATATCACTCTGAAATGCTGTAACATTTTGAATCCACCCACTGTACTACCCCTCTTGGAGTCCCAACAAGATGAGAAGCATGATTGCATATTTTATTACTGAGAAGGAGACTAAGGGACGGGCAGACCTGACACATATCCCTATATCTGATCCACCAGGGGAACTGTCTGTGGATGGTGCATGTTACAAACTACCTGATGGCTCTAGTACAGCGGCTTATACAGTTACTCCCTTGAAATCTGTGGCTGAGTTATGTAAAATACAACAAATGTCAACGCAATTTGTGAAGCTGACAGCTTTGACTAGAGCTTGTGAATCAAGTAAAGATTTGACTGTAAATATCAATATATATATATCTTTGGAGATGCCCCCTCATTCGGATGACTTTGAAGGGAAAAAAAAAAAAAAAAGGTTTTATTTTGCATGGTGATAAGATACAGTTTGGGGAATGAACAGTAAAGATACTGGATATCTTGATGTTACCAAAAAGAGCTGCTATTGTTAAATATTTTGTCCACAAGAAAATTATAGATGAGGTAATATAGGGAAATACTTTTGCCAATGAAACAGCTAATCGATCAGCCTATTTAGAGTATAGTTTAATGTATATTGTAGGGACAGTTAGATGGACCCTAGAAGTGACTATGTTTAATCAAACTCTAGATTTCATTAGGGAAGTACAGGAAGAAGCTACGGAGGAAGAGAAGGAACAACGTAAAAAATATAGGTGCCAGGATGCAACAGGATGTTGGATAGATCTGTCAGGAAAGCAAAGATGAATGCTTCCAAATTATTATGTGAATGTTATTGTTATCATGGCCCACAGTTCAACCCATATCAGTGCTAAAGGAATAGTGGCCAGGTCAGATCATGTATGGTTCAATAATCTGATTCCCAGGGTGGCAGAGTTCTATGTCAAGAAGTGCATGATGTGCCATACTTATAGCACAGGAAAAGGTACCCCATTTCAACAGGATATTTTGCACCCCCAGATCTGCCCTTTGAAGGTCTTGCAACCAGTTGAGGTGGTTATGGGGAGGTCAGCAAATGTATAGGGTGTACCAAGATAAAGAACAATCTGACATTGAAGTTACCATTCTTGTTGATTACTGTATTGACTAAAGATCTGCATTTGATCCATTCACAGGTGAAGGCCAGTCTCTCTCCCAGTCTTAAAGGTCCAGGTCACAAGCCGAGGCCTAGAGACGGTGTCTTTACCCAACAGTTTCAGAGGCCAGTGCATGTTTTCTTCGCCATCCAGACTGCTGTTAAGCGCACAGGGCACAGGCACCAGCTCCATGCCAGTGATGTAGAGAAAGAAGCGCCACTCCCTTTGCCATATGATCAGTGGATAACAAGTGGAATACCTGAATATAAACAGATCTCTCAGCAAGTGCCTTTTGGAGATGCTGATCTTTTTTTTTTTTAAATGGTGAAGTGGTGTCATTGGAATAATAACTTGCTGCCATCATGCCTGACCCAGATGAACAGATTCTGTTTGAACATCCTGACATTGTTCAGCCCTGAAACAAAGTGTGGCCAAGGACCGAAAAGAACTATAGACTTTGATTGAAGAAACTATCTCTGGAGAGATTGCAACCCATGCTGGTGGTCAAGACCGCCAACGTCCGGACCAGTACATAAGCTTGCAAGTGAGGCTTTGAAGCAAAAGACACTTGGGACTTAATACTCTCTGATAGTGTAGTGAGGAAATTTTGGGAGAATTGAGACTACGTTGCTCTGTTTCTGGCTGATCGTTACGCTACTCTTTGTTATCTTGGCAATCAAACAACAAATACTACACTAAGAGGAAGGAAGGTTAAGAAACATACAGGTTGGATATAAAAGATCAGTATAGGGAATAGTGTTAGGTGTTCTTCTGAAATAGGTATTTGTATATAGATTACGTTGAAATAGGTAGAGTTGTCGGTCATTAAGGCCCTTTAGGAAGGTGCCCGCTAAAAGCTGACAGTTTTGGATTAGAAAGAGAAAAATAGGGATATTTGTATGTTTTCCATTATTAGTATTGGAATTTTTCTTTGGGTCTATATTTGAGGCTTAAAACATATTAGCTGTTCATAGACTAGTGCCCCCTACTTCTACCGCATCTGAACATTATCACTTCACCTTGTCCTCTCTTAAGGATTCACACTGTCAAATACATAAAACGCCCTTAATGTTAATTGAGCCACACAAAAGCTTCATCAAATAACTGCAGAATTACACCAGGAAAATGGAACATGGATTTGGTCAGAATGGTTTTGAGGTATTGTTTCTGCTTGGGGCTGGTCATAATTAAAGGGAATAGTGATTATAGGAGCCATCTTTCTCACTTGCTGTTGCTGCATTCAGCATGCCCCTGTGGCATGTACAGCTTATATAGATACCTGTAACAGTATCAAGCCTTCCCCAATTAATGTTCATGAATTAAGTAGAGAAATGATGATATAATTTGAAATTGATGAAATAATGAAAATGTATATATGTACCTTCCTTATGTATTCAGCACAGCTGAAAAGGAAGGACTGTGAAACCTTAAAATCTGAATCTCTCATTTTCTTAATTTAGCTGTGCTTCATTCATACTCACCTTTGATCTGTTTTAAGCCTGATTCTGTCCCTGACGCTACCTGCATAAACATTAGGTCACAAAGCTAAAGTTGAGACATTGTAGGCTGCGTAAACATGCAGAGTCAGCTTG
Organism: Triturus cristatus; assembly: GCF_964204655.1. Lineage (NCBI taxonomy): Eukaryota > Metazoa > Chordata > Amphibia > Caudata > Salamandridae > Triturus > Triturus cristatus. The sequence goes on from NC_140581.1 coordinate 860,627,824, forward strand.
CTCAGAGATTTTCAGGCAATAGTTAATCCTTAAGTAAAGTCTACTCAGAATAGCACATTTTGTTGTTCAGCCTTAAAACGTAGAAATTGCACAAAACACCGAGGCTGTCAGATTCTTGCCTTAGCTCATTTGTGTGTTCTTTCCAAAGTTCTATTTACCTCTGGGCGTTCCTTGTTTGTCATCTTCCCTATAAAAACCCATGTAGCTATTATTCAAGTGTGCTCCTTTCCTTAAGAAACTCCATGGTGCTCGTTGGATGGAGACGCATTCTGAATGCTTAATAAATTACCTATGGTTTGTACTTCGCTCCACTGTTGATTCCTCCTTACTTGATAAGAACCAGTGGCGAAGTGGTGATCCCTGCACCAGCAGGTTATTAATCTGCTCCACAAAAACCGAACAATCGCGTCAAGCCAGGCGCAGTTGCACCAGACCCACAGAACATGGTTACAACACCAACTACCCCGATGGAGATCTCTCCACAATACCAAGTCGTGACTATGCCTAGGACAACAGACACTTGAAGTAGCACGCAGCGCAAGTGTCACACCGTCTCTTCGCACGGAATCGAGTACTACCAAACATATCCTTTTTACCTAATCTGTCGGGGAGACGTAAGAGGGCGGGAAGGGGGGGGAAACTAACAGACTTCGGCACTGTAAACAACGCAATAGCACCTCGGCACTCTTGGTTTAAATATTCCCATTCATGTATAGTAGAACATATGTTTCAATTTCTGATCAATTTTACAACTCACAGGAAGAATAACTACAAATTTTCATTTATTTTCTATCCAGAAAAGGTTGTCACTCCAAAAGGTGAAAAATAAAGATACAATATGCAACATAAACCAATTTTAAACATGAAGATCTCGATTTCAAATCCTCTTGATTGACATATAGGGATGGCAGCCGACACGCGTTTCATTACTAATGTAACTTCTTCAAGGCTTCTATTCTTTACCAATTGTAAACTTGAAATGAGAAGAGAGAATTGTTGTACCAATTACAAGTCCTGTTAATCCAGATTGCCGGTCTATTCATACATTGAAGGGTATCCACATCCCGTTGTAGTGGACCCTGAACACAATAAAACAAGCCTCCAGTATCGGGCAGATATTCAGGAAGTTCTCGTATGTAGTTTGTTCCTTTTCTCAAAACAGCAAGCGAGAAAAGGTTTCCAAGGACAAGTCCATAACATATAGGATGAATAGAATACACTGAGCTTCAAATTCGATCTATGAAGGTATAAAGAAACTGTAGTGCAATCCTCCTAAATTAGTATATAGAGGAATATAGGCTGTTGTATGCCCTTTCAATAAGTCATGGGTATGCATGTGCTATGTCTCGCCTCGGATTCCGGCGGTCCAGCCGTATACCGGTGTCTCTTCTTAGGTCCAAGGGCACGGCAAAGAGCCTGTAGAATGACTGTAAAGATGGACTCTTGGGAATGGCAAAACACAGAACAGTAACTAACAACTCCGAGGGAGACGGATCGGCGACCCTGTCGTTGCACGTTCAGCATATGATGTTTTTATGTAGGGGGGAGGGTGGGGAGGGGGGGTGCGATGCCACTATTTTCTTCTCTTTTTTTTCTCTTGTCGCTGTCGTCTACTCTATTTTCACTTCCTATCACATTTCCTTACAAGAAGGTACACTTTGACCCGAATAATACTCAGAAGCGGTAGACCTAACACTGGGGCATGCACAGGACAGACACCCGCCCTACACCAGAAAACTGGGACTAACAGGAGGGGAGGAAACACAACAAATGAGCTGGGGGCACAGATTAGGTTTACCAGAGTTTCCCCACCATAAATAATGGCACCCACCAACAAGCTTAACCTGGCGTCTGATCTAAAGGTAGTATCCCTCAATGTCAAGGGGCTCAACCACCCCGTCAAGAGGAAGAAGATACTCTACTACCTTGCTAAGAGTAAGGGGGATGTGGTCCTAATACAAGAAACCAAACTATCCCTGGATGATGTCAAACTAGTGAAAGCCAACTGGATATCGCAGGTGGCGTGCTCACCGGCAGAAGGGAAGAAACGTGGGGTAATTACAATGATATCTAAAAACTCCAACCTAACAATAGGATCACATTATCACGACGAGGTAGGAAGACTCTTGATAACACACTTGAGAAGGGGGGAGGAGCTCATTCATGTTGCCAACATTTATGCCCTAACATAGACGATCCCGCATTCTGGGAGGGGGTATCGCACAAACTTGATAGCCTCCCACAGGACGACCTTACAGTGGTGGCAGGGGACTTTAACATTCCTTTGGATCATATGCTCGACAGACAATCACTCTGCCACTCCCAACCCACAAGCGCACACTCCACGCTAAAGAACATCTGCGCCAAATTCAACCTCAAAGACCCATGGCGACTCCAGCACCCGGACACCAGAGACTACACCTTCTACTCCAACCCGCACAACTCATACAGCAGGGTAGATTACATATTAATCTCAGGCCCACACACACACACCTGATAGAGCATACTGACATAGCGCCTAGGCTAGTGTCAGACCACTCATGCATCAGCCTAAAGCTGAGCGGGTGCCACAACGAAGACATCCCCCGAAGGTGGCGTTTTAACAGCAACGTCTTGGCTGACCCAGAAAACAAAAAAAAGATTGAGGCCATAAAAGAATACCTTACACACAACGATACACAGGAGACTGTCCCCACTACCTTATGGGATGCACTCAAGGTGACAGAGGCACAATAATCGAAATTAAGTCCAAAATTAACAACTGAGCCAGCTCGAGCAGGACATCAAAAATTTAGAAACTGCCCACACCAGAGCCACGCACGATATTAGAACCCTAACGGACCTAACCAGAAAAAAGTACGAATATAACAAAATCCTGAGTGAGAGGGCCGGACTGTGGGTCAACAAATACAAGGCCATTAACCTTTGCAAGGCTAACAGAGCGGGGAAACTACTAGCCTCCTACCTAAAGCACAAACGCAACCAATTTACCATCTCATCCATCACTGATTCACACAACAATACCCACACAAGGCACAAAGACATCCTAAAATCCTTCCAAGAGTTTTACCAGGAACTCTATAAAAATGACCAATCCCTAGACCTGGAGGCGTGCACAATATACCTTAACAGACTCGGCATCCCTAAGCAAACTAATGTAGAAGCACAGAGATTAGGGCAAGAAATTAGTACGGCCGAGATTGAAATGGCGGTCAAATCTATGAAGGACAACAAAGCCCCAGGCCCAGATGGGTACACAGCCACTTTTTACAAGTCCTTTCTTGATCGCCTGAAACCCACCATGAAAAGGGTGCTCAACCATTGTGCTGCGAATGGGCTGGTATCACAATCCATGTCCGAGGCCAACATAATTGTAATCCCAAAGGAAGGCAGGGATGAACTGCTACCCAACAATTACAGACCCATATCCTTAATTAATGTGGACTGCAAAATATACGCAAAAATCCTGGCAACAAGACTAAACCCCGTCCTACCCAGTCTAATAAGCAACTCACAAGTAGGCTTCCTAAAGACCCGTATGTCTAATGACAATACAAGACTCCTCTGCCACATCCTAGATCGCACCGCTAAACTGGCAGAGCCAGCTGTGGCTATCACCCTAGATGCAGAGAAGGCCTTCGACCGAGTTTCATGGGCCTTCCTGGAGCAATGCATGCATTCATTCAACCTAGGGGAAGGGTACATACGGAAGGTGTTGGCACTGTACGGGGATCCAAGAGCACGCATTGTCATTAATGGCTCACTCTCCGAACCACTCACATTACAATACAGCACTAGACAGGGCTGCCCTCTGTCACCCTCACTCTTCCTGCTAGCCTTGGAACCCCTGATTAGTGACATCAAGACTAACACGGAAATAAAGGGGATCAAGATTAATGACGTGGAAATAAAACTAGCCGCCTACGCGGACGACATTCTTATTGTGACAGAGCAACCCAAGACCTCTATTGAGGCCCTGATAGAAACCATAGAGACATACTCAGGACATTCAGGATATAAACTCAACAGGGACAAATCAAAATGCAAACCCCTCAACATCCACACCACTAGGGACAACCTAGGGGGGTTGGGACTGGACTGGCAAACAGGGTTCATCAAATATCTAGGGATCTACTTTGGTAATAACCTCAGGACCACACTACACCAAAATGAGAAGCTATTGATAAAACAAAGAAACTCTTGAAGTCCTGGTCCCCCAAATTTATAACCTGGTGGGGCAGAATAGAAACGATCAAGATGATGATCACCCCAATGATCAATTATCTGCTGAGCATGTTACCACTTCTACTTACGGATGACTTCCACTGCAAAGTGGATAACCGGATTAGTAAATTCCTATGGCGGGGAAAAAGGCACGTATAAGTATAAAAAATCTAAGGCTAGATAAAAAACTGGGAGGGCTAAACCTAGCAGACTATAGAACCTTCCAAACCGCTTTCCTAGCAAAACAAGGGGCCTGCTGGATGTCACACCCTCAAGGGTACATGCCGGTATGGCTACTAGTCGAGCGAGCCATACTAAACAACCTCAACCCACTGGTACTGTTAACAGCTAACAAACACACACACGCCTCCAGCCAAATCTTCAAAAACACAAAAATTGCCCTACTCAAAATAGACAAGAAAATGGAGAACAGCGTAAAGAACTCGAAACGGGAGTCTCTTTGGGCCAACAGCAAGATCAAATACAACGGGAAATGCCTGTCCCTTGACACATGGATGGAGAAAGGCATCTCCTACCCAGCCCAACTAGAGGAGGCGGGCCATCCCATCACGTTTACCACACTAATAGACAGACATAAGCTACCGGACACGGAGTTCTACAAATTCCTAAAAATCAAAACATCCCTAACAAAAGCCAAACTATCACCAACCAACCCGTCAATTATGCAGTATATGGTGAAAATCAACAGAATAGGTCATCAAGTATTGCACCTTTACAAACTTCTACGCCCAAGCTCCACCAAACTTAACGATAAGTCAACTAACTACTGGGTAAAACAAGGCAATATCTAACTAAATGAGCAACAGCTAGCTTTGCTTTGGGCCTCCCCCTCACGTAATAAAATCTCCCCAGTACTATCCCAAACAAAATTTTGGCTACTCCACAAGACTTACTGGATCCCTGCTCGGTTAGCCTTACTAGGCCTCAGAGAAAACGACCTATGCTGGAACTGCGCCAACGAAAAGGGGGATCTAGCACATCTTATCTTCTATTGCCCAAAACTCAAAACATTCTGGGGAAAAATCTTTGATTTCATAAAAAAGGTGCTGCGATGTACACTAAATCCAGAATTCTCTTCCCTCACCACCGCATTTATGTCCACAGGACTTGCCTCACAGCATGACAGGGATCTGCTAGGCCTCCTGCTGACCGCGGTAGTGAAAATGGTCCTGTCCAATTGGAAGGATACTGCTAACACATCATACAAAGGCTGGGTCAACTGGGTGACGTACCTCAGAGGCGCAGATAGCACTACCCTGCAAAACCCAACCTGGAGACCAGCTACTAGGGAGATGTGGAAGTCGCTCGACACTTATCTGGACTCCTATGAACCCCCGTGAGGCCACTTGGGGGTGTCGGTTTTCACACAAGGCTACAACCCAGACTAGGCTCACTGCTATAGAATACTTCTTGTATCCTATCTCCACCCTTTCTTTTCTATCCTCTCTCTTTCTATCATCCTATTCATAATTTCCCAGCAAGTCCATGTAAAGGGGTTCAGCTAAACACGTATACCAAGTACCTGTAACTACTGCAACACCAGCCACGTTTGGCTAGTACCTCGTAACGGAAATGCTAATGGACTGGTTTATAAAAATTATAAATAATAAAATACTTGAAATAATTTTTTTTTTTTTAAATTAGCTTATGTGAAACTGCAAAAAGAATTATCTTTTTTCTCCAGAATTTTATATAGATCAAACTTGACCCGAGGGTATCAGGTAGCAGGTATCGGAGCGCTTTACGTGAGCACCAGTTGCCTTATGTAAGCGATGTATTAAGCGATTTGCCCAAAATCATGTTGAGCTTCGCTGCCGAGACTCAAACCCTGTTCCCCAGCTTTGAGATCGACAGCCCTAGACGTTAGGCCACATCCTCTCTTTGTAAAGAATCCTTTGTGTTGGGGTTGAAGCTACGCTGCCAGATGGGCTGGGCTAAGTATTGAATAGAGCAGTAGGTCTCAATATCTGAGCCCGCTCTAGGCGCTACATTACTACAGAGACCTCAAGGCTCAATCATTAAGTGCGAGACTCGCACATTAGGAGGTCGGGGTGGGCTCTCACAGGATGCTCAGTGCCACACCTGCAAAGATGGGCCAGAAGTTGAACTAGAAATGCAACTCTTAAGAGCGGCTGTGCACAGAGCACCTCATGGAAGCTACAAGTGTTTTAAAAGGCACTTCCATCATAATGGAAGAAGCCCTCCCAACAACCCCTTCAGTAGACGGGAGGAATTATAGCACATTATAGTAGTAATGCACTACATTTGAAGGCGGGAGTCTACTTTAGTGAGGTTACCTGCTGTTTTAGTTATTTTATTTCACCAGTCATTTCTTATGTTATCATTGATCAAGTTTATTAGACATTACTTTCTAAGATGTCATCAAATATGCTCATCATTCAAACTACTACATATACTCAAACCATGAGACCTCTGACGGACTATGCTGATCACCTCCCAGAGTGTGTTGAAGGGGCTGCGGTATATAGCCGAGGTCCATCTCGTTTGCACCAGAAAAAATGTCCACAAGCCTTCACAAATCTCTCCTGGGAGTCTGGTCTTTCCACAAGGATGGCAAATCACAAGGTCCCGTTGATACTCCTATGTCTGCTACAATAGCTCTTTGGCAGTACAGAGCTCAGGCCGGAGTGTGACCACTTCCTGAATCAACAAGAATGGAGATGGGTTATTTCCCAATGGTCAAGGTCTCCTAAAGCACCTGTCTGTGTAAGCCTAATCAACAGAGCTCAATGAGTATCAACCCTCTTAACCCTCAAACCCTCTCTCCACCATGGTGAGGGACCTATAAATAATAATTTCTTTTTAACCCTTTCGCTGCGGCGGGAATTCCGCCGCAGCGCTGGGGGGTGCGGGGGGGCAGCGCGGTGGCGCTGTGCTCATGACGGAGCCGCTCCGTCATGAGCCACGGTTGAGCTGCCCTCATGACGGAACGGTTCCGTCATGACTCCGCCCATTTGCGTTGTCCCCCCGCACAGGCGGGGAAACAGCGCCGCGTAGGCGGAGCGGCCGCCAACGGCCGTGACATGACGGAACCGTTCCGTCATGAGCACACGGCCACCGTGGCTCATGACGGAGCGGCTCCGTCATGAGCGGGGAAGGGGTTAAAAACTACTGAGCCGCTGGTGTCAGATGCCGTGTCTTTACTAAGTGTGGGCTGCGGGGGCAACATGAAGGAAGGGCATTGCCAATCCTAGTGACTGGCAATGCAACCTCAACTAAATCCACTGCGCATGACTGGTTGGACAGGTATCGGACTGCGGCCAACCTGACATGCGCACTTTAGGCCTCAAACATATGTTCTGTTAAAGAGCTGAGGGGAATACAGAAGAGCCTCCCTGGTCTCCTTTGGAGCGTTGGGTTTATGACCCACCCAATCTTTGCTTTGCTCTCATGCAGTTTTTAATATAAAGCGCATGAGAGCAAAGCCTGGATTGGTGCAGGGCAGGGGTGCTTACAAGACTGCACAGGGTGGGATGATTAAAGGGCAGTACCGTCACTGTGTTTTTTAAAACTTTAAATCCAGAGTGATTGGTCACGCTTCCAGCATGTTGATGCAATGACAGTGCCAGTTGCAGCGTTGTGCATGAAGGGAGTGGAAGTCGCCTCTTGTGAAATTCATCCTGCAGGCCCATTACTCCACGTACGTCGTAAGTGCACCCCTTAATCTAAGTTCCAGTTCCCGTTATGCATACTTTCATTTGAGGCGATGCATGTACAAAGATATAAATGTCTTGCAAAAGGAGTGGGTCAGCATTCGATGCTCGCTTCTATTGGGAGGGGAGCATGCTGCTGCTTTGCATAGCAGTCTTGCACCTTGATTGATATGCTAAATAAAAGCATGGAGGCTTCCATGTGTTTCCTATAATCTCTCCAGCAAAAGGTAAGAGTGAAAGAGAGAGCTATACAGCATAGACCTCACAAGTGCTCTTGACTCGTTACCGGCCGGCCTGCTGTTTGTGGCCATCCAGGTCTGTGCTTGGAGGACTTAGCGCCACGTCATGATTTTGAGGATTCCTAGGGGAGAGTAAAGAAAAGCAGCTGGTTTGGCCTTTTGTGTTCGTTACTATCCGGGCTTCAGCTACTGTCAGCAGCAGGTTCTAAGGCCCAATCCACACCACTTGCACTTTACTATCCATCAGTATGTGGCAAAGCATACACCGCATTGCTTTCCACTAGAAGTCCACTGTTTGTGTAATGGGCACTAGCTTACTGTTCCAGTCTCATTTTGTGGCGAATATGTTGAGTCATTTGCTGGCAGTAGAGTCCCAAGTGTGCTGATGCAAATTGCAATGTTGCTTATGTAAGGCGAAACATTTCTACATGTTAAAGAATTTTACTTCACATGTCAAATATTTTCAAGGCTCGGATAGTGCAGGGGCAGAGACTTGCAGTTTTAAATTTCCCACTGCACTACACGGAGAGGAACATTTAATCACTGGGTGGCGAAGAGAAGGACATGGCCAATAAACAATGATCCTAGGGTCAGTGGTGTTCTCCTATTGGCAGGCACTGCTTGATATTTTGGGCAAACCACAATGCAGTGCTGTATACTTAGGATCTTTTTCGCAAACGTTTTGGGGAAAAAGTGAGTAATTTGCTCACTAGAGATTACTCCCACGTTTGTAACTACATTTCTTTTTAGGCTGAGCCTGCAGGCAGCGCTCATGCGCTGCTGTCGCTAGTCGATCTACATTATTTATAGCAACAAAAAAGAAATACAAATCTAAAGGAGGACATTTTAGCCCCACCATTACTTACAATTAGATGGGATCTTTATCACTTTTTTTTTACTGCCGCCTAAGTAAGCAGAGCGTGTGACAAGTCAATTCCTGTTCTCATGGTGCGGAGTTTGGGCCAAGTACTAATTAAAGTTGATTTGTGTCCATCGGCTGCTTGAGCTGTGATTGAGTTACTACTTTTATTTTTTTGCGAACCCAACTCAAAAGGTATTGGTGCAACGTATATGAGCGCCAATTACTGTACGCAAATCCACATTAATTTTTTAAAATTTTTGTCAAGGGGAGATTATTTTCCTAAAGCCTGGTGTATACGGATTTCGCATCATAAATGTGTTTTGCTTTAACAAGAGGCCTAGGATTAGGGTGACCAGAAGTCCCGATTTCTCCGGACCACACCAGTTTTTTAACTTGTTTCCCGACGTCCCGGTACTTTTATTAAAATTAAATACACATCCCGGTTTTAAGCAAATGTTCAGCTGAGCATTACCACTGCAAGAAAAACACGTTTCACTGGGTTACATCCCAATCAGACCCTCTCACATGCTGTGTGATACTAAGGAAGGCATCCCTTAATATGCACTGCTCTTGAATTTCTCAATTCCTGTCTTAGGGCCTGATTACGACTTTGGTGTGGCGGGCCGCCATCCCGCACCTGCGCTGCCAAAGCTCACCCCCGGCCTCCTGCCAGGTTACAAGTATTTTCAGGTCTTGCCTGAGCCAGCGCATGCACTGCTCTGGAGAGACATTTAGTGAGTGGGCTTTTAAAAGTCCAACCACAGCTTTTTCGGTGGCATGGAGCGTGCGCTTACGCACACATGCACGAGCGGAGGCGCCATCTGGCTTTCCTCTCTCGTCATTGTGCGCGCACACCACTCACCACAGCTGCTTTCACTTTTGCCGTAGCGCGCGCGTGCACCACTCACATGTTTTTTTAAAAATTTCTGTTTAGCGCGCGCGTGCGCACACAACTCCCAGGCTTGTTTCTATTTCTTTTCAGAAAAGGAGGCCTAGAAATCTCAAAGGCTACATCATTAACCCAAAGAATTGTACTTATTATAAGTAGATGCAGACTGGAATGTTTTGGATTACCGCAAGCCATACTTTGTTTGCTCAACTTAAAGCAAAAGTTTCTACACACAGAGGCAAGGCAGCAGGAGTCCATCACAAACACGGAACCAGCAGCACTGCAGGAGTTTCTTAAGCATAGCAAACAGCACTGACAGATAACCTCACGAACAGGAAGAAGGCTAAAAATCATCGTCACACAGACACACAACATAGGGTAGTGCTGTGCAATCTTTCCTGACACAGCTATATCATTTAAACAACAAAAGAGTGACAAGGGGATAGGGAGCAAAAAAGAGGCACGGGCAAAAACCAAAAATATTTGTTAAAAGAACCCTCACTCACCAACCTAGTTGGTGACATGCTTCATCATCGGGTTCCCACCAGAGAGGCCGAATGCCTCTCTGGTGTGCTGCGACGCCTGTGTTACAGCGGAGCGGGTTTCTGGTTGTGAAGGGGAGTGAGATTAAAAGGTAAATGATTTTAACCAATGACAAGTTTATTCTTGGCAAATCAAAAACCAATAAAAACGTGAATTGGGCAAGGTCTGGCCAGTGATGTTGACCAGGGCTTGACCAATTTTTAGGTCGACATGTTTCTGCTTATGGTGCCTAATCGGCTAAGCTTTCATCAGGACCAAGGGAGTCCCCACGGCGGTATGCACACTCTAAGGCGCACCCTAACCTGTGGAGATCAAATGGTAAAACTCACGGTTTTACCCGGGAGCCTCCTATTTATCCGGGGCTCAGAAAGTCTGAAATAGAAATAAGACAGACAAACCACATATAAAGAAACATACATAGACAAAACATTGTTGGATTGCAGTTTTTTTTAGAAAAGTGCTTGAGTGAACAAACATTAAATGGAACCGTGCTGTACAGCGAGAGTGGGTGTCTTGGTAGCAATATTAGCTAGCAAGACCGCAGTACGAGTGATTATTCGTTGTATCTAACTTGTGAAAAAGTGGACTGGTATTCACAAGACAAAAAACACTATTTGTGTCTAATTACGATTACTTCAAGTGATGTCAGCACTATTGACAAGGTGCAATCGTAGTGGCTAATTGGCCGGAGTGAATGTCAAACATATAGCGAACTCGTGAAGTGGCAGGCATGCTAAAAACAAGCGTCTGTGGTGTTTGCCAGGCGCCGTTGCTCCAAAGCATGTCTAACATTAAAAAATAGCTGCATGAAAGAACCAAAAAGCCCTCTTACTTATGCTGTTGTTGTAACTAACATCATGGGTCCGGGAGGGGGGTAGTGGGCTATAGTATCTGGCGAGATAAAAAAGCAGATCGTAACTGTTATCATCTGCTTTTGGAATGAAATTTGGAAGGAACCTAATGCGGTGTCTTAGCGGTTCGTCAACTTACTTCCATGCTCGCACACTCCCGCGATCAACCTCGATCTGTCCTCCTCGGCCCGGATCTAGGTAATTGTGCGGGGACTACGGAAGTAAATACTTCCTGGTTCTAATCACGTGATGGTTTCCAAGTACGTATAAACCAATGGGGCGGGTGAATCCGAATGCGGAAAATGCCTTGCCATTGGTTATGTCCTCGTGATTAGTACAGAAGGAGGGGCGGGTAATGACGAGTGTAAGCGTTGGATTCCTATTGGCTCTCCCCAAGAATAGGAGGTTCTTTTGGGTTGGTGCGTTTTATCTGTCAAATGCTACCATTAGAGGCATATACTATCGATGTCTGATCCCCGGTTGTGAATTCTTATGTGCATATGCGAGTGATGCAGATAAACACTCTTTTCTTGATGTTAATATACCCTGGTTGGTATATATCGCATCGTGCGGAAAATCTATGGGCAGCATAAACGGAGGAGTTGGTGTAAATATGGTAATTTATGCTGGCAAAACACACAGAATGCAGTGTGTGCTTAAAAGAACTACACGGAGGCTACTAAGGAGTTGATGTCATGTATGATGGAATCAATTTTTCAATATGGAACCCCATGGAATATTATCATTCAGTCCTTGGAGATGAGTAGATAAGCGGTGAACCGCTATATCATAACAAAGAAGCTGTGCATAGTTACCTCAAAAAGAACCGTGCAACAAATGCTGTAGAAGTGCAAGCTTTTATCACAAATGTGTAGAACTTGTACATCATGGGTAGCAGCGGTGCAAGCTTCCTTAGCTTAAAGAACATATACATCAGAAGGAGCATACAGCAGAAGCCATAGCGTCAGCTTCCTTCACTTTTACAATCCTTCACTTTTATAACGGGTGCAGCGTGGGCAACGGCAGGGTGGGTCCGACATGAAAACATGCACTCAGAGCAGGTACAGCCCGGAAGCAGCAGCTCAAACCTCGCGTGCACACCAGCTGCGCTTGCAGCAGCCGCGCAAGCAATCTGTTGACAGCCTCGGCTGCAAGGCAGGCGTGCGCACACCCTTGCAGCCCCCACTCTCTCTGTTGGGAGCCCTGATATACTGCAATGTCCTTTTCCAAACAGCTGTTTTCATGCTCAGCACGGCGGCATGAACGCCTTCCTTGGCAAACACCCTGGATAGAGTGACTGGGGATATGCCAGCGGGCCTGCTGCTCCCGGGGCCACGATGAAAGTTTACAGGGCAGGAAATTCCTCTAAATCAGGGATATTTAAGCCTGTGAACAATTCCGATTAGAGAGCACTTTTCCGGTGGCTTTTTCGCTCTCTCAGAGCACCGCTCCACTTGCTATACGGGTTCACTTCTTTCTCAGATTCACACGTGTGTTTTTCTGCCACCTACTGGATGGTCGTAAAACAGCCTTATAAAAAAAGCTGCACATTTCTATCCTATCGGCATCGTTAACAGGAAAGGCCCCAAAAGGCTCCATATATTATGCAATTCTTCACCCTCCACTTGAAGCAGCATAGCGTCAGTCCACAAACCCTCAAAAGTTCTTAAAGCGGCTCTGAAAATACCACTGGCCTCCTTCAGCTCTGAAAAGTGAACAATATACTGAAAAGAGCAATCTAAGCTGCACTCATCTTGTCTTTGTGTTTTTCGTTTTTGCAAGGCAAGGCAAGACTTCTTGTTAGCTTACAGTTGGCTTAAAGTACGGTGACCAGACGTCCTGGATTTCCTGGGACAGTCTAGGTTTTCAAGGATTGACCTTGCGTCCTGACACATTTCAATAAATTAACAAGCATTTGCAATGCAATAGATCTCGCATTTGCGAGAGTTTGAGCTATTGGCATAGTAAATGATGATGCTTTTTATTTATGTGTTTGGAAAACTTGTAAATGCGAACTCAACTCCCGAGCTTGTTTTCACGCACGCACGCACCACTCGCGTGCTTGTTTTCCTGATGCTCTGCTCCGCAGTGCCCTTTTCAAGAGCGTCTCTCCTCGTTTGGCAGTGTAATCTCCTGGTGTCAGGACTCGAGTAGCGTCTCCTTTAACGACTGATGCCCCGGCGGACTCTCTCCTTGTGATGTCATAAGCCTCTGTCTCCTCCCTGTCTCTCTGTAGTGGTTGTTTACCTCTCTGGTGGTGATGTATTTTTTATCGTTTCTGCATCCCTGGCTGTCTCGCTCCTTTTGGGTATATATATGCTCTCCGTCTTTCCTCCTTTTGTCTCTTCTGCTGCTGCCCTGTCTCTCTCTTCTTTGTTTACCCGTATCAGAACAGTCTATTCCACAAGGGTTCCGTTGCCTCTCTTCTTTCCTGGGTATCCTTATCTTCCTCCGAGGGTGTCTCTTTCGTAATCATTCGCTATTACCGTACATCTGTAGCCAGGGTACCTCTTTCCTTCTGGCCAGATGTCTCTTGCTGACTGGGTTCACGGCGTCTCATTTGCTATCCTTTTAAGCCCCACCTGGAGGTCTATTTCCTTTGAAGCAGCTAACCTCCAGCTGACCTACTTTCGTCCGTTGCGCTCTCACTGCCGTTCAGCTGTTGCTATGAACCCCTTGTGATCCTGGCCCTTCGTCTCTTCTGCGATGGCTATTGTCCGGGCTGTCTCTGGTCTGCCTGTGGTTTGCTTCTGCAATGGCTGCTGCCCTCCCTCCCAGTGTCTCTGATATCCTTCAGCGCAGCCGGTGCCGTTAAGGACACATTCGTTAATTGGGAGATTGTCTGTTGCCCAGAATCGGAGGTTGTTGAGGTGACACCGAGATTGGAATCCAGTTCAGCAGCTCCGAAGCATTAAAACATGCAGGAAGAAGTTGCCAGCATTGCAAAAACAAACAAAACCTCAGACATTTTTAATCAGTTATTTTTTTAATAAGGTTGTTCAGCTATACATAATGTCTTCTTGGTTATATATAAGGTAACAAAAATACCTATAACACTTTTTTATTAGAAGATATCAACATGCTGGACAGTAGCCACATTGCTGTACAACATAACTTAAACACATTGGCATAGCAATAGCTCCGGCTAAAAACGTATAAGGGCCAAAAAGCGAGACCTATTGGCTATGCCAATGCTTGTTGTAATCTGGCAGGTAGCCCTTTGGCGTTCCCACGGTGGTATGTATGAAAAAAGCACCACAATGAGAACATCAAAGGCTATTCCTGCATGGCATGGACTGGTAAGTCCAGGCCGTGCTGTAGCATACAGGGGGGCATACCCCTGCATGTATCTCCTAACCCAGCGGCCTTTTTCTCCCTGCCTCACCTTCCACTGCGGGCTCACCACAGCAGCACCGTCAAGTATTTTGCGGCCTCAGAACTACCGTGCCACCAACGGGGATCATGGATCCCTGGCGGTTGCAGCAGTCCCCTAATGATTTGATCGCCATACTCGTAATGCGGGGGTCAGACCACTGGTGCGGCTGTCCATGACTGCCATCGCACTTCCACCACAGGACCGCAGAACTCATAATCAGGCCCTAAGACAAGTGTTAGCAGCCCAAACTTGACATGTGGCACAGCACTTTTAGTTTATCTTCGTTTATCAAACTGTTGTATGTTCAAGAAACCTCTACATAGGTATATTTTTGTTTGCCTACATGCAAAGTAGGATATATATATATTTGCATGCAGCAGTTGACAACAGGTCAGCATCTCCAAAATACCCTGGAACCCAAGCATAAGCTTTTTTTTACTCAGCAGTTTGTTGTCATTTGTCTACGCTAAAATACCAAGATTTAAAGTGAACCACAAAATGTACCCTAATTTTTTTACACTGTATTTAACATGAAAACACTGATTTTGATGAATAAACTGTATTCTCTGGCTCGTTTTACATGTGAAGTATGTGTGGTAATGTCTCTGAAACTTGCCAATGCTCTACAGCAGTGGTAAAATGCATCAGCAAAGTCAATAGGTCCCAAAGGCGAGACCTATTGGCTTTGCCAATGCTTGTTTGGTATTCTCAACAAGGTGCAGGAGCGGACAAGGTAAGCTATAACAGTCTCAGATTTGTTTTATTACTCAGTGGCTTATGTATATACACATGCAGAATCAATACCGGTGTAAAATTCTAATTGTGTAAATTGAATGCACATGTAAAATTGTAAACTCTTATTATATCTACTCCCGTGTGGATCTGAGGTGTTCCCTACACATTCCCACTCCCTGAAAATGTGGTTAAACTCCTGCAAATAACTGGAATACACTTGCTTGCATTTGCATGGTGAAATGCTATCTAGAAATTGTAGATACATTGATAAAAACCTACAAAACACTCAACGTTTGTAAGTGGACTAATCCAGAAAAGCCCACAAATTGTCCTGTAACACTAGACTTCGTTTCGAAAAACTTTATTCGATTCAAGTGAATCATAAAAGTACATAGTTAAAATGATAAAACTAAGCTTAAAACATTCCATACAGCATTTTAGACAAACTATATCTATACAGCATATAAGATTTCGAAACATAATATTCTACAAGATCCACCATTTTCTATATCAATCCAAAGATATCAGGATAAATTTATAACCTATAATTACTTGGAGCCCCTTTTTCCCTATCGCAATTCATATATTTTCCTGATTAAAAAAGTGGTTCTAATAAAATTTAACAGAGCACAACAAGTGACGGCATTGGAAAAAGATCGTAAATGATTAAAACCATCCTGGTATGAGCAAGGGGAAATTTCCCTCAGGATATGCCTAATAAAATCTGCCCTTATGTCTTTATATAAAGTGCAAAACAGCATAAAGTGCATTGTGTTTTGTGCGGCTAAATTATTACATGGGCAGGAAGTCAGTCTCTCACACCAACTCATCTGATTGGGAAAAGCCACAAGAAAGTGCAGTGTGCAGAGACTAAATCTGGTCAGAAGGAAGCGCGATTGTGTAGGAGTACTAAAAGATAGATAGAATTGTTGGAGGTTTAGCAGCCTAAGGGTTGAAGTTTCATCATCCATGTTGGGTGTTCTTAGCGCATTATAAAAGGCATTTTTAATAATTAATTTTATATTGGATTGTATACCATCAGGGCTTTCATAGTAATTTCCCAGGCCGATCTTATTAAAAGCATTTTTAACATAGCAAAGCCAGGGAATGGACGATACATTTTCCAAGCTTAAACAATCCCTTATAATCGCTCTGGTAAATGATAATTCCTCCAAAGATCACATTTTCCCCCCATAAGATCAAGGGGGCAATTTTAACTCTATCTTCAACATAATCCAATCCCAGTTCAGAGTGACAACATTTTGTGGGAGAGCCGATGAGAACCATCAAAAATATTTTTATAAACTTATTTTCCAAAATGTGTAACTGCCTGTTTTTTTGACTTCCCCATACTCCTGCCCCATAGGTTGTGACTGACCGGCATTTTGATTTATATAGTATAAGAATTTCTGCCACTGGCTTATGTCCCATTTTGGCCGCAAAGCGAAACAAGCCCTCTATATTTCTAGGAGTCTGTTGTGCCCTAGTCTCAATCGAGTGGTCCCAATTCAATTTATTGCTAAAAACATTCCCTAAATATGTAAAAGTCGGCACCTTCTCAATGGTTCTTCCATTTACCACGAATTTTCTGGTTTTTGTGTTTTTTGGGCCACAGACCATGATAAAGGACTTACTAAAATTCACTTTAAGATCCAATGCTGTCATAAGATCAGTAACAGCAATCAGGGCTTTTTGAAGGCTATTAGCTGTTAAAGTCATCAGTACAGTGTCGTCAGCATATGACAACAAGGGAGGCGACTTGCCTCCTATAATCGGATAGTCCAGGTGCTGGTCTATTAGGAATTTCTCCACCCCATTTGTGTATAAAAGAAATAAAAAGGGGACCAAAACACATCCCTGTCGTACACCCTCTGTGGACACAATAGGCCTAGTTTTCTCTCCTCCTGGTCCATAAACACTAGACTTATTGGAGTAGAACCTCCACTACACTGGAAAAATAATAACTAATTGGAAAATTCTATTATGCCAAGGTAAAACAAAAAGGCGTATACATTTTAATGCGCATTCGTGCACCTAAGATGAGGAGCTTAGCTGAGCAAAAACACTTTACATTTGGATCTTTAAAAAGGCACTAGATACAAGAAGATTTAAATTCCTTGAAATACAGATACCAGGGAACTAGACACATATTTTTATTCTAGTTTGGTCTATCAAACTGCTTCAAGTGCTGCTTAAATCCTGAATAGCAGTTTTCGCTTTCACATATATCGCGTCAAAATCCCACCATACAAGAAAACAACCATAGGTGGCACATCCTTCTCTGTTCAAGCAGCCAAACTATGGAACTCTTTAACCCCAAACACAAGATCCATGAATAACTACCTTATCTTCAGAAGACTACTCATGACTTGACTCTTCCCCACATAACCACCATACTCCAAGATAAATATACAGCATATCCCGGTGTATATAAGCAGTTATTTAGATTATAGGTGTGGACCTAGATATGTGTATTCCTTTGTATAAATGTGTACAATAATCATGTTTATAAATATATAGATATTCATTAGTTCTGCTTAACAAACGTACATATTACTTATGGTTATATTATTCTAGGTTTAACATGTATATAGGTCACTGCACAAATAAGTACATTTTATCATAATTCATTTAAAATTGCTTCACTATTGTGTAAAAAAAGAAAATTATTAAAACAAAAAAATTAAAGTACAGCAACACTTGAAAGTCTTATTAAATACAACTTAAATCTAGATTATATTACCTTACTTATGCATATACACCTTCCATGTACTTATGTAGCTTTATATTTATTACTTTACTCCTAATTCAGCATCTCCGATGCACTACCCTATATCTCACCTTATACCTCTCTCAATGTATCCTCTACCTCCACCCTGACTCATACCAAACCTCAATCTACTACTCTCTCCAATGCACTACCCTATTTCTCACCCTATACATCTCTCAATATATCCTCTACCTCCACTCTGACTCATCAAAAACTTTCTAGACTATTCCCTCCTCTACCCCTCCTTGTATGATCTCAAACCTCTTTTACTACTTAGATCTCCAAAACAAGCCTTTCTAAAACCTCCCCTCTACTCATCCCAAACCTCTTCCTGCTGCTATGATCTCCAAATAAACACTTTCTAGATCCTTCCCTCTTTTGTCCCTCCACTATCCTTTTCAATCCAAATACCAGACAAATGTCCACCGCTCAAATTGATTTCATATTTCCCTATACTAATTCACCATTAATCCTGTTTGGGGTCCGGAGTAGCATGCTACTCGCTGAAAAGCACTTTGACACCTCATCAGGGGTACCAAACACTATATAAATGCAAACCCATTCCATTTCTATCCCTTCACTATCCTTTTTCAATTAAAATAGGAGACTCACATGTCCACCGCTCAAATTAATTTATTTCCCTATACTAATTCACCACTAATCCTTTTTGGGTTTAGAAGTATCGTGCTACTCGCCGAGAAGAGATTGGACGCCTTGGCAGGGATAGTAAGTGCTATATAAATGCAATTACAACATATATCTGAACTGCTTTCTCTCTCCAGTGATGTGGCCAATACAAATAAACGAGGGAAAAAAGAAACCTGGAAGAACGACAAAAGGCAAGAAGTGCAAAAAAGAATCACAAAAGTGTTAACAAGGAAAAACAAACAAAAAATCATCAAAATAAAAGTGACTGGAAACGCCAAATAGGAGGCAAAAGGAACTACGCCTGCCAAACCCATCTACTAATATGTTACATGTAGTACTGATTTGACTTTCAGACTGAACTCTCAGCACAAAACAAAACAACCTTGTTTTAGTTCTTACATCATTCTTCGAAATGCCCACCTCTTGTACTTTAAACCTTAAAGGTACAGCCCTCAGCTCCCATGCACCTTTGGCACACGCACGCACTGCCACTGGCCATATCCTGCTCAAATGTTTGCAAGCTGAACACATTTCGAAAATATGTTTGTACAACGCCAAAAACGTGAGCGTGGGAACAACAGGCAGTCAGACATTCAATGTATTTCGATAAGTCATATGTTCCTGCACGCTGTAAGCCACTTCTGGCAGTAACATTCACTGTATTTGTGATGTATTGTTGTGTTACATTTCTGTAATGCAGTTATACTCCAATAATACAACGGTAAGTGAGTGTAACAACACATTTACCCTGTCTCTAAATGAAGCCTTGCGTGCACCAGAGGAGCTATGAAAGAACAAACCAACCAGGTGGCGCGAGCATGGTAGAAATATGCACATTGCTGAGGAATCTTGTGAAAACGTAGGTGTAACATCGACAACAAACACTAAAAGGATAAACGAGCTCTAAACCCACACTGAGCTCAATGCAAGCTACCCAGCTTGCAGGGCCCCACTTCAGTGCCTGAGCTTCTCGTGCTGCCAGTGTTGACATCAGTGAAACCAGTTTCATTACCTTATCTACAAGTCTCTTGCACCATACTTGAGTTCAGGCTGGCTGGAGCCAGGGCCACTTACTGTTACTGGCACCATTAAGGTTTGCTGTCTGATATGCCTTGCAAATACCTCCTGAATTTGCTCACTGTACCACGACCACCCAAGTCAGGGCTCCAGACACAGGGCTTGGACCACAGTAATTACAATCTGACCCATCCTTGGGTATGCCTTATGGACTGTGCCCAGTACATGTAACGGAAGCCTCGCACTAATCAAATGCGATCTGTTCTCGCTATATATACGGTTGCTGTACTTCAGCACTCGGAAGAAATTTAACTTCGCACTGTGTGTGCGATATAAGAAAAATAAACAGTCGCTGCAAATTGTAAAGAGTGGTGCGTTTGCCAAAAATTACTTCCTACAATAAATTGTGACGGATGCTCTCAATGCCAGCTTCCTACCTTCAGTTTCATTGGGCGATTTGAACAAGTTCTTTGGTCAAGTGAAGAAAACACCATCCAGGGTGCAAACGCAGAATCATGAAGACATATTCCAGATCATCCAGCGATCGATCCCTAAGAAGAGGCAAAACAGAATCACGATTACAAAATGACCATGTCACAATATTTGTCCACAAATTTCAAAAAGAAGCTTTGAATTAGAACTTCCTGTGTTATTTTCCCTCGTTTCTTTTTTTGGTGAAACCTTTTTGAGTTTGTGATAAACGAGAATAGTGCGCTCAGTGTTTCATCCAAATACAACACCACAGTACTGTACCAGACGAAAAATAACAGCGTATGAAATCATTTCCTCATAGAAGTCATCAGAGTCATATACATTGAAACAACAGTGCATGAACCATTCATCTATGGTCATACAGTAGAAATACTGCACTCTATGCTCCTCGTCCCCCCCCACCCCCCCACACCCCCAAAAAGCTCACACGGCCTATCCCTATCCGGTTTCAGATGAATCCCTCTGTGCTCTGCCGAATCCAGCCCATATCGGGAAATGTTTCTGGGGACATACATGTGACAGATATATCTGGCATTCCTGCCCCATAGAATGGCCCATGCCCTTTCCCAAACTTCCACCGGTGGAGTCTACACGTCCTTCCAGGCACAAGCAATGCCTCTCTTGGCCCCATTTAAGCCCAGCCATAGGAGCGCCTTCTGGTACAGTGTGCCCCCCAAGTAGTTAGTGATGTGAAGAAGTAGAAGTTTGGAATCCCGGGGGATAGCCCATCCCAGCACACCCTCGAGTTTCCTCAGCACATTTCCCCAATAGTGGGCCAATTCCGGACAGTGCCAGAACATATGGGGCAAATAACTCTTTGAGTCACTATATCGTAGGCAGTCACCCGTCAGAATAAGACCCATCCTGTGAAGTCTGCCTCTAGTGAAATACACCCTATGGGGCACATTTCGTTGAATCATCTGAAACTGAGATGCTTTCACAGCCTCTCTAGGGGCCTCCAATGGCTCTCTTCAATCATAGTTGTCCAGCAGGCCCAGGTCTTCCTCCCAAGCCACCCGAACCCCCACCAGTGGATCTGACATGTTGTGCAGTAGCATTTTATAGAACTCCGACAGCTGATGCTCCCTGAGGTGCATGAGCAGGAATGTTGGCTTCCAATGGAGAGACCTCGGGAATATTGTCTAGTGATTGTATCGCGGAGAGAAGGGCATGCCAGAGCTGGAGATAATGGAGGAACTGGGGTCGGTGCAAGTCGAACTCGCCCTACAAGTCCTGGAAAGATTTAAGCATCCCACCCCTGAGTACGTCCCTTACTGTTGATATGCCAAGCCAAAAATCCCAGCAAGGCGCCCACCTGTGGCAATTTAGTACCCCGCCATAATGGAGTCTACAACGTAATGTGTTCAATGAGCGAATTCTCGATCTTCCAATAGCCATCCTTCCACAGATCCCTAAAGCCTGTGAACCATCAGTCGTTTACCTCCAACAGATGTGCTGCCCAGTAGTATAGGTTTAAAGAGCAACAGTGGTCCCATACAAGTTAGATTAGTAAAATATCACAATTTTCCAATCAAAAAATAGAATTATTAGTGTGTAGACAATAGACAGATAGAAACATTTATTACAATTGAATTAGACGCACAAGTTAATAAATGCAGAGGGTGAGTGAGCAGACTGTGACGAGGTAATAGGAAATCAACCGGTTTCCTTACCACAGGCTAATGACTTAAAAAGTGACTTTTCAATTTGTGAAAATGTTAGTAAAAAAGTCACAATCAAATTTACATCTCATACTCAACAGTTAGATACAATTACAGTATAGAGCTAGAGATGTGTGTGTCGACGACGTTTCGATCCCCATTAGATACTGGGATCTCATCAGGACTAAGTGATGACACGAGTGCCTGGGAAGTTGCCAGAAGGGAATTAGGGTGTCGTGGAGCTCATGACTGCGGTGGGTCAGGAACTGCAGTAGGGCAAGGTTGGTGGAGAAAAGGTCCCGTCCGGGACAGAAGAGCGGTTGCTCGGTAGGGAAAATAATTACACCAGGTGGATTGTTAGGGATGCGGCAGAGGAGAGTCGGCAGAGTCCCATCAGGGACTGGATTGGAAGGATGCCGAGATGGTAATGCGATCGAGGCCTAAATAGGCGCGTAGTATGAATGCCGGACAAGCGCTGTTTGCGTTCAAGCCGCAACACGGGTAGTGGAGTATCACATGTTAAGCCCGTAGACAATAGTGCGAGTTGCCCAGTAGTATAGGAGCGTATCCAGCATCGTTATTCCGCCCTCAAAGGCAGGCCTGCAGCACTTTCCCAGAGCTCTACCGGCCATTTCCCCCCTTCCAGAGCAGCGACCTAATCTGCGCATTGATTCTCTTAAGGAAGTCATTTTTTGGGGGATGGGGTAATTCTGCAGATGATACAAAAGGTGTTGGAGTGAGACCATCTTAAAGATGGTCAAACATCCCAAAAGAGATAAAGGCAAAGCAGGCAAAAACTTGACATTCCTTCCTGCACGCTCCAACTGTGGCGCCAAATTCTGTTTATAGGAGCATGTCATGTCAGCGGTGACAAACTGAGGTATTTAAATCCACGAGGAAGGACCTGTAACTCCAATGCCCATGGCATGATAGCCAGGCACGGAGGAATAGGGTAGAACATTGATTTGAGAACTTTCAACAGGAGCCGGAATACAATCCCTATATGGTTAGACTCTCCAGCAACCGGGGCCCGAGATGTCTGGAATTGCCAGAAGCAGAAGAACGTCATCAGCATATGATGAGATCTAATCAAACACACCCTCTGACAACTCTCCAGCAGGGCATCGACCCTCACCTAAGCTGCCAGAGGCTCCATCACCAACGCGAAAAGTAAGGGTGAAACGGTTTCCCTAATTCGTCTTGATGAACAAACAATATGTGCTAATTTTCCATCAGTAGAAGATGCCAATCTCTCCTCCCTTACAGTAAATGTAGAATGTTCTACTAAGACAAATAGTACAGGTACCCTTTGTAACGCTTATTGAGTATACAACTCATCTCATGACCTTCTTAAATCCCTGCAGGTTACCAACATTTTGGTATGTCAATAACTTCACAAAATAAAGTGAAAGTTTTCTTGTACATTTTCCCACAAAAAAATCTCTGGGATTTTTTGTTTTGTTTAAACAATATACTTTTAGAAGTATTTGTGTACTGTCCACCTAACAAATTAATACGAAACCTTCAAGTACAAAAGAGGAATATAAATTTTTTCAAGAGTTGCCTGAATTATTTGTTATACGTTTCTGCTGTGAAGTATTCTGTATATGTTACTATGCTCAGGTCTTCCTCGAGAAGGAAATATTTACTTGTTTATGCGTTTTATATAGCACTAGCTAGACCCGAAGATATCAGAGCGTTTTACATATAATGCAAGATCGTTAGACTAAAGTATACATATATACAGACTAAGAAAATCGTTAGGCAGACAAGGTAGTTACAATATGCGGATATCTTAACAGCATAAGTTAAAGGTGTGAATGACCTGGCAAACAGCATAATACAGGCTTGACACTTTCAGCTAGTCCTTTCTTTTTAAGCAACTCTTTGTTATGTTATGAATGTTTTCATATAGGGCACATTTATTAATCAATAGGCCTCTATGCACATCTACCTAGGAGATTGTGTATTTATCCAAACAGGGCCTTTCACTGGGTGTGTCTGAAGACCACCCTTGGCCCGAGCAAATGAGTGTACCCATGGTGTGGTTGGAAAGCAAGTGTTTTCGCTGTGCTGCGTGTTCTTTGTTGGTGGTCCTGCAAGCAGACAGAAAAATAGTCCTCTGAGTTCTCTCTTTAGGGTACTTTACAGTGCTAAGACCTTAAAACCATCCAGCTATCCCATGCCAGTCGTGCAGTCCGCCATTTTTGGGACCTTGGCAGACCTCAAATGACAACAGGACTATTGCCCCTTCTTAAGTCTATTAACAGGTGTGTGTTAGAATAACCATACATACGTTTGTAGTTGAACGGTTCTGAATGTGAGTGTTCTACTATTGACCTAGGGTCAGTATGACCAATACTGAATCGGACAGTATGTTTGATCCCTTTAATTACGAGATTTATCCATATTATCACATATGTTTGGTGGCTCAAGTGCGTTGCTAATGTTCTTCGTGCTTGGCCTAGCCTACTTGCATCTCACCAGACTATATGCTCATGCGGGTTCCAGGTTTCCACATCTTCCTCCCCCCAATACATCCTTCTATGCTTTCTGTAGTTCCTGGACCAAGTCAAGTTGGATTCCTGTCCTAATGTTTCTCATTTCCCCGTTTCAATATCTTTGGGATTCTTTCACGGCTTTGGTCTGCTAGCTGCATTGCTTGGAGAGGCGCCTCTATAGGTAAAGCAGTCATCATTCTAATTCAAAGCCATCCATGGGACTGCATGGTCCAGGTCCGCTGCAACTTTGCGTTTTGGGACTCCTAATGTAGTATTTCTCATTAGAATGGCCCTAAAAGTTTCTATATGCAAAGGACTGCTGAATAAAATGGCAGCGGTAACTGATGGCGTTGCATGGTCTAGGGGCACAACAACCACTAGTGACTGTTACATGTACAGAGCCTCAAGAACAGAAGATTTGCTGCAGATAAGCAAGGAAGCAGCTTGGGACACAATAAGAGAATTTGTATAGTTCACATTTGTTACATACACTTTTTTGATTTAGGCAGATTTAAAATAAACTATGAAGTTGCTGTAGGCCAGTGGGGAGTGGGTTGCTTTGACTTCACTCTCAATACACGCCACACTACCAGATTTTGTACTTTTGTAACAACAAAGTCTGATGAGGCCCATGCATAGAACGGGTCAGCATAGAGAGGCTTGGGTCTATTTGTGTTAGAGTTTTCTAAAGCGGCCACTAGAGAGCACAGTCAGAAAGAGTACCAAATAGTGAGGGGTATAGATTGTAAGTGAATGAGAGATCAGCCACTATTCCTCTACTGAAGCTCCGACTGAAGTTTCCGGTCAGATGAATGGCGGTCTGATGAGTTCAATCTTTAGGGGTGTTCGCAACTGGAGGTGGTTCGGCTTGCTCTTAGGTTGGGGCTTAGTCGAATAGTTCATCCTAAACCGGCATAGTGCTACAACCAGGAAAGGGGTATATCCAAGAGGATGAGGAGTCATAGGTGAATGGTGGATTTGATCACAGACTGGATTTGAACGCTCAGCTTTAGGGAGGAGGGAATCAAGACATAATTGAGGTATGTACTGTACCAGTGAATCTGCTGCATTAACTTTGGGTTACTTTTTGTATAAAAATCACAAAATGCATTCTACAACTGCCCCTGCTCTCAGACCCATTTACCTAATATAGTTATTATAATGTAGATCCTGATAGGCGCACATCTCTGCCAATTGCTATCCGTCCCCTTCATATCCATCCAACACACCGTCATCTCTGCGTATGTTCATATATTCTAAGCACATTATGAGAGTTTAAATGGGATTTAAACGCTAGGATAGGATTTGTCCGCGGTCCTGCGACTGCGTAACAGAAAGTTCCAGTCACTCCATTCCTATAAAAAAGCACCACTCCGACTGGTGCACGGTTGGGAAGAATGATATAGATTTTTTTTAATTTAGCTATATTTTCACACGCTGGTCATCCCAAGAAAATATTTCAAA
Source organism: Triturus cristatus (assembly GCF_964204655.1). Classification (NCBI taxonomy): domain Eukaryota; kingdom Metazoa; phylum Chordata; class Amphibia; order Caudata; family Salamandridae; genus Triturus; species Triturus cristatus. Next base: position 860,653,791 of record NC_140581.1, read on the forward strand.
AACCGCATGCATTTTCTTTACAAAAGGGATGCTCGCAAAGTTGACGGATCGCAAAGCTGGTGCAAAATTACAACACAGAAAAATTCAGCCTTTAAGTACTAGGGCCAAAAAAGGAAGTGTCTATAGTGAACAAAACACATTCACCGTGTGCCTCATTTCTGGGGTGAGACTACCTCAGAGAATTCCAGGGATAACACGTCGTGTTGCTGATGTGTCTAACGAAAATAGGGAGCATCGCTCTGTGTCAATGTTGCCTTTGAGAGCAATCAGGGTCACTGACCCAAAAACAAATGAACAAATAGCCGGCAAGGCCACTGGTCACGAAGGGATGTCAGTAAATCCCACACTGGTGCACTTGTTCCGAAGAGGGCTCGGGGGCGCCTCTTGGCGTCTACGCCATGAATGACGCCGGCTGTCCTTGGGAATGTGTCTGTTGTTTGCAGTCTGTTGCTGCTTCACCCTGCCTGGCATGCCCATTCACTCCAAGCCCTTTGCTCTCCACTCGCCATCCTTTTGGATTGGAAGCGTGTAAGAAAAAACACAGGGTTCAAAGGTCAGCTTTGGTTTTGATTGTTTTTATGGCTGTTCAGTTGAGCGTTTTCCTCTGAAGTTTAGGCCATCAAATTCAAAATGACAGCCAAGTTATTTGTGTCAGTTTCAAGTGTTAGAACTTTTAGGAAAATTCAAACTGAAGCACGTTTAAACCTTCCCAGTTCCGTCCTAAAGCCACTGGGTTTAGTCAGGACAGAGGCGAGGCGCGCCTACGCGCCATCGTGCAGTGTGTGCTTTAACATACACAGGCCAGGCACGAGGAAGCCTGTGCTCGTTCAGACGAGCCATGTCCAACCGTAAGGGACCTTGAGCCGCGAAGGCCAGGGGAAGATTAGCTTCCGCTCTTTGTCCCCAGGAATTCAGAAGGTGACACTTGATCAGCCGTGAGACATCTTTGTGCGCAGGCATTGGCGGGGCTTTATCACGCGCCGCTTACTTTATTTGTGTAACGTGACCATCTCCTTGGCAACTGTTCCGCGAGCTGCGCGTATTCGCCAGAGGCTGTTCTAGTAAGTAATTCACTACGTTTCTGCAGGTGCGCAGGGCCAGGGAACGTGTTCCAACGGTTCAATCATACGGGGTACACGGGTAACTTGTTCTTTGCGGGGACTCGAGGCACTGGGGGGAAGGGGGGGGGGGGGGGCTTGGCTTCCCGCCCTTGCACCCTGGAGAGATCAATCGCGCGAGATCCCCTTCACAAAAGGTGGTACTTACAATAAAAGTGCAGTCAGTTTGTTCTAGAAAAAGGAGGCAGGCTCGTGCTTTGAAGAATGCTCTTTGAAGGAGTTTTGCTGTGCAATTTAGGTGCATCGGATTGCACTGGTCACTGTGCAAACTGACATGGGCTGTCACTGGAGTAAAAGTATAGCTCTCAAGTGAGCCTCAGGCAGGGTCCATACTTTACTTCACTCCAAAGGTTAATTTAACACTGTTAAATGTCACAAACGAAACTGAACCAGGAGCAGAATCATGTAAAAGAAGGTATTTTTCTGAGGACTGCAGTGGAATTGATTAAGCTGGCTTTGCAAACACCTTTGTGTTTGTTTTTTTGATAACATTTTATTAAGATTTTATAGTACCACTTGGGCGGTCGCCCGACATAAACCAATTGGAGACAACATATTGAGATGTTACCAGACATGGGAATAACAGTGGGTACAGTTCTTATATAATAACCAAGGTGAAAAAAACCAGCGTAACCCCAAAACTTTAAGCAGACTTTCCCACCCCACCCGCATTGGCAAGCAAATTGTGATACATAGAGATACCCAAAGGGACGAAGCAATACGTCATACATTAGGGCCCACAACCATCCCATGAAGCTGCTGTTACGGGGTTTGTGAAGTAAGAGGGAGAGATCAATGCCCCGGTATGTAGCCCATCTAGACCATATTTTTCTGTTTTTTTGGGCACAGCCCCTTGCTTGAAATACCGCAATCTCACGCCCATACATCTGTCTAGTTCTTGTTGCCACTTTCCTGTTGTTGGTGGCAAGGTTCCCTTCCATAACTGCACAATAGCACGTTTGGCGATAGTGAGGGCTAGGAAAAGTAAGTGCTGTTTATATTGTTTCCCACCTATATCCTCCGTGCTATGAAGCAGGAACAATCTAGGATCGTGTGGAAGATCCCAGGACAGCAACTCTTTAATTTTAAGGCAGGTCGATACTCTGCGCCAGAAGGGCTGTAATGTCGTGCAACTCCATACCATATGGAGAAATGACCCCCTTCTCCCTATCGCAGCGTAAGCACTGAGGGGATGCAACGACTCCCATCCTCCAGGGACGGAGACTGGTGTAATACACACGATGGACATACTTAAACTGAATAAGACGGTATCTGAAGGCTACCGCGACACCCTGGGGACTTGCTATCTCCTCCGCCCAGTCATCGCCAGTCAGGTCTGGGATGTCATCCTGCCACACTTTCCTCGTTGTATGGAGAGTCGTGATGGAGTGTATTGTCAATGTTTGGTATATGTGTCGTATTTTGTGTGCGCCTAGATCACCCATTAGGAGGCGGCCTAACAGATGAAATTCAGGGAGGTCAGTTAGGCTTGTAAGTGAGGGGGTTAAAACATGGCGTAACTGAAGGTATCTGTAGAACTGGGTTTTATGGAGATTAAACTCCTCCTGTAATTGCTAAAGGGATTTTAGGGTGGTGCCCCGCATAATGTCACCTAGTGTGGAAATACCAATCTGGTCCCACTGACGGAACCCCTTCAATGCGACCACCTGGCGTAGATAATTACCATGCCACAAGGGCATCGTCTGCGTCAACCGCATATGCCACCCCATTTGTCGGACGGTATACTGTCAGAGTCGGATCGTTGTTCAGCTATCGTGTGGCAAAAAGTCAAGATTCTGTGCACTATACAGTAACCGTAAGATGGGAGTCCTCTCCATGGCTGTGTGTTCCAGAGCAAGTATACCATCAGTCATTATTAACCAAGAGGTGAGCAGCCACGTAATAGGAGTATACATCGGCGGCTATGCCGCCACAATAGGTGGATTGCGCACAAGTCAGTAGTGCTACTCTAATCGCCCCTCCCCCCATAAGAATTTATGTATAGCGTTGATTTGCGTAAACCACGCTCGCGTTATGGGATATGGAAAAGTTTGAAGTCGGTATAACACTCTGGGAAGCGAGACCATTTTAAAAATGGCAGAGCGGCCATATAACGAGAGATGTAGGGCGGACCATATAGTAGTCTCATCATGGAGGCTGACGAGGAGCGGATTTATGTTACGTGCCCAGGAGATCTTTGGACAAGGAGACACAAACACTCCCAGATATTGGAAACCTTCTGTAGCATGTTTTAGCTGAGATGCCCACGTTTTTCTGCCCTGCTGACCACACACCGGGAACAGTACCGATTTAGCAGGGTGAGTGTGAAGCCCAGTGGTTTGTCCAAAGACCTGGAGGATCTGCAGAATACGCGGGCCTGAGATTCATGGGTCCGTCATGAAGAACAAAACATCGTCTGCATATAATGCAATACGGTCTGGTCGCGATCGTGGCCAGTCGAAGCCTCTGAGCACCGGATCCCCACAAACCCATGCCACCAGGGGTTCTACCGCCAAGGCAAAAAGAAGGGATAGAGGGCAGCCCTGCCGCGACTGATGGGAAAGAAGGGGGAGCGATGACCAGCAATACGCACTGAGGCCATAGGTTTAGTGTATAGTAGGCACGCACACATGCGAAGAAGCGTGGTCCGAAATTTATCGCCTCTAAAAGTTGGAATAGGTACTCCCAGCTAAGGGAGTTGGAGGCCTTGTCTAGATCAACCAGGAGCAAGCCCACAGGGTGGCCCAGTTCTGGGGCCAAGGCAATGGCATTATGGCCAGACGGATATTATGGCGAGTGGCCCGATGTGGCATAAAGCCGGAATGGACCAAATCTTGGATGCAGGCCCACTAGCGATCCGCAAAAACTTTCCCGAGTAGCTTGGATTCGAAATTGATTAGGGAGATAGGACGGTATGAGGACGGGTCCTCCAGTGGGTGGCCAGGCTTTAAAAAGGAGACCATTTCAGCTTAGCGCCAGTCCTGAGGCAACAGTTGCTTCTCGAGGGCTTTAAATATTGTTTCCAGTAAGTGTGGGCCCAGGGTAGCCATATGGGAGCGAATTAACTCCATAGGGAACCCGTCGGGACCCGGAGCTCGACCTGGTCGCATCTCGGTCAGCGCAGCTGTCAATTCGTCTATTGTAATGGGATCGTCCAATTGGTCTCTCATCTGATCCGACAACCTCCGAGGGGGAGTATCCCGAATAAACTCAGCTATGAGATCCTCTGAGAGCTGCTCTCTCCGGGTATATAGCATGGAGAAATGATGTGCGAATTCTTCCACCACCTCTGCGGGGGATGCATGTAAGACACCATCTCTGCCCCTGATAGATAGAACTGTGGCTGGAGCTTGCCCGGCTTGACAGAGTCTGTGTAACATTTTACTGGATTTGTCCCCCCACTGGTATATACGATGTTGAGACTCCAGCTAGATTTCTTTCACCTCCACTGTAAGATGATGGTGTAGCTGTTGTTGCGCGAGGGACAAGTTTCTCCGGAGGGTCAGATTAGGATCTTGCATGTATTGTGTCTCCAAGGATATACACTGGGTCTCCAACTCCGTCCGCTGTGCGGAGTGTGTATGTTTGTCGTTAGCCCTATAGTTATTGTCCACCCCTCTGATAGTGGGTTTCAGGGCCTCCCAGAGGGTTTCTTTAGATGGTACTGAGTCGGTATTTAAGGTGAAATATTCTTGAATCGCTGTGTGTAAACACTCCTGGAAATTGAGAACCCACAGATGCGATGGGGACATCCGCCATCTAAAGGGAGGCTTTCGATGGTGCAAGAGGAGTGTCACCGTGACCAGGGAATGATAGGACAACCCCCTTGGGAAATGGGAGACCTGGACAAACCTGTGTATATTGCTTTGTGGTGTGAACAAGTAATCTAGGCGAGACATGGAACCATGGACAGCGGACAGGTATGTGTAACCTATCTCGGCGGGATGGTATTCCCGCCATATATCAGCCCAACCCAGAGCCCTGGCAAGCGATGACACCTTTGTGTTTTTAATAATACAAAATAATCAGAACCTTCCAACACTGTCGAATTAGCAAATGTTGCATTTTATAAAAAGACTTGAGGTTTCGGATAAGTTGGTTTTACACATTTGAACAAGCATGTATCACCGGTTTGTGTTAAAATAAATAAATAAATAAAAGATGTCCTGAGGTAGAGTTTTTTGACCAGTAACCAGCTCTGAGAATGCCCTGAAGTTTCGCTCTTGCCCAGTGTGAAAAAGCATTAGCAGAACCATAAGGACTACCATTTGGTGTTGCCAATGCATTTTAAAAATGCTATTTAGCATTCCCCCCCCCCCCTCCAAAAAATGGTTATTGCTGATGCACCATTGGCACAAAAAAAGACCCAGAGCAATGATACATGCGCATGTGTCATCAGGCACGCACACGTATTCGTCATGACACTGTGGCAGCCTTGGCGTGATGATTTATGTAGGCGCATGGGTAATCATGCATGCACACTTATGCATCATAACGCTGCAGTGGCTTTTTTTTCTTTTTGATTTACTGTTCTAAGATGGTCAATGCAGTGCATAAAAAAATATATAAGAAAGTGTGCGAAAGAACATTATTTAGAAAATAGCGGCCTGGCAGCAATTTTCTCCCGCTAGTCAGCTTAAAAAATAGATGGAAAAAAAACAGCATAGAACACATCGGGGGCAGGGGAGCAACAGATCACTGGCGAATGAAGCGGCATGGAGGCTGGTGGAATAAAAAACAGGGAGGGGTGAGGGAGCCAAAAAAAAAAAAAAAAGTTTGGGTGAAGGGCTGGGAAAAAACGCCAAGCAGGATGGGTTGAGGTGGGGGAAACAATCCACAAAATAGTGTTCGAATAGCAGTGGCATGTCTGGAAACATCATATTTAAAGGTCTGATAATAAAGCTGATCCAGAAGACTGCTTGTATGTTGGAGGTAACACACCTAATGTGGCAAGTTGCTGAGGGGTCAGTCGATAGCTACCCAGTAGTGCATAATCTTCTCTTGATATTTCAGATGTCGGCCTCTGAAAGTTTAAAAATTGCTTGAAATCCACAAGAAAGATTAGGAATCCGGTTTGCTTGGCTGGCACAAAGGCACGTTTCTGTATTAAGGCACAACCAAGTTCTCAAAAGAGTGACCTCACCGTCTACAGCATATTCTGAAGAAGATTAGGATCACAAGACATACATAAGATATTGCCCCAGCACACCATCACTCGAATGCTCTGAGATTTGTGGCAAACGGGTGTCAAAGCTTCATGAAGTAACATGAAGCCAATGCCATAATGACAGGAAGATAGGTGAACCCGTACGTTTGCGTGTAGCATTGAATTGGGGGGTGGGAACCTTCCATGTGAGTGAAATATGCGCCCTGCTAATCCAGTATCAGAGTATCCAGGTAACAAGGATTCTCCAGTATTGAATCTTTCATAGATTCACATGCTTGTATCTTCCCCGTCGTCATGGTGGGAGTCTCACGGTAACAGAATGACCACAGCAGTATAAGAAAAACTGCATAGCAAAATCCCATAGGGAAACATCTTATTTGGTAACCAAATCTCATCATTATGTGGTCCAAGACTCAGCCAATCGGCTGCTAGCCCTGCCCTCACACTCCCCAGCAGAGCCTTCCTGCCTCAGATTTCCAACCGCCTTTGTGTGAGGAGGAGTCTCCCTGAGCCTTGCTCAGTTTTGTTCCTGTGTGAACTTTTGACCTCTGGTTCAGCTAAAATTTACTTATCTTTGCTGGTTTAAGGTACTGTGCTTCATTTTTTCTTGTTCAGTATGGCTGAAAGCTCTAAGAAGAGGCTCTTCAGGCCCTGCAGATCCTGTGGAAAGCCTAGATTGTTTTCTGAGGACCCACATAAGGACTGCTTATATTGCTTGCACCCAAAACATGTGCCTAAAGACTGTAAACATTGCAGAACCTTTTCTGCGAAAACCCTACGTGACATGGAGGCACGTCTTCTGCTGTGGCTTCAGAAAAAGAAGGTCACTTCAGAATCTGACTCTGAGGAGGAATCCAAGTCTTCAAAGAAGAGAAAATCTTCAACTTCGGAAGATATTTCAGAGCTGAAGAATCAGAAGACAAAAGACAAAGGGGCCCCTGCGCCTTCATTACCTCATACTCCTCTTAAAAAATCTAAAGAGTCAAGAGAAGTTTCCTCAGCCCCGTCGACGAAAATCGGACCGTCGTCGGCTGTTATTGCTTTGAAACAGTCGACGACCACCATATCGACGACGACAGCGGCATCGACGGCGACTAAAACCTCGAAGAAAAGCCCGTTGACGATCCCGTCGACGGCCGCATTACCTTAGTCGACGAAGACTTCGTCGTCGACGACTACGGTATCGACGATAATACAGCTGTCCCCGTCGACGAGATCTCCGCCGAAGGAAGCCCCGTCGACGGGAACCTTTAAATCTCCTAAAGTCAAGAAAATAACATTGAAGTCTATGGCGTCGTCGACGGGCTCGGCGACAAAGCACACAGTCTACAGATTTTACATCATGGACACAGTATTTCTCCGCTTCCGCCTTCAAATCTACTAGACTTAGAGTCAGATGATGAGGAGTCTTCAGGAGTGGCTTATAGTCCCTCCCAACTTCGCATTAAGAGTCAGGAAACGGATGAGGAAGAGTTTCATGAGGTTCAAGAAGTCTTCTCATTTCAAGATCGCCCTCCGAGAGATTCACGGAGATATGAATCTTTTCAGCAGTCTTATGACTACGAGGAAGAAGAGCCTCCACATACTTCTAGAGAGGACTCTATTTCCATGCCGGTCTCCTTGGTGACTGACTTGCGGCTGATGATAAACGACTACTATCGGCGTTTCCCGGACGCTAACTCTCAAGCGCCACAGCCGGTGGAGAAGCAGACACAGGTACGACCACCTCATTCTTCTCCCAAATCTTCCACTCAGAAGATACGATCTCCACCGATTATGACAATCAGAGATGACTTGGAAGACAGTGACGCCGATCAACTGGAAGAAGGAGAACTCCTTCAAGATAAGCAGGTTGTCGATGAATGGGACCAATATATTCTCCCAACTACACCGTCGACATCTCCAACACCCGCGCACTCTCCGCCGCAAGATATAGGAGGGTTCCATGATATCATGGAGAAAGCATCAAAGCGCTTTGACCTTCCGCTTCCAGTTCAGGAAGCCGAATGTTTTCTATATGACTTTAAAGAGGAGTCACGCAAGTCTATGCGATCTATCCCGATAATCACCCATATTTGGGAGGAAGGCTTGAAGATAATGAGGAACCCGGCTTCAGTTGCTGCTTCAGTTCCTCGAATAGACAAGAAATATAGAGCTCCAGAATCGTCTCCGGCCTGTTTGATTGGTCATCCTCGACCAGACTCTGTGGTGACGCAGGCCGCCCAAAGAAACTCAAAAAATCCGGTTTCAACAACAATGGTTCCACCGGACAAAGACGGAAGACGAATGGATGGTGCAGGGAAGCGCTTTGCGGTGATGGCAGTGTCTTCCATAAAGGCTTCTAATGCATTAGCCCTTATCAGCAGATTCAACAGGCAGATGTGGAGCGATATAGCACCCTTACTCTCCCATCTTCCAGAGGATAAAAAAGAAGAAGCGGCTGCTATTCTTCAGGATGGAGCTAGGGCTGCATCGGAATCCATAGACATCGCTATGGATTTGTCCTTAGTGGCTTTTCGACAAATGGCAGGTGCAGTAGCTCTGCGAAGACAAGGATGGTTGAAGGCCACCTCGTTCAGACCAGAGGTACAGGCCAAAATAGTGGACATGCCATTTGATGGAGAGAACCTGTTCGGGAAGCATGTCGATGAGGCCCTCCAAAGCATCAAGAAAGACACAGATACAGCGCGGGCGCTGGGATCTCTTCAACAGGGCAGGTTTCAGTCCTTTCGGAGGAGAGGATCCCAAGGACAATTTACACAAAGATCCTCGTTCCAATCGAGCAGATATCAGCCATACCAGCAGCAGGGATATCGTCAATACTCGAACAATCAACAGTTTCGATCCTCAAATAACTATCAGCAACAGTCCAGGGGAAGATCATCTGCGAGAGGAAAGTCGCAGCAATCCAATCGTCGACAATGACTTCTTCAACACATCCGCCACTTGTCCGAGAAGCAGCACGCATTACCTGACTTCATTTTACCCAGCTTGGCTGTCAATAACAACGGACAGATGGGTTTTAGATGTAATACAACATGGCCATACACTGGAGTTCGTAGAAAAGCCTCCAATTCAGCCTCCTATACACAAGAACATCTATCAGCCCTCAAAGCAGAAGTGATAGCGTTATTACAAAAGGAGGCGATAGAAGAAGTTCCGCGGCTTCAACGCGGGAAAGGCTATTACTCGCATTTCTTTCTCATAAAAAAGAAAGACACATCAAAATGGAGGCAGGTAATGGACCTGAGAGGTCTAAACAAATTCATTCAAAAGAAATCATTTCGAATGTTATCCCTGCAGGAAATTCTTCTCCTGATTGGCAGAGGAGATTATTTGGCATCCCTGGACCTCTTAGATGCTTATTTTCACGTCCCAATCCACGTAAAACACAGAAAATTTCTACGCATCATGGTGGCGGGGCGTCATTACCAATTCAAAGTCTTACCTTTCGGACTAAAGTCCGCGCCGAGAATCTTTACAAAGTGTATGGCGCCAATTGCGGCCCACCTAAGACTACAAGGTCACCAGATTTTTCCTTACCTGGACGATTGGCTTATCAAAGGAAGTTCGTTCAGATACCCATCGCTCCCTTCACGTTTGCATGGAGCTTTTCGATCAGCTAGGTCTCAGAGTCAACCTAGAGAAGTCCCATCTCAGACCAGCGCAGTCCATTCAATTTCTGGGTGCTCTAATCTGCACGGAGGAGGCCAAGGCTTACCCGTCAGAGGAGCGTATTCGAAAGATCATACGGTTGTCAACACAATTGCAAACAAAAAAGTCCGTTTCAGTAAGGATCTACAAGTCATTGTTGGGGATGATGTCCTCTTGTATCCCCCTACTCCCAAATTGCAGGTTCCGCATGAGGCCTATACAAGAACTGCTAGACGACCAATGGCTTCAGTCGCAGGGATCCTTCGAGGATCGAATAGTAGTCACTCCTCAGATCAGAGACGCCCTGCCATGGTGGAAGATCAGGGATCATTTAGCGGAAGGACTGACTTTCGAATCACAGGTCTACAATTTCGTGATGATGACGGATGCTTCTCTTCAAGGTTGGGGAGCGCATCTCCAGGAGCTTGAAATTCAGGGCCACTGGTCAAAGTCCGAAACGCAGCTCCACATCAACTTGCTAGAGCGGAGGGCCGTGTTCTTGGGACTCAAGGCTTTTCTACCCAGAATTCGCGGATCTACAGTTCTGGTGAAGACGGACAGCTCCACGTCTATGTTTTACCTGCTAAAACAAGGGGGCACAAGGTCGAAACTTCTGTCAAAGGAAGCACAAGACATTTGGAAATGGCTTCTAGCTCACAACATCTCGCTTCAGGTGCAACATGTTGCAGGAGTGGACAACACAAGAGAGGATATTCTGAGCAGATCTCCCGAAATCTCTCACGAGTGGGAACTACATCGGAAGCACCTTTCCAGAGTTTTCAAGGTATGGGGCACGCCAAGGCTAGACTTATTCGCGGACCGCCACAATTCGAAATGCAAAAACTTTGCAAGCAGGTTTCCGCAGAAAGGATCGTGGGGCAATGTGCTACAGATGTGCTGGACAGGAATGTTTGCGTATGCCTTTCCCCCCTTTCCTCTAATACTGAAAGTCTTAAGGAAAATGAAATCAGAGCCGTGCCATCTGATTCTGATTGCACCAGCGTGCCCGAGACAAGCGTGGTTCTCCGAACTGATCAGCCTCTCAATGACACCCAGGATACAGTTCCCATTAGTGCAGGATCTGATAACCATGAACAACGGACAGATACTGCATCCAAATTTGAAATCGCTCAGCTTGTCAGCATGGAACCTCACGAGCATGAATTCCACCTGTTAAAGATCCCTCAGGACTGCAGAGACATTCTATCACGATCCCGGGCAGTCTCCACAAACAAACAAAACATATGCGGCGAAATGGAAAAGATTCTGTCAGTGGTGTGCATCTAACGACTTGCATCCATTTCGGGTCTCTTCTGATCAGATTCTCCCATATCTACTGACATTGGCAAAATCTGGACTCTCTCATATGTCCATAAAAGTACACCTAGCCGCGATTTCAAGGTACACAAGAGTGCCTGATCAGCCCTCTGTTTGGTCCCAAAGAGTGATTAAGGAATTCCTCAGAGGGCTCTTCAGAATGTTCCCTCCTGTTCAAAGACCAGTTGTTCCTTGGCAGCTGAATACAGTTCTTACACAGTTAATGAAACCGCCCTTTGAGCCAATCCATAAGGCGGAATTACAATTTGTCTCATGGAAGACAGCGTTGTTAGCGCTCACATCGGCAAGAAGGGTCAGCGAGATTCAAGCGTTCTCGATTGCAGAACCATTCCTACAATTCAGGCAGGACAGAGTGATTCTCAGGACGAATCCCAAATTTATTCCTAAAGTCCCTTCCAGTTTTCATCTGAATGAACCAGTAGTTCTGCCTACATTTTTTAAAGACCCGTCAACAGCGGCAGAAAGAGCATTGCACTCTTTAGACATTAAACAATGTCTCAAATTCTATATCGACAAGACCCAATCATTCAGAAAGACAAATCAGCTTTTCGTAGCCTTTGCTGGCCCCAAGAAAGGGGTGGCACTTTCTAGATCTAGTATCTCGAGGTGGATATCGTCAGCAATATCCTTGTGTCATGTCAAAGCTGGAAAACCTTTGCAAGCCAAAGTATGTGCGCACTCCACGAGGAAGATGGCAACTTCTACGGCCCTATTTGCAGGGTGCCATTGCCAGACATTTGTAGAGCTGCGACATGGAAGAATGCGCACACCTTTACTAGACATTATTGTCTGGACGCAGCGTGGAGAAAGGATGCAGCAGTGGGACAAGCAGTTCTACGGCACCTATTTCATTAAGGTATTTATCATGGATTATGACGATGTATGTACAGATATATGTATATTTACACAAATTTTTCAAATGCTGCAATGTATGTTAACATTCTATCCAAAAGAGCAGAGCCCACGGTTATTGGGGGTTCTAGCCTGGAAATGCAGTTTGGGATAAGTACTGCTTGCTATTCTGATACAAGCATGTGAATCTATGAAAGATTCAATACTGGAGAAAAACGAGTTAGTTACTTACCTGTACACTATGGTTCTCCAGTATTATCTTTCATAGATTAACATGCGGCCCGCCCACCTCCCCATTTCTCAGGTAGAACCTCATTGTCTCTAGGTGTATTTTAGTCTCGCACTCGGCGCTGGAAATCTGAGGCAGGAAGGCTCTGCTGGGGAGTGTGAGGGCAGGGCTAGCAGCCGATTGGCTGAGTCTTGGACCACATAATGATGAGATTTGGTTACCAAATAAGATGTTTCCCTATGGGATTTTGCTATGCAGTTTTTCTTATACTGCTGTGGTCATTCTGTTACCGTGAGACTCCCACCATGACGACGGGGAAGATACAAGCATGTGAATCTATGAAAGATAATACTGAAGAACCATAGTGTACAGGTAAGTAACTAGTTTTATCCCTGAGATGAACTATAATTTCTATTTTGAGGTGATTACACACTACAGAGTAAATGAACTCACTTATCTATACAAGCTGTATATTTTGCTTTTATCTTGTGGTCTGTAAACCCAGTGGGTAGAGATACATTTCTTTTGTGCCTTTGTTTTGTCAGGGTATTGCTACTTCCTGGTCTACCAGGATTGCGCTTCCTTGGAAGAAGTGTAGAAGGCTTAAAAATGGGTGGAAATGTGTCCCCAAGAAAATAGGCAGCATCATCAAAATAACAGACTAACATGTCCACTTCTCAAATTTCATATTTCACTATACTAATTCACCACTAATCCTTTATGAGTTCCAGAGTAGGGTGCTACTCGCCGAAAAAAGCGTTTCAACACCCCACAAGGGGTAACAAGCACTATATAAATGCAAACCTTTTTCCCTCTTCTATCCCTCCGCTATCCTTCTGAATCCAAATAATGGACTAACCTATCCACCACTGAAATTACTTTCATATTTCACTAAACTAATTTAACACTAATCCTTTGTGTGTTCCAGATTAGCATGCTACTTGCTGAAAAAGCCCTTCAACGCCTCGTCAGAGGTAGTAGGGGCTATACATATGCAATTACAATACAATACAATTTGATTGTTTGGAACACCAATTACTCCTGATGATAGAAATTTCGATTAAACGGTGTAACACTCATTTATGTGGCTCTTAAAATCAATACTTAATTTGACATCAAAGAATTGGTGCTCAACCTCCTCTTTGGAAACTGCTGCTTACATTCTCTTCCTTGGTGCTGCGACTCCTCCAACAGCTGATAACTGGCTTTGCTGGTGTTCTGATAGTTCCACCCATACCTTGACATAGTCTAGTTTAGTAGAGCACCGGACATATTTTTGAAAAAGGATTTGCATCCTTATTTTGTGTATTAATCATAATGTGCTTTCATTTCATAACGACTGAAATAAAATAGTTAATGATATGGACTTGAGCCAACAACCTGTTTGGAACAGCAGAGTAGTGGAGACATGGTCATCAAGATGACTTAATTTCCTACTGCATGGCTTGAACTCTTGTGCTTGTGATCCAGGGCGAAGAGAACAGATTTACTTTAACATTTTGTGAAGGTTTACCACAGTGTGGAGTTTGTCACATTAAGTACTACAAACAGTACATTCAGAATCTGCACGTAGATAAAACTAATTTACATACTAAGCCTAGTTTCAGTTGTCCCTTCAATAATTTTGTCATAATACAGCTCTGTTCCGGAACAAGTGGCCTGCCCACAGCCAAAGACTGATGGCCCTGTATTCCTGACATTATTCCGGATGTGATAAATTTATATTAAAAACAGAAAATCTTTATCTCACATTGTTTAGAGAGTACAGCACCCCCAAAGGTTCTCACCAAGGGTCTTACTCCCACTTTGACAGCTCAAAAAGGGCCTTCCACTGGATGAGCAGCACCAGTCATTCTCCATTTGCACTCCAATGTATTCAAGTGGGCTGCCACTCTGCAATTGGGCCATCACCATTCCGCTACCTATCACTGCTCCAATGGTTAGTGCCAGAAAGTCTCTGTGGAGCGTGCCAGCGGCTCAGGGTAGACCTTGCAAAAGACAAACATCATTGCCATAAACGCCCCAATGTTATAGAAGGCCATGTAGCAGACAAAATCTGAGTGGCTGATGGTGCTCATCTTCAGCCGTGGCAGTGTGGTGTACGACCTCTACTGCCACTTATAGTGCTTTACTCTAGGTCCCCCCTTCCTTAGGCGACTGCCACCCCCCCTTCCTTGCGCGACTGCCACCCCCCCCCCTTCCTTGCGCGACTGCCCCCCCCCCCCCTCCTTGCGCAACTGCCCCCCCCCCTCCTTGCGCAACTGCCCCCCCCCCTCCTTGCGCGACTGCCCCCCCCCCTCCTTGCGCGACTGCCCCCCCCCCTCCTTGCGCGACTGCCCCCCCCCCCTCCTTGCGCGACTGCCCCCCCCCCTCCTTGCGCGACTGCCCCCCCCCCCTCCTTGCGCGACTGCCCCCCCCCCCCTCCTTGCGCGACTGCCCCCCCCCCCTCCTTGCGCGACTGCCACCCCCCCTCCTTGCGCGACTGCCACCCCCCCTCCTTGCGCGACTGCCACCCCCCCTCCTTGCGCGACTGCCACCACCCCCCCCCCCCTTCCTTGCACGACTGCCACCACCCCCCCTTTTTCCTTGTCTAATAAGTCATTTTAAAGGACCTCAGAAGTTCCGGGAACCAGGTTAATCCCCTCAGGATTTTATTGCTCCTAAACTGGACCTGTCCAAAAAATTACAATGAAGATCTACAAGAGTTTAAAATGAAACCAAGAAGGTTTACAGGCATTGCTGAAAGCAAATAAATGGTAAGAATCAGTCCATCAGTCATTTAAATCAAGTAATGATGCATCAGCACTAAGTATGATGCATCCGCTCTAAGAAATAAATCAAAGTTATAAACCAAATGTAAGACAGATGTAAAGTCGCCTCCTAAAAGTCAACAGAGAGTGCCCATCACTCTCAGGAATGGATTTCTTTTATAATGCAAAATACAACACAGATGCATGAATACAGCTGTAAAAGGGCCCAATGATTTGGACCATTCAGGTTAAAGAAAAAACGATGCAGTCCCTAAAATCACATTTATCAGCACCATTCCACAATTTCACATAATTGCAGTTCCTATCCACAATGCTCTTGGGGCACCTCAAGTTCTCATGAGAATCACCCTGTGGTCCCGATAGGTGAGGCCTTGAAACGACTCCCTCTCAGTGGAGCACTGTGCTACAGAGCACTAAAGCAAGAATAACCATTTTATACCTGGGAAAGTGACATTACATCTCAAACATTGTTTGCAAAATTACTGTTGCATTATTCGTTTGTCTATGTGACAGGTGAGACAGAAATGAAAAACTGACACTGTGATGAAAGATGGCTGCAAGCAGATTAGTCAACGTAGGCCTCAAATTTCAAAATGGCAAATGTTAATACTCGCAAAACTCACTGGACATAATGTTTGCATTCTAGGTACGTGTTAATTTTCATGATAATGTTATATTATGCATAAAATTTGAAAAACCCTATATCAACTTAGGTTCATATTTAGTAAACTGACGCAAACGTTTGCTTTTGATTTGTGTTTTTTTTGTGTGGCATTGCTGTGGCTAGATATTCAGTCTAAACAACAGTACTGACACTCAAATATAGATAAAGTAAGTACGAGTTGAGCTGTGGCATAACATGTTTTAGTCCTGATAAAACTACTGATTAAGAGATAGCAGTAAAACATGTCGACCTACATTTAGGGCGAACTATAAAATATATTATTACGGCGCAGAGATGCACAATAAAACAGTAATGCACTGGTACTGTCACCAACAATGTAAGCTTGTAATACAGTGATATATGATGAACTAGAGATTCGTTCATTTGATTTTTGCTCGAATCAACACAGGGACAGCAAAGTCAGCTGTGAAAAAGTAGGACGCTGCACCATGGTAAACCTAATAGGTAGGTTCATTGTTAGGAGCAGGTACCCTATAGACAGCATGACATAAGTCACTCCAACACTGAGAACCCCGGGAGGCTGCTGAGTGATACCAACCACCCACTCTGGTGTTTTCTTCAGGGGTCCCTTACCACTTAGCAAGACACCTTTTTGTTGCAGAAGAGTAAGCCATCAATACCGCTGGTATAAAGACAGTCTAGGAGAGTAATTTAATAACTCACGCCCACAACAGAGCAATAGGTTTCGCCCATGGGCGAGCTATTGTCTTTGGCATGCGGGTATCCAAACACTGAGGGTAAGCGATTTAGCTGAATAAATGAGATTAGTTAAACCAGGAGCAGAACAGTACAGTGTGACTGTGCCACAAATGTTGATACTGCATATAGGAAAACCTAAAATTTTAAAAGTGGTTTCTATTTTTTCTTAGTAGCCTATAATCCCAGCAAACATCTTTAGGGTCAAGAGGGGGGGGGGGGGGGGGGCGTAACGGCCTGAGATGACTACTTTGGAGCAGATGGTAACCAGGTTCGAGTCTCGGTATCAATTTCCTGTGATTCTGGGCAAATCACAAACTCCTTGTGCCTACAATTCAGCGCCTTGAGACCCTCGCGGGTGATTTGCCGCACTTTACAACTCCTGGATTTATTTGATTTTATTTCAGAATCTTGTTGCACTCCCTCGCTTCATTCTGCTCAGATTTTGAACAACATACTCGTAACTTGACCCAGAACATTGACTAGCAACACAGATTCATATCAAATAGGCGACGCCTGCTGTTTGAGTGCGTTCACTACTATTACTTTTGGTATTAAAAGTACCATTTCTAATTGTGGTCCATCTAACCATTCTAAGAGGTGTACCAACAACTGGTTAAAGCCTTTCCTGCAGGACTTCCAGATTTCCAAAATTGTACACCAACAGGATACTGAACAAGACACTGCCATCAAGCCAGAGATGGACCAGAACGCAATCAGAATCTATTGTCACAGAACCATCAGACTTTGAATCATGCTGAGGCACCCCAGAGAGAGAAGTGGGCAGGTCTACTGATAACAAACCATGAACTACAGACGTGCCAATATCCTCTCAAAGGTGGGATAAGAGAACATAAAATAGTTAGGATAATAGTAGAATAGTGAGACATATTGAAAGATTGTCTTGTAAAGATTAGGAAATAACAGAAAAAGCAAAAAATGTGTGATTTGTGTAGAAATGATAGGGAAAAAATGATCTGAATTACAGATGCAACAAACAGAGAGGAAGAACATGCATGTAATAAAAGTATCAGCACGTAGATTATTTTGTTAAATATTTTTAATGAAGAATAAAAGTAGTAAATAATACAATTGTCAAACAAAATATAATGATTAGATAAATTACATGGTTGGCAAACTTGTTTAGTCAAGGAAACCCTTAAAAAGTCAAGGAGTTCTGAAATACAAATCAAATAATGGGAAATATCAAAATGAACCGGTAATACCTATATATATTTTAGAAAAAGAAAGAGAAAGGAGGAAGGGATAGAAAAAGAGAAAAGAAATAGAAGAGATAGATATTTATAATGTTTAAGAAAACGTTAAGTGTGAAGATAAAAAAAGCAGTGAAAGGTAGCCAAAGTATATCAGATTTAATTCAAGGAGATTTAATACCAAAAAATAAAAGATTGACATAGTAGATTCATACCCTCACTAGAAGAGGAGGAGCAACCAAATACACTAGTCAGAGATGGTCATGCCGATTAATAAAGCAATGGGATTATAAATCTTGGCACATTGCCACACATGATTTATGAGAGAGTTAAAATCGCAGAGAAAAGGATGGGAAGACAATAGGAAAAGGCTCGTATCAGAGAGCACATCACTTCAGCTCCTTACCAAGATTGCTAACAGCATGAACAATTGAATGAAGGAAGAAATCTTTACCAACGATATATGGCCACTTAGTCATTTTAAAGATGCTTATTTGCATGGACTGTGTGCAGCAGATTCAGAGAAGAAGAGTTCAAATTTTAATTTCCAAACAGTGAGATGGTTAACTTTAGTTCAGATGACGACAGTGTACATTTCTTATACATGGCCACTGGATAGCAGGTGTTTAATCTCTTTTCCAGCCGCAGCATGCTCAGGGACGGGAGAAGGTGATTGGTTAGGAAAGTGCAGGACATGACCAGGGATATAACTCTGCAAGAGGCATGTCCATCGATTCGTCTGTGGGTGAAACACATGGTTTAGAAGGTGAAAAGCTTTCCAACAGAGAGAAAGTCCAACATCTTCCACGTCACGGTGTTGGGAGTCTTACGCTTCTTACAGTCAAACAGCCTTGCTATGTCATTCAGGATTTGTTGGATATAAGCAGTTTAGATTTCGTTGGAAGGCTGAGGTGGAGACAGTTCAGCCAGAAATTAATAGCAATTCTCATTACGCCTGGCTTATCCTTGGGAATGGATAAAGGATGGATGTGAGGGACGGATGAGGGGGGGGGGGGGGGGGGGATGCTGCCCACAGATTCAGCAGAGGTCAAATAGAATTTCCGAATCAGCCACCATAGCAATGAGAGAAGTAGTAACAGACGAATATATTATAAAAACAGTATGATAACCAGGAAGGCTATAAAATGAGTGTCAAAGTTACCAACAAAAGAGCATGTGAGGCGAATTATCTTGAAAACCAATAGGACACTGTGTACCAGCACCCCGGCAAACTTGAATCTGGGATTACTGAATTGGGAATAAGAAATGAGATGTATGAGGAGAGTAACAGGTCGGACAGTCGTAAAAAAGTGTAACAGCCTTCAGAAAAACAAAATTATTAGAGATAAATACAGAAAAAATACACAAGGTCAACAGATGATTGTGGCATAAAGAGCGGGGATGCCAGAGTGACCCTAAAACACGTTGCGGGCAGGATCGCTCAGCACAGGTATTTTATTCTGTCGCATTTTAGAGCCTATGAGACCACATAAAAATGGACAGTACTCGCACACAGTGACTTTCAAACTTTTGCCATTCTAAAGTTAAGAGGCAATTAACCTGGGGCACTTTATCAATCATGCCAGATTTTCTCTCCATGATTGAAAGAGGCTTGCCGACGATTTACTCTGAGAAACAGGCATTCTTCAACACTTTCCCATTTCCTGATGGGAGTTATGGGGTAAATCAAGTACAGTGACAATGAGCGAATTACATTTTCAGAGTTATGCACTCTTGAAAGCTATAAATCTAACGTATTCGCCTTGTTTACATTTTCTAAAGAACTAATAGGTTTTAAGAAATCCAGGTACACGCCTCAGGTGAAAAGTCTCCATTCTAAACATTATGCATTGTAGCGCAATTCAGAAAAAGGTTCTCAAATTCAAAACCCTATGTGTGCCTCTGGGTATTTTACATTTTTAGACTTTACACTTTAGTGATATGTTTCTGCTGGTATACCTTTGCCGAAAGGTCTGCGCTAATGAATGCGGTCATGAAATAAACATGTATGTGTACAGTGCAGTGGTATCCACCCAGTTCATAAAATGACGACATCGCCCATTTTTATAAACTTATATTTATAGCTCAGGAGAATGAGTGAACCAAACGGCGAGAAGGGGAGATGGATAGCAGGGGAGAAGAGAAGAAAAGAGACAAAAGGGAGCAACCACCACCACCTATCGGCACACAGTGGTACTGTTCTCAAAAATCTTCCAGATCCAGCCGGACGCCTGTAAGTTCACAGGTATGGAATCTGCGGCTAGATCATGTGTCTATCAGATAAGATATTACCAAAGGTAAGTAACTTGCACTTTAGGGGCAAGGGGAGGAGGAACCAAGGAACAAAGAAAATAATTGCCAGGTCGATTATTCTTGCATTTACTATGGTCCATCAATACATTTATAGTCTGGCGGACTCCCTCAGTCACCAATTGGCTCACCATCAGGCTCAGGAGCAGGCATGATGCAAAGGCAAGGGCCTACACTCCAATGCATGAATCAGAACCCCGTTATATAATTTTAGTATAGCAGCGCTACTAGGGGTAAACAACTGTATTGGCATTACAAAAATAGTATGTAGGGTAGCACATTCCAAAGCACTTTAAGCTTCCTCTCTCTGCAAAAAATGCACCCAATGATGTGCATCATGCCATAGTGCATCTTGGTGTAAGCATAGAATAGCAATATATGTTGTATATCAGTATGTCCTCAATGACCCACACATTGGTTTACGCAGCATCTATCCCCACTGCTCCTATCCCTGACCCCTGTCAACATTGCACACCTGAATATTGTACTTGCATTTATATATTGCTTACTACCCCTGACAAGGCATCAAAGCGCTTTTCGGCAAGTAGCGCACTACTCCAGAAACCAAAAAGGATTAGTTGTGAATTAGTATAGTAATATATGACATCAATTTGAGCGGTGGACATGTGATTCGCTTACTTGGATTGAAAAAGGATAGCGGAGGGATAGAAGAGGGAAGGGTTTGCATTTATATAGAACTTACTAGCCTTGACGGGGCATCAAAGTGCTTTTCAGCAAGTAGTACGCTATATAAAGATTCTCGTTTATTTCCTTTCCAAGTGCTCAGACTTTAGATAAATAATTAAACTGAAGCATAAGAAGTATGTTTTTTACATAATCTGGTTAAGTATGGTAGCTGGGATTGAAACACAGATGTCAAAGGTGGATAGTTTGACTTTGAACAACACCTCCGCAACCAACAAAGCATAGGACAGGACTTACTAACTATAAAGCACGTTAAGAACTGTAAATAATTTATCATACAGATCATCCTAATTAATAACAAGCATTAGCAAAGTCAATAGGTCTTGCCTTTGGGAACTTTTGGATTTACCTATAGTTTTTAGTGATGCTGTGCACCAAGGCAAGGAGCTATGACGCAGCTGTAGCAGCCGTTTAATTTTGTAGATGCTTGCACCACACATTCACGTGCCTACAAACTGCTGGGCTTTTTTCTTTTCATTTATGGATCCAAGTTGAACAAGATTTAAAAAAAAGTTTCTGCCAAGGTTTTTTTTTTTTTTTTTTAAACAAGTGAGTGGGTGAAGCAACAAGGAGAGTGGGAGTGGGTGGGAAGAATCGCCAAATGTGGAGCTGGAAAATCCGAAGCATGTGGGCAACAGAGAATGCAATGTGGCATGGAGAGAAGCACATGGGCGAGAAAGCAATGTGGGGGGAGAAGCACACAAGGGCTAGCACAACACAGAGGGCCTTGGGGGGTGAGGGGAGAGCAGCACACAGGCGAGAGCAACGGTGTACAGGGGAGGGGGTGCCAGCTGGAAACACATATACTCTCATGGAGTGCTTAACCAAAAAGCAATGGAAGGACACAAGTAATAAGGCCATGCTCCAGGGGCGAAACAAACACAACAGGAGGAAGCAAAGCCCACACAAGTCTTCAAAGCAGGATTGTCTATGAATGGTGGTTACTTTATGAAAAGCATACCACATAATGCAGCTGAACACTAGTTTTTTTTATTCCCACTGCACAGCAAAGAAATTATACAGGGCAATCAAATATAAAGTTAATGTGAATCTGCCCAACAAGCACTCACCCTAGGGTTCACAGCAACATCATACCACAGAGTTCATGCTCAACATTCACTTATTGATTTCCATAGATAAGACATGTAAATGTGTCTTAATCTTTGCTATGACTTAGCTTTGATGGATACCTACACCCATAGCTTCAGGCTAGAACAAGTTTCCAAGAGTAAACAAACATACAACTCAACTTTCCATGAAAGCAAAAATCAAGTAATGGGTTGAAAATGGTTGTTAAAATGTTAAGAGCTTCAACAGGAATTGAGAGCCATGTTTAGAGAGAGGGTGGTTTGTGGCAGTTAGGGTGGAGAAGGTGGCGAGGCTGGTGGTTGTGAGGGTGGTGGCCGGATGGTGATGGTGGTTACGGTGGTGTTGAGGGTGGTGGTGGGAGGGTATTAGTTAGAATGGTTGTGGTAGGGTGGTGTTGAGTGTGGTAGCAGTGAGAATTGGGTTGAGGTAGGGTGTTGGTAAGATATTGCTTAGCATGGTGGTGGTTGGTGGTATCGGTGACGTTTGTGGTGGTGAGAGTACAGTCAAGGTAGGGTGGGGTGGGGGTGGTGGTAGGGTGTTGATGGCAGTTACAATAGTGGTGATGAGGGTTATGGTGGTCGTTAGGGTGGGGAAGGGGGTGGTGGTGGTAAGGATAGGGTGGTGGTGGTGGTGGGAGATGGTGGTGGCAGGGTGGTGATGGTAGAGATAAGGTGCTGCTGTGCTGGTTACGGTGATAGTTTGGTGGTAGACTGGTGGTTTGGGTGTAGATGGTGGTGGTGGTGATTAGGGTGTTGGCGGGTAGAGTGAAGGTGTTGGTCAGTAGGGTTAGGGTGTTGGTAAATGATGGTAGCTGTGTTTAGGGTGGAGGTGGTTAGTAGGGTGGTGAAGGTAAGGATGTAGTGGTAGAGTAGTGAAGGTAGTGGTGGTAGGGTGGTGAAGGTAGTAGTGGTTAGGGTGATGGTGGTTAGGGTAGAGTGGTGCTTAGGGTAGAGTGGTGCTTAGGGTAGAGTGGTGCTTAGGGTAGGGTGGCAGGTAAGGGTAATGGTGGTTGTGGTAAGCATGGTGGTGGAGATTAAGGTAATGGCAGGGTGGTGATGTTAGGGTGGTAGTTAGGGTGGTTGATAAGGTGGTGGTAGTCTGGTTAAGGTGGTGGTAGTTAGGGTAATGGTAGGATGGTGGTGGGGTTGGTGGTGGAGGTTGTTAGGGGGCAATTAGGATGTTGACGATGGTAAGGGTGGTGTGGCAGAGTGGTAGTAGGCTAGTAAAGGTGGTGCTGATGTTAGGGCAGTGGTTAAGGTGGTGGTAAGATGGTGGTGCTGTTAGGGTGGTGTTGCGTAGGGTATGGTGGTGGTGGACAGGGTGGCGGCGAGTAGGGTGGGGTGGTAGAAGGGTGGTGTGAGTAAAGTGGCATAGAGTTCATAGGCACTGAGTGCAGCGACAGAGTAAAGAGGTGCAGAGTAGACTGTAGGTGTGGAGGTGTACAGATTGGCGTAGAGTGTAGTGGCGTAGAGTAGAGTGGCGGACAGTTCAGTCTTGCAGAATAGAGTGTCAGAGTGCAGTGTTGTAGAGTGCAGAGGTGTAAAGTAGAGTGGTGTAGAGTGTACTGGCATAGCGTAGAGTGGTGTAGAGTAGAGAGGCATAGAGTGAAGTGGCAGAGTTCAGGGTCAGAGTGCAGTGGTGCACAGTACATTAGAGTGGCGGAAAGTGGATTGGCGTAGGGTGTAGTGGGCACTGGCGTGACAAAACTTGAGGGGGGCCCCCTGCAAGACATTTGGGGGGGCCCCCTCCGGGCACGATCAGGAGAGCTCCAACCAGATTACTCCCCCGCACCGCAGGGGCTGCGGGGGCCTGTGTCACGCCACTGGTAGTGGGGTAGAGTATAGTGGCATAGAGTGCATTGGCAGATTGCACTGGCGTAGAGTGGTGCAGAGTCGAGTGTAGTGGCATAGAGTGCAGTATATTTGACCTCTGTCTTTGAATGCACCACAAATGTGACAATATAAAAACAAGATTTAAAAGCCTGTTTACGTAAATTTAGTACTGGTGGAAGAATATGGGTCACGTGAGCAGGGCACGGAAGACGCCGAAACGCATTGGGTACATTTTAGGGATTGAAGATTAAACTCTTCATGTATTGAATTGAAGTGGCTTAGAACTCTGTTACTACTGGATAGGAGAGTGTGTCGCCATCATATTGCTGGAATCTGAGGTGATTTGGGAGATTACGGGGTCCTCAACCCGGACACGGTCGCCAGTAGGTAGTTATAGTTAGGACCAGGTTTACATAGGAAAAGCTTTTGACTTGCCTACATCTTTGGCGCCATTTGCCGAATACTCACAAAATTACCCAAAAAAAGTGTGGCGTGATTCAAGTTGTGCATGGAAAGTTTTGGGGTGATCCCTCAAGCTGGGGCTGAGAAAACGGGGAGCAGTGTAAAAAAAAGTGTGTTTCCCGTGTTAATTCCCATAGAGTTTTTAGACATGCCTGCAACCCGACCTACTGGATGGAATTACACCGAATTTGGCAGAAAGGTAGCTTTTGGGTTGCAGATCACACTTTCAGTTATTTGGTGTAAATACGTTCAGTAGTTTGAGAAATTAAAGGAAATTCAAATCTGTATATTTAGGGTCACTAAGCCTTCGCGAATCATGACAAGCTTGCGAAGAGATCTGCAAGAGCTCTGATTGGCTGCGCGGCCCCACTCTCCTGAGTTGATTGCAGCACCAGTGGCCCCCAACCCCCAGGGCCCACTACCTCAAATAAGGGGGGTGTGAGGCCCACCTCCCCCAACCTTTAATAGGCCCAAGGGGCCCCATCCCCTGGTACTGTGTGGCTTCCCCTTGCTAAGCCCATTAAGGCCCCGGAGACAACCCATCTCCTGTACCGGCTCACATACTGTGTCCCGGAGAGCCCACCGTCGGGACATAGTAGCTTCCCTGCCTGCATCAGCGCAGGCAGGGAAACATAGGTTTGTTCCCACCCGGCAGAAGAATGTTTAAATCTCCTGACAGGTTAAAGCAGACATGCCTTCGCTGCCTGCAGGAGCACAAGCAGTGAACGAATATCTGATCTCACTCAGCGGGAGATTTAAAAACTAACCAGTCGGGTGAGAGCAGACTTTTGTTTGAAACACAGAATGCTACCACCCGGTGGGAGCATACAATAAATAGCTTGTCCCTCAGGGTGGGAGCAATGCCGGCTCCCGCAGCATGTGGAAAGCCGGCTGGGGCGGCGATGGCCCTGGTGTCGCCACCCAATACCCCGAACATATTACTTGGTGGGTGCTTCGGGTGAGCACGGGGTACTCACGCAGAAAGTAAAGAGGCCCTGAAAAAGATGGGTCCCAAGGGCCTATTAAGGGCCCAGGAGGTGGCCAAGCTGCCTCTCCCCCTTAGTAATCACATCAGACCCGTGAAATGGGGTCCCCAGGGCCTAATAAGGCTCAGAGAGGGGGGCATCATGCCCACTCCCCATTAATATGGCACTCAGCCCTGGAGAATGAGGTCTCCGGGGTCTGTTCTGGCTCTGCGAGTACGGCCGCTAGTCCACCCCCCCTTTCGTTGCCATTTCCCCTTGGGGATGCGGTCTCTAGGGACCATTAGGGTATAGGGAGGGGGGCCACGCGTGCCCTCCCCTTATAATAATGTAGTTGGTCCTTGGGGATGGGCCCTGGGGCTCATTTGGGTCTCGGGAGGGGGGGGGGCACCCATCCTCTCCCCTATAATTACACTATGGCCCCGGAGAGGGGTGCCTCGCATCCTCCACCCCCTTTATCAAAAAAGAAGTCCCTGCGGGATGGGGTCCCCAGAGCAACTGGAGACTCGAGGAGGATCGCAGAGCACATTCCTTCCCCTTTTAAAAAAATAAATAAAAGGCTCCTGGGGATGGTGTCCCCAGGCTCAATAGTGGCTTGGTGAGAAGGATCATGTGACTCCTGCCTCCCCAGCGTGGGGCTGGCTGCCTGTGGGGGTGTTGGACACAGGGCTTGGCCGCAGGTGAGGCCCTTCGATCAACCCACCAGCCGTGCACTGCTGAAGGCCATGCGCAGTAGGAGGTTAGCTTTACATGTGGTAATAAAGTAGCACTTTACATTTAAAAAAACCCTGAAAATTCACAGAAAATAAACAAAGTTTAAAGTAACTTTTTAGTAAGGAAGTATACCTCCCTTACTTTACATTTGAAAAAACTTAAGGTTAAAGGGGTGTTCTAGTTAGATGAAAATGTCAGTGAAAAAGTGATGTTTTGAAGTAAAAAAAAAATAATGAAACTCACCAAATCTAGTTAGCGGAGCTAACTGTAACTTCTGCCCCAACATGCACGGATTATGACCTCTCATATTACATCACTTATCAGTGACATAATTTAGGACATCAATGATGACATCTCAAATGACATCATTGATTACATCAACAATTGCTAGCATTAAATATTTTCCTCCAGATCTTAATGAATGAATCTATGGGTTATCTAGCAGGTTTGTTAGCTGCTTGAATAGCTAGATAATCAGCTCTAATCTGTGTCTGATTTTTGTGTATGACCTTATACATCTGCTTTGAAACTGTAGTTAGTGTTGAAGCCATAAGAACTGTTTTCCCACTGTAAATAGTGTGAGGATTGTCATACTTTGCCCCAGCCCTATACATTCAGAACACTGTCCCTGAATCCCCATTAATGTACGCAGTAATTCATCTTGCTGGAGAACTGAAGTACTTCACTTTTTATTAAGCTGAGCTCCTTGCTGGATAGTAAGTTACTGTGCCTGTTTGACTGAGCTGGGTATGCTGCTGAGGTGCTTTGATTCAGGTTGCTCCCCGGCATTGAGAAACTTGAAGAGAGCTCCAAGGGCCAAACCAAGGGGTCTCACCTTAGTTAGGAATAGTTGTAGCCTGTCCAAACAAGAACTTACTAGATAGAAGATCATCATAAAGGAGGAGGCCTGGTCACAACTGATAGAGGCTAGCACACCAAGGAGTTGCTCCAAATTCGGGTGTATCATTAATAATCCCTTTTTCACAGCCGATACTGGTGACGCTTTAGAGATTCATTTAACCGAAGACAGCTTTTGTGGGACATTTTGAGGAATTCCCTATCCTCTGCAATTAGTGGGGGGAAGGGTAGTTTAGAAGGGAACTCTGCCTTAAAATTGTCATCTGAGGAGGTCATGGTTGATCATGGCCAAGAGGGAACTGACCATGCACTGGAAATCCCGGGCAGGGCCAAGTTTCTTGCGGTGGAGGGTGGCGTTTGCGAGATGGGCTGGGGCGGAGGGTACGTTCCGGTTGCAATTGGCCCTCCGGAGGGACGACGAGAGAGCTCTGGCGACGGTCCGATGGTGGGAGGCGCTGGTGGTGGAATTTCAGGGGCTGATGTCTGACACAGGGGAAGCAGGGAGCACGTCTGACAGGCAGGAGGACACGGTGGGGGGGGGGGGGGAGTAGGAGAGGAATACTGGTGAGCACTGGACGATTTAGAAGTAGCGGGATGTGTGGGAAAGCCTGGGTTTCCTAGGGGCGGTTGAGCACCCGTACATGACTCCTAGTCTGGGAAGGGTACGTAAGGAGGGGGGACGACAGAGGGGGGCACACTGACATGGAGAGGGAGGGCGGGAGGGTCCACATGGGAAGGATGATTAAGCTCCTGGATGTTTGGTAGCAATGATAAATGTACAGTTCTCCTTTCGACGGTGGAGGTAGAGGGGCATGTATTGAGTTGTTGTTTTGAAAACAATAAAAATTGTTTAAAAAATAAATAAATCTGAGGAGGTCATGAAAGGCATATTGGGGGTTATCAAAGAACAAGGCTCCAGGCCCGATGGGATTCCCCCGATCTTTACATATAGGATGTAGAGGTTTGGGTCCCTATCCTGACCTAGGCACCGTATGGCTTCCGGTACGGGAGGTCAACCGTGGATCAATGCCTGAACTTCTATTTAGTATTAAGTAAATATACTGTTGCAAGACCCGGCTACATACATTTGGCATTTATGGATCTATCATCTGCGTTTGACAGTGTAAATAGATCCAAACTCTGGCCGATGTCATCTATGGAGGTAGATCAGGACCTTGTTTTATTTTTGAGGGTCCGCCACAGGGACACTGTGGCAGCGGTACACTATTCAAAAGACCTAAAGGTCACCCGCCATTTCAAAATTCAAAGAGCGGTGCTGTAGGGCTGTCTCTTGGCCCCGTTCCTTTTTAACTTATACGTTAATATTCCGGAGCATGTCCTATCCATTTCAAAAGTAGACTGTCCCCAGGTGGGGCCCTGGCGTCTGCTGGTTTTATTACACGCAGACGATGCGGTACTAATTGCCAGAACCGCCAGATACCTGCAGACCTTACCTGGACTCGTTTGTTTATTTTATGGATGAGTTGGATTGTTACAAAACAATTAGCCTTTTCTTACCGCATAATTTAGTCAACCCTGCCGCATAATTTGATCCTACCCTGCTGCGTAATTCCAGTGACCCTGGCTAAAGTTAAAACTGACTGTAGGGGAGAAATAATCATAGCTGCAAAGGGTGGGGGCTTTGCTCCTCTTCCAAAGAGCTCAGTGACAAAAACCTGGGAACTCTGCCGGGGGAGGGCACGAGGGGGGTGCTGCCTGGCCCAAAGATTTTGATCTTCCTTCGCAAATGTTGAAGCAATGTAAAATCTTGGTGTTATCGGCTGAAGTCATGGGCCTTATCGAATATTTTTTTCCCCCCCGGAGTTCGACCTCCCTTGCGGTAACGGTAAACAGCTAGGCCCAGGTCTATTTAAAAGCAGCATTAAAGATGGACTTTGACATTAACGTCTGGAGACATATTTAAGCAAGGAGCACGCATAAACGAGTACAATCGAGCCATCTGCTGTGCTGACAACATTAAATAAGAAGCAGTTTATTTCCTCATTTATCAATAATGCATGCCTGTGTGCAGGCAATTTATGGAGGTTTTCCATCAGTGGGCATTATGCGGCATTAAATTAACAGTACCCAGCGCAAGGACAATCCACCCACGCAGCCAATGCAAGCCTAACAAGCAAACTCTGAACAAACACATTTTATGAGCCTCGCCACCATAGAGCATCCCACTCTTCCTCGTGGGATGAACAGATTTGTGCTGTCTTTCTCCATCGTCTGCAGTAAAACTCCTTGCATCAGCACCACGTGCTTCCAGTACCAATGTGGTAAGCAACGAAAGTGAACCAAAGACACAAAGAGGCTAATTTATATCATAAAGTCAGGGATGCTAGAATGCAAGGCTGAATATGCAGTTCAGCGAATACAAGGACTTGGAAAAAAATATGGGGGCGTAAAACCAGCCACAGCTCCTCCAGAAAACCGGCCATATGTTTCTGAATAGCATGGAGACACTGCGAAGGTCTACATATTCTTTATCGATCAGCAGTATGCGTCCACCAATTTAAAAACAAACAAAAAACAGCAGTTCCAGAGCTACAGAGCTCCCAGGGGGGGCACTGCCGCTGTTCATCTATTCAACAGCCGTGTCTGTCCCATAGGCTGCGTCCTGCATTGCCATGCATGTATTTTGCATGTATTTTTAATTTAACAAACACTTCTTCAAACATTTGAGGCCCGGCCTTAGTAAACCGTGCTCTCCTCAAACATTGGGTCGTATTCTCTACATCTCCTTCGTGTTTCAGGCGAAGCATAGAAATACATGCACTTGCGGAGACTTGGAAAAAGCTTGCAAGTCAGTTTTGTTGCCTGGAATTTTAGCACATTGTAGCCCCCACGGTCACCAGGAGGTGCCTAGGAGGGCACGCGGTCGGTGGGGGACAACAGTTCACTAAACCAGTTGTCTTCAAACTTTTTAATTCTGCCCGACCCCCACCCCCCTCCCAGTAGAAAACAAAATTATCGCGCCCCCTCAAACATTTTCACAAGTATGCCAATAAAATTGGCAGTGTTTAACCATGCCTAGACTTATTTAAACATTGCAGTGAAGTTCTGTTACAGTTTTAAAAATGAATGAAATACAGGATTGCCAAACATACTATTCTGGTCAGGCAGGTCTTACTTATGTGTAAAAGTATCCACAATGTGATTATTAGACTTGGGGGTGGGTGTTTTGAAGAGTATTTGAAGTCCCTTACCTTTTGACACATACTCCCAGCTAGGATACAAATGACAGAAGAAGTTGGCAATGGCCATTACAGAGCGGCTTACGGCTGGTCATTTTTAAATGCTAAAAACAAAGCACTGTTAATCAGCATAATGCTGGGGCATGGTACACTTGTGCCAGGATGATACACCCTACACTTGCCGCAAAAAAGGAAGTCTGTTGTCTCTTTTCTACCAAAATTGCTGGTCTCAAGTTTTCTGATGAAGTTCTTGCCGGTTCAGCAGCTACCTCTTGATTTCTCGAGTTTGAACGCCACAGGTTAAGGTGAGGCCTCATTGACCATCTTGTTGAATGATGCAGTGTTTTAAAAAAAAAAAAAGTGTTTTAAGAGGATTGGGTCAGTAGTGCAGACAGAGGAGTTCCTTTTTATTGAAATGAGAACTTTCAAGAGGTGTTCCACAGCATGGACGATGGGTGCCAGGGATGATTTGGAGCAGGGCCTGGTCTCTGTGGAGAGGAGACTGAACTAGTGCTTGTACTGCCATTATGAATGTCGCCTTCACTTTCCAAAGCAGGACTAGCAGAAGCGAGGTAGTCAGATTTGTGTGAAATCTGTGTTTTGAAGAATATGTTCTGGAGTTACACGCAAAGGGACAAGTGGGGAGTGAAGTTATCTTTATTCATTTTATGTAGCCATCCCTGGACCTTGTATTGTTTGTTGGCATTAACGATGAAGGTGAACTCTGTCTTGGATTGATTCAGCTCGAGATATGCCTTGGACATCTAAATACAGGTCTCAAACCATGTGATATCATCTGAAGAGATTATTGGGCGCCATTTTGCATTGTTCCATATTCCGTTTTTTTTTTAATCAACTGGCAAGAAACTTTAACGATGGATGGGGAGCCCAAGCAAAAACCAAGCCTGAAACTCTGGGAATTATGGGCATAAGCGTTTAATATCTAGAGAGGAGCAGCACAAAGAGACTTTATTGATTTCCTGGTTGTATGTTGGCACGAGTTCCACAACAACGACCACAAACAAGGTCACTACCATAACCTCGTCGAAACCACAAATTTGTTTACCACGCATTCTATTACCACGATTTTTTGTGGTAAAGGCATGCATGGTAAACAAAAAAAATGCATACCAGCTACTACCCCGACCCCCCCAACCTCCCCACCCCCTAAAAACTAATCCCAACCCCGCACCCCTCAAAACAAACACAATCACCCACATCCCCTAAAAACGAACACAACCCCCTGTAAACTAACCAAAACCCCTCCCACCCCTGAAAACTAACCCCAAACCCCCACCCCAGAAAACTAACCCCAAACCCCCACCCCCTAAAAACTAACCCTTAACCGCGCACCCCCTAAAAACTAACCCCAACCCCCCACCCCCTGAAAACTAATCCCAAACCCCTCACCCCTTAAAAACTAACCACGAACCCCTCTCACCTGTTCCTGTGCGACGCTCCTCCAAACTCTGCCCTGCCCGAACACTAGACCGAATCAGCCTTAACCAAGCACATGCTTGGTTGGCTAAGTCGTTGTTCGGGCAAGTCGTCGTTCGACTTGCGTGACTCCAGAACTCGTTGTGCCGGAGTCAAGGCAAAGGTTGTTCCCCTGATTTCCTACTACGGCTCTGGTCACTTTTTATTGCCCTGCATGAGTTGTAGGCATGGTTTCAATCTTCCTTAGAGACAGCTAGGCGCTGCCCAGAATAAGGCTTGATGGGCTATACAAAGTCCCGGGCAGGGCTCTTTTGGCCACAGGGGGCCAATGATGGGACACAAATTCACTTTGTGCAGCCCAAGCAAGAGACTGGTGCACAGCAACGGACAGCAGCCAAGGATGACGGGCCGATAGCTGCAGTTTGCGGCTTGTGCTTACAGCTATCCTCCTTGGCTGTCACCATAGATAAAATGCAGTGGGCAAAATACCTACTGGATCACATTTCTCCTGCTACCAGTCCTCTTCTGCTCTCTTATTGTCTCTGCCCCCTTCTTTTCTGCTAAAATTCTAAATATACCAGCCACCTCAACTATTAAAAAACACAGATCTGCACTGGTTCTTAATTTACATCAATTCTGCAGTCAAACAGCAAGTTCAGATGCACAGTCTGATCATGCAGACAAAGCTGAATAACTTCTTCGATATCAGTGCCTGGCTAATGTCAAAATATGGGGTGGCCGTTCCCTACAAAATAATGGCAAGGTCTCCCTACAAATTAAAAGCCTGAGCCAATCTCTATGGAGGCCAGGGGTTTTGAGGGGATGGTCTGTGAACTAAGGACCTCATTTCAACTTTGGCAGATAGCCTATGGCACTTGTAATATGACAGACGGGATATCTGTCATGTTTTCACAGAGTATCCTGCCTAGCCAACTCTAACTAAGGCCCTAAATCTGTACTCTGAATGTACAGTGACATATGTCCTGTAATACCACTCCCTGACAGAAATTTAGCCCAGATAATCCTTTTCTGAATTTTATAGCTTATTTCTGCACAATACAAACACAACCATTTTAGTTATAGGGGACTTAATGTGTGGTTAGAGGATACATTTTCCCATTGGTTACCAGCTTCCTGACGGCTTTGAATAATCTTTTGCATACGCATACCATCAATGATCCCATGCACCACACAAGACCACGTTAGAGGCCATCTATGATGGAAAAATAAATGATTGAGCAAATTTTATAAATTCTCGAATCCTCGGCCTCCGCCAATCCCAAGAGATGCAATTCCACATAGGCCCCTGTATTGAGCTCTTTTA
This sequence comes from Triturus cristatus, assembly GCF_964204655.1. Taxonomy (NCBI): domain Eukaryota; kingdom Metazoa; phylum Chordata; class Amphibia; order Caudata; family Salamandridae; genus Triturus; species Triturus cristatus. Next base: position 860,686,429 of record NC_140581.1, read on the forward strand.
CATATTTGGGACTAACTAGTCTGCCTTCCTTCCATCGTACTTCAGATAGCAATCCCATATAGCGGCTTGGGATAACTTGGACCTCAAGCACTAAGGACAACATTGTGGGAGACTGGAAATTAAATGGTGGAAGCACAATATGAGGTTCAGGAAGAGTACTAAAAGCCTATTAAAAGCAATAATTTCAGGGGAAATATCCAACAGTCAAAACCAGACACGCACACACTTAAATTTGACCAAAACTGCAGTCTCGCGCTTTCACTGTTACCTCAGGTTTGCACTCTCTGCTGAGCTCACAGAGGTACTCAATTCATTATTGATAAAGTTAAAAGAAAATCTCTGAAACAGAGGTGACTGACAGATCTACTTGTCAGGCTAATGTTTCTAAGCTACCTCTTTAATCAGTCTCTATCACAGAAATAGAAAATATCATCTGGTTGCTGAAGTCTACCAATGCTCTTATGGAGTCAGTGCCAGCACGGTAACTGAAAAGATAGGCCCCTGAATTTTTTCCAAGCATAATGTTATTAACTTCAACCCTTAGGCTATTCCAAGGGGGCCTTGTATCTTCCATGCTCACATATGGTCTCATTACCCTGGTAAACAAGCCTGACCTACAACCACTAACTTTAGGCCTATCACCAACCTGCCTGTTCTGGCCAAGATTATGGCGTAGTTAGTGGTCCTGCGGATCCAACTAAATTTGGACAATTCAAACAGTCTTTCAGTCAGAATTCAGAAAGTGTCCTACTGAAATGACACACTGAGGAGGGCTAATAAGGGGGCAGGCTGTCACCTGAATCCCTCAGCGGCTTTCCACAGGGTGAACCACCAAATCTTGCTTGAGTGGCGCATATCTGTATCAAGTCATTATTATAGCCTTAGAGCCCGTCGTAGCGGGCTCTACTGGCCTTTAAAGTAAATGTAAATGGATGGCTCTAAGGCTATTAAAACATTCCACCCCGAAAGGACAGAATGTTCTAATTTGTAAAACACAGGCCTCATGGAGCCAGAGGGGGTTGAAATCCCCTTGGGCTCTGTGAGGCTTTTATTAACCCCTTCGATGCGTATGACGGAGCGGTTCCATCATGCGCGTCGGTCGCGCTGTGCGCATGACGGAACCGCTCCGTCATGGACCCGCCCGCGCACGGAACCTTCAGCACAGCGCGGTAATCCGCGCCATGCTGAAGGGGTTAAACATTGTAATGTTGATGCTCTGGGCTTCTATCGGACATTAGAAGCCCGGTGCACTTCATGGTTTTCAATGGAGCCCTCAACATTCCAATGTTCTAATACATCAGAAAAAACACAGAGTGCACTTGGATCCTTTTCGTCATTGCCCAAACCTCCTGGCGGCGAGATTCTCCAAGGATGCTCTCCAACTGCAGTTTTGTTAATGTATATACAGAACTTCTCTTTCGGATGTTTTCTGACTCAAATGTAAAAGGGTTGTTGAGGCTTGCTACAAATGCACACATCATTCTCAGAATAAACAGAAAGACATAAAAAAGCGAAGGGAGGGTCGGCATTAACATGAGACATTAGGATAAAGAGGTGAAGATCACCTACATCTCTACTGCCCACACCTCAACAGCCAGGTAAAGACAGCTAATACAGAGTAGTATCAGTCCAGTCTCAATAAACCAGATACAGTTTACATATGTGCTCTGGCTACAGATCAGAACTTGTAATTTAGGAGACGCTTGTGATATCCACATCAATATACTTCTCCTTGTGAAATGAAAGCTCAATGCAATTTAAAGTAAGTAAGACATCGAACCAGACAAAACCATTATATACAATACTTGTCACATTTTATTCCACCAGACTGGAAAACCATGGCAAATCTTTGCAGGTAAATCTGCTGGCATAAACACGACTGGGTCCGCCTCATATGAAATTGTAGCCAATAAAAACAGGCGCCACAGCATAATATCAAAACCAAAAGTTGTTCAGCATTGACAAAAGTGTTCCTTCAAACACATGGTCTACTGATAGCTGTGCTAGACCCACAAACGCGATTGCATCGATTCTCAATATTTTCTGTGTCGCCTTTGTTTTAGCGTAAGTGTATTAGGCCTTATAAATTATTTAAATTGATCATCTTGTTACTCTTAACCTCAAAATGAACCTCAGCTACCATACGAAATCTCTTAGGTCCTCCGATGGATCTTCTTCTGTGCTGAAAGGGACTAGGATACTAAGTGGAAGAACAATTATCATAGGAGTACCTGGAATAGGGTAATTGTTAACACTTATTTATTACTGATGGAATTTCCCAAGTAATTCTACCTCTAGATCAGTTAATTTTAAAGCAGATTAATTGGCCACAACAAATAATGAAACAGACTATTTGATCTCAAATTGTATTTTTATCAAATTTAAAATGATTAGCATATAAATCTAATTTTAAGACTGCAAACAGATTTAATAAGCATAACAACTTCAGAATTTCAATCTGAAGGGAGTCATCTTCTTCACCAGAGAGAGATTTTTTGGAAATCAATTCTCTCTCATACAAACCCTATTGATGAAAGTTCAGTAAATCACTGAATGACCAGTTCCAGTTCATGGACAGGATTGTCTGCCCATGTCCGTACTGCAGCGTCAATGCCAAAGCTGATTGTCAGAAATCTTCCAGCCAGAAAGATTCCACTACGCAAGCATACTAGCCGTCAGCAAATGTGGTATTTTGTCACAGTTCACTTGGTTTCTGGAAGTCCAAATTGTCAGTCTCTGTACTGCAAGATGGGTAGAGGGGAGATGGACAACATAGGAAACGCCCATGTCCAGAGTTTAGGCAATTATACGCCATCTATTTCTGGTTTACACCCCTTGACATCACCAAATTTGTCGGTCAGCCAGTCCCATTGGTCAGTTTCAAAAGGATGAGATGATGTGTATGTAAAAGTATATATAGCCGGAAGAATGAAGTAATCCATTACTTTGCATTTTCCTTAGGACCACGGTAATTTAGTCTTATGATTGGTTGTGACATTTAGGAAACAGGTGAGTTCATGTTCTCATCCTTGGTCAGTTCTTTCCCAAGCACGTGCTCTAGGAAGTAACAATTTTGTTGCAAGTCCAGTCACGTAAGCTACAAACATGAAAGGAAGTACTGATTGTTAAAGCACAAGTAGAAACTTTACGAAAGGTTCCCATAGGCTTCAAGCTATTGAATTCAAAAGTTCGTACTAGGAAATAAAAGCAAGTCGGGACCTACATGAAAAACAGCTTGTGTACAATGAATTTGAAGAACTAATGCATTGTATTCAATAATGTGAGATTTATATTTTAGCACAATTAGGTGTATTCATGATTTGCAATTGCATCATTTAAGTACAAGGTTCCCCTAAATTTCTTCTTCTTTTTTTTTTTAATACTTCATTATTTCATGCGTATCCATAGCTCCAGTTCACCGCACTATGACTGGAGTGCGTGTCAGATCCTCACGCACTGCACCAAACACCTTCCACATAAACCAATCTACAACCCACCCAGACCCCCTCAACCATGCACTGTGAAAGGACCACTTGTAACCCACTGCGAATCAGAGCTCTTCGCAGCCTCATCTGGGATGTGAAGCGCTATATAAACTATACAATGCATAAAGTATAATTAAAAGCTATAGGGGTTTTAAATACTTAACCTTGTCTTCTATAAACAGGACTAGATTAAAACAAAACATGGATTTCTGCCAGTCCTTACCTGAAGAGAAGCGGGTGCAAGTTGTCAATCCACCAAAAAGAATCGTCCACCCAACAGTGTTGCTTAAGTTCTTTCACAGCAGCAGCTCAAGCCAGCTCCATGAAACCCATCCTGTGAAGATAAAACAAAACAAGCGTTTATTAAATGTAGAAACTGGTGGGAACGGAATTCATTTGGAATTCAGTTTACAAGGCCCTCTGTTCACTTGCTTCACGAGCTGAACTAGAGAATGGCAGAAATGCAAGGAAAAGAGGGCTGTGTTAAAACACACACAGGATCTGCGTCAATACAAATACCCCGACCAACCTATAAATGAATTAAATAGAAACCCTTGCTCTCATCGAATTATGGAACACCCTATCTAACGAGCAGAGCGTTCAGTGGCAGCAGGCACGCCAGGATTCTATGGTCGCTTGCAGTGCTAGACTCAGAATGCACTTTTCCAACATACACAACACTGCATGTGCCCCCCCACAGACCCTGCTGTTTCCGTCAGGCAAGAATAACCATCTCCTGCGACCATGGATCAACACCACACTTCCGACCGCCATTTTCTCACACTAACTTTACTGGCTCTTTATTGGAATGCAACTAAGCGAACGTACTTTTGTATTTGTAACTTATCATATGTAAAGCGCTCCGATACCCATCAGGTCTTGACTGTGCTATATAAAACTGCAACGAAATAAATGTGTCTTGTTCGTAATTCTGACTTTTAAAACACTAACTCAAAGCCCTCCATTACCAGTTGCCCAGAGCGATGTTTGGGGATAGCACGCAGTACAACTCCAAGTGGACCGGTGTTCTACAGACACACTGCATCGGTTTTACCAGCTACCTGTCAGTGCCAGGAAAACCTGATGCAGGGGCTGCATGACAGAAATACAGCTAAGGTCCCACCCACGCCCCTCAGCACCATGAGAGGTGCAGACAATGCTCCACCCAGATGTTCAGAAGGTCTGCAGCCTCCCCACCCCAACACGCCCTTCCATGCCATCTCACCAGTAACCAGAACCACTCAGACCCCGCTGCAGACAGTTACCGCCTACTCAGCAGGTGGTAAATGGAGACTAAACTTCCTTTACTGCTATCAGTATTTATTTTCTGCCCCACGAGAGCTTTGAACCTAAAGTGGGCGCCTCACATGAAGAGGTCTGGTTATCACGGTCACTGTGCTAGAGGTTAGTCAGAGATCTTTGCGCTAACATAATCAACATTTTTTAAGCCCTGCCTAAGTGGCATCCGAAGCCTGATAGGACACACTAGACTCCTCCATGGAAAGAGGTCATGAGTTTTGTGGGAAGACCGATAGTGCCATCTTGTCTCTTCTTCATCCAAATCCTAACTTATGCAGCACTTACTCTATACCCGGCTTAGCTAAGGGCTCTATCCAGCCATCTGTGTGCTTTCAAATGGGACGGTACCACTGAGGTTTCCTGTATTTATGCATCATAAGTGGATCACTTAATGGATGTCTGCATTAAGTCTCAGCAGGGCAGGTTCGCCTCCAATGTCGAATGACCTTGGAGTGTCCTGCGGGGAAGGGGGGGGGGGGTGGGAGGGGGTCGGTGATGCAAGGAGTTCCATAAACATCATAGGACTCTGGCTGGCGAGGGTCACAAGTAATGCACTTTACAGTGATGTCTTAAAACGAGGAGTTGAGGCCTAACTCTAGGTAAGTGGATAAAGATTTCCCTAATGATGAGATCAAGTAAGAGGATGAACTGCCTGGTCCCGAGGCTCCGAATTGGATGGTCAATCTGGAAAACCAAATTTGTAGTAACCGAGGCAGTGAGGGCACAGAGGCTACTTGGTGAATGGTCAATATGGAAAACCAAACGCAGTAATGGAGGCTGTGCCACTCAGCTAGATGTAGCTAGTGTGCAGATTAAGATTCCTCAGTTCTTATGGAGCCTGTGAGATGTAGCCGCTCTGCTGTTATATGGAAGTAGCCAGTGGATACTGAAGATTGTGATTAATTAGATCACTGGTTAACTTCGACATGATGAGAAGTGGCAAAAGTTCTCATATCAGGAGGCAAGCAGAGGAGGAGACTAAGTTTAGACCCTTGCTCCCCTACCCAAGAGAAGAAGCACCGGACAGACCAGAGGACATTCCAGAAACAAATCTTAGATAGAATCAAAAAGAGGGCCTGCAGCAGCAGGCATCTTTAAAAAAAATTACATATATTTATTTATTTCCACATAGTTAAAAGTAGCTTTGCATACGACATGCATTCATTAACAAGAGATATGGCTCAAAAAGTATCACCATTGTGCCATACTGGAACTACAGCACATAAAAACAAATAGGGAGTAGAGAACAGAAGGAACAGGAAATTAAAAGATCAATGTGGAATTTACCTGATCCTTATCATTAAGATACTTAGAAACCCTAAGGCGTGAAGCAATACCATGAACATTAACATAGCAAACAGAGGAACAGTCAGGGAGCATCTCTGGATGCCAATCATCTTCTACAAGGGCTTTAACCTCTTCCGCTAGCAGCTCCAACGCTTGTGCTATGAACTATTTGCTCAAACCTGCATGTTCTTCTCTATGGACAAGTGTACCTTCGGATGTAAGCCAGGGAATCATAACTCTATTCCATGTCTTTACTGTGGAATGGTGCTGTGGGGGTACGTTTTCCAGTTTATAGAAATAATTATTTTAGCTCAAAGCAGTGCCAGGTCTATGAATTTAGTGGCCTTGTCATTTTTCAGCCAAGGGTAAAGGCCTAGTATTAGGGATTCTATGAAGTTACCCAGTGGATGACCGGTTGTGTGGAACAGTAGATCAACAACCCCATTCCAGGAGAGTTCTAGAGTGTCACAAGTCCAGAGCATACGAGATAAGTCGGCATCCAGTATGTGACATCAGTGGCAACCAGAGTCTGCACCTGGATAAATTCTAGCAATACGTTTAGGCGTCAAGTAAACCCTATTTGAAATCTTACATTGAATATACTTGAGTCGAGGACAACGCAAAACCTTATGTGGATATTTCATCATGTTTTTTCAGTCAGTATTATGCATAGGATGTGACACGTCAATTTGGAGGAGATGAGCTCTTGAAAGCTTTTTTTAATTAAGTAACTGCCAACCCCCATAGTAAATAACATCGGATATATTTCATGGGTTATGGGTCCTAAAACGTCACCAGGCATCTTAATATGTAAAAACCATTAAAAATACAAACACCTCCCTCCACCCCAGAAGTGGAGGCTCGTTATTCCTCCCCCTTCTTTCCCCCACCTCTCTTCCCCTTGCATTTCGGGTTTGGGCAACCCTTCTTCAGGGGACCAAACGTATATACATTTTATGCTTGTAGGTTGTTTTTGCGTTCCCAAAAACCTCATGCTGGAACAAACCAAACAAAATTAGTGTAAATTATCTGTCTAATCGTGACAATCGTACATCAGAATAACTTTATATTGTCTGTGTCCCTCAAGACTGTAAGCTTCAGTGTTCGACAGGTAAAATTAACGTGCCTCATGCAAATTCGTAACCAATGCAAACTAGACATTCTACAAAAATCTAATTGTGCCTATTGAAATCAGTGTGTGAAAAAGTGCCACCGAGAGACTAATACCAACTCAAAACTGAATCAGTCCAAGTATGTGTGCTATTTAAAAAAAATAGTTGAGCCCCGTTCGCCACGGTACACACACATAGGTATCCTCATCAGTACCTGTGCTATTCAGTCATGTTGATAACGTAAACTCTGAGAAACTAGTGTGTCAATCTGTCAAAGAAAGATACGAAAAGTGTCAGGTTGCCGCTAGAAACATGCTCGTCAAACCGTGTGGAATACCAACGCTAAGTCTTACCCACTGAAAAAAATGTATATACTCAATGGCCGGGAGAACCCTGAAAAAGATATATGAATATATTCAAATTAGAATGCACTCTCTCAACCTGTCAAGTTATCACAAGCGATGCGCAGTCAAAATATCGATTTTTTAATATCGACCTACCTTAATATCGAGTTTTTAATATTGTAGGGACAGACTATCTAAGTCAAGAATATCGTTGACCAGAATATCGACCTTAAGGTAAGTAATATTGTTTTTTAAAATATCAAAGTAAGTAATACCGTTAGCAAAAATATCGTTGTCAATAATATTGATATTCTTATTAGTGTTATGTATTTTAGTATGCATTTTATATGTATGTTTAACTTTTTTAAATGTATTATCATTTTTTAAATATATGTATTAAATGTTTAGAAATTAGTAATTTTTTAAAGTACATTTTGCGTTTTAGTATCAGAGTGGGTTGTGGGTTTATAGGGGAATAGGGTGGGAAGTAATTTAATAACAATTAATATGGTTTTATTTATTGTTATTGATTATTAATTTGTCAATTAATCATTAATTGGTCAAAAAAGTATTAATTGGTTAATGTATAATTATAATAATTATGATTACATTATTAATGTTTATTTATTGTTAATTCATTGTTAATTATCAATTGGTAATTAATTTTTAATAATTGATAATTTAATTATGTGCTTTAAGTGTGACAGGTTGTGGGTTTATAGGGGAATAGGGTGGGCAGTAATTTAATTATTAATTAATATGTTTTTTTATTGTTATTGATTTATTGATAATTTTTCATTGGTAATTTTTATTAATTGATTAATTGCTAATTAAACTAGTTGTGTTTTTTTATGTGTAGTGTGTTGTGTGTTTATGGGAGAATAGTGTGGGAAGTACATTTATGTTATTTGAGTAAATATACAATTCATGTAATTGTTATTTATTAAAAAAATGTTAATTATTAATATGTAATTTATTTTACAAAATGTATTTGATTCATTAGTATGTTAATTTAACCCCTGTGCTATCCAACACTTTCCCTACTGTTGCACTCACTGGAGTGGGAATATGAATTTTACCCTTATGCTATCCAACACTTTCCCGACTCTTGTACTCACTGGAGTGGGAAAGGTAATTTTTACCCCTACGCTATCCAACACTTTCACTACTGTTGCACTCACTGAAGTGGGAATAGTAATTTTAACCCCTACGCTATCCAACATTTTCCCTAATGTTGTACTGTTTGGAGTTGGAATAGTAATTTTATTCCCTCCTCTATCTAATATTTTTTGTATTATTTTAGCTAATGTGGTATACAATTAATTTTAAAAAGATGTAATTTTTTTTAATGTGTTACATATATTTATTTCATTTATATCATTGTATCATTGTTTTATTTGTATAAATCTATTTATAATTTATAAGATTGTTTAACAATTTATGTTATTAAAATAATTATTAAAACATTAATAAGTATATATATTATATGTATATGTTTAATGTATTTTTAAATTGTATATTACTTATAATTTTAAAACATTTTAAAATATTTTAACTGTTTATTTTAATTATATGTATTATTTACTTTATTTTACATTATTTTTTTAACAATGATATTTTTGACCGATATTTTTTCTCTATATATTTTTGTACTTACCATAATGTAGATAGAATGTAAATATTTTTGACTTCGATATTCTTGCTGCGATATTTTTGTAGGTCGATATTTTGACCTTCGATATTCTGTCAGTGATTCATCACAAGCTTAAGTAAGCGGATACCAATGTGCTCGAAGTGCGGACTTCGGTAAGGGAGTCTTACCGTTGTACTGTCGGAAATCTAATTTTCACACTCGTTTTCGTTGCTCCGCCGAACCCGCCTCTACAACTTCCTGGTACCGTCGAGATCACATGAGTTACGTGAATATTTAAGGATATGCCCCTAAAACAACTTGTGTAACAGGGTCAACTTCAGGGCTCGAGTCGGGGTACCACGCGGGTGGACGGCGTCCCCCCACTTATTTTACCGGGTGGACGCCGTCCCCCCTGCGCAAAAACTGGCCGCATTGAGGGCTTCACGAGGAAAACATAATCCCAGCACACCACCAAATAAAGCAAAAGAGGAAACGGCGCGCGCGCTCACAAGGGACCCGGGTTTGGAATAGGAAGGAAGTGTGATGACAACGCCGAGGTTTGCTGGTGGCAGCTTGTCCCCTTCACCTTTCGTGACGACACCTCCTGTCGTGACGTCACTTCCGGCGACACCACCTAACTTGGAGCGTCCCCCCACTTCTTTTTTTAGGACTTGTGCCCTGGTCAACTTTGAAAAGATGCAACAAGCACGCCAGTCAACAACCGAATCCAAGAATATTATACCGCCAATCAACGTAAATGCCAATGTAGACGCGCTTCCTAGTCTGCATTTAAATAATAAACGTAATATCTATCTGCGGACTATTGTGTTCAGTATTGACATTATTCACGGTCAACAATCAAGACGGAAACAAGGTACTATGTGTATTCTTGAAACTGGTTCTGCCTGTAGTCCACGGAGCTTAGTGTTTTACAGGAAATAGTGAGTGTTCGGGAAGTGGTGCCACGAACATGAGAGACACATATTCACAAATAGAGAGTACACAGTGGATCTTCCATGTAGTGCTACAATCCTGATGCCTCAATCATGATTAACACAGATTCAAAGTTCTTCCATGTGGTGCAATAATCCTGTTTAGGTAAATCAAATATATTACAGAAATCATAACATTTCACAAGGATAATTCAATGATAAAGCAACAATGTTCTTCCATGTAGTACAACAACCCTGTTCTTGGTAAATCAAGTGTGTTGCAGAAAGCATAACATTTCACAATGATCATTCAATCCTTTGGGAATAAGAGTTGCCAAATATTTTATCCAGAATGTTTCTCTCTGAGAGAGTAGAGTTTGAAAAGCAATCCCTGGTCTGCTCGTAATTTTCTCTAACACTGTGAATTTCAATTGTGGGATTGTGTGATGTGTATCTATCCAATGGGCAGCTAAACATGAATTACTGTTTTTGGTGCGGATCATACTTCTGTGTTCCACTATTCTTGTTTTTATTTTTCGTGCTGTTCTACCTACATAGGTAAGACCACATGGGCATTGGATGGCATATATTACTCCTTCGCTATTACAATTTGAGGAGTGTTTCAAATGTATTTTCTTTCCTGTATGTGGGTGAGAAAAACCGTCGCCAATCATCACATTTCCACATTGTCCACAATTATAACATTTTGACATTCCTTTGAATGTTTGTGATGTTCTGTGCGGAGTTGTTTTTAATATCTCCTTCATGTTCCTAGATCGGGTATGAGCAAATAATGGTTTGTTCGGAAAAACCTGTTTGAAATCAGTTTCTTGCTCAATCATCTCCCATCTTTTCATGATGATTTTTGATTTGAGCGGCTTGGTGGGAATATTATGGTATGAAGACTTCCTGCATGCTGCTGTGTTTTGGACGGTTGGAAAGTAGTCGTTGTTTGGAATTGACAATTTCACGTGCTGTTTGTAAAACGTCTTGTGGATATCCACGTTTGGCATATCTGACAGATTGTTCTGCAATAAGGGATGTGGTCTGCTGGTCATCGGATAAAATTATTTTGATCCTTATACATTGAGATACAGGTGCATGTTTTTTTAGGGACGAAGGATGGAAACTTTCATAATGAAGTGCATTGTTCTGATCTGTGGGCTTTTTGTAAACTGATGTTAATAACCCTGTACCTGTGTTCGTTCTGGATGAGAATGACTAAGAAATGAATCTGGTGTTTTAGTATGTTATATGTGAATTGGATCTGTGGATTACATAGATTGAGTGTGTGGATGTTTGCTTCAAGTTCACCACGATCCCCTTTCCAAATCACCAGGATGTCATTGATGAAACGCATGTAAGTGACCATATTGCTCTGCCAGTGCTCATTGTGAAGAATGAACATGTTTTCAAAATACGCCATGAATGTGTTCGCATACGAGGGGGCTCCTGGAAAGCCCATGGATGTTCCTGTGCGTTGTAGGAAGTATTTGCCTTTCCATGTAAAATAGCTGTGGTATAAAGAAAATTCTAATAATTGTAAGAGAAATACGCTATTAACTTCATCCAGTGAATTATTAAGTAACCTCCATTCTATGGCCTCTATGCCTTCTCCATGGGGAATAGAGTCTGTGGTACCTTAAGATAGGTTCAGATGTGGGGAAACCTATGTTAAGAATACCACGGACTGTCTTAAACGAACATTTACGATCTAAATTTAACTAGAATATATGGCTATGTACAATAGACATAGTAGCACTATATACATCGATTCCCCACGGGATGAATTTAATAGTGTATTTCTCTTACAATTATTAGAGTTTTCTTTATACCACAGATATTTTACATGGAAAGGCAAATATTCTTGGATTCGGTTGTTGACGGGCGTGCTCATTGCGTCTTATGAATAAAGTTGACCCTGTTACACAAGTTTTTTTTATGGGGCGTATCCTTAAATATTTACGGAATGTCATGTGATCTCGGCGGTACCAGGAAGTTGTAGACGCGGGTTCAGCGGAGCAACGAAAATTAGCATTAAGATTAGATTTCTGACAACGGTAAGACTCCCTTACTGAAGTCCGGACTTGGAGCACATTGGTACCCGCTTACTTAAGCTTGTGATAACTTCACAGGTTGAGAGAGTGCATTCTAATTTGGATATATTCGCATATCTTTTTCAGGGTTCTCCCGGCCATTGAGTATATACATTGTTTTCAGCGGGTAAGACTTAGCGTTGGTATTACACGCTGTTTGGCGAGCATGTTTCTAGTGGCAACCTTACACTTTTCGTATCTTTCTTGGACAGATTGACACACTCGTTTCTCAGAGTTTACGTTATTGACCTGACTGAATAGCACAGGTACTTATGAGGATACCTATGTGTTTGTACCGTGGTGAATGGGGCTCAACTATTTTTTTTAAATAGCACACATACTTGCAATGATTCGGTTTTCACTTGGTATTTGTCTCTCGGTGGCACTTTTTCATTGGTTGCACACACTGATTTCATTAGGCACTGTTAGATTTTTGTAGAATGTCTAGTTTGCATTGGTTTCAAATTTGTATGAGACACGTTAATTTTACCTGTCGGGAACACTGGAGCTTACGGTCTTGAGGGACACAAATAATATAAAGTTATTCTGATGTACGATTGTCACGATTAGACAGGTAACTTACACTAATTTTGTTTGGTTTGTTCAAGCAGGAGGCTTTTTGGAACGCAAAAACAACCTACAAGCATAAAATGTATATAAGTTTGTTCCCCTGAAGAAGGGTTGCCCAAACCCGAAATGCATTGAGGTTGTCAAGGATTAAAGTTACGTTAGCATTTGATGTTAGGTGGAGAACCACTGAATAGCATTATCATTGCACAATATGTAATTTGTGTTCATAATATCTGAATTTGATTAAATACTTTACATATTGGTGATATAAAGTCAAAACAAAGAAAGAAAAATCAGTTTACTATGTTTTGTGTACGGTTTTATGTTTTGGGATTAAAAGAATCGAGGTTTCCAAAACATTTGTAGAAACCTTAGGGACTGCAGCTGTGCGTTGTGAAGTGGACAGATTAGTTCTGTCCCTGCAGTTCACATGCTTTCCTCATACGCCCAAGACAGCCTCAGAGACACCCTCATCCCGTCCCTTGGAGGGGGGAATCCTCTCTAGATTACATCTCAACATCCTCGCACAACTTGTTTTTTGCTTCAAAGATCACTACTGCTTCAGTATAATGTTGATTCTTATGCTGAATATTTCTTTGTACAGCTATTCTTCCTCAGAGTTTTCTATTCCATCTGCTTTGACTGCAGTGTGAACCCTTGAAATGTCCTGTTCATGTTATTGTAATACTTTAAGGAAAGCTCGATACCACATAGTTGGGAGTAAAAACAAAATAAGGTCACCAAATATAATCAAAGGGGCCCACAAAGCAACGCTGGTTCTATAAACTGTCTTTGGTTTATTAATTAATGTTACTATATAGGGTTATCACCACATATTAGACTGTAACAGTAAATTTGCTGATTTCGTTTGTGTTGCTCAGTTTCCCGAATTAGCTACCATGCTCTAAAGGGAACGCAGCCAAGCTTATGTTTTACTACAGGTGAAGGTGGTCAGAAGCCGCTTTGTAAATGTGAATTAAACTTGTCAGGAAGGTTTCTTTAATGCATTAGCATGAAGAGGAGGAACCAGATTGAAACTGGGTTCAAAAGAAATGTTTTTGTAGCGCATGTGCAAACTGGTGTCATTAAAATCAGTTGAGTACCGCTCTCTTACTTGCACGATTAGTCATGCCTAGAGCTGCAACAAATATTTTAAGAACATGGACAGTAAAACTATGTCGAATACAAAAACTAGAGTATAATTAGATAGTGCAGTTGTAAAAAAAATAAAAAAAATAAAAAAACAAGCTACAGAGAGAATCGCCTCAAAAATACTGGCCTTGTATTAGTTTGAGTTTTCATAATGTTTAACATCTAGTAATTCTCAACTAATGTAATTAATAGTTGTTAAAAAAGAAAAAAAAAGCAACCCCGGATTGAAATCTTCGCTGAACGTATCCCCCATTGTTGAAACTTTTCCAAAAGTTTTGTTTATGGTGAATAAACCGCATCAATATTATAGGACTATATACAAAATGTAAAATTTCCCAGCTAGTCTAACACTAATGCAAGGAAATTCAGAAGGATTGGTTTTCTTATCTGGAGAATCAAAGGTTGTGAAATGGCTGATGACCTCCACACTGCTATACAAGACTAAAGTGTTTAAGTTAATTAAAATCACTCACTTAAACAGTAAGTGTCCCGCGGAGGAGGAGACTCACAGGCCCATGAACCCCTGCAATGTGCTGAGCGGGGCCAGAGCACCCAACTTAGAGTCCTGGAATCCCCTTAACTCATAAGATAGGTTTGTAACTTGAAGGCTTGATAAGAGGGTTCTAGAGAGTGAGCCTGTCAGAACCCAAGACTGTCTACCATCAAAAGCAAGTGGTTGCCTCAAACCTACAATAAAATTCTCAAAGGGTAGACACAGAACCCACCAAGTAAGCACCTTCAAGAGGAGGAAGTCTGCAAAAGATGCAGATGATGTTCATTTTAACCATGGTAGAGCATCTGAACTCCTCTTAGAGAAACGACATGATTCTTATTTATGGATGTCACATTGTAATACTCAAATTTGGCAATAGCAAGACCAGGAGGCATGGTCAGGGAGAGCAAAATAATCATGTGCAGCCACAAGACCACTATGCAGGCATTCCGGTCAGTGCAGTTACTATATATAAACCTCACTAAATCTCTCCACCAAAGTGATTATTAATCATTGACTGTTCCCTGATGTAGACAAAATATGCAGGTCAGGTGCATTCTACCATCCTCTAAGCTGTCCTTTCAACTGAGAGGGCCAATAACCCAACATTACAGCTGTTGCTTGGCCAAGATATGCAAGCCCAGAAGCACTCACGCCATGCAATGTTACACTCTACACCAGTGTGAAATGACATCTCAACGCCCTTTGATTTATCACATTTTTCTATGATGTGGAAAATTTATTTTTGCCCAGTAGTCACCATCACTCAAAAAAAGTTATTGGTAAGTAAAGATCAGAAAAATCAACAGTTCAGTTTCTGAATTTGCTTTCTAGTGTTAAAGTGGACAAAGGCCCTCCTGGACTAAACTGTCCAAGGTCTTTGATGAATCAAGTGCCCTGCTACTATCTCATCTTTCAACTCTGTGTTTCCAGACCTGGAATTTGGTCAAACCACTCAGCATCCATCAAGTCTCAAAGTCTTCCCAACCATAAGCTAACGTGTGTAGTTGTTGGAAGTGTTTCTACACAGATCATGGCCCCAGCTCCTCCAGGGTTCTTTTAAATCCCATCTCTTGCTGTGGTGTCAGAATTAAACTATGTAACTACAAGATCACATCAAAGTAAAACTTTAAATAAAAGATCTTGATTAACACCCCCTTGGATCAGTGCTTAATTTGAATAACATTAAGTGCTGGGGCTCAACGTTTTGCTCACAAGCCATAGGCCTTTGCTACCAAAGGGTCAGGGCTGCCGAATACCAAGGCTTCATACGGTTGATTCCACTGCATGTCTCTTTCATCCACCATCATACATTCCATGCCACATTGCTCACTCTTGCAGATTCTTTTCTAACCCTGCTTTCTTTCTTGGTCACTATTTTTCCATCCTTCTCTTCCTCCTTCTTTCCCCTTGTGTGTTCTTTTCTCTCTTGCTCTGGGTCAAAGCCTAATGAGAAACAATAACTGTTGGTCCCAAAACTTATTGCCGATGGGCCTGACCTGCAACCACCAGCTCAAACTAAGCAACGCCTTGGATGCATTCATCTTCAGCACACAAAGCTGGCACAATATCTCAGGCATCAAGGAGCCATGGGCCAGAGATACATGCAACGAATTTGGTAAAAAAAAAAAAAAAAAAAAAAAAAAGAGTTGCAATTTACACACCTTCTTTACTGAATGGATTGGTATTTTGCGAACTGTCCTATGTACTAATTGGTCAGTTCACAAAATACCAAAGCGTAGTGGGTCGCCATTCGACCTACTTCATTAATATTAATTAGGTAGGTCCTAAACTGCAACCCACTACCATTGGTTGCCATCAGAGGGATGTGGTCTGCTGGGGTCAGCAGACCACCACGTCTGTGATGGCTATAAATAAAGCAATGAGTTTTAGGTATCGGCTAGACAGTGCTTGTAATGTCTTGAAGAGAAGTGTTGTGTTCCATCTGTAGGCTTAAAGGCAGCCCACCTGCTACCATCGGTAAACTTCAGCATCGCTCTCATTTTCTTTGATGCCATTCATCATGGCATGTGGGCGTCAAGCCCTCTTCTGGTGTTTGGGCCACCCGTATCGCATGGACCAAGTATGTCTCCTTACACTGCTCCCGGTTTGCAGAGCATTTTTTTCTTTGTTTTGAAGCACTCCATAGGAGTACTTGTGTTTTCAGGCTGTCTTGCTTGTACACATACAGACATACCCCTAAAATGTCTGAGTGTGTACGTAAACACATTTTTTTCTTAAAAAGTTGTTAGAACATGAACAGCAGTTGTTTATCTTTTGCACAATCAGATGGTATTGGAGCGCTCGCTCCATTGTCTGTCTCGCCATAGCGCAAATATAAGCCAATGGTATTGGAGCACTTTAAGTGCTCACCAGTTACTTTACACGACACATTCATTTTTGTTGCTGATACAGCTTCAATTAATGTTTTTTCTCCTGTTATTGATTGCCTATCTCCCCAACCCCTCCTGCTTCCCTGCTTGACCCGTCCCCCCACTACTTCCCTCATCACTGCTGCTTTTTTTTTTCCTTTCTTTGCACGATCCTATGGTATGGTGTGCTTGTTTCATCCTCCATCTTGCCATGGTGCTAACACCAGCCGATGATATTGGCACGCTTTCAATGCTCACCAGTTACATTACACAATGACATATTCATGGTCAGATAGTGGGAAGCATAAGTGATTTGCCCAGAATCACAAATAGTTTGGCCGACCCAAAGATTCAAACCTGGTTCCCCAGTTCCTCTGTCGGCAGTTCTGGCCATTACACCGCATCTATAACACATCAAAAGTATTGGGAAATCCCAATGACTAAGGGGGTAAGAGAGGCAGGATTGTGTAGAGTATATCCTCCCATAGAAACTATATGCACAAAAAATACTCTAACAGATCTGAAAGGAGATCTAGTAAAATAAAGGAATGGGGGGAGAAATGAGAACTCATAACACGAGGTTGTGCCTAATACAACCGTGGTCGTGGGGAAATTAAGTGTTTCTTTAAGTTACCCTCACACACCCTAATGGTGTCATGCTTCATCATCGGGTCACCCAGACCCCTAGAAGTCCGGGTGGGCTCGACCACAGTGTTGGGAGTGCTTTTAATATGTTCTACGGCAGAGGGAGTTAACTAGATAAAATACCCCAGGCAGATCCCCAGTATCCCTTTATTCTTGGGTCTGTCCGGGTAATTAAAATACTTAAAAAATGGGTCTTTTAGGAGTGTTATGGTCCTAGGACCCTAGTGCCGACATGTTTCAGTCCGAAAAGGGGCCAAAAAATGGTCCAGGACTTTCTTCAGGGCAAAAAAGTAACTCCCCTATGTGAGTGTAATTACTCGTTATGGGGTGTCCCTATCCTGTCAGTATGGTGAGGGCAGAGTAGCTGCTCCACGTGATTTGGTTAAGAGTGGATGTATGTCAACTGCCAGGCTCCATCTGTAAAGGAAAAAGTAGAGACAAACAACATATAAAAATATCAGCGGTCGAGTTGCCGCTTAATTCATTTCTCCTTGAGCGGTATAGTGGTTACCGCACGTGGACATGCGTGTATCTATGTGCGCATGCTCTCGTGGGGAGGAGTGTCCTCCTATCATGCCACTCATAATGACTGAATTCGCATTCTAGCGATAACAGCGTGATGTCTGTTTGTTGAAAGTAGCGTGCACGTTCCTGGTGATTCCAAGGATGTGGAGCCAGGGACACGCATAAATAACGGGGAAAGCGCGCCGGAACCTCGGGCTGATTGAAAAACACGCCCCTCAGTTACAGGAAGTGACGTAATACGTCACGGCGTGCGGGGTAGATGGGAGTTGTGGTATTAAACCACAACTCCCATCTACCCCGCACGCCGTGACGTATTACGTCACTTCCTGTAACTGAGGGGCGTGTTTTTCATCCTTGCGAAAGCCAAGGACCAGAACCAAACAGGTAGCGGGCAGGGCGATTGATCTTTACTAAGTAAGTACAATTACCAGCACTATGTCCCGTTCTCTTTGTATGTCAGCCTTCGTTTTTTGACTCCACCGATACGGAACGACATGCTGGCATTTTTTTCCCATTCTGCTCCGTGACACACTGTTCATTCACGGTTCCCCCAGGACCGCCCAATCTGGCCACCTGGTTCTGAGAGATTCAGTCAACCTCCCCGATTTGGGTAAAGTATATCCGTAGATCTATCACGAATGAATGTGTCGTATGCATGTGTAGTATGTAATTATTTCCGTCACTTATTCACCTGCCCACCCGTAGCAAAGATCTTGGAATCACCAGGAACGTACACGTTTTTAATGTGCACTAGTATCTGGAGACACTGTGTGCACGCTACTTTCAACAAACAGACATAACGCTGTTATCGCTAGAATGCGAATCATCTCGCCACGCTCACAGTATGTCTGTCACAATTACAACGATATGTTACAGTCATTATGAGTGGCATGATAGGAGGACACTCCTCCCCACGAGAGCATGCGCACATAGATACACGCATGTCCACGTGCGGTAACCACTATACCGCTCAAGGAGAAATGAATTAAGCGGCAACTCGACCGCTGATATTTTTATATGTTGTTTGTCTCTACTTTTTCCTTTACAGATGGAGCCTGGCAGTTGACATACATCCACTCTTAACCAAATCACGTGGAGCAGCTACTCTGCCCTCACCATACTGACAGGATAGGGACACCCCATAACGAGTAATTACACTCACATAGGGGAGTTACTTTTTTGCCCTGAAGAAAGTCCTGGACCATTTTTTGGCCCCTTTTCGGACTGAAACATGTCGGCACTAGGGTCCTAGGACCATAACACTCCTAAAAGACCCATTTTTTAAGTATTTTAATTACCCGGACAGACCCAAGAATAAAGGGATACTGGGGATCTGCCTGGGGTATTTTATCTAGTTAACTCCCTCTGCCGTAGAACATATTAAAAGCACTCCCAACACTGTGGTCGAGCCCACCCGGACTTCTAGGGGTCTGGGTGACCCGATGATGAAGCATGACACCATTAGGGTGTGTGAGGGTAACTTAAAGAAACACTTAATTTCCCCACGACCACGGTTGTATTAGGCACAACCTCGTGTTATGAGTTCTCATTTCTCCCCCCATTCCTTTATTTTACTAGATCTCCTTTCAGATCTGTTAGAGTATTTTTTGTGCATAACATTACACCACATCTTCACTTCTAAGCTCCTCAACAGTTTCTCACTATTACTTCCACATTTGTTCAGCAAGACTGTCAACACCGAACAAGCATTGGCAAAGCTAACAGATCTCGGCAATGCCAGAGCTTTTGGCCTTTTCAATGTCAATGTCTTTTAGCCATGTTGTCTAGCAGTACATCTGCTGTTCAGCATGTCTGAAAGTCACTGAAAAAAGTGCTTTGATGCGTCCACTGTAGACCATGTCATAGCGATTTTTTTGTGCTAGGAGGGGCAGGACCATAAACTCAACATGGGGGGAACGAAAATACTGGGTGTCTGTTCAGCATCCTGTGATTCTAGGCTTTCAGTAACTTTCAGCAACTTTTAGCCATGCTGAACAGTAGATGTGCTGCTGGACAGCATGGCTAAAAGACATTCACTTTGACAAGGCCAATAGTTTGGGCTTTGCTGAGACCTATTGGATTTGCCAATGCTTGTTTTAAATGTAGCTAATTTTCTTTAAAAACAGAAAAGGATGCGTTAAAAAAAAAGAAACGTCACAAACTTTTTTTAGGAGTAGACAACGGTCCCACGGACCACTCCTTACTCCTAAAAAATGCTTTTTTCAAAATTCACTAAGAAGTTGCCAACTCCTTAGATGAATTGTTAAAATATTACTGTTTTGCAACAGGTTTTTTGCGCAAAACATCAACACACACAATAAGGAATCGGTTGGAAGGGATGCCCTAAAAACACCCCTTCAAAAAACCGATTCATTGTGGTTTCCTAAATCTATTTAACGATTCAGAAAAACTTTCATACCATGTTAAATGGGCTTAGTAAATTTGGAAAAGGGTTTTTAACACTAGCTAATCCCGATGTATACCGAATAAGAGGGTTTTCAGTCACTAAAACCCTCTCTGCATCTGGCACCATGTGCAGAGATCAGCAATAACTCAAAAAGTACATCTTCTCTTTCACTTGTTCATCATACCCAATGATTAACCCTTCAACTTGACGTCAACTCTTTTATAAATCGACAGAGCCCTTCCTTGCCTTTTCACGTTTAAGACTTCATTTTCTCCATAAAATATTTGTAATATACCAATGACCTTTAAGTGGCACATATTTTCGAGTCTCAGTGGTAGACTCTCCTGGAGCAGGTGAGATGCGATCCTCGGAAGCGGTGGTGGTTACCAAGGGAACGGG
Source organism: Triturus cristatus (assembly GCF_964204655.1). Taxonomy (NCBI): domain Eukaryota; kingdom Metazoa; phylum Chordata; class Amphibia; order Caudata; family Salamandridae; genus Triturus; species Triturus cristatus. The sequence continues at coordinate 860,707,180 of NC_140581.1, forward strand.
GCCTGTTTTGTGAAAGGGAAACAGGATACACGGAGTTACATATCCTGCACCAAGGAACAAAGCACAAAGGCTTAGCGCTGCAAGCGTCCAGCCTGTCACCTTCTCTTTGAAACTATTTCAGTACTTTAACAGACCCCTAAAGGCGACGTCCATTTTTTTTTTTTTTACGTTTACGGACATATTTTAATATGCTCTCATGACAGGGTCACATAGTCAATTTCCTGCCCTCACTGTGCTGAAGGCGGCCATGCCCTTAACACTCGTCCTGCCTCTGCATTATTAAACGGCCTCAGGTGGATGTGTGTTTCTGAGAAATTAAACGCCCGCGGCCCTAGACCGGCTCGGTAGGTGTACATGTTCCGAAATATTGTAAATTAGAAGAACCGCACACGTGACATGTACAGACACCGCGCACTCAACTTTGGCGTGGCCACGAAGAGTCTAGCTCCACAGACACACGCACGCCCCAAAAGAACCACAGGACTGCCTGTCTGTCCACCTTGGTTGCCATTTCAACATCTTTCACAGTCGGCCTATTGTGTTTGCGAATGAGCTTTGACAGCTTCCGGACCCCACCACAAAACACAACGGTTGTAGTTTGGTGTTGGTGCTTTGAACCCGCCACCCTGCAATTACCTGCACAATTCCAGGTGTACCACTAGACTTTCCTGGAACTCTCGGTTTGAACATTTTTTTTTCCCGCTGGGAGTAACCGCGCAAACGAGGCGCACTGCCAGGCGCCGTTTAACACGCCCAGCGCCAGGATTACCGACACAATTAGCGCACTCCCGGTACGAAGCGGAGGCTTGAAAGCGAGAAGTGATGGGGCGACAGTAAGGGGTGATTGAGGAGATAAGGCGAGGGATGCAGCATAAGGAGAAAAGATGGGGTGAGAAACTCATAGTTCCCTCAAGCAGATAAGGAACCTTAAAGGCATAAAGAAAGGAGTGGCAGGAGAAGCTATATGGAAGGAGCGTGATGGTGAATATCGATTGAATATCGATTGAATATCGAGAGAAAGAGGCGCGCACAAGCATAACGTATGTCAAAGTATACATGGAAAGTTTCTCAAGGCACACCTCACCGCGTTTATTTTATAGGCAAAATGCTTAATTCGGTATTTAAAATGTTGACAATTTCACTGGCATTGATTTTTCTGTGTTTACAGCACACTTGGCACAGTTTGTATTCATACACTCCGCATGCATCTCACATTTGCATTTCATGTGTTTATATTTCTTTACAGATCTCCTATATAATATTTTAATGTGACGGAGAACGATAACAGTTAAATCAATTACTTGTTTCAATGAGAAATTGCAGTTATGAACACTGAAGCAACAATACAAGTGTATGAACCTGTCAAGGACTCTCTGGAGACAGGATATGGCTACCGATTCGTATTTTCCTCAAGTTATATAAAGTGACTTGATCCCGCTTCGTTCTCTGGGGCATACCGCTATCTGTGCTGCCGCTACCCCTGGAGGGGCTGTGTCTGCTGTTGTGCCGCTGCTGTGGACAAGGAAGGGTGCTGCACGGGACTTCAGCTCCCAGGAGCACGTGCGGGTTCCCAGCTGTGTCGCGGCCCGCCCACCCGCCCACAAACACATAAATCACCTCGCGGGACCCGCTGGCGCGGGTCCCGCTTCGTTCTCTGGGGCATACCGCTATCTGTGCTGCCGCTACCCCTGGAGGGGCTGTGTCTGCTGTTGTGCCGCTGCTGTGGACAAGGAAGGGTGCTGCACGGGACTTCAGCTCCAAGGAGCACGTGCGGGTTCCCAGCTGTGTCGCAGCCCGCCCCACCCGCCTATTGGTTCCTGCCCCCTTAATAATTATCCTCGTTAGCCGCTGCGGGGGACGTGCGCGGGACGCCCAGGACGAAGCCCGGACAAAGGGCGGACAGTCTGTAACAGTCCGGGACAGGAGGGGGCTGGAGGGGGCCTAAGAGCATATATGCTGCTTGACGTTTGTCCAGTAGGTTGTATCGTTCAGCATCACTGCCACTTGGTTTGTAAATTGTGTTGTGGACTAACGTGTTTTCCCAAGCTGAAAGCCAACAACAGTTAAAGGAAGTAGGTTTGTGCTGCACACTGCGGGGGTTTTTCTGTTATTATTGCATTATTGAGTCAGGCATCAGGGTTAGGCCCGGCTCATAATGTCCAAAGCCAAAACTGCCCTAGCGACTGCTACTATGGATAACTATTTGGTCAAGATGGTAGACTAAATTAACCAAGAACGGAGGAGGTCTTTGGGGCGGTCGGGGTCACAAGTCACGACTCCCCCCTCACCTAATCGATCTATTCCTCTGCCCATCCCATATCAGGATGCTAGTACTCATCCTGACTATATGGATAGTTCTACCTTGGTTGTCCCAATAGATAAAGTGAGCCTGGTTAGTACAACTTTAGGGGTTTCTAATGACTTGGAACCTAGTCAGGCTATTTCTTCAGATCCACCGACTCCAAGCATGACGGCTTCGAGGCCACAGAGATTATTGCGTTCATGTAGGAACAATAGCAAGAATGTCAAGCCAAAGCGTGGGGGGAACCGTCCCACTAAGAGAGTGGACTCTTTATTGTCCAGTGCTGTTCGTGACCAAAAAACAGCACCGGATGGTACCACGGTTACTTTAGATAGTGAGCAACTTGACTTCTTGATTAACGCTATAGATGTTTAGTTTGATTTACTTGTTAAACCTCTATTGATCAAACTTGATACAATTACAGATGAAGTAGTCAGACTGGGAGGTTTATTGGAATCACATATTAATGCCTGTATAGGACCCCAAACCAAGGAAAAAGATCAGGGAGTTGTTAAGGCCCCCTCTAAAACTTCTAGTAAGGCAATATCAACGGCTATGAGCACTAATCCTAATCCCTGCTACGAGGGTATTCGCGAGGAGGTAACTGTTGCACCTAACCCCTCGCAGATAACGGGTCGAATTAAATCTTTTCCTAGTGTGGCCCCAAGGAATCAGGCTGGACTTAATGCTAAAAGTCCTAATAGCCCTCAGCTTGATTTACCACCGGCCTGTGCCCCTTTTGTAGCAGTTTTAACCAACGTTCCCCCAGTTAGAGAGATTGGAAGCAACAACAACTATAGAGAATCCCATGCCTCACTAAAGAATAAGACTGTGGATTGGCTCCACCGAGAGTGTGGTTTTCCTGTAGCTTTAGCAGATGATATCTTAAGCACCAGTAGAATCAATTGGATAGGTAGCTCACGTAAGAACTGTGGTGGAGATTGCATATAGTTATCAACTTCCGAAACCCACAATTTACCTCCACTGTTTTGCTCAAAGCCGCATCACTCCCTACCCAAGACCAAGGGATCTCTCTACGTCCCCTAGGGTACTTTTATAGGGATCTTTATAATCATCCTAATGTTGAGCCTATCGGGGGGGGACAGAGATTTGAATTTGTGCGCTGGCTTTACTGTTACCACGTCTAATAGATTCCAGTCTCTGAGTGGACTTGATTCCAATGACTGACTGGAACCTGTTTTGGTAGAATCAGGGATTGCGGCTGCTTCCCTAGCAGTGCATTTCCTGGGGTACTAGATACTGCAGGGTTTAATGGTAATCGTAGTTTCATGGTTAATTCCAATAATGATCCCGGTTGCTGCAAAGCAGGGAGATTGGTCTTTGATGGCAGGGGACCTTCTCACCAAGACCACTCTTCCGGCCTATAATGGATTTACATCTATGACAAATATTTCCAACAAAGGTTTATGTTCGATTGCCTGTTGGAATGTCGCAGGACTTTTACTAAAGGATGCATGTTTGGGTTGGCCTGAGTTTATTAATACTTTTAATATAATCTGTTTACAGGAAACCTGGTGCTTGGACCCAATTAATTACAATGGTTTCGTCTCGTACCAATTGGCGGGACGTACTGCAGAACGGACGCTGCATTTGGGACCTTGCAGATTACCTTTCTGGCTGATCACCTTTCTCCTCCACCCCTCGCGGTACCCGCTCCGCGGGTCCCGCATCGCAAGGGGAGTTTGACCAACACCGGGGGCCACTGCTGAGGGACGTGCAAGGCGGAGTGGACTGAGTGAGGCGGGGCTGCGAGCGCGGGTGCTGGGACTCTGTTTCCCAGGAGCACCCGCCTGCCTGATTGTGACCACCTGGGCTGCTCTCCCCGACCCCTCCCCCCCGCCCTCGAGCCTTTATAAACTTTTGTGCCTGGATTGCCCAGCGGGACGTACTGCAGAACGGACGCTGCATTTGGGACCTTGCAGATTACCTTTCTGGCTGATCACCTTTCTCCTCCACCCCTCGCGGTACCCGCTCCGCGGGTCCCGCATCGCAAGGGGAGTTTGACCAACACCGGGGGCCACTGCTGAGGGACGTGCAAGGCGGAGTGGACTGAGTGAGGCGGGGCTGCGAGCGCGGGTGCTGGGACTCTGTTTCCCAGGAGCACCCGCCTGCCTGATTGTGACCACCTGGGCTGCTCTCCCCAACCCCTCCCCCCCGCCCTCGAGCCTTTATAAACTTTTGTGCCTGGATTGCCCAGCGGGACGTACTGCAGAACGGACGCTGCATTTGGGACCTTGCAGATTACCTTTCTGGCTGATCACCTTTCTCCTCCACCCCTCGCGGTACCCGCTCCGCGGGTCCCGCATCGCAAGGGGAGTTTGACCAACACCGGGGGCCACTGCTGAGGGACGTGCAAGGCGGAGTGGACTGAGTGAGGCGGGGCTGCGAGCGCGGGTGCTGGGACTCTGTTTCCCAGGAGCACCCGCCTGCCTGATTGTGACCACCTGGGCTGCTCTCCCCGACCCCTCCCCCCCGCCCTCGAGCCTTTATAAACTTTTCTGCCTGGATTGCCCAGCGGGACGTACTGCAGAACGGACGCTGCATTTGGGACCTTGCAGATTACCTTTCTGGCTGATCACCTTTCTCCTCCACCCCTCGCGGTACCCGCTCCGCGGGTCCCGCATCGCAAGGGGAGTTTGACCAACACCGGGGGCCACTGCTGAGGGACGTGCAAGGCGGAGTGGACTGAGTGAGGCGGGGCTGCGAGCGCGGGTGCTGGGACTCTGTTTCCCAGGAGCACCCGCCTGCCTGATTGTGACCACCTGGGCTGCTCTCCCCGACCCCTCCCCCCCGCCCTCGAGCCTTTATAAACTTTTGTGCCTGGATTGCCCAGCGGGACGTACTGCAGAACGGACGCTGCATTTGGGACCTTGCAGATTACCTTTCTGGCAGATCACCTTTCTCCTCCACCCCTCGCGGTACCCGCTCCGCGGGTCCCGCATCGCAAGGGGAGTTTGACCAACACCGGGGGCCACTGCTGAGGGACGTGCAAGGCGGAGTGGACTGAGTGAGGCGGGGCTGCGAGCGCGGGTGCTGGGACTCTGTTTCCCAGGAGCACCCGCCTGCCTGATTGTGACCACCTGGGCTGCTCTCCCCGACCCCTCCCCCCCGCCCTCGAGCCTTTATAAACTTTTGTGCCTGGATTGCCCAGCGGGACGTACTGCAGAACGGACGCTGCATTTGGGACCTTGCAGATTACCTTTCTGGCTGATCACCTTTCTCCTCCACCCCTCGCGGTACCCGCTCCGCGGGTCCCGCATCGCAAGGGGAGTTTGACCAACACCGGGGGCCACTGCTGAGGGACGTGCAAGGCGGAGTGGACTGAGTGAGGCGGGGCTGCGAGCGCGGGTGCTGGGACTCTGTTTCCCAGGAGCACCCGCCTGCCTGATTGTGACCACCTGGGCTGCTCTCCCCGGCCCCTCCCCCCCGCCCTCGAGCCTTTATAAACTTTTGTGCCTGGATTGCCCAGCGGGACGTACTGCAGAACGGACGCTGCATTTGGGACCTTGCAGATTACCTTTCTGGCTGATCACCTTTCTCCTCCACCCCTCGCGGTACCCGCTCCGCGGGTCCCGCATCGCAAGGGGAGTTTGACCAACACCGGGGGCCACTGCTGAGGGACGTGCAAGGCGGAGTGGACTGAGTGTGGCGGGGCTGCGAGCGCGGGTGCTGGGACTCTGTTTCCCAGGAGCACCCGCCTGCCTGATTGTGACCACCTGGGCTGCTCTCCCCGCCCCCTCCCCCCCGCCCTCGAGCCTTTATAAACTTTTGTGCCTGGATTGCCCAGCGGGACGTACTGCAGAACGGACGCTGCATTTGGGACCTTGCAGATTACCTTTCTGGCTGATCACCTTTCTCCTCCACCCCTCGCGGTACCCGCTCCGCGGGTCCCGCATCGCAAGGGGAGTTTGACCAACACCGGGGGCCACTGCTGAGGGACGTGCAAGGCGGAGTGGACTGAGTGAGGCGGGGCTGCGAGCGCGGGTGCTGGGACTCTGTTTCCCAGGAGCACCCGCCTGCCTGATTGTGACCACCTGGGCTGCTCTCCCCGACCCCTCCCCCCCGCCCTCGAGCCTTTATAAACTTTTGTGCCTGGATTGCCCAGCGGGACGTACTGCAGAACGGACGCTGCATTTGGGACCTTGCAGATTACCTTTCTGGCTGATCACCTTTCTCCTCCACCCCTCGCGGTACCCGCTCCGCGGGTCCCGCATCGCAAGGGGAGTTTGACCAACACCGGGGGCCACTGCTGAGGGACGTGCAAGGCGGAGTGGACTGAGTGAGGCGGGGCTGCGAGCGCGGGTGCTGGGACTCTGTTTCCCAGGAGCACCCGCCTGCCTGATTGTGACCACCTGGGCTGCTCTCCCCGACCCCTCCCCCCCGCCCTCGAGCCTTTATAAACTTTTGTGCCTGGATTGCCCAGCGGGACGTACTGCAGAACGGACGCTGCATTTGGGACCTTGCAGATTACCTTTCTGGCTGATCACCTTTCTCCTCCACCCCTCGCGGTACCCGCTCCGCGGGTCCCGCATCGCAAGGGGAGTTTGACCAACACCGGGGGCCACTGCTGAGGGACGTGCAAGGCGGAGTGGACTGAGTGAGGCGGGGCTGCGAGCGCGGGTGCTGGGACTCTGTTTCCCAGGAGCACCCGCCTGCCTGATTGTGACCACCTGGGCTGCTCTCCCCGACCCCTCCCCCCCGCCCTCGAGCCTTTATAAACTTTTGTGCCTGGATTGCCCAGCGGGACGTACTGCAGAACGGACGCTGCATTTGGGACCTTGCAGATTACCTTTCTGGCAGATCACCTTTCTCCTCCACCCCTCGCGGTACCCGCTCCGCGGGTCCCGCATCGCAAGGGGAGTTTGACCAACACCGGGGGCCACTGCTGAGGGACGTGCAAGGCGGAGTGGACTGAGTGAGGCGGGGCTGCGAGCGCGGGTGCTGGGACTCTGTTTCCCAGGAGCACCCGCCTGCCTGATTGTGACCACCTGGGCTGCTCTCCCCGACCCCTCCCCCCCGCCCTCGAGCCTTTATAAACTTTTGTGCCTGGATTGCCCAGCGGGACGTACTGCAGAACGGACGCTGCATTTGGGACCTTGCAGATTACCTTTCTGGCTGATCACCTTTCTCCTCCACCCCTCGCGGTACCCGCTCCGCGGGTCCCGCATCGCAAGGGGAGTTTGACCAACACCGGGGGCCACTGCTGAGGGACGTGCAAGGCGGAGTGGACTGAGTGAGGCGGGGCTGCGAGCGTGGGTGCTGGGACTCTGTTTCCCAGGAGCACCCGCCTGCCTGATTGTGACCACCTGGGCTGCTCTCCCCGACCCCTCCCCCCCCTAGTCAGTGATTACCATATCTGGAGGCCAGTTCTCCCGCGGCGCGGGAGCGCGCGGGAGGGCGCCGGGAGAAGCCCGGGACAAGGGCGGGACCGTCCTAGGCCGTCAGTGGCCGAAGGAGGCTGGGCCCTCTCTCTTGATTCCTGCCCGCGCCATAACCAAGGAAATGCCCTCGCCTACACACCCTCAAGGGATGGAGCCTCCAGCTCCGGGACTTTGGATAACTATTTTAAACCCAATAAAGGTGAGGCGGACATGGACGGTTCACTTGAGAAACGCAGGGCGGACCGCAGGCGCTCCATTGAATCTATAAAAAACAGGCCCTTGATCGACATCAGCCCCTTCCCCACCACTCAAGAGGGAGGCGTGCTATCCAGCAGTCTAAATATTTGACACTAGAGGACTTCCCTGTCCTATTAAGGGAAATCCCCCCCACCCCAGGGATAGCGCTTGTACAAAACATAGAGCCAGTCCCCCCAGAGACCTCTCATTCCCCCCGTCAACCTGGTAACCCAAATTCCACCTATCCAATTGGCCAATAAGAGTAAGCCCAAAATAAACGCAGTGGTGGAGTTACATAGGCCCCCACCCAGTAAACGTGCTCGGAAATCAACGGGGGGGCGGGGGAAACCCAAAATATCCCATCTGGATTTTGGCAAGAAACGGCCAAATATTGCACTACCGGGGAAGCACACGGAGATAGTGCCTCCTTCTAAGCTCTCAAACACCGGAACCACTGCCACCACCAAAGAACAAGAGGGTACTACGCCAAATCCAAATAATCCACTCTCTGCTAAGGGGAACATTGAATTCCTACTCCGCTCCCTTCTACAGCCCATCACCGACAGCTTAAAAAAGGTCGAGATTAGGCTCACCTTACTAGAAACTTCTCTTACCACCCTGAGCACTCTAGTAAGTAAGCAGACAAAGTTAGTGGAAATCCCTCCCCCGGCTGAGGAACCTTCCAAAGAAGATGCCGCAATTAATGCCAATAGAGCCCCCCCCAGAAGCATGCCATCTGCTCCCCCTCTGCAACCCCCTATGGCCACTCAAATTCAGGCACGGCACAACAGCCAAAGCCCCAGACCTACTCATCATGCGGCTTTAATCTCACATAGCTCACAAATAGAGTCCTCTGGAATGCATCAAGGCCAGGTCAATGTTCCCCCACTTACGCCCGTTTGTCCAACTCCCAGACCCCGGAGGCCAGACCTTCCACCTGAGGCCAACAGATTAATGGTGGTTCTAGCGGGTGCCCCTCACTTAAGATCAGGGGAAAACGAGGATTACCAGTCACTTAAGAAAAAGGTAATCAAATGGCTCAATTGGAATCGACCTTTGCCTCCCCAGTATAATAACGAAATCATCATGGTGAGAAGGGTCCCATGGCTAGGGAAGACCAGGAAAACTATAGTGGGGGACTGTATCATGGTAACCTTTAAGGATCCAGGCACGGTTCGACATATTTGCAGAGGAATGAACCGTTCCCTGGACTCCACCATACAGACCCTCCCAGTATCTTTTTTCTTTCCCCCGATTCCTAAGCGTCAGGCCCCAATATACGATGACTGGACAAGGGTGGAACATAGACGTAATCACAAAGGCTCTGTACAACCCCTGTATTTTCAACCACCGGATACACCTTTTTGCGATTTCAATCGCTTCAACTGTCTGGACGGCTTGGATGGGGTTGACTGACTTACTGCCTGTAAGACAGCGTCAGGGGTTTTGGGTTCTCGTGGGTCGTTGGAGCATTTCACTTTGTCCTCCGGCCCAAGTTTTGGCCTATTGAATGACCCACCTGCCATAGATCATGGCAGAATCGAATTCTCTCACCTAGCCACTGATGGAGTAGTTGCTGCCGAGGGGATAACTTTGGTTCCCCTCCCTGTTGGTGAGGGGGAGAGGGGAGCCATGGTGCCATATGAAACTTACGCTGCTCTCGCTCCAGGCTTTGCAACACAAGAGGAGCCAGGACCTACCTCTTCCAACCCTTGCGTTTTGACACCTCCCACTTCTGAATATCTGAGGATAATCTCCTGGAACATCGCGGGATTAGCAAACAAATTGGAAGAGCCGACTTGGGAAAAGTATATAGAAACTGGCGACATATGCATGTTCCAGGAAACCTGGGCTAGAGAGGACCATGGACACCAAGGCTACATATCATTCTTTATTCCAGCTAGGTGGGAAGGCAAAGGCCGCCCTTCAGGGGGCCTTGTGATATGGGTTGCTGTACATCTGGGCTGTGTGGCATCACGGCTCCCATGTAACTCTGATGACATTCTGGTGGTCTCATTAACATGGCCAAACAAAGCAAACCTCTTGTTGGTTAACATCTATTCCAGGCCGATGGGAAAGGCAAAAGAATCACCGACTTTTAATGAACTCTCGAACTTTTTATCTGAACTGTCGACTGATTCATACTATGTGGTGGGTGGGGATTTTAATTCTCACTTTGAGCCACTCCCCGGCCTTCAGGAAGGGTTTTTATCAGATGAAGAAGCTAGGTGGGCAGTACCAGGGGTTGATGTTCCATCTCCGAAAGCTTGGACCCCATTAGCGTTGCAAATCACTGCTCTTACCTTAAGGTATGGACTTAGAGCGTGTAATGGGAGAGTTAAATCGGACACACCAGGCAAAAATACTTACAACCGCCGGGGAAGAGAGTCACACTTGGACTACATTCTGGTCCAACTAGCGAGGTGGTCAACTATACAGGATTTTAGGGTAATAGATAGGTTGGATAGTGACCATAATGCCCTAGAGTTAGATCTTGTTCATCCAGCACCTCAGGGCTTAGTGACCCAGGAAGAAGGGAACCACCCCACGCTCCTTATAGACAACAGTAGGAGAAGAATTAGGTGGGAGCATCTGGTCACAAAAAAGGACAAACTCCCACTGCTCTATGCAGAGATTACCCCTATCCTGGAAATTGTTGGGGACCTTGATAGTGTAGCAAGAAAAATAGACATAAGGAGCAAATTGTCTGATGCCCACAAGGAACTTATAAAAGTTGCGGCACCCCACTTCACATGTAAGGTACGAAAGCTAAGAGAGAGGTGCCAAGGCAAAACCCAATGGTACAATGTGGCCTGTAGACGGGCCAAAACAGAACTCCTCGGAGTAATAAAGGAGGGCAAAGGAGGGGAACGCCTTAAGCAATATAGGCAAGCCTATAAGAAACTTCTCGCTCAGGCTAAAATAGAATGGGAGGAAAACCAGTGGGAAGAACTCACTAAGGCCCTAGCAGTGCAAGATCAACGCCTGTTCTGGAGAATGGTGAACGGGGGATCAGGGAGTTTACATTCGGCAGTGGAGCCTAACATAGCTCCTGGAGTGTGGCAGGCCCACTTCCAGTCCTTATACAGCGCTGAGTCCGGAGAACTTCCTGTGTCAATTGAACCAGAAAGGCAGGGCTCTCAGGTGGACCAAATAACACTGAGTGAGGTCACTGCTGCCATTTCAGGCCTGGCTTCGGATAAGGCCCCTGGGCTGGATGGGCTACCGGGAGACCTGTACAAGCAGGAGCCCACCGTCTGGGCGCCCTACCTCGCTGCTCTTTTTAATGGTATCCTCGGTGGGATGGAAATCCCTAGTACTTGGCTGGGGGCTGAGGTGGTCCCGATTTTCAAAAAGGGATCCCCCCTCCTCCCAGCCAACTACAGACCGATCAGCCTGATAGATGTAGCGCAGAAGTTGTTCGGCAGGGTTCTCCTGAATAGGCTTCAGGAATGGATTGAGGAGGCAGGCGCCCTCAGCCCATACCAGGCAGGTTTTAGGAAAGGGGTATCGACTGTGGACCAGGTCTTTAGATTGAACCTGGTGTACTGGAAGACAGTGACGTTCGAGGGTGGCAGTTTGTACACGATTTTCGTGGACCTACGAGCCGCCTTCGACCTCGTGCCCAGGGGAAAACTCTGGGTCATTCTGGCAGGGATGGGCGTACCACCAGACATCTTATTGACCTTGCAGAGGCTGCACCATAACAATTATGCCCAGGTGAGGTGTGGGAGGTCGGGGGAGCTGACTGACAGATTCCCCGTGGGCAGAGGGGTAAGACAGGGCTGTGTGCTGGCGCCGACCCTGTTTTGCCTCTTCGTCAACGGGGTAATCGTTCATCTGAACGCCACCGACTACACAGATGCCCCCAAACTAAATGGCAACAGTGTGCCCGCAATAATGTTTGCGGACGACACACTGTTGGTATCTAAAACTCCCATGGGCATCCAAAGGATACTTGATGCCTTTGTGGCCTTCTGTCAGGACAGAGGACTGGAAATCAATGCCACAAAAACCAAATATATGGTATTGAATCCAAGCCCCAAACAGCGCCCGAATCCCCTGCTGGGAGCAGCACGGCTGGAAAGAGTAGCCACGTTTGAATATCTCGGCGTGACACTCAACGAAAATATGACCTGGGGGACTCATCAAACCAGGGCTAACCTTAAACTAGTACAAATTACCGGGGGTATCTCCCGGATGATGACCGGTTCGACCTATCGCCCATTGGGGGCCCTAATTCAGATATATAAAGCACAGGCCAGGGGGGCGATTCTGTATGGGGCTGAACTGTGGGGCCATACCCCATGTCGGAATCTGTCATCCACGGAAAACAGATTCATAAGACAAATTACCGCACTTCCTTCCAGCACCCCACTTCTCCCTTTGAGGCTTGATCTAGGGCTACGGCCTCTCGCCGACGAGATAAGTCTAAGACCCATTGCCTTCTGGCGCAGGCTTTGGAGCAGCGACGATCTCGCCGACTATAGGGCGGAACTGGTCGAACTATTAAAACACCCCAAGGCGCTCAGTATCCCCTGGGTCCAAAATATCCAGTCAACCTGCACAGATCTGGGGCTCCCCGAACTGTGGACTAAACCAGCAGATACAGCACCTAGAATCTCTAAGAGATTTTTGGCGAATCTGTATCATGAACACAAAAGGGTAAGGGCTTTAGCTACCCAGACAGAGGGGTCCCTTTCTTCTAAATTCCTGCAAAATAAGGATCTCTATGCACTTGAAAAGGCTTTTGATCCCATATACCCCGTACTCACTAGAAAGTTATTTCTCCAGTGGAGATACGATACATTGCATTTGCGCTCCTTTTCTAGCACCTGGTCGCAAGTCCCTTCCACTAAGTATTGCCCCCTCTGCGCTGACAAAGAGGAAAATGACTTACATGTGATCTTTTTCTGCCCAGCATATAAGGCAGCCAGAAAGTACTGGCTGCTGCCTCTGATTAAGAACTTGGGTGGCAGGGAATATATACCTATGTACAGGATTTTAAAATGTGATGTTTCCGGCCCAATCGTTTTTGCGCTTGCCAAATTTTTTACAAATGTATGGCATACGCGTAATCGTCTTTTAAAAAATGCTGGGTAGTCTGTAGATTGCTCTATTTTTAACATTGTTAATAATGTTTGAAGTGGATTTTTAAATCACGCACTGATGTTTTATCAAATGTGACCGAATTTTTGAGATTTTAATGTATGTGTATCTTTTATGACCAAATGGTCGAAATAAAGATTGAAAAATGAAAAAAAATTAGCGGCTGTGGCCTCCCCCTCAGGCAGAGCAAAGGGTGGGCTCCTGGTTTTGATTTCAGTGGAAGTAACTATCATTGTAAAAAAACATGTATTGGTTGGGGTCCACTCCCAGATTTTATGGCTTTATCAGGAGCAAGGTAGAAATATCCTTTTAATAAATTTTTACAACAATATTTTTGACATTTCAAGGCACCAGGTAGTGCTTGCTTTGGAGTCCGCATTGGCTGACATTATAATGAAGAATTATATTGATTTTGATTTCATTTGGTTAGGGGATTTTAACACTGTTGCGTGTTCCTCCTCCGCCCATAGAGTCTGCGGTTTTATAAATTGCTTTGGGGAGGGTGTCCCTCACTTTCCCCATAACTCTTACGGCGATTCATTGAATAAAATCTTGATGACTTACGATATGGAAAGGTTGGTAAATATGAAAAGTGCCTCTGGAGTAATTATCCCCACATTCACGGGTAGGAATGCAAATACTGGGATCGAATTTATTTGCATGTCCTCTAGCCTTAGTCCATGGTGTACGGCCCCTGTGGTAGTGGATAACTTACTCAGTGATCATAATTGTATTAATATTGAGGCTATACTCTGGAAGGTGAAGCAGGGCCCCAAAATATGCTCAATTGCCAACATTGAACCGCACCGTCCGAATGGAACCAGAATCAGATGGAAAAGGGATAAAGCAGACATTTTGTCTAACTCCATTATTAAAAACTGTTTAACTGATATTATTACCATTTTAGAGAGCGAGAAATTAACAGATGAAATTGTGCCTAAGTTTATTAACATTAATCTTATAATTGATAATAAATGTAGCAAATTTTTTAAGGGCAAGACATGTCAACAAAGGGGGTGGTTTGACCATGCTAGCACTACTGCGCTCAAGGGGCTTAAAGCAGCACTGGCAGCTAAGCAAAGAGATAGAATTGCGATTAGGGAGCTTAGAGCTACCTATCAGGCTGCAGTCAAACGTAGGAAGACCGAACTAAGGCAAGAGGCATGGGACAAATTAGATCAGGCAGCCGAAACTTCGGATTCCTCTTTATTTTGAGCTACAGTTAATTGTCCTTTTTTTAAAGGATGACAAGATGCCCGAATTGACGGCTAACGTTAGTGCGGAAAGCTGGGTTTCCCACTTCTCTACGATTTTCGACTCGGATAAACCAAGGGATGTACGCGGGGACGGCTGGCCGGTCGTTCCTCTGGACATATCCATTGCCGAAGTGCAGGGAAGTATTACTGCCAATAGGGGTGGGAAGGCCCAGGGGCCCGACGGGGTGCCCGTTGACGTGTACAAAAAAGAACCGGAGTTGTGGGGCCCGTTGCTAACTAACGTGTTTAATGTTGCTGTTTGTAAAGGTGTCCCACCTACTTGGGAGGAATCCATTATTATGCCTATCTATAAGAAGGGAGATAGGGGGGTTGCAAAGAACTACCGTCCGATCTCCCTGCTTCTGGTTAGACTAGAAGAATGGGCCGAATCTAATAACATATTGGCAAATTCTCAATTTGGTTTTAGGAAGGGACGCGGGACCGTCGAACAGTGTCTTAACCTTGAATTATTAATTGGGAAGTATACGAAGGCTAAGAAAGGTTCCCTTTTTCTCTGCTTTGCAGATTTGAGCAGTGCCTTCGATATGGTGAACCGCAACATCTTATGGGCGAAATTGCTTAAAATGGGGGCACCTGAGGGCATTGTCTATTTTTTGGCCCGATTATATGCCAATTTAAGTTCTAGTGTTCGCTATGGCCCGGGAGGGGAGCGCACCCCAAAGTTTAATATTAGGCGTGGCATTAGACAAGGGTGTGTGCTTGCCCCTTTACTTTTTACTCTCTTTATTAATGATGTAGACTCCGTTTTAAAGACTGTTGCGGCAGATGCACCTAAAATTAATGATTTTAACGTCCCAGTTTTACTTTATGCGGACAATGCCGTAATTTTGTCCAGGACCCCTATTGGCCTACAACGCCTAATGGATAGGTTTTCCCTGTTCTTCAAGGAAAGAAAGTTGTTGATCAATAAAACAAAAACTTTTGAATGTGGTTTGGGATGTAAAAAACCCCACTCCTACTTTATTGATGGACATAAGGTGCAAACGGTGGACTCTTTCAACTACCTTGGTATTACTTTTTCTAAGACAGGTAGTTGGACTAGTGAGATCACCCACGTTCGGGCTAGGATGGCGAAATGCGCCCACGGGGTGTTCAAGTTTGCAACCAAAATAGGGGATAAACGGATTAAAGATATGTTAAAAATCTACCAATTGAGATGTCTTTCAATTGCCCTTTATGGTGCTGGTGTGTGGGGACATGCTATGGTAGGGAGCCTACAAGTGGAGGAAAATCTCTTTCTTAAGAGACTCCTGTGTTTACCTACATCGGTTTCTAACGATTTGGTGCACAGAGAGTTTGGAATCCAACATCTTTCAGATCTGATCGCCCTTAGACCATTAATGTTGTGGCGCGCAATCTGGATAAAGGAAGAGACCTCCCTAAATAGAGCCATCATTAAAGATTGTTTTTCTATTGATAACCATCTAAAGATCCCCTGGATCAAATTTGTTACCTGTTGTTTTTTAGAGATCTATGGTTTCAATTTAAGAGAGGATTGTTATGTTGCCTCCAGCTTGTCCAAAAATGAGATGAAGACTGTTTTTATGAGCCATAAGTCAGAGAGGCGTGGGAGGGTCAGTGGTAATTTAACTACATGTTTGCTCTACGGAAGATTTTGTGAGACGGTAGGTTATCAACCGTATCTGAGCTTTGTTACCAGACCATCACATCGGTTTGTCTTAACAAGATTAAGGTTTGGGATAGTGCACCATTTGGTGGCCTTCCCATGCATAAAAAAACACCCGATTGGTCCATGTCCATGTGGCAATATCTCTGCACAAAGCACCATGCACTTTTTACTGTTGTGTAAACTTTATGGTAATGTCCGCTCAGCTTTTTTAAAACCTATTTTTAAGAAGTATGGAGTTAGAAATGTACATGATTCTATTAAACTGTTTTTTAATCCGCCATCTGATGTATGTTTCTTTACTGACACCTTTCTTCTTCAAGCTATCAAAGCAAGGCCTAGTATGCTTCTTTAAATGTTTTTTAAAACTTTGTAAATTGTATTTTACTTTCCTGATTGCTGTATTTGTAGTGTAAAGGTTTGTGCTTCTAGGGACTGTTATTCTGTTTTTATTGTATTCATATGATTGTTGTATTTGTAGTGTAAATGTATGTGCTTTTATGGACTTTGTGTTTAAGCTCCGAATAAAGCCTTATGAAATTGAATTGGCTACCGATGTACATTAATAATAAATGCAGATGAGATCTTGGCATGGGGCAACGGAAAAGCCCCATACTTCAAGCATGACACTTGCATGTCTCAATGAACAAAACAGCAAGCTTACAACCTCGTGGAACAGATCCCAGTCACTTCAATACATTTATCAAACAGGCTTCAAAAGCATCATTACATCGAAACCGAATAAATGAGTCAAACTACAGTCAGCCGTCTATATGCATGTTGGTATGGAAGAGTCCCCTGCACGGTGACAGGCATGCTTCCGAGACTGGACTGCCCCTGTTGCACGATATCAGGATTTTTGATCATAGGTGATGTGTAGGCCATTACCTAGGACTGTCTCATGGTAAAGCGGTCTTCTTGGAAAGGGAAGGGTGCACCAAGCGATACCCTCGTTATGGTAGAAGGCTACTGCCCTTACCTGGAGTTAAGTGATACGCGCACAGTGGTGGCAGCAATCCCGTTTTGTGTTTCATAGGGATCAGTAGTGTGAACAGATCTTTTTTTAGAGGGGTGCCTACTGGCCCATTCACGTAAAGTTAAGTGGCTGTCTACTTAACTCAAACTTGGCCTGCATTTATTGTATGTAGCGCCAGACAGCACATGATAATTGTGTGTGTGTGTGCTCAAATGTGTGTTTACCGGTGTATAGTACATAACATGGAAGCAAGTGAGTTCTATTTTGGAAACACAGGGCCTGAAGAGGTTAGAAGAGGTGCGGATTGCAACCTCAGATAGAGATGTGTATTGCTGACATTCTTGAGAGCTGGGATGGGAGCACACACTGAAGGAAGGTGAGCAGAGCAGCCGCTCTGTACATCAAAGGTCGCTTTGGTTCCAGGAAGAGTTTCTGGTCAGTGTGTCTGGGCTCACTGTCAGGGAGATGGTGGGACTAATTAGGCTGGCACTGTGGATCAAGCAATCTTGGCTTCGGCCTTTGAACCTTTATGAGGCATATTTCAGTGGAGGCTGCCAGCCCGGTGTGATCCCCTTGGCTTGTGTTGTGCATCATTCGGAATTGGAACCATTCCTGTTGTGTAAGGCAGTCCCTTTGACAGAGGGCAGTGCAGAGGTGCGAGTACTTCAAAGCAGCTGACACACACAACCGAATTTCAAAGGACCAGACACTAACTCCTATTTGGATCTAGAGCTGGACTATAAACAGGGGAGTAGCTTCAGTGGGGGTGTTACACCCACCACACCCCAATAGAAATGTATTTTCTGATGAATAGTTGGATACTGGTGCTCTCAGTCCGCTATAGTGAGGCTGACTGAGTGCTCCCAGGTGACTGTCGAATTTCACCTGGGATTTTGCATGCGCACACTAACAAAAACACAACACTCTCTCTCATCTCCGTTTTGAAAGTCCTAAAAAATGTTGATTACTTCACAAAATATTGGAGATTTGTGGTGACTTGCTGTCGCTAGTGGAATGTGGAACACGTGACTTGTGTTCCACATTCTCAAGGAGGCAGTTGTCCCAGGCTTGTATGGTTGTACTTGATACCAGCTCTAATAAATATAACTATACAACCTACCTGATTGGCGTGGATATCTCGATGTGACACTGGCGACGTTAGGAGAACACAGGAGCAAGCCTGGAGTCCTGTTGAATACAGATCACGAACCTGCCATTCCATGAACACTCTCACTTAGTACTCATACTAACCTGTATTCCTCTCTCTTTCCACCGCCCCTCAAGCTCCTCTCATATGCCCTGTTTGTTGTACAATGTATTTTAACATTATATGCCAGTGTGATTGTCGGGAAATCTGAAGCTCACACCCCCTCAATCTTGCTGACCAAGCTAAGCTCCTGACTATAAAGGTTGGCGCAGGAGACCCATAAGTTGTTCAATAGCACTGTTCATCAGGAGAAAGAGAATCACCAGGACTTCTAACTTCTGGAACCAGTACAAGGGACCAAGGTCTGCTAGGTTCACTGCTGAGTGAAGGGATCCTGGCAAGCGGATCCAGGTGAGGAAGTGCGAGACGCCCAGTCCAGTCAGGGCCACTACATGAGTGCAGGATGCTCGCCTGATTTTGCTAAAGTTAGTGACCACTGTGTTACCAGGAAGGGGGCCACCATGTATATAGGGCTGTTGTCAGTGTGTGTGGTGAGATCGGCGACCCCGTGTGACTGGGGGGTGGGAGAGTGGTGGTGCCCTGGTTCGTTGCACTAAGGAGGCCAACACGTCATCGAGGAAAGATCCAGAGAGGTCACAGACCGTCAGTCTCTAGAAATTGGAACTTTCAAAGGAGCACCCAGGTCCTTCTGGGATTTCTAGTTGTCATCAGGTATTGAAAGACTGTTCCAGGCAGTCAGGACTGCTGGGGACTTGCACACACTTAGCCCCTAAATGCTTCTAGCATTGACTCTTAAGGTGAGACATAGACTTTGTTGCTGTTGAATGTGGAGTACCATGGGCTGAATGTGAGAGGAGTAGTCTCCAGTATGGAATACGGAATAACCAACACCATTAGATGGCAGTCGCGGTCCGTCCCCTGCCAAAACGGCGGGGCGGGCAAGAGGAGTGACCTGGGGGAACCAAAAAAATAAAATTATAAATGAATTAAACTTACCTGATCGCTGCCGCAGTCTGCGCCGTCCTGCACTTCCTGATCCTGGGACAGGCTCCCAGACTGCACTGGGCCAATCAGGACAGTGCAGGTAAGCAGCGCCATGATTGGTCTGAGTGATTCAACTTTGCACTCCCACGCAGACTGGGAGCCTGTGCCTTCTTTCTCCAGCCCCAGCAACGCAGCTGGGGCTGGAGAAAGCTACACGGTGCATGAGGTGTTTGGTCGGCCTGAAACGCCAGCCAAACACCTCATGCGCAGTGCACGCCTCCACCACAGTGTTATCTCCCCTGGACCCGCCCCCAAGACTCATCAGAGTCCTGGGGGCGGTTCCAGGGGGATTTAAAAAAACGATAATATAACGGGTTAGAAACCGGTTTTATTTGTTGTGGTTGGTGGGGGGTGGCGCTCCTCCGCCCTAATGGAGGGGCCACCGCTGTTAGATGGGTCAGAGGGTCTCTGGGGTTCTGCCAGGAGCGATGCTAGCACACTAACTTTAAGAGGCTGTGCGTGTTATTTAGCAAGTGCATTCTATGCTTGGTGTGATCACAATTACACATTTTAAACAAAAGCAAGTATTTGGCTGGACAATCATCTTACTGCTGTTACTGTGGGTACTCAGTTTCTCAAGCCTGTGTATGTCTCACACCTACTTTGCTCACAAAGAACCTTGGACACCGTAACCTACACTACCACTGAGTTAAATGCTCAAAGGGGTAGTACTTGGCCTAGTTACTCTGGACCTATAGTAGGTCGGGACCTGGGGCAGTAGGTGTAAAATACCTCAACTCCCACAGTTGGGCCTATAAGATCCTGCTTACCCTGAAGCCCTCTGAAAGGGGTTCTGACAAAGCATTACTAGGGAAAAATACAAAAATGATCCAGCACAATAATGAAAGACTGTCTGCACAGTGCGCTCATTTAATAAATATTGTGACTGATAATTGACAAAGCTCCAGAATTTTTGATCTCATGAGCTAATGAATCCCAAGCTAAATAGAGGAGGACCAATTTAGAAGCCACCAATTTCAAATGTGTGGAAAATGTTAACTTCAGAAATAAAAGGAAAATAATTTCATATATTATATGTTTAACCTACCAAGAGCCTGTGACAACATACAGGTACCATCCAGAGCAACAGATCTGCTAGGGAGTCAAAATCATGAAACTTGAGAATGCCATGTCCACCTCGCATACCTGCCCACCTACCAGGGCTATCTTCACAGCTTGGTGCCAATGTCCCCAGTTGTGAGAGCTGTGCAGCCTGATGGGGTCTATCCACATTCAGGATTAATAACCTGACACATTGATCAGTACCACCCCCCAACCTCCGTTTTGGGTGCTTACAAAAATTGGCAGATGTCTTGCCCCCAAATTTAAAGAGCTTAAACTCTAAATGGTGAGAATGAATCATCTGCCAATTTTTGAAGGATGTTCTGGAGATGCAAAACTCTAAATAATTCTTATGCATCATTACAAGCTAAAATGTGAAGCCAAAATGAATATAATCTACTTGATCTAGCTTCTTTTGCTCTAGTTTTTTTTTTAAATCATGGACCTGAGGTTGTGTGTGCCACCTCCCATCACATCCCCTATATCTCCTGGCACAATGTTGCCATTCATTGCAACATTTTTACAGTCGCAGAGCGTTCCTTGATGTCAGTAAGGTCACTGCCTCTTAATTCACAATTACATCTTAATTGTACAGTATTAACTTGTATAGTTCCAATCGGAGTTAAATCTCAAGACAAGGGCATGGAGGCCTTCAGGATTCTTGCCTCATTTGAAGGTACGGCCAAAACTAAGCAATACCCCAAGAGTCACACTATTGTGTCAGAACACAGTCTGATTCAACACGGACAGGATTATTTTGGTCCAGCTAGCTTCAATAGTCAATATTATTGATATTTTTACTAGGTCTTATTAATTTTTTATCATTATTTTTGGTTCAGCTGGCAACCCACAGTGGATCGGATGGTGTCAGTCATGCTAAACGGGAAGACATTTGGCAGTAATTTTCAGAGTGAGTACCATTGAAAAATACACCTTATTAATTAGCTTTTGGGAAGCAAATTATTCGGATTTAAATTTTAAAGCAACATTCTAGATCTACATGTAAGGTAAAGCATCTGGGCACAACCAAAGCCACTCGAGTATTTACTTCTCATTATGTCACAGCTGTGAAGGATATCTTTCGATCCTATGTGCAATCGCATTAAGCTGTGAAATAAAAGAAAAACTGGAATGAAAAAATACAGATACTTCCTGTTTAAAGTGGTATCCATAAATGACATAAGTGCCTGCAATTTAACCGATGGCACAAAGGCGGTGGAGGCGGTAGACTGGGGAGTGAAAGCCTCTTCCCCCTTCACACAATGCTTTTGAGCTTTATGTTCATTCAGAGCAGAATACGAGGCAGAACAATGGCTATTAAAGAGAACCAAGACTTAACATTGCCCCCTCATTAGACTGCATTAGGTTTTAAGACATCTAATGCACTCTTCTTTCTGTAGCCTATACTAGAAGCCTTTCAGGCAGGATTGGAGCTAAATGCACCAGCTGCAAATGCAGATTAACCCTTTACTGCGGATGGCTCTTCTCTGGCAGAGGCTGGTCCTTCTGTAGCATTCACAGCAGAATACTTCTTTACCCAGGGGTTGTGGGTGTCTATGCCTCTGTTTATTCGCAAAAAGCGAAAACAGGTTACATATTTAAAAAATCGTGAAGAAAAAGATGGGATGTTTATTCTAGACCTGACAACAAAAGAATCAAACTTTTCTAGTGTAAACCAATCTTCCAAGCTTTTGAGAAGAAGGGGAGGTGAATGAAAATTATATGGTGGAACAATTACCGAGGGCAACCTGTAGCGTCCCCCTCGGCAGAACTTGAAATGCGTCAACAGGCAGAAGGAACAGATTGAGTGGAATGTATATTTTGTTTAATGACTTGGTACACAAGAAAGTGAGGTCGGAAGGGACTTATCCTCAGCCTATGTTGTATAATGATGTTTTTTAAAAACCAATAAACAAATTTAAACAAAAAAATGTTTTTTTAAATAAAGCAGCTGTTGTCCCCTGCGCATCTGTGGTTGATGGGTATGTTCCCAGCTGTTCAATTTAAGGGTGGGTATGGGGTGGAATGTTTATGTTTTTCACAAGGTGACATCCAGGTGCAGCATTGTATGCATGTATCCACCTGTCACAATAAACCTGCTGTTTACACACTACAGGTCTGCGGGTAATTGCAATAATTTCCCTTTAAAAAAAAAAAAAAAAAAGCTGCAGTGTCACCTTAACAAACCAGGTTATACGTTTACACGCACGGGAGGAGTGGGGGTTGTGATGGGTACCAGGCGGTGGTGATGTGCCGCTGTAAGTCTATATTCGCAAACTCTTCATCCGATAATTACCTGCGCCCATGAACGTCAAAATACTGAAACATATAATATGTTTGAGGGATGGTTGAGGGGTTATGGGGGAGGTGAGTTTGTCCCATTTAATATTTGCCTTCTTAATACTTAAAGCCATTGAAGAACACCTTACATGTAAAGCATCATTACAAGATTAACGTCATCACTAAACCTATGGTATCAATAGCAGAGAAGGGGAAACCCCGTGTATTTTCCAAAAGCATTTAAATGCAGCCATCATTGTAGCAGCAGCCTCATCTAGCTAGGTACCAAGGCAAGTAAAAGCCTAACAATAAAGTCTCCACTTGCGGCTTAAGGACAATTGTACTTGACCGGGTGTTTCTAGAGACAACCCTATGTATCAGAGCTCCTATGTTGGGTCCAGCAGGCTGTGGAAATATGGATTTTTCTGGTCAGTTATGTCCCCTATCTTGGACCCCAACGGTTCTATGTGCATGTCACAAGTACATGTATGTTCCCTCCAGTTCCAGTTATGAAGACGCAAATACATGTGCGTCCACCGTCAACATGCCCTCTGTCAGATCCGCCATGAATAGGCCGGATATTCCATTCCTAAGTACGAGAGGCCACCGGCTTTATATGGTTCACTTATGCCATTTTACAGTCCAGGCAAGTAGGCCCAGATTCTGTCATCAAACTCCTCTTGCTTTCTGCCTCTGAAAACTCCAGTTCGAGCCTGCATCTGTGACCATGAACTTTGTCTCATTCTCTGCGCGGCTCACGAAGCCTGACATCAGCCTATTCTCTGCCAAGAACTGTATTTCACCTTCGAGTTATCTGCTTCCCCCTCAGCCGATGCATTCCTGCCTAGTAGTTTAAGTAAACATTCTTCCAGCTACCGAGCAAAAGGCTCGACTTCTCTGTCCTCACGCAAGTAATTCATAGCCCTGTTACCATGGAATATTTCTACCCCCTCGCATTTAGTGTAGACACTTAGACGCTTGTACACGCACGCACAGTCAGTATAGAACAGATTCTGTCCGAGAGTCCATCTTTTATGGATAACATAGTTCTTTAAACATAGGATGTTAGATATGATTTGGGATTAGGTTGACTTGACCCCCCAGACTTTTTGTCTCCACATGTAGAGCTAAATGTCAAGTCCCCTTCACCCCCTAGTTACACGTCAATTACACGTCATGCTGCTGCGCGCGCATCTATGCCAAGTATTATCTTATAGATCCACCTATAGGTGACATCATAACCAATTATGTTCCTTTTTACTCTTTGTTCCACCCATTTTTGGTTACGCAGACAAATCGTCATTTTCCTTATCAATTGTTACGCCTATTGCATTCGCTTCATTGCAATGTATGTACTATAAAGGTTACTTCATGTCAATAAAGTATGTACTTCACTTCCTGAACCTCCGTGGTGATGGAACTTGGAGCAACCGATTATAATCGATTATTGGAATAAAGCCCATTCCGAACCTCTAATACCACGGATTCTGCCTCTCATTTTACTGAGCTATTTAATTATGTTTCTGTATCAAATTATGTCCAGGTAAAGGAGAAATTATTTACCACAAGGCCTTAAAAGAGCTTCAGTTCCAGAACTCGTTCAGGCTTGGATTCGCACTGCAGATGTGCGCTAGGGCTGGAACATCCACTTTTCGTTTAGAGGCCAAAGTGAGGCGATGTAAAACTGATGCTTTCAGGAATTTAAAAAGGACCAAGAACTGCAGTCATATCAAGGAGGAAGAAGAATTGATCCAAATAACAGGTAGCGATGCAGTTAACAGTGGTGAAGTGAATACGCAAAGAACTAGATTTTTATAAGAAGGAAAGTGGTATTTTTGCATTGCCCCTTGCTTTGTCTTGAATTTTTTTTTACAACAGCCTATTATTCGTGACATAAGTCATAAACTGAAGCTGCTGGTCCATCATATGCGCTCTGTAATTCTGAGAATGACAACCAACTTAGTGGGCGCCATTTTGGATCCTGTTGTGAATCCTGGAGTTTCGCACATGTGCTCACAGCTGGAAGAGCAGTTTCTCTGTAGACTGTACCCACTAGTCAAGCAAGACCCAGAGCAATTGCCAGTGGTTAGACAAATTGCAAGTATTCCTCCCATCACCTTTTGTGTGTTTCATGAACCACCCTAAGTGGCATGGGCATGACCAGACGTGGTCCCAATGCTCACTGTCACTGGAACCAAACTGAAACCGGCTGATGACCCCAAAGCTAGGGCAAAACCGGTCCTAGGTTGAATGTGTTCCGGTTCAGGAAGGACCTGCCCTGGCAGTTCGGGCTGGACTGTCCTCATGAGCAGGGTCAAGACTGATTTGCATATGGCTGGGACCAAACTGAGGTAGCGTGGTGAGCAAAAGAATGATGGGTTGGAATGCTGCCCAAGTGATTGCCTGTGTTTAGACAAATTGCAAGCATTCCTCCCATCACATTTTTGTGGGTTAACAGATAAGTTGTGACATCTTTCAACAGAAGAAGTAAAACATGCCGAACATACTTGTGGCCCCACCCTCTCTGGTCACTACTTACTATTCTCCCTGATTTAGTACAGTCACAACTCCCATGGTTTTAAAATACAAAGTGTTTACATTTGTCTGCCAAGCAAACTCATCCAATGTCTTCTTTTGATGGATCTTAAATGTCAAGACCACACTCACTCTATAGGCTCCTGGTGGTACAGCAGGCTGGTCAAATTCTGTGCATGACCCCTAAAGCTTTTTAGAAGACAAGCTTCTTTTATTCACGATACTTTGAGCTGCTATACATCAGAGAAATCACTACACTTCTCAAAGTCCATCTGTTGAAGTCTTAAACACCAGGAATGCACGCACAAAATCTTTTTTCGTTCTCACTTCATCCATGTGTCTTTGCAGTTGTTTAGAATCGAGAACACATCAGGTTATTTCAGAAAAAGAAGGCCCAGTTGTTCACAGGTAAATGTCAATTTTAACCCATTTAGCAGGCTTCTGAGAACACAGGTGAACAGCACACCAAAATGTAGATTACACATAGCTTTAGATCAACGTGGTCATCTAACAAGACATTCCACACCTAATATAATGGCATAAAAACAAGCCTTGGCAAAGACAATAGGTACGGGTTGCATTTAAAAATGCCTGCTGCAATGTAAGAACGAAAACCCTCGATGAAGACATGGCATTGATGAAATAAATAATTTTAATTATGATGATTCCGAGTACTTCAGGGATGGAAAAATAATCCCTCTTGTCTTAAAAACAACATTTCCAGGACATCCCTATAGTTTTATTAGACATGGAATACTTGAAAATAGCAAATTAAGCAGTGGTAGCATCATAACTGAGTGCCTAAAAATGCTGATATTTTTTCAAAAAACCCTCAATACATCTACACGAAAGCATTGTTTCTTTGGGTAACACAAAAACCTGAACTAACCACCTACCTGTGAAGTAAGGTTTGTTTGGAGTATTAGATGGCGTCGACATTAAATATTTCCATTAGCCTAGCAATGCTTATACTTCCAGAAGCAGTCTCGTAATGGTGCTTTGGGGCTCAAGTCTAACTCTTACCATCTTTTTAAATAAACAAATGCCTTATCTCAACTTTCACTTATTTAAATTATTTTTAAACAGCATTAAAGCTGTATAAAAAGACACAAGCCCCAGAGCCTTCAATTAATTCATAGTCGCTGAAACAGAGGTTTATTCTCAGATTCAAATTAAAGGGGTACACTTTGAATCATGCAAAAAGACCTGCTTCTGGTTTGTGATAAACACTGCACCCGCGCATATTTCCCTGAAAAATGTAAACTGACAAAACCTTTTGAAATATTTTGGTGGGAAAATGCGAGAAAACTCTGATAAGTGCAGAATTTAGTGTAGTAAACAGTTATAAATGTAATACTCCATTTTCCAAATGAAAGTTCGGAACTCGAGTCCTTTACTTGGGCCAGTAAATACTGAATCTGTTTTTTAGCATTGGAAGGTAACACCTCACACTTTACCAGCTCTTGGTGTTTTTCTGTGTGTAAATTCCATCATTTTGTAATCTTTGCTTTAAGGTATGCATCAAGGAGTAAGAACAAGCAATAGAAATGATAAAAAAACCAATCTCAAATGGCACAGTGGCGTAAATGATGGAACTTAGTAGGCCTGGGTGTGAAATTCCGCTCCGCTTGAATTGTTTTACCTACTCCGCATTCCACATAGTTCGTGGAGTTACGAAAAACTTTGCTGCACGGAGTGGAGGATTTTCTTCACTCACCAACATTAAGTTGGCGAGCGTGAGCGAGGAAAATGTTACTCCAGACCACCGCCCAGTGAGATTTCTCAATGCAAGCGGTCGCAGATGGCTGTTACCGCTCGCTCTGAGAAGTCTTCCGTTTGCATTGAGGAAGCTGCTGCTGCTTGTGTAGAACTTCTACTCGAGTGGCAGCACCCTCTTGTGCTGTGCATAGTGCAGTTTGCACTGATTTACCACTGCAGGACAAACACCCGGTGCTAAAACTCAGCGCAAACAGCTCAATCTATTCCACTATGCTGCTTGCACAACTCCACGTGATGCAGCAGAGTTTTTTGGTCACTTAGCGGAGTTCCACGTAGCAAAACTCCACAAACTCCGCCTAGGCCTAGAATTTAGTTTTGACCCCCTCCTTTTATTTCACTGGCTTTAGACTTACAAGGCAAACTGTGTTTAGTGAACATTACAAAATACTCACTAAGATCGCAGTCGATCATCTGACCCCCCTTGTCCTGCACTTGATCCATCCACATCAAAATTGGTTTGTACCGGCCCTAAGCACTTGCCTCAACTTGTGCAGATTTTATCGTGCACTGGAGTAGGTTGCTGCTGTCTGGCAGAGCACAAGCAGTCTAGTGTTAGATTTAGAAAAGCCTTTGATTCACTAGAATGATTCTACTTGTTTGAGGTGTTTCCGCGTACGGTCTAAGAACCTGCTTCATTCTCTTGACTAACCTCCTTTATACCCCAAAACCCTGCTAAGGTAAAAACTGGACCGTCTCATCTCTGACCCTATAACGATACAATGAGCACACATCAGGGATGTCCACGGTCTCCACAACTTTTTGAGTCAGCAATATAACAGCTGGATCATGTTCTCTGTATGCAGGGACAGCAATAGGGCAGAACATTAAGCAATGGAGCTCACTGAGTCTTGCTCTACGCAGATGATGCGCTCCTCTACCTTACGGATATCCACGATGCTCCGACAGACATAGCGCTGACACTCAACAAATTCGCATGTGCAACAAGCCTCAAAGTAAACTAGGCTCAATCTTGCCTCCTACCATTGGCCGCTACCTTGGTAGCCTGTCACATTCTGCTACTTGGGTATAAGAAAATATCATACCCCTGTGGACCTCCCACATGGCAATCTTAATCATGAGGTGACTTCATTGTGGGCACAGATGGCTTTCTTGCAGAACTTACTGCTTTCAGTTGCAGGCAGCATAGTCATCACGAAAATGGTGATGCTGGCACGCCTACTCTATTTTGTTTTGCAAATCTCACTCTTTATGTCACTTAGCCACTTGAACGACTGACAAGAGACTTTATTTGGTATGCTAAGTTACCCAGGGTTGCGCTCACTGAATTTTACCCTTCCCTGATCAGGGAGGTTTAGGAGCACTACTATTTGGCTTCACAGCTACAGTGGGTGGCCATCAGGGTTCCAGTTGGACGATACTGCGACAGCGCTCCCACCACCCCCCATGGGAGCCAGCACGCCTGCTACACCTTTTTCATCCCTTTTCTAAAACCGTTCTGCCCTGCTACAGTCTCTTGTCTACATGTCATGGGGATGGTCCTTCATCTAATAAAATGGGTTGCTTGTTCTTTACGTACACATGCCTCAGTGCCTCTTATGTCACTACGCCACCATTGGGACCATGAGCTTGGCCGCCCCTGTTCGGATAAGGAGTAGCAGAGCATCCTGCCACACTCTGCCTTGGTGTCTTGTAACGCTTGTTTCAAGTTAAGTCAATACTATAATATTACACAGGGCCTACCTCACTCCAGACAAAATCAACCCCTACTTTCATCACACAGATACGGTTTGCTCCAGCTGCCTCTTGCCAGACGCTGATTTCCTGCACATGTTCTGGATGTGTCCCGCACTCTCTCAGTACTGACTGGGTATCACAACTCTTAGCCCACTGTACAGGGAGAAATGCCTGCAGGGTATACCCCACCGTACCAAAAGGAATAGAGTAACTGCCTGGTTTCTAACCCTGGTTGTTTTTCTTTCTAAGCGTTTGATCACTTGCAGATGGAAATCACCCCCACACTCTGCCTGGGCTCGGGCAGAGAGCACCCCTTGCACCCAGTGGATATTAGCATCCTGCGTAAATGCTTTGTCTAACAGCTTGGTCACTCTACTGACTGAGCTACGAACTTCCTTGAAGGACGATAATCTCCCTCCTTGATGTCCCTAAACCCAATTGCGATTCTTGCTTTTTTTTTTTTTACAGATTAGTGTTTTATTTCGGAGTGTGGAACCCCCTCCAGTTTTAAGCAACATACATTTCTGTGCTCTGGTATTGTATTGGTTGTATTGTAATGTAAATGCATTCATATAGTGCTTACTACCCCTGATGAGGCGTCTAAGCGCTTTCTCTGCCAGTAGCACGCTACTCCAGAACACAAGAAGGATTAGTGTTGAATTAGTATAGTGAAATATGAAAGAAATTTGAGTGGTGGATAGGTTAGACAGTTATTTGGATTGAGAAGGGTAGCGAAGGGATGGAAGAGGGAAAAAGAAAAAAGTATATATATATATATATATATATATATATATATATATACACATACATACATACATACACATATAGATTTGCTACCCCTAATGAGGTGTTGAATTACTTTTTTTCGGCGAGTAGCACGCTACTCGGAACCCATAAACGATTAGTGGTGAATTAGTATAGTGAAACATGAAATTTGATATGTGGACATGTTAGTTTGTTATTTTGACTGGAAAGGATAGTGGAGGGAGTGAAGGATTTAGAGATTTGTTTTGGGGATTTCATAGCAGTAGTGGGAAGCTTGGGATGAGTAAAAAGGGATGTGGAGGGCAAGAGTCAGAGGGAAGAGTTTAGAAAGGCTTGTTTTGGGGGCTCAGTATAGTAAAAAAAAAAGGTGGCAGATGGTGCAAGGAGGAGTAGAGTTGTGGAGAGTCTAGGAAGGGCTTTTTTGGGGTCATACGTGGTATGGGGTTTGAGATAAATGAGAGAGTGGATGTAGAGGATTTATTGATAGAGGTATAGTGTGGGGAATAGGTAAGTGCATTGGAAAGAGTAGTAGAAAGATGTTGGAGAGGAGTCGGAGAGTTGAGGTAGAAGATATAGAGAGAGAGTTATAGTGCGAGAAATAGGGCAGCGCATTGGATATGCTGAATTAGAAGAAAGTAATATATAGATCCATAAGTACATGGAAAATGTATAGATGCAAGGAAGGTGGTATATGTAGATTAAATATATTGATAGAGGTACAGGGTGAGAAATAGGGTAGTGTATTTTTAAACATTTTTGGGAGGAAAGTAATTAATACATGGATCCAAGTGCATAGAAGGTATATAGACACAAAGGAAGTAAGTGCAAGTATATTAAAGATGCATTCAATAAACTCTGGTTTTCAAGTGTTGCACTTAAAAATGTATCCATTTTTTTTTAAAACCTAATTATTTGACATACTTATACAAAGCAATACACATGTATAGGTACATATCTATAGCACAAATAAATGCCTATATACAGAGGGATATGCTGTATATGTCTGTTTCCGTATGTGCTTATGTGGGGAAGAGCCAATTCTTGAGTAGTTTTCTGAAGATAAGGTGGTTGTCGGTTGATCTTATGTTTGGGGGTCAAGAGTTCCATATTTTGGCTGCTTGAACAGAGACGGATGTGCCACCCATGTTTTTTTTCTTGTATCTTGGGATTTTGAGGCGAGGTGCCACTCAAGAGTGGAGGTTCCTATGATAAATGTGTTTGGTGATTTTATTCCGGACCAAGAGCGGTCCCATTCCATCTATCGCTTTGTGGGTGATACAAACTAGCTTGAACTCGGATCTTCTGGCAACCAGTAACCAATGCAGGGCTTCCAAGGCAGGGGAGATGTGGTCTCGCGTTTTGATATTTAAGAGTAGTCTGGCAGCCGAGTTCTGAATCCGTTGTAGTCTTTTCATAGTTGTTAAAGGTGATCCATGGTAGAGGCTACTGACTTAATCGAGTTTGGACAGAACAAGGGAGATGGTAGCTTGGACCTTGTGTTGAAATCCCAAATGGGGGAAGATTAATCGCAGAGTTTTTATAGTAACAAAAGCTTGATCTTGCAAGTTTGTCCACTTGGGCATTCATCGACAGCTTGGAGTCCATGGTCATTCCGAGGTTTCTTACTTCATTCGATACTTTAGGCGGTGATCCCAGTTCATCAGGCCAGACGGCAAGTGGGTCATAATGTTTCCAATCGCCACACTATATTTCTGTTGTGAAAGCATTCAATTTGAGATAGCTCCATTTCATCCATTGATCCACAGCTCAGACAGCTGAAAATTGGCGAGTTTCCAAAGTCTTTGGGGCATTCCAGTTGAAGGAGTATTTGCGTGTCATCTGCATAATTATAGCACTTTAGGTGAAATTGATTGATCAGTACCAGTAATGACTTCATGTAGATGTTGAAAAGCATGGGCGAGATGATAGAGCCTTGAGGGACCCCAGCTTTTGTGGTTTGGACTAGAAAGGGGGGTATGGATGACATTAGCTCTGTTTTGAAGGTAGGACGTGATTCAGTGTAAAGCAGTCCCCCCTCTATTCCGGCTTCGTAGAGTCTTTGTACCAGAGTTTCATGGTCAACCGTGTCAAAGGCAGCCGAGAGGTCCAAGAGGAGCAGCGCAGCAACCCCGTTGCGGTCAACTGTGTTCTTCAGGTCAACCCAGATGGCAAGGAGGGCAGATTCAGTGCCTCTTCCCGGACGGAATCCTGTGTGGAAGTCTGAAAGTATGGTATGGTCTTCAATGAATTGTGACATCTGGGCGAACGCTGCTCTTGCTATCAGTTTGCCCAGGAAAGGTCCATTTGTAATGGGTCTGTAGTTGGCAGGGTTCAGCAGGTCCAAGTTTGTTTTCTTCAGTAAAGGACGTATGTATGACTTTTTGAGTTCTTCTGGAAATATTAGGTAGTTAAGGCATCGTTGATGATTCTTCTTACTGGATTGGCAGCAGAGATTGTTAGAAGAACGGTCTTGAAAATTTGCAGTGGACACGGGTCAGAAGGGCTGCTGGCAGGCCGGCTTGCTTTGACCAGGTCCATAAATTCATTGTGTGAAATGTGTTGGTAGGGACGGAGAGGCTGAGTTAGAGTATTTTTGGATTGTTGTTTTATAAAAGGGTTAATGCTGGTGCTTTGTCTCTGTTTTAAGTACGAGTCCAACATGTCTGCTTTGTCTGTGTAATGATTTGCCAGTTTGTCTGTGAAATCTTGAGTAATGGGATGAGTTCCTTTTAGGCAATTTGGACTACAAAATTCCTTGAGTATTTTATAGAATTCTTTCTTTGCACATTTAGCATTTTGAATTATGTCTGAATAGTACCTTTTCTTTGCTTTTTTTTTTAAAGCTGACTCGTATAATCTGTTAATTTTCTGTAGGTGAAGTTTGTCTTGTTTGTTTTATTTTGTCTCAGATTATATAATTATTATTTAAACACAGGCTAACAGCAAAACATTATTTTGGTCTCAAAAATCACACATTGCCACAGTAGACTGATGCACTGAAGGGAACTATGATGTAAGCAAATGTGCTAGCTGAGAAAGAGGCGAATGCCACCACTCACAGTGTAGTTCGCTTATGAATGAGGTGTGCTGACTTACTGCCCCATGCTGTAAACTGCAGTGGAATGAAGAAGAATGTTAATGACATAACAGACCAATGGGTGAAGAGGGACAGGAAGCACCTTTAAGTATACAATGGAAGTGAAGCCTATTGCGGACCATACCAAAACTTAATGTAGGCTTCGAGCCCACCCATTCCTTACCACTGGTTGACATTGTCACTCATTTACTTGCTTTCATTTCAATTAACAGCCATACTCATCTTGTGTTTGTCCCTCCCTTGCAGCCTAGCCTCTCTACCATCCTTTTGACTTGCCGATGTATTCTTCCACTGCTTGCATTTAGCGAACTAGTTTTTCATCATTAAGAATAAATGCTGCACAAGCTATAAAAAAGATGGTTGCAGCTTCCGAAACAAGCACTGGCAAAGCTAATAGGCCCGTTTTTAATGTGTCAATACATGCAAAACAAAGAAATTCACAAATACTATTTACATGCCCTATTGGCTTTGCCAATGCTGAGAAAAAGTAGCAAAAAAAGATTGCTTTCTGTATAAAACGAGTATATTAGATCAAAGAATTGAATGGAACAAACACTGCGATGACAGCGTACAGTTGATATACAAAATAGACCCTCGTATATTTCAATGGAAGCATGAAGTGAGAAAGCAATAATCCTCTGGGTGCAGGCAAAGACCATTCTCTATATATTTTAAAGAATTAGTACCTCTACACTTGGAAGGCAGCTGTGCTGTCAAGGCAGACTTTCTAAATACTTGGGGAAACCCGCAAACAGATGCAGTACATTGAACCTGTTGGCCAGGAGAGCGACTCAAACCACAGCTTCCAGCTGGCACTCTTTGTGTCAGAGGTGGGTTTCAGAAATTGACACAAAGCATCAAACGAAAAATCCAGAACTTGATATAAGACTCCAGGACACAGACTTCCCGTGATGTGCGCAAAGTCCTTAAACAGCATCCCTTTCTCCTGGTTCTCTAGCACATACCCAGCCCTGCGTTCATCTTGCTGTCACCACAGTATTGCCACATTGTCTATCGATTGCATGTGATGTGAACACCACGATGATCGACAGCAAAAAAGCTTGCACTGCCCTCTGATGCTCATATGGTAACTGGTGTTACTAAAGATTGAGAAAACCTCTTCACAATAGAAAAGCCAAAGTGGTTGATATTGACAATTTCTTTAGGAAGTTTCCAGGTTCACAATATAGATAGGGTGCACTGTTTAACTCTGCACCTCGGAGCACCTTTAAATAGGTGCGCTGGGTGCGGACTGAAACAGTGCGTCTTATCACAGCAAAGACGCTATTCACAGTGCGGGCATGATCTCAGGTCTGCACTGTGAAGAGCGCATCGATGAAAGGTGGACTGGCTTTTAAGTCACGGGCATGCATTTCACTACAGAAAGTGACCTGGACTACCTTTTAAAGAAGGTCATGGGTTTCCCCCGTCCCTCTGTGTGACGCATAGTCAGTGCACCTGCTGACCGCCTCCTTGCCTTTGCGTCCACTTCTGTAACTTCTCAGGGGTGCAAAGGTCTCCCTCATTTGCTTGAGCCCATGCCTACATGAGATTGTGCTGGGGCGTATTTAGGACCGGTGCAATCCATATATTAGAAGAGGAAGTGTCTGTGGCCCCTTCTGCAATGTCAAAGTGACACAGAGAAAGCAAAGTGGTGGCATACACACAATGCAGTCATGAAAAACTTAGCAGCATATGGCCTGAGAAGCACAGCGAGGATTAAAAGCATGGAAGCTATTCACCAAAACGCCTGGAGTAGTGGAAGTGACTTCACATGTCCCTTGAACTACACTTTCATTGACAAATAAATATGCTTATACAAGAGCGTTCGACCTCGAAGCTGGGGAGCCGGGTTCGAGTCTCGGCAACGACGCTCAACATCCTGCGATTCTGGGCAAATCACTTAATATCCCCATGCCTAACAAAAATGAACGTGTCCTTCTGTAATAAAACTGGTGCTATGTAAAGCGCTCCGATACCCGATGTCCCAAGTCTAGTTGCGCTATATAAAACTCTAAAATAAAAAAAAATAATAATAATAATAATAATACACATGCATTCACACTTACACACACACTGCCTACACAGGCACACATATTCACACATACTCACACTCTTACATATACACTCAAAACTGCAAGCATGCACACAACATACATATAAAAGTATTTTTTACTTACCTCAGCTACCAGGGAAAGTCATATTACAGCTATCTGCACTCCATTTTTATTAAACTAATAGCAAATAATGTAATATTCACCATTAGCATAATAAAAAATTGGCAAAAAACGAGGTAAGTGAAGCCCCCACCAACGCCCATAAAGAGGAGCTGCGGTTGCTCTGGTCACTGATTTTGCCACTGCTGATGCTAGGGGTCGCAAAGGCAGTGCCAAGGGTCGCAAGGGACACGTCGGCGACCCCTACATGACGTCTATGATTAAAAGGTGTCTATGTCTGTCATCCCATGAACAGCGCCACTGTATTTATTACTCTGGCAGGAACCGGTCAGGTGCACCCCGAGGATTAGAAAGCTTCTACGCATGCGTCTCAGAGAGCACACAGAAGAGTTGTTCTCGGTTTCTGAATGAAGCACGCTTAAAGTGGAGTCTAAGATTGTGGAGGGTAGCATTCTAGAAGGAGGGACCCTCGACACAACGCAATACCTTGAAACACAGATTCGAGACCATCTCGGATTAGAAACAAATGCTTTCAGGGTATTTCTAGCAAACTTTGTATTGCATTAGATGCATGTCTTTGCACAGTGCTACATACCACATGAGCAGGGTTCCCATACCCTACGCAAAGGAGGAAACAAAGTATGTTGGTGCTGGCTGGAGCACTGGGGTTATGCATGCAGGGACTTAGGACAGGACTGGCTGGGCTGTCTTGGCTAGTATGCCGGGCAATTCAAGCCTAAAAGGCAAGGAATTAAGGACCCAATGTACTAAGCAAAGCATAGTAACCGTGCCCTGCCATCACCTGGGAGCCAGTGTATGGTGCAAAGAGCAGCAGTGATGCGGCAGAGTCAAGGGATGAGTCCCACAACAAGCCAGGAGTGGGGTTCTGAAACGCATCACACAGTGGCGTAACGATAATTGAGGGGGGGGCCTGCAAGGTATGTGGAGGGGCCCCCTCTGGACTCTATCAGGAGCTCCCCAGCCGAAGTGCAGTGCTGAGGGGGCCCCCTGGAGCTTGGGGCCCCCCTGCACTGCAGGGGATGCGGGGGCCTGTGTTACACCCCTGGCATCACACCTCTACATTCAGCTGCTGAAGGACCCACTACTCGTCTTCATCACTGCTATTAAACACGCGCTTGGCACTGGTCTTCATAGATCCCAGTCACTCAGTGCAGACTGAGTATTTATCAACATCTAGTAACTGGGAGTGTGTCTCGAGCGCTCTGGTAGGAGGTCCCATAATACTGGACCCTGGCATGAACAGGCTCTGCCACCCTTAAATTACATTTCTATCTCACTTCCAAGCCAATCAAAAAATATTTTACGATTATTAGGAAAAAATGGTTAAAACAATTGACAGATGAGAAAGTTAGTGATTTTGGCTTTATTTGGCCCGTGGGCTGGTCGTATCACAGACATGCTCAATGGATAATGGTAATCGGTTTATTTTTCGACCTACTCAAGCTGCGGCAGCAGCTGTTCTACACCCATGCATGTATTGCAAGCAGACAGGCCTGCAGCAAGGTCATGTCCACAATTCAAGCACTGATGGATCTCAAAGCAGATGGAGACGCGTTCGATCCCTCGATAGCCACAAGAGACAAAGGACCCTATTAAACCCGCCTCATTGCTTCTTCCGAGACCTGCGTGATTGACAGGCCTTCATCAACCTTACCCTGCCGCGGAGTCTTATCAGAGGGCGTGCATTGTGAGATGCAGGGCTCTTCCTCATGTCGGCTTTCAATTAGTTCATGTGCAAAAAAAAAGCATAATTAAAATGTGTTTTATTTCAACTGCAAGGTAAAGGGAAATCAGCTGCAGAGGTATAGCTTAGTGAGTATGTTAGCTCAATAAGTCAAGCTTTTGCCAATGGCAAATGCTTTCACCAGTTCGAATCGTTGCAACGTCGCCTCAGCCTTCCATCAATCACACCACCCGACCATGCGTTTTTCAAATCTTCTTAAATAAAATATCTCCTTCAACATATTTAATGCAGTAATATTAGCAATTTTGTAATTAATTCAAGTGGCTCCATTTGGAATTGGGCCAGGGGAGAGAAGGTGATGGGCTAACTTTATGGTATTTCTAGTGCCAGCTGCCAACTGGGTGCTGTAGATGTCCCTTCTCCCTCAAACCACCTGAATCCCTCAACTTTCAAAGAGATATGCCCATCTGCTCATTTAGGTCACAGAAAAATTGTGGCACACCAATTAACTTCTATATATTCCTTTCCCCATCAAAGTAAACCTATTGAAAAGGAATATTCTACAAGAAAGCGTCCCAACATTCTATCTCATACCACTTTCTACCTGCTCCTCGGCTTAGGATACCTCACTTACTCGGGGCAACTGTGATCAAGCCAGGTCCAAATCTATAGTTTGTCAATGCCTTGAACGAAAGGCCATTCCAAACCACAGGATTTTCCCGAAAATCCCATTTTGTTCTTCGATACGTTACACTACCTTGTGTAATCATTCATCTTATCCCAAAACAAATAAAAGTGATGATCTGCAGACACACTACTCGTAGGGCTAGCAGGCAAATATTACTACAATTAGAGTGTGTAGGTAACACCAGTGGTGGCTCCCCTGCTATGGCAGAGGAGTGTCCCCCACTACTCAAAGAGCTGTGTAAAATAAAAAATAAAATGATAATTACATAACTTATTATTTTATTTTTAGTATCGCCAGGTTAGGGCGGGGTGGGTGGGCTTTGCTCCCTTGACGTCCAGGAGGAGGAGTGGTTACTGCACTCTAAAGTGTGCATGATGATTTGGCTGGCCGTCTTGGCCTGGCCCAACATACATTAAAAAATATATATATTTTTGTTGAACAAGCTCAATCGACAATACAATAACTTTTACCAAAGCATGCACAGTGAAGATCTGGTTACATAATGTAGGATATCACGAACCGGGTGGTAGAGAAACCATCCTGAGGTTGTGGAAAAATCATCGTCAAAGGGACGCCTCTCTCTGAACGGCTCAAGTGGCCAAACATTCATGAACATTTTGCATGTTCTCCACTCAGGCTGCATTACAGCCTGTAGGAGAACATGCCAAGGCTCCCATTCCCGGTCTGAGCGCCAAACGACAGAGTCAGACCAATCACAACGCTGCGTTGCATTGCTGTGATTGGCTTAGGGGAACTAATCACAACGCAGAATTGTGATCGGCTTAGGGGAGCCTGGGTGCTTCCTGGTTGAGGAGTGGAGGAGAGATGATGTGGGAGAGACTGAGTAGAGACGCGGATAGCAGGTAAGTGATATTTGTTTCTTTTTACACATGCAACCTCCCCCCCCCCCCCCCCCCCCGCCTCACCACCCCCAATTGTACCGGCCGCCACTGGGTAACACTGTACGTAAGCTATGAGTGGGGCACTCAATTAACTAAAAGAAAACAGAGTTGAGACCATACCATAAACTCACACAGGATTTAATATTACAGAGTCGTATTCTCTGCGTTTTGAGAACAGAGAACTAGACAGGAGAAAGATGCAAGAACCCCCTCCCTGATCATGCCCCAGACCAAAAAGCACAAGATTCAAAGAGATGACTGAAGAGTATAGTCAAAGCCGTCCAACAACCACATCCAAATAAACCCAGCAAAACACCCATTCTAGACGGATCTAGGTGATACACTTAGCTGCGAACTCTGAGGGAGGGCGCTATGAGGGAGTGGGAGCGTCCATTGAAGACAAGGAAGAGCTGAATCCATGCCAGATTTTCATATTTTCTAAAGAAGATACAGTTGCATACATGGAATCTTAATAGAACTTGTTTAAAAAGCCAACAACATTTGTGAACCTCCCGTGCTCCCTCCCCTTGAAGAATCGTTAACGCCATAGTGTGCCGGTACTGCTTCCACCCTGAATATTGCTCCACCAGAAATGATAATGTCTGTTAGTCCAAGGATGCAACACTGTAAAATCTATAAGTGCAAAATGACCAACAAGTTTATTTTTGTTAATAAAAAGGTTTATTAAAAAAAATAAAAAAGCCAACAACAATCTTAAAATATGGCATGGATCTGGCTCGCCTAGACTTACACTGGATGTCCCTGCCACACAAACATTTATAAATCTCACGTGTACGGACACAGTAAGCAATGTGGATATCTTCCAAAGGATTTAAGGCCATGCAACACGACATTTCAGAGTCATCTGGACTATCAAAAGCAAGCTCTCCGTGAAAAGTCAGGTACATGAAGTAGTGAGAGCAAAGGGTTAAAACATCAGAGACAGACACAACAGAGTGCACAGGGTGAGGACAAAAACAGAGCCTGTGACTACAGGAGTCTAGGGTGCTTCATCAGAGAAGGAAAAGGAAAGACTGAATGTACCTCCAGACAACTATTATAAAATACTGAAACTGATTAATATCAGTGATGCTGTTTTGCAATAAACAATGAAAGACATCAGTAAAATATGATATTAAGATACATAAAACTCATTCAAAACCTACCGGTTTCAGAAAACATGAATTCTTGTATTGCAACAATTGACCCAATGAAGCTAAAATTCAAACCTTACAGACTACAAAAACAAGTCCATCAATATGTACACTCGGTAAAGTAATTATATTTCGAGTTTACTCAAAGTCAAAAGATATCACTTAGAAAGTTTGAACAAGATACTTTTGGAAACAATTTTTATACTCATACTATGTTTGTTTCTCACATACTAAACACCTATTTATGAAACATAAATTACCAGTCTGCATGCCAGGAGGAAGCCGGCCATGATGGGGGGTGTAGCAGGATTCGGGCTGCCCATGCAGAGGTTGTATGATGTTTATAAGTGGGAAAGCTAGGCTCATCCCCGGTTCGCAGCAAGCTGGGAGGACAGGGAGAGCTGCTGCGGGAGGGTCGCTTCTTTCTGGACATCAGCTCAGGCTGCGACAGGCGAGCCGTGTCCCATGGGAGCATCGCGCATTTACTATGCACTGCAACAGGAGAACGAAAAAGGACACCCAGCCCAGACGGCGAGCAAGGCAGAATGCTGATCAACACCCCTGTGTGTTGGCAGTGTACTGGGACTCTCTCAGTGACAGCTGAATACTTTAAGAGGCCTGGTCAAGACCATTATTGGGGTCCCCCCGTTCAGCACAACTTCAATTTATTGCCCTTTTTCTGCTCATTCAAGAAAGGGATGCCAAAAAAATACTGAAATATACTTAAACAGCCAAAAGCTCAAGCTGCCTGGATTCCACCAAACAAATTGTACCAACAGACAGCGTGACCAACGTTTCGCTCTTAATCTACATGTTAAGTCTCCATGTTTTTTGCCTTGCAACAATATTTTTCGTAGAATTCAGGGGGTAACCCTCCCTCCTCCCACTCTAGGAAATAACTGGCAAGGGTGACTTGTGGCTACATAGCGGACCAGTGAATAATATGCATGCGGATAGTTCGACGCTGGTGTAACCATGGTGGACATTCATAATCACAAATTAATGCCATGCCAAAATGAGTCTCTCAAACTGTGAAGGCTAACAGCTCAGATGATTTTTATCATTCCACTGAGTGGTCATGGTCTCTTTCATCACCTCCTCCCGTCCCTTCACTCCTCTTTCACCGTGCAAACTTATCTTGTATACCCCAAGGACAAGACAGAGACCCCCGCTCTGCTGAATAAGCAAAATATCTGGCTGAAAAAACAGAAGGAGCTGCAACGAGAACATTATAGAGAGTGTTTAAAAAAATGGTAGAGATAAAGATGAGGTACAGAGATAAGTGAAGAGACTTGTACAGTAAAGAGAGAAAGGTGAGGCAGACAGAAAATAGGCAGGAAGCTAGAAGAGGAGGAGGCAGGTAAAGAAGGACAAGTAAAGAGCTGGGTACGGTTTTGAAGTAAGGTAGAGAGAGCTGTAGAAAGTTAGAGATAGTAAGAGGGACGGGGTACACAGATGAGTGAGGTAGGCAAGAGTTAAGTTAGAAAAAAGCGCTACAAGCAATGAGAGGTAGAGATAAAGGGATAGAGGGGTGAGGTAGTCAGAATAATATAAGGAGATGAAAAGCAGAGGTGGAGTGGCGACAGAGGGACAAAATGAGAAGTGAGGTGTAGAAAGACAGGTTAGGCGAGTAGAAGCATTGACCAGGAGGGATGAAGAACCGAAAGATGATTTGTAGAGGGAAAAGATTAAGTAGATCGACAGGTGAAGTAGAGTACGAGAGGAAAGTAGAGAGAGTGAAGCACAATAATGGACGAAGGGGTAGAGGGCGAGGTAGAGAGGATGGACTGAAACAGAGGGTACAGACAAAGTGGAGTGAAAAGAGAATGACAGACTGAATAAAGGGTTGCTGTAGAGAAAGAGGTAGCAACAGAGGAGGAAGGTAGTGAGAGGTGAGTTAGGAGCAACCAACGAGGAGAAAGAAGGGAGGTGGAGAGGTGAGGCCGCAAATAAATGTTAGGCAAATTGAGAGATTAGCTTGTGAGAGAGGTGGGGTACACAGATGAGAGTGAGTGAGGTAAGGAAGAGAGAGAAATGAGATGGAGGTGGTAAGTGAAAGTGTGGGGAAAGCAGGGTGGAGAGAGGGGAGATAAAGTGAGATAAAAGAGGAGAGTTAAAGAAAAAGATGAGGTTGTGAGAGATGTGAGGCAGTGAGATGGGAACAGTGCGGTGAGGTGCAAAGAGAATAGTGACACGGTGAGGTCATGATAGTGAGGGACAGAGAGGTCAGGTACATAGAAGTGTACCTGCGAGAGGTGAGGGGTGCTGTAGAGATGTGAGACAGACAGGGGTGAGATGAGAGCGGGAACATCAAGATATAGAGGAGGTGGGTTAGAAGACATGAGGCAAAGGAAGGTCAGAGGCATGAGACAGATCAGTGAGGCAGAGAATGGGGGCTAGAGGGTGGTACAGAGAGGAGTCAGAGCTGCAATTTATTTATTGTGAGATAGGGAGATAAGATACTACAATATCGATAGGTAGAAAGGTGAGAGCCACGGTAGAGGGAGATGACGTGACG
The DNA here is from genome assembly GCF_964204655.1 of Triturus cristatus. Taxonomy (NCBI): domain Eukaryota; kingdom Metazoa; phylum Chordata; class Amphibia; order Caudata; family Salamandridae; genus Triturus; species Triturus cristatus. The sequence goes on from NC_140581.1 coordinate 860,748,679, forward strand.
AGTAAGTTATTGGAGGTAAACATCAGTGAGGGTAGGTACAGAAAGATGGCTGAGAAAGAGGTGAGTGAAGGGGGAGATACACATGTAGAGAGCTTCGGGGGAAAGGATAGAGATGCAGAGGCAAAGGAAAGGGAGTGGTGAGGTAAAGTAAGGATAAGTAGAGAGAGCCAGAGAGAGTCCGGGGTAGAGGGACGCAGAAAGAGGTTGAGCTAAAGAGAGGGGGGAAGAACCAGAGATAACTTTAGCGGTGGGGGGGGGGGGTGGGGGGGGGAAGGGGCTCTTGGGAAATGGGAGGCCTGTCTGTGCCCAGGCTTAAAAAGCCTGTGTTTACTTCTTCCGTCTAAAGGGAAAGCTGAAAAATAAAGGCAAAAGATACAAAAATGTACAAGGCTGACGCCGACGCTGAAACAAGGCCCTGTCACAAAAGGGCAGCAGAGAGGCCTGCGGAAAGCCGCTGTGGCGGAAAGGGCGGTCGCCGACCCCTGGCGCTATCAAAACAGCCCCCAGACTTGAACTGGGAAAGCAGCAGCGGGGCTTTGGCATTTGAACTTCGGCGTGACATTTAGGCGGCTAGAGCATTGTACCCCGTGTAAAGCGCTTTCCGGTGCATTTAGCCGGCAGCACCCCAAGAGGGGCCAGGCCCGGGCTGCGTCAGCCGCCTCTGCAGAGCACTTTCAGCGGGAGGGATTTACTGCATGGGAGAAGGCTTCCACACAAGCGCCGCATTCTTGTGCGGTGCCACAATGCCAAGATGCGGAGGGGCCCTCTCGGCGAACACAAAGTTGTATTCACGCACACAGTTCGCTAATTAGCAGCAGCTCTTTGAGCGAAAAATCCTCACACCGCGGTGCGCGGCCCTCCCATCTTCTCAGGGAGCAACAGCCTCAAAGACACTGAAAGGGAACAAGCAGCAAAGGGAAACAGGCCTCCAATGTCCAACTTTGGCACTGCTCGACCAGTGATGACTTCATTCGCTTCACGGGAGAAGTGTCTCCCCCCTATGGTCGGGAAAAGAGGCCTTCGGAAGAGTTCTCATGGTTTGTGGCATGAAGAGAAAGATTCGAACGTGCAGAAATATAGTATTCCAGGTTCGAATTCTTTTTTTTTTTATAAAGTCCTTACAGCTCACGAGCACACTTTAGTCGAGACAGGAGAAATTTGGGTCTAAGGGAATATTTTGCCCACAGTATCTGCATGAACCCAAAGAATTGTGTTGCCCCCTCCTTTCTACATTTCCACCCAACTGAAATATATGCAATATATTACCAGGGAACAGTACCCCAAACAACTTTTGATGCCAGAATCCTAACAGGGTCTCTCCAAGAGGCACTCTTTTGGGACTGGCCCTGTCTGAGCACCTCACAGATCAAAGCCACCTAGCCACAGGACATTTCCTACGGCGCCGAGGCATTGGAGAACAATTAGGCGATGGAATCAGGTTATAAATAGGGCAGATAAATGCAATGGAAAATGTATTAGAGTGAGTGGCAACGCAGGCTCCACAGTTATATAGGGACATGTGCTGTAAATTGGCACCAATATTACGGGATGAACCCTAGAGCTAGGACGCTGAGCCCCACAGACTTCAGCCAGGAGATGCTCATATTAATCAGGCCCTCAGAGGTTACCCTGAGACAAAGCACAGTTTCTCAGCAAATATTATTGGACCAGGCTTCTGGGGTTCTGGTGACATAATAAACCATGAAGCAAAGTCGCCAACATTGCCAATGCCGCCCTTGGTGTTCGTCAAGGTTCCATTTTAGCCTCCGCCATGTTCACTCTCTACATTGAACCTTTATGCAATCTCACCAAGGACTCCAGATCATCTTACCACTAATTTGCACGATATACACCTCTACCTAAAAGTCTTTCCCCGGCTGACATCTCCAGACTGACTTCTGCTCTTGACAAAACACTATTTTGGTTGACATTCCATAAACTTGAGTTAAATCCCCAAAAAGATGGAGTTTGTTATCATTCCACCAAAATCTTTGTCAACACCCGCCAAGAATGCCTTCCTTCTACAAAAAAAAATTATTGCATGCAATCTTACCCTCTCGGATAATTAAAAATCCTGAAGTTTCATCCTAGGCAGAAATCTTAACTTCCTTAACCACATAAATAACTCAGCTGTAAATGGAAACTGCCAAATCCAACTTATCAGGCGCATAAAACCTTTTATGCCCCCTCAGGATCCCCAAAACCCACCATTAATCAAAGTCCCACTTATTGCAGCCACTTGCCTGGCCTCTGCAATGAACAGAACTGACCGCATCACAACAGTTTTATCCTCACTTTCTTGGCTTGCCCTCGAAGGGAGGCCTATGTATAAGGATGCCTGCCTGGTGCAAAGAATCATCCATACGGATTACAAATGGCTAAAAGCCCAGTTTAAAACTATATCAAAAATCACAACCCGGACCTTAGTAACAAACACCACTTTTGACCACTCAATATGCATTATTTCTTGTGATTGCGGCTAATTTACTTTAACAGCAGTTCTATTTTCTACATAGACATTCATTAGACCCCGCTTCATCATTGCAACTGTGAGTTACACGAGACAGACTGTCGAATAAGAATGACTTGCATAACGTGTATTTGTAAAGCGCACGTTCACCCATAGGTATCTTGCGCTGAATAACAGATGTTTACTGTTACCCAACTCAATGGTACTCATTTTATCGACCTCAGATGGATGAAAAGCTGAGTGGACGGTCTGGATTTGAACCTGTGACCATAATGTCGAACACAGACCCCTGCAGTGGATGCATTAGTCCACTGAGCCACCAGACCCGGCTTGATGTCAGGACTAGTGCAACGATGTTGCAGATTTGCAACATCTGCTTTTGACACCCCCATCCACTAACACTGGAGCCCTTTTTACTGGTTGAAGAGGCAAACTTGCACATCAAGGTGAGCCAAATCACCACCTAGAATGGCCTTAATTTAGACATGGCCCCGTTTGGGCACAAATTATGAAGGATTCAAAATCGACCAAGAATACCCAACAAAGAGAAACAAAGTTAAACATAAGGGAACTGAGTTAAACAAAGCCAAGCACCAGCAAGGTCTTGCATTGGCTACCAGCCTTGTGGCTTTTGCCAATTCTTTTAGGTTTTCTCAAGGTTTTTCTAAAACTTTATTCACTGGGGAGCTGCTGGGTTCTCTACAATAGAAAAAACAGAAAACATTGCCTAAAAGGAAAACTATTTTTTGGTTTAAAAAAAGGACACATTGCATTAGTAATCCTGGACAATGAAATGAAAAAGTTAGTTTGTGGATGTGCTCCATGTGAAAGAGCCGTATGCTGTCACTCACAGCGAAGTTAATCAGTTAAGTGGACTGACCCATTGTCCCATGCTGTAGAAGGACGGAAGCACATTGTGAATGACAACAACAGACCAATGGCTGAAGAGGACTGGCTGAAAGTCCCCATAATAAAAGATGTATTCAATTTTAGAAAAATCAAAAAGTCTTGCTTACGCCAGACCTAAAAAAAAAGAATGAAAAAAACCACACTGCACAAAGTAAAAGCAACATTGGTCTGTCCTCCACCAACGGAGAAAAACTACTATTTATCAACCAGCGCTGCTTATCTAGAACTCAAAAAATATATTCAAGAATCTAGATCATCATTTAGTTTACTGTATGAAATAAGTCAAGCTTCAGAAAACATAATTTAAGGCGCAGCCAAAAACCAGTCAACTGTTGAGCGCATTACAAGAGTGGTTAAATTAGCAGAGACTTACAAATTGCCCAAAACTGGAATCCATTCAGCCCTTCATCGCTTTCATCTTTTGCGTAATCATTTCCTGATACAAGTTTAAATACGCTCTTTGGACACAAATCACTTAAGCTCTCTGGCCAACTTTAAACTGGCTTTACATTTCCACCAACAGGCTACACTTCTTTCACAATTTTGTATTTTTTGATTTGTACATTAATTAGCAGACCTGTATTAGATTATTGACCAAGCCACTGGGACATATATTGGCAGTAAAACTTATGACCGATAAAGTTAGCATGTGTGCCAATTTGTCTATGAGAATACGACCATATTTGAACATTACGAACTGTCATTAGCCACATCATTTTTAAGTAGAAGCAACATCGTGAACAGCGGTCTTCAAATTAACCATGTTGCTATAACATGCAGTAATCAGACAAACGATAGATCAAAAATATATAATATACAGCATAAAAATAAACATAACTTGATATGCTGTCAAACAATACAGTAACTAAACCCAATTCTAATTCCTCAGATTGAGTTATATATCGGATTTGTAGGTTTTAGTATTGTTTACTAAAGTACAAGACTAATAACCTTTTCTCCTACATGTGCTACTCCCTTACTTGGTGTAACCCGACCAGCGCAGTACTGTGCAGTTGTACCGGACTCCTCCTTGATGAATTGGGGTGGGAGAGTCCTGCAGTATGAAAAGACCAAAGGAACGACACACAGCCTATGATCGGATCTGGGACCTAATGTACAGTGCTGCAGTAAACATTATGCATGTCACTACCAATGTGACAACGGATATTTAAGGTTACTTATTGCGTCTGTACTTAGATTGCAAGTTGTAAATTTAGAAATCAGCTGCTACTATCTGCATTTATTTTTTTTAGGGGCGGGGTTTGTCATCATTTTTATGGAGCGATACAGGCACTTCTAGTATTTCTTCCCATTGGCTCCATATGAGCATTTTCCGAGTCCCCTCTTCCTCTTTGTGCAACAGGAGAAATTCAGCTCCAGCCTATTTTATTAGCTCATGTTGCCATCTCTTAAGCCTAGGTGCTATCTTAGCCTTTCATGTCATCCTTTTTTGTGACTTAAGCGCCAAGTCTAAAGTTCTTCGAGGCCATTTTGCCCGGGGAGGGAGGGGGAACTAGTGAAGTTTCCCAGTAAACACAGGTCTACTGTTAACAGATTTAGTCGGTTTGTGACTCGAGACATGAATGATGTGACCTCAGACCAGTGCCTGCATATGTCTGGGCAGTCTCAGAAGTGTCAAAATCTAGCCTTGCCCATTGTAAAGATAGTATAGTGAGAGGATGCAGTAGTTTACATTTTACTAAGAGTCCTGTGTGTAAAGGAGGCTGATGGAGCAAGGATTCGTAAAACAAGCTTGCTTGGATTCAATCCTCTCAAAAACCATGTAACAATGTAGTCAATCTGTTTTGTAAATACTAAAACCGCAATACACCACAAACACTATTATCCTGGGAAAGCTTGTCTATGTGCATTACTAACCCATAACATGAATGTCCTAAAATGGCCGACAAAACGCGGGATTTCTATTGCACATGTGTCTACTGCATCTACGTAGCAGGACTGTCGCTTTTGGTGGGAAACTTTTGCAGCTGCGCAATGGTTCTAAAAATGTCCGCTTTGAACTCACACGCTACTGCATCTGCTGCTGATAAACTAAATCTCGTAAGTTGTATTAAACACTAATGCAAAAGATTTAAAATAAGTAAATGGGTATAGAGTAGAGATAAGTGGTATATAGTGAAATCATTTGTTTCTGTGTTCTAACGTGTATTTTCTGACTATTATTAGTTCTTATTTGGGCCTCGGAGGGTGACTGGAATCCCTACTACGCGCATGCTCAAAAAGATTGCCCGAAAACAATGACTGCACCCATGTCACTAAGCCAAGGACACCTTGAATGAAGAAGCCTTGGAAAGTCGAACTGATGACCCCAACGAATGCAACTCACGGGTCCCAGATGTCCGACTGGAGGGCAGGCAGTAGGGTAAGAAGCTGCAGTCGCGCCCAGAAAGGCCGGGGTACAATCAGGAGGGGTGAATCTCTTCCCAGCTCCTCACCAGCCATCCAGGGAACTCCACGAGGGATAAACACCGCCGAGACTGGCTCCTTCGATAGCAGACCATTAACGATTCGTCTGAGGACAGGGGGAGGAAGAAGACAAGCAGCGGAGAAACGACGAGACCTATGTCTGATGTCTATAGCTGGGTAGGTGATGGCCATTACGGTGTACTGGAGCCAATCTCCCCTATAGCTGTTGATGCAGCTCCACCGGGCATCGGCCATGTTGCTCCGGCTCCGCCGGTTTGAGTAGAGATCCTGATAACTTCCGACGTCCAGAAACGGGAGGAAAAAAAAAAGGAGAGTCGGAGACCGCTGTATACAAGCGACCACCAGGTGAGTAAAAGGTACTAAGAGGGGGGGAAATTTAGGGATTTTAGCCATAAAGGCAATCCCTGGCCGGGAGCTCCCGGCCGGAGCTCCTCACCGGTCGGCCATCATGATCATACTTTATATGATAAAGTTGGAGTATATTCAAGGCGGTATTACGATTTGCAATAAAACGGTTTTGGTATGCGTGAATGAAATCAGAGTAGACTGACCAGTGTTTTACTTAATAGTTTATAGTCAATAATCAAGCTAGAGAGCTGGCGATACGATGCAAACTCAAGCAGGTCTCTGCTAGGTTTAATTCAAGAGACCACCAGGGCTTCATTCATAGTGATGCACAAGTAATTTAATTCAAAATCTTCAGGGTGATGGTCATTTAGAATATTGACAGCAAAATTTAGTTGGGAGGCCGTCGGCACTGCGTATTTTGCCTCCAGCGAGACTTCGATTAGCTTCTCTGACCATCATCTCTGATATAGATAAAGTCTCTTCCTTTCCATCGCAAATCCTACCTGGGCAAAGTAATCCCTGCAAAAAAGTTCTGCACGGCCTCCTCAGTGCATGTATCATGGTTTGTGTACAAGTCTACATAATACTCTTTGTGGAATTCTCGTGCGTGTTCTCAAGCAAAGTGTTGTTTGAGTTCTACAACTAGGTACTCGTGTGGAAGAGTGGTGTGTTGACAGTTGGGAGGAGGCAGAGGAGTCACCGCTGTATGGGGAATCTCCTGTTGAGTGATGCATAATTAATAAACTACATTTAGAGGTTGCCTTCCCATGTACAGCTTCTTCATGTATGCAACATGCCCACCCTTCATTGAAATACAATACTCTTGGAATGCTCGATTAACATCTATTTCAATGAACATGCTGAGACGCTGTCACCCATGTTTAGACAACAACAACAAAATGCCATTTAAGCCATCAGTTTGCCATTTCACTTTTTTCTGTGAGCATGTAACCCATTTTCCCTCTCTCATTGGTAGGGTATACATGTTTCAGACAAGGTCAGCAATAAATTCTTAAAAAGGGCAGTGCTTAATTTGAGCTGGTGGTTTCCGGTACTAGTCACTGGCACTTCATTGTCAGCACTGGCACTTGGGACAGTCTGTCACAAGCTGGCGCTGTCTAGTTAATTTAGAGATGACCACAACAACACTTAATTATTAATGCTATATTCATTAAAAATAACCATTACCTGCCGCCCAAGCAATTCTTATAGCTTTGGGGGCCTGAAATAGTCAGAATTGTCACACTTGTAGGAGTGTGACGGTTAGTAGTTGTGTTGCTACTATCATTGGCAGCATAGCAGGGCAATGTGTGGTGGAAGCTGCAGTGGCCTACTGACGAGTAGCCTGGCACTTATTTTTTTTTGCAAATTAGGCACTGATAAAGGGTAACTTGTATGCACGTTGCCTCTTATTATTTTGTTAATAGTAATTTACGTTTTCAATAGTTCCCCGCCTCTTTTATAGTAAGAAAATGCAAAACTGCCATCGGGATATTATCTTTTCAAATTCATATCTAATATTTCAGTAGAATACACAAAAAATAACTTCAAGGTCTTCTGCATTCCACAGACCAAACGTCCGAGGACAGCAAGAGCTGTGTTCCAATCAGACACGTGACAGGCGGAACCTTGATAAGGTCAGGTCATCCGATATGAAAGCCAAGCTTCCCCATTGAGGCCAGGGCAGTATGAAGGGCCCGCACTTCATGCGGAGGACTCCGGTAATGATATATCAGCCTGATAAGCTGCAAAGGGCACACTGCACACATGGCCTCCATTGTGTTTACCTGGGAAGGATGAAGCACAGCGATGACCTCCCAGAGACTTCTTCCAGCAAACACAAGGCTGGCGCACAGGCTGCTTTGAGCAGAGGAGAATCCCTGCGGCAGTCACTGCAAAGCAGGGTATGTTTAGAGGTATCAGACGAGAAGTCACATGGAACGTGTAACAAAGACTTCTGTTTTTAATGTCGTTTATTCCCTTCATTCTTCTAGACGAAACGATGGTAATAAAGGCATATCTATTTCAAAGAAATGACGGCACCCCCCTATATATGATTCGTAGGTCTGGGAGTGAGGGGGGACATTCTATACTATATTGCAAAGAGACTCCCACCCAACCTAAATTTCTTTCCCATAGGCTTAGGTAAGCTCGTTAGGCCGCCCACTCCCATACACACAAGCTCAATCTTCAGGTCCTAGTTAATTTTGTACAAAAGAAGCTGAGTACATATTCATTGGATCTGTATAATTTATATATATAAAAAAAAAAAATCAGCACTTTAAAAATGTTTGGAGATCTCATGTTTTAATATTTGTATAATGAAATGATATATTTTTGATACTGTGTGTCTAATTGTAAAAAAAAGACAAAATAAATTAATAAAAACTATAAAATGAACAACAAACTATAGATTGAACGTGTGTGTATGGCAGTGTCTGGCCTATCGAGCTTATCTAAGCCTATGGAAAATAAATTTAGGTCGGGTGGGAGTCTCTTTGCAATGTAGTATAAAGGCATTTCTAAACAGCAGACACTGCTGAGATCCCGTTCAGGAGAAGTACATTTTAATGTCGCCTCGCTCGCTGTAGGGCTGTTGTGGGAATTGTCGCAGTCACATCTGCGTCACCGGAGCAGCCATCCATCCTCCTGGCTAAACATTCACGGTCTAATCGTAATGCAAACTTCAGCATCCGCGGCACACAATAGCCAAGCTGTAGGCCACAAGTCACTGTGCAAGAAACACATGCAGCCGGAGTGAGATAAGCACGAATCACCACGTGGACAACTGCCTGTAGTGCTCCAGCGACTGACTGCCGCTTTCAAACTTGGGTGAGCCGCACTTTAAGTGCTGGCACTACTCCTCCGTAAAGAGAGGTCTGTGTTTTGTTTTTTCGGAAGAGGAAGGGGCGACGTTTCTCGTTACTTTGTTTTCCCTTTGACGAAACAGCTGAGTACATTGTGAATATCTGACGCTTAGTTGACCAATTTCTCTCTTTGGTCCCAGGACTAGGGCTGTCCAGTTGACCGACATGGCACGTTAAGCGAACAAACAGTTTGATGGGGACATTTCCTTAAACAAATACGGACTCCCTGACGCCAGCCCGCTAGGTGCTTCCGAGAACAGTCGTCTGCCATTTGCTCTCAAGCCACGGGGGTCCCCACTCCCCAGAAATGGTCATTCTGATTTGAGCTTTTTACTCAGAGTGCGCGTGAACCGTGAATAGCAACTGTCAACCCCCACCCAACACTCCCCTCCCCACCCCAATCAAAAAACGTAACAGATTCCCGTCAGACTTGAGGGGACTACTTTAGGAGTTATTTGATTATCCCTGCGCCCTGCCTGTCTGCTTCGAGGTTGTGTCCACGGTGTTGTGAAAGCATCCTGAGAATCAAGGGAAAAAGACATTTAACAAAATATGAGGGAGGTGAGTGTATTAGAGCGCAAAGAACATGCTGCTTCTGCGGCTGTGGCAGTGCACAAACTGGGTTTGAAGAGAGATGCAAAGGTGAGAACATTTAATTAAGTCGATATGAAACTCAATTAAAAAAAAAAGAAACACAACATACTACAAACATTGGCTACTAAAAGGACATAGACATGCGTATATGTATGTGCGTTTATACGTGTATGATATGCACACATTTAAATTTCGTGCTTTTCTTATATTTAGTTTTCTAGTCACAGGTCGAAAACCTTCAGTTAACATTTGAGCGCGTTAACTCTGGATATGTTAACAGGGCGAGGAGTCATTACAGAAGGTGCCATCTCCTGGGAGACGAGCGCTGGCATGCGCGGATGTGCTGAAGGTTGCGTGCGTAAAGTGGAAGCTGTGTGCGTGTGTTCAGAGATGCTTGGGAGGTGCGTGCGTGGAAGGAATCTGTAAAACGATGTACCGACAATCTGGTTTGTGAAACAGATAAACGTCACCAGTTGCGCATTATAACACTTTACTTTTGAAATACACAGCTGCTGTCAATGTCATTACAAATTCTGCCCTACGGCCCTTGCGTTGTTTTGTGTGACGCAGTTAAGGAAAATGGGCTATAACAAATTAAGAACTGGTCGGTCACAGCGCACATGGTTGAGACGGAGCACTGGTGCTACAACGCAATGAAACCACAAGCAAGGGAAACATAGAATGGTTCGGAGCTAAGAAAGTATTTAAATCTAGGTAAATTAATGGTTCCCCAAAAGACTAGAGACCCTTAAACCATCCCTTATGTTTGCAAGGTATAATTTATCTTCATAGCCCAATGATGTGGACTATAATGTTTTAAAAAATGTACTTCCGCTTTAGAGGCATGAACCAAAGTTGACAGGCAATAGCAACATAGTGGGGGATTGCGGTTGGTACCAGCCTGACAGGAGGCTTCAATACACCAGCCTACATTAAAGTGCGGCACACTTTTGCACAACAGAAAACAACAAACACATATGCAGAGACGGCTCCTCACTATGGCGGAGGAGCATCGACCACTTGCCTCAAAACGGCAAAAAATAAAAAATAAAATAATAAACACGTTTCAATATCTTTTTATTTTTTCTTTCCTGTTGAGTCTTGGGGGATGGGACCAGGGATAGACATGCACAGGGGGGAGTGGTTGTGCACCGTTGTCAGTGATGGTTTGGCCAGCCTTCTCAAGCCAGCCAAACCGTCATGCGCACCGAAGCCCTCTTCAACCCAGCTGCGTTGCTGGGCTGGAGAGAGCAGGCACAGGCTCCCAGTCTTCCCGGGAGCACAAATTCAGGGCGCTCAAGCCAATCCGGACGCTGCTCTCATGCATGAGAGCAAAGCAAAACCAAAGGGGATGATGGACGGAGAGTTGAACATTGCAAGCACTCACCCCCAGTCAACTGATCTGGGATTAATCCATCATCATTCTTTAGCCCACTCTGCCACCCCAGTTCAGGCATGGCCATATGCAAATCAGTCTGACCCTGTGCCTCATGGCAACAGTCCAGCCCGAAATGCCAAGCCATGTCTTCCCTGGACCAGAAAAAAGCATCCTGGGACTGGTTTCTGGCTAATCAGCCGTCTTCAGCCAGGCTTGCTTGAATCCAGTGGCAAAGTGAGCAAGGGACTCACGTCTGAGCATACCCTGCCAACTTTGGGCGAACAAAGCAAAACCAAAGGGGAGGAGTTTAACAGAGTTGAACAATGCAAGCACTCACCCCCAGTCAACTGATCTGGGTTTAATCAATCATCATCACGCATGAGAGCAGCGTCAGGATTGGCCGCAGGGGAGGCTGGGTACCTTTGCCTGCGAGAAGAGGAGCGGAATAGTGCGACACAGCCAGCTGCAGGTAAGTTAATTTAATTTTTTCTTTTTTGTCCCGTGATCCCCCTGCCCACCTACTGCATATATGCATTATATATATTACCTACTGGTGATCGCCAGTAGGTAATTATAGTTAGGGCCTAGTTTCCATAGGAAAAGCATTTTTTGTTTTACTAATAACTTTGACAACATTTGACAAATCTTCACAAAAGTTTCAAAACTAGTTTGCCAGTCACTTCAGATGCTGTCTGGAAAATTTCAGGGTGATCCGTCAAGTGGGGACTGAGAAAAAGATGCGGGCCCAAATCATGTTTTCCCCAGGCAATTTCCTATAGGAATTTTAGACACGACTACCGTCCGAATTGGTCTGAAGATGTGCGACAGATACACGGATCCATAAAATTAATTTAATAAAAAGAAAAAACTTGGTGCATTGCATTTATAGAAAGTCTACATAAGTTACTTTACCTTAATTTTAAAATTTAAAATAAATAAGAATGAATGTGTGAATAAAATGTATTTATAAACTTGTGAAAATGTATATTAGTAAATTGAGCTTATGGGCCAAATCGTAGTACAATTTATATGGATAAAAAAAAAAACAGTAAAATCCACTAAAAACAGGGATGTTATAGTTCGGAAAATAGAATTTAAAAAACCATGGAAATTCACTGAAAAAGCAAAGGTTAAAGTGACGTTATAGTTTTAGGTTCAGTTTTTACACACACAAAACCATAGAAATTCAGCATTACAGTTCCCAAGTAACTACAACTCGTACCGTAAGTTAACTAGAACTCGTGCCCTTGCCATGCACTGCTAATTACCCCACATATTACAACATTCATGACATCTTCTATGACATCATTGAGATCAGTGTAACATTTGCAGTGAAATTATTCAAGAGAAAACTGCATGGTGAGGGTGCAAGTTACAGTTACCTTAGTGCACGAGGTATAGTTACTTGAGAGAACTAGAACTGCTGAATTTCTGTGGTTTCGTGTTTGTTTCAGTTTGATAGCACACAAGGAAAGAATGTCAGACCAAGGGATATCACATATGCAATAAATACAGGAAGCAAATCCTGCTTATTTAACATCTGTCTATTATCTAAATGTCAACTGTTACAAATTATTAAAAAAATAAACAATTATAGCCTTCATGAAGTAGGCATCCTGCAGGTATCATTGACTGACGACTTATGTAGTAGTCTGGAGAGCATGTGTATAATGGACGATTCTGCAGACCAAGTACAAAGACGTACTGAAGAACTGGAGTGGGGGGTTACACTATATGAAAGCTAAAGCAGCAAGAAATACAGTATGAGCTGTTAAACTAATGCCTGTTCGCCATTATATACGGTAACCAAGGTCTGTACTGATTAAACGCTAAAACAGACATAAGTCCCATTGTTTTACATTTACAACAAGAACATTTACTGAATTGCTCTTTTAAGGTGTCGGTCTTATATTTATGATAGCAGATCTCTAAGCAAAATGAGCGATTGCTTTGCAGAAAGTCCACAGATAATCTTTCATATACAACTGTGTTTTCAGTTAAAATGGCAAGTAATGTAGCTTAAGGTTCACTTCCTCATGACACAATGCTTAACCTGGTGTTATGGCGGTAGGAGCCAGAAGATACTCTGCATTGTTTGACCAATCTTTAACATCACTCACGTAATGGACCTCTTGAAAACCATTATGTAAGCCAGTATCATATTAACCACAGACATCATACTTGCAGCCAAGTAAATAATAGAATACTTCCTAAAAACATGTATGAATTAACTGCTGACACAGTGTAGTTTTAAGTATGGGCAAGTCTAGGAAGTGGTTGGACGTAGAGAATCTATATTTGCGTGTTACGTTTTGTTGAAGAACACAGTAGGTTTCTCAGCACTAAAAGAAGAGCGTCCCTTGATACTGAAATCTACCCTAAAGAGAAAGGACAGGTTAAGTCTTTTCCTGAAATGCTGATTGTACATTGCTTAAATGTCCAATGGAAAACAATTCGACAATGTGGATGCGAAAATGGAAAAGAAGTGCCCCCGTGCACTCGCTCTGAAAACGAAATAGCAAGAAAATGGAAGTGAGTAAATCAATAGATTCAAGTAGAAGAGAGCTGTGAGAGTTTAGTTTCAGAAGGTAGTGACCAGGCCTTAGATATTCTGATGGACAGTCTTTAACGTTCACTGCAACAGGAACTCAATTGAGTGACCGGAGGGTGGGGGATGGGTCGCCAAATCACAATATTTCAAAGCAAGAACATGGTGCCCTGCCAAAATTTGCCTTAGGAGTAGGCAAGAAGGGAAATCAAGTTACAAAACACTGCAGTAGCCACAGCAGGAGTCTACTGGGGCATCTACACCTGCATCCTGGGTACAGTTGAGGTAGAACCCTTTTCAAAATATACAGCTAAAAAAAAGCAACAACTAAAAACTGAGACTTGAGAGAAAGGGTGCAGTGTCATCTCTCCATTTCCCCACCTCAACAAGACAGTGGAGCACTCGATGTTTTGAGGGCAGACATCTAGGAATCCTCCGAGCCATCCAAGACCTCGCTCGGTTTCATCTTCCCCTTATGTTGAGCAAGTTGCCACCCCTCTCACACCCGCTGACAGGTCTCTGACCGCCGAACCACTGGAAAAAGCAGAGAAAGTGGAGAAGGATTTATGCAAGCACTAACAACTGTTTAACTGGCAACCAATAAAACACCATCAACTTCAGGAAGGCCAGTACAATGTTCTTGATCTCAATCGAGGCGGACAGTAACATCCCAGGTGAAACAGCAGAGGCAAAAGTATAGGCCGCTTGCACTCATGAACCACCTTACGTGTCCAGAGACTGCCTTTGTGATACCAGTCATATTGATACATTGAAAAGGCTTCACATGCTCAAAGTGCAGTCTTTTGAAGAAACAATATAGAAAGTAAAGAGTTTCACCAAAGTTTCAGATCTTGCACACTAGTGCAAAAATGAAAACACTTTATAATTTACAATAAGCTAAACCTCTATAGTTTAAGTTTTTTTTAGTTTTTTTAACTTTCCAATGACTACTATCTATAGCCATGCTAACATGGTGCAACTATTTTCCGAATTAGAGTGAGCCCCCAGAAGAACATACCCAACAGGATGAAAGGAGACTAGTTTCCATTGCGGAGACTCAAAGTTCTCTGGCACAGTTGGTCGGCTAACCATCAGTGACAGAGCAGTGACCACTAAACCAACTGATTTCTTAAGCAGGCGTCCGGACGGGCCCTATGCTACCCCCAAGGTTATTCTAGGCAGCCGTATACAGCGCCACAAGCCAGGTGGCTCCTAGTAGCTCCAAACATGCAACTCACTGCTGCAGTAGAGAAGCAGAAGGACACTTTCCAGAGGGCACCTACAATCCTAGCAACGGCCTTCCATTTCCGGAATTTGTTTGGTGTTACAGTTAAGCAGTGAAAACCGGGCTTTAGTAACTAGTTTGCTTCTTTATGGGGACCAAATATTTACGGAGCATTTTGATGGAGATGGGTGTTTAAAGGGAGGCGGTGCGGGTAATCTTTGGACGGCTAGTCCGAACGAAAACGAGTAGGCGCAGACTTCTTGCGCACTTCCTTTACCCTTTAAGAAGAGCTAATTGCCGCCTTTGTGTAACACTGACAAACGAAGCTCTCTTTATTAGCAGAATATAAACAGCCCACAGAAATCTGGCTTCCGAAAGATTAAATACTTGCGCCGATTCAACTCCCATAAACGCATTACATCCAACAGAGGTTTCATTTATATGAGCAATAACATTTGTACATTACTGACAACTCCTTTCAGGCGCAAAGAAAGGACCCAGTGTTTGGGCTCGGGACCCTACATTTTGGACTAGAACCATGCTTTTGAGGCAAAGAAAGAAAGAGAATGGATTTCGGTGGCCATTAGGATGTCAATGGGGCTTCCGTGGAGGCTGAACAATGCTCTAATTTTTTCTACATTAGGAGAATTTTTTTTAAAGCTAACAAAAGAGGTCTGGGTTTGCTCTGAAGTGTACCAGGCAGTTGTAAGAATTCTGTCCTGACTGGTTACCCTGCGGAATGACACACAAAAGTGGCTAATTGCAAGGTATCCGGTTTCTGAGTTTTAGTCTATAATCTTAAAGTACACTGTACATTTGCTGGTTGAACCATTCTAATAGGATAACCTATCAAAATTGGAAAGAATTGAAGTCAAAAACATTCTCCCAGCACAAAAAAATACTTTAACAGTTCACGCTATGTACGATACGGAATTGGTAGTTTTTATAATCCTATAATACCAATTAGACATTGCAGACATAAATCAGCACTAACAAAGCCAATCGCCTTCAATTTTGTAAAGTTTAAAAGTTCACTTAATATTGACTAACACAACAGATATAACATGGTCAATAGCAGTTCATGCAGTTCACGCTACAGAGACTCACCCACATATAATTAGCATGAAAAATTATCAAGAAAAATCATTACATTCGACATGTCCCACTAAATAAAGGAATATTAAAAATAAGGTCTGTAAAGCGTACAGGACTGCGATATGGCCGTTTCTCCTTGGAGGAGCACTAGCCCATGGGCCTTGCCCCGGTCCTTAGATTGAAAGTGGAGGGGCCGGGCAGCATTGGCAGTCCGCAGTGCAGGCTGAGCACCCTCCCTGGAGATCGGCAGACACTGAGCACTTGTGGGCTCCCTACATCGCAGTTGTGGCTGAAGCCCAAGGCTCCTCAACGTGGCAGCCTGTTTCTTTTTGTGAGGAAAATTATAGAGAGGAGCAAGAAAGTTTTATTAGGGAGATGATATCTAAGCAATTTAAAGATGTTATAAAGGAGAAAGTTAAACAAGCTTTGGGCAAAAGAAAGTTACCTGAGGAAGAGGAGTAATTCTCAGTTTCAGATGAAGAGAAAGGTGAGGGGGGCCCAGGAGAGAAATGCCTATACTAGAGGAAGCACTTCGAGAATAAAGCTTCACAGAGTGGAGTCCAAAGCGGCTCACATGGAGAAGGAACCCGACGCTGTACAACGAGAGGACAGTCAAGCACTGAAAATGAAGGTGATACATCAGAAGATGTGTTGAATAATTATAATGCAGACTTGTATGAGTATAGTCTTTATCTAGAATATAAAGATGGTTTGAAAGAAGAAATTGAGAGTGGATCTGGTAGAGTTAACAATACTGAAAAGGTAGCTGATCCTTTTGGTGAGGTACTCTTTAACCCGAAAGGGATTAGACATCCTAGAGGGAAGGATTGGTGGTCCTTAGAGCATGTTGTGGACTACATTATGTCAAGACTAAGGAAAACTTTATAGGGAGAGGAATATAATGCAGGCAGAATGCTCAAGACCAATTATTGAGGAAAAAGTGTCAGTAACACCGAATTTGGATCCCGAGTTAATAACTTATTTATTCAAGATGGGAAAGGATCATAGGAAAGGTTTAGAAAGACCCCTAAAACAATGTCAAGATAAGCTTCTTGACATTTTGGGTCCTTTGTCAAAAAATTGACGCAGTGGAAGAAGCATACATTAAGAATCTAGATTTAGATCTAAGCTTGGTACAGCGATGGTGCCAGAAAGCCATTTGTTTTTTGGGAAACGCGTAAGCGGGACTGTTAGCAGAGAGGAGAAAGACCGTGCTCATGTGCATAAATTCAAAATTGAGCGATCTAGTAAACAGGGAATCGAGTGTCGATGCCTAAGGTTTGTTATTTGGAGAAGGATGGTGAGGTTGTTAACATAGTATGTACAAACCTTTACTGGCCTTGATACGGAGCAGAGTTCAATGAGAAGGGTACTTGGATACTCTAGTTTTTATGGACGGGCTGGTAGGAGAGGGCAATCTATCGGGCGTGCAAACTCCCGAGCCCAGTACTAGAATCAAGGACAAGGCTATTGTAAAGGACAACAAGGAAGTTCTCAGTTTTTCCCCTCAAAGAGGAAGGTCACGGGGTAGTGGAAATAGAGGAAGGGGCCAATTTACGCCACAAGGACAAAACCAGGGTGAGTACAAGAATTATTTACATTTCTATCCCGAAAGTTGTAGGAGGAAAATTAAAATATTTCAAGGAAAAGTGAAAAACGATAACAAGAGATGTATGGGTTCTAAAGGCTGTAGAGGGCTATTAAATAGATTTAGACTCAGATCCGGTTCAGTTAAGCGAACCTCAGGAAATTAGTTTTCAGGAGAAATTACAAAAAGTAATAGAGGAGGAGGTTTTGCAGATGTTAAAAAAAGAAAAAAAATAGCGATTGTTCAGGTGGACGAGAAGGAGAAAGGGTTTGTGAGCACATTGTACATAGTAGAGAGAAAGGACAAAGGGTGGAGACCGGTAATACATTTGAGAAATTTAAATCAGTATGTGACTGATCAACATTTCAAGATGGAAGGAATTCATTTTTTTAAGAGATATTCCTCTAGGAAAGGATTTTATGGTGAAATTGGATTTAAAGATGCATATTTCACTATTCCAATGGCGGATACGAGTCAGACGCTTCTGCAGTTTCGTTGGAAAGGCCAATTATTTCAGTTTCAGAGTTTATCTTTTGGGCTTCCATCTGCCCCATGGTGCTTTACGAACGTGATGCAACCAGTAGTTGGGTGTTTAGGAGAAAGGGATGTGAGAATGATCGTGTATCTAGACAACATTTTACTGATGAATCAATAATTTGTATAATTGGAAGAGCAGTTGGTGATTGTTAAAGACTTGTTGGAGAGTTTGGGTTTCATAGTGAATTTGGAAAAGTCAATTTTGAAACCTGTACAGAGTTTGGAATTTTTAGGTTTTGTGGTGTACACTGTATCAGGTCAGTTACATCTGCCAGAGAAGAAGGTGAAAAAGATAAAGCAGGATGTTCAGTCGGTATTGAGGAAGGAGAAGGTGACATTGAGAGGTTTGGCAAGAGTGATTGGCTTACTGACATCTATTCAGGCAATTTTCCCAGGCCTGTTGCATTACAGGGCCTTACAACGTTTAAAGATTGCAGGTCTAGCGAGGGGTTTATGGTATGGAGACGAGATAGTAATTACAGAAGACGCAAAGGAGGAATTGCTTTGTTGAATGGTGAATTTAGATGCTTGGAATGGCAGAACAATATTTGGGGTTGCTCCAGATTTTGTGTTGGAAACAGATGCAAGCAACTCAGGTTGGGGAGCATTTGGCTTTGGAGAAGAGACTTTGGACCCAGAAGGAAAAGGAGAGTCATATAAAATTGTCTAGAAATTAAGGCAGGCATGTTTGCACTGAGAAGTTTCAGAAAAGGATTGCAAGGGAAGACTGTTCTCTTAAGGGTGGACAATATAAGTGCGGTGGCATATATAAACAGGTTAGGCGGGACGAGATCCAAAGGTCTAGCAAATTTGGCAAAAGATATATTGGAACAGAAGATAGGATTGAAAGCAGAGTATTTACCAGGGGAGCAGAATGTTTTAGAGGAATGGAGTTCACATTATTTGACAGATTACAGCGATTGGAAACTGAAGGAGGAAGTGTTTCAGAGAATTTTGGAGGAGATGGGCCTGTTGGAAGTGGATCTTTCTACCTCAAGATTAACCAACCAGTTGGAAAGGTAGGTCAGTTGGAGAGTGGATCCGGGGGAAATGGCAGTGAATGCACTTCTGCAGAATTGGAAAGGGATGAGAGGTTATGCTTCCCCCATTTTAAATGATTCACAGGGTTCTGGTGCACATAAGAGACAGCAATGCCAGATTGTTTTGGTTACTCCTTTTTTGAAGACTCAACCATGGTTTCCATCGGTGATGGAATTGACGGTGGAAGTTCCTCTTTTGGTGGTGAATTTCGAAGATTGTTAAAAAATGTAGAGGGGAGAGAACATCCGTTGGTGGAATCGGGTTCTCTCAACCTTCTAGTATGGAAGATATCAGGTGTTAATAGGCATTCTGAGAACTTTCGAGCTCGGCTACAGAATTACTCAATGAATCTTGGGCTCCAGGAACTATAAAGAGGTACAGATGTGCATGAAAATGGTGGTTTAGTTGGTGAGTTGAAAGGGGTTTGGATCCCTTGGAAACAGAGGATGTTCAGGTAGCAAACCTTTTAGCTGAATTATTTGGAAATGGTTGTGTTATACAACAGTGAATTCTTATAGATCAGCGATTTCTGTGGGTCATTCACTTAAACAAGGTGTATCGATTGGGAAAAGCCCTTTAGTATGTAGAGTGATGAAGGGTATTCGTCTTAGGAGACCACCGATTTCGAAATATAGTTCTTTGTGGAATGTTGATTTGATATCGAAGTTGTTTGAAGGGAGGCCATCTAATAAATATTTAGATGTGAGAGAACTGTCATGGAAACTGGCTTCTTTGTTGTGTCATATCTTTTAGGAGAGTTTCTGACATGAAAGCAATGAAGCTCTCTCGTAGGTTTTATCAACTGAATGGTTTTAAAAAAAAAATTATGTAAGAGAACCAAGACCAAGTCTGGTTCTGTATTTCATCCTTGGTTTGATGATCACCCTAAATTGTGTGTAATACGTTTTCTTAAAGAGTATGAGAATAGATTGCTGGAGAAAGGAGCAGATGGAGTTTATCAAGTGTTTCATACGTAAAGCCTTATAAAGCGGTGGGTAATGAATCAATCGCAAGATGGGTTAAGAATGCAATGAAAGAAGCAGGTGTGGATGTTTCAAACTTTACAGCTCATTCTGCGAGAGGAGCAACGGCGATTAAAGCGTGTATGCTTGAAGGTAGATTGGAAGACAATATGAAAGCCGCAGATTGGTCTTCAGTTGAAACATTCAGAAGGTTTTATTTTTAGTCAATAGATCATGTATCAAGATGTGTGTTACAGAAGCTTTGAACATGCAAATGCTAGCCTCCCGTCTTGACATAAAAACGGTTTACAAAGATTAGGAGGCTAGCATTATCCCTCCCAACCAACCCTTGTTTTTGGGGGGTGTGGTATTTTGTGGGTTATATAATTAAGGCTCCCTGTTTTCCGTTTTTACTGATTTTTACAGATAAATACAGACAGAAAACATCCATTTCCTGGTCTGTATTCATTTTCAAATGTGGGTAAAAACGGAAATTGGGTTGCTTTTTTAGAAATTCTAAATACTTTCTGCCATGCCTGCCAGGCCAATAGATGTGTGGGGTCATAGATAAGGGGGTTAAAAAAGGAAGGAATTTTAGCAAAGAGAATTTAAAAAGCAGTAGATATGCTCAAGGTTGATACTGAAATTTGCATATTTTCATATAAGTGCACTGATTTATCTTCTGCAGGTGTTCACAGCACTGAAACCTGGCAGACATTCAAGCATGAGTGCATATTTATTGTTTAAATAAATGTGGAAATATACTAATTTCAGCTTAATTCTTCCACAAAACCCAAAATAAATATGGATAAATACAGACGTAAATGGCAAAAAAATAAATACCATGAAACCGGGAGCCCTAGTTCTAATTTACTATTATTCCGGTTTGAAATTATTTAAAGTGGAGTATATGAATAGAATGGAATGGAATTTGTATGGAATTTGTTTACTTTATTCCATAGAGAACTGAAAAAGGATAAGGAATAAGAGCATGGGAACAAGAAGAACAGTAAATAAAAAGTAGAGGAAAATGGAGGACACAGTCTATTTACGGGACTGAACATTCGGTTTGGTTATTGTGATGTTATTTGGCTCTATTAGCTTTTAAATGGTTGCTGCTCAGATCTGACGAGTAAAGGTTATTATGCATAATGCTAGCCTCCTAGTCTTTAATAAAATCTCGATTCTTTATACAGTAAGCCTTTTAGAATCACAATTCTTTTTAGAGAGGGGGTGGGAGGTGTCCCTCGCATGGAATACAAGAAGTGGCACCGGTGTCAGAGGCTGGTGTGGAGTGGGAAGCGTTGGATGTGGCCACCAAGCATTTGTTGGTGACTGTGCTCTCTGCAATATGAAAGCGCACATGGATGCTGAGTGGCAGCGAGAGTGGAGGGCATCCAAGGACGTATAATAATGATCACCAAATAGAGAAAACAGAATGGGTGAGGAGCAAGGGCAGCTTCTTTGCTCCAAAAACCCTACACTAAAATAATCCCGAAGGAGCAGTGAGGAGCTACTGGATACCAGCAGGTCCTTCCACAGGCAGGAAGAGTTTATAACAATAGCAGCATTTAGAGAGATTCAGGGTTCCATGTGGCATACACGAGGATAAGATGATGGCCATAGAAGGAACACAGGAGTAGCTGAAACTCCACCCCCCACAACCGAGCTCGATGTGGAGAACTCTGCCTGCCACTTAACACATGTTGAAATGGTTGTACAGCATCACAAGGATGGAGTCCACAGAACCCAGGAATCGGTGGACTACACTAATGCATCACTTAGCACTATGGAAAAAAGGCGCCATAAAACAAAACCAAAGAATCTACAGCCTGATGAGGGGCTCCAAGGAGACCTTAAATCAGAGATGCATGACCTTCTTTAAGGAAGTGATGCTAAAAGCAGGTGCAGATGCAGGAACAGGTATAGAATTTTGTGAGCCTTCGGGATTTCGACTAGAGGTCGCAACAAGATCAAGACAAGTTTTTGGTACTGTTTTGGTGGAACTGAGAGATGCTTGCCAGAGAGAGGTGGCAGCAAGAATGGCCGCCCGCAATTAAAGCTTCTATCTTATAAGGGGATTCATACTTCACATTTTCTGGATCTCAGTCGTGCTACTTTACCATGCATAAAGCAATTGAAAAGATTTTAAAAGTTTGTCATTTATTTATTATAAAATGTGTTTTCTGAGCTTTATCAATAGAAGATTTAAACTATAAATATTAAAAAACACATTTGAACTGAAACAAACACGTGGAGCCTGCGCAATTAGTGCCGAGGATCCATGGATCATGATTATTCAGAGAGACTCCACATTCAGATGGTATTAGGATGCCCTCATGGAGCCTGCGGAAAGGCATGTGGCCAGAGATCCCTTCTGGAATGCGATCGTCAGGAGGCCATCTTACCGTATTGCACGGGCATTAGTGTATACAAGGCTCTTCACGCCCCAGTGCTGGGATTTCATTATGTATACCTGCATTGAGCTTGACCAAGCCATCAAGATTGCACTGGAGTTTATGGTGCAATCGTGCGAGACATTTTAAACACACTTCTTTGATTCAGCTTACATCTGCATGTTTGGTGACATTAGCACACATGAGGAAATTGAGAGAGACAGTGCACTACATTCCGTCAGCAATGATAGTCAACCGAGTTTCAGGTTTAAAAATGGATGACTAATTTGAAGGGGCCAAACAGCATCGCCTTACAGGTTGTCACTGACTGTCATCATAGAGTAACCAAACTAATGTCGAGTATGGGACGACTAGCCAATGAAAATCATAAGAAGCAACACAATTTTCATAATCTCGTTACTAGGAGTCAAAAGAAATTTAAAGGCTCAACTAAAAAAAATTTTAAAAAAAAATCACACACAAGCCATCAAAACCCACTCTCCTCATGTAAATGCAAAGCTAATACATTAAAATCTTTTATTTTTCAAATGTATAGCTATGACTGTATATTTTCGTTTATCAAGTATAATTACCTGTGCTATACTTTATCGGAGTTTTAAATCTACCACTGCCTCAAGTAAGCTGCTACTGCTTGAACATCTACGCTAGGTGATTAACGTGTGCACAAAGGGAGTGGTGTGGCTTCAAATTGGAGTGCAATAATGCCCACTAACTGTGCATTGCTCTAGTACATAAAAAAGGTCTCTGTGCAATGGAGCCAAAACTTGCACAATGAAAGTTTGCAAGGAAAGACCAGAATGAAAAAGTTTCCTATGAAAATTCTACATTTTCCAGGGCTGATTCTGCAGCACAGTATAATTTTATTTTTTTATTTAATGAGAAAAATGTCACCTTACAGCCATCCTAGCACTTTGTTAGATAATGATTACAAAACGCAGTTATGGGAAGGTTGATGGGTGAGAGTCATGGCAATATTTAATTCCTGTGCAACACAAATCTAAGCGAATATTCTAGGGGAATGGTTGTAATGGGATGCACTTATTCAAAGTTCACATTGTGCTTAGCTGTGATGGTGGTGGGGGAAGAGTCAATAGTGTAACTAATAAAAGGGAGAGACAGACTATATCTCGAAATCAGAGGCCAATTGGGGTCAAGTCTGGATGTGTTAGAAAACTGGATATTCTCCATTATTGGGCCAGCTCAGATTCTAAGTTAAATTGTCGCAGGTCTTCTGTAGAAAGGTAGGTACGCTGTCCTTTTAAGGATGGAATGGCGAGATTTTTTTGCAAGATTTTTATGTCTCAGCCAATTGCATGTTCCTTGATAGTACATTGTGTAGCACAAGCATCTGGAGATCCCTTGCCCCCAGGAGGTTTTGAGTACATAGCAGGGGCCTTGCTCTTCCGGTTGGGTACAAGCACGATAGATGTTTCCTAATATAATGGATCTAAGTTCACGTGTTTTTTCATGTTCAGGCTTCATCTGGTTGTGCAGTTTCTGGAAGAAATGTGTCTACAGTGCACACAGCATTACCATAGTCAGCCAGAACATGACATGGGCTCTCAACAGCTCCACTGGATGACCAGTTTGCTAAGTGTAAAACTATTGAGCAAAGCTGGAAGCTCTCGCTAGTGACCAACATGTATGCAAGTATGTGGTATTTACATAGCTCAAACGTAGGCAAGAGGCAGCAAAGCACTGTACAGGGTCGAAAGTACAGACACAGTCAACGTGTGATTGGAGGATAACTGTTTTTTAAGAGCTGCTTTTTCTACATCATGATGGAGGGTTCTTTAAAGCGTTATGTCTTCAGGTCTTTCCTACACTGGACCAGTCTTGATATATATGCAAAAGTTGCTCCAGAACCTGGGTGCATAGATAGAGAGCCTTCTGCCATGTTTTTTTGTTGTTTTATTTTTAAGCTTCATCTCCAGTGTGATGGTGTCCTGGCGGTGGGTGTACAGGGAGCTATCAGAGATGGGGTGTTTGGCAAACAGATAGGAAAGGTCGGAGTGGCTTTGTGGAGGACTCAGGCTGGCAACGCAGCCAGTGGCGTTCCATCAGGGTGGGGGTGATGGCATACTTTTGTCAGGTCATAGATTAGGGTGATGATGTGCTTTTACATCTTGGTCAAACATTATGTCCAGAATTTTTTAAGTGCTGAACTATTCTCTGTGCTATTAAGTGGCAAAATCTCAGTTATAGCATCAACACGGTAGAGGCCACTCTTCCTTCAGTAATAAATTTCATTGAGGGAATTAGTGAGCTGGCAGGCAGCTGGATTCTGAAGATACAGAGGAATTGGAAATCTGAGTGGCATGAAGAGTGCTGGAAAACACATGTATGCGTTTTACAAGTGTTAGGAACTTGGACATACACAGCTCGAAGCCCTTAGCCTACAGGACCCAACTGTCTCATTTCTAGTTGTTGAACCAAGTTTTGAAGGAATTATTTCAGACACTCTAGAATGGCCCTTGATATTCCAAACCACTTTCATTCCTGTTTTAGCAAAGTATAATGGTTTACATGATTATTGGCTGATTTGTCGAAGATCAAGCAGTTTCAATGCCTTGGTTTAGTAAGAGAAACAGCTCTGAGTTTTCCACATGCAGTTTCTGATCCCATTCTCAGACCTGATTTCAGGTTGGGGGTTATTGAACGAAATGCATTTGATGTTCCATTGGATACTGCTACTGGTTGATCAGTTCTACTTGCAGGATTTTGCCGGCGTGCATAAGATCAGAGAGAGGCAAGTATTTGCTTTGCATCTTTGAGAAGGAGGGTCAATTGTAGGGTTTTGGATGGCATAAGAAATTTCATTTTCAAGATGCTGGTACCTAAACCTTTGAGGAGAGATGCATACATGAGTTATGTGAGGCCATGACGAGCATCAGAACTTTTGATCTTATTTCACAGTGGCACCATCTCACCTGAGTTTATGGGTTTAAGAGTAACCGGGATCCCAGAGGAGTAGCCAAACAATTTAAGGGCGATGGGTGGAAAGCGGTGAAAAAATTTGAATTATTCAGGACAGGATCAAATGGCTTAACAAATGTTTACAATTTTAGAACGATACAAAGGCAGAGAGTCCTTGAACTGCTTATTGACGCACTGGAAGTTTTGAAGGACCTTGGTGTTGTAAAGTTGCTAAACACTTAAAATATGTCTGGTTGGTTGTACATTTGCATAGTACATATTGGTGTGTTTTTAAATGGTTTGTCATATCATCACCCATGTTATATGCAGCATCTCTCATCTTCAATGATCTTGGATTGACATTATTGCCAGTGCAAGTTCTAAAAGTACCAGTTTATGCTGGTAAGCATAGAAGTGTACCGGGTTTGTGCAGTTAGATCCATAATTTTCACTTTAAAATGGAGGCCCTCTGTAAAGACTGCAGGCAATGTGTAACTGGAGGACATACAGCAAGTCATATTGCTTGAATGCATCTGTTGCTGTTATAAACAACGTGTGGTGAAGTATTTTGAAAGTCAAGTCTTGTTTACTTTCCTGGGCCATCTGAATGGCCAATGACACTAAAGGTGTTTTGGGTTTAGATGCATGTAGGTTGATCTTCAAATGGATAAGACCATATCGGTGGTTGCACTGTCAGATCTTGCACCATTAGGGTTATTATTTTTTGTGTGTCAACACGTCGACCACTCTTGGGTTTACAGAATGTGGTGGCTGTTGTCTATTGGTTCTAATGCTGGTTTATTCCAGAGCACAGACCCATAAAGTAAAGCCACTACTGAACAAGAAAAAGAAGAAATAGCAGTCCCAAAGGTGGCTAAATAAGTGCAAGGATACACTACTGCACATGGTGTCCAAATTAGAGCACTTTACTACCACCAGAAGTATGAGGGGGTTCTTATCCCTACCTGCCTAAGGCAATTGTGAATCCACTCATCCGTATAAGCATAAGTTTCAGTTTACGTTCAAGTGTCCAGTATCTTTATGCTTGTATTAGATTATACCATCTTGTGTATTAACATTCTCATGCTTACAATTCCAGCACGAACAAGTCATAAGCAACAATAAAGTTATTGCTTCAAACGTAAAGATCTTCAACTGTGTGCATAAGTTCTTTTGATGGTGTAATGGTATTTGTCATGCACGAGCAATAATGATAGTGAGTGTACTTAAAATGAAGGGGACTGTGTATTTCACAAAAGCAGCAACTAATCCGTAATATGTTGACCTGAGGCTATAGCACTACAGTTAGGTTTTCCTGGTGCTCCGCAACTATTTTGTAGTTGATACCAACAAGTTAGTCTGCCACTATTAGCGGGGATCCACTACCGTGTCCTTTATTGAGCATGAGGTTTGTTGTACCATAGTTCTATCAGTGAGCCCAGTATAAAAACCATATTGCCAAAGAAGTCACACATTAGGCTAACTTAAGAGAACTTTCGCTGCTCCATTGCTGGTAAATCCAAGTTGGACATACCATCGATTTGGGCATGCATGTTGAGTAGTTGAAAAACAAATGGAGAGGGAAAGGAGCTGCTTCTAGGATGCACTTAAGCTTGTGCACTTAGCCCTGACCAATAATAGAAGGCAAATAAAACAAAATACTTAGTCTCAGTCCATTTATCAAACAAGTGGGCACCACATACGAGTGCATTCATAAGAGCCTTTGCCCGTCTTTCCACTCATAAGATATGGCTCTCGTTGGCTAGTGGCCCCTTCTCTCTCGAACAGACCAGATTTAAGAGGTTTGCCAACGAGTGTACCAATGAATTGGGCATGGTTCACACTAAAATAACCTTCCTCTTTAGTAATATTGTGTCCCTGTATGAGTACACGTACTATATTTTCCTTGTCAGCCTGTCTTCATTTCAATACTAGAGGTAGATCTAGACTGGCTGCGGCAGGTTATCTTGATGCCCCAGCCATGCAATAACCAGCTAGCCTACCCTCAGTCTTCTGAAGCGACTTTAAGAAAATGGAACTCACTCACCTCCTCTCCGAGCTGGTGCCACCGACACTGGAGACTGAATACAGGAAGGGGGAGAACTTGGCATCTCCTTTTGAACATGAATATCCTAAGTACAAACTATTTCCTTAAGCCTATAGGTAGATGTGGACTTAGATAGCAGTGGCCCCTAACTTAGCATCTAGAGACCTGTCGGTGTACGAGCGCTTTAAAAATCTCCCCTAACATAACATACAAAGTGTGAGAACAGGTCATCACATGAGTGGAGACTTTTTCAATTCAATCACACGCCACATGTATCAATGATCTATACTGGAGAAAATGTAGACAAGTAATAACACGGAGGAGGAAAAATAAGGAGCCAAAACTTGGCAAACATTTACTCATAACTAATTTTCTCATTTGATGCTCTACTGAACTGATAACAGGTTCCACGATTGCTTGCGTGTTCGCCCTGGCTTCCAAAACACGAATAACCCGTAATAATAATCATATTTACTTCAAACGTCTAGAGGGTTGCTCATCCTTTTACTGGCAAAACTAATTTAAGAGTGGCACTCCCCACCAGCCTCAAAAACAGATGTTCCACTATAAACTAATGGCGTCTGCCTACCTCCTACTCTAAGGAGAACATCTGTTTCACAAGACTGAAACATGTATACACTGGAGCAACAGAGGCATGGGGTTTATGAGACGGATTCACATTCCTAAATAGAATAGATGCAGTGACAGGGACTCAATAGGAACTGTGTAAGCATTGAAGAGCAGAGGTAGTAAAATAATTGGTGAAGGGGAAAAGGAAATAGTAGTAGAAATAAGGAACAGCTTTCCAGAAGAAGTGAAGTAAGCAAAAGAGACAGAGTTCAAAATGCCGAGGAACAGAAACAGGGAAACAAGAGTGCCAAGCATTAAAGCTACACACCCACCCACAATATTTCCAAAAAGAAGATGGTACAACTTTTTTCCCCCCAAATCTCACACAATTACTTCAACTCGGCTTCCCTTGGTCTCTTTGGTATGGAAGAGACTTCAAAAACACATTGAAAAATAAGTTTATATGAGCTAAAAGAAAGCACAAAAGTGTGGCACAGAAGTTATGAGAAACACATATAAAAAAATAAACAAGTTAATACAATTCCAAGACCGTACAGTGCAATATAAAAAAAACTCTATTTTAGTCACTCTAATAAATGTAGTTGAATCGACGCCCAACTAGTTGAAAGCCAGGAAACGACACAGAGGGAAATTAGATACAAATCTTTGAATACTCCCACCCCCATTGGATTCCTGGTGACCTTCTTACATTTCCAGAGGTTCCAGACACTTTGAAGCTCCTGCAATCCTCGCCTATGTCCAACACCATAACATGTCCATAGCTTGCAGAGGAACATCGCTCTAGTTGAGTGAGGATTCATTGAGTGGCGAAAACTCATCAGCTTGTAAAGAATTCTAGGTTTAAGCAGTAAGTGGGACGAGGATGTAAGGGTTCACTGGTGTTACGCCCAACAATGCAGGGCTGAAGGCATAAGGCAGTATGCAACCACTGCATCTCTGTGTATGTAGTGCTACACAGAAGATGTTGAAGGTGACCGCACAGGTATAGACTAAGAGTTTCTGCTACCTTCTGCGTAAATATCAGATCATGATGAGTAAGTGATACAGCTTCCAGGATAGTCTAGGGCAATTAATGAGAACTGAAAATCTGACATAGAATGAGAGAATAAGCTACTAGAGTCCACTTTCGTGAACTCACTGAAGTGCTAGTTGAGCAAGATTATGTTGCGTCCTCTTCCCTCTCAAACGTTTTAAATATATCATGAGGATATAAAAATGGCCTCTGCTCCCGGACCTCAGAGCCAATGTGGCAGTGCAGTAAATCTACTGCAATTGCTTTCCATACGAATATAGGTTGATGTCAGCAATCGAGCACCACTTTCTGTTGGTCATGGGCATTATTATCCCCTGGATGGCCACAGGTATGTAATAGATGGTCACAATTAGGCCATGTATACTAGCAAGGATAACTGCATTAGGCCATGATTAATCAGAGGATGCCCAACCAACATATGGAAAATGCTACTTACCCAGTATGCCTCTGTAGAGTCGCATGCTGTGCATAGCCCACCATCTAGTGTTGGGTCCGGATGTTTGCACTTTGTTTTTGTTCAAAGAAGTCTTTTCTAGTCACAAGGTAGGTGACTCCTCCTTTCGGTGAGAATGCACATGGGCATTGACTCCATTGTTAGATTGTTTGCCGCTAATGGAGTTAGTAAGAGTAGTAATAATAATAATAATCCGCATTTGTAAAGCGCGAACAATCACCCGCAAGGGTCTCTAGGCGCTGGGGGCCCGTCGGAAAGATTAAGCAAGCTATTGCCCAGAGTCACATGGTGCTGGGCTAATCTGCCGCTGGCGCCGGGGATCGAACCGTGATCCCCAGATTCCGGAGTCAGTCGCCCTGGCCGCGGCGCCACACCTCTAAGAGATGTCCATATATGTATGTATTTAAGGAAGATGTAACTGCAACATGTATAGGTACCCAGGGAGGTGGGTGGGCGAATGGGACTCTACAGCTCTTCATGCCAAGAACAGATGCATACTGGGTAAGTAGCATGTTCCGTTCGAGGCATGTGAGCTGTGGATCACATGCTGTGCATAGACTAAAAAGCAGTTATTTTGCAAAGCGGTGGCTAACCTGTAGCTGTTGCAGTGGTCTGAAATAGTGTACGGAAAACTGCTTGGTCCACACAAGCTTGTTGTCTTGCTAACACATCTACACAATAGTGTTTTGTGAATGCGTGAGGTGTAGACCATGTTGCAGCTTTGCAGATCTCATCTATGGGTATGTTTCCTAGAAATTCCACAGAAGCCGCTAGTTTGCGAGTGGACTGTGCTCTAGGGGGAACTGTTAAAGTTCTTTTTGCTTTTGCATAGCATATCTGAATGCATTTGACTATTCACCTTGCAATGCCTGACTTTGATATTGGCATTACGTGGTGGAGCAAAAGCGACAAATAATTGTTTTGTTTTGCGGAAAGGTTTTGTGCTTTCTTGTTGTGTGCAGATTTAAATTCCGTATATAGGTTTCCAGATTTATGCCCTTACATAGGTACAATTCACATTGCCCTTATTTGGATATAGAAATCCGGCCCTTATTTAGACATTGTCCGTACAAACCAAATTCAGGCATGGCTACCTACATCAACCATCCACAACGAATTCTTGGAAAACCAGAACGTTAAGCCTTTAGGAATTTCCCTCAGCTTGAATATGGATTTCTCCAAGAACTCATTAAGTATGCATGAACATCTATTCCTTAGGGGTTCATTCATGGCGTTCCTCTGCCCGACTTTTACGTCAATACTGGCATTCCTAGACACCTTCAAAGTATAAATATACCACCACTTGCCCTGGCAAATTGCGGTTCCCGGAGGATTTGATCCAACCCAGACTACGCGGTTCGCCACGGCAAGTTCGGAAGGAGATAGAGTTCCAGCCTGATGCACTGACCTGACGCTGCCATCCTCCTCGCAGAGAATCCAGCTCCAGTGCTCTCTGACTTTCCTTGCGGGGGGTTAGACTATCGAGTCCAGAAAAGAGATTCCAACCTCTCTCATTCTAAGGTATGGAGCTGACTAGAACTTAGAGAAACTTTTGGCAACTCTTGGCTAAACTAAAATATAGCTAGCTATACTTCAGAAATGGCACCTACTTCAAACCTCGTACTGCACTTAGGTTAGGTACACTGGGGTAGAACAATTTAGAAGAATCAGATGAGTATCACATTTTAGCTTATGTTATTTATGTATGTATTTTGATTAATATATGTCATAGCTACAAACCATGCTATTGCAGTATGATTTTATCTTACTGCTAACCTCGTCCAGATTGTACTTCGCAGTCTGTCTTACGATTGTAGCAATTCATATCTCTTGCATGAGAAATAAGACTGTTCAATAAACCCTTTTATTGAAACGCCCGTCTCTCTATTTCTGTGCAACTCTGTAGAAACTAAGCATGCACGATTGACTGAGTGAAACGGTTATCCATGGTTTCCACGATTCGGAGACTGTTCCGATTCTAAAAGGAAACAAAGTTGTCATGTTTATGCAGTTGTCAGAGACTAATCCCTTCTTGTATATTCAAGAAGTTTCTAGTGACCTCTGAGTTAGCTGGCACACACAAGTAATTAAGTTTAATATACTCGATAGAGACATACTGACCTTAGTCCTATGTCAAAATCTATAGTGTATGTTATTCCAATGCACAGAGCCTATCAGGGATATAGGAACAACACTACATTCTATATAGTAAAGAATAGCTCTTTTTACATCTTAAGTGTGTAAGGCATATTCTGCCACAGAATCTGGTTGAGGGAAGAACACAGGCAACTCAACAGATTGGTTGATATGAAAGGCAGAAATGACTTTTGGTAGAAATTTAGGGTTGGTCCGCAGAACCACTTTGTTTTGATGTATTTGTAAGAATGGTTCTTTTATGGTTAGTGCCTGAAGCTCACCCACTCTCCTCATAGATGCGATAGCTATGAGGAAAGCTACCTTCCAAGTAAGAAATTTTATTTCACATTTATGGTTCAAAGGGTGGACCCATTAGCCTGGAGAGGACAATGTTGCGATTCCACACCGGAGCAGGTGGAAGTCTTGAAGGAATGTTCTTTTAAGTCTCTCCATAAATGCTTTGATGACAGGCACTCTAAAAAGAGACAGATGTTGTCTGTTCTGTAGGTATGCAGCAAGATGTAAGCTTATGGAAGAGTGCACTCAATTGGAATGCTGCAGTGTAGTAGATAGCAAATGATGTTTTGAACTGAAGTGTCCAGTGGATCTATTTGATAGTTATTGCAGTATATCACAAATCGCTTTCACTTTGCTGTATAGCATGCTCTTGTGGTAGGACGTCTAGCCTCTGATAATATTTATACATTCTGGCAGAAGATTAAGGTAGCCAAACACTTAAGATTTCAGATGCCAGATCACAAGGTTGAGATTGCTGGGATCGGAATATCTTATTCCTCCATTGTTCTGAGTGAGCATATTGGGAGTGAGGTATAGTTTTTGATGAGGAACTACTGAACTCCAACAGGGTTGTGAACCAGGGTTGTCAAGCCCATGTGGGAGCAACTAGGATAAATGTCAGGGACGCCTGTCTGAGCTTCCGAACCACTAATGGAATGAGTGGGAGAGGCAGAAAAGCGTAGGCAAATATCCCTGACCAATTCATCCATAGTGCATTGCCCTTGGACAATGGGCGTTGATGTCGGGATGAGAAGTTTGGGCATTTTGTGTTTAGGTTTGTGGCGAACAGATCTAGGTCTGTAAAGCCCCACATTTGAAAGAATGGGAGGAGAACTTGAGGGTGGAGTTCACATTCGTGGATCTGTTGTCTTTTACCGACTGAGCAGATCTGCAATTCGATTGTTTACTCCTGGAAGGTGTTCTGCCAGGAGAAGCATTCTGTGATGTATTGCCCATCTCCAGATGGTCTGTGCTAGTTGTGACAGCTGTAGAGAGTGTGTCCCCCTTGTTTTTGTATGTAGTATATTGCTGTCATGTTGTCTGCATGGATCAGGACAGCTTTGCCTACTAGATTAACTTGAATCGCTTTGAGCGCTAGACAAATTGCTAGCAGCTCTAGATGGTTTATGTGGAGCTGCTTTTGCTGCAGGCTCCACATGCCCTGAATTGAATGTGTTTGGAGATGAGCTCCAAAACCAGTGAGCGATGCGTCTGCTGTTAGCACTATCTGTGGAACCGGGTCGATGAAGGGCCGCCCTTTGAAAGGTTTTGTGTATTCCACCACTGCAGAGAGTGATGGGTGCAGCCGCCCACAAACACTAGATCCAATAATAGACCCTGAGCCTGGTTCCACCGACGTGCTAAGCACTCTTGCAGGATACGCATGTGAAGTCTTACGTAAGGGACTGTTAGTATGCAAGACGCCATCATCCTTAGTAACTGCATGAACACTTGAGTTGGCAATGAGTGATGAGGCCAAAACTGGCAGAGCAGAGTCTGCATGTTGTAGATTCTGGCCGGATTGGGTTAGGCCAAAGCAGTTTGTGCATCTATTGTGGCTCCCAGATACGCCTGTGTGTTGGATGACTGTAGATGAGACTTGGACAAGTTTACAGTGAATCCAAGATCGTGGAGCAACTGCACTGTTTCGGGAGTGTGAGAGACAGCTTTTTTGTGAGCTGGCTTTTATGAGCCAGTCGGCCAGATATGGGAAGATGTGAAGGTGTCTTCGAAGGGGAGCTGCAACTACTGCTAAGCACTTGGGGAAAACTCTGGGTGCAGTTGTCACTCCAAATGGGAGCACCTTGAACTGATAATGCTGTCCTGCTACTACGAACCTTAGTATTTGCAATGAGCAGGATGTATTGGGATATGGAAATAGGCATCCTTTAAGTCCATATTGGACAGGAAGTCGCCTTGTTGAAGGAGTGAACATACTGGTTGTAGAGTGACCATGTGAAAGTGGTCTTATTGAATGTATAGATTGAGTTCTCTGAGGTCCAGTATAGACCTGAGAGATCCGTCCGCCTTGGGAATTAAGAAGTATAGGGAGTATACTCCAGTTCCTTGATGTTTTAATGGGGCTGGCACTATTGCGCCTTTTTCTAACAGAGATTGAACCTCTTTTTTTTTTTTTTAAGGGTGAGCTGACCTGTGACATTGCATGTGATCTTGGAAGAATGTTTGGGGGAGTGTATAAGTTCCAAGCAGTAACCACATTGGATAATTTGTAGAACCCATTTGTCTGAGGTGATGGTTTTCCAGATAGGTAGAAATTGAGAGAGACGTCCCCAGACAGGAGTGGAATGATCGAAGGGTAGTGGAAGCAAGTCACTGTTTGTTAATAGCGGGGGAAGTGCATGTGAAGTTGCCTCTATCTCTTCCCTAACCATTGTTTCCTCTATAACCTCCTCTAAAATATCCTCTTGATGAGGGCAATTGATTGTTGCCCTTGTAAGAGGAGGAGGGATTTTTCTCTGGTAACAGTTTTGGAACCATCCCTGTAAAATGAGCGGTGAAAGGAACCTCTATTAGCAGGTAATTGTAAAGCTCCCATGGACTTTGCGGACTCAGTGTCCTTGTTCATTTTCTCCAGCGAGGTGGGCCAAACAGATGTTCCTTGTCAAAAGGTTGATTAAGAATGGAGGCCTGTACCTCAGGTTTGAAACCTGATATTCTTAACCATGAGTGTCTGCGTAGCAACACACCTGTGTTTACTGCACGTGCTGCTGTGTCTGTTGCATCTAATGCACATTTGATGGAGGTATTGGTAATGAGTTTTCCTTCTTGTATGAGATCATTTGCCTTAGCTTTGTGCTCATCAGGTAGCTATTGGATACGTTTTTCCAACTCATCATAATGAGCTCTATGATATCTGGCTAGCAAAGCCTGAGCATTGGCAATGCGCCAATGATTAGCTGCCTGAGAAGCTACCCTTTTACCAGAGGCATCAGTTAACTTGGACTCTTTATCAGGAGGAGGGGCCTCACCTGTTTGTGCGCATTAGAGACCGCCAAAGAGTCTAAGGGCAGTTGACCCTTAATGTAAGCAGGGTCAGTAGTTGCTGGTTTATATTTTTTCTCAACCCTGGCCATGATTATTCTTGCCCTGACAGGGTCTTTGAAAACCTCATCTGCATGCTTAAGCATCCACTTAAGCACTGGTTAAGTGTGTGTTGTTTTTTGAGTGGAGTTTAATGTCTCGAATAAGAATTCCTCCTCTAAAGTTTATGTAATTCCACCCCATGATAGTGAGCAACCCTATTAAGAAGCTTGATATAACCTATATTGCCATCAGGAGGCGAAGGCCTACATGGATACAAATCAGCTTCAGTGTCTGTATGTGGTTCAGTATTATAATCCTCCCATTGATCAACATCTTGTGGCCTGTTGTCATCCCCATCCCACTCATCCGGTCAGTCAGGTGATAGTGGTGGTGCTGGTGAATTAGTGGGGGTAATAAGTAGGTGAGGATTATCAGGTGAAGGAGGTGGAGTACAAGGTGGTGATGGGTTTATACCCATATTTCTTGTCTTTAGAGGTATAGGATGCTCATTCTGATGTGTCAATTTCCTTTTTTCAGTTAATTTGGCATGAATATGTCCAGTATTTGGGTTGATAACCAGTTTTTTGTTTTGGATCCGGAGGTGGAACATCGGACCGAAAATCTTTTGTTGGAGTCTTTCTTTTTAGTTGTAGTTTTCGGCGTCTAACTTTTCGGCTCTGAACTCTTCAACACTGAAGATTTAGGCTTGGACAAAGATGGAAGATGGACATGCTTGGTTTTCGGCGCCAAGGATTTTGGTTCGGCACTGGCATGGAGCCGACTCGATCCTGAGCCGGAAGACTTTTCTTTGCGTTTCAGCGCCGGGCTCACGGGCGGGGTGCTGGAAACTTTTTCTTAGTGCCGACCTTGGCCCGCAGGGCAGAGGAAGGACCAGAGCCTTTTTTAGGTTTTGGTTGTTGGGGCAAGGAGGTTTCTGTACTCACTGTACGTTGATCAGGTGTAACCTGCTCCTCTTCTTCCATGTCGACTTCAGACACTGAGACATGTTCTCCTTCCTCGGCTCCATGAGCGTGTTCTTGGTCGGAATCTTCTCCGAAGATGTCTGGTGCGGAGCCGCCTTGTTGCTGCATTTTGTGACGTCGAGGCCTACGGTCACGGAGCATCTTCTTCGATCGAAACGGCACGCTTCGCAGTCTTTCTCTTCGTGTTCCGGGGACAAACCGAGATTGCACACTTCGTGCAGGTCAGTGCGCAGGAACTTGGCGCAACACCCCGTACAGAGCTTGAATGGAGTCCGTTCCATCGACTGCTAGCGAGCCCCGCACGGGTAGGCCCAACCGCCCTCCACGAGTTTTCCGATCGAAGATTTTTGGTTCTAAACAATACGCGGAGAATAGGAAACGGGATCGAGAAACAATATTGTGGAGGGTAGTGGATTGCACGACGAAGGGAACAAGAGAAACGTGCCGAACCGGAGCGCAGCAATGCACATCCGAACTGGATGGCGGAAAAAACATTCTAACAATGGAGTTGATGCCCATGCGCACTATCACCGAAAGGAGCAGTCACCTACCTCGTGATTGGAAAAGACTTCTTCAAACAAAAACAAAGTGCAAACATTCGAACCCAACGCTAGATGGCGGGCTATGCACAGCATGTTATCTACAGCTCACATGCCTCGAACATCAAGTTATACAATTATTTTTCCAATGCCTACATTGTCAGAAATAATCAGAATTGTGACAGATGAACCCCTTATACTAGGGCCACCATATGTATTCGGTGCTCCCTGACATCAAGAATGGCTGCCAGGGTGAGATAATGTCTTTCAAAGAGGGACACAATACCAGTTACAAACACGACAAATACATAGTAGCGTACACATATACATAGAAACAATTAAACATACATACATGCACATACCACTACCCCCAGTCTCAACCAAGCATGGCCATTACCTGTCTCCACTCTCAGCCCCGCCTTTGCTCTCCTTGGCTACAGGGCTGCAAAAGCATGAGCACATGTTTCCACTCGGTCTCCAGTCGTTCCACACTTCAGTGCTTCCACTCTGGCAATTGGTAACACATCTTTTCTGGTCCAGTTTTCACAGGCACCATATGAACAATAGAATGGGCCTTGCAAAGCAACTTGTCTCCCTGCGACTTTGCTAAATAGAGAGTGGAGACAAGTGGTTATGTTGCAGTTACCACAGGCTGCCACAGTGTGCATTTGCATGTAAGCATGTTGCCCTGCTGATGGTTAGGTTGGTGGCCACCGAGGATACAGACATGTGTAGTACTGCCATATTCAAAAATGGCTAGAAACTCTGAAATACATACTGCGCAGGGCTGCATTTCAGGGAGCAGCTTTCAAGGCACAGGTGAGCTACCAGTAGCTACCGAGATGCCCATAGGAGACCACTGCTCTAAAGTATGGATGTGCTTGGTTAAGGACAGTGATGATTCTTACGCATTCAACTGATGTGGTATTGAGAGTAAGGTTACCAAGTGACTGTATCATCAGAGGCACTAGTTTCATTTTTGTAATCTGCTGCAAGGAAGCTCAAATAATAAAGGGAGGACAGTAATAATAAGTTCACACGCTAAGTGATCTTCTAAATTGTCTACATCATGCCAGATTAAAGTCTGAAGATGTTTACACTTCAGGCAAAAGGAACCAGAGTGCCAGTAATGTGAAGGCATTTCATAGTGCAAGTAGGAGGGCGCGATTAATAACCTGCCAACCAAGGACAACTACACTTTTAATGTCCAGGACTAGAAAATAAAAGTAGTACCAACATATAATAATAAAAACAAAAACATCAGATACATCACTGTCCCCATTTCATGGTCTCCTTTGCAAGAATAGGTCAAATATATTGCGTCTTGGACACATTTTTAGTTTCACCAATTGTACTTTTTTTTCTAATTTGCCATTCTTCTCAACATGTGGCACAGAGGTCTTGTGAATGGTGTAATAGCCACATGCCACTAACCATTTAGCACACTGTTAGTATATATATATCCTTAATTATTTTTAAAATATGGTGGAACGGTGTGACATAAAAATTCCTGATGTACATATAGAACACCTTAAGTGAAGCAAATCCAGCAACTATAAATAGGATTTTTTTTAAAAGTGGGAGTGAGGGTGATACTACAATTTAGATAGTTCGGATTTGTTTTTTTTGTTCCTGAAGACAAACACCAACAAGCATCTGCAATGCAACAGGTCTCACATTTACGCGAGTTTGAGCTATTGGTATTGTAAATGACAATGACTTTTATTTATTTTTTGGTTTTTAAAACATAAATAAAACACATTGCCATTTACAATGCAAATAGCATAAACTCTCACAAATGAGAGACCTATTACATTGCAAATGCTTCAAGGCATCACTGAGTTGCCCCTTTCCATCTCCCATGGCCCCCTGAAGAGCTGCCCTTTTGCTACAAGTTAAATAAACAAGCCAGTGGTCACAACTGTGAATGAGAGACCCTCCTGCAGTAAGAGAAACTCAAAGAAAATAGTGCTTCCAGAGTAAAGAAGACATACTGTGTAACAACCGAAGTAAAAGGGCCAGTCCTCATAGGAGATTACAAATGAAGACAAGGCGGTACTAAGGAGGGACTAACAAACCTAACAAATCAGATGCCAACATTTAAGAAGGAGAATGACAAGCCAATGACAAATGTGGGCAGAAAGTGGGCGGGTTTCAAGTACATTCTCCAATACAGCATGGCTCGCAGCGCATGCACTGCCCAGGCTCGACCTAAAAATATATGTATTTAGCATGGGGCATACTGTCAATGTTTGAATTGTTAAATGGCCAACCAATATTGTTTGCTCAACTAAATTTTCAAATCTCAAAACAGCATTCCCTTGAACGTCAGTAGGTAATTGATATCACTTCGATTCCATAAATTAAGTTGTTGGGTTTGCTTACAGAAATCCATCAATTGTGTGTCTTTTGCTTTCTCGCCCCAAGTGTGCCACGTATGCTGAGACGCGAGTCCTGGGCTCACTGTGCCACTGGAATCAAGCTATCCTGGCTGAAGAGGGGTGAAATCCCCAAACCGGTCCTAGGATGCTCGTTTCCGGTCCAGGGAGGACCTGGCTTGGCAGTTCGGGCTGGACTGTTCCCAGGAGGCACAGGGTCAAGACTGATTTGCATGTAGCCAGGTCTAAACTGGGGTGGCATGGTGAGCAAAAGAATGATGGATTTAACCCAGATCTCTTGACTGCGGGTGAATGTTTGGATTTGTTCTGCATACCGTCCATCAATTGTGTGTCTTTTACAGAAATTAAGAAGCATGCTTGGTATCACCTCTGTACTTTGCTCTAAACAGAGACTTCAGCTCCGATTACTTACCAGAAATCTTCATTACACCAGAATCTAACCTGTCATCACCATGTCCAGAAAACAGGCAACTAGACTAGCCCTTTAAATTAAACAAAAAATATGAAGCCTATCCTTAGACCAATCATAGAAATACCATAAATCCTGGGTGCAATATTCAAAAGGTACTCATGCCCCAAGACACAGCCCACACAGATGGGAGACGGGACCAAGACAGCCTGGAAAAATACCTTTAAGAGAAATTTCAACAGAGATCAAAGGGAAGATGCACAAAGTAGAGCCTGGGTGACAGTCAGGTTCTGTGCTTAGCTTAAAGGTAGCTAGGCTCTTGGGTAAGAGGTGCATAGTGCATGAAGAGCCTGCTGGGCAGAGTCAAATGCTGAGCTCAGCGACCCATGTGGTGAAGGGGTGTTTTCATTGTTATTAACAGGGATGTGATATATGGTTACACCCGTGTTATTTGTAATGTCATCTGTGAAATCATTTGCAATATTATGATCAGTGCATTGGGTAGTGGAGTTTTGTTTACCAAAACATAGATTGGAACCATAATGTTCAACTATAGTTTTTATGTAAATGTCTTTCATGGCACACATTCTTTTGCCCAGTGATTATTTTCCTGTAACAAAAATATATGTTTTTAAGTTCTTATGTGGACGGCAATAGATCCAGTGCTGATCGACGGAAACATTGGTAAAGTCTAAAACTGTTGAACATACATTTCTCATTTATGGTATACAAGTTGCTGTCAAGGTCTGCAGCATAGACTCTTCTTTCTGCGCTAGCGCTCACATCAAGCGGAATTCACAAGGTTTACGCTTATTCTCAGGAAGGAAAGGCTTGCAGTACACATAGGCATAGTTTAGTAAAAGACTTTGCATCTCTGGAGGATGCCCTACACACAGGTACCTGAACTTAAATTCCAAACTATATGTTTTATGAAACTACAGAACTCTTCGAATGTTGGGTCATGTTGGTGGCCATCTTGAAGATATTAAGATTCTGTGTGGTACAGAGCTTCCTTGCTAGGCATTTGAGGTTTTTGCTAGCAGTCTCTGAAAGTCATGGATCTTATTTTCCTTGTGAAAGCAGGATTCAAATTACAGCTGAATACAGAAAAGTGGTCTAGGCAATGAAGTTGTATTTTGGAAACAGATAAATTGCTTAAAATGTTGTTTCAAAGTTCAAATTAAAGTATTATAGAACTTAAACTTGCATTGTAGCTTTTGGGTTCGAAAATGCATGTGAGAAAACAGAAAGGCTCTTCACCACTTAAAAATCACAGTGAACGGTATGACCCTAACGCACTGCGTTGCTTGTGGAGCTCCACGTAGCGCGGCAGTCCACGAACTTCGCCCAGGCTTAGTTTAAGGAACTATGGGAGAACCCCAGCATCATGGGGAGTGACTAAAATAGTAGTCTTTCTTAAGAAGGGCAGGCCATCTAAGGACAGGGGGTCTTATCACCCAATATATCTCTGATAAACGCAGATGCAAAGATATATAAAAAGAAAATGTAGCTACATTTTAGCTACACGGTTAGCCTCTCTTATACGCGAGCTGGTCTCCAA
Organism: Triturus cristatus; assembly: GCF_964204655.1. NCBI lineage: Eukaryota > Metazoa > Chordata > Amphibia > Caudata > Salamandridae > Triturus > Triturus cristatus. The sequence continues at coordinate 860,789,516 of NC_140581.1, forward strand.
ACAGCAGCATGGGTTTGTGCCTGGAAGGGATATTACGGCGTACATCAGCACTGCAATTGCAGCATTTGATGTTGCCGGTAAAACTCGAGATTGAATGGGAATGATAATGCTGGATGCAGAAAAGACATTTGACAGAGTCACCTGGAAATCGCTCTGGGAGAGTATGGGGGCTTTTGGAATTGGCGTAAGGTACATAGCATTAGTATAGAAACTGTACATGAATCCAAGGGCACAACTTGTAATGGGCGGCTAGTTCCTTCTATATTTCGGGGGACGCGTCAGTGATGCCCGCTTTTCCCACAGCTGTTTGCTCTCTATATTGAACCCTACATAAAACACCTGATGTTGAACAAGGACATACAGCCTCCAAGATTAAATAGGGTCGAACTGAAAATAACTGCAAATGCAGACGACATTGCAGTATATGTCACCAACTCATGTATAGCTATTAACCTTATATCTAAGGAGGCAAAAGCATTCGGTGCTTTCTCTGGATATAAGCGCAATTTATCCAAAACGCAAACGATACTTAATTTTGAAACAACTACCTGACCCACTTTACTAATGGGAGCTGCAGATAGTGCCACATACTTGGGGGCTTGGCTCAGCAGCAAAGTGGAAAATATAGTTACTCTTAACTATGAGCCGCTTTTAAAGGTAGTTATTTCTAAGCTGTGCCAATGGCATCGCCTCCATTTGAGCATTTGGGGAAGATGTAATATTATAAAAATGATTTTTTTTCCAAAATTCCTTTATCTTTTTCATTCTATACCTGTGCGGTTGCCTGGTTTGTTTGTTAGGCGTCTTGAAGGGGCTATTGGTAGTTTCATATTGGGGTATAAGAAAGCTAGACGGTCCATCAGATATATAAAATTGCCCTATGAGCAGGGGGGTTTTAAATTGACGGATGTCAAATTCTATTTCTGGAACTCATTTATGGGTCGAATTCAAAGCTTACTGGTTGGCGAGAAGTAAGACTAGTCGTTGGGTATCAATTAGCACTAGATTCAGATATCAGGTATGCAATGCACAAGCTAATGGATCATAACTATTTTAAGAGGGTGAGATTCAGGGTGATAAGGGACGGAGTTCGAATATGGCGAGAAATTTGTATCAAGTTTTCTTTACCAACCGTCCACTCGCTTACCCTCAGTGGGGTATTCCATTATTCTGCAATATTTTTTATGACAATGTGGGGCAAGCTTGGGGGAATAGTGTATTACAAAATCTTGGCCAGCTTTACGATGTTTATGGACTACGATCTTTTGCAGTACTACGGGAGAAATATGGCCTTCCGCAACAATCTTTTTAAAAATATCTTCAAGTCAGGGACTATCTTGCTCATAAGTGCGAATATAAAGAGGAGCACAAGACTCCTGCTAAATATTTGTTAATGTGTCAATCTCCAAAATGTGATACAAGTACAATATATTGGAAGTTCATGTCTCATGTTAAAGATGATAGCGCACAGGTAGCGGTAAAGTGGAGTCAGTGGTTAACAACTATAGTAACTGGTGCAAAAATACAAGAGGCTCAGGAAATACTGGACCGAGCAATAATATCTGTTAATCTTAACAATTTAAGATGGTATATTTGCTGTATTATACACCTGAACTTATTTCTAAATGGACACCTTCTATAAACTCATCACGTGTGTATTGTCCTAAATGTCATTTATTTGCAGCAATAATATTCTCACTAGGGATTGGCCCTACCAGATGTGTGCTAATCCCACTATTACATTCAATTCACACTTGGGTATGCCTGGTCTTGTGATGCAAAAAGCGCTGAAGGCTAGTCCACTGCCCAAAACTGTAACCTGTAAAGATAATTATGTGTGTGATATGATGAATTTGCTTACATGAAGGCGATCCTTTCTTAGAACAAGAACCCTCACTCACCGAGTGTCCCTCACTCACTCATTGGGTCTCCTCCTCACACCCAGACTGTGAAGTCTATGGTGTGGGCTACAACTCCCTGAGTGGGAGGAGCAGAGGTGTTTTGATGAGCGATGGTAAAGGGGTCAGTAAGGGACAGAGTGCTAGTGAAAATACAATGTGTAGTGTTAGTTAAAACTACCTCCAGGGGGCCAAAATACCTTTATTCTATAGGCCCAACGGGGTAGGGTTAAAAAGAGGATCAGAGTTGTGAACCAGATATACCTGTCTCAATGGTCAACATGTTTCTGCCCACAAGTGGTCCCCAAAAGGAATTCCAAGGCATTCATCAGGACCTTAGTGGTTAGTCACTCTGTTCACAGTGTTTCTATAATATAAAAAGTTATTTATAGTGGCCAGTCAAGGATCAAGACAGCCACTGTGATGATGGCCCGTATGTGTGGTGGGTCCACCGTCGTTCTTCTCAAAGAGTAAGTGATATCCACCCTCAAGCCACTAGGTACATCCAGAAGTACCCTACTGTAGCGTAGTGCTTTCTTCCTTTACGGAGTCCTAGCCTTCAGCCCTGTTTGCATCACAAGACCAGGCGTACTTAAGTCACTGGCGTAACAAAGCTTGAGGGGGCCTCCATGCAAGGCACGTGGAGGGGCCCCCTCCTGGCTCAATCAGGAGCTCTGCAGTCAATGATGTGCTGAGGGGGCCCCCTGGAGCTTGGGGGCCCAGCGCACCGCGAGGGCTGCCAGGACCTGTGTTATGCCCCTGACTTACGTGTGAATTGCATTTATTTGCAGCAGACATAATCCACATGTTTATCGAAAGCCCGAGGCTAAAAGAGTTTTGGAATAGCCCATTTCAATTAATATCTACCAGTTGGGGTTGTAATTTCGGTAACTAACAAAGAAATTTTTAATTGATTTGCAGACCGTAGGGAACCGAATCTTAGGTCCCTGATTTCGATCATTATAGTAAGTGCACGCTTATGTATTGCTAGGGCATGGGTTGATGTAATATCGCATAGAGTATCCTCATTTTTGGCCATACTTCGACAGATTTAGGAATGTGAAATGGCAATTGCCAAGGCACGGGGACCCAGAGCAGATAAAAAGGTGGACAATCTTGTCCAAACTACAATGGACGTAATATTTTGTATTGAATTCGTTGGGATACTTGTGGAAAGATGACTTCAATTGATCCCCGTCTTATTAAGGTTTATTTGCTTCTGTTAATATGTGACTAAAAAAATGGTATAAGATTCTTTTGATCTCTCCAACTGTTCAAAAAATGCTTTTCTTATTTAAGGAACTAATCATGAAAGTATATCAGAACGGGGAGGGTGTACTCACAAAACTGGAGGTATCTTTATTAGAGAAGGGAGTAAGTTTATACAAAACCAGGGTAATATCATTTTTACATATATACTGTTAAGGTTTCAGTTCCAGGAATAAGAGTTCCACCAACTAACAGAGTCTGAGGCATGAAATATTTTGAAAGTAGATCATTTGTTTTTTGATAAACCAATTTTTGTTTTGTTTATAAACTCTCAGTACATTTCATCTCAAGTTCAACACATTGGCGGTATGTATACACCATAACATTGCATTCGCAGTTACAAGCCATTCAATCATTGTTCTCCAGCCCTTAATATGACCACCATTTGCCCCAAATCTTAGTATGCTTCTGTGGACAGCCCCAAGCTTTGTAAATTGATTGTTCCATCTTGGCACACCAGTCAACCCGCACCGCCATGGAAGTAGATAATTTCTTATAGTGAGTGGTTGATGGTTCAATATGGAGATATGGAACTTAAGACAATCTTATTTTAAATATTTACAATGCAGAAGATGTTACCAACGACTAGCGAGGAGTAAAAATATCCATATCTAGTATCTCTGCTTTCTATTATTTCATTCCCCTTCTTCTGGGTTGACTGCTAACCGCCATATTACGATTGTTCAACCCAGGAAACGGAGAAGTGCAGAACAGTTCATCGCTCCTGCTGGAACTGAAATTCTGGTAAGTGCATTCTGGCAGTTGCATCTGCTGTAAGTGAAGCAGCGCCTTTGGAGGTGAATCTGCTGTAAGTGAAGCAGCGCCTTCCGAGGTGAATCTGCTGTAAGCGAAGCAGCGCATTCAGAGGTGAATCTGCTATGATTGAAGCAGAGCCTTCTGAGGTGGATCTGCTGTAAGCGAAGCAGCGCCTTCTGAGGTGAATCTGCTGTAAGTGAAGCAGCGCATTCAGAGGTGAATCTGCTGTAAGTGAAGCAGCGCATTCAGAGGTGAATCTGCTGTAAGTGAAGCAGCGCATTCAGAGGTGAATCTGAAGTAAGTGAAGCAGCGCCTTCTGAGGTGAATCTGCTGTAAGTGAAGCAGCGAGTTCTGAGGTGAATCTGCTGTAAGCGAAGCAGCGCATTCAGAGGTGGATCTGCTGTAAGTCAAGCAGCGCCTTCAGAGGTGGATCTGCTGTAAGTGAAGCAGCGCCTTCAGAGGTGGATCTGCTGTAAGTGAAGCAGCACCTTCAGAGGTGGATCTGCTGTAAGTGAAGCAGCACCTTCAGAGGTGGATCTGCTGTAAGTGAAGCAGCACCTTCAGAGGTGGATCTGCTGCAAGTAAAGCAGCACCTTCTGAGGTGAATCTGCTATGATTGAAGCAGAGCCTTCTGAGGTGGATCTGCTGTAAGTGAAGCAGCACCTTCTGAGGTGAATCTGCTGTAAGCGAAGCAACGTCTTCTGAGGTGAATCTGCTAGGAGTGAAGCAGCGCCTTCTGGAGGTGAATCTGCTAGGAGTGAAGCAGCGCCTTCTGAGGTGAATCTGCTAGGAGTGAAGCAGCGCCTTCTGAGGTGAATCTGCTAGGAGTGAAGCAGCGCCTTCTGAGGTGAATCTGCTGTAAATGAAGCAGTGCATTTTTTATGCAAGGCAGGGAGAACCACTGTTATCGCAGCAATAGTTACAAGTCTATAACTACTATACCAATTTGTGTTTTTATGTTCAATAAATGTGTAATTGCGCTGAAGATGTTGATAATAGGCATACTTCCATTGCACAACCTTTCTTAAAGCACAAGCAAGCTGCTGGCCCCAATTTCCTCGATATGAATTGTATTTAATATAAGTAGATACAATAAAAAAGCGAGTAAAATAGATTTAAAAACACATACTACTGACTAGCTTTAGTTTTCAAACAGCCAATTACGACCGACCAATAAGTCGGAACTTAACCCATGTTCAATAATCGAGCTTCTAACCTCACAATAATGTTAAAGCATGTAACAGCAAGTCCTATGACGCGAAGCATACTTGAAATGCAAGTCGTATTATTGCAGCCAGTACACTGGATCCAATTTCAAAATAAATGTAAAATTTCGGTAGAGCTGCAGAACGACATGTCCTATAAAACAGTACAAATCCTTGTGCAACAGCTGCTGTGGCTGTCTGTAACAAACACAATACGTCGGCATTTAACAACAGACCTCTGAAAACCTTCACCCAGAGGACAGATGTCTGCTTCATTTGCATCTTATCAAAATTCGCACCTCCCTCGAGCCCCCAGCGCAGGCGACAGCCGGCTGCTATTAACTCTCATAAGTGACAGCTCGTAACAGCCCATGCCAATTCAAAGTAAACCCGGTTTGCTGGTTTCTGGTTTTAGTGCACTGATTTGTGTACAAAAACCCTACCTACTAACAACCATCGCACACTTCGGCAACCTAAAGAAACCCACGACAAGTTTGAGATGAATGTAAGATATTTCCACAAAACTAGTTAAATGTTTTGCGTTTTGCACTTTATCATAAACAAATTATTACCCGGTAAATGACGACAGGTACCGCGTTCTTTATCAAAAGAATCGCTGTCTTGAAACTATTTGTTACAATAGACTAAATGTTCAGCATACTTATTGTTACACTGCATGATTTTAGTTATTAGTATATCTATAAACAGGCATTTGTGCTGGTTTACAAAATAGCAGACAGCCATCATCCCCTGGCAGGCATTCAACAGAACCATTTGAAAGACAGCACAGGGGTGTAAGGCACAATAGGGACTCGTGAAACCGCCGTTTTGGGGCAGATTACTACGATACTGTCCAGCAGTCACAGGAGCGTGGTACTAGGTTTTTTTCTCAGCGCGAGACACTTTGAACAGGTTGAGACCCACCTGTGGTAACCATTAGGCAATTAATTTAGGACTCCAAAGGCAGCAACCAACATTCCTCAGCATATATGGTACGCCAGAAACTTTTACAACTCACCATATTTTGTATACGAGAAGAATGCTTACAGATTGTAAATTGAAACTGTCCTCAGACCCTGTGCCTGTAACTGTTCTCCCGGTCTTAACGTTCAATTAAACAAACTGTTCCTGTTTTCCAAAACGCCTCTTGTCTTTTGTTTTTTAAGGGCAATCCAACGTAAGCAACATTTTGGCGAGCCACCATTGCAGCCGATTGGGACCTGGAACCTGAAGCCAAAGGAAGGATACCCGCCCAGAACAAATCGAGATTGTGCAACGAGAAAGGTGGGCAGACAGAGCAATTGATTTAAAGTTCAGCTGAATCCCCGGGGCGAAGGTCCGTCCTGAAGCAGCCGTCACAGAGGATTAGAGAGTACATCAGAACCCAAAACAAAGGCTAAAGCATTTGGCTAAAGACAGATAAGAGAATTATTATTAGAATTATGGGCCATCTTTGAAGAAGCTAAAACCAATAGCCCCACAATGCAGGTAGCGAGCAAGCAGTCTGCACCTCACCCACCATATGCAAGGATGGATGTCCTCACACAAGCTCCCCCTGCATTAGGATATTCAAATCCAACAATAGTAGAAGCCGAGGAGCCACCCACCTAAACAAGGACAGCCCAAGAAAACCAAAGGCAAGCAAGCCCAAACACCTCCAGTGAAGCCCAAGCACCTAGGGAAGGTCCCCAGAATGGTCGACTCCCCATCCTCAATGCTCAACATGCGACACCTGAAAGGCAATTAAAATCCACACTCCCACTGGTTCAAGCGGGCATACATGAGTGTCAGGAAAGTTTGTGGGGTTAGAGGGGGGGGGGGGGGGGTCTCGATAGTGACTGAGCTCAGGAGAGAAGGGAGCTCAAGTCCCCCGGGAACCAATGATGAGGGAGAGGCCACACGATTTGCCCAGGTTGCAGAGGAGGAAGCGGAGAGTGAATTTGAAAGTGAAGCCAGGTCAATGAAAGCGACACGCAGCTTAGAGCAAAAGAGACAGGCCAGACGGCGCATGGAAGAGAGGAGTGATCTGATGCTCAAGAGAAAACAAGCATTGAAAATGCAATAGGTCTCGCCTTTGATTAAGTTAAAGCCATTTGCTTTGCTAATGGTATTGTATAGCAAAGCAAATGGATTTAACTTAATGAAAGGCGAGACCTATTGCATTTTTAATGCTTGTTTTCCCTTGGGGAGAACTTCCGGAACACCCCTTGATAGAGATATTCAAATATCTGAAGAATATAAATAAAGATTTAAACACATGCATTGTTCAGATGAGTGATGTCAGCAGGAGGGATCATGGGAGCTTGCTGTGCAGAACTTTCCGTTCTGCTGCGAGCTGCATTTGTGTAGCAAAAGATTCACTAATCCTGCACAGCGGAGTGGGGCTGTAAGCAGTGACGTACCCCCCACCCCCCATGCTATGAATGGGGCAGTAATGGCGCACTAAAGTCAATGACGGGACAGTGACCTGTCTGCAACAGCAGACGTTCCTCTCAGCATCTCAATTTGCAGTGTGTCGGCACTGAGATCCCTGTTCCTTAAAGAAACAGAGCAGATAATGCCCCTTATAGTAAGCGATTGCAAAAAGAACTATTGATGGACAGAATGCAGAACAATGTCATACATTCACCCCAGTACAGAGATCTGGGCCTAAATCCATCGTTTTTTTTGCTCCCCATGCCATTCCAGTTTGGACCCAGCCATATGCAAATCAGTCTTGACCCTGTGCCTCATGGGAACAGTCCAGCCCGAACTGCCAGGCCAGGTCCTCTCTGGACTGGAAACAAGCATCCTAGGACCGGTTTCTGGGTTTCACCCCTCTTCTGCCAGATCAGCTTGATTACAGTGGCATGGGGGTGAATGTTTTGCCAATGTGCAACATTCCGTCCATCATCTTGTGTGTTTTGCTGTTCGCCCTATGAGGGAAGGGTATGCCCAGACGTGGGTCCCATGCTCACTACGCCACTGGAGTCAAGCTATCCTGGCTGAAGAGAGGTGAAACCCCGAAACCGGTCCTAGGATGCTTGATTCCGGTCCAGGGAAGACATGGCTTGGCAGTTCGGGCTGGACTGTTCCCAGGAGGCACAGGGTCAAGACTGATTTGCATATGGCCATGTCTGAACTGGGGTGGCGTGGTGAGCAAAAGAACGATGGATTAAACCCAGATCTGTGACTGGGGGTGAATGTTTTGCCAATGTGCAACATTCCGTCCATCATCTTGTGTGTTTTGCTGTTCGCCTTATAGTAAGCAGCCACAACAAAGAATTACACATTATGAATGGGAGGTGGGAGACAGCATAAATGAGTCGGTAGGATCGCTGTCAGCTCCTTCCAAGTCGGTACAGGCAGAGAGAGAGCGAGCTCCGCAGTTACCCCCTGCCTTCACAGTGTGAATCCATGCCATGCTTTGTGGAAGTAGGTGTGGTTGCAAAACATTGTGCATTGCCACGAGTAAGCGCCCTCCACGTACCCGCCAGGACTAATTGCTGAATTTTTTTTTGTTTGCACTTTAAATTAATATGGCGCGAACTCGGCCCGGAGGTATTGGTGCACTTTAGATGAGCACCAGTTACGTTACACAAGGACACGTTCATTTTTGGTACGCACGCGGAGATTAAACGATTTGCCCAAAATCACAGCAGGTTAAGAGCGACGCTGAGATTCGAACCTGGTTCCCCAACTACAAGTTCGGAAGCTCTGACCATTGCGCCACATGCTTGGCTTGTTTTTTTCTGCCCTTTACTATGTGCCACGAATGCTCGCAGGTTCTCTTACAAAATGGACTGCAGCTGTGCGTACTTTTTCATGTAGCTTAGACAGTAAAAGCCGCTATGGATTGCTTTGTATAAACACCACGCGTTGTGCCTTGAGATTTCTGTTGCCATGCTGCGTTCTGCGAAGAGAAGCTGCCCTTTTCGAGTAAAGTAAACAAGTCTGTAAGCGCTCGCCAGGCAGCCGCGGTTGACGTCGACTTTTTGCTTTTTCTGCCGTCTCATTTGGACGGCCTGCTTTCCTTCTGATCTTTATGGGGCCAGGTGTTTAGCTCCATAAAGATAAGAAACCTTTTACTTCAGAAGCAGGCGAGGCCGTCCAAGTGGGACGGCAGAAAAAGCTGAGCGAAAACGTCACCAACAGCTCTTTCCCAATGGCTGGCCGCCGTTTAGCATAAACGGTGACGCCGGCCAATGGGAAAGAGGGGTGGAGCTTAAAGCCCTTTACTGAAAAATCCCCAAAACATTGAATCTCGCCAGCGAGACTGCACATGTGCGCAGCCTACGCTAGCGAGACCTAAAAAGGGCATGCAACCAGGAATTAGAGCAAGAGCACAGAACAGCGCACTCTTAAGAGGGAAGCAGGCCAGGTACAAGACGCAGCGCTGGGAAGAATAAGAGGTAGATAAAAGGCTACGGTTTACCCTGATGACCACTGTGTATTTGTACTACTTACATGCACTATTACTGAATTATTGTGTGTATTATGTTTATATCTCCAGGAGGAGCCCTTGCAATGTGTTAGCAAGTGTTTATGATACATACATATTTTTATAACTGCAATGTGTGGTCCCTTTTCTCTTAACCTTCACTATATGATTAGTACTGGTAAAAAAAAAGCTGCTTCACACTCCATTTCGACTAAGCCTGAAGGCTGCTCTCCACAGCTACCGCTTAGAGAGCTTTCTAAGGTTGTCTAAGACCACTTAAATCACCATAAGGGTTGTCTGGATTAGTACAAGGTGCTCAACTTACATAAGTGTGAACCATATATTAAGCTAGACTCCTACATTCCAGACCATCCTCTCCAACCCTCTCAGAGAACCTAGTCTTAACCTTAGAACTCTGAACAGGTGTAATTTTCTACAGGTCCCAACTACTCATTGCAAAACACTAATGACCAAATCTCATATCAAACCCATGCTTCTCAACTGTAGGTCAGTCGATAAACACCCTGCAGACATCGCTGATCTCATCCAGCACAAGACCTTGACCTCTTAATCTTAACGGAAACCTCAATCAATCAATCAGGGGTTTGTAAATCGCACAACTTATCCGTTGGGGTCTCAATGCGCTGGGGGGGTGGGGGGGTGCAACTCAGAGTCATTCGAAGAGCCAGGTCTGGAGGTCTTCCCTGAATTGGTGCAGTGTTGGGCTTCACCGGAGGTGAAGGGGGGAGATCGTTTCAGGTCTTGGCTGTGATGTAGAACGACCTTCCATCTGTTTTGTTCCTGTGAACGCGTGAGACAGTGGCTAGGGCGAGGTCGGCTGAGCAGAGGTTTCTCTTGGGGATATGGAAGGAGAGGCAGTTGCTGAGATATTGTGGTCTGATGTTGTAGAGGGCCTTGTAGGCATACGTGAGCCGCCTGAAAGTTACTCTTCTTTCGACGGGGAGCCAGTGGAGGTAGCGGAGGTGTTAGGTGATGTGGTTGTGCCATGGGATATCGAGGATCAGTCTGGCTGCGGCATTCCGGATGGTTTGGAGTTTGCGGAGGAGTTTTTCGTTGATTTTGGCATTGAGGGCATTGCATTAGTCAAGTCTGCTGGTGATGAAGGGCATGACTGACTGTGTTCCTGGTGTTGGGGGGGGGGTTATCAAATTGAATGTTTTGCGTAGTATGCTGAGGGTGTTGATCTGGCGATTCATAGTGAGCGATGAGACCAGTATGATACTATGGTTAAGTGCATGGTCTGTTGGGGTGGGTTTCTGTGAGCAGGGGAGCACCAGGTGTCATCCCATGCGAATTGGGCGAGGACGAGGACCCCTGTTTTCTCTGAGTTGAGTTTCCGGCAGCTGATCTTCATCCAGGTTGCGACGGCTGTCATCCCATCTTGAAAGTTGTGCATAGTGACGTCTGGTTGCTTGGTGGGGGGAGGGGAGGATGAGTTGGGTGTCATTGGCGTAGAAGACGAAGTTGAGCCCATGGTTTCTGATGATGGTTGCGAGGGGGGCCATGTAGACGTTGTAGAGGTTGTGGCTGAGCGAGGATCCTTGGGGCACTCCGCATCTGGTCTCTGCCGGTTCTGGTCTCTGTCGGTTCCGAGAGGAAGGGTGGGAGTCTTATTCCCTGTGTTCTGCCCGTGAGGAATGAGCGTATACAATCTAGGGCCTTTCCATGGATAACAGCGTTGTGGAGTCTGGTGGTTAGTGTGCGGTGGGAGATGGTGTCGAAGGCTGCTGATCGGTCCAGGAGGATGAAGGCTGCCGTATGGCCTTGGTCGAGGAGGGCGCAGATGTCATCTGAGGCGGTGAGGAGGGCGTTCTTGGACACTTCCTCACCTATTATGGACATTCTCGTTCCACCCAACTTTGACATCACCCAACTAAAGGCGGCTTAGTATGCATTTTACACCCCTCGTTCACCCTAAAACAAGCTCGTACTGCTCCAGTGCCCTCTTGTGAATAGGTATCGATATATGGAACAACAATAAGATAGTATGCACTCTACACACTCTCTACAACCCCCCAGGTAACAATCTTCTTTTTATTTAACAGCTAATGGAGACCATTGTATCTACCTCAGACCAAAACACCAACAAGATCTTCATTGGGGATTTCAACATTCACTGGAATGAGACTAAGGACCATTTACTGAACATCTTCAAAGCCTTCCTCTTGGACCTCAACCTCACTCAATCATGTGCCGTACACACAATAGAGGTGCAACCCTCAACCTTATCTCCAAAGACAATGTCTTACAAATGGAATCCATATCCCCTTGCAACTGGTCTGATCACTATCTAGTTTCCTTCCTTATCTTGGGCAACACGCTAGCTCGAAAGGGTCAATCACGTAAAACTAAGCAATGGACCAGAGACCTTAGAAATATTAACCTTACCAAGCTATCTATCAGCAACAAAATCTTACAACCCCCTACAAACATGATGAATGTTAACGATCTCAGAGATCACTATTTCCCATCTATGTCAGACATTCTTGATATAGTTGCTCTGAAAAGCTAAAAAGACTCCCTTGCAAACAATCCAAACCCTGGTTCAACTGCTACCTTAATAAAGAAAGGTGTAAGTTAAGACTATCTGAGAGAATCTCTCCCTCCATCTCTCACCTCAAGCATTTGAGGGCGACGAGAAGTGCCTATAATAAATACATAACTAGATTAAGTCAAAAATAGACCCAAAAAACGATTTGAATTTATCAAGCAACAAGCAACCCCCAAGTAACTCCTATTCGGGAGAGAAGGGATCGTCACTTTGTAGAAACGACTTATCCACCCATTTCATGGAGAAGACCAAGCAGATCGAATCAGACCAACATCTTGCCTCCCAACATCTACCAAACCATTCCTTTCCCAATCGCCTCCCCATTCAACAATGAGGTAATACCCCCCAATCCAGGCTTCTCCACAAAAAACAATCGGTCTCGCCTTTGGGACCTTATATTTGTTTAGCCATGCAACAGTTGCATACCTAAACACTTATAAGGTCCCAAAAGCGAGACCTATTGGCTATGCCGCAAAAGTGATAGTGATCGCGATCAAACATCAAAGCGGCCGTGTGGCCACTAAAGTGAAAGTAATTGCGGTAAAAGTGGCGCGCGCGCCCGCGCACATGCACTGTAGCTCTAGGCTGGCCTGGTAGCACTTTTTGGAGCCCTCTCAATAAGTCTCGCCAGACCAGCGCATGCGCTGGGTCAGGCGAGACCTAACAATGCTACCTGGAATGCTTTCAAATTTCCAGGCGAAGTCGACATACTCAACATAATAATATCGCTAAAACCCTCCAACCATTTCTTTGATCTTGTGTCAGCTAAATTTACCAAAGAGCTAAAATCCTCCATTCTTCTGCTCTGGATTAGGATTATTAACGCATCCCTATCTCAGGGCCTGGTTCCCGACTGTCTAAAAATAGGGCAGGTCATTCCTATACTCAAAAAGCCTAATGCAGATCAGTCTGACCTCAACAACTTCCGTCCCATTACCAACCTCCCCACACTAGCAAAGGCCATTGAAAAATGTGTACACTTGCAACTCTGTGACCAGATCGAAAAGTTCCATCTTCTGGACGACTGCTGATCTAATCTGGCTTCAGAAAGGGACATAGCACTGAAACAGCGCTAACAGATATGGTTGATGATGACCCGAGACCTGATCAGAAGGAATTATGCCTACTTATACTTCTAGATCTATCCTCTGCGTTTGACATGGTCAAACATGATGGCATGATCAGCCTTCTGGAGACAAGGATGGGGCTATCCGAACCTGTTGCAAGCTGGTTTGAATCATTCCTACATAACAGATCTCAAAGAATAAAAGTCAACCATACTCTCTCCGACTCCACTCCGGTCTAGATCGGAGTACCTCAAGGATCCATGCTTTCTCCTACGCTATTCAGTTTTTTAATGGAACCCCTCTCATGGAAATTCTAAAGCACTGTAATATTCTTTATCACATCTATGCAGACGACACTCAATTATAATTGAAAATCTCACTCCCTGAAGAAGTTAAGACTCTCAACCACACCCTGCTGCAAACCCAACATTGGCTAACCCACAACCACCTCATGCTCAACGCCTTCAAAACGTAATTACTCCTGATCTCCCCGTCCCCCCCCCCCCCAACTGCTCTGTCCCTATACATGAACGGCTGAAACAACTTACAGCTCTCGAATTGCGTCCCGACCATCATGGACTCCATGAGATCCCTCAGTACAACTTTGGACAAATACCTGAATATGCAAGATCATTTCAGCGCAACAACCAGGGGAGCCAACTACAAGCTGAGCATCCTAAAGAAAATCAAACCTTTCTTGCCCCCTGAAGATCTTCATATGGCAATACAATCCCTAGTCATTTCCAGATTAGACTACAAGATTGTTACACTCGCAGGCCTTCCCAAAACAAGGTTGGCACCATTAAGAGCGGTGCTGAACTCAGCAGATAGGTTAGTCACGGAATCTAGGAAATTTGATCATATCAGTCCAGACCTAAAACTTTAAACTGGCTCCCGCTTGAAGCAAGGATCCAACTGGAAATAGCCTGCATGACTCATAAGGCGCTACACCACAACACTCCCATTTACGTGGCCATTAAACTTGAACGTTCAGGGGGCAGTAGCTACTTGAGAAGTGCCAATTCCCTATCGCTGAAACCGCAGAAGCTCAACAAGAAGACAAAATACAACCGTTATTTCTCTGGCCTAGCCCCTAGAATATGGAACTCATTGCCACCCACTATCAGAACCAACCACTCTATTACTGCCTTCAAAATAGAAATGAAAAGATTTCTGATGAACAAATAGCTCTATTAAGAACCCTTTTGAGTGCCTCAGTAGGAATAATGTTGTCAATATCTGATTGTGAGTCAACCTGCTTGATGGTGCTCTGCAGTTCTTGCTGTTCTCTCACTATTTTGCCATTTACTCTGTATCAGCTGTCTATGATTTGTTCAGCGCTCCGATACCCGGATGGGTCACGTCCGCGCTTTATAAAACTCTTCAAATAAAAAAATAACAGCAGGGCTCAGAGTCATAATGTCCCGTCGACAAAGGAGAGGGGCTGAACAAGAAATAGGGGAATAAAGTAGCTTGGTACAAACCCACCCGCAACGCAGGAAAAACAAAATGGCACATTTGCATGCACACTAGGGAGGCAGCGACCAGGACACACACTGCTTCACACAGGATAAAGAGTATCCCAAAAGATTAGCAGAGGAGGCACTTCAGCTGACACCGAGGGTCCCTGCATGCTGAGACTTCACCACGCAGCGGTCTGGCATCTCTGTGAGAGGTTGTCCAGTTTGTGATCAAGACGGGTTCCTACATTCTTTCCCACCAAGTAATAGGGTTGGATTGTCCCTTGGAGGGATTCTTGGCTTCACACCTACACACACTCTAGGTACACTCAGAGTAGGGTTTGCATAGTAGGAGTACACCTGATTATTGCCTTGTCTCATATGCCTGCATATATACACTGTTTTAGCACCATGGTAGAGGTAGAACTGTATCTACTATTTACTCTTTTGGTGCTTGTAATCACTTTCATCTGCTTCTGTCTGATTATCACAGCACATGTATGTTATACAAGAATAATGGTGGTTCAATAAATATATTGAAAACGTCCCACTGTGTAATCTGTATATTTCTCTGAGCACTAGTAAGCACGAGTTACAGAGTGAAAGGTCCTGACCCGTTTCCACGATCCCGGAGGGGTCAGCGTTGTCATGTTCTGTGGTTGCCAGACACCAGTCGCACCCTGTTAAGGTTAGGGGGGCTTATGATGGCATTGTGAGCTAGCAGGTCTCCATATCCTGTGGGGGTGCTCGGACTCAGTCTAGGCACCTCACCCAAAGATTATGTTGTCCAACAAATGCACACATCCTACGGATTAGTAGGAACTACATGACATGGTGCCGCCAACGTTGGTTGGGTTCTTATTTAACGGTTGGTTAGTTCAGTCGTGCTTTTCTCAGAGACCCCTACTCACTTCCAAACCAGAGATGTTCATGGTGTGAAGGGAAATCCGCCTCAGCTGAGTAGGTATACCCTATGTATTGGCTGTAGGTTATTCAAGCTTGTAGATTTTTTTTTTCCATATTGTGCTAGCCCCATCTCCATAAATGAATCTACTAAACGCCAACTCATTTCACACAATGTCCATAAACGGAGAAGCAGGTGGAGAAGATGCAGTTATATAATATTGTGGGAAATTTGGTTTTGTTAACAGTTTTGTATGAACTGCAAATGTTTATGCTTCTAAATTATGCGCGCGCTACAACACTCTATGTGCTATCGGATTCAATCACAAAGTTTGATTTTCAGGTTTTACTTCACCACAGACAAAGTGAGTACAGGACTACTCACTTCCACTTAGCATTCAGTGTGCATTGTGTAACCAAAGAGTGGAAAATCCTTTTATTTCAAGGCTGCTTTCCTGGAAACCAGGTATGCCCCTTCTTGTTGGATAGCCTTTCAAAGAATTTCGACAAGTGAGTAACGATGGTGTTGAAAATATCCACACCCATCCCTTCCCTGTGCTGCATAACAAGATACTTCACCTAATGCAAGACTTTGAATAAATACATCTTCCATAAAACGTATGATTGGGTGTTTAGGTTCTGAAGAGTACAGGTTTGATACAATTTTATTACATAGCAGGTGCCAAAGAATTGTCTCACCCAATTCAAGTTTTCATTGAAACAGTAACAAACGACAGGCTCCATTCCTCAATGTAAATTTATAGCATGCAGTGGCGGCTCCTCGGCTAAGGCGGAGGAGCGTCGCCCCACTGCTCAAAGGGAAAAATAAAATGATGATAATGTATCGTTATTATTTTAGTTTTCCTATTGCAGTTTGTGTCTCTCGGGCAGGGCTGACCAGAGTAGGGGGAGGAGTGGTTTGCACTCCCTGAGTGCGCAGGACTGCTTGGCCGCCCTCTTGGGCCGGCCAAACAGTCATTCGCACTTTGCATGTTCCCCAACAGGCTGTAATGCACAGCCTGGTGAGGTACATGGCCAGCCTCCCATTCCACGCCTGAGCTCCGATCCACATTGCTCAGACTAATCACAACACTGCATTGCAGCTTTGAGATTGGCTCAGGGGAGCCTGGGAGACAGGGTGCTTCGTACTGCTGGACCAGAAACGGGAAGAAGAGTACGGAGGAGAGGCGGCGGGCAGCCGTTTTCAGGTAAGCGCTTTTTTCTCCCCTCCTCCAGACTCACCACCCAGGTCTGCGGGAAGCCGTTACAAATAGCATGGATGGTAAGTGAGGAAGTCATGAGTGCCAGACTTAACTCCACCTGAGGGTTAGCAATGTGTATCCATGTCCTGAGGCAGGCAGCTTAATTACCCTTTAATACAGTTAAACATGCAAGTCAATGCTAAATCATCAGCTCTTTTAAGTTTTGGAAACCCTGGTTTAAAATCAACCATAGCATACAATACAAAAGTGTAGACAAACGGAATATCTTTCTGTTGCTTTCACGCTGCACAAAGCTGGATCACGTCAGCTAAGCTACCTCACCTATCGCCCCTTCTAAATAAAACAAGCATTGGCATAGCCAATAGGTCTCGCCTTTGGGACCTTATAAGTATTTAGTTATGCAGTACAATATCCTTGGTGCACTGTGGAAGCCCGCCAAGGACCCGAGGGCTGTTAACGCTTCTTGCGGCGAGGCTCCGGCAGGCTCTTCCAGTTCCTGTCAATGTGCAGGTATAACCGGCTCCCTTGTCTGGCCCTGGCGTGTATGGGGTTCTCCAGTGTCGCAATATCATGCAAGTGTGGGTTGTATTCATTCGACATAGCATATATCCATGACCTGTCAATTACAAGCAGTGACATAGCAATGGTACCTTAGGCAAGCAAGGAAAAATAATCTGTCGTTCCCCCTATATTCTGTATTAAAAAGTCCTAATTGAGGGGCAGTGCCCACCTCAAAACCCTAGTCCATGCTGCCACTACACCTGCCACAATATTGATAGGTACACCCCGATCACGAGGGTATGTTAAACACTAGTACCTTTGCTTGGGACACTCGTCAGTAATTGGCACATCATGCCTACCTTATTTGTCCTACTGCAAGCATATGTGTAGACTTCGTTTAAAGGCGAGCCCCCACCACGGCCTCTCAGCTGTTAATTTACTCATGACTTTTATTGCTTTTACATAAAAGCCAGGTTCAGCAAATTGTTGGCAGAGCCTGCTCGTATGAGCAGTTCCACTGGGAGGCATGGTGACGCGCATGTCCTGCACGATTTACACACATGCAAGATGGTTCATGGAAAAGACCCTAGAATTAAACACTAGCCATAACTCAAAAACAACAATCAATAGGTTATGTATTTTGCTCACCAACGAACCAATGCTCAACGTCTAAGCTTATGTTTTAGCACCAAACACGGCTTCGTGTCTATTGTTGACGTGAGGGCACATTTTGTGCTAAAAAACATAAGCCCCATGGTGCGGCCATGAGGTTTCGGATTGGTTCTCAGAACTCGGATTTTCTGGGGCTCTTATACTGCTGTCATATACCCCCATCCTGGCCCGCTGACTCACACCCTTGCATGGCCGCAAATGACCAACTGACTAGGACAGAAGGATAGTGAGAACTCAGTGGCTGCTTGTAGCAGTGCTTCAGGAATGACCTCATTAGTATTTCCCCACATCTATTCAGACGTGCAGTAATTCCTGTCACCATTCCTCCCCTTGTACAGTAACTGGCTCAGCACCAGTCCTGCCTGCCTACAGAGGAAGCAATGTTTTAAAAAAACCCTCACCTTCTCCTCAGGTCCGCCTCACTTATGTAAGAGGTACTCGCTGCACTTTCACACAAAAGGCTGTAATGCTCCTAAAACGCCGAGCCATTGTTTTTCTGCACTGCCTCACTACGTGTGAATCTGTCCAGAGCCCTTGCAAGGAGCCACAGGGACAGCAAGAGATAAAATAAGTAATCCACGGTCAGGACCAAGAAAGAACGGGTTGTTAAGGCTGCAGAGGCCGGTGTTACAACAAGCTTTCGATGCCGCCATGATAAAGCCGGAGATTAGCCGAGAAGGAAGAGGCAGCTCAGCAGGCACAGGAACGGTACCTGGATGGCCGTCAAAAGACGCATGACACACGTTTGTCTGGGTAGATATGGAAGAAATCGTGGGCCACTTTTCATACAGAATGCACAGTCTGTCCTAAACAAGCACAGGTGTTTCACATATAAACTGTAATTATTGCCTTTCTCAATTACTGGCATTAAGCGGTGCCTAGTATCTTTCATATCATACCGATGTTACACAGTACTCTTGTTATTATCGGCTGCATGAGGTAACACACCTCATGCAGCCGATAATAACAAGAGTACTGTGTAACATCGGTATGATATGAAAGATACTAGGCACCGCTTAATGCCAGTAATTGAGAAAGGCAATAATTACAGTTTATATGTGAAACACCTGTGCTTGTTTAGGACAGACTGTGCATTCTGTATGAAAATTGGCCCACACAGCAAAGATATAAACATTGCACTATTAATAGTCAGTCCATGTTCAGGGTTTACCTTGCCGCGCGGCCGTGAAAGTGAAACCGATCGCGCTAAGGACACGATAATTAAAAAAAAAACATATGGCCCCTGCGTGCCTGCAGACGCTGAGGGCATATCTGGCGTTTCCCTTGCGGGAGCGAGCTGCAAGGCGTGATAATTGCTAACAGATGGTGCTGCTGCTCGCTCCCGCAAGGGAAATGCCAAACATGCACGAGTGCCCATAGACAGAAGTGCAAACATGCACGAGTTTTAACAAAAGTGCTGAGCGATGCCAAGAGGTCTCTCTATGCAGCGCTTGTGTCTGCGTAGGCGAGACCTAAAAATGAATGAGGCTTCCCCAAAAGCTGCCCTAGTACATCAGGTTACCAAAAGCAGACAATTCACCTGCTGAGAAACAGTAAGAGGCAGCTGCTGGCAAATCCTGTCAATGGTATGACCTGGTAGACCTCTAGTTTGGTGCCAGGTGAAAAATGTGCCTACTGGCAAACAAAGCCAGACCCACTGTGCTAGGTTTTTGGTTTTAAAGTGACACACATTAAAGTGACACTGTTCTTTGTACACATTGATCTTTTTTTATGCAATAATTAATCTGGTTATTTGATCATTGTGTTGGTTTTTGCCTCATCCAATCAATCGTCCACCACCACACCAGGAACAAAAAACTCCTGAAGAAATTATAATTTCATCGCATGTCAATGTTTGCTTCTTGAGACAACAACCATACCGAGGCAACAGTTAATAGCTTAGTTAAAACCACCATAGGAAATACAGATCTGTGTAATCACCGTTCGAATGGACGACTAACTTGCTATGGGTTAATAATACACAGATTCCTATTACAAGTATTGTTCAAATTGGTGTGTTATTTATAATACTGATTTATGTAGTGAGTGGGTGTAACCATTTATGTAGCGTGCACTGCTGACTCAAGTGTAAACAACAAATTCAGTGAAACAGTGTAAATCAATATGCCAAAGAAAAGGTTGCTACAGACACAACGTAGAAAATGTATCACTATTCCAGTCACCAGAAACAGCCATCATTGAAGCAAATATAACACAGTAACGAAAAACTAATACACCCTGAATAAAGATTGACCTTTCGACCTAATCTAATTTCAATCAATCTAAAGGATTATCAGCATAACAATTTAGCAGGATGTTCAGGTTTCTAATTCAGTAATTTACTAAACATTTTACACACAAACCATGCAGTCAAAACATTTCCTGAGAGATTAGTCACAAAATCAACTATATACAACATAGCAATGTGGAACGGACGTAAAATCCCATCCCCAACTCAACTGAGTCAATGATAAAAACTGACGCTTTATATGGGAGCATGTACCACGTGGAGTATGTTTATTCAAAACACAAGAAAAGCAAAACATTTCCGATTGTCCATATCAATCAATAACTTGACAGTTACTAAACACAATCTGAATATCAACAAAATCATTCCTACGCTTGACATCGACATTATATGTAATGGAGACCAGGCTTTCTGGTTGCATATTCCTCTTGCCAGGACCCCTAAAGGGAGGACTCGGACTGTTTGTCGGCCGAGTTTCAAGTGGGGTAGCCTTGGGATAAAGAGAGGTAATCTAATGCCTTTGATCAGATGAGATGGTGAACTCTTCACCAGTCAGACAGACTGGCTGGCTACAAATCGTTACTGGCCAGGATAATCGTCTGTTCTTGTTTACAACATGTTTTTTCTATTACATGCAGCTCCGGTGTGAGGAGGGAGTCCTATGATGAAGCATGTCACCCTCGGGTGAGTGAGGGGTCTTGTCCTAAAGAAAGGTCTCTCCACATCCTTAACACAACTTTTCACATTTCGAATTATGAGTTCAAGTCCTATTAATATTTAGGATGGTACAAGTTTTCTGAGAACGTACTTTTTGTGAATTATGCATATTCACCCACTCAGCATTCAGGTACTCATTCCATCCATCCATCCATGTAGGCGACAAAAAAAACCTGCTTCCAAAGGGGTGATCTCTGACCTCTGTCCTACCGGACACCTGTCATGGTCCTGCTTCATCCAACCACCAGGTCCTATAGGGTCTCTTCCTTGCTGTGAAACGAGGAGCTACAGCCCCATGCCATGCACTCTGCCTACACTGTTGACCTTCACCTCAGCCCAGTGTTAAACTTACTATAAAAGTTAAATGTCTGCCAACCTCAGTCCAACCCAAACTTTAATGGTCAGAACAAACTCTGCTTGAACCGTCTGCTGATCTAGCATGATTTAGTATGATGTCAGAAACATGGAAAGGAGACAGATGCCAAGATGGCACCAACCTAAATATATTTTTCCCTCGCCCCAGCAATACCAGTCGGTGCGATTATGCCACCTTCTTGTGACGTCACAAGAAGGTGGCTTAGTCTTAGGGGATCCGATTATCCCTCATGCAAGAGCAAGGGGCACGAAGCTTGCAGTATGCGGTACCCACATGATTCATCCTGCCGCCCAGATGGCCAAATGGTGGCCGGAGTGGGAGAGGATTAGGGATCCTAGCGTGCCCCCCCTCCTATCACTGCTCACCCCCAGAACAAGGTGGGCTCTCTCATTTGTTCAATCATCAAAAACGTGACCAATTTGTTGACTGGGTAACTGTTACAGTGGTGAAAGGTGGCAACAAGCTTCTTCATGTCTCAATCCGTGTTTTAGGTCTGGCTTGACGACACATCTATCTGCATATCTATTGTTACCAGTTCTATGAAATATAGGCATAGTGGGTTTGTCACCATCCACATAAACTCTGTCACTTCATGCCAGTGGCTGATGGTGCATGCTACTGACTGATGAAGCACTGAATGGAAGGCAGAATGGTACAACTGGAATAAATGGGAGACTATTAAAAATCAGAAAAGTACACTCCATTCTCACTGTATGTCTCAATTCTTTATCTCACATACGCTTTCTCTTATTTTGGTTTTTTCCCCTCGGCATTGCTAAAAAAATAATACAACTGACTTTAATGTGATAAACAGCATTTGTGAATTCCTGTGTTTCCATGTTTTGGTACATTAAAGCCAGACATAAGGGCTTTACCATTGCTTTTTTCTGAGGAATGTAATGCGAAGATGAATTCCCCATCCCCCGTCACTCATGTGCATACTACTTGGGTGTTCTTCTGAAACAGTATCTCATGCTTCAGTCAATGTACCCATAGGAGTGGATTTCCTGAATGGGGTAATGTTTCCATAAAGCAGTAAGCAACAAGAGTCACCCATTCTGCCCAAGGCTCTTCCCCAACATGGGGCAATCTGACATTATGGAGGGCACAGTGGCGCAAAATGGCAGGCCAGCAGACGATGGCCCTACAATCTTGTAAATGTAAGTGATGTGTACTATTATGCAGTTTTCAAGATATTCTGTACTATGTACAGCCTGAGATTTAATATCTCTAACCAAACAAAACTGGGTCTACGGCTGTCCTTTGGAAAGGTTTTGAGAAGACGGGGTTGAGTCAGAGGTCAGATGTGTCCCTTACATATGTCCCAGTGGTGTGGAATTCAATAAAATATCTACATGTCCATGGGAAGGTTGCTTCATAGTTCTACCTATCCTATAAAAAAATCCACTTGTCGCTTTTGTGCCCCGCTGTGCAGCGACAGATTATGGCGGCATTCTCATTACATAACTTGCATGTTTTAGGGGTTTTCATCAGCTCCTCTCTAATCTTTTTCTATACTGAGAAAGTTTGGAAATTTACTACTGACAAAGGCAGAAGTAAAACTTCTTCCAGAGTTGGGAAAAAAGGGGTTGTAGGAAAGGAGAGCTTGTAGACGCTCAGATTTTCACATGAGCAAATCTACACATACATATTTTCTTGTGCTAAAATGCAGATCACGAATATTTTCCAGGAGTACGATTTTCTGGCCTACTTTAGTAAATTCTTGTTAATTAATTAAACCTGTAAATATTCATTAATGCAAGGACATATATTATGGGGGCACTTTTGAGACTTTCTTTAAGAACTGGGCACCTAATTAGGTCGGCATTAACCAAGAACTTTTGTTTTTTACTAAAATTCTCTCCCTCAGCTGGCTTCACTGTGTGTGACAGCATTCTGCTCTTTCACAGGGAACATATATCAGCACACAAAGTAGTGTTGTTCAGTGCCAGGGACTACTGTGCTTTTTGAGACCAAAAGGTATTTTTGCCAATGTTTGTTATAATGGTGAGGACCCGACAGCTACCACAACAATACCTTTTTATAAAAAACATGTCAAAACATGACACACATTGACAAAACCAAAATGCTAACCACCAATGGCAGACCTTTTGGCTTTGATAATTCTTGTTTATTCTCATATTTCTCACAATCTTGTTGAAGCTGGTTATGCTGCTTCCATTATGAATATTGTTGGAAATTCTAACTTGCATCTACATTTTCCTAGATGATGCTTCAACAAAATGGCACCTAATATTTCATAGTAGTTTAGCAAAACATTTTTTTTCATGGTTGCATTTTTTGTGACCATTTTATTTTGAAAGGATAGGATCATCAATCTAACTTTCAACCTTCTTCAGATATTTGCATCTAATCAGGGAGCATTCTGGGAGCATTGTATGTAGCTTCATAGTGCTAATCTTTGCAAATGTATTAATTGTTTTTTACTGGAACCACGGTCAGTAGTGCGGTCAGAGCTTAAAGTTCCTTAGAGCGCTCATCCTAATAATAAAGTCTTTGCATTAATCAACCATAAATACAAGTTCGAACAGCATTAACATATTGATTCAAATTCTACTTTAACTGCAGACAATGATCCCTAATGTGGTACTGTACACTGGCAGCCAACGGGTTTGTGAAGCAGGGGTTTGGATCGACTTGTCCCAAGGACAAAATAAACATAAAACCTTGTTGCCACTGTTGGGCTATTGGAATTCCACACCCCTGATGTCCATAGGCTCTCCCCTAACATGAGACATATGGAAGACACGGCAGGCTGGAAAGTGAGGCAAAATAGCAAGCTACCAGATGATGGCCCAATGCTGGGTCAACACCCCCTCCCACCCCCCCGTGGAGGTCAAACGCTGTGAGGTGATCTCGTGGAGGTGGGCCAGAGCCGCAGGTCAGTGGAATTAAAATGTGCAGCGAGGTAGTGCTCAAACTCTATGTTCCTGTCCTACTCGCCATGAACACTACCTCCGGTCACCATGAGACCCTCAGTTACCAGAAGCCGCTGCAGGCAGTGGGAATTTTTGTTTTCACCACCTACACATTCCTTAGTTCCTTTTCTGTTATAGGACAATTGTTATGTTATGCCTGTTTTCCTATCGGGGTATGGTGAATTCATGGTTGACAGGGACTCTTGAGGTCCCCTTGGAATCTCACAGGCATAAAGGCGCAGAACACCAGTGTCATGTGGACCTTAAAGGGGGTGTTTGCAGCAATCAGTAAAGAAGCTGCAACTTTTTGGGAGGTTTAGTCAGTCGCTTTCAGGACCCTTAACTCCGCTTCGACGCATTGCGCTAGGGGACCGAGGCCCTTTTGGGTGGTTGGAGGATGAAGTCTGCACCAGGGGGAACTCGAAATGGCCCGGTTTCCCAGGCTAACTCTATGGCGGGTGTCGGGGGTACCCCACGTAGGGCTGCTCTGGGGTGAAAGAGTCACCGACAGAAATAAAGAGCAGGGATTTGCATAAGAGATGGTCCTTTTGTGCTCTGGGATAGGACCCTTAGTGGGCACAGAAAGGACAAAGGTGCCAGGGGGACCAGATCTAAGGGCAAACCATGACTTCACAAATGTTTTTTTATATGCACATTGGGGATGTGGGTGGCTTGATTTCTAGTGGACCTTGTATGTAGAAAAATAATTTGGTAACAATCTTGTAAATGTGAGAGATGTGTAATCAACATGACTCACCCATTCTGTTGTATGACATACTTCAGAAGCGGAAATTTAAAGGATTTAAATGAAAAGAAGGCATGGCTAAAAC
Source organism: Triturus cristatus (assembly GCF_964204655.1). NCBI lineage: Eukaryota > Metazoa > Chordata > Amphibia > Caudata > Salamandridae > Triturus > Triturus cristatus. The sequence goes on from NC_140581.1 coordinate 860,814,572, forward strand.
CTTGCAAGCTCATTCTGAATGCTGCGGCAAGTCCAAAATCAGGTACAATTCGCACATGGACTGGTGTTTTTACCCCCTGCACAAATGCCTCCAAGAACTGCCTGGAGGAATTTGCACAGGACAAAATAAGTGAGAAAGGGGATTACCACACTCTAGTACTGTTTAGCAAAAGAGACACCACATATTTTTCTCTAATCCGACCTGAGAAATTGTGAATCAAGAAGCACTGAGGCCTTTGATGGTTGCTTGGCGGCCCTCTCTTCCACCCCTAACTATTTTCTCTACTGATGAGGGAAGTTATCCCGAAACCCGAGCCATGTCTCGGGCGATATTTTAAAACCCGGGACATGTATCGGGTCTAGAGATCATCAGTTCAACAAGTACTTACTTGCACCCACTGGGATGAACCACTCAAGAACTCCATCAGAGATCATCAGTTCAACAAGTACTTACTTGCACCCACTGGGGTGAACCACTCAAGAACTTCATGTACCAGCTTCCCTTGGGGCGACCCGGAGGAGGGGCTAGCGGAGTGCGGTCCATTGCGATTGTTTCTAAAAATGGCTCCCTCGAGCTTTGAGCTGACGAGCTCCTGGACGACGCACCTGCGTGCCTGTGCGGGCACTGAGGCCTTTGATGGTTGCTTGGCGGCCCTCTCTTCCACCCCTAACTATTTTCTCTACTGATGAGGGAAGTTATCCCGAAACCCGAGCCATGTCTCGGGCGATATTTTAAAACCCGGGACATGTATCGGGTCTAGAGATCATCAGTTCAACAAGTACTTACTTGCACCCACTGGGGTGAACCACTCAAGAACTTCATGTACCAGCTTCCCTTGGGGCGACCCGGAGGAGGGGCTAGCGGAGTGCGGTCCATTGCGATTGTTTCTAAAAATGGCTCCCTCGAGCTTTGAGCTGACGAGCTCCTGGACGACGCACCTGCGTGCCTGTGCGGGCACTGAGGCCTTTGATGGTTGCTTGGCGGCCCTCTCTTCCACCCCTAACTATTTTCTCTACTGATGAGGGAAGTTATCCCGAAACCCGAGCCATGTCTCGGGCGATATTTTAAAACCCGGGACATGTATCGGGTCTAGAGATCATCAGTTCAACAAGTACTTACTTGCACCCACTGGGGTGAACCACTCAAGAACTCCATCAGAGATCATCAGTTCAACAAGTACTTACTTGCACCCACTGGGGTGAACCACTCAAGAACTTCATGTACCAGCTTCCCTTGGGGCGACCCGGAGGAGGGGCTAGCGGAGTGCGGTCCATTGCGATAGTTTCTAAAAATGGCTCCCTCGAGCTTTGAGCTGACGAGCTCCTGGACGACGCACCTGCGTGCCTGTGCGGGCACTGAGGCCTTTGATGGTTGCTTGGCGGCCCTCTCTTCCACCCCTAACTATTTTCTCTACTGATGAGGGAAGTTATCCCGAAACCCGAGCCATGTCTCGGGCGATATTTTAAAACCCGGGACATGTATCGGGTCTAGAGATCATCAGTTCAACAAGTACTTACTTGCACCCACTGGGGTGAACCACTCAAGAACTCCATCAGAGATCATCAGTTCAACAAGTACTTACTTGCACCCACTGGGGTGAACCACTCAAGAACTTCATGTACCAGCTTCCCTTGGGGCGACCCGGAGGAGGGGCTAGCGGAGTGCGGTCCATTGCGATTGTTTCCAAGAAGTAAAACTGACAGAGGTTAAACAGTGACCATGCGATAACGGTAATTCCCAGGTTGATTTTACCGCCCTATAATAAAGACAAGTTCAGAATGAGGGCACAGGACTAAAAAACACTCCACAGCAAACCTACTACTGGAACAATCTCAAAGAAAGCAGGAGGCAGCTACAACATAACTGGTACTTAAGTTGTGCCGGTGTTTGCAGATGCTCAGCAAGCCACTTACTATATGTAAATACCGGCACTTATTTAAGATAGTTTACTACATGTTGGCACTATCTACTTTTGAGCATAACTCATGAACAATTGTGTTCAATATGTTTAATAAAAATAATAAACGCAGTGGGTTCAGGTCATTTTTGCATAGGGTGACCAGACGATATTCAGTCTATCCCGGTGTCCCAACACTTTTATTGTTAATAAATACAGGTCCCAGTTTTTTTTAATAGAAAAATCCAGGTGACAGTGCACATTAATAACCGTTTCTTGCATGTTCACATTTTCCCTAGCCCTCTTCTCCTTAGGGACTGGAGCTGAACTCTTTAAACAGTCCCCTGCTGCACTGCCTCGCCTCATTGACGCAGCATGGCAGGTTTTAAAGAAAAGTAATTCAGTGTCCCAGGAACCCATCAGCCAAGGCCAAGCATGCCCTGGGTCTCATCACAGGACATGGAGAGGGAATGTTTTCAAATACGTTTCAGAGGTTGGCACAAAGGGGCCCTGGATGTATTTTTTGTATTCCCAGTGGAAATGCACATTAAGGCCAGGGCCACTGGAATTATGCCATTGTGCGATCGTGGTGATTTTTGCATAGTTATAAATTTACCACATTTGCCACATAATCCATCATCTGCTACATTAACAACAACAAAAAGTTTGTTTCTAGCTCAAACGGTTCAAAAGTTACTAAAAATGCGGTAACAGTGTTGCGGCACAGTGGAAGGCCCTTTGCAAGACTGGTCACATCTTTGTAGCTTATTGCTGTGTTTGGGTCTTAAACTGGTACTAGTGAGTTGCAACCTATGCCTAGACAGTCTTAACTTTAAAAATGACAAAATAATGTCATAATACTATCCCAAAATGTGTCACATAATTTGCCTTTTCTTGACGCATAATTTACTCAACCCTGCTGCATAATTTGGCACTCCCCTGCCGCATAATTCCAGTGGCCCTGATTAAGGCTTATACATTCCTTTTTTCATGTTTTGCCTTCTGGTACTGGTAGCCTTGTACCATAATAAATACAGAACCTCCCGTCCCAGAATTCAAAGCGGGTTATGCTTTTCATTTGTAACAAGAGGCAGGTCCCATAGACTTTTTCACATAGTTGAACATCTGTCTCAAAACCTGCCACACAGGGACGTCCACCCCTCCGGCCATGAGGCAAGAGGGTGATTTACGTTCCATGCCCAGTCAATCCTTAGCTTTTCTGCTTTGATTACCAATTACTGTCAATTATCCCTGTAAAGCTGTTTAGTACTCCTTCGTAATCATCAACTGCATTTTTGCTCAAGCAGAAAACCGTTAGCACGAGGCTGGATTTACCAGTGAGAAGTATCTAGAGAAGACAGCATTTTATTAGGCACACGCCTAAACACATATCTTTTTAAACCAGAAATCAAGTTTCACCCATGCCTGCCTAAAAAAAAACCTCTGAAAAGGTATACGGTTTAGGCTAGAAGGGCTGCCAACATAGGTTTACAAATCTAACACAGATGTCTAAAGCTACTCGTGACATAAGGTTACTCCCAGGGCAACTGGCAAGCACAAAATTATTTTTGTTTGACAGGTGCCAGTTTCACAAGCGTCAGCTCGGTGGGGCCTCCCCGATTTAAATAAACTGACCTCAACATAAAGGGGTCTAGCAGCCTTAAAATTACACCCCATTTAGAGAGTCGACAAGGTCACCAAAGCAAGAGCAGGAAAAAAAAAGATCGCTCAGCATGAACAAAGTCAATCTCACACTTGTCAAAGTTTGGAGGAAGCTAGTTGGCGTGAGCATGCTGACGCACCTTACGGTTTGTGATTGGCAGGATCACGGTTCAAAATGATCCCATTTCAGAGAAATAATGTTGATTGACTACCTTGTAATCTAGAGCCTGTTGCGAGTCCGGAGGACCGTACAAAAAATGCACCTGGAATAACATCCTAGAAACAAGTAATTAAAAGATAGCTTGGAACAGGCGGCCGACAAGGCCAGATCTGTGACTCAAGGGCGCCCTCCCTCATTCCTCCCCCTCGTGCTTTTGATGTTGGAGGAACAAAAGGCCTCACTCACCCCCTTCTGAGGTGCTCAGGAGAGGAGGGGCCTTGCTAAAGGGATTTAGGGGGAGCTAAGATTACTTCTCCCCCACTGCCAGCGCCAACAAGTTCCATGAAAGTGAAAAGGAAAAAAAAGAAGCAAACGGCGGCAGCAACCACATACCAACCTTTCAATACCTGGCTGTGCAAGTTAAGCGAGCGCAACAAATAGTCAACAGTTAATAAAACCCAGTTAGGTGCGACTGAGGTGGCGGGGGTCGTGAAAGTGTGTTAGAAGGTTTGTTTTTAAATCGAGGAGGAAGAAGAGACATCGTATAACTCAAACTTGAAAATACCCGCATTTTTAGCAGGGATGCATTTTTTGAAATAGACAAAAAATGAGATACTCGCACATAAATAAGAGTTTGCAGGTAGGAGTGGGCCAGGTTTGCTGCCCTCCAGCCTCTGGAGATGCTGCAAAGACCCCCTCTTAATCTTTAAGGGAAGAAAAATAGAAAGGAAAAATATCCCGCACTTGTTTGCATTTCCGCCCCACTTTCCTGGCCAGCATGTAAGTCCTCTTTTATTTGAACGGAGTTTGGAGTAACAAACACTACCTCGCCCCCTCCCCTATGAAGCAGCAGCCACCACAAGACAGAACAGGCATGGAATTCAATGAGGGGGCGAAAAGTGTATTCTCTTTCTTACAAAAAGCTGCATGGAGTACAGCTCTGAGCAGGATAGCTCAGCACACCTTTCTGACGTCACACAGAACAAGCCACCCCTCACAACACTGCCCCTACTGGGGTCCGGTGGTGTGTAATTATATTGTACGTATCCCCCATTGACTCTTTTTCGTCCTTGAATTAAGACGGTGCACCCCCGCAATGAAATCCTGCGCGGAGCCCGACTCACCTCCCTGCTTGCCATCGTTCATCCCGCGCGCTCCTTGCAAACAAAGTCAAAAAGTCCAGGTTCGGCCAGTCAGAGCCGACGGGGATGTATCGGTGACCGAGCATGTGCGCCCTTTGCTTGTGGGGGCCACTCAGCCCCTGCTGCGTGCTCCGGGAGAACCCCGTGTCTCGCAGGGCAGTGCGCGCAGACCCCCTTTGTAGCAGCAAAGATAAGGCAGCAGCCGGTGCGGGCTGCTCACAGTTAGGTATCCCATAAGCTTGTCTTGCATCCTCCCCCTCCCTTCACGGGGCTCCCTCGTCGCGCCTGCGTACACCCAGTACACACAGGCCATGCTTCCCGAGTCAGAGGGGGTGGGAGGGGCGGTGAGGAAAGAGGGAGAACATCTGCGAGGGTGAGAGAAAACGCTTGTACCACACAATCATGTTCAGATACCATCCACGCGAAAGAAGTTGCAACTGGGGTGCTTTTGCCTTTTTTATTATTTCTTCTTATTTTATTTTTGCAATTTACTATAGCGCGGGCGATGGCATCAGAGCGCTTTATAACAAGTAGCAGGACATATGGGTTACGGCGACTTCCAATTACAGTCAGGGCTTTAAGTGGGATGAAAAAACGGGGGGGGGGGGGGGGGGGGGGGGGCTGTCGCAATCCGGCCTGAGAAATTGTGAATCAAAAAGTAAAACTGACAGAGGTTAAACAGTGACCATGCAATAACGGTAATTCCCAGGTTGATTTTACCGCTGTGTAATACAGACAAGTTCAGAATGAGGGCACAGGACTGAAAAACACTCCACAGCAAACCTACTACTGCAACAATCTCAAAGAAAGCAGGAGGCAGCTACAACATAACCGGTACTTAAGTTGTGCCAGTGTTTGCAGATGCTCAGCAAGCCACTGTAAACACCAGCACTTATTTAAGACAGTTTACTATATGGTGGCGCTATCTATTTTTGATCATAACTCAAGAACAAATGTGTTCAATATGTTTAATAAAAATAATAAACGCAGTGGGTTCAGGTCATTTTTGCATAGGGTGACCAGACGATATTCAAAGTCTATCCCGGTGTACCGACACTTTTACTGTTAATAAATACAGGTCCCAGGTTTTTTTTGTTGAAAAATCCAGGTGACAGTGCACATTAATAATTGTTTCTTGCATGTTCACATTTTCCCTAGCCCTCTTCTCCTTAGGGACTGGAGCTGAACTCTTTAAACAGTCCCCTGCTGCACTGCCTCGCCTCATTGACGCAGCATGGCAGGTTTTAAAGAGAAGTAATTCAGTGTCCCAGGAACCCCTCAGCCAAGGCGAAGCATGCCCTGGGTCTCATCACAGGACATGGAGAGGGAATGTTTTCAAATACGTTTCAGAGGTTGGCACAAAGGGGCCCTGGATGTATTTTTTTTATTCCCAGTGGAAATGCACATTAAGGCCAGGGCCACTGGAATTATGCCATTGTGCGATCGTGGTGATTCTTGCATAATTATAAATTTACCACATTTGCCACATAATCCATCACCTGCTGCATAATATGCAGATTTTAACAAAAAAAAAGTTTGTTTCTAGCTCAAACGGTTCAAAAGTTACTAAAAACGCAGTAACAGTGTTGCTGCACAGTGGAAGGCCCTTTGCAAAAGTTGACTGGTCACTCTTTGTAGCTTATTGCTGTGCTTGGGTCTTAAACTGGTACTAATGAGTTGCAACCTATGCCCAGACAGTCTTAACTTTAAAAATGACAAAATAATGTCATAATACTATCCCAAAATGTGTCACATAATTTGCCTTTTCTTGCCGCATAATTTACTCAACCCTGCTGCATAATTTGGCACTCCCCTGCCGCATAATTCCAGTGGCCCTGATTAAGGCTTATACATTCCTTTTTTCATGTTTTGCCTTCTGGTACTGGTAGCCTTGTACCATAATATATACAGAACCTCACGTCCCAGAATGCAAAGCGGGTTATGCTTTTCATTTGTAACAAGAGGCAGGTCCCATAGACTTTTTCACATAGTTGAACATCTGTCTCAAAACCTGCCACACAGGGACGTCCACCCCTCCGGCCATGAGGCAAGAGGGTGATTTACGTTCCATGCCCAGTCAATCCTTAGCTTTTCTGCTTTGATTACCAATTACTGTCAATTATCCCTGTAAAGCTGTTTAGTACTCCTTCGTAATCATTAACTGCATTTTTGCTCAAGCAGAAAACCGTTAGCACGAGGCTGGATTTACCAGTGAGAAGTATCTAGAGAAGACAGCATTTTATTAGGCACACGCCTAAACGCATATCTTTTTAAACCAGAAATCAAGTTTCACCCATGCCTGCCTAAAAAAAAAACTGTGAAAAAGGTATACGGTTTAGGCTAGAAGGGCTGCCAACATAGGTTTACAAATCTAACACAGATGTCTAAAGCTACTCGTGACATAAGGTTACTCCCAGGGCAACTGGCAAGCACAAAATTATTTTTGTTTCACAGGTGCCAGTTTCACAAGCGTCAGATCGGTGGGGCCTCCCCGATTTAAATAAACTGACCCCAACATAAAGGGGTCTAGCAGCCTTCAAATTACACCTTATTTAGAGAGTCAGCAAGACCAGGAAAAAAAAGATCGCTCAGCATGAACTAAGTCCATCTCACACTTGTCAAAATTAGAAGGAAGCTAGTTTGCGTGAACATGCTGACGCACCTTACGGTTTGTGATTGGCAGGATCACGGTTCAAAATGATCACATTTTAGAGAAATAATGTTGATTAACTACCTTGTAATCTAGAGCCTGTTGCGAATCCGGAGGACCGTACAAAAAATGCACATGGAATAACATCCTAGAAACAAGTAATTAAAAGATAGCTTGGAACAGGCTGCTGAAAAGGCCATATCTGTGACTCAAGGGCGCCCTCCCTCATCCCTCCCCCTTGTGCTTTTGATGTTGGAGGAACAAGAGGCCTCACTCACCCCCTTCTGAGGTGCTCAGGAGAGGAGGGGCCTTGCGAATGTAGTGAAGGCAGGGTTTTGCCTGCACACATTGCTATGTTAGCATAAGCCTTTTAGACGCTAACGCCAACTTGCCACTTTGCTGCTTTTGCACACAACACTATAGGTAGCTGTTATTATAAGTAAAACTGCTTGCTTGTTTTTTCTTCACATGAGAACTATCTGTTTTTCACATCCCTAGACTTACACCGCGACCTTAGTCTGAACACTGTGTGCAGAAACAGTCAAGATCAAATAACAATGTATGCTGTTGAATTCAGGTTGATCGGCCCACGCTCTAGACACAACAAGCACACAGCTGCAAATATCTGAAACTCGGATGCCTTTAATATTGCATTGCATGCATGATGCTGGCACTCTTGGAGAAAACCTTTCTAGACACAAAGAGCAGTGATGATCCTGTGATGTGATTCACCTAAGCTGATCTTGGAGGTATGGGGTTCCCCATTCAAACCTAGAGACCTTCTATTATTATTATAAAACTAGCTTATAGCCAGGGGAGGGTGGTACACAAGGTATTATAGGACCTGTTTCCACTATCATTATACTATGATTTCTCCCTTTGTGTTTAATGGAATTGTAACAATGCTGATGCTTTTATTTCTAATCATTTGTTTGCTTATGTTAGCCAAAATACTGAATCTTAGAGCACGTAGTTAAAAATAAACATTTTAAACTTTTCCGTGTCTCTGATTACTCACGTTGTGGACTGATATGAGAATAACAACGAAAAGGTGTTCTTGATTCCCACCATTCCTGAGAGTAACCTAAGTCGCTTGTTCTGGGTTGTCTAATCATTGGTAGCTTCGCTGTAGTACGGAGAACGAATGAGACACTGATGCTAGTCGGATAGGGGTTCTGGGTACTAAGGTGAGTTTTTTGGTACACCACAATTCACTAAGGTCCTAGTTTCCTGCGCATAGTTCTGTGCATGAGCAGAATCCCCGCAACATGGCGCAACTAATGTTTTGGTCTTATGATTGAGACGCCTTAGTAGTGCTTGTATTTGTCCACAACACCCTCACTCTTGTTTCCGGTTGGCGGGAGTGATGGTTTAAACCTACCTATATAGTAGACTTATAGGTTCGTTCAAGCTTGACAATTAAAAAGGTTTCATTTTGAATTATTGCCCCTTTTTTTGTGCTACGGTTTAATATAGATTGTTTTTCTTCTCTGCGTCCTTATGGCTGAAGTTGCTATTGCAGCGCATAGTCGTGCACCTCTCCGGCATCATTTGACGCAGTTCGGGGTGCCGGACGATGGAATGTCAATTATCTTTGTGGTGAGTGCCAATGCATCGTTCCCCTATGAGCTTTTTTACTCTTGGCTTACTTTTCCGGAGGAAAATGCGAATGATAAGACGTTCCACTCATACACTCGTACGGCAGTTCCAGCGAATTACACGCCGCATACGACGCAGGAAATTCCGATTTCCGCTTGGCAGCATCGTATTTGGTTCAATGGTGCCCTTCCTCACACCGAAACTCTGGTTCGGTTAGGTCCCTTGTCCATTACTGGGGCCACTTGGCCAGTCTTGGCCGGGTTCACTCCTCATCCACGATATTTGCAAGCCCCGGTGGATGACTTACGTCATCTACATAACGCCTTGATTGCGGTGCATAGGCCTTTGGTGCAATATGTCTCACGCAATCTTCAGGTGCGGGCACCTGGGGTTGCGCAGCAACCAGTTGGACCGGCCGAGATTAATATTAGTCCCGTCATGGTTAATTTGGTAATGGGCAAGCGCCCCCAGAATAAGGACGATATGCCTTATTGGGTTGCTGAGAAATTTGACCAGCTGGAAGCAGTATTCCCTAATTCCACTCCTGTGGAGAAACACAGTATTCTTACAATTAGTTTGCAGAAAGACTTAGTCCCAGAGGTAACAGATTGTGAGAACTGGGGTAAAGTATTTGCAGCGGTCTACGCTAATTGCTTCGGCACACCGTCTATGACTGTGTTGCCCTCCGTGATTAAGCGTGTTCAGGATGAGCACGGTCCGGAGGCGGCGGTCGAGTTGGGAATGAGGCTTGTCGGCGTGTTCGATGTAGTTGCTGATCTCATCCTTGCTAACGTCAAGGGAGATGCTGTTAACTTTGAGGTGTCGAATGCGCTGCGCCTCGTCGACGACGTCGATAAACCCCAGCAGTTACCAAGGATTATTGCGGAGGCATATAAGATCATTGGCCGCAATAGTTTGGGTGTTAAGCCTTTTGCTGAAACAACAGCGCAACCGCAAACTCAGACGGCTAAGTCTACAAAAGACAACCATCCTGTTTTTCCTAAACAAAATTGGAAAGGTAAAAAACAGGGGAAGCAGCAACAGAACAAGCATTGAAAATGCAATAGGCCTCGCCTTTTATTAAGTTAAAGCCATTTGCTTTGGTATTATATAGCAAAGCAAATGGCTTTAACTTAATAAAAGGCGAGGCCTATTGCATTTTTAATGCTTGTTTGTTAGGCATGGGGAGATTAAGTGAATCACAGGATGTTCAGCGTCATTGCAGAGACTCAAACCCAGTTCCCCAGATTCAAGGTCGACCACCCTAGCCGTTAGGCCAACTCCTTTCCATATGTGGTTCTTCCGGGTGCCAGCACGTCTTGGATAAACAATTTAATTTGACCCAGCTGCATTGTATACTAGAGTGTCCAGGGGCAGCGCCTTGCCTGTTATGGACGGTGATTGGCTCCAGAGCACAGCAACAGCTTTTATTTTCATTGGTGAGCTGGGCCGCTGCCACTACAGTTAGTAGCGCCTTTCAATGTGGTCCATGCCCGATCATGGAGGAGGTTATTCTTGCTTGCAGATAGGTTGTTTTTTCAAGTCCTGACCTGCCCGGCCCACCTACCAGTGTCTCAGCAGCTACCCTTCACCCTCCCCCCCCCCCGGGTATCTGACACACATATGTTGCTGGGGTCGCGGGCAGGGCACTGACATCATCGACTTGTGTGCTGTCTTTAAAAGGCAGCGATCTGACCTGTGACTGGACCGACCGGCCCACTGAGAGGATCCAAGCTATCAGCGCATTGCATCCTCCAGGAAGCATTGAGGCAATTAGCAGTAAAGACGGAATGCAGATGCTTCAAATAAGTTTGTTTTTTTAGCTGTAAACCTGGACTCCCTGTCACCTGTGTGTGTGTGTGTTCAGCTTAGCGGTTGCATCAGGCAGTGGAGGGATTGAGGAGAGCACCAAATGAGAGAGCAACACGAGTCAGTTCTTAATGTGGCATTTGGGGTCACAATGCTGTGCATCGGACGTCCAGCGTGGAGTTAGTCTCAAGAGGGTGCAGGAGAACAGAGGTGGTGCGTGCATCCTCCAAGCTATGGTAACGTTCACCTATCCTTCTGCCTTTGCACTATAAGTGACACTTTCTTGCAAGCAAAATGGGTGTAATTTCTGATATTTGTAAGTTTCCCTTGTCTCCATTGCTTTATTGTGCTTGCAAGAAAGGGTCACATATAGTCGTTTTAGTGTCACTCTTAATTACACTCAAATTATGAAAATGTCACACATAGCAGATTGAAACCTTGGCGGCTATGGCCAGTGGAAGTTGCTGCCTGCAGGAAGAAAGTGCTGTTGAGTAGGTATTAATAAGGAAGCAGGGACTTGAGGTGAGATGCAACTCGGACCGCCATTTTGAGTTCCTCCTTCGTGTTCCCTTTCAGCTGAGCCCGTGTGTGTTTATGCAAGTGCTGGCGCTGGCGCGCGCTACAGCGGCAGCTTGAGGTCATCGCCGGTCTGAAGCTGACCCGGCACTTCGCTTCCAGCCAAGTGCAACCCAGCGAATGCCTCACCTGCCTAGTGGAGATGATCGAGGACCCGCACTGCGGCCCGCCCGTGGCCCTGCGCACCCTGGGGCTCCTCGCGACTCTGGCAGCAGACGGAGAGGCCCGGGAAGTGCTGCGATCTGCACACAGTCTAGGTGGCGCGTTTGCAGCCACAGTGCCCCACTACAGCGGAGGAGGGAACCAGGTGGGTGAGCCTCTTCTGCTGCCCTGCGTTCAACTGCTGCAGCGCCTGACCGGGAGGAGTGAGCCCGGGTCCCCGACACTGCAGGCGTGCGCTACAACGCCAACAACAACTCTCTTTTAGAGCGTCCCAGTTGGACTGCCTCGCATGACTGGTTTCTTATCTTTATGGGGCCATGTGTTTGGCCCCATAAAGATAAAAAACCTTTTACGCCAGCAGTAAGTCGGGGCAGCCAGTCCAACTGGGACGGCTCTAAAAGAGAAAAGTGTACGTCACGAGACGCTCCTTTCCAATGGCTGGCCACCGTTTAGCATAAACGGTGATGCCAGCCAATGGCATTTGGGGTCACAATGCTGTGCATCGGACATCCAATGTGGAGTTAGTCCCAAGAGGGTGCAGGAGAACAGAGGTGGTGCGTGCATCCTCCAAGCTATGGTAACGTTCACCTATCCTTCTGCCTTTGCACTATAAGTGACACTTTCTCGAAGCAAATGCTTGTTTGTTAGGCACGGGGAGATTAAGTGAATCACAGGATGTTCAGCGTCATTGCAGAGACTCAAACCCAGTTCCCCAGATTCGAGGTCGACCACCCTAGCCGTTAGGCCAACTCCTTTCCATATGTGGTTCTTCCGGCTGCCAGCACGTCTTGGATAAACAATTTAATTTGACCCAGCTGCATTGTATACTAGAGTGTCCAGGGGCAGCGCCTTGCCTGTTATGGACGGTGATTGGCCCCAGAGCACAGCAACAGCTTTTATTTTCATTGGTGAGCTGGGCCGCTGCCACTACAGTTAGTAGCACCTTTCAATGTGGTCCATGCCCGATCATGGAGGAGGTTATTCTTGCTTGCAGACAGGTTGTTTTTTCAAGTCCTGACCTGCCCGGCCCACCTACCAGTGTCTCAGCAGCTACCCTTCATCCTCCCCCCTCCCCCCCGGGTATCTGACAGACATGACCTGACCTCTTACCAGCCTCCACATGTGTTGCTGGGTTCGCGGGCAGGGCACGGACATCATCGACTTGTGTGCTGTCTTTAAAAGGCAGCGATCTGACCTGTGACTGGACCGACCGGCCCACTGAGAGGATCCAAGCTATCAGCGCATTGCATCCTCCAGGAAGCATTGAGGCAATTAGCAGAAAAGACGGAATGCGGATGCTTCAAATAAGTTTGTTTTTTTAGCTGTAAACCTGGACTCCCTGTCACCTGTGTGTGTGTGTGTTCAGCTTAGCGGTTGCATCAGGCAGTTGAGGGATTGAGGAGAGCACCAAATGAGAGAGCAACACATGAGTCAGTTCTTAATGTGGCATTTAGGGTCACAATGCTGTGCATCGGACGTCCAGCGTGGAGTTAGTCCCAAGAGGGTGCAGGAGAGCAGAGGTGGTGCATGCATCCTCCAAGCAATGGTAACGTTCACCTATCCTTCTGCCTTTGCACTATAAGTGACACTTTCTCGCAAGCAAAATGGGTGTAATTTCTGATATTTGTAAGTTTCCCTTGTCTCCATTACCTTATTGTGCTTGCAAGAAAGGGTCACATATAGTCGTTTTAGTGTCACTCTTAATTACACTCAAATTATGAAAATGTCACACATAGCAGATTGAAACCTTGGCGGCTATGGCCAGTGGAAGTTGCTGCCTGCAGGAAGAAAGTGCTGTTGAGTAGGTATTAATAAGGAAGCAGGGACTTGAGTGGAGATGGAACTCGGACCGCCATTTTGAGTTCCTCCTTCGTGTTCCCTTTCAGCTGAGCCCGTGTGTGTTTATGCAAGTGCTGGCGCTGGCGCGCGCTACAGCAGCAGCTTGAGGTCATCGCCGGTCTGAAGCTGACCCGGCACTTCGCTTCCAGCCAAGTGCAACCCAGCGAATGCCTCACCTGCCTGGTGGAGATGATCGAGGACCCGCACTGCGGCCCACCCGTGACCCTGCGCACCCTGGGGCTCCTCGCGACTCTGGCAGCAGACGGAGAGGCCCGCGAAGCGCTGCGATCTGCACACGGCCTGGGTGGCGCGTTGGCAGCCACAGTGCACCACTACAGCGGAGGAGGGAACCTGGCGGGAGAGCCTCTTCTGCTGCCCTGCGTTCAACTGCTGCAGCGCCTGACCGGGAGGAGTGAGCCCGGGTCCCCGACACTGCAGGCGCGTTCTACAATGCCAACAACAACTCTCTTTTGGAGCGTCCCAGTTGGACTGCCTCGCATGACTGGTTTCTTATCTTTATGGGGCCATGTGTTTGGCCCCATAAAGATAAAAAACCTTTTACGCCAGTAGTAAGTCGGGGCAGCCAGTCCAACTGGGACGGCTCTAAAAGAGAAAAGTGTACGTCACGAGACGCTCCTTTCCAATGGCTGGCCACCGTTTAGCATCAACGGTGATGCCAGCCAATGGAAAGGAGGGGCGGGGCTTAAAGCCCACTAGAGAAATCTAACCTAAAACGTTAAATCTCGCCAGCGAGACTGCGCATATGAATTGCGCAATCACACAAGAATTAGGTCTCCTGATAGATTTCAGGTTCCTGATCAGCGTTCTCCTCGTTCTACACACAAAACATCGGACTCACAAGCCGGTGGAGGTGAACGTGGCAGAGGTCGGGGTGCCCCTCAAGGATGTGAGCAGCCCCGCCCAGCTGATGGTAAAGGCAAGCAGGACGACTTTCAACATTGACCCCAGTTTCAGTAAAAGAAAGTTGCTGCACTAACAGCGAGGTATGCCACAGATAGTGAGATCACAGCTTCGGAACCTGACATGGGCACTAACGCTGCTAGACAGCGCAGCGGAAGTTACAGTAGTGCGGCAAGCACTGCGTCCATATCTGAAGGTGACAGCAACTGACACGTTTATTACTGTAGAAACTGCTGACACTAGAGTGGCTCCCACTGACAAACTATATGACATAGTCCTTTTAATTGAAGGTGACATACAACATACAATCAAAGGGATTTTTTGGGAGAATCTGACCTCTACATATGACATTTTGTTAGCGGGGGCGGACTGGCCCCCACCTTTCGTTTTGGCTGCTCTGAGAGGGGAGGAGGTAATCCTCCCATCTTTCGCGCACACTGTGCCGAAGGAGCAAGCTCAGAACTTTGCAGAGGAATGGACACAGGTGCTTGCACCAGCGTTGTACCGTACTCAGGTTGGTTGGGATAAATTATCACCCAACCATGAAATTCCATTACGGTCTATGCCACAGCCACAACCCCAATATCCCATGCGCCGAGAAGCTAGATCTCACGTCGCAGAAATCCTTGAACAATTGGAATATCAAGGTGTAATTGAAACATGTGTGTCAGCCATGAATAATTCTCTTTTCACTGTAACCAAACCTGATGGGTCGTACCACCTTGTTTTGGATTATCGGCATTTGAACTCTCATTGTCGGACGTGCGCGATACAAAACACCCACAGTTCTGCCCTCGGGTATAGTCTCGTGAGAAAAAGGTTTAAAACCACACTTGACATTTCGAATGGCTTTTATAGCCATAACCTGTCCTCTATTAGTAGTCAATGGACAGCCTTTACTTCTGGCGGCAAACAAAAACAGTTTAAAAGATTAGCCATGGGCTACAAAAACAATCCAGGCGTCTTTGCCGCACGTGTTGTCTCTCTGTTGGAGAGCAATGACCCTGATGCGTACTCGTATGTTGGTGATATGTATCTCACAGACGACGAATTATGGCTGCATCTGTATCGCGTTGACCGCATCATTGTCATGTTTGCGGACTTTGGTTACAATTTATTTTGCAAAATCACTCATTTCGGAGTATACAGTGTTGTTTTTGGGCTATGAACTCAACAACGAAGGTCGAGGTTTAGCACCTCACTTCCTGGAGAAATTGCTGTTTTAAAATTTTTTTGACCAGCTGAATTTCGGGCGTACTTACATTCCCGATTATGCCCAGCGTATCAAGCCGCTATATGCCTTGGTAGAACCTACTTTTACAAAATCTTGCTGGCTGTCAGAACATTCAGCCATTTTGCAATCTTTGCAGGCGGATCTTCTTGCTTCTAAATACTTGTTGACACGTGATAACCACACAAACCTCGTAATCAGAATTGTGCCTGGCGCAGTGGGTTTCACGTACTTGACATTTAATGAGGGGGACACGATCCCTATTGCTTACTAGTCACACTTGTACACTTCGGCCGGAATGCGCTTTTCCACCATTGAGAAAGTATTAACTGCAGTACAGATGGCGTTTCTAAAAGAGAGAGTGCTATCGCAAGGGAGACGCATGTTGGTTGTCATACCGTATCAGTGTACTGAATTCTAAAGCTTTGCATCCGCCTTGGATACAATGGGCCACTTCTTGATGTCTCCGGATGTCACATTCATCTTTGATGCCTCATTGCAGACTCAGGAGTATTTACAGTATGAATTTGTTCATCCAGCTCCTCTGTCCTTGCGCCTGCTTGAGGATTACCATTGTATCATTTACACTGACGGTTCGGTGCAACCGGCGACGGAATCTAAGCATTCTTATTCAGTGGCCTGCGCAATAGTGGCTGGTACCTTTTGAATGGAGAATTCAAGTCTGATGTCGTGCATACGCAGACATTAGGTGATTGTACCGCCCAAGTGGCAGAGCTACGTGCTCTGGTGCTTGCACTAGAGTTTGCTGATCCTCGAGTGACTACTCTTATTGTAAGTGACTCATACTACTGTGTTCATTCCTTCAATGACAATTTATTCTTTTGGTCTCAAAATGAATATCGTGATTCCAAAGGCAGCACAATCAAAAATAAAATGCATTGGGTTCTAGTCGCAGATCTTAAACAACGTCTGCCGCTCGTGAATGTAATTCATACTCTTGGTCACCAGCGCGTAGGGGTACTCGCTGTTGGCAACAGTTTAGCTGATGAAGCAGCGAAAACAGCAGTGGCAACATATCTAGTAGCAGCAGTTACAAGATCCAAAAGTAAGATTGATGATGACATTTTGGCAGCCATTGCTGCAACAGAGAAGGGTGATAATTATCCTCGAGGTTTCCCTTCTAAATACTCTTATCATTTAAGTCCTGATAATGTTCCCTATGTGAGAATTAATGACGTTGGTGACAGGTTGATTCCCAACGTGGACCGCAGACTTTCCTTGAAAACAGACGCTCACGAACGTATGGCCTCAGCCCATGCAGGCGTCTCAGCGACTGTTACTATTTTACAACAACGTTACTGGTGGCGCGGATTGTATAAATAGACTTGTGATTATGTCCTTACTTGTGACATTTGACAACAGATTAAACCTTCGACTGCTGCGCGTCCACCTCAAACACAGTTGTACATATCTAATAAACCACTTGGGTGTGTTTATTTAGATCACTGCGGTCCTTTCTCCTCTGATACTGCGTATAAGTACATCTTAGTTGCAGTGGATTCCTGCACACGTTTTCTATGGGTCTGGCCATAAAGGAGTGCTGATGTTCGAACTGTCATCAGGGATTTGCGTGTCTTCGTGGGAATTTTTGCATGTGGTACCCTCCATTCGGACCAAGGTCCGGCGTACGCCTCTAAGGCGTACAAGGATGCTATGAGGTCTTTGGGGGTCCAAGTAAAATTTTTGTCTCCATACCGGCCTGAGGTCAATTCTGTTGTGGAGCAAATGAACTGTGACTTAAAGCAATCCTTGACAGCTAGGGGTTTAGGTACTGGCAGGAACTGGTTGGCCCATTTGTATAGCGTTCAACGTGCACTTAATAATCTCCTTAGAAGGTCTCTGGGTGGGCGGACCCCATACGAAATGCTCTTTGGCATAAAAATGTTTCTCCCGGACCTTGATGGTCTAGACATGGCGGCATTTGCCGCACCCTTTTGACGTAGATGATCATTCTGCTGTGTTACAGAATCTACAAGAGACTCGAGACAGTCTTGCAAAGGAACACTTGCCCTCCATGACTGATGCTGCACTTCAGATTCTGGTAGTTGGCTGGCTACCTCGAGTTGGTGACCTGGTCCGTGAGAAGGTGGAGAACAAGAAGGAGTTCGGCCCCTCTTATCGTGCACCTGTTCCAGTGCTTGGCGTGCAGGGTACAAGAATAGTCATTTTACCTCCACTTCTTGGTCGCAAGGAGAATAGGTACATCTCCATTAACAATGTCAAACTACAACGAGTGGCTGATTCTTCTTAGTATGACTCCAGTGGTCTCTTGTCCAGCAATGCTGAGAAATTCTGTTTTGGCTCCGGCAAATACGAACAGGCCTGACATTGCCATTGAGATGCATACAGTTACTAATCTTTTATTGACTCCACCAGCTGGTGGTCCCCATGAAGAAATGGAGTATACTTATCCCACAGATGTGTCGTTGCATGGTGTGCAAACAAGTGCAGTTGACCAGTCACGTTATTTTTTTGACACTGACTCAGCGACATCGAATGCCCCATAGTAAATTTCTATTTTTGCTGTTTGGTTTAAAAGACATTTTTTAATCCCCCTTTGGACTTACATTTGGCTGGTGCTCATATCTATTTTTTTGTTTATGTTGATTGGATTTGTGGTTGTATTTTTTCGTTTTGTGAATGGACATCATCTTACTGAAAGAACTGCAATTAGATTAATTGATGGAACTTTGGCACCCCTCTCCTCATCACACATCATGAAGAGGGACCAGACTTTTGTTAACATTACTGCCTGGCCTGTGTTAGATGGGATTGTATGGGATGCTGTAAAATGTCAAATTCATGGCCCTACAGAGGTGATTAATGTCCCCAATGTACTTTGTGTTTCTATGGGGGATGTTGTGAAACAAAACATACGCTCTGATGATTGGGATGTCCAAGCCGTTGAGGCTATTTTTTCTGATTTGAAATATTATGCTGCTTTTGATGCTGAAGATTTGTATTTAGACTCAGCGAATTATGGAGAGTTATTTTGCTACCAACACTATGGCAATCATTTCCTGCATAAAGCAAATACATTTAGAAATGTTGTTAATTATACACAATGGGAACATTGTCCAGCTCCCATTGAAGACAGTTCCAAAATTCTAGTGAAAAAACTTACATATTTTACCGATTTCAGTGTATCTAAACCTGAAGCCTTTTATTTTAAAATATCTGCTAAGTCGGCTTTCAAAGTTAGACTTACACACACTAAATTACTGTATTCGAAGTCCTTTATGGATGAATTAGCTATAGGGTGCTATGAGCTGTGGAAAGATACCATTGACCTTAAGTGTTTGGGGTTCTAAATCCTGGCAAGTCCAAGGCACAGAAGCATTGCATCTTGCATGCCTTATCCCGAACCATATGTTATTTTTGAATTCTACTATTTTTCAAACAACCTGCTTTGGATTGGCTACTTCTAAAATGAATGCCCCTTCTATTCATGACCTGGGTGCTTATCGTTCCTGGGACAATCACACAGATCTGTCCCTTGATGAATTGCAGTCACTAATTACTAATACTTCCTTCCATATTTACAATTTAGATCCCCACGGATGGTTGTTATGGCAAAAAACTTCAGACTCATGTCAACATCGTTTTCTGGAGCTGCAATCAGGCTACACACAGGTTAGGGTTGAGCCCTGGTTTGAAACCTCCCATTCTGTTACTACGTATTCAATAGGAAAATTATGTCAAAGCTGGCTTAAACATTCCAGCTTGGCGTCAGTTAAACTTCATTTGTCCAAATTAACTGACTATGTAGATTTGAATGATTTTGTTAAGGGCCCTGTGGGTGGCAGTTCCAAAAGATGGGTATATGCTATTTACAACGAAGTTTGGAAATTATCTCAAATTGATGCTGCTTCTAGATTGAGAACTATTGATCAAGCAAATTTGGAAAAAGTGCTTGCTGTCATTAATAATAGCATTAACACTCTTTCTTTCAGAATTTATACATTAGATAATATTGTTTCATCTGTTGTGGATATTGTACAGGATGACATGTCTGTCTTATACCATGGTCAAAATCATTTGCGTTCTATAGTGCAGTTTGCATGGACTTTACAAACATTGAAGGCTGGGAAAGTTCCCTGGGACTACATGAATACATCATCTTTATTCTTGCAGTTTAATCTGACAGATAAACAACAGTTCATGTCCATGAAGGATATTCACTATTGCATATTGAAAAGTTGGAACCTTTACCATTCTCTGTGGCTGAATCGAACTCAGCTGTGTGGCTTATCCATGGGTTAATCACACTACCGTTTCCATTGTTTAAGTTCATTTCATGTATGAAACACTATGCCTTAGGCAGATATGAACCACTAGGTACCGCTTTCCTACATGAAGTTTGGTCACTCCCCTTCACATACAGGTGCCTGAGAGAGGATAAAGAGGTTTATTTAAAAGGAGAGGAGTGCACTTCGACACCTGATCACTCAGTAGTTTGTACATCCAATTGCATGGCGCTTGCAACGTTCACACACCGAATTTAGCACCGAGAAAGCAGGGTTGTTCAAGATGAGCAGAATAAGGGCTCTATTGTCTCAAAAAGAAGTTGCCCTAACGTCCTCTCTTGAACTATTTGTCCTTCACGTAGCTAACACCCGCACCGAGGTGCATGCACTTTTAAATACTGTTCTCCCACCTCATTTTGGAGCTCTGATTCACACTATATTCAGTGCCTCGTCAACAACTGGCTTGGCACATTTTTTCAAAGTTGTGGGCTCTGGCCTTGTGACTTCGTTCCAAACAATATTTGGTGTGATACCGGCATTTTTTCATTCTATTTTTTCCAGTGTCTTCGGCGGGCAGCCGTTATTCCTCGCCTTGACTGCTGGTGTGTTGCTGTTGATTTGTTTGCTCCGCAATGGCTGCATGATCTGTGTCACAAGACAGCCTGCCCCAGCTGCTCGAATCTCGCAACCGGATGCTTGAATACTATGGAACACTACCTCTGGCCACTTTGAGTGTAGCCTATGGATTGTCCTTCCGGTTCTCATACTTTACTTACGAGCAAACCTGTTTTCCATTGCCTAGATTGTTCATTTGAATGTGCTCTGGATTTGGGCCTCTCAAATACGGCGTCTCCTGCCCTGGATAATGATCGACTGATGAGTCCCTTAGTGGCTCATGAGTTGGACTGTTCTGGTATCGGGATTATGGCCTGTGCAGCTGCACACGGAATCCTAGGAAATTGGGATATATATGCAGCAGCCCATGACATCCTGGCGCGAAGTTGTCTCGAAGAACACGCAAGTTGTGCTAGAGGCTCTGGTTATCGAAGAACATGTATGTTCATTTACTTTATTAGATTGGATGGCTGAATCATTTTATGAAGATTACAATGACTTCCTCTTGGAGGCTGTTGCAACATACTGTGCCTATACGTTGATGGATTGAATTGGTGGTCGTCCATCCTCCACATGTACAAACTTACATTTTTTTACTTTTATATTTTTGTTCCAGAGTGATCTTTTTGTTTTTTAACATTTTCCCAACACACAATTTCGAACTTTTCACTACTAATTATCCGGATTGGCAAGATATGAACTTGGTTCTGTCTCACTTGAACTTGAACTCTGCGTTCCTACATTGCTTTCCTATTTTGTTCGTGGTCTGATCAAGGGAGGGTGTAGTGAAAACAGGGTTTTGCCTGCACACATTGCTATGTTAGCATAAGCATTTTAGACGCTAATGCCATCTTGCCACTTTGCTGCTTTTGCACACGACACTATAGGTAGCTGTTATTATAAGTAAAACTGCTTGCTTGCTTTTTCTTCACATGAGAATGGTCTGTTTTTCACATCCCTAGACTTACACCGCGACCTTAGTCTGAACACTGTGTGCAGAAACCGTCAAGGTAAAATAACAATGTATGCTGTTGAATTCAGGTTGATTGGCCCACGCTCTAGACACAACAAGCACACAGCTGCAAATATCTGAAACTTGGGTGCCTTTAATATTGCATTGCATGCATGATGCTGGCACTCTTGGAGAAAACCTTTCCAGACACAGAGAGCAGTGCTGATCCTGTGATGTGATTCACCTAAGCTGATCTTGGAGGTATGGGGTTCCTCATTCAAACCTAGAGATCTTCCATTATTAATATAAAACTAGCTTATAGCCAGGGGAGGGTGATACACAAGATATTATAGGACCTGTTTCCACTATCATTAAAATATGATTTCTCCCTTTGTGTTTTATGGAAATGTAACAATGGTTTTATTTCTAATCATTTGTTTGCTTATGTTAGCCAAAATACTGCATCTTAGAGCACGTAGTTAAAAATAAACATTTTAAACTTTTCCGTGTCTCTAATTACTCATGTTGTGGACTGATATGAGACTAGCAACGAAAAGGTGTTCTTGATTCCCACCATTCCTGAGAGTAACCTAAGTCGCTTGTTCTGGGTTGTCTAATCATTGGTAGCTTCGCTGTAGTACAGAGAACGAATGAGACACTGATGCTAGTCGGATAGGGGTTCTGGGTACTAAGGTGAGTTTTTTGGTACACCACAATTCACTGAGGTCCTGGTTTCCTGCTCATAGTTCTGTGTATGAGCAGAATCCCCGCAACACGAAAGGGATTTAGGGGGAGCTAAGATTACTTCTCCCCCACTGCCTGCGCCGACAAGTTCCATGAAAGTGAAAAGGAAAAAAAAAAGAAAACGGCAGCAGCAACCACATACCAACCTTGCAATACCTGGCTGTCCAAGTTAAGCGAGCGCAACAAATAGTCAACAGTTAATAAAACCCAGTTAGGTGCGACTGAGGTGGCGGGGGTCGTGAAAGTGTGTTAGAATGTTTGTTTTTAAATCAGGGAGGAAAAAGAGACATCGTATAACTAAAACTTATAAATAGTCATGTTTTTAAGCAGGGATGCAATAAAAAAAAAAATAGGCAAAAAATGAGATATTCGCACATAATTAAGAGTTTGCAGGTATGAGTGTGCCAGGCTTGCTGCACTCCAGCCTCTGGAGATGCTGCAAAGACCCCCTCTTAATCTTTAAGGGAAGAAAAAAAGAAAGGAAAATCTCCCGCACTTGTTTGCATTTCCACCCCACTTTCCTGGCCAGCATGTAAGTCCTCTTTTATTTGAACGGAGTCTGGAGTAACACTACCTCCCCCCCTCCCCCATGAAGCAGCAGCCACCACAAAACAGAACAGGCATTTCATTCAATGAGGGGGCAAAAAGTGTATTCTATTCCTTACAAAAAACTGCATTGAGTACAGCTCTGAGCAGGATAGCTCAGCACACCTTTCTGACGTCACATAGAACAAGCCACCCCTCACAACACTGCCCCTACTGGGGTCCGGTGGTGTGTAATTGTACGTATACCCCATCTTGATTCTTTTTCCTCCTTGAATTAAGACGGTGCACCCCCGCAATGAAATCCTGCACGGAGCCTGACTCACCTTCCTACTTGCCATTGTTTATTTTGCGCGCTCCTTGCAAACAAAGTCAAAAAGTCCAGGTTCGGCCAGTCAGAGCCGACGGGGATGTATCTGTGAATGGGCATGTGAGCCCTTTGCTTGTGGGGGCCCCTCACCCCTGCTGCGTGCTCCGGGAGAACCCCTTGTCTCGCAGGGCAGTGCACGCAGACCCCCTTTGTAGCAGCAGAGATAAGGCAGCAGCCGGTATGGGCTGCTCACAGTTAGGTATCACATAAGCTTGTCTTGCATCCTCCCTCCTCCTCCCTCTCCCTCTACGGGGCTCCCTCATCGCGCCTGCGTACACCCAGTACACACAGGCCATGCTTTCCGAGTCAGAGGGTGTGGGAGGGGCGGTGAGGAAAGAGGGAGAACATCTGCGAGGGTGAGAGAAAATGCTTGTACCACACAATCATGTTCAGATACCATCCACATGAAAGAAGTTGCAACTGGAGTGCTTTAGCCTTTTTATTTATTTTTATTTTATTTTTGCAATTTAATATAGCGCGGACATGGCCCGAAGGCATCAGAACACTTTATAACAGTAGCAGGACACATGGGTTACGGCGACTTCCAGTTACAGTCAGGGCTTTAAAGGGATGAAAATACTGGGGGGGGGGGAGTGTCTCACAAAGGGGCGTGGCCAATGTGATTATGGGCGTGGCTTCAAAACACATAAGCTAAAAGTTTGTGCTTAGCATAGTGTGCTGCCTGACTGGCATTTTGCTGTTTCTGTCATTACATCCAGATCGATGATACAAGAAGTAACATGGCACCTACAATGAGTCAAGACTATAGGATTTGTCAATGGTTGTTAGTTTCATAAGATAAATAAGCAGCAACTATGGCTTATATATAATATTGAAAAAGCTTCCACTTAAAGCCCTGGTGACACCACGACAATGTTGCTGCTCCTGAGTTTCAAAAAGAGAAGGGAAATCCAGAGAGAAAATGACTCTCTTTAAAGGATTTCCCTGCCCATACAACGCTTACCTGGCATGACGTCATGCTGTAACTTCTCCACTAGTGAGAAGTGAGCAGTGTGAGCAGCGCACATCGATGTCCGGAAACAAACGGACCGCCTGTGCCAGGGCACAAAACAGAGCTCGATAGAGACCCGTTTCGATGCCCCCTTTAAACACGCATTGGCATAGCCAATAGGTCTCGCCTTTGGGACCTTATAAGTATTTAGTTATGCAGTACAATATCCTTGGTGCAACAACATCAACTGTTGCATAGCTAAACACTTATAAGGTCCCAAAGGCGAGACCTATTGGCTATGCCAATGCTTGTTAATAATATGTCTTTATTAGTAAATTGTTGCCCTTATTTTTTAATGTTTTAGCCTAAGTTGAAGTACATTAAATTACATTGTTGTTCCAGTTATACAAATCCATTTAGATGCAGACTGTGTTCTGTTCACTGTGCTGTGTTGACAGTGATTTGGTCAGACGGTGCACTGGTGGTGACTAAGTCCGGACGCAGCAACACACATATCCCTGTTTTTTCTCTGAATACATAATAGCAGTGGGATGTGGGTACCTTTTGCCAGGTATGCTTCAAGCCATCATTGTCTCTGCGTTTGTAACACCCTTTCTCAACACAACTCAACCTTTAAAATTAATGTCCTGATTTACTGGTTCAAGAGACAAGAACCTCTCTTCGGAATACATGCGTGGAACTGATAAGTGCATTATATATATCTTCACAATTATCCGTTCTACAGCAACTTTCTTCTTTATATGACAAAAAAATCGCCCATTTGGTTACTGTAACCCCTGTTTTTTCAATGCCTTACGAAGAAAAAGCCTGATGGAAGTAACATATCCGGAAGTGTCAATCAACATGTGTGTTTGCTTTGAACTCCTCCTTGACTTACCATTTGGACACAGGGCTGTTTGAGGTTAACCTGTATTTGTGGCACTAATGGGCACACAAAGAAAATAGGCCTTTGGTAGTGATACAGCAACGGCCTACACTCGCCTGGAAGAGCTTCACAACAACGGGCAGGTTGCTTCATCACTTAGCATACTTCCAGCTGTCCATCAGCGACATTTAGTGAGCAACCACGCCAGCCTTTTTCCTGATTAAAAAATCCAAGTCTCTACCGGCAGAGTTTCCTGTGTACTCACCTAATGAGTTAGCTTGCATTAAAAGCAAACGAAGGACCTAAAATGGAGGACCAGAGAAAGAAATTCTTTTTTGTTCTTAATTAAAGAAGAAGATTTTCCCATGAAAACCACTTTACTTGTCTACTCGCTCCACTTGACTGTTCAGATGCCCTCTTCGAACACATTAAGCAGGACAGAGGCAGGTTGCAGAAGAGCCGCGAGCGGAGCTGCGTGCGGTTCAAACGAGACCATTCGGAACAAATATTTTCCTGAACTCTGAAGGGGGGAGGGAGAGGTGGAGGGAAGGGAGCTGTTCGTAAACAGACACTGACGCGCTGATGACACATTTGGCTCAGATAACTGCGGCTTATCAGGGTTCATTGGCTGCGACAGTAGTATTTGTAAATGATTAATATGCGAATGAACGGGCAACTTCCTGTAAATCAATGTACCTCCAGGCGGTGGTGGTTCAACAACAAACCTCGGCCCTGGGAATAAAGGAGAGAGTAATTATAACCTGGGAATAAAGGAGAGAGTAATTATTTCTGATGTTTGTATTGTGAGCACATGGGTTAAGCTTTAATTGAATTTCAGCCCGCTGCTCGCTTTGCAGAAGGAGTACATCCTACGTGTGCCTCCAGTGGCGGCAAAGTGGAGGAAAGAATTGTTACTTCAAATCCTTTTTTTGCTTGTTTTGAGCTGCAAGTCAGTGAATGAAAACACACATTCTGGAAAACACTTAGCAACAAGCGCGCGCGCCTCGTGCTGAAAGTTAAAAAAAACAAGCTCGGGAGTTGTATGCGTGTGCGCGAGGCGGCAAAAGTGAAAGCAGCTGCGCTTAATGAGCCATGACGAGAGAGGAAAGCCAGATGGCGCCTGTGCGCGTAACCGTGCGTGTAACCGCATGCTTTAGGCCACACAAAAAGCCTGTGGTCGGATTTTTGAAGCGCACTTACTAAAAGTCTCGCCAGAGCAACGCATCCGCTGGCTCAGGCGAGACCTAAAAACTGCTGGTGCTCAGCACCAGTGAAACCCGACCCACTTAAAGCCCTGGTTACAGAGTTTTTTATAGGGCGAACCTGACCCGAATCGGGTATCAGAGCGCTTTACATAGCTCCAGTTGCATTACATGAGGACACATTCATTTGTTTTTTTTTTGTTAGGCACGGCGAGATTAAGTGATTTGCCCAGAATCACAGGATGTTCAGCGTCATTGTCGAGACTCGAACCCAGTTCCCCAGATTCGAGGTCGACCGCCCTAGCTGTTAGGCCAACTTCTCTCCCCCATTTGAAAGTCCAACGTTTACATCTGTAGATGCCTGCAGGAGTTAACACATTAGACAATTGCAAGAGTTGGTAAAAGGTCGCACACAGTTAAAGCATTGATTTAAATTTTAGTGCTACTCACCGAAAAAGTGCTTCAACACCTCATCAGGGGTAGCAAGCTCTCTATTAAAGCAAACCTTCTTCCCTCTTCTATCCCTCCACTATCCTTCTCAATC
Source organism: Triturus cristatus (assembly GCF_964204655.1). Lineage (NCBI taxonomy): Eukaryota > Metazoa > Chordata > Amphibia > Caudata > Salamandridae > Triturus > Triturus cristatus. The sequence continues at coordinate 860,841,296 of NC_140581.1, forward strand.
CAAATAACTGACTAATACAGCCACCACTCAAATTATTTTTATATTTCACTATACTAATTCACCACTAATCCTTTATGGGTTTAGGAGTAGCGTGCTACTCACCGAAAAAGCGCTTCAACACCTCATCAGGGGTAGTAAGCGCTATATAAATGCAATTGCAATACAATACAACACAATAACCAAGTTAGTTCCGATCCTGGTGGAGAGAGTACTCAAGTATTGTCGAGGATGATTAACCGAGGTGCCTATCAAAAAAGTGGAGCTTAAGGTCCTTTTTGAAGGTGGGTAAGTCAGAGAGTTCCAGATGCTTGTGGCACTACCAGAGAATGATTGGTTCCTGTATCGTTCTCAATTGAAGGTGGAGGGTTCCAGAAGCAGGGATTGGGCAATTCTGGAACCCCTATTTGCTCCTGAGATTTTCAGTTTCTCGTTTAGATAGGAGGGTGAAGAGGAGTGCAGCGCCCTGTGGGTAATGCAGGCGGTTTTTAATTGGGCCCGCTCTTCAATGGGAAGGCATTGAAGAGTTAGATGGGCCGGGGAAATGCGGTCAAATTTCTAGAGCTGCTCTCAGTGAGCCTAAATGAACTTTGTGAATACCCGAGAGAAGGGCAATTCCATAATCTGGAGAGCACGAGAGACTGCACCACTGTTTTGATGCCTTGTTAATGCCCCAAAGCTGCGTAAGTTGATGTTGTGTGCTTTTGGCCATGGCTATGATGTGCCTGTGAAGATTGAGATTTATGTCATGGGTTATATACCACGTGATCTGGCACTCTGGACAATGGCGGGCCGCCATCCAAGGCCAGAAGGTTAGTCATCCATTCTTGTACTTGAGTTTGTGCCTTCAGAGGTAATATCAAGAGAAATTCAGTTTTAGTTGGGTTGAGTTGTAACTGGTGTTCAGACATCCAATTTTGAATCTTTAAGAGCGTGTTTGAAGGCAGGGCGACGTCTTCTGGGGATGAGATTTTCATGTATATTTGGGTGTCGTTGGCGTAGAGATAGAAGAGAATCCCAGAGTTTCTGAGAATCACACATAGTGGGCATAGGTAGAGGTTAAAGAGTGTTGGGGAGAGGATAGAGCCTTGTGGGACCCCTTGATGAAATCTGACTGGTCTAGCGAATGAGCTACCAATTTTCACCATTTGGGAATGATTGGGTAGGTATCAGGAGAACCAGTTTAGGATTGTGCCTCCACATCCCATATGTTGTTCTATAGTGCGAACGAGGTCCAAATGGATGACAATGTCAAATACAGGGGATAAATCCAGGAAGACCGGGAGTCTGGGGTTACTAAGGAAGAGGTCAACTATTTAAAGAATCGCAGTTTCTGGACTATGGCCCTGGCGGAAACCTGATTGGAGAGTGGCTTGGAGGTTGTTTGTTCAAATGTGGGAAGCGAGTTGGAACACTACGCAACTTTCAATGACTTTGCCTAAAAATGGGAGTGTGGAGACAGGGCGGTAGTTGTTCATGTTCTCTGGATCGAGAGGCTGTTTTTTCAAGAGGAAAGACTTTTAGTCGTTCTGGTAATAGACTCTGTTTGAGAGACGAGTTGACCATGGTGGTCCTTATTGGCAGTAGGTGTTTGGCAAGAGATTTGCTAACATAACCTGGAATGGCGCCCTGAAGGTGGTTAGAGGGTTTTACTTCGGAGATTGTTAGCTGTAGGTCCCGTTCGGAAATTGTATAGAAAGAAGACCATGATTGCAGCGCCTTGCAAGGGAGAATTTCAACTGTTTCCAGGAAGTCGCTGGTGGGTAGAGCGATATGGATGTCTCAAATTTTTTTATCAAAGAAATCTACGAAGTTGTTGCAGTGGGCCATGGATGACTTAGGCAGGGCCGGACTGGCCGTAGCGGGCACCGGGCGTTTCCCATGTGGGCTGCCAGGGTGGGGGCCAGGTTTGGGCTCCTGTGGGGCCGTTTTTGTTACAGGGGGCCAGCAATATCGGCCCCCCTGTAACAAAATCGGCCTAAACCGGCTCTAGCAAACAGCTTGGCCGCAACCCTCCCCCAAACCCCACCCCCAGGGGCCGGCCAAGCAGTTTGCAAGGGCTGGTTTCGGTTCCCAGTCCGGTCCCGGACTTAAGAGCTGAAGTGGTGGAGGGTTTGTAGTCTGTGCAAAAACCTCAAATAGGCGCATCAGTCTGTTCTTTGCAGGATTTAGGCCTCTAAAATGGTCGGCTTTGGCTCTGAGGATTCAGTCCTTGTGTTGTTTTTGCGCTTTGCTAAACTTAGTCATTCTCAGGTGAGAGGGCGTTAGCCTCCATTCTTTCTCACATTTTCTGATAAGCTTTCTTTCTTCATAAAGTTCTTTAGAGAACCAAGGACTAGCTGGTTTTGGTCTGGATAATTTGCACTTCAGGGGTGCACTTTTATTGATGAGCAGGAGTTGTACTTGTCAGTGGCCTCGTTAATATCAAGATGAGGTGTAATAGAAACTAGGTTAGGAAAGCCCATGATGGCTTTGACTTCTGAAGCAAGGTTGGATGTGTCCCTGAACCATATTTTCTCTTTCTTGTTTTACCTAGATATTTTGGTATAAATGCCGGATAGAGAGAATGGGATCTTCATGTGGTTAGACCAGTCAACTGGAATGGGGTCATATGACTGTAGGTTGGGAGAATTGGAGTTTATCAGTTCCAGAATGACATCTTTGTGGAGTGTGGGTTTATGGCAGTTTCGTTGGAAATCATTGTCTTTGAGAAAGGAGGTAACAGTGTCCACATGACTGTTACCCTCTCTTCCCCAGTGGATGTTGAAATCACCAAGGAAGATAGTGTTGTCCAAGCTGATAAGATGAGAGGTGAAGAGATTTGTGCATGCCTCGATGAAAGAATTAAGTTGTTTTCTTCAATACACATGCATAATGCCTCGTAAATTCGGTTGTCACTTTTCCTAGATAAACATACCAGCAACTTGTTCACGTTGTAAGAACCTGAAAAAAATTGGATATGATACTTAAGAAGAACTTTAGATAAAATGGTATACATTCATTTTAACATGACCTTTCAGCCATTGTTAACTTTAATGATCAATCTCGGAGCAGGCAACTCTAGAACACATTTTATAGTAATGTCTTACATTTACTGTTTAAAGTATATACTGAAATAGAAAAAAATATCGGCTTAAGGTGATTGTCCCAATATTTGTACCATCCCAGGCAGTAAAATACTGGTAATAGGGGTAAAAAAAGAGGCCAGGTTTCAGCCCTAATCATAAAGCATCATAGAAGGCACACAAATGTAAGGCACATCTCCATGATTTTATGCACGTAGGTATTATCTAGTGCAGTTTCATCTAGGCATGTGCTCATGCAAGGGTCTGCTATGTGCTTCTTTTACGCAAATGCATTTTCTAAGACACATCCATTTAACTCTGAATTTCTCTAAGTTAGCGCATGCACTGGAGACAGTACTGCTGGGAATCATAGCAATGATTGACTCTCTCTGTTTCGGAGTCACTGAGCACTGAACAATGATTGACTCTCTCTGTTTCCAATCTGTGCTGGTTGCAATGTTTGGAGGTCTACATCACCTAGATAGAGCTAAGAATGATGTCCCAGGTACTAACCTATAAGAAGGTTATACCCCTGGCAACCCACATTCCAATAATAAACAATAACCAAGGGTATAGGTTAGTCATGTATAGTATATAAATCCAATCGTTAGATTCCAAATTGGGTTATTCAGAGTATGTTGAGAATAAAAGTCAATAAGTTATCACAGTTTGTGATTTGATACAAGATTTTGGACACTGTGACCAGCCAACAGTGTGCAGACGTGGGACTTTTTCAAGGCTGTGCATATTTTCCACAACACCACAGGTGGATCCCACAACAAAATCAATTATGACATAAGTATTTGAAAATAAGCAAATTTAAAAAGGAAAAAGTACAAATTACATAAGATCAGTGCATTTTTAAATAGATCCACATGGTAATCAGAATAATATCCCAAAAATATGTTTTTGGACAGTTATGATAAATATGGATCAAGGATGTCACACAAAAAGACAGACAGAAGAACAAAAACCACAAAGAACAAAATAATTTGGTTGAGTTGGAGGGGGAATGGGCTTCAGACTGAATTCAAAGGATGGTAGCCTGCTCTACATCAGATCGGCTTCTTGATACATCATACACAGGAATGGGGGGTTGGGGTGTCCCAGGAGATCTGGCATAGGGTACTCCCACTATGCTTTCACTACTGTAGGTAGTATTAGATAGGTCAGCATAAATATAATTATATAATCACACAACAATGTTATAATGATTGAACTGTTTATCTTTTTTACCATTCTTATAATGCTGGTTACAATGCAATGTTTCATCCTACTAATAATTGCAGCACACACCTTTTACACACAAATACATTTGTTTAAATAAATATTTGAAAAACCAATTTATATCTTTCTTGTGTCTCCCTTGAGCATGCCTGAGTAACAACAAAAGGATATATCTGTTTCCATGATTTCCTTGGGGAATTAGAGTGGTCGTGTGCTGAGGTTGCAGATACCATCTGGTACCCTGGAAGATCAGGGAATCAGATGGCCACTCTGAGCTAGCTAGGAATTGGGCCAATATACTCTGATGGTGTGTGTTGACTCAATCCCCATATTCTGATGGTTATGTTGTCCGGAAACACATTAATTAGTAGGAACCGTATGACAATATGTGCAGTAATTTTGCATCTGGTAAATACCGTACTCCAGTAGCAAGATTTACAGTGTCCGCAGTTACCAAGCAGGATTGCACAAAAGTTAGAATGAGCCCCAAATGTACAAAAATGGTAAATTAACACATGCAAGACAGATGCAAAAACTTTGAATATATTACCTCCCATTTCTCTACACGTAGGTACTAATTGATAGCACAAAATGACAACCACTAGATTACACAAATGCATTTCTTCCCGGGTATTTTTGTCCTACAATTAACACCTAAATCTACATAACCCCCTATTACTGTAGGGCACTTTAGTAGCAAGAATTGGCAAAGCCAATAAGTCTGGCACGGGCTAATGACCTTTCGGCTTTGCCAATTCTTATTTTGTATGTGGACGGTTTTAGTATGATGTTATGTGGCATATGAGGGAACTGGTTGCAAGGATTGTGTATATGTCAAAATATTTATTTTAAAGTAAAAGCACACATTGCAAAAGTGGACCATGGCACAGAAGATTACCACTTTTTGTGTGGATGTAAACACTGTAGAGTAGCGGAAATACCGTCACTTCCAGTTAGGTAATCCAGTGGCTGGAAGGGCTGCCCCTGTGTTCCTTGACGTATGCTGATGCTGGCAGAAACAAAATGTATACCAATGGATGACAAGGGCAGGCTGAAAGCTCAAGTATGTATAGTATATTGTATTGTATTGTATTGTAATTGTATTTATATAGCACTTACTACCCCTGACGAGGCGTCAAAGCGTTTTTTCTACGAGTAGCACGCTACTCCGGGACCCATAGAGGATTAGTGTTGAATTAGTATAGTGAAATATAAAAGTAATTTTAAGTGGTGGATGGGTTAGTCAGTTATTTGGATTCGGAAGGATAGCAGAAGGATAGAGGAAGAAAAAAGGTTTGTATTCTATATAGCGCTTGTTACCCCTGATGGGGTGTTGAAGCGCTTGTTTTTGGCAAGTAGCACGCTACTCCGGAAACCCATAAAGGATTAGTGGTGAATTAGTATTGTGAAATATGAAAGTAATTTGAGTGGTGGATATTAGTCAGTTATTTGGAGTGAGAAGGATAGCGGAGGGATAGGTGGGGAAAGAAAGTTTTGCATTCATATAGCACCTGTTACCCTTGATGGGTGTTGAAGCGCTTTTCTGGCGAGTAGCACTCTATTCCGGAACCCATAAAGGATTAGTGTTGAAAATCAGTATAGTGAAATATGAAGTAATTTGAGTGGTGGATATGTTATTCAGTTATTTGGATAGAGAAGGGTAGACGACGGGATAGAAGAGGGAAAGAGTTTTGTATTTATATAGAGCTTGCTACCCATGATGGGGTTTTGAAGTGCTTTTTTGTAGAGTAGCACGCTACTCTGGAATCCATAAGGATTAGCGTTGAATTAGTATGGTGAAACATAAAAGTAATTTGAGTGGTGGATATGTTAGTCAGTTATTTGGATTGAGAAGGGTTGGGGAGGGGGAGAAAGGGAAAAAGATTTGCATTTATATAGCGCTTGTAACCCTGATGGGGTGTTGAAATGTTTTATTGGCGAGTAGCACGCTACTCTGGAGCCCATAAAGGATTAGTGGTGAATTAGCATAGTGGAATATGGAATTTGGGAAGTGAACATGTTAGTCTGTTATTTTGATTGAAAAGGATAGTGGAGGGATAGAAGAGTGAAGGATTTGGATAATTTGTTTTTTAGGTCATAGCAGTAGGAGGATGCTTTTGGATGAGTAAAAAGGGGTTTGGAGGGGAAGAGCCAGAGGAAAGAGTTTAGAAGGGTTTGTTTAGGGGGGATCGGTATAGTAAAAGAGGCATCAAATGATGCAAGGAGGGGTAGAGTAGGGGAGAGTCTAGCAAGGGTTATTTTGGGGATCATAGTAGTGGTATGGGGTTTGGGATACATGAGAGAGTGGATGTAGAGGATATATTGATAGATGAATTGGCTGAGAAATAGGGTAGTGCATTGGAAAGAGTAGTAGAAAGAAGTTTGAGATGAGTCAGAAAGTTGTGCTAGAAGATATATTGAGAGAAGTATAGGCTGAGATATAGGGTAGTGCATTGGAAATGCTAAATTAGAAGAACGTGATAAATATATAGATCCATAAGTACATTGAAAGTATATAGATGCATAAATGAGGTAAGTATATGTAGATTAAAGATATTGATGAGGTACAGGATGAGAAATAGGGTAGTGCATTGGATATGCTTATTCAGTAGAAAAGTACAAACACACAGATCCAAGTACATGGAAGGTACATAGATGCAAAATGGCAGCAAGTACATGTAGACCAAAGATGCACCATATAAACTCCGGTTTTCAAGTGTTATGTACTTTCATTAGTTTACATAATTATTCTGCAGGCAATACACAAAGATAGGTACATATCTATAGTGATATCTATCTATAGTGAAAATAAATGTTTATATACAGAGGGATATGCAGTAAATTTCTGTTTGTGTATTGTGCTTATGTGAGGAAGAGCCAATTCTTGAGTAGTTTTCTGAAGATAAGGTGGCTGTCGGTGGATCTTATGTTGGGGGGTAAAGAGTTCCATAGTTTAGCGGCTTGAACAGAGAAGGATGAGCCACTCCTGTTTTTTTTCTTGTATCTAGGGATTTTGAGGCGAGGTGCCCCTGTAGAGCGGAGGTTCCTTTGTTGAATGTGTTTAGTCATTTTATTCCTGATGAAGAGCGGTCCCATTCCATGTATTGCTTTGTGGGTGATACAAAGCAGCTTGAACATGGATCTTCTGGCAACCGGTAACCAATACGTAAATCTCACACAACAGAGATAGACTTTATAGTACAAAATAGAGATCCTATACAGTAGAGACGGGAAAATCAAAAAAATTCTTAATACTGCCCTCACACACTTGGTAGTGTCATGCTTCATCATTGGGCCGCATCATACACCCAGGTGCAGACCAACACACTGGGTGGAGCGCAATTATTTAGAGGAAAAAGGATGAAGCGCAGTGGTGAAGGTAGAGTATAGTAAAGAAAGACAAAGACACAACACAAAAGGTGTCAATCAAATTATACAGGAAAATAAGTTTTCGCCTAAAATGAAAAGGGACCAAGAGAGGTGCAGAAATACTTCTAAAACTGCCTAGGGGTTAACCCGTATCTATTTATTCTGTGTCAACCTCTGGCAGGGTTAAAATTTTCAATATGGGGAAATCGGGGAAGGTAACGACCCTTCTCTCCCCACTGCAATTACCAACATGTTTCTGCCAGCTTTTTATGCGCCCCACAAGGTCGCTCTGGCATTCGTCAGGGTGTTGGTCCCTATTTTTGCGGTCTGGACCCCTATTTGGGTATTTTTTACCTTATTTACTCTGTAAACGTGGGCTTTTTCCCAACGTCTATTTTCTCTGGAAAATATCGAGAGGAATCTCTATTCTAAAATGAGAGAGAGACAAAAACAGACAAAACCCAACCTTGATTTTCATACTCATCATTGAATTTCATTGTCTTTCCTCACACCAAAATTCCCGTGCATTATTAAAAAGATTTTATTTCAGCCAGTATACTTCAGCACACACCTAGCCCCTCACCATAGGTCCACCACACAATACGAGTGCTTAATAGTTTCAAACACATCGTGGATAGAAATGGTCGGCTTCAAGTCTGTATATAGATTCTATAGCTTAAAGAACCGAACCACCGATCCCAGTGGATTAAAACCATGCACCACACCATCAACCAGATTCATAGTTACTTACAAGAGTTTACGGATTAATATTCTTAACCCGGGACGGTAGGGGAGGTGCTCTTGTCGTCACACTCTGTCAGTGTATGATTCATTAGATATATCAATAGACATATAAAGGATAAAAAGGGGGGGGGGGGAAGAGACACCAGGATACTAGCGTTACCAAAATGCTAAGCAGAGCAAAAAGTAAGTCCTTGTATGCCCCCACCTATTCTACCTCTGAAGGCTCTTTTGTCCAGGTTTAAAAAAAGTCCTTATTTCCTTCATCCTCCACCTAGTCTCCGATTTACAAGTTTTTAAACACATTGGGGTCCCTCTGTGGTGCGAGGTCGATATACTTTTAGAACACCCCCAAAGCCTTGCTTGGTTCAAACACACACTCAGATGCCATCTTACTCACTACTCCAAAGAAGCACAATTTCTAATCATTTGAAAAAAATTGTAGAGAAGAAATGGCGCATCCTGAATTCTAATGGATTGAATCAACCCACCCCTCTTTTTTCCTTTAAGAAGAGTGCGAGCATAAAAGATATGATTATGAATACACGCCAGAGGTCACTAAGGGACCCAGATAATCCATCTAATCGCAATCAGTTCCTACCACCAGTTGTGGGACATTATTCATGTGGATACTGTAGAGCGTGCCCAGGGTCTGTGAATGGAAAAAGTATAGACTTAGGACTAAGTCGACCATGGGAGCTGCGACAACACTCCACGTGTAATACCGAAAAGGTTATCTATCTGCTCATGTGCCCCTGTGGGTTGCAATATGTGGGCATGACGACTCGAAAAATAAAAACCCGCATTTTGGAGCACATGAGTACGATACGGTGTGGAAAAACTAATACAAAACTGACTGCTCACTTTTATGAATACAAACATAAGGAAAACGAGTTGAGATGGTTGGTGCTAGATAAACCCTTTGTTCCGCCAGGCACGGGCGATATTTCAAACTACCTGTTGGTGAGAGAACAAAGATGGGTTGAAAGACTTGGAAGCAGCACAAAGGGGTTAAATGATGGCATACCCTGGTTCCAACTATATGGTATAATGAAAAGATGAACCATATATGCAAGCACAAACGAAGTTGGGCAATGAAACAGACCTTTTTCATGTAAGATTGAGTATATCAGGCTTTTTGAAGTTGATGGCTATGATCGTCACTTATATAAGTTGATAAAAAGATGTGTCTCAAGGAGAATCTAGCACAAATATATACTGACCAGTACAGATGGCGGGTTTGCACTTTTAAAAGGAACGATGGTCCCGTGGGTCGGGTCTGGTAGTACTAGATTGATCCCTCCCTTTGTTTATAGAAAATAACCCTTCCTGTTTTATTATATTTTCATACATTTGTAATTTTTATAATTATAACCGAGGAAAAATATATATAAAAAAACCTTGCGAGTAGACCTGAAGGGTAATATATATTTGAACATCTTCTCTTTGTTGATAATACGATTTAAGATCTGTGCCTCATAAGAATAAGGTCTGGGAGCAATGGCCGCCACATTAGTCAGTCGCTGGTGAGGCTTTAGACTAAGTTTCGTGTTCCGTTGCTGGCGAGTTGCTAGGGTAACAGGGGAACTGACGTAGTGTACCAGGAAAGGAAGGTAGGACTTAGCCTTCCTGCCCCGTTATATGGAGATTCGAGATTCCGGGACAAGCGTCGACGGAGGACGCGTGAGGGGCTACCAGAGGCAGTGCTTCTTTGGAGTAGTGAGTAAGATGGCATCTGAGTGTGTGTTTGAACCAAGCAAGGCTTTGGGGGTGTTCTAAAAGTATATCGACCTCGCACCACAGAGGGACCCCAATGTGTTTAAAAACTTGTAAATCGGAGACTAGGTGGAGGATGAAGGAAATAAGGACTGTTTTTAAACCTGGACAAAAGAGCCTTCAGAGGTAGAATAGGTGGGGGCATACAAGGACTTACTTTTTGCTCTGCTTAGCATTTTGGTAACGCTAGTATCCTGGTGTCTCTTTCCCCCTCCCCCCCCCTTTTTTATCCTTTATATGTCTTTTGATATATCTGATGAATCATACACTGACAGAGTGTGACGACAAGAGCACCTCCCCTACCGTCCCGGGTTAAGAATATTAATCCGTAAACTCTTGTAAGTAACTATGAATCTGGTTGATGGTGTGGTGCATGGTTTTAATCCACTGGGATCGGTGGTTCGGTTCTTTAAGCTATAGAATCTATATACAGACTTGAAGCCGACCATTTCTATCCACGATGTGTTTGAAACTATTAAGCACTCGTATTGTGTGGTGGACCTATGGTGAGGGGCTAGGTGTGTGCTGAAGTATACTGGCTGAAATAAAATCTTTTTAATAATGCACGGGAATTTTGGTGTGAGGAAAGACAATGAAATTCAATGATGAGTATGAAAATCAAGGTTGGGTTTTGTCTGTTTTTGTCTCTCTCTCATTTTAGAATAGAGATTCCTCTCGATATTTTCCAGAGAAAATAGACGTTGGGAAAAAGCCCACGTTTACAGAGTAAATAAGGTAAAAAATACCCAAATAGGGGTCCAGACCGCAAAAATAGGGACCAACACCCTGACGAATGCCAGAGCGACCTTGTGGGGCGCATAAAAAGCTGGCAGAAACATGTTGGTAATTGCAGTGGGGATAGAAGGGTCGTTACCTTCCCCGATTTCCCCATATTGAAAATTTTAACCCTGCCAGAGGTTGACACGGAATAAATAGATACGGGTTAACCCCTAGGCAGTTTTAGAAGTATTTCTGCACCTCTCTTGGTCCCTTTTCGTTTTAGGAGAAAACTTATTTTCCTGTATAATTTGATTGACACTTTTTGTGTTGTGTCTTTGTCTTTCTTTACTATACTCTACCTTCACCACTGCGCTTCATCCTTTTTCCTCTAAAAAATTGCGCTCCACCCAGTGTGTTGGTCTGCACCTGGGTGTATGATGCGGCCCAATGATGAAGCATGACACTACCAAGTGTGTGAGGGCAGTATTAAGAATTTTTTTGATTTTCCCGTCTCTACTGTATAGGATCTCTATTTTGTACTATAAAGTCTATCTCTGTTGTGTGAGATTTACGTTTTGCTAAGGGAGTCAGAGAGGACTTAATCCCTTGTCTCTTCTAGATTGTGATATTTAACCGGTAACGAATGCAAGGCTTTCAAGGCAGGTGAGATGTGGTCTCGCGGTTTGATATGCAAGAGTAGTCTGGCGGCCGAGTTCTGAATCCGTTGTAGTCTTTTCATGGTTGTTAAAGGTGACCCATGGTAGAGGCTATTGGCGTAATCGAGTTTGGACAGAACATGGGAGATGGTAGCTTGTACCTTGTGTGGAATTCCCAAATGAGGGAAAATGTGTTGCAGCGTTTTTATAGTTACAAAGCTTGATCTTGCTAGTTTGTCCACTTGGGCATTCATCGATAGTTTGAAGTCCATGGTCATTCCAAGGTTTCTTACTTCCTTCGATACTTTAGGTGGTGATCCCAGTTCATCAGGCCAGGCGGCAAGCGGGTTATAATGTTTCCAATCGCCACACGTGAGTATTTCCGTTTTGGATGCATTCAATTTGAGATGGCTCCAAGTCATCCACTGATCCACGGCTCTGAGACAACTGAAAATTGGGGATTTTCCAATGTCTTTGGGGCATTCCAGCTGAAGGAGTATTTGCATGGTTATAGCACGTGAGGTGAAATTGATTGATCAGTACCGGTAATGACTTCATGTAGATGTTTAAAAGCGTGGACGAGATGATAGAGTCTTGAGGGACCCCTGCTTTTGTGGAGTATTGTTTGCACGAGAAAGGTGGGATATGGATGACATTAGTTCTGTTTTGAAGGTAGGACACGATCCAATCTGGAGCAGTTCCCTCTATGCCGGCTTCATAGAGTCTTTGTTTCAAAGTGTCATGGTCAACTGTGTCAAAGGCAGCCCGAGAGGTCCAAGAGGAGTAGTGCAGCAACCCCGTTGTAATGTCTAACCTAAATATGGTTGTTAAAGTTTTTAATATCCATTATTACTCCTTCACATATTACTATGTGAGTCAGATGGAGCCCCCTGAGACAGATTTTTCTCTCTAGTATATATTTATCAATAGCTGTAAGCAGGGTCACTGGAATTATATGATACTGAGGCTGCGAGTTATATATAGATATTCAGCATTTAGCACATGATCCGTCATCTGCTGCATAGTTTGCAGATTTTGCAAAGAAAATAGTTTCCAGCTCAAAAGTTACTGAAAAGTGTGTGATACATGTTGCTCTAAAAAAGAAGGAAGGAAATGGAGAGGCGTAGAGTGGAGGTGTGTAGATTGTCATAGAGTGGAGTACTATAGAGTGAAGTGGTTTAGAGTGGATTATAGTGTTGTATAGTGGAGTTGAGTAAAGTGTAGTGGAGTGGCGTAGAGTGGAGTTGTCTAGAGCGGAGAGGAGAGTGGAATGTCGTAGAGTGGAGTGTCATAGATCGGCTTAGACAGGAGCAGACTGGATTAAAATTACTTTAGATTGGAGAGTCGGAGAGTGGATTGGCATGGACTGGCACAGAGTAGAATAGAGTGTCATAGAGTGGAGTGGTACAGAGTTAAGTGGAGTGTCATGGAGTGGATTAGAGAGGTGTAGAGTTTCATATAGAGGAGTGTCGTAGAGTGAAGTGCCGTAGAGTGGAGTGAAGTAAAGTGGCATAGAGCAGAGTAAAGTGGCATGAAGTGGCATAGAGTAGAGTGGCATAGAGTGTTGTGGTGTGTCAGAGTGGAGTAGAGTGTAGTGGCATGAAGTGGCATACCATGGAGACATGTAGAGTGGATTGATGTAGAGTGGTGTAGAGTGGAGTGGCGTAGAGTGGAGTACAGTGTCCTAGAGTGGAATGGTTTAGAGTGGAGTAGCATAGAGTGGCATTGAGTGGAGTGGCAAAGAGTGCAGTAGAGTGGAGTGGCATACAGTGGAGAGGCATAGAGTGGAGTAAAGTGGCATGGAGTGGTGTAGAGTAGAGTGTTGTAGTGGAGTGGTTTAGAGGGGAGTAAAGTAGAGTCAAATGTCATAAAGTGGAGTGTCATACACTGGAGTAGGGTGTGAAAGAGTGGAGTATTGCAGAGTAGAGTACCGTAGAGTGTTATGGAGCATCATAGAGTTGAGTAGGGTAGAGTGGAGTGGAGTGGCATTGAGTGGAGAGGCATACAGCTGATTAATGGGGAGTGGCGTAGAGTGGAATGGCGTAGAGTGGATTAAAGTGGATTGGTGTAGAGTGGAGTGGCGTGGCGTAGAGTAGTGTGTCATAGAATGGAGTTGCGTAGAGTGGAGTAGAATGTTGTACAGTGGAGTGGCATAAAATGAAGTGGCATAGAGTGCCATTGAGTGGAGTAGCATAGAGTGCAGTGGGGTAAAGTGGACTGGCATAGAGTGGAGTAAAGTGGAGTGGTGTCGAGTGGAGTGGAGTGGCGTAGAGTAGTGTGTCATAGAATGGAGTGGCATAAAGTGGAGTAGAATGTTGTAGAGTGGAGTGGCATAAAATGGAGTAGCATAGAGTGCCATAGAGTGGAGTGGCATAGAATAGACTGGAGTAGAGCAGAGTAGAGTGGTGTAGAGTATCCTACAGTGGAGTGGTGTGGAGCAGTGTTTCGTAAAGTAAGGTCGAGCAGGGTCGTGTAGAGTGCTGTAAAGTGCTATAGAGTGGGGTAGCATAAAGTGGATTGCGTGGAGTGGTATAGAATGGAGTGACATTGAAAGTCATAGAATGGAGTAGCACAAAGTGGCGTAGAGTGTCGTGGAGTGGCAAATAGTGGAGTGGCGTAGAGTGGAGTAGTGTAAAGTGGAGAGGTGGAGAGTGAAGTGGAGTGTTGTAGAGTGGAGGGGCATAGAGTTGCTGTGAGTGGAGTAGAGTGGTGTGATTTAGAGGGGAGTGGAGTGGCATGAAGTGATGTAGAATGGTGTGGTCTCGGAGTGGAGTTGTGTAGAGTGGAGCAAAGTGGAGAGAGCGAAGTATCGGTGAGTGGAGCAGGGTGTCGTAGAGTGTAGTGTCATAGAATAGAGTAGCGTAGAGTCTGGTGGAGTGACGATGGCGTAAAGTAGAGCTGAATGGCGTAAAGTGGAGTTGCATAGAGTGGAGTAGAGGGGGTGGCATAGAATAGATAGAATGAAGTGACGTAGATTAGAGTGGCGTAGAGTGGAGTAGCACAGAGTATAGTAAAGTATCAGAGTAGAAGGGTGTAATGTGGAGTGGCATAGAGTGTTATAAAGTGGAGTAGAGTAGAGTGTAGTGGTGGAGAGTGGAATAGAGTATCCTAGAGCGGAGTGATGTGGAGTAGAGTGGAGTAGCATAGAGTTCAGCATGCATGGGGTGGTAGCGCACTGCCATTAAAGAGAACACCTTTTCAATTGAACGTGCCGTTATATTGCACAAACATACAGTTTTACTGATAAAACTATACAGAGCACAAAAAATAATGTGTGGAAATCAAAATCACTGAGGGGATGCCCGCTTGCCACACTGCATGCCAGCCCTTTAGTGGGGGCCAGGACTTGCCACCCCAGACTCCACCACTCTATCCCGAGCACGCAATGTCATCGCAGCACCAGGAGGCGCAAGTATTTAAACAGCTGCGGGCTCCCGCGGTGTGGGACGTCTGCTTGCCACACTGCACGCCAGCCCTTTAGTGGGGGCTAGGACTTGCCGCCCCAGACTCCACCGCGCTATCCTGAGCGCACGACATCATCGCAGCACCAGGAGATGCAAGTATTTAAACAGCTGCAGGCTCCCGCGGTGTGGGACGCCCGCTTCCCACACTGCAAGCCAGCCCTTTAGTGGGGGCCAGGACTTGCCACCCCAGACTCCACCACGCTATCTCGAGCGCGCAACGTCATCGCATCGCCAGGAGGTGCAAGTATTTAAACAGCTGTGGGCTTCCGCAGTGCTGGACACGCACGGGTGGCGCCCGGGCAAAGCCCAGGACAAAGGCGGGCCCGTTTGCGCCCGTCTGCAGCCGATCGAGGCTGGGCTGAGCGGCCCCCCTGGTTCATGTTCAGGAAATAAGTGGACTTGGTCTCTGAATATCGCTTGGCTTAACCTCTTCTGTGCCCATGACGAGATAGTCTCATCATGGAGCACGGTCGCGCTGTGCCCATGACGAGACTATCTCGTCATGAAACCCGCCCACTAATGAAACGCCCGGCACAGGAGGGGGAAAGGGCGTGGCACAGAAGGGGTTAAGGTCAGTGTCCTAACCCTCTACACACCTAACTGTACCAGTGAGCTCTCCCGTTTTTAAATTTTTATTTTGGGATGAATCAGTACATGATCTAGACAAATGTTGGTGCTCTACTGCTAGCTTTGAATACAAGTGGTGATTCTACAACATCTACGTTAATAAAGCAAGTAGAAAGCAAGTAGAACAAGCATTGGCATAGCCAATAGGTCTCGCCTTTGGGACCTTATAAGTGTTTAGCCATGCAACAGTTGCATAACTAAATACTTATAAGGTCCCAAAAGCGAGACCTATTGGCTATGCAAAGCGGGCGTGAAAGTGATCGCCATCGCGATCACATCAAAGCGGCCGCACGGCCGTGAAAGTGAAAGTAATCGCGGTAAAGCGCGGCGCGCGCGCCCGCTCACATGCGCTGTAGCTCTAGGCTGGCATGGTAGCACTTTTTGGAGCCCTCTCAATAAGTCTCGCCAGACCAGCGCATGCGCTGGGTCAGGCGAGACCTAAAAATGGGTAAGCGAATCTGCGCTGAAAAGAAACAAATGACACTCCCGAAATCAAAGCCTAAAGCCCAACCCACTTCTATTGACAGGATGTTACAGAGAGCAATAGGAGTGGTGGCAACAGAAATAGAGCTGACTGAGAGACGGCTATCACTAACCCCAAACTTGGACCTCCCTTTGATAGATCTGGACACCACACATGCCTCAGGATCCTTGGTTAGCGATTCCCCTAGGGCCCTGATAACTGCAGACAAAGTATCCAATGCTGATTTACATATGGGGGTCGCACCTACACTTCACGCGAAAAAAGGATAACCCAAAGCACAGGCGAGAACGGGGGTAAAAAGAAAGAAGGGTGCAGAAGAAATTATGGACACCATAGACACTGGGGAAGGAGGATCATCCAGCCACATAGTAATGGACAATGAAAATCCAACATGGGTCACAAATCTAATGGTGGACTTACAAATCCAAGTAAGGGCTATTGTATAGGATGAGCTTAAAATGCTGGTAGAAAGGGTTGACAAACTGGCTATGCTGCTCGAGGCCCAGGCAGGCAATTGAGGGGTAATAAATGGGAGGGAAGTGACTGACAATGGTCAAGAAGCCCAGGCTGAACCCAGTATCAACAAGGCTGACCCGCCACCTGTACATAATGGTCCCACTACCATCATCGCCCCTAATCAAGCTAGACAGTGCACTATAAGTTCTAGCAGGGCCAATATAACATCTCCACAACCACATAACAGTAGGCAATGGCAAGCAAATAGACAGCGGGAGGGGGTAGGATCTATTAAAAGTACAGAAGCAAACATAGAAAGTCTACCCCTGCCGTGCATTAATCTACCACCTGCCTCAACCCCTTATGTTGTTGTTCTGACAGGTATTCCTGAGCTTGGGAGGGGGTAAAATGAATCACACCAGGAACTAAAAAATGAATGCATGTTCTGGTTAGCCAATCATAAGCAATTCCCTTAGGAGGATGCAGGAGAGACCCTAAGAACTCGCAGAGTCGGATGGGTGGGTTGGAGACCCAAGGTTATGCAGGGAGACTGTATAGTGATAAATTTCAGAAATCCCCTAGTCGCCCGAGCAATCCTAAGTAGGGATGACTGGAGACAGGAGGGGGCCATAAGGGCTCTTCTGCTGGGTTACTTTTACCCTCCAGAGAGACCCCAACAAATTAGAAGGCAGAATGGTTGAGAGGGGAGAACTTTAAATCAGAACTACCAAACTACCAACCTAGATTATGATCGGCCCAAGCAGCTACTCTTTAATATTCCAACAACAAACAGATTTGGTGGTCTAGAAGGAGTAGATTGACTTGAGCCCAAGAGATACGGGCTGAAGGAACACCAGCACCAGAGAGAGATACAGGGGAAAACTGTCCAAATAGAGGTGGTCATAGGCCAGAGTATGTCATCAAGGGAGGAAGAGACTTGTGGGAGGTTGAGTGGGACATTAAGGGACAAAATTGAGAGATGTAATAAGGCCACAACTAACAGACAATCTCATATTACATCCAATGTGATCACCCAGAAGTCAGATTTGTGTACTGGTGGGACCCCCGCACCCGCCCTCCCCTGTACTGGCTGTCATAGATAGCCGGCCGGATCCATCAAGGCTGCAAGTTCTATCCTGGAATGTAGCTGGATTAGCCCCCAAGACGAAAAATCCAGAATGGGGGAGATTTATCGAACAACATGAGATCTGCATGTTTCAAGAGACTTTGGCAAGGGGTGACATCCCCAAATCAGGCTATGCTTCGTATAGCATAGCTGCAACATCGGGGGTAAAGGGGAGGTCCTCAGGGGGGCTTTGTATCTGGGTGGGTGTATATCTGGGCTGTACCGCTAAACAATTAGAAACATCCTCAAATGACATTCTATGTGTCCTTCTTAACTTTCCATCAAGGATTACAATCGCCGTAATAAATGTCTACTCGAGACCAGTTAGCCGTAATCAAGAGTCAAGGACACTTGATGAGCTAACAACTTTTCTCGCTACTATCCCTGATAACTGCCTGGTAATTCTAGGAGGGGACTTCAACTGCCAGCATGAGCCCTTAGATGGCATGATCAAAGATAACCTTTGTGAAGAAGATCAATATTGGGGTATCCCAGAGACTACTAGTCCGCTAGTAAGAGTCTGGACCCCTTTGGTGCTCAAGATGAACTCTCTTGTACTAAAACATTCACTGAGGGCATGTAACGGTAGAACAAAGTATGACACACCAGGCAAATACACCTTTAATAGAATTGGACACGGCTCCATACTAGATTATATTCTGATTGATATAAAATCTTGGCACAGGGTAGCTTTTTTTTTTAAATTCGAGCCACGTCACAATAGTGATCACAATGCCTTAATTCTAGAGTTGTTTACTCCAAGTCCTGGGAGCGCTACAGGTCTGGTTATGACAGCTGACGGCAGATTGACCTTTACCAACGGCAGGATGAGAGTCCGATGGGCGGACATAAGTCAATACAAAGAAAAGTTAGGCTCCCTGTCCCAAACCGTTATTCCGATTCTTGTGAATTCAATGCAATCTGTTTCAGCTGACGGCACTTCAATTGAACTTTTGAAGGTCGCCCAAAAACCATACTACACTAATGACTACCATGGCTGACTTCTTCTTTCCGACCCAAAAAATTAGAACCAACAGAAAACCCCGACATCCTTGGTATAATGAAAGATGCCGAAAGGCCAAAATAGCTTTGATCTCTGCCATTAAGGCCAATGATAGACCATTGATTAAAATCAATAGAGTGGCCTATCGAAATAATATTGATGAGGCTAAAAAAGGGTGGGAAAGTGATAAGTGGGAATTTCTGAGAAGTTGCTTGGGCACCCGTGATATGAGGACATTCTGGAACATGGTAAACAAGGGTAGTTCCGAAGGAAAATTGGCGATGGAACCAAATCTAGGGGCAGATGTGTGGAAGGACCATTTCAAGTCCCTCTACGCAAGGGTAGAGATATAGGATGACGCAGTGGATAATGAACTTTGCCCCCCACAGGCCGAATGTCCCAATGCACTCACGACTGCACTTAGAGAGAACGATGATACCCCGATGATACCACTCAAAGAGATAACCGGTGCTTTAGGCTAAATAGCACCAGCAAAGGCACCAGGGTTAGACAAGATACCCAGGGATTTGTTCCGTAGTGAACCTACCATCGGGGCACCATATTTCTGGATCTTATTCAATGCTGTTCTGCAAGGCATGGCAATTCCCGCTAGTTGGGCTGGGGCTGAAATCATACCAGTTTATAAAAAGGGATCTCCGTTGCTACCCAAAAATTACAGGCCCATAAGCCTTATTGATATGAGCCAAAAAATCTTTGCACATGTGCTGTTGTGTCGCCTACAGAGCTGGATGGAGGAGCATAAAGTTCTTAGCCCGTTTCAAGCAGGGTTGAGAGAAAAAACGTCCACACTGGATCAGATTTTAGGGTACAATTATTACACTGGAAGACCGTGTGTAGGGAGGGTGGCAGCCTCTTTCTAATATTTGTGGACCTGAAATCTGCATTTGATTTGGTGTCAAGAGACAAGTTGTGGGCAACCCTGCTAGAGATGGGGGTCCTGGAGTAGTTGTTCCAAATCCTCTGTTGGTTACATGAAGGAAACTATGCGCAAATAAGGTTTGGCAAACACGGGGAACTCACCGCACCCATCCTTGTAGGCAGAGGTGTCGTCAGGGATGTGTCCTTGCCCCAACCCTTTTTAGTCTTTTTATAAATCAGCTAGTTGATTTTTTAAGCACAGAGAAGGATTTAGACGTACCTAAGTTGGCAACACGCAAAATCCCGGCCATGATGTTTGCCGATGATACCTTGTTATTATCAAAATCTCCTAATGGTATACAGAGGGTTCTTAATAAATTTGATGCCTTCTGTAAGGAAAGGGAGCTTGAGATTAACCTACAAAAAACAAAATTAGTGGTGTTTAACTCAGGCAAAAGTACCCGACCAAACCCATGTCTGGACGGCAGACCCCTAGAGAGGGTGTCTGTCTTTGAGTATCTCGTCATCACTGTGGTAAATATTTTATTACCGGTACTATTTTTTATGCGGTAAAGTCTAGTAAGAATAACTCAGTATAAATAAGAGGCAGAATCCGTGGTATTAGAGGTTCTGAAAGGCTTTATTCCTCTACAAAGGAATTACAGTTCGAACTGTAGGCTTCAAATTCCATCACCACGAAGGTTCAGGAAGGGAAGGCAATACATTATTGACAAGTAAAGGTATTTATATGAAAAGCATTACATTAAGACAGATGCAGGAGGCGTAACAGCTGATAATACAGATAATGATACACATACGTAATGAAAAAAGGCGTAAACATAGGCGTAACTAGAAACGTCATTAAACATGATGTCACAAGTGGGTGGATCCATAAGAGAATCCTGCAATGTCAGCAGAAAATATTTGGCAGAGATGCGCGCGCAGCCATATGACGTGTGATTGACGTGCAACTAGGGGGTGAAGGGGACTTGACATTTAGCTCTACATGTGGAGACAGAAGTCTGGGGGGTCATGTCAACCTAATCCCAAATCATATCTAATATCTTATGTTTAAAGAACTGTATTATCCAAAAGGAAAGGTCTCTCGGACGAAATCTATTCTATACTGACTGTTAGTGCGTGTACAAGCGTCTAAGTGTCTACATGAGATGCGAGGGGGCAGGAATCTTCCATAGTAACAGGGGCTATGAATTACTTGCGTGAGGACAGTGAGGCCTGGCCCTTTGCACGGTAGCTGGAAGAATGTTTACCTAAACTACTAGACAGGAATGCATCGGGTGAGGAGCGGAGCAGATAATCTTGAAGGTGAAATACAGTTTTTGGCAGGCAACGGGCTGGATCAGGCACCGTTAGCCGCGCAGGGAGTAGGACAAAGTTCATGGATACAGATGCAGGTTCGGACTGGAGCTTTCAGAGGCAGAAGGCAGGAAAAGGCTTGATGGCAGAATTCAGGGCCTACTCGCCTGAACTGTAAAATGTGGAAAGTGAACCACATAAAGTCGGTGGCCTTTCATACTTAGGAACGGAATATCCGACTCATTCATGGCGGATCTGAAAGAGGACATGTTGACGGTGGACGCACATGTATTTGCGTCTTTATAACTGGAACTGGAGGGAACATACATGTACTTGTAGTATGTACATGGAGCCGTTGGGGTCTACGATAGGGGACATAACTGATCACAAAATTCATATTTCCTCATTCCCTCCTTGTCCCCTACGGACCCTCAGGAGATATCGATCTTCATCAATCCATCGATCTGGTCATATAGCATCATTTGTTCTTCTTTCTTCTTCCGGGATCTTGAACGAAAACTTGGATGCGGGATACACGATGTGGCACACAGACCACAAATCGCTGGCCCACATTGTAGACATAAGCAGCAACTGAATAGTATGAGAAAGCCAATACCTAGGAAGGATAGGATCCTCCATCCCCAGGCTGACAACACGCTCCAGAACCAACCGGACCAAGTCCAGGTGCCTGGACTCTGGTGTATCTGGCTTATAATCTTATGAAGGCGAGTTATGGCTTTATATACTGACGGCGAGTTTTCTGGTATGAAAACACAGCAACTTGATCCGATGACCCTACAAGCTCCGCCCCTATCGGCCAGGATGACGTCAAGGACAAGACGATTTTGAAGCACAACAATCCGCATCGCAGACTGCTCCTCTGTTAAGTTGCCTAGGGCGGAAGTAGTCTCATTCACTACTGCTTCAAGGGTTCTAGTTAATCTACGTATCAGTTTACTATTAGTGACTGTACCTATATAGGGAAAGAAACCTTTATTGAAATCTGTGTATTGCTCCCATGCCGTTTCAGTGTAATCGACAATCGGGAGATCTCTCTGCTGTCTATTGTGTACTAAATGGGTATTTCTGTGATAGTCAGGAGGGGCTAGGAAAACAGGTGGCAGAAGGAATGCTATGTAACAGGTACCATCCCAATCTAGAGGTAAACGTATATATGCAGTCTGGCCACATATGAAGTAGGAATGACGAGATGCTCTGAATGTAGACTTGCCTTGATCACTGAATTTTATCACAGTGGTACATTTACTATGGCCCAGGTGTATGGAACCATTCTTTCTTACACATAATTCACCTTTAACTGGAAATACTGACATAGCAGGCAAGATTGGTGTAGCTTCGGATTCAACATTCAGAATCATGAGGTTAAGTGTAAAGTTACCTAATCTATATACTTCATTTTCTAGATCAGTTCCTGTTCTTTTGGGAAGTCCCTCCTTGTTAGGGTAGCAGACTTTAAGCAAAACTAGGTTCAGGTTTCCCCATACCCAGTTGTCTTGATAAACTACGGAATTTGAATCTAGGGAATTAATCAAACTAAACCATGCTCCACAGGAGCCATTGTGTGTGAATGGATACGGAAAGAGAGGCAAAACTCCCTTATAGTTCTGATAGGGAGGGAGTCGGCCACATATCCAACAATTGGTAGCATTGCTGGTCTGATGGGAATGATGTAACATACTAATAAAAGTGTTGTTGCGCAGCGCAAATCTATAAGACAACTCATGCGGAGGTAGTTCGCTAAAAGAATGTTCAGCAGTAACATTGTAAGCACGCTTAGAAATAGGGTAATACATATGTAGCAATACACTAGAAATGATGATCAAAAGACTTAGAAAAAACAAAATTAATAATGTAACTGTGCAGTGACTACGAAGCGATTTACAGTACGCGTGTTTTTTAAGCTTTATCTGTCTATTTCTCTCTCTATTTCGGTCTAGAGGATACATGTCAGAGACAAATTCAACCGATTCACCTTGGAGAGGACTTAAACAATCAAATTGTCTGACTTGCTAGACCTTAGTTTCAGTTTATAGAGTTCGTTTTTTGTTTGTTCAACCAAGGGGAGCTTTGAGTCTGTCTGTGAGGGAATGCAGGGCTGAGTGTTCACATCGGACGGTAGTCCATAAAATTTCTTGATATGACTCGAGTGCAACCACCCTTTACGTCCCTCAACCTTCACGGCTGTCCTTGTTGTCAGCAAGACGAGTTTGGGCGACTTCCACCTGGGCTCCAGCTGGGTCTTCCGGTCAAAATTCCTCACAAGAACCAGGTCACCTGGAACCACGTCATGGGGCTTCACCTCAGTGTTATCGGGAAAAGCTGAAGCTACCTGTGAACGACAAGATTGTAGTGCAGACATCAAGGAAGCTAGGTAATCTGTCAGCATATTACAGTCAACATCAGTGATTTTACGAGGTATAGGCGTCCCCCACATATTTGGCGGTCTACCGAAGATCACCTCATACGGGGATAGCCCTGTTCGAGAATGTGCTACCATCCTCATGTAAAAGAGCGCAACTGGTAAGGCTACTATCCAATCGACACCTTTTTCTCTACATATTTTGGACAATCTAATTTTTAGAGTTTGATTATGGCGTTTCCACGAGACCTGCTGCCTCGGGATGTCGGACACAGTGGAATTTCCATTGATAACCTAACAGAAGTGAAACGTGTTTCATTAGTTCGGATGAGAAGGGCTGGCCGTTATCTGAGTATACAACACGTGGTAAACCGTATCGTGGGAAGAATTCTCGAACTAACTGTTTGGCAGTAGTCGGGGCAGTGTAATCTGAAACCGGGTAGGCTTCTGTCCAACGGGAAAGAGCACAGACAACTACGAGAACATATTTGAATCCTCGACATCGTTCCATCTGGATATAATCCATCTGGAGGACTTCAAAAGGGTGATCGGGAGGTTGAAATCCACCCTGCTCTACGGGAATGCTTTTACCTGGATTAAACTGACAACATATCATACAGGTACGTACTTTCTGTTTGGCTGCTGCTCGCAAGTGTTTGTTGAACCAAATGTGTTGAATGCTATCTAGCATAGCTTTTTCTCCTAGGTGCGCTGGACTATGTATTGTGTTAATGATGACTTGAACCATGGAATCGGGAAGAAACCATATAGAATTTCCCTTCGTCATCCATCCTTGATCCGTTTGGATCCCTCCTAATTCAGTCCATTTCTTTATTTCTTCTGGTGTAGCATGTGTCTGTATGTCAATTACATCAAGGGCGGGATCCTTAACTGTCATGCAATGTGTTGGTGTCGGAACTATTGTCTTTGTCGTGTCAGTTGTATGGGTCTGATTCTGAGCAGTCTGTTTAGCTGTTCTGTCAGCTAGGTCATTACCCTGAGAAATGATATCGGTAACTTTTGTATGGGCTTTGCATTTCATAATCGATATTGCAATAGGTAGATGAATCGCGTCTAATAGGGCTTGAATGAGGGGTCCGTGTTGGATGTGGGCACCGTGAGAAGTTAAATAACCTCTCTCTCGCCACAGTACGCCGAAGTCATGGACGACTCCGAATGCATAACGTGAATCTGTGTATATGTTGACTTTCTTATTTTTGGCTTGAATACAGGCTTGTGTCAGAGCGATGAGCTCTGCTGCTTGAGCTGACAAAGTGTTAATACAATTTGTTTCAATGACTTCAGTGTCTGTTGTGACTGCGTAAGCGGCCACTAACTCTCCTGTACTTGTTCTCATACATGAACCATCTACATACAATGTCAGGTCTGGATCTGATAAAGGGATGTCTGTCAAGTCTTGTCTGGGTTTCGTCGTGATAGTAATGACTTCAATACAATCATGTGCTAATGGATCTGTTCCATTTACGGGCAAAAGTGTGGCAGGATTTAACGTATTACAACGTCTGATTTCTATATGTGGCTGAAACAATGTTAATTCATAACCAGTGAGTCTTGCTATAGTCAAGTGTTGTGTTTGTGTGCGGTTCAAGAGAACCTCTACTGCGTGTGGTACTTGTACTGTCAATTGATGTCCTAACACTATGGCATCGCTTTGTCTGATTGCTAAAGCTGTTGCTGCCACTGACTTCAGGCACGCAGGAAGAGCCTGAGCTACTGGATCTAATGTACTAGAGAAATAAGCACATGGTTTGTGTGATCCTGCTTGTTCCTGAGCGAGTACTGACAAGGCAGTACCTTCGCGTTCTGTAACAAAGAGTGTAAAAGGCTTACTGTAACATGGTGTTGCTAAAACAGGTGCTTGGCATAAAGCTTTCTTTAAGCTTTCAAAGGTTTGCGTATGTTCTTGAGTCCAAGGGAGGACAGTCGATGTGGCTGCCTCCTGTGTTGTCAACTGAATGAGTGGTTTTGCTAGAAATGCATATTGAGGGATCCACTGCCTACAGTATGAAGTGAGACCTATAAAAGCCCGCACCTCCTTTTGTGTCTTGGGTGGTGGCATGTTAGCAATTAACTGGATGCGTTCGGGTGTAAGCTGTCTTCCCTCCTTGGACAGCAAGTGCCCAAGGTAAACAACTTGCTGGACACAGAATTGCAGCTTAGAAGGGGACACCTTGTGCCCCTTGTCGGCCAGAAATCTTAAAACCGTCAGTGACGCTTTTTCACATTCAGGTTCGCTTCGGGCGGTGATCAGCAGATCATCGACATATTGAAGCAAGGCAGTGTTAACTGGCATGTGGATACTGTCAAGTTCTCGTTTCAGTGCTTGGCTATAGATGCTGGGGCTTTCTGTAAATCCTTGAGGTGCGCGTGTGAATTTAAAACTTCGTCCATTTAAACTGAATCCGAACAAATATTGACTTTCCGGATCTATTGGGACGCTAAAGAAAGCATTCTTGAGATCAATTACAGTGAAGAACGTTGCTTCTGAGTCAATAGCTGTTAGTAATGAAGAGATATCTGGGACCACAGGGTATTGTGGTACAATACATTTATTTAATTCGCGCAGATCAATAACTAATCGATATACTGGTGATGCTTTTGGATCCGTTCTTTTAAGAATCGGAATTATCGGGGAATTACATACATTGGAGTCGGTTTCTACAACCACTCCTTGTGCAATGAGCTCGTCAATGATTTGCAGCAAAGCCACAACAGCATCTGGTGGTAACTTGTATTGTCGCATTCGTGGTAGTACTACTCCTGTTTTTAGTGTGACTCGATATGGTGTAATGTTCATGCAACCAACATCAGTTGGGCCTTGTGCCCATAGATGTGTAGGTAAATTCTGCAGCCGGTGATCCATGTCTCTGGACACGTAGTGACCTTTGAAATCACGTAAAAATAATCGTACTCCTTCCGGAGAACAACATATTATAGCTCCTAGAGATTTCAATGTTTTTATACCTAACAAGTTTTCTGGACATGATTTAGTAAGCAATAAATCTGTGGTTCGTGTCAATGGACCAACCGTAAGTGGAAGGGGTTGCGTTACTTCATTAATGATAGGCTTTCCTGAGAATCCAAGGGAAATATTCTGTGAGCCTGAGAGGGGTGCCCCTGGAACTTCACTGCGTCGTATAGTTGTTCTGCTTGCCCCTGTATCAAGTAAAAACTTTCTGTCTTCCCCTAATAGTTCACTATGTACATAAGGTCCCTCTTGATCTACAGGAACCTCGATAAGGGGTAAGCCAACTTCCCTCTCTAGGCTATTTCATGTGTATCGCTGATAATCGGGATAATCAGTTTGTGCATACTGGTACATCTGTTGTGTTGTTGCTTGTGTTGCAGCAATAGGCTGCTGCTGTGGTGTGGCTACGGTCTGTTGTGGAGCTGCCTGTTGCGGAACTGGCCTAGATTGTGCATGCTGAGGGATTTGTTGTTGGTTCTGATCCTGTCTAGGTGGACGTGGTCTTTCCTGAGTTTTACCCGTGGCGATATTATGTTTCAGAACTGCACAATCGTGTATATAATGACCTTGTTGCTTACAATAGTTGCATGTCCCTTTCGTCGGACCTGCGGAATCACCTTTTTTATGACCATCAGCTGGAACTGACTGGGCAACAAGCATTTTCATTTTCGTATCTTTCATACGTCTTTGTTCATGTTCTTGTTCTTCTCTAATTCTATTGTGGTGATATTGTAACATCTGTAACATCTGTGACGGGGTGTTACCTTGCCAGGTACTCTCAAATTTCAATACTCTATTCTTAACTTGCGGCAGGGAATTTTCAACTAATTTTGTCACAAACAGATGTGGATATGACTCGCTACTTGCTTTTATGCCACTATTGATACCAAAACATTTTTCAAATCGGGAATAGAAATCACTAGTGTCTTCATCTTGCTTTTGTTTACAGGCTGAGATTGCACCCCAGTCCTCCTTTTTCGTAGTTAATAAACGTGGCAGTACCTGTACTAGTAATCCTGGTAGTGCTGTAGTCTTTTCCCCAAGCCCTGATCCTGCAGCTCGGGCCTTTTCTTCGTTTTCAATGTAGCTCGTCGTATACGTAGTGATGATAGTAGCAATCTGTCCTGTTTACCTGGCACTGGATCGTATCTACAATCCACAAGGTGTTCTTTAAACATGTCGGATGTCGCTAGTTGGGGTGTACGTTGGAGTGCTAAATCTCTAAGGGTCTGTTTATTTCGCGGCGGGGTGGCAAACATGTCTGTCGTACCTCCTGTAGCACCATCTGAGGTGCTGGGCAAGAAAGGATTTGTTGGATGTAAGATAGAAATTGTAGATGCGGGAAAAACGGTAGAAACGGACGGACCTGTGGGAATGGGCGTAGGAGTTTGTTGTTGCGGGGATACAGACGGATGATCTTGGCGTTGAGCACCATCGGTGGGCTGTGCGTGTGGCGGAGCATTAGCATATTCAGGAGCTACATCATCTAAATAGGAAGAAAGGAAAATATCTTTTGCTGTTTTGGGATGTGCTTTTATCGGGAGCAATGGGGGTGTCAAGTTTTTCGGTATTTCCGGGGTGGCCTGAGGTAACCCTTCGGCCAAAAGAGGATACATACCATTCATAAGAGTGTTTCGTTGTCTATCTACTTGTTCTGCTTTTACTCGGGTACCTTCCTCAATTAATATATTTTCTCGGGCTTTATTTGAATTCTCCCTACTTTTCTCTTCCTGTCTGAGCGCTTTTTCTGTACGTCTATATGATTCTTTACGCCATAATTCAATGGCATCTTTCTGTGACTGTCTGGCTTTATTTTTCCATAATACTTCTTCTACTCTCATGATGCAATCTGCATCCCGGGTCCCAGCTGCGGGCCATCTCTGTCTTTCTGGTAAATCTTTGGTGTAGTCCACCCATAAATCAAGAAATAGTACGGCATCTAGGCCATGCTTATGATACATAAAGTACCCTGGAGTGTCCCTAGGTGGAATGGGAACAGCTTCTTCGAGTACCCCTTTTCTGGTTTTGATCTGTCTTAATTTTGAAAAGAGCGGCATTTTTAGACCTTATTACTTAATCTTGAACACACTTAATACAATAAACACAATAATGAACAATCATTCACACCACAATATGTAGAACGTATTAAAACATTTAACATTTAATATTTAACGAACAATGATAACTAATAGAAAACTAGTTACTGACATAATACTAACACTAGATAATACTGAATTATATGCAAGACATACTAGATATACTGCTAGACAGTACAGATACACTGCTGAAACAGTGCAGACCGGATTTGTGTACCCAAACCCGTCTTGACCGGCACAACCTATGTGCACGTTTAAATGCCTCCCCGGCAATGGTAGTCACCGGGTAGCGCGGAACGGAAGGCCTCGGAACTGAACTGAAACTGGACCGGACTGGACTCGACTCGACTCGGAACTTCGGAACCTGGTGGGCCTCTGTATACCTCGGATCTTGCTCTCTCAGCTAGGCTCTGGTCGGGATACTTCGCACTTCTCACCGCCTCGTCTGGGTGTTGATCGCAGCCTCAGTCGCCCCCGCTTGGCCGGAGGGAGATACAGGAAATCCTGCAGGTACGCGTTTTTGTCCGTTCAGCTGTGGCAGGAGACCGGGCCTGCAACGCACCTCCGGCGCGTGAGATGAGAAAGTGTCCCTGTTCGGGCGCCAATTTATGTGGTAAATATTTTATTACCGGTACTATTTTTTATGCGGTAAAGTCTAGTAAGAATAACTCAGTATAAATAAGAGGCAGAATCCGTGGTATTAGAGGTTCTGAAAGGCTTTATTCCTCTACAAAGGAATTACAGTTCGAACTGTAGGCTTCAAATTCCATCACCACGAAGGTTCAGGAAGGGAAGGCAATACATTATTGACAAGTAAAGGTATTTATATGAAAAGCATTACATTAAGACATATGCAGGAGGCGTAACAGCTGATAATACAGATAATGATACACATACGTAATGAAAAAAGGCGTAAACATAGGCGTAACTAGAAACGTCATTAAACATGATGTCACAAGTGGGTGGATCCATAAGAGAATCCTGCAATGTCAGCAGAAAATATTTGGCAGAGATGCGCGCGCAGCCATATGACGTGTGATTGACGTGCAACTAGGGGGTGAAGGGGACTTGACATTTAGCTCTACATGTGGAGACAGAAGTCTGGGGGGTCATGTCAACCTAATCCCAAATCATATCTAATATCTTATGTTTAAAGAACTGTATTATCCAAAAGGAAAGGTCTCTCGGACGAAATCTATTCTATACTGACTGTTAGTGCGTGTACAAGCGTCTAAGTGTCTACATGAGATGCGAGGGGGCAGGAATCTTCCATAGTAACAGGGGCTATGAATTACTTGCGTGAGGACAGTGAGGCCTGGCCCTTTGCACGGTAGCTGGAAGAATGTTTACCTAAACTACTAGACAGGAATGCATCGGGTGAGGAGCGGAGCAGATAATCTTGAAGGTGAAATACAGTTTTTGGCAGGCAACGGGCTGGATCAGGCACCGTTAGCCGCGCAGGGAGTAGGACAAAGTTCATGGATACAGATGCAGGTTCGGACTGGAGCTTTCAGAGGCAGAAGGCAGGAAAAGGCTTGATGGCAGAATTCAGGGCCTACTCGCCTGAACTGTAAAATGTGGAAAGTGAACCACATAAAGTCGGTGGCCTTTCATACTTAGGAACGGAATATCCGACTCATTCATGGCGGATCTGAAAGAGGACATGTTGACGGTGGACGCACATGTATTTGCGTCTTTATAACTGGAACTGGAGGGAACATACATGTACTTGTAGTATGTACATGGAGCCGTTGGGGTCTACGATAGGGGACATAACTGATCACAAAATTCATATTTCCTCATCACGATCACAGAAAAAATGGACTGGGGGGTGCAAATCAAAAAAACTAGTTTGAAGTTAGCACAGACAATGGGGGGGCCTGACCAAGGTATTTCGAAATTCTAGCCATAAACCTGTGGGCCCAGTACTAGAAATATATAAGGTACAAGCTAGAGGTTCTGGGGCAGTAATATGGGGACACTGCCCTCCTGACAGTCTTACACAAGTAGAAAATACCTTTGTCAGGCAATAATATGGTCTCCCCCATAGCTCCCCTCTCACACTGCTACGACTAGACTTGGGCATTAGGTCAATCGCGGAAGAAGTTGCACTCAGACCTCTCTCATTCTGGCGACGTTTGTGGGTCACTCCAGAACTGGCTGAGTATAGGGAAGAACTAAGAGAGGTGTTGAGAATACCCGGGGTGGGGAGAATACCATGGCTTACCCTTATCCG
Organism: Triturus cristatus; assembly: GCF_964204655.1. Taxonomy (NCBI): domain Eukaryota; kingdom Metazoa; phylum Chordata; class Amphibia; order Caudata; family Salamandridae; genus Triturus; species Triturus cristatus. The sequence goes on from NC_140581.1 coordinate 860,871,904, forward strand.
GAACACTCTTTTGACCATGGGACGGGGTAATTTGTGGGATAGTCCAGAATTAACATGCCCTACAGTGTCAAGGAAGGAGCTAAAGGACAGCTACTGGGAGTATAAATTGGCCCAACTACAAGGGAATCATTCATTAGGCAAGCTTACTGTAGCTTTTTTGGAAGTCAAAGAGCAGTACAGGCTAGAGTCGGTACTGGACGACATCAAGCCTGTCACCGCAAGGAAGCTCTATTTACAATTCAGGCACGGGGTTCTGCCACTGCGTGCTTCTATGAACAAATGGGCGGGCCTACAAACTTTGGGCTGCCCGGCCTGTAACAATGCAGCAGAATCAGAATACCACGTGTTTTTTTTCTGCCCTGGGTAAAAGAAAGCGAGAAAACGATGGTTGATCCAGATATGCCGAAATTTGGGAACCAGGCAATGCTCAGAGGCTTATAGGATACTGAAAAATGACGCTAGCCTCCCTATAGCATTCTCAGTAGCAAGTAGACCCCCACAGATAATGGTTAAATTCTGGTGCACTTTTTTAACTGAAGGTATTTTATATGAATATTATGAGCTTTTTATAACTATTTTAATGATGTTTGTTATCTTAATGTATAGTGCACCAGTGTGTAGGACTACCAAGAAGTAGAACTGTGATCCAAGGGTCTATGATAATGTTTACAGCCTCTAAATTGATTGCTATAAGCACTTTAAAAAAAAAGAAATAAAAAAAAACTATATATATATATATATTCACTGAAAAAACCATAGGTTTCACACACGTTATAGTTAGGAATTAGCATTTAAAAAACCTTGCAAATGCAGTGAAAAAACCATAGGTTTCACACATGTTATAGTTAGCTGGACATTTTACTGATAAAAAACCAATGAAATTCCCCCGTTATAGTTAGTGCAGGCAACTATAACTCACGCGACCGCAATCCTCTGCTGATGCTAATACTGTATTTAGACACTTATTTGCCCATGTCTTCTTCCATTAAATTTTTGCTATACATATATTACAAATATTTTTTTTTCATAAAGACACATATGTCATCAGCAGAGGATTGCGGTCGCGTGAGTTATAGTTGCCTGCACTAACTATAACGGGGGAATTTCATTGGTTTTTTATCAGTAAAATGTCCAGCTAACTATAACATGTGTGAAACCTATGGTTTTTTCACTGAATTTGCAAGGTTTTTTAAATGCTAATTCCTAACTATAACGTGTGTGAAACCTATGGTTTTTTCAGTGAATTTGTACGGTTTTTTAAATGCTAAGTTACTTTACGCCATTCGTGGCGTGCGCGCCCACTTAACGCAGTTCGTACCGTGCACGCACAGTGAGCACGCGGAGCGCTTTGCGCACCGCGCGCCCACTTTACGCAGTTAGTGCCGTGGATGGGCCATGTACGCACGATGCGCTTCGCGCACCGTTCGCACATGGAGGAGATATTATGCGCTTCGTTGTGAAAGATAAGCTTTTACATTTTATGCAGTACTAAATATGCCATGCAAGAATGATGCCCTGCGGGCACCATTTGCACACGGGGTGGGGAAATAGAGGATTAGTTTCTTAAAAAAACATTTTTTTACCGTACGCGTACGGTAAGCGTAATCGGCGATTTTTAGTAAAAAAATAAATATGGATTTTTGGCCTTGGGGGTTCTTTGTAGACACATTCATCAAGGCTAGGTGGTTAGGAGCTGTCTAAACAGTCCCTTTACATGTTTTTGGCCTTTGTTTTTCCTCCCCCCCTCAGAGTGCGAGAGAGAAAATGGCGGCCGCCGCTTCCTGGTTTCGACCGATTCGAATGTTTACTAAGATCTAACAGCCAATCAGAATCGCGCTCGCGCACGTCACCGTACGCGTACGGTAAGCTTGCGGTAAGCGCACGGTAAGCGCACCGTAAGCTGCCACAGATGTAGATATTGATTTAAATGCTATTTTCTCAGGAACTACTGAACAGATTTACACCAGACCTACAAAAGGCACTTCCTTGACCTGAGGACTACCTCTCTGCCAAATTTCAAGTAACTCTGTTCAGCCGTTCGGGCTGTAGCTGTGTCTAAAGGTCCTATGGAAAAATGCATGGGAAAAACACGTTTTGGGACCCCCCTTTTTTCTCAGCCCCCGCTTGACGAATCCCCCCGAGACTTTCAGGGTAGGAGCGGAGCGTAGCGCCCCATTAGTTTTGAAAATTCCGCGAGGATTCGTCGACCGGCGCCAAAGTTATTCCAAATAGAATGTTGCGGTTTTCCTATGGAAAAGGGGTCCTAACTATAACTACCTACTGGTGACCGCCAGTAGGTAATATATATATATATATATTACCTACTGGCGTTCGCCAGTACGTAGTTATAGTTAGTGTCATGCCCCGCGGTCATGCCTGGAGATGCGGAGGGTACTTAAGGAGCACTGAGGGTTTCTAACGCTGCTTAGCGTTCTAGCTGATAGCCCGTTTCCGTCCTTCGGTGTATTGCCTGACTTCCTGTTTCGGCGTGTTTCCTGTTTCCGGTTTAGTGGTCGCCGTGTAGCGAACAGTACGAGCGGCCGTGCTGTTCCTTGTGTGGCGTGGTGTTTGGATTTTCAGTATTCACTGGGGCAGCAACGGTAGACGTGCGCTGGTCCATTTACCAACTGAAGTCGTCTACCTTCCAGAAGCCTCCGGTTCCAAGTAAGGCCTCGGCGTTTGTAGCTTGGTGTTACTCACGGGGCTGTTCTCTATGCAGCTCACTGTTGTGGACTTCTTGAATTAAGCACTGGGACCTGTGTTTCAGTATCTTGCGTTTTCTAAACTAACCCTGCGGTTAAGGAGCCTCTCTGACTGTTCTGGGCCAGAGGGATATTGTTTTCTTGGATTTCTTCAGTTCCGTTTATATTTCATATACCACTATTAGGTAGGAGAAACTGGCGTGGACCTTTGAGTTCTGTCGTAGGTTACAGCTGTACTTCCCCAACAGACACGGTAAACAGTAGTCATTGCACGGGTTTAAGTGGGGGGGGGGTTGTTCATGTGTATCCCTTACGTTCTTTTCACACTCATATTCCCTGCAGCCCTTCGGTGACGTACTCACCTCAGACGATCATTAGAAAAACAAAGAAGTTAGCGTTCCGCCTGCTCCTACTAGTTAGAAGATAGGGGTAAGCGAGACAACTACAGTTAGATATATATTGTCTATAGAGGGATTGATTGTTGGTGGTAACACTTGTATATTCACATAGGGTTCCTAGCATCTACGATAAGATACGTGCTGAGAGTTCCCAGAGTCAAGATAGCGTGGTAGGTTTCTTTCCACTCGCTCAAGGTTATACAAGTGAGGGTGGATAAATGCACATTAACGAAGCCTTTTTGTTTTACAGCCGTGAAGGCCTGCCTGTTACACAGAAGTTGTCCACCACAAGACCTGCCTTTTTCCCCCGCCTACCCTTGTTTTGTTTCCCTGTTTTCCCTAACGTTCCTCCTAGCTCTAGAGTTTGATAGAGCAGAAGGGGCGTGGGGGACGACTGAGGACTTCTCTTCAGGATTCCTGGCGCTCCTGCGGAACAGAACCATTGATCGTTACAGTTAGGACCTATTTTCCATAGGAAATCCGCAACATTCTATTCCCAATAAGTCTGGCGCCCGTTGACGAATCTTCCCAAAATTTTCCAAACTTTTGGCCAGCTCCGGTCCGCTCCTATCCTGAAAGTTTCGTGGTGATTCGTCAAGCGGGGGCTGAGAAAAAAGGGGGGTCCCAAAACACTTTTTCCCCATGCAATTTCCCATAGGACCTGTTGACGCAGCTACAGCCCGAACTGCTGAACGGAATTACACCAAATTTGGCAGAAAGGTAGACCTTGGTTCAGAGTCATGCCTTTTGCTTAAATGGTGTAAATCCGTTCAGTAGTTCCTGAGAAAATCAAAAGTAAATTCACATATATATCTGGGCGGAGCCTAACCACACATCTCATCGTGAGATCTGATTGGCTGTCAGCACTTCATCCAAGAAGTGTTGGCAGCCATCTTGGGACCAATATACATGATAGCACCTCCGTATTTTACCTATATATATGGCAGTCATCGGCACCCCGCATACCTACCTGCTCCCTGCTGACGAGAGGCAATTACCTCAAAACACGTGTCCAGGGATGGCATTATATTTCTATATACTCGTGGCGTAGGCGTACTCACCGTAGCCACTACACTATCCACAATCCTTTGGGGTTATTTGCAGCATGACGAGCAGTGTCGCGACCCATTTACGTAAATTACTAATAGCTCATTCGAGCGACTTTGGCTGACGAGCCCGGTGTCTGCACCTGCGCGCCTTGGAAGGTATTTTACCTATATATATGGCAGTCATCGGCACCCCGCATACCTACCTGCTCCCTGCTGACGAGAGGCAATTACCTCGAAACACGTGTCCAGGGATGGCATTATATTTCTATATACTCGTGGCGTAGGCGTACTCACCATAGCCACTACACTATCCACAATCCTTTGGGGTTATTTGCAGCATGACGAGCAGTGTCGCGACCCATTTACGTAAATTACTAATAGCTCATTCGAGCGACTTTGGCTGACGAGCCCGGTGTCTGCACCTGCGCGCCTTGGAAGGTATTTTACCTATATATATGGCAGTCATCGGCACCCCGCATACCTACCTGCTCCCTGCTGACGAGAGGCAATTACCTCGAAACACGTGTCCAGGGATGGCATTATATTTCTATATACTCGTGGCGTAGGCGTACTCACCGTAGCCACTACACTATCCACAATCCTTTGGGGTTATTTGCAGCATGACGAGCAGTGTCGCGACCCATTTACGTAAATTACTAATAGCTCATTCGAGCGACTTTGGCTGACGAGCCCGGTGTCTGCACCTGCGCGCCTTGGAAGGTATTTTACCTATATATATGGCAGTCATCGGCACCCCGCATACCTACCTGCTCCCTGCTGACGAGAGGCAATTACCTCGAAACACGTGTCCAGGGATGGCATTATATTTCTATATACTCGTGGCGTAGGCGTACTCACCGTAGCCACTACACTATCCACAATCCTTTGGGGTTATTTGCAGCATGACGAGCAGTGTCGCGACCCATTTACGTAAATTACTAATAGCTCATTCGAGCGACTTTGGCTGACGAGCCCGGTGTCTGCACCTGCGCGCCTTGGAAGGTATTTTACCTATATATATGGCAGTCATCGGCACCCCGCATACCTACCTGCTCCCTGCTGACGAGAGGCAATTACCTCGAAACACGTGTCCAGGGATGGCATTATATTTCTATATACTCGTGGCGTAGGCGTACTCACCGTAGCCACTACACTATCCACAATCCTTTGGGGTTATTTGCAGCATGACGAGCAGTGTCGCGACCCATTTACGTAAATTACTAATAGCTCATTCGAGCGACTTTGGCTGACGAGCCCGGTGTCTGCACCTGCGCGCCTTGTAAGGTATTTTACCTATATATATGGCAGTCATCGGCACCCCGCATACCTACCTGCTCCCTGCTGACGAGAGGCAATTACCTCGAAACACGTGTCCAGGGATGGCATTATATTTCTATATACTCGTGGCGTAGGCGTACTCACCGTACCCACTACACTATCCACAATCCTTTGGGGTTATTTGCAGCATGACGAGCAGTGTCGCGACCCATTTACGTAAATTACTAATAGCTAATTCGAGCGACTTTGGCTGACGAGCCCGGTGTCTGCACCTGCGCGCCTTGGAAGGTATTTTACCTATATATATGGCAGTCATCGGCACCCCGCATACCTACCTGCTCCCTGCTGACGAGAGGCAATTACCTCGAAACACGTGTCCAGGGATGGCATTATATTTCTATATACTCGTGGCGTAGGCGTACTCACCGTAGCCACTACACTATCCACAATCCTTTGGGGTTATTTGCAGCATGACGAGCAGTGTCGCGACCCATTTACGTAAATTACTAATAGCTCATTCGAGCGACTTTGGCTGACGAGCCTGGTGTCTGCACCTGCGCGCCTTGGAAGGTATTTTACCTATATATATGGCAGTCATCGGCACCCCGCATACCTACCTGCTCCCTGCTGACGAGAGGCAATTACCTCGAAACACGTGTCCAGGGATGGCATTATATTTCTATATACTCGTGGCGTAGGCGTACTCACCGTAGCCACTACACTATCCACAATCCTTTGGGGTTATTTGCAGCATGACGAGCAGTGTCGCGACCCATTTACGTAAATTACTCCTTAAAAAGCATTGCAGTTAATAGAAGGTTTTAAGACTTTAGTTACATTATAAATCATTTGTTGATGGTACCATACTCATTTTAGGAATTGTGATATGTTCTAAGGTGATTTTACCATGTGAAAAAGCCTTCTGCTGGGATATCATGAATCATGTTTGAGAGAAAACTATTTTCACATGCTTTTCCCACAGAGGTTTGGAAGGTGATATATAAGCTAAACTGAGAGCGTATTTTCTGTAAATTCACATTATCTTTCTTAGTCATGTGAGAATGAAGTCTGACATTCTCAGTAAAACATGTACATCCAACAAGGGCAGAGACTGTCAGTTGATTCCTTTGTGTTCTACTGCAGCTTCCCAGAGTGTTCCGAAGAACAACTAGAGCGCTAACACTCCTACTTATGACAAACATATGGCACACCTGAAGCCATCTTGATTGGAATAAAGTGGTAACTCTTAAAACATTTAATTTAAAAAGGAACAAAATGAGGGGGTTCATTTTGCCATAGAATGTATGATTAGTGCTGCAGAAAGAAAAATTAGGGCACATTTTGAGAGACTTCTCAAATCCTCTTCTATTTCATTCAAGAATTCTGACATGCAGACTGAAACATGCACTTTCAATACCAGCAGCAGACTTCCCTGGTGAGCAGTAGAGTAGAGGATGAGTAATAGAGAGTAGAGAGTAGAGAGAGAGTAGTAGAGAGTAGTAGAGAGAGTAGTAGAGAGTGAGTAGGAGAGAGTAGTAGAGTGAGTAGTAGAGAGTGAGTAGTAGAGTAGAGAGTAGTAAAGAGTGAGTAGTAGAGTGAGTAGTAGAGTAGTAGAGAGTAGTGGAGAGTGAGTATTAGAGAGTGAGTAGTAGAGAGTGAGTAGTGGAGACTGAGTAGCAGAGAGAGAGTAGTAGAGAATGAGTAGTAGAGAGTAGTAGAGAGAGAGTAGTAGAGAGTGAGTAGTAGAGAGTAGTAGAGATTGAGTAGTAGAGAGTAGTAGAGAGTAGTAGAGAGAGAGTAGTTGAGAGTGAGTAGTAGTGAGTAGTAGAGAGTGAGTAGTAGAGAGTCAGTAGTAGAGAGAGAGTAGTAGAGAGTGAGTAGTAGAGAGTAGTACAGAGTGAGTAGTAGAGAGTGATTGGTAGACAGTAGTGGAGTCGTAGAGAGTGAGTAGTAGAGAGTAGTAGAGAGTGAGTAGTATAGTGAGTAGTAGAGTGAGTAGTAGAGAGCAAGTAGTAGTGAGTGTGTAGTAGAGAGAGAATAGTAGAGAGTAGTAGAGAGTGAGTAGTAGAGAGTGAGTAGTAGAGAGAGTAGTAGAGTAGTAGAGAGTGAGTAGTAGAGAGTGAGTAGTAGAGAGTAGTAGAGAGTGAGTAGCAGAGATAGTAGTAGAGAGTAGTAGAGTAGTAGAGAGTGAGTAGTAGAGTGAGTAGTAGAGAGTGAGTAGTAGAGAGTAGTAGAGTGAGTAGTAGAGAGTGAGTAGTAGAGAGAGAGTAGTAGAGAGTAGTAGAGAGTGAGTAGTAGAGTAGTAGAGAGTGAGTGTTAGAGAGTAGTAGAGAGTAGTAGAGTGAGTAGTAGAGAGTAGTAGAGAGTGAGTAGTAGAGAGAGTAGTAGAGAGTGAGTAGTTGAGAGTGAGTAGTAGAGAGTGAGTAGTAAAGAGTAGTAGAGAGTAGTAGAGTAGTAGAGAGTGAGTAGTAGAGAGTGAGTAGTAGAGAGTAGTAGAGTGAGTAGTAGAGAGGGAGTAGTAGAGAGAGAGTAGTAGAGAGTAGTAGAGAGTGAGCAGTAGAGTAGTAGAGTAGTAGAGAGTGAGTGGTAGAGAGTAGTAGAGAGCAGTAGAGTGAGTAGTAGAGAGTAGTAGAGAGTGAGTAGTAGAGAGTGAGTAGTAGAGAGTAGTAGTAGAGAGTAGTAGAGAGTAGTAGAGAGAGAGAGTAGTAGAGAGTGAGTAGTAGAAAGTAGTAGCGAGTGAGTAGTAGAGAGTGAGTAGTTTAATTTAAAAGAAACACAATGAGGAGGTTCATTTTGCCATAGAAATTATGATTAGTGCGGACAAAAGAAAATGATTTGATTAAAAAATTCTGACATGCAGACTGAAACATGCACTTTCAATACCAGCAGCAGACTTCCCTGGTGAGCAGTAGCTTTACTACAGTGATCTAATAAGCAACTAGAGTGCTAACATTCCGAGTTTATGGCAAATGTGTGACACATCTGAATGCCTTCTTGATGGAATGAAAGTAAAAAACCTGAAAGTATTTCCTACTGAGGAGACTGCTGTAAATGAGGAAATTAGGAAACTTCAAAACAAATACGTCTCCCAAGATGGCCACCAGAGACAAAAGAGCCCAAATGTAGCACAAATATCACCGAGATGTAGCCCAATTATAGCCCAATGACAGAATGTCCCAGAGTTTTTTAAAGAACAACTAGAGCGCTAACAGTCCTACTTATGACAAAAGTATGGCACACCTGATGCCATCTTGATTGGAATAAAGTGGTAACACTTAAAACATTTAATTTGCAAAGGAACAAAATGAGGGGGTTCATTTTGCCATAGAAATTATGATTAGTGCTGCAGAAAGAAAGATTAGGGCACATTTTGACTTCTCAAATCCTCTTCCATTTCATAAAAAAATTCTGACATGCAGACTGAAACATGCACTTTGAATACCAGCAGCAGACTTCCCTGGGGAGCAGTAGCTTTACTACAGTGATCTAATGAGCAACTAGAGTGCTACCATTCAGAATTTAAGGAAAATGTGTGACATCTGAATGCCTTCTTGATTGAATCAAAGTAAACAAGCATTGAAAATTTCTAGAAATCAACAGCAGGGAATAGTACGCTGCATGCGGAAAGTAGCCATCCTCAAAAGCTGAAAAACAGTATTCCCTATGGAGAATTTCTTAGACTGAAACGAAACTGCTCTAGGCAATGCGACTTTGATTTGGCAGCCGAAGCGAGTCTAAGTCGATTTCTAGCGAGAGGCTACAATCTGAATCTGTTAGAAAGTACGCTTGGGAAGGTAAAACTTCTGCCCAGAACGGATTTAATTAAACAAAAAGAAAAGAAAGAAGAAAATAACGGCAAATTTCGGATGATAACAACTTTTTCCGAAGATGCCAATATTCTGAGAAATATAATGAAGAAAAATTGGTATGTATTGAAAACTGATGCTATTATTGGAGCTGATATTCCAGCAGCACCATTAATAACCTTTAGAAAAGCACGCTCACTCAAAGACAACCTAGTACACAGTCATCTAGACATGATACCATCAAGACAGGGAACACTTAGTGACATGAGAGGATTTTATCCATGTGGCAAGCGTAAGGCGTGTGCTTTCAGTAAGCGGACATTGACTTATGAGATAAAAGGTTTGAAATCAGGAAAGAAAATAACCAAATTCATGACCTGCCAAACAACACACGTAGTGTATTGTCTCAAGTGCCCCAAGATACATAGGGAGCACCATACACTGCGTCAAACTCAGAATATTGGAACATATGCGTGCTATTGCCAAAAAGGATTTTAATTATCCTGTAGCACGACATTTCGCCATTAAACATAAAAGTAATAGAGACCTATTACAATATTTTGGTATTGACTTTGTACCACCAAATATCAGGGGAGGGGACAGAGTGCTAAAATTGAGGAGATTGGAATCTCGTTATATCATAGATCTCCACACGAAATTTCCCAATGGACTGAATGGTGGGGAAGAACTGGTGGTCCATTTGGGAAACTAATGCTGTATAGTCACTTATAGATTTGATACTGACCAATTGATTTTAATAATTATTCGATCTATTTTTTGAGTTTGTCTTTTATAGCAGGTGCCGATATATGGCTATATAATTAACAGACAGGGGGTGAATTTGCAACCTGAATAAGTTGGTTGCTAAACGCCGATACACGGCAAGATGATTCAAAGATTTTCCAGAGTTCTTAATGTTGTATAAATAACAGCCACACACAAAGAGAATGAATTGAAATGTCTTTTTGAAATTTAAAAACGTTTGACGTAGAATGAATTTCATCTGTTTCTGGGGCATTCCCCAATGGTGCGATGACTGTTCTAAAATGGCGCTTACAAACACAAATGTGTTGGTCGTAAAACACAGATTAACGATAAGACAATTTGAAAACTATTAAGAACTCTTGAAGACTCATGAGCGATATTCACATATAAAGAGCTTGAACTGAAATGTTTTTATTAAGAAACGTATGACTTACAATGATTTCTATTTGTCTCTGTGGCATTTGCTATTGATGTGATAATCGCTCCAAAATGGCGCACGCAATACGGCGGTACGCCAGCCCTTGTCTGTTTTCATGATACTTACACGCTGCTTAAAAATGGCGCCTCGTATTGTACACTGTAAACATTGACGAAGGATTTTTTCCGAAACGCGTCTGTTTGGCTAAGAATAAATCACTGCTGTGAAAAGGTCCCACGAGTGCTGTTTTTCCTTCGACAAACTGAAGGAATTGTGGAGCAGACATAATATGCGGAGCATCGCCGCATTTCAGCACCCGCCCGCGGAGTGACTCGTTCATCGGTGCACGGGAGCGGGATATATATATATATATATTTATTTATATACATTTTTGGTTGAACTGAGAGATAGAGTACGGGCTTATCAAACTTGACATTGTAAATTGTACATATACACTGCACACGCACTTTAATGTAGCCAGTGATCTTTGGACTGATTGCAACGTAGGGTGTTTGTAGGTTATACTTGTGTGTCATTTATACAATGCCACATGATGAATGTATATTCTCTATTTGTTTTATCATGAATCAAATGAAATGTATGTTATTGTATATATGCTTTTATGGTCAAATTGGCGGAAATAAAGTTTCATTGAATTGAATTGAATTGAATTGAATTGATTTGAGAGTATTAAAATGTTTGTTTGCACCACAATTCAGTATTACCAAAACTGTGCTTCATGCATGCTTCCCTAATTCTGATATATTGTGAAATATTTGTGCAATTAATTACTGGTATTTAAACTTTGTTGTGTGCTAGAAAAATATAATATCCCACAGCTTGTCCTTTCAACCCCCAGTACCCAGCAAGATTGTCACATAAATCTCACCTTGCTGTCATAATAAGAAAAGTACACATAATCCTCCTTCAGGAGCATTTGGCATCTGACTTTGCATCCACAGCAAATGTGAGAAGATAAAAATAAAATTTAAGGCCTGTTTATTGCTCATTCACTTGTGAACTCCAGCATGGTTATTTTGGGGGTGGTTCATCACCTCCAAATTCCCTACTTCTAGGTCCTATGGCATGGGCCTTAAGAGAGAGTTATGCTATTAGTAAAATCACTGACCAAAATAAACAAGCTCGTAGACAGAACATTGTTTCTCACAAGCATGCAAGTTTGATGAACTGGCAGTGATAAGAAGAATCAGTCAAGCAGAAAGATAGGAGACAGGTAACCTTTTCAAAGAAATCCAGCACTTGTTCACTGTGAACTAGCCTAAGGGAGACAACTGAAAACACATGTACTTTTGTGGAGTGCCTCACAAAAAAGAAAAAAGAGTTATAAGAAAGAAGGGAACCCATGGAAGCTTACAAGGAGACAATCAGGGAGGTGGTGAACAGGCTGCACTCCACAGGAGGGAAAAGGCAAGACAGCCTAAAACAATATAATGTCAACAAATAGAAAGCAAGCAAATGTGAGTTACAAAACACAATGCCAATGGTAAGCAATGGGCGGAATGCATTCCTAGGAAGCTTCTACAATGTCCTCAATTTTCTAAAAATGGCAAAATAATACAGTAATACTGTCACATGATGTGCCACATTACCCCTCATAACTTACCTTCTCTTCCCACACAATTTAGTCAACCATGCTGCATAATTTGGTCCTCTCCTGTCGCATAATTTTAGTGGCCCTTGCTATAAGGTGTGGGTAAATTAAATACAAAACGTGCCCAAATATGGCTGAAAAACAAGCACAAACATTATATGCCCGGACTTTACACCCAATGCCTAGACCCTATTTTGCATAGGACAGGATGAAAAAATGTTTGCTAAAAGGGTACTGTATGTTTTTTCTGCTCTGCAATCACAAACATTTTTGAAAATTGCCAGGATGTGTGGTGGTAGTACTGCACACCACCATTAGGTCATTTTCAACAGTGCTTTAGCTGCCAGACAGAAGAGAAAGAACTCACTGTCAACAACGTCACCACTGATTATTCCTCAATTTCCCAGGCCTCATTCAAAATATGGCTAATTTAGCAATAGTAACTCCAGTGAGTCCGTGTCTGCTAGTTTCATAGCCATGTTCTAAATAAGGGCTTAAATCGGTTGCAAAACCTCTGTGGAACTAGGTGCAAACGAGAATACTGCAGAGAATCCAACCTAGTACTCATCTTAAATTCAGGGTCTGATCATTGTGGGGAGAAACGAAGATATTTTGTACCAGTTTTCCACTTATTTGTAACATATTTGCATTACATTTACACTATGTTAATATCTGAAAGCATTTCAACAAAGAGAACGAGCATAGAGCCACGCTCTAGAAAACCCAATAACAGGGGTCAATTAAATATTAGCCTCCTTGACAGGGAAACCAGTTGGTTTTTTAGAAGAACCCTCACCCACCAACGTAGTCGGTGGTATGCTTCATCATCGGGTTCCCACCTAGAAGGCCGAATGCCTCCTAGGTATGCTCCGACGCCTGTTCACAACGGAGCTGGTTATTTTGTGTTTTTTTTTTAAGGGGGAGTATCGTGATAATGTGGGTTAAACCTACCTACAGGGTACCTGGTACTTTTATTATGTGGTCCCTAGGGTAGGATAAAAAATTTAGATTTGATGGACGTGAATGAAACAATGGTCTCGTACGACTCTTCGATTATGTGAGAAGGGAATTAAAGTGATGTGGTCTACATGTTTCAGCCACAGGTGAGAATTAAAGTGGCTTTCGTCAGGACACGTGGCTCGGAGTGAACCCTGGGCTCATGTGAACTATGTTCACACGCTAAGGTGAGCATAGGTTGGTGACGGGTGTAACTTACGGGTTTTACCGTAAAAGTTTCTGTACTTTAAACACGAGTATTTCTCGTGTCATAGATTCTGGAAGGATGCGGCGCCTACTGTCACACTTGCATCAAGATCGGCTGCCTGCTTTTGAATCTATTTTTTCCTCTCTCGGGATCTCAGTGATCCCCAAGAGAGGGATCGCTGAGATCCCATTTAAGAAATGGAAGCAATAATGTGAGTAAGTCAGTTGAGAACCTCGCACACTTCTCCTTGGTGCAGGACAAAATCTGTCAGCTGAATGGCAAATTGGCCCATGTAGCTGATAGTTTCTCTACCCTTAACCAGGAGTCATTCTGAAGCATATGGCCTGTGCACCAATCCTCTTTAATACCATAATTTCCTTCCTAAGATCACGTAAGTCACTGGGTTCTGTGAAAAGGGCAATAATACATATTTTAACATATATGTTCAAACCCCTGGGATAACTGACTCACAGTTTTGGTGTCCAGGTGTTGACCTAGGCGTATGATAACCAAATTCATATAAAATTTGACCAGAAATACTGTCAGGGAATAGCTTTGCAATCTCATCCGGAGCGATGAAAGGAACACAACAGACACAGCAGGGGCCTGGAAACATATTAAATGCATTTGTAAGTACCAATGAGTGTTGTCCGGCCAAAGGAAGATGGAGCAGACGCACACCATGTGCACCTAGTACAGCAGGCTCCTTCTTCCTCCAGTGACCACTGTGTGGCCTTTATATACAGTACAGAAATGCAGCATTAGCACAGACCAAAAAAGGCACAGTGCCAAATGTGGGCTAACATGTATAACTTCAGTCCACACAAATATGAACAGAAGGTATATTGTGAAATATGGCACACATGTAGAAATGCCGCACAAACCTAAAAGAACAGAAACAGGTGTAAAGTGTAAGCAGCTAAAGGAAGCTATGATCTTGTGTGTTGAATGCCCTTTGTCAGTTAACTAACATGGGAGGCAGAAATAGCATAGTACGGTAGAGAAAAAGGAGAAAGACCTCTAAGTGTGGGTCTGCGCAGCTGTTGGACCTGCCCATCAAGGACAGAGTGGGAGCCTCCTTGATGCAGGGCTGGAGTACGATCTGTGAAGGAGGGGCTGATGTCCCTTGAAGGACTTAGCTGACACCTCCCATGGGAGATTTTGCAGGGAGAAGTGAGATAGCTGAGTAGGTTGAGACAGTGTGGAGGAGAATTGGAACTAACTATGTGATCTATGTGGTACGTACATATAGACATTAATATATTTTTTCTCAACAATCCCCTCTTTTTTATATTTACATCATACACCAATGTAAAAATATATATGATGAAACATAGTCATAACAATATAAAGAATAAAGTACGCAGCTTTTGTGGCCATTACTGCATGCTTAAATAAAATGCATACATTGGCACATAGATACAGAACCATGAGGTAATCATTATTGAGACCAGGACAAAATGATATACTAGTATTCAATGCATTTATATGTTATATGTCAATAGTTATTAACTTAAATATTTCCTTGTGTGTCTCCTCTACTTCCTGTTGTATTCTAAGCTTTAACTGCAGATATTGAAAGGGTGCCCTCTACACACAATTGCTGTTCCAGGGAGCAACAACACTGAAGACAAAACAAAAGTACAACTATATCTATAAAGATACCCAATAGTGGTGGAACTACGCTCTTCAACCATTCTGTTGGGGGCCAAGACCACAGCCACAACCAATCCCCAGAATCTGCAATTTTCTCTCCTCCATTAAATATTCGAACCACATGCTTAGTTTGTGCCACATCCCTAGCTATGTTTCTATTCCTATTAGAAAAATAACAGCAAGAAGAATTGAGTAAAACACACAGTCCTCCTTATTGTAGGGTCAGGAGGTCAATTGCAATTCTATGTTGAATAGTCATGGCAGCCACAGAATTAATTTCCACCTGCAACTCTTGAAGTCCATCTCTTGTTGCACTGTATGGTATGGCTAACTTAGAAGACATATTAACAAGGGCCAATTCTAAATCATATTAACCATTTCCAGGAATCAATATATGCATTAGCTCAAAAATAGACCCTGTATTGTCTCTATAATAGGTGTGATGGAGCAAGGATTCGAGAAAAAGAAACTTGCTCGTATCAACCACTTGTTAACAGACACTAACCAATAAAAACCATAGATAAAAGAAAACTAACACACACATGACATTCATACACGGGAAAAGGGCATTTTTCTTGCTTAAATAATAAAGAATAAATTGCTACATGATTAAAATCCCGCTTGAAACCGAAAATCGCTTTGCGCATGCACGAACCGGTCCTCTGCAACTAACCACGTGATTAACCATGTGAGAGGAAAACTCCCACACATGTGCAAAGAGTTACTAACTGTAGGTCTCGAAGTACCGCATGTCTGGCATATGCTACCCAGATTTTAAAAGAAGCTTTTCGTTGCTAACGCTTTGCGTAACAAAGAAGAAAATAACATGGGATAGAGTATAAGGGGGAGGTAAACAGAGATAATGACATATTTGAGAAATTAACATTTGTTTATGTTTCTTTGTCAATAGTGAACGTTTTGGGCCCGATATGCTAAGTCGAAAGAAAGATGGCGGGTGAAACACAATGAAAGTTGAGTCTGCGCAGTGAAGACTGAGAGTGACCCACTGACCGGGATATTGGTCGTCGGCCAAAACCCAAGGACAAGAGCTTGAGAAAGGATTCTCAACTGAAGAAATTATATAAAATTTGTATCTATCTATTGTGTGAGATGTATGGGAACAGGAAGAGTCATGAAAAGTGAATACATTATGTAGGAAGAGTTTATTAAACAAAGAATTAGGTAAGGATTTTGAGATGACTGCATGAGGTGATGACAACTCTCCTGCTCTGGCCCAATCATAGTTCAGGATTCACAGATATTTGCAACCTTTGGGGGTGGGACATGCAAAACTAAAGGGTATCATTTGAGTAACTTAAGGTTACTGGTAGTTGCGAGATGGGGAGAGAGATGAGTAGAGTTGCTGCTGCTGAGGAGAGTCGCTGATGCTACTAAGAAGAACAGACTGGGAAGATTCAATACTCAGAGACAGTCTGATTAGATTGAAGAGTTGCGGAAGAATATCGAGGAGGGAGAGAGTGTAAGAGAGGGATGTGCTCCGGTGCATCGGGTTTCTAGAAAGGTATAGTAAGTATAATCTTATCCGGCACCTGTCCTACAGTCTTTGTCTCCTGACTCTTAATCAGGACACCGCAATCAACCCTTTTGGCCAGGGGTTGTATTTCCTGCTCCATTTTGGTAACTTTCACTTTTCCTTAAATCTTGAATATTTGCTGCTAAGTATAGATTATTGTGTCTTCTCTCTCTTCATCTATCACTCCTAATGTATATGGGGATTGTTGAAAGAGTCTGTAATTTGAATGAAAATTTGATAAATGAATTTTTCTCTCCCATGAAAGTTGATGAGTTTGCACTGTGAATCTGTGCAAATGAGCGTTCATTTTGATTGAATTATTTGATAAAAATGATTGAATCTTACAGGGAGTCTGTGATTATTTTACTGCAAGTTATAAGATAATTTTAATGAATTTAGTTAATATCACCATCAACTACTCAACTAATGGTCCATTGACCAAAGGAAGAGTATTGATCTGTGAAGATTAGTTAGACATAGACTAAATTCAGATCGAACGAAATAAAACTTGACCCCCAGCGAAACAATCAGGAAATCTAAATGCGTATAGGGGCCCATTGCAAGTGATATTTTGATGTGTGAAAAGTTTTGGCCTTTCGCAGGATCAGTTTTTCTGGTAGCAGAGTGATGGTTATTATTGATTAGTTTGGTGATTATTGATCATTGATTTGAATATTGACATTTGTTATGACGATTTGACTATATGTTTGAACATAAAGAGTTAGTGTTGTGTTTTATGTTGTCTGGAAGCACAGGTACAGAGATACCTGGTAATCCCGGAAATGGAATTCGGAAGAGTGTGCTAAATGGAAGTCACACTGCAGAAGGTTACTCGTCTGTTGTCATAATACTGAGAAGCTACGGAGGGCTGCAAGTATTACAGTAGGGACTATATTGTATAAAAGTAGAGTGTGATTGATAGCAGAGGGCCCGCCTGTGAAACTTTGGCCTTAACCGAAGGAGGAGTATCCCTGGAGGATTAACAGGTCCTCCCCGAGGTTGAGAGAAGAGTAAACAGGGGTTTTTACTCGCAGTGACAGGAAGGAATTTTCTTTTCTTCTGTGCTTTTATCTGGTATGTAAGTGCAGCAATGTTGCACTTTCAACATTTTACAGACTCCGCCTTCTTTTGCTAATAATATATCAAGCGCAAGTCGATTTTGTAAAACCATAGACCTAATTGCAACCATTTCTGTATTAATCATCAAGAAACCTCCAGCAATATCAGTCGATAGACGATCAACTACTGTTGACAATTGACAGATTCTACGCGAATTCAGAATGACTCCCACTGAAGGTATCAATGCACCAAATATGTCATCTATTATTTCTGAAAGCTAGCTCTCTTTCTTCATGTTAGTTCATTAGTGTTTTCATTGCTTCCAGTGATGCTTTTTACATGATATATCTTCGGAAATACTAACCGAAGTAGCAATTACCGTACCACCGTGCAGGCAGCTTATAATAGGCATTATTCCCACACACGTAGTAAACACCAGGAAATACTTGATCTGTTCCTCCTTTTAGTCTCCAACCTCCCAGAATTAGGAAGTTATGTTCACATTCACTGGAACCAATAAATACGTTATTATAATCTGACTTTAATCCATGGAGGCAGGTTTTCCCTGTCTTTACAAAGTCTAGAGACATCGCAGCATGAGCTTTGCCAGCTGTATAAATTCCCTCTTTCTCAGCCCATGGTGGTAATCGGTTTTCTGGGCTGTAGCCTTTCTTTGGAAATCCTGTCTCCTCTCTTCAACTAAATTCAAAAACACTTTCTCTTCTTTACGTAATGAGCATGTTAGGTTATTCTTGTGTGCCTTTGCTATATCTATTGACTTCATAGTTAAGAAAAATTCACCTATAAACTGTGCATCTGGACTACTAAGCACTGAATGCATATTCTTTCGATAGGAATTTCTGGAAATACTACATTTAAGTTTGAATAGTAATATTGAAGTTTTCCGGTTTTATAGAATAAACTTGTCAGTATGCTACATGAAATACCCTATGTTAATGGTAAATGATGGTATGTGACTCCTTCTGCTACTGAAGCTGGTAAGTTCATACAAACATAATAATCACTAATTTCCATTGTGTTTACATATTGGAACAATCATTTTGTGAATACATTCGAAGATGTGTCACTATCTGTTACTGTATGATGTAAATCACTCTCATCTGCTGCTTCTAATTCTACTCTATCTCCTTCCATGTTAGCTATCTTTTCATTAGTGTCTGTGTCATTCTTCTTGTCTGTTATCATAAGATAAGGAACTGCTATTGTTAGAAATAGCCATACTATGACCACTAATATAATGCTACATATGCAAGCCCTACAGCATCTCTTTGCTCAATTTCATTTTGGTCTTTCAGCAACCCTGTCTTCAGCCATTTTAGTCTAAGAAGATTCCTCTTCTTTTCTTTACTTTACTTTATGAATTTTATTTCTTTGTTACTTCAAGGAGGCCTCACTTTCCCTTCGCCAATCTGTTCTGTATTTACTTCTTCGTCTGTCTCTTCATTTAAATCTAGATTCTCAAACTTTTCTAGAATCATGTAGGTCCATTCAGGACCTTTGGATTTATTGTTCAAGACTCTTAGTCTCAGACTTCTTTGAGTGTTTTTCACAGTTCACTGCTCAGACTGACTCGTAACTTCATTCACTTGTTCAGGATTGTCAGTTGTTTTCCTCAAATGATATTTTAACCTTGCCAGTTATCTCCTTTTCTGACCCTTTTAACTTGCACTGCACTTTCACCTTCTTTGTCCTTCTCAAGAGCTCTTTTATTCTGGTTATGTTGTGGCACAACCAGATTTTCCTCGTCTTCAGAGTCCCTCTCTTTCTGTCCTTGTTCAGGTATTAATATTGCGGCTTCGTCTGCCTGAACATGTTCTTCTTCCTCTATCTGTTCCTGTTTGGGATTTATATCAAATTGTTCTTTTTCCCCCCGAACTCGTTCTTCTTCACCTAACTGGTCCTGGTCAGGTCTTACCACAATTGGTTCTTCTGCTGCCTGAACGTGTTCTTCTATACCTGTCTGTCCCTGCTCAGGTCTTTTGATCAATCTGCTTGCCTGAGTATGTTCTTCTTTCCCTGTCTGGTCCTACTCAGGTTCTCCAGTAGCTTTATTCACCTCTTCCTCAGCGTGTTCTCCTACACCTATCTGGTTCTTTCTAGTTTCTTGTCTTGCTAATTTGGTTCTGCTTCTTGTTTGAATAATCACCTCAGGTATATCTACCACTGGTATCCAATCCTTCTGACTTGTGCTCGTAGTTCTTAGTCAGCGTCTTCAGAATCTGTTACTCTAGATTCTTCGACTGCACAACCTTCAGCAGCCTCAACTGTTTGTGTCAGTTGCGGTCTCTTTTCAGCAGGGGCTGGAATCCTTTTTGTGTGGCTTCCATGAATCCAATTTGGCAAACGTGCACACTTCACTGCTATAGTAGTGACCAGTATGACCTGGCGTGGATCATCCCATCTGGGTGCTAGGCATGACTTTCTGGTGTGTTTTTCACTGCCACCCAGTCTCCGGGATTCAAATCATGCACCTGATCCGGCTGCCTGGCAACTGCGTTTTCTCCAACCTGGTGAGAGCCAGAACGCACTAGGTCAGCCAATCCTTTGCAATAGTCTAATACCAGATCATCAGATATATTCAGCAATTTATTTCCTGGTATAAATGCTTGTCTCATTGCTCTTCCCATGAGAATCTCGTGGGGACTCAATCCTGTGTTTCTGTCAGGAATACTTCTGAGTCCCATCAGTACAAGAGGCAATGCGTCTGGTCAATTCAGTGATGTGGATGCATACACCTTTGCCAGTCTTG
This sequence comes from Triturus cristatus, assembly GCF_964204655.1. NCBI lineage: Eukaryota > Metazoa > Chordata > Amphibia > Caudata > Salamandridae > Triturus > Triturus cristatus. Next base: position 860,892,155 of record NC_140581.1, read on the forward strand.
ACTTGATTGTGCCATTCAATTGCTCTACCACTCCAGAAGCCTCTGGGCGGTATGCACAGTGCAGTTTTTGTTCAATTTTGAATGCTTCACAGAATAATCGAATTACTTAATTATTAAAATGAGGTCCTTTATCAGATTCCAAAGTTACTGGAAAACCAAATCGTCGAATTAGCTCTCTCAACAATAATTTGGCAACTGTTATACTGTCATTTTTCTTAGTGGGGTATGCCTCCACCCATCGTGAAAACAAACACACTATGACAAGGACGTACTTCATTTCCCTGCATGGTGGTAACTCTATAAAGTCAAGCTGTAATCTTATGAATGGTCCTTCTGCCTTTCCGATTTTTCCCCAAATGATCTCTGTCTTCCTGCCTGGATTTATTTGTTGGCAAACTAAACATCTCTGGCAAAGACTTTCTGCGACTACCCTAAACCTTGGATTATACCAATCTTGTCTAAATAGTCTGATCATAGTGTCCCAGCCTACATGGTACATTCTTGCCATTTGAGAAAGTAAGCAGTCTGGCATGATTGGTCTGCCATCAGGGTACACCCATACGTCATCTTCTGCTCTCCTTTCACAGCCTGATTTTATCCACTTTTCCTTTTCACTAATTTCTACCTTACTGCAACTGTCTCACCTCATCCCATGTTTCGAAAGCTGAGAATAGCATAAGTTGGCAGCTGATTCCACTTGTTTCAATTTTCTTGTTTATTGCCATATTATTTCTCGCACAGTATTGAGCAATCTGGTCAGCGTATTGATTACCAGCCACCACATAGTTATTTCCTGACTGGTGAGCTTGACCACTGCTATTTCTTTTGGCAATTGTATTGCTTCCAGTAGTTCCTTTACGAATTTTCCATTTCGAATGGGGGACCCTGAAGAAGTCAGAAATCCCCTCTGCACCCAAAGCTGGCCAAAGTCATGCACAACCCTGTAACCATATTGGCCATCAGTAAATATGGTCACTTTCCAAGTTTTCGCAATTTTGCATGCTTTTATTAAAGCTATCAATTCAGCTACTTGTGGAGACTTGACTCCCGGTAAACAGGATGCTTCAATGACCCCAGATATTTTTCAAATAGCATAAGCTGCACTCAGTCCTCCTTCCTCACGCCTTAAACAAGAGCCGTTGACAAATAGTTCATGGTCGGGCTCTTTCAGAGGCTCTTCCGGTATATCAGGGCGCGGCTTAGTGCACATTTCTGTTACATCTAAGCAATCATGATCTGCTTCATCTCTCACTTCTTCACAATGTGAATCTGGTAATAAAGTAGTTGGATTCACCATTGTACACCTGATAACTGTCACATTTTCTGCTCCCAAAATTATTCTTTCATACTTAGTCATTCGACTAGGGGTAAGATGCTGTGTTCGAGTTATTGTTAACAATATCTGAACTTAATGTGGAACATAGACTTGTACTGGATGTCCCATCACAATTGACTCACTTTGCTCCAGACTCATACAGATAGCAGCTACTGCTTTTAAGCAGCCGGGTAATGCTGAAGCCACAGGATCTAAAGTAGCAGAAAAATATGCGACTGGACGTCGGCTTAAACCATGTCTCTGGGTTAAGACTGAAAGCGAACGAACCTCTCTCTCACAACAGATCATTGCAAATTCTTTCGTATAATCAGGCATACCTAGAGCAGGGGCCTCACATAAACAATTTTGTAACTTTACAAATGTTTCCACACTTTCATCATCCTAAACTATTCGATCTTTCACTAATTTCCGTGTCATCTGAATAAATGGTTTTGCTAGTAAGGAAAACCCTACAATCCACTGTCTACAGTATCCCACCACTCCAAAAAACATTCTGATCTCTCTTTGTGTTCGCGGTAACTGCATCTGCTTGATTATTTTAATTCTCTCAGGGGTCACTTTTCTCACTCCCCTTTCTATCTGGTGACCAAAGTATTTAACTCCTGTTCGGCAAAATTGCAATTTTTCTGGTGACACCTTGTGTCCTCCGTCAGCCAAATGATTCAGTAATGCAATTGAATCAGTAACACACTGTTCTCTGGATTTCGATGCCACAAGTAAGTCATCGATATACTGCACTAAGACTGATTTTCTGGGCATAATTAACTTCTCTAGGCACAATTAACTTCTCTAGGCACTTTTTCAAAATCTGATTGACAATTGAAAGACTTTCTCTATACCCTTGAGGAACTCGGTTCCATGCCAAGATACGATCCTCAAATTTAAAAGAAAAAAGATACTAGCTGTCTGGATGTAAAGGAATGGAGAAAAATGCTTGACACAAATCAACTACTGTAAACCATCGTACATTCCAAGGTATGTGATACAAAATCACTGCTGGATTTGGTACTACAGGACAACAAGGCACTACAATTTTATGAATTTTTCTCAAATCCTGTACTAACCGGTACTTTCCACTAGGCGTCTTGAGTCCTATTATAGGTGAATTACAAGGACTGCTCATTATCTCTTTTAACCCCTTTCATGCGCATGACGTAACCACACCGTCATGAGCCACGGGCGGCGTGTGCTCATGACGGCGTGGTTCCGTCATGCTGCGGCCACTCCGCCCACGCGGCACTAATTCCAAAATAATGAGTGGGCAGAGTGGTGACGGAACCACGCCGTCATGAGCACAGCTCGCCCGTGACTCATGACGGCGTGGTTCCGTCACGAGCATGGCGGCACCGCGCTCACCCCGCACCCCCCCAGCGCCGCGGCGGAATTCGCGCCGCAGCGAAGGGTTTAAGATGCCTTGTTTAATCATTCGGTCAATCTCGGAAGCTATTCCTGCTTTGACTTCGGGACTCATTTTATATTGTTGGGTGTTGGGGTAAACTGCACCTTCTTTCACAGTCACTTTGACTGTGTCTACATTTGCCATTAGCCCTATTTCTTTTCCAGTGAAATCCCATACTTCTGGATTCATGGTTGTTTTCAGCTCTTCTGGTAAGTCATCTTTTGTCATTAATTTCATCTATCTCTGTGCCTTGTTTTGCAAGCATTATCTTGTATACGATTTCCTCATCAGGGGTTTGAAGACCAACACCATTCAGTGTGCAATAAATTGTGCAGTTCATTTTGCACGACAGATCTCTTCCTAATAAATTCACTGGACTAGAATTGCAGACTACAAATCTGTGCATGTCTTTAAAATTTTCAATATGCACCTCCATAGTTTCTGTAATTGGGGTTCTAATCTATTGATTCGAGACTCCGACTACTTGGATTGCTTCTCCAGAGAGGGGTAGGTTTGGGATGTCTGCTGTTCTCACAGTAGAAGGGGTAGCACCAGTATCCAATAGAAAAGTTATATCATTGCCTTCCACTTTCCCATCAATAAATGGACCTGACTGATCTACCGGCAAGGATACGCCAAGTACGCACTCCTCTTCCTCCCCCCTCAGGCACCGTCATTGCTCGTTCTCACTTTCATAATTATTCTGCAAAAGGTATTGTGAAATCACAGAATTTTTATTACCACTTCCTTGAAATCCGGCGTCCGCACTGTACTTTGGCTTGTTCACAAAATTCGGCATGGGGCAGATGGCACCTGACACTGATGATTAACTACCTGCTGCGGCTGATTCATAAGCACCTCATTCTGCGTCTGTGGATTAAAATTTTGGTTTGGCCCATTATTATTCTGAAAATTCTTAAAATCGTTTTTCCATTGTCCAAGCTTTCCGCACCCATGACAAGGAAACTTCCTCTTTGCATCCTCTCTACTCATTCGTCCTCTTGATTTACCACCACTCGCCACATTATCATTCTGATTCTGTTCTTTCATCTGACCATCAGTCTAACTATTTAATTTAAGTTCCTGTTGTTCTGCCAATTTCACTTGTGCCCACATAATTTTCTCTTTTCGCTTTTTATGCCTTGCCTCAATATCGTCCCCACAATACTTCGCGTATTTTAGAATATCATATATGGGCTTTCCCCGCCAACACAACATATGCTGTAGAATCATCTGACTAATTTCTGGTTTTAGACCGTACACAAACCGATACACAAAGTGACCCATATCCTTATCTCCAATGTTCTCAAAACCACTGTACTGCTTAAACACCTACAACAGTCATTCATATACGCATGAACAGATTCATTCGGCTCTTGGGTTGTTCAATCTATTTTTACCCAATCTGTTTCTTTAGGTGGAATTTTCCCTTTCAAGAAAGTAATTACTTGGTGATATTTCTTCATCACATCATCTGAGGGTGCTCCTGTTTTCGAGTCTCTTGGATACTCTTCACTTGGCCTATCAACTGTGATCTTACATTCTGTCCCTAAAACAGCAGGTACCACTATGTCAAACAGACCATCCAAGTCTTTCAACAAAACCTTTGAAATGTTCACAAACCTTTCAACCTGTTTATACCATTCAACTGGTTTCTCTCTTAGTTTAGGGAAATCATTTGTAAATGACAAAATATCTTGTTGACTCCATGGAACATGAACATATCCACCTCCAGGTACCTCGCTCATAGGGCACAGTCTCTCTACTTTCCCTGACTCTTTTAACATATATTCAGTAGACGCTTCTTTTGCCTTTACTTCCTCCTTCTTTGTCCACCTTGTCCTCCACTTGTCAATATCTCCCCATTTTTGCAAGATATTTATCAACTCCTTTACTTGTAACTTCTTTCCAGACACATTCATATTTTCTAAATCTTTGTCAGTAAACTCCACTCGATAAGGATTCTGTAGCACTTTTGATCTCCCTATGTCTATCCCCATCTCAGAGGCAAGTTCTATCAATTTCTCATGAAACAATCTTGCATTCCTAGTTATACTCCTACATAGAAACAACAACTCTTCTTCATTTGTAAGTGTTTAATCTATCTATTCCCACATTTCCAGCTATCATTTCTTCCAATTCCACTTTCAGTTTGTAAATATCTCAAATCTTTTGGGGGTGAGATATGTTTTTCTATTCCCTGTGCCCATCTCTCTAGATCTTCTGGAGTTACCGCTGTTGCACTTCTGACTCCCGAGGATGTCACTGACCTTCCTTCTTTTGAACTACTAGGTGTAACTCTTTTTGGGGTTTCAATTACCGATTCCCTTATCGGCAGATCCAGTAATGAAATTACTGAATCGCACTCACTGCCTTGGTCATCAGTTATTACAATTTATTTTCTAGGATTATTCAAAGAAGTTGTTACAGCTTGTGGTTTTGGGCAATTTACCTTGTCTCTATACAATGGAACAACGGAACCTATAGTTACGGGTATTGTCAATGCTTCAGGGTTTAAATTTAATCGGCTTATTTTCTGTATTAATTCATCTCTGTTTTTATTCAACGCTTCCTTTTCCTTATCATGAAGTACCCTATTAACTGATGGATCATGTAAAATCTGTGGAATCAAGGGTGTTCCCAGGACTGGTGCACTCGGGGTTACTCTACTGGGTCCTTCCTGATACAGTGGAGGGTTTTTAGTTAAAATATCCTCCATGAATTCATCATCTGATTTACCATAACCTGTCACTTTCATGTGTTTTGTTTTTTCTTTACACTTGCCCCCTGACTGTTCCTCAGCCATTAACACTGGATATAAACCTTCCGATACCATTGCTCTTCCCCATTGCTTTATCTGTCCCTCACGTGACTCACGCAAATACCTAGAAAAATGACCCATGTATCTTCCACTCCTGTTTTTCTCTCGTTCATATGATTCAGTCTCCCATTCTTCTTATGCCTCATACTGCGCCATCCTAGGTCTCGGATCTAAATCATTCATCCGCATTGTTAAATTCTGAAGAATTCTCCCATTAAACATACCATGTTCTGGGAAAGCTAAAACACCATCACCTTTCATGTACTCTATCCAATTCTCCATCCATACACACGTATAATATCCTCTCTCCATCATCATAAATGAAGCAGGCGTTTTTGGCGGTGGAATAGGAATTCCCTCTCTAGTTAATACAGGCTTATCTTTCTTAAAGAAATTCTTAATCTTCTTTATAAATTACATTTTTCTCTTTTCTCCATACATTCTGGACGCTTGATACATTAAACAATAATCTGCAAATCCTCGAGCTTTTCTGTCACACCAAAAGGCAAATGAGAATCAACCATACACATTTTCACCAACCATTCTAAAAACAGCTTTCATCCAATCACCCAATCAGATTACGGCTCATGCTCGTGGTCTGACCAATGCCAGCGTGGCCTTTTTTCGATGTCGTCATTTCTGCTCCTTACTACTAACCCCTCCTTTACAATTTGCGTCAGTCACACGCCATCTGTTTCAACCTATTCCAGCGCGGCTCTTTGTGACGTCAGTGCAACTCCGGCGACTGACCCTCCCTTCACAAGGTAATACGAAAACTTAGGGGCATATTATCAAGCACGGTGTTAAAATTATCGAAAAAGTGGCGATAATGGGCTTGATAATATGCCGCAGAGAATTCCCAAAGTAGCCCATGTCGACACCAGAACATGGGCTTCTATGGGAATTCTATGGTCGAGAATGGAGGTCATTGTTGCATTGTAGTGCGAGGCGAGTTCAGTTGTCGAAAGGTCACATGCAGTGGTGGGAAGGAGTGAGCTTACCTTTTCTTCTAGGTCGGCAAGGGGGATCTGTCTTAGATTTCTCACCCAATGTCGGTCTTCCTGTGTACGGGGTAGGTGGTGGCATGTCTGATTGATGTGGAATAGTATGATATGGTGATCTGACCAGTCAACAGGAAGGATATGTTCAATAGTGATTGTGACTTCGTGAGCTATGATGGCATCTAGAATTGCCCCCTTGTTATGGGTTTGTTTGGAGCAGTGCTGGGTATGATTGTTGTTAAGAAGAAGTTCATTCAGGTATTGGATCAGCAAGTTGTTTTCATCGTTCCAATGTAGGTTGAGGTCGCCTAGTATTATGTTGTTGGAGTCTAGGAGAGAGCAGTGGGTTATCAGGTCTGAAAGGTGTTCTCCGAATGGCTGGGTGTTGCCAGGAGGATGGTAGAGGAGATGGCAGTTTAGTGTTTTTTTGTCGCTCGTCTTAATCATGGTGGTTAGATATTCAAATGAGTTATATTTGAAGGAGTGATCGCAATGCCCCCACCGCGGTGGTTCGTTCTATCTTTTTGATGATTGAGAACCCTGGGGGGACAAGCATGTCCATGATTGGGGGGGAGGACTCATTCAACCACGTTTCTGTAATGAATGTGATGTCTATGTCGTTGGTGAGGATGGATTCTGCCAGTTCAGTAGCATGCTTGGTGGCCGATCTACAGTTAATGAGCATGCAGTTGGTCGACCCTTTGTCATTGAGTTTCATCATTGGGGGGATCGCGGGGATATTCGTGAGGACAGCTGGAGGCCTCGGCGTTCTATGTGGGGAGCGTTCTCTTCCAAGTACCGTGATCACCTGGATTTTGGAGCCGGCGTTGACCGCTGAGGATGCGTTGTAGGAGTTGGCAAGGTCAAACCCCTCACTCATGGACATTGCCTCGGTTGTTCTTTTGGGTCTTCGAGGCTCATTCAGGAGGGTGGTTGTAGTCCAGCTGTGCCATTGAGCCTTGGGGGTCCTGTGAGTTTAGTGTTGGTAATTGTGGATGGGAGGTGAGGACATTGGGAGGGCTCCAGAGGTGATGAGAGGTATGATATGATAGTGTTGATGCCCTGTATTACAGTCTCTAGTTGGTTTTCTAGTGTTGTCAGTCTCTGAGTAATGATCGAGGAGTAGGGGGTGGTGGAGTTCAGGTTTCTGCTTTCCCAAGTGGGTCTGTCCAGGGATGTAGATAGCTTTCCGGAAAGAGAGTGTCCCAGAGTGTGGGTGTTTGCTAAGTTGCCCTTGGGGGTGGTCGAGGTAATGTGGTGTGGGAAGGCATGTCGTGATTCACGCGTCAATTTTTTGAGAGTTGGTGAAAGGAGAAGGTTAGGAGACAATGACTGAGGGTCAAATATGCTCGCTGCTTGTTGGGAGTAGTATTGTGGAGATGTGGGGAGGTGGAGTTCTGCATGTGGTTGGACAGTCTTGGCTGTGGCGTAGTGTTGATTGGTTCTGGCTGAGAGATATGTATTGTGCAAGTCCGGGGAGGCATGGAAGGGGAAGAAGGTGGTGTCAGGGGGGTGTGAGTTGGGGTTGGTGTGTTGTGTCATGGGGTTGCTTCGTGAATTCTCCAGGGGGGTCGGTCTGTTGGTGACTAGGGGGTTGTTCGAGTGGACAAGTCGGAGATGGGTGAGGGCGTTGTGTAGCGTGGGGAAGAGGGTATCGAATGAGTCAAGAGTGTCATTGTTGGCTTGGATCAATACTGTACCGTTGCTGTAAATGGTCGCTGAGGTGTTGCCGCTGTGCTTCGGGCGGTTGGGGAGTGAGATCGTCAGTTTGCAGCTGAGAGGGGTGGTGGTTGTTTTGGATATGTGGAGGTGGGTTTTCAAAATGGTATTCCATTCCTCGGGGTTCAGGGTGTGAAATATGAGATCCATTTTCTGCTGACCTTTGGAGGAGCAGTGATAAATATCCACGAATAATGTTTCTGGGTGTTGTCTGATCATCCTTTGTTTGAAGTTTCCTATTCGCTCTGAGTGAAAGGTTAGGGGGGAAGATGATGGAGAGAGAGTTTGGGCCGTGGGATTTCATGTAGTTCGGTGTAAGGGCACGGAGGAAAAATTAGGTGATCGGAATCATTTTGTCCCTGTTGTCAGTGTAGGTTGCCACCTAGGTTTTACCTCAGTCTGTCGGTCATAGAGGGTAGGATTGGGAAATCATTACGTTTTTGTGAATAATTTAATCATTAAATTTCACATTCTCTGGAATGGGTTTGTAATCCGGTATCGCTCCTCGCGCTTTTCATTTCGGATGGTGCTATGGATCTCAAAGGACTCGATGAGCTGCTAAATTAGGGTCAGGTATTAGTGTTCTGATGAGCGGTCATCTAAGTGTCAGGCACCTAAGTTTAAATGACCGCAAGTAGGCCTCAAGCTAGAGCTCAGAATAGAGTTTATCACAGTTTAGCTCAGAATAGAGTTGATCATAGTTTAGCTCAGAATAGAGTTGATCACAGATTAGCTCAGCGGTATCATATAATCCAATAGGGTCCCTGGGGTGTCTGGATAGCTCGCTACAAATACAGCAATCTTCAAGACATAAAACTTGGGCTACTTTCTCATGTACTACGATGAGGGGATGGTCATCTGGTGATCATAATACAGGTAGCATACACATAATTAAAGGACTAAAAAATATTGTTTGCACAATGAGATGCATTCTTGCGAAAGTTATAAACATTGATACGAAATGTCTTTCTGTCACTCAGGTTTAGGACACTTTCTCTAAGTATCAGTAATGCAAAGGCACACAGTGTGCTGCCCTCTGCTTCTCCTCTTGGTCCGCAGTTGTCTTGTTCAGACCTGCCCTGCGGTGTCCTCTTCAGTCTATTTTTCCGCAGGTGCAGACCATCACCTTTCTTCAAGACTTCATTGTCGTCCTTTACTCAACAGCATCAGTTAGTGTCACCGTCCCTGTAACACTTGATGATGGGCCCTCAGCATGGCTCTTAGGAATGGTCTGGTCTGTCTTCTCCTTGTCTGGTGTGTTGCGCAGCTCCTCTGGTGACAGATGCTCATCAGTTACTGGTGCCTCTGTCTCAGGTGCTGTTGCTGCAGCTCTGCTTCTTGTCCCATGAATCCACTCAGGACGTCCTTCCACCATAACCACAGTTCGGTTTACGAGGAGCACAATGTGGGGTCCAGACCACCTAGAACTAAGAGAAACATCTTTTATTTTCCATTACCATGTCTCCAGCTTTAAAAGGGTGTGAGGGCTCTGAGGATGGATGGGGAAAAGCTTCTTTCACCTCGAGATTGTGATGCCTCAAGACTGCTGACAACTGTAGAGCATAGTCAGAAATGTTTTCCTCAGTCTACAGCAGTGCTTCTTGGGACATTGTGAGAGGCAACCTCACCCCCACTGACATAGTACCTCATGGGGGGACAAAAGAGTTGTTCTAGGTGGTGTTGCCCTTATGGCATGCAGCACTAAAGGCAGAGCATCAGACCATTTAAGACCTGTTGCATCAGTTGTCTTTGCTAATCTATTTTTATTGTGGAGTTTATCCATTCCACTTGACCTGAACTTTGAGAGTGGTAAGGGGCATGCAGTTTCCACTCTACTCCTAAACAGTCACACATCTTTTGCACAACTGAAGCCACAAACTCATCCCCCGTTGCTATTTATGCCCTGGGGGACCCCAAACTTGGGTATGATGTCTTTCATCAAGCTTCGCCCAACAGATGCTACATCATTCTTCCTTGTGGGAAACACCTCCACCCATTTTGAAAACTGATCCACACACACCAGCAAATATTTCAATCCATTCACTGGGGGCATAGAAGCAAAATCAACCTACAAGTTGGTAAAGGGACCCTGTGGTACGGGCAAGTGACATGTGTAGCAGGGGACCAACCTTTAGAATGTTGGGTACACACAAGACAATGGGAGCAGAATTGTAAAGTGACAACTGTTATCCCTGGTGCAAACCATTCTTTTTGAATCACAGCATTCATCCCCACTTGTGCCATGTCTGTGGGTCCATGCACAAGTCTTGTAAGGAGAAGGAACATACTGTGTGGGGCCACAAACCTCCCATCACAGTGGATCCACAATCCCTCATCATTTTGCTCACATCCAGCATCAATCCACACTCTCTCCTCATCTGGTGTTGCAGACCATTGTGCTTCCTTCACATCAACTAGCAACAATCGTCACTGAATGTACTGAATTTTTAGTATGCTTTTCACCATTAAAGGCACCACCTGTACTAGCTGTAACATGCTCTCTCTTGCTGCTGTGTCAGCCATGGAGCTAGCCCTGGCAATCTCAGTATTAGCTCATGTGTGTGCTTCCCATTTTATGACCGCTATCCTGTGGGGTAGTAATATTGCATTTAACAAACTAAAGGACCATTTTGAATGGGGCGCCCTGCTGCTGTTATGAAGCTACGATATTGCCACAGTTGGCCAAAATCATGAACAACTCCAAAGGCGTAACGAGTCGGTGCACATGTTAACAGTCTTCCTTTCAGTTAGGATGAATGCTTTTGTTACAGCATACAGCTCAGCTTGCTTGGCAGGCATGCCAGGTGGCAGAGCTGAGCTTTCAATTATGGTGTCAACTGTTATAATAGCATATCCTGCTCTGTAATCAGTGTCTGTCAGTCTGCTGGAGGAACCATCAGTGACCCACTAATAGTCTGCCTTTTCTAATGGTGTCTGCTGTAAATCTGGTCTTGGTGTGGTGCATGTTTCTATAACCGCAACACAGTCATGGTCAGGTGTCTCCTCAGAATTACCTGTTACAGGCAATAATGTAGTCAAATTAACAGGTGGGCATCTTTTAATGGTGATATTAGTGTTAGACAGCAAGGTGACCTCATAACCTGTGCACCTGGCAACTGAAAAGTGTTGTGTTGCTGCGGATGACAGCAACAACTATACCGAATGTGACACATAAACAATACAGTAATAGGCCACCATAATGGGAGATGTCCTCTCTGCCATCACAGCTGCTGTGGCCACCGCTCTCACACAAGCTGGATGCCCAGTCACTGCTGAAGAAAGAGTCACAGAGTAGAATACCATAGGTCTTTTTCCAGAGCCCTGCTGTGTGTCAGCACACCATTTGCAATGTCATTTTGATCTGACACTGAGAGATGGAATGGCAGTTTGTAATCAGGCAGCCCCAATGCTGGTGCAGTACACAAGTCTCTTTCAGTTTCTTAAAATAGTCTGCAAGTCCATTAGTCCATAGAATGAAGTTGGGTACATCTTTCAGTGTACATTGTCTCAAGATGGCCTCATAGTACCTGTACTCAGGTATCCACTTGTGGCAGTAGTTCATCATCCCTAGGAAGGACATAATTCCTTTCTTGGAGGATGGGGGCTGAATGCTCTGAATCAATTTTATTTTGTCAGGTAATATGCGGTGTGTACCTTTGGATGCCACATAACTTAGGTAAGTCACCTCTTTGTGGCAGCACTTAAATTGTGACAGTGAGGCTTTGTGTCCTCTCTCCTGGAGGTGGTTCAGCAGAGCTACAGTGTCTTTTTCTCAGACCTCAAGTGATGGAGATGCCACAAGGCGGTCATCAGTGTACTGCAAGACGATGCTACCACCTTCCATGTGTAGGCTGTCCGGGTCTCTCTTTACTGCCTCCACATAGACTGTGTGACTCTCAGTGTAGCCTTGGGCTAATCGTGGAAAAGTGCTCTGCATTTCTTTTATTGTGAAGGCAAAGCGAAACTCACTTTCTGGATGGACTCTAATACTGAAAAACACAGAGAAAAGATATATGACCGTAAAATACTCTGCCTCTACGGGTATAGAAGATAATATTGTATTAGTGTCAGGCACAACAGGTGTCACAATGTTGTTTATCTGGTGTAAATCCTGTCTGAACCTATACTGTCATGTATCATCCTTGGGCAGTGACATGATAGGACTATTACAGGAGCTAGGGGTCTTTTTAATGATACCCTGTAGTAAGAGAAGCTCAATCACAGGTTTATTGCCTTCTCTGCCTGAGGTGACGGTCTGTACTGATGCACATAAGGTAATTGCATTCTCCTTAAGTGTCACTTAATGGGGATGGCATGTTTTCAACAATAAAGCCTAATTTTTGCACTTTGCCCGAACCTCTGAATTCACTTGCTCAAGAACCTTGTTTTTAGTCATCTCTAAAGTCATATTCCTCTTCAAGCTTATCAAAGACTGCAGTCCTGTCATTTCTGAGCATGCACAAAGTCCAACACCATCCTTTACTATCTCCCAACACGGACACAATTCCCAAAGGAAATGTAAAATCCTTAGTTCTAGTGTTTGCCCAAATCTTTAGGGTACAAACCTGGTGCTACAGCTATAGATACATGTGGTACTGAAGCTGGCACTTGAAATACCCTAACTCACAAAAAGAAAACTGGACGATCTAACTGTAATAATGAAAATATGTGTGGGGAGGTATATAAGGGAAATGGACAATTCGTCTTATAAAGACAAGAGCCCTCACTCACCCAAGGGTGACATGCTTCATCACTGGGTTCCCTCTTGCACACTGTGTCCGCAAGGTACATAGTGTGGGCTACAACTCTCCTGCAGGAGAGGAGCGTGAGGTGTTTTGAGTCCCCCAAAGTAGTGGGGAGCGAGAGCCAGAGTGCAAAATAAATTTGAAAAAGTGAACTAAAACTAACTCCTGGTGGACAAAGCTAAATTTAATAAGGTCCCCGGTGGTTAGGGCTAAAAAAGGCGAAGTGAAAAGGGATATGGATGTTACCCTTTTAAGATTTGGTCAGCATGTTTCTGCCTATTGACCATCAGGTTTGTGGCATTCTTCAGGACCTGCTTATAGTCACTCTGCTCAAACTGTGAGAAATCATAAATATGTAAAAAAAGGCCATACTTCAATAAATGGCATCCACCGGTGGTACCAACCACAGTCTGGTCCACCGTCTGCTGAAAAAACACAGTCATATAATTATTTCATTTATATATACACCTATATAACCAGTTCCCACAATTGTGTGTCACACATAAACACCAGTGTCAATACCACGTCCCAGCACATGTGTTAGAACTTTGTAAACTACAAAAGTTCATTATAATTGTCTCACCAAAAAGGTGCCCTATGTGTACCTCCTCCTTCAAGAGGTCCTTTAACACCAGGTCTCTACAATCAGAAGATTTAGAAATTGTAATGGTGCATGGTTAAAAATGCATGGTTAAAAAACACACATATTTTCATTATCTATAGAGATTGTCAAACTTTTCTTCCACGTTCATTAGTTTGCCAGAAATCCTCATTTCAATTCCAATTCTCTCTTATGTTTAAGATCAAATAACATCCATCTATATCCCAAAATTCACTATAGTGAACTCATCCATCTTGTCTGCACTATATTCTTGTTTTCTAAAGACTGTGCCGTTTTCATTACCACCTTAAAGAAGATGTATGCTCTGGAAAAGCATTTCAAATTTACACCCACTGTATTGAAAAAAAACAGTGCGTCTTAAAATGTGGTGTGACTGTCGAAATATAATTTCTTACATGTTCCTCAAGACCTCTCTCTCATAATCGTTCTTAGTATAGTACAATGGTCCCTTTCACGTATTGTTGTAAAATACACATGTCTGCTTCCAAGCAAGGGAACAGGAGATCTTCCTGCCATGTAAAGGTATTAAGTGTCGATCTCCAACGTCCCGTTTCACAACAAAAACTCCTCTCAGTTAATGACACGAGGTGTCCAACGCAAAAACACGTTTCTAAGGCTATTATATATATTAAGCCCCACTCCTTACCTCTAAAGTCGCTGCATGTCTCCTGTGCTAAAGGCCGAAGGGGAAGAGCTGTTCCGTCTCCTGCACTTAAAAAGCCTTTACAAGCAATGAACGCCCTCAGTGACCCGGAAGTTGTTAACGTGCCTTCCGGTCCCAGTATTGCTGGGAGTTGTACTCTCCCCTTACTGATATGCGCTACAATGACGAATTTTATATTCAGAATGCATCTGCAATAATAAATACTCATAATCGTCAGGCCGTCAAATGAAAATTGCATGTTTATTGTAAAATCCCTTATGACAGCAATTTTCAAAGCTATATATATATGTGTACACCCTGAGGTTGCCATATGGTCAAAAACGTCCCGATGGTCATGGGAATAGTAATATTGCCATTGGAAAATGTCCTCTATAGTTATCGCTGTGTGTATACATTATAAGGGGCTGTTACTGACCCTTAACTACAATGGTTCCTTATTATGAGGGTCAAGGGCAAAATAAATAACTCTTACATAATGTAAAAATGTTATTTATATCCCATCTCATCATTAGGGGTGTTTCCCAATCAATAGGGTACCATTATTAAAGGGAACCCCATGAAATGTTCTCGTTTAGTCCTGAAATGTGGCTCTGGGTTCTAAAAACCCATCTTTGTTCCCGTCGAAAGAGAGAACCCTTTCCAGAGGTCCCATACCAACATCATATTTAGGTTTGTCAGTGATGACCCATGACAAATCGCTTTTTGAGTGTGCTTTTTCAATGTAGTGTCTGGTCATACGTGTATTCAATTTTTTACATCTGAATGCACTGCGATGCTCCACAATTCGATTTTTTATTTTTCGTGTAGTCATCCCTATGTATTTTAATGAACACGGACATGTTATCTTATAAATAACCCCACTTGTGTTACAATTTGTGTGGTTATTCAATCTCCAGGGTGTATTCAGGGACAGTAGTGTGTTGGGTAAAAGGATACACTGAACAGGCACCACACGGAAAATGGCCCATCACCGGAGAAGTCCCCCATAGTGTTTGTTGTCTTGCCTGTATTGGTCTTGTTCTCGGTCTAGTGTGGACCAACATGTCACGTAAATTACTACTGCGTTTCAGAGCGAACAGTGGTCTCTCTAATGTGAGGTTGCCTGTATTCAGTATATGCCAGCTTTTATGAACGGCTTTCTTAATATTGTCAGTCAAATCACTAAAAGTCGTGACACACACCATCCTGTCACTTTTAGTTTTTTCATGCGTCTCCAGGAGCGCTTCTCTGTTGTTATTACGTGCTCTTTTTGCTGCTCCTTGTATAAGACGTTTTTTTAAATGTTTCTTATACTGGGCCAATTCTGTACAATTCCCGCGTAATCTCAGGAATTGACCCACTGGGAGATTTGTCAAAAGTGCCCGTGGGTGAAAGCAAGAGGTCTGCTATACCCTAAAGACGGGAGGATCTACACAGAACTATTTCAGAAGCCAATGGCACGCAATTCGTTGCTGAGCTTTCAGCGCTTTCACCCACGGGCACTTTTGACAAAAGAGTTGCACAAACCTAAAGGAACAGAAACAAGTGTACAGTGTAAGCGGCTAAAGGAAGCCATGACCTTGTGTGTGGAATTCCTTTTGTCAGGTAACTAACATGGGAGACAGAAAAGGCATAGTATGGTAGAGAAAAAGGAGAAAGATCTCTAAGTGTGAGTCTTTACAGCTCTTGGAACTGTCATTCAAGGGCAGAGTGAGAGCCTCCTTGCTCCAGGGCTGGAATGTGATCCGTGAAGGCTGGTGTGCCATGGAGGACTTAGCTGGCACCTCCAGGCAGGTTGTGCAGGGAAAAGTGGAATAGCTGAATAGGATGAGACAGTGTGGAGGAGAAGTGGAACAAACACTGTTATCTATGTGGTACATACATACATATGGATATGTTTTTTTCCCCCAACAAATAACCCTTAAGAAATGTCTGGCAAGCATGCTTAATGGAGACAGACAGGGCTTTTGATTGCCATAAGCAACTCCTAGATGTGGTCTGACACCTTTTGGCTGTTCTTTTTAAGCAGCACTCCCTCTTCCTCCACGTGTGAGAAGTCTGGGTTTCCGGTTAGACTGAACCCTATCATTGGATACCCAAATAGATAAAAATTGGACGATGTGTCTTTTACTGCTGAAAACTTTGAAAAAAATCTTCCTCTTCCTGCCACAGGACTACTGTGTAATGTTTCTGAGTGCTACCATCCTCTCCTGCGCAGACTTTGGGAACACCCTCCATCGTGATCTGTTGGAGCATCATATCACAAAGTTGCAGCATATTCAAAACATAGCAGCTCGGCTTGCATGTGGGCTTTGTCAATTTGATCAGGTGTCTGAAGCTCGCCATTCCCTTCATTAACGTCAGGTGAAACAGAGGATTCATTTCAAAGTCTCTGCCTGATGTATCGGGCATTTTCACAAGACCGGACCAAAGCTGATCTCCAACTAGTGATTCAGGATGTGCCAGCCAGATCTTTGAAATTGGGACATGTGGTGCTTTTTCACGTGCCCTAATATTATTCTGAATGCCTCCATGTTAGATCCTTCAAAGTTCTGGGCCCTTCAATTTGGAAAAACCTGCAAGTGAAATCTTGCAAAACAAACTCTCATGCTATGTTTCATGAACAGATCAAGACTTATCTGTCCTATTAGTTACCCCATACTCTTTTTTAGGTCTCGCCTACACAGCACTGTCTCTTAGAGATCTTTTGTGTTCTATCAGTGGGCTTAGGGACTGCCCATTGCTTACCATTGTTTGGCTTAATTGTCACTCTCATTTGAATGCTTCTTATTGGTTATTTTCTGTAGCCTTCCTTGCTCTTCATGTGTTTGTCCCTTACCTGGAGCATTGATTCATTACTTGTGTCCTTCCAATGCTTATTATTTAGGCACTACTTTTTTTATTTCAATTTAAGCACTCTACCAGAGTGTGTCTTTAGCAGCTGTTTCCCTTGCATAGTTCTTCCCCTCTGTGTTCCTCCCCTATACCTCTGCTTGCCCCCACCCGCCATCGCTCCTTCCAGTGTCCGTGTTGGCTTGCCACTGCCCTCCTTCCCTCCCTTCATTTATTTTCCAGATTAGCTTGCATCCCTCATCCTCTTCCCTTCCTTGTCCGTGCTGGCTTGTCCCTAAACTACCTTCCTCCCTCCCTCTGTTCATTTGCCATGTTGGATCTCTTTCTCCCTCTAGTCGTTGTCTGTGTTGGCCTGCCTCCAAATGTTTGCTGTCTGGGTTGGCCCGCTCTCACCCTCCCTCCGTTCATTCGTTCCCCCTTGTTAGCTTTCCCCACCCCCACTCACACTCCTTACTTCTTTTGTCTTGGTTGCCTTGACCTCTTGCTCTGTCGAACTTGTGGCTCACCCTCATCTTGCTGTAACAGAAAAAAAGTGGTATGATACAGGCACGCTGGCCATGTCATAACACTTTTGTTTTCCCATACGCTCTGTGTTGCCTCCCCCTCCTTCAGTGTTGCCTACTGCCCTACCATCCCTCCCTCCCTCCCTCCCTCCCTCACACCGCCGATAACAATAGCTCTATAACCTGGCTGTCATTTCTGTTTTTTTAACGATTAGCCATGTTGCACAGCAGCGTCTAAAAACATTAACACAACCTATACCTCGCAAAGGCAAGACCTATTGGCTTTGCCAATGCTTGTTTCTTTCTGTCTCTGGTGTGCCTCTCACTGTCCTAGCGTCATGATGCCCAGGGTCTAAGTGCAATCTAGAAAGAACTAAAATAAAATAAGAGACTAACAGAGCACAGTATCCCATCAAACAAAAGCTGTTTGTTTCCTATTTGAAATCAGCACTAGTGCAAAATCTGGCACTGAAAGCATTTTTAAGGGTTTTGCTGCTTGCTACTGTTAACCTCTAAATAAAGACCTCAGAGTGTGGTGTTAAATGGTGGAATTAATCGAAATTATATTCAAATGTGAGAATTATGTAACCACGCGACGATTTCTTTCCATTTAACCCTCATTATTTTTTTTATGTTCTTGGTCAAAGCATGCCTTACTCTGGTTTGTACATGGAAAAGTCGTAGAAATTAATCCTTTTGTTTTGTTCCCCCATATTTAAGTTCTGGGCATCTGAGGAATGACAATCACAAAGAGAAATTACAACTCACCACTTGATGAAGCACTATTCCTTACAGGTGCAAAGGTATCGGTTTAATTACACCTAATTTTGATTGCATTTATAGAGAGCTTACTATCCAAATGAGGCATTTAAGCATTTTACAGCAAATAGCATGCTACTCGGGAGCCCAACGTTAGTAGTCAATCCATTGGTGCTGGAATTTGTCTTGTGCTCTCAAATAAACTATTCCATACATTTAATCCAGTTTCTTTCTTGTACATTAATGACTTAGGTGTGATCGTTAGAGGGGGTTATGTGAGAAGTTAATGGTTGATGGAATGAATAGATATTGTTAGATTGCAGGGATATAGATTCAAGACAGAGCAATTAAGAGAGGCATGCAATTTAGAGTAGTCTATACAGGAGGCATGCAGAAGGTAGAAAGGGAAGAGAGGGGCATTCAAAATAAAGGTGGGATGAAAGAATTTATAGTTTAAGTCAAGGTTTTATTTTCTTGCAGGGTTTTAGAAATATACCAAGGGGAATTTTACGTGGCATGCAGTCTGTGGATATAAACCTGTAGGAGGAAAAACATTTTAAATTGTACTGTTAAGGAATGTGGCTTTAAACAGTCTTTCTACAGACACTCTAACTTTCTAGAGGTGGCAAATACTTGCCTCGCTGCAAAAAGCAACCCAAGTGCTGTTGAGACCCCTTTACGGGTTACAGTCAAGCAGTGACATTTAAGCATATCCCAGAGCCTGTAATTACCATTTGACTTTGACAACACCATTGAGAAAGCTCTTGTGCACAGGACCAAACTGTTAGTGTGTTATAAATACTTGCCAACCCAGAAAGAACACCTATGTGTACCTACCACAGCAGTACATTAAATACTATGTGGTCGATTACAATGTCGTTTGGAAACTATTCCGACCAAATCAGTTTCAGAATGGTTTCTGACCGACTCGGGTTCTGAGAGTCTGACCGACCGATTACGATGCTTCCCAACATCATTCGGTCGGACTTGCATTGACTTCAATGGGAGCCTGTGTTCCGAACGAGAACATAGGCTCCCATTGAAACAAGCATTGGCATAGCCAATAGGTCTTGCCTTTGGGACCTTATAAATGTTTAGCCATGCAACAGTTTATGTTGTTGCACCAAGGATATTATGCTGCATAACTAAATACTTATAAGGTCCCAAAAGCGAGACCTATTGGCTATGCCAGTGCTTGTTTCAATGGGAGCCTGTGTTCTCGTTCGCTTGTTTTAACTGCTAGTTGGAAATGCCTATAAGTTCTCTTTGGAGGGTGAGCCCTCAACACCCTTATGAATCATATCACTTGGCTGACCCACAATAAAAGTACTGGAATACTTTATTAGTGCATGTTTGGTGACTCTGGATTTTAGTAATGTTATGTGTTTGAAAGGCAATCTGCACCATTTAGACCTTTAAAAAAAACAAAACGCTGGGGCAGGCCTACCCAACCTAACTCCGCAAGAGGAACCCAAACTATCATACAGGAAGTTTAACTTATTTGGTGCACCCATTACAACAGAAGTTATTTATGCTAAACTCTTTCAAAACCTACCAGTCTACCATGAAGAAAATCAAATAATGCAAGGGTTCAGTGGTAGGGAAAACAATGAATTGAACTAGGCACGCAGGAGTGCATTTTATTCTGGAGTCAAATCAATGCCTTGAGTGTTAGTGTGTGATTCGAGAGGTAGAATATTATGCAAGGAAAGCTTTGTTTTCATTTCCTTTCAAAATACCAAAACATGTACAAAATAAACATGATTTGTTAATAGTTGAACAGGCAGTTACCTCTTCTGATTCATTGAAGCTATCTGCGACCACTCATTCTTGCAAGGATTATAGCAATGGACCGCAGAGATTTCTTGGCTGGTCATCCTAAAGCCTTCAACTATGAAGAGGTAATTGTCCATTACAGCTTAGCCATATCCTCTCACATGCACCATGCTGGGTGGCAGGTTGCTAGCCATGGGCAGTCATGTCTGGGCAGCCTCATCAAACCTCATCATGGACCAGGGTCCCTCCTGTTGGAGACCTGTCAACGTGGAGCCAAAGAAGTCCCACAGGGCTATGAGGGTGGCGTCCCCTTTCATCCTCAGCTCCCTAACCTGCTGCCGAAAAGCAGTAGGGAAGAGATGAAACTCTGGCCTTTGGAGCAGCTGGTGGTAGTTGCAGGCCATGAACTCCAAGCAGGTGTCCCTAAGGTCATGCGTGCCATAGATTTCCGCCAGATTGCAGAGCTCCACGCAGTTGTCCAGTTGGATCCGGGTCAGCAGGACCTCCAGCATGGGAGTGACCTGCAGGAAGGAGGCGCTCTCCACCAGATCCTCGAGAGTCTCCTGCTCCTGGGTCACCTGGGAGGTGTTGATGAACTCGATGACCAGCTCCAGCCCTGGGATGCTCAGCCCCTGCAGCTGCACCGACTGCCCCGGCTGGGACTCCCTCATACCCGAGCTGTACAGTGCTGAAAGTAGTCGCTCCGCTCCATCAGCTTACTCTTGCACACCTCGTAGGACTTATCCCCCAGCAGGAACTTGATAGTCTCCTCGGAGGACATGGTAGCGGGTGGTAGACTTCTCTGGGCTCCAATCTGCAGCGCAGCAGAGCTCCGCGTTCACACGGCGTCGCAGCCCTTCTCTGCACAGCATCACGCTCCATTCACGCCAAAAAAAGGCAATGTTTAGCATCCCGTGCCTTTTCCCAATTAGCAGCAAACGCTCCGGCAAGTACATGCCCCTAGCGTAGAGTGGTTCCAGATGGGCAGAGACTCTCTCTCGACTTGTACTTACAGAGCCCGGGGAGAGCCCTCCGCACATCCTCACTATTTTAATTGGCCTTTAACGCTACTTCCTCCCTTACAACCTCGGTGCCTTGTTGTTTTCGGGGTGCACGCAGAAAATGCAAGTTCCTGGAGTAGATACGGCCGTAGCATCACTTCTTCTTCCTGCTTTTTAAACCAATCCCTGTCGGCTGACCGTGGGCTGTCTCCGCCCATGCCGGAAAAGAAAAGAAAAGAAAAGAAAAGTAAACAGATCACGGAGAGCGCACCTGCTCACGATGGCGAAATCCATTGTGGGACCAATATTCTTAGTGATTCCCTGCCTCTCTGACATGATCTGTGCTGAAGGGCAGAGCAACTCGGAAACATCGCTTTCGGTTAGCGCCACGTTACGAGACTATTGCAAGCTAGTCCTGGCTATTTTTAACTCCACGGAAAAACACAGAGGAGCGGGGGCGGGAATTGAAACCAGTGGTGCGTGCGCACCACAGAGGACAGAGGAGCGGGGACGAGAGAGCATGTTGTCTGTGCCGCTGCTGCGCGTAACAGGCACCACTGGGAAATGGGCGGTTACATTTGGAAAGAAGCTGTGACATTCACACGCCTTTCACCAGTGGCGTGCTGCTTTTTTTACAAAGACCCAATAGCAGCTGATGAAAACAAAAGCACACGCATGAGCGTGTGGTCAGCTTTCAGAACCCCCTACATGAGGTCTCTCGCTGAGCGAGCAGTGCTGCACACTGTAACGCTAGGCGCAAGAACTAAAAAGGGGTGGTTGGGGAAAACCAGGCACTCTGCGACGGGCACCCCATGGTGCCTGCCACACTGTGCATGGTGTGTAAGAGGGATCCCTTGGGTACCCCCACGGGCCCCACCCGGAGGCCTCCAGGTCATGGGGGGGGGCCTGCTACGGGCCCCCAAAATTAGATAGCCATTTTGTGTCGGGTTGACCGAATCGGAGCATCGTAATTGCTCTAGCAGAAACCATAGAGCTGTATGAGTCGGCTCCGAACAACTCGAGCTATCCAAATGCCGTTCAGAAATGATTCGGACAGCTCAAAACGGGTTCCTTGCATCATAATCGGTCGTCCAGAAAGGTGTCCGATTCGGTCGGAAACATAGGTTCCGAACCGGATTCGCCGAATCCGAATCCCGTTCGGAGCCTTTTCGGACGGCATCGTAATCGACCCCTATGAAGTATTGTTACAGGGTATGCATCCAACTCATTTTACTATACAAACTACATATATAAACATGTTATGTAAACACCTGCCAACTTAATATATAGCAAGTCAGTTGATAGACATAATGACATGTTGCAGCAATCATCATTAGTAAATTCAGTGAATAGTTTTATATGATCTATTCATTATCCAGATCAGAAGGGTGTGGGAAAGCGCTTTCGCCCACATCCTGAAGAGTACTTGGCCACACAGACCAGACACCAAGGTCCGCAGAATGAATGTGTCTTGTGGTCAAACCGTGAGTATCCAGCATTCCCCTTGACAAGTATTTGTCTACTACAACTTCTTTGTTCAATTTGCATAAGTAAATACACAGCCTGATATCCCTCTCATCCACCCCCTGTTTTTTGGGAGGAAATCATTCAGTTATCTCCACAGCTTCTATTATGTCCTCTCCCCTAATCTTTTCAGCACTTTCTTCATAACTTCTCTAACCAATAATGGCACAAGTCTTACTTTGCTCACTCTAGGTTGTGCTCCTTCTCTGACCTTTATCTTATGCACATACCCTTTTAAGTACCTGTGAAGGTTACTGAACACTACACTCGCATAAATAATTCCTCAAACCTGTTAACATTTACCTCTTCTGAGACTTCCACCCTTTTCTCAAAACAGTGGGTGGGTCAGCAGAGGGGTCTACTATTAAGCCCAAACACAGTCGAATTTCACCGAAACATGCATGTTGCCTGTGATGTCCACTCCTGTATTGTATGTCTCCTATGAAATATTCCATCAGCTTGTTTGGTTCACCTTCATAATCCACAGGCATTACTTCTGGTTTAAAAAAGTTCACCCTTGTCTTTAATCCGCACTCAAGTCCCTTCTCCGAGACCAATGTCTGGTTCAAATAACATCTTCACTCGCATTTCTTCAATTTACACGTCATCCAGTGATCTATTCACCCTTTCCCCCACCACCTGTAGTACTATCTCTTTATTTTCTGTCAGAATTTTGATGAGCTTTTTACTCCCACTCCCACTGCTGCAATTCTTTGAAAGTGTCCTTTGGGACCACACACCCAACACACAGGTTTCAGCCACAGGCAGCAGTTGGAGTTACCCCTGTGTCCTGCAGCTCCCCATCTATAATTCTTTCCTTGAAACTTTTTTGGGTTCACTTCACCCTGCTTATGTTTGGCCAATTGGACACTTTGCTTATTGTTCTTATCTTTCTCCCCTATTTACAAAACATAGGGCATTAGTTAAAGCTTGGAGTGACTGTACTCCAAATTTAGAGATGTCCGCTGGCCTAGTTCTGCTCCAGGGACTAAATACACATCCCAGGGTGGCTGTCATTAAAAAAAATTCTTGAATGACAATGAGTTTATCTTAGGGAGCAGGAAGTGTTGTTCATAGTGCCACAAAGCACTGATTAGCCTTTTGAATGGGCGACAGAAACAGTTTGCAACACAAATGACAGCTTTCATAGTTCTTTCTTTAGAAGTGGCAACCCCAAATGGGGATCTCAAGAAGTGAAATCATTATTACCCAGAGCCACTCTAGACATTTTGTATGTAATCTAAATAGGAGGGGAAACCACTTCTAGCCGTGGGAGCATACTCCATCTGCATAGGGTAGTGGTTAGAAGGAAGGACAAGGATTCTGCAGCTGAAGAAAGATTAGGGCCATTTTGCATAAGAGACTGTCAGGTTTAGTAAAAAAGCAGGACTGTGTGAGAAAGCCTGTTAAACGGTTAGCTTAGGATCACTATCAGGTTCCAACACTTGCTTGATACACGGCTGTTCTCTACCATATAAGACCAATGAACAGGATGTTGCAAATTCACAGACAGTTCTGGCTTCCCACAGTGTCACTTGGCTCTTTCCTTATAGCGCTCAATCTCTTGTCGCATGGCGTTCTGCAATTATGGATATTTGGATCAACCCATTTGTAAACCATATTGTAGTCACTTATGTCACTCATTTAAGTCATGTCTATTTTGCATGTGCTTCAAAATTCAAAACAAAAAAACGTTTGCCAAAAAAAAGAATGGAAGCAGCTGTATAAAACTTGGTCCTGTAGAAGCTCAGGTGTCTGGCATCATTCTTTGTTGTTTTGGCTTCCTCACTACCACTTAATAAATTGACTTTGGGCTAGATGTACGACCATTCCATTTTGCGAGTCGCAAATTGCGACGTTTTGTGACTCGCAATTTGTGACTCGCAAAATGGAATGTACAACAGTGTCTGAGACACTGTTTGCGATTTTCAAATGGGTCCCAAGGAACCTGCCTCATTAATATTCATGAGGCAGGTCGCAATTTGCGACCCATTGGAATGGCCTGCAAACACAGGGATGAAGGCCTGCTGGGGACAGCAGACCCCTGTGTCTGTGTTTGATTTTTCAATAAAGCTGCCTGTTTTCCTTAAAGGAAAACGTGATGCGTTTAAAAAAAAAAAACTAACAACTTTCTTTCCATTTTTTAAGGGCAGGCAGTGGTCCTTGGGACCCTTGCCTTCTCTTCAAAAATATTTTTGCACCCATTCACAAAGGGGAAGGGGTTCCCTGGGGACCCTTTCCTGTTTGCGAGTGGCTTACCACCTGCTTGAAGTAGGCGGTAAACTGCGAGTGTTTTGCAACCACACATGCGGTCGCAAAACAATGGTACATGCCATTCTGACTCGCTATAAGGAAGGGATGCCCTTGGCATGCCCCTTCCTAATAGTGACTCGCAAACACTATTTTGCGAGTCATTGACTCTAAAATATTGTTTGTACATACAACCACTCTTTTTTTGCAGTTGCAAACGGGCCGATTTCCCGTTTGTGACTTCTGTTGTGTATTCCCTTTCGAAGCTCCTCCATTTCTCTTTCAATCTTAACATAACTTTCTATCCACTTGGACTTGCTTACTGAACTTTGAACTTGCATGTTGGATGTGTTTTAGCTCGTCCACCATCTCTGAGCACCGAGAGGCTTCAATCAATGTTTCTCTTCAGACATGGAGGTCATCATTGAAAGGGGTAAGTTTATTACTGAACACAAAATATTGCACAGCAGTTATTTGTATTCTGAGTATACTCATTATTTCATGCTGTGTTCTTTTCAATGAGTACCGAGCAATGGTTCGGTGAAGGTGCTGAGATGATATCCAGTGCCTGTACTTTAGTCAGTGTCTCTGGTGTCTCGCCATTCTCCCATGTTTCCCCTATTTCTTAATTGAGATATTGTTTGTTTATTTCAATTGGAATGGGTGGGCGACCGTGGGAAGGAGTTCTGTAAACTAGGAAAGGAAATGCTGAAAAAGGAGGTTCAATTTGTGTAAGTGTGTAAGAAAGTTACCATGATTGGGTGTAAGGAATTTGCCAATCACTGGTAGTGCACAGGATAAGACTGTCACTTCACCACCACCTCCTCAGAGCATTCCAGGACCAGGGAAGAAACATATCAAAGACAGAATATTCAGCGAGTGTCAGCTGGTTGACTTCCTGTTACTGCTACAGGGACACAAAAAAAGAGAAGCGATGCTTGCTGTGAAGAATTCGAAGCGGACCACTTGAGGCTGGACCATAAGAGAGCCATAACTAGAGAGAGACCTGGTGCCTGACTTGCTGCATGATTCCTGCCTTGAGGATCCCAGGGATGTTGGGGAGACCAGAGGTGACTTTCCAGCATCATAACACATTTGAGATTTTTCTCTGTAGCAGGAAGCCAGGCAGAGAGGTTTGACCCATTCCTGGAATGGTGACTATAGTACCTCTGAAGAGGATCTGGAAGACAACAAGCATTGAAGTGTACCAGCGTGGAAGTTTACTGAAGCTTCCTGCAGAATAGAAAAGTTCCTCATTTTCATTTCAGGTACAAGGGTGGCCCCTACTAGCAGTTTTTAGGTAATGAAGATAGACATAATGTGACCTGTAGATCAGCAGTCCTTAATCTGGGATCCACGGACCTGGGGGGTCTGTGACACTGACCTATGCACATATAAAAGCAACTTTGACAAATTTAAAACACTCTATGAATGAAGGAATTTGAAATAAGATGCTAAAAATTAAGGGGGATATTCTCAAGAACGTGTGATAACTACCGCAAAATCAGCTTAACGCAACTCTTCACATCGCAGTCTATCGTGGGAAAATAACTCAGTGTTAACGTGGTATTCTCAACCCGGCGGCACCATGCCATAGACCTACGAAAACGCATCAAATGACTGCGATAAAATCAACGCGACTCCGCACAAATGCGAAACCCGAACGCAAGAAAAGCTGCGATGAGGCCAATCGCGATACAAAAATCAGTGATAACCAGCGAGAGGCCTGCAATTCCCACGCGTCATGTGGGAAAATGCACCATAAAAGCAGAGTACAAAAACGGTGAGATGACAGTGTACGAGCACAACCCCACATCCGTGACATAGAACAAATGACCATTGTCCCGCATCACATAGGTATCTCCTCACAGTCACAATGTACATTGACATGCAGCCTGCATGTAAACTGAGCCAATGCAGGCACATGCATGGAACACACAGTGAAACCGCATCTCCCCTTTACATTGCCGAGGGACAAGCAACCCCTCCTGCACACAGACGTGTCAATTCCATGATCAATCAATCATGACAGCGTGGACGAATGTATGGGCAGTGATTCCCGCTTATGTACATGTTGACCATGTTGTGGGACTTGAGTCACAGGGGGCATCCCTGCATCATGGTGGTACATAACTGACCCCAAAAGGAGCCCTGTTGTCACCCATAGATCACAAAAGGCAGCCAAAATGGAATGATCTTGGATGCATGTGAAACGCCGAAGAGTGGGATACCCTACTAACTGTGACACACAGAACTGGCAGTTTGAATACGTGACACCCCAAACAGCCTCTCTGCACAGAGGTGACACACCCACCATCCATGAACACATCATAAAATTGTTATCAACACATGTCGCACTCACACCTGTCTGAGTGATGTGCCTGTACAGATGAATGACATGCACTTAGGGAATGTAATTTTGGAATGCATTTATTTGCACATGCTGTACCTGTGGTTATTCTGTACTGTCTCATGATTGCCAAGGACTGTCACATTGTGACGTGCTCATCTGAAGAAATTTGCAATGATGGTGTCACTGCGGGCTATTCCTGCTGCGGCTGCAGTGGGGTGTGGTCCATCTGCCTCATCTTCATCATCATCGTCCGGTGCCTCTGGAACTGGTATCCATGGTGCCTTGCTGCATACACATATGTTGTGCAACACACAACATGCAATGATCATCTTGCACACAATGTTTGGGCTGTACAGGAGCCTTCCACCTGTGACGTCCAGGCACCTAAAACGTGACTTCAACACGCCAAATGTGCGTTCCACGATGCCCCTGGTGCGCTTGTGGGATGCATTATACTGCCTCTGGGGCTGTGTGTTCGGGGCTCGGAGGGGTGACATCATTCAAGCGCAGAGTGCATATCCCTTGTCACCTGTGATGGTGCAGAGAGACATAAGTCAATAGGTGGTTCTGCATGATGTGTTGGCAGGCTCACTGGTTCATTGGTGTGTGATATGTGTGGCCTTGTAATTGCTGTATGACATGTACTGCTTGTTGCAAATGAGCGGCATCAATGTGTATTACGTAGCCTCATTGCTGCTCCTCCCTCCTCCCGAGCCCATTCACTAGTGTGCGCAGCGCGGTTGCATCACTTGCACCCCTATGGCACACCATTGTCATGCCCGTCTGCGCATGTCCACAAGCCTGACAATGACACAATGATGTTGTGTCCTGAAGGCGGGCGGCCCCATGTGTGTAGGCCTGTGGTAAGGACAGGGCGTACACAGATGTAGAGTTCATGCCTGGCTGAACTCGCCCTGCGGTTGAGGGTAGACCTTTGTCTTATGCTGAGGAAATAGCTACACACACAACAGTTGGTATGTATGATTCCGGACCCCGGGCGGGCTTGCTCACCCTCATGTACCCCTCGACCGAGGCCGCACTCCGTGGGCATGCTACATGGCAACATTGCACATTGCGTGACGGGTGGCGCAGACACTACACCAGGGACACATGCATCAGTTACCTCTTTGTCAAGGCCTAAACTCAACCACGCACAGAGCCACGTGTCGAATGACCACACCCCTAAGCCGTACTGCCGTACGCCGGTCCACTCACTTACGCACACAGGGGGGTCCGACACAGCCACATGTCCCAGGTCTACACCACTGCCTGAGGTGACAAGGTTGCGCACGCTGTACACAGCACAATGTGATGTGGTATGGCCCGGGACCCTCATGCATACATAATGACCAAACAAACACACTGAGATAATTTGTGGAACTGGCTACGGGCATGTGCGCCCATCACCTTTTATTGCCAGGGTCACACGTCCAGTGATGCCTGTGCTGGATGGGTGCTGGGTAGTGTAAGCAACCCCTCAGGGGTTGGTTGGTGCTGGCAACAACTACAACAGTGATCAGACAATCATAAGTTCAAAGTACAAACAGCAAGGATCCATGACTTGAGCTGCACAGAGTTTGTGGCCCCGGATGCCCAGCGGCAGGTACAGGCACACGCAAGGGACGGTGACTTGTGGTGCCCTGGTATCGGGCCACGAGAGCTGAGCGGGTCCTCGTTGATGTCCAAGGAGAATGTCGCGGAGTGTTACAGGGGACAGTGAAAGGTGTCCATCCAGGGCATGATGCAGAGGTCAGAAGCAAGCAAAAACAAGCATTATGGAGGAGTTGAATGCTACAGTCTTATTTTTCCCACTGTGTCAGTATCAGCTACATGATATAGACAACCCCCAGGCCATAGACTCAGATGCCAACAAAGTTCAACGGGAGAGTGCCTATGACTCCTGTGGCACAGAGTCAGTGGCACCAGAGCTGGAAGGGGATGTAGTCTGCGATGAGGCCTGTACAATGATATATACTCTGCAATGAACAAATCAAGACTCAGTTCCAATTGTGTGTCCTACTCGACCGCAGTGTGTGCCGGAGGCAGCGGTCAGCGTGGGGCAACCGCTGTGCAGCCAGCTCCTCCTGGATCTCTAACACATGGTGTTGGCATGGCATGTGGAGAAGATACCTGGTTGACGGAGGTAGAGGCACCAGAGCTGAGCGGGTGTGCACCCTGCGACGATGCCGTGTCCTGCCTGGGACTGACTGGATTGGATTTGTCTGAGGCCTGCTGGACCGGTGTGTAGGCCTAAGGCAGAAGTCCGCAAGGGCCCACAGACACGTTTGGGCGAAATGCTATGCACAGAATTGGTGGCAACACATCGAAGGGAGTATAGGGATTTAAACCATGCCACGAATATGTACTCTGCCATCGTGTAATCAAGACTCAGTTCCAAATGTGTAACCTACTTGTCTGCTGTGTATGCCGGTGGAGTGCGTAAGCGGGAGAGGAGTACTGCGGGCCTTGCTCGCAGAGGCTGCGATGGTCTGAGGAGGCTGCCAAGGTCATGGGTCTCTGGCTTGGAGCTAGCACAGGCACGTGGTGGGCCCTCTTGGAGACTCGCCGGTGTTTACAGGCGAGCAGTAAGGCCTGGATGGCCAGGGGTGGACGAGACTGGTTCGGCGAGCAGCGGCCCGGGCTGCGGCAGGCACACAGGATCGCAGGCACTGTCGCACACGGTGTCGGCCTCGTGGCCGGGTGAGAGGCGCCGCCCTGGCAGACACGTTGGCCATTCCGGAAGAGAACCACACCCAGGGCTACGTGCTTTTCATTCACACTCCTACGCTAGCCTGGCGTACGCCGGGTAAGCCCACTCCGCACACACTTACAGGGTGGATATAACAAGCTACATTTCCGTGATCTTCCCCACTGGCTGGGGTGACATGGTTGCGTCCACTGTCCACAACAGTACCGACACCAGCATTATATGTTGACATGTATCTGCATACTGCAATCTGTCCAGCACATCCACACTACACTTGGCAATGTGTGCATTCTCATTCATGGGTCACTTGCCTCCTTCGCACATGCCTGGTTGCCAACTACCTCCACATTCCGCTGGTGTGTGGCTGATGTGCCATGCCGTTGGTGGCTCATGTACATGGCTAGCCCAGGTTGCCACAATAAGTTGTGCTGTCGTGTCTGGTGGATGGGCATGTTGTATTTGGGTTTGTAACATGTGTATTGCCAGAGTTGTGAGTTGCATGATTGTGGATTGGAGGTGTGTGGTGTGTTCATTTGGTACTTACCAACAAGCACTGCATTTCCGTAGGTGCCATCCTGGACGTGCCGGTTGATGATGAACTGTCGGAAGATGTATGAGTCATGCACACTGCCTTTGAAGTGGGCGACGACATTGGTGAAGAGTCCCCGGTGATCCACTATTGCCTGCACATTGATGGAATGTGTGTGCTTTCTGTTGCGGTAATTGTGTGCAGTGTCGGCAGGGGGCACAAATAGGACATGTGTGCAGTCAATTGCCCCCAACACGTGCGGGAATCCAGCTATGGCGTAGAAGCTTTGCTTGGTCTCCAGCTGTTCCTGCGCAGTGTGGGGGAAGTATAGGCACTGGGGTATCAAGCTGGTGATGGCATCCAGGACATGTTTGAGGAACTTGGATAGGGCTGGCTGTGAGACTCCTCCGACTCTGGCGGTTGTTGGTTGGAATTTCCCAGAGGCCAACAGGTGCAGCACAGCCAGCAGCTTTGTCTGCGGATTGATGTTGGCTGTCCGCTGTGTTGGTACCGTCAGCCTGTGGGCAATGATGTTCAGGATGCCGAGGATGGTTGTCCTTTTCAGTCTGTAGTGGGCAATGACATACTTTGGAGTTAAGTCTGTGAGGCTGGTGCGTTTCCTGAAGGTCCGCTGTCTTTGTCTGCGCTGCCTCTGTGGTGGTCCGGGAGGGCGGTGGGGGTCCAGGGGGGGTGGCGGTCCTGGGGGTGGTGCCGTTGGGTGTTGTGGCCCTGTTGGGGCTCCGAGCTGCATGATGAGTAGCTCCATGGCATCTGTTGTTCTTCAGGTGTGTCTCTGGGCTGGGCTCCCTTTATGCTGCAGGTTGTCATCTGGCTTTGCACCAGGTCAGAGCAGGTGTTAATTTCCTGCTGCTAATGCGTCTTATCGCCTGTTTTGTGATCTTATCACCGATCTGGCTGGCCGTTGAGAATGTTGCGGAGTGGTGTTGTCGTTGCTTTTTGTACGGGAACGCCTACTCTGCATCTCATTAGCGTTAAATACCGGGTTCATCTTTGGCGATGTTTTTTGCGGCTGCTATCGCAGGTAAATTGGTGATATGGGCTGTTAGCACCAGCTTGTGAATGGGGGCGATATAATTATCGTGACTTTGGCTGCGCTAATGTGCCGTTAACTCAGCGATAGATCCTTGAGAATATGCCCCTAAGTTGTTATCCTTAGCTTAAAGTATCGGAATAGCACAAGTCCAGCAAACAGAATGCATTATGGGCAATTGATGGCTTCAAATGAAGCACTGGTTTGCGCTGACAAAAAGAGATCACGCATTCAGAGTAAAAAACGAATCGAAATGGTAGAATCTAGCATATCTCTTTGTTTTCTAGAAATAACACAAAATATAGATAAGCTTCAAACTTTTCAATTAAAATGAAAATTCCAATTTTTCTATAATTTTTTTGTTTGTAGATCGAATAAAAAAAATGTGCCATTTGTGTATTTGGTTGATGTGTACTTGTTTCTGTTTTTGTGTGTATTTTACTGAGGTTCTAATTGTAGAAAGTGTTTAGGCGGGTGTCTCTGGCTTCCAGGAGTAATTCAGTGGGGGTCCACAAAAATCAAAAGGTTAAGAACCACTGCTTTAGATCTCCATTGTTCCTATGGGCATTTTCTGTTTTACTATTTTGCCATAAAACTTTAAAAATTAATGTCTCCTGTTCCTCTTATCGAATTTTGATAATTTATTGTCTTTTTGTTTCTATATTTTACTTAACTAAATGGGTTTAGGAATTTTGTTGTGTTGTGTTCTTAATTTTAATGTTGGTTGGTACTGCTTAAACCTAACACTCTTTTCTTTGGGTAATTGCCTTCAGCCTGTACTAGTGCTACCAGAGTTTAAGCAGATCTTCTTTAATAACTGGACTGTAAACCAAGACTGCATTTATTAAATTTGTAGGAGTATCTCACTTCCAAATTAAGAATGTAATTTAAAAATGACAAGGCTCCCTTTTAGAAGGCAGATGGGGTCAAGCATTACACATGCTTCCATCAATCGTTCGCATTATCTCCTGCTCATATCTCTTTGAGTATCACACAACTGGTTGAGCTAATGGTCCTCATAGATCCAGGAACTTCATGTTATATCATGGAATGGTCATTTGCAAATCAATCCTGTATTTCATTGATGAAAAAACAAAAAATCTGAACCTGTCAATAATATTGGTGGCTTTCTCCTCACCTCAGAATGTATAGTTATAAAACACACAATTCCCCATTAAGATCACATACAATGGTCATTTTGAAAACTCAGGGGTATATTCACAAGAACGTGTGATAACTACCGCAAGAGTAGCGTAACGCAACTTTCAATATCACAGCCCATCGCGGGAAAAAAACCCAGTGACAACGTGGGATTCACAACAAGGTGGTAGCATGCGATAGTCTGCCGAAACCGCGGACAAACACAAACCACAACACCAAAAAACCTGCGATGGGCCAAAGCGCAATGAGGAAATCAGCGATAAGCAGCGCCAGGCCTGCAACACACACCTGGCAGGTGGGTAAAATCTCCATAAAAGCTGAAAAAACACCCACACACAAACTGACCTTCACCCAAGCACCATGGAGGCAGCCGGAGGAGGCACGGAGGACGAGCGCAACCCCACAAGCACCCCGGACGACCAGCCCGGGACCTCTGGGACAAGGAAGGGCAAGGACAAGAAGACGAGGAAGACGATGTTCAGTCCGCAGGCGTACAGGATCATAGTCACCGAGTTGATGGTACAACATCAACAACTCTTCGTCACCGCCAACGTGTTACTGGGCACCAAAACTGCAATATGGCGGGACATCGTTGACAAGGTGAATGCCGTCGGAGAGCACAAGCGGACAATGGACGAGGTCAAGAGGCGATGGAATGACATCAAGCGGAAGACCAAGGAGAAGCTCTCCGCCAACCAGAAGGTAGCAACGCAGACTAGAGGTGGGGGCCCAGCGCCACAGCTGGAGCTGGATGACATGGAGGAGATGGTGTCAACAGTCATCAATGTAGAGACTGTGGCCGGAGTCGGGGAACCGGACACTGCTCGACAGGACACAACACAACCGCAACAGGGTGAGTGACCACCAGGTACTGGGGGGACTGGTGGAGATGGGCACAATGGCACACATGCACAATCAAGCAGAACACAGTGCACACCCTCAATGACTCTGGGTCATCGCTCAGATCTACAGACTGTCACAATGTACAATGCCATGCTGTCTGAATGTCAACCTGCACCATGCGTCTACACACATGTGGACACATTGTAATACACCATCTCCCCTTCACATCGCAGGGGCACCGTCAACACCTGCTGCAGAGCAGTCCCAGACACTCTTCACGGATGACGAGGAGGACAACGCCAACATCAATGCCCAAACCATCCAAGACATCATTGACCTCATCCGCCACTCACCTCCAGGCTCAGGGCAGCCCAGCTACATCGATGAGACACCACCCACCACCCAAACCACCCAGCAAGAGGCACCCACAGCCCCGGCACCCTCCCAAGACCTCCAGGAACAACACATGGCCTTCCAACGCCGTGTGCTGGAGTGCCAGATGGAGACGACTGAGCAGGTACGGGTGGGATTCGGCATCATGGCTGCCAAACTGGACGCCATCCTTGGGTGTCTATGTCTGCCCCATGGTCTCCAGCGAGCCCTTACTGACATCGCTGGAGTCATGACACGGAGAGTAGAACAGCTGTCTGCTCAGAGTGGCTCCAGAGATACCAGCCGTGAGCTGGCACACATACGGGGGGCTCATGGAGGACATGGTGCGGATGGAGGCGGAAAAGATGGCAGTCACCGCTGCACATCATCGAAATGTAGCTGGGATCTATCATGCCCTACAGAGCTCCACCATGGCATTGCTGCCACAAGGCGTGGTGCTGATGAATGCTGCTGCGCCCACACCATCCACATCCCCACCCTCTGGTGTGTCAGTGCCTGCCAGTGCGGCAGCCGGATCCACTCAGGCCCCTGATGTGTCAGTGGCACACAGTGCGGCAGCTTGCTTCACTCAGGCCCCTGATGTGTCAGAGGCACACAGTGCGGCAGCCGCTTCTACAACACCCACAGGTGGGGCAGGGCACACACCCGGGGATGAGGACGTGGATGGGACCTTCCACTGACCCACAATACACTACGATGCACTCACCTTGGCCAGCGACATAATATCCACATTTTGTAAAGCGCGAACAATCACCCGTAAGGATCTCTAGGCGCTGGGGGCCGTCAGGAAGATTAAGCAAGCTATTGCCCAGAGTCACATGGTGCTGAGCTAATCTGCAGCCGGCGCCGGGGATTGAACCGTGATCCTCAGATTCCGGAGTCAGTCGCCCTGGCTGCGGCGCCACACCACTTCCCTGGACTGCCACTTCCGGATTGATGCCCAATGACACGGCGACCAGGCTGCGGACTGTACCCTTCCCTTCAGCAGGACTTGTCATCCCCGGATGGACTCTGGCTGGCCCTCCACGGGCCCATATTGTGTAGTGTGCTGGCCATGGCCCTGAACCACTTCAGCTGCATAACTGCACTGGATGTGCAATAAACATCCATTGATGCACTGCTGTGTCATGTCTATCATCAGTCATGTATGCATGTGTGGATGAATGTAGGGACAGTGATTTCCCTTGCCTCAATGATGCGCATCCTGTGGGATGCCAGTCAGAGGGTGCTACATTGCACTTTGTGTACCGGGTCCCGTGGACACTATAACTGGGACACACGCATCACTCACTTCCTTGTCTGGACATGGACTGAACTTCGCTCAGAGCCCACGTGTCATTGTGGCAAGCCCTGCACTGATCTGGCGTACGGCAGGCCAGACCACTCCGCTTACGCTCCGAGAGGGGGTCCTCATTGCTACCTGTCGCAGGCGTACTCGCTGATGGTGTGCAGGTCACTGGTCTAGTTGTCAGCATGTCACAGCCACTCCCTGAGGGCAGGTTTGCACGCACACCACACCCATCCGGCACAGGCGTCACAGGCCATGTGACTCCGCCAACATAAGGGGTCGACGACGTCACATTCTCCTCTGCCCGTGGTGACTGGATGATGGAAGCCACAGTTCCCAGTCATAAAAGGCACAAGAGTTTTGTTGCGCACAGGGTTAGTGGGATCCCAGGCCTGCGTACGGCACGGGCCGACCACCACGTGGCGCTGACTGGGGTTGCACAGGGTTAGTGGCAACCCAGGCCTGCGTACGGCACAGGCCGACCACCACGTGGCGCTGACTGGGGTTGCACAGGGTTAGTGGCAACCCAGGCCTACATACGTCACGGGCCGACCACCACGTGGCTCTGACTGGGGTTGCACAGGGTTAGTTGCACCTGGCGCATTGTGGCAGGCACAGGCACCCCGCCGCGGGACAGTGACTTTGGGTGCACTGAGTCAGTGGCACCTGCTGAGTGGGTGGGCACCCTGCGATGATGCCCCGTTCCGGCGGTCCGGGCAACTCAGGTTTCGTGTGCCCTGCTGGACCGCAGTGTAGGCCAGAGCCATCGGGCAGCGCGGGCCTACCGCCACGTGGCCTCTCTTCTGGCTCACAGACTTAGTGGCACCCATTGGGCTGATTGGGTGTGCAAAAGACACACAATTGATGTACGTAATGCTGAACAAGTCAAAACTGAGCGGGTGTGCATCCTGCGATGTTGCCGGGTGCACTGGTATGTCCTCAGACATGGAGTATTCAAGACCCAGCAACACACGTGAGACCTGGTGGCCTGCGGAGCGTGGCTGCATAGTGATAGGGTGCCATGTCCGCGTGCCCTGGGCTTATGGCTTGTGGCTTGCAGCGGAACGTAGTAGGACATCCAGTCTACACGCCGGTGGCGGAAGGTGAGCAGTGAGGCCTGGGTGTGCATGGGCGAGCATGCTCCGTGGGCGGCGGGTGCCTTTGTGATGCCTCTGCCTGGGTGTGCATGGGCGGGCATGCTCTGTGGGCAGCAGGTGCCTTTGTGATGCCTCTGCCTTGGTGCGTATGGGCGGGCATGCTCCGTGGGCAGCGGGTGCCTTTATGATGCCTCTGCCTGGGTGTGCATGGGCGGGCAGGCGCTGCTGTCTTGTGCGAGTGTGTGTATTGTGCCAGTCATGTATCTGGACTCTGTTTCAGATGACGGCTCTGACTCAGATGTGTGACCTAATGGACTGCACTACATGCTGCCAAGTGGTTGGAAACACACCGGTGGCAGCAGGTGAGCTGTGTGGCCTGGGTGCGCAGGGGCGGCTCTCTCTCGTCTTCTGTCTCTCTCTCCCCCTCTCTTCTTCTCTCTCTCTCTCTCTCCCTCTCTTCTTCTCTCTCTCTCTCTCTCTCTCACTCTCTCTCTCCCCCCTCTCTTCTTCTCTCTCCCCTCTCTTCTTTTGTTTCTCTCTCTCTCTCCCTCTCTTCTTCTCTCTCTCTCCCCCCTCTCTCCCTCCCTTCGTCTCTCTCTCTCTCCCCCTCTCTTCTTCTCTCTCTCTCTCCCCCTCTCGTCTTCTCTCTCTCTCTCACCCTCTCTTCTTATCTCTCTCTCCCTCTCTTCTTCTCTCTCTCTCCCCCTCTCTTCTTTTATCTCTCTCTCTCTCTCTCTCTCTCTCTCCCTCTCTTCTTCTCTCTCTCTCTCCCCCTCTCTTCTTCTCTCTATCCCTCTCTCTCTCTCTCTCCTTCGCTCTGTCTCTGTCCTTTGATGTGCGCAGGACACACCTTCTCATCATGTTTTTTGTCTTGCAGACTGTGAGACTGTGACCTACGGACTGAGCCGCCATGTGTCTTCATTTGATTTCGGTGTTCATTTTAATAACGTTTTTTTTGTTGCTTCGGAAGTGAATGTGTGATGCTCATTTCTGTGTCGACACATGCATTTCAACTGTTGTGATTGTGCGGCATCATGCAGAATAATTTGTACATGTTTTTGTGTAGCTGATGTGGCATGTCTTTGTTTGGGGGGGTGCCAGGGAGGGGTGGTCGGGAGGGTGGTGTTGGTGGGTGTTGTGGCCCTCTTGGCTGTCCGGGCCGCATGATGTGTGGCTCCATGGCATCTGTTGCACTTCCGATGTGGCCCAGGGCTGGTCTCCCTTTTGTGGTGCTGGCTGCCGTCTGACTTAACACAATGTCAGAGCAGGTGTAGATTTCCTGGTGCTAACGCGCCTTCTCGCCGGTTTTGTGTTCTTATACCCGATCTGTCTGGTCGTTGAGAATGTTGAGGTGTGGTGTTGTCGCGGCGTTTGGCACAGGAACGCCTACTCTGCATCTCATTGGCGATAGTTGCGGTGATCCTCTGTGGCGATATTTTCTGCGGCTGCTATCGCGGGTAAACTGGTGCTGTGAGCTGTTAGCACCAGCTTGTGAATGGGGAGATACATTTATCACGACTTTGGCTGCGATAAAGTGCTGTTAATTTGGCGATAGCTCCTTGTGAATATGGCTCTCAGTGTATGGTTAACTTCCCAAATTTCTCAAGACCCCTGCCGAAAATATCTAGGGATTTCTGTGTCTAATAGTGAAGACTCCTCAGCAGGATAACTTTTTGTTACTTCATGAATATCAACCTTTCGGAATGCCTTTAGTGACAAATGGGCAGAACAACTGGGCCACACAGAGATTCTAATCATCCTGATCAAAGATTGGTAACTGAATAATTGAAATTAACAGGTGGAGGAGAGAGCTTCCTCACATGTTTAAGGAGGAGATGGTTTGTTCAAAGGGAGTTACCCACCATGTAGTACTTAAGGCTAGACATTAATAAAGGTATACAATGTTATAATTGTCTCTCTAGCATTGAAGAAAGAATTGCAAAGATTTTTACAGGAGACGACTATACATATAATGGAAGTCTGATAGTTTGAGTCCCATGATTTTAGGCCATTAACCTACTATTTTGTATTAAGTTACTGTGAGTATGTTTGTTGACTTTAGAGATTTGAAGGAATACATAGGATACACAGGCACCCTCTCCCATTGACATGGTTTCAGTTTCTGCAGTCTTGCAATGTTTGATGCAAAATTTGTTTAAGGAAGGCCCAGTATTTGCAGAATTACATCTTGGTATGTGGGGGAAAAGAGTTTGGGTATGATTGTTGCATCAAGATTTTGGTATCTTGATAGAAGCTAGGTTGACCATAGAGATTGCAAGTTTTCAACTGAAGAGATGGAGTACATTCAGCATACTATATCAGGTCAGAGGTTAAGCCATAGATGAAACTTGTGGATGCAATTAAAAAAGCCTATTAATAAAGGGAAGTTAGCTATTTTTAGGACGAGCCTAGCGGCAGCGCGCATGTGCTGCTCGCTCTGCAAGACTGCTGTAGTAGAGTATGGTGACCACTCAGCCCTCC
Source organism: Triturus cristatus (assembly GCF_964204655.1). NCBI lineage: Eukaryota > Metazoa > Chordata > Amphibia > Caudata > Salamandridae > Triturus > Triturus cristatus. The sequence continues at coordinate 860,931,010 of NC_140581.1, forward strand.
AAAGGGCTTGGTCGCCCCACTCACTGCTGCCGCTCCTGCCTGCCTTTGCCGCCTCCTGCCTGCAGATTCCTTCGCTCGCTGCCCGCTGCCCCTGGGAATTTCCCGCTGCTCCTGGGAATTTCCCGCTGCCCGCTGCTTCGTGGAATTTCCCGCCGCTGCCTCCCTGCGGCCCCGCCCCCCTGTGATTCCATTCGCCGCCCCGCTCCCGCCACCCAGCTGCTCCTCCCTCCCGGCTCCTTACTTATGACGCCCCCAGAGCGACCGCGCAGCGGAAGCGCGCAGCGGGAGCGCCGATTGAGTGCCGAAGGTGCGCCAAAGGTAAGCCCGTGTGCGCCCGTCCGCGCCTGGACCGCGCCCAGCGCCAGACCCCCTGGTCCTCGCCCTCGCCAGCACACCCTGCACATCTACGATGCCAAAACCCTCCACGCACTCAACGCCGGCCGAAACACCGCCTGCTACCGAGCCACCCCGAGACGCACCCACGGACCCTTCACCTGCCTGACCTGCCGCTTCACCGGCCTACGACCCAACACCGCACCTGCTAAACCGAGCCCCAGCAACAAACACCTGATGTGCATCCTGCTCTACACCCGCTCCGTTCACAGGCATGCCGTCGAACTCTGGAACCTCCTCGACTCGACAGCACCAGACATCGCCTTCCTGACGGAAACCTGGATGAACGCCTCCTCAGCGCCCGACGTCGCCATTGCCGTCCTGGAAGGCTACAAAATCACCAGGAAAGACCGCATCAACCAGACAGGAGGAGGCATCGCCATCATCCACAAGAACACCATCCGCATCACGACCAACTCCGATGACACCTTCACCTCCGCCGAACACCTCCACTTCCAGATACACACCGACCCCAAGACCACGCTCAGAGGCACCCTCGTCTACAGACCACCGGGACCACGCACACAGTTCAGCGAAGACATCACAGACTTCGTCAGCCCGCACGCCATCAATTCCACCGACTACATCCTCCTGGGGGACCTCAACTTCCACCTGGAGGACAACAAGGACCGCAACACCACTGCTCTGCTGGACAACCTGGCCAACCTCGGACTCAAGCAACTGGTAACCACCCCCACCCACTACACCGGCCACACGCTTGACCCAGTCTTCTCATCCAGCAAATACGTCACCTTCAGCCACTCCACCAATCTCCAGTGGACTGACCACAGCTGCGTCCACTTCAGCTTCAGTAAAACGACAACCCACCACCACCCTCAACAAGCCCCCCGCAGGAGCTGGAACAAGATCACCGGCGACCAGCTCACCACCTTCCTCAGCCAGAACCCCCCCACCAGCTCAACGGACCCCAACGAAGCCGCCAACAACCTCACACAGTGGATCACCAACTGCGCAGACGCCCTCGCACCACTGAAGAAGAACCCCCCCCCAGCAGACACGGCAGCAAGAAAGCCTCCTGGTTCACCGACGAGCTCATCACCTCCAAGAAGAACTGCCGCTCCCTGGAGAACACCTGGCGCACCAACCAGACCACAGACAACATGACGGCCCTCAAACATGCCACCCGCAAACACCACCAACTGATCCGCGCCACAAAGAAGACAGCCTTCAAGGAACGACTGGACAACAACACCCACAACAGCAAGGAACTCTTCAGCATCGTCAAAGAGCTCTCCAACCCCGACGCCGGAAACAATGACATCACTCCCTCGCAAGACCTCTGCGACTCCCTCGCAGCCTTCTTCCATGACAAGATCGCCAACATTCACAACAGCTTCGGCCCACCAACCACGAACCCCACCACCGAACCGATGCCCCCCACCGCCACCCTCCGCACCTGGACCCCTGTCAGCACTGAAGACACAACACGCACAATGAACACCATCCACTCCGGATCCCCTACGGACCCCTGCCCACACCACATCTTCAGCACGGCCGACCACATCATCGCACCCCACCTCTGCGACATCATCAACGCCTCCTTCAACGCCACCTTCCCGGAGTGCTGGAAACACGCCGAGATCAGTGCCCTGCTGAAGAAACCAACTGCAGACCCCTCCGACCTCAAGAACTACTGCCCCATCTCGCTCCTCCCGTTTCCTGCCAAAGTCATCGAGAAGACCGTCAACAGACAGCTAGCCGCCTTCCTCGAGACCAACGGATCCCTCGACCACTCGCAATACGGCTTCCGAGCCAACCACAGCACGGAGACCGCCCTCATCGCAGCCACAGACGACATCAGATCCCTAATGGACAACGGGGAAACTGTGGCCCTCATCCTCCTGGACCTCTCCGCAGCGTTCGACACTGTCTGCCACCGCACCCTGGTACAGCGCCTGAACAACACCGGCATCCAGGAGAAGGCCCTGGAGTGGATCACCTCATTCCTCGCCGGAAGAACCCAGAGAGTCCGCCTCCCCCCGTTCCGGTCAGCGGCCACCGAAGTCATCTGCGGCGTTCCACAAGGGTCATCGCTCAGCCCCACCCTCTTCAACGTCTACATGAGCCCCCTCGCAACCATCGCACGTCAACACAATCTCAAGATCATCACCTATGCCGACGACACCCAGCTGATCCTCTCCCTCACCAGCGACCCGGACGCCGCCAGAGCCAGCCTACACGAAGGGATGAAAGACGTCGCCGAATGGATGAAGAACAGCCGCCTGTAACTGAACTCAGACAAGACGGAGGTCCTCATCCTGGGATCATCACCCTCCGCCTGGGACTCCTCCTGGTGGCCCCCCGCCCTGGGAGCCACCCCCAAGCCAACGGACCACGCACGCAACCTAGGCTTCATCCTGGACTCCTCCCTCTCGATGACCAGACAAGTCAACGCCGTCTCGCCTTCATGCTTCAACACCCTGCGCATGCTTCGAAAGATCTTCCGGTGGATCCCCACCGAGACCAGGAAGACGGTCACCCAGACCCTCGTCACCAGTCGGCTGGACTACGGGACCGCCCTCTACGCCGGCACCGCCGCCAAACTCCAGAAGAAACTCCAACGGATCCAGAACGCCTCAGCACGACTCATCCTGGACATCCCCCGACACAGCCACATCTCTGGACACCTGAGAGACCTGCACTGGCTCCCCGTCAACAAAAGAATCACGTTCCGACTCCTCACCCACGCACACAAGGCCCTCCACGACCTGGGCCCCAAGTTCCTCAACAGCCGCCTGACCTTCCACAAGCCCACCCGCCAGCTCTGCTCCGCCAGCCTCGCTCTCGCCACCGTCCCCCGCATCCGCAGAGCCACCGCCGGAGGAAGATCCTTCTCCTACCTGGCAGCCAAGACATGGAACTCCCTCCCCATCCACCTACGGACAACGCAAGACCATCTCGCCTTCAGGAAGCAACTCAAGACCTGGCTGTTCGAGCAGTAGCGTTCCCCCCCCCACCAGCGCCTTGAGACCCTCCGGGTGAGCAGTGCGCTATACAAATGCCTATGATTGATTGATTGATTGATTGATTGATATGGGAGAGAAGCAGCGTCCACTCTCCTCCCATATTTTTCATTGGCTTTTATCATTGTCTTTCGTAAATGCGGCCTTTGGATTTGTTAATAGGCTTGTTAGTCCCTCCTTAGTACGGCCTTGTCTCTATTTGTACCCTCCCATGGCGACTGGCCCTTTTACTTCGGTTGTTACACGGGACCTATTATTTATAGTCTGTAAGCACTATTTATTTTATTGAGTTTCTCTTACTGCAGGCTGGACATGCGCTGCTTCAGCTGAAACCACTTGTGTTTTTTTGAGCAGCATGGCCGCCAACGTAATGCAGGCGCCTGCTTTCAATCACTTTAACCGACATTACCTCGTGTCTCTTTCAACCCCCCCAAGTAAAATGGATTTAGAAATGATTAGCGAATTAAGTCATGTGAATTCCAGGTAGCACATAATCCTGTGCTAATGGGCTGAAGCTGACAACAGCACATCTGTGTTACATGTCATCTGTACTAAAGCCACCTGACGGCTTGTTTTCAAAAGCCTGTGTTATTAACAAAAACACCACCACCACCACTAATACCACCACCACCAATACCATCACCATCACCAATACCACCACTAATACCAGTGCTGGAGCTGGTAGTACAACATTTTGTATACCCCCCATTCTGTATGTTTATATTAATCTGAATAATTAACTAATAGTAATCTTATTAATTGGTTTGCAGTGAAATACTTATCAATCATACTAACAAAAGAATTACACGTGGGAATTGCACTTTGCATGGCTATATTAATTGTAAACTAACTTGAGTACGCATACTAAGAGTAGAAAATTAGAATATTGCATGATATATGTTGCTTTGGTGATGTATTTGTGATTTGTGCTTTATTAAGTGAGAATAAACCGCTTTGAGTGTTGCTTTCTGCTAGATAATTACACACACATATGGGTATTAGCGAAGGGATAACATTTTATTAGCCATTTATATGTTTTAATTACGTTTTTGTGTTTCTTTTGCTGAAGTTGCCCATTTCGGCCTAGACAACATGGCTGAACGAGACGTTGAACGTGACTGCCCCTGACAACACGAGGTTCTGGGTGAAGTGCACAGGCGTCACCGCCAGCAGCAATGTCCTGGACCTGACCCCGGCAGAACATGTACCCTTCAAGGTCTCTCCGGGAACTTCGCCAGCAGCATAGACAATGGACAATTTAAAACCGGAACCAGCAAGTGCGATGAGTTCATCACACAGACACCATGAGAACTTTACCCCGCGACCCCAAGTCGACCAATCAGGACTTTCTAAAACCCCGATCTTGATACTTTTTGACATTATTTTCATTATAAAAGTAGGTAGGGAATTGAACTAAAAAATACTTGCTCTTCTTTGACGGACTCGATTTCCTGACGTTATGCTGACGGAGAGGACGGTGGCACTGCTGGACAGCTGTTATCCTGAATCTTTGAGAGACTGAATTGCGGCCTAACTTTGCTGAATAAAGAAATTTTCCCCGACCTGACTGACTTAGAGGACGACTTTTAGCCAGATTAGGTAAATATGATGCTCTGAAATGCTGATGATTATTTCTAACAATTTTTGCAATATTTCTTAGATAAAGAATATTTGATTAATTGACAAATGTGTTGTGTCGATTATTTGAAGAAGAGAATTAGGATAAAGAAGTAGTGTGTAGATAGATGAGTTTAATCACTAAATAGATAACAACTAAATGATTCATCTCCTTATGAGAGGAATATCTTAGGGTTAAAGTCAATGTATTTAGGGTAAGGTAAAGGTATTCCTTTCATGTCAGCGTTTGGAAGCTTATTCCTCTAGGGAAGCAGATCAACGGAGTGTGAGTATTGGCGTTATGGGCCCCACCAATAAATGTATATGAGCAAATTTGCTGTTGAGGTATTTGGTCTGTGACGAAGGGGGAATTTGATGTTCCAGGCTGCAACAGTTTTTCTGGTAGCAGAGTTATGGTTTTTATTGTATTGGTTTGGTGATTATTGCTTGTAAATAGCTTATTGATTATTGGTTATTGATATTGGTTTATGTACTAACATTTTATGTGTCGTGTTGGGTTTTATGTTGTTTGTACGGCTTCTGGGATGTAGGAAGTCGGAAGTTTGTAACGGTTCCGTAGTAGAGCAGAGGTAAGCGATGTTTTCGGGAAAGACGGAATTGTTGTTATCATGTAGGTACACAGGAGAAACGTGTGACGATTGAAGTTGCACGACGCATTGTCTGGGTTCGACTCGGTGATATCGCCGTGTGTTGCCATTAGAGATATTTTCTGTGTGAGAGAAGTGAGTATGATAGCGAAGGTTACCTGTGAAATTCTGGTCTTAGGTACCAGGGATCCAAATGGCATTCCGATAACGCTTATCACTGGAAAGGTAATAGGTATTCTCTGAACTTGTTAGAAGGACAAAGGAGAGGGAAGCGCTGCTTTGTTAACGTATGTCATAATTCTGTAGTAGGACAGACGGTTCGCTGTTCTCGGGAAAGACAGGATTCTGTGTGAATGTACTACATTTTCTTGTATGAAAGTGCGTGAATGTAAAGGCATTCGGGTTAATTGTGAAACTCTAGTTTTATTTCTCAGGAGCATTGGGTCACCAACTATGTGTCTTAATTCTGGAGAAACGGTTAGCTAATGCTTGTTAGAAGGCTAAGGTAGAGGGATGTGCTACTTTATCAACGGAAGTAACGATTCCATAGTAGGGCAGAGGTAAGCGCTGCTCTCGGGAAAAACAGAATTCTCGTGAGAAAGGTCTATTGCTATTCCTTGGTTAGCGAAGCGGACAATGGTGGCGTCTTTATGTTGTTACTAACAGAATTGTAGAAATTGAAACAAAAACTTACTGAGCGGAGTTTTTGAAGGAGGGGTAGACAGGAGCAGGAGCTGCCGCAGTGGATGCTGACGTCAGAACGACCGCGCTGGGATTGGACAGTCGGTCAGAACCGTAAAACGCTCCGGATTGGTGCGTTAGTGTGCGCCGCGCTAGGAGTGGAGAAATACAGGGTGACGTAAACGCTCCGGATTGGTGCGTTAGTGTGAGTCGCGCTACGATTGGGCAGAAAAGCGGTACAGTTGTAAAGGGATTAGTGAGGCACGAAAGAAGGGAAAATGTATTGCGATCCACCAGAAAAGGAGAAAAAGTCATGGTTTGGTAGAATTAAGAAGTGGTTTAAGAAGGACAAACCGATTGCAACTAGGGAAGGACAGTTACTTCCTCCACTGAAAACCCCTGCATCCTTTATGGTTGCGAAATATGGATGTCACACTTATATTTGGTTAGATAATTGGGTCAAGTATACCGAGAAGGACGGAGTGTTGGCTTTTCCAGAACATGGTTCATTTAATTTGGCTGTTTTGAGAAATTTGAGAGAGAAAATGATGAATTTAGAACCGAGGCCTAGACCGACTCAATTTGAGGCTTTGACGGAGTGGGAAGACGAGATGCATGACCGAGAAAGACAGAGAAACGGTAGAGGATATAGGTACCTGTTTGGCAGATCATACGGACATGAGACGCATGATGATCGAATGAGAAGGTGGCGGAATGCGAGTATGACTGAGGGTTTGTTTCCCGTAAGAACTATAGGAGAGAATGAAGGACGAAAGTGTGTAGAAAAGAGGCATAATGTGGAATCGAGAGGGTATGGAGTGAATGAATCAGAGGATGATGTTCTTGATGATATGTTCTATAAGAATCCACCTCCATATCGACCAGAACCAGAAATATTAACCCCAAGTGCCCCAATGAAAGAAACAGTACGAATCATAAAATCGGAACCAGAGTTCCAAGATTTGGGAAAAAACAATTCCATTAGAGAGGTAGAAAAGACGTCTGGAGGAAAATTAGATGGAGAAAATTCAGCAGAACTAGCAAAAACGATCCTAGAATTAACCGAGAAAATAAGAGAATTGACTAAGAATTTAGAAGCGGTAACCGTTCCAGTAACGATTGGTCCAGTAATGCCTATTTTTGATAAGCAGAAAGATAGCGAACATTGTTTGTCAGTCCCTTATAAAAGTAGTAAACTGGTTGAACAACCAAGAATGAGTCAGAGTGAGAATCCATGGAGACAGACTATGAGTATGATTGAACCAAATTTTTCAAATAACCTGTTTTTAGGTCAAAACTGTGAAGAAAAGCGTATGACGATAATAGAGACAATGTCAGAGACTCAAAAAGATTTGGGACAAGGAAACGTAGAAAAGCCAGTAGGACCATCTACAGAGGAATTGAGTGAATGGTTGAGAAGCTTACAGAAGAAAGACAAGGAATCCCAGCCAATAGATGTGGCCAAATTACGAATGGTACTGGAAGAATTAATAGTAGGAACTATCCCGACAGAAAAGTTAAAAACTTATCAAGATGAGGAGTTGTTATTTCTGTGTAAAAGCGTAACATGGAGAGCAAAAAGTCTTCATGAAAGATTAGAAGAAGTGGCAAATGAAATGGGCATTGATATTGAAAAGGTAAAAGCACTACAGAAACCCTATCGAGTAGATTTCACCAAAAAAGACATTGAAAACATGAATACCACAGGACGAATAGGTCAGATTAAAGTGATAATTATTTTGTTGAGAAAATGGGGAGATGTGGACAAATGGAAAAGCAGATGGTATCGTAAACGAGATGAAGTTTCAGACAAAACGTTTTCAGCCTACCCTGTGGGAGAAAAAGAGAAGGTTGTGACAGAATGCCCTATGAGAGAGATTCCAGGAGGAGGATATGTACATGTCCCATGGACTAGACAGGATATTTTGTCATTTACGAATGACTTCCCTCGACTGCGTGAAAAACCCGTCGAGTGGTATAGACAGGTGGACAGATTTGTGAAATTATCCAAAGTATTGTGGATCGATCTGAATAGCTTGTTTGACATAATAGTACCAGCAGATCTATGGACAGAATGTAAAATAGTAATAGATTGGCCGACACAGGAATACCCAAGGGATCCAAAAACAGGAGCTCCAGACCCCGAGGTAATGAAGAAGTATGAACAGGTTATGGCATTTTTGAAGAACAACGTACCCCCTAAAGAGACAGATTGGGTAAAAATTGACAGAGCACATCAGGAAAGCCAAGAATCAGTACATGCCTATTATGAGAGGTTAATTTTAGCCTTTAAACGATTCAGTGGAGATGAAAATTTGAGTGACAAGGATTTGAGTCATTTCGTATACAGATTTGTATATGGTCTTCGTCCAGAAATTAGTGAAATGATAAAACAGCATACGGTAGATTGGCAAAATAAGAAAATAGACGAAGTATTGAGACATGCTAAATATTTCAGTGATGAAATTGAAGCAAAACAGCGAAAACTGAAAGAGAAGGCTATGTGGGCACAGGTAAAAGTAGTAGAGAGACAGGAAGCACAATTAGCAGAACAAGCTGGATCGAAACAAACATTTAATCCTGGGAAAAATAAAGAGAATATTGAGGAAGCTAAAAATAAATTTCCGCGTCATAATTGCGGTAGGATAGGGCATTGGAAATCCGAGTGTAAATTTCCTCCAAGTACTAACGATGAAAATCCCTCATTGAATCCACAGGTGCAGAATGAGGTGAGTGGTCAACAGCAACGACAACAGCAGGGTGTAACACAACAAAATCAGGTGCCAAAACCACCTTTTCCACAGAACAAAAATTGCCAGAAGTATAGCAAGGAGAATGGATTCTACAACGAAGAACAGGTAAATAAGCCGCAACGCGCTAGAGCTGCTTCGCAGTATTGGCTGCAACGCGATGAAAGCGATTCAGAAGAGGGTTATTGACGGTGCCGAAGGGAGGAAGAAGAGTGCGTACTTGGCGCAACTCTAGAAGTAGACCAGACAGGCCCATTTGTAGATGGAAAAGTTAATAATGAAAATATTACTTTCCTAGTTGATACCGGTGCTACTCGATCAACTGTCAGATCAGCTGATGTCAAGAATCTTCCTCTCTCGGATGAAACGATCCAAGTAGTTAGTGTATCCAACAGACAGATTAAAACTGACCTTACAGAGCTAGTGAAAGTTAGTATAGGGACATTTTCTGAAATGCACCGATTCGTAGTGTGCGATACCAGTCCTGTGAACTTGTTAGGTAGAGATTTATTGTGCAAGATGAATTGCACCATATTTTGTACTCCAGATGGAATAGCCTTTGAAACACCAGATGATGATGTGCTGTATAAAATGACAATGGCAAACAGAGAGAAAGAGGTTACAGGAACCTATGCTGTATTTAACCCTGATAAATTACCAAAAGAATTAAAACAATCTGTAAAAGCAGAAGTTTGGGACTTCACAGGAGAAGACGTAGGATTGATGAGGAATGTAGATCCAGTAAAAATAACTGTAAAAGAAGGAGTATGTTACCCAAATGTCCCACAATATAAATTGACCCCTGAAATAATCGAAGGAGTTACTCCTGTGATTGAGAAAATTATAAAACAAGGAATGTTTAGAGAAATAATGAGTAGTCCATGTAATTCACCAATCATGGTACTGAAAAAGCCTAGTGGGAAGTTCAGGATAGTGCAAGATCTGAGAAAGATAAACAAAATTGTTGTACCATGTTGTTCCATTGTACCGAATCCATCTGTGATTTTATATCAGATCCCTCATGATGCAGAATGGTATACAGTGATTGATCTGTGCCATGCTTTCTTTTCCATCCCATTGCACCATGACAGTCAGCAAATTTTTGCATTTAGTTTCGGTGAGCGTATTTTGGCGTGCTGCCGAATTCCACAGGGGTATACAGAAAGCCCCTCAATATTTATTCAGCTATTGAAAAAGTCTTTGGAAAGTCTAGAAATGCCTGAAAACTCAGTATTAGTACAATATATCGATGACCTGCTTGTGGCATCGAAAACTCGTGAAGCTTGTGAGGTAGACACAGTAGCCTTGCTGAATCATTTGGCAGATGGAGGACTAAAAGTGTCACCATCGAAATTACAATTTTGTAAGAAAGAAGTCCAATATTTGGGACACAGCATTGAGAAAGGACACAGGAAAATAACCATAGACAGAATCAGGATCATAAAAAGAATGAGTCCACCAATGACCCAAAGGGAAGTGAGAATGTTTCTGGGAATGGTTGGATATTTTCATCAGTGGATAGGCATTTTTTCATTGATTGCAAAATCTTTGGTACGATTGACAAGAAGTGATGTGAGAGATCCAATTGATTTGAACAAAGAGGAGTTGGCAGCATTCAAGAGATTGAGAGAAGAATTGTTTAAGCGCCTGCATTAGGAATGCCTGACTATGACAAGGAGTTTGAGTTGTATTGCAGTGAGAGAAATGGATGTGCACTCTCTGTTCTAGTACAGAAGCATGGAAAACTGAGGAAACCAATTGCGTATTTTTCATCCATGTTGGACCCAGTAGCTGTAGCCCTTCCTGGGTGTCTGAAAGCAGTAGCTGCTACATGTCGAAGTTTGGAACAAAGTGAGGGAATTGTGATGGGATATCCTGTGAAAGTGTTTGTACCTCATGATGTGGCGATTCTTTTAACAAGGAGTCGTACCCAGTATATGATGCACAGCTGACTGACTAAGTATGAAAAGGTCATTTTGGGTGCAACAAATGTGAGTCTTGTGAGATGTGTGAATGTGAATCCTTCAACGCTGTTGCCAAACGTAGAGCATGTGGAGGTAAGAGATTAAGCAGATCATGATTGTTTGGATGTACTTGATTTCCGTACAAAACCAAGACCTGACATAAAAGATGAACCCTTGCCAGAAAGTGATTATGTCATGTTTGTTGATGGATCTTGTTTGAGAACAGATGATGGAGTGATGAGTGCAGCATATGCGGTATGTACAGTTGCAGGAGAGGTGAAAGCATCCTATCTGAAAGGAGTAAGGTCGGCCCAAGTTGCTGAACTTGTTGCCCTGACCAGAGCATGCAAGATTGGGAAAAGTGTGAGAGTGACTGTGATAACTGACAGCCAGTATGGCTATGGGGTGGTCCATGATTTTGGCCAAATTTGGCTGCAAAGAGGTTTCCTAACCTCAAGTGGAACTCCCATTAAGAATGATGAAGTGGTCGGAAGGTTGCTTGAGGCAATACAGCTACCTAGGCAATTGGCTGTGGTAAAATGTGCTGCCCATAGTCGCAGTGGTGATTACATTGCCACTGGAAACAAATTCGCCAATGATATGGCACAATATTGTGCACAAAATCAGAATTCAATCAATCGGGCAAAGGAAAGAGAATTGATTTCTTGTTTCCCAATGTTTACTAACACTGTGGGAACATGGGAAGATGTAAGACAATTGCAGGAAGAAGCAGGAGAGGAAGAAGTAAAACAGTGGGTAAAAGCAGAATGTGCACCAAGAGAAAAAGATCATGTGTGGGTCTACCGAGATGGAAGACCAGTTATGCCTGATAGCATGATGTCTGCCATGGCATGGATGTATCATGGACAGGGACACATAGGGAGAGACCCCGTGATTAGGTCTTTTAAGCAAACTTGGTATAATGCCAAGTTCAGGAAAGTATTTGTCAAAGATGTCTAATTTGTCAACAATACAATCCAGGAAGAAAGACAGTAGTGAGTCTAGGAACAATAGGTCGAGAGGAAGGACCTTTTACTAGAATGCAAGTGGATTTCATTGAGATGCCTCCGTGTAACAGGTTGAGGTATGTTTTGGTGATGGTATGCCTATTCTCCAGGTGGGTAGAGGCGTTCCCAACAAGAAGAAATGATGGAATGACAGTGGCAAAATTACTCTTGACGGAATTTATACCTAGATTTAGGTTCTCAGTAACAATTGATTCAGACAGAGGAGGACATTTCCATAATGAGATTATAAAACTGATTTGTGAAGCATTGAATGTACTACAAAAACTGCATTGTGCCTACCGACCAGAGGCTTCTGGTGTAGTACTAGAACAAATGAATGGTACTATCAAAAACAGAATAGGGAAAATGTGTTTAGCCACAGGTATGAAATGGCCCGATGTCTTGCCTCTAGTACTCATGACTATTAGATCAATTCCAGACAGAACTACTGGTTTGAGTCCTCATGAGATCATCATGGGACGTGCCATGCGTTTATACCAGTCAACAAGCTGATGACTATAACTGATGACATGGTGTTGGAATACTGTAAAAGCCTGGCTGACGCAGTTCATTCTGTGTTTCATCAGGTTGGAGCGGAAGCCACCACTCTTGAAAAGAAGCCAGCCCATGATCTAAGCCCAGGGGACTGGGTAAGGATAAAAGTACACAGAAGAAGAAACTGTTTGGTTCCCAGGTGGGGAAAACCAAGGCAAGTCATCTTGACCTCAACAACAGCTGTGAAGTGTGCTGGATTGAAGAACTGGATCCATGCAAGTCATACTTTGAGAATCCCAAATCCAGTTGACTGTAAAGAAAAGGAGTATTTTGATGAATCAGAATCCAGTACTGAGTCGGATGACGGAGAGCCAAAAGACAAAGAAAGAGAAAACCCTGAAAGGGGGGAGACAGAGCCAAGTTTAACTTTGGTCCCCAGAAGTAATTCCCTGAGGAGAAGGTTACAGATTTCTAATACCAGTTCAGACTCAGAGACAGAACAAAGAGCACACTCTTCCAAGAAAGAACAAGGGAAGAACAAAGAAAAAGACAGTGGAGAGACAATAAAAGAAATCCATGAGAAGGAAGTGCCAGATGAAAGATTGAGAGAAATTCCACCTGAAACAACACCTTTAGATGGACAGGTGCCAGATACAGAGAGAGAGGGAAAGATTATTGTGGAAGAACCCCGAGGAGGTGTAGGGAACTCCAACATCCAGTTAGAAGCAGGGACAAGTAGTCAGCAGGAAGATTGCGTGACGGAGATCCGAGGAGGGACAGAAGTAGGGAAAACAAAAGAAGTGGTGGAAAAAAAAATTGTTGAAGGTAAAAAGCAAGTTGAAACAGAGTCTGAGGAAAGCGAAGATGAACTACCAGAAGGCCGAGTTCTGAGAAAGAGAGCTTGGCGAACTGAAAAGAATGATAAAGGGAGTAAATTGAAAAGAGCGGCAAAGGACGAGGTGTGTCCAAACAAAATAAAGAGACTGAGATATCGACTGACACGTGTAAATTCGCCAAGGGCTGAACAGGTGAATGAAGTGAAGAGTCAGGAAAAATCGAAAAGAGAAGAACAGACAGTAGTTAAAGAAAGCAAAAGAACAAGGAAACCTAACCAGAAGTATAAATCACAGGAATGGACATATGTGGCCCTGCCTGAAGTGAAAGAAGAGGTGGATAGCCAAGGAAATCCAGAGGTGGTTGTACCGGAAGTGGTTGAGGAAGACGAAGAATCAGAAATCCTGAGAGTTATCTTGTCCGATATTGGAGAAGAAGCGGATGTTCAGGACAACCTATATGTTGAAAACGAAGGGAAAGTGAAAGATGATGAGATGCCAAACTGAATGAGACAAGAAATTACTGATGGAAAGACAATAAAACACTGAAAAAGACAAAAACTGGTAGAACCACGTAGGTGCTTAGAAGCCTTGGGTTAGAAACTAGTTGTGTAGTAGAACAGGCTAAGTCAAAAGACACGGCTCATTTTAGAAAAGATGGTAAACATAGAAAGTAGCAAAAGTAGATGTACCTTCCTTAGAAGATGGTGCAAAATGTGTTGTTGTTATACAGGATTATGAATGCTTCTTTGGAGTGTTCTTGCTCTACTAATTTCATTTAAAGTAACTGTAGATACATTAGAAGGACATAGTTATAACATAACTAATATAGGGAAAGTTCAAAAGGTAGTTCCAACTAGAATAGATAAAAACTATTTACATAAAGACAGGTCAATAACAGATTTTTCTAACAATGTGTTTTCAAAATTGTTGTATGAATATGTAAAAACAATGGACGTAAGGGATTGCTACGTTTGTATGCAATTACCTGCATCTGTATCTGAAGGAGTGACTTATCATCACCTTCCAGTAACATATGGAATAACATGTAGTGTAATAGCTAGTTTATTTTATCAAACAGGTAAATTAGAATATTATTTTTGAGATGTAGATACTATATTTTCACAAGTACCCGCAATTAACAAACTAAACAAGGTAAAACCTGCAAAGGTATTAGGTGAATTTTTCTTAGAGACCAAAGAACTAACATTAGAATATATATTTAGAGATAATTTGAATTGCAGTTTAAAGAAAGAAGAGAAGACATTTTTGGATATGGTTGAAGAAAGGAGATTGAAAATGCAAAGAAAGGCTTCAGAAGGAAAAGTGGAGAAAACAGTTTGGGATGTAGAAATGGAGAAACACTTGAAAGGAGAAACGAGTCCAACTATGGCTTTAGATTGGCCTCAGAAAGGGCCTGACCCCGGGAGAACATGTACCCTTCAAGGTCTCTCCGGGAACTTCGCCAGCAGCATAGACAATGGACAATTTAAAACCGGAACCAGCAAGTGCGATGAGTTCATCTCACAGACACCATGAGAACTTTACCCCGCGACCCCAAGTCGACCAATCAGGACTTTCTAAAACCCCGATCTTGATACTTTTTGACATTATTTTCATTATAAAAGTAGGTAGGGAATTGAACTAAAAAAAGCTCGCTCTTCTTTGACGGACTCGATTTCCTGACGTTATGCTGACGGAGAGGACGGTGACACTGCTGGACAGCTGTTATCCTGAATCTTTGAGAGACTGAATTGCGGCCTAACTTTGCTGAATAAAGAAATTTTCCCCGACCTGACTGACTTAGAGGACGACTTTTAGCCAGATTAGGTAAATATGATGCTCTGAAATGCTGATGATGATTTCTAACACTTTTTGCAATATTTCTTAGATAAAGAATATTTGATTAATTGACAAATGTGTTGTGTCGATAATTTGGAGAAGAGAATTAGGATAAAGAAGTAGTGTGTAGATAGATGAGTTTAATCACTAATATCATAGATAACAACTAAATGGTTCATCTCCTTATGAGAGGAATATCTTAGGGTTAAAGTCAATGTATTTAGGGTAAGGTAAAGGTATTCCTTTCATGTCAGCGTTTGGAAGCTTATTCCTCTAGGGAATCAGATCAACAGAGTGTGAGTATTGGTGTTATGGGCCCACCAATGAATGTATATGAGTGAATTTGCTGTTGAGGTATTTGGTCTGTGACGAAGGGGGAATTTGATGTTCCATGCTGCAACACCAGCACCATCACCAATACCACCACCATCAATATCATTACCTCCACCAATACCACCACCACTGCCAATACCACCACCACCAATACCGCCACCAACATCACCAATACCACTGCCAATACCACTACCACCACCAATACCACTACCACCACCACCAATACCACATCACCATCAATACCACCACCAATACCACCACCACCAATACCACCACCAATGCCACCACTAATACCACCACTACCGATACCACCACCACCAATACCACCAATACTACCACCACCACTGCCAATATCACCACCACCACCAATACCCCCACCACCACTAATAGCACCACCACCACCACTACCACCACCAATACCACCACCAATACCACCACCACCACCACTACCAATACGACCAGTAATACCATCACCACCAATACCACCACCAAGACCACCACCAAGACCACCACCACAACCAATACCACCACCAATACCACCCCCAATACCACCACCACCATCCATACCACCACCACAAATACCACCACCACCAATACCAATACCACTACCACCACCACCACTAATACCACCACCACTACCATCACCACCAATACCACTACCAATACCACCACCAATACCATCAATACCACCACCACCAATACCGTCACCACCACTACCAATACCACCACTAATACCATCACCACCAATACCACCACCAATACCACCACCACCACTACCAATATCACCACCACCAATACCACCACCACAACCAATACCACCAATACCACCAATACCACCACCACTACCACCACCACTACCACCATCACCATTACTACCACCTCAATACCACCACCACCTCAATACCACCATCTCCACAACCACAAATACCACCACCACCAATAATACCACCACCACCAAATCACTACCACCAATACCACCATCACCAATACCACCACCACCAATACCACCTCCACCACCACCAATACCACCACCACCACCACCAATACCACCACCACCACTACCACCAACACCACCCCCACCAATACCACCACCACCAATACCATCACCCCAACCAATACCCCCACCACCCACCACCACCACCAATACCAGTACCACAGCCACCAATACCAATACCACCACCAATACCAATACCGCCACCACCAATACCACCACCACGAATGCCAATGCAACCACCACCAATACCACCACCACCAAGTGGAGTTCCGCAGGAGTCCTCATTAAGTCCCACGCTTTTTAACGTTTACGTGTCCTCTCTAGCCCCCCTTATTGAATCCTATGGTTTTAACTTAACATCCTATGCCGATGACACCCAAATCGTGGCAGCAATACGACCAGAGATGCTACACGACACCGCATCCAGATTACAGGACTGCATGTACGTGGTGGGCAATTGGATGGCACAGAACTGTTTGAAGCTAAACTCCAACAAAACGGAGGTTGTGCTCTTTGGCAACACTCCAATTTTCTGGACCCCAAACTGCTGGCCGAACTCCCTGGGTCCACTGCCATCCCCGACCAGGAAGATGAAGAACCTGGGAGTTTGGATTGATGATACTCTCAGTTTCAAGGACCAGGGTCATTCTGTGCCATCTACCACTTCGTTCATTCTCAGATCATGTAAAAAAAATAATGCCCCTACTTCCTAAAGATGCACAACAAACGGTGGTCACAGCATTAATAATGTCCAGACTTGACTACTGTAATGGTCTTTACCTTAAGCTTCAAGAAGGATCTATGAACAAATTACAAATGCTGCAGAACGCTGCTGCCAGACTACTTACAGGAACTCCTAAGTATGCATCGATCACAGCATCTATTAAAAAACTCCACTGGCTACCAGTCAGAAAGCGCACTCAATTCAAGGCCCTGTGTCTGGTTTTAAAGGCTCTGCATGGATCAGGGCCTGACTTTCTAAAGCAACAACTCCGCTGGTACTCACCAAAAAGAATACTCCGGTCATCGGATGCTAAATTGGTGACAATACCCCTGTGGAAAAAAGCTAACTGGCGTAGCAGAAGTTTCAGTGCTAACGCAGCCAAGGCGTGGAATACACTTCCATTACATCTGAGACGCATGACCAATTTGATAGACTTTAGGAAGGCGTTAAAAACCTGGCTCTTCACAAACTAGCTCGCAATACACACAATTTCTTAAATCTCTGGTAGGTCTTCACCCCAGCGCCAGGACACCTTCGGATAGCAGCAGCGCTTTACAAATGCAATTAACATTAACATTTACAAATGCAATTAACACCACCAAAAATACCACCACCACCACCAATACCACCACCTCAGCGCCTCTCGAACACTAGTAATAGCAGGGGCACTGCACGAGGCCGGACCTGCAGCTGAGACCATCCCTCCCTCCCTCCATGCCTGCCATAAAGCACAGCAGGCCCTGCACTAGGAGGTGAAACCAAGGCCCTACTACAGCTGGAGTGTTTTTTTATTAGGCCAAAGATCAGAGAGGGCAGGAAATAGCTCCCCCCGCTCTTCCTCCTGAGCCACGACAGTGTAATCACAGAGCAAAAGGGGTTGGAGCACTTTGTTAGTGTTTATAGCTCGAATCATATGTAACTCTCACTTCACACTTTGTGTCTGTGTCATTTACAACACTTACACATCTACTTCACTGCACTATTTATCACTACTTTGATGACGTCGCCGGCCGGTCTCTTCCTCTGATATTTACAATCTAACAAGCAGTCGAGAAGGCCCTTTATTGCAATGCAATAGGTCTCACATTTGCCAAAGTTTAAGCTATTAATATTGTAAATGACAATGCCTTTTATTTATGTTTTAAAACCCAAAACAAAAATAAAAGGCATTGTCATTTACAATGCCAATAAACCAAACTTGCATGAATGCGAGACCTATTGCATTGCAAATGCTTGTTAAGGTTGGAGGACCACTATACCAAACTGATGGATCACGTTGCACAGAGGAACCTAGTATTGAGGAAAAGGATGATGAGAGGAGCTAGATTGTTTGTTCTGTAGAGTGTAAAGGAGTATATGGTAACACTAAGAGGCACATTTTGTGAGCAGTTGTTTTAAAACTTTAAGTCCCAAGCATGAGACTGTAATAGTGGCAGAAGTAATATTGTGTGTGTCTTCAGTCTGGTGAAGATGCAAGTTAGGCAAGAATAGAAAAGCATAATTTAGCCTTTACATCAAGAATGACTTAGTGAGCTAAGGGTGGCAATTAAGTTGTGGAGAAGAAGCCATCAGATTTGGATCTGTCCCCGCACTGAGTATCTCTCTTCAAGAAGGAAGTTGTCAGATCATGTTCAGTGGGCCCAAGGGCAAGCCGGGGCTACTGGTCTCAGCCTAGGGGTTGGTATAGTTTGCCTGTGATGTCCTAAGGTCTGTTCTGCTATGACTTTGCAAAACCGAGCCAAGTACAACTCTTTCGCATTTGACTCTCAATGATAGGGATGGCGAGCAGTTACAAGCTTCTCAGGGCAGCAGTGGAAGTCAACAGAGAACCAGCAGTGCAACAACTGATTTTCTAATCCAGTGCTTGTCTTTTGATAAAAGAAAGTACTTTAATACACTTGAAAATGAAATACTACACACTACAACAAAATGCAGTTACGAATAAGGGGGCATATTATCAAGAAACGGCGTTAAAATTATCGCCGCTTTAGCGGCAAAAAACTGCCGCTAAAGATGCGACAATGGGCTTGATAATATGCCCTTGAGAATTCCCATAGAAGCCCATGTTCTAGTGTCAACATGGGCTTCTATTGGAATTCTCTGCGGCATATTATCAAGCCCATTACCGCCGCTTTAACGGCAGTTTTCTGCAGCTAAAGCGGCGATAATCTTAACGCCGTTTCTTGATAATATGCCCCATGGACTGTTATATATCACTCTACCCATGGTTAAAGATTCCCCTTGCTCCACCCACCTTCCAATATCTCTAGAGTACTACTTGGTAGGCTTTCAAACATAGGTGCAATGCTGCCCCTCTCATGCAGGGTTTGTGTCTTCAGCCTTTACAGTATCAATTTTGTTCTTCTCACCATGCATAAGTCCTCTTGACTAATGTTTGTCGGCCTTCAGCATGCGTCCGCTCCCTCCTCCAGGAGGAAGGCACCGGCTGCGAGTGTGTCAACACTCTGGCCCGGGAGCAGTAGATGTGGAGGCCACACATCATAACCTTGCTCACAGCCACTGGTGTTGTTGCAGCTGGCCTTCACAGGTTGCTGTACCTCTTCTGAGCAGCAAGTAAATCAACAGGGCAGAAGTCACAAGTCCTCTGCTGGTGGTGGTGCATCTTCGATGTTGGTGTCAGCGGCTGAAAATGTGCAAGTCTAGTAGGTCGATGCAGCAATGTAGTCGACTGCAGTCAGCCTTCTGCAGATTAGCAGCTCCGAGGCAGAAATAATTTCAGTTTGCAGCATCACAGTTCAGGCACACGTCCCGTCTGCCACAGACTACTCGTGGTCAGTGTTGTAATGGTGATGTCAGATTGCACACCTCAGGATAGCATAATGAGCTAGCCACTTGAGGGCGACAACAGTTCGATCCAGGAGCATGACGTACACTTTTTCGTGATACTCTAGTGAGTGGACCCTCAGCCATAGGGTCAGCTTCCCCTGTTCACCCTGACCGTCTGGTCTTCCTGCAAGGTCGACTTGCTTCTTCCTGCTTTTTCTCAGGCAGGTCAGCTTCCAGACACTTCAGTTCAGGCAGAATGCTCTTCCTTCCAGGTCAGACTCCAGATGATCTCTCTTACCTCTGCGAAACTGCCTGTCAGCAGGCACCAGCTTTGGTTGCACAGCAGTCCTTGGGTGATCTGTGCAGCACCCACTTCCTTAGTCTTAGAGAACTTGGAATTGGAACAGCAAGTGGACCAGCTCCTCCTACCTTTATATAGGTAAAGCATACAGGTGATGTGTATTCTTTATCTGCACATTCAGAACTGGCTTGCATTGGATCTTCTTTCATGTGCTCTTTCCACACTGTCTTCTAGACACAGCCTTTGTGTAGACTGATGCTCCTCACAGCAGGTCCAACTCTAGATAGGAGCACCAACAACAGATGCACAAAGAAGTATAAGTATTCTGCATCTGGTTATGAATCCCCACACTTCACAGTGATCAGGAAGAGGTGTACTGGAACCCTTGTTTCTAGGAGCCATCTACTCTTGATGCTCCTGTGCTGACGGTTTATAATGGCAGAGCAGAATCTCACTTGCCGCCAATTGTTAGACTCTGTACGTGGGTCCACGATCCACGAGGCAAGGAGGGGCAGCTCGGCCTCAGCCACGGGGGCTGTAGACGTTTGCCTCTCAAGTCCCGGGGTCTGTCATGCTGTGGTTCTGCAAAGGTTGAACAAGTACAAACCCTTCAACACTTGGCTGCCAGTGGGAGTGATGGCACACACTCACAGATATTTAGGAAGGTAGTGTGTGGGGGAATGTATCTTATAACTCGAGTCACCCAGCACCAAAATTATTGATTTTCCAATCAAGGTCTTGCCTTTTTTTTATGAAAGTGAAATACTACACACTACACACTATAAAATGCCATTACACTTAAGTACGGGCGCAGGGCCAATCTACCCAGGGTCCAAGGTTCCTCTTGCTCTCCCCTCAACTTCCTCTATCTGTAAGGTAAACGTGTGGAAGGCTTTTAGGCACAGGTTCAGTGCTATCCCTCTCATGTAGAGTTTGCATGCTCATTGTTAAAAGTCTCACTGTTACTTTTCTCACAAAATGTGAGTCCTGTTGGCTGGTCATAGTCTGGCGGCAGCATGCATCTTCTCCCTCCTCAATGAGGAATACGCACCAGCTGCAAGTGTGTCAGCACTTCGGCCGAGAACCAGGCCCATGAGCAGCATATGAGCGGGCTGCACCTCAAAGGCTTGCTGGCAACTGCTGGTGGTGTTGCTAACGGCCTTCACAGAGTTGCAGGCCTTCTTCGGCGTACAGGTGAGTCAGCAGGGGTCTGAGGTCACAAGTCCAATGCAGGGTGCTGGGTGTAGGTGTGCTAGTGTGAAGTACAATACATGAAGGGTGAAGTGTTGTGAAGCGTGCACATGGTGAGTGTGTGTGCTGGCAGTGTATATGTTTGCAAATAGCACACCCTGGTACAGTATAGAAAAGCTTCAGAACTGAATAGTGCACACAGGCTGAATGTGTGTATTGAATGTATGTGTACCTGTATTGGTACAGTGCATGGAGATAATAGTACAGAGTAAGTGTGCTGTGAATGTACACTGAGTAAGTGTGCCTGCATTGGTACATTACAGGGAGAACACTGGGATTTCATTTTGGGACACCCAGGCCTTTCTAGTGAAGGTATGAGGGGGAAAGGAATCCCCCAAGACAGATTTGTGTCTTGCTGAATTCCGGGGTGATGGGAGGGACACACTGGAGGAAGGGAGGAGGAGACTCTCCCTATACACTTCAAAATATTGCTCTTTGATTCAGTGATAGCTCGCAAGGAAGGTGCCTGGGCATATCTCAGGAAGGAGATAGTACTGATAAGGGAATCATAAAGAGTAGGGCTGGGAGCCTGGGATAAACCTTTTGAGGCGCATATCATTGTGGCTGACATCCAGGTGTGAACTCTGTTCACTCCCATGATTTGTGCTGTGGGTCAATCAGCTTTGGAGTTGTGCCTGCTGTGACACATTCTTTTAGGAGTAGAAAAGAAAGGTAGGAATCTACACTTCCAAAGAAACTGAACCCGAACATATAACTTCAAAGACTCCGACCCTAAATCACATTAGGTGTCTGGTAAAGGACTATAAGAAGGTGAGGTTGAGACCCCAAAATTTGCCATCTGCCAAGCAGCCAGATAGGGTGTGTGAGGAGTGGAATCTCTGCAAGACTTCTGTCTGTGTCCAGGACTGGGGCCAAGGCCTGCTAGTCTCCTTGCTTGTAAAGACCAGTGTGCCTTGTGAAGACGAGGAGTAGGTGTTGGAGGTAGCGAGGTTCAGTGGGGAGCCCTACCGAGAGGACACCCTTGAGAGAGGTGTGAAGAGAATGGCTGTGCACCGATCAGGTCATTGCCCGTGTTCCAGAGCAGTCCAGAGACCCCCGTATGCCAGGAGAGGGCCAAAATGATCTAAACCAGGGGTACTCATAGTACGGCCCGCGGGCCGCCAGCGGCCCGGCAAGCCTTCCCTGGCGGCCCGCGGACCTTGCTGACATCATACCTGTGCAAGCACCGCCGGTTGCAGCAGCGCGGAGCTATGGGGGCCGGGCGTTTCTTTTAAAAGCCAAGTCACTTGTTAATGAGGCTTTGTTGTATTTTACCTCTTCTTAGCGCCCCTGCATCTCCCCTCTGAATGAGTGACCGAGACTGAGGGAGGGAGAGAGAGAGAAAGGGAGACCAAGGGAGAGAGAGAGAGAGAGAGTGAGAGAGAAATAGATAGAGAGAGAGGGAGACAGAGAGAGGGAGAGTGATAGAGGGAGGGAGGGAGGGAGACAGAGCTAGATAGATAGATAGATAGATAGATAGATAGATAGATAGATAGATAGATAGATAGATAGATAGATAGATAGATAGATAGATCGATAGATGGATAGATAGATAGATAGATAGATAGAGATGTGTGAATGCCGGGTCTGGTGGCTCAGTGGACGAAGGCGTCTGCTGCAGGGGCCTGTGTTCAACCTCATGGTCACAGTTTTTTTTTTTGCTCTAGCCCCCCCCCCCCCTCCTCCCCCACTGCCCCCGCCGGTGCGGCCCTCGGCCACAAACCACACTGTAAATTTGGCCCCCGAGAGAAAGTTTGTGAGTACCCCTGATCTAAACCATGCTAGGATCGCCGTGCAGAAATGTCAGGCCTGCACTGTCTCACAACAGTGACCCCGCATGCCAGAGGGGGCCACTGTTGAAACTATTTGGGACAGGTGCATGAGACTTGTGTCCGCCAAGATCAGGGAACCCATATGCCAGGAGGGGCTGCCGTGGTGAGACGTGATCTCACCTGAGGAGTCTAGGTCCGACCATGTGTACCGTAGGAATCTCATATGCTAAGAGTGGCTGCTGGTAACACCATGGCCAAGAGTTCAGGTCATTGCCCAGACGGAAAAAAGATTGCTGTGACTGACAGGTCAAGCCCGCCAACTGTGAACTGCACCTGCTTGATTCTTTGAGGACTGCAAGGGCTGCCGTAGATGTCTCACCATCATTGGAACTCAAATTGGGAGCTGGAGGATCAATCCCCCCTCCATTACGGGAGAAGTGACTTACCTTGTGTCTGCTGGGTGGGTCAGTTCTGACCACTGGAACAAACTGGCAGCTCTGTTCGCAGGATGGAGTATGTGCCGCTGCACCTATTGCGAGCAGCCCAGCTTTGCCAAACATGATCAGTATTCAGAAGAGCATGTGGAGAGGGCTCTCGCTGCACCCCTGAATGCTTCCATACTGCCGGAGCGGGTAAGACTGGAACTGGGCCTTTAGGGCTCTGGGGGACTAGCTTCTAACACGCCGCGGCACCATAGACACTTTTGGACTAAATCCTGAAGAATCCAAGAGGAACTCTTGAATACGGCCTACTAGTTAGCAATCCTGGATGTGGCAACCAATGAATGGGGAATAACCCCTACCACGTTATAAGAAGGGGGTGGGACAGGGTTTTGCCTGACAACGACTAGTGCCCTAACCTCAAGGGGATTGTGTCATTGCTCAGGAATGTTGTTATTCATTTGCATGTGTAGAGTTAGAAATTACACGTATTTTTCTTATAAAAGCAAGTATTTGACTGGACATTGATTTGTTGTTCTTAGTGTTTGCACTTTGAGCTATTAGTTGTGTTCGCTTACCTGTAGCCACACTTTTTCCCAGAGGGAGCTTTGACTGCCTGTCCACAGCTACCACTGAGAGCCATGTGCAGAAGGGGTACAAGGCCCAGTTGCATCGGATCCATAGTAGGTCGGGCCAGTGGCCTCTGAGATTCCTCTCCTCTCGTTTCTGGATGAGAGTCACTACTGTTATTATTGCTTCTTTGACGTGCAGGTTAGCAGCTGCCAGGAAGACGCAAACTCGTCTGAATGAATGCCTTGGGGTGGGGAGAGGCAGGCTGAATGATTATCAGAGGACTGTACCACATAAAGAGAGTTAGAGGTTTCATCAGGGCACAGGAGACCCCTAATAATGCATCTGTCTATTCATTCACATGTAGGCGAGATGGTGTTCTATCCCATCTGGAGAGTAAAGATGTACAACATAAAACATACACAAATGATTAGGTGCTAAACACTGTAAATTGTGTCATCGACATGCTGTCATAGGTGCCAAGTCATCGCAGAGTATATGCGAGAAACCACGAAAACACAGCAAACACACACCACTCGTGAAATGCACAACTCTTACTTACTCTGACTAGGGGCATGATGATGGTCTGGCTGGTTTTTATATATTAACTGGTGTGAATTGTAAATGATTCATTTTCCTGCACTCTAGACACAGAAACGTGCCTTGAAAGGTCAAAGGCACCACAGGTGTTTAGTTCCGAGCATACCATGAGATGGGTTCCAGAAACACAAATGAAAGTTCACACCGCGTCCTGGCATCTTTAACTGCCAGTCTGCGTTCGGGTATGTTTGCTGCTGTACAGACTTCATAAATCTATGTCGGCCTCGCCATGCTGCCTTTGAGGGGTTTGTTTGTTTTAGCCAAGTTTGTGGCGCTCCTTTTTGAAATCTCACCACAGCAGCCTGTACATACTGGCTTACTGCTGCATTATCATTGTGCATGAACGCACTGGAATGCAACCCAGTTAATTATTTACTCTGTGGAATGTAGCGTGCCGGTGTGTTTTTGTTCTCGATCATCAATGTACACAGTGAAGTTTGAGGTGAAAATGTACACGCTTAGGTAGGGCCTTTGCGGAACAGATTGTCTTAATTTATAGGTTGTGTTAACATATCTATCCATCCATTCATCCATCCACAAAACACACTGTGGAAGGAGCAGCAGCTCGGGTACTTCAGGTGAAATCATTGATTTGTTTCCCCTTTCATTTCAAAAGTGATAGCGTGATTGCCTATTCCCTCGCGGGATAAAAAAGACAATGCATTTTATGGGCATTCACCTAGACTTCATTGTCTTTTCTCAATTTTTTTATGTGCCACAATCAATTCCTGTTTCCCCCAAAATTGAGCAGCCTGAGTCTCGATTCTTTTTATATACATTTGGTCGCTGCTAAGGGACAAGCGAAAATTTAGTTTTAGTTTTAGTGTACCCTCTTTCTTCTGCTGTTGCCCTTGGCTCTCCTAATCCTTCTGTTCTATCTTTGCTATTAGCATCCTGGTTGTAATGGTGGGATGAGAAACTCCCCAGCACTGTCTCTCATCTAGGGAAATGTGCAGTGATTATCTATTCCTTAAATTAGCTCACCCTCTCTCTACTAACACTCCCTTTGGGGAAGGGATTCCCATTCTTGCCCCTTCTTGTTTTAATGCGGGATCTCACTCCTTCCGCACAAGTGTTTAATATAAAATCTTTTTATTAGACAGAGAGAATCAACATTATGCGTACAGATAGGAGGAATAAAGCAGCGTTAAATTACAATTACATCTTTACATCGAGCCACACAGGTGGTACTGACAAATTCAGGACTCAAGGCGTTACAGGTTCCTCCATGGGAGGAGATAGCAGGTGGAACACAAATTTTACCCCGATATTCGTTCCATTTGTTCCAAATTGCGGACCACTTTTTAGGGCACCCACGAGCTATATACACTGTATTTTCGCTAATCATGCACCAATCTATGTCTGCCCTCCATTTTTCAAGTTTATGTGGCAATCTAGAACCCCAGAACTGGGCTATATTCCTCTTAGCCAACATCAGACCAAGTGTGACCCATAGTTTATCTTTGCTTTTTAAGTCAGTGGGTTCCCAAACATTTAAGAGACATCGTTTAGCTTCAGGTCTGAGGCTTACCCCAAGGACCTCTTTCATGCACTCGTGTATCTCCATCCAGTAACTCTGAATATAACCACATTCCCATATTATGTGCATGAATGTACCTTCCTGACCACACTGCCTCCTCCACCTCCCTTCATTCACTCTTCTCATGCTGACAAGCCGAGACCCAGATACATACACTCTATGAAGAATCTTTAACTGTACCAGACGCAACCTAGAGGAAATCGCAACCGCTCGTGGGGAGGAGACCGCTTCTTGTCACTCTTCGTTGTCAAGCTCTAGTCCATCCCTCTCCCACTGTTCCCTGATCAGTCTAAGGGGATCGGACCTTTGGGTAAATTCGCCATCAGTGCATGCCGCACCTGCAAATAACGGAAATACTCAGTGTCAGCTAGTTCGTACTCTTGCTTCAAGGAGGCAAATGACACTATCCCCCACTTCCATAGATCCCCTATCTGTGAGATCTCAATCAAATCCCATTTGTCGAGCCCCTTCGAGGTCATCAATGTGCCTAGCTGTTCAGTGTCCCAAAAGGGAGTAGCGAGTGTAAGCTTCTGGTCCAATCCCAGGCTTCTATTTGCTGCCTGCCAGACTTGCACTGAATGTTTGGTTAGCCCTGTTAGTGGAAACTTTCGAGTACTGGAATAGAGGGCCAAGTTGTAATTACCACCTAGAAGCAACCATTTGTCCATTCTATACCCCAGGTCATCCCAGCACCGATATGTGCAATGATTGATTGCGGCCAGGTGAGCGGCCCAATAGTATTTTTTAAATATCTGGAAGACCGATCCCTCCATAATACTATCCCAGAACTAGCTTCTGTAAAGCTACTCGGGGTCTGCCGTCCCAAAGTAGTTCTCTCTGGAGGCCCTCTACTGCCTTAAAATAACTTATTGGGATCAGGTCTGGGTAGTTCTGCAAGGCATAAAGGAAGCGTGGCAACAACATCATTTTGAAAAGTGCTGACCTACTCAGCAGAGAGAGAGGGAGTGTCCTCCACTGTGCAAAGTCTCGTTTCAATCTTTGAAGTGGGGGGAGCAAGTTTCGGTCATATCGGGTCTTGGGGTCTCAAAAATTGGAAGCCCCCTTCGGCCACCTGACTTGGACAATTCTTTGGCGGATGTGGAGGTTCACCACACGGGGTGACCCCAAGTCGTAAGCGTGATTGTCAGTGATTTTCAGCCCATGAAAGGTTTTTAGTCCAACAGCAGTAAGCATTCTTGGATATGCAGTATTAATTTGCCTCTTAGCTCTATAGGTATGGCCCTACAAGTCTGAGCATGCATTGTGATGTTAGGTGGCAAGACACCAGCTGGACAAAATATTGAGTTTTAAATATTGGGAAACACAAATTAAAAAAAGTATTAGGATACAAAAAAATATTGTGATGCAGAAATATGGTTGTTAATAATATCGTTTTTTCAGGTCAATAATTATGGTTTTAAGAGTATCATTGTTGTTAATATCATTTTCAATAATATAGTTGCAATGAATATTGTTTAAAATTATGTTAATGTGTTTTAGTTCATATATTAATTTTATGTTACAATTTTTTGTATAATATTTATTATTTTTTCAAATATATAGTTTGTCATTCTATATAATTTCAGACTGTTTAATTTAATTGCTAATAGTAATATATAGTGTTGTAGCAGGCTGTTGGGTTGTAGGGGATATGGTGGAAAGTTAATCAAGTAATAATCAATTATTAATTAATTCTTTTTCATTAAGTATGTAATTGATATTAATTATGTATATTATGTAATACTGATTTAATGTACCTATATTTTAGGTGGGGGTTGCTATGTTTGTAGGGGTATAAAATGGGAGGTTAATCAGGTAATAATTAGTTAACAAATAACTTTTAATGTACTATTAATTATTTAACTGATTATTAATTCTGTAAATTCTGTAATAATCATATATTTTAGTTACATTTTAGGTTGGGTTGCATGGTATTTAGGGGTATAAGGTGGGAAGTTAATTAAGTAATACTTAAATTACAATTAATTATTAATTATTGAATTGGTTATTAATTATGTACATTATGTAATACTAATCTATTTTAGTTTTACTTTCGTTGCAGGTTGCTGGGTTTTTTAGCATATGGGGTGGGAAGTTAATTAAGTTAATTAAGTAATATTAAATGATTATTATTATTAATGTATAATTAAATAGTTAATTGAGTAATAATTATGTAAATTGTGCACTAATTATATTTTTTACTTATATTGTAGGTGTGGTCGGCTGGGTTTGCAAGGTTACTGGCTGAGAAGTTAATTAGGTAATAATTAATTAACAATTAATTGTTAATTAGTTATTTAATTATCAGTCATGTAAATTGTGTTATACTTAATAATTTTAGCTATATTTTAGGTGTGGGTTGTTAGGTTTGTAGGGTATAGGATGGCAAGTTAATTGAGTAATAATTAAGAAAAAAAATACGGGGCTGGGGGTACGGTGCGTACATACGAGGCTGGGGGTACGGTGCGTACATACGGGGGGGCTGGGGGTACGGTCCGTACATATGCAATGTTGGGGTACGCACTGTACATGATGACACGTACGATGTGGGTGATGGCGTGTATGGCGCGTACCGGGCCCCCTTTTCCATGTGCATCGCGGCGTACTTAGCTTTTCCGGCACTTTTTGGCTCCCGTAAAAATATAGCCGTGCGGAGTGCTGTGGGTACGAATCGTACTTGCTGGTCCGTAAAACGCTGCCTGACAGGATCGGAATTGTATGTATTTTTTAGCCGTACGGTGTTTTTTACAAATCGTACGGAAATGGTATTTCTGTACGAATCGTACTTGCTGGTTTGTACGGTGGAATTCACATTACTGTATCATAATTAACACAACTAAATATATTACAATATAAAAAGTGCTATACAATTGATGAGTACAAAAACACAATAAAAAGTATGTCACCCAATGGAAAATTAATTATTTTTTATAAAAATTTCAGAAATCATTGCATCAAATTGTCATTACAATAAAACTTTCTGTTACACTGTGGACATGAAAAGGCAGAGGGGGGCGATTAGGGTAGCAGCATTTTCTTACGACATCTCACAGCCCCTATAATGTAACTCGCCACCCCGAAACATATTGCAGAAGACCCAAGCATTTGTAAATAAACCAGAGCTGGTCTGACCTGTTCAAAATTACAACATCTTAGCAGTGGCAGGATAAATTTCTTTCGCTGCAGTAAAATATCCTGTTATAATGTGCAAGAAGTGCTTCCTTGAGTCCCCAAACCACGTCAACCCCTGAGTCCAGAAATCTATCCGGTGGGGGCAGGAATAATCGTGCATCCCGCCCAGCGTGAAATGTAATCACCTCACGACCGCCCCATCTCAATCCGGAACTCAGAGGTGGGCTAGACTTTTCAATCCCTTGAAAATCGCTGCACAGCTGCCGAAACAGAAGCCAGTGAAGTTTGGGCCAACTTGTAACGTGGGGGCCTCCAAAACGCATCTGATGCACTCAAAAAGTAATCTGTGTTCACAGTCCATGTGCCCACTTACTCACACATACAACATACTAAATGATGACCATAAAAGAATATAGTCAAAGCTGGTGAAATAACAATATTTTTATAACAATAAAATTTGGAACTAAAATCATCAATAAATCAATACTACTCATTTGGTTCATCACATACTATGCAGTCTGCTGAAGGTCATGATTGTACGTAAATCATTTTCACACTTAAAAACTAATCAATTTATGAACAGCCCGAGAAATAACTAACCAGTTAACATACATCATGGCATTTGATAATTTGCTCATAGCCATCACATTATCTGGCTCCCCATGTACAAATCATGCAGTCATGTGATCCTTAATCTGCAACGGCAGCTGAGATCAGACAGTGTCACAGTGTGTTGTGGATGAAGAACATCTTCTCTATACATATATGCCGCTTGACTGTTCATTTCACACTTCCACAGAGTAATGCACTGTAGTAGCAATTTCCTTTTTTGCTGTCTCAACAACAATGACCCTCAGAATTGATGACACTAATCATGTTGACTGGCATGCAGCATGCCATGTAGTACTAGCAGGGTGAACTGCAGCTCAGCTTATTTATTGAAGCATACATGCACCTACCTTCAAAACGTTGACTGTAGCTTTTGTGTACATTGTTAAATCTACGACACACAAAACATACCTACAGTTTGCTCACAGCTACTTAGTCCTCATGATAATGGACCAAGGATTCATTACAGCATCATGACATAAGTCTTACGGAGTCATGACTGTGAAGGCAATTTTGGAGTACAGGATGTGCCACACTTGTGTGATGCGGTACAAAAGGGAGTGGTGATGGACGGAGCATCAGAACCCTTGTGTGATGACACAATTTAAGATTGTTATTGACATAGCACAAGGATTACCCCATCCAAATACATAAGGCAGACTGCCATTCCTATGGCTCATTTGCATACAAATGAGTATGGTCTATGCATGTTGTTTGAAAGTGCATCATTGATCAGGTATTCCTAGTATGATACATCAGACATTTGAGGCGTGGATTACAAAAAACAGTCACAAAAATAAACTTGTTCACACTTCAAATGTCAAAATCGTGAAGAGACATATGACAACGATGGATACTGAGCATGGCCAGTTTGTGCTTGCTTGTTCTCTGCGTTATTACATTGAGTCTATGCAAAAAAGCATTGCAACCCATGTACTTCCCTAGACCAGCTGACTCTGACCTTGCACCCACACTGAAACCCAGGAACAATGTCCTGTCCAACGATTGAGCACAACACCACTACCCACATGTAGTGGGGACTCTGTTAAGCAGGCCTTCCTCTCCAAACATCAGCCATCTGATGCTGCTGTCTCCGCTTGGCTTCTGCTACTCCAGTCTAAGTGGCAATGGGCACTCCATTTTGCATTGTGGGTAGAGGGAAGGCCTGTCTGACACTTTCATGGCTTTTAATGTGTCCACGCATGTCTCCACGCAGTACAACATTCACAATGTGTTTCATCGTGATCTTTGAACTTTGATAGCGTTCGCCAAGTTGAGACTGCAGCTGGATGTAGTGATTATACTATAGTTGCCCTCATACAGAGTCAAGCTTCCATCCTTGCACATCACAATAAATGATGAATGATACTCACTGGTAGTGCTGGGGTCTTAGAATGAGTCGACCTCCCCCTGTGTATATGGCAGTGGTCCACCTAAGAAACATGAACAGATGTACAATCATGTTGGAATTCCGGACATATTTACATTCTATGGAAAAAACATAAGTTAGCGTGACACATGCATGTAATTACCAGACCATGTAACTCTTTTCACATTAAGTACAGCAATGTTGTGTCACCCACACCTGGACATTGTAAATGCTGGATCAATTCCACATCACTGTTCACTGAGTGTGAAATAAACATGTGTAGCATCCCTGTGAGTTAGCATGTGCTTTGACAGATTCATCAGACATGCCCTTACACAGACACAATTGCACAATGCTGTAAGGATGCCTGGTCCAAAAATGTGTCTGAGCATGCACATGTGTACACAGTTTTTTGATGTGCGGACTCACAATACTTCTTCGACTCTCAACATGCTTGCAGCATGTTAAACTCTATATTGTTGCCTGATTGAACACTGATTTGACCTTGCTTGTGACTTTTGCATTGTTTCTTGCACATGTCTTCTTGTTCTTTTGGCTGCCTGCTTCCCCCTCTGTCCCTGATGCTGATGCACCCGCAGTGCCTCCACCATGACAATTCCAGAGTTCAAGCTGCGCATCCGTAAACCCTTCCCAATTTGATGCTGTTTGATGCTTGTCCACACAGCAGCCATGCACAGTATTTGCTCAACAGCCAAACCCCTCTGCAGCCATCAAAAACCCAAACCCAACCAGCGACACAGGTCATGGTTCTCCAAAATAACCTTAGCTATGACTCAGAAAATTGTCCTTGCACTGTACCAGTGGAATATTTCAGAAATGCTACCTGTACACACAGAGCAACAACCATGGACAGTAATCTAGACTACACTGCCCCCAGGACTTCACCATCAACTGCACACACACACTACGTACACACCAAACTGCAGCAACTCATGAACCCTGAAATGCATCCCCCTCAAAGTGTCCTCCCTGCACAGACTAGCCATGAAGATCTGTATCGTCATCGACAACCTTGCACCCGATGTAGCTTTACTTGCCAACTGCATCACCGAACAATATAAAAATATGAGGAAGGGCCTGCAACAACCGCACTGTATGAGGCCATATCACTGCACTTAAGAGCTACCTCCGAATCACAAACTCAAGCTCAAGCAACAGCCCGCTCAACACCAAACACCTACACTTCCAGATCCAGGTCAGCCCATGGACAACTCTGCGAGGGACACTTGGCTACAGACCATCCAGTCCTTGAACTGTGTACACCACCTACATCGCCAACATTATTGCACAACATGCCATCGCATACATGTACAACATACTTGTAACACACTTCAACTCACAGCTTGACAACCTGTGACAACAAATTTGCCAGCTGCAAGGACAACCTTGAAAACATCTGACAGTAACAACTTGTCACCACCCGCAACCACAAGCCAAGGCAGAACATCACCACATCCACTACAGCCAGACCATGTACCCCCATGGACTGACCAGCACGGCGTACACCTCCACGTCAACAAAGCATCTGCATATGAAAAACCAAAATGCACTCCACAAAGGAACTGATATAAGATGAACATAGAACAACTATAATCAGCCACAAACCAAAATGGGCTTTTGTTTAGAGTGGCACATTGGGCAAAAAACGATGGGTTGAGATGCTACTCCGAGCTATTGCCACTGGTTCTACTATTTGCAAGCATTCATCCCATCACCTTTTAGGTGTTTGATTGCCAGTGGTATGCTAGAAACCTGAGGCTACCTCAGCTTTCCAAGGCTACCACTGCCAATGCTTGTGAATTTACAACAATAGTAAACGTGTACCCATTCATGGAGTACTTCTACAGGTGCAGATTGACTATTATTTTTGATAAACTGTTCACCATACATTTTTGTTTCGGCTCCAACAAACATGAATGAGTTAAAAGCTCTTATTGAAATGAGAAGGATGAGAAAAATGGACACAGACATAGCAAAAATGACTCAGGGCCCTCAGACCCAAATACGAAGTCAAGAATGCCTTTGGGGGTGTCACACCCCTAACACAAACTCTAATGCTACGCCCCTGCCCATCCCACCCAGACATGGTAGTTCTCCCTGTGAACTCATGACAACGGTCATGTACAACCCAACGGCCTGGAGTCCCTGCCCTGGGATCATTTAATTGAAATGGATTTTCACTGCACACACTCTTCTTTGTTTCTGCTATGAGGAGCCTTAATGGCAGAGTTTTCAAATTGGTGCATGTAGGCATGGTGCCATGGTTACAATCTCGCCGTTTCCAAATCATTTATCAAGTGACTGATGGCCCGTGTACTAAGCCTAAGTCCCAAATTTAGGTGGGTAAGCCTGCAAATTAATAAAGTGAGCTGAGCCTGAGCTGAACCAATGGTCTGGCTTGGCTCTATGAGTCCAACCACAACCCAAGCCAGGAAAACATTTGGCACATATATAATGCAACAAACATAATGTAAAAATATGATACAGTCTGTTCAAAATTCAAGAAAGTGTATTTCTTTAACATGCGTAAACATTTCATCTTATTACATCCGATTAGATCACTGCATAGAGAGACATTTATAAAAAGTGATAGTTTTTAAACATGAAGTTATTGGCTCTCCCCTTACCCCCACCAACAATGCCATTACAGCATGTAAACCCTGACCATTACCTAGATTCTTATTATAGGTGGAGCATCACTATAGGCTATTAAATCAAACAGGATAGGTGTTTGTACAGCACACATCCTAACTCAAGTATTCAAATATACTTTCATGTGTGAAAATAAATAAAAACGGAGATAAAATGTTTGCCTGGGGTCACACAATTTGGGCAAGCAGGAAATCTGGTATTGATAACAGTTTATCTGGTTTCACATTTTGATATTCAGTTAAAAGATGTATATCTCTGTCTCTCTCTCCCTCTCCTTGTTTTACAACAATTTTGTTTTTTATTTTTGATGCACAACGAAAGAATCCAACACAGACACAGCAGACCCGACACAGGACCCCCAGACCCATCTCCAAAGCCTAGAATGCATTTATCTGGGGGGTGTTACACCCCAAATACCCTCCCTGAGCTAAGGCCCTGGAAATCTGCAATAAATTGATTGATCAGGCAGCATTTCCTGAAGGTTAGAAGGCGGCGATGATTTTCCCATTGCTTAAGAAACTTGTTGCTTATCCATCATGTTTGAGCAATTATCGCCCTGTTTTGCTTTTACCTTTTCTAGTTAAAATCCCATACTTGGGTATTGCCTTTGACGATAGAAGATCGTGGGTAATGCAATGCTCAATGAAAAAAAACACATTAGTGAGGGCCACAGGGGCCCTGTTGGCCTTTGCTAAACGTTTAGGTTGTAAGCCATTACCGGCCATCATGAAAATCTATAACGCTAAATGTTTGCCCATGGTGTTGTATGGGAGTGAGGTGTGGGGCTATACTAAATCTAGCAAGATCCAAATGGCAGAAAATGTATTTTTTAGAAAAGTCCTATCGCTCCCTCAATCTGCAGCATCCTTTAACATACATGAAGACTTGGGCGCTGGTTATATTTCTGACCAGATTGCTGTGGCTCCGATATTAGGATGGCTTAGAATCTGGTCACAGCAAGCTCCGAATCTAAATCAACTAATTATTCAGGACTGTCTGTCCTTGGACAATATCTTGTTTACTGGTATGTTTAATTTCATAGGCTGTACAAGTTTTATATTGTGACACTACATCATTAATGTGTGATGTGCAGATTTTAAATCCACTAGCGTTGCCAGTATGTGACTTTTTGTGACAAACTGGCAGCACTTTTCTCTGCCCCATATTTACAAGGACTTAACTAGCCACCCTGCCTGGACTTTCATGTCCTTGTGACTACAGACACTTTACACACAGCTTTATTTGTGAATAGGGCGTTCCATGTGAGTTGCTGTGGGTGTTCATGGTGGAAGATGTAATAGTAAAATATGAGCACTACAACGTAATCATCACAGGAGATTTTAATTTGAGAGGTTTGGAAAGGGCCCCCGGAAAACACATTAAAGGCAGGCTAACTGCTCAGTCTTCTTAAAAATGTCAAACTATACTCTACCCACTTCCTGATGAAATTACGATCACCCTTGTGGTGCTCTAAACCATCGTTTCGGAATATATCCACTATAGATTACATCTTAATCAATGAAAAAACAGCGGACAGGCTGAAAGAATTCCAGGTTGCCGATAGAGGAGAAAGTGACCACAGGCCTCTATGCGCAAGATTAAACTTAGGAACGGAAGCAGCAGAGCTTCTGAAAATGTTGGGAGAAACCACAGGGGATGAATGGTCAGAGCCATTAGAAGAGTAAAATGGACAACCTCTCACGAAGGGAAAATGCAGGAGTGGGCATCAATGTGGCAGGCCCGTAGACCATGGGAGACCGAATCAGAGGTGATCAGCCTCTGGGAAGAACTGACAGAAGACCGATGGCGGAAGCTGGGCAAAAATCATCGCAAGAAAATTCTCTGTCACAAGGCCAATTCATTAAAGAACCCACAGCCACCGAAGTGCCTGAGACAATGCAAAGGAGCGCTAATGAAGGCACACAGAAGTAGGAAGAAAGGAGGAACATCGGCAGAGGAAAGTAGGTGAGCAAAAGAGGAAAGAGATGGAACAAAAATGGATCACAATATTTGCCCTGCTAAAGGAAAAGAACAACGCTAAATTATGGAGGTACATCAACCGTCTGAGCTCCCAACCCAGGAGCAAGGAGAAGAACATTGCAAGCAACGAGTGGGAAGAGTAGGTAAGGGGAATATATACCAGCTACAGAGCAAGCCCCACTGAAGAACCTCCGGGGAGTAGGCACCCAGACAGCCATTCTTCCCAAGCACCCAGACGAAGCAGGACAAATGAAGCTGGAGGGCGCAGGTTTTACGAAAGCTGAAATAACGTTGGAGATCAGGGAAAATGAGGAATGATGGGGCGTCAGGCCCAAATGGCATTCCATTCATGGTCTTTAAAACAGCTCAAACACTCTTTTCCACAGTCCTCACCCCCTATACAATTTCTCATATACAACGGCAGTAATTCCACACTCATGGAAAGGATCTATCCCCTTCCCTATTCACAAGAAAGGCGACCACTCTGACCGTGCAAACTATAGGCTAGTGGCCCCGCTGGATGTAGAAGCCAAAGCTTTTGTCAAACTACTACTGAGAGATCTAGAGGATTGGGCCAACAACAACGACATACTCCCATTCTACCAGACCGGCTTCAGGAAAAATAGCGCAACAACAGATAACCTCATGGCCCTGGCCTACCTCCCAAAACGTGCTGTGAAAGTCAGGCACCCATCGCTGTTCTGCTGTTTCATCGACTAGAGTAAGGCTTTTGATAGAGTCGATAGAGGCAAACTCTGGAGAAAACTGTCATCCTGCGGGGTACCTCCTAAGCTACTGATGGCCATCATATCCCTTCATGAGGAGACTTGGGAACAAGTCAAGATAAGCCCCACAGCTCTATCAGCAAAAGCTGAAACCAACAACGGATTGAAGCTGGGTTGCGTCCTGGCCCCCCTTCTATTCAACCTCTATACAGCAGACATGGGGGCAGCCCTGAAAGAGGCAAGCCTAGTTCCACCGAGACTGGGCAAGGCGAGAATGGCAATCCTACAGTACGCAGATGACACCGTAGCGCTAGACCATACAAGGGTAGGTCTCCAAAGAGCCCTAATAGAGCTGGGGAAGTACAACAAGGAAAATCACCTGACAGTTAATCAAGGTAAAATGAAGATAATGATATTTGGCTGATACCCGCACAAAAAACAAGCGGTCTGGAAGTTGGAAGACCACCAAATTGGGACCACCGCAGCCTATAACTATCTAGGAGTTTTGCTAAATGAGAGGGCAACATCGGCAGCTCATACAAAACATCTAACTGCTAAAATCAACAAAGTAATTTGTTCAATAAGACGACTAAGCCAATGCCTGACCAGCCCCACAGCCGAACCCATGCTGAAGGTCCTCAGGGCAAAATTAATTCCAGCCATCAACTATGGGCACCTGGAATTTCCAGGAGCTTTAGACAAACTTATAGCTGCAGCGCAGGTCAAAGCCCACACGATCGTGCTGCAAGTACCCAGGAATGCTAGGAACACGAGATTACGGCTGGAACTAGGGCTCGCCAGACTGGAACTGTCCCTCCAGGGAGACCTAATAAAGTATTATATTGGAGTCCTTAAAGCACAGCACAACTCTCTAAAACATCATTTGGCAACAATCTTCAAAGAAGAGGTCTTCCCCTGGCACATCAAGCTGGGTAAAGCAATAGAGACCCTAACCATAGATCGAAACAGTCTGCCCCTAACAGAAATCCCGCATAAGGCCTGGTTGAACACCATGAGACGGCAGGTCCGCTCCATTTCTTATGAAAAGGAACTAACTGCACTCCGACACAACACCTATACGATGACACTGGACAAATCTTACATCCTGGGGAAAGTCCAACCATATCTAATGGAAGCATTAGAGGGCCCCGGGCCGTAATAAAATCCTTTTTATGAGGCTAACGGCCCTAAGAATTTGGGGCTTCAATCCAGCAGGGGCACGAACAGACGGAGCCATTTCATGTCGCCTATGCAACTACCAACGGGAATCATGGCTTCATTTACTGTGCTGTTGTCCAAAACTCATCAACGAACAACAGAGGCTGCTTCGTCCCATTTTAAGAGCCCTTGGCATCAGAACTTGTAAGGAGGCATCAGATTGGTGCTTCTCGGAAACAAAAACACACCACCTTGCAAGAGCGGCAAAATGTATTTACCAGATTGGACAAGTTCTAGACGCTAGAGTATAAAGGACTCTTAAGCTCTCAAAATCAGAGTTAATAAATGCACCAACAAATGGTTTCCGCAAACATCAATGGGCAAAGAAGACCTCGCCCGCTACTTCAAGTGCTCTGTCTGGAATCCTGCCACACTAAAATTAAGTACCCGGATAGAAAGCCGAAAGGTCTCTGCAACACAAGATTGACTGTTGGAACGGGGTTTTAATCTCATGGAAGGCACCGGGAGGGGGGTGGAAAGGGTGGGTGGGCAAGGTGGGGTTCTAATTTTAGCTTTTTACTCTAATGATTTTAACTAATCGAACGGTTAATAATAAATCAATCAATCAATCAATCACACCTCACAACCCTGGAAGCAGACACATTTCCAGCTTAACGAGGAATCGTAAACCTGGCAATGCATCAGTATGCTACGTCACACTAGGGGTGGCAGAAAGAGGCACATTGAGGAGCATGCTTTTCCTTTCTCCGCGTATCTGAAAGTTTGAAGGTGTGCTGCAGTCTACAGCACGCATTCATTTAGTAAAAAGCCTGTTGTGACCGTTTTTGTGGAGGGAGGTACCCCTTCATGCACAACAAATAATCTCACCATGACGCAGTCATCCATGCCCCATGGTGCATACAGAGGTGCATGTCAGCCGTTTCAGCACCAGAGCAGGGGAGAGCACAGGAATGCCACATTTGATTGGATATATGTGGCATTACTGTGCTCAGAACGTTACACAGTGTAGCACAGTCAAAGGGCTTGTTGTTCTGTGGCACATTCATGTAAATCTGCACCTAAAATCTCGTTATGACAACATGTATTTTCACATTTGCATAGTCATACTAACAGACATTGATCGAGTGCTTACACACTCTTTCAAGTGTGTCTGGATTTTCCAACAAACATTATACCCAGTGATATTGTGGAATGGTACAAACCAGACACAAGGGCACATTGTTCTTGACACACAAGTAGTGAAGCAGCACTCATGTTGACATGTTTGAGAGTGTTGAAACAAAGAGATTTTATTTTGAATTTAGCTTTGTGATGAATACATTGTTGAAGGACACAATCTATTCTACTTCACTGAATGAAGAAGAAAAAAAAATGTGTGCGGCACAAGTGTTCACGTTTTTCAAATGATCTTGTCTGTCCGACATTTTTTTCATCAAAGTCAAATTGTTTCTGTTGTCATATGACACCTGTGACTTTATGTCATTTTAGTGACCAGTCTTCCTCCGGAACTGTGTTGCTGACTCGTCCTACTCCTCCGAGTCGTCAGATTGGGCCTTTTTTGGTTCTGTAGCTGCAGGGTGTGTTGTCCCACTGCTACCGCCAGCAGTGGCAGAGGAGGTGTGAGGGAACACGTATTCTGGTGACATGAAGTTTGCCATTAGAGCATTCAACATCACTTGCTGATTTTTAACTACAGTCAGCAACTCCCCATAAAAGGCAGTCATAGTTGCCATGTACATGTCTTGCCGTTGCTGCATGCCTCTCATTCTCTCATCGATGTTTTCGAGGTGCTGAGCGACATCCCTGGTGCCACTTTGTGGTGGCATTTGTACATGCTTTTGACTCATTATGTTGGATATGTGAGCCAGAGATTGAGCAAGTCCTGGTGTTTGGGTGGTGCTGGCTTGTTCTGTACCAATGTTTGCCAAATCAGGATTCAGGCTTCGCAGTATGGCTTGCAGGATGCCACCCATACTCTCCACAGCCACATGAACCTCTCTGAGGAGTTCCCGTTGTAGAGCTACAGCGGTTCTTTGGAACTCTACCTGTGTGTTCTCCCAGTCTGTGCTCATATTTGTTGTGGCAGATTCTGTTGGTGGTGGTGGTTGGGGTTCAGCTGGAGCAGTTACCACACCGTTGTCACGCTCAGGAGGTGGTGTAGGTGACCGTATAGTGGTAATGAGGTCCTCCAGTGTGTCACTCTCAATGGAGGGCAGGGTGTCGTCCATTCCCTCAACAAGATTGGTGTCATCCACCTGTTGTGATGTTGAAGGTGCATCCTCTGAAAAATAAGGTGCAAATCTGTTAGTTGTGTTTGCATGTTCAATTGTAGTGAGGTTTAGTAAGAGGCATCACATGTGGCTTATCAAAGCTGATCTCTGTGTCACATTCAAGCGATCTATGTCCTGATACAAACTGATGATCAAGACTCATACCCACTTGCATGGACATTGCACCATTTGTTGTTACAGTAGTGGTG
The DNA here is from genome assembly GCF_964204655.1 of Triturus cristatus. Classification (NCBI taxonomy): domain Eukaryota; kingdom Metazoa; phylum Chordata; class Amphibia; order Caudata; family Salamandridae; genus Triturus; species Triturus cristatus. The sequence goes on from NC_140581.1 coordinate 860,971,642, forward strand.
TTGGTCATTGGTATTCATTATTACTGCCCTGTGTACATACAGTGCATTGGAAATGTTGCTCTTAGTGGTAAGTGCACTTTTCGGGCAACACTGCAATGTCAATTGTAAATTAGTGTGTGATACCAGTGTCTTGGCCTCCTTTCAAGCACAACATACTGCCAACCTAAAGATATGTGTCCATGCACATTTTGGCGACATTATGGCCCATAGGTACACATACTCACTCAAACTACCACAAACACTAGTTAGCGGAAGTTTGCGATGTCCCGGCCTATCGCCCACTAAGAACGCACTGTTAGTGATGTTATTACAATACGTTGTGACATGGCGAGATTTGCAGTTGGCTGCAATGAAGTCTGCCAGAAACACTGCTGTAAAAGTGTTAGTAATTCCACCGTTAGTAAGCAATGACTGACAAAAGGCACATTAGCGGCAAAGGAAATCAAATTAGTCAGCCCTATTTATTATGGCATCAACAGTGAAAACAAGCCTATAAGTCAACCTACTAGAACTAGGTAACTAGCATTCTTTATCATGTAGAATGGATTAGCCTGGCCCCAGTACATCACAGATCAACAACTCCCCCAAGCCCCCCAACAGCCATGATGACCATCCAGAGACCCCGGGAAAGGAGAAAATCTGGACTACACTACTGAGTACAAGTGCTTTGCTGAGCAATACCAGTGTGCATCACATCTCATTGGGCACTCCTACTACGCAATCGCATGCAAACCCATCTAAGTACAAATGAGTTTCCGGCTCAGGGTAGCATTGGTGGCCTGCTATTTGTGAGCTGACCTGGGATGCGAGGTGCAGTGTAGTTGGTGGTCTGTGTTGTTAGGCATTGAGGCATTGGTGATCACCCTTTCCTGGTGGTGTAGTCTGCCAGGTTGCATGGAGGCATGTTGCAGACTTGTGTGAGAATACACCCTGGTCCCCCTTGTAGTTGTGAATGGTACATGTCCTCCTGAGTAACAACGTAGGGAGGTACACATTGCATACCATGCACCAACAATACGTGGGCTGTACAAAGGATATTGCCAATGGTGGCCAACGCATATCTGCAGCAGAGGCCAGAGGATGGGTCACTGGCCATACGCTGTGGAGGGTGCGGACCCTGAGATGATGCAAACTTATGTTGCACAAGCACTGAAACTACACACCTAAGGGAGTTGTGTTGCATCACCTTCCTCGTGTGATTACCCAGCTGTATTGGCAGTGAATGCTGTACCCAGGCTTGTGTAAGCCCACCTAGCTGAGGATCATTCTGGCTGAGTCACAGATTTTGTGAGGGTGAATCAGATAACACCACCGTGTCGATGTCCAAGTGAGTGGAAGGTGTGAAGTGTAGTGGAGGATGCACAGGGTATAGTGGTGTGCAGGGGTAGCACTTTTGGGTGAGGGACCCCCAGTGGGGGATAATCCACTATGGTGCTGGAGCATTGGGCCCATGAATCTGAGCAGTGCTAGACGGTGAAACAAATACCATGAAGGTCATTTTTCTATGTACTAATGCTATGTTTCCTTTCTGGGAGGGAGGGTGATTGGGGCTGCTCTACTCACAATTAGGCCTAGGGCTCAGTGGTATGCCCACTAAAGTGTACAATGTCTGTTTTTTGTCCTCTAAGTCCGGCCAGAACAGTCTTGTGCACTTCCCTGTTTGAAATGCAGCCAGCATTACAGCGTGCATGGAGGACATGCCCACCCCTCAAGCCCCTGTCTGAATTCACTGTCCCTACGCGCATTAGCAATCACAACACCACATTGCAGCCTTGTGATTGACTTAGGTGAGGGAGCCTGGCTGCTTCCTGTACCTTGAAGCAGACTCAGGGAAAGTATGCCCTATTAAGTGGAAATCGCCGCCCTCAAGGGAGCCGCTGCTCTGTGTTTTTCTTTGCAGTCGGCAACCCGTCTGCACTTTTAAGAGGGGTTAGCGATCCCCTTGCAGGCAGGTGCACCCGTCTGCTAGGGGATGTCTGGGTGGGTCCATGGGCCCCCTTTCTTCCCTCCAGAGGGATGCCTGTAGGAGGCGTACCTTTCAGTGCATCTCCTATAGGCATGTTTGCCTCGGCTCCCACATTAGTAGTGTCGCACAGGCACAGAGGCATAGTGAGTTCCTCATTTGCATTGGGCCATGCCCCACGCAAATGAGGGAATGCCCTCTAATAGTAGCATTGGCGCTATCTGTGCGCCAGCACTATCTGTATTATAGAAGGGGCCGCACCAGTGTTTGCGGCCCCTTCTGTAATACCTAAATGTCCTGAGGGTGCACAAAGCAGGCGCAGACCCCTGTTGTGCCCCTAGGGCATTTCTGTAATACGGTCTGATCTTTGAGTCCCTTCGATGCTAGTAATGTTTCCTACGGTTTATATTTATTAAGATAACTTGAAAACCTTTACTCACAGTATCCGCATTTCTAATAGGAAGTGTCCTCAAGCCCACTACCATGTATTAAGTTGCTAAGAACATTGCATATAATAATTGCGAGAAATGTTATACGATTTTGGGAAGCTTGTCATGAAAGAGTCAGAGACCATGCCCTAAACCACAAAAACAGCCCTACTGACCTCTTATTTGCTGTTTCAGCTTAAAGCAACGCAATAGATTAGAAAACATTTAAATAATTCAGCTAAAAATACATATGTTTAAAATGTGTAGAATGAGCTGATCAGTAATAGCTACCACATATACTATCAAAGTAAGGTAATGTTAACCGTTTCTCGTGAGTTGCCAGTCCATGGAAATATAAGCTGCCTGTTGCATGGGTCGGCCGCCCCTCTAGCTGGGTGCACTAGGCCACTAGTGATGGTGCAGGTGCATGGGCCCTGTGCCCCTGCGGTGTCTAGATCTATTCTTGGACATTGACGGTGCAGTGGGGCAGTGGGGAGTGTGTGGTCTGGGAGTTTGTTGTTGCGAACTCCACAGCACCATACTTTATGGGTTCAGAAGTAGCGTGCTACTCGCCGAAAGAACGCTTCAGCACACTATCAAGGGTAGCAAGAGCTATATAAATGAAAACCTTTTTCTTCTTCTATCCCTCCACTATCCTTCTTAATCCAAATAACTGACTAACATACTCACCGCTCAAATTACTTTCAAATTTTCACTATACTAATTCACCACTAATCATTTATGGGTTCCGGAGTAGCATGCTATTCGTCGAAAAAAGCACTTTGATGCCTCGTCAAGGGTAGTAAGCGCTATATAAATGCAATTACAATACAATACAATACAATAATAAGCGATGGGAGTAAAATATTGGATAGATCAGTCTGATGACAAAAGGCCATAACCTCATTACAATATCTTGTGCTGTTCTTCCAAGACAAAGGGCAAAGCAGTTGTTTTCTCAGGATCAATGTTTTTGTACAAAGAAGCATTTAAAATTTCAAGGTCTCTGATCCACTGAGATCACTGTTGCAGAACCCTGAACATTCCTTGTTTGTGCGCCATTTTATGTGTAGGCTAGAACAAGTAGAACTCCGAGTCTGCATTTTAAGTATAGGCTCTGGGTAGGTGACATCCTAATACTATTCATAGGTCTTTGGCTTCTTTGTCTCCAAATTGAGGGATAGCAGACTAAATTTCCTAGAATTTTGTTGGCATGATAGCATTCTTCTCAAATAACATGCTTTAATAATTGCAGCAGTGGCCTTGTTACCTGAACTGGGATTGTACCAGTAAGCAGTGCATCCTATTGCTTTTAAAGTTTGTTAAATATAATCAGCCATTGTATTTTTGTGGAGCCTTATAGGTCATGATGTGGATAAGCGACTTTAGATAAAGCTTCTCTGTCAGTTTTATCCAAAACCTGGTCCAGTATAAACAGGTTTTAGGTGGATTAGCATCTCTGTGCTGTTTGGATCCAGTTTAAAGCACTGATGTTCCCTCGGAGTGCCTGGGGCCAGTGGCAGCATGATTCTTAAGAAAGGATATTCAATCTCCTGGAGCTCTGTGGCCTTTTCAAAGCCCTATAAATCAGCCCCATTCAAAGTTGAGGTTACTGCATTCATTTTGCACACTTCTAGAATTTATTTTATTGGCACTCCGTGGATGTTATTCTTGCAACACAGTACAGCTTCCACATTTTGTCTCATGGTGAATACCTTTTTGCCCTTTGCAAATTGCAGTAAACGCATACACCTTGATAATAAAATGTGCCGACTTGTTAATATGCAGAACAATCAAATTGAAAGTTTTCTTCTAGTGAGTTGTTTGGTTCATAACCAAGAACTTTGTTTTACTGATTTTGATGGTGCTTGGGGCTTCCAGTAGTTTTCAAAGGCCCTCAGCAGACGGAGCATGGACATCTTCGTCTGTGTTAAAAACCCTGGGGCAGATTTACAAGAAAGTGATGCATCTGTAAAGATGCGTCATTTTCCATGTGTCACCCCGAGAAACCCTTGCGCCACCATGGATGCGCCCTATGTACAATACGGCGCACCATGGCGCAAGGATTGACAGATGCGTCTGAAATTCTCACACATCTTTTGGGGCAAAAGTCACGCATTGCTGGAGTCGTGTCGCAAGCACGACGCAACTCCAGCAGTGCATTTTGAGGCCTATTCCCACTACACTGCAACACTCCTTACACCTGCTTCAAGCAGGCGTAAGGTTTTGACGCAGTGGCGTCCTAGAAGTGACACAGTAAAATCTTGTAGATTTCACTGCGCCAATTTTACGAAGCTTTCCTGCATGGGAACGCCCACCTTGCATACATTATACCTGGCGCAGGTATAATGTGACGCAGGGCTTTACAACGTGACGCATCTCCCTAGATGCATCACATTGTAAATTGGCCACAGTTTTTACACCACCGCTGCATCACACAAGTTGATGCAACGGCGGCGCAAAAGTGTTGCAAGGGGCTTGTAAATCTGCCCCCCTGTGTAATTGGTGAAAGGGAGAATCAATACTTTTTTGCCTCCTATCTTAGGAGTGTCCAAATTCAGGCCAGCAAGGTCCTTCTTATGTCATTCATATACAAAATAAACTGAAGAGGAACTGGCACATAGTATTGGCGAACGCCCACTTTAATTGGTAAGTCAGCTGTGCATGCACCCATCATTCTGTATGCTACCTTGGCAGTGGTATGGTGATGAAGACATTGCAGGACTGTGAGTGCTCTTTCAGGCATTCTTTGGTTCGTCATAGACCAAAAGAGACATCTATTGACTGAATGCAGTCTTCAGATCTATAAAAGTTAGAAAAAGAGTAGATTACTTTAAGTTCTTCTTCCCAATTCTTCCCAGCCTCCGATCATCCACAGCGTAGATTTACGGGGATTCATATACAATCCAGAGGTCACCCCAAAGATCTGCATGATGCGCAAGAGCCGTGGTCCCGTTCCATCCAAATTAGTAAGGAAGAAGAGGACGTCATCAGCGTACAATGCAATCCTATCCAACAACCCCTTAGAAGGCCTATTTTTACTGGATTTAATACAAATTACTAGATATATTTCTGGTGAGAGAAATGTATTCACGTCCTGAAGAAGGTGGTAGTTAATATTTCCACCGAAATGCATCAACGCATCTAGTGTGCCAAGTTTGAGGATCAAAGGAACACAATAGAGAAGAAATTGATTGTTATCGTGTGGCTTTACTGATTCCGTTAGGCTGGCTTAAATTAATGACATGTGATCGTCTTGTTCGCTTTTTTTCTCTCTCCCCTATTCAATCTAATTGTTGTGATGTATTTTTAACATATTTCATTTTAATTATATTTTGTTGGTTTTAAATAAGTCTGCATTGATTATTTACAAGGAGACTTTTTTGTCAAAATTTGTAACACAATCTTTTTTACTGATGTGTTTGACATCTGGCTTAATTAGCATTATGGGAGATGTATGATGACTTTGAGAGTGTGTATGTATGTAACCTGTGAATGAACAAGTGATCCAAAGGGAATTATCTTTTGACCTGACAGTCTATTACAGAGCCATGTGCCTTTGGTCCGGGGGCCCCTCTCACTGCATTGACTTTAATGAGCAAGACCAGAATCAATTTACAGTGTTTGGTGAATACATTACACAGCTGCTCTCTCTCTAACAAGCTAAAATTGAACCAGTGTAAAACTGAAGTCTTAATCATGGGGAACAAAATTAAAAAACATGGAAACTGGGATTTGAATGGCAGTAAGGTACAACAGGGAAGCTGAAAAGAAATACTTGGAATATACACAAAGGAAGGTTATCCCAATTCTCCTAAATCCCGTCTCTTATATAATTGTATACGTCACTGCTCAAATATCTCAAGTGAGTGAGCGATTGGCACCCAGGTAAACTAGTTCCCTCGCCACATTTCTTGGATATACTTTTTGGGTCCTCACCCACAGATACCACCTGTGGCCTGATTCATTATCGAACCCACACCCAACTCTCTTAGTGTGAATGGGTGGGTGCTACGTGTTTGTAAGCGGAGCACATTGAAAGTGAACGACAGGGGTTTGTATGAGTGAGTTAAAATTGCCTCATGGATCCTTAAGCACTGTTTTAATGAATAAGGTCTTGGGCAAGATTCAAAACAGTGAGATGTCGTGAGGAATCATTGGTCCTTGACATCAAAAGTGCGACATGTTTCAGCCGTATAGCTACTCCTAGGGATCAATCAGCTTTTTTCAGGACCAAGATGATACTATGTTAAATTCCTGCGTGATATGGTTCAGATTTCCAACCTATTTCAAAGCATTCATAGTACTGGCAGCAACATAGTTACATAGTTCTGGCAGCAACCTCCTTTGATAAAGCAATAACGGCCGCATTAGACAAAATTGCCCCTCTTACCAGAGTCAAAGTTAAATCTAGGACCGCCCCCTGGTTCACGGAGCAATTAAAGACAGCGAAACTATCCTGCAGGACAGCAGAGCGGAAATAGAGGAAAACCAGAGACTTAACCAACCGCAAATTATATAAAAAGATCCACCGCAGTTATATGGAGGACATCAGACAAGCAAAAAAATTGTTTTGCCTAAACAGAATAGATAAGGCGGCAAATTGGTGTAAGGAGCTCTACCAAATTCCAAAAGAATTTACAACACCTCCCACTCAGTCACTGACCTCCAACTCCCAAGAATGGACTGACTCTCTCTAAATTCTTTGATGACAAAATCATTGCCATCCATAACTCCTTTCCGCCCCAAGTAAATAACAACCACCCAGAAAATACGCTCAGCGTGTCTCCAGCCCCCCCTCACATCCTGGCTGATTTTTTTGAGTGTAACATCGAAGGAGTGGGAAAAGCTATGCAGAAAATAAAATCAGGCTCACCTACTGATTCTGTGCCACCAAAGTTTTTCCCAATCATCGCACCGGTACTGTTAGATAGTCTAACTGACCTATTTAACAGATCATTATCGCAGGCTGAGTTCCCGAAAGCATGGAAAGCTGCCAGGGTCAGAACAATTTTGAAAATCCCTCAGCCGATCCCAAACTCCTCCTAAACTATCGTCCCATTTTATTGCTCCCTTATTTTGGGAAGATGCGGGAATCTCTAGTAAATCAACAGCTCGTCATCCATCTCGAGAGCCATGGGCTACTGGATCCCTCTGAGTCGGGCTTCAGGGCTGGCAACAGCACGGAGACAGCTCTGGTCGAGGTAACAGATAAAATCAGGCTAGCTTTGGACAGAGGTCAATCATCAATCCTGGTCCTGCTTGATCTGTCCTCCGCCTTTGACACCATCTACCACAGCATTCTAGAACATCGACTCTGGGAGATTGGTGTCAGGGGGAACGCCCTAAAATGGCTCAAGAGTTACCTAACAGCCCGAATTACAACAGCACAAGTGGGAAACACCGTCTCCTGAAACAGACCAGTAAAGATTGGAGTGCCACAGGGCTCCATTCTTAGCCCTACTCTTTTTAATCTTTACATAAGACCGTTGGCCAAGGTGATCAGATCTTACGGCTTTGATGTTGTATCATAAGCCGCCGATACACAGATCTTGGTCACTCTTGGCCCAGACCCAGTGGAAACAAAGCTGCGTTTCAAAGAATGCATGTCCCATGTTGATAGGTAGATGAACACAAATCACCTTCAATTAAATGGAGGAAAGTCCGAGATTGTGCTTTTTGGCAAGGCCCAAGAACACTGGTCCCATGACTGGTGGCCCCCTAACCTGGGCCACTGTCCAACCCCAAAACAGACGGTTCGGAATCTGGGGTTCCACATGGACAACAAACTATCAATGCAAAGTCAGATTAACCATCTAGTAGGCTCCTGTTTTAGAACAATGCGTAGTCTGCGAAAGGTTTTCAAATGGATCCCTACTGAGGCCAGGAAACCATTAGTCCAGGGACTAATAATAAACTGCTTGGACTTTGGCAACGCTTTGGTGTCCTCAATTAATGAAGGCCTTCTCACAAGGCTTCAGATTTTGCAGAGCGCCGCAGCTAGGCTGGTTCTCAATCTTCCGCCCAGATCCCCTTCGGCCCCCAGCCTAAGATCCTACACTGGCTTCCAATCAGAAAGCGGATTCAATTTAAAATCCTCTGACTAGTACACAAAAACATGCATGGAATCGGCCCGGCATATTGGTCCAAAAAACTAAGGTGGTACCAGCCTTGTAGGTCCCTGAGATCCAGTAATGAATCATTACTCACACCTTTCAGAATCCGCGCCGCCAGAAGCGGAGGAAGGTCCTTTTCTTGCCCCCACATTCTGGAACAAACTTCCCAGAAATCTGCGCACAATCACTGATCACAATTGCTTTCGCAAGAATCTAAAATCATGGCTATTTGACAACTAATCAAGCAATCTTTCAGAGCTGTCTGCAAGCGCCATGAGACTTCCGAGTGATATGTGCGCTGAACAAATGCCCCTGATTTGATTTGATTTGATACTTTTAAGAAGCATGCATGCAACATACAGACCATACTTTAGGACGTTTTCCTTGGTACAGCCATAGCTGAAAAGAGAATAAGTGTCAAAGTAATGAGTGCATTAGAAATTTCATATTGGATATCATATTGCTTAAGGCACAATCTCCCTTTAGAGTGCGGTAAAGCATGCTAAATGTGTGAATCACCCCTCAATGCGTTAAGTCTAAATCCACAAATCCACACAGTCACAAGTATGTACAAAGGCAAGGCACAGTCTTCAAAACAAGCATTTGCAATGCAATAGGTCTCGCATTACTGCTAGTTTGAGGTATTAGTGTTGCAAATAATAATAAAATGCCAATAGCTCATACTTTCAGTAATGCGAGATCTAGTGCATTGTAAATGCTTGGGTAGTGAGCCCGGAACCAGCATTTTATGTCTCAGTACAGTACCGCAAGTGGCTTCTAGAGGTTTCTAGTGAGCAAGGCACCAGCATTGGATGTCTCGGTGCAGTACTGCAAGCTGCTCTTAGAGGTCCCTAGTGAGCAAGGCACCAGCACTGCATGTCTCGAGGAAGTATCACAAACTGCTCCTAGAGGTCCCTAGTGAACAAGGCACTAGCACTGCACATCTAGGTGTAGTACCACAAGCTGCTTCTAGAGGTCCCTTGTGAGCAAGGCACCAGCACTGTATGCCCAGGTGCAGTACCGCAAGCTGCTCCTAGAGGTCCCTAGTGAGCAAGACACCAGCAAGGCATGTCTCGGTGCAGTACCGCAAGCTGCTCCTAGAGGACCCTGGTGAGCAAGGCACCAGCACTGCATGTCTTGGTGCAGTACCGCAAGGTGCTCCTAGAGGTCCCTAGTGAGCAAGGCACCAGTACTGCATGTCTAGGTGCAGTACCACAAACTGCTCCTAGATGATCCTAGTGAGCAAGGTACTAGCACTGCGGACCTCTTTTGGTCACATATGGTACTGCACCCTGCAGAAGTCTTGGTAAAATCCACCGTACCCATAATTCATTGCTTGCAAGACAGTACTAAGAGTACATTCAAATAGTTATGTCCATATATACAATTAGTAGCTTTGAAATGTGACAAAAGATTTATTATTATTAAATCTGTTTATTGGCATTTCTTAGTATTAAACAAAATACACAGTACATTTTAAGATCCGGATGACTTACATTTGAAATAGACTCAATAGTGCATCTCTGGCCATGTATGCATCAATTAATGGGAGCGGGCTCATCACCTAATCTCTAATAAAGAAGAACATTGCGGGCCTCTCGACTAAAATACTAACACAACGTCCCCTTTGAAAGCATGTCGCTGAGGGGCCTCACCAAGATAAGCCTGTAGTATTTCGCCCGCTCACCCCCTACGTGCTCCCATAAACAGTTGACTAACCATAAGGAAATGGGGCAGAACAACAAACTCCCAGGTAAAACAACAACAGCAGATTCCGGCCTTCGCTCCAGCAACCTCTTATTCTATCCCCTGCTCCGGCCCCCCCCACCCACCATCCCCGTGCCCTCTATACAGGCTGTGTGAGCAACACTATCTCCTTTCCCTTGTGCCCCACCTAAGCAACCAGGCCCCTGGTACAACACTTCATGCCCCACCCTCAGCCTGATTGTCGCCCCGCTCCACACCAGGGGCGCCCCCATCTCACCCCCGCCGAACCCCTCGGTGTCCCCTTCAAGTCGCATCATGGCCTGTAGGAGTGCATCCCATTGACTCGCTATTGGTGTTTGCCTGAGGCCTAGTGTTTCCTCCCGCAAAAAGGCCGTGCCCTCCGCCCTTGCCCACACCAGCAGCGAACCCCTCCATGCTCGCGCATGAGGCGGTTCCGCCGCCTTCCAGCGCTTGGTAAGCAGTCGCTTCGCCACCACCAGTCCCAGGTCAGTAAACCTGGAGGCGACCCTCGTGGAGGGGGTTCTGTGAAAAAGGTGCAACAAGTAAACCGGCCATTCAAATGGGAGTCGACGGCCCGTACATGCATTGAGCGCTCCATGAACTGTCCGCCAGTACGAATCCAGCGCGGGGCAGCTCCACAACATGTGACCCAGCCCAGCATCCAGTTCCCCGCAGCGAGGACAGCCCACATCCGCACGGTGGAAATTCCGATTGACAGAATCGGGTGTGAGATACGCTCTATGTAGAATAAAGTATTGTATTTGGCGGAATCGCATGTTTCTGGGGATCTTCGTCGGGCCCTGCAGCGCCCTGTCCCACTCCTTGTCTGCCATGGGCCGGGCTAAGTCCGTTTCCCACTTACGGTGCAGTGGGGCTAGACTAATCGCTGCGTGTGTACGCAGAGAGGCTGCGAACCACCGCATCATGTGCCTCCCACGCCCCTTGACATGGAGATATTGCATCGTGAAGTGCTGCTCCGGTTCCTCGCTGAGATCGCCCCACCAGTTCATCAGCGTCGCTATCAGTGAGCGGTGACGAAGAAAGTGGCCAGGCGGTAACCCCGACACCTCCACCAGCGAGGCAAATGATAGGAGAACACTGTCCCGGTAAAGGTCCCCCAATGTGTGAATGTACGCCGTATGCCAGTCTGCGAGCTCGACAGCACACAGCACCCTCCGCCCACTTGGAGAACCCTCTATCGGTATGGCTGGGGCGTATGGGATACGGTTCCGGGTCAGGTAGAGAGCACATCGATAACATTGGTAGGCCACCTTGACGAGAAGAGGCACCGGCTTTAACCCCTTTGCGGCCGGATGGAACAACCCGGTGATACCAGCCAAGGAGATGGGGGGCGCTGCGGTCGCCGCGTCGTCACGTTCTCTGTCCGCCAACCACCGAGCCACCCACTGTAGCTGCGCCGCCAGATAGTAATATGCAAAGCACGGCATTGCGAGCCCCCCCTGGCCAGAGGGGAGGCATAGCTTGGGTAATGCAACTCTGTGGCGTGCATTACCCCATACAAAGTCTCGAAGTGATCGCTCTAGGGCTGCAAAGAAGGATGCTGGTATGTAAACGGGCAGATTAGCGAAATAGTATAGTAGCCTGGGTAGAATCACCATTTTGATTAAGGCGATTCGCCCCGTAACCGCGAGAGGGAGGGTGCCCCAGAACCGCATCTGAGCCCTGACCGCTGCTACCGCCTTGCCCAGATTGCCCTCCACGAGATCCGCCGGTTGCCGATATATTTGGATACCCAAATAACGGAAGGTGTCCGGCTGCCACTTGACCAGCACGCCCCCGAGATGGTACTGCGAGTCCCGGGTCTCGGCTCGGAACGCATTGAGACACGACTTAGCGGCATTCACCCGGAGACCTGAAAGCGCGGCGAAGTCGGACAGGGCGCGCTCCAATTCCACCGGGATGCACGCCACATCTTTGACAAAGACCAGAAGGTCATCCGCGTAGAGTGAAACCCGGTGGGTCGCATCGCCCAGGGGGATGCCGTCCGTCAGTACTCTACGAAGCGTAGCGGCCAAAGGCTCCATTGCGAGCGCGAAGAGGAAGGGCGAGAGAGGGCACCCCTGCCTAGTACCGCGACCGATCGGGATGGCGTCAGAGATGTAAGGCCCAGTTCTCACCCTCACCACAGGGTTCTTATAGAGGAGTGCCGCCATCTGGAGGAACCCAAGGCCCAGCCCATAATGTGACAGCGTCGCCACTAGGTACCCCCACTCAAGACAGTCGAAGGCCTTCTCTAGGTCTAGGACTAAACAGCCCGCCCTAGGCCAGTGTTGCGCCCCATCAGTGGCCACCCGAAAAAACCGCCGCAGATTAAGAGAGGTGCTGCGCTTTGGCACAAAACCATTTTGGTCTCCGTGTACCACCGCCGATACCGGTGTGGCCAGCCGTTCCGCCAATAACTTGGCCAGAATTTTGTAGTCCGCGTTAAGAAGGGCAAGGGGGCGGTAGGACCCCAGGATGGTAGGGTCACGGCCAGGCTTAAGCAGGGAGACCAAATAGGCCTCTCGCATGGAGGCAGGTAAAGTGGACTCTTCAAGGGCCGCAAGATAGAGAGTATGCAGCTTGGGCACTAGGGACTCCCGGTAGGCCTTGTAATACTCTGCCGGAAGTCCATCCGGCCCCGGTGCCTTTCCAGAGGCCAAAGAGGCCACCGCATCTCCTATCTCCACTACTGTGAGGGGGCATTCCAGTGACTCTTGGTGCTCTTCGGGAACCGTGGGCAAGTGGGCCTCCTCCAGAAACCGATCTAGATCCTGTGCCTGCCTGCGCCCCGCTGAACTGTATAGAGCCGCATAGTGCGCCGTCAGTACTTGATGGATCTCCCACTGTGTGTATACCATTACCCCGTCAGGCCCACGAATAGAGTCTATCGGGGCGTGCACCGCCTCCTGCCTAAGCAACCAGGCTAGTAGCCGCCCTGCCCTATCGGACGTGGCGTGTACCCGAGCCGAATGAGCCGCATAGTTGTGGCATCGCAGCCGCTCAAGTAGTTCAGCATGACGCGTCCGGAGCCGCGCCAGTCGGATCGAGTCCCGACCTCCTCCCTCGCCGTGGCGTTCAGACGACAGAAGGCGAGACTCCAAGGCAGCGAGCGACAGTGCAAGCCGCCTACAGATATTCCACACCGCCCCTAGACAGTGTCCCCGTATGGTGGATTTGTGCGCGTCCCACTCCGTCAGTTCACTACCTGGCATCCCCTCGTTCAGGTCAAAGAACTGCTCAACCGCCGTGCCCAGGGAGGCGCGGAACTCAGCATCCTCCAGAGCTGCCGACTGCAGTCGCCACGTTGGGACAGGGGGCCGCCCGGGGTCCCAACGCAGACACAGACTAAGAGGTTTATGATTCGAATGGGTCCGGCCCAAATATTCTGCCTGGCCTATCAGGGGAGTCAAAGAGTGAGAGCCCACCACCCTGTTGAGTCGGACATGAAGGTCGTTTACCGCCGAGTAGTACGAATAAATGCGGTCGCCGGGCTGCAGGCTGCGCCACACATCACGTAAGGCCCAGTGCGACAGCCAGTCAGTGAGGCTCCTCGCATTCGAAACCGCCTGCTTGCTGCGGAGGGGCGGGTAGGACCTATCTAGATGCGTATCAACGACTGCGTTAAAATCCCCACCGAGTAGCCAGGGAATGCCCGCGTATGGTGCCAGCACCGCAGAGAGATGATCTAAGAACGATGGCTGGTCGACATTCGGGCGTATAGGGAGCCCATTAGCACGTGATGTCCATGAAGCTTCCCCCGGATCAAGGTGTACCGCCCGGAGGGGTCCACCACTGTGTCTGTGCATGTGAACGGAGTGCCCGCCCTTACCCAAATCAATGTGCCACGGGTGTGTGCGGAATAAGTGATCCCGTAAAGTTGACCCCTCCAGCGAGTTCGCAGCCTATCAAGCTCCGGCTGTGTCATATGGGTCTCCTGGAGGAGGGCGATGGCTGCCTTATGTCGCTGCAGATAGGCAAAAACAGAATAACGACGTGCCGGCGTGTGCATACCCCTTATGTTCCATGTAATTACCACAGTGTTAGCCATCTAAGACAAGCAAGGACTATGTAGGACACAGGACCAGGGTCGGGTCGGTTAAGGGGGAAGACCTCGGTTTTGGGTGTCATGCCGGTATGCTGTAACAAAATAACAAGTAATGGAACTTCGGTGTGCAGCTGGGCGCACTTAACAAAACCCAAGAACTTTGTAACTGTCAGGGCAAACCACAGCACGGGCATTCGTCCAAACTACAAGCCTAATGTCTATGGAAAACTAAGCCAGGTGGTGGCTAGTGGGCGCTCAGGGCGATTGTAACGGTCGCAAGTTGCTATGTCACTGTGCTTCCCCCACCATCACCTTATGTGCCTTCTAAGCTGCTAGCGATGCCGAGCCCGCGCGAGTAGTCATACTGTGGCTGCACTCGCCGCCGACTGCTCATAACATGCGTGTCCCTCCCCCAAGGGGGAAATGCCCCGTCGCTCATTACCTCACCCACCGAAGGCGCCCCAGCCGATCTGCGCGCGCCGGTGCGAGGAACCACACTATGTCCAACAGAGGAGCAGAGGGGCCTAGAGCCTACCCCCACACCCAGTCCCATTCATTCCATCCCATTCGCATGCACACACCATTGCCCCAGTGGGCGATGGTCACACAATGATATCAGCTGTTTGAGGTGTCACCACTGGTAGCATTTGATCTTCCAAGAGTATGGCAGCCGGGGAGGAAGATCTACTAGTCTCGGGGTCGCTATGTTCATGAACTATCGCGTCCCCCTGGCTGCTCACAGACCCCAGGGTCGCCACCGCCTCCAGGGCTTCCTGGCGTTCCAGACGCATCTTTTCCGGGCTGGGTGCCACGGCAAGGGCCGACCCCATCCCTCTGCGGGTTTCCCTCCGCCGCCTCCGCCGCGATCTTCTCTCCTGCTGCCCATCAGCTCCCAGATCCGTGGACCTCTGACCACTGTGCAGACCCACCTCCTCCAGCCAGTTCCAGACATTGGACGGGGCATCAAAGAAACGGGTCCCCTCCTTCGCAACCACTCGGAGACGCGAAGGGAACAGCAGGGAGTACGGAATCTGTAGTTCACGCAGCCGGCGCTTCACCGCTAAATAGTTGCTCCTCCGTTTCTGGACCGTCGCCGTACAGTCCGGGAACATCATCACCGGTCCACCGCCTACTACACTGGCGTCCAACTTCCTGGCTTCACGAAGCACCACATCCCTATCCCGGTAGTTGAGGAGTCTGAAAAGAAAGGGACGCGGCCGAGCCCCGGGGATAGGCCTCCGCGCCGGGACCCTGTGTGCCCGTTCTACCACAAACTGTGGGGAGAGCACCCCCGAAGGAAGAATGTCTCGCAGCCATCCCTCCACAAACTGTTCTGGGTGCCGCCCCTCCTCGCCTTCCAACAGACCCACTACTCGGATGTTGTGGCGCCGTGAGCGGCCTTCAGCATCCTCAGCACGGTCCTCCGGGGTATTAACTCGGTCAATCAGGTCCTGTAAGGTTGCGGTGTGGCTGCGCACCACCGGTTGAACGGCCTGAAGCATTTGGCTCTGCTGAGCGACGGAGTCCACCAACTTGCGGTGGTCAGCATGGAGGAGGGTGAAATCCACTGTAACTTTATCAATGCGGGATTCCAGGGAGGTCCTAGTCTGTTCCAGGGTGTTACCCAGACGGTCCACTGCCGCCAGCATGGCGTCCATTTTGGCTTCAAGCGACGACGCAGGCTGCTCCGAACCTCCGCCAGGGCGTCCCGGTGCCATGCCGGAGCCCTCCACCCTCGGCAGTCCCTCGCTTAGCTTGTTCCTCAACCGCCCCATAGCCAACTGTTGTGCTGACGGCATTCGCGGTCCTCTCTGGTGCACGTCAGACAAGTTCAGTCGTCAGCACCGCTACGTCAGAGCACTAGAAGATTAGCATCCCCTCTCCACCACCATTGCCGGAGAGGGAGAGGGTCGCGAGACCCCCTCAGCATCTGTCGCCAACCCGGTGTCCTCTGCCCGGCGCCTCCAGGCACCCGAAGCTGTCAAAGCCGCCCGCGTTGGTCTCGCAGTAGAACAAAGACCCCCTCCAGGTGTCTCTCCTCAGCCCCGTCGCGGGTGCCTCTTATCTGTCAGGTCCATCAATGTTCCACTTCAGTTGTCTGCACACATCACTCATGGGCTGCCAGCCAGTGCAGCCCTAACCACCTGACAATCTACTTGGTACAGGCCCAGCGGCTCGCCGGCCGCAGCTATGCCCCGGTCCGCTGCTCCATCACCATCAGTCGGTGCCGCTCCCTTGTACAGAGCTCTCGCCAGTCGATCACTGCCAGTCCCCGCCGGCTAACTCACTGACCTTTCGTCGCCTCCTGTTCGCAGCAGGTGCAAGGAAATCGAAGCCCCACCGCAGGTTGACGACTCCCCAGGGGGCACACGGTAGTGCCAGGCATCCTCCCCGCCATGGGAAGCAGGCGGTTCCCCACTCCTTGTGCGGCCGCACCCCACAGCAGGGGCAATGTTCGTCCGTCAGGCCCACTAGTCACTCAGTCTCTGGGCCTCAAGGTTGCTCTCCACAGCGCCGGGACGGCCCGTTCCCTTTCAGCTGCCCGCACTGAGCTCCAACGGGCTCTTCGACTCTGCACACGGGGAGGCCCGCTCCGCCACCCAGACCTCCCCGCCGCTTCCTCAGAGTTCACCCTCGCGCCGGGCACCAGCCCTGTATGCCTCACCTAGGCCGCTCCGATAGATAGTCCATTAGGCCTCACCGGGGGGTCCGATCCGATCAGGGCGTCCTGCCACTCCCCGAAGCAGCCGCCTCAGGCTCTCCCCTCGATCATGCCGCCATGATCCGCCGTCCGCAGCACCTCCCGTGGGCGAGACCCACCTCGGCGACTCCCGCAGCTCCAGCACTTCCCCCGTGTAGTCGCCGCAGCTAGATCAGCTACCGGCTTCGCCTCACGTCGCCAACTCCTGCACTGGCCTCGTTGTCTCTGTGGGCCGCTGGCAGCTCGCGTCCTCCCTGTGTTGTGCGGCCTATGCGGCCTAGCCGCCTCGTGGCGAGCCGCGGGCTGGAGTGCCCCTCATAGCCAGCCGCCACCTGCAGCCCATTCAGTGCTTTTCACCGGGCCAGCTACCGGAGCTGATATCGGAGGCGGCGGGCCATCCCCGGCCCTGAATTTTCCCCACAAAGCCGCCGGAGTTCTTCACATAGCAGCGGGTGGCGTCCGCAACCCCGTCTCGCGCTGCTGGCAGGATAATTCAAAGGAGAATGGCACCAGGCTGTGGGAGCCTTATGCGCTAGCGGCCATCTTGTCCGCGCGCCCCCTAGCGCCCCCGTGACAAAAGATTTATTACATTCATTTCGGATTAGGTTGTACTCTGTGTGGAGCTGATGAATGGAAATTTACAGACGGTCTCATATAAATGTGAGATATTCTAATGAGCGAAGTAACTACTGCCAGCCTAGCTTAGGATCAAGTGTGTGTCTTGCCTGAAGCCTTTTAAGAAAATAGTGCCTTGAGACTTTAATTAAAACCTAGGGAGTAACCACACATGTACCAGGGGGTGTCCTCATGGGAGGTTACAGAAAGAGACAAGGCGGTACTAAGGAGGGACTACTAAACCTATCGACCAATGAAAAGCCACCATTTACAAAGAAGAGGGACAGGAGCCAATTAAAAAGATGGGCGGAAAGTGGGTGGAGCTTTATGCCCATATCCTAAATACAGCATGTCTTGAAGAGACAGCGCAAACGCAGCCTAGGCGAGACCTAAAAAATAAATCAAGAATGAACTTAAGACAACCGTGTACAACATGCACACATAGAGTGGTAATGGTTCAGTCTACCTGCAGGGGTTTTTCCGAATTGGCGGCAACGAAAATGGGGCTAGCACTCTACAAACCATGAGAATGAAGACTTGAGCATTGAACGTCTCCTAATTGGGTTTTTCTGTAGAGGAAAAGACGAAGCCTATCCCCTTGTGGAATTGTGTATTCAAACCATCTAGATGGAATCAGAATAGGGCTCTAGAAAGTGTGGCCCTACCTCTTCCTTTTCTGAAAATAGTAAAAAGAATATAAGAATAACCAATTGTCCAACAGATCAGGACACATAATTCTCAATATTTGCTGATTTAATAGAGGAGTTAATTCCTAGAAGTGTCTATTTACTTGACGCGAGTTGAAACACGGATCAGGTGCCTTTGGAACTAGAGGGCATCCCACGCCATATTACACATAGAGAACCCCTGCCTATCGCCGCTCAGACGATAAAGACATTTCTAAAAATGTACTGGTCCTGATGAAGGAGACGTGAAATTTGTATGTAGTCTCCGAAACGTGCGTAGACCAATAACCATACATCTGGGAGATCCATAGAAGAATCATATGTCAATGTTCTCACTAAAACACTCCATGAATTCTCAAGAACTCTACTAATTTTTGGATCACAACCCAAGCAGGATCTCACACCAGATGTGGTTCTTATTTTTAATTAAAATAAACCTTTTTCTGTGGAATGACTGATGGTATGTAAGAGTAGAGTGACAGGTGAGAATGATAGTGTGATGGTTTTCCTTGGGGGTTTCTTTCTAATGTCTCTTCAAACTGTTTTGTCTTTCAACTTTATAAATTGTTGTAATCTAATGTGGAAACATTTTTGTGGAAATGTACAAATGATATATAAAGTACATGCTAAAAGAAAGTATATGAATGTTTTGTTATAAAAAAGAAAATAATAAAAAGATGAAAAAGTAAGCTGTTTTTGAAATGATATTGTACTCTGGGGATTTCTTAAAGTATAAGTGACTAGTACTGTAAAAATAAGATAGGTCAGATAAGAGGTTTTTCCTTTACTTGTTTTTCTCCCCTCCTCTTGGACCTAAAAGCAACTAGGGGAACCCTTTTTCACACACACTTCAGTCTACCTTCATGGCATATTTATTAATAAGGCATCGTAGGGTTTTGCCGGAGGGACAGTCCACGTAGTCAAACATTGAAAAGAGGACAACAGATAGTTTTTTTTTTAGTAAACCTAGTCAAATGGTCCCGCTAATCAAATGGTGCAAAAGGATTGAGGCACTTACTTCCTCATGGGAACGTGCCCATATTGTGACCTGCATATATCCCTGCACCTCTGAATGTTAACTTGCCTCGCACTTTCTGACGATTAAAAGAGGCTCAGCAGCTAACTTCACTTGATCACTGTGTCTGTCACGTGATTGATTGGGCCAAAATATCTGTTAAACCAGTACTAATCATGTTGATTAAAAGATTTTTTAAATAAGTAAAGTGCTCACCCTAATAGCACTCAGTGTTGGGCAGAAGGAGAGAAAGAAAATAGTGTAAAATGAGAGGTTTGGGACTCGGAACAGTAGGCCCGACCTCACTGATGACGTCTCCGTAGGGATGCGTCAACAGTGCCTCAAAGCAGGGAGGCTGGGAAGTGTGGTACCGCTGCCTGCATTCGTGTTAGCACACATTGCTCGATAGTGCATGAGTCACCCGCACATTGAAGGTGCCTGCTAGGAATGGTAGTCCCAGTATTTCTGATCACAAATACTTTCTCCAGAGGCCACTGGTGTATGTTTAAAGAATCCCACTCATTTAATTGTTTTTTAAGAGTAAAAAATTAATATGGGGTCAGAGTTGTAGCTGCAAGGCCTGAGGGCAGTACTGCCACTCCTCCTTTGGATATGTCATTCAAAAGGAATTTGTTTAAATTGGAAAGAGACCACCACCGATGGACCCCAAATATGGTTAAAACATTTTAATAGAGCTACTGTCAGTCATAGTGAAATACAACTACAAGTATGCAGTGGAGTACTGCCACTACCCATATGGACATTCAAGGACCTGCCTCTCAGGTGTATCTCTACTCTTAACATTTTCCTGCACATCTTTCTTGCTCTGGGGAGTAATGTTTTATTAGCATGCACTTTTATAAGGTTTTAAAGGGGAAGTGAACCTTATAGGAGTTCCAGGATATTCCACCATGAAATTTCATCATTAAGGCCCCTTATATGGGTGGACAATTTGTAAATCCACCTTTGTTCTTTTTCAAAGAGAATTCATTCTAGGTTCATTGATTCTGCTGTGACTTGTTCCAGGATGATCCATCTGAGGTAGTTCACTGTATGTTTAGTTGTGATAAAGTGTTCTGCCATTTTTTGCTACTGTGTCAACACCATATAATACTCCTGTGTCCGCTGATTCTGGTGCTTACCAAGGGTAAGGTCCTAAAGTATTGTCTGTATTGCACGTGCATGCTTCTTTTTTTTTTTTTGAGTTTAAAGAAAGTTTATTGAAAATAAGCAATAGATACATCAAAAATACAATCTAGCATACAGAAGTAATATCAATAGAAAATAAACTATATATACTAAGGAGAGAGAAAAAAAAAAGAGGGGAGAAGAAGGGGGGGGAAGGAGAGAAAAAGAAAAATATATGCAAGTCCTATAACAATACCATAGAACAGTATTATACACCAAGTATAACAGATACATTGTAATGAACTCACTACCACGAATTCACTTATATATTGAGAGTATATATAAAATAGCACAACATTTAAATTACCTTAATGGAATTAAACTTAATTTAAGGGGGCTTGGAAACTTCTTCTATGGCAGGAACATGGGATGGCAATGATTGAGCAGATAAATCTAAAAAACTGGTAACAGGAAGCCATAACAAGTCACGTTTAATAGCCAGAGTAATCGGGTAAACATAAGCTCTATCTAACCTATGATTATAACAAACGCCATACCACCAGGCTTGAAAAGAGACATTAGAGGCATTTTTCCACGACTTAGTGATCTGTTGAAAGGCAACAGCAATGAGTAAGTAAATAATAAGAGTATTAAGGGAAGTGGATGAAGGCCAAACTTCCGCAACACTACCTAGAAAAATGTGAGAGAAGGAAAAGGGGATATGTGTGTGAAATATTTTGTTAATTTGTTGCCAAACTTTAATCCGAAATTGATGAATGACTGGGCAAGTAAATAACATATGTTTAAGGTCTGCAACAGGAGCTGGGCATGACCAACAAGTGGAGGGAGAGATAGGGTTAATCTGATGTAATTTGGCTGGAGTAATTAATAGTCTATTGTATATAAAAAATAATGTTTGTGTAGTATTTGCTGCTCTAGAAGATTTCCTTATCTTAATCCAGATGTTATCCCATACTGACGTGGAAAAGGAAGTGCATAAGTCGGATTCCCAATTAGTTTCAACTGCAGATTTGTCTCGAGTCTGATTAGCATGCCTCAATTTATTGTAAATTTGAGAGGCTGAGGGGTTCGATTTCAAGAATGAAATCGTAACAGGAGAAGAGAAGCCGGAAGCTTATCATAGGAACTTTGGGCAGCTGAGGTCAGTAATTTGTATTTAGAAAGAAAGGAGGAGGGAAGAGAGAAGCGCTGTTGCAATATACGGAAAGGAATGCAAGTATCGCCTATGAAAAGTTGATGAGTCCATTTAAGACCAAGATTGAACCATTCTTTCCAAAAAAGGGTCCGATTTTTGATCTTAATACGAGTGTTGTACCAAATCGGTGATTGTAAGAAATTGGTACGGTCATCGAAACCATCCAGCATAAGAGGATGAAGAGTTTTACGAATATGTTTAAGAATAGGAAAGGAGAATTTCTGAGGAGTATTCGATATGGATAAAAAATCATCAAATGAGAGAGGGTAAATGAAAGAGGATTCAATATCTACCCACAGAGGCAATGATAACAAATCAGTCGTATTTTGAGATAGTAGGGGAGAAGAATTCTTAAGAAAGAAGGAAGTATGGTATAATGCAAAATCAGGGAAATTAACCCCACCCAAATTTTTAGGTTGTTTAAGTTTGGAAAAGGACATCCTAGATTTTTTGTTCTGCCACAAAAATTTTGATAAAATAGTATATATTTGTTTGTAACAAGATTTAGGGATGTTAATAGGCAGATTAGATAAGAAAAATAAGATGATAGGGACCAACATCATTTTTATAGAATCCAATCTACCCCACCAAGATAAAAACAAGGGATGCCATCTTGTTGTGGAACTAATTAAAGTCGATTGGAGGTTTTTAAGATTGAGCGATACAGTTTCCTTAATAGAAGGGGTGAACCATAAACCTAAATATTTAATTTTGGTAGAGTTCCAATGGAAAGAAGAAGATACAAAATCAGCATGAAAACAATATTTATTTAATGGAAGAATTTCATTTATCCACATTACGTTTATAACCTGAAACAGAAGAAAAAGAAGAAACTTCTGAAAGAAAAGCCGGTAGGGAGGTCTGAGGATTAGATAGAAATAAAAGAATATCATCAGCGTACGCCGAGATCTTTAAGTGCTTATCCCCATAAGGGAAGCCAGTAATATTGCCGTTCATCCGGATTTTAGATAAAAAGGGTTCTAACGTCAAAATAAATAAAAGGGGAGAAAGAGGACACCCTTGTCTGACGCCACGGAGAAGTGGGAAAGAGGAAGAAACAAGGCCATTAGCTAAAATAAACGATCTCGGAAAAGAATAAAGTAAAGAAATATAGGATAAAAATTTAGGGCCAAAACCAAACCAAGTAAGAGTCGAAAAAATAAACTGCCAATTAACCCTGTCAAAAGCTTTTTCAGCATCCAAAGCTACAGCTGCTAACGAAGACTTATGGGATTGAGATTTACTAAGGACATTGAAAAAGAGGCGAGTGTTATCTGAGAGATGACGACCTTTAATGAAACCACATTGCTCTTTGCCAATTAAATGAGGTAAAATATTGTCCAAACGAAGTGCAAGGATCTTTGCAAAAATCTTATAATCTAGATTGATTAGAGAAATAGGTCTATAGTTCTTACATAATGTATGGTTTTTACCCTCTTTTGGAAGAAGGCCAATCAAAGCCTCCTGAAAAGAACCTTCAGATTTTCGGGAAGATATAAAAAACAAGAATAAGTTGAGTAATTTAGGGATAAGTAATTTGGAAAAGTGGGTATAAAATTCTATGGTAAAACCATCAGGACCTGGCGCCTTTCCCTTTTTAAGTGACTGAATAGCAGTAAGAATATCCTTGATCTGGATATCAGACTCTAAAACAGAGAAATCAACATCTAAAGAAGGAGGTGGAGGAATGGAAGCTAAGTATTGATCAATGTCAGATAAAAGAGGAGTAGATTCAGGGGTATATAGGGATTTATAGAAGTTAGAGAACTCCGAAAGAATGTCTTCATCTTTATGAAGCACGGCATTAGCAGAGGATACAATAGAATCAATTTTAGTACGTTCCTTTTTGATCTTGAGATATTTAGCAAGAAGGTTGCCAGATTTGTTCTGCGCACTATAAAATTTAGCACTAGACTTGAGTAAATATAAATTTGCAGAATCAGTAGAAATCTTATTGAAAGAGAGTTTAGCATTAATTAATTCTTTCAAGGTAGACTGACTTTTCGATGAGTAATAAAGATGTTCCAGTTTTTTGATTTGTGAAGTAAGTGCTTGAGAGGAAAGAAAAGCTGCACGTTTTTTTCGGCCAACAAAGGATATAATAAAATCTCTAGAAGCAGCTTTAAAGGAATCCCATACAAGTTGAGGAGATAATTGAGGGGATTCATTTTCTTTAAAGAATAAAGAAGCGAATTCGAGAAAGGCTGGCGGGAACTTAGGGTCTAAAAGAAGAGAGTTATTGAATCTCCAGCGTCTATTACCTTTAGTGGGAGGGAGTAAATCTAAATTCAAGGAAACTGGGGCATGATCAGAGAGTAGAATAGAGCCTATGTCCGAATGAGAAATGTGTTGAAGAAGAGCTTTAGAAATAAAAAGATAATCTAGTCGAGATTGGGAGGAGTGAGCAGGTGAGTAGTAAGTATACTCTTGTAGTGTGGGGTGACAAAGCCTCCAAGAGTCTACAAGAGCTCTTTGAGAAATAGCAGACATAAATTGAGAATGCATAGAGGACGGGACAAACCTGGAGCCGGAATTCCTGTCAATAAAGGGATCCACAATCATATTGCAATCCCCCCCAAAAATTAAATAATCATCAGTACATTGCATTAAACGGGAGAGAATTTGAGGCCAAAACAATTTATCTGGGGAAGTGGGGTCATAAACATTAAAAATGGTGAAAGGAATCTTGTTAATTAGCAAAGAGACCACAACCCATCTACCCTCTGAATCATTATCTTGACTTATGAGTTGAACATCTAAGCGTTTATGACAGAGAATAGCAACGCCATTGCGTTTTCCAGAACCTGGTGATGCGAAAACATTGCCCACCCAACATCGTCTCAATTTAGTTACCTCAGTGTCTGGAATATGAATTTCTTGTAGAAGAACAATATCACCTTTTAAGTTTGCAATATGAGACAAAACTCGTTGACGTTTGATAGGAGAACCCAAGCCTTTAACATTCCAAGATATAATGTTTAACGACATAATAGATCTTATTTAAACATATTCAAAATTGTTCGTAAAAGAATGTATTGTGCATAAAGACAGAAGTAATCAAGAAGCACAACAAAACATGAAAGCAACTTCTTATTGTGGAAAAATAGCAGTGAGAAACAAAGAAGATCAGGAAACAGTGTAGAGAAAAGAGAGTGAGAATAAGAGAAACGTTGTAGACGAATGAGAAATATAAAAGGACAACCAGAGATAGAGAAGAACAGAGGAATAAGGAGAAAGGAGGGAAAGAGAGAAAGAAAGAAATAGGGAACAGAGGAACAAATTAAAGCTAACAATTGATAAAACAGTACAATAACAGAAAAACGTACCACAAAAGAACAAGAGTAACGGGGTAGGTGGAGCCATATGGGGAGGGCCACACGTCAGACGGGAGGACGCAGGACGCGAAGTACACAGAGAAACACCATCCAGGCGAAACTTAGAATATTATGTAGGGGGGCACGGAAACCACAACCTGGCAAAGAAGAAATAAAATAAAATAACAATTAATGTGAGAAGTGATAATGACATCAAAAACTAACGGAAATGACTGATACACACGAAGTGTACATTAACGGGTAAATACACAACAAACACTACACGACATATCATGGTTTAGAGATATCCATGAAAGTTCCTTTACAAGAGTCCAAAAATTGTTGCAGGACAGCGGGTTCTTCATAGTTGGTGGTTCTGTTGTTAAGAGTAACTTTAAAAAGGCAGGGATGGAATAAGCCGTAACGTGCATTCAAACTGCGTAGAGCTGGTCTCATATCTAAAAACCTTTTTCGACGGTCAGCAGTTATTTTGGCATAATCCTGAGCGAAGAAGAGGTTGGAACCATTCCAGGAAATTTTTCCCCGTTGTTTGGCTGCTTGTAAAACCTTAAGTAGCTCCGTATATTCCAGAAAGTACAAAATTACTCCTCTGGGTTTTGTTGATGGAGATGAAGAACGGGGACTCTGGCCCAAACGATGTGCACGCTGGATATTTAATGGAGGAGATTCCGGAAGGCCAAGAAGAGTCGGAAGAAATGACTGAAAATAGGATATGGCGTTAGAACCTTCCAGACCTTCCGCCAAACCATAAATGCGCAAGTTATTACGCCTATTACGATTTTCCAATTGTTCAACTTGTTGCTGAAGACGTTCAACATCTTTATGGATAAGAGGAACCTTGTCAGCAAACTCCTGAACAGCATCAACACGTTTCTCCAGACCATCCACCCGCTGTTCAGTGTGAGACCAGTTATCTTCTAATCTCAGCAAACGGGTGTTGGTTTCCTCCATATAGGGTTTGAGGGCACGAATCTCCTCAAGAAGAAGTTCCATTGAAAGAGGTGTAGAAGAGCCAGTGGGAGATGGAGGATTCGCTTTCCCTCTTTTCCTAGGGGTGAGGGGAGCTGAAGATGGAATTTTAGATCCCTGTTTGGAGCCCAAACGAGTCGTAGACGAGGAGGAGTTTTTTATGGCCATAGGGTCGCTGAGAGCTTCATCTGTAGTTTCTGGTAAAATAGTAAAAGGGTTGAAGTCCTCTAAAGAGGCACCAGCGGACTGTGGCACCTCTTTACGGCTGGTCCGAGTTGCCGCCATAGTGTAAATTTTGTTAGACGCAGAAATGCTGGTGACGGCTTCAAAAGAGTCAGACCCAGAGAGTATTGTAACACAAGGCAAGCTGGTAGAGGTACGGAGTCTGGATAAAGCAGTATTAATCCCACAAGTCCAGAACCAGACGTGGAGCAGAATAACTTGAAGTAAATAAATAGCACAGCTGGAATGTTCAAATACGAAGACCCAAGCGCATCCTACCACCGGAAATCAATGAGGCAATAGAAAAATTCTGGATAAGTAGACATTTCAGGCGATAATACGCAACTTCTGAGGTAAAATATCAGGGAATGTGAAAAACGCCTGAAAAATGAAAACAAAATGGCGTCCGCGAGTGCATTTCAGCCGTTTTGAGGAGAAAAAACTGTTAGGAGCTCACCAAACGGTGGAAAAGATATTGCGCTGCATCAGGATACACTTCCGACGCTGATATATGTCCTTTCCGCGCTCCGAAAAGGAGCAAAAATATCCTGGAGAGGGTGAACTGTGTCACGGTACTACGGAGCTCCCGAAATCGGCGGCCATCACCGAAGACGCCGAAGCCACGCCCCCGCACGTGCATGCTTCTTAAAAGTACTATGAATGCATTGAAATAGGTTGGAAAGCCCAACCATATCGTGCAGGGATTTAACATAGTATAATCTAGGTCCTGAAGAAAACCGATTGACCCCTGGGGAAGTTATACGACTGAAACGATTTGTCCTTCTGATGTCAACGACCATTAATTCATCACAACATCTCACCATTTTTAATCTCGCCCTAGACCTTATTCTCTAAAACATTGCTCTTTAATCTATGAGGCAATTTTAACTCACTCATGTAAACCCCTGTCGTTCACTTTCTAACTGATCGGCTTACAAACGCATAGAGCCCACCCTCTCACATAAGGTGAGGTAGGTGTGGGTCCGATGGTGAAGCAGGACAAAGGTGGCACCTGTGGGTGAGGACCCAACGAATATATATAAGAAATGTGGTGAGGGCCCTAATTTACCTGGGTGCCAATCGTTCACTCACTTGAGATATTGGAGCAGTGACGCATACAACCATTTATGAGACGGGATTTAGGTATAAATACTTGGGCCTGCTGTGTGACAACTAAGGTTTTTTTTACTCCACAATGAAAAAGCCTTGTCACACTTTTTTTGCGTTTTGCTGGCTCTTCAAGCAACTTTCTGGTCCCACGATGGTGCCGATGCTTAAAAGCTTCCAGGCAAAATCACCTCCCACGCTTGCCTATGGTTCAGAAGCTCTGAGGAGGAGAGAGGCGAAACTGCAAGACAACCTAAGTACAATGATTTACAAGAGGGTGTTTCGCCTCCCACAATTCTCCTCCCTGGCTCAAATTCATCTTGAATTTGGTTGAGTCAAGCACTCCATTGCCTGTGAATGCGCATTCTTGAAATTGTGTTTCACATCTCCCAGGTTCCAATGGCCACATTGGAACATCTGCTCTGGCTACAAATTATAAATAAAGATATAAGATAAAATGCCAGTAAAGCACTATTTACATGCCTCATTAGCCAGACTGCAGGCTGAAGGGCTCTGGAACACTACAGTCAGGTACTCTCTTTTTTAAAAACTGCTCTCCAGGAACATCTGTTTACTGTCACTTGTGGAATACAAGCCTGAACTTTGAAAACGTGCCCATGCCTGGACAGTGATCAACAGCTATCCGGTCCTCTTCAGCCAACCCGACTTAGGAACTCACCTTGGAAAAATTATAAAGCACAAACTTCTGCTATATCGACTGAGAGACTCTCCACCTTGGACTTGCTTCTCATGTGGCATGATGCCCCTACCCTGCAGCATTGTAGGCTCTGTGGCCATCCCAAGGAAACCGTAGAGCACATTCTGTCCAGCAGTGGCAGCAGTAAGGCTTGCTTGGCTAACAACTATTGCTTCTTCGGGTGGAACTTAGCTCCTGTCAGCACGAAGTAGTAGTCCCTAACATTCGCTTGAGCGCTTGATTTGTAACATTTATTAATTTTGTTGAAAATATTCTGGCAAAGACTGTAGTAAATCAATCATTTAAGTGTATTTGTAGTCTTTTAAATGTTATGCCTATGAAATTTCGTTTTTAATATAGTGTTTTATAGAGTGGTTTTAATCAGCTACCATAAAAAAATGTGAATTTGAATTTTACTGTGGCCACTGCTCTTCTCAAGCCTGCCTGCATGTTGGCTAGAATCTGTTCAGTTTCAACCCAGTCCTCAATGTGATTAAATAACAGTTTCACATACATTTTCCCTGATATGTCCAGCAATGAAATAGGGTGGTAGTGTGTCGGGTCCGATCGGTGACCATTTTTAAAGATTTGATACTTATTGCTCTTCTCTACAAAGGGAGCACTACCCCAGATTTGTAAACCATATTGAAGACAGGTACGAAGGCGCAACCTGGAACCAATATGGCGGTCGTGCCAGTCCCGGGTGCACTTTCCACGGCGGGGAGGGGCAGGGCCAGCGCTGATGATGCGCGTAGGGCCCGCCCTTCCCGCCCTCACCCATTGGCTACCACAGGCATGCCCCGGAAGCAGTTTCATGCGCTTCTGGGGCAACGCATTGTAAACGGGTCCCAGACCTAGCCGGGACCTGTTTGAGCTGGTTTTTGTGTGTAAAGCGCTCTTTAAAAAGAGCAGCAGAGCGGCGGGAGAGTCTCTTCTTTGCCACTCTGCCCCCGCCGATCGCATCACCTCGCCAGCACGCGCGGAGGGCGCTTGAAGCCTTCTTTTTTGTTTCCCCACCCACCATCCCCTGAGGTAGCGAGGTTTTAGAAAGTACTTCTCTCAGGCTTGTTTTAATCGGTTGTTTGCTTATAAGGTTTCAGGTCTGTAATTGGTTTGTCATTATTTGTTAAGGAATTCCATTTCAATATGTTTTACTTTGCAGGTCACAGTCAATTTTCACTTGTCGTATTTTATGTCTGAGTATCCTTGGTCTGCGGTAAGGTCATGATTGCTAGGTCAAATTTTACATCTCTTAGTAGGCATCCCATTGTTTAACGGAGACGCCTGGGGGGGAGACTGTGGCCCCTCATCACACTCCAGGGGGCGCTGGCAGCCGTTAGGCTGAAGGGTGCAGGGGGTAGGGAGTTCCGCTTCTGGTAGGCTGCTTGGGCCAACCTCTGCGCAGGCGCATTGGGCGCCAACGTGGCATAACATCAGCCCCTGGGAGGTAGGACGGAAGGGGGTAGGGGGTGCCCCCGAAAAGAATCTGCTGGGCACACGGGCCTCCTGCGCAAGGTCACTCTGGTAAAAGGGGACCTGGCAATTAATGGGGAACAGTCATGACCTTGCACGTAGGCTCATCCAGGATTCGCAGAAAACAAATGTACATCCTCCAGTTTTAAGTTAGGTATGGCTATATATTAGATTCATGTTAAGGTTAGCCATAAATTGTGTTCAATAATGTACTCAAAACTGTGATTGAATATGTTGTGGTTTTCTGCTTATATTTTAATTTTTTTTATTGCGTTATAACATTCTACGTTTTATTATTTTTATTAAAATACGGCTGGGGTTCTACGACCCCTAATCCAAAATAATTGTGTTGGATGCTTTACTATCAATACCTCGGGGGAGAGAGGGTTTCAGGGGTAGGGTGTGACTGATCATGTACTGGGAGCAGGCGCGTAGTTATGGGGGGCGGTGGGGGCGGACCGCCCCAGGCGGCACTATATTTAGGGCGTTCACTAAATAAATTATAAAGTCCGCCGCGGCCGCAACGGCGCGCGCAGCCGGGCGGCCCAGTTTGAGTGCAAGCAGCGCGCTGCACACTGCGCGCACTGACCTGTAGTGCTGAGTGCGCCAGTGCCTGCTGCTGCAATTGCAATTGCAATTTGCCCCCATGATGACCGTTAATCTCTGCCCGCGGCGCCGCCCGCTTATACGTTGTTGACTGGCCCATCCCAGCCTGCTCCAGGGCCGTCAACGTTGGAGCGCGCGCCAGCGCTACCAATGACGGCCCTGGGCTACATTTTTGACCGGCCCTCGCGATGAGAACGTAGCGGTGACGCGTCACGCGCTTCACCACTACGCACTCTCGTGAGGACCTTGTGGCCTGGGGCAGTCTGCTGAGCCTGCTGCGTGGATAATTCGTTTTAGTGCAGACTGCAGTAGTAGGTAAGAGAATGTGTTTCAATCTTTTCTTTTTAAAAATATGCGCAGGCCCAGCAAGACACGTACTTCGTGTGCGCTTCATTTAAACAATTTTTATCATTATCATGGCCGATGCAGGACAACAATAAGACAATAAAAGATGCCCCAATAACGCTGGTGATTAATGATCCGCTGGAGAGCAATTATTTGTCTGTTAGTAGTTTTTATATGCAGATGAACAACTGTATTTTGTGTGGAAGCTCAGTGGGTTGCTGCCTTTGCCACAGAGATGCTTGTGTTACTTGCAGTTCAGAAGTTACAATCCTAACATAGGACAGTGACCAATGAACTGTCACCAAAGAGCTGCATACAAACATGAATGGTATAGATTTGTTTTGTGATATAGTTAGAACTTCCTCAGTCTTTCATCATTCTAATGTTGCTAAAATGAGTATGTTTGGGCAGAGATACATTTTTATCAGTAAAGCTGACCCCCATGGAATACTCTTTTAAATCCTAAGGTTGTGTTTCCCCAGACCAAACCCTCTCAAAATATACTGCCCACCAGTATGGATGACACGGACCTACTTTGAAATACAGTGCGGCAAAGGCTACCGGTAATGCTATTTCCAGACCTGCCTCTCCACAATATTTTACGGCCCATCTTAATCTGAGCCCATGAGTGAAAGCTCCGAGATCGAATGCTATGTTAGCTTTTTCTCAACATTAAGCAGTTAAGAAACCACAAGAGTCTATCACCTTCCTCCGTCTCCAAATGGATTTGAATGAGCTTACGCTCCATTTAGAACAATATATTTCAGCAGTAACGAGGGGTGACATTCTAGACTGGCACCATGTACATCTTTTTTAGCACTGATTATTAATTCAACCATTAAGTGGCTCAGAAAACATCCTGCAGAGTAAAGAAGTTGACTATATTTTCCATTTCCTCTTTTTTAATCCCTGACAGGCAACAAGATCAATTGCCCTAGGAGTAGTTGGGAAACATCTGTGGCCAATAAAGCGCGTATATTCTTCCTTTTTAAAGAATAATGACCATGTTTTGGTCAGAATAATCATGTTACGAGTAGGCCTATGCATTACCATTTAACACTTGCTGGTCATGGCAGAAGTGTAAGTGATTAAATGAAATTCAACTAATTTCACCTCTGATGTGGCTATGTGTTCTTCAGCTGCTTTCATTTCCCTTTGTGTATTATAATTTTTTTTAAATTTAAAACATGTATCAAGCTGTGCACGCTGTGCATTCTATGTTTAACAATTTGTTTCAGGGCTTCGTTTCGACAGTACATTGTATGGAAGCAGTTTGATGCAAGTTCCTTCAGAATAAAGCAAAAATAAAAATGAATTATGCAGGGTAATGGATTCAATGAAATATGTTTGTAGCTGGTCAGGTACAGTTCACATTAAATCACACAAATTAATAATTAAATGTGGCTTCAAAATAAATTATTGAAAAATTAAAAAGGTATTAGGTTTTTGCAGCAAGCAGGAGTGTATGCAGTTGAAATAGCATACACATAAAGCAACACTTGGAGTGTTTTGCTGCGAATAATCTTTTATTGGGGAGGTTTTTAGAGACATTTCATAACAAATCACACTTTTGCTTCCCTCCTCGGCATGTTTAATTCCATTTTGCTAACATTACAACGAAATCATTGTATCTGTAGCAATGAAACAAGATGAAAGAGGGTGTGGATGAATTCAAATGTGAGCGCTTTGCAGAGACAAAAGACAAACAGGGGCACATTTATCAAGGTTCTGCGTCGTCGCAAGGGCACAAAATGGCGTCACAAAACCTAAATGAGATTTATCTAGTCACGCAAGGCCACCTTGGTTTGAGGAATCTAGAGTAACACAAGGCAGCGCAATCGCTGCCTTGCGTTAATCTGCAGCAGGGAGGCATGCCTCAGGTGGAGTGTAGGTGTTCCAGCACATTTAACCATGGATTCTGACACATTCCCAGATTCACCAACATAAGTAGACCTGGGAATGTATCAGAATTGTACGCCTCCCCACCAGAGGCACAACGGGGAGAAATATCTTGATTTATGGTTGTTGTGTCCTCTTTCGAAGTATGCAGCAGATTCCTACACCTTGTAATCCTCATTGGTTTATGTGACATTCCCTGTAGACTGATTTACATACTTGTATGATTCATTGTCTCTGTATAATGTGTTCGTGGTGTAAAGTGCAGACACACTACACTGATATGAGTAGCGCTAAACAACAAATGCATATGAGAGAGGGGCTACGGAGCGATGAGGGGCACTGGTGGAGGGTGGCAGTGAGGGAATCTGAGGAGGAGGTAGTTGGAGGGGCTGTGGAGCGATGAGGGGCACTGGTGGAGGGTGACTGCAGGGCTCGAGTCGGGGTACCAGGCGGGTGGATGGCATCCCCCCACTTATTTTACCGGGAGCTCGATAACTGGAGCAAATGGAGCCACACATTCACTCTTTGGCCTCTCTGGGGCGAGATCGGAGCTCATTCAGAATGCTGCTCACGCGCTGGCTTCTCTGATGCAATGGCATCTAAGGGGTGAGCGAGGGGAGGCAATGAGTCTGATGGTGCAAGCCACCTTTCGTGACATCACTTGCTGTTGTGACGTCAGCGTCCCCCCACTTCTTTTTTTAGGACTTGTGCCCTGGATGACAGTGAGGGAATCCGAGGAAGAGGTCATGGCGTGGAGGGGGATCTAGGGTGAGATGAGGAGCACTGGTGGAGGGTGGTAGTGAGGGAGTCTGAGGAGGGGGTCATGAGGGGGAGAGGCTACAGAGAGATAAGGGGCACTGGTGGATGGTGGCAGTGAGGGAGTCCAAGGAGGAGGTCACGAGGGGGAGGGGCTATGGGGAGATGAGGGGCACTTGTGGCGTGAGGCAATCTGAGGAGGAGGTCACTAGGGGGGCCATGGAGGGATGAGGGGCACTGTTGGAAGGTGGTAGTAAAGGTATTTACGGAGAAAGAGGTTATTAGTGTGGCGCCAAAAAAGCTGTAGATGCAGGTTACATGAACAGTGTCATGTATGTGCATGTTTGCATTGTGTTGAGGGGATTACCAGGTAATTGTTCACGCAGCTCTCTGATGGATGTCACATGCGGTTTTTCTGAGTCCCCAGATAGATCATGCAGTCTGTGTGTTCTCTTTTGTACTGCCGGCCACCGGTGTATGCAACTGTGTAGCCTTGGACCGTGTCATGTATATGCATGTAAGTTGCATGATCAAGTTAACTATTAGCGGCGATACTACGTGTCTCTCGGACCTCTTTGAAATGCATGCCCCCCCCCCCACCCCCGGGGGGGGGGGGGCGGCAATCTGAGGGATAGCCCCGGGCGCCACAAGCTCTAGCTACGCCACTGACTGGGAGGGGACTCGGCAATACCAGGCCATATTGGAGTCCACGGGCCTAAAAGCTTGCGTTCCTTATACCTCTGATGATCTTGTGCTGGGCTGTGGTGCTTTGTGCGTCCCTGACGGTAGTTCGCATGAATACCCTTCACTTCAGTGAATTGCAGTTCTTCCTTAGACCTAATAAAGTATAGCATCACTTTGAAGAATTGCTGCTAGCGTCCTATTTTCGCCCAGCTAGAGTTATCGGTTGTTTTGAAAGCTTCGGTGTTGTTCCCTACTGCCATCTAGTGGGTTTTTATAGTGTAGGAAGAGCAAGTACACTTTTTCTAACTTGTTTGGTGCAATGTAGTTAGTGGCAGACACTTTGATCTGGTCACTGTTCACATGTCCATTGCTGCATTAATTCGGGTAGCTTAAGCTCTACTAATGAGGTGAAACCTTTGCCAGGGCAGTATTACTGTCCCTAGTTGAAGGAAGGACTGGGGTAGAATTTTATCTGGCGAATGAGAAAGTCTTGACGCATTTTTTTGTGTTTCAAACATGGTGGAAATAATGATTGCTTCTTTGGCATGAAAACGTTTTGCCTCAATATTTGTTTTCTACACCGCAGGCACTGTTTGCAAAACAGCAGGTATTTCAACATGTAGGGTGCAGGGAAACCCCATATCACTTCCCTTTGTATAGTCTAATCATGCTTTGTGTGGTACAGTGCCTCTGCTTACAATATATACATGTGATGCAAAATACTGTCCTGCTGGTCTGTTTCTTAATGGAGAGTGGTGCACCATAAGCGCATAGTGCCGACATAGGGCATACTTAAAGCTGAAGGCCAGTTCTAACACATAACTGGGATAGATACCTAGAATAATACAGGACCTTTAATACAAGAAATGTGCATGTCTGCTTTCTGCTGTGTTCAGCACTGTGTGTTTGATACACATTATACTACTTTAGGAATTAGATGGGTTTAAGTCCCTGTGCTGTCATGCAAGACAAAATAATTGTTTGTTGTGAATAGCATTTTCAACAGGAAGTTGTTAATGTACATACTTTTCTTAAGAAACCTCTCTATGGCACATAGCATTGGAACTCATTCTGTAGCAATGTGAGTTAAGTGACAAAACAGCGGATAGCGCTATCACAGAAAGTGCAGCAAATATGCTACAAGCTGACTACATTATGTGACAAGGAAAGGCACAAGTCGGTGCCCCTTTCCCGCATCATTTCGTTGTCACTGCATAATGTGTATAAAGATTGAAGGGAAAAAAGGTGGATGGTCTAAAGATTTTTATGGCATGATCAAACATGAACAAATGGAAAGTTTTAGGATGTGACAATTCGAGACACTTTTGACAAAACACACTTCCTGTTTTTTTTTAAACAATCTCTTTTTTGCATACAAAACTTGTTTAACACTAACATCTGTACAAAGGGTCACCTGCCCATGTTAAAACATTCTAAACATTGGGACAGAAATGCGACACATATAAATGGGCACTTTGGCATTATAACCGCAGGCTCTTCCCTCGTGTATCTTTTTCCAGGCACAAGCAGGCTGATTTAGGACTCACTCCATCGTAAACATCTGTTTTCTGCAAATCCCTGAAGGGCATGCAGACAAGTGACGCAATTCTAAATCCTGCTTCAGTGCCTCAGAGATGACTTTGTTTACCTGCGGATTTGGTGAAAGGAGCTGCGAGCCATCCTTGGAGCCAATGGAGGACAACGGGTTGTAATGTTGAACACAAGGCGGCCGGCCTTCAGGGTGGATGGGCTCACAGGCCAGTGTCCTGGGTATTGCTTCCTTCATAACTAATCCCATGTTTACTAAGCAGTGTTTACAAGTAATGTGGCTGAAGGATTCCAAGCCCCGAAGGCCGCCTCTGTTGACTCCTCCGTTACTTGAGGCTGGGCCTGCTTGTGATTCCCATGTTCTCAAGGTAAAGCAAACTTCAGTAAGCTCGCCTCTTGGTGAGGGGAGAGAAATTGCAACACGATATGTTTATTGAACGACTGCGCCTTGTTTGCATGTAAATAATCTTCCTAAACCGTTTTAGGTCTCTCTTGAGTCCAGTGCTAATACTCTTTTAGGTGCAGATATACCTTGTGCCCAAAGGAGGATTACGACTGATGCAGAAATACTGCCATTTTCCTGCACACATTTCTCCTGGTAAGGCGCTGCAGAATTTATGCAGGAAAATACAGTACTGTCTGTGTTTTGCAGCTTGGAGCAGGGGAAAACATGCAGTATTACGTCGCCTCCCACCCCCATGTCAGGTGAGGGGGGAGGTAGGACCACATCCAGTAAATACAGCACCTGGAAGTGTTAGCATTTAATAGGGGTGGTATAACCTCTCAAAATAATGGGGAACTGTAATGAGTGATTTTGTGTCTTTTTTTCCAATTTTAATGTTTTTATGAGTACGATGTGATGCTATTGCCATGTCATTCATCCTCAAATCACTTCTTTACTATGAAAAGATCTCACAACCATCTATTTAAAATCAAGTATTGTTTTACAACATGTCTTACATTTATTTAATATTTACACTTGTGTTTTTCTGAAGTTTGCTGCACTGAAAACATTTGAAGTGCTAAAATATATTTCAAGTAGTAAGTAAAAGGGGCAGAAGAAATGTGGATTTTGCATGAAGGAAAGGAGTTGGAGGTCATTTGTGTATGAAATTAAGAGGGAGGTAAAAATGGAACTTGCTGCCTTCCTTTTTTATAAAACGAAATGTTTCATCAAACATTACAGTCATTCAACTCCTTACCTTTCCCCGGTAGAGGGAAATAAACAGGCCAGAGCCCCAATGGGGTAGTCCTAACCAGTGCTTAATTTAGGCCAGTGGTTGAAGGTGGGGGCCACTGGCACTCACTTTTGAGGACTGGCACTTATTTATCCTCATCACGCTTTGACCCAGAGCAAGAGAAAGAACAACACAGAAGCGGGAAAGGAGCAAGAGAAAGACCGAAAAAAGTGACAAAAGGAGAAAGCAGGAATGAATAGGGCCTGCAAGACAGGGATAAAATGGTAGGGAGTGTCTGGTGGTGATTAAAGAGGCAGGAGGTCTAATCAAGACTATGCATGTGGTTTTTGGTACCCGTTTCAGTAGGCATGGTTTACTATTTGCTCCCTTCCTGCTGTTGGGTGCCATCTATTCAGGATAAGGGTTGATCACACTGCATCCGCCGGCAAAGGTAAAGCCCCTCTCAAAGCTATGGGGGACGCAAACGTTCAAGTCCAGACCACAAATGATTAAAGTGTAGCCCACTCATTTTCATATAAAGTGATTAATTTATTGTCTTTGGCCAGCACATAGAAAGCAACAAAGCACAGAATTTTGTGGCCACTAGGATCGCCTATATGCTAATTTCCTGCATACTTTTTACCGTTTATCGCACACTTTAAATCATACTGCCATTGAGTGCAAAGCCAGCATGCATCTAAAGAGCATGGTCATTTGCCCCCCGCCGCGCCTTGAGACCCTTATGGGTGAGTTGTCGCGCTTTATAAGAAAACTGAATGATTGAAATAGACAGCTAGCATGTGGATATCGATACAAAGGTTGGTTAAGCAGGCAGCGGCACACAGTAAGTGCTTAATGTGTAGAAAACTAGGGGCATATTATCAAGACAGGCGATACAATTATCGCCGCTTTAGCGGCAACGGCGATAATGGGCTTGATAATATGCTCTATGGAATTCCAATTGAAGCTCAGGTTAGATGTCCTTCACATCTAACATGGGCTTCAATTGGAATTCCATAGAGCATATTATCAAGCCCATTATGGCCATTTTAGCGGCAGTTTTCTGACGCTAAAGCGGCGATAATTTTATCGCCTGTCTTGATAATATGCCCCCATGTGCTCAGGATACCACTGCACACTGCATCACCCACTGCCCCTGCCAGTGCTGCCAAATGCCGCCACACCTCTTCAAATGTCACCATTTGGACTATTCCAGATGCCTCAAAGTAGTACTTAAGGCGCTGGCATTAAATATTTTTTTTATTGAGTTTTGAATTGATAAACACTCTTTTTACTGCTCAAAAATAGTCAGGAAACATCACTTTGTGGTGGATTCTCATGAACAGAAGTGCCAGTGTTAAGAATTAAGTGTTAGTACCAGTACATGTTCTAAGTATAGAGATTTGCCACTAGTCTTCTACATCCTTCCAACTTCACAATATCTATCACTGTCTTCAGTAAAAAGAAGCAGAAGTGCATATGGCTAACGGCGATTAATGGGGATGTTTTTCCCCCTGGCGCTTTGAGCGGCATCAAATAGACATCAAGAGTGAAGCTCGGGTTGTCTGTGATGTCACTCAGAACCTCGAGCTACAAAAAACTTTATTTTATTCACAGTAACCCATTCACAGTTTTATGTTGTATATGTCCGCTGTGGTATAGTAGTACAATTAAGCCCTAGATATCGTAATACAAAAAAATCAGAGTAAAAACAGTGATGTAAAAAATATTGTGAAGGCAAGTATATATGGGTAAGTCTAGATGTACTATTCTTAATCACACACACACACACCCACGCATGCACACACACACACATTCAAGATACATAAGAAAATGTAAGACTAGCATAGCCATACTTACAGCTATACATACTTACCATCACAATATTTTTGCTATGACTGTTTTGTAGTACAATACCAAGTGCTTCTTCTTTGTGAAGAGGCGCAGCTCACACCACAGGCATCTGCAAGTGCAAGTGATGTGACGAGAAACCCTATGAAATGTGCCACCTGAAGGTAGGTGAAGGTTTTTGTCCTTAAAAAGCAGGTATTTTGTCCTGGACATTCAAGACCTCAGGCAGGCAGGCACATGTTTGGTCGGTGCGTGCATGCATGCATGCAAGGTGAGTGTAAATAAAAGAAAATAACCACTTACCTTGCTTGTTGCACGACGTCTGACGTCCTTCTTGCTCTGGTCCTGTTCTGCTCTATCTCCTCCAGGATCCGTGGGTTCCAGCAAATTCTCCTAACCAATCCTGACGCTGCTCTCATGGCTCCAACCAGCATGAGAGCAGTGGCAGGATTGGAGGGAGCAGCCTCCCTCAGTGCTCTCAAGAGCACTGGAGGCGTGTGCTTTCTCTAACTTAGACAGCTGGGTTTGAGAGGTTTAATACGTGCATGTCTGACTGGCCGTCACAAGATGGCCGGCCAAAGAGACATGCGCACTTTAAACCTAAGCACAGCCAGCCCACCACTCCTCCCTGCTGCAGCAGTGGCTCTGCCCTGTCCTGACATTGGGTTCAGGACGGGTGGATGAAATTTTATTTTTTAATAAATTAACTTTATTACCATTTTATTTTTCATCTATGGGGGGCATTTTTGGAAGTGGGGCGACACTCCTCCATCCTAATGGAGTAGACACTCCTGCCCCCTTGGAAATGGCCCCAACTTTCCTTCACACCACAGGCATTTTTGTGTATTTTTTTTTATATAAATAGGAGATTATGCTCATTGGCCTTCAAGCTCCTGTACTCCACTTAGTTCATTTTTCAATTAGATTCTGGCCACATATTCTAGATGTTGACAAAAAGGTGGTTATCAGCGGCCAAAAACTACACAGACTGTAAACCTGCATCTTTTGTGCTATCAAAGCTGTGTTCTTCTTTGATGTATGTATTTCATCTTTACACCTTACTCGGAAATCGGGGTCTCAAGTGTATTGAAATGAGCAATTGTTCCCCATTAATTCTCCCCTTACTGCTCCGCAAACTTGGGACGTAAGAATAGGGTTAAATGCGATTACAAGAAGATACATGTACGACCTTTCTTACACACGTATATCCTAATAGAGTAAGTCAGATCCACAGACTGAGCTGTGATTGTCATATCGTTGCACTAGCACAGAGTCTGCTATGCTCCGGTGTTTCTCTCACTCCCCTTGGTATCTGTGAAGTGAGTCCTGTTTACAGATCAGGCTCACTTGCAGAAAGGAGGATGTGATTTCGAAGCTCTCCCACTTGGAATCGGTCTCTGGCACCCACCCGGGCAAGAGGGTGCCCCGGAACTACCATTCAATCTGCATAATTTAGTAAACACGTGAAAGATCCTGAGATTTGACACATTACAACTTACCTGAGCATCTTGGCCCTTAAAGGAGGAGACGGCTTACTCAGGATGAGACCAACAACTTTTGTGCGCGTACAAAGGGCATGCAGAAGCCTATCTGCAGAATCTCTGGCTCAGAAGTTGCCTCCATTTAGCAAGGGGCGTGAAGCAAAAGCTACAAATTAAGTGTACAAATCTGGAATATGTAAAAGTGTCTGGCAGCAAAAACCTTACATTTTAAAATGCTACATCTCACAAAGCGATGTAAGTGTTGGGGTACATCTAGGATAAGAAGCTTCCTTCAGGTGCTGACACATGTAGGGAAACTGATGGACTGCGTGACCTTGTGGGGGTCTTTGTTTACTTGTAACCAGTGTTTAATTTTTTTAACAAATTAGTGCCAGGGCCCTCGTCAGGAGGCCACTGTAGTGTGCACACCTTATGGTCCCTGCCAGCACTGCCAGTGACAGCACCTACACAACTACTACCATCACACTCCTAAATGTGTGACAGTTCAGACTATTCCAGGCCCTTGAAGCTATAAGAATGGCTTGGGGCGGGCAGTAGCCATTTTTAATGTATATTGAATTAATTAACAACTGTTATTGTGCTCATCTCTAAATTAGACAGACACTGCCACCATGTGGCAGATTGTCATAAGTGCTGGTGTTGACAATTAGTTGCCACTGGCTCAAATTAAGCACTGCGTAAATTGTACTAATCTGTAGGAAAATATCATTGCATTCCCAAAATATGTGCGCATGTAGTGACCAAGGACATACATCTCTTGATTTCCACCTAATACTATGGTGAATGGGCAGCTGACATAACTCCTGTCTGTTCAGTGCAAAGGCAGTGGGTGACTTTCTTTGCCCAGGGGCTAATGTTAATTGGGAAATGGACGAGTTCATTAAGACCACACAATACCTAACAAGTAGTAATGCCTTCTAATCACTAACAAAGGCCTACACAGACCCAGTCGCCAACAGGAAAGATGCTTTCACATAGCACCTCACTTCACATACAAAAGGTCTTTCTAAATATGAATGAGCCAGTTAAAAAAACAACGTCTAATGAGCCAAATGTTTGTTACTTCCATCAAAAGTACCAGAGAGGAGCACCAGCTGCTCCCTTCGCCTCCTTTCAAACGACAGTAAACACCAAACTAGTTCAATAATAAAACAAATGAAAAAAATAGAAAAAAATGGACATGAAAGTACAGCAGAAACATTAGATCCTCCTGGATAACACGCTGGTCTTCTCCTTGGGGTTGATTCCTATTAGCACTGTAGTTCATCAATTCACTCAAGAGAGTCAACTATATCACGACGAGGGAGGAACGCGTCTGTGATAGTTGAACATTTTTGTGAGACATCAGCCTTTGCCTGATAAATGTTAAAATGTCGCTGCCTTAGAGGATGTCCCAATTATTCTGGGCTTTGACCTGATTCATTGAACTGGATAAGTGGTTGTTTCCCAGAGAAAATGTGCCTAGACACAGATTCCGTCTGTGCCTTTATTGCAGAGGTTAAAGGGCAAGTGGAGGGCGGCGTGGCCTGTTATTATCATGGGGTGTATCTCTTCTATTGCAAAAGACAGCTGAAAGTGATTGAAACATGATAATAGGCAACTGTGATCCCCGAAAGAGGCAGAAATGTAGTAACAAACTAACTTGTTTAATGGCAAGATTTTTATATACATAAAATACATTGTTTGCAACCGTATACAAAATATATAATTTAAACGTTTTATACAAAAATGTTATTGCCGATTCATCGAAGATTTTGAAAAACAGCTTAATGTAGGAGATTGTGAAATAGTTAAAAATATACCATTCCTATTATTCCGCTTTTATCACTTGAAAGTTGGCTCGTGGCCTGGAGGTAGAGAGCATACACCGCCTCCCGCATCTCATGGCGCCGGAAGCAGTAACCGCGGCAGCATCACCATTCAAACCAGGAATGTTTTTGTCTACTCTGCCGCTGGATGTGATGTCTTCCTCTGCAGAATTGTTCACTGAGGTCTGGGGAAGACAAACTGGCTTCTGAGGGAGCACTTGGTGCATAATGTGTTTTTTAAAGAACATCTCGGGCCAGATTTACAAAGATGTCATGGAACGCAGTGCAGCATCCAAAGTTGATGGGTAGGTTGCGTGACAGGGAGAGAGGAGCTAAGAGCAATTTCGACAGAGATATGGCACTCTCCTCCCCTCTCCCAAGCACCAGCGCACAATTAGGCTGCCGAGTGCCATGCACACACTGCACCACAGTGCAGAGGTGCCAATGAGAGTCTAGCACAGGTTTTCTTCCAGTACAAAATACTATGCCTAGACAAACTGTAAAACGCTTCCTACTTTGTTTGTGTGCTGTACAGTGCAGCACACATGCAAAGTTGGAAAAGAAAGGAAAATACAATTATTTCTCCTTTTAATGGCTGCTTTAAAGTGGCATTAGCTTTTGGTGCAACACCCTGGCTACTATCGTTAGTAGATAGGACTTTGCGTCAAAAAGCATGGGTGGTTGCATGGGAAAGCCCATGTACCACCCATGTAATGTAATGCTTTGCATTCATTTAAGGCAACTTTCCAGCAAAATAAGTTTTGCGCTGGAAAGTAAATAAAAAAAAAAACTTTTGCACTGGTTTTCATCACTTTTGTGATGCAAACACAGCTCAAAATGTTTCTAAATTTGGGCCCACATATGGCGATTGCCAGGGTGTGAGAATTCTCAGAAGAGCAAATACAGCCACTTCTGAGAGGACTAGATCCCTCTGAGCTCCTCACTTGAGCAACATGTAGCAATAAACCGAGAATACACAGGATTCACTCCTTTTACAAAAAAGGAGATATATTTACAGTACCTTTTCCTTAGCATTGAGGTTTCTTAAAACTGACATTTGACATAAGGTAAGACATTCTGTGCCCAATATTAGCGGCCAGATACCTTTTATAAATATTCTAAGGCCACAATTTCGCTAGCGCTAAGGGCAGAAATAAAATGTCTGCAACACTTCCATTCCTTCTCTAAAATCGAAATGTAAGAAAATGACCACAGACTGATCCCTTGCAATAAGAATATGGCACACATTGATTCCTAGTCTACTTTCACCACATATATTTGAATACATTCTACAGCTGTTTTTTTACTGCATTGTAGTAAACTTTGATCCTGATACACAAAGAACAGCATTTTGTCAAGTACTGTCAAGTAAACTACCAAGGCCATAGTGCTGGCTTGGCATTTCATCAACTTGATGCATTTCTTTAAGGAATGGCACAACTGTGGTGCAGTAGGTCTTCACATCCCTGTGGTGCCACCGATCTTGCTGTACTAATGATAGCTATGCCTCTCTGTGTGTTTAAGACCTTCTGCAGTGTGGAAGTCTTGGAACTGCATACATGACTACAAGTTGGGTGCGGGCCACCTCACCTTAGATTGCAGATAGATGAGTTCCATTTTAGGCCGAACGATATACAAGGATGCAAAGATTATCTGGTTATCCCACAAACTCATGCTTCATGTCCTTGCGTGATATTGTGCATTGAGTCAATAATTATCTCTGGGTACTAAAAACAGGCATGAGTACAGCATGAGACCTTTTCTTTTCCTTTGTATGTCAAAAGCGTGTGCTAGTGACCACAGTGAAATGCTGTGGAGTTCACTTCCTGTGTCCAATGCACAAACCTTACTGCTTATTCTTTCAATACTGATAATTTTCTTCTTCTCGCACCTGAAAGTTTCTGTCTGCATATCTTTCGGTGCGCTGTCCATCCATAAAGTTTACATTGCAAGACAGCTAATACTTTTTGCTTGACTGGCAAACTCTTCGGTCTTGCAATATCTGGGCGACGAGGCCTTGATTTTCTTGCTGAGGAGTCTCAGTTGTTTTGTGAAGCTTGGCTTTCATACTTTCTAAAACTGCCTCCACGAAACGACTCCCTATAAATGAAGAACAAAAACACAAATCATGAGAAGAAATATACAGTCCATTGATTTACTGTCGATAAAAATGAAGACGTCATATCGGGTGCCACACAATGACAGAACAGACCAACATATGTGCTCAGAATATTTGCAGGAGGGCCAGATCCATGAAACATTTTCAGGATAACCACACCAATACATAACTGGAGAAAGAGGTGACACAAAGGGGATGAGGGTGTTTGTAGTGGCTGTATGTAAGTAGAGGAAACTAGCAAAAAATGGATAGCAGGAGAGCAGGGTTACCTGATTTCCTGCTATGTACACAACAACACATTACAGAGGGCACCATCTATAGGCCATGGTCAACTGGGAAGGGGGCAGCTGGAATAAGGACTGAAGTGTGTGCATGGACAGAACGAGTTGACTGGCTCAGTAAAAATGCAATGCCCATAGACTTTGTAGTGAAGGCGTCGGAGAAGCAGACGAATATCAACACCAAACACACACCCAGTTTGACAAAACCCAAAGACATCACGTTTCAAAACAATACTAGCACCAGTGATATAGAACAGATGATTAATTGGGGACTGAGGTTGACACAATTTTGCTACTTACTAAGTCAGACAAGGGATCATATAGATTTCTTCCAGCACTATATGCATTCATGTACATGGAATCAGATACCAAAGTCAGCTTGATTCTTTATTTAGAAACCTGCATTACCAAATGCAAAATGAATCTAGGATTTTGACCTCAGATTTGGTAAACAACTGGCTCAATGGTCAGTAAAGTGTTACATAGAGTGAGCGCTGAACCAGGTGATCTTTCCATAGCTAAACTGTGTCAGGTGCTGTACTTTGTTGTCCGCAGTTTGTAAATTAGATCCCCAAGGTGTCCCGAACCTAAACGCCTGGGTACGCATCCTAACAATAGTGCTTATTCATGGTGCATAGCTTTTAGCA
Source organism: Triturus cristatus (assembly GCF_964204655.1). NCBI lineage: Eukaryota > Metazoa > Chordata > Amphibia > Caudata > Salamandridae > Triturus > Triturus cristatus. The sequence goes on from NC_140581.1 coordinate 861,016,313, forward strand.
CCCGATGGTCAACACATTGTTCATACAGAAGTGGTTCTTCTCCACAGCTGAAGCATTTGCCGAATCAGCTTGAGTCATTCCCCGTGTAGCTTTCCAGGAACATAAATAAACTATCAGAACAAACATTGACACAAGCCTGCCAGCATTGACTCAATTTTCTTGATACGGATACTGGTTCAATGGGACTGTAGAAGTCTGTGATTCTCGAGGAGACAGTCACATTAAAGGTATATCTCTTATTACGGGTCTCATTCTTGAGACTTCTATCTACACATTAATTAGGGCATTGTCACGTTGTGCGTGCCTGTCAATTCTCTCTGTGCAGGGAAAAGAGTGAAAACGTGTTGCACTATCAACAGCAACCCTTTCAAACTCAGCACTGCACTCCATTAGCACTAGGGACATGCACTCATTTATAGAGGATTTTCAGTGCAACTTAATGCTGCCATTCAAAGTTGGGGTGCTACACCGAAAAACCGATCAATTACAGATAGGCTCTGTGACGGGCTAAGTGGTGACGTTGGCCACTGCCTCTTTTGCCACCTCTGAAGGAGACGTTCTTGCTATAACAGGTTTGTTTCTAATAAACAATAGGTAGGTTCCTAGACTGATCAAGTCTAACTACTGAGATACCTCCACCAGTCAGGTGGATCCGGTAGATCATGCCTGGTCTTCCACGCAAAGAAGGGACAGGTCTTGCTTGAATATATCTCTGAAACTGGTAATTAGTCTGGGCTGAATTCCAAGATATTGATGTATAGCCTGTCTGTGCAGTAGACGCAGATCCAGTGTGAATAGCTAAACAAGGATTTTGTCTTGTTGGGCTTCATCAGCGAGGAGTCCCATAGCACAGCAATTTTGCGACACAGTCAACAGCATTATGCGTATCCAAGGGCCAGCATTACATTTATAGGGGGTACTCTACAGAGGCACCCTTTACTGTCGAACCTCTTATTTCCACATGAACTACTATCATTCACAGATTGCATCTATTGCCTCCCACCTCACGTTTTACGTTTCTGCTTGTCAAGTTTTGCTCTGTGTGGTAGAGTCTTTATAGCCAGTGCTTCCGTTCCTTTAACAAAATTACCTTGGCGTTCATTACCTTGTTTCACTGCGGACCTTCACCATGGGTTTATATAGCTCTGGAATTTTCCGCTCCAACATAGGCCTGAGGTTCTCCTTCAGCTTGTTGCAGTTCTTTTTCAGTTCTTGCTGGTACTCTCTCTGGTCTGCACTAATAAGTCGCTTGTTCTTTTCCACTGCCTCGCCACATCTGTTCTCAGGACAGAAAGAACGAATTAGAACTGTGAATACTTCCTGGCAACTATAAAAAATATCCTTTTTGAAAGAGCTCTAGCAGAAATATTCAAAAACACATTTGACAAGATTCAGATTTTCAACAAAATGATTGTGTGGAATGATGTATACAAGCAATATATGTGTAATTATTTGCAATGAACAGGGCCTTACAGTTTAGCATTGGTCAGTGTATATCTGTGCTAGCTAGCTGGAAAACTACATAGCAAATCTATAGTCAAGTGGTGATTTTTCAGTGAGTCTTAAGTACAGGGTGGAGATTGCCCACACAGATGATCATCATCACCAGTAATTCTTTATTCGCAAAATATAGACCATAAAAGCACATGTTGGGCGGAGGCTCTAGAACTTAGATGATAATCGTGAGGATGATTTTCAAGTGGGAAGAGTGCAAAATAGGGAGGAAACTCTACAAATTGAGTTTGCGAGTTGTAACAAAGTGAATGAGATGTGATGTAAATCTGAACAAGAGAGGACAGATAGGACGGTGAGAAACAGCTGTGAATGAGTGTATTTAAATACTAGAGTTAGAGAACAAAATGAAAATCGTGGGTGGGGCAGCTGAACACTTGGGGGCATTTTTATGGGAATTGGGACACAGTGCAGTGTAGCAAACCCCCTTGCTGCTCTTCATAGTATGACAGGTAAAAGGTAGGAATGTGCCATATTTATTGCAATACGGCGCATCACTGTCCTTTCCCTTGCACCCTTTTGGCAGCCTAGTGCCAATGCAGGCACCCTTGCACCTGGTGCAAGGGTGCCTGCATTGATTACAGGATGGTTTTTGTGCAGGAAGGGACACCTTTCTGCACAAAAACAATCCTGGGAGCCATATTTCTCTTTCTATGTGTGTTTTCTGCAGCACACATAGAAAGAGGAAAAGTAAGGAGAAATAGAGCATTTTCTCCTCGTTGTGCCTCCCCTGAGAAGGTGTTATATTTTGGCGCATGCCCAGGTTTACAAGTTCTTGTAGATCTGGGGATGCGTCAAAATCCAACGGAGTTGCGTGGGAACAGCCACACAACGTGAATGGAAAGCCTTCCCAGGGCAGTGTAACACAAGGCAGCAATTTGCACTGCGCTGCTATACTCCAGATTTTTGTAGCCACTAAGTGGCTTTATGTGGATTCAAAAATCTGATTTGGAGGTTTGCGTCACACATGACCACGTTGCTTGGTACCCATTGGACAGTAAACTCGGTGTGGAGAAATATGGATGGCAAAAGAGATTGAACAAGAAAATTTAAGAAAGGCTACAAGGGGCAAGAGGATAGGTAGAGGGCCTTTAAAAAGCTAAAAAAAATATTTGAGAGAGGAAAGAACCAAAGCAAGAAGGACTGCTGGGATTGATTGAAAGTGATAAACGGGTAGATCTTCCATATTTCATATAGCTGTTCGTGGCACATTTGAGATACGCTGCAGTTGGATTGAAAGAAGAAAAGAAAGAGTCAAAGATAATACCAAGATTAGGAAAGAAGGAACGAAAGCGAGGCCTGAAAATGGGGATTGTCTTCAAAATAACTTAGGTCATCTAAAACAGGAGTCTAGAACTTTTAAATCTTTATTGAAAGCCATAGGGTCTGGCATCTGTCAAAAATGGAGATGCAAGGAGTTCCATTGCTTAGGGCCTAGCACCCCAGATGCTCAGCCTCTCCACCATGAACATATGAAACATGGAATAGGTTACATGTCTGAATGGAGAGACATCGCCCAGATCTCCCAAATACCTAGCAGCACTTTAATAGCAGATCCTTTGTCACTGCCTGTCCCCATGCTGCACTGGTTGGCATTCATACATATTCCTCTGCTGTACACACTTCTCACTCAGCTCTGCTACATAAACAGAGGTGTAAAATGAGTATGTCATTAGTGGCTTATGTCACCCAGGCAGAGTTTAACGTCATGATTTGCAGGAGGGACAATTATAAAGGGGAAATCTAGAAGTTATACAACTGCCTAAATCCCTTGTGATTAAAATACAGACTTTAAGGATAGGCTGCTACGCCACCATTCTAGCTATCCTAGGATATAATTTAATACAACTCTTATATGGCAATAAGAAGCACAGTGATATAGATGACTCACATCATTCAAGCAATCTTTTGCTTTAGATAGGACCACATAATTAATTTGAAAGCACAATTTTACAAACTCACTGGCTAAAGAGCAATAGATTATCAAGAGAAACCCATGCAATATTTTAATATTTTAGGGACTGCCATAGTACCCTGGTGCATTATTTGCCACCAACGGAAAATCATGTACCTTCATAGGGCTTGACGAGCTGAGGATTCCTCAACATATCTCTAAATCAGTCCACTGTCTTCCTGGTGATTTTTCTGCATTCCCTCCGGAAGGTGAAGCCTGACCGTGGTAAGTGTTGAGTAGGCAGACATTTTCAGGTATTCCACTCATGGTGTGGCTGAGAAGAACCTTCTTTCCACATAGCCTCTATTAACCCAGGACATGCCTCTCTGCATGAGAAGTTCCTTGAAGGACTGCAGACACCAATGTGGTCTTGGTGCCCTGGAATCCAAATGTCCAATACATCACCTCCAAAGTGTCTGAGAGTTTGGTTGCCACATTGATTTGGTCATGTGTTATCTAAGTTTATGTGATGATATAGATGGTTGTTATGATCTGGGACGAAGACCCGCCTTACCACCTTTAGGTGCAATAACACTGGGGTTTAAAAACTAGCATAAAGGCTGACTGCTCTGACCCCATAAGGAGTCAAAAGGGAACCACAAGCATTCTGCTTGTGGACTTACATCTCAAAATACACCAGAAATCCCATGAAGGAATTTCTGGAATTGTTGGCCTTTGGAGATAGTGAGAAATAGGCTCCTGGATTTCTGGAGGTCCCTCACCAAGATCATGAACATGGAGATGAAAGCAAGAGTCTATCAGCTCTGGAAATCTTACTGGGTGGGCCCAAAGTGTACTGTGATTCCTGAGCAACATGAAATATACTGTGTCAGATTGATGGCGGCCAGTCATCCTTCTCTTGACATACCCAATCTTAGGAAACTGGCATCTGCAAAGAAGGACCAGGTAGCACATACAGTAGTGTTCAGAGGCACATTTATCAATTAGATGGAAGGTTTTTCTGAGTACAACAAACAAAATTACCTTTTGTGCACCCCTAACATATTTAGGTCCAATGTTTGTTTAATAAAAGATGAATTGTAATTTCGCATTTCTCTGTCTTTTAGAAAAAATTAAATACTATACATTTTTTCCTAAAGAAGGTGGTGTGAATCATTTTTGAATTACACTGAAACACCGCGTCGACTGATTACTATGAGTATGTATTCGCTTTGATAGATTATTTGTATTATGTATTATTGTATGACTATTTATTTGAGGAATTGTGGATGCATGAGACAATGATGGACTATGTGAGGTCCTTTTAATTCAAGGATTTGTTTTTATATATGCAATTTATATATGAATGTTTTTATGAAAATATATCTTGAGAACATCAAGTGTGACAGAGAATAATTTTTATATTTTTACATATGTGGGAAAAGTTTTAACGAAAAATGTCTGCAGTGTTTGAATTAACTACTGTTCAGTGTATTTCCATTTGTTCTATAAAAGCAAACGTTGGACCTAAATGTATTAGGATGCACAAAAGGTCGAGCCGGGACAGCGCATGCGCTGCTGTGAGGCATGCTGTATTGGAATATGGACTTGAATCCCTGCCCGTTCTCCACCCATATTTTCCATTGGCTTGTATCATTGTCCTTGGTAAACGCTGGCTTCTTATTCGTTAATAGGCTTGTTAGTCCCTCCTTAGTACCACCTTGTCTTCATTTGTAACCTCGCATCAGGGCTGGACCTTTTACCGTGTCCATACTGTATAGCTTGTATTGGCCCTTTGCTAGAACTCTTTGCTTAAACAACCGATCATAGATACACACAAGGGAATAATATGACACAAAGTACCATTGATTTTTATTGCAGATCGGGGCAAAATGACTTCGTCCAACAGATTACTTTTGTTAAAATAAAAATCTAGTCAGCCTATTGCAGTTGAGCTTCACTGTGCTTAGGGTGCTCGCTTTTTATGAGGAATGTATTATTTTTATATGAAAAATTAAGTCACAGATGTGCTTGAGTCAGTATAAAGATGCTCCTTGCGATCACGGTAGCTTCTCAAAGAAGCAATTCAGCAGCCACTTTTCTTCATCTTGATATTTTGGACGAAGAGCGATAAGAATTCAAAATAATCCTATTTTAACCGAAAAACTTTCGTGCCCAAGCTTGACTTTAACATCTAAATTCTGAGAGCACAAGATCTCAGAAATGATATGTAAAATTTCACATGCTGTAGTAATTTATTTACTATGCCGGCTGTACCTGCAGCACTGACCTTCGTTGTAAATTTTTATACTGGTTTCCTCTGACCTTCATTGCACACGTTAGTCTAAGAATTGGATAAACAAACTCAGTAACTTTATTGCTCTTCTCTTATAGTGAAGCACTGGCAGGCGGCCCTGGGGGCCACAGTAAACTTGCCAGTTTTCACTGAGAATGCCTCTCTCATTAAAGAGAAGCAGTCTTTCAGTGAGGCTATAAACCTATGAGGAACGTGAATGATTAATTCTCCTCAATCTGCTCTAGGAATCAGTCAGTTTATGATAAAAATAGCTTTTTTGTTTTCTTGTATGCATTTTCATTACTTGCTTTGCACAGTGACATTATACGTTGCACAATGGTTCATATTTAGAGATAATACATTTTAGTGAGATAAATATACTAGAACAGGCAAATGCACGTATCTGGAAGCATCGGATTGGAAAGCTTCCCGACCGAATGGGTTTGGAAATGGTTTCCGGCCGAATCGGATCGAGAGATCGGATCGAGAGAGTCCAACCAATGCTTCCAGATACGATTTGGTTGGACTCCCATTGACTTAAATGGGAGCATTTATTCCGACCGAATGCATAGGCTCCCATTGCAGAAAGAGGTGGCTCGGGAAAATCGGGCACCCTGTGGCAGGCACCCTCTGGTGCCTGACACACTGTGCGTGGCTGGTAAGGGGGGGACCCATGGGTATTTCCACAGGCCAGACTGGGAAGGCTGTGGTTGCAGGGGGGCCACTACGGGCCCTCAAAGTCTGATTCCGACTGCTGATTCGAGGCGGACAGCACGATTCAGACAGCTGTCCAAATCCAGCATCGTACTCGGACCTTCGCAAACGCGGCCCGTAGAGACATACGATTTTGCTCCATATAGCTTGGTCATTCCAAATGCTGTCAGGTTCGGATTGGGATATTCCTAACGCCTAACTCGCATCGTACTCAGTCGGTCGGGAACCTTTCCGATTCAGTCGGAAAGACACGTTCCCAATCCGAATTGGACCGAGCAAATGGCGTTAGGAGGCGTCCCTAACAGCATCAGAAACAGGCCCTAAGTGCTGCGTGAATAGGGGCATTATTTACAAGGCGGTGTTAAGCCACATTATGTGGCTTAACGTCCCCTTGGAAATAAAGCGAAGGAGTTAACGCCACCAGAACGTCGGAAAAAGAGACATTCTGGTGGCAGTCCTTGTAAATTTGCACCATGGTTTGGATACAACAGAAAATAATGAACATAGGCATTACTATGTTACGAAAATAGAAGACACACTTTCTTATCTCTTTCCTACTCATCTTTAGAGTTACAATTTTAGGAGGTACAGTCACGTGACATTTATGCCCGATATAAAGCAGAGAGTAGCATTTTATACAAACTCAACGGAATGAAGCAAGAGTGGTGCTGAGTTCAGTCATGATGCCTCAATCAGGCCAATCCATGTAGATTCTTTATGGCTTGGGCAGTGCGATGATGGTAGATGAAACAACATACTCTATACTTACCGCATGATAAATTCTTTAAAGCACAGCCGCAGCTTGTTGTGATGCCGGTACAGCTTGGGATCTGCAGGAATTTCAGCCAGAAAGACTTGCGCTACCTCTAGTGGGCCCTAACAGGAAGAGAACAAACACGAAACAGAAAGAAGAATTACCAATTTAATTATAAACAGTGACAAGTTATGAGAAAACTCGTGTAATAGCAACAGGCAATTTTTATGTTGCTCATGTTTGTCTCCTTTCCTAAGTTACAGAAGTACTGTACAGGGTTTGTACAGGGTTAGACCATCTCAGGTAACACTGTAAGGAGCTGAGCAGTTGCATTTCACAAATTATTTGGTGTGCAAGCAAAAAGACAAAAATATCTCTGGAGGTAAAATGAAGGTAAAAGGTAGGGGAATGGGTACAGCTGTATTTATTGGATATAAAAATTTTACTCTGATTAGGTTAAGGGAAATCTATACATCTATTGGGGAATCCAATGTAATGGAGTCTCACAATACCTTTTGATTCCGAAAGTACTACTTATTATTTACCTCCTAGATTGAGTGCACTTGCTTACTTTTTAGGTCGCGCTTGATCGACCTATTATATCTCTTCTGTGGGGTGTGGCATACCCACAAGCTGCCATTGGCTGTTATCTGGGTCATTTACAAATGCTGGTCTTGTTATTCGTGCATTTGCTCAAATGTCCCTCCTTTGTGGGCTTAGCTCCCTCGGTGGCGATTTCACAATGAGATCATTTTGTTTGGCCATCACACTATACAGGGTGTAAAACATTAAAACGACACGGTGTGTACCCACCGTGTCGTTTTACTGTGCCGTCAGGACGTGTTCTTTCACTGCACCAATAAATGTAGATGGGGAACTCGTACCCGTGTTCATCCCTCAATATCCTTGATCGTTTCGTATGTACTCGCAGCCTTGGGGATACCTTATCACCCTTTGTAATTGGTCCATAGAGGATTGTTCTTAAACGTTACTGACGGCCCAATACTATTTGAAATATATCCAGCTGAGAAACCCCTTTTTTTGGTCATATTTATTCTGCACATCGACTCTGTACCCAGCCGGGTTGGAATTATCACCGGCCGTGGGATTCTTCTACATTATAGCGACTTAATTCAGCCCTGAAGAGTCGAGGGTTACTGTACCCCGACGAAACACGTGTCGGCTGGTTGCGTGTCCCTTGTCGGAATAAAGAATACACAAGCTCCACTCTCTGTCTTTTTCACAGTGTTTTGCGTTATGTAAAATTGCAACATTGTATGGAACTTTTATGTGTGCACAGGATCAATTTTGCTGTATTGTGTTGTAGGCTTTTTTTAGCCTACACTTTCAAGGGGTTATGTAGGGTTTCCCCTTCCTGTTTAAGCACCATATCGATCCCCTTCTTTTGAATGACTCTGTACACGTTTATCCGCAGGGCGCCACCACTTCCTATTGACTAAAACCCTTAACTTGATTATATGCTATTAATACAACTTTTGTGATCGGAAACGCTTCTTAAATAGCATGTTTCTCATTTGCATTTGGGCTCTTGTTGGATAACTAATCTCGATTACATCGCATTATATTTCTAGTCTTTGCTTCCATTATCTTATATTTATTATTTACCTTTGACAGTAGTGACAATGGTCTGCAAATGGTGAGTCATGCAATCCCACCATGTTCGTAACAATGCAATATTTTAATCCAATAGACTCATGTGACGCCCACCATATTTGGATGATAGAGGGGTTGTGAATAGCGGTGACAGCACCTTAGGCGACTTTGGATAATTTCCGTTTTAAGGCAAAATAGGTTCAAAAGAATAGGGATAATGTTTATGGCTGTGGTCCCAATCCACTGAAGTTTAAGAAGAGAGGAGACTGGCTGTCGCTGACTAACACAAAGTGTATGGGTGGTAAATTATGGGACTCACACATTAAGGAAAGACAACTTCGGTGCTCTAAAATAAATAGTTACAGTGTGCAAAAAATTAGATTTTTTTCAGTTAACGTGGCAGAAATAATTAACATGCGTGCCAACTTAAACTCTTTCCCTAATAAATATACATTTAAATGCACTTTGCCTCCTTAGACTTCTTTTGGTCACCGTATTTGAAAAACTGCATTCTGTGCCAAAAGATGTTGTCCTCCTTCCCATTCACGTTAATAGCCCACCAATAACTCTAACTGGACTGTTTCTCATTTTTTATTATTTTTCCTCCGCAACGTGACCAGGTGAGTTAATGAATGCTGAGTAACGGATCAACCTCTGAGTCCAAATCAGTGATCGACTGGGTGAAAATGATGCCTGGTGCACTAGTATAATCTGAGACCCATTTAATTACTGAAGTCTAATTCAATTTTTTGTCATTTCCAGGTCAACTGATTTCTCAGCATCTACCCATATAAAAATTTAAATTGCATCTGAGTCTTCATTGCAAATGAGATCGATGTCGCATCTGTATGTTACTGCACACATGTACATTATCTATCCACTTCACGTCACACAATAACACTCCACTCGATGCCACTCCAAGCCACACAATGCCACTCCAAGCTACATGATGCCACTCTACTCCCTGCAATGGCATTCCAAATCATACAATGCTGATCCACTCTACTTCACAAAATGCCACTCTACTGCACATCACTCGTCACTGCAAATAATGCCACACTATGCCAGCCTGCTCCCTAAATACCAGCCCACTCTACTCCATACCACACAATGCCACTCTACTACATGTCACACAATGCCATTCCCTCCACACAATGCAACTCCATGCGACACAGTGCCAATCCATTCTACTCCACTTCACACAATGCCACTCCCTTCCTTGCCACACAATGTTACTCCACACAATGCGACTTCACACCAATCCACCCAATGCTAATACACGGAATTCCAGTTGAATCTACTCCACTCCACACAATGCCACTCCATGCCACACAATGCCACTCCACTGTATACAAGTCCACTAAACTCCACTCAAAGCCACTCCACGCCACTAAACTCCACTCCAGACAGCGCTACTCCACTTCATGCCACTACTCCACTCCATACAATGTCACAACACTAGATGCCACACAATGCCACTCCATGCCATACAATGCCACACCACTCTAGTACACAAGGCCACTAAACTCCACTCCACACAATGCTACTCCGCACAATGTCACTCTATGCTACACAATGCTACTCCACTCTGCACAAGGCCACTCTATGCCACATAATGCCACTGCACAAAATATCCCTCCACTCAGTGGCACTCAACTTCACTCCAGACAGTGCCTCTCCACGCCACACAATGCCAGTCCACTCAATAGCACTCCACTCAATAGCACTCCACTCAATAGCACACAATGCCACTCCACTCTGCACAAGGCCACTCCATGCCACATAATGCCACTCCACACAATATCCCTCCACTCAGTGCCACTCCACTCCAGACAATGCCACTACACGCCACACAATGCCACTCCCCTCCACTCCCCTCCACTCAATTGCACTCCACTCAATGTGTGTAGTTTTAATCCCTGGCGGCACAGCAACCAGGATGATGTGCTGCATGGCTAAACACTTATAAGGTCCAAACAGCGAGATCGCTTGGCTATGCCAATGCTAGTTTCATATTGTCTCACCTACTTCCCATTCTCTCTCCCCTAAGTTTCTGAAGGTCTGCCTGTTCTAGGTCTCCAATTCCTCTCTAACCTAGCTTGGTGTTTCAATCCCTCTTTCCTGTGTCTCCTCTTTTCTTGATCCAGTCCCCCTCTCGGCAAGCCTATGTCTTTCATATCCCCTCTGGTTCTGTCTCTCTTTTCCTATACACTTCTCCCCTCGCTCTACCTATGCCCTTCCAATCTGTCCACCCCATTCTCTTTCCATTACTTTGAGAAGGGCAGCTACAGCCACAACTCACTCTTCCGGCTAGAACTGCAAGATTATCTTTTGATTTTAATGTCATTTCTCTGCCATCTCTCTGAAGTTAAGACCGCGTGCAGCAGCAGGAAGTCACAACAGTCACATACAATCACCCTTTTGAAATGCAGAAACGATTTGGCCTCATGAGACATGATTCTGTGCCTCTCTCTAGTCAGTAGTTGCAAAATAGGAGGTAATTTACATAGGATGGAAATGTGTGCCGGATAAAGATATACATTAACCCACCACACCCAGTACTGCTTCCTTTAGTCCCAGGGGTGCTTGCATTTAGCCACCAGGCCTCTATGGCAACTTGTCTTGTATAGGTTGGTCCTGATCTTTCTTTAGGGTCATAGCTTGAAATTTCCCTGAAACTGCAACCCTTTCCCAGTTCTTAATATGTGCCGGTGATTGCAAGCGAGGCTCATCGGCACTCATTTTTGAGGACTGGTACCTATTTTGTTTCAACAGACTTTGATCAAGAGCAAGAGAGAGAGAGTAAAACACAAAAGAGGAAAGAAGAATGAGGAGAAAGAGAGAAAAAAGTGACAAAGGGAAAAAAGCAGGGATGAAAATGAACCTGTAAGAGTAAGATAAAGAGACAGGGAGGGGAGATTTACTAAGATTTTACTCTGTGTTGACCCAGTGCAGCATAAAATCTTTATTTCTGATTAACTTCTCAGCACTTAACTTGTTTAGCGTTGGAAATAACATGAAAGTAACGCACAGCAGCGCACAGCGCTGCTTTGCGCTACTTAGCGGCATGGGGGCGTACCATGGGTGGAGCATGGGCGTTCCCATATAACCACCCAAGAATTCTGGCACTAAACCCTATTTACTAAATAAAGTAGACAGGGTTTTGCATCAGAAAACTGCGCCCTTTTGAAGCAGGCACTACAAAGGAGAAATGCTTTTATTTCTTCTTCCTTTTCTGACTTTGTAGATGTGTTGCACTTTACAGCACACATACGAAGAGGGAATAGGGTTAAAGTCAGTCTATGCACAGTATTTTGTACTGGAAGGGTACCCTTGCAGTACAAAACCTATGCTAAACTCACAGAGACACCCTTGCACTATGGTGCAAAGGTGTCTCTGTGGCGCACGGCAGATGATTTCAGCGCAATGGGAGAGGTGAGGAAGTGCCATATTTCTGTAAATATGGTGATCAACTCCTTTCCTTTTCACGCAGCACAGCGTTTGCAGCTGCTGCACCGCGCTGCATGAGTAAATGGTAAATCTGCCCCAGAGTGTCTAGTGCTGGATTACAGAGGCATGAGGTGGAATCAGGACTATGCAGCCTTGGAATTTGACACCCCACCGACCTTCAATAGCGCCAGCTTTGGGCTTCGGTGTGAAACTTACAGCCCCAGCACTTATTCTTTTACCGATGAAACACTTCCCTTAAGTCTCAGCTAGTCTCTGTGTTTTTCTGAATGAAAAAACAGACATAGGTAAACAATCTATGCTTGGCTCAGTCTACTCTCTGTGACTGGTGTTGACAGTCGAATAGGTCACTCATCTCATGTTGAGCCATGGCCAGGATTGTGTCAGACTGACAATCAGTGGAACACAAACATTTCTTGAAGCATGGTACGTTTCGGCGATGGTGGGCCCTGGAATTGAAAATGTGACTCAATTCATTTCGGAGCATGGCTTGCAGTGGTTCTTTGTCAATTAGTGCGTCTCCCTTTTGCTTGGCCTCACTAGGCCTTCCCACTTGATTTCTGACTCTCTGCTTCCTTTTTTTACCATCGGCGTATTCTACATCTTTTTAATTGCTGTGGAAGTCTCTAGCTCTTGGTTCAGGATCTTCTCTACCTATCAACTCTTGTGCCCCAATTATGTTGTAGAGAGGACTTGGCAGAACACCACTTGCGTTGGTGATTGCTATGATCCGACATTTTCACCACCCGATAAACTTGTGGCAACAATGGAATTAATCTTTTGTGATGAAAGTATATATGTTCTGTGAAACAGTATGTGGCTGGTAAACTGTAACCTTTGACTGACTGTACTGTGCATGAGATCCCCATGGTAGAAAATACTTCATCAGGCGCTGACAGGGCTTTGGCTGCACGGGTTGATGGTAATTTCCTGGCAATTGGGAACTTGTGAGTATCCATTCATCACCAGGAGGTACTTCCTCGATGGGAAGTGGCCAAAGAAATACAGAGCAAGAGTTGCCCAGGGACATGCAAGTAGCTCTGACATGCACTGGAACAGGTTTTGTATCTCAACCAATGCCTTTGTCACAGATAATCTTTCTTTTGTCCATATGTGGGAACCATAGTTTTTAAGGAAGCAACTTTTTTGTGGCCATGAATCAATTATACCCTTATGCACAAGGTCCTTAACCCTCTCTCTTCTCCAGCTATTTTTAGATGATTCTGCACCTGCCTATCTGGAAGGCAAAGTTTTCTGCCACTGACATTTCATCTTGCGCATGTTTGAATACATCAGTCATCACTGTATGACCCCAAGTATGCAACTGCTTTTTTATTGCATGAAACCAATCCCTCTCTATAATCAACTGCTTAATCACTAATAGTGTAACATCCAATACAACCCCCTCTTCAGTCCTTTTTGTATTGATGCACAGTGGATGAATGAATAACATGCTCTTCCACCAGTTGCTTGTTTGTGTGCTTTGCCATACTCATATTCTTGTAGATGATTCCCCACCTTTTACTTCAGGGAAGCATGTGTGAGCTTTGTTCTTTACACACATTATGAGAAGTACCAAATGCCTCATTATAAGGGCTAATCTTTTCCCATAGAGGAAGTGCTTAAAATGTTCCCATGATTATACAATGAAAACAGCCTCCTTCTCTAGCTGAGGGTTTGCCCTCTGTACCTTCATCAGACTTCTACTAACATAGGAGATAGTTTGCCATGCTGTATCTACTCCTTGGCGAAAATGGCCTCAATGCCAACAGCATTGGCATCCACAATTACCTCCGTGCGTCGATGCAGGCTACTGTAAGCCATGCCCCCCTATTCAAAATTTGAATGGAGAGCTTTCCTACAGTCAGTGGTATACTCTCAGGTGTTCGATTGTTTGATAAGTTCACGTAGGGGCGTTCTCGACATTGCTTATTCAATGACACAGTAACCAGTCATACCCAAGAAGATCCCCAGAGGACTGCCATCTGTGGGCACCACCCTGTAGATCAATGCCACCTCACAGTGCTTCATTTATAAAAGAATAAGTGCTGGTACCCAACGTTTTGCTCAGAAGTCTGCAGTGAGTGTTATTGAAGGTCAGATTCCTGAATACCAATGCTGTGTAGTCTTGATTCCCCCTCATGCCTCTTTAATCCACCAACAAACATTCATTGCCTCTTTTTTTAGTCTTGCTGGTTCTTTTCCTTATCCCTGCTTTTTCTCTTTGTCACTGTTTTTCCATCTTTCTCTTCTTCCTTCTTTCCCTCTTTTTTGTTTTTCTCTCTCTTGCTCTGATCAAAGTCTGTTGAGGAAAAATGTGTGCCAGTCCCAAAAAATTAGTGCAGGTGAGCCCCACCTGCAAATGCCAGCTCAAATTAAGCACTGCTGCCACCATATCAGATTCAGCCTTCCTGCCTTAGCATTTACGTTGATGTACTTTTAGGTTTGTGTTGTGAAATTCACTTTTCTCCACTTTCAGTGTAGACTTGGCTCTTAAAGTGGCATGCACACAAGGTGCAATTTGCTCTTTAATCTTCTTGTGTGGTACTAAGCACTTGTACATCATTGCTAGAGTTGAAAGCATTCACAATGGAGCAAACTACACCTCAAAACAATTCTGGAAGATTTTGGCTGCCCATGATACATCAATGCTCAGGTGTTTGCGCTGAAAAATGACCACCTGTTCCGGCAGTTGTAATACAGCAGAAATGGTTTCCCAGTTTCAGTAAGAGGTATCCCTTATAAAAATCACAATTGGAGAAGACAACATTCAAAGAACACCAGCCTATCAAGTTGAAAGATTGTGTCGCTTTCAGTGGTGTATTGAATGTTCTAAGCATCTACTGCTGAGAAGTTCATGAGCTTGTAGATCACTGAGTTCATGAATGAACTTTGATGTTGATGTTACACTAGTGGGAATCTGTAGAACCAAAAAGGTGGGACCCTTGTCCCTTAAAAAAAATTAAGCTTGTCTCACTCCATGGAAACCCTATGCTAGCTCACTCTGAATTATTCATTGCCAAGGTTCACTCCAGAGTGCCCCTGCAAACAGGAAGCGATGTGCAGTGGCCAATGCTTCTTGGTCCTTATTTAGAGTTTTAGCATCCACCCTCTTTATGAAACAGGGGACAGCAGATGTAATTTTATATTGTTTTTGACAGCCCTGCTTGAAGCACGGATATAGCAGTAGATAATTTTAAGCATGTCAATATATTTTGAGTTCAACTATAACGTATTCATTCCCATTTATTAATATGTTACTCTTCAAAATAATCTCTATACAAAAACTCTAACAGGAATGGGAAGAGACCTCAGCTTCCTATCTTCCCCTGGAAACATCCTATAATGCTATGAACAAATTAAACATTTTGCATAGAAAGGGAATGCAGCTGGCACCATCTCTGTGCCTTCATTTAAAACATAAAGGGCCTCATTATGATGTCGGGCGGAATGTCATCTGACAGCTTGTAGGAGGTTTTCCGCCCGACATCAAAAGTTTCTATTTGACCACTGTATTATGATACTGGCGGTTAGAGGGAATCCTGCGGGGGAATTCTGCTTCACTTCCGATGGGCTCACGTAGCCCGTCGTGCGGCGGGAGGGAATGTGATCCTCAATTGGCAGCGGAGCCAGCCTCGGCTCCGCCGTCAGGATTTCAATTTTGCTTCCCGCCTGCCATCAAAAGGCAGGCACAAAGTGACTTTGGGGACCCCTAGCGGGCCCCCTTCTCCCCTGGTCCTCCACAATGGGGCCTGGGAGGGCCCTGTGGTACCCCCCTAAATATTCCTGCACCGTGTGGCAAGCACTGCATGGTGTTTGCCACACGGTGCAGGGATGTTTAAACTCTGTATTTTTTCCATTGTGGCATGTGCTGCGAGCGACAGCACAAGCCGCAATGGAAAAAAATACAGGATCCGACCACCAATTCGGCAGTCAGATCATAATCTGGGTAGCTGGACCTCTGGCTCCTTGTCAGGCGGTCCAGCTTCCGCCACAGTAGGAAGCGCGTCTGTCCAGCATCGTAATCGGCCCCAAAGAGTCTTGCTTGCATCCTGTGAAAAATGTAAATTAACTCAAAGGGCAGCATCACTGGTGGAAGGACCACATATGCAAAGAAACAAGGAGATATTGAGCAAGAGGTGGGGGAAAAAGAGAAAAACTGTGAGAATGTAATGAAGAGACTGGAGAAATGAGTGGAGTGGATTTCCAAAGACAATGGTGCACTGGCAAGGGAGGAATGTTGGTAAACTAATTGATTAATGCAAAGGATTATGGAGATCAGGAATAAAACGGAGCTGGAAAAGGAACACTAGTTTCGAGAAACCTCTGCCCTCTACCAAGTGAACAGAAGGCACCTATGTTCTCTTCACCCGATGTTGGTACCTCTGTGCAGCATCAGTATTACCAACTGTTACAGAAAATGTCAGCCACTGGTTTAAATCCAGCCTGGCTTACAATGTGCATGCAGGAAAGACATTAAAAAACAAAAAAATTTGAAATGTAATTTGTGCAACAGACTGAAAGAAAAATGGATGAGGACAAACGAGAGACAATGGAGAGTAGGGCCCTTACACGCACAGGACACTGGAGAATCCTGGGCATGAATACCACACTCAAATTCAGTGCGGTACACAACTTACTATGATTCTATACCAAGGCTTAACAAGTTCACACTGAAATGCATACCTGATTGACTGTAGCTCCGACAGACCCCTGGAGAACCATCTGCAGCATCTTGGCATCTGGAGGCTCCTGGTGTGTGGCAATTGCCAGCTCCAGCGTTTTCTTCTGCATGTCTTCGATGGCAACTTCAATTGGGGTTAAGATGAACTAACAAAACAAAATTAAAATGCTTATTCATAACTGGTGGTGATCACTGCATAGACTCCAATGCTTCGGGTCATTGTTGGCTTGTGATTCCGGGAACCAGTATCAGGATGTACGTGACATATCATGAATATGAGCATTTCTGCTGCAATCCCGAAGGGGCTATCCAGTGAAGAGACGAAGACAGGGACAGATGTACATCAAGTATTATGACACCAATAAAGATTTTTAAGAACCGTTCCCTGGACCCCTGCCTGCTCTTCAACAAACCTTTCTGTTAATTTACAAAAGAAAAAGGGTCCCCAAGGCGCTCCCCCACCTTTGTTAATGGGTTGTGATCTCCTCTGGGGCCTCAGTAACTTTTCAATATTTTGCGGTCAGATTTCCATTGCAAAAATTTGGCACATAGCATATCGATTTGGTATTTAGAAACGAGGCCTACAACACGCCCATTCCAAATACCAAACCGGTATCCATTCACAATTCCATTTTAGCAGTCGAGAAAACGTTTCCAGCTCCTAAAATGGGGATTACTAGGTCTGAAAAAGCATTTTTAGTGTCGCAAATGCCAAATCTGAGCATTTTAGACCATAACAATTCTTAGTACATCTAGCCCACGGTTTTTCTACCCAGTCCTGCATCTCTAACAATCACCAACAACAGGAATTTGAGAATGGCCATTTGTTTGATATCTGCTTGGCTTTTGAGACATATTGTAAAAACATTTAAAAAATGCCCCTTTAATTGTCTCAGTTGTATCAGTTTGGGGTTCTTCCTGATCTACAGCTCCCCACTGCCATTAAAAGATCCTCTTGCTAGGGTATTATAGTAGAATTCCTTGCTTCCCATCACAGTGATTTTGAATGTTGGACCCATCACTGTACCTCTTCCTTCTGAATGACGTTGATTCTGGTTTTGATGTAGGGAAACGCATGCATTGTGGTAAGGATGGTTTTCCGCTTGTACTGTTCACAGAGGCCACCTCTTGGTCGTCCGTCCAGAGTAAATGGAGTGGTGTACATGAACCGCCTCAGATTGAAATTCTTTTCGAAGTATGTAACCCTGTCTTTCATTTCGTACTCATCAAAATAAGGCTCAACAAATGTAATTTGTATGTAGGCCTAGAAGAAAAAAATAAAAGAAAAGCACCCCTCCCAAATTAATAGATAACATTTCACATCCCACAGAATGCATGAAAAACGACCGTCAAATAAATAAATTTCATTTATAAACGGTCTTGACATTGAATATGTTATACGAAACATGCGGACGTGCATTACAAAAGGTCTCCTAACCTGGTTCCAGAAGGTCCAAATCCATGCCACATTTAGATGTATGTAAATGTGTTCCATTCTGGTTAATTAAGTACCCTGGGTATATATTCTGAAAATGAAAATCTATAATGTATCTGGCAATCCTTGACCTATGTTGGACACCCCTTTTATAACTCAGTTGGCACATCACCTCTGCTCTCTGAAATCATCACTCTCTGGCAATAAGGTCATAGGTCCAGCTTACCGAAGCTAATGGCCTTCCCTTCTTTTGACCCGGGGTGAGGACTGCAGTCAATAAGGACCACCAAAATTGTTTCAACAAAATTTCTTTCAAAAAACGATTGCTGTGTGGTAGTTCTACTCCACTCCACCACGCCACTTTATGCCACTCCACTCTGACATTCTATGCCACTCCACTCTGCGACACTCTACACCCCTCCTCTCTACAACACTCTATGCCACTCCACTCTACGACAGTCTATTCCGCTCTGTGCAACGCTACGCTACAACACTCTACTCCACTCTATGCAACACCCTTTATGCTACTCCACTGTGCTCTATGCCACTCCACGACACTCTATGCAACGCCACTCTACACCACTCAACTCCACTCTTACACTCTACTCCATTCTACACCACTCACCTCTATGCCACTCTACTCCTCTCTACGCCTTTCCACTCTACAACACTCTACTCCCTCCACGACACTCCATACCACTCCACTCTACCTCACTCAATGGCACTCCACTCCATTCCACTCAACTCTACTCTAGACCATTTTACACCACTCCACACCTCTCCATGCCACTCCAGTCTTCTACACACCAAACCCCTTTACCCTTCTAACTTTTAACCATGCTGAACAGCAACCATGATGTTGTACAACATAGCTAAAGCATATTGGCAAAGCCAATACCTCTTGCATAAATGAGACCTATTGGCTTTGCCAGTGCTTGTTTCATACGCTTGCCATACCACATTGGATTTATTTAATATGGCTCATACCTTGTTAGGATCAAGCTTTGCTTTGTTCACTGGAGCAGAATCCTTTATCACTTCTACAGCTTCCACACCAAAACACTGACTATAAAAGCCCTGCAGAGAAAAAAACATAAAGTAGTTTTTTTGTATCAGTATATTTTTAAGTTATTTTAAGCACCTTTTATTGGTTTTTATTATATATCAACACATACATCACAAATTGTCATGTTTCATCGTATATTTAACTTGTATCCAGCATTTATGCATGACATAGCAATTGTTTCTGTTCTTACAATGGTTATTAACAGGATTTCAGGCAATCCCTAGGCTTGTTTTATAATCTCATTGTGGTACTGGTATCACTTTAGTTATCTTTACTATGCCGTATGAACCTTTGAATCAAAACTATAACACTATAATAATATAATCTCAACTAATCCTCAATCCCACTCAGATAGGTGTATGCCCGTTGATTTCTCCACATTATGGTCCTAGTTGCCCTCTTCCTGGAGACCAACGTCTATAATTCCGCCTGTGTTTCAGCACTGTCTTTTGTGCACATCTAGCAGTTACCACTAGTCTGTGTGGATTAGCTCTAGTGAAGTTGAATACATTTATTTTTTAAGTCAGTGAGAAACAGCAATCCATTGGTTATAAATATCTATGCATAGTGAGTCAAGCAAAAACTCTACCTAAAGTTTATGCAATTCACTTGTTAACTTATTGTAACATTTCTGGTGCAAATAATTTCTCAGATTTCAGACCCTGGCCGTCCATAGCTACTCTACGGTACCTACTTGCGCAATCCGCTCCACCCTTTAATCGTATCCGTACATTAAGGTTGCTTATTATTATTATTATGTATTACTCCCTCCCTGTCTTCATAAAAGTCTACAATCACGACTCTCTGGAAAGAAATCGTGATGAAGCATATGTAAAATTTGCTGGTATGAGCTTATGTCTACAAAACAATTGACACAACTTACTGTACAGTCTCTGACACCATACACCATACATCCTGTCTACTCTGAACCAAATGCCTCTATGGGAAGAAGGCAAGCGATCCATTCAACAAGAGCGATTGATCACTTTCAAGCCTTTGTGTTAAAAAAACATTCTTGAACTAATGGTAAATAGGCTCTCCATCAGAATATGTGATTACAATGACATGATTTATATCTCTCACTTTACAATATAGTACATGTTAAGAAGGCATTGTGGTTTACCTCAAGCCGATGGGAAATCTCCGGCAATTTAGTAATTGCAGGCTCTTTGTAAATATATTCTTGCTCATCCAAATCACCAAATTTGGCTCCATAGAACCCTACACGAAAGTAGGTCCCAAACATTCTTTTGTGACCCTGAGGGATAGGAGTGCAGGAGTTGGAAATAGTTAGGTATCTATTGATATTATCACACTCTGACTATTACAACACCAGAACAAAACACTTAAAAATATGGCTCCACTAAACACATTGCTCTAGCACTTAGAGTAAACGGTACTTTACATTTGCTGATGTTTGCGTACAATATTTAAATATTTGCAACATAACACTGTGGGCTATCACTGGTTTCTAGAGGATCAACCAACCTTATTTTGTGTTTTTTTAAACATTTTATTGCCATTTTATTATACATGTTAACAATAATAGTATTATTGTAATTGAATATTATTTTGTGCATACAATAGACGATAAAAACATACTATTCAGTGGTGCAACAATACATAATCACTCAGTATCCTGTCCCTGAGTGTTCCCTGTAGTGTCATATATTATGACGTATACTCTGTTCCTTTTTCCCCCTGAAGTCACTCGCTGTCTTTTGACATCTGCACCTCCGGTGGGGATTCACAGATGTCGCCATGGAATCTGTTCCAGTTTCCCCATATCTGGGGCATTTTTGGGGCAACCCCGATGGATGAAGACCGATCTCTCTGTGATCATCGTGGCGTCCATATCACAGCACCATTGTCTGTGTGTCGGGGCTAGTCCTGAGCCCCAGCTCTGCGCTATATTACGCTTTGCTAACGCTAGTCCCAGTGTCACCCAGTCTTGAGCTGCATTGTTCAGATCAGTGGGTTCCCAAATGTTGAGCAAACATCTCTTTGGTTCAGGTGGAACCTGTACCCTAGTGAACTGTGATAGCGTACGCAGCATTGCCTCCCAAAAGTGAGTAATTACCGGGCAGTCCCAGATCATGTGCCAAAAGGTACCGATGGCACCGCATTGTCTGAGGCAGAGTGGAGTGTTTGTCCTACCCAGTTTGTGTAGCAGGATGCGCGTATAATAGATGCGATGTAGGACTTTCAGTTGTACCAGTTTTCATGTGGAAGGTATCGCCACTTCCCTTGGGGATGCTAGGGCTGCCTGCCAGTCCTACTCATCTAGGTCGCCCATGTCTGTTTCCCACTGCTCCTTTAGGGCTGTCAGGGGGTCAGGCTGATTATTAATTTTTTTTTGTAAGTCAGGGAGATAGCTTTCTTACTTAGGTGGGCTGTGAGAAGTCTGTCTTCTAATGGTGAGGCCTTCGGGAGTTTCGTGGCTGGTGGAATCGCTGCCATGAGTGCGTGTCTAACCTGCACATATCTATACGCTTCCGTCTGTGCTAGTTTGTAGGTGGCTTGCAGTTGTACAAATGGGATAACTTCACCTTGTCTCCCTCTCTGGAGATGCATATTAAGTCCCATTTCTGAAACCCCTTAGTGTTGCGCAATTTCCCTAACATCTGGGTGTCCCATAGCGGCGTGGCCTGCGTGATGGTTCCCTCCCACCCCAATGCTCTCTGTGCCACATGCCAAATTTGTAGTGTGTGGGCCATGGGGCCTGTGTGGGTCATCTTTCTAGATCTATTATACAGTGCCCCCATGATCCCTTCTTTTTCAAGTAGATGCCTGTCCATACGATATGCTGGGTCCTCCTGTGGCACATGTAGCCACTGGTTTATCACAGTGAGCTGGGACACCCAGTAATACATTTGTAAATGTGGGAGAGCTATACCTCCGTCATACCAGCTTCGTACTAATTTCTTCATGGCAATACGGGTTGCTCTTCCGACCCATAACAAGTTAGTTACCTCTGAACTTATCATCGTGAAATAGGATGGGGGGATCGGAAAGGGAGTATTCTATAAAATATATAAGAATATAGGAAGTGCCATCATTTTGAAGAGGGCTGCTCTTCCTAGTAACGTAAGTGGTAGTGAACGCCAATGCTTGACATTCTGGCGGAATCCCATCATAGGGTTTCATAAGATTTTCTTCCGTGAAAAGTGCTATTTGAGGGGTAATGTATATGCCCAGGTACCTGAATCTCTGTTCCGCACTTTGAATTTCACAATTGCGGGGCAGTCTAGGCAGAGGGCCGTGCAGCACACACAAAAGTGATTTCGACCAGTTTATTGTATAACCTGAGGCCCTGCCGGAAGATGCACAGATGTCTAATAGGCAGTTGATGGACCGTGATGGGGACGTCAAGTAAAGCAGCACATCGTCAGCATATAATGATATGCGATCCTCTCATCCCATTGTCCACCTTAGTCCCCGGACTACTGGGTCCTGTCGTACCCAAGCCGCCAGTGGCTCTAACACTATTGCAAATAAAAGTGGGGAAAGTGAGCATCCCTGTCTAGTTCCTTTCCTAAGGGGGAAAGCCGCCGAAATTCGGCTGCTAGGCCACCACCTGCACCAAAGGTTTATTGTACAATAAGCATATCCAGTTGCAGAAGTTGGGCCCGAAGTTCAACCAACCTTATTGATGTTCCTTGAAGATAAAATAATCTTGAGAGCACACACAGCGATATATCACACTCCAGCATGAATGAGACAAATACCCAGGTAGCACCATTACCACAGGCGTTCATGTAACTTTCTAAAGTACCAGCATCCACTGAAAGGTATGCTGGTAATGAGTGGATAACAGGAGTGTAAAGGAGAATTAACATTAAAATCTGATAAATTCTCCTATTCGCAAGCACTACTCCTTCATCCATTGCCAGTTTTTGGCAGCTGTTTACAACGCCATAGTAGCTATTCAGGGTGTGTCTGTGGTGCTCTATTGAAGATTTATCACTTGTGCTTCAGTCGGTTCTGCACCTTTTGTTTAGTCAGGGAGTGATACACTGTATGCATTGAGCCCAAACTTCCACAGAAAAACTCAGTTTCAAATAGCGTAAGAAAATGAATTCCTTGAGACATTTCCTCTTCTAGATGTGGGAGAATATGTGCATATGGCTAACAAAGAAAAGATTTCAGTCTGATTCTGCAACATCTTGGAAAGGGAGCCTGCAATGCACAGCATCACCATTGGCTACGCACTGGAAAGGGTGCAATGAGAATGAAAGGCGTGCCACATTTGTTTGGTGTACAAAGCAGGAAATGTATCTAATAAATTGAGATACTCTTTACTTTTGGATGATGTCAGTAAACAGCGTTTAATTCTGTAATTATAAAAAGAAAAAGTAAGAGATGTGATAAAGTACGTATGTCAGTCAGAGATAGTTCCGTTTTGTAGGGTAGTGGTTGACTAGCACATAAATCATGCTTGGTTAACATACCATACAAACAAAATACATTACCTCCCCATCCCTTTCATTGTCCTACTCTTTAATCAACTAGGGGGCTCTGCCCTCATCAGATTGATATCATAATGTATCTTGATAAATAAGTTCCCAGATTAATAACTTTTACCTATATCTAGCCCTGCCTAACATGTGACGTAGAGAGTAACGGGCAGCCAGCATTTCCTGACCCTACTTACAAAGAGGACCACGATTGCAGAGGAAGCTTCTAGATAGGGGGAAGGGACCTGGAAAAGATGGAAGTACTGAGGCAAAGAGTTATCCGTCACTGCCAAGTCAGCTTTGAGCTATTTCAGGACTGGGATCAAAGAAGTTTAAATACAAAGACAAAGTGACATGCGTGCATAGAATCAGGTGTGTCTGTGCCTATCTTGAAAGCAACTATTTTGGTATGCTGAGATGTTGATGAAGTCTTTCAGGTGGGGGCGAAGGTCACTGAACATCATTGGAAGCTTTCTGGGTTACAGGAGCTGAGATCTTTCTTAGGCATCTGAAAAACTAGAAAGGATGCCAACAGGAATGGATGGCAAATAGGGCCATCCTATCCTACCAAAAGCCTTCTTTACATTAATAATTCGGTACCATGTGACCGTATAATTTGGGATAGGATTGTTATAGGGATAAATATGATGTGGATATATAATTAATGTAATAGATTTCTTCAAAATGAACATCTTTTTAATGAGTACAAATTAATAAAAGTAACACTATATTATGTGGTTAAAAGGTGTTGTTACATTCTTGAGGCCCTCCAGTCACAAGGGGCCCTTCTTTAGCAAAGAACGACAGCATTCCCTTGAACATTTCAGTTTTAACATCCAATCATGTTTCTTGTGCCTGGATGGCAGGGGTGTTATTAAATCACCCCCAATAAACGTCTGTGGTTTTCAGGGAGAGGGCTTAACACGTTAGGAGGAAATTCTTTCTCAAAATCTGACATAAACCATGTATTAAAATGTATCTGAGGCAAGTATAGTAACTTTGAACAATTGTAAATTATACACTCCTTATCAAATAAGTGTAAAAATGTGCAGTTCTTCATGGTTATGATATAGAATTGATTATTTCACCACATTTACTCATTACTTATATGTCACGATTTATCATCACATTCTAGGAGATTAGAAATTTAAAGTATGGTAAGTCCCATGCATGGGAGTTAACCAGCGAATATTCCTTTGTGAAAAGCCATGTTTCACTTGTTTGCATGCATCCTGGTCCGACATGATGACTAGAGGGATATATTCATCTCCAACTCAAACTCTTCCAATTCTACACAGGATACCTTCACAAGTCAGATCTACCAGTCTGAAATCTGACTGATATGGTTGCACATATTGCAAAATATGCAGCCAGAATTATAAAAACATTGTGCTGTTTCTCTGAGCCCTACTTATGTGATGCAGCCTTCAATGGCTTTGAATGAAAATAGTGTTGACAGGTAAAACACACAGGCTATAATTCCATCATCTAGTCCCACTGACCAATTTGAGAATTGTAAGGTTTATCAATCCCAATATTCTAGACATTTGGGCAAGGGAAAGGGAAATGATCCCACAGCTTCCTGAGGCCCTTTACCTGCTCTTCAGGCAGATACTTGTGAGCAATCTTCTCCGTGAACATTTGTTGCCTACTCCTGATTCTCCACCTAAACCCAAGAACCGATACTCCTGCAACTACGTACGTGTATGTACAGAAAAACAGTATGATGGACCTGCACTCGGATTCAGGATCCTGCAGTGCATTATTAACATATATAAATAAATGAACTCAAATGTTTCTATCCTCTTCTTTTGTAAAAGTGCACAATATACTTTCGGAATATATTTCTCTGGCATACTCTTGCCATGTACCCTGTTAATGATGCTGTCAAAGGCCTTCTGCAGCTTGTCGTGAGTAGAGGCCAGTTTTCGGAAATCCCGATGCGCTTCCAGTATTGGGATTACAATTTTGTAAACTTCATTCACCGTCTCATATAAGCCTGCCTGAGAAAAGAAAAGTGTGACACATAATTAGAATTATTAGCGTAAGCTGTTGAGATGAAAGAGCAAGGCCATAGCTAACCAACTTTTATTTTTGGTTTTGGTTCACCTTTAATAACAATGTTTGAGAATTCCTTGAAGATGCTGGAAGTTGGTAGTAATGTGCAACTAAGCAGGGTCCCAATATAGCCTTAGAGCCTGACGTAGCGGGCTCTACAGTCCATTAAAAGCTCGCTCCAGCGTTAAAGGCCCGAGTTGAAGGCAGGGGCCTTTAACAAGAGATCTGGTCTTTAATGGCTGTAAGAGCCCGCTACAGAGGGCTCTAAGGCTATTAGAACATTCTGCCCCTAGAGGGCAGAATGTTCTAATTTGTAAAACAAAGGTCTCACGGAGCCCGAGGGTGTTGAAATCCCCTCGGGCTCCACGAGGCCTTTCTCAGAGCAAAAGCTGTGAACAAACATTGGAATGTTGATGCTCCGGGTTTCCCTCAACCATTGGAAGCCAAGAGCCCTCCACTGTCAATGGAGCGCTAAACATTCCGCTGTTCTAATATTGTGAGGCATATACTTCTGAAGTGTGTAGCAACAATATAACTATAAGTCATTTGTTTTTCACATTTGTAATAATTGTTAAATTGATAAAACAAAGATTTCCATATATATTTTCGACTCACTGATTTAGTGTAATGTGGTACTAATGCATTACTGAAATGCCGTTCAACTCCATTTCTTTAAGATAAGAAAAATCGTGGCAATTCTAGTAGTACTGTGTAAGTGGCTACATCTCTATACTCCTTGTATTATGTGGGTTCACCTGACAAATCATTTCTCGAACTAAGTACACCTCTTTGTTTTTCGTAAATGACATTTGGTTTGACCTTGCAAATAATTGCCTGCAAACTGAATTAAATATCTGTGTTCCATAAAGATTTTATCTAGGTTGAGCTCACAAGTACTCTCTTACTAGTAAAGTTGTAATCACACCCCTACAATTTAATATATTCTTGGCTTGCATACTATATTATCTTCTTACTCCGTTTTAGGAGATTCATTTATGCGAGTTCCTTGCACCTCACATCTGGAGTAACCTCCGAAATACTTTCTTCCTAGTTGTGTTGCAACCACGCACCTGGATCTTGAGTTATTCCTAAAATTCACTTTATAGAACCTTCTAGGTCTATTGTAGGGTCTGAATAATCAGCATCCTAGTAAGTTAGTATTCAATAGGATAGCAAATTAATTCCTAAGAGACCAGTATCACTCTGATATCCTAAAAATATAACATGTATAAGTAAAGCGCTCATTCACCCGTAAGGGTATATTGGCACTGAATTATAGAAGCTTACTCAGTGGTACTTATTTTATCAACTTTGGAAGAATAGCTGATTGGACCCGCTGGTATTTGAACCCGTGACCATGAGGTCAGACATAGGTCCCTGCAGCGGCTGCATTAGTTGACCACACTTGTCTTGATCCTGCTGTAGCTCTCATACACACAAGGTTGCATCTGGCCTCCCTGAGCCTTAGTAGGTTCCAGTCCTTAGCAAAGTCCTGTTTCAGTCACTTTTTCTGTCGTGTCATGAGTACGACAATAGCTATTACCGGTCTGGGTAACACTAGCCAGTAGTAGGTGCCCTCCTCCACCTAACGATTTGAACTGCTTAACTTTTTCATCCAGCAAGCAAATGAACTCTGCCAAGGCCAGGCACCAGAAGGAACAGCTATATTTGACTGTATGAGTGTCACGGCACAATTAGTGATCTAAAAAGAAGGAGAAACCACGTGGCACTATTGAACAATCCTGCAGCACATAAAAGAGGAAAACTACCCGGATATAAGAAGCGAAAATCCCACCTGCAGTCAATAGGATGTGCGAAATATTCTAAATAGTTGCAATAACGTTACCCCACGGTATAGAAGATGCATTTAACTACTTTTGCATTCACAGAAATGTGTCTGTTTTACTTTCATTACTTTGGGTTCCATCACCATGATCGTCAAATTTCAATTTCAGGAGATTTTGGAATGAGCCTCAGTTATGCTCTCTCAGGCTCACAGGTAAACATTAGGATTTTTTTTTAACATTAGCAGCCCAGGCCCAGGTAGGGATGCTTGCCTCATTTGTGCGGTAACATTACCACCTTCTTCTCCCTCCTTAGGGATGGTGACAGATGCTAACGAAATCTGCTCCTCCTCCTCTCTTAAAGAAACCCTTTCAAGATCCTGAGAACGTGGGCAATTATTGTCCAAGTTCTGCACTGCCATGCCCTGGAAGCATTCTAGAGAAGGCGGCGCTTATCCAGCTCCATACCTTACTGGGATAACATGACATGCTTGATCGCTGCCTATTGTCAAGGACTGAACGCTGTGAAGGAATCTCAATTTTTTTCTTGATTGTCCAAAGAAAAGGCAACTCCTCCCTGTAAAGGTCTCACAGGGAGGGATGAGGGGCTTGATAGGACCAGCATACAGGCCCCAAGGATATGGTAAGGAGAAGAAGTATGCTGTTCCTAGGGAAGCGGTAGGATGAAAGAAGAGACAGGCCACATCAGTAATGAGGGTTACCAAAAGGTGCTAGACAGGAAAAGGTAGTGAGTGCTCGTCCAGGGATAGATCCAATAAGGAGCAAGGGCCCTCACACAACAGAGGGGTGTCATGCTTCATCATAGGGCAGCTCCTCATTGGGTCGGCGCTGCAATGCCCAACGGGCCCCGTAGGGAGGCTCTTTGCCGGAGGTCTTCTCGGTTTGCCGTTGTGAAGCTAAATGATGTTATGTGAAGGTGCCTATGTGTAGTGAGTAGAAGTGGGATCATGTATGTGAGGTTTAAAAATGGCTCCTGGATTCTCCAAAAACAGTTTATTTGAGGAGTACCTGGGCCATGAGTAAAAAGAGTCATGAACTGAGGAGGGAGAATTAAACTTGTATCAGTGCTAGTGAGTTGTGCAGGGGGTCAACATGTTTCATGCTTTAATCAGTCCGTGAGGATCTAGGCAATTCTTCAGGACCTATTATCGTCATCTACTCTGAGGGGGCGGCAAGTCGTGTTTAGCCAAAGGGAGCTAGGAGTTACGTCCCCTCAAGTCAGGATTCCACAGTAGTAAGACTGAAAAAATAAAAAAGATAAATAACACACAACCTCTGCATAAACATGAGCACCAAAGTGACTTCTAAAAACATCCAGATGTAGAGAAAATCGAAACAGCTATTGACAACTAATCACACTGAAGAAAAGAGACCGGAAAACCCCACCTGACTTTAGTGAACAAGGATCTGACCATTGGCTATGTATGGGTGGTGTAGTCAATGGTGGTGTAGTCAGATTTATCTTGAACATTTTATGTGATGAATTATTCATAGGATGGTATGGATCACCATAGGCAAAAGACTGTGGATTTTCACGTTTATTCAAGAATGCCCGCCAGTAGTAGGGTGGTAGTGTAAGCCAGAGGACAAATTCTCCAGGTAGATAACTAGGCTATGTTCTTCTGCCTGAGCCACTAAAGTTGGTGGTGCCTACCGCTCACGTTTAATCTGCCCGGTAATTTTTTTGGACCTAAAGAATTGATGAAGGTAGATCAATAAACGTGTTTTAAATTGACTGGCCTAATTCAGCAGAAACAAAAAATAGCCAAAGAGTGTAACAGCCCTGGAATTGTCGCTATTTTGGTGGGCGTAGTAGAGAGCTGGCTGCCTGATAGGTGGCAATTTGTGCTCTTAAATAAAATCTGTTCTAAGCGAATAAGTACAAAAGGGCAAACCAAAGAGCTGTTCTGGGTTCTGTGCATTTCAATACGTAGATTAGGAACCAGTAAATTAAGTGTGTTTATTTGCAGGGCCCTGAATAAATGTCGTAGGGGTGAAAGGCGGAAAAGTGACAAAAATGACAAAAAACTTAAGTATATAGGGACGAGTTGCCTGCTAGGAAGAAACTGAGTAACAATGGGTAGGATAAAACAGTAATAGCCACACCGCTACAGGTGATAAGTAAAGTAGAAGGAAGGACTTTTCCACCAAAAAGTACTTCAATAAGAGAAATGTGGCCACACGAGAAAGCAGATGATAAGAGACTGAAAAATAATGTCCTAAAGGATTTTATCATTGATAATGCATTCAATTTACACAATCCTGAAGAAGAGGAATTGGCTACAAAAGACATATCAATGTGGAGTGGAACTGAATTTTTGAGAAAGCAATTGACAGCTGGAGCCTAAAAGAGGGCAAGGACATTTGCAGACTGTGCCAGAAACAGAAAGGCAAACCCATATCATGTTGTGAATCAGCTGCTACACATATCAAATAAATGCAATATTTACATCAGGGTTCTCCAAAGTTGATCCTGGAGGGCCGGACCCATGCCAGATTTTTAAGATAACTACATAGATCTAAATGGGGGATATGCAAAAAAATCTGGCATGGATCCGGCCTCCAGGACTGACTTTGGAGAACCCTGATTTTGATCAGGCTTATGTTGGAAAGCAGTAAGTTGCGGGAGTTTTGCACATTGTGGTAAGCAAAATCGTTTCCATGTTGCACTTACCGTGCTGAAGAGGTCAGTAGCTTGTTCCAAAAGTCCTACTAGGCCATTTTCTGAGAAATACCTTCCAGAACAAACCCCATCTTCATCAGGAGAGAGAATGTCGTCAGAGACCGCAGATTCCTCAAGCACATTGGAGGACACATTCTGGAACAAATGAGAGGAACCACATGTCAGCACCAGAAAACTCATTTGTAAACACAGGAATTAGTACCTGTACATTAGTAAAGCAGGTCTCAGCAGAGAGCCAATTAAGAACAAACTTCAGTTTTCGATCAATCAGATGTCTAATGGAAGTGTCACAACACTCACACTCAAACAAAGGGTAGCGACTTGTGTCATAGAGTTCTTGTTTTTTACTCTACTGCATACTTAAACAAACCCACATGTGACATGAATGAATAAAATTGTATTTATATAGCACATGGCTACCCTGAGGCCTCCCAGCGCTGTAGACAGGCAAGGCAGGTCAGCACAGTCGATTAGAGCGATGTCTTGAAGAGGTGAGTTTTTAGAAGTTTACGGAAGGCCAGCAGATTTTTTTCCTTCCGTAGAGTAACGGGAAGCGTATTCCAGAGTTTTGGTGCATTCAATGAAAAAGAGCGTCCACCCCATCTAGATCTTCGTATTATCTTTGGAGTGGCCAGAAAAGAGGAACTGGATCGAAGATTTCTGGGGGGTTGATATGGAGTGACAAGGGAGTGAGTAATGGCCGGGCCTGTTTTCCACATGGCTCTATGATAACAGTACAACTAGTCATCAGCACAGCTTCTAAACACTTCTCACATTGGACACACTATGTACGGACCCTCATTCAAACCAACCAAGCACAAACTAAGGACTAGCATGCTACATCTCCTTTAAAAGCACTTCAGTGGCTTCTCAGGCATATGTAGCGCTTTATAAATGAAACTTCAATACAATGTAACACAGTTTCAATAGTAATTCAAACGAGAAGTAAGAAAACGTGCAAATTCCAACATTTCACACATATTTTGTCAGATTTTTTTGATCTCTAGTGTTTTTCCAAAGCTGAATTTGAATGAAAATAAATATAAATGAAGGAATTCGTAGGGCAACTCATTCATAACTCAATATTGATTCCCTTCACTGCCTGACTTCCAATGGAATTGTATATGAGCTTCAAATTAAAATCAACGTACTCTCTGTCTAATCTTATCAAATTAAGCTCTCTCTCGTGCCAAAATATCCTCTAAAAAGGATGCATTTCACTGAAATATGTGCTGTGACAGGAATGTGTCCTGCATGATAGTTTCACATACACCCCTGCCCTAAATGACCTAATTGCAAGTGAATTTGGTATGCTGACTTCTTTTTGGCACCAGCACCCACGAACTCCAGCGTGTGCGCTGAGGCCAATGTCCTAAATTGACCCTGAGACGCAGAATCTAGCTCTGACATTAAGTGAGGCGTGTCAAATTGTATCCCTGTGGCCACACAAGTTACTATCTGAGTCCCTGGAACATGTAGAGTGAGCAATGGTGGCAGCATAACAGTTTTGAATCCTTAGTATCTGGAAAGGCCTGACTCCTGCTCCCAGAACTGAGCGCAATGCCCCCCATCTCGCTCATGTAAAGTTCAGTTCATGTGTCATGCCCACATCCTGCATAGATATCCGTGACTAACAAGTGGGTGTTGTGTGTATGGTGCCTGCTAGCAGGACTCCATGTTGGTTATATGTGTATGTATTTTACTGGCAAGTGGGTTCCATTTTGGATTTCCCTTTGCTTTCACATGGCTCAAGATGGTGGTGTTGATAGAGCCTTCCCAGGCAATGGAAGTTTATCACCTATATTCCTGAGCTGGAGGATTCCTGAGATGGAGACACAGAAGTGTGGATGGATGGAGAAAGGGCTGTCCATTGACATTTAACTTGACCTATTTGGCAAGGGATTGCTGATTAGTCCTTCCTCTGCATTATTATTTGTGTGATGGAAAGGGAATGGAGGCGAGTCATTAGATTTAGTTTTGGTGGGGAAGACATTTCACGGCAGGACCAAGGCTTGGTGTCGTCTGCGGAGTGGCCCATTGAGGAATGCTAATGGAAGCCAGTTGCAGAATTTCACACCCATTGTGCTCATGTCCTCGTGTCTGCTTCCCCTTGCTGCCTCTAATTGTCTTACCTGTATTTGTTCCCTGTGATTGTATTTTCCCCATTGCTGCATGTTTTATTCTTCTTGCTCTTTCTTTTCCTGATTCTTTTTAAAAATGTTGTTCTGTTTGCCCCGCTGTCTACTCGCTTCCCACCGTTTACTCCTCCCGCTTCCCTCTGGCCCTGCCCACCGCCTCTCAGCAACCCTTCTACCTCCCAGGGCCTACTTAATGGAGGTTGCAGCATGACCTCATTGAGCAGGTCCTCGTGTCTGCTCCCCCTTGCTCGCTCTGATTGTCTTACCTGTATTTGTTCCTGGTGATTGTACTTTGCCAATTGCACCTTGTTGTATTAGGCTTGCTCTGTCTTTGCCTGATCCCTTTTGTTTATTTTGTTTTGTTTACCCCGCAGGGCGCTCACTTTCTGCCATTTCCCCCTCCCGCTTTCCGCCTCCTGCCTGCCCCGCCCACTCCCTCCCAGCATCCTCACCGACCACAACCACCCCGGAACTACAACACTGCCTCCTGCTCAATGTCAGATCACTCTGCAAACACGCCACCAAAATCTGGGACACCATCACCATCACCACCCTCACCCGGATGCTATCTTCATTACAGAGACCTGGCTCTATCCCTCCTCCACTCCTGACATCACCACCATGATGCCCAACGGCTACAAGATGATACACTGGGACTGCATCAACAAACTCGGAGGAGGCATCACCATCATCCACAAATAAGCTATCCGTTGCACTACCACTGAAAACAACAACACACCAATCAAGGAAAACGTCAACTTCCAACTAGAAACTGGCAGCAAAACTACATCAGAGGCATCCTCAACTACAGACCCACAGGACCACGCCCCGGCTTCTGTAACACCATCCCCAAATTCCTCGCCCCACTCGCCATTGACTCCACGCGCTACATCTTCTTGGTGACCTCAACTTCCACCTCTATGACCCCAAAGACCCGCCATCCAAGGTTTCCCTCCAACCACCATATTATGATGACAGCAGTTAGATTGAAACCCACGGAGGGATTCTGCTCCTCTTCTAACTGGCTCACAGAGCCTGTTGGAAGAGCAGCAGAATTGTAATCCCTTGAATGACGGCAGAGCCTGCCTCGGCCCTGCCATCGAGATTGTGATGTTGGTTTCCGATAGCCTTTCCATGTCGGCCTTTCTGACATAGAAAGGCTGTCGTAAAGTGAGTTTGGGTCCCCCTAGCAGGGGCCCCACACCCCCCTGGCCCTCTGCTAAGGGGCTTGGGGGGCACCTATGGTACCCCCCTAAATATCCATGTGCAGTGTGGCAGGCACCTTATGGTGCCTGCCACACGGTGCAGTGATATTTCCAAAAATCAATTTATCAATGGAAGCTTGTGCTGCAGGCCTTTTCCGCTGGCAGCACAAGCTTCCATTGAAAAATAGATGTTTGCGGCCGCCCTGTCAGCCAACGAGAACACGATCTTGACTGGGGGGAAACAGCAGCCTTGATCCTCCTCGACCTCTCAGAAGTGTTCAATACAGCATCCCACCAAACACTCATCAAAAGACTCCACCACATCGAGATCCAGGGAGACGCCCCCAAATGGATCGCATCCTTTCTCACAGGACGAACCCAGAGAATCCGCCTACTATCCTGCTCTTTGGAATCCAAGTGCACCATCTGCAGCATCCCACAAGGTGCATCCCCCAGTCCCACTTTATTCAACAATTACATAACGTGCCTGGTCAACATCGTCAGAATCCATGGCCTCAATATCATGTCCTACACAGACGACACCCAGCTCATCATCTCGCTCTCAGTAGACCCCTCCACCACTAGGACAAACTTCCATAACTGCATGAAGAGTGTCGCCGACTGGATGAAGACCAACTGCCTGAAGCTCAAAATGGAAAAGATAGAAGTGCTGATTTTTGGCAACGACACCTCCCTGTGGAAAGACACCTGGTGGCCCTTCAAACAAGGACCCACACCGACAGACCACGCCACACCCATAGCATCATCCTGGACAGCAAACTCACCATGAAATGTCAGATCAACACAGTCTCCTCTGCCTGTTTCCTCACTCTCCGCATGGTCTGAAAGAACTTCAGATGACTCCCCATCAGCACAAGGAAAGCCATCACTCACGCCCTAGTCACCAGCTGGCTGGAGTACGGCAAGGCACTTTATACAGAAATCACCACCCAACTCTTGAAGAGACTCCAGACGACACACAACTCAGCTGCAAGACTAATCCTCGACCTCCCCTAAACTGATCCACATCATCCCCCACCTCCCTGCATCTGCCGAAGCTACACGTATTTATTACGATTCTTGGTTAAAAATGAACTCAAGGCTGGGAGCTATTCTGAAGGTTACTGTGAGCTACAGGTAGCTTATGATCAACTGGTTGGAGACACGTGCTCTAAAGGCTCAAAACAGTGATCCATTAGGGCCGGTAGAACCAAAGGGCGATCTCAGGGAGATACCAGGGAATGCAAAGAAGGCAGTTGCAGGTAAAAGCCCCTTAATATGCATGAAGTCAATGAAGCAATCTCTATCCTAACTTCACCCCTAAAGCTTGGATTGCTGCCCATTGAGCCAGAATAGTGGAAACTGCCAAACCTAATGAAAACCATCTTTCATGAAATCCAGAATTCTCGCAGACTTCTCAAACATAGAAGCCAGTAAGCCGTGCCTAAGCACCATCTCCCAAAATTCAACCAATTGCAACTGTAAGATTTTCTTGTTGCAGGCTTACAGGATTGCTGATTGAATTTCACCACTTCCAAAGAACACCCCTTAACTGACAAGAGCTCCTGCTCAGCGCCAGACCCCTAGATTCAGCTGAGTGAGAGACGCCTGGGGCAGTTGCAGTTGATTCAGCTGGGATGGCTCAAGAGGGAAAAACCATGGAGGAGTTGTATACATCACTGTCAAAAATGGAAACCAAGCCTCCAAACCCACTTAGGCACAACCGGGAGGACAAGAGCCTGATCCTCCCGGATCTTCTTCAATACTCGTGGAATGAGAGCGATCGGGGGAAAACAATAAAGTAGACCATGAGACCACCTCTCTGAGAATGCATCTGCTGCCCAAGCCTCCCTGCTAGGAATCCAAGAGCAAAATTGAGGCAGCAGAGCATTCTCCTTGGTTGCAAAAAAGTCTAGCCGTGGGCAACCAAATCTGCAACAAATCGACAGAGACATAGATCAGATTGTAAGCTTTCAACTGAGTCCGGGTAAGTCTGCTCAATGGAACAACTTCAGCTGTACCAATCAGAAATGTGCTTTAATGCCCACTGGCCTTGGTCCATATTCCACCTCTTTCCATTCCAAGTCGTCCAATGTTCCCAACTCCCTTTTCCACTTACTTTCACTGATCCAAAACCTCCATAGAATTTGCAATATCACCGTCCATCGAAGGGGTCCATCCATATGCTTTTCTCAAAAAGGGAGAATTCTTGGATGTTTAGCATCTGTGTATTGCAATTGCTCATTTTATATTTCATGTGTGTGTTCTGGAAAAACATTTGTCAGCTTGCAGATGAGCAAATTAGCATACAAATAGTATTACCAACTGAGGTAAGAATTAATTAAAATGTAGCAGCATTATAAAAAGTAAATAAAACACACCTGAAAGCTGACACTCCCGATTGGCAGGTAGTTGTGGTCTTCCAGCATACTCAGGTACTCTGCAACAAGTGCTGCTGCGTGAACCAGACACATACCAGCTTCTGTCTTGCATTTCTTATTGGAGTGTTTCTCTGTCATATTCAGTAGCCAGGTCAGCCTTAAGTCAGGGGACGTCTGATACCCTTTTGCAATTCTAATCAAACAAGATGAAAACAGTAACTGTGATTTGCTTTGAGATATCACAAAAATCTGTTGGCTTTGACTTTATGGTTGGAGAAGGCATTTTAAAACATTTAAAAATACTTTTAAATTATTTACAGTTCAATATTTCTCTTGGTTTTTTTTGCATGTGGATAATTTTAACAGGAGTTTAAAATCATATGTACAAGTTATCAGATGAGCAAGCATTTCTGAACAAAAATGAAGCTCAAAGCATGCACAAAAAAATGGAGCAACGTCAAGAGCCATCATGGTAAATAAACACACATTATGTATTTGGTCGAAATGTTATAGGTTTATGCTAAACTCCAGTCATATTACTTGAGGGAGAGTCGCCGAGTCCCTTGAAATAGTTCAATTAATCCTCTGTTTCAGACTGTAGACCTCAATTTCCATATTTGAGAGTTACCACTTTCAGCCTTTTATGTGTGGTAGGTAAATATTGTTATTAGAATACAGTTTAACATAAACATTGTGGCCTAAATATTGTTTGCAAAAATAAAATTCTGCTGGGGTTAATGTCAGAAAAGCTACACCCAATGGACGATATAACATACTATTTATGTCAGAAAATATTTCTGTAAATGATTTTCTGACTTATATTCGCCTGTTAAGCTTCCACCAACTTGTGATGTCATATTTGAGAGTGCCTGCTTCCCACAAAGTTCCCGGAGACGATTCCCAAAGGGGAACCTGCCCAATGAGTACAGCTTCTCTTTACAAATCTGTTACCACCTCATTTGAGACACCAGTAACATTTCAATGGTTTGCAACTGCAGTCACAAACCACTGATAAATCTCTTGGTATTTGCAAATGATTCATTAAACTCATTCTATGATTCAGAAATGTATTTATTTGAAAAGTTTTATGTAGTGCAAAGAAGACCCTCGCGGATATCAGAGCGCTTTAAAAATTATAGGAAGCAGAGACGTTTAGAACTCATAGTGTCATGAACTAGACCAGTATATGATAAGACAACACCCCAGAGGAGGGTGTTGACCCTTCAATGTGAAGATAGGCCAAAAAGACAATAGCATGGCAAGCGATAATAATAATTACAAAATCCAAAACAGTGCAGGTTAAGGCAACACCCCAGATGAGGGTAGTGACTGCATTATGTTAATACAGATAGATCAGAAAAGGCAATAACATAACAAGCGAGCAATAATAATACTGTCATAATCTAGAACAGAACAGGATCAGACTACAACCCAGATAAGGGCAGCGTCACCACAATGTAGAGACAGACAGCATAGACCAGATAGCAGTAATCCTGAGTGGAGTTGACGAGTCACAATATGCTAGTAGAGAGGAGTTCTTAGGGTCTAGGGCAGAAATGTGTTCATAAACATGCAAGAACACATCAGATCATCGACCATAGGAGCGAACTTTCAACTCTGCATCCTAAGAAAACTCAAACCCTACCTTCCCCAAGATGACTTTAAATCGGCAGTGCAAGCATTTGAATATGGCAGTGCGACTCTTTGCGGTCTGCCGAAACTCAGTTTAGCACCTATCAGACCATCTCTAAATGCTGCCACTAGACTCATCACGGGTTCTAAGAAGTCCAATCACATTTCACCGGACCTTTAATGGCTCAATTTGCTTCCTTTTGAAGCTAGGATACAACTAAAGATCGAATGTATGACCCATAGAGCACTTCACTTCAACACCTCACTCTACCTGACAAACAAGCTGCAACTTTCGGGTGGCTTCAGGTCCACAAGGAGTACCGGCACACTGCTGCTCAAGCCCCAGAAATGTAATAAGCTTAAAACTTACAATCATACATTCTCTGGCATTGCCCCGAAAATCTGGAACTCCGTTCCAGTGGAAACAAGACTGATTCCCTCTACTCTTGCCTTCAAAAGGGAAGTCATAACTCTACTACTGAACAAACTCTTCTAATGAACTCTGCGCTGAACCTGATGCTTTGCTCCTATTGACTCTAAGTGACCGTTTTTGTCTGGTATGCTCTTGATGTATATTGCCCTACTTGTCGCTTTCACCCATCCTGCTTCCTCTGCACTCCCCAATTTCATCCTGCTCCCGTTGTATATTGTCCCACCTTTTCCATGATTTCTATCACCTTGCTGCTTTCCTTTGTCTACCTAAACATATATAAAGCGCTCTGATACCCACCTGGGTCAAGTTCGAGTTATATAAAACTTTAAATAAATAAATAAATAAATAGTAGTGAAACTTCTTTCTTGAAAGATGTAGTTGAGGGACTCAGTCTTATTTCAGTGGGGAGGGAGTTCCAAATTCTCGGAGCGATGCCAGAGAAGGCTCTGATGTAGTTTTGCTTTTTGGAGAATCTTTGTGGTTTAAGCAATAGACTGCTGGAGCTTCTAGAGGGTCTGGAGCCTCCCGAAATTTCAAGCTTCTGAGCAAGGTAGCTAGGGTATTGAACTGTGGAGCTTTGTGGGTCATGCATGCAATTTTCAGTTGAATTCTTGCTTCATAGGGGAGCCAATCGAGGGATTTCAAATCAGAGGTGATGTGATTATTTCTTTTTGATCCAGTGATGAGCCTTACAGCAGCGTTAAGGGAGGCCCTTAAGGGGCCTGTTTTGGATCTGGGCAAGCCACAGAGTGTGGTACTTCCATAGTCCAACCTGGAAATCACTAGGGCATGGATAGCAGACTTCAAGTCGTCGTGGGGGAGGAAGGGTTTTAATTTTCTTAAAAGATGTTCATTTGGATGTTTGCTCCTTTAGTGGCAGCACTAATGTGCTTCTGCATATTAAGGTTCTTGTCACTAGTTATTCCAAGTGATCATGCTGAATCAATAACTTGAAGGTAAGCAGTTGAAGGCTCTTAGTTGCATTCATTAACGATGGGTGATTGGGTGGGGCGATTAGGAGAAATTCCAGTTTTGAGAGTGTTAAGTTTGTGGTGGTTGCATGATAGCCAATTTTGAGTATTTTGTAGTGTTAAGTTGAAGGATCTGATGTCTTCAAGGCAGGAGACTTTCAGATAAAGTTGGATATCATCAGCGCACATGGGATATTGGATGTTGGTTGAACTCAGAATTTCCGTTAGTGGCTCCATGAATAAGTTAAAGAGAGTGGGGGAGAGGGAGGAGCCCTGTGGGACCCATAATGTGAGTGGTCTTAGACAGGCACTGATTTATCTTGAATGTCTGAGTTCTGTTTTGGATAAACGAGGTGAACCAGTTCAGGACGGACCCTAAGAATCCCATCTTGTGTTCCAATAGGTCTAGTAGGTAGTCATGCTTAACCATATCAAATGCAGAAGAAAGGTCAAGGAGGATTAGTAGGCATTATTATTTTTTGATCCCAGATTTTTAGTGCATCATCCATTATGTTTGTAAGGGCCAATTCAATACTAAGTCCCAGGAGAAAGGCAGATTGGAATCGGTCAAGAAGATGGAATTGTTCAATGTGGTTACATGGTTAGATGTGTATACATTTTTCAAGGAGCTGCGCCAAAGTTGGAATGTTGGAGATGGGGCAAAAGTTATTTAGGTCAGTGTGATCTGCCGTTGTTTTTTTTAGGATGGGGTGACCTGCCTAGACTTTAGGCAATCAGTGATTTTGCCTTGACTTAGAGAGGCGTTTATGATCTTGGTACAAAGTAGGAGTATAGACACTTTGATCTCATTGAAGAAGTTGGGGGGGAAGAGGGTCATTGAAGTGGTTTGAGGGTTTCAAATCTGATAGAACTTTTGAGAATGGTGATTAAAAGGTGTTCCAGGAGGTGTTGTTTTTGAGGACGTGTCCGGTTAGGCTTGAGGGCACAACTCTCTGGGAGGGGGAAAGGCTGGGGTGAGGTAAAACAGGACAAAGCTCCACTGCCATCTGCAAATTAGCTTACATATTTTATATCTTCTCAATGAAGAAGGTGGCAAATTCTTTGTGTTTAGGTGCTGGACTAGAGCCAGATGGGGAAGATTTGGGAAGGTCATTTGGTTGAAGTGTAACAAGCAGGGCCGGCTTTAGAGATTGTGGCGCCCTGTGCGACAATCTTTGTTGGCGCCCCCCCCTCCCCCAGCAAACATTTTTTGTGTTGAGTTGTATGGTTTCTCAACCGCATATTAAATATATACAGGATACGTTTTATAATATATAAAATGTATGCTCAAATGTCATGTAAATTAAATAGGGATTAGATGGGGAACAGATATTACGACACCATCAGTCAATTATAGCTTATTTTATAGCCCACAACAATATACATATCTTGTTGATGTAATTATTAACATTTTCTAACTGTTAATTTTGTAAAAACAATTTGCAAATTTCAAGAAAATTTAACTTTACGGGCTTTCATTTTTGCAAATGCCAATATTGATGTGGATAAGTACAGTTGTTGTGCAATATCATTTTCAATGGATAGGATTGCCAAAGATGATAGCCTTTCTATTCGAAATACTGTCTCCAAAGTACACAGTTGTACCAGGGGTTTGAGCCTCCCGAGTCCCAACAGGGGAGCGTGGTGAAAGTCCAAGTATACCGGCGCTGCGTGGGAGGGGGCAGAAGGAGCAGGCCCGGCTCCAGGAATTTTTATTTGGGTGGGCCAGGTGCATTTGGGTGGGCCACTGCGGGCTCGATTTGTTGCATATATGGCTAGGCAGGCCTGCTTCAGGGCCCTCCTTTATCTCTTCTTAGTCTTACAAGGCCCAGTAAAACGCACTCTTTTCCAAATCTCTTTCTAAATATTATCACTCTCAAAAAGCGTTTTTTCCATGTAATGTTCCTTTGATGGGAAGAGGAGGTTTCTGAGGTGGGAGTATCAGGCAACCGACACTTCTCGGGCTCCCTCTGTGCGAGCCTTCAGGGAGAATCCCTCTTCATTACTACCTCCACCTGACCCCGGACTCTGCAACTCACTCCCTTACAGGCTTGATTATCCACTACTCCTCTCCAGTGCACCTTATCTCACAGCTGACCTTGGGCCCCAGCCCCATATCAGGCACCATCGGGCTCCACTTTCATTTTTCCCGGGAAAAAAATTAGTAAAATCACCTTCAAACTTTAAACATTGAATATAGCAGTAAATAAAATTAGCACGCACTTTAAAGTATGCTCCACAGTAGCCCTTATGACCCGACTGCTAATTAAACAAAAACAGAAAGGCCATGACAGGGCCGGCTTCAGCGCTGATGCGAAAGTCTTTTTTGGCGCTGCACCAATAACCTCTTTCTCCGTAAATAACCTTAACTACCACCTTCCAACAGTGCCCTTCATCCCTCCATGGACCCCCCTATTGATCTCCTCCTCGGATTCTCTCACTGCCACATGTGCCCCTCATCTCCCCATAGCCCCTCCCCCTCATAACCTCCTCCTCGGATTCCCTCACTGCCACCCTCCAGCAGTGCCCCTCATCGCTCCATAGCCTCTCCCCCTATTGACCTCCTGCTCGGATTCCCTCACTGCCACCCTCCAACAGAGCCCCTCATCTTTAAGTAGCCCCTCTCTCATATGTATTTCATTTGTTGTACAGCGCTACTCATATCAGTGTAGTGTGTGTCAGTACTTTACACCACGCACAC
Organism: Triturus cristatus; assembly: GCF_964204655.1. NCBI lineage: Eukaryota > Metazoa > Chordata > Amphibia > Caudata > Salamandridae > Triturus > Triturus cristatus. The sequence goes on from NC_140581.1 coordinate 861,058,214, forward strand.
ATTATACAGAGACAATGAATCATACAAGTATATAAATCAGTATACAGGGAATGCCACATAAGCAAATGAGTATTACAAGGTGTATGAATCACATGTCATCCATGCTGGTGGGCCGGATATTTTAAGAGGGTTTGGTCTGGGGAAACACAACCTTAGGATTTAAAGAGTATTCCATGGTGTCGGTTCAGCTTTACTGATAAAAATGTATATCTGCCCAAACATACTCATTTTAGCAAAATTAGAATAATGAAAGACTGGGGAAGTTCCAACTATATCACAAAAAAAGAAAGCGAAGTTCTAACTATACCATTCATGTTTGTGTGCAGCTCTTTGATGACAGTTCATTGGTCACTGTCCTATGTTTGGATTGTAACTTCTGAACTGCAAGTAACAAAAGGATCTCTGTGACAAAGGCAGTAACCCACTGAGCTTCCACATAAAATACAGTTCATCTGCATTTAAAAACTACTAACAGACAAATGATTGCTTTCCAACAGGATCATTAATCACCAGCGTTATCTGGGCATCTTTTATTGTTTTATTGTTCACACACGAAGTATGTGCCCTGCTGGGCCTGCGCATATTTTAAAAAGAAAAACATATTAGTAACACATTCTCTTACCTACTCCGTTAGTCAAACTTTGTGTCACAGCCTGATGTGATAAGCAGCTGCAGGGGTCAGGAAAGGTGAATAGGAATAAACAAACTTATTTTCTCCTGCGCTGCATAGAAAAAGAAATATCCACGCAGCAGAACATTGTGGCCATTGCCATGTGGAGATGAAGGGGTGAACAAAATAAACAAAGCCTCGTTAACATGCAAATGGTCTTTTAAAGACCTGGGAAGTACTCGGGTGCGGCTGCGATAATCTCTAAAACGTTGTGTGTGTGTGTGCGCCCAGGAAGCTGTCTCTGCCCGGGCTGTCAGGCTGACACACACGACGTGTGCTTTGCGCGCCTGCCTTCAAGCCCTCACTGCGAGGGCCGAGGCTCATGTTTGGGTGGGCCTGGCCCACCCGGCTCACCCGCTAGAACCGGGCCTGATCTTACTCCGTGTTTGTGAAAGAGAACAATGTCCCAGGAACTCACATATTTACGGTATCCGGCATTGACGCGGATCTGAAGGAAAACGGATACCTCACCTATTCCCTGGCAGCAAACACAACCATCGATAGCTTTGTCTCCATAAACTCCGAAAACGGCAAAATCTACGCCCTGAAGTCGTTTGATTACGAAGAAATAATGCGGCTTCAGTTCCACGTGCAGGCCAAGGATTCTGGGGTCCCCTCCCTCAGCAGCAGAGCAGGGTGCCCGTGGAGGTGTTCATTCTAGATCAAAATGACAACGCCCCCTCCATCTTACCTCCTTACCCGCATAAAGATTATTTCGGCGCACACTCGATCCCTCCTTCTGTGGACGGCGGATACCTCGTGACAAAGATCCGAGCAGTTGATGGGGACAGCGGATACAATGCGTGGCTGAGTTATCACACTTGGGTCGCTAAAACCGGGCCTGAGAAGGAGGGGAGGTCACCACCCTATATTGTTTGTTTGTGCACAGTGCACATTTAAATTATTGATTGATTTTAAAAAAAGTTGACCGTCACCTAACTCACTTTATGTTGCTGCAGAGAGGAGGCTCAGTCTCTGTGCCACTGCCACTGCCAAAAATCCCGTGGACTGTCGAAGAGCGCGCGCAACCACCAGTACATAACATTAGCCGCCGGAAGAGTATCTGCGAGTTTTCCAAGACCCGCCCCCGCCCGCATCCCGCGATGTAGGTAACGGTTTCAGTTACAGGCCAATCAAACGTTCAACACTTAGTTAGAGGCAGTCAGGCAGAGCAACGCATGGGCGGGCAAAACAAAAGCGTGCCTCCTGATTTGGTAACACGGTTTTCCTCTCTTTCCATTTCTACGAAGATACATCGTAGAAAAGAAAGAGGGGACAACCGTTTAACAGTGCAGGCAGGCTCAGTGACTGCTGATTTAAGAGTAAGAGATGAAGGTGGCGGCCGACGCCCCCCTGACCTTGGCACCCGGTGCGGTCGCACCGCTCACACCGCCCAATAGCCGGCCCTGGTAACAAGCTCAAACTGTTGTTTTGCTCGGTTTTTAGCTTGATCAGGTTGGTTTCTGAAGAAATCTGCTTTCGAGTTTCTGATGCTTTTGTAATATGTATTCCTCAATGATCTCAAATGTTTGAGGTATTCAAGGGAAGGTGAGGATCTCCAGCTTCTTTCAGCTAGTCTCAAGTTGTGTCTTTCAGTATTGAGGCTACCATTGTACTCTGGTTTAGAGTCTTTGGTGGATAGTCTTTTTAGCTCAAGGGCTGCAATTGAGTCTAAAATATTCTTAATGGAGCTAGTGTAGTGGTTTGTAAGATCTTGGACATCAGACATGTCTTCAGGAGGTGGTAGGATGTTATAACTGAGGGATGTAAGATCATTAAGGTGGATGTTTCTCATGCTTTTCCATATTTTGGGTTTTGTTACTTGAGAGGTATTTATTCTCAGGGGTCAGACCAGTCACTGGAGAGGATAGTTTCCAGTTGAATAGAGTTAGCCTTTGCGATGATAAGATCTAAGGTCACTCCCTTGTTGTGTGTGGGTCTGTCACAGATTTGTGTCAGGTTAAGGTCAGCAAGAACGTTTTTTAGGTGGTTAACTACAGGGTAATTCAAATCATTCCAGTGGAGGTTGAAGTATCCAAGGAAGAATTGGGTGCTGTGTTGACCAGAGTTAGTTGTGATTTCCATAATTTGTTCTAAGAAAGTAAGACTATCTCCAGGTGGATGGTTTATTGTGTGTAATTTGCATATTGGTCTGTTATTGCTAGCTATATTGATGCAAAGGTATTTGCATGATGATGGAACAGGGGATTGTGGCCTGTTTGGTAGAAAGGCTGTTACGGAGAATACATACAATGATTCCACCTTTTCGACTGGATCTATCTAATTTAGCGATGATGTAACTAGGAGTAACTAGTATATTAAGGATAGGAGCAGAGGAAGCATTTAGCCAGGTTTCGGTTAGGATAAGGAGGCCAAGGCCAAGAGCGAGAAGTTCATCAATGTCCGCTGCATATCTAGCAGCCGATCTGCAATTGAAAAACATACATTTTAAATGGGATTTGGCAATTGCTGGGGTAGTCTGAGTAAGGATAAATTGCTGTTGTTCTTGTTTATCGCTCTGTGGTTGAGCTTAGATTATCTGTGTGGGTTCACAAGGATGGATTGGATTTAACCATGATTGTTTATGATCTCAGAGTGAGATGTGTTATATGATAGGAGGAGGGAATGGATACCTGCGTCGGTTAGTGAATCGGAGTGTTTTAGTCTAATGGGCGTAGAGGGTGCATTGGGGTAGGGTAGGGTTCTCCAACTCAGGTCTGTGGATTTCAAAAAGGGTGAGATCATGTCAGTTGGGAAGTGTGCTGGAGGCAAGAAGAGGAGGTTGGTCCTGATTATAATTAATCCATCTCGGATTCCTGCATGGCCAGCGATTATTAGTGGATTGAATAGTGATGTGTGTAAGGCTTTGTACGTCAAACTTAAGTAGTTGTAGTTTTTGTGTAATCTCATCCAGTCTGGAAGCTAAGGAGGTGTGGGAGTAGGTTGCAGGGCCCTGGAGTAGGGGAAAAAGAGGCGGGGGTATTGATGCCTGTGGTGTTGGAGTATTGTTGATCAAATGGGTTTAACAGAGGGGGAGTTAAGTCGGAGGTGGCAGGAGGCTCAAAAATGTGTGGAGAGGAGCTCGAGATCGGGGAAAGAGGAGGTGCTAGGGAAATGCTGCTGAGTGGGTTAGTGGGTTCAGACATTAGGAGTGTCATTACTTGAGGCATGGAGGGCATCAGAGGTGTAGCCGGGGGGAGGTGGTGATATCCATGGCTGTGTGATTCAGGAGCTCTGGGTGTGGGATGTGGGTGTGGTATGGTATGGTGATTGGTAGAGTGGGGCTCAGACCCCCTGGAGATGTAGGTAAGTTTGTACTGCATGCCGGATTAGGAAGGAGTTGAGAGGCGGCGGATACATCGCTGTCTACAGCTTTTTTAATGAGAGAGAAAAAGTCCTAAAATATTTCAAGGTTACGATCTGATGATTGGATGAGGATAGTTCCATTGTTGTAAATGGAGATGGTTGCTTCTGCTTTGTAAACTGAGGGGGCTACTGAGAGTCTTATCCCATGAGTAGTTTTCCTGGATGGAGAGATCGAGAACAGTGAGAGAAAGGCTTTCCTCCACTGTGCTCTTCTTTTCATGAAAAGGATGAGGTCACTTATAATAATACCCTTAATCATGCAGAAATAGGGATCAGAGATAAGATTTTCTGAATGAGCTTTGAGGACTCTATGTTTTAAATTCCTTGAAGCCTTTTTGTAAATAGATTTGTGGGGGATACTTAATTGTATAAGCATATCTTCCTGATTTTTGAAGATTTCTGTCAGTTACTGGTAGTGGATCCATGTCAAAAGGAGGAGGGCCATTACGTGGGTCAAGTAAGAATAGAGGGAAAAGAAAATGAGGTGGGAATGAAGGAAAACGGTCTAGATCATGTGGTGGGGGTGTGTGAAGGGTAAGGGTAGAGATAGTCATATGAGTGCTATAGCCAGGTTGAAAACCAGAGTCTAAAATAGGATATATTGGAGTCCTCAGGGGTTGAAATGATGACTGGTGCTAGTAGGTAAAGGCATAGTGAGTGTGAATGGTACTTGGTCCAGATATAGTGACTCAAATGCAGATCTTGGCTGACTGGCAGCCCTGCGATGTCTGAATCTTCCTTAAATAAGATGTGTAAACGAGCTATTGATAAACTTTCATATATATGCAAGAGAGTGAGGGAGACCAGTTGGCTACATTAAGAGAACAATTAAATTGGATGGCTGTGAGTATATCAAGTAGGGTGAGCAAAGATTCAGAAGGATCATAAGAGCAAGTCAATCTCATACAGGTTTTTGGGTTAGGAAGAGCCAAAGTTCAAAGTGCTGGCAAATGCAGTGCTGGCAAATGCGAACACCACTGCAAGATGGCCGCTGATGGATTAGCTGATTCTAATGGTCCATCATCACTGACTGTTTAGCAGAACATTTGTTAAATTAAATCCTACTTTGCTGTCTTCACCTCAGACTAGGTAGAGTCCTTTGGTAATGTTTTGTGCTTGAAGAGTCCGTTTTCTCTAACCTGGTGGACTGATTCACAAAATAGATGGCAAAACACCATTTTGCTATCGCAAACCAAGCAATTTTGTGAATAACTGGAAATATTTTCAAACTGGGAAAATGTTAATTAGAAATTCTCGCTAGGAGAAATAACAGGAGAAATAACACATTGGTTTCAAATACAGTGCCCTTATATTTCAAATGATATTTTTACACATTATTTTAATACAAAATGTATATTGTGTGTTAATGTTGCTCACTGCACATAATCAAGTCTGCAAACATAGAAACTTGGGGGCATATGTATCAAACGATTTTGTATTCGCAAACGCTGTGAATCGCAAAAAAACAGCATTTGCGAATACAAAATCGCAAAATGAGATGTATGAGGCATTTCAGCAGCGCATTCTTAAGGAATGGCTAATTTTGTGATTTCTTAAGTTTGCGTAAGCATTTAAGAAATCGCAAATTGCGATTCCTTAAATGCTATGTAACACGCACCCAAGTTGTGCGATTTCTCCTTAAGAAATCGCAAATTACCACCAACTTCAAGTTGGTGGTAATTTGCGATTTCTTTGAAAAATGCACTTTTTGGCATTTTTCAAAGTGCCATGTGGCGCACATACATGCCCTTAGGGCATGTATGTGCGCCATATGCGCACACATGCTGATTTCAGGGGTGCATCAGGGTGTCATCATGACACCCTTGCACCTTTGAAAATATTCTCAATTTGCGATTAGCAAATAGCGATTCGCAAATTGAGAAAGACTTCCCATTCATTGCTATGGGCCTCCTGGCCCATAGGAATGAATGGGAAGGTATTCCTTAATTGCGATTTCGCAATTTGCTAATCGCAATTAAGGAATTTTAAGAATTCGCAAAATTTGTGCGAATTTTTAGATACATCCCGTTTTGCAATTCTCAAATAGCGATTCTCAAAAAATCGCTATTCGAGAATCGCAAATGGAGATGTTGATACATATGCCCCTTGGTTGTGTGATCACTCACTTATTAACTCGTCACTCACTGCCTGATTTAGATTTTACACTCCTTTCAGGAGGTAGTGTAATACAATGTGCAAAATTCTAATATATTCAAAAACAAATAACCAACATATAGCCATCTATATAAACAGATGGATTATTTTCTATTTACAGGTTTTTTATACAATGAAGCCGATAATCACTTTATAAAACACATCTGTAATTTTCTAATTAGTAGTGGTGGATAATGATTGGATTTGCAAGTCTTCACAGGGAAACTGCCTTTGTAGGTAGCTATTGCAAATATGAGGACTAATTGTTTATTTAATGGAGCTGTTTTTTCACTGCTCTGAACCTTTTTGAAAATCTGAACATTGACAACTGTAGGATATTCGGGTTTCATTTACCTGTACATTAAATCCATTAGCATCTCCGGGTCTTCCTGGAACTCCCTCATTTTCACAGTATCTGACAAGATGCTGTTAAGATTACATAGCAGCTCCTCAACCTGCAAATTAAAAATTCAATGCATAAATGCAAATGTTTGAAACAGAAATTCTGCAATGGCCGGCAAGCATATTATGGTTGTACAAGGAAATGCGCATAAGGCAAGAATCTGTTATGACTCAAAATTAAAACCTCATGACATTGCAATTAAATGACACACTATGAGAATAGTGATTTTCAGAGGATTCCGAAGATTTGCACTCTGGATCTTTTGCCTCAAAAGTGCATTGTGCACTTGCAGTTCTACCTTCACCAAAATTAAATGAGTGTTTTCATGATAAAATCAGAAAGCACTGCTAGAATAGTGATCTTTTATGAAGTCACCCACAGGCACTCGGTCAACACAACCACTTGTACTATATGTGGGGTCAGGCAGAATAAGTGATACAAAGAATATTTTTGGAAAATAGTATAATTGTATGTTAATTTATGGTGTTAAAATATCTTTTAATTTAGGATGTGGAACTGTGGGGTAGCAAGGTGCTAAATCTGTGCATTGAGATACGTTCTCATTGTACAGATTTAGAAACTCATCACTCAAATGTTAGTTCTGCAATAAAACCTGCCCTGAAGCTGGTAATCCAGTAGCAAAATTAAAGGAAGCATGATACATCAAGTCATCCAACTACCACTTTACTAATAGTACGTACCATAAAATATATCTGAAGTCCATACAAAGGAAAATGCTGCCTGTAAAAGCCATCCAACAACTGCAATATTGTTTTATAAAAGACTTTCTGCACAACCATTATCCCCAAGACTGTTTGTAAAATGCTTTATAGACAGAAATTTCCCCAAGACTATTAACCATATAGAATTTGTTTCTCTAAATGGATAAATGAACAGCTTCACCTAATAAGATTCTCTTTATTTGGGCTACTTCCTAATAGAGAGTTTATATGACAACTATATAGGCATGTTGATACCCTGTAGGATTTTTCTCAAACAAAGCTTTCATACTGCTTTGCGTTAGTGGTGGCAAGGATGTAGATTTTTTGGGTACATTATCCAGAAAAGTGGAAAAGATATTTGGGCATATTCCGGATAAAAAGTACTGAACTAGGACTATGAAGTGAAAATTTGTACCTTCAGGAAGAGTATAATTAGTTATAGCAAAGGAATATTCAACATGAATATCTTGTTTATGAGCTGTATGATATTTCCCTCAAAATTATTTGCCATGGATGGTTACAAAAGTAATTGTGTTGACTGAATACCGGACTGTTGATATATATTGTTTATTTGATAATATCAGGTTTATTCAAAAGGTATTGTCCTGGAACCAGGGTGTTGGGTCAATATGCAATTCTACCTTCCATGGCTTGTTTGCCTGATTTGTTTTTACTTGAGTTTTATGATGGGAGCTTGTGTGACCTATTAATTCTCATTGTTCCACCCTTATAATGTTTCATTGGAAGAGTAATACAATGAAAAGAATGAATATATTGCTTAGAAACTAGAAGTTGTAAAAAGAGAAAGAGACAGCAAGAGAAAGGGAGGTAAAGAGATAGGTAAGGAAGTTGAAGTATGGTTAAGTGGTAAAGGCAGCTAGAGATGGGGGAGGAATGTTGAGGGAGGGAGTGACATGGGTTACACCAAGGGGTGAAGTAGAGAAAGAGGTACGGTTGAAATAGAGGTAATTAAAAGCGAGGGAGAGGCAGAAAGGTACATGTAGGAAGTTGCAGAGGCCAGGTATAGAGAGAAGTATAGAGAGGCAAAAGAGCAGTGAGGCAGCGGGAAACTTAGAGGAAGAGATGAAGGATAGCAAGAGAGATGAGGTGTAGAGAGAAAGGTGAAGTTGAAAGAGGCGAGGTAGAAAAAAGAGAGGTGAGGTCGATACAGAGGTAGTGAGAGAGAGACAGATGCTGAAGTAGAGAAAGCAAACACAAGGAGATGATGGACGGCGCGCTGAACCTTGTCAGACACTCACCCCCAGTCACAGATCTGGGTGGAATCCATTATCGTTCTTTAGCTCACTTCGCCTCCCCAGTTCAGACCCAGCCATATGCAAATCAGTCTTGACCCTGTTCCTCATGAGAACAGTCCAGCCCTAACTGCCAAGCCAGGTGTTCCCTGTTCCAGAAACAAGCATCCTGGGACCGGTGACACCCCTCATTATCCAGGCTAGCCTGAATCCAGTGGCAAAGTGAGCAAGGGACACATGTCTGGGCATACCCTGCAAACTTAGGGCGAACAAAGCAAACACAAGGAGATGATGGACTGAGCGCTGAAACTTTTCAGACACTCACCCCCAGACCCGCACATCTGGGTTGAATCTATCATCATTCTTTAGCTCACTTCGCCACCCCAGAGAAAGAGGCAGAGCCTGAGAGGGGAGGCGGAGAGATGTGTAATATTAGAAGGCTCGAGGTAAATTATAGAGAGTGAGTTTAAATAAAGGAGGTGCAGATAGTGATATGAAAGTGGTGCTTATGATAGAAAGAAAAACAGTGGTAGAGAAATAAAGATAGTGAAAATGTATTAAGGTAGTGAGACATGAGGCAGAGGGAGCAGACATAGAAAAAGGTAGAGGGGATATGGAGAGGTGAGACAGCAATGAATGGTGAGGTAAACTGGAAGATTAGGTAGTGAAAGAGAGAAAGATAGGTGGGTAGAAAGAGATGATGTAGTGAGAAAATATGAGACAGAGAATTGGAGTAGAGAGGTGAGGTAAAGATTGATGCGGTACAAAGAGGGCTGAGAGAGAAGTACAAAGAGGTGAGATATAGAAAGGAGGAGAGAGACAGAGAGGTAAGGTAAAAAGACGTGACATCGGAAGAGGTGAAGAATATGGAGTCGAGGAACAGAGAGGTGAGATGGAAAACAGCAGTGAGGTGTAGTAGACAGCAATGAGGTAGAGAGAGGGCTGAGTGATAAGTAAATAGAGGTGACCTATATAGAGTGGAAAGAATGAGAGGTGAGGAGGATTACAGCAGAGAGGAGTAGAGAGGTACACATGTAGAGGTAGGCACAAAGAATGATAGAGAGAGGCGAAGTCATGAGAGAGAGGTTGTGAGATGTGGGGGCAGAGAGAGGTGTATTGAGTGAGAAGTGAGGTAGACAGAGTTGAGCTAGGAAGAAGATACATATAGATGTAGATAGAGATCAGTAGAGAGGGGCAAATAAAAGAACACGGAAGTAGAAGAACTGAGGTGAAGTAAGACGAGACACACAAAACAGAAATATTCTTTTTTTAATACAATTTAATTGTCATTGTAGGAAATCCACCTTTTCTGAGTATCACCCCTGATTTCTCGCCTTTTGCTGGACCCTATATTTCTGCTGGCTTTAGAACACTGTGCATTTTTCCTCTACTGAACAGCATCACAGTGCGTGCATTCCCGGTTTAAAAATGGTTGACTAGGCACACTCCTAATTGGTTTATTAAACTAGCATACAATTTCCGTTATGTAAGTTACGTAAAAAACGTAAGTGCCAACAGCCTTATGAGGAGACCACCGCAGCTTGCAGAACTTATTGCTCCAGACAGTGTTACAAATGCAAGTAGTAACACAATTATTGACAATTGCGCTCCTGTAAGTGTGGCAATTCAGACTATTCCAGGCCCCCAAAGCTAAACGAATGGCATGTATGGCAGGTATTAGTCATTTCTAATGCATATTGAATTATTAAACACTGTTGTTGTGCTTATCTCAAAATTAGATGGACAGCGTCACCATGTATTAGGACATCATTAGTGCCAGTGTTGAGAATTAGGTGCTGGTGCCGAGCACTGGAAACAGCCGGCTCAAATTAAGCAGTGGTCCATAGTATTTTGTACAAAATGTACCACAGGGCTTGGAAATTCATTTGCCACTTGTGGGCTGCAGCATATACTGTGCCATACACTATAGTGGCAGTGCAAACACGGCTTCAGGTCTCTGATTGGAGCCTGACTATAACTGTGCAAAACATGCACTCTCAAAATAAGTCCTTTTGACAGATAAAAACCTCCATTTTAAATATTAGTAAGTCACCCCTATGTGAGCCTTGTAGCCCACAAAGTAGGGAGCATGGTATTTAATTGCACATATAAAATTAATATTGCCATGTCCCTACAGTAACAAGGCCTTAAAAGCTATTTTCACAGTGGCACACCTAGTTGTACTCTGTAGAAAACCAGATTATAGTTTAAAATTCTAATGCTGTATTTCGGGAATAGGGCCTGCTATGCAAATAATTACACCACTATTTTTTATAGCTAATAAAAATCCAATTCAATGGTGAAGTTGGACTTTTAATAAATATTAAGGAAAAGTAACTTTCAGAACATTAGCCTTTACCTGACTGAATTGTCACAAGTCTAATTAGTATAAGTCGCTGTCAGCCTGTAAAATGCCTCCCAGGAGCAAACAATAGGCTGAACTTGATGGTCAGAGATGGCTCCTCTGTATTCCACAGAAAATACAGAGTGGGGCAATGGGCATCCCTTTTGCCTCTACAGTGTCAGATCCTGCTTGACAGGTCTGTTGAGCTACATGTAACATTTGAGGCACACTTTAAAGGGAGAGAACAGGGCATCAATACAATTTTTGTGTATCCACGGTCTGGTTACTGGAGGAACCTGCTTTTGTCCTACCAGAATACTATCCCTGGGTTTGTTGTGGGTACAGTACCTGCCTCAAACAGGATTGTAGTGGTCGATGTGGGAGGACACTAATATTACCACAGTATACTCACCACAGACTCCCCAGCCATCAGAGCTCAAGTTTAGTGTGGCCAAAGACTTTCACCATCTTGAAAATGCCAACACCTGGCATTTTGGGATTGTTTGCATTAGGGAAAAACAGGAACTGCTACAAAAGATGGTTGGGTTACCCCTTGAAACTTTTACCCATTGGTTACGAAGTGCCCAGGAGTGCTTGGCATAAATGAGACACCTTCAGGTACCCATTTCACAACACTTTCTGTACCAGCGGATGACCAGAAGAGTACTGGGCCTACTATCAATGACCTGAGAGGATCCTTGAAGGATTGGACCGGCTCCCGCTTGTACCCTGGATAAAGAAGTGGGCTCCACAGGTCATAAGGCTGACCTCCTGTTCAAGCTGCAGGGATACAAATAGCTGCAATATGTTGTTGTCTGCAAATTATAACAACTCTAATACACATGCTGGTGTTTTGGTTTAACCTGTATTCCGCATTCCAGGAGAATGTTGATCATGGGATGCAGGAGGCAATGCAGTTGATCTGGAGTTGTCCTGTGTGTAGGACAATTTTCGGTGCTGCTATGAATGAAATCTTTTTAATAGTTACATGGATGGATTTTGCTTTACAACAGATGCCTTACCTATAACTGCCCAGCTGATCAGTGGCAACTGGACCCTGATATTGGTCTCTGCTTGTCACCTTGTCAGTCTCTGAGTGCTTCCCCTGAGGTCCCGGGGTAGCTTTAGAAGTGTACTCCTGTGGTGGAGTGAGACTTAAAATACTATCCATCGCGGTAAGCCTCAAATTGCTCCTCGGTCCTGGTCTATCGTGACCAATGATTATCATTGGCACTTTGTGCTTTTTGCCGCTATTTCAAATAAACGTTAAAAATATCCATAGCTCCAGTTTCTCTTATTGGATTTCTGTCGTTCTGGTGTTATTTCTTTTTAAATGCGACTTTTTTCAGTTTGGGATTTTTATTGTTTTTCATTTTAACTTTATTTCTGTTTAGGTACTGCATATATAATTTACATGTTCCTTAAGTTAAGCCTGTCTGCTCTGCTACCACGGGGTCTATTTCCGGTTAATTTAGTGACTTTGAGGGTTCACCCTGAAAAAGTCTGTGATTATTCTTTGGTGCGTGTAGTCACTCACCTCAAATAATAATCCGATTTCTTACAGTCATCTACTGCTTGAACGCACTAGGTTTAATGTTGGGCAGTCCGGGCATGCCAGGCTGTCAAATCTCATTATTCAGTTCTGCCTCAAGGTAACTCCGTCTTTAGCTTACTCCCTGTAGTTTGCAAAGCTATATGTTCAAATTATTTATTAAAATTAATTGGAAAAGTTTAATTGGTGAATTAGTATCGGTCTGTGTTTCACGAGTTTACAATTTTCTTGATGGTAGAACATCATCAGTTCTAGTGCTAGCATGGTTCTCAAATGTTCGGTAAATATGTGTAGTCACAAAAAAAAAAAAACTTTATTTAAGGGAAAGTTGTGTATTCACCACAGCAAATTAAGGAGCAACACACACACCAATAAGCTGCTGTTTTGAATTCCCCACATGGAGACTTGTGGCAGTGGGTGTTGAAATATCCATGGCGGGGTATTTTAGGAAAACTGCAAGCATCTCCATGTGGGGCTGGTGATGTATGCGCTCTGATGTTGTCCCTTCAGCACCCAGGAAGGGTAGGAGAGCTTTAGGGTGGGGAAGTTGGACAGAATGAAGTTGGGGGTGTCACTGAGAGTAGGTTCCTGCAAAGTTGAATGCCTTTCATGCACTGTAGTGAAATGGTCTGTGGAACAGTGAACATGAAGCATGGGCAATTATGTGCAGTAGATTCACGGAGAACTATGCTACGTGTCCTTATTGTTTTATGAATCAGATTCACTATCCGTATCAACTGACTGATGATCCACCCTTGAATTATTCTGACTCCTTACGTGTTCTCAACTCACCTGAACAGGGAAGAGCGTTGGCTGCATGTCTATGTCTTCTTCTGCGTAGGCCAGGATTGTCCTCAAAGACCTCCGCAGGTACTCCTCGTTGAAGTCTTGCGACTTGCCCACAAGTGACGCCAGAGACATTGTCACTTGCATTTTAACTCTCGCAAAGTTCTGTAAATGAAGAGCACATAGGAGGAAATTAGTCACTATGAAGTATGTGTCTGCACAGTAAAGAAAATGTGGCACATAATAAAGAGTTTTTTTGTAAAAGAAAAATCACCTGTGGGAATCAACTCTTCTTTTTGAATCTGTATCTACTCAGAATCATCGGGATCTAGAGGGCTGCCCCGTTCTATGTAATTATGCCCTCAATTATGCTTTAGATTAGATTAAAGTATTATTAACAATTTAATATGATACTTCAAGGATAACACTATTTATGTGGTCACTTTAGAGTGCAAATTTACAGCTTGTTAAAAACTGTTATATTCATTTGGATTACCAAACTATCATACATGTTTTCATGAAAAACTACTTCATCAGAACAAGAACAGGTGTGAAATGAGGAATTCTCTGGGAAAAGCACATATCTCCCTGATGTATCTCTGAAAGTAATATTTGGACTGAAATAGATTCATGAGACAATGATTGTTGACCAAATTCTGAATAAGCTTAACATAAATCAAAAGACTGCTGCTCAGATATCGCTACCTTTGCATAACTTGAATCTAGCCATTCTTCAGGCCGTATTATACAAAGTTCCCCGGGGGCGCAAAGGGCATGTGTACTTCTTGTTTGATCCTCAAAGGCGCTTTGGTATTACAGAAGGGCCCGCAAATGTTTGAGCCGCCCCATCTGTCACATGGAATGTGTCGCGCAGGATGTGCACCGGTGCAATCACAAATAAGGAGACATTTTACCATTGTGCCATACTGTATCGCAGACGTTGGCTCAATGCCAAAGAAACTGTCAGGAGACGCACTGGTTGTGCGTCACATAGAATGCAGTGCACAGTCAGTATGCACAGAGGTGGCCACTTGGGAGGAGTCAAAGGGGTTCTAGGGTCCCAAGCCCCCTCTGTAGGTGAGTACAATAAAATACTGCACCCCACTGCAGCGGATGGGTGGGGTTCCTGCCCTCTCTTCAGACTGAGGCCTGTGAGGAAATATGAATTTTGTGGTCAGTTATGTCCCCTATCGTAGACCCCAACGGCTCCATGTGCATGCTATAAGTACATGTATGTTCCCTCCAGTTCCAGTTTTGAAGACGCAAATATATGTGCGTCCACCGTCAACATGTCCTCTTTCAGATCCGCCATGAATGGGTCAGATATTCCATTCCTAAGTATGAAAGGCCACCGACTTTATGTGGTTCACTTTCCACATTTTACAGATTCAGGCGAGTAGGCCCTGAATTCTGTCATCAAGCCTTTTCCTGCCTTCTGCCTCTGAGAGCTCCAGTCTGGGCCCGCATCTGCATCCATGAACTTTGTCCTACTCCCTGCGCGGCTAACGGTGCCTGATCCAGCCTGTTGCCTGCCAAAAACTGTATTTCACCTTCAAGATTATCTGCTCCGCTCCTCATCCGATGCATTCCTGTCTAGTAGTTTAGGTAAACACTCCTCCAGCTACCGTGCAAAGGGCCAGGCCTCGCTGTCCTCATGCAAGTAATTCATAGCCCCTGTTACCATGGAAGATTCCTGCCCCCTCGCATCTCATGTAGACACTTAGGCGCTTGTACACGCATTAACAGTCAGTATAGAATAGATTCTATCCTAGAGACCTTTCCTTTTGGATAACACAGTTCTTTAAACATAGGATATTAGATATGATTTGGGATTAGGTTGACATGACCCCCCAGACTTCTGTCTCCACATGTAGAGCTAAATGTCAAGTCCCCTTCACCCTCTAGTTGCACGTCAATCACACGTCATGCGGCTGCGCGCGCATCTCTGCCAAATATTTCTGCTGACATTGCAGGATTCTCTTATGGATCCACCCACTTGTGACATCATGTATAATGACGTTTTCTAAGTTACGCCTATATGTCCGCCTTTTTTAGTTACGTATGCCTATTTTATCTGTATTATCAGCTGTTACGCCTCTTGCATCTGTCTTAATGTAATGCTTTCCATATAAATACCATTACCTGTCAATAATGTATGCCCTTCCTTCCTGAACTTTCGTGGTGATGGAATTTGAAGCCTGCAATTCGAATTGTATTTCCTTTGTAAAGGAATAAAGCCTTTTAGAACCTCTAATACCACGGATTCTGCCTCTTATATTTACTGAGTTATTCTTACTAGACTTTACCGCATAAAAAATAGTACCGGTAATGAAATATTTACCACACCTGTCTGCCTCCAGAAAAAGACAGAACTGCAATTTGAAACGTTGTAACTGTCTTTCACTAATGCACTTTTGTGTAAAAAGGTGAACTGGTCTATAGCATGCTCACTGAGTTAAAGGGGGTGCCATAGCGCAAACCGAGAGAATGCATCTGAGGTTTAGTTTGAGCTCTGGTGTTTCAAAATTATTTTATTTGGCATGTGTGAAAAGTATTCTAAAATTCATATACTTAAAACAGAAAGCCCATTGTTTGGAGATTGAGTTTTACTAGTACCACAAAAATCATATTTTACCACTGATTGAAATTGTATTTTTGAGATGACCCATGTATTCAAAATATAGGCTATCTTAATACATTTTCTGTCAGCTCAGTTAAGGATTCCAATCCTGAGGATATACATTTGGATTCTCGTCACTTAAAAGAAAAAGAAAAGATCCTTTGCCAAGCCCAATATATTTGTGTCACCGTTGACATTCTCTCTGCAAATGTACATGGAAAGAGTTATCTCTTAAATTACACACTTTTCATCATTCTATACCAACTACAAGTTATATGTTATCTTCTGCATCTCTGTATTTATGTCTTCAGCTGCTGTCACCCCCACCCTTTTACAACAGTGCCATTGTATAGCTCCCAGAATCGCACATTGCACCACAAGATGGTTACCCATGGGGTACAACCTCACCAGTACCGCTGGACATCCGTTGGCAGCTGAACTGCACTACTCAAAATAAGTCTACAGAAAATGGAAAGAGTATAAAGAGAATTGTAGGTGGATGTAGCTATGCTCCTGTCCCTCATTCACAGTATGCCTTCTTTTATAGCTATATATAATCCACAGGGCAGACCCAGTGTTGGCCCAGGGGTCCATGGGACATCTTACGCTGATGCTGCTGAAGCTGTATCTCATGATCAGGTAGAGGGTGGCGCAGGCCTGGCTGCGGGTGGTCTCCATGCTGCTGCTGCAGTGATGTAAGACCCTCTGGCACAGGTCAGAGCACTGCTCCACTTCTTCCTCAAACAGCAGGTCGCCAAACTGGGGGGACAGAAAGAATATATCCACTTATGTGCATCCTCTCCACAGTCAATAAATCCATAATTCACAACCACACACAAGAAGACTACAAGACAGTGATCAGAGGGTTGGGCATCACAAGTTACAAAAACACATTTGTATAGTTTCTTCGAACATCAAAGTTACATGTAGGGCGGCCTTTGGGTGTTCCTTTTCCCAACACAAAATCATGTCAAATCTTGGGACACGGAGTGGTCGTGTGGCAAATCAAACATTCAAATTCACTTGATTTGTCTGACAAGTTGTACCAGAGGGCAATGTTATCACAAAACTGTGTAACCAGTAAACCGCAAAACAGATGTGTTTTTGACACAAAGAAAGGCACATGACATAAAGATATATGTAAATGAAAAGAATGCTTCAAATCACTTTTTGTGTCAATGCTAGAGATAGAGATGTAGATAGGGACATAGAAGGAGCTGGAGACAATGATAGAGACAGAGGTAGACACAGAACTAGAGATAGAGCTAGAGATAGAGCCAGAGATAGACATAGAGACAGTGATAGAGACCGGCCTAGCGATACAGATAGAGACAGAGCTAGAGACAGAGATAGGCACAGAGCTAGAGACAGAGATATAGCTAGAGACAGAGATAGAGATAGAGACAGAGATAGAGACAGAACAAGAGATAGAGACAGAGCTACAGTCAAAACTAGAGATAGAGATAGAGATAGAACTAGAGAGAGGCACAGAGCTAGAGGTAGAGATAGAGACAGGGCCAGAGCTAGAGATGCAGCTAGATATAGAGACAGAGTAAGCTATGGCAGTTATCTAACTTGTTTGTCTGGTATAATTTGAGGAAATGCACATTTTCTTGGGAAGTTGTTTTGCTTCTCAGAGAACCTCCAAAGGTAGTTTTCTCTGAAATCTCTGCATCTGAGACAGAATGCTAGAAGGTTCATCTTGGTTTTTGTTTATCTACTGCCACCATTAAAGCATGCTCAGGTTCACCTCTTTTTGTTTTAAGTCAGTTTCCGTTGATCTGTTTCCATTTTCAGTTTGCGGTCACATGGGTTGGCTCTCTCGATGTTGCAGGTTCCTGTCAGTGGTGGGGTAAGCTGCAGTGCTGACATTCCTGGGGCCTCATTTACAATGAAGCTGTGCCACCGGAGCATCACATCTTGTGACGCTCGGGTGGCGCAGGGGTCTGCTCCATATTTACCAGGCAGCACTAAGCCACTTTGCATGGCTTAATGCGACCTCATAAATATTGTTCTCTTTGACGCTGTTTTCTGCATTAAAGGGGCGTGCAATGGGTGTTGCTGTGGGTGTTCCCAGCACCACTCATGGCCTTTTGACACTGCCCCAGATTTACGAGGAATCGTAACTCTGAGGTAGCGCCAAAAACATATACCTACCCAGGGGAGGCATAAGGGAGGCGCAACGAGAAGAAATACCTTTATTTCTCCTAATTTTTCCTTTTTCTATTTGTGCTGCATCCGGCAGCACCAATAGAAAGAGGAAAAAAGCCTCTTGTGATTGGTTTGTGCAGGAATGTTTCCCTTCTTGCACAAAAACAATCCTCCCTGCTACACAGGCACCCTTGCACCATGGCTCAAAGGTGCCTGCGTTGGCGCGTGGCAGCCCTTTGTGCTCCAGCGCAGGGGAAAAGAACAGGAATGAGCCGTATCTGATAGATCTTGCAAATAAGGCCCCTGGTCTGTTGTAACAGTACAGTCTACTGTGTCTACTCTCCACATCCCTTTCCCAGAGGGAGATGTATTAGCTTTTTAGGTCGAGCCTGGGAAGCGCATGCGCTGCTCTGCGAGACATGCTGTATTCAGGTATGGAATACAAGCGCTGCCCATTTCCTGCCCATCCTTTCAACTGTCTCCTGTTACTGTCCTTTCGAAATAGTTGCTTTTAATTAATAAATAGGTTTAGTAGTCCCTCCTTGGTACCGCCTAGTCTGCATTTGTAACCTCCCATGAGGACTGGCCCTTTTACTTGTGTTGTTATTCGGGAAGTTTCAATTACAGACTGAGCACTATTTTCTTAAACAACTTTCTCCTGCCTGCTGTTGCAGCAGCAGGCAGGGCAAGCTCTCCCGCAATCGCTTTTTTTTTTACCAGTGCGGCTCGCCTAACTCGATCTTGACTGTGTACAACATAATATATTCATTTAAAAATAGCGCGGCTTGACACACTGTGTTTTAAAAAAATATATATATTTTATTCGTCAATTTGCATATGTAGCACAGAGCTCTGCACACCAGAGGCGTCTGCCGAATCAGATCATACTTAGCCATGAAAGCAATCGACTTTTGTTTTGCCAAATCAACAATGCATAACATAGACACATTAAATGATATAACCCCCCCAACTCTCTCCCTCCCTCACCCCCCCTGAAGTTCGCACTAAGTCCACATGATCTTGTCCACAGCCTTGATGTAAAATCGAATAGTCCTAACATGAGAACACACACCCTCCTGGCCCCTCCCTCCCCTCCGTCTTAACAGACCCAGAAACGTAGCCAGGTAAATGAGGCTCCACTATCACTGGCGGCTCCAACCATAGGCATCGATACTCCGCCCATCGTTTCCATATTTTATAATGCTTGCGCGGGCATCCCCTGGCTACAAAGATAGGTTGTTCCAGCCCCACGCAAAAATCGAATCCATTTTTCCAGGCAGCAACCAAGGGGGCCCGCGCCGCCTTCCACGCCTTAGCAATGTCTCGCTTCGCCAGTGTGAAGCCTAATAACATGAGATGCCGCTTGTAGACATTGCCACCTATCCCCTCCATAACATGAAGCAGGGCCAACTGCGGTGAACGAGGAAGCTCCCATCCCAGGACATTGGAAAGGCATGTGAATACCCTCCTCCAGAAGCGATCCAGAGATGTGCACCGCCAAACCGTGTGTATAAATGTACCCTCCTCCAGACCACAACGAAGACACTCTGGGGAAGAGATTAGCCCCGCCCACCACAATCGTGCCCTAGTAAAATAGACCCTGTGAAGGTATTTGAACTGGATCAGGTGGAGTCGCATTGCTATAGCCGCCCCCCGTGGGCCTGCCAAGCCTCAGTCCAGTCCTCCTCCTCCAGACTGCCCACGTCTCCCTCCCAGTCCCCCGGAGTTTCTGAAGTGTGGAGGAGCAGTGAGTGACCAGGGACTGGTAAATTTGAGAAATCTTCTTTTCTTGTAAGTCCCCCATAAAGACTTTCGCTTCCAAAGGACTAAATTCAGGGTGGGACTCTAGACCCTGCAGGCTGGGGGACAGGGCGTGGCGGAACTGGAGGTATCGATAAAATTGTGACTGAGGCATAAGGAACTCCTTCTGGAGATCTCGGAATGGCTTTAGTGTCGTGCCCCTCAGGACATCTCCCAGGGTGGAGATACCAATGTTGTCCCATCCCCGAAAAACCGGAAGGGCCGCCAATTGGGGCAGGCACCCATTATTCCACAAAGGGGACTCCAGAGTCAGGACATTCCACCAACCCATAAGCCACAGCGCCTGTCTCCAAATCGAAAACACCACCCGTGTGGCCGATGGCAACGTACCCCGCAGCGGAGCCGAGTACAAAAGTGTATGTAGTGTGTGGCGTCCCATGAGTTGTCATTTTAGCGCATACGCTGGATCTCCA
This sequence comes from Triturus cristatus, assembly GCF_964204655.1. NCBI lineage: Eukaryota > Metazoa > Chordata > Amphibia > Caudata > Salamandridae > Triturus > Triturus cristatus. The sequence goes on from NC_140581.1 coordinate 861,078,469, forward strand.
TTATCACCGTACCATCACTCGTTTAGGACCAGCAAGTGCGAGACCTGATAGTATGAGAGAATGTCCGAGGACGCAAGACCTCCACAGTAGGTGGACAAGAAGCCACGCGTACCTTTCCCCCTTCCCACAGGAACTGCCCAAGCACGGAATTCACCAGCCAGAACCATCTAGGAGGGATCAGGTACGGGTGATTCTGTAGCTGGTAGAGAAGCCGGCGATGTGCTACCATCTTGAATATTGCTGATCTACCGAACAATGTCAGAGGCATACGGGACCAAGACTTAAGGTCCGCACGGACCCGCTCCAACACTGGTGCCAGGTTTCGCTCCCAGGCAATTGCCGGTACGTTCGAGAGAAACACCCCCAGATATTTCAAGCCTCCTGCTGCCGACTGGATTGAGGGCGCCCATGCGCCCATTCTCGTCCGATCCCCCAGAGCCCACAATGTGGATTTGCGGGGATTCATGTACAGACCCGAAGTCTCCCCAAAGATCTGCATGATACGCAGAAGCCATGGCCCCGTCCTGTCAACTGCAGTAATAAAGAAGAGGACATCGTCCGCATATAGCGCGATCGTATCGGACAGACCCGGTGCCCATTCAAAGCCCCGTACCTGTGCATCTATGCGCACCAACGCTGCCAAGGGCTCCATGGCTAGGATGAATAAATACGGAGACGGGACATCCCTGCCGTGTGCCCCTTTTAAAAAATAAGGTTGAGGAGGTCGCGCCCCCAACCCGTACCGACGTCGTCAGATCCGTATACAAGAGTTTTATATAGGAGAGGAAGCGTGGGCCCAGATTGAGTCTGCTTAGCAATGCGAAGAGGTAGACCCAGCTCAGGGAGTCGAAAGCCCTGTCCATATCCGCTAAGAGAAGTGCCGCCGGTTCCCCGGTCTGCCAAATAGCTGCGACCGCTACATGTGCCCTCCTAATGTTGTGTCTGGTTGCCCTCTGAGGCATAAACCCCGCCTGATCAGGGTGTACAAGTGTAGTGATATGGGGCAAGAGGCGATTGGCCAGTGCCTTTGCCAGAATTTTTGCCTCCAGGTTTAAGAGAGATATGGGGCGATATGAGGCATGCTGCTTTGGGGGATGACCGGGCTTATGGAACACCACCACCTCCGCATGTCTCCAATCTGGGGGGAGCAGGCCTTTTTCCCGGGCCTCTTCCACCACCGCCCGATAATGCTGGGCCAATTGTACATTATAGCGACAAAAAAACTCACTTGGAAACCCATTGGGTCCAGATGTTTTCCTGGGGGTTGAGCTCTCCCAGGGCTACTCCCAGCTCCTCATCCGTCAAGGGGGCCTCCAGCTGATCCCACTCCTCATCCGACACCGCTTTGGGTGGTAAATCTGTTATAAACTCATCAATGGTGGATGCCGGCTGACATTCCCGGGAGGCATAGAGATCTGCGTAGTATGTGGCGAAGCTCTCCGCTATGGCAGGAGGGTCTGTAATTGGTAATCCCACCGAGTCCAGAATACCCGGGAGGACCTGGGAGTGGAACGTGCCCTGACAAAGTCGATGCAACATCTTGCTGGACTTGTCCCCCCACTGGTATATCCTGCTGCGTGTCGCCAGCCAAACCTGGCGTGCTTCGTCCATCAGTAGGGCGGCACAGGCCTGTTGGGCAAGAAGCAATTGTCGCACACACTGGTCACTTCCTGCCTCTCGATTCTGACGTTCGAGTGCCTCCATGTCCGCCTCTGCGCGAGTCAGTTCCTCCCTACGCTTCCTGTGAGCCGCCGCGCACCAGGATATGTCTGCCCCACGGAGAGTGCGCATCAGCGCCTCCCACAGAGTGGCGGCGCTGGAAACGGACCCCTCATTTGTCGTCAAATATTGGGCAATCGATTCGCTCCTGTGAGTTCCATATTCTTCGTTCTGCAGGTGCCACACTGAGAGGCACCACCGGAATGGTTGCCTCCCCCTGCCCATATAAAAGCTCAATTGATACCGGGGAGTGATCCGAAAGGCCCCGAGACAAAATATCCGCCGCCGCCACCCTACCAACCACTGCCTGGGGAACGAAAATATAGTCAAGTCTAGAGAAAGATTTATGGATCGCCGAGAGGTAGGTGTATCCCCAGGAATCACCGTGAGTATGCCGCCATGTATCGACCCAGTCCAGCCCCGTTAACAATGAGTGTAGTTTTGTGGGAAGACCACTGCTGGGGCTACTCCCAATCCCAGTCCTATCTTTAACCAAGTCCATAACGTCAATCCAGTCCCCGCCCACTGCGGACAGTACGTCCGGCATATCGGCCCACAGGGATTGCAGCTTCTCTATGGACACACTGTTTTTTAATGTATTCTTCAGTCACCGAAAAAATATTATGCTTTAATTTCACCGCCAAGAATTATGCATTTATTTCAGCAGCGCTGTCGTCCGCATTAACAACAGGGGCTGTGACCCGCACAACTTGTTTGAAAGAGATGGGTTTCTTCCTAGGATCGTTTGGCTGCCTTTGCAAACATGATGCAGAAAACACTGCTTGCCTCACGCTCTCCTTCGTGTTAGACAAAGGAGCCCGATATTTATATGGACACATTTTCTGGACTTGCTGATGGGGTGCTACCTCCTAACACCTTTCTCGGACAGCACAGCCTGCTCCCCCCACTCCCCTGTGTGCGGCACTGACAGCATGTGGTAATAATCTCTTAAACATTCTATCTCACATCTGTAAATCTTGTCAGAGCTGCGGGCCTTCCCCAGCAACACGGCCTACGATCTACCGAACAATGTCAGAGGCATACGGGACCAAGACTTAAGGTCCGCACGGACCCGCTCCAACACTGGTGCCAGGTTTCGCTCCCAGGCAATTGCCGGTACGTCCGAGAGAAACACCCCCAGATATTTCAAGCCTCCTGCTGCCGACTGGATTGAGGGCGCCCATGCGCCCATTCTCGTCCGATCCCCCAGAGCCCACAATGTGGATTTGCAGGGATTCATGTACAGACCCGAAGTCTCCCCAAAGATCTGCATGATACGCAGAAGCCGTGGCCCCGTCCTGTCAACTGCAGTAATAAAGAAGAGGACATCGTCCGCATATAGCGCGATCGTATCGGACAGACCCGGGGCCCATTCAAGGCCCGTACCTGTGCATCTATGCGCACCAACGCTGCCAAGGGCTCCATGGCTAGGACGAATAAAAACGGAGACGGGACATCCCTGCCGTGTGCCCCTTTTAAAAAAAAAGGTTGAGGAGGTCGTGCCCCCAACCCGTACCGACGCCGTCAGATCCGTATACAAGAGTTTTATATAGGAGAGGAAGCGTGGGCCCAGATTGAGACTGCTTAGCAATGCGAAGAGGTAGACCCAGCTCAGAGAGTCGAAAGCCCTGTCCATATCCGCTAAGAGAAGTGCCGCCGGTTCCCCGGTCTGCCGAATAGCTGCGACCGCCACATGTGCCCTCTTAATGTTGTCTGGTTGGCCTCTGAGGCATAAACCCCGCCTGATCAGGGTGTACAAGTGTAGTGATATGGGGCAAGAGGCGATTGGCCAGTGCCTTTGCCAGAATTTTTGCCTCCAGGTTTAAGAGAGATATGGGGCGATATGAGGCATGCTGCTTTGGGGGACCACCGGGCTTATGGAACACCACCACCTCCGCATGTCTCCAATCTGGGGGGAGCAGGCCTTTTTCCGGGGCCTCTTCCACCACCGCCCGATAATGCTGGGCCAATTGTACATTATTGCGGCGAAAAAACTCACTTGGAAACCCATTGGGTCCAGGTGTTTTCCCGGGGGTTGAGCTCTCCCAGGGCCACTCCCAGCTCCTCATCCGTCAAGGGGGCCTCCAGCTGATCCCGCACCTCATCCGACACCACTTTGGGCGGTAAATCTGTTATAAACGTATCAATGGTGGATGCCGGCTGACATTCCCGGGAGGCATAGAGATCCGCGTAGTATGTGGCGAAGCTCTCCGCTATGGCAGGAGGGTCTGTAATCGGTGTTCCCGCCGAGTCCAGAATACCCGGGAGGACCTGGGAGTGGAACGTGCCCTGACAATGTCGATGCAACATCTTGCTGGACTTGTCCCCCCACTGGTATATCCTGCTGCGTGTCGCCAGCCAAACCTGGCGTGCTTCGTCCATCAGTAGGGCGGCACAGGCCTGTTGGGCAAGAAGCAATTGTCGCACACACTGGTCACTTCCTGCCCCTCGATTCTGACGTTCGAGTGCCTCCATGTCCGCCTCTGCGCGAGTCAGTTCCTCCCTACGCTTCCTGTGAGCCGCCACGCACCAGGATATGTCTGCCCCACGGAGAGTGCGCATCAGCGCCTCCCATAGAGTGGCGGCGCTAGAAACGGACCCCTCATTTGTCGTCAAATATTGGGCAATCGATTCGCTCATGTGAGTCCCATATTCTTTGTTCTGCAGGTGCCACACTGAGAGGCGCCACCGTAATGGTTGCCTCCCCCTGCCCATATAAAAGCTCAATTGATACCGGGGAGTGATCAGAAAGGCCCCGAGACAAAATATCCGCCGCCGCCACCCTACCAACCACTGCCTGGGGACCTAAAATATAGTCAAGTCTGGAGAAAGATTTATGGATCGCCGAGAGGTAGGTGTATCCCCAGGAATCACCGTGAGTATGCCGCCATGTATCGACCCAGTCCAGCACCGTTAACAATGAGTGTAGTTTCGTGGGAAGACCACTGCTGGGGCTACTCCCAATCCCAGTCCTATCTTTAACCAAGTCCATAACGTCATTCCAGTCCCCGCCCACTGCGGACAGTACGTCCGGCATATCGGCCCACAGGGATTGCAGCTTCTCTATGGACACACTGTTTTTTAATGTATTTTTCAGTCACCGAAAAAATATTATGTTTTAATTTCACCGCCGAGAATTATGCATTTGTTTCAGCAGCGCTGTCGTCCGCATTAACAACAGGGGCTGTGACCCGCACAACTTGTTTGAAAGAGATGGGTTTCGTTTCTTCCTAGGATCGTTTGGTTGCCTTTGCAAACATGATGCAGAAAACACTGCTTGCCTCACGCTCTCCTTCGTGTTAGACAAAGGAGCCCGATATTTATATGGACACATTTCCTGGACTTGCTGATGGGGTGCTGCCTCCTAACACCTTTCTCGGACAGCACAGCCTTCTCCCCCCACTCCCCTGTGTGCGGCACTGACAGCATGTGGTAATAATCTCTTAAACAGTCTATCTCACATCTGTAAATATTGTCAGAGCTGCGGGCCTTCCCCAGCAGCACGGCCCGCCCCGTAGGCATTCCCTTTGGTTCAACAGAAGGGGCTGACTTCTGTGGTCTGAAGTCAGTTTGGAGGTGCCAGCTGGGAAGCTGACCTGGTAGTCATTCACTCCTCTTCAAGCTTGATTGCGGCCAAACATGTAAATGAATCAATCTGGTTTTTGGAATCAATAGGGAGAAATGTTCGCTGAGCTTTAAAGCAATGTACAGCACGAAATATATTCTCGGGATCTGTGTGTGTTTTTAAAAAATGTTATTATTTTATAGAGATGACCAACTTTGTTCAGTGCAAATGATTCATTTAGATGTTTGCAAGAAACTGTTTTAATTGAACCCCACTAGGTGCTTTAAGTAGGCGATCCTCAGTGGAAGAACCGACAAAGACCGACATAATTTACCGTCATTAATTGCCATGGGTACTCTTGGGTCTTAGATTGTTTGACAAAATGCTGACCCTGATTTCTTGAGATTGGGGCCCCCTGAGTGCATATGAATGTGGCCCCACTCACTCTACGAACACCAAAATTCAAGGTTGGTATGGGCTGTCATCGTGACACACCATACAGGCTAGCTGCTTTTAGGAATGATGCACTTGAGGGTGTCTGTGCAGTCAACAAGATCACCTGGTTGTGCAGTGACGTTTGTTCAGCTGTGAAGTGACGTACGTACAGCAAGCAGACTCCATTTCTGTCAGGGCTTTCACCTGCACTTTAAATTGCTGAAGCTCACTGATGGGTCTATTGAGGGCACCAGAAGGGTTTCAAGGCAAATTGGGCATTTCCTCTAGTCTCCTTGTGCTGAATAGGTGGATGGAAGGTCTCTTAGGTAGTACTTGAGGCAGGTGGCAAACAGACGGTTACAGGACCACTGGTGACACTTCATTGTCCCTGCTCTTCAAATTGCTTGAGTGGTGATCCAGGTTATGTTCATAGTTTGTGGCAGTCGGGTTGCATTCCACAGCCAAAGAGGTTGTCTCACTAACTAGTCAGGTTGAAATGTATCTTGGCTTTTTTTCTCAGCTGGAGTGTCAGGTCGTCCTTTTGCTGAATCTGATGTGAATTTTAAATTCAAGGCAAGCAGGAGCAAAATAACTTCTATGGAGTTGTTTTCTTCCTTCTAGCCCTTCGTAGAGGCTCTTCTGCAGTCTTGTGTTTGACAAAAATCACTGTGACAGGACAGCCTAGTGGGTTTTGCTCTCGGCTGTGACAAATGCAATGTTCTGCAGGTCCCAAGTTCACATCCAAACGAGTCTGAGTCAGCCATCTGTCTTTCCAATGTCTGTAAATTGAGTACCACTTAATTGTGTAATCGTAAAACCTGTTTTATGGTGCTTAGAAATGAGAGAAGTGTAGTATGAAGTGGTATACGTTTTAATATTTTATGTTGCACCAAAGTCAAGAGTTTGTCCGTTTTAATGCATATGATAAGTTTTAATCTGGTGTGTGTTATCAAGCACGTTTGTATTTCACTCAAGACATGAACTTGTTTATAGCTAGCCCTTTTAACTTATAGATACAACTTATAAAATGCTGGATCAAACCATCACCTGCCGTTTCTCTGTTTACAATACATTACTTGCCTCTAGGTTGCTAATATTAAAGGGTGCCCTGGGATTCCTTTTGATTCACTTCTTGTGTTTGTTGTGGGTGTCAGCAACCTACGTGGGGTCATGTGCTAGAACATTTTGCACCACTCCAAATCTGCAGGCATTCTAACATTAAGGTTAATCTGTTTTCCACTGCCCTGGTAAACACAGTTTGTAAATATTAACACTTATGTGTACTTGTGGTTAGGTGCTTTGTGGACACATAATTGACTTTACCCTTATTTTATGTTGGAGGGACCACATTCTGCAAGCGTTACCATAGATGGCTCATTGGATGTTATGAGTTTCTAAACAGGATGGTCTTGCCATGTATTTGTGAGGTCTTCGGGATGAGAACACAACATGCAAGTTGTGATAGTCACTGGAGGCATAGCTCTTTGCAAAGTCTCATCATATTGAGGTGTCTCCTAGAATCCTTGTTCCCCTGCTAATGTTCAACGCCCTGCACGTGGATCACGATGGCAGGTGATTGGTGGTTGCTTGAGAAGCACAGCTGAAAGCTGTGCAGGATCTGTCTCTTGACTAATTTTTTTGAGGCACACAGACCAGTCTATCATTTCTGAAATCTGTGGCATATGGCTTCTCCTGGTGGCTCTTCAGAACTAGTTGTCTGTCGCAGCCTAGATCTGAGATATACTATCTCTTTGGAGGGATGATGCAGGACTCCAATGCATGACCTAAAATCAAACCACCATAAACACAATTCAACAGGTGCCCAACCTCTTATTCGTTTGAGGCTAAAATGTGGCAGAAGTTCACAATTGCTCCTAACCAAAAACCACATCATGCTTTTTCCATTACCTGCTTTTGTTCATTGTGGCCTTAGGATTCAGAGGTGTCGGTTGCTTTTTAATGAATGAGCAGGACTGGATAAATGAGATCATCATAAAAAGGTTTACGCAGTGTTCAAGATCACCACTCCGGACAAATTCTTATCTAAACTCTGGCCCATTTGTAACACACTTAGCACACAATTGTAGATTCAGAACAGAACGTTGTTCAGAAACACACTTCTCCAAGCACCAAGAAAGGTGGTCTTCTGAGAAAGTCCGCTAGACAACATAAGCCCACCGCTCCTCTGTTTGTAGCATTTTAGTTTTTGTTCTCAGATATTGTGACACTTGATATATATATTACAGACTCATGTTCTATTCATGGCAGTACCCCAGGGCTGAGGATCTGCTGTAAGCATATGGCTGCTCTGTGGCCTTAATGGAAATGCCAAGCATCACCCTGGAGCAAAGTAAAAAAACTGTACACAGAGATTCAAGCAAACTCAGCCAGACTAATTAAATATTTATGATTAACCTGATTAAACCCACTTGGAATTCACTGTCTTCAGGGACCTAGGACTAGTACATGTGCACAAAACACATTAAGAAGCACAGAGGAAGTGAGGTTGCTTAGTGGATCAATGTACCTACTCCTGAGAGATGCATGCCATCTCCTGACAGAGGTGAATTGGCTAACCCGAAGTCTGTAAACTGAGTCCTTTTTTAGGTCGGGTAGGGCAGCGCATGAGCTGCTCTGCGAGGCATGCTGCATTCAGGTATGGACTAGAAACTGTGCCCACTCGCCACCCATATTTTTAATTGGCTTGTGTCATTGTCCTTTGGAAACTGTAGCTTTTCATTGGCCAATAGGCTTAGTAGTCCCTCTGAGTTTCGCCTTGTCTCATTTTGTAACCTCCCATGAGGACACTCCCTGTTACATGTGTTGTTACTTAGTAGGCTTTAATTACAGCCTCCGAGCACTATTTGCTTAAATGGTCTTCTCCTGCCTGCTGTTGCTGGCAGGACACGCTCTCCCCCGTTGCTTTAATTTTTTTTTTCCATAGCACCTCATGCTCATACAATCGCCATGCCTTTGGTTCATTTGTGATAGCAAAGGGGATGATGGACGGAGCGCTAGAACAAATCAAACACTCACCCCCAGTCAACTGATCTGGGTTTAATCCATCATCATTCTTTAGCTCACTCCACCACCCCAGTTCAGACATGGCCATATGCAAATCAGTCTGACCCTGTGCCTCTTGGGAACAGTCCAGCCTGAACTGCCAAGCCATGTCTTCCCTGGACCAGAAACAAGCATCCTGGGACCGGTTTCGGGTTCATAACACTCATCAGCCAGGCTATCTTGACTCCAGTGGCAAAGTGAGCAAGGGACCCACGTCTGGGCATACCCTGACAACTTAGGGCGAACAAAGCGATACCAAAGGGGATGATGGACGGAGCGCTAGAACAAATCAAACACTCACCCCCAGTCAACTGATCTGGGTTTAATCCATCATCAGTCTTTAGCTCACTCCACCAACCCAGTTCAGACATGGCCATATGCAAATCAGTCTGACCCTGTGCCTCTTGGGAACAGTCCAGCCTGAACTGCCAAGCCATGTCTTCCCTGGACCAGAAACAAGCATCCTGGGACCGGTTTCGGGTTCATAACCCTCATCAGCCAGGCTATCTTGAATCCAGTGGCAAAGTGAGTAACGGACCCACGTCTGGGCATACCCTGCCAACTTAGGGCGAACAAAGCGATACCAAAGGGGATGATGGACGGAGCGCTAGAACAAATCAAACACTCACCCCCAGTCAAGTGATCTGGGTTTAATCCATCATCATTCTTTAGCTCACTCCACTACCCCAGTTCAGACATGGCCATATGCAAATCAGTCTGACTCTGTGCCTCTTGGGAACAGTCCAGCCTGAACTGCCAAGCCATGTCTTCCCTGGACCAGAAACAAGCATCCTGGGACCGGTTTCGCGTTCATAACCCTCATCAGCCAGGCTATCTTGAATCCAGTGGCAAAGTGAGCAAGGGACCCACGTCTGGGCATACCCTGCCAACTTAGGGTGAACAAAGCGATACCAAAGGGGATGATGGACGGAGCGCTAGAACAAATCAAACACTCACCCCCAGTCAACTGATTTGGGTTTAATCCATCATAATTCTTTAGCTCACTCCACCACCCCAGTTCAGACATGGCCATATGCAAATCAGTCTGACCCTGTGCCTCCTGGGAACAGTCCAGCCTGAACTGCCAAGCCATGTCTTCCCTGGACCAAAAACAAGCATCCTGGGACCGGTTTCGGGTTCATAACCCTCATCAGCCAGGCTATCTTGAATCCAGTGGCAAAGTGAGCAAGGGACCCACGTCTGGGCATACCCTGCCAACTTAGGGCGAACAAAGCGATACCAAAGGGGATGAGTGTTTGATTGGTTCTAATGCTCTGTCCATCACCACCCCCCCTTTTGTACCGCTTTGTTCTCCATAAGTTGGCAGGGTATGCTCAGACGTGAGTCCCTTGCTCACTTTGCCACTGGATTCAAGCAAGCCTGGCTGAAATGCCAGAAACCGGTCCTAGGAAGCTTGTTTCCGGTCCAGGGAAGGCATGGCTTGGCAGTTTGGGCTGGACTGTTCCCATGAGGCACAGGGTCAGACTGATTTGCATATGGCCATGTCTGAACTGGGGTGGCAGAGTGGGCTAAAGAACGGTGATGGATCAAACCCAGATCTGTTGACTGGGTGTGAGTGTTTGATTGGTTCTGATGCTCCGTCCATCACCACCCCCTTTTGTACCGCTTTGTTCGCCATAAGTTGGCAGGGTATGCTCAGACGCGAGTCCCTTGCTCACTTTGCCACTGGATTCAAGCAAGCCTGGCTGAAGACGGCTGAAATGCCAGAAACCGGTCCTAGGACGCTTGTTTCCGGTCCAGGGAAGGCATGGCTTGGCAGTTCGGGCTGGACTGTTCCCATGAGGCACAGGGTCAGACTGATTTGCATATGGCCATGTCTGAACTGGGGTGCCAGAGTGGGCTAAAGAACGGTGATGGATCAAACCCAGATCTGTTGACTGGGTGTGAGTGTTTGATTGGTTCTGATGCTCCGTCCATCACCACCCCCTTTTGTACCGCTTTGTTCGCCATAAGTTGGCAGGGTATGCTCAGACGCGAGTCCCTTGCTCACTTTGCCACTGGATTCAAGCAAGCCTGGCTGAAGACGGCTGAAATGCCAGAAACCGGTCCTAGGGAGCTTGTTTCCGGTCCAGGGAAGGCATGGCTTGGCAGTTCGGGCTGGACTGTTCCCATGAGGCACAGGGTCAGACTGATTTGCATATGGCCATGTCTGAACTGGGGGGGCAGAGTGGGCTAAAGAACGGTGATGGATCAAACCCAGATCTGTTGACTGGGTGTGAGTGTTTGATTGGTTCTGATGCTCCGTCCATCACCACCCCCTTTTGTACCGCTTTGTTCGCCATAAGTTGGCAGGGTATGCTCAGACGTGAGTCCCTTGCTCACTTTGCCACTGGATTCAAGCACGCCTGGCTGAAGACAGCTGAAATGCCAGAAACCGGTCCTAGGAAGCTTGTTTCCGGTCCAGGGAAGGCATGGCTTGGCAGTTCGGGCTGGACTGTTCCCATGAGGCACAGGGTCAGACTGATTAGCATATGGCCATGTCTGAACTGGGGTGGCAGAGTGGGCTAAAGAACGGTGATGGATCAAACCCAGATCTGTTGACTGGGTGTGAGTGTTTGATTGGTTCTGATGCTCCGTCCACCACCACCCCCTTTTTTACCGCTTTGTTCGCCATAAGTTGGCAGGGTATGCTCAGACGTGAGTCTCTTGCTCACTTTACCACTGGATTCAAGCAAGCCTGGCTGAAGATGGCTGAAATGCCAGAAACCGGTCCAAGGAAGCTTGTTTCCGGTCCAGGGAAGGCATGGCTTGGCAGTTCGGGCTGGACTGTTCCCATGAGGCACAGGGTCAGACTGATTTGCATATGGCCATGTCTGAACTGGGGTGGCAGAGTGGGCTAAAGAACGGTGATGGATCTAACCCAGATCTGTTGACTGGGTGTGAGTGTTTGATTGGTTCTGATGCTCCGTCCATCACCACCCCCTTTTGTACTGCATTGTTCGCCATTAGTTGGCAGGGTATGCTCAGACGTGAGTCCCTTGCTCACTTTGCCACTGGATTCAAGCAAGCCTGGCTGAAATGCCAGAAACCGGTCCTAGGAAGCTTGTTTCCGGTCCAGGGAAGGCATGGCTTGGCAGTTTGGGCTGGACTGTTCCCATGAGGCACAGGGTCAGACTGATTTGCATATGGCCATGTCTGAACTGGGGTGGCAGAGTGGGCTAAAGAACGGTGATGGATCAAACCCAGATCTGTTGACTGGGTGTGAGTGTTTGATTGGTTCTGATGCTCCGTCCATCACCACCCCCTTTTGTACCGCTTTGTTCGCCATAAGTTGGCAGGGTATGCTCAGACGCGAGTCCCTTGCTCACTTTGCCACTGGATTCAAGCAAGGCTGGCTGAAGACGGCTGAAATGCCAGAAACCGGTCCTAGGACGCTTGTTTCCGGTCCAGGGAAGGCATGGCTTGGCAGTTCGGGCTGGACTGTTCCCATGAGGCACAGGGTCAGACTGATTTGCATATGGCCATGTCTGAACTGGGGTGCCAGAGTGGGCTAAAGAACGGTGATGGATCAAACCCAGATCTGTTGACTGGGTGTGAGTGTTTGATTGGTTCTGATGCTCCGTCCATCACCACCCCCTTTTGTACCGCTTTGTTCGCCATAAGTTGGCAGGGTATGCTCAGACGTGAGTCCCTTGCTCACTTTGCCACTGGATTCAAGCAAGCCTGGCTGAAGACAGCTGAAATGCCAGAAACCGGTCCTAGGGAGCTTGTTTCCGGTCCAGGGAAGGCATGGCTTGGCAGTTCGGGCTGGACTGTTCCCATGAGGCACAGGGTCAGACTGATTTGCATATGGCCATATCTGAACTGGGGGGGCAGAGTGGGCTAAAGAACGGTGATGGATCAAACCCAGATCTGTTGACTGGGTGTGAGTGTTTGATTGGTTCTGATGCTCCGTCCATCACCACCCCCTTTTGTACCGCTTTGTTCGCCATAAGTTGGCAGGGTATGCTCAGACGTGAGTCCCTTGCTCACTTTGCCACTGGATTCAAGCAAGCCTGGCTGAAGACAGCTGAAATGCCAGAAACCGGTCCTAGGAAGCTTGTTTCCGGTCCAGGGAAGGCATGGCTTGGCAGTTCGGGCTGGACTGTTCCCATGAGGCACAGGGTCAGACTGATTAGCATATGGCCATGTCTGAACTGGGGTGGCAGAGTGGGCTAAAGAACGGTGATGGATCAAACCCAGATCTGTTGACTGGGTGTGAGTGTTTGATTGGTTCTGATGCTCCGTCCACCACCACCCCCTTTTGTACCGCTTTGTTCGCCATAAGTTGGCAGGGTATGCTCAGACGTGAGTCTCTTGCTCACTTTACCACTGGATTCAAGCAAGCCTGGCTGAAGATGGCTGAAATGCCAGAAACCGGTCCAAGGAAGCTTGTTTCCGGTCCAGGGAAGGCATGGCTTGGCAGTTCGGGCTGGACTGTTCCCATGAGGCACAGGGTCAGACTGATTTGCATATGGCCATGTCTGAACTGGGGTGGCAGAGTGGGCTAAAGAACGGTGATGGATCAAACCCAGATCTGTTGACTGGGTGTGAGTGTTTGATTGGTTCTGATGCTCCGTCCATCACCACCCCCTTTTGTACCGCATTGTTCGCCATTAGTTGGCAGGGTATGCTCAGACGTGAGTCCCTTGCTCACTTTGCCACTGGATTCAAGCAAGCCTGGCTGAAGACGGCTGAAATGCCAGAAACCGGTCCTAGGAAGCTTGTTTCCGGTCTAGGGAAGGCATGGCTTGGCAGTTAGGGCTGGACTGTTCCCATGAGGCACAGGGTCAGACTGATTTGCATATGGCCATGTCTGAACTGGGGTGGCAGAGTGGGCTAAAGAACGGTGATGGATCAAACCCAGATCTGTTGACTGGGTGTGAGTGTTTGATTGGTTCTGATGCTCCGTCCATCACCACCCCCTTTTGTACCGCATTGTTCGCCATTAGTTGGCAGGGTATGCTCAGACGTGAGTCCCTTGCTCACTTTGCCACTGGATTCAAGCAAGCCTGGCTGAAGACGGCTGAAATGCCAGAAACCGGTCCTAGGAAGCTTGTTTCCGGTCTAGGGAAGGCATGGCTTGGCAGTTCGGGCTGGACTGTTCCCATGAGGCACAGGGTCAGACTGATTTGCATATGGCCATGTCTGAACTAGGGTGGCAGAGTGGGCTAAAGAACGGTGATGGATCAAACCCAGATCTGTTGACAGGGTGTGAGTGTTTGATTGGTTCTGATGCTCCGTCCATCACCACCCCCTTTTGTACCGTTTTGTTCGCCATAAGTTGGCAGTGTATGCTCAGACGTGAGTCCCTTGCTCACTTTGCCACTGGATTCAAGCAAGCCTGGCTGAAGACGGCTGAAACGCCAGAAACCGGTCCTAGGAAGCTTGTTACCGGTCCAGGGAAGGCATGTCTTGGCAGTTCGGGCTGGACTGTTCCCATGAGGCACAGGGTCAGGCTGATTTGCATATGGCCATGTCTGAACTGGGGTGGCAGAGTGGGCTAAAGAACGGTGATGGATCAAACCCAGATCTGTTGACTGGGTGTGAGTGTTTGATTGGTTCTGATGCTCCGTCCATCACTACCCCCTTTTGTACCGCTTTGTTCGCCATAAGTTGGCAGGGTATGCTCAGACGTGAGTCCCTTGCTCACTTTGCCACTGGATTCAAGCAAGCCTGGCTGAAGACGGCTGAAATGCCAGAAACCGGTCCTAGGGAGCTTGTTTCCGGTCCAGGGAAGGCATGGCTTGGTAGTTCGGGCTGGACTGTTCCCATGAGGCACAGGGTCAGACTGATTTGCATATGGCCATGTCTGAACTGGGGGGGCAGAGTGGGCTAAAGAACGGTGATGGATCAAACCCAGATCTGTTGACTGGGTGTGAGTGTTTGATTGGTTCTGATGCTCCGTCCACCACCACCTCCTTTTGTACCGCTTTGTTCGCCATAAGTTGGCAGGGTATACTCAGACGTGAGTCTCTTGCTCACTTTCCACTGGATTCAAGCAAGCCTGGCTGAAGACGGCTGAAATGCCAGAAACCGGTCCTAGGAAGCTTGTTTCCGGTCCAGGGAAGGCATGGCTTGGCAGTTCGGGCTGGACTGTTCCCATGAGGCACAGGGTCAGACTGATTTGCATATGGCCATGTCTGAACTGGGGTGGCAGAGTGGGCTAAAGAACGGTGATGGATCAAACCCAGATCTGTTGACTGGGTGTGAGTGTTTGATTGGTTCTGATGCTCCGTCCATCACCACCCCCTTTTGTACCGCATTGTTCGCCATTAGTTGGCAGGGTATGCTCAGACGTGAGTCCCTTGCTCACTTTGCCACTGGATTCAAGCAAGCCTGGCTGAAGACGGCTGAAATGCCAGAAACCGGTCCTAGGAAGCTTGTTTCCGGACTAGGGAAGGCATGGCTTGGCAGTTCGGGCTGGATTGTTCCCATGAGGCACAGGTTCAGACTGATTTGCATATGGCCATGTCTGAACTGGGGTGGTAGAGTGGGCTAAAGAACGGTGATGGATCAAACCCAGATCTGTTGACTGGGTGTGAGTGTTTGATTGGTTCTGATGCTCCGTCCATCACTACCCCCTTTTGTACCGCTTTGTTCGCCATAAGTTGGCAGGGTATGCTCAGACGTGAGTCCCTTGCTCACTTTGCCACTGGATTCAAGCAAGCCTGGCTGAAGACGGCTGAAATGCCAGAAACCGGTCCTAGGGAGCCTGTTTCCGGTCCAGGGAAGGCATGGCTTGGCAGTTCGGGCTGGACTGTTCCCATGAGGCACAGGGTCAGACTGATTTGCATATGGCCATGTCTGAACTGGGGGGGCAGAGTGGGCTAAAGAACGGTGATGGATCAAACCCAGATCTGTTGACTGGGTGTGAGTGTTTGATTGGTTCTGATGCTCCGTCCATCACCACCCCCTTTTGTACCGCTTTGTTCGCCATAAGTTGGCAGGGTATGCTCAGACGTGAGTCCCTTGCTCACTTTGCCACTGGATTCAAGCAAGCCTGGCTGAAGACAGCTGAAATGCCAGAAACCGGTCCTAGGAAGCTTGTTTCCGGTCCAGGGAAGGCATGGCTTGGCAGTTCGGGCTGGACTGTTCCCATGAGGCACAGGGTCAGACTGATTAGCATATGGCCATGTCTGAACTGGGGTGGCAGAGTGGGCTAAAGAACGGTGATGGATCAAACCCAGATCTGTTGACTGGGTGTGAGTGTTTGATTGGTTCTGATGCTCCGTCCACCACCACCCCCTTTTGTACCGCTTTGTTCGCCATAAGTTGGCAGGGTATGCTCAGACGTGAGTCTCTTGCTCACTTTACCACTGGATTCAAGCAAGCCTGGCTGAAGATGGCTGAAATGCCAGAAACCGGTCCAAGGAAGCTTGTTTCCGGTCCAGGGAAGGCATGGCTTGGCAGTTCGGGCTGGACTGTTCCCATGAGGCACAGGGTCAGACTGATTTGCATATGGCCATGTCTGAACTGGGTGGCAGAGTGGGCTAAAGAACGGTGATGGATCAAACCCAGATCTGTTGACTGGGTGTGAGTGTTTGATTGGTTCTGATGCTCCGTCCATCACCACCCCCTTTTGTACCGCATTGTTCGCCATTAGTTGGCAGGGTATGCTCAGACGTGAGTCCCTTGCTCACTTTGCCACTGGATTCAAGCAAGCCTGGCTGAAGACGGCTGAAATGCCAGAAACCGGTCCTAGGAAGCTTGTTTCCGGTCTAGGGAAGGCATGGCTTGGCAGTTCGGGCTGGACTGTTCCCATGAGGCACAGGGTCAGACTGATTAGCATATGGCCATGTCTGAACTGGGGTGGCAGAGTGGGCTAAAGAACGGTGATGGATCAAACCCAGATCTGTTGACTGGGTGTGAGTGTTTGATTGGTTCTGATGCTCCGTCCACCACCACCCCCTTTTGTACCGCTTTGTTCGCCATAAGTTGGCAGGGTATGCTCAGACGTGAGTCTCTTGCTCACTTTACCACTGGATTCAAGCAAGCCTGGCTGAAGATGGCTGAAATGCCAGAAACCGGTCCAAGGAAGCTTGTTTCCGGTCCAGGGAAGGCATGGCTTGGCAGTTCGGGCTGGACTGTTCCCATGAGGCACAGGGTCAGACTCATTTGCATATGGCCATGTCTGAACTGGGGTGGCAGAGTGGGCTAAAGAACGGTGATGGATCAAACCCAGATCTGTTGACTGGGTGTGAGTGTTTGATTGGTTCTGATGCTCCGTCCATCACCACCCCCTTTTGTACCGCATTGTTCGCCATTAGTTGGCAGGGTATGCTCAGACGTGAGTCCCTTGCTCACTTTGCCACTGGATTCAAGCAAGCCTGGCTGAAGACGGCTGAAATGCCAGAAACCAGTCCTAGGAAGCTTGTTTCCGGTCTAGGGAAGGCATGGCTTGGCAGTTCGGGCTGGACTGTTCCCATGAGGCACAGGTTCAGACTGATTTGCATATGGCCATGTCTGAACTGGGGTGGTAGAGTGGGCTAAAGAACGGTGATGGATCAAACCCAGATCTGTTGACTGGGTGTGAGTGTTTGATTGGTTCTGATGCTCCGTCCATCACCACCCCCTTTTGTACAGCTTTGGTTTATTTGTTGCGTCAAACGCGGGAGCATTTTTTGTTGTTATTTTTAAACTTCCCCATGCCGCACTTTGACTTTAATGGCGGCCACGCCCATTCCTTAGATGAGCCGTGTCTAAGGAAAGGGGCGCGGCCGCAATTAAAGTGAAACCACAGCATGGGGTGCTTTTAAAAAAAAGCATTTGTTTGTCAAGTTGACAAACAAATGGTTATTTTTATAAAAGCGCCCCATACCGCGCTTTCACTTTAATTGCGGCTGAACCCCTTTCTTTAGATGCGGCTCGTCTAAGGAAAAGGACACGGCCGACATTAAAGTGCTAGCTTCACAGGGGCACTTTTACAAACTAGCCTTTGCAATGCAATAGGTGTCGCCTTTACAAGAGTTTCGTAAATGCGAGACCTATTGCACTGCAAATGCTTGTGGTAGTAGTGTCTTCAGTCTGGCCGCACACGAGCTTGGTGGTGATTTATAATCTGACAGATCGTGAATGGTTTCTGGTCACTAGTTGCCTGCTGATGCATTATGCGCTAGTGTAATAAAGCCATCCTCCTTCCAAGACTAAATGTATTTTTTTTCTTTTTATATCACTTTAAATGTAAGATTTGTCTGGCTAACAGTTTTTTCTCAGGGCCGTCTGGTGAGCTGTGAGGGGTGGAGGGGCGCTACTACCCGACCCAAATTCCACTGAGTGAATGGGCGAAACAAGTGTGCCTGATATCATTGCGAGGGGCTTATAAGGAATTTTTTCCCGGATAAATGTTGAATTTACTGCACAAATTCTGAAATAAGTTGACTAAAAGCGATATGTCTTAATAGTTCTGATGTGAAAGGGCACCCAGAGACATTTCAATGTATCATGGTCCACAAAGCATGTCTGACTCTCCGAAGGGGATTACAGGGTGTCTCAACCACGAAAAAAAGCAGAGAATTTACACAGTTGCCCCAAAAAAGTTTCACATTTCTTATCATAGAAAGCTAGATTCAAATAATCTTGTGCCACCTTTCATCATTTTAAAAAGTAGAAACGTTTCCCCTACATTTCAACTTTCCATTTCTTTTCATGGTCCCATCCTGCCCCTTTTAAGATGATTTTACAACACAGGATATGACCAAGATGTTGCTTGGAAAGGAAAATGAATGCTTAAGCCGATCTTGCAGTGTCAGGAATCAAACAACAGACTTATTACTCAGAACATATCGATGTTACAAGGTCGGACGGCAGTGCTTGAGGTCTGAGGTCACAGGCTCCCACATTATACAGATGTTACACATAGAGATCCCTACGTCATTGAAGCTATTAAAATGCATTCATATAAGTTGGTAAATAAGTGCTACACAACAAGAAAGTGCTTACTATATTCAGGGAAATGATTACTCAAAATCAGCATAATGTGGTACCAAATCAGTATAATGTATCACTCAAATATCTGATTGAAAAACTTTGTATCTACACAGATTTTGAATCCTAAATATGAACTTGTCTTTTCCTAAAAGTAAGGTCATCGTGACTCAGAAACTAATTTAATTTAAAAAACGTAGGCCCAAGCGTAAGCTTGATATTTTCCTACGCAATATTTTTTTCATCAAATATCAGCTTTTTATTTTTTGGTAATAAGCTCTTTTCGTTTGAGGTGGGCATAGCCAGTTGCTCAGAGCCTTCATTTTCGTGTAAAGTAAAAAACACCTAAAAATTAGCTTTATTTAAAAGAGTGTAGGGAAAATATAACATTTCAAACAAGGACAAATGTGGCTGACGTATTCAATACAAATAAAATCACAAAGGAGAAAATAATTCCACCTCCGTGGATTTACCTTCGCAATGAGAGCCCGCAGTGTGGCAAAGCAGTGACAGAGGTAGGTGGTGCTTTGATTGCTGCTCAGAGAGTGCACTAGGACTTTCAGGACTCCGCCCAGGAGGTTGTCTTTACAGTCGACAGCTGAGTTACCCTGTGGACAAAGAAAACTAGAATCAGTAGATGACATGTCTTTGAGATTCCTGCCACATCCAGGGTTCTTTAGGCAAGCTATCAAAGGACAGGTTAATCACCTCTGCTCCCTTAACATGGGTAACCTGACAAGCTGCATTGCTTCCTCATAAGTCCCCCGTCCATCGCCAGGCACCATGGCAACCTTTCTATGGGGCCACCACGTGCTTCACGTACTAGCTTGCATGTCCACTGCATAAGGAAGTAACTACACCAATAACTTACTTATACTACTGTTAACATCCAACTGCATTCATCCATGTATCCTTCCATCACACCATATCCAGGACCCCCATCACACCTTAAAGCACACTCAACACCTCATGAGGCTTTACTCTGTCCTGCTTCAGCCTTCAGTATACGTCCCACCACTACCTTGCACACCCACTGCACACAGACAATAACCACACTCCATACCCTACTGCCAAGCACACCCCCATCAACTACTACCCACATCCAACTTACCTCCCCACCAGCCACTCAACATCTAAAACATAGTCCACCCCCCATTCACCTAAACAAACAGACCTCCATTTCACGCCCATCATGGACCTTACTACCGTGCCACTAGACACTTCACATACTCCTCTACATGACCACTACACAAAGACAATAAACACTTACTATAGCCTACTGCTAGCACCACCACCACTCTATAAGGGTCAAAAGCACAAAGATACACTCAATGACTGATTGAAAAGGCACCCGAGTTCTCAGAGCAGACCAGAGTGTTTCTATAAAGTGCTGGAGCTGTCATGAAGTCTGAGATTGTTGTAAAAGGTAGTATTACAGCCTTCGCTGTCTATAGTAATACTATATGCAGACCATATGGAGGCAACTATTTCAACACCTTTGCTGGTGCAGAATCCTACAGTTTAAGTAGGTGAGCAACATTTGTCTACATTATTTGCTCTGTGTCATCATCAACCGCATTATTGCCACTGATGCGGAACGTGACATTTTGCACTTTATAACAATACCCAATTCACATAGTCTCATACTGAACCCTCTGCATTGGCTGTCGGTTAGTAAGGGTCCATGAGTCCTGCGCTGTGGCTATTACTGATGGAAAAGCTAACTTGTTTAAGGGTCCAAACATTTGCTTAATCCGGGAGGGGCTTCATTCCTTTAAATCCTTCAACATTGTGTAAACCATTTTACCTTCCTTTGCCCCAGATTGTAGTTAAGTATAAAGTCAATGACGTGGAATGTAAATATTTTGCTGTTTATTACCATTTCATTTCCATATGTTCCTGCTTTCCTACATCATAGCATGGTTTTCGTAATTAGGCTACATACGGTAGAGCAGGCGACCTTATAATGAGCCTTGATGAACACCGTAGAAAAAAAGATATCAGGCAGAAAATGAAGACACTTTGTAAAGTAGTAAGGAATTGTGAGCTGAAACATAGGAAACAGCAAACAGAAGAGCAGAGTGAGCAGCAGTGTCAAAAGCAGCAGACATTTTAAGAAGTTGAACAGACAAATGTGTTCGATGTTGCACTTGCTAAATGGAAACAGATATAGAAAATAATTTTCCTTGCATGCTCTGGGTAGAATAAATCCACATTGGGGAAAGTCAATTATGTGTGTCGAGAAAGATAGAAACCTTGGGATGAGTTATTTAAAAAACAATTGATTAGGTAACTTTTAAGTGATAAAGGGCACTATAAAGAGGTTTAAGAAAGGTCCATGGAAGGATTTTATCTAAGAGGAAGAGCTGTTTACACGAAGATAGGAAAAAAACATAGAAATTGGAGAACTGAAAAGAAGAAAATAAAAGTGGGTAAGGACTATTCATCAGAGAAGCAGATATGATATCACTTGGAGAGGCATTGGCTTAAGTGCCTGGTTTAGAGTTCGGCTAAAGAGATACTCGGTCACAAATGTGACGGATATCCCATCCGCTGCGTTACCAGTGCCATTGGATATAATGCACTTGTAATATCCATCACATTTGTGACAAGGTATCCCATTCACAAAAGTCTAAATCAAGCCCTAGGTCTTGAACACACCTATATTTGCTTATTCTCTGTAAGAAGCAGACTGCTTACAGGTATGACCAGAAATTCCCCATCCATTCCTTCTGGAAAATGTACAGTGATGGCTTGTCCTTCTCTGTGCAGAAAGCTAACCTCTGGAACCTGCTGCTGATAGGGATACGTGTCAGCACTCACCATCCTGATATCAGCAAAGTGCTAAACATTTGTCTATTCTCTAGCAGGTAGTTCACTCATGCTCATATTATCACAGAAGCATATATACTTTCATCTTTGTCATACCCTATGCATCCTTCATTACTTTGCCACACTGAAAGCATAAAGGAAGCCATAGGAGTGCATGTCAGAACTGGAGCCCCTTTGAACTTTACACAAGACACCCACCCTTCCCACTACATCTAGAATACAAATTCAAGTCTTTTCAAACAAACAAATGCAGTTGATAGCTACTTATCACCCACTGGAAGATGTTACAGAAACACAACTCTATCTCTTGTACATCTCCCTGCTTCATTCCATGCTGAAGTGCAGCCACAGCTTTGCTGCAACACATATGAAACACGTCCTCTGACCCACCCACGGCCCGTGCAGTTAAGAGCGGTGGGGCGGTGGGGTCGGTTGGGTGGGTGGGGGAATTTCGACAGACGATGACGAGAGAAAATTAATTATTTATTTAATTTTCCTTCGTCATTTTCCGTCAAAATCCCCCCCATCCAGCCCCACTGACCCACCGCTCTTACCTGCACAGGCCGTGGCTGTTCTGACCTCCCTCATGACATCAAAACTATTCCCCCATACAACACTCTATAAACACACACTTTGCCAACCATGCCTCAAGCACAACAAACAGAGTAGCCTCTTACTCAAAGTCGATGAGCATGCTCAAAATATGACTTTGTCTTCCAGGCACTTCTTCACTTCAACCCATGCAGCTTCAAATTCGCCTCAGTTCAGAAGGAGCACTCCCTCTGAGCCTAACACAAGACTCAATGAAACTACCAAACAGGCCTAACAAATGAAAAGAGTACCTCTTACTCATCTGCTAGGAAGCACTTCAGGACCTTGTCATGGATATGAAGTGCTATATAAATGGCACAATTCAATACAATACAAGACCATACAATGCAATACAATACAATTCAGTATGCATAAATGTGACTTCAAGGCCATAGATGTGCGGCCAAGCCATAATTGATATGGTTCAAAATGTAACTTTGACTACAGACTGCAAATGTGCAATTTCTTTTGGCTTGGATAATGGCAAATTAAATAATTCCTATGCAATAATGCTGGATTAAAAGTCACATCCTTACTGTAAACGAGAGGTGTTCCTATGGCAGGTGCCACTAGTACATGGCTAAGCTTATTTCAAGCCTGACGAAGGGATACTTCTCACCTGTATAATAATTTCAAGCATATCCAGAACAATTAAATTAGCTTCTGTAGATAAGTTCCCACTCATTAACACTTCTTGGTCGACTTCAGCTTTTGTTCTGTAAAGAAAAAACAGACATAAAAGACACATCATTCAGACACAGAGTACAGGAAAAGCAAGTGATGGCATGTTAAGATGATAATGGTGGAATAACACTACATATATGACATGCACAGAGACAAGTATGTATGGTTCTTTCATGGCAACAGCAGTTATCAGTAGCTTATAAATATCATCATTAAAATTCCTGTTCCTCACAAAGACACAGGAGATCTCTGGCATGCAGAAATTCTCTAGTCATATAGTCCACCGCAGCAGGCTATACCGGCCATAAAAAGCCTACTCCAGCTACAACAAGGGAGTAAAACCTCAATGGCCAGTAAAGAGGCCACTACTGTGGGCTGTAAAGCTTTTCGAACATTGCTTATGAAACACAATGGGCTCCACACAGACCCAGGGAGGTTAATACCCCCATGGCTCTGAAGCTTACAAGGCTTTGGGACACAATGTTTAACAATCACTGTCCAAGTGGAGGGCTGTGGTAGCGCATGTCAAACATGCAGAGAAGGAGCTGTCACCCCATTGCTCTCCTTGGGCTCTGTCAAAATGCTTTTCTCTGCCTGGCAGAGTTGAGGGAGATGCAGGAGTTGAGGAGAATTTACCCTTCGCTCTTTTTGAGGCACCTGTGACACTGTGAGCTATGGGAGGGAGAATTTACCACAGCCTCTACTTCTCTTACTCCCCTGCACAAGCCATGTATCCTGGAGAGGCAGGGGCAGTAGCGGCCAGCATGGCTCATGGCTGGGGGGCAAGCAAGGGGGTCGCATGCTGGGGGAATAATAAAAAACTCACATTGAGGCCGGGTCCCGCGTCTCAGCTCCTGCTTTCCTGTCTCTGACTCCAGGAACACGAAGCAGGCAACCAGGTTCCCTCCCGTTAGTCAATCACAACACTGCAATGCAGCACTGTGATTGGTCTGAGCGCCATGACATAGCACTCAGCCAGGGGCTGGAGGGGTGGGCTGCCTGCATGGAGAACGGGGAAAGTGCTCATGACTGGTTTGGGCGGCCCGAGAGGGCAGACCAAACAGTCATTGCGCACTTGGAAGTGGGCGACCCACTCCTCACCTGCTTCGAGAGCAGAGCAGCCCCGGACACCAGCCCGCCCGCAAAGCAGCACGACACAAGAATAAAATGATAATAACTATAAGTTATTATCATTTTATGTTTCTACTTGCCACTGCTTAAAAACAGTGGGGTGATGCTCCTGCTCCGTAGAGGAAGAGCCGCCACTGGGCAGGGGAGAGTGAGAGTCAGAGCGTGTGGATTAGAACATTGAAATGTTGTCAGTAGTGAGCCTATACCAGTGTTTATAGCTCACTTCTGTTTCGCTGTCTTCAATAGAAATCTCAAAATGTGTATTTCCTTTAGGGGTGTTGCAGCTAGTCGCATAATGAAATGCTTATTTAACAATTATCCAAACTAAGGCCATGTATTCAAATGAGCCGCTAAATTCCAAACATTACACAAACCTCTATTTTTGCATGAATAGGAATTTCTAAATTTGTGGTTATTACCATACCCTTGTAATTTTCACATACGGAATTTGGCAGTTGAAATGTGATGATATTTACTCAGAGAAAACATGCTGTAAATTCTGATACAAAAGGAAGTTCGTGCAATAAGCACCCCATTTTGTATGTAACTCCTCATTTTCAAAACGAAAACTGAGAATTACATTTATCACACCCAGTAATGATGGTATTTACAAGGTTCAGTACACACAATACCCCCATCCAGCCCTCTTGTAATCAGGGTCTAACTGTAACCCTCTGAATATTTTCATATGGTGTTTCTGTCCGTGAAAGCATTTCCAGAGACGTGGGTGTAGGGCTTTTGGTCAGATATTTGATGTTTCCATTGTTTTTTTATTGCTTTTATACAGTTTCTATGTGGAGAGGGATTGTGAGACAGCTTTTGCTCTGACTTCTTTTGAAACTGAGTGAATGTGTCGGAGAGAAGCTGTATTTAGCTGTTGAAATAACCCTAAAAAGCAGTAGCCTTTAAGTAGAGTTGCGTGACTGGAAGTTTTGGAAGTTCAGAGGCTACTGTGGAGAGGCTTCATGTGGAACCTGGAACCCTGAAAAAGATCCTCTGGTAGCATTTGCATAAACCACTACCTGAGGCCCTACTCACACTATTAATGAGAAGCACCCCTAGGGTACCCAATTTATGCCCTTAAGTGGCTGAGCCTGCCTTACTTCAGAAGGACTGGACATTACAGAGTCTCAGGGCAACCTTCTGGAGTCCATGTGTTATTGATGTACTTGTTTCGACAAGATGCCGTACAGGTGAGAATGTGCAGAGTGAATGAGGGGTATGTGTGAACCCATAGACAGGGCCATTGGAAAAAATCATTTTTGCATCCAATGCGTTTGTGTGATTATGGTTTTATTTATTCAATTGGCTACATATTTCAGCCCAAATCTTACTAAAATAATTGCCCCATATTTGGAATTGAAGTGGCAGCCACTTTGTAAAGGTTAACTGGTCACTTTTCAGTTGTTGATTGTTGTATTCAGGCATTGTATTGGTAATAATGAAGAGGTAAGTTTACCCAGTCAGGATAAATGTCCACAAGTAATAGACTTGGGTTGGAGTTTCTCTGCAGCACTGTTCGTACAAAGCAGTGTTCTCAAATCAGCAGTTATTTTATAAGGGCCCTCAGAGTATAAACAACCTGAATGTTTTTCTTCTCTTTTTAAGAACTGATGTGTTGATTCATTGAGTGCCTCCTAGGGAGACATGTATATCATAAACCCATGACATATAATAATATTCTGCAAGGTTGTTCGTTAATGGAAAGAAGGGTAGGTACAGGCCCATAGCGTGGACACTCTGTAAAGACTAAACTAAGCCCAGTAATAAAGTAAGTCTAAGATATACAGAATAAAGGAGGCACATCCTGCATGAAAGGTGTTTATATAAATACATCTTCTGCTGAGTCAAACTATTATCTTTTACACAATCTCTTTTACTCTGGAGTTGAAAGTGGCAAAGCTAATACAATATTGACCCTGTGCTTAGATGCAAGAAAACAAATATTTCTTTTGGCGAATAACATTTTAAAAAGGATCTGTTGAATGTGTATACTTTTCTTTTTTTGTTTGTATTTTGCATAGCGATGAGGCTCCCTGGTTTATGAATGTGTGATAAAATGACAAAATAGAGAGCTCACAGTGAGGCAGACAGTTCTGTATAAAACTGCATAATTTGGCCAACCCTGCCATATGAGGTGTTCCTAAACTTCCTTATGGTTCAAGGGATCCTGCCCACATTGTCAGTGAGTCCTTGCAGAGGTCCTAAATGGTAGACTAATCAAAGCCTTAGGTGCCCTGTTATATCCAATGAATATTTAATTAATATGTGAGGCATGAAAGGCTGTCATGATGTAAACTATTGAGAATCAAAAGGTTATGTGTTTGTCACCTGCAAAGTGATGTGAATGTAATTTAGCTGACTTTTGGAGTAAGGGGCCTAAACCATCTTGATGAAGAAGAGTGCCTTCACACTTCAGGAATGACAAAATGAACTGTGTTTTCCACTTAAGTGGCTAATGTGGGGTCTAAACTTGTCTAACCCATGAGAGAAAATGAAGTCCATGCCTTGGGGGAGAGGGCTACTAAAGTATTTGAACTGATAGATGGTACTGTGGTGTCAATACAGATATTCTCTGATATTGAACATTTCTAACCTGGTTGAGAAGATTTCCTGTCCCAAGAACTTAAGTGACTTACCTTCACAGATCACATTCAATCCCTCTCCTGTGTTGGAAATGGCCTTTTTGCAGGGTTATTCCCAAGTTGTTTGCTTCTTTGTTAGACTTGGCATCTTTGACTTGGTTTCCCCTGACTTTTTGCCTCCACCGTCTGTATTTTTGATGCTGTGATGGGTTTCGTTTTGGCTGACTTAGATGCTTTGGGCACTTTATCACTGCTGATCAGTGTCAAAGTGTAAGTGCTCCCTATGTAAATTGCTGTCATGATTGGTTATCCATGATCAGCATATTTGATTTACTGGTAAGTCCCTAGTAAAGTGCCTGTAAAATCAAATGCTACTAGTGGGCTTGAACTTTTTGTTCTGTTTTTCTAGTATTTTGGGCTCAGTTCAGCTGAGTTTTTGAGCCAAAACCCGGTTTTGTTTTTTTGCTTGAGGAGCGGGCAGCTGCCCGCGAGGTTGAGTAGAGTGGCCAAATAGCCACCACCCTTTAGGGATCTTCAGGGTGCATTTTAGTGGAAATTGGATTTTGGAGTTATTTGTGTTAGTGCTGTTAATTTAATGTTTAATGTCCAGTTTGTCTCGTTTTGTCTGAGTCTTTGTTATCCCCCATTTGTAGTTTGTGATGGCAGAGAATGATGCCTTCGCTTACAGCGAAGAACACATTCAGAATTTGATACGAGCACCGCCGGTCTTTGCATCGGCCACCTTGAGTGTTTCAGCAAAAACACAGAACGAGTCAGATAAACTCACTAGATTACGAAAAAAACAAATACGCACGGACCTTCACGGACATTTTTTACTACAACATTTAAAGGAAGGCACCATTCCATCAGGGCTTCAGATACGGAACATTCCAGTAGTTTTCATCGACGACCCAATCTATAAGAAAGGATATAGCTGCATAGAGACCAAATGCAGCAGGGACCTTATGGTTCTAACGGTGGAGACAGCCCATAGACTTTCGTTGATACAATTACAAGAGATCGCTGACCTTGAAACTGAGATTAAAAACAATCCTAATCTTACGGATGCAAAAGCCTTATTGGAAAAGGTTGAGAAAGAAATTTTGGAGTTTAAAGACTACACGGTAATCCAAAAAAGTAACAAATTTGAGTTGGATAAAAAGAATTTTTCGTTGGAATCTACTTACCCCTACCTGAACAAGGACTTTTATTCTACCAACGATTCGAGAAATTATCTTCAAAATTATCAGGGACGATCACGGAAGAGATTCATCAATTTCTCAGAATCATCATCATCATCATCAAGTGAGACTACAGATACAACAACTAGGGCTAATCAGAACCAAAGGGGAAACCAACAAAATCAGGACCCGCAAACATCAAATCAGGAGGTACGTTTTTTAGGCCGAGGCCAACGACAAGGCAGAGGACGGTTGCGATATTCCCAACCATGGGAAATGAGGACACGTCGCCAATATTACAGGAGCTAGCTTCATCACCAATTTACAACCTGTCTGACAAAATCCTCACAGGCGCGGAAATTTCCATTTTACAAAAAGGACTTAGTTTTGTTCCTTCCAGAACTACAGACTTTATAAAAATGAAGCTTGAAACCATGGAGTTCTGTCGCAAAATCCGGTTGAAAACGTTCTTTTCTGAGACAACTGAAGCAGTAACGGCAGAAATAACTGGACTAAAGAGGAAATCCACCTTTTGTCCAACAGGACCCAAGGTCCCCAAGGAAATTGCAACTTTTGAGAGAACCATCTTATCAGGAATTCAGGCAATGGAAAGCAAAAAAAGCTTCGTTAAGTTTAACTTAGCCAAACAGGAGAAAGATGCCCTGATTGATTTGCAAAATGATAGATCTATAGTGGTGAAGCAGGCGGACAAAGGTGGAGCAGTTGTCCTGTGGGACGTCAATAAATATAAGAAGGAAGTACTCCGCCAGTTGGAAGACGTTACCTGCTATCGGAAAATTAAGAAAGATCCAACTAAAGAACTACAAGACCAACTTTTCCATATTATCGAGGAAGGCTTTTCACAAGGGTTCGTGGGCCTTAAAAATATGAATCCGAGGATACCGGTCTTTTATGCCTTGCCCAAACTTCACAAAAATGAACTTGATCCCCCAGGACGACCTATAGTATCTGGTTGTGAATCACTCATTGAGCCAGTGGCTCAATATATTGATTTTTTTCTGAAACCATTTATCAATCAAGTTCCGGCCCGTTTGAAAGACACCACTGCCTTCCTTAATAGAATAGCATCCGTTCAGTTTAACAAAAGCAAACAACTGATGGTTTCAATGGACGTGGTGTCACTCTACACCCAAATTCCTCAGGATCAAGCTTTGGAGGCTTTAGAGTGGTTTTTATGTCAAAGAGAGCGACCGGTACAAGTTCCAACGGAATTTCTTCTGTCTCTTGCCAAGTTTGCACTATCCAAAAATTACTTTTCTTTTGACTCACAGTTTTTTTACCAAACAAGAGGCGTGGCTATGGGATGTCCTTTCGCCCCGGAGTTGGCTGTGCTATTCATGGGTTTATATGAAAACAATTTCATATACAACAACAACCCATTTGTTGCAAACATTTCCAACTATATGCGCTATATTGACGACATTT
This sequence comes from Triturus cristatus, assembly GCF_964204655.1. NCBI lineage: Eukaryota > Metazoa > Chordata > Amphibia > Caudata > Salamandridae > Triturus > Triturus cristatus. The sequence continues at coordinate 861,107,628 of NC_140581.1, forward strand.
TCCTAATTTGGACTGGTACACAGCAAACACTGGACGAGTTTATTGGTTGGCTCAACGGAAGATCTAATGACATCAAATTTAGTAGTGTTTCGTCAAACGAATCAATTACATTTCTGGACGTTAAGGTAGTGGCTTCGGATGGAGAGCTTGAAACTACACTTTTTAGAAAACAGACAGACCGGAATAAGGCACTACATTATACGAGCAACCATCCTCGCAGTCTGAGACAAAATCTACCTTACGGTCAGTTCTTGCGAATCCGCAGGAACTGTACCAAAAAAGAGGAATACTTCATGCATGCCAACAAATTAAGAGATCGCCTTCTTGAGAGGGGATACCCGAAGAAATTACTTAAACACTCTTTGAAGAGAGCCTGGTGGACACGAAGAGAGACATTGTTGGAGCAAAAAACTAGGAATAAGGGCAACAGACCAGTCTGTGTAACAACATTCTGCCCTAATAGCCACCAACTCCGGAAACTCATCCTAGGCAATTGGCATTTGATTAAGGACCTCCATGAAGAATTTTCTACCCCTCCAATGTTTGCTTACAAAAAGGAGAAAAGTGTAGCCAACTACATAGTCCGTGCTGCCCTACCTAAAGAAGAACAGCGGACATTAAGGAGCATGCTTAATTTACCGCCAGTTGTTGGTCACCACAAATGTGGAACATGCATAAGTTGTGAGCAGACCATAGAGGGTGATGTCTTCTCTTTCAATACCACTCACTGGAAGCATAACACATTTAGTAATTGCAAAACAAAGAATGTTGTCTATGCAATAATTTGTCCCTGCCCTAAGTTGTATATTGGGAAGACAACCCAGGAGGTCCGACAACGTATCATCCAGCATAAATCCAGGATTAGACGACGAGTGGAAAATGCCCCATTAGTTAACCACTGGGTGACTAATACACACGGTGAGGAGGATTTGAAATGGACAGTTTTGTCCAAGATTGAAAGAGACCCGCGTGGAGGCGATTTGGAAGGCCAATTAAGCCAACGTGAGGCATTATTAATCATGAAATTCAACACGGCAATTAACGGCCTGAATGAAGTAGCGGAGATATTCAGACCAATTGCTTAATTTGAGAACTACATCGTCTAGTTGTCACCACTGTTTTTTCCTGTTCGTCCTGCTGTTCCAATGTTACAAACATGTACGGCTTCCTTGTCAACTGAGTCCTTTATTTATAGTTCATGTACAGTGCTGATTAGTTTGCAGCCACTCTTACCCCCCCTTTTTTGGAATGCCTTCCTCCGTTTGATACGCAAAAATATTTTCTTCCACGTATATTTAACCACACACTTCAGGAGAGTGAAGTTCGAACCACATTGCCCAGTAGCCACCTGGCGGGTTTTGTGGACAACCACTCGTTTCCAATTTAGAAGCCTACACCATTCAGTTTTCCAAGTTTTTTTAAATCGTGGCCACGTTTTCTAAAATACACCTTGAGGGGTGCCTAGTTCAAACTACATCTACCAGCAACCTCTGGGCTTCTGGTAGTTTCAGTTAGTTCAAATCGTCACTTGTTCCCATAATGCAATGTGTACCTCACTAATGGATTGACACATACATGGAGCGACGAAAGGTGAACTCCCGGTAAGCTCGCGGGTGAATAAAGAAAAGAACATTAAGGGCACGGAAGCTTAGAGGACTTAAGTCTTAGTATTATTTGCGACGACTTATACCGCTTTGTTTATTTTTAGATCCCGGCGCGGGCAAACCATTTGAAATATACTTATGAACTCATACAAGTAAGTTTTTCACTTCACAAGGCTGGTTTGGTTTCGGTTTTTGAACGCTGGTGATAACGGTTGTTTCGGTTTTTGAACGGTTCATGACGTTAGTAATCGGAGCTCGTTTTCCCTCACTTTAGAAAAGCCAGTATCAAATTATTGGTAGCCGGAAAAGAGGACACGTTCCCCTGATCCAGTAAGTGCAGCCAGTATCATTGTTTTATCCAAAGTCTGTTGTTTGTCCTGTGCTGTATGTCTAGCCTGTTATAGACAAGTAGGAAACTATAATGCAGATGGTTTCTTGTTTAGGTTCCTCATCTTTGGAAACGACTTGGATCCATTTCAGGCAGATAGATTTCCAAATTTCAAAGTGGGTGATGAGAGGCCTCGATGGTGCTTCGTAGGAATTCTGAGTCACAGTATCATTTCCTAAAACGTTTTTTTATTGTTCATTGCAGAAATTGGTTGGTCCTGAGGAGAACCCAAAATTCAGTGGTTCGAAACGCGTCGACCAGTTTTTGTCCTTGTGTCGCACCGCTTTCAAGATATTTTTGTTTTCCTTGTGTATTTCAAAATAATCTGTCAATTTCATTGTGTCAACGAAAAAACAGAATGTTTCTTGATGTTGAAATTGAGATGTAATCAATTTACAAGTGAAGAAAGGTCGCTACAAGGACCCAGCTCTTTACAGTGTGTGTATGTTTTGGTGTATGCATGAGTATAATGGCCATGAGTGCTTGATGAGTGTTTGCATGTCTGTTTCAGTCACCCAGGGGATCATTATTAATGTGTTTTTGTACTACATGTTTTGGAGATTTTGTACATAAGATCTAAGCGCAATGAAGCAATGTCTCAGCGCAAAATCATTTTGAAATGTGAAATTAATTAAAATCATTTCCGTCAAATAATAAGGAAATTTATAAAACCCTCCTCTCAAGTTTCATTTCTTATTAGGAGTTATTAAAGTATTAGGTTGAGTGAGTCTCAGCTTGAACTTTTTGTTCTGTTTTTCTAGTATTTTGGGCTCAGTTCAGCTGAGTTTTTGAGCCAAAACCCGGTTTTGTTTTTTTTACTAGTGGGCTTGCAGCACTGATTTTGCCACCCACCCATGTGGCCTTTTCAAATGTGACTCAGACTTGCCACTGCAGTGTCTGTGCACAGTTTTTACTGCCATGTCGACCTGGTAATTGCACCTACTTGCCATGCCTTAACCTTCCCATACATGTAAAGCATCCCTCAGATAGGACCAAGGTATGCCCTTGGGCAGGGTGCAGTGTATGTAAAAGGTGGGACATGCACTGGTGTGTTTGACAAGTCCTGAAAGTGAATAACTGCCTATTTTGATTTTCACTATTAAAAGGCTACATTTCCCATAAGCTAACATGGAAGTTACTTTGTAACACCTTACAAGCATAACTTTCCTTTGGGACTATATAGAAAAGTGGAATTTTGGCTCTCTGAACTCAGAATTTAATACCTCATCCTTTCAGGGAGACAGTTTTTAAATTGTGTGTTTACAAATGACACTTTTAGAAAGTAAGCATTTTCTTATTTAACCATTCTGCCTCTGCTGGGTTGTGTACTGATTGTCTGGTTTTGGAGTGACAGGGGCTGGGGATGTGCAGTCACTGTAGACAGCCACAAGGGGGGTTGAGGTGTCTCCTGCCTTTCCTGGGTGACTCAGAGCTGAGCTGAATTGGCCTTGGCTGCACTTAGAGTGGTGGGAGGAATTTCATTTACACCTGAATAGGCAGTGTCTCCTCTGCACAATGCTGTCTCCACCTCCTGTAGTGATTCTGCTCTAGGGAGGACAGAACTGAGTTGGACTAGGCTCAGAGACCCTTGCCACAAAGAGGAGACAGACAAAATGGGGTATAAGATGTGGACCTTAAACTCCAAAGAATTAGATCACTTCTGGACTCAAGAGGAACCTTTGCCAAAGAGAAGAGCTGTAGAGCTGTTAGGAGGAGTACTGCCTCTTTGCTCTGTGCTTTGCTGGGTTGGCCTGCAGTTGCTGCTTCTTCCAAGGAAAGAACAAAGACTGGAACGTTGCTGAAAACCTGCTTGAACAAGAATATCCAAGGGCTTGTGAACTCCACTGCTGAGAGTTCAGACCTGCCTGGAGGTGCCTGTCTCAGTTTAGGGCAGTTCTGTTCCTGCTGTTGGGAGCTGGAATAAACCTAAGCACGAAAAACCATCTCTGACGCTGTCAGCGATGCCGGCGTCATGCCGCGACCTGCACTGAGGCCAAGGCAAAGCTTGTGAGGTGCACAAAGCACCGCCCGCTCCGCAGCCCTTGTCACCCTTTGACTCCTGTTGTTATCGGCCTTACCAGCGCCAGCGCTTACACCTATGCCGTCACCGCCAGCTTCCCATTATCGCGGACCCAATTATCTACGAGGGTGACTCTGCGAACTCTTCAACATCGCATCATCTCCCTGGAACCGACGCCTCACAGCTGACGCTGCCTATCTTCCCCTATCCTGAATTCGATGCCTCGCCTCCCGCATGGCAACCAGGGAACCAGCTTTGTTTTGGCACCGACGCCTCACCTTCATGACGCTGTGCATCGTCATTGGACTTTATTTCCAAAGTACTGTTGTTTGGGGGTCTGTGTGACTCCTTGTCCGACGCTGCGCACCTCGCAGCCAGCGCCGTAATTTGGATTTATGCCTGCAACGACATCGTAATAGCCCCAGGTGGAGCTCTTTGTTTCTACACAAGTGCTATTTTTGAAGGAACTGTTTTAAAAGTGATATCTTAATACATGTATGTTGGATTTTTGTTGTTTTGGTCTTGTTTGGTTTAGATAAGGATACTTTATATTTCTACACTGGTGTGGTATCCATTTGTGGTGTTTTCACTGTGTTACTGTGTGTTTGGGTACAAATACTTTACACGTTGCCTTCGAAATAAGCCTGCCTGCTCATGCCAAGCTACTAAGGGAGTGAGCAGGGGTTATCTAAAGTGTGTAACTCCCTTACCCTGACTAGAAGCAAGGGTCCATATTTGGACAAAGGTGCATACCGCTGCGAACTGCACACCCTCATTTCTAATATCCTGCTTACCCTGCAGCAACATCACCTATCACCACAGTGGCTAGTAATCAACTGCATGGAGCACTGAGTGTGCCAGGTGGACAAAAGGGGCGGTACAAGAGATATTTTGCTTACTGGTAACTGAGACTGGTTTTCAAAAAGGACATTTAACTATATTATAAAAGTAGTTTCGATGTATGCTCTGCAAAGAATAGCAAAAACAAATTACTATAGTTGAAGATTACTTATGCCAAGTCTGATAGCAAGTGTCACTTTTGAGGGAACATATTTTGAGTTATGAGGAACATACGGAAGATATGAATAGGATATGTCTGCATGTTTGCTTCCCCCCCATTTTTAACCAACTCACTTATCCAGCCTCTCGTTAGCCTGGCGCCACTGTGTTTGTTCTTTTTTCCACCTCAGGTTTTCATTGAGTCCTGCAAATCTATCATTCCCTAAAAAAGACAAGAACAATGAATCAGAGCTGTTGAGACCATAATTACCAACATCTGCATCCTTGGTTGTGCACCGGCAGACCTTAACAATAAGCGAGGAGTTAAATGTAACTTTCACATAAACATCTCTAAATGTTGAACATTAAGGCAAATGATTCTGCTTTTGTAGGACCCGATTTCTTTCTTTACAGGTCTCAACACTTTTATTGTGCCCTTTTGTAAGAAGTCTGATGTTTGTGATTGGTGAGGGACAGTGAACAGTGTTTAGAGACCAACCATGATTTGGGGGAAAGTCTCACATTCGTCTGTGTTATTTTTTGTTTCTGAATATTGCTGTGCTACAACTGTATTTCTTTGTGTTACCTTTGTAACTTGTTTCATTTGGGCATTCTTTTACTCTGGCAGCACATTCTCATCTTTATTGCAGCTGTGATAACTGTGGTGTATTTTAGTGCACCTCTACTCAACCTTCCCATCAACTCATTTGAGCTAGGCCTTGACTTTTTGACCAACCTAACAGGAGAACCAGAAGATTGGAGGGGGGAGGGGTTCCATCATGGACTAAGTTCCTGGTGTGTGGAAGTGCTTACAGCCTCACCTTTGATATCGCTAGGTGGGTCATCTAACTGCACATTTCAGGAACAAAGCTTGGCCATGTGAGAATGCCATGAATTGAATATATATTAGCCACAATGACACTATGCTCTCAAACTAAAATCATGACCATTCTTATGGAACGAATACACAGAATAACAACTATAATAATCCAATAGTAGTTAATCGAGGAAGGCAATTTGCTAATGCTCGTGCAATGTCGCTCTAGCTCACTGAGATAGCTCAGGGGCTTAGTGTGCCAGTTCCAGACCTATTAGTCACAGATTTGGAACCAGACAAGGCCTACTCTAGCGGTCAGACTTCTAAAATGAAAAATATGTGACATAACAGTAGCATCTGGTATAACTAATTTACAATGAGTGGCATCATAATTTCAGCATTTTGTATAACGATTTTAACACTTGAGTAAGAGAAGGCTAGTCTATTCAGATGAATGGTTTTTATTAGTTTTACTTACAGATGTGTTCCTTTAAAATATTATAGAATTGTGACTTTCAACTATCCAATCACCCTTAATCAAAAGAAAATATGTGGAAAAAAGTACCTGCTGGTGTTCTGCGTCTCATCATTTCCCCTCGAGCTCCCTCGCCTCTAAGTAAGGCTTCTTCTAGCCGGGCCTTCACATCCCGGGACTTCTGAAGCACTTGGGTGCTCACTTTATCTGACGACTGCTTACCCTAAAGGGAAAGTACAAAGTCAAGGAACAATCCACGTGTTCCAGGTCATCATCTGACAATTTTGCAACATCAGTCCCTCGATTTAGTGATATTCAGTTTTTTGAACACCACGTCATAGAAGGAAGCCCAGTTTTGCAAAGCGCCCTGAGGTAGCTTGACAGAGGTAAAGGGGTGCAAAGTGTGTTATCATTGAGAGTTTGTTCTGTCGGGTGAAAATTATTTCTTAAACATTTGAACAAATCATTGGTTTACTCATAGAAAACAGTTAGTCAAAGGAACATTCATATAGACCATACGGGGTATCAGGAATTTTATAAATTGCGTCATTTATAAATACCCAAATTAAATTTGAGACCCGCACTGACTAGACAGTAGTGCAGATCCTGGGTTGAAACGTTGACAATATCCCTTGGACCAGTCCAAAGACTCTGCGAAAAGACTTATTCATTCAGTTCGCAGAATTTTTTAAATATCTAGTGTCTGACCTTCCAACTCTGTGAATCCTTTTAGCCACTATGTACATATTACGCACCATCACTGTATCACTGAGCACCACATGTCACCCTGTCACAGATTATATTTCACTGTGTGTCTTGACAGCCTTACAAATTTAATTTGGGTATTTATAAATTACGCAATTTATAAAATTCTTGATACCCCGTATGGTCCATATGTGTGTTCCCTTGACTAACCGTTTTCTATGAGTAAACCAATGATTTGTTCAATTGTTTAAGAAATCATTTTCAACCGACAGAACCAACTGTTATTTTTGCGTCCGATTGCCCAGGTTCTGAGGGATACTGGGTTACCCCATTGGTACTAAACTATCATTGAGAGTTTGGCTGACCACCACAGGACCAGGGTCACACCCTAGATTATCTCCTGCCAGGACGGCTCAGTTTGTAAGTTGGGGATATACCCTCCTGCTTTTACATATGCATCCTAGTTCTCCCTTTTTATCTTGCTACTACTATGTCGCCTGATCCCTATTTCTTCCCTAGACCACTACCAAGTGCAAGTTGCTGGTTTATGTGTTCAAAACTCCACTCCCTATTCAAGCCTATGTTGCAGAGCATCATCTTAGATTGATCTCCATCATGTCGTATGAGCTGTACACTGCATCAGCCATACTGCCCCCCATTTGAGGGAGCAGGTTGCCTATATTATTCACCAAATTGATGTTATTTGCAGATTAATCAGTTGGCCTTGACTGTCTGGACTTACAAAATGGCTATTCACTGCCTCTGTAGGCCTCATTACAAGTTTTGAGGAATTTAGTGAGGCCATTCTGGGTGGCTGGGATTTCAAATACCACCAGAAACTCTGAACACAATCCCTGCAATCAGATGCAGGTAGATCCCTAGAAATGGAATACCTTTGTGGACCTAGAATTGCCTGGTAGAATTTTGCATGAAATTTCCCGAGTTCGTGGGGTTGAATGCTGACGTGTGCCAACTGCGCCTATTATTTTGTCCTTCCAAATGTTGTAATGGTTGCCTTCTCTATTAACCTGCACACATATAAGTCGCCAGCGAGTCACCAGCAAGTTTTACTTTCTGCTTTCCTTACCTATTCACCTTTGTTGTGATGACATAATGTGTTATCTGTAGTGCTTAATTAGAGCTGGTAGTTGCAGGTGGGGCCCATTTTTGGGGACTGGCACTTACTTTTTTCTTATCATCAGCCTGTGACACAAGACAATAAAGAGAAAGGAGGGAAAGATGGTGGAAAAGAATGACAGAAAAATTGACAAGGGTAAAAAGCATGGATGAAAAAAACTTTCAAGACTGAGATATTGGGCGGAGAGTGTCTGGTGGCTGATGAAAGAGACTTAAGGTGGAATCAATGCTTGACACAGCATTGGCATTTGGCAACCCTGACATCCGGCAGGGCCGGCAGGGGGCGTCTGAGCTAAACTTTGGGTCCTGGGACTTACACTTTTACAGATTAATCACTGGTTATCTGCCTATCTCTGTGTATTGTTCCCATTCCCATCTCATTTCCATTTGCGGTCATCAGGCCTTGCCCCAGTGTAGGTAGATAATAGTCATGAATCTGTATTGTGTACCCTCATATTCGCCCATCCTGCCCTCTGTTTAGAAGAAGAGAGACTTGTAGGAGAGTAGGACCTGCTTCTTATGGTTACTACCACTTTTTGCTGAGCTATCACTGTTTTCGACGTAGACTGACTGGGATCCTGCTATTCAGGACCCCAGTCTATCTGCTTTCTCCTCTAAATTGATTGAATGTACTTTAGGTACACTCCAGATTGGATACTGGGGTACCCTTATCAGTCCCTAGTATATGGTACACTATGTACAAAGGGCATAGGTACCCCAGGGGTCTCCCAGGGGCAACAGCATGTATTATGCCACCCTTGAGAGACCATTCAAAATGACACCACAGGTCTGCTACTGCAGCCGGTGTAAGGTGGTGCACGCACCCCTTACTTAGATATTGGTTACCTATATCTATTCTAAATCACTGCACATATAAACCTATCAGTCACCCCTATGGCAGGCCTGATCAATCCTGAAGGCAGGGTGCTGGGTTTTATGTGAGAGGGTGCCCCTGCATGAGCAGAGCCCCTCTGCAGCCCTCGGAACCTATTTTCCGGGGTTGTCTGTGATGCAGCCAACCATATATATTTAAGTGAATTATAACCTCGCGGCAAATGCTAACTTTAAAACGGCCGCTTAGAGACATGTCGTGTTTGGTGTCAAACACCTTGGAATCATACCTCCCCGCCAGGAACTCGCGGGGGAGGTATGATTCCACCCTCCTAGAGGGACTTATGTGAAACACCGGTACACCCAGTACCAGCTTTCTCGACCTGGGCATCACAAAATGGATGCTGCCAGCCACAGACACGAGTCTGCCCTCCTGTTGCTGCTGAGCTGAGCTCGAGCAGGGGAAGGCTTGACAATAGGTTTCCTGTCACAGGGAGGTGTGACCACCTCCCAGACAGGATTTAGTGTATTGGGGCTGGGTGGGTGCACTCTGATAGTGCCTGAAAGTCTGCACTGGGGCACATTTGGTGTCCCTGTGCATAGTCCAGCTCAAACCGGTTGCAGGAGCCATTTGTTCCTGCGCTGGCGTGAAACTGGACAAAGGACATTGGTGTAGCCACCCCTCTGTCCTGACCCTCCCATAGGTGGGTCCCCAGAATTTGTCCAACCCCTTCCTTGGGTATAAAGTAGACTACAGGACTCTAGATTTTTACCTGGATGAAACTCTGCAACAGAAACCAAGTAGTTTGATGGTCTACAATTCGCTGGACGACAGAAGAATCTCCCTTGGAGTAAAGGAGTTACTCCCCTGTAGCAGCAGGCACCTTAACGCATCTGCCCGGTTTGCATCTCCCAAGCTCCTGAGGACTCCGAAGATTTCTGCAACACAGGAGGTGGGTTCCTGAGCGTCCCTGAGGTTGATCTGACCCCTCAGTAATTCTGAGAACAGTATCCCTCGTGGGGACCGTGCAACCTGAATCCCTGTGCACCGTGTACTTTTGCAGCAGCATATGCTTTTTGGCGATCCCTGAGGCTGTGCTTTGGGCTACGTGTAGTCCTGACCCCGAGCAGTATTTCCACGAAGACTTCCAGCCTACACTCCACGAGTGTTCCGTGGGCTGGCATTTTGTGATTCAGTTTGAGGTCCCTTCGCAATCCCTGGTCCGTTGGCCTATGGGTCCCTGTGAAGGTAACTGTGACTTTCCTTGGGCTTCTCTGGTTGCTCCAGATGTGCCCTGACTCTCCATTGTTTGGAGAGTCCCCAGGACCTTGCTGGTCCTCACAGTAACTTGTTTCCTCTGCCCTCGTGGGTTGCCATTGCCAAGGCTTGTTGGTGTTCAATCCGGGCACTGACCCCCCAGCACTAGACATCCTTTGTGGGACAGCTCACCTCCAGACTTTGGTCATCGTTGATGTCTCCTGGTCCCCGTGGCTGCAGAGTCAAGCGTCCTAACTTTTCACCTGAAGCACACAACATTGGTGGGCATTTGTCTACTGAGCCCCTGGTCACCCTGAAGTGACCCAGACTCTGTCCCCTCTGCTTTCAGGTTCTTCTCACCTCGGATCCAGGCTTGGATTCCACCAGACACTTTTCATCTTCCCGGCAGCAGCACTACTTCGCATCACGCCATTGAAAACAACAAGGGTTTCCGACACCACTTGACCCCTATGCACCTGGATCCTCTGGGATAGGTAACACAGGTACCTCGGTACTCACACGGGTGCTGGCCTTAGAACCTTCTATGTTCCAAAGGGTTTGCTTGAAGTCCTCTCCGAAGTGTCCTTAAACTGTAATTTTCCAACCGCAACTTTTCCTTTTTTTTTTTTTTTTATTTTTTAATATTTTTATTAAGTTTTTCTATTATCCACAAAAACAATAAATCACAGTAATTTGCACATAGCACTACCCCATACCCGGGAGGCACATTGATCAGAAAGCATTAAAAAAAACAATCATTTATTCCCCAAAATCTAAAAACATTCAGGCTATCCTTCCAGACTTATTTTGAAACATTCACCTTATTTTAAAACATGCTCCTTCCAACTCCTAACAGGTTCCCATATACGCTTTCCTAGGATTCTACCCTTTTTCCCCTTCCTATCATATATCCCTTTTTCCAAATTATATGCTGACAACAATCTAGCCAACCATTGGTGGAATGTTGGAGCTGCCTTATCCAACCATGCTGATGCGACACAGATTCTCAAGACTGACATAGCCATAAACAAGAAGTAAGACGAGCTAGCCTGCTCGTTACCCCCACCTACCCCAAGGAGAATCCATGCTGGCGTAAGAGCAACATTTATTCCTAAGTTTATATCTAAAAAAGATTCAATGGCCCCAATCAACAGATTAAGCTGTGGGCATAACGCAAAAATATGCACAATGTCAGCCTCACTACTATCACACCGGGGGCACGTAATTCCTGTCGTTCCCCCCATTGAGCAATCCTATCAGGTGTATGGTATAACGAATATATCGTCTTATAGTGTTGGGCCTGTAATACTGCTGAGGAAAGTATGGTCCGCCCCAGTTCTAGAGAGTCCTGAAAACAATCCTGATCAACCTGAAGTTTATCTGCCCATTTCCTTCCATATTTTTCCAGATCATCACTCTTTAATTTCAGATAGCTCAGCATAAATTTTCTTTATAGAACATTCTGCCCCGCCCTCAATCACATCCAATATCCTATTTTTACCGAACCCGGCAGTTCCACCCTTTTTATTCATCAAATAGCTCTGAACTTGCAAAAACGTTATACCTAACAATACCATACTTTCCCTTGAATTTCGGTAATCTATTGATCAAATGTTCAATTGCCACGAACCATTTGCATTCAAATATTAATGGAATTGTCCTAAACAAATAGAGAAATTTGGGCAAGATGATCATTTTAACCACATTAGAGCGCCCAACCAGAGAAAGATGAAGGTTGTAAATCCTATCAAGATCTTTCTTACATTTAACCATTATAGGTTCAATATTACGCTCCACGATCTTATCTAGATCTGCTGAAATACTGATACCGAGATACCCAGCCGATTTCACTACCCGCACGTCATTACAAATCACCTGGTTATTCTTAATAATCTGTGTCTTAGGGCCATTTAGTGCGTATCCCGATATCCGACCAAATACCTCAGCCTCCATTTCTACTTCCACGATTGCCCTAGTAGGGGAAGGAGTCACTATCGCAACATCGTCCGCGTAAACTATAGTTTTAAACAATTGGCCCTGAATCTTAATTGGAACAATTTGGTCATTTAATTCCATCTTGCGAATCAGCGGATCGATGTAAACCGCAAATAACAAGGGCGAACATGGACACCCTTGACGGGTACTTCGTTTGATCTGCACTGCCGATTTATGCCCTCCGTTAATTCTAAGCTGGGCCGTAGGTGATCGATAAAGTGCCTGTATCGCCCTAATAAATCCAACTCCAATACCACACCATAATAAAGCAGCCCAGAGGTAGTCCCAGGAGACCCGGTCAAATGCCTTTTCTGCATCCAAAAACATAACCGCCATAGGTTCTCCTGAGACTTCCGTGGCATCAAATAAAGTAATTACCTTGCGAACATGTTGTGTAGTTCCCCTCCCCGGAATAAACCCGTGCTGTGTAGGGCTAACCAATTGTCCTATTATTTTACACAGTCTAAGAGCCATTACCTTAGAAAAAATGTTTGCGTCCGAGTTCATGAGGGTAATAGGTCTATATGAGCCCGGTTCCTAGGATGACTTACCCTTTTTCGGAATCACCACTATATCGGCCCCTGCCCAGGAGACTGGAACAGATTGTCCTGATTGTGCCTGTAAGATTGTATCAACCAGGTCAGGGCATATTACATTTTGAAATGTTTTATAGAATTCGATGGGGATTAAATCAGGCCCAGCAGCCTTACCAGAGGGGAGATTATTAAGAGCCGCGAGAATTTCCTCAGTTTCCAAAGGTGCATCTAGTGCCTCCCTATCTTCATCAGAAAGCTGAGGAGGAATGAGATCCCCCAGATACCGCTGGATATCTGAGGGAACACCTGGCTGATCTTCGCTATATGATTTAGCATAAAACTGCCTAAAAACCTCTCTAACCCCCTCGGAATCAGTAACTTTACCTCCTTTACCATCAGATATTTCTTTAATCTCTCCTAACACCTCGGATCCAGGCTTGGATTCCACCAGACACTTTTCATCTTCCCGGACAGCAGCACTTCTTCGCATCACGCCATTGAAAACAACGAGGGTTTCCGACACCACTTGACCCCTATGCACCTGGATCCTCTGGGACAGGTAACACGGGTACCTCAGTACTCACACGGGTGCTGGCCTAAGAACCTTCTATGTTCCAAAGGGTTTGCTTGAAGTCCTCTCCGAAGTGTCCTTAAACTGTAATTTTCCAACTGCGACTTTTCCATAGAGTTGTACGGAGCTCACGTCTGTGTTGTCACACTGCAACCATCCTCTGTGGGTCCCCTGTGTCACTACTTTGGGTGGTTCCTTGGGGTCCCAGCGATTCTAAGTGCTCTAGGCACTGTGTCTAGTGAAGTCGTTCCTGTTATACCATTTTTTTAGTATATAGTTCGGTCTCCCCCTGAAGCCCGCTTTTTATTGTGCTATTTACTGTTGTTCTATTGATTCAGTTTTGTGTACCTTGTGCTCTAATTTAATAAAGAGGTTAGTAGAGAGTGTTTAGTAATAAATACATATATTTTATATATCTCTTGTGTGGCTCTCCTTTCATTTGGTCATTCAGGAGGTTCTGATCTGGTAAAACAAGCTGCTTTACATTACTTCGAGACTTAGCCTGAAGGCTGCTCTCCACAGCTACCACTAGGATAGCTTTCTATAAAGGTGGTCTTAAACCTAATCTTCAATAAGGGTTGTTTGGACTGGTGCAAGGTGCCCACTTTAATTAATCGGACAGCATATACCAGGCCAACTTCTCACAAGACTTGCACCAATGAGTTTTGCCAAAAGCTTCTATGTTAACCCCTGACACAAGCCCTATCTGGAGTGAGTGGTACTCATCTGTAATGCCCATATGTCTATGCTGCCCCTTACTAAAGTTTGATTGTTTGATGACCACTCTGGACAATTGAGAAAGCTAGTTTTGGCAAGTGTGACTACCACACCTTTCTTTACCCAGTTGTTTCTTTCCTCCCTTCTTATTTCATCTCTCAACATAAGCATGGACTGCCATCAATGAGATTCAGCTTTGGCTCAGTTTTCCTTTTATCTTCCTTATTTTCACCTCTTGTACATTTTTACATCATTCCTTAGGCTTCCAACAAGTCTACCTGAGTCAGAAGTGGCAAGTCAACTTCAGGTTATTGCTGCAAATCTGTGCCATGCGGTCTGAACCCCTCCCCTTTCATCTAAGCTAGGGATGTCTTTCCGTCTCACCATGAAGACGGCTATCAAGTAGTTACTGCAAAGTGCATTTATTTAGAAAAAACTAGGCCAAGTTCTAACAGTCTTTGAGCTCCACTCCCTTTCCTTCTGGCACAGCGCCAGTCTAGAACAAACAATCAAAGTGCCCATCTTGGAGAGACGAATATCCACCTCACTGAGGCCTCCAGGCAGGTTGTGAGTGTAGTGGCCCTGCCACAGTTGCACTGCCCATCTCTGATGCTGCAGCCATTGCTGTGCTACCAGGTAGAAGAAAGGAACAGGAGAGTGAGGGGCAGCTAGTGACCTAATCACCAAAATGGTCGTACACTAATACTTGGTTACTACAGAGCTGTTTGCGTTTTATTCTACCATGCACTGTAGGTGCACTTCTCAGTGCTCATCATCACATACAAAAGAACAGTTACCATTTTCAAACATGATGAATTTGTATGTAAAATGTTGCTTGTTTCCTTGCTACTCCTGCATCAGTGCTACGCCAAGTGTCCTATCTATGATCCCTATGTCTATCAGCAGAAACAGATATGCAAACACAAATATAAGGACTATACAGGGACTGCACATTGCAGAGTATAGCAAGTCACAATACAAATGATGTTGGGGATTGCTGAATTCTAAACCTAATCTAAAATACTCCCTTGACTTGCAATCCATGGTTACTCATTCAGGTAGAAGGCAAGGAGTCTTCTCAATATCTCCTAGCACAATCATGACACTTGGAATTAACAGTTTCAGCTACAACCAGAACATCTTTACTAGCAAAGAGTGTGCGGGATCATGTACTCAAACCCACCATGCTATACTGCTAAGTGCATCTAGTTTTACCCGATTACCCATCAAGCAAGCGTAAAAGGTCCTGTGCTCGCAATGATAATTCCAACATACAACTGGTCACCACTTTACTGTTTCACAAAGTATACAATAATTAATCTGCGGTTCTGCATACCCGGTACTCGAAGCATGAGACACAGATCAGAAGAAGGTCTAGGATCCTGTTTAGATGAATGGACTGCAGATCTGAAATCCACTTCTGAATTAGGGTCTGATCTGCATTTTTCAGGATCCACAGGAAAGAGATCAACAAGTTGCGAGTGGTTTCGGGGCTCAGCGTATTGTACTGCTTGTGCGACTGATAAAAAAGACCAAAAACAATGATTAAACGTTTGCCTGAAATTAAGAAGAAAATGGAAAAAAACGTATTTGCATTCATACTTTTTGTCTTGAGAATAGACTCCACTTTGTATCCTTCTCTCTACATCGTGAAGGTGACAGCACCAAAGATTACCACATCCACAAGTATCCACCGGCATCCAAACAACAGAATAAGGATCCAGGAAAATGGGAGAAGGTTGAGGGAGAGTGATATGGTGAGCATAAAGGATGGCTGTTACGCTGGACAGCCCAGAGTGACAACTGGACCCAATAGGGTTGAATCCCCCAGGCTCTGATGTAGTCTCAACCGGCACTTCAGTAGCTGACATTGTTGATTACTGTTACAGGGTTCTGCTCGGCAGCTGGGTAACTGACTTAACTTTCTTTGTGCTGGATTCACAAACATGGGTTAAGACCCTTTGAGTGCTCACTCTGCTGCCCGCCACATGAGCTCTTCCAAGAGTGTGACAATATTCAAGCATTCCGGGCCAGAAAAAGTATGTTTGGGAATTCCAAATAGCTAATTTAACCAACTTGCTATTAGGAAATCGCAAACTGCGATGTACAAAAGTGTGTTTTACACTGTTAGCGGAATGCAGTGGGTCGCAAATGGACCTGCCTCATCAACATTAATGAGGCAGGTCGCAATTTGCGACTCATTATGAATGGCTACAATCACAGGGACAGTGGCCTAATGGGGTCAGCTGACCACCATGTCTGTGAATGCTTTTTAAATAAAGCAATATTTTTTTAGTTATGCAGACCGTTTTCCTCGAAGAAAAATGAGATACATTTCAAAAATAAAAATGAAAAGTTACATTTCCTTTTTTAACAGTAGGCAGTGTCTGTGGGACCACTGCCTACTCTTAAAAAATGTTGGCTCGCACATTCGCAAAGGTGAAGGGGTCCCTTAGTGACCCCTTCCCATTTGCAAATGGGTTACCACCAATTTGAAGTTGGTGGTAACTGCGAATGTTTTGCGACCACATTCCCAGTCGCAAAACATCCATACATACGAGTGGTATTCGGTATTAGGAAGGGTTGCAAGTTACTGATTCACATTTTGCCTTCTGTACATGGCAAAAGGCATTTTAGCAGTCGCAAGCGGCCTGATGGGCCGTTTGCGACCAGTAAAATGATTCGTACAGCTGGCCCCCAATTACATAAATGCTCAGATTCAACATCTATAAAATTATCACAGTGATGGTACATTAGAACAGTTAAATAATTGTGCTTTTCTACAGCAGTTTTACTAGACTCAATATTTTAGTGTTCAGGTTAAATGTGGAAAACGGTGAACTAACTATGCCTGGAAGACTGAACCCACTTGTCCAACTCCTTAAATAGAGTTCAAACTTGGATGGCTAACAACTACTCAAACTAAACCCAGCGAAAACACAATTTCTTCTCATCTCTCCAGAGAAAGCTAAGTTGTCGATCCAAGACTGGATGAATCTTCTCCTGGACATGGACGGTGGCCCTTCCATCATTCTGAATGCCAACTCTCTGGGATATACCATCGAGAAAGGCCTAAACTTCTAGAACCATATCTCCTCCATGGCTGAGACAGCCCTCTCCCATCTAAGGCTTCTTTGGGGAATCAGAAACGTCCTACCAGCACACAACATTAAATCTGTTGTCCAGGCACTTGCGCCCTCCAGACTTGGCTACGGACGTGCACTACTTTCTGGCATTCCCAAAGTTCACCTAGGTCCTCTCAGAGCAGTCTTTAGCAACAGCCCACTTTGTGACAGCACACAAGAATTCGACCATATCTCCCCCATTCTATGCTCACTTTAGTGGCTTCCCATAGAAGCAAGAGCTCAATTTAAAACTGCCTGCATCTCTCATAAAGCACCGCACTCCCCTTTACTCTTGGACCTCTCTGAGAAATTGAAAAACTCAGGAGCCGACCAAGACTTATGAAACGCTAAATTGCTCTTCCTCGAACCCCCCACTTTCAAACACGAGTGATGCATGGGCTAATCCTTCTCTGGAAGCACCACAAGATTATGGAACTCTCTCCTGCCAAGCCTACGCCTGACCACGTCATGTCACCTTCAAAAAGGACCTCAAAGTTCTTCTCTTTGAACGACACCTAGCCTAACCCACTCTTACCCCTGACGCTCCTACCAAGTGCCGACAAACCTCAGTCAGTACAATCCTGATTGTCACTGCTCCTATGTTTTACAACGAACACCTGTTAAGCGCTCTACCTCATCAGGAGGTTAGCCTCGTGTTCTCTCTATCCTTAATGAACATGTATATTTTCAATTTGTAATTGATACTTTCTGCTTTATTGTAAAACGCTCTGATGCCCACGAGCCATGTCCGTTCTATATAAAATCTAAAAAATAAACAAATAAATAAGACAAAGCAGCCACCAATTTTTGTCATATTATTTCTGTCCACCAGAGGGTAGACT
Organism: Triturus cristatus; assembly: GCF_964204655.1. Classification (NCBI taxonomy): domain Eukaryota; kingdom Metazoa; phylum Chordata; class Amphibia; order Caudata; family Salamandridae; genus Triturus; species Triturus cristatus. Next base: position 861,125,648 of record NC_140581.1, read on the forward strand.
TTTGTAAACTTTTGCAGCATGAACTTGTGCTCTTGCACAGAGCTTAGGACCAGATGTACGACTCATTGCGACCAGTAAAATGAATGTTCCTATGTACCAACCCTATTTTGCAAGTCGGTAACCTGTTATCGACTCCCACAATAGGGTTTGCAAGTCGATTTTAGGAAGGGGCATGTAAGGGCACCTCCTCCTAATAGAGAGTTGTAATGGTATGTATGAATGATTTGCAACCGGGAATTCGGTCGCAAAACATTTGTAGATTACCACCAATTTCAAATTGGTGGTAAGCCATTCGCAAATGGGAAGGGGTCCACAAGAGACCCATTCACCTTTGAGAATGGGGTGCCAAAATTTTTTCAGAGCAGGCAGTGTTCCCACAGACCACTGTCCACTGTAAAAAAATGAAAAGGAAACTTTTCATTTATATTTTTGAAATGCTTCCCGTTTTCCTTTAAGGTAATCAGGCTGCATTTCAGAAAAAAACTGCTTTATTTAAAAAGCAGTCACAGACTGCTGGCATATTAACAAGCCAGGCGATAAAATTATCGCTGCTTTAGCGGCAGAAAACTGTCGCTAAAACGGCGATAATGGGCTTGATAATATGCTCTTTGGAATTCCAATTGAAGCCCATGTTAAATGTTGCTGACCCAAGCAGGCCACCATCCCTGTGCGTTATGGCTACTCCCAATGGGTCACAAATTGCGACCTGCCTCATGAATATTAATGAGGCAGGTCCCTTGCAACCCATTTGGGAATCGCAAACAGTGTCTGAGACTCTGTCGTACATCAGGGTTTGAAACTCACAAATTGCGAGTTGCTAAAAAGCAAGCTAGAGTGTAAGTTTTGGAACAAGAAAAAGCAATCGGGTGAATCAGGACTTTGACTGGCTCTCCCACAGCAGGCACCCCCTTGCCACCGGTGACTTGGGAATGACAAACATTCTCAGCCATGCGCAGATTAACACCGCTTGATAATGACAAACACCTCGGATGTGCTTATAAAGCAATGCATCTGGCACTATACAAAGCAAGTGATTCAAATATTAGACATATATACTGTAAGTCTAAATGCACAATACACATTTTGGATGTATTTATGTGCCTTAAAAGCACAAAGCTGCAATCTTAGTGAGAACCACACGTTTACAGGGAGAGAAGAGATATTTTGTTAATTCTCACTTCTAAATTCGTGGTGATAAGGTTTAGACTTTAAAGTACCAACCATATGCAGCTTTCATAGCACAAGGATGCTTCAGAGAGCGCCCCAGAGTGTATGAGACAAACGGAAATTGTGTTTTCTAAGTCAAATTGTCTTGTAACAAACACACAAGCACACTCACACATAAAAAGTTCATACTTGAGAAAAGATCAATATGACCTGAAACATGGGTCAACTGAATAAAAAATAACTTTTTTTGTAAACAATGATGAACTAAGACTAGTGTTCGAAAAACACATTTGTTAGACTATTTAGCAAAAAAGGTCCATATATGGATATGCTCTGAGGGTGAAACTGTATGTTCTATATACTATGATGCATGCCAAGACCAGTGGCAAAATAACTGAAGATTTGGTTTGAATAAAGTCACAAATCATTGTACATAATAAAGAATTAAACGGACAAGACTAATAAAATATGAGCATAGACACTAATAGCTGTGATAAAGCCAATTTCAATCAAGACATTGTTAGAATGTTACAATTTCGAGTTAGAAGTATAAATAAAATAATGGTATTCCAACAATCTAGACAAGTCTATCTTCTTTTTTTGCAAATAATTATTGAATGTTGCATACCAGTTGTAGACACTGAGGCCCAGCCAGAAAGCTAAATTCAAGCCCAACTAGGATTCTGCGCTCAATCAGGATCCCGACATGTCCAATAATTACTGTGCCTTGTGGATTTTTCCTGTATGATTTTTGCCAAGTAAAACCTTGTAGGATACACACACAGAAAGGCCACATCCATGGATGTGATTTAGGGGTCGCAGCTGCGACCCATGACGTGACCCTTGCTACCCCGGCACTGCGTTTGCGACCCCTGGCCTCAGAGTTTGCAAAATCAGTGCCTGTAACACAGAGGCAGCTCTTCCTAATGGACGCTGTTTGGAGCTCCACTTGCCTGATTTTCTGTCATTTAGTTTATTATACAAATAGTGAATAATATTATTCAATATTGCTGTCATTAAAAAATGAAGTACATTAGCTGGAATATGACCCTGTCTGGACGCTAAGGTAAGTAAAAAATGCTGTTAAATGCATGTTGTATGCATGCTTGCGGGTGAGAGTATGTTTATGTGCGCAAGAGTGTGTGAATGTGTTAGTATGTGTAAGCATGTGTGTGTGAGTCAAAGCAAAGGTCAAATGGCAAGTGATGTCACTTCCGCTACTCCTGGCATTTTGGCGAATTTCACACGTCAAATGGTGGAAAACATGGGGTGGTTTTATGTCAACCCCTATCCCGTGCTGCAGAGTTCAGAATGACAGGTGAAAGCCCCAGTGATTGCTGCACCCCGAGTTAGCAGTATGCACAGAGTGAGGTATTACCACACCAAACAAAATACCAGCCTAGAAAGAAAGATGGCCGCCCTCTTGCACTGTAAAATACTATAAAAATCTCTGCCTACCAGTGAAGAAAGGGACATTGTGTTGGTTTTCATGTTGAACTGGTTTCCAGCGATAGCCATAGCAACATTCTGGTTAATCGGGCTTGGTGATTCCGGCTCCTCATCTGGACTGCGCCCTTTTCCACTCTTTGCATCTGAAACTATACAATTATGCATTGTTATTGAGACTTATAATTAGGGGCATTGGAGTTATGCAGCAGTGAAGGAGTGAGCCATGCAGCAAAGAAAGGCAACTTAACAATGCCCCTTTTACCTCCCAGAGTAAAATAGTGCATGTAAATCAGAAAACGTTGTGCGTCATTTATTTAGTGTTTGCCACATATATTTGTTAAACTTTACTTCATGGTTGGATTTATCCTCTGTGGACACTTTAAGCCCTCTGGAAGCATCTCTTTCCATTACAAAATATCTCTGTAGCCCGGCACAGTACATTTCATATCATGTATGTCTCACTAGGAAATATTTTGAGAATCAAAAAGAGATATAACATATATGGGATACTTCTAAAGACCAAGAAAAGCATTTAGTATGTGGAAGGTGGCCCACCAGCCCCCGAAATCAGCAGAAGCTCTGGCTTTAACCATGTTCTTTTGCCCCGCTCTGCAAAGGTTTTTTTCGAAAAGAAAACTCCCAAAATGGGAGTCTGCTTTAGAAAAACAAGAAACAAATTACCCTTATGAACAGGGAGAGTCTTTGTTTGTTTTGGGTTTCACTGTTTAAATACCTAGCCCACGACTGCCATGCCTTGTAGGGTGGTCCCAGGCATGTTAAACTAGTGATAAATATCCCACCCTAAATAAAAGCCAGGACAAGTGTTTCCACTAGAAGAGGCAGGTGATGCTCCACCAGAGGAAACCCTGCAGTTCTCTCACCTCTAATTGAGGCAGTGGAACTGTGAGTTTGGTGGGACAGGTAGACCAGCAATTTGTGGCAGTTCAGCTGCTCTACCAAACTCTATAGGCTCCCAAAGGTTAAGAATTTGAGGTTTCTTGCAGCAGACACAACCACATGCTTAAGTCCAACAAATGGGGATGCTTACACACTAAATTGTCACTTCCTCAAATGCCTAATTACTGCACTCAGCAGGTGAAGATGACAAGTCAACTTTGACACTGTGCCTGTCCCTGCATTGAACCTGGGAGGATTAATTGTAATACTTTTTGATCTGTCTACATTAGAAACAAATTACACAGCAGATTGTCAATCCTGTGGCAGTGTGGCAAATTCACACGTTCTGCAAAATGCTGCATTTGCACCATCACGTTTTCCTTGTGGTCCTCATCTAATATCCTGTTCTTGTTTATTGAAGTGAAGAATACAAACTAGATCTTCAATACTAAACAGACCCTTCTGATTCACTGTATGTGGTTGTGCTCCTTTGACTTTCAGCACTGGTCTTAAATGTACCCTGATGCGCCATCAGGGTACATTTAAGCAAACTTTAATAATTTATGCATTCAAATTAAATCCAAATAAAGAATCTGAGATTAGCAATCTTCCATTTTAGTTTACTATAAATAATTCTACTATGAAACAATGTATTTAGTCATTACCATTAACATAAGGATAACATTATTTAAAGTGATCTGGGATCATATGATTTAATTTAGTATTTTGCATGGGGAAATGTTTCGTTGTCAAATAATCTAAAGGCATTTTTTTTACATGAATCTGCTTTAGCAGTTCTCATTGTGTTAGAGATTAACTCATTGCTTAACATCTGTAGAACGTTTTCTGAGGGATACTCTCACTTCCCAGAGACTAATCATTTAGGATTAATTACTAATCTAGTTTTATGGATTGGTGGATAAGGAATCTTTTTTGCCAGTACTACCTCAATTCCACATGTTGAGGGCCAAGGAAGAGATGGAGAAATAGAAACAACATTACCAAAATAAATGTTCCAAGAATCCTCAGAGTTAGGGGTCATGAAGAGTGATGAGTAGACTTTGAGAAGATCCATCAGAAAAAAGTGTTACCATGGTAAGCATCTTGTACCGCTAATCCATACTTCTTCCCTCAGATTCAAAACTTTACAGCAATAAATTGAAAATTCATAAGAGTCTCTTTGGAAATAGCGGCAACGAAAAGACTACGAATTATTGGACAACAGCAGGTTTTAACCTTCTTTTTTCCATTAAGTCCATAAAGTAATGCCTTGTAAATATGTATTGTAAGGACATTGCAGTTCAACATACGTCCTTACAAAGAATGCACGCTAATACCTGCAGGTGGTTCAAATGGTGCAATAATCTGATAGTAAAGCACAATCGAGTGGGAGATTGACGTTTTTATACATACAGCAATTCAGGGAGAGATTGCCTTTTTCACTGCATGATGTATTGAGCCCCATAGAACCCAAAAATTACATTTTCTCTGCCGTGAACAATTTTGAGCAATAGACACAAAAACAAGCTATTTGCTGGTCTAGTAAATTTATTCTCTCCTCTGTCTTGAAAAGATGTGGTTGAAGAAAAAAAAGTATCTGAAGAACCTTGTTCTTGAAAATGAGCAAAAACCAAAGTTGTCTCAAGATATCCTTCGCCAAATTTACACTGAGTCATATCCTTGTCACATAATCTGTAAACTCAAGAAATCTTGCCATGGGACAATAAAATTGGGAGGTGCAATCTGCTACTAATTAATTCTATCTGACGTAGTTTTGTTGAACACCCTCTGAAAGGCAAGGACAATTTTTGGAACCAATTTGAACAATATTCCCCTGGACAGAGCTGGCTTCTTTGCCTCCAATCCTTAAGGCATAAAGTCCACAGTTTGGGAAGCACAATCTTTATCTTTTCTGCATCATAAGGTCTTCCATGAGGGAGGGCAAATGCTGAAATATAGTAGATTTACATAGCAGCTATTTATTCCGGTCAAGGGCTACCGAAATCATTGTTAATCGGAAAACTGAAGACATTGGTGGAAAGGTGAAGTATGCATAAACTCTGAGGTTCACTGCAGAACAAATGCATCCCCAGATTACCTCAGCCCTGGAATCTCTTTGAAGTTTCATACTCCCCTTTTTACCTTGAATAAAGACTTCCTGATTAAGTTCACACTCTTGGTTGGTAGGGCAGAACCGGTTGAGATAGCAGGCCTAATAGTTGTCCTTAACAGGCCCTGTAAGCCACACTCAGGGATCGACCATACATCAAGACTGAGAAGTCCATGACATCTGGATATAGATGTATGGACTACTTACTGCCTTACTTGTTGTCATTGTACATGCTGGCAATACTGTCCATTAGAACCCAACTGGGAAATATGCTTCTAAGACAAGGTGAATTATCCTCAGGTACAGGAGGTTGATGTCCATCGCCATTCCTTCTAGAACAAAGTTCTACCGATGAACAGGTCAACCAGATGTGCTCCCAATCACCATGGGATATATCTATCACCATAAAGTTCTAAAGTTAAGCAGCTTGGATCTCTTCTGAGGATGGCTAATCCACATAAACTTTGGGGAGGTTGGCATCCTATCTTAGAGAGATCTAAAACTGTTCCATTTAGAGTGAAGTTATCATTGGAGGACTCTTATCATGGTCCTTATCTATTGTCCTAGAAGACACCAGAGGCAAAGAGACTCGACAGTCAGATGAATAGGATTGTTTGGAGTTTGACCAATGGAATTAAAAGCTGACGTGTAAGGAGGATGTTCGGTACCCTTTCTGCCAAGGTAAAATGCTAACACTTATAATGTGTCCAACACAGCCTTGATGCTTTTCTGGTTTTGGGACAGAATTGTATGTGATGTGCTGAGACACAACAGAGACAAGCAACACGCTTTAGGTCTTGGGTAGATTTGTTTCTGCTCTCAGGTGATCCTTTGCTTTTTTTAATGAATTGCTTTAAAGAGGAAACACACTGAAAACTTGCCATGTGAATTGTGCTGCTATGTTGCCAGAAACTTTGCAAGGGACCTTGGTGCAGATATTAGGCCAGAGGAATGAGCAAATTGGCTGAGTCTTACAGGAATATGGAAGTATGCATTGTACAGGCCAACAAAGTCAAGTCTTCCAGTCCCAGAGCCAAAAGGGTCATTGCTAAAGTTACCATTTTGGACTTTTCCTCCTGTAAGAATGTTATCAAAACGTGAAGATCATGAAGAGATCACAAGTCCCTTGTCATCATGTGCAAGAGAATGTATCTTGAATGACACGCTTGGTAGTATTGCTATGAGACACTCACTATACTGCAGCCTGGTAAATCATGTTTTTTATCCTGTAGCATAACTAAATAAGAGACAGATGCTGGGAAAAACAGGAAGGGTAGTCTTAAAGAATAGCAGAGATTATCTCAATGAGTAATATGCTGGACCTGTTAGTACAAGGTAATCTTCACTACTCTACAAGACCTGGAAGCCTGACCCCTACCCAACATGGATGCTAGTTTGAAGGTACCATGTTAACATCGTTTTTTGGGCAGCAGCGGCTAAAGTCAGAGGAGTACATTGCTTACAATCTCTGCTCCTCTGTCTTGAAAGCAGAAGGTATTCCTGCACTTATTGGGGTATGTACTGTAACCAATGACTTTGCTACTCAGCCTTATTGCAACTGCTATGAAAAGGGCTTACAAGATCAAGAAAGACCAAGATCTTCTGGTGTGATGTGGGTTCATCAGCTTTCATACCAGGGATCATTTCCCAATGAGAAAGTTCAAAAGTCTGTATTATACACCTGAGAAGAAACATGTTAAGTCCATCCATGCCAAACCCAGGAACCTCATCACCATTTCTATAATAGACGTTTTGAAGTTTGGAAGTTGCAAGGCTGCCTGAAGCCACCTGTGGAAAGGGTATGTGTGCAAACATTATTGTTTTTCTGGCCATCTGACAAAGGGCACACAGGAAGTAAGGCTAGGAACTTAAATGCCACGGTGCACCTAACAGCTAGGTTACCTGAAGCAAAATGTTTAAATCCCAATAAATTGAGTTTCTTTGATTCCTTGCTCAGATGCATTTGTTCTGCTGCCTGCAGAAGAAGCCTGCACAACCACAATCTCCAGAGTTGGATACTCAATAGATATCTATAGTGCAGGTTTGTATTTGATCCCTGTGTTTATGATTAAAACAAGCACAGAAGAAGGCTCTGTTCAAGGATAGGTACAGAAACTTCACCATTAAAAGGCAGAAGGGGTGTTGACTGGAAGGAATAAGGCTCTATTATTTCAGTGATCTTGTTTGTTCTTCTCTCTGCCATCTGCACTTGGATGTCCCAGACCTTTGCAATCTTCTTCATTGCTGCAGAGAAGGCTGAGTGTTATCTAAGATCTCACATGGGACATAGTAATGCACTTTCAGGTGAGGAATTCAGGTTTCTTGCAATATGTAGATGAGGGAATACACCGTCTCAGTTATAGACTCAACATCTATATTTGGATTCTGAAAATAATTAAGAAGTACCATTCTGGGTGTGTCTCATAGAATGATTGGAAGTTTCTGAATGATTCAATATGTGAGACATTATGGTGTTTTCATTCAACAGAATAAACCCTAACTTATCTGTTGGCTTATATAGCAAAAGAAACATAGCTGGCATCTGAAACTGCACTGGTGACACCGCCTGATATGGGGGCTTAGAGATCAACAAAAATGTCAGTCACAACTGAAGTGCCAGAAATGGTATCATGGACAAAGTTTCAGGGGAACACTGACAGGGGCAGAGGACCACGCTGGAGCTGAGGGGGCAAATGCTACGAAGAAGAAGCGGTAGACAACAGCACAGTGGCAATACCATTCAAGAAAAGAATGAAATAATTATTTAATCAACCATAGACGGTGAGTAACATCCATTGCAACAAAATTATGGGGTATCTAAACTCATCAAACCAGCAGAGAGAGGGGGAATCTTTACTTGTGTATTTTCCAGTGTGGGACTGGATCTTCCACTGAGAAAGAAGATTGATTTGGACGTTCAGTCACTGCTGCTCTCATTGCAGGAGTGAGGCTTAATTAGAGTGGTGTTTGAAGAGATACATGACTTTGGTTGGGACCTTTGCATTTTCATCATTAAGATGTGTCTCTGCTCCTTGTGGGATCTGTTAGGGGAACAGCTTCTCATGGACCCTTTTAGTTTACTCCATATGGGACAGCAAGAGCAGGACCTACTTTTATCAGGTAGAGGAAAAACAAGAAAGGCTTTTGCCTCTCCCCTTTAAGGACTCTGAGATGCATTTGAAAGACAAGGAATCACAGTGCCAAGAGACATAGTCCGGTCCAAAGCACTACATGCACCACAAATGACACTGATATCCAGTGTCACCAACCCCAACATGGTTTTCACTATGAGTTATTACGCATCTTCTAAAAAACATATTTCCACAGTAAAAGAATTTGAAAAAGATAGTGAGAAATTTCAGCAAGTGCAGGATCTACTGTTTCTGTGATGCATGAGAAAAACTCTGACTTTAAAGGAGCAAGCAGCAGTTTTATGGGCATCACTTCTAAGGATGAGGGGTGCAGGGCTCCACATCAAGAGTTGCTATGAATGTGCCAAGTGGCGAAAGAGCATATCTGCAAGAGAAACTCCAGATCCAGTTTGGAAAGAGAAGTGACAGGTAGAAGAGAACGGGTGTGACTTTTTTCCTGAAAGTCAGGAGTAAAAAGGCCAATCTGAGTAGAGGGCGAGTTTGTTAAGAAGGTGAGAGCTAAGGAGGAGGCAGATGTTCTTAGGATTTTAGTTTCCTTGTCTTGGAAATATCCAGCTTCATCTGGTTGTGCTGTGGGTGATGCAGAAATAAATGTCAAAAAAATTCTTTCCCCAAATTTCTTTCCAAAGAACTAAAACTTCAAAATAAAATAATTCATTTTGTTGATCATAAAAATTGGTTTGTGTGATCTTGTTGTGAATGGGTGACTGAATGGTGATCAGTATTGGCAATTTTCCTGTTGTTTAGTGGGTGATGCAGAGCATTTAGGAAGTTTTCAGATGGGTAGTCTGGCTTACTGGTCGGATATCTTTGTAAATGTTTTAAGGAGATTTGAACTTAATATATGAAGATAGAAGTGCTTGTACTGTGTAGAAGGTGTTGTGGATTGATTAGATGCTAGAAACTTACAACAAGCAGTCCATGATTAATTTTTAAAATTTTGTTTGAATAAAAATCAAGGATTGATATAGAAACCAAAGTACTTGAGTTTGGTGGAGAGGGTGGAAGAAAACTTTCCACCATTGACAGAAAGAAATATATTTTGAGGGGTTCAAGGTTGGATATACATGATTTATTTTTTATTTTTTAATAATAATATTTTATTAAATTTTGTCAAGCACACAGATAGATTCACATTTGTGTCCGCAGCACCATAGCACACCAAAATGAATAACATATGTAAGATTACATTCACAATGTTAACACTTTCCTAAGTTCCTTCCGCCTTAACGTCAGGTCCACCAACGGGGATGTGCATAGGGACCCTCTATAGCTATTCCACGCCTTCCAATTCTTTTCCCACTTTCTGGGGCACCCTCTAATGATGAACACTTCTTTTTCAGCTATCATGCATCTGTCGAGCTCCTGTACCCACACTCGTATGAATGGTGCCTCAGCAGCCCCCCAGGGATATACATGATTGAATAGTGTGCAGGGAGCGTTTCCACGATACTTGTGTAAGTAGATGGCTTTATTAGCCAGTCGTACCCTGAAGATTTCATGTAGAGCCTGAAAATCATTGTAAAGCCTTGGTGCCTTAGGGACATGTGTGTTTGACTGATAGTTGAGGTAATTTAGAGAAGGTTATCTTAGCATGTTTTTTTCTCTTTACAAAGGATGAGGTAGTCAGACAAAGACAGCCTGAGTGATACCCATGCAGTTGGAGAGAGTATCGTGAAGAAATGTATGATTGATGATGTTGAATACTGTGTAAATGTCAAGAGACACCACACAAGGAAGCATCAGCCCCTTTGTTAGTAATATTTAGGGCATCAGCAACAGCCTGTTGCACTTTGTCCATTGCTATGGAACCAGAAGCTTGAATGGTAAGCCTGGAGGAAACTGTCAGGGTGAGAGAACCATTGATTTTTCAATATCATTTATTTTCTATATTCTTAAGGAGAAACAATGGGGGGTGATAGTTTGTTAAATGGCAGGTTAAGGTGAAGCATCATGACCATTTAAAGCAAAGGAGGGATTAGCTAGCTGCCGAGGAAGTACAAGCTTTGAGTGAGGTATTTATTATGTGAAGGTATAGAGTCAAAGAGGTGAAAAAAGAAAGTATGTTGTTGCTGCTTAAGGTTGCTTTGAGGGACTTTATGCAGTTAAATCATGAATAGAAACATGCAGAAATATATTATAAAGAGTATTTAAGATGTCAATGCCATTGGCATGTTATTTATTTTGTCAACAAAGAAGTGCTTAGTGGTGGAAGATTTACAAAGGTGTGTGACATCACAGAATGTGGAAGATGACTACTGTGTTTTTTTAGGCACAAATATCTAAGATATTTTTTTCTTTTTGAATGCCATACATTTCACTGACAGTCAGTATCAGTATGGCTACGTCATTTCACCTAACAGTATTCTAAGAACTGTGTCTTTCCTAGGACAAATGCTATGTCGCGTTCTCTGGATATAACACTGGTAATTGGAAAACAGAATTTTGGATTGAGCTTTGGGTGGTTAAGTTTGCATTATGATGGCTAATTGCGATGGCTGTGCTCAATGGAATTGTGAAGTAAACTACTGAGTAGAGTAATTAAGGTTGTATATCAGAATATTAAATATAGAAATATTTTCTGAAATATATGTTATGTGTAAATGTTCTAGTGTTACCTCCAATGGAGCAATATGTTTGTGGACTCTAATTAGCAGACTATATTTTTGTCAGATGATCTTCTCAAAAAGAGATATTCTAGGGCCACATCATAATTACTAGGTTTGCAATGAAGCTGGAATATGAATCCATGCATGCAAGGCTGGATAAACAGTTTATTACCATTTCCCTTGAGATATGGATGTGGTGATATAGTGTGAGAGATTGTTTCTAATATTGGAGTATATTATGTGATCAGCAGTTTAGTTTAGAGGATAACATTTATTGCTCTTGAATACACAGCTTTGCTATTTCAAACTTACCCCATCAAAATTAAGTACTGGGAGACTTGAAATCTGCATCCTACGAACATTCAACACTAGGTGTATTTATTTATAGTACATAGGAGTCTACAATCTCTTTACAAAACTGGCTCTAATTGTCGTATTACAGTACAGTTGTGACATCACTAGTCACATGTAACATGAAAACGATGTAGCTGCCCAGCTATAATAGGTTATTACAGTTGTGTTGTAAGGTCACCATAACTGGTGCGAATGGCAGGTCAAGGTCTGGGGAGAGGATGTATCCTAATGGCTAGGGCAGTCGATCTCTTATCTGGGGAACCGGGTTTGAGTCTCGGCAATGTCGCTCAACATCCTGTGATTCTGGGCAAATCACTTAATCTCCCCGTGCCTACAAAAAATGTATGTGTCCTTGTGTAATGCAACCGGTGCTTATGTAAAGCGACCTGATACCTTCGGGCCATGTTCGCGCTATTTAAAACTACGGGGAAAAAAGGAACAGAATTACAACTGCAATTTAAACTGTAAAAATGAGAACTAACATTTCAGGTCTTCTGAACTCTTTTACGGAGATGAACAGAAGTTAACAGAAAGGAGCAATTTATGCTGTATGTTTATTTTGACACAGCTATAGTTCATTACACATTAACAGGAATCTCTCTGCATGTTAACATGCATTATAAACTAGAACTGTTTTTGAAAGTGGCTTATAATAAAGTTTATATAATACGTTTTTGCAACAAATTACAACTTTTACATTGATGTGTTTAAATTCTCACTACATTCATTATATATATATATTTTTTTGTAAATCTTTTTATTAAACCATGACATGTTCGTACATACAAAGAGCATACCAATAGTCACTTCAATCTTATAGTACATTTAAATTTACTATTCATGTTGACCATTGAAAGTCCACATTCATTAACCGTACAATCATTCCCTACCTCCCTTTTAGAATCCATGATGTACCCTTCATGCTTCCCAGATTTTCTCTCCTTTCTTGGGGCACCCTCTACTTTTATAGATCACTGTCTCGGCTTGCCAGCACCAGTCGAGGTCATTTTCCCATTCCTCCAACGTGGGGGTGGATGTCGCACCCCATTTCCCAGCGATATTTTGCTTGGCTACTATTGCTGCCAATCCCAACCAAGTCTTTACATATTGAGGCCAGTCCTCATTCGCCTCTGTAATCAGGAGGAACCACTTGGGATCCAGCGTAACCTCCAGCCCCACCACTTTCGACATTGCTCAAGCGACCTTTATCCAAAATTCACGAATGCTCGGGGACTCCCACAGGAGGTGATAAAAGGATCCCTCTAACCCACATCCTCTATGGCAACTCATGTCTGCACACCTGCCCATTCTAGAAAGCACTGACCTGGGATATTACACTCTATGTAAAAATTGTAATGGCATTAGTCTGAATCTAGTCCGGATCGCCACTTCCCTCGGGCCTTAGAGTACTTCCACCCATTGCTAGTCTTCTACACTACCAACATCTTGTTCCCATGTTAGTCTGAGAGTGGCCGTGGGGTACGGAGCATTATTGATTATTTTTTTATAGTATATGTAAATTGTCTTATCTCGTATCTGCTCTGTGAGTACTCGATCTTCTAACGGGCCGCCCTCTATTGTTGTCTCTCCTTCCCTGATATGTTTCTTGAGCACATGGCCTAGTCGCCAGTATCGCAGCCATTTCCCTTGACCCATCGAATAATCCTGCTGCAGCTCCTTGAAATTTATATATGCTCCCCCTCTCCAGACATCTCCTAACGTCTCTATTCCTAGCAGTTCCCATTTAGCAAAGCCAGTTAAGTTGCCTACATTCTTAAGAAAGTCCCCAGCCCAGAGAGGAGTCATACCCAAGAGTTTCTTATCCCACCCCAGGTATTTTGTGGCAGCCTTCCACACTTTCACCACCGTCCGTGTGTGGGGCGGAAAAAGTCTATCCACTTGCGTACCATAGAGAACTGTGTGTGGTCCCCAGGATCCCATTGCCACTCTATCCACCCTGTAGGCTGTACTCTTTATTTGCACCTAAACTAATTCACATGAAGAGCAAGAGGTCAAGGAATTGGAGGAAGGGGGGAGTGCGCCCGACGAGCATGGAGGCGTCTCCGTGAGGCTCCCGGCACCAACACGGAGGAGTCCTGCTATAATGGAACTCCGAGTGAAGCTGTTCATGGGGAAACATCGGTGAACCGATGTAGACAGAGACGCGACGACACCCGAAGCCGTTCAAGGCGAAAAACAAGTAATATTTCCAGGTAAAACACTCCTGCGCGAATTCGCCCGCCATTTTGGGAACTCGGCTCGAGCAGCGAGAGCTTTGCTGCTTCATAGATTTGAAACTGGGCTGCCTTGATATGCCTGGAACCCCATTTATAATACCATGACTTTACTGCCCACAAAAATGGTGACATTATCGTGGCACAGCTATCCCACACTGATTCATTATTCCACAGCTGTTAAGGGGATTATGATATGACCGCCATCTTGAGTTTTTCTCTCACAACTCCAACGTGGCAAACTTTCCAGTACTCAGATGATCATTAACTGTTTTTTTACTAATTTTCACTTATGCTGTCACTTCAAATGCTGGATATTTTTGAATTTTTCATTTCTTTGCTCTGAATGCTGGCTCTTATGACGCATTTTAAGAAGAAGGTGAGGGCGTTTTGAGGGAGCACAGTTCATGTGCAGCAACGACTGCAGTGATCCTTATTCTTTAAGATAGTGACTATCTGATAGCCCCTCATAGGCCACATCAATACACCTGTCTGCTTAATCTTTATTTAAAGCACTGCGTACTCCAGGTTGAAGCTGCTTCCTTCTTTTACTTATCTTTCAGTCAATTTTTTCTGGATTCACCTTCAGAACTTTCTTCTTTACCTACATCTCCAGTTCATGGGTAGAACGAAAGGCTCTCCTCATAACGCATCAAAACCACAACGCTCTTTTATTAAAAGCTCTACACTTTTCTCACAGCTATCCAAACTGGAAGACTTACAATTAATTGAGGCAGAAAGCGCCAGCACAACAATGAATCCTTCACAAGCTACATCAGGAAAATCTAACGTGAAACGGTTGAAAAAAGATCCCCCTTTGCCCCATAAGCCAGCTTCCGCAGTTTCAATGGAATTGCTGCTACAGGAGATAAGAGCCCTTCGACCCTTCATGGAGGAGACTAATTCTAAACTACAAATCCTTTCAGACAACTGGTCGCAACTAGATACAAGACTTACTGCAGTAGAGCACAATGTCTCTTCCCTCAACAAAACTACTAAGAAGGTCACTTTCTTGCACTCTCAAGTTTCAACTCTTCAGAAGCAGGTTGAGGACCTTGAAAATCGCAACAGAAGAAATAACTTAGGTATTTATGGTCTGGCGGAAGGGGCCGAAAATATAGACTCCATTGCATTCTTCATATCTTTCCTCCCTAAAATCCTACACATGTGAGATGACACTACGTTGAACATACAACGCGTCCACAGACTGGGACGAGCCTCTGCTACTACTTCTTCTTCACAAAGACCAAGAGGAGTCATTCTTTATTTTCTAGAATATACGGACTTGCTGAAAGTATTGGTAGCAGCCAAAGCTATTCAACGGATCACGTGGTCCGGTTCCACACTGTTCTTTGCGCAAGACTATTCTAATGCTACAGCAGCCAGAAGTAAAGCCTTTCTCAACATGAGACCTGATCTTCGCTCCATGGGTGCTAGAGATGGCCTCTTCCACCCATGTCTTTTTAAGGTCACCTACAACAACAGAACAACGACTTACAAAGATCCAGTCGTTTGCAGAGCTTCATCAATTCGCACAAGACGGATTCTATGGTCTCTTCAGGCTTTTCCTCGCCGCATATTACATGAACTAATGAACTGCATATTTGAGATGTCGATATCCTTTTGATTGCAGGTTTTATGGAGTTAGTTTCATATACATGTTGACAGTTCTTCCTCAACAGCATTACAGTTTATTTGTTCTTTTTTATTCTGTTTTGATGGCCTTGAATTCTTGTATTCGGTTTTAATGTTTTTGTGATCATGGTTCATTCTGCGAACTAAGTTGCATATCTTATTCTTCGCTTCACAGTTATGTCTAGTCGTCAAGAGGTAATCCGCGAGTCCTGCCGAGCCTTCCCTAGACGTCTGTCTGCTCCATGTGGTTCCACATACCCTCCCATCCACATTCCCTTTTTGTAGGTATGCTTTTTGTTTTGTCTTTTGTTATTTGTCTCGCAATGTCTTTTGTTTCTCGATATGCCTTGCATTCTCTGATTCTTTGCTTAATTGGTGTCTTTAGTACTCTTATTTTCTCTCACAAGTTCGATTTTATTTTTATATTTACTGCTGCATATTCAAACTTCACTATCTTTTCATTTTTCCATTTTTTATCTACTATACTTTTCTTCCTTTATATTACCATGCTCTGCTCACATTTCAGGTTTTGAACATACTCTCTCTTTCTCCCTCTTTGCCTAGCCCTTGCTCTCTGTATTTTTATTGCTTTTTCACTCTATCTTAGCTTCACTGACTTGGACTCTCACTTCACGTTCATGCTCCCTTTTTTTTTCTTGATATCCTATGCCTTTAAAATTAATTTCTTGGAATGTTAGGGGATTAAACTCTCCTATCAAAAGACAAAGAGTTTCATCCCACCTGGCCAAATTAGGTGCGGATATAGTATTCTTGCAGGAAACACATCTCACAGAGGTTGAATCTTTAAAATTAAAAAGAGGCTGGGTGGGAAGTTTTCTTTTCCCAGGGAGATGGCAAACGCAACGGAGTTATGATATTGTGCAGTAAAACGCTTCCAGTTAAACTTATATCGCAAAACACAGATGAAGATGGTCGATGGCTGAATGTAAAATTGTTATTGAATGATGTTTCAGTTTCTTTTCTTAATGTATATGCTCCTACCGGTGGTGATGCGTCTTTTTCGCATGCATTAGCGAAGCAGATTACTCACTGTATTGAAGATAATTTTATATTAGCTGGTGACTGTAATCAGGTCTTTGATCCATTTATCGATAGAAATTCTAGATTCAATTTTGTCCCTAATAAGTCTCATAAATCCTTTGTCCATGCCATTACCCAACACAAACATCTTGATGCTTGGCGTTTATGTAACCCGACCATTAGAGAATATACTTTTTATTCTCCTGCTCATCAAACCCAGTCAAGGATAGATTATATTTTTGTTTCTCACAACATCACGCAGTCTCTAATGAACGCAGAAATTGACCCTATTTTGTTATCTGATCATGCCCCTGTCACAATTGGCCTTGACTTACTACCCAAAGTTGATGCTCCTAGAAGATGGGGTTTTAACAACTCCCTTCTTCTAGATCCAACGTTCACTGATTCCTTCACCACCTTCTTCAGTGAGTATTTTGCGTTTAATCAAGATGAATCCTTGTCATTTTCAATTATTTGGGATGCTTTTAAAGCTTCAGCAAGAGATTTCATTATTGGTTTCACCACCAAAAGACAAAAAATAGCACGCAAGATCTCCTTCAGGACATTAAGAGATTGGACCTCTTACTATACTACTCAATCGAAGGAGTGCTTAACTACTCTTATTGATGCCAAAATGCAATTTAATAAGAAATCTGCAGACAATGCTTCCCTATATTTATTAAAAGCTAGCACAAAATTTTATGGAGGCAAAAACAAAGCAGGGAAAATATTGGGTAATTACTTGAAAATCCGACATAACAAGTTAAATATTGAATCCATTTATGATGAACATGCCGATTTAAAATTTAAAGATGCAGAAATATTGAAGGAATTCTCCCTTTTTTATAAATCATTATACGCATTCGAAACACAATCCACGGATCATTCATTGTCATATTTCTTCTCCACAATTCAGAAACCCCAACAATTCCCTCTTGATTTGTCCTCTTTGGAATTATACCTAACACAACATGAACTTTTGAAAGCTCTCCAATGTCTTAAAAAAGACAAAGCACCAGGTCCAGATGGATTCACCGTTGAATTTTATCTCCACTTTTCTAAACTCTTATTACCCAAACTGCACTTTCTGATACAATCGTTTTGCTCCCTCGAGAACTCTGTTGGTTCTTTCTCAGAAGCTCACATTTGTCTCATCCCTAAGGAAGGCAAGGATTCCAGATTTTGCAAAAATTACAGACCCATATCTTTAGTCAATATTGATTACAAAATTTACTCCAAAGCATTAGCCCTTCGCTTGGACCCATATTTACCGGATTTGTTGGGCAAATAAATATCTGGCTTTGTCAAGGGGAGACTCATAACTGATAACACACGACTTTTTAAAATGTTTTATCAAAGTCTTCCCACTTAAAACCCCTTGCAGCAATAGCACTAGACGCAGAAAAAGCGTTCGACAGACTGTAGTGGAATTACTTATTTTATACTCTTAAATGGTTCGGTTTTGGCCCCAAATTCATATCTTTTATTTCTCTCCTCTATTCTAACCCACG
Organism: Triturus cristatus; assembly: GCF_964204655.1. Lineage (NCBI taxonomy): Eukaryota > Metazoa > Chordata > Amphibia > Caudata > Salamandridae > Triturus > Triturus cristatus. The sequence goes on from NC_140581.1 coordinate 861,143,807, forward strand.
AGCTGCAGTCTGCGCTAACGGCCTCAACTCCTCGTTCTTTGATTTAGGTAGAGGAGTCCGACAAGGATGCCCTCTGTCCCCCTTCCTTTTCAACCTGGCCTTAGAGACATTTCTTTCTAAACTATGTCAAAATCCAAACTTGCATGGTTTTCACACTTCGACCTCCCACGTTAAATTGGCAGCTTGTGCTGACGACATTTTGCTTTTTATGTCCAAACCAGAAGATCCAATTCCGGCTTTCTTAGAGACAGTAGGTTCATTCTCACTTGTTTCTGGTTAGAAATTGAACAATGATAAGTGTGAGATTTTGCCCTTAAATTCACCTTTAAACCAGATTTTAGTACTTCTAACTTCACTTGGAGCCCTAAATCCATCAAATACTTAGGATTACACTTCACCCCTTCAATTAAGGAAACGGTAGCACTGTGTATGAATAAGTGCATTAAAAAAATGTCAGAGTTAACCGCCAAATGGCATCCTCTTTATTTATCATGTTGGGGGCGTTTAGACACTATAAAGATGATGTTATCTCCTATAGTTTTATATACTATCTCCAATATCCCAGTCCACATCCCAGCTAAACCTTTCAAGAGGGTTAATTCAATTTTCTCCTCCTTTTTGTGGAACAACAAGAAATCCCGAATGTCTTTATTAAAATTGAGTCGCCCTAAAGCAGAGGGTGGAGTTAATTTTCCCAACTTTTCGACTTACCAGAAAGCATTCCTTTTTCGTCAAGCTTCGTTCTGGTTGCTTGATTCTACAGATGATTCCCCTCTTTGGACCTTAATAGAACGTCAATTTCTTTCCCCCTTTTCTTTTCACGAATATCTATCTTTTTCACGTAAACCACAGTCCCTCTCAACCCCTATAATCAAACTAACCTCCAAACTTCTGGAATCAACTTCTCCATCCTCCCACACAAACAAGGACTTCTTCCTCAACTCAACAATTTGGCACAATAAGAATGTGCTCATTCGAAACAAACCTTTTTACTGGAAAACTTGGAGACAATAGGGACTATTATGGATTCATCAATTATTTTCAGAATTAGACTTCATACCTTTTTCTTCACTCAGTCGCACATTTGACTTACCTGTCTCATTCTGCCATAAATACAACCTACTTAGAAACGCTGTGCTGAGTACATATACTCAACTCACTGATACACCAGTCATTTCTAACACACCGGATACTTCACCACAACTCTATACTTTGTTAATCACTAAGCCCAAAGCATCTGTCATATATAGCTATTTACAAGATAAACATATTGTTCGACAGAAGTCTAAAATAGAGGAAGCTTGGGAGACTGATTTCAATACATCCTGGCCACTATCATTAAGGCAACACATATGGGTCAAATTGCGCAAATCTTCCAGAGCTGCAAACACAACGCAAACATTGTTTTTTGTATACAATAGGCTTTTATTAACACCCTTTGCATTAAGTAAAAGGATTTCGACTTTGCCAGATACTTGTTGGACATGTTCATCCTCAAGTGCAGATTTATCCCACATGTTATTCTCGTGCCCATGCGTTCTTACTTTTTGGAAACAAGTTTGGAATCAAATTAATTTAATTTTTTGAACCAAATTTTCCTTTGCCTCCACTCACAAATTTTTAGGCAGTCTCTCACCTATTTGGGATAAAATCACGTTTAATGTCAAAAGTATTGATTTGTTGATAGCAGTTGCCTTTCAGCAGATCACCTTTAACTGGAAAGATTTAACAAAGATATCATACAGGGCTTGCTGGTATGCTGTTTGTCATAACCATAGAATGGATACTTCCTTTGTCTACCCTATACATTTGGCAACAAAGAGAATATATTTGTGGTCATCCGTTACAACCTACATAGACGCAAGTGCCAAACGAAGTTCTCAGTTGCAACCATCTCAACAAGAAGTTCTTAAACCACCTTAATTCCCCTAAATGTTCCTAAGTACTTTCATACTCTAGTGAAGTTCATTTTGCATTTCTATTGTTTTGCTTTTTCTAATTTTATTAATTAGTCCAATTCATGTAATTTGAATGTAGTGGTTTTATTATGTAATAATGTGAGTTCTTTAATATATACCGTAAATAGACACCTTTATTCTTCTCAATAAAATTCTTCTTGAACTTTAAAAAAGAAATATGCTAATTTAAAATTGCTGAATAGTTAAAGGATTACGATACACATGAGAGAGTTTATGAGAATAGAACTGTGTCCTCTCTGGCAATGGATTTTATGGATTGATTTGGTTTTAGAGGTGTATATATAATCATTTTGTCAATAAAGGAGGAGATATTTATACTAAAAAAAGAAATTGAGGGAAGGGTAATGGGTTGCCTATATAATTTAAGGAATACATTACCCTATGTCATGCAGTAAAAGGATACTGTAAGTCACCTCGTACGGCAAAGGGCAATTGATCATTTATGTACCCTTTTTAGTACAGTGCAGTTTGCTCTTCTGGGCATCATCAAGCTTCAGTGTTAGGCATAGATCAGGAAACAGTGGGAAAAGAATGTACCTGTGAAATCATAGAGCTGTGGCAGTGCATCCAAGATGATCCCAACCAAAGGAAGGTAGAGGGCCGCGATTTTGGTTTTCAGCTCCGGTTTCAAACATCGCGTGTCCAGGTCATGGGATCCAAGCAGGTTATGTATGGCGCTAATTGCTTTCCTCTGCACCTTACAGATCCTGTAAGAAAAGAAAAACTTGGTACATCTCTAGCACCTTCTGAGTAAATTGCTATTTTTCAAATGGTAAACTTGAAGTAACATTACAATAAGATTCTCAATCAAGACAAATGTGATTCTCATTTGCTTTTCTGTATTCTTTTCCATCACATTTATCAATCAGAAAAAGATAATTACCGACTAGAGATACACTGAGTATTATTCAAACATTCATATAAACATGCTATATTTCTCCAGCTAAAAGCAGTTAATGAAAGTCTTCTGATGCTGGATTTGCAATGCGTGAAATAGTTTTGCATATAAAATATGAATAAAAATCCCCAATTCCTTTCTCTTTGAACAGTTAAGGAGAATAGGAAAAAGCACAAATATCTGCTTGATTCCTATTGCTTTAATACTAGTTATGCAACATAGAAATTGCATGGGATCAATTTTTAAGATCTTTAATGAATCATAATCCCTTTTTAATAAGCGGGGTGCCATTACCCTTCAATTCGCAAACTCTTTTCTAATTGAAGTATTCTTTAAAGTCACCTACCCTTCAGCCTCAGTATCTAGAGCAGCCACCAGCTCGGTGAAGAGAAGCCCTGTCAGGAAGTGCTGCTGGCGATAGTCTGCCGAAAGATCGAACATGCTCGCGATTTTCTGATCCTGGAAGCTGGAACTTGAACTTGAGTTCTACACAAAAACATAGAGACTGAACCATTACTAAATGTGCACCAGGGCACACAGTTGTCTCACAACAAGAAATTTACAACTCAGAAAGTAGGACTTTAAAAAATCTTAACAATGACACTGAACATTTGTCATCTAATAGACTCACCGTTCACACACTCCCTTAAAACAATGGCCCTGATTATGATGCCAGTCGGACATCGTGTTAGAATGGAAACTGACCGACTAGTAGTCGGCGGTTCCATCCAACGAATTTGGATGCGAACGCCCATGAGGTGGTCAGAAACATCAGTTTTTCCATTGTTGCTTGTGCAGGGGCCGGCATTGGAAAAATGGATGTCTGCAAACATCCATGCCCTGCGTGCCAGCACCGTGTGGGGCCTAATGTGTGGGGCATGAATGTTTGGGGGGGCACCACAGGTGCTCCCCAGGTCTCAGAGCGAAGGCTACGAAGCCTGCAGAGGGACGGAGGCCCTGTTAGGAGCCCCCAAAGTCTGTTTCTGACAGCCTTTCAATGGTGGGAAAGGCTGCCTGAAAGGGAAATTGTAATCCCTACGGCGGTGCCTGAGCAGGCACCACCCCATTGTAGGGGATTACTTTCCGACTGATGGTCGGACGGGCTACTTGAGCCTATTGGAATCATCGGTCGTCCCTCCGCATACTGCCTCCGACCACTGCGCATCTTAATGCGGTGGTCGGACTGCAGCACTAGATGTTGGTCGGACTGCAAACAACAGGCCGTTAGTTGCAGTACGACCGGCATCATAATGAGGGCCTATGTTAAGATATTACATTTGAACAAACAGGGCACTGAAGATATTTTTATAGATGCTGTAACCTGTAAAAACATTTGAGTCGGGCACTCCAGAAATGAGCTGTGTACGGGGAGCGAGTCATTTTTAAGTTTCAGGTATGGGTAGTGTATAATGGTAGGGAGGAGCTTTTAGAGTTTAGGGATGGGTGGGGGTTAGGGTTAGTAAAAAGGTTGTAGGGGATTAGTGTAATGTAGGGGTATTAAGGAGTTTCTAGGATTCAAGGAAGGGTGGTGTTTAAGCATTCTAAGGAGTTTTTAGGGTCTAGTGATTGGTTGTGCATATTAGTAGGGAATATTTAGGTGTTTAGTGGCAGTAAAGGGTGTTTAGGTTTAAGAGATGGGTTGTGTTTATGGATAGTGAGTGTTTTTGTGGGATTTGAGGTGGATAGTCAATTGTACACTATAATAAGTTAATCATTGAGTTTAATTTATTAATACTAACATTAATTTACTTTTAAATTAATGATATTGTTGATATATTTGTCACAAAAATGACTACAAAAATTACACAGTAAATATTATTTTATTTCATTACTAATAATATTATTTATACTAAGTAATATTTCATGATATTATTACATTATTAATCATTCAGATTAAATTTAAATGTAAATAATAAATTAAAGAATGTTATTTTAAAATGTATATTTGTAAGTATACATTAAAATAGATATATCTATATATTTAGGGTTAGAAGTAATACTTACTACCTTACCTGCAAAATTATTTCTCCTCCCCTTTCTAACATACCACAATGTAATGACTGATGAAGTAAAAACAGTCAAAACAGTGACTGATTTTCTGAATTTTTGCCCTCTGTGTGAAACGCTTGGTTCAGGGGGTGAGGTTTGGAAGCGCTGTGGAAGTGGAGTACCGCATAATCATGTGTATGGTAGAGAATGTAAGTATATTGCAGCAGTGCATGGTAATTGTCACCATTTTTGTGTATTGATTGTTATAAGTAGAGGTTGCCATTGATAGTGTCCAAACAGAGCTCAGCTTAGTTAGTACCCTATTTTGGGCCGTACATGGTTGTGGCAAATAAACAAAAATCCTCCAATTAATTTCGAGACTGCCCAGCAGGGATGTGGCCTTAGCCTCATGGGTATGGAGAAGCATCTGGTAGCATTTTAACATGTGTTACAAGGAGTGGCAGTGCTCAGCTCCAGTGGATTGCCTGCTGGTTTGATTGTTTTATTATGTGACCCAGAGATTTAGTCCCAACTGTCTTGAGATCCTTCCAGTCATCACTGACCAACCTTCCCATCTGCCTGTTGGTCAAACACAACATTTTGTGATGTAAACACCTTTATGCTGGGGTGTCCGTCCTATGGCCTTAAGATGCACGGCTAATCTCTTTCAATTTATGAAGATCCTCAGATCTCTTAGTGCCCACAGATGATTTGTGTGCAACACAGACTTACACATTCCCTTTTTTCAGTGCCAGTGGTTCACAGATATGGCGTCAACTTGCTTAATAGATTACTTTAATGAATTACAATAAAAATAGAAAGCGGTAAAGAAAAACAGGCACATCAACTGCTGGCAATTACTTTTCAATGGCCATTCCTGCTTAGAAGATTATGAAAGTTATACTGCCTTTTGCAGCACTGCTTTGATGAGGCCTCATCACATAATACATGCCTTCACCTCTTTCTGAAAAAACACTTCAGGAGGATATCTTTAACAGGCACATCCCACTCATGCCTGTTTGCTACATTTGACTGACCTTCATTAAATTCTCCTTACGTCTAAACGATGTAGTACTCAGCAAAGGACACTCGCTTGAAGGAACCCCAAGGGCGATGCATGCATACCTGTGACGATAAGGAAGGGCACGGAGAAGCAGGAGCAGACGGCGGGTTCACAAAGAAGAGATTCAAGTTAAGGAAGTGCTCATGACTGCAGAGGATCCTCAGGAACTCCAGCCTCATCGAAATCAAGGCCGGGAACGAATTCAGCTTGGTTGAAAGCTTGTAAAAGACAACAGGACAACATTTCAACAGGTAGATACTTTTTGTAGACTAAATGCTTTAGGAGCAACATAAATTCTAGTGCTGCCTCAGTAGTTGTAGAAATACAGTGAATACTAGCAATAGCTGGTGAATATGCGTCTTTTATATTTAAATGTAACCTTCTTCCTCAGTTGTCTCTTTATGTGACTGATCAATTTCAAACTACAATATCTAACCTGCAAAAGCTTTACATTCACACTGAATATGGTTGGGCTTTAAGCCTCCTTTTTCTGGCAGTGGGCAATGATGGTGAGCATGTACACTGTATATAAATTATAATAGAGCTGCTCTGTCTTGGAAGAAGAAGTAGAGAGTACAGGCGGAGAAGCAAAATGTGAACATTGGAGACAGGAGCAGCACACATTAGAATATAAACAAGCTTAACATATGCATACATCCATGACCGCTGATATTAATATTAGCAGGTTTAGCACATTTTACAATCCCAGGGCCCGGATTTTAAAAACTGTCACACAAAGCAGCACCCAAAGTTGCTGTGCTGCGCTGCATGACAGGCAGAGAGCAGGAAAGTGCCATATTTACTAAGATATGGCGCTATCCTGCTCTCAGCGGGAGAGAGCAGGATAGCGTCATTTCTTAGTATATATGGTGCTTTCCTACTCTCTCCCTGGCGCTGGCACACAATTAGACTTTCTAGTGCCACACACCCACTTTGTACAAATATTGCAAAGGTGTCTGCGTGAGTCTAGCATAGGCTTTGTACTGGAAGGTAATCCTTCCAGTACAAAATACTATAATTAGGCTAACTTTAACCCTTTTGCCACATTGGATGTGTGCTGCACAGTGCAGCACACATGCAAAGTGGGAAAAGTTAGGAGAAATAAAAGCAATTCTCTTTTTTAATGCTTGCTTTCAAATGGTGTTATTTTTTGGTGCAAAACGTGGACTACTTTTGTTAGTAGATAGGGTTTTGCATCCCAAACCATGGGCAGTTTCACAGGAACGCCCATGTACCAGGACTTGTCTTGTCTTATGCCCTGTCACAATAGAGATCAAAACATATGTGTTCTTGTTACCTACATACAATCTGCAGAGTCTCCTTTAGCAGAACAACTCACACAGCGTCATCCCTGAGCCCTTAGAAGAAGAGATGGGAATCACAGAAACATATTTTCCCCACTGACTCCCTCCAATGTTCTGGATTCGATAACTACACCAAACGTATGTCCACGCCCACCTCTTCTGTAAAGTGATTGACACGATAATTACTAAACTATGATTCCTCTTATCCCAGCCACTAAGAAAGGCAGTACTTGGTAATGATTCAAGTCAGACCCCGCAATAAGGAAAAATCGCACAATTACATTTTGTAGATCTCTTCTAATTATGAAAACTTTTTATTTCAACTCCCCTCGGCACTCACAGCCCATGCCAAGGAACGCCTGCTACTGTTGAGAAACTGACGATTAAGGCACTGAATCAACTCCTCTGGTCCAAACATTGTCACCTCTATTGCCATGGCACTACATTCTCTAGATAGTAAACAACCTTCCACCGCACTAGACAATTGGGGAAGATTTATTAACTAAAGTTATTGATCTGTGTTGTGCAAGGGAAAGAATGAAATGCAGAGTCATGTTTATTTAAAATCAGCGGGCGGCTTCTCCGCTAAGGTGGAGGAGCGTCGCTCCACTGCTCTCTGAGCAGATTAAAGTAAAATTAAAATGATAACAACAGAACGTTATTATCATTTTATTTTAAGTATGGAGCCAAGTTAGGGTAGGGCGGGGCTGGTCTTGCATCATAGAGAGGAGGAGTGGTTGATGTACCATAAGTGCGCATGTCGGTTTGGCTAGCCAAACCGTCATGCGCACTTAGTATGGTCTCCACCCGGCTGTATTGCACAGCCTGGGTGGAGAACATGCACGGGCTCCCCCTCCATGTCTGAGAGCTGAACCAGGCCGCTGGGACCAATCATAACATTGTTTTCCTGCTACTGACAGCAGTGTTGTAATTGGTCATGCTAGTGACAGCAGTTTGGTGATTGACTTTGGAGTCTGGGAGCCTGGAAAACAGGGAGGGTAGAGGAGAGGCGGTTACTGGTGACCGGCAACCAGCAGGTAAGTCTTTTTTTTTTCTTCTTTCTTTTTTCCAACCCCTCTTGCCCCTGCCCACTGCCACCACCATTCCCTTCCAGCCACCACTGTATAAAATGGCCTGATGCTGCTGTTGTCTCCTGTGCTGGTGCATAAAGAGGCTTCCTAGCACCAACACACAACCTCTGCATCTTGGTGTCAAGGTGTGTGCCGCTGTATTGCACAGCCTGGGTGGAGAGCATGCACAGGCTTCCACTCCCTGTCTGGGCGCTGAATCAGGCTGCTCAGACCAATCACGACGCTGCCGTCATGCTGGTAACAGCAGTATTGTGATTGGTCATGCTAGTGACAGCAGTGTTGTGATTGGCGTAAGGGAGTCTGGGAGCCAGGGTGCTGCTGGGAGCCAGGAAAACAGGGAGGACAGAGGAGAGGCAGACAAAAGGTAAGTCTTCTTTTTTTCTTTTTTTTCCTAACCCCTCCTGACCCCTACCACTGTTCCCTATCAGCCACCACTGTTTAAAATGGCCTGATGCTGCTGTTGTCTCCTGTGCTGGTGCATAAACAGGCTGCCTAGCACCAACACACAACCTGCACCGTGGTGCTGGGTGTGTGTGTGGTGTCTAGCATCAAATTTGTACTGGAAGCATACCCTTCCAGTACAAAAACCAACTTGTACATAGACAAATTGTAGTACATTCCACACAATGTGTGTGTGGTGTGCAGTGAAGCACACATACAATGTGGGAAATGTTTGTAAAAATTGGTCACATAAAGTGACGCAAAACATTGCAAAGTCATGGATGGGTATTTACTTTCCAGCATGAAAAGTATTTTGAGCTGGAAAAGTGCCATTTTCTTTACACAAATGGTGCTTTGCAATGAATTTTGCAACTTTCTGACAAGAGGGCGTTCCTGGGGTGTAATGTGGGTGGATCAGCACAAGCACCCATAGATTTTGACTCAAAGCCTGCTCTACCAAGATCATTAGGACATGCTGTGCTCAAAAGAATGTCCCCAACAAGCTGGTTCAAGAGGATCAAAAGAAGTTTATGCCCGGAAGGAACTGTCATGAGTTAATGCTTACTTTGGTGGGAATGATAGATCTGGCAACTTCGAATTCATTGTTTTAGCTGTCATTACATTAGACTCAGTGATATCATTTAATCAAGTAAGTTGGGTCTATCTGGGTCAAGTATTGAAATGTCTCGGACTGGGGCTCACTTTCTGTAGGGTTGTAGAGATGCTTTACAACTCTCCGAAGGCTAGGACACTGGCTAATGACAATTTAACTGACCATGTGAGGATTATGAAAGGGACGAGGCAAGGGTTACCGTTATCTCCTCTTTTGTTTAGTGTCTACATAGAACCCTTTGCACAAAGTCTCAGACAGAATAACAATATTGTTCCTTTCAGGGGGAAGAGTTTTGGGGGAAAACTAGCACTGTATGAGGATGACCTAATTCTTTATAAATCAGACGTTAACAATACATATCCCAAAATAAAACAGGAGGTTGCAGTCTTTTGTAGGCTCTCAGGGTACCAAGTAAATGTAGGCAAGGCAGAGATAATGACATGCAATTATATGTGTGAGGGGAGAGAACAGGAAGAATCCATTAAATATTTCGGTATCAGGGTGGTGAAAGATCTAGGGAAATTGGTGAATCTAACCTAAACAGCGTATTAAAGAATGCAAAGGCCTGCTGGAAAAGTGGAGAAATATGCCTCAGACAATTTATGATCATACTCATATGATTAACATGACAATCCTGCCTAAATTTACCTTTTTATTTGATAACACTGCAATAACTTTTAGCAAAAAGGAGCTGAAGAAATTCCAAAGGGAGATCAGTAGCTTTATCTGGAACTCGAGAGGGGTTAGGATGTTGTGGAATAATTTTAGAAGGGAAGTATCCTAAGGGGGCCTGGCCTTACCAGATTTACTGCTATACTGTTGGGATTTTAAATGAAAAAGCGGCAGGGGGCTGATTGGAGATCCTAATATGATCCCAATAGGTATTTTATGGCAGAGCTTGACAGCAGATTTTAGTATAAATTTGGGCCCCGAAATAAAAAGAAAATGTTTAGACTTAAGTAACCCCAGGCCGCAACCAGGTTCTTGTATGATGTACTAATCATAATAGGTATTCCTTATTACAGTTTACTTGCCCCAATCTGGGATTGACCAGAAACCCTGGAGTGTTTTAATAGCAAGCTATGTGGTCCCATTAGAAGAGAAAATATTAAGAAGTGGGGTGACCTATTGAGTGAAGGAGAACTGCTCTTGTGGGAACAATGGGGGAGAACATCTGGTTACTTTTCCAAGTTTAGTACCTCTAGATAACAGCATGGATAAAGTGACAGGATTGGTTCCAAGCCTAAATCTTGCAGATGGGGAGGGACATGCAGGACATCCGAACTAAGAAAAAGGAAGTTTCCAACTGGTACTGGAATTTTGTGGCAGCCGCAGATAGGAGAGCAAAGCTGCTTTGAAATTACTGTGGGATCTGCCACCCTAAAAAGGAATCATTTCCTTATCCTAAATATATACCATTGGACTCCTGCACAAATGGCAAAATCCAAGAACTTAATGGAGTATAAGTGTCTCAGATGTGACCGGAAGGAGGATAATGGCATACATGTTTGTGGAGTGTCCAGGTCTGGTTCTCTTCTGGCAAAATGTGGGTAAGGTGTTAAACTCAATATTGACCTGTGGAACCCAAGGAAGCCCCTTCTTGATATTGTAATTATAACTGTATTTAAATAGCGCTTACTACCCCTGACGAGGCATCAAAGTGCTTTTTCAATGAGTAGCATGCTAATCTGGAACCCAAATAGGATTAGTGGAGGATTAGTATAAGGAAATCAGAGTTAATTTGAGCGGTGGAGATGCAAGTCTGTTAGGTGGATTTAATAGGATAATAGAGGGATAGAAGAGGGAGGAGTCTAGAAAGTGTTATTTGGGAGATCATAGTAGCAAGATGAGGTTTGGGATGAGTAAAGTGAGAGATGAAGGAGGGAAGAGTCTCTAGAAAGGGATTAGGGAAATCATGATAGGGAAATGAGGTTTGGGGTGAGTCAATGGAGGGATACATGATGTAAGAATTTAGAAAGGATTGTTTGGGAGATCATAGTAGTAAAATGAGGTTTGGGTTGTGTGAAAAGCGATATAAGAGGGCGGGTCCTCCTTCCTCAAAAAGGTACAAAGCACACTGTTACTTTGTTTCATTTTGTTGGCAAATAGAGAAATTTGCAAGAGATGGACACGTGCTGAGTCCCTGTTGGACACAGAATGGCAATGTGTGAGAAGGCTGGATAGGGTCAATTATAACTTGAAAAGAGAGGCGACGTGGGAGCCTTCTGAAATAAGGCAAAACAGAAAGTTAGCGTGAAATAGCCCGATGATTGCACCTAGGTTCTCTTTAAAAAGTGCTGGTTCGTGCCTAAGCACAGAATTAGAGAATTGGTTAAAGAAATGCCACCTGGGCCAAAAACAGCTGTGGAGGTGTCAGTTGTGTTGTTTGCACCGAAGGGCGATTGAGGCATTCTTGGTGATATGAGGACAATCAATGTCTCCTTGAAGCAGGTGCTAAATTGGAAGAAAATGTATTTCACCTAACATTTCCCACATTAAAGGTGTGCTGCACTTGTACGGCACACTTCTATTGTGTCAAACGTATTAGAAGATATCTAACAAACAAAACCTCAATGTTGCAGCTTCACTAAACAAAGAGTGAACAGTATTTTTAACATTTTCCTGAAGTCAGTTTTCAGATGGAAAGGAGCAAGGTTGCGTGGAAACCAGAAACAACGCAACACTTGTCTGTAAGAGGCACTTTATTTTATACAAGTTTGCTGCTATCTTGTGCACACTTTTCAAGTTCTCTTTTCTAACTTCTCTGTTCACGTAGAGAATTTGCCTTTTAATGACTATGTTCTGTACCTGATTGCAATAATTCTTGATGAGATTAAACACAACGCCACGGTCCATCAGGGATAGCAGGTCATACAAGAAAAACGCCAGGCTAATGTTAATCTTTTCCGCTTGCTCTGTTTCCTATAAGAAAAAAAAAAAAAATCAAAAAACTAAAATGCAACAACCACATTTGCTTACAAAAAATATCTATTTTTAAGCTTTTTCCTAAGTGACTGCTAATCAACTGGACAGCTCTTCCTCATCCCCATCATTTTAGGACCAGATACCTAGCTGAAATGTAGATTCTCCTCAAGACCTGCCAGCATAAGATTCACAATTGTTTGCAGAAGCACATGAAGCTCTTTAATGCTAGTGATTCAGTCATATGTGTGATTCCTGCAAGGGCATCTCTGCCTCAGATTGAATTCAGATGGAGCCTACCTGCAAGAATTGTCCAGGGAGATGAGCATTACGTAAATACAGCTGTGAGGATACTCAACCACCTATGGGGTCAAAGTGTCGAACTAGCATCAGTCAAAGAGGGAAATCTGTCAGTATGGAAACAGCAGTCCCAGGGTTTTAACGCTATATGATAGCGAGGGAGCAACCGAAGAGTTGGCTTCTGGATAAAATATGGGTAGTTCTTAATATTCCACAGAAGTGATTACTGGTGGATCTAAAATCATAGGGATGTGCAGGGGATGATGTGGAATATGAAGCGCAGAAAACCTTGGCTACCGATACTAAGGAAGTCCTGAACAAATCATGGCCAGAACTTATAGAAATTTCTGGGCCGCAGAATAGGGCGGCCTCTGCCTCCGTCGGGGTCAGCGCTGTGTCCATATCGACAGATTTCCCTCTTTGACGGATGCTAGATCGACACTTTGACCCCACAGGCAGTTGAGCATCCTCACGGCTGTATTTACGTAATTATGTATATACACATGAATGTAATGTGATACAGAGCCCCTCTCACCACGCAATATAAATTGTTCATGATCTACAGATGAAATCTGACCACAAAGTGAATTGTATCTGCTGCGCCCTGACGAAGGAACTGTTGGCAAAGGTTCCACTCCGAAACGCGCATCGGCGCTGTTCTTAGTCATGAAATCATTCTTGTATTTTGTGTACTGTAACTGTTTTTTGTAATACAGTGTGTTGTGTACAATCTATGTTTTTCTCATTTGGGTTATGTATGGTATGATTGATGTTCGTCTGGTTTGTGGTGTCATATTGTTGTTGTATATTTTTTGTATTTCTTTGTTTTGGGGTTGCTCTATTTGAATTCTGTACAGCAAAGTTTTTTATATAAATGAATTTACATACACATTTTCAAAAACGAGACTTTTTGATACAATAAAAATGTATAAACAGTTGTTTTGTGGGACAATGTTGCTGTCTCTTATTTAGGATGTATTACCTATGTATTAATTAATGGTTAGGGAGAGGCTTTTGTTTATTATTATTAAATGAAGGATAGTACAGGGTGCCAATTGCTACATGTATACTCGTCACTCGCCTGAGCTGGAATTTTGTGTTAAACCTGATCATTGCATCCACAGAGAGAGCTTGGAAGGCAGACAAAATCTTTGTAGCTTCCGACACATTCTGGCTGTATATGTTGGCTGCCCGGCATCCAGTGTAAACAATGGAGTAGTTTAGGAACGTCATCCTGAAGGCTCTAGTCAGCTTCCCTCAGTCCTCAGTTTGATGAAGTAGGGCTATTTAGGAGCAAGGCAAGCAGCAGGTTGCAACACTTGGCCACTGCATTGACATGGGCATTGGAGGAGAGCTCCAAGGTTTATTTGACTCCCAGATACCTTCATTTCAGTAAGACTGATGGAGGCATTCCAAAGCTCAGACGTCAGCCGCAAGCAATGAACTATGCTCGGCTCCTCCTAGCAGTTGTAGCACAATTCTTGTAAACAAAGGTCCCTTCAGTTGAACAGATTCATGCATACGGAAATATTGGTCTGATTCCCTGGACGGTTTTCCACTTGGAAGTGCATTTTTGTGCTCTTACTGTATATTGTGAAATTATTTTGATATTTTTCAAAAGCTGATCCGGAGGTACTTTGTAGATACTGGACAGTAGGCACGACAAAGGAGATGCTGAAGGCATGTTTACCTAATCTGTATTTGTTAGTTACAGTTGAGGAGAAATGATATGATGAAATTTAGACACCCCAATACACTCTCTCAACCTTGCCACCAGTAAGATCTAGTCTGTCATGTGTTAGGAGGGTAAAAAGCTTGAGGCATTTCACTGCTCTTTTCTTGTGTTTGTTGAGGACGAGGGCAGTAGGTTGAGGCTTTCATTGCTCCCTTAATGTGTTTGTCTAACGGGATGACAACTCTTCTGTAATGGTAGTCAGGGTAGATTCAGTGCACTAAGCAGACCTGAACCACAACTGATTATCAGTTCCAAAAAATCTTGAAGCTGTGTTACAACAATTGACCTGATTGTATTTGGTCAGTTATGTTCCCCTAAATCTTGGGGTCTACCAAAGAATCTTTGGATTTGGCTTACCTGGAATAATAAGCAGACAAGATTTATTGATAAAATCCTTCCAAGGAGTTCAATCAAATATTTTAATAACTTAAACTTCTCAATTCATTTAGATTCCCCTCTACATTACAATGGCAACCAATCAATAAAGGCATAAACATTGTCCAAAAATGTTGAAATCCTATAACAGTCTTTTAATGTAGGTAGCAAATAAACTTAGGGCCTGAGTACGATGTGGGTCGGAAATCCTCCGACCGACAGTTGGATTCCCCTAGACTGTGTCGGAACCCATCCACAGGACTCGGTCGGAAACACGATGCTCGTGGCCGTGGTTGGAAGGGGAACTGTTCGGTCATTCCAAATTGGTTCCTAGTGGCATTCAGAGAATCCGAGTCGGTCGAAGCCGATTTGTACAGCTCAATGGACAGCATTTCTGACCGACTGATTATGATGTCGGGATCCGACAGCCTTTCCGACTCGGTCTGTCTGACACAAAAAGGCTGTCAGAAACTGACCTTGGGGGTCCCTATAAGGCCCCCCTTCATCCTGAGTCCTTTGGTTTGGGGTGGAGGGGGTGCCCAAGGGACCCCTCTGTAAAACCATGCACCGTGTGACAGGCACCATGGGTTGCCCTCCACAGGGTGCAAGGTTTTCCGCAGGCACCCATTTTCCCCATAGGAGCCTGTGTTGTCAGTCGGACCACAGGCTCCCATTGTAGTCTTCCAATTCAGGCCCTAAGTGTAAAGCCTCCTGAGCATTTGTTATAGTATTATATTGGAACATTTTCTTCAGACAACGATGCCAAAACTGATGGGAAATTGGCCAATTGAGTATATGATTAAGATCTTGACTAACAGTGCAGTGAGGAAAATTATGTACAAATCCGTTATCTCCATACCATTTGCCTATATTTGTACTGAACGGTAAGCCGTCAATGCCATAAATCAAGGAACAATGTCCTCATAGAATGGTTTAGCAGGATAGACAAGTATAGCTGTATATTATTAGGAAAGGCTTAGTGACAAACTATTTCTGTGCATTTTACATTGGCACAGTATTCTATGTTCACACTGTAACTCAGTTATTTTATCCAAAATCTTAACAGTTTAATGTTTCTGAATGCTGAAAAACTGTAGGGCAAAGTCTACATTTTTACTCAAAGCATATTTGGAAGATTTTGAAAACTCCAGTTCAAGTCTGATCAACTCTCGCAGGGAATTTGAGTAATCTTAATTTAGCCATAAGCACCAACGTCTAATACCTCTTGGTGTTTCAGCTAAAGCACTAGATACGCCTTGTTCTAATCTTGTACCAAGAGGCTACCCACTAAGGGTCTGATTCAACGTGAAGGCGTTATTTATCGGCCCCGATAAATGACAATACCACAGAATACGTTATTTATCGGGTGTGTTTATTAACACCATTTATGAGTTAATGGTGAATAACATGTGAATTTTGGTGTTTAATGCGCCCAAATCTGCATGTTACGGTATATACTGTATGTTTTTCCCGGTTAAATTTCGGCAGGCTTGACCTGCAGAAATGTAATGATGGTTGAGGCATTTAACTCATTTGATAATTTGCTTATGCATTAAATACCTTGAAACTTGTAATTCCGATCACTGAGAAAACTCTTGCATGGGTTGAAATATTACGAACCACTTGTAATCAGGTGCTAAGAGTCTTATGGAGCCTGCACCTATATTTAAGAATCTGTATTTCTCAAATGGAACACATTCTATATACCGTGGAGGCTATTTTAAACCTTTTATTGGGCTTCAATTTGTTTTGTCCCAGATGTATTACATAGCGGTTTCAAACCTGCACCATGTGATTTTGCTTTCTCTTGAACAGAATTTTGAGTGCCTGATATCATAGATTTTCACCACAAAAGGTCCATTTTATTTTCCTTTCAATGAAAGATGATTCAATAGCCCATTTTAATCTGGTGTTTCTGACAGTTCTGGCATATCATGTGCGTATTTACAGGTTTTATGAAATGCTCATGTTGCCAGCTGGCAACTTTAATACTCTACATTAGCAAGTTAATTTTATAGGTATTTCACCTAAATATTGTTTAACAAAAATCATGGCAAAATAGTATTGTGGAAAAATGAGAATATTAAATAAGTATAGGTTTACTTCACAAAACGCTGCATCTACATACCTTGACAACATAGATGTTGAATAGCATGTCTACACTCACCTATATGCTCGTCGTCTCTGTATTTTAGACCTTAATATTTTGAACATGATATTACTTAAGCACAATAGTCTTGGAACAATATTTTGACATACAACCATTTTATGTTCAAGCAGTAACTTTCTAGTTAGTATTACAAATTGGTGTGGGGGAGACCTACATTCGGTGTTGTACAATTACTATTTATTGATAGTTGGAGGCCTGCTGAAGGTCAGTGGTTTGCTGTACTACAGCTAGGTCTGGCCTCAGAATCATATTTAAGGAGAACCAACCTCTGATTCAATGTGAAGTACATTTTTGTAGGTACCTCGCTAAACAGTAGGAGGACCATTTTTTCCACACATCCTGGCCAGTGCCCCACTATGTTGTGTGTACTGTGCAGAGTATTTTGGATTTGAATGCTGAATTCAAACTGAATATACAAGAGAAGGATATGTCTCAATTGCATTACCTTCTGCGGCTTAAGCAAAAGTGCCCCTATCTCTGAGGTGACCACGTTCACAATGGTGTTGATGTCATCCTTGAAGCGGTCAGAAAATCGAGTACTCCGAGAACTGTCCTGCTTTTCCACAACATGAATGTACTGAGCCATGCTTTTGACCTAATAAAACAAAAAAAAATAACAATTACTATTGCAAAATCCGATTCTGCACAGTTCCATCCTTAGCGATTCATTGCATTTTGGATTATAAGGACATAAACAAGGGATGCAATCTTGGACGTTTGGGGCACATTTGGAAACTGTAAGGAAAATCTAAACCAATATCCAAATACAGATGTGGACTTGAAAATTAAGGAGCAGAAAAAAGGTAAATTAGTGATGAATTTAAAACACTACCGTTCAAATCAAGGGATAACATTAAGAATAACAATTAATAAATGATAAGGCTTTTAGAATAGAAGAAAAATTCAAACTAAAGGAAAATAGGATGAAAGGTATATTACACCATTATTCTTAATTGTTGAGAAATAATTACTATTGCAAAATCCGATTCTGCACAGTTCCATCCTTAGCAATTCATTGCATTTTGGATTTTAAGGACATAAACAAGGGATGCAATCTTGGAAGTTTTGGGCACATTTGGAAACTGTAAGGAAAATCTAAGGAAATATCCAAATACAGATGTGGACTTGAAAATTAAGGAGCAGAAAAAGGTACATTAGTGATAAATTTAAAACACTACTGTTCAAATCAAGGGATAACATTATGAATAACACAATTAATAACTGATAAGGCTTTTAGAATAGAAGAAAAATTCAAACTAAATGAAAATAGGAAGAAAGGTATATTACACTATTATTCTTAAGTGTTGAGAAATACTGCAAAACATCCACTAATTATGCAGTAATTTGAGGACAATCATGCTTACATCGTTTTTCGTTAGTGTTGGAATAATGGTGTAAGGCAACCAATCATTAATATGGATTATGGGCTTACAAACAGAAAGTACTCAACCTAACATGACAGTGGGTTATAATATTTTATGATAAGACATTTAAATATGCTGCCCACATATTATCAATTTTTTTAAAATAGATTTATCAGAGCCGGCACTTTACTCATTAAGATGTGGAGCAATATACAACATGAAAAAACTATGAGTATCATAACGCTGTATTCCTGAAATACATAGAAGTAAAATTCACACATTGTTTTGAAGCGGGTTTATGCTTAGGTTTCAGCAAAAACAATTATTATTCAATAATTCAAAGAAAGCACCATCAATCACAGATGAAAAATTTATCCAAAATTGCGAATAAACAAATGTTTTTATCACTGGTTACAACAAAATCAGTGTTGGAGCCAAATGCAGCTTTAGGGGAAGGGTATATTGTGATACTATTGGACACTGATCTTCTGAAGAAAGAAGTATGCAACCACACTATCCAGGATCATTGGAAGGTCACCACCTGCAATGGGTGAGGTAAGCAATCAGGGCTCTTCAGGCCGTCAGACCATTATAAAAACCCGGTCCACTTTTCACTTCTCAACATTGATCTTCCACATCAGTATTGGCCTAGTGTTTAAATGTTCACTGGAATGAGATGGAATGCATGCTTCTTTTTAAGGTGTAGACTGAAATCAGCAACAGAATGACCAGGCCCATACAACCAAGACCGTAGCTGTTACTCTTAGCCACCACGCAACATTGGTGGTAACCACAAACTCCATCCTCCAAGACTTTCTGATTTCAGCAGAAGAACAAACTCTCTCTGGCAAACATTACCTCTCATTTGGCTGAGTGAGAAATTCATCTAATGTCAAGACTAAAAATTCACTAATATTTGATCCCCACACTAGAACTCTGAAATCATTTCCACAAGACGTGGCCATCTTTCAATGCTCCTTGGCATAATCATTGAATGATTAGTGCTGTGACCCTGAAGATCAGCATTAGCAACTAGAGCCTAAGAATACTAAGCAAGCATTTTAAAAAGGTGGTCTCCGATAATTCTATTTTATGCTGCTGCAAAACGTATCCTAAATGAAAGTGCTTACCAAAAATGGTAATAACAAATAAACCAATACGCTTCTTTATCAACCCCCTATCCACACACAAAACCATTGATTATTTAAGGAGAATAAGCAACATTATGGACCAATTTATTTGTATCTGTCAAACCTGTACAATAATTGAATGCACAACATAGGAACGAAAGATTGTCTGGCTACCGCATCTATTCACTAACTACCTTTCTCTGAATTTTTAACAATGTAATCAAATTTCCGTCTTTTTTTTTTTTTGCAGTTTTATATAGCGCAAACTTGACCTGAATCCAATAAGGTATCAGAGCACTTTACACAGCACCAGTTACGTTACATGAGGACACACATTCATTTTTTTTTTGTTAGACACGGGGAGATTAAGTGATTTGCCCAGAATCACAGGATGTTCAGCGTCATTACCGAGACTCAAACCCAGTTCCCCAGGTCCGAGGTCGAGCACCCTAGCCATTAGGCCAACTCCTCTCCCCATATTTGATTATAAGTGTTACCTGCTATTGGATTGCAATGTTTTTTTGTATCTCTTGCTTTTTGTTTTGATAGCAGACAGATACTCAAGAAACAGTAAACCAATAAACTAAGCAAAAATAAAAAAATCCATAACCTTGGTGTAATGCCCTGTTTTTGAGTTGTTGATTAATAAGAGAATTAAACAACTAGTTAAATCTATGGCATTCCTTGATCCAACAAAAACATTTGCTAAGTACATTGGCTGAAACAATAGAAAAACATAGAGCGTATACCTCCACATGGTATGGTATTTTATTCTAGGATGAAATAGATTATTTCAATTTGCCAGTACCTCCCATCCCTGTGATTCAACCAAACTCACTACTCATCGTTCCAAATTCAGAATCCTATTAGTTTTTTTCCCAGATATAGTGGCGGCATGGTTGTGCTCGTTATAAATCAATGTATGTTACATTTTTGCAGGTTGAGTTTCCAATAAAGATTCTTTAAAGAACTACATAATGACTCCTCTGGTCTAACCTCTTGCATATTTTATTAGCTGAACCTTTGGGCAGGAGTAAGATAGAGGATCTGGGACCATGCTCTTGCGATAATTTCTCGAGGCAAGATACTTTGCACTTTGTCATGTTCTGTGACTACTATCTGCAGATTCGCAAGAGCTTTATTTTTCCGATCTTAAAGGGCAAAGGCTTCATGCAGGTCAGGCTGGCCCTAACCTATCTGCAGATGTTGAATAGCCCCTGGGAAATGTTTTATATCGCTAGTTTTTTAGCTTCTGCAGTGAGAGCTAGGAAAAGAAGGAAATAATATGAGTGCGGGCTTATGGGTTTCGACTTTTTATTATCATAAAATTCGGTAATGAGTCTTTTTATACTATATGTATTTTATCATATTAGTTAGTTCTGGCATTTAATTTCTAATGTACAATTGATTCCTCTTTTTAATATGTATTTTATATATGTATTTTACCTATGATGGAGTTGTGTAATATTTGGTTCTATGTGATGGGTATTTTAACATGCATTTATGGTTTTGAATAACCGATTAAAGTGATTTTGACTGACTGACTGACTGACACTTCTGTATTTTATGTCACTTCTGCTAAAAAGCATATGGTGTCACTACCAGCATCCCTATGATTTTGGTAAAATAATATGAATGCCCAACTTTAGAGGCTGTGTCTTTTCAATGGAGATTCTCGAGAAAGACTGGACAACTGTACAGCCAAGGTCACCACTACCACTCACTTTAACTATTAACAGGAGTGGCACTGAAGTGCAAGGGGGAGCTCAAAGGGTTAAAATGTTTCCAAAAGAAGCATGGACAACATAATCAATTGTTCTCTCGTGCAAGGTGCATACCAACAGAACAAGGCTTTCAGCTGCTGAAAAAGCAAATCTTCCCTCTTTTTTCTTTTCCAGTGCAATCAAATTTCTTAAAGTGAAGTGTATTGGTCTTCACTTTCTGAAGTTTGACATGTGTTTGTACACCTACACTCATTGTCAAAATATGCTTGAATATATCGTATTGCGGGGTAAAGAATTTCTTAAAACCACCCAATATACAGGGGAAGATGAGTGTGTGGGGGCTCTGTAAAAATAAAAATAAACTTGTTTCATTAGAAGCAAAAAAGAACATTTGCACCTTAACCCTAAAGGTAGCCAGGTCAATTCCACTGGCAGAAAACCTACTGGCTTTGGTAATTGTACAAAAGTCTATGATTTTCGTGAATTGTGGTGCATAGTTTTGACATTTTCGGTGCCTACCATAAACATATTCATCATAGGAGTAAATTTATGAGTCGGACATTGAATACCATTTTTATGAATCTGCCTACTAATGTCTTCAAAAGTGTTTGGAAACAAAACAACTTTGTTTCTGCTGTCCTCAGAATACTCTGCAAGAGTGGTAAATTATGTTTAAATACATTAAAGCGCAGCAGCCATTAAAAAACAATCTTCTGAGTAGGACAGTTGTCATATACATTAAAAAAGTAAACATGTTTCCAATGGCCTCCTAGGGCTAGAAAAGGGTAAATTAAATAGGGCTGTGACTGTGTGAGGCCTGACAGAATACTTTGATTTCTTTCAAACACCTTATAAAACATGCACGTATTCAAACTTTTAGTTGCACGTAAAAAGTGTTATGTTCAATATGAAAGCCTTACCAGAAGTTCAAAGAAGAACCATGCATACTTGAAGACATTTTCCCTCACCATGCCAGTGCTGACCACCATCTGCAGTGCTAACTCTTCATGGAAGAGCTGAGGAAGAGACAATCAATGAATTGTGACAAGTGGCAAACCCCATAACCATCAATTGACTTAGACATCATCCCCCTCTTTATTCTTTCAGTATAACATCAAACGTACAAATTGCAAATATCTCACCTCCCATTACCGTTTTCTTTTATTGGCTAATAGAATAATCTTTATTTATAAAAATAGTAAAATATCATTCAATTTATGCATCATTTACATTTAAGGTTTGGAATACAAAATGGTCAGTTAAACTGTATGCTACAACTACATCAGTGAAAAAAGAGTATCTCTTATGTGTACAAATGGCCTGATTCACAAGGGTAAACTTACACTTTGTAGTAAGTTTACTACGGTTTTGGTATTCACAAACCCCAAGTGCAATTTTACTACGAGTAATTGTATGACGGCAGAGACTCTGGTATGAGTGCGGAGTCTAGGCATAAAAATTACAAGTAGTAAAATTAAACTCGTAGTTTGAAAATACAAAAACAGTAGTAAACGCACTGCAAAGTGTAAGTATAAAATTGTGAATGATGCCCAGTGTGTGGGTCAAGTTTTTTCCATCACAATGCTGTCAATTAAAATATTTGTGAGTTTGTGTTAGAAGCATAATACTTGTGTCTTGCATGACAAGTTGTTGTTTATTCTGATATTTCCACTACACTTAACTTACACGCAATATTTCCCTCCTTTCACAAAACAGCAGTTTTAGATCGATCACATTACTTTCTTTTCTTTTCACTTCACACTAAAAGTTTAATCAGCAGCCCCTTGCTAACAAAATCTTCATTTAATTTTGAATAAGAGCTGTCACCCTCCTCCTCAGTTCTGTGTATGAATTTTCACCCTCAAGTGACAGGAATTCAGGCAATGCACTTTTGCTGTCAGGGGAAGCAGTCCTACTCACCCATCTTTTGTCACGCCACAACTAGGGGAATTCAAAATGGATCCCACTAACCTTTTGCACCTAATACTGGGAGCCAAACCTGAGAATGAACAGCACAAGCCATCCACTCCAGTATTTGCAAAATGTCTATCTCAGTGTTTACATTATTTACCCATTTATTTATCTCACATTGCTATGATACTGAGGCTACTGGTTCTTCGAACACAGCTTTAAGATCTTGATACTTCCCAGTGTATGGGTTCAGTCTTAAATTAATGCTTTCAAACACTCAGCTGATCAGCTGACCTTGCTAGAGCTGAGGTCTAGCAGAGGATAGACTGTGTACCGGACTCTAGGGTCTATCAAAAGTACCCAATACATTGCTATCTTCACTTGTAATTTATGTTGTATCCACAAATTGCATGCTATCTCAAAAAGTATATTCTAGAATTCTAATTCTGACATCAAAAGTCACCTCTAGGGGAAACTTCTGATTGTGGCCTCTGCATTTTCTTTAAATGGCCTTATCCTTCCCTTCCATTCTCTCTGAGTATAATCTTCTCGAAGTCACAAACATGCTTGCGTTAATCTCTATGATTGATATGAGTTGTAGGCAATTTTCAGAAATACAAAGATAATCACCAATAACACTGGACTAATCTTGAGTTCTGAAGCAGACAGTTGCCTGGCATGAAGCGCTTCAATGCCTCATCAGGGGTAGTAAACACTGTGTAAATGCAATTGCAATACAATACCCTCATCACAAACTACTCTTTTCCCTCTCCCATCTAGTGTGGTGCATTAGTGTCTAAAGATTGGGCCGTGACTTTGAAGATGTCCTGATTCCACAGATTGCACCCAAGAGGGTATTAGGACTGTTTCTGGTTGCTCCCTATTTAGGTATTGTTTTCACCATACATCCCGGCTATCTTCTAAACAGATCTACTATCCTGTTGTCCACCACCCAGAGTTCTAAATTCTTAGAATACCAAGCAGGGGACTTGTTTTGTAATTTGCAGTGTAGTTTGTATTTTATCTAAGAGAATTTCCAAGAACTATATCAGTTTATAACATTTTAAGCACTTTGATTGCACTACTCCAGTTTACTGTTTCCTCCCCAGTACGACAAATAGCTCCATTGTTAACTGAGTTTTATTAATTAAACTTTGTTATTGGCCCTTAGAAATTAGAAATGCATATACAGTGTAAACAAAACTAATCTATAACAAAATCGAGACTTTTGACTTCTATTCTCTATTTATATGCTTCTTTAAACAGGGCCCAATTAGTTATGTGAGAATAAACTGATTCGAAAGAAAGAACACATTTTATAATGTGCAGTTTAACATTCTTATATAAAAAAAACATGATACACAGGTTTATTCCAATACATGTGAAAACTGGACTGGTTTCTGCTTCAGCAGTGACCCTCATGTGTACCTGCGAAAGATTATCAGCATCTCAGATTCTATTCTTTTAGGGATAAACTCCATAGGTCAAGCCAGCCTGGATGCGGGCGCAGAAGTCTGTGCTACATTTAGGACATGTCTCACCTTGTCTAGGGACCTATAAACAACAGATTCCATCTCCTCCCCCTCTCAGATAACTTCTCCTACGTCGAGCTCCTTCTTAGATGGCTCTACCAAACTTCGGTGAAAATCCCAAAATAAATAATACTATATTGACCACCCCAGGTTCAGAAATCTACATATAGGAGAATAACCAAAGTGTTGGAAAACTTTTTGGGTGAAACTACTGATTTTTTTTTTTTTAAACGAATTGGATGTGGTATCGAATCTAGAGGAAGTAACAAAAAAGACACCTGTCCCCCAATGTCTAAATAAATAAGAATTGTAGCTATATTAAACTTCGAAAAAAGTGATGGAATATTAGTGTAGTGTTTTTTATTTATACTGTTATCTGGCACGACAGCACATCAGAGACCAGAAAAGACCAAAGATAAAGTTGATGAAGAAGAGGTAAGGCGGGATGGTGACAGGATATCTGGGCAAAAACATATCTGTAAGAAGTGGGAGAAAATAAGCTGCATGAGGAAAAAGAAACCAAGGGACGGTTAGAGGTACCTGGAGGAAGAAGGGGTAAGGGGAAGTCATAAGAGGTGAGTATAGGCATGGACCAGGGGCCAAGGAAGGAAAGAAAACGCAAAGGGGAGGGGGGGGGGTTACTGGACCTTCCCCAGTTCTTGCAAAAAGAAAAAAGAGGAAAGAATGGGTGAGGAGTGGAAGAAAAAGGGGACGGAGGAAAGCTTGGAAGGTGAAATGAAGAATGAGGGTCTTGGAGGATTTTCCTGCATGGAAGCAAAAAGAAAACAAATACAGTTATTTTTTTAATATGAACAGCATTCACCAGGCCACGTCTATTTAAGAATAGGGGAGCAGTCTGTGCAAAGGCAGCCAATTCACCAATGTTGGCTTGGACTGTCCTCCTACAGCAGGTTCTACCTCCTATCTCTTCAATGAGATATGCCACAAAGACATACGGAAAGACTGGGAATGCTCTTCTTTATACTGCTCTAGGCTGTTGTTGTGATGATACCTGTGATCCATGGTGGCAAACAGTTGGGATACATGAGGCATTCATGGAAAAGTGGCAAGGGGCACAGAAGTACAGAAGCACTAGAAAATTAGAGGAATATTAGATAATTGCTAGCCAACTGAATCCATCTGCAACCAGTCCTTCAGGTTGGTCTATCTAATAGAAGTTGAAGCACAGTGTGTTGAGATGAAGAGAGCAAGGAAAATGTCATGGCTTCAAGACTATGGATGTCCATTGGGCGACCAAGGTGCCTTGCACATAAGGGTCAGCTTCATTGTTTGGATACCATTTTGGGATAAGTGAGGAGGGTAAAATGTATCCCACCGATGGAGGGGGGAAGCTAAATAAAAATTTTGCAAAGAATGTTTTGTGGTTACAAGGTGCTTTCCCTATCTATTTCACCATTCAATTTACTGTGTCAACTTTGCGTAATTCTGGCAATTCGCAGGGCCAACAAAGCTCAAGTGACATGTTTGATATGTAGTAATCAGGAATTCAAAATCTGAAGGCTATCACAAAGACATTTCAATGCAGGTGATAGGACTTCGCGAAGATGTGAATCTCTTCATGCATGTGAAGCTTCTTCATTACTCCATCCATCAACCAAAAACCTTGCAAAATCCTTCTGATAGTGACTTTGTCTGATGAGTAATGGATTTAATAGCCCATTGTAATCTGGTGTATCGGACAGTTCTGGCATATCATGTGCGTATTCACAGGTTTTATGAAATGCTCATGTTGTCAGCTGGCCATTTTAGTACACTAGATCAGCAAGTTAATTTTATAGGTATTCCACCTAAATATTGTTTAACAAAGTTCATGGCAAAATGGAGAACAAGTGTTTTTATCTAGTCCTTCCAGGAGATTTGTTCTCTATCCCTAAAAGCATACACAATATTGATTATATATTTTCCTGTCCAGCGACATCCTAACCATTGTGTGCTTTGGTCATTGGAGTTTTTTGTTTCTTATCCTAGTCATCGAACATATTGTTGATCATCTGCTTCCCATATCCAGTGGCCTTCGGGCAAATCTGTGTTTTATTGTCAACTTTGATTTGCCAGCCACCTGCACTGAGGTTGTGTCCCACCCCAGAGTTTTGACAACTGTCCCCTGTAGATTTCTTTGGTCGGGAACCACAGAAGAAAAGATGCTGAATGATGATTTAAGACTGGCTCCATAACTCTTTGAGACTTATCTGCCAGTAGCCTCAACCTAATTCTGTTTTTGAGTATCCCTTTCCCGTAATTCTTATATTCAACGGGAGAACACACTTGATTCCCTTAAAATATCCTGGTATCTTTGCATGTTTAATGACGACCCTCAATCATTCCTTTGCTGTCCAAATGCAATCAAAATTCAAAACATGGTGGCTGCTCTTCATTTTGAAAAAAAACAAAAAAACACCGAGAACATATAGAACCTCTTAGACATGGCCAAAGTCTGCAATAAGTGCAGAGCTCAGACGAAAAGATGACCCTCTCTTCTACCTTGTTACCTCATTGTTCCTACTCAACATAAACCGTCAGTGGTCTGAAGTGAGATGCTGCATACACTTTGTGCTGATCTGACTAAGCTTGGCCGTGAATAGCCACATGCACAGCTGAAAACCCTGTAAGGTGTTATTACCGTACTATGGATCTTTACCAATCCTTTTGGGGCCCTTACAGAGAGAACAACTTTTCCATCACTAAAAAAGGTCTGCCTTTTGTGCATGTCTTTTCACAAACCATGGCCATGGTCGGACTGGGGCACAAAATAGGCCTGGGCACCAAAATGAAAATGACCCCTCATTAGCAAACCAGATAGCTAGAAAAGTGGCCCATCAGAGCATTTGCAAATCAGAGCACTTTTGAACTTGTAAAAAAAATGCAGTATAAGTGTTTTGCGAGGTATGGGAGTCTGCACGTATTTGTGCTTGCAGCAGACAATGTTTGTAGTAATATCAGGGAAATCAACAGTATAAACAGCCAATCAGGCCATAAAACAGGCCCACAAACAGCCAAAAACAGGCCAACAAACCGACTTGTCAGAGAAGCCCTTCAGGCACTTCCAGATTGCCCTATACGCCAACAGGACCCTTATCCAGACTTACTGTGGGTTGGGTGTATGATTGTCAGCCTCTATCATATGGCCTGGGGTCATTGACAACCCAAATAGTACAGTTTGCCTGATGCATATCTCCCACTGAACAGCACTGTGGTTATCCCTTGGTTCGGAGTATAGCAAAACTAGAAAAATGCATTTTAGTGACCTGTTGAAAAGGAAATGATGCCGCCCTGGAATCTCATCCAGAAACATGCACTTAAAGGTCTGATAAAGTAGCCTGCCTCCACAGAGGATTACTTGAAGTGTATCATGGAGTGCAAGGGACTACGGCTACTGACATAAGAAAGAGCAACGTGGAACTTTGGTCCTGGTGCCTTGGAGTGAAGGGTGTGAGTACACCTTTCCCAAGAACCGGCTATCTATATCCACCTGTTTGGTTCAAGCTAACTGTGCTCCATTAAGACATCCATTGACATTCTCCTCTCCGATCAGAGCATCAGTCGGCCAGCATGTTGTATTATTTGCATGGTGCCATTGCACTTGCGTGCCTATGCGTGCCTATGCCTAAAAAGCAGCTGCCGCATCCGATGCTTTAGCATTAAATTCGCACCACCCCTGTGACTGATGTGGAGGATCAGAAAATGAGAATGTGAGCACCAAACCACTTTGTATACACCGAGTGGTGTGGCGTGGATTGTCAGCGCCCAGGGCAAGGCAAATATCCTTCCATTTTTCTTTTACAATTTTACGCCCCTATTCAAATTTTGCGCTCCTAAGAATTTTGCGCCCCTAAGAATTTTGCGCCCGGGGCAACTGCCCCATGTGGGCCTCCCCATGCTACACCACTGTATACACCCTTGAGAGTACTGGTTCCTTCTCAAAGCTGCAAAGCGCATAATTAGGGTAAAGTCTAAATTGGTGGCCGTTTTTCAGGTGGTGAAGGCAGGCGTTGTACCTTATGTAGCCTGCTTAGTTTCAAAGCTTTAGTGAGAAAGGTGGAAGCACATTTGCCTCAGCATAAGAAACTCATCTCAACATGCATGCATGAGCTGGTCGCACATTCGGGTTGCCCCTGCATGACAGTAGTGGCACATGATAAGTGATGGGTACAATCGGGTTTCTGCTTCTCATGCCTGAATCATTATACCAAAGAACATTTTTAACTGGAGAAGTAAACTTTAACACTGACGGTCGAACACACCTCCTCGGTGCATTGTATTTAGCAGCAATGTACCTTTTTATTCGATGGCCTAGGACTGGAAGATGTCGGAAGATCATTTTTCGCTTCAATGTAGGAAGACATACGATTGCTGTTCCGATCGATAACCTGTAAAAGATTACCACCTTTCAACTTAGTATTTAATAATAAAATACTCCACACATTCCTTTCTAAACATTCATGTCCTACCTTGAGAATCCATCTTGCACGGGAAGGCCCAGAAATGGCAGTGCCACTAGTTTGTACGATTGTACCTAATACCTGAGAAACATACATTACTTCAATTCGTAGTCCGCTTAATGTTTATTTAGAGGAATTTAAACCAGTCATGAACTTGTTATTTTTGTTTGGCATTTGCTTTGCTGGAAAGATTCTATCTCTGTTTCTGCTGTGCCAAGTTCTTGATCTCGCATATATTAAACCCCTTGTAAGGTGCCTCCACAGCCAATGAAAGGCTGCACAATCTACCTCTGAGTGGATAGATGCATGAGTGACTGATGAGACAAAACAGAGACTGTGCAAAGTGCATAGGGACACAGGGCTATGATGCTATGTGACTTTCTCCTACTTGCAGAGGCCTCGATCTTCTCATCTGTTCCTGTGTAACATTGTATTTCAGTTTCATCTATGGGAAAAGGTGTGCCACATCTGTGCAGAGACATCCTACACTTCTGATACATGGGCCAATCTCCTTGCGGAAATCATTTTTACAAGTAGTTTCACTTTAAACTTACTGATCAAATCTCCAATTTCCATGCCCCTTTGGGTCGACGAATCTCTGCCAACGTATTATAATGGAACATCAAACAAAAATCTAAACATCATTTTCAGCATTTTATGTTCAGTTAATAATGAGAGGTTTGATGCAGTTTGAAAAGTTTACTTTCTCTTTAAGAGATTAGTCTGTATTTTTTTGTCTCTTTATTCAGATTAGCTAAATATATCCTTTTATAGAAATCTCGAAAACATTTAGTTAGAACAAGCATAGAACATAACAGCGTGTCCCATAAAGGATTTAGTCCCTATACTAATCTAAAGGACTTAATTTATCTTAGCAAGAACCCATAAAGAGTTGTTTTGGAAAAGAGCAAGTAAAAATATTGGGGCAAAAGACTGAGAACTAGGAAAAGGTCGAACTCCCCAAAAAGAGTAGTTCTGGAAACTCAGCGAGTTCCCTAACAGCCGCAATAGCAACCGTTAAAACAGGTGCAAGGAATGAATCATAGCAGTAGCTATGATCGGCATAAAAGTTAGAAAGTCTCATCACTAAGCAAAAGGAAACGAAGAAATCACAGTTAAAAGTAGCTTATGGCAATTTGGGCTAGCACCAAGGGCGGCATCTCTTCGAGAGTGGCGGAGCATTGCCCCCCCTGCTGAGAGTGCAGCAGGCACCCACAAATAAGTAAAATTGCACGTCAGTGCCATTTTTCTTACGTGCGCGTTTGAATGCAGGGGGCGGGGCTGAATCCTACAATTGCAGGATTACAGCTGCCCCTGCAGGGTGCACATTGGGTTGGCCGGCTGGTTTGCTACAGACAGCATGACATGCACAGTGTGCACCCAGCAATCCCCTAGCTTTGAAACAGGTGGGGGATTGCTGCCACAGGCCCCCAGCCTCACAATGAGCGCTGGGTGAGTCTGCCCCCACCAATCCTGGAGCTGCTCTCATGCTCAGAGCAGCTGCATGACTGATTGTTGGTGGGTGTTCCTCGACCAGGAAGGAAGTCCTTCCTTTTCCTGCTCTATTATTCAGAGATGGGGAGTGACGTACCGCACTAGGGAGCAGTAAATATGGTGAGTTTGTCGCTCTTGTGCCTCACCATATTTTTTAACTTGTAGCCGCCCCTGACTAGCACAACAAAGTGCAAAGGAACATGGCAGGGTAGGGGCACATAGAATGTCTTAGCTCTCCAGCTAGGAACACGTACAATTTTGAAAGCACAACACATGTTGCATAAACAAGTGGAAATGTCATCTATAGTCAATGAGAAGGCTCTTCCGATGGTCTGTATTCTTCTCCCTCGATTCCCACGGTAAACATCCATGTCGACATTTAGTTATTTGAATGTGGCTACAGCATTATAACAAAAAGATACATCTAGGAAGGTTCTCATGAGAACCTTTGGAAGCCTACTGTGTTAGCTGCTCGGCGTCCCATTGTGTAACAATGAGCTGCTCTATGAAATGAAACATTAATATCTGGTATGTTGTGGGTAGATCATGGCATTTAAACTATAGCAAGCATTTTCTTTCATTAATATACTTGTTCATTATAAGCATGTGACAGAGGAAACAATCTAAATATAGTGATGTCATATGGTGTGAGGAAGAAAGAAATACCTTTCGCAACAAACAGCACATTTCACGAAGACGTAAAGTTCTACACTTCAATTATAACTTTTAATCATCATTCACAACAAGGCTTTTATTTTCTTAAGGGGATAGGAAAGAATAAAGAAAATATTGCGGCCTAGCAGTGAAAGAACAATACAAATGGGATCTTTCTGCAGAAATAAGCAGCATTTTCACTTTTTGCAAGTTTAATAAATGCACTTTGCTCATCTCTAATTTGACATGCATTTTCTATGTTAATGTTAAAACACAGTTCTATATTATTTTGAGGTACATTTTATGTAAAAAATTTGAACTTCCACATCCTTTCTACTGCCTCTAAGATTTGAGGGTCTTCCGATCACTCAATGGTATCCCATTTTTGTCTGTTTTGCTTACTGCCTCGCCATCCATTTCTGTTATTAATCAAAGATATTGGGTCTCTTCCTCTCATTTGCTGGTCTCTTCCATTACCTTGAATGGTGTGTATAACTCCTTTGCTCTTGCCATTAGTGGGGTACTATTCGATGTACTACTTCTAGTGTCTTCGTCACCCTTACACAGGGTAACATGAGCACATGATTCAAATGTGTGGATTCAAAAGTGCTTAGTGCTAATGTGACTGCCTCAACCTCACCGCAAATGCCATGAGGGCATTATACTGGCACCCTGACTGGCTATATACAACAGATGCTATGTGTGGCTTAAGATGGTTGTGTAAGCCATAGCCGATACAAATTCACCACGGGGCAGGCTCCAAGGAGCAGCTAGGCATCTGCCCAAACTTCGCTGGAGGCATCTGGCAAGAGCATACAACAATGGATAGGAGCATAAGCGTGCCGTAATATCGGAATAGTTCCTTCATTAATGTTCATAATGCAGAGTTTTTATGCTGAATTTATTTTTTGTTGGTTCCCATTAAGGAGTGTCAATCAAATTGAAAAACAGCCAATCATAGTGAAAAATAGCCATTGTTTCATCTAAAAAAACTTTCGCAAGGCTGTGAATTAATAACAACAACATGGTTACATATCAATTTATTACTTAAGCAAAAAATTGTGCACAAAGCGAAGTTCGCTGTTTTTTATATGATTGGCTGTTTTTTTGCTATGATTGACACTCTTTAACAGCTTTTTTTTATATGATTGCCACTTATCAATGTTGGGACCTATGGGAACCAACAACAAATACATTTGGCATAAAAACTCTAGAACTGCTTTGTGGACTTTACATAAGGAACTATTCTAATATTAATGCAACATTGTGTTGCCATCTGATGTATATTTTTGATTGCTGATTCTGACTGATAACTTGTGTAACAGACCCATGTGGCTGGGTGTTTATTTGATGAGAAGTACAAGCACATATTAAAAACATCAAGTCTCCCTTACCTTTGTTTGCTATTGTAATTGAGTCATACTTTCGCTGTATGTGTAACTCCCATCCCACTCCTACCAATGCAATAGTTGGCATTTGCCTTACAAAGCTAGACCAACGTATCACCACTGGTGGATGACGATCATGCATGAAGGTGTCACACAAGTCTCAGCTTGTAGTACATAATAAGAATATAGATTCATATCAACAGCAGAGTTGTGCATAAAGGTTCATTTGTATGTAACCTTGGCATACTCACATGGTGCCCACCATGCAATATTTAAGGGTTACAGACCATTCCATACATATATTAACGCTGTATGCAAGCACCTCATGACGTTCACCCAGATTAGTAACTTGACCTCAACATTTCCTCGTCATTACCCAGACTGGGAAAATTTAGGAAGATAAGGTAAGTTTAGCTTTAGGGATAGGGTAAGGGTAAGGACAACTGTATGGTGTAGGTCTAAATTAGGGGTTCGACTAGGAGTTGTATAAAGGTTTATGGGTAGGGTTAGGGTAAGATACAAAATTACACTCCATGGTAACAAAAGGCTTAGGGTTAGGGAAATGGTACTAACAGTAGGTTTAGAGTCCAGGTGATGGGATAATGGATTTGATGGAGTATTGATATTGGGGTAACTAAGTTTTTTAAATATAATGCTGAGATAATGGTACATGAAGTAATGATAAAGAAATAGTGGTCGACAAAGGAGTGGAAACTCTCTTCAGGAAGATTCATTCAAGCTTCAAATGGGAAAATTGATATATGCTTGAACAGGTGAATAATAAGTAGATGGGAAATAGTTCAGTGGGCGATAGTGAAGCAGCAAGCCCAAGGCACAAATCACAGATTTCTGAGGTTGATACAAAATTGACCAATGAGTTGCACATTGGGGACACCTGTTGATAAATTGCTTTAGAACCCTTTAAAAATGTCATATTATGCGTGTTTGGGCAGGAGCTGCGCACCATATCAATGGATGAACAAAATCGAAGTTGATGCTTTGATGATAGGTGTTCGTGCATTATTCGTGTGTTTCCTAGCTAGAGATGATTTTGAAAGGTGTATCATTTCTTCTCCAGCTGTCTCTCTCAAAAACACACATGCACACACAAACATACACACACATCGCTTGCCTCTGATCATGCATCCTGAAAGATCTCAATGAACCACCACAATATTACTCACCATTGAAGACGTAATGTTTCTGACCTCCTCGTCTGTGGTGCTCTGCGTTCCTGCCAGGTCTGGATTACTGGTGCTCAATAACCGCGACTGCAAGAGCCGGGTGCCAGCATTGGCAGCAGACGAGCGTCCAACTGTGTAGTAGCGAGACTCAGGGAAACAGACACCAGCTGCTGCACATGCCCCAATGACAGAAAATTTCACGATTTAAAACAAAACACTTTGATACAACAACCATTTGAACGACTGTACCTCTATCTGCAGGCAAATCTGCTGTAAGTAGCAATTGAATCAAACAATCTAAGGCTTGTGTGATATGGTGCACCTTCCAAATCTCCAACTAAATAAATACAAGTATAAATGAACACATGCGTAAGTAACTTCTTAAAGAATTACTTTAATAAAATATGGAGTATTTGATCTTCCATAAGTGGGTTGCAGGTTTCATGTATTCTAATTAAATTTGGCTTTTGGATAAGTGACAGAGTTTAGCAATATTCAACTTCTCATAAGCTATGGCTCTTGTTTAACCATGCAAATTTACAGATACCAATTATTTATTGCTCCCTACATACACCATTAATGGACTAGAACTAAGGCTGCTTTCAGTCTCTTTTAAAGGAATAAATCATACTACCATGTTCTGTTAGCAACACAGCATTATTTACAGACATAGCTTATATATTTCTATATCTGCTTCATTAAGTGAAGACGTGATGCTTTATGTTCTGCTACTAAAGTGCACCTACACACAAAGGTGTCTAGGGAGGTTTCATGTGACTGCTAATAATACCTGCTTTGTACAAATCCTTGTTCACCTCTGGGAGGCGGAATACGTAGTAAACATAAGATGCCAAAAGGCAGCTCCTTCCGTGAAGGTCTTTGCTCAGGTCTTTTCTGGTGTTGAGGCTGTTTACTATGGACACCACAGATTCAAAGGCATACTGGGAGAAATTTGCTGAAAAACAAATCAGAAAATATTACTATTGGTATTTTATTGATTATCATAAGCAGAGTTGTACTTTTTAAATTGAAGAAAATATTGTAAGATTGGCAGGCTTCTTGCAACAAAAACTGAGCACCCAAGACACACTGAACAAGATGTATACCTGAAAGTTCAATAAACAGCACATCTTTGTGCTCAGAATGTCAAAACATTATCTTAATTCAAGTTCAATTACTATTTAAAATCTATAGAATTATAGATGGGTACCTATGAGCTATGGGGGTGTTTTTCAGCAAAGTGTTCTGAATGAAGCCCGAGGTGAAAAACATTCCCCGCCACTCAAAGTTACCCATCTATAATGTCATGTTATGTATGGCCTCCAAAATCATCTGTCCCGGTTTATATCTTCTAGGTTGATGTGAAAGAGTAATGGGGGAGCCATAAACAATATGGCTACTCTAACCTGTCCCAGATGTGGAAAAAATACCTTACCTGCCATCTTTAACCATCCCCCACCATGTTTCCCGCCTTCCTACACCCCCTGCAGCTGTGCTTTCTGATTTGACTCAAGGCAAAGAAGAAGCACAGCGCTGAAAGGCTCTCAGACAGCCCTGTCAGCCTGGCAAGGAAGGCCTTTATGATGCATCAACAGTGGGGAATTAGTTTTGTTATCAACTGAAGCTACTTTATAGCAGTGAATTGCCAGATTTGGAATGTGGTGTAAACAATAGAGGCTTCATGTGGAAGCCATGCATAACGAGAAAATGAATCACCTGTAATACTTCTATTAGTATTGACCTTTAGAGTCTTTTTCGTTCTCTCTTACTTGACATCGATAATACCTCAATTACTGCCCTTTACAGTCTGGTGTTTTCTTTGAAACCTTGCACTAACTTGTGGTGGACACAACCGAGGTTTACTCATAAAAGCGACCAATTTTGGAAATAAGTGATCATTCTATTTCTTTTTTTTATGCCTTTCTTTTTGGTTTATTTATCCTTTATGACATATAAGAATCACACTTTTTAGCTCAGGGTATGTTCCAGTTAGTTGTCTTGTTCTTTTGCACAGTCTCTATGGTTGAGCATCTACAACACCCATAGCAAAGGAAGCTCCAGCTGTTTTGCTTTCTTCATTCTGTTGGGAATTGTCAGGAATACATGCAGCATCTCCAGTGGGCTCACAAACAATAGAGTCCACTGAAAGGAAATTCTTCCCTATAGTCTTATTGTAGGTAGTAAGAGCCTGCACTAGCCAATGCTACTTTCAGTAACTAGGGTCCCCAGTGATGGAGTAGCAACTAGAAAATACAATGCCTACTTGTCATCAGAAATGCGAACCCGCTTTGTAAGCAGTGATGAATGCCATCCCACCGATTACATCAAATATCTGACTACCATCTAAAACAAGTCATCAACATTTTTGTGTAACTATAAATGTGTAGCTTATTGATCAGTTTACACCCGATTCTATACACAGAATTAATTGAAGAGCAGAATGCATAAAAAAGCCTAGGGTACCTGTCTGGCCCCCAATAACCATGGGTTGCACAGTCAGCTGGAACAGTTTGTCCAAAACAAGGTGCAGGAACAGCACAAGGGGCTCCAGGCGGGCAGAACTCAGACCAACAGTGCTGAGCTTCAGCTCATGTTCGAGGGACATCTCTGTGATCTTGCGGTCCATCACGCGGATAGGAAATGTAACTGGGCCTTCCAGAGCATGGCAGAGGGTGAAGAACTTCTCGAGGTGATTGTCCTGTAAAACCAAAGCAATGTGTTTAGTTAAGCATAGTTGTGTGCGTTACTTTGTCTGGTTATCCAGTTCAAATTTAACGTATTGTTGCATCGCATTTCATGCAATAAATTCCAAAATCACGTTTAGACTTTAAACTCTGCAATTCTCTAACAGTCCTCACCAAATTATGAACAGGCTCTTCAAGGATTTCATGAGTTTTGAAGCCTCCATATATGACTATGGATCACCTTACAAAGTGGTGAGAAATGATGCAGACATCTCATCATATTTAGAGATCCTCATCAAGCAGGTAGTGAATCTCTGTCTACATTGAAGCTGCGGCAGCAGCAGCTCCATTGAAGGCACTGAAGCTTTGCCGAGCGGGTGCCAAGTTCAGCCCACCCACTCAGAAAAGGTCTCTTTAATTACAAACTCCTAAAGTGGTAGTTTATTTTTGAAAAGCAAAAGATCAATGGTCCTGATGCACTGGAGGTTTTATCCCAGTGCGTGGGGGGGACTTTTCTTTCCTGTTCAAGATCGCCAGGCTACGCTGATGGTCCCGAACAGGAAAAGTTTAAGTTGGAATGTGTGCCCTAAATAGGGTGGATATTCTAGCCTACACTGACCTCTAATGGTCAGGCTGTCAGTCAAGGGTTTTCAACCCCATGCCACTGGCAGAAGCCTGGCATTTTGCCCACCCATAAATGGGGTGTGCAAACTGTGTGTTGACTTTGTGGCAGATGTACCACACAGTGTGTTAATATTGAATCCCTTGTCCTCATTGGTAGAAGTTCAGCAGTGGTGGCTCCAAGCATAGCGCATAGGCCGACCATCTGTTATGTCTCACCACAATTGGTTTCTTTGAAGAAATGGAAGGGATTTAAAAAAACAAATGAACGCTTGCCTACAAGTCATATTTTTGTAATCACAAGAACGTGCAGTCACAGGAAACATATGTAAGACTTGAGTGACATGCATGCAACAATCACTGGATTTTAGTAACATAAATTTGTTGCATAAGTGGGTGTAAGAGAAGGTTTGGAACAGTTTGGCATTGGTACAAAACAGGCTTGAAAACCTCCTAAATAATATCCCAGTGATGCGTTGGAAGAACGCATTCATCCTTGAAGACCGGTCCGGATTTCTGGCAGAAGAAAAGGATGGTTTGCACAAGCTGTGCAGGAGTCCACGCTGGAATTAATGTTTCTAGCTGCTGAATCAGCCAGATTACCCACCAAGGCCCATGCTAAAGAGGCACTGTGACTCCTGTTTGCGATGCTTACCTCATGGGGAGACTTCATTGCCTGGCAGTAGGTGCTACTTGGTAGCTGTGTGACCCTAGAAGAGCATAGACGTCGGAGTATGTAGTGGAAACATTTAAAGCTTGAGTCCCTCTAACCTGTGCCTGGGTTTGTGCAAGTGAAGTGAGAGACTTGTGCAATCAGGCTCCTGTCTTCTAGCTAGAATTTAGGTATGCAAAATCTCTACCATGAATGTCCTTGTACACTATTCGTAACCGCCAGAAACCCAAGCACTCATGAGCACTGAAATATCACAGTCTGTGTGAAGAGCCTGCATACATTCAGTGAAAATGCATCCGTTAGTGTGCGCCATCATTATTTTCCAGCTGGGACAGTTGTACCTCTCCCATATTTTTTCACTGTGAGTTCTCACAAGCTGTATCTGAGACCATGGAGAGCTGCTTGACCTGCGCATGATGACCCGGTCCACCGAACAGTCAATACCTCCCGAAAAGCAGCAGAAACAACTATTTGAGAGGAGGCCCCTGCCCACCCAATGGGCTTATATCACACATCAACCATTGATGGACAGCTTTTGAGATATGTAAATTGTTTTTGAATATAGTTGTGTTTTTCACTGTGATAACCCAAATACCACATCAAACCTCATGGAGCCTTCATCAAATGAAGCCTTACAGCCTTGCTGATGACGTTTTTGCTACACAAAAGCAAATAAGAGGATATTTAGAAAGTGGACATCCATGTATAGACTCTGAGTAGGTGGATGCCAATCTTTCTATAATCTCCTAAATCTGAAGATAATTTCTTCTCAAGTACAACCCACCACAGTCTGCAATCACTCATTGGATTACCATTCAACAATATCCTTTGGAGCAGGCACATGTATACCACTAAGCTCTAGGGCGGTTGACCTAAAATCTGGGGAACTGGGTTCGAGTCTCGCCAAGGACGCGCAACATCCTGTGATTCTGGGCGAATCACTTAATCTCCCTGAGCCTAACAAAAATGAGTGTGTTCGCATGTAACACAACTGGT
The DNA here is from genome assembly GCF_964204655.1 of Triturus cristatus. Lineage (NCBI taxonomy): Eukaryota > Metazoa > Chordata > Amphibia > Caudata > Salamandridae > Triturus > Triturus cristatus. The sequence goes on from NC_140581.1 coordinate 861,182,502, forward strand.
GCTCGTGTAACGCGCTCTGATACCCGATACCTTCGGGTCAAGTTTGCGCTATATAAAACTCCGTTAAAAACAACAAAACAATAGTTGCCAGATGGGTAAAACAATCTGGGCAATGCTGAGTAGTCCAGTGTTTCTGGGTCCAGAAGCACTGGGTCTGCAAATACTGACCCCGCTTATTACCGGTCTGGAAGCATCAGACCTGCATTTCGAGCAGAGATAATAAGGCTGAGAAGATCAGTCGAACCCAGCTTTTTTTGCCTTCGTTCTGCATAACTAGGTGAGCTGTAAATGCCCATGGCAGCCTCCCTAGGCCCAGGAATTGGGACTATGTGCAGAAAAGGGGCCTGTAAAACCACATCCCCTGGTTTTTGCATATTTGAGGCTCATTATCTTGTAATTGCCAGATTTTGGTGCTGGGATACAGGATGAAATTGTATATTACAGTCCCCAGTATCCCCACGCCAAAAAACGCAAACTCAGACACACAAGTCTGTTCATCATATTTTCAACTTTTTCAGGACTGTACATTGCCATGACTACAGGCAGTGCTTAATTTAAATTAAAAAAACACACAGGACTAAATATTTTCTTAAGAGCTTGTCACCAACACTACCAAATCCCAACACTGTCTAGTCTTGATTTCGCCTCATGACTAGGGAGACTACACTTTCTGTCTCTTTAGCTCACTCTTCAGGTTCTTTTGCATCCTTGCTTTCGCCCTTTGTGACTGTGTTTCTATCTTTCAGTTGTGACTTTATTCTTGGAATCTTGATCAGAGAATGATAAAACAAGCATTTACAATGCAACGGTCTCGGCATTGTTAAAGTTAGAGCTATTGGCATTGCTCATGACAATGCCGTTTCTTTAAATGTTTTAAAAACAAAAACATAAACAAAACTAATGTCCTGAGCAATGCCAATAGCTCTAACTTTACCAATGCCGAGACCATTGCAATGGAAAATGCTTTGACTTTCACCTGACAACCAAAGGCATCCGAGGTGATGTAACCTTTGCTTCCATTTACTAATTAGGGTAATCTAACCTGATTTCAATGGCCTTTGGGTGAAAATTCCAAATCATGAAACTATCAGAGGCGCCATTGAGTGAGGTTACCGCCTTAAACACAAAAAATGTAAGCAGCCCCGGGCTGAGTCTGCTGCATTCATGGGCAGGACGGCCGAGTGAAGCCGTGAAGCCGAGTGAACCAACAACCCGCCACAGTGCCTTGAGAGACCACCTCGCAGCACTGTGCTATTGTGATTAACCGCCCTACGGCGTAGTTTATTCTGTTTAGGCATCATGGAAAGCCCTCTTCACCTGCACACCTCAGGTTAGAGCAGGCCCGGTGTTTTGTGTTTTTTCATTGCATAATGAGCCCTGCAACACAGAGCTTCGTCATTGTAAAATATAGGATTTACAATGCTTAGAAAGGGCAATGAACTGTAGCATTAAGTGCTGAATGATTGACACATTTTTCTATATGCCAAAATTGCAGCTTCTAATTCACAGGGACGCTTTAACCTCCCCCCCCCCCCTCTCCAAAATCACTATAGCTCGTAGTTGCCGTAATACAAACACGGACAGCAGAGGGCTTAGGGTTAATTAACTTGGGCTCTGGCACATTTGACAAACGGTGTGATCTTGGATGCTGGGCTGCAAAGCTGGAGGTGGTATCGCAGTTGGTCGGGATATGTACAATGCATGGGACTGTTCGAGTCTGGGACAACTTTACCCCACAGGGTTGCTTTAAACAACAAAACTCACAGAGGTTCTGGTCTCTGTAGCATAGGAAGCAAGCGCACAGGGACCTATACTTGGGTAAGTGCTGGTGCGCAATGGCGAAGTGCGGTTAACGTTGTTTTCAAATAAAACAAAATGGGAAGGAGCGGTGGAGGCAATCTACACGCATACCGGGCCTGACACAAAACCTATTGATGGAAGGGTGCTTTATAAACGGGATTACTAATGACCTTATAAGTACTGCGCAAAAACAGTCTGCCTTCACTTTATGGGTATAAACACAAGTTATTTTTATTCAGCTAAGCCATCACGGAGCATCGAGTCTGCCCAAACTTTCTGACGGTGAAATTTCCAACCATTGGACTGGATTGTAAAAAACAGCTACAGAAACCCGTGCTTTTCCTGGAACACGAGACACAAAGACGGTGTGCTAGGAATCGGAATACCATTTCAGGACTCGGCGGCCGCCGTAGAGGTCACGGGGTCTGGAGGAAGGGTGTTGGCCGGTAAAGGAGGGGACGGGGTATTTTCCAATTCACCTACACAGCAGAAAATCATAGCAAAAAGAGGCACAGCATTAAAGCAGGAGCACTTAACTCGCGCCAAACCATGACGTCACATCGAAAGTGTACTTACACCCTCCCACTCCACAAACAAGGCAGAGCAAAAGGCACACCACTGCCTTTCTCCGAGGCAGAGACGCAGCGTCCTTTTCGGATTCGGGGGCGTGTTTGTCTTTTCTCTCCTCCAGCCATTGGCTGGAGGAGAGAATGAGACTTTCTGCAAAAAACACGCCCCCCGATCCGAAAAGGACGGGGCCTGATCGGAGTGATGGCACCTCTTCTCCAGTGGCTGGCCAGCATTTACGAGGCCAGCCAATGGAGAACAGGGGAGAAGAAGGGCGGGATCAAGCCCCTCTTCTCCAAGTCATTAAATCTCTCGACTTCCGGTTCTGCCTTCGGCAGACCGGATGGTCCCGAGACCTAAAAAGGGGGAGTACGGAGTGAGACCGAGTTACTGGTCTGCCGTACTTCTCAAGATGTAGGGGTCAACATGTTTCAGCCTTCTGTAATGGTCTAAAGGCTTTCATCAGGACCGATTTATTGAAGGAAGGCGCATTGTGGCTCCTTAAAGTGAAAAATTTCTCCACTTGTTTTGATTAGTGGGGTCAGATCAATAGTATCTGTACCTTCGGAATAGATATGTTGTATTTTTTTTTCGATGGTGCCCGGGGGCAAGTGAAGAACTCTGTTGCGGTTCTGTCACGTTCGTTGTCTGCATCTGCCTCTTTCCGCGGTACCTCCAATTTTTTTATCATTCTCTGATCAAGATTCCAAGAATAAAGTCACAACTGAAACAATGATCAGGAGATTTTAATTCACTTGATACGAACCCTCTCACACCCTCCCGATTTTTCATGTCTGGATACTACTGTCTAACCAGAAGGTCTTCCTCCGGGTGGAGGGCAGCATACACTCAAAAAGACCCGATGATGATGCTGCACTATTACACGTAAGCGGTAACCCAGTTCATGCCGCCGTCGTACCTGTGTATAGTTATGAGGGTTCTTTTATGAAGGAACCAACAGCAAAAAGACCCTGGCTACACAGGACAAGTAGTCCACTCTCTTTTTGATTTTTTATATTCAATACACTGCAGAAGTGCCAGGCAATTTTGGACCAGTACAGCAACATTTTGCACTGACATTTGCACATCCGACTACTGCATCGATACAAAAATGCCCTGATGAATGTTTCAGGACAGCAACGTTTCAACATGCTTTGTTGTAGAGTCACTTACCTGGGTGTGAACCGATGAAACAGCCTGCACTTCGATGTTAAATACGCCTTTGTGTCCTTCAACCCACTTAATGGGGGGATTCTGTTGCGGAACTTTCTGCAAAACACATAAGAGCATGCAGGGGTTCATCGTCTGCAGTCTAAGTGTGATTTTAAATGTGGAAATAGAATAAAATGTGTACACTTTTGACTTCTAACAGCAAATGAGGTCACCGCTTATTCCATCTAACGAAACACGACAGCTGATCTGTCCAATGGAGTGCACACACACCGAACAGGAAACTCAATCAGAGTGCACCTGAACACAGGGTCCTTGCTTACAGGTGCCCCGGATTAATCCCCCTTGCTTCTCTGTCAGGAATTATCATTACCGCTCAAGGGGTGGGGAAATAATGAGGATCACACATTTTTGGGGAATAACATTTGGGAATCGGTGTTTCCACGCCAATTACTGCATGTATTACCTCGGTCTTTACCATAGAGATTTTGGCTAATTTCAGCAGATAAAATCTCTAAAGGACAGGACCAGGAGAATCAATGCACGTGGAATGTGCTTTTAATAGGGAGCATCAGTAGCCGCTGACAGAGAACGAAAGTGGAGCTGTGTGTGGGAGGGGGTACAAAATACAACACAAAACACTTACCTCCTCGCCACACCTCTCCTCCGTCGTCCCTTGTTGTCCCTCCATGGCCAGAAGCTGGAAGCACACAGCCTCCCTCGCTTAAACTAGTCACAACGCTTTGTGAATGGTCTGAGCGCTGTGGTTCGGCGCTCAGACGGGGGTTGGCAGCCTGGGCAAGTTCCTCACCAGGCTGTACATTACAGCATGGTGGTGAAAATGCACAGTATGCATGACTGTTTGGCCGGCCCAAGATGGCTGGCCAAAAGATTATGCGCATTGGAATGTGACAACCACTCCTCCCAGTGCCACCAGCCCCTCCCCACCCTAACCAAACCCCAAACTTATGAAAAATAAAATAATATCGACTTTATTATCATTTTATTTTACCTGCTCTGAGAACAGTGGGGTGACACTTCTCCGCTTTAGAGGAGGAGCCGCTACTGGCCCCGAGCATTTATTATGAGTCATTGCTAATAGGCAGGGAGTTCTAGAGTAGCATGCCTTAAAAGCAAAACATTCGACCCCTTTCCTATTTCTCTATTCTCTGACAATAAGATTCGCCAGAGATAGTCGGTGTCTTTGAAGGTCAAGCTCACTCGCTGAAGTCAGGCCATTAATTTCACTGCTAGGCCTAGGTAAAGCATATTGCAGAAATCCAAAAGCAGACATAAAAAGTATAAAACACCATAATGCAGTGTATAAGATGGATGAGACTTTCCAGCCAGCTCTTAAAAAGCAGGCTTTCACAGCACTTGCCACCCAGGGCTTTAAGGACAGGCTGGAGTCCATGGGGAGACTAGGGTTCTGCCTGTTCTAGAACGGTGAGACACAGGATCTTGCAATAATGTCAAAGGTTAAACATTTCAGTCACTGATTAAGAATTTAAAAAATTAAGATTTCGGTCCAACTTGAAATTGATTTCAGGAACATATGGGAAATCCAGAATTTGATCAGGGAGCGGCTCCCTCTGAGGTAGGCTGCGGACATTGACCAGTTACTGGTCCGTTGCACAACAAGCTGGGCATCAAATGATCAATACAAATGAAACAGGAGAGATTAGGCCTACCCCTGGGGACGATCAAGGACAGCTTGCCCGTAATTAATACTAAGGAGCCATAAAAGCAACCTTTATACTGCGTTTAATATAGGCAAGTTCTGTTAGCTTGACATGAGTGATGTCATCTTGAATACGTGTGGTTTCTAGTATTTGATAACTACACCTTCCCCCATCCTGCCCTTTAAAGCAGACCTCAGATATTAACATCAAACTTCATATGAATTGCCCAAATTTCAGTCAGCTCAAGGTCTGCTTGCTTTGTAACAGTTATAAAATGTATTCATTTTCTGGTCCTGACGTTCCGGGAGTGACAGATGGTACAACTGTATAGACTTTAAGGCGATTTCCTTCAGCCAAACAGAGATGCTTTTTATATTCTGAATGTAGAATTGTTTTCTATGTAAGGCATAGTACAGCATATTCATTAGATGTAGAGCAAATGTACGTTTTTCGGCTGATGTTTTTTTCTATTTGCTTACTGGTTGTGATGTAACTTTCTCTGTCCAACCACAGTGACTGCATAATTTCTCTTTCTAGAATCGCGAGAAGGCTCACCATTTTGGAGATGAGCCGTAGTGCTCTCTCCCAATTCACTGAGGCAGACTTCAAGTTAAAGCCTTATTTATTTTAATACTTATGACATTTTATATGTTTCTTCTCTCCTGCCACACTGAGCAGCCTTTATGACAAATCCTCATTGGTTCTCATTTGCCTTGTGCTAGACCGTCTTCTGCGCTGGCTATTGGCTAGATTAGGGCTCAGTTTCCGCTGCCTATGATTTACATTTGTTTGCATTTTGAGCAGTTTGAAAATGCCTTTTGCCTTCTGTATTGATTCTTCATTTTAATAAACGTTTATTGTTTGTAATTTAATTCCTGTCCCACGTGGATTTTCCAATATGGATTTTCTTTTACATGATTTTTGTTCAGGGTTCTCGTCTTTAAAGACTCACACATGATATGTGGTATTCGTACCATACCTAGATGCAGGGCAGCAGAGGTCTGTAGATGGCCAAAGGCAAATAAACATCCAAAGAGTGACTGAAGGGGTAGTTGGGTTCTCAGAGTGGATTGAACTGTTATTCTATTGCTATTTTATGTAGTTTGCTTTAAGAAAGTTTGTCTTTAGCTCTTCCCTAAATTGGAGCAGAGCAGTGGCAGTCCTGACGGATATGGAGATGTCAGTCCAGATCCATGCTGTATAGATGGAGATCAATTGTCTAGTTTTTTTCCTGCACTTCTTCCTCTCCAGTCGATTTTATAGCAATACACGGTGGCTAATATTATGCAATCTCCTTTTATTGCCTGTTCACAGCAGCACAAAATGGGTTTTTGCATACTTTTAGTAACTTTATCTAGACAATGGAGACCAGATACACATTGTAGCTGTCAAGACACTCGGGAAATAAATTAAGCTTTTTCGATAATGGGTTTTTCAGCATGTGCTTGAGCAGTTAAGGGACTTCCCTAAGCTAAAGGGGATCGCTGATAGAATTCGTGATAATTAGTATAACAGCTGGTTGTCAAAATTTGATAACCTTGGTGTTACAAGTCTGGTTAGGCTGAGATCTGGGCTTTGGTATACTAATGATCCTTTCAGCTTCTTGAATTGCCGTGAATTTGTTAAGTATGGCAGTACATGAAGTTGTTCTTAAAGAAGGCACGTTTATTCCCTCAGTATTGTATGAGACAGGTGTACTCTTAGGGGAGTGGTTGAATTTTCACCACTGCTTTTCCAGTGATCTGTCTGCTTGATTTATGGTCTGGCATCCAGGAAATTGCGGTGAGTCGGCAGGCAGAGGTGCTAATAGGAAATGAGCAAGAAACTGGTGAGGGTGTGGTGAGGGAGAGCTGAGTCAGAAATCCAGCTGTTGGAGGTGGCGGCTGTGTAGAAAACAGAGGCAGTAGATTTACCTTTCAAGGACAATATACTGAAAGGTATGAAGTTTAGTTTGTGATGTGGTGGGGCACCTGTTGGGATTTCCTGTGGAGGTGGTGTTTCTTTTGGCTTTTCTGGTTTTAGCAGATGTATTTAGATCACACACGTCTACCTGGTCTACAAGGGGCTGGTCCATACTCTGACCGGGGAGATGAAAGTCTGCAAGTGAATTGGAGGGTTAGGCTTCACAATCACCAATCTGGGCTGGTTTCCATTTGGCTGTATAGTTTTCATCATGGCGAAGGAATTTAGGCATGTTTTCACAGACAGCTTTATGATGAATGATGTCAAGCAGGTGAGAAGGGTGGGATGCCAGACTGGAATATTACCCCAGGCCCAGGGTAGAGTATATATGTGATTTCCAGGCATGCCATCATTTAAAAGTAAGTGATCTAAAAACTTGTTTTGGGAGCCTGTTATTTACAATAGCAATCCTAGCATGAATGTTGACTCACAAGGAAATACAACTAAACCACAAGGATAAGGAACTGTACTGGCTATCCATTGCCAGCCCAGCACCACCAGACCAGATTGTTTGAATATTAGCACAGAGGGTACATCTAGAAAATGTGAACAGTGAATGTTATTAATTTCTGACTTGAACCCCCTCACACTGCAAAAGAGGAGGCAGCTAGACTGTTGGAACACTATTGGCTAAAACATAAATGTTCAGGTTATTGTGCGGCAAACTCGATAGCTAAATCAGATTCATAGAGAGAAAGTACTTGTTCTCACAGGTTGGTGGTATACAGGAATTTGTAAATAAACCATAATTAGTAGTGGTCTCCAGTTAAAAAGTATAATTCACAGTGAATGCATCTGTTGTGGGTCTCCCTTGCACTGCTAAATAACGTTTTAATGTAAATGTAAGTCAGATAGAGAGAATCTTGACAATTTAAAGTATATCAACAGGCCTGCACTAGGTAGCAACCTTTCCTTTTATTATATTGTGTCAGGTTGCTTACCCAGTCTCCCTCATGTCACGGAGAACTGGGTCCTGTGATTGAACCATCTCACTTCAGACACTCCTCTCTGGACTCATCTTTGACCTAACATTCATGTGCCTTGCCTGACCTTCCAGTAAGTCCCAAGGTGGCAAATGCTGCAGATGGTAGATTCGCCACTGGACATCCAGGACCCAGCGAGGTCACAGTGCAGAGCAAGATGCAAAAGTGGAGTGGGCTGTTGCAGAAGGCAACAATGAGGGAAAAGAAGAGAGACAGAGCGAGGATGTACAGTAGAGATGGAGTGAGGAGGTGGAGGAGAACAGTAGGGGTGAGCAGGTAGAGGCGAGATGAATAAAGAAGAGTGGAGGAGAAAACAGTGAGACAGAGGTATAGAGGTGAAGAGCAGTGAAAACACTGAGAAGAAATAGGAGATGAGACTAAAAGCTGAAGGTACAGAGAGACATTCCAATGGCTTTTCACCTCTAAAACACTCAGGTCAAGATGCCATCGAAGAGCGGGGCACGGAGTCCCTTAATGTAATGATCCATGCCTGGGGTCGTGTCCTGAGACAAGTGTTTAGGATCTCGTGGGAGAAGGTGAAAAGTGTGACTGAAAAGGCTTGTTTGCTGAATACAAAGTGTAACCAGAGTAGCACTGTGAGTGATAAGGGGAGCACCAGAGGGAAATACATATCATCACAATAAGAAACAGCTCTTGCATAACTGTGACACTGTGCCCGACAGATAATATGGTAAATACACTTTCCTTCCATTACTATAGAGCCTGTAGTTACTTGCTGGGTTAACGGCTATTCATTAAATCATTATTATTTGAACACTTAGGGGCATATTTAGGAGGCCAGTTGTGTCGCACCTGCACCACGCAACGTGGTGCATGCACGATGCAACTCAAAAATGAGATTTATGAAGACATGCAAGGCCACTTAAATCTTGGGTAAACCAACACAGCACAAATCTCTGCGTTGTGTTTCTCTGCCCTGGGAACACTCAGGCAACTCCCATGGTTTCTGAGCATTCTCAGATGTACCAAAAGTGGTAGAGCTGGGAATGTTTCAAAAAGATATGCCTTCTGAGGGAAGGCGTAACGAGGAGAAATATCTTTATTTCTGATTGTTACTTCGTCTATCTATGTTTTACTGCATTCTGCCTTCTTACACCTCACTCCTCCTTGATAGTACCTCTGGGGAGTGCATCCAGTAGTTGAAAGGCAGCTTGTCCAATGCGACAGGAAGGCAATAGGTTCCAGTCTGCAGGCGCTCATTTAAAAGAATTGGGAGCCACTGCAACAGATAAAGCAAAAATCAACAATCAGAAAGAGACAAAGGGGAAAACGTATAGAATTAATTCAAATTGATAATAAGTGTAATATTTTACAGTGACATTAATACCTAGCCTACGTTACAGTAGCAATCAAAAAAGACAAACAATGTAAAATCACACTAAAGGATGGTTTTAAAGTTGAAAAGTCACGATCACATATAAACAGACATAAAAAAAATTACTATTTTTGCTGCCCACGTAATAATTTGAAATTGCTTTATTCATAAATTCCTTTGGGGGGTACTAATGCTTCCTACTTGACACTTTCTTTTTGGTAAATATATCACCCTAGTGTGACTGTGCCCTTATCGTGGTCCAGTTTGAATAACCTCTTTGGTATCTTTATCGAGGGCACAGTCCTTATGGAGAAATGGTCCATGATCTGGTATTAACTAGGCCCAGCAATCTGCCACATAGTATATTGTAGAGCAATGGTTAAGAGGAACTTCCTAGCCTTCCTCCACTTAGCAGAGGAAGGCCAGGAGCCTCCTGTTAAGCAGGCATTTCTTGCCACAGTACGAGACGTTCACATACCTGCAACCTACCTGTGACACCAGCTCCTGGGACCTGTGCCTCATATCTTGAACTATGCGTTGAGGTGGAATCGGAGACATTTTAAGAACTTTTCCCCTCATAGCTGGAAAATTTAGTGAATTTTGGACTAGATCGACCTTTATCTCTAGCAAAGAAATTATCAGATGGTTTGACACATCTTGGTCTAGAACTCACAGGAGCTTGCAGAAGGTGCTAAAGTCCTCTCCCGGAGACAATATGTTGATAGCACTCAAAATATAAGCATGTGGTCACAATGCGTAAAAAACAGCTTGGAGAGTTCGTATGGGATCAATTATTAGATGCCAGGTGTCTAGCCAAATGTTGTCTGTTTTGGGAGATTATTAATCATCCTTTGGACTTCGATTTGGATAGGGGAACAGTTTGTTCACATATTCCCCCTGACAGTTGGATGAGACATTGCACAGTGATGTATAACTTCAGTTACAATTTAGTTTTTCCGATAGGAGAAGTGAAGCATGTTTATGCCTAAAAGTAAAGTCCCGGCCCTGACGTTATTCCTTCAGGTTTGTACCTTAATGAGCCTGAGATAAGGGGACTTCGACACACCCAAGCACTACATGCAGTTGTTAAAGAAGGACCTCTACTCTTGTGGTCAGCTTCCATCATAATCCCATTTTTCATTACTGTACCATCTCACTAATTGACTCTATTGTAAAGGTGATTGGGTGAGTGGTCCTAAGTAGGCTGGCAATATGGGCTGATGAGAACCACATTATATCTGATCTACAATAAGGGTTATGGCAACAAAGGATAACTATTGATCAATCCTGGAACCTACACTTAATCATCAACAAGTATCCAATGGCCGAAACTGGTTCCATCCATATGACATTTATGGCCTTGGATTCAGCCTTCGATATAGTCAATAGGGAAAAACTATGGAACATCCTTTTGTCTCTTGGGTTTGATCCTGACATAGAATTTCGTCAAGATCCGCATCTGAACATGTCAGCAGCTGTCTGTTACAATACCGATTTCTCCTCTACGGAGACTTTTAGGGTTCAGATTAAACATGGTAATATTGGCTTAACCACAATTGGCATACTTAATTTACTTATAAGTCCTTAGTAAAGTGCACTTCATGTGCCTAGGCCTGTAAATTAAATGCTACTAGTAGACCTGCAACATTGATTGTGCCACCCACTTAAGTATTTTCCCTAACCATGGCTCAGGCCTGCCACTGTAGAGCCTGTAGGTGCAGTTTTACACTGCCACTTCGACCTGACAAGATACACCTCTTGCCAGGCCTAACCCTAACCTTTTATACATATAAGGCTCCCCTAAGGAAGGCCCTATATAACCCACAGGGCAGGGCACAATGTATTTATAAGGCAGGATATGTTCTTTTAAGTTTCACATGTCTTGGTAGTGACAAACTCCCAATTTCAGTTTTCACTACTGCAAGGCCTATCTCTCCCATAGAATAACACTGGGATTACCTTATTACATGTTCACAGTGTAAGTCCCAACTGTGCACAGATGGACTTTTCAAATTTGGTGTTACTGGACTCACAATTTAAAATCACAACTTATGGTGAAGTTGGATTTTAAATTGCAGTTTAGAAAATGCCACTTTTAGAAAGTTTCTAGAAAGAAAACAATGGCTCCTATGGAAAAACTATTTTTGTAACAACTTATTTGATACACAAAAGCACAATGGCAATATATAAGGTTTTGCTTGATGTCAGAAAGAAAGTGTGCTATACATAACAGACAACCCAATGTATGATACTCTTCTTTTATATTTTTAAATGAGCAAAAGATAAACAGTGTATAATTACACAATAACAAATTTAACAATTTATCATGTACAAAAGATTATAAAAAGGTGTCCCAGTGAAAAAGTGATTGAACCTAAACTAGAAGTGACATTTACTGTGACATATATACAAGGTTTCAATTATTACACATAAGAGCGACCATCTAGGATAAAACAAAATATTTCGCAACACTCCTTAGTCATAGGTGTTGCATAGTGATTTGCCCTTGTCTATTGTCGACGGCGTTTCAACCCTATATTGAATGTAGGGTCTCTTCAGGACCTTAAGATGTGGGGACACCTAAAAAAGGGGGAAAAGGAATAATACCATCAAAACCAAGTGCTTACTAAAGAGATGGTATGAACCAAAACTACTGATGGGGGTGTACCTGAATGGTCGGATGCACCACCTGATGTAAAAGAGTATATAGTGACACCGTGAGTATAGTGAAAGAAGGGAAACTCACAGGGTACCCGTCCGGGCGCCCATATGAGGGTGATGTCAGGCAGTGAGATCGAGGAGCTACTGTAGAGTCTCCATAGCATTCAGAGATGTAGATAATCAGCTGTGGTAAAACAGGGACCGTATGATAACGCTCTGTTGGCGGGGAAGTAGGAGCACTTGATTAGGTAGAATTACCAATTATACGAAAGTATACTTCTAAATGCGCAGCTATTCGGTTGTACGCTGAAAGAAAATGTGGCCAACCATTACTATACGGTATCAAACCTCTAAGGAGTAGTGTGTGGGTAGAAAGTAAGGTCAGTACCTGTCATACGGTGATAACGTAGACTGGAGTGCCCGCCGGTAAGTGAAGCAAGAAAGCGTCCGTCTCTCTGCGTGGTGCAATAACAATGAGCAATAGCAGAGACGCGATATTTCAAAGGTGAGTTGCCGCCAGAATGCAATGGGTCAGACCAAACTACGGAGCGCGACCTGAAGATCAAATCGACGTATCCGCGTGCTGTAACTAAGCAACCGGTGACGGTGCAGAAGGGCTGCGTGTCACCCGGAAGTAGGGATGTGAATTGATTAATGTGTGTGGTGCCAATGTGATAGCATCGCTAGACATGTCCATGGACAATGGTGGGAGCATGATGCTGCAAGCACCAAAACCAGGTTGCTACGCGTCACAATAAATTCAGAGGCATAGAAAACGGAAGCAATGTACACGTCTATATGCCGTAACGGGGCAACAGGCCACGCTGCAGTAAAACTGTACGTCAGCTTTAAGAACGGATAAAATATTGGTGTATGTGCTCTACATTGAGTATGAGAATACCGCTGTGAAGTATATATCCCGTCAAGGCAACCCTCACCCAACAGCCTCAGTGTGTGGTGCACAACTTGTTATTACCACTGCACGAAATAAGGGTGGTAGAGGGAGAGTGGGGAGAGAGGGGGCAGTCTCCCACAGACGACTCTAAAGTCAAGCAGCATTTGTGGGCTGGGACCAGACAACCAAATCACAAATCTATGGGATATATAGTAAACCTCAAAATTAACATAATTGCGTGATAGAGGGCAGAGTATAATTTAAAAAAAACATTTCATTGCATTATATATAGAAACTGGAGAACAACTGCTTCATTGAGAACTGTATATGTACACAAACCAGATTCATGTTAGCATTTGAGTTAGACTGTCTGTGACATGTTATAACAACATATATGTGGTTCACTAAATTGGTACTGAGGGGCCTTCGAAGTACCACATAGTTAAGTGCTGAGGGTGGTCACAAAACCTCGCCACTCTTCAGCCGAATTCAATCCTTGGCCGATAGAGTTAGTGCGTTCAATCCAGCGACATTCCAGTCGTTGTAAGATCTGTGAGAGATCTCCGCCTCTGATAGGGGCTGACACTTTGTCTATCACTTGCCAGTGGATGTCGTCTGCTGTATGACCTTTTTCCAGGAAATGGTTGACTAAGGGGGCATTAGGGACCAATTTCCTAATTCTACTGCGGTGTTGTCCTATTCTTGCTTTAACTGGTTGCTGTGTTTGTCCAATATATAGCAATTCACATGGACATTTTATACAGTACACAACATTTCTGGTATTACAATTTGCATAGAATTCAAGATTCTGGTTCACATTTCCATGCTCACATTTTTTGGTATTTACTGTGAATGCACATGCAACACAATTCCCACATTTGTAATTTCCTTTTAGCTCCGGTAAGCCCCAATTTGACCGCAACGATTTGGTAGTTTGTAAGGGGGTTTCCAATGATGATCTAATGAGGTGGTCTTTCATATTTTTGCCTCTTTTAAAGGCAAACATGGGAACATCAATATTGGGATCTACACTTTTTATGATGTGCCAATTCTTTGTAATTAATTTGCGGATTTGGTTGGTATGTATCCCAAAAGTGGTAACGCAAATCAGTCTATTTATTTTAGATTTTTCTTTTGGAGTAAGTAATGTTTCTCTGGGGCAGAACCAAGCCCTTTTTAGAGAATTTTTTACTAGTTTCCTCGGGTACCCTCTGGCTAACAGTTTTTCTCGCAATATATTAGCTTCTCTCATGTAGTCCTCTTTTTTCGTACAATTACGACGTAGTCGTAAAAACGGCCCACATGGTAAACCGTCTCTTAGCGCACGTGAGTGATGACTGTCGTAGGACAGTAGAGTGTTTTGTTCCGTTGGTTTTCTGTGCAAAGAGGTGTATAGTTTCCCTTCTTCATACAGAATATTCAAGTCCAGGAAGGCAATGCTAGATTTGTGTATTGTAGAAGTAAATGTCAGGTGTTGTACTGTGTTTAGATACAGAACAAAATCATTGAACTCAGAGATGGTGTCTGACCAAATTAAAAAAATGTCATCTATGTATCGCTTCCAACAGGTGATTTTGGAGCAGTACATGTTCATGTTATTCAGGACATACTTGTGTTCTAGATGGTCCATATAAATATTTGCTAGATTTGGGGCAAAAATTTCACCCATACTAGTCCCGGAGCATTGTTGGTAATACTTTCCTTCAGACATAAAATAGTTATGTGTCAATGCAATCCGCAGAAGTGCTACAAAAAAAGGGGTAGGGACCTGGATGGGTCTTGGTCTTGTATCTAATAGATCTTGAATCACCTGTATGCAGTCATTTTGCGGTATGTTTGTGTAGAGTGAGGTAATGTCAAGAGTGGCCAACCAGTCTTTTTCAATGTCATATGGCCTGTCTTCTAGCAAGTTTATCATATGCATAGAATCTCTGACATAGGTTTCTTGTAGCGGGACATAATCTTTAATAAAAAAATAAATATACCTTCCGATGGGCTCAAGAATTGAGCCACATCCGGAAAGTATAGGGCGGCCAGGAGGGTTGGTAATGTTTTTATGTATTTTTGGCAGGGTATACAGAACAGGGGTTCTTGGGTGATCTGCATTAAGATATTCAAATTCTTTTTTATTGACAAATCCTTGATCTAGACCTTCCGTGGTTAGTTTAAGAATCTCCTCCTTTATTCCCACCAACGGATTATTGTCTAGTTTTTTGTAGTGTCTTTCTTCTCCTACTTGCTTCCTAATCTCTTTATCATAGTCATTTCTGTTTTGTACAACAATGCCACCTCCTTTATCTGCAGGTTTCAATATAATAGAACTGTCACTTTTAAGACTCTCTAGAGCTTTGCGTTCATCCAAACTGATATTGTATGGTACAAATTTTTTGTTGTTTTTCAGATTGTCTAGTCCTGTTAACACTATTCTTTCAAATGTCAGTATTTCAGGCGGCATCATCCCATTGGTGGGATAAAAAGTAGATGGTGGTCTAAGTCCTGTTACAGAGTCTTCTGTGGGGTTGTCTTTGCCCAAAAAGAAGAGTTTAAGGCGTATTTTTCGAAAAAACTGGTATATCTCCGTTTTTAGGTTGAAAAAATTAGTGCGTTCAGTTATGACAAATGAAAGTCCTTTGCTTAATAAGGATATTTCAGAAGAAGATAGAATATGTTGTGAAAGATTAAAAATGGGGATAGTTTCCGTCTCTCTGCTGACTTGGTCTAATATGGCTGGGAGCCCCATTGGTAATGTTTGTTCCGTGTCTGCCGTTCTCCTGAGTATTGATGCCATACTCTGCCCCTCCTCTTGCCTCCTCTCTCTAAAAAAGACTGACCTGGGTGGGTGTCTGTCCGACTCGGTCCAGGTTGTGCATCAGAGTCGCTCGACCCTCCAGATGACTCCGAAAACGTGACCGGCTGGTTCCTCCCGAATCTACCCCAAGTATATTGTCTGTTCTGAGTCCCAATTGTATTATAATATTCTTCTCTCAGGTAGGGATATGCCTTTTCTTTAGAGAAGCCTTTGATATCTTTGGTCACTTTATCTGCTTTTTTCTTAAGTTCAAAGGAGTTGAAATCCTCTATGGTTTTGTTAAGTTTATCCAAAAGTATTTTGGATTCCGCTATTCCGTCACCACTGAGAAGTTCTTTTTCTAATGCTTCAATTTCCTTTAATTCTGTGTTAGCATGGTTTAGTGCTGTTTCTACACCAAGCACCATCCAATGGCGTGAACAGGTTGTAGAGATACTGCTAAAACCTCCTTTAAATTTGGGATCGTCACGGAAAATTCCTGGAACGTTTCTTACTTGTAGCCCTTGTGGAATGATTCCTGCCTTCAAATATTCTGTTAGCATACGAGCATGCAACTCAGTCCTCACATGCTTTTTCTTTGCCTTTTCTATCTTATCTAGTAATTGTTGGCGTGGACTTAAGCTACTGATTGGTTGATTTAAAAATAAAGATGGACCACTGGTTATCTTAGCAATATATTCTTCTGTGTATAGGGGGGCCTCTCTATCTGACATCATAACCTTAAGAACTGGAATAAACCCTATGATTCATAGGGTGTATGGGAAATCCTAAAAAGGATATATCCCTTGCGGTGCAGCCACCGCTCTAAGTACTGATCAAAGGAAACAAGGGAACCCTACTCACTGGGAGCCTGGGCAGTATTTCTAGAAAGAAAACAATGGCTCCTATGGAAAAACTATTTTTGTAACAACTTATTTGATACAGAAAAGCACAATGGCAATATATAAGGTTTTGCTTGATGTCAGAAAGAAAGTGTGCTATACATAACAGACAACCCAATGTATGATACTCTTCTTTTATATTTTTAAATGAGCAAAAGATAAACAGTGTATAATTACACAATAACAAATTTAACAATTTATCATGTACAAAAGATCATAAAAAGGTGTCCCAGTGAAAAAGTGATTGAACCTAAACTAGAAGTGACATTTACTGTGACATATATACAAGGTTTCAATTATTACACATAAGAGCGACCATCTAGGATAAAACAAAATATTTCGCAACACTCCTTAGTCATAGGTGTTGCATAGTGATTCGCCCTTGTCTATTGTCGACGGCGTTTCAACCCTATATTGAATGTAGGGTCTCTTCAGGACCTTAAGATATGGGGACACCTAAAAAAGGGGGAAAAGGAATAATACCATCAAAACCAAGTGCTTACTAAAGAGATGGTATGAACCAAAACTACTGATGGGGGTGTACCTGAATGGTCGGATGCACCACCTGATGTAAAAGAGTATATAGTGACACCGTGAGTATAGTGAAAGAAGGGAAACTCACAGGGTACCCGTCCGGGCGCCCATATGAGGGTGATGTCAGGCAGTGAGATCGAGGAGCTACTGTAGAGTCTCCATAGCATTCAGAGATGTAGATAATCAGCTGTGGTAAAACAGGGACCGTATGATAACGCTCTGTTGGCGGGGAAGTCTCCCCACTCTCCCTCTACCACCCTTATTTCGTGCAGTGGTAATAACAAGTTGTGCACCACACACTGAGGCTGTTGGGTGAGGCTTGCCTTGACGGGATATATACTTCACAGCGGTATTCTCATACTCAATGTAGAGCACATACACCAATATTTTATCCGTTCTTGAAGCTGACGTACAGTTTTACTGCAGCGTGGCCTGGTTACGGCATATAGACGTGTACATTGCTTCCGTTTTCTATGCCTCTGAATTTATTGTGACGCGTAGCAACCTGGTTTTGGTGCTTGCAGCATCATGCTCCCACCATTGTCCATGGACATGTCTAGCGATGCTATCACATTGGCACCACACACATTAATCAATTCACATCCCTACTTCCGGGTGACACGCAGCCCTTCTGCACCGTCACCGGTTGCTTAGTTACAGCACGCGGATACGTCGATTTGATCTTCAGGTCGCGCTCCGTAGTTTGGTCTGACCCATTGCATTCTGGCGGCAACTCACCTTTGAAATATCGCGTCTCTGCTATTGCTCATTGTTATTGCACCACGCAGAGAGACGGACGCTTTCTTGCTTCACTTACCGGCGGGCACTCCAGTCTACGTTATCACCGTATGACAGGTACTGACCTTACTTTCTACCCACACACTACTCCTTAGAGGTTTGATACCGTATAGTAATGGTTGGCCACATTTTCTTTCAGCGTACAACCGAATAGCTGCGCATTTAGAAGTATACTTTCGTATAATTGGTAATTCTACCTAATCAAGTGCTCCTACTTCCCCGCCAACAGAGCGTTATCATACGGTCCCTGTTTTACCACAGCTGATTATCTACATCTCTGAATGCTATGGAGACTCTACAGTAGCTCCTCGATCTCACTGCCTGACATCACCCTCATATGGGCGCCCGGACGGGTACCCTGTGAGTTTCCCTTCTTTCACTATACTCACGGTGTCACTATATACTCTTTTACATCAGGTGGTGCATCCGACCATTCAGGTACACCCCCATCAGTAGTTTTGGTTCATACCATCTCTTTAGTAAGCACTTGGTTTTGATGGTATTATTCCTTTTCCCCCTTTTTTAGGTGTCCCCACATCTTAAGGTCCTGAAGAGACCCTACATTCAATATAGGGTTGAAACGCCGTCGACAATAGACAAGGGCGAATCACTATGCAACACCTATGACTAAGGAGTGTTGCGAAATATTTTGTTTTATCCTAGATGGTCGCTCTTATGTGTAATAATTGAAACCTTGTATATATGTCACAGTAAATGTCACTTCTAGTTTAGGTTCAATCACTTTTTCACTGGGACACCTTTTTATGATCTTTTGTACATGATAAATTGTTAAATTTGTTATTGTGTAATTATACACTGTTTATCTTTTGCTCATTTAAAAATATAAAAGAAGAGTATCATACATTGGGTTGTCTGTTATGTATAGCACACTTTCTTTCTGACATCAAGCAAAACCTTATATATTGCCTTTGTGCTTTTCTGTATCAAATAAGTTGTTACAAAAATAGTTTTTCCATAGGAGCCATTGTTTTCTTTCTAGAAATACTGCCCAGGCTCCCAGTGAGTAGGGTTCCCTTGTTTCCTTTTCTCACTTTTAGAAAGTTGGCATTACTTATTTTGTCAATTTAGAAACTGCTGCATGTCTCTGTTCAGTCTGAGGTGGGTGATAGCTGGGATTTGTGTATTCCCTCCTGACAGCCAAACACAAAGGAAACTCGGGCATATTTTGATGGGCCATCCTGGGTGATGGGAAGGAGGAGCTGGGCACAGCCTCACACTTAGACCTGAATAGGCTGTGTTTTGTCCACACACAAAGGGAGCATGCCTCCGAGGAGTGAGTCTGGAGCAATGGCTGGAAGAGAGTACCTCTGTGCACTTCAAAGCTTTCTTTGAAGTCTCCCCCACTTCAAAGGCACAATTGGGTATAAGTACTGGAACTCTGACACCATGACTTCAGTACACTTCTGGACCTGTGACCACTCTGCCAGGAAGAAGAACTGCTGTGCTGCTGGAGGAACCACCACTCTGCTGGACTCTTGCCTTGCTAAGCTGCTTTGCTGCCTGCTGTTCCCCCGCCTAGGTGAGAAGAACTGGACATGCATCCCTTGAACCCAGAGTGACTCGAAGGGCTTGCTGGCTTGCCTCCTGTTGTAAGTCTCAGGACATCAAACACTTCAACTCATCCTGCTACAGCACCTGGACTGCTTGCTGCAGGTCTTGTCCTGTCAAGTGGTGCCAACCCAGTCCTGAGTCCTTGGAAGTGGGTATAAAGTGCTGCTTCAACCAGAACTCAGGCATCATCATCAGAACTGGTGCATCTTCGCTTTTGTGTTATTCGGAACCAGCGCATCCTTGTCGCTACTTGATGGAGACCGGTTGCATTGCCTCCTGAACCGGCGCATCACCTTCGAAGTCGACACATCGCCTACTGCAGGAGCAGCTGCAGTGCATCACATTCGGTACCAGAGCCTTGCACTTTGAACCGCCCCATCGCCACAGTTTAGTGGTGAAAATCAACATATCTTGTCCACTGCGGGGCTCGACACAGACGCATTACTCACATGAGCTACACCTCACATCTTCTTGGATGACGATGTATCAAGAATCAAGGTACTTTAAGTTCAGTGGGCCCAAGTGGGTCCCTGTATCCAGTCCATGCTCCATCGCGTTTGGCCTGACCATTGGACTTTCTCCTAGTCTAGTGTGACCAGACAACCTGTCTAAGCGTTTATTGTTTCTAAGTGCTATTTTACATTTATTATTTGAAAATTCATCTCTTGACCTCTAGTTGTTGGATTCTTGTCGTTTGGGTCTTGTTTTTTTAACAGTCTATTTTTCTAACTTGTTGTGGAGTCTTTTTACTGTGTTGCTGTTTGAAGTGTTGCACAAATACTTTACACATTGCCTCTTACGTTAAGCCTCACGGCTCTGTGCCACGCTAGCAGAGGGTGAGCACAGCATGATTTAGGGGGTGTTGTGACTTATCCTGACTAGGACTGTGGATTCTGCTTGGACAGGGTACATAAAACTGCCATCTGAAAACAACAAGAAATCCATGGGTCTACGAACGCCGTACTAATTGTCCAGGGCCACAAATCCAGATGCTATAAAAAAAAAAAAAGTCCTCATAAAGAGGACGGAGTCCCATCACCCACCGAAGTGGCATGCTTCATCATCTGGGGCCTCCTCTTAACCACAACCTGGTGTGGTTAAGGAGCTACAACTCCTGGATGAATAAGGGAGGAGGAGCTCGCAGATGTTTTCTGGGTCTTAACAACCTGATGAGGCCTAGTAAAACAGAGACTAAAGCTGCCCTAAGTGTGGTGAAATAACGTGAAAAGTGCAGTGTATGTGAAAGATCAGTTAAAATTGTCTATCTAACGAAAAATATGTTTATTAAATATCATTAGATGTCAAAGACTAAAAAAAGTGGTCGACATGTTTCAGCCATTAGCGATCAAGAATTATGATCATGGCTTTCACCAGGGCCAAATGTTACTACTGCAACATTAACTTACAACAGGTAAAAACAAAATAAACCTGAATAGAAGCAAAACGATACCTCCGGCAGGTATAACCACTCAACTGATGGTAAGTGGAACTGCAGGGGTTCTTTACGAAGTGCCTGGGCAAAACACAAAGGAAAAACACAAGAACAGCATATTAATATAGCAAGGGGGTAGGGGGTAGAACAATTAGTGACTTTCAGCAGCTGGTACCAACAGGTCTACCACTGATCAGCTTACCCGTCATAGATCAGGAATATACGTCTACGCTCCTGGTGACAACTCAGGGCGTGAGGCAGCGCTCTGTTAAAACAAGAATAAAAAACATCCTGGTATAGAAACAGATATCATAGATGGTAAAGTGATCTGTAGACCAATGTAACTCAAAATAGAGCTAATGTGCGTGTGCATCAAACAACCTTCAACAATAGTGATGCGCCTAGAGTGAAAAGGCCTGCAAAGGAGCTCGCAAACAACTCCAAATGTAACTCGCTCTAGAGAAATAATAAAACCAAGCGAGGAAATCCCTGTGCATGGGCTGTACACACTAGACCATCAAAAAATGCGCAATGCATATGAAGCACGGAGAGCACCCGTCGTGATCATGCTAGAAACTGGGCATTGTGGTCTCAAATCGGGAGTAAACTGCGCGCTAAGCATATCGTGCTAAAGCGAACTCGAGACTATATGTAAACATGGATTCTCCCCATCGAGGCATATAGAGTGCGAATCAAGCCCCAAGAATAATATAACGAGGCTTGCTAAAGACTAGACATAGTAATCTCTGAAGGGGAGGGAGCTAAGCTTGGAGCGTGTTATGCAGGAACACGCAACAGTTTATGATTAACTCTGCTCCAAGTTTGCCAGCCAGCATGCAATGTTCAAGGCGAATCAAACGCAAACGGTGCAAATGCCGGCAAGGTACAAGCTGGAAAATGAGCATTGCAAATTCTCACGAGAAAGACGCGCTGCATCTACTGTGTAGTTGGTACAAATGCATCCACATCTTAACTACACACAGGCAAAACCATAACTATACAACGGCTCGCTGTACGCACACTCGTCTCAAACAGTCTAATACAGTGAGAGCCTACCTGGCCGTCGCTACCCCAGGCGGTCTTCCTGATTGTACAGAGCGGTACTGAAGTCGCGGCCAACGCCGCTAAAAAAAGCCGGTATTCACCCGGAAGTGATCATGGAGGGCGGGACCAGAGACAAAAAACTATCACATGATAGACTTGCGAGACTCTACTCCAAAGACTGGCCTTATGGGAGATGTAGTCAGGAAGTGTGCTCTCCGTGCTTCATATGCATTGCGCATTTTTTGATGGTCTAGTGAGTACAGCCCATGCACAGGGATTTCCTCGCTTGGTTTTATTATTTCTCTAGAGCGAGTTACATTTGGAGTTGTTTGCGAGCTCCTTAGCAGGCCTTTTCACTCTAGGCGCATCACTATTGTTGAAGGTTGTTTGATGCACATGCACAGTAGCTCTATTTTGAGTTACATTGGTCTACAGATCACTTTACCATCTATGATATCTGTTTCTATACCAGGATGTTTTTTATTCTTGTTTTAACAGAGCGCTGCCTCACGCCCTGAGTTGTCACCAGGAGCGTAGACGTATATTCCCCATCTATGACGGGTAAGCTGATCAGTGGTAGACCTGTTGGTACCAGCTGCTGAAAGTCACTAATTGTTCTACCCCCTACCCCCTTGCTATATTAATATGCTGTTCTTTTGTTTTTCCTTTGTGATTTGCACAGGCACTTCGTAAAGAACCCCTGCAGCTCCACTTACCATCAGTTGAGTGGTTATACCTGCCGGAGGTATCGTTTTGCTTCTATTCAGGTTTATTTTGTTTTTACCTGTTGTAAGTTAATGTTGCAGTAGTAACATTTGGTCCTGATGAAAGCCATGATCATAATTCTTGATCGCTAATGGCTGAAACATGTCGACCACTTTTTTTAGTCTTTGACATCTAATGATATTTAATAAACATATTTTTCGTTCGAAAGCCAATTTTAACTGATCTTTTACATACACTGCACTTTTCACGTTATTTCACCACACTTAGGGCAGCTTTAGTCTCTGTTTTACTAGGCCTCATCAGGTTGTTAAGACCCAGAAAACATCCGCGAGCTCCTCCTTCCTTATTCATCCAGGAGTTGTAGCTCCTTAACCACACCAGGTTGTGGTTAAGAGGAGGCCCCAGATGATGAAGCATGTCACTTTGGTGGGTGATGGGACTCCGTCCTCTTTATGAGGACTTTTTTTTTTTATAGCATCTGGATTTGTGGCTCTGGACAATTAGTACGGCGTTCGTAGACCCACGGATTTCTTGTTGTTTTCAGATATAGATACTAGGGGATTCTTTCCGTGCATGTCTTTAAATTTTCCCTTTGACCCCCGTGTTTTACCGGTATTTTTGCTACATAAAACTGCCAACCAGAAACCCAATTTTTAACAAGAGGCTTGTTTTGGCTAAAGTTCATAATATCCCCCACTTAGGAGTTAAATTTGATTCTGCTCGTTCCCTGCTCCCTCTGGTTGACAATATGAGAAATTCATTTTTGAAGAAGAAGATTGTTGGGGAAGAAATTGTTGCAGGTTCTCCTTAAAATGTATTATGCCAAATACATTTCTTCAGTTGTTTATGAAAGCAACATATGGGTATATATTGATATTTCTGCTTTTCAGATAATAGAGAATAAATGTTCTAGATGCGATTTGAGCATTCCACAGGGTATTCCTGGGAATATCGTCCATCTAGAACTAGGAGTTAATGATTTATCTGATATTATTGCCCTCCATAAACTTTTAAGATGGATCTCTATCTGGCTAAAGCCCGAGTTGGAATTAAACTGGGAGATTTTGCAGGATTGTTAACCCCATCATAACACACATAAAATACTTTGATTAAAATGTATTAAAACCTATTTTTCTCCTTTGGTTCTCAGCATTCTATTTGACAGACCTGAGCTAATAAGGCAAAAGAATTTAAACTAGACATGTAGAGTCTTTCTATTTCTGTCAGTCTAACAGAGAGGGCCAGGAGTTCCATAAATATTCCGTTTGAGTGTACATTCTGTTAAAAACTGTTAGTGGGATGGAACGTTATCTTTATTCTATGTCTGTAATCATCGATTCCTGCTGACCAGGTTCAGGTTGAACAAACTTCATTTTTTGTTAGAATTTCCTGAGAGGTGGAATGGAGGGATGAAGCTAGGACGTTGTGTCCCCACAAAACACACTTAATTTTATCTTGTTGTGTGGTTTTTATGTTCACCCTCGAAGAGCTCTTATCATACCGCTTTTTAAAAATCGTTGTTTGAAAAACGTGCGTCCTGCTTTGATGTATTCACAACTGTTGAATGAAGATCATATATGCTATTCTGTAGCCTGTTTTTTATCTGCCACTGTATTTGTAATAGTATTTTTACTGTATGATCTTTTATGGATATTTTTTATGAATTAAAAAATAAAGATTATTATTAAAGGTAAACGCAATGGGTATGCCCAGGTTTGGTTCCCATGCTCACTGTGTCACCGGACTCAAGCTATTTCTTATTGACGACCCTTAAGTAGGCCAGTGGCAGCCTGGAGTTGCTTGTGTTTGCATCTTCAGGATCCCTTGCTCTGCAATTTGGCTTGACTCTTCATAATGGTACAGGACCAAGGCTGTTATGCATTTGGCTGGTCTACGGTGGCACACTGGTTGTCTGATTCCTTTTGCTGCAATTTTCCAATCATACTCCTGTGAAGGTTTATGAATTATACTAAAGTGTAGAAGTTCCTTCAAGTTAACGTGTATATATCCACACATACTTCTATATTTTTGGAGTGAATTAGGCTCATTGGGTCCAAATATGATAAGGTGTCCTAGATAGCTCCCATGGACAGACTACTGAATTCAAAGTGTGACCTAAAGAAACCACTTCAAACTCACTTTACCTTGCAGGTCTGGCATATGTTATAGATTGGTTAGAGCTTTAGACGGACATTATCTGTATTAACGTATTTCATTGGTATAATGCTGATGGCGCACTTTTGCAACTTCAAAACAATGTTACTGGGTGGGAAGGTTTTGGGTGATGTTGTAGAGGTAGTGTAGTGTGGGAGGTTTAGGAAGGTGACATCAGAAAGATGTCATGTTTGAAATGTTTACTGCAATAAATTAGAATTTACTCCGTCTGAGAACTTCAGAAGGCTGGTATTGAAGCAGCAACAGGAAATGGCAGTGGTCCAGCATGCCATGCAAAGCTCGCTTTAAGCATTTGGTTGTGCCATATCACAAAGCATTGTAACTAGAGGGCTGGTCTCCACTTGATGAATCTTGCACTTCTTGTCGACTTTACTTCAGGTCATCTTACAGGTTTTCTGACAGACCTCACTTCAGGTTATGATGCTGTTTTCAAATCATCAAAGCTCGATATCATGCTGTGCGATGGGTACTTACCTCCTGATGCAAAAAACGATCTAGTTGAAAACATCTATGTCCATAATTGAGAAATTTGAAGATACAATATCTTTTAGTAACACCACATTAGTTGGTGATTTTAGTGCTGCATCAGTGGTTCCATCTATGTTGCATCAGATGTCCCTTATCTAAATGAGACCTCAGAGCTGGATGCTCCACTGCTATTCAATACTAAAAGTGATTAGCGTAGTATTAAATTATCATGCTGGATATCAAGATTGAACTTAGTAGTTCTAAACGGCAGAATTGAATATGATTGCCCCAGATGCTCCACTTGAAATAAGGGTGAATGTTTCATATGCTTTTACCTCATTTATGGTAATGGGCAGGTTGCTACCTTTGAGGTAAATTACTCATCTGTATCCTTATTTATAACTTTTGATGCTAGTTGCAAAGGCTTCAATAAAATATTCCAGCACCATGGGGCTTATCCTTATTATAATCAGAATGATATTAAATGGGATAAAACAACTGAGGACTCATTACATCAATGGTTACCAGAGTCCCTTGAATCAATTACTTTCCTAGATAATGAGATGGATATGCTGGGGAGAGAGGTCATTTCTTTACTGAGTCATGCTGATAATATAGTTTTATTAGACCTTACCCCAAATGGCCTTCAAAGGAAACCAAAGTCTTTGCATACATTTGCATCATAGCATTTCCTTAATATCCTTAATATAAACTTTAACAAAACCAACATTATGATAGTCTAAAAGGTTTGTGCACATACAAACTTTAGTTTAACAATACATAAAAACCGCATCGAAATGCTGATTGATGCAAACCTATTTGCATTTCTCATATCCATGCTTAAATGGACTAAGCTGCATCAATAGGTTCAAGTTTATTAAAGTGTTTCATAGCAAAATGTCATTATAAGATTGATGCACTATTCAGAGTTTATATTGCTAAAGTTCCTGCTTTGCTTGATTTGATTTGATTTGATTTGGGTTTTATAGAGCGCATAGCTACCCTCGGGCGTCCCAGCGCTATAGTGTCGGCCTAAAAGTACTCCTGGTATAGGATTATTGGGGGAAGAGCCATGTTTTCAGTAATCTGCGGAATGAAAGCAGATTGTTTTCTGTGCGAATGCTGAGGGGGAGGCTGTTCCAGAGCTTGGGGGAGTTGTATGCAAAGCGGCGCCCACCCGTGCGTGCTCTTCTTATTCTGGGGACGCTAGCAAGAAAAAGGGAGTCCGACCTGAGCTGTCTGGTAGATTTATGGGGTTTGTTGAGTGGTTTTAGTATAGGTGGGCCTTTACCTTGTAAGATTTTATGAGAGATACATAAGGTTTTAAAGGCGATGCGCTCCTGGATGGGGAGCCAGTGGAGAGCCTTGAGAGAGGGTTTAGCCGAGCACCTTGATTTCGTCCCCGTGAGCAGTCTTGCTGCGGCATTCTGGGCGTGCTGAAGTTTTTTAATGACAGCTACTGGAGTGCCTAGGTACAGGGCGTTTCCATAATCATGTCTAGATAAAATAAGGCCCTGGACAAGAATTTTTCTAGACTGGGGAGGGATAAGAGAGAGGATCAGCTTATGTATGAAATAGAGAGTGCACTTATTAAGGAAATTGCCTTGATAGAAAGAATAGAAAGTCGCTTATGGAAATCTTTCCTTATGTTAAGAAGTTTGTTCTGCATAGAGGGAATCTGTTTGGAACTGGGCATGGTGGAACGTCTTATCGAGGATGGGCTCCAATCCTTTGAACGTGGCATAAACTTGTGTCAGCAGAACAAGAGTCTTTGAAAAGCTTGCTATATTCAAAATTAGTCCCTACAAGAAATGTGCAAAGATTTTTAAATTTGTTCATTATGTAATTGAGGATATCAGCAGACTTAACTAGAACTGTTCTGTAGGTTAGTTAAACCAAACATGCACAATTGTATACGTTAGGCAAGCTAGATCCCATTGTTAGATGTGTTCTCATAATTTTAAAAAGTAGTAAATTTCAAGTTGCTTTTGAAGCCTAACCTCACCGTGGTACAAATAAGGGTTGTGGTTGTATTACTGGTCTACTCCACTAAAAGCTACAAAGCATGTCACTTTCTTCTGTCCAGGATTATACGATTATAATCGCTTACTTGTCATGGGATGTCTACCAAATAGATAACTTCAAAGGTGTTTTTAGACCAGGCGCCAATAATCATTACACTCGTTTTCGAACAAGGTCCTTTATTTCATGTTTCTTTTCCTATCTAATCTTTTCAAAATGACTTGAATATATGTAATATGTCCTGACCATGATCCCCAATAGTACACGCTGCTTCTTGCAACTACTTCAAACCAAATGACCCATAATCAACTTAAAAATTATATTTAACAACAATCCCTTTAGTCTGCAGGATTCTAAAGAGAAATCAGTGCTAGCTTATTGAAGGTGACCACTTCTTTCCCACTCTAGAACCTAAACATTATTATGCTTTGAGAATGCTCAGAAATCAATAAGCAGATACTCTGTTGGGTGATATTATCGTATTTCTAATAAATGTTCTACCTCCTGGTTGTTCCTATTGAAGGCAGTCAGTCAGCATTAACAATCATAATATCCCAAAACAATTCGCAAACAGCTTCTATCCCGTTTATAACCCTGTTTTTATTGGATAAACAGTGGCTGGAAAGTTGACAAGGTCGAAAATAGATAATTCTGTTTTCTTGTCTTAACCCTGTATATTTGAAAGTAATATCTTTGTGTTTAAATCTCTGCCCAAATAAATCAATGCTTCAGGAAATTGTACCTTAGCGCACCCACGCAACTTTGGATCATGTGTAGAAATATTTTAGGATTTACCTTAGTATCATAACAAATATTTATACATAAATCTTCCAACTTAGGTGTGAGATCCAGATAATTTATCAGAGTTACAAACATGTTCTGATCATTCACATGAATTGATCATTTGCATTTTAAACCCTTATTTGGCAGAGTACCTAGACCTCCCACAGTGCACCCATTTCTGCCCAAATTGTCAGACTTCAAAAACATTCAAACCAAATATATCAATTACATATAACAATGACCATATATCAATTTTATTATATTGACAGGTTTTGCTTAACAATAAAATATCACAATTCTTAACCAACAGGCCATGATGTTAAGACCAAGTACATTCCAAAATACCAAAGCCCTCAGTCGGACGAACGTCTGACCGGCATCGTTGTGGTAAAGGGGCCGGCCAACAGGTAGCTGGCAGTCCTGACTGCCAAATTAAGATCTGACCGCCATGAAGGCGGTCGGAAACATGCCTCTTTGCACTGAGGCTTGTGCTGCGGCCCGGAAATAGGCTGCAGCACAAGCCCCAATGCCAAAAGGCATGTTTTTAAACATCCCTGCACCCTGTGGCTGGACACGGGGCATGGATGTTTGTGGGGGCGTCTGTGGTGTCCCCCTGGTCTCATGGTGGTGGCTGCGGCGGTACAGGGGCCCTGCTAGTCCAAAAGCCTTTCAGTGGTGGTTGGACCTCCATTGAAAGGCTGTCGGAAAGGGCCATCGGAATCCCTACGGCAGTGCCTGAGCAGGCACCGCCCTCATTGTAGGGATTCTGACAGCTGGGATGACAGGCTCCTTGAGCCCGTCGGAGGTGCAGCGGTCGGTCCCTCACCCATGCGGTTGGACGACCGCATAGTAATGTGGCGGTCTGACCGCTGCTTTAGATGCCGGTGGGAACGACAACGATGTGCTGTCTGTAAATGTAAATGTAAATGTTGTAGACTTGTAAAGCGCACAGCTGCCCCAGCAACGGGGCATCCCGGTGCTGTAGACCGCTGGGGAACCCGTCCTGGCTATCCCTGTGAGATGGTCCCTTTCTGGGTATCTCCAAGGTGAAACCAGGCATCCCCAGCGTCTGTGGGGGGCCGTTGTAGAGATGAGGCAAGCTTAATGCCCAGAGTTGCAGAGTGTGTTCCTGGTTAGAGTAGGTACCGAGGCGAGAATTATCGAGTCCGTTTTGACGCTGGTCCACGACCCTGCCGCGTCAGGAATTGAACCCTGGTCCCTGGCCGATTCTCTGCTTACGGGTCTGCCGCCTCTAACCAGTGAGCCACACCTCTCCACCTCTGTGTTGGGCCCACCTACATTGCAATGAGGCCCTTAGTCTGTCAAACTTTCTCCATTGCCTTGAATGGGTTTATACACTTTTTAGACCTAGTTACAGGCTGTTATGTGGGATTTAGGAACTGCCAGATACGGCAAACTGTTGTAAACAGTTGCTTTGAGTCTAGTTAACATATCCTTTCCCTTCTCCATAAAGGCCCTTTTCTAATCATAATCCTTGGCATTCAGACTACAGCTCATGCAAGACAATTGCCCCATAGACAAGTGGCCCCCTTACAAGAGTGTTGAACACATTTCTGCACCCCATTTACTTTAAAATTTGGTTTTACCCCAATTCCACTTTTATGGAGGTTATTTGTCGAATTTATCACCAAAGAACAAATTATCTTAGAATACAAAATCAACCTGTGTTGCCTCTTCACCTTCAGAATTACACATACAGCTAATCCTCCCAATATCTATAGCAGTGATCTCAGTGAGGCAAGCTATATTTCCAAAATAGTTAAAATCCTGCTTCAATTTAACACCTCACTTTCCTTAAATCTCTTCAAAATATAGAACTTTGACATCTACAAGTATCCTCCCGTGTCCTGTCATCATCAGATTTTCAAGGAGACCACTTTTATTTTCCTTAATCTCTACTAGTGAGAGATTTATTACACAACAGCCTTTTCTATTATCTGCAAAAGAAGTCTGGCCTCCCATATGTTCTGAGTGTATATTACCCACCTCCCTTAAAGCAGCATTTAACTCCCTAAAGGCCACTAAATCGAGTGTGCTTCCTTTCCGTGATACCTCTGTCGCATTCTTTCCCGGGCATTGAAAGGCATTAATGTATGCACTGTTTCATTTACTGATGTCGTGCTGGAGTCTGTAGTCAAAGGTTGGTCTTCATTATTTGGTTCAATCTCCTTCTTGGTGTCTACAGAAACATCATTTAAGTTGTGCATGTTTTTTCTTCTTTGTTGCTCCAGCGTGCGCCTTTGTAAAAAAAGATTTCCTTCGAGTATTTGAGCTTTTTGAAAAAAAATATTGCAAATGTAATACTCTATATTCTTGGTTCTTATTTAACTCTTCAGCACCTCGACCTTCCTGCTAGCTAGGGTTCAGTTCTACTAAGGTGTTGCATCTGATGCACCTGCTCTTCAGGTGAAATTATTAAAGTTTCCAAAAAACACAGGTAGCGTCCATTGCCTGAGGAGGAGGAGGGTTTAAATGAATTAGTTGGTTGGCTATATATTCTATTTTACAGACATTTCAATCTTTGATTCTTAATTAACTACATCAATTCCGCTTTGTGCAAAGGCACTATGATTAGCTGATTCAAAAGCGAGCAATACTTTGCTGATCACTGGTTGCTTTTACCATGTTCCAAGACGACCACTGTGCTGAGTGGCAGACATTTTGGAATGGTGTCCTTTTAAGTTAAAAAAAATAAAAAATCATTACAAAATGGGCACCATGATTGTGCACATATTTATGGGAGTTGCCTTGGACTGGTTGAGACCTATCGTCTTTGCTTCTGCTTGTAATTGATCGGTTTGCATTGAATTCTACTTTTATGCAAAATACTCCATGGTTATTTCTAATACTCTTCCTCATGAGCTATTTAAAAAAAAAATACGTTTGCCAGGCTCATCGTTGTTAAATTTAATTTCTTTTCAATCCGTAATTGATGCACATTTTCAATTCATCCATATTTGAGAACATCTATGACTTTAGAGATGTGCCTCAAGGTTTAACAGTAGATCACATATGCAAGCCTCATAGTGCTATCCTGTTGACATTCTAGATGGCTGCTGATTGGTTAGACATGATTCAGTGTGTCAGCAGATGCACAAAGCTTGGTTATGAACTGTATATATAGTACAGGACTGATATACACAAATACCATACCGAGTACCCGAGAAGGGTTTCCACTGTCGTTCCTTGCTTTTGCTGGCAGCTGATGTGATAGAATGTGAACAGCAAGTGGTGCTTTTCTGTGAGTTTTGCTGGCAGCTTGATTTTTACTTCTTCATAGAAATCCGGACACCTGGGCGAAACGAGGAAAGCATTCCATTAAAACTTAGAAGCTGACTGGCATGAAGAACCAGATATTATATTTAATGGATAGAGCTGAACACTCTGGAAAGGTCAGATTAAAAACTTCGATTACAAATCACACACCGACACACTGTCGTGTACATATACTATTTTCTACATCATCATTTCATTGCAGTACAAATTGTTCCGATATACTACAATGACATTTCGAATATGTGCCAGGTTACTCTGTCTACAGTTTCTCTTTTTCCTACAAAGTACCATTTTCAGCAAAATAAATAAATTAAAGGAATCACAAAGTGCTCTAAATGGTACCAGTTCACCACGGTATCTGCAAAACTATATAGGTGTTCAAAAACCTTCACAGAAGCGAATTTAAACTCAGCGCTGAGCCAAGTACCCAAACTGTAAACAGATTGATACACATGAAAAATTGTACAATTATTGGGTAGTTTTACAAGTAAACAAATCTGGGGGAAAAGGTGGGTTGGAGATTGAGATGTGCCAGATACGGAAGTCCTCTATAAGTACGTGAACACCCATTCACTTTTAAAGTTTGTGTGTATTCACGAACATTTGGCAGACAGATTCCCATCATGGACAATGGTGGAGATGTACCCCTGCCCAGAGCAGGAATAAGCCCCTATCCACGGTGGGATGGAGGAGTGAACACCCTTAAAAAAGGTGGAGGTGGAGGTGTAGGGAAGAGGAGAAATAATTTCTCTGTGGTGGAAAAACGTTTGAAATAATATATGCTATGCTGTGGCATGTTTAAGCATGTGTAAATGTATATGCATGTGTAAATGGTTGTACATGTCAGGAATATGGGATTTACAAAGATTTCCAGACATACTCTTGTGAAACCTGGATGGTCACAGATTGTTTGGAGAAATCCTGTAATTCTTTTTTCAATTCCACAGTGGTACCAATTTTACTCCAAATCTAGATGTAAGCTTACAGTAGTAGATCAGGCCCACAGCAGATATAATTGTAGCTTGTTTTATAAACGTTGCTACGACCTCCTTCTTGGTCTACTCACATTTCACTGTCCTACGTTAAGCAGGAGACCAATAATTCACCATGGATCCGTGAGGCACTAGAAGACAACTCACTTTTGTCTCCTTCATGAGTCATCCTCTCTCGAAATCATGTCTATATTTAATAAGTATATTTAAGTGAGATTCAAAAATGGTGATATAGTGATATGGTGAAATTCAGTGATTAGGCACAAAGAGTATAGATCACTGAAAGGGTTTAACCTTCAGATCTTTATCGCTATGCCTTTCAAGTCAGCGATATAGTGCCTTCTGTTCTCCTCTTTCACATGCATTTTCTTATCCCACTCAAGTAGAACACAGACAGCCAGACAATCTGTTGTGTGGCTCTACAATGAGGCATCACTTGGTTCCTACTAGGAACAGATGAATCATCTCTCAAGATATTGAGGATAGTTATTAGACATATTCAAGTTATATTTAACAATGTGTCTTAAATATTTAAAAATGAGCTTTAAGGTTGACTAAGTGCCTCTCAGTACTTTCTTTCTTGGCTTCTTTTTATTCCATCAAGTGTTTCCAACAAAGGATTAGGAGGGCCAGGTCTATGAAAGTTGTTTAATTTAGATGTAATATGCAGATTTATTTCACATGGACAGCCTTAATAACTAGTATGGATCCACCCCTCATGGATCAATCTTTAGATGTCTAACAGCATCTCTGGAGCAGGGGGGAACATGTGGGGCCTCTTTCAAGTTAACAAACCATAGATGTTGTTAGTAAAACATATGAGTTTTGACAGAAAGTCTTATGTGCCAGCACATTGAGAGAGGCAGTAGAGACACAAAGATCCAACGTAGAGTCACCACCTCCGTTCAGATCTTTATGGACACAGCCTCCAGTCCACAACTGTTCAGCAAATCACTGATTGTATGACATGCCCATGTCTAGCCTGACACCATGACCAATTTTCAAGAAATGTATACATTTGTTGTTGTTGTTGTAGTTACTTTATTCGATATATAAAAAAATATCATAAAACTTTGATACAATGCATATAAAAAACAGTTTAAAACCCACTACAACTATAGACTTTGGTCCTTATACAATTAAAAAGAATAAAAAGCAATAAATATATACATACAACGTTTTCAAAGACCCCCATTGGGTAATACATTAAACAGCAGTACTCATTAAAGTCCGGGGGGGTAAATATTTAACTTGTGATTGGTACACCTTAAGAAGCCTGCGTCTTATCCTCCAAGCCCAGCCCAGGTATTTGGCAGTCCCACAGATGGCACTAGGGACTGATGTTTCATAGGTCAGGATGCGCAATGCCACCCTGGCAGACCTGGTTCCCAGATTTTTACAGACCGGTATCAGCCATCTTGATCTTGGTTGTCGGTATGCCTGACATGCAAACATAAAGTGGCCAATAGACTCTACGGGCGAGGCGCAACCTGGGCAGCCTTTTGAGCTTGCGGGTGCCTTGCTCCATCTAGATTGGAACTCGTGAAGTGGGAGGGTACCATATCTCATTTTAAGATAAAGGGACCTATCTTCAGGAGATTCAATCAGGTCCATAAAAAATTCCATACTAGGTGCAGGTTTCACGTCCCAAAAATTCACAGTTAGCTCACCTCCCTGATTTCTAAGGGTATTAGTCATGACCCATTCCCAATATATCTTTTTTATTGTTGATTTGGGTGGAGGGAGCTGGGTTTCCCAGGCCTCTTCAAGACCTATCTTCTTCAGCTCTGTTTTCAAATTCAATACCCAGGGGATCTTACGCTCTGCTCCAAGTTTTATTAGCTCATCCAGGGCAGAAGCATAATGGTGGAGTTCAGGGGTCCTTCGAAGCCTTGTCCAATATAGTATAGGACACAGCCTGGCCACATTGCTAATATTTTGTCTGCCGAGATCACTACGGAGAGGAACCAGCGGGGTAGACAGAGGAAGCGATAGTAAGTCTCTAAAGAACTTATTCTCCGATCTAAGCAGCTCTGTTAGGTTCTCAAACCCCCACAGCCCCGCCCCGTAGAGGGCCGCTGACATTGCTTTCCCCTCATAGACCTTAACTGCCGCAGCTATGGGCCTGCTGTATGAGAGCCTCTGGTGTTTCGCTATTGCCTCTGAGGCTCTTTTATGGGCAAGAAGCATTTTCGATAGATGGGGGGCCCATTTTAGCTTATTGTTTACCCTGACTCCAAGATAGTCAAAAGCCTCAACTAGCTCAAGAGTAGTATCATTGAGCTTGATGTTATTCCTGAAATTTTTAGAGGGTGATAATGCCATTAGCTTGGTTTTTGATGTATTAATTTTCAAGCCCCTGGTGTCACAGAATTGGGAGAAACGGGAGAGCAATCTTTGTAGGCCCATAGGGCTTTTAGATATCAACAGAGTGTCGTCAGGAAAAAGCAGGGTAGGTGTTTTTTCCCCGCACAGGGTTGGTGCATCGACCATGTCATCTATCAAATGGTCTGCCACCCCATTTATAAAGAGAGAGAACAGGGTCGGGGCTAAAACACAGCCCTGGCGGACCCCTTTCTCGACGGTTATCCTCTCTGTGAGCTGACCCTGATGTCCCCATCTGACTTTGGCAAAATTACCTTCGTGAAGGCGTTTAAGGTGCTCCAGGATTAAGGGAGGGATGCCCAGATCGCACAGCACCTGCCACAGTTGTAATCGTGGGACCAGGTCAAAGGCTGTTTTTAAATCAATAAATGCCAAATACAGGCTGCCTTTTTCAATAAGAACAGATTTCCAGTGTATGGTACAAAATCTAAAGACCTGGTAAATGGTGCCAACTCCCTCCCTAAATCCGGCTTGAAAATGACTCAAAATGCCCTCCTCATCTATCCAGGCCTTAATTCTGGTCAGGAGGACTCTGCCAACCACTTTTTGTAAAACATCGATTAAACTAATCGGTCTGTAGTTGGAAGGGTCCCCCCTATCCCCTTTTTTATAAATGGCCACCACCTCCGCCCCCTTCCAAGAATCCGGAACTGGGCATCCTAAAGCTAAATTATTTAAAATGCGAAGAATAAATTCTGCCCACAGGTCTTTATCATGTAACAAAAGGTCGCCAGGGAGACCATCGGGTCCAGCTGCCTTTCCCGGAGCAATCATATTGATTGCAGAGAGGACCTCAGATAACCCAAACGCGGCCTCCATCTCCAAGGATACCGAGTTCTCTATTACCGGGGTCAGCTTCTCTGAGACCACACTTTCCCCAAATGAGTAAAGGTCAGAGAAGTGTTGATGCCATTGACTCTCCGTTATATGATTCGGAATTGGATCGGTCCCTCCCTTAGTGCTGACATTGATGAGACTCCAGAAGGAAGTTGAATCTTTGAGTAAGGCTGCAGCCTTTAAATCCTGCCAGTGGCTTTCCTCCCACAGTCGCTTCGCCCTCCTAATGGCTTCGTGGTAAATTTTCCGGGCAATAATAATGGCTGGCTGAACCTTATGTTTTATAGCTCGAGATAGGATCTGTCTCTTTTCCCTGCAGACCTGTGAGAACCAAAGGTTTTCTGATTTTGGGAGGGGGGGGGGGGTACTTTAAATCCCCCTTTTCCTGCATCACAAAAAAATTCCCCACCTTTGCCACAGTTTGTTGATAGACTTCTAAGAAGTCTTGGGGTGAAGGGGCTTGTGAGAGACAGCCCATGAGCGTGTCTAGAGCTAGAATGCCTTCTTCCACTAGCCTTTTAATTTATGCAGGTCCATCCCGCGCTTTACTACCCTTGGCTACTTAAGGCGCCTGTTACAATTAGTCGGGGCGACCTCTCTTGCCCCAGGCCTCTGTTTGTTTGAGGGCTCAATGGAGGTAGTAACCGACTCGCGCCTAAGTTGCATGGACAGCGGGCTGTGGTCGCTCTCACACCTATGGACCACTTCCATATCGATAAGATCCGTCCAGAGCTCGATGCCCAGCAAAATATAATCAGTGCGCGAGGGAGCGGTAGTTCTTGTAAAAGTAGGGGCTCCCTGGCCATCTGAACAGGTTCGTCCATTTGCAGCTCTCAACTTAAACTCCAATGTTAGCGCATTAAGTTGCACAGCTCTCTTAGACCATTTCTTTTTTGGCGGGAGGGTAAGTTGAGGTATACCCTGCTTAGAATCAGCATCTCCAATACCCAGGATGTCATCGCTGCTCAGGGGCTCGAAAGTACAATTAAAGTCCCCGGCAACGATGACATCCACCTTGGTAGTGAATGCTGTTAGTTCAGACTCGAGAGCTGATACAACGGGACTTACCCTTGCACCAGGGGTCCCTCTGGCATAGATGTTAAATATTTCAAGGGGTGATTGATGGTCAGCCCCGTTGATGGATAGATGGAGGAGGTCATGAGATGTAATTTCCTGCCTCGTGACTGCCCAATTCAAGCTGATGTTGACCCAAATTAGAAGGCCCCCAGAGGGTCGACCTCGTGTGGACCTAATTGCGGGGACAAAATGGGTAATAAAACCTGATCTATGCAGGGGGACTAAGATCCAGGTTTCCTGAAAGAGGATAACATCAAACTTGTCGATGAAATCACTCCAGACAGGGTCTACGAGATTCCTCCTAAATCCCGCAATATTCCACGATAAAAACTTAATGACCCCCAAAGAAATAGGCATTGGGGAGATCCCCATGTCCACCACCTGACTATCTTGGCACCCCTCGTTGATTACCAGAATGTCAGCAGTTTCACCCAAGTCAGTTAAGGACAAATTGGGAACAGAAATGATATTCAAATCTGACCCCTCATTAGAGTGAAATATGGGTGAATGTGCGGGGGATCTCATGTGAGGATTGAGTAGTCAGTCCACTTGTCTTAAGCCCGAGTCCTGTCCCTCCCTCAAGTCAGTCCATGCAGGAAGCCTACAGATCTGGATTGGAGAATGAGCGGGAGGAGATGACCTAAACTCGAGCAATAACAAGTTTTCTGCTAGAACAGGATCCCCAAACACAATCTCAACACAGTCCGTGATAGCGTCCACCCGTGATAGCCTTTTTGTCCTTATAATATCCTCTCTAATGATCGATCTACACCCTCTGACATGTCTCAACCAATGTATAACTTTATTATGTAAAGATACACTGTTTTCATAAGCAGACCGTGATGGCAATTTTGGGACATAGGTCATGAAAACAGAGGGGTTAGCATGCACAGGGTGGAAATTGGCCGAGTAAACTGGGGTATGGAGTGATAGATTCTTATTGCCCCGTCTAGGGGGTGGAAAAGAACTAGGGGGGCGCCTAGTGGAAGAGTTTACAGTCGGTGTTCTTACTGGGTCAGGGCATCTTGTCATGTCCGCATATGACTTAATAGGACCATTTGTTCTAGTTGTATTGTCCTCATTATAAGCCCCCCCGTGTGCAAGATCGACATTGGTTTTCATGGGAATTGGCTTAGATGGAACAAACTTCATCCTAGAAGGAGCAACCCCTGTAGATGGTAGTGGAACAGGGAAATTCGGAGAGGGAGCTTGACTTATAATAAGACCATCGACCCTCTTATTAAGAGCCGCCACTAGCTCCTCTAATCTCTTGATTCTATCAAGGAGGATCACCAAGGAGTCGGCATCGGGCCTAATAGGGGCCACAAGATTGTCGATAGACTTTAGAGCAGAGCTTGTTACTTGAAATAGATCAGGATCAAGAGGGGCAAACCTGTTAGAGCATAAGATGGATTGGGGGGCACAATCGGGAGTCACTAAATCCCCTTCTATACCATTCGTAGTGCCCGCAGACTGTGCAAGTATAATTTGAGGATCAGAATGGGTTATAATGGGGGCGGGGATAATGCTTTGTTGCTTGTTCGAGCACTGGGTATGAAACATAGATGGAATTATGCGATTAGGGTTTGAAACAGTTTTAACTGTCTGATCCCCCGCCTGCCCACCAGCCAACGAATCCTCACAATCATTGACAATCCCCTCAATTCTTGTCAAGACACAGTTCATGGCAGCATGAATACTTTTCTTTGGTTTTTTACCCTTTTTACTACTGGCCATAGATCCTCCTTCTACAGCTTTCCTTTTACCCATGGTAAGAGCCCAACAACGAGAGGGATCGTCACAAAGACAATGGCAGCACACAGAACAATTTATACGAATCCTACTAGTGATAAAATGGCAATGTCACGAGCCCCCATGAAATTGGTATGAGACCTTTTAACGGGACACAGTACCTTAGGTCTTAGTCGGTTGCATGACATCAGTGTCCTCGTGTTAGGGGGGTGGCCCGGCCCGGCCTCCTCCGTCCTCGGACGGCCTCAAACGGCCCGCCCTTTGCCCGGGCTTAGCCCGGCGCACGCCCGCGCGCGTCCCGCGAAGCGGGAGGCACGAGGCGTAGATGAAGGTCGCCGGTCAAGGGGGCGGGGCTTCCACTGCACGCACAGCCCCTCTGTGTCCTGGTGCAAGGATTTTCCGCCTGCTGGCAGGTGAGCTTTCCCCTCGGCAAAACGAAGCGTCTTTGTGTTCTTTGTGCTTACCTACTTACTCCGGAATGTCCCCTGTATGCTGAGATACACTCACAATTTGCTGTGGACATTAGATATCTTTTTCTAAATAAGTACTACCGGCTTGGGGATGTGCTTCTAAAAATACTGACAGGAGGATGCATGGTAGACCTGCAGTCACTGATATTTCCCCTGAAGCTGATTTTTCCTTGGATGAGGCAGCTGCTTTGGTGGTAAAAAGAGATTCTCAACACTGCAACCAACAGAGAATGGCTTTGGACCTGCTGCTCTGAACAGTAAATGACCCTTTAAGTCTCAAATGTCATGAATCTTTAATGGTTTTACCATTTACTTTTTCCATTACTTTTTTACATGAGAAAAGAAGTACACAGTTGGGCCATGAGGATGACCGCCCCCTGAAGGAGCCCTGAGAGGGAAGCCACATCCTGTTTCAGAGATGGCGGAGCATTGCGCTGCTCAGCCAATAGCATGTTGATGGCTGCGTCTCTCATGATGACTGAAGCAGGATGCCGGGATGCTGCAGACTTTTTCTATCGACTGTCCCTCAATTCCTGCTGCTGCCCATGTGTCTAGTTTGTGTATTGATTCAGGATAGCATGCCCCCGATTATAAGCCTACCTCCCCTGAGATTCATGCTTCACTTCACAAATGGAGGAGGTGTGCTGGAGTCTGCCGGAGAAGCCGTCACATGCACGAGGAGCGAGTAACAGGAGCGGAAGCTGGTACTGGAGCTTCGAATGCTGGTACAGGCAAGAGGCGAGGTCATCTACAGTGTATTTACACAGTCTGCTCACCATTTTATAAGGTGCCCTTGTAAGACATACAGTTCCCACTTTCCTCCTACCTTTTCAAATATTGTGGGGAAGAAAGGAGGAAGCAGCTGGAAGGTAACTGTCGGAGGTTTTATGGGTGATTCGAGGAGTTGGGAGTGTTGCTTACAACATAGGAAGCAGTACCTAAAATGGAGGTTTATGGAGCCTTGTTCCTGTCCCTAGCAGAATATTTTGGCAACCCAACAGTGGCTTTAACCACAACGGACTCCATTTCTGACTGGCATGTTGGGAGACATCAAAGACTGTGACAAGTGCATAGTTAGCTGCAATACCATGAAAGTCTGTAGTGCCGCTCTAAGTCTTAAGTTAAGTTGTTCCCTCTATCTGCAGCCACTTTACTTGCCTAATTTAATGATTGTTTTAAGTGCTTTTAATTTATCAACCAATCGCGAAAGCTAAGGCCAAGGTTAGCCCGCTGTTAGTAGGAATGGGCCAGGCTACATGAGGTAGAATGGCTAACCCACTCCAATGCCCCACTCACAGCAAACTACATGAGGTGGGCACAGACTGATGCCTGAGCACAGGTAAGCGAGATAGAGCTAGGCTGATTTAGGAGCCTATACAGAAGCGGATGGATTCAAGTCCATGCCAAGGAATGAGAAAACTTAACCTTAAGCAGCCATTTGAGGCCTCGGATGTCCCTGAGTCTTACAAAGTGAGGGGTAAAAGGTCTTTGGTTCTCAGTAGTAGACCAAGCAGATCAGGCTGCCTGCATTTGGGCTCCCCAAGTCTGATGTAGCATCTCAATAAATCAAGGATAAGTCCCAAGAAGGGAGCACTTGGACCAAAGGGCAGGATGCAATCCCAAGCGGGGGGCCATTACAGCACCAAAAGACAGTATACCACATTCAGATTGCCCCAGAGAGGACCAGTTGCAAGTAGATAGTACAGTACAAGAAGGGCCTTAGCAACCCTATCAACTGGGAAATAAATTGAAAGCTAATGATTCTGCAACCAAGTGCTATCCAGTTTTTGCCAGCTCTGGCCCCTAATGGAAGGAAGATCCAAATATAAAGGCGGTGTGGGCAATAGCACGAGTCAAGAGTCTGAAAAGGCAATGAAAGTGGATGGAGGGGAAGGTCCGCAGTAAGTACTGGCTCTCCAACATCTCCTGAGCTAAGTGTACCCCCTGCTATCTGGATTAACTCCAGTCAAACAAATGTGGTATCAAATTTAGTAGAAGTCCCTCCTACACCACTAAATCATCAGACTTCTGGAGGAGAGAATCTTTCAGTGTCCCTGGCATCTTAGTACCAGGCCAATGGAGCTGCTTCTATGTGTCAAGCAATTTTTGCGTGTGTTTATTAAGGTTTCGCACACATCATTACAGCTTCTGCAAGTGTATCACCAAACATATTCAAGCATGAGCATGTATGTAAGGTGCATGTTATCGGTATGGTGACCAAGTAACTCGCTCTGGGACGTGCCTTTGAGAAACATATAAACAGCAATAGCAAACACTGAACAATATTGCTCAACTGAGGGGAAAATAATAACAGAACAAAACAGAAAAAGGAAAAAAAAGAAAAGAAAACCAAAGTGTGAGAGCTCTGGAAGCCATACCAAATGGAAGTGATGCAAGTCTGGCGGGTGAGGTTGTAGTCAGGAGAGAATGGGCGTAACAGGCGCCCACAAGAAATTGTCCCAAGCCTGGCTGAGGAGGGAAAAAGGGGTACAACTAAAATGATGCTAATATCTATGTTGTATAGTAGGGGAGATCAAGACCCAATGTGTGTCCATGAGAGGGTACACAGTGGGTGGGATCTGTGTTCATGAGTCCCCGAGTGTCAAGAGGCTGGGAGGCGGGTGCCGTCATGGCCAAATGTCTATTTATGGAAACTGTATGCAGGTCGTGCAAGTGTGAATCATGGTGGACGCTCGTCGGATTTGGCCTCCATGCTACGTAAGAAGGTCTCCCAACATTGCCTACCCGTGTGGGAACCTCCACTTATGTAGAGCAGCTTGAGAGTGTGGCCTTCCACTCTGGACCACGTCAGTAGTACGCTGAATCAGAGCCAGAGTTCCAGAGGGGCAGGAGCCTTCCATGCCATGGCTATTTGGGGTTTGAACAATACAAAGGCCAGGTCAGGGGAGGCTCCTCCACTAAGATGGAGGAGCATCACCCCACTGCTCTGCGAGCAGGTGAAAAATCAAAATAAAATGATAACGCATTTTTCTTATTTTATTTTTTGTTCTTTCTCAGCTGGCTAGGGGCGGGGCAGGGCTGGTCTGTGTCAGAGAAACAGGGGGGGGGAGTGGTGGCATGCTGTAAGTGCGCATGACAGTTTGGCAGGCCGTCTTGGGCCAGCCAAACAGTCATGCGCACTTTCCATGTTCTCCACCCAGGCTGCAGGCTTTCCTGGGTGGAGAACATGCCCAAACTCCAAGTCCCTCTCTGAGCACCGAACCATTGTGCTTAGACCAATCACAATGCTGCTCTCAGCAGCATCATGATTGGCTAGGGGAGTCTGGAAGCCTGGGTGCTTCCTGTTCCTGTTTCCTTCCTAGGAGCCCTGGAAGCGGGTGAAGAGAACAGAGAGGCAGCAGCACACAGGTAAGTGATTATTTTTTTATTTTACTTTCCCTCCACCCATCTCCCCGCGTCCCGCTTCTCCACCACCATTAAGTAGCAGCTGCTACTGGGCCAGGTCGATAAGCGGTGGATCTGTTTGTCCCGTTTGGTGTTTAAGCCCAACAGACAGGACTTGGGGTTTCAAGTGATCTTGTCAGAGCTAAAAGTCTTGAAAGTCAGCCAGGCAGGGCTGGCAATGGCTCTTGGTGCCCGGATGTAGGGTTTGAAGAAAAAGCTAGACACCCTGCCTAATTAAATACTCGATCGCCAACAAAGTGTGTCCAACTGTGAAGACACTCAAAATGTATTTTCCAAGCAAATCACCTCCCTTGTCACAAAGGAGATCAAGCCAATAAAGACCAGTTGGAAGATGAGGACAACAGGGCAAGGTTCTCTAATTTAGGATTCATTAGAGTCCGAGAGCCAGAGGACCAGAATATCCCAATGAGCGAGGTTGTCGAGCAACTGATAGCAGCTCTCATGCTCCCTGAGATGAAGGACGACTGTACAATAATGAGAGCCACAAAATCTCTTTCTCAGTCCAACCAAGTAATTCACAGCCTAGAACAATATTAGTGAAATTCAGTGATTAGGCACAAAGAGTATAGATCACCGAAAGGAGGGTTTAACTTTCAGATCGTTTTCAATATGCCTTTCAAGTCAGCGAGGAAGAGGAGGACTTTTAAACAAATGATTTTTGACTTTTGACTTTTGCTCCTTGGGTGCTCAGGCTATGCTGCTTCACCCAGCTAAGGTAAATGCTCTTGCAAAGGAGACGTTTCATATTTTACTGATACAGACTCTTCCGAACTGCTATTTAGCGACTTTCAAATCTCCCTGGGGGGCGGGGGTGGGGGGGGGGCTAGAGGGTTAATTTAGGTGTTGTTCCAGTTGTTAAGTTGAGACAATCAATCCCACCTTCCCTGTTTTGTTGTTTAGAGTGCTTACGTTTTTTTGCCCCCCCCCCCGTTTGTTTTCCTAAGTGAACTTTGTTATTTAAGAATTCAGGAATTCGATTTCTTTTAGGGAGTACTAATGCCCGTGGTTTTGTTGGATGGGGTTTGCTGGCTTACAGCAGAGCCCTAATTATTCTGTAAACGTTTTTGAGCAAGTTAGTGGACTTTAGAGCACTAAAGTAGAATATTATTTGGCAGTATATGTCTCTTTCTTATTTCCCTGGCTTCAAGCGCAGCATGGTAGAGAGGAAGGGCAGTGGTTCTCCTCCTCTCTTTTTGGCCTATCACCAGTGCATACTAGCGATAGCCATATGTAGGATGGGAGGAAGTCTGGTGAGGGGAGGGTGGGTCCTCGATAACGATGTTGAGGTTGGGGTAAGGTCCGGGAGGGGCAGGGATCAACAAGTAGGGGGCGGGAAGGGGTGTTGGGTATTATAAAGTAGGAAAAAAGGTTCATAAAAAATGTTCTGATGGCACATACTATTGAGCAGGTGTGGTCTCGCTTGCAGAATCAGGTCCTTCTATTCTGTACCAGATTTAGATGCATCAGCTTAAAATAATTTATTTGAATGTTAATGGAATCAATAATTTCCACATGAAAAGCGCATTAGTGTGTTGGGCAGCCAGTAACAATAAGCCATTCTTGCTGCTTCAGGAGACCCATCTCAAAAGCTGATTCAAAGTAGGGGCTCATTTTTGGACACCCTTCAAAGAATTGGCAGTATCGTCGGCTTCTGCCATGCATGGGGGAGTTGCAAGTTTAGCTTCCAATAGGATGTCATTGTCCATCATTAAGACCCTTCATAAAAGGAGGTGGGCAGTTGCTGCAGTTAATGTGCAAGTGCATGTTTTCACTGTTGTTTCATACTTTGGCCCAATCGAAGATAACCCTATATCACTCTACCAGTTGAGACAGGCTTTAGTGGATTTTTCCAAACAAATCATTATTGATGGCAATGCTAATGTGCTCCAATCTATTGCCCTAGATACATCCAGAACAAGCATTGAAAATGCAATAGGTCTCGCTCTCGTTTAAGTTAAAGCAATTCTGTTTGTAATTAGGTGGCTTTTTAGCTTTGCTTGTCTTAGTGTTTTCAAACTTTCATGTACATAACATGCATATGTATGCATATATATTTATGTATGCATGCATTTATATTTGTATTTATATAGATATGCAGA
The DNA here is from genome assembly GCF_964204655.1 of Triturus cristatus. Taxonomy (NCBI): domain Eukaryota; kingdom Metazoa; phylum Chordata; class Amphibia; order Caudata; family Salamandridae; genus Triturus; species Triturus cristatus. The sequence continues at coordinate 861,227,137 of NC_140581.1, forward strand.
TGTATATATATGTTTATATATGTATGTATAAATATATATATATACATATACATATATATAAATGCATATGCATTTAAATATATATGTGCATATGTGTGTGCGTAGAGAGGTGTAGAGAGGTAGAGAGTGGTAGAGAGGTAGAGAGTAGAGAGTAGTAGAGAGAGAGGCAGAGAGAGAGGTAGAGAGAAGTAGAGAGAGGTAGAGAGGTAGAGTAGAGAGTGAGTAGTAGAGAGTGAGTGGTAGAGAGTGAGTAGTAGAGAGTAGTAGAGAGTGTAGTAGAGAGTAGTAGAGAGTGAGTAGAGAGTAGTAGAGAGTGAGTAGTAGAGAGCAGTAGAGAGTAAGTAGTAGAGTGTAGTAGAGAGTAGTAGAGTGAGTAGTAGAGAGAGAGTAGTAGAGTAGTAGAGAGTGAGTAGTAGAGAGTGAGTAGTAGAGAGTGAGTAGTAGAGAGTACTAGAGAGTAGTAGAGAGTGAGTAGTAAAGAGTAGTAGAGAGTGAGTAGTAGTGAGTAGTAGAGTAGTAGAGAGTGAGTAGTAGAGAGTAGTAGAGAGTGAGTAGTAGAGTGTAGTAGAGAGTAGTAGAGAGTGAGGAGTAGAGAGTAGTAGTGCGAGAGTAGTAGAGAGTAGTAGAGAGCGACGAGTAGAGAGTGAGTAGAGTAGAGAGGAGTAGAGAGTAGTAGAGAGTGAGTAGTAGAGAGTGAGTAGAGAGAAGTAGAGTAGTAGAGACTGAGCAGTAGAGAGTGAGTAGTAGAGAGTAGAAGAGCGTAGTAGAGAGTGAGTCGTACAGAGTAGAGTGTAGTAGTAGAGAGTAGTAGAGAGTGAGTAGTAGAGAGTAAGCAGTAACAATCCACTAACCGGCTACCTCTCCAATCACTCATTGAAGTAGAGGCTTGTCTTTGACCCTGTACAACTCTCGGCTGCGTTCATGATTGCGCCACACAGATACCAGATACATGCCGCACTAAGCATGTAAGGACCCGTACTTTCCCATTATAAGTACAGGCCTGCTAGACACAGCAATCTTGAGGTTATCTATCAGTGGTATAATCCGCAAAAACGTGTGCTCCCCTTGTAAAGCTTTGGTGAGCTTAACTTCTAATATAAGATGTTCGCCCCGAGGATTTACAAATGACCATGTTTTGCACCTGCTTTTTGGAAGTCTCCCTCATAACATGGGTGCCAGTTGGCAGCAATGGCGTCGGATTGGTTTTCACTGGCCCTCTTTGTACAATGTACAGCATTAAATCATGAGTGGAAGCAGATTTCCGTTATTCCTCCATTCCGCCTGGGATCCGCATAGCCTCATGCTTTTAATATTTTAATTAGAAAAGTGTCTGTCTCATTGCTCTCACAACGGGACTGGATAGGAGCCGAGCACTGCCCCCTCAGCCCCGTGATGCAAGCCTAGCTGGGTGACACAGTTGCGTTATGAAATCAGCCCGCCCTGTCACGCCTTGATCAAAGGGGCCCGGCTCCCTTCCAGTAAAGCCATGGCGGCCTTCCCGTAAAGAAGAAAGGTGAAATTTCCCGTGGTGTGAGTCAGTGTTTGGGAACGGTCTGTGTACGGCTGGCATGACAGGAACAAGGGAGATCGGCTGGGCTGGCGCGCAGTGCACGCGCGCACGTGCATGGCGCCGTGCTTTCACTTTAAACTGCGTTTAGAGTGAAAGCACGCGTGTTCAACAAGATGGCGGCGGACTGTCCACTGTCCTTACATGCACGCGCATGCTGTTAGGTTTGGACAAATGGCGCGAGCAGCCATCTTTGTCCATCCCCGCGCGTGCATGTAAGGCTTTCGGAGAATTGATTCCAAAAGGTTCTCGCAATAGCGAGGGCAACGCATGCGCTGCTTTCGCTAGGCGAGACCTAAAAAGGGGTTAGCAAAAAAACAAAACGTTTTCGCTTTAATTCCTCCAGCTTCTGAATCGTGATCTTTGTCTGATAGATTTGTGGAGAACTAGCAACCCCTCAGCTGAGCAATATACTTATTTCTCTAAAAGGTTCCTATCAGCCACTAAAATTGATTTTTAACTAACCTCACATTTACGGCAAGATGAGCACTGTAGATTTCTAGGCACACACAGACACCCTTTTTGGTCAAAAGGGGAGGGAACAAGAGGCTACGGGGAAAACAGGGTAAGCTGGCCTCCAACCAACATGTAAAACACAACGAGAATCTACCCTGGCTCAATGTCTCATCCTTAGTGAAGGTTAGCGCACATTTGTGCCCATGGTTCAAGTGGTGTTGGACATCTCAAAAAAATAAATCTATGGACTGGCCTCACACACCACCAGGTGTCATGCTTCATCATCGGCTGTCCTCGCCCTTTAAATACCATGTTTGATAAAGGGCGGGCCTACACCTGGAGACAGGGAGGCACTTCTAAAACTAAGGGGCCCATTAGGATGGCGGTCGGAAAATCTCCCCACCCGCCATTGTAGCGGGAAAAGACCGCCCGCAAGGACCGCGGCATAACCGCCGGTCCAATTAGGATGCTCCGCAGTTGAAATCCGACCGCGGCGGTTTGATTCTGGTGCTTAACATTGTGGCGGTTGCTGATGGCAGCAGCACCGCCGCAAGGTCAAAAAGAGCAGGTCCTGCATATCCCTGCACTGCGTGGCAGGCACTGTACAGTGCCTGCGACCTGGTACAGGGACATGTAGGGGGGTACCATGGGTGCCCCCCAGTGCACCCACACCCCCCCAACACATTGGGGGCCCGCAATGGGCCCCCGGAGACATTCTCCGCATGCCTTTCCATGGCAGTTCCACCGCCGCGGAAAGGCTGGCTACTGCCGGCATCATAATCATGCCAGCGGTGCTTGGCCCTGCTCTGCAACAATTGTAGCGGTCCAGCTCTGCCCGCCAGACAAGCGGGCGGACTGCAACCGGCAGAAAAGTGGCGGGCGGAAAATCACACCGCGACGGTCACGACCGCGATACTATTCGGACCGGCGGTTTTACGGGTTTCAATGGCGGGCGGTTTGGCCGCCGCCGGTCCGGCGGTTGCACAGCCGGAGGCCATCTGCCTGCCATCCTAATAGACCCCTAAGTGGGGGCCCGTGCTGAAAATAAGTGAGTGAGTGATGTCTAAAAATCGATGTACAATCCTGTGGGAAATTTAAATGATGCCGAGTGTGCTCGATATTAAAAGAAATGGTGGAGACTAGGGGGTCTAGTACCCCATCTCCATATGTGTTGCCAACATGTTTCTGCCGTTGAGGCCTGGAGGGTCCATGGCATTCATCAGGGCGTAAGTAAGAAAAAGGGCTCCTATCTTGTCTCTATCCCCCAGTCAGGCACAGATGGGCTCGCTTTTGGTGCATCCGTGCAGCTATGGTCATGAAATGGCCGGCGAGCTCTGACTAGCCCCGTCTATTTTGGCATGATTGGTTCAATCCAATTCAGATTTGAGTGCAAGTACGCAATTTAAAAATAAATTCTTTAACAATAAAGTGTTCTTTTTTTAAAAGCTAAAGGCGCAATTCCCCAATTCTTCAAGTATGCGACTAAGATGTGGCTTGTGTGTTCGCTGCTACCGGCGCTTCAATGCAGCTAAGTCATTAAATGGCCGGGGAGCACTTACTAGCCTCATCCACCTCGGCTCTGATTGATTCCCTCAATTCAAATTCAAGCACAAGCAGCGCAATTTAAAAATAAAGTTTTTTTTAAAACACGCTTGTTTTTTTAAGTAAAGGTGCAATTCTTAAGTTCTTCAAGTATGCGACTAACTTGCAGCATATGTGTTTGCAGTTACCGGCGTGCCCGTGCAGCTGCGGCTATTAAATGGCCGGGGAGCTCTGACTAGCCCCACCCACCTTGGCACTGATTGGCTCCCTCAATTCAAATTCAAGTGCAAGTAGCGCCATTTAAAAAAAACCCTGTTTTTAACAATAAAGTACTTGTTTTTTAAACACTATCGTGCAATTCCTCAATTCTTCAAGTATGTAACTAAGATGCAGCTTGTGCATTTGCTGTTACCCTGATGATACGACCATTTGAAACAATTGACAACTAGCCGCGGTCGGTAGTAGGAGTAACTGCAGGGCGGTGACGTGGGGAGGAGGGTAGTAAACTATGGATTACAGAGGTTTACAGGTAAGTTAACATATAAATTAATAAAACAAATTTTGTTGCGTGCACTGCATCCCCAAATGCGATGCTGTGCACGCAACGAAATTCATTTTTATTAATTTATATGTTAACTTACCTGTAAACCTCCGTAATCCATAGTTTACTACCCCCCTCCCCACGTCACCGCGCTGCAGTTACTCCTACTACCGGCCGCGGTTGTTGACAACTTTGCATAATTAGGGGGGCAGAAATTCAACAAATCAAAAACTGAGCTCCTATTATTTAATTCTTCACCAAGCATTCTTCCCAGGGATTTGGCTGCCGGTCATAACAACAATCCTAAGAGATATTTGGGTATCTTGTTTTCGCAAGAGGTAAATGTTCTATAACGGGTAAACGTTCATCCACTAATCTCCAAAATTCAATCACTTTTAATTAGCTGAGTCGTTTGCCAGGCTTCATAGTTGGCAGAGCTGAATTGATTAAAATGAAGGTACTACTGCTAGTTTCCTTCCATCTCTCTGCACTCCTGACTGCAGTCCCTGAAAAGTTCCTCAAGGAAATAGTTCATTCTTGTGGAATAAGAACTCCTCCCCTATAAGCATTAACATTGAGAAGATTGGATTAGCTGAAGAGAAAGGGGGTTGACAGTCTCTAATCTGCGTTATTATCAAGCTAATTTTCTTACTCTTATCCCCAGGCTGTTTAAGCTAGGTGTTTCTGTGTTTGATAATTTCTTCCTCTGTAACATTTTTAATACATTTTACTACCCTTCTGGTAAACTATAACCGGTCCATAACCACTAATTGGTACATTATCAAAGCCTGAGCACATATGTTTAATGGCTTAGAAAGCTATATCATTTTTTATCAATACCCAATGTATACGCTCAAACAGTCGATGGTATGCTCCCAGGAATGACAAAAGGAGAACTCCAATGTTGGGAGGCGCTAGGTTTGGCCAAAGTAGGCTGCTTGATCTCGCTACCCGAGATCATTTACAGCTAAAAATTGAAGGTTGGGGAATATGGCATCAATTTTCACTCAATCAGGCGCTAGATGCTCTGAAGAACATAGATGTGCACGGATTTGAAAGATCTTGAGTAATGGTCGACCACATTTTTTGAAATCGCGCTTTGTGCTGAAAGTTAGTTACTGAGTTTTCTTTCTTCACACTAAAAGGGCTACAGAAATTGTTATACATGAACCAAAAACTAGAAATTAGCAAAGGGAAACGTCTACTGAGATTAGCTCCCAAGATTGGGAGGAGGTAATTCAACACTACAACGGTAAGTGGGGCAATTAAAACCAATATACACTGGTGTTTCTGAATACATGGAACAATGAAATTCCATTCACTTGTCCAAGATGTGGAGAGATGGGCACCTAGCTCCTCATGATTTGAACATGTGAAGTATTGCGGGTCTATTGGGAAAGAGTCTTGTCTTGACAGCTATTTGCAGTTGCATACCTGAGGTAAAACTGCCAGATGCTCTTGCTATTTTAATTGGAGGCTCAAGACATCTAAGACTACCTTCAAAGTGGGCAAGGATGGTTTATCGTCATTTTGATTGCATGGTCTGCCATTACAGCCCATTGGCAATGAGCCGCTCCTCTGTTGTTTAATCAATGGAAATATAAACTGGATGCCGTCCACAAGAAAGAGAAAATCTATTCCAGAAGTGTTGGCATGCTGCCTGAATTTAATAAGATAAGGTTTTTTCTTGATAAGCTGTAGGTATATATGGTAGCTTCTTATACATGATTTGTACGTTGATTTATTGCTCTTATTATAGATGATTCCAGTTATTTTTATTTGTATTATTGCAGAATTTGGGAGTTTGGGTGTCTTTCTTCCAATCCCCTTAACACAATTTTAAAGGGTTAGCTTTGGTCTGGCTTGATCTTGTTCTGCAAAAACGACATGTAAACTGTAATAGTTAATGATATGACGGTGAATTAAGCTGTATTTTGTATCTTGTATTAGTGTGGTAACGTTTTTTATGATGTTGTTTAGGACAGGCTCGTACATAAATTATACTCTGTCATTGTTCTATAAATCTTATAATTTAAGATGAATTACTCTGATAGATTTAGCGTGTGTGATTCAATTAAAGTAGCAGAGATCTTGGATTTCGGTGGCTTTCTCAAAGTAATGGGAGGGTTGTGTGGGTGCTGCGGAGAACGAGCCCAACAATAATAACTAAAGAATAGTGTGGAAGACATCAAAGGTATGCTCTTTGCATGAGGCATGGATGGTGCCACGATCTACTGGGTAAAACCCAGGCCCTACACAGAAGACAGGAAGAAAGATCAGGAATGCTGTTCCAGGAAATTTTGGATCTCGGATAAATGCCACAAGAGAGACCGGTAACTCAGAAAGAGGCTAGACAAATAAGTGGGTGGCTCAAGTCACAAGCATCGTTTCGTCACAAGTCGCAAAAACCTGAGCTTCAAATTCTGCAAAAGTGATTTTATTGCTGGCAATTATTGCCATTTTCTTGACTTTTGTATTATTGTGTCTGTTGTTTTGCTGATTTCTGACTACTATTCCTAACGCTTTACAGTTACATACATTTCTGTGTGCTCAATACATATAAATACTTCTGTCTGATTCTTTGTAAATTTAGGGTAATAATTGGACATATTAGACTACATGTTGGAATCAGGGTATTATAATACAGTGATCTTATTCTAGCAATTCTTCCTGTAGACATGTTTATGCACTCACCGGTTGTGATATGTAATGGCTGTGTACAACTCCTGTACAAATTCTGGACCAGATGACTTTCCAAAGATGACCTACAATACATATTGAAAGAATTAAGCATATTAGCACAACACTGTGTCTCTTCCATGTTGATGTTTTACAATGTCAGAAAATGTACTCTTTATCAGCATGTTGTAATTTTTGAGGAGCAAATGGAGGCTTGTTAGAATATGATTTGTCAGCAAGTAGAACCAAGCAGTTTCCACAGGTATACCAAAAATCTGGCAATTTCTTTCACCCTTTACCAGAGATTTAAAAACTTCGAAGTTAATCGAGTTAAACTAATTATACAATAAAGCTTTAAAACACTGTAATAATCAGGAAATCAAATAAATACATATTTTTAAAAAAGAAGCTTAAAAACGCAAATCTTTAAAAATCACAAATTAATTAAAAAACATATATACAAATCACATATAAGGTCCTCAAAACTACAGCACCAAAGAAATCAACATTAAACGTAACAGAAACAAGATGTTATAATTGTTTTATTTGGAGACTAAAACATTAGAAGTGCAACAACTGTGGTCCAATTGATTATTATGTCTTTATTAAAAACAAATATAAGTTTTACATAAGGGTATATCATCCTCTAGAAAATTGTTCCTGAAACATTTCCTCCAGATCACCAGCCACCTAGGACATCAGTGTGGCATGTCCTGTTGTAATAACAGTGTTATTTCAAATACTACAAATTTGCCTATTCAGAGGAATATTCCTCCCAGCATAAAGTCTTTAATTTGGACAAAGTGACACATCGTACATTTTTTCCTGGCCAGTCACAGGGCAATGCACGCCACAGCCAGGGGTCACATCTGCCTATTGCCACTCTTTCTGTGCCACTTTTTTAATGACTCAGAATATAACTTTTCCACAACACGGAGCAAGAATTTGCTTCTCCTATTACTCTTGAATGTTCTAATATCTCAAGGGGGGTATCCCAAAATGTATGTGGTTCAAACCTCAGGTGCTAAAGACATTCCTCTGACATTCCAGAAGTACTCAATCAATATTCATTATGATTTTCTGAACTTACTTAAATCGACTTTTGATTAGATTATGGATGACCTGTATCACTTCCATCTCTGCAGAACTCCCTTTTTGTGCAAGCTGACTTATGAGTTGTGTGGACTTTATCGCACCCAGTACACAAACACACCAGTACCCAAACAGCCAAGAGATGAATACTTCTCTTGTATGATCCAAGAAATGACTGTCAAAGTCTCAAGACAATCCATGAAAGACACTGGTCGAAAAACGCAAATGTTTGCAAGAGGCAGATCCAAAGCCTAATATAAGTATATTAGAAAGAATACAGTTCACAGCTATGCTGCAAAAACACCAGGCCTGGAAAAGTACTCTATAAATTGACATATATTGGCAACATGCCACAGTCAAAGATGCTCAGCCACACTGCAGCTTTTACATGCACACGTCATCAACATAAACATTCCCTTCACTCAAGCAATGTGTCTGCATACAGGGAACCCACAACACACACATACAAAAGATCCCCAAAACAACTCATATTTTAATATCTTGCATGTGACTGTATAAAGTCAGATATATTTTAAGCATGCAGAGAATTACTGTAGAAATGCATAGAGATTTTTTAATTCTAGTTTTGTAAGTGATGTTAAGAAGCCTTCTATTTTTCAATGTACTTCAGTGTCACATTACATGAATATGTGGTTGTTAAATAATACATAAATGCAGATATGATCTTTTGCCACCTTCTCCAATTATCAGGCTTGTGTTACTCCACAGGAGGGATTGTTGCTTCTTATTTAGGCAGGTCGGTTGTATTCCCTCTGTCCTTTTCAGCATTGTCAACAGACCTAAGCACTAGCATTATCTTACTGTGGGATAAAGCAGCATCTTTGCTGATAACACACTCAAGTGGTATATGTCTTTGAGGAACACTGTCTCTGGAAATGTAGTGGTCTTAACTATAATGCCACAATCCAGATGGTCGAAACCAGTTGGGAAAGGAAGAATGTGTGGCAGAAATGAGGAGCTATTCAGAAAGTTTCACTATATTCCCATACGTTTAAATGGGTTTCCATTGCAAACCATCACAATGAAGGCCTCATTGGCATATATTATAAAATGGGTACATCCATTTCTATCCTTAGTTTTCCATTTTCCAATCCTGACATTTTTGTGATGTTTCTGCAAAAATGTTTCTTTTTGCACTATTTCATTAGCTCTGAAAATTGAGTTAGGGCTTTATAATATTGGCATGTTTGTGCACCTCAAGCTTGCCAAAAGGGGTATTTAGCTAAGTTCCAACTCTATATATTTGAAATTCACTAAAAAAAAGCCAGCATTCTGCATGTAATTTGCTATTTGTATGGCAAAGTGTGACTTTTGTTAGGACTTGCACATACACACAGTAGTAATTTGTAACTTTGGGCTTTTTCGATGTTAAATGTGCACCAGTTAGAAACTTACATTCTAAGAGCTCGACTGTGGGTCATGGCGAGGCTGCACGTGCTCTAGATGCTCCCTACAGCAACATCACAATTAAAACACGTTTTATGAGATTTTCCCAGACATTCCAAAGGATCCACGTGATTCGTTCGCATCTAAAGAGTGAACACTGTGCAGGATTTCTTACATAATTGACCATCACTTCTCACTACCCTGAGTTAGCTAAAGGCAGAGCAAGATATTAAATTAAGCCTGCCATTTTGCAAGATTAAAAAACATCAATCAAAATGTTACACACAATCGTATTCTTATGCTCGGTCTTATATAAATTCAGTGTTTGTGATATCTTAATTTTGTGTTTTAGTTTTGAAACAAATTAAACGTTTTTGCCACTTGACAACGAGAATATCAACTGCTAAACATGTCGATTTTAATTCTTTCGTTGTGTTTGGCTATCTGTATCGGTAACGTTTACCTTTCTGAACATTGCTTGTGCAATAAATCACAGAAAATCCAAGGAGGGGTGTAACAGAGAGTCTTATTTTCAAAATATGTAAATGTCACCATCAACCAGCCGAACTTTGATATGGATCACTTAGGTATTACAATACATGTCTGTCTTAAAATGTTTTTTGTAGAAATCGACCTTTATATGTAACAACATCAGGGTAGAAAAAACAAAACTGCATTAGCATATAAAGAAGGTGTGTAAAATATAAACATGTTTTCCTGTTTTAGCATAATTCTAGTTCACTACAGCCATGCTTTTCTGCTCATCCTACCATTATCCACCATATGTGCCTGTGGCTGATGTTGAGGCACGCTGGATATTGACATTCAAGGAGAGAAAATGTAAAAAGCATACTCAGTCGAAAATTGCTTACATTTGTGTGACTCTTGAAAGCACCTTTCCTAGTACAGTGCAGCAGGCACTGCTTGTAGTCTTTGTGAGAATTGTACTATTTGATTGATGCTAGACACCCCTGCAGACTAGACCATACATTTGTGCACTGTCTTCACTTGAAAAGCTTGCCCCCATCAATGTTTTCAGGGTAGGTTGACTCTGTGATTCACACACTATTCTTTTTATAGTTGTCTATAAACACTTTCTGAGTCAACCTAGCGTGAAGATTTCTATGCAAAGGCAAAGTCCAAGTTTGAGCATATTTCCATACTAACCCTTTAATCCAGTAGTTCTTAAACTGGGGTCATGACGCCTACTCTGGAGGCCATCCATTAAATATTAGCAGCTTGTATACATACACAAAAAAGTATATATATATTTTGTATACGCTCCATAAACATGAAGGAATTTGAAATTGAGACTAAAATTAGGTTGGTATCCTTAGCTTGACTCCTGAGAGCAGGACTAGTAGAGTAAACAGAATGGATGATTGAAGCCTCAATTAAAGCACAGATATGAGCTGACAAAAAAGGAATATCCATTGGGAGCTAAAAAGATAAAGTGATATGGTAGAGCAAGGGTACTCACAAACATTTTCCGAGAGCTAAAAAGTATGGTCAGTTGCGTTACGAAAGGCACAATGATGCCAGCAGGGTTGGGGTCGAGGGGGAGCAAGGTGGGCATAAGGGAAGCGAAGCATGCACATGGTGTGGACAGGGAGTCGTGGATGCTTCTAGTCTCTGGAGGAATCATAGATTTGACAGTACTGTGTAACCCTGTAGATGTGTCACTGTCCCTCTATTGGACCCTGGGGTGAGCCTACTCTGCTTGCTATTGCTACCTTGGGTGAGTCAAGTGAACCAAAGAAGTAATTTGATTATTGAATTGGAATGAAATAGACTCTTGGACCTCACAATCTACATATGTCTTTACTTTCCTATTCGTAAACTTCAGGAATGCTTATAAATAGGCTCATTTAAGGTACTGAGTGCTATAAAAAAATCCTTGACAAAGACCCTGCCAACAAGTTGTGCAATTCACTGAGGTGGGCAGACACAAATCCTGAAACCTCCACTGCTAGACAAGAGACACTGGAAAGGTTTTAGCCAAAGGTTTTATACTTGACATTTAATCCTGCCTTTACCACTTTACCAAAATATGCTGGTAGTGAACAAGTCTCACCATCACACCACATTTGTTGTGTAATGAGCAAGATGAAAACTATGTAAGCAGAATACCTGTTTCTAATTAATCTCAGCCGCCCTTTATGATGCATTGTGCACTCTTGGGTAATTACTTTCATAACCTATTTCTCTGCTCCTTTTTTTAACACAGATAAGGAAAACTTTAATCAAACCAAGCACTGATAGTGAGTGAGAGAAGAAAATAGGAACGTAAACCAACAATTACTTGATTTTATTCAGGGGGGAGAGAACAACCTGTTTTCTAGTCCACTCACTAAAATATGGTGTAGTGAGAAATTACCTTGCTGAGCAGCCTAAGATTCTCTTGGACCTCAGCACCAGGATGGCCTTGTTTCTTCAGCTTTACCAACAAAAAGCCTTCGAGACAATTGGCCATATGACAAATTTTTAAGAATAAGGCACAATTGTTCTGAAAAGATGAATATTTCCATCATGCACAACATTTGTTGGTAAACCTGAAGGAACGAGGCTACCCAAAGAAGCTGCTTAAAAATTCCATGAAGAGAGCTCGGTGGACGCCGCGGGAATCACTGTTGGTTAAAAAAGAGAAAAAGGTGTCTGACTGTCTGGTCAGCATGTAAACTTTTTGTCCACAGACTAATCAATTCAACAGGATTATTTTACAAAATTGGCACTTGGTTTCCAAAATGAACATATCTTTTGAGAGCTCTTTGTTCACTCTGAAAAAGGACAGCAGCGTAGGAATTCAGGTGGTCTGAGCATACACACCACCATCTACAGTTCAAAGCAATTTGGCAAGTAGTGTTCTCACACTGATGCTCCCCACACTGTGAGTCTTGCAATCAATCTCGACTCCAATAAGAATTCCTACTGTGGAACATCACACTCCAATTACAAGGCCTGTGGTAGCAAGTTTACATGCAAGGATTAATTTTAAAATTCTGCTCAAGATTGTGTTATTGATAACTGAATGATTTTGGCTTTGTCAATATAATTAATGCACTACCGGCCCCCACAACAGATAGTCAGGACCTAAGTACATGTCCCATAATGCTCAAAGACCAATGTAGACAGAACCTCACAAGTTTTGATTGCCTTGATTGGTTGACTGGCTGACAGCACATAACGTAAGGCGAGAGGTTCCCTTCAAGTTTTTTTTTAAACGATAATCTACTGATGGGCATTTGACCTGAGGGCATCCACAGGGCAACCGAGACCATCCACCAAAAGACTTCATTAAATAAGGAAGCGGCGTTTTGTTTTTTCGAAAGAATACACGGCCTCATCTGGCATGTATTGCTGGGCATAAACTGCATGTAAGCTTCTCAATGCTGTCTGAGCGTGGCACAATTATTCACTCACTCCAAGAAGTGGCACTGGTGTTTGGCCCCTAACATTTAAACAATACAGGGATACTATGTTATAAATCATCCAAGTAATTGTATCTGCCTGTGGCTCTTGGGCCGCGAACCAGACGGAAGTTAGTGGATAAACTGATGCCTGCAAATCGAGATGTTGAAACTATAGTTACCGCTTACAGCTCAGGAATCATAAATGTGCGCTTCGCAGCTCATACAAAATAGTTGGACGCTCGGTCTGATGCAAGGGTTTTGATTAATGTTTACAGAACACAACCATCGCGTGTTGAGACAAAAGACTGATAATCCGCCGAATACAATGCGTCTACAGATTTGTTGATCAAGTGAGTTCAATCAAGCTTCTTAAAGACTGCCTCAGTTGTATTGCCCCCCATCACAAGATTTGTCGTAATTGGCCTTTATATTTGTTTATTTTAGAATTACCCAGAACATATACACATAAGTGACGATTGATTTGGAGATGTATCCCGGAGTTTATATTAAGGTAATCAGTGAAGGACATAGTTAGATCAATTTCATACTCACCACAAATTAGTCACAAGCATTAAAGATGTCCTGTATGTTTTTTCTTGTAGTATCTGCAGTTCTGAGTCCTGAATAGAGCCCCCAAATTGGTATCGGGTTTGAAACGTGTCGACAGTGTTTAAAACCAGAGAGTGCACTTAAGAGACATCACTGTCATTCAGGGATTAAGTTGACAAAATGGCACAATAGACACGCCCCTGTTACCATCCAGTCTTTATACAAATTGTGTTAGCACCGTTTGGTTATGGCCCAATAGGCAGGAGCTAGTAGCATTGGCTTTGTTTTGTGAGTTCCATTGGAGGAGCCGCCACTCGATAGACTTATCTTAGTCTGACGAGGAGACATTCTTTAAGGTTGTGTATAAATGGCTTCTGGCAATTGCAAAGAACAGAAAAGAGAGTAAATTCAATATTACCGGCATGGCACCGCTGGAATCTTCAGCAGACATGAACTGAATCTTAATGGTAATGTTCCTGGCGGATGAAAGTTTGTTGGCAAAATTCAGCCTTTGCGGGTACACATAGAGAAGATTCCTGAAATATGACATGAACAGTGTACATTAACTTCTGAAAACAAAAACATATACACACAATAGGCAGACAGTCACCGGGTAATCCAAAGATTTTTGCATACTGAAAGAAGTATTTCAAATAATATTTTACATAAAGTATAAACATGTGTGTAACATGTGAACAAAAATTGCTTCCGTTGTCTGTTTTTTAGATCAATTGCATTCAAGCACCAGATGGAATTGTGTTGCTATCGTGCTATGGGGCAATTTAAAATATGTAATGAAGAAAACGCTTAATGTTGCTTAATGCGCTATAACGTACCCAAACATGGCCAAAATTGTAATACATGTTGTCACGGGTCATGACTCTTATACTGTGACACAGTCACTATCCAAACATCTAAATTCAGCTCTCTGGTACATACATGCTTAACTGATGAACACATAAGTGACCTGATTGGCCATAAGACGCCATTGAGTCTTGTATAAAGGCCATCATTACGTGAGGTCAAGCCTGCTTTAACAATGAATACACAAACTACACATATAAAACTGGAACAGTGTTGGGACAGGCTGCCCTTGCTCTGCTGGCATGTCAGGGTTATGTCGTAAGACACAGGAACTTTTGACAAAAACATACCTTTTAGTTGGCACTTATCCAGCCGTGTTGATACAAGCTCATTTGATGGTAATGGAGGGTTTGGTGTTGTTTGCATTGGACATCAGTTCTTGGGTTATCTCTACATTGGTCAAGTTAACATTTTTTTGCTGCAAATTCCATCTGTGATGATAATAAATTATATTTCTACACATCACTTATTTTCACAGCTTTAAGAGCCTTAATAAGAGTTGCCTCGTGGGGATATCACTCTGGCTAAGTACAGGATTTGCAGAGCCTCTGGCCCTTAATTATGAGGTATTCAAACACTGGACCCAATAATTAAGGGCCTGGAGATACCTGACCCGGAACCATCAGCAGAAATGCAGGTGCTGCAGGCTGCTTCTGGTCCCACCTGCATATTTCAGCATGGGTGAGCAGAAGACACTCTTTCATGGTCCTTTCCACCTTCCCTTGGGCAAAAATGAAAAGCCCCAAGCAGGTGGTACATGTTTGCAGATTTTTGCCCATTGTTTCCCCCAGAAGGGGGAACACATGAAGAATTGGAATCGGTATTCCAAATTCTGCAAGTTATTCACCATTCTGGAGAACACAACATGTAATCTCTCCCACGAGGTTACCACCTGGTATCTGGCAATTTACTGCAGAGGTAACAAAGAACTCGTAATAGGGGCCTTAGTCTCCAAGCATTGTGAATAAGAGCTATTACTATTACTCAGTTTTTTAGTAGTCAATTGTTCTGCCCCTGAAGGATATGAGAAGCTGAGGTTTCTCTGACATGACCGGTATATTACACTCTGTCAGCAGGGAATGTGCAACTCACAAAACTTTGTTGCCACCACAAATCTATCGTGAATCTTGCCTGAGTTTCTTAGAAGTGCCTCCAGCTAGTGATGGCAACTATGGCTACCAATGTGGGAGAGGGTGGTCTTGGGGTTCCATAACCCCCAAGCTGAAATAAAATGCACACTGGGCCTTGCTTCTCCATCTAAGAACGAAAGCCTCAATTGCTACTTTCAGCAAATTGGTGGCACGAACAATGACTGCTGGGTGGGTCCATCCTGTGGCCACAATGAATGCCCGGGAAAAAAAACAAAGGACCATGCACAGCAAGTGAGTATTTATTAATCTCATGGAAAAGTCCAAATAAAATGATTGACTGGAGTGGGTGGGGTGCAACCATGCCTGGCAGGGGAACTATGTGAAGCTTTGATTAATGCTGGCGACCTAGTGCCTAAATCCCCCATTTTCCTGTGACATGTAATATACGCAAACATTGCATACCCAAACTAATCTTGCCTCCTTGCCTCCATGATCTCACTCTGGCACAGGTCCTTGAGTCACAGGTTCTGTCTTGGTTTCAAAGCTGGATGGGACCAACAGCATCCCAGCTAAGGGAACCAGCAATGTTTCCCCTAATATGCAGGGGGCATTAACAGTGCTCTGCACCTGACACATTGATATTAAATAAGGTAGTTTTATAGCCTGAGGAATGTGGCCATTCTACTAAAGCTGGCATAATTCTGTCCACTGGTTTTAGCCATCTTGATTTCTTTCCTGAAAGACCATATATAGGTTGATCTAGTAGGCTAGTGTAGGCTGTAGTGCTCTTTGCACTGCCAAAATTCTTTGAATGAGACGGCACGGTATCCGGATATTTAATTGCTTATCCCCTTGATTGACAGATGTGAACCAGGAGTGGGAATTTTGACACCTAGAAGGATGTATGTCTATCTCTTTGAGGAACAGCGAGTTGTTCCACATTGAGTTCTCCATGTCTTGAAGGAGACAGGAATCTGATTCTTGTGCGCTTTTGAATGTTCACCTTGACCTACAGCAGTGTGGTGTCAGTGTGGCCTGGTAATTATAAGGTTGAATGCCCTGTAGTCTAACGAAGCTGGGTGAGTGAGCGTTGCTGTTGGTCTCATCTGGTAGCAGGGATCAGTTAATGGAAATCTTCACACTGCTGTTTCTGCATGTTCAAGAGAACATTGTGCCACTGCAGGGTGTCACTCATCAGCCACTTGGAATCTCTATTTAGGAAATGTGTGTGATCTATACTGTTGTGACAGAATAATTTGCTAGAAAAGTGGAATTTCATACCCACCGTTGTATAAGGCTGTCTCAGGCTTTATTTAAACCAAAAGAAAATCCTGCTAGTATTTTTTCCAGGAAACCATGAAACCCCTGCAAAAGGAGGGCTTACCTCAATGTTAGAATAGTTTAGAGATTTGACTGAAAATGAGACTTCGAGACAGACACAACAGTTTTTACATATATAATGGTATGCTTTGTTGTTGGCATTCGTACAGCACACAGTCTACTATTAATATGGTTTGTAGCACTGTCTGTTCTATGATAATAATAATATTCCATATTTGTAAAGTGCGAACATATCACCCCTTGAGGTTTCAAGGCACTGGGGGCTTTTGTGGAGATTAAGTGAACTATTGCCCAGAGTTGCATGATGCTGAGCTGAGCTGAGCTGCCACCAGAGATGAAACCATAATCCCCACGTAACAGAGTCAGCAGCTCTGGCCGCTGTGCCACACCTCTCCCATTCTATGAGGGTCCCTTGACACGCAGTTCTGGAATTTTCATTGCATGATGGATATGGACTCGACTCCTAATCACCCATTGCTTTTGGAACTTGTTGGCCAATCAACTGTTCTGTTTCATGTTACTGGTTACCAGAAAACTGCAACCATAAATGTGTCAGCGCTCATTCTAACAGAAACTAGGCCACATCAGTGGCATTTAGGAGATTTGACTCTTGATACTTGCTCAAGCTGCCAATTGTTCATTAAACATATATATGTATTTAATCTATTCCTCCAGGGTGTAGCAAAGCCTCCATCATTTAACTACTCAGCAATTACACCACAACCACAATAATTAGGTATAACTTTGAATTGTAATCTGTTGTTCTGGATCCATAAAAAAACGATGACATTTTAACATTCGCTTGGTCACCGAGGTTAGATTTCTATCTCAAGTGCTTCACCTGACTTCTGTGCCACAGCCATCACCACCCGAGATGCCATACACAATCTAACCTGTTGTTTGGAAAAGCATTCAGTTAAGATCTACCAACTTCCTTAATCATGGAAACATGAAGTGTGGCTCACCATGTGACAGACTCTGGCCACGTGTGGCAGCACTTTCATGTTCTTCTATTTGTAAACATTGCTACCTCTCCTCCTGCAGGGAAGTGTGATTATTAGTGACTCAATGAATAACGTTTCTCACTGGAATCCCTAGCCATCCTCCCAGCAGGGTGGGCTACACTCCTTAATTGGAAACGGTGTCCCTCTCCTGTTATGAACCACACAAACACCACAGCACTAAAAAATTCAGTAACATGTTTAAAAAAACATAAACAATAGCATTTTGCATAAGCCTGCTTGTCAGGCATGTATACCTTATTTCCAGTTAACTTCTAATTTTATAATTTATAATTATAATTAGTGCCAGTGGTAACATGGTGTCCCTTGCTGAACAGGAACATCTGAACCGTGGCACAGCCATACTACTGGGTTGTCGCCGGTGAGCACATCATTGCTGGTGATAAACGCATTACCACTTACAATTGCCATTAGAGGAAGCAATATCACTCTAAAATGGTGGCAACTACCATCCACAATTAGGTTGGCTCTGAGAAGGTTTGAGACAGTCTTAAAAAGTGTGAAAATGAGAAGCAGCTGTCGCTACCTGAAAAACTGTTGTCATCAAATGCAGAAAATGTACACATGAAACAAAAGAACAATGAAAACTATGTGGGTCTGATTCACAAACAAACAAACAGATAAAAAGTTACTATGGTAGGTTTCCTTATAATTTTAGGACCATTTCTGACTGTTTTGGAATTCAAAAGGTTTGCCGAATATGCTCCTTGAAGCTATAAATGAAACAGTTCTCTGTGGAGTACTCCTCAATCCCGTCCCTATGACTTCCTTTTCCACATAATTTCTATTCACATGTATGTTTGTTCACACAAACATCACCGACCAAGTTCAAATGCACCTGCTAACGTTCTATATATATTTCTCCCTTGAGAAACCTCTTCCTCGACACTCCAGCAACTTTGTGGGTGTTTCCTTCTCAGTTACTTGGTGCAAAATAATTTATTATTGCCCTTGGCAAGTCTCCAGCCATTTCCAGGGTAGGAACAGACCAATAAATGAGGCTGGGCGCAAGCATTCCTGAGCATCCCTTCTGTTAAAAGCCTACAGGAGTAGATTTACTCCCATATGACTTAACACCAAATTGGTGGAATATTATGTATAAATACCTAGAGTTCCAAATGAAAATCCACATTTTGGTAATGCAAAATGTGAATTTACACTCATAAATCATGCCATGTGTGATTAAAAGTTGAATTTACATGTTTCCTCTAGATCAGTGGTTCTCAAACTTTTGACTCCTGAGAACCCCCTTTTAGTCACTACTGGAAGCCAGGGACCACCCAAGCAATTTGTACTATTTAAATTTCAAACATTAAAACAGTAATTTGCAAAAAATACATAATCTGCTCACCGAACAAATATTCGAATTACTAAAGATTTTATTATTATATATTGAAAAATGTGTAAAAAGCCAAAACTTTTAATGGGAAGGTTGGTGCTGCAGCTCAGCGACTAACTTTTCAAGCTTTGGCTTTATTTTGTGGCACCAGTCTCCTGCTCCTGCCATGGCTGGGCTGGAAATCCATAGCACCCCTGGCAAATGGTGTCAGACCAGTCCCTGTACGGTGCACACCAAGTGCAGCGAGTGAGCCTGACCACTACAAAGGAGCCTAATTGGGGGGGGGGGGGGCGAGGGCTCTCCCCCCAAGAATATTGGGTTAATAACATTTGTCAATATATATTGAATTGTATTAGCTTTTAAAGCATAGTAAATGATGACCTTACTGTGCACCAGGATATGACAATCTTTGTGAGGGCTCTTTAATGATTCCCTCACTATCACCTTCCAACAGGGCCTCTTATCTCTCCATAGCCCCTCTGTCACAGGTATTTCATTTGTAGTATGGCATCTCTCATACTATTGTAGGGTGTCAGAGCACTTTACACCACACACATACAGAGATAATGAATCATATGTGTGTAAATCAGTGTATAGAACATGTTGCATAAGGCACAGGAGACTACAAGGTGCAAGATTCACTTGTCATCCATACTGTTAACCATTTGTTAAGAGCGCTTGGTCTGGAGAAGCACAAACTCAGGATTCAGAACATAATACAGTGCTTAGTGTTAACTTTAATAATAAAAATGTATTTCTACCCAAACAAACATTTTTTTTAGCAACATCAGGTTAATGAAAGACTGGGGAAAAACATAACTTACTAAATTGTACCATGCAGTTTGCATGCAGTGCAGTTCAAATGATATGCGTGCTCACACTGCTCACTTCTCACTAGTGAGGTCATGCCAGGTGAGCATTATAGAGGAAGGGAAATCCTTTGAAGAGTAATTTTCTCTCTGGATGTCCCTTCTCTTTTTGAAACTCACGAGCAGCAACATTGTCGTGGTGTCACCAGGGCTTTAAGTGGAAGCTTTTTCAATATTATATACAAGCCATAGTTGCTGCTTATCTATCTTATGCAACTAACAACCATTGACAAAGCCAATAGTCATGACTTGTAGGTGCCATGTTACTTGTTGTATCATATATCTGGATGCAATGAAGGAAACAGCAAAATACAAGTCGGGCGGCACACTATGCTATGCACATATTTTTAGCTCACGTGTTTTAAGCCACGCCCTTAATCAAACTAGCCACGCCCCTTTGATAGACCCCCCCCCAGGTTTTTCATCCCACTTAAAGCCCTTGGTGCAACATCCAATCGCACTACTCTGCAAGCTGAAAAGGTCACTAAGACACATTTCCCAGAAAATCTGAAAAAAAACCGCTGTGGCTCTTGTTCACGTAAAGCTGATTCTGGGACTGGAAATACAGATTTTATAAGATTGGTTCTGACGCACCTCGTCAATAAGCGTCACCCCACACGTCCAGAAGAGATTCCTGGCCTATCAGTGGTATGCTGAAGACCGAGTGACTGTATCTGCTCCCTCGTGCCTGGTAAACGTTTGGCTCTGAAGAATAAGACTGCACTGTTTCTGTGCCAAGGAAGGGAAAGTTCAAGGTACAGTAAGGGACGCTGCTAAACCTTCAACTCGCTTGCATTCCGAGGGTGCGGATTTAAGGAGTTTGGTACTGCACGCACGGAGCCGGGGTGGGCGGGACAATAAATGCCTTTTTTTATCAGGGAAGTCTAGCTAAATTATCTCAGCCCATGTATTCAAGCACCGAGGCGCCCTTCTGCCCTGCTCATCCTCCTAATGCCAAAAATAGTTTGGGATGCTGATGTTCATATCGAATACAAACATTATACTAACTAAGACAAAGTTTATTGCTTTTAAAATAGCTGCTCCTTGAAGTTAAGACAAAACAGTTTTTGTTTTTTATGTTCTCAAAACAAAGATTACTTCAACTTTAGAGGAACATGCAACCTCGTTCTACTAACATCTGTTATTGCTGCTCCATAACTACAGCCACTCAAACAGGATGCCTTCTTTTGTAAAATTATATTTATTAAAGGCTTTTGAAAGTTAAAAAAATATATATATTTCTATTTGTTCAATATAGGTGTAGCACGTCCTTGTTGTCAGGTGTCCTGTGCGACAATGTTTTTGGCGCCCCCCAATGGCCACCTTCACCATGGATTCCCTCACTACCACCCTTTAACAGTGCCCCTCAGGTCTCCTCAACCACTCTCTCTCAGATGCATTTAATTAGTTATATAGCGCCACTCATACCAGTGTAGGGTGTCAGAGCACTTTGCATTACACACACAGTACACAGAGACAATCAATCAAACGTTTATAAATCAAGGTATAGGAAGTGTTACATAAGACAGAGGCTTACAAGTTGTAAGAGTGACATATCCTCTATTCTGGTAAGCAATATAGTTTAAGAGTGCTTGATCTAGAGAAGCACACACTCAGAATTTAAAAATGAACTAATAATAAGAATCGAATTCTACCCAAATTAAACCTTTTTGCAACATTAATCTATGCTCTGATCTATACTTTGCAGTGTGCATGCAGTTCTATGATGAAAGGAAATAGCTCACTGTTCTATATTAGGATTTTAACTTATAAATTGCAAGTAACAAAAAAAGGATGTCTCTTTTAAAAGCAGTAACCCACTGACCTATTTACATTATAAGCACTTTGTAATCTGCATGGCACACGTGCTTTGCAGCAGGCATATTAACCCTCTATGCTACTTTTTTGTGAGTTAGAACCTCAAATGGACAAAACTCCTCTCTCTCTCCAGGAAGAACTTTAATCACAGGAGTTATCTTTACATTTTTTTTGTTGCCTGGAAATTGCTGGAGGAAAGGAACGCGGCAGCAGATGCTTTAAAACTATAATATACTTGCAAACAGGGCACCCCTGGAAGTCAGCACCCGGTGGAGTGGCAGAGGTCGCACTGCCCTACAGCCGGCACTGCATTTTGTCTTGGCAAATCGCTTAATTGATTGCTGTCAACTTACACCTCAATATTGCAGAGTACAAGAACGATCAAGAGGAACAAATGTACTGCTAGTTATAGTATACAGGTACCTAGCACCTGAGAGACATAACATTGGGTCTAGTTTTCTAGGGTAGGGCAGTGTGTGGGGGAAAGACGTGGGGCTAGGAAGGCAAAGCAAGCTAGGTAATGCAAATGTTTGGGCGAGGTTGAAACCATTATGAACCGGTGGCTTCCAGCTGTTTTCAGAGTAGATTGGGCGTGGCGTAGCCTGGGCCAGGAGCGAAGCGAGAACCACAGGTGAGAGCATCCACTTTGAATCAGGGACAAAGCAAAAGAAGATTTTGTGGATTGGAATGCGTGGTGTCAGTGTCACGGCAGACCTTGTCATAATAGATCAGTGAAGGCAGGACAGAGAGCCAGGTTATCAGAACATCAATGAAACATACTGGTATGGACTGAAACTAAAACAAACCCATTGACATAATCTGTAGTTAACTTGTAAACTTTGAAATCGACCTTTCAAGATCTATTTTGAAGATACTGGGTGTGGAATCTTGTACCTGATGTGTAGTGATCATAACAGTACATTGGCGACATTGAAAAGCAAGCAAATTATTGCTATGATGAAGTGTGAGTGCTTCAGGTCTGTTACAAATATCCTGTCAGTACATATACACATAACCACAAACATAGGAACCTACATAAGTCCCTGCCGTACATTATAGGAACATTGCAAATCACCAAGGGGTTTTGTGACCTATAGATAAACAAAGAATATGCCATAGTTCCTTTAAAATGGCATGGAACTTTAAGGTGACTTGGAATATGCTTTTAATGTATGACAGAGGGTATTTTACTCCTTATAGTACATGCTCACAAACTGCTTAAATCCTTGGTATCTTGCTCTTTCACATGAAGGCGATAGTACTTATGGTTGACATGAACAATAAAAGGGAAATCTGTAATGCTCAATTATACACTCCAAAAAAAACAAATAATCATTTGTTGAATCTAGTTATTAGAATCAGTTTAATGTAAGTCAGATTAAAATAGAGCTGTACCTTAGAATGTGTAGACACATGCAGAGAGAATCTATCTTTCCTTCAATAAACTACAGTGAGGAAAAAATAAAGCTGCTGCTGTAAATATTTCCTTTCTGCTGATCACTGCTCATTTTTAGGAAAAGCAAATTTGTGCTTTATCTAGTTTTAACTGCAGCTGTAATTGTGCTCTGTGATCTGTCTTTCATCTTGGCTGCTGTCAATGTCAGAGGACAATATGATGTCACAATTCAACTCTAATAAATTATCACAGTTAAGCAGCTACACCACATCGCTATTACAAGTGAACCGAGATGCCACATATCGGCTGTGATATGGGACTCTGAAGCTGGCTTTAATACAGAGATTGCAGGCGCTCATGTATTACATTTACAAATACTTGACTAAATTGTTCCTTTAATATAGCCTTATTGCCCGCCGTAGTGGGCTATACCGCCTATTAAAGGCCCGCTGTATCGTTAAAGGCCCGAACCAATGGCGAGGGACTTTAACAAAGCAGCGGGACTTTAATAACCGTTATAGCCCTGCTACGAAGGGCTATAAGGCTATTAGAACATTCTGCCACTAGAGGGCAGAATGTTCTAACAAATAAACCAAAGCCTTCAGGGAGAGCGAGGGGATTCAAATCCCCTCATGCTCCCTGAAGCATTTGTTCACAGCCAGAGCTGTGAACAAATAAACATTGGAATGTTGGAGCTCCGGGCTTATACCAGCCACTATAAGCCCGGAGCACTCCATTGTTTTCAATGGAGCTTCCAACATTCCAATCGTCTAATAAAGCTTATGTTACATTTCCATTCATGAGATATTTGGAATAACTTCAAGCGTAGAAATTAGCCTTAGTGCATTTTAGGATGCCATTGTCCCTTCATCAAGTGTATATGACCCTGTCTTTAAAAATAAAATATAAATACAAATGAATGAAGGAGACCACTGATCTCCTACGGTTAAATCCCCAAAATAGTGTGCAAATTTCATTTTGAGTTTCAAATGTTAATAATAATAACCTGCTTATTTCTGTAATTATAATAAACCCTAAAAAAGAGGCTAAGAAAAGAGCTCAGTAATTTTTTTTTTTTTTTTTTATGGTCTAATAGAATTATTATTTTTTTTTTTTTTTTTTTTTTTTAAAGTTTTTATTGTACAATAATTCGATTACAAGCACGGGCCTACAACCACCAGGGCCGGCCGCTAAATACAGAATGAAATATACATTTATCAAAGCTGCAGTCGGGTCCCGGGGCTCGGCCCCGTAGTGACTCCGGATAGGTCCAAAGAAACAGGAGACTTAAATCCAACAAACACAAAAAACTAAAAGAAAAACAAAAGGCGAGGCATAAAGACAAACAGCGCAGATCAGGCGTCCTCCGGGGAACCCCAGTTCAGACCATTAAGCAGCACGCAAAAGGAAGGAGTATCGGGAAGCTGGGGACGGGGGGGGGGCCAAGGGAAACGAACGTCCATATGTAGTCATTACAAAAGGTGCCCGGAACCATCAAGGGTCAGGGGGACATGGCGATATCGGTGTCCACCAGGGGGGGCGTACAGATACCCCCGCGATATGCATTCCATTGCCCCCAGATTCTACCCCATGCCCCCGGCTTACCACGGGCAACATACACAGTCTTCTCCCTGAACATACACCAGTCCATATTCTCCTTCCATACTGACACGGTGGGCGGCCGCTGGGCACCCCAAAGCTGCGCTATATCTCTCTTGGCAATCATGTTCCCCAGGGCCGCCCACCGAATCTGAGCCGCGCTATAATCATTGGGCTCCCACACATTCAAGACACAGCGACGCACCTCCGGCAGCAGCACAACCCCAGTGACCTGTCCCATAACCGTATGTATCCGGCGCCAGTAGTCCGCCACCTCGCGGCACTCCCACAGGATATGAAGAAAGGTGGCGCTGAGCCCACAACCCCGCTTACAGAGCCCATCGTCGGAATATCCCATCGAGACCAAGCGAGGACCCGTCACATACACCCGGTGAAGAATCTTAAGCTGTACCAACCGGAGACGGGCTGGAATGGCGACCTCCTTGGGGGACGACAGTGCAGACTGCCAGTCCTCGTCGTCCAATTCCACCCCATCCCCCGTCCAAGCCTCCCGAAGGCGCACCAAGAGGTCAGCCCGATGGTTAATCAGTTTCTTATAGATTAAAGAAATAGTACTGTCAGGGACATGTCCGTCAAGTATGCGGTCCTCGAGGGGCGAGGAAACCGGGATCTTGGTCCCCTCTCCAAAGACCGAGAGCAGGGCGTGTCGAACCTGGGCATAGCGGAAGAACTCCCTGTCCGTAAGCTCATATTCGGCCTGAAGAGCCGCGAAAGTCTTAACCGCGCCCTTATGCCACAGGTCTCCCACTTTGCTGATACCAATCGTATCCCACTGGTCAAACCCCTTCGTGGTCCAGAGGCTTCCCAGGCGCTCGGAGGCAAACAAAGGAGTAGCACATGTCAGTCGCTCACTCCAGCCCGTGGCCGCAGTGGCAGCCCTCCAGGTCCGCACCGCAATCTTAGTAGGACCCGTAAGGGCCCGGCCAGCCGAGCGGGAGTAAAGCGCCCTGTTATAGTCCCCGCCGGGAAGCAGGAACTTGTCCATCTCATACGCAGGATTCAGGCCAGGCGCATACGTGGCATGGTTAATGGCCGAAAGCTGCGCGGCCCAATAATACCTGCGAATGTCGGGAAGCGCGATGCTCCCGTCGTACCAGGGGAGAGTAAGCTTAGCAAGAGCAATACGCGCCCGCCCGTCCCACACCAGTCTCCTCTGCAGGCTCTCTACCTCCCGAAAGTAGGCCACTGGGATGACGTCGAAGGAGTTCTGGAGTGCATAGAGGAACCTGGGAAGGGACATCATTTTGAACAGCGCGGCCCGACCCAGCGGGGACAGGGGCAGCCTGCACCACCGGGCCGTGTCCTCTCGCAATCGCCGAAGCGGACGCAGGAGATTCTGCTCATAGCGAGCCACCGGATCCAGCGAAACGTATATCCCCAGGTACTTAAAGCCGCTCAGAGATACCTGGATCGGAAGCCGAGGCGGCAGGAGAGGAGGACCACCGGAGATCGGATATACGCAGGATTTAAGAGCTCAGTAATTAATGGTAAAAAATAGTTTTGTCAAGTATTGTCATTTGCAAACGAGAAGCCTTAACTATCAGCAAGCTTTCGTGCACTTTTTTTGCTCTTTTTCAGTGCTTGATCCCCTTTCAACACCTCTTTAAATTTTCACTGTGGTCCACACATCCTGTTACTACCCGCATCAAACACAATTTCCGGTATTCAAGTTGCACGTCAGACTCTAGTGGATCACAACTTCAATTTTCTTTACTTTGTTCCTCTACACATATCTTTTATGCACACCTGAATATTTGCCAGTGGTTGAGATTAATTAAGGCGTTACATCCATCACATTTTGTTTTTCTAAGTGAGAGTCCTTATGTGAAAAGGGCATGCTCAGATATGGGTCGTGTGCACCATGTGCCATTCGACTCAAGCTACACCTCACTGTTCTTATTAGGTCAGAACTTAGGGGCTCATTACCATGGCGGGTGGACATCAGTCCACCCACCATCGTTGCAGTGCTGGGACCTCCTGCCAGATGTGCGGGGGTCCCACCACACATATTAGGATGCGCCCACCATACTAGCGGTCGCATCCTGGGCTTTTAACATTGTGGACGGTGCTGCTGGCTGCAGCACCGTACGCAATGTTTAAAGTGCTTGCACTGCATTTCCCTGCACTACGTGGCAGGCACCACACAGTGCCTGCCACTTGGTGCATGGAAATGCAGGGTGGTACCATGGGTACCCCCCAGTGCACCCCCCACCCCACACAGAGGGGGCCCGCAATGGGCCCCCGACTCCATCCTCCACCTGTCTTTTTGTGGCGGGATGACTGTCGCAAAAAGACAGGCGGAAAGTCATTCCGTAATCTCTACGGCGGTGCCTGCAAGGCACTGCCGCAATGCTGCCCTGTGTTCTGGTTCCGCAAGGCGGGCGGAAAAGGACCGCCTTGCAGAACCGCGGCGGACGGACTTTCCGTCCGCTGCGGACACATTGGGATTCCCATCGCCATCCTAATTTGGCGGTGGGAATTTCCTGTGTGAAGGCGGAAGGACGGCCATGGCCGGCCCGGTGGTGGCGTCCTTCCGCCATCATAATGAGCCCCTAAGTATTTGTGTATGTTTTTTTTTATCAATTTATTTTATTTATTGTTTCAGCTGTCAGCCTTGCAATCATTTAAAATGATGATTTGAGAACACTGGACATACCAAATCTACATCGACTAAAAACATAAACAGAGCAATCTGCTAACAGCAAAATAGTGTCTAAACACGGCATTCCATTCCGAAGAAAATCAGTCAGCAAATTCATCAGATATATAAAAGTGCAAGTGCAGTAAGATAATAAAAGTACTCATTTGCTGGGGAGGCTTACAGCCTTAAAACATATACAACACTATCAATTAAATTGCATAAAATATTTAGTAGTTGTATTCCTTCCAGGTAGAAACAATCTACCAAGACACCTACTATGAAAAAGTGCAGTGCAGGCAGATGTTGGGGAACCATGCAATTTAAGTAGGAGCTAGAAGCGTGTTACATCAAGGAATATGGTCTAATCAGCAAAGGCTATCTGGTTAAGCTAATACCTAACGTAGTAGGCATCTCTCTCAGGCGAGGCCACATAACCCATAGAAATGATGCTTCAGAATTGCCCACATACATATCATCCGAGTTAGGTCACAGCACCAAGGCTGGTTTAACACATCTAACCCCGTACTGTTTAAAAAGGCGGAGAAGCCATCGTCGCGGTGAGGCATCAGATTTCTTACAAAACGGAATATAGTAGGTTGGGTTGTCTATCCCTCCAAAGCTACAATCACAGTGGAGAAGCCTAACAGCGAGCACATGGATTGTAATGAAATAATCCCTGGTCGGTTGGATACCCAGCTGAATTTTATATACAATGTTCACTTCATTTCGGAATACAACACATTCAGGTTTTCGGAGCACGGGGGGCTATAAGTGTTACT
Organism: Triturus cristatus; assembly: GCF_964204655.1. Lineage (NCBI taxonomy): Eukaryota > Metazoa > Chordata > Amphibia > Caudata > Salamandridae > Triturus > Triturus cristatus. The sequence continues at coordinate 861,255,160 of NC_140581.1, forward strand.
GAAATAATTGCTAGTGATAGAACCTGGTTTCAACACCAGGCATTTTTTTATCTGCATATATTAGTGATACTGGGGCACATGCATCAACATAAGGAATTGCGATTCCTTAATAGCGATTATTACTGAAGCGCTATTTAGGAATCTCAATTCCTTATGCACGTAGGAATTACTAAATAAATTGCGATTCCTACACATTCCCTATTAGCGAATCGCAAATTGCGATTCACTAATAGGGAATGCTTTCCCATGCATTCCTATGGGCCTAGAGGGCCGAAGGAATGAATGGGAAACCATTTGCAATTTGCGATTATCAAAAAGGTCATCGCAAATTGCGCATGCAATTTCAAGGGTGCTAGGGGGTCAAAAGGCCACCCTGATGCACCCCCAAAATTGGCATGTGTGCACATGTGGCGCACACACATGCCCCAAGGGCATGTGTGTGCACCACATGGCACTTAGAAAATGCAATTTTGTGCATTATTCTAAGGAATTACAAATTACCATCAACTTGAAGTTTATGTTAATTTATGATAAATTGCAATTAATAAATGCAAAGTCACATTCTGAGAATGCTTCCTGCATTGCATTTAGGGAATCGCAAATTGTGATTCCCTAACTGCATTTGCAAAATAGGTGATCGCAAATTTTTGATTACCTATTGTGCGAATGGCTTTGGGCGTGATGCATCCCAAAAGGCTAATTGCCGGTCGCAAAGGAGCTTATTCTGCGAATCGGCCCGTTTACGACCGGTAATTAGGTTGATGCATGTGCCCCACTGTTCTTTAATCAGATGTGCAGTATCCTGGGTGACTCTACTGAGTGCTTCCCACAGGGACACCATCTGAAGCTCATTTAACATTTTCTGTGATTGGTATGACCAGCAAATACCACTGGCTGTAAATTCTTCTAGGGTTTCCAGGTAAACTGCAGCCTTAGGATTTCTTATGAATCTAACCCAGGGTGCCTGAGGGATATAATTTCTGATATTGGCGCCACTAGAGGGGTCAAAGCGCCAGAAGAGCTCTTAAAAAATTATTCTCAGCTATTTTGAGTGATCGGACGTTCGCATGCCCCATAGCTCAGCGCCATACAGTGAGGCCGCACTGTCCTTTGCTTATATTTTTTCAGAATGACACTAGTGCTTCTGGCACCGGCCTTATGCCTAAACATTACAACTGCACCTGCCATTTGTCTCAGAACTAAAGCTGCCTTCTGTATTTGACTGCTCCAGTGCAAATTCTAGGAAAATCAAATTCCCAAGTAATCAAACTGCTTGACGGTTTCCAAGGGCACATCTTCAACCGAATACTTTAGCTTAAAACTGGAAGAGGGCCTCAGTACCATACTCTCTGTTTTGATTCCATCTATAATAATTGACTTCTTGTTGCAATATTCCTCAAGGCATTTTAATAAGCTATGGGCGGTGTTTTCTGTTTGCGCCATCAATACTGCGTCATCCGCGTGTAGTAATATCGGAACCCTCTTCCCGGCAATAGTGGGAACGTCCGAAGGATCTTCCATCAAATAATCCGCGACCTCATTTAAAAAGAAACTACAAAGTAAGGGTGTAGGTGCACACCCTTGGTGGACACCTTTTGTGACCAGGAAGGGTTCAGCACACTCCCCACCTGGACCATGCCATACTTTAGCCGTGTTACTGGAGTGTAAAGCTCTTATGGCCATTATTAGGGAGAAATCAACTCCTAAGTCTTCCAGAGATCTCCACAGCTTCTCTTTGTCGACTAAATGAAAAGTTACTTTCTTGTCTACAAATATTAAATGCAGTGATGACTTCCTCACCACCTTAAATTTATTAAAGATCATATATAATCAGAGAGCCTGGTCGATGGTCCCTATACAAGGCCTAAAACTGGCTTGCACTTCTGTCATATTGTTATGGGCTTCAACCCAACCCTGGAGGAGGTTGAGACGGACTTTCCCTACAATTTTACCTGCGCCACCCAGGAGGGAGATCGGGCAGTAAATACATGGGATAGTCCAATCCCCTTTCCTGAGGGCAATAGTAGCTGAATGACATGAAGTGGGTATGGCATTACCAGCAAGCGCTGAATTAAATAGTTAGGTGAGAATGCTGGCCCAGAGGTGAGGCGCCTCACGATATATAACTAAATAGGCACCAAATCAGGGCCTGGAGCCTTGTGTGTTTTTATATAATTCAAAGCTCTTTCTATCTGTGTTACCAGGACAGCAATTACACAAGGCCCAACGCCAACATTATGTTGGCACAGGGACTATGGGGTTGGCACTATACAAGCTACTAAAGTGACTGATCCATGCAGATGGTCCAATGTAGGTTTCTATGATGTTTACTGACCCCTCCTTCACTGGTGATAGCAGTTACCAGAAGGTTTTGGACTTTTTTCATGCAAGGTCTCCTTCAATTCCTCCCAAAGAGACAAGTGGTGCAGTAGTTTCTCAGTTCTGAGAAGGTGTTTATATTCGCCCCTATACTCTCAAAATAACAATTTCCTTTGTGGGCTTGCGTGGTTTTGTACTTCTTGGGCAGATGAAACAACTCCCTTCATTCTAAAGCATTCCTCCTCATACCAGTTAACCCTTGCACATCGCTTACCTCCATCCAGCATGGCAGGTTTGGGGCCGATGGGCTTAGATCACAAGGTCTTCAGCTTCTTTACCATCTCATTGTAGGCTGCTAAGATTACACCATTATCATCAAAAGGGGAGTTCAAAATTGTGGATCCATAATTCAGCCCTTATTATGAGTATGGCGTTCCATAGGACCCAACCACTACCACACTGCGGGACTGCTCACAGTATTAAGGCTGCGGCTGTCAGACCGCCACAAGACTGCCAGCACAGCCAGGGATCAAGGATCCGCTAGGCCGGCAGTCTTTCACTGGCAGGAATATGCTGTCGGTGTTACAGCTGGCACCGCTGAGCATATTCCAAGTTGCCATTTCACCACCCTTTTTATGGCAGTGAACCCGCCATGAAACTGGTGGCAGCATGGCAACCTGCCAGATTTGGGCCTGGGGGTGCAGTGCACTGTGCAGGAAGGTGCTGTCAGTGCTTTGAGAGCGGTAGTTTGCATGTCAGGCTATTCAATGAACCTGGCAGACTGCCGTCTTAGACCACCCGCCAAACCAGGATTTAACTCCTTATCTGGCGGGCAGCAACACCACAGCTTTGGCGGTCCAACAATAAATGGCGCATTGCATCGTCTGCTGTAGGATTGTCAAAGTCGTAATCAGGCCCTTAGTAATTTTTGCACTCTAATGTGAATATTTATTGCTACTCCACTTTATTCTCTTCGTGCTATTAGATGGGGCATCACATTGCCATAACTCCTTTCTTTCATCTGTTTTAAGTGACATGTTGAGGAAATAAGAGATTGAATGCGGCCCATGTACCTGCCCAAGGCAGTGATTTATCCAAGCACTCAATTTCATCACTTTTTGTTTATCTAGGCGAGATGCTCAAACACAACAGATCTACCTAAAAAAGGGTCCAATGGTCACAGTCATATTTGATTCACACTGCATCACCCTGATGATGCCCAGAGAGCAAAAAAACGGTTTGAGGTTGCTTGTGCTCCCCTCTGAAAGTGTTCTTGTCTGGAGGGGACTTAGTCGGCAATCCAGGCTGGACTTTCCTATTGGAGAACAAGTGCACATGTGGCTCATCTCTGTCTATAGCGGCTTGGTGGACAAAATAACGTTGGACTGGAATGTGGCTTTGGGCAGCTACAAGTGATTGAGATTAAGTTCAGCATTGCATTCATACCTTTTTCAATGTAGTTAGCAGGAGTCCACGTTTCCCCTCATGCACACATAGAACAGGTACAGCATAGGCAGCACACCACCAACAACACCTCCACCACCACCACCACCACCACCATCTCCTCCTCCTCCTCTGGACTTGACCACATTGGTCAGTCCATAGCGGTCTGATCACCTGTGATAAAGACCAGTGGGTTAACGCAAAATGAAGGCGCTGCCCTGCAGAATGTGATGAGGGACCCCGGTGTCTCCCAGATTACACAGATGTTCATTGGTCTTGGGCTCTATAAGGGCCCCCTGAATGGTTCTGCCCCCCCTACACTGCAGGGACCTGCTCGGGAAAGAGGAGTGGATTTCCTGAGTATTTAACTATTTCTTATTTCATGCCATTGCACACATTCTGCAATGACATGTCTTAGAGGGTGAGGGGTCCCCTACAAAACAAGAAACCCTGGGACCCCATGCAGCAGGGGTCTCCGTTATGCCCCAGATTAAGACCAGTAGTTGATAAGGACGAAGGTGCATAGGGTGCTGTGCCTCACGTTTGTCTGATTCAAACGTGAATACTGCATCTTGGGGAGGGATGGATGTTTCCATTGACGTAAAGTCAAATGTGTACAGAAATCTTGCCAAATCATCAGGGTATGGGAATTCAGAGGTTTTGCCATCAGTCGTAAAATCATCTCCTCCGGTTCGAGGAGGCCAAAACGTAATGTTTCCCTTTCACAGTTTGGGAGGATGTGCAAAAGATTTCTCTCTTTTGACAGAGGTGTAAAGGGAACAATTAGCTTAAATGCAAATAGGCTGGTCATCAACAGGAAGGTACCCTCAAAGTTTTTGACAGCTTGCAGAATAGGACGAACATATTAATGGCATAATAGAGTGCCAATGATAGGTATCGGGTTATCTGGACTGCGGGGACATCAAAGTCTTACCTCTGCTTTCTCTCAAAGTCAAAGTCTCGAAATTGCAGATTGAGCAGGTTGAGAAGGAAAGGAATGAAATAGATCATGTCTTCTTTCTAAATTTACTTGGGACACCATACAGGCGAATGTTGTCCCTCCGAGAGCTGTTCTCCAAATCTGTAGCCTTAAGCCTAAAGTGCCAGAGTTCTGCGTCCAAATCTGGTTGTGAATACAGCTGTCTCTCTACATACTGTAGGCACTTATGTCACCGCCAAAAGTCAAAATGTTCCCATCTTGATGCCTATAGTGAATATATCCTTCAGTATGGCATCCAGAGTAACATCAGGCATCTTGGTTTGAAGTGCATGAGAACTCTGTTTGCCACCAGAGGCAGCCTCTGTCTGTGGTTGCCTGCCCGGTTTCAGAAAGGACTTCAGTGCATAAGCTTAGGTAGCAGATCCAGAGACAGGAAGTAGGCCTTTGTATTTCTCAACACTACTGTGGACCGGACCACAGGTGACCGATAAGCAGTCTGACACCTAAAAAGCAGATGCTGCACTGATGCTACAGGTGCAACAGTCTGGTCAGAGGAAATGTGCCCACCTCTGACTCAAGACCACCACCGCAGGGATGTTTTAGATATGTCCTCAGCAGGATGACATGGAGAAGAGTAGCAGTTAAAGGAGATATCACAGAAGAGAGAGCACCCCACAACCTCCGTGGCATTAACAAAGGAAGTGTGGTGTGTTACACTGTTTCCAGGTACACAGGGTGAACACAATTGACAAGGGGTTAATACACACCCATGGGAGAGAAGAAGTGCCAATGTGGCAGTAGGCTTTGTTTCCACATAACTATGCACTCCCCGTATCTGGTTTCTAGTGCCACGATGGGTTAGACAGGGGACTCAAGCACAGGCATAGAAACCATTGTGCCACCAACTTGTGTAGTTGGCCAAGTTAAAGAATAAGGCAAGGATTCAAGAACACAGGTTCTCCAGCACTTTGTAATTTCCTGTTCCCATCTTCTTAACGAGTGTTAGAAACCCAAAGTTGTGCACTGCCATTTGATTTGGCCCTCTCAAAGGGCCCTTCAGCCCTACTCCAATTCACTTCCTGTGATGAAAGACCCAAATACATTTATTGAAAAGGTCCTGTGGGAGCCAAAGTACCTTGCGCTGCCATAGACCGCACAGAGTGTGCTGCTACTTGGCACTAGTCACCACCTCCACCTCACTATGGTTTTGTTGATTTTTGTGGGTCGAGTCAGTTCTCGATCAGTATGCAGGTAGGATAGCTCTTAAGGCACCTGAGACGGTGCAATAGCTCGTGTCCAAGCAGTGCACTGATCTGAAGAGGGAGAGGTTGGAGTCCATTTCCACAGCTGGTACTGATCCACCCCATGTCAGGGTTAAATCTGGGGCATCACCAAAGCGGGCACTGAAGTGCCCCGTACCGGCTAGTAATACTGCGAGACCTCCTAAATTAGCAGAAATCCTGAGGGTTTCGCCCTCTTGAAAGTCAAATGGGGGCTCTCTTGGACCATATCAGGTAGATTTTTCTTTTTAAAAATATCCCCACTGTGGGGGTTTGCTTATGAATCACAAAATAGAATTCTGGGTGGGCTACCTTGCTACACTGGCAAATGCACTTTCACCACAAAGCTGAAAGGCAGGTGTGCTTTAAATAGGGCGGGCGATCTACCTTCGTAGGGGTTGAGGTGAGCCTGGCAGGTTCCCACCACAATCCCAAAGACACTGTGATGCAAACCATGTCTGACGTTCTTTGTCATGGCCCACTTGCTATGTACTAATGTCACTTATAGGCAGTTTCTTCAAAATGGTTTCTGAGCTGCATGCAGTCTTTTTCAGCTCCCAAATTTGGGTTTATATATCCGCAGCAAGAAGCAAGAAACTGTTTGGATTATTTCTTAGGCTAAAAAAATCCAAACAATATTTGGCTCCTTGCAGGAGCACAGAACTTTGTGTCTGTGCTGCAACAAAAAGCCAGAGGGTGACTGAATATTTTCTTAGGCTACAAAAAATTATAACTATGTCTGGCTCTTTGCTGGGGCACAGGCACTTTGCTCCTTCATCTTGCAATGCTCCTCCTGAAGGAAAAGCATTGGGAAATTAAGAAACCCCTTAAAATGTAATCTGGAAACAGGGATTGCAGTGGAGGGGTTTAAGAACAATCCTAGTCCCTGACAAACAAATCCCCACCTCCTGGTTCAATTCTTCTATTGGTGTGGGCAAAGTGGATTGAGCTGTGAGCATGGCTAGGAATCAGCTAGTTGTAGTATTACCTGCCCTTAGGCCCACCCATAACCAGTGCATCAGCTTGATCCTTAAATGGACCTTAGGAGAAGCCTGGAAATCTCTCCCAGACCCATCCAAAAGGTGTGTGATATCACTAGTGATATACATATAGCATGTTAATGAGGCAGCTTAGAAGTGAGCACAGGCCAACTCTTGCAGGAGTTCGCCAGTGCCCAGAAGAGACCAGGCAAACTCCCCTCTGCCACCCAAAGATAAAAAGGAGATTGCTCACCACTTGAGGTGGGGGAGAAGCAAAAGATTATTTCAAGAAATAGGTGCCACCCCAGGGGAAGTATACTAAACAATTATCCACATGTATGCCATAAGGGCAACCTTACACGCTTTTTTATTATATATATACACATCATTGGGGCAACAAAGAAGTGAAAGTGGATCTCCTCAGGTAACAACACTGAAAGTTTACTATTTGGGCTCGCTCATTTCTGCTCTGCTAGTTCCTTGTTAAACCATTTGATGTGACGCTCAGTTATTTTTTTCTTGATTTGGCTGGTGTCAGCACATCGAGGGAAGAGTAAGTATTATGATAGAGGTTATCCACCAGGGCTTCAGAATATTAGTTTGAAGGAACAGTTTTCAAGGCATTGTAGGTGTGTTGATTTGTTCTAGGTTGATATTTTTATAGTTCCTGATAAGGGTATGTGGAGGGTTATTTTCACATAGTCCAGATATGAGAGGTATAAGGAGATGAAAGAGTGATTAATCCAGCCATTGGTAAGATGAATATGTTGCATGTGTCTATGTTGTGAATGAATGCAATATCAAGTTTAGTCCAACTGTATTTGCGGAGCTGCATTCATGTTTTCCAGAATGTTCATTGCAGGTTTAGATTCTTGTTAGACCTGGCACCATTGGCGTGGGTCTCCCTTCCATTTTTTGCTGTTGCCTTCTGTGTTTTTGCTATGTTTTTGGTGGTCTAGATGCTTTAGGCACTTTGCCACTGCTAGTCAGTGCCAAAGTGCAAGTGCTCCCTATTGTAAATTGTTGTGATGGATTAGTGACTCCATGATTGGCTTATTTGATTTACTTGTGAGACCCTAGTACAGTGCACCATGTGTGCCCATGGCCTGTAAATCAAATGCTGCTGGTGGACTTGCAGCACTGGTTGTGCCACCCACAGAAGCAGCTTATAAAATATGGCTCAGGCCTGCCATTGCAGAGCCTGTGTGCAGTCTGGGACTACCATGTACACTTGGCAAGTGCACCCACTTGCCAGTCCGTAAACCATCCCTTTTCTACATGTAAGTTACCCCTATGGGCAGGGTGCATTGTATGTGAAAGGTAGGACATGCCCTGATGTGTGTAGCATGTCCTGATAGTGAATTACAGCCAATTTCGTTTTTTTACTATTACAAGGCTACCTGTTCCCATAGGCCAGAATGGGCAGTTTGATTATAACATCTTCTAATCCTAACTGACCCAGGGAATAAGGTAGAAATTTGAGTTTAGTACGCCTGAACTCAGAATGTTAAAATACATCTTTTAGTTAGGGTGATTTTTACATTCTGTGTTTGAAAATACCACTTTTAGAAAGTAGGTATTTTCTTGTCTAACCATCCAGTAAGTCTCTGCTGGGTTTGTGTATTCCATGTCTGGTTTGTGAGTGACAGGGGGCGGGAGAGGGCCTTGGCTCCAGCAGTCTGATGGGCCAGGGCTGGATTCAATAGGACCTGCATTGAATAGAGAGTAGGGGGAAGAGATTTTCTTTCACTGACCTGAGCCCTCATAGAATAGAGAGTAGGGGCGGAGATTTCTTTTCACTGACCTGAGCCTTCATAGAATAGAGAGTAGGGGGAGGAGATTTCCTTTCAGCTACCTGGGCCAGGTCTGCTCTCAAACAATGCTGTTTCCACCTCCTGCCAGGAAGCTGCACCCAGGAGGACAGAACTGGTTTTGACAAGGTACAGACACTCTCTGCCTTCAAATAACAAAGGATTTTGCAATATAAATATTGGGGCCCAGACCCCAGAACTTTAGATCACTTCTGGGAATCAAGACGAACCCTTTGCCAAGGAGAGAAACCAAGGAAGCTGAAGGAGGAGACTGCCCCTGTGCTGTTTGCTCTTTGGCGTTGGCCAAGGAAAGGAGAAAAGGAACTTTGTGTGTACTTTTACTATCTTGAAGAAGATCTCCAAGGGCATGAAGCTGAGCTTGCCTCCTGTTCTGAAGTATCCATAAAGACTTCACCACCAGCTCCCACTGAATTTCATTGCTGGGATTCTACCTGCAGAGACGTGCCTGCTGTTGTTTTGGGCCCTCTAGAGACTGTGTGTCGCTGGGAGCTGGGAGCTGGAAGTGCGTCGCAACGAGGAAGAAGCGTGTCGCCACCGCATCAGTTGCCATCGCCGAAGAAGCGGGTCACCGCCGTAGCTGTTTGCCGTTGCATCGCCGAGGAAGCGCGTCGCATCACCGGAGAAGCGTGCCGCCGCCGCAGAGGTTGCCGTCGCATCATCTGAGAAGTGTGTCGCAATGCCTGTCGCGGCTCCAAAGTTCATCGATTTTGCCGCACGGCTGTCCAGCGTGCACGCATCGCATCCAAGTTGTCGCATCACAACCAAGACGCCATTTTGTCGCATCGCACCGGATCGTCGCATCGCATTGAGGCGCCAACTTGTCGCATCGTAACCTCCTCTCCGGTAAGGAACCGACGCATCACCTCCCCTGCGCTGCAGTAAGGAACCGATGCATCACCTCCCCCGAAGTAAGGAACGGACACATCACCTTCCCTGTGACCCTTTTGTTTGTTTTGTGTGACGCATCCAAGGTACTTTGAGAGTAAAGTGTTGCATTTACCATCTACATTGAACTATTGTGGATTTTTGTCGTTTGGTCTTGTGTTAAGCCTAGTAAAGATTACTTATTTTTCTAAACTGGTGTGGTGTCCATTTGCAGGGCTTTCACTGTAATACTGTATGTGTTCACAAATGCTTTACACACTGCCTTTTGAGATGAGCCTGTCTGCTCGTGCCAAGCTACCAAGAGGGTGATCAGGGGTTATTTTAGGAGTGTATCCCCCTTTCCCTGACTAGAAGCAAGGGTCCCTATTTGGACAAAGGTGCAAGCCATTGCCAACTAGAGACCCCCATTTCTAACAATTCTGAATTGTCAAATCAAACATTTAAATTACTCATGGTTTGGACATCATTGATTTATGGTTTTGAGCACTAAGAGTTGTTGAACTTCTTTTTACCCTGTCATTTATTAAAATACATTTAGGCTGGATTACTTTTTTATTTCCAATTGCCAATAAAACGATCTAAAATGTTGAAACCCAAGGACAGACAATCCAGTGGTCTTCAGGATTTAAGGATGTTGTCTACTGATAAACTGACTTTCATAGAGATATGCAATGCTAATTTGCCCTAATGTCGACTCACAATACAAGACTTTGGTAAAATAGCTCAATGTGAAAATATAGATTTATAAATATTGTCCTAAAAAAACTCAATCTGCACAGTGATGTAGACTCAAATACTTACATATTTGTGTCAGATGGTGGAAGTAGGTGCAAATAAGCAGGAGGATATTTTCATAGGCTTTTTCTAGTTTTTATTTAAAAAGTCTATATTTTTTAATGTATAGTAATAATACCAACACCCACCTGTTCATGTCTAATTAAAATGATTCTGATCAAAAGAAAGCACTTAAAGATGAGGTTATTTGTCTATAGAACAAAAGTCATACAAAAAGTGATCTGAATACCACTGATACCAGAGACCAAATGGCAAATGGAAAAGAAGGAAATCTTGACTGTTGGCAGTCAAAAAACGCCAGTGTACTACTGTACCTAGCAGTAACTTTACACTTTTTTTGCTATTCACCATTTTTAAGTGTAAATGTACTAAGTTCAGACTTAGATGTTGCCACTCCCTCAAAATAGAAGGTGGAGCCTGCTAGAACAGGATTTATGAGTGCAAAATGACTACTAGTAACTTTTCACATTTAGGCAGAAGCCTCCATCACAGGGGTGGAGATCATCCTATGGTAACGTACAGGAAAAAATAATAAAGCGTAATAATTGTTACAAATATATCTAAAAAATATTTTCATGTAAAAATATTATAAGCCTGAAAGGCTTATACTGGGTGCTCCCTTGTGTCTGGACAAAGTTATACCTCTCTGAAGAGCTCTAATCAGAGTGAAACATGTGTCAGCAGTTGCTTTTATTCACTGTGCCTGGAGCGGTAAAAGGCTTTTGTCATTTTGCAACTCGACATGGATAGCACTTTGCTAATCCTATGCTTAAAGATTTTGCTAGAAATAATGAGACATTTGAGGTGAGCAGATTCAGAGTGTTGATGGTGTTGCAGGGTGCTTTACATAGGAGCTGCTCTCCACCTAAATTTAGGAACAACCCAGAGTTCTCTCTCTCTATCTATCTATCTATCTATCTATCTATCTATCTATCTATCTATCTATCTATCTATCTATCTATCTATCTATATATTCACTGAAAAAACCATAGGTTTCACACACGTTATAGTTAGGAATTAGCATTTAAAAAACCTTGCAAATTCACTGAAAAAACCATAGGTTTCACACATGTTATAGTTAGCTGGACATTTTACTGATAAAAAACCAATGAAATTCCCCCGTTATAGTTAGTGCAGGCAACTATAACTCACGCGACCGCAATCCTCTGCTGATGACATATGTGTCCCAAAACGCGTTTTCCCCATGCATTTTTCCATAGGACCTTTAGTCGCAGCTACAGCCCGAACGGCTGAACAGAATTACTTGAAATTTGGCAGAGAGGTAGCCATAAGGTCAAGGAAGTGCCTTTTGCAGGTCTGGTGTAAATCTGTTCAGTATTTCCGGAGAAAATAGCATTTAAAAGCATATATATATCTATACGCGCGCAGGGTGCGCGCACCGTGCGAGCACCCTAACGTGCGCAAGCGTAATTCTGATTGGTGGTTACATGTTAGTCAACGTTCGAATCGGTCGAAATCAGGAAGTGTCGGCCGCCATTTTGTTTGTTTTCAGTGCGAGAGTGAAAAAGGAAGGTGGCGAACGTGAAAAGGGGGCAGGGTAGAGAGTTCCTGACCCCCTAGCCTTTGTCAGGGGGTCCCTGAAGGACCCCGAAGGCAAAAAAAAAAAAAATTGTTTTTTTTAAAATCGCGGGGGTGCGCGCACAGTGCGCGCACCCTGAAAAACCCAAAAAAATAAAATTGTAAAAAAAAAAAAAAAAAAAAAAAAATCGCAGGGTGAAAACTAAAAAAAAAAAAAAAAAATTTTTAATACGTAGTTTATTGTAAAATAAATATATAAAAAAATAATAATACATAAATAAATTAGCATTTAAAAAAAACGTACAAATTCACTGAAAAAACCATAGGTTTCACACACGTTATAGTTAGGAATTGGCATTTAAAAAACCTTGCAAATTCACTTAAAAAACCATAGGTTTCACACATGTTATAGTTAGGTGGATATTTCACTCGTAAAAAAACAATGAAATTCCCCCGTTATAGTTAGTTCAGATAACTATAACTCGCGCGCGCACATTTTACTGATAAAAAAAACAATGAAATTCCCCCGTTATAGTTACTGTAGGCAACTATAACTCACGCGACCGTAATCCTCTGCTGATGACATATGTGTCTTTATGAAAAAAAAATATTTGTAATATATGTATAGCTAAAATTTAATGGAAGAAGACATGGGCAAATAAGTGTCTAAATACAGTATTAGCATCAGCAGAGGATTGCGGTCGCGTGAGTTATAGTTGCTTACAGTAACTATAACGGGGGAATTTCATTGGTTTTTTTATCAGTAAAATGTCCAGCTAACTATAACATGTGTGAAACCTATGGTTTTTTCAGTGAATATATATATATTTAAATCTTCAGATTTACCAGCGCTTCCTCGTCACGCAACAGGGTATCCACGGCACCATAAAGTAAGGAAATCCAGGCAAGTGCTGAGACATGGACGGTCTAAGTGTTTCGGCACTACTCCTTCAACTGGACCATAGAGTCCAGCTGTCTAGATCGCCATTTTGAAGTGACAGGTGCTTATTACAGTCCCTTATTTGTTTTTACCCTTGTGCTCATTCTAGACTGCTGACCCACTACTCATTATGGTGGCATTCCGTGTCCACCATTTTTACATTTCACTAACTGTAAAGTAAATTAGTGATCTTCTACAAGATTTTTTAAGACATAATACGCCAAATATGTGCAATTGCATCATTTCCAAAACAAAGTGCAAGTGCAGAAAAAGTGCATTCAATAATGAACCAGTTGGTACAATTTTGTTAAGAACCAAATATGTAAACATTTTCATTATGAGGGAGGGGGGGTGTTCGGATAGCAGCATTGGTACAAATGGAATCTCTAAAAGTCATGCAAAATAGTCTCACAGTTTTATCCATAAAATCATTGAAAGTTTAACCATAAAAAGCATACAATATATATATCTTAAAAGTTAAAATCCCAATGATAAAAATATGTATGTGTAAAGTACAAAAAACCAATAGGACTAAAACGGATCAAACTATTAAAACAATCCGGAGATCAAAGGGGAATTTACCATTTGGTGGAACTTCTTCTAAAAGGATGTACTTCAGGTATAGTCTATCGTCATTTCATTGATAGTCGTTTAAAGGAAGAGTGATCAGATGTATTTATTGTTTTTCAGATTTACAAAGATAAGATTCATAAAGTATAATCCCTATTTAAACACATAATCTCATCTCCTTATTATAGATCTCTGTCTCCAGGTTTTTTGGTTTTGGTTTCAGCACTGTATATCCAAAAAAGATAATTGAGAAAAGCTTACAGAGAGTGATAAAACAAAAACGCAGTGAAATCCTAAAGAACAAAAAGAAACTGAAATCAAAAGAACTGAGTGATGCCCACAAAATAAGGCTAATAACAACATACAGTGCTGAAACCAAAAGCCTTACAAAAATAATTAGAAAGCATTGGGGCATTTTACAATTGGATCCTGTACAACGACAGGAAATTGACATCAAGAAAGGAACAAAGTGGAAAATTCAACAACATATCACCTGCAAGAGTAAATTTGTCGTACACATTGTGGAATGCCCCCGCACATTAAAGTATATTGGCAGCACGACTTGTGAAGTCCGGAAAAGAATCTTAGAGCATATACGAGCAACTAAAAACAACGACCGCTCGAATGCCATAGCCAAACACATGGAAAAGATCCACAATAGTAAATGGAAGGACTTAAGATTCTACGCAATCGAACAAGCTCCACAATCAGAAAGGGGTGGAAACCGGGAAAAACTCCTGCGACAAAAAGAATCTAAACATATAGTAATAATCAGGACTTTAAATCCGAGAGGTCTTAAACAGGACGAAGAGCTTTATTTACATTTATTAGAACAAACTTTTAAAGGAAGTTACTGTAAAACATTTTAGATATTGTCATCCTCAGCATCTTGACAAATATTGCAATAAATGCTCACCAGAGAGCTATAAATGAAAAGATGCCGAATTAAAAAAAAATGATGAAAATAATCACGTGTCTGTGGAGGAATAAAAATAGGATAAGAACTAAAATTCTTGTCAGAATTCACTAAAAATGTCCCTCGCAAATCCAAACAAGACCATATAAAGCTGAGAAAAATAAATAAACACTTTTGTTGAAAATTCAAAAATGTCATCCATTCCGCATATAAATCTCCACCGGTGGATTGTAAAATGAACAACTAAAAGGATATATCATTGAAATTAACTCACTAGTGAGGTATGAAAAGGACATGTCAAATTCAATCAATGTGATAATAAAAAATATACATTTATTTGCCTCTCATAAAAATGTAATCAATTGGTTTTCATCACAGTAATAGGGTACTCACAATTTATTCACCGTTTTACTTAATAGTATTTTTTAGCACCATGCACTTAAAAAAATAGTCACTACAGATACCACAATGCATTGCGAAAATATCAGGAAGTAATTGTGAGTTATGGAAATAAAAGACGCCCCTGAAGTTTGTAACATCATCCCGTGTTCAAGGCCCCAGCAGGGGACCGAAACGCGTTGGGCATGGCAGAGCTTTGTTTGCTTGTCTGAATAAACCGCCATACAACCTGAAAATCAAGCGTGTGCGACTATCATTGCCGAAAGGTGAAAGCTGCTCTATATTTACCGGCGTGGTCCTGCCAGAAAGTAACGCAACACACCACCCCCGAGAAGAGCGCCGGCGTTCACACTGTGGGCTGCAACTTTAGAAAATATATATATAGATATTCACTGAAAAAAACATAGGTTTCAGGGGCGTTATAGTTAGTTGGACATTTCACTCGTACAAAACCAGTGAAATTCCCCGTTATAGTTAGTTCAGCTAACTATAACTTGACCGCCCGCAATGCACAGCTGATGACGTCACATATTACATCACTCATGACATGGTCAGTGACATCACTCATGACATCACTGATGACATCTCAAATGACATCACTGATAACATCATCCTTGTGATAGAGTGGCAGACCTCCTCTCACCCTAATATAACCTTTGATACACACACTCAAAAATAGAAACTAACATTTTCAAAACAATGGACACACCAATACCAGTTACAACACACCTATTCAGTAATTCCAAGATCTACACACACATCCACTCATTCAGCAACAGTCCTATACAGTCACTCATACATGTACTTACTCATCATATGTACTCATAAACCTATACATCCTGTTACACATCGCCTCTCATCCATAGTTACACACACATAGTCACACATGCAAATAAAGAATCAAACATACATTTACTTGCATATACAGTTATACACACACCACCACACTTACTTCTACAGAAACTTACACATACTTACTCTCTTAAACAATCACTTATAGAAACACATATTTATTTATACAGAAACTCTTCCAATCTCTCACTCTCACATATACTCACTTATATACACCAAAACTCACATATACTAGTTTAAAACATATGTAGTTACTCATAAAGCCACTATTGAGACAGTCATTCACTCACTAACACACCCATACACACACTCATCCACCCATACAGTCCTGCACACATGCTGTCTTCAACATATACAGTGAGTCACTCATTCATGCATCTATGCGCTAAGTAATACCCCGCACCGAACCATACAGACACTCATACTGATACTCAAAAAAACAACTAATAACCTATATAGACACTCATCTAGCTACTCACCAACCCATGCAGCCACTTATACACAAAGTGAGAGACTGATACAAATATGTACATATTTAAACATTACTTGCTAACCCATGTATTCACTGAGATACACTTAATCAGTCAGTTATTCAATCAATTTTACAAAACAAAATCACCCATTTAGACACTTATATACCCATTTATTTTTCCATCGACCTTGAGATATACATATATAAAACATATTTAATTTTCAGAAAAATACACATTCACTGGATGATCAGAACCAAATGCGATGCAGCGCACGCAATGAAATTTGTCATCAGTGCTGTCATTTGAGATGTCATCAGTGATGTCATGAGTGATGTCACTGACCATGTCATGAGTGATGTAATATGTGACGTCATCATCAGTGCATTGTGGGCGCGCGAGTTATAGTTAGCTGAACTAACTATAACGGGGGAATTTCACTGGTTTTGTACAAGTGAAATGTCCAACTAACAATAACGCCCCTGAAACCTATGGTTTTTTCAGTGAATTTCTAAGGTTTTTTACAATGCTAACTTCTAACTATAACGTGCCTGAAACCTATGGTTTTTTATGTGATTTTCAAAGGTTTTTTAAATGCTAGTTTCTAACTATGCCTACAGAGGTAGGACATGTGAAGAAAGAAGACAAAACTCACAGAAAGTAAAAGAAATGCAGAAAGAAGCGACAGAAGTCCTCAAAGACGAAGAAAAGTGCAGGAAGAAGCAAGACGTGTGCAGAAAGAACCAACAGAGGAGCAGAAAGAGGCCTTGTTACAAAATCATCCTGTGCCCACAACTTTTTCAGACGGGTACTGGTGTTAACTGACTCTGACTAACCAGACTTAGAACCTACATACACTAGGGAACACTATGCGTTGGGGCACCCCTGTGATTAGCATGACCTCCTCTGTAAGCCCCTAGTAAATAATAGGGCAGGGGATTAAAACTACCTCTTAAAACATGCCACGGGGTGCTATTGCACACTGGTGAAGGGAGGGGGGGGCCTGAGATGACATGTGTGCAAACACGCCCTGTGGGCATTTTAAGTTGGGGGATGAAGTCCCCTTGAATCCTGAGGGTCCCTGGAGGCCAACTAACCCACCAGGTATGTCCAGTAAGTGCCACAGAGTTGCATTGCAGAGAGGTGTAAAATGGGGCATGGCCTCGGACCACCTCTCTGCAACGCAGCTCTGTGGTGCTTACTGGAGGTACATGGTGGGCTAGTTGGACCCAGGGACTCTCAGGATTAAAGGGGACTTAATTCCCCAACTTAAAATGCACCACAGGGTGTGTTTGCACACGTCACCTCAGGCCCCGTCCCCTCCCTTCACCACTGTGAAAAAACGCCCTGTGGCCGTTTTAATTTGGGAGATTAAGTTCCCTTGAATCCTGAGGTTCCCTAGGGTCCAACTAGCCCACTAGGTACCTCCAGTAAGCACACAGAGCTGTGTTGCAGAGAGGTGTAAAAAGGGGCACGGCCTAGACCACCTCTCTGCAACGCAGCGCAATCGCACTTACTGGAAGCACCTGGTGGGCTAGTTGGCCCCCAGGATTGAAGGGGAATTATTTCCCCAACTTAAGGCGCCACAGGGCGTGTTTTCACAAGTCACCTCAGGCCCCGTCCCCTCCCTTCACCACTGTGCAAACACGCTCTGTGGCCGTTTTAATTTGGGAGATTAAGTCCCCTTGAATCCTGCGGGTCCCTAGGGTCCAACTAGCCCACTAGGTACCTCCAGTAAGCGCCACAGAGCTGCGTTGCAGAGAGGTGTAAAAAGGGGCACGGCCTAGACCACATCTCTCTAACGCAGAGTAGTGGTGCTTACTGGAAGCACCTGGTGGACTAGTTGGCCCCCAGGGTCCCTCCAGATTGAAGGGGAATTATTTCCCCAACTTAAAACGCGCCACAGGGAGTGTTTGCACACGTCACCTCAGGCCACGTCCCCTCCCTTCACCACTGTGTAAACACGCTCTGTGGCCGTTTTAAGTTGGGGAATTAAGTCCCCTTGAATCATGAGGGTCCCTAGGGTCCAACTAGCCCACTTGGTATCTCCAGTAAGCGCCACAGAGCTGCGTTGCAGAGAGGTGTATAATGGGGCACGGCCTAGACCACCTCTCTGCAACGCAGCATAGTGGCGCTTACTGGAAGCACCTGGTGGGCTAGTTGGCCCCCAGGGGCCCTCAGGATTGAAGGGGAATTATTTTCCCAACTTATAACACGCCACAGGGCGTGTTTGCACACGTCACCTCAGGCCCCGTCCCCTCCCTTCACCACTGTGTAAACACGCTCTGTGGCCGTTTTAAGTTGGGGAATTAAGTCCCCTTGAATCATGAGGGTCCCTAGGGTCCAACTAGCCCACTAGGTACCTCCAGTAAGCGCCACAGAGCTGTGTTGCAGAGAGGTGTATAATGGGGCACGGCCTAGACCACCTCTCTGCAACGCAGCATAGTGGCGCTTACTGGAAGCACCTGGTGGGCTAGTTGGCCCACAGGGGCCCTCAGGATTGAAGGGGAATTATTTTCCCAACTTATAACACGCCACAGGGCGTGTTTGCACACGTCACCTCAGGCCCCGTCCCCTCCCTTCACCACTGTGTAAACACGCTCTGTGGCCGTTTTAATTTGGGAGATTAAGTCCCCTTGAATCCTGAGGGTCCCTAGGGTCCAACTAGCCCACTAGGTACCTCCAGAAAGCGCCATAGAGCTGCGTTGCAGAGAGGTGTAAAAAGGGGCACGGCCTAGACCACCTCTCTGCAACGCAGCATAGTGGTGCTTACTGGAAGCACCTGGTGGGCTAGTTGGCCCCCAGGTGCCCTCAGGATTGAAGGGGAATTATTTCTCCAACTTAAAACGCGCCACAGGGTGTGTTTGCACACGTCACCTCAGGCCCCGTCCCCTCCCTTCACCACTGTGTAAACACGCTTTGTGGTAGTTTTAAATATATATATATATATATATATATATATATATATATATATATATATATATATATATATATATATATATATATATATATTACCTACTGCCGGTTGCCAGTAGGTAGTTATAGTTAGGACCTAGTTACCATAGGAAAATCGCAATATTCTATTCCCAATAACTTTGATGCCGATTGACGAATCTTCGCGAAATATTCGAAACTTATGGATCGCCAGTAGGTGATATATATATTACATACTGGCGGTCACCAGTAGGTAGTTATAGTTAGGACCTAGTTACCATAGGAAAATCGCAACATTCTATTCCCAATAACTTTGGCGCCGATTGACGAATATTTGCAAAATTTTCAAAACCTATGGCCCGCTCCAGTCGGCTCCTGCCTTGAAAGTTTCAGGTTGATTCATCAAGCGGGTGCCGCGAAAAAAGGGGGTCCCAAAACACGTATTTCCCCTGTTATTTTCCGTAGGAAACTTTAGACAAAGCTACAGCCCGAACTGCTGAACGGAATTACACCAAATTTGGCAGAAAGGTAGCCCTTGGTTCAGAAAGAGCCCTTTTTGTTAAATGGTGTAAATCCGTTCAGTAGTTCCTGAGAAATTAGAAAAAGAAAAAGTTTCAATATCTAGGGACGCGGTGGATTCACTAACGAGCATGAGCTTCACTCTGATTCACTGCCAACACTCCAAACCAGGAAGTGTTGGCAGCCATCTTGTGACTCGGTAGAACCGAGTCACAAGAAAACAGTAAAAAAAAGGTCAAAGAACAAAAAAAGGGGGCAGGGTAGAAACACCCTGACCCCCTAGGCCTGCACAGGGGGTCCCACAAGGACCCCCGGGCCCAAAAAAGCATTTAAAAAAAATATTTTCGGCAGAAATCACAATGGGGTTGCGAATCCCGACGAAATTATGAAAAAAAATGAAGCGCGGACTCCCGCGCTTCATTTTAATGAGACCCCGGGGTGGGCCAGGTCCCGGGGGCATTGCCAAAAAAACTAATAGCGGGGGCCCCCCGGGGCTGCACTCTCACTCAGTACTGGGCTGGAGATACAAGCATTTCACTGGTGGCCTGGTTCGCCCTGGGCGGGTAGATCTCTCTGTAGCAGCCCCTCCCTCTTCGCTTTCAGTGACCCCGGTCCTGCGCCCTCACACAGTGCTGGGCTGGAGATTAAAATATAGGTAAAAGCAGTTCCGTACGTGTCTGAGTTGTGGTCCCTCTTTGATGTTGTCAGTTCTGCTCTGCGTGTGGGAGCCATGAAATCACCCCGCCTGCAAGGCACAGAAAACAAGCTCGGCTCCCAAACTCCAGAAGAACGACAGGACATTCAGGGTGGCCATAAATTGTCCCCACTTAGCCTAAATGGCCCGCGAACTGCCCTCCATCGGCCGAGTTGTTGCTTCTGTCACCCAAGCGGACCCAGTCCAGGAATCGTTCATGCATTCAGAAACCAGAGTTTTAATGTAAACATACTGTGCAGGTGCCTATATTCCCTCATTGGCGAATTTAAAGCAAGGAGCACCGTGGTCAGCAATTGTTGCTTTTATGTTAAGTTGTATTTATTATTTCCAGCACACTTCTGTGTCCAGAAGATATTTTGAAAATTGTGCATCTGCAAGGAAATGTTCTCAAACATAGCGGTGATTTTGTTTACTACGATTATCATCAGATTACAATATTCGGAGGGCTGCCTTTCTGTGCCACGTTGAGAGATCTTTAACATCTATAGCGGTTTGTTGTGTGTGGTGCACCCTGCCTGGCGTGCGAGCCTGCAGTGTTTTTATTGACTGTGCAGTAAATATTTAGCAGGAGATGGTGCGGTCTGCCCGCTGGCCAATGTCTGTAACAAGTTACTGGTCACAACGGGTGTGGTGTGATGTGGCGTTGGATGGTACCCCATGGAGGATGGACCTGGTGCTGTGGTGGGGGCGCGGTGCGGGTGAAAGTATTGGCGGGGTAGCTGGTGTGGTGTGCATGGGCTGCTTGTGGTGGTAAATCGGTGGCTATGTGGAGGGTGGCATAGTGAGGTACTGCTGTTGGTGGTGGTGACATGACAGGGTAGTGTGGAGGTCGGCGTGGTGGCTTATAGGTGGGTGTGGTGGTACAGAAGGCCTGAGTGGGCTTGCTGGTATGGAGCCGAGTCTGGCAGGGTGAAAGTGGCGTTACAGATGCAATTGAGGGTTGGTGGCAAGATGAGTTAGTGGGGTGTAGTTTGTTGAGGTGGGCATGATGTGGTAGAAGTGGACGTGGTGGCGGTTGTAAGTAACAGTGGGTGGGACGTGGTGGAAGTGGATGTGGTTGTACCTGTAGGTGATGGTGGGTGGGTGGGTGAGGGGATTGAATTAATGTGAAGCTGTTTTGAAGTAGAGGTGTTGGTGGGTGGACCTGGAGTGGGGTCAGGTGCATGTGATGGCATACTTGTGGTGGTGATTGGCAGTATTGAGTCACGTGAAGGTGGTGGGGGTGGGCGTACCGGCGTGGCATGTGGAAGTGATGATGTCAATGTGGTTGGGGTGGTTCTGATGATGTGGAGGCAGTTGTAATGGCGGTAGAGGGTGTATGTGGTCATGGGGAGGTACTGGGGTAGTGGTGTGGAAGTGGATGGGTAGCGTAGACGCGGTGAGGGCGTGGAGAGAAGGTGGTGGTAAGTGAATTTGGTGCGTGTGTTGTGTTAATAGTAGTGGCGCTGGTGCTGGGGGTGAGTGGTTGGTGGTGGAAGATGCTGCGGTGAATGGTGGACCTCCTGGAGGCAGAGGAGGGGTGGGCTGTGGTGTGACAGCCGTGGGACAGGGGTTGTTGGAGGCAAAGGTGAGTCGGTGGCTAGTTTGGGGTGGGGGGAGGGGATGCTGGAGACTGGAAACTTTCAAGCCCAGGGGCTTGTCCTATCCCGAACTCTTCAGATGGAGCCGTCTCCACAATATGAACACATTGAATTGATTCAACATGTTTAATGCTGCCCTTGACTCCTAACTCATGATCATTCAACACACACAATATGTGCTGATGTTTTAAAGCGAAAGCAAGAAGAACTGCTGTGTTACACAATACAACGGACAGCACAACACACCTGACGGAACCAGGCAGTGTTGTTTCAAAGAGCCAAATTAGTGGAGTGTTTAGAGCAGCATCTCTGAGGGGGTTATGCATAATCCCTCGCGTGTGCCATGCTGCTACGGTCGTTATGCATGCCTAATGAGGCGCATTGTTTGGAGATGCCCCGACAGATGCGCAGCACGTGTCTGACCCTGTTGGGACAGCCCCCCATCGCTCTAGGCTGTCAGCTGGTGAGCACGCTCCTCCATCTTCTTCTACCCTGCCCTCCATCCCACCTCTAGTGAGATCACCTCTGCTAGGACTGAGCTCACAGGGTGTCACCCACCACAGCACTCTGCACAGCCTGGCAGTTATACCTGGCCTGCACCCGGAAATAGACTCCCGGACTCTTTCGCCACACAATTCAGGCAGTGCCCCCCAGACTGTGCCCCCGTTCAAAGGTACTGCTTCATGGGAGGTTGAGATTGCCTCCCTGCCCCCCCAGAAGGGCTTTATGGTGGCCCTGCACAGCCTGGCATGTGTACCTGGCCTCCACCCAGAAGTAGAATCCAGGGCTCCCTCGCCACACACTCCAGGCAGTGCCCCCTTCAGACTGTGCTCCCGTTGAAGGGACTGCTTCATGAGGGGTTAAAAACTCTTCCCTGCCCCCCACCCTTGCTGCAAAAGCCCTGGCCGGTATTCCTGCACAGCTTGGCAGGTGTACCTGGCCCCCACCCGGAAGTTGACTCCCGGGATCACTCACCACACACTCCGGGCAATGCTCCACAGACTGTGGCCCAGTTCAAGGGACTGCTTCATGGGAGGTTAAAGATGCCTCCGTGCCCCCCTCCAGGCTCACGCCACAGGGCTGGCCGGTGTTCCTGCACAGCCTGGTAGGTGTCTGATGTATGGGGTCAGTGCCCTTTATAATAAAGGACCATCTCACATTGCGATCAACTCCCTTACATCTCTTTGTGTAGTAAAGACACCACCTGGAGTCCCCTGCTCCTACTTGTGACCCTGGGCAGTTTGTCAGGCATCTGAAGTACGAGGCCTGCACGGCTGCGTCTGAAGCTGCAAGGACCGTTACAGGCTTCCCACTTCCCCGTGCACTTTAAATGCCCCTCCACATTAATTCTCTATGTGGAGATCAGTCTTCACAGTCAGTCGGTCGGTTCCTCGCTCTCATCACGTGCGCCCCTGCACAGACCGTCAGGTGCTCCAAATATGTGGTCTACACCTGATAGTTTAAAACTGGCAGACATGGGAGCACCTATCCCTCCACCGGAGTCAGCTCCTTGTCAGTGGGGGCTCAAAGACAGACTCTGCTTTCACGTGCATGGCGGGCTGCAGGGGTCTGCTGTTCCTAGTGTGCACTCTGAAGCTGAGGAGGGCCGCCACTCCCGTGGCCACGTGCCCCCTCCATTATGGTGAGCTCCATGGGGCTAGAGGCTCAGAGACAGACCCCTGCTTCCTCGTGCTGCAGGCATAGGCTGCAGGTGTGTCATCAGTCATCCCTGGACTTCAGATACCCCTGACCCCAACCCCCATAACGACCATCGGTGTGTCTCAGCATCTCCCTGTCAGGGGCATACGCCCCCCATATCGTGCGGCAAGGGCACGTACACATGTGCATTGTAGTTCTGTATACAGCACGGGTGCGTGCGAGCACTTACTGCATGACACAACATACATGCTCAATATCACATGCTTGGAGGGCACGCTGTGTACACACACAACACACATGAAGTCACTCCCAATCTACACATACGCACACGTATAAGTGCATACAAAGACACAAACAATACATGTTACAATACACACATGCAGACATGTACACATACAAGCGCAATGCACGTACACACATGTATACACACGCACAAATAGTGCACCCTCACACATAAGCGTGCACGTCCTCTATTTCTCACACGCACCCATACACATCCATTCTCAGCGAAATCACATTTAAAAAAATGTTTTCTAACATTTAATGTGTTCGTTTGTATCCTAGCAGTCGCTAAATAAAGACAGTTTTGGTGTGTGTGTGTGGATATGGATATATATATATATATCACAAGAGGAGTTCCCAGACTCCAGTAGATAGCTGGAACAGGTACAGACCACAGCACGCTGAAAATTGTCGTAGAAAAGGTTTATTCCTTAGAGTCAGTAGGCATGACGCGTTTCGGCCGTGTTACCACGGCCTTGATCACATGACACCATTAGGACCATACACAACAAATATAGTAAGTTGTAGACTCCTCCCATTTACATGAGCCAATAGGAGTGCGGCATACAGAACAGCAAACCTCCATATTACATCAAGGGTAAAAATAAAAGGCAATGGAAAAAATACTACGTACACTGTGCACAAATACTGCACCATGACGAATAGCCACATCAAGCTGAATTGAACCATAGTGGTTATACAATAAAGCAATACACTGAAGTAAAAAAAATGTGCTCGCAAGTCCATAAATTTAGCCATGAATAAAATAGCTGAGAGGAATCAGAGTTACAATACTTATATATAAAAATCTTCCATAAAAGAAAGATCGATGCCAGCGGATAAACCTATTCAATAACCTTGTAGAGCCCCATACACTACATGATATAAAATAAGTGGATTATTATTACGTACAATCCTTCTGGATAAATCCTATATTGAAAAAATAGTTCCTTTAAACGAATGAGCCGCATACTACACAATGCTAATGAGTTTGCATATAAAAGTCACTGCATATATACATGTAAAAATATTGCTTGATTATTGCACATAACTCTTAAAACCAGTAGAAAATTAAAATTGCAAATAGACAGTCATGAATAATGCATTATCATACTGATGCATCCTAGATACAGTGCTCGTGCCTTTAGATTTATATATATATATATATATATATATATTTATTCACTGAAAAAACCATAGGTTTCAGGCAAGTTATAGTTAGAAATCAGCATTTAAAAACCTTAGAAATTCACTGACAAAAAAACATAGGTTTCAGGCACGTTATAGTTAGAAATTAGCATTTAAAAAAACGTTAGAAATTCACTGAAAAAACCATAGGTTTCAGGGACGTTATAGTTAGTTGGACATTTCTCTCGTACAAAACAACAGAAATTCCCCCGTTATAGTTAGTTCAGCTAACTATAACTCGCGCACCCGCAATGCACTGCTGATGATGTCACATATTACATCATTCATGACATGGTCAGTGACATCACTGATGACATCACTGATGACATCTCAAATGACATCACTGATGACAAATTTCATTGCGCGCGCTGCATCGCATTTGGCGATGCAGTCCACGCAATGAAATTCGTTTTATTTATTTATTTGTTTACTTACCTCTGTTCGGTCGTATTCTGGAGGCAACTACCCCCCACTCTGCCCCTCCCCCGTCCCGCATCACCACCTGGCAGCACTCCCTCTAGGAGCCGCTACTGTTGTTAAGGCACATAAAATTAAATCCACGATCCATTATAGACAGCACAGTACATCAACAATAACCTGTGAGACAGAGTCAGTACCATACATCGCATATCTAATACTGCAAATGAAAGAAAAGCAGGACACGCTTGATAGAACAAACCCAGTAACTGACACAGTAAGCTTGCGATTGCTGAATTGGGAGCGCCTGGGAAAGGGCTGCTTGGAAATCCTGATACCTTTACATAGTGCTTGCTTGTTAAAGTACTGCACTCGAGAATTCTCTTGATCGCTTTTAAGAAATATCGCCTGTTTAATGTGCACAATTGTTTTTAAGAAGTCACATTTTAAACCTCACAGTACCACTATATCCACTCACCTCTCACTTAGTTGGGCGTCTCCCCGTTCCACCACGGGTTGTTCCGATTGTGTGGAGGGAGACCGGAAGTGACATGTGGATCACAGCCCTAGGTCAGCAGTCTAGCTGCCTGCAGTATAAAACACATGGGTAGACCGGCACGCAGCGGACGTGCCGCTGGCGCGCCTATGGCAAGCCTGTCTGCGCCCGTCCGCGCCTGGACGTCGCCAGAAGCCAGAACCCCTGCCGGTCCCGCTAGAGATCAGGTAACCAGCCCGGTCAAACACCTCACCTATAGTAGCCGAGACCTACTAAAAATCAGGGAAAACCGATACTGGCGCGATTTGCAAGTAATTAGCCACTGTTCCTCCTCAACTGTAGCTGAAGGCCCTTTTTCTTACATAAAATGTGGCTACCAGAGTAGGCCACCATCACAACGTAAAAGCAATACTACAGATCTTCACACTGTAAATGGCATCAGCCCAACATCAAACAACTATGTCCGGCACATGCTACCAAGAAAACTGGCAGCTGGGATAGCTTCCTAGCCAATGTTAGATCGCTTCCCAAGCACGCCATTAATATATGGGACATGCTTTCCTCTTCCCTCCCCGACATCGGGTTTCTGACGGAAACATGGATTAAGCCCACTTCAAATCCTGCAATAGCTATAGCCCCACCAAATGGCTATCATATCCAGAAACTCAATAGACCACTAAAAACAGGGGGTGGGGTAGCGATCATTTATAAAGATCCCATAAAAGTTACTATCTTAGATCAACTAAGCAATGACAATATAGAAATTCTTGTTTTTAGAATCGATCTACATGGGCAACTTAGTTGGAAAGGTGCCCTTGTATACCGCCCTCCAGGACCACTCCTCGATTCCGTCACCAAGCTCGTGGACCTAATTTCCCCATATGTCATCTCATCTAAAAACTTCTTGCTCCTCTGAGACCTAAACATACATAGTGGAAACCCCAACGACCCTGACGCTTCCTCTCTCCTGAGAGAGCTTGAGACTCTTGAATTGATAAAAATTAATAAAGAACCAATTCACACAGCAGGGCACACGCTAGACTTAGTCCTCACAAATTCACCTAACATTCTTTGTGGAACAACCTACCCTCTTACATGTCAGACCAGTCTAAAATTGAATTTTGTATTACTGAACCTAAAGAGCAGAATATCCGGAGGCGTCATATCCCAAAGAAAAACAGACAGTGGCATAAACTGACCCCCACTCTATTCCAAGACACGTTTGTTCCACTACAGTACACCGACTTAGACAATGGTGAATCTTGCCTCAGAAACTTCCAGGAAAATATAGTATCCACAATAAATACGCTGACACCCTTGAAAACACAGTGGACTACCCCTAAACGACCACAGACACCTTGGTACACTACCAACCTCAGGACTGAAAAAAGCCAATGCAAGAAATTAGAAAGACATTGGCGGCGCACACACGATCACCACGACAGAGAAAGGTTTAAATTTGCCCTCTCCAAATACCACAACAACTTAAAAAAAGCTAGACAAATGCATATAGCTAACCTACTTGATCAGGCAGATAACTCCTCCAAAGCACTTTTCCAGGTCCTCAACAGATTCATCAACCCGAAAGCCTGTACTACGGAAGAGGAACCCTTCCAGACACTATGTGACAACATTGCAAGACACCTCACCTCCAAAATTGACAATATCTACAATAAGATCACGGGAGCCAAAGGCACTCAATTAAACGATAATTACAAACTTCCCTCTACCATGCCAAGCTTGCATAGATTAGAGGAATTTCCTCCGCTTTCCCTCAAAGAAACTAAAACCCTACTAAAAACGACTAAATCTGGCTCTCCTACAGACCTGATCCCAGCCAAAACCTCCGCCCTACTAGCAAACCAGCTCGCAGGCCCTATCTGCTCCATCTTAAATAGCTCTCTAAGGAAGGCAAGCTCCCTGAGGAATGGAAAGCAGCTCAAAACCTGGCAATCAGGAAAAATGCCAAATTCCCCCAATGACATTACTAACTACCGACCCATTTCTCTACTCCTGTTACAAAGTAAATTGCTAGAGAAACACATAAACAAACACCTGACCAGTTTGCTAGAATCCCCCAATAGCCTCCATCCATCACAGTCAGGATTCCGACCCAGACACAGTACAGAATCGGCACTTGTGACAGTTACAGACAACATCCGAATGCTAGCAGACAGGGGTCAGGCTGTACTTCTCATACTGCTTGACCTGTCTGCTGCATTTGATACCATTTCTCACCAGATCTTGCTAGGAAGGCTCAGAGACATAGGCATTGAGGGGATGGCATTAAAATGGATGACGCGCTTCCTAGCTGAAAGAACGCAAACCATTAACCTTGGCCCTTTCAGATCACAAACTACCAATGTCACCAAGGGGGTACCCCAGGGCTCTTGTTTGAGCCCGACCCTATTCAATATTTATGTCACAGCACTTGCAAACTTACTAAGAAACTTAGGCTTTGTTCCAATCTCCTATACTGATGACACACAACTGCTTCTCTCATTTGATAAGAACAACACCAGCATTCAGGCCACCTTTTCAGAGGGCATGAGAACCATCACTGACTGGATGAGCAACAACTTCCTCCAGCTGAATGCTGAGAAAACAGAAATCATGCTATTCAGAAAAGCAGTAACAAGATGGTCTCCCAATTGGTGGTCAGGAGAATTGGGCCCAGCACCCTCCCCCAAACCTGCGGTAAAGATCTTAGGGGTAAAAATCGATCAGAAACTAAACCTAGAGGAGCATGCCACCTCGACCGCCAAGGCCTGCTCCATGTACTAAGTCTGCTTCGCAGAGTCTTTCCCTTACTCCCGCTATCCACAAGGAAAACTTTGATCCAAGTATTGTTCACGAGTCGTCTGGACTACTATAATGCTCTTTTGATCTCCGCTAAGGAATCTTCCCTAAACAGACTACAAGTAGTCCAGAACACAGCAGCTCGATTGGTGACCAATGCTCCCCCCAGAACACCTTCACTCCCCCTACTTGGCAAACTGCACTGGCTGCCCATTCGGAAAAGGATTAAATTCAAGATCTGCTGTATGGTATATAAAGCCCTGAACAACCTAGGACCTAACTACATTGCAGATAAATTGACCTGAAACATCCCCTCTAGGACCCTCCGCTCGGGGCCCAAAGAGCTTCTTTTTGTGCCTCACATAAAACAAACCCGGCTGGGTGGTACATCCTTCTCTTATGTCGCTCCAGCCCTCTGGAACCAGCTGCCCATCCACATTCGACTCTCCTCCAACTACTTATCCTTCAGAAAGCAATCAAAAACCTCACTGTTCTAAACACCAGGCTTAGCTGTTTAGGGCCGCCATAGAGCGGAGATACCCAGGTTGGGGTTATTCATGCACTCTACAAATGACATAAATAAAAAAAGCAATATGGAATGATCCTCAGAAAAGCTATTGTGGAACACTTTTCTTGCCATGAAGGGCCAGAGTAGAGTACACAGTAATACGAGAGTTATTTGGAGAGCTGTTCTTATTGCAGAGATTGGGTAGTAAGTGTCAGGCTATGTTTATATGGTCTTATACACATGTACCTTTTCCTAAACGTTTACCTTATTCTGAACCTGGTATTACAACTTTAGGTAGATAAAGAAAAAATGTAATTGCAATAGGGAAAGGGAAGGAGGAAAGGAAAGATGCGTTACGAATGCCTAGGTGTGAGGGGGGAATATGAGGTCTCGTCAGGGCAAAAGAGTGAGAGTCTCTTCTGCTAGGACAGTGACCTTGGGGATTCCGGCTGTCGACCCCTAAAGTAAGGTTCAATAGGATCGTCAATTAGTTGTTGAGCTCGCAGTCGAGGGGGAACCAACCTTTGCAATGTTATCCACAAACTTTTTGCCTTTTTCCTCCATTTTTTACTGACCTTTTTCTGTTGATTTTAGGGCTCTGTGCACTTTAACACAGTAATAAAGTACACTCTCTGTCTAAATTGTATTGGTGATTGGTTTACTAATAAGTCTCTAGTAAAGTGCACCAAGTGCACCCAGGGCCTGTAAATCAAATGCTACTTGTGGGCCTGCAATACTGATTGCGCCACCCACATAAGTAGCCTTGCACAAATGTCTCAGGTCTGCCACTGCAGTGTCTGTGAGTGCAGTTTTAAATCTTTCATTTTGACCTGGCAAGTGCACCCACTTGCCAGGCCCAAACTTTCCCTTTTACTAGATGTACACCACCTTTAAGGTAGGGCCAAGGTAGCCCCCTGGGCAGGGTGCAGTGTATTTAAAAGGTAGGACAGGCACTGGTGTGTTTTAAATGTCCTTATAGTGAAATACTGCTAATTTCATTTTTCAATATTGCGAGACCTATCTCTCCCAAAGAGGGATTGGCTTGAAATATCCTTTAAGTGCAATTCCCATTGGGAGAAGATGGAGATTTGGAGTTTAGGGTCTCTGAACTCACAATTTAAAAAATGCATCTTTTGTTGAAGTTGGCTTTTGAATTGCAAGTTTAGACATGCCACTTTTAGAAAGAGGGCATTTTCTTGCTTAACCATTCTGTACCTCTGCCTATCTGTAAAATCCACATCTGGGTTGGCTGACAGCTGGACTCTTGTGCATTCACTCTAGACAGCCACAGAAAGGGAGCGGAGGTGTGCCTTGCATAGCCTGATAGGCCATCACCAGGTTGATGGGCCTTCCTGAGCTACAGTGGTGGGAGGAGTTATCACTGACACCTGAATAGGGTTGTGCCTGTCCTGATACAAAGCTGTCTCCATCTCCCCTGTAGTGTGTCTGGAGCCAGGTCAGGGAAAGGCAGGATATTGTGCACTACAAAGACTTTTCTTTGAAGTTTGCCTACTTCAAAGGCAGAAAGGGGTATAAGTATTGAACCTCTGACACCCCAAATGTAGAGCACTTCTAGACTGAGGACATTGTGCCAGGAAGAAGAGCTGGAAGCTGTTGGAGAGACTGCCACTCTGCCTGTTGCTTTGTTGATCTGGCCCTCTACTTGCTGCTTCTGTCCAGGGAGTGAAAGAACTGGACTTTCTACAAGGTTCTCCGAGGGCTTGTGCATTCTTGCCTCCTGTTAAGAAGTCTCAGGGCCATCAAAGACCTCACCTGCCAGTGCCTGAGCTCTTCTGCTAAGAGTACGGACTTGCCATGTGGTTCCAAATCCAGTTCCTGGGCCCTTGGAAGTGTAATCTTGTGCTCTTAAGGAGAAAATCCACGTGTAGACTCCCAGTGCCTGTTTTATTGGTGCATCGCTGCAAAAGATCAGTGCAGCACCTGGTCTCAGCTGTAAAATCTATGCAGCGCCTGCTCCGCAGCTGGAAAATGAACGCAGTGCCTGCTTTGGACGGTTGCATTGATGGACTGCATCCGTTTTTTCGCTGTATCGTCCCTGGGCGCCGATTCTTCATCGATACCGCACCGCAGTAAGGAACCACATCCGCGTGTCCCGACAGCGATACCCCTTCCAGTAAGTAACCGATGCATCACCTCCCTTGGCAGTAAGGAACCAACACATCACCCCCTTGCCTAGCAGTAAGGAACCGACGCATCACCTCCTCTGTCAGTAAGAAACCAACGCATGTGTAGTAAGGAACAGACACATCGCTTTGCTTTTCCAGCACCTCATCTCCCCTGCGCCTGCTACAACTTTGATTTTTGATGCATCAAATGTACTTTGTGCTAAAAGAAATGCATCCACTAATTTCCATGGGCTTAACTTGCTTAATCTTTGAAAAGTGATATCTTGACTTGTGTATGTTGGATGTTTGTCATTTTGGTCTTGTTGTATTCAGATAATTATTGGCTATTTTTCAAAGCTGGTGTGGACTCCGTCTGTAGAATTGTCGGTGTATTACTGTGTGTGTATGTACAAATGCTTTACACATTGCCTCTGATGTACGCCCGACTGCTCGTGCCAAGCTACCAAGGCGGTGAACAGGGGTTATTTTAGCTCAATCTCAACCTCAATCTAACTAGAGTGAGGTTCCCTACTTAGATAGGATGCAAACCACTGCTAACTAGAGACCCCACTTCTAACAGCAAAATCCTTCACCCATTTCGTCACTACAACAATCGTTCAGTTGAACAAGTTGACCTCGAGTCACATTAAACACACTCCATTAACCACAGTGCTATTTACTCTTTAACAATACAGCATGCTCAGTGGCTTTCATGAATCGCACCCGCTCACCAAATCTGGACCAATCTTTTGCATTCACTTTTTTTTCACCATTACTAAGTCACTAACTGAAACTTGAACAATAGTAATATTTTTCTTTCTGTCATAGCACTCCTTTTCCTTACCCTGTAGTATTTTAACTCTGTCTCTCACTTTTAATACAACCACTCTGTACTCTAAACTCCAGATGCATTGAGGAGCCACTCTGGAAACACCTTTGTTAGAAATTGAGGTTTCCAGTTGGCAGAGTATACATCCTGTCCAAGCAGGAGCTGCAATTCTAGTCAGGGTAAGTTAGACACACAACCTAAAATAACCTGTGCTCACCCTCTGGTAGCTTGGCACAGAGCAGTCAGGCTTAACTTAAGCGGCAATGTGTAACTATTTGTGCACACTTCAATTACAGAAACACAGTGAAAACACCACAAAAAAACTCCACGCCTGTTTAGAAACATAGAGAATATTGAATATGTATCTGAGTAAAACAAGGCCAAAAGGCCAAAAATCCAATCAGTAGAAGTCGATATATGACTTTTTAAAGATTAAATCCAGAATTAAGGACATAGAAGTCAATAGCGCTAAAAGGTTACTTGAGGTCACGCTAGACCGGGGTAAGTGCAAAGTACAGGCAGACCGCGATGGAGGGCAGGCCGGCTGCAGGACCCACGCAGGGCCCACTGAAAAACGTACCTTTGTAGAGCGCATGTGTTGACGTTAAGACTCGATGCGTCGGTTCTGATTCACGCAGTTGGGTCGATACGTCGTCGTAGAGCCTCGCAGTTGGGTCCTCGGATAGGCACTGCATCATCGTCACACCTCGCAGTTAGGTCTATGTGTTGTCCTCAAGACACTCAGGGATGTCCTCGCATCAGCACTGCAGCGATGTCGGAGGGCACTGCGTCAGTTTCGACCGGCACAGTGGTGATGATGCATCGAGTTTTGCTGAAGCAGCTACAGAATCTACTTCTGAGGCTCAGGACTGGAGGGAGTGCCTTAGGCAATGGTAGAACTCACAGATGGCAGAGTCCAGCAGCACCAGCAGAGTTGCAAGAAGTATTTTGTGATCCTGAGACTTCAGAGGACAGGAGGGAAGTCAAAGAGCCCTGGGAGAAACTTGTGTACAAGGATCTAGAGAGCAGGTCCAGTCCCTCTCACTCCCAGGAAAGAAGCAGCAGGCAGCAGGCCAACACAGCAAAGCGGGTAGTAAGGTGGCAGTCCTTCCTACAGCACAGCAGCTCTTCTTCCTGGCAGAATGTCCTTGATTCAGCAAAGTTCTCCTTTGATGGTGTGTAGGGTCCAGTACGTATACCCAAAAGTGCCTTTGAAGTGAAGAAGACATCAAAAAGGCCTTTGAAGATCACACGGTCCCTGCCTTTCCTGCCCTTGCTCCATGCTCATTACAGGTGGGTATGCAGCTCTTTGTGTAGGGACTGGCACAGCCCTATCCAGGTGCAAGTGTCTGCTCCTCCCTCCTAATTTACCTTAGGAAGAACCATCAGCCTTGTGATGGCCCATCAGGATGCTAATTCACATCTCCTCTCCTTTTGTGTGAATGTCTAAAAGGATTGAACAAAGACCTTTGTCACAGCCCAGCAGTCACACAAAAAGAATGTGGATTCAGAGACAGGCAGAGGCACATAATGGTTCAAGTAAGAAAATGCCAACTTTCTAAAAGTGGCATTTTCAGATTTACAATTTAAAATTGGACTTCACCATAAATTGTGATTTTAAATTGTGAATCCAGAGACATCAAACTCCAAATCTCCATCTTTTAACAACAGGAGATTACACTTAAAAGATGTTTTAAGACAATACCAATGTTAACCTGTGAGAGAGATGGGCCTTGCAGTAGTGAAAAAAGAATTCAGCAGTTTTTCACTACCAGGACTTGTAAAACTAAAAAGTACATGTCCTACCTTTTACATACACTGCACCCTGCCCATAGGGCTGCCTAGGGCCTACCTTAGAGGTGACTTATATGTAATAAAAGGAAAGGTTTAGGCCTGGCAAGTAGGGTTAACTTGCCAAATCAAAATATCAGTTCAAAATGGCACACACAAGCTCTGCAGTATCAGGCCTGAGCCATGTTTACAGGCTACTGAAGCGAGTGGCTCAATCTGTGCTGCAGGCTCACTAGTAGCATTTAATTTTCAGTCCCAGGGCACATGTAGCGCACTCTACTAGAGACTTACATGTAAATTAAATATGCCAATTGTGGATAAGCCAATTCTACCACATTTTGAGTCCAGAGAACATGCACTTTAGCACTGGTTAGCAGTGGTAAAGTGCCCATAGTCCTAGAGCCAGCAAAAATGAAGTCAGCAAAACAGGAGGTCAGGGGGCAAAGTGTCAGAGAAACCACGCCATGGTTGATAGATCTAACAACCTTAATGACTTGTACTCTGTTCCTCAATAATGTAAATATAATTTCTACAATTGCATTGCTCTGCTAGCTCTAAACCTTGTTTCTAATACATTTACCCACATTTGCTTCCATCATGAGAGCCACTAAAGCACCTCCTCTTGATATTTTGTAGATTCTAATCAGGTGGCCATTCGGCTGTGGACTACACAAACCCACTTTATATTGAGTAATGCTAAATTAAGCCAACATCTTCGTACAGTCCAATACAAATTACAATTCACTGCCAGAAACCAAAGTTTTAAATGGAACGTCCGGTGCGAACAAGTCTTAGAAGAGAGTCAGCCATTGATTCAGTGACTGGTGGGGGCGCCTCAACAAATGAAAAATGAATTTAGAGAAATAGTTGACTGTTACAATCACATACTGTAAATGTTCTGCAAACTATATAGTATCCCGGCCAAACACATACTTTTCCCACAGCTTCTTTGAAAAAGATACAACCTCGGGAGGTATGTCGTTGACTATACAATACTTATTCTCCCACCCAAGCACATTCTACAATGTTGCATTTTATTTTTCTGCTGACGTACTGTGGTATTTCGTCAGGGTTTTGATGATGAACAGCATGTCGCTGGCGTTGGCCTTCAATACTTTTGTTTCGATAGTGAAACTTTTTTCTCCCGCGCTGTTGCAAATCCATTGTACGCCAGAGTCTGGAAGGTCCCACGCCACCATGGACAGCTCAGCTAAGAGGCACGGAAGAAACTGGAAACAGTCTGGCAAACATTGGCCCGGGAACCTAAGGGGTTAACCTGTGGAATCTGGGATAACTTGCATCCTGCCTTGGGTTCACTTTGCCTTCCCCAGTGCCACGGATAACGTCTCTGCTTGCAAGTGGTCCACTCGCGCGCTGCTCTCGGTACACGCTGCACCGCCTGCAGGCACAATGAGCATGCTTTTTGTTCGCGCGCTCCTGTGCTTCCTCATGTGCAGCTTGGCCTTAAGCATGGACGAGGATGAACAGGACGTATTGACGGTCGACAGCGTGGAAGTCGGCATGCTGTGGAAAGCCCTCCTGCGGCTCGGCTCCGTGCTGAAAGAGCAGGTGGCTAACACCAAGGTGGAGATAGCCCGAGTCTACCAGGAGCTGGAGCTGTTCAACCGCTCGGTGGCCGAGCTGCTGCGGCAGGTCGGCGCGTGCGAGAGGACCGGGGAGAGCCTGAGCCGGCGCGAGGCGGAGCTCGGGCACAAGGAGGACGAGTTCCAGGGGCTCGCTGTGGATTTCCAGGCCTACCTCAGCCAGATGGTGGAGCACGAAACCTCCTTTGAAGCCAAGCTGCACTCCTTGGAGAAGCGTCTGGAAAACACTCTGGACCTCGAGGAGTGGGAGCAACTAATGGTAGGACCACAACGTGTTTAGAGAGCTTGTTAAGAGTTGCCACTCACGGTTTCACTGCCACACCAGTGTGAACACACAGTGAACATCCCAACAGTGTAAGCTAGATTCTTAGGCCGTTAGTGAACTGGAGCGCATCACAACCTCACCTGGGTATGATGTGCTAAATAAATAGTGCAACTGGACCGCCCAGAAAGCGATATATAAATAACAATACATATAATGAATTATTTTAATTAAACTATTAAGATGTGTCAATAATTGCTAATCATTACTAGCTGTGAGACCCTGTTCCTCTGTTACTGAATACTGAATGTGCGCCATCACTGACCATGGTTTTTTATATGGTTCTACTGACCACAATTCACATGGTTGCCATCGGTGTATTGATGTTATTGTTTAATTTCCTTGTGGGGTTTATAGCACCCACCACAACTCATGTTTCTAACGTAACCTCTGCTTTACCACATACTTCACAACTTTCTAACCACTTGTTCTGGCATTTTCTCTTTGCCCAGGCTTTGTTGACGTCTCAGAGCGTGAGAATCGATGACCTTTTCACAGACGTAGAGTCCCAGGACAAAGAAATCAATGCTCAGGAGGAAAGACTTGAAAATCTCGTAAAAGAGGTGGGTTTTGTTTCACTGCTAAAGTCTGCACTTGGCAGTCACAATTTTAAACCATAAGCCCCGATACATTGATAGCTCAAGAAACCTTATATGTTGTGCTTATTTATTTCAACGTACGTTTATAATGATACGCAAAAGCATTGTTTTGTTCTGATACGTAAAAGCATTGGTTTACAGTGCTACGTAAAAGCTTTGCTTCTAGGCGCTGCACAATGTAGACGAGAGAGACCTAGTGTGGAGGAAAGGTTGGACACACTTTCTAAAATGTTTTCGAATTATTGAATTGTGCTGACTATGTTGGTAGTACACCGTGCATTTTGCTGTGAATAGCATCACGCTGCACCCCTGTTTCCTCCTGACTTTTCAGATTGTTTTTCATTCCTACTTTCGCCCATAGTTACTGTTTTCCTACCTTCCACTTCCTGCTTTGTTTCTCCCTTTCTTGCCTTTCTCTCTTGCAGTTTCTCCCACAAACCAAATGCACTACTCATGGGCTCACTCTTAATGTAAAAGAATGATCACCTCACAAATGACATACATTATCTCACTAGTGACATGCTATATTGTCGTACCAAGAACATAATGAGTGATACAACTATGGATACAGTATTATCTATTGTGTGTAATGAAATGTAAAAATGTGGTGTAAACTCCGGTGATTTACTATTATAATTATTGTAAGGTCATAAGCACTATATTTGATGTGTGTGCTATGATTTATGTTAGGTGTGTGAGCTATGGTTTGTGGAGGGAATCATAACTGGTGAATTTTAGGGTTTTTTGGTTTTAAGACTTTACCATAACTGTACTTTAACTCCATCCATCCATCCATCCATCCATCCATCCATCCATCCATCCATCCATCCATCCATCCATCCATCCATCCATCCATCCATCCATCCATCCATCCATCCATCCATCCATCCATCCATCCATCCATCCATCCATCCATCCATCCATCCATCCATCCATCCATCCATCCATCCATCCATCCATCCATCCATCCATCCATCCATCCATCCATCCATCCATCCATCCATCCATCCATCCATCCATCCATCCATCCATCCATCCATCCATCCATCCATCCATCCATCCATCCATCCATCCATCCATCCATCCATCCATCCATCCATCCATCCATCCATCCATCCATCCATCCATCCATCCATCCATCCATCCATCCATCCATCCATCCATCCATCCATCCATCCATCCATCCATCCATCCATCCATCCATCCATCCATCCATCCATCCATCCATCCATCCATCCATCCATCCATCCATCCATCCATCCATCCATCCATCCATCCATCCATCCATCCATCCATCCATCCATCCATCCATCCATCCATCCATCCATCCATCCATCCATCCATCCATCCATCCATCCATCCATCCATCCATCCATCCATCCATCCATCCATCCATCCATCCATCCATCCATCCATCCATCCATCCATCCATCCATCCATCCATCCATCCATCCATCCATCCATCCATCCATCCATCCATCCATCCATCCATCCATCCATCCATCCATCCATCCATCCATCCATCCATCCATCCATCCACTTACTTGCACCTGTTAGTACTTGAGAATGTTTAAAATGAGATGTGTTTTAAAGAGTCATTAAATGTACTTGGATCTGCCTTTAAGGTTGTATAATGGTGTCACAAGTTGTTGGATTAATAATGTAGACCACTGGTTATCAGTGGTTATGTGGGGGATGATAGTTCGTAATGGTTGCTGTGTATTTGTATGATGGTATCTGTGTGGGTGTATGATGGTGGGGGTTGGGTAATTTCATGGTGGATGGATGGTCATAAGGTAGTGTGTGGGCTTATGAACATGACTGTGAGGTTGTCTTATTAAGGTGTTTGGTGCATTGTGGTTGTGCATATGTATGATGGTTGGTTTGTCACTATAAGTCATGTGTCAATAGCTATATGATGTTTAGTGTTTTGTATAGACACCATACACCCACCATTTCCAAATGGTGGATGTATGGATGAATTAGTCAGTGTGTTGGGGTACAAGGTTAGTGGAGTTGTGACATGAGACCGAGCTTTCATGTTACCGTTTTCATTTCATTAATATTAACTTTTTACTTTGAAGCCACGGTTAACATACCAGTGTGCCACCCTGCCATGCTTCTGCAGCTCATGCATGTACCCCCCACTCTCCCTTTGGCCCCTTGGCATCCCTACTGCCACTCATGTATGTCTCCCCTCACCCTGCCATCCCTCGCTATGCCATTGCACTTTTGCTACCCCTGTGTCCCAACCCTGTAACTTTGTCAAAGCTGACCGGTCTGGCTTGTTAGTAAAATATAAGCTAGATCTGTACATCTCCCCATATGTTCCGGGCTTAATTTGCTAAAAAATCCCTTCTCGTGGTCGCAAACACTGGGAGATATTTAAAGAAATAGTATGGAGCTTAATTTACAGCCCTCTGGGGAGGGGGTACAGGCCTGTCTACCTAGTCCAAGGGAGGGAGGGACATTACTACTCCTACCTTGACTAAGGGTGGGGTGGGTAGCATGTGCAACCTTCTATTCAGGCAGGGGTTCGCTAATTAACTACCTGTGCCATGCCTGACAACAGAGGTAGTGTGCAGCCATTTAGGACTCCTCTTTTCAATGTGAATGAGGCTTAGAGGTCCATTAGGATGACGGGCGGAAAAGTACCCCGACCGCCATGGTAGCGAGAAAACAACGCCCGCCAGGACCACGGGAAAACCGCCGGTCCAATTATTATGCTCCGCAGTGGTAATCCGACCGTGGCGGTCGGACAGCGGCAGTTAACATTGTGGTGGGTGGTGCTGCCAGCAGCACCCCCGCGATGTCCAAACAAGCATGTCCTGCATGTCCCTGCACTGTGTTGCAGGCATTGCACAGTGCCTGCCACCTGGTACAGGGACATGGCACCCCCCCCCCAGTGCACCCACACCCCCCCCAACCAACACATTGGGGGTCCGCAATGGACCCCCAGAGACATTCTCCGCATGCCTTTCCATGGCGGTTCCACCGCCAAGGAAAGCTGGCTACGGCCGGCATCATAATCGTGCCGGCGGTGCTTGGCCCTGATTCGCCACAATTGTAGCGGTCCAGCTCCGCACGCCAGGCAAGC
The DNA here is from genome assembly GCF_964204655.1 of Triturus cristatus. NCBI lineage: Eukaryota > Metazoa > Chordata > Amphibia > Caudata > Salamandridae > Triturus > Triturus cristatus. Next base: position 861,294,785 of record NC_140581.1, read on the forward strand.
GGGCGGACTGCAACCGGCAGAAAAGTGGCAGGCGGGATATCACACAGCTGCGGTCACGACCGCAATGCTAATCAGACCGGCGGTGTTCAGGACTTCGATGGCGGGCGGATGTCTGCCGCCGGTCTGGCGGTTGCTACCACCCGCCCGGCGGAGGACATCCGCCCCTCCATCCTAATGGACCTCTTAGTGTGTAAGCAAGCGGAATTTTTTCAATTGGTCCAACATGTCCAACGAAGTTTGCCCTTATACATTCAAAAGAAGTATTCTCAACTAACATTAGATGCATAGGTACTTTTTACCAGGGGCTCATTGTGTTTTTTAGTTTTAGCTTTTTTGTTTATGTCCTCTGTGTAAATTTAATTTGTTATGTGAATCTAGAGGAGCTAACTATCATGGTTGGTGGGAGCTAGCACTGCTGGGTAAGACTTTTATTATTTTCTTTCCTCCCCAAAATGAATGTCCACAAATCCAGGCTTCGAGTATAATGCATACCACTGCTAACACTGCATTATTCCTCTAATTTATTTTGTAGGTAACATCCCGGAAAAGAAAACTGGGAAGACGAAGACAAAAGTAAAATTTCTACCTTCCGAGGAGCAGAATGCACGTTTTGTACTGTTACTAGCGATGAATTTCAAGACCTCCCTTTCACTCACACACACAGATATGCTCACACATATGTTACGTTAGTGGGATTTATAAAGCGCGCAGCTACTCAAGAGAGTGTCTTGGCATTAAAACAGGTAGCCTACAATAACAAGTGTCTTGTTATGCTTGCTGGGAGAGCCATGTTTAAAAAATGTTCTTATAAGTAGAAGGTTCCAATGTTATACGTAGCTCATACACACTCTCGTGGACATGCACCCTCATGTATACACAAAAAGCGTTTTAAATCATTTTTTACTTACCTTGCTGCTTTTGCAGGTCTTATTTGGACTCCTGCTACTTCTTTCTGCCTCCATCACTTGAAACTGAAATCTGGAACCTGCACAGTCACAGCAGTGGTAGCTGGTATCTCTGGGGGGCAGAGATGGGTGGTTGGGCAGGCGGGAGAGTGCACAATAGCAAAAAAAACCCACAAAAAACGTTTAACTTACCTGAACGCGACATTCTCCTCCCTTCCTCTTCTCTACCACAGAACTGGCAGCAGCAACTCCCTTTACCAATCAGGGTGCGGCTCTGATGCAGCATGAGAGCAGCTCCCCGATTGGATGGAGCAGCCGCGCTCCACAGCACTGTTGAGGCTATGGCTTGCTGTAACCCAGCTATCATAAGACAGCTGGGTTAGAGCTGTTTAAAGTGTGCATGTGTGGCTGGCTGTCTCAAGACTGCTGGACAAAATGACATGCGCACTTTAAACAGTGCCATACAAGCTCACCCTCCTCCCTGCTGAGTGACATACTGCTGTTACTTAGCAGCCGCTCTGCCCCCGTCCTGACACTTTGTTCGGGACAGGGTAGAAAAATAAAATGGTAATAAATTACCATTTTATTTTTAATGGGGTTGGGGTTTTTAAGTGGGGCAGTGCCCCTCCGCTCCAACGGAGGAGCCGCCCCCGAGTCACAGATTTGAGGTTTTGATCTCTGCTGTTTCACCATACCCTTTCCAGACTCTGCAAGGAGTTGGGAAAGAGCGAGGTTACTGGCTAATTGCCATGTACCCATGGGCAATAGGGGCTTAAGCCTCAGCACCCGTTGCTACCTATAAGTGTCACGCATTACTAAGTCACAGCTGGGGAGACAGGTGTGCCATGGCACTGAGGCCAGAGCTGGGGGTTCCCCAGCCCTAGAGAATCTCTGATGACCTGTACAGGCGGTTTATTATTAATTCTTGGTATATTAAAAACAGGCCAGAAACCAAGGTGGCTTAGCCCTGTATGCCTAAAGGGGGGAGCCATTGGCTGCAGAAGTCTCTACAACAACACCTCTTTGGTAAAAGTCACAATTGGATCAATTCAATTCGAGAAAAATTCAGACTTTCATGAATTGGAGCATTGTATCAGTGTATGAAACAAAATAGGCACTTCGCTTGAAATTTCATTGAAAAACTTTAATCTAGTATGTTCATACTGATGATAACTTTTCTGAACAATGCTGTTTTTCTGCCTAGCAGAAAGGCCACGAGAAAACATCCTGTGAAAAGCAGGTGCACTGTTTGCAAACCAATTCCTTTAAAAATCCTTATGCTCTTCTTCAGCCCTTCTGGGAAACCGGGTTGGTTTGAATAAACATGCACATTCACTTGTATACACAAATGCCATCTAAAAGGTGCTCTGTTTGAAGAACTCTGTGTTGGTATTTCTATCAAGATGTCTCATCTGTGAAGGTCTTAACAACCCGAAAACGTGTTATCATTTATGAAATCAATGTGTTGTTTCTTCTGTTCTGCTATTAAAACTTCAAAATATACTTTGAAACAAAACGCATTCCTCACTGTTATGTCTTCTTACAAAAACATTACAAAACGTGCCCTTCAATTCTACCATCAGATGATTGAATTCTACTATAATTCACATTCAATTAAACACAGAAAATGTACTGCTTCGATAAATGATTGGGATTAGGCATTCGGTTTAGGTGCAGGGATCTGGTGTAGGTTAGGGTTGGTGTTATGGTTAAGGTAATCTTGCACGTCATTTGTTAGAGTTGGGTTTAGCATTTGGGTTGGGTCTAAAGTTAACAACTGAACTGAAATTCTTTTTGTTGCTTTATAAGTACGTGGTTTTTATATGCTTTAAACTGGGTGTAATGATTTAGAACCAATTACACAACATTAAGGCTCATTAAAGAGGTTTCCGATTCGGTATGCCCAGGGTGACACCGCTATGGGCAAATATGTATGTCCTGGACTGAACCTATCGAACCCGCAGACTCCGGAGATGATATTTCCAGGTCTGGAGACATTGGGCATGGAGGCATCTGCAGAGCTGCGGGGGATGGAGGCAGCTGCTGCTGTGCCCAGCCCCTGCCTCCCAACATACTTCTGCATGGGGTAAGAAGGTGCTCCGCCCATCTGAAGGAAACGGACATCTGCCCTGCTGCTGCCTCCTGCTCCCTTCAACCCTGCCACAGACAAAAGAAAAAGCTGCCCAGTCATTTGCCACCTACTCTCCGCAGGCGGTTAATGGCAGCAGATGTGGGCCAGTTGTTTCCCAGGGAAGTCTGAAAAACATGTGGTATTGGGCTTGGCTTTCCAGGGTCCACATGTTTCCCCATTTTTTATTAAACAACTTCTAATCTCCGCTATCTCACGAAGAGATACTGGCCAGTATTAACAATTTCAACCCTGGTATTTCACTGCAGAGATAACAGGGAACTTGGAATAGAGCCCTAGTATTGTAAAGATCAAAAGCATAGAGGAATCCCTTTCGATTTCAGTTCATGTGCAGTGTAACAGGAACGTTTTGATATAAATAGACAAAACTCAGCTCTGCTGTGTTGCTCTTCAAAAGGGAGTATCTCTCGAAAGCAAGCCACATATCACCATACATGTGTACAGCATGAAGCAGTGGGGATGAACTCTTGTTACCTTGTTATTGCAAACACAATTTCAAATCTGTGGCTTCATCTAAAAACACTGCAATTTTAAACTTGACTTTGCAAGATCTTTTAAAATTAAAGTTGGTGAACAAAGATATACATGATGGGCCACTAATACCAACACATGGGCACTAGTGCAAAATAGCTGGTTCTAGAATACATTTAATTTTCGAGATCCTCGAATAAATTTGCTATAACTAATCAAACATCATGGCAGAGAATTTTTAAAGGTTGGATTGGGCACATAGGGAGGCTAACGAGCACCCTACCTCTCATAGATCGAGAGAGAACTACTGGTTGCACAATTAACCTGGACGGATCAAGGATGAAAAACATCAATTTTAGGATTGATTGTCAGTTGGTAAGCGGGAATCCCCCTTTAATTACAGAAAGTCAAGGGTTAAGGCAGTGAAGTTCACAAGTACTAACACTATCAAATAGGCCGTGTGTTATCCTCACAGTGATAGGTCGAGATGCCCAGCCAATACATCTCCTGGCAGGTGTCGGGAGAAAAACACAGTGGGTCACGAGGGGGAACATTTAGAAGCATATGCACAGGGTGATCACATAACAATAAAGTTAGGTTTCATTACAGTCTGTACGATGAGTAGTACAAGTGGGCATTATATGTGTTGTTGGACATCAGGTGGTGGTGTTCCAGAGAGAGAAGGGCTGTAATCTTTTAAAATAATGATTGTACCTTGTTTTACAGAGGTAGAGGGTCCAACACCTAATTGGTAGGAACATTCTAGGAAAAGTTATAGTGAAAACTAGGTGTGTTTTTCTGTGATGCAGGTGCAACACATTGATGTCTGCACAATACTTGATGGGCAGTCAATACGAAGGTTTCCTAGCTTCGGTCACATAGTTGGCGCACTTTCAATTGAAGATGAAATAGGCAACAACGTTTCTTGTCCTTTAAAGCTTTGAAAAGGTCACCTTGGGAAAGCTCACATATATGATGCTGCAGTGGTCAAAGCAGGATATTGACCATGTGTGAACCCATTCAGGACATCACTGCTGAAGATAAATAACAGCTATGAATGACAAGCAAGAGGATGAAACTCTCATCTATGACATTCAGAGTTAATCCCTAGGTTGCATACAAGGAGAGCTGGGATCTAGAGTAGGTGCCCAGCCACTTGGTAGAGTAGATGGATCCATGTGGGCCAAGAATAAGATGCCCATTTTTGAAGGTATAACAAACTGCCACTCTGACTGCATCCAGCTTGGGATGTATACAAAACTCGTTGGCGACCACCATCACTTTCCTATACTTTAGATACATTTGTGTATCATAGGCATTCATCTACTAGACCAACTAGGACCAGAGCCATAGGAGCAGCCATATGTGAGGTGAACATGTACTGATGCTCTTATATGCTATTCTGCAGTATATGTTGTAATGGGAGACAGAAGAGAGGTACGTTTTGCTTGTTGGAAAAATGTAACCCAGACCCTCCATCGCAAATGATTATTGGACGATGTGGTATGGTATGGATAGTTTATGTACAATAAATATTATTTACAATATCACTTGGCACATTGGAAATACAAGCTTGCCAACCAAGCATGCAAAAAACATGTTATGTTTGCAGAGGCAATATTTTGTAGTCCTGCCATGGGCTTTCAAAACAAAAATTCACAGCAGAATTTCTGACAATGAGTGTTTTGGCCGCTCTAATATTTTTGACAAAGTTTGATCATGATCTATGAAAGGGGGGAGGGGGGCGTAAATGAGTACCAAGTCTTTCTAAAAGTAGTGTTTCCCTTTTAACAATAGAAAGTGCCAGCCTTCAGATTTCTAAAATATCCCTGATGTAAGAATTATCAAGCATAAATATGAGTAGGTGGATACTCTACTTCATTCATAAAAATGTATAATATTCATTAAACCTTTTATGAGACATCACAAAAAAGAATTCAGTAGATAAATCTTGATGGTTGGATCCAAGCTCTAGATATAGACGGAATACCCGTACAAATTCTCAAAGCTTGCCAAAATAGCGGATGTGTCTTTCATTTGCATAGTCTGCAGCCCTTTGTAAACCCAAAACGTTTTACCAAACAAACAAAGAAAGAAGTATAAACTGAGATGGGGATTGGTTGGGGCAGGCCAACTGCAGACTGGTGGTTTTAGCACTCCAGATCCCAGAGGGGAAATGCTGAACCACTCAATCCCCCATTCACAATCAAGAGCAGGCTAAGAATACCTAAACGTCTGTATATGCATGAAACCACTGTCTCATTGTATATCCATCCAGCCCACCACAACAATAGGACAAACTGTGTGCCCCCATTATCTTCTAGTTCGCATTCTACATCCAGGAGCAAAAACATTTGCTATTGTGAGCAACACAATGATTCCAGCATACCAATGCAAAAAAGTGATTCCCTGCCCTACTGAGACTTGAAAATTAAAAAATACACTTTTTTGAACTCCATTATTCAAGAGGTTAAAATTGAAATATACTATGTAGATGTATAATCTAATTGATTATGCCTACCTTATGTACCTTGATAACAAGATGTCAAATAGTGGGCATCTTTAGTTTGCTTTCTCATTAAGCAAACTACCACTCAGATAAATGTATTCATATTTTGTTAACTTTTTCTTATGCAATATTTTCCCTCCACTGAGAGCATAAGTAAGTGAGCGTCTCACATATCCCTGTACTAATCTCTTAATTTTCCTCCTATAATAATTATCAATCACTTACAATTTTCTTAATTCTGAATGTGCTCGCATGCCTCACTGTGTCTGGTTGGATAGAGAATGGTTGGGTTCATTCAATCAGTCTGGTACTACCAAGTGGTAGGGGTGATTTGTCGGTGGCACTCTCATTAGGGGACAGACACATCTTACTTCTTACATCACACTAGGTTATTGCCACTAAACCGAAAGCGCAGTTGTGAAGGAGATACGAAAGTGCTTGAAGTGAAGAGTATGGTCCTGTAAAGCTCCACAGAAGTTGCACCAGATATTTAGACAAAATGAAGCCACCTGTGAGTGTCCAACCACGGTTTGTTTTCATATTGAAAAGTTGTTTTTTTAGCACGAATTGGCACACTTGCCATAGAAACCGGCTAAACCACAGTGATAACAATTTGAAAGTACCATTTATTATGAAACAATTCCATTAAATACTAAGTTTACAGATTCTACATCTGCTAAATCACTACAATATGGCCATCTGCGCCAAAGCAAAATATAAATATACCTCACTTTATTGCACACATTTCCAATTAATAATTTAATGGGAAAATATATAGTCAGTTTTTCATCTATGCTAAACCAGTTTAGTAAAAAGCATCTATGAGACCCTTCAGATAAAGTTAAGAGAGTGTAGCCTAAAATAACCCAAATAAAATGGCCTTACATATATCACTAAAACATTCATGGCACTAATCTGAGTAATCACATTAAGAACATAAGTTAACTTGCACTTATTACCACCATTTTGCACTAGATTTAAGCAAGAATGTTCAACCTTTTTCAATAGAAATTTATAACGGGACTATTGTGGGCCATGTGCCATTTACAGAATCTTGATGCTATGACTGCTATCGGCTCACTTTTATGATTGAAAATGCTAACCTGTGAATTGACAAATATATGAAAAGAATGCCAGCATAAACACACAAAGTAGAAAACTAATTGTGAGAATATCACTTATACTATTATATACCTGTGTAACAGCAGGGTCTAGTGTCTTGCTAGGCCAAAACCAAGTAGAACTGGCAGACCTTTGCTTAACCCCTATCAGCAATGACACAAGGCAGCTTTTTGTACCCCAGAGAAAAAAAGTGTTAATTATCTAAGCAACATCAAAACAACATCACAGCCAAGAAACAAACCAATTAAATTCCCAAACCAATGTAGCTAAATGGAAAACATTTAATAACAAATGTTACACCAAAATGGTAACACTTAGATTAGGGAACCACAAGTATGGGTTTTTAATAATTTTACGCCAAAAATAAATTACTGCGTGCCTATGGTTCCATTTGACTGGTATGTAGGCATGATTTTGGGCGATCCTTGACGAAGTTGGAATCAGAGCCTTACGGGTCGCATCAGCCAATAGTTTCACCCCCTGACTTACTCCTTTTTATGGAAGTCTAAATCCTCCAGTGAGGCGTGGCAGGAAAGTGTAGCCAGTGAGATCCTCATGATGATAAATACTTGATTTTTGAGCTACTACTGGAGCCTTGAGTTTCCAAGCCAAAAGCTCCCATTGGGACAGCCTCCTAATACTTCTTCTTGCTGAGATCACTTTTCTGACTTTCCCTGCTCTCTAATTTTCCTTCGCACTTTGTCACTTTTCTGGAGCTGGAAATCTTGAAAGATGCAAGTGCTCTATAAAATTGGGTACTTGATTTCAGCATTCCAATGATAGCATGGAACGTCCTACCAACTAGCTCTGAACAGGACAATAGAGCATGTGCATTGTTTGCAATAAAGCAAAGATTTATGGTTGGGTTAAGGGTTAAATTTAGGGTTGTGGTTAATGTGGGTGGGAGATGACAACATCATTTGCCATCATAAAGGAATTTGTCATAGAAGCCTTGCTTTTGTACTGTGTCTATTTTAAATTTAAATAATAGGTTTGAGCATTCTTCATGGTGGATTTTCTATAATGTTTTTTCCTTATAAAAGAGTTTTACATTTCAAAATAGATCCTTGACGTATGGAAAAGAAACATAGCCCAAGTCATTTTAATAAACTCCTGCACTCTAGCAGAATCCACCTCATTAGCATATATCTTCTCCAGACTCTTCTTATTAAACCAAGAGTGACACTGTCATGGACATACAAAAGGAAGACTTAAATATGCAATTGATCTCTTTACAGAGCTTAGATATAATAATATAATAGCATCCTATATGACCATCAGTGGGTCTGTAGATAACTCCCTTTATTTTTGTGGGTACTCTCTCTGGCAGTATGCTGCCCTCAACGTGTGGAAAGGAAACGACTGAATGATCAAAACTCTGAGGTCATGGAGAAGGCCATGCTTTTAGGAGTATTTGTTTGCTCACTTATTGTTGTCCTCTTATACCTTCCAAACTTCTTAAAAGTTGAAAAGTTTATTGAAGAGAGTGTGTCACATTAAACTACAACTATGGTGATTCACTACTGATGCCGCGCGTGGTAAGGTAAAAGCTCTTTATTAAAAAAGTAACTGTTCTCGTGTGAGATAAGCAATTCTACTCCGATTGCTAAAAACAAGTATTGGTCAAGACTGGACAATTATTGAGCCACAACTTTCTGCAAGGTGTGGCTTTCATCCAAAAACATCCTTATATTAGTCCTCTTTTTGTTATTGTGCGTCACATATTAATTCTATCCCAAAACAAGTAATTACAATCCCTTTCTTTGGTCTTTAGTCAGAAATAGAGTATTTCATTTGAAGAGTTGGTAACATTTTGCAATCAAAAACTCATTATTTAGATGGATTTATAAAACAACTAAAATAATTTAAAGAGGACTTGGCCTTTCACATGTTATGTTAATGATATTTATAGAGCGCAACAAATACCCGGAGGTGTCCTGGCGCTGACTAAATTCCCTGAGACTAGTAGCCGCTGAAAAGTGGAAGGACGCCTACTCATTGGAGAAGAGCCAGGTCTTTAATTCTTTGCGGAAAGGCCAGAGATCCGTAATGGTCCTAAGAAATACATATGTAACCTTTACCTCTTTTTCAAAATAGTTTAAACACAACACCCTCTATGAATTCACAGAATTCCCATTTTGTTGGATGTGTGTGTGCCCTACAGGTAAGATAATAATAAGGGTTTCCTTGGTATCATGGTTTGACATGCGTTGCTGCTTGCCTCAATGGCCATAACATCCCCTGAGATTTGCTGAGCACTGAGAAACGGGGCACAAAGGTCTATCACTTTGTCAGAATTGGCAGGGCAGGTCCAACTGCCATTTTCCTCACAATCAAGCCTTGTGAAAATCGGAGGACAAGTATCACCACCCTGTTCTTACATAGAGGTGTTTAGTGGGCCGCAAGAAGGGACAAAGGTGGGCCAAACAGTGAAAACACCACATGAAGATGCTCTTAACCTACTGGCCCTAGAGGGCGGGGCTAACTACCATGCTAAACGGAGTGGCCTGAGTGGGCGCTCTCCTCGTCCCTGTGAAATTCATCTTACCCTGCCACCTGGGCATCCATCCTTCCTGCCAGGGAGTTGATGCCTGATGCGGGGCAACTCAGGAACCCTCTGGTGGGTACCAATCCGACCGAGAGCTGCTGTGACGGCTGACGAGGAGCCCCACCATGCCGATGAGCGTGTACCAAGATGGCAGCCACCTAGAAAAGTGCATTCAGTGAGTTCGGCTCAGTGAGCGAGGCCTGAGATATCAGAACTGCCGGGGCTGCAAGCTCCCGTTTGTGGGGAATGCCGAATTCCGCCACTTTGGCCATCCAATGTCCAGCCTCGCTCACCAGCCTTCTGCTGTGACCTCCTTTCTGGGGAGTGTGCTGGTTGGGGGTTAGCGCTGAGACTGCAGGCTGCTCTGAGTCACCTAAAACCCTACCTGAGACCGATTTGTGGTGCCACTGGGAGCTTAACACATTGTCATGCAGCCCCACTGAGGACGGCCTTCACGCTATAACATCACTGCACCTGTCTCTCTCCTGAGACTACTGTTGAAGGCCCTGTAACCTGCCCACCGGACAAGGAGATAAGATTATTTGCTGAGTGCCACGTCCTCTCCTCCTTCCCCTCATTGCCAATGACCAGAGGACTGCCCTCTCTGCACTCTGGACCACGGGGCCTGACTCCTAAACACACCCTCGCAACTAAGGGGATCCCACCCTGTCCCCCCTAACGTGAAGCAGGGCACCTGCCTATCCCAAGGCCTGCTCCATCTTCCCCTCTGGAAAACGCACCCTGCCGTTGGGTAGCATCAGGCGGTTCTCTCACCGCCACATAGAGGACACCGCAAACAGTGCTCCCCTCCACAGGGAGCACCCTCATCCACAGCACAGGCCCCCACTGATAAATTGGACACCATCTTAGCTGGTAAGCCATAGGCGCCAGCAGAGATGCACTTGAAAGGAAAACAGACGCATTAGTAGTGGACATGGGGCTGCTACGAGAGGACCACAGGAAGATTTTCAATCGAATTTGCCAGTTGGAGTCCGAACTTTTGGTGCCGGGCCCCACATCTAAATCGCACTCGGTGGACCTGAATGCACTAATGGGCAGGGCCAAACTTTAGAGGCCCAGATAGAGGACCAGGTGGGAAGGGCCAGATGAAATAACATCATTGTGGTGAGCCTGCAAGAATGGATCGAGGGAGCATCAATGCTTACATTACTGGACGACTGGCTGCAGGAGATGGTATACCCAGTGGCCTGTCCACACATTATACTTTTGAACAAGCACACAGAGTGTGGGTGGCCCCTCATACCCGGGCCGGCCCCACAGCTGGTGGTGGTGTAACTACTACACTATACTGATCGAGACTTCATCCTGTGGCAGGCATGCAGCAATGGCCACTTCAATGTTGACACTGCTCGAAGCTTAATTTTTCCCAGTTCCCAGCTAAACTACTAATTCTTCTGGAAGGGAAGTCCATCTTTCTCTCTCTACTCCAGATCAGGCATGGCAGTGGCTTGATGACTACGACTCAAACAGTGGCCACTGTCCAGAGGCTGTGCTCTGGAACGTTGCAAACTCAGGAGATTCCACCCAAACTGAGGGGGAGGAATATGACCGACGCAGCAACAGGCCCTGGCTGGTCAGGATGAGGTGGCAGCGGCTGCAGCGCTCGTGCGCTCCGGGAGGGGAGCCCCAAGAAAGCAACTGCCTTCAAGGAAGACAGGGCCTCAGTCATTGGGAGCAGTACCGGCTCTTACACCAGTGCACCCATGACAAAGGTCACCCCTGAAACAGGTGATGAACTCACATGACTGTGGTTATATTGCTGTTGTTAACCCTTTTCACAGGTAGTAACTCTTTCATATTATACCCAGGTGTTCACCTACTTGATGTATCAGACTCTATACATTCTCTGGGGTTGGGCCAGACGCTTGCCCTACAGTGCTTCATCTCTCACCCCCCACTGTACCATGGAACGATGGCCGATCATCAGGTGCCTCGATAGAACTCTGTTTGAACAGTTTGGACAAAACACAATGATGTAATTGTCCTGGGTGGGTTCAGATGTGGTTTGTTTTTTATGTTTATTGCTTTCCTTGCTGAGGCACACTTTGAGTGGGCATCCTGGGGGATAGTGCTGTGGAATGGTGTTGGGAACCATGGTTTGGAGGTGGATCACAGACCATGGATAGTGCTGGCTCCACCATCCGGCTGCTCACCTGGAATGTGAGGGGTCCCAACTCCCCAAGTAAGAGATACAGAGTCCAGGCCTACATTAAGAGATGTAAAGTACAGGTTGCCTAGCTACAAGAAACTCACCTAACCAAGGCAGAAGGGCTTGCACTGCAAAAAGGATGGTGGAGCCATATATATATCACACAACCTACTCAGCCTTCTCCTGAGGAGTACTAATTTGGATCCTGTCGGACGTACCCTTCCTGCCACAGCTTTAGAGTATTGACCCAGAGGACGGGTATATTGTGTTTGGGGCAAACTGAAGGAGAAAGATATTGCATTGCTAAATCTCTGCATCCCGAACGTAGATCAGCAAACCTTCCTCTCATTCCTATCCGCTCACCTCTCCTCACTTCTACATCACCTGCTGATCATAGGAGGAGACTTCAGTTGCACAGCAAATACGACCTTGGATAGATTCCATCCACCATTGGCCACCTCCCTGACCCCAGCTGTGGCAATATTTTTCAGGGGCTAGATGTGGGTGTAGACACCTGTAGGGAGCATAACCCACTGCTCAGGGAATATTCATACCACTCGGGACTGCATGACCTTTTTGCCCGCCAAGACACATTACTTTGCAATGCACTCTTATGTGACAGGGCACCCCCACTCGGAGTACCTCATCAACACTCACTCAGGCCTCAGCTGCTACTGTCCCTACACTGGGACTCTTCCAGATCACTGGTCCAGTCCTGAAAACTCAACATGGACGGCGGAAGACCCAGTCTGTCGGCACTCGCTAGTGACTACCCTCCACAATTATCTTGCAGAGAATAAGGCACTTCCTTCTCATTCCTGACTGAATGGGAAGGAGGTACAACATAGCTACAACGAAGGGGATCCACTTGGAACTACACTGCAAGATAGCACAGCAGGAACGACTGCTTGGCACACTTGTCAGGTTGAAGCCCTCGACTCCTCTGCACGCCAGCAAGCTGGGACTGAAAGAAAGAAGCTACTGGTGTTAATTGAAAGACTGAGGGAGCATGACTACAGTCAATATATCAATAAAGTGCATAGTGAACAAGAAGGAGCTGAGCATGTACTCACATGGCTTGCTAACCCTCATAGACAGCAATCCCAAATCTTATCCTCCGTCAACCTAGCCAGCCATAAGGTGTTCACACAAGCAGATATTAATGCCAGATTCAGGATTATGCCCACCTCTACAGTGCCTGGCCCACTCCTAACTCTTTTATCATAGACCTTGTGACTAACAGAGTGGGCCACGACATAGCCAATCTGCTCGGGGGAGACATCCAGGTTCAGGAGCTGAGGGAGACCATGAAATCCCTAGCCAGGGGGGAAATACCAGGGACTAATAGGTTACCGGTTGAATTTAATCGGCTTTCGTGGACATTTTAGCTACCCCACTGACCAAACTCTAAAACACTGGAAAAGGGCACAGTGCCCCCCACCACCAAGGGTGAAGCCCTTATCACCCCACTACCTAAACAGAGCAAAGAAAAGGACCTTGTCACCTCCTATAGGCCATTATCGATCCTAAACATGGACTATAAAATATTAAGTAAAATCCGGGTTTACCGACTGTTATCTCGGCTTAAGAGACTGATACATCTGGATCAATCAGGATATATCCCGACTTGCAGGATGATCTCGAACATCAGGTGACTCGTCCACATCTTACACTTTCCTCTACTAAAGTACCTTAAGGCTATAATGCTAGTGGCGACATCGAGAAAGCTTTTGACTCCTTATGTTGGGACTTTCTATACACTGTCATGGCCAGTATGGGCCATGGCAGTGGGTTCCTCAAGTGGCAAAACTATTATAATTGCAACAACTGCATGCTTTTAGACCATCTAGTTCATTTTGGACCATTGCAACATTGAAAGAGGCACCTGCCAGGGCTGTCACTTACACCTGTCCTGTTTGATATGGGATAGAGCCCCTGGAGTTGATACTCAGACAGGACCACTCTTTCCACAGATTGCGCCTGGGCGACTCCTCACTGTACATATCTAACTACGTTGATGACATCTTGCTCTGTCTTCGTGGGGAGAAATCCGATATAGAGGGTCCTTGAACGGCACTCACTAGAATTGTACAGGTATTCGGCTCCAGGTGAACTGGGGCTTATCCTGGAATTGGACAATAGACCTGCTGAGCTTGGAGAGCAGATGTGAGGGGATCAGTATAGCTTTTGCTACATGGGAGTACAAATCTATCGCTCTGACTCCCAACTGAGTGAGTGTAATAGCCAGTGTTCGCTATGACAATCTATTTCCTTTTGGCACACAGTGCCCCTCTCCGTCATGAGCTGTGCTGCCCTGGCCAAGAGGTGGTTCTTCCATGATTATTGAACTTTTTCGTCACTCTTTCCGTCTGAGTACCCCGGGATGTTTTCCAAGGAATAGATGGATTGCTGCCTGTTGACCGTACTCTGGGTCTCCCTGTCCAAACTCCAACTCCCTTCTACCAAGGGAGGGTTCCAGTCAAGGACCATGAGCTCTATTATCTGCCCGCACAGCTAGGTTTGGCGGCAAGATAGAGTCAGTCACCGGGGGACACCCCTAGCGCAGACACTGCAGAGTCTCCCAGTTGCAATGCCTTCCTCCCGTTGCTCCTCTGTCCCTTGCAGAAACTGCAGGCCTCGGCGGAAGGTATTCTGATCACCACGCTCAAATATATCTGGGTCCGAGCGCTTCAGAAGACTGATCATAAACTCTCCTATGCTCGTGAACTTCTGCTTTTAGCCTTAGCTGTTATACACCACCAGGGAGATTGGGGCAGACAGCAGGAGTGGGAGAGGCAAGGTTTATGTTCCTGGCCTGACTCTTCGAAAATGATACCGTCAGAGTCTGCCAGGGCTTTGTGGTCGAGTTTGGGCCCCCTGCCCTTTTATATTATATGGTTCCATAAGGGCAAACTTGGTGCTGCTGCTCCACCGATTTGCGATGCACTTCAGGTCATTTACATGACAGTGGGTAAAACCAGAGAGATCGCTCTTCTTTACAATGCACTATTACGACAAGCTAAGACAGACCTGAGGGGTCTGCGCAACTGCTGGGTAGAGAATATTGACACTCCAGTAACAGACAATGGGCCTGATTTACAAGTTGGCAAGAAAGGAACTCCGTAGCACCGGCATCAAAGTTCCCTCCCCGCCAACACAGTGGACCACCCACCTGGTATATATGCGGACGGACATTAAGTTTAGCCACGGTGGGCAATCAGAGAAATGACTACATGTCCGCCTACCCAATTTGGATGGGCAGGCATATAGCCATTTTTTACTGTTGTTGAGGGACAGTAAAAACGAAATAATGCTCCCTCCTGCCATGGGAGATGACTCTCCTGGCGAAAGGAGCAAAAAAGAATATCCCTTTCGAGATTTTCTTTTTGTAAATAAAAAAAGAATACTGTTTGGTACAGGGCTGTGTGCTGAAACCAATAAAATGATATTTAAAAAAACAAAACTATGTCCCGATGGTAAGCCTTGGAAGAGAGATTAAGTGGCATCCATTAAATATGAGGTTGATGGGGAAGAAGCCCTTTTGACCATGTGAGTTGCGAGGTGTGCATTATGTAGGGGCCGGAGATCTGCTGGTTGAAAGTAGCTAAATGTCTCTCTTGTCTACATTTCATCACTTGAAGATGGCGCACACAGTCAGGAAGGCCATAGGCTAGATCAGGGTTCTCCAAAGTCCGTCCTGGAGGGCCGGATCCATGCCAGACTTTGAAGGTAACTACATTTATCTAAACGGGTGCATGCATCGGGCCCTCCAGGACCGACTTTGGAGAACCCTGGGCTAGATGAAAGGTTGGCAATGAGAAAAGCTCCAGGTCAGGGCTTTAAGTGGGATGAAAAAACTGGGGGGTCTCCCATAGGGGCGTGGCCAATGTAATTAAGGGTGTTGTTTAAAACACTTACGCTAAAAATCTGTGCTGAGCATAATTTGCCGCCCGACTGGTATTTTGCAGCTTCTGTCCATTCATCCAGATTTATGACACAACAAGTGCTACTATTGCAGCGTTGAGGTTTTTTTCTCCCCTACCCCGCAGGTAAAAATGGAGAACCCGATAGGGACCCATCTCGGTACCTGCTTTTAAGAACTGTCGGTGCTGAGCACTGGCAAGACCCGGCCCACTTAAAGTCCTGCTCTAGGTCTTGTGACCCTCAAGGCAAGCAGCATATTGAGGTCTGTACATGGCTAGTCGATACAGAATGGAAGGGGACAGAGACCTGGAACCAATGGGGTAAAGCAATATGCACATTAAGGATGTCAGCTTCGATGTCAGCTGCTTAAAGTTGGAAATTGTCTAGGCACCTCTTTCCTATCTGTCTCCTCATGCAAAAAATTAAATTCTTCGCACTCATAAATCACGCCACTTGTATCTGTCTGAGGACCCTAAATGCGAAGTCTTTGTGAATCACTCTGATTTTTTTTTTTTATAATGCAAGAAAAAATACAACTACTATTAGCAAAGCACAAACAGGTCATCAGTCTGCCGCAGTGTGACTGGGTTAGATCTGCACCTCACCCGACACAGGCCAAAGTGCAGTACACACCTGTGCAAGCATGCACTATGGAAGGGCGCCGGGATTGCGGCCTCATTAGAAGGGTCAAGCTACATATATAGGAGAGTTACAATATAAATGCAATACGCACATGAGTATACGGTCACACGAGTATTTTGAATGCAGACCGAAGATGTTTGTGAACAGCGATGTAGCAAAAGCGTCATGGTTTCTAATACACTCGAGAAAAATGAGCTTCTAGCACTTGGTTTGGGTCCTGACACCTCTGGCCTTCAGAGGTACCCAGGGCTTTAAGTGGGAGGAAAAAACTAAGGGGTCTCCCAAAGGGGTGTGGTCAATGTAATTAAGGGCGTGGCTTAAAAACACGTAAGCTAAAAATCTGTGTTTAGCATAGTGTGCTGCTGGACTTGTATTTTGCTGTTCCTGTCATTGCGTCCAGATATATGATACAACAAGTCACATCATACCTACGTGTCAGGACTATTGGCTTTGTCAGTGGTTGTTAGTTGCATAAGATAAATAAGCAGCAACTATAGCTTGTATATAATGTTGCTGCTCCTGAGTTTCAAAAACAGAAGGGAAATCCAGAGAGACTCTCTTTAAAGGATTTCCCTTTCTCTACAAGGCTCACCACGCGCACATCGAAGTGCTGCTGTCTCTGCAGTCCGGAAAAAAACCGGGCCGCCTGTGCCAGGGCACAAAAGAGAGCCCGATAGAGACCCGTTTACAGGCCCCCTTAAAAAAACTGCCGGTGCTCAGACCCGGTGAGACCCGGCCCACTTAAAGCCCTGGAGGTACCGTTCCTGCTGCACCGTTGATAGCCACGTGACGCCCCTGTTTGTGAATCCCCCAAGCGCAGATAAATTCAGACTACGCACACGCGTACGTTAAGGCGCATCTTTGATACGGTCCAGCTGCGTCTACAATGTCAAGCGTGTCCCCTCTCGCCGCTACCTTAGCATCAGCTCTGAATTGTTCCCCTGCCAAGTAGGACAAAGTTGAAGTGAAGAAAGTGAACTCAGTAAACCGAGTGAGCGCACCGCCTCTGTTTGTACTGTTCCCGCGGTTTGCACACAGTGTGCCCTCCTGTTACCATTCCAGACCCTTATCTACGCAGCGTTTCATAAAACAATAAACACACAAGGAAGAAGCTAAGCTTCGCAGATGGGGGCGTGAACTTTGCCCTACATGACGACTTCTCTAATGGTATGCCCCTTTATCATAATAATTCATAAATTGGATACGACCATCACTTTTATGTCGACTTCGGTAAAGCTCATCCATCTATGAAGAAGCAGGTGCTCTCAAAAATATGAAGCTGATGAAAATTAACTTCGCTCTGACAATATCCTGCCCGGCGCAGCAGCCCAACTCCCTGATTGTATATGCTATTTACTGAGATGCCTTCGGGTGTGCATCAAATCCATAATTCATTTCAACAAAACTGAAGGTTTCCAAAGACTGTTATGCTTGACTAAAATGATGCCTTAGAAAGCACTTTTCCATGTGCAAGGCTTATAAAGTCCAAGGCAAAAGACGTATTATTCCGCACTCCCGACAACAGGGTAATATTTGTAATCCCCGGCTGTAATATAGTGTCCTATGCTGCCTCTTGCTGGTGGGACCGTACCTTAACTCGCTTCATGAAAGTGCCTGCACTTAAGTCATTTTTACTGGGTTCCAGCTTTGTATGATATAAGTTGTTATTAAACAGAAACATTCTCCAAGAAAAATGTATTTCTGGGATCCTTCTTAAACTTTCAATAATTAGGAAAACCCACAAACACTTGTCTTAAAGGGGAGAGAAAATAAGTGCAGGGGCTTAAAGTTTTTGCTTAGAAGCGCACCACTGCTGCTGCTGAATGCCCGGGTTCTGAATACCTACGCTGCCTAATCTTGATTCCACCTCTAGTTCCTTTTTTCCGCCCCTCTACAATTCCTGTCTCTTTATCTCAGTCTTGCAAGATACCTTTCACCTGTTCTCCCCATCGTCACTGCTTCCTATCTTTATCCTCCTCACTCCTTTTTCTGCCTTCCTCTCATTTGAACTTGGCCAAAGGGCCAATGTCTGATTATTGTATTAAAATAAATTCGGGTCCACAAACATCAGTTCCGTGGTCACTGTCTGCGAACTCAACCACAAAAGAAGGATTTCATTATGTTTTTATGCTTTCACAATAATTCACAGGCTTGGAAAAATAGTAAAAAGTTATGATTAATTTTCGCCACATTAGTAACTGAAAGCCAAAAGTTTATTCACAGGCGGCAAATCCATCAGTTTAGACTTAGCTACACTTAGGGCCTGATCAGAGCTCGGCGGATGAGTTATTCCGTCACAAATGTGAAGGATAGCCAGTCCACCATATTACAAGTGGCATTGAATCACTAGCAATACGGCAGACCGGATATCCGTCACATTTCTGACGGAGTAAACTGTCCGCCACTTTGCACACAGGGGTCAGCCTGCAGGGCCTGCCCCGCTGCCAGGTCCTTTGTCCAACTCTTCTTAGACCAGCCGTCTTCCCCACTCCAGTCAGCCTTCTGCTGTGCGCATCAGAGACAGGCTCTTGTTTTATTAGGTCTCGCCTGACCCAGCGCATGCGCTGGTCTGGCGAGACTTATTGAGAGGGCTCCAAAAAGTGCTACCAGGCCAGCCTAGAGCTACAGTGCATGTGCGCTGGCGCGCGCGCTGCGTTTTAACGCAATTACTTTCACTTCCGCGGCCATAAGGCCGCTTTGATGTTGATCATGATCGCGATCACTTTCACTTTCGTGGCCGCACGACCGCTTTGCATAGCCAATAGGTCTCGATTTTGGGACCTTATAAGTATTTAGTTACGCAACTGTTGCATGGCTAAACACTTATAAGGTCCCAAAGGCGAGACCTATTGGCTATGCCAATGCTTGTTTTTATTTTGCAAACCTGATCCTCGGTTTTACAAATCCAACAGCAAAATATAAAATTGTTTACATTTAGATTTGGGTGGGAGAGTCCATTGGGTATCCTCTCACTTCACCCACGAGGCCAGGAAGTGCCCCTGCTCCCATTGCATTTACTGTTTTTTGAGAACGGGGCCCAAGCTCCGTGCCCTGCAATGGCAGCTGCAGTATATTTTTCAGAGATGCAGCTAGCTAATCATAGGCCTTAGGTTCATACACCTGGATTCAGGTCTGCAAACTCAATATGTGCGACGGGAGAATACGCGCCATCATTCAATAACAATCTTTTATTATTTGGTCATGCTAACAGTCTGTGCGCCCTGGTCTGACGATTGTTTGTGAATTAATGGTATATGTATGTATATGTATTCACTGGAAAAAAAAAGGTTAAAGTAATGTTATAGTTAGGTAATTATGTCAGTGACAACCAGTGGCGTCCGGTACGTATTGGGGTTGGCGGAGGGTATGGGTATCTAAAATAGGGGGAAAAAAGTACCCTACTGACGCGTCTCTCCTCTGTCTCTCCTCCTCTTCCCTCCACACCGCCGTAACAGGAAGCACATCCAGGCTCCCCTAAGCCGATCACAACGCTGCATGCAGCGCGGTGATTTGTCTGAGCGCTGTGGTTCAGCGCTCAGCCAGGGATTCGGAGCCTGGGCATGTTCTCCACACAGGCTGTAATGCAGCCTGAGTGGAGAACATGCAAAGTGCGCATGAATGTTTGGCCGGCCCAAGACAGCCGGCCAAACATTCATGCGCACTTACAAAGTGTGCTCACCACTCCCCCCTGCTCCTGTCGTCAGAGCAGCCCCTCTCACCCTGTAAGGCTGCTGTAGAAAGACAAAATAAAATGATAATAATCTCAAGTTATCATTTTATTTTTCCTTTATTTCACTGCTGCGAAGCAGTGGGGCGACGCTCCTTCGCCTTAGCTGAGGAGCCGCTACTGGTGACAACATTAACGTTTTCAACTAAAAAACCACAGAAATTCACTGGTTAGAGTTAGCAGAGGTAACTATAACTTGCGCCCCACCATGCACTGCTCATGACCTCACATTTACATGACATGTTCTATGACATTAATTATGATATCACTGATAACATGCCCCCAACCCCCTGGGCCTTTTTTTTTTTATTAAAGGGAAGGGGGCTGCCTGGCCTCCCTCCACCAGGCTTTATGGCCACTACTTATCTTAAAGGGGAAGGGGGCCGCGTGGCCCACCCCACACAGGCTGGATTCGGCCACGGGAATCCCATACCCTGGGGCTCGCATTAATTAAAGGTGGGTGCCATGGTGCCCACCCAGGGCACCCACCATACACTCGCTGGAGGCCGAGGCTGCCCCACAGGTTACAAGAGCTGGTATTGCGCCAGCCTGCAGGGAGCAGCTGCTTTTGATGCTCCCTCCGGGTGGGAGCAATCTGTTGATTTGTTTCCGGAAACAGCTCAAAAGTCTCCTCCCAGCCAGTGGGAGCATTTTTAAAGCTCCCACCCACTTGGAGCTAACTTTGTGTTTGCTACCGCATGGGGGGGCAGATTAAAAATGCTCCCGCCAGGTGGGAGCAAACACAACTTACCTGCGCATGCCAATGCTGGCAGGTAAACTGCTGTGACCTGGAGTGGGCTCCCCAGAACATAGTAAGTGAGACTGCCCCGGGGGATAGGGTCGCCAGGGCCATAGAAGGCTAAAGGATGGGGACACCGCGGCCTCTCTACCTTTTAACAAGTTTAGCAGCCCTGGGGCATGGTGTCCCTGGGACCTTTAGAGGCTCAGGGAAGAGGGCTATGTCCCCCTTTTATTTTAATAAACGGCCCTGGGGGTGAATTGCTCCGGGGGCTCCACACCCCAGGGGGATGGGAACCCCTCATTGTTTGGGGGATTTTGACCCCAGGAGTGGGATGCCTGGGACCTATATTGGCTTGGGGAGAGGGACCGCGTGCCCCCTCCCCTTAAGTAAATAATGCAACCCTGGAGGTAGGCTCCCTGGGGGCTATAAATAAAGCAGGCCCTGCCCACCATTGTTTTTTTTGGGGGGGTCTTATGGGATGGTGGGGGAAATTGCAGTTTTTTTTTTACTTGGGTCTCTCTGAGACCTAGAGGGGCATTATATTATTTATTTTTATTTACTGCAGGACAGGGGATTAAGGGTCTGATTTAGATGTTGGTGGGACCGCGACAGAGTAGACTATTTTGGCGGCCTTCCCACCCGTCAACCGATTTACACCAAATCACAAAAAGCACAATCTGCGGACTAAGATCTAGCTTCCTGACAAATTTGGTGTAATTCGGCTCAGCAGTTTTTGCTGATTAGTCCTGTCTAAAGAAGTGTATGGAGACTGCAAGGGGCTTATGAGTTTTAAGACCACCCCCCTTTTTTTCTCACCCCTGCTTGATGGATCATCCTGAAGCTTTCCATGTTTTCCATGTACAAAAAAATATATATATATATAAAATATATTACTCATCATGCTGCAGTCTCTCCTCCTCAGTGGTTACGGAGGCACAGACAACAGAGTCACAAGACTATCGGTATGTAGTACAGAGAGGTTCTTTATTTCCAAGTTTTTAAAATAAAGTGAAACAAGGGTCTAAAAAGGGAACAAATAATGTCTGGGCTTGAATATATATATATATATTTATAAGGTATTTTACCGTGATTTTAAAACCATATGAAATTTAAGTAATTGTTGGAATTCCTACATCTTTTAATTATCATGGTTTATATATTTATAAAAGTATGTACTCAACTATAGATATTTATAAATTGACAAGCTGTGGCATTCTGTTTTCAGTGTCCACTAGTAACTTTGAATGCACTTGTCACTTTAAATAGGTTGTTGACACTAGATAGCATTGTCATGTGATCAAGGCCGTGTTAGGCCAAAACGCGTAATGGTGGACAGTCCCAATAAAATTTAACGAACACTATTTCATCGTGGTCCGTATCCGTCTTTCTTCAAAGAAAAGGAAGTTAAAAAAAGCGGAGTTGGTGAGACATAGTACCGGTAAAGGGATCCTTCTGTCACGGGCGGTCTGAGCCAGGAAACCGGAATTCCTATTATTTGAAAACCACCACTCTCGTAATCACGAAAATAGACTCGGACTCCGATGCTGCATGCAAATATTTAATATCCAAGTGCAAGAACTACGCGTTTCACCAATACGGCTTGTTCACGCTCGAAAATGCAAACCAACCACCATGTTTAAATACACAGGTTCATTGAATGACGAGTTTACACGTGGTATCAGGAAAGATGTAAATTGGGCGGCCATCTTGTAACGGTATGTAATACATTGTATACCTATTACTATTAACACAATTGTTTGCAAAATACAGATAAGTGCATATTAACACCAATGAAATCTTCATTGTATTTGATAATTATACAAAGGCAAACATTACCTGACTAAAATAAATGTTGATGCGTGATGATAACGCAATTGAAATACGATACAAAAATGCGTAATTGAATATTCACAATGATGTTTATATATCTACCAACATCATATTACTACATTTTGGGCGTGCTGATGCGTTACATTGACGACATTTTTTTCATCTGGTGCGGTGACGAAGATTCTGTTCGAATCTTTATTGACAAATTGAATCAGAACACTTGCAATTTACAGTTCACTGAAAACATCAGCAAAAACACAATGGAATTTCTGGAGCGTGAACAAGCCGTATTGGTGAAACGCGTCGTTCTTGCACTTGGATATTAAATATTTGCATGCAGCATCGGAGTCCGAGTCTATTTTCGTGATTACGATATATATATATATATATATATCTCAAAGAAACTTCCCAAATGTGCAGTCTCGCACAACAATAGGAACGGACAACTTGAATCGCCAGTGCTTGGAAATAGTGTTTATTCAAGGTAGATTACGAGCCTAGTCCATATATATATATTTGTAAAATTATTTTTCGACATATTCCATATATTTCTTAATTTTTTTATGCTGATCGGTGATATTTTTATATTTAGAGACCTGCTGAATGTTCATAAATTAATCACGAAGAGCTGAAAACGTGATACCGTAGACACTCTATTCAGAAATGATTATGACATTATTATTACACCGTGAACGGGCTAATGCTTTATGATGCCTGTACAATTAAGTGTATCTGTACTCTCACAACCATCGGGATACATGAATCGATTTATGGTAACCAATAATGCTTTGCCTCACCAACTTCTAGATGTTATTAAACACTAAGAAGTTAACTGCCCTATGAAAGAGTAAAAGCTTAAATTACCCTTCTTCTCTTAGCTACCTACAATACCTAAGGAATACAGGATGATCCTACATATTTCATTATGAGAGAAAATGGCAGATACTTAGTCTATTTTATTAGAAGAAAACATTAATCCTCTACTGCTGAGGACACATACACCATGTTGAACGCTTTGTCAATAGTTTTACCCCACACATCAACCAAATGAAGAAGGTTTAAAAAATGAACAGAGCAAACAGCTTCAATAGTGCCCACTGTGAGTTTACGAGGAAAAGGCAGACATGTTAAAGGTCCATTGGAGCGTTCCGCCTGTTTGGGGCTCCCAGAGTGATACTTTGAGTGCCACCCAAAGAATTCTGATATTATTGAGAGTAAAAAACAATCTACATAAAAATGATGCAAAGTAGTAAACACATGTTACATGTTATCAGCCACACCCTCCCTCGAAGTCAGACTTTTATCAGGAGTTTTACTGCAGAATCAAGTCAAAAGCATTTGGAGTGGGTATGCAAATTGTCACTTAGAAAACCTAGTGCATGCCTTCTCCTGCTACGGCAATGTGTTGAGCTCTTACCTGGCAATAGTGAACCAAAGAGTGGACGCTACACTGTGGAAATCTGAATCACAGGAGTCAAGAGCACTATCAGTGGTCCAGAGGGCATTCTTCCCATGCATGAGGAGGGCAGGCACCACCACACCTTGGACAGAACCACACACAGCACCCACAGCGGAGGACAAACAACAGTTCACTTTGACCATACATTCAACTCTTCCGCTGGCAGAAGAAACTGGCAAAAGAGGCCCATGTACCCGCGGTATGTTGACACAGCACTATACAAGGCAACAAGGAAATGCATAAATTAGCATCTGCATGAGATGAAAACCCCAAAATAATCAAGATGAATCTTTATATTTATACTAAAGTGTATGACACAACTCTTGCTACCATAGTTTTGCCATTTCATCGCACCTAAAATAACAGTCCGTAATATTTTAATGGTACACAGTCTATTAACCTTGGATGAATGAATGCGAGAGTTGGTACTTATACATCAGTGACTGTTTCTCTCCTGTTTTGTTTACTCATCGTAACAATGGGATTGCTTGTGTCGGCCATATTTGAAAGCATTAGTTTTCCTTCTGCCACCTAAGGCCTGCACAGAGCAGAGAATGACAGGAGCATGTTTATTAGGGACCGATGGATTCGCCAGCTGACAACATTGCTTCCATTCTCAACAGAATAATACTTAATTACTTTACAATTCATCACAATAGCTGAGTCTTTGTAAAAGGTTCCTTACCTATAGATGGTGTGAGGAACATAAACTTCACGAACTGGGAACTCAAGAATTTCTTTGGTGGGTCGGCAGCGACTTTCTGGAAAAGGTTTCACGGGTAATAACTCTGGAGTAACACAGGAACTGAGGCCTTCGAACACTGGGGAGACTTCCAGCTTCATAGTACCTTGAGACAAACAAGACCCAGAGAGGAAACAACGCTGACATGGGCTGTGTACGGAAAGCTACAAACAAGTCAATGTGATGCATGGAACATGTACAGGTGTGGCGTGGAAGGAGGGAGCGATGGCTACCCATTCATTCAAGGACCTCCAGTTTCTAATGAAGCTGAGACCACAGCAAGAACTAGGGAAGTGGGTGTAGATGCCAATTGTAAATAAGGGGAGACGAGTGGGTACTTTCTGGGCGAAATCTGTTGAACAACCACATTGACCCAGGATTCATAAACCATGTGAGAATCTTTGAGATGTGCTGAATACTCCTGCAAATGTGCCCAGTTAATGAACCACTAAGTCCTGATTTACAACCAGGACCTACCAGAAGTGGATGGGGTGCGCGCTGAGAGCAGATACTGTCGGCCCCAGCACACCCATGGTTCAGATATTCATTGGTTCCCATGAGCTATGCTGGCGTAGTGAAGCCATGCAAATTGCATCCTGCTTCGCTTTAAAGTCAATACACCTTGCACCGTGCTTAAAAAATATTTTCTAAATGCGCTTCATATTTTATGAGTAATGTTCTTAGCATCATAAAACCTCCAGATGTCTTTCTATAATAATTTTAAAACACATGTTTTTTATTGTGTTCCTTTTTAGTATGCAATGATTTTTATTAACTAAGCATATTTAATAAAATTTGAATGCAAATCTCTAATTAAATATAAAGTTGTCTGCTAAAAAAGAAAGTATGGCTTGGTGAAGGGACCTGCTAATGTCCTCAGGCTGCCACCCTTCTACCCGTTCAATTATGGGAACAGTGGTGACACGTATAAAACTTAAAAGGCTCACACATGTCCATGCATATATTTATATTCCACTCCATCTCTCTGTGAATGGAGGAAAGTGGAATATTTGTCTGGCATGCCAATATTTACACACCTAATTTTCTTTGTGAATTTACATATGTGAAAAATAAGCCTTTTCAAGGGTAGATTGTGGAAAGCTTTTGGGGGAAAGGGAGAAAGCCCAAACGTGCATGTCACTAGAAAAACGCACCATGGGCCTCATCTACAAGAAAAATATGCAGGTGGCGCCGCAAGCCATTTAGCTGCACTGTATTGTGTCATTTACAGGGATGCGTCCTATTAACAACAATACAACGCATCCCTGTGCTTTCCCCAGTGGTGGCGTAAAATTGGCTGCCACGCACCAGCTCTGGCACCCTTGTGTCATTTTGCAAGAGTGCCTGCGCTGTGGGGATGATTATTTTCTTGCAGGGAGGGACACCTTCCTGCACAAACCAATCACTAAAGGCATTTTCCTCTTTAGAAAGAGATAAAAACAAGGAAAAATAAAAGTATTTCTTCTTGTCGTGCCAATTCTATGCCTCCCCTAGGGAGGCACAGGATTCTGACGCATTCTCAGTTTTACAAAATGTTGTAAATCTGGTAATGTGTCAGGTTCCATGGACACCCAGCAACACCCATGGAACGCCCCTTTCACCCAGGGTAATATGTGATAGGGGCCCATATTTACAAAGCCATTAAAGTCATGCAGGGTGACTTTATGTGGCCTTGTAAATATGGGCAAGTCCATTGCACACCGGCGGCGCAGTAGTCTTGAAAATAAGCCCCATAATTTGCAGATGGCCAAGGTTTCGATTTTGAAATTAGTACCAGAAAGTACTCTATAGTTGTTGGCACAAGAGCAGGAAACCTAGGCAGCATGTGTGTCTCAACTTTCCAAATGCAAAGAAAGGTCTGTCCACATTATACAAGCTTGCTGTATTAAGTTCTGAGCTTTACTTCCATTATATAACGAAGAAAGCTATGCTACATCAGACACAAATATAATCATCTCAACATATGTCCTACTCCCAAGGGAGGGTTCATCATCAAACGTTTGAACAACACTGCAGTATAGAGCTTTGATCATGGGCAAAGTAGAGAGCACATCTGAATGGCAAAATGTGGGTGCCAACTAGCATCACCGTGACGTTATTTAAGGAACAGTGAGCAGTCGATGCAACCATGTGTTGCTCATTCTGTGACGGCCTCTCAGATGGGAGACAACAGCGTATCCTGAGGGGCTATGCAGAGTAATCGAAATGTAGTGCATGCTTTGGGTCTGCCATAAGCATCCCAGAAGATGAACCTTACCCAAGTAATATTAATGTGGAGGTTAGAAGGAGGTGCGAGACGTGCAATAGGTTGACAATTTCTTTATGGTATAATGGCTGTTGTCAGGGCAAGGATACAGTAAATACGTATCCATCAAATATATTTCCTGGGGCCAATCTGCAATTCTGTTGAAAGGAGGCATTAGACATTGTTTTAAAGAGACCCCATAAACCTAAACAAAGTAAAGTAAGGCTTTTCAGAAGGTCCTTGGTGATTTTAATTTTCCAGAGTTTGGGGTCATTCCAACCATAACTTAAGTGCAAGCTGACCGCCCTACATCCTTAAGCTAATGGAATGCATAGATTGCCACCCCAGTACAGTGGGACCAATTTTTCGAAGGCTTTAGTAAGTAGATCTTGTGCTTGTAGTTGGTTGTGCCCTGTGACAGAAGCCGAAAGGTTATCAGGTGACCCTAGCTCTTCGGGGGGGGGGGGGGGGCATAATACTTTGACCTCTTCTAGCAGAACGTGGGACAAATACAGTTTATTTTGTTTTGATATCAAATTTTGGATTTTGGCTCATTTCACATAATCCAACGATCTAGAATTGTGCAGTGGGTGAGCATTCCCTATCGTGCAAGAACACATGTGTGTGATCAGTCCTCCACGTAAACAATGGAATACATGTTTTTTTGCATTCTCCGTGGCTGAGTAGGAGCTATACAGCAAAAAAGAATTGGTGAGAATGATACAGCAGCATTCAACTCCAAGCAGATTCAATGCGTTGGAAGGATTACCAACAAGGTCATACCCACATTGTTCCCTAAATATGGTCACAGATGGCACATACATGAAAAGCATGCCATGAGTACACAACAGATACATATATATGAACTCTTGCCTTTCACAACAATTAATTGTATGTTGGATTGACATTTTCTATCGTCAGAATAGGAAAAGGACGAGAGATGACGCTGAAAAGGCAACACACGATTATTCTGTGGGATACCACTTTTTGGGGTGAGGAAACAATGCACATGCTCGTGTGGCCAGGTGAGACCCACTACTATATGATGTACGTCTCCAGCTAAATCTAGAGGTTTATTGTCCTGACCACATCCACAATGAAGGACACATTCTCGAGGTTATCAATGCAGTCAGAAGAACATAAAGAAAGAAAGGGTTTCAATGCGGATAGAAAGAAGTCCAGCAATAACACGTAGAAGTTACTTTCTTACCTGGCATGGATTTAACTCTTCTTTGTAAGGAAGAGGATCTTTTGTAGTCACCCAAAAACTTGAATAAATCCTCATCGCTGAGTTTTTCTCCTTCCTAGAAGCAGAAAGGCAATTAGATATTTCAGCACAGCGCCACTTTCTGCGGAAATCTACATTTGCTAAAGAAGATTTAAGCTGTATACATTACACACATATATTGATTTATGAATTTGTGTATGTGTTGCTAAGTTCATGTCTCTTGTACCACAGACACCCCACTTGTCTTTGATGGGTTGACATCAACACACACTTGGAATATGCGTCACTCTTCTTTTTTATCAGGCTTTTTCAAATATTGTAGCTCTATTTAGGGATATGAAAAGTTGCAGCTTGAAACTTCTCGAAGTGAAAATAAGTAAAAAGGCAGCTTTGGAGGTCCTTCATGATAATGAAAATGTGTTACCGCTGCCGCCCAGAACGGTGAGATGCAGCGGGTGGACTGCTCCAACAGAGCAGCCATGTACTGTGCCTACATGACATGGAAGTTCCACCCTCTGAGCATGGGACTTTGGCTGCATGCCCACATTCGCAAAAGCAAAGTTATAAAATGTTGTCCGACTTTGAAGGCAACTGCTAAAGATTTGACAAACCCTAGTTGTAATATATTGCAAGGACTACAAGTACAATGTAGGTTTTTTCTTTAAATATGAGTGAATATAAAACAGTTGGTAAAGCATAGCAAGAGTACAATAGCCACCATCATCTTTCATGCAGCCATGTGATGCATTGTCAAACGTGGTACGTGATGTGGTGATGTAAAGGGGGGTCTTCTACCTCACCTCAGTCCTCTGCATTGACAGCTACTCATAGTTCACTCGCATGTAGTCATCTCTTTCTGGAGGTTCCTCAGTCCATTGGGCCCTCTGCATCTGGACATTCTCTCCTCCTGCAGGACCAAGCAGACTTCTTCCCACTCTCACAAGCCAGACAGGCTTCAAGACGCTTCAGACATATTCTTATCTCTTCCAGCAGAAAGGGCTGACTTGATGTGATGTCAACTCTCCTGTATAAAGTAGGCTTTAAGGTTTTCAGGTAGGCACCAACCCTGGTTGCACAGCAGTCCTTTATGTTCTCGACCAAGCACTCCTTACCCTACACATTAAGGCGTGGGTCTGCAAAACATGGGGTTGTTTAGGTCCCACTTTTGCCAAACGTTTTCTAGTCAGGGGGTTTCAAGGTGGTTTTCCTCTCACGGAACCTCCTGATGTGCTCGCCACAAGCAGCATTTGTGAGAGTGATGCTTCTCACAGAAGGTAGCACTGAATCCCCCACAAAATAAGCAAAATATGTGCTTTCTGCATGTGGCTGTCATCAGCTCAACTGAAACAGTATTTAGATTGGGCAAAAAGGCATGCCAAACCTAGAACCTTTCACACCGGAAAATGCAGTCCCAGCCCTAACTCATACTATAAACCAAATGGCAGTGCTCAGGAAGAACTAATGAGCAGCTCCTTGCTAAAAAAGGACTCATAGAATTTCAAAAGGTAACACTTCTCCATCCTCCTCACTTCAGAGTCTGGATTTATGCCTCCCCCAGCCACAGGAGTGCAGATAATACTCTCTCAGTTTCTAGGAGAACAATCCTCACACTTCATCTTGTGCTATGCCAGGCCAGGGGCATCCAAGAAGTGATCCCACTGGATTAAGTACCCAGGCTAACACACGCACCTCAAATACTATATGTGTGCTACATGCTCTACACATGTGCACACACCTGACCTACACGGAGGATGCCAGAGCAAGGTCTGGGGATACATAGAGCACCAGAACTTTACAGTTCTCAGAGGTTGGTTGGCCTCATTCCCAGGGACCCTGGCAAAACAGTCTGGTCACACTATTGATCCTTCCAAACGTGGTACGCTGCCACTGCTGCTTTATGCGCTATGCCCAGGACAAGGACAGTAGTCCTCTAGCCACAATGAAGCATTTTTGGTGCGCCCCTCCAGGTCACTGGATAGGTCCAGGACCTCAAATGACAAGCCTTGGCCTCTGTCCGTGCTCTAGATTAGCATGGATACCAGAAGCGCAAATGGGCACTTAGGGCAAGGGAGCATGCCCATATACCAGGGCGCAATAGGTTCCTATAGATAATATTGTGTGCCACTTCTAGGGATATGAGTCTCAGAGACCTTTGATGGTTAATGGGGTTGAGTTACTCATCTTTTGTTCATATAAAGTATGCTTGATTTTCAGAAGAGGAGACATAGCTCCTTTTTACCAATGAGACACATTCATACAATTGTTGGTTTTGTTGCAGTGCCTATTTGTTTTCCAGCTCCTATCCTGATTCCTGAGTGACCAACATTTTACTCATCTTAACAATCTACAGACCTCATTTATCTTGGCAGGGAAAATCTTGAGAGTAGACAGACAGAAACATTGTGCCAAAATAGATCATGGCAGCTAGACAACTTCCGATTTTGACAACGATTACTTAGCATCTTTTTTACAGATCACAATATTTGATTGTTCCAGACGTTAAAACTCAAATTTGCATCAACAATATTGGCAGAAATGACTAACGAAAACAGTATAAGTTATTTAAAAAAAATGATATGGCGGCATACCCAGCAATGCATTTTCACCGAAAGTGTTCCTGCTTTATCAGTAGGACATCTGTTGGTGAAAGGTCACTGCCACCATGGCAGAGAACTCTCAATTTGACAAGCAGGCTGTTGCTAAGACTCATGTCTATACTGTAAGTTACCTAATTGGTGAAACTAGCTGCCAAAAGTAAATAAACTTTAATGCAAAAATGGCGAAACATTCATAAACCACAAATAAACGGTCCATTATTTCCCCTTTCTAATCAGCGTACCTGCTTGAAAAAACTGTTGACAGACAAACATGTTGGCTTGTTGGTTGACAATGGGAAAAAGTCCTCATAAGTACTGCTTCTCTCAGATAGTTTTCTTCCTTGTGCCAACATTGATCTTCTGTCCCCTGAGTTTCCTTTCCCTGCAGATAAAATAAAATGCTTGAATTAGCATCCGCACCTCAATGTACTATCCCGCACTACCTGATACTATATTATGTGTATTTGAGAAGCGCACTATCACCTGTAAGGATATCCCGGCACTGAGCAAGTGTGGATGCCTAGCAATGCCTACAGTAGGTTGGTTAAATGAAAAGTCAGGTCTTCAGCTTCGTGCAAAATTCAAGAAGAGAGGAGGAGGAGGCTATGAAGTGGAGTGGGGGGTCGTTTCATACTTTAGGAGCGATGTAAGAGAATGCCTGTCCTCATGATATGGTTCTGTGAGATGTATGCGAATATGAGACCTGTGGAGCGGAGATGTCTGGATGGTTGGTGGAAGGAGATGCAATTGTTCAGGTAGGTGGAGCCTGAGTTGTCTAGTGCCTTGAATGTGTGTGTGAGAAGTTTACATTGAATATGAAAGTATATAAAAAGCTGGTGTAGCTCCCAGAGCCATGGTGTGATGTGAGTTCTGTGTGGGAGGCTGAGTCTAGCCACTGAGTTCTGGATGGTTTGTATTCTTCTAGTGAGTTGCTTCGTGATCCAGCTCTAGAGGGTGTTCAGATAGACCAACTTGCTGGTGACTAGGGCACGAGTGACAGTTTTTCCAATGTTGCTTGGGAGTTATTTGAAGATCTTCCTAAGCATTTTCGGGGTGTGGAAGCAGGATGCAGTAACAGTGTTGACTTGTGCGATCATGTCCAGTTTGCTGTCTATGATTATTTTGAGGTTCCTGGTGTGGGTTCTGGGTGTGAGTCTGAGTTTGGCCTCCCACCAGTTGGAGTGCAATGGTGAGGTGTTCATGCTGAAGATCACTAATTCTGTCTTGTCGGTGTAGAGCTTGAAACACTTGGCTTTCAACCAGTTAGCGACCTTAGTTATGAAAATGGTGAACTTGGGGGTCTTATCCAACAGGGAGAGTGCGAGTTGTGTGTGATCTGCATAGGAGAGGATGTTGGTGTTGCCTGTACAGATGATGTTGGCTAGAGGGATTGTGTATGCGTTGAAGAAGGTAGGCCTGAGCGATAAGCCTTGAGGCACTCAGCAGATGAGTTTGTGGGTTTCCAAGGTGTAAGATGTCAGGCTGATAACCTATTGCAGGCCCTAGATGAGGATGGGGTATGAGACCATGTCAAATTCTGCACTCTGGTCCATGAGAAAGAGGGATGCCATCTGTGGTGGCCATGAGTGCTATTTCTGTGCTGTGGTTGGGCTTGAATTGAACTGCATGGTGTCAAGGAGCTGGTAGTTACTAAGGTGGTCAGTGAGGCGCAGGTTTTAGTTTCTCTAAGACCCTCTGCCAGGTGTGGTAGGAGGGAGATGGAAAGCCTGGCTGGGAGAGAGGATGGTTTCTTGAGCAAGGGCATGAAGATTGCGTGTTTCCTGGTGTCCAGGAATGTGGCTGAGTTGATGGAAGCATTGAGGATGGGTGTTAGCGCTTCGCTGTTCGGTAGGAGTCCATTGGTTAAGGCGTGATGGAGCAAGGGCCAGATGGAGCTCCTGAGTGGATGGGCTTCATGATAGCAGTAATTTCGAAGGTGGTGATGGCAGGCCATGTGGTCAGGGTTTGTTCACCAGCTGTGATAGTAAGTTGAGTTGTAATGGTGACAGG
This sequence comes from Triturus cristatus, assembly GCF_964204655.1. NCBI lineage: Eukaryota > Metazoa > Chordata > Amphibia > Caudata > Salamandridae > Triturus > Triturus cristatus. The sequence goes on from NC_140581.1 coordinate 861,327,805, forward strand.
GTCTGGTTAAGGGTCGAAGTAGCTGTATATGGCAGTGATTTTCTTATAGAACAATTCTGAGTACTTGATGCAAAGGTCTTGTGAGGGGGTGATGTTGCTGAAGGTGGCAGGATGCGTGGTGAAATCTTTGATGATGACGTCAATGTGACCTGCAAGAGCTGTGCACCTGGTGTTTCGTATCTGCTAGTGGTAGCGTCTTTGGGCTGATTTAAAGATGTCTTTATCTACAGTGTCTTGACTTGTTCTCAATTTGTGACCCGTTGCTAGCAGTGGCGTTTCAGCAGCCTGACTTGCTCTGTGTTCTAGCTGGACTGTGGTTGGGCTCTTGTCGTTGGGTTGCACTTGAGGGTAACCAGAGTGTCGGCACATCCAGTGATCCAGCATGGGAAGATCCAGCACTTTATACTTGGAAAGATTGGCATAAGATTGGTCAAAAGAGGTAGACATTAATACTGAAAGAGATGCTTTTACTGATAAACTGGCATTCTTCAATATTTCCTAAATCTTGCAGAACTTCAAATATTTCAGACTGTAGTCAGGATTTACCATATTCCTTGGTGGCTTTTCAAATGGGATTCTATCTATCATGTGGGGATCTAGATGGTGACTACTCCCATATGTTTGCTACATACAAGGCTTTTTTTCAATTTTCAGAGGAGGTCTTTACTCAAATCAGTCTAATGTGTCCTTTCAATTATAATCCGTCTCATGCTTTTTTTGGTTTTGAATTTGAGATTGATACACCTTTCTACACAAGTGGTAACTTTGATTTTCACTTTGTTTGGTGTTGTTCAATTAATGCTTGCTTGCTTCTTCTTTTCCGCACAGAAAGGCTCCGTTAAGAGCCCAATGTTTGGAGATACGGCCCTTTGGTTCTATTTCAAACAGGCAATCATACACAGGAAACTCATCCCTTTTTTAATCAATTTACATACATTTATATAAAAGGAACGGTGCAATATAATTTGATATTTTGAATTCCAATTGAAATAATACCCAGATTCTGCTTTTGTTTTGACTATATGGTTTTTCTATTCTGAGCTTTGATTAATAGTACCTCTTTTCTCTTAATAAAAAAAGGATATGAAAAGGGTTCTACATAAAATTACTACAGCCTATATATAATTATTAAATCTAGCAATTCAACCCATTGCGAAAACCACAGTGTACAAAGGGCAGTCACCAACATGGTGGTGCTAAATAGTTTTGATTTTAAATTGAGGAAGGATTTGATTTACAGGCAGATCCTGTTCATCCTGAATGAAGCTGCTTCAGTAGAACTGGAATTTATGCACTGCGATTTGGCTATATTGTTGGTTGTGGGGTCCAGGCTCTCAAAGTTATTAAAGTGAGTCCCTGGAGCAGCTATATTTCTTATGTTTAATTTTCAGCAGATAACACGTGAGCTGGCTTCTAGCTACATTGCTCACAAGCATTGATAACATCCATAATTCACGAACCATGAAATATCCCCTATCATCAAGCTAGTAATCCTACCACATTTATCATAGGAGTGCTTAATACAGTATATCATGAAACTCCTCCACCATTTTCTGTGTCCTCGCTCTAATGAATGCAATAGAGGGGCTGAAACCCACCCCTTTGAGATCATGGTCATATTTTCTGCCAATGCAAGGTTTGATATGACAAGCCTCAACTGGAGTAAAGAGGAAAGGATTGAGGGTGGCATGTGACTCTATGAAAGATACACTATCACAAGAAAGAGATACAAGGGAGAATTGAAGCCTCCTCTGACTCCCCTAACAAACGTTTAGAACTCACTATGCAGAGAAGAGCTACCTAAACTTTTTAGTAACAGGTCACCATGATAGTAGAAAATACACACTGTTATCATTTACTATCAGAACCTAGAATGTTTGTGAAAAGGAAAAAGCATTATTCTTATAATACTGCCCTCACACACTTTGCAGTGTCATGCTTCATCATTGGGCCGCGTCAAACACCCTCGTGCAGACCAACACAGAGGGCGGAGCGCAATGTTTTTGAGAGATGAAGAAAGTAGTGGTGAGGTCACAGAAAGATGAAAGGTGACAACAAACACGATTAATGACAGCGAACAAAATAAGGAAAAATATTCCCTCAAGAAGGGACCACAGGTGTGCAGACATATATATTAAAACTACCTAGGGGGAGACTGTATACAATTTTATTCATGTCACCTCCTGGCAGAATTTAAAAATAAACTGTTGGGATTATTTTGGGGAGGTACAGACCCCTAAATCCCAGCTGCTTGTACCAACATGTTTCTGCCAACATTAAACGCTCACAAGAGTCGTACTGGCATTCGTCAGGGTGTTGGTCCCTAAGGTTTTTAGTCTAACTCCTATTTGGGGATTCGTTACCTTCAGACGACAGGCAACCGCTTGTCGTTTTCAGTACTGTATTCTGAACAGTTTCCAAGAGTGAACAATTTCTGAAAAAGAGTAGAGCATATTTATTGTCGTTCTGCTTCTCTCATATACCTTTCATAAAAGTAACAGCTTTCTCCTAAGTTAAAATGCCACCGAGTATCGTGTCTCCGATGAGCAAACACCACACTCCACCGCTAAGATGCAACTGACACAGTGCGTAATTAAACCATATCCATTATTCCCCCAAATGTGAGGAAAACAAACATCTTATCGCCAAGCCTAAAGGTTGAACATAGCTCTGTGGTGCTAAAATGCCATGCTATTGCCCACTAGTCACCCCATAATAGGTGCGACTTCCAAAGAGTAAGAGAGAGAATGCAAAATGGACTTACAAGGGTTTATTAGAAAGTCTCCAAACCCGGGACCGGCAAGGGACCGTGGTCCTGTAGTCACACTCTAATTATCAAATGAGATGGAAGGAACAAACAACGACATCAGTTCAACTTCCCATTCTCTCATAGTTCACCACCAGGACTAATCTCTCACATTCCATCTACTCGTACTACTTACTACTCCAAGGACCCACGGAGCTGATTGCCCTCCCCTCGGTCCTCCGTCGATGGGGACATAGCCAGATAACATTCATTTAAATATCTGCATGTCAGCAACCTCGACCGGTAACCGCTCTCCTCACGCGCGTACTTCCGATCAGGTACTGTGCAAAGATAAAAAACGGACTGCTTTCAAATGGGACTCTGTTCGTCTGCGGTATCAACCGCAGCCATCTTAGCAGTCCTAGCTCACCCCCACTTAGCGTGTACTAGCCACGAAATTCTTGTCTCCAAAGTGCGGACTCGCATTATTTCCGTTTTTTGAACCAAACAACCCTTTTAGAGGTCATAATGCAAATATTAATCTAAACCTCAGCACATTTGTAAATCCCCGTTCTTCACTATATCACCTCCAGGGCGGTAGGGGCATAATGCAAATACATATTCCAACAGCTTTTGCTGTTCAAAATCTTCATATTGCCAGCAGAAGAGATATTCTGAGGTCTCATTATATTTTTTCTTATCCATGACTTCTTAATGATGCAAAACCAAACAGCTTGTATAGTACAGGATCTCAATACTAGAAACCTCAAGAGGTATTTATCAGTTCGCTTTTTACATTTATCCAATTGTATCATTTTTTACCTAACCCATACAGATGAAACCATGGGATGGAATCATTTAGACCCCTGGTACTACTTTTCAGTCTGTTGACCCACCGTTGTTCTCTGATAAACAAAAAGCTGGCGATATCTACTGTATTGGGAGGTATAAAAGGTTTATCCAATACAGTCCACCTTAAATCATGCTCAGTATGTTTATATTGGTGGAAATGGGCTGTCAATTTTGTGTTTGTTTTACCGCAACGTATTGTACTCAGATGCTCCAAAATGCGCGTTTTTACTCGGCGCGTGGTCATTCCAACGTACAATAGGTTACACGGACACTGGATCATGTAAATCACATTCTCAGTGTTGCATGTAGTATGTTTTCTTTGTTCCCAGGGGTGATCTGTACCGATCTCCACCTTTTTCCCATTCAGCGACAGAGGGCAAGCCCTACATAAGCCACAAGCATAGTGTCCCATTACAGGAGGTAAAAAATGTTCTTGATGGCAACCCCTGTCGTCAGCCCTTGTTGTTCGCGGGCGCGTATTTACAATGGTATCTTTTATGCTTGCACTTTTCTTAAAAGAGAATAGTGGGAGAGGTTGTTGTAATCCATTGGAGTTCAGAATCCTCCAGTTTTTTTGTACTATCTTTTTAACACAATTGGATGCTGTGCTAAATGTTGTAACGCAAATACTGCTCTCAACCCTTTCCTTATTTTGTGTTTGTAGGAGGGATTCCCTATTGCAGTTTCTCGCTCTTTTCTGTGCCTTGGAAATAACAGTCTCAGGGTAATCTCTATGTTTCAATTTCTCACTAAGAATATTCGCCTCTTTTTTGTAGTCCCCAATATCGGAACCGTTCCTGCGGAGCCGCAGGAACTGACCGTACGGCAAGTTTTCTTTCAGTGAACGGGGATGAAAGCTTTTAAAGGATAACAGATTGTTCCTGTCCGTCGGTTTATGAAAAGCGCTACTCACTAGACCTCCATTTTCTGCTCTTATCCAAAGGTCAAGGAAAGGTAGTGCCTCATTGGTCAGTGTGCTGGTGAAAAAAAGAAATGGGTTTCTATGGTTTAACCAATCCATAAACGTGTCTGCCGAGTCTTTACTGCCTCTCCAAATGATAAGCACATCATCGATGTACCTACGCCACACCCTAATATGTTCGAAAAAAGGGTTGGCTGATGTAAACACTGTCTCGTTTTCAAAATTAGAGACATAAAGGCATGCCAGACTGGGGGCACATGAACTACCCATGGAAGTTCCATGGGTCTGTAGGTAAAAACAATCTTCAAACTTAAAGAAGTTCTTCGTTAAGGCCAATTCCAAAAGACTCAAGATGAATGCCCGAGGTGTGTTGTAATTCCATACCTCAGCAAAGAGTATGTTCTCAATAACCCTTAATGTTTCTTGCTGAGGAATGTTCGTGTACAACGATTCAATATCGAGTCCCATCATCAAGTCTCTATCAGGGTCGAATTCAAGGTCTTTTTTTTTTTTTTTTTAAAACCTTTATTTCTGCAAGAAACTGGACACAGCTATTCAGCCGACAACCCGGAGGTTCGGCAGCTTCGGTAGAAGAGGACAAAGAAGCGTCCACAGTGCAATAAAGGAGCAGTGAAAAGGTTCCATTTTTAAAGAATTACAAACACACAACAAACCCCAGCAAGGCAACAACATTAAATGCCCATGGTGATAGCCCCTCAGGGGGAGCCGGACCCCAATCATCTAACAGTCACAGCACTGTGATAAGAGGAAGAAGGGGGAAAAGCAGAGGCCCAAGGAGTCAATTAACCATCACATCTGTATACTGAGCTGGAAAGAATGTCAAGAAGAAAGCTGTTCCTCGGGGGGATCCAAATCAGGGGCAAGACATATTCCCCCCCTGTATTGATTCCACCGCCCCCAGATGGCATGCCACTTCCGAGGGCGGCCTCTAGCGCAATATACTGTCTTTTCCCTGAGCATACTCCAGTCCATATTTTCTTTCCACGCGGTCAACGTGGGGGGCCCCGCGGAGCCCCACAAGCGCGCGATATCCCTCTTAGCGACCATGTTACCCAGAGTCACCCACTGGGTCTGTGCCTCATCGTGATCAGTGGGCCCCCAGACATTCAGGAGACAACACCGCGCTTCCGGCTGCATAGCAATGCCCGTCACCTCCCCCATCACTGCATGGACTCGCCTCCAAAATTCCATGATGACACCACATTCCCAGATGATATGCAGGAAAGTACCCACCATACCACATCCCCTCCTACATAGGCCTTCCTCAGAGAATCCCATATGAACCAGCCTTGGCCCCGTCACATACACTCGATGCAGTATCTTGAGTTGCACCAGCCTCAGACGCGACGGGATCGCAACCTCCTTAGGAGAGGAAACAGCAGACTGCCAATCCTCATCATCCAACTCGAGTCCGTCCCTAGTCCACTGGTCCCGCAGCCCCAGAAGCATATCCGCCCGAACATTTATCAGTTTCTTGTAGATGAGCGAGATCGTGCTCTCTGGCATATGGCCATCAAGGATCCAGTCCTCCAAAGGAGAGGACTCAGGCACCTTCTCACCCTCCACGAGGACTGACCGCAGGGCATGACGCACCTGAACATAGCGGAAAAACTCGGATGTCCCCAACTCATACTCCTTCTGCAACTCTTCAAAGGACTTCACCCTCCCCTTAATCAGCACATCTCCAACCCTGGAGATGCCGATCAAGTCCCATTTATCAAACCCTTTCGTATGCCAAAGCCTACCCAATCTTTCAGATTCAAACAGCGGGGTAGCAAGGGTGAGCCTATCCTTCCAGCCCAGCGAGTCAGTCGCCATCTTCCACACGCGCACCGCCACCCCAGTGGGCCCCGTGAGGGACGAGTCCAGGGACCGCGAGTACAACGCCCTATGATAGTTCCCACCGCGCAGCAACCATCTGTCCATGGCATAACCAGGGCTGAGGGCCGGGCCATAGAAACCATGATTAATCGCGGACAACTGGGTGGCCCAATAATAGCGTCGGATGTCTGGAAGCGCAATACCCCCGTCATACCATGGAAGCGTCAGCTTAGCAATCGCTATTCGCGGCCGCCCATCCCACAACAACGTTCGTTGGAGGCTTTCAACCTCCCGAAAGTATTTGGCCGGTACCCAATCTAGAGTATTCTGCAATGCGTAGAGGAACCAGGGAAGAGACATCATTTTGAACAAGGCAGCGCGCCCGACGAGGGAGAGCGGCAGCCTCCGCCAGCCCTCAACATCCCGCCGCAGGCGCGCCGGGGGGGGAGCAGGTTCCTCTCATACCGCAAAGCGGAGTCCATGGAGATAAAGATCCCCAGATACACGAAGCCCTGCTGAGCGATCTGGATCGAACAAGTTCGCGGGACCGGTGGAACCTCGCCACTCAGAACATATAAATACGATTTACTCCAGTTGATGACGAGACCCGAATTCCTACCGAAAGATGTAAGAACGTCACAGACCACTATAAGTGAGTTCTTGGGCGAGGCAAGATACAACAGGATGTCATCAGCATATAGCGAAATGCGGTCCTCGTGTTCGGGCGACCATCTAAGTCCACGTATATCCGGGTGCCAGCGTATCCACGCCGCCAGCGGCTCAAGGGCGAGGGCGAACAACAGAGGCGACAGGGGGCAACCCTGCCGAGTGCCCCTCCCAAGCTGGAACGGAGTCGATACCCGGCCATTTACCACCACACTCGCAAGGGGTCCCTCATACAGCAACCTCACCCAGCTCACAAAGCCAGGGCCAAAGCCGAACTTGGCTAGCACAGCCCACAAATATGCCCATTCCACCGTATCAAAGGCCATCGTGGCATCAAGAGATGCATATAGGCCTATATGAGGCACACTTATCTCGGGGTTTACCATCTTTGTGTATCACAACAATTGTCGCCAGTCTCTGGTCCAACGGGAGGGTCCCACTCCCCCGCGCCTCCACGAACATGGCGCGCAGGTGAGGGGCAACCCTATCCGGAAACAGCTTATACAGATCAATCGGCAAGCCATTCGGGCCCGAAGCCTTGCCCGAGTTCAGCGCGCGGATAGCTCCCGCCACCTCATCGACCGTTATGTCTCCATCAAGATCATCCCTATCTACGTCAGAAAGACAGGGCAAAGCGATATCACGCAAGAGGTCACGCGAGTCCTCGGGCGGCCTATCCGACACTGAGGCATAAACCATACGGAAATAGTCCGAGAAACACTGTACAATCCTCTCAGGTTCCACAATCACCTCTCCCCCCTCTCCCGTCAGCTCCGGCACTACTCTATTAACCCGTTCTTTTTTATCCAGCCAAGCTAGGAGTTTCCCGGCCTTGTCACCAACATCATACAGGCGGCCCTGCTGTTCCCTACTGAGGGTCTTAGCGGCATTCGTCACAAGATCCTTATACTCGGCTTGCTTCAAGCTCAGCTCATGCAGTGAGGCCTCTGTAACCTCCTCCTCTAGCGCTCCCTCCAAAGCCATGATCTCCTCCTCCACCTGCATTACCTCGCCATCTCTCCGCCGCTTGGCCGCCACTACAAGGGAGAGGGCCTCCCCTCGCAGCACGGTCTTAAATGCTTCCCACAACGACACTGCCGAGTCCACGGACCCCTGATTGTCCTTGAAAAAATTATCAACTGTCTTCACCAGTGCGATGCGCATCTTGGGGTCTCAAAAGTACCAGGGGTTAATAGGAGCCACCCTTCCCCCTCCCTCGCGGCCGACATCCAGCCTGACCCACACTGGCGAATGGTCCGATATGCCACGCGCCATGTGCCTGGCCTCAGACACCAATGGGGCGTGCGCAGCCAGAGTGAGCAGGTAATCAATCCTAGAGAGGCTACCATGCGCCCCGGAGTGGAAGGTGTATTGGCGCTGTGTGGGGTGCCGGAGCCTCCAGCAGTCTATCAGGCCGAGTGTGTCTAGAAAGTCTGGAAGCCACTTCTGAGCCCCCCAGTGTCTCTGGGCGGGTACCTATCCAGCAGCCCAGAGCCGACAGCATTGAAATCACCCCCCACCACTAGCATACCCCCCGGGAGATCCAGCAAGGCCCTACCCAGATCTGTAAACGTGGAGGCCTGCAGGGCTGGAGGGACATAAACCGAAACTAAAACCAAAGTTCTACCTTCCCACCTCCCCGCCACCGCCACAAACCTCCCCCTATCGTCAACAATGGTGGAGTCCACCTCAAATGGTAGCGAGGCTCTGACTAGGATGCCCACACCCCTGGACCCGGAGGAGAATCCCGAATGAGCTATGAATTTATAACCCTTCCTATTAAGAGCATAGCACGTATTACCTATAAGGTGTGTCTCCTGCAGTAGGGCAACATCCGGCAATGACCGTTTCAAGAATTGCAAAACTATCCCGCGCTTAATGCAATCCCCCAAACCATTAACATTCCAGCTAACAACACTTAAACCCCTACCCCCCATCCCCAAACACAAAGAGGCCCACCCCACACCCGAAGAGCCACCATGGAACAATCCTGAAAATGATCACTACGCCTTGCAGAAACGAACCCCCCCAACAACAAACCCAAAATCCCAACTATCCCCCCCACCCTGCACCCCTGCTGCAGCTTACAGAGCCCCCCCAACTTACAGTGTGCCTGTCGCCCTACCAAACCCAAAATCTACAAAAAGCACCCTAAGGGAGGAAAGAGCTCCCCTCGTCCTCCCGCAACCCTCCGCATTTACTGCACTCTATTCAAGTCATTAGATAAAGTCAAATCGAGTCAGTCCGGCTCCGAAGACATCAACCTTGCCCATCCCGGCCACTGTCCCCGTCTGCGGCAGTGTCCTCTCCCGTCCGTCGGCGGGGCAAAGCGTCCAGCCATTCATCGGCCATGGCAGGCGACTCAAAGAAGAATGTCCGGTCTTCGTACACCACACGTAGTCTGGCAGGGAAGAGCATGGCATACTTCAGATCCCTCTCCCGAAGTCGCCTCTTCACCCCCAGGAAGCCCTGCCTCTGCCTCTGCACCTGCTGGGTGAAATCAGGATAGAAATTCACCGACGCGTTCTGGAAGGGGACCGGGCCCGTCACCCTCGATGCTTGCAGGATAGCGTCCCGATCTCGAAAATGAAAGAGCCGGGCGACAATCGGCCTCGGTGGGGCTCCCACCTTGGGCCTCCCACCCGGCACTCTATGGGCCCTCTCAACTGCGAAGAACTTCCCAAGACCCTTAGGCTGCAGATGGTTAAGCACCAAGTCCTCCACGAGCAGGTCTACCGAAGTCTCGTCCGAGGACTCCGGGACCCCGATAACGCGCACGTTGTTGCGCCTGGCCCGGCTCTCAAAGTCCTCCAGCCGACGGGCGGCGAGATCACTCTCGGTCCGCAGCTTACGGACTTCGGTCTGTAGTTCCGAGACATCATCAGCGAGGCCCGTGGTCTTGAGGTCCAGGGTTTAAACTCGTTCATTTGTTTTGCCCAAATACGCGCGGATCAGGTTAACGTCCACCAAAATGGTATCCACTTTGTGCGCCAGGGCATCAAACTGTCTCCCAATCGAAGTCTGCATCCCTTCGAGCGCGCCCATGACATCCTGCAGCGAGAGCTCCGGGGCCAAGGGTGAGGCAGTCTTCTGTGTATCCGGCGACTGGCTCGATCCACTCGGTGACCCCTTCTGCAGAGCATAGCGGTCCATATTATTAGCTTGAGTATAGGCTCCCCGCCTGGTAGCCTTAGGCTTCAGCCGATCCACCTCTGCTTTGCCCGACATGGTTGGCACCAAGCAGGTCGGTTCAGATAAGACGGCCCTCTCTCAGCGAGAGGAATCAGGAGTGATCAGTTCTGCAATGGGCCGCCAGAGTAGCGTGTAGAGCATCCAAAGGATAATAAAGCCGCCGAGAGCTCTCCCGGGGCAGGGCAAACAAAGGGCGAGAAAGCGAAAGTGAAAGGACGGGGACCTCCGTCCGATAGATCACACCTCGCCTGGCCGCTGTTGTTCAATTAGAGGTCGGGCATCCTGCCAACTCTAGCCCCTGGCATCCCTCGGAGATAGGCCTCAATCTTCCGCCATGCATAACTCCGGTTCCCGGTGGGCGATCCGACCTCGGGTAGCATCAATCGCCTCCCTGACAAGTCATCTACACGATGCCATGCATACAGACAGGATTAGAGACAGGATAGTCGACGGAGGGCGCGAGGGTCTCGGGAGCTCAAAGCTCACGTGGCCATCTTGGTCAAGCGCTAGGCTCCTCCCCCCGAATTCAAGGTCTTTAATCAAATTCAAAACCTCTCTTGTGTCTTTCAGGTAGGCTGGCATTTTTTGTACAAGAGGGCGTAAAAAAACATCACAAAACTTGGACAGGGGTTCGAGTATTGAGTTAGTGCCTGATACTATCGGCCGTCCCGGAGGAGGCCGTGTTGGTTTATGCACTTTAGGCAAAATGTAGAAGTAAGGCACTGTTGGATGTAAGTTACAAAGGAAAGCCGCTTCTTTCTGGCTAATCCAGTCGTTTGCAACTGCCTCTTCTACATATGTGTTTATCACAATTCGTAGTTCATTCGTCGGATCTTCCGGCAAAATTGCATAATTTCTTCTGTCACCCAAAAGACGGAGACATTCAGAATTGTACACATTCTTGTCCAAAATCACTATTGCTCCCCCCTTATCGTCAGGTTTTATTATGAGTGTAGGGTCATCTCTTAGTTGATTTAGAGCTTCCCTCTTCATTTTGGAGAGATTAGAGAACGATTTTACCTTGTCGGAATTCTCCAACAGTTTGACCTTTGGATAAGAGCAGAAAATGGAGGTCTAGTGAGTAGCGTTTTTCATAAACCGACGGACAGGAACAATCTGTTATCCTTTAAAAGCTTTCATCCCCATTCACTGAAAGAAAACTTGCCGTACGGTCAGTTCCTGCGGCTCCGCAGGAACTGTTCCGATATTGGGGACTACAAAAAAGAGGCGAATATTCTTAGCGAGAAATTGAAACATAGAGATTACCCTGAGACTGTTATTTCCAAGGCACAGAAAAGAGCGAGAAACTGCAATAGGGAATCCCTCCTGCAAAAACAAAATAAGGAAAGGGTTGAGAGCAGTATTTGCGTTACAACATTTAGCACAGCATCCAATTGTGTTAAAAAGATAGTACAAAAAAACTGGAGGATTCTGAACTCCAATGGATTACAACAACCTCTCCCACTATTCTCTTTTAAGAAAAGTGAAAGCATAAAAGATACCATTGTAAATACGCGCCCGCGAACAACAAGGGCTGACGACAGGGGTTGCCATCAAGAACATTTTTTACCTCCTGTAATGGGACACTATGCTTGTGGCTTATGTAGGGCTTGCCCTCTGTCGCTGAATGGGAAAAAGGTGGAGATCGGTACAGATCACCCCTGGGAACAAAGAAAACATACTACATGCAACACTGAGAATGTGATTTACATGATCCGGTGTCTGTGTAACCTATTGTACGTTGGAATGACCACACGCCGAGTAAAAACGCGCATTTTGGAGCATCTGAGTACAATACGTTGTGGTAAAACAAACACAAAATTGACAGCCCATTTCCACCAATATAAACATACTGAGCATGATTTAAGGTGGACTGTATTGGGTAAACCTTTTATACCTCCCAATACAGTAGATATCGCCAGCTTTTTGTTTATCAGAGAACAACGGTGGGTCAACAGACTGAAAAGTAGTACCAGGGGTCTAAATGATTCCATCCCATGGTTTCATCTGTATGGGTTAGGTAAAAAATGATACAATTGGATAAATGTAAAAAGCGAACTGATAAATACCTCTTGAGGTTTCTAGTATTGAGATCCTGTACTGTACAAGCTGTTTGGTTTTGCATCATTAAGAAGTCATGGAAAAGAAAAAATATAATGAGACCTCAGAATATCTCTTCTGCTGGCAATATGAAGATTTTGAACAGCAAAAGCTGTTGGAATATGTATTTGCATTATGCCCCTACCGCCCTGGAGGTGATATAGTGAAGAACGGGGATTTACAAATGTGCTGAGGTTTAGATTAATATTTGCATTATGACCTCTAAAAGAGTTGTTTGGTTCAAAAAACGCAAATAATGCGAGTCCGCACTTTGGAGACAAGAATTTCGTGGCTAGTACACGCTAAGTGGGGGTGAGCTAGGACTGCTAAGATGGCTGCGGTTGATACCACAGACGAACAGAGTCCCATTTGAAAGCAGTCCGTTTTTTATCTTTGCACAGTACCTGATCGGAAGTACGCGCGTGAGGAGAGTGGTTACCGGTCGAGGTTGCTGACATGCAGATATTTAAATGAATGTTATCTGGCTATGTCCCCATCGACGGAGGACCGAGGGGAGGGCGATCAGCTCCGTGGGTCCTTGGAGTAGTAAGTAGTACGAGTAGATGGAATGTGAGAGATTAGTCCTGGTGGTGAACTATAAGAGAATGGGAAGTTGAACTGATGTCGTTGTTTGTTCCTTCCATCTCATTTGATAATTAGAGTGTGACTACAGGACCACGGTCCCTTGCCGGTCCCGGGTTTGGAGACTTTCTAATAAACCCTTGTAAGTCCATTTTGCATTCTCTCTCTTACTCTTTGTAAGTCGCACGTATTATGGGGTGACTAGTGGGCAATAGCATGGAATTTTAGCACCACAGAGCTATGTTCAACCTTTAGGCTTGGCGATAAGATGTTTGTTTTCCACGCATTTGGGGGAATAATGGATATGGTTTCATTACGCACTGTGTCAGTTGCATTTTAGCGGTGGAGTGTGGTGTTTGCTCATGGGAGACACAATACTCGGTGGCATTTTAACTTAGGAGAAAGCTGTTACTTTTATGAAAGGTATATGAGAGAAGCAGAACGACAATAAATATGCTCTACTCTTTTTCAGAAATTGTTCACTCTTGGAAACTGTTCAGAGTACAGTACTGAAAACAACAAGCGGTTACCTGTCGTCTGAAGGTAACGAATCCCCAAATAGGGGTTAGACTAAAAACCTAAGGGACCAACACCCTGACGAATGCCAGTACGACTCTTGTGAGCGTTTAATGTTGGCAGAAACATGTTGGTACAAGCAGCTGGGATTTAGGGGTCTGTACCTCCCCAAAATAATCCCAACAGTTTATTTTTAAATTCTGCCAGGAGGTGACATGAATAAAATTGTATACAGTCTCCCCCTAGGTAGTTTTAATATATATGTCTGCACACCTGTGGTCCCTTCTTGAGGGAATATTTTTCCTTATTTTGTTCGCTGTCATTAATCGTGTTTGTTGTCACCTTTCATCTTTCTGTGACCTCACCACTACTTTCTTCATCTCTCAAAAAACATTGCGCTCCGCCCTCTGTGTTGGTCTGCACGAGGGCGTTTGACGCGGCCCAATGATGAAGCATGACACTGCAAAGTGTGTGAGGGCGGTATTATAAGAATAATGCTTTTTCCTTTTCACAAACATTCTAGGTTCTGATAGTAAATGATAACAGTGTGTCTTTGCTACTATCATGGTGACCTGTTACTAAAAAGTTTAGGTAGCTCTTCTCTGCATAGTGAGTTCTAAACTCTATGAAAGATACCAATACAAGAGAATGATTGCAATCAGTGAGATGGAAAAATATTGTAGAATGCACCAGAAAGCAACTGGAACAAAAGTCTAAAACAAAATTGACCACCGACCCACAAGTAAGACAAAGTACTTGAGAAATTGCTCCCCAGCTCTCTTCATGGGATATGACACATCGGAAAAGGCAGAGTGGCAATTTGGATGAAACAAAAAGTATTCACTTAAGTCTGATTTTGAAGATTGAAGAAGTAAAAGGAGACAGCTACTCAGAGACTTTTGGTTCCTGTGTATCTTAGTAGTTGCATTAATAGCCCTGAAGATGCCATTTGTGTGTATGAAATGAACAAGAAAATGCTTATGAGAGCACAGTTCTTCATTTCGTCAGTGAGGTATCTTATGAACTATGCATTAGGGATAATAAGCATAATTATATGCCCATCTCTGATAACCAAGTATAGGTAGACAATGGATGCTATCCCGGGAAATGTGGTAAAATAAATGTCATATTCTCTTTTTCAAAAGAAATGTATGATTTGTTGGTTGTGGTACTGCATAGATTCCAAGACAGGACAGGTAGACTTAGTTGAAGCTTGGAGGGGCCTACATTTAATTAGAATAGATATGAGCCACGGTATGGTCAAAGGCTTGGTTACACCATCACCCCAGCTTTTTCTCAATAAGAATTGCATGAGGGGGGACCAGGTAGACAGATGCAACTGTTCCTGTGCCCTACAAATCACAGACCCCAATGTTTTACAGGTCTCAATAAATAAGTGCACCAGAGCAATTGGTAACAATTGTTAATGGAGTTGTGGCAGGTCTCAGAGAGCTAGATCACTGTGGATCCAGGTGGTGTCCCTAAGCATCTTTCCAAAAAGCTACAGCCAGTGCTTAATGTTCTAGAGATTAGGTGCCGGGTCCAAAGTTTCGCTTAGAAATCTGTGGCTGACACTATCGAATGCCGGGAGTGCTAAATACCAGCGCTGAATAGTCTTGATTGCATTACATGCCTCTTTTATCCTTCATCAGACATTCTCTGCCCTTTCATCTCTTTCTTTCTGGTTCTTTTCCATTCATGCTTTCTTTGTCACTATTTTCCATCTTTCTGTCCCCGCTCCTTTTTGCCTCTTGTGTTATTTCTTTCTCTTGCCTTGCAACAAAGTCTGATTATGAAAAATAAATGCTGGTCCCCATAAATGAGTGCGGGTGGACTCCACTGGCAACGACTCGCTACCGATGCTGCGGAGGAGGAGCAGGTAATTCTTTCTTTGTTTGTTCAAAAAGAGATGTTAGATGATAAAACATGATTCAAGATTTCACCGGATCCTATACCAGCATTGACCATTAGTTCTAGAGAATACAAAAAAAAAATTAAAAGCGAATGTGGCTGATTCCTTCACACCACATGACTTACTTGATGGCGTCTCCATAGTGAAGAAAGGAGCAATATCCACCAAAGAAATATGGGTTGCTTTAAGAGTAACCGACAATTATAGTCTCATGAGCAAATTCATGATAAATTTGCAAAATCTAGAAGCAGCAGTTTCTGCAATAGAGCATAAACCTGAATTGAAGGGCATATTGCCAGCATTCTGACTTCAGACTTTAAAATGGTGCTGGTGAGGCCTCATATACAAAACACTGGAACTGACTTTGCAAATGTATATTCCAAATTCTCAATTCACAGAAAAGATTTGCAATTTTTAAACTTTATTATAAATGTAATGCACACACTGCTGTTCATTGGAAATTTGCAAGGATAGGGAGTGGCCAAAGGAAGCTCCTTCCACGTTGTAATATGTAGGGGTATGCACAAATGCCTTGTGACTGCTTTTGTGGTCACAAAGCATTAATCGATTAGTGTCTGCCAGAGGCAGATGGCATATTTCGCAAAGTGCAAGCTGTCAGTATTTGCCAGATTACACTGTACTTGTTCAGGCTGGAGACATCGGAAAGAGTGGAGAGTGGCCTCACAGACCACTGCATGCAGCACAATATGGGAAATTCTCAGTGTGTCACTGTTTGCAGCATTGTGACCTCTCATCCTTTTTGGGACAAGGGTAGCAATGGAGGCACCTCATGACTGCTAACCCTGGGGTGGAGCTCTGCTGTCTCATGCAGGTCTCCCTCTCAGCCTTCATTATCTTTCTGCAATTAGTCACAAGCCGATTAGCACTCTTTTGATATTAATGAGGTGAAAGTTTGGGACTTTTAATGAAAAGTAGCATCCTAAAAGGTGAGGTTGATTGCAGCACATTACAACACTAGGCTATGATTGACCATTGGTGCATGAGCCCATGATACCTTTTGCAGAGACACAGAGAAAGTGGTTAAAGTCCTAAAACTGCAAAGCAATCAAAAACATTTCATGGTAAAAGCAAACCTGAAGTTCATTCTTTGCCATGGTCCATACTCCACCGCTTTACGATCTCACTACTAAAACTGCAATCCCTCCTAATCCTTTTGCATGGAGTAAATAACAAGCTAAGTCAGAGGCTGTGGAGTTTAACAAATGTATACAAACTTTCTGAAATATATGTTTGTTAAATTGTCCAATTTACTCCAGTCCCAGCTTGAAAACTGTGGTGTCAGGGCTTTCAGTGGGCCGGGTCCCTGTGGATCTCAGAACCAGCAGTAATTAAAAATGACTTTGAAATGGGTCCCTTTTGGGCCTTACATTTATGTCCTCAATTTACAGGCAAAAACACTGATCGATTTCTGAACAATGACTGAATTTAGTTCCTGTTTCTGTTTCATATGTTTTACTTAATCTTACATTACCTAAGAGCTTTTGCTTTTTCCAGGATATTTTGTTGATGTAGTCTCTTTTCATGTAGTATATTACTCTTGTAAGGTGCATTCTTTGAACTGAGTCACCTCTGGGTTTTTCTAAAGGGCGATGAGAGAGAGCTCTAGGGTTGAGGCAGTAGGCGTTACGAGTTTCTCACAGTGCCTGTCAGTGGGTCAAAAAGGTGACCAGAATCCAATCCTTGGTCTCTCTGCAGAGATCATAGAGCAATCGTCATGTGCGCAGTTGCGGTTCTATGTAAATGTGTGTGAAGGAGGTACACAACTGTTAAAATATTGACAGGGCACAAGGAACAGAAATTCTCTGCTTTCAGGTGAGCAGGTATGTTGTCTGCGGTGGGGGGAAGTGAAGGGGATGAAAGGAAGTACAAGCAGAGAAAAAACTAGGGTTCTGAAGAGGAAAGAGAAGGTGTGAAATATGCAAGTGGATGATTTCAGAGAGCTGTGGAGAGGAAAAGGGTGTAAAGGCCTAACATAGATTACAGAGGAAAATGGTGTTAAGGTAAGAATGGACAGGACTGAGCCACTCTGAAAATCAGTACCCCTTACACAAACATTATTGATGTTTAATTCAGCCTCATATTTTCATAATTGAAACATTTTCAATATCAATTATTTATCACAAAATCATTGTTATGCATTTATCTTAAATAGCGAACAACCATTGGCAAAATCAATAGTTCTTTCTTGATTTGGGCATATATCAGATGGTATATTATTTATCTGGATGCAATAAAAGAAAGCTCAGAGCGAGATACAAAAATACAGGGGAGGTGGCACAGTATGAGCAGTACAGGATTTTAGTTGCCACACCTCCCAATTTTTACCACACCCTAGCTTACATGCTCCTTTTTCGTGGTCTGGCTTGATAGCACAGCTATCGCCAGACAATTATGTGGACATCACTAGAGAGGTGCTTTGACTTCACCAACAAGTTGGGAGTCAGGAGTACATGTTTAAATTGGGCAGATGTGGTGTGATTCCTCAAAGAAATCCCTGCCCTCCAGCTGTGGTCATTTAGTTTATTCATTCAGCTGCCTAAGGCTGAACTTTCTGGGGAATAAACTTGACATTGTAATGCTTTTAAAGCTTCTTAAATAAGTAGATAATTTATGTTGTTTTTCTCTGGCACCAGCACAGATGGAAGGGTGACAGCCACTAACCTACATGGATTTTTAGGTCTGGCTTGGAAGCTCAACTGTCACCTGACCTTTTAACTTACACCAATATTATTGTATAGTTATTTGCTTCCACACAAATACATATCCATTACCATGCTATTTACTTATAATGCTTAAGAATACCATACAGCATCCCTTTAAAGCCAGACCTATTGGCATCGCCAATGCTTGTTTATTTATGGTGCAGGTTGAGGTCAAGGTTTCTGGTTAAAATGGCAGTGTGAGGGTAGCCATAGTCAGATGACGTTTAAATCATGAAACACAGTATACTTTATAATAAATACGTTGGGTCAAGAATGTTTTTAAGTATCACAAACTTACCATTCAAACTTTCACTTTCTCCAGCTTCTCGTTCAAGTGTTGAAACATTTAAGACGCTGGCGAGGCTTACGTGGGCCCAGGCAAAAGGCATGCGGTATTTCCCCAAACGCTGGCAGAAGGACTCGGCTTGAGATTTCAGTTTTTCAACTTTATCCTTACTCTGAAAAAACGCAACAAACAATATTTCAGGTCCCTGTGAATGGTTGCCTATTTGAGAAGCACCATTGACATACACAAAATAAAGCGTCTCTGCTTGCACCATCATTTTCATAACAGTGCTGAGATGGATTATTTACACTAGCTGATTACAGGAAACGCTTGATGCTTGTATCTGCTGCTCTCAGTGGCCGGAAGTACTGCGAGTCTCCCAGGCAACAGAAGTGTGTATTGAGACATGTCGCGTTGGCACCTACGTCATAAAAGCTTTTGTTATCACGGCATAAAGTGACGATAGTGGCATGGATGACGATAGTGGCATGGATGCCAATAGAGACCTCAGGGATGCCCGTTTGTTTAGTTATAAATACGAGGAATCAGCATTTGTCTGCAGAACATGTGAAATGTCAGAAACATTTAAGTCAAAGTTATTCTTAAACATGACAAAAACATTGTATGCCACCCATATTTGATTTTTATTTATTTTTAGTCTTTTTAGTACTACTGTGCTTTACATACATTACTAGAAACTACAACACTGGAATACTCCTGGGATTCTGGTTGAACGGGGTCATAACAGAATCAAGTGATGGGAGGAATACTGAAGAGTGGGGGGTTGAAAGCACAGGAGCTTATTCGCATACGTACATTTACACATGTAAATGTACTCAAGTGTAAATCTACTACTAAATGTAGGTTTTCATCTACACTTTTTTCCTAATCACTATTTCTGTGTGGAGATGTACACCTTGGTGTAGACTTGCACATCTCCACCTCTCAGCGAAGCCTCCTACAAAAGAATTTAAGAGCATAAAGTTTATATTAGTAAATCTTTGCATATACGTGGAAATGTTCTTATGGGAAAGTATAGGAAAAAAGATTAAAATGTATTATTCTTTAAAAAATATGATACATATTTAATATGAACTATAAATGTAAAATAATTTACTATATTTTAAACCTAGTACTAATGAAATATAATGTTACAGCATATTACCTAATTAAAATTAATTGTGTATTAAAAATGTATTAATTATTCATTAACTTTAGAAATAAAATGTCCTCAAAATAATTTTATTTAACATTATTTCCTTATGGGTTTGTAGAGTATTCAAGTCCCTGCTTCCAGGCACAAAAAAGCAGTCCGGATTACGAGTTGACTTCCCGACTAGCCAACAGCGGTGGTTGGACTGTCACGTAAAGGTCGGCTGAACGAAGGATTTGGGGTGCATAGTCGCCCCTTTCAAGATCTTTCCAGCAGATTTCAACGTGGATCCCTTTCTCCAGGTCCCCTCTACACAGAAGCATCTTCACCCTAGGGAATACAACCTCATCTTCGGTGAAATACAGGTAAGTCTTTTTCGTATCATATATCCATTGCCAGGACAGCCCACATATGGGCTGAACCCCGGTAATGGGTATATGGTATCTTTTCACATATATCATTCATATGTGTGCATTCAACACATATGCAGTTGCGATGTACATAGGCATCAATATATATGGAAATACATTCCCCACTGCTGCAAGCCCGCCACAGTGAGATCGCCAGCCCCTCTGGAAGCTCGTAATACGGCGGTCGGAAGGCCACAGGCTCAGCTGTCTCCTAGCGGTCACGGATGCGATCCTTTGGCGGTGGGGTGAGATTTCTGACTATCAGCAGCAGGCCACCACTGGATGTCTGCTGAGAATTGCTGCTGAGGTCACAGAGCAATTTAGCTGACCTTGACGGCTCATTATTCAGTTGGTGTAACTAACCAAGGTGATGAGGATGAGAAAGTATGAGTCATCAAGTAGAGGCTCTTCTGCAGTCATGCCTCCTCTTAACCGTTCTTAGTGTATCTCCACGTTTAACAGTGCCCATGTTAGCCCTGGAAGTTGATTGTTTCTGTGACCCCATGTACCCACGCCACCATGTACCTCATGGAGAGAACACCATATAGCTGGATGTAGGAGCCCAAGAAAGGGATGGAGTAATCTAGTAAGAGCCAAAGATTTACTAATGTCAGCTTCTTTAATGGCCCATGAGGAGCTTTAAGGTGCTTTAAGGAGCAGAGGGACTTTAGGAGCATTAGGAATAAAAGTACAAGGGAGGAAGAGCTGTCTGGGTACTGTAACTGTTCTCACCCTTTTCTCTTTAACAGCCTCTAGGAGATTCTACTGTGGTAGAATGTCAGTACACCATTCCAAAAGTTTAGGAAGATACGCTGAAGTTGGTTGTTAAAATCTCTCCTATAACCATCATTCCGAATTGCCCATTTAATGCTCCTTCCAAGTCTTTTAACTGTTTTGTAAGTGGCTGTAGATATTTCCCAAAACCAGTAGGCCTAGGGTGCTTCAAAGAGCTTTTTCAGTTTCCTCATCTTCCTTGGAGTAACAACTTGACAGAATTTTGATGCCATTTACCCTACAGTCACCTCATAATCTACGTTCGACACAAGAAACAGAAGTCAGGTGACAAGGGATGCAGGGTTTCAGTCAAACCACCTGCTCCACAATTAGACCATGTAAAGTCTTTATAAGACAGATGTGCAAGGAGGATAAGGGAAATTTGAAGCACAGAAGAAGGCCGAGATTAAAGCTGAGAGAGAAATAAGGGTTAGGCTGGCACACATGTTTTACACTGCTATATGCCACACAGACCTTTTACAGAAATAAGCAAAACCATCAATAAGTGGTGAAGATATGGGCACAACTCCTGATTGCCAAACAGTCCATCCATGAATGTTTCTAGGAAGCAGTTTCATCTTAAGGCCAAATCCAAGCCCAAGAGTTGAACAGAGCTGCCCACCTTATAGATATGAAAAATGGGAAAATCTCTAAGAAGAAGTGGACCCTATCATTGGGAGAGGAAGTGACAAAACAGGAGATTAAAAAGGATTATCTCATTGCAAAAGAGAGAATCTGGGTAGGTCCGACACAATGTTACACTAAAGTAATGTTCCTTTTTTGTCAGGAACACTCGGATAAAATCTGCTTTAAAAATGGTAAACTCACCCAGACATTGACTACAGCAAGAACCCAAATGAATGATCTCAGACGGGAAGAAAATATTCCAAAGCAAAATCATCATAAAGCCGTCCAAACCACAGAAAGAGGATGTTAGCAATTATATCTATGAATGGAGAGAGTGGAGAGCACAGGAACTTCCAAAGAACTTGCCTTTGTTGAATAAAGGGAACATGCAAACCCAGAAGATCCCAAAATCACTAATGCCTACTGTCGAAACTTCTTTGAATTACCTTATTCTGGACAAGCAAGCCATGCCAGAAATGCCAGAAGACATTGAAATGGAAACTCAAGACTGGTCTAAAGAATACAACTATTGCATAGATACATTCCAAGATAGGAACAGGAAGACAATCGATCATCTGTAAGCGAGACAGATTGTATCATGGTGCACTGTGGGGAGAGAAATTTTCAGAAGTTCATGCACCTGATAGGAGACCTTGAAACCCAAAATTAAACCCTAAAGTCATTTCTGATAAGGATTCAGCAGACTAATCAGTGTACCATCAGCGTACCTTCCTTAAGCAAAAGCAGTAGGCCCAGCAGCATCATGTTCCTTTCCCGCTCACGAGCCCCTCAGATTGCCAATGTGTTTAGCTCTTCCACCCCACTGATTTAGAATGTGAAACAAAAATCAGACCTCTTGTACGCTATATTAGATGCCTAGTGTTATTTAACTCAGTGGTACTCATTTTATCAACCTCAGGAGGATGACATGATTTGTAGACCTGCTGGGATTTGAATCTTTGTGCATAAGGTCAAACACAAATTGCTGTAGTGGATGAATTTGTCTACAGAACCATTAGACCCACAGACACCTCTAAAGGCTGTGGGGCAGAATATGCCTGCAGAGATAGTGGCAGTGTGACTCCTATCACTCTGTCATTGTCTTTATGAACACACTAGCCTGCTGCCTCCAAAATGGAACATATAGAGTTCATGAATGCTTCCAACCGCCTACACAAAGTGTTAAAGTAGGCATCAGCTATGCTTATGGTTTTTTTTGGTAATATGGCCCATGGTAATATTAGGTTATGGATTACATTGTGAGAGTGGTGAGATTCGTCCATAGAATAGATTGTTTTGCTCCACCTAAACTCTTGTCTCAAATATATCATGTGACCATAATACCACAGCTAAAATATTGCCACTACAAAAATATCGTGGACAAAAAAATGAAATTCAAATATATGTTTTGAACTCTATTACAGTAATATCAACATTTAAAATATACTTTATTATTGGTTTTTATTATGCCTTTTCATTTTAATGTATTTTTTTAATTAATTATATTATTGTTAAATTAATGTTTAATTCGAATTAAATGATATTCTATTAATGTATAATTGTTATATGGGTTGTTGGGTTTATTACGGGATTGGATGGGTAGTTAAAAAACCAATATATTAATTAACATTAATCGATTATTTTTTGTTATATATTTGTTTATTTATTTAAGTTTTAAAAATGTTTATTACATTTTGGGTTGCAGGTTTTATTGTGGGATTGGGTGGGTAGTGCTTTTCCTAAATATATATTAATGTTAATCTGATTAATATGTTATTTGTTATTGTTATTTATTTATTTATTTACTGGTTTAATAATTATTTAATATATTTTAATTTTGTGTTGTGTGAGTTATTGGGGGATTGGGTGGGTAGTGTTTAAATGAAATATATATATATTGATATAAATTGATTAATGTATCATGTAATGCTAATTATTTAATTGTAAAATGTTTTTTAAATATACATGTTTAAGTTATGAAAATATTTGGGGGGGTTTCTGGATTGCAGTATGCTGCGATGTGGGTCTCCATCGCTATTTATAAAGTGTATACTAAAGAGCATTACTTGTTTAATACGTTGAATATTGAAAGTTTGATATTGTTTTTTATTTCTATATAATGTATTATTTTTGAAACTGCCTAGGAATATGTGGTATTAGGAGAATGCACAGGTAATTATAAACACTGTTAAATTATAATAAGATAAAAACTAAAAACGTTTCTTAACAGATTTTATTAACTTTTTTATGTTGTGTGTTTGGTGGTAGGTGGGGTTGAGCTTTTTATTTTAAATTTATTTTGAGAAATTAAACTAAAGTGTGTTATTCTTGTATAAATGTAAACTTATATATTTTTTTTATTTTGAGAATTGTGGTGCGAAATTTCCACAGTGCTTGTTGGATTGAAGTTAGAATAATAAATCCGAGCCTCCCCAATAAATGCACCTTCACCAATAGTGAAGTTGATTTGATTGTTGTATTTGTAGAGCGCAGACAGTCACTCCATAAGGAGCATCCTGGCGTTATGCGGAGGCGGGGATGAGGTAGAAGCCATGGGGACTCTATATCAGGGAAAGGCAGAGTTTGTCTAGGGCTACAAAGATCCAGGTTTTCAGTGCCTTCTTGAAATGTATCTCAGTTTTTAACATCCTTAGGTGTGTTGGCAAAAGGTTCCAGGCTTTAGTTCGTAATGCTGTTACTGTTTTACCACCCTTTGTTTTGTACTTGAAGTTGGGAGGTTTAAGGAGGTTTGCTGATGATGATCTCAAAGTTCTGTATGTGGTGTAAGGCATGAATCTGGCTGAGAGATACGTTGGGCCTAGGTTTTGCGTGGCTCTGAAAGTGATTAAGAGGATCTTAACCCCTTCTCTGCGGGGGTAATTCCCCCGCGGTGAGGGGGGGTGGGTGGGGCCACGGCGCCGCTGTGCTCGTGACGAGCTCAGCTTGTCATGACTCAAAGTGGAGCTGTGCTCATGACGAGCTGAGCTCGTCACGACCCCGCCCACTGATTAATTCTCCCGCACAGGCGGGGAATTAATCGCGCGTGGGCGGGCCGCGGCCGTTATGACGAGCTCAGCTCATCATGAGCACAGCTCCACTGTGACTCATGATGAGCTGAGCTCATCATGAGCACTCAACAAGTTAAATAGTATTCTCTTGTGCAGTGGGAGCCAATGGAGGGTTTTTAGTGCTGCGGATGCTGAGGACCTTCATGGTAGTTTAAGGACTAAACGTGCTGCAGCTTGCTGTACTACCTGTAGTCTTTTCAGCGTTTGTTTGTTGGCTCCTGCTAGGAGGCTATTGCAGTAATCCAGGCGCGATAGAATCAGAGCCACCGCTACTGTTTTCCTGGACATTAGGGGGATTAAGTCAAAGAATTTTATCAATGACTTGATGAGGCTGAAGCAGGTCCCTGCTACAGTCAGTGCGTGGGGTCGAAAGGAGAGATCGGTGTCGAACTGTACTCCTAGGTTTTTTGCCACTTTAACAGTGGTAGGTGGTGGCATCGTACCCTCGGGCCACCAAACATTCGGCTGGAAGGGATTGTCTTTTCCCATTAATAGAATCTCAGTTTTGTCGGTGTTGCACCTGAGGTGGTTGTTCCTCATCCAGTGAATGACCTCGGCTAGTCAGAGTTTAAAATTGAGTTCCGCATCAGTAGAGTCTTTGTCCAGGGATAGGATTAGTTGTGTGTCATCTGTGTAGGACGTTACTTCTATCCCAAATGAAGTTACTGGGGAAATTAGTGGGGTCATGTATATATTGAACAACAGCAGGCTGAGAGATGAGCCCTGTGGCACTCCGGTTTTAATGGGACGTTTGGTGGAGAGGAACGTTCCGAGGGACACTGCTTACCTGCGATTGGTGAGGAAGGACTCAATCCATGCCAAAACGGTGTTGGAGATGCGAATGGATTGGAGCCGTGCAAGGAGAAACTATGTGAGTTGGTATCGAAGGTGGCGGACAGGTCGAGCAAAATCAGTACTGCCTTCCTGCCTTTGTCCGCTATGATTTTGAGAGTGTCAGATATTTCCAGGAGGGCAGATTCTGAGAAGTGCTTGGGACGGAAGCCGGACTGCCGAGGGTGAAGGACCATGGGGGTTTCTAGAAAATTTGTTAGTTCTTTATGGACTAATGTTTCCGTAATTTTTCCCATTATAGGAAAAAGCGATATTGGGCGGAGATTGGAGAGATTAGATGAGTCAATGTTTTTTTTTTCCAGTGGTTTTACGATGGCAAGTTTAGATTCGTCAGGGACTATGCCAGAGCATAGTGAGGCATTGACTATTTGGTTGACTACTGGGTTAATGATATCCATAATTTGGTGTAGTATCATTAGGGGACAGGCATCCAGGGGAGAGCCTGATTTACAGGCGGCAATTGCGGCTTGAGTTTGCTCTAGTGAGGCTGGTTTAAAGGTTTGGAGTGAATGGCTGGTGCCGGCTGGATTAGTCTCCGGATCAGCGATCAGGCTATGATGTGGCGTAGGAAATTCCTTTTGGATATTGAGGATTTTTCCCTCAAAGAAGAGCGAGATCTGATCGCATAGGCTCTGGGAGGGTGGGATTTCTTTCTGTAGTGCCTTGGGATCGGTGAAGGATTTTATGATAGAGAAAAACGTTTTTTGATCTTGTTTGGCCTAAAAAAAAAAAATTCGGAATAAAATGTTTTTTTTGCTAATTTGATTTGGGAGTGATATTGTTTCCTGCATATTTTGAAGGCTTTTTGCTCTATTACCTCGTATGCTCTTCTCCACTTACGTTCCTGTTGTTTGCATTGGAGATGTAGCTGAGCTAGGGTGGGCGTAAACCAGGGGGCTTTATGAGTTTTAGGTTTTATATTCTTATTGTGTGATTCTAGTGGGATTAGTTTGTCGCTTATGGTAGTCATCCAGGTATGGAAGAGTTGTGAGTCTTCTGGTGTTTTACCGGTTAGGGCAGTGGTGGCCAGTTTAGGATTGCTGGCTAATTGGGCCCACTTACGTCTTGGTTGTACGGGGGTGACTTGTTTGCCCCGACAGTTAGTGGTATCTGCACCACTACCTCAATATCTCCACTAATGTATGCACATACCATGTTTGTTAGACTGGAGTTAGAAAAGTACATTTAACCCACCCACCAATGTGTGGAAGTTGGGAGGTTTAAGGAGGTTTGCTGATGATGATCTCAAAGTTCTGTATGTGGTGTAAGGCATGAATCTGGCTGAGAGATACGTTGGGCCTAGGTTTTGCGTGGCTCTGAAAGTGATTAAGAGGATCTTAACCCCTTCTCTGCGGGGGTAATTCCCCCGCGGTGCGGGGGGGTGGGTGGGGCCACGGCGCCGCTGTGCTCGTGACGAGCTCAGCTTGTCATGACTCAAAGTGGAGCTGTGCTCATGACGAGCTGAGCTCGTCACGACCCCGCCCACTGATTAATTCTCCCGCACAGGCGGGGAATTAATCGCGCGTGGGCGGGCCGCGGCCGTTATGACGAGCTCAGCTCATCATGAGCACAGCTCCACTGTGACTCATGATGAGCTGAGCTCATCATGAGCACTCAACGAGTTAAATAGTATTCTCTTGTGCAGTGGGAGCCAATGGAGGGTTTTTAGTGCTGCGGATGCTGAGGACCTTCATGGTAGTTTAAGGACTAAACGTGCTGCAGCTTGCTGTACTACCTGTAGTCTTTTCAGCGTTTGTTTGTTGGCTCCTGCTAGGAGGCTATTGCAGTAATCCAGGCGCGATAGAATCAGAGCCACCGCTACTGTTTTCCTGGACATTAGGGGGATTAAGTCAAAGAATTTTATCAATGACTTGATGAGGCTGAAGCAGGTCCCTGCTACAGTCAGTGCGTGGGGTCGAAAGGAGAGATCGGTGTCGAACTGTACTCCTAGGTTTTTTGCCACTTTAACAGTGGTAGGTGGTGGCATCGTACCCTCGGGCCACCAAACATTCGGCTGGAAGGGACTGTCTTTTCCCATTAATAGAATCTCAGTTTTGTCGGTGTTGCACCTGAGGTGGTTGTTCCTCATCCAGTGAATGACCTCGGCTAGTCAGAGTTTAAAATTGAGTTCCGCATCAGTAGAGTCTTTGTCCAGGGATAGGATTAGTTGTGTGTCATCTGTGTAGGACGTTACTTCTATCCCAAATGAAGTTACTGGGGAAATTAGTGGGGTCATGTATATATTGAACAACAGCAGGCTGAGAGATGAGCCCTGTGGCACTCCGGTTTTAATGGGACGTTTGGTGGAGAGGAACGTTCCGAGGGACATTGCTTACCTGCGATTGGTGAGGAAGGACTCAATCCATGCCAAAACGGTGTTGGAGATGCGAATGGATTGGAGGCGTGCAAGGAGAAACTATGTGAGTTGGTATCGAAGGTGGCGGACAGGTCGAGCAAAATCAGTACTGCCTTCCTGCCTTTGTCCGCTATGATTTTGAGAGTGTCAGATATTTCCAGGAGGGCAGATTCTGAGAAGTGCTTGGGACGGAAGCCGGACTGCCGAGGGTGAAGGACCATGGGGGTTTCTAGAAAATTTGTTAGTTCTTTATGGACTAATGTTTCCGTAATTTTTCCCATTATAGGAAAAAGCGATATTGGGCGGAGATTGGAGAGATTAGATGAGTCAATGTTTTTTTTTTCCAGTGGTTTTACGATGGCAAGTTTAGATTCGTCAGGGACTATGCCAGAGCATAGTGAGGCATTGACTATTTGGTTGACTACTGGGTTAATGATATCCATAATTTGGTGTAGTATCATTAGGGGACAGGCATCCAGGGGAGAGCCTGATTTACAGGCGGCAATTGCGGCTTGAGTTTGCTCTAGTGAGGCTGGTTTAAAGGTTTGGAGTGAATGGCTGGTGCCGGCTGGATTAGTCTCCGGATCAGCGATCAGGCTATGATGTGGCGTAGGAAATTCCTTTTGGATATTGAGGATTTTTCCCTCAAAGAAGAGCGAGATCTGATCGCATAGGCTCTGGGAGGGTGGGATTTCTTTCTGTAGTGCCTTGGGATCGGTGAAGGATTTTATGATAGAGAAAAACGTTTTTTGATCTTGTTTGGCCTAAAAAAAAAAAATTCGGAATAAAATGTTTTTTTTGCTAATTTGATTTGGGAGTGATATTGTTTCCTGCATATTTTGAAGGCTTTTTGCTCTATTACCTCGTATGCTCTTCTCCACTTACGTTCCTGTTGTTTGCATTGGAGATGTAGCTGAGCTAGGGTGGGCGTAAACCAGGGGGCTTTATGAGTTTTAGGTTTTATATTCTTATTGTGTGATTCTAGTGGGATTAGTTTGTCGCTTATGGTAGTCATCCAGGTATGGAAGAGTTGTGAGTCTTCTGGTGTTTTACCGGTTAGGGCAGTGGTGGCCAGTTTAGGATTGCTGGCTAATTGGGCCCACTTACGTCTTGGTTGTACGGGGGTGACTTGTTTGCCCCGACAGTTAGTGGTATCTGCACCACTACCTCAATATCTCCACTAATGTATGCACATACCATGTTTGTTAGACTGGAGTTAGAAAAGTACATTTAACCCACCCACCAATGTATGCACTTTCCCCCCAGTGTTTGTTAGATTTGAGCTAGAATAGTAAATAATATTATCCCCACCGCAGTATTCACTTTCTCCTTTGTTTGTTAGACTGGAGTTACAATATTACCCCACTCACGTATGGACTTTCCACCATGGTTAGTAAACTGGTGTTAGAATACTAACACTGACCCCCAAAATTCATGCATTTTCCCCAATGTTGTAAGATTTAAGTTAGAACAGAGTATGTGTTTTTTAAAATAATTGTGGATTGGAGTTAGGTTGCTACATGGTATTTTATATTTGAAGAGTTTTAAAGATATTTTGAGCATATAAAATGATATATTTTGTACAATATCTTGTTTTTTATTTTATTTTACACTGTGTTGGTTTTAAAAAATTGTTTACTTTTCAAAAAAGTTTACTTTTTGTTTCATTTGTTGTATTTTTTCAAATATTTTGTCTCCTGCTTGTAGAAATATAGGATATGCTCCTATATTCTTCAAATAAATATACAATTACGTGTGTTTTATTGCTAGTCGTGAGCAAGGAGCGTTGGCTCCGAAACGCGTAGAGTTGCTGTGCCACCATTAAATAACATCTTTGCAAAAAGCTGAGTCCGCGGCATGCTGTTTCATTGATATTTCCAGCAGCTTACGAGAGGATTTGCTGAGACTCCCCACCCCGCCAAGTGAACGCTGTCACAAGAAGCTCGGGTAAGAGCGAACTTCGTTGTTGATGTATTTATATATATATATATAGATATATATATATATCATATGTGTGTGTATGCGTGTTTGTAGATAACTTTTTAAGTATTGCACATTAATTGTGATTGAAATTTAAATATTAAATTAAACTGGTATTGTAGATTGGGCTATGTAATTAACTGGGTGAAAAAATGTCTTAGGTCCGATAAATAGCAATTTTAACACCGTATAATACACTGTTTATGGAGGATTTGTTGGGTCCATTCTGAATTTATGCTTCACTCTTGCAGGAATTATTGGATACATTTTATGAAAATACACGCAGTTTCCACCCATTCCTTCAGTCATTTTGTCTTTGCAGCAATATGTTATAAATTTCAACACAATTAGAAGTATCAGCTGTTCATTATGACCAACCAGTGAAAATAGGAATTTCTCACTGATGTTGTCTATTGCAGTTCCTAGTCCTTTCAAGGATATTTAAAATTAGTAAAGGGCCAGGAGCTGTTTATGGAGAGGTACATACACGCTGCAGTCTAGTTACCTTTACCTCCAGATTTAGGTAGTATATAGTAAATATCATAGAAGTCCTTAGTTGACAAGTCCCATTGGGGCTGATAACTGCATGATTTATGTGGGACAAGACTAAATGCCCTTGAAAAGTAATATATACTTCGATTCCACACCAGGTAGTCGGAAGAATATCTTGATGCATGATTCTGGACAGGATTATGTTGTCACCATTGATGCTTTGACATGTTTGTTACTTCCACAACCACACACTAGTCCATGAGTTTGAAAGTCACATAGGACCTCATTACGATGGTAGTAAGACTAGCATCCGAGAAGGAGTTGGTGGTCCCGACAGCCCAATTCCGATATGACTGCCATGCAGGTGGTCGTAAAATGCTTTTTACTATTGCAGCTTGTGCAGCGGCCCAGGAAAAGGGCCGCTGCACAAGTTACAATTGCAAAAAGCATTTTTCAAACATTCATGCACCATGTGACAGGTACTATGTGGTGCTCGGCACACGGTACATGGCTGTTTGAGAGGGCACCATATGTGTCCCCCATACCAAATCGCGGAGGCCTACGGGGGCCCTGCTAGGGGCCCCCAAAGTCCATTTCTGACAGCCTTTCCACGCGGTCGGACCACCATGAAAAGGCTGTCGGAAACTGACACCCTGATCCCTACAGCTGTGCCTCCGCAGACACCTCCTCCATTGTAGGGATTAGGCTTCGACCGCCGCCCTGAAGGGCTCCATGAGCCTGTCAGAGGAGGAGGTCTTCACCCCGGCCACATCGCTCCGACCATCGGTATTGTAATCCAGCAGTCAGACCGCTCCCTTAGATGTCGGGCGGACCGCCACCGACAGCCGAACGGTGTCGGTCCACCCAACATCGTAATCGCGCCCATAATGTGGACATCATATCAATGGGAGGTATAAGAGGGAGGAGAACCGTGATAGGGGTCTCTAGGCCACTTGTAATAGTTCCACAAATTCTAACTACTTTGGAATCAAACAATGCTACAAGGTTCCCCAAGTGTTGTTGGGTTGTGCATATACCGTTTAGCAGGGATTCTGGACTGGTAAATTTACAAGGAATGCATGCCATTTCCTTCAATAGTAGAATAGTATTTCTCTTTTCTTTTTAGAGTGTTTTTATCATTTTCCTTCTCAGGTATTCTTCAGTGTGTTTTATCAGCATTGGCATTCCAGATTTCAGCATTTCCTTTTCAGTTAGGCAATGTGTAGGTAGTATTATTTGTTTTTCATGTTGAATTTTGTGCAAGATATTTCTT
Source organism: Triturus cristatus (assembly GCF_964204655.1). Lineage (NCBI taxonomy): Eukaryota > Metazoa > Chordata > Amphibia > Caudata > Salamandridae > Triturus > Triturus cristatus. The sequence continues at coordinate 861,359,129 of NC_140581.1, forward strand.
TTTGAGGGAAGAACATTATTATTTCTTCTTAGTAAATGTTATATTATTCATGAATGCAGTTTACTGTATGGAAGTCATATTTTTGTAACGTCTGATGGGCATGTAGTTAGACTGTGGATCAGATCGTATGCCACTCTGGAGAGTGGGAAGGTGATAAATGAATAGTAAGACCATAACTTGGGTGGCATCTCTATACTTGTTATTTTGCTTGTGTCAGAGAAAACTAGTTCCAGAACATGTGCTCTATCAGTCAAACTGCTCATCTTGTTATCTCTTGGGGTGTCAATGAATATCAATTGATTACACGTATTGTATACTACCACAGTTTGCAGATCTAGTTCCACCTCCAGGAGTTCACCCAGAAACCTCCCTCAGTGATTCTGTGTGCAGTCCCTGCAGAAAACTCTAAAGGTATTTTAGAGTTAGATGCAAGGTACATTTTTTTCTCAACTTGTTAGTGCAGGTTTACTTCAGGAAATGGTCTATTGAATACTTCAAAAGCTGGCAAGATGGCTAAGTAAGTAATATGCTTGATACTGTGCAATACGTGCAGATCATGAGCTCGAATTCCAGAAGGGTGAAGTCAACCTTTTTCAATGCACAGTCAATAATCTGAACACCATTAACTTACATAATAATAACGTTATATACTTTAGCATTAAATGTGATATACAGTTTAAGCTGTACTTTTACATAGTGATCATATCCTTCAGTGCACTTTATCCCCTTCTTTTCCACCCTCTTATTTTGAAGTTATCTTCATTTTGTTTCCACCTCCTTACCTATGTGAATCCTCTTCTTCAATGAAATTTCAAACAATGATGGTTATTATTTTTACACCACATTAAAAACAAAATCCAACGTAAACTGATCAAACTGCTTTCTTTAAGCATGTCATGATTTCCATACCTTGCCTCCTTCAGTTTCCTTAATGACTATGTATGGTTCTGCACACTCTCCAATTTCCCCTTGTTGCAGAACTTTTTCTATCTATAAAAGAGACAGTATTTAATATCACTTTAAACACTTGGACAAAAACAGTGTTTAGGTGACACATGCTGAATATTTTTTAACTCATTATCATTTGATTAGCAACTAAACAATTGGGAAATACAGCGGTAAAGTATATCAAAGTCCCATTATACAGTACTTTTCATCTTGCCTTTCCAAAATGAGAAATGCAATGATGGGCTGATCCAGAGAGAAAGCTCCGGATGCGTAAGTGTATGCAGATGCATAGCAGGGATTTTTTACTGTTCACAAAATCAGCAAGCACACATATATACGTAAGTTGCCTAGGAGTTTTCAAAGATCAAGGAACTAATGTATGTTACATACATTTGTGGCTTATGCCTATTTTTTTCTATCCCTTTGTATGTGTAATCTGTGCACTGTAGAGAATGCCTCTGAGATCCAACCCTCTTTAGGGTATCCGCTTGTGCTTTGCTAAACAAATGAATAAATACATACATAAAATACATTCTTTCCTTTTTCTTGTAAAAGCTAGTTTCCATTAAAAGAATTTTCTCCCTTATACACATACTTTCCACACGATTACTGCCATGCTCACACCTGGTTCATTCAAGTGTAAGCTTGGAAGTGTGGACCACCAAACAGCGAAAACAATTGAAACATGTCTCTGTTACACTTAAAAATACAGAAAATATGCTAATGTAGTGGAAGCTCTGCAGGTCTATTCACAAACTGCATTTCGTAGCACTTTTTTTGGTACTAATAAAGAACTACAAAATGCTATTCACAAACTGAGTGTAAATCTCCACCTTTCCTATTTTTTTGATGGTGAGATCCTCACACATGCAAACTTATTATCTAGCAGTAAATGTGGATGGAAAAAAGGGCACATCAGTGGGAGGGGTTTAAGAAGGAGTAAGGGAGGGGCATGCATCCACCACAAAATTGTAAGCTCATTTTCTGCTCAAACTTAAATTCTAAAATGCCTACAGCCAAAAAGGAACCCAAATCAGTAATAAATTACTCCAGCTCAGTGCTGGAGTGAATTTAGCCCCTCACATGACCAACCACGGGTACTGCAGCCCTCTTCCTTAGAAAATAATGGCGGTAGAGAATTAAAATAAAACTACATAGAAAATAATGCTAAATTAAACAAAATAATTAAAATAGTTAAGAATATAAATAAATACAATTCAATATTAAAAAATATATAAACATAAAATATATTTATTCTTGAATTATAACTTATTTAACACAATTTTTAAACTTTGACATTAGTTTAACATTCATGTTTATTAAAATATAATTAAATAACTATTAATAATATTACCGCATAATTAGAAATGTATTTATTTTCCTTTAGAGAGATTCTATTTTTTAGTTTAAATCTCAGAGAAATTAATGTAATTTAATTTAATATATTTATAGCAATAAAAGTGTTCGTTGAAAATAAGGTTGATGGAGCTGTAGCTTTATAAAATTTTGTTCAACATTTTAAATAAAAATAATTAAAAACAAATATTTTACATAATTGTTTTTTCAATCTTATTTATTTATGTACACTAATCTACTTTATCATAAAGACTCCACAGTGGTGGAGATCTCACTATGGTAAAGACTAGGCAAAATTAATCCATTTTATTCAACTTTATAATAAATTAGTAAAAGTTTTTTTATGAAGCTGTAAGCAAGAAAAGTTAAAAGCATAAAGAACAAAGCTTTTGCTGTAGGTATTGTGGTCAAAGTTAGGCCTGGGTGAAATTTTTATCACACCGGACTAACTAGAGTAATTTTGGTAATTCCCCATTACTCTTGTGATTCGAAATGACTGAAATTGTGGATTACGCCTGCTCAAGTAATTAAGACTAGCTTGGGGCAAATCGTACATTAGGAGGACAGGATCAACAAACTTACAGAGCACGTTCGGCTGCTGGCTGATGCTGTTTGTGTGGTGTTGCATATAGTGCTATTGTCTTAGAGCAAAATGCATTGTCTAGTCCATATTGGACAAAAGGGTGCATTGTGTGCTAAGAAAATAGTGCTAAATGCTGGATTAAGCTCATTGTGTGATTATGCAGAATGACGCAGGAGGCAATTCCGCAAGTCTGACTCAGTGGGGAGAAGTGAGACCAGGGCAATCTAGAAAATATCTGTATTTCAACTTGGGTCATTTAAAGGTGAAGCACCTGAGTTTTTCATTCAGACGCCTTTTACACTTAAGTGCACAAATAAAAGAAAAGCCTAATCTGAAGGATTCTTGGTAGCCAAGTGATCAGTCATCCTGCGCTTTAGGCAGTTCTGTTTCCAACACACCGTCTTCTGAAGCATCCCAACCTGGATACTGTCTACATTGGGGTCACCAATCTCGCTTCTCATCCCTGTGCTTCAGGCCTTCCATTATGTCAACTTAACGACCAAAGCTTTTTTGCATGACTTCTATGATGACTTACATTGCGGGCCTGCTGGGTATTGTGCTTGAATACAGAAACCCTGCACAACACACAGAGTAGGTGAACAACAGAAGCCTCTTACATTATAGTAACAAATCACCATATCCTACAGCACAGTCTATCACTAACACTGCTCACATGGTTGCAAAATAAGATTTTTAAGAACTGACTCATGCAGTAATAGGTCATTTGTAAAACTCCGAATCATAGTAGGTCGCATTCTGACCTTAATGTCATGCTCATTAATGAATCTGGGCCTCAGGATACACCCTGATATTTGTTACTTCATTACCAACAACAGCCAATACACTTGATGCTTATATTTATTTTGTTTTGAGGAGGCACTCACACATCCCTTTTAATTGTCAGTCATTGTTTAAATGACTGAATATTATATCTAATACTCCTTATAGTTTGTTTTCCTCCAAGGTCTGTAATCTTTCATGACTATCCAACCCCTTGAACATTAATGAGGTAGATCCCAAATTGCTACTCACTACGATTGAAGTCCATCACAGGGATGGTGGCCTGCTAGGGCCAGCAGACCACCATGTCTGTAATTGTATTTCAAAATAAGAATGTTGTTAAAAAAGAAAGGTTTTCTTTTTTTTGTTTGTTTAAGAGTTGGCAGTGGTCCCAAGGACCACTGCCTACATTTCAACAAACTTTTTTTTCCACATTAACAAAAAGGAAGGGGTCTACAAAAAATGGGAACTTCTGAGGGTCAGTAACTTTTCAATGGCTTATGACAGGGTCTTAAACTTTTGATACATATGGCTGGGAATAGCTATTTGGAACATCTACAAAACATCCCTTCCAAATAGTAATTACTTATCCATTGACTAAACCGACTCTATGAGTTGATAAAAAGTTACTGACTTCTAAAATTAGTTTAGTACATTGCAAAAATCGTCTGAGTCGGAGAGTGTGCGACTGAAAAAATGCTCTGTACATCTGGCCTGTAAATCCTATGCTCATTTATGAACCTAGACAAAAGGATATACCCTGATACTGTTGACGTCATTACCAGTAACAGCCTATACACTGTTAAGCCCTTCTTCCACCTCTCCCTTTATTAATCTACTCTTGATGCTTATGTTTATTTTATTTTACGACGGCACATACTTGTTAATAATAAGTATTGGTCTAAATAACTGAACAATATATCTAATACGCCTTACATTTAGTCTTGCTACAAGATCTTTACATGTAAATTTGATGGCCATCCAACATATGTTTCAGACAGGCTGCTTCTTTAGGGGTGCCACTTAACCAAAATTGCATCTTTTAAAATAACTGCCTCATACATATATTTCTTTAGAACAAACTTTTCTTTTAAACCAAAAAATTATTTCATACATTTGAATGTAATTTCACATTTTCAAGAGGATTCTAATAAACCAGTTTAGTACACATAATTAATTTCTTATGTGTTATCTGGAGTGCTAATTGTCTTAGGCTTCTTCTTTCTAGTTGTTCCTACCAGTGATAAAAAAAATAGAAAATGTTCATATCGTGATTAAATTGGGATCGATTATCAAACAGACATACATCTGCACCCGCAAAGTCACACCCTCACATTTGTGTATACTTGTGTTTCAGTACTTCACAAAACTACCATGAAGTACAGCAGAAAATATACACCAGTCCTAGATTTCCAGTAAGTGTCCGTATTGTTCAAGTCTTACACTTAGGCCAGCCGAAATGCCATTTCTGTCACTTATTTAAATGTCATGGCTTTTTTATTCATCTCATTAGCTCTTCTACTATCACATGATTTTTAATGGTTTGCTCTAAACAAAATCCTTTATCTCATTAATTATCTGAGAACTCTGTTTCTACCGTAACAGATTCCCATTTTATTCATAGATGGTTATCTTCTGTAGCTGTCCAGACCACCCGATGGCTGAAGTGGGGATCACTTGTTTACCCTCCCATCTACTCCAGTATGTGTCGAGTGAAAGACGAAGCCTATGCTTACTCCAGTGATGAATCCCTGTCTGGACCGGTTAAGGAAATGGTCCTAGTGCAGAAACCCTGCATAGACCATGACTTGTAAAAGACTACCAGTTATCTCATCACTCTTCAATTCACTCCCACAGCACCCAGCACCTCTAGAGAAATTGCCTTACTAAATATCATGCTCATCAATGAAGGCTTAATACCCGGGTACACCCCAATATGACTAACACCATTGTCAACAACAAACGAGGCTCTCTATTCGTCAGTCGGATGTGGCTACCTTCTCTTGCACCTCTCTGTTTTGATGGGTATGCTTTCACATCAGAACATTGCTCGCAAATCAAGAGTGTGCTTTGCTGATATCCCTAAGAAGCATACCTATTTAAAATGCTCACCACACACTCTCCACATAGCAGTGACGGCCAGTGCAGGTAAGAGCGGAGGGGCAGGGGTCAACAGCTGACGATGAGGGAAAAAAAGAAAAAAAAAGAAAACCACTTACCTTGCACTCTTCGCATTGCTAACTCGGAGTGCGGAGAGTGCAATGTTAGTGGTTTTCTTTTTTTTTAAATTTGTTTTCCCTTGTTGTCTTCTGTCGACTCCCTCCCCCACCACACCGACTAACTGCTCCTACCTGCAACGACCGTCACTGCCAAATAGTATGAATTATTCAGCAGTCAAATCTCTCTCACACCAAAATAGGAGTTAACATTTTCTATTGACCCAGCAGCTACAGCAAGTGCTTCCACAATAAACTATTAGACTTCCCTTCAAGAGGGCTAACCTGCTAAACTACTCAACCAATGGAAACATGAAACCAGCCTTTGAAAACGTATCTCCCCTGCTAATCTTATTTCCCACCTTGCCTTCTCAAAAATGTTCAGTACACGACAAAAGTAGGTCATCAACTCATCAAAACCTGCACACTTCATTTTATTGGGGTTTTTACATTTCTTGTTACATATTAACATCTTATATCATTGTAATACATTGACACGTGACTGCATTTACGAGCGAAATGATTGTGAGGAATAGCATGCACATCATTACTGCATAATAAGCATTATAAAACTAGGCACTGTGAAAAGTTTCTGGGAGGGACCCCCCTGCCGGTTTGCGTTCCTCTGTGGTATTTTACTATAACCTGGCTGGGCTTGCTTCCAATGAGAGTGTACTGATGTTTTACTCCCTGTGTCATCACATCTGAGTTTACCTGAATGCGTTCCCATTCGAAAGTCATCGGATTCTTAACAGTCGATGAGGAAATAAAAACTGCGAACTGGGGGGGTAAAACTATGGGAATTGTTGGGGAGCTATCAGAAGGTATATCTGAGAGATCAATTATGTGGACGGTTGCGTTACCTTTGCACGGTGCGGTGTTACGTATGTGGGGGGGAGGGGCCCTCATGGTGGATCATTCTGGTGTAGTTGTTGAGATCACTTGACGTGTCTTTGGTAGAGCACCGGGTTTAGGTGATTGGGCTCTGTCTTGGGTCATCTGCCGGCGGCCCTGGGGTGGGGACTGGGATTGGGAGTCTACCGGTACTTCCGCCTGGGTTGTTTTGTGTGTGAATTGATATAATAATTGTGCCCATTCTAGAGCTATGGGATGTCGACGAATTCCCTTCACTTCCTCTTCTCTCAACATCTCTTCTTCCGCCTTACCCATTTCTTCATGCGCCTACCCAGGCTGCTTCTGGGGGTCCCGACGGGGCATGGCTATTCCTCTTTTTGCTAAGAGAATGGCTAGGGATGCAAAGCGGCTCTGCACTTTTTCGGTCTTCCGCCTGCGGAAGATCGCATGGGTGCATGCTTCCCACGTAGACATGGACGTAATGTTGGTTGTCACCCGGAGTGTCCGGTGTACATGATCCCAATATTCTTGAATAGTGGGGCAGTCCCAGAACATGTGCTTGAAGTCTACCTCGGGAAATTGACATCGGGGGCATGCAAAGTGCGTGTCAGGAGAAAAACGGTGGAGACCGTGTGGTGTTAGGTATGCTCTGTGAAGGATATTGAATTGAATGTTTTTGAAACGTGCATTCCTGGAGACCTTTTTAGGGTATTCTAATGCTGTGTCCCATTCTCTATCATTATGTCCCATTTCAGTTTCCCATGTCTGACGTAATGAATGTAGGGGGTTGAAGATCAGTTCTCGGATGGCTTTGTAGAACCATGTGACCAAGTGTCTGCCCGCTCCAGATACAAAGTAGTTTTTCATCTAAAAAATTATACTTGATCAGAAACGTCATAAATCTAACAGCTTTTTTTTTTTGTTTAAAGTTCTTATAAAGCGCATGGCTGCCCCAGCAACGGGGCGTCCCAGCGCTAAGACTGACAGGAGCATGCAGCAAAGGATTTCACCTAGAGGTTAGAGAAAAGCCATGTTTTTATCATTTTTCTGAAAGCCAAATGGTCTTGCATGCCCCGGGCAGCAAGAGGAATAGAATTCCATAGGACAGGCGCCATGCCCCCCTGCTCTTACCCTGCATACCCAGGGGACACTGGCCAGATGCAGATCCGCAGAGCACAGGGCTCGAGCCGGACCATACGGCGAGCACAGCCCGTTCAAAATTTGCGGACCTTGGCCATGCAAGATCTTGTGTGTAGTACACAGATTCTTAAAATAGTCTCTCTGTTCTATCGGCAAGCCGGCGAAGAAGGTCTGAGGCATGGTAGTGCTTAGGTAGTGCAAAAAATATACAGGCAGCCGCGTTCTGCGCCAGTTGAAGTCTTTTGGTCACGGCTTTATTCACACCGAGTAAGAGCCCATTACAGTAGTCTAATCGGGACTGTACAGTAGATTGGACAATCATTTGACAGATGGATGCATCAAAGAATCCCAGAATGGGTTTCAGGCAACGAAGGAGACCGAAACAGGTGCCTGCCACTGTTTTGGCTTGACTTTCAAATGAGAGGGCATTGTCCATCAGAACTCCTAAGTTCTCAACCACGGTTTTCGGTTGGGGAGGGGTACCCAGGGTCGCAGGCCACCATTGGTTGCCCCATAGATGGCCATCACGTCCCACCAGGAGCACCTCTGACTTGGTGGAGTTCAATTGCAAGTAGTTATCCGCCATCCAGTCAGGGATGGCCATAAGATCATCTTGAAATGTTGCTTGGTCCTGTTTGGAGTTATTGGAGAAAGTGAATATTAGTTGGGTATCATCGGCGCATGATACCATGTCGATGTTCCGTGCTTTGGCAAGAAGGGCCAGGGGGCGGATGTAAATATTAAATACAGTGGGGCTCAGGGCAGAACCCTGTGGAACACCACATCAGGATACCAGTTATGTTGTACACAGGGGGCTTTAGATCATCATGCGAGCACATATTCCCATGTGTAGACTTGCCTACGGGATGTCCCAGAACCAGGGATCCTGGCGTCGTCCAGGCGCGGACAGGCGCAGATGGACTTGCCTTTGGTGCACCAGCGGTGCACCAGTAGCGCGCCCGCTACTTGCGTCCGCTGTGCATCGGCGCTATCCCCGGATTAAGTACCGGTAGGAATGTGCTGAAGGGAAGAGACTAGACTGTCTCCTTCCCAAGATTGCGACCTCCAATGGCCACCCGGAAGTAGGAATTCCGAGAGAAAAGTGCTCCCTCCACGCAATCAGCAGGGAATGCTGCGGTGGACCGGAGAGGATAGCAAGAAAGCGGCAGTTATACTCTTCTCACAAACCTGCTGTCACATGAAGAGTTTTACCAAAATGGCAATCGTTTCAGACCCTAATCATCAATAACCTCTGCACCATCACTCAAGCTTTGTAGCATACAGTCTATGACATTAGCACACCTTTAAAATGAAATCAGCCTCCCTTAACTCATGGAAAGGCATTTTACACATTGTCAGCTTCTCTCCAGCATCAGCATCCTTCTCATCTGAATAGTCCAAATCCTACACCTCTTACAGCGCAGGTGCTACAGAACATCACCCCTGTCCAGGTGGAGGGGGAGAGGAGTGGCGCAGCGGCCAAGGTGGCTGACTCGATAGCACGGGGTCATAGTTCGATCGCCGGTGGCAGCTCGCTCAGCACCATGTGACTCTGGGCAATAGCTCACTTATTCTCCCCGACAACCCCTATCACCTTGAGATCCTTAGGGGTGATTAGTTTGTGCTTTACAAATACCGGGATACTTCAGGTGGCAATCTAATGGATAATCCTACCTGAATATCTTGTGTAAAATGTTGATGCACCAAAATATTGCAGCTTAAATATTGAGGACCAAAATATTGTGACGTATGTATCCGCAGTGTTCATTTTTGGAAACCAGCACTTATTTTCAGCCATTCACTGAGAACAAGAGAGGGAAACACACTAAGGGGAAGTAGAAGGAAGGGGGAAAGTAGGGACTAGCAATAGTGAGATAAAGATGCAGGAAGCGTCTGGTAGTGGATTAAAGAGGACTGGGGAAGATTCAAGACCAACCAGTCTTGGTACTCGGCACACCAACATTTAATAGCAACAGCCACGGGGTCCTGAACAGAGCTTTGGGCACCGGCATTCATTCTTTCACAAATTAAGCACTGTCTAACATCAGTATATTATATGTCCATTCAGGGTAACCGCTCTAATGCGCGTTGTATGTCTGATCACAGTGGAATCACAAAGTCAGTTAATGAACTCGAGCCTGTAGAATCAGATTAGTAATTTTACAATTCTATCATGGTCCCACTCGCATCCAAAGTGGAGACACGAGTGTGTATTGCTCAACTGTTGCAGTGTCCACAAAATGGGCAACACAACTATGAAAAAATCACATGATGAGAACAAGAGTAATCATCCTTTCAGCTTCAACCGAAATAATTGTACCTGTTACAGAAATAAAATGACATCATGCAGGCTTTGTCCAACCTCACCTTTACTACCAAGTAGATGTCAGCAGATGGATAAGTTACAGAAAAGACGGCAGACTTTGCCTGGCTTGTTTGTGCGATGCTGGGGGTGTGGTTCCGAAGGAAACCTTTCAACTGCTCGGAATTTAGGTCACAATGAAAGTTTTCGGAAATCTGTTAATGAAAACACAAAAGAGGGGCTTTTATCACAACCTGTGCTATGTACAGCAAGTCAGAAAAACACAAGAAAATTAGATATTGACAAGTTTCACCTGTGCCAGCACATATTAGCTAATATCAGAAACCTATACAATAGACCCTGCTCCATTGAAGTGTTTTAAGTAGACATTCACATCAGTTCAGTCAATGTTACAAGATAATATTCTGCAAAATCTGTGGGACATCTTGATCTGAAGACAATGATGTCAACATATTCCCAAGTAGTTATCACAGCACTGGCCAGGCCATCAGAGTTCCTTGACTATAGAAGAGCCAAAACAAAATGTAGCTAAACACTGTAATACATGCCGCATACCTGGGAGTCACTGATTTTGAGAAGAGGCCTCTCTTCTTGTTGTGCTGCCCAATGATGATCTCAGTTTCATCAGAAATCCCTCTTAGCGACTGGTCACTACATATAAGATTGGAGTGGTGGTCGTGGAATGCACTTGCCAGGAGCCACAGGGGAACATTACACAATCTACGGCTGGCAGCAATCTTTTGATTGTGGGCAATTAATGGACGGGAGAGGATCTACTCTGTCTAGTGATCGTCTCCACATTCATAATAAGTGCCCACAGGGATTTAAGTGGGATGGAAAAACTGAGGGGTCTCTCAAAGGGGCGTGGCCAATGTAATTAAGGGCGTGGCTTAAAGACATGTAATCCAAAAATCTGTGTTTAGCATAGTGCGCCACCCGACTTGTATTTTGCGATTTCTGTCTTTGCATCTACATATATGATACAACAAGTAACATCATACCTACAACAAGTCAGGACTATTGGCTTTGTCAATGGTTGTTAGTTGCATACGATAAATAAGCAGCAACTATGGCTTGTATATAATATTTAAAAAGCTTCCGGCTTTTATATTATATTTAAAAAGCTTCCACTTAAAGCCCTGGTGACACGACGACAATGTTGCTGCTCCGGAGTTTCAAAAAGAGAAGGGAAATCCAGAGAGAAAATGACTCTCTTTAATGGATTTCCCTTCCCCCACAACGCTCACCTGGCATGACGTCATTCCGTAACGTCTCCACTAGTGAGAAGTGAGCAGTGTGAGCACGCGCACAATGATGTGCCTGCTGTCACTGCAGTCCGGAAAAAAACGGACTGCCTGTGCCAGGGCAAAAAACAGAGCCCGATTGAGACCCGTTTCGAGGCCCCCTTAAAAAAAACTGCCGGTGCTCAGACTAGGGTGACCAACCGTCCGTAAATTTCACGGACAGTCCGTAATTTCGGCCGTCTGTCAGTTGTCCATGAAGGATTCTTTAACGGACGCCATTTCTCCGTCATTTTAACCGGGCACCGATCGCACCACCCTAAAGCCGGCACAGCTTCCATCCACCTCCCTGCTTGACTCCGATGCTGTTGAGGTCGGGTGTAACAGACTCCGATGCAGTACCAAAGCTCAGGTACCCAGCAGCATTGGAGAGGCACAGCGGGATGGCAACCCTCACACCTTCAGCCCTTGATGAGCTGTTGAGAGGTGCTTGAAGGTGGCTGAGAGGGAGGGGCTGCAGCTTCAGGAACAGGGGCATCTATTCAGATGCAAACAGCCCTGAATGCGTCATGTCTCTGCACTTTAGAGGGGCCTCACACATTCCCTTCCAGCCCAGGGCCCCAAACATCCTAGAACCGGCCCTGATTACCCCGAGGCGGAAGGTGGTTCTCTTCACAGAGCTTAATTACTGTCACTAAATTGTAAGTAAACCTTGGTTCTTCAAACATGCAGTCTATAATGTAATAAAATAAAGAAATGGCACAATCACACCCACGCTGATTAACAAAGTATGGAGGACAATCAGTTAAATCAGTTCTCTTGCAGTATCTCCTTTAAGTACTGTACATCACAGTGGGGAATGGCAAAACTAACATTTTACAAAGGGAGCCTGTCGTCTCGTTGTCTTGTCCAGGAGGGGGTGAGGAGCCCTACCCCACTCTGGAAGAGACCAAGATGATACTAGAATACTGCATGCCCACCCTGATGGATCCTGTTCCCCTCAGTGATGGCTCCTGTCCCCCCCTCCGCCTGTGATGGCTCCTGTCCCCCCCCTGTGGTGGATCCTGTCTCCGCCCTGGGTGGCTTCTGTCCCAGTCCTGGAATGGCTCCTGCAGCGAGGGTGAAGTTCTTGATGGGCCTCTTCTCAAAAAGGCTCAGCTCAAAATTAATATGAAAAGGTGCAGGAGTGAGTAAGTGAAGGGATGGGTGGATGGCTGAATGAATTAGTGAAAGGGTGAATGGATGAATGAAAGATTGAATAGATGGATAATGAGAGAGGATGGATGGATTGAGTGAGTGGAAGGATGGATGAGAGAAAAGGTAAATAGCTGGATGTACGGGTGGAAGGGTAGCTGGATGGGTAAAAGGGTGGATGGATGAGTGAAAGGATGGATGAGTGAAAAGGTGGATGATGAGTGAGTGAGTGGGTGGATGGATGAGTGAAATGATGGATGGATTGATGAATTGATAAGTGCAAGGGTGAATGCATGGACGGATGAGTGAAAGGGTGGGTGTAAGGATGGATGAGTGAGTGAAAGGGAGGGTAGGTGGACAAAAGGATGAATAGATGAGTTAAGGAGTGAAAGGATAAATGGATGAGAGAAAGGATGGATGAGTGATAGGGTCAATGGATGGATTCATGAGTGGATGAGTAGATGGATGGGTGGGTGGATGGATGGAAGGAAGGATGGCTAAGTGAAAGGGTCGATGGAGAGAGAAAGGGAGGATGGATGGATGACTGAAAGGGTGGATGGGTGGAAGGATGAGTGACTGGGTGGATGGATGAGTAAGTGAAAGGATGGCTGGATGGGTATAAGGGTAAATGGCTGGATGGATGAGTGAATGGATGGATGGGTAGAAGAGTGGATGGATGAGTGTACAGATGGATAGGGTGAAAGGGTGGATGGATGGATAATGGATGGATAAGTGAAAGGATGAGTGAAAGGATGAGTGAAATGATAGATGGAAGGATACATGGTGGATAGGTTTGCAAATGGTTGAATATGTTTGGATATGGCTGGGCTTACTTATATATTATTGCGCGTCCTCCTCTGATGTGTCTGTAAAACATACCTATTGTCCTGAAGTTTTGTCCTGGATTTTGACCTCCTGTCCTGAATTTGTGTCCTGAATTTTGACCCTTTGTCCTGAATTTTTACACTCACCGTCCTAAATTTGCACCAATGCCAGTTGGTCACCCTAGCTCAGACCCAGTGAGACCCGGCCCACTTAAAGCCCTGAGTGCCCACCATATTTTCTTAGTCTGCACTATTACTTGGAACACTGATTTCCGTACCCCTATGAACTCCGCAGTGATGTTGGAGAGCTCTGCACGGGTATAGCTGTGGTACTCTTTAACATACACTTATTGAATTGGGCCCAACACGTCTAAAACAAGAATAAAATGGGAATGTTCTCTGAATGTTCATATACAATTAGTACAAACAGAAAGGACTTTGCACTTTTATTAATAGGGAGTTGGACAATTCAGGGCCAAGTAAGTACTGCTAAAATGTACTTCCGGTACTCACCTGGGAATCGGCCGCTAAGTAAGTGTCTGCCCAGTACTCTTACCTTTTTCCTTTCCTTTATGTCGTACAGGGCTATGCTTGCAAACAGAGGCTCGATTTCAATGTCGAATCTGTTGGAATGAGAAAGAAGAATGTATAATATACAGTTATATTGCCTCACACAACATAAAGAATCCCTCCCCCTTGACAATCTCTTTTGGTTTGAATGGCTCGTTTGCGAAATCGGTCACTGGCCATAGATTGATATCGAACGGGAATCTATGACTGGCTGCAGCTTCCAGCCTTATGCATTATGGCGCAATATATGTACTTATAGTTTTCCACAACCATCTTATCATTTCAAACAGCATAACAATTCAGACCAATTTGGTGAACTTGCGCTTGCATCGGGCGCAGTTTGTACGCTCACAACTCATCCCCAAACTCAAAGAGACTCCGTTCTTATTCTTTTCAACTGTCTAGTACCCTACAGATTTCCGAACAAAAAAATCGGAACCGCGAAGTATTGTCTGTCCACTGGGTGTCGCTGCTGCAGCATTGTTCGCCAGCACACGTGCTAGGAAATGTGGAGAGTTTGGAATATAGCTAGAGCGAAATTTCAGGCTCTGAGATAGTAGGCAGGCAATAGGGGGCCACGCTGTGGCCCCAAGTGCAAGTTGTGTGATAGGCTGCTGCACTGTAGTAAAAACACAGAGGCTAGAGATGCTGTTTGCCATACTCAGTGATCTCTGTCCCGATTTAACATCCAAGCATGAGCAAGTGTATTCGGCTATTGAAGCAAGTACGAAGAAGGGCCATAGAATCAATGAAACAAATAGAACACATGACTTGTTATGAGTGGCTCGACATCAAGAGTCTGATTGCATTAAAGAAGAGGCGTTAGCAAACCCAATCGGCCTGCTCCTAGTGAGCTGGTTTTCATTTTTTTTTAATACTGTAAGCATATGCCACAGAAATAAAAAGAGTACTAATATGTACTTGCCTAAGCGAGGTGGCCTCTGGCCTGCAATGCAAATTTAGAGCTTAAAAATGAATTCACATATAATTTCAATAGAACCGATTTGGTGCTTCCTAGCAGGTAAGTGTACATACAGGTGTTTTGTTTTTTCATTACTGTAATCTGTAGACACAGGCATGACTATTTAAAAAAAACCAAAAAAAAACTATACCGAATGGAATGAAAAATAACATTCACAAAGTCACTTATTGGTCGACCATGATACTAAAGTGCACTTCTTTTAAGGCTGATGGGTACACGCGATTATGGAAATGCCAGAATGCCACAGTGCCAGAAAGTCAATGACTGAAGTGAGCTGACCCGTTCAGCCATGCTGTGGTGGGCCGAAGCAAACTGTGAATGACAGCTGACAGACCAATGAATAAAGGTATCTGACGCAAAGGCCTTCTATGCATGCATATATGCATGTATTTTTTATTTCTGAATTTTTTTGAATACATGACTCTGGCTAGAAAGTTAGAGCTATTTATAGGGCAGACATAAAAAATGGATGAAAAACAATTGGAACAGCCTGTAAAGGTCACAAGAATGATCAGGACTGTGCATGGAATGCGTTCACATTGACAGACGGGCAAGCATAATATTTGGAAAGAAGGATGTTCAATCATAGATGCAAGACACATTTTCCCACAGGGCAGGAATTATGCTATGAAACCCACACTCCTTCCGGTTTGGTGGGTGGGCAGATGTATAATCAGATGAGATGAAATTTTTTAAAGAAACCATGGTATAAAATCACGGGTTTCGGCAATCCATTTTTGGTCCGAGAGCAATGTTTTGTCGAAGTACCACCTGTTATTATTTTTTCCTTTGGGGACGGGTAAGTGTACTATCAAGGAGACCAGAGAGTTTTCTGAAAATGGGTTAGAAAGGATCAGGGATTCCCCTCTTGCAAGAGGATTGCTTATCAGAAAAAAATCCAATCGAGATGCTGTTTTAAATCTCGCTGAGTAGCACGTGAACTCAGTATGGCCTGGATGATCTATCTTCCATGGGTCTAATAGGGTGAAGTGTTCTTTCATAATTTTAAATAATCTATCTGTCTTTGGTTTTAATTGCTTTTAGCCTTGTTGGAAGTATCCAGGCCTAAATCTTGGATTAGGTTGAAGTCTCCACCCATAATTATAAACCCATGAGCATTTGCCAACAAATCATAAATCTGTTTCAGGGCCTTAGTGTCATCAAAAATTGGCCCGTAATAATGAAGCAGGACAAAGGCTATCCCATTAGCTGAGACTTCAAATCCTGATCCACCTTGCACCCTCGTCCCGAATCACCGTACCCACCTCCCAGTCTAGCTCCGAAGAAAAAAGAATACCCACTCCACGCACCACCGCATGAGACGAAGCGAAATATGCTTGAGCATACTTTATAGGGAATGTGAGGTTAGGGGAATTGGACTTAAAATGTGTCTCCTGTAAAAAAATCACCTGCGGGGAAAAGGATCCTAGCCATTTTAACATAGCTCCTCTTTTTTGTACATTCAAAAAACATTCACATTACATGAAATTACCTTCAGTGATTGTACCATTCTTCAAAACAAACCATGCCACTTTAAGAAAAACCTGCTATAATCTCTCCTATGCCATACCTCAAATTGTACCATCTCTAGTATTAAGGTTTCATATAACCCTTTGATGACATAAAAACTGCGGTATGGCCCTTGGCTTCTGGATTTGAACATGTTACCATTTTGCCTATTATCCCAGGCTTGACCGCTCTTCATCCGAACATTTTTTTATATGCTTAACCCCCCCTCCCCACCACCCCTTCCCTCCCCAGCCTGTCTGTGGAGGGAGGTAGCCCTTACCTCACCTCTCCAGCCTCCCTCAATCAACAAAGGCGCCTTGACTTGGCACCTCGGAGCATGTCCCCCCCTTCTCCACTGTGCACAATACCATTTAGGTAATTAAGCCCCAAGGTATCTCTGATATAAAGTGCTCTCATTATTAAAAAGTGCTTGTGCAGTAAATAGGGCAGTCTTGAAAATAGACCTAACTCATAAAGAGACTTATGCAATCTATTCCTCAAATACTACATACTTGTGCCAGAGAGAATAATATATCTAGCAGGAACTGATGGTGGCGGCTGTATCTAATGCATCCTCCCCCCTGGAGAAAAACAAAGTACAAGTGCCATAAATAAACAGAATTAGTATAAGCCTAATGCCTAGATGTCTAAAATATCTAAAAATGCAACAAAACTTGAAGCTTTAAATTCCATTTGCTGTGTATAAACCAAAATACTTTGAGCACTAAAAAACTGCCGCAAAACTTTACACCAATCAACAGAGATAGCATCATACCCCCCTCACATAAAGGGAAAAAAAGTAAAGGGATAACATTTTTGCCTTTAAAACCTATTAGATATTTGGGCGTTTACGTTAAAGCTGACTTGCTTCAACTTTTTCATCTGAACTATGTTAGAACACTTGATAAAATAAACAAGCATTGGCATAGCCAATAGGTCTCACCTTTGGGACCTTATAAGTGTTTAGTTATTCAGCACAATATCCTTGGTGCAACAACATCAACTGTTGCATAGCTAAACAGTTATAAGGTCCCAAAGGCGAGACCTATTGGCTATGCCAATGCTTGTTTGTCATGCTGCAAGTTGAAGGTATAGCGCTGTTCATTCCCCCCAAACCCTTTAGAGATAGTCCAATTAACGTGTTAATGTTCATCAGTAATACCAACATCTGAGCAGCCATTTTGTCACCATTTCCGCGCCATTTCTGCATCGGGCCTCAGGTAGACGCATATTATTAACCATGTCCGTTTTCAATCCGTAGGCAGGAATGGAAGGAGGGGTGACTGGGCAGAATAAAGCACTGGTAATGAAACACGGATTATACTACTTGCCTAGAAATTGTGCTAGTTAAATCGACACAGATCTTGCCAATTTGTTCTGTCTTTCCGCACTAATTTCACCCCTGCGTATTTTATCATTTAAATAATTAAGCCTGCCTGAAAGCAAAAAAAGACTGTTTATTATTCCCGGTTTGCATTAAGAGTTACAGCCGTTCAATATTAGCCACTTCCGGGACTGCAAACAACGCCAATTTTTTTCTAGTTGTGACTTCATGTTTTAATAATGTGCAACAATAAAAGTTCTCGTGGGCCAGTAAATGGGAGGATGGCCTACAAAGTTTCAAAGCTATTTGGAAGAACATGGGACATGCACTACCTAGGTTAATTTCTTTCTCAGTTGTAAAGTCAGAGCTACCCCGTAAAAGCCATTTGGCACACTAGTATTATTAATTTTGCATTAAAAGCCATGAATCAGAACTAAATAGATGTATTAAGCCACGAAATGAAGAAGAAAGGAAAGAAGAAAAAGAGGAGAGGAAATGAAGGAAGGAAGAGAAGAGAAGAAGAAGAAAAGAGAATTAATGAAAAGAAAAGGAGAAGACAAAAAAGAAAAAGTAAAGAAAAGGAAACAATGAAAGAAAGAGAAAACAAGAAAGAAAGAACATAAGAAGGAAAAGGAAGAGAAGGAAGAAAGGAAGGAAGCAAGCAAGCTAGCTAGCTCATGTGACACATAATATTCCAATGCACCATTGACCAATGAGTCAGTCAAATACGCTGGTTATAAAACCTAGTTTAACTTGATGCTTTCCAGTAACTGGTGCAACTGATTGGCTGCACAGTTAATAAGGTTTAAAACCACGATTCCAGTTGCATTCTCCCTTGCTTTGGTCTATGTAACAGCAGGCAGCTAACAACCTATACCTGCAGTTACTCTGGACTGCACTCCAAACAAATGCATGAATTGTCCCGTTTTCATCATGTAAATGAATGCGAGCGGACAAACGACAGTGCAGGCTTTAACTAAAGCAACCTGGAGCAAGAGAATACTTTGTGGCTAGGAGAACAAGCATTGACTCATGGAGAACATCAAAGCGGCCGTGCGGCCGCGAAAGTGAAAGTGATCACGATCGCAATCGCAATCAAGCGCGGTGCACGCCCATTCGCATGCACTCAAGCTCTAGGCCGGCCATGGTAGCATTTTTTTAAGCCCTCACTAAAAGTCTCGCCAGACCAGCGCATGCGCTGGGTCAGGCGAGACCTAAAAACCTGCTAGAAAGATGGTCGCTTCTACCTTTGACTATAAAAGGCCGAGTCTCTTTGGTAAAGATGTTGATACTTCCCTTGATGATATTTCTGTTTTGAAATCTTCCTTTAAAAATACCAATCTCATATTTTAATAAAGTAGATAAGGTGATCCGGGAGTTTGTATGGGCAAAGAAAAAACATGGGATTAAGGTATCCATCTTACAATTGGATGTAGAGCAGGGGGTCTTGCATTACCTCATTAAACTATCTACTACCAAGCTGCGCTACTTAGCGTAATAACTCAGTTAGTGGCCCCTCTCTCGAATTTTGATGATTTGTTATTTAGTCTCATGCTAACAGATAGTGCAATTAAGCTACCAGCATTCCTACGCACTGCAAACCTACCAAAAAAGACTAGATATAAGGTTGTGAACATACTTCTAAGCCGTATACAGCGGTTTAATAAAAGCTACAATGTCCCAACATGCCATGCATATTCCTCTCTTCATGACTGTGAGCTATGGGGTCTTAAGCACTCGCAAAAGGGGATCCGGTCATATAATATGCTAGGCTTTCACAAGTTACGTGACTTTTATAACGGCATTAATTTGATAACGTGGGATGTTTCTGTAACGCAATTTGAACCTCAGAGCCGTGATCTCTGGTTAAGCTTCAGGCAGATTACATGCTTTCTCTTGACTAATTATAGAGGAATCAACAAGCGAGCTAGAAATTTTTTTTTTTTTTTTTTTTTTTGAAAATTTTATTGAACAATAAATCAATTACAAGAATGGGCCTACAACCACCGGGGCCGGCCGCTAGATTCGGGAAGGATCATACAGAGGTTAAGGCAGTAGTCGACTCCCGGGGTCCAGCCCCGTACATGACTCCGGAAAGTCCTAGGGAAGCAGGATACATAGGTTTAACATAAATAACAAATAAAAACAAAAGGCGAGGCGTAAAGGCAAAAAAAAGTGGGTAAGGCTACATCCGGGGGACTCTACTTCTGATCTTCAAATAGCTACTAAAAGGCAGGAGTAATAATAGGTCGGGGGGGGGGGGGCCCGGGAGAGGAACGTCTATATTCGATTATCCCAAAAGTCGCAGGGAACCATCAAGGGTCAGGGGGACAAGGCAATGTCGGTGTCCACCAGGGGGGGAACACAGATACCCCCACGATACGCATTCCATTGCCCCCAGATTCTACCCCACGCCCCCGGCTTGCCACGAGCAACATACACAGTCTTCTCCCTGAACATGCACCAGTCCATGTTCTCCTTCCATACGGACACGGTGGGAGGCCGCTGGGAACCCCAAAGCTGCGCTATATCTCTCTTGGCAATCATGTTCCCCAGGGCCGCCCACCGAGTCTGAGCCGCGTTATAATCATTGGGCTCCCACACATTCAGGACACAGCGACGCACCTCCGGCAGCAGCACAACCCCGGTGACTTGTCCCATGACCACATGAATCCGACGCCAGTATTCCGCCACCTCGCGACACTCCCAAAGGATATGGAGAAAGGTGGCTCTGAGTCCACATCCCCGCTTACAGAGCCCGTCTTCAGAAAATCCCATCGAGACCAAACGGGGACCCGTCACATACACCCGGTGGAGAATCTTAAGTTGGACCAGACGGAGACGGGCTGGAATGGCCACTTCCTTGGGGGACGACAGTGCGGACTGCCAGTCCTCGTCGTCCAGTTCCACCCCATCCCCCGTCCACGCCTCCCGGAGGCGCACCAAGAGGTCAGCCCGATTATTGATAAGTTTTTTATAAATTAATGAAATAGTACTGTCGGGGACATGACCATCGAGTATGCGGTCCTCGAGGGGCGAAGAAGCCGGGATATTGGTCCCCTCCTCAAAAACAGAGAGCAGGGCATGCCGAATCTGGGCGTAGCGGAAGAACTCCCTTTCCGTAAGTTCGTATTCGCTCTGGAGCGCCGCGAATGTTTTAACAGCACCCTTAATCCATAGGTCTCCCACTCTACTAATACCAATCGTGTCCCAACGTTCAAACCCCTTCGTTGTCCAGAGGCTTCCCAGGCGATCGGAGGCAAACAGAGGAGTAGCACATGTTAATCGCTCACTCCAGCCCAAGGCTACATTGGCCGCCTTCCAGATCCGTACCGCAATCTTAGTAGGGCCCGTAAGGGTCCGTCCCGCCGAGCTGGAGTAAAGTGCCCTGTTATAGTTCCCGCCGGGAAGCAGGAATTTATCCATTTCATACGCCGGATTCAAGCCAGGCGCATACGTGGCATGGTTTATGGCCGACAGCTGTGAGGCCCAATAATACCTGCGAATGTCGGGAAGCGCGATGCCCCCGTCGTACCAGGGGAGAGTAAGCTTCGCCAGAGCGATACGCGCCCGTCCATCCCACACCAATCTCCTCTGCAGGCTCTCCACCTCCCGAAAGTAGGACACCGGAATAACGTCGAAGGAGTTCTGGAGTGCATAGAGAAATCTGGGAAGGGACATCATTTTGAACAGCGCTGCCCGACCCAGCGGGGACAAGGGCAGCCTACACCACCGAGCCGTGTCCTCCCTCAAACGCCGAAGTGGAAGCAGGAGATTCTGCTCATAGCGAGCCACCGGGTCCATCGAGACGTGTATTCCCAGGTATTTAAAGCCGGACAGAGATAATTGGATCGGAAGCCGAGGCGGCAAGAGAGGAGGGTCACCAGAGATAGGATAGACACAGGATTTAGACCAGTTGATCGTTAGACCCGAATTTCTCCCAAAGGAAGTCAGAACATCAAAGAGAACATTAAGCGACTGCCGCGGCGAGGTGAGATACAGGAGAATATCGTCCGCATACAACGAGATCCGATCCTCGAAGCCCGGGGCCCACCGGATCCCTCTGATCGAGGGCTCCCAGCGGAGCCAAGCAGCGAGCGGCTCCAAGGCAAGAGCAAAGAGCAGAGGGGACAACGGGCACCCCTGCCTCGTACCCCTACCGAGATCGAAGGGCCGAGAGACCCGCCCATTAACTACCACCTGAGCCATGGGTCCCGTGTAAAGAAGCTTCACCCAGCCAAGAAATCCCTCCCCAAAGCCGAATTTGGTCAAGAAAGCCCAGAGAAATGGCCACTCGATGGTGTCAAAGGCCATCGTGGCGTCTAAAGAAACCAGCACGGCAGGTTCGGAGAGGTACTCCGCCCTGGCGAGGGCGCCGTGAAGACGCCGCAAGTTAAGAGCGGTGTTACGGTGAGGGATGAAGCCGCATTGATCAGGATGAATCAAATCACAGATGACGCTCAACAAACGGTTGGCAAGGACTTTCGCCAGGATTTTAGGCTCTGCATTTAGCAGCGAAATAGGCCTGTAGGAGGCACAGCGATCTCGTGGCTTACCTTCCTTAGGGATCACGACTATCGTTGCCAGACGTTGGTCGTCAGGAAGGGAACCCGCATCAAGGGACTCCTGAAACATACGACGGAGGAAGGGCGCGAGTTTATCCGGGCGCAACTTGTATAATTCAATAGGCAGACCGTTGGGATCCATCGCCTTGCCCGAACGAAGGGACCGAATCGCAGTTGCTATTTCATCTACAGACAAGGGGGCGTCCAGCTGCTCACGGTCTTCGACAGACAAGCCGGGCAAAGCAATATCCCTCAGCAGAAGGCGAGAGTCTTCTTCATCCCTATCAGTCACCGGGGAGTACACGGCCCGGAGGTGGTCAGCGAAACATTCCACAATCTCACCAGGCTCAGTCACACACACTCCATCCGCGACACACAGCTCCGGGACCACTCGGTTCACTCTCTCCTTCCTATCCAGCCATGCAATCAACTTTCCCGCCTTGTCCCCGGCATCATACAATCGACCCTGCTGTTCCCTATACAACGTTTTGGCGGCGTCAGTGACAAGAGACCTGTATTCAAACTGTTTCAGGCTGAGGGCATGGAGCCCGCCCGGTGTGACACCCGCCTCCAAGGCCGACTCCAGCCCCGAAATGTCAGTCTCCAGCTTCACCACTGCCTCACTCTTGAGTTTCTTAGCCACCACTATCTGGGAGAGGGCGTGTCCGCGGATTACGGTTTTAAAGGCTTCCCACAGGGACATTGCGGACGACACCGACCCCTCGTTTTCAAGGAAGTATTGGTCCATAGCCTTAACCAGGCTGTCGCGAGTCATAGGGTCTCTCAGGTACCACGGGTTAATGGGAGCAATCCGCCCTGCAGACCGCGTCTCGGCGTCAAAGAGCAGCCACAGCGGGGAATGATCGGAAATACCCCGCGCCAGGTGCCTAACCTCCCGAATCCAAATATGTCTGTGCCGCGGGCATAAGGAAATAGTCTAACCTAGAAAGACTCCCATGTGCCCCAGAGTGAAAAGTGTACTGACATTGGGTCGGATGCATTAATCTCCAGCTATCTACCAGGCCGAAGGTATCCAGCAGGCCACCAAGCCATGCCTGGGCAGCGGGGAGGGCCCTGGGTGGGTGACGATCCAGGTCACCCGAAACCACCGAATTAAAATCCCCGCCCATAAGCAAAAGGCCATCCGGAAGTTCAAGCAGCATTCGACCCAAGTCCGCGAAGGTGGAGTTCTGGAGGCCCGGGGGGACGTAGACTGAGACCAGGGAAAGGGGCTGCCCCTCCCATCTCCCAGACAGACACACATAGCGCCCTCTGTCATCCGAGACTACCCTAGTGATATCCAACGGAAGTGAGGATCGCAGGAGAATGCCCGCCCCCCTGGAACTAGTTGTGAAACCAGAATGGGCCACGAGGCGGTATCCTCCCCTGTTCATTGCATGACAAACATTGCCCACCAGATGCGTCTCCTGGATAAACACCACATCAGGAGTAAGACGACGCAAATACTGCAGTACTATACCCCGTTTGATACGATCCCCCAACCCATTGACGTTCCATGACATCAGTCTCAACCCGTCCCCCCCCCATCCCCTCCAATAGACCACAGGCCTCCCCGTCAGTAGCACAGTTCCCGTATCTGGACAAAAATCAATACCTCGCCCTGTAAACAAAAAACACACAGCAAAACAGCCCCTCCCTCCCCCCAACCCCCCCCCAAAAATCCCAACTCCCCCCACCCTGCACCCCTGCGGGCCTGAAAACCCCCCCAACTTGCAGTGTGCCTGTCGCCCTACTAACCCCATTCTACGAAAAGACCCCGGAGGAGGAAAGGGATCCGTCCCCGCCCGCCCCCCACACTGGTCCTAGTGAGACAAAATGAACAAAAGAAGTAAAACCCAGATGAACAGTGCAAAATGGCAAAATCAAGGACCAAAAGTTACTCCAAAGGGGACCCGTCACCTTCGGCGCCCGCAGAGGGCCCGGGACGGTCACCTCTGTCCGGCAACGAGTCCAGCCAGTCACTCACGGCCACAGGAGAGTCAAAGAAGGCAGTCCGATCCTCATGTTCCACCCGGAGTTTTGCAGGGTAGAGCATAGAGTACTTTAGGCCCAGTTCACGGAGACGGCGCTTCACCCCCTGGAATCCCATCCGCTGTTTCTGAACAAGTTGGGTAAAGTCCGGATAAAAGTTAATGGATGAGTTCTCATGACGCACCGGGCCGTGGACCCGTGAGGCCTGTAGAATCGCATCTCGGTCTCTATAGTGGAACAGTTTGGCCACGATAGGCCTCGGGGGGGCCCCCGGCCGTGGCCGACCGCCCGGAACTCGATGTGCCCGCTCCACGGCAAAGAACTTACTTAGGCCAGCAGGGGCCAACTGTTGGAGGATGAGTTCCTCAACCAGGAGGTCAACCGGTCGGCTGTCGGAGGACTCCGGTACGCCTATGACACGGATGTTGTTGCGTCGGGCCCGTCCCTCGAAGTCCTCCAGCCGCCGGGCCATCTGGTCGTTGACCGCCTTAATGTCACCAAGCGCGGCCTGCAGGTCCGACACATCCGTACCAAGGGTGGAGGTCCGCACATCGAGAGCCTGTACCCTCTCATTTGTTTTGGAGAGATCTGCCCGAATTAAGGTGACATCGATCGCCACCGTGTCGATTTTACGGGCCAGGGCCTCATATTGCGTGGCGATAGTTTCCCTGATGCCCTCAATGGCGCCCATGATGTCCTGCAGGGAGAGCTCCGGAGAGACGGTCGTGCCACCACCGACGGCATCCGGGGGGGGGGGCGGTCGCTCCAGGGGACCCTCTGCCCTGAGTGTAACGGTCCATGTTGTTGGCCTGGACCGGTCCCCCGCGGAGAGAGGCCTTAGTCTTACGCCCCTCGGGGCCCCCCTTGCCCCCCATGTGGTCACGGACACCGAAGGGGATCGCCGATCAAGAGTCGTAGGGGGACCGGCACCACAGACCAGCGCCTCACCATAGACCACAATATAGCGGTGCGGGGGGACCCAAGGCGACGGGCACCCTAGTGGCAGGTGGAGACAAGGCCTCGCGCAGAGGCCAGGGGAATACCCCGCCACATCAATTGCAGTCGCAGGCCAGCCCCCTGAAGTACGAAAGTGAAACCGAAAGTGGTAGAGCGGCCACTGGCACCGCACTGCAGCCGCTGTTGTTCAATTACGACACGGCTCCACGGTTCACCTTCGCCCCGGGCACCTCCGTCGGGTGGGTCCCAAAAGTTCGAACGACGACAACTCAGGATTCCCAGGTACGATTCGAGTTCTGAAAAGAGATACGTGCTCATCCGGTCTTCATCTGCCAGATTCCACAAACCACATCAGGATATTCTCAGGATAAATTCCGAGGAGCAGCAAGGGTCCGGGGAGCCCTGTGCTCACGCGACCATCTTGGATGCGCGCTAGGCTCCTGAGCTAGAAAAATTTAAAAAGAAGCCTTTGAGTTAAATTTAACTGGTATTGGTAGTTGGTATAGGCTATTGCGACAGGACACGAATAAGAGTCTTGTTGAAACAATGCTCCCTTAATCGCTCAGGAATCTAACTGCTGGTTTAACACCCAGGAATGGCAACGTGTCTGCGAGCTTGGCCATAAGGCCCTGAGGGCTGCCAATTTTAAAAGGATGTCTTTTCTCTCAAGATGGGCAGTCTACTACACTCCCTCCAGATTACATAAATGGTTTCCTTCATATCCCGAATGACTGTTTTAGATGTAATTTGCCGGAGGCGGGTGACTGGACACATATATTTTTCGCATGTCCGAGATTACAACACTTCTGGGAGGAGGTGTTTAGGTTTATTAGTGAGTGTATGTCAATAGCCATCCTACCATGTACATCGCTGGCCTTATTTCGCTTTTCCTATGCAGTCAGTCAGCTTTCAATACAGAGGCAATTTTTTGTTCTTACGGCCATAGTGGTAGCCAGATCTTTAGTACTGCACAATTGGAGATCTCAGAAGATCCCTACATTGTGTCAAATGCTACTTAGGCTGGACAGAGTCTATAAATTCGATTTGAAGAGGCCTACGCAAAGAGGATAGGGGCGTTGCAGAGATTTGGGCTGACCTGGGAGGGCTATGTTTTGGCCACACATGCAAACGATATTCTGTAACTCAGGTGATCTCTTGCATAAATCCAAAGTTAATGGTTATTATTTTCCACATGTTTCTGAACCTGTTAAAATGTGGTTAGTTCGTAGGAGAGTGCTTAGGGTGCAGAATCAGAGTAAATATGAAGCCTCCATCTTCAAAGGCGATGCCTGGAATCCTACAGGGCCTCGAAGTTAGGGG
This sequence comes from Triturus cristatus, assembly GCF_964204655.1. Taxonomy (NCBI): domain Eukaryota; kingdom Metazoa; phylum Chordata; class Amphibia; order Caudata; family Salamandridae; genus Triturus; species Triturus cristatus. The sequence continues at coordinate 861,385,808 of NC_140581.1, forward strand.
CTACATTTTATTGTGGAGGTGCTATTTAGGATGCTGCTTTTGTGTATCATGTAAAATAGAATATGAATTTGCGCTTTTTTTTTTTAAATATGAGACTGGACATTATGCAGGTTTAATAATTTTTATGTACCTTGCTTATCATATTTATCATGTTAAATAGAATATGAATGTGTCCTATTTATTGCCTATTTTAATATGAGATTGGATATTATGTAAGTTTGCCTGTTTCAAGTACCTTGTTTACCATGTCTGCTATTCATGCTCAATAAAAAACCAATTTAAAAAAAGAGATGAAAGTTTGTGTGTAAGACCTGGCCTTAGTAATCCTCAGAAGCACAGTGCACGCCTTTTTACACTTCAAAAGCTTTACCCTCACAACTCATAGACCACTGGGAGAATTCCTTTATTCTGTATGGCATTCGTGGGACCGTAATCTCCTTGTCCTCAAGTGTAAAGAGCTCTGAGGCGACCCCTAGCTAGGTGATGTCCTTCAAAACCCAAATAACATGAAGGAGACTGGAAAGTCTACTAATCAATAGGGGAGAAGACCATAGGCCTTTAGCAAGAGATCAGCCTTCTGGGATATCCTGAATTTGGGGAAGTTATCCTACGTATAAATGAAGACTGGCCGGTGCTAAAACGGTAGGAAGGGCTGTTGGAAGGCGGACCTCGGGGGAGTCGGAGAGACCACCCAGAGGGGCCCCCACACTGCACGAAGTAGCCGAGCGCTGCTGAGAAGCCTCCTAGGAGAGGTCCTTCTCCTATAACGTACTAGCACAGTAACACCACCACACAGGACTCGAGGATGTTTATCAAGACGAGCAGTTCTTTATCAGCATCTAAGAAGTTACGGTTATCGATATGTACAAGGGGGATCGAGGGATCCACAAGAGTCTCAAAGTCTCGGGTAGGGACGGGGTAGCGGAACAGCCTTTAGTAGCAGCTTGGTACGAGAGTACCCTGGGCCCAGTTCTTGATCCTCAAGCTGGAGGGACTCCGGATCTCGGAGTGGTCGAGCCGCGACGGCGTCAGCAGGGCTCTGGCGATCAGTTCGTGGAGTTCGAGCCGCGACCAGGTCAGCAGGGCTCTTAAGGTGTTTCAGTTCAGCTCGAGCCGTGACGACGTCAGCAGGGCTCCGAGGGAGGTTTCAGCGAGGTTGGGCCGCGACAGCGTCAGCAGGGCCCCGATGTTCCGTGAGGTTCCTTGTCTCAATAAGGTGGAGCCGCGACGCAGTCAGCAGGGCTCTTGACTCCGGGATACAACTGCTGTCCCATTGCGGGGTTGCCCCAGATATAGGTCTGGAGCCCTTTGATGTCCGGACCCTTGCGCTCGGGGGGCGGAGAGGCTGGGCTGGGAGAGGCCAGACGCCCAGCGGGAGAGGCGCCAGGCCCGGGGAGGCCGGAGGACGATTGTACCTAGGTGTTGAGGGACGGTGGGGGGTCCCATCGAAACTCTCCTCCCCCGGGAGTGGTGAAGTGGCCATGCGGTGCTTCCTGGCCCGATCTTGGTGCCTCGATGTCGGGGCTCTGCTGGGGCCGAGGCCGGAGGGAGCCGGGCTGCGTGAGCTGGTGCGTGGAGCAAGCATGGGGGGGGGACCCCGAAGGGATGAGGGGTCCCTGTGCGGCCTGGAAAAGGGGGCCGCTGAGGCGGGTGTAGGAAAACGGGTACAATCCAAAGGGGGCCTCGAAGGGAGGAGGGGTCCCTGGCGGCCTGAAAGGGCGGCCCGTGTAGGCCGGTGCGGGGGACGAGCACAATCCAAGAGGGTTAAGACCACGCCACGAGGCCGGGTCCAACAGGCGTCCCCCCCAGCCGAAGGCAGGGAGAGTCACCCATTTCCTTGGGGGTTCTCCTCGTCGAGGCGGAAGAAGCGGGACAGGCCGTCGGCGTTGGCATGGTCATTGCCGGGCCGGTGCTCAACAGAGAAGTCCATCCCCTGCAGCGAGATGGACCATTGCAGCAGCTTGGGGTTCTCGCCCCTCATTTGCATTAACCACCGCAAGGGCCGGTGGTCGGTCTGGACCCGGAAGTGGGTGCCGAAGAGATAGGGCCGGAGCTTTTTGAGGGCCCACACTACAGCGAAGGCCTCCCGCTCGATGGTGCTCCACCGCTGCTCCCGGGGCAGCAGCCGTCGGCTGATGAAGGCCACGGGTCTGTCGAGTCCCTCCGAATCTACCTGGGACAGGACGGCCCCAATTCCATATTTGGAGGCGTCCGTCTGCACCACGAACTCCTTGCTGTAGTCAGGGGCCTGTAGCACGGGGGCAGTGCACATCGCCGTTTTGAGAGTCTTGAAGGCCGTCTGGCAGCGGGGGGTCCAGTGTACCTTCTTGGGCTGCTTTTTTGACGTGAGCTCTGTGAGGGGGCCGACAATGCTCCCATAGTCTCTGATGAATCGCCGGTAGTACCCGGTGAGGCCCAGGAAGGCCCGGACAGCTGTCTGGGTGGTGGGGGGTTCCCACGCCTGGATGGCATCAACTTTCGGTTGGAGGGGAGCCACCTGACCGCTCCCTACTTGATGGCCCAGATAGGTCACCGATCCTTGGCCTATCTGGCATTTGCTGGCCTTGATCGTGAGCCCGGCCCTTTGGAGGGCGGCCAGGACTGCTTTGAGGTGCCCCAGGTGCTCAGCCCAGTGGCTGCTGTATACGGCAATGTCATCTAAATAAGCCACGCTGAAGGCCTCTAGCCCGACCAGGACCTTGTTCACTAGCCTCTGGAAGGTGGCCGGGGCGTTCTTCATGCCGAAGGGCATCACCCGAAAGTGGTAGTGCCCATCAGGGGTGGAGAAAGCGGATCTCTCTTGGGCACCGGGGGTGAGCTGGATCTGCCAGTACCCGGCGGTGAGGTCAAAAGTGCTCAGGTAGCGGGCTGCTCCTAAGCGGTCGATGAGCTCGTCGGCCCGGGGAAGAGGATGGGCATCGGTCTTGGTAACAGCGTTCAGGGCCCGGTAGTCCACACAAAATCGTAGCTCCGGGGGGGGGGGGGTGCCTGGGGCGGCTGCCTTTGGCACCAGGACGACGGGACTGGCCCACGGGCTGTCGGAGGGCTCGATGACCCCGAGGGCCAGCATCTTCGCCACCTCAGCCTGGATGCAAGCCCGCACCCGGTCGGGTACTCGGTAAGCTCTGTGTCGCACGGGGGGACTGTTCCCAGTGTCGACGTCGTGGACACACCATGGAGTCACCCCCGGAGTGAGGGAGAAGAGGGCCGCAAAGGGCCGCAACAGTTGCTGACAGTCGTGGTGCTGTTCCGGGGTCAGGGAGGAGGCGAGTCGGACGCCTTCGATGGTCCCGTCGTGGTCGCTGGTCCGCAGGAGGTCGGGTAGGGGCTCGGAGTCGCCTTCGCCCCCGTCGTCGGTCGCCAGCAGTAGGCTTAGTTCGGTCCGGGCAAAGTGGGGTTTGAGCCGGTTAGCGTGTAGAACCCGGAGGGGGTTCCGGGGAGACTCCATGTCGATCAGGTAGGTGACAGGGCTCTTCTTCTCCACCACCTTGAAGGGCCCGGTCCATTTGTCCTGGAGGGCGCAGGGGTCAACCGGTGACATGACCCAGACTTGCTGGCCCGGCTCAAACTCGATGGTAGAGGCGTTTTGATCGTACCATCTTTTCATGTCCTCTTGGCTGGCCTCGAGGTTGGCTTCGGCCAGGGCTCGGAACCTTCGAGTCTGGTTTCGTAGGGTCAGGAGGTATCAGTAGACGTCGGGAGGGGCATCTCAGGGCTTCGTCTCCCAGCCCTCCTTGACCAGGCTGAGGGGTCCTCGGACTGGATGCCCGTACAACAATTCGAAAGGGCTGAACCCCAGGGACTTCTGCGGGACCTCCCGATAGGCAAACAGGAGGCACGGCAGCAGGACATGCCATCTCCGCCGTAGGGGTTCTTCCAGGCCCTTGATCATGCCTTTTAAGGTTCTGTTGAACCGCTCGACTAGTCCGTTCCCCTGAGGGTGGTATGGGGTGGTGAACTTGTACGTGACCCCGCACTGCTGCCACAGGGACCGCATGTATTTAGAGATGAAGTTCGTACCCCGGTCGCTCACCACTTCTCGGGGGAACCCTACTCTCGAGAAGATCCCCATTAAGGCCCGGCCCACTACGGGGGCTGTCACAGTTCGAAGCGGGATGGCCTCAGGGTACCTGGTTGCGTGGTCTACGAGGAACCAGGATGAAGCGGTGACCCAGGGCGGTCCGGGGGTCCAGGGGCCCTACGATGTCTATTCCGACCCGTTCGAACGGGGTGTTGACTGCTGGGAAGGGCTGGAGAGGGGCTTTGACCCGTCCCCCCGTCTTGCCGCTGGCTTGGCAGGTCTGGCAGGACCGGCAGTGGTTGTCCACGTCCCTCCGCATCCGGGGCCAGTAGAAGTGGGTCACCAGGCGGCTGTAGGTTTTGTCCTGCCCCAGGTGCCCGGCGAGGGGCACATCATGTGCTAGGTTGAGGAGGAACTCCCGGAATCGGAGGGGGACCACCAGCACGCGACTGGCCCCCAGTTCTGCAATCTTCTGCTCGCTGTACAGTAGTCCTTCGGCCCAATAGACCCAGTGTGTTCCGGTCTGGTCACCGTTGGCCTGCGAGGCCGCTTGCTGCTGGACTCCTTCAAGGGAGGGGCAGGTCTTCTGTTCCTGCTGGAACTGTTCTCTGGTGGGGCCCCCGTCGTGGCGCCATTGGGCAAGCTCCGGGAGGGCGCCGAGAGAGGCGATCTCGCCCGGGGAGGGTTCCGTGGGCCTGGCATCGGTGCCCGCTTCTTCCTCGCTGGAGGCAGGTGGTGGCACGGGCCCCTCGGGCTCGACGGTGTCGGCTGTCATGGACGAGCGGGGGGCCTGGGCGGCCATGGACCGGGTGGTGGCGCAGGCCCATTCGGGTAGTCCCAACATTCGGAGATGCTCTCGCCGCTCCACTTGAGCCCAGGAGGAACTCTCTAGGTCGTTCCCCAGGAGGCAGTCCACTGGAGCGTCGTCGCGGACAGTCACCTTCAGCATGCCCGTCACCCCTCCCCATTCGAAGGGGATCTGGGCCATCTGGCACATGCTTTCGCTGTTGTCGGCCGTCCGGACGGGGCATAGCACATTTGGCAGGATCTGTTCGGGGGTCACCATGTGGCAGCGGACAGCGGTGACACTGGCTCCGGTGTCACGGAGGGCTTCGGCCCGTCGTCCATTGATAGTGACCCACTGTTGGTACTTCTGGGTGTTGCTCGGGATGGGTGTTCGGGGCACCATTTCTCGGCTGCCCAGGCAGACCAGGGACATGGCCGCCAGCTCTCACTCAGTGGACCCCCCGTCGAGGGGTTCTTCCTCTTCCTCCCCTTCTCCCAGGGCGGCAGCCGCCAGTTGTCGGGGCGAGGGCCCGCTGGTCCCACCTCGTCGGTTCATGGGGCAGGCAGGGTCGCTGGCATAGTGTCCTGTTTGTAGGCAGCCATAGCAGGTTATCGGGGGCCGGGGTCCGGTTTTGGCTGGCGTGGTCCCTCTTCGGGCTAGGCTCGGGGAGGGGTGTTGCTGAGGCGGCCCCCGAGGCGGACTCCGGGGCGGCCCGGCTGGGATGTCCCGATTCCGGTTCGACCCTCCTCCTCCGCCGCGCTGGCGGGGGGGTCCGGTGTGGTTTCGCTGGTACTCCCCCATCGGGTTCCGGGGGACTCGGGTGTTGACCCATCGATCGGCCTCGGCGGCGAGCTTCCGCGGCTCGGTCAGCTTGCTGTCGAGGAGGTGTTGTCTTAGCTCCACGAAGCAGTTGTTGGAGAGGTGTTCCCAAATGATGAGGTCGACCAGCTGCCCGTAAGTGGTGACCTTGCTACCCTTGATCCAACCTTCTAGGGCCCTGCTGAAGAAGTCAACATACTCTACCCACGTGGTACCGGGGATTTTCTTGCAGTCTCTGAAACGCTGGCGGTACATTTCCGCGGTTAGTCCGTAGCGGGTGAGCAGGGCCTCCTTCATATGGTCGTACGAGGTCATCACCTCTTCCGGGAGCTGGAGCAGGGTGTCTCGGCCCTCGCTAAGGAACCGACCCCATAGGCCGGCACCCCAATCCTTCCGGGGTACCCGATGGGAGGTCATGGCCACCTCGTACGCCTTAAACCACTGCTGGATGTCGTCGTTTTTATAGTACTCCTTGACGACATCCTTGGGAATATGGACCTTGGCTTCGGTGGGCGGAAGAGCGTCTCTATTGTTGGGGGTGCCGGTCTCCCCCTTCTGGGCCTTGAGTTCGAGTTCTTTGAGGCCCCGCTCGTGTTCGAGGGTCAGCTTTTTCTCTTCTAGTTCTCGATGCCGTTTCTTCTCCTCTATCTCCTCTTGTAGCCTTAGCTGCTCCATGGCCCATTTCTTTTCGGCCAGCCGGAGTTCGCCGTCCAGCCGAAGTCGTGCGAGCTCTAGCTCATGGGTCCGGACCTTCTCCCGCTCTCGTATTTCTTCCGCGGAGAGGCCGGTTTCCAGGCTGTTTCTCCCTTCGTTCGCTGGGGTCGGTGCTGGTGGCGTGGCTGCATTCAGGGGCAGGGGACCTTCCCCCTGGGAGGGACCCGCCTCGGACTCTATCCAGGTTCTCAGGGCTTTCTGCATCTCTTCCTTGGTACCTAGGCCGGTGGTCGTAATGCCCTTGTCCTTGCAGAACTGTTTTAACTCTTTGTGCGTGTACTCTTCCAATCGTTCTGGTTGGAACTCCATGGTCTCTGTTCGTCTGGATGGATAGCGAGTGGGTTACTTGCTTGTATGATCTGCGTTTGGCTCGGATCCCGTCGCTGGCCACCAAATGTTGGAAGGCGGACCTCGGGGGAGTCGGAGAGACCACCCAGAGGGGCCCCCACACTGCACGAAGTAGCCGAGCGCTGCTGAGAAGCCTCCTAGGAGAGGTCCTTCTCCTATAACGTACTAGCACAGTAACACCACCACACAGGACTCGAGGATGTTTATCAAGACGAGCAGTTCTTTATCAGCATCTAAGAAGTTACGGTTATCGATATGTACAAGGGGGATCGAGGGATCCACAAGAGTCTCAAAGTCTCGGGTAGGGACGGGGTAGCGGGACAGCCTTTAGTAGCAGCTTGGTACGAGAGTACCCTGGGCCCAGTTCTTGATCCTCAAGCTGGAGGGACTCCGGATCTCAGAGTGGTCGAGCCGCGACGGCGTCAGCAGGGCTCTGGCGATCAGTTTGTGGAGTTCGAGCCGCGACCAGGTCAGCAGGGCTCTTAAGGTGTTTCAGTTCAGCTCGAGCCGCGACGACGTCAGCAGGGCTCCGAGGGAGGTTTCAGCGAGGTTGGGCCGCGACAGCGTCAGCAGGGCCCCGATGTTCCGTGAGGTTCCTTGTCTCAATAAGGTGGAGCCGCAACGCAGTCAGCAGGGCTCTTGACTCCGGTATACAACTGCTGTCCCATTGCGGGGTTGCCCCAGATATAGGTCTGGAGCCCTTTGATGTCCGGACCCTTGCGCTCGGGGGGCGGAGAGGCCGGGCTGGGAGAGGCCAGATGCCCAGCGGGAGAGGCGCCAGGCCCGGGGAGGCCGGAGGACGATCGTACCTAGGTGTTATGGGACGGTGGGGGGTCCCATCGAAACTCTCCTCCTCCGGGAGTGGTGAAGTGGCCATGCGGTGCCCCCTGGCCCGATCTTGGTGCCTCGATGTCGGGGCTCCGCTGGGGCCGAGGCCGGAGGGAGCCGGGCTGCGTGGGCTGGTGCGTGGAGCAAGCATGGGGGGGACCCCGAAGGGATGAGGGGTCCCTGTGCGGCCTAGAAAAGGGGGCCGCTGAGGCGGGTGTAGGAAAACGGGTACAATCCAAAGGGGGCCTTGAAGGGAGGAGGGGTCCCTGGCGGCCTGAAAGGGCGGCCCGTGTAGGCCGGTGCGGGGGACGAGCACAATCCAAGAGGGTTAAGACCACGCCACGAGGCCGGGTCCAACAAGGGCCTTAAGCACAATATATTTGTGCCAGTATGAAAACTTTTTTAAAGTGTCACTGGGAAGCCACTGTCACAGTGGAGTATTTTGTATTCTGAACACGCTTTTCCACAGTAAATGAGACTTCTCCTAGCCCTCAAGTAGGGCTGCAAAATTTTAGCTAGCCTTGCCAAAAAGGGCATTATTAATGCATGCATTTCCTGTGAATGTGCTGTGTAAAATTGGCACAGGCAAGTGAAAGCGGTCAGCCTGCATTTCAAGTGAGATCCATGTATGGAAGAAAAACACATCAAAGAAAGAAGAGGCGAGACCTACATTCATGCAAGTTTGAGGGGTCTTCATAAGAGGACCTATATATTTATAATAGTGCAAGAAAGGCACCAGTGTACAGTTCAAAACAGAGACATAGAAGATAGAAAAGATGCATTTACTTCTAGACTATACAAAACTCCCCTGGTGTGATCACTTATAACAGAATCGAAATAGCAAATACATACAAGATGACCTTTCACAGTTTACAAATGTGGGTGTAAACATTGATGTTGCTAGAAGGGGGCAGGTGGGCCCGTGCACCAGCTCTACTTGTTCTGCAATCGCCCCTACTTGGGCCACACCAACACAGCTGTTGAATGTGCCAAGAGGCATCACAGAAAAGAAACAGACTCTACATCTTGCCACACGCATTTATTTGTCAAGTTGGCTTTCACTGTAACATAGTGTTTCTTTGAGGCAATACAAAAGCCTACATGTTTGCTTAAAATGTTTAAATCTGACCTTCTACATATGTATGTATATACATATGTTTCCATATATACATATAAAGTTATATATATGAATACATACACATACACAAAAAGCCACTTACACATTTGAAGCAAACTTGCATACACATACATAGACACACAAACACGAGCGCTCATTGCAGGTGGACCGAATAGATTTATCTGTGGCCCAGTGTGTCCGCCCCTCCTCTGCTAAACATTACGTCCCAGAGACGTCATTGGGTGTAAAACAGAGCCTTGCATGCAGCAAAGGAACATGATTTGCTGTACAGCAGTGCGTTCCTCACATCTGCCCACTTTTGAGGCACAGCCCCAAGTTTTCAACCTATTGTTTGATATTTTCTATATGGTTGTCGGTCGTAAAAGTATTTTTTGCTTATCATCTGCTGACAGGAAACAAGGGTGTGTCTGGCCATTTATTCTGACATAAATGTCCCTCTTTTCAATATTATAGTCCTGGAGGACATGGCAGTGTATTATCTTTTGTGATGAAATATTTGCATATCGAATAAACGTTAGTGATTAAATACAACAAAAAAAACACAGGCTTTCCTGCTTTTAACTCCACCGCTGTACAGGCAGAGGCACCAGGGAAGGGCCCATCAAACCCATGCGTGCTGCATGAGACTGGGCAAAGCTGGCATCAGAACCTGGGACAGGGGGTTCCAAAAGCCAGTGACTCACCCACAAGACCAAACCTCCTCCCAGGATAAATAATACCATTCAAGAGGAGAGAAAAGCGGAGATAAACAAAATCACTCAAGTACTTCAAAGTCTGCAGCTTGACCAAGATTCTGGTCCCGAAGTGTTCCGCGGGGCAGTCCGGCACAGGGCGGATTTCGACAGCATCCTCCTGAAAGAAATAAGAATTAAAACACGAGTTGCTTCTTATCACAGCTGTAAGACTGCAAACTAAAGTCAATATATCAGAATATCCTGACAAGGACAAAGTATCGAAAGGCAAGATTGGGTAGATTTTCTGTACTTAAATCCACGTATGTACCTAGGTGGTATATATATATATTATTGTTATTAACTCTTTATCTATGTATTTTAAATGAATATATATATATATATATTCACTGAAAAAACCATAGGTTTCACACATGTTATAGTTAGCTGGACATTTTACTGATAAAAAACCAATGAAATTCCCCCGTTATAGTTACTGTAGGCAACTATAACTCACGCGACCGTAATCCTCTGCTGATGCTAATACTGTATTTAGACACTTATTTGCCCATATCTTCTTCCATTAAATTTTAGCTATACATATATTACAAATATTTTTTTTTCATAAAGACACATATGTCATCAGCAGAGGATTACGGTCGCGTGAGTTATAGTTGCCTACAGTAACTATAACGGGGGAATTTCATTGGTTTTTTATCAGTAAAATGTCCAGCTAACTATAACATGTGTGAAACCTATGGTTTTTTCAGTGAATTAGCAAGGTTTTTTAAATGCTATTTCCTAACTATAACGTGTGTGAAACCTATGGTTTTTTCAGTGAATTTGTACGGTTTTTTAAATGCTAAGTTACTTTACGCCATTTGTGGCGTGCGCGCCCACTTAACGCAGTTCGTTCCGTGCACGGTTTTTATCAACTTTAATAAGCCCTGTACATTTGGTGGCCTTCGGCCACCAAAAGCACAGGGGGTGAGGTCAATGTGGATAGTGTTTTTTTTATTTCGATTTTATAATTTCATGTTGCCAAAATTACGTTTTTTTTCTCTATTAATAAGCCCTGCACATTTGGTGGCCTGCGGCCACCAAAAGCACAGGGGGTGGGGTAAGTGTGGATAGTGTTTTTTTTATTTTTATTTTTTTACCGTAAGCGTACGGTAAGCTTACGGTAAGCGTACGGTAAGCGTACGGTAAGCGTACCCCGCGAAATTGCCGAAAAAAAAATAAAACCGTTTTTGCTCTTGGGGGATGTTTGGGGACTCCCTCAACATGACTATGTGGGAGGGAGTTGTCAAAACAGCCCCGTAACATGTTTTTGGCCATCATGTTTGATAAACAACACTCAGTGCGAGAGACAAAATGGCGGACGCCGCTTCCTGGTTTCGGCCGATTCGAATGTTTACTAAGATCTAAGAGCCAATCAGAATCGCGCTCGCGCACGCCACCGTAAGCTTACGGTAAGCGTACGGTAAGCGTACGGTAAGCGTACGGTAAGCGTACCGTAAGCGGGCTCAGATATATATATTGATTTAAAGGCTATTTTCTCAGAATCTACTGAACAGATTTACACCAAACCTACAAAAGGCACTTCCTTGACCTAGGGACTACCTCTCTGCCAAATTTCTAGTAATTCTGTTCAGCCGTTCGGGCTGTAGCTCGTTCTAAAGGTCCTATGGAAAAATGCATGGGAAAAACGCGTTTTGGGACCCCCCTTTTATCTCAGCCCCCGCTTGACGAATCCCCCCGAGACTTATATATATATATATATATATTACCTACTGGCGGTCGCCAGTAGGTAGTTATAGTTAGGACCACGTTTCCATAGGAAATCCGCAACATTCTATTTTGAATAACTTTTGCGCCGGTCGACGAATCCTCGCGAATTTTTCAAAATAGGTGGGGCGCTACGCTCCGCTCCTACCCTGAAAGTCTCGGGGGGATTCGTCAAGCGGGGGCTGAGATAAAAGGGGGGTCCCAAAACGCGTTTTTCCCATGCATTTTTCCATAGGACCTTTAGACACAGCTACAGCCCGAACGGCTGAACAGAATTACTTGAAATTTGGCAGAGAGGTAGTCCTCAGGTCAAGGAAGTGCCTTTTGTAGGTTTGGTGTAAATCTGTTCATTAGATTCTGAGAAAATAGCCTTTAAATCAATATATATATCTGAGCCAGCTTACGGTGCGCTTACGGTGCGCTTACCGTACGCGTACGGTGACGTGCGCGAGCGCGATTCTGATTGGCTCTTAGATCTTAGTAAACATTCGAATCGGCCGAAACCAGGAAGCGGCGGCCGCCATTTTCTCTCTCGCACTCTGAGTGGGGCTGCATAAATGAAGCCCAAAAATGTGTAAAGGGGCAGTATATTGAGATAATAATCACCCAGCAATGATATACGGGCCCCCAAACAACCCACAAGGCCAAAAAATTTTTTTATTTTTTTTTCGAAAAATCGCCGATTACGCTTACCGTACGCGTACGGTAAAAAAAATTTAACAAAAAAAAAAGTATCCACACTCTCCCCACCCCATGTGCAAATGGTGCCCGAAGGTCACCATTTGTGCATGGCTTATCAAATAAATGAAAACAATAAACAAAACATTTCACAACGATGCGCATAATATGTCCCCCATGTGCGCACGGTGCGCGAAGCGCATCGTGCGTACATGGCCCATCTCGCATAATGTGGGCACGCGGTGCGCGCAGCGTGCATGGCACTAACTGCGTAAAGTGGCCATGGCACTAACTGCGTAAAGTGGGCGCGCGGTGCGCGAAGCGCACCGTGCGCGCACGGAACGAACTGCGTTAACTGGGCGCGCACGCCACGAATGGCGTAAAGTAAGTTAGCATTTAAAAAACCGTACAAATTCACTGAAAAAACCATAGGTTTCACACACGTTATAGTTAGGAATTAGCATTTAAAAAACCTTGCAAATTCACTGAAAAAACCATAGGTTTCACACATGTTATAGTTAGCTGTACATTTTACTGATAAAAAACCAATGAAATTCCCCCGTTATAGTTACTGTAGGCAACTATAACTCACGCGACCGTAATCCTCTGCTGATGACATATGTGTCTTTATGAAAAAAAAATATTTGTAATATATGTATAGCTAAAATTTAATGGAAGAAGACATGGGCAAATAAGTGTCTAAATACAGTATTAGCATCAGCAGAGTATTACGGTCGCGTGAGTTATAGTTGCCTACAGTAACTATAACGGGGGAATTTAATTTGTTTTTTATCAGTAAAATGTACAGCTAACTATAACATGTGTGAAACCTATGGTTTTTTCAGTGAATATATATATATATATATATATATATATATATATATATATATATATATATATAAGATACATAGATAAAGAGTTAATAACAATAAATCTTTTACTCCCTCTGTGCACCTACACCTTTGATATTTTATCCCTCCATATTCTTGTAACAATATTCTGCCTTCGATACTCCGTGATACAATCATACTCCTTTTAATACCAGATGTCTGTACACATTGGTTTATGTTTTTTCTAAGTGCAACAATTGAACAACTTTTATACAAATGATCTTTCTCTAGAGGTTGAGAGGGCAGTATTAATAACATGTAAATCTACTTTTCCATAAAAGACATAACCATTAATTTATTGTGAATAACATTTTAAACAACTGCTGTATTTTTTGTATGTTTGATCATTTTTAAAACTTTTTCTAAACCAATGGGTTCTATTTTGTTTCAAAACCTACTTGTGACTACTACAAAAGCAGATGTGCATAATAGGTTAATGCACACCCTGTATACATGATAGTGTTCATGTAAGTAAAATGAAAACCAACGTTACCACCGACTTTGTGACACTATGAATGCCAATCAATATTACGGTTTTCTCGCTAACCCAACAAATTCCTTTTTACCACATCTGCTTCATTACCTATGTTCCTTAATCCTACTTCATAACCATTCCTGAACACTGGAATCCAATTATCCTTTCCACCTATAAACCAGGATATATTTACTATCTTCTCATTAAAGTGCCAGAATCTACAATACCTATTTGTGATAAAATGCAATAATAGTGTGAATAGGTTGCTACAGAATGCTCCACAGGGATTGCATTTCATCACATGTAAAACATTTGTCACATAATTCAGTGAACTCAGCCACATAGTTTTTCCACAGTTAAAGAGACATTCACTGAAGGTACAGATCAGCTCCAATAAGGCAGAAGCCACTTAAGGACACATCCAAACCAATGAAGATTTCTAGGCACTTGGACAGCAGTAAATCCGGAGATCTTAGACCCTTAGTACACGCTGACCTCACTCCCACCCTCGTTTAGCTCCCGTTTGAGAGATACAAGGGTCAACGTGGCAGCCATTTGCCGCACTCCCTTTAGAAGAGTAATTTACATTTACCGTAAGGAGGTATGTTTGACTGAGAAAGTGCACATCCACTTTGCAAAGTTATTCATTGTCACAAAGACCCCTTAATAAACACTGGGATTTGTAAAAACAATGAAGTAGAACTGCTGTGTCTATGTGAATCTAAGAACCCGTCCTTGATTTTGTGTGTTGATTTAACCAAGAGATGTGTACTACTGATTGCTAAAAATATAGGGTTGCTTTAAAATTGTTAGTGAGTCTCCCTGTCAGGAATACAAATTCTTTTGCTTTGTTTCTATTTAGGGTCTGATTCCGAGTTTGACGGACAGGTTACTCCATCATAAATGTGACGGATAATCTGTCTGCCGTATTACGAGTTCCATTATGTTCCATTGGATATAATGGAACTTGTAAAACGGTGGACGGGATATCCGTCACGTTTGTGATGGAGTAATCAGTCCGCCAAACTCGTAATCAGACCCTAAGTGTAGATACTGCTAAAGTAGAATGAGAAGGTCTCGGGACACCGTTATACCTATTCTTTTGGTCATTTTTTGGAAAATAGAGGGTGTCAAATCTGAGGCCAGTTAGATTCCAATCAACTGCAGGAGCAACCCCAGATCCAGCTTGTTCTATCACTGACAACAAGATGATCCTTTAGTGGAATGGATCACTGGGTAATTGCCTTCCTCAGAGTTTCCTGAAATGGATATACCTTGATTCTGTGCTGCGGCAAGTTTATCGAGTTTGTAGCAATACAACTCAATACAAATTTAATTGGATTTCAGGCAATAACCTCAAAGTGAAGGTTTAATTGATCAGTGATGGCATCAGATTCAAGAATATGAAAGGGGGAAATGGAAGTTTGCCCGGCCTGGCTCCCAAGAGAACGAGTGCATAAAAGTGTCAGGAAACACTGTTACTGTATCAAAAAATACGTAGTGTAGTGTATGGCAGGAGATCGGATATCTGCTCATAAGTGAAAGACCCAAAAGAAGCCAGAACCCTCTAACTCACCTCATCCATTGTTGGATAAAGGGCAAAAAGCTCAGAATGCCTATCGGCCCTTCGTGCCTCTTCATTCTGTCTGTCGAAGTCGTCTGCGCCAACATGCTGCAACAAATTCTCCAGCCGGGCCTCGGGAGGCAGACTTCTCAGGTCGAAGTCACATGATGTAAGAGTTGTCCGTCCAGAGTCACCACCCAGCACCTTCGGAGGCCGGCAATTTTCCTGTGCCCATGAAAACTAGAGTTAGTACACATTCCAGCATCCAGTAGTTATTGATACTAGTGAGACAACTAACACACCTGTGAAATTGTCACCTTCCCAGAATGTATAAAGGGCATTCCACTTAGGACAGGCTCACTGAGTGACTAGGCCACCCTCCCTGTGGTGTACTAAAGAAAATATGTGCTTCATAGCAATTTTTGAAAACAGCGCAGGGCACGGTATTCCTAGTATTTTGCCGTGAGCTGCGTCCGCGTGCAGCACTTTTTCCAATTCATAATTATTACTTTTTAATCCTTCCTAAAATACTTTGGAGAATTTATAACTTTCCCTAAATTATTCCAGGACAATAGAGAGAATAGTAAAAAAAACTCCTGGAATATTTGGAGGAAAGCTGTTCTTTCCCCAAATATTCTAGTACTTGAATTAGAATAGTGAATTTAACCTTCCAGTGTCTGCCGCGCCCACTACTGCCGTGAGAGCACAGTTCAGGACAAAAAACACAAACAAGCGAAATTCTCAAGTATGGAATCACATTTAAAATGAATATGTACTTCACACTGTAAGATCATAGCCACAGAACATAAGTTATGAACTTTCATTTTCTTAGATGTAATTATGGTGTATTTTGCCTTACACAGCCCTCCATACCAAAAAAGGGCAACCATTTCCCTCAATTATTGTTCACAAGAATACAAATAAAACACATCAAAAGAGACAGAACAAAGATAGAAGAGGTGGATCCCAGCCAACAGAATCAATGTATAAGTGACTATAGAATATCACCAATGCACTCAGCAAAATTTGATTTACGTATGTGTGAACTTAAAAGTTTCACAAATAAGAACAATATTTTTGTGTGTGCATCTATATATCCTCTCATTATTATTTATAAATGGCTACCCATTTTCAAAATTTTAGTTGTTCGCAGATCTGTAACTTTAAAAAAAAAAAATTCCTTTCACCACAACCCTCAATAACCCACACAGAATATTTGGTTTTGAACCTGTAAAACAATTTAGCAACTCTTTTTAGGTCTTGCCTGTGACATCCAATGCATTTCATGCGCTTTCGCTTGTGAGAGATATTGTATACAACAAGGGGCTTGCAGCCCGCCCATTGTTTAACATTCGCTGGCCTCATTGTCACTTCAATATTCTGCCTTCTAATTAACCAGCGCGTGCTGGTTTAACTTCCTCTGATTGCGGATGGAGCATGGACCAAGTACCGATTGCTTCAGATTGATTGCTGTCCTTCTGCTGATCAAGCTGTGATTGAGGTACTACTTTTATTTTTCCTTCTTCCCTGTCATCGTTGTTGAACCTCTTGCCATTTGTAGTTCTGTTTTACTAAGCCACTCACATTTCAAAGAAGCCATTTTCTCCTTTGAAATTATGTTTATTGCAATAACAGAAGTTATCTGTTTTTATCGGCTTCCCAAATGTATTTTTACTAAGACATGGAAATGGGCAAATTATTTTATATTGTAGGAGTTTTTGCCCAATGTCATATATTTTTTCTTATTCACACATGGGGTTATTAACTGATTTTCTCACAATCGCAGGGATTTTGTACTAAGCCCTAAAAAACATTGGCAAAGCCAATAGGTCTCACTTTTGAGACTGTTGAGTCTGCCATTGCCATTTGTTCATGCTGTACGGCATGAGCATTGCCGACTTTGGCAATGATTTGTAGCCATACTATTTAGCAGTGTGGGTGTTGTTCAGCATGGCTAAACATAATTTTAAAAAAGGACTAATAATCATCCGCTGAATTTGCCATGGCTATGTCATAGCGCTTTTAAAAATTAGTTTTAGCCACACTGCATAGCATTGCTGAAGCCAATAGATACCAATAGGTAAGGCCAATGCTTGTTTACCATATTAGCTGCTTCTGTGATAGGGAATTAGGCAACCAGGGTCTGCTCTGAACTAAAGTTTCGAGCTATTTTCAAATAAATGAAGCAGTTGATTGTGCAGGTGTTTCATAGTATTTAAACAGTGAAAAAATGAGCACATTCATTCTTTGCTGCTTTATAAATGTGAAAGATGTCGTGATATATGAGGGGAAAAAACATGTTGTCCCTTTTTTAATTATTTAAAAGGACCATCTGGTGTACGGTGTCACAATATGTTTAAAAACCTGGCAGTCATCAAACAAGGAACATTCTGGAATGCTTTTTGGTGATTGTTAGTGATGAGGTCTGGCAAAGGGAACAGTTATTTTCTCTTCACTCGATGGCCCCTTTAAACCAGCAAAAACCGTAGGCACCTACTACTACAGCTCCTCTTTCCGCCAAAGGTTATTCATGTTTCTGGTTGTCTTTTCGTTGTTATGCGATTATTAAACAGGTGCGGCACATAATCCTTGGAAAGGTTTCAGAATATGTTTCCTCATTTTTGTCCTGTCGTTCAATCTTTAAGTTATCAGGACTAAGAAAAATAGGTTCGCTTCGCTCCAAATACATAAGCAGCACAAATGGGCATAATGTGTTTGCTCTGCCTTTTAGAGTAGTGCAAAGTGTGGGTAATGTGCTGCTTCGGAGAGGCCTGCATGTTCTCAGCACTCCTTGATGAGATGTGCCCTGACGTGCTTCAAGTGATGCTTTTGCATTCTGTAGTGTCACATTAGACCATGCATTACTATTGTGGAAAAAGGGATGATGAACAGAGACCAGACCAAGAAATAACACATGCTGGACAGACAATAACATGTTTGCACACAATTGTTGTACACAATTTTGAATCGTTTCCATTACACTGTGCTGTACATGGCTTGCGAGAGCACGGAAACACCCACTCCCTCTTTCCAATGGACTCATTGGAAAGTAGGGGTGGGCGGAGTTTTTAATTCTGCTGGGAAAATTGGAGGAATTTAGTAATTCTGCTTTACTCTTGTAACAGGGAATTACTAATAAATTCCGCCATTCTGCCGGCGGAATGAATCAGTACTGTTTGGTCTTTAAACAGGGCTGAAAGAGGTGGCAGTCCCTCTGTTTAAAAACACACTGCAGATTAAACTATAATCTGCAGTGATTTTTAAACGTAGAGGGACCGCTCCCTCTTCTGGCCCTGTTTAAAAACCACTGCATGCACTGCTGTGCATACCCTTCAGTGCTCTTACATACTCAGTGTATATATATAAAGGCGCAGAGTATGTTAGGGTGCCAAGAGGTATGCACAGCAGTGCATATCCCTCGGCGCCCTTACATACTCTGCAGTGAATACTGCAGAGTAGGTAAGGGCACCAAGGAGTATTTGGCAGCGCTATTTCTTAGCGCAAAATGCTCCTCACATCCATTTTTGGACGTGAGGGTGCATTTTGCACTAAGAAAATAGCACAAAATGCCTACTCCACCCTGCCAAGGAATTCTGCTAAATCTTGCGGAATTCTGATGCAATTCTGCGGAATACCGCTGAATCAAATTCCAACCACCCTACTGGTAAGTTCCACAAAGTTCACATTTGGAGCCAACACCTCCCTATTGAGTCCATCTAGGCAACTCATTGAGAAGCAGCAATTGATATTGAACCATCTCTGGCAAATAAGATAGGGACAGTAAAATGTACTAAATCCTCACAGAACCAGAGCATGAAAAGATATAATCTACCATACTTGGCCCATCCCTAAATTTCTGTTCTGGGCCATTGGCGGGAGAACCTAATTCAGAGACCTAAGGCC
This sequence comes from Triturus cristatus, assembly GCF_964204655.1. Taxonomy (NCBI): domain Eukaryota; kingdom Metazoa; phylum Chordata; class Amphibia; order Caudata; family Salamandridae; genus Triturus; species Triturus cristatus. The sequence continues at coordinate 861,404,432 of NC_140581.1, forward strand.
ATTCAATTCTATGGTGCCCTTCTCCTGTACAAACCGGAGTCATGGCGGAAAGTGTTGCAGCTATTATCTATCTAATTAGAGTCATATTAGCTTATTAGCAAGAACCTTTTGTCAAAGGAAACAATAAGTCAGTGATGTACAGGACTATGTTTTCCTTGATTAGGCCAAACAAGGCCTGAATTAGGTCTTGCTTTTTGGAGAAGAGGAAATGTATATCACGTGTTTATATTTTTCTTTCTCGCATAATGCAGCAAAATGTATATGGATGCTTTGTGATGACATGCTGTTCTCAAAGAACTTCAGTGGAAGCCTTTAGTTACTTTTTAAAGCTCTTCCTGATCATTCACTATAGGATATTCGTTTATGACGCTCTTCATTGTTTATGTAACAATTTGTTTTGACACTTCCGTTGACTTTAGATTAAAGTGAGCTTATTATTATTATTCATATAGAGGGATAGTGCAGGATGGTGGAATTATATGATGTTTAATAATGCTGTATTGTGATTGGACAACCAGTTTGTGCATTTGCTCACCTCGTACCGGCTGTATGATTTCCATTGGTTTCCTCTGTAAAATGTATTAGAAAAAGCCATAATTGTGGGGGTGAGCTAGGATCTTTTGGGTCTCTACAAGGGATGCTGTCTGTTTCTCTATTGATCTGCTGCACACCCTGGAGTTAGTCTATTTTCAGGACTGTGCTCATGCTTCATCAACTTTAAAGGCTAGGAGCCTTTATGGCAATTTGTTTCTGAGCACTATAACTAATTTATTGAGGGTAATTATATTTTTGCCTTCTGTATTGCACTTTAATATTTTAATAGACATTCATGGTTTTATAATTTACTGATCACAAGCCTTTCTTGAGTCTATCCTTATTTATTGACAGTTATTTGGAATGATGTTGTGAATCTCATATTTCCTCATCTATTCTTGAGGACAACACTGTCCCCCACCCCACATTGGCACTATGACTACCATAGATTTTCTGAGAGACTGCACAGGCAAAAACATGTCACAAATAATGCAACTGCCACTCTTTGTTGCTTTACGCTTTAGGCTCTCAAGTTTACCTGATAGCTCTGGCTGCAGTAGTCCAATGGTTCATCAAACTCAAATGTTTGTTTTGGAAGAGGCTTGGAGAATTCTCGCCGGGAGCCATTTCTGGAAAAACAGGAATTACGAGCATGTCCTTGGTTTCTAAGGGACAGAAAAAAATCATAATAGTGCATGTAATGTCAACTCTTGTTTAGATATCTAAGTGTTCACAAGTATTACAGTTGGTAAAATGAATATCTGTATAAACTACTTCATATTACGGAATGAGAGGGCTATTTTTCTTAAATTCAATAAAAGCAACATTTTTAAAGGCCTTGTGTTAGATCAGTCAGCCCAAACTTTTTGTCTGCACCCCTTCTCTTTTTGCTGATCTCATTTTTGCTGGCCGTAGGCCTCTGTGCACTTTACCAATGCTAACCAATGTTAAAGTGCATACACTCACTCCTTAAAACATGGTTACATTGGCTTATCCCCACCTGGCATATATTTAATTTACTTAGTAGTATTGTGCCACCCACTTAAGTAGCCCTTTGAACCAGTAGCCCTTTGAACCATGCAGCCTGTGTGTGCAGTTTTTAACTGCCATTTCAAAATAAACCTTTAGCTAGGCCCAAACCTTAATTTCTTATGCATATAAGTCACCCCTAGGGTAGACCCCAAACAACCCACAGGGCAGGGTATAATGTTTTTAAAAAATAGGACATGTAATTCTAAGTTTTACATGTCCTATCAGTGAAAAACTCTTAAAATGTGTTTAATTTGAGGCATAACTCTCCCATAGGATAACATTAGAGTAACCGTATCAAAGTTAATAAACTGCAACTTCCAAATGGGAACACGTAACCAGCTCATATTTGGTGTTTTTGGAATTGTAATGACAAATCCTCATTTTCCCATTGACACAGAATGGGCAAAACCCTTTGATGCATCTGGCTCTTAGTGTCTCTCAGCCTGCCTCTGGATCATATAAACGGGTGTATCTGACAGTTGGCCTTTGTTTATTCAGGGGAGGGCAGAGCTGGACACAGCCTTACTTACACTTGATAAGGCTGTGTTATTTTCCACACAAAGGGCTGCATACCCCCTGTAGGTAGCCTGGAGCCTGGACAGGAGAGGCAGGAAACCTGTGCACTTCAAAGGGTTACCTCTAGAAACTTCTCTCAATTCAAAGGAGGAACCTGGTATAAATATATTGGACCTCAGAAACCAACTCTTCATTACACTACTGGACCCATGGATTCTGCCAGGAAGAAGCCTATACCCACCCTCCAATCGTGTAAGTTTTTAATCTTTCTTATTCTTTTCACTCCACGTCCAGAGTGTGACTACAAGTCCCGCCTCCCACCCGGACTCATGCTGTGAAACAAAATTGAACATCACGTAAGCAATTAGATTGGCTCTCGCGATGTTCACAATTTCACTTGATACATTTACCCTCGATTCTCCATCACAACCCAAGCATTTTATTTTATTTTATTTTACGCCTCCTACAGATCGGCCATAATACAGTGCTGACCATCAATGTGAAGGCCATATACTTTTGTCGCTTTGCCGTATCACCCCACAAAAAACAGGGTGTATCACTTTATCGGCACAATTAGCGATAGCGCTAAAGAGCACCACATGCCTTTAGATTCTGAACACGGGCAAATACTAATGAATTTTGCTACCCGCAGTTCCAAGGACATGGAAATCCCCACCATGTGTGTGCATGAAATTTCCTCACGACACGTGTGTGATTTAGCTCATGCCTGTTCTTGTGCAAATATATATGTATGATGTGAATCTCTGTTTGTTTGTTCTGTATTGTCCTTTTTTCATTTCAACAGAACTGAACCTCTCAGAAATTGCTGAAGGGTAAACGCAACCGTAAGTTTCAAAGCGGTTTCTGATCCCACAGGTTAGGGTACGCCTTAGCGTGCGTACACCGCCGTGGTGGTCTCACTTTAGGTCCTGACGAATGCTTCGTGCACTGACGCAAGAAGCAGAAACATGTTGACCACTCCTTTCACTATGCACTTGATTTAGGACGTAGCTGGTCTAATTATCACCAGTTCATACCGTCCGCCACACCATTTTAACTGTGTCCAGTTTACCATTATTAAATTCATTATTGGTTGAAACTGCGACATATTTTAAACTTACACTATCACTCTTTGCACTGCACCCACACACAAAAAACCTGCTCCGCTGTAATTCAGGCGTCGTAGCACACCGGGGAGACACTCGGTCTCTCCGGTGGGAACCCAATGATGAAGCATGTCACCAACTAGGTTGGTGAGTGAGGGTTCTTTTAAAAACATAGTGATTCACTCTTCTTATCTTCCCTGCACTTGTTCACATTTGATGGACACACTCTTTTGTTGTTGATTTATAAATATATTGGACCTCAGAAACCAACTCTTCATTACACTACTGGACCCATGGATTCTGCCAGGAAGAAGGACTGGTGTGCTGCTGAAAGGACTACCACTCTGCTGGACTGCTGCTCTGAAGTATAATTTGAGACTCCTCGAGTTGTGCACAATAGCATGCCGTTTGCATGAGTTTGGTCAGGACTGGCTCTCTGGACTACCTACCCTTGTGAACCGGCACACGAGGGTAGTTCTGATTGGGGTAATCGCTAAATAAATCACAAATCAATACCGAAACTAAGGTGTGTGTGATTGGGAGAAAATCAATGAACCTGTGCATTAAAACTCCATTCACAAAGTAGATTAGGTTGATATCGGTTCCTGACGAATAGCTACTAGATCATTGTTATGACAACACGGAATCTAGAAACATGTTGACCTATAGCTATTTAAGATAACTAAAGTCTAATACATAGCACCACACATTTTTAATATAGGTAAGAGGACTTGTTCATAAAAGTTTTTCCTGAGAAGTACCCCTTTTCCTATTTTTAATTTCACACTTTCACACCTTAAAAACAATCTGCTCCTCAAGTCCCCACACCGCACTTCACTAATAGGCGGACAAGAAGCTCTCCGGCAAAGTTCAGGGTGTCCGTCGTGCATAGCAGCACCAGCCCGATGAGGAGCAAACACCCTAGGATGAAGCATGACACCTATCCAGGTGTGTCAGGGCATTTGATTCTTGTAAATACATATATTCATGCACATGGGTGTTCTGGTATGCACACTTATGAATGAACCTGTGCATTCCAATGTAAACTGTAGTGCTATATGCATTTATATACATTTTGAGATCATGTGGTGACCATTGGCTCCATGTTGTTTTAACTGCATTTTGTGAACACGGTTTCATCTTATGTCTGTCTGAGCCTGCCTTTCTTCTGCGGATGCAAACAGGCTGGGTTACTTGCATACACACAGAAATATGTCTGCTTTAAATTTCACTGAGCGGGAGAGATAAGGCTAGAACAGAGAGTGGGAGCTACGTAGCCCAAGAATGAGAGTGTGAATAAGGTATAGAATAGAGTATAAAGACAGAGACCTCTTAGCTTTTTGACAAAAACTCTTCTCAGGGGTGGACGCACCGCCTGGAAATTGTGTCCCAGTTGAAGACTAAAGCCAAGACTGTCACCTGGGTTCCTCCGGTTGTGGTGGCAGGATGATGCAAGATAAATAGCCGGTGAAATATTCCATGTTCTAATTACTCTTTTTTTGTGTGTATGCAGTTATCTTTCTATGCATTTATTCTTGTGTATTCAAATTTACTATATGCCTTTATTCTACATGTGCATTATTGCTATTTGATACATGGGCACTTGCTGGAATAAATATTGCTTTTTACTTGGCAAATCAGTGTGGAGCTTTATCTACATTGTATCTTGGTATGCTATAGTGTTCAGAGTCTTATTTTGAAGGGTGTTCACGTTGTATTCTGGTGTTTTAAAGTCTTGCTCAGGTGTTCTGAAGGGAAAGCAAGAGGAAACAACAATTTCAATGCGGTCATCACAACGCGTTACCATTACAACGTGGTTGTAATAACGCAAGTGCTGTTACAACGCATGACCATCACAACGCAAATTTTTACTACACATAAGTCTTTAAAATGAATGTCTTTACAAAGAATTTCATTGGAAAGGCATGAATAGTAAATGCATATGCATTTCAAATGTAAGTATGGGGTTGGTTTTTTGGTTTTGGGATCGCAAGGGGAATTTTAGGGTTTAGGGTGGGTATGGGTTTTGGGGTGGCAAAGGTTATTTTAGGGTTTAGGGTGGATATTGGTTTGAAGTGACAAGGGTAATTTTAGGGTTCAGGGTGGGTAGGGGTTTTGTGGTGGCAAGGGTAATTTTAGGGTTTTAGGGAGGGTATGGGTTGTGGGATTTGAAGAAAATGTGCATATATATATATAAGGATTTTATATAAGTGTATATATAAACATATTTATATATATATATATATATATTATCTACTGGCGGTCGCCAGTAGATAGTTATAGTTAGGACCGTGTTTCCATAGGAAATCCGCAACATTCTATTTGGAATAACTTTGGCGCCGGTTGACGAATCCTCGCGAAATTTTCAAAATAGGTGGGGCGCTCCGCTCCGCTCCTACCCTGAAAGTCTCGGGGGGATTCGTCAAGCGGGGGCTGAGAAAAAAGGGGGGTCCCAAAACGCGTTTTCCCCATGCAATTTTCCATAGGGACCTTTAGTCCAAGGTACAGCCCGAACGGCTGAACAGAATTACTTGAAATTTGGCAGAGAGGTAGTCCTCAGCTCAGGGAAGTGCCTTTTGCAGGTCTGGTGTCAATCTGATCAGTAGTTCCTGAGAAAATCAAAAGTAAAATCATATATATATGTGGGCGGAGCCTAACCACACATCTCATCCTGAGATCTGATTGGCTGTCAGCACTTCATCCAAGAAGTGTTGGCAGCCATCTTGGGACCAATATACATGATAGCACCTCATTAAAAAGCATTGCAGTTAATAGAAGGTTTTAAGACTTTAGTTACATTATAAATCATTTGTTGATGGTACCCATTTTAGGAACTTTGGTATGTTCTAAGGTGATTTCACCATGTGAAAAAGCCTTCTGCTGGGATATCATGATTGAGAGAAAAATATTTTCTCATGCTTTTCCCACAGAGGTTTGGAAGGTGATCTATAAGCTAAACTGAGAGCTTATTTTCTGTAAATTCACATTATCTTTCTCAGTCATGTGAGAATGAAGTCTGACATTCTCAGAAAAACATGTACATCCAACAAGGGCAGAGACTGTCAGTTGATTCCTTTGTGTTCTACTGCAGCTTCCCAGAGTGTTCCAAAGAACAACTAGAGCGCTAACAGTCCTACTTATGATAAACGTATGGCACACCTGAAGCCATCTTGCTTGGATTAAAGTGGTAACTCTTAAAACATTTAATTTAAAAAGGAACAAAATGAGGGGGTTCATTTTTCCATAACAAGTATGATTAGTGCTGCAGAAAGAAAAACTAGGGCACATTTTGACTTCTGAAATCCTCTTTTATTTCATTTAAAAATTCTGACATGCAGACTGAAACATGCACTTTCAATACCAGCAGCAGTTTTTCCTGGTGAGCAGTAGCTTTACTACAGTGATCTAATGAGCAAAAAGAGTGCTAACATTCTGAATTTATGGCAAATGTGTGACACATCTGAATGCCATCTTGATGGAATCAAGGTAAAAAACTGAAAGTATTTCCTACTGAGGAGACTGCAGTAAATGAGGAAATTAGGAAACTTCATAACAAATAAGTCTCCCAAGATGGCCACCAGAGACAAAAGAGCCCAAATGTAGCCCAAATATCACCCAGATGTAGCCCAAGTATAGCCCAATGACAGAATGTCCCAGAGTGTTCTTAAAAACAACTAGAGCGCTTACTGTCTTCATTATGACAAAAGTATGGCACACCTGAAGCCATCTTGATTGGAATGAACTGGTAACACTTAAAACATTTAATTTAAAAAGGAACACAATGAGGGGGTTCATTTTGCCATAGAAATTATGATTAATGCTGAAGAAAGAAAATGAGGGCACATTTTGAGTGACTTCTCAAATCCTCTTCTATTTCATTAAAAAATTCTGACATGCAGACTGAAACATGCACTTTTAATACCAGGAGCAGACTTCCATGGTGAACAGTAGTTTTACTACAGTGATCTAATGAGCAACTAGAGTGCTAACTTTCAGAATTTATGGCAAATGTGTGACATATCTGAATACCTTCATGATGGAATCAAAGTAAAAAACTGAAAGCATTTCCTACTGAGGAGACTGCAGTACATGAGGAAATTAGGAAACTTCATAACAAATAAATCTCCCAAGATGGCCACTGGAGACAAAAGAGCCCAAATGTAGCCCAAAATCACCCAAATGTAGCCCAAATATAGCCCAATGACAGAAGTGTGCAAAACACTTATTATTTTGTGTTTTTGCAGTGTTATATAGTGCAGACTTGTCAGGTATTGGAGTGCTTTACATGAGCATTGGTTACATCACACAAGAACAAATTCATTTTGGTTGTAGACATGGGGAGACTAAGTGATTTGACCAGAATCACAGAATGTCGAGCTGAAGCAGAAACTCCAACCTGGTTCCCCAGTTGCAAAGTCTGCAGTTCTGGAAGTAACACCGCATCCTCTCCCCTAAGTGCAACATTTAATCAAGTGGTCAACTGGATAAAAAAACATAAAGATAACAAATAATTTAAAAGTGCTTTGTCGGTATTTGAAAACTCAGAAAATATGTCCTTATTTTAGTCTTTTAGAGCACTAACCATAATTTTGATGCCAATAAGACCCTCTCATATATGTAATTTCTAAAGGAAATGCTCTAGGTATTACAGTTTGGATTACATCAAGATGACGTCAGGCGTTCCACACTTTTGTAATAAATATAGAATGTTAGCAATCTAGTTGTTCATTAGGATACTGTTGAGAGGCAGAGGCCAGGGGCACGGACTCTGAAAATTGAAGGCAGGTAGGAGGGTGCAAAGGCAACAATTTAACCACACTGAGCAGGCAGGAAGGGCCGTGGCAGCACAACAGACTATGGAGGGCAGTGGAAAGGGGGGCAGGGGCAACAAACCAACAATACAGGACTTGCAAGAGAGGCTGTGGCAATGTAATAGACCATTGTGGGCAGAAGGAAGAGGCAATGGTAGTACAACCATACATGCCGACAGACCCGATTCAGCCAGGAAACGTCCAATGTTTTTAAGCTCAAATGGGCTTTATTTGATCTGTCTCCTGTCTACAATCTCCTCTTTTTCAATGTAACTCAAAGGGGGAAATCAATACCCCAGTTTTTTTTCAAAATCTCCCTCTTACCAAGTTCAAAATGTTCGCAAGTATGGTACATTGGACCATGGAAGGAAATGGGGTAGGGACATGGACTTGGATAACAGAGGACAGGAGGGACATGGAGAGGTGCACCAAACTGACCCTGCAGGGCAGGCATCAGGGTTTGCAGCAGCACAATACACCACACAGGGCATGCGGGACGGGAGTGCAGCACAACAATCCATAGAAAGCAAGAGGGAGGGGACAGGACCATGCACATGGACAACAGAGAACAGAGGGGCAAGAGGCAATGGTAGCTAGCTGACCATAATGGACAGACAGGAGAGAAAGCTGCAGCATAACAGACCATAAAGGGCAGGAGGGACGGATCAGGGGCATTACAATGGAACAGACAAGCCAGGAGGGAGGGAGTAGGGGTCTGCACATGTAAACAGAGGGCAGGGGGCAAGGGGGCAGGGCAGGAGCAGCAAGATAGCCATGGAGGTCAGGCAGGATGGGCACTAGAAGCAAGACACACCATGAAGAGCAACAGTGAGACTGTGATGGCATACAAACAGACCATGGAGGGAAGGTGGGAGGGGGTCAGGGCCAGCTAACTGACCACACAGGGAAGGTGGGAGGGGCCATGGCAGCACAGAAGACCATGCATGGCAAATGGGAGGGTTAGTGGCAGCACAATGGCTATGATGGGCAAGAAGGAGGGTGCAGGGGCATGCACAAAGGACAATGGAGGATAGAAGGGAGGGTCAGGACCTGTGCACAGACAAGAAAGTTCAGGGGAAGGGGCCTCACAACAGACCGCACGGGGCAGGCAGGAGGAGCAGTTGCAGCACAACAGACCAGGGAGGGCAGAAGGGTGTGGCAGGACAATGGACCATGTAGGACAGGAGGAAGAGGATAGGGGCATGGCATGTGGACAGGCAGGGTGGAGGTGGCAGGGACAGGTTACAGTCATCTGACAATGCTAGGCAGGTGGGAGGGGAGTGGCAGCTCAACAGAACACTCAGAGTAGATAGGAGTGGCAGGTCCATGGAACATGGTGGGCAAAAAGGATGGAGCAGGGGCATGCACAAAGACATCGGAGGGCAGGGGGAAGGAGAATAGGGGCAGCAAGCTAAGCACAGAGTTTAAGCCGGAGGTCAATGATGGGGCATAGAATTGGGCAATGGAGTGCAGGAGGAGGGGACTGGTACATCATACTAAATTGAGGGCAGTGGCAGCACATTAGACCATGCATGGCAGGAGGGAGGAGGCTAGTCCATGGATTCACACAACAGAGGATAGGGAGGAGGGGGATGGGGCAGCAAGCTAACTGTTCAGAGAAGGCGGGTATTAGAAACTTTATTGTTTTTAAAACGTGTGTCTGTGCGAACTACTTAAAATATGAACAAGTATGCAGCATAATCTCACTTTTATTCAGGAAGAAGAGGACGTTTGTTACTGTGACTCCAGGCTCACTTGGCAGAAACACCCCCTGACCCTCCACCCCCTATCGCAAAATGTAATGCCCGTGAAAAGGGTAGGTGAACACAGTGTTATATAGAACATAGTCCCGAGAGCACGATTGAAAATGAAAACTAGATATAGTGTATGGTATAAACTATGCACCAAAAAGTGTGATATAAGATGAACCGGGCGTGAAATATAATATGCAATACATTGTGCGCAATGACAGATTCATTGGAGAGCGCGTGATAGCACAGGCACTAGCACGTGCTAGGCGATGTGCGCCTTGGAGTGTAATATGCACAGTGCAGTGTTGTGTAACCTAACTAGTCTCTAAAGTTGTAATATAAAATATGTGCTGGGGAGTGTAACGTTGCATATGCACTGTGACAAAGATATGGATCCCAGATTGTAATATGTATGGCATAGCACTGTGCGTTATAACATAGGCATCGAGGAAGGCACATTAGATGGGGCAATATAACCCGTGCGAAGACAAGTGTGGCATGACATATTCACAGGGTGGTGTTACAGTGCACATGGGCTAGAGAGTGTCATAGCATATGCACTAGCTGGTGGAATACAACACAGAGGTGTGTGGCACTCGGCAGGCAATGGTGGGTGTAACACAGCATTGGGCTCTGCCAGGAGCACGCTGTGACTCTCAAGTGATGTTCGTCCCCTTTCCAGAGAGTAAAATAAAAAGTATTACACATCCGGCAGTGGATGTGTGTTTTATTAACCGTGAGGGGGGTTTCTTACATAGTTTTGGTCGAATTTTTGTCGAATCTCCTTTGAATGGCTTGGTGTGCATGTGTATTAAACGTGCCGTCAATAGCTACCCATGTTTGTATAAATAAACGACAAGGGTGTCTACCGGGATTAGGCACGGTAGGGCATCAGACATGTCAGAGCTTCACTAGTGGTGTAAATACATTCCACATGGATACATTGTATGCATAGTCGCCTTTTAATGAATATCACTCAAATCGTCATGGTGATAGGTACGTACGGTTTGTCCAGCATGTCCTAGGTGTGTCTATAAATATATATATTTTAAAAATAATAAAAAACAGTGGCCGGCACTGGGGATTGGGATCAAAAAAATATAATTAGGAGACAGGCCCTGGGGGATGGGGTCATCAGGGCCAATAAATTAGAATAAGAAGGGGACCCACACAGCCCCCCTTCTTAAAAAATTTAAATAAATAAAAGACTGGCATCGTGCCGGAGGCCACGCCCCCTCCTTGCAGCACTCTGCAAACGCGCCCCCTGGCGAGTTGTAAGTTGGGGAATTAATTCCTCTTCAATACTGAGGGTCCCTGAGGGCCAACTAGCCCAACAGACATCTCCAGTATGCGCCAGGGAGCTGCGCTGCAGACAGGTGTTCTGAGGCCAAGCCCCTTTTTACACCTCTCTGCAACGTAGCTCTGTGGCGCTTACTGGAGGTACCTAGTGGTCTAGTTTGACCCTAGGGACCCTTAGGATTCAAGGGGACTTAATCTCTCAACTTAGAACAGCCAATGGGCGCGTTTACACAGTGGTGAAGGGAGGGGACGGGGCCTGAGGTGACGTGTGCAAACACGCACTATGGCACGTTTTAAATTGGCGATATAGTTTGCCTTCAATACTGAGGGCCCCTGGGGGCTAACTAGCCCACCAAGTGCTTCCAGTAAGCGCCACTGAGCTGCATTGCAGAGAGGTGGTCCAGGCTGTGCCACTTTTTACACCTCTCTGCAACGCAGCTCTGTGGCACTTACTGGAGGTACCTAGTGGGCTAGTTGGACCCTAGGGACCCTCAGGATTCAAATGAACTTAATCTCCCAACTAAAAATGGACACAGGGCATGTTTACACAGTGGTGAAGGGAGGGACGGGGCCTGAGTTAACGTGTGCAAAAACGCCCTGTGGCCTGTTTTAAGAGGTAGTTTTAATCCCCCTGCCCTATTATATACTAGGGGCTTACAGAGGAGGTCATGCTAATCACAGGGGGACCCCAACGCATAATGTTCCCTAGTGTATGTAGGTGTTTTCACTGTATTCTAAGTGCCTTTTAACATAGCACTGGCTCTAGGACTGGTTAGTCAGACTCAGTTACCACCAGTATCCGTCTGAAAAAGTTGAGGGTACAGGATGATTTTGCAACAAGGATTCTTTCTGCTCTTCTTTTTGTTCTTTCTGCACGTTATCCTTCTTCCTGCACTTTTCTTCGTCTTTGAGGACTTCTGTTGCTTCTTTCTGCACTTCTTTTTTTTCTTTCTGTGCATTTTTTCTTCTTTCTTCACATGTCCTATCTCTGTAGGCATAGTTAGAAATTAGCATTTAAAAAACATTTGAAATTCACAGAAAAAACCATAGGTTTCAGGCACGTTATAGTTAGGAATTAGCATTTAAAAAACCTCAGAAATTCACTGAAAAAACCATAGGTTTCAGGGGTGTTATAGTTAGCTGGACTTTTCACTTGTACAAAACCATTGAAATTCCCCCGTTATAGTTTAATCCTTTTTGTTTCTGTTGTATCCTGGGCCTTAGGGTATTTTTTCGGTCCTCTATGATAAACCCCAATTCTTCAGATGGGGTAAAACTGGCAGAGTTGGTTATTCCTTCATTTGAAAGACTGCCTTCATCTGATTCACCACTGCTTACCAGAGAACTTGCATCTGTATCAGTCAAAACTATAGCATTGTCGTCATTTTGTGTTTGGGTTATTGGTGCTTTTTGACCCAGAGCTTGTTTTTTCACAGTTTCAAACTTTCTGGAGAAAGTGAATATTTTTCCCATCTCATAATCCTTCTTGTCCCTCGCAAATTTGAAAATTTTTCGCTCCTTGATGACAGTCTCATGTTTATCTAAACGTTTCTTAATGTCCTCTTTTCCTTTTTTGATAACATCTTGTTGATCCATGGTTTCAAGTTCCTGATTAAGTTTATCTATTTGTTTGACTATTTCCGCTCTGTCAATTTCCGCGTACTTTATTAGTATGCATACCATGTTCATTGATGCATCAAGATTGTTTGTGGCCCATTCTTGTAGCATCAGGGGGTTGGGGTTTTCAAACGATGGTGCAATTAGGACCCGCAACCCCCTTGGAACTCTTCCTGCCTCTTTGTACTTCTGCAGGGATTTTCCTTCCCACCATTTTGTTAGTTCCGTGCGTTGTAGTTTCTCCAATTTCCTCAAAAGTACTTGGACATTTTGTTTTTCCCCATTATCGGTATTTGGAACGCTCTTAGTGTTTATATTGCTGCTTTCTGGTACATTTAAATACAGTGCGTCCGCAGCTGCCTCGCGGTCACGGAGCACGTCTGCTGCTGTAGCCATCACGGCGTTTTCCGTATGGAACTTGTATTGTGCACTATTTGCCGAAGAGTATATATGCTTTTACTCCGCTCGGCTCGTGTTGCCTGTTTTGGACTGTGTTAAATCTCTTCACCCTCTTAAATGTCACTATTTGTAGACACTGTTCAATGTAATTGCATGCGCGCGGCTCACCTCAGAACGCCCCGGTTTCACCTCGGTCAGTCCTCCGACTCCAAAGTAATTCCCGCGTTGCTCCTACGAGGTTTCGCCGTAGCACACAGCAATCAGCAATCAGTTGTCGTATCTCTCATGTGACTTCAGGGGGGCTGGCTCTCAATACTCCTTCCGAGTTCCTCCACAAATCGCGAACGCGATGTTTGTTACCATGAGCCAGTCGCTTTCCGAAGAGGGGTCCGTATGTGGCGGTTGTAACAAAATATATATATATATATATATATATATATATTCACTTAAAAAACCATAGGTTTCAGGCACGTTATAGTTAGGAATTAGCATTTAAAAAACCTTGCAAATTCACTTAAAAAACCATAGGTTTCACACATGTTATAGTTAGGTGGACATTTCACTCGTAAAAAACCAATGAAATTCCACCGTTATAGTTAGTTCAGATAACTATAACACGCGCGCCCGCAATCCAGTGCTCATGACGTCACATATTTCATCACTCATGACATGGTCAGTGGCATCACTCATGACATCACTGATGACATCATCCTTGTGATAGAGTGGCGGTCGCGCGAGTTATAGTTATCTGAACTAACTATAACGGTGGAATTTCATTGGTTTTTTACGAGTGAAATGTCCACCTGACTATAACATGTGTGAAACCTATGGTTTTTTAAGTGAATTTGCAAGGTTTTTTAAATGCTAATTCCTAACTATAACGTGCCTGAAACCTATGGTTTTTTAAGTGAATTTGTACGGTTTTTTAAATGCTAATTTTTTTTAAACTTATTTTTTTTTAATGGTTTTGCACCCTGCGCGCACCCCGCGTTTAAAAAAAAAAATGTTTTTTCACCCTTCGGGGTCCTTTAGGGACCCCCTGACAAAGGCTAGGGGGTCAGGAACTCTCTACCCTGCCCCCTTTTCACGTTTGCCACCTCTCTTTTTCACTCTCGCACCCACAACAAACAAAATGGCAGCCGACACTTCCTGATTTCGACCGATTCGAACGTTGACTGACATGTAACCACCAATCAGAATTACGCTCGCGCATGTTTAAATGCAATTTTCTCAGGAACTACTGAACAGATTGACTCCATATATACAAAAGCCACTTCCCTGACCTGAGGACTACCTCTCTGCCAACTTTCAAGTAATTCTGTTCAGCCGTTCGGGCTGTACCTTCGACTAAAGGTCCTATGGGAAAATGCATGGGGAAAACGCGTTTTGGGACCCCCCTTTTTTCTCGGCCCCCGCTTGACGAATCACCCCGAGACTTTCAGGGTAGGAGCTGAGCGGAGCGCCCCATTAGTTTTGAAAATTTCGCGAGGATTCGTCAACCGGCGCCAAAGTTATTCAAAATAGAATTTTCAGATTTCCTATGGAAACACGGTCCTAACTACTATAATATATATATATATATATATATATATATTCACTGAAAAAAACATAGGTTTCACACATGTTATAGTTAGCGGAAATTTTACTGATAAAAAACCAGTGAAATTCCCCCGTTATAGTTAGTGCAGGCAACTATAACTCACGCGACCGCAATCCTCTGCTGATGCTAATACTGTATTTAGACACTTATTTGCCCATGTCTTCTTCCATACATTTTTAGCTATACATATATTACAAATATTTTTTTTTCATAAAGACACATATGTCATCAGCAGAAGATTGCGGTCGCGTGAGTTATAGTTGCCTGCACTAACTATAACGGGGGAATTTCACTGGTTTTTTATCAGTAAAATTTCCGCTAACTATAACATGTGTGAAACCTATGGTTTTTTCAGTGAATTTGCAAGGTTTTTTAAATGCTAATTCCTAACTATAACATGTGTGAAACCTATGGTTTTTTCAGTGAATTTGTACGGTTTTTTAAATGCTAAGTTACTTTACGCCATTCGTGGCGTGCGCGCCCACTTAACGCAGTTCGTTCCGTGCGCGCACGGTAAGCACGCGGTGCGCTTCGCGCACCGTGCGCCCACTTTACGCAGTTAGTGCCGTGCACGCACGGTGGGCACGCGGTGCGCTACGCGCACCGCGTGCCCACGTTACGCTAGATGGGCCAGATACGCACGATGCGCTTCGCGCACCGTGCGCACATGGAGGACATATGATGCACTTCGTTTTGAAAGGTAATATTTTAATTTTTCGTAATTTTTATAATACATTCACAAATGGTGCCCTTCGGGCACCATTTGCACACGGGGTGGAGAGAGTGTGGATAATTTATTATTTTATAATTTTTGTTTAAAATATTGTGGTTTTTCACACCTCTAATAAGCCCTGCACATTTGCTGGCCTGCGGCCACCAAAAGCACAGGGAGTGGGGAGAGTGTGGATAGTGTTTTTTTTATTACATTGTTTACCGTACGCGTACGGTAAGCGTAATCTGCGAAATTAGCGAAAAAATAAAAATTCCATTTTTGGCCTTGGGGGGTCTTTGGGGACTCCCTCAACATGGCTATGTGTGTGGGAGCTGTCTAAACAGCCCCTTTACATGTTTATTGGTTTTATTTAACAACCTAACTCTCAGTGCGAGAGAGAAAATGGCGGCCGCCGCTTCCTGGTTTCGGCCGATTCGAATGTTTACTAAGATCTAAGAGCCAATCAGAATCGCGCTTGCGCACGCCACCGTACGCGTACGGTAAGCTTACGGTAAGCGTACCGTAAGCTGGCTCAGATATATATATTGATTTAAAGGCTATTTTCTCAAAATCTACTGAACAGATTTACACCAAACCTACAAAAGGCACTTCCTTGACCTGAGGACTACCTCTCTGCCAAATTTCTAGTAATTCTGTTCAGCCGTTCGGGCTGTAGCCCTGTCTAAAGGTCCTATGGAAAAATGCATGGGAAAAACGCGTTTTGGGACCCCCCTTTTATCTCAGCCCCCGCTTGACGAATCCCCCCGAGACTTTCAGGGTAGGAGCGGAGCGTAGCGCCCCACCTATTTTTGAGAAATTCGCGAGGATTCGTCGACCGGCGCCAAAGTTATTTCAAATAGAATGTTGCGGTTTTCCTATGGAAAAGGGGTCCTAACTATAACTACCTACTGGCGACCGCCAGTAGGTAATATATATATATATATATATATATATATATATATATATATATATATCAAAGGAAACACGCGTTCAAACTACAACGCGATACAGGCCACACCAGCAGTGCTTAGAAAATTTCCTTTTATTAAAAAGACCAACAGGCATGACGCGTTTCGAGTCCAACAACTCTTCCTCATATGCCACTTGCTGAAATGTCAGTGGGTTTGTTTGGATTTAAAAAACGTAACTTTTAAAGACATTGAAAAGGGACCAATGTCCATTGCTTCCAGTTTAAAGGGACAGTTCTTTGAAAGTTTCTTGTTTGTAATTTTCTCCGAATTACACAGGTATAACAAAGGTGAGTACACGTTTTCTTTTAAGGTCATCATTTGACCCCCAAATGGTATCATTATCATAGTTTTCCTTTGTTATGTAATTTTGTTTGTCTTTCATCATGTCATAAGGGACCACATTTCCCACAGTGCTTCATTACTGTCCTTTATAATTATTCTGGTTTTCAAAGTCGATTTTGGCAAAATCGCACTTAATCCATGGTGTACCGAGTGCAACACCTGCTTTCAAACGGATAATTCCATACCTCAGTCACGATGAATCAGTAGAATCTCGCTACCACTGAACCTTCGTACAGCTTTGCATTCGCCTTTCAAAGTCATTAATTCAAGCACCGAGTGCTAAAGACAGATTCCTCTGCAAATCCTGGCTGTTGAAAGGGTCCATTCCCCAAGTTCAGGCGGGCCTCACCGAGCGGCCCTTCCATGGTAAACTTTCGTTCCTGTTCACTTTCGCAGCCGGAGGGCACTCCCAAAGAAAGCTCCAAACTTTAAACGATTTCCCTGACAAATGGAGCGCCTCTTCCTCGCGGATCTGGGCCCGTTTTGAGGTGTGTCAGACACCTCTATAGTATCAAAGGAAACACGCGTTCAAACTACAACGCGATACAGGCCACACCAGCAGTGCTTAGAAAATTTCCTTTTATTAAAAAGACCAACAGGCATGACGCGTTTCGAGTCCAACAACTCTTCCTCATATGCCACTTGCTGAAATGTCAGTGGGTTCGTTTGGATTTAAAAAACGTAACTTTTAAAGACATTGAAAAGGGACCAATGTCCATTGCTTTCAGTTTAAAGGGACAGTTCTTTGAAAGTTTCTTGTTTGTAATTTTCTCCGAATTACACAGGTATAACAAAGGTGAGTACACGTTTTCTTTTAAGGTCATCATTTGACCCCCAAATGGTATCATTATCATAGTTTTCCTTTGTTATGTAATTTTGTTTGTCTTTCATCATGTCATAAGGGACCACATTTCCCACAGTGCTTCATTACTGTCCTTTATAATTATTCTGGTTTTCAAAGTCGATTTTGGCAAAATCGCACTTAATCCATGGTGTACCGAGTGCAACACCTGCTTTCAAACGGATAATTCCATACCTCAGTCACGATGAATCAGTAGAATCTCGCTACCACTGAACCTTCGTACAGCTTTGCATTCGCCTTTCAAAGTCATTAGTTCAAGCACCGAGTGCTAAGGACAGATTCCTCTGCAAATCCTGGCTGTTGAAAGGGTCCATTCCCCAAGTTCAGGCGGGCCTCACCGAGCGGCCCTTCCATGGTAAACTTTCGTTCCTGTTCACTTTCGCAGCCGGAGGGCACTCCCAAAGAAAGCTCCAAACTTTAAACGATTTCCCTGACAATATATATATATTTCAAAATTCCAAAGTTAAGTACGCTCTCAGGCTTCAAGACAACACTTCCAAGTGTAAATGCGACCAGGTTTATTCCCCAACGCGTTTCAACTGCATCCGCAGCCTTGTTCACGTGAATACAGTGCAACAAAAACAAACGAGCACCTATATGCAGCGGACATCACGTCATCGGCAACAACATAGTGATAGGACATTGTTCTCAAAGTTTGGCGGCCATGTTGTCGTTCCAAGTTACAATCACATTGTGGTATACGGCAAAGTTTACAGACTAATTCATATTCAAATGTCCCTGTGATTCTGGTGCAAGCCAAACAGAATAGCGGATCCAACTGTATTGTAATATTCACAGTATAGGTACCTACAAAGACGCTTTCCGATAGCGGATTGTAAAGCAATCTGAGCATAGTTTAAAGTGCTATAGTAAATACAAAAAACATTGATGTGTACGTACGTGATCATACAAAGCACCTTGACAGTCCATATTCATATGCTCATTAGAACAAAGGTCAACAAAAATCGGACATTCTTTTGTCATTTCAGACGTGGTTAAATGTTTGAGCCTTAATGTGATAAAATGCACAGTGCATATCTACCAAAGTGCTGCAAATAAAAACATGTTAGAGGGAAGTGAATAAATAGCAATGTGCTCATTTCTTACTGGTTTGCTCTAATCACGTTTAGTGCAGAGTAGTCCGAATATCACCACCAGAATGCTGTAGGTACAATGTAATTAGCGTAAAAGTGCTGTAGTATTGGACATGCTAGATTTGGACAATATTTGGCCTAGTGCTCAGTTGAAAACGCCCCTTTTTACACTTCTCTGCAACGCAGCTCTGTGGCACTTACTGGAGGTACCTGGTGGGCTAGTTGGACCCAAGGGACCCTCAGGATTCAAGGGGACTTAATACCCCAACTTACAACGTGCCAGAGGGCCCGTTTGCACAGTGGTCAAGGGACGGGATGGGGCCTGATGTGACAAGGGTGCAAACGTGCCCCGTGGCGCATTTTAGGTTGGGAAATTAAGTCCCCTTGAATCCCGAGGGTCCCTGGGGCCCAACTAGCCCACCGGGTATCTCCAGTAAGCGCCACAGAGCTGCGTTGCAGAGAGGTGTAAAAAAGGGCGTGCCCTTGGACCACCTCTCTGCAATGCAGCCCTGTGGCGCTTACGGGAGGTACCTGGTGGGCTAGTTGGCCCCCAGGGACCCTCAGGATTCAAAGGGACTTAATCCCCCAACTTAAAACACGCCCCGCCCCCTCTCTTCACCACTGTGCAAACGCACCCAGTGGCACATTTTAAGTTGGGGGATTAAGACCCCTTGAACCCTGAGGGTCCCTGGGGCCCAACTGGTCCCTGGGGTTCAACTAGCCCACCAGGTACCTACAGTAAGCACCACAGAGCTGTGTTGCAGAGAGGTTGTCAGAGGCCATGCCCCTTTTTTCACCTCTGTGCAACGCAACTCTGTTGTGCTTACTGAAGGTACCTGGTGGGCTAGTTGGCCCCCAGGGACCCTCAGGATAAAAGAGGACTTAATCCCCCCAACTTAAAACGCACCACGCAGCGTGTTTGCACATTTGTCACATCAGGCCCCGCCCCCTGCCTTCACCACTGTGCAAATGCGCCACGTGGCTCGTTTTAAGTTGGGGGATTAAGTCCCCTTAAACCCTGAAGGTCCCTGGGGTCCAACTAGCCCACCAGGTACCTCCAGTAGGCGCCACAGAGCTGAGTTGCAGAGAGATGTAAAAAGGGGCGTGGCCTGGGACCACCTCTCTGCAATGCAGCCCTGTGGTGCTTACTGGAGTTACCTGGTGGGCTAGTTGGCCCCCAGGGACCCACAAGATTGAAGGGGAATTCATTCCCCAAATTAAAACGCGTCACAGGGCATGTGTGCACACATGTTACATCAGGCCCCACCCCCTCCCTTCACCACTGTGCAAAGGCGCCACGTGACTCGTTTTAAGTTGAGGGATTAAGTCCCCTTAAATCCTGAGGGTCCCTGGGGTCCAACTAGCCCACCAGGTATCTCCAGTAAACGCCACAGAGCTGCGTTACAGAGAGGTGTCAAAAGGGGCGTGGCCTCGGACCACTACTCTGCAACGCAGCCCAGTGGATCCTACTGGAGGTACTTGGTGGGCTAGTTGGCCCCGAAGGAATTGGCATGTTTTGAAGACAGACGTAATCCTCGGGAAAGATATACCACCAGTCCTAAAGACATGTTGGTTCACAGCCATTTGTAATGGAGTACAGAAAAGAAGGGTACTATCAAGGAAGTGAAGGGTTATTTTCCCTGTGGAAAATGTAAGGTCTGTATCAATAGCAAAAAGGCCTTAAAGTATGAAATATGGGGGGGTTAAAAAATGCAGAGCTGTAACCAAATTTATGACATGCCAGACTGTCTATTCAGTATATTGCCTAGTGTGCCCATGTGGATTGAGATATATAGGTAGTACAATTCATCCCATGAAAATCCACATATTAGAACATATGCGAGCAATAGCTAAGAGAGATTTTTCTTACCCAGTGGCCAGGCACTTTGCCAATAAACAACAAAGTAACATGGATCTGCAACAATACTTTGGAATTGATTATGTACCAGTGCATATAAGAGGAAGTGATAGAATCTTGAAGCTGCGTAGATTGGAGTCCCGCTATATCATTGATCTGCAAACAAGAGCCCCTAAAGGGTTGAATAGTGGGGAGGAACTAGCAGTTCACCTCGGGAATTAATCAGAGGGCAAAAAGGAATACCATAAGACAGGAATAAGGGCCGATACATGGCAATAAGACTGACTTTTTTGTAGAATACACAATGCGAAAATGATAAAATGTTTTATTGCAACATTGGGATGAATTTTGCTGATACACGGCTTAATAGCAAGGGAACATAATGAATTATGTTTAGCCAACATTGTTTCAACAATATAATAGCCTCTCTCGATAAACGGCGATATATCATTTTAACAATCCAATGATGATGAAATTGATTCGAATAGATCAAATGATTGAAATAATTTGTTTTTTTAATAGCATTGATGATAAAGATAATATATGATCAAGAATACTAAACCATGTTAAAATGGCGCTTATATTGCAAAACGGAAGGTTGTCCTTTTCCAATGTTGCATATGTAATGAAGTGTTTATTTAATAATGGTGGCTTCCGGTGTGACTAGAAAACAGCAACGAAGGAGCAATCTGAAACACTTCTGTTGCGTTGCCAATAAACTTCCGCAACTGCCCCCGCGAGTGCCCTCTTTGTTTTTTGAAACAAAGGAAAAGGAGCTTGGATAAATATTGCAGGCGCACTTCCGCTTTTGCAACACATGTCCTTAAGTGCTCCGTTCACGGTGCACTAAGAAGCGTATATATATATATATATATATATATATATATATATATATATATATTTTTTTTTTTTGTTTCCCAATGTGCCTTTGCGCATAGGAGCGCACTCGACATCACTTCAGCACACAGGCTTAGAAATGCAGCCCGACTGTCTGTTCCATCTTAAATTGATTAGCCAACGCGTTTCAGGGTTCCACGACCCCTTCTTCCTGGGCTCAACATCGGACATTCAAAAAAGCTCGCAGTTGTTGCATTTCCGGTTTTTTATTGGTCTCATGGCCCTCAGTGGGCGTATACATAGTGTAAAGTGCATTATGGGACACAAAGTCCGACCACGAGGATAATTGTTCCTTTTGTAAGTTCAAATGCCCAAGTTGTATTTATTCTCTTTGTTACCTTAGTAGGCGATGTTACGGGCAGGCAGGCTCAGTAAGCAGAAGTGATGTGCTGATCCAACTCTGAGGGTTCAGATGGCAGCCTCGTTCAGTGCGCCACCTGTGTCTAGTGCCGCTGACGATGATGCAGCTCCCCACGGCCGGACCGCCGTGCCAACAATTTTTTCCAATGTGCCTTTGCGCATAGGAGCGCACTCGACATCACTTCAGCACACAGGCTTAGAAATGCAGCCCGACTGTCTGTTCCATCTTAAATTGATTAGCCAACGCGTTTCAGGGTTCCACGACCCCTTCTTCCTGGGCTCAACATCGGACATTCAAAAAAGCTCGCAGTTGTTGCATTTCCGTTTTTTTATTGGTCTCATGGCCCTCAGTGGGCGTATACATAGTAAAAAGTGCATTATGGGACACAAAGTCTGACCACGAGGATAATTGTTCCTTTTGTAAGTTCAAATGCCCAAGTTGTATTTATTCTCTTTGTTACCTTAGTAGGCGATGTTACGGGCAGGCAGGCTCAGTAAGCAGAAGTGATGTGCTGATCCAACTCTGAGGGTTCAGATGGCAGCCTCGTTCAGTGCGCCACCTGTGTCTAGTGCCGCTGACGATGGTGCAGCTCCCCACGGCCAGGACCGCCGTGCCAACAATTTTTTCCAATGTGCCTTTGCGCATAGGAGCGCACTCGACATCACTTTAGCACACAGGCTTAGAAATGCAGACCGACTGTCTGTTCCATCTTAAATTGATTAGCCAACGCGTTTCAGGGTTCCACGACCCCTTCTTCCTGGGCTCAACATCGGACATTCAAAACAGCTCGCAGTTGTTGCATTTCCGGTTTTTTATTGGTCTCATGGCCCTCAGTGGGCGTATACATAGTGTAAAGTGCATTATGGGACACAAAGTCCGACCACGAGGATAATTGTTCCTTTTGTAAGTTCAAATGCCCAAGTTGTATTTATTCTCTTTGTTACCTTAGTAGGCGATGTTACGGGCAGGCAGGCTCAGTAAGCAGAAGTGATGTGCTGATCCAACTCTGAGGGTTCAGATGGCAGCCTCGTTCAGTGCGCCACCTGTGTCTAGTGCCGCTGACGATGGTGCAGCTCCCCACGGCCGGACCGCCGTGCCAACAATTTTTTTCCAATGTGCCTTTGCGCATAGGAGCGCACTCGACATCACTTCAGCACACAGGCTTAGAAATGCAGCCCGATTGTCTTCCAGTGTAAAGTGCATTATGGGACACAAAGTCCCACTGAGGGCCATGAGTCCGATGTTGAGCCCAGGAAGAAGGGGTCGTGGAACTCTGAAACGCTTTGGCTAATCAATTTAAGATGGAACAGACAGTCGGGCTGCATTTCTAAGCCGGTGTGCTGAAGTGATGTCGAGTGCGCTCCTATGCGCAAAGGCACATTGGAAAAAAATTGTTGGCACGGCGGTCCGGCCGTGGGGAGCTGCACCATCGTCAGCGGCACTAGACACAGGTGGCGCACTGAACGAGGCTGCCATCTGAACCCTCAGAGTTGGATCAGCACATCACTTCTGCTTACTGAGCCTGCCTGCCCGTAACATCGCCTACTAAGGTAACAAAGAGAATAAATACAACTTGGGCATTTGAACTTACAAAAGGAACAATTATCCTCGTGGTCGGACTTTGTGTCCCATAATGCACTTTACACTATGTATACGCCCACTGAGGGCCATGAGACCAATAAAAAACCGGAAATGCAACAACTGCGAGCTTTTTTGAATGTCCGATGTTGAGCCCAGGAAGAAGGGGTCGTGGAACCCTGAAACGCGTTGGCTAATCAATTTAAGATGGAACAGACAGTCGGGCTGCATTTCTAAGCCTGTGTGCTGAAGTGATGTCGAGTGCGCTCCTATGCGCAAAGGCACATTGGAAAAAAATTGTTGGCACGGCGGTCCGGCCGTGGGGAGCTGCACCATCGTCAGCGGCACTAGACACAGGTGGCGCACTGAACGAGGCTGCCATCTGAACCCTCAGAGTTGGATCAGCACATCACTTCTGCTTACTGAGCCTGCCTGCCCGTAACATCGCCTACTAAGGTAACAAAGAGAATAAATACAACTTGGGCATTTGAACTTACAAAAGGAACAATTATCCTCGTGGTCGGACTTTGTGTCCCATAATGCACTTTACACTATGTATACGCCCACTGAGGGCCATGAGACCAATAAAAAACCGGAAATGCAACAACTGCGAGCTTTTTTGAATGTCCGATGTTGAGCCCAGGAAGAAGGGGTCGTGGAACCCTGAAACGCGTTGGCTAATCAATTTAAGATGGAACAGACAGTCGGGCTGCATTTCTAAGCCGGTGTGCTGAAGTGATGTCGAGTGCGCTCCTATGCGCAAAGGCACATTGGAAAAAAATTGTTGGCTCGGCGGTCCGGCCGTGGGGAGCTGCACCATCGTCAGCGGCACTAGACACAGGTGGCGCACTGAACGAGGCTGCCATCTGAACCCTCAGAGTTGGATCAGCACATCACTTCTGCTTACTGAGCCTGCCTGCCCGTAACATCGCCTACTAAGGTAACAAAGAGAATAAATACAACCTGGGCATTTGAACTTACAAAAGGAACAATTATCCTCGTGGTCGGACTTTGTGTCCCATAATGCACTTTACACTATGTATACGCCCACTGAGGGCCATGAGACCTATAAAAAACCGGAAATGCAACAACTGCGAGCTTTTTTGAATGTCCGATGTTGAGCCCAGGAAGAAGGGGTCGTGGAACCCTGAAACGCGTTAGCTAATCAATTTAAGATGGAACAGACAGTCGGGCTGCATTTCTAAGCCTGTGTGCTGAAGTGATGTCGAGTGCGCTCCTATGCGCAAAGGCACATTGGAAAAAAATTGTTGGCTCGGCGGTCCGGCCGTGGGGAGCTGCACCATCGTCAGCGGCACTAGACACAGGTGGCGCACTGAACGAGGCTGCCATCTGAACCCTCAGAGTTGGATCAGCACATCACTTCTGCTTACTGAGCCTGCCTGCCCGTAACATCGCCTACTAAAGTAACAAAGAGATTAAATACAACTTGGGCATTTGAACTTACAAAAGGAACAATTATCCTCGTGGTCGGACTTTGTGTCCCATAATGCACTTTACACTATGTATACGCCCACTGAGGGCCATGAGACCAATAAAAAACCGGAAATGCAACAACTGCGAGCTTTTTTGAATGTCCGATGTTGAGCCCAGGAAGAAGGGGTCGTGGAACCCTGAAACGCGTTGGCTAATCAATTTAAGATGGAACAGACAGTCGGGCTGCATTTCTAAGCCTGTGTGCTGAAGTGATGTCGAGTGCGCTCCTATGCGCAAAGGCACATTGGAAAAAAAAAAATATATATATATATAGCATTTATACTTACCTGTACAATGCTTACATTTTGAAACTTAACTTTGATCATGCAGATGCTTTTACCAGTCATGCTATTACAATGAAATTCGTTGTTAAGGCATGTGTTGTAAAGGCATATGCGTCATGAAACTTTGCGTTGTAATGGCAACACGTAACAGCACTTGCGTTGTTACAACTGCGTTGTAATTGCATAGGTTCTAATGGCATGCGTTGTGCTGTCAAACAACTGAAAGCAAGACATGCACAAATTTGAATTTTGCACTATTTACTAGCAAGGGCCTGATTCACAAATGTAAATTCGGATATAAATATGAGTTTACAACCTAATTTACCCAACTTACACCTGTGTGGACTTCTCAACACCTGCAAATCGCATTCAATGGGCGGGCCTCCATACATTTCTTTTTCCAGTCTAAAAGGGTCAGACATTTGCTACAACACAGAACTGGCATAAATTCCTTTTCAAGGTGGGAAGGGGAATGAAACACTCCCAGTTTTGGGGAAGGTATAGTGGAAGAGGGATCTCCATGGAGAAAAATATATTTCCTGTAGAAGTTTTTTTTTTAAACATGCACTTGCATAGGCGATCCTATTCTTTCTTTGCGCAGTTCTATAATATGTAGAGTTCTGCACTTAGGGGATGGGGCTCAATAGTGAAATCAGAAGACTTTGCAGGAATCCTCATAAAAACCTGTGCCTGGTTCAGCTTTCTGTGGATTCTTAGGTTGTTTTTATGAATTCAAGAAAGTAATAAAGGTCTTATTACGAGTCTGTGTTCCAACCTCCCAAACACCGCATCCGCGGCCGCCAGTAACCCACAGTGCTGGCGGTCTTGAGACTGCCATATTATGAGGTTGTATTCCTCAGGGTGAAGATGCTGCTGGGTAGGGGGACCTGGAGAAAGGGATCCACATCGACATGGGCTGGGAAGGACAAGAAAGGGGTGAGTTTGCACCCCAAATCCTTTGTTCCCACACTGCGGTTGGCTTGTTGGAAATCCATATTGTAATGCGGATGATGGCATTACGCCTCTGTACCACCCTATAGAGGCTGTGTTCACCCAACCACAGTCCTGACAGTTGGTTGTGTGCTGACGGTGCCGGCGGTCCAGCTGTGGTCTTTTCACAGGCAACACTACCAACTCATAATGCGGTGGTTGGACCGCCAAACTCGTAATAAGGCCCTAAATCTGCAAACATATGTATTATACCTAACTGTTAAATGTATAAGAGTAGTTCTGGTGACATCAGAAACCACACGGCTGAAGGTTGAGTGGTTTATAAATGCCACTGTAACCCTGAGATTTTGGGGTAGTTATACTGAAAAAGCTGTTTTACTCAAATTGCAGCTAAAATACGTAATAGGTGCAATTAGAATATTTAGGCTTATCTTCACCAATAAATTGTTGATAAAACATTGGACATTGGTGAGGGCCAAAGTATGTATGTGATTCAGTGGCAGCAGTGTTTACCACGTAATTATGTCTTGACATTTGCCAAATAATTTGCTGAATAATTTATAAAAATGTTACTTCAGGCTAAAACGGATGAAAATAATACTATTAGAAAGTAGGCCACACAATGTGCATGTTTCCACATAGTTAGGAAAACCTTACTGCATCATTTGTCCCTCCACGTCACATAATCCTGGTAGCCTAGACAAATGTAAATGCTCAGCAGAGTGCCTCTGGGGGTAACATTATGATGACAAAATACGTATTTCAAAAGGAGCTGTGAAACATTTCCCAACTTCACATTTCACTGTGAATTATGGGCATTATTACCACTAGATGTTGTGCAATTAAAGCATCTATATATCTCTCTATCTATCTATCTATTACATACAGGCAACAATCACCAGTGCATAGTTATAGTTCATTTTTGATTTTCCTGTAACTGTTGACCCCCATTAACCGATTTGCACCATATCACGCAATCGATTGGCATAATCAGCTAATGTCAGCCTTGCTAATTTTCATACCAATTTGTAAAGGGGAAAAAAGGAAAGCAGGGTGAAAAAAGAAAAATATTTTAATTTTAGTGCCCATAGAAAATGTTTCTTTTGTCTTCAGCCTAAACCGCTTTTAGGATTTACACCATAATTTGCATGAAAGTAGAACTTTACTCAGAAAGTGCACTTCTTTTGGTTTGGTGTAAATCCATTCAGAATTTTCTGATATACAAGTATTTTTTACAAAAATTGCAAACCACGCTGTAAATTATTAAAAGTTTTGCATAAAATGGCCTTTCTCTTCGAAGCTAGAAATGTAAAAAAAAAAAGGAATCCCATTGGATAAGGGAACCTTTACTCCCATTATCCCTTTTGGAACTGCGCCTACAGACATGGAAATGCATTTCTATGAGATCAGGTTGGCCACTGCAAGGACTTCTCAGTCCATGGCCATTTCAGGACGCGAGGCAAGGTGCAGCATCTGATCACAAAAAGAGAAAAAGCATATAATATAATGTGGCAGGGTGAGATCACCCTGACTCCCTAGCCACATTTAGGGTGCAAGTAACTTTTAATAAAATGTTTTTAAAAAATACAAAAGTCACAGGAATCGCAGCTCCATGTCTCACGCTCGGCAGGGAGTGAGAGAAGGACTCTTCTGCGGTGACTAGTATGGAATTCCAACAGACTGGACAAAGCCAGGAAGCAGGAGAAATCAGTCAGGAACAGTCTTTGCTGATAGACACTAAAAGGATGGTGTTGGCGGACCAACAATTTCAAGGGCTGGTGATGCTGAACATACAGGATGGAATCCCTGGCTGGGAATGTTTTACACAGTGATTGCCCAAAAGTTCACGTGCACTTTACACGACCAGGTCCTGCAGAGCGGACATCCAGGAATGCACTTATTCAGCACCAGTGGCGTGATGAAACACCTTGGCGGATGGATCCGAGCGAGTTCTCCCACGCGAGATGCAGGGACAGCGACAGGATGAAGTGTAGGAGGAAACCCTTCCATCATAAGTCCTCTAAGCAGCAGATGAAGAAAAAGGCTGCAGAATGCAGGTGTTCCTCACGTACTGCCATAAACGCAAAAATATAATTTGCGCCCTCTAATGTAGGAAATAAGTCATCACTTGAAACACACACCAAAAGGATGTTTGCAAAACCGAAGAAGAGTTAAAAAACAAAGTTTAAGAAAATAGCTCAAAAAGTTTAGGAAACAAAAAGTAAAATGACGTGCAGTGGGAGTTAACTTTCAGAAAACCCCTCAGAGCACAGCTAAATGACGTGCAGCAGGGCCGTCTGTGCCAAGATGGGTGCAGGACCTGGCTGGAAGCAGTCAGATCAGAATACAAATACCATGGAGTTAAAAAGCAAGATGTAATGTGCAAAGTGAAACAAATTATTACAATTATATTTTTTTCCATGATTCACGAAGACAATAATCAGTACACCTGCTATTATTGATAGAAAGGTATATAATTTGAATTTAAAGAGTGATTTGTATCTTTGGGTGGCTGATTAAAAAGAAAGCAGTAAAACTACACTTGGAGATTTACATCTACGTCTGATTGTAGATTTACTACTTTTTAGATTTGAAATATATTTCTAGTAATCTGCACGGAAATCTGTATTAGGCATAGGTTTACATTCAGATTTTTAGAAAGTCCTTCGATTTTCCAATCAGGATCCTATTCTACCTGTACAGACTTTTCCGTAACGGAGAACTCTGCACAGAGATAATTGGATCCCCTATGCAATTGCATTTTGTCTTCACATGGAAAGCGTTTTTCCCAATGGAGAAACTTCTTCCGCAACACCCCGTCCAAATTTGGGATTTTTCATTCCTCTTCCTACCCTGGAAAGATCTCCTCATTCATAAATGGTCTTATGTCTGCCAAGAAACTTATGTTTATGGCTAGGTTTTCTTTTGTGAAAAGGCTGTACCAGGGCCAGAATGGCTACTGGGTTTTTGGGTAGGCTGTCAGGGTGGGGGTTAGTTTCACTGCTGTGGGGGGGCATTTCTTTGCTGGGGACCTCCCTGCACATTCCTATTTGCAGTCCTTATAAATAAACAATGCAAAAACAAATGGTTTGAAAGTGTGCTTAACCCCTTCAATGCGCATGACGGAGCGGTTCCGTCATGCGCGTCGGTTGCGCTGTGCGCATGACGGAACCGCTCCGTCACGGCCCCGCCCGCTCAATAGAACCTTCAGCACGGCGCGGTAATCCACGCCGCGCTGAAGGGGTTAAAGCATACTTTAAAACAAATTGTTTCTGCTTGGTTTTTTTAGAAGTTATTAGAAATTGGGTATCTGGTTGACAGGTATGCACCCTGTGCAAGCAGGAACCACAATCCTAGTCGGGGTAAGTCAGATACACATGGTCTCCAACCTTTTCTGTAGTGAGAGCTACGTCTGCTCAAGGAAGGTCTTCCCGAGCTACTAGTAAATTTTATACCTGTAAAATAGTGACTACAACTACACTATGACCACCCAAAGCAAGATTTTCAGTAGTTACCACCCAAGTATACCAAGTGCGGTTACCAGCAGAAATGCTGGGAGAAAGTTCTTCAGGACGGGGGGAGGGGAGGCAACCTAGGGTGAGGTACAGTCAGGATACAGCCCCTGGGGAAGACCTGCCTGCAGGGGATATAAATAACCCTCATTGCACCAGGGTCGAAACGTCGACACTCTTCCCCCCGTGGGCCTGTACCCGATATCATCCCAGCCTGCATTTTCACAGATGAATCTTCTCTGTGCCCATCAGAAAATCATGAAATGAATATTTGTAAGGCCTATCTGTAAAACTGGTGCCACTATGAACCATATCCAGTTTTACTAATGATACCAGAATGTTTAATTGATTGGTTATTGAATTTGCCTTTTGGATTCCCCTCCTTTATATCTGTCCTACCTCATGAGCACTTTCCTTTTTCACATTCCCCTTGGAGCAACCTCTTTCTCTATTTGAAGCATTTAATATGGTGATCTGTTCTAAAAGTAACTAAATAATTAACAGTCACTATTGGAGCGATATTTTGTGCCTTTGTGTCTTTTGAGGATATACTTGTTTGCATTGTAAAGAAAATGGTGGTACATTAATGATACAATGCTAATTCTATATGTACCAGATGCCCTTTGACTAATTAATGTTTTTCATATCTGAATTGTAGCTTTAAAGAAGTCTAGGACCGTTGTTTCCTATACCAATCTATACCCAGGTTCATGGACAATTGTGAGTTACCCCATTATATCATAATGGATGGATGGATAGCTCCACATATGCCTGGATTACCATAATTATGCCATTGGCACTATTATGTCAGGAATGGACGCAATTATGCCAGATATAACACTCTTATGATGGGGCTAGCATATATATTTGGCGGTTCTTGCCACCAGGCATAGTTTCAGGAAGCAATAGTGTTTATTATGGGCACACACATAAATGTTGATGAATCTCTTAATTTTCTCTGGTCTGTATCATACCCTGTTCTCCTCAGGTCTTGAGATGATCATGCGTCTAACTGACACATTTTCACTCAGACTCCTGCAGTCCCGCACTTTGGTGGGTCAGCACTGATTACAGCTCAGGCTACTGCTGCCATACTTTTTTGATGGTGCACTGTTCACACACATGTTGTGACTGATAAAAGAGGGACTACAACATGGTCAATCTCCTTGTGGCTTAACTATACAGACTGTCATGTAGCAGATCCTATAAGCTGGCACACTGTGTGTTTGAGTGTTAGTATGAGTTACTGTGATACGTTTGGCTGGCTGTCACTCTGGGTCTTGAGATGATCAGTGCTGCCTTCTTTAATAGGCACCTACTCTGAAATTGATTCTGGGCTTGACTTCACCTCAGAGAGCTACTTTGAAGGTACTGGCGAGCTACCAGTAGCTCCCGAGCTACTCGTTGGAGACCCCTGCTTTAAATTAACCTGGGATCACCCTCTGGTAGGCTTAATGTAAGAGCCAATGCGTAAAGAATTTGTGCAACAATCCAAACCGTAACAGTGAAAACACCACAAAAAGACTCCACGTGATTTTAAAAATACAAGAAAACCAAAATGACAACAATCCAATGAGTAGAATTTGAGATATTAATGTTAAAGATTAAAAAGGAAAATAGAGCTAGAAGCAATAGGCGCCTATGGGGTTATCTGGTTGTGTTGGACTGGGGCAGTGAAGAGTTCAGACTGACCATGATGGACAGCTGGCCGGATACCGGAGTTATACAAGGGCCTCTGAGCAAAGTACTTTGATCCTAGTCGCAACAGTGAGATGCAGGGTGCAGCCGGGTGATGCGTCGGTGTCGATCCTGCAGTGGAGGTGATGCATTAATTTTCTTCTTGCAGTGGTTGTGAGGCACCATTTCTGAAGACGATGAGCAACAAGGTTCTGTAGACGATGTGCCGGGTTTCTCCACGCAGTTGAGGGGATGCATCAATCTTCCCACAGGGCAGCGGCAACGATCCCAATGGGTTGGTTCTATAGGCGAAGCGCTGGTTTCGAGTGCAATGCACCGATTCTGCTCCTGCAACAGTGACGATGCATCGGTTCTGTTTCCTGCAGTCACGAGATGTGTCAGCTCGACTAGAACAAGCTAATGGGTCCACTTTCAATGAACCAGGCACAGGACCAGGTGGTGGGACCTTGATATCCCTGAGTTTCAGAAACAAGACGCAACCCAACAAGCCCTTCTAGATCACTCTGTATTCAAACAGAGTCCAGTTCTTCCTCAGCCGAGGAAGAGGGCAGCAGGTAGCAGGGCAGCAAAGCTGACAAGTAGTTCTTCCAGAGAAGCAGTCCAGCTGAGTGACAGTCCTTGTAGCAGCACAGCAGTCCTTCTTCCTGACAAGAGTTTCTTTACAGGTCAAGAAGTGTCTAATTTGTTGGGGTCATAGAACCAGTACTTATACCCAGCTGTGCCCTTGAAGTGGGGGTGACTTGAAAGAAGGGTCTTTGAAGTGCACAGAGGTCCTTTTAGCCTAGCCCTGGCTCCAGACTCACTAGAGGGGGGTAGCCAGCCCTTTGTGTGGGGACAGGAGACTGCCTATTAGGTGTAAATGTCAGCTCTACCCTCTCATCCTGCCCAGGATGAGCCACCAGAATGCAGATGGACACTCAGACACACCTAACCTTCCTTTGTGGGTGGCTGTCTAGAGTAATAGCAGTAAGTCAAGCTGTCACCCAGCCCAGGCGGATATTGGGGACAGGCTGCAGTCACACAGAGCTTTAGGAGCAGAGAAGTGGCAACTTTCTAAAAGTGGCATTTCTAAAATAGTAATGTTAAATACAGCTTTCCCAGTAAAGACGATTTATCAGTGTCATTCCAACGATATAAAACATGACAGAGTTACTCCTTCTCAATCAGGAATTACAGCTTAAAAGTGTAATAAGGAATTCTCAATGTTGATCTATGAGAGGAGTAGGCCTCAGAGTAGTGAAAAATGTATTAAGTGTGTTTCGCAACCAGGAAATGCAAAACTTAAAAGTACATGCCCTACCTTTTACTTACATAGCACCCTGCACTATGGGCTACATAGGCTCTACCTTAGGGGTGCCTTATGTGTAATAAAAGTGAAATTTTAGGCTTGGCAAGGTTTTTTTTTAGGCCAAGTCGATATGGCAGTAAAACTGCTAACACAGGCGCTGCTGTGGCAGGCCTAAGACATGTTTAAAAGGCTACTTGTGTGGGTGGCACAATCAGTGCTGCAGGTCCACTAGAAGCATTAAATGTACAGGCCCTGCAAACCTGTAGTGCACTGTACTAGGAACTTACAGGTAAATTAAATGTGCCAATTGTGGATACAACAATCAAACCATGATTTAGGGGAGAAGCACATGCACTTTAGCACTGGCTAGCAGTGGTTTAAAGTTAGCAAAAACAAGATCAGCAAAAAGGGGAGGAGGAAGGCAAAAGGTTTTGGGGTGACTCTGGAGAAAGGGCCATTTCCCACACAAGGGCTGCAAGTAGGAAGGTTATTTGGGTCAAAAGGTATTTTGGAGTTCATATTTGGATATGGAGTCTTCCTCAATACTGAAGTAGTCACTGGTGGCGATCATTTAATAACTCGTTCCTCTTTGAAAAATATTAGTGTCAGACGTAGCTTACCCCATATTGACATTTCACTCAAAACTAGTGCAAAAATGGGTAAATACCCTTTATAACACGGCCAGATCCACACATTACCTTTACCATGCTTCCATTACAATGCATGCGTCTTTATCACACATTTTTTTTTACCACAAATATGCCTTATTCACACATGCCTTTACAATGAAAATGTAAGTATGTTTAGAGTTTAGGGTGGGCATGGGTCTTTGGGTGGCAAGAGTATTTTTAGGGTTAAGGGTAGGTATTGTTTTTTTGATGGTAAGGGTATTTTTAGGGTTCAGGGTGGGTATGGGGTTTTGGGTGGCATGGATATGTTTAGGGTTTAGGGTGGATATAGATCTTAGGGTGGCAAGGGCATTTTTAAGGGTTAGGGTGGGTATGGATTTTGGGCGGCAAGGGTATTTTTAGGGTTTAGGGTGGGCATGGGGTTTTGGGTGGCAAGGGTATTATTAGGGGTTTGGGTAGGTACAGGTCTTTGGGTGGCAAGGGAATTTGTAAGGGTTAGGGTGGGCATGGGTATTTGGGTGGCAAGGGTATTTTTAGGCATAGAGTTATAAAGAGTTAATACTTACCTGTAAAATACTTACATTTTCGTGGTAATAGCATGTATGGTAAAGGCATTCGTGGGACCGCTATACAACTGCTAAAATGTCATGAAATGAAAATAAGAAACAAAGATCAAGCCCTCTCACAAGAACATCCTTCGCAATTGCAGATGATAAATACGACTAAAGGGAAGAATGGGTGGGAATTAATTTGAATAATTCTCAGTAGAAACCTATGGTTTTCACCATAGATTCGAGCAGCATAAAACTGAGGCAGCACCAGAATCTGCTGTACAATATATGCAGTACTGTGTCATTTTCTGTCATGAGTGACCATAACAGCACAACAGAGCTATGAATACCTAATTTAAGCCTCTCCACTAATGTTATGACTCTAACATGGTGAGGGTAGAAAATGGAAAGCAATTATTGTTGCAGATGAATTATCTTCTTAAAGGTCGTTTCAATGCAAAGGGCACACAAGCTGTGGTTTATGGCATCCATGCTTGATAGTGGGTGTATGGAGCCCCCTGCTGGAGAGCTTAATTCATGAACACGTTGAACATGGATGCAATGCACATGAGAGCCAAAAAAGAGGACAGAAAATAGACTTTACCTAAGGTGTAAAAGTACCTTGGTACAGGTCTAGTAATGGGTTCTCCAAAGCAGCATGGCAAATAAAATTGCACCTCCTTGGTCAGGTTCAGATCCAAAGTGTGGAAGTGGTATAGCGGAGTGGTCTAAGAT
The DNA here is from genome assembly GCF_964204655.1 of Triturus cristatus. Lineage (NCBI taxonomy): Eukaryota > Metazoa > Chordata > Amphibia > Caudata > Salamandridae > Triturus > Triturus cristatus. Next base: position 861,438,914 of record NC_140581.1, read on the forward strand.
GTCGGTCGGAACTAGGGCCTTCAAATAAGTGGTTTGAGAAAACTAGTATACCAAAAGTGATAACAAGTATAGTTCCATTTTTTGGGAGTTAAGCGAAATAACTATGACTTTCTATAGACAATATTAACATCTTCTTCACGAACCATCGTGGATTCAGCTTTGCATTTTTGAATATTCAAGTACAATGCTCTGTGTATATTTCAGTTAGCTCCAGGCCTATGGTTCTTGATGTAAAAACTAATACGATTACCTATGCCAGATTTTTGCAATCATGCATTTATAGGGAGGAATACAAGTAAAACAAATGATCTAGTTCATTGCGGATTACGCAGTATTCCAGAACCAGGGAATAAAGGGTCAAATCCATTGCACTGCCTTAATGTAAAACTCTTCTCTCCAGTGAGAATCTTTAGGGCACAGATCAAATAAACCTAATCTACATCTCTGCTTGGTGCAAGTGTATATTTAATGCTACTTCACACAGCTGTGTGGTTTATTTATGAATTTACTTGAAAGTAATCAATACACAAAGTAAAAACTACAAAATGTGGATATGAGAGCATAAAATTCCACAAATTAAAAATATGTTCCTGTAGTTTGAGGAGTTTGTTTTTTGTTACTTTCTTTCAAGGAGGTGTTCAGCCCGTACGTTTAGATTTCTCCCATGACCTTCGGCCTCTTACCATGCACCAAAAGGTAGTGGAGCTCTGTACATTGTCAAAGGAAAGTGTGAAAAGAAAGTCTTCAACTCTTTTCTAAATGTGAGTAGCAATGGGGAGGTCCTGATGCATGCATACAGAGATGCTGTTCCAGATCCTGGGTGCATAGATGGAAAAGGGCTGTTGTGTTGTTTTTTCTTTTTTACACTTCTTAGTTTTTAGTCTGATAGTGTCCTGGCTTCAGGTGTGCCAAAAACCTCCAGAGATGGTGAGCCTGTCTGCAAGGTAAGTGTGGGGGCTGGTTGTGATGACTTTGTAAACGATGCAACTAGTTTTTGAAGATGGTGTGGGCTGGCAAGAGTAGCCAGTTGAGTTCCATCAGGATGGTGGGTGATGTGATCATATTTCTTCAGGTTTCGGATGAGATGTGTGGCGGTGTGTAGCATGCACCTATGGGATGCCAATGTGGAGTCTGAGAGAACATGGAGTAGGGCATTACCACCATCCAGATGCGAGAGTACAAGGGCTTGAGCAGCAGCTCCAAAGTTACTTTTCTGGAAGGAATAGTTTGACTTTCTTTAGAAGAGAGATCTGGCACAAGGCCTTCTTTGTTTTTTTTGGCAATGTTTCCAAGGAGAATTCAAAGGATTTGGCATTTGGTGAGAGTTGGCGGCTCAAAACCATCAAGGCTCATATCATTGAGCCAGGTTTGTACTGTATCTTGTTTGTTATGCTTGGCAAATAATAAGAATTCTGTCTTGGTTGGGGTGAGCTTCAGGTAGGAACTGTACACCCAGGAATGGAAGATGTACAAACAGTGTATGAGGTGCTGGATGTCTGAAGCAGAGAGAACTTTCAGAATTATGTATCATCAGCATATTGGTGAATCTTGATGCTGTTATCTGTGAGAAGAGCGAAAAACGACTCCATGTAAATGTTAAAGAGACAGTAAGGAACCAAGAGAGATACCCAATGTTACAGGGATATATTGTGATCTAGAGGTGCTCAGGTGAACAAACCTGTGTCTGTTTTAAAGGCAGGAGGAGAAGAAGTGAAGGACATTGCTGGTGAATGATATTCACAACTCGTGGGTGCGTATCAGGGTGGGATGGCCGAGTTTGTTGAAGGTAGCTGAGAGATCCAGCAATATCAGGAGGCATGGGTCACCTTCAGCAGTGGCAAAGATGGCATCATCTACGATGTGTAGGGTGATGGTTTCTGTTCTGGTGGAGATGGTTAGCATTGATGTGATTTGAAGTTGGACACAAACTACTTTTTTCAGGATCCTGCTGATGAATGGCAGGTGAGTGATGGGCTGATAGTTAGCCAGGCCAGCAAGGTCTAGTATAGTATAGGTTTCATTACGAGTGAGAGGGTCTGGTGAGTCTTGAGAGCTTTTGGAAAGATTACTTGAGTGAAGGTGGCATTGACAATGGTAAGTAGGGGCAAGAGAGCATCCTCCAAGAGAGCTTTGATGAAGGACAATGGTAAGACATCATCCTCATAAGAAGTGGCTTTGAAGCAGTTGTTTATTTCTTTCTTTATTTATTCTTGTAGTTTTACATAGCTTGAATTTGGCACAAGGGCATTAAAGTGCTTTATATGAGCACCAGATTACATTACACACTTATTCAGATATTCAGAAATTAAGTGATTTGCCTAGAATCACAAGAAGTTGAACTTGATTCCTCAGTTCCAAGGTCAGTCACTCTCAGCCACACCTCATTCACCTCATATATGATATGTGCCTTAGAGGCTTGCTATCCTCATCCTTTTTATTTTATGCATAGTCTGTTATTGTGCCATTCCCTTCCATTCAATTGGGTAGTAGAAATTTATGTCTGCACACTAATGAGCCAGACTTTGGCACCCCCAAAATAGGTATCATTCAACGTTACTTTTTAATGAATTCCTGTCTCTTCTTTATGTTTCACGCTCAAAAGAAGCATCTTTTATCCATAGTGCAGACCAGGTTAGTTAATATTAATTGGACTGTTGTCATTTGTATCAAGGGTTTTGTGCACTTATTTTCCAACAGGGCCCTTGGGCCGAGGTGAAAAAGACACCAAAATAATAAATATATAAAGGGATCTTTAAAAAATGACATAGAATGTTTTTTACGGTTCGCAACAGCTTTAAGCAGGTTATATACATTTCTACTTTCTGCCTACTCAACAGCATCAACCAGTAGATCCAGCATGGCAGACCTTTTATCCATTACTTCTACATCCCTCATCCTCTCAGCCATTATTAATGAGGTCACCCCACCTCTTTGAGAGAGGGAAACTTCAAGAATGCACTAAAAGGGCAGGCCCCTCCCTCTTTAGCTGCACACCAATAAAAGATGATCACAAGTGTTCTTGCTTTTTCCTGTTTCTTGCTGAGATGAGGAGCTTCAGGATGCTTACGAGTGCACTACAATGCCTAGACCTCCAGCTCTGGTCGCTGGAATAGTCCCTGTATTGGGCTTCGGGGGAAGTCTTTGCACTCTGTGGGAGCACCAGATATTGGAAGTTTTCTGGAAGTGATTCCTGTCTTGGCAGGTATGCTACCTGTTGCAAGCTTAGGGACTACATCATTAGACTGTTCAATGGTTTCCTTCCATGCGTGTGATGTTTCCTTCTGATCTACCTCTTCAGATTTAACATTTCTGGACGTCATTTACTGCAATGTGTAGTGGAAGTGCGCCTTTAACCACCCATGTGATAGCTATGGCTGTGTACGCAGAGGAGCTACGCTGGGACGTTACTTTCCCTGGGGAAAGTTAGGGAACTTTATTTCCGAGACTGTGTGTCTGAATGATCAGGTAGGAGTTTCTGGGCTTACTGTGTGCATGTGTGAGGTTTTGTTATCAACTGGCAGCTGTTGTTTATCTGGGTGCATATGTTCCTCACCGTGACGCAGATGAGGTGGTCTTTGCTATTTCGGCTGTGTGAGTCTGTTTTTTGCCTATGAGTGCATGTTACTACAAAGGGGCGTCACTCTTGACCACAACAGCATTCTTCATCACCTTCAGAGTAGCTGATGTGATGGAATTGTGGGCTGGGATGCAATTTGCTCCTTCAACTGAGAGGTTGGTTTCTAAATTGGACCTGACCTCATCTCTGGGGGTATGGCTGACAATGTCGTGGTGGAGGCGCCTGCGGCCTTCCTGCAAGCAGGGGCAAAGGGAACCCCTTCAACCCAGGTGGGAAGTGAAGGCCATCGTTAATTTGGGTGTGGTGGTCAGGACCGCTTACCTTACAGCCGCTGCACCACCTCAACTTGTGATAGCTATGCCCTTAGAGGCTGTCTCTTGTGTCGCTCATAGAGGGAAGTCTCTATTTTAAGGGGTCTCCTACCTTGGGTCCTGGGGTGGATTCTGGTGGCTATTGGACCGTTCCCTATTGCACCTCACACTTCTTTGGGTGCCCTGTGCAACAATTTCTGTGGTCACCTCATGTTAGGTTTTTCCATCCCACATCTTGTGCTGACTGTATCTTGAGCTTGTTAACATCGGGTTATGATCAATTGTTTCCCAGTCTAGATGTTCTCTTTCTAGATGGGGATTCTCCTCAGTGTGTGTGCAACCCAGTAAAGGCTAGCATGTTAATACGTTGCAGGTATCAGTGTACCCTGGCTCTTAGCTGGGTTCTTTCAGAGCTCTGTGAAAGGGAGCAACCAGAAATATGCCATATCTACTAAGATATGGCAAAGTTCTACTCTCTCCCAGCTCTGCACACTGTGAGCTGCCTAGCGCCAATGCATTGTTCCATGCTGCATTGGTGCCTACATTATAGGTAGGTTTGTTTTTGTGCAAGAAGGGATAGCTTCCTGCACAAAATCAGTCCTTAGAGGCATATTCCTTTTTAGGTCTCGCCTACGCAGCGCGCATGCGCTGCATAGGCAAAAAGACCTTTTGCAATCGCTTTGGCTTTTCAGCCAAAAACGTGCACGCGTTCCATTGCCTTCAATGGCAACGCGTGCACATGTGGCCATTCACATGCGGGAGCGCGCGGCGCCATATGGTAGCAATTATCGCTCCTGGCACTGCTCGCTCTCGCAAGTGAAACGCTTTCACTCGCCCCCTCCTCTCACCCCTCCCTCGGCTGCCTGGTTTTAGCGCGAGGAACGCGCTTGTTTTTGTAGGTAGCCGGTAATATCAGCTTGCTCCTTACAGCTATAACAATTTCAGTTTTAATTTAATTCCCCTCATAAACCATAGCTTGATACGCGCGATTATGTATAGGTATACTATTTTTATACGTTAATAATCCGGATAAGTCCTCCAGAAAATGCCTTTCAAAAATTGTGAAAAATGATTAATCACTGTCACACAAAGCACAGGTGAATATCAAATCCATGGTAGAAAGGCCCGTAACAGGTCCTTCTGCCTACAGTTCTCTTGATTTTTCTGGACATGCCAATGATTATAATCACCTATCAAGGTGAGAGTGATGCTGCAGTTTGTTGAAATAAACAATCTATAGTATAGTAGTAAACCTCAGCATATTGTAGTACATATGAATCAATAAATTATTTTCTATTCCATTAGAATGAAAGAGAAGTGACTTGTTGGGTTGTGTGTAAATATCATGCAAAGGATTGTGAGGAATATAGGTGTTGCGCTCACAGTCTGGTGATGCTGCTGAGTTGTCTCATCTCACAGCAGCGCAGCCCATGAAAGGCTCCTTGCATCGATCCTGGAAGGATGGAGAGCTGAGGTGCTTTTGCTATGATCCAAGCATAGGGGTACCGCCTTCACACAGGTGACACGGAGGTGGTGGGGTAACGGGGTGTGACCATGTGGGATAGCAGGGGGGTGAGAGGGAGATGGGGGGAGGGGCAATGTGAGTTACTAGGTGCTAAACACGGTGCCCGGAGCATATGACAAGAAAAAATCTGAAAAGCAGTTTAGGAAGAATCACTGGAGCCGGTCAGCGGGAGGTGCTATGAACAACCTTCATGCAGACAGGTGATTGGCTCCTCTGCAGGTTGTCTCCTCCCCTCGCATGGACTTGAACCCACAACCCAAAGCAGGATCCTCTTTCTGTACCAGGCGGCGGCACAGGGGCTGAACCCACCGTGCTGCCTGTCTGTACTGAAGGAGCCTGACCTCTAGCGACAGACCTGAGCACTGCACCCCCGGCCCTCCCCTGAGATGGGCCCTGTGTGTTTCCCTACTAGGCCGGAAGGAACAGTTTGCTCGTGGCTGCAACACCGGTCACATAGATATAAACATCATTTGTCTTCATCTCTGGAATTAGAGGATCATGTTTAAATATCCACTGACTTTTAACGGAAAAAGCTTCAGGGAGTAGATATGAAGGATGCTGTTTGGAATATAATAGGTTTTCTTTTACAAAAATATCAAGCAGATAGTTCTGGACTTCCTTTCAAAAATTCTGGGATTGTCTATCACACCAGTGCGCAAGATTGAAACAAGCATTGGCATAGCCAATAGGTCTCGCCTTTGGGACCTTATAAGTGTTTAGCCATGCAACAGTTGATGTTGTTGCACCAAGGATATTGTGCTGGATAACTAAACACTTATAAGATACCAAAGGCGAGACCTATTGGCTATGCCAATGCTTGTTCTATGTGGGCCCGCTCTCACACACCCTGTTGGTGGGAACTAATGCTCTGTTAATGCTACTGTTTTGCTACCGCCTCATCATTTCAATATTGAGTAGTAGAAACGTTTGGCACTGTCAATCCTTCTTTTATTGAGAAAGGGCTATCCAGTTGAATATGGGCAAATGCAAGATGACCGAGAACAGCATTGTGCTTAGATAAGAAAACCAGGAGGAGCTGAAGACAGATAAAATGTATTTTAAAATCCCACCATTTTTGATATATTCGTTTTGAGGGCATGAGTTAGCAAGCACACTTACTAAAGGTGTGTAATCTTTGGGTAGCCCCTTAATCGACAGTGCGTGCAAGGTCCCTAAAGTCTTTAGGTCAAAAAATGAAATTTCTGGTACTGGTACCAAGGATATATTTAGAACTCGTTACTGCACAAAAAGCCTTTGTGCCCCTAGCACATTTATGATTTTCTGCTTTGAGAGTCTCCATCATAATTCCTCAAAATTCCATTTCAAGAAACAGTTACTTTCTAGAAATATCTACCATGGAGAATTACACCAATCCAAGGAGCTACAACAGGCATCCAGACGATAAGAACAATAACTTACTTTCTGTTTACAACCAGCCAGTCGCGAATATACGTTTCAACGCAGTCTTTGACGTGTAGGTCCAGTTCAGCCCTAAAGGGATTACAAATAGGAAAGAGACATGTTTCAGCGGGAACAAAAATACCTTAGCCCAGGCACAAAATACATAATTATACGGCCTACTGACTGCCACCAGCAGTGAGTTCTGTAGGACATGCAGTGATCTGACTGCCAGGCCTAGCTGTGTGCTGAAATACAGCCACTGGCGTTCAATTAGTACCTTCAAATAGAGAGTAAGTGCAAGTCAAAAATAAAAACCACAAACTGCACATTATTGAATATTGCTTTATTTATGTGGAAAGAGAGAGTGGAGCTTCACCCTCACTGCAAGCTGCAGCGTGTGGGGAATGTTGAATTCGTACTCGCACCTTTGGGAAGGCCAGATGAGAGGAGGCGGATTACCTCATAAGTGGCAGTCGAACCAGAGACTTTAATATTGGAAACACTGCTCAGACTTTCGAATTGCTTTTTACTTTCCCAGAGAGTGAACAATAGGAGCAAAGTAAAGAGTTGGTGTTTGCCACAGATATGTTACTCTTTTACACCGTCACCCAACCACAATGCTATGCCTAGTTGCTTGTTTTTGCCAATGTAAACATATAGTGTTCTGGACACATATGAGTTAATTTTATGTTTCAATGTTCAGGATTTTGTCGCGAAAGTTGCTAATGCTTCTTCTGTGAGTAAGTCACACAAAAAAAAACTGGCATTCATTCTATCTTATTAGAAATCAAAATATGTTTCATTCTTACAATTATGGACTTACATAACTTCATAGCACAAAAAACCCAAAGTCAATGATTAATCACAAAACATTTTTCAATGCCACTATTACATGTCTTTGTGGTAAGTAAGGCAGCGCTTGATACAAACACTGTTTCCCACTGTGTTATGAAAGTAGGTTTATGGAGATGGCAGTGTGTGAAAAACAATAGTGCATATTTTGTGTTGCCTTTTGTTGTGGTTGTAATGTATTATGTAAAGTTATTTTGGGGGGATGTTGTGTTTGGGTTCTGCATTATTGTATTGCGGCATTCTGTGGTTGTTGTGTTGGTTTCTGTTTTGAATATTTTATTTTGTTGCACCCGGTTATGATTTTTGATATTATTATTTTGATTTGTGTTTTGTAATGTTCTGGTTTTTACTTTAGAGATGTCAACAGATGCAGTAATATTTGTAGCCGAAAGCAGCACATTCCTTTAATGTTCCAGTCAGAAACAAACATTTACTACTGTCTAAGGTGGTAAAACGCTGCTGCTCCAGCTCTTCTGCTATTTAAGACACCTGTTATCCCAAAGTTGTGCAAGAGACTAGTTTTAATTTAGCCCTTCCAATGCTCACTTTATATGACACGGCCCAAGAAGCGAATGTAAAAAGAACAACTGATGGACAGAATGTAGAACAATGTCATACATTCGCCCTAGTACAGAGATCTGTGCCTAAATCCATCTTTCTTTTTGCTCCCCATGCAATTCCAGTTTGAACCCAGCCATATACAAATCAGTCTTGACCCTGTGCCCAAAGGGAACAGTCCAGCAAGAACTGCCAGGCCAGATCCTCCCTGGACCGGAAATAAGCATCCTAGGACCGGTTTCGGGGTATCGCCCCTCATCAGCCAGGATAGCTGGACTCCAATGTCATGGAGAGCACAGAAGCCACATCTGGGCATACCTGTCTCACTCGGGGTGACAAATGCAAAAAGTACAACTGATGGACAGAATGCAGAACAATGTCATACATTCACCCCAGTACAGAGATCTGGGCCTAAGTCCAGGGAGGACCTGGCTTGGCAGTTCTGTCTGGACTGTTTCCATGAGGCCCAGGGTCAAGGCTGATTTGCATATGGCCAGGTCTAAACTGGGGTGGCATGGTGAGCAAAAGAATGATATATTTAACCCAGATCTCTTAACTGGTGGTGAATGTTTTGATTTATTCTGCATTCCATCCATCAATTGTGTGTCTTTTGCTTTCTTGCCAAGAAGCGAATGTAGGCACACAAGGAGCTTATCATATTGGAAAGATCGACCATTAGCCAGATTATGTGTTAATGGTTAAGATCGCAATCTATTATGAAATAACGAGGGATGACGGTAAATTGTGTAATTTGCTGTAGCGTAATCAAGTGAAATTACAGCAACATTATGAGAGAATATGCAGAATTATGCGAGGAGCATAAGCCAACATTTACGGTTATTTACTTTGCGAAAAATGAACCCTTGCATCCAAAATGGATCCGAGGATACATTTTGCTGTAAGAAAATATCACGAAATGCAACAGAACACAACCAGCAGCCAGCAGCAGCTCACCCTCACTAAATTTGTTGTTCCTTACTCCTGAAGAAGGACTTTTCTGCTAAATTACTCATAAATATGTGAATCAGTGTAATTGTGTGATTTTCTTTAATTACACATCAAAAGATTAACACAAAATTCCCATAATAACTCGGATTACTCCTGCATGATTAAAGTTTCACCCAGCCCTAGAAATTACACTACTTTTATTCTAACATCCATCCTGCATTTGTCTTTGGTTTTAAATAGCTAATAATAAACTATCAATACCCCTGGCACATAAAGTATAGCATTTCTGAACAATACAATATGGTATCTGCATTGGTCAAACGTCTCCTGCTGACTTTGCCTTGCAGGGGAAGGATACGACATGGACTGCTCCTTTCACGCCTCCTACTGCTGACCACGGTCTAGGAGACATCTGTGCAGTTGTGCAATCCATGCTTCATACTCATTCTAAGTGGCAAAAGTTCCATATCTGTCTAGGCCGGTTTATTTGAGTAAATGCCCTCGAATAACACCCAAACACACCGGACTATATCTTCTAGAATTTAGTGCAATTTTTATTATTTGAGCTGCAACTCCCTTTTTATGGCTATGCACATATCATTATGTAATGTTTAGTTTACCAAACTGTTACTGTTTTTCAACATTTCATGAAGAACACTTGTGGTTTCATGAACTGTTTTCACGATTAGTGACTGGCTGCACTACCATTATCATACTGATTATACTAACCTGGCTGAGTGGATGGCATGGGGTACCTGTCGCCAACTTCACCCTTCCTTGGTTACTGTGGTTACTGAAACATGTTCCAGGTCAGACTTAATTGTATTCAAGGCACTTCCTCTTGCTTTCCTTCCTTGCTTGTTGACGCCCATTCTGATAGCTCCTCACATGTTCTTTAAGCCCCTGGTTGAGGTATTGATTTGCATAACTTTCCTGAGAAACACTGACTGTGACGTATGACCTGCTCTACTTGCCATTACACACCCAGATCCACGGTCTCCAGCTTTTCCCTCGCTGCTGCTCCACTGCGACTCTTCCAGAACTTTTTAAATTAATTTAATGCTTTGATTCCATCACTTCAAATGGGAAGCTGTATTTACTACCTTTTCTATAAAGCAATATTTCTTAAAGTTGCAACTAAGGCCTTTTTGTTTAGTTTTTAATTTTTATTTATTTGTAGTGTCTTAACAAAACACGTGATTTATCATCAGGAAAATCCTTACTTCTTCCACTGCTTTCTTCCCTTTTGGAATGTGAATGGCTCTTCCACTGTGAGCCTTTGAGTCTATTTCTGGTGCAGCACACTAGGATTTACAGATTAAAGTATATTACTAAACCTTTCTCTAATGTTCTTATTACGGTCTAATTGTGACATCACTAGCAACCTGTAATAAGAAAATGAGGCAGCTATTCCACTTAATTAAATTATTGCAGTTGAGTTGTGACAACACAATTCCTCTGCCACGGCCAGCTGACTAAGTGAATGGAAAATACATGAAAGTAGGAATCTTTCTGCATGCTCCAACACAGGCTGAAACTACTTCATTTGTAATAACAACTTAATTAAACCACTTACATTCCGTGTTTGCAACAAATTACTACCCGAACACTGGTGTGTTTAATTTCACACTACAGAATGTGCATTTATTCAACATATCAACAAATCAGCACCATTTTATCGGTTTCATATGAAAGAGGAAGTTAAGGATTTAAGCATTCTATGGAAAGCGTTATGTGACTGTGCGTATAAGTAATAAAATATGCCCTGACATATGTGAAAGGGATATTGCCACCTTTGAATTACACGACCTCATAAAGGAGTTCTTTCAATGACTTGCACAGCCCTTATAATCTACGGAAGAGGGTACTTTGTATCATAGTCCTCCTATATATTGGGTGTCAGTAAATCTACCATATTATGTCACAGTGACTGGTTGCAGTAGACCCTGGAAGAAGACCGCATGCCATGACATCACAGGCTATGGTGGAAATATTAGTAATTGTAGGCAAATGGTCCAATCTCGTAGGAGATATTAGAACTATTTGTGTCAGAAAAAACATAAGCTTGCTTGTTTGACCTTCCCACTTCTCTGGGCCTGAATCACGAAGGTAAACTTATACTTTTGTGTATTATTTCTTTTTTCATATTCACGAACTACGAGCTTAATTTTACTAACAGTAATTTTACGAGTGGGAGATTCTGCAGTTGGGGCGGAGAACTCCACACAGAAAAAGATAGGACAGGCCTATCTTTTATGTGCGTAGTCTCTGCCATGAGTGCGGAATCTCCAGAGTCGTAAAATTACTATTAGTAAAATTAAACTGGTAGTTTGAGAATGCAAAAATTAGCAAATTCACACAAAAGTGTAAGTTCACCTTTGTGAACCAGGGACTCTGTATTTAAGTTCCTTCCACTGCATTTGGTTTGAGGGCAATTGGATCTCCTTAACTTTAGTGGCTGTTTTGTGAAGTTACTAGAAATATTGCGACAGCCTGGACTTCTGCAGCTACCGGATGCTGACGGATGGCCAGTGGCTGGGCGTCCAACACCTGCACTGTGGTTTGCAACTTCTCCGCACAGCTGGATTCAATCACATGCAAACTGTTGTTAGCAAATCATTTGTGGTTTCATCAGCATGCCAGGCACAGGAATTTATTAGGCTGTTGTCAAAAATAGGACTGATACGCCACAGTATTAGCTGCACTTGTTCAAACACGTTGCTTTTTTATTAAGCTTCATGACTCTCCAGCAAAGTTAGGACCAATGTAATAAAATATTTCACGTTCTCTGAAACAAATGTTCTCAACATGCCCAATAACAAGAGAGGAACATCACGAGGGCCTTTCTGACAGAAGCAGAGGTCAGCACATCAGTGCACCTCTGCCCTTTGCCCCTGGCCTCTGCTTTAACCAATATCAGCTATCCCAAAACACAATTTAGTAATTAAGACTCTGGTACATAATTTAAAAAGGAAAAGAATAACGCCTTTGGGCGCACTAACTACTGCAAGGAGGCAGGGACAAGTCCGAATTTGGAGACTTTTACTTGTAGAACTGCTTCCGTGTTTTATAGGTTGTCCTTCTGCTAATAATGCTACTACCTAACTTACTCGTGAATTAAGGACTCATCTAGAATAATACTGCTGTCATTGCTGTTATCTGTTAGAGAGTGGACTAGAGGGCTTTTTGTTGTGCAAAATGCATATTAGTAGACTGACAGATATAGTCAGAGCATAGCAAAAAATCTGCCACGCTGGTGTTTGATGATCTTATTTGATACTTTTACATAGTTTTACTTGTTTATGACAAAATCTCAGACAAAAGGTAAAATGTATTCCTGAAGCTGAAATGAGGGCAGTCAAAAGAGGGACTTTGAAATGTTGTGGGTAGCTGCATCTTGTTCAAATAAACCTTGATTTTACTTATCAATCCTGTAGAGTGAAATATGTGACTAAATAAGCAGGGTACTGTTATTTGGCACTTTTATAGCACACCGTCAACTATTACTATGATGTTGCAGTGCATTCGCCCATCTTGCGGGGAATTCCAAGCAGTTTGGAAACTGCTATCATAGACCAGAGTCTGAGTCAATGTGTTGCTTTGTGCTGTCAGTAAGGTAAACAATGTATCTTTGTTAGGTGAATGTTTCAAACTAAGTCTGTATGGGCACAAAATGGAAGTCTAACTCGGGTGTAACTGTATATAACTGTGTGTTCAGTGGGTGTATGCCAATGGTGTGTAGACGTTTGTTTATCTAATGCATGTTAACTAGGCCACAATTCTGTGTGAAACGCCATCTTGATTAAAATGGAAATCAACTCTGCTACTCATCTTGTGTTTTACCCGCTCTGCACACATCCTCTCCCACCAGCTCTGCACAGGCTCAGACGGAGACACAAAATAAAAGAGGACCCCATTAGTGGCCAAGATAGTTGAACAAGTGGATCACATTTACAAATCAGGCCAGTTTTGAACTTGTAAAGGCACGCTGTATGGATATTTTGCAAAGTATGAGAGACTGCATGCTTTTGTGTTTAACCATGACATCCTCCTCGTCTTTCTTCCATCGCTATCAAGGATCAAGCATTTGCCCTTCTGAAATCCTTTCTGACTGAAAGCAATTTGTTGCCCTGGAAGATTTTAATTCCTCTCTTTTTACCTTACTGTGTGGGGCTCATCAGGACTCCTCCCTGAGTTCCACCCTTTTAACATCTATGTCGCACCATTAGCCAAACTGATCAAGTCATTTGGGTCCTCAGCAGTATTGTACACTGACAATACTCAAATTGTGGTTTCCGTGGCCAGCGACCCGGTAGAAATGGCTTCGCGTTTCCATGATTGCATACTCCAGGTTGGGAAATGGATGGCCCACAACTGTTTAAAGCTCAACTATGGCAAAAACGGAGGTGTTGCTTTTTGGTAAGAATACCACCTTGTGGTCCCCTTCGAGGTGGCCTTCTGAACTTGGCACACTCCCCACCCCCACATCTAAGGTCAAAAACCTAGGAGTGGGTTTTGACACTAAACTATCTTTTGAGGGTCATGTCAACTTTTTCACGTCTGCTTCATTCTTCACTATCAAACTTCTTAGGAAAATCTTTCCCTTCATCCCAAACGACCTGCAGAAAATTTGACTACATCTCTTATCCTCTTGAGAATAGACTACTGTAATGCTCTTGTTGTCAACTTACAGAACAAAAGTATTAACAAAATTCAGATCTTACAAAACGCTGCTGCCCGACTTCTCAAGCGTTTTCCCAAACGTGAATCTGTTTCTTCAGCGATCACTCATCTCCACTGGCTCCCGGTTAAAAAGCGCATAGAGTTTAAATCTCTCTGAACTTTCAGGGCACTACATTGCTGTGGCCCGAATATTTAAGGCAAAATTTTCATTGGTACATTCCATTGAGAACACGTTGCTCTTCCGCAGCCTATAACCTGGTGGTTCTCAGATTTTAAAAATCCCATTGGGGGGGGAGGAGCTCCATATCCAGCACTACACGACTCTGGAACTCTCTTCCCATTGACCTTAAAAAACACAACCAATCTGCTTTTATTCATGAAAGGTCTAAAACGTGGCTCTTCAATCATTAGCCTTCCCCTACTGTTCTCAAATCAGCCAGCAACCTCCGTTGAGTTCAGCGCTTAGACACCTCTGGGTATTAATGCGCTTTTGCAAATCTCACTTTCATTTAATTTCATTTAATTTCACTGTTTAGATGAAAACGTGGGAGAAATCAGATCATACAGAGGCTTCACTTTCTCTGCGTAGTGAGGCAGATAAGTATGTCCAAAGTTAAGATTCCCCATGAGGGTTTGCAAATTTTTCAGTGTGTTGGGAGGCTGCATTGTAGCACACTTCTAGAGGAAGTCTGGAGGTAGAACGTTGCCCTTGCTGGATAATTCATATCCATGGAAGGTCACCGTCAAGTAGGCGATCTTCGATTTCTTAAAATTAATCTTATAACCATGTGATTTTAACATAGTCACTACTCCGTCAACCCTGTCCAGGTGTAGATTCAAGTAATTGTCAGTTAAGTAGATATCATCAATATGCAACAATACCTCAGGATCTGGTTGTAAGATCTCCACGATTCGCACTCAAAACAAGCCAGAACTATTCTTATAGCCCATAGGCAATCGTCTGAATAAAAACTGTACTCCATTGAAACTAAAATCGGTTAGATACTCACTATCAGCCGCTATATTTTGACTGAAAAACCCATTGGAAATATCCTGGGTTGTTTTGTATTTTGTTACACATATGTTTGAGCGTGCAAATTCAAATTTATATGGTCTAAGACTATTGTATAGGAACCGTCTAGCTTACAGATAGGAAATAGTGGTGTGTTCATTGGTAAGAGACAAGGTGTTATGATGCCTTGATATTGCAATTGATCTAATCTTGCTTTGATACCACATTTTGCTTCTGGTTTTAAACGGTATTGTGCCTGTGGTTGCGGTTCACTACGTAGGGGAATAACATGTGGACTAGAGTGTTTGCCCCACCCTGCTTGGTTTCTATATAACGCTGGAGCCTATTTCATAGCCCATTCGCTGGCATATATTAACCTGATTTAGCTTCAGGCACCTTTGGAGAGAAGGCTACCCTTATGATTTCCTCTCCCTGGGGTGCTTCCCTGATGAAACCTGGAGGCCAGTCTTCCTCTGCTATGATATTGTCATAGTCATCAGATAGTTGGGTCCAGAAGACAGCTTTGATTAAATGTGTTATGTCCTCTTCAATTTGTGTTTTAGGTTGTAAACCCTATGAGAATGAGTTGAATGTTGATCTGGACTCTCGATTTGTATAAAGTCATCAGTTGGATTCACATCCAGAAACCTCTGTAGCTTCTGATGCACTATCATGACTTCTGCAGTGCTGTCTAGAAGAGCTCTCGCCCGAGTTCTGTTGCGCAGAAGGACTCTTTGCTGGATCACCATGTTTTTTAGAAAGTCCAGCCATGTTCTTCTTTTTTTATTGTGGTTTTAGAGTTCAATCTTTTCTCTTCCTTCTTTATGCCGACATCAGTCTAGCGTCCTCCTTCTCTTTTCCTACTGTACTCCTATTTTCGTCAGTACTCGGATTGGCTCCCCATTTCCCTTCTTTTACCTTCAGTGTCCTGAAAAGAACGTGAAGAGCGGCTAAAAGAATAATGATACTATACAGGCTTTTTACATTTTTGGTGGTCTCTTAAGTTATAGCCACCCTTGCTGGATTGCTGAGAAGTGGGCGGTCTAATTAGTCTTTTATGTCTTTGTCTTTTTGTTTTTTCTTCCCTTCAGTTGCAGATTTCTCCTCTGTGCCATTTTTAGGTTTAAAGTGTGGCTTAATGGGCCGAGTACCTAAGGCACCTCTACCTACAGAGGTATAAACATCCACTATTATTTTTGGTAGTTCTCGTTCACGGTCCTGAACTGGAACTGCTTCCAGGCTCTGACATATAGCCAGAACCGAAGCTTCTCACTTTATGTTGCTTAGAATGATAGAGGAAACTGTAGAGAAGTTACTCATTAACTTCATTCCTAAATCCAGGACTCGTGCAGCACTGTGCTTGTTTTGTACTTGTCTAAGTACATCAGGGAAGACTATCAATGAAGGCTTACCATGCGTACTGGTATAAATTCATACAAAGATGCTCCCCCAGGAGTTACACTCCTATACTGGAGGCACCATCCCAAGAGGAAGACACAGTCAGTATACAGTGTTTGTCTTGGTGTTAGGGTATGCATACACTGCTTCTAACTGGTTAGTCTTGCGAGCAATGCAGAAAGCCATTTCATCACAGTTTGCGCGTAATTTCTGCATGCTAGTTTTAATAGTCTGTGGACTGATAGTTTGTATTTGTGCGGGAGCGGCAGGTCCTGCTGCGACGGCAGGTCTGGAGCTCAAAGTACACTGCACAAACTGCACAAGTCTCCTTTATAAGATAAATATGTCATTTAATACCCCTACTACCTCCACATGGGATAGAGTTTCAGAGTTAGGAACAGGACAGTAACCAGTCAAGAATGGCCGCGTAGCCCCGTCATTGGTCAGAGGACCCAAACGAATATGTCTGTGCATGTGTAGCAACTGATCACTGTTAGACCTGGCACCATTGGCGTGGTTCTCCTTTCCATTTTTTGCTTGTGCCTCATGTGGTTTTGCTGGTTATACATGCTTTGGGCACTGTGCCACTGCTGTTCAGTGCCACAGTGCAAGTGCTTCCTATGGTAAATTGATATATGGATTAGTGACTCCATGATTGGCTTGATTGGTTTACTTGTCAGAACTCTAGTACAGTGTGCCCAGGGCTTGTAACCAATGCTGCTGGTGGGCTTGCAGCACTGATTGTGCCACCCACCGGAGCAGCTTGTAAAGTGTGTCTTAGGTCTGCCATTGCAGAGCCTGTGTGCAGTCTGGTACTGCCATGCTGACTGGGCAAGTGCACCCACTTGCTAGTCCCTAAACCTTCCCTTGTATACATATTAGTCACCCCTATGGTAGGCCCAAGGGCAGGGTGCATTGTAGGTAAAAGGTAGGACATGCCCTGGTGTGAGTGGTATGTCCTAATAGTGAATTACAGACATTTTTGTTTTTCACTATTGCATGGCTACCTGTTCTCCATAGGCCAGAATGGGCAGTTTGGTTATTACATTTTATAATCCTAACTGACTCAGGGAACATGGTAGAAATTTGAGTTTAGTATGCCTGAGCTCAGAATGATAAAATACATATTTTAGTGAAGTTGGTTTTAACATTCTGTGTTAGAAAATGTCACTTTTAGAAAGTAGGCATTTTCTTGTCTAACCATCCAAACCTGCCTCTGCTAGGTTGTGTATTCCTTGTCTGGAGTTTGAGTGACAGGGCTGGGGGATTCCAGGAGACAGGGTGGGTCAGCCCAGTGGTGAATAGATAGATCTGCATCTAGATGGGAGGGAGGAGTTGCACCTGGGACCTGAATAGGGCTGGGCCTTCCCTCCACCATGTTGGCTCCACCCCCTGTGGTGTGTCTGATGTCCCTGCCCTGCACTGTGAAAGGAAAGAATGAGCCATGTCAACAAAGTGCTCCAGGACTGACCAGAACTGGTTTGGACTAGGCAAAGGCCTCTCTGCTTTCAGAGAACAAAGGGAAAAGGAGTATAAATATTGGGACCCAGACCCAAGAACTTTAGATCACTTCTGGGAATTAAGACGAACCTTTGCTGAGAAGAAGAACCAGGAAGCTGAAGGAGGAGACTACCCCTGTGCTGTGTGTTTGGGGGTTGGCCTGCAGTGGTCGCTTCATTACCAAAGAGAGGAGAAAAGGACTGAGTGTGCTTTCTATCAACGTGAAGAAGAATCTCCAAGGGCTTGAACTAGAGCTTGCCTCCTGCCTGAAGTCTAAGGGATACAAGACTTCACCAACCAGCTCCCCCCTGAAATCCCTTGCTGGCAACTGAAGTGCCTGCTGTTGTGCTGGGCCTTCTGAGAGACTGCGTGTCGATGGGAGCTGGAAGCGTGACGCAAAAACGAGAAGCATGTCGCCGCCGTAGCCGCTGTCTTCGCATCGCCGAGGAAGCGAGCCGCCGCTGTCATCATCGCATTGCCGAAGCGCGGAGCATCGCTGGAGAAGCGGGACGCTGCCACAGAGGTCATCGTCGCATCACCGGAGAAGCACGTCGCAGGGCCTGTCGCGGCTCCAAAGATCATCGAGTCGCCGCACGGCCGTCGGGCGTGTCGCATCACAACAACGTTGTCGCATCACAACCAAGACGCCATTTTGTCGCATCGCACCGGAGAAGAGTTCCGCATCGAGGTGCCAGCGTGTCGCATCGCACCGGAGAGCAGTAAGAAACCGACGCATCAACTCCCCACACAGTAAGGAAGCGAGCATCAACTCTCCTGCACAGCAGTAAGGAACCGATGCATCCACTCACCTGCGTGTAAGGAACCGACACATCACCTTCCCTGCAACCCTTTTGTTTTCTTTGAGCTACGCATCTAAGGTACATTGAGAGTAAAGTGTTGCATTTACAACTTGAGAGAACTGAGCTATTTTATAACATTTAGGAGACTATTTTTTAGTACAGTATTGTGGATTTTTGTCGTCTGGTCTTGTGTTAAGTCTCTATGTAAAAATACTTATTTTTGTAATACAACCTGTGTGGTGTCCATTTGTTGTGTTGTCACTGTATTACTGTATGTGTTCACAAATGCTTTACACACTGCCTCTGAGATAAGCCTGCCTGCTCGTGCCAAGCTACCAAGGGGGTGAGCAGGGGTTATTTTAGGAGTGTAGCCCCTTACCCTGACTAGACACAAGGGTCCCTATTTGTCACAGGTACCTACCTGTGCCAACTAGAGACCCCCAAATCTAACAACCACCAAACCAATTTTGGTGTTCTTTGTATGTTAGAGGGATTTCCAAATCTTGGGAAGCACTATAATGCGCAGGTGTATCTACCAGTGTATATTCATGAAACTTCCCCGCGGCAGCATCAATAGGCTTGAACTCCACCCAGGAGTAAAAAGTCTCAAAGGCATATGCAGGATATTCAGCTATTATAAAAGTAACTGCCCCCCCCCATTGGGGTCACATCTAGCTTTGAGGTGATGAGTAACTGCTTCCCTGCAATTGGCCCCTATAACGATAGGTGCTGCCAAAATGAATGGATTCAATTTTAAATGGAAATCAAAGAATTAGAAAATCCACCGAATGGGAAATAACCATTTGTGAATCATGTTTGACAAACTTATGGAAGATAGGTGCTCCCTTATTCCAAATAGGAGGTAACCATGATTACTACGGACATCCTCGTAATGACGTAATAATGGCTCGGATGTGTGTTTTAACTGTAAACTACTTAATGCGTAACCGTACGACACAAGCCCCATGCTGGGTGCCAACTGCTGCATAAGCTATGACTTTTGCATAATTCTACCTGGTGCGCTTTCCCATTCATGAGTGACACAGGTGAACTTGGTTCAACGCACCTGCGATGAATGTGAAAGACAAGTTATTGTAGCCTCGCAAGACGCTATTCAATGGGTAACTGACATAGAAGTATTGCTTTTGGGTTACTAACAATCCCATAAAGGGATCAGAAGCACCATGGAAACAGCAACAAACCTTATTTCGTTATTCACACTTTGTTCCTGTAGTAATAAATACCTTTACCTTTAATCTATTTCTCAGGACATCTAAAATGACTGCACAGAATATTATAAAAACAGAAACAAGACATGTTCTAAATTATGAGAATACAATGAACATTTCCAGCATTGCTAAAATGTAATTTAAAATGTAATCTAGAACCTAACTCCCTAATACCTCCATCTATGCGCTATACTATAAGAGCATGAAAGGCAGGGCAACTTGCAGTCTAGAGTTTCTTAGGGAGAAGAGATGCACTGCATACCTTGTTGACAGCCAAGGCTGTCCTTATCAGCGGAAGCATGAAGACAGTGTTCCCCACAAAGGGCAAACACCCACTGTGGTAGCAGTCATCATCTATAAAGTGTGTGCTGGCAACAGATAAGACCGTCTCTGGCAGAATCTTTGGTGATAATCTGGGCGAAGGACCGCTCCTGACAAGTGGTCAAATGGCGTCCTTATCTACTAAATCTTATCAGAAATTGGAAGTTCTGACATAAGTTTAGGAATGTCTGACATACATTATGTGAATCAAGGTGTGCATCCTAGACGTTTCCTTATAAAAGTATAAGACAAATGGAAGTCAATTCAGACTACATTATTTTGGGTATATGTCTGTTTGCATTCTTATTTAACCTTGACATGGTGAGGAGTAGACATTTGACCCATACCAATGTTGCATTAGATGTAGCATCTATGTCATTATTCGAAGAACTTGACAACATCACAGTTCTAGGAAAGACATTGTCTGGTGACATATGCGTCTAAAGGCAGACATGCTAATGTTTCTGCATTAACCAGGGAATATGGTGACTTCCATTGTCTGAGTTAAGGAAGAATGTGGCCTCTTTGAACTAAGATGGAGTCACGGCCTGCATAAGATGGAGTCGGTCCTTAGGGATTTTATGTCACAACGTTTTTCGGGGTCTTGCCCTTTGGTGAAATGTTGTATTGGTCCTCAGCTAGGTTGCTACAATATTATGTATACAAGGTTTCTTTGTGAGGCACACAGAAAGCTGACAGATTGGCGCTTGCACCTTGACCACTCTTAAAATTGCATTTTCACACTATTTTAAAGTCTTTATTCTTGTGGGTGACCACTGATGTTACATATGAAGGAATTGGGTAATTTGGATCATAACCCTTGAAACTATTATTCAAATTCAATTATCTTGATACCATAAAATGTTATAAGATAATTAATATTTTAAATGTTATGCAGTTAGCTTTAATTTAGGGCTAAATCACATCTCTCACCTAGCGCGAAAATCTAATTGACAATGTAGATAAGCCTGTCAGATCATCTGCACTATTCTCTGCCTCAAAGCACCCTGAACGATAGAGTGCTTAGAGGGGCTGTGACCTTTTCTTTGTCTCAAACTGTTAGAGGGGCATGAACTGTACTCCGCCCTTTTCTCTTATGGTTCTTCCTTAAACCTAGAATTTCCTAGTAAACCAAAATGGTTTTCTGCCTATCACTCAGCAGGAAGGTGAAAATGGTTTTGCAGTGCAAGAAAGGAATTGAGAAAATAAACATGGGTTAGGCTCATCCTTTATGAGAGCTTGTACCTATCAAGAATGGCCCATTTTACTATGGTGTTCAACACACATGTGTGTACATATATATGTTCGAGGCCCTAGAGAAAATGGGCTTTTTGCCTCAATACAGACAGTGGGTGAGTCTACTCTACAGACACACTCTCTAGGCCATTTGAACTTGGGAGGGGCACCAGACAAGAGTGTCCACGCTCCCTCATGCCATTTGCCCTAGCACTGGAGCTCCTTGACTCCTGGGTCAGACAAGACCCTCTAATCCAAGGCCTGCAATCGACGGGTGAGTGGGAGGAGCAGATATCAATGTGTTTGGACAATATCCTGTTGTATGTGGTAGACCCAGAAGAAACAATACAGAGGCATCTGCAAATACTCAAGATTTTCATCCAATACTCTGGTTACAGCATAAATTGTGGTCAGTCCCTGGTACATCCTCTCATCGGGAACCCACCAAAGCTCCTTCCTAGATATGAGATATTGCTGGTGGCAGAAGGAGTCAAAGTACCTTGGTATCCATGTGACTCAAGACAGCGACAGGTTCCTCGAGTTGAATTTATATAATCTCCTAGAGAGATTTAAAAGAGATGTGAAACCCTGGTGAATGCTCCCTCCATTACTGCTTGGCAGAGCAGCCGTATTCAAAATGGTGGCCCTGACCAGATTTTTATATGCATTACAAAATACCCCGTTCTGCATACCCACAGAATTCTTCAAAAAAGTTGATGCAAAAGTAAGACTACGCCTGTGGAATGGAGAATCACCATACATTGAACAACATAAGTTCACCAAGGATATATGCGGTGGAGGTATAGCTTTACCAGATATCCGAAAGTACTACTGGAAGGCACAACTTGGACTAATAAATGACTGGGTGATTTTCACCCCAAGACCCGCCTGGGAATCAGGGAGAACAGATATGGAATGGGGGCCAAGGGGCACCCCGCCATTCTCTATAGGACCTGACCTGTCGAAGCATTGCTATTTCACACTACCACAGGGGTATCTATCTGTACAGAAGCCACGGCATTCCTAGGTTAGAAGGGGACCCTAACTGAGCAGACACTACTTTGGGAAAGTGACATTTTGATGAAAGCAGTGGTAAAGCTAACAGGATTCATGAGATGGGACATACTAGGACTCTTGAAACTGGGTGACATATGGGCGAATGGGGATGTAATTCCCTTTGAAACCCTCAGCAAAGACTACCAACTGGCACCCACATAATGCTATAGATACCAGCAGATCAGACATGCCCTACACGCACACATCACCAAAGAGACAACACTGGAGGCGGCGTCCCCGCTAGAAGAAAGGCTGCTGATGGACCTTCTCAACTTAAAAGAGACCTCCCTGATCTATGGGAAAATAATCAATAATTGCTCTGACGCACTTCAGAAATTAAAAGCAGATTGGGAACAAGAAATGGGCGAATTCGTTGAGGAGGAATTAGAAGAAGCCCTAAGGGGCTCGTGAGAAATCGCCATAAAAGCAGGCTTTTGCCGTGTACATCGTTTTGAATTTTTTTTTTTTGAGTTTTATAAATTGCTAACTAGACCTGAGACATCGGGTATCAGAGCGCTTCACATGAGCACCAGTTTCGTTACAGAAGAACTCATTAATTTTTTTTGTTAAGCGTGGGGAGATTAAGTGATTTGCCCAGAATTACAGGATGTTGAGCATCGTTGCCCAAACTCGAAACCGGTCCCCCAGCTTCGAGGTCGACCACTCTAGCCGTAAGGCTACATCCTCTCCCCTCTCATCTCTGTGTTCTATACAAACCGTACTACTTAAGAACACTCCTGCACAAGATAGGGAGGAGCACCTCTGGGCAAAACATAATTGGATGCAATCAGGGTGGCTCCTTCTTCCACATCAACTGGGATTGGCAAAAAATACAGGTGTTTTGGAGAGAGGTAGAGGAATGTATAACACAAGTGACAGGGCTGCCACTTAAGCTGAATGTCAAATGCTTTGTGTTAAACGTTTGGGGGAGGAAATGACATCCAAATATCTGACTCTACGGCTGGCACTAGGATTGATAGTGGCAAAACGCAACATCGCCACAAGATAGGGGCGCGGCAGTGCAATTGTGCCTCACCAAACAGCAGACAGACATGGACTGGTGCATGGTGGGAAGGGCAGTCCCAAGAAATGAGAAAAAGTATGGTCAGCGTGGAGGTGTTTTTAGGGACTGTAGGGAGGTATGGCACTGCAATTTGGACTCTCACTAGGGGTATTACCCCCACCAGACATGAAAGACTGAGAGGTGGGGAGATATCAAAGACGACCTCGACATCCCCCAGGGAGCAATGTGCTCCTGGCCAGTGAAAAAATGGTAACCAAAACCAAAAAAGATTTTTAAAAAAATAAAAAAAGAATTACCCTTTCTGACGTTGTATTTTACAAAATATAAAAGCCATAGGGTAAATCCCACAAAATTGGAATTGCATTACAACCCTGGGAAAGGCAGAATGGAAGAGCTAGGGGAAACTACCAGTAAAATGCAGGCCTGTCTACTTTAAAAAATCAATGTCAGCCCCATTGCTCCTCAATTTATGCCTGCAAGGGAGAAGAATAACGAAGAGAACCCTGCTGTGCTTTGCCTGCTGCCACCAGGAAATTTATCTTAACCTCCAAGCCAGGGCCGGACTGGCCATAGCGGGCACCGGGCGTCTCCCCGGTAGGCTGCTAGGGTGGGGGCTGGTTTTGGGCCCCTCGGGGGCCGGTTTTGTTACCGGGGGTCAGCAGTATCGGCCCCCTGTAACAAAATTGGCCAAAACCGGCCCGCGCAAACTGCTCGGCTGCACTCCCCCTCACCCCAGGGGGGGGGGGGGGGGCGACTGAGCAGTTTGCCAGGGCCGGTTTTTGTTCCCAGTCCGGCGCTGCTCCAACCTGAATCTTTTCATACGAAAATCGTTCCAAAAGTATGAAAATCGTTCCAAGAGTATGGAAGTGGTGAGTCTTCTTGAGAGACTCCCTGGGATATTGGAGTCCTGGCCTTGAAGGCCTGCAAACAGCTGTGGAACTTCCTTCCTGCACCTAGAGGTGTCGATAACTGCACCTGCAGTCCCCTTGGAGAAACCATTTAACTTGCTGTGTACTGTGTAGCATACTTTATACCCATTGATATTTGCATGAACATCCCCAACAACTATCCTGAATTAAGGTGGCTTCACTGGACCAGTCTTTAAAAAAACAGATGAAAAACAACATGGAATATGCCTTTTGTTACTCAATTCCATCCTGTGGGAAAATTTGATTTTTGCTGGAACAAGTTTATTTTTGGGAAAAAACTCACTTTTGTGGTTTCTGAGACTTATGATACCCAGTAGCATCGATCTGGGAAGGCGCATCCTCTTCAGATGGCATACATGTTTGTTGTACTTGGATGGATGTTTTTCTTCAAACACTGCTGGGCCTGTGAATTGTGCATAATTGCCCTTGACATTGGCTCGCTTGATCCAACATCCAGATTCGACCAGCTGCTTCAGAACAACTTCCACAAAGGTTTGAAAATCCACAGGTAAAAACAGAGAATGGTATGAGACATCACCAATATGTATCCAACTATGTTCACTCATGGGTTAGCCCAGCCTGGCGTTAGGCACCTGCTAAACTCCTAGGAGGGGATTTTCCCCTTTCTGAAGGTTTCTACAGTGATTTACATTCAAAATGATGTTCCTATTGTTTCTTACGGAATAATTTTTGATAACTCTTGAACACGTAATGAGATTTGTTTCACGTTCCGCATTTTGTATCATTTTTCATTATTACATTTTTAGTATTTTAATCTAACTTGGTTTAAACATTTAAGGTCTTTATTCCTTTAACTATATTGCTGATTATTTGATATTGTTCTACATTGTACCTTAATCAGGACAATCTAACAAAGGTAAGCCATGGTCGCCCTTAGAGAAATCCGTGAGGGTTATTCTGTTTAGGGACAGTGATTCGACATAGCCCACATCAAGACTTTGGGCTACTTCTTCCTTATCCTCTAGACACCAGGGGACGAAATTAATTTCTTTAAAGTACATTTTATAGTATTTTTCCTTACCAGAACATGGTAAACCACAACCCAAATAAGGAAGGAGATGTGAAGAAATCTAACAAGACACACCATAGGCAGGCATGTATGCTAGGAAGTTCGTGAACAAACAGCTCATTGTTATTATTTTTTTTAATATAATTTATGTGACTGCCTGTTCTTTGAATTTAGCCAAAGTACCAAGGGAATACCTGGCGTCCTAAAATAACCTGAATATCTCCCATGACTACCGGATGAAATGGGTCTTTCAACAAGCCCTGAACAACATTCACATTGTCTTTTAAAAGAAGGTCTAATAATGTTATCATAACATGAGTTATTGCAGCTGAGTCGTAGAGACACTAATGCATATACTGATGTTTAAACACTGACTTACCTATAAATAAGGCATGGCTGCTTATTTGCCATTGCTAGTAATAGCAAACATGCTACTGTCAGAACGAAAATTCTCTATACTTAAATGTTGTGAAGCTTACAAATGCCCTTCAACTTTTGGAGACTAATCCCAATCTGCTGTCATTTCCTGTGAAGCATGCTGTAATAAAACATTTACACAATGTTTTATGTTGCTTAGAGCGACTGGGCTATCTCTGATGTCCGTCAGCTTGAGGTCAAAGGGCAGATACAGATGGGGGGTCCAAGATACAAACACACACATTAGAAGGTGCATATGCACACAGATAATTCCCACATGTTGTGCAAGTGTTGCAAAATCTTAGCCTCTAATTCCTAGAATGAATAGGTTCCTCTTGACTCGGATGGCTACATTTCACGTTGTTGAACAGCTACTTCTTCCTCCCTGACAACACCTGTAGAAGACTTGCCCTCTCAGCTCCATCACATGCATTTGTCCTTCTTCACCTCAGGCTGCAGGGGCAGTAGTCTTCCATCAAAGTTACTGTGGCGTGCAGGCTAAACTCCTTAGGCCAATTCTTCAAATGTGCATCCCATATTATTGATTTCCCATTTGGCCAAAGTGTATTTTACCTTTGCTGATGAGGTAAAAATGAATGTGGCAGAGTTTGGCTCAGACTGAAAAGGAATGTATCTCCATTCTGTGGCTGCAAGCCATGCTTGGTTTAGGAATGACCTCTGTGCAGTGGCAGGGCATCTGCCAAAAAGTGGTGGACAACCTGTCCTCCCTATTTAGAGTGTAGAGTGTCTATATGCACTTTATGCAGTGTAAATAGGGTGGATGGGACATCAGCCACGTTTTGGAGGATATCCAGCACCTGACAAACCCTACATCAGGACCCTAGGGATGAAAAACTGGTGGGTAACCTCCAAACGCCCACTTACAGACTTGCACCTTCAGTGTTTCATCAGAAGAGGAGGTGGAGGAGCCACTTGCTAAGTGTTGCATAAATAGTTTACCTTTGTTACCAGGAAATTGTATCAATAGAGCGCGGCTACTGATATCTACTGTGCATGGCAGAAAATACTTCAGTAAAGAGGTCAATTATCTGCCATATATGATATGAAATGTTATATCCTCAACATTGCCCTGCACACCGCTAAATGAGTGATCAAGGGACTTAGGACAGACCAGTCTCCAACGACTACAAAGCTTGATGCTTCACCTACAAAGTAGTAAACTAGAGCACCCCACCGTATTTTGAAAGCAAGATCAAGATCATTGTGATAGCCTCAGCAACAATCTCATCAGGCTCAAGAAAGATAAATGCAGAAAGACAAAGACAAGATGTATGGCTATGCTTCAAAGATCTAGAACTGATGACACACCTTGCACTTCAGGAATGCATTGAAAACTCTCCTTTTCAAGATAAAGCTCATCTATGTGTGGTCCTTTCTTATGATTGATCTCATCTGGTACGTTCGCCTACACTAAAGTTACCCACACAATACCAAGTACAGCTTACGCCTTCCCTTGTCCCACTCACCACCTCTTTACTCTCTCTTGTTCAATAACCTATGTAGAGCTAGCCATCGTCTTGGAGCTAGGTTTGACCTGTATGACTGCCCATACATACAGTGAATCTCAAGAAAGGGTTAGTTCTTCCTTTGCCAAAGGTGGTCACTAAGTGTTGACCCAATTGGCTGATAGTCCTGTCGCAAAAAGACCTGAAAGTCAGACCTTGGTGCCCTCACACACCTGTTAGGGTGTCATGCTTCATCATTGGGCGCTCCTCATCAGACCGGCACTGCAATGCGCTGTAGCTACATGGTTAGGTAGGCCCCTCACTTGCACTCATCCATACAGATCTAAAGGATCTCCGACAAAGAGCCCCCAGGCCCGTCAGGCATTGCAGCACCGGCCTGATGAGGAGCACCCGATAATGAAGCATGACACCCTAACGGGTGTGTGAGGGCACCAAGATCTGACTTTCAGGTCTTTCTGCGACAGGACTATAAGCCAATTGGGTCAACCCTTAGTGATCACCTTTGGCAAAGGAGGACCTAACCCTTTCTTGAGATTCATTGAATTATCCCCAGGGAGGAGCTTGGGTTTAGGACATCGTTAAAACATTTTGCTCTTCCTTCCCCCCTGTGATTTTGAAATGTCCATACATACATACATATATACCATTCTTAAACCGTACTTAATAGCATGTGCGAATGCAGGGCATATTACCACCAATCAAATGAATAAAGTAGGAAGAGTAATTTCCAAAGCTAAACTAAGTTGACCTTTAATAATTACCATGCAAAATTTGCAATTGCTACCAAAACAACGATACACTGTGGTAAGTATTTTAAGAATGGCCTGTGCAGTTCTTTAAAAACACAGCCTAGCAATCTAAAGAGGCATACCAAAACATATATTGCAACTATATATTGTGAGTCCAGCAGTCTAACTGACTGTTTCACATTTTCCTCAACTTATATTAAGTGATAATTGCTTTCTTACACTGGCTATTTTGGACAGCTAAACATGCACTTTGATGACAGTCAAGCTGTAGAAAGCATCTAAATGACTAGGGACCTTATTTGCAGCTGGCAGAAGCAGGACATCCACCACAAAATAGTGGCATCCTGTCTTTTCTATTTAGATTACCTACACATTCTAAATAGGGTAGATGGGACACAAGCAACTTTTTGACAGATGTCACACATCTGGCGAACTCTATATCAGGCCCATTATCTTCAAGTAGGCATCAAAAGCACTGAGAAATTTTGAAGTCGCCTCCCAATTTCTCCAGTTTTTAAGAGCTCTGACTCAACTATGGACTGTGCATAGATTTGTAAAAATTGAAATGTAGACAACTAAGTATCTATTTATCCATTGTCAAAATGTGTCCTTATACATACAACTTTATGAGTCAGTAATAGATGGGGAATGCAAGAAGACATGAATATGGAGAGTGAGTTAGCGGCACTCCTACTTATTTTATTACCTCAAATTCTCAAAGTAGGACAAAGCATTGGGGAAAAGGAGTGGGTGTGTAAACTTCAAAGTTTTTTAGTTGGGCACAACTTTATCTGTGGCAAAAAACCTTTTAGTGTTTGATTGTCCCAGCAAAAATGGTTTTCTTGATGTAGTACTCTCCTACAATACACAATTTTTAAAAAAAAATTCTTCAGCCAAATCTACTTTTTGGGAGTTTTATAAACATTACCAACTTGTGTCATCTGTGAAGCTGAGAAAGTTTGGAAAAAGAACTTTACACACCTCTCGAGCAGAGTTAGTGGTATAAGGAGCAGGACATGGAAACTGCAATACAACTATAAAGCTCTGTAGGAGAAACTGTCACCTGCACATGGAGCACTGTGCTGGTTTGTGGACACTATCCCCACAATTTCAAAAGGTTCATAGAAAGTCTAAGTTAGACCCACCAAAATGCTGCAGGTCTGCTACAGAGGTACAATGAAGAGAACACAAGGATTTAACAGGTATGGACATTTACTCTTAAGAAGCAGTAACAAAATATTAACCAATTGCTACAAGGTTTTCGACAGACAATTATCCCTCCTTTGACTCATCCCATACTGCCTTTTACTTCTATGATCTCTCAAATTAACACTTTCTAGACTCTTTCCTTCTCTATCCCTCCTTTGACTAATCCCAGACCTCATATTACTACTATGAGTTCCCAAATTTAGCTTTCTAGATACTTCCCCCTCCTCTAGCCCTCCTTTATAACATTAACTCAGAATAACAGACTCACATGTCCACCGCTCGAACTAACAACTTACATTTCCCTATGCTAATCCACCACAAATCTATTTTGGGTTCCAGAGTAGCCTGCTACTCTTCCAAAAGTGCTTCAATGCCTCGTCAGGGCAAGTAAGTGCTATATAATTACATTCACAAAATAATGACAAAAGCTGGAACTGAGTAAGAGTTGGCTAATTGGTGGCAGACTTAAAATGCTTGGTGCCTCGTAAAGTCCATTTAGATGAAAGTTCTATTAAAGATGTTTTAGGCTTTCGGTATATGAAAGTATGATAATACGTTCTAATTCAAACAGATTATAAATTGTTTGCTTATTGGGAACATCAAAGAATGTATGTTAAGTTTCCACTATCCTAGTGAAATGAATGCTACTGTTTTATGGGTATTGGTAATACTTTTCCTTCTTCAATGAATTTATTTCTGGGCAATGATGTACTTTTATGTGTCATTGGTGTCTGAATAGATAAATAACCTTTAAAACATGTTTTGGGCTTTGAATGACCTACAATACAAAATCAAACAACTATCCACTCATTTGATTTTTTCCATTCCAGATTTTGTCACTTTTTTCTAACTTTATCAGCTGTATGGTAACAGTCGCAGCCCCTGTCTTTCTCCCTCCTTCCTATTTTCTAATCTGTTTCAAGTAGAACAGATGAATTTATGGTGATGCATTATCATGATTGGAGGCCATTCAATGACCAGAAATGCACTTTCCCTCTAACTCCTAGATGTACTATTTAAGTAAGAATAGAGAGATAGGCAATTTACTAATTCTATTCTGCAGGTGCACGCCATTTTGGTATTGGTTTTTATGTCAAGATATACTTTTTTACCCATATTTACCTCTATCTTTTCTAGACTGAAAAGCAAAACATACACAATCTGTTGTTCAAATACTTGGATAGACACTTAGGTCCTGATTTAAATCTTGACGGATGGGTTATTCCGTCACAGCGGTGACGGATACTCTGTCTGGCGAAATATAAATCCCATTATATCCTATGGGACTTAGAATTTGGTGGACGGTCACCATTGTGACGGAGTAACCAGTTCACCAAGATCTAAATCGAGGCCTAAGTATTGACTTGAAAACCAATGAGGCTTCTCCATCCTGGGACTGCAAAAACCTTTCACCAAGTGATGTGCCCCATGCTTTTGTTTTTGAACCCCTGCTACTTTTTCTAAGAGCTCTGATGCCCTCTTTGGCCTATTTTTCACAAGAGAAACATGCAAATAAAGTAATAAACATGAAAACGAGACGCTGGACATACCTTACAGTATTGCCATTAAAAACAATATAAAAGAGTGTTTACCCTTCCTCTGGCAGGCAAGGCTGCAAAGTCCTGCATTCTTTGGGTGTGAGGACAAGGTCCAAATCATCCTCAGTAAAGTCTCCAAGGTCTTGCCTGAGGTCCACGTCCAGATTGTTCATCTGTGTCATGAGGACACCTTCAAAGTCCAGCGGCTCCACTACGTCATAAAACTGAGGCTGCGGATATGAAGAACATGAATTAGTGTTAGTCACCAAGAAGGCCACCGTGGCTACATAAATGCTTCATTTTATACATGGTTTGAGAACTACCCCTCCCCTCCAAAATTCTCAAGGAACTGATGTGGCGGGTAGAATCATTTTTCAACAGTAGATTATGGTGAGATTTCATAGTTTATGTCATATAATTTTCATTCTCAGATACATTTACGCCCATACCACAGCCAGAAGGCCGTGAAGAAGTCCAGCTGACTGCCAACGATATACTAAAATATGACTTTACCCATTTATGTAACTGAAGTTACTATTTAATTGTTTACTTTGCTTATTTTGGTTTGTTCTTGCTATGTACAGTGCTTGGGTCATTTTTGCACTTTATAAAGCTCCTGTAAATAAAATTAAAAATGGTTGTGCCTATGCACAACTGTGTTCTCATTAAATGCTAAACTTTTTGTCTTAATCTGATTCAATATCACTTCTGTCAATTATCCCTATAGATAATTGTCACGACCCAGTTCCAAACCTCTTCTTTCTCTTTCCCAGTGAAGTGTACCATGGGGACTACATAAGTGAAACCTTTTGTGCAAAACGCTTGAGTAAATGTTTTGTACAAAAGGTTTTACACCAAACTTAAATTGATTCTTTCATTAAAACAGAGATTACATGTTGGGTTTTTGACCGATAATATGCATCTAGATATGGTTTTCAAATTCTTATGTCCTTTTCAAATTTGGCTTGAACATAAAAAAGGTTGCAAATTACTACAATGACACATATTTATAGTCCCATCCACTGGTGAGATTACGGCAATAGTCGTAATAACAAGCAGGATTCGGGATCATTACTCTTCTCATCTTGCCTTGAAGCTCATATTACACGCTTACAAGCAAGAACAACAGGTGTTCAGGCAGGACAGGACTAGCACCTAAAATAAGCCCCAGGAAAAAACTTCTCAACTAGCCCCGCTATCCTGTGCGAACGCCACACCCACTTGCGCAGAGCAATGGGGCTGTTTGAATTTTTTTTTTTTTAACAGTTTTTGAAGCAATATAAAATCCCTCCTAAGAGAGACTCTGAATTTAGCAGCTGGCATGAAAGGGAAGGGAATTAATCAAAAATTCCAATACTTTAGTGTTCGTTTGATTACTGAGAATCAATATTTCTCCAAGGCAGAAAATCATGGATATTCCTATTAATAAATTATGCGCCAGGTACAAAACAGCCACATGCACAGCAGATATATAAGTGCTTCTAATGTTATGATGCAAAATCTTCCCGCCTGCTCTGGGTGCAGCACAAGTATGCTAGGGTACCTGTCAAAATGCCAGCTTGCCATTGGGGATCACAGTGGCCCTGCAGGGTCTTTGCTCTTCACTGTGACAGTAGACAGATCACTGAGGCAAGCCGCTGCTTAGGGCGCTCTGATTGTTATTTTGTTTGCTAGAACTTGTGTAGGGCACTTATGCTCTAGGGTGAAAGGCCTGAGACATTAGAGGTATCTGTTATGTTACAAATACTGCTTTAATACCTCTGTCTAAATTGCTATAGCATAAAAGCGACACATTGCCATTGCAGTGTCTATATTGTGTCAATATGTTAAACGCCACTGGCATTAAAAACTACGCTGTGGTTGGGGGACGTAGAGCACCACAGGTATGCCAGAGACCACATTGCACAGGTATGTTCAGCACCACTGTAACCCTAAATTTCTCCACTATGGGGATCACTATTTAACTGTACGCATCCACAATGCCATGGTTTGTACAGCACCACATGCATTCTTTTGACATTCCCTGGATATGTACAGCACCACTATTATACCAGAATTCACGTGACACAATTATAGACAGAACCACCACCATCCAAGAAACTAAACTGCCCAGGTATGTAAGGATTCATTTCAGTGGAAGCACCTTTGTCAACAAGCAACCTACGCTAACTCTTACTCCACTCTCCTCCCTTCTTCACACTCATGCTCACAAAGGCCTGAGCTGCAGTGGCTACTACAGACTCCTGGGATAGAGTGTCATGTTCTTGCGACTGCAGAGGTTGTCCACCCAAGTTTAGCATGAGTGCCAGCTT
Source organism: Triturus cristatus (assembly GCF_964204655.1). NCBI lineage: Eukaryota > Metazoa > Chordata > Amphibia > Caudata > Salamandridae > Triturus > Triturus cristatus. Next base: position 861,472,016 of record NC_140581.1, read on the forward strand.
CTTAGCATGATAGTGCACAGACAGAGAAAAGCCCGCTCATCCTCAAAGAACTTCTATTTACACTCCTGGGCAGGCAGAGTGGTCCTTCCACTCCAATCTCCCACATCAGTCAACTACCATTGAAACCCTCTATGCATATGTACACATGTGGGGTGACCAGATGTCCTGGATTTCCCCTGACAGTCCTGGTTTTCAGAGGACTGTCCTGGTGTCCAGACTTCTTATTGATTTTAAATACATGTCCTCGGTTTTTTTGGGACAAAGGTCAATTCATTCTGTAAAGCAGAATTGAAACCAATGCTCTTGTCTCCACAGGAACCTCCAAGGTCTAAAATAATTTAAGTCATTAATGTGTTTCATGCTGCGCAAGAGAAGGCCGGCTGCATGCTCCCAGCAGAGGGAGACAGAGTGGGGAGGTGGGCACGAGGGCTCAGGAGACATTACAGTTAGGAAAAATAATTTTTAAAAAACTTAGAAATTCATTGAAAAAAAAACAAAGGTTACAGTGATGTTATACTTAGGTTCACATTTTACACACACAAAACCATAGAATTTAAGCAGTTATAGTTATACGTACCTCAAGAAACTATAACTCGTGCCCTAAGGTAACTATAACTCTCGCCCTCGCCATGCAAAGTTTTCTGATCAATGATTTATTACAAATGTTGCAGTGATATTATCAATGATGTCATAGAAGATGTCATGACTGATGTGATATGTGGGTGAATTAGCAGTGCATTTGTGGGGCATGAGTTATAGTTACCTTAGGGCACGAGTTATAGTTTCCTGAAATAAGTATAACTATAACTGCTGAATTTCTATGGTTTTGTGTGTAAAATGTGAACCTAAATATAAGGTCTCTGTAACCTTTGTTTTTTCACTGAATTTCCATGCTTTTTAACATAATATTTAATTACCATACATTAATCCAACAGCCGCCGTGCAGGGGATTGGCTGCAGGGCTTTTACCATGGTCTTGACACTATAACCCTCATGAACCTACTTGGGAAACACCCTTTACAACACGGTCTTTACCATGCAATTCCTTTACCACGCATCCTTTACCATACAATACCTTTCCCACGCATTGCCTTTACAAAGCATGGCTGTACAACAGGCGTTTTTAGGGCTTAAGGGTGGTAGGGGTATTTGGTGGTCAGGGTATTTTTAGAGTTTAGGGTGGGCAGGGGTATTTGGTGATAATGGTGATTTTAGAGTTTGGAGGTGGTTAAGAGTATTGGGTGGTGAGGGCGTTTGTAGGGTTTAGGAGTGGCTAAGGTTATTTTGGGGTAAGGGTGACTCTAGGGCTTAGGGTGGGTAAGGGTATTGGGTGGTAAGGATATTTTAGGGTTTAGGGGTGGGTGAGGGTATTGGGCAGTAAGGATATTTTTAGGGTTTAGCAGTGGTATACTTACTATTTCGTTGTAAAGGAATATGTGGTAAAGGCATATACTTGATAAAGACTTGCGTGGTAAAAGCAATGTGTGGTAAAGGCATTGCATGTTAAGGGATGGGTGATAAAGGCAAGGTGTTAAAGGCATTTGTTGTAATGTCATACATCCACATACTAAAGTGTGCATATGCTGCAACCATCATGCATATAGTTAAAACATAAAAAATATGTGTACACAATTACAATTGGCCAAACAAAATACAGCCTCTCTCAAAAGGGCCTAAGAAGGATTATCACAATGAAAATCTTCTACCCCCAGGGTTTGTCACAGGGGCTGAAGGAAATCAAAACCTTGCTCACTTTGTTACTCTGTGAAATTTCAAGTAACAAAATACCTCTCTAAAGCAGTGTGATAATAATCCACATTAAAGCCCTATCAGCTTTATCAAATGCTTTTCGCAATAAATAAGTCAAGCCTCATGCCTTTGTGATAATGTTGTATTATAAAGGAATCAACCTCATGACTTCGGATATAACTTTTACCAGTGAACCAATCAGGACTATACCCTTGATCATTGGCTTGTTATTATAACTCAGGCCTACAGTGTAGAGTTTAATCTTTCCAACAAGGCAACCAGTCACAAAATTACAAATTTAACCAGCATTACACCTATCAAAGAAAACTACTAGGTCTCCTAGGAGGACCTAACAAGGATTTTCACAGTCCAAATCCTCTCTCACCTTGGCTTGCCAGAGGGGTGCTAAAGCCCTTGCCTACTACGTTTTTGATGTCATAAGTTCTTTTGACAAATGCGCTGTCAAGCCAGACCTACAAATGTACAAAACAATAATATAGCAATTAGTCCGAGAATTGGACCCCCTCTCTCGGTCTACAAAAAAGGCATATACCGCAGACACTGTTCTTATTATGATGGAGTGCCTTTTATAGATAGGTGTAAACTGTTAAATACTCATCTAAACTAAACAACAAGAGAGTTCAATAGCGCCACCTGCCCCCTGTTGGAGATCTGTGGTTCCTCTCAGGGGACAGTGTATAGTACTGTGCTGTGTAGAAGGCCATGGAGTGATGCAAATGCTTGAATAGATGTGTCTTTGTAAGCAAATCATTGAATATAGTAAGATCAACACTCATCAAACCACTCCTGGACGTCTCTACTAACGGCTGTGAAAAGACCAACTTGCATAACATTATAAATGGGTCTGACAAAGTATCAGGAGAGTGTTATGACCCTTTGACTAACCTCATCGTTGTGCAATGAAATGTGTTTGTTACTGTTTTTGAGTAGATTTAAACTGATAGCAAACATTTGTATAAATAAAAAAAGAATAACATCTGGTAAGTCACTTTTTCTTTCAAAATGGATTAAACGCTGAGTGCCACTGAGCTAGGCAAAAGTAACAGCTGACAAGTGGCTTAGATCTTAAGCAGTTTACAGTGCACAGCATGAGAATATTCACAGTTATGAAAATGTACCATATTTAGCGTTTTCATTGCACAAACAGCAATGCCTTATAAATATCCTAATTTCGGGCAATGACGTTTCACGTTAATAACGTTCTTCTGTAAATTATGGAATTGAAATAGTAGGAAGTCTGTAAAACTAAATCAGGTTTGATTTTGATTCTACCAGTCAATTAATCTTTAAGCAGGACAGTGACAATGGCATTCTATAACCCAAAATAATGCGTTCACCCAAAAACCCGTTGATAATTGAGCATTGCAAAGAGCCACTATCATTATTGAAGGCAAAATATGCTTTTCAAACACTAAAAGACTCCATTTTTAAACCTGCATAGTAACATAAACGTACAATGGTTTTCTATTCTTTCCACTACTCCCTAGAGACGATGAAATGATAAGCTACATTTCCCAGCTTCCTGCTTTTAATAAACGATTTATTTTTTAAATGTATTATACACATGCCACACTAAACCACGTAATATGAAAAATGCACACCTGGTGACTGACATACGTCATGATTCAATTATGCCATCTTAGGGTTCTGGTGTCATTGTGCCCAGCTTCACTCTTTTGACTGAGTCTGTGTGGCACTGCTCCCAGCCCTGAGCAACCTTTGACATGCTCAATGAAGGTAGTGGTTTGGCCCCTTGCTTCACAAGCCATCTCCTCAGTGACAGCCAAGAGGGATTTCTTGCTGGGGCCTGCCCCATCATTGAAACTTTGAAGTATGAATACAACTTTGGAAATATTTACCACCTTAATTCTGTGAGTACTTAAGTGCTTTAGCAGTTGGCAAAGTAGATCAAGGGCTAAAGAGCCTGCGCTGTGTGCGTAGCAGGTTTGCTAAGTCCACGTGACTCATGCTGTATTTTACAGTCCAAGTGCTCTTATGATCTGATCGGTAGGTCAGCATGGACATCCGTCATATCAATCACACTTCTCTCAGGAATCCGCATAACAGTCTCATCCATATGACTCGTTCAGGAATAAAATGGATGAACATTTTATCCAAGAAGACACTACTGATCATCACATTTTCTCTGACGCGAGTTGAAGCACTTTGAAGCGACCACAGATAAAAAAAAGAATCATAAGATAACTGACCCCGCAACGGACACCGAACCGCCTCAACAATGAAAGCTCTAAACATAAACATCAATGAAGGCACTACTCACTCACAGTCATGCATTAAATGCTCCTGAATATGGATTATATATAGAGAATATGGTTAGTAGCATATTCAATCTCAATGACCCAACTCATGTTTCTACCTACGTATACAGCATTTGCTGTCAAACTTTGATTCTGCGGACTCCATCTGGTGCAGTCAATATTCTCTCTGGAGGTCCTTAGTAGCACCCTCTCTTAACACCCTTTGCACACATTTTGTCCGTAGGGAAATGCCCCTTCTTGTATAGTCACCTCTACTTTGTCTGTAGATTGTATTGCTGGTTTTGGGGCTCTGTACACTGAGACAATGCTGTTCAGTGTCCAGTGTATGAGCTCTGACCCCTAAAACATGTTGAAGTGGCTTACACCTAATTGGCACATTTAACTTACCTATAACTCCCTAGTATATGGTACCAAGTGTACCCAGTGGCTGTAAGTTTAATTCACTAGTGGACTACATCACATATTGTGCCACCACTAAAGTAACAATACAAAACATGCCCACAGGCCTGCCACCACTAACTTGACTTTGCAAATGAGTCCTGTCAAAACCACCCCTTCTGATAGGCCTAAAAGCTCCTTTTAAATGTTATACTGCCACTCATTAGTTGGACTTAAATGCCTATAAGGCAAGGTGCTTGATATTTAAAACTAGGACATGTAAAGATTTATTGTTAAACATGTCTTTACAGTGGCACTGTCCTAAAAGCTATTTGCACTGTAGCTGGGTTAATTTTTACAGTTAATCAAGTTATCTCCACCATGAGTCAGATAAAAAGTTCATTCTAGGTTTCACAATATTTATTACCAAGCCAATGAATTGGTAATATTGGATTTGTAACAAATATTTTCCAAAAGGTACTTTCAAAAAGTTAAATTTAGCCTGCCCAAAGCCTCTATATGCCCATTTACTTGGACTTCCAGCTGTCACCCAGGAGCTGAAGAGCCCCTTTATTAGGTGTAAATTGTCTCCCAGCGCCGAAATAAAGGGCTTTGGTGTGGAAGTTGTCTGTTCCTTTGACGGGATGACCCTTTGGGCAGTGCCTAGCCATGTCATTATCTTCAAAGGGGACTGTCCTGTCACAGGCTGATATAGCTCACACCAGGGTCTATCCCTCTATTGCCGTTCTAGCCAGCCAGGCACCAATCCCAGTGGTAGAAGAGCTGAGCCCCAGAACCAGTTTTGAGTGATCACAGGGGAGGGTTTGCTTCTTTGCCTGTTCACACCTCTAGGGTGGGTAGATGAGTTCTGTACAAGGGAGGAAAGGTTCTGCCATGTTGTATTTGGGCAGAAAGAGGCATTGTGTAATTGTTTGCAGTGGGGCACACAGGAACTACAGCAAAAGAGGGTAGAGTTACCCCTGGGAACTTTTTCCCTATTGGTCAGGGACCCACACATAGGTTAGTGCCAAGCATAAATGAGGCACCCCTGGGCACCCTCTTCAAAACACTACTGGGCCTGTGGAAGACAAAAGAAGGACTGCACCTGCAGTTGAAACCTGTGAGGAAAACCATAAGGGCTGGATCCACTCCTACTTGTACCCAGGACTGAGAAGTGGACTCCAAGGGTCAGTTGGCTGACCTGTTGTCGATCTACAGGGGCACAAAAGCTGCAAGACATCCACTTTCCTAAGAGAGTCCCGCTGACTAGTTTCATATGGACTTGCACTAGACCCTGCTGGTGGTTCTGTGGAATCCTGACAGCCAAATGCTGTTTCTGAGGTTCTGGAACCCTTTGCTGGTGTCGGAGAGTACTCCTTTTGCCTAACCCTTAACCCTGGGACTTGTTCAAGCGTTTTTTGCCGGAGAAATGGCGGAAGATTTGGACCAATCTGCCAAGACTATTTGCCGATGGTGCTTCTCCGGTGGGCCTTACTTCGGCTTAGCTACGCATTCGATGACGTTGAACCCTCTCTGGGTACATCCTGCAGCCTTGCCCTGCTGAAGGAATCTGCCTTTCAGAAAAGTCTCTAAGTCCGAAGGAAGAAATCATCACCGGCTCCAATACCAAGCAGCATTCGATCGACATCGACAGGTTCCTGTGTGTGCGCTCTGGACTTTTCCCTCTCTGACCTTTCCCCACCTTCGTCAATAGCTTCACAAAGACCTTGTCCTTCTGCAACCCGTTTTTGATGACCCAGTCTTTAGATCCAGTGTGCTGCCTTGCCACACTGAGGACTCTACCATCTTAAAAATATTTTAAGTCAGAAGGCAACTCTTTGACTAGAAGCAACCAGGGCTTCGCATTTGACCCGTGCTCCATCGCAGTCAGCCTTTAACCATACCTTTGTCCTGGAGCATTTGAACTTTTTGATGCTGTTTTTAGAACTTCAAATAGTCATATCCCTGGTTCCCCTTATTGGATTTGTGTCATTATTGTGTCATTTTGTTCATTAAAATATTCTATATTTATATAAATTTGAGTGAGATTCTCATTATGTTGTGTTTTCAACTTTTAACTGTTTTGATACTTATAAATGCTTTACACATTTTTTTAATTAAGCCTGTCTACTCTGAGCCAAAGCTACCCGGGGTTGAGCTCAGGTTTAAGTTACAGAAACCTTTAATAAACCGAACAAGAATAGTGGCATTATTACCTGTGGTGACTACCATCCACCCCAACTAATAACCCACTTTCTCACATTGGTTTTCAGTGGTGGGATTCAGAACTTGTGATAAGCAGTACCAATCAGCTATCAAATTTGAAATTAAAAATCCCCACATTGAAATGAAAGCAAAATTTCATTTTTAATTGGCATCAGGTCTTTCATTGGGTGATTTTTGATTTGTTAAAATAATTTTTATTCCAATGTCTGCACTTTTTAAAAGTCTAAGATAACTTGGAGGTGGATCTGGCTACTATGGAAACTCTCACAGTGGCAGAGCTGAAAGCCCTATGTAGAGACAAGTAAGTAAATTGGACATGATTTCCAGGAAAATTGACTATGTGAAGGCCCTCAGGAGCTGGGAAGAAGTCCAACAGATACAGGTCATGTCAGAGGAGAATATTGAAGAGGATGATGAAACCCAAGGTGGGGGGAAGGAAGAAGATGCTCTGTCTTAAAGAAAATTCTCATGTGCAGTTTCTAGGGCTGGAAGTTTAGGCACTTCCAGCCTGAGCATCTCACAACTGGCAGCCTGCCAGACGGAGTATCAGGGCAAGCAGTCAGAGAGGCAAGTACAGACTGAGCTGGATGCTCTAGCCTTGGAGAAGATGTGAGCACTATAAGAGAAGAGACTGGAATATGGAATAGAAGAAGGCCAAACTGGATTTAACGTCCAGTAGAGATGGTGGCCGCAATGGTGAGGTGTCTACAAGGGGGACTCACACACTCCTTACTTGTCTAAACAAGTAGTACCTAGCTTTGTGGTGGGTAAAGACATTGACAAATGGTTTGACTCATATGAAAGAGCATTAAGAATGCAGAGGTTGGACCAGAAGCACTAGGGAGCATTATTGGAGCATTATTGTGGGAGTTAGTACCTACAATGGGGCGGGAAACACTCCTAACTGTAGAGGAAGGAGTAGCTGACTCTACACCCACATTAAGGATGCACTAGTGCAGACGTTTGGTCTCACACCTGAACAGGAAACAACTCCAGGACACACACACAGGAACACACAGGGTAAAGGGGATAATTTGGTATTAAATGTTTAAGCACTGTTTGGAATAGCCTGTTTTATGTAACACAATTTCTATGCTGTTGATAGGTTTATGTCACATAACTTTTTTAATTCAGCCATATGATACCATCTCACATTATGTCAAGAGGGTTATTTTTCACTCTTCTGAAACTATCAAAAGTGGCTATTCTGGTATATATGCCACACCTTTCTTTGCTTCATACCAAGCAGTCCCACATTTTGCACTTATTTAATTCAGAACTTAAAATATTTTTGATTGCCGGATCTTTTGCCTGCCTCTATGAAGGCAGACTCTATGAAATTCGATCATTTGATTATATACCTAGGGGCTTATTTATGAAAACCCTGGGTCACTTTTTCACCACGTAAAGTGGTACATGCTTGACGCAGGGTTCTCATAAAGATTTATGTAGCCACGCAAAGCCACCCTGAGTGGCTTTAAGTGGCCTCATAAATCATGAGTAAGGCGACGCAGAGCAAATCTCTGCATCGCCTTACTTTGCACCCAGGAGGCGTTCCATGGGCATTGTGGTGGGCTTTCGCATGCGGCACTGATGGAATTTGATGATGCCCCTGATTTACAAAGCGATGTAAACCTGGGGAAGCGTCAAATCCGTACCCCTCCCGAGTGAGGTGTAGCAAAATTATGTTTATTTATCCTCGGTTTTTCTTCTTTCCATGTGTGCTGCATTCTGCAGCACACAGAGGAAGAGGAAAATGCCTTGTAGGATTGTTTTCGTGCAGGAAGGTGCCCCTTTCTGCACAAAAACAATTCTGCATGCAATGGAGGCCCCGCAAGGGTGCCTACGTTTGCGCAAGGCTACCAAAATGGCACCAGCGCAAGCAGAAAGGTCAGGAAGGCACCGTATTGCTTAAATACGGTGCATTCCTGTCCTTTCACTTTGGCTTAGGGAAGTGCAGAAAGGTGCCTTGCTGCACTGCCCCAATGCCAAAATGCAATAAATGAGGCCCCTTGACTTTTTTTCTGGATTTATGAGCCTTATTAAAGCTGATTAAAACGGACTAACTAAGTACCCTTTTTGCTTTCTGTAGTCTTTTTAATTTTTTAATAAACCTTCATGGTTTTGATTTTTGTATATTTTCCTGCATACGTTTTTTCTTTGTTTGCTCTGGGCCATTGTCCTTTGTGGCTCATGCTGCCCTGATCCTGCGTATTAGCCCTTTAGCATTTTATTGGCGCAAAGCGCCACCAACGGACACGTTGTCTCACTCAACTGTTTGGAATATCTTCTTCACCCTTTAGAGTACCTTTGTAATGTCTATTTTGAGTGTTTTTGTTCCTCTTCGAGCAAAACTCACTCCAGCTGCACTGTAGCCACTTCATTCAGGTTTTTCAGTGTTCTGGCGCAGCAACTCTATACTTTGTTTTATATTACTTTATTTACTTTCTATTTTATTTATTTATTTATTTATTTATTTATTTATGTGTTTTATAGAGCGTGAACTTGACCCGTTAGGGTATCAGAGTGCTTTACAGGAGAGCAAAGCAATATACAGACAGATTTAGGATTACCACATGTCTTCCTCTGAGTTACCCATTCTCAAAAATTCTCTATGAATCTTCATGGATTCCAGTAGCCCAGGTGGCACACACTTTCCTCTCCCTGAGTGGCCCCAGATGTACTAAGTGCCAGTGCTAAGGTTTGCCAGTGCTGATCTCCACCCATCCACCTTTAGTCTAAACTGCCTCGTGCCTACACTATGGGTTAATTGATGTCTTCCCCACTGCCAACACAACTAAAGATGCTCTCCTGTCAGCTCCTATCTTACATTTGAGAAAACAACCAACTCCTAGGTGATTCATCACAGTGTGGAATCCAGGGTCTCCTACAGGTGCTTCTGTCTTCCATGTGCCAACTTGTGCCCTGTGATGGAACCTTCTATCGCCTGCTCAAACAAGCCCTATCTGTGTTATATGCTGTTGGTGTCTCTTACCGCACTGCATAGGATACAAATGTTGGTCTAGCTGTTTTCTATTAATATCCAGCCATTTTGGAGATTGTTACGCTGTGCCCCATCATATATTATAAAAGTGAAAAATCTAAAAAAAAATGACTTTGAGTATGCATTATAACTCATAACCTTAAAGAAGAATAAAGTGTCATTGAAACGTCAATGTAATTCATTTTATGCTCATTTTTAGAGAGGTACTTAGACTTCAAAATTATAGAAAATGTATTGGTTATCAATCATTTCAACTAGCTCAACAATTTACAATATCTTACATATATGTATATGTATATATATGTACCTTACTATATGAATATCCAAATAGATCATAGTCAGGTATTATCTAGTAACAGTTGAGTATCAAGACTATCATCAAAGGTAATCAGCAAAATCAGTAAAGTGTCTCAAACAGTGGTATATTTCATAAAAGCATCTTTGTTAAACTGACCTCATACACGACTACATTTTTGAGGGTGATATGTCACAAAAATCTGGTTTCAAAGTAGAAATATCAATTACTTTATAGATCCATCGGTGCAAATCTGGATTGCTGGCGTCTCTCTATTGGCATGCAAATTGCAAACAAGCAAATTAACACAGCATAAAAAAATTAATTATTGTTAATCGTAGGTAATTTCCAGCCTGGTCAATAATCTGTTGAGAACAATTTTTGTGCCAATGGCCACAGAGAGAGTGGAAAATATGTATTGGCAAAAGACCTGTAATACGGGTCACATGACAGACATATGGAGCCAATCAGCAGTCGTCGAGTGAGACTGGGAACACTTGCCTGCTGTTTGTGCTTTAGGACCCCCTTTAAGAATCTTCACCATGGTTACATAAATGAGAAAAATAGTCAGATAGTGATGTAGCCTAAATTTAGCCAATTATTGAATCAATATATAATTCCTCATTTATATTGATATTGACCCATTGGGACCCTTTGCTTACCCAATCAGGTAAAAAAATCTTCTAAGGTTAAAGTAAATGAATTCAAAATAATTACATTTTAGAAGTGAGATCTTTATGTAAAACTGAAAAGATGTACCTCCACATTGGGACATTGAAAATATTTGTCAATATGTATGCAGGTTAAAAACTTACAGTAGAGAATACAACATTAATTTAAAAGCTCCGGCTCTTATTTTTCAGTTTCAAACATTTCACAAGAGCAAGAGAGGGAAAAAAACATAAAGTTGAAAGAAGGAGGAAGCAAAAGATGGTAAACTTGCCACAAGGGGAGAAAGCAGGAACCCACGAGTGAGATGTAGGGGCAGGGAGTGTCTGTAGTGGACTATAGAGGACTGGGATGGATTCAAGGAGACACAGTCAAAGTATTCCGCACGCTGATGATTAATATCACAGGTTATGGGCCTCTGAGCAGAGATTTAGGCTCCACCACTTCTTTTTTTTTTTTTTTTTTTACAAATTAAGCACTACATATAGTTGTTTAAAGAAACACTTTGAGGAGTACATTAGGAAATTTCCTAACAAATACAACATCATAACATTTTCAGAAGGAGGCCCATTTTAGTTTAGACTGGTATGACACAACAGGGACAAGAGGAGTTATTCACATTTTTTCAGAGGCCAATAACATCTGAAAGAGCTACTTCACAACAGAGCTAAGATTTTCTCATAACACTTAACCTGACCTGAATATACTTTAATTGACTAACTAAATAGGAATTGAGGATAGTAATGCTTGACACTGATGATCCCACGCTAGGGAATATGAATGTTTTCATTGTTAACGTTCTAACCAGAAACAGATCCAAATTCCTCAGCTGCTGCTTGTATTGCTGGAATGGTTTGGTTAGAAAGTAGTGACTAGTATGTTGCTGTCACATGCAAGCACTTTAGTTGCACCATAATTAAGTACTATTGTTGGAACTGTAGTAGTATTTTGTACCAGTAGACAAAATGACTCATGTCATAAAGAAATGGAAAAAGGGGTCAGCATAGTTAGGTAACCAGTGCTATATGAAATGGGGAAGATGTGCGACGACTGATCATTAAAATGGCCCATGGTGATCGGTACTACACTTTAATCCAACCCATAAACCCATGCTGGAATCCAACCCGTACGTCATGGACCAGAGAAAGGGCCACTCCACCCAGTCAAATGCCTTTTCAGCATTCAGTGCAATAAAAGTCAGTGGATGTGATGTTTGTTCCATCCAATCTTTCAGAGTAGTAGCAATATCTGCATAACAGTGGTGCCCATGGCTGCTGTAAGGCCATGTTTGTATGACGAAACAAAGGAAGAATGTTCTTAACTAATCTTTTACCGATCAATCGGGTATACATTGTATAGACTACACATAGAAAGGATCTTGGGGCCTTAATCGCAATGTTGACGTATCATTTTTTTAACAAAATCATATTTTGAGGTAACTCCCAAGAATGTGTACTTAGGGCTTCTGCCATAATTACTTTTACAAGATCCAGAAAATATGAGAGTATCCCTCCTGATACACAGTGAAAGATCCTCCGCTAAGGCGGAGGAGCGTCACCTCACTGCATCGCAGTAGTGAAGTAAAGGAAACATAAAATGATAATAACTCGTGTTATTATCATGTTATGTTTCCTTCTGCTGCAGATTTGCGTTGACAGAGGAGCAGGGGAGGAGTGGTTTGCCCACTCCTAAGTGCACATGACTGTTTGGCCGGCCAAAACATTAATGTGCACTTCGCATCTTTTCCATGCAGGCTGCATCACAGCCTGCGTGGAGGACAGTCTTAGGCCCACATTCCCTGGCTGAGCACCAATCCACAGCACTCAAACCAATCACAACGCTGCAAAGCAGCGATGTAATTGGGTATCGGGAGGCTGGGAGCTGGGTGCATCCTGCTGCTTCCTGCATCCTGCTGCAGGACCAGAGTAAGGAAGAAGAGGACGAAGGAGAGGCGGCGGCCAGCCATCACAGATAAGTGGTCCGGTAGCAAGCCGCTACTGCTGATAAGTTGTAGAGTTCACTGGCAATGAATCAGTACCAGTGCCCTTTCCTATACCTTCCTGCGGAGTCAACTACCTTCTCTTCAGTACTTGACTTGAGGTCTCCGGTAAAGGAGCTCAGCAGTGGGTAATGAGAACAGTTTCCGCTGTGTCATATTCAGCGACCATACAGTGGGTGACTGTTGTATCAGTAAATCTTTTCAAATGCAAAGACAGGAAGGTGAGAAGGCAAATCCTTTCCTACCTTATGGAAATGCTGTTTCCGTCCCCCACCGCATACAGCATAGGACAGAATGGCCCTTCATGCACTGTTTGGCCAATATTGCACTTTGCTAATGCTTTTCGCTTTCCATCCTTTATCACTTTTTGGAATTTGTCACTAATTCTAACAAGTTTAAATAATGTCTTCGGGTTACAGAAATTCAAAGCCACCAGACCATTTTTTTCCACCTGCCAGAAGCATAAATCTCCTGTGACGTGCATTCAAGATAAAAAGGGTTTCTATACCTGTTCTAAGTAGACGTGCCTGCTGGGAAGCACCCGTATGTACTATCAAAATTATTTGTGATGGTTACATTTGTGTTAATGGAAAGGTTTTAGTGCATGCATGATTTCTTTATTTTTTGAGGCACTTGATTGCAATGTAAAATAAAACAAAATAACCATCGTGACAGCTTGCAAAGGTCAGAACCATTGGCTTTTCCAACACCTGTGTTTTTTATGTTTTTTTGTTACATGAGGCTGGTGACATTTCTGACGCCATTTTTTGATAGGACATAACGAGCACCCAGTTTTCACATCTAGACGCTCACCTCAGCCATGTAAGACCAACAACTCTCGTCATCATTCGATTACGAGTGTGAAAAAATTCCCTCTCCTGAGCCCGAGGCACAGATATGTGAACTGACATGTCTAGCCTTAAGCATACGAGATTCCACTACTGCACACTTGTCAAAAACCACACACTTTTCACCTCGCCTAAACCTCTGAAGTGCGTGGAAACTCAATATTCTACACAAAAATATAAATAAATACGGATTTGGCACTTTTCATTCTGATAATCGTTATTTAAGCATGCCCAGTTCAGACACGTATTTCAGTGTTCTCCCGCATACCTCGGTCTGGTTTAATCACTAACTAGGGCTGTGAGATGAAACACACTGGCTGGGAATTCGCAAATGAAGCTGCCTGTTCTAATTCTGCTTTTGTCTTCACTGGAATCAGGACGTCGATAACCCTCTCAGATGAATAAACACAAGCTCGTGGCTTTGTTTTGCCACAGCTCATTAGCATGCAGTGGTGTAACGCAAAATGATGGGCTCCCCTGCAGAACGTGATGAGGGGCACCCGAGTCTCCCATGCCTCACATATATTCAGTGGCCTTGGGCTGAACGGGGGCTCCCTGAAGGGTTGTGGACACCTCTTAAAGAGCGGGGGGATCTATGTAGCAGAGACCCCTGCTAGCATGGCAGATGGGCTTGGGAAGCAGGAGTTGTGGTTCTAATGTATGTTTGCATTAAAAAAATCTCGTATTAATAGTGGGTGCTGCGAAGTCATTGCTATTCAGTTTAATGTTTCGAAGATTTAGGGCCATATGTAGGCAACATACTATTTACCGATTCATAAATACCGAATTTTACCGATTCGGTATTTATGAATCGGTAAATAGTATGTAGGTAAATAATCGGTAATTATTACCGATTCGGTAAATATCGGTATTTATGAATCGGTATTTACCGAATCGGTAATAATGCATCCCTTCCCATTCATTCCTATGGGCCTGGAGGCCCATAGGAATGAATGGGAAGCCAGTTACTATTACCGATTCGGTAAATACCGAATCGGTAATAGGGGAGACATTATCATGGGTGGCAGGGTGTCACATTGACACCCTGTTGCACCCCTGATTCGTGCATGTGTTTACATGTGGAGCACATACATGCCCTAAGGACATGTATGTCTGCCACATGGCACTTTTCAAATAGCACGAAAATGCTTTTTGAAAGGTATTCGTCATTTACCATCAACTTGTAGTTGGTGGTAAATAACGAATCCAGACACCAATAATGCACTCATTTGAGTGCCCCCTACATAGCATTTCTGGATTCGGTAATTTACCGAATCGGTATTCTACCGATTTCTTGAAATTCCGATTCGGTAAATACCGAATCCAGAAAATCAGCCACCTACATCTCAAGTGCCTCAATACCGGTCGGTAACGGGATATTTACCGATTTTCGGCCGTTACCGACCGGTATTGAGGTACCTACATATGGCCCTAAGTGTGATATTTAGAATTGTCACGATTTCAGAGAAAAACAGCAGCCATTTCAATGCAAACTGGTTCAAGTTCATCTAGAGTGGGCTTCTCTCTCGAGTTGCCTCAGTACACAGTTGGATCTAGTTTAATCGGCTTTAATGTTCTCTTCATGTTTTCTCATTTCTTTCAAATGAAAAAATATATATATTTCAGATTTTCAAATTCTTCTACATGTTTTCGCATTAAATATCATCCATTTTTAGGTCTGGCTTGATACTGCAGCTGTCTGTAGCCTATTGTTACCAGTTCCTTAAAATATACATCATCAGTTTTTGCTCCGCCCATAGGAGAATTGCTTTCTCTTGGCTCATGCTATTGGCTATTTGGTTAGTCATTCCACCATCCAGGAAGCATTTTCACTAAAATGTACGAGGGAATATGTTATATCTAAAAACTAGTCATTACACTACTTGCCACCATCAGTTCTTCGTCTCGTATATATATTGTACAGAGAAATAAATCCTTTTTGCAACTGTTTCCCAGTTAGGAGTGCCACCTAGCAGTTTCTTTTAACCACCTTGGCCTGTATTTTTTTAAAAAAAATCTTTTTATTGTTCTTTTCTTCAAACACAGCAGTACAGATACAGTGTAGCAAAGAAGATTCAGGGTGTATACGTACAACACAATGGTATATTATGTACAACACAATGATATATTATACATCAATATAGCATGCAAACACAGTGGCAAGCAAGGATACATATAAAGGTGAGCGATCCATACTCCAGGATATCAGGGCCATAGACTTTCCACCCTCGTTCCACTAGCATGTATTTAACTGCTCCCTGATAAGATAATTGGCAACCTTATTCCCAGTATTGTCAAATTCATTAAGTGTGGTATAATGTACTATACGGCATTTGTGCATGCAATACATGTAAACCTTGGAGAGGGTGCGGTGTATTGGCCAGAGGTGCCAACTTTGGAATTGGGGAACGAAGTTCTAGTCCTGGTGTCGGCTCAACATCCTGGGATTCTGGACAAATCAGTTAATACGCCCATGCCTAAAATAAAAATAAAAATGTGACCATGTGTAATGTAACTGATGCTCATGTAAAGTGCTCCAATGCCTTAAGCCGCGTTCACCCTATACAACACTGGAAAAAAAAAAACTTAGTCCAAGCTTGTTTTTCCATTTGTTAGCACACTAGATCCTGGGCTGTTGGATATGGCAATGACTATTTTTATTGATTTATTTTATGCAATAGGTGTTTTCCTTTAATTATTTTAATAAAGACTCAAAATCAAAGCCTGACCTATTATCTCTGCAATGCATGCTGAAAAACAGTAGCCAAGAGGCCAACTTACCTTTTCTGTATGTAGCGGTCTTTTATGTTAAAACACAATTCATTCTCTTTTTCACTTGTCAAATGCAACGCATTAATCAGTGAGCAGATGTAGCGTACATAGGTCACCTTAGTTCTGAATTATTATTTTTACTTTTCACCACTGGGTTTTGAGCTTAGAGTTGCGAATTCATTGTAGGTTGAGGAAGGCAAGCCATCTCATTTGGGTCAATTGGCAGTGCTTTGCTTGTTGGGAGGATCACATTATCAGAGGGAGGGGGACACCCTTCAAAGGAAGGTGAATTGAGCAGTATGTCCGGGGGAGGACCCTGTGCTGCAAGAGACCGAAGGGTTAGGACAGTGCGATGAGAGAGTGATGTCATCAGTGATGTCATTTGAGATGTCATCAGTGATGTCATGAGTGATGTCACTGACCATGTCATGACTGATGTAATATGTGACGACATCAGCAGTGCATTGCGGGCGCGCGAGTTATAGTTAGCTGAACTAACTTTAACGGGGGAATTTCAATGGTTTTGTACGAGTGAAAAGTCCAGCTAACTATAACGCCCCTGAAACCTATGGTTTCTTCAGTGAATTTCTAAGGTTTTTTAAATGCTAATTTCTAACTATGCCTACAGAGATAGAACATGTGAAGAAAGAAGAAAAAGCGCACAGAAAGAAAAAAAAGAAATGCAGAAAGAAGCAACAGAAGTCCTCAAAGACGAAAAAAGTGCAGGAAGAAGGATAACGTGCAGAAAGAACAAACAGAAGAGCAGAAAGAAGCCTTGTTGCAAAATCATCCTGTACCCTCAACTTTTTCAGACGGATACTGGTGGTAACTGAGTCTGACTAACCAGTCCTAGAGCCAGTGCTATGTTAAAAGACACTCAGAATACAGTGAAAACACCTACATACACTAGGGAACACTAAGCGTTGGGGTCCCCCTGTGATTAGCATGACCTCCTCTGTAAGCCCCTAGTATATAATAGGGCAGGGGATTAAAACTACCTCTTAAAACACGCCACAGGGCGTGTTTGCACACGTCACCTCAGGCCCCGTCCCCTCCCTTCCCCACTGTGTAATCACACCCTGTGGCCGTTTTAAGTTAGGAGATTAAGTCCCCTTGAATCCTGAGGGTCCCTAGGGTCCAACTAGACAACTAGGTACCTCCAGTAAGCGCCACAGAGCTGCGTTGCAGAGAGATGTAAAAAGGGGCACGGCCTAGACCACCTCTCTGCAACGCAGCGCAGTGGCGCTTACTGGAAGCACCTGGTGGGCTAGTTGGCCCCCAGGGTCCCTCAGGATTGAAGGGGAATCATTTCCCCAACTTAAAACGTGCCACAGGGCGTGTTTGCACACGTTAACTCAGGCCCTGTCCCCTCCCTTCACCACTGTGTAAACACACCCTGTGGCCGTTTTTAGTTGGGAGATTAAGTTCATTTGAATCCTGAGGGTCCCTAGGGTCCAACTAGCCCACTAGGTACCTCCAGTAAGCGCCACAGAGCCACATTGCAGAGAGGTATAAAGGGCACGGCCTGGACCACCTCTCTGCAACGCAGCTCAGTGGCGCTTACTGGAAGCACCTGGTGGGCTAGTTGGCCCCCAGGGTCCCTCAGGATTGAAAGGGAATTATTTCCCCAACTTAAAACGCGCCACAGGGCGTGTTTGCACACGTCACCTCAGGCCCGTCCCCTCCCTTCACCACTGTGTAAACGCGCCCTGTGGCCGTTCTAAGTTGAGAGATTAAGTCCCCTTGAATCCTAAGGGTCCCTAGGGTCAAACTAGCCCACTAGGTACCTCCAGTAAGCGCCACAGAGCTGCGTTGCATAGAGGTGTAAAAAGGGGCGTGGCTTCAGAACACCTGTCTGCAACGCAGCTCCCTGGCGCATACTGGAGATACCTGTTGGGCTAGTTGGCCCTCAGGGACCCTCAGTATCGAAGGGGAATTAATTCCCCAACTTACAACTGGCCAGGGGGCACTTTTGCAGAGTGCTGCAAGGAGGGGGCATGGCCTCCGGCACGATGCCGGTCTTTTATTTATTTTATTTTTTTGCCCCCCTCCTCAGGCCACTTATGGCCCCCGGGACCCTATCCCCCGGGGCCGGCCTTTGTTTTTTATTATTTAAAAAATATATATATTTATAGAAACACATAGGACATGCTGGACAAACCGTATGTACCTATCACCATGACGATTTGCGTGATATTCATTAAAAGGCGACTATGCATACAATTAATCCACGTGGAATGTATTTACACCGCTAGTGAAGCTCTGACGTCCTACTGTGCCTAATCCCGGCGCCCCCGCCGGTGGGTACTCTCCAAGTAGACACCCTTGTCGTTTATATATACAAACATGGGTAGCTATTGACGGGCACATTTAATACACACGCACACCAAGCCATTCAAAGGGGATTCGACAAAAATTCGACCAAACTATGCAGGAAACCCCCCTCACGGTTAATAAAACACACATCCACCGCCAGATGTGTAATACTTTTTATTTTACTCTCTGGAAAGGAGACGAACCTCACTTGAGAGTCACAGCGTGCTCCTGGCTGAGCCCAATGCTGTGTTACACCCACCAGTGCCCGCCGAGGGCCACACACCTCTGTGTTGTATTCCACCAGCTAGTGCGTATGCTATGACACTCTCTAGCCCATGTGCACTGTAACACCACCCCGTGAATATGTCATGCCACACTTGCCTTCGCACGGGTTATTGCCCCATCTAACGTGCCTTCCTCGATGCCTATGTTATAATGCACAGCGCTATGCCATACATATTACAATCTGGGATCCATATCTTTGTCACAGTGCATATTCAACGTTACACTCCCCAGCACATATTTTATATTTCAACTTTAGAGACTAGTTAGGTTACACAACACTGCCCTGTGCATATTACACTCCTAGGCGCATATCGCATAGCACGCGCTAGTGCCTGTGCTATCTCGTGCTCTCCAATGAATCTGTCATTGCGCACAATGTATTGCATATTATATTTCACGCCCCGGTTCATCTTATATCACACTTTTTGGTGCATAGTTTATACCATATACTATATCTAGTTTTCATTTTCAATCGTGCTCTCAGGACTACGTTCTATATAACACTGCGTCCACCTAACCTTTTCACAGGCATTACATTTTGCGATGGGGGGTGGAGGTCAGGGGGTGTTTCTGCCAAGTGAGCCCGGAGTCACAGTCCCAAACGTCCTCTTCTTCCTGAATAAAAGTGAGATTATGCTGCATACTTGTTCATATTTTAAGTAGTTCGCACATACACACATTTTAAAAACAATAAAGTTCCTAATACCCACCTCCTCTGAACAGTTAGCTTGCTGCCCCTCCGTATCCTCTGTTGTCTGAATTCATGGACTAGCCTCCTCCATCCTGCCATGCATGGTCTGATGTGCTGCCACTGCCCTCCATTTAGCATGATGTACCAGTCCACTCCTCCTGCCCTCCATTGCCCAATTCTATGCCCATCATTGACCTCCTGCTTAGCCTCTGTGCTTAGCTTGCTGCCCCTATTCTCGTTCCCCCTGCCCTCCGATGTCTTTGTGCA
Source organism: Triturus cristatus (assembly GCF_964204655.1). NCBI lineage: Eukaryota > Metazoa > Chordata > Amphibia > Caudata > Salamandridae > Triturus > Triturus cristatus. The sequence continues at coordinate 861,491,815 of NC_140581.1, forward strand.
TGCCCCTGCTCCATCCTTTTTGCCCACCATGTTCCATGGACCTGCGACTCATATCTCCTCTGAGTGTTCTGTTGAGCTGCCACTCCCCTCCCTAGCATTGTCAGATGACTGTAACCTGTCCCTGCCACCTCCACCTTGCCTGTCCACATGCCGTGCCCCTATTCCCTTCCTCCTGTCCTCCATGGTCCATTTTACTGCCACACCCTTCTGCCCTCCCTGGTCTGTTGTGCTGCAACTGCTCCTCCTGCCTGCCCCGCACGGTCTGTTGTGAGGCCTCTTCCCCTGAACTCTCTTGTCTGTGCCCAGGTCCTGACCCTCTCTTCTATCCTTCATGGTCCTTTGTGCATGCCCCTGCACCCTCCTTCTTGCCCATCATAGCCATTGTGCTGCCACTAACCCTCCCGCTTGCCATGCATGGTCTTCTGTGCTGCCACGGTCCCTCCCACCTTCCCTGTGTGGTCAGCTAGCTGCCCCTGACCCCGTCCCACCTCCCCTCCATGGTCTGTGTGTATGCCATCATAGTCTTACTGTTGCTCTCCATGGTGTGTCTTGCTTCTAGTGCCCATCCTGCCTGACCTCCATGGTCATCTTGCTGCTCCTGCCCTGCCCCCTTGCCCCCAGCCCTCTGTTTCCATGTGCAGAACCCTATTCCCTCCCTCCTGGCTTGTCTGTTCCATTGTAATGCCCCTGATCCGTCCCTCCTGCCCTTTATGGTCTGTTATGCTGCAGCTTTCTCTCCTGTCTGTCCATTATGGTCAGCTAGCTACCATTGCCTCTTTACCCTCTGTTCTCTGTTGTCCATGTTCATGGTCCTGTCCCCTCCCTATTGCTTTCTATGGATTGTTGTGCTGCACTCCCATCCCGCATGCCCTGTGGGGTGTATTGTGCTGCTGCAAACCCTGATGCCTGCCCTGCAGGGTTAGTTTGGTGCACCTCTCCATGTCCCTCCTGTCTTCTGTTATCCAAGTCCATGTCCCTACCCCAATTCCTCCTGCCTTCCATGATCCAATGTACCATACTTGCGAACATTTTGAACTTGGTAAGAGGGAGATTTTGAAATAAAACTGGGGTATTGATTTTCCCCTTTGAGTTACATTGAAAAAGAGGAGATTGTAAACAGGAGACAGATCAAATAAAGCCCATTTGAGCTTAAAAACATTGGACGTTTCCTGGCTGAATCAGGTCTGTTGACATGTATGGTTGTACTACCACTGCCTCTTCCTTCTGCCCACAATGGTCTATTATATTACCACAGCCTCTCTTGCCAGTCCTGTATTGTTGGTTTGTTGCCCTTGCCCCCCTTTCCACTGCCCTCCATAGTGTGTTGTGCTGCCACGGCCCTTCCTGCCTGCCCAGTGTGGTCAAATTGTTGCCTCTGCACCCTCCTACCTGCCTTCAATTTTCAGAGTCCGTGCCCCTGGCCTCTGCCTCTCAACAATATCCTAATGAACAACTAGACTGCTAACATTCTATATTTATTACAAAAGTGTGGAACGCCTAGCGTCATCTTGAGGTAATCAAAACTGTAATACCTAGAGCATTTCCTTTAGAAAGTACCTATATGAGAGGGTCTTATTTGCATAAAAATGATGGCTAGTGCTCTAAAAAACTAAAATGAGGACATATTTTCTGAGTTTTCAAATAGTGACAAAGCACTTTTAAATTATTTGTTATCTTTATGTTTTTTTATCCAGTTGACCACTTGATTAAATGTTGCACTTAGGGGAGAGGATTTGGTGTTACTTCCAGAGCTGCAGACTTTGCAACTGGGGAACCAGGTTGGAGTTTCTGCTTCAGCTCGACATTCTGTGATTCTGCTCAAATCACTTAATCTCCCCATGTCAACAACCAAAATGAGTTTGTTCTTGTGTGATGTAACCAATGCTCATGTAAAGCACTCCAATACCTGACAAGTCTGCACTATATAAAACTGCAAAAACACAAAAAATAAGTGTTTTGCACACTTCTGTCATTGGGCTATACTTGGGTTACATCTGGGTGATATGTGGGCTACATTTGGGCTCTTTTGTCTCTGGTGGCCACCTTGAGAGATTTATTTGTTATGAAGTTTCCTAATTTCCTCATTTACTGCAGTCTCCTCAGTAGGAAATGCTTTCAGTTTTTTACTTTGATTCCATCAAAAAGGTACTCAGATATGTCACACATTTGCCCTAAATTCTGAATGTTAGCACTCTAGTTGCTCATTAGATCACTGTAGTAAAGCTACTGCTCACCACAGTAGTCTGCTGCTGGTATTAAAAGTGCATGTTTCAGTCTGCATGTCAGAATGTTTTAATGAAATAGAAGAGGATTTGAGAAGTCACTCAAAATGTGCCCTAATTTTTCTTTTTTCAGCACTTTTACAATATTCAAGAAGGAGCGTTTCAATATCAATTACATTTTTTTTTTTTTAAATTTCTTTGCCAGTCCAATACTGTAGTCCAGAAGATAACCACAAATCGTAGAAATGTTCACTCAAAATTCAGATCCTTTATTTTAGATGGAATTTACATCATCCACCATCATCCGATTAGATGCAATTTACATCATTAAACATCCTCTGACTTCACAAAAAATCATGTAGTTACAGCCAACGCGTTTCGTCCTTCTTTAGGACATCATCAGGGCTCCTATTGACTCCAATTCTCCTGTCCTTTAATCTTCTTAATTCTGATTGAGAATGACAGCCGCAGTACAATTGTTTTTATGGTTTGGCACAAAATATCAGCTCCCTTTAAGCTTATTTGAATAAATTAGTTTATCTCCTCCAAACAATACACTGCTACGAAATCCAATTTTCCAATCCACATGGTTATTTCCGTGTTATTTCAACTCTGCTCAAATCTCCAAGGCTGTCTCTCGTTAAAACCTCTAACCCGCCGCAAACCGGTGCGATAAATCCGGAATATAATGAATATGATGACTATACATGAGAGTCAGTGATTGTGAGAGTGGCTGTATGGATGAGTGTGTCCTTGTATCAGTGATTGTGTAAGAGAGTAAGTATGCGTCTGTTTCTGTTTGAATAAGTGATGTGCTTTGTGTATAACTGTATAGGTCAGTAAATGGGAGTGTGATTGATTCTTTGCATGACTGACTAGGTGTGTGAGTAACTCTGGATGAGTGGTGGTTTGTAAGTGTCTGTAAAGGTGTATGAGTGCATATGACAGTGTTGTATTGAGAATGACTGCATGTATAAGTGATTGTATGGGTGAATGAGTGAATGTGTGTGTAGACCTAGGAATTAGTGAATGCGTATGTAGGAACTGGTATTGGTGTGTCGATGGTTTCGAAAATGGTAGTCTTTATTTTACAGTGGGTGTATCAAAGGTTATATTTCTAACTATAACGTCCCTGAAACCTATGGTTTTTTCAGTGAATTTCAATGGTTTTTTAAATGAACATTTCTAAATATAAATTTATAATGTGCCTCAATCCTGTTTTTTTCAGTGAATTTCTATGGTTTTTTAAATGCTAATTTCTAACTATAACATCCCTATTAAGTCCCCTTGAATCTTGAAGTTCGCTGGTGGCCAAGTAACCCACCAAGTACCCCCAGTAAGTGCCACAGAGCTGCGTTGCAGAGGGGTGATCCAAGGCCACGCCCCTTTTTACACCACGCTGCAAACGCAGCTTCTGGCACACTGCTACTCGGAGGATGAAGTCCACTTGTGTCCAGAGGCCCTCAGGACACAAGAGGACCTCATCGCCCCACCAGCAGTGCACCAGAAGCCGTGTTTGTAGGGTGGTATAAAAAGGGGCATGGCCTCGGGACACCTCTCTGCAACACAGCTCTGTGGCTTACTGGAGGTACCTGGTGGGCTAGTTGGCCCCCAGGGACCCTGAGGATTCAAGGGGACTTATTCCCCTAGCGTATTGTAAAATGGGGGATTAAGTCCCCTTGAGTCCTGAGGGTCCCTGGGGGCCAACTATCCCACCATGTACCTCCAGTAAGCGCCAAAGAGCTGCGCTGCAGAGTGGTGTAAAAAGGGGGCATGGCCTTGGACCACCTCTCTGCCACGCAGCTCCCTGGTGCATACTGGAGGTACCTGGTGGGCTAGTTGGCCCCCAGGGACCCTCAGTATTCAAGGGGAATTAATTTCCCAACTTACAACGCACCAGGGGGTGCGTTTGCAGAGTGCTTTTTTTTCAGAAGGGAGCTGTGTGGCCCCCCTTCTTTTCCCATTTTTAGGGCCCTGGGGACTGCATTCCCCAGGGCCTGACCCCTATTTTTTAAGAAAATAAAAAAATTAATGGGAAGGCGCCGCATGTCCCCCCTCCCAATGCCAACTTTGGCCCTGGGGACCCCATCCCCTGGGGCATGGCCATATATTTATTTATTAAATTGATCATTTTTTAATGAGGGGGCTGCGTGGCCCCCCTTCTGAGGCCTCTATTAGCCCCGGGGACCCATTCCCTGGGGCTGTGCCTCTTTTGTTTTAGTTTTTTATTAATTGAGGGGGGCCGTGTGGCCCACCTCCCGGGCCACTTCTGGCCCCGGGGAGCCATTCCACCAGAGCGGGCCCTTTCCGTTGGGGACCGTGAGGGGAGCCCCAATGCCCCCACGGCCCTGCCGGCTTCCTGCCTCCTGCGGGAGCCAGCATTGCTTTTCCACAAGGGGAGCTGCTGACGTGCAGCTCCCCTTGTGGAAAAACAATCCTGCTTTGCTTCATTTAGCGAGAGCAGCTTTCCCTGCTTTCACTTCAATGAAGCAAAGCAGAGTTTGCAATGGCAGGGCGGGAGCCGCAGGGCTCCTGCCCTGCCATAGCAAACAGCTGTGTCCCCGGGGTGGGCACCCCAGGACACTGCAGGAGCTGGCCCTGGAGGGTGGCGGTCCCCAGGGCCATCAAGGACTCCAGGAAGGGTGTCACGCGGCCCACCTCCCAATGTTTGAAAAGCCCTAGGGAGGTGGTGGTCCCATGGGCACAGGGGTCCGTAACGGACCCCGTACTTAAATTTAAAGTGCCCCGGGGATGTGTTGGTCCACGGGGCAGTGTGGGGGAGCTTAAGCCCCCCACACTTATTAATTTTGACAGCCCCGGGGAGGTGGCAGTCCCTGGGGCAGCGTGGGGGGGTGGGACCTCCCAACCCATTAGTTTTTCACAAAAGCCCCTGGGAGGTGCCCCCCGCACATAATGAGCATAGCCGCAAGGAGGTGGCGGACACCGGGGCTGCTGGGGCCCCCGCGGGCCCCCACAATTATTTATTGACAATGCCCCCGGGACTTGGCCCACCTGGGGGCCTCATTAAAATGAAGCTCGGGAGACCGCGCTTCATTTTTGTAATAGTTTCGATGGGATTCGTGACCCCAACGTGAATTCCGCCAAAATTATTCTTAAAAAATGCTTTTTTTAGTCATGGGGGTTCTTGTGGGACCCCCTGAGCAGGCCTAGGGGGTCAGGGTGTTTCTACCCTGCCTCCTTTTCTTCATTTAACACTTTATTTCACTGTTTTCTTGTCACTCGGTTCTACCGAGTCACAAGATGGCTGCCAACAGTTCCTGGTTTGGAATGTTAGCAGCCAATCAGAGTGAAGCTCGTGCCCGGATGGTTCGCGAACCCACCGCTGCCACATATGTATACATTTTTTCTTTTTCTAAATTCTCAGAAACTACTGAACGGATTTACACCATTTCAAAAAAGGCCTCTTTCTGAACCAATACCTACCTTTCAGCCACATTTGGTGTAATTCCGTTCAGCAGTTCGGGCTGTAGCTTTGTCTAAAGTTTCCCATGGAAATTAACATAGGGAAAATGTGTTTTGGGACCCCCCTTTTTTCTTGGCCCCCGCTAGTCGAATCACCCCGAAACTTTCAAGACAGGAGCTGACTGGAGCGGGCCACTAGTTTTGAAAATTTCGAGCAGATTTGTCAACCGGCGCCAAAGTTATTGGGAAAAAATGCTTTTTGAATAGCAACGAGAACCTAACTATACCTACCTAATATATATATATATATATATATGTATTACCTTCTGGCGGTTACCAGTAGGTAGCTGTAGTTAGGACCTAGTTTCCATAGGAAAAGCGTTTTTTGATTTGCCTATAACTTTGGCGCCGTTTGACAAATCTTCATGAAATTTTTAAAACTAATGTTAGCCCACTCACTTCGGCTGTTGTGTTGAAAGTTTCAGAGTGATCTGTCAAGCGGGGACTGAGAAAAAGGGGGTGTCCCAAAACATGTTTTCTCCATGTTAATCTCCATGCGAAACTTTAGACACAACCACAGCCCGAACTGCTGAATGGAATTACTCTGAATTTGGCAAAAAGGTAGCTCTTGGTTCAGAAACCATGGTGTAAATCTGTTCAGTAGTTCCTGAGATATGTAAACATTTCTAAGACATACTGCTGTGGCCGCAGAGGAGCCGCAAAACCTCCCGATCTCGAGCCTGCAATCTAATTGGCTGCCAACACTTCAAACCAGGAAGTGTTGGCAGCCATCTTGTGACTCGTCACAAGAAAACAAGGTAAAACAATGTAAACAAACAAGTAAAGTGGGCATGTTAGAAACACCCTGACCCGTTAGGCCTACTCAGTGTGTCCCACAGGGACATTTTCGCCAGGAGTCATGATGAATCGCGAATCCGGTGGAAAAAAAAAACCAGAATTGCTTTCTTTAATTAGGCCCCTGGGTGGGCCAGGTCCCTGGGGCAATTGAAATAATAATGCAGGGGCCGCTTGGGCCCCCGCAGCCCCGGGGACCGCCACCTCCTCGGGGCTAAATACAGTGTGAAATGCGAGGAGCCACGTGGCCCCTCGCAGCCCTGAGGACCTGAACCTCCCAAGGGCTAATTACAGTGTTAAATGCAGAGGGCCACGCGCCCCTCTGCAGCACCGGGGACTGCCACCTCCCCGGGGATCTGGTTACAATAATGAGTGGGGGACTCCTGCCGCCCACACAGCCCTGTGGACCGCCACCTCCCCAGGCCTATGTTTAAAAATAATGTGTGGGCGGGCTACAGCCCTGCTCACAACCCCGGGAACCACAGCTCCCTGGGGATATTTCAAAGATGGGAGGGGGCCGCGTCGCACCCCTCCTGGAGACGTAAATGGCCCTGGGGACTGCCAACCCCCAGGGCCAGCTCCAGCAATGTGCAGGTGTTCCCACCACGTGATGTCATCAGTGATGTCACTGACCATGTCATCAGTTGTATAACATGTGATGTCATCAGCAGTGCATTGGGGGGCCGCGGGTTATAGTTAGCTCAGTTAACTATAATAGCTGAATTTCTCTGGTTTTGTATGAGTGAAATGTCAGCCTAACTATAACGCCTCTGTAACCTTTGGTTTTTTCCATTAACTTTTAAGGTTTTTTAAATGCTAATTCCTTACTATAACGTCCCTGAAACCTGTGTTTTTTTCAGACAATATATATATATATATTCACTGAAAAAACCATAGGTTTCACACACGTTATAGTTAGGAATTAGCATTTAAAAAACCTTGCAAATTCACTGAAAAAACCATAGGTTTCAGACATGTTATAGTTAGCGGAAATTTTACTGATAAAAAACCAATGAAATTCCCCCGTTATAGTTAGTGCAGGCAACTATAACTCACGCGACCGCAATCCTCTGCTGATGCTAATACTGTATTTAGACACTTATTTGCCCATGTCTTCTTCCATAAATTTTTAGCTATACATATATTAGAAATATTTTTTTTTCATAAAGACACATATGTCATCAGCAGAAGATTGCGGTCGCGTGGGTTATAGTTGCCTGCACTAACTATAACGGGGGAATTTCATTGGTTTTTTATCAGTAAAATTTCCGCTAACTATAACATGTCTGAAACCTATGGTTTTTTCAGTGAATTTGCAAGGTTTTTTAAATGCTAATTCCTAACTATAACGTGTGTGAAACCTATGGTTTTTTCAGTGAATTTGTACGGTTTTTTAAATGCTAAGTTACTTTACGCCATTCGTGGCGTGCACGCCCACTTAACGCAGTTCGTTCCGTGCGCGCACGGTGCGCTTCGCACACCGTGCGCGCACCGTGAGCACGCGGTGCACTTCGCGCACCGCGCGCCCACTTTACGCAGTTAGTGCCGTACACGCAAGGTGGGCACGCAGTGCGCTACGCGCACCGCGTGCCCACGTTACGCACCGTGCGCACATGGAGGACATATTATGCGCTTCCTTGTGATAGGTAATCTGTTAAATTTAATTTGTAAGTGATGACAATAATATGCCATGCACAGAGAGTTTTTTTATTTAAATTTTTAGCGTAAGCGCACCGTACGCGTACGGTAAGCGTAATCGGCGAAATTTTCAAAAAATAAAAATTTACCGTTTTTGGCCTTTGAGGACTCAACTAACATGGCTATGTGCATGGGCGCTGTCTAAACAGCCCCTTTATATGTTTTTTGCCTTTATTTACAGCCCCCCCCCTCAGAGTGCGAGAGAGAAAATGGCGGCCGCCGCTTCCTGGTTTCGACCGATTCGAATGTTTACTTGGATGTAACAGCCAATCAGAATCGCGCTCGCGCACGCCACCGTACGCGTACGGTAAGCGTACCGTAAGCTGGCTCAGATATATATATTGATTTAAAGGCTATTTTCTCAGAATCTACTGAACAGATTTACACCAAACCTACAAAAGGCACTTCCTTGACCTGAGGACTACCTCTCTGCCAAATTTCTAGTAATTCTGTTCAGCCGTTCGGGCTGTAGCCCTGTCTAAAGGTCCTATGGAAAAATGCATGGGAAAAACGCGTTTTGGGACCCCCCTTTTATCTCAGCCCCCGCTTGACGAATCCCCCCGAGACTTTCAGGGTAGGAGCGGAGCGTAGCGCCCCACCTATTTTGAGAAATTCGCGAGGATTCGTCGACCGGCGCCAAAGTTATTCAAAATAGAATGTTGCGGATTTCCTATGGAAAAGGGGTCCTAACTATAACTACCTACTGGCGACCGCCAGTAGGTAATATATATATATATATATATATATATATATATATATATATTTATAGTTTACTTTTTTTCACTGGAAAAAAAACAAAGATTACAGAGACGTTATAGTTAGGCTCAGATTTCACTCATACAAAACCATGGAAATTAAGCATTTATAGAAACCTGAGATAACTATAACTTATGGCCCCCGCAATGCACTGGTTATGACCTCTCATATTACATCACTAATGACATGATCAGTGACATCACTGATGACATCTCAAATGCCATCACTGATGATATCACTGATGACATCATCCCGTGAGTGTGTTTCGTCAATGTTTCTAAGACTTAAAGATATATATGCTACAGCATAAGTTAAATTACTATTCTTTCTGTACTAGTAATTACTCATACTATTTCTAACATATTTCATCTGATTGGTTGTGTGACTGGATGCCTGAGTGGCTGTATGGGTGAGTGGGTGTGTAACTGGCGGTATGGATGTGTTATGGTTTATGTGAGTAGTTGTATGGGTGACTGAATGGCTGTATTAGAGAGTAAGTGGGTGTGTGAGTGGCTGTATGGCTGAGTTAGTGGCTGTGTGCGTGACTGCATAGGTATGCGAGTCGGTGTGTGAGTGGCTCTATGGGTGACTGAGTGGCTGAATGGGTGAGTGAGTGGTTGTTTGAGTGTGTGTCTAGGTAAGCGAGTGGCTATATTGGAGAGTGAATGTTTGTGGGAGTAGCTGTAAGGGTGAGTGAGTGGGTTGTGAATGGTTTATATGGATGTGTGAGTGGGTATGTAAGTGGTTCTGTGGGTGTGTGAGTGGTTGCATGGGTGAGTGAGTGGCTGTGTCAGTGGCTGTATGGGTAAGTGAGTGGGTGTGTGAGTGGCAGTGTAAATAGCTGTATGTGAGTGTATGGGTGTATGAATACATGGAAGGCACAGTGAGTGGCTGTGTGAGTTTCTATATGTGTGATTGAGTGGGTGTGTGAGTGGCTGTACGGGTGCACGAGTGGTTGTGTAAGTGTCTGTATGTCTGTATGACTAGATGTGTGAGTGACTGTATCGGTGAGTGAGTGGGCACATGAGTGGCTCTATGGATGAGTTATCAGGTGTGTGAGTGGCTCCAAGGATGATCAATTGGTTGTGTGAGTACTGATATGGGTCTATGAATGGGTATTTGAGGGGTTGTGTGGGAATGGGTGTTATGGATATTCTATGGGGTGTGAGTGGGTTTGTGAGTGGTTCTGTGGAAGATGCCATCAGTGATGTCACTGACCATGTCATGAGTGATGTAATATGAGAGGTCATAAGCAGGCCATTGCGTGGGTGTGAGTTATAGTTAGCTCAGGTAACTATGACTGCTGAATTTCACCACTTTCGTATGCGTGTAATCTGAGCCTAAATATAACGTCCCTGTAACCTTAGGTTTTTTTAGTGAATTTCTAAGGCGTTTTTAATTCTATTTCCTAACTATAACAGCTCTGTAACCCTTCTTTTTTTAGTGGATTTCTAAGGTTTTTTAAATTTTATTTGCGAACTGTAACCTGTGACCCTTGAGAGTAGGGGCATGAGTGGCTGTGTAGGTCAATTAGTGGGTGTGTTTTGCTCTGTGAGTAGGTGTGTGAGTAGCCGCATGGGTCTGTTAGTTGGTGTGTAAGTGGTTTTACGGGTGTGTGAGTGGTGTATCGATCGGTCAGTGGATTTTAGTGGCTGTATGGATCTGTGACTAGATGGGAGAGTGATAGAATTGGTGTATGAGTGGGTGTGTAACTGTGTGGGAGTGTCAGTAGCTGTGTATGTGACTACACCAGAACGGAGCCTCACATGCCTCTTTATCCTCCAAGAGAACACAGTTTTCATCAAAATGTCTACCTAACTGGAGTACTTTCTTCCGGTTAATTACTAAGAACTACCTCATTGGTTTAATGTCCAGTGCATATTCTACATTACATCTGCGTAATGGACCATAAGCAAATGTCTTCAGTGACCTTGTGTGCGTTTCGGCAACGTAATTGTTCCTTCTGCACCTTTATCCATAAATCTTTGAGAATATGAATTCTCCTATAGAGAAGACAACAAGACTACAAACAGGTAACTCTCCGCCAAGCAAGGAAACTATTCTCTTAACTCTATGAAGTAAGTGCTTCTTTGTTTGGTTAAGATGTCCTCATATACCACGGCATCAAGAACAGGCATCACAAGCACCCTTTTGGTTTTCACCTGTCATCTAGGAAGGCCACCCATCTCCTCTCTTATTGACCTCCCTCATGCCCCCCACATGAGTACCTCTCTCAGGTGATTTGCGGACCTGCACTATCACGAGGACAGAGGGTATTATGGAGGGGGCATGATGAAGGTCTCCAGATCTCAACAGGGTATGGGACATAGAGTACACTTGGCCTGCAGCATTTCTTATCCCACCTCTCCTGGAACAGCCTCCTAGGGAAAGAAACAGGATCAATAAATTGAGGTTACCCTGTGATGAACTGGCAGATGTGGCATCCCTGTATTGCATCCTTGGTCCACCTTACATGGATACCCGCTGTCTGTCTGCAACTGAGCTTCCTAGATTAGAAGGGTACCTAGAATTAAATCTGGCATAAACAAATATCAGAAAAATTGGAACATCTGCCACTGAAGCTTACATTTTCCATTAATGGCTCTTAAATTTGTGGCCTCCTCTTCTGATTGACGGTGGTTAGCAGATGCACATTTAGCGCTAAGCTGATGGCCCGCCCCCTTGGGCTCTGTTCTGCAGTCGCACTTCCTGGTGCTTATCCTGGTGGGAAATGGGGTCCCCAAGCAAAGGTGAGGTCAAAAGGGGCTAGTCACACCAAGTCCAGGTAGTTTATTACCCTGCACTGTAGAATAGCAGAGGCGCTTTTAGCGCTGGGCTGATGACCCCACCCCCTCGGCTCCGTTCTGAAGTCGAGACTCTTGGCACGTATCCTGGTTGGAAATGGGGTCCCCAGGCACAGGTGAGGTCAAAAGAGGCTATGAACCCAATTCCCGGTATTGTATTGTTCCTCATGGCAATAGCATAGGTGCTTTTAGCGCTGGGTTGATGGCCCCATCCCCTTGGACTTTATTCTGTAGTCAAGCCTCCTGGCATGGATCCGGGTGGGAAATACGGTTCTGAGGCAAGGTGAGGTAAAAAGGGGCTAGTGACCCCAAGTAGTATATTGTCACGCACAACGGGATAGCAGAGGTGCTTTTAGCGCTGTGGTGATGCCCCCCTTCGGCTCCGTTCCGCAGTTGTGTCTCCTGGCACGTATCCAGGTGAGAAATGGGTCCACATGCACAGGTGAGGTCAAAAGGGGCTAGTGACCCAAATCCAGGTAGTGTATTGTTCCACACGGCAGGATAGCAGAGGCACTTTTAGCACTGGGGGGATTGCCCCATCTGCTTGGGCTCTGTTCTGCAGTCACACCTCCTGGCGCATATCCTGGTGGGAAATGGGGTCCCCAAGCACAGGTGAGGTGAAAAGGGGCCAGTTGCCCCAAGTCCAGGTAGTGTATTGTCCCGCACGGCAGGATAGAAGAGGTGCTTTTAGTGCTGGGGTGATGACCCCGCCCCCTTGGGCTCCATTTCGGACTGGCTTGAAATTGACTTGCAAAAATTGACAGGCTCTTAATGGAGCCTTTTTTGTATACGCACATAAAAAATGAGATTTTAGATGAAAATATTTTCAATTGTTTATAAAGAATAATAAAGTTCAATATTTTTCCCTGTACTTTTATATAGGGAGATCTCCGCCACTATGACTGAGTTCCTCACCTATATTTGTAAAGTTAGTAGTAGTAACTTTACATTTGTAAGTCCGGTAGTAGGAGGTTTCACACCTTGATTTGAGGTGGTGGAGGCCTGTAAGTCTACACCTAAGTGTAAACCTACATTTTGAAATAGTGAATAGCAAAAAAGTGGAGCGTGTAGTAATAAATATACACATAAGTTAATGTACACATACATATTTACCTTTGTGAATAAATCCCACAGTGTTTTGAATAATTGCTTGTCAAGTTATTAATAATACTGTTGCATACGATATGCAACCATCTATGGAGTGATGGTTTATTAAGTTTTTATCTCCAAAGGGGAAATTGCACCAATTAACCAAAATCATAGCTACAGGAATAAAAAGTTTATTTTGTCTCTTAAAATGGCTCTCTGCATATTACCGGTGCTTAAATACATAGGTAATTGTTTTTATTGTTCTGCTTTATTTCAATGCATCTCTAAATGTTTTCCTTAATGCTGGCATTACATAGCTTGTCATAATCAATGCAAGTAAAAAAAGAAAACAGGCTAATCAGCTTGACTCTGAAGATATAATTCTGATATCGGTCACAGATCTCTCTAGACTAGGCACGATAACTGAAAAGGGGGCAATGCTTTTGATCCTGCACTGTCTCTTACTACATGAGCACGAGACAGTGAGCAAAATCAGATGACTCCTTTTTTACCTTGGGGCAACATTTCATGTTATATGGTTTACAGCAGAACACATTCTTCCAATGATTGGTGCTTGCAATTGATCCACTACCGGAAATAAAGCCACTGAGTGACAGGAATTCAGGACCACTTGAAATAAAACACACTATAATAAATCATACTGTGCAGCTGAGGCCACAGTAGAAAGGGTCCCATTTTAAGGAGACAGCAAATCCACCCCAAAAGTTTCTGGATTACCTGCCCAGACAAAATGGAGAAGCCCTGCCTAGAACCAAAGTAATTTCTGTGGTGTGGAATTATATGAATCCTTGCAGAGTATTACCTAAGGGGAGAACTGGTGTTTGGTGGGTGTATGTGCTGCTTCATGCCATCTTCACTTTATTTAAAAAGTGCATGCACCCTACAATCTAGAGCATCTTCAAAACAAATCTATAGTGTAGTGCTTCTAAACATGCCCAAATACTTCTCCCAGAAACTACTTAGCTCAGAGAAACGTTTCCTTAGGAGCAACAAATCACTGGTCTTGAAACCTCCAGCCTTCAAAGAACAAAAAACTTACAGCAATCCTACTCACAGGCCTCCATGCATTTGGAATTTCCTTCTATATGACCTGCAATCATCCTTCTTCATTGACTTCTTCAAGATGGGTCTGACCTCCACAAATAGCTAAATGTTAGCTAGGTAATACCCTAGGCGTTCAAAATCAATGTCACCAAAACCTCCAGAATCACACATGAACAACACGGACCCATGTTATATGTTCTTCATTTACTCTTGTCAGTAATTGCTGCACTTGATAGAGGTGCTTTAAAGTATCTTCTATGTTGAGGAAGTGTGATGTAATGATGGGTTTTGTTATCCTTGCACTCATGTTCAAGATAAAAAAAGAGCATGATGTACATTAGGAGTAAAATCTTCTTCCATTATAAAAGTGCTGCCAGCTTGTGTAAAATCATGTTGACTTTGACATCACAGCTATTAAGTGTTGAAAAGTCTGCGCTCCTCACACTCTGCAATGTAAAGACAAAGGCAAAAGAAGAACCTAAGACAAAGTACCCACTTGGTTAAAAAAGTCTGAAATGCTCCCTGACAAAACTTTGAAAACTGAATTACCATTACCCAACTCAGTGGGACTCATATGTGCACCTCAGAAAGAAGATGATGAGATTATTTGGCTCTATTGGTACTCCAAGCTGTGGCAGCATTGGCACATAGATCTCACTATACATACAATTGGTCAAAGGGGTCTTAAATTGAGCAAGCACAGAACTATTTTCTAGTTTCAAACTAGAGGAGGTTTATTCACAGCACAACAGCATTTTTCAAAGAGATTACAAAATATTCCCTAAAAAAACTAGCTGGTAACAAGTTTAGTAAAATAACACTGAAAAGGGTGAGTCTAGACAAAAAGTCAAATTTACTACTAGCCAGTTGAGAAAGAAAAGATTGAAAAGAATCAAGACATAAGACAAATGCACAAAAAACTTTCGTGGACAAAAGAAATTGAACATGTGGAATTTGTGCAAAATTGTTTTGGATATAGAAAGAAAATCCAAGAAGTGAGGATCGTGTTCTATTTCTACAGCAACCCAAAGAAGAGGCAGGAACAGAGGAAGCAAGACAAATGCTTGGTTGAGTTTAAGGAGAAATAAAAGCAAGGGATTGGAGAAGGAATGAGAGGTAAGGAGCATAGCAATAGAGTAGCATAGTATGGAGAGCATGGGGGTAGAAACCAGCGCTGAAAAGAAGGACAATGGCAGGGTGGTAAGCAGAAGAGTTGAAGAGAAAACAAAAGGGGGAGCAAAGGGGATTGTCAGTGTAACAGTAGCACGGGTGGATCATATACATGATACCATACAATATTAAAACACAAAAATATCGGAAATTGAATTTCGATCCAAAAATATCGACTTCCTATACTTAACTAGTAAAATCACAAATATCAAAAACAATAATATAATTGTTAAAAATATCAATTGAAACTGAACGTGGCAAGGCTTATTGCACAAACTTATCAATATTCCTCACAGTCAAATGCAAAATGTCTCAAGTTGGGTGCTCTAAGGAAGAGGGCAGCCACTAGTGCCCACACATATGGACTAGACATATCCCGTCCTTAAACAGAAAGATGGATTATCCTGAGCTCCACTTTATGTGTATTAAAGAAATTTCGTCCAATTCGTCTTCTTTTCAGTTTGATTTTATTTCCAAGATTGTTTCTTCAGAAAACATATTCACTCCTCTTCTGGCATGCTACAGCGTTCTTCATATAGCCAACACGTGTTTCGTCAGACTTGATGCGTGTGTATCTCTGACTTCATCAGGGCTATAAGCAAATAAACAATATATGTCTAAATCTCATTTCAAATATCTAGTAAATCACCTTCACCATATCACCCCTGTGCATGGTGATCTCCAGACAGTTTCTCCATTTGTGACTGTTTCAAGACATATTTCACAGTGAAGGATTATTATCTCGTACGTTACAGGCTTAATCCTCCTTATCTATAAGGAGTTTATATCCTATTATAACAGAGTAATTAAAGTGGTTATATCATGTGTGATTGGTCTTCCCATCGGTTACATATACAGGACTACCATGATGGAACCCGACTATAACGTCGTCGGGAAGTGAGTGTGGAGTACTCTCTGACATTCAGGTAAGAGATTTGAGGACTTTTTACATATATATACATAATGAAAGTCTAACGAGCAACTAGATTGTCGATATTTTCCCTAGCAAGTGAGGTGAGGACGTAGGTGCGATATTATATAGTTATAGAATTGGATTAAATTAGTAACTAATAAGACCTCATATTACGCGCTGCAACTAATTGCGATGGACACATTTGTAGCTGCATTGGATGTGGTGAATATCGTGACTCTAAACTTTGAAGGTACGACATTGTATAGCTATAAATTAGGATTAAGCCAGTAACGTACGAGAGCTTATAATATGTGCTGCAACTAAGTGCGATGAACACGTTTGTAGCTGCACTAGATGGGGTGAATAATGTGACCCTAAACTTTGGAGGGCAAAGAGAATTGTTTACTTACAGGAGATATACGTGTGTTTTTCTGATACACATGTACTGTTCACAGGCTGGATTATTATATCTGGGATTCCTACTGTTTTGGATTGAAGACAGAGAGGAATGAGGGTAAGAACCTTTGTTTCTATTCCTGATGGAATATCATATGTTGTGTTTTACACTAGTGTTATGGCTAATTGATAGTTATTTTCTATCTCTTGTCCTTGATTGCGCAGAAATCAATATTTTGACGTCTGGATCTAGTGAGATTGTGAAAGGTGAGCTCATTAACCAAAGAAGTAAAGGAGTAAAATTTGCTGGTCACTGGGCTGGTGGTTATTGCTTACAACATATGTCACACTGTTTCAATGGTCTGTTGCACGTGAGATTACTTGTATGTACATATATTGTGATTAGATATTTGATATCAAATGAGAAAATACCTTCCAGATTAGACCTGTTTGGTATATGCTGTGCACTTATAATTTCCCACTTTATTTTGTATATGTCCAACTATTAATCCTTCACTGTGAAATATGTCTTGAAACAGTCACAAATGGAGGAATTGTCTGGAGATCACCATGCACAGGGGTGATATGGTGAAGGTGATTTACTAGATATTTAAAATGAGATTTAGACATATATTGTTTATTTGCTTATGGCCCTGATGAAGTCAGAGATGCACACGCATTGAGTCTGACAAAACACGTGTTGGCTATATGAAGAATGCTGTAGCATGCCAGAAGAGGAGTGAATACGTTTTCTGAAGAAACTATCTTGGAAATAAAATCAAACTGAAAAGAAGACGAAATGGACGAAATTTCTTTCATACACATAAAGTGGAGCTCAGGATAATCTATCTTTCTGTTAAAAATATCGATTTTTAGCTACATTGAAAATAAAAATATTGGATACCAAAATATTGTTACGTTTAAATAAAAATATTATGGGGCTCATTACGATGGTGGTCAGAGGAGTGTCGGACTACCATCGTATCGGGCAGGTGTCGGACCGACTACATCACGGTGGTTCCACCTGCCCGATTACAATGTGACCCCCATGCAGGTGGTCAGATAACTGCTCTTTTCCATTGCAGCTTGTGCTACTGCCCCATGTGGGGTCTAGCACACGGTGCATGGATGTTTGGGGGGGCCACCACATGTGCCTCCCGGAGCCTATTGCGGAGGCCAACAGGGGACAGGGGCCTTGCTAGGGGCCCCAAAAAGTCCAATTTCTTTTGCCTTTACATTGCGGTCAGGCCACCATGTAAAGGCAGAGAGAAGACGGACATCGTAATTTCTATGGTGGTGCCTCCGCAGGCAACGCCCCCATTGTAGGGATAACGGTCGGACCGATGCTCCAATGGGCTCCTTGAGCCTGGCAGAGGCATCGATTGGTCCCTCTGCCCGCTGCAGTCCCTCCGCCCACTGCAATCCCTCCGCACGCAGCAGTCTGACAGACCACATCGTAATGCAGCGTTTGGACCGCTATGCTGGACTCACTGACATCATAATCGGGCCCAATATATCAAAAAAATTGATTCACACTGTATCAATGACAATAATATCACCAAAATAATTAAATAATCACTACAAAACCATTTAAACTACAATCTAATTGTTAATAAATATATCTATATATATTAACTTATATTCAAAAGTAGCAAACTATACATCATACATCAAAAATAATACAGAAATCAGATTTTACCATAGAAGGACCCAATGAATAAAAGACATCTAACTAAGCCTAAACCAACCAATGAAATAAAACTATAAACAACTGTAACCAATAAAATCAAACAAACGATTAAATCAACAATATAAAAGGCACACTAATTTAAAAAATGAACTAATTCACAAACGACAAAGCTGCAAGAAGAACCTCTGCCGGGTTTTCTCAATATACCAATGCAAAAAAATATATACATTTCAGTAGCTACCTAGTTAAGTAAGTAAAGTTATATTTACACTAAAATGTAATTGTTATTAAACCTAAAAATGTTCAATAATAAATAATTAATAAAATACAATCAAACTTCTATCTTTTAACATAGACTTCCTAAAAAAACAAACCCACACCTTGAAACAGGGATAAATTGATTGTAAATAACAACTATAAAAAACTGTCTAAAAGATATAAAAATGTAGGTATGCATAAATTAATTCAAAAAGTATAAACTCACCCAAATAGTGAGCAAAAATAAACCTAACAACCTCAACATGCACAAACAGCAAATTATCATTTAACCTGAAACTTACAATTTATTTTCATCCAACAGAAAAGAAAGGACCTGCTCCACAGCTAATGACAGAAGCTGCACAATATATCACTTCGCAGAAATAAAGCAGTTACTAATTCAAATCAACAGAGATGCACTAAATATTATTCTACTGCATGCTATAGGAGAGCAACTACAAAAGATGATGTTGTAATTTATGTAAGAGAGCACAACCACCCCCAAATGTAAATAGAAGTAAGAGAGAGATTGCAGAATATAAGAGCGGCAAGCACCAGCTCCCAGGAACCCACAAGCAAAATCCTTACAGATATACTACCTAAAGCCCCTAACACATAACAGGCAACCTACCACCTATCCCCACTTTAAAACATTTAATTGTACAAATTAAAAAAGCCATGAGTAATAACCCATCTGCCCCTGGAAGATACCAAAACATGCTCAAATCTGAACACTTAACAATGACCCATAATGAAGAACATTTTATTTTGCATTACAACTTAAATAAAGAAACACAAATCCTAATATTCTGTACAGCAAATAACGTACTAAATTTGAGATAATGTGAATAATGGATGAGACCTTCAAAATGTGTCCCAAACCATTCTCTCAGATATACACCATGCATGGTTAATATCTGTACACAAATATCCCTTTCATTTATGCTCTATAAACAAATCAACAAGCAGCACTTTCTATGACCTCCTAAACCATATCAAACACAAAACAAATAATTACTACCCCAACAAAATAATCATAGACTTTGAGAAGCCATAATTCTAAAGATTCTAAACATTCACCCTAATACAACCATACAAGGTTGCAACTATCATTTCAATCAAAGTATATAGAGGCAACTCCAAAAATCTGCAATAAGTGAAGAATATTCTACAAACAACCAATTTGCCTTTGAAATCAAAACAATGAGTGCCCTAGCCTATGTCCCTATCACAGAGGTAGCCAACCACTACAATTTACTAATAAAACCCCCTTTCTACCAACAAAATGAAGACAAACTTAGCACCCTAATGGACTACTTCCAAGACACTTAGATTGGCAGACTAAATCGCTCAGGACATAGTCGCCAACCAAAATTCCAAATACCATGGTGGAATGTCTATGACAGCACCTTGGTACAGGAAGCCAAAACAAATAACTCAGCATTACAAAAAGAGCAAAGCTACCAACAACTAAGAATGGAGCAGTCTCTTACCCAAATTGGCCCTGAACTTTGCACCTCACCCAAAAGAATGTATGATATGCTACAATTTAAAGTTGAATTCTTCATAAATAACAAAGAAGTAGATTAGTTAGAAATTATAGCCAAAAGCATGTCATAAAATAAATAGCAATCTGCCAAATTTCCAAAACCTCTTAGCACTTTCTTACCTGACATACCAAACCTTGTATTTTTAAAGAATAAATATATTATTTTTTTACATAAGTCAAAAAATGTATTTAAATTCCAAGTTTAATAAAGACTGATACAATAAAACTATATATACACTATTTAAAATAAAAAGTTACTGTCACCGACAAAGAAAGTAAAAAACAACTTCATCCATCACATTAATTAATTACAACACATAAACCAAACAATTCAACATAACAATCACATAATATTTACCCAAACATCATAAAATGACATTTCCCATCCAAAAGAAAAATAAACCAAGAACACCTCACTGTTCTGTAGCTGCAGATCTTTCTCTTCATCCATGTTATCATCATCATCATCATCATAAAACGTTATTTTCATTTGGGGATCCCGGATATCTACATTTTTTAAATATATCTGAAACTACTGAATGGATTTGCACCAAATCACAAAAAGTACACTTGCCGGGTTCGACATCTAGCTTTCTGCCAAATTTGGTGTAATTCTGTTCAGCGGTTCTGGCTGTAGTTGTGTTAAAAAAATCAATAATCCTCATAGACATAACTTGGAGGAAATGCATGTTGGGACTCCCCTTTTTTCTTGGCCCCCGCTTGAAGGATCACCCCGAAATTTTCAAAACAGCAGCTGAACCACAAAGGAGATGTTTTTTGAAACTTTTGTGAAGATTCGTCAAGCCGTGCCAAAGTCATTGGCATAACTATAAAAGCTTTTCCTATGGAAACTTTGGTCCTAAGTATAACTACAGCCAGTAGGTAATATATACAATTATAATAGTGGAATGTTGGGAGCTCCATTGAAGACAATGGAGTGCTCCATGCTTTTATGGGTCAGTAAAGGCCCGCAAAGCAACATTGCAATGTTGTTTTCAAAGGCCCTTCGGAGCCAGAGAGAATTTAAACCACTCGAACTCCGAGAGGTCTTTGTCTTATTTGTTGGAACATTCTGCCCTCTGGCGGCCTTCGGCTCGAGCCTTTAATGCTGGAGTGGTCTTTAATAGCAGGTATAGCCCGCTACGGAAGGCTATAATATAAATATGGGTTAAGGGGTTGTAGGGGTATAGGGCGGTAAGGATATTTAAGGGTTTATGGGTAGGTAAGGGCATAGGGTAGTAAGGGTTTTTTAGGTCGAGCCTACAGCAGCGCATGCGCTGATTGCTCGCCTTTTAGTAGGGGGTAAAAAAAGTGCTACCCACAAGCTTTTCGTGGCCTAAAACTTGCGTGCATGTGCGCATGAACGCGCACAGCCAACATCTGCCTTTCTTATCTCATTAAGCCTTCAAGCCGTCATGGCTCATTAAGTGCTTTCGCACGCAGCGCGCGCACACATAACTCCCTCTGCCTCTCTCTCCCGCTGCAGCCCCCATCTATGCATTCCGCGCGGCCAATGCTTATGCTATAATCGCGGCACCCGCGCTTTACTTTTAATATTAAAAGTGAAGCGTGGGTGCCGCGATTATAGCAAAAGTAAAGAAATAGATATTTTTTTCAATTTCTTTACTTTTGCTATAATCGCGGCACCCACGCTTTACGTGCCGCGATTATAGCAAAAGTAAACCTACTTATAAGGTCCCAAAAGCGAGACCTATTGGCTATGCCAATGCTTGTTAGGGTTTAGTGGTGGGTAGCAGTATAGGGTGGTTAGGGTATTTTTTGTGTTTAGGGGTGTGTAGGGGCATGGGGTGATAACGGTATTTTTAGGGTTTGGGGTGGGTAAAGGTATTGGGTTGTACGGGTGTTTTCATGGTTAAAGGGTTGGTAGGGGTTTAGGGAGATAAGGGTATTTTAGGGTTTAGGGGTAGGTAAGGGCATAGCGTAATAAAGTTTTTTTTAGGGTTTAGAGGTGAGTAGGGGTATAGGGTGGTAAGGGTATTTTCAGAGTTTAGGGATGGGTAGGGCTATTGGTTGGTCAGGGTATTTTTGGGTTTAGGGGTGGTGAAGTGTATTGCGCTGTAAGTGTGTTTCTAGGGTCTAGGGGTTTGTAGGATTATAGGGGTGGGTAAGGGTATTTTAGGGTTTAAGGGTATGTAAGGGCATAGGGCAATAGGGGATTTTTTAAGGTTTAGAGGTGGTTAGGGGCATCGGGTGGCAAGGGTATTTTTTAGTGTATAGGGGTGGGTAACTGAATTGGGTTGTGAAGGTGTGTTTAGGGTTAAGGGGTGCATAAGAGGATTGGGTGATAAGGGTATTTTTAAGGGTTAGAGGTGAGTAGGGGCATAGCTTGGTAAAATTATTTTTCATGGTTCAGGGGTGGGTAGGGACACAGGGTGGTAAGTGTAGCTTAAGGGAGGTTTGTGTGGTCCCCGCATAACAATAACAATTTAATTAATTTATTTATGAAAAATGTGTGGGGGGTATAGGTGTATACATGTATTTATTTATTTCACTTACGTTATTTATACTTACTTGCATGGTAAAGGCATGCATGGTAAAGGCATATGCATGGTAAAGGCATGTGTTGCAAAACATACGTGGTAAAGGCATGCGTGGTAAAAGCATGCGTTGTAATGTCCTACAACCGTGCGCTGGCCATTAAAGTCACATGTAGACTTTGCCCGGCTCTTATTCGCTCTCCCAGTAAATTTGTTGTCATTCCCACCACTAACATCAAGAACTAAACAAAAAATACTTGTGAAACCACGACGTAAAAAGCCCACCCAGAAAATTATGGTACTGTGTGTTCTTAAAAGTGAGTGAATAACAGTGCACTGAAAATGCAGTGCAAAATATTTACCCTTCCCTTTACATGTGCTACATCCTTTGCAACACCTTCACAGATTACAGCAAGGGCACTAAAAATATAAATATTGCAGAGCAACAACTGGGAGATTATACATAAAGTGAACACGAAGTGAAACATACAATGTAAGGAAAATATTCTCTATTTCTGGTAGTTTGGCTTTACGGATGAAAGGCACGCCATCATTTGTAAATAATTGTAATACTTCAGAGCACGCTATTTTCTCCCTCATGGTTTGATTATTTAAATAAAAGTTGAATAAAGATCATTTATTAAATAATATCATTTACATTATTGTATAAAAACGGAGTTCAAATGGGTCAATGCATAAGAAAACTAGGTCACTAGAATAAATTAATCTGCATTTGTTATCTTGTTATTTTTAGGTCCCAAGCTAGCCAAGACATTTTGTCTGTTCAGCCCACCACAGCCTCCTGCATAGGGCACAGGGTCAGCCTATGATTAGCTTATCAAACTGAGAGTGATGGCGTTCTGTTTTTAAACAATGTGCGCATCCTACAATAATTAATCTCCTTCAGTCTCAGGACCTACTGTTGAAATTTGTGCTTTTATAGAAAATATATAGTTATACATTAGATAGAGCCTTTTAGAAAATGCTTTTTTCTTAAAATGCACGCCTTCAGCAAAACCCATTCACAAACAAAATAAGCATTGGCAAAGCCAAAACAGCAGCAGCCAACACCAGACTTATTGGCTTTGCAACCACTTGTAACTGAATAAACAAATGCAAATTCACATACATAATTTAAGACTACTTTAAATATTTATGTACGCTGTGATATCTATTTTATGTAACCGAAACAAAATGTGTGGCTCTCGTCAAAAACATCCAATGAAGCTAATTTTATTTTAAATCGTACCTCTCAAAGTCGTGCAGACGAAATGTGCTTCAGTCGGATGACGCACAAAATGGCGGTTACAGGAAGTCAAATCGAACACAGTTCCAGTACACGACAACACGCTACCTTCTTTCTGACAATAACCACAGGAAGCCAGCACAAAACCACAGCGTTCGAGAACAAGGAAGTAAAACACGGAGGATACGCAGAGACAGACAGAAATTGAGGCCACTCTTGCACCTATCTCTGGTCCTGATCTGACTAATTTGCAAAAGTGTCACAATTCCAAAAACTGACTTTATATTGAGTGACTGAGCATTACTTTGAGGAATGAGAATTAACACAATGACCACAAACTTTAATTCGCCTTTGAGGACGCAGGTATATACTTCCTAAACGCTCCAGTTTTTGGACTTGTGGTTGTTTCCATTACGTCTGGGTCAGCGAATTAATTCATTATTACATGCAAAATAATATTGCCCAACTAACACTAAATAACTCTTTTTAAATATGCATTTTGTCTTACAAATAAAATAATACTCATATATTTGAGACTCCGATTGATGTTCATCCATTTCAAAGTTGACAACTGGACCCAAGCATAGCCCCTCACCACTTACTTTCAGCTCTCTTTGAAGCATAGTCTCCCTTTTGGCAAGCCCTCACAGCACCTTTTTTATGCCAATAGTGGAATGTCCAACCATAAACAGCTTTGTGGTCCCTGATTTTTTCCAAGGAGGGAGCCTACAGGATATCAATAGATTTATCCATCTATGGCCACTCTTGCCCCCCCCCCCAATAGTAGTGCTAACCATTAACCCCATGAGTTTTTCTTATACTTGGAATTTTCACAATGCAATGGTCAAATTGCATTGGGAAATTCTAGTAACAAGAAATATTTTGAAAGGACAGGCTGTACAACAGTTATGAAAGTGAAACAAGCATTGGCAAAGCCAATCAGTTTAGTTTTGCCAATGCTAGTTTGCTGTCCGTACTAGCTTTGCCAGTGTGTGTAAAATATTGGCGCAAGCATTTGAAAACGTCAATAGCAATAAGAGGCCATCTTGAATTGATATTGTGTACACTTCTAAGACAACCATCATGTTGCATGCAGACGCTGCTTGGCAGTTATCTATGGAATAATAATAATTATAGAAAATAGGATTATACCATTCCAAAATGGCTGCCACATTGCATCTAGATGCCAAGTGGGAGCCCATCTTGTAAGTATATACAATAATTTTCAAAGATGGCAGCTCATGGTTCTGAGCTTGGCCAATGCTTGCAGAGAAATTCAGGAAACACTGCCTATGCCAGTGCTGGCAAAAGCAGGTGGTGGGCACCAAGAATGCTCGGGAGTGGAGAAACCATTGATTCCACTCTAAATTCATTTTTCAGTGCTAGCTCACAATGGTTGAATCGTTTACACTCCTTCAATCAGTCAATGCTTCTGACCTTTGTCGACATTTCAAGGGTAGCGCTCTCTCCTCCCTTTGATGAATAGAAAGAAATGCAGCAGCAAATGAACCTGGTTCTCTAAACCAGGTCAGGCCATTTCAAGCAATGTACAATCAAAAATCAGATTAAAATGTAAATGCCAGTCAGTCAGTCAAAAAGCTTTATTTCGATAAAAAATTATCATAAAAGCAAGTACGTACAAACATTAAAAAATAACAGTTCATTGGAATGGCAAAATTTTCAGCAAATCACAATGATAGCTTGATGACTGGGATAAATAAAAACTCCCTATAAAATATTTAAGATTGTTTAAAAAGTGATTAAAAGGACAATAAAAAGAAATACATTTACCAATCAACAAATAGAGCTAATCAGTTTACTTCGAATAATCCATGACCAGCCTAAAAATTTGGCCACCGCACAGACTAGGACCAAACTTGTGTCTGAACGTAAGATACGTAAAGCGATACGGAAGTTAGAAACACCCAAGAGACGGCAAGCAGGGCCTAGCCATCTTTTTCTCGGGTTAACGTACGCTGGACATTCAAACATGATATGGGCTATACTTTCAACTTTGTCTGCGCATGTCGGGCAAGTATCGGTGGTCTGGTAGGGGGGCTTCCATTTGTTAGTAAATTCACGGGTTGGAAGAGTCTCTAGTCTAAATTGTAAATACAGAGTCCTGTCCCTCGGTTTTAGTATATACTCCAGGTAGGGCTCGAAGCTAAAAGCCTGTTTGTGGGAATAAAAAGCTTCAGTTAGCCTACCTGTGTTAGGGTTGCTGAGGTCCTGATTATCAATCCAGGCCCAGTAAGCTCTTTTAAGGTCCACCTTGCTCACAGGGGCTCCCTGGTCCCATGCTTCACTTAATCCAAGCTGGATAAAGGATTTTTTAATGTTACGGAGCCAACTTATTTTGTGGGAGCCTGCAATGTTAATAATTTCTCTCAGGCCCTCAGTATATTTAGCTAGCTCCGGGGTGCGCCATAGGCGGGCCCAAAATAACAAGGGGCGTAGCCTTACAATGTCTTTAAACGAACGCCTGCCCAAATCGCTAAAAAGCGGTTTCAGAGGGGTACCCTTTGGCATTGAGACTAATTCTCTCAGAAATTTATTCTCAGAAAGAGTGATTTCATCTAAGTTGTCAAAACCCCAAAGTTCTGCTCCATATAAGGCCGAGCCAACCGCTTTAGCCTGATAGATCACTAGTGCGGGAGTAATTGGCTTGCTCCTCGAGGAGCGATGTTCTTTAGCAATTACTCCCGTAGCTCGCTTATGGTTCAGCAGCATTTTGTTAATATGGGGTCTCCAGCTCAAAGTGTCGGTGATTCGGATACCTAGATAATCAAATAACTTGACATGTTCAAGGAGAATTCCATCAGACAAAATGTTTGTGCTGGGAGATTTGTGTGATTTGAAGGAGAGAAGCATGGTTTTAGATGTATTAATAGCCAAGCCTCTCATTGAACAGAACAGATGAAATCTATCTAAGAGCTTCTGTAACCCTGCTGGTGTCTTAGAGATCAGCAGGGTGTCGTCTGCAAAGAGGAGGGTGGGAACTTTTTCCCCCGCCAGGGCTGGAGCATCAGCTGGGACGTCTAGCAAAAACTTCACCACTCCGTTCACAAAAAGTGAAAAAAGAGTGGGCGCCAATACACAGCCCTGGCGGACTCCTTTATTGACTGGGATCTTGTCAGTTCTCGGAGCCTGGGATCCCCATCTCACCCTGGCAAAGTTACCCTCGTGGAGCCGAACCAAGAGATCAAGAACAGGAGGGGGGACACCCATTTCCTGTAGGACAGACCAAAGTCGGTCACGAGGGACCAGGTCAAAGGCCGACTTGAGATCTATAAAGGCGAGATGGAGACTGCCTCTGCCAATCAAGACAAACTTCCAGTATAACAAAAGCAGCCTAAACACCTGGTCAATCGTGCCCATGTAAGGTCTGAACCCAGCCTGGTAGTGAGACAAAATATCGTTCTCAGTAACCCAAGCTAGAATACGCTCCAGTAGGACCCTGCCAATCACCTTCTGGCCAACGTCAATAAGACTAATTGGTCGGTAGTTGGCAGGGTCCTCCCTGGAGCCCTTCTTAAAAACTGGTATGACCTCCGCTCCCTTCCATGACTCAGGGATGGGTAGCCCCTTAAGGAAAGAATTAAGTAAGAGGGTAAAGTACACAGCCCAGGGTTTAGGGTTGGAGCGAAACCGGTCACCGGGCAGACCGTCGGGACCTGCAGCTTTGGCTGGGACCAATCTATTAATGTCAGACATAACTTCCAGCTCTGTAAAAGGGTCATAGTTGGCCAAGGTGGGGTCCACTGGAGTAATAGGAGAAGGAACACAAGGGCCTAAGACAACATCATCTGAATAAAGGTTCGAAAAGTGAGTGAACCATTCTTGATTTGAAATGTGGTTGGGGATTGCGTCGGGATCTGAGCCTCTCGAGTATCTGCAAAGGTTCCAGAAAGTAGATCCGTCCCTAGCCAGACTGGCATTTTTCAAAGCCAGCCAGTGGGATTCCTCCCAGACACACTTTGCATTGGTTACAGCCTTCTTGTAAACAGACCTAGCATTTTTAATTGAGGAGCAATCCTTAGATTTGATGGCAGTTACTAACTCTTTCCTGCTAGCTCAACACTCAGAGTTGAACCAAGAACCAGGTGATTTATGTATTTTGGTTTTGTTAGTAGAAGAGGATAAAAAAGAAGACCCAATTAGCTCAGTGGTGGCTGTATGTAAAGATGCAGCCTTAGTAATCTCGTTAGGATCTACACATGCTTGCCTAAGTTCTGCAGTTTTTAATAGCAATATTTCATTAATAGATGAGAGTTTTTGTTCATCTAATGCAATTTTAGGCCATTTGAGAAATCTTTTACAGTTGGATGGAATGACGTCTCTAGTGAGCAATGTGGAACAGTGGTCAAGGAATGAGTGGTCAGGGGTCCATGGATTCTTTAAAGTAAGGCACAGGGGGTTATGGTCACTATCGGTGGTAGGAACAATAACCAGGTCCACTGTATAATGCCAAAGCCTACGATCAATTAAAATATAATCGATTCGGGATGGGCTAGAGGTTCTATTAAAAGTAAAGGCTGCATGAAGATCGGAAGGAAGTCGACCATTGGCAGCTCTCAGCCAAAATTCAAGGACCAAGGCATTCAGTTGGATTATCACCGGTGACCATCTCTTTACTGGGGAAACAGTGAGAGAAGGTATACCCCACCTGGCATCATCCTCTTCGACCTCCAGAATGTCTTCGGAGGCAAGGGGTTCATAGGTACAGTTCATGTCTCCAGCGACCAGTAAGAGAGAATTAGGGGGACAAGAGGAAAGCTCCTCGCCCAAAGTGGTAACGATAGGAGACTTGGTTCCTCCTTACGTGCCTCTGATATAAACGTTAAAAAGGTCAATGGTGGGTCCTCCGTTCAGCCCACTCAGAGTTATATGCAACACATCCGGAGAAGGGCTATGTACATGGCGGACTCTACAAGAGAGGGCAATGTTAATCCATATTATAAGGCCTCCAGAAGGGCGTCCCCGACCAGAGGACACTGCGGGAACGCAGTGGCAGGAAAAAACGGATTTATGGAGAGGTGTGAGGCTCCAGGTCTCTTGGAATATGCAGAGATCGAAGGTAGCAATAAAATTATTCCAGTCAGGTAGTAAGAGTTTGGCTTTTAGGCCAGCAATATTCCATGAAATAATTTTTTAATTCGTGTTTGGGACTAACGATGGGGAAGTGGCCAGGTCCAAAGGATGTGAAATTGAGGCTGTCGGTTGTAACCCAGCTGCCTCCCAGGGCCCACAGGGATTAGCGGAAGAATGTATGTAGGGGGGACAGTCTGCGATTAGAGATCGAAGTGGCATGGGGGACATTACTTGGGATTGATTGTAAACTTGGCGCTGATGTTAGTCAGTCAATTTGCCCCAGGATTGATGAGCCTTCAGGATGATGGAATGACAGGCTGCCCCTTCTCCCTACAGGGCATTAAATGGTATAGGGAAACATCTGAATTGGATCAAAGATGAGTCCGGGGAGGAAGATCTATATTCAAGGGCAATAAGATCATCTGCTAAACTATGATTGACTAAAGTCAGCTCGATTGTATCCGTAGAAGAATTAATAGATCTATGTCTACGGGCCCTTAATAAGTCGTCTCTTATAAGAGATCGACAACCTCTGACATGACGGATCCAGTGAGTCACCTTGTTTTTTAGAGAATCTTCGTTCTCGAAGCCATCGGTCGAAGGAACTCCCACCATGTAAACGGTAGGCTGTAAATTGGCTCTGGGTCTTTGCACTATGGAGGATAAGAGCGGCTGGCCAGGGGCAGATGATGGTTGGGGGGAATGAGGGTGACTAACCGCAAGAATAGAATTCAAGGTTGGCTGGGTCTTCGTATTGAACTTCGAGTAGTTAGTCCCTACTCTATTGGGTTGTAAGGGATTTGGTCTAGCTTGTGAAAATAAAGCTGACGAGTGAGGCAGTGTAAGTGTACTAGAATCAATGTTATTTGTAGGAAAGAGTGTTGGTGAGTATGAATGGTGGGCAGTGTTAGGCAGGATGGGTGGAAATTGTGACAATTGCGTAGAAGGTCTTTTGGCCAATAATAGTAATTCATTAACTAGTGCTTTTAATTCGCTAATTTCAGCTTTCAAAGCCTTGATGGTTTCCAAAATTGGACCTGTTTCTGGGACAATTTCTACCACTAGTTCTTGACATTGCCTAACCCCTCCTGATGATAGCTCAGGTCCACAAACTCGATCGCTACCTACTTTGGATACTACAGAAACATCGGGGCTAGCGATAGTACTAGGTGACTCAACAACATCATTATCAATATCACTTAATAACTCAAAGCGATTTGAACAGACAATAACCATAGGTTCAAGAGGGACCAGATTTGCAGCGGGGACACAAAGGCTTGCTGTTTCGGATATTGGGACGGGGTTAGCGTTGCAACTCTGCATAGCGTCCTGAGCTGTTGCCAATAGAGGGCTTGGAGCAGTTTTTTTGCTAAACATTTGTGGGATAGTAACGGAGCCTGGGCGCTGGGTAGATGGGGGCAAAGGGGCTGCGGGCATATCAGCTAAGTCAGAATCTAGAATGGAGGTACATTCATCAACTAAGGAGTCAATACGCTCTAACGTGGTAGCTGGCGAGTGTTTTTTGTTAGACTTTCTGGCCTTATTTCTTTTAGCCGTACTGCCAGCCAGAGCGGCGGGACCCCCACACATATCCGACATTTTCCTTTTGCCCATCGAAACCGTTAGATAGCCACACAATAAATGGCTTATTACTTCTAGTAATCCTGGTGGCTTGGACGGAACAGGAAGCCCCTCAAAATTGACACAGTACCTTAAAGAAGAATCAACGGTGATGAAATAAGGTACAGCATCCGCCACGGGTCTTAGATGTTAGGGATGTAGCCCGACCCGGCCTCCTTTGGCCCCTGACGGCCACAGACGGCCCGCCCTCTGCCCGGGCTCCGCCCGGCGCCGCCCGCGCGCGTCCTGCGACGCGGAGGGAGCCGCGAATTATGAAGCGCCTCCGGGCGCGCTGACAGCCGGAAAGGGGCGGGCGGTGGTGATTCACGGGAGCTGTAGTCTCCCCCAACAGCGGCCTGCGATGTCGTGTAGGCGGCGGGGGAGACACACAGCGTAGGCGCCCCGACCAGGAGACACAGCTCTGGAGCCCAGGTAGATAGTGGTAGAGTTGCTGGCTGATGCAGGACAAATTGTCGCCCCCCGCTCAACCGAGGGAGCCGCGAATTATGAAGCGCCTCCGGGCACGCTGACAGCCGGAAAGGGGCGGTGGTGATTCACGGGAGCTGTAGTCTCCCCCAACAGCGGCCTGCGATGTCGTGTAGGCGGCGGGGGAGACACACAGCGTAGGCGCCCCGACCAGGAGACACAGCTCTGGAGACAAGGTAGATAGTGGTAGAGTTGCTGCCTGATGCAGGACAAATTGTCGCCCCCCGCTCCACCGAGGGAGCCGCGAATTATGAAGCGCCTCCGGGCGCGCTGACAGCCGGAAAGGGGCGGGGTGGTGGTGATTCACGGGAGCTGTAGTCTCCCCCAACAGCGGCCTGCGATGTCGTGTAGGCGGCGGGGGAGACACACAGCGTAGGCGCCCCGACCAGGAGACACAGCTCTGGAGCCCAGGTAGATAGTGGTAGAGTTGCTGGCTGATGCAGGACAAATTGTCGCCCCCCGCTCCACCGAGGGAGCCGCGAATTATGAAGCGCCTCCGGGCGCACTGACAGCCGGAAAGGGGCGGGCGGTGGTGATTCACGGGAGCTGTAGTAAATGCTCAAAGGGTGTGACAAACACATGAAAAGACAAGCAAGCCATCCTGTCATATCAAAATATACCCAAAGCTAACTGTAATTATTTACAACTAAGTAGCCGGCTCGAAGCCCACCATAAGTATATGTTAAATTACTGGTTACAATGTTGTCTGCCATAGACAAATAAAGAGGTCTGTAAAGAACCTGCAAAAACAAACATTGTCAAAGCAAATGATTCTTGTTGTCACAAGCTGGAGCATAGGTTAATTATTGTTCTTATGTTTAATGCAAACAAATGACCAAAAATAAAAAGAGAAAAAAAATAATGCCACTGCCTAAATGTGGCCACTGTATGCCTGCAATAAAACATGTAAAATAAAAAGCAATGAACATTTAATATAGCTTTAATAGAATAGTACAGGTGTTTTCTAGCAGGCAGATATACTTGGAAGAAGCATAGAAACTCATGTTCGTTTTAATGCACATCACAGAACAATATGTTGTTTTTGGCTCACAGAAATGGTACTAGTGGCTTTGAATTACTGGAACGTGAAACCTCTTAAGTACATCAGGATTACTACATTTTGTTAAGTATAAGGAATGGAAAGAAAAAGACAGTAGCAAGTTAAAATATTTTCCTACCAGTCCTACCACTGAGTGTACTTCTTAGGTCTCACGTAGACAGTGCATGCGCTGTCTCTTCGAGACATGTTGTTCACGGTTAGTGGGCTTGGAAGACACCCATTACTTACCACTGGCTGATTTCAAAGCCACTATCTTGCTTTCTGCTGGCCAGCTCTGCAGTCAGCTTTTCCCTCTTCTTGCATGTGACAGTCCATTGGCGCATGGCACTTGTACTTGTGTCCTTACGCTGCTCACACTTCTGGGTGCTATTTTTAGGTCGAGCCTAGCGGCAGCGCACATGCGCTACTCGCTCTGCAAGGCATGCTGCATTAGGTTATGCACTGGAAGCCCCGCCCACTCTCCGCCCATATTTGGCATTAGTTTGTGACATTGTCCTTCGAAAATGCTGGCTTCAGATTTGTAAGTAGGCTTGTTAGTCCCGCCTTGGTACAGCCTTGTCTGCATTTGTTACCACCTGTAACAACTGGACATTTTACTTTGCTCGTTACACTTCTCCGTTATTTAGTGGGTGAGCACTATTTGTTTTAATGGTCTTTCCTTATTCCAGCGCGGTCCTCTTTCATTTTAGCGGCTGCACTGCTTTATTTAATTAATTTGCAGCACGGTCTGCATCAGTTCAGTGTAGCACACGTAAACAAGCATTTGCAATGCAACAGGTCTCGCATTTATGAAAGTTTGAGCCATTGGCATTGTAAATGACAATGCCTTTTATTTATGTTTTGGTTTTTGAAACATAAATAAAATGCATTCTCATTTACAATGCCAATAGCTTAAACTCGCTTAAATGCGAGAACTATTGCATTGCCAATGCTTGTTATCTTTTTTGTTGAGTCACTCTACAGAGCATCTTTCATAGCTGGCTCTGTCCTCTGCTCCATCTCGTTGTCTGTGTTTGCATGTTCTCTCTCCATCCCCTTGCAGTTCCCCCACCCAGCACAATAGACCTTTGTTTTTGTTGCAGCTTTTATATAGCACAAGTTAAACCCGAAGGTGTTGGAGCGCTTTACACAAGGACACATTGATGCTGTGTGGGTATGGAAAGATTAAGTGATTTGCCCAGAGTCACAAGGATGTTGAGTTGCCGCTGAGACTCAAACCTGGTTCCCCAGCTCTAAAGTGGGAAGCTTTGGCCATTACGCCATATCCTTTCTCCTGGCTTGCTTACATATATCAGATTTCAGATCTTACTTCTGTGTTTGAAGTCCCAGAAGGCAGAGATTCTCAGTGAAAACGCTGACATTATTTATTTATGCAC
The DNA here is from genome assembly GCF_964204655.1 of Triturus cristatus. NCBI lineage: Eukaryota > Metazoa > Chordata > Amphibia > Caudata > Salamandridae > Triturus > Triturus cristatus. The sequence goes on from NC_140581.1 coordinate 861,525,080, forward strand.
TGAGAATGTTCTCTCTCATAGTGCAAGAGAGATTATGGCTTAAGTGGACTGAACCACTGACTCATGCTGGGTGCTGTGGTCTTGAAAAGATGATTGTAAAATTAACAGACCAATGAATGAAGGGAGCTGATCGAATGCCTCTCTATATATGTATTTTCTTAATGCAGTGAGGCTAGTGAGACAGCTGAAGATGTCTGTAGACCAGACCTAAAACGTAGAAGAGAATATCTGCAGCAGTTACAGTAGGGTGGAGAGCCCGAGAGGTCAAACATTACACAAGAGAGAGAAGCTCAGTGGCTAACCTCTGCGCCCTTTGAAATGAGTATGAAATTGGAAAAGTGGATAGAAGACACACTCTGTCATCTGAGTAACATGGGAGAGAAACACAGAGGTCAGGCTCATGCAGTGAGCAGGAGGAGCAGAAAGACTGGGCTTAGCAGTCAGAGTATGGGACAGCGAGGTTGAGAAGTGCAGGTCTGGCAGAATGAGCCTGTAGTGGAGAGGCTGGGTTCACAGTTAGGCTAACAAAGGAAGTGGACCAAAGATACTGGGCTCTGCAGGTAGAGAAGCAATGGAAGGGGAGCAGAGAGGCAGACTTTACATCCAGCTGCCCAACGAACAGAGGCAGAAAAGACACGCCCCTCTAGCCACTGTAGGTAAATACAAAGATACTGCTGCAAAAGGTCACAAAGCTGATCTTCTCGGTCTCTTTCCCGCCTACTGTAGCACCTGGAGTCATGGATGTTGATTCCCTGCAAAATCATGTAACAGAAGTGAGTTCATGCATCATTTGGCCTCCTGATGCCACCACAGGATTGACCTATTAACCCACCCTTAGTGCCGCTACAGCCTCCAATTAGCTCTTGACATGTTAGGGTATTGGCTAACAGTAGAGACTGCACAAAGCATAGAGCAGTTTGAGCCTTGTTCACTTTGAGTCCCTGCCAATAAACAAAGACAGTACCAGGGGTACTAAAGAGCAGGCCATGGCAACAGTTACCTACCTTTGCTCACCCATATTTAGGGTTTCCAGATTTTGGTTTAATCCTAAAAAAGACCGATTTCAAAACCCTTAATCAAAACTTGCTTTTTCCATTTTATCTGGAACCCACTGTTTAAAAAAAAATATTTCACCCACTACAAAATGTCCCTTGTACATGCTGCTCTATCCACATGAAGTGTCTGTGGTGTCAGAGTCGCAGGAAGTAGGGGCGGTGAGCAGTGTCTACCTTTATGAATCTGGAAAATGAAAGAGACCCTGGTCACACCACAGACTTCAACTTCCCTCCCCTCCTACCACTGTCAGGCACCATTAATGTGAGAAGACATCGGAAAATGAGGTGAGTCTAACAGACCCTGTCCAAATAGCGCACAGCTGAAAAGCTGGCAACATACTGCTCCAATTGATGGAGGAAGGAGTCCAGCAGTTGTTGGAGGCTTCACACCACTGGTCACTTCCTTGGTAGCCATTAGCGCCGCAGAATATAGTCACAGTGGCCTGTAGAGGAAGCCAAAATGATTTCACTGGAGAATCACGAGGCAGTAAGATATTCCCTAGCAGCTTCTTCCTAGTAGTTTTGCTGAGCTTTCAAGTGTCCTAGGCCCACATATGAGTAGCACATAGAGCCCAGGCTTTTTGCTTTCCATTTATTTTTATTATATAAAACCAGGACTAGAAGCCCAAGAATGCAAAGTAAAATTCTCGACAGGGTGAGCTAATCGCACATTAGCCTAGGAAACTTTAAAGTCATGAATTTTAGGAGGTTCAGCTCCGGTTGCAGCGCACGTTTTCTCAGTGCAGCACGTTCTGACCTGTGTCACTACTGTAACGAGATCAAACCAATACACACTTGTGTCGGCACTCTGGCCATCAGCACATTAGATGCCTTGCTCGAAACACCCGTTTGCAGTTATCCAACCCCTCCCCATGTGCACACACCAACCCTCTGACAATCCGAGGGCCTCCATTTCACAGTCCCTCCCCCTATCACTTGTGAAAATTGTGCACACTCCCTCGTCTATTGCACTTCAATCCGCGCCGAGTTAGAACCTACAACTAGGTATTATGATGCGAACAGAGACTCCAGCCGTGCAGCAAGATGTGTATTTGTGTACCTAGCTGTAGGCCTGGGCAGCTTTGCTGATGCAAAAACAAGGACTTGTCTAGTTATGGCGCGCTGCTAGCACAGCTTCACACTGCTTTAACTCTCAAGTGTCAGGTCTCTCCTCTGTCTGTCTCTGTGTTCCTTTCTTTGCTCTTCTCCAAAGCTCTCATTCTCTCTCGTCTTTCTTTCCCAGTTTCTCCTCTCTCTATAATTCCACCCTCGCTTATTTTGCCTTCTTTCCTGTTTGCTTTCTCTCTGTATATAACTGAGCCCTTTCTTCTGACACTTCGCTGCGTGAACACCCTTGTCTTTATTCATTAGCATGGTTTCGAGGCTGGGTGTGGTTTGTTGACTCGCTATGAAGCCTGTGATTGCCTTGCCTTAAGGCTTTCATTTTCCATCTGTGCACAGGTCCCTTTCGCTCTCTCGGTGTCCCACATCAAGACCTCTCCAGAACGCCCAAGCCTCACAGCAACCCCTGTAGGGGGTCTGGTCCTCTGATGTTGTAAAACAGTAAGGGCCATATTTAACAAAAAGTAAGGCAGCACAGCAACTCGCCTTACTGCGCTGCGTTAAAATGACAGGGCAGGAATGTGCCATATATATCACAATACTGCGCTTTCCTGCCTTTTCCCAGCGCTGGTGCATAAATTATGTGCTGCCTAGCGTCAAGGCACCATGGTGCAAGGGTGCCTGCATGCATGCAGGATTATCCATGTGCAGGAAGGCGCACCTTCCTTCACAAAAACAACCCCCTGAGGCATATTCCTCTTTCTGCAGCACACATAGAAAGAGGAAGTAAGGAGGAGAAATAAAGATATTTCACCCGTTACGCCACACCTGAAAAGGTTTAGCAGTCAGTCCTTAGCACACATCCTTTTTCTATCAAAAAAACAAGTTATTTAGTGTTTCCACAATGACAGTACAAATTTGTAGGTGAAGAAAATAGATTAGTCTCCTCTTATGGGTGGTTCTTTATTCATTAGGTGTCTTCCGTGCGATATACAACATCCAGCCGACACGTGTTTCGTCGCTACAGGGGAAAATTATTCCCGCGACTTTTTCAAGGCTGTGTTACAAAAGAAAATTAAGAACCTATATAGTACATAACTTGAAAACATGTACTCAGCGGCAATGCCAAAGCAACTTGGTGGTGAAACTTAAGAACCGGCTACAAGTGGGTGAGCAAGTCGTCCATGATACACACTATGCATAGTAGCTATAACGTTTGTTGTGTAAAATAGTAATAGTAGACATAAACTAAATATGATTCTAATAAGATGGAGAGAGCTGGATAACCGTGCTAAAGTGGGGAAATACGCTAAAAGAATCAAAGCTAATCGTGATTTGGAGTGGCAAACGTGAACAGATTTTCTCCCTCGTATGCCAACCTTTTTATGGGTTGGTTCGAGGAGACGAGAATCTGGGGCCCATTGGGTGCTGAATATAACGACTCTATTTTATTTTGGGGTCGTTATATTGACGACTGTATCATGATCTGGACAGGGACAAATACCAAACTTTTAAGTTTCTTTGAATTTCTGAACAATAATGATTGTAATATTAGATTCACCATGGAACACAGTAAAACACACATACCATTTCTAGACGTGGAACTATATATTTACAATAACAAAATTGAGAGTAGACTGTACCGCAAGGCAACAGCATGTAATTCTCTGTTGCACGCCAGCAGTGCACATCCCTATCACCAGATACGTTCCATTCCATTTGGAGAACTGACAAGAACCAGACGTAATTGTAGTAGGGATGATGAATTCCATACACATAAGAAAGGAATAATATCAAGGTTCAAAAGGAGAGGCTACAGCAAACCCTTACTTAAGAAAGCTGAAGAAAGAATAGATAAAATGACCCAACACGAAACATAAAAAGAAAAACCTAAACAGGATGTTAATGATCAAAGGATCAGATTGATTACTGGGTACAACAACTGGTCGGTAGTTCTAAAAAGGATCCTCAACAGACACTGGCACTTACTAAAGGCAGACAATACCCTTAGGGAGTACGTCACGGACAAACCAACCATAACATATCGGAGGGGGGTCTCACTAAGGAACCTACTGAGTCCTAGCTATCCAAAAACAGTAGGCAGGACTAATTGGCTTAGCCAATATTCATGTGTCTTCTACACATGCGGTCACTGTAGCTCATGCAAATGGGCTGATGATCGCAAAACTGAATTTTTAGGACCAGAGGGAAGAAAATACAAAATAAACTCTAACATTAACTGTCTAACCAAATTTGTTGTATATATAATACAATGCAAATGTGACAAACACTACATTGGTAGTACAATTAGACCCTTGCGGGACCGCATAGGGGAACATACCAGAGCGATTAAACAAGTAGACATGAGATACCCACTAGCAGCACATATGTCTACTTGCAATGCACAAACAGGCAATCGCATATTCAAATTCTATGGAATAGAACATGTCCCAATTAGTCCAAGAGGAGGCAACAGAGAACTGACACTAAGACAAAGAGAGGCCCAATGGATCCTAAAAATGCGTAGTGTGGAACATGGTCTTAACATTGACCATGAACTACACTACTTCTTAGGCAGATGAGAGCCTCAGTACTTATATTCGAGTTACCGTGTACATAGTCCTATTCACAGTTCCTTGTTTACCATGACTTATTACACTACAAACTATTGGGTTATTCTACCCAAATTACTACCACACATTGATTAGAGTAGCATCAATAACCCGAACGACTAATATCACATGTTATATTTATCTAGAGATATGTTACTGTATACATTGTATTAGAATTGTATGTTTTTCCAATTTGCAACTTTTTTCTGATCACAGCTGTGGAACACATGATGTCATTTTATTCATGGAGATTAACATTATAGATGTTTTTACGATATGCCTTATCTTAACAATGTTTGATTTATCTATTATTTGCTGGAGTTTCTGATCATCGTGTACTGTTTTTAATAGCTGGAGAGATCTATTCATTAAATATTAGCGTTAATACTAAGATACTAAACATAGCTCCAAGATGGCCGAATCAATAGCCACTTCACCTTAAGTCCCTTTTCCACTCACTGCATGAGAAGAGGCACGCAATGCAACAAGTCACGTGATCACGTTTCACGTTCCGAAACCGGAAATATAATCACCAGGGAAGCCACTCGCATATGAACACTTCGAAAGGGAAACCAGTGACGGGCAGTATTCCGGCCCGATTTCCAGCCGAATAAGGTAAGCGTAGTACTCGCCACACAAGCGTTTTCGGTTAACTAGTAACTTTGACACCGTGCGCTGTGAGGACAATGCAGAAACCTCACCCGGTATATTTTTCGGGTTTCTGGTAGTGATTTGATTGATACCAGGCTCTTTCTTCAGAGCCTGTTTAAGCACAAATTGGGGAGTTACGCTATTCTCATAAACTAATCAGGCACACTCAAACGTGGGGACAGACAGTTGCCAGGGCATATATATATTCATCATTGTTTCATTTTTGAGCCTGCGCATGGTTTAGCGCTCAATAATTACTCAGCCACCTTTCGAGAAAAAACGCTTTGACGATTACAAGACTAGCGTATTCTCGTGTGTCAATATTAATAATACTTAGATTCAAGCGGAACATTTAGTTAAAGTGAACACACCGCTCTTTGACGCTAAAATCAAGATGCAATACATGATCTAGATTTATTTACTTTTTTAATTTACTTTTTACAGTACTGGAAATAGAATCTAATAGCACCTGACCACTGAACAACTACAGAGGAATACTGACGCCACCACTACTGAAACCATAGGTGGTTTGGAATTATCACCACTTAATAAGTAGGTGTTTCATCTTTAACGAACACTGCCTATGTTTATTTTGGCCCTAGAATTTTTAAGTCCTGTTTATGAGTATTAAATAAGGTTATTTGTATCATTTTTTAGGAATACTCAAACGAACGAAGAATAGGTAGCTATGATCGCACAACACAAGAATTCACTGTCATGGTCTGATTGTACTGATACATGGCACATTAAATATCGTTGCATGACCGCACATATAGACGCACCACGTCCGGTTTCTAAATACACTACAATGAACCTAGCCTCATCACACCACGAAACTGTTCACGTTTGCCACTCCAAATCACGATTAGCTTTGATTCTTTTAGCGTATTTCCCCACTTTAGCACGGTTATCCAGCTCTCTCCATCTTATTAGAATCATATTTAGTTTATGTCTACTATTACTATTTTACACAACAAACGTTATAGCTACTATGCATAGTGTGTATCATGGACGACTTGCTCACCCACTTGTAGCCGGTTCTTAAGTTTCACCACCAAGTTGCTTTGGCATTGCCGCTGAGTACATGTTTTCAAGTTATGTACTATATAGGTTCTTAATTTTCTTTTGTAACACAGCCTTGAAAAAGTCGCGGGAATAATTTTCCCCTGTAGCGACGAAACACGTGTCGGCTGGATGTTGTATATCGCACGGAAGACACCTAATGAATAAAGAACCACCCATAAGAGGAGACTAATCTATTTTCTTCACCTACAAATTTGTACTGTCATTGTGGAAACACTAAATAACTTGTTTTTTTGATAGAAAAAGGATGTGTGCTAAGGACTGACTGCTAAACTGTGTAGAGCCTTGGCTCTTTTTTCTGGGGAGTTGGGCGGTACTTCCCACCTTTTAGCACCGTCATATCACTTCAGCTAATTAGATAATTTATGCTTAATTTCCCTGTGGCGCCGTTACCTAAACCTGAAACCCCAGCTACAGTATTTTTAACACCTGAAAAGGTGTAGCATTTTGCCGCATTCCCAGGTCACCAGTAATGGTATATCTGGTAGTGTGTCAAAATCCATGGGTGTTTCGTGGGAACACCTACGCAATGCCCATGGAACACCTACCTGGGTAAGGCAACGCAGAAATTTGTGCAGCATTGCGTCACTCCAGATTTATCAAGGCATGCAGGGCCACAGAAGGAGGCCTTGGATGGCTTGATAAATCGCATCTTAGGGGTTGCGTAGTTTTTGCACCACGTTGGGTGGTGCAAAAGCCACGGAACCCTCTTACTAGGACCCTAAATCACAAGAGCACAGACACGGTTGACTGTCAATAGGGTTGAAGAAGAGGGTAGGACTTACAGTGAACTGAGAGGTAGAGAACAGTAATGGTAGTAGGAAATGTGTAGGAGACTCTGGCAGTGGGGTGATAGCGTGAGCCGGCATATGAATATTTTAAAGTAACAGTCTATATCCTGCATGACATATGTCTTTGGCACACGGGTCATTCGTTATGGTTTGCATGAGCTCTCCTTTGAAAGGTCTCCTAAGACTTTTAATTATTAAGAAATATATTTGAAGCTTATGCGTTAAATGAGAAATTAAGCAGCCACTTTGAAAAGATGCCCCGAAAGCTGAGTCTGACATGACGAGGACAGCAAACAAGAACACAAACTGCATAAGAGTGGGGTGACTTCAGTTTTGTCAAAATTGTGTTTGCGCATAGAGAGAGTGTGCTCTTTCAAATGTAAGGTAGATGTGAGGGCAGACAACCACTGCCTGAATCAATAGTGTTTCTTCCTTGACAACCTGTTCTTTCTCAAATCTCCCAGTTGCTTATCTTAAAAAGGACTTTTTCTTGTTAGGTTAGAGATGGCCCTGCTACAATAAAAAGGTTAATCAGTCAGATTTTCTGTAGTATATTTTATAAAGACTAGACAAAATAGTTTCGGCAAATCTTGGGATGCCACAGTTAACCACTGATTTTCAGAGGCTGGGAAAATAAAGAAAAATACCCACTGCAATAAAAAAAAAAGAAACAATGAAAATAGTAAACCCTACACATCTTTATACAACTACCTGGAGATGATACCGAGTTACTGACTTTCATTTCAGCAGAATTTTTAAAGATTCTGCTTCTTTGCTACCAGGCAGACAGGCTGCATATTTATGGAAAAGTCATGCAGTGCAGGGCAGCAATACCCCTTGCTGCGCTGCATGACTGGGAAAGGGCAGGAATGCACCTTATTTAAAGGAATGTCTTTGTCCCTGCGCTGGTGCCGTTTTGACTGCCTAGCGCCAACGCAGGCACCCTCGCACCATGGAGCAAGGGTGCCTGCGTTGCATGCAGGCTTGTGTTTTTTTGAAGGGGCGCCTTCCTGTACAAAAACAACCCCCTGAGGCATATTCCTTTTTCTATGTGTGCTGCAGAATGATAGAAAGAGGAAGTAATGAGGAGAAATAAATATTTTTATCCTTGTTAAGCCTCCCCTGGGATGGTGTATGTCTTTTGGGCATTCCCGGGTCTACCATGTTTGGTAAATCTGGGAATGTGCAAAAATCATGGGAGTTGCATCAGAACACACACACACACAACACCCATGGAATGCCTTCCCAGGGCAGAATAATGCAGCACAGCGATTTGTGCTGCCTTGCGTTACTCCAGCTCTATGAAGCCACTCAGGGCCACAGAAGGTGGCCTTGCATAGTTTCATAAATCGCATTTTGGGCTTGGGTCGTTTTTGCACCACGATGCATGGTGCAAGTGTGATGCAAGCCTCCTCATAAATATGCCCCCCAATACTTACAGAAGAATCATAAATGGTAAAAAGCGCATTCACATCTCAAATCCAATATAATTCTACTTATATCACTGCAAGAACACAACTACACAGAGTACAGGAGAACACTTAATTCCTGTTCATAAATCTCTTCCATGGTTTTCTTTTCCCACGTGAACAGTGCAAAAGACACCTCCTCACCCACAGATCCAAACACTGAAGTATTTCAACTCAGCTCTCACACAAAATGAAAGAGCAACCCAACAACTGAAACGTGCACTCTGTCAACACCGGCCCCATCTTTGACTCTAGTGTCCCATGACTGACAATGGAAGGAAGAGCATTTAATTCAAACACATTAAAACGTAAACTTTATAATACATTTGGTTCTCGTCATCATAACTACATGACCCCCAACATTCAGCTGCCCACACATATATTTTCCACAATTCTCACTGGAAGAGGAGGTCCCTGGTTGGAAAACAAATCTCTGGCGATAATGTATAAATTATACTCATCTCAATTGCTATTTTAATGTCTAGGAAAACAAGTCATAAAAAAGCCATGCTCTTCAATGATCTACTTCAGGGGTGGCCAATGTAGACATTCCTGACAGATTTGTAGGATATCCTCAAAAGATTTAATTACGTACAATTAAAGTAAATGGGAAAATATACAAAGTCAGTGGTTATCCTGGAAACCTGGCATGGATCAGACCCTGCTATGTTGAATACCCCTGACTATATGCTTTCCGCTGAGTGCCTTTACCTTCAGCTGGACATACCCCTGCAGAATGGGCTAAATTACTTACCAGCTGCAGAGGAGCGGAGGTGGAGCTGCTTGTGCTGCGCTGGTGGAACAAGGCAGGGGTGGGCTGCTGGACAAACTGCTTTCTTATTTCAGCCGACGAATACCTAAAATTAAAAAAGTGATGATACAATCATGGAGTGTCCATTTACCTCTTCATTTGAATGCTCTAGTGCAAGTAAGTTCAAGTTTGATGTAAAAATGTGCAATCTCACACCATTTACAGCAGCATCTTTTATGACCACACTTGAGGATGCGCCTGAGGTAGCAATAATTATTAGACTCCATCCTGAGCAGAATTTGTTCTCATGTGAAATACACAATACCATCAAAAATAGAAAACATTGTAATGTAATAATGAAAATGAATGATGTGTGTGTTATAAAGAATGGCATAAAGATTTAGTGATGCCCTTCAGAAATCGTGTAGATATATAATTTTAGATGTTCCTCATGGATGTATTATGTCGGCATACTTATAAAATGCATGAAATTTGAAATCAGCCTCAGATACAATTTTGACCAATGCAATTTAGCATGAAAGGCCCTAGATTAGATTTATTGAAAGACATTATCACTCGGTATGCATTGAACTGGTAATCATAATTTCCTTTACAACATTTGGCATAAACTATTTGTTTAGACAAAATGTATTTTTGCAAGTTTGAAAGTCACATCCAGAACCAGTGCTCTGAAAATATATTAGTGGATATCCCGAACAACAGGCAAGATTCCATTTCATGCATTTTGGCCAAGTGGTGGTGGGTACCGAGTGCCTGAGTACACCCGAATTACTTGACTGAAGAGTGGACTTCATGTACATTTAAACGACAAGTGAACATAAGTAACAAGGCCCATGAATATACTCATTTCTCGCTTTATAGATGGATTACTACTTGCAAGCAAGACAAAATTAATAAAGGAAGTTAAAATTTCCCTTTTAACCCCAGCCTGCAACCTCATAAACTTCATTTTGATATACTTAATTATATAAAACACTCTGTGACATAACAAGGTTACCAACCAAAATCCACAGAATGAGTACATACTAAACAGTAACACTATATACTCATCTAAAACCTTAAATTAAATTATCACCGACAAAATGACGGAGACATCAATCTACTTGATAATTGTGAAACAAAATCTGTAATAACCAAATGTCAAATCCAACAATGATGCATAAGAAGAAACAAAGCTCTTTTCTTCCTTGTTTTCAACCATATGCCCTACCAACAAAACATCCAGGCGTGGGTAGCGAACAAAAACGCAAAAAACACAGAAAAGGGTGAATTGAAAAAAGGGAGCAGTGCATAAAATCAAAAAAAGAATTACACATATCTTGTGTATGGCAATCAGCCATGGAGTTCTAAAAACTCCTATCAAATTACATTTTATTTATACAGAGTATTCCTTATTTGATGCACAAAATGTTCTGGAGAAACAAGCAGACTCCTTCCTGCTACAAAACCTCAATAAGTGTTTTCTGTTTGCAAGGGTTTAAGCTGGAGGCCCGTGAATATGTGTTCATTTACCTCTCTCTAGAAAAATGAAAAAGAAAACTCTCTTTTGAGCATATGCCTCTCTTGCCGCAAGACCAGCAGGATGACCTGTCGCTATAGTTCCAATGTCTGCACCATCACCAAAGTACTATATGTCAGAGTGTGTATTTGCTTCAAGATTAAAAGAAGGCATACATCTAGTGAGTGAGAAAATTATAAGACAATTTCCCAGCTATCTATATTTAAGGAACAGCCAAGAAGTTTTGACCAGTTTATAAACAAGATTTGTGATCTTTCTCCACCAGCAGGCCTATTTAAAAGCTTACACAGACATAAAGCTGATTGGGAACTGAACATACACATGAATGAAGAACTTAGAAAATAGCATTGTGGTTGGAAAAGGTGCATTGACTTCTCCTATAAGCAAATATCCATTACTCCCTCAATAATGGCTGCTGAAATTCTCTCCTATGGGAAAACATGAGCCATAACTCCAGCAGTCCAAATTTGACTGACTTTTCTGAGACCTATGATATTGCAAGGTTTACAAACTGCAAAACGCACCGGAGAACAGTCTTTGAAATCAGACTCTAAAGGGTTGCAGGTACATTGAAGAATCAGGGGTATATCCTGAAACAGAAGGATGGCATGGCATCCATGGCTACTACGAAAATGGAGGCAGGGGAATCGTCCATGCAAGTATTGGCATCTTTGCCACTCTATGGGGACAGATGTTCCCTATGTAAAGATATGGGCTATACCAATTCAAGACGGTGACCAGATTCCTCTTCCAGGTCACAGTAGGCAGAGCAGTTTATAAATGTTGCAATATCGGATCGACTTCGCCTGGCAACTGTAAATGAGCTTCTTTGTTCCTGATTCCAGTTTGCACCCAGTTTCCCTTCCATCTGCACATTTGTTCTCCTGTGGGTAGCTTGTTGTGGCTGTTGCTTCTTGCCTCTCGCTGTTCCTCATTCAGCTCTTCTCGTTTTCATCCTGGAATCTCTTAGATATAGCCTGTTGGCGAAGCTATCCCATAGCCTGCCTATAGGTGGTGAGTGGAATTACACATGTTTGTATCTAATTAACCTTCACTGGTCCTACTTGTAAAGTATATTTAAAATCTGTTTGTTACATATCTCTACCTCCAGGTGATAAGGGTCTTGGTATAAATTACACTCCGGTGTTTCTCCCTTCCCATTCTCTTCTTCAAGGTTTCTCTAGACCGTGATTACAAAAATGAATGGGATTATAATTTAAGTACCCGAATCTTGAGCTTCAGAGAGTCCTGAGCCTATCTATTTGGATTACAATCCTATCTATGAGCTTGGCACCAAAATACCAGGTATTTTACTAATTTATACATTTTCCCCCAAAGAGGGAAAGTCTGATCCAGGGAGTTATCCATCTTTCCTAATAAATACTTTTTCTGCAGTAATAAATGGGGTAATCCTGGGAACATCTGAGGCCTTTCGAGTCGTAGTCATTGTTGATGCATGCATGCTGTAAACATGGCGAATCAAGCCTTTTTTCTGTTTCCATCTACGCTAAGTCCATGGTATCCGCTGAATTTATATATCGGGTATGATGTTACAATATTACTAGGCCAGAAAATCCAATCTCACCATTATTGGCAGATTTCTTTAAATAATATAAGAATAATACTCTCTTTCCCCAGAAGCCCCATCTTGCCATTTAAAATTCCTATATAAATCTAAACACATAAATTATATCTTTCTTTGTGCCAGAGAGCAATAAGTTCATAAAGTCATTCAAAATTATTGGAAGCTAATACACTTTTGGAACATTCATTATTCTTCAAAGGTCTGGACCTAAAAGCGATCGACTCTCACATGTTTTCTGATCTCCCATAAAGCTTCCTTAAGATTACATTTATTACATTTGAACATCCTCCAATGATAACTCAGAGATATTGAATTTACTTTGCTAAAGATTTCAGACAGTATTCATCAACATAATCTCCAAATCCACATCTAAGAAAGATTTAGATTTTGACAGTAGATAATATGATTAAAACACATTTTTTTATCCCGACCTATATTAGCTCAATTCTGAGATGCAACTGTGATTAAGGATATTAGCAAGTGATAATCACAAGACTAAACCAAATAGTAAAGGAGAAAGTGGAAAACCATGGTGTGTTCCATGCTCTGATAAACTGAACTCTTTGGGGAAAAGAATTAGTAGAAACCAGAAGTATGGGACTATACTGACTAGTTATGGATAATAGCTGGAAAACTTGGGAAACTGTGTTTTATTTAAGCATCTTTTTATTGTCTTTAAGACAGTAACAAGTACAGTGTGTTCAGCTGTACCAATACCACAATGATTCTACAGTCATACAATGAAATTACATATTTAAAATCTATCCCAGCAGGATCATTCACTAGCCTTACATGCCAAAATCATAACCTAAAATCTCAACACCCTAACCCTTGGGAAATCTCTTCCAGTGCACTACATATGTCTGTATCAACAGTGCCTCAACTTATTATTGTGCAAATTATTTTCAAGTGCAGGGAAAGGGAGAATGCCACAAGAGGAGGTACATGGGGTAGAGAATAAGGGGTGGGGGTTCATCCTGTCCCACCTCCAGGCATGTGTCTACTTCACCCAGTGAGCAAATCATTATATACTCCTTTTTTGTCCTTACATCCATCAATATGGGGGGGGGGTGACTTTCTCATAGCATCAGGGAGCAGTAGGTAGGCCTTTCTTCTTATTTATTATCACTTCTACCAAATCATCCTATGTCAGGATGTTCTTCACTGATGGCAGCCCTCTACCAGTCATTGCATATGAGCGGGTTCCACAATGGATTCTCAGCATGTGGTGATTAAGTGCTAGTAATAGTGCTGTGTCCAAAAAAACAGAACTTCTGTTTCTTTGTTAAGCTTTGTAGCTTTAACAGACAAATTCTAAGCATAATAGACCAGTTTTACCAGTCACACATTTTGAGCCATTAATCACCACGGTCCAGTATTCAGTGATCTGACATACCATGCTCGACCTGTCCAAATGCCTTTTGGAACTGATTCAGACAGCCCTAGCAGTTTCCGGGCATCCTCATCGGTCGTTCGGAACTTTGTACAATTCGGTCAGACACAAGGGTTCCGAATCAGATTCGGCAAACCTGAATGCAATTCGGAGCACTTCCGAACAGGATCGTAATCGACCCCAAAGTGTTGCATTTCTGAATAAACTGCATCAAAGAATGATTGAGGAACTATAATCATAATATATGCAAATAAAAAAAAATAATGGTAAAATGTTCATTTTAATCAAGGTGACCTGGCCTATAATTGTTATTAGTAGATTTCGCCATTGGTTTAACGATTTACAAATCTTTGTTAATATGTAACTCTAATTGAATGTTAACAAATCCTCAATTTTAGGGGTGACATAGATTTCTAAATACCTTATTGTGCTGTTTGGGGATTGATGGCCCTTCATTAACTGTTCGTCAGGAATCATGCCAGCACTAAAGAGTCGGGCCTCTTATTTAGAGTGGTTAATCTTATAACTGCTTATATCTGTAAATTTGTTGATTTTTGAGAACACATGCTAAATATTAGCCTCCTCTGCAGCTAGATACTGAGCCATATAATCGGCAAACAGTTTCAATTTATCTGCTCCGATGACTCGAGGGCTGATATTGCAGTCTTGCCATATGGCGCAGGCTAATGTTTTACTAAATGAAGAGAACAGAATGGGTGACATGGGACATCCTTGATGGGCTCCCCGACTAATAGTAATCTCTCCTTCCTGTCTACCATTGATAACTATGAGGGCCGGCGTTTTTGTGAAGAGATTTTGGAATAACTGAATGAATCTAGGTGGAAAAGCAAAGTTCGATACTATAGCAAAGAAGACTTCCCACTGGACAAGGTCAAAGGTCTTTTCCGCATCTAACATTATAACAATTGCTTTAGTTTTCTGAGTAGGATAATAGTTGATCGCCTGAATCAGATAATTTGTGTTAGTAGTGATGCCTCTGACGGGTAGAAAGCCATTTTAATCATTATGAATGATCGATTGGGCTATGAATTCTAGTCTGTTCGCTAACATTTTAGTGAATAGTTAATAATTGCTGTTAAACAGACTGATGGGACTATAACAATTTGCTTCCTTATCTGTTTTATTTTTATTAGAAAACAAACAACTACAGATTCAGTAAATGTACTGGGGATTTCACTCCCTAAAAGAATTTGATTAAAGAGCCTGATTAAAAATGTATTCAGTTGCGTAGAAGAAGATTTATAAACGTCCACAGGGATCCAATCTTTGCCACATGCTTTAGCATTAGGAGAGGAGTTAGTCGCCTGTGTAATTTTGGTAATAGTAATAGGAGAGATGATGGTTTCCCTCTGATCTGTTGCTATTAATGGAATACTGATATCATCAAACCATCTTTTTATTGTCTCCATGGAGTGGCTATACTAAATCAAGATCGTTTTTATTGAGTTGATATTATATTTACGCTTAGTTTAACAAGCTAAATATTTCCACATGTACTTGCTCTCCTCGTAACGTTTTTGAGATATGTGTTGTTGTTTAGTATTTCTACAGATGTAAAGTATTCTTGTAAATTATGTCTCACCTGCGCAACCACTCTTTTTCTTGCCGGAGTTAAGTTAAATGCCAGGGTTGTCTGATTATGTGCCAACTGCAACTGTAGGTGGTTTGTATTTTCGAACTGGTTTTGTTTTGTCTGGAAAGCTATAACCTCTCTTCTAAAGAACACTTTCAGTGCTCCCTTTACCGAGAAGTCAGACGCTGTGTCCATATTGCGCTCCAAAAAGGCTTCCAGGGCTTCATAAATTTAATAATTGAGAGAATTTCTGTTTCAGTTACTTGTCACGCTATAAACTGATGCCTAACATAGAAAGGTGTGGGGTTTCCAGGGATCCCTCACCATGGCTGAAAACATGTTTAATGGGTTATAACCAACCTGCTGCACCCTATGCACATATACCTGCATAGAATCCCAACATCAATTTAACACTATGACATGGCACACAACAAATATAAATGAAATCCCCTTTGCTCTTCTTAGTGCTCGCAACCGACCCAGTGCCCAGGTTCTGTAACGCTTCACTATACAATGTTTCATGTAGGGCACAATATTTCATGTAATGTGCGAGGAAGGCATCCTTTTTGCCCTGTTCAACCCCATTGTATGACTGATACTGGTGGTAACTGACTCTGACTGTGCCCTGGGCTCTGCTAACCAGGCACAGGGCCAGTGCACTAACTAAAACGGTATATGGTAATTAGGTGTAATTACAATAGGCAATGACGGACCCTGTAAATCCCTAGTATATAATAAGGCGAGTGGGATTCAAACTACCTATAAGTCCCTAGTATATAATAGGGCAAGGGGTTTAGATGGCCAGTAGATTTCCTGTACTGGAGTGTGCACTGCTGTGTTGCCTGCTGTCATTTTTAAAGGCAGCCCTGTTTTGCAGACTGTCTTTATAAGTAAATACTATGTAAATTCTACTTTAGAATTAAAGGTCCTTCCAAAGTGGTGTTCTACCTTATTTTTACATATAAGACACCCCTAAGGTGTCCCCTTGGTGCCCCAGGGGTGGGGTGTCGTGTAACTAAAAGCAAGAATGTTATAAAATATGTTTTATATGCCCTGTCTAGGGACAAACTTTCAATTTTGTTTCTCCAAATTGTAGATAATTAGCTCTATAGACTAACATTGGAATATATTATTTAAGTATAAATATTGCTCAGAAGGAGCAAAACATTTCATCAGGGACTTAAACGATTAGAAATGATAAATCAAACAACTTGCCACTTTTGAATTTATCATAACCAGCACAGAAAATAAGTTATAGAACTTTCTTTTCTGTGAGCCCAAATCCAGCCTTCTAGTAGCCTCTCCTGATTGGTCAGCCTTAACGGGCTAAGCCAAGCTGCTTTGATGAGGTGATAAGTGGTCTGCAAAGAGCAGAAATTATCTGGTGGGAGGAGCTCTGCCGCTGCAGAGAACATGTCAGGAGGGGGCTGGGTAGATCAAAATGGGCTCAAAGAGGGCAGGACAGTAAGGAATGCCAGGCCTAGCGCCTCTTCCTGTACTTGCAGCCAGATGGCAGGCCCTGGAATGGAATTTGCAGAAGGTCATGGGGGGGGGGGGGATGTTAATAGAAATGAGCCACATCAGTAGGTTGGTTTAGCCAGGTCCTACTCTCCTGAAGAGAAATCCTATAGCTGACATTTTAAAGTGCAGTGCTTTATGGGACATGAATATGCCACACATTGGAGGAAGCTGACATGCTGTGGGGTGGCACCCTGCACATCATTGGACAGGGGTGCCCTGCATAGCAACTTGGATTTGCTGCCTGAAACTACAAGAAGGACTTGGCTGCTGGAAACCTGGTCTGCACCCCAAAGGATCGCAATCTGAAGGGCTGCTCCTGTTGCACACTTGGTACTACAGCCCTGAAGCCTTTGCCTTGGTTTAAAAAGGATTAAGGAATGGACTCCCTGAAAGCAACAGGTTAACAGAGCTTCCCTGCACCATCTACCTCAAGAAGTCCACAGCCTGGAGTGCTTCCAGTGGACCTTTAAGGAGTTGTCCAGGTGCATTGTGGGAATTGTAGTTACAATCTTTCAAGGACCATATCAGAGCTTCTAGGCCCTTGGATTTGTGTTTTGAACACTTTGAACCCTCAAGTTCCAGACGTTTGGAGTAGCTTGTGGAAAAAGCTCCATAAGGGGACCGACCTGCTATTGAGAGTCAAGCTGACTATCTTCAACTGCGGTCCGGCCCGGATTTCAGTTTCACCCTGCTGAAAGCTCTGGAGCTCCAGGCTTCCTGGATTTGCCCGGGGCCTTGCAATCCGATGACGTTGCATCAAAATCAGCCTTCTGGATGGGACCGCATGACGTCAAGAGAAAATCCTTCAGAAAGGTTTCTAAGTCTGAAGATAAAATTTTGATCTGGGCATCCCGCGTAGTGTACCCGACCAGGGCTCTATCGCGGTCAGCCTCAAACTTTGACTTTGCCCCAGTCAAGCGTAATCAGGTGTCCCAAGTTGGTTATATGTTTTTAAGCACTAGAAATTTGTAAATGTTAAAAAATTCATATCTCCAGTTCCCTATATTGGATTTTGCCGTTTTGGTGTAACTTCTAAAGATAAACATATTTTCTGTTTTTATAAATTGATGTGGGATTTTTATTGTGTGTTGTGTCTTACTTATTTAATGTATTGGTGTTTTTAAATGCTTTACAAACCTGTCTCCTAAATTAAGCCTGCCTGCTTGTTGCCAGCTACTAAGGGTTGACAAGGAAATAATTTATGGAGACCTTGTCTGGACCTTATATTGCGGTGGTGGCCTTATTGCTAGAGGTAAGTGCAGACTTACCCCTACTTACGATCCACCTTATAACATAATGCTTTACAAAACGGATGTGATTGGATGTTCTACTGCAAGTGTGTAGAACTGTTCTATGGCTTTTATTTGGCACTGCTTTCAGCGTGGGATGGTGTTGGTGTGATTATTATAATTGGGTAAGGTGTTATTTTGGGGTATGGTTGTTTCTGTTCTTGTGTCTACGTCTTTGGATAGTTTTGTTCCTGAAGGACTATGTTG
Source organism: Triturus cristatus (assembly GCF_964204655.1). Taxonomy (NCBI): domain Eukaryota; kingdom Metazoa; phylum Chordata; class Amphibia; order Caudata; family Salamandridae; genus Triturus; species Triturus cristatus. The sequence goes on from NC_140581.1 coordinate 861,543,683, forward strand.
GTGTGTTGGTTATCTTGTTTTGGTATGCTCTTGCTTGTTTATGCCTAGTTACCCACGGTTTGTTATGTAGGGAGGAGTGTTGTGACCTTTGAAGTACTCTGTCTTTTCTATCTTCTCTAGGTCCTTAAGTTTGCTTCAGTCTGCCCTGGAATGTTTAATGCAGCAAGTTTTTTTTACTGAGGTTTCTCTGAGAGTCGCCATGGATTCTCAGTTACCCTAGAGGCCCGAGCTGGGGAGACACCAATACTCCTGTATTGGCTTTCTATGTATATATGCAAATTAACTGGAATCATTAACTTGATTATACCACTACCTGTCAAGTTATGAATGACAGACTGCAACCTTCAACGCAATGTCAGTTTGGAAAATGCTGTCACCAGCAAATGCCAGTTGGAACACAGCATCAGACCATTCCAACCTGAAACATGGTGGAATGCTGCCAAAAAAGAAAAGTCAGACATTCTGTTCCGGCAGAGGCGTTCGAAGGCATGAAAGTGAGCAATTGTCCAAGGATCCTGTCCTCAGAGGGCCAATTGGTTAGGTGATATTTCTGTCCATATCTCACTCCTGTCTATTTCTTTATTTGAACAGCTCCCCCTTTCTTTGCTTACTTCTACCACTCACTCTGTCTCTCTCTTTACCAAGAGTCAGTGTAGGGATTTTTGGAGCTCCCAGAAAAAAAAACATATTTTAGCTCTTTTAGTGTGACCCTGTGTCAGAAAGTTTAGGGTATAATTTAATTTCATGTGGGATTAAATTAGCAGAAAATGGGAAATACTATTAAACATTGCTCCTAACAGAGCCCCAAAGTAAAATTTGCCCAGGGTCCGAAAAAATCCTAAATATAATGCTGCGTACTGGTGCCCCCAAAACATAACTACCCTAAACATTATCAACCTAGATCCCAGCAAGTTGGGTCAGGAAAGCGCAGCGAATGGTCCACTTTATTTACCAAAAACAATAGAGCAAATATTTGTCAGAAGCATCAAAACGATTTTTAAGCTTGGTATTTTAGCAATCCAGTCCAACGAAAATAGTGTTTGAATGTAGGCAGTGGCGTAACTCAAAGTGATGGGTCCCCCCTGCAGAATGAGAAGAGAGGGCTTTTATCTCCTCTGTCTAAGATATCCATTGGCCTCTGGCTGAATGCCCCCCGGCTCCCTCCCGAATGGTTGTGGCGCCCATTAAAGGTTGGAGGCCCCCTGCGCTGCAGCGGCTTCAGGGGTTTGCCTTACGCCCCTGAATGTAGGTTGCTTCACACATGTGGGGACATCTTTTAGAATAGAAAACTAACAAACTGCTTTGGGGCTGGCATGCATCTCTGCAGAATGTACTAGAACTTAGAGCTCTTCAGAGCCGGTGCAAATCTTATGTTGCTCCTTCTACCAGAGACTTGGGAAGGCATTTTCAACTGCCCTTGCATAAAAGATGGCTTGAATAATTGCAGAATATTTCGGTTTGAAATTGTTCCTGGTATAAATCATGACGACGCTCACTTTTAAACACAGAGCAGGCCAAGGACGAAGCACTGCTCCATATTTCCAAGCGTCAACTCGTTGTTTTGAATTGTACACTACAGTGCAGGTCATTGCGCCTTCACCATGACAAGCAAATGCACTACAAACAGAGCACGTACTTATACGTGTTGCACAAAAACACCAGCAACATCAAACAAAGCCTTGCAAATGTGATGTAAATATGCCGGCGGCGTCTCGCGCGCTCGCTGGGCGGTTCTTAGCCTAAAGGGATGCACACTTCAAATGCAATCGCTCCACTGACCCGCGAGGTTTAGCAAACATGTTTAGCATAGACCATCATTATCCCTCACCGCAGCCTGACCATAAGCACACATCCGGGTGAGCCAGCACGTTCACTCTGTCCAAGAGAAAGAAGCAAAGAAGGGATTACAAAAAAAGATTGCGAAAAATACGCATTTATAGCAATATCTAAATATACCTGAAACCACCTAGTTAGATCTACTCTCCTGCTTCAGTTGAGCTGGTTTAATGAGAAAATACATCAAAAATTAAATATTCATTGGTAGTCTTTTCTACAGCTTGCCAGAACAGTAGCCCTATTTCGTTTTTAGTACAGTGTACTTATTCATTTCACATTTTATGTTCACCAATCAAACCTGATGAATGAGTAGATTAGGTGGAAAACAAAAGTCTGCTCAAGTGTGATGTGTTGCAGAGATCCTCACGTTCTTACAGAAGGGAAAGGGTTTGCTTTCACGGAGGGGCTTGTCAGGAGAAGGCTTCACTGAGTGAGGCCTGCGATGGGTACTGTCTGCCTCCAGAACCGAGGAGTCAGCTTGTTTCTTTAGCAGGAAGATGAAAGATTCACCATTGTATCAGTACCAGTGTGAAGCACCGTTCTTAATTCAGAAACAGTTTAAACCTTCAGTAGAGTTTGAGTAAGCAACACAACATCTTTCATCCATTTGTCATAGTGACAGCCGAGCTAGGATGATTTCTACTGACTGTCCTTCTAGCATAAGCCAAGACAATTTAGGCCTCGAAGCACAGTGACTGTATTTGTGTCAGCAACAATGTGCCATTTGGGCTCCATTGGGAACTTGGCTGGGAAGACATTATATCATTGTATGCCGATGATGTGTTGTCACACCTGTCTGACTCGAGTCATTCTATTCCCCCCGTTTTGTAAATAATAAAGATCTTTCGGGATACACTGGGATGCGTATCAACTGGCACAAATCAGTAGCTTTCCTACTCACATATTGTGAACCCCCTGACGACATGTTTCTGCGGGCTTCAGAGGGCTCCGATACCTGGGAATATATGTCACCAGGGATCTGACTCAATTTATCCGTAACAACCTGGGGCTGACACTTGATACCTATATTGATGAAGAGAACCACTGGCATAAACTCCCACTATTCCTCAGGCGAAGAGCATCCCTGTTGAAGATTATTAAGTTGCCTTCTTTTGGAGAGTGGATGGGGTCACTCACTGGCTGCTTTGGGATGGTTGCTCCCCCAGAATTTCTCTGTGCAGTCTAATGAGGGGTACCTATAAGGGAGAGGTCTATTAGACCTCAAGCAGTACTACTGTGCTTCCCAACTTTACAGAGTCAATGAATGGGCATTTGCAGACCAAGGGGAGCCCTCCCTAATGGCAGATAGACTATCAATGTTTTTAAAACATTTCGTCAAAGGTTTTTACATTTCAATACGTGGTCTGAATCATCACTATGCAGTTCATATATTATTTTCATCTGTTCAGATAAACAGAGGCATGAAAGAAAAAGTGCAGTTTTATAATAGATTGCATATACATGACATACAACTGCACTATTTATGTTTTTATGTCTTGACTTTATGTAAAATGCACATTATTCATAAATATTTGAATACTGTTATATAAAAGATAAACTGACTGGAAAAATTAAGGGAAAGCTCAGGATCTCACTGGCATTCATGCAAAGTCTCCCCATATCAGATCAGCAGTATTTTCTTTCAGCACATCTTTTGGAAATGATACAGGCCTCCGCTCTCTCCCAATAGGTGGGGTTCCATCCTTACTTACAATAGAAAATTACATCGACCTTAAAGAAAGCCCGTGACGTTTCCTCTGATTTATTAAAGTTCATGGCTTACTGCTGCCTCTTGATTCTGTTTCGCTGTGCAAAGATTGTGGTGGGGCTGCACTATAAATTCATTGAGTCTAACTCTGTTTGGGTGGACTTCATGAGAAGGACTGAATCTGTACTAGGATCGATGTCGGTGATCTAATACAGGAGGGGTGTCTTATGTGGTGTCATAGGGGTGAGTTTTCTAGTTTTATCAGCTGCTTCAACGGTGTAGATCACCCATTTTATCAGAAGGGTTAAGGCGGGTTGGGGTATGACATTTGGCTATCTCACGGGGTTCCTTCCAATCTGATCAACAGCAGATTATTTTCAGATCAAGGTTTATTTGTTATCTTGTGGTGACCAACAAGCACAACTTTCCCCGATATAAGTTATTCAGGCATTTAGCTCTTATGTGCCCTAAAACTATGCCCACAATACATTGCACCCATTACAATACCGACCCTTATCAGCCTCTTCTAAGGTCATCATTTCAAACTGCTTATAGACTGTCAATGAATGGATGGTAAGAAGAGAGGTGGAAATGAATGCATCAGCTAGTGAATTCTAAATGATAAGTCCTACTTCAGAGACATGGCAAATAGAGATCTGGCCTGACTCATTGGATACCTGTGTAGCTCCTGTACCTGCTGTAAAAATGCAGGACTTGGACAATGACTGGCATTTATTATCTGGCACTTCAAAAGAGGGTCTTTTCTGTGCTCATTTCCTGAATGTTCAGATACAATTGCTCAACATTATTTATCTTCCCTATTACCTTATCGGATATCTAAAACAACTCAAATGCAACTTCCTTTCAGGTTCTGCACATGGATTACAGAGATTTAATCTCTCCAGGTTTCAAGATGCTGGACTGTACAATAGAAACCAGTTTGAAGTTGCAGTGAAAGTCCCACAGAACCTTCAATGGCTCATGAATCTTTCTATTAGACACCGCTGCGCTGTGTTCCTGCTTGGGTCTTATTGCCCTCTTATGCATTTTGCTGAAGTCATCATAGTCTACGAACAGATTTTGAGGAGACCAACACCTCTGAGTAACAGTAACTTTTCAGGAATTTTCTGTCCCAATTCTTAAAAGTAATAGCAGGACATCTGTCCTTAAGACCCGCCTCTTTCCACCATAATGGCAATGATCTTGATAAATGTTATGAGCGAGAGATGATTTTCTCATACAAGTGCGTCCCTGATAAGGCAAAGGTGGACATCACTGAACACCTACAAGGTAACTTTATGCTGTATATAATGATTATGAAAATGTTATCACTGGCTTGAACCTATAATGCTCAACAAATGCACTATTAGGTTTCTCATCTACAGGTTTAGAGCAGTATCACCACCATTAAGTGGTAGTAACAAGAAATAACTGGATTTCCAAGCAAACAACCAATATTTTAGAGGGATACTTTAATGATACCCAGCTGCCTGAAATAAACTTAGTAGCCAGGGCAGATTTGTACATTTTTTGCAGTTGCCTTGCTCAGGGGCCTAAAATGCACTGCTCTCAAGGTCACTTATTCAGTTCCACAACCATATGAAAGTAAGGGAGTAGAGCTAACTGGCTTGACCAACAACAAGCCAATCACCACTCTAGCAGAAGCAACCAAGACAGCAGTGACTATTTGGTATTTTATCACCTCAATACATAGGGCCTCATTACGACTTTCAGCAGAGTGGTGGCGGGGCGGTGCAAACTGCCGCGCCACCGCTCTGCCGAAGATCGCCGCCGCCCACCCACCAGATCACTACTTTTCAGTGGTCTGGCAGGTGGGCAGCATGGTGATTACCCCAGCGGTGCCCTTTTAAAGGTGTCGGTGCGTTTTAAAAAGGCAACGCAATAGGAACGCCGCACAAGGTTCATGCACGGTGTGGACTCAAAAGTCCTATATGCATTGACACAGGAGGGTACATGTTATGTCCCCTGTGTGCATCCTCACATGTTTTGTCTCCTCTCTGCTTGGCTGAGAGGAAACTCGTAATATAATTGGCGGGACCATGGCGGTCCCACCAAACATATTGCGGCCTCTGACCACCGCTCCTATGCCAGAAACAGCAGTCGGTGCGGCGGTGGCTGGATCAGCCATTGCCACGCCACCATGAGTCTGGCAGTCAAATGTGCTAGAATGGAAGACATGCAAAAATCCAGATAATACACTCCATAGTCTGCACAATGGTCACCAGGGGAGGATGCTAAATTGTCTCAATGGTTTTAAAAATGGATTCGACTCTTGCTTGAGCCCAGCTGGGTACAGATGGTGAAACATCTAGAGTAGCAGAAAATTATTTCCAATACTACACACTGCTACCATTGCTGATTGTGGAAGCCAACACAAAAATTCTCAAAATGACTCCCTTGCCTTTGAAATGGCACCATGTCTCACTTCCTACACAGTCTTCCGGCTATATGACTCTCTTTTTCGCTTATGTTTCAAATCCAACTTCATACCTTTGTCCGATTGTGGTCACCAGGATGAGGGGCTGTGTCAGCAAAGAAGAGCTGCTTCTAGTACCCCAGACATTGGATAACTGAGGTTTAACACTCATGGGCAACATAGAAAAAGGAAGGATGAATAAAAAGGCAAACCACAAACTAATGGTATGGTGTGTAAAGAAAGTGAGGAGGTTCATTCAGGACCCATGTTTAGTAGGATCTGCTGTGGCAATAATATTCAGGGGGAGGGGTTTAGCATACACCAGGTGCTAACTTGGCCTCGAAAAGTAAGGACGGAGCTAAAGACAGGTAGGCTGGAGGGGGATCTGAAGACTGGACAGGAATTGCATAATGTTTGCAGAAGAAAAAGCTAGGGAGAAGACAAATATGCAGTACCCTGACCACTGTATACGTATATAGCATAAACAATAGAAAAGTTCAAAGTAGAGGAAGAATAGGCTAACTACCATGAATGGTAGTTTACATATTCCATGAAAATGATCAGTCTGCATTTAAAAGACATCACAATAGGAAAGGAACAGTTGGTATTACAGAATCACAGGGGAAAACGAGCTGGCCTAATGGAGGAAGAGAGTTAAAAAGAGTATCTGGAGCAAGAATACTCACAAATCACTGGCACACTCATAACAATACCTAGATTTGTACTACACTCACAAAAGATGACAGAGCGAACTGAGAAAGTGGAACAGAATATTAGAAAAAGCCTCAGAAAAGACAAGATTGTGTTCTTAAAGCAGATCAGCAAGTTAGGCCATGTTTGAGGAGAGCGTTAATAGGAAAAGGAGTTACAAGAACAATAAGCACTGAATTCACATGAAGGGTGGGAGCGGTGCACAGGTAAAGGCTAAAGGCTACACAGGAAGTGGGAGAGGGAAAAACTAGAGGAGCCAGAGGGGTAGAAGGTAAAAAGGGAAACTAGGACCAGAGTAAGCCAGACTAAACAAAGAACAAAGGGATAATGAACTGGGTGCCACCTCCAGAAAGTGATTTTTTTCAAGGTCGAATCACTACATGGTGCAAGATGCATCTGTGCATTAGTGCTAAAACATAAGCTAGAATGAAAAGAGGTCCAAGGTTGGAAGGGTATCAGGGAGTGTTCTGTAGCTAACAGGTCTGGTGCTGGGACCTCACTTGACCCTCGTGGCACCTTGTGGTGTAATCCTGTTAGTTCCTATCCGTAGGCTTTACTAAAGTTAATTCAAAGATTTTGAATAGATGGCTGTAGAAAGAAACTGTTTAACTAGAATAATAAAATATAAAACTGTGCAAATTGCATGCTCTGCTCTTTATAGTCCTCCCAAAACAAACAAAATAAGATCAAATGAATCAGCAAACCAACATTAAAAGAGTTGTTATCTAGTCAATGTAATCTCTAGATGCAACTCAAGAAAACATAGTTATTACTGAAGTGCACAATGGAAGAAAAATTAAAAACAGCAGTCAAGTAAGCAAATGGGCATAAATCCAAGAATGGCTTTGCAAATTTGCGAAGAACAATTTCCACTTCACAAAGTAGCTTTGGAATTGATTCAACATTGCTCATGTCTTTTAGGAGCGATCTGATATGACTCCGTTAGGATCAATCTGTTTGTAAAGTTAACAAACTGCTACAAGGTAATTATTCAAACATTTGAAGAATATCATGACGTAACCCAAAAACAAACATGCGCACCTACATTTTCACAGGCTTTAAAATACACTACTTAAACTAAAGGCAGCTATCTCCAAGAGTCACTTTAGGACTAATAGCCATATGTTTATAATTTAATGTTACACTTTCCTTGGGAGTCACAAAAATACCATGGCCTACTCACTGAAATCGAAAAAAATATTAAGCTTTACATGTGTACAATTCAGACTGATAAATTATGTTAGTGGAAAACCTGCCACTTTATAGTTAAAGATGTAAGAATGTGTCTTCATTTTTTGTGAGGTGTATAGATAGTGTACTGAAAATGTGGAATCTGCGCCGGTTCTGATCTTATATTACTTAATACATTTTTTGATTCGACTAACTTGTATCTCTTTAAAGACAAGATCGTGTTTCGGAATGTAATGTTATGTGGAGGAAGCAGAGGTGGTAGTACAGAAAATGTCTAAGAACATGGACATACTATATGGCCGCCTGAATGATATGGAGTCACAATCTGCTAGCCTCATGGAGTCAACACAAGCCATTAAAAGTCAAGTTGGTCAACCTGAAGGCAAACTAAAGAACCTCTTTAACAAAATGTATTCTGTATAAGTTATTTTTTATTGAGCTGACTAGTATTTTAGGGATGCTGTAAAATAACCGCACCATTTCTCTAATATATTTAGAAAATCTGTTTTATGTTTTAATATCTGCTAGAAAGATAGCTACGCTTCACAAAAGTGGACGATATAGTTAGAACTTCACATTCTTCTTCAAAATTTGCTTGAGCTGCTCCAATCATATCACCAATGAACTATCACATGAGCCACTTTGTGTTCACACCCTGTGCTCCTTAAGGGGTTGGGGCGTCTTTTTGGGCACTTTTGTTGATGCATTCATTTAGGACACTTACTTATCTCTACTAACCCACCTGGGCGATAGGCCATCAGCCAGGGCTCTCCTGGCATTTTCTTTCAGACTGACTCTAAGTGCAACCAGCTCCTTGCAGTCAGCTTCGAGGCCTCAGCGCCGGGTGTTTTTGGCCTTCCACTTTTCCTTTTCCCTTGAGGGTTCCAAGTCAGGGCTTGCATGGTGGTGTTTGATGCAGATCTTTGGAGAGTATGACCTATCCAGCCTCAGCGTCCTTTCTTCATGAGCGGGGAGGTGGAAAGTCTACTGCCATAGGTCGTTGTTGCTGATGGTGTTTGGCCAGCGGATTTGAAGGATTTTCTTCAGACCGGTGTTAATGAAGGACTTGACTTTATTTTGGATGTTCACTGTTTTCCTCCAAGTTCCTGCTCGTTACAGAAGGAACGATTTTACGTAGCTGTTAAAAAGCCTGAACTTTGTTTGCAGCGTTAAGTCCTTGGATCTCCAGATCTTTTTTAGCTGAATGAAGGCAGCCCTTGCTTTGACTATTCTTGCCTTGACGTCGGCGTCTGTGCAGCCCTGCTTGTCTATGACACTGCTCAGGTAAGTGATGGCCTCAACCTCTTCCAGTGCATCACCTGCAAGAGTGCAGTTGTTCTGGCCATGTTAGCCTTCGGGATCTTGGTTGTTCCCCTGTGGACAGTGAGGAGAAGTTGTGTTGATGTGGCTGCCACATTGTCAGTCTTCTCTTGCATCTGCAAATGGATATGGGAGAGTAGGGCCAGGTCATCTGCAAAGTTCAGATCATCGAGCTGCATCCAAGGTGTCCACTGGATCCCATTTCTTCTCCTTGCTGTGGATGTATCAGGATTCAGTATCTGTCCAGCAGGAAGAGAAACGGCGAGAGCAAACAACCCTGGAGGTCTTCGCTCCTCACTTGGAAGGCTTCTGTGAGTTGTCCTCTATGGACTATCCTTCAGGTTATTCATTCCTAAGAGTTCCTGATAATTTTCACGAGTTCATATGGTACACCCTAGTAGTAGAGGAGTTTCCAAAGGGTCTCTCTGTCCACGCTGTTGAATGCCTACTCATAGTTGATGAAATTAACATAGCGGGGGGAGTTCCATTTCATTTAGGACACGTCCGCTGGGATATCCAACCCTGACCTCTTGTCGGTGGTCCGAGCTGCTCTCGCACCCTGAAGTCGCTGTGCAAGCTGTTGGATTTCCCTGACTACAGCACGGACCTTCTCTGTACCGTCGTCAGAATCCAGGTCCGAGCCAGCACGCCACTGCGGCAGGCGGACCAGGGGCTAGAGTCAGACTGAAGAACAGCAGTGAGGGAAACACCCCCATGCTACCACCACCAAGCCACCAGATATTGCTCACCGAACAGGCCAGCAAGGTAAGTGGTGTGAGCGGTATACAAAACTGTCGCCCGCTCTTTAATCCACTCAATTTCTCATCCATGGACCCCATCAGCCAGTCAAGTAGGCAGTAACTGTAGTCTTCATCTAGCCCTTCGAAGATGGTAAAAAGTCATGGCAGCCAGCACGCTATGACATCAGCCGAACCCGATGACAAATTGTGGGACATGTCTCAAAAGATGGAAGACATCAAAAGTTGCATGAGGCAAAACAATCTCTGTGTGCTGGGAATTCCAGAATGAAATATGGGGGAGTATCCTAGAAGTTATATTGTTAATTTATTTAAGCAATTATTCTCTCAAATCAGTGACTGGGATACAGATTGCCAGATACAGCTGCCTCATAGATTTCCATTCTGCAAGCCTAGCAATGGTTAGACAATCTTGACCTTTGTGGGGAATTTCATTTTGAGGAAACTTATATTTCAGTTGCCTTATTCATGCAAACCTATTAAAGCCTCTGGAGTGGAGTTCTTGTCGGGTCTGATTTCTGTCATGAGACGGTAGAATGCAGATAGCGTCTATGAGACACCATTTCATCTTTCCAGAAACTTGGAGCAACCATCTCCCTATTAGAGCTTGCTAATTTGAAGATGTGTTTTAACTGTCAAACAGTCTACTGTGAGGACCCAGGGAAAGCACAGGACCTTCTAAAACAATAGGGGGAACCTAACGCTAAAGGAACCTTTGTCCCTAGGTATTTATGAACTGAGACTGGGGAAACAGCTGCTTTTTCTTTGAATTTATGCATGCCTTTCTTCACGTGTGATATTGTATACCTAGCGATGTTTTAATGGCACACTTTGTTCTTTTTGGTTTCTTCAGTTCCTTTTCAGTTTACTGTTTCTTTTTCTCTTTTATTTTTTTCTGGTTATCAATTGAATTTGGGAGAATATATTGAATTTAGGAGCTGTTATTATCCTGGTATACTCTTGGTGTTGGGTTTTTGTCAGTCATGATGCAATCTGACACAATGGTGAAAGCAGGACGGGAATGTGAATGGATGTGTGTGGGGTGTGGGGAAAAGGCTGGCAGGGGTCTTTTGGTGGGGAGGGTTGGTGAGGGAAAGGGGCGCATAGAGGCACTCTGGGCACTGTACCACAATCAAGCAAATCTAGGGAGGTTGCAGGGGCATAATGGGCATAAAGGAAAGAATGAAGTTTCAACCAAGTTAAACCTTGATGTCATGTGTAGAAAACGTTTGCTCCTTTATGGATAGTACTAATAGTCATAACCAGAAGGTGTGCGTACTTAGCTGGAACATCAATGGTATGTGTTCCACTGCTAAGATCAGATGTGTTAGAGAGGAATTAAGTACCTTGAACCCCCATCTTCTCTGTGTCCAAGAGGCTCACCTCACTGTGGGCGAAATTTATAAACTGAGTAGCTTAGGTTTTCATTTAATTTAAGCGACCGGAATTGATGTCCCAAATAGGGGGGTAGTGCTACACTCCAGGGGGGCAGGAGTAGGTTACTTATCAGGTCAAGCTCGACAAATCTGGGAAATGGCTGATTGCTCATATAGGGGAATGACAATTTACAACTAACTGTCTGCTTAATCTCAGCTCTAAATATGAAGGATCCAATAATATTCAATTTCTTTTTTTGGCGAGCTCTGCATGTGGCAGGATCAAATTCTCATGTGAGGTGACTTTAACCTGACTATTCATTTGGGGTGGATTCAACACTATTTCATGAATAAAGTCAGTGGTGGTTGGAGAAGTCTAGGGCAACTCTGAAACAACTCCTTGATACACATGTCCTTATAGATGTTTGGAGGACTTGCCGTGGGGTGGGGGGGAACATGGCTTTACTTTTAATTCCATTCCACATAGGTATGCTTTTTTAAAGTCACAGCATTATATCAAACTATCCATTAAAACAAACCCTAGGATTGAGTAGGATCACACCCCATTCCCATTGTTTGTAAAGTCAAGCAAATTGGGTAAATCCATACCCCCATGTCGCCGGACTTTGATCGTAAGTTACTGATTGCCCCTGCGTCTATTAGCTTTATGGGTCCATGCTTAAGCAAAATTATTATTTTCAATAGAGGTTCCTGAAACCCAACACTTGTTTGGGATGCCCTAAAAGCTTTTGTTTGCGGCCAGACTTTGATTACACTATCAGAAAGAGCAAAGAGGAACGAGCCTCTGTGGTACAGTTACTGGAGAAACTTCTTCAACTGAAAATAGAATACTCTTTCAGACATAGGTACCACAATCGCTAGGACTGTGTTTCTAATACAGTTGGACAGTTGACTGTGCTGCAAATGCAATTAAGAAAAAATATTTGGGATAGGGTTTGCTTAAAGTACAAGTCCAAATGCTTCTCCTGCTTCAAAAATAGTGAGGAGATGGGTCATCTATTCACTTTTCAAATGCAAGATAACAACAATAAAAATGTGGTATTGGGTTAAGAGGTGAAACATTTATATCTGATATCTTAGCAACCTTTCATCAATTGTATTCCAACCTTTATAATGATGATTGCAGGACAGCTCAGGGTATGGCCTATAGCTATCTTTAGGCAATTAGTTTTAACCAACTTACAGATGAACACAGGGCAGGGCTGGATATTTCAATCACTGGGGAGGAGGTCGAAAGAGATATCTCACAATTGGCAATGGGTAAATCTGCAGGTCCTGATTCTGTCCTGATGGAATTTTACAAGAGATTTCTGAATATAATTACCCCTCTCCTACGTGAACATGTTAACTCCTCTACTTTTCTGATGTCAACACTGCTCTCTTGAGAGGAAACTTTTATTGCAGTATTCTTTACGTGAATCGTGTCTAACCAACTGGCATTTGTTATCACTTCCTTAATTCATCCAATGCAGCATGAATTTATTCCCTCATGGAACACCACTTCCAAATAAACTTAGCTATATCAGTGCTTGAGGTTGTATGTGAGCAGAAAAGGCCTGCCAGGATGATCCGGTTGGATTCTGAAAAAACATCTGACAAGGACTCCTGGCATACCTATGAATGGTGATGTCTTTGATGGGTTTCCGGTAGGACACTTTATTCCTCCCTAATTGCCAGTATGCTTGTATGGCAGGCCTTTCTAAAGTTATTCAAATTAATCGGGGCACAAGGCAGGGATGTCCCCTATCCCTGCTGCTATTTGTCCTCTATCTAGCTACATTTACTCAGGTACTAAAATCCTCTGCCTCAATCCCACCACTAAGGCTGCATAACTGGGAAGCTAAGCTCATAGCACATGCAAATGATATTGCAATTTTAACATCATCCACAATGAAGGGACTCCCAGCAATCAAAAAAGCCTCTACAGTATTTTGGCAAGTCTGGGCATACAAAATGAATATGGACAAGACGGAAATCCTACCTAATGTCTGCTTGGAAAATCCTGATGCTCAAAATATCACTTCGGCTGGATATCTTGGTGTTCACAATTCTCTTAGTATGGAATCCGTCATCTCCCTTAACCACAATGCCTTATATGCAGAATCCCTTTCCATATTTAGAAAATGAGATAGACTACATTTAGGCTTCATAGGCATAAGCAATGTTTTTAAAATTGTTATCTTTCCACAGTAGCTCTACTTATTTTGGTCTATTCCCCTATATCTCTGTAAGAGCTTCTTCAGAATAGTAGAAAGTAGTTGGCAGAAATGTATCTGGCAATTTAAAAATCCTCGGTGTGCCATGTGCTACTTACTGCTCCCTGTAGCGAGGGCGATATTGCATGTCATTCACACTAGAACTATTATGCCTCCTCATTTATTTTTCGACTTTCGGCAGTGATTGGGCCACATAAATGGCCAGCTTATTCCTGGAGTACCAGGTTTTTAATCAAATGACTCTACCCCCAAAGGCCTGAAAGACAGTGCGTATTTTAAACATATAAAGTTTAAAACTTTCTAGGCCTACCACAAGGTCTGGTTGACTATTCGGTCCATCTGTCGCATATCGAGGTTCCATCAATATGCTTCTCTTGGGTACAAACCCAGCCTGCTGTAATTTTTTCAGGGTAGCTTTCTAAGCTGCTGGCGTGTGTCTCAATGTTTAACCTTGGGTCAGCTTTATAGGAATATAATACTTTTGTCATTTCAGGAACTATGTAATGAATATGGGATCCCCACAAATAATAATTTTGCTGCTTACAGTTAAGAGAAGTGCGGACATAAAGATAGTACTCATAAATACCCTTTGTGAATACCCAAAGTCGAAAACTTAGACCAAACGTCTCAGTTTACCTTTGCGAACCCGGCCCCTAGTGTTCCATCTGATGTGGAGGGGGATCTTTATTTTTTGCTTTAACAACAGCAAGGTTGTCGATTTCTCGGGCATGGCTCTAGAAGAACCCTTATCCTGGTGGCATGAATTTGTATCTCTTTGTGGAGACCCTAAACAACCCTGGATGCAGCAATCTGAAAAAACATCTGGGAGGCAGTCAGGAAGGGATTTTCTAACCTCACACCTATTTACACATTGGAGATATGAAAGGATATGGATGTCAAGTATAAATATTATCTTAAAAATCAACCTTTTTTCTCTTATGATTAATGAATTTCGCTTGAAGATTTTCACCTACGTATGACATACAGAGCAATCTTTATGATATTAATCTTAAAATGTTACCATCTCTTTAACTAAAAGTACAAACAGTGCCCAGGCAAATTTCATTTACCCTTCACAAATCTGCTTCCAATAAGTAACCTGCTCTTCTGGCATTGTAATGTGTCCAATTGTTTTAACACATTTTATGATGTACTCACGCTAGGCTTACCGGTTTAATGGATGCTGTGTTTTAGTAACAGGGATGAGCTATTTGTTAAATTATTTTGGATTGTTAGTTTCTCGCTGGAAAAACGATTAGTCAACAAAAGAGGCTTTAGCAGCATTCAGATCTGTTAAGATTACGCCCATATAAGTTGTAAAGAGAACACCTATTGGAAGTGTTTTTTCGTATTGTAGCAGCGAACAAATTGGATTACACAGCGCAGAGCCGTCTTCTTCTTTGGCACAATATCATAATTATCTTCTACTTGTACAATAATGAAAACTCTAATCCATTAAATAGTAAAAACTTGCATCTCTATAAAAATAAAGCTGCACGAGGTACTGCATTTATTTCAGTGAAGCCAATACCACTCTTGTTTGGTAAGACTTTATACTTCTTATGAATAATAGAACACTTTATGTAAGGGTACCCAACTAAGGGGCTGATTACGATGTAGGGCGGACGCACCATCGCGGATACGGGTCTGACCAACCTCTGGTCAGCGGTTCCAACTGCCTAATTTTGATGCGACCGCACCATCCCTATTTTGTATGGGAGCTTGTGCTACAGCCATAAACTGGCCGTAGCACCAGCTCCCATACAGAAAAGTGGGATTAAGTTCATCCCCAAGGGAGATTGTGTTCATCCCTGCACCACGTAGCAGGCAACAGTAAAGGGATGATGAGGAGGAGCACCATAGGTACCCCCTTGGCCCCCAACCGGAGGCCCAAAGAGAAAGGGGCCCTGCTAGGGGCCCCAAAGATGCTTTTCGACAAGCTTTCTATGTCAGAAAGCCCACCATGGAAAGCCTGTTGGAAAACGTGCATCAGAATCCGGACGGAGTAAAACCGCGTCCATATGGATTACAGACCGGTCTCCAACTGGCCGACGGGCTCCTTCAGCCTTTCAGAATCTAGCTGAAATGACCAGCAGGTTTCACTTCCAACCACCTAAATTGTCGGAAGTGAAACCGACGATCTTGGTCAAAAGCCTCTGACCTAAGGTCGGAGGCTTTCCGACCGAGATCGTGACTGATGCTAGAAATGTGTTTGTAGTATTGACGTGTTTCATAGAGCACTTCAAAATTAAGTCAGTGTGTTATATGTACAAATACCATAGGGTCGACGACAGGGGCATAAAGCAGACCCTTGCTGCCCCTGCACCACAGGGCGCCCCAGTCCATCAAGGAGCCCTCAAACATTCAGAGGGCCCCACTTCAGTCCAAGGTCAATGTACATCTGAGATTCGGGTGACCCAATGGCTCCTCATCACATTCTGCAGGGGAGCTCCATCATTCTGTGTTACACCACTATCACCAGTTGTTAGAGCGTAGTTGTCTCTAGTAGTCTAGTTGGTTAGATACTCTACATACAGCACACATGCTGCTGCTATGAAGACTGGAACGGTTTGAGGTAGATTGGTCATTTGACTGGGAGAATGTGCATTGTTGTTTTCGTCTTGTGTGTAGGGAGAAGAAAAGATGATATTGTGGCTCCTATCACGGTAAGACCATTCAATGGTCAAGCAAACAAAGTGGCCAAGGGTGCAACACCCCATCTAGCTTGGTTTTTAATCCCAAATTTCTCGGTGCCCACCTGCTGCCTGGGCCTGCAAATAGGTGTCAGTAAAGAAAATTGCTGGCCTCAATATCGAAATGTCAACAATTCATTTGTAAAAGCAGGCTGTGTCCCAAAGCTGGTGACTTCTGAATGAGAGAACCAAGCATTAGGAGGCAAAATTATTTTAGTTCCTGCTCCTCACCACCTCTTGTCCAAGGAGCTTGACCTAGCTTTATAACTCAGCTAACTGACAGAATCAGGAACCAATTGCTCTGTTTACCCAAAGGACATGTTATGTATTTTGATGCTTCATCACAGTGGCGGTGCCCCACTGCTTCTAAGCAGTGCAAATAAAGGACACATAAAATGATAATAGCTTTGAGTTATAATCATTTTATGTTTCTGTGCTGCTTCGCAGGCAGGTGGGCGGTCGGGCGGGGCTGCTCTGCTCTCGGAGCAGGGCCGGGGAGGAGTGATTTGCCCACTCCTAAGTGCACATGACTGTTTGGCTGGCCCTCGGGGACCGCCCAAACAGTTAAGCGCACTTTCCCTGTTGTCCACGCAGGCTGCATTACAGCTTGTGTGAAGAACAGGCCCAGGCCCTGATTCCCTGGCTGAGCGTAGAACCACGACGCTCAGACCAATCACAACGCTGCATTGCAGCATTGTGATTTGTCAGGGGAGCCTCGCTGTGCTTCCTGTTCCTGGAGTTCGATGGAGGAGGGCAGGAGCAGAGATGTGGGACCCGACACCAAGGTAAGTGTTTTTTTTTCTTGTTTTAAATGTACATGGTGTTTCCCCTACCCCTGTGTGCCCCACCCAAGAGCCCGCCCGCCTCACCACCCGTGAGCCGTGCCAGCTGCCACTGCTTTATCACTCTTCCATCTCAAAGGCCTTTAACTTAAATATGCATGAGCTTAAGATAGAAACATATTGACAAGGTAAGAAGACATTGAGAGTTCTAACAGCCGCTTTGTGTTACGGAAGTTTAATTAAACAGTCTCTTTCCTACCACTACAAAATTTCAACTCAGACCATCATAGGTAGTTACCAATACCATAAGGGAGGCAATAGACACTTTAGCAAGCACAAACATCGACACCACTTAAAGCACTCAAGGTGAGCCCACCTCGGACATCTTGATGAAACTTGTGGTATTGTGTGGGTAAAGGTCCTGCATTCAAGTGAATCTCTAGTGTTTAGGTGGAGTGCTGATCAGTGGGCAAGGACATCAGTATCATATTTTGTAAGGTAACATAAGTTAGGGTGGATGGGCAGTAGGCACTTAATCTCCACTCTCTCCAGCATATTAGTTGTGTGGGTAGAATCAGGCCAAGTACAGATGATGTGCTCACCCTCTGTGTCCCTCCTCGGTGCCAAAGACAAGTGTTGATGATACATCCTTCACTCTCACTCCTTCCTAGGCCCTCATATGCCTCACTTTGTAGGTTTATGTATTCATCCAATTTACCATTTAATTTGCTACAAAATATGCAGTAGCATATTCACCAAAAAGTATTTTTTCTAACTCGAATGGATCAAACTAATACTGTCAGAGACTCTATTCAATAGTGTCACAAAATTTGCCTTTTCGTGAAAACCCTGCTGTATAGTTTAGCTCTCATTTGCTGCATAATCCCAATGGCCCCGACAAAGGTAACAATCATTGGCAAAGCCAATAGGTCTCGCCTATGCAACAGCTATCGGCTGAGCCAATATGTTTTAGCAATGTTGTACACCAGAGTGGCTGCTGTTCAGCCTGACTAAACGTTAGTGGTGTCAAGGAGAGTCATACAGTGGAGTAGAGTGGAGTCTTATGGAGTGGCATACAGTAGCGTTGAGTGGCATGGAGAGGAGTGAAGTGGAGTGCCATGGAGTAGCATACAGTGCTGTGGAGTGTGGTGGAGGGAGTAGACTGTCGTAGAGTGGAAGGGCATAGAGTTGAGTTGCGTAGAGTGAAGTACAGTGTCAAAGTTGAGTAGAGTGTTGTAGAGCGGAGTAGCATAGAGAGTGTTACATTGAATGAAGTAGAGTGTTGTAGAGAAGAGTGGCGTAGATTGTCCTAGAGTTGAGTGGAGTAGACTGGAGTAGTGTTTCATAGAATAAAGTGCAGTAAAGTGACATGGAGTGGCATAGAGGAAGTTGCGTAGAGCATCATAGAGTGTTGTAGTATAGTAGAATGGCATAGAGTGGAGTAGAATGCTGTAGAGTGGAGTTGCATAGAGTGGAGTAGAGTGTCAGAGGAGCAGAGTTGAATGGAGTAGAGTATCAGAGTGGAGTATCGTGGATTGGAATGTGGAAGAGTGGCGTAAAGTACAGTGATGCTGAGTAGATTGGCTTAGAGTGCAGTGGCATAGAGTGCAGTGACATAGTGTAGCGTAGAGTGCAGTGGCATAAAGCAGAGCAGTGCAGAGTAGATTGCAGTGGCGTAGAGTGCAATGTAGTGGAGTGGCGCAGAGTGGTGTATAGTGAAGTGGCATAGAGTGGAGTGGTGTAGGGTAGAGTGGAGTAGTGCAGGACAGAGTGCATTGAGTGGTGTAGAGGGGCGAAGAGTGTAGTGGCATGTAGTGCAGTGGTGTAGAGTGCAGTAGAGTGCCGTACAGTTGAGTGGTGCAGAATAGAATGCAGTGGCATGGAGTGCTGTGGCATGGAGTGCAGTGGCATGGAGTGTCGACGTGTAGGGTCATACAGTGCAAGGTCATTAAATAGTGCAAATTAGAATGGTGCAGAGAGCAGAGACATAGATCAGAGATGGTAGGGTGCATTGGTTTTGAGTAAAGTGGTGCAGAGAAAATTGCATACAGTGCCATGGTTAAGAGTACAGTGGTATAGCGCAGACTGCAGAGTCATAGAGTGCAGTGGCGTAGAGTGAGTTAGAGTGCCATATAGTGCAGAGGCATAGAGTGCAGTGGCATAACGTAGATTGTTTTAGAGTAGAGTGGAGTGTTGAAGGGTTGAGTATAGTGGTGCAGGGTATAGGGTAGTGCCATAGAGTGGGTCAGCGTTGATTTCAGTGGCATAGAGTGGAGTGGCACAGAGTGAAATAGAGTGGCACAGAGTGCAGTGGCGTAGAGCAGAGTAATTCAGAGTAGAGTTAAGTGGTATATAGTAGAGTGATGCAAGGTAGAATGGAGTGGTATAGAGTGGTGGCATAGAGTGCATTGGTGTAGAGTGCAGTGTTGCAGAGTAGAATGCCATAGAGTGGGGTGATGCAGAGTGAAGTGGCCTAGACTATAGTGGTAAAGAATGCAGTAGTGCATAGTAGAGTGGTGTGAACTAGAGTAGAGGGCGCCGAATGAAGTGGCGTAGAGTGCAGTGTCATAGAGTGCAGAGGTGCACAGTAGATTAGAGTGGTGTAGAGTGCATTGGCGTACAGTGCAGTCGAGTGGTACAGAGTAGAGTGCAGTGGCATACAGTAAAGTGGCACAGAGTAGAGTGCTATAGAGTTCAGTGGCAGAGAGTGCGGTGCTGTAGAGAAGAGTGGCGTAGAGTGCATTGGTGTAGAGTGCAGTGGTGTACAGTGGTGCAGAGTAAAGCGAAGTAGAATGCAATAGTGTAGAGTAGAGTGGCATAGAGTAGAGTGGTGCAGAGTAGAGTGGCACGGAGCACAATGGTGCAGAGAAGAGTGGTGCAGAGTAGAGTGCCATAGAGTTCAGTTGCAGATAGTACCGTGCTGCAGAGTAGAGTGTCATAGAGTGCAGTGGTGTACAGGAAAGTAGCATAGAGTGCAGTGGTGGTGTACAGTGGTGCAGAGTAAAATGATGATAGTGCAATGGTGTGGTGTAAAGTGGCATATAGTAAAGTAAAGTGGCATACAGTGCAGTGGTGCAGAGTAGATTGGCATTGAGTGCAGTGTTGTAGGGTGTATTGGTTTTGAATCAAGTGGAGTAGAATGCATTGCTGCAGAGTGCAGTAGCGAAGAGTGCAGTGCCGTGGAGTGCAGTGGTGAGGTGTGGAGTGTCAGAGTAGAATAGAGTGGTGTAGACTGCAGTGGCAAAGAGTAGATTGTTTCAGAATAGAGTGGTGTGACGTAGAGTACAGTGTCATAGATTGCAGTGGTGCAGAGCAGATTAGAGTGGCTTAGAGCGAATTGATGTAGTCAACAAAAGAGGCTTTAGCAGCATTCAGATCTGTTAAGATTACGCCCATATAAGTTGTAAAGAGAACACCTATTGGAAGTGTTTTTTCGTATTGTAGCAGCGAACAAATTGGATTACACAGCGCAGAGCCATCTTATTTAGGTAAAGGAGTAATAGTAGCAAGACATACGACTAATTCATTATGGCATAAATATAATTTATTTAGTTTATAGGAGGGATACAATCCCTAATGCGATTAGGTTCAAAGCATATAGTAAAAAAGGGCAACCATGTTGCTCAAAGTCTTTTTCAATGCAATATAATACTGTGCTCTGGGTGTAGAGGGAGAGGATGGGGGATATAGAGTGATAATGTGTAGGTAGGGGACAGGAAAAGGGTTTTAGTGACATATATACATCCACATTTCTTGGTAGCAAATTTTCCAGCCTCAAAATGGTCAAGAGTTCCAAACATAACACATAACTCTTATGGACATGTGATTCTTTGTAAATAATGTCGCTGTAGTTTGTGTTGTATGGGTGTTGTCGACGTTTCGACCCCCTAAGGCAGGACTGAGTGGTGTCCTTGCGGTGGGGTCTTCATCAGGACTGAGGGGAGCACTGAGTACAGAACGACGGGCAGCCGAGTTAGTGGATGTTAGGGGCCTGAAGAAGCTCTCATCAAAAGAGTTGAAATAAATTGGATTTATGCCATAATGAATTAGTCGCATGTCTTGCTACTATTACTCCTTTACCTAAATAAGTTTGCTACCAAGACCACACTTTTTGTACTGTATTATTGACCCAGGTCGGGTAGTATATTTGGGTTGCCCCCTTTATACTCAACACTTTGTATCAGCTCTCGGCATAAAACAAGATGCTGCGGCAGGATAGCAGTCTGGCAGTCTCTGTCAGGATCTTCAGTCAATATTTTGTGATCATCTGGTGCGAAGGACCTCTCCAAACTAATGGTCCCTTAATGAGCCTTTTATACTGTTGATCACCTATCCTATCTCAGAAGGGGGGATTTTTGAGGAATTTCTGGCATAACATGTGTGCATCAATATGCTAGTCTTAGATGCATTAGTATAAACAAATATGGTAAACACATGCCAATTCAGTCTACATTGTTTATGTTATTATCATTAGCCGACCTTGAAAGCTAACTATGAACATTTGGCCCTTTTAACTGTACTGTTTTAAACGACAATTGGAGACTCGTTTTTAAAGCTGTCTATCTGGAAACATATTACTTAGGTTATCTTGCCTTGTCTTTTAAACTCGGTTTTTACCTTTTGTTTGTTGTCAAGAGTTTTAAGATATTTTTGTTATGGGATTGTCTTAGATATACTATTTTGCTTGCAGGCTTCTTGAAGCTGATTTGCTTTGGCATTGCTCGCATTGTACGAATGAAGTCAATTTAAAAAAACATGACTTGAGCATTGTTATATAAAATGGAATTAGTAATGTACAGTAAAGTGCCATGTCCCCTCGAACATACAATTCCTCCCCGTCCTCCTCCGATTAAAAACTATAAACAAAAGTGCATATATTTTTATACAGATCATGTCGAACACAGTCGGTCGCATCTATAAATACCAAAGTAAGTAAAAAAGGAAGCTATCCTTTTAGAACGTGTTTAGATACTTGGTAACCACAATTATAGCGGAATGTAGGAAGCAAGATCTTGAAAAAAGGATAAAGACACTCTAATTACAACCACAACAAATAGAGGCTTGAGTTTCATTTTCACCGCTTATTCATCTATCCAGCCGACAACTTTAAAAAGCTCTATGACTTTTTTCCTTAGCGACATATTTGCACCCTCAAAGCAACGACATCAAATAAAGTGTTTCACTTAAATGCGCACAAAAAGAGCATTCAGCTTTCTCTACGCTTTTTACTAGAACAAGAAAAGACTCATCAAAACATACCAAGAAGTAAACATAAATCTTGCATTATGCAGATGTATAGAAATAACTCTGCAATATGTTTTGCACACAAAAAATAGCAGCCCTTTGATTCCTATACTGCACAGTTTTGCAATGCTAAACGTAGGATTTATTTAAAAAATGTAAGTGGAATTCTGTACACCACAGTACATGTGCTCCCACCTTCCCACACACCATAAGAGAGTTAGTTTAAGCCTTCCTCTTCTCTTTTGACAAATTCTGAACTCTTTGACATCTTCATAGCGTCTCAATAATATCCTGTGTAAGCTCATTTTCCCTGACAGGGGCTAGAAACAGTTTGTGTATGTGCGCTTTATAATCACAAATGTGGATTGGGATGAGAGAACCTCATCCTGCCAGAAAGACTTGCATCAGGGAATTGAATTTCAACAAAATCTGTACACCTGGGCCAGCTTGTTCACACCTGCCACGGCTTGCAACCATAAAAGTTAGGCCTACCTGCTTCACCCCTTCGACTTAATTTTAAGAACTGTAACTCTTGCCCTTACTTTTTAATTCATTGCTCAAGCCCTTTGTTCGCATAGTTTATTTAGTAAACTTCAAATTCCAACCCTGTCCTGAATAATAATATTAGTGTGAGTAGGAAATGGCTCAATCAATGCTCATATGGCAAAGATGGCTGCACTGTTGTCAGTGTGTGTCCCCACAGGCCACAAAGAGAGGCCAAGAGGTGTGTCTGCTCTCAGCATCCGCCTCTTACGTTAATGACATCTTATCATTTACTCACTATGTGTAATGATTTCTGAATCAGATCCCCAAAATATATTTATTTATATACAGAATAATGTATACATTTGAACAAAGTGATTCACAAAAACATGTATGACTGCAGCAACTAGTACTACAGGAGTACTCTTGTATGCCCTCTTCCCATGTGATTAGTATTTTAGATGTTTTGGGCTAAGCCACAACATGAATACCTGAGTATCCTTTCTGTACTCTTCCCATTTTATTAGCATTGTAGATGTTTTTAGGTCAAGTCTCCAAGGCATGACTACAGAGTACTGCAAGAACACGAAAATGTATTTGTGAATAGGCTTCATGGAATTTACAATTAGTAAAAATACCAGGCACTCAGAAAAGTTGGTTGTAGCTGAACAGGTCTTAAAAAGGCTAGCAGGCTCTAATCACTGTTTGCAGGAATCAGACATATTTCTCTGCCCTACAGACACTCTGAATCTCATACCACACTAAAGTCTTTCTGCAAAAAACTCCATTACTTATGAAACAGAAATTAGTCATGATGCCAAGCAAAGCATGCCAACAGGCTAAGGCTTTTTATTTTACTTATGAATCATACTATCCCAGTTGTCCCACAACATTAAGAACAAAAGCTCTTTCATATTTATATACATTGGTAAGATTTGATGTCCATTCTCATATTACCGTTCAGTAATGCTTACTCTCTCACAAAAGTCACACACACATACAACTTCAAAAGAATGTACTTTTACTCGTAACACACTTGTGATTCGTGTATGTGATCGCCATGATGTATGTGTGAGATTAGTCAATATATTTAGCCTGACAACAAGTTCTCACATGACCTGGTATTGCTAGCATGGGCAAGTACTCTCTCTGGCCACACCAAATAACTTACATTTCTCAAAGAAATATTTTTAGAGTCAATGATCACATGGGGTACCTCAACTTTAATTTTTATGGAAAGCCTAGGTTTCAAAATTCCAGAATACCAGACATAAACGTTCTGGGGCCTATTCACAAAGGTATTTTGGAGTTTGTAGAGCAGTACTTCTCTAGTACTCTTTGAATGTACTCTCTCATGCCTTTGTGAATTGGCCTAAAACAACTACAATGGGAATATAATGTGAACATTTAGGGAATATTGATACCCAGTTTGAACAAATGCAAATGACTATGCCCGCCATGCACTTCTACAAATAGGGAACTGGATATTTCAGGGCGGATTCACAAACTCCTGTTGTAATACTGCCCGCGCTCATAAATGCTTTTGTACATTGGCCCCCAAATATGATTTTTTTGTAATAGAACTGTATTTTGACCACTCTTTTGAGTGAAATAGGCTTACTGACACTATGTCAGACTCGAAAGTATCCAATATGTCATGCGTTTTTGCTTTTGCTGAGCTTTTCTAACCTTTGATACATTCCAAATTTGAAAGCCCCCTATTTTTGAAGTTTTTGAGCAGTCTCTGAGAAGATGGCAGAGAGAGAGTTGAGGGGTGGCGATTGTTTCCTCTGAAAGTGTACGAAGGAAAGAAGCTACTGTGGTATTTTTCCTAAAGGAACATTTTAGACAGCACATTGGCAACTTTCTTCTATTTAAAAACGTACAGAGAGCAAAAAATTATTAAAGTAGGTCTTTATTTATATTTCCGAGAAAGTTAGACTACCGCCAGAATGAGTTTTACCTTCAACATAAGAGCAAGGAAGTTGCACCAGCTGCCTTGTGGATTTTGACAAAATATACATGTTTTGCTCATACTTGAATTCGCCTACTTATTTGGGAGTATTTATTTGTTTAAAACTCTGTGGGCAAGGAGAGATTGTTTGGTGTGTGATATACCAAGTCCATTTTTTCACCAGGAACTTTAATGGTTGACCTTACAGAAAATGCTCTACATTCTGCTCACCCGTGATTTCAGAACCACTGTGGCCAATGAAAGGTAACATATTTTGAAGGTGGAAAAGTTTAACAGTTGCTTGGTGAATGATGTTACCCCGTAAGTCGTGTCACACTGATTTTGTGCTTGACACTTTATTGTTGGCAGATTCCAGAGAGCACTCTACGTTTTGCAATCGAGTGTTATCCCATGGGAAAGGCAGGCCTTGCAGTAGCGAGAAATGTTTTTTTTCACTACCAGGACATGTAAAACTTAAAAGTACATGTCCAACGTTATAAATACACTGCACCCTGCCCTCTGGGCTGTACAGGGCCTATGCTAGGGGTGACATATGTGTATTAAGAAGGAAGGTTTAGGTCTGGCCAGATCGAAATGGCTGTTTAAAACTGCACACACAGGCTGCTATGACAGGCCTGAGACATGTTTAAAAGGCTACTTATGTGGCTGGCCCAATCCGTGCTGCAGGCCCACTAGTAGCATTTAATTTACACGCTATCGGTACCTGTAGGACCCCATTGCTTGGTAAAAGTGCCAATTAGATGTAAGCCAATTCTACAAGGTTTAAAGGGGAGAGCACAAGGACTTTAGCACTGGTTAGCAGTAGTAAAGTGTGCAGAGGATTAAAGGCCAACAAAAATGGGTTAAGAAAACAGGAGGATGAAGGGAAGATTGTGGGGGATGACCCTGCAGAAGAGTCAAGTCCAACACTACTGAATAACCATGAAGCAAAAGAAAGTGTCAATATAGCCAACCAATGGAAAGCAATAGCTGGCTTTAAGCCCACTGCAAGGTATTGGTAAGTCCACAATAGGTATTTTGCAACCAGACAGATTATGGTGTTTGGAAGGTGAGACCTAACAATTGCCAACAGCGCCAACAGGACTCTTTTCTCTGAATGCTTGACAGCACTCAAAAAAGGGAATTTGTTGATTAATGACAAAATGAATAAATGAATGAGGAAACTGTTCTGACAACTCATATACCACGTCTTTCACTGAGCAATGGTAGGCTTTGCAGAGTTTACTTGACATGAAATCAACACGAACATTTAACTAGCAGCTCCTTTTGACAGCTGGAATGTGAAATGTGCCATAGGTCAAACAGGTATTCACACAGGAAGCATACAGCGCAAAGTTCTTTAAAGCTATGAACCAGGGCTGCAAAACAACGAGCAGGCGTAAGGATGTGTTTCTGGCTCCGCGTGCATTTGTGGCTGGTAATTATATTTAGCAGTATTCTTGATGAGAGGAAGTGACCTCAACAGCTGTATTAAATCACCACAGATTTTTCTCTAATAGGCGCAACGTATTCAGAGAGGAAAGTGTCCAAGTGGCACGCGGCTCTGGGCGTTTTCACAAAGTTCTGAAAGCATTGAAAACCTACAGTGCCTGACCCACAGCCATGACATGTATTTCAGCACAGCGCGTGGCTTCCGAGCAAAGCTAATTTCAGATAGTGACATACTTCCGCCCCAGAGCCACGGAAACGCTGTCACTGACAGAAGAGGGAAGAATGACGGGGAAGTTCGTAAGGCTCTGTTCCTCTTAGGTTAGCAAAGACCTAAAAAAACACACAGTGGTTACCAAACGGGAATCTACCGAAACTAGGATCTGCGGAAATGTATGAATATGTAAAACAAAAATACAGCTTTAGTTTGAAGTACAGAGAAAGGCTTCAATTTTAGATTCACTCACAAGCTCCGAATATTAATATAGTCTTGAACGTTAGTGTTGGCTAATGCCATAGAATCGACCGCATCACCCTATTACCTCATGCATGTGGCTTTCAAAAAACTGATGACAATGTCTATGCCAGCAAGCAATGAAATGTGGACGTTTTCCCGTGCTTCTGCTTATGCAAGCATGGTTGGCGCCTATGCCCTGAAGTATTTGCTTGAGACTCTGCAGCACTGGCGCTATGCACAACACAATAGAGGCATGCATTGCTGAGCCTCAGATGCTCCACGTGTGTTTGCCTGGGGGCAGAGAATGATTAATTTACGCTTCTTGGAGAAAAAAAACACTCTGTCTCCTTAACTCTGTGTGTGCCAGACAGGTGGCTGCTTCAGAGCGCACGATTCCAGCGCCCTGGGGTCTACGTGCACTTTCTGAGCTGGCTTTGAAATGTTTACAAAGGATTTTTGGAAGTGTTTGCCTGGGGCATCTTAATCATATTGGGGAGAGGACAGACAGATAGAAATGCAGAGTTGTGTGATTTCATATATAGCATATTGTAAGGTGTAGTAAAATCCAAGAGTTGAGAGAGAAAAATATTTTATTGTGAAGCACCATGGGAAGCGTAGTCTACTACTGCGGTGCATCAGAATTTGGAAATGCAGTGTATCA
Source organism: Triturus cristatus (assembly GCF_964204655.1). NCBI lineage: Eukaryota > Metazoa > Chordata > Amphibia > Caudata > Salamandridae > Triturus > Triturus cristatus. The sequence continues at coordinate 861,570,980 of NC_140581.1, forward strand.
AAAACATGAGGGTGTAAAGGCTAGAGTCACATAAACATCCCAGAGAGTAAAGTCTCAAATAAATCTGGAAGTGCAGAGCTACCCGTGCAAATTTGTGAGTGTGGAATCGTTCATCAACTCCTAAAGGTGTAAAGTCTCATTAAAATTTAGACTCTTTGTTTTTTTAAAATATTTTTATTGATTTTATCAAACAGTTCCCACTAGTAGTACAGATAGACATCAGAGAAAGCAGCACTGTTACACCAGAGCAATTGAATATCAAGGCAACGAGGCTCAAAATATAGGGGCTATTACGCCAACGGAACGTCACTTTTTGCAACGCTCTGGTGGCACAATGCCCTGCTCCATATTTACAATGCGGCGCTATGCCACTTTGCCTGGCTTGTAAATATCATACTCTTTCACGCAGTTTTCAGTGTCAAAGGGGCGTGCAATGGGTGTTGCTGTGGGCGTTCCATCGCAACACCCATTGCTTTTTTATGCTGCCCCAGATTTACAAGGATCTGTAAATCCGAAGCAGCGCCAAAAACTAATGCCGCTGAAAAGCAGGCGTTCGAGTGGTGCAACAAGCAGAAAAACTTTTATTTCTCCTTGTTTTTTGTTCTTTCTATGTGTGCTGAATTCTGCAAGGAGGAAATCGCCTTTAATTATTGTTTATGTGAAGGAAGGTGTCCCTTCCAGCATATAAACAATGATCCCAGTAACGCAGGCACCCTTGCACCAACGCACAATGGTGTCTGAGTTAGCGCTAGGCAGCTTTTTTAGTGCCAGCACAAGGGAAAACACAGGGGTGTGCCGTATTCTTGTGAATACGGCACATCCCTACATTTTTTTATATGACACAGATTGATGCTACTAAATTGCTGGCAGTGCCATGCTGCATCATTTCTCTGTAATATGCCCCATAGTATAACAACCGATGACTGTGTGGCAAGCCCAAAGTCTCCTACCCCATCTGTAAGTCATGTATTTCTGGAATTCAAACTTTTAATTAAATCTACAAGTGTTGAATTTGTGTAAACTATAAAAATAAAAAAAGAAATCTGAGAGTGTGGAGTCTTCTTCCAAATGCAGGAGCGTCGAGTCGTGTGAGTCGTGTTGTCTAGATGTAAGCATGTAGAATTTCATTTAAAAAAACGAATGGTATTATTTACTATTGGATTGTAACCAACCCTGTTTATTTGCATGAGAGCACATCCGTTAGGGAACTTTTTTTGCAACATAACAATCGTCTGATGACAATGTTCCATACGTCCTAATCAGAGATACTTCCATGTTCTTAAACATATATAGACCCCCAGACCACTACACAGATGAATAGTTTACTTCTCTTTTGGTCCTGAAGAAGGTGATATAAATTTATTGGTTGTCCCCGAAACGTGCATAGACCAGTGATCACACTTCTGGGAGTCCTACCCAAGAACCAAGTGAAAAGAACAATCAACCAGAAATAAATTTGATGGACTTGTGAATGTCAAAACTGTGTTTTTTGATAATTGTGACCAATAGGATTAATGAGTAGGAGTTCATCACAGATGTGCTTTTATTGTGACCCTTTTGCTTGTGTTGGTATGATTGATGGTATGTATGAGTAGAATGAAAGGTGAGATTGGAAGGATGATGGTGTCTATTTGGGGGATTCTATAATTTGTTTCTAAACTAAGAGAGGCTAATAATGGTCTCTTGCAAACTGAAATGATATCATGATTTTGTCGATTTTGTAAATGTTTTTGTGAAGTTTACACAAATTATAAAAAAATATGACAATATAAAAATATATATAAATATTTTTAAAAATTAATAAATAAACAAAACAAAAAAAGAAAAGTAATGTGTGTACTGAGATTCTGCGCTATGAGGAAATGTCCAGTCTGAGTAATTACCACTGTAGAAACTAGATGGGCCAGTTAAGAGGTTTTCTTATTGTATTTATTTCCTTCCCCCTCCTCTTAGGCCTTAAAGTAATTAGTGGATACCTTTGTGTACACAGATTATTTACTAAAGGTTGCATGGGTGCTTGTGTGACACTACACAATGTTATGCTGCACACAAAGATTTTATGATGGTAAGTAAATCAATTAAATGTTTTGTACTATGTAAGTGCATGTGCGAAACCCCAAAGGAATAATATACCAGAAGTGTATACTCTTGTCGACATCTAAGTACACAGGGTTGCAAATAAAGAGTGTAAAATTCTTGTAAATTTGAGAGCATTCGGTCCTATCTATATTTGAGCAAACAGAGCCTTATCTACATCTGGAATAACTGGCAAATTTTAATCTGAGCATGAAGGGGCTCAACTAAGGGTCTTGTTTAGAGTTGGGCCCCTGGTCTGTCCGCTCACCATGGCACCGAAGGGATTAACTCCACTGCCTTTGAGGAAGACCGACCACCATATTTTGAGGTCTCTATCAGGCAGGGGGAGATCTGTGCCTTCAGCAGACCTGAAGTTGTGGCATCTTTGTAAAAGGCACTGAAAGTTTGATGAGCAGCTCCAAGTTTTTTTTGTTTTTTTTAAAACAAACTCCCAAAACAGGAGTTTGTTTTTAATAAATAAATAAATAAATAAATAAATAAATAAATAAATGTCCCCCGACTCGCTGAAAGCTTTCTCCTAATGGTAATTTTTTGGTTTTCCTGTCCAGGGCTGAAAGTCTTTTCCTGGTGGTCCTGAACAGGAAAACACTAAATCGGGATGGTAAATGGCCTGAGGTACTTTAACTGACGGCCCAATGTCATTAGGGCCACCGGTCAAAGGTTCACGCAGGTGAAGCCAATGAAGGCTCCACCAGCACAAAAATTGTCAGTCATACCCACTTAATTTCAATCAAAGATCTTAAAAGCGATATAATAATACAATAAAATAATCATTAAAGTACAAAATTCAATCATCGATAAAAATAAAGCACAAACATTGTCACTTTTCTACCACTAAATAGAGCTTCAGGGCCCTGAATTTGGCAGACAGGATTCTTCGCAACAATAGTCCATACATTTTAAACTATATATTCTTATCCAAAGCTAACCATGTAGACCCTCATCTATATGTTATGATTTAAGATCTAAATGAAATTTGGGTGTGTGAGTCTTGTTTAAACTTAGTTGTGTATCCCGTACAATATGTGGGGTTGTCGAGACTAAAGGAATCACCAGAATTAAAAGACCGGCCATTGAGGGGAAATACATTTTCTAAGAGACAGGTTTTGGCTATGGCAAATGTTTTGAAAGACTCTAAGAGAAAAATTCAATGTATGCAATCCTTTAAAAAAAAGATATACATCATAAGATCCTATATTGTAACATTTCCTGGATCAAATGCTGTTTATTTCTGTGTCTGTAGTTTTGTGTCTTACTCACATATTATAAGCTAGTGCATTATTTCTGCTTTACGAGCCATAAATCAGACAATGCCTCATTTACCAGTCATTGTGATGATAGGCGGATCCTAGTTGTCAAGCAGTGCAAACACTGCTACGATAAAAACAATGAGCACAGTGGTGACACATTGAAGATGATTCCCCGAATTCCAAATTGCATTTGATTCACCCCTGCACTTAAATATTTCCTTAGAAAAATAGCCAGGCAGGTTGCAAAAATATGGCATTTAATACAGAGGGCCTCATTTACAAGGCCATTGCTCTGCTGGTGCGTCACTTTCTTTGATGCACCTGCGGCGCATTGTGCCTGCCCATATTTACAAGCCCATTTAAAGTTCCCTACGTGACTTTCATGGCCTTGTAAATATGTGCCTCTTTCACACATTACTCTTCATGAAATGGGCCTTCAATGGGTGTTGCTGTGGGTGGTCCCACACAGCATTCATGGAACCTGACACACTCCCAAATTTACAATGTTTTGTAAACCTGGGAATCAAGTCAGAATGCTACGTCTCCCCAGAGAAGGCGAAGAAGTGGCGCAACAAGGAGAAATACTTTAATTTTCCTCATTTTTTCCTCTTTCTATGCATGCTGCATTCTGCAGCATGCATAAAAAGAGGAAAATGCCATCAATTATTGTTTTTTGCAGGAAGGTGTACCTTCCTGCACAAAAATAATAATTTTTGTAATGCAGGCACCCTTGCAAAATGACGCATAGGTGCCTGTGCTGGAACATGGCAGCCAATTGTGCGCAAGCGCAGGGAAAAGCTCACGGATGCGTTGTATTGTTGTTAATACGACACATCCCTGTGCTTTTAAAATGACGCAGTTCGGCACAGCAAAATGGCTTGCAGCACAGCACTGCATAATTTTTGGGTAAATGAGGCCCATAAATTGGACACAGAGCTCTCCGTTGGGGGTGGGTGATAAGTGAACTCTGGATTATTCTAGAAAACTTTTTCCAGAGCAGCAGTTTGTAGCACAGAAGCTTTCCTGCAAACCTGATGTAATGGATGAATAGGCATACAGTAATAGTAATATTCTTTAACATCAGGGAGCTTTGTCATATAATCATTGCTTGGAGTGATAAAAATATTCCACAAGATCCATAAGCATCTAACACTACAGTGGTTTTTAATATTTTTTTTGTAAAATATTACAGTAAATTTCTCAAAGTGAAACTGTAGATAACAATTATTATTTTGGGTCTCAAAAAATATCCCTAAATTCACATAGTTGGCTGAAGTTCTGTTTTGAATGCAATTTCTATAACAGTATCTTCATATGAGGCGTTTGATCTAAAGAGTATGACTTATTGTTTTAGTGGTAAACATATAAGCCAAGAAATGAGTCAAATTCTCCATTACATTATGATAAAACTAGAAATTAGAGGACTGCTAATTGAAGCTATCCGCTTCCACATTTGACAACAGAGATAAGCATCCATTCTTGTTTTAGTTATGTGGAAACTGATTCACAAATAGTTTTTTTAAAATGAAAAACTGCTCATCCTAGAATTACTCTATGATTTGACTGGATTTCTAATCTGTTGGTAATTCATAAAAACGCAACTGCAAAGCTTGGAAATCTACTCAAGTTGGTGATTTCCATGAATACTTGAACTTCATTCATTCAGTTTAGTCAAAAAAGCCACAAACTGCATAAGGAAGGGTGGCAGGATTCAACTTTTTATGTCTACCAGAAGAATCTGTTCTTAGGTGAAGCCTTTCCACCTCAAACTTCAAAGAAATATTTAAATCTTTGTTTTTTTCACACCTAATGTGCATACCTATACCATATTGGTGGCTCAGTGTGTAAGTGTGAAAATGTGATGTGGACAAACACTAGCATGGTCTGTGAAGCCAAATTAAATTAAGGGTTTGCGTCCCCTTTGCACCTCTCGCAAGGACATCCTTGCTTCCACACCTAAAAGTAAAGTCTGTGGGGAAAGGCTGGATTGGCAGTTTCTGTATGGTATTAAGTTCCAACTGGATGTACAAATGTCTTAAAGTTGCCACATCCTTCCATGTCATTTCGGCAACTGTTTAGAGTCTAGTCTTTAAGATAGCCTAATGCATTCTGGGTGTTGCAGTCTTGTTTCACTTCAATTGACCTAATTAGACTAACACACCTGAAATCAATGATTTGTTCATGACTGAAGAAATTGTCCATAATGAGCTGGAATCGGGTGGTCACCCTAAAATGTCTGCAGGTTTCTGTTCTGTGAATCAGGGTCTGCCATTTGTACTCAAAATATGTTGTGAGCCGGGGGACTCACTGCTGGTGTGACACTTTTCAGCGGAACTATGGAAGGCAAGTGATGTCTTTCTGCTGCAGTGTATTTGAATCCACCACCATCCCAAAGGCTCTGATAAGATTGTGCAGAAAACTCATCATTTTACTAACTAAAGACTTATGGGAAGACTCAAGCATGTGCTTCAGCCCCAGGGTTCCCAGCAGACCTATACGAAAGTAGGTAACATACTATGTTTTTGTTACAAAAAAGATAATGCGTAACTGAATAATATTAAAATGAGGCAACCACAATCTATCAGTATTCATGTTTTTTTAAATGTTTGTTAGTGACTTTGTCTACGCGGGACTATTTGTTGTGTGTGCCTGTTACTACATCGACCTGTTTACACAGTACTGTGGGTGCTAGTAAATGTTTCACTTCGTCATCTTCACGTACCCGGATTCGGCGCGACTACACCTGCTGCACGTAGGGGCATGAGTATGCTTTAGCATGCCTGGAAGCAGCTGTGTTTGCGCACAATAAGCCAGCACCCACACCTGCACTTGCCAGCAGAAGAAGAAACTAACAAACAACGGAAATGTTAAACAGAAAGGGCAGTTCTTGTTTTTACACCACTTCCGCCATGCAATCTTTTCGCGTGATTCTGTTGATGTCGAGCACGTGCGCGCGCCGCGTGCTGGCCCTTGGCTTGGAAACGTCTGGCTCGCATCACTCTGCAGGACATTGCTTAAGCCGGGAACCCAAGGGGTCAGGCTGGGGCATCTCGTACACCGCCCCATCCACCGCACTGGGCAGAAAAGATTTTACGTGAGGCGTCGATGAATTACTAGTGAGAGAGATTCACAACCGTAAGGATGAATCCCAAGAGGTGGGCCTCGTCCTTACGAGGTAAGTTCCCGGTTTGAGTCTCACTAGTGCAAGGCATGCCCCAAAACGCAGGAAGATGCGGAGCTGGGAACCATGTGACGTTTACCTGCTGTACACCTGTAGTGCAGGGCAGAACTAGTGGTCACAGACACCCTGACCAGCATCATGAAATTAGACGGGGAGTCTCTTCGTCTCCAGTGTTGAATAGGGCCATGAATTAACTATTTTCTACGTGGTAAATGCCCATTAGAATTAATGTAGCCAGGGCAGGAATGAAGATCCCCGATCCGGCAGCTATAATTCAGCTGCGAGGCGATCTGTTTGACCCCAGTGAAATATGCTGAATTGGTCCGAGTGTATTTTGCCAACTTCGGGAGACAATTCATCAGCACCCGCGCTTGGAGCAGGCGGTGAGGGGGGGCTTATATTTTCTCTCCCAGCTTGGGATAAAGGGCAATTTCAAGCACCATCAGCCCTCCTTTTGGTGGAGTAGAAATCTGGCTGGGAGCTACCTGCAGCCTAACACCTAGATGCCAATGCTATGGGGAAACAAAGGAACGCCTGCTTGTTGTAACTTCAAAAGTACATAAGAGAAACTTAGGACCTCATTACGATGGCGGTCGGACGAGCGTCCGATCGCAATCGCAGCGGGATGGAGGCCCGCCGACATGTAGTTGACAGTTCCACCCGCCATATTACGATATGACCTCCGTGTAGGCGGTCAGAAATATGCAGTTTTCTATTTAGGGTTGTGCTATGGCCTGGAAAAGGCCACCATGTGCCAGGAATAATGTGGTGCCTGGCACACGGTGCATGGATGTTTGGGAGGGGGCACCACATTTGCCTCACTTGCCACATGGCAGAGGCCCCCAAAGTCCCTTTACGACAGCCTTTCCATGGCAGTGGGACCGCCATGAAAAGGCTTTGAGAAATGGACATCGTAAACCCTACGGCTGTGCCTGCGCAGGCACTGCCTTCGTTGTAGGGATTGTGGTCCGACCTCCCCCCAATGACCACCTTGAGCCTGTCGGAGGCAGTAGTTTGTCCTTTCTACCGCTGCGGTCTGAACGACCGCATCGTAATGCAGCGGTCAGACCGATAACCTGTATGTTGGTGGGACGACCAGCGACATCATAATAAGGCCCTTAATTAAGAGCTGTGGAGGCAGGTTTTAGACTTTGTGCAACCCCAATATGTAAGACATATGCATGCACTATAATAATGTCTGATGTATCTGTATGTATGAGTATTTACACCAATAACAATTTGTTATACTTGCTAATTTTTTTATTCAATACTTTTATAGTACTTTTCATTCCATTGTAGGGTATCAGAGTGCTTTACATCTCACAAATACATTATACATTGATAAATCATAAAAGTGTGCATTGTAAATCAATGTACAGGATGTTACATGAAACAGAGGGTCTCATGATGCAGTGGTCACACATCAGCTTTACTTTTAGGGATTATAAATGCTAAATTTGTATGGCCAGGAGAAACGCATAATCAGGATTTTAAATGTAATGTAGTTCTTGATAGTGTCCTTTGTTACTGCCCAAAGAAACTCTTTTTGATAGCCTTGAGAGAAATCCTTAAGGTTTTTAACCCAAGCCTTGCAGTTTGATCCACGACCTTGATGCTGGTTCATAGCTCACTGTGCTTTATTAAAAGGATTGCAATTTGTGAACTGCAAGTAATAAAAGGATCTCTGTGTCAAAGGTAGTGACCTACTTACCTTTCTACATAACATAATAATCTGTCATCGGCATGTTACACAATGTGCTTTGCAGAAGACACATTAACCTTCTATGCTACTTTGTGAGTCAAAACAAAACACAGATCTCTCCATCAAATGCTTTAACCACCAGAGTTATCTTGCCATTATTATTATGCCCTAAGGCTTACTGGGCACACAAAACGCTCAGCACAACCCCATAAGATATGTTTAAAATGCAGACTTTGCAACCAATTAAGCCAGAACTGATTTACTGCCACATTTCTCCTTGGTGCCAATTTATTAGTGATAAAGTAAAAAAAAAAATCTATAAATTGACAGTCAGACTGCTTTTTATTACTCTGTCCCTTGAGACTCCACCCCTTTCTTGTGGCCCACTTTGACCCCTCATTTATGGGTTCACCGAGTAAAGTGTTTCTAAGTCCAGCACTGAATGTAGCCGTCCTTTCCTCGGCGACACAGACTTGTAGTGAAGTTTCTGGTGGAGGAGAGACTTTCACTTTAAACTGTGTATTCGAGCTAGTAACCTGCAGCAGGTAAGGGCCTGCTAATAGGGCCATGAGGGCACGTGCCTGCTTCAGGCACGTCTGCATTTGCATAGTCCTGTCGTGGACTGCACTGCTTCACTTCACCATGAAATGAGTACTGCAGAAACCTTTCTTCCCTGAAAGATACTTTCCCTTCTCAGCTAAGAAGGCGCTTACTTGTTCGGTTCCACCAACTTAAGAGAAAGAACAAACGCTCATACGTAGGGCCCCTCTGGCGCGCATCCCCATGCCCCCCGGATATTTCTTTCCTTATATTAGTTTCAGTTCAGAGCTGTCTTCGTACTCCGTCCGCGCGCCGTGCAAGCACAGCAAGCAGGTCGGTGCACGCGCGCCCAGAGGTGCCGCCAGCGCGGAGGGCACGTGAGGGCTTACCTGTTGATTTTCAGGGCAAAAGCCCTTCTGTCTGCGCTGGATATGGTGGCCATGAGGCTGGTGCCAAACGCTGTACGGGAGCGCACGGTCCCAGGGCGCTGCTGTGGCTTCCTCTTGAGCTGTCACTTCATCTGAACGAGCACTTCCGCATTGTTACCTCCTCTTGCAGCGAGAGGGAGGGACTTGTTGCCAGTGCCCGGGGCTAAAACCTTTCACCTTCGCTCTTCCAGGAGTTGGTGGCGATTCCCCCTCGCTCTCAGGGCTCCGCAGTAAAAATAGGATTTTCATTCCGATCCCTACGCTGACCTGCCTCTCTCCCAAAGTCCAGTCCAAAGAGTCTTTTACATGTCTGCAAATGGCTTTTGCAAGAATTCATAAGTAGAGCACCTGGATCAAGACCAGTGGAAATATGAGATTTTGCAACTGCAGTGTTTTCCGCATAATTATGCTTTTGCCGCATTTGTCACACAATCTGCTGAATGATCTGCAGATTTTAATCACAACAAAAAAGTTTGCTTTTGGCTCAAATGGATCAAAAGTTACTAACATGCTGTACAGCTGTTGCTTCACAGAGGAAGGCACTGTTCTAACGTTGACTGGTCATCTTTCTAGTGCTTATTGCTGTATTTGGTTGTCAGGTGGGTACTAATGAGGTTAAACCTTTGTCCGGATAGTGTTAATGTGTAAAAATGACAAATAATGAGTTAATACAATCACAAAATGAGCTGGATTATGCTGGATAATTTGCCTTTTCTTGCTGAATAATATAGTTAATCATGTCACATAATGTGGTCCTTCTCTGGCACATAAATCCAGTGGCCCTGTCTTAGATATCGAAAGTTGACATGTGTTTATAATTGAGTAGGATAGCTCAGTGGTTTAATGCACCTCCTGTGTAGCTCATAATGAAAGCTGAGGTTCACATATTTGAATCATAGTGGAGCAGTCTCAGATTTTAATCCTAATGCAGGCGATAAAAACTTGTACAGCACCACAAGGTTGCGCATAATTAGCAATTGTGAAATAGGAACACATTGTTATTAAAAAGAGTGGGGGAGTGTAGTGATTTCTTTTAAATAAATAGGCTTAACACAATTTATTTATTGTTTTACGTGTAGTAGCTCGCTTAGATGTTTACCTCACCTCACTCTCCAAGAGTAAGCCATTACTTTTTTACTTTGCTACCTCCTGAAAGCCAGCACCTGCAAAGTTCATACCTGACATTCCAGTGAGCTTGCAGTAGCATATGTCATTTCTTTTGTCCTTGAGTTGAGAAGGACATTCATAGATGTGAGGACTGAGATCTTCAATGGCACCATACAGACCAAGCTCTTCCGCAAGATCACTGTAGGGAATAGCCTCCTGCATGCCCTCAGCAGCCACCCGGATACCGTCAAATAGAGAATTCCATACGATGAGCTGCTGAGGGCCAAATGCAACTGCAGTCCCGATGAGTCTTTTTTTGGCAGAGCAGACCACCATGATCATTAGAATGAAATAAAGGGGGGTACCCCCAGGTGTTCTCAATAGGACCATTGAGGAGGCAAGAAATGTGACTAGCGATCAAGCACTGCTTGACCACAAGCCCAATAACGAGACTGACACTGAGAGTAAAACCCGAGTCATTTTGACGTACAATGACAACAAGAACTGGAACATGCACAAAAATGACCCAACTATAGCACATACCATCCATGAAAGACCTAGAAGCACCCGTAGGAAGAGACGTAGCCTGAGTGATATATTATGCCACAGCAATATCACCATGACTAAACAGGTGAGGGAGCACAACCTTCAAGGTTTTTTCCTCTGCAGCCACTACAAGGCATGCAGAAGGAGCATTAAGCATAAAGAATCCACCACACACAGACAGATCTTTATTAAAAAGATTCTCCAGTTCCTCACATGCAGCTCCCTGTTCGTTAAATACATCCTGGAATACTTTTGCAAATTGAGATATATGGGGAGTACCACTTAGATGGTGAAAAAAGTGTCCTGGAACACATGAGGACAATAAACATCTATCAGAGACCCCTGATAGAGTGTTGTGATATTCTGAAATTTGTAGGGGTACATCATATTCGTGAATAGTCCGTACCCGCATATATTCTTATGTGTGTTAACTTTGGTTAGTAAATTGTGTTGTAATAATCAATGGCAAAATGAAGTGTTAGAATGAATCGTGTCATTCAAAAAAAGTAAAATGGCATTTAGATGGAGTCAAGTAATACTCGATGTTTATTGCAAATGCTTAACAAGGTAGTTCACAAGTAATGTAATGTATTAGATTTAAACGTGCATCATATTAAAGTCTGCACACATAGGGATGATAGATTGTGTTTTAAAATGTGATGAAATGTAGTGCTTACAGATGCAATTATTAAATGTGTGTTTAATTTGATGTCAAAGGCCTAGCTGGAGTATTCACTCTTACATATTATGAAAGGCCTATTCATTTCTTATGTTATCTGAATTGTGTAGGCCCGAAATGTATTTTCCCCTGGTAAAGCTCTAATTTGGAGGCAGTCAGCGAAATTCATGTGCGTGCAAGGTTGTTCTAGTGTCATGTTTCTGTTGCAGGTGCAAGGACACCGTCCTCGTTAGGTAAGACTAACGCTTTTGTTTTAGGAGTTAGGTATGGAGGAGACCTGTTACAAAGTATTCAGGAATGCCGATAATTGGGAGACGATATTCTTTCTTGCTGAGGAGGCCTGAGACCCAAGGACACTTCAACCGTTGCTGGACCGAGTACAAGTTTTGGTGGAAAACTACCTACAGGAAGAACCTGTCCAGAGGAGGTGTTTCAGGGGCGTGTTCTATTAATTGTGCATTTTGATTTAGGGACAGACCCCTGAGGGTTGAGAGGGCAGAAGCAAGGAGAGAGCAGAAGGAGTTAGAGGGCCTGAAGGAAGGGATAGAGCTGAGTAGAAGGAGATCTTAGAGCGATCTGTAGCTTTGTCTACTAACCCTCACAACGTGAGTGTACTTCTTAGGAAGTCTTCATGAGCTGACACCTTTTATTGATCTTGCCTGGGAAATGTAAAGTAGGGATGTCACTTTAGTGATAGTGTAGGGATAGATTAACGGATTTCTTTTACTGCCACTAATGAAGACTAATCTAGATGTTGGAGCAGTTATTGTCTGTTCAGTATTTTTGAAGTTGCTCATTCTTTTCATATTGCACCGGATTAGACTAATTCGTAGGATGAACTTTGTATTAGTGCCTATGTATTTTTTCAACCTCGTCATGAGGTGCTTGTATGTTCAGTTGTTTTTGGCTTTGTAATAAAACCCCTAAATTTGAATTCAGAGTTAGTGATCTTTTCCGAGTCTAAATTGATTGGTCCATGTTAGATATCTATGACTGTATGATTTTTCCCCTTTACACTTTTCAGCAGGTAATAAAGATTCAGTCGACAGAGGATTCTAAGTGAAGATTTTAGGGTAGAATCCGGCGTCATCACCCCCATCACCCAGTAACGAGGCACTTCCAAGACAAACATTACTCTGATAGCTATCGAGGGGACATGATCTTTAGACTGAGGAAAAAGCTCGAAACCAAGAGCCCGGGTGAGTTGAATCTTGATGAGGAGCTTGGAAGTATAGTGGTCCATTGAGTTACATCTCGGCTGCCCCAGTTCTCTGTTTGTACTCTTTCAGTATTTTTTTTTATTGCATTTGTTTTAAACACAACACAGCAATCCAGAGAACAACAATTGCCTACCAATGCCCATACATTCCCAGATGATATGCCATTTAAACATACATTTTGCTGGTATCGTAGACCTTACATTTGCTGTTACATCACATCATTCTGTCAGCCGAAGTCTCCTCCGGCTGTGCAAGGAGGTACGCACAGGTTGGCGCCCAAAAGTCTTTTGATCTAGAGGCGCTCAGCAGTTCCTCTGCATACGTTTTTAGTTGGTTTCTGCAATCTGCCAAGTCCCGATACCAGCCTTCTGGCCCCAATATTTGGCAACCCCTCTTTTAGCCAGCAGCAGACTGACCTCCACTAGTTTACGGCAAGCCGGTTTCAATGGCTTCACATAGCCCAGCAAACAACTTTAGGAGTACAATTAACATTTTCAATTACTACCTCTGTGAGGACACGAGTAACCTGCTTCCAGAACTGGTATATCCTGGGGCAGCCCACACCAGATGTAAGAAGTCAGCCCCCGGGGAACCCCATCTGCCACAGATATAATCATCCCTGAGGCCATACCGCAGAAGCCTGAGTGGTGTGTAGTACATCTGATGTAGAAATCTTAAAGTGTATGATTCATAAGTACCCATTTGAGGTGAGCTCTCCAGTTTGTGCACAGCAGAACAACCATTCCACTTGAGTGAGGGGCAAATCCAGGGCACCATTGCATTTGTCGCCCAGTGATTGATGAGACTGAGTTTCGTCTAGTTATGAAGTGTTGTATAATCTGGTGACAAGTTTCTGCATAGTGGAGGTGGATAGTAATGTCTGGAGTGCTGTCAGAGCAGGGGGCTCCGCTGGGAACTGCGGGTATAGTTCACGCATTGATGCGCGCAACCGAAGATATGTGAAGTGAACCAAGGGAGAGCAGCTTTCCTGAGCGCTTTGGCTGCCCATTCGATAAAGTGCCCACCTGGGAAAGCATCACCTATTGTGTGCAGCGTTGCTTTAGCTAACAAGCTTAGTGTTTTAGGTTCTGCTGTGACTGATAGTGCTGGGTGGTGAGTTAGCGGGAGGGCCTGCGCATATAGTAGGTTTCTATGTGCTCTTAAACCAAGCTTCTGCCATGCCCTAGTAGTGCTGTTAATGATAGAGATTTCTGCAGTTTTGGTAGTCCCCAGAGTGTGTGGAATCAAGGCCTTGAGTGGCATGGGGTGTGCAACGTCTTGTTCAGTTGCTAGATGTGGAGTATACATTGGGGGTAGGCCCAATAGTGTGCATATTGAGCTTGAGTGCACAGATAATATACAGGCATATCTTGGGCAGCAAAGCCTCCCTGCTCATACGGAAGTGTGAGCCTACTCCAAGCAATCCTCAGTTGTTTCCATGCCGATGTCAGTTATATTAAGAGTGAGTTAAGCATTTGGAAAAACCTCTGCATGAATGGTATTGGTATGGAATTGAAAACTATCATTTTTGTAATAGCTACACGATCTGCTAGGGAGAGTGGCAAATGGGACCACCTACACACTTGATCCTCCAGTTTGGAGAACGCTTTACCGTAGTTATAGTGGACCAGCACCTCAGGGTTCCTATGAATCCAGACCCAAAATGTATTTTACTGGGTCAGTGTGCCACTCCAGTGGGAATTCCAACTCACATGGGATCGCACTAGTGGTGAGGGGTAGGATATATGATTTTGTCCTGTTTGTACTCAAACCCTACAGATGTTCGAATCGAATATATTCCCGGATGATCAGATCTAAGCAGACCTCCAGGTTTCGAACATAGATGGCTATATCATCCGCATACATCGAAATTGCCAGTGGGTGGAGACCAAATTGAAGTGCAGCCTCTGCCTGAGTCTGGCGTATTACACACGTTAGGATTCTAGCGACAGTGTATATAAGTTTGGCGACAGTGGACAGCCCTGCCTCATGCCTTTGTGTATGTGTATCACCTCGAATGTGACACCATTCACTCTTAGTCGGGCCGCGGGGAGGTTGTAGAGTAAACAAACCCAGCTTAGAAAAGCTGGGAGTATGACTATCCAAAGCAGGGCAGTGAACATGTAGATTCATTCAATAGAATCAAACGCTTTCACGGCATCTAGTAAGACTGCTGCCTCTTTTTGAGAGGAGTCAAGCTGAAGAAATAGTGCACAAATAGCACCCAGATTCTGAGCTGTTATCTGGGTAGGAACAAACCCAGATTGATCAGCAATGGCTGGAGTCTAGATGCTAGTACCTTGGCCAGTATTTTCGTATCTATATTGATAAGTGACAGCAGCCGATAGGAGGAGCATTGGTTCGAAGGTTGGTCAGACTTTAGAAGCGTTATCAAGAGGGCCTCTCAAAGTGACGAGAGCAGTACTTGTTTTCGTGTGCTTCTTCAAACATCTTAAGAAGGTGCGGGGCCAGAAGTTTTGCATATTCTTTGTAAAATTCACCCGGTAGGCCATCCAGAGTCGAGGCCTTATTATTAGGCAAAATGTTTATAATCTCTGTAATTTCCTTTACTGTAATAGGTTGAATGAGGTATTCTCTCTGGCCCTGCGAGAACCAGGCTAAAGCAATATCATCCAGATACCCCGAGATCTCAGTTGCTGATGCACTCTCTCGGGAGCTATATAACTGAGCAAAAAATGCAGATAATTCCGACCCTGAGGACGGTGTGTCACAGCAGGGCGAACCATCGGTCTTTTCAATACTGATTATATGTGTGTGCCCTCAGAGCTTTCTATGTCATGGCTAAATTGCATCAGGGCTTATCAGCCTCTCCATACGCCGTGGCCACATGTCTGCGTGAGAGGGGGCTGTTTCCTGCTCTGTAGCTTCAAATTCGGTGATCTGGTTTCTAATGGCTACTAGGGTACTGGCCTTTGGGTTGGATTCATATTCCTGCTCTAACTTCTGCAGGTTAACTTCTAGCTTCTGCAGTTGGGTACGGATGTCTCTCAGGATGCCTGTACGTGTGCCTATACAACCCCCAAACAGTGGCTTTAAATTCTTCCTAAAGGGCCCCTACACTATCCACTGAGTCCATATTATTGGTAAAATACTCATTGATGGCCTTACGTACTGCGCCCTGGAAAACAGGGTCCAGTAGTGCCATGGGCAGTAGGCGCCACTGGGGAACTGCCTCGGTTTGTGCATCAGGATAGACAACGCCAGCTTCACCAGTGCATGGTCTGACAGTGTTTTGAGCATTTGTTGAATGTCCTGCACCAATATATTCATCTTCCTCGCCCCCAACCAATAATCTAAGCGGGACCAGGAGCCATGCACTGATGAAGTAAACGTGCCTTCTTTCACACTAGGGTGTCTAAATCTCCAAATGTCTACGAGGCCGTAGTCCTCCATTTCACTATGCATTACCTGTGCCGATTGTTTTCCCTGCCAGGCCCCTGTAGAAGATCTATCCGTATTTGAATCTAGGTATTAATTCAGGTCCCTGCCCCAGAGAACTGCTGAAGGCGGTAGAGCTTTTAGTCTGCACCAAATGTATTTATAATGGTCACCAAATTGCCGTATTATACACCCTGCAGTATCACATACTGGTCATATTTGTCTATCTCTGAGTGAGTTGTCTCGAATGAGACTCCCTTCTTGATCAAGATCATTACCCCTTTTGCATAGTTAGAATAAGAAGAGGCCACTCGGGTAGCCCGCCCATCGCGCACCCACCATCTCCATAGCTCGCCCCCTGAGGTGCGTCTCTTGCAGCAGCGCTATTTGTTCCTTACATCTGAAGAGATAGGCCAGTACTTTTCTAGTTTTTCTTGGGTTGTTAAGTCCCCTTACATTCCACATCAGTAGGAGTGATGGAGCAGCACTTGGAGTTTCGACTATCGGCTTAGACCCCATACCCCCGCATGTCTATACTTTTTCTAAGCAGGTCAAGATTTCTGGCAATGTCATTATGTATGTATCTGTGGGCAATTGACACAAAACAAAAAAAATGAACTCCCCCCTCCTACTCCAGCAGCCCAACTAAGTTCAAGACATCGTCCCAGGTTGACAAAACAACACAGCCTGGTTACATCGAAGAACAATGCCACAAACTTAACACAGTCCTTGAGTTTAAAAAAAAAGAAAGGGGATCCCCCACATGGGGGTGACTAGATACCCGGGTAACCTCCTGATGGACGGAGGCGACCGGTGGAACTGACATGCTTACATTGGTATGTGAGAGAAGTAGTAGAGAAAGTCTGGATAGAGGCGTGACGTTTGCGCAGTCCAGGGAGTAGTCCACGTCTCAGGACAGCATCAAAATAGCCTGCTGAATCTGTATCTCATCATCTCTATATTGTACTCACATATCTTATGGTCACACCGGTCGAGACGATCATCTCATGGTAAAGCTGTCCAAAAGTCAAGCTACACATAATCTCAACAACTGGCAAGCAGAGCGTGCAGAGTAACACCACATCACAGACTCCTACTCCATCAAGCAGCTCAATCTTCTGGGTCCTACGAGGTCCTCTGGGCTGCAGTGATCTGGTTCACGTAGTCCATTGCCACTGCAGGATTGTTGCAAATGTTCTGGTTTATAGTCAATTCTGAGTTTAGATGGGTATAACATTGCATACTTTATGCCTGCCTTTCGTAGTTTCTTTTTCACTGGGAGATACTCCCTTAAAGCAGCTTGTACTGATGCTATAATGCCCAGGAAAAAGCAGAGGTAATTTCCCTGTTCTCTGATATCTTGAAGGAACAACAAGCGCAGCACTGTGTCCCGATCGTGGTAGTTCAAAAGGTACTCTATGATACGGGGCATGGGCCCGGGGGGGCTGTTCCATGAACGATTTGTATGCTCGTACGACCACCAGCACATCAGAGAAATACTCGGCACCAAAAATCTCCCTACGCATATTCTCCACATAGACATCTAATTTACCAGTTTTGGTGGTTTCAGGGACCCCCGCGATCCTCAGATTGTTCAGTCTGGATCTCACTTCCAGGCCCTCATTTTTTGCCATAATGAACTCCAGAACCTTCTCCATAATCAGGCATTTCTCTTGGGTGCTCTGGCGCTTGTCTCAGCCGTGGATATGCATTGCTCTGCCACCGTTATCCTCGACGTCTGTTTGTCCAACTTAGCAGCTATGTGGTGTATGCATAGGTTTAGCATATCTATTTTTCCATCAATAGATTGAAGACTCTGCTGTAGCGCCGTGAGCGTGGCCCCTAGTGCCGCTGAACCCTGAGGCTGAGCATCTTGCTCCGAGTCAGGCATCGCTTCCCTACTCAGCTTTGCGGCTCATTTGGCTTCAAAGGTGAAGCGGGATTGCTGTCTGTCCGTTTTGCCCATGATCTGCCAGTGTGGTCCAAGGCCTACAGCTGCCGGTGATACTTATGAGATTTCAGGTGCGGCGGGGTTGGGATGAGCAGGGTTATTTTATGCCTACTATCTGCGATCTTGCTGCATACATGTTGTAGGGGGAGTGCATGCTCTGATACCATTCCACTCACATTTATTTTATGTTGGGGCTTGTATTTTGATTATTTTGCTTGGTTTTCTTTTCCACTCACTTTTTGTTCTCCTTTTTTGTTCCCCCTTGCTAGGCAGCCTCGGGGGTAGGCTCGTATGTCAAGTAGTCCTGGCCCAGTACTCTGCAGCAGCTTGCCACCAAGCCCCGCCAGTCTATAGTTTAGGCAAGGACGGGCTGCTGTTCGATGCAATCCAGACTGCCTGCCGTCCAAAACCCACCCAGTCCCTGGCCACGAGCTCACCTCTCCAATGGTCGGGTCTATGAGCTTCCGGCAGCAGGCTCTCCTCCCTCGTCCTAGGCCACCGATGTCTGTTCACCAGGCCTCGTAGTCAACATCGATAACTGTTCTCCGTGGGGCATGCCCGGCAGGCCCGTCCCTGCCCAGCACTCCCACGCTAGTCGAGTGTACCGCTTGACAGATCACCACTGGGTACCACGGCCGGTCATTGGCCACCCTCCCGCCACACTGTGGCCTCGCGGTGCATACAGCGCCTGTTAGAAATTGGATTTCTGGTTGGCTAGGGCTTGCGCCAAAGCCAGGCAGAAACCACCACTCTAGTCAGGGCAAGGAAGTTACACGCCAAAGATAACCCCTGCTCACCCCCTTGGTAGCTTGGCACGAGCAGTCAGGCTTATCCCGGAGGCAATGTGTAAAGCGTTTGCGCGAGCACCCAGCAACAACACCCAAGGCCCACCACAAAAGAAACTCCACACAAGTTATTATATAAAAATAGCCTTTGTATTATACCAAGACACATTAGATAAAAACACACACTCTACAATGTGCCAGCAGGCACGGGCAGAATTTACAAGGGGTTATATGTACAGGGGACAGGGCCACATGGACCACTTATTCAAATTGAGAGGGTAGCTGTTCCTAGAAAAAGGGTAGAAAGATCTGCTGTGTGTGCTTTGAGCTTGGTTGGGCCGGAATGAGTGTGGGGAATTTCTCCTTTGAAATTTAGTGCCCTCACACACCCTTTCAGGTGTCCTGCTTCATCATAGGGCGTTGCTCTCTGCCCTCATTATATTTTGTTCTTGAGGACCTCCAGGATCATTTTTAATCTATGCTGGATAGAGCCGTGAATAAAGGTCTTGGTTTCTACCTAGCTGTTTTAACACACCACTCACATCCCTCATAGACATACCCACACACCCACATGCACAACTGCGGCGTCTCCTAAAAGAACTCCGACAAAGAGCCCTCTTGCGGGGCCCGTGGGGGACTGCAGCGCCACCCCCACGAGGAGCAACGCCCTATGATGAAGCAGGACACCTGAAAGGGTGTGTGAGGGCATTAAATTTCAAAGGAGAAATTCCCCACACTCATTCCGGCCCAACCAAGCTCAAAGCACACACAGCAGATCTTTCTACCCTTTTTCTAGGAACAGCTACCCTCTCAATTTGAATACGTGATTTTGAGGGAGCGTGGGTACTGGACCTATTTTCTAATGATGCTCCCGGTCCCCCCCTCTTTTTGTTGATGACCACATGGACCACTGTCAGGAAGTAGCCCTTGTAGAACTTAGCACTTAGAGCATAGGATATAAAATTACCGGAGCACAAAATAACACATGTAGCACACAACCAGTAACTACTGACGCAATAATGACCTCAGCGTCATCACACTAGCATCAGGTATAAAACCTATCCTGCATCCATCACAGGGGCATAAACACATTATGCAATTTCTCATTGGTCTAACGCATTAGACCTAACCGCCTAAGTATAACTATACTAGGGGCGTTTATCGCACAGGGAAGTACCATCTCCCTAACATCACCCTAAACAGGTAAAACAACCTCCTAGGCAGAAATAACCACATTTAGAGGTATAAGACACAGGGTGCGCAAAACATACTATACACAGTACATTTCCTAACACCATAAGCATGAACACAGGGTGCGCAAAACATACTACACAGTACATTTCCTAGCACCAAAATCACATTAGAGTCCAGGTTGCGCCAGAACCTAAACGTAGCAGCTGCCCACTACTTGCTGGGCAGCTGGGGACAAGAACAGGGCCTAAACGCTGCAGCTGGCACTAAGTGCTGCGCAGCTGTGGAAGGCAAGTAGGAGGCATGGGCTCTCACTCGCCCCGGAAACAATATCCACCATGTTGGAGCCACCTAGGCTCGACACACACCATGTCCCCAAGTTGGAGCCTCTCTGGGCTCTAAAATAATCATGCCCGCTTCGTTGGAGCCTCTCTGGGCTCTAAAACACAATTATGCCCCCTTTGGAGCGGCCCGCTATCAGACGGGGCCGCCCCAGAACTCTACACCCCGTGCCTTCACCGGCACTCAGATATCCAGAAACTAGTTGGCCCAGCAACGTTGGAGCAGCCCCCTATCAGGCGGGGGCTGCTCAGCACACGGACTGCGACTCCATGCCTCGACCGGCACACCCAACACCAGCGGAGTCCTGCCCCAGCCCTGCTTCACTCACCGGGCTTCGGGCAGGACTTTTCTTCGGGAGGCGGCGGCAGCACTTCTAATGCGGCGCAGGGCTTCCCTCACTCCTGGGAGCCCCGCGATGCCATCTTCACCCGGGCCCCCTCCTGGGACCCGGGACTTTATCCCTCAGCTTCTGGGAGGCGGGGTGGGCTCCCGTTCTCCATATCGGGGGAAACTCCTCTTTGCTGTCTGTGCGACGTGGGGCTCTCCCTCTAGCATGGGAGCCCGGCCGCACCATGAACTCATGCCGGCCTCTTCCGGCTTGGTTGCAGGCCCCGCCCACGTCACGGGCGGGCCTGCCTGACTTCCGGTTTTGCCGCGTGCCGCGGCGGTGACTTTTCACGAGGTAAAGTGCGAGGTGGGCACCCGCTTTTAAATAAAGCAGTTGGTGGCATATTTAGCGGGGTGGGCACCCGCAAAGACATAAATTAAGGCCACAATGCGGGGTGGGCACCCGCACATAATTACCATAAGCCGACAGGGGGCGGGGTAGGCTCCCACACGGAACAGCCATTACGGGGGAATCCCTACGCTGGGGATTCCCTCTGGGGGCAAGGACGGCAGCTGAGCGCTGCAGAGCATGCACGCTCTTCCTGGCAAATATAATCGAAGACGCAGGGTGGGCACCTGCGCACCCAAAGCAAGCAAATAAGCGGGGTGGGCTCCCGCAAGGCCGGCATCATGGGGGAATCCCTAGTCTGGGGATTCCCTCTCTCTCGCTCACAGCAGCGCGACGCTGCACAGCCCCAGCTCCTCTCTCTGGGGGAAATTAGAATAAAGCGCTCTCCAGGCGCTATGTTGATGACCAGCACAAAGGTCCAAAAGGTCCTGAAGGAATCCAGGGGGCAAGGCAGGGCCCAGGGGCCAGCACACAGGGCCCTCCAGCAGGGAGGTATCCCCCATGGCGGTCCCTCCTGGGCCCCACCAGCAGCAGCAAGCCCCCCTCTGTCAGGATCCAAATGAGAACCAGGCGCTAGAGACAAAGTCCCTGAAGTCCATCAGGCATCCAGGGGCTGGGCAGGGCCCAGGGAGGCAAGCCTTCCCCTGGGCCCCAGCAGCAGCACGCCCCTGGCAGATTCAAGTCAGAACAAGAACATTTTGTAAGGGGACACAGCCCCTTTTTATACACAGGTTCCTTTGTTTCCAAAGGTGCAGGGGAGGGGCGACCCAGATGCAACTGGTTCTTGAGCACTTTGTTTTGCTCAGCCCCTCTCCCTATTCACAGGACAGGCCAGGGTCATCAGTCGCACCACAGGGGGCGGAGCCAGCATTGTGTGGGGAAAGCCCAGCCCTATTCAGGTCCTAGGTGTACTCCTCCCACTCATCCACATGCAGCTCTCTCCATTCACCACCGGGGCAGACCCATCCTGACTCTGGGGATTCCCTAGCCCGTCACATGACCTCAGCCAGCCAATCACCAGACAAGGCACTCATTTCACATTGCGCACAGAAATGCCCACTTCTAGAAGTGGCACTTCCATACTAGGTACATTGACGCCGCACACATCATCGCGCAGCATTTCATCACACGAGTCCGCACATACCAAACTCGGCCCTGCACTCCCCACGCATCAGGAACTAACATGGTCACTCAGATCCCCCATGCATTCCTATGGGAGGGCAGGTCAGCCTCACTCAATGTAACCCAGAGCGCACGCACTTTACACTGGGACACAGTGTTAAAGCGCCTAGAGGCCTAAATCCACTAATACACCATAGGGAAAAGGCTAGGATACTGCAAAAAGTTCTGGGGGTGAATTTGCCAGAAGGGCCAAGTCCAACAGCGCCCCAGCCTTTTACTGCCACATCTCACCTCCCGGTGCCTGGTAGACGTCACAGGCCTCCTTTTCCTCCCGAGCCGCTCGGAGGGACCCAGTGAGCACTCCACACTATTGGAGCAGCGGCAGCAGGTGGTGGGGCACGGCCCACCAGTATCTCTCTTTGCCATTGTTCAGGCAGACTATGACATCAGGTCAGGTCCGCTGTTGAGCCCTCAGGGCTGCACCGTTGTTCCATCGGCAGCTGCCATTTTGTGCTATGGTTGACCCCTTCAGGTCCGCCACCTCCACATGGGCTGTCTGTCATAGCACTGCGTTTAGACTCACTACCTGGCACAGCTGATGCTCCACGCTCCGCCCACTGTTTTGCGGTAGCCAAAGGTCCCACCTGTATGGATTAAAGACGGATAGAGTTCCCCGGTTCGCAGAGCTGCACTAAACTGGGGCCTTCTTGAGACGGGCGCACTAGCAAACCAAGTACTCTTTCAGTATTTGAAGTGCCCTAACTAGGCTAGTCTTAATGTAATTTCATTTCTTCATCCAGTTGTTCAGTCATGGACATTTTATGTTCTTGTGATTTTAACGTTGTGATTTTTTTCTTTCTGTTACTGGAGGAAAGGAAGTGGCCCTTAATGTGATCACGTTGATACCTGCATGGGTTTCCTACCATTTTCTTTATCTACACTGGCCCTGTGATGCACCTTCACAGATAAGATTTTGTGCATATTATAACATGTATTTCCTTTGGCTGTTTATGTACCTTCTCTTGGACTTTTTTGGCGACACACTGGCCCAATAAAAAGAGTATATTTTAGATGTGAGTAACTCACCATCAATGTCGCCAGTGGGACACGAGAGTACTTTTAGCCCAGTTTTGACCACCTCCCATTTTAGGGGAGAGCGTTTCCACTCTTTGGTCTGATTAATGTTTTTTCCTTGACCTTTGACCCCTCCCCTTTGCACCTACGCCATTCACTAGGGGTTGAATATTACTGTTTATTCTTCCCTGATGCTGCACACAGCAGTACTCCACTCTCTGCTCCTTTCCAATATTCGCCCTTCCTTTGCGTTCACAGCCCCTCTATTTCTGAGTTGTCTACTAAGCACATTCACTTTGTGCCCTCCTGATTGGTCCGCAGCCACCCGTCGATTTGGGGACACAACATTAATTGAGTACACTGTTGTAGTTGTATATTTTTAAGTATGCAGACCCAGAGATTCTGCATGTTATGTATTGATCTATTTTTACTTTTATGACCTGAGATGCAATATGCTCGGGTTTTTGCTGGGCCTGTCTCTTTGAGACTTTCCTTCAGGGAAATGTTTATGACATGATAACCTCCATGGCCAGCGTAAGAGTCGCATTTACGATTATGTTTACTTATGTTTGCTGTTGACCCGGGGCACATTCACTCCATTCCAGTATGGCTGCTGTTATGTTATGTGGACCACACCATTGTGGAGCCACACAGATGGGGGGGGATACACTGTATACCCCTGTGTATGCCTGACGAGATAGTAACGCTGACCCGGAAGTAGAGTGGGGAATAAAAAGGGTCTTGGAGCCGGAAGCCCGGGTCTTTGGCCACTAACAATCCAAAGCGTGTGTGCGAGTCCTTTATTCCTGTGTATGCTGCCCGCACACGTTTCACCCACAACGCTTTCCATGCACACCACGGAGAACGCAACAACTGGCGACGAGAGTGTCTGTTACGTCTTGGACCCGCCGTGACTCACCTCTGCCGGTGCCTCGCCTCCCCTGAAGAGGAGCGCTGCCCTGTGTCATCTGGTGGCGGCCGCCCCGCGGTTAGGGTTGTGCTGAACGGAGTCCCGCCGAGTCTGCGGTCTCCTCCGGTGCCTCCGCCTGCCGCTGCTGCTACCGCGGGTGAGTGAGGCCATACTCCGGAGCCGGTCCCTGCCTTCGCACACGCGAGGGACTCGTCAGCGCACGCTGGAAGCATTCACCGCCGCCTGCCCGCTCTATACTGTGACAGCGCCCCTAGTGGCGTTCTATATGCGGAAACACTCCCGGCTGCTGCTGGCACCAAAATCTTCACTCCCCAGTCCACGTGCTGCCTGGCCCTCCTGCAGTTTTTCTCCGTGTAGCACCACAATAAACGGGACATTCATCAGCCTATATGCCAGGTGCTGTTGTGATTCTTCATTTTTAGTCTCCCCTGGCATGTGCAAGCTGGCAAAGATTCTCTGAGGGTGCACAGTGGATTCTGGCTACAAGGTGTCTGCGGTGCTGTGTGCAGTGGTAACCTGTGGTGCAGGTCTTCGTGGTTCATCAGCTGGTGTTGTGCCCTCTGTGCTCTGGACTGAGTTTTCTTCCCCAATATCCACGGTGCTTTGTCGCACCAGCTCGTCACGGTCCACACCTCCCATGTGCCTGGTGTGTTCTGGTGGTCGCCTGAAAGGGGGTCTGGTCTCTGGAGGGCAAGCAGCGTCCAGCTTCTTCATTTGCCAGTGCACAGGATGGCGACAGTGCCCCCGGTTGAGGCTTTTGTGGTGGATGGTCCGTTGTCAGCGCAGGTGGCCAAATGGAAGGAGTGGTTGGAATGTCTGGAGAACTATTTTGCCGCGGTGGGCCTCAAGCCAGAAAGACAGCGTCCCATGCTCCTGCATCTGGGATGTCCTGCGATCCACAGGCTTGGAAAATCGGTGGTGGAAGCCGGTCCTCCCCACACCTATGCCACGCTCAAAGCTGCTTTAACTGCGCACTTTGAACCTCTGGCTTACCCGGATTACGAACACTTTCTGCTGCGACAAGCGCGTCAACTGCCGGAGGAGTCGGTGGATACATTCTACGCTCGTTTGAAGGAACTGGCGAGCACATGCACCTTGCCTGATACAGAAGACGAAATAAGGGCGCAATTCATCCAGGGGTGTTCGTCCGTAAAGTTGAGAGAAAACGTACTTGAAACGCCTGGAATCTCCATGGCTGATATCCTCACAATGGACCGATCCAAGGAACTGTCGAATGTGCGCGCGGTGTGCAGAAGACTGAATCACCTAGCAAAAGTGTGCCGCTCGGCTGGACGTCAACGACAACAGGGCCGACAGGTCAACGCTGTGGACTCCCCACAAGCGGAGGAGGAGGACGACATGGACGATGATGATGCAGAAGGGGCGGTCCAGGTCGTCCATGCTCTGCAGCCTAACAGATGTCCAAGGCGGAGAGTTCCAAAGTGCAACATCAAGATTGCAGGGCATCCAACTCCGGCACTTATAGACACGGGGGCATCAATAAACATAATGGCTCAGTCCACGCTAAAGTCAATCCCAATACAACCAACCCTGCGGCCAACGTCCATACAAGTGTTTGCGTATAGCTCCACTACACCCCTCACAGTGATAGGGGTCTTCACCACCGAGATTTCCCATGGATCACGCTCCCTTCGCACCAATGTCTACGTCACCCAGGAAGGGTCTCGGATGCTCCTAGGGTGTCGTACAGCAGAACATCTACAGCTCGTGGTCTTCGCTTTTGCTGTGCACTTGGAAGATGTAGAGTTCCTAGTGGAGGAATTTCACTCATTGTTTGACGGCATAGGGTGTCTTAAAGACCACATGGTACGGCTCCACGTAGATCAGTCAATACAGCCGGTTGCCCTTAAGCATCGAAGAGTAGCATTCCACCTAAGGCCAAAAGTTGAGGAGGAGCTGAGGAAGCTGGAGGCCGCTGATATCATTGAGCAAGTGGAAGGTCCCACCCCATGGGTGTCTCCCATCGTGATCGCTCGGAAGCCAAAACAACCAGGCGAGGTCAGGATCTGCGTGGACATGCGCCTGCCCAATTATGCCATTAAAAGAGAACGTTATCTAACACCCACGGTTGACGACATTGTTGCGGAAGTCAGTGGATCACGCTGGTTTTCAAAGATGGACCTACGGGCAGGTTATCATCAACTCCTGTTAGATCCCGAGTCAAGAGCCATAACGACATTCTCCACCCATGTGGGCATGCGCCGCTACAAACGTCTTAGTTTTGGGGTGTCGAGTGCGGCAGAAGTTTTTCAAGACACCATCAGAGGAGTACTGTTTGGTCTCCGAGGGGTCATAAATGTCAGCGATGACATCTTAGTACACGCATCCACCTTGGAGGAGCACATGGTTCGTCTTCGATGCGTCTTCCAGAGGCTACAAGACAGCGGTCTCACCCTGCAGCGCGAGAAATGTGAGTTTCTCAAAACGGAAGTAGCCTTCTTCGGATATCACTTCTCACAACAAGGTGTGTCGCCCGATCCCACGAAGGTTCGTGACATCCAGACCGCACCAGCCCCGACCACAGTGACTGGTGTAAGAAGCTTCCTGGGCATGGTCATGTACTGTGGCCGTTTCATCTGAAATCTAACAAGTCTAACTGCACCACTGCGGGAACTCACAAAGAACACTGCCACGTGGGAATGGGGTCCCGCGCAGGAAAAGGTGTTTCTGGACACAAAACACGCTCTCTCAGCTGAGACCACGCTAGCATATTTTTATCCAGCCCGTGAATCAGAACTATCTGTTGATGCAAGTCCCATAGGACTGGGAGCGGTGCTATCTCAGAAGCAACTGGACGGGGAGTGGGCCCCGGTAGCTTACGCTAGCAGAGCATTGACCGACACGGAGCAGAGATACTCCCATATCGAAAAAGAGGCGATAGCAATCCCTTGGGGGTGTCGACATTTCCATCTATACCTATATGGGCAACCCTTCACGGTCCAAACAGACCACAAGCCGTTGATTCCCCTCTTCATGGGCGTCTTGTCAAAACCCCCACCACGGATCTAGAAATGGATCCTGCAACTTCAGGAATACCAGTTCAAAGTGGTCTATCACCCAGGGACACAAAATCCCGCTGATTTTTTATCCAGACATGCCAGACCAGTAACACAAGAAGAGGAAAGTGAGGCACAGTAGACGGAAGAATATGTCAGACTGGTGGTGGAGCGCTCTCGACCCATCCCGATACGGCTGAACGACATCACAGAAGCAACCAGGCAGGATGACTGCTGTGGGCTGGCAATTTCAGCGATAGGGTCGGGACGGTGGCATTCCCTTCTTGAAAACCTGGCGTGCAGAACTGAAGAGGCCCAAACGGCGCTCAAGGCTCTCCACAATGTCCGCTCCGAGCTGGCCGTATCCCCGGAAGGGTGTCTAATGAGAGGTACTCCTTTGGTCATCCCCAGGTCTCTGCAACAGCGAGTGGTGGACTTGGCTCACATTGCTCACCAGGGAGCAATAAAAACTAAATCACGTCTGCGGAGCACGGTATGGTTTCCAGATCTGGACAGTGTTGTGGAGAGGACCGTCCGATCATGCCCTCTCTGTCAGGCTGTTGGTCCAGCTGAACCACCTGCCCCAATTGTGACGGAAGGCATACCCCCTCACCCTTGGCACAGAGCGAGTGCTGACTTTGGGAGCCTACCGGATGGCAGGCACATACTGGTTGTCATCGACGATTTTTCCAAATATCCCGAGGTGGAGGTGTTAGATTCAATCACAGCAAGCAACACCATACCTCATCTCGAAAAAATAATGGCCACCCATGGTTTGATCAAGGAGCTACGCACTGATAACGGTCCCCCATTCTCTAGCCACGAATTCGCTGAGTACCTCCAATCGAGGGGTGTTCGACACCAGAAGATTACACCTCGTGGCCTCAGGCCCATGGGGAAGCCGAGCGCTTTATGCGCACACTAAACAAAGTCCTGAGAATAGCGGTCGCCCGAGAGCAAAACATGGAATGCGCTTTATACACGTTTGTGAAAGAATACAGACTGACTCCCCACTCAACGACCATGGTCCATATGTAACCAACGGCAGCTGGAAGATGTCTTTCCCCAGGTGACACAATCACCTGACCTACGTGATCAAGTTCCTGAACGACTTCGGAAGCGGCGGACCAAGAACGATCAGGTGTCCAAACGGCGACATGCCAAGAGTCGGTAATTGATGGCAGGCGACCTGGTGTTGGTGAAAAATCGACATCTACTAGGAAAGTTTTCACTCCCGTTCGAACTTGATCCATGGACCATCCAAACACTAAAGGGGACAATGGTCACTGCAAAAAGGGGAGATGAGACAATTACCAGGAACATTTCACATTTTAAGAAGTATCAATGTCCAGTGCCACCAGGCGAGTCCGTCAGTGAGACCCACGCCGAGGATGACTGGCGCCAAACTGGGCCTGTCATATCCTTACCTGGTGCACCTGCTGACCTCCCGTCAGAGACAGCCGGGGCCGGAGACCACAGAGATGGGGTTGTACATCGAGGAGGACGAAGATACCATCTCCGGGCCAATCCTGCGGTGTCGTCTCGACTGAGAGGTTTTGTTATGGACTAAATGTGTCATTCTCTCGAAATAAAAATGGGCTAATCTCTCTCTCCCTCTCTCTCTATCTCTCTCTCTCTCTCTCTCTCTCTCTATATATATATATATATATATATATATATATATCAAGTCGAAAGGTTGCCCCACATGGAAGAGCCACAGCAGGTAGGTTGTAGTTCCAAATATTTATTTCACAAAGGCTGCACACAGATTTCAGGCAAAATGTCATCGTGAAGTTTGCTGCCAGACGCGTTTCGAGTCCTCCTGACCCTTAATCATTGGCAAAAGCACGTAGAACAGGACCGGCAATGTGCAGCTCGATTTAAATGTCTTTGAAACGCCCCAATGGGCGTGGCCACCACTCTGGCCTTATGGTTATTGTAGTTGCACATGATTAAAACTCCAGTGAGTCCGTCCTGAAAATACATGAAAATTGCAGTTTATTATTTACCACAGTGGGATGATGCGATCCTGTCAAAAGCTGCAGCACTATTAATCCTCTGTGATGGACTACCTCCCTTTATCGATGACACTGAATAGCCTCATCTCGGGAACGCCGCGCTAGCAGCGGGGCTTCATCCGCGGCCGGAGCAGGCCGCTACAAACCAAGTCGAAAGGTTGCCCCACATGGAAGAGCCACAGCAGGTAGGTTGTAGTTCCAAATATTTATTTCACAAAGGCTGCACACAGATTTCAGGCAAAATGTCATCGTGAAGTTTGCTGCCAGACGCGTTTCGAGCCCTCCTGACCCTTAATCATTGGCAAAAGCACGTAGAACAGGACTGGCAATGTGCAGCTCGATTTAAATGTCTCTGAAACGCCCCAATGGGCGTGGCCACCACTCTGGCCTTATGGTTATTGTAGTTGCACATGATTAAAACTCCAGTGAGGAGGAGGAGCCAAGCATGGGCTGAAGATGGCCGCGTTGTGAGGGAGCTCCGCCGTCCATCCTCGCCCGCGACTATCCTGACCACTGATCCGCTTCATCCCTCGACAGATCCCGTGACCGGAATACCGACGGACCCCATCCCGCCGGTTCCGGTGTTCGTAGCTCGCCCAACCGCGGAGAAATCGTCCCCGGA
This sequence comes from Triturus cristatus, assembly GCF_964204655.1. Lineage (NCBI taxonomy): Eukaryota > Metazoa > Chordata > Amphibia > Caudata > Salamandridae > Triturus > Triturus cristatus. Next base: position 861,600,918 of record NC_140581.1, read on the forward strand.
AGCCTCGTCCTTCGCCAGGGCCTGAAGCCGGGACGCACAGTGACGAGCCCAGCCGGGCCGTTGGACACCCGGCGGTGGCGCCGCAACTTGTGGGGCCGGCGAAGGGATCCTTGTCCCGAGCGGCCTGGGCGGCGACTGGGCGGACACACGGCAGCAGCAGCGCTGAGGATTGGGGAGCCGAGACTGGGCTCCGGAGCGGCACCGAAACGCTCTGACCGAGGTGAGGCGGGGCGAGCCGGCCGCGAGGGGGAAGATGGCGGCGGCTCGTCCCTAACAAAGGATTACTCCTGCTGTCCCCGCTTCACCGGGACCACTGCTTGCCCTCAGAATTGCCTGGACCTGCACCGGGGCATCCGATCTACGCCCCCACCTGACTGTGACCCCTGGTGAGACGCCCTTGGCCGGCTTCCCTTTTTCACGGCGGTGGCGCGATAGCACGGCGCACCGCCGTGCTCTATTGTCGCGGCCGCTTTGGCCGCGGGGACCTTCTTCCGAGCCCGGCTCGAGGGCCATTGACCTGCTGGCGGTGTCCGCTCCCCCCTGCCCCGGCCTTTGTCATCCTGAGCTAACGGAGCGGGGAGACTCGGCAGGTTGGTGCGGCTCAGTGCAGCCTGAAACGCTTGGTCTCCTACCGTTAGCAGAGACTGTTGTGCTGCCTGCGCCGACGAACTGAATAGGAGGCCCACTCATTTGGGGGGGAGCTCGGCGGAGGCTGTGGAGCTCGTGCTGGATCCCTTCTGGCTTGTTGGTGTCTGACGGTGCCCGGGAAGAACCGCACGGGTACCTGAGCTCGCCCCATTCCTAACGTGGCCTATAACAACACTAAAATTTGACGCAGTTTGGGGCATAGCTTTACGGCCCCCGCCGCACGAGTCGCCAGGGAGTGGGTGCCTAAAGCGTAGCTGAACGCGTGTGTGCCCGAGGTGGCACTTCAAGACTCTCTGGTGATTTTCGCGGGCCGCTCCCGGATTTTCGCGGGCGCTGGTCCGTGGTGGGGGCGACTGTGGCCCAGGACCACACACCGGACACCCTGTTTGTTTGCCTTCGGAATCTGCCACCAGTGCCATGGAACCCGAGGCGCCTGTGTCTGAGTCCCGGTCCCGATCTGGGATGGACCTACCCTGTGGCTATTTTGGTGCGACAGAGTCCAACATCCTGTACACCGGGTCTCAGCAGGATTGGGAGGGTGCGACTCTGAGGAACGTAGCGGAGCGGGAGCCGGGAGCTGCGTTGGGGTACGGGGACCTTCTCGAGGCTCTCGGTGCCCTACACGCCACCTTGATTCACGGCGCCTGGGTGTTGGGGAGCAAGCTCGATGGAGTGACATTGGCGTCGGAGCAGCTGCCACCTGCCTATCCCCAGGTACGCTGGGACTTCTCATGCCGCGCACGGGGGGACAACGTCGTGATCGCCCCGGTGAATAGTGCACGCCTGGACTCTCCGGACAGAATGTCAACGTGCGCTCAGCTGGCGGTGGATCTGGTCGGTACCGATGGTCTTTGGCCTGAGTGGGGGGGGGTGGCCTCGATCCGTGCGTGGCCTCCGATGACCCGGGCAGCCTCCGGGCTATGGTCGCCCGCTCTGGCTGATTCCGCCTTCCTGGGCCTGGTGTGTAGTGTAAATCCTGGATCGGCATTGGGAAAGACGATCTTCCATGGAACTGACTGTATCGATCTTCTGAGCCCTCTACCCTACCGGTGTGTGTTGCTTCCTGAGTTTTATTGGACGCCTCTTTCCCTGGTGACATTGGACATGGCTCTGGGACGTGGGGTAGGCATGGGTGGGTTTTCAAAGAGTGGCCAAGGATGATGCTGACCCTCCAGAGGTGGTCACCTACTAGGCGGGCGGGCTCGGGAGTTGTGTGTTCACACGGTGTAATTGTTGATGTACTAAGTATGCACTGCTCCTTTCTCCTTTCTCGACGGGGTCGATTTGGGGTTCTTTATTGCTTGCTTTATGGGACAACGTATGGTGCAAGAGGGAGAAGTCGGGGGCGTGTTCTGTAGGCCCTCCTCCAGTTTATTAATAGTCTCTCAACCCCCCCCGTCTGGTGGGGGCTCTTTTTCTACTCCCTTTCTCTGTTTCTTCTATATTTCGGGTCTGGTTCCGGGGCGACAGGCACGCTGCTGGGGGGAGGGGCCGTACTCATCTGCAGAGGTGCAGGGTGGGGGGTTGGGGGGGGGGGATTCTTTAGTCTTTCGTCTCCTTTTTCCATGGCCTCTTTTTCTTTTCTTATTCTTTCCTGTCCTTTTCCTGGGATCAGTAGGATAGTATTCCGTTGTTGTCAATCGCTACTGTTTCCGGAGTGCCATAATTTCCGTGGAGTCTCCTGGGTCTTGGGGCAGGGGGTTGCAGACGCAATGGCCGTGTCCTTTCTCTACATCCTTAATTTCCTGTTTCAAGTGCCATTGCTAAGATAGATTGCTGTATATTGTCGACATTTATCGCTCTGCCTGCCATTTATCGTTATCTGGGAAACTGTTTGGCACCTGATCCTTTCATCCTTTCATCATAAAATGTAAACCTTTATTATCCTGATCTCCTACCTGGGCTGTTCAAGATTGGGAGTCTGCTAGCGACGAGATTTTGCTCCCCGAGGTACTGACTGTGATAGCCTTGCTTGCTGTGATTTTCGTGTCTAGCGGCCGGCCCCGGGGGTTGTAGGCCCATATGTGTAATTGATTACGATGTCAATAAAGGTTTCAAAAAAAAAAAAAAAAAAAAAAAAAAAAACTCCAGTGAGTCCGTCCTGAAAATACATGAAAATTGCAGTTTATTATTTACCATAGTGGGATGATGCGATCCTGTCAAAAGCTGCAGCACCATTAATCCTCTGTGATGGACTACCTCCCTTTATCGATGACACTGAATAGCCTCATCTCGGGAACGCCGCGCTAGCAGCGGGGCTTCATCTGCGGCCGGAGCAGGCCGCTACAAACCAAGTCGAAAGGTTGCCCCACATGGAAGAGCCACAGCAGGTAGGTTGTAGTTCCAAATATTTATTTCACAAAGGCTGCACACAGATTTCAGGCAAAATGTCATCGTGAAGTTTGCTGCCAGACGCGTTTCGAGTACTCCTGACCCTTAATCATTGGCAAAAGCACGTAGAACAGGACCGGCAATGTGCAGCTCGATTTAAATGTCTCTGAAACGCCCCAATGGGCGTGGCCACCACTCTGGCCTTATGGTTATTGTAGTTGCACATGATTAAAACTCCAGTGATTAAAAAAATTGTGATATTGTTTGGGCATTAATCCTGGGTGCCCTAGACATGCCCACTGGGGTAAGACATTGATATTTTGGTAGCGCGGCAATACCCACTTGGGATGATTATGGCGAAACTACAGTGACCAGCATTCTCAGCGCACACGCCCACATGGGCGGGATATTTAAATGTGCGCAGGTGGTTCCGCTTCGTTGCTGCTCCCCACTGCCAGTGAACAAGGGCTGGAGAATGCCCGAAACGCGTCTGGCTGTGTGACTTGTGTTTGGAGCACCAGGTGATATGCTCATACTTTCTACAAATATAAGGATTAAGCTTGTCTGCGTGTGGCTTCCTCATTTGGGGCAACTCTTCGTTTTCATGTTTCCGGCCAGCCAAGCCGCGAGGAAGCCCCACCGCTTACCGAGCGGGTCTGCAGCGCCAGGAACAAAGAGGCGCTGCATGAGCAACAAGCCCGCTTTGTGGATGTGATATTGTTTGGGCATTAATCCTGGGTGCCCTAGACATGCCCACTGGGGTAAGACATTGATATTTTGGTAGCGCGGCAATACCCACTTGGGATGATTATGGCGAAACTACAGTGACCAGCATTCTCAGCGCACACGCCCACATGGGCGGGATATTTAAATGTGCGCAGGTGGTTCCGCTTCGTTGCCGCTCCCTACTGCCAGTGAACAAGGGCTGGAGAATGCCCGAAACGCGTCTGGCTGTGTGACTTGTGTTTGGAGCACCAGGCGATATGCTCATACTTTCTACAAATATAAGGATTAAGCTTGTCTGCGTGTGGCTTCCTCATTTGGGGCAACTCTTCGTTTTCATGTTTCTGGCCAGCCAAGCCGCGAGGAAGCCCCACCGCTTACCGAGCGGGTCTGCAGCGCCAGGAACAAAGAGGCGCTGCATGAGCAACAAGCCCGCTTTGTGGATGTGATATGGTTTGGGCATTAATCCTGGGTGCCCTAGACATGCCCACTGGGGTAAGACATTGATATTTTGGTAGCGCGGCAATACCCACTTGGGATGATTATGGCGAAACTACAGTGACCAGCATTCTCAGCGCACACGCCCACATGGGCGGGATATTTAAATGTGCGCAGGTGGTTCCGCTTCATTGCTGCTCCCTACTGCCAGTGAACAAGGGCTGGAGAATGCCCGAAACGCGTCTGGCTGTGTGACTTGTGTTTGGAGCACCAGGCGATATGCTCATAATTTCTACAAATATAAGGATTAAGCTTGTCTGCGTGTGGCTTCCTCATTTGGGGCAACTCTTCGTTTTCATATATATATATATATATATATATATATATATATATATATATATATATATATATCTCGCTCTCCCTCTCTTTTTTTATCTCTTCAGTTGACCTGTGCCCAAACAGTTAGCAGTTTACTCTGATGTTTATTTTGTACCTTTATGATAAAGGAGGAATGTTATGTTATGTGGACCACACCATTGTGGAGCCACACAGGAGGGGGGGGATACACTGTATACCCCTGTGTATGCCTGACGAGATAGTAACGCTGACCCGAAAGTAGAGTGGGGAATAAACAGGGTCTTGGAGCCGGAAGCCCGGGTCTTTGGCCACTAACAATCCGAAGCGTGTGTGCGAGTCCTTTATTCCTGTGTATGCTTCCCGCACACGTTTCACCCACAACGCGTCCCCGCACACCGCAGAGAACGCAACAGCTGCCAAGTACAAGTGAATGCTGTCATTCCGCATATACATTGTCCTTTGTTGATGCCTATTGTACAGCTGTATAAACTTGCACATATTTGTATTGTATCTCATGTGGTCAAGACGGCATGTCAGTCGAAACGCGTAGTGAGATTTTGGATTGAACTACACTTACTGCATCTTTGATTGAGTCCTGAGTGTGCGTCACTTATAGTTTGGATTTGTTGGATTATATATATATCTTTTTTTTTCCAACAGACCCCCAGGGGCATACCATAAAAAGCATGGGGTCCCCTTCCTAAGGCTTATGAAAGCCCTGGGGACCGCCACCTCTCAGGGTCATAGGAACATTATGAGATGTTATCTCCTTTTCTTCTTGTTCCGCCCTGTCTACTAGTGCCTCCTCCACTATGCTGCGTGGAGATGACTTATTTGTCTGTTCACCATGCAAATTGTTTGTATACTGTTGAGAACGTTTATTTTCATAATAGTTTTATCACCCACTACTTATTTGGCCCGTTTGTTTATGAGACCTCCGTAGTGTTGATGATTGTTTTCCTACTTCAATATGGCATCTATACCAGCCCATGTGGCCTCCAAGCTAGTTTTATTATTGCTTTATGCATTCTTTTTTCTTGATGTTATGTTAACATTTCTTATAAAGCGCACATACACCGATTGGTCCCTGGCGCTGACCTAGGATATTGCTGAGCCCCATGTGTTTGGTTGTCTGCAGAATCTAGATATAAGCTTGGGTGAATAGCCAAGTCTTAAGAAGCCTTCTGAATCTAGAGAATTCAGTACAGGTTCTAATGTCCAAGGGAAGAGTGTTCTAAAAGCTGGGTGCCAGTACTGCAAACCTACAACCACCCATTTGTTTCCGTTTATAGGAAGGAATGATTAGGAGGTTCTGGTGGGCGGAGCGCAAGCTCTGAGAGGGTATATATTTTTGAACAAGCCTGGATATGAATTTTGGGCTAGCACCATGCAGGGCCTTGAAAATAAGGCAACCCGTTTTGAATGCACATCTTTGTGGTATGGGAAGCCAATGTAACTTTCTTATAGTAGGGGAGATATGTTCACATCTGGGTTGTTCAGATATCACTCTGGCTGCCTGGTTCTGCACCAACTGCAGTCTTTTAGTAAGATATTGTGGGATGCCGAAATATAAAGAATTTGCATAATCCAGGTGTGATATCACCATGGCTAGGACCACCTGGATCAGAGCTTCCCGGGTCAGTAATCTCCTGATCTTCCTTATCTTCCTCAGCTGAAAGAAACAGGTGGAGGCTACTGATCCTATCTGAGATTTCATAGTGAGATCACTATTGATGATCACCCCCAGACTTTTGGCTGAGGGAGAAGGAGTAGGGGGGGAGCCTAGTTCATTTGGCCAAAAATGATCGTTCCAAGGGTTCAGGGGACCACCTATCAGGATCACTTCAGTTGTATCTGGATTTAGTTTTAATTAGTTATTATTCATCCAGTCACAGATGTGTCGCATTGTTGTCTGGAATTCAGATATCGAATCTCGTGAATTATCGATAGAGAACACCAGTTGCAGATCATTTGCATAGTTGTACGTGCACACCTTCCTGTTTTCCAGGGACCGAAGTACGGGAAGAAGGTGAAGATTAAATAAGTGAGGGGACAATGAGGAGCCCTGGGTTACTCCGGATGTCGTTGCTATTTTTGGTGCGGAAAACTGGGACTGGGACTGGGTACGCTGGGTACGCTCCTCAAGAAATGACTCAATCCAGCTAAGCGCTGCTCCTTTAAGGCCAGCAGCCTTGACACGGTCGATCAGGATACCGTGATCGACCGTGTCGAATGTCGTGGACAGGTCTAACAACACCAAGGCCTGGGAGGAGCCCTTATCGGCTTCCTCTCGAAGTGTGTCCAGTACAGTAAGTATTACTGCCTCAGTTGTATGGGCTGGGCGAAACCCCGCTTGATTTGGATCAAGATTGCAGGAGAGTAGGATCTGCTTCACATGTTTACCCCCACTTTTTACTGGTGTTTCACTGTTTTTCGACTGTAGTCTGGCTGGGACCCTGCTATTCAGGGCCCCAGCCTAGCTTCTTCCTCTCTAAATTGATTGCATGTACATTAGGTACACTCCAGATTGGACTCTGGGGTACCCTCGTGAGTTCCTAGTATATGGTATACTATGTACCCGGGGCATAGGTATCCCAGAGGCCTACCAGGGGCTGAAGCATGTATTGTGCCACCCCTGGAAAGCCCTCTGTTAGACCTGGCACCATTGGCGTGGGTCTCCCTTCCATTTTTTGCTGTTGCCTCATGTGTTTTTGCTGATTATAGATGCTTTGGGCACTGTGCCACTGCTGTTCAGTGCCACAGTGCAAGTGCTTCCTATGGTAAATTGATGTAGGGATTAGTGACTCCATGATTGGCTTGATTGGTTTACTTGTCAGACCCTAGTACAGTGCACTGTGTGTGCCCAGGGCTTGTAACCAATGCTTCTGGTGAGCTTGCAGCACTGATTGTGCCACCCACCGGAGCAGCTTGTAAAGTGTGTCTCAGGTCTGCTATTGCATAGCCTGTGTGCAGTCTGGTACTGCCATGCTGACTGGGCAAGTGCACCCACTTGCCAGTCCCTAAACCTTCCCTTTTATACATATTAGTCACCCCTATGGTAGGCACAAGGGCAGGGTGCATTGTAGGTAAAAGGTAGGACATGCCCTGGTCTGTGTGGACTACCGAGGGCTCAATTCAGTCACCAGGACTGACGTGCACCCCATTCCCAGAGCTGATGAGCTCATTGATCGGTTAGGGGCTGCCCGGTACCTCAGCATGTTTGACTTAACGTCTAGGTACTGTCAGATCGCCTTGACTGATGGGGCTAGAGATAGGTCAGCATTCTCCACACCAGATGGGCACTACCAATTCTGGGTTATGCCCTTTGGGATGAAGAATGCCCCTGCCACCTTTCAGAGGTTGGTCAACCTGGTGTTGGTTGGACTGGATGAGTTCAGTGCCGCCTACCTGATGACATCGCAGTGTTCTGCGCCAGTTAGGAAGAACATCTGCGCCACCTCTGGGAAGTGTTGATGGCACTGCGGAGAGCACGCCTCACGATCAAGGCGAGTAAGTGCCAGATCAGGCAGGGTTCCGTGGTGTACTTGGGACACCAGGTGGGGAGCGGCCAGGTGGCGCCCCTGCAGCCCAAGATTGAAACCATCCTGGCTTGGGAACCCCCCAAAACCCAGACAGAGGTGAGAGCCTTTTTAGGACTCACCGGGTATTACAGGAGGTTTGTCAAGGGGTATGGCAGCATTGTTGCACCCTTGACAGAGCTGACTTCCAGGAAGCAGCCCAAGAGAGTGATTTGGACTGACACCTGTCGGGGAGCTTTTGATGCCCTGAAGACTGCCATGTGCACGGCACCCGTGCTCCTGGCACCCAACTTCTCAAAAGAGTTCATTGTGCAAACAGATGCTTCAGAGCATGGTGTGGGGGCTGTTCAATCACAGATTAATGAAGAGGGCTTAGATCAACCTGTAGCCTTCATCAGTAGGAGGTTACTTCCACGGGAACAGAGGTGGAGTGCAATTGAGCGTGAGGCATTTGCTGTGGTCTGGGCACTGAAGAAGTTGAGACCATACTTGTTTGGGACTCACTTCCGGGTTCAGACAGACCACAGTCCCCTCAGATGGTTGATGCAGATGAGGGGTGAGAATCCAAAGCTGTTGAGGTGGTCCCTATCCCTACAGGGGATAGATTTCACGGCGGAACACTGCCCTGGTACAGAACACGCCAATGCTGATGGTCTGTCCAAACTTTTCCGCCTTAGTGATGAGAACTCCCAGGACGTAGGGTAGTTCTCCCCACATTTCAGCTGGAGGGGACACGTGTTAGACCTGGCACCATTGGCGTGGGTCTCCCTTCCATTTTTTGCTGTTGCCTCATGTGTTTTTGCTAGTTATAGATGCTTTGGGCACTGTGCCACTGCTGTTCAGTGCCACAGTGCAAGTGCTTCCTATGGTAAATTGATGTATGGATTAGTGACTCCATGATTGGCTTGATTGGTTTACTTGTCAGACCCTAGTACAGTGCACTGCGTGTGCCCAGGGCTTGTAACCAATGCTGCTGGTGGGCTTGCAGCACTGATTGTACCACCCACCGGAGCAGCTTGTAAAGTGTGTCTCATGTCTGCCATTGCAGAGCCTGTGTGCAGTCTGGTACTGCCATGCTGACTGGGCAAGTGCACCCACTTGCCAGTCCATAAACCTTTCCTTTTATACATATTAGTCACCCCTATGGTAGGCCCAAGGGCAGGTAAAAGGTAGGACATGCCCTGATGTGTGTGGTATGTCCTAATAGTGAATTACAGCCATTTTCGTTTTTCACTATTGCAAGGCTACCTGTTCTCCATAGGCCAGAATGGGCAGTTTGGTTATTACATTTTATAATCCTAACTGACTCAGGGAACATGGTAGAAATTCGAGTTTAGTATGCCTGAACTCAGAATGATAAAATACATCTTTTAGTGAAGTTGATTTTAACATTCTGTGTTTGAAAATGCCACTTTTAGAAAGTAGTCATTTTCTTGTCTAACCATCCAAACCTGCCTCTGCTAGGTTGTGTATTCCTTGTCTGGAGTTTGAGTGACAGGGCTGGGGGATTCCAGGAGACAGGGAGGGTCATCTCAGTGGTGAATAAAGAGATCTGCATCTAGATGGGAGGGAGGAGTTGCACCTGGGAGTTTGTCGCTCCTGTGTGACCTGCCAAGCAAGTGGCAAGGCAGGTGGAACCACAAAGCCCCCCCTGATACCACTACCTGTGGTGGGGGTTCCCTTTGAGAGGGTTGGGATTGACATTGTCGGTCCCATGGATCCTCAAACTGCATCTGGGACCATGCCACTAGGTTCCCAGAGGCAATACCACTTAGGACCACTACAGCACCTGTGGTGGTACGAGCTCTCTTGGGTGTATTCTCAAGGCTGGGCTTTCCTAAGCAGGTAGTATCTGACAGAGATACAAACTTTATGTCAAGTTACTTAACTGCTATGTGGAAGGAGTGTGGAGTGAATTACAAATTCACCCACAATACAATGGTTTAGTTGAAATATTCAACAAAACCTTAAAGGGCATGACCAAAGGTCTCCCAGAAAAGCTTAGGCGCAGATGGGACATCCTTTTGCCCTGCCTTTTCTTTGCCTACAGGGAGATGCCACAAAAGGAGGTTGATTACAGCCCTTTTGAACTTTTGTTTGGCCATCCTGTTAGGGGTCCTTTGTGTCTGGTGAAGGAGGGATGGGAGTTACCTCTCAAACCCCCTAAGCAGGACATAGTGGACTATGTACTTGGTCTCCGCTCCAGAATGGTTGAGTATATGAAAAAGGCAACTAAAAACCTCGAGGCTAGCCAGGAATTACAAAAGTCCTTGCATGACCAAAAGGCTGTACTGACTGTTTATCAGCCAGGACAGAAAATGTGGGTGTTGGAGCTTGTGGCCCCAGCAGCCCTCCAAGACAAATGGAGTGGCCCCCATACAATTGTTGAACAGAAAGGGGAGGTCACCTATTTGGTAGACTTTGGAACCCCTAGGAGTCCCCACAGGGTGCTTCATGTCAACAGACTTAAACCATATGTTGACAGGGCAGACATGGGCTTGCTCATGGCTACTGATGAAGGACATGAGGAAGAGAGTGACCCACTCCCTGACCTGCTTTCTCAGAACCCTGATGATGGATCAGTTGATGGTGTAGCCTTGGCAGGCAGCCTCACTGTCCAGCAGCAAACCGACTGTAGAAAACTTCTCAGTCAGTACAGACATATGTTTTCCCTGACTCCGAGTCAGACTACCTGGTGCACTCATGAAGTGGACACTGGGGACAGTCTGCCTGTGAAGAATAAGATCTACAGGCAACCTGACCATGTCAGGGACTGTATAAGGACAGAAGTCCAAAAGATGTTGGATTTGGGAGTCATTGAACCCTCAGATAGCCCTTGGGCTAGTCCAGTAGTTTCTGGTACCTAAACCCCACATCAATGATGGCAAGAGAGAGATGAGATTTTGTGTTGACTACTGTGGTCTCAATACAGTCACTAGGACTGATGCCCATTCCATCCCCAGGGCTGATGAGCTGACAGATACTTTGGCCTCAGCCAAGTTTCTAAGCACATTTGACCTGGCTACTGGCAGATCAGGCTAGATGATGATGCAAAGCCAAAGACAGCATTTTCTACCCCTAGTGGGCACTATAAATTTGTGGTAATGCCCTTTGGTTTGAAGAATGCACCTGCCACTTTCCAAAGGTTGGTGAATCAAGTCCTTACAGGCCCGGAAGACTATAGTGCAGCATATCTAGATGATATTGCTGTCTTTAGCTCCACCTGGGAGGATCACCTGGTCTACCTGAGGAATGTTTTGGAGGCCCTGCAAAAAGCAGGCCTAACTATCAAGGCTACTAAGTGCCAGAGAGGGCAGAGTCAGGTTGTATACCTGGGTCACCTTGTAGGTGGAGGCCAGGTTCAACCATTGCAGAACAAAATCCAGACCATAATGGACTGGGCTGCTCCCACTACCCAGACTCAGGTGAGAGCCTTCTTAGGCCTGACTGGGTACTATAGAAGATTTGTCAAGAGGTATGGATCAATAGTGACACCCCTGAATGACTTAACCTCTAACAAAATGCCCAAAAAGGTTCAGTGGACAGTTAGCTGACAAAAGGCATTTGATGACCTGAAGCAGGCCACGTGCACTGCTCCCATTCTGCAAAGTCCTGACTACTCCAAAATGTTCATCGTCCAAACAGATGCATTTGAGTTGGGGGTTCGGGGCTGTACTGTCACAGTTGAATGATGAAGGTCAGGATCAACCAGTAGCTTTCATAAGCAGAAGGTTGACCCCCAGAGAGACACGTTGGTCAGCCATTGAGAGGGAGGCATTTGCTGTGGTTTGGGCTCTGAAGAAGTTGGGGCCATACTTGTTTGGTACTCACTTCCTTGTTCAGACAGACCATAAGCCCCTCTTATGGCTAAAACAGATGAAGGGTGAAAACCCCAAACTTCTCAGGTGGTCCATTTCCCTACAGGGGATGGACTATACAGTGGAACATAGATCTTGGAGTAACCATGCCAATGCAGATGGACTCTCCAGATATTTCCACTTAGCACATGAAGACTCAACTGGTCAAGGTTAGTTTAATGTCCCTGCGTTTGGGGGGGGGGGAGGGTTGTGTAGGAGAGTAGGATCTGCTTCATACGTTTACCCCCACTTTTTGCTGGTGTTTCACTGTTTTTCATCTTTAGTCTGGCTGGGATCCTGCTATTCAGGGCCCCAGCCTACCTGGTTCCTCTCTAAATTGATTGCATGTACATTAGGTACACTCCAGATTTGATTCTGGGGTACCCTTGTGAGTCCCTAGTATATGGTATACTATGTACCTAGGGCATAGGTACCCCAGAGGCCTACCAGGGGCTGAAGCATGTATTGTGCCACCCCTTGAAAGCCCTCAAAATGACACCACAGGTCTGCTAATGCAGCCTGGTTAAGGTGGTGCATGCACCCCTTACCAAGGTATATGTTCACTATACCTCACCTATCACTGCACATAGTAACCTATCAGTCACCCCTATGGCAGGCCTTATCAATCCTGAAGGCTGGCTGCTTAGTTATATGTGAGAGGGTGCCCAGGCATGAGCTGAGCCCCTCTGCAGCCTTCAGAATCACGTCTCCGGGATTGTCAGTGGTGCAGTCTGACCATATACTTTTAAGTGCATTATATCTTAAACGTTTAATGCTAGCTTTGGACTGGCTGCACGGAAACATGTCATGTTTGGTGTCAAACACCTTGGAATCATACCCCCACATCAGTTCTTGATGTGAGGATATGATCCCACCCTTCTAGAGGGAGAGACATGGCAGTACCGGTATACCCAGTAGAAATCTAATAGAGCCCTTGCATCACAAAATGGATGCTGCAGTCACAGACACTGGTCTGGCCTCATGCTGCTGATCGAAAGTCCAGCGGGGGAGGTCTGGACAATAGGTTTCCTTTCACAGGGAGGTGTAACCACCTCCCAACAGGCTTATGTGTATTGGGGCTGGGTGGGAGCACTCTCTGAGTGCTTTGAAGTCCTGCACTGGGTGCACATTTGGTGTCCCTGTGCATAGTCCAGCTCAAACCGGTTCAGGGGCTTCCAGCCCCTGCTCTGGAACGAAACTGGACAAAGGAAATGGGTGTATCCACCCCTCTTTCCAAACCCTCCCATAGGTGGGTCCCCAGAGCTAGTCCAACCCCTTCCTTAGGTATAAGTAAGGAGCCTCTGTAACCAGAACTTTAGATATCCCTGGACAAAACTCTGAAGCAGAATCCTGGACCTTCGACGCTCCACTAAAGACTAGAGGACTGAAGAAATCTCCCTTGGGGTCAAGGAGTGACTCCCCTGCTTGGCAGGCACCAACAAAGCATTTTGCCGGTCTGCATCTCCGAAGCTCCTGCTGGACTCCGAAGTATTTGCTGCCCAGGAAGAGGATTTCCAAACATCTCAGAGGCCGACCGAGTCCCCAGCAAAGCTGAGACCCCCAGTCCTCGTGAGTAGCGTGGAACCGGAACTCCTGGTCACATTGCACTTTACGTGCATTGACTTCTCAACGTCTCTTGAAGTTGTGCTTGGGCTCACTTGTATCCCCTACTTCGAGCACAGAATCCACTGAAGATTGTTGGCCTAGTCACCCCGAGTGACCCGTGGGCTGCCATTTTGTGTTTCGTCTCGAGGTCCCTTCGCGATCCCTGGTCCGTCAACTGGTGGGTCCCTGAGGGGGTAACTTTGATTTTCCTTGGCCTTCTCTGGTTGCTCCTGATGTGCCCCGACTCCCTACCAAATGGTGGGTCCCTCAGACGTTGCTGGTCTGCACTGAAGCATCTTTCCCCTTTCTGCGTGGGTTGCTGTTGCCAAGGCTTGTTGTGTCCAATCCGGGCACCGACATTGCAGCACTTGACATCCTTTATGGGACAGCTCGAATCCAGCTCCTGGTTGTCCTCGACGCCTCCTGGTCCTCGTGGCTGAAGAATCATTCTTCACCTTCTTCAAATGAAATCACCCGACGTCGGTGGGCATCTGCCTATCGCCTTCCTGGTCACTGGCTAGTGACCCAGACTCTGTCCCCTCTGCTTTCAGGTTCTTCTCGACTTTGATCCAGGCTTGGATCTCTTCGGACACTTCGCACCTTCCTGGCAGCAGCACTTCTTTTCCAGCTCCCATTGAAATCGACGACGCGACCCGACACCTTTTGACACCTATGCACCCAGCTTCCCTGGGTGAGGTAGCTCGAGTACTCCGGTGCTGTCATGGGTGCTGACCCTAGAACTTCCTAAGTCCCAAAGGGTTTGGTCCTGAATCATTTGTAAGTGTCCCTAATCTTTAAAAATCTAACCGCGACTTTCCCCATAGAAGCTAATGGCAGCTCGCGGCTGTGTTCACACACTGCACACTGCCCCCGTGGGTCCCCTGTGTCACCTTGGGTGGTTCCTTGGGGTCACAGCGATTCTACAGGCTCTAGGCCTTGTGTCTAGTTAAGTTGTGGTTCTTATACCACTATTTTAGTATATGGTTTGGCTCGCCCCTAGGGCCTGATGTGTATTTGTGCTTGTTACTGTGATATTTGAAGTGTAACTTATGTGTTTTGACCTCTAGCCTCATAAAGAGTCTAGGAGGGTGTGTTTAGAAATAAATACATTTATTTTATATATATACCTGGTGTGGTTGTCTTTCATTTAGCCACTCAAGAGATTATAGACTGGTAAAACAAGCTGCTTTACATTCCTTGAGGACTTAGCCTGAAGGCTGCTCTCCATAGCTACCACTAGGATAGCTTTCAATAAAGATTGTCCTTAACCTATAGCCAATAAGGGGTTGTTTGGACTGGTACAACTAGTGGGCAGCATATACCAGGCCAACTTCTCACAAAGGTAGTCAGACTGTTCAATGAAGGCAAAGAGGCATTTGGCCACATGAGATTCCAATATTTTGGCCAAATAGGGAAGCAGGGAGATGGGTCGGTAATTGGTCAAAATCCCAGGATCCGCACCTGGTTTTTTTAGCAGCGGGACAACCGTTGCTTCTTTGAAAGGTCTCGGGACACAGCCCTGTGCTAGGGAATCGTTGAGAAGTGCCAAGGCGGGTCCAGGGAAGATAGTGAAAACTTATTTTAAAATATGGGTCGGGCAACTGTCAGTAGGTGATCCCGACTTTACTTTAGACAGAAGATCCAGAAAAGTTTGATCGTCTATTGCTGAAAACTGTTCAAGGGAACAGAAGTTTTCCAGCATTAAGGCTGATACCTCAGGAGCAGAGCAGAAAGGAATACTAGTTTTAATTGTAGCAATTTTATCAATAAAAAACGAATTAAGAGAGTCACAAAATGCTTGACAGGTATAGATTTTAATGTAACTCTGTCAAGGTTGGATAGTTCGTTCATGATGGAGAATATTTCTTTAGACCTGTTGGTAGAGCTAAGAATTTTTGAGGAGAAGTAGTTAGCCTTAGCTGAAGAGATTGACTTTTTATACTCTTTAAGTTGGATCAGATAGCTCTCTTTTTTATCTAGGGAATAGCTAGTTCTCCATTTTCTTTCGGATTGACAAAGTGCTAGTCAGGAGAGAACATTCTTTGCGCCTTATGGCGTCTTGCCGAATATATTGTTCTGAGTGGAGCATGTTCATTGCTGGCCGCTGTGAGCCATGCTTAGAGGTTTTCCTCACGTGAATTTATTGACGCCTGGTGGGTTGGGACTGTATTTGCTAATGTGGCATAGAGATGGGTTCTGTTGATATTATTCCAATTCCTAGCCACTGATCTTTTTATACTCGGTGGTTTTACCATAGTCATGTCCTTAATAGTGAACTGAATTAAGAAGTGATCAGACCATATAGAGGGAGGGACAGTCAGTGCGGACACTGTGGTGTTAGCTGTCCACACCGGATCCAGCATGTGTCCCCTCATTCTTTATGAGTGAATATTCCCATAGTCCTTACAGACAAACCGTCATATAGCATTTTCTATATCGATGTTTCGGCAGACTGGGATTTCACCCGTATTGTATTTTATTTTGTTCGTTTTTACTCAACTTCACTCCAAGATGGCCCCCATCTTTATTTAAGAACTACACGTTCACGTAGATGTGCCCCCTCCCCCCACTCGAGCGTGAGTAACCTCAACATGGCCGCATTCCTGACACCGCCAAGTTTGACTTTTCAGGCTATGCAACCTGTGGTCAGGTGCTGCTTATTGGGTAATCATCCAACCCCATTCCTTCTAGATATAAGGGCAGGCTATTTCACCACTTCCATGCCCGCCACGGTGAACCACGAATGACCTTGATGGCGTTTCTCTGATTCCTGATGAAACTCTGCTTTATTCCTGTGAGTATTCTGTCACCCAGATGTTGCGCACCCCAAGGGAGGATATCTTCCACACCGCACTTAACATTTAGGTCTGGGAGTTATTTTTGCTGCTGTCCATATCGTACGAGTGACTGGATCCTTTCTGTATGTATTTTTAGATTTTGCATTAAGGCTTCAACCTTGATACTGTGGACCCACGGCAATTGGAGTCTGTTTTGAATAGCACGCTTTCAGGTATAAACGGCCCACCGTTCTTATTTGGGAACGATATTCCACTCTTCATTTCTTAGGTTCCCCAATTTCTACCTTGGGGACCCCTGACCCTTACATACTCTTTTTATTCTTTTCAGGGGCGAATCACGTTGATAATTGCATCTTATTTCACCAAAGCGCCAATAACTAGAGGACGGGTTCCGGGACTACTATCTTGAGTTTTGTCCCACGCGACCCGCAGTTTTTAAATTTGTAAGTGAGACAACATCTTGTTGTTTTTGGGGCTTATATTTCCCATATTGGGGGTGAGTGACTGACATCTTGCATTTGTTCCTTAGTTTCTATTCAAGTCCGTGATCTTTACCTACTTAATCTATTGGCTGTGAACTGGGACTACCCTTGTGAGTCCGTATGTAGGTATTTAAGTGGATCACCTTTTTTACTATATTGTAATGTGAAGGGGCATCTATAGTTATGCTCACTCCGTTTTTTCATATTCTAGTTTGTATTACACCACTAGCCTAAAGACTACATCTATGGGTTGGCTACTCTAGGGGACCTTGTGCGGTTTCATTCTGAAAGTAGACCTGTCATTCCTTATTACTATACATCCTTCTAAATTTTCGACTTTGGTGAGAGAGGTTTCTAACCCCTTAATTATTTTCACAGAATTGACTTCTACCTTTGTGATAGTCTGCATGAACGCAGGGGTATTTGCAGAACGCCTTAGATCCTTATTCTCCTTTTGGGAACCACAATGCCCTTGGAAAGTATGTTGACTTGCTTCTATGTTATATCTTCACTGTTTGTTTCTTTATCTATTTTTTCCTTTTCATCAGAGATCTTCTTCCAATCTCTGGGTGTCTATAAATCTTTCAAAATCCACATATATGGTGGTGGTGTTCTACTTCTATTTTGCACTATTTCAGTTACATAGGACCCACGGTTCAGTTATCTTGCTCCTTCATTTTTAATCATATTAGAATGTAAATACCTTTAAATCATTTACAGATTTATTCATTATGCTTTGTTTGTTCCGACAGAGTTGTGTGTGCATACTGTACAGAGCCCGGTGCATTATAATTCATGGTTCTTTTATACACAATTAACTACATAATGTTATTCTGACTCTTGAACAACTCATGAATTCAATGCCCTGATGAAGGATGTTTCAAGTACATGGTACTTCCGAAACGCGCGTCGGCGCATTTCTTCTTGTTTTTGTATTTTGTATTCTGTACATGGTGGTTAGTTGTAATTGTGTTCTTAGCTTGCGTTTATTGTAACAGTGTTTGTTTTCATTATATGTCCTTTTTTTGGTTCACTTTTGTTCTATGTGGAGACATGAACTGAGATTGTATGGTCCTCTCTCCATTAGACTAGGGATCTCATGTACAATATGAATTCTATATAAAACCAATGAATGTTATGTGGATTGTATATTTATGTGACAAAAAAATGTTTTGAGAAAAAAAAGATTTTTTAAATCTTTTGATAATAAATAAAGTAAATTATCTCTCTGTGGGACACTGTTTATTGTTGATTCTTTACAGATCTGTTAAAATAATTTGATAAGGGTTAGATGTGTGTATATTGTTGACCGCCACTTCTCATTGCATTGCTTTTTATGTATGTGGGGGCTGCCCACATGCCCCTGCGTCCCAGGTACCACCACCTCCACAGGGTAAATATTTACCCTGTAAGTGATTAGATGTGTGTATAGATCTAGGAATCCCTGAGTGGGTATTTAGAAACTTGTATTGGTATGTCAATGGTTTCAGATATGGCACTCTGTATTTTACAGTGAGTGATGAAAGGTTATACTAGTGTAGGATGAGGTGTATCTGATTGTCACGTGGATGATGTCATCAGTGATGTTATCAGTGATGTCACTGACCATGTCATGAATGATGTAATATGTGACATCATCAGCAGTGGATTGCGGGTGTGCGAGATGTAGTTAGTACAACTAACTATATCGGAGGAATTTCAATGGTTTTGTATGAGTGAAATGTCCAGCTAACTATAACACCCCTAAAACCTATGTTTTTTTCAGTGAATTTCTAAGGTTTTTAAATGCTAATTCCTAACTATATCAGGCCTGAAACCTATGTTTTTTTCAGTGAATTTCAAAGGTTTTTTAAATGCTAATTCCTAACTATATCAAGCCTGAAACCTATGGTTTTTTTAGTGAATTTCAAACGTTTTTTAAATGCTAATTCCTAACTATATCAGGCCTGAAACCTATGGTTTTTTCAGTGAATTTCAAAGGTTTTGTAAATGAAAATTGCTAATGTATTAATTGTTATACTGATTTTTTTGATACTGATTTACTAAATTTTTTAAACTATTTATTTTTAGATATTTTATTTTTTTAGTTACATTATAATTACATTATACATTACAATACAAAATATACTTTCTCAGAATGAATTACTTTAGTTTAAATACTTTGCAAATAGGCAATAGAATTTTAAGTACAGTAGTTACCGTTGTTGCAATGGGCAACACAATTTCAAACACAATGCAACATTGAGCTCAATGTGAATTTCTAGTCAAATGCAATTAGTTACTTTATGGATTACTTTTCTAACCACAGGACTGGATCCTAGATTCAGTCCTTGGACATCTCCTGTTGAGTAAAAGCGTTTTGGTTACAGTAGTGATTTTTAAGGAATATTATTGTATTTTAAAAGTTGACACTTCGAAATTTTTTCACATAGAATCACCAATGTTATCCTATGGCAGAAAATTCACTTAGCAGGTAAGTAGTGTTATCGTTACTTTTTCTTACTCAGTGGTGGATCCTGGATCCAGCACTGGTGCATCTCCTGTAAAGAGTTGAAAGAATGTGTTTAAGTCATACAGACGATTTTTTAGGAATATTTTTAGTTTGTGAAAATAGACAGAAACTTTTCTGCTGAAAACCACACAATGGATTCCTCTGGAAGGAAATACAAGTTACTGGTAAGTACGCTTAGAATTACTTTTCAGGGTCAGTGCTGGGCTAAAAGATGCAGCACTGGGTTCTCTCCTGATAACAGGTGAGTAAATCGGAATTCGTAGTTCGGCTGATTTTAGAGGAATATTTGTACGTTTCAAAAATCGACACTTAGAAACTATCTTGCTGAAAACCACACAATGGATTCCTACGGAAGGAAATACAAGTTACTGGTAAGTACGCTTAGAATTACTTTTCAGGGTCAGTGCTGGGCTAAAAGATGCAGCACTGGGTTTTCTCCTGATAACAGGTGAGTAAATCGGAATTCGTAGTCTGGCTGATTTTAGAGGAATATTTGTATGTTTCAAAAATCGACACTGAGAAACTTTTCTGCTGAAAACCACACAATGGATTCCTACGGAAGGAAATACAAGTTACTAGTAAGTACGCTTAGAATTACTTTTCAGGGTCAGTGCTGGGCTAAAAGATGCAGCACTGGGTTCTCTCCTGATAACAGGTGAGTAAATCAGAATTCGTAGTTCGGCTGATTTTAGAGGAATATTTGTACGTTTCAAAAATCGACACTTAGAAACTATCTTGCTGAAAACCACACAATGGATTCCTATGGAAGGAAATACAAGTTACTGGTAAGTACGCTTAGAATTACTTTTCAGAGTCAGTACTGGGCTAAAAGATGCAGCACTGGGTTCTCTCCTGATAACAGGTGAGTAAATCGGAATTCGTAGCTTGGCTGATTTTAGAGGAATATTTGTACAATGGTGAAGGAAGGGGGCGGGGCCTGAGGTGATGTGTGTAAACACGCCCTGTGACGCGTTTTAAGTTGGGGAATTAATTCCTCTTCAATCCTGCGGTCCCCTGGGGGCCAACTAGCCCACCAGGTACATACAGTATGCGCCAGGGAGCTGCGTTGCAGAGAGGTGTGCAGAGGCCATGCCCCTTTTTACAACACTCTGCAACGCAGCTCCGTGGCACTTACTGGAGGTACCTGGTGGGCTAGTTGGCCCCTAGGGGACCTCTGGATTGAAGAGGAATTAATTCCCCAACTTAAAACGCGCCACAGGGTGTGTTTCCACACACATCACCTCAGGCCCCGCCCCCTACCTTCACCACTGTGCAAACACGCCCCGTGGCATGTTTTAAGTTGGGGGATTAAGTCCCCTTGAATCCTGAGGTCCCCTGGCGGCCAACTAGCCCACCAGGTACCTCCAGTATGCACCAGGGAGCTGCGTTGCAGAGAGGTGTTCAGAAGCCACGCCCCTTTTTACAACACTCTGCAGTGCAGCTCCGTGGCACTTAGTGGAGGTACCCGGTGGGCTAGTAGCCCCCTAGGGGACCTCTGGATTGAAGAGGAATGAATTCCCCAACTTAAAACATGCCACAGGGCGTGTTTGCCCACATATCACCTCAGGCCCCGCCCCCTACCTTCACCACTGTGCAAATGTGCCCCATGGCGCGTTTAAGTTGGGGGATTAAGTCCCCTTGAATCCTGAGGTCCCCTGGCAGCCAACTAGCCCACCAGGTACCTCCAGTAAGCGCCACGGAGCTGCGTTGCAGAGGGGTGTAAAAAGGGGCATGGCCTCATTACACCCCTCTGCAATGCAGCCCCCTGGCGCATACGGGAGGATCCTGGTGGGCTAGTTGGCCCCCAGGGACCCCCAGTATTCAAGGGGAATTAGTTCCCCCTATGCAAACGCGCCAGGGGGTGCGTTTGCAGAGTGGTGCAAGGAGGGGGCGTGGCCTCTGACCCGATCCCGTTTTTTTATTTTTTAAGAAGGGGGGCTGTGTAGCCCCCCTTCTTTTTCTAATTTATTGGCCCTAGGGACCCCATCCTCCAGGGCCTCCCCCAATTTTTTTTAAAAATATATAAAAATCGGGAAGGGGGCTGTGTGGCCCCCCTTACGAGGCCATAATTTGCCCCGGGGACCCCATCCCCCGGGGCATGGCTCTTTTTAAAAAAAAAAAATATTTTGGAGGGTGGCAGCCTTGCCCCTCTCCTGTGGCCACTTATGGCCCCGGGGACCCCATCCCTGGGGGCCGTTTCTTTTTTTTGTTTTTTGTTAGGAGTGGGCCGCATGGCCCCCCTCAAAGGCCACTACTAGACCCGGAGACCCCATCCCCCAGGGCAGGCCCTCTTCGTTGGGGGCAGTGGGTGGTCCCCAAATTCCCCACGGTCCCAGCCGGCTCCCCACGCCCTGTGGGAGCCGGCATTGCTTTTCCACATGGGGAGCAGCTAACATGCTGCTCCCCCTGTGGAAAAGCAATCTGCTTTCCTTTTTGGAAGAGAGATCAGGTTTCCTGCTCTCTCTTCCAAATAGGAAAGCAGTTTGCAATGACAGGGTGGGAGCCGCGAGGCTCCCGCCCTGTCATTGCAAACTACAGTGCCCCAGGGGTGGGCACCCCAGGACACTGCAGGAGCCGGCCCTGGGGGAAATGGCGGTCCCCAGGGCCTAGACAAGGCTTCAGGAGGGGGCCGCGTGGCCCCCCTCCCACATTTTGAAGAAGCCCCAGGGTGGCGGTCCCTGGGGCTGGGGGGGCCTGAGAGCCCTCACTCAATTTTATTAAGCCCCGGGGGGTGGAAGTCCCCGGGGCTGGGGGGGCCTGAGAGCCCCCCACCCAATATTAATAAGCCCCGGGTGGTGGCGGTCCCCAGGGCAGTGTGGGGAGATTGGGACCCCCCACCCTATTTTTTGAAAATGCCCCTGGGATTTGGCCCCCCCGGGGGCCAATTACCAAAGAAGCGCGGGAGCCCGTGCTTCATTTTTTTTATTTTCGGCCGAAATTTGCCCTGGGTGCGCGAATCTCGCTGATTTAAATAAAAAAAAACCTTTTTTTGGCCTTGGGCTCCTTGTGGGACCCCCTGAGAAGGCCTAGGGGGTCAGTGTGTTTGTACTCTGCCCCCTTTTTGCGTTTTTCACGTTCCTTTTGCTGATTTCTTGTGCCTCGGTTCTACCGAGGCACAAGATGGCTGCCAACACTTCCTGATTTGGAGTGTTGACAGCCAATTAGAATACAGCTCATGCACGGCAGGGTGCGCTTAGGGTACGCGGACCCTCCGAGGCCATAGATATATATGTACTTTTAAATGTCATTTTCTCAGGAACTACTGAACGGATTTACACCATTTAAGCAAAAGGAACGAGTCTGAACTATGGACTACCTCTTTGCCAAATTTGGTGTAATTCCGTTCAGCAGTTCGGGCTGTAGCTGCGGCTAAAGGTCCTATGGGAAATGGCATGGCGAAAACGCGTTTTGGGACCCCCTTTTGTCTCGACCCCCGATTGACAAATCACTGTGAAACTTTCAGGATAGGAGCGGACCGGAGCTGGCCAAAAGTTTAGAAAATTTCGCGTAGATTCGTCAATCGGCGCCAAAGTTATTCCAAATAGAATGTTGTGGATTTCCTAAGGAAAATAGGTCCTAACTATATCTACCTACTGGCGACCGGCTGTAGGTAATATTTGTGTGTGTGTATACATATATATATATATATATATATATATATATATATATATATATATATATATACATAGTCGCAAGGCCAGTAACGGGTGCACTCCACAGGATATGTTAAATAATTGATTTATCAGGCTAGATCACATATCAGTATATATATATACAACCTACTGGGAGTTGCCAGTAGGTAGGTATAGTTAGGACCTAGTTTACATAGGAAAATCATTTTTGACTTGCCTATAACTTTGGCGTAATTTGGCTAATCTTCATTACATTTTCCCCCAAAAAAGTGCCAAGGTCGGTTCTGGTTGTCATGGAAAGTTTGGGGGTGATCTGGGCAGTCGGGACCGAGAATATGGGGAGTGAAATAAGGTTGCAACTGTAATGTTTATTCCCATAGAAACCTTTAGCCACACCTCCAGCCCGAACTGCTGAATGGACTTACACCAAATTTGGCAGGGAGGTAGATGTTGGTTCAAGGGAGTGTCTTTTGCCTATTTGGTGTAAATCTGTTCAGTAGTTCTTGAGAAATGTAAGCTCAACATTATAATGATTTCTCTGGTCGCGGATATTTGCGACGGTTTCACAAATAATCACAAATGCATGTGCCAGCGGGAATGCTCAGATTGGCTGAAAGGAACCTGATTAGAAAGTTGTGGCTGCAATTTTATTGATCGGGAACGGTTCCCAGGGCTGAACATTTCAGGAAAAGCTTACATCAGGGTGCAAGTACTTAAACCCCCTGTTTTAGGAATGGGGGTGTTAGTGACACAAGTTAGGTGTCCATATTTGCACGCACTTACAGACTCACTTAGAGAGTGATGCACCCATGTACAGACCCACTCAGATACTCATACACCCAGTAACAGACCCAGTGTGAGACTTTTGGTTCCACTGACACACTCACTGATAGTGAGACCCACTCAGACACCTATGCACCAGCTCATAGATCAAGTCACAGGCTCATGTACCCATTCACATAAGCAGTAAGAAACTCATACACCCACTAACAGACCTATTCAGACACTCATGCACCCACTCGGAGACCCACTCAGACACTAAGTCAGAGACTCACTCAGACATTCATGCATTGACTCACAGACCCACTGAGAGACTTACAATTCTACTCAAACACCCACTGAGACATTGATTGACTCAGTCACAGATTCAGTCTGAGAATCACGTACGTACTCACAGAGCCACTGAGAGACATACACTTCTGATAGAGAGATGTACTCAGAGACTTATGCAGGTAGTGACACACTTACTGAAAGACTCATGAGTCTACTCTGATATCCACCCATAAATTTATATATGCAGTGACAGGCCCACTCAGAGACTTATGCATGCACTCACATAACCGAGTGAATCATTAATACAGACTGTTATAGAGATATAGAGATACTGATAAATGTTTTTAGAGAGTTAATTACATAGTGATTTATCTAGTGTGATGGTTAGAATTCGTAAGACAGTTATATTTGTTGAATGTGGCAGTGGCTATTGAATTGCTGCTTTTGCTTTGCATTTTTACGACATATGCGCAGGGATCGCGATTTCCGACGTCATCGCGATCTCCGGCATCACTGTGAAAACAAAAAATAGGTTTTAGAGATGGTTTTTATAGAAACTTTCTAGTAAAACATGATTTTAGAGAATACTGTAAGAAACCCCTAGTGTGTCAAATACTGTAATATGTGTGAATATATGTTTTTTAGATTTTATGGAAAAGGCGTGATCTCCGCAGTTAACAACATTATTGCGAATAACTGCAAAAACAGAAAATAGGTCTTAAAGATGGTTTTTAAAGAAACATTGGTCAAAATTATGAGTTTAAACATGCTTTGAAAGAAGTAAGTCTATAGTAATATGTGTAGTGCAATGTTTATAATGTATTTTTTTACATATTGTTTTTGGATGTGTTGGTGGTCATTGAACGTCTGCTTTTGTTTTCTCTTTTCAAAACATATGCGAGATGTCATTGCAAAGATTGCAAAAACAAAACCATTTAGAAAAAAAGTCACAATATTTTGGGTACAAGGGTGGCTCTGACAAGAGCCATTGCATTGGTTGTGTGTATATGGCTACTACACCTAAGACCGGATGCAAAGTTTCAGGTAACTTAGAAACACCCTGTTGCCTTCATCTGTAAAGTGCACTCCATCATTTCTATAAATTCCATGCATGTCAAAATGCAGATTGTTGTTATAGATACAGCAATGGTCTCTGAGGAAAGCAGAAACAGTTTTATCAACATGTTACCTGGCTTTGTGAATCTGAGGACAGAATTGATTTGACCGCTTCCATTTCTGTCTGTGGCATATATCAGAGTACAACAAGACAGTGTGAGGGAAATGCGACATCAGTTCTGCAAAGGTTTCTTTCATTAGGATTTCCAGCCGTACCCCAGTCAATGTGCCTAGGTTATTGCCACCACTGTGCACACTCATGAGGTAAGGAGCTTGGGAATCCACAATGGATTTAACCAATGTCAGCAACTGATGAAACTTTAACCCTCTCTGGCCGAACCAAGTAATCTGCACATTTGGCAAACCCAAGTCCCTGTCAATACCTCTCTTTCTTGCAGCCTCTTTAGCCCAGTAGATATAGCTGTGGCCCACAATCCATTCTCTAAGCATTTTGAAGTGAAGGAGCAATAGTAGTCAGGAGAAACCTGAGTTGAATGAGGTAGTTTTCCAAAGGAAAAGAAATTAAAATGGAGGTGTTTAAAAATAAAAATAAAGATATATTTCATTAGATGCTGCCAGCATGAAAGTGAATAAAATTAGGTAGTGTGTTGGATGCCTTAGCAAGAGGTCTTATTATTGGCTGTTATTTAAAAAAAAAAAATTGAAAACAGACATGGATATGCTTTTGAATCTGTGGAGTAAAGCACACCTGCTGTCTCTTATTTGGAAGTAGCATATTCCTTCTAGAATGTGCTGTGAACTTGTGACCTATTGGCTCCACCGGGTTGCTAAGTACAATGAGCTAAGAGTATATTGGGGAGGAAGGGTAATAAAGAGACAGAATTTTTTTTTTTTAAAGTTGGGGAGTGATGACACAATTTAAGTAATGGCAAGCTTTAATTTCCAACTCAGGACTATGTAATAAACTGTTGTGTAGTGTTAACATTTTTAAAAATGAAGCTACATATAGGTTTGAACTACCGTTTTTTGTCGCAATTTCTTTGCGATCATCGCGAATACATCACGAACACATATAGATAGCAATCTCTTTTTGAGAGAGAGGGAAAGGGTTAACAGATACTAACAACTCAGAAGCAGAGATAGTTTAGTCTAAAATGAAATACATGATTTAATTTGCTGCCTTTCTCATTATCACGGAGTGCAAAGTTGAAGAGGTTGCCATTTTATGGTTGCTTTGTATTAGAGCGGTCTACCATTCTTGTGCTTAGTTTTTACAAATCCTAACAGTGGCAAAACTATTCACAAAGAGCTAAAACAATAATATAATCTACAAACAGTTCACTGGTATGTACATACCTTTTTAATCCTTTATAAAAATTACATTAGAAATGAAGATGTATATGGGTGCTTGATAAAAAAGAGTATCACAGTGATATGAAAAAATATATCAGATGAACTGCATCTAGTAGAGGGTATGTGTTTAAGAGGTCAGTGGAGAATGTTTTGGGAAGTAAGAGAAACATGAATTAGTGCCTCTTTATATTTTATTGAAAAATAATAGTATAGTGGAAAGTTGCCATGAGGAACTAAGAATGTTTTGAATGTCTAAACATCATGTGCAGAATAGAAACACCTGTTATTTGAATTCTGGGAGTTGTATTACTTTTAGTGACATTATTAAACAGCAGTAGTGTAGCCACAAATAAAAGATGGCAACATTTTGTCCACATGTTTTCCACCTGTATAAGAAAGAAGTAATACTTGTTAGGTATATATTGGTAAGTGTTTGTCAATGTGTTTTTTAACTTATATGACCGCTTTGCATATGCTTAGATGGTGAGGTATGGTTCTTGTGGGTGCACATAGCTATATATACGGTGGGACTTTTGAGTTTACTTTAAGATGCAGAGAGTTATATATTTTCGGAAATATGACTTGACGGTATTTATCCATTAAGAAATTGCATATGTTTACATGGTGATCTAGGTTCAGTAAGGCTGATGAAAATTTCATGTATATGGGGAGGGTGGTGTTTTTTCTTAAAACATGGTTTATTTAAAATTGAGGAGGATTAATAGTGCAGAATGCCTTGAGAGTTCTTGTGCTAGCTTCATTTGGAGTGTAACTTTTGTTTGAGAAATGCTTAATATATGTTTTAGAAGCAGAAGAAGTATTTAAGAAATGATATAGGTATGTCATTAACAAAAGGTTTTGTGCTTTGAAAAATGTTGTTTTCCGTTTTAGAAATTTACTGATAAATGTGCACGCTCAGTAACAAAGCAATGTATGCTCCTAGAGAGCCATGTATGCAATTATATATCAAGTGTGATATCTAGACTTCATCCACAAATAGCTCAGTAGAAAAGCATACATACAGTAAAACAGGTAGTTTGATACTGACAGAAGGAGATAACCAATGAGTCAGAGAAATAGTCACAACTGTTATGTATCTAACAACAATGAAGATACTTTCACAGTCAGTCAGTATACAGGCACTCATTCAATCACCCAGCCACTAGTCAGGCAGTCATCATGTAAGTGATTCACTATCCATGAATTTATTCAATTAACTAGACACTACACATGTACTCTTGGAATGAGGCAGGTAGAAATTATGTAGTCATTGAACCATGCAGTCACTACCTATACATTCATCTAATCACCCAGATACTAACCATTTACCTATGCAATTAAAAAGGCTGTAACTATGAAGTCATTATAACACTTGCGCAGAACCTATGCTGTCAACTAAACACCCACTTACAACCCATGCAGTCAATAAAATACCGAGGCACATACATGTACTCATGCAAACACTCAGGCACTACTTATGCACTTATCTATTTACATAGAGAGTACCATTGCAGTAAACCTTTCTTCCATCCAGTACCTTGGCACTCATTTAATTACCGAGGCCATACTCTTGCACTAATACATTTACCCAAGCAGTACACTTACTTTCATCCAATCTCTCAAGCTTGAACAATGAAGTCATGCAATAACTCAGATACTAGTCATGCACTAATCTAATCAGCCAGGCCAGCTGCGACACGTAACAGTGGTGGGGCCGTGTAAGGGGGGATTCCGAGGGACGATGCATAGGGAAAATTAATTATTTATTTAATTTTCCCTTGACATCGTCCCTCGAATCCCCCTAACATGGCCCCACTGCTGTTACCTGCACGGACCGCAGCTGAGCCAGGCACTACTTATGCACTCATTCAATTATCCAGGCACTACCCATGTAGTTATATAAACACCCATGCACTATCTGTTCACTGAACCAAAAACACATGGGCAGCAGCCATGTAGTCATCCAGTCACTGAAACACTGCTCATGCACTTATCCAATCTGCTAGGTGCTATGCATGTGCTTAAACAATCATGTATGCACTATTCATACACTCTATAAATCACCTATAAATTATCTATGCACACCTGCAATCATCCAGGCACTAGAGTTGCACTCATTTAATCATCCAACCACTATCTATGCATGTATTGAATTATTCAGCCATTAGTCATGCACTTATCTAATCATGCAGGCACTACTCATGCACTCATTAAAACACCCAGAGAGTAGTGATATACTCATGCAAACACGCAGGCAGTAACTATGCAGATATGGAACGACCGATGGAGTTCTTATATACTCAGGGAATTTTCCAGGCACTACCTGTATCCTCAGAGATTCACCTAGGCACCACATATACCAGTGAGACAGTGGTAGAGAGGCACTCAAATAGCTCTTATGCTGTGTTTTAGGATTTACAGTATTGAGACACTGTCTGTACTTCCATTTGGCTGGGCCATGCTGCATCACTTTCAAAGCACAGGGATGAGTCATATTTAGAACAATATGACAGATCCCTATGCTCTTCCTTGTGCTGGCACACAACTGGCAGCTATGCGCCAATGGAGGCACCCTTGCATTAGACCTCCTGGCCGGCCTATAGTATCTTCAAGGGGTAGTGTGGCCAAGCATATATCGAAATACATAGACCATTTCTTGAGGGAGTATGTGACTTGGCTTGATAGTTACATCAAAGACACTAAGGATTTCCTCAAAAGAATTGACAACCTGGAATGGGATGCAGATTCCCTTTTCATTACATTAGATGTGCACAGCCTCTATACCATCATTAATCACCAACAGGGTCTGGAGGTGTGCAAATACTATCTAGGGACCAGACCTATCAGATTCCGCGAACATACTCAGATGCTGCTGGATATGATAGAGTACTGTTTGACAAATAACATCTTTTTATTCAACGGTACTCTGTTCCGGCAGGTGAACAGTACGGCCATGGGATCATGTTTTGCTGCCAGTTTTGCTAATCTTTTTATGGGAAGCTGGGAGGAAAACATCCGATCCAATCCGTCTTTCCAACTAGATCTTCAACACGTGTCGATGTGCCTTCGCTACATCGACAATTTGTTCATTGTGTGGAAGGGATCTGAGGAAGGGGCACATGAGTTTATTAGGAAACTTAATGTGAATGATCGTAACATTGTTCTAAGCGGCAACATCAGCAGAACAGAGGTTGAATATCTTGATGTCAAACTTAAGGTGAAGCACAACAGGGTTCACACATCTTTATATCGCAAAACCATGACAGGCAACAGTGTCCTGCATGCCCTCAGCAGTCATCATGATACCCTCAAGTAGAGTATCCCCTACGGAGAACTGCTGAGGGCTAAGAGGAACTGCAATACTGAGGAAGCGTACTTACTGGAAAGCACCAACATCACTGAGAGGTTCAGAGAGAGGGGCTACCCGACCTGGGTGCTCAAAAAGGCAATCACAAGAGCAGGGACGATAGAGGGGGCACAGACCATCACTGACAAACCTTCTACTGAAGAAATGGATGATAATGTTTCTAGAATGATCTTGACTTTCAGTTCAGGTGCCAAAGCGATCAAACGGATTGTCACGAAAAACTGGGACATCCTGAAAAGTGACAATGTCATTGGAGGGTTCATCCCAGATAGACCCAGCATAACATACCGGAGGGGCACCACCTATCCCACCAATAATTTGCAGGGCCTCAAGGGTTTTAACCCCTGCAGCCATTGCAAAGCATGTCATAACAGCAGATTCCACAAACAGGTGAATCACAATGGAGTGAGTAAAGATATAACTCAATTTCTTACATGCAGCTCAACGTTCGTGATATATGCCATAGAATGCACCTGCAAACTATGGTATATAGGCAGTACTACCTGCATGGCTAAAAAGTGCATTTTGGACCATAGCAGAGCCATTACCAACTTTGACCCCAAATATCCTGTAGCACGCCATTTTAGGGAATAACACTTCTCCAACACCAGGGAGATGTGTTTCATCATTCTGGAACAAGTAGATAAAAATCCTAGGTGCGGCAACAGGGTTTTAAAGCTCAGACAGAGGGAGTACAAACTGATTATTGATTTTCAGATTAAGACCCCAGGGGGTTTGAACCAGGAGGAAGAACTGTCTATACATTTGAAAGACTAACTCCTTTCCCTCAGCTGTGATCCTCATCCTTTCTCATTCTGTAAACTAGTGCCCTAGAGATGACACCTTGAGATTAGACATGTTATTAGATATGTTATTACAGGGTTGTGTGAATCTGTTTTTAATCACTGTTTTCTCTTTTTGTTTTTATTCACAGGAGGAAAGGAAGGAGGCTCACTCACCAGCACGGGCTTCCTACCCTTTCCCTCTTTCCACGAACACGGGAAAATTCTGGGTCATTTCGGCAACCTTCAGTTTTAAGATGGTACTGTACACTGACGTTTGATTGACATTCTTAGTCATTCCTGTCCTTACCAGCCCACTTTATGTACCAACTACACAGTACCGCAGTATCCAGGAGGTGCAGAGGCACACTGAGTATTTACCATGACATGCCCCACTGGACTGTAAAGGCATTTGCCAACACTGATTACCTTGTCAATGACATGCCCCACTGGACAATAGGCACTCGCCAACACTGGTCTCTTTGTCAATGGTTAACCTAGACATTTGAGAGAATTAGGATTTCCGCTGTCTTTTATTGTCTCACCGGTAATGGTTACATTAAACTCTTGTGGTCACTGGGACTTCGGCCACCACCGTGTGTCTTACCGCTCTGCCGGGGCATTGCGGTTACTGGTACTGGGCTTACCGATGGGAAAGCATAAGTACATGTGTATTACCACATGGTGATATTGGGGGGCACCACTGAGCTATTACTAGCTGGTCCATGATTAATGATACACATTTTGTTAATATACCGTCCAATCGCATATACACCGCAGCATGTAAGCATGACTACTGCCAAGCGGCAGAGGAGATTCACTTATGACATGCACTCACGCTTGATTGACACCAGGCAGACCCCGACGTTGGGACATACGGAGACATAGCCATTGAAGCAAGATCATTTTGTGTCTAACTCTTAGGGTAATCAGAATGTCATGATTCCTCTTTCTAGGACATATCACAGTTATTGCGAACATTGATGGCGTTCAGACCTTTTATCATGTCTGTATTACAGAAGGCATGTTTTTCAAATGTTTCAGTAGTGTATGCTACAATATTAGCTTCATCATGTATTGTTGACTTTAAACAGTTCTCACAGACACTTGATTTATTTGTTTTACTGTTCCAACATGTCTGCCATTACGACTCGTGTGAGTCCTCTTTCGTTGTTCATTACCTCATACACTACATATGTTGCCGGTATTGGTTGTACTTTTCACGTGATCAAGCCTTTGGTTAAGGTGAAACGCGTTGTGATTAAACAGCAGCAACTCCGAATGACGCTGTGTCTTCCTTCCTGGGAGCGCGCTTAGTGTGAAAGTGACGAAAGTGATATATATATATATATATATATATATATATATATATATATATATATATGCACAAACATGTATCCCACCTGCGAGGACGACCTTGAAAGAACAGGAGAACCCTGCACCTTGAAGCAGCGTTCTTTAATCTTCAAAACCGGACATCTTAGCGCTCCTTTAAAATACATAGCCCTACGCGTTTCGGAGCTCCTGCTCCTTGCTCACGGGCTCTCGGCGATGTCAGTAGGCAGCAGGCGTGGAAAACGAGTCATTCTGTTCAAATCCTTTAATAGGTTACGCCCCCTGGTGGGCTTCAATTAATTTCAGCATTCTGGGACTCGTAGTTTATCCACATCACTAATTAACATCCTCCAGTGGATTCCGCCGTATTTGAACACCCATTTTTGTACTGAATAAAAGCTCTCCAGTGAGCTAAAAGCACTAGACTCCGGGTTATTTACTTCGTGCCTGTTCTGACCTGCAAACGCAAACACAGCCAGTCTGTGTGCAGCAGCCCACTTCTTTCCGTGGTAGTTCGTCCTCCCGACCGGGACTGGCCGGTTAATATGCACAAACATGTATCTCACCTGCGAGGACGACCTTGAAAGAACAGGAGAACCCTGCACCCTGAAGCAGCATTCTTTAATCTTCAAAACTGGACATCTTAGCGCTCCTTTAAAATACATAGCCCTACGCGTTTCGGAGCTCCTGCTCCTTGCTCACGGGCTCTCGGCGATGTCAGTAGGCAGCAGGCGTGGAAAACGAGTCATTCTGTTCAAATCCTTTAATAGGTTACGCCCCCTGGCCGAGGTGCAGGGTTCTCCTGTTCTTTCAAGGTCGTCCTCGCAGGTGGGATACATGTTTGTGCATATATATATATATATATAAATATATAAATATATATATATATATATATATACATACACATACACTATAAAACCATAAAAAAAATCTAAAACATTTAATAGGATAGAAAATACATGAATGGATTAACACAATAAATAAAATATTAAGCCTTTGAAAAATTCAAAAACACATTCACAAAAATACCATAAACAGTAAAATAAATATTACAATTAAAATAAATAATGTTAAATATAATAAATAAAACAATTAATGCTATTTAACTCTAGTTAACCAACATTATTACAACTATTGGAGTCTTAGCATATTACATTTACTATTCCTACTCTAGTTTGCACAACAGTAGGGAAAGTGTTGAACTTTGGAGGGGTAAAATTTATTATTTCTACTCCAGTCTGTGCAACAGTAGGGAAAGCATTGGATTTCGGAGGGGTGAAATTTACTATTCCCACTCCAAAGAGCACAACAAGGAAAGTGTTGGTCTTTGGTGGGCTAAAATTTTACTATTCCTACTCCAATCCATGCAACAGATGGGAAAGTGTTGGATTTCCGAGCAGTGCAATTTACTATTCCAACTCCAATAAGCGCAAAAGTAGGGAAAGTGCTAGATTTCGGAGGGGTGAAGTTTGCTATTCCCACTCCAGTCTGGGCAACAGTAGATAAATTGTTGAATTTCAAAGGGGTGAAATTTACTATTCCCACTCCAACCAGCACAACAGTAGGAAAAGTGTTGAACTTTTGAGGGGTACAATTTGCTATTCCCATTCCAGTCTATGCAACAGTAGGGAAAGCGTTGGATTTCGGTAATGTACTATTCCCACTCCAAACAGCGCAATTGCAGGGAAAGTGTCAAATTGCGAAGAGGTTTATTTTACCATTCTTATATATATATATGAATAAAACATTAATGATTTCACATAATTACTATTCATTAAAGTAATTAATTATCAATGAATAAATAATTGTCATTCAATTATTCATGTATTAACTGCCCACCCCATACCACTACAAACCTAGCAGCCCGCACCTAAAATGAAACTTTAAAAATAAGTATTCCATAATTTACATATTTAAAATCAATTAAATAATTAATTAACAAAATTATTAAGTAATTAATACTTGATTAATTTCCCAGCCTAAACCTCTACAAACCTAGTAGCCCCCAACTAAAATATCATTAAAATAATTAAATAGTCCATATTTAAAATATTTAAAATTCAATCAAATAATTACATTACAAATAGCAATTAATAATAAATTAATTATTGATGAAATAACCTCCCTCGCTATAGCCCTACAAACCACAAACCTAGAATCCCACAACTAAAATATTGGTTCAATAATTTAGTATTCCATATTTTACATAATTAAAAATTAATAAAAACAATTATTATATTATTTATTAATTGTTACTTAACTTACGACAGCAGATCTCTACAAACCCAGCAGCCTGAAACTAAAGTATAAGTAAAATAAATAAGTAGTTGAAATCAATGAAATCATTATATTTTGTCCAAATACCAAGAATTGCATGTAATGAATAGATGTATTCTTCTTGTAACAGTTTCAATGTAATTTCAATCAAGCATATTCTTTTTAAGAAACCTTCTTTTAAACAGCCTGTAGAGTGCAATTCTCCGAAAGCAGCCTTTCTTTCCACTGCTGACAAAACATTTTCACACTATCTCAATTTTTCTAGGCTGTAAGGTGATTACAAATAGCATATCAGTTATATGAATTGAGTCAGTTTAAAAATTGCCACATATTTAATACTCCAGACTTCAAAAGAAAGAAACTAAAATATCCACTAATCCAATCAAAAATAATAATTGAAAGATAAATGCTGATATTGTGGTTCTTTTTGTGGATCTAATGTTAAATAAACTAACAGATATCGCTCATATTTTGCAATTACCAAGACTCACTCAGACAATGGCCAATAGAAGATCAGAAAGTCACCCTCTAAGTTGCAAACAAGAAATCTCTTTAGTATGCTTTTCCAGATACTCAATATTGCATACAATGTCTTAATGTTATTTATCAGTAGGTTTATACGGAACAATTGTATAACTTATATCACAGACATAATGTATTTGATTGAAAACCCTTCCTTAGATGAACCTCTCATCTAAACCTGACATAAGAATAATATCAAGAGTAACTAATCACAAAGCTATATCACTGATATATGATCTACATATATGAGATCATGCAGTCAGAAATTATATAGTGGCTCTACATTATACTTGTTTTACTTCTTCAATATACAAGGTTAGATTACTTGTATGGTAATCCAGGTTGTTACTAATGACCTTGGATCAGGGTGTAACAAAAGATTCTTAACTATATTGGTTATAAATTTGTGGATCTAAAACTCTGCTTATATGACAATATGTTAAAAATGACCCCCCCCACACCTTTCGTTATCTGAAATTGCATACTATTTACATGTATTCAGATCTTGAACAAATGTCTGTTTTATCCAATCAGTAACTTCGGATACACTCAATACACTGAGAAATACAATCTCTTCAGGCACATTTAAGAATATTAGCATTTTTTAGGTTGAATGATCCTTGGTACCATCTGCTCTGCAAAAGTATAAAGCTGAACAATATTGTTAGACCTGGCACCTTGGCGTGAGTTTCCCTTCCACTTTTTGATGATGTGCCTCGACTGTTTTGCTGGTGTTGTCCGCTCAGGGCACTGCGCCACGGCTAATCTGTGCCGCAGTGCAAGTGCTCCCTAAGTAAAGTGTACCTGTAATTGATGTTCAGGATTGGTTTGTTGGATTCACTGTCAGTCCCCAGTAGAGTGCACCAGGGGTGCCAGGGCTTGTGAATGCCAATGCTGCTGGTGGACTTGCAGCGCTGGTTGCGCCACCCACAGAAAGCAGCCGTGTAAAATGTGCCTAGGGTCTGCCACCGCAGACCCTGTGCGCGGTCCGGGACCGTCGCGCTGACTGCGCAAGTGCCCCCACTTGCCAGTCCCTAAACCTTCCCTTACCTACATATTAGCCACCCCTCTGGTAGGCCCAAGGGCAGGGTGCATTGTAGGCATAAGGTAGGACATGCCCTGATGTGTGTGGCATGTCTTAGTAGTGAATTACAGCCATTTTCGTTCTTCACTATTGAAGGCTACCTGCTCTCCATAGGCCAGAATGGGCTGCTGGGATCACGCCAACGCTGTGACCCCAGTGGACTCAGAGAGCATGGTAGAGTGTCAAGTTTAGTATGCCTGAACTCAGAATAATAAAATACTTCTTGTAGTCAAGTTTATTTTAATATCCTGGGTTTGTAAATGCTACTTTTAGAAAGTTAGTATTTACTGACCTGACCATCTCAGTCCGCCTCTGCTGTGTGTGTGTGTGTTCTGCCTAGCAACAGTAAGGAGCAGGGTGGGGGGATCCCCAGAGACAGGATGGCTGCCAGGTGGTGGGTAGAGAGATTACACCAGGATGGGTGGGAGGAGTACACCTTGACTCTTGAATAGACCTGTGCTCTGCCACCACAAAGCCGGCGCCGCCCCCTGTGGAGCGGCTGATGTCTCTGCCCTGCTGCTGAAAGGAAAGAGCAGAGTCACCATAACAAAGTGCTCCAGAACTGGACTGAGCCAGGCCCAGGCCCCCTGGCGCTAAAGAACAAAAGAATCATGGTATAAAAGTAGGAGCCTGGCTCCTAAGAAATCAGAATCCTGTTTACCACAAAGAACCTCTGCCCGACTAGAAGGAGAAGAAGACGCTGGAGGAGCTGGCCTGCTGCTTGCCTTGCTGAGAAAGGAGAGGAAGAGACTTACTGAAAAGACTTTGCTACTTTGTGCTTGAACATTCTCCAAGGGCTTGATCTGAGCTTGCCCCCTGAACTGAACCCCAGGACCAGTGGGTTCTCTGTGCTTTTGCTCGTCCTCCAATTCGAGCCGTGTGTGCATCCCGCTGGAAAGAGACTGCGCCCCTCATTGCCCCTCCTAGGGCCGTGACACTCAGAAGCTTGCCTGCCTCAAACACGTGAGAGCCCCGCTCCGTCCAGAGCCGCTCTCTGTCCCCGGGCCAGGTCGCCTGCATCCCTGTCACCGCCTGCTACTGGAGCGCACTGACCGCGCTATCACCCCTCCCGCCGGAAGCCGTCCGACGACTGTGATCTACGCCGGGTCATCCAGCTGCACTGACCGTGCCCTGCGACCCCGCTTCGCTATCCCCGGACATCTCAGGCCGCGCCGCCCCCGCTGTGGAGACCCTCCTGCACCGCCGTGCTAAAGGGTCGCTGGCCGCGCCTGCCTACTTGCCCACACCTGCTGATTGAGGACCCAAGAACACTTCTTAAGCTGAGAGTCGCACCGACCTGTGCCGACTCTCCACATCACTAAGGAAGTTCCAGTATCGGGCTCGGGGCCCGCAACGCCTTATTTCCCCGTTCGCAGGAGCCGATCTCTGTGAGTACTGGAACCACAAGTAACATTTGCAAGAGACTACAAGGTCTCCATTTGAAGCTACGAACAAAGAACATTTGCCTGCTTTATAACCTGGTGGCCTAGCGAAAACGTTATTGGTCTTGTGATAAGTCTGCTGAGAGATATATACCTATTTTTACATAAAGAAGCGTATTTTTATATATATACAAGTCTGGTGTCCGTTTCTGGGGGGATTGATGTATTTACTGTGTGTGTGATTGTAAGTGCTTAACCAACAACGCCTGAGGAATCGCCTTGGCTGCTCACGCCACGCACCTAGAGGATGAGCAAGGGTCATTCACGAGGGGTTATCCTGCGCCCTGACGTGGAGGAGAGGGTTCCTGCTTGACACAGGAGATCCCCGACTCTAACATTGTTGGCAGCGGCTGGGATTTCGGATTTGCACTTGTAATTTGCATACAGTGAATTATTAATCACCAGATAGTGAGAGCAGACCAAATAACGCAGCCACAGGTTTTTATTTGTTGAACTTTGTTGAGACATCTGCCATTACTGCAACCATGCCTAGCTCACTCTCCGCTGGGAGAGCACTCTCTGTGATTTCCGGAATAGATGAGGTGGATTGGGAGAGACTGGAAGGCTACTCGATGGAGCAATTGAAAGGCTACAGTGTAAAATTCCGAGTTCCCCATGCTGGGTTCAAGAGGAAGCCCCAGTACGCCAAGGCGCTGAGAGCCTGGAAGGAGTCACGAGACCCACGGAATGCGGGGGACATCGTTCCACCCGACAACCTTGAGGAGCCCAGCAGAGTCTGGTCGCCAGAGGAGCTGGCAGACAGGGCAGCAGACAGGGCGCATGCAATGGAGATGGCAAAGTTAGCAGGACAAATGGAAATGGAAAAGCAGAAGTTGGCCCTGGAGGCACAACAACGCCAAATGGATCATGATATAAGATTGAAGGAGTTGGAGCTGAAGGCGAAAAGTTTGGATACCGCTCCTTCTGGTGGCAGCACTCCACCGGTGCAGGTAGAGTCCAAGGTGTACATCCCCAAAGATGTAGTGAAGGAGTATTTTAGAAAGGATGACATAGGGCAGTGGTTTAGAGCCTACGAGGTACCCATGTCTTCACACCGGGTCCCTGAGAAAGACTGGGGAGCGGGGTTGTGGGGAAGGTTCCTTGCTGAAGGGCGTGACACACTGTTAGATTTGCCCTTAGATCTCCAAGCCTCATACCCCCATATGAAGGAAGCTTTAATGACAAGGTATGGGTTAACTCCTGAGCTATATAGACAGAGGTTCAGGGAGACTAAGAAGATCCCTGAGAGTACGTATGTGGAGTATGTGACCTTTTTCTGCAGAGCGCTGGATGGTTGGGTGAAGGGTAGCAAAGTGAATGATTATCAAGGGCTGCTTGATTTAATTGCATGGGAGCACTTGTCCAGTCAATGTTTTCCTGAGCTACGCCAGCACCTGATTGATAGCAAGCTGTCCAACCCGAGGAAGCTTGCTGAGGAGGCGGACCGCTGGCTCAGCACCAGGGTCCACAAGGGTCAAGTGGGAGACTCCGCCAAAGGTGGGCAGGGTCCCCAGCAGAAGAGTGGGGGGGACAGGGGTAAACAGAAAGGGTTCCAAAAAGGCCCCCAAAGTAATCCCCAAGGGAACCAGCAGAAGGGTTCTCAGCCTCCCCCACCCCCGCAGCAGAACGGGGCCCCGACAGGTAGACCTGTTCCAAAGGGGCCCTTCAATTGTTACAGGTGTGGTGACCCGGGTCACATTGCCTCTGATCCTAAGTGTCGCCTGTTTGGTAAGACCGCACCCACTGGTGCTCCACCCCGGCAAGTAGCTAATATTAATTTTGGGGAGGAGGTAGCAGTCCAGGAGGGTGGGGGTCCCGGGCAGATGACCCTAGTCTCGCTAGGAGACAGTGAGATGGTCCCTGTAACCTACCTGCCCTCCAACACTAAGAAATATGGGCAAGTAGTGACCATCAATGGAAAGAAGGTTGAGGCTCTTAGAGATACAGGAGCCAGCGTGACCTCGGTGAGGCAACACCTGGTGTCTCAAGAGCAGATTGTACCCAATGCCTACTGTAGGGTTGTCAATGCTGACAACATAGAGAGTCGTTGTCCAATGGCTCAAGTTCCCTTTGAGTGGGGGGAGGTCTCTGGTACTCTACAAGTCGCTGTGAGAACTGACATGCCTGTAGACTGTCTGCTAGGGAACGACCTGGAGAGCTCCCCTTGGGAAAAGGTGGAGAAGACCACGCATCTGAGGATGGTGGGTCTGCCCGACTGGGCGTGCGTGACCACCCGGTCCATGGCAGCCAGTAGAGGTGTTGAGAGGGTCCTGGAGCCTGAGGGAGAGGTCCAGGAACCGGCCTTAGGGAGAAGGCGCAGGAGGCGCGGGAAACCGGCCCCCAAAGTTCCCACGGCCCAGGAGGAAGTAGACCCTGAGGGGGATGCTCTGGAGCCTACCGGGGAACAGATTGCCGAGCTGGGAGACCTGCCTGAGCTGACCCATTGGCAGCAAGAAGGAGGTCCCTCCAGGGAGGAATTCTGCAGGGAGCAGAAAGAATGCCCTTCTCTCGTGGGTATGCGGCAGCAGGCTGCAGACCAGGCCAATGGTGTTCAGGCCAAAACACACTACGTGTACTGGGAGAGTGACCTCCTGTATTCCGAGCCTAAGGCTGCTGAACCTGGGTCAGCCCGTGTGCTGGTGGTACCCCAGAAGTTCAGAACCTTCCTACTGGGGCTGGCTCACGATGTGCCTTTAGCAGGACATTTGGGGATGGACAAGACCTATGACAGGCTTGTCACCCACTTTTACTGGCCCCAAATGCATAAGAATTCAGATTCCTACTGCAGAACCTGTCAGACTTGCCAGGCAAGTGGTAAGAGCGGAGGGAAGCATAAGGCTCCTCTGCAACCTTTCCCTGTGGTCGGTACGCCATTCCAACGAGTGGGTATTGATATTGTGGGGCCTCTGGACCCCAAGACAGCCCTGGGCAACAGGTTCATCCTGGTCTTGGTGGACCATGCCACCCGGTACCCTGAAGCCATCCCTCTGAGGACAGTGACGGCCCCCGTGGTGGGACGAGCACTGATGGGAATTTTCTCCCGAGTGGGATTCCCTCTAGAGGTGGTGAGCGACAGGGGGACCAATTTCATATCCACGTATATGAAATCCCTGTGGAAGGAGTGTGGGGTAACTTACAAGTTCACCACTCCTTACCACCCCCAAGGAAATGGGTTGGTTGAGAGATTCAACCAAACCCTCAAAGGCATGATCATGGGCCTGGACGGTCCAATGAGGCGTAAGTGGGACGTCCTCTTGCCATGCCTGCTCTTCGCTTACCGAGAGGTGCCACAGAAGTCTCTAGGATTCAGCCCCTTTGAGCTTCTGTATGGCCACCCGGTAAGAGGACCTCTGAGTTTGGTAAAGGAAGGCTGGGAGCAATCTCCCAGGAAACCTCCCCAGAATGTATACAGTTACATGCTGGCCTTCCGAAACCAGACTCGGCGTTTCAGGCAACTTGCTGAGGCAAATCTGGAAGCCAGCCAGGAGGAGATGAAGCGGTGGTACGACCGGAATGCCACTCTGGTAGAGCTTCAACCTGGACAGAAGGTGTGGGTCTTGGCCCCAGTGGAGCCTTGTGCACTTCAGGATAAGTGGACAGGTCCATTTGAGGTTGTGGAGCGCAAAAGTCCTATCACCTACTTGGTGGACATGCAGTCTCCCAGGAACCCTTTGAGGGTCCTACATGTTAACCGCCTTGAGCCCCACTTAGAGAGGACCGAAGTGGGCATGCTGCTGGCCACTGATGATGGAATGGAAGAGGAGACCGAGCCTCTTCCTGACCTCTTAGTGGCCTCTGAGAAAGATGGGTCAGTGGATGGAGTTAACCTCTCACCCACCCTGACGCCCGAACAACAGGAAGATTGCCGCCACTTGCTGGGGCAGTTTTCCGACAGATTCTCCCTGGTTCCTGGTGTCACAGATTGGTGCGTCCATGATGTGGACACAGGAGACAGCTTACCTGTGAAGCACAAGGCTTACAGGGTAACTGACAGGGTCAGAGCTTGCATCAAGGAGGAGGTCTC
Organism: Triturus cristatus; assembly: GCF_964204655.1. Taxonomy (NCBI): domain Eukaryota; kingdom Metazoa; phylum Chordata; class Amphibia; order Caudata; family Salamandridae; genus Triturus; species Triturus cristatus. The sequence goes on from NC_140581.1 coordinate 861,642,156, forward strand.
CAAGATGCTTGCGCTAGGGGTGGTTGAGTCCTCCAGCAGCCCTTGGTCCAGCCCCGTGGTCTTGGTCCCAAAGGCTGCTGCGCCGGGAGCCACACCTGAACTCCGGTTCTGTGTGGACTACAGAGGACTCAATTCAGTAACGAAGACTGACGCGCACCCCATCCCCAGAGCTGATGAGCTCATTGATCGGCTGGGGGCTGCCCGGTTCCTCAGCACGTTTGATTTAACGTCTGGGTACTGGCAGATCGCCTTGACCGATGGGGCCAAAGAGAGGTCAGCATTCTCTACTCCAGATGGGCACTTCCAGTTCCGAGTCATGCCATTTGGAATGAAGAATGCCCCTGCCACCTTTCAGAGGTTGGTCAACCAGGTACTGGTTGGGCTGGATGCGTTCAGTGCCGCCTACCTGGATGACATCGCAGTGTTCAGTGCCACCTGGCCCGAACACCTGCGCCACCTCTGGGAAGTGTTGATGGCTCTGCGCCGAGCAGGCCTCACGATCAAGGCAAGCAAGTGCCAGATCGGGCAGGGTTCCGTGGTGTACTTGGGACACCAAGTGGGGAGTGGCAAGGTGGCACCCTTGCAACCCAAAATTGAGACCATCCTGGCTTGGGAACCCCCCAAGACGCAGACCGCAGTGAGGGCCTTCCTGGGGCTCACTGGGTACTACAGGAGGTTTGTCAAGGGCTATGGAACGATTGTTGCCCCCTTGACAGAGCTGACTTCCAAGAAGCAGCCCAGGAACGTGATTTGGACTGACACCTGTCAGAAAGCTTTCGACACCCTGAAGACTGCCATGTGCACGGCGCCCGTGCTCTTGGCCCCTGACTTCTCCAAGGAATTCCTAGTACAGACAGACGCTTCAGAGCATGGTGTAGGGGCTGTTCTCTCACAGATGACTGAGGAGGGCTGGGACCAACCCGTAGCCTTCATCAGTAGGAGGTTACTTCCACGGGAAAGTAGGTGGAGTGCAATTGAGCGAGAAGCATTTGCTGTGGTCTGGGCGCTGAAGAAGCTAAGACCCTACTTGTTTGGGTCTCACTTCCGGGTTCAGACGGACCACAGGCCCCTCAGATGGTTGATGCAAATGAGGGGTGAGAACCCGAAGCTGTTGAGGTGGTCCATCTCCCTACAGGGTATGGACTTTACGGTGGAACACCGTCCTGGTACAGATCACGCCAACGCTGACGGTCTGTCCAGGTATTTCCGCCTTAGTGACGAGGAACCCCCTGGGCAAGGGTAGTTCTCCCCACATTTCAGCTGGAGGGGACACATGTTAGACCTGGCACCTTGGCGTGAGTTTCCCTTCCACTTTTTGATGATGTGCCTCGACTGTCTTGCTGGTGTTGTCCGCTCAGGGCACTGCGCCACGGCTAATCTGTGCCGCAGTGCAAGTGCTCCCTAAGTAAAGTGTACCTGTAATTGATGTTCAGGATTGGTTTGTTGGATTCACTGTCAGTCCCCAGTAGAGTGCACCAGGGGTGCCAGGGCTTGTGAATGCCAATGCTGCTGGTGGGCTTGCAGCGCTGGTTGCGCCACCCACAGAAAGCAGCCGTGTAAAATGTGCCTAGGGTCTGCCACCGCAGACCCTGTGCGCGGTCCGGGACCGTCGCGCTGACTGCGCAAGTGCCCCCACTTGCCAGTCCCTAAACCTTCCCTTACCTACATATTAGCCACCCCTCTGGTAGGCCCAAGGGCAGGGTGCATTGTAGGCATAAGGTAGGACATGCCCTGATGTGTGTGGCATGTCTTAGTAGTGAATTACAGCCATTTTCGTTCTTCACTATTGAAGGCTACCTGCTCTCCATAGGCCAGAATGGGCTGCTGGGATCACGCCAACGCTGTGACCCCAGTGGACTCAGAGAGCCTGGTAGAGTGTCAAGTTTAGTATGCCTGAACTCAGAATAATAAAATACTTCTTGTAGTCAAGTTTATTTTAATATCCTGGGTTTGTAAATGCTACTTTTAGAAAGTTAGTATTTACTGACCTGACCATCTCAGTCCGCCTCTGCTGTGTGTGTGTGTGTTCTGCCTAGCAACAGTAAGGAGCAGGGTGGGGGGATCCCCAGAGACAGGATGGCTGCCAGGTGGTGGGTAGAGAGATTACACCAGGATGGGTGGGAGGAGTACACCTTGACTCTTGAATAGACCTGTGCTCTGCCACCACAAAGCCGGCGCCGCCCCCTGTGGAGCGGCTGATGTCTCTGCCCTGCTGCTGAAAGGAAAGAGCAGAGTCACCATAACAAAGTGCTCCAGAACTGGACTGAGCCAGGCCCAGGCCCCCTGGCGCTAAAGAACAAAAGAATCATGGTATAAAAGTAGGAGCCTGGCTCCTAAGAAATCAGAATCCTGTTTACCACAAAGAACCTCTGCCCGACTAGAAGGAGAAGAAGACGCTGGAGGAGCTGGCCTGCTGCTTGCCTTGCTGAGAAAGGAGAGGAAGAGACTTACTGAAAAGACTTTGCTACTTTGTGCTTGAACATTCTCCAAGGGCTTGATCTGAGCTTGCCCCCTGAACTGAACCCCAGGACCAGTGGGTTCTCTGTGCTTTTGCTCGTCCTCCAATTCGAGCCGTGTGTGCATCCCGCTGGAAAGAGACTGCGCCCCTCATTGCCCCTCCTAGGGCCGTGACACTCAGAAGCTTGCCTGCCTCAAACCTGTGAGAGCCCCGCTCCGTCCAGAGCCGCTCTCTGTCCCCGGGCCAGGTCGCCTGCATCCCTGTCACCGCCTGCTACTGGAGCGCGCTGACCGCGCTATCACCCCTCCCGCCGGAAGCCGTCCGACGACTGTGATCTACGCCGGGTCATCCAGCTGCACTGACCGTACCCTGCGACCCCGCTTCGCTATCCCCGGACATCTCAGGCCGCGCCGCCCCCGCTGTGGAGACCCTCCTGCACCGCCGTGCTAAAGGGTCGCTGGCCGCGCCTGCCTACTTGCCCACACCTGCTGATTGAGGACCCAAGAACACTTCTTAAGCTGAGAGTCGCACCGACCTGTGCCGACTCTCCACATCACTAAGGAAGTTCCAGTATCGGGCTCGGGGCCCGCAACGCCTTATTTCCCCGTTCGCAGGAGCCGATCTCTGTGAGTACTGGAACCACAAGTAACATTTGCAAGAGACTACAAGGTCTCCATTTGAAGCTACGAACAAAGAACATTTGCCTGCTTTATAACCTGGTGGCCTAGCGAAAACGTTATTGGTCTTGTGATAAGTCTGCTGAGAGATATATACCTATTTTTACATAAAGAAGCGTATTTTTATATATATCCAAGTCTGGTGTCCGTTTCTGGGGGGATTGATGTATTTACTGTGTGTGTGATTGTAAGTGCTTAACCAACAACGCCTGAGGAATCGCCTTGGCTGCTCACGCCACGCACCTAGAGGGTGAGCAAGGGTCATTCACGAGGGGTTATCCTGCGCCCTGACGTGGAGGAGAGGGTTCCTGCTTGACACAAGGGCAACCTTGCGCCAACCAGAGATCCCCGACTCTAACAAATATGTAAACTCAGGTTTGTTGAAATTACATGGAGAACACTTCCCACTAGGCATACAGGGCTCACATTACAATGGTATTCATATTTATGGATAAGACTAATCCTAAATCAGCAAGCCTTTCCGACTGTTTGCATTGAATATGTCACAACAAAAGATGCACCAATTTGAATCTTATTTATACTACTCCCTTATGAGCATTTTGGCACCAATCTTTGCCATACATTTAGACTCGAATGTGAACATTGATGTCTGACTGTGCCCTTCTGGTACCAAGCTTATCATTTAATAATAATTGGAACATTAACTTTTAATAAAAAATTAAAAGGTATTACTCAAACCTTATTGCAATAGGAAGTCAATAATAAAAATACCTTATAATTACGGAAATATTTAAATGGAAAGTTGCTACAATAGAGTAGAATAAACATTTTGTGGCGTGAGGATTTAAGCCCTATAGTTACTTTCTAATATATTATGGTGATGAGTTTAAATCTCTTGGGTAATATCCTTTGGGGAAGAAATTGTATTTATAGCAATATGCTTTTCAAATCAAGTTAGTCATAGTAACAGAATTATGCCAAATTTGGAAGAAACACACTCAGAAAGGATGCTTTTGTGATTTGGTGTAAATTTCTTCATCCATTATTGAGAAATTCAAGTAAAAAAAAGTAAAAGCAATATCTAGTGCTGTGGGACTCCTGTGGGAGCCCGACAGTACCATAATTAAAAATAAACCATTCTAATTGGCCGAGGGGGCTTTTTCCCATTGGCCACCTTGTTCCCACAGTACTGAGACTGGTCCCAGGGGACTGAGAACCTTGATTGTCTGGCTGCAACATGAGGAGAATTGTTTCAGCTGCCATTGCAGGAGTCAGGGACTCATTCCCCGAGACTTGAACAGTAAAGAAAAAAAGGGAGATTAGGGGACAGGGTGGATATACCCTGAAACCCCACCCTACTAGAGGACCTGGGACGCACTGGATCAAAAATAAAAGAAACTGTGTATTTTTTTTTGTGCCACTGTGGTCCTCGTCTCATCCCACAGGAGTACCATGGGACCTACAAAAAAAAAAGATAACGTGGGATGGAGGTCTTTTGGCATTGTGCACCGTTAAGGGGTTAGCTGTCTGTGAGGTGTAGGCCACACGGGCAGGGTTGTGCGCAATGCCTGGCTGTGCAAGGCGAAAGGCTGTGCATGCTGAAGAGTTGGTCTCAGACGTGCGGTTGTAAGATCTCACTCTTCATTAAAAACAATACAGAAATTCTCAGAAAAAAACACATTTTAAAATGTAGCTATACATAATCAAGGTAGTAAGATTTTAACTTATGTTAAGAAAAGCCTTAGAAATTCACTGAAAAATCAAATTCTAAAGTGGAGTTATACGTAGGTCTTCTAATAATAAAAAAATAGCATTTATAAACCAAAAAGTACTTAATTCACCAGTTATACGTATCTGATCCAAGTATAACTTGCACTGCTATGATGCACTGCTGATAACCTCACACATTACATCACTGATAACATCTGAATTATATCGCGGTACAAGTTATGTCAGATAAGTATACTGGAGAATTCCAATATTCTTTGATTCCCAAATATTCGTTTATTTTAGAAATTATTAGAAGACTTGAGTGTAACTCTTCTTTAACCTTCGCTTGAGTGAATTTCTGTATTTTTGTAATGTAAAGTAAGGTCATATTTCCATACATCTTAAGCCAAACCTTCACCATGCATGACCTTTGGCTGTGAACTGCAGAGGGTTGGCCAGAGGGTGTGGACTGCAGCCAGGCCCTTTGCCTAACCCTTGTGGGTGGCCAACACCCCAGCATATATAGCCTTCGGCCATGCGCAGTAGAGGGTCTGGCCTGCAGCGTATAAATGGACACCCCAGATTTGTCACTTGCGGAACCTGAAATTTTCAAAACAAAATGGTGTTCACTTTGAAGGTTGTTTTATTTAAAGTTTGAGCCTAGAGGTTTCTTCACAAGCCCAATTAAGAAAGGTCTCTTGAAGATTGTAATGCAATTTCTGCGATGTTAGGTGAAAACTGTACTGTGGTACCTGTAACAGAGAAACACCATCTCATTGGCTGGATATGGATTGTGTATGTTTAGTGTATTACCCGTGTCAGGTTAGAAGAACATTCAGGGCCTTATTCGAAGTTTGGTGGTCTGTGTACCACTGTACTCATGGTAGCAATCCGACTGCCGTGATCTCTGTTGTCCGTCTGCCACTTTACGAGTTGGCAGCATTGCCTTTGCAAAGACCACCGGGCCGCAGTCAGGGGAAGGCAGCCTCCATACGGCGGTACAGAGGAGCAACACCGCCATCATTATTATGAGTTAGCTTGTCCACGAGCCGACTGTGGCGGTGGAACCGCCGTTGAAAGGTCCCCGGAAATGAAGGATTTGGGGGGCATATTCACCCCATTCCTGTTCTTCCCAGCAGAGTTCAGCATAGATCACTTTCTCCAGGTCCCCCCTACACAACGGCTTCTTCACCCCGAGGAATAGGACCCAGTCTGTGGCGATGCACGGATAAGTGCTTTTTATACTATATACCCATTGCCAGGACTGCTCAGATATGGGACGCACTCCGGCAATGGGTAGGTGGTATTTTTCTATATGTATCATGCATATGTGTGCATTCGACACATATGCCAATGAAATGTACACACATGCATCGATAGATATGGAAATACATTCACCACCGCAGCATGACCACCCCAGCTACACCGTGGGCCCTGCGGTCAACTCTTGATACGGCGACCTGAAGGCTGCCAGCACTGTGGTCTTCTCGTGTTTGCGGCCACGGACATCGGCGGTCAGATCTCAAAACTCATAATCAGGCTTTTAATCAAGAGGGTGTAACTTTACATAGTAAGTAGAGCAATTGGACAGCCAGATTGTTGAAAGTTTTAAATTCATGTTCCTTTCCTATACAGGAGGTGTGCTCAACATGTGTTTCACCCAATCATGGCGTGCAGGCTTCAGAAAGGGAATAGTCATGTGGTGTGTATTGTGATCTACTGGAGATGTGATGTATCATCTACTTATGTTCCTGTTAAAAAAGTGAGCCCGGAAGTAAAGAATATTAAGAAATTCAAGGTTAAAAAGGCAGCCATTTTAAATATGTGATGGATCTCAAGGTCAGTAATAAACAGTCCGATATAATCATTGTCCATATTGCAATTTTAGAAAAAAGAAAGGAAAAGAAAAGGATGAAAGCCTGGGGAAAAAAGGTGGAAAGGAACCTATGGGTGAGACTGCAGGGGTTCTGGGGGCAGTGTCAGTGTAGCACAACACGGGTATTTCACTTGTGATCCGTGGCCTCTCTGTTGTCATGTGCAGCAGCCATGCTATATGTCAGTAATTATTCCAGGATATATGTTGCCATATTTAAATAGTGTTTAACACCTTGGTGAAAATAATAGTTACAAAGAAAGTGTTTGTAACTTTTCTGACAAACTGTGAACTAATGACCAATATCTCAGTCATTTGTTAAGATACAGTCATGTTACATATAATTAATGGATGTAAACAATTTGTAAGTTTAGCAAGTTAAAGTTCCCATACACCGATGAAACCAAGTTAAAGGAGCACAACTTACAAGTTATCAAAAGACATGATTAGTGTTAGACTGAGTGGTTTCTGGCTGGCTGGGATGCATGGAAGCCAGGTAAAATTCCCTTTCTAGATAGGATGAGTACGATACAATCTTCCAATATCCTGTGCTTACCCTGGGGTAGCTTGGCTCAGAGCATTCAGGTTTATCCTCAGCGTCAAAGTGTAAAGTATTGGCACAACACTGCCCTCGCAAAACACTGAGGACAATATTCACAAGGCGCTATCGCCGAATTTACGGCACTTTATCGCAGCCAAAGTCGTGATAAATTTACCTCCCCATTCACAAGCTGGTGCTAAAAGCCCACAGCACCAGTTTACCTGTGATAGCAGCCGCCAAAAACATCGCCACAGAGGATCCCTGCAACTATCGCTAATGAGATGCAGAGTAGGCGTTCCCGTGCCAAAAGCCGCAACAACTCCACACCTCAACATTCTCCACGACCAACCAGACACATCAGCGATAAGAACACAAAACCTGCGATAAGGCGCGTTAGCACCTGAAAATCTACACCTGCTCTGACCTGGTGTTAAGTCGGACGGTAGCCAGCACCACAAAAGGGAGACCAGCCCAGGGCCACATCGGAAGTGCAACAGATGCCATGGAGCCACACATCATGCGGCCCAGACACCCAAGAGGGCCACAACACCTACCGACACCACCCCCGGACCACCCCTCCATGGCACCCCACCCAACAAAGACATGCCACATCAGCTACACAAAAACATGTACAAATTATTCTACACAATCACAACAGTTGAAATGCATGTGTCAACACAGAAATGAGCATCACACATTCACTTCCGAAGCAACAAAAAAAACTTTATTAAAATGAACACCGAAATCAAATGAAGACACATGGCGGCTCCCCGCGGGACAGTCCATCGGTCAGAGCCTGCAAGACAAAAAACATGATGAGAAGGTGTGTCCTGCGCACATCAAAGGACAGAGAGAGTGCGAAGAAGAGAGAGAGAGAGCGAGAGAGAGAGAGAAGAAGAGAGGGAGAGAGAGAGAGAAAAAGAGAGGGAGAGAGAGAGAGAAGAAGAGAGGGAGAGAGAGATAGAGTGAGAGAGGGAGAGAGAAGAAGAGAGGGGGAGAGAGAGAGAGAAGAAGAGAGGGAGAGAGAGAGAGAAGAGAGGGAGAGAGAGAGAGAGAGAAGAGGAGAGGGGCAGAGAGAGAGAAGAGAGGGGGAGAGAGAGAGAGAAGAAGAGAGGGAGAGAGAGAGAGAGAGAGAGAGAGAAGAAGAGAGGGAGAGAGAGAGAAGAAGAGAGGGGGAGAGAGAGAGAGAAGAAGAGAGGGGGGAGAGAGAGAGAGAGAGAGAGAGAGAGAAGAAGAGAGGGAGAGAGAGAGAAGAAGAGAGAAAGCCGCCCCTGCTCACCCAGGCCACACAGCTCACCTGCTGCCACCGGTGTGTTTCCAACCACTTGACGGCATGTAGTGCAGTCCATTAGGTCACACATGTGAGTCAGAGCCATCATCTGAAACAGAGTCCAGATACGTGACTGGCACAGTACACACACTCGCACAAGACAACAGCGCCGGCATCACAAAGGCACCCGCTGCCAACGGAGCATGCCCGCCCATGCACACCCAGGCAGAGGCGTCACAAAGGCACCCGCCACCCACGGAGCATGCCCGCCCATGCACACCCAGGCAGAGGTATCACAAAGGCACCCGCCGCCCACGGAGCATGCCCGCCCATTCACACCTAGGCCTCACTGCTCACCTTCCGCCACCGGTGTGTAAACTGGATGTCCCACCACGTTCCGCTGCAAGCCACAACCCCGGGGCCCACGGATATGGCACCCTCCACACCATGCAGCCACGCTCTGCAGGCCACCAGGTCTCACGTGTGTTGCTGGTTCTTGAATACTCGATGGCTGAGGACATACCAGTGCACCCGGCAACATCGCAGGCTGCACACCCGCTCAGTTTTGATTTGTTCAGCATTACGTACATCAATTGTGTGTCTTTTGCACACCCGATCAGCCCAATGAGCCGGAAGCGAGGCCAGCTGGCTCTGACCTACACTGCGGTCCAGCAGGGCACATGAAACCTGAGATATCCGGACCGCCGGGACGGGGCATCATCGCAGGGTGCCCACCCGCTCAGCAGCTTAAGGTGACACCGACTCAGTGCACCCAAAGTCATCGTCCCGTGGTGGGGTGCCTGTGCATGCCGCAATGGCCGGGTGCGACTAACCCTGTGCAATCCCAGTTAGCGTCACTTGGTGGTCGGCCCGTGCCGTACGCAGGCCTCGGTTGTCACTAACCCTGTGCAACCCCAGTCAGCGCCACGTGGTGGTCAGCCTGTGCCGCACGCAGGCCTGGGATCCCACTAACCCTGTGCGCAACAAAACTCTTGTGCCCTTTATGATTGGGAACCGTGGTGTCCGTCATCCAGTCACCACGGGCAGAGGAGAATGTGACGTCATCGGCACCTTATGTTGGTGGAGTCACATGGCCTGTGATGCCTGTGCCAGATGGGTGTGGTGTGCATGCAAACCTGCCCTCTGGGAGTGGCTGTGACATGCTGACAACTAGACCAGTGACCTGCACACCATCAGCGAGTACGCCTGCGACAGGTAGCAATGAGGGCCCCCCCTCGGAGCGTAAGCGGAGTGGTCTGGCCTGCCGTACGCCTGACCAGTGCAGGGCTTGCCACAATGACATGTGGGCTCTGGGCGAAGTTCAGTCCATGTCCAGACAAGGAAGTGGGTGATGCGTGTGTCCCAGTTGTAGTGTCCACGGGACCCGGTACACAAAGTGCAATGTAGCACCCTCTGACTGGCATCCCACAGGATGCGCATCATTGAGGCAAGGGAAATCACTGTCCCTACATTCATTCACACATGCATACATGACTGATGATAGACATGACACAGCAGTGCATCAATGGATGTTTATTGCACATCCAGTGCAGTTATGCAGCTGGAGTGGTTCAGGGCAATGGCCAGCACACTACATAATATGGGCCTATGGAGGGCCAGCCAGAGTCCATCCGGGAATGACAAGTCCTGCTTAAGGGAAGGGTGCAGTCCGCAGCCTGGTCGCCGTGTCATTGGGCATCAATTCGGAAATGGCAGTCCATGTCGCTGTCCAAGATGAGTGCATCGGAGTGTATCGTGGTTCAGTGGAAGGTCATGAGGCCATGTGTGGGACCAAGCAGACACAGGCCAGGTGGCGGTGATGAATGCTAGTGCCTGGTCCTTCTGACCACAGTCCCATCCACGTCCTTGTCCCTGGGTGTGTGCTCTGCCCCACCTGTGGGTGTTGCAGAACCGGCTGCCGCACTGTGTGCCACTGACACATCAGGGGCCTGAGTGGATCCGGCTGCTGCACTGGGAGGCACTGACACACCAGGGGGCGGGGATGTGGATGGTGTGGGCGCAGCAGCATTCATCAGAGCCATGCCTTATGGCGGCAATGCCATGGTGGAGGTCTGTAGGGCATGATAGCTCCCAGCTACATTTCGATGATGTGCAGCGGTGGCTGCCATCTTTTCCGCCTCCATCCGCACCATGTCCTCCATGAGCCTCCGTATGTGTGCCAGCTCACTGCTGATATCACTGGAGCCACTCTGAGAGGACAGCTGTTCTACTCTCCACGTCATGACTCCAGCAATGTCAGTCAGGGCTCATTGGAGACCATGGGGCAGACATAGACACCCAAGGATGGCATCCAGTTTGGCAGCCATGATGCCGAAGCCCACCCGCACCTGCTCTGCCGTCTCCATCTGGCATTCCAGCACACGGCGTTGGAAGACCATGTGTTGTTACTGGAGGTCTTGGGAGGGTGCCGGGCTGTGGGTGCCTCCTGCTGGGTGGTTTGGGTGGTGGGTGGGGTCTCATCGATGTAACTGGGCTGCCCTGAGCCTGGAGGTGAGTGACGGATGAGGTCAATAATGTCTTGGATGGTTTGGGCATCGATGCTGGTGTTGTCCTCCTCATCATCCGTGAAGAGTGGCTGGGACTGCTCTGCAGGAGGTGTTGATGGTGCCCCTGCGATGTGAAGGGGAGATGGCGTATTACAATGGGTCCACATGTGTGTGGACGCATGGTACAGGTTGACATTTAAACAGCATGGCATTGTACATTGTGACAGTCTGTAGATCTGGGCGATGACCCAGAGTCATTGTGGGTGTGCACTGTGCTCTGCTTGATTGTGCATGTGTGCCATTGTGCCCATCCCCACCCATCCCCCCAGTACCTGGTGGTCACTCACCCTGTTGCGGTTGTGTTGTGTCCTGTCGAGCAGTGTCCGGTCCCCCGTCTCTGGCCACAGTCTCCACACAGATGACTGTCGACACCTGCTCCTCCATGTCATCCAGCTCCAGCTGTGGCACTGGGCCCCCACCTCCAGTCTGCGTTGCTGCCTTTTGGTTGGCAGAGAGTTTCTCCTTGGTCTTCCGCTTGATGTCATTCCATCGCCTATTGACCTTGTCCATTGTCCTCTTGTGCTCTCCGACGGCATTCACCTTGTCGACGATGTCCCGCCATATTGCAGTTTTGGTGCCCAGTGACACATTGGAGGTGACGAAGAGTTGTTGATGGTGTTCCATCACCTCCATGACTATGATCCTGTTCGCCTGTGGACTGAACTTCGTCTTCCTCGTCTTCTTGTCCTTGCCCTTCCCTGACCCCGAGGTCCCAGGTTGGTCGTCCGAGGTGCTTGTGGGGTTGCACTCGTCCTCTGTGCCTGCTCCGGCTGCCTCCATGGTGCTTGGGTGTAGGTCAGTTTGTGTGTGGGTGTTTTCTCTGCTTTTATGGAGATTTTTCCCACCTGCCAGGTGTGTGTTGCAGGCCTGGCGCTGCTTATCGCTGATTTCCTTATCGCGCTTTGGCCCATCGCAGGTTTTCTGGTGTTGTGGTTTGTGTTTTTATCTCCATCAAAGTGGTTTTATCGCATACATTGTCCGCGGTTTCGGCAGACTATTGCATGCTACCGCCTTGCTGTGAATCCCACGTAGTCACAGGGTTATTTTCCCGCGATGAGCTGTGATATTGAAAGTTGCATTACGCTACTCTTGCGGTAGTTATCACACGTTCTTGTGAATATACCCCTCAGTGTACTACAAGAAGACTCCACACAATATGTGTAAAACACTGGTCTTTCTATTGTGCACACATTGAAATCAAAATGACATACACATTGGCTATATGCTTTACAATTATATGCAATTGTCGAACCCTCCCATTAGCAGCAGAACAGCATGAACATATATGTACTAGTCATAGGTATTCACTTGCTTCGTCATCCCCTCGATATCGTAAGCGACATAACCCCATGGGCGTACTTCCCCGAGGTGTTCACAATCCAAGCGACCCCTCCTACATCAATAATGACATAAACATATATGCTGGCTGTTCAGAGGTATTCCACTTTCCCGCTATCACATTAGCATAAAACGCGACATTCCCAATATCGCAACCCCATACAGTTGTAATGGTCAAGTAATCACAGGTTTTGACTACACCTCATGACTCAGCCCCGCAGCCACTAAAACCCCACCTGCCAACAATACACGTTGCTCCAGCTGGCCACAATTTTATTAGATAGTCGGGAACACCTAAATCGCAGGAGGCAGTTACTTGGCATTATCCATCCAGATTAGACCCTCAGGCACCTAGTTGCACCTTCACTAGGGAGGGATCACTACCCCCCCGTAGACAAAAGACTGTGACCCCAGAAACTGGCACACTTCCAATTTGAAGAAATATTTCCCCTCCGGTGGAGGTGTGAGCCACAGTTGCTCCGGGAAGAAAGCCATAGGTTCACACAGGGCACAACAAGACCCTTCAGGTCCAGTCAAGATATTCTTCAACAACAGAGTTCCTTGTGGCGTGGATCCAGGGAGAGGGAGCCGACTGAGGCCGTGATGTCAGGCACTGTCATCCTCCCGATCTGGAAGTCGGAGACACTCTAGGGTTCTGGCTCAGGTTCCGTGGACTCGGCAAACATCCAACAACACCCCTTGGACACAACACGCTATGAAGTGCGAGCTAGCACAGGTTTCTGGTTGCAAGCTTGGGTCCCAAGGACTCGGCAAACTTCCCCAACACTCCTTGAACTCCTCAAGTTATGGCACCCCAGGTGGGACTCTGATCTTTACAAGCAAACTCCTCTGCACAGTGGGATTACTACATACGTCAGGAAGGTCCTTGTCCCAACGGACGATCCCTTCCACCAATTTTCACCGCACCCTGCACGGTCATTACAATCTTGTGGAAATGGGGAGATCCTTTCTATCCATGAGGTCTCGTGGACAGGAGGCCAGCCAACTTGCCTTTGGAGAGTGCTTATGGACCTGGGCCATGACAGTTGGCAATTAGCTATAGGCCAGCAACATCCAGGCAAAATCCACCAAGTGATAGTGCCCTTCCTGGAGCACAACAAGCCCCGGACCACTACACATCTGTGGATAATTCAGTTTCAGCCCCTCATGACCCAATGGTTCCTCTTGTTGATGTCTCAGCGCTGAACCAGTGTAGTACGGTTCCAATTCCAAAAGCATCTCTAACTCCAGAGGGCAGAACCCCAGTAGTTATACCCACAATGGTCTTTGAAGATGAGATTGGTTCAAAAGCCATCTTCGAAATGCACAGGCCCTCTTTAAAATGTGTCCTGTCTGCCATCATACCCTGGGAGGCTTGATCAATATCTTTAGTGAGGCTACGACCCTGCCCCTTGGAATGCAGGTACCAATGCCCCCTTCTCTTATCTGTCCCAGGAAGGCCCCTCAGAGTCAGAGGTCTGCATTTTCCCTTGAGCTCCTAGTTTATGGCCGTTTATCAGGAATGCACAAATGGATGTGTCCCCCGCCCCAGGTGAGGATTGGAGACAGGCCGATAGCCACAAGTACAGAAATGTCCATTTTCCCAAAGTGGCATTTCCACATTAGTAATGTTGAATCCACACGCACTACCGGAGAGGATTTGCCATTACTAACTCATTGATATCAAACACTATACTGCCACTCTTCTGCACGTAGGAAACGCAGCTCAGCAGGCCCTACCGTACCGAACACTCCAGCCTGTGCTATTCACTACCCAAGCATGCAGCGCACACATGCACATGCCCTACCTCTTCCCGACACCGCATCCTGCCTTTTGTAAGTACTCCGATGTACTGAGAGACATGCACAACTTTGGAAAGTATTTTTTTAAATGCCAAGCCAAGTAACAGTAACCTGCACACACAGGCCCTGCCATGGCAAACCTGTGACACGTTTGAAGTGCTACCTCCATGGGTGGCACAACCAGTGCTGCAGGCAAACGGAGGAGCATTTGAGTTAGATGCCCTAGGTATATGTCTTATCCCTAGACAAGAGACTTACAGCTAACTCGAATCAGCCAATCATGTATAAAGCAATCACCAGTATATATATGACAAGCACAGTTGGCACTGAATGGCAGTGTCAAAGCATTCAAAGTCCTAAGGCTAGCACATAGATCAGCGGAAAACCTGGAGGGACAAAAGCAAAAAATCGAAGGAAAGCACTCTAAAAAAGGCCATTTCCAACAATTAGGTACATACTGATGTCTTACAGTGTTGTAGGTATAAAGAAATCATGTTTGAGTCCTAGGAAGCTGCATATATGGATGAGGCACCAATTTGACACGATTAATGTGCATACAAAGATTTCAATATGATGAGTAGACGGGTCCATAAATGCGGTATAGCCAAGATAGAGTGACTGTAAATTTGATTTTAGTGATCAGTAAAGTAGACCTAATAGGTGAGTTTTGGTTTATGTTAAGGGATGACAAATCATCATTATGTCTTGAATCATCTATTCTTTTAGATGGTCTGTAGGGGTAGGTATGTGCCACAAATCGGGAGAAGAATTGTGTAGGAGGGAAAGGGATACTCCTTAGATGTTGAGTGATAAAAATTGGCCTAGTCTAACAATAAAGGTGAAGGGTCACAACTTGAAGGATTTAGATCATAGTCAGTTCCCACCCTCTTACTTATTAGGGAGTAGCAGTTTACACTAGTTCCACCCTGTGCAGTGTCTCATGTTTTTGTTTTTAAATCTTTTTTGGGGTTCACAAAAAAGAGTGGTTAAGACTGGTTAAGAACAAGAACACCTGTCAGGTGATGAGGAGCAGCAGCAAGAAGAAGACCAATGAATCACCTCCCATTCGATCATCTGGGAGTTTGCCACTATTCCTACAGCTGAAAAACGAAAGTATGCAAAAAATCGTCACATGCAGCCTCTGGAACAAGCAATTCTCTAGAGGTACCTAAAAGAAACATTTTTGGCACTTCTGAGATGCTCTAGCTCCTCAAGTTGAGCCCCACATGGCAGATGAATGTTGCTAAGAAGAAGAGGCAGGAGGACAACGGAGCCTCAACATCACATGCTCCAGACCACACTGTCCAGCCTGGCAACAGTGCTCCTGCTCAAGCTGCAGCTGCCCTTCAACAGGGCAGACCCCTCTCTTCAAGTGCACTACGCTTTTCTGCATGGATTACAGAAACATCTTTTCAGCAGGGCTTCAAAGTGGCATAGCCAAGGACGAGCTTTGAACTGCAAATGAATTGGTGTGCAAAAGTAAGTAGATTTCTATTTTTTCTTCCTTATATATAAAATGTGATGCCCCTTTTATTCAAGATTTCATTTTAATTCTTCCCAAAAATTTTTTAAAAAAGTTTTACAAAAACACTTAAAAAAGGCTCCTGTTAGAATCACCTTGGTGAAAAAACAGAAAAAATATTTTATGTTGTTTGTTATGTCTGTTGTCTATTATGTTAATATATCATTATAGCCTGCCAGAACTGCCTCCAGTGACTATTGAAGGCCTTCTCTACTGTCACAGGTCCAAGTCTAATTGTGGACAACAGTAACAAGAGACTGGGAGTCTAATGGCTACAATAGCCTGCTACAGTGGACTTTAAAGGTTTAAGAACATTCTGCTCTATAATGTCCGAATGCCCTTATATACCATTATAGCCCACCGTAGCAGACAATTAAATGGAGGTACCCTCCAAAGTAACTGCCCCAACCCAAAGCGAGCTCTTATAATAAGGGATTAGGCCTATAATAGCTGGGTTGCCTTTGGCCGTGCCAGTGTAGGGTTGAGCACAGGGCCTGGCCTGCAGCCAGGTCTGCACCTAGAACATAAGCAGCTTGGGGTTAGGCAGTTTGCCAGATAGAACGTTGTGGTTGTCTGCTCTGTTAGATTCTGAGGTTTCAGACATTTGTGTTTGAACGCAAGGGAGAGCGGTTTCACTTTTACATTGCCTTGTCTTCTATCACCTACGCTAATCATTACGCAATCTTTCTCACTATTGTATTTTTTACTGTTAGACCTGTCATCCTTAGGGTGGTCTTTCCCCTACATTTTGCATGCTTACCTCCACTTTTTGCTGTATCTTTTTTTGGCCTTAGAACTCTTAGCACTTCACTACTGTTAACCAGTGCTAAAGTGCATATGCTTCTCACCTAAACATAGTGACATTGGTATATTCTTGATTGGCATATATAGTTTACTAATAAGTCCAGTGTAAAGTGGTATACCATATGCTCAGGGCCTGTAATCTGAATGCTACTAGTGGGCCTATAGCACTGGTTGGGCCACCCACACAAGTAGTTTACTGCCACTTTGAAGTGGCATTTAAAACCACTTGCCAAGCCTTAAACTTCTCTTTTATTACACATAAGTCACCCATAAGGTAGGTTCTAGGTAGCTCTATGGGTAAGGTGCTGTGTAAGTAAAAGGAAGAACATGTACTATTAAGTTTAATATTTCCTGGGAGTGACAAACAGCTAAATTCATTTTTCACTACTGTGAGGCCTACTCCTCTCATAGGCTAGCATTGGGAATGCGTTAAACCACATTTAAGCTGTAATTCCTGATTAGAAAGGAGTAGCTACATCATGTTTCACATCTTTGGAATAATCCTCTTTAGTGGTAAAGATGGATTTAACATTACTATTTTAGAAATGCTACTTTTAGAAAGCAGACATTAATCTGCTCTTAGCTTAGCTCTGTATGCCTCCAGCCTATCTCCAATACAGGTCTGGTGTGGGTGTCAGCTACAGTTTGTGAATTCCCTCTAGACAGCCATAAACAAAGGAAGGGTGGGTGTGATGGACAGAAGACTCATTTGCATTCCTCTGCATTCTGATAGCCTTCCTGGGCAGGAAGGGGGAGATGGAGCTGACATATCTGAATGGGCAGTGTCCTTTGCGCCACACAAAGGGCTCATTACCCCCTACAAATAGCCTGGCAGGCAGGGCTGGGATGAAAGGGAACCTGTGCACTTCAAGGCGTTGCTTTGAAGTCACCTCCACTTCAAAGGCACATTTGGGTATAAGTACCTGGGCTCTGACCCCACCAAGGTTGTACACTACTGGACCTGTGAAGAACTCTTACAGGAATAAGGACTGCTGTCCTACAAGGATTACCACTCTGCTGCTTGACTGACTGTTCTAAGGAACTGCTTCACGGCTGTGCTGAGCTGCCTGCTGATCTCTGCCCTACTAAGGACAAGCACTAGACCCCTCTCACTTGAACCCAGAGTGACTCCTAGGGCTTGCTGGCTTGCCTCCTGTTTTCTGAAGTCTCAGGGTCATAAAGACTTCCTGAAATTCTGTTGGTACTGCTGGACTCTGCCATCTGTGAGTCCTACCCTTGCCTGGGCCTCAGAAGTGTGTTTTGCAGCTGTTTTACTACAAAATCCATGCATCTTCACTACTGCGCAGATCAGAACTGACACAGTGCCCTTTGACTCCGATGCAGTGCCTATCTGAAGACATCCCTGCGCGGCTCAACAATGACACAGGACCCGACTGTGAAGTTTGACGACGACATAGCATCAATCTGAGGTCCTGACTGGGAAGCTTGACTTCGATGCAACGACCTGACTGTGTGAATATGAACCGACGTATCATACTCTAAACGATGACGCTTTGCTCCATCCAAGGTACTTTGTCAGCGGGACCTGTTTTAGCCCTGTAGCCGGCATGCCCCCTATTGCGGTTGACCTGAACATTTAGATTTATCTCGGTCTAGCGTGACCTCAAGTAACCCTTAGTGCTATTGACATCTAAATACTATCTTTGGTTTATTCTTTAAAAATGCATAACTACGGTTCTACTTAGTGGAGTTTTGTTGTTTTGGTCTTGTTTTACTCGGATAAATATTCTCTTTTTTTGTATAACTGGGAGAAGTGTTTTTGCGGTGTTTTCATTGTGTTACTGTGTGTGTTACACATTGCCTCTTTAAATAAACCTGACTGTTCTGTGCCAAGCTACCAGAGGGTGAGCACAGGTTCTCTTTTAGTGTATATCTAGCTTACCCTGAGTAGGATTGTGTGGTCCCTGATTGGACAGGGTGCATACCTCTGCCAACTAGAGACCCAATTTCTAACATTGGTGATCAGTGGTGAGGATAAGACCTGTGTTTCTGCAATACCATATAGTAATTCAGTGTTCACTACTACTCTATACCTAAGACCAATTTGAGCCTTTTTCAATTCTCCTTGATTGACCTTTATGATTTTTCTGCTAAATTATGTCTCACTCTGAAGAAGCCACACCTGCACCTGCAGGATTTGAGTTTCAGTTGGCCAGGTTTGAATTCGACATTGTGCTGCAGCTGTAAGATTTCTGCAAGGACCTTCAATTGTCTACAAGGGGCTTTACCGAGAAGGTGCAGCTACAGAAGGCTTTGAGGGCCTCGGGGGAGACCCAGGTTCCAGGGGATGGCATCCCAAAGGAGGAGCAGGAGATCCCTGAGGAGGTGGGTGACCTGATTTTGGAGTCTGAAATGGCTCTGGAACTGTCTGTGGAGAGGGCCAAAAACTTGCCTGGAGTAGTTGTGGGTCCCAGATCTGGGAGCAGTGTCTATTCCAGGAACCTGTCCACAGAGGAACTGGCAGACAGGAGGGAGAAAAGAAAATTAATATTAAAGCTAGAGCTTGCCAAGTTGCAGTAGGCTCGTGAAGAAAGGCGGCCAGCCATGGAGGAAAGGAAACTTATCCATAAGCTCAACCTCAAAGAGCTGGACATAAGAGCGCTACAAGTGGGGTCCAGCAACAGCAATGGTGACAGCACACCTGCAGTGTCCACTGGTGAGTCCAGAGTCAGGATCCCAGAGTATCTGGTGCCCAGTTATGTCGTGGAGAGACATAGACAAATGGTTTGCAGCCTATGACATGGCTATGAGAGTGCACAATGTCCCAGAGAAGTTCTGGGGTGCTAGTCTGTGGTGGTATATACCCACAATGGGGAGGGATACACTCCTTACACAAGAGGACCAGACATGCTACACTGCAATAAAGGCCAGCCTAGTCACCAAGTTTGGCCTGATTCCAGAGAGGTATAGGCACAGATTCAGGGGCAGCCAGAAGAATTCATCGCAAACATGGGTGGATTTTGCCAGTAACACACTGAAGGGCTGGGTGAGGGTCAGCAATGTAGATGATTATTCTGGGCTGTACAACTTTATTTCGAAGGAGCTCATGCTTGATATTTACTTTCCAGAGCTGTGCCAACACCAAGTTAATAGCAAGTTAACTGAACCCAGGAAACTTGTTGAGGAGGGAGATATCTGGGTCAACACCAGAATGTCCAAGAAGGTATCCGGGTGGGGGGGAAGGCTCCCAAAAAGGTGGTCAGGGTTCCCACTAGAAGAAGGAGAAGGAAATAAAGAGACAGAGTTCTATAAAGTCCCTCCAAAACAACTCACAAGGGAAGGGTCTGGTTCTCATTTCCAATCTGGCTACCAGAAGAAAAACTACCCTGACAAGGGTCAGCAGCCCACGCCCATCAAGTGCTATGAGTATAGACACTACAAGGGGGGTCCCAAGTAAAAGAGCATCAGCTCCCACTGGAAAAAAGAATCCAGGGGTGGCTAGTACAGTGCTGAGGGAGGGTTTGTCCCAGTTAATTGGGGGGCGGTAAGTGGGGTTACCCTAGTGTACCTGGGTGACAGTGAGATGGTGCCTAAGATCCATGTGCCCTCAAATACTACTAAGTATAGGCAATGGGTCACCATCAATGGGCAAGGTGTTGAGGTTCTGAGGGATACAGTTGCCAGCATGACTATGGTAAAGAGTCAGCTGGTGTCCCCAGAACTGGTAAATCCAAATGCATTCCACCAAGTTGTGGTGGCTGACAACAGAGAGGGTCACTATCCAATGGCCCTTGTTTCCCTTTACTGAGGGAGAATTACCGGTCTTCTGAAAGTTGCTGTGAGCCCTGTCATGGCTGTGGACTGTTTGTTGGGAAATGACCTTGAGCACACTATCTGGAAGAAAGTGGAGCTTAAGGGGCATATCTAGATGTTGGGGGTCACCTGATTTGATCAGTGCAGCAACAATGTCCATGGATGCTTGGGATGGGAGTCAAGGAGGGCTAGAGCCTGGAACAATGGCCCAGCCAGCTACTAAAAAGGGGGAAGGCAGAGGGCGTGGTAAACCAGTCCCTGAGTGTCTTCGCAGTGAGGTGATTGGAGCACCTGCGGTGGCCGACCCAGAGCCCACTGAAGAGGGCACTGTTTCCTTTGGTGACCAGCCTACACTTGGTGGATGGCAAGGGGAAGGAGAGACAACCAACAATGAGTTCCATAGGGCACAGAGGGATTCAACAGGACTTGTGTAACCTGCCTGGCCAGTGAAAAGACAGGGCAGAGGCTGAAAGCCCCCATAATCCCTCATTCATTGTTGGCGCACCCTTTGAGAGGGTGGGCATCTACATTGTTGGGCTTAAGAATCCCTAGACTGTACCAGGCAACATGTGTATTGGGGTTCTGGTGGATCATGCCACTAGGTACCCAGAGGCAATCCCTTGAGGACCATGACTGCCCCTGCAGTGATGAAAGAGTGGTATGACCAACATTCTACCACTGTGGAATTACAGCATGGGCAGAAAGTATGTGTGATGGAACCTGTTGAACCCAGGGCCCTCCAGACACTGTTGGACTGGGCCCTATGAGGTTCTTGAGAAGAAAGGTAAGGCCACCTACCAGGTGGACCTTATGACCCCCAGTCAGCTGCACACGGTGCTTCACATCATTTGACTCAAACCCCACTTTGAGGCGTCTGAGATCACCATGTTGTTGTTGGTGACAGATGAAGAAGTGGAAGAGGAGAGTGAACCTCTCCATGACCTCTTGAACACCAAGGAAAACTAGTGGTTTGTGGAGGGAGTAATCCTTTCATCCACTGTAACTCCTGAGCAGCAGAGGATCTTTCACCAAGTGTTCGGACAGTACTGTTTTCTGTTCTCCCTTGTTCATGGGACTACCCACCTGAGTACTCATGATGTGGACACAGGTGACAACCTCCCTGTTAAGAATTAATCTGACAGGTTATCGGATAAGGTGAAAACCAGCATCAAGAATGACGTCTCTAAAATGCTGGAGTTGAGGGTGATAGAACCCTCCAATAGTCCCTGGTCCAATCCTGGGGTTCTGGCACCAAAAGCTGCCCCACCAGGCACCGCACCTGAACTGAGGTTCTGTGTGTATTATAGAGGGTTAAACTTTGTGCCAAAGACTTATGATCATCTCCCATCTGCTGGGTTGATGAGCTGATTGACTGGTTTGAGGCTGCCCAGTACTTAAGTAAATGTCATCTTACATCAGGGAACTGGCAGACTGCCCTAACAGAAAGTGCCAAGGAAAGATCAGCCTTCTCCACTCTAGAGGGCCACTTCCAATTTTGTATGATGCCCTTTGGACTCAAGAATGCCATTGCCACCTTCTAAAGGATGGTAAACCAGATTCTCTCTAGTATGGATCCTTCACAGCTGCCTATCTGGATGACATAGCTGTCTTTAGTAGCAGCTGGAAGGACCACCTTTTTCACTTTCAGGAAGTGCTTCAGGCTCTGCAACAGGAAGGCCTGACTATCAAGGCCAGTATGTGCCAGATAGGGCAGGGATCTGTGGTGTATTTGGGACACCTGGTGGGCAGGAGGAAGATGCAACCTCTCCAGGCCAAGATAGACACTATCATGGCCTGGGAGCCCCCCAAAACCGAGACTGAGGTCAGAGTATTCTTTGGCCCCCTGGGTACTATAGGAGGTTTATCAAGTGATATGGTGCCATTGTTTCCCCCTTGACATAGCTGATTTCTGAAAAGCAACCTGGAAATGTTATTCAGGCAGAGGCATGCCAAATGGCATCTGACTTCCCGAAGCAAGTCATGTGCACAGCCCCTGTGCTCAGGACCCCTGACTTATCCAAGGAGTTTGTTGTTCAAACAGATCCCTCAGAACATGGCATAGGGGCAGTGTAATCACTTATAAATGAAGAGGGCCTGGACCAATCTGTAGCATTTATCTCCAGGAGGTTGCTCCAGAGGGAACAGAGGTGGAGAATTAGAGGGAGAGAAGCTTTTGCTGTAGCCTGGACACTGACGAAGTTGAGGCCGTACCTGTTTGGTACTCACTACCTGACTCAGACTGACCACAGACCCCTCAGAAGGTTCATGCCAAAAATCCAAAATTGCTGAGCTGGGCCATTTCCCTACAGGGTATGGACTTCAGGGTGTAACACAGATTTGCGGTAGACCACACCAATGCTGATGGTCTATGCTGGTTATTCTGCCTAGTGAACTCCCTAGAGGTTGGGTAGATCTCCCCGTTTTTAGCTGGGGAAGACATGTGTTCAACCTGTCATCCTTAGTATGGTCTTTCCCCAATGTTTTTCATGCTTACCTCCACTTTTTGCTGTATCATTTTGTTGGCCTAAGGACTCTGAGCACTTTACCACTACTAACTAGTGGTAAAGTGCATGTGCTTCTTCCCTAAACATGGTGACATTGACATTTACTTAATTGGCATATTTAGTTTACTTATACGTCCCTTGTTAAGTGTCATAAAATGTACCCAGGGCCTGTAATCTAAATGCTACTAGGTGGCCTGCAGCACTGGTTGTACCATTCACGCAAGTAGCCTTTCAACCCGGTCTCAGGCCTGATATGGCAAGGCCAGTGTGTGCAGTTTACTGCCACTTTGACTTGACATTTAAAACTACTTGCCAAGCCTTAAACTCCCCTGTTATTACACATACGTCACCCATAAGGTAAGCTCTAGGTAGCCCTACGGGCAGGGTGCTATGTAAGTAAAAGGTAGGGCATATACTATTACATTTTACATGTCCTGATAGTGACAAACAGCTAAATTTGTTTTTCACTACTGTGTGGCCTACTCCGCTTATAGGCTAGCATTGGGAATCCCTTAAATCACTTTTAAGCGGTAATTCTTGATTAGAAAGAAAAAGCTACATCATGTTTCATATCTTTGGAATAGTAAGGAGAAATCCTTTTTAGTGGTAAGGTTGAATTTAACATTACTATTTTAGCAATGCCACTTTTAGAAAGTGCAAAATGAACAATTGATGGACAGAATGTTGAACAATGTCAAACATTCGCCATAGTACAGAGATCTGGGCCTAAATTCATTGTTTTATTTACTCCCCATGCCATTCCAGTTTAAACTCAGCCATATGCAAATTAGTCTAGACCCTGCTCCCCATAGGAACAGTCCAGCCCGAACTCCTATGCCAGGTCTTCCCTAGACTGGAAACAACCATCCGAGGACCGGTTTTGGGGTTTCACCCCTCATCAGCTAGGCTAGCTTGACTCCACTGGCATGGAGAGCAAGGGACCCACGTCTGGGTATACCCTTCCCACTTGGGGTGACAAATGCAAAAAGAACAATTGATGGACAAAATGTTGAACAATGTCAAACATTCCCCCTAGTACAGAGATCTGGGCCTAAATCTATTGTTTTTTTGCTCCCCATGCCATTCCAGTTTTTGTCTGAAAGTGGACATTTCTATTCTCTTAGCTTAGTTCTTTGTGTATGCAGCCTGTCTCCAATACACAACTGTGTTGGTTGACAGCTACACTTTGTGCATTCCCTGCAGAAGTCCACAAACAGGAAAGGTGGGTGTGACAAAGGACTTATCTGCACTCATATGCACTCTGATAGTCTTCCTGGGCAGGGAGGGGGAAATGGATCTGGCACTTACATCTTAATAGGCAGTGTCCCGTGTCCGTCAAAAGGGCTGTTAACACCCCCCGCCACACACAGATAGTCAATCAGACAGAGCTGGGATGAAAAGGGACCTGTGCACTTCAAGGTGCCGAGGAGCTACTTTGAAGTCACCCCCACTTCAATGGAACATTTGGATATAAGTACTGGGGCTCTAACCCTGCCAAGTTAGTACACTACTGGACCTGTAAAGATCTCTGCCAGGAGTAAGGACTACTGTTTTGCAAGGGTTGCCAAGCTGCTTGACTGACTGTTCTAAAGAACTGCTGTGCTGTGATCTCTGCCCTGCTGAGGATAAAGACTGGACCCATCTTACTTGAACCCAGAGTAACTCCAAGGGCTGCTGGCTTAAGTCCTGCTTTCTGAAGTCTCAGGGTCATACAATAATTACTGCAATTCTGCTGGTGCTGCTGGACTCTGCTATCAGTTAGTACAACCCTTGCCTCAGGGGCAAAACCAAAATGTTATTCTTTAGATTAATTAGTCATATCGGTCAGTAGCTGCCGCAGTCCTGTAGGTCTTTTCCTTCCATGGGGATTTAAACAATATTTGCTTTAATGGGGGCTTGAACCAGGGAACATGCTGTTTTGACTTTTATGCAAGCTGCATATAGCATTTGGGCAAGCAATAGTGGCCCGCCTTATATAGAATTTCCCAGAGAATCTATCTTCTCCTGGTGATTTTATAATTAGGTAAGTCTTTAATACTTACTAACTTATGCCTACTACCCCTCCTGGGGTATGGACTGTCAACCAGAACTCTCCAGCCCTCTATGTCTTGAGCATTTCTTCCAATCTGACTTCAGGTGAAGCCCACTTCCTTGCAGCCAGCCTTCTTCGTTTCTTTCCTGATGGTGATGGTCTTAGTTGAAAGTAGGTGGGTTGGCTTTGTGGCTCCCAAAGGTATCTGGCTTTCACCCAAGGCACCATAAATCTCTCTGAAGGAGATACCTCTCTTCCCAAGGTGGGGATGTCGTTTGGACTTTTGGTTGATATTTCTGTAGCTAGGAATTGTTTACATGCTGGAGTAGATAGACCCACGCATTACCCTTCTCCATTTGCAGCAGGACTTGGGACCGGCAATGGAGGAGGTAAGTCTTTATTAAGATTCTGATTTTTTTCTAGGGCTATTTCTTCCGCTAGGAGCATCTCTTCTTCGGAGAGAGTGATGATGGCATTTCTAGAGACCTTATAAAGTTCTCCTCTGCTGTTCCCATGTCTTTGGCCTCTGGGCTGTATAGTCTCTCATAAAAGGAAGCAAGTACCTTTGCTACCTCAACTGGATGGGTTAGAGTAAGGCCAGTGGAATTGCATAAGGCAGGTATGGCTATCTGCGATTCTGTTTGTTTCAATTGGTATGTGAGCAATCACCCTGTTTTTGCTTCCCTTTCATAGTGACACCATATCAGTTTCACCAATGCCCTTTCTGCTTTGGTTGCAAAAAGAAGTATTAATAATGGTTTACCTCTTCTAACTGATTTCTTAGTTCAGGCAATGGTCTAGCAGCATATTGCACCAAAAGTTGTTTTATCGATTACTCCAATCGACCTTGTTTGGTTGTGATTGGTCAGGTTTGTTTTGGCTTTGAAAGTGCATGTGAATATCTATCTATATATATAAGGCCAATGACGGGTGCACTCCACAGGAAATGTAAAAAAAATTATTTATCAGGCTAGATCACATATCACTATAGATATACAACCTACTGGCAGTCGACAGTAGGTAGTTATAGTTAGGACCAAATAACACTGATATGTTCACACACTACTTCAAATAAACATAAGTAAACAAATAAGTCTTCTTGTTCCGTTTCTTTTTGTAGTTATTTATTTTTCTTATGTAGTCAGAAAAGAAAAATGATGCCAACACGTGTTTCGAGCTCCACTGCGCTTCTTCAAGGCTGTTTACAAACACAGAATAATACATTTAGGATCTGAAATTAAATTCTTCACATACTATAAAAGTCTTCAACATAATAGTCCTATTTAACAACACACGTGTGGATTTTAACCACACATTGGCGCACATGTATTGCTCCCTTAATTCCTCTTGTGAATAGTTTTTCGTCAGGGCTACAAAAATACACATTCTATTAGTATTCTCCCTTTATTATTATTTCTCTTTTATTACCTTTGCATCTATAAAGAAGAATTCTAAACTTTTCTGTCTTTTTAACATATCACATCCTCTGATGTACTTTGATTAATACCAATCATTTATACCTTTTCATATCTATGTCATAATACTCCTATTATCCAGTAGTACATACACTTATTGTTCTCTGTGTCTCCTATGGGCAAGACAATACATAGTTCATTTACCTTATGGTATTCCTTAGGTGGCAGAATAATATGTCTGTTTCTCCAACAAATCACACACCCTCTTGATCGTTCAGTGTCCCAAAAAATTATTTAACACTACTTCTTCATCTAGAAGGTCCAGAACTCTAATCAGAATTATAAAACAGTTAAGAGAAAAAGATATGTTTATATTATAACTACCCTCTCACCTTTTAAAATGAATATCGTCATTATTTAGTGTTTGAATTTCCAATGTAGAGGTATTCTCCTGCACAGTGATTTTTTACCATTTGTGCCCCTTGAGACGGTCTGTAGAAATAAGATAAACACCTATTGAGATCCTAAAGACTGTCTATATAGCTGGTAGATATGCACGTTCCCTTCCGATTTTATCTTTCTCAGTAAATATCCGTGGTTACTAATATTCTATTAAGACCAAACAAAAAGAGGGGGGGCGAGGAGCTAATTAGAAAGAGGTCCTGAACCAATGATCCAAAAGTTAATACAACAACAGTGTAGGTGGTATCAGTTCCTAAGGAAAAGGGGAAGGATATATAAACAGCCAAATCGGCTGTAATTAGTGTACAGTGTCTCCAAATAGACTTGAGTGTGCCAAGAAGGGAAAGAATACTCCTGTGTGGATCTTGTGGTGCCCTCACACACCCTTGCGAGTGTATAGCATCATCATTGGGCAGGTGCTCCCCGTGGGGGTGGCGCTGCAGTCCCTCACGGGCCCGTTTTAAGGGGCTCTCTGGTGGAGATCTTTTAGGAGTTGCCGCATTTGTGCATGGGGGTGTGTGGGTCAAAAGGTGGTGATGGGTGAAAGATAAAAAGATCCAAAGGGCACAAACAGTTTATTGAAAAGTCCTTTGAGTCTGGATAAAAAATATCACGGAGATGGAGACGCAAAAATAATGCTAGAGTGAGAGGGGAAACTAAACAAATAAGATCCCACTGCTCTCAACCCGTGTGGTGAGTATCGAAAAAGTGTTTAGGTGTATAATGACCCCATTATACACCTAAACACTTTTTCTCGCGCGTTGGGTGCGCGGATCCAAAAACATGGAAAAAAATATATAAAATAAAATTTTGAACATATAGTTAAAAAAATATTTTGAAAAATATAAAAAAATATGTTTGAAAAACCCATTAAATTCAAATAATATTTTTCAATTTTTAAAAGAATTAATTGAAAAAATAAGTTTAAAAAATGGTGATAAAAAAGTATTTAAAAAAAACCATAATTAATGAAATTGACACACTGAATTTGAAAAATATAGAAATCCAATCAAAATCATTAAACATGATATCTTTAGAGATAAGTTATAGATAGGAATTAGCATTTAAAAAACCTTTGAAATTCACTGAAAAAACCATAGGTTTCATGCACGTTATAGTTAGGAATTGCCATTTAAAAAACCTTTGAAATTCACTGAAAAACACCAAAGGTGTCAGGGGCGTTATAGTTAGGAATTGGCATTTAAAAAACCTTAGAAATTCACTGAAAAAACCATAGGTTTCAGGGACGTTATAGTTAGCTGGACATTTCCCTCGTACAAATGTGATGTAATTTGAGATGTCATCAGTGATGTCATCAGTGATGTCACTGACCATGTCATGAGTGATGTAATATGTGACGCAATCAGCAGTGCATTGCGGGGGCGCGAGTTATAGTTAGCTGAACTAACTATAACAGGGGAATTTCTAGGGTTTTGTATGAGGGAAATGTCCAGCTAACTATAACGCCCCTGAAACCTATGGTTTTTTCAGTGATATATATATATATATATATAGATATATATATATAGATATATGTATATATATGCCATGGGTACATCTTTTGCACCAACTTATGCAAATGTACTCATGGCAGTCGGAGAGACAGAAGTACTAGAGAATCGGAAATCTCAGAACATAAAACTTTGGTCTAGATTCTTTGACGACCTCTTTATAATGTGGGAGGGAGACAGTACAGACCTCAAAAATGTAATCGAATCATTAAACACTAATAAATACAATCTATCTTTCACATCAACAATAAGCTCTACAAACATAATTTTTTTAGATGTGGAAGTGTTTATCGAAAACCACAGGATATGTACCAGAATGCACAGGAAACCAACCTCGTGCAACAGTATTTTGCACGCTAGCAGTGAGCATCCAAAAGATCTGAAATGGTCCATACCAAATGGAGAAATGTTGCGGGCAAAAGGAACTGCTCCAAAATAACAGACATCAACTGCCAAGTTAATGAAATGAGTGACCGATTCTCAGAACGAGGTTACCCACAAGATGTAATTGAAACAGCAAAAGCCAGAGTCGCCTTTAAAGCAAGAGCAGAAATATTACAACCAAAAGGAGGAGTGGCAGGAAGATGCAAAAACAAAAAAGAAACGAGACCATTCGACTCATAATGGATTTTAACAATCAGAGCACAGATCTAAAACAAATTGTTTGAAAAAACTGAAGCATTTTAATGCTGGCATTAACATTGCAGAAGACACTGTCCCCATATCCTAATATCGCATACATGAAAACGGCATCTTTAGGGGACATGCTCACACAAAGTCACCTGGAAACTCCAAAATCAACAACATCATCCTGGTTGAACACACCAGGATTTTGGAAATGCTTCAAATGTAAAGCGTGCGAATATGGAAATAGTGCCTTATCATACCAACTACTTAATGGCCAGACTGAATACATTCAAGACCACATAACATGTAAATTGAAATCTGTAGTATATCTACTGGAATGTTCCTGTAAAAAACAATATGTAGGAAGCACCATCAATAAACTAAAATTGAGAGTCCTACAACACTTATGTGCCATCAGGAATAAAGATTTCACATAACACATGGCTAAACACTTTCAAGAGTTTGATTCGGGTGATTGCCAACATCTGAAATACTATGGGATCAAAATGGTGAACGCCAAAGAAAGAGGTGGCGATAGAAGTTTGGATTTGAGGAAAACTGAATCTAGATTAATCCTAGCAATTGGCAATGAGAAACCATTTGGCCACAATTTGGACGCAGAACTTCACATCCATCTGCAATGACACCATGAAACTTTATATAAGACATTCTAGGCACCAGGACTCTATGGTCCAGTAGAAGGCTGGGAGCCGAAACGCATAGGCGTCCTCTACCGTTTTTGTATGTGCACTATGGTTTAATAAAATTGCACATACTTGAAAACCATCTGAACGTGGTGCGGTGATCCTTCATTGACTCTAACTGGGACAGAGGAACTGGGGAATTTCGAATATATATATATATATCTATATATATAACTATCTATATATCTATCCATATATATATCTATATCTATATGGACAAGGTGGCTGAATAAATAATAATTGAAGCACGAAGCTGTGGTCTCGCCGTCCGTTTTTTCCGGAGGAAGGAAAGCATACAAGAGGCGCTGTGCAATCTATATATATCTATATATTTATCTATATATCGTGGTGCCCTGAAATCCGCACACGTATTTGTCACCCCCGCATTACCTTCCTGGATGAAATAAAGCATTCTGGGACTTGCAGTTCGCTCACATTACGGGATCTGCAGCAGATGAGCGCAGATACAGACTTTGGGGCATAGCGGACCGCAACCTATCAGCTTGTGGCAGGACATTTAAAACCACGTTGGCGTTCATACCTGCTAAAGACTCTGGGCGCTGAGGAAGGCTAAACGAAGCCGAAATGCATTCGCCATGAAATACATTTGAATAAAGACGCCTCCAAGGTTTTTTCCCCTACTGCTGCCTCTGCTCTTTCTTTGGAGGAGTTATTTCAAATATATATATATATATATATATATATATATATATATATATATATATATATATATATATATATATATAATCTACTGGCAGTCGCCAGTAGATAGTTACAGTTAGGACCGTGTTTCCATAGGAAATCTGAAAATTCTATTTTGAATAACTTTGGCGCCGGTTTACGGATCCTCGCGAAAATTTTCAAAACTAATGGGGCGCTCCACTCAGCTCCTACCCTGGAAGTCTCGGGGTGATTCGTCAAGCGGGGGCTGAGAAAAAAGGGGGTCCCAAAACGCGTTTTCCCCATGCATTTTCCCATAGGACCTTTAGTCGAAGGTACAGCCCGAACGGCTGAACAGAATTACTTGAAATTTGGCAAAGAGGTAGTCCTCAGGTCAGGGATGTGCCTTTTGCATATATGGTGTCAATCTGTTCAGTAGTTCCTGAGAAAATTGCAGTTAAAAGCACATAAATATCTATAGCCGCGCACCGTGCGCGCACCGTGCGCGCACGCTGTGCGCACGTAGCTGTGCGCGAGCGTAATTCTGATTGGTGGATTCATGTCAGTCAACATTCGAATCGGTAGAAATCAGGAAGTGTCGGCCGCCATTTTGTGTGTGACAGTAAAAAAGAAAGGTGGAGAACGTGAAAAGGGGGCAGAGTTCCTGACCCCCTAGCTTTTGTCAGGGGGTCCCTGAAGGACCATGAAGGGTGAAAAAAACATTTTTTTTTTTTTTAAACATCGCGGGGTGCGCGCTCCGTCGCGAGGTGCGCGCACGGTAGAAAAAAAATCATTAAAAAAATTGAATTAAAAATCAAATTTAAGTGTTTAGATGTTAGGTGGCTCTAAAAAGAGCCGTTATTTTAATTGAGGGACAGAGGAACAAATAAATGGCAAAAATTATAGGGTGCCACACGTGTGCTGCTGTATCTTGCTCTCTATTAGGGGAATGCTGGTATCCCTATAAGAGAGAAGAGCATTGCACGCATTGCACCGTATATATGCACCCTCTTAAACAGAGGGTGTATATCCAGAGGAACAGAAGCAGGTGAAGCTGCCGCCGCAGATGAAGTGCTCGGCTGAGCTGCCGATGATGTGCTCGGCTGAGCTGCTGCGGATGTGCCCGGCTGAGCTGCTGGAGGGTTTTCTCTAGCAGCTCGAGCATAAGCCACAGGATGTACATCTCTAACGTGCCTGATCATAGTGAAGATACTAAACCTAAAAAAATAATTCTTTTTAGGATCTCCTCTTGATAAGACACAATCAGAAAGAGTGCAGGTGACTTTTGGAGCATTCACCTTCTTCTGCCCCTCTGGAAAAGTGAAAAATTGCCATCTAAAAGAGTTTTTCTGTTTCCTCTGTCTCTGTGGCACAAGGGTCTTCTGCTCACTCCCAGAAGATGACTGCTGCTCTGCCATTCTCAAGTACTGGAGTACTGTAAAATCTGCTCAGCTCCTTCTCCCAGGGAATCAGAAGTAATAATGAGGGAAGTGGGTGTGGTGTTGGAAGTTTCTGGAACTGAAACTACTATAAACCAATGAAAAGTGTTGTTTCTTAATCACATGACCTGAAACTACTATAAACCAATGAAAAGTGTTGTTTCTAAATCACATGACTTGCCGTGCGCGCACGGTGCGCGCACGGTGCGTGCACGGAGCACGCACGCATGCGCGTATGGAGCACGCGCGCATGTGCGTACGCGCACGGAGCACGCATGTATGCGCGTACGGAGCATGCGCGTACGGAGCACGCGCGCATGCGCGTATGGAGCATGCACGTACGGAGCACGCACGACGTACGCATGCACACGTGGAGCACGTACGCATGCGCACACGGAGGACGTATGCATGCGTGCACCGTGCGCGCGCCGTCAAAAACACTTAAAAAAACAACAACAAAAAATGTAAAGTGTTTATAAGTTTATAGAAGATATTAACTATGCTGTTCAACTCTATCCAAATTTAAAAAAAAAAAAAACAGAGCCATTCCATATTACAGGATAAAGTTAATCTATAACTATATATATAGGTAGCTTATTGTAAAATAAATATTTAAAAAATATAATAATACATTCATAAATTAGCATTTAAGAAACCTTGCAAATTCACTTCAAAAACCATAGGTTTCACACACGTTATAGTTGGGAATTAGCATTTAAAAAACCTTGCAAATTCACTGAAAAAACCATAGGTTTCACACATGTTATAGTTAGCTGGACATTTCACTCGTAAAAAAACAATGAAATTCCCCCGTTATAGTTAGTTCAGCTAACTATAACTCGCGCGCCCGCAATCCACTGCTGATGACGTCACATATTACATCACTCATGACATGGTCAGTGACATCACTCATGACATCATTGATGACATCTCAAATGACATCACTGATGACGTCATCCATGTGATAAATTACCACATCTTCTCACACCCTAATATAACCTTTGATACACCAACTCAAAATTTAAGAGTTCCATTCTCAAAACCATACATACTGCAATACCAATAACTACATACCCACTTATTAACTCTTAGGTCTACATACACCTCCACTCATTCACCTGTACAGTCACTCATACTTACAGTCACTCCATACAAAACTATCATATGCATTTATACACCTATATAGACACTCACACACTACCAATCATCCATAGAGGTACTCTCACACCTACTCAGTCATGCAAATAATCACACTCCCATTTACTCACCTATGCGGTTATACACACTCAAGTTCACTTACTCATAAAAATAGTATCACATTCTTACGCTCTTATAGAATCATTGATACAAGCACACACTCATCCATACAGTCACTCTCACAATCACACACTCTCACATCTACCCACTTATATACTCTTACACGCATTTATACTGCCTTTCACATATGTAGTTAGTCACAAATGTACCACTGAGATATACATTCAATCCCTAACACACCATACATACACTCACTCAACCATACAGTCCATCACAGATGCACTCTTAAAACCATGCACCCATAGAATCACCCACTCACACATCTATGCATAGAGTCACACACACCCTACCCACACAAACACTCAGGAACCCATACAAATACTGAGACAAGCAATCAATACCTCATATAGACACTTATATAGGTATTCACAAAACCATGCCGCCACTTATACACCAACATACAGACACATACAAACATTTACACAGTTTAGTCACTAGTCTGCAGTGAGATACATTTAATGACTCACTTATAGAGTCAGTTACGCACCACAGAACATCATCCATTTATTCACTTGTACACCCACTCATTCTTCAACAGGCCTTTCCCTATATATATTGAACATATTAAAATTGTTAAGAAAATTGTTAGTGTGCCCGTGGAGGCCAGTAGTCATGCATGCTGTTGATCCTTTAGTGATAGCTACAACAGTCTATGCTTTGAATAGTTTTTCACTTTTTTGTTTTATGGTGAGCTTGTTGGATTCCTGCCCCATCTGCTCTGCCCAATCATTACAGAGTTTATGCGAGCGGGCAAGGGTGGGAATCTTGTCTAGGGACATGCCGGCTTTGCATAGGAAGTGGTGTTTGAGGACCTCTGACTTGCAGCCCTGGATGAGCTCTGCCCTCACTCCCTTTTGTGAATCATTGTGCTAGCAATTTCTCGTTGTCAGGCATAGAAGACGTTGATGGATTCTGTAGGAGAGTAGGGTCTGCTATCCTATGGTCACCCCAAATTTTTGCTTGCTTTTGCTTCACTGGTTTTATGACTTAGTGTGGCTGTGGGCCTGCTAATCAGACCCACAGCCCTGCTGCTCTCTCCCTAAATGAATGCCAATGCACACTAGGTGCATTACCAATTGGAACTGGTTCACCTTATTGTACCCTGTAACAGGGTACCTTGGGTACTGAAGGAGATTCTGGCCTAGTCAGAACTCCTACACAGGCTGTTCTGATTTGTGAGGTGGACATAGATGTGTCCACTACTGTGAGTCCTAGTAATCTAGGCAAGTACAGACAGACACCTCTAATAAACAATAAAGTGGCTCAAGCATACAGGGACACTTGTGCCAGTGTCACCATGGTGACACCCGGCTTTGTGAACCCTGGACAAATAATACTAGGTGATAATTACCTAGTGACCAACACCAGCAATGTCTCTACTACACATAGTGTGGCAATTGTTAATTTCTCCTGGGGAGGGGTAACTGGCCTCAAAAAGGTTGTGGTAAGTGCAGACCTCCCAGTTGAATGTCTGTTGGGCAATGACCTAGAATCCTCTCTATGGTCAGAAGTGGAGTACAGGACTCATGCAGAGATGTTAGGGATTTCATCACATGTCCTTGCTGTGACGAGGTCACAGGCCAAAAAGTGCCTCACTGAACCTCAGGTCTTGGAGCCTGGAACAATGGACCAAGCACCTACCAAGAAGAAGAACAGAAGGGTCAAGGCTGTGCCTTCCCTCCTGCCTGAAAGTGAAGATCAGCCTTCTCAGGAAACTGATTTTGAGACCCCTGAAGGAACTGTCCCTGAAGAGCTTGAACCTGACCAGGTTGAGTTTCTGGGGGCAGGGGGACCTTCTAGGGCTGACTTAAGGCAGGCTCAGTTAGACTGTTCTTCCCTTGAACCCCTCAGACAGCAGGCTGCTGCTGAGGCTGCTGGGAATGCTCAAGGTACCCATAAAGTATATTGGGATGATGGGCTCCTTTATTCAGAGGCTAGAGACCCAAAACCTGGTGCAACCAGGAGGTTGGTTATACCTCTGCAATTTAGGGGCTTCCTTCTTACCTTGGCCCATGATATTCCTCTAGCAGGACACTTAGGCCAGAACAAGACTTGGGACAGGCTTGTCCCTCACTTTCACTGGCCTCACATGAATGAAGATACCAAGGAGTTTTGTCGCTCCTGTGTAACCTGCCAAGCCAGTGGCAAATCAGGTGGCACAACAAAGGCCCCCCTAATACCACTACCTGTGGTGGGGGTCCCCTTTGAAAGAGTGGGGATTGATATTGTGGGTCCCATGGATCCCCCCACTGCATCTGGACACAGATTTATACTGGTGGTAGTGGATCATGCCACCAGATATCCAGAGGCAATTCCCCTTAGGACCACAACAGCTCCTGTTGTGGCCAGGGCCTTACTGGGAGTTTTTTCCAGAGTGGGGTTTCCTAAGGAGGTAGTATCTGACAGAGGTGCCAACTTCATGTCAGGATACTTGACAGCTATGTGGAAGGAATGTGGTGTCAACTACAAGTTCACCACACCGTACCATCCACAATGCAATGGGCTTGTTGAGAGATTCAACAAGTCCCTAAAGGGTATGATCAAAGGATGACCTGAAAAGCCCAGGCGAAGATGGGACATCCTTCTACCCTGCCTTCTGTTTGCTTACAGAGAGGTCCCACAAAAAGGAGTTGGCTACAGCCCCTTTGAATTGTTATTTGGGCACCCTGTAAGAGGACCCCTATGTCTGGTGAGGGAAGGATGGGAGTTACCTCTCAAAAAGCCTAAGCAAGACATAGTGTACTATGTACTTGGTCTCCGCTCCCGGATGGCTGAGTACATGGAGAAGGCATCTAAAAACCTGGAGGCAAGCCAAGAATTACAGAAAGCTTGGCATGACCAAAAGGCTGTTTTGACTGAGCACCAGCCAGGACAGAAGGTATGGGTGTTGGAGCCAGTGGCACCAGCAGCACACCAAGACAAATGGTCTGGACCCCATACAATTGTTGAAAAGAAGGGAGAGGTTACCTACTTGGTGGACCTAGGAACTACCAGGAGCCCCCACAGGGTGCTCCATGTCAACAGACTCAAGGCATATGTTGACAGGGCAGACATGGGCTTGCTCATGGCTACAGATGAGGGGCAGGAGGAAGAGAGTGACCCTCTCCCAGACCTGTTGTCTCAGAACCCTGAAGATGGCTCAGTTGATGGTGTGGCCTTAGGTGGCAGCCTCACTGAACATCAGCAAAATGACTGCAGACAAGTTTTACAGTCATATAGACATATGTTCTCCTTGACACCCAGTCAGACTAACTGGTGTACCCATGTGGTGGACACTGGTGACAGTCTTCCTGTGAAAAGCAAGATTTACAGGCAACCTGACCATGTCAGGGACTGTATAAAGACTGAGGTGCAGAAAATGCTGGAGTTAGGTATCATTGAGCCTTCAGAGAGCCCCTGGGCTAGCCCAGTGGTTCTGGTCCCCAAACCTCACACACAAGATGGAAAGAGAGAAATGAGGTTCTGTGTGGATTATAGAGGACTCAATGCTGTCACCAGGACAGATGCACACCCAATTCCAAGGGCAGATGAGCTCATAGATAGACTGGCTTCTGCCAAGTTTTTGAGCACATTTGATTTGACAGCTGGCTATTGGCAAATCAGGTTAGCTGAGGAGTCTAAGGCCAAAACAGCATTCTCAACCCCAGGAGGTCATTACCAATTTGTGGTGATGCCCTTTGGTCTGAAGAATGCACCTGCCACTTTT
Source organism: Triturus cristatus (assembly GCF_964204655.1). NCBI lineage: Eukaryota > Metazoa > Chordata > Amphibia > Caudata > Salamandridae > Triturus > Triturus cristatus. The sequence goes on from NC_140581.1 coordinate 861,678,831, forward strand.
CAAAGGTTGGTGAACCAAGTCCTTACTGGGTTGGATGACTTCTGTGCAGCATATCTAGATGATTTTGCTGTCTTTAGCTCCACCTGGGAGGATCACCTGATCCACCTGACAAAAGTACTAGAGGCCCTGCAAAAGGCAGGCCTCACTATCGAGGCTACTAAGTGCCAGGTAGGGCAGAGTAAAGTTGTATACTTGGGCCACCTTGTAGGTGGAGGCCAGGTTCAACCACTGGAGAGTAAGATCCAGACCATCAAGGACTGGTCCCCTCCAACTACCCAGACTCAGGTCAGAGCTTTCTTGGGCCTGACTGGGTACTACAGGAAGTTTGTTAAGAACTATGGGTCCATAGTGACTCCTCTTAATGATCTGACATCCAAGAAGATGCCCAAAAAGGTTCAGTGGACAGTAAACTGTCAAGGCATTTGATGACCTGAAGAAGGCCATGTGCTCTGCACCTATCCTGAAGAGTCCTGACTACTCCAAAGAGTTTATTGTCCAAACAGATTCTTCTGATTTGGGGGTGGGAGCTGTGCTTTCACAACTTAATGTAGATGGTCAAGACCAGCCCATTGCTTTTATTAGCAGAAGGCTGACCCCTAGAGAGAAACGTTGGTCAGCTATTGAGAGGGAGGCCTTTGCTGTGGTGTGGGCCCTGAAGAAGTTGAGACCATACTTGTTTGGAACTCACTTCAAGATTCAGACCGACCATAAGCCCCTCTTATGGCTAAATCAGATGAAGGATGAAAACCCCAAACTACTCAGGTGGTCCATTTCCCTACAGGGGATGGACTTTACAGTGGAGCACCACCCAGGGACTGACCATGGTAATGTAGATGGTCTCTCCCGGTACTTCCACTTAGAACATGAAGACACAACTGGTCAAGGTTAGTCTAATGTCCCTGCGTTTGGGGGGGGGTTGTGTTGGAGAGTAGGGTCTGCTATCCTATGGTCACCCCAAATTTTTGCTTTTGCTTCACTGGTTTTATGACTTAGTGTGGCTGTGGGCCTGCTAATCAGACCCACAGCCCTGCTGCTCTCTCCCTAAATTAATGCCAATGCACACTAGGTGCATTACCAATTGGAACTGGTTCTCCTTATTGGACCCTGTAACAGGGTACCCCAGGTACCCAGGGCATAGGTGTATCCAAGGCCTACCAGGGGCTGCAGCATGTATTATGCCACCCCTGGCCTGGCCTCACTATTTGACACAACTGGCTGATCACTCAGCTGGGGTAAGTTGGTGTAATCACCTCTTACTTAGATATAGTATATCTATATCTAACATATATGGACACATGGTAACCTATCAGTCACTCCTATGGCAGGCCTTAACAATCCTGGAGGCAGAGTGCTTGGTTTCATGTGAGATGGTGCTCTGGCATGAGCTGAGCCTGTCTGCAGCTTTAGGAACAACGTCCTTTAGCTGTTTCATGATATTGCCATACCATATACTCTTAAGTGCATTATGTACCTCGCGGTCAAATGCTAACTTTGGTTTGGCTTTATCAAAATGTCGAGTAAGGTGTCATACGATTTGGAATACTACCCCCTCGCCAATTCTGGCGACGGGGGTAGCATTCCACCCTTCTAGAGGGACACGAAATGTATCTAACCTGAAACCCGGGTAAAGTTAGACAGAGCCTCAGCATCACAAAATGGATGCTGCCACCACAGACACAAGTCTGCCCTCCTGCTGCTGGGAGTCCTTCCAGCTTGGGAGGTGTGGACAAAGGGTTTCCTGTCAGGGGAGGTGCTTGCACCACCCCAGACAGGATTTTGTGTAGTGGGCTAGGGAGGGCTGAAGAGATTGAGACATGCCTGGGGCACACAAGGTGTCCCTATGCATATGCCAGTTCAAACCGGAGCTGGGGCTCTCCAGCCGCAGTCCTGGCGCGAAACTGGACAAAGGAAAGGGGGTGTAACCACCCCCCTTCCTGGTCCCACCCAGAGGAGGGACCTAGCAGGTAACCCGGCCCCTAGATTTGGAATAAGAGTAGGAGCTGTGTCCCAAGACTACAGATCATCCTGAAACTCGACTTTAATAAAAAGAACTACTGGACTTCGATGTTCTGCTGCACAGAAGACTGAAGAGAATCTCCCTTGTGGCCAAGGAGTGACCACCCTGTGAATACAGGCACCATCCAGCAACTCAACAACTGCTTTGCTGCCACCTCCCGCCGGAGACCAAGCCCAGAGCCCAACAAGACCCAGACTCCCAGACATCTCTGAGCCCAATCCACAGTCCCTGCAAAGAAGAGACCCGTGGAGGCACCGAGAGACGTGGGACCGGCAATCTTGAAACGTCCACGACAAGCTGACTGCGCAGCACCTGAGGCATCCTCAATGCTGTGCTTTGGGCCCTGAAAAGCCCCAACACTGAGCAGCATTTGCACCAAAGACCAGCCCTCCAGCATCCACGAGATCTGCGTGGGGCCCTTTTGCTTTTTGCCACTCGACGCGTCATCCCGGTTACTGGCCCGTTGGCTGGTGGCCATCTTGGCGACGAAAACTACAAACAACACTGCTGGTCTGGTTGCTCCAGACTGGCCCTTGCTCCTGTGAAAAGGAGCAGCCCCTCTGACCTTGCTGGCCAGAGCAACAAGCTTTCCTCAATCCCTGCGTGGCTTGCATTAGCCAAGGCCTGTTTGCTCCGATCAAGAAGCCGACACCGCCATCAGCTAGAGCCTTTGTGGGACAGCTCGTGAGTGACTCCTGGACATCGTCGACCTCTTCACTTCCACGTGGCTGCAGAGACAAGCTTCCTTTCTTCACCTGTTGGCACACGACATCGCCTGGTTCCTTCCTGGTTCCACGCCGGTCACTGGCTAGTGACTCTGAACATTGTCCCCTCTGCTTACAGGTCGTCTAATCTTCAGATCCATCCTTGGATCCACCAGAACTCTTCCTGCCTGGCCGCCTGCAGCATCTTCATCCTCAGGCTCCATAGACCTGCACGACGAAACCTGACGCACTTTGACCCCTATGCACCCGCTTCCTGTGGGTGAGGTAACGCTGGCACTCTGGTGCTCCTGGGTAGAGAAACATCTCTAGTGTCTAGGTTTCAAGTTGTTAGGTTCTGGTCCATCCGGAAGACTCCTTTTCCTTTAACTTTGTGACTTTTACACACCCATTGAAATCAATAGGTGCACGCGTGTAACTTTTAACACTGCCCACGCATCCTGTGGGCCTCCTGGTCACTAACTACAGTTAGCTCCTTGTCGTCCCAGCGATTCCCAAGGCCCTAGGCCTTCTTTCCTTTCTATGTGTGGTTCTTATACCACTATTTTAGTATATGGTTTAGCTGGCCACCTGGCCCATCCATAATTGTGCAACTTTTGTATATTTAAACACTGCCTTGTTTTAAACGAATGTGCTTCTGTGCTCATAAAGAGTATAGGGGATACTTTTAGTAAATAAATACATATATATTTTGAATATATATCTGTGTGGTGTCCTTTCATTTGGTATTCAAGGAGGTTACATATGGTAAAACAGCTGGCTTCACATGCCCTCAAGAGTTTAGCCTGCAGACTGCACTGTCCGCGCTACCACTAGGATAGCTGGTCTATCAAGGTTGACTTCAATCACCACCATAAGGGTTGTTTGGCATGGTACAAGGTGATCACTAGAATTAGTGAGCAGCATATACCAGGCCAACTTCTCACAGATTCCCCTTCTTATTGATGGACTGACAGAGTTTGAAACTTTCAAAGTCTGTGTTCCTTTGAAGATTGGAATATTTGTTCTGAGGAGCAACCACGTGCCCGAGAGATTCTGAATAGTTCAAAGATCGTTTAATAGGCATAATGAAGTAGGAGGGATTTTTTCACTACAACGTCTGTTTTCTTAGTGGGTTTGAATAAGTTGCTTCATAGTGTTATCAATGTGCACCAGTGGGGTGCTGATGTGACATGGCCACTGAGGTCAACGAAGGGGAGATGAGGGTTGGCAGCTCTGTCTATTGGGAGTGATAGTCAGCCCCAGATTCGGGCTTCTGGGCTTGGCCCTCCTGGGGGTGCTGCCTGTTGTTCTTGTGGGGCTTTAGCAAAACAAAATGGACAAGTTTTTTGGTGATTTAGAGCAAACGTTTTTCGCTGTCACCTTATGGGAAACTTGAAAGGAGAGTGCACAACTGTTGTAGAAAAAAACCCTCACCCACCTACCTAGTAGGTGGCATGCTTCATCATTGGGGCCCATCTGGATTGCCCAGTACAATCCAGCTGTGCTACGACGCCTGAGTTACAGCGGAGCAGGATTTTTGAAGTTGAGCAGAAAGTGACGTGCTATGTGGAGTGTAGCTATAGGTTAAAAATGTCTCTAAGGAATGCCCTTTTGGAAAAAGTTTTATTGGAAGGGTCCCAGGACAAGTGTTAAAAATTAATCGGGATCTCTAATTAGGAATATTATTTTCCTTGGTATCCCTTGTAAATAAGGTCTACTAGTTTCAGCCTACTAGATGTTTCTGGAGGCTTTCGTCAGGACCGAAAAGATGGTGACTGGCCGCAAAAACATGATAGAGGCCAGGTGAAGTGTAAATATCAGCACACACCCTAAAGTGTGCTGTGAGTGTAGTGGCGATTTACTCACAATATCTCCGTTTGAGAGTACCTGTAAATAAAAGGTTAATTAGTAATGACACATAAAACAGTTGTATACATGCATCATCTATTGAATGCATGCTCCTTTGTACTTGTAGCCGGTGGTCTAATGCCTGTAGCATGGTGGGCATGCACGAACACTAGAAAGAACTTGCGTGGCTACAATGTGCCCCAATGGTGTAGATATACACGGGGAGTCCATAAGTGGATAGGCAACAGGTGAGTCAATAGCGTAGTATACTAGGGCACATAGTGGTCATAATCTCTATCGTCTATCGGTAGTGTATGTGTGTTTGGTGCAATTATATCTTGCATGAGACACACTCTACTATTTTGTGACAAATGGTGACACTCGTAATGGCTAGTACTGTATATTGGAGACATACGCATGAATAACATTCAACGTTAGTTTAGTTGTGGCGCGTTGTATCTTGCTGTAAAACTAGCGTGAAGACTAAGACACTGACAACAACATTGAAGACAGACAACATAAAGGCTGATAAAGCGATCTCACTTGGGTATCGAGGTGGTTATGCCTCTAGTATCCGATCGACGTGTGAATTCCCCTCTTGACCCTAGTGGAATAGAGAGGTAATGGATAGATCGGAAGGTTGAGCAATAAAACGCTACGTGGGTTTTTTTTTCACTGTGCGTTTAAGCGCCACTTACTATGTGTGGAGCTCGTCTGAGCCTCTGTAAGGGGCTAAGATGACAAGTATGCCGGCGTGCTCCATGTAGGAGCCTAGTACTCACGTTTGTCAGGGAAAGTCAGGTCCGAAGTACCTAGAGCGTCGATCGGGTCCGCTTGGTAAGCCCCGTACTAATGGTTGGAGGGGGCTAAAAAGGAAGCGGAAGAGAGGCGGGATGTCACGTGGGCTGTCACGTGGGCGGCTCTGAAAGACTAGAGCGTAGTGACTGCGAAGGGTGGAAACTGCGCATGCGTGAGCGCGATGTGCATGGAAGGGGAAACTGTCACGGAGATGACACGATCGGTCCAGTACATGGTGACTATGGATCAAGATTTTGTGTGTTGTTCCGCTGCGGTGCAGGGGATCATCTGGTAAAGAAACACGAGCCGGATGGGCTATAAAGGAAGGAATAAAATGTATGCCATCCTGTTACAAGTATGCTCAGGTGTCTCAATAAAGTTGTGGAGATGGATAAAAAAGGAAGGAATGAAGTGGATACTATCCTGTTAAAAGAGTGCTCGGGTGTCTCAATAAAGTTTTGGTGAAGGGGAGATGAGGGTTGGCAGCTCTGTCTATTGGGAGTGATAGTCAGCCCCAGATTCGGGCTTCTGGGCTTGGCCCTCCTGGGGGTGCTGCCTGTTCTTGTGGGGCTGCCACTGCCCCTCCTTGCTGTGTGTTGGTTATGGTCTTGAGGTTGATCTGCCTGGGTTTGGAAGAAGCTCTGTGTCATTGTAATAGTGTGCTGTTGGGGTGGTGGACTTGTCTTAATTTTCTAACATTTGTTTGCTTGTCATTGTATTTAGTGATTTTAGTTGGGGCAGACAGAGCTTTGTTATCTCTTCACAGAGTGTAAAATAGTCATATGTCCCCTTTTCAGAGAGAAAATAGTCCTTAATTGTATGAGTTCTATCTCACCTGCACCGCTGACTAACACAGAACGTTGTGCCATGTCGCCTTCTTGTGGAGGAAGTACGCTGCCACGTGCTGGTCTATGGCACACCACTGTCTAGCTGCAGGATCGGCATGTTGGATGTGGGACATTAAGACTGTTCTGTAGCCTTACTTGAGCTTTGTTGCTTGGATGCTCTGATCAGCAGGTGCGTCGATCTATCTGCCACCCGTGCATTTAGCCGCTGGTTGGCTTGAGATGATGTCTCACTGACCTTGCTGGTAGCATGGGGTTACAATCAAGCGCCATTGTGGTGCCTACATTTGAGACCCTGCAGCAGGCACTAAATGAGAAAGACAGCACCAGTTTCAAGGACTACTCGCAGTTAGCATCTCTGCACACTGCCGCTCCAATCTTTTATTAACCTTTTCCATAACACTGCTCCCGGCGTCAGGATGCATGCATGCGTGCCGGACTGTAAGTAGTAACAGAGTGTGCCAAGTGACACTACAGTTGCTGCTGCCTTGCATCTAGTTCTGCGGCATGTTCTTATTGTACTCCTCTGCTTCAGCTGTTCACACAAGGAAGCGGTTCTTAACCTTTCGACTTCTGTGGATCCCCACTTAATCATTACTGGAACCTGGGGACCCCCACTGAATCATTATTGGATTCTGGGAACCCCCAGTGAGTCATCACTGGAAGTCGGGGACCCGGCCCAAGAATTTACGCTGATCCACAAAGCAGTACACAGGAAAGAAGTATATATCAAGCAAATACACAAATGATTATATATTTTATTTAATTAACAAACATATATAAATAAAATAAGAAAATGTAATTGTAATAGGAAGGTTGGAGCTTTTCAAAATTCAAATGAGGCCACTTATTGTCGATACTATATTCTGTTTGATGCACTTGCACACTCCCCTGACTCTAACTGAGGAGACTAACTGAATTTGTAGCCTCCCAATTCAAATTCCTTCACATTTTCAGAACATTTTAACATTTTTGGTTTTAGATTTTGGTTCTTTGTTTATATACACTTCATTAATATGATAAGTTTATTTAATTTTCTAAGCCGCCGTGGATCCCCTGAGTAGGCTTGGCAGAACCGATGGGGTTCCGGGACAACAGGTTAAGAACCACTTACTTAAGGTGCCTTCCTTGAACTGCATTCAGTGCTCGGACTTCATTGAGATTGCCTCGGTCTCTGCATCAACGTGATTCAATTTGCTCTATTGGTGACTTTTCCCCCCTTATTTCAAGCGTTTAGCATGCCTTGAGTTTTTTTGCCTTTCAGTGATTACAGTGTTCCTTTCATATTAGACGCTTTGTATTTTGACACTCACTAGTGGAGGGTGGGCGGGTATGCGTGCGTGTGTGTTTGTGTAGTGCATCAGTTTAGTCCATCAGACTCTGGATGTGGTTTGTACATTTTTGTGCATTTTAGACTTTATTTGGCACCGTTTTCCTCGCCACTTTAATGTGGTTTTGATGGCCCACCATACTTCACTTATTTGGTTGGTACATTTTGTTTATTCACCTTGGTTCACAGTTTGTTTTTTCCTCTCCCGCCCTGTTTCCAACACGTGTGCTACTAAGTGGGTTGTTGGCTTCGCAATGCATGTCTCCTTATCAGAGGCACAACTAGAGCCAAATTTCGGGGGGGGGGGGCTACAAAAAATTTCAGGGGTGGTCTAATTCTTCCAGAAATAGGCAGAGTGGAGTTGCAGGGGCTCTCAGAAGGCGTGAAAAAACAACAAAGCCTTGTTAACAAGTAAATGGTCTTTTAAAGACATGTGAAGTACTCGGGTGCGGCTGCGATAAGACGAACGCCAGACCAGCCAGCCCACAGCAGCTCAAAAACTGTCTGTGTGTGTGCCCGGAAAGCTGTCTCAGCCCGGGCTGACACACACAACTGGGGGGTGGGGGGTGGGGGGGGGGGACGGCTGAAGCCCTTTGAGCCCTATCGGCGTTGCGCGCCTGCTCCTTACAACTATTGTACTCGACATTACAGTGTTCTCTGCTTACTTTTGTCTATTTTCGTGATTCTTTCATTTAGAAACTGAGGTTGACGATTTTGCCCAAACATGTAGTCCTGAGGATGACCTTGTTTTCCATTAATTCAGAGACCAAATTGTTGACGCACCCCTGGTTCTTACTCAGCAGATATTCATGTGCCAGCTTACAAACAACTCAAGAAAACTCATGGACACTATGCTATGCAAGAGCAGATTAGCACATATATGCACCATAGCACTGTGCATTGGGTTATTGTTCAACTTTTGGACATATATGTGCATGTCCTGCAATTGAACCCGTCGTGTTTTAAGTATCGAAAAAACATGACTGCCAATTGATTCATGTTATTGTGTATAAGAAATAAATATATGTTGCAGTTGATTTATTCCTATATGATGTTGGATTAAGTCTGTATTACTTGCTAGACTGAGGTCTGACCTTGCTACGCCGTCCTCCTAAAGATTCTTTCAAACATTTGCTACAACTAAGTGTATAAGCAATTCCTTTGAGAGAAATATTATATTTTGAACACGCTTCCCAGCAAATCACAGACTCCAAGAAAGAAGCTTGAGAAGTGCCACAGCTCTAGCTGCTCCTCTGTGTAGTCTGTTGTCACCAAGCAGGTGGACATGGTCACTAGGGACCTTTGTAGGATCGTACCAAAGTTGGAAGCCAAAATTCAACACAAATTTTGATTTTTTAGTAACCAAAGAAATTCATATGTGACGTAGCTATAGCGTCACGCTACTCTTCTCACATTCAGGTTGTGTGTAGGTGTGGCTATCGTGACCTTTCGCCTCCCCCAAACATGGATAGACCAGCCCCACGAAAAGTGCTGGTCGAAGTGCATTCAGCCACAATGTTGCTTGCCCTTGTTCACAACCGCTCTGGTCATCTGTGGTTTTCCTCTCAGACAACCTGGGAACAAATGGACAGATAAGGTCTGTGTCAAAATTCGCGAGCATTGGAAGAACTTCAAATCTGCTGATGTTGATCAATCAGACAAAATGACAGCACAGGACAACACTTTCCTGTGTTTCATGCCCAACCACCTTCCCTGAAAAGAGGGTGGGCCGGTGGGGCCTTAAGGCAGAATCTATTGAGAGATGCCTCTCCAACAAGCATGACCCCAAGCTGGGGGTTTAGGTGGCAGTCCCCTTTTCATAGTTGTAAAAGGCTCTAGGCAGGGTCTAACGTCGTCCCTCTCCTTTCTCATTCACTATGGTATAGCTGAGGTTCCTGCAGGCAGTTCTGCTCCAAACGAAGGTTAGATGTTAGAAATGCTAGTTGACTGCCACACTCCACCTAGATCCCTCTAACTCACTGCCACAGAGCATGCACTAACATTACCTCTGAATATGTTGCTGTCATACCATGGTATGACTTTTAAGGGGGCCTTAGCCACGCTAGCAAAAGGTCAGGAGAACAAGCCAATATAACCATACTGCTTATCCAAGCAAGACTTGGACCCAACAGAAGTCATTGGTGCTCCAGCATTAGCAACCTCGGAAATGCCTCAAGATGCTGGACTGATTGAGGGGATGGGCTGAATGCTCTGGAAATGCAAACATTCTGGATACGCACCCCTACAAAATACCAGCTCCAGAAGTGACAAAGCCATTTAGAAATGTTAGCCCATGAGGACCCAGGACTGAAAAATTATAGGACAGAGACTACCTGAAGAGGATGCCCATGTAGTCGAAATGGATGCATACAGTGTTCGAAGTGATCGTGTATGATTAAAGAGTGAATGGTGTAATTGTAATTGTTTTTAAATAGCGCTTACTACCCCTGATGAGGCATCGAAGCGTTTTTTGGCGAGGGGCACGGTACTTCGGAACCCACAAAAGGATTCATGGTGAATTAGTATAGGGAAATATGGAATTAATTTGACTGGTCGACATGTGAGTCTGTTATGTGGACTAGGTCACAGGAAGCAGATATCAATCCTTCAAAATGAGTATGAAAAGGAACACACCTGGAATAAAACAGCTGTAAGAAACCAAAAGTGTGTGCCCACTGATTGATAATGAATGCTCAGAGATATCGAAAGCTGAAGGTTCTTAGAGGGCCGCTCAGCTCTTGCAGCAGCAGCCTTACAACATCTGAAGCTGAGAGGTGCTAGAAGGAATAGAGGTACCAAGCCTTTAATGCTACATTTTGAAACTTTCAGCAAGATCACCGTCCACATTTCAGAAACACCCTACCTTCTCACCCTATGCTAATAAATATAATCATAGCATTTCATCATGCCCTAATATCAATATTGGAATGCGCAAAGGTGTGGAAATGGACATAGAAACAGGACTAATGAATGCTTTGAATTCCTAAAACCTTGGTGCCCATCCTCAGGTAGTAAATAATGGTTGCCAGCATTAAATGATCATTTAAACACATTCAAGAGAAGTCGACTAGAATGATTTCGGAACCTGTAGGGCAGGCTTCTCCGACTAGTAACTAGCTTGTGAACTACTTGTAGCTCTCCAGCTGCTGTAAGTAGCCCTCCTGTGTGCATCACAGCCTACTAAATTAGAACCTTTTTCTTGCTTGAACTAATGTTTGCATGCCAACATTGTGTATTCATGACAAAGTTGTGTGTATGTCAGAACTCATAAGCTGATGTTTGCCTGAATTTCCAATATAATGCTGATTTTTAAGTGATAAGTCATGTGGGGAGACTTTCAACTAATATTAATATTTTTGTGCCAGGGGCATTGCAGCTGTGGCTGTTTTGCATTACCTACATAGAAGCATTCTGAATTGACAAAGCCTGTTACATTACTGCTGGCAACCTTGTGTGAGGCACTGAGGTGATCACGGCTAGTAGGTAATCTACCATTACTTCGGGGCCACTACTACGACTTACCATTACTACACGTTTTTTACTTAGCAGAGTCTTTTACTTTGCATGCTTTAAGTTCGCATGCTTTTACTTCGCATATACCGTTACTTAGCAAAGTTAATTACTTTGCTGACTATTCACATCGTTGTTTGGAAAAGGAGGCGCTTCCGTTTCCAAACAATGACGTGCAGCTCTGACGACGCCTGAAGCAGGAGAAGAGAGGAAGCTCGGTGAAGCGGGGTGTTAAAGATTACCGGGATCTGTTAGCATGAGCTGAAAGCCATTTTGTACTTGGCAGCCATTTTAGTTAGCTATGTGCTAGTCATTTGCTTTCTCCCTCTTCCAGAGCCTTGCACATGCTCAGAGGGGCCTAGCTAGTAGAATGCACCTGCTCCTAGTATAGAACTGTCAGGCTGTTCTAACTGATGTCAGCAACTCATTACTCCTCCTACTTGTTGACTGTGCATTTTCTGTATGACCATCTATGTGGGTAACTCTTCTCATGTGTACTTGTACCGCCTTCTTTTGAGCCCCTGTGTGGGTATATAAGGCCCCTGTTCTCTGTACTCCTTAAAATGCCTCCTACAGTGACTTGAGGGTACTGTGTGACGCAATCTCCCTCATCTGAGGTTAATAAAAAAGATGTCTGTTATATTACAGCTTCTGTGCCAATCTCTTCTTTGTTGGTTTAAAAGGACCAGGTGTATCAGTGAAACCCCTGATAAGATTTTGATTTCTTCAGGCGGACCACGAGGAGAGAGAGGTAAGTGAGGCAGTGTAGATTTTGGGGTCGTGCAGGGGATTGTCTTTTAGGTTTTAGGGTTGTGTTTATGTAGTGTAGAGTAGTGTATTTGGGTTTAGGGTAGTGGTCGTGCAGGGGGTTGTCTTTTAGGTTTTAGCATTGTGTTTATGTAGTGTAGAGTAGTGTTTTGGGGTTTAGGGTAGTGGTCGTGCAGGGGGTTGTCTTTTAATTTGTAGGGTTGTGTTTATGTAGTGTAGAGTAGAGTAGTGTATTTGGGTTTAGAGTAGTGGTCATGCGGGGGTTGTATTTTAGGTTGTAGGGTTTTGTTTATGTAGTGAAGAGTAGTGTATTTGGGTTTAGGGTAGTGTAGTGGTGTTTGGGTAGTGTAGGATAATGTAGTGCATGAGGGTAAGGGTAAAAGAGTCAAAAATGCGTAGAAGTAGTGTAGTTAGTAATATACTGCAAAGTAAATGCATATTTAGTACTTTTAAATGTATTTGCGAACTAAAAGCATGCGCAGTTAAATCTTGCGTAGTAATGGTATTTGCGATGTAAAAACATCGTAGTAAAAACTTGCGAAGTAATGGTCTGCTAAGTAACATCATATATTCCAGCTAGTAATCTTGCATATGATGGGCACTAATGTAACCTTGTCTGAAGTGGTCACTTTCACTAAACCAATAATATTGGTAGCTCGCAATCATTTTCATTTAACATAAGTAGCTCCTAATACACAAAAGGTTGAAGAGCCCTGCTGTAGGGGTTTTCAGATTTTTCATGGCTATTGGAAGAGAAATATCACCAGGGGCTGCATTATACAAGCTGTGCATATTCCTTCATTGTGCTGGGCGCACCTTTTAAAAAGTGCACCCAGCGCAATAAAGGAACATGCACCGTATTATGATGAATGCGCTACCCTCAGGACAGCCGCAAACTCGTGCTGCCCTGGCTGCAGCGCATTCATGTGAAAAGCAGAGCAGTTGCTTTGAAGCCTCTCAGTGTTTTCACAGTGCAGGTGGCAACCCGCCTGCACATTGAAGGGGGATAGAGACCCCCTTGCAGGCGGGTGCAGTCAGTGACTGCACCCACCTGCAAGGGGATGTCTGGGGGGTCAATAGGACCCTCTTTCCCACCTCCAGAGGGCTGCTCATAGGGGGCTTGCTGACAGTGCATCCTCTTTTAGGTTCCGCACTATCAGCACGCCTCCTGAGAGCTTGTTTGCCTCTGCGTCCATGTCTGCAATACGGCGTGGGTGCAGAGGCAAAGGGATTCCCTCATTTGTATGGGGCACACCCCATGCAAATAAAGGAATGCCCCTTGACAATATGTATCAGCGCTATCGGTATTACAGAAGCACACGCGTCTGCGGCCCATGCTGTAATACCAAAGTGCACCAGGGGTGGGCAAAGCGGGCACAAACACCCGTTGCGCCCCGGGAGGCACTTTGTGTAATATGGCCCCTGGTATGGTTTAGCTATTTTCTTTGTATATCTGTCACAGAGATTGTGAACTGGATCATCTGTAAGTGAAAATGTGACAATAGACCTTCATCTTCTATATTTACAAAGCTCATGGTGTGGTAATAATTAATGGGAATCAGGAGGGCTGGCGGAAGTGAGTCTGGTTGTTATGCTGTTGGCCTCCCTTGGCAGCTTTTGAAAGAGCGTTGATTCAGCTTTTGGTACATCTGTTGCCCTGGTTCCCCAACGTCAAGAACTTTCATTGAACCCCTGAACATTACCAGTGATCGTGAGTGCAATAATGGAGCTATGAACTCAAGCAAGGCTGGCACTCCAAGAACCATCCTTGAAAAGGTCACTTAATGCCTAGTGCTGTTGTCTAAAAATCAAGCATTGGTGGAAGGTTAATTGCTACTACATGTGTAATACTATTTCATATTGTCATCTGGTCTGAGAGGAGCTCAATACTGTTAATACTTTCTCATGGGTTTAGCAATCCTGCTCTTGAATGGACGAGGACATGCTCTCAAGGCTAGGCATAGCTGAGAACAAGCACAGTGAGGTTTCAGGCTGGCACCATAGCGGAATCAGAGAGACACCCGTTGCTCAGGATGTGTACTATATAGGTTACTCAAGTTATATAGCTCTGAAGCAATCTGAGAGATGATATGAGGATTTCACGAATGAGGCACAGAGACAACAAATAATAACCCTTTGTGTTTTTCCAGTATTGATGGTGTGGTTCTTATGTACAGAGAGGCTAGGCAATTAATCAATGTACAGGTGTGTAAGAGTCACATAGAAAAGTGTCCAATAGCAAGAAAGTTATTGAGGGACCTTGTCAAAAGCACACTGTTAAACAGCTTCAAAGCAAAACATGATCATTGTAAGACCGGCGCCACCGAATATGTGTCCAGTTTATCGGTCCTTGATTTAGTGCATTAGAATTAGATGTGCAGAAATCAGCTAAACGAGGTGGCTACAGGGTCGGTACAGGGTCCCCATTGAAACACTCCATAAAAGAATGAATACCTTTAACGAGGCTGGATAGTGACATCCAGGATTTCTGTTTGCTCGTAAATATCATCAATTGTAGGTGCAGGCAATACAGATAAGCCCACGAGTGGCTACCACATTGCATATTCTGGCAAATCTAGAAGCATGTTTGACCCAATCACGACTTGATCGCAAATTTGCTCTTACACGAGGTTTGCAAAGTAGCGGGTGCACAATTTGCACTCGATTCCTAGGTTGCCTCCTCGAAATAGAGGATAGCATGCTAATATAGATCATTCCCATTCTAAAGTTCACTAACAGTGCCTGTACACTAGTTGCTCTGATGATTTGTGCAAGGTTTCACCAGCCGCTAATTGCATTGGCACCAGCGAATTGAGAACACATACCGTAATTCACTTTTGGGAGAAAATGTGAGTTTGTTTCCAGAATGGGATTTGCGGCCAAGTCGTGGTCAGGTCCTTAGAAAAAGTGGATTGAAGCTTAACAGCTGTCCTTTCAAAACTGTGGACATGCTGCAGAACTACAAGTTTTCTCCTGACCGGGCTGTCATATTTCACCTGAAGAAGCTGCTGGGGTCATGGCGGGGCTACTTCGAGAAGGAGAAATCAACCACACCAGAGCCACTCCTGTCATTCCCGAAGTCAGACTCCCAAAATTGGGTCTTTCTATAGAAAAGATATAACTAATGTTCCCAATGCCAGAAAAATAGAAAAACTGTCATGCATGCCGTCATCAGCAGCAGACTAGATTACAGCAACACTCTCTACGCTGAAATCAATAAGAAACTCCTCTGCAAACTCAAGACTGCCCAGAACGCCACAGCCTGACTGATACTCGACATCCCCCGTTGCAGTCACATAACCCAACACCTGCACGATCTCCACTGGCTTCCAGTCGAAAGACGAATAATCTTCAAACTCCTCACCCACTCATACAAGGCCCTTCAAAACACCAGACCCGCATACCTGAACAGTCGACTCTCCTTTCACGCACCCAAAAGACACCTGCAATCAGTCCAGCTCTCTCTGGCTACTGTCCCTCTTATCAACAAGACTAGAATGGGAGGAAAGTTCTTCGCCTACCTCGCAGCCAAAGACTGGAACACCCTACCCGTCCACCTCTGGCAATCTCCCACATTGCCCCAGTTCAGGAAGCACCTCAAGAACTGGCTCTTCGGATGACCACAGTACACAAAGGATCCCC
Source organism: Triturus cristatus (assembly GCF_964204655.1). Lineage (NCBI taxonomy): Eukaryota > Metazoa > Chordata > Amphibia > Caudata > Salamandridae > Triturus > Triturus cristatus. Next base: position 861,694,293 of record NC_140581.1, read on the forward strand.
CCCCCCTCCACTCAGTGCCTTGAGACCCTCACAGGTGAGTAGTTGCACTTTACCAACCCCTGATTGAATGCTCTGAGCCTTTTTCGCAGCACGTGGTTGACATTCAAGGACTTTTTTTAAAATCTGTGATCAACATGGTAGTCCCAGACAGAATGAAAGCAGGCAGACATGGCATTGGAAGGGACACCCTAATCAAGCCATCCAAATGACACCACTCTGGCCATCAGCGTGGCTGCACGACCTTGTCCCTATTGCCAGAGCAAGTGGTGGCTCTACCATTAAGGAAACCGCTTTCCCTGTCCTTCAAATTTTTTATTTATTTTTATTTATTTTGAAGGTTATATATAGCGCGGACCAGACCCTTGCGGGTATCAGAGCGCTTTACAACATATACAGGAAAAAGGGGAAATAGACAGATGCGACATAGGCCTATAGATGAGGTGAGAGAGTCGAGAGAAAGCTTGCCGATTTTGGGAAGGTGTCCCATTACCCCACTCCTCTAAATGAGGTCCTAAGTTCAAAGATATGAACTACAAAAACACTGGAAAATGGTGCTATGCAGTTTTCTGGGCATCAAACAAAGGCATGCAGTGATTATGTTAAAAAACACTCAAGTTCCAAGAGTTCATCCCACATTCGTAGGGAGTTTTTTCTTTGTTTATTGGGAAACTCAACAGACGAGGGACCTAATATGCCAGTACAGGAGAGACAGCATTTGGACCAGCAAGATCCGTTCTAAAGGGCGAGTAGCAACCAGGGGAGAAACACCATTGAGTCTGGAGGAGGATGGAAGGTAAAGTGAGTTAAGGTGTGGTCTGACAGTAGGATAGCAGGATACAGTGGGAAATGAAAGTGCAGAGACCGCCGAGAGGGTGAGACAGAGAGGATGAAATCATTTCAAATTTAATTCTGTAGAACGTGAGCCAAGTCCTGCAACATTTATGGGGAAGCTGTGGCAGGAAAATGAGTGGAATAAGAAAGGGTGAGAACAGCATGGCTGGTAAAAGAAAAAGGAGGAAAATTGTACACCCCAGTTCAGGCGGGGTGAAGAGGGGTATATGCTCAGGGTGGGAAGGTCTACTGCCCGTTAAAGAGGTGTCTGGTGGGGATAAACAGCACTAAGTGGTGTAGGCCCGCACACCCTCACCTGCTCCCCATAAAACATCTAAAAAAACAAACAAGGCAAAAGGGCTCGGCCTTCTTGGCCTTTGATCCAAATGCACTTAGGTGAAATGCAGCTAATCATCTCGCCCTCATTAGGATATGAGCTTCTCCCTTACATTACATACATATGCACACAACCATTGCATGTGTGTTTGGGGTTTAAAGCTAATAGAAGTATCGAAACCAGGGGCGTTGATATCAACGGTGCAGCAGGTGCAGGGGCACCGGGGCCAGAGTCCTGAGTGGCCCATTGGACCCTGATATTTGCTGTATTTTACCACCCCAACCAACAGCAGTCAAAGGGGGCATTTTCTTTGTTTGCACCAGGGCCCATTGCATCCTTGCTACGCTACTAGGCAAAACCCTTGTAGGTGACCATAAATTTACAAAAAAACAAAATATAATCAGTAACTGATTACCTTGTCATTGTCCAAACCCACTCTAACATGTAAATCAATAACTAAATATTGTTATAACAAAGAGTTCTTTTAAAGTCAACATCACCGAGAAATCGCTGTGACGCCTCGTCAGGGGTAGTAAGCGCTATATAAATGCAAACCTTTTTCCCTCTATCCTTCCACTACCCTTCTCAATCCATGTAACTGACTTACATATCCACAACTCAAATTACTTTCATATTTTCACTATACTTATTCACTACCAATCCTTTATGGGCTCCGGAGTAGCGTGCTACTCTCCGAAAAAGCACTTCAACACTTTATCAGGGGTAGCAAGCACTATATAGATGCAAATCTTTTTCCCTCACCCATCCCTCCACTATCCTTCTAAATCCAAGTAACTGACTTACATATACACCACTGAAATTACTTTCATATTTTCACTATACTAATTCACTACTAATCCATTATGGGTTCTGGAGTAGCATGCTACTAATAGAAAAAGCACTTTGACGCCTCGTCAGGGGTAGTAAGCGCTACATAAACGCAAACCTTTTTCCCTCTATTTCTCCACTATCCTTCTCAATCCAAATAACTGACTAACATACCCACCACTCATATTACTTTCATATATCACTATACTAATTCACTACTAATCCTTTATAGGTTCCGGAGTAGCGTGCTACTCACATAAAAAGCGATTCAACGCCTCGTCAGGGGTAGTAAGCACTTTATAAATGCAATTTCAATACAACACAATACAATTAAACTGCACAATCATACAATAAATGAGAGACCGACCATTTCCATGGATGTGCCGTTTTGGGACCACATCATCTAAGCTGCTATATTTAGAAGTTCCCAATACTAACTAGTAGTAAATCTTGTCCATTCTCTGTATGGTATAGTGTTTCAGCCATCTTAGATACTCCCAGTGAAAAATTCATTGTTCTTACTCAGGGCATCTCTCACTAAAGAGCATCATAGAAGGTTCCAAATATCCCTGGGCCGAGAAGCTGAGGGCAAAGTCTCAGCAAATGCTTCTGCGCTGCCATTGCAAAATATATCATCCCTCAGATAGTGTTTGCCTTTGCGTAAGGGAGCCTTTCCCCAACGTATAGACAATCTCTTATAGTCTTACATCTCCTCCCTCATTTAGGTGTATCTTTGACATATCTCAGCAGCAAAGGCAGACATAGCAGACAATAGACAATTACAGAACAAATTGTGGACAGTCTGGGTTAGTGTGAAGGTTCTAATAGATTGGGTCTTTATGTTTAATTAGAGACAGCTGTAAATATGGTAAACAAAGCAAATACAGCCAAGTTCTTCAAGTAAAAAGGCACAAGAATCATGAGACACAAGCTATTAACACTGGGCATGCCTGCCAAATGTGCTGTACAATGTACATTTCCGGATTAGGTAACCAGTACAGTTCTAGTACAGTACTAAAACATCATCTAAAGAGCAGCGAGTGCAGTGAAATGTAAGACTGACAGGAATCTTCGACTCATGATAGCAGCTACAAGAGTGAGAAGGGAAACAATCTTTACAACGAGGTTTTAACCTCGTTGTGCCTTTACCACGCATTTTTTAGCATGCATATATTTACCATGCATATACATTTACAACTCATGCCAATACCACGCAGTTAAGGTAAGTTGAAGGGTGTGGGGAGGTCTTTCCCCACAAATACATTGTTTTAAAATCTAAAAACAATGCGTAGTGTTGGCATGCGTTGTAAATGCATATTCTCTGTAAAAAATATGCCTGCTAAAAAATGCGTGGCAAAGGCACACGATATATTTACATGCGTTGTACCGCCGTACAACCAATGATGATCAAGGAAGCTGTGTTGTGAAACAGGCATGTTCGACAAACGTTTGGAAAGAACCAAAATAGCCTCATTGCAGCTGATTTATCAACAAAATAATGTTCTTTCTTCATCACACGTTTCTTCAACAACATGAAGTTGGCCACACCCACCATTCGACCGCATACCTGTATAAATACTGATTGGTCTACTTGCACAACTTTTACCTGCAAAAGATATTATATCTCTACAATCTATGCCAAACCGTCTAAAAAGTGCTTGAAGAAGTGGTCTCTTGGGCCTCTAAAATAATGTTTCATCTTGCTGTCTCATCTGCTGTCTGGAGTCCAGCACATTGACATGGTATCCCTATGAGTTGTCTAATATTTTCTCGCCCCTATGCAAACACGTGTTTGTTCAGGATGGGAACCAGGGCCTTAACTGTAAGGACTGCTTCCCCTACAATTTTCCTCAGGTGAGTTTCGACAGGCAGGGCTGGCTTTAGCGCTGGTGGCGCCGGGTGCGAGAATCATTTTTGGCGCCCCCACACCCTATACCCTCCTCCTCTGATTCTCTCACTACCACCAGGCATAAGTGCCCCTCATCTCTCCAATCATAAGTTATTGCTAAACACAGCACCCCCCCCCATGAGGTTGGCGACCCCTCTACAGGTCAGCGCCCAGTGAGGCCACACCAGTCGCACTGTCCTAAAGCCGGCCCTGTCGACAGGTCAAAACTGCAACATTTGCAGATGAAATGTCTATTAAATACTGGTACATGCGGATACTGGGGCAGAAAGCAGCAACATCCGCGTGTTATTTTCCATTTCTGATGGAAAACCTAGTAATAGCAGTTATCTATCAACCCAATAAATACCTATTGCTGGGTTTTTGATTTTGATCGGGCTGATAAATACCTCCTCCCCCTCCGAGTCACTGGTAATGAATTCCTTTGTGCTTCACTTGAACTTTCCCGATGTAGCGGTAGAATCTGATGCAATTTTGAGTTTTAATAAATGAAGACTGTTGTTAGATACTATTGTGCCAAAGGAGCACAAATGAGGAATTAGTACGTTAACCCTTTAAATATTTTATCTTGACACTCAGTTTATGCATTTTTGTGAAAACATAGGGGGTTAAAATTGGTAATATGAGAGTGCACGCAGCTTAGGGACTAATTAAGAGTAACCCGGGGTTGAATGTGATAATTTTCACATTTATCAAAATCCTACAAGAGAGTGATCATTTTTGCCTATTCCAAATTTTCCCTTGAAAATGGATCAGAGCAGGCAGGCTTTATTGTCTACGCGCCAAAATACGCATGCCCCACTATTTTCTGGACATTTTTACCTGTTAAATTTCGCCATGTCCGACCTGCCAAAATATAAGGGGGGGGAGGGGTGGTCAGACTTTATCGCACATCGTTTCAGTTATCATTGCAATCCCTGCGCGACCAGGTGTTTGCACGAGGTCACAAATTATGTGGAAACTCACAACCAGGACCACCTAGTCTTTTCCAAGCTGCATTGTTACAACCGTATGTCCTGTATTGTGAGGGCACGGAAAGTCTTTTCACACACCTTTAGTGACCAAAGTTAATCGTTGACAGGAGAGTAGTCTTGCACCCTGCTGCAAGCAAGGTTGTAACTACAAGAATAGCAACGTCCTGTCAGAAGGCGCGGCTCAGTGTTGACGGGAGCCCTGCCCGAGTTACAGTCGGCTATCAGACTCGGAGATTAGCCAAACTTCCGGCTCAGAAAGCCTGTCACTTCTCTCCGGACGTCGTGTTGAAACCGTGGGGCAGGCACTGCATGTTGTAATCTTTCTTGTATCTCTAGTTGGCTGCGGTTCCACCAGGCTGCCAGCGCACATCCTCTACCGAAATAAACTTCGGGAAATGCTCTTAAGAAGTTAAGAATGTGAAAAAGCATAACGCTTAATATAGTAACTTTTTCAATCAAAATACTGTTGGTCAATTTGTCCAGGAACAGATATGATGCAAACATCCGATGACAGATTACAAAGATGACACTAATTCAGATGCAATTTTGTACCATTGTCTTCAGTTGACAGACTGTTCTGGTGCTCGTGCGATTTTGCACCATGAATTGGACCTCCTGGCTGCTGATTTTGCACTGGCCAGTTTATGATTTCTTTCTTTGATGGACGCGAGTTATGTAGTTACCTTAGGGCACGAGTTATCGTTACTTGAGATAACTCACTGGTCAATTTCTGTGGTGTTTAACATTTAAAACGGTTTGTTTCAACTAACATTTTTCTCTAATTTTAACCCCTTTGCTGCTAGGCCTTTCCCCCCACCCCTGTGCTAAGCCTTTTTTGGGCTATTTGTGGTAGCTTGCACTTAGGCCCCTGCAACTTTTTGACCACATAGGGTATCCACGCCAAATTTGCGTCCTTTTCTTCCAACATCATGGGGATTCTAAAGGTACCCAGATGAAAGTGTCTGTTTTTTCCCCTGCAAATGGTATCAACAAAGAGGTTGTGGTGCTGAAACCACCATCTTCCCAGCTTTCAGGGACAAGGAGACGTTTGTCAGAAAATCTGAATTTGTTTACACAGTTTTGGCATTTTTCTGGTACATAGCCTATTTATGCTTTTTTCTGTGCTTTCAACCTCCTTCCAGTTAATAGTAGAAATGGGTATGAAAGCAATAACGGACCTGGAAAGCTGTACATTTTAGGGAAGTAGACAAAATTTTGAATTCAGCAAGGGGTCATTTGTGTAGATACTTCAAGGGTTCTTTATAGAAACTAACAGTTGAATCTAGGAAAAATTGAAAATTAGTTGAAAAAAAACAGCCATTTGTGTCAACGTTTTCACCTGTAACTTCTTCTAATTATGACAGCTGTTTGAAAGCAATATACCGTTACATCCACTGGACCTTTCTGGTTGTAGGGATATATAGAACTTGTAGGTTCACCAAGAACCCGACAAACCCAGAGCCAATAACTGAGCAGTGTCTTGCAATGGTTTTTTATTATGTTCCGGGTAGTTAGCAACTAATTTGGGAAAATATATACATGGAAAAATCGGTATGAAAGACACCTATGTATTTGTTAAATTGGAACAAAATATAGAGTTTAGAAACAGTAGATATTTGCACATTAACGAAATTGTGAGTACCCATACTAGCATTAGAATTATAGGTCATTTTTCAAAATGACTTCTTTTTTAAACATTGTCTGTCATTTGGAAGGCAGAAATGCATCGAAAGGCAAGAGATAATAACAGTTGCTCTACAATTCTGTGTTACCCTAAGTCTCCTGATAAAAATGATACCTCACTTGTGTGGGTAGGCCTAGTGCCCACGACAGGAAACGGCTTAAAATGCAACGTGGACACACTTTCTTTTTACAGTTAAAAAAACTGACAATTTTTTTGCAAAGTGCCTAGCTGTAGATTTTGAACTTAGTGATGGAGCAAGGACTCGTTTATGTGAGACTTGCTCTGACTCAGTTCACTCGTTTAATATATTAACATGAATTATTAATTGTGTTTTGTGATTTACCCTCGCACATTACATTTACATAAAAGACAGAGAAGCTTGCCTATCTGTTTTCTAACCATTAATATGGATAGCGGACTAAAAGCGCGGCTCTAACAGGGAAAACTTTACTGCGCATGGGTCAATTGCATCTAGGTAATGTGACGTTTAACAGCTTTGGAGGGAAATTCTCGCGCATGAGCAGAATGCACTAATATGGCGTCTTCAAGACCCACATGCTTGGCACCTGCTTTGCTATTTAGAAATCACTTTATTACTAAGAGCTAATGCAGGGAAAGTACTAATGAATAAAAGGAAATAGAGTAGATGTAGGTGGTATACAGTGAAATCAATTATTTCTTGAATTAATATTTTCTCTTTTGACCTTTTCATTAGTTCGTATTTGGGCCTTCTTGCCATAACCCGAGTGATTGAGTGAAAGCCTTCTGCGCATGTGTGACCGGTACTTTCCCTGGAAGGATGATCCCATGATTGGACTGCATCCAAGGCCACCGACCGCTAAACCCTGGGAACTCAGATGTCAAAAGTGCAGTGGCAGAAGTCATATGAACATTATCGATAAAATGTTTAAATTGTGAATGAACTCAGGTGGGAATAAAGTAAAATGCATATTAATAAGAGGATGCGTTTGTGAACAAAGAAAAGTGCTATGCCATCATGGTGTGATGACCAAATGCCCTTGCCTGTCCAATCACAATTCATATTTTCATGACATTGCAACTTTAGCTGCTGGTACATGAATCCCAAAAGGTATAACTAAGGTAGTTAGTTATAATACAGTGTTGAGATGCTACTGAACATGCAAGTGATCCTGAGAGAATGCTGGAAGGAGAGATGCTGATAGGCTGATGACGATTCAAAGCAGAATTACTTACCTTAAGTAATTAATTAGAAGAAGATTGCGGAAGAATCTCGAGGAGGAAGAGAGTGTCAGAGAGGGGTGCGGAGAGTCGACGGTTCTAGAGAGGTCCACTGTTCTGCCCTGATTCCTGTCCTGAAATCTTAGTTTCCTGATCTTTTCCGGGAAAACCTTACGAGCCCTTTGGCCAGGGGGTTGGGCTTCACACCATCTCTGGTAATTATAAATTTCATATATTTTCTGATGTACTTCTGTCTCTATCCTCCCTTTTCTGAGCAACGTCAATCTATTGAATCTGTGAAAGTATTTTTGAATTAATTGAATCATACTTCCTTAATGACTGATGGTGCCTGTGGTGTGTATTTGAATGGTTCACTCACATTTAAACTTTAGAAAAAGGTTTTGAAAACTTTCTGAGTCTGTATTTATTATTATAGATGAATTATTTGCAATTAGAGGTTAAGTACATCGTCACCATCAACTAGTTCCAACTAATTTGGTCCATCGACCAAATGGAAAGAACTTATTGATCAGTGATAATAGTTAGAAAGAAGAACACATTATTACAATACTGATCAATTCATGAAATTTATAAACCAACAAACACCCGCTAAGCAGGTGGATTTGAGTATATGTTTTGATGGGCCCTGGTGAATATATGGAATTGGAGTATCTGTTGTTGGTGCGCCGCTGGATCAATAGTTCTGCTGGCACCTAGGGAAACCTAGCAAACCTATACAAAAATTTAAACTAGACAACCAGGGGAATCCAGGATGTGGTGACTTCACTGGCTCTCACCAGGCTCTGTTACCCAGAACCCCTTGCAAACCTAACAAGCATTTGCAATGCAATAGGTCTCGCATTTGCGAGTGTTTGAGCTACTGGCATTCTAAATTACAATGCCTTTTATTTATGTTGTTTTTTAAAACAGATAAATAAAAGGCATGGTCATTTCCAATGGCAATTGCTTAAAATGTCGCAAATGCAAGACCTATTGCATTTCAAATGCTTGTGTTCACAGTAACCAAACACGAAGGTACCCAGCTCGATAATGAACTGTGTGGCTAATGAGGGGAAATCAGTTAATTCAAACAGACCTGTGTTTGTCTTTCATACGAGGCTACGACTGCGCTGAAGATCTCTGGAACTGGGGTCCAAGTGAATTAACGCTGCACATTTGATGGCATATTTATTGTGCGCCGAATCGGACATGATACCTATGATGTAGTTTTCTTTTTTCTCATGGATCATCCTGAATTATATCTTTATTTCATGGTTGGTTGAGGTATATGTAATACCAATAGCGATTGTGAAAACGCACATTGTTAACTGGAGGAGAGCAGGCTAAACTTCGATGTGAGCTATAGTCGAGCTCTCACAAAGCAAAACTGTTTAGTGGAAAAATAAATATTAGTTGTCTGGCGAATCTTGAGCTTACATTTAGTAGCTGTGTTTACCTATCGGACTACATCTCTCGTTGTCTTGCCAACACAATGATATTGTGATCACGAAATCTATCTTTCTGTGCGGAAATCATTATTTACCAACTGTATCACTGTCCCAACAAAAGGTAAGGGTGGGGTGGGGGTTAAAAAGGGTGTGGTCTGTATAATTAAGAGCGTGGCTTGAACATGTGAACTACACTTTCCAAAGAGTGCCACCTTACCCACAAGTTTGCATCGAATAACAAGTGCAACTGGCATTGCTTTGGGCACTCTACAGAGAGGCCATGAATCGGATGTCCATGTGTTCTGAACACCTTTTTGTCCGACTGTCTGGCATTGAGAGAAACTCGCACTGGCTCACCTCAGTGGTGTCCGCTGTAATCACCTGGATGAAGGTCCAGCCCTTGCTGGGAAAGCGCTCTGGGCAGAAAGATATGTGGCGCCCTTGCTGCAGCTGGGGCAGTAATGTGCCCCTTTCGTGTTCGCAGCTCAGTCCCTGTCTTAATACAGCAGTGACTGGTTTCTGAACCCCCTAACACCCCTCCCAACTCACCTGAAGCCATGTTGTTTGCTGGGGGTGGGGGGTTGGTGTGTGGCAGCAGTAGGTGAAAGGGAGATGGATTGGAAGGGGAACGAAGTGGGCTGCTTTGACAGAGTGTCAAAGCAGCGCATGCAACATGTTGAAAACTATTAAAAGTGGTTCACGCTGAATCACTGGCACCGAACATTTCTGTGTTACATCACACGCCGGGTTCTGTAGTGAGCAGCAGGTGGGGATTCACCGTTCACGCCCCCTGTGCACCTCCCCAGGACACACTGGCTCTTACCGTCACTCGCTTCAGCCCAGGGTCCCAGACAGGGCGGGGACGAGGCCGGACACTGCCACCAGGGAGGCCATTACACAGGTGATTTTCACGACAGCAGCTCACTTCGGTCGGTGTTCGAATGTGCTCTAAGCCAGCTTCAGAGCAGGTGCAGCGAACTTGAGAAATGCACCAGATTGATAACTATTCTGGAGGGCCACGGCGAGCAGTGAGCCCCGCAGCCTCAGCTCTGCGATCCGCCAGTGCAGGGCTATGTGCGAGGTGGGGGCGCGCCAGGCTTCCTTCTGCTGGGGGTGGGCGGTGGGTTTGGCCTTAGCAGGGAGCGTGTTTGCACAGGCTTTTTTGTACCTGCCTACCTGTTGCTAGAAGAGAGAGCTGGGGTCTCGGGGCGGGCCTGTGCGGGAGGTAGAGGATTCCGCTGCGTTTACATAACCTTTTTTGCCTCAATAAAATCACCACGCCATCAATGTATGATCAATATACGAAAAATGAGACCAGTATCTCTTCCATGTGCAACAAACCTCACCTGCCTCCTCTCAGAGAAAACTAAGTCGCTCACATTCACCCAACAAATGAAAACAAGCCGATCCTCAGGCAGTGATAGCTTGTCGGCAACAGCTTTTCAACACTGTTGCCCCCGAGCGTCGCATTGTATGTTAACTGAGACGATAAAAACAAGCATTGGAAATGCATTTGGTGTGGTCCTGCTGCCGTACATGCGCGCTCCAAGGCTCGGGAAGGGGTGGTGAGGGCGGCTGGAGCAAGGGTGAGCTGAAGCCAGGAGAGGCAACTTAAACAAGTGGCTGTGTTTTCAGGCGATCCTCGGGAGAAACAAAAGAAAGAGGTATACGGGGAGCAAAGGGCAAGTGACGCGGCCGCGAAAGTGAAAGTGATCGTGATTACGATCGCTACGGAGGAAAGACACATGGCGCTGCGCGCGTGCACGTTCACGTACACTGTAGCTTTAGGCCACGGCAGCACTTTGAAAAGCCTGTATACAAAATGTCTCGGCCAGAGCAGCGCAAGCGCTGGATCAGGCGAGACCTAAAAATGTGTAAAAATAACACATTTTCCTCACATTTCTGTGCTGGAAAGTTCTGGAATCTGCGTGGATCCACAAAATTCTACCCGCCTCACGTTCCCCAAAGTCTTCCGAGAAAAATGGTACCTCACTTGTGTGGGTAGGGCTAGTGCCCGCGACAGGAAACGGCCCAAAACGCAATGTGGACACACTACATTTTCACAGTGAAAATGGGCCCTTTTTTTGCAAAGTGCCTAGCTGTAGATTTTGAACCCTAGCTCTGCCGGCACCTAGGGAAACCTAGTCAACCTATACATTTGTGAAAACTAGACACCAAGGGGAATTCAGGATGGTGAGACTTGACTGGCTCTCACCAAGTTCTGTTACCAAGAATCCTTTGCAATCCTAAAAATGTGTCCAAAAAAACAAATTTTCCTCACATTGCTGTGGTGAAAAGTTCTGAAATCTGCGTGGAGCCACAAATTTCCACCCACCCCGCGTTCCCCAAAGTCTTCCAAGAAAAATGGTACCTCACTTGTGTGGGTAGGCCTAGTGTCCACAACAGGAAACAGCCCAAAACGCAACGTGGACACACCACATTTTCACAGTGAAAACTGACCCTTTTTTGCAAAGTGCCTAGCTGTAGATTTTGAACCCTAACTCTGCCAGCACCTAGGGAAACCTAGCAAACCTGTAAATGTTTGAAAACTAGACACCCAGGGGAATCCAGGATGGGGTGACTTGACTGGCTCTCACCAGTTTCTGTTACCCAGAATCCCTTGCAAACCTCAACATTTATAAAAAAAACACATTTTCCTCACATTTCTATGGTGAAAAGTTCGGAATCTGCGTGGAGCCACAAAATTCCATCCACCGCGCGTTCCCCAAAGTTGTCCAAGAAAAATGGTGCCTCACTTGTGTGGGTAGGCCTAGTGCCCGCGACAGGAAATGGCTCAAAACGCAACATGGACACACTACATTTTCACAGTGAAAACGGATCCTTTTTTTGCAAAGTGCCTATCTGTAGATTTTGAACGCTGACTCTGTCAGCACCTAGGGAAACCTAGCAAACCTATACATTTTTGAAAACTAGACACCCAGGGGAATCCATAGAACTTGACTGACTCTCACCAGGTTCTGTTACCCAGAATCCCTTGTAAACCTAAAAATTTGTAAAAAAACACATTTTCCTCACATTTCTGTGCTGGAAAGTTCTGGAATCCTCGTGGAGCCACAAACTTTCACCCACCCCGCGTTTCCCAAAGTCTTCCAAGAAAAGTGGTACCTCACTTGTGTAGGTAGGCCTAGTGCCCGCGACAGGAAACGGTCCAAAACATAACGTGGGCACACCACATTTTCACAGTGAAAACTGACCCTTTTTTTGCAAAGTGCCTAGCTGTAGATTTTGAACGCTAACTGTGCCGGCACCTAGGGAAACCTAGCAAACATATACATTTTTGAAAACTAGACAACCAGGGGAATCCACGGAACTTGACTGGCTCTCACCAGGTTCTGTTACCCAGAATCCCTTGTAAACCTAAAGATTTGTTAAAAAAATCACATTTTCCTCACATTTCTGTGGTGGAAAGTTCTGGGATCTGTGTGGATCCCCAAAATTCCACCCACACCACGTTCCCCAAAGTCTTCCGAGAAAAATGGTACCTCACTTGTTTGGGTAGGCCTATTGCCGGTGACAGGAAACGGCCCAAAACGCAACGTGGACACACCCCATTTTCACAGTGAAAACTGACCTTTTTTTGCAAAGTGCCTAGCTGTAGATTTTGAACCCTAGCTCTGCTGGCACCTAGGGAAACCTAGCAAACCTATACATTTTTGAAAACTAGACACCCGGGGGAATCAATAGAACTTGACTGGCTCTCACCAGGTTCTGTTACCCAGAATCCATTGCAAACCTAAATATTTGTAAAAAAAACCCACATTTTACTCACATTTCCGTGGTGGTAAGTTCTGGAATCTGCGTGGATCCACAAAATTCCACCCACCCTACGTTCCTCAAAGTCTTCTGAGAAAAATGGTACCTCACTTGGGTGGGTAGGCCTAGTGCCTGTGACAGGAAACGGCCCAAAACGCAATGTGGACACACCACATTTTCACAGTGAAAACTGACCCTTTTTTTGCAAAGTGCCTAGCTGTAGATTTTGAACCCTAGCTCTGCCGGCGTCAAGGGAAACCTAGCAAACCTATACATTTTTCGAAACAAGACACTCATGGGAATCCAGGATGGGGAGACTTGACTGGCTCTCACCAGGTTCTGTTACCCAGAATCCCTTGCAAATCTCAAAATGTGTCAAAAACACATTTTCCTCACATTTCTGTGGTGGAAAGTTCTGGAATCTGCATGGAGCCACAAAATTCCACCACCCTGCATTCCCCAAAGTGTTCAGAGAAAAATGGTACCTCACTTGTGTTGATGGGTCAAGTACCCGCGACAGGCAAGGGCCAAAAACCTATTGATGCAACATGAAAATTACCTATCACAAACCAACCTGGTTTTGCAAGGGGGTCCCATTTATTCTTGGCCCCGGGCTCGGTGGTCATCTAGGGAAACCTACCAAACCCAGACATTTCTGAAAACTAGACACCCAGGGGAGTCCAGCGATGTATGGCTTGCATGGATCCCCTAACATTTTCCTACCAAGAATCCCCTGTAAACCTCAAATTTAGCTGAAAAGAAACACTTTTTTCTCAAAATTTCTGTGTGGGAAAGTTCTGGAATCTGCGTGTATCCACAAATTTCGTCCCACCCAGCATTTCCCCAGGTGTCCTGATAAAAAGGATACCTCACTCGCCTGGGTGGCTCAAGGACCTGTGACAGGCAAGGGCCCAAAACCTATTGAGGCGACATCAAAATTACCTATCACAAACCAACCTGGTTTTGCAAGGGGGGTCGCATGAGTTTTTGGCCCCGGCGGCCATCTAGGAAAATCTACCAAACCCACACATTTCTGAAAACTAAACACCCTAGTGAGTCCAACGCTAAACCATTATCGACAAAATGCAGCATCCGAAGCAAAAGCAAATACCTATCACGACTCATGACTGCCGGAAATATAGCCATTGCCATCAAGGGGCTAGTAGACCAATATGAAGACATTGATGGCTTCCTTAGCAAGCCCATCAAAAAAGTTAAACCCAAGAACTTCTTCATCTCTTCCAGATTTGTGGGAGTCCACCGGGTAGCTCTAGAGTGGGGCCTCAGCTGGCACTGTTGTCCCTCAAAAACTGTTCGGCATACAAATTAGTCTGCTCAACAATCTCTGCCAAAAATACATCGTCCATAAACAACTGAAATAAATGTATCGGCAAAAAGTTTTCAGTATTCACTCCACATCCTGGAACACCAGTAAAGTCTGGCAATGCCAGTTGCACAATGCCTGGGCCAACCCAGAGGTCAGAACTTCCAATTGGAAGCCTTGCAGCCCCAGACTGCAGCCCGGATGCCTCTTGCTGCACTATCAGCACATCAATGTCCTCCTCGAAAACAGGCACTTCATCCGCACTAAGAGTAGCTTCATCTGCACTAAGAATAGCTTCATCATAATGATGATTCCATGTGGAGAGAAAATCAGATGCAGAGTCAGTCTCTGAACCATGGTCAGAGGAAGACTCAAAAAGCATACCAAGAACCTGCTGAGCAGGAATCTTGCAGCTAGCATTATCCTTACTAAGAAAGGAGACTGCACAAACAAGTCAACAACAACCAACACTGTGCAACATAAGTAAGTAAAAAACAATGTGTGCCTTTATCACAAAGATCTATATACTCAAATACTATACGATTCACTTGCAAGAGACAGCACCTACTCTGCAGAGACACAGCAAAAACCAACGATATCCCACTAGAAAGAAAAAAACAAAAACAATTACTCACAAGACAACAAAATACACATCAAGCACAAATACAAAAAGTTTTTGACACTCAAAAAACCGAAGCCAAACATACTGCTATTATTACATCATTTGCAAAAAACACATTCATGCAGAGAAATGAAACTCATTTACATTGTACAAAAAAAGTCTCTTACCAAACACATGCAACTACACGAGCAGCAGAGCCACGAGTAACGAAACCGCAACCTGGAACAGTCTAAAGAGAAAACGCCTTGAACTAGAACAAAAAGGGAGAAATAAAGCATTAAAATTGCAATTCACAAGAAATAAAACAATTAACATTATAACACGCTATATCACTACCCATATGGTCAATCTCCCAGATGGGCCTTCAAATAGGGCTGAGAAAAATGTGGGGTAATCTTGCCCAAGGGATCGGGTGAGGTCGTCTGCCAGGCCGATTTGTCTCCAGGTGGGGCAGAAAACAGAAGACAGAAATGTGCGCCCCTTGCAAAAGAAATAAATCCCTGGTGCCTAGTAGGGTTTTCTGCCTCCCCCTACCGCCTAGGGCAGCATGGCCAGAAAAAGGGGCAGATCTGTCCCCAGGAGGGGCAGAAAAAACATTAACCAAATTTTACCCCCTTGGAAGCAACATTGCTTCCATTACACACAAAACAGAATCCCTGGTGCCTAGTGGGTTTTCTGCCCCCCCCCGGGTCAGAAAGGCCAAAAAAAGGCCGATCTGCCCCCAGGGGGGCAGAATACACATATAAAAAAATCTGCCCCCTGGAAGCGACCCTTGCCCAAGGGGTCACTTCCATTTTAATTTTAAAGAACTCCCTGGTGTCTAGTGGGGGTTTAAAAAATCGGGCTGAGGGCAGAATACACATAAAAGAAAATATGCCCCCTGGAAGCAATCCTTGCCTAATGGGTCGCTTCCATTGTTTTTCATTTTTTTTTTTAAACCCTTGGCTCTATTGGACTTTTCTGCCCCCCCCCCCGGGGCCAGAAACGCCAACAAATGCAGGCAATGGGGACAGAAAAGTCTTAAAAATATTTTTCCCCATAAGAAAGCGGCCCTTGCCCAACGGGTCACTTCCTTTAAATAAATAAATAATCCCTGGTGTCTAGTGGGGGCATACCTGCTGCACGATCGCGACGCTGTGCGCAATCGTGCAGCAGGAATGCCCTGCATTGAGACATCCGGGGAGAGGAAAATCTTTCCTCTCCCCCGATACCTCAATACATCCCAAATTACCCCCCTGCCCCACCGTAGCAAGTAAACGTACCTCGATCCTCCTGGACGCCTGAAAGCAAATGGCTTCCAGCGCATCCAGGGCTGCCTGACGACGTCGGTGCGCGCTCTGGTGCTGTCGTCATGGGATTGCCTAGGGGAGTGGCCGGGGGTGGCAGCGGAAACTCTTCCGCTGCCATCCCCGTTTGTTGGGGCTAGATGGGCTGCTGTATTTTAGAGTGGATGTATCAAAGGTTATATTAGGGTATGAGGAGGTGTATCCGATTATCATGTGGATTATGTCATCAGTGATGTCATCAGTGATGTCACTGACCATGTCATGAATGATGTAATATGTGACGTTATCAGCAGTGCATTGTGGGGGTATGAGTTATAGTTAGCTTAACTAACTACAACTGTCAAATTTCTCTGGTTTTGTATGAGTGAAATGTCCAACTAACTATAACATCACTGAAACCTGTGGGTTTTTTCCAGTAAATTTCAAAGGTTTTTTAAATGCTAATTTCTAACTCTAAAGTCCCTGAAACCTATGATTTTTCCAGTGAATTTTAAAGGTTTTTTAAATGCTAATTTCTAACTATGCCTACAGAGGTAGGACATGTCCAGAAAGAGGAAAAAGGCGCAGAAAGAAGCAAGAGAAATGCAGAAAGAGGCAACAGAAGTCCAGAAAGATAAAGGAAAGTGCAGAAAAAAGAAAGAGATGTGCACAAAGAACCAACAGAGGAGCAGAAAGAGGCCTTGTTGCAAAGTCATCCTGTGCCCCCAACTTTTTGCTGACGGGTACTGGTGGTAACTGACTCTGAATAACCAGGCCTAGAGCCAGTGCTATGCTAAAAGACACTTAGAATACAGTGGAAACACCTACATACACTAGGGAACACTATGCGTTGGAGTACCCCCGTGATTGGCATGACCTCCTCTGTAAGTCCCTAGTACATAATAGGGCAGGGGGATTAAAACTACCTGTATGTTAGAGGTGCAGAAAGATGCTTCTTTAAGCAGTAGTCATGTTTGCAGAGTGGTGGAGAAAGGGTGCTGGGCCTCCGACCAGCGCTCAGAATTCCGATGCATAGGACTTAAAGGAGGTACCAAGAGGGCGTCTTGGCCCCCAAAGCCCCTCAGGAGTGAATTGGACTTCATCCCCATTCCTGTAGTCTGCCAGGGGGCACGTTTGCAGAGTGGTGGAGAAAGGGAGGCATGTCCTCCTTGAACAACTTAGCAATTCCACTGCTTGGGACTTAATGCATGTAACAAGAGGGGTAGTTGGCCACCAAGGACAACCTTGGGGGCCAACTACCCCTCCTATTACCTCCAGTAAGTCCCACATAGCAGGATTGCTAAATTCCCATAGCATGCCACGCCCCCTTTGTCCACCACTCTGCAAACGCGCTCCCTGGCACGCTCTTGGATAGGGATTGAAGTCCCCTTCGCTACTGGGGGTCCTTTAGGAGCTAACTAGCCTACCTCTTACCTCCAGTAAGCCCCACACAGTGGGATTGCTGAGAGGGGGACAAAGGCCACGCCCCCTTTCCCCACCACTCTGCAAACACACCTCCTGGCCCATTCTAAGTTGGGGTATTAACTCACCTTCATTCCTGAGGGTCCCTGGGGGCCGACTAGCCCACCAGGTACCTCCAGTAAGTGCCACATACCTGCACGTCCCCTTTTTACACCACTCTGCAAACATGGCTCCTGGTGCAGTGCTGCTTGGGGTATGAAGTCCACTTGTGTCCTGAGGTTCTCAGGACACCAGAGGACCTCATCGCCCCATCAGCAGTGCACCAAGAGGCGCGATTGCAGAGTGGTGTAAAAAGGGGTGTGGCCTCAAGCCACCTCTCTGCAAACCAGCTATGTGGTGCTTACTGGAGGTACCTGGTGGGCTATTTGGCCCCCAGGGACCCTCAGTATTCATGTGGACTTAATTGCCCATCTTACAACACACTAGGGGGCTTGTTTGCAGAGTGGTGCAGGGAGGGGGCGGGACCTCCGGCGTGATGCCGGATTTTTTTTTTTTTTTAGAAGGGAGGCTGTGTGGCCCCCCTATAAAAAGAAAAAAACATGGCAATTATCTGCCCCAGGGACCCCATCCACCGGGGCATTGCCTCTTTTTTTTGTTTTTTTTTATCCGGGGGGCTGCGCGGCACCTCTCTTCTGGCTGATTTCTGCCCCGGGGACACCGTCCCCCAGGGACTGGCCATTTGTTTTTTAAAGTAATGGGAGGGGGGCATGTGGCCCCCTTCCGGGCCACTTCTGGCCCTGGGGACCCCATCCCCCGGGGCCGGCCCTCTGCGTTGGGGACCGTGGAGGAGCCCCAGTGCCCCCATGGTCCCGCCGGCTCCCCGCCTCCTGCGGGAGCCGGCATTGCTTTTGAGCAAGGGGAGCTGCTGACATGCTTTGCAAAAAGATCTTTAGGGAAGTACATAGGTAACGATATGTTTTTATATATCAAGGGCACTCAAAATGCATAGACCAAGATGGAAGAGTTCATAAGTGCATATTCAGTAAGCATTTCATATATAAAAACATATCGTTACCTATGTACTATGTACTTCCCTAAAGATCTTTTTGCTCTCCCATGGATTTTGTGATAAATTGTTTTTAATGTTTTTAACGTCTCTATGATATAAACAATAAATACATTGATTATTTTCTATATATTACTTTTCCGGACTCCTATTGGTGCTAATACCTGGCTCTTGTGAGTGAATGTGTATGAATTGATGTATGCTATATAAGATACCCAAGGGGGTCTTTTTCATTTGACATAGTGTCTTTGGAATGTGAAATATGCCAACAGATGAAAGTCTCTACAGTGAAACGTCCTGCGCAGACGCCCCTGTTAATTTTAGATAAACCATTAGCTTGTGTTTACCTGGATCACTGCGGTCCCTTGCAAAGGGATGGTAGCTATAAATATATATTGGTCGCAGTGGATTCGTGCTCAAGGTTCCTATGGATGTGTCCTCAGCACTCGGCTGACGCTCGAACAGTTATAAAAGATTTGTGAGTCTTTATCGGCACATACGCAATAGGCAAACTACATTCTGACCAGGGCCCTGCGTTTAGCTCTCGGGCTTACAAAGAAGCCATGGCCAGTTTGGGCGTTGCATTGCGGTACTCCTCTCCATTCCATCCTGAGGGAAATTTGGTTGTGGAAAGGAAAAAGCGGGACATAAAGCGGTCTATAACAGCTAGGGTATTAGGTTCGGGTGATGGGTGGGTCAAACATCTTCATGGGGTCCAACGCTCATTAAACAATTTGCCAAGAAGTTCTCTAGGGGGAGTCACTCCATATGAGGTCCTATTTGGGACAAGAATGTGGGTTCCTGATCTCGAATGTAAAAGCACAGTGGTGGAAAATAAACCATTTGATATCAAAGATCATTTGGCTGTTTTACAGGACTTAAATGAACTAAGATGGAAACAAAGCAACCTATTCCTGAAGCCAACCACCACTGGTGCAAATCCAGCCGTCCCAGCAAGGCCTGTCTGGATCTCAAAGCTTGGGGATCTAGTCAGAGAAAAGATCGCGGACATGAAGGAATTTAGGCCTTCTTGCAGACAACCAGTACCTGTCCTAGCCATTCACGGAACAAGAACAGTACTTCTGTCGCCCCTTGCTGGTAAAAAGGAGAAAAGATTTGTGTCCATCGACCTCATCAAACCACACAATGTGGCCAATACTAAGCAGTAGGCCATGTGGACTCCGACCAAGTAGCAGACGCACTCCTCTAGCTACTATCCAAGAGGTTCAGACTGAAAGACTCATCACCATCGAGAATTCAGCAGTAAGAGATGAAGGACTAAGCAACAATGCTATTTAACTCATTCCTCTTGAAACCAAATAACAGTTCGTCCTGACACACCTGTCTACACCAACGTAGCAAGTGATCAACTGGTTCCAGCGATTTCAACGAATCCTGATGCAATTTCAACCATTGACAGTACTGACTCTGGCTATTTCATTAACTTTGATACATTTTCTGAAGATCCAAGTGAACTAGAAACGACGCCAGCCAAAAGAACTTTCTAAGAACAAGCACAAGAATTCTTTCATCACGTGAAAAAGACTTATCTGGTTTCACCATGAATTGAACTATGGATTATTTCTGGAATATTTTTCTTTCTACTTTGGCTAGCTTTAGTGATGACTCTGCGCATGGTGATAAATGGAAGATATATTCACTTGGACACAGAAAGTAAAATTGTGAACTTACTTTTGAAGCCACACAAATTATCCCATTGTGAAGCAAGAGACTTGTCAGCAGTGAACATCACAGCAGTTCCTGTACAAGATGGTATAGTTTGTGACAAAACGGATTATTATATATTCGGCCCGTCGGAACTTTTGAAGATTCCACACTTATTTAAGATATCATTAGGTGACTTTATTACCTCCAGTACCTTTTCTGATGATTGGGACATTGAGACTGTTAAGAACATGATGTCTGATCGAGAAAGGTCTGCTGCATTCTCTAACCATGAATACTTAGAGGGGTCAACAAACTATGAACAACTATTTTGTTACAACCACTATGGTCATCATTTCTTGCTTAAATCTGCAACACCTAGGAATGTATTTAAGTATAACCAATGGGAACATTGTCCTACACCACCAAGGGGAAGCTCAAAAACATTTCTTTATGAAGTTTCCATATTTTTCAGGGTACAATACATCCAATCCAGAAACATTTTACTTTAAAAGTGTGAACAAAACAGAAACGAAAAATATGTTAACCAATACGAAACAGATTTATTCTGCATCCTTTATTGCCCAACTGTCTAGACAGGGTTTCGACTTTTGGAAAAACACAATTGACACAAAATCTGTCTGGGGTACAAAAGATTGGCAAGTGCAGGGGATAGAAGCTTTGTTTAGAGCCTGCATCATCCCACAGCAGATAATGTTTTTTAATGACACTGTCCAACAAACGTCTTGCCTTGTTTTTTTTGCCAAGATCAAAGACATGAACACACCTTCTTTACCAACTCCAGCTAGTAATAGCACTGAACAGGGAGCGGTGACAGCAGACACACTTTTACAAAACAACAGATCAGATTATGGTTGCTCTGGCCCACAGACACAAACATCTGTCAAGAAAGATTCCTGAACAAAATACAGGGTTTTATTATCAATAGGCCAGACCCACACTATATTCAAAGACAGCATCCAGGGGTAGTACCAACATACCACGTAGGAAAATTATGCCTTGATTGGCTACAGACATCTACACTAGAGGATGTGAAACAACACATCTTTACTTAAAGAAGACGCAAACTGTAGGGATTTCTTGCTAGGTCCAAGAAAACAGCGTCAAAAACGTTTCAGATATGCTGGCATCTATGCTGCTTATAAAGAAATGTGGAAGGTTACATAAGCAGACGCCGCAGAAAGAATACAAGAAATTGATTGTATTAATTTAGAGAAATCTCTCGCTGTGGTAGACAATGGGTTAACGACTCTGTCATCCAGGATATATTCATTGGGCAACATTGTATCCTCTGCTATAGACATTGTGGAACAAGATTTGGTCCTGCTGCAACAAGGCCAGTCTCCATTACGTTCTATTCTGTTATTAGGCTGGACGCTACAAAACTTGAGTACAGGCTATGTGCCTTGGCGTTTCATCAACACGTCATCTCTGTTTTCAGAATACAATCTCACTGATAAACAGATCGAACTGGCACAAAGGGGAGCAAAGTATACAGTGCTGAGCATTGAAAAACTGGAAAAATTGCTATTTACAGTAGCAGAAAAACCAGCTACCGAATAGCTCATTCATGGCAAAATAACTCTGCCAGTTACAACTTTCCATTTTCAGTATTGCCTCAAACACATGCCAGCAGGCACATATGAAAGGTTGGGTAAAGAATACATCAGGACATCCTGGGATTTACCTTACACACACAGATGTTGGAGTGGGGGGCGTGATGTGTTTCTTAGCGGTACACACTGTGAAAATGCACTGAGCGGTTCACTCATATGTCTGGATATTAGTTTGCACGGGGCCTTTAGCGGTTCTACTGCAAATTTATCCTGCCACCTGCAAGGTTCACTGGCCGCTGTGATTAATCCAACGTTTGGACAACTTTCAAATGGGAGTTACCTCATGTTAAATGATCAGAGCTGTTGTGGCATGTTGCCAGGTATCCCATATCTAGTAACGGTTAGTTCCAGGGTCACTTGCTGTATGCAAGTCTTGTTCCCCCAAATAGACACAGTCAGGGAGTCTCCTTTATGGCCTTCGCTGAACATCTCTTCTATACGAATTGATACTTTAAGCAGAATAAAAGCCATTCTTTTACAACAAACAGTGCCTTTGACCTCGGCCAAATAAACCTATGATCTACAAATTGCAAGGACTTCGGCTGAGATACAGGCTCTGTTACGTACAAACTGCCCTACACATTTCACAGAAATGCTGGGACGAATCTTAAACATGTCTGATACGAGCGGTATTGTGCATGTATTTAAGACCATATGTTCGGGACTGTTAACACCTTTTCAAGCAGTCCTTGAATCATTCCAAACTTCATGCACTCTGTGTTTGGTGGTCTGTCACTAATTCTAGCACTCGTTGCAGGAATCCTGTTTTTATTGCTACTGCTATGCTATGGCAAGCCAATCCACCAGTGTTACTCCCTGTGACTTGGAGAAAGCTCTCCTGAAAAGGAAGTGTCGTGAGCACATAGTACAGCTATTGGGTTTACCTCGTCTATGAGAACTAAATACCACATGGTTTCTGTTGTTCAGATCAATCTGGCAAGATTGCATCTTACCTGTTCTACGCTGTCTGCTTTGCGGTGAAGAATGCGTGCTAGACATCTGTCTAACACTCCCTTCAGTCATGCCAACGGATATCGATACTCTGCTGGACCCAATAACGGCCCATGCTCTCTGTTGTCCCCAGAGACTACCAATCCTGATGACGGCATTCATTGAGATCTCACAGACGCAACATGCTACTGCTGAAGTACGAGATGGATCAACAGGCACACAGGTAACATCGGTAACAAACACTGCTACTGACAATGCGTCACATCTATGTGCAGTTAGTCTTCCAAACGAGGTAATTGACCAATCACCGACTTTGGTAGACAATTTTTTGTCTACAGGAATAAAAGATTTCATGTTTTCACCAGCATCTTACACTGACTTTTGATTTGGCTCACAGTGTACCGGATAATCTATGGATTTGGCCTTCATTTTTTGAAAAACAAAAGACAACATTTTTGAACTTTTGGGATAATTGAATTTTTTCTTTTATGGCTTACAAACTCTGCTTACAGTAGAACTATTCATAGAGAACAGACTTCTTTGAACACTTCCAGGGACACATTGTCACCTTTTCTTCGCATTTATGTAATCATGACATGAAATGACTCTGAACTATTTTTTTCCCTTTCTGTAAGACTGGACCATTTCATTACATATGTATATCTTTCTGTTCATTCACTTAGCATTCACTGTAAATATATGCTTAGAATGAAACATTGCTTTAATATGTACAGCACCTTTGAATTACATGTCTAGCAAAGTTTTTTTAACAAAGACTTCTTTTAGTATGCTTTTACAAATGTTTTTAGTGAACATGTGATACTCAATTTTATGTGTTTAGCATGTTTAGCATTTAGTAATATCGATCATTCGTCAATGGCGTGGGTGTTGTGTTTCGATTTTGATGCACCGTACATAGGTTTCCCTGAATCATGTCCTTATATAGGCACAATTCGCATTGCCCTTATTAAGGCATAGAATCCCAGTCCTTATTTAAGCATTAGGCATGCTATTCAAATACAGGCATGGTCACCTACATCCGTCCATCCCACGGCACAACGAGTTCTTAGAAACCAGACCCTTAAGACAGCGGGACTTTCCCTAGCAAGCATTATTGATTTCTCCAAGAACTCATCTATTATGCATGAACTGCTATTCCTTAGGGGTTCATTCATGACGTCGACGTTACGTCAATGCTAGCATTCCTAAGCACCTTCCAGGTATAAATATACCTTCCCTTACCATGGCAAGTACAGCTCGGCACGGCTCAGCTCGACTAGCCTACACAGCTCGATACAGCTCGCCATGGCAAGTTCGGAAGGAATTTGAGTTCCCACCTGACGCACTGACCAGATGCTGTCATCCCTGCTCACAGAGAATCCAGCTTCCAGTGTTCTGACTCCCTTTGCGGGGTGTTGGAGTTTGAGATTCGGAAAGAGATTCCCACCTCTCTCATTCTAAGGTATGGAGCAGACTAGAACCTAGAGAGAGACTCTTGGAATATGAACTTAGTATATACCATACTATAGAAAACAGCACCTACTTCTTACCTTGTACTACACTTAGGTTAGGTACACTGGGGTAGAACTATTTTAGAAGCATCAGACGAGTATTCACTTTTTAGCCTGTATTATTTATGTATGTAAATATGAATATATGTCATAGCTAAAAGACAATGCTATTGCAGTAATATTTCTTCTTACTGCTTACGCTGTGCGTATTATATCTTGCTTACTGTCTAATGATTGTAACAGCTCATATCTCCTACACAAGAAACAAGACTGTTCAATAAATCCTTTTATTGAAACGCCGGTCTATCTATTTCTGTGTAACTCTGGAGAAACTAAGGGGCAGATTTATGTTAACTGGCGCATCCCTGCATATCAGCAGGGATGCGCCAGTTATTATGCGCCACAGCTGCGCCACCATGGATGCGCCGCATTTATAATGCGGCGCACCATGGGGCAAAAACGGCACAGATGCGTGACGCATCTGTGCCGTAAAAGTGGCGCATTGCTGGAGTTGCGTCGCAAGCGCGACGCAGCTCCAGCAATGTTCTGGGGGGCCCTATCTGTACAATGCTGCGTCAATCCTTACGCCTGCTTCAAGCAGGCGCAGGGTTTTGACGCAGCATGGGCCTAAAAGTGACTGAGTGAAATCTTGTAGATTTCACTCAGCAACTTTTAGGAGGCGTTCCTGCGCCGGAACGCCCCCACCTGCCCTGGAACGCCTACATGTGGCGCAGGGCTTTACAACGTGACGCATCTCCCAGATGCGTCACTTTGTAAATACCCCGCACCATGGCGCAGGATTTGCGCCGCTGCTGCATCACAAAAGTGACGCAACGGCAGCGTAAAAGTGGCGCAAGTGCAACATAAATCTGCCCCTAAGCATGCACAATTGACTGAGTGAAACTGTTATCTATTGTTTCCATGATTCTGAGACACGTACCGATTCTAAGGGAAACAAAGTTGTCATGTTTATGCGGTTGTCAGAACTATCCCCTTCTTGTTTATTCAAGAAGTTTCTAGTGACCTCTGAGTTAGCTGGCACACAAAGTAATTAAGTTTAATGTACTCGATAGAGGCAGACTGACCTTAGTCCTATGCAAAATCTATAGTGTATATTATTCCAATGCGCAGAGCCTTTAAGGGAAATAGGAACTACACTACACCCTAAGCAAGCTGATAGCCATGCTTTTACAAAAAGATGTGTCCTTAACTTCAGCCAACGAGATGTTTGATCTCCAGGTTGCAACGTCCTCGTCTGAGATACAGTTACTACTCCATACTAACTTCCTGCTGCATTTTGGGGAGCTGGTCCATCGTATCTTTAACATGTCTGATACGAAAGGAATAGTGCACTTTTTTAATGTATCGGCTATGGTTTGGTTAGCACCTTTCTGCTGATATTCAGAGCTATTCCATCTTTTACACACTCTGTGTTGGGAAGAGTTTTTAGAGGACTCCCGCTTGTCCTGCTACTTGTGGTGGGAATACTGATGTTATTCTATCTGCTCCACAATGGATGTCCCAGTTCAACTCAGAATGGAGACAGACCTCTAGTGCTGCATTGCCATGAGCGCACGATACACTGCTTCCGCACACCTTGGCTTCAAGAATGAAATGATACTGGTTCTTGTTGTACAGGTAGGACTGGCTTGACTGCATACAGCCTGTCTTCCGTTGCCTGCTTCGCAGCCACGAATGCGACCTGTATATATGTCTCAGATCAGAATTGGTTGCGCCACCGGACATTGAAGGACTGATGGACCCCTTCAAGGCCTATGCATATTGCCGTCCCCAACGAATTCCACTGATGATGAATGCATTCTTAGAGCCACCCTGAGATGCTTCAGCTCCTAGTGATGTGAAAAACGGCTCTGCGGACAACTTGTCGGATATGAAGTCTCCCTCAGTGGCTGCTGTGGGAACTGGATGGAATCACCTGTGCTTCATAAACATGCTATGAGGTGCGCCTCTGGGAACATCTGCAGATGTGGGCAACAGCAATGTTGAGTCTACTACACAGAACACATAAACAATGGGCCTCTTTTTAAACAAAATGTACCAAAATCGAATTTTCTTTTTCTAGGCACCATGGCTTTCTGAGTGCTTGGTATCTCAAATAATATGACTAAGAATTGTAATACATATTTTATTGGAAAGCCTGCTTATAGATAATTTTAAGAGTAGTTTTTAATGTTTTTAAAATTGTCTGCTGGCTTTTTAGATCGTTTTTTAGATATCGACCCTTATGGCCTGATTATGATGTTGTTAGGAAAGCTATACCAGAGCCATCCGGAGTCGGATCTTCCAACCGACTCGTACTGGGACGAAGTACTATGCTCAAAACCCTTTACTTACCGAACGACTCGGTCACTCCGAATCCGTCTTCATTTTCCCAATGAGAAACGCTGAATGGAGTCATCCGGAGGCACTTCCCAGTCCAAATCCGAATGTCCAAGTATGATGCATACTTCCTATGCGCCGAATCGGTTGCCACAACCGACACTCCAGAAGTGTCCGCAAGGGGAGTATTGCAGCTCTGAATCATACCACAACACGATTCCTGTGACCGAGACTGTCCAGCCATGTATCCAATAGCGCATGTCATCCCTATACTCTACATCTACGATCAATACTACAACCCCAACCAATGCATTCGTTGCAGACAGTAAGTTAGACACCTACCCCTACACAACAACGCTACTACCCCGCGCAAGACAATATAAGAGAAAGCAGGAGCACAACTACAGTTAACTTTGGGGTGGGGGTAATGCTTCCAGTAATGTAGAGGCAATTTGTTTAGGGGGGCTAATACTTCAGGCAAAACAGACCCAAATGGGGGCCTGGGGGGGGTAATACTCCAGACAATGTACAGCCAATTTGTGGTTTGGAGGGCTAATATCCCCAGAAATGTAGAGGAAAATCTGGGTTTGGGGGGCAAATACCCCCAGCAATGTAGAGGCAAATCAGGGGTTGGGGGTCTAATAACCCCAGCAAAGTAGATGCAAATCTGGGCTTCGGGGGCTAATCCCCCTAGCAATGTAGATGCAAGCTGGGTTTGGGGGGGCTAATTCTCCCAGTAATGTAGATGCAAACTGTGTTTGGGGGCAAATACCCCAGTAATGTAGATGCAAACTGGGTTTGGGGTGCTAATCCCCCCAGCAATGTATATGCACACTGGGTTTAGGGGGCAAATACCCCCAGTAATGTAGATTCAAAATGGGTTTGGGGGGAGAATACCCCCAGCAATGTAGAAGCAAACTGGGTTTGGGGGGCAAATGTCCCCCAGTAATGTAGATGCAAATTGGGTTTGTGGCCTAATCCCCCCTTCAATGTAGATGCAAGCTGGGTTTGAGGGGCTAATACCCCCAGTGATGTAGATGCAAACTGGGTTTGGGGGCAAATATCCCCAGTAATGTAGATTCAAACTGGGTTTGGGGGGCTAATCCCCCCAGCAATGTAGAAGCAAACCGGGGTTGGGGGGCAAATGTCCCCAGTAATGTAGATGCAAATTGGGTTTGGGGGGGCTAATCCCCCCTGCAATATAGATGCAAGCTGAGTTTGGGGGGCTAATACCCCCAGTGATGTAGATGCAAACTGGATTTGGCGGGGCTAATACCCCCAGCAATGTAGATGCAAACTGATTTTGGGGCTAAAACCCCCAGCAATGTAGAGGCAAATCTGGTGTTTGAGGGCTAATCCCCCCAGCAATGTGTGCGTGACCAATATAGCTGGTGCTCATGCAAAGTGCCTCAATAACTACAGGGGGAGTACATGCTGCAGGAATGTCTAAATGAGCAAACAGAAAGGTCATTTTTTATTAAATGCATTTCCACACTGTTTCAGCAAAAGTAACTGTCAACTTTGAGGAAAGGGCAGAGTGGAAATGCAAGTGCACTAGGGAACGTTGAAAAACAAACAAAGCCTCATCATCTACTTAATGGTCCCTTAAAAACCTGTGAAATACTGAAGAGCTGATCCAGGTGTTGCTGAGAGGTCACTAGTATGTGGACTGTCATCCTCCGGCTCTCCTCCGGCAGGAAGCGTAGAAATTTCCTGATTGTTTTCAGTTTCCCGAAGTCGGCGAAAAAAATTTGCAGGCTTGTGCTGAGAAGGAGAGATCCGTCTCCCACCTGATTCCAAGATTTTTAGCTGAATCCGTAGGCACAGGTGAAGGACCCAGCTCTTCAGGCAACCAAGGGTATGGAGTAGGGGGTATGCTTGATTGAAGAACGAGACCTCCATTTTTTCTACATTTAGTTTCGGGCAAATTCTGTTCATCCATGTTGAGATGTCTTTTAGGCATTCCATACATTTCTGGAACACAAGCTGAGTGTCATCCATATAGGAAAATACCTTCACCCCTTATGTGGCAATAGGATCGGCCAGAGGGACGAGGTAGATATTAAAAAGCAGCAGGCTCAAGGCAGAACCCTGAGGCATTCCATGTAATAGCGATTTAGGTGCGGAGGAGAACGGGTGGAGAAAAACCCACTGGGAACAGTCTTCCAGATACAACTGGAACCAGGCAAGTGCCACCCCCTGTACACTGAGCTGGTTTAGTCTTTCCAGCAGGATTGAATGCACAACTGTATCAAACACTGCTGACAGGTCTAACAGCACAAGCATGGCAGATGCGCTACCGTCAACTGTCCCTCTCACTGACTCGGCCACTTTTACCAATGCTGTCTCCATGCTGTAGCCTGACCGAAAGCCTGACTGAGAGTCATGTTGGACTGTTAACGTTCTCATTACGTATTGAGTACGATTCCTGTAAAGTTTTACTAGATCTCTGTAAAGTTTGTGCATTCCTGCTACTGTTAAGGCAGCAATGTCTGGACGCGGTGTGTATTATGCTAAACCTGGCCAAGTCGCTCCTTCTCTGCTGAGCAGACCGAGTCTCACATGTTCTGTGGTATGGGGTAGGGCACCTTTAAACTAATTAATGTGCTCTTGGTAAGTTAACAGGACTTCTAAATCCACGTATGGGAAATACTCATTAGGTGGTTCATCTTAAATGTACTTAACCCAAGAATAGAATACTTCTATTCTGAATGCTTCGTGTGCATCAATCACAAAGGTAACTTCTCTACCCATTGCCGGGAGTCAATGTTGTAACAATTTAATGGTAACTGCAATTTAAAAAAAATATTTAGTCCAACTATCTGTTCTTCAATGTTCTCACCTGCTTGTTCGGAGCAGTAGTTTTTTAGCCAAGATCTTATAGCAATATGTCTGCACAATGTGGGAATTCTAATCCTCCAAGCTTGATTAATCTACTGCCAATACATAGGTTATACCTACTTAGCTGAGATGAATTTTTTTTCCCTTGCCACTACGGATGTCTCCGGTTTAAATGTGAGTAGGGTTCCCTGAGAAAGCACTAGTGAACTACTTAGATTTGACCGTTAAATAAGAGCCTAACCAACGTTGGCGGTGCCATGTTGTGTAGTTCCTACTAATCCGTAGGATCTCCACATTGTATGGAAAACATAAACTAAGGCTTGGTGTCAAGACTGATTCCAGACGCCCCCATAGGATATGTTGGCCCTTTAGAACAGCTAGCTCACAGTGCCACCGTAAGCCCCCCTAACCTTACCAGGGAGTAAATGGTTTTCTGGCAACCACTGAACATGACAACCCTGACCCCTCAGGGATCGTGGAAACAGTGCAAAACCTTTCGCAAAGTTACTTGTGCTCACTTATTCTCAGAGAAATATACAGAGAATACACAGTGGGACGTTTTCAATAATATTTATTGAGCCAGCATAATTCTTGCATAAAATGCGTGTGCTGCAATGATTAGTAGACAGAAGCAGATAAATGTGATTACAAGCACCAAAAGCGTAAATAGTAAATATAGTTCTACCATGGTGCTAAACAATGTGTACATGAAGCATATAAACAAAGCAGTAATCTAGTGTGCTTCTACTGTGTGGACCCTACTCTAAGTGTACCTAAAGAGTGTGTAGGTGTAGAGTAACCCTGGACGGAGTTGGTGTAGTGCCACTATGTGGAGTTTCATGGAGTTATGAAAAAAATCTGTGGAACAGGAGCCCACGTCCTGCGGCCAGCCGAGGGTCCTTGTGCCCTGGACGGGGGTCCCTCGTGCCCGGGCAGGATCTCAGATCCCCCCGGCCTGGCTGGATTGAGAAGCAGGGACCGGGCCTGGGTTTTGGGCAGGGTTTGGGGTGTGGGAGCCCCCGTCCTGAGGCCTGCCAAGGGTCTGTCTGGCTGGAACAGGGGTCCTGGTGCCCGGGAAGGCTCCCCCCTCCCCAGCCTGGCTGGGTTCAGAAGCGGGGACTGGTTCCAGGGCCTGGACGCTGGCAGGCCCTGGGGTGCAGGATCTGACGTCCTGTGGCCAGCCGAAGGTCTGGGTGCCCGTCACGGGATTCATCAGGCCACGACAGGCCTCCCAGCATCACCTGCATGTCAAGGTGCCTGCGGGACCCGGGTCAAAGTTTCATCGCCCCCCCTTCCAGCCGCATTCCTGAGACCCAGCTAAGGGCTCTGATGAGCCTTCAGGAGGCAGAGTCCCCGAGCCCTCCAATGGGAAGGCAGGAGCTCTCCCGCGAAGGTTCGGACAGGCAGATTGGCGTCCTTCGTGCCCGGCCATCTGGTCGCGCCTTTCCCCTCGGCGATCTGGTCACGTGAAATGCTTTCCAATGGGGCTACAAGATGGCCAAGCCGGCCTGGAAGTCCCAGGGAGGGCTTGCCTGCCTCTCCAATCCCAGCCAGGGCTCCAGGAGGTCAGGTGCCTCTGTGCCCTTGGTCCCCTCCGTCACTCGATGTGCACGGGTTACCAGAAAGAAGGGTAGCTTTACTCCGGATTACCAGGGACAGGGTATGCTGGAACCATTCCCGGGCTGGCGGTTTTCAGCCAGGGACCAGATGGGCTAGGCCTGGACAACACCTCCTCACTGCCCGGGGCACCGTCCTCCGGCCTGCCACGCGGCAAAGTGCCCAGGACCGGCTCCATCGGTCCTGGGCAGTCCTCCCCTGGGAGTCCGGGCCCGAGAGCTCTGGTCCGTTACTCCCACCCCGAGCTCCGTCCCATGCCCTGGGCCCAGGTGGGCCTTCCCCAGCTTGGCTGGGCTCAGCGCGGCCTCACCCTGGGAAGTCTTCAGGGTGGCAACTGGCCCTCTGCTCCGGCGGAGGGTGTTACAGCCCCCCTGGCAGCAGCTTCGCCGTGTTCGTGGGGCTGAGGGGGATTTGACCGCCTCCGTGCCTCCCCCAGGCACCCGCTCCCATCCGACCCTTGGGTTGCTCTGGGGTGGGGAAGGGGGGACAGGGCCCCCTGCTCCCGGCGCGACTGTGGAGGACTGTGCTCAGTGCACCCCGATGCGTCGCGCTGCCAGGCGGGGAGGCCCACGCCGGGCACCAGGGGTCTGCGGCGATGTCGGTTACCCACCTGGCCCATCTTGCAACATGGACCAAGGAGTCTAACACGTGCATGAGTTGGAGGGCCAAGGGAAACCCTGTGGCGCAATTAAGGTTAGGGCCGGTGCGCGCCGGCTGAGGTGGGATCCCGCCACGCTTCCAGCGGCGGGCTCCCTTCTGGCCCCTCTTGCCGCTAAGTCACTTTTATGAACTTGTGCACTATGATTGATAGAAACGCCTTGATTAATGTGGTATCACTATCATACTATCGAAGTGACTCCCCATTAACTACAGATCTCCCGTCTCGTACCTTAGAGCCTGCGCCTACTACATTAGCGCTGGGCCTCAGACTACACACCGTGTAACCATCATTCTGTTCAGAATTGAGCCTTACTCCTGACTTGTGTTCTGATGATGGGGCTGAACTATGAGTATGTCTAATGCTGGTTTGTGGTCGTTAATGTATTTTGTCTGTCTCATGTGTTTTTTCTATGTACTCATTGGGTATGAAAACAATCCAGACATGTGATGCGCTCTATTGTCTGTTAATAGAGAGGACTACATTGACTTCCTCTTTTTACTTTTGTTTTCCATATTTCTTTATCTCCCTCTACCCCTAGGTTGCAACAGGAGTGGCTGATCAATAGAACCATTGCCACCTTGTAGTTGTACACAAGGGAGGTCCGCTCCACCTGTGCAAGGTTCTTGACCCATTGACGGTCTTCATTATTTACTTCACTGGTCCTGAAGAAGCGCCAGGGATCATCCTGACCACTTTAACGATGCGAAACATGTTGACCTGAAGTTCCTGTGGCACATTATGCCCCATTTGTAACACATGACCTGCGGGTTTTTTAACCTAGCAAGGGAACCCTCTTATTAAACTCAATTCCCTTTGGTTTTAAACACTCACTCACGCATGCACTTGTGTTCTTAGAACCTTTTTCTCACACCCTCACTCATCAAACGGCAGTACCAAGAAAAAATCTCCGCCAAAGCGACCCTTCGAGGGAGCCGTAGGGCATTGCAGCGCTGGCTCGACGAGGAGCAATCGCCCGATGATGAAGCATGACTCCCTTTGGGGTGTGTGGGGCATCAAGAGACAAGACTTGCGCTTGCCTCTTGTCTACAGGGTTTAAACCTAGGACCCCCATTTTGTTTACTGCTGTTTCCTCTCCCTTTTCTTGTTTTGGGTGACTACTGCACCCTACCCTGGAACAGCTACCCCCGTTTGATTTGAGAATCTATAGACATAGTCTTACAGCAGCGAAAATCTACTTTAGGGGTTTTAGACGTTTTTCCCAGCCAGGACATGTAAATTTTACACCCTCATTTGCTACTACTTAAATACCATGCAATCTGCCCTATGAGTCTTTAGGGCCTACCTTAGGGGTGACTAATAAATATGGTTCCCAGTTCTCTGCTTTTTCTAATTTTTACAGATAAATATAGACAGAAAACAATGTGTCTCCTCACTGCACTTATTTTTAAAGATGGAAAAATACAGAAAATTAGGTTTATTTTAAGTGACTTCCATGCTTTCTTTCATCAGTTACTAGCCACCACATGAGGAGAAAGACAGAATGGGGAGCTAAAAAACAGGATGAGATTTTCTTAAATGATGGCACAAGTCAACATACCTTTGTAGTATAATGGTAATATGTACCTGTGGGCGTATTGCTTTGTTATATTGGCAACTTATTTTTTCTAAAACATGACACACGTCAACATATGAGTGCATGTTTATCGGTTTAATACATTTGGAAATATTAGGGGTGAGTGGAACTTGTGGAGTATATAATAATTGTGCGAGATTCTGCAACGTTCTACCAAGGGGTGGAAATAGGCATGTTGCGCTCCTCGTGTTGTAATTTATCACCGGCAGCGTGTTCCACCCTGAAAAACCCACGTTAATGGCACCACATGGTGCGTCATACGCCACTCCAACTATGGTTGTGATTGCCTGCATTAGAAGAATTTCATTGGGTGTCCTCTTAGCGACTGGACTTTGCACTAGGGGACGACAAATCACGCTTGCCAACTTACAGTTTTGCAGTTGCGTGCAATTGCCGGAATTTGGCCAGAACTCCACATTACAAGAGTAATGTGGAATTGCCCAAATTCCACCAGCTCCGTGGGCGGACCAGAAAATTATGCTCACCCCTAGGAAATATACAATTTTATAACTTAATTTGTTCACAAATCACAAATAATTGGCTATATGGCTATATACTCTTACAAACGTTAATACCATAAAACTGGGAGCCCTAATTATAAGTATTAACAAGCATTTGCAATGCAATAGGTCTCGCATTTACACGAGTTTAAGCAATTGGCAATGTAAATGACAATGCCTTTTATTTATGTTCAAAAAACAAATATAAAAGGCATTGTCATTTTCATTGCCAATAGCTCAAACTCGCGTACATGCGAGACCTATTGCATTGCAACAAACTGTCAACTTCAGTGACACGTCCCTTTAAGGATAGGCTGGCATCAATATAGATATATATTTCTAACTCTAGGACACATAGTAGAGGAGGACATTAAATTATCGATAACGGATAGTATGTATAGTAGAGGCTAGGAAAAGTTACGTTTTTGCTGGATTGTGCTTCAAAAAAAATTAGCTCATCCACCACACTGAAGAGCAGTTACGTGTCACACACTATGTGATCGTGCACTATGCGATCGTGCAGTGGCCACACTTCAATAGGAGTAGATCGGGCATCATTTCAAAGCAAGACTCAGAACTCAAAGAAAAAAAACAAAGCAAAATCAAAATGGCTGTGGATGGAATACCAATAAAACCCAACAAACTGTGAGGGTGGGAGGCCGAGGGACAAAAGGCTGAGGAACCCTTAACAGAATCTAAGCTGCACCATTCCAATCACATTTTTTCAAGGCTGGCACTGCCACTAACAATCGCACCCCAATTAAAAAGTACCAATTAGTATTAAGTGTGCAAATTCAACAATAAGCAAGCATTGGCAAAGCAACTCGATGTCTCCTTTAAAATGAGACTACTAAGCGGTTAGCTAACACAATGTTTGTCATTGACAAAATGGTCATTTGCCATGGTCCCTATGAGAGCGAACCAGGAGACTAATACATCTTAATGCAATGATGAAGACATGCGCCATTTTGTGCTGGCCCCATCTTTGACAGTATCCATCTGCACACTGTCCCACCTACACAGCCCGAACGGAAACAACGATACTCCTACCACGCACAATAGCACAAGGGTAAAGACACCAATCAACAAGGCTTGCACACGTTACAGGGGAGAGGCCAAAAGCCCTCTCCCCTTTAGGCACACAGGACTGTGTGCCTGCACGGAGGTCAGGTGCCATGAACACCCCATGCCTACAGCCACTCCATACATTGAGCGAGTGCTCACTCTGGGATTACGCCATGGCCAAGAGCCCGATTCCTTCAGTTTAACTTCTCAGTAAAACATGGAAAATCACGAGGGGGCTCACAGGTCGTACATTTTACTAAAAATAAATACATAAATAAAAACAGGCAGGGCGCAATCAGTATAGCAGAGGCAGGGCGGCACAGTCTCACCTGGTATTTTGTCTGTGCAGATCCTATTACTCATTACCTGACACCTTTTAGAATCAGAGTGGATTTAGAAGAAGAGAAAAAAATGTGTGACCGAGCCTCTGGCGCTTCCCTGCTTGCCTCGGGCACGCTGGCATCTCGGAGTTAACAGCCCTCTCCGGAGCAGGTATTTTTGACCGATGATAAAATATTTAAGGGGAGGCTAACCTTGAAGGCATGTTTCTGGAGCTCAGCTAGTTAACGGAGGCCCAACAGTCCCCAGCCACCCCGGGAGCCGCAAAACATGTTTGTTTACAAGTTTATTAAAAAGGCCACGGCATCGCTGCTGGGTGATGTTTGGGAGGTGGGAGGGGTGTGTTTTTGAAGGCAAGCATTACGGGCATCTTATTAATTAAATAACAAGGCAAGATTGCTGCTTGATGCTATTTGGGTGGTGGCAGGGGTGTTGTTCATTATTTAGTATGCACGTTTAAAAAACAAGAGAGGCTTGTTGTCAAAGGGAAAAAAGTTGTACTTACAGGATGCCTACTCGCAGCATGCCGCTTCTTATGCCCTGCAAGAGTAAACACTAGCACTTGTTTACTAAATGATGACATAATGTCGCTCTTTTAGATTAACAACACTGGTGCACGTGAACAACGACGGCCGTAGCCCCTCCCGCTGCGCTTTAAAAGAAGTAAAACAAGAAGGGCTGGGCGAGAAGGGGGGGGGGAATGCCAGCAACAGAGGAGCCCGCGAAAGTGAAAGTGATCGTGATTACGATCGCTACGGAGTTAAGACACATGGCGCTGCGCGCGTGCACGTTCACGTTCACTGTAGCTTTAGGCCACGGCAGCACTTTGAAAAGCCCAGATATAAAATGTCTCTTCGAGCCTTTGGCTCGCGAGACCTAAAAAGGAACGTTTAGGCCTGGCAAAAGGTTCATTTTACTAGGCAGGTCAAAATGGCAGTATAAACCTGAACTAAAACCTGCAGTGGCAGTACTCAGGCATGTTTTAAAAGGCTTATTTAGTGGGTGGTACAATGAGGACTGCAGCCCACTAGTAGCATTTCATTTACAGGCCCTGGTACATGTAGTGCAATATACTACGGACTTACAAGTTAAATAAAGGTATCAATCAGGTGTTTACCCATGTTTAAAGGAGAGAGCACAAGCATTTTGCCACTGGTTAGCAGTGTGCATAGTTTTAATGCCAACAAAAAATAGTTCAGCAAATATCAGAGAGTGAAGGCAAAAAGTCTGGAGGACAAACACACCAAGGATGTCAGGTCTAACACTCACTGTTGCTCACTTTCACTCGCGAACACACTCTCATTCATGCTCATTTACATTCACTCATTCACACTCATACTCACTCATACTCACACACATTTGCACACTCTTTCACACTCCCTCACATTCATTCACTCTCATTGTCACTTTTACTCACTTGCTCCCAGCCTGACTTGCCCAGCCTTTGAATATCTGTTGGCTGCCGCAGACACCGCCATGCACCTGAGCAAATTAATAAATATATTCACTGCCTGTGTGTTATGGGCAGGGTCGGAAATACTCTCGGGAAATGGCCGAAGGGCCGATAGCCGAGCGCTAGCTGTGGGCTGCTTTTTTGGGCAGCCTGGGCTGTCTGTGCTGTTAGGATGCCACCAGCGGCCCAGTGGGTGCCTATGTGGCCTTTCTAGAGCAGATGGGCGGAGGTATCACTTCCTTTCTCTCGCTCGACCGGCCCATTACTGAATGCTGCTTGAGCAGTGGCAGGGAGCCTGAGCAGGAGTGGTATTACTTGCATTCATGTGTGGCTCAGCAGTGTGAACGAATCTGTGCATTTTTTTTTTATCCAAGTGAAGGTGAAAATACATGCCCCAACCCCCTTTCTTTTCATAAAACTTCGCTGAAGCAGTGCTTTGTGGGAAAACAATATGCAAATGTGGGCCACTTTTTTTTTATGTGCCCGGGCCGATTTTTTATCCCAATCCAACCCTGTTTATGGGGTGACCAGATCTTGAAAATCAAAACCCACGACATTCCACAAAAGTAATACTAACATTTGATGGTCACAATGGGGCATATTATCAAGACAGGCAATACAATTATTGTCGCTTTAGCGGCAGAAAACTGCCGCTAAAACGGCGATAATGGGCTTGATAATATGCTCTATGGAATTCCAATTGAAGCCCATGTTAGATGTGAAGGACATCTAACCTGAGCTTCAATTGGAATTCCATAGAGCATATTATCAAGCCCATTATCGCCGTTTTAGCGGCGATAATTTTATCGCCTGTCTTGATAATATGCCCCAAAATGACTTCGCTGGTAGGGCTAAGCAACATAGGGGTATATTATTAAGGACGGCGTTAACATTATCGCCGCTTTAGCGGCAGAAAACTGCCACTAAACCGGCGATAATGGGCTTGATAATATGCCCTGGAGAATTCCCATAGAAGCCCATGTTCACACCAGAACATGGGCTTCTATGGAAATTCCATAGAGCATATTATCAAGCCCATTATCGCCGGTTTAGCAGCAGTGTACTGCCGCTAAACCGGCGATAATTTTTAACGCCGTCCTTCATAATATGAGCCAGATTCTACACAGAAGAGAAGGGTTCTAAAAGAACGCACGTTTTGAATACAGTATTTTCTGTTTTATCTAATTGTTTCTGTAGGTGCTGATAATTGTTACACTAACTTTTAGGATGGAGGAAGAGGGGCGTGGCAGAGAAGCACGACCAGAGCAAGTAAAGCACGCTCATTCGCCGGTTCCTGCAACTTACCCTGGCCACACATGGAATTAAAGGAACATGGGGGCATATCAGCAAGGCGAGGCAATAGAATTATCGCCGCTTTTGCAGCCGTTTTCGGTCGAAAAGCGGCGATAATTTTATTGCCTAATTAGCAAACTCACGCTGACGCGTGAAAACTTGCGTTAGCGTAGGAATTGCTATCGCCCAGCTTTGCATTTCTAATGAGATGCAAAGTGGGCGTTCCTGACCTGACATGACAGGAGAAATGTCGCTAAGCGACATTTCTCCTATCATCAAGCCACACGCTATGAAGCATAGCGGCAAGAAAAGTAGCAATAACCCCTGTTATCGCTACTTTCCTTACGCCTGCTTCAGGACTGACTTAGCCATGATATCCTATGGAAGGTGGATATCATGGCTAAGTTTGTGAGTCCCTATCATCAAGCAATCACATTGCGTGAGATTATCGCTGGGTTTCCAGTGATAATCTCACGTTAGGCAGTTAGTGTGAAGATTTTTATCGCTTTTGAGATAAGCGTTGCTAATAGCACGCTATCTCAGCGATAAAAATCTACGCTAGCCGGCGATAATTATCCTACTGCTAAGTGCGCTTAGCGATAATTATCGCCGGTTGTTGTTGATATGCCCCATGATAACCAGTTAAAATTGAAAGCAGCCTCTCTCATTGTAAATAAATAAAATGCATGAAAGTGGAAACTCCCTAGTCTCGCTTGAGATTGCTCAGTGAGTCGGGGTCGCTACAGACTTCTGCTGACTCCAGTCCAGGTCGGTGTCGTATTTTATTTCAGTTGAGGCGGGGGTCGTGCAAAGTTCCCAGTTGTAGCTGTTCTGGTGAAGTTAATTACTACCACAACAGCAGTTTATTGAGGAGCGTTCGGAATACGGGCTGTCAGGACGCTGCAGGATCTATAACGTCACAGACTGAGCACAGACCGTATCTGTGCCGTTATTTGCTATTCTAGCTACTATCCGTTTTCTAGGAATGTCTTTGGGTGGGTCAGTGGAGACTTCTTACCAATTGCAACTACGAAAACCATGTTCAATGATTACACAAATGCAAGGAAAACAGAAGAAAGAATGTTTTAAATTGACAATAATTAGGCACTAGCTACCTCTAGTGGTCCTTGGTAGTATGGCATTCAGGAGAAGGGAATGATGCACTTATTCCCATTCACAAAACCAGACTAGTTTGCGAATTCAAATGTAATTGGCATGCGACCTTTGTACTAGTAGATCCACCAGCGCGGCTCCTCCGCTGTGGCGGAGGAGCGTGGGCCCCCAAAAACAGGCAGAAAAGGAAAAATAAAACGACACTCGTTTTACTTTTACTTTCCTGACGAGCCTGGTGATGGGGCCTGGTAGTGACAGGCAGTGAGGGGAGTGGTAGTGCACTCCCATCACTGCGCATGATGGTTTGGTGGGCCGTCTCTGGCTAATCAAACCATCATGCGCAGTGAACGCGCTCTCCCACCCAGCAACGTAGCTGGGTTGGAAAGAGCAGGCATAGACTCACAGTCTGTCCTGGAGCGCAAATCTAGGGCGCTCAGGCCAATCCTCAAGCTGCTCTCATGCACGAGAGCAGCTTCAGGATTGGCCGCAGGGCATTCTGGGATCCCATGCCTTCCTGATGAGGTGAAGAGAGCGCTTCGTGGCTGGTTGAAGGTAATTAAAAAAAAATGTATTCCTCCCGCGATCCCTAGTGCCCCTTCTCCCTTAAGCCCGCCCCTGCTCCTCCAGCATACCGGCCGCTCCTGAGTAGATCACATCCCAACTTGTGCATTTGCAGGAGGTTGCTAAATAACCTGCTGTGTGAATATTAATTAGGCAGGAATCAGTTTGCATCTATTGTGATTGGCCGAAAATCAGGGATATACGACAGACATCTGTTCCAGCATTTTGCATTCCCAAATGGGAGATGTTTTCTTTTTAAAAGCAGCCCACATCCATTAAAGGGACCGGTGCTGCTGAAAAAAAGAAGACCACCATCTCTGTGATTTTGTTTAAATAAATACATTATTTTTTAAATGCAGTCATTTTTCCTTCGAAGAAACAAGATGGCTTTTAAAAGAAAATGTGAGGCATTTGGGGTTCTTATGCCCAAAAATGTGCCCCCTCCCTGTAGATTCCCCTCCCTGTAATAGGAATATTTGATTTACCTAACAGAAAAAAATATTGAATAGTACTAAACCAAACTTGTATCCAAATTTACAACAGATTAACAATGGTGCTCGTATGAAGCAATGCAGCTACACAGCGCAAAATGGCACTAGCAACAGTTGTGACTAACTCTTGTGTGCAAAAACCTTTCAGCGCAAAAGCTGATTCAAGAGCAGCGCCAAAAACTGCTTTGCGGTACAGAGTGCCAAATCTCCATTATCTGTGGAAAGAGGGCATAATGGAAATCTATAGGCACAAAGACCCATAGATTTGACACAAAGCCAGATCTACTAAAATAGTGAGTCTAGCATTGCAAATGAAACCGAGTGCAAGAAAGACCAACACAAACTACCTACACTATGCAGAGTGCTATTCAGTGCTTGAAACTCGAAGTGTACAGTGTGGCACACCCACAATTCTCACACAAGAAAACACTGGTTCACCTTTATGCAGCAGAGCAAAGCTTAGTGTTGTTCTAAAACACATGTATTTAGCATCAGTGTGGGATAGGACATAATTGGCATAGGACATAATTATCGTGCAACTCTTACTAAATTTGGCACGGCACAATTTTTAGTCATCACACCACACAGCACACCTGATTATCACACATTATTGCATACATTTTAGTAAATCTGTGATTTTTTGTGCTAAAAACATTCATAG
This sequence comes from Triturus cristatus, assembly GCF_964204655.1. Lineage (NCBI taxonomy): Eukaryota > Metazoa > Chordata > Amphibia > Caudata > Salamandridae > Triturus > Triturus cristatus. The sequence continues at coordinate 861,735,267 of NC_140581.1, forward strand.
AACTTGTGCAAACTGACTCATGAATCTGAAAATATTATTTAAATAAGCATTGACAAATCTAACAAATCTGGCCTTGGCAACTGTGCAGTTTTTTGGAATATATTTGTGCAAGCGTGTTTAACAGAAATAAAAAAGTTTAAAAGTACAAATAAGTAAAAATGCTAAGGTGTCAGTATGGGACTCATAGTCGTGAAAAGCAAAGTAAGTAAGAAAATAACCATTGCAGCAGGTGGACGTCTTCTATGGTATCATGTTTATATTAAGCATATGTTTTGATTTTCTGATAGAAGCCAGCTTCCCGCTATAAAATTGTTTCACCGAAAAAATAATATAAATTTGAAAGCTGCCTTAACACTGTGATCCATAACCTTTTTGCAATTTAAATTGCTTCACTTAAAACTAATTTATCAATAGTTGCAAAATACTGACAATTACTGCAGTGCTTTGATGGTTGGTGGCAGTGATAATGCTGCCACGAATTGCATGTTTGCCTTATGAAAAAAGTGTACATTATAACAGGGTATCTATTGAAGCATGCACCACATAATAATATGTAGCGTGTGTACATAATCCCGAGACTAAAAGTCTCTCTAGATGCAAAAACCTTAGAATAAAGCCATCTATGTACATACATGTCTCAAAATAACACCTTTATGGAAATGTACTCTGACTATAAAACCCGCTATGGTTATATATGCCCTAGTATGAGATTCATTACTGATACATACACCCTACAAGGATAAGGTTGTGTCCGTGGTTACATGCAACATACACCCTGGGTTAAAATGACCTGCTGAAACATGCAGGCTACATTAAGATCTTCTACAGACACACACCTTACAATAAGGCCCTATAGGAATACATGAACAATACAATGAGATCGGGTATGGATAGGATGCAATCCATCACATGCAATAAATGAAAGGAATGATAAACTGCTTCCGTGCTCCTTCTAAGCAAAATGCCGGTGCACTTGACATATGCACACAATCCACTGTGATGAAATGGTCTCAAAATGTAGTTGACCATAGTACTGCTACGATTAATAGTTTCAGTGTCATATTTGAATAAGTCCTATGTCAGGGACTGAACTTTGGTCTCACGAGCCTATTTACCAGTTTGGACGAGTTCTTTGCGGCTTGAGTAAGTTAATGGTAATGTTAACACTGGGGTTGTGAGCTAGAGAAACAGAATGGGCGGAAATTACTTTCTGCACTTATTTGATATTATTTGTTTTTTACAAAGCACATTCAACTACTAACTTTGCACATCCAATGGAAGGAAGCAAGAAGGGCGGGCAAAGAAGCAGCCAGGAGTTCTATGAGGAGTTTCGAGGAGCTCAGAACAGATGAGAGGCATTGCACAGACCACTTCCATGCTCCTTTCCAGCAAAAAGTCTGCACAACTTGATTGATTTATATAATGAATGACATTACTGACTTTACTGAAGCCACAGGGTGTGTCTGTATTCAGCATCCTTTTGCTGACAGTGAAAATACATCCATTTACCCTATACCAAGAGCCCGCTGGGTTTGTCCGCAGGCCATGAAAAAGTAGGCTCTGGATGTAGGGCAGTATGCAGAGGCATGCTTGATGGCTATGCCCTACACTAAGACTCTTCTGTGCATGGATATATGCCAAGCACAGCAGGCTCTGAGGCAGGAGAATTCCTGTGCAGGCTCTGGCCAAATGAAAACTCATGGCCCACCCATTGCGTTTGTTGGATAAATCCTAAGGAAGTGCCTAGAAGACTCAAGGCCAAGACTGGCCCTTGTGCCGCACCACTTCCAAAAGTCAATCTGCACACCCAAAAACAGTTCCTTTTTTCCACATTTGTTTGCTGACAATGGAATACAGCCCCGTGTTTATTTGTATCTGTTGTGAGAAGATCTGTTGAAAGTGGTTCTGCTGCTTTCCCAGTAAATGTAATGTATATGAAGGTATATATTTTGCTAGTGAGCTTATTTAAGTACAGACGGAACTTCCAGATGGAAAAGATTCTTGAAGACACAAGTGTACTAGAACTGCTGGCAACCTGTGTGATAGTATTGCATTTGCAATTCTGGAAATCATGACCAGCAGTGGATTGGTTGAGGATAGTTTGAAAAAGGCTGAAAGTTCAAGGAGGAAAGCTGAACAAGAATTATCCCTCTAAAGCAAGTCAATGGAAGGAGTGAAAGACTGATCCTTCTTAGTTTAGGGTGTGGGGCCCAGTCTCTTAATAAGGGAACTTACTAGGTGACAGATAATTTCTTGCGGCCACTGCTAATTACCCTTGTTTCTACTCACTGAAGCCAGGTGATACGAATTAGGAGCAATCGTATGTTAAGGCCTTGCTGTATGAAATTTAGTTCACTGTGAGAAAGGACAACATATCTCTCACATATGTGTTCAAAAGAGTGTAGTTAGCAACATGCTCCTGTATCTTGTTTGTCTCAGCCTTGTAGCACAGTTCTGCATCGCCCTGGTAGAGTAGGCATTGATGTTGATATTTTATGGAGAAGATCACACACATCTAAAGAGCCAAATGAAGACTTGATTAACTCACCAATGTCAAAAGTGAAAGCTTTTTCCAAGATCATCGATTTAGAACCCGCCCAAGGTTTGCATGGCCATCAAAGTGTCATTGATTCTATGAGAATCTCCACCAAAGAGGTTCCAGAGGCCATTTGCAATGCCACCTTGGACCATCATGGATGCCTCATCTAATGAAGCGAGAATTAAGAATTGCACAGCTAAATGGTCACTGTAATAATGACCTCTAAGTACAATATAATAATAAAAGATAATGCCGCCATGCAGTTTGGCAATCCTGATGCCCTTTCACTCTAAAGAGGAAGAGTATGCAGCTCCTCACACTCACAACTTAATCAGACTAGCTTTACCAAGTCAATCAAGGACACAAGTTGAGTATCTAACTTTATGGTTGTTTTAAGCATTTGACAAACATTGAGGCAGACAGTATGACATTCCCCAGCATTTAATATACATTACAACCCAGCACGTTTCGCAGGTTAAGCCTCCTAAAGATCTTTCTTGTCTATTAGACACATTTAAGATCTTTTACATTGGGTATCAGCTGTGTTAGTGGTTGAATCAGATACTGTGCTATCAATCATAGTCCAGCATCATGCTCTTCCCACCTTGTTAACAATCAATAAGTAAACAATTGAAGTAATATTAAGTTGAACAAACAACTAACCTAGGTTCCTAGTACCTCCTCATACGTCTGTGTTTGGATATCAGGCAGAGGTAGCATTTACATCTGTTTTCATTGCCTTCCAGCCATGAGGGGCTCTTTAAGGCCCATTCTTATAATTGAATTGGCTTACGTTACCTTAGATATCAAAACCTATCACCAAGAATGTGTCCAGAGTGCGCCAAACACGTTGCCTGGAAAAATCAAGGCCACAAACTACTCCTTGATATATCTGAAAAGAACCTTCCTCACTTTCAATTGGAAAGACATTTTTTTATTGGCTAATAACTTTGGAACTGTTTGAGAATCTACATGAAGTATAGTACCTAGTCAGCATATGTGGCTGAGTTTCGGCATCCTAAATTTTGAGCAGGTTGATCAAGTGATGGAAAGTGTGTGCAGTCATTTTATAGATAAATAAAGACATTGCATTTGCTTGGAGGGGTTTATGTTATTGATATCATGTTGCTTGATTCCGAGGACTGCAGACCTAAGCAATTTGATTGACTAATAGTAACAAACATTTTGTGCTGAGACTGCCATTACAGGCACCAAAGCCTGCATACAGGAATAAGCCTCAGTGGGGCACATAGGTGCATGGGGAGTATTCCCTGATTCCTGAAAGAATGTGGGGAGTCTCGAAGATCCAGATAATGCACTCTAGCATCTGGGTCTGGCATGGGGGTCACAGATGCCCTTGTGGTCAAAAGGAGGGACGTGGAGCCAAGTTTGTGAGGTCCTGCTCATAGGCCCCAATGGAACAGTAGAAAAGGAATGAGCAGTTCCTGGGGGTACTGTCTAAGACAGGGGAATGGGGGGGGAGGGGAAGCACAGGTGTTTCTTCGAAATGCCCTCACACACCCCAAGGGATGTCATGCTTCATCATATGGGCATTTGCCCCTCGTCTGGCCGGCGCTGCAATGCCTGACGGGCTCCCGAAACCGGGGCTCTTTGTCGGGGATCTTTTAAAGAAGCCGTATGGGTGCGTGTGGGTGTGAGGGCGGATTGGTGCACTAGGGGTGAGGTGGATAAAAAAGGTTTAAAGAGCCATCCTGCTAAATACAGTTTTTATTCATGAGGTAGCTCCAACCTTATTAAAAGTGTGAAGAAGCCCTGTATAGGAAATAATGTTCCCTAAGGGCTAAACTTAAGTGAGTGTGGTCAACATGTTTCGTGCCCCATCTGCCCCAGAAGGGGTCAATGGCACTTCGTCAGGACCGATTAAATGAGAAGTGAGTGCACCGCCGTATCGCAGTGTTTGCTGATTACGGCAGGAGAAGGTAGATGGAGAAATGGTACTTGGAATGTACCAAAACCTGTGGGAGAAAAGGACAAGATAAAAAGGGGGGGGGGGGGAGGAAAATAAAATAAAATAAAACCAGCAATTAGACCTGCCAACAACCACATAGATTACAGGTGCTGTGCAGAACGCATTGTGAACTACAAGTGGCTAAAGGACTCAAACCCAGCTAGGTAGTGATGGTAGACTAGGTGGATGAGTCGTGAGGAAACCAGTGTTCGGTTATCCGAGGTGGTATATTGGTTTAAAAACAGTGTAAAAGGCGAGTGACCAGCATGGTATGCGAACTTATGTGGTTCAGTGAAACAAGATAAACTAGACTAGTCATGACGTTATGAGCATTTTCGTTTAGGCAACATCTAAATAGACCATTTCAATTAGCATTTTATCATTACAATAGACCGGGACCTGTAGGACGGTTAGGTAAAATAGTTTATTGATCTAGTAGCTCGAGTAACAGTGGCAAAAACCGGACTGAATTGCAAAGACATGCGTGATGGGAAAACTGCTGTCAAACCGGTGACGGACATAAAAACTCACCCCCAAAAGCCTAATTCGTGCTGACGGGGAAGTACAGAGCACTACAGTTGCTCCGGAGTCTAAAAGGAAGGTAAAACAAAACAATGACAGGTCCTGTTACAGTAGTCTATTCAAAAACGGCGTAATGGCCAGGCTTACCGTGTTCGAAGAAAGACCTAGAGTAGTACTCACAGCGGTAGACAAGCAACTTCGCCGGTGTCCTACCCTCGCTCTGGGCCCCGTGAAGAGACGCTGACGTGGGAGTGCTTAAGTAGCACTTTGTGATGAGCGTACCTGAACGTGGCGGCCATCTTAGAATGGGCTCTCAAAGCAATACCAACGGGAATCATTTTCGAGAGTTGTTTCGCCGTAGTATCGCGGCGGCCATATTGGAGTGTTAAAAGTGTTCATGGAAAAAGGTGTGATCTATCTGATCGGGCGCTGATACTTATTCCTATACCTTTCTGTATGTCAATCATACCCAGACTTAATACGGTGTAGTGCATTAAGTAATTAACGGGGATCATTACTTAGGCAAAACTGGCGGAAATAACAAAAGAGATCAATGACAACAAAGATTACTTGATGCAACAAAAAGTAACCAAGCTCCAGAAGGACATCACACGGTTCAGCAAGGAAAAGGTGTACCCCTACCTTAAAGATGATTTTGTACCTTCTGGAGATGACTACTTATCCGACGACAGTACTAACCCTCGCCGTCGCACCAATTCCTCAAGCAGCAACTCTAGTACTGAGTCACAAGGTACCTACTACCACAACCAGCAATCTCGCAGACCTACCAACACCATGTACGGGTATGGAAATTCGCCATACCAAGGACCTTTCCAAAGGCCACCTCCCTTTCAAGGCTCTTATCCATTCCAAGGACCACCTATGTGGCAATATCCACAAGGACCACCACCTCTCTTTCCACCCTTCCAACCACAACCTTTTTTTGGCAGAGGCTGGGGCAAGGGGCGAGGCAGAAGAAGAAGAGGCGCCCAGAACCAACAAAAACAAGTACAATGGCAGGATCAGGCGCCGCAACCACCACCACACATGGAATTACGGAGCCATCAGGAGAAGAGAAGTTAATCGTAAACCTATCAGATCGCCCTCTTACCAACACAGAAACAAATGTCCTTAAAAGAGGCTTAGGATTTGTACCTACACCTAAAGTAGATGCCTTCCGCACTAACTTGGAAATCCATAATCTGTTTAGAAAAATCCGCCTCAAGGCCTATTTTGGCGATCAACCGAATCCACAATCTTCGGACACCGGTCTACGAAAACCTTCCACTTTCACTCCTACCACCAGCATGGTCCCATCAGAAATTCTCACTTTTGAGAAAGCAGTACTTAAAGAAATTTCCAACAAACGCCACACTTCGAATTTTTCAAACATGACCAATGAGGAGGCCCTGGCTATAAAAACACTAGCCAACGATGCCTCCATAACGATCAAGGAAGCAGACAAAGGTGGTGCAATAGTGATTATGGCTAGTACAGACTACCGAATGGAATGTCTACGCCAATTACAAAACACTAACTACTACACACCACTTACTACTGACCCCACGCCCCGCCTGTCTACCAAAATAAACTCCATGGTCACAGCGGCAAGGAACCAAGGATGGATCTCTAAAAATGAAGCCGAATTTTTAGTGAACACCAAACCAAAAATACCCTATTTTTACACACTGCCAAAAATCCACAAAGGGGTTTCTCCCCCCCCTGGAAGACCAATTGTGTCTGGCATAGGGTCCCTTTTGGAACCACTTTCTAAATTCTGTGACCATTTCTTACGACCATTAGTGCGAACCACCCCCACTTTCTTACAAGACACCAGAGACGTCCTCAAATTGATTGAACTTACCAACTTGGAGGGCCCACATCCAGATGTACTGCTTACGCTGGATGTAGAGGCCCTCTACACCAACATCCCTCAACTCAACACTCTTGAGGTGGTTGAGACGATCTTGCTCAACACGACCTGGGACTCACCTACCCCCGTGAGTTTCGTCATGGAATGTGCAAGCATCGCTCTTACCGAAAACTTTTTTCAATTCGAGGAACTTATGTTCCACCAAACCCAAGGTACTTCGATGGGCAGTACCTTTGCCCCAAGTCTGGCATGTCTCTATATGTCGGACTTTGAGGCAAGGTATGTGCTCACGGACACCAACCCTTTTTCGAGTAACGTTCTCCAATGGAAGCGTTACATCGATGACATTCTAATCTTCTGGAAGGGTCACATGGAAGATATTCCAAATTTCATGTCATGGATCAATGATCTCAACCCCTTTTTAAAATTCACTGCCAACTGTTCCACTCAGGAACTCCCGTTCCTTGACCTTACCATCATCAACCAGATGGGCCTTTTGGAAACAATCACATACAAAAAGCCCACCGACAGCCACTGTCCTTTACTATACAATAGTTTCCATCCAAAAGCACTTAAGGATAACTTTCCGTACGGGCAGTTCTTGCGCATCCGCAGGAACTGTAGTCAAATGGAAAACTATAAAAAACAAGCTTCTGAACTCAGTATGAATCTAGCTCAGAGACAATATCCTACCCGCATCATTGACAATGCACAAAAACGAGCACGCAACACTCACAGATCTACCCTTTTGGAATCAAAAACCAAATCTGAATCAGATCTGATCACATGTGTTACTACGTTTACCACAGAATCCAACATGTTAAAAAGGGTCATTAATAAACATTGGCGTATCCTGGACTCAGGTGAATTGTCCATACCAAAACCGAGATTTGCCTTTAAACGCACGTCAAACCTTAAGGATCTCCTTATTAACACCAGACCAAAAAATACAGACCCTCCAGTTCCCACCACCTTATGGAACCTACCTCCAGTCTGTGGTCATTACCCTTGCGGTCAATGTGTGGCATGTCCTTTAACTCGAGCTTCCAAAACAGTTCAACTGACTAGCAACTGGAGTTGGACCCAAAAAAGACACACTAATTGCAACACCCGTAACTGTATCTATCTGATCACGTGTCCCTGCCCCCTACAATACATTGGGATGACCACCCGTCAAGTCAAAACTAGACTATTTGAACACAGAAGCAACGTACGTTGCAAAAAGACAAATACCAAAATGTGTTCACATTTTGCAGAAAACAACCATACGCCCAATGATCTAAATTGGACTATTCTAGAGGCTTTCCCCAACATCACAAAAGAAGCCCTGTTTAGGAAAGAACAATGCTGGGTTTTTAAGTTGGGCTCTCATCTCAGGGGTTTAAATGACGACATACCCTGGGCAGAATTAAACAACAATTAGAGACTCCAGGGTTCAACTGGTTTTACGTCATCTCTAATTATTTAATGGTACAACTCCATTTAACTGGTATGATACCACCCCTCTGGTTTTTATCACCACACGTTTTATTACCACATATTTTTACCTTTCCGTTAATTACTTAATGCACTACATCGTATTAAGTCTGGGTATGATTGACATACAGAAAGGTATATGAATAAGGATCAACGCCCAATCAGATAGATCACACCTTTTTCCTTGTATACTTTTAACTCTCCAATATGGCCGCCGCGACTCTCGAAAATGATCCCCGTTAATTACTTAATGCACTACACCGTATTAAGTCTGGGTATGATTGACATACAGAAAGGTATAGGAATAAGTATCAGCGCCCGATCAGATAGATCACACCTTTTTCCATGAACACTTTTAACACTCCAATATGGCCGCCGCGATACTACGGCGAAACAACTCTCGAAAATGATTCCTGTTGGTATTGCTTTGAGAGCCCATTCTAAGATGGCCGCCACGTTCAGGTACGCTCATCACAAAGTGCTACTTAAGCACGCCCACGTCAGCGTCTCTTCACGGGGCCCAGAGCGAGGGTAGGACACCGGCGAAGTTGCTTGTCTACCGCTGTGAGTACTACTCTAGGTCTTTCTTCGAACACGGTAAGCCTGGCCATTATGCCGTTTTTGAATAGACTACTGTAACAGGACCTGTCATTGTTTTGTTTTACCTTCCTTTTAGACTCCGGAGCAACTGTAGTGCTCTGTACTTCCCCGTCAGCACGAATTAGGCTTTTGGGGGTGAGTTTTTATGTCCGTCACCGGTTTGACAGCAGTTTTCCCATCACGCATGTCTTTGCAATTCAGTCCGGTTTTTGCCACTATTACTCGAGCTACTAGATCAATAAACTGTTTTACCTAACCGTCCTACAGGTCCCGGTCTATTGTAATGATAAAATGCTAATTGAAATGGTCTATTTAGATGTTGCCTAAACGAAAATGCTCATAACGTCATGACTAGTCTAGTTTATCTTGTTTCACTGAACCACATAAGTTCGCATACCATGCTGGTCACTCGCCTTTTACACTGTTTTTCAACCAATATACCACCTCGGATAACCGAACACTGGTTTCCTCACGACTCATCCACCTAGTCTACCATCACTACCTAGCTGGGTTTGAGTCCTTTAGCCACTTGTAGTTCACAATGTGTTCTGCACAGCACCTGTAATCTGTGTGGTTGTTGGCAGGTCTAATTGCTGGTTTTATTTTATTTTATTTTCCTCCCCCCCCCCCCACTTTTTATCTTGTCCTTTTCTCCCACAGGTTTTGGTACATTCCAAGTACCATTTCTCCATCTACCTTCTCCTGCCGTAATCAGCAAACACTGCGATACGGCGGTGCACTCACTTCTCATTTAATCGGTCCTGACGAAGTGCCATTGACCCCTTCTGGGGCAGATGGGGCACGAAACATGTTGACCACACTCACTTAAGTTTAGCCCTTAGGGAACATTATTTCCTATACAGGGCTTCTTCACACTTTTAATAAGGTTGGAGCTACCTCATGAATAAAAACTGTATTTAGCAGGATGGCTCTTTAAACCTTTTTTATCCACCTCACCCCTAGTGCACCAATCCGCCCTCACACCCACACGCACCCATACGGCTTCTTCAAAAGATCCCCGACAAAGAGCCCCGGTTTCGGGAGCCCGTCAGGCATTGCAGCGCCGGCCAGACGAGGGGCAAATGCCCATATGATGAAGCATGACATCCCTTGGGGTGTGTGAGGGCATTTCGAAGAAACACCTGTGCTTCCCCTCCCCCCCCATTCCCCTGTCTTAGACAGTACCCCCAGGAACTGCTCATTCCTTTTCTACGGTCACAGATGCCCGCCAGGAGTTTAGGACCTTCTTGGAAAAATCAAATCTGTACATTTTTGTAGAATTACATAGTCATAATTTTTTGCAAGTCCTGAAAAAGAATTTGGGTAAAGAAAATCCACAATGTGACTTTTCATGGTCAATAACAGTGTGCAGTGTGAACTCACAACTTTAAAAGTTTTCACTAAACTATTTTCCAGGTTGATTTCTGCAGTGCACACAGGTGGATAATTTATAAAAAATTCCTTCCATCACTAGGCAAAATCATTAGGTAGGATCTGAAGCCATGGTTAAAAAGTACCTTATAATATTTACAAGTATTATGCCTCAACTTGATGCTCTTACGCTTCATAAGCATTCTATTTTAAAATATGGCTTATTGAATGCTCTCTTTTCAGATTTGTTAAATAAAGGTCGATTTATTTGATCAAACCTTATTCCCTTTCCCAAATAATCAATTCAAGGGAGTGGTTTGATGAGGAATGCTGCACTGCGAAGAAACATTTTATTTGAGAAATCACACTCCATGTATCCTATGAAGATGGAATTCACCAGTCTTCTAGATCCTCTTATAAAAATCTAATCTCATTACGATGAGACATTATCTTAAACATGTTTTGAAAATCTCAGTAAAAAGTTATTGAAACTTAAAAAGTTAATCTGCCCAAAGAAAGTACCTGGTTAAGATCTAATTGGGAGCTTCTTCAAAACTCCATAGATGAGAAACATTTGTAGAAGGCTATTTTGCAATTATGTGTTTGCGTTTAATGCTAGCAGTAATTTCCCTGCCTGCAGCATTCCAGAATCTAACTGGATTTTATTTCTGGCCTGCATGTTTGAGTTGCCCCACCCAATGGATAAATAGCCAAGATAATGGCCAATTTGAATGATTTTAGCAACTGTAAAGTCCTTCACGCAATGACAACCTCAGGTGAAGTATTTCTGGCTCTAAGTAGCCAGGAGGGGCATGATGTGCAGAGGCCTGACATGGACCCAATTGATTTTTCTCCTTTTCAGCTAATCAATGGGCACCTTTTTTGACTGCACTTTTTAATATCATGCAGTTCAGGGCAGTGCTTGTTTCTTCTAAATCTGCATTGATTATTACAATTTTAAGAAGGGTGGTAGATTTTTTACCAGCAATTAGAGCCTCTCCTGCAAGAGTAGGCAAGCTGCTGCAGACATTCTGGCTAACAGAGTGCAGTCTCAGATAGGCACTGACAACATCATTTCTCATTGTCAGAGTGGTTTCCAAGCATAGGTTTGGCTGATTGCCTCCATTATGATATTTGTCGCTTTGAGGTAGGAAGACTGTTTTTGCATTTCTCTAAGGGTTGCCTTTGAAAATGATGATTGGTCCTTGCTGAATCTGGGGTTAATGGGGATCTCATTAATTATATATTTTACTTTTTTAGTAACAACACCATCATGGTTTGTTTTGGGTCAACGGGTGAGGTGACTGATAGTTGTGGTGTGGATAAGGGGGTTAAATAGGAGTGTATATTATCTCCATGCCTTATTCATATCTTTATCATTCATCTTGTGGAGTATTTAGATCCATTCAATGCCGACTGCTCTATTTCGGACTGTACAATGGTTTCTTTTCTGACCTATGCAGATGATGCTGTACTCTTAGCTTGGACAGAGAATTCTCTACATAGTTTGCATACTGCCTTCGAGGAAAAACTTGGAGCCAAAGACTGGCAAGTGCAAAATTGGAATTGGAGGCTGCCCATATAAAGTTGGTAACCCTTACCAGCTATGTAATAACGTTCTCCTGATGGTCGAGTACCTTCGACCATCTGGGCTACTGATTTGACAGTAGGGGCTCTTGGTCTAACCAGATAGCCAAAGATTCAGCTATGTTATCCAACACTGTATAAGTGCAGGTGCCCTACAACAACAAGTTTCCATTTCTGTCCCTTTGGATGGTTAATAAGCTAAAATTTACGTCAACTTACTATATGGGCGTCATACCACGTTCAACGTCTTATGCATCTTTCCAAATGTTTATTAGGAGGATTTGTAATCTATTTAAAATCATATCTTCTTCACCTCTTGAGGGAAGACTTTTAAAAAAATATATCTGACTTCGTGGGAGTAAAGCCAGATTTGTTTTGGGCCAGGTTATGGACCAACCCTCATCCATCAGCCTTTCTACATGGTCTTCATGATGTACTGATCCATCAAAACCAAATATACTTTCTTGGATTGTCCATATATGATGGACATGAATCGAATTGGGTTTGAACACAGTAAAGGCTGATCCTGATAAGATTAGAAAAGCGACCATAGAGCTGGGAAAAAACAAATTTTAGGAGAAAGTAAAACTATCGATTTAATACCATTTGTAATTCAGTCTTGGTCCCAGTCTCCCTTCACTATAAGTTTGTATGGAGACAACATTATACCTCAATTGAATGGTTCCTCTTTGTATGTGTTATTTATATGTTAGGCTTTGCCGGATACTTTAACTCATCCTTTCTTAACTGCTGGCTGGTAATTAGATAATTCTTGTTGTTGTTTCTGTGGATGAAGACAAACTGAGAATGAGTCCCATTTTCATTTTTTGGTCCATTCTATACAAAGTCAAAGTCAAAAATTTGCTTTATTCGGTTAAAATTTAAAACCATTCTATACGTCTTTCTGAAGCATTGGGTTAAGACATGTGATAGAATATAACATTTTAAACAAGTATCATACACTTAGGGGCCCATTAGGATGGCGGGCATATCTCCCCCGATGGGCCGGCGGTAGCCACCGCTGCCCCGGTGGTGGCGCTCCGCCCGCCATCCATGCCTGAATGACCCCCCTCCATATTAGTATGGCTGAGGGGTCCGCGGCGGAGGGAAAGACCGGGCATATCTCCCCCGATGGGCCGGCAGAAGCCACCGCTGGCCCGGTGGTGGCGCTCCGCCCGCCATCCATGCCTGAATGACCCCCCTCCATATTAGTATGGCTGAGGGGTCCGCGGCGGAGGGAAAGACCGTCTGCCGCTTTACCGCCGGTCGACTCGTCGACCGGGCGGAAAAGAGGCATAATATAGTGGCGGTGTCTGCAAGATATTGCAGACACAGCCATCCATATTATGATTCAGGCGGAGATTGGCCTTTCCATGGCAGCGCTGCCGCCATGGAAAGGCATGCGGTCTGTGCTGTTGGGGTCCCCATTGCGGGCCCCCAGGGTGTCGGGTGTAGGAGAGTAGGATCTGCTTCACATGTTTACCTCCACTTTTTGCTGGTGTTTCTCTGTTTTTCGACTTTAGTCTGGCTGGGACCCTGCTATCCAGGGACCCAGTCTAGCTGCTTCCTCTCTAAATTGATTGCAAGTACTTTAGGTACACTCCAGATTGGATTCTGGGGTACCCTTGTGAGTCCCTAGTATATGGTATACTATGTACCCAGGGCATAGGTACCCCAGAGGCCTACCAGGGGCTGAAGCATGTATTGTGCCACCCCTGTAAAGCCATGCAAAATGACACCACAGGTCTACTACTGCAGCCTGGGTAAGGTGGTGCATGCACCCCTTACCGAGGTGTAGGTTCACTATACCTCACTTATCACTGCACATACAAACCTATCAGTGACTCCTATGGCAGGCCTTAACAATCCTGAAGGCAGAGTGCTTGGTTATATGTGAGAGGGTGCCCAGGCATGAGCTGAGCCACTCTGTAGCCTTTGGAATCTCTTCTCCGGGGTTGTCAGTGGTGCAGCCTGACCATATAATCTTAAGTGCATTATAACCCAACGGTAAATGCTAACTTTGGGCTGGCTGCACGGAAACATGTCATATTTGGTGTCAAACACCTTGGAATCATACCTCCACACCAGTAAGTGGTGTGGGAGTATGATCCCACCCTTCTAGAGGGAGCGACATGGCAGTACTGGGTTACCCGGTAGAAACTTAACAGAGCTCTGGCATCACAAAATGGATGCTGCAGCCACAGACACGGGTCTGGCCTCCTGGTGCTGACCGAAACTCCGGCAGGGGAGGCCTGGACAATAGGTTTCCTGTCACAAGGAGGTGTAACCACCTCCCAGACAGGCGCATGTGTATTGGGGCTGGGTGGGAGGTCTTTGAAGTCCTGCACTGGGTGTACATTTGGTGTCCCTGTGCATAGTCCAGCTCAAACTGGTTCAGAGGCTTCCAGCCCCTGCTCTGGCACGAAACTGGACAAAGGAAATGGATGTAGCTACCCCTCTTTCCAAACCATAGGTGGGTCCCCAGAGCTAGTCCAACCCCTTCCTTATTTATAAGTAAGGAACCTTTGTAACCAGAACTTTAGATATCCCTGGACGAAACTCTGAAGCTGAATCCTGGACCTTCGATGCTCTACTCAAGACTAGAGGACTGAAGAAACCTCCCTTGGGGCCAAGGAGTGACTCCCCTGCTTGGCAGGCACCAACAAAGCAATTTGCCAGTCTGCATTTCTGAAGCTCCCGCCGGACTCCAAAGTATTTGCAGCCCAGGAAGAGGATTTCCAGAAATCTCAGAGGTTGACCCGAGTCCCCAGCAAAGCTGAGACTCGCAGCCCTTGTGAGTAGCGTGGAACCAGAACTCCTGGTCACCGTGTACTTTTGCAAGTGCATTGACTTCTCGACGTCTCCTGAAGTCATGCTTGGGCTCACTTGTAGCCGACCTCGTACACAGAATCCACCAAAGATTGTTGGCCTAGTTACCCCGAGTGACCCGTGAGCTGCCATTTTGTGTTTCGTCTTGAGGTCCCTTCGCGATCTCTGGTCTGTAAACTGGTGGGTCCCTGAAGGGGTAACTTTAATTTTCCTTGGGCATGCCTAGTTGCTCCAGACGTGCCCTGAATCCCCACCAAGTGTTGAGTCGCTCAGACCTTTCTTGGCTGCACCAAAGCATTTCTTCTCTTTCTCCGTGGGTTGCTGTTGCCAAGGCTTGTTGTGTCCAATCAGGGCACCGACACCGCAGCACTCGACATCCTTTGTGGGACAGCTGGAATCCAGCTCCTGGTTGTCCTTGACACCTCCTGGTCCTTGTGGCTGAAGAGTCAAGCTTCACCTCCTCCACCTGAAATCACCCAACATTGCTGGACATCTGCCTATCACCTTTCTGGTCACTGGCTAGTGACCCAGACTCTGTCCCCTCTGCTTTTAGGTTCTTCTCATCTTTGATCCAGGCTTGGATCTCTTCGGACACTTCGCATCTTCCCTGCAGCAGCACTTCTTCGCCAGCTCCCATTGAAGTCTTCACAAGACACCCAAAAATCTTCTTCAGGTGGGGATTCACAGTCTAACAAGGGAAAAGGCCAAAAGAAACCATGGTGCAAAATCTGTAAGCAGAAAACTCACTGGACAAGTGACTGCACCAAGTCCAAAGAATCTACTCCAGCCACCATTGCCCCTAAGGCAACTGTTCCCCCTAATACAGCTACAATTGGTGGTGGTAATGTTCAGAATAAGGGTGTAGTATGGTTGACCCTGGGTTCTGAGATGGTCTCTGGCCTAGTAAGAGTTCCAACTCAGGCTGTGCTAGTCTGTGATGGAGGCAGGGACATGTCCTCCTTTGTGAGTCCCAATAACTTGGGCAAATACAGACAACAGCCTTTAATAAATGGAAAAGAGGCTTTGTCATTCAGGGACACAGGAGCAAGTGTCACAATGGTGGCACAAGATCTTGTGGATCCTGGGCAGATTATACTTGGTGAAATGTACCAAGTGACCAATGCTAGCAATGTCAGAACAGACCACTCTCTGGCAGTTGATAACTTCTCCTGGTGAGGGGTAACTGGCCTTAAGAAGGTTGTGGTACGTGCAGACCTACCAGTACAGTGCTTGCTTGGCAATGATCTAGAATCTTCAGCTTGGGCTGAACTGGAGCTCAGGACACATGCAGAAATGTTAGGGATCCCTGCTCATGTCTTTGCTGTGACTAGGTCACAGGCCAAAATGTCTAACACTGGACAGGCCCTGGATTCTGGAATAATGGACCAGTTGCCTCCCAAGAAGAGGAGCAGTAGGGTTAAGGCAGGGCCTTCCCACCTGACTCAGAATGCAGATCAGTCTCCTCAGGGAGATGATCTTGAGCCTGAAGAAGGAACTGTCCCAGAGGAGCTTGAACCTGGCAAAGTTGAGTTCTTGGGGACAGGGGGCCCTTCCAGGTCTGATCTGAGCCTGGAGAAGAAAACCTGCCCCTCTCTTGAACCCCTCAGAAAGCAAGCTGCTGATGAGGCTGCTGGAAATGCTAGTGGCACCCATAAAATATATTGGGATGATGGACTCCTTTACTCAGAGAGTAGAGACCCCAAGCCTGGTGCTTCCAGGAGGTTGGTGATACCTCTGAAGTTTAGGGGCTTCCTATTGACACTAACCCATGATATTCCCCTAGCAGGACACCTGGACCAGAACAAGACTTGGGACAGAATTGTCCCTCACTTTTACTGGCCCCACATGTCTGAAGACACTAAGGAGTTTTGTCGCTCCTGTGTGACCTGCCAATCCACTGGCAAGGCAGGTGGAACCACAAAGGCCCCCCTGATACCACTACCTGTGGTGGGGGTTCCCTTTGAGAGGGATGGGATTGACATTGTTGGTCCCCTGGATCCTCAGACAGCATCTGGGCACAGATTTATACTGGTGGTGGTGGACTATGTCACCAGGTACCCAGAAGCCATTCCCCTCAGGACCACTACAGCACCTGTGGTGGCAAGAGCTCTCTTGGGTGTATTCTCAAGAGTAGGCTTTCCTAAGGAGGTAGTATCTGACAGGGATGCAAACTTCATGTCTAGTTACTTGACTGCTATGTGGAAGGAGTGTGGAGTGAACTACAAGTTCACCACACCCTATCACCCACAATGCAATGGTTTAGTTGAAAGATTCAACGAAACCTTAAAGGGCATGATCAAAGGTCTCACAGAGAAGCTTAGGCGCAGAAGGGACATCCTTTTGCCCTGCCTTTTGTTTGCCTACAGGGAGGTGCCACAAAAGGGGGTTGGTTACAGCCCTTTTTAACTTTTGTTTGGCCATCCTGTTAGGGATCCTTTGTGTCTGGTGAAGGAGGGTTGGAAGTTACCTCTCAAACCCCCTAAACAGGACATAGTGGACGATGTACTTGGTCTCCGCTCCAGGATGGCTGAGTATATGAAAAAGGCAACCAAAAACCTTGAGGCTAGCTAGGAGTTGCAAAAGGCCTGGCATGACCAAATGGTTGTTCTGACTGTCTATCAGCCAGGACAGAAAGTGTGGGTGTTGGAGCCTGTGGCCCCAGCAGCCCTCCAGGATAAATGGAGTGGCCCCCATATAATTGTTGAACAGAAAGGGGAGGTCATCTACTTGGTAGACCTTGGAACCCCTAGGAGTCCCCACAGGGTACTTCATGTCAACAGACTTAAATCATATGTTAATACAAAACAACTGGTCATAGGGTCTAAGGGAATTTTTAAAGACCTGCGCAGACAAATCCCCAAATCACTTGAACTAGCACAACAAGTAGAGTCTGCGGGTCTAAACCAATCTCTCAAAAGAAAAGAAACGACATGTCAGCACGTTCAAACATGAAAGAAGTCCTCATAAAGAGGGCCAAGTCCCATCACCCACCGAAGTGGCATGCTTCATCATCTGGGACCTCCCATAACTACACCTGGTGTAGTTATAGAGCTACAACTCCTTCGATTACTATAACAAGGAGGAGCTCAGGGATGTTTTGATTCCTGTAGTTGGGAGGACGAATTATCTCAGAATGAGAAAGACTGTCATAAGTGTGGTGAATCTAGATGCAGTGTGTGGAATAGGAAAGTGATTTAAAATTGAATATCATTGGAAAAATAATTTTATTCTGTATCCAATGACACCAAGCTAAAAACAGCAGAAATTATGAGGGGAACGCGTCCACAAATGTTATAGGGCCGCGACCTCGTGGGTCAACATGTTTCAGCCAACCTGTGTCTACCCAATGACAGTGGCTTTCGTCAGGACCATAAGGTAACACTACTGCAAAAATGTGAATAGGTGATGAGTGAGATAAAAGGGAACAATACAACCTACCAAAGTACCTACTTATCTGTGGATATGTGGCACCGTAGTGATGTAACTTAATCACCTAAAGGCAAAACAGAATAATAATACATGAATGTGCTGAACATATCTACTACGTTTTCTTTGACATAATACAAATGTCTCGTACATAAACATTTGTCATGCGTACAAACTGCGTTGTCTTCTTACCCGCAAAAAGTCAGGGATGCACCTACACTCCTGGTTACAACTCAGGGCGTGAGGCAACGCTCTAGAAGACAAGAAAATGGGGGAGAAAGAACTAGCTAATGCCATAGACAACAGAGGACGGTATATTCAACTGTGTGAGCAAAAAGCTGTGTGACTATAAAAGCAAAAAACCAATAAACAGACTTAGGTATGTTGACTAACTCCAAAATGGACAAAACCATGCTATTATTCTGCTGGAGAACGAATTAACCAGGATCTTATGTGAGCATGTCCATTACATAAATGCTAATGAAGTCACCGACAACAGGCGAATGTCGAGGCACGCATCTGAATACTGCCTGAAATGACTCAAAGCCCAGTCTCTATGATAGAGTTTAGTAAAGAGACCAATCGGTTGTGTGCTGATAACCAGAGAACAGGCTTACCTGTCCGTCGTTACCCCGGACCGTCTTCCTAGTTGTACCGAGCGTAACCGGAACATAGTAAGCCCGCCCCTCATAAGGATCATCTGTATGACGCACCGGGCATGGGACCAATCATCACGCAGAGGCGTGATGACGCAACCCGTAAACCAAACGTGCGTGTAAAACGCAAAGAATGCTGGGAATTGTGGTCTCGGCAATCATGTGGCGAGCTCTTAGCCGGAGTTGCGTATTAAATAGGACAAAAATATATCCTGAAAGTAAAGTCTCGGTCCCGTATGTCCCTGTTATAAGAAACAGCAAAACTGATCTCAAGTCTTGTATAAACAGCAGAGCACATGAAATCTAGTGATATTTTCTAAGGAAAACAAGACATTACCGGGATGAAGAAGTACATATGCGTACGGAATAGACGCGTCTTAAATTGTAGCAATTTGGTAGCGGGCTGATTAATAAGTCGTGCCACTCGGAAAGTCAAGGGAGCAGAAAGTTCAGAAAACGCTCTTGGTAGGCTGCCAGTGGACTGAACGCACATCCTCCTTTGTACGTCTGGACGGGGATTCATATAACGGACACGTCTCTCTAGGAATGTCCGAGTGAATCTCCGGCTGTCATGAAAAGGAGTGTCTCTCTAACTGTAGAGATGTTGTACATTTAGAGTTATGACACAATGAAAAAAGGTTGGAATGAGTTGTAACAATATCCCAGACTTCTCTTCCTTGACTAAAGTACCGATAGATACAACTGGGAGTTTTGTATTTATTCCACTAATATGCTGTATCGGGAGACATGACTAAGGCCAAGAGGCAAGGAGAAAAGCCCCCATCGTCAGCTAAACGGGTTTAGACCCTGCAGTATCACAACGAAGTCCAAGGAATTGACTCGTTAAGCCCTATCGTGTCGCTTCTGAGTGTAAAAACCCAGCGTTGCTCCTTTCTGAACAGGAAAGTGGACACATCAGTTATATGGGACGGGATGAAGGGTTGTTCTATAATCGTCCACTTGATGTCGTCAGGACTGTGTTTGAATTCCACAAAGTGTCTAGTCATGCGGGTTGCCTGCCTTTGACATCTGATGGTACTTTTGTGTTCCATTATCCTGAGTTTGACCTTTCTAGTGGTCATACCCACGTATCTCAAATCGCAGGGGCAAGTGATCAAATAGATTACCCTCTCACTATTGCAGTTAGTATGTTTAATCTGCCTCCAGGGTTTGTTTGTCCCTATGTCTACTATATTGACGATATTTTCGTCATATGGCGAGGGGACTATGCGACTCTAGAGACCTTTCACCTTTGGCTCAATGAACAGAATTCCTTCCTCAATTTCACCATGGAAGCGAGTAAGCTGAGTTTACCATTTCTAGACCTTCTCATCTTCCCCACTGCCAACGGACTAGGGAGTGAGCTGTATACCAAACCTATGGCAAGGAATTCTCTCCTGTCATACGAAAGTTTCCATCCTAAATCACTCAGATCCGGTTTACCATTTGGGCAATTTCTCCGCTTGAGACGCAACTGCTCTGACACAGACAAATTCAAAGAGCATGCTGACGTTCTCTCGGGGAATTTAAGGGCCAGGCAGTACCCCTCGAAATTGATTAAACAATCATACAAGCGGGCTAGCAACAATAATCGGGATGCCCTATTAGAACCACCTGTACCCAAGGCTCCGCTGGACAGACTGACATGTGTCCAGACGTTCAGCACTCACTCTAACCAACTACAGAAAATTATACGGAAAAACTGGCGCATTTTAAATGTGGGACAGGTACACCTCAGTCCTCCGCTTTTTTCGTTCAAGAGAAGTGCGAATCTGCGAGACACACTAGTATACACGCGCCCAAAAAATAGAGCGATCTCTAAGACTAACACCTTGTGGAATTTGCCACCTGTTCAAGGGCATCATGCATGTGGCAACTGCGCAGTATGCCCCAACACCAGACATACTACAGAAGTAGACATAGGGACAAACAAACCCTGGAGGCAGATTAAACATACTAACTGCAATAGTGAGAGGGTAATCTATTTGATCACTTGTCCCTGCGATTTGAGATACGTGGGTATGACCACTAGAAAGGTCAAACTCAGGATAATGGAACACAAAAGTACCATCAGATGTCAAAGGCAGGCAACCCGCATGACTAGACACTTTGTGGAATTCAAACACAGTCCTGACGACATCAAGTGGACGATTATGGAATAACCCTCCATCCCGTCCCATATAACTGATGTGTCCACTTTCCTGTTCAGAAAGGAGCAACGCTGGGTTTTTACACTCAGAAGCGACACGATAGGGCTTAACGAGTCAATTCCTTGGACTTCGTTGTGATACTGCAGGGTCTAAACCCGTTTAGCTGACGATGGGGGCTTTTCTCCTTGCCTCTTGGCCTTAGTCATGTCTCCCGATACAGCATATTAGTGGAATAAATACAAAACTCCCAGTTGTATCTATCGGTACTTTAGTCAAGGAAGAGAAGTCTGGGATATTGTTACAACTCATTCCAACCTTTTTTCATTGTGTCATAACTCTAAATGTACAACATCTCTACAGTTAGAGAGACACTCCTTTTCATGACAGCCGGAGATTCACTCGGACATTCCTAGAGAGACGTGTCCGTTATATGAATCCCCGTCCAGACGTACAAAGGAGGATGTGCGTTCAGTCCACTGGCAGCCTACCAAGAGCGTTTTCTGAACTTTCTGCTCCCTTGACTTTCCGAGTGGCACGACTTATTAATCAGCCCGCTACCAAATTGCTACAATTTAAGACGCGTCTATTCCGTACGCATATGTACTTCTTCATCCCGGTAATGTCTTGTTTTCCTTAGAAAATATCACTAGATTTCATGTGCTCTGCTGTTTATACAAGACTTGAGATCAGTTTTGCTGTTTCTTATAACAGGGACATACGGGACCGAGACTTTACTTTCAGGATATATTTTTGTCCTATTTAATACGCAACTCCGGCTAAGAGCTCGCCACATGATTGCCGAGACCACAATTCCCAGCATTCTTTGCGTTTTACACGCACGTTTGGTTTACGGGTTGCGTCATCACGCCTCTGCGTGATGATTGGTCCCATGCCCGGTGCGTCATACAGATGATCCTTATGAGGGGCGTGCTTACTATGTTCCGGTTACGCTCGGTACAACTAGGAAGACGGTCCGGGGTAACGACGGACAGGTAAGCCTGTTCTCTGGTTATCAGCACACAACCGATTGGTCTCTTTACTAAACTCTATCATAGAGACTGGGCTTTGAGTCATTTCAGGCAGTATTCAGATGCGTGCCTCGACATTCGCCTGTTGTCGGTGACTTCATTAGCATTTATGTAATGGACATGCTCACATAAGATCCTGGTTTTGTCCATTTTGGAGTTAGTCAACATACCTAAGTCTGTTTATTGGTTTTTTGCTTTTATAGTCACACAGCTTTTTGCTCACACAGTTGAATATACCGTCCTCTGTTGTCTATGGCATTAGCTAGTTCTTTCTCCCCCATTTTCTTGTCTTCTAGAGCGTTGCCTCACGCCCTGAGTTGTAACCAGGAGTGTAGGTGCATCCCTGACTTTTTGCGGGTAAGAAGACAACGCAGTTTGTACGCATGACAAATGTTTATGTACGAGACATTTGTATTATGTCAAAGAAAACGTAGTAGATATGTTCAGCACATTCATGTATTATTATTCTGTTTTGCCTTTAGGTGATTAAGTTACATCACTACGGTGCCACATATCCACAGATAAGTAGGTACTTTGGTAGGTTGTATTGTTCCCTTTTATCTCACTCATCACCTATTCACATTTTTGCAGTAGTGTTACCTTATGGTCCTGACGAAAGCCACTGTCATTGGGTAGACACAGGTTGGCTGAAACATGTTGACCCACGAGGGCGCGGCCCTATAACATTTGTGGACGCGTTCCCCTCATAATTTCTGCTGTTTTTAGCTTGGTGTCATTGGATACAGAATAAAATTATTTTTCCAATGATATTCAATTTTAAATCACTTTCCTATTCCACACACTGCATCTAGATTCACCACACTTATGACAGTCTTTCTCATTCTGAGATAATTCGTCCTCCCAACTACAGGAATCAAAACATCCCTGAGCTCCTCCTTGTTATAGTAATCGAAGGAGTTGTAGCTCTATAACTACACCAGGTGTAGTTATGGGAGGTCCCAGATGATGAAGCATGCCACTTCGGTGGGTGATGGGACTTGGCCCTCTTTATGAGGACTTCTTTCATGTTTGAACGTGCTGACATGTCGCTTCTTTTCTTTTAAATCATATGTTGACAGGGCAGACATAGGCTTGCTCATGGCTACTGACGAAGGACAGGAGGAAGAGAGTGACCCACTCCCTGACCTGCTTTCTCAGAACCCTGATGATGGGTCAGTTGATGGTGTAGCCTTGGCAGGCAGCCTTACTGTCCAGCAGCAAACTGCATGCAGAAAACTTCTCAGCCAGTACAGACATATGTTTTCTCTGACTCCAAGTCAGACTACCTGGTGCACTCATGAAGTGGACACTGGGGACAGTCTGCCTGTGAAGAATACGATCTACAGGCAACCTGACCATGTCAGGGACTGTCTAAGGACAGAAGTCCAAAAGATGTTGGATTTGGGAGTTATTGAACCCTCACATAGCCCTTGGGCTAGTCCAGTAGTCCTGGTACCTAAACCTCACACCAAAGATGGCAAGATAGAGATGAGGTTTTGTATGGATTACACGGGTCTCAATGCAGTCACTAGGACTGATGCCCATCCCATCCCCAGGGAAGATGAGCTGATAGATACTTTGGCATCAGCCAAGTTTCTAAGCACATTTGACCTGACAGCTGGCTACTGGCAGAGCAGACTAGCTGATGATGCAAAGCCAAAGAGAGCTTTTCTCTACCCCTAGGGGGCACTATCAATTTGTGGTAATGCCCTTTGGTTTGAAGAAGGCCCCTGCCACTTTCACAAGGTTGGTAAATCAAGTCCTTACAGGCCTGGAAGACTATAGTGCAGCATATCTAGATGATATTGCTGTCTTTAGCTCCACCTGTGAGGATCACCTGGTCCACCTAAGGAATGTTTTGGAGGCCCTGCAAAAAGCAGGCCTAACTATCAAGGCTACTAAGTGCCAGATAGGGCATAGTCAGGTTGTGTGCCTGGACCACCTTGTAGGTGGAGGCCAGGTTCAACCATTGCAGAGCAAAATCCAGACCATAATCGACTGGGTTGCTCCCAGTACCCAGACTCAGGTGAGAGCCTTCTTAGGCCTGACTGGGTACTATAGAAGATTTGTCAAGGGGTATGGATCAATAGTGACACCCCTGAATGACTTAACATCTAAGAAAATACCCCAAAAGGTTCAGTGGACAGTTAGCTGTCAAAAGGCATTTGATGACCTGAAGCAGGCCATGTGCACTGCTCCCATTCTGCAAAGTCCTGACTACTCCAAAAAGTTCATTGTCCAAACATATGCATCTGAGTTGGGGGTAGGGGCTGTGCTGTCACAGTTGAATGATGAAGGTCGGGATCAACCAGTAGCTTTCATAAGCAGAAGGTTGACCCCCAGAGAGATACGTTGGTCAGCCATTGAGAGGGAGGCCTTTGCTGTGGTTTGGGCTCTGAAGAAGTTGAGGCCATACTTGTTTGGTACTCACTTCATTGTTCAGACAGACCATAAGCCCCTCTTATGGCTAAAAATGGTTTAAAGGGTGAAAACTCCAAACTTCTCAGGTGGTCCATTTCCCTACAGGGGATGGACTATACAGTGGAACATAGACCTGGGAGTAACCATGCCAATGCAGAAGGACTCTCCAGATATTTCCACTTAGAACATGAAGACTCACCTGGTCAAGGTTAGTTTAATGTCCCTGTGTTTGGGGGTGGGGTTGTGTAGGAGAGTAGGATCTGCTTCACATGTTTACCCCCACATTTTGCTGGTGTTTCACTGTTTTTCGACATTAGTCTGGCTGGGACCCTGCTATCCAGGGCCCCAGCCTAGCTGCTTCCTCTCTAAATTGATTGCAAGTACTTTAGGTACACTCCAGATTGGATTCTGGGGTACCCTTGTGAGTCCCTAGTATATGGTATGCTATGTACCCAGGGCATAGGTACCCCAGAGGCCTACCAGGGGCTGAAGCATGTATTGTGCCACCCCTTGAAAGCCATGCAAAATGACACCACAGGTCTACTACTGCAGCCTGGGTAAGGTGGTGCATGCACCCCTTACCGAGGTGTAGGTTCACTATACCTCACCTATCACTGCACATACAAACCTATCAGTGACTCCTATGGCAGGCCTTAATAATCCTGAAGGCAGAGTGCTTGGTTATATGTGAGAGGGTGCCTAGGCATGAGCTGAGCCCCTCTGCAGCCTTCAGAATCTCTTCTCTGGGGTTGTCAGTGGTGCAGCCTGACCATATACTCTTAAGTGCAGTATAACCCAACGGTAAATGCTAACTTTGGGCTGGCTGCACGGAAACATGTCGTGTTTGGTGTCAAACACCTTGGAATCATACCCCCACACCAGTAACTGGTGTGGGAGTATGATCCCACCCTTCTAGAGGGAG
This sequence comes from Triturus cristatus, assembly GCF_964204655.1. Lineage (NCBI taxonomy): Eukaryota > Metazoa > Chordata > Amphibia > Caudata > Salamandridae > Triturus > Triturus cristatus. The sequence goes on from NC_140581.1 coordinate 861,760,636, forward strand.
AGACATGGCAGTACTGGGTTACCCGGTAGAAATTTAGCAGAGCCCTGGCATCACAAAATGGATGCTGCAGCCACAGATACGGGTCTGGCCTCCTGCTGCTGACCGAAACTCTGGCAGGGGAGACCTGGACAATAGGTTTCCTGTCACAGGGAGGTGTAACCACCTCCCAGACAAGCTTATGTGTATTGGGGCTGGGTGGGAGCACTCTCTGAGTGCTTTGAAGTCCTGCACTGGGGACACATTTGGTGTCCCTGTGCATAGTCCAGCTCAAACTGGTTCAGGGGCTTCCAGCCCCTGCTCTGGCACGAAACTGGACAAAGGAAATGGGTGTAGCCACCCCTCTTTCCAAACCCTCCCATAGGTGGGTCCCCAGAGTTAGTCCAACCCCTTCCTTAGGTATAAGTAAGGAACCTCTGTAACCAGAACTTTAGACATCCCTGGACGAAACTGTGAAGCTGAATCCTGGACCTTCGACGCTCTACTCAAGACTAGAGGACTGAAGAAATCTCCCTTGGGGTCAAGAAGTGAATCCACTGCTTGGCAGGCACCAACGACGCAATTTTCCGGTCTGCATTTCCGAAGCTCCCGCCGGACTCCGAAGTATTTGCAGCCCAGGAAGAGGATTTCCAGACATCTCAGAGGCCGACCCGAGTCCCCAGCAACGCTGAGACCCGCAGCCCTTGTGAGTAGCGTGGAACCAGAACTCCTGGTCAACGTGCACTTTTGCAAGTGCATTGACTTCTCGACGTCTCCTGAAGTCGTGCTTGGGCTCACGTGTAGCCCCCACCTCGAACACAGAATCCACCAAAGATTGTCAGCCTAGTCACCCCGAGTGACCCGTGAGCCACCATTTGTGTTTCGTCTTGAGGTCCCTTTGCGATCCCTGGTCCGTCGACTGGTGGGTCCGTGAGGGGGTAACTTTGATTTTCATTGGGCTTTCCTGGTTGCTCCAGACGTGCCCTGACTCCTCACCAAGTGGTGAGTCCCTCAGACCTTGCTGGTCTGCACCGAAGCATTTCTTCTCTTTCTGCGTGGGTTGCCAAGGCTAGTTGTGTCCAAATTGGGCACCGACACCGCAGCACTCGACATCCTTCATGGGACAGCTCGAATCCAGCTCCTGGTCATCCTCGATGCCTCCTGGTCCTCGTGGCTGAAGAGTCAAGCTTCACCTCCTCCACCTGAAATCCCCCGACATCGGTGGGCATCTGCCTATCGCCTTCCTGGTCCCTGGCTAGTGACCCAGACTCTGTCCCCTCTGCTTTCAGGTTCTTCTCATCTTTGATCCAGGCTTGGATCTCTTCGGACACTTTGCATCTTCCCAGCAGCAGCACTTCTTCGCCAGCTCCCATTGAAATCGACGACGCGACCCGACACCATTTGACACTATGCACCCGGCTTCCCTGGGTGAGGTAACACGAGTACTCCAGTGCTAACGTGGGTGTTGGCCCTAGAACTTCTTAAGTCCAAAAGGGTTTGGTCCTAACTCATTTCTAAGTGTCCCTAATCTTTAAAACTCTAAAGGCGACTTTCCCCATTGAAGCTAACGGGAGCTAGCGGCTGTGTTCACACACTGCACACGGCCCTGTGTGTCCCCTGTGTCACTACCTGGGGGGGTTCCTTGGGGTCCCAGCGATTCTACAGGCTCTAGGCCTTGTGTCTAGTTAAGTTGTGGTTCTTATACCACTATTTTAGTATATGGTTTGGCTCGCCCCTAGGGTCTGAAGTGTATTTGTGCTTATTACTGTGATATTTGAAGTGTAACTTATGTGTTTTGACCTCTAGTCTCATAAAGAGTCTAGTAGGGTGTGTTTAGAAATAAATACATATATTTTATATATATACCTGGTGTAGTTATCTTTCATTTAGGCACTCAAGAGATTATAGACTGGTAAAACAAGCTGCTTTAAATTCCTTCAAGACTTAGCCTGAAGGCTGCTCTCCATAGCTACCACTAGGATAGCTTTAAAAAAAGGTTACCTTTAACCTATAACCAATAAGGGGTTGTTTGGACTGGGACAGGGTGCCCACCATAACTAGTGGACAGCATATACCAGGCCCACTTCTCACATCGGGGGGGGGGGTGGGGGGTGCACATGGGGAGTACCCATGGCACCCCCCAACCTTGGCATGGACAAGGTGGCAGTCACCGGGCGGTGCCTGTCACGTTGTGCATGCCAATGCACAGCATCCATCCACAACATTGTGGCGGCATAATGTTGTGAATGCAGGATGCCACCGCCACGGTGGCGGTGGCATCCTAATTGACGGTGCGAGACCGCTGTACCATTGGCGGCCGGTCCTGGCACCGCTAAGGTGGCGGACGGAGAGGAGTCCGCCCGCCATCCTAATGGGGCCCTTAGTCTCTGTAATTGTACAGATAGTCCTATTCTGTGTGCCAAATTGTCTTTGGGGTTCATAGAGAATCCAGAAAAACAATAGTAGCTAATTTATCCCAAATTGCAATTTGATTGCAGTTCTTCTATGCTGTCCTTTAATTTAAAAAAGGATAAATATCAAGAAAGTAAATTCATCAAGGCATAGGAGCCATAATGTTTACCATGGTCAATAAGTGCAGAATATTGTGTTTTAATGTTACCCGAACATGTTGCTGTAGTGTCTCAAAAGGATGCACTTGCTAATTCATCAGCGAGAAAGGCAATCTTCTCATAAATTGCTGATGCTGCCATGTATGTTGTACAGACTGATTTGATTCCCTTACCACGCCTAAAAGATGTATTTCTTTTGCAGGAACAAGCCTCTGACATTGAGAAACCTTACTGAATCATGCAAAACCTAGTAGGGGGTTGGAGAGACAGCTGAGGGAGTGTGGTCGCACTGACATTTCTATTCCCCAACCTTGCTCGGTTGTATCATGGAGCTGCCCTTGTTGGTAGGGATGGAATGATCAGTTCCACTGCAACCCACAGGTATGCTCCCTTTTTCCCCCTTCTGTGGCTTACAATTATTGCCACTCCTGTGTCATTTGGAAGCTCATAATGCTGGGTAAGTGATCAAGCCCATCCCCGTTGCTCCCTCTCACTTTTGGGGCCCATTTGTACACCTACAAATGGATTTCATGCACATGCTTAGGTGCTGTTTGTATTCTTTTATGCTAATCATTGTTTTTATGTTTTCCGGATAGGTGAACATTTACCCATTCATAAGAGCAGATGCCATTACAGTTTTAAAGGACTTACTTGGGGACTTTAATCCATGTTTAAGAATTCTGAGCTTTTTTGTGTGACCAAGAAACACACTGCCTCTCATCTTAGTACAGGAGGTGTGCAGAACATCGGGGATAGATCAATACTTCAACCCAGAGTCAGTGGGCAAGGTGGAACGCAACAATGGTACACTCAAAAACAAGAATGCAAAGATGTGATCAGATATCCAGTTACAATGGCTTGATGCACTGCCCTTGACTTGTGGTTCCTTATGGTAATACCAGCCATTCAAACCAAGCTGAGCCTGTACTAGGTAGCTACTGTTATCCCACTTCCCCAGCCAAGTTATACTAACAACTGAATGGTGATGCAGTGCTACAATGCTGCAGAAAGCTGATACACTGTCTTTGCAGTTTCTGTTATTAGGTCCAATCTGCATTATCTGAGCATCCAACTGAAGTCTGATATTTCCTCTAGCCCAACCATTGGGTCTTCACACAAGTACATCAAGGAAGACCGCTCTGCTGCACTGCTGGGGTGGCACCTTTCAAGTGCTGCTCATCACCATCACAGCTGTTACGTGCTGTCCACTCCTCCACCCTCAAACATGCTGCACCTCCCCAAGAAGACTGCTTGTCATTGCCTACCTCCAGATCTGCATCAGGCCCAAGGCCAGCACAATCTGCTGGAGCTGTTCCTGCTGTTGCTCTGCAGCCTGCAAGTGGGTCTTACATCCAGTGCCCACCTTCTTGTCTGCATCACTACCATGCAATACTGTGCCCATCACCCCTCATCTTTACTACCTTTGCCATTTCCTGGTTACTGGATTCCTCCTTCGATCTTTTACCACTGGTGGGATACTTCATTGCTGTGGAAGGGTGAGTTATCAAGAAACCTAACTGCACTAAACCTGTCCTTGAGGGGTCTGCTGCTCTGTGTATGAAAATAACTCTGTGCTGTTGCTTGAGACATATCACCAAATAATTAATCTTTCTTTTTGATGGATCTGGAGGCACTTTCCAGTTGAAGGAGGGGGATTCTGCCTTTGATCGGACTGCCACTCAGCAAAAACGAAATTTGCCTTAATCTGTGTTCTGTAATGGACACACTTTACCTGGATGTGCTAGCATCTCAGTCTTTCCAAGGACTTGAAAAATATAGCAAACCTCTTCGCCGTCACTCATCCTGACTTTTCAGTAGAGGGTTCATTTTTGAAAGAGTTGATTTGTGAGCACCGTGAAGCAGGTAACCAAAGTTACTTTGTGGGACAAAATGAATGTGACAATGTTGTCGAAACTATACTTTTTGAATCACCCCTCCTTTAAATTCTGTCTCCTCATTAATATGGTGCTTCACAGGCTTCGATATCAAGGAGCCTATGATCCTCTGATCTGACGAAAGAAAGCGTATCCCCGCCGGCCTCAAGAGTGGGTTGGCATCTGTTACTCTGGGTATGTCATCCTGCCATCAGACATTCTGCGTTCACCCGCTCTCATAATGGTTGGAACACAACAAAGTTTCTAAAACAAACAGACCTGATGTCTTCTCTAATAGTGGTTGGGACACCACAACATTTCTAAAACAAACAGACCTGATGTCTTCAGGGGACGAGACCTTCAAGTACAATTTTGTATCATCTGCATACATGTGATAGTGGATGTTGGATAGTTGCAGATTTTCAGTTGAGGGCTCCATGAAAGGTTAAAGAGAATGGGTGAGCGCGAGGATCCCTGTGGGACCAGTAATCTGACCGTTGTGGAGTTGGGCAGGGACTGATTATACTTCATTCTTTGTGTCCTGTTGTGGAGAAATGAGGCGAAGCAATTTAGGATGGACCCTGATAGCCCATCCTGTTTTCCAGTAAGTCTCGTAGGTAGCCATGTTTGACCATATTAAAAGCTAACGAGAGGTTGAAGAAGATTAGAAGGCAAGATGTGTTTTAATCCAGCATTTGTGGCGTGTATGGGCAGATTCAGTGCTGTGGCTCTGTCAGGATCCAGATTGGAATTGGTCTAATAGATTGAATTGGTCTATGTGGTTGCGCAGTTGGACATAGGCATATTTCTCAAGTATCTTAGCCAAAGTTGGAATGTTGGAGATTGAGCGGAAGTTGTTTAAGTCTGTGTTATCAGCCGTGGGGTTTTTCAAAATAGGCAGACTAGAATACTGCCTTGAAGAAGGGAGGCAAATAACCCACTTCAAACTCATACTACATACATTTTTAAGTTCCCATAACTCATGTAGTATTGTAGGAAGGTAGGATCCTTCTAGCATGGTTATCCCCACTTTTTACCTGGTTGTCTAGTCTTACCTATTACTTGCACAGGAACAGAAAGTTGAATATTCCCAATGCCCCTCACGGAAACACTCCAGACACCTAGTAGTATGATGGCATCAGGGAATACCTTCAAGGAAGAAAGGGGATTTGGATAAAATAATAAAGAACAAGAAGACACTACCTCTGGTCATCTGATTTATGCACCCTCTGTTTTACTCCTTGCGCTTATATTCTATCTTAGGATGTAGAACTCTATAAACTAAGAACATGGAAATTATGAGTTTTCTTTTACTAACTTAGTTCTAGTCTTTCATATGAATATCATACTCTACCCAATAAACCCGTACATACCAAAATAACCCAGGCAATTGCTCCTCATCTAATGTATGGTAATGTTGTAAATTTGAGCTGTTGTTTGATACAAGTTATGTTTCTTTTCTTATTTTTTCTTATGCTTTCTGTGCTGTGCTTTCTCTGCTAAATTTACCTAGTAAGTACCTCCCCAATTGGCTTCTGGTGTACCCATGTAAGTCCCTAGTATATGGTACTGAGGTACGCAGGGCATAGATACACCAGGGGTCTCCCATGGGCTGAAGCATGTACTATGCCACCCACGGGAGTCCACTTAAATTGCGACTAGAGGTCTGCCATTGCAGCCTATGTGAGTTGGTGCTTGCACCTCTCACGACATCACAACAGATATACGATTCCTTATATCTGAGGTCACTGCCCTTAAAACCTCTGTCACCCCTATGGCAGGCTCTTCTGTCCTGAGAGCAGGGTGCTTGGTTATAAGTGAGCAGGACACCCCTACAAGCCCCAGAGCCATTTCTCCAGGCTACATACGTGCGGTCAGCCATTTTAAAACATATAGGGGACATCTGTCATTATGAGATGTCTAACTGTTAGAAATTGAGTTTCTGGTTGGCTAGGGTGTAGACCTAAGCCAGGCAGAACCCAGCACTCTAGTCAAGATAACCCCTGCTCACCCCCTTGGTAGCTTTGCAGAGCAGTCAGGCTTATCCAGAGGCAATGTGTAAAGCCTTTGCGCAACACACACACCAGTGACACACTATGCATACCACAAATAGAGACTCCACACATTGGTATATCATAATATCACTTGTATTATATATAACAACACATAGACCACAGGTCACTTTGTAAAAGATAAAGCACATTAGACCACAATCACATTAATCACTGTGCCACTAGGCACTTGTCCTAATCATAACATAGATCATAAGTCACTTTGCCATAAGGCCATGGTCATAATAATGCATAAATCATAAACCATCATCACTTTGCACTAGGCAATTGTCATCAAAATAACATAAGGCGCACTGGCATAAGTACTCTTAGTAGAGGTCATAGGTCACTGGTAGGTAAATACTAATAAGGTGCACCGGTCACTACTCACTTGGCCCCTCGACAATAACCACAACATTACAATACATGCATCAAAAGAACAGTTTGTAGATGCACATGCCACCCTCCAAGGTAACAAACAACCTGTCCTTGTAATGAGCACAGCGCTTTGGCCCTTCTAAGACATGTCACCCATACAGTGGGGAGGGCGGGAGACCCCACTCGGGCTCCTGCATATACAAACTTATTAAAGGGCAGCGGCCCGCGAACGCGCGGTGCTGCTGCTAGCACATGGGAGGCGGTGATCTCCAGAAATGCCCCCGCAAAGATATGGGCCTGCATGGTGCGGCGTATCCACCTTCTATTTTGGTGGGGAACCTCCCTCGGTCCCCCACTTGCAGAGTGGTTCCGTTTGCAGCTGCCCGTGAGTGCGGTGCAGCTGTGACACCCCCCCCCCCCAAAGATTTGCCAAGTTGGCAGGGAGGCCTCACTCGGTACTCTTCGCATGCCCGTTTCGGTCTCTGCCACGCAGCCCGTGACTGCACAGAGGGGTGGCAGCTGGGGCCAGATTGGTCCCCATTGGGGAGGAGACCTTGCCGGGCCTCCCGTTACTCTCCACCTGGCAGCCAAAAGGCAGAGGCACTCCTTTGGCTCTGCCGACAGCCCTGTCACCTCCCTCCTGGGCCTCCATTGGGGCTTCCTTGCCACCCCACACGGCACTGCATCTCCGCTACCTTCCCAATTCAGGGCATGGAGCAGCTTTTCTCTTGCAGCAGATACAAGGCAATAGAGACGCTCACCATGCCAGTTTCCAAGCACCGTGGATTTGCCCCAATGTAGCGCTCCCCACGTGCTGGGCTAAAAGATAAGGCGCTCCTCGGGTCTTGAAGTAAAGTGCTCAACACCCGCTAGTCTGTATACAAAAATGGACTTGCCCAATGTAGCACTTACCAGGCACTTCCCACCAGCAAAGAGCTCTCCACAGGCTATAGACTGGGAAGCACCACGCGTATTGTTTTCAGAGGTTAGGGGCAAAGATAAGCACTTCCTCCTGCACTGAGCTTCTGAACAATGCAGCACTCCTTTCGTGCTTTACATCACATAAAGGTGTGAAGAGCAGTCCAGTCCTTTCTTTAATTTTTTTGAATCCCTGAGACAGGAGGCCAGTTCAAGCCTTGCAGATTATTCACATGCAGGATACCACAGTATGGCAAAAAAAGTCAGTCCTTTTCCTCCACCACAGACAGAAGCAGCAACTGCAAGCTAACCCACCCCTCACTCAGAAAAGGCAATGCTCCTCACACAGTCCTTCCGCTCTTCTTATTGGCAGGGTCCTCTTGTTCCTTGAAGCAATCTAAATTCCTGGGGTTTTAGGTGTAATATTTATTTCTCAAAATGTCTTTGTTCTCTTTGGGGCAAGGGTCTCTGAACCCAGTCCAAACCAGTTATACCCTCACTGGTGCAGCATGACCACAGGGGGAAGAGACAGCATTGTGCAAAAGGAGATACAGCCTATTCCGGTGTAAGCAACACTCCTCCCACCACTCTAAATGCAGACCAGGTCTATTCAGCCCTGCGATGAGTCACCCAGGCAAGGCAGGGCACACCTCAACCCACCAGTGACTGTCTAGAGAGAATGCACATCTCAGCTCCTGTCACTCACACACCAGACGCTAAATATGCAAACAGCCATAGGCACACAGAATGGTAAAGTAAAAAAATGCTCATTTTCTAAAAGTTTAGCAAAACAACAATGGGGCATATTAGCAAGGGCTGGCGATATAATTATCGCCACTTTAGCGTCCGTTTTTGGGCAAAAAGCAGCGATAATTATACCGCAATATCATCAAGGACACGCTAGCGCGTGTTTCCTTGATGTAGAGCCCGTTTTTTCACAGCCTCGCCTCGCATCGCTAATGAGATGCAAAAGAGGCGTGGCTGTGAAAACAACACATGTTAATATCGTGAAGGCAGCTTCGCGATATTAACAAGTAGGTGCAGCGATATAAAAAATCACGCTACCTCAGCCTTAACTCAGGAATTTAAAACCTGTTAAATTCCTGACTAAGGCATACTTTTAATGGGATATGGATTATGCTGATAGGACCACAGGGTCCCATCAGCAATGTTATCGCTGTTTTCAATGGGACTTCGCTGGAAAACCAGCGATGTTCCATTGAAAACACCGCTATCGTTGAAATATTATCGCCATAACGCTATGCGTTGTAAATATAGCGTTATAATATTCAGCGATAGCTGGCGATAATTTTTCTATCGCTATGAACGGCCAGCGATAATTATCGCTGGCTGTTGATAATATGCCCCAATGTCTCAACCGGTGATCATTAAGTTAGACAAGTATATGGTAAAACAAATCAATGTCACGCACTGAGAAATAAGGGAGATTGCAGTAGTTTAAGGAGAACCATAAACTATAAAGGTTGGTATGTGTTTAGTAAAGGTAGTTATATCAGCACTTTAGTAGATACATTGCAATTGTAACCCAAAAATATAATGTGCACATAAGTGCTTGTGGAAACAGCGCAGGTTGAATCATTGACCCTTCGGTTCAAGGCTTCTTGCTGGTTTCCTGACTCCCTTTTTCCCTATTTACTCTCCCCGCTCAAGTGCTCCTCACAAGCCGCAGACTGGCTTCTTCCCTCTCCGCCTTCTGGGACTCAATTAATTTGTCCTGACATTGCCACGCATAACGGGCTGTTTCTCCGGATTGGTTTTAAAACGCGTTCCCATCATTTCCTTGTGTCACATGCGACCCCTTACGGATACCTTCATGTACTTTTCTTGACTGACTCACCCTGACTTAAAGGATCCCCTGCTACCACCACCTCAGCAGTGACCGAATTTCAGTAACCCAGTCCTGATGATTACCTGAAATCGTACAGGTTGAAACGCCGTCGACCATTCAGCGCATCTCTAGGCATTATCATGGTTTTTTAAAACAGTTGAAACTTTGTATAAATGTCTTACTGACTGTTCTGCAACCATCACTTAAATTGTTCCTCGTGTCATTCCCGATGTTACTTCACTTTTTTTCACATGTCACTTGTGCCTTTTACCTTTTCCATGAGCACTTATGTGCACATTATATTTTTGGGTTACAATTGCAATTTATGTACTGCAGTGCTGATATAACTACCTTTACCTAAAAACATACCAACCTTTATGGTTCTCCTTAAACTACTGTGGTCTTTCTTATTTCTCTGTGTGTGACATTGATTTGTTTTACTATATACTTGTCTAACTTAATGATCACCGGTTGAGACGTTGTTTCGCTAAACGTTATTACCCGGTCCCAACTGGACTAACGGGTTTTCTCCTCTTTTTTGCTGTTTGTCAATTTTTAAAAGTGTCATTTTCAACCACAGGATTTAAAAACCACCTTTGCCAAAAGGTGCGTTAATAAATTCTGAGTTCAGAGAGTCCAAACTTCATTTTCCTATATTGTCCCTATGGAAAGTTACACATGTAAAAATGGTACAGTGCAACCACAATGAAAAACCTATGGGATCGATAGCCTTTCAATAGTGAAACATGAAATACACAGTATTTCACTATCAGGACACACTAGTACATGTCCTACCTTTCACATACACTGCACCCTGCCCATGAGGGTACCTAGAGCCTAAAATAGGGGTGCCTTACATGTAAGGAAAGGGAAAGTTTAGGCCTGGCAAGTGAGTGCACTTGCCAGGACAACATGTCAGTTTACAGACACTACAGTGGTAGGTCTGAGATACATTTACAGGGCTACTCATGTGGGTGGCACAACCAGTGCTGCAAGCCCACTATTAGCATTTGATTTACAGGCCCTGGCACACACCATGCACTTTACTATGGACTTACCAGTAAATCAAATATGGCAATCATGGATAACCAATCATTGTCACAATTTACACAGTGAGCATGTGCACTTTAGCACTTATCAGCAGAGGTAAAGTGCCCAGAATCCTATAGCCAACGAAAACAGGGTCAGAAAATAGGAGGCAAAAAGCAAACTGTTTGGGGATAAACCTATCAAAAGGGACAGGTCTAGCACTAACTATATAGAGGCTGCACCGGACCCAGTCATGTTTGGTATCAAACATGTTAGAATCATACCCCAACACCAATTCAAGTGTTGAAAGTATGATCATGTACTGGGGGTCTCCCTTAGGGTACCCCCCTGTACTCCCGGTAACAGCCTTTCAGGGTCTGCAGCAAGCTAGTGCTGCTGCTGACCACAGACACAATTCTGCATTCCTGCTGCTGAGCTGAGCTCAAGCAGAGGAAGGTAGAACAATAGGTTTCTTGACGCAGGGAGATGTGACCATCTCCCAGACACAACGTAGTGTATTGGGCTGGGATGGGGGTGCTTGCCAGTGCCACTAGACAGCTTTGAAGGGTACATTTGGTGCCTTCCTTGCATACTCCAGTTTGAACCAGTTCAGGAAACCCTTTGATCCTGCTCTAGTGCGAAACTGTACAAAGGACATGAGAGTATCCTACCCTCTGCCCATTCCATACTCTGCGCGGGACCCCTGAGTTGTTCCAACCCTTTCCTTGGGGTACTTAAGGGCTTAGGTTCTCAGATTTGTTGTGGGACAAGATTCAACCCTGAAACTACGTCGCTGTTTGACCATCTGGACACTTGGACTTTGTTGGACTACGACTGGAACCGATACTGCACCAAGGAAGACTCCTGCTGCTCCTGGTCTCACTGTTTGAGAGAAGCTGGCTTGGTATATGATGTCCACTAATGTAAGTGAGCACCTTGCACCAGTCCAGACAACCCTTATGGTGATTTAAGAGGTCTTAGACAACCTTAGAAAGCCATCCAAGTGGTAGATGTGGAGAGCAGCCTTCAGGCTTAGTCTTGAAGAAGTGTAAAGCCGCTTGTTTTACCAGAATGCAGTCTTATAGTATGGATTAAATGAAAAAGAACCTTACCAATTATTTATAAAAAAGATGTATTTATTATTAACACTATCTAGTATGTGACAGTATCTCCCACACAGAGATAGACACAAAGCACACAATACCAAAGCAAAGAAGCCGTAGTAAATAGCAGTAATACACAGTGGGCCCCAGGGGGGGACCAAACAATATACTAAGAAGGTGGTAAAAGAACCACGACTCGAGTCAACAAATAAGTAGATAAGGACCCCATGGAGAGTGTGTGCAGTGTGTGAACATTACTGTGTGCTCCTTACAAATCTATGTGCAAGGCACGGTTGGAGTTTTAAAGATTAGGGACCCTTCTCAGTGGACCCTGGAGAAACCCCATGGAAGACAGAAGGTTGGAGAGCCACCCTACCCGTGGATACTGTGGTACCCAAGTTACCTATCCCAAGGAAGCGGGGTGCATAGGTGTGAAGTTGCGTCGGAAACTGCAGTCGAACCTAGTGGAAGACTTCAAGAAAGTGCCGCTGCTGGAAGAGAAGAGAGTGTCTGGAGGACTCCAAACATGGAGTCTTGGAGAGGAGTACCTGAAAGCAGAGGGGGCAGTGTCTATGTCACTCGGGGTGACCAGGAGACTTCGAAGACGGATGCCCTCTGATGTCGGGTGTTTCAGGTAAGATGACGGTGCCCTTGACTCTGCAGCTGCGAGGACCAGGCGATGCTGAGGATGACCAGAACCTGGATAGGAGCTATTCCACGAAGGAGGTTGAGTGCTGATACATCAGTGTCCGGCGGGAACACCAACAAGCCTTGGCAAATGCAACCCACACAGGAAGTCAAGAAGGTGCACGGTTGGAACCAGCACGGTCCAGGAGACTCAACACAAGCAGAGGAGTCAGGGCAGGCCTGAGCAATCAGGGGAGCCCAAGGAAAACAAAGGTGACCCTCAAATGGACCCACAGGCCATATGCACAGGAGTAGAAAGAGGACCTCAAACAGCTCACCAAAAGATGCAGGCCATGATGCACACGATGTGGTGTAGCCTAAGATTCTGGTCACTGGTGGTGCTCGAGGTTGGGGCTACTTGGAACCCGAAGATCTTTTTGCAACAATGTCAACAAGCCTTTGCAACTGCAAAACGGATGGGGTACGTAGGGGTTCAGTTATTGCAACCCCCACGAGGACTACTGGTCTCAAAATTGGTGAGAGGGTAGATCAGGCCTGGGGAGCTGGAGAAAACCACCACCTGTGTTTCAGAGCCCACACAGTCTGGAGGAGCTCAGGATCTGCTGACTGGTCGACTTAGTTGCGGTGCCTGCAAATGCAGGGGAGTGACTCCTTCACTCCAAGGTAGATTACTTCGGCAGTCCAAGGAGCTTCACTGGCCTTGGAGGGTTCCTGTATGATACACAGGCACAGACAATGCAGCAGACTGGAAGGGAGACGAAGTCAGGCCCAAACGAATTCCAGCGAAGTCCAGAGTGCCCAGACGGTAGAAGTGCAGTGGTTTCAATTCTGAATCTTATCCCACGATGAATCTAGGGACCTACACCCAGGTAAGCCCTGAAATACCCTAGGGAAAGGGTTGGGAAGATTCAGGGTACCCTCCCAGGGGAGGGTCTGGATGGAGGGAGGTTACTCGTATGTCCTTTGTCCAGTTTCCCGCCAGAGCGGAGCCAACGGCTCGCGGGACTGGTTTGAACTGGACTATGCACAGGAACACCAAATGTGCCCCTTATGCAGACTTTCAGGTGCTGGCAAGTGCACCAACCCAGCCCTAATACAATAAATCCTGTATGGGAGGTGGTCACGCCTCTCTGTGACAGGATGCCTATTGTTCTATCTTCCCCTGCTCGAGCTTGGCTCATCAGCAGGAGGGAAGAAATGTGTCTCTGGTCAACAGCAACCATTTTGTGCTGTCCGGGACTAGAAGGCCGGTAGCAGGAAGGCAGAGCCTAACGCTGGGCACTTCCAGTGCTTGAAATCATACCTCCCACACTGTTTGTGGTGTAGGGGTAAGATTTCAACATGTTTGATATTAAACATGATAGAATTTGCTGCAGCTGTTTTTGAGATGGTCATCGCGCGATTACGCAGTGCTCCTCTGTATAGTATATGGCTGCTTCACTGACAACCCGGGAGAATGGACTCCATAGGCTGCAGGGGTCTCCTGCTCATGCAGGGGCACCCTGTCACTTAGAACCAAGCACCCTGCCCTCAAAATTATAAATGCCTGCTATAGGGGTGACTTATAGGTTTTAAGTACAGTGACCCTTAGATATAGTAAATCTATATCTTTAGTAAGTGGTGCATGCACCAACTTACACAGGCTGCAATGGCAGGCCTGTAGTTCCATTTTGAATGGTCTCTCAGGGGTGGCATAACACATGCTTCAGCCCATGGGACACCTCTGGGGTACCTATGCCCTGGGTACATGGGTACCATATACTAGGGACCGACAAGGGTACCCCAGTATCTAATCTGGGGTATACCTAAGTACATAACACAACAGTTTAAGGCAGTGGTTTCCAAACTTTTTCAACCTGCGGCTCCCTTGATCTATTGGCTGTTGGCTGCGGCTCCCCATTATGTCACTTTTTTGCATGGTTGGGGGAATGTAAGCCAGGCCTCAGGAGCACTTCCATTTTTCTCCTTGAAAATAATTAGGATGGAGCCAATGAAGGTATTATGAAATGATTATAAAAATATGAAAGTTGTTTGTAATGGCTTCTGTTTCATTACCAGCAGGAGGAAATCTATACAATGTTGCTGGGTAAAACCTGACATTTCTTTTTGGGGCATTACATAATATTCCCGGATATGTTGTCTTGACATAGTGCCACCTGATGCCAAGCAGTACACACCTTCTCCCTACACCCTGCCTATTTTTTGCTTGTTTTGTTTAAACGCTGAAGGCATTGAAACGGTAAATCCAATATTACCACAATCAGTTGCCCATGATCCAGAAAACAGCCCTTTCCTATTGTACCATATGAAAAAAAATGCTTTATTATTGTCATAGAAAGGCTCATTCTTGATGGGTAGGTATCTTGCTGTGAATCTGTATCTGTGCTACCTAAGAAATCAGTTCTGTTTAACTTTTGAAGTAATTTTGGCAGGATGTTGCTTTAGGTCAAACATTCCCAGGGTGTGAACAGTGAAAGCACCAGCGCTATGTGCTCACCTATGAACATACTCATGCAGTTTTGTGTGTCATAAGTGTGAGCACGTTTCAATAGATGTGTGTTTATGAACACTCGTGTGCCACTGTATTGCAATGCTGTGCTTTACAGAACTGTGAATATGTGAAAGAATGGGGAGGGTGCAAAAGCAGTTTGGAGTCACCATTTTGAAAAATAAGGCAAGCCAACTGACAACGTGGTATTTTTTTTTATAAATGGCAGGAAAGATTATAAAACATATAACACAGTTAGTTCTCCATTCATCTGAAACCCCCCCCCCCCCCAGAAAAACTCCACAAACATTCGCAACTGATCTGGACATGACCCCTTCGCTATACATGATCATGATTACCTGATTTCCCTTGTAGATGCGATTACTAGAGGGTCTGCTGAACACGGCAGCAATAATACTCGGTATCACTGTATTGACTGAGCCTGGCCCTGCCTAAGTGGACATGCTCTTTATTTAATTGTAACACGTCACGCACTGGTTCAAACCATTCCAGGCGCTGACAGGTGAGGCTTCCTAATTATTCTACATAGCATTCCCGCATGGATTGCTCGGGGCCCACAAATGCACATTCCAAAAACTGAACTGCATGTATTTATAACGAAGCTGTACAGTAGTATGCAAATGAAAGAATAGCATTGCAAACAAATCAAACATGATGGGTTTTAAAAGCTGCAAAAATCAATTGGAGAGTGGATCACTAGTCCTGAAAGAACCAGGGTATGCAAGGTCAGTACTTGGTACTGTTTAAGAAACCCTCATTCACGTTTAGCAAAGATCGAATAAGGCGGTATATCTTGTTTCTCCCCTCAATTGTTATAAACGTGACAGCATCATCATTGGGTTAATCCAATGCTTCCTCCACCCGGAGGTTGTACCACTGGTAGTCTCAGTAGTGATTGTGAATAAAAAACGTGAGGTGACGTGTGGTGAAAGAGTACTTGTTAAAAATCTCGAAAAACCAGCGAATGTCTTTAATAGAGCTGAGTTCGAGATTGTTTTTTAAAAAAAATTATATTGTAAGTGTGCACGTTTAAGACTTGTAATGGTCTAGTGCACTATAAAAAAGTGTCCATAAAAAAGGTCGACATGTTTCAGCCCTTTTAGCCCCGAGGGGTCAAGCGGGCTTTCTTCAGGACCTAACGTAGTGAAGACTAGTGAAGAGTACCCTTAATTTCAAGGGGTCTCTGGTGAAAGAAATCAGGATGGGATGTTTATTAATCCCATGAATGTGGGTTCAACTTGAACCTGGTATCCCTGGTTGTGGGCTACAGCGGGTACTCTAGGGGGGTCGCTTCACGCTCTCTTAGGCGTCGGTGAAACAATCTCGAACCCAGCTCTATTAAAGACATTCGCTGGTTTTTCGAGATTTTTAACAAGTACTCTTTCACCACACGTCACCTCACTTTTTTATTCACGATCACTACTGAGACTACCAGTGGTACAACCACCGGGTGGAGGAAGCATTGGATTAACCCAATGATGATGCTGTCACGTTTATAACAATTGAGCGGAGAATCAAGATATACCGCCTTATTCGATCTCTGCTAAACGTGAATGAGGGTTTCTTAAACAGTACCAAGTACTGACCTTGTATACCCTGGTTCTTTCAGGACTAGTGATCCACTCTCCAATTGATTTTTGCGATTATTGAGATAAGGAGGCTGAGTGGATCTAAGCCTCTTCTTTCTCCCTCCTGTCTGATTTTTGACAGGGTTTTAAAAGCCGCCACGCTCAGCTGTAGTTGTTGAAATGCAAGGCAGTCAGCATCACCAATGGAAGGAAAGCATCGGATTAGTTACAGTAGGGGAGAAACTTTCCCAAGTACCCATGAGCTGCGTGGTGCCCCAGGCAAGTTCTGATGGCGCACTGGGGTGCACAGTTTGGGAACTACTGGTTTAAGGTGAATGCATATAGACCCCGGTCCTGATTAGCAGGATCCCAGTCAGACTGGTCAAAAACACCCATTACATCAAAAGTGGGGGTAACCATAAGAAGCAGATCCTACTTTCCTACACTGTTCTTTAAGTCTTCATTGTCATCTGTGTCTGTTATTCTGCCAGGTTCTTCAAGAGACCCGTGGGCATCAAGGACATCCAAAGAATTCTCCCTTGGAGTGAAGGAGTCACTCCCCTGCATCTGCATTCACTGCAATGAAGCTGACTGGTCTGCTGCTCCTGTTGTCCTTCAGACTTCCTGAGGGTCAGTAACACAGGTGGTGGTTCTGCAACTCCCTCAAGGCCTGGCCTGTCCTCTCTGCAATTTTATTTTTTTAATCATATTTTATTGTAATTTTATTGCTAATACAATACGGCCTCCAAGGCCCACATTTATGGACAATATCAAGAATGGATTAGTTCTGAGCAATACCAATATTATAGCACTTCAGGAACCCAGGCACAGACCAATTACTACACCCAAACCCCTCAAAGTAATAAACCACAGCATTAGAGTAGGAAAAGCTATAAGCTATTGTTGCATCCATGACTGTATGACCGTATCTCCTGGTCTAAAAGGGATTCTGTGGGCTGTGCATAGGGCAAGTCAATACCCCTGTACTCTGCCCACCGTTTCCAGATTTTGCTGTGTTTCTGAGGGCAGCCACATGCTTGGAATACTACTAGTTCCAATCCCGTACATTTGTACATTTGTCTATGGCTCGCTTCATCCACCCAGCAAGGGTTGGGCAACATCCTGCTTGGCGAAAGTCAGTCTCAAACACAAGAGGTGTTGTTTATATGCGTTGCCGCCTATCACCTCTGTGCTGTGCAGGAGAACTAGTTTAGGTTCAAGGAGGATCCGCCAGGACATCACCTTAGCCAAGCAGGAGGTCACCCCATGCCAGAAGGGCTGGAGCACGGAACAACCCATACCGTATGTAGGAAGGTCCCCTCCTCCCCACCACAACGGAGACATGCAGGGGAGGATATTACTCAAAGGTGTGATCTTGTATAGTATGATTGATGCAAATATTTAAGTTGAATTAAGCACTGGCGTGATGTAATGGCCATGCCTCAAGGACTTTCCAGTGTCTCTCTCCAGTCATCGTCATCCAGATCCTCGACATCTCCCTCCCAAGTCACCCGTAACGTCCCTAGGGAAGTGTGACTATGTGTAATCAGGGTCTGACATACTTGTCTAATTTTGTGTGCGCCCATGTCACCCAATAACAGTCACCCCTCCAATGGGTTAAACTCTGGTAACTCCGTCAGGTTCATAATATATGGTGTCAGGCATGTCTGAGTTGTAAATATTTATAACATTGACTACGATTAATTTGGTACTTATTCTGCAACTGCTGCAATGATTTGAGGACAGTCCCTTTTATAATGTCTCCCAGTGTGGATATGCCTACGATGTCCCATGCACTGAACCATGGTAGTGCAGCTACCTGTCGGGTGAAGGTTCCATGCCATAATGGGGTCGTCTGAGTCAACCTTCCCCACCAAACCAAGAGCCAGACTTTCTGTCGCCATAGTCGGATAACTACTCTAGCCGCTGGGGGCAAGTGGGCTATTTCTATGTGACTATAGAGAAAATCTGATAGTGGCTGGTTGCCCATCGCTCGTCTCTCGAATGCATATGCTGGGTCTGTCTGTGCACTATACCACCATTAGTTGATACTGAGTAAGTGGGAGTCGGAGTAGTAGGCATACACATCTGCCACAGCTATGCCCCTGCAATAAGTGGACTGTATACAAGTGCGGAGGACAACTCTAACTGTGCCGCCTCCCCACAGAAAATGATTAAGAACTGCGTCAATCTGCTTATACCATTATGGAATATCATTGGGGAGGTTCTGAAGCTGGTAAAGCAGTCGCAGTAGGGAAACCATTTTGAAAATGGCAGACCGCCCAAGTAGGGATAGGGGCAGGAAAGACCATGTCTTTGTCTCCTCTCAGATGCGCAGCAGTAAGGGATTTAAGTTGTGCGTCCAGGAAATAGTCGGGTTAGGGTAAATGTAGATACTGAGGTACTGAAACAGGTCAACGGTGCAGGTCAAGTGAGTGACCCAGGTTCCACGGCCCTGATCCCCACAGACAGGAAACAGCACTGACTTCGACGGGTTTGTGCTTAAGCCAGATGTCTCCCCGAATACTCGGAGTGTCAGGACCCCAAGATTACAGATAGGGTTAATTGCGCATCGAAGACTCAAAGTTTGTACACCCCGAGCAATGGAAGGTACATGGGTGGAGCTGACTCGGAAATGGCGCCGGAAAAGGCCACCAGAACCGAGTAGCTGTTAGCGTTCTAGTGTTTGGCAGAGAACGCGCTGGAATCCTAGGTGAGGCTCGCGCTGCTGAGGAACTGCGCACTTCACCAAGAATTCTAGAGAGTCAGGTGCGCGCTTCAGAGCGCGCTGACAAAAAGTGTTTCAGGTTTTGTTTGAAGGCTTTTCAAAGTCTAAACTGAAGGGCTTATGGAGTCTGTAAATACAAGTTAGAAATCCGAGTTCTATGAAGTAGAGTAACGTTTGAGGAGAACAGCAAGTCTCAGCTTGTGAAGATTTCACCGAGTCGTCAGGGAGAGGAAGCAGCGTCTACAGGAGCATCTGAAGGAAGAAAAAGAAAAAAGCTAAGCTAAGTTAACGAGTGTATATTTGTCACGTCAGAGAACTGAAGTAAATTACTGATATCAATAGAGTTATAGAACTTACTGTGAGGAAAGTGGCTTTACTGTAATTCTTCACAGAGGTAACGAGTTGTAACGGCAAGTCCTGAAAAAACGAAGAGAGAATTGCAATACATGTTAGAACGCTTGAGCAACTACAAGTAATTAGAATAAGATAAAACAATACTTACCACAGAAATAAGTCGTCGGACAGTAGCTAAGAGCAGAGAGTAAAATACCACCACGAAAAGAAGAGAAAACATTAAATACACAGATGAATAATTACAAATAGGAAAAGACCTCAAACTCAGTAAGTAGAATATCAAATTAAAATAGATAACACCTAGTTAAACAGAGAGCAGAAGTTCTTAACAGATAAATGTAAATATATTGCAGGTGTGCAAAAAGAAAAAGAAACTGTGAACTAAGGCAGATACCAAAGAAGATAAAACATAGGAGAGTGAAAAGAAAAATAGGAAAGTAAGTAAGAAGCACAGAGAGAAAGATTCATATGAGGCAGATAAACCTTGGGTTCTAGCTATTTCCTTTTTAATTGCAGACAAAGAATATAGTTAAGGAATAAAAGGCACACACAGAAAAGAAATAAAAGAAATAGAAGAGAAGCTGAGTTCTGGAATTGGCATGGTAAGGAAATAAGGCAATAGGGGTTAAGAGATAAGAGAGGTTAAGGACTAAAAGTTTGTGATAACAATAACTCTTGTCTACAGGTTACCTCTTCAGCAAAAGAAGTCTGCTGGACGGACTCCTGAAGGAAGCCGCAGAACAGTCTCTTCTCTCTTTTGTTATTTTATCCAATTTCCCCCTTCCCCCAAGATAGCCACTCTAGAGACTTGTCACCCTAAGCTCTGGATGGCTGTCGGGGTGGATTTGGGAACCAGCATCTCTGTTCCTGTGTAGTTGAGTACCGTAACTAGAGTCTGACACGGAGGATCTGCGGGATCCGCAGACCCATGAATCCTGGATCCGTAAGAAAAAAGAGCACCTCATCTGCGTATAGTGCGATCCTGTCTGACATCCCCGTGATCACTCAGACCCTCACACCAGGGTGTCCCGCCTCACCCATGTGGCCAGTGGTTCGACCGCAAGTACAAATAATAGGGGGGAAAGCGGGAACCCCTGCCTGGCACCTCTGAGGATAGGGAATTGGTCCAACAGCGCCCCTGCCACTCGTATGGAGGCAGAAAGGCCTGTGTAGAGTAGACAGACATACGTTAGAAACTGTGGAGCCAAAGTTGGGGGTTGTAAGAGAAGGAACAGATATTCCCATATTCCGAATATGTGTGGGAGGAGACGGTCCACGAGAAGCTTACCCAGCCGCTTGGCTTCTATGTTCAACAATGAAATTGGGCGATAAGAGGAGGGGTCTTCAGTGGGACGCCCTGGTTTGTGGAACACCATGATTACTGCATGTCGCCAATCTGGTGGGAGGATCTGCAATTCAAAAGCCTCCTGTAGCGCCTTTAGTAAATGTATACCTAATTGGGGCCTGTACAGTCACAAGAGTGTATCGTCCATCCAGGTCTGTTCAGGTCTTGGTGGGTATATAAGGGACTTTACGATGAACTAGGATGGCTGTGCCCCGAGAGCCCCAGGTGAACCCAGAGAGGAAAATTTGAGCAAACCCGAAGCTAGCCAAGCATGGGGCCCTTGTTCCAATCAAATGGGTTTCTTGTAGTAGTAGAACATCAATCTCTAGTTGTGTGGCCTGTTTCAGGATTGCCCCCTGTTTGATTTTGTCGAGGATACCTTGTACATTCCATTTCATGATACGGATCCCTCTGAGTTGATCACTAGATATATTGGAAGCCATCTATAATCAAGGGAGTGCTAATTGTGCCTTGTGTGTTCGAGAGTAGCAGTACCCTAATGTCCTTGCATAACAGTATAAAAGTTTTAACATCGAAATTCAACCCTCCCATCCCCCTACCTCCACAGCAATACCTCAGTGAACATGAAGTTTCTGTCGTAGCTGGGGTATCTCCCGAGCCCCAACGGTAGCCCGGGAGGATCCCACGCCAATGTTTCCCCAACCTCCCAACTCCCTCAACCATAGGTCTTCAGAACCTTCAGGTGTAACTCACTGGGGCACCAACTGGCCTGTGGACCCCACAAGGGTGGGTTGGACAGAATGTCACTGGATGTAGTAAATGGGGGGTGATTTTGCAACCCCCCCAGGGCAGCCCAGTCACTCAGCCATGAGTCGTCACTTTGTGTCTGAGAGTGTCAGTTGAAGCGCTATCTGTGCCTTTGTTTTGATGTAGATTTCTTCGGGCGAGACCGCCTGTTTCCCTGGGAGGAATTGGATTCCAGCGGTGGTGGTGTATGCGGCCTAAAATGCACAGTCTTATCAGTCCACGCAAAAATCGCCTCAGGTGTGTCGAAAAGAACAGGGACTGTGACTTGTAAATGACCCACATCTGGACAGGGTAACATGTATTGGAGATCGAGTTCCTGGAATCGATGTTTGGCTGCCACAAACGATTGGCTGTGCTGCTGAACTATTTAGTGTGGTTGGGAAATATCATAATAGCCCGGGAGTCATGTTTATTTATTTTTTATTTATTTGAAAAGTTTTATATAGCGCTGACTAGACCCGGAGGTATCAGAGCGCTTTACATGAGAATCAGCGAGTTACAGTTTACATAGTTACATCAATTAAATCACGAATCACGGGGTGGGGGTGAAGAAATTGATGGAGCAGGTAGTGCAAAATTTTGTATACCTCCTCTATTTTGCATGAAATTATTAACTGAATAACCTACTTATTCTAATTTACTAATCGTGTGCGGTGAAATATTAAGATTAACCAACTTGCATACATGAATTACACGTGGGAACTTGCTATTTGCATGGCAAAATAACTTTAATATCTAAAATACGTACGCATATTAACAGTAGTATATGTGATAATTAGATATCGCATGCTTTATGTTGCTTTTGTAACAATTGCACCTTCGTGGAGGACCGTAAAGGTTAATATACTGCTTTAAATGTCGCTATAAGCTAGGAAAATACTAATATAAAAAGGGATTAGTGAGGGTATAACATTAGAAGCATCATTTCTTTGTATTAATTACTCTTTTGTGTTTGTTTCGCTTAAGTTGACATCTTGGCCTAACAAAAGATGGCGGCAGAGTACGGATTCAGAAGTGGCCACCGTCTTGTGATGCGCGAAGCCTAGTGCGCAAACTTGGATGGTACCGTGAATTCTCTAACGACCTCTGTACACGCCGTTCCTGTCAAGGATAGATTACTGGGGTGCTGCCAAAGACCCCAGAAGACAAGAACTGTTATGAATGAACAATGAATGAATTTAAGAATTGCAACATTCGGAAATGTGCTCATAGCCGGAGAACTCATCAGCAAAAACCCTGTGAAAATAGACAATATAAAATCGGACAATTTCTCTTGGCAATCATCTCTCTTTTCCGCCCAAAAATGTTTCATGTTATCCCGAAATTTATTATAAAAGAGTAGTAGAATAGGGAGGAGTTTAGATGAGAGGGTTGTGTTCGCTACGCTATTCAAGACCTTTCGATGACGGATGCTGGCACGATTTCTGGTCCTTTGATGATCTTTGGGACTGTAACGTGCTGAGCAAAGGACTTTCGGACTCTGAGATCTGGCCTGAACCTTGGACAATTAACGACAAAATTCGGTTATGCTGGGAAATGAATTATAGAAAAACCCAGATAGCAAGAATAGGTAAATATGGTGTTCTGTGATTTAATTAAATTGATCTAGAAATTCTAAAATTTGAAGAGACAAATGCTAATTTAATGAAAATTTAGATAAACAATTATTGATTAACAGAAAAATGAGTTTGTGGTCCTTTTGAAGAGAATAGAGGATTCTGAGTCTTAAAATGTGTTTTAGCTGGTTCTAAAATCACCATCAACCAATCCAACTATTTGGTCCGATCGACCAAGTGGGCGGAGTGTCTTGATATTTAGGATTAGGAATCTATAGGTGGCAAAGGTTAATGTATATGATGTAAGATAACTTTTCTTTCCCTATAGGTTATAAGGTACTCCCACCCACATGTCCGGCGCATCATTCTCCCTCATGTGTGTAGACCTGTGAAAGAGAGAAACGTGCGAGTGTTGGTGTTATGGGCCCCACCAATGAATGCGAGTGTGAATGAGTTAATGTGACGGCGGGTCTGCGACGCAAGGAGGACAGTTGTGTTTTCACCCTTTTCCCGTGTTGTTGTTTGCGCTGGATCCATTTTTCCTGGTAGCAGAGTTATGGTTTTATTGCATTGGTTTGGTGATTATTGCTTGTAAATTGCTTATTGCTTATTGATTATTGACTGTGGATAAGTAGAGGTTTATGTATTAACACTCTATGTTGAGTCACGTTGAGTTCCATGTTGTTTAACGACTTCTGGGATGTAGGAAGTCGGAAGTTTGTAACGATTCCGTAGTAGAGCAGAGGTAAGTGCTGCTCTCGGGAAAGACGGGATTGTTGTTACCCTGTAGGTACACGGGGAAAACGTGTGATGATTGAAGTTGCACGACGCATTGTCTGGGTTCGATTGGTAACATCGTTGTGTGTTGCCGTTAGGGGCATTTTCTGTTTAAAAGAAATGTATGGTAGCAAAAGGTAATCTGTGAAATTTTGTTCTTAAGTACCAGGAGTCCAAAAGGAGCTATGATTACGCTTATCACTGGAAAGGTAATAGGTGTTCCCTAAGCTTCTTAGAAGGATAAAGTAGAGGGAAGTGCTACTTTATTAACAAATGAAATAATTCTGTAGTAGGGCAGAGGTAAGCGCTGCTCTCGGGAAAGACAGGATTCTGTGTGAATGAACTACATTTTCCGTATGAATGTGTGTAAATGAAATGGAATTCAGTGAAACTCTGGTTTTAATTCTCAGGAGCAGTGGGTCTCCAACAGGTGCTTTATTTTTGGAGAAACGGTTAGCTAATGCTTGCTAGAAGGTTAAAGTAGAGGGAAGTGCTACTTAATCAACGGAAGTAACGATTCCGTAGTAGGGCAGAGGTAAGCGCTGCTCTCGGCAAAGACAGAATTCTTGTGAAAAAGGTCAAGACTATCCTTTGTTAGCGAAACAGATAATGGTGGCGTTTTTATGTCGTTACTAACAGAATTTAGTGAAAAAGTGAATGTAAAAAGTTTGCCGGTAAATTTTGTAAAGGAGGGGTCAGCAGGAGCAGCGACAGCGAGAAAAGCTGACGTCAGAAAGACCGCGCTGAGATTGGTCAGTCAGTAAGAGACGTAGACGCTCCAGATTGGTGCATTAGTGTGCGCCGCGCTAGGATTAGAGAATTATAGGGTGACATAAACGCTCAGGATTGGTGCGTTAGTGTGAGTCGCGCTGCGATTGGAGAATTGTAAAAGTGACAGAGACGCTCAGGATTGGTGCATTAGTGTGAGTCGCGCTGCGATTGGATAAAACAAACAAAACAGTCGTAGGAGAAATCTAGCGAGACAAAAAAGAGAAAATGATGTATTACGATTCATCAGAGAAGGAGAAAAAGTCCTGGTTCTGTAAAATCAAGAACTTATTTAAAAAGGACAAACCAATTGTGACTAGAGAGGGACAGTTGATCCCTCCAGCAAAATCACCTGCATCTTTTATGATTACGAAATATGGTTATCATACTTGTATTTGGTTAGACAATTGGGCAAAATATACAAAAGAGGATGGAGTTTTGGCATTTCCGGAACATGGTTCATTTAATTTAGTGGTTTTGAGAAATCTGAGAAAAAGAATGATGAAATTAGAACCTAGACCTAGGCCTACACAGTTTGAAGCATTGACAGAATGGGAAGATGAGATGTATGACAGAGAACGACAACGGAGTGGCGGAAGGTATAGATATATGTTTGGTAGATCATATGGACAAGAAAATCATGATGATAGAATGAAGAGATGGCGAAGTGCAAATATGACTGATGGGTTGTTTCCTATGAGAAATGTGGTTGAAACCACTAGCTGAAAATGTACGGAAAAGAGAAATAATACAGGATCAGAAGGTTATAAGTATGGTGTGCATGAGTCGGAGGATGATGTGCTTGAGGATATGTTTTATAAAAATCCACCCCCATATGAACCAAACTCCACATTGACACCGAGTGCACCAGTAAAAGAATCGCCACAGAATATAAAGTTTGAAACAATACCACATGAGGCAGGAAGAAATAATCCTTTTAGAGAAACAGAAAATACCCAAGATAGTAAAATGACTAATGAAAATTCAGCTGAATTGGCTAGAACTACTTTAGAATTGACTGAGAAGATTAGAGAATTAACTAAAAATATGGAAGCAGTAACTGTTCAGGTAACAATAGGTCCTGTAATGCCGATTTTTGATGAACAGAAGGATAGTGAGAATTGTCTGACGATTCCTTATAATGGAAACAGAGAAAAAGAAATACAAAGACGAGATACAAGAGAAAATTTGTGGGGACAAACGGTAGGAATTTCTGAACAAAGTACTCCTAAAAATTTGACAGTAAATGAGAGTTTAGTAAATAGAGCACTAATAACAACAGAGTCAGTACCAGGATCACCAAAGGGATTAGAACATTATGAAATGAAATGATTCCTGTAGGTCCTACTTCTGATGAATTAAGTGAATGGCTAAGAAGTTTACAACAAAAAGATGCTGAACCTAAACCTTTAGATGTGTCCAAATTAAAAATAGTATTAGAGGAATTAATAGTAGGGACTATTCCTACAGAAAAATTAAAAAGTTATCAGGATGAAGAATTAATGTTTCTATGTAAAAGCATAACATGGAGAGCTAAGAATTTACATGAAAGATTAGAAGAAGTGGCAAATGAAATGGGTATTGATTTTGAAAAGGTAAAGTCATTACAAAAACCATATAGAGTAGATTTTTCTGAAAAAGACATTGAAAACCTAAACACGACAGGACGAATGATTCAGATTAAAGATTTAATCATATTATTGAGAAAATGGGGTGATGTAGACAAATGGAAGAGTAGATGGTTCCGAAAACGAGATGATACAACGGATAAAACGTTTGCAGCCTACCCAGTAAGAGAGAAAGAAAAGGTAGTAACTGAATGTCCTATGAGAGAGATTCCAGGTGGAGAATATGTGCATATCCCTTGGACTAGACAAGATATTTTGTCATTTACCAATGATTTCCCTCGACTGCGCAAAAAGTCAGTTGAGTGGTATAGGCAGATAGACAGGTTTGTGAAATTACCAAAAGTCCTATGGATTGATTTGAATAGTCTTTTCGACATAATAGTAACTGCAGATTTATGGACAGAGTGCAAGGTAATGATCAGCTGGCCTACACAAGAATACCCTAGAGATGCAAAAACAGGTGCCCCAGATCCCGAAGTAATGAGAAAATATGAACAAGTAATTACCTTTTTGAAAAATAAAGTACCTCCTAAAGAAACTGATTGGGTAAAAATTGACAGAACTCATCAAGAAGCGAAAGAATCGGTACATGCATACTATGAAAGGCTGATTCTTGCCTTTAAACAGTATAGTGGTGACGAAAACTTAAGTGAAAAGGATTTAAATCATTTTGTATATAGATTTGTGTACGGATTACGACCTGAAGTAAGCGAAATGATACAGTTGATTGGCAGAACAAAAAGATAGACGAAGTACTGAGACATGCAAAATATTTTAGTGATGAGATTGAAGCAAAGCAGCGTAAATTAAAAGAGAAAGCCATGCGGGCTCAGGTAAAGGTAGCAGAAGGACAGGAAGCTCAATTGATTGAACAAGCAACTGGTACGGGTGTGAAATCAAAATTTAATAATGGAAAAGGGAAAGGACAATTTAATATAGATGAAGCCAAAAAGAAATGGCCATGTCATAATTGCGGAAGAATGGGACATTGGAAATCCGAGTATAAATTTCCCCCGAATAATAATGGAGATAATGCATCATTGAATCCGCAGGTGCAGAAAGAGGTGAGTTGTCAACCGGAGCAACAGCATCAGGATTTTCCCTAACAGAATCAGTTGCCAAAACCGCCTTTTCCACAGAGCGTAAATCATCAGAAATGCAGTAATGAGACAGGATTTTACAACGGAGAACAGGTAACTAAGCTGTCGCGCGCTAGTGCTGTTTCGCAGTATTGGCTACAACGCGAAGAGAGTGAGTCAGAAGAAGGTTATTGACGGTGCCGAGGGGAGGAAGAGGAGTGCGTACTTGGCGCAACTCTAGAAGTAGACCAGACAGGCCCATTTGTGGATGGAAAGGTAAATGATGAAAACATTACTTTCCTAGTAGATACTGGTGCTACTCGTTCAACTGTTAGATCAGCTGATGTTAAAAATCTTCCTCTCTCGGACGAAACAATCCAAGTAGTTGGAGTATCCAACAGACAAATAAAAACGTACCTCACTGAACCAGTAAAAGATAACATAGGGAAATTTTCTGAAATGCACC
Organism: Triturus cristatus; assembly: GCF_964204655.1. NCBI lineage: Eukaryota > Metazoa > Chordata > Amphibia > Caudata > Salamandridae > Triturus > Triturus cristatus. The sequence goes on from NC_140581.1 coordinate 861,788,578, forward strand.
GCTTTGTCGTGTGCAACTCAAGCCCTGTAAATTTGTTAGGAAGAGATTTACTGTGCAAAATGAATTGCACTATATTTTGTACTCCCGATGGTATAGCATTTGAGACCCCAGATGAAGATGTACTGTATAAAATGACTATGGCTAATATGGAACCTGAGATTACTGAGGCATTTTCTGTATTTAACCCTGAAGAACTACCCCAAGAGCTTAAAAAGACAGTAAAAGTGGAAGTCTGGGATTTCACAGGAGAAGATGTGGGATTAATGAAAAATGTAGATCCCGTAAAAGTTGCTGTAAAAGAAGGAATAAGTTACCCAAATATTCCTCAGTACAAATTGACGCCCGAAATAATTGAAGGAGTTACTCCTATAATAGACAGAATGATCAAACAAGGTATTTTGAGAGAAAAAATGAGCAGTCCATGTAATTCACCAATTATGGGCCTGAACAAGCCTAATAGAACATTTAGAATAGTACAGGATCTGAGGAAAATAAACAAAACTGTAGTATCATGTTGTCCCATTGTACCAAATCCGTCCGTGATTTTATATCAGATTCCTCATGATGCAGAATGGTACACAGTGATTGACTTGTGTCATGCTTTCTTTTCTATACCATTGCATCATGATAGCCAACAGATTTTTGCGTTCCGGTTTGGCGAACGTATCTTGGCATGGTGCCTAATTCCACAGGGATACACGGAGAGTCCCTCAATATTCAATCAGATATTAAAAAAGTCTCTTGAAGATTTAAAAATGCCTGAAAATTCAGTTCTGGTTCAATATATAGATGATCTGCTTGTGGCTTCAAGAACTAAAGAAGCGTGTGTTGTAGATACCATTGCACTGTTGAATCATTTGGCTGATGGAGGACTTAAAGTATCCCCATCGAAATTGCAATTCTGTCAGAGAGAAGTACAATATTTAGGCCACAAAATCGAAAAAGGACTGAGAAAAGTAACTGCAGACAGAATTAAGATAATAAAAGGAATGAGAGCACCAATTACACAAAGAGAAGTAAGAATGTTTTTTGGAATGGTTGGATACTGTCGTCAGTGGATAAGTAACTTTTCCCTGATTGCAAAACCTTTGGTACGCTTAACAAGAAGTGATGTAAAAGACCCCATTGAGTTAAACAAAGAGGAATTAACAGCTTTTAAACAATTGAGAGACAGTTTATGTGAAGCACCAGCACTTGGTATGCCTGATTATGAAAAAGAATTTGAACTTTATTGCAGCGAGAGAAACGGATGTGCACTTTCTGTATTAATACAGAAACATGGAAAACTAAGGAGAACAATTGCATATTTCTCAGCTATATTAGATCCCGTAGCTGTAGCATTGCCAGGTTGTCTGAAAGCTGTAGCAGCCACTTGCAAGAGTTTGGAACAAAGTGAAGGAATTGTGATGGGATATCCAGTGAGAGTGTTTGTACCTCATGATGTGGCAATCCTTTTAACAAGGAGCCGCACCCAGTTCATGACACAGAGTCGTCTGACTAAATATGAGAAAGTTATCCTAGGTGCGACAAATGTGAGCCTGGTGAGATGTCTGAATGTGAATCCTTCAACGTTACTGCCTGATGCTGAGAATGTGGAAGTCAGAGATGATGTGGATCATGACTGTTTGGAAGTGCTTGATTTCTGTACCAAACCCCGACCTGACATAAAAAATGTACCTTTGACAGAAAGTGACTATGTGATGTTTGTGGACGAATCATGCTTGAGAACAGATGAGGGAATTCTGAGTGCAGCATATGCAGTATGCACAGTAGCAGCGGTTTTGGAAGCGTCATGTCTAAAAGTAGTAAAATCAGCCCAAGTTGCTGAACTATTTGCCTTAACAAGAGCATGTAAATTGGGAGAGAATGTGAGAGTGACTGTAATAACCGATAGTCAATATGGCTTCGGTGTAGTGCATGATTTTGGCCAGATCTGGTCTCAAAGAGGATTTTTGACATCAAGTGGAACTCCTATAAAGAATGCTGAAGTGGTTGGAAAATTGCTTGAGGCGATACAGCTGCCTAGGCAATTGGCAGTTGTAAAGTGTGCAGCACACACAAAGTCTAATGACTATGTGTCAGCTGGTAACCAATTTGCAAACGATATGGCTCAATATTGCGCACGAAATCAGAATTCGATCCATAGGGGAAGAGAGAGGGAAATGAATTCATGCCCTTTGTTGTTTACTAACACTGTGAATACATGGGAGGAAGTGAGACAGTTGCAAGAAGAAGCAGGAGATGAGGAGATGAGACAGTGGGTAAAAGCAGGATGTGCACCACGGGAAACAGATCATGTGTGGGTTAATCAGGATGGAAGACCAGTTATATCTGATAGCATGGTTCCTGCCATGGCACTGATGTATCATGGACAAGCACATGTAGGAAGAGACGCAATGATCAGACTCTTTAAGCAGACATGGTATAACTCAAAATTTAGACTTGTAGCTGAAAGTCTTTGTCAAAGATGTCTTATATGTCAACAATTCAATCCTGGAAGAAAAACAGTGGTAAGTCTGGGAACAATAGGTCGAGAGGGAGGGCCTTTCACCAGAATGCAGATTGACTTCATTGAAATGCCCCCCTGTAACAGGTTGAGGGTGTTTTGGTGATGGTTTGTCTATTTTCACGATGGGTGGAAGCATACCCAACGAGAAGAAGTGATGGAATTACAGTAGCCAAGCTATTACTAAGAGAGTTCATTCCTAGATTCGGTTTTCCAGTCACAATTGACTCAGATAGAGGAAAACATTTTCATAATGAAATCATGAAGTTGATTTGTGAAGCATTGAATGTACAACAAAAACTACATTGTGCCTATCGCCCAGAGGCTTCTGGTGTGGAGGAACAAGTAAATGGCACCATTGAAAACAGGCTGGGAAAAATGTGTTTAGCCACAGGTTTTAAATGGCCTGATGTCTTGCCTCTGGTACTCATGACTATTAGATCAATTCCAGATAGGAATACAGGTCTGAGTCCCCATGAAATTGTCATGGGAAGAGCAATGCGACATGTTTTCATACCAGTCAACAAGCTTTTGCCTATATCTGATGACTTGGTGTTGGATTATTGCAAGGGGTTGGCTGATTCCGTTCATTCTGTGTTCCATCAGGTTGGATCAGATGCCACCACTCTTGAAAAGAAGCCAGCTCATGATTTGAGCCCAGGGGACTGGGTGAGAATTAAAGTGCACCGAAGACGGAACTGTTTGGTCCCACGTTGGGGAAAACCACATCAGGTGATCTTGACTACAACAACAGCAGTAAAATGTGCAGGAGTGAAGAATTGGATTCATGCTAGTCACACCTTGTGAATTCCAAACCCAGTGGATAACAAGGAAGGAGAATACTTTGAAGAATCAGATACAAGTTCTGAATCAGATACTGAAGAAACAAGAACAATACAGATTCCTGAAAGGGGGGAATCAGAACAAAGTCCAGTTACTGCACCAAAGAACCTTCCTTTAAGAAGAAAGTTACAGATTTCTGACACCAGCTCAGAATCAGAGACTGAACCTGTTCAAGCACATGAAAATGAGAGTAAAAGCAGTGAAGAAACTGTAAAGGAAATTTTTGATAAGACAGTCCCGAGTGAAAGTTCAAGAGACATCCCACCTGAAGTAATAAGATTAGATGGTAAGGTACCAGATACAGAGAGTGAGGGAAAGATTTTTGCGGAAGACCCCCGAGGAGTTGTAGGGAACTCACACATCCAGTTAGAGGAAGGGACAGTTAGTCAGCAGGAAGATTGTGTGGAAGAACCACGAGGAGGGACAGAAGTAGGGAACAAAGCAGAAGTGGTGGAAAGGAGAACAGTTGAAGGAAAAAGTCAAGTTGGAACTGAATCAGAGGACAGTGATGAAGAAGTACCAGAAGGTCGAGTCCTGAGAAAGAGAGCATGGAGAACTGAGAAAAATGAGAAAGGAAATAAATTGAAAAGGCCAGCAAGAGATGAAATTTGGCCTAACAAGATAAAAAGATTAAGATACTGATTGACACAAGTGAATTCATGCAGAGCTGAGCAAGTAAATGAAGTGTCTAGCCAAGAAAAATTGAAAGAAGTGAAACAAACTACGGAAGAAAAAAATAAAAGAATGAGAAAACCTAACCAGAAGTATAAGTCGCCGGAATGGTCATATGTGGCATTGCCTGAAATAAAAGAAGAGGCAGATAGCCAAGGGGATCCAGAGGTGACTGTACCAGGAGTGGTTGAGGAAGACGAAGAAACGGAAATCCTGAGAGTTATCTTGTCCGATATCGGAGAAGAGACGGATGTTCAGGAAATCCTACAACAAGACTACGATAGAAAAGTGAAAGACGATCAAATGCCAAATTGAAAAGATAAAGGTGTTAAAAATGGAGAAACAATAAATTACCAGAAAATACATAAAACTGAAAGAACCAAGTAGGTGCTTAGAGCCTTGGGTTAGACAAAACTAGTTGTGAAGTAGAAGAGGCTAAGTCAAAAGACAATGATCATTTTTCAAAATGGCAAACACAGAAAATAGAAAACCTAAATGTGTATTTCTTAGAAGATGGTTAAAAATGTGTTTTTTTTTGTTTTTTGTTCTTTTTTTCTTTGTCCTCATTTGCCTTACCCCACATAGAATGCCCGTTGAACCAGCTGTTTTGTCTGCAGCACTTCAGCCAAAGACATTCCAATTGCCCAAGGGAGGATCGTGGGTAAAAGTTGTTTTGCTCCACCAAGGATTTTTCACATCCTGCCGGACCATAATGCTGGGAGGCCCTTTTGTTGATAGTCCGAGGAGGAATATAGGCATAATCATAGGACCCGGGGGAAAAAAAAAAAAACCCCGGACTCCTATCTCCATGACCTCAGTGAATCCCAAAAAACTAGATTTTTCTTATTACAGGATCTAGCCATATACACTTTAGACACTTCATACAACGATGTCAACCATTCTGAGTGAGTCGGTGGTGAGGACTCAACCCAGTATTTGCATATTTGTCTTCTAGCGATAAGAATCGCATAGAAAAGTAAAGATCTTGCAGGCCCCCTAATAGTATCGACCAGACCAAAAATAATTAAGGGTAAACTGATGGTCAGAGGAACCCTAAGAATGGATTCCATTGATGAAAAAACTTCGCCCCAAAATTCCTGTAGCAGAGGGCAGTCTTTAAACATATGTATGTCCGATGCTGCGAGGAGGCCACATTTATTGCATGCTTTATCGGGCTGGAATTTTGATAGTCTGAGAGGAGAAAGATAAGCTCTATGGGCTGTAAAGATGTGATTACGCCTAAGCCAAGCAGGTTTAACGATTCTGAACAGTGTATTGAATGAATCCCTCCAAATCCAGTCACATTGCATGCTCATCTGCTACCCCCATAGATCATCTGCTAATTTAAACTCGCCATCTACTTCCTCTACTATTGCCCAGTACCATAAAGAGACCTCCCTTCTGACTCTAGGCTTTGAAACCAGTTGGTCCTCTAGATTACTCTCCCTTCCTAAAGGCCCGGTACTCTTAGCCTGTGATTGTGCCCAGCTTCTCAATTGGATGTATTTAAATTTTGAGAGTCCGGGCCCAACCATCTCATAGAGCACATCCCAGGGAGGGAGGTCAGCACCATCCAATAGGTCTCCCCATGTCAGTAACCCTGCATCTCTTAAGGGCATGCTCAAGCTATTACGGAGGCATGCAGGAGTGCCGGGGGAATCCCATATTGGGGCCTTTCTTGAAAAGTAACCCAGCCCTATTCTCCTTCTTATTGCTAACCAGCTAATGACTGAAGGATTTTTAATTTAACTTTTTTAAAGAATTTATGGTCTCCAAATTTAAACATAAAGCCATCTTCTGACAAATCTGAACCCCTCAGCATAGCCCGGAGCAGGTGTCCCTCTGTGGTGCTAGTGGGTGTCTTCAATAGCATACGAGAATGAGACAACTGGAATGCCCATGCATAATATTGTAGATCGGGCATAGCCAGACCCCCCTTCTCCCTCTTCCGCCTAAGCTTCTTCCAAGCTATCCTAGTAGCTTTATGCTTCCAGATAAATGAATTTAGTTCTCCTTGACATTTTGCTAATTGTTTCATATCAAAGGACAGTGGGATAGCACCGAAGAGAAACAATATCTTGGGGAGGATAGACATTTTAACCAAGTTGATCCTACCCAGAATTGATAAAGGAAGATGCACCCATGAATTCAACTGAACTTGGCATTCACTAAAAGTTTTTTTAAGGTTACATTCTGGGATCTTTTCCACTTCCTGAGTTATTCTAATTCCTAGGTATCTCATATTAGTGACGATGTGATGATACGTGGTTTCCATATTCCAAGCCATGATCTCAGTTTTACTTGGATTAATCTCGTATCCCGAGATCAAGCCAAACTCTTCTGCACGTGTGATAATCGTGTTGAAGGCACTGTCAAGATCTGCTGTGAAAATTAGTATATCGTCAGCATACAGTGCCACTCTCCTCTCCCACTCTCCTAGTTTAAAAGGGATGATGTTATGTTCTTCTCTTAAAACCTGTGCAAAGGGTTCTATATATAAATTAAACAGGAGAGTGGAAATGGGGCAGCCCTGTCGCGTTCCCCTAGTGATGGTGAAGGGATCTGTCAGAGCCCCATTAACAAGTAATCTGGCAATCGCAGCCTTATACAGTAATTCAATTGCCCGGCAGAAGCCAGCTCCCAAGTTAAACTTTCTCATCACCTCCAAGAGGTATGGCCAATAAACCCGATCAAAGGCCTTTGTTGCGTCTAATGTTAATACTGCCAAGGGAAGGGAAAAAGAAGACGCGATGTCTATAGCCCCTATTAGGTCGTAAGTGAGGTCTGATAATTGTCTCCCTTGGATAAAGCCCTTCTGATCTTGATGGATAACCTTGCCCACTACACCTCCTAACCTTTTTGAGAGGATGGCGGTGAAGATTTTATAATCAAAATTAAGGAGTGATATGGGGCGATAAGATCCACAGTCAGTAGGAGGTTTTCCATGTTTTAAAATTAGGACGACTGTCGCTTCGCTCCAAGACCCCGGAGGGTCATCTCCATCCACCAATATGCTATTAAAAAGTCTAGATAGCACAGGGATTATAGAATCTATAAGAAGGCGATATAACTCTGCTGGAAGGCCGTCAGGCCCAGTCGCCTTACCTTTTTTGGAGTTATTAATTACCATTCTAATTTCGTCTTCAGTAATTTTGTTATCCAAAGCATCATGCTGTTCCCTCGTGAGACTTGGTAGTTTAATCTTATCAAGCCAATTACATCTCCTCACAGGGTCCTCAATGGTGTCGTTGGTATATATCTTCTGGAAAAATTCACGAAAAGCTACCCCGATGTCTAAATTAGATGACCGAGGTAAGCTTTCTCCATCCACCACTATCTGCTTGATATGGTTCCGGACCTGATCAGATTTAACTTTCCACGCGAGCAATTTACCAGCACTTTCCCCGAACTCAAAATGGGAAATTTTGCTTGCCTCCCATTTGTGAGAGATTCTGTCTTGGAGAAGACTCTCCAATTGTTTTTTTAGGGAATCTAATTCTTCCAGATCAGCCTTAGAATTATTTCCTGGTATGATATTTAATTTTGATTGGACTCTAGCGATGTCCTCTTCTAACCCCTTAACAGCATTACTGAAATTCTTTTTCCTAAAGGAGGCACAATTGGTAATACAGCCTCTCCAATAGGCTTTCAAAGTATCCCACACCGTCGATATTTTCGCTGAGTTCAGATTTAGGTTGAGAAACTGAATAGTCTCAAGATTAAGAAATGTTATCTCGTCCTCCACTAGTAATATAGTGCGAGCAAAAGACCACGATCTAGGTTTTTGCTGCTGCAGAAGTGTTAAAGAGAAAGCTAATGCAGAATGGTCTGACAGATGGGATAGGAGATATTCAATAGATTTGATAGTATCCCTTAACGCATAACTGAACAGAGCATAATCAATTCTAGATTTATGGTGGTATTTCAGATTGATAAACGACACCCCAGGTTGGTCTCCTGCACGCTCTCTCCAGACATCTGAGAGGCCGATCTGTCTCATAATACTTAATAGGGTAAAACGTGATTTGGAGGGAACCAAGCTTGTGACTTAAGCGATTTATCTAGTCCAGGATGTAGCACAATATTAAAGTCTCCCATCCAAATAATGGGATCAGGAAAGTCAAGCAAATGAGTACTAATTGTATCTAAAAAGAAAGGATCATCTTGATTAGGTCCATAATAGACTACCAAAGTGAAAAGCGAATCCGACAGTGATGTTTTTAATATAAGCCATCTTCCACTGAAATCCTCCCTACATTCTAGTACTTGTGCCTTTGCTTGTTTTTTAAAGAGAACCATCACTCCTCTAATATTGGCCGTCTGATCTGTGCAGGCAAAGACATCGACCCATCTCTGTTTAGTTAAAATTTCAGAAGTCTCTGCTTTTAGCAGATGTGATTCCTGGATTGCAATGACTTGCGCAGGTGAATCCTTTAAATATTGTAAAATTCTAGCCCTTCTATTCCTTGTACGCAACCCATTCACATTCCAGGACAGAAAGTGGATTAATGTCATACTAAGATTCTTATTTCAGACTTTAATGCCATCCCATCGGCCCAAGAGCACAATAAGCTTTCAAAGACAGCGAATAAGTTCTGCAAAAACTGCAAAAGGAAGTTAAACCCGAAAAAATAATACCGGGGCAACGAAAAGTGAGGACTTTTTATGCTTTTACCCTTCCTAAACCCTCTCCCCCCTCCCATGGGAACCCCACCCTTATTGCTATGGCCTGATGTGAGGCCATATTTACGTCTCATTGCTTCTGCTGATCCCCCCCTAACCTACTACTAAAGGGTTAAGATCTACAAAGCAAAAAAAAAAGTGACCAAAAAAAAAAAAAGGATGAACCCGAGTGATATACAACCATCGGTTGAGAGAGTTGATTAAGAACCCCGTTAGAAATTATTAAATTATCTATATATTTTTTTTAAATTTCCTTTTTTTTTTTTCTTTTTTCCTCTTTTTTTTTCTTCCCTTTTTTTTCCTCTCTCCCTTTCCTCTCTTTTTTTTTCCCTTCTTTCTCTTTCTCCTCTTTTTTTTTGTCCCTTTTTTTTCCTCTTCCCCCTTCCCCTTCTCTTTTCTTTCTTTCCCCTTCTTCTTTTTTATTTTACCACTTTCCCCTCTCTTCCCCTTTCTCATCTTTCTTTTCTCTTCTCCTTTTCTCATCAATTCTCATCATTTAATCATGTTTACTAACTTGTACATAAGCATCTCGTACTCTTCTTCTACCTTTCACCTTCCTGAAAGTGAGGGGAGAAGGGGGGGCATACCCAATTCGAAATTCCTAAGATGGTTCCGTTCAGTCTTTCTCGCTTCTGCTTAAGGACACTAATAGCTCGTCAGCCTCATATGGAGATCTAATATTAAACATTTTGTTGTTATGCATAATCTTGAGGAAGGCGGGAAATCTCATCTGCACTGTGGCACCCAATGCCCTGAACTTGTCCATCCTCTGGCCCAATTCCCACTGGCGCTCCAAAGTTACTTTAGATAAATCCGAGCGCACCTCATACGAGAAATCTGGTCCCTTTAATGACTTCGCCTTAAGCGCCAAGTTCAGAATCTTCTCCTTTAGTGCATATGTGAGGAAGTTTATAAGGATTTTCCTTGGTTTCATTCTCCCGGGATTCAATCGAAATGGATCCCTGTGGATCCTCTGGGTATCGTTTCCAAGGAACTCCAGTGATTCTTCCAGATTGAGAGAGTCCTTAAGCATAGCCACGATATACGCCTTTAAATCACTCCCCTCCTTCCCCTCCGGGATCTTTAAGAGGCGTAGATTATTCCATCGTGAATTATTTTCAAGTGACTCCACTCTCTCCCTCAGGGCATCTCCGTCTCTGCGTAAAGCCAGAATTTTAACCTCAGCAACCCCTAGATTAGCCTTAAAATGCTCAACAGAGCCCTCCAGATTATCAGTCCTCGCATTCAGGAAATCTACTTTCTTTTCTTAGGCGTCACATGCAGCTCTTATCTCAGCCTGGTTCTCTGAGGAGACCGCAATACCTTATTTGATTTCGTTTTTTAATGACATAAAGAGGGCCTCTATTGAGTGAGTCTCCACTCCTACCCCTCCTCCCTTCACAGAGTCGGACAGAGTTGCAACCTGGATTGCATCCTGATCTTGTGCCGCTTCCGAAGAAACAATAGTGGGTACGATGTTAACAGGGATAGAAATCATACTGTTTGGAGCTGCAGGTGCTATCATAGGGGGTATAGCCTGAGTCGGTGTAGAGTCTATGATATTAGTGGCTTCTAAGGCATTAAAAGTGGCAGAAGAAACAGAGGTAGACATAGTAGATAGAGTAGAGATATCAGATGTACTGAGTGCCCCCCTATTAGAACCAGCAAAGGTAGCAAAATTCTCCGTCCTGAATGGTAAGAGGGGCAAGGCTCTTAGGCCCCCGCCCCAAGGTGGGAGTACAACACAACTCGAGAGGGGCCTCTTGGCTTGTAATATTTAATATCTGGGGCTGAACCCTAAAAAAGGAGCGAAGAGAAGGGGTGACTTTTACGGTAGTGGATTTAGTAGAGGCCTTAGCAGAGCTCATCTTGCTTGTCTCTATTACTCTCCTCCCCTTCACAGAAATGTTCTGAGGATTCTGAGATATATGCTCCACCTGAGACAGAACAGTTTGCTGCCCCCTTTTCTTGCTTGATTCTGGTATAGCGAGGGAGATCTTCTGAACCCCTGCCTCCTCTTCTAGATCCCAGGAAACCCAGTCCAGCGACCTCTCCTGGGTTTTCACCTCTCTCTTTTCCTTCCTTTTGCCCCCTGCACTGCATATACTTTGCTGTGTCTTTTTCAGGGTAATTTCGGTCCGACCGGCTTTCTTCGCCCGAGTAGAGAAAGATACACTAGAACTCTCTAATGGGGGGTTAAGAAGTTTCTTACCGGCCACAGTATCAAGCCCCTGGTCGTCGTTATTGTCCACCTTGGCCGTAGCAGAGACAGCAACCTTACCGTCTTTAGATTCCTTAGCGCCACTCTGCAGGAGGTAAGCTCCGATTCCCCTTGTGCTGACGCTGCCTGAGTTCTCCCGGAGGAGACCGCGAGCCGCCGCTGTGCGACTGCGTCGCAGCTCCAGGGCGGCTCTGTCCCAGCGCGGCAAAAACAAAGGACAAGAGAGACCGGGACTCATCCAGGGAGCCTCTCCAAACCTCAACGCAGGTAAAAGACGTCTATACTCCCGCAGAAAATCTTCTCTCAACCTGATGATGGCGGCATATGTCTCTCGCTCAGTAGGTTAGGGAGGAACGCAGAGCAGGGACGTGCGCTACCGCTCAGCTAGCGGACGCCATGTGTTGTTGTTGTACAGGATTACCAATGCTTCTGTGGAGTGCGTTAGCTCTAATGGTTTCATTTAAGGTTACACTAGAAACAATAGAAGGACATAGCGAGAATAAAACTAATATAGAAAGGACTCAGAAAAGGTATCCGACTAAAATAGATAGAAATTATTTACATAAAGATAGGTCCATAAATGATTTTTCTAACAATGTGTTTTCAAAATTACTACACGAATATGTAAAGACGATGGACGTGAGGGATTGCTACGTCTGTATGCAATGGCTAGCGCTTGTATCTGAGGGAGTGACTTACCACCACCTTCCAGTAACATATGGAATAACATGTAGTGTAATAGCAAGTTTGTTTTACAAAATAGGGAAACTGGAATATTATTTTTCAAATGTAGATAATGTATTCTCACAAGTACCTGTAATTAACAAATTGAATAAAGTTAAATCTGCAAAAGTGTTAGGTGAATTTTTCTTAGAAACTAAAGAATTAACATTAGAATCAATATTTAGAAATAATCTAACTTGCAGTTTAAAGAAGGAGGAGAAAGTTTTCTTGGATATGGTTGAAGAAAGGAGATTGAAAATGCAAAGGGAAAAGACAGTCTGGGACGTTGAAAGAGAAAAACATTTGAAAGGAGAAGCTAGTCCAACAATGGCTTTAGATTGGCCTCAGAAAGGAAAGTTATGTATTAGAAGAAATCAAACTGCATATGATAATTATTTTGTAGGTACTAGTGATTGCCATGATACTTATAGAATCATGGGAGGATGGGCATTTCTCATTCTAAATATTGTTAAGCGGGTATATATAAGGTATAAGCAGGAGTACAAAGGGAACAGAGCATTGGGTCATACAGATAGCAGGAGAGAGTAATGACTATTATCACAAACAGAATTATTAGCTTTCTAGTCCTAAGCAAATCCTAGAACCATCCAGTAAAAACATTTTCAAGGCTCCTATGCATTTCAGTGACCATCCATTTCAACGTCAGAATAGCCAACAGCACATAACTTATAAACACATTTTCACTAGACTTTTCCAGTGCTTCCTTTATGAGGGCAAGAGTATCAATCATTATAATCAAGGAAAGGGTAAAGTAACATTTGTCAACTGCTCAGATGAACTTTTCTCTTGCAGAATAAATATTATTCCTAATGCAAATATTAAAGCAGTCAGACATATTATTATAAAAACGATCCTGGATCCAGGGGACCAGGAGGACCACACAGGTCCATGAGAATTAGGACGAAGAGCTGCAAAGGGCTGCTCCTCCTCAAAAATGGGACCAACAAAGGTGAAGACTTGCAGTCACTTCGGGACCAGGATTCAGAGGCCTGATGTTAGGATCTCTGAAGCAACCCTTGTTTCAAAGGGGGTTACCTCAAGCAAAAACTTCCTTGCTGTTCTGGTCGGTCTGTGACTCTCAGCTGGGCATCAAAAACTTGATCCACGATTTCTCCTTTCTGATTTGTGACCCCGTCTTTTGCCCAAGACAGTGGCAGGGGTATACACTTCACATCCCAGTGCTTCTGGCCTTCTACCTTCACTGAGGTCCTAGCTGCCAGCAATGCCTGTGCTGGTTACCTTCACCTTGACTTCAAGCTGGACTGGTGCTGACTCCCCATGCTAGATCTGATGTCCGCGCCCCTCTGGCAATGGTTGTAAGGCAGCAAATATCTATTGGTGGACAGAACAAAAAGGGTCTTTAGACAAGGCACAGAAATAATCTATCAACAGTGAGGATAGTCTAAGAATACTTACTAGTCTTGGGACGCCCCATATATTAGCAAGGCACCCAAGAACCACTTTCATCTATGTGAGAGTAACAAAACAACGGCCTGGACCTATTGGCAAGTATAAAAGGAACTCTTTGGTGAACTGACAAGAGTAATACGTCACCCAATCCCAAGCAGCCAAGGAAGTCTGTGTTCATTTACTAAATTCTGAGGAAAAGAGAAAAAACAATACAGACATACTCCAAATCCTTACATCTGTGTATTCCTATATTATTCATCTGAAGACCCTCAAGAAAAAAGGAAATGTTCTACACTTTTACTCATAGACTTTGCATTACTTGTACAGGACTGCAGACACTTCTAAAATGATTTCTTTTAATAAAAGCACCTACATTGTATGCTTCGGACCATGCTCTCATGTTATAGGAGCAACAGGAAAATCTAAAACTGCTAATTTAACAGGGATTCCTATTACATAAAGAACTAAAAACTTCAACATAATGTGTACATTTTCTCCAGCAGAACATGTTGTGACAAACAAACTCCTATAAAACAATATTTTCCTCAAAAATGTTTGCTATGGATCACATGGGCATCTTCCCTGCATTGTACTTTTCACGATCCAAACTATGCAACATCAGCTCTAGTAAGGACTGTCAGTTTATTTACACAGACTAGCTAATAAAAACTAGCAATGCCCTTGCAAAACTGTATGTAGCATGAGAATAACATAAACAATAATGGTGTTATCACCTGAGAAGTTTAGAACAAAAACTACCCACAGCTAGTTCCCCTTAAAGATCAAATAAGGGAACAACAATCTAGACTAATCATCCTTTCATAATTTCATCAGACAGGATGGGCAGTAGCATAGCATATTTATTTATTCATTTTATTAATGCTAACAATGTTTAAAACAGTATTACTGAATAGCCAATTAAATGTCTCATGTCTATTTCACAGACAGTTTAGACAGGCTAAAAAATAAAATTGAGAAAAAGAGAGAGAAAACATAAATTTGCCTACCCTTAATTAGCCTCCTTCCCCCATTTTGACAGTAGGAAACCTGTAACAGGTTTCACTTCTATCAACACTATCAACCCCTATTTGTAGCAACTGGGCATAAACAAACTCTGAGGAGGTAAATAGCAAATTGAGCTAGCTAAAGAACATGAACAACCAACCACCAATTCCTTTAGCAAATGTACAAGTGTAACATGAGGGCGCATGAATTCAAACTAAATCCCATTGCTTCCTTATCTCAGCCCTAAAAGCATTAGTGCTATATACATGGCAGAGCCATTCTCTTAATCAGAGTTCACATATACCATTATATTGCCTTTTGTTCATATCAGTGCACAAAAGCTTGCTTTTGCCAAAAAAAAGTAAGCAAAACCTCTCTTTCTCTCCCAGCACGGACATTTCGTCGTTCAAAACATTTCAATTGTCGAAGTGTCAAAGCAAACCTTGCACTGAGCCCTGCTAGGCTTCTAAATGTAGAACTTCGACCTTTAACCTATTAGCAGCTGTTCCATTTTGTGTGCAAGGGTTTCCATGCCGTTCTCCCAATTCAAAGTGACCCTGGAGACTGAGAGCAACCCACTCCATTCCTGTCTACCAGCAATTCAGAGGTAAGCTTAATAACTTCTGCCAGTTTTTTATACACATTTATATTTGTACGCAGTGTGCTGAGTGCTTGTCTAGCAGTATAGGTGTCAGCTATTCATTCTATACTTACATATGTGCATTTACTGGAGCCTAAGGCAGTTTAAAAGCTGCTCTGATTGGAATAACCTCATTTAAATAGTGAATTTTACCCAATTCCGACTTTCATGTTTGGGGCACTTAAAAATGAATATCCTACAATGTTTTTGCATAATAGTCATCCCCAGTCCTCTACATATCCCAGAGATGGGGGATCAGAAATGTATAATGTATATCCTTATAAAAATGAGTTTTGAACGCCCGGGTAAAGTGACATTTCACATGTAAGTTTCCTCATATTGCTGTACAGCACTGCTTAAATTCAATTTTGATGCTAGGAGTTCACAGTATCATTATTAGGCATTATAAATATTAAAAAACGAATTTAATGCATCTATCTTTAACAACATTTTTTTTATATAATCAAAATATATATATATTTTTTTTAATAAATCCAATCATTTTGATGAGTTTACATATGAAAAGCAAGCTTCATCCCTTGCTTATCATATTCAAATGCATTCATTCATAACCCTAAGCACAGAAGTCTAACTTGAAACATGAAAGTCTGCGCCACTTTTAAAGGACAGTCATTATTTAACATCAAAACCACAGATGTCCTTATTTAAAAAGGCATTAAGAAAATAAATCCCTACTGTCAATCTGTTCTCTGTTATCCAAAATAATGAACCTGATTTCTAACTTTTAAAACAGCAATCTGAAATGCAGGGTTTTACATTGTGTTTGCACTGACTTAAGATTTAGTGGACTTCAGCATTCTTTCTTTCTGTGGCCTGGAGTCAGAAATACCCACATGCTGACACAGCTGCTTGTGATCCGCAGGCGTGGAATTCACACGCCTTTCAAGCCAGCCTTTCAAGCCTGCACAAATCTATTGTTCTGTAATGTGTGTTTAGTTCAGCAACAACCAACTCACTCAGATAATGTGAATGCATTTTAACACCTAATACATAAGGATAAATGCTGTGACATTTTGTATCTTAATTTATTTATTGCAAAACACACAATTTCGTTTTTGAAGCTTTTTTTTATTCCTATTCAATGTGAATTCTAATTTTATCTTTAACATCGTGGCAATTTGCACACATGTATAGTGTCTTACTCTGTCAATTTAAATGATAACGTGCAGCTATTTAGCATATATTATATAATTCATTGCTGTGATTATTTTAAAATATATTTTATTTTAATGATATTTTGCATAACAGAATGATGACAAAAAAACACATTGAGCTCATTCCAGACATTTTCAAAAGGTGGTCATACACTCAGAACACACAATAGAGCGCGTTTAAGGCTAGCCATTCTTGCACCAAGAGCGCAATTGCTACTTACTCACACAAGTACCACTAATGACAAACCACAGGCATTTAAACACACATTTAACCCACAGATCAACACTTAGGACAGAAACAAAAGACAGCCCACAGACTGTACATAAACCAAACCATTTGTAAATACTAGTTGTAAGTCATATTTACAAGAAAAGCTCTCAAAAGTAGTTCAACAACAGTCCAAAAAGACTTTTCCATTTTCAAGAAGCCAAGATACACCAAATTCACTAGATTTGGCTGGGAGAACACCAAGAAAAAAACGCTCTGCATATCACCACTTATGAATGTTACTAAGTGCACAGACCAGGATCCTTTCTATGTACATATTTAGTTCCTCGGGGTACTAGTCACCGAGGAAGAAATACGTTTTTTATACCTAAACCTAGTTAGGTATCCTCTCTAGGGGAGCCGGCTAATTCTATACAAGTTCCAAAATGGTACCTCCGAGAAAGCAACACATTCTACGATGTGTGCTAAGAACAGGCATGCCAAGAATATTGCAGCATATACAATATTATACACAAAGTAGCACTTGACTCAAAGTGTGCCGTTCAAGTTTACAAAAGTTTCTCATTACCTGCCTACATAAATTGCAACTTATGTATTTCTCACATTCCCATCACATATTGGCCAATTTCCATTTCCATATCACTATATATCACTTTATCCCTTTATCTCTTTGTATTACGTTATCACTTTGTATCACTGTATAAAGTTATATTGCTCTATATCACTTGTTATGTCTCACTTTATATCTCACGTTATATCACTTTATATCTCACGTTATATCACTTTATATCTCACGTTTATCTGTGTAGCCGGCGCACTTCTCTCACTATCTCACAAATGACCTTACCTAGCATAGGTCTCCAGATTCTAACTGCCAAGTTCTGAGTGACCAAACGGTAGTTTTTAGAATACTCACGCCAAATATGTTCTCAGTCAGGAGTGGTAAGCAGTTGGAGGAGTCAAATATACATGCTAACAGATCCCTGTAATCTTTAACAGGGGGAGGGAAGGAAACACAACAGGGAAATGAGGAAAACAACGACAGATGTCCGGCTGGGTAGGTGATGGCCGAAGGGGTGAAGCCAGGGCCAGACTCTTTTATAGCTGCATATGACAGCTCCACCAGGCATCAGCCAAGGATGCTCATGCACCGAGGTAAGTACAGACGGTTTGATATCCGTCCAGGTGGCATCGTCAAAGATCCATTGAAAGTTCTGTTAAAGTTCCAACCAGGTATGAGCCATGTTGTTCCAGCTCTGTGGTATCTATAATATTCAAAGATTTCTGACCAGGGGTATCGTCATTGATCATTCATTGATGAATTCCCAGGGTGGGAATGGAGCATCCCTTGGATGCTTCTCTTGGAATCCTTAATGCCTCCTCCAAGTCGGTCCTTGCCCAGATAAGTGACTTCGGGGTTTTGCTTCATCAGCCTAGGGCATGTCCTTCAGTGGTCTCTGGGGCCACGCGGTGCTGTAGCTCCTTGGGTTGCCTCCATTCGTAGCTTCAGAGTCTTCTCGTGGAAGGCCGCCATCTTCGAGTCAGGCAGTTTGGGAGCGGTGCCCTGTGTCGGCTCACTGTGCTTCCAACAATTATTCAGCTCTTGTGGGGGCTCTTCTTTAGAGCCCCCTGAAACGCTCGTGGGCGGCAGGTACGCTTCCCTTGCCCCCCACTCACCGTTCTGGGCCCAGTGGATGACTCTGGCTCTCCCTCGGCACCGTCATCTTTGGTGTCAAGCAAAGCAGCCAGCCGTGTCGGTCCCCCTGCAGCTGCCCGCACCGTCGTACTTCACTGCCGGTTAGTTCAGATCGCCGCAGTGTTCCTTCGAGCTCTTCTTCAGTCAAATTCGTGGAGGCGCCGGACGACTCTGTCTCTTCCGCTGCACCGTCATCTTTGGTGTCAAGGAAAGCAGCCAGCCGTGTCGGTCTCCATGCAGCTGCCTGCACCGTCGTACCCCACTGCCGGGTGATTCAGATGGCCGCAGTGTTCCTTCAAGCTCTTCTTCAGTCAAATTCGTGGAGGTGCCACTCCGCTGACTGTCACCGCCATTTTGTGGAGTTCTGGTGCGTCTCCCTCACGGATCTTCCAGGTGTTAATTTGTCCGATTCATCCGACCAGACCTTTGAGACGCCGCCGCAGGCACTGTGGTTTAACCGTCGGTGAGTGTTTCACTAATCTTCATGAGTTAGTTTCTTTTCAGCACCGGGCGAGTTCACAGAGCTCCCAGGGCGCCATCTTCTCGTTCTCATAGGCAGGGGCTTCGCGGTTAATGATTCTGTGGTGCAAAGTCAGAGAAGGGCACGATTAAGCTTCGGGTGGACCGCCTATATTCCGATTGCAGAATTGTTGCTTTTGATGGAATAATAGTGCGGCGGAACGCCGCTCAGGAGGATTGGAGCGAGGGTTCAACACGGAGCCTTAATTTCGAGTGGCCTTATCGGGGCCAGGCTCCGCCCGTCGCACAGTATATTATGCACCTTCTTACACTGACCATACAATCTCTGCACACTTCGCTGAGCGCCGGTCCCCTCGGCATCTGACTGGAATGCGCAACATCAGTTTGGCGCTGAAAGAGCTAGGCACGTGACTGTGGTAAAGAGAGGAGGCGCATCTTCTGTGCTCTCTGAAGGCCCCTCCTGCCTTTGAACATCCTTGAGTCTCTGTTTGGCAGCCAGGTTGTCTCACCGGAACAAGGCCTCGCTGACAGAAGCTCTTGGATGGACAATCTCCGGTGCCCTCTGGAGCTGCCAACACCCCTACACGCCAGGAAATAATGACAGAGGAGGCAACAGGGATCAGCAGATTCCTTTGTCCCGAGATAAATATAACTTGGCACGAGCGGCGCGCTAATGCATGCTGGCGCACCTTATCTCTGGCTCTGGTTCCTGTGCGGCAGCGATCCCGCAGTGATAGGGATCTGCGGAGCTTGCAAAACGCGGAGCTCCGGGTGCGGGCCTCGGGCTCCTCTCTGTGGAAACCAGACAATCTGTGGGCCTCAGAGCCTCAGGGAAAAACCCTGTGTGAGCTTGTCTTTGCAACTCCGAGAGAATTTGAGGATAGCGTCTCTATCATAGTAGTTCAGGAATTTGGTGATCACAGGATGAGGCCTTGCTCCCGGGGTAGGTTTCTTCGTGAGGGCCCTGTGAGCACTCTCCATGACAAAGCAAGGGAAGAGCATACCTTCCGGCATGAGGGAGCGTACCTCCATGGAGACGCCTTCGCATCCCTCTGGGAATCCCATGAAGTGCAGGTTGTTTAGCCGAGCACGGCCCTCAGCGTCCTGCACCCGGGAAGTCAGGTTCCGGGTTACCAAGGTCAATTTGTTGACTTGTTGTGACAGTACCTTCTACTGTTGACACTCTGGCTTCCATTTCAGTGATGCGGTCTACCGCCTCCTGAGATCTTGTCAGATAAATGAGACCTCTGATCCAACCACGCCAATCTTTGCGTCCAACATGCCACATGACTGCGAAATGGCGGCGAGCAGGGAAGCATTGTCCAGGGTAGACCCTGCAACCTCTGATCCCCCTGCAGCCCTAGTGTTTGTGGTAGCATATTGATCTAAGGTGCTTTGCTTCGTTGGAGGGGCTAGAAATTTGTCTTTCATCATGACGATGCTGGGGGTTTCCCCTGTATCAGGAGGGGGCATGATGCTATATAACTCCACACGGGATCCGTGGATTATCGCGAGTGTACTGTCAAGAGGCCAAGACGTCACAGGCCAGGTCTCACGGGGACAGCCGGTCCTGGGTCGCAAGCTGCATCAGACCTAGCTCGGCCGCTTCTGCCACCTAGGGCCCGACTGCAGCGTGGACCCCCTAATAGGATCGCACGTACTGGACCACCAGCCCGCAGCATCCCACCCAGGCTCCAACCAGGCCACTCAGTTGTCGCCGTCCCCCAGGGTTTCTCCCCAGATTTACAAGCCCCAGGCGCAATCACGGGCTAATATGTAATCTGGGGGTGGCCCACTGTAGTAATGCATGAGTCTAGATATTGCAGATGGGGTTCTAGGCAGATCAAGATGAAGGAGGGGCCATTTCACTCATTGGTGGCATCGCACAGCAGGCCTAACTTCTCAGCTCTGAAGCATCGCTGCCAGGTGTCCCTGGGGTTTTCTGCTGCCCGTTGGCAAACTCCAGGTCTCGGCCTTGGTGTGTTGTGGGTACCGCCCTCATGATGGCAGCCCCATGGGCTTCCCAGGTCACAGCACAACTGCCGACAGCCAGGCCTCCCAGCGTCGTGAGCAGCGCAGCTACCGGGGGGCCCAGCCTCCTTTCTGGGCCAAGCACCCACCTCATCTCTCGCAGAGTCCCTGCTCTGCTGTCGTGTTCCCGGGGCGGGCCCCGGCCAGCTCTAGGCTCCATGGGCCAAGGCCCAGGCCTTATGGCAAAGCAGCTCCGGTGCGTCGCCCCATGGGCCCCCTCAGGCAGGTTCCCCGCCAGCGCACCCGCCGGACCCACGGCTTCCAGGCTTTAGGTAGGGTCGCGGGATCTATTGGGCCGGGGGCAGCACAGGGGAATGAAGGAGTCAATGGGAGCGAGGCAGAGTCGGACCATGCATGCCACAGGGCCTCACACACACGCAATAGCCCTACAAGCCCCACTGGCGTCGTTGTTCTCCTCGGGTATGTCTCCGCCGGTCCCAGGCCCAGGCAGGCTCGCTTTCAAGGGGGTTTTGATGAATGATGATAGATTTTCAAGGCCAGATGGGCCGGGTGTGCTCTTAGTTAGCATCCGCCATGCTGGCTCACCAGGCCACGCCCCCCTCTCTGCAGTTTTGAGGCCAGTAACACTCATCAGAACCACTGGGACCGAACCCCTGTGCACCTTGTTCACTTGCCATTGCCAAGGCTTGTTGCGGCTACACTCCAGAGATATTCTGGCTACAAGAATCTCCAGCCTCCAGCATCTCTTCCAAGAGCAGCATCCTCACCGCATCCTCTTCATCGTGGACCTTCATCTCTGGTGAGCTGCTTACGGTCCTCTTGTGACTCCTGTGCCTTCAGTCTGTGGGTCCTCCTGAGGGTCTTCTACTGCTTCAGTGGGCTCCCTGGCTTGCTTGGGCCTGCTTTGACTCCCCTGCTGTTGGTGAGTCCCTTGGACCTTAATGGCTTTTTTGTGCTCCCGCTAGATACCGACCACCTAGTCACTGATATCCAACATGGGACAGCTCGTGTATGGCTCCTGATCTTCCTCAGCATTGCTTCTAGTAATTCTTTATTGTATGGTTACTTAAAATCCTTTACAAAAGTGGAGCAAATAGATACAAGTTAGAAAAGGTAAAGGTAAAATTGATAAAACTCTAAAAAGGGGGATAAAATGCAAAGATGCTACAATGTACAGTACATCAGTAAATCGGTGCAAAAAAAAAAAAGGTTCATTTAGAAGTAAAACACATGGAGGATTTGACATGCAGAGGGTATACAAAGCTACATCACCATGGAGGGCTCAGTCTATTGGATATCCTGTTACTAGTAAAAAGTTAGTGTAGACAGTAATAGTATTAAAAGTGTGATGCTGAGCAAATGCGAGTACTGGTAATCCGTGAGTCGTAATTTACTTAACTGTCAAATCTCGGGCCGATCGTAAAGTCATTCCAGCAGCCGCATACAACTTCCCAATACGTGCCAGTTCCATCAGGACTATAGTGGTATAAATGTACCTTAAGGTCTCCTTGCATGTTCTTACGCTGTGCTGAATGAACATGGATCTTAAATACAAACGGTTTGGGGACAGCAAAACTGGGCAACAGCAGATGACATGTTCTGCGGATTCTGTGTGGTATTGGCACAGACAACATATAGTCCCACTTGACGACCAGTTTTTCCAGTGAGCTCTATAGTCTTGTTTTGGCAAAGTTAAGAGCCTCACCATCATGACGTTTTGTGGGGCTTGCCTTCCGAGTCCTGATTTTAGGTAGGGCTGGCATGCGGTGGTTTCATATGAGCTAATAAGACCTTCTGCACCCTGAACAGGTCTGATACGTTCAAGGTCTTGTTGCCTCGAGATGTTCTTGCCACACTTTTTTAGCAGGTTCTTCAGACTAAGCTTAGTTAATGGTGTGCTTGTTAGGAGATCAACAGGTAATCCCAATGTTTTTTTGGCCATCAGGAAGTACCTCGCCCAGCGACTGTTATTGTCTGTAAAGACCACCTGTAGCACTGCCCTAATTGTGCCCGGGCATGCATTTAACACATTGAGATGAAATTTGACTATATCTTTTTTGCCTTCAATGTCCATTGCTGTGATGTTAAACTCTAGTCGGATCAATGAACGCCTAGTCGAATATGGGAGCTTGAAAACTTTTCTGTAAGCCATTGTGTATAGGCCCTCCAATTTTTTGGTCAGCATTGCCTGGTCCTCACAGCTCCAGCGACATGGTCACTGTCGACTAGTCTGAACCTCCTGACATCGGTGCGCATTGTGTCTTTGTGCCTCCTGGTCACTTCCGAGTGGCATAGACTCTGCACTCTGCTTGCAGGTTCGTCACTGCCAGAATCCACCCTTGGATGCCACCGGACTCCTTCACCGTCTTCTCCAGAGGCATTTTCTTCTGAGTCTTCCATTGTCGTCTACTGAGTTTTCCGACTTCTCTCCACTCCTATGCACCTGGCTTCCTTGGTGTAGGTAACCTGGTTCCCAGGGGACCCACAGGTGGGGTGGCTCTCCAACCTTTTGTCCTCTAGGGGTCCTCTGGGAAGGGTCCTTCTTTAAAACTGCAACTGCGACTTCTCCATTGACTTCCATTGGGCACGCGGCTGTGTTTCCTCTGTGCACATACATAGCCTCCGTTGGGTTCCTGGGTGCTTACCTTGGGTGGTTCCTTGTGTCCCCGGTGCCTCTTGGTCTCCTATTCCAAGGCACGTTCTCCTTTGCAGTTCGAATTCCACTGTATTTTGTGCTACTTACCTGATTGCATTTGAAGTATTCTTGTGTATTGTGTTGATATCTTCAGGCAGGAGATATACCAGTGTGGTAGTGAGTGTTCTGTAATAAATAGAAGTATTTTTATATAAACACTGTGTGGTTATTTTTCATTTAACTTACACTACAGATTAAACTGGTAAAACAAGCTGCTTAACACTCTTTCAAGATAAGCCTGAAGGCTGCTCTCCACAGCTACCACTTTGAGAGCTTTCTATTTATCAAAGACCACTAAAATCAGCATAAGGGTTGCCTGGATTAGTGCAAGGTGCACCACTTGAAAAAGTGTACACTGCCTACTAAGCCAGCCTCCTACAAGTATTGTTCTATTTTTCCCCCCTCTTCTAAATTATAGTATATTTTTTAGATTTTGTATACTTTTACAACTACTCAGAGAGTATTTCAGAGAGTGTACTGTAGAATCAGCATTATTGTGTCCCGATAATGGTATTTAATATGGCAGTGGCACGAATGACACCGCCATAGTAGAAAAGGAAGCCCTTGCTTGTTATTGGGCCATATAGCATTTCAGATTCTTCCTCTGGGGTATTCCTTTAATTGTCAAAACTGGCCATAAGCCCTTAGTGTATGCCTTCACCACAAATGGGTTGGAAAGTATCACACCCTGAATTTCTCACTGGGTGCTAGGTTTTCAGGGTTAAAATTTCAAACTTCAATATGTACCAGGTGCACAAAATGTAGTTGCAGACTACTTATCATGTGCACCTTTAGACATAACCACAACGGAAGAAGAAATCCTAGAGAAGGATGTGGTACTAGAAATAAACATGTCTGGTTTGAAGGAAGGAGAGTGGGCAGAAGCAGACACAGGAAGGGTAGCCCAAAATGTGCCAGAATCTTCCTAGTGATCTAGTCAAGTATTGGGAAGCTAGATTGGAACTATGCATAATCAATTCTGTAGTGTGTCGTGGAGACAAAATCATTCCGCCCGAAGGCATGAGACAAAGGATTGCTAATCTGACCCATGAGAGTCAGTTAGGTCAGAGTCTCACAAAAAGTAAAGTACGTTCTGAGTACTGGTGGCCGGATATTGGCACCATGGTGGAAGAAACAGTGAATAAGTGTTTGAGTTGCAGCAACAGTGATAAGACAATCCATTTAAGGAAGCCACCATTGTCTCCTGTGAGTGTACACAGCAAACCTTGGATGAAGGTGGCTCTGGACATTATTTTCATTGTGCTAGTTGATTACCATTCATGTCGGGTGACTGCTGAGTGTATGCACCAAGTAAGTACATCCACAATAATCCCCTTCAAAAGAGACATATTTTGGAGGTGAGTGTACCACATATGTGATAATCTAAGACAATAGGGTAAAATTCACTTCTGACCAAATGAAGGAGTTTCTTGAGGAGTAGTCTATCAAACATTTCAAAACTGCTCTTTGTTGCCCATGTGCAAATGGACTAGCGGAAATAATGAACAAGAGTGTTTACAAAGGGCTGAAATGTTGTGTGTGCCTGATGATAAAGTATTTCAAAAAACTCTTTGGATGTATCATACAACACCATATAGTGTACCAGGGCTGTCTCCTTTTGCATCTCTTAAGGGGAGGGATCCATGCACTAAAATCACACCCTCATGGGTAAACAGAACAAGTTCTGCAGTGGTGAACAGGCCGGGCATCGCAGAAAGGATATCATCCCATCAATTAAAGTTTAAGAATAGATATGACATAATGAAGGGAGTGAAGAAACCCATCTGTAAAGGGGATTGGGTTTCTGTTGAAATACAAAAGGGAAGGAGGATGTATGGAAGTAGGTTCTCATCACCTGTGAAAATTGACCGAGTTGGTAGGAATGTTGTAACCTTGGAAAAAGGCTGTGAATGGGGAATGAATAAGATTGCAAGGTGCAATCTCCACAGTCTCTCACCGAGAGTACCTATCCCAGACAATATAGAAGATGGCGAAACATTATAGGCACACTGTGAGACAACGTGTAAGAACAAAGTGGCATAAAGATTATTTTATGGAATAAATATGACATGCTGTATTTTTGTGTTTCTTTTAGGCCACTTTGCACTCAGGTAATGAGCATATCATAACTTTAAATATCTTGCATATTGTACTATTTTCTTCATAAGCTATTTCATTTAGGGTTATGTAGATTGTAGCTATTTGTTTTATCTCTTACCAGTGTGTTGACACTTTCAATGCTTTAACCAGGGTGGGTGTTGTAATCAGTATTTCCACCTTCCCTGTGGCACAATCCTTTTTTATCACT
This sequence comes from Triturus cristatus, assembly GCF_964204655.1. Classification (NCBI taxonomy): domain Eukaryota; kingdom Metazoa; phylum Chordata; class Amphibia; order Caudata; family Salamandridae; genus Triturus; species Triturus cristatus. The sequence goes on from NC_140581.1 coordinate 861,813,877, forward strand.
CCTTTCACCCTTCCTTATTGTTGAATAGTTTCCTCCAGAACCTTAACTGTCAGAAACAAACATTCTGCGCTGACTGGAATTGTGATGGCGAATAACGCTACATCTCTATAACGTGTCTGCAGAGTTATTTCTACACCATCCCATCATGTCAAGCTGCCCCAGCATTCAGTATTCCATGTAAAAGAGTTTCTTCTGTTCACCGAGCGAAGACAGCCATCCTTCCTGATGGTAAATCATAGTAGAAGTCAAATACAATTTATGTGTCCCCATTCCCTGGGTAAAATGTCAAATCAAGTAACTAAGGTACGCTTGTCCTATGTTATTTAACTTCTGAGGAAATTCTTGCTTCTCCTTCCTATGGAACGTAGAGTAAAACCCCTGATCCCGAGTAAATGTGATTATCGCAAAAGATAATTCTGTCTCCCAAAGAACACAATATACCTTTCTTAGTCTTCCACACAACCACCCCTTGTTCGGAAAAGTATGTTGGTTTGTTTCCTGGTAAAAACAGGGGCTCAGCACCCATTTGAAACTCTTCCACACTGGGGACACCAATATTCATATAATTATTACTGAATCCTTGATAGCATGTACTTTCCATGTTCCCCAAGTTAGGTATGGAAAAAGTTGTCTTGGTTTGTATAACTCTGGATAAACTGTTTTAATAGCTACCAAGGTGATATGCCACTGTATTCCAAAAATACACAGCTACCGAAGCTGCACTTTGGTGTTGATCACTCCGATATCAACTGAATCCATTTAAGCTCTACCAGGTAATTGGATCCCACCACCACCTGGCTGCTAGGAGGAGAAACATGGCCTGAGATAAACCCCATTTGACTTGTCAAGTAGCACCACAGTAGGACAGGCAAGTGCCATGCTTTATGCAAACTATCACCATCTGGGACCCTGTTTTGCACCCTCACATCTGAACGGAGGCATCACAGTTGTGGTAGTCAGTACTAGGCCCAAAGTGCAGGCTCTGGGCCAGCTACCTAGGTCCAGGTCCAATATGGTTCGATTTGTGTTGCTGAATATGGATTCGGGACATTGTGTAGAGTTGAGTGATAATCCACCCAAGGCTCTACAATGGTCAAAACCACTGCCGGGCATACCCATGCTGGATGAAGGCGAGATTCTGCGCGAGATCAACTACGGAAATAACTTTGTTGACAGGGATTTTAACTCAAATCCACATGTCCTGGTAATTACCGTACTCTTTTCACCCAATACATTTCAGCAGGTTTGACCTGCTGACATTTAATGGGGAAGCCAACTTTATCAACACGCAAGCACAGCTCACAATGGTTAATATGGCCCCAGCAGATTTATGAGCCCCTTGCGCCACTTTTGCGTCACTTTTAACATGAGAAAAGTGACATAAGTGGCGCAAGGGGTTCATAAATCTGCCCCCAGGTTTGCGCAAGGGTGAGAATTATCCAGGGCCTCCGGCCTCTGTGAAGTTAAGTGACTGCTGCAAATTGCTGCTCAAAGTCTACATAAGGACGTCTTTTCTTCTAAAGAGCCTCTTTAACTTCCTCACTCTAGCCCGACTGAAAATTATCAGTGAAGTATTCAGGTCAGAACTGAAAAAGGAATTATTGTTTCTAGAACAAAAAAACAGGCCTAAATAAAAGATTTTTTCCCCCAATCATTTAAAAAATGTTAGGTTTTCGGATAAGAATTCATATTGGTAAATTAATTGTTTCCCCATTTCGCAGAGTGACACGGTGCGGTGCGAAGCTAAACGATTGTCATGGTTTAGTAGAAACCGACATTGATTCAGCCCGTGTTTCTCACACGCCCCATTTCTGTCAGATTGGAAAACGATTACGCTTTTGGGGAAAAATCAATAGATATCAGGAAGCCATTAGACTCGGTGGCTGTGGCTATGTCCTGCATGGGCAAGCACCGTTCGCAGCTGACAGACATGCCCGTGCTGACACAGAGTGATGCTCGGGGAGCCGCGTCTCGTCCGTTCAGGTGGACAGCTTGAGACATCCGGCCGGGTCCTTTTAATATCGCCCCCCACCCCTTGTGCTTCATTCGTGCAGACAGCCCTGTAACTAACCGGACAAGTGATGCTTTGCAACAGACGAGAACACATTCACAAATCACCGCTTTTTCAATCTTCATCCTGCTTAGTGACTGATGTATAACAATTGGCACAAATAAAAATTGATAAACATTTTCACAAGTGTGAGTCACCTTTTTATTGAATACATATTTGCTATAAATGAAAACTATAACTCATTTCAATATAGGATCCTTCTAACTTAAGGGACAAATAAGAAACATCCTTGAAAAAATGTTTTTTTCCCCTTTATGACCTAATCGGCGTCGAATTGCGACAAAAGAACTTAATGTACATTGTTGGTCATTTTTAAATAAAATGCGTTCTCGCATTTAAGCACTTGTCTGCCTAAAATAGGTTTAATTTTTTCCACGATTCTAAATGGGCATCAAATATTTTTGTATAATTTTTAATTAGTAAAACAATCATAATACATGTCGGTTTCATTGAAAAAACACATTGCAGATATATTTTAAGTTAATTAGAAATTGTAAATATCTGTTTTGTTTAATTAGTTGTTCCAATATTAAAAGATGAACAAAGTAAAGGATAACAAATTTTGCAATAAAGAACCAGTGGCATAACACAAAATATTGGGGCCCCATTACAGAATGTGGCAAAGGGCCTCTTAAACTCCTGTACCTCACAGAAATTCGTCGGCTTTAATAGGAATAAGGCCCCCTCAATGGGGAGAACCATTATACGTCATAATAGCACATGTAAAATGAAGAATTCTGAATATATTTTGGAGCAGTGATATTCTAAAGAAAAACAGGTAAAGTGTAACATGATAGAGTTGTTTTTCGATGGACACAGGTGAATTTTAGAGCAATAGGAACAATTTAAGAGTATCTAGAGATTACTTAGCGTCTGCAGATTTGACATTCAGATACAGAAGTGGTCATTAAAAGGTGACCGTCCATTATTATAGTTTCCGAAATGTAGGTTTCTTCCAAATTCAAGCAAATTTCTTTGTGATGAACATAAAGGGACCCGGTATGATGGCGGGCGGAGGCTTCACCGTGGTGCTGGCGGTTGCAGAAAATGCTTTTTCCGCACGCCAGCAGCAGTCCTCACGCCCGCCATATTAGTATGGCCAAACATAGCCCATTTACCGTCTGCCGTGGTGCAACGCGAACTGCCATCAAAGTGTGCCCGCCACCACCGCGGTGTGTGCCAATGGAGTCTCACCGCCATGCTGAATGACGTCCCATCCACTGTACAAATCAAGATGCCCCAAACAGCCAGTCGCACCGCAGCGGAGAAACTGCCCAATCAGAGATGGCGGAAGCACGACAGCGGAGCACGAAACCAGAGTCCCGGTCCCTTCAACCGGTCCCGACCACAATGGACCCAGCTCTACATGTCTTCCTGGTGCTGTACCTGATACACTACCAGCAACTCATGCACCGTCGCGGACGCCGCTGCAGGTACGCAAAGACACAACTCCGCACACAACCACAACACATTTCCCATGTGCAGATATAGGGTTCCTGTTCACACCAGACACCCTGGTGGGGACAGGAACACATCCACAAGTGTACCCAAACATGTCCTACCTGTCACCAAATCACCCCTCCGCATCCAGGTCACCCATCTACTGCGATCTTGAAGTAATGTCCCGGTCACGTCACCGCAGCGGTGAAGATGCAGGAAAACATGCGCACAATGCAGAAGGTAGGGCCAGTGCCAGGCATGGGCAGTCCACAAAGATCACAGGGCCACACCTCCACCCTCCACACACTAGCCCCCCCAACATTGAAGGGACATGCCATGCGCCCCTCCTGTGCTCCCCATGCACAATAACCAGCCAGGTGAATCCACACCCTGCACCACACACCAAACAACTGGGGAAACAGCCACAGCAGGTGTGGCTGCAGAGGAACACACAGCACTGAAGCAAAGGGCCAGGTCAACACACATACCACAACAACATCACACTCATGGCAAGAAAACTGAGTCCAAGCACAAAATGAACACACACCGAGATGATGAACAACCACTCAACTGGACACACAGCCTGCCAAGTCACACAGACATACCCCACACTGACACATAGCCACAGACCACATGTCAGCAGCAATGGAGGACATCAAATAGGAAACCCAAAGTGAGGTGCACACAGATGGAAGGCCAAGGAGCTAACCACCAAGCATGTGTACATCACATGCAAGAGAAGGAACATATAACAACACCCTCAGCCCATCAAATCACACATGGCTGGCACAGTGAGTGAAGGCAAACCACAGTCACCTCAGTGCAAAAACTCAGGGAGACAGCAAGGCAACCCATGTATAGGCACAGGGATGAAAGGAAGGGTATAAAGTCAAACAGTAAACAGGCACACATCTGTATCCAACTACTTGACAGGAGTATGTCAGCAGCACAACACACAGGGCCCATTGTAACACTCCATTACTGTCAAACACAAGTAGGATCCTTCACACATACCCCACCCCCCCAGCATCACACCTGCAGCACACAACACCAGTGTCAAACCCACAGAAGGGTGCCAATAATGTCCAGTCAATACACTGACAAACAATCACACTCCCTGGGGGTATCCACAAACATCACACACAAACACAGGGATGCCTGAACCAATGTTTGCACAAAAACAACAGCCAAACACACAACTCAAAAAAACACACACAGAACTACAGCAAGACCGGACATGACCTGTGCAACAAAACTGTGGAAAGGCAATGGGAGCACAGACAGAACAGGAGTACACAACCTCATCAGTCAGGAACAATGCACAGACAACATATCACAACACAGACAAGAAGTGCATCAACACAAAAGAATCATGGACACAAACTGGGAGAAATGGGCCTACAATGACACACAGACAGACATACCACACCACCCATCAAGTCAACATGGTGTCATAGTGTATCACATGCCTGCACATGCACACGAATGACAAGAGACAGCTCAAATATGAGAGGAGAAAACACCAAGGACGCACCTAAAACAAGCACAGGAACTAGAATAGACCTACGTTCATGTGACAGACACACAAGTAAGGCACACCACACTGGCAACACACATCTGAATGAAACACACCACACCAACAAAACACACACACTGACATGCAAATAGAACGCCACACACAGAGCATCTGTCTTCTGCAAGAGACAAGACAGCCCAAATACTGCACAAAGCCACATCAAACACACAACAGATGCACATGCCAATAAATCACATTGCAAACACAGCAGGACATCAGGGGATGCACACCAGGCAAGGGCAAGGCAACATACACTCACAGCACCGCATGCACACCAAACATACCAGTTCCACACATATGAGTGACACACAATGAACACCCACAACAACAATCAAAACAGCACACAGACAACACCACACTCAGGAAGTTAAGCAGTACCTCAGCAAACACACATACAGCTAACCCAACACCCACAGATTCACAAGTCTGGGACCCCAAAGTGGAAACAACATGACCAGAGGACTGTGCAGCACAAACAGTTAAACTGCATATCAGCAACCATGACTGTAAAACAGTACAAGAAAATCACATATAACCAATTGGGAAAATGTCCTGAGTGGCACATTGCTCCTGTGCACAGATCTGCACCACAAAGCACAGTGTTACACATGAAGTGATGGGGAGGCACACACACAGGCAACCCAAGGGGACAGCTGACATGAAATTGAAGTGCTGTGTACGTTAGCAGTGGACATGGCAGGAGTGTACCACACACAAATAGATGGAGTGCAGACTCACAATGAGTAGGCATCTGAAGTACAGATAGGGTATGGTATGACACCACACTCCACATGCCATATCGGAGGCAATAAATACCCATGTGACAGCAATGCATGAGAAAACACACCCGCAATGTCAGTGTTGCTGAGCAGGTCTGCACAGTGAACACAAACAGTATCAAGACACATGGCTGATCAACAAAACACAACACAGACTTGCCAGTCGCACACTCTGCATACTCATAATTGCCACCAACAACAAGTAGGAGTAAGCCAGAACTGCAAGGACACACCAACACACTGCACAGTGCACAACATACAACTCACACATGTGCACACAATCACAATCACAGGGCTGAACAATCAGACAAACAGGCACTCAACTCCTGGGTGACACATGTGTGTAGTTGACATTGAAGGGGCACACACACATCAACACTCCCGACAAAGTCACCCTCTTCACACTGCACACTTCTTGACCACCCAAGTGTACACATTGAAAGTAACCCATGTGACTAGGATGGCTGCCCATCACAAGATGACCATTCACCAACACTGCGGGCACACATAAAGTAAGATCACACATACATGATTTTCCTGGCCAGCCTGCCTGCAATCCTGTGGATAGAATCCCACTCTGTGCTGGTAGTGCCTCCAAACCTGACATGTGTACAATATAGCTAACATGAACAAAGAATGATAATGATAACAGTATTTAATCTAAAACCACCATCATTGCACCCATAAGCCTCAGAGTCAGGAACAACTGAATTTGAAAGTCCCTGTCACGCCTGTAAAAACTTAAAAAAGTGAGACCAGCCATTGGTAATGTTGAAGTGGCATACAGACCATGTGTCACAGTAAACCATACCCACACAGAAAACACTTTAATCAGTAAGGACACTGACAAAACAGACAACAGGATCAATAGTCTTTATTCACATATTGCACAGATAGGCACCAATATTAGACAAGAGCAAGGCCAGTGGCCAGTCCAATGTGCAGAGTAAGTACATGAGAAGCTGCACAGGCAAGGGGCAAACATCAGTGAACAACAAGGTCAGTGGCCAGTCCAATGTGCCGAGTAAGTACATGAGAAGCTGCACAGGCAAGGGGCAAACATCAGTGAACAACAAGGTCAATGGCCAGTCCGAAGTGCCGAGTAAGTATTAGAGAAGCTGCACAGGCAAGAGGCAAGCATCAGTGAACAACAAGGCCAGTGGCCTGCCGAATGTGCAGAGTAAGTACATGAGAAGCTGCACAGGCAAGGGGCAAACATCAGTGAACAACAAGGCCAGTGGCCAGTCCAATGTGCAGAGTAAGTACATGAGATCCTGCACAGGCGAGTGGCAAACAGCAGTGAACAACAAGGCCAGTGGCCAGTCCAATGTGCAGAGTAAGTACATGAGATCCTGCACAGGCAAGTGGCAAACAGCAGTGAACAACAAGGCCAGTGGCCAGTCCAATGTGCAGAGTAAGTACATGAGAAGCTGCACAGGGAATGTGTGTGACTGTACCCTGCATTGGCCAGCAACACAGTCAGGGGGGCCATTCCCTTCCATGGGATTTCCCAGACTACCCCAATGGAGACGATACCTGAAGCCCACGAATGCAATGTCAATGCCCATTACTCAAATTACATTAGGAAGTACAGGTAGGGCAAATGCATGACAGCTGCACCCAACACAGAGGCCACTTACAAGTCACTGCATCACACTGCCAACATGACATAGCCCAGCGCTGGCCCAAGCTGTGAACACATGCAGCCACTCACAGCCAAAGTCACCCTTCCAAGAATACTCACCCCTAGCTTGCTGCTGATGCTCCTTCAAAAGTGCATCCAGCTCAGTCTGTGTCACAGCCAAGGTGCGGGCCATTAGTGGTGTCATGCTCCGCTGCACCAACCTGCCAGTCCGAGGGAGCAGCCCCAGCGTTACCTCCGCCACGTTCTTGCTCAGCCGGCAGATGTCATCCCACCTCTTGTGACAGTGTGTGCGCCGTCGGTTTGAGCCACCCAGAGCCTGCACCTTGCATGCAATGGCCCTCCACATGGCCTTACGCTGGTGGACTTTGAGCTGCAGGCATGGGAGACAAGAGGGGGAAAAATCAGTGACACGGTGTTATGTACCAATATCTCTCAGTACAGGAGCATGATACAAACTCATCCCAAATTCACAGATATGTCTAACAGAGACAAGAATGCATCTCACATGGAACATCAGCATGGGAGAATCACACGTAAATGCATGCAGGTGTGAGGGTGGACACAGTACCTGCCCATCTCATACACATGCAGGATGCCAGCACTGAAAGCTATGTGTAGTCTGCCCACATCTACTGTCCATTTTTAGGTTGAGCAAGACATACATTACATATCAATATATGTTTGGGGGTAGACTCACTGGGCCCGATTCACAGAGCAAACTTAAGACAAAATCCTAAACTTAGTACCATTTTGGTATTCACAGAATGCACTTACTACTTCTGGTATTCACAGAATGAACTTACTACTTTTGCGATTCACAGAATAAACTTACTACTTTTGCTATTCACAGAATGGATTTAAGACTACTAACTTTACGTCCGCACTCGGGCCGGAAATTCCAGCCCGGAGGCGGAGCTTCCGGCCCGGAGGCGGAGCTTCTGGCCCGGAGGCGGGGCTTCCGGGCCGGAGGTGGGGATTCCGGCCAGTGGCGGAGATTTAAACTCTCCACCTCTGGGCCGGAAGCTCTGCCTCCGGCCCGGAAGCCCCGCCTCCGGGCCGGAAGCTCCGCCTCCGGGCCGGAAGCTCCGCCTCCGGGCCGGAATTTCCGGCCCGAGTGCGGACGTAAAGTTAGTAGTCTTAAATCCATTCTGTGAATAGCAAAAGTAGTAAGTTTATTCTGTCAATCGCAAAAGTAGTAAGTTCATTCTGTGAATACCAGAAGTAGTAAGTGCATTCTGGGAATACTAAAATGGTACTAAGTTTAGGATTTTGTCTTAAGTTTGTTCTGTGAATCGGGCCCTGCGTGTCCAACACTGCGCAGCCCTCAATGTCCTTGCCCTGTAAATGGCTCACTGTGTCATGGATGTCACATTGAGGGACATGATCTTGCAAACCCACACCCTTCTCACATGGCCTGTCGTGTGCAATCCACAGGGCTGAGATGGCTCATTGATGGAGAGTCCCCCAAAAACACACATGTAGCACTCTGTACATTCAGTGATGTGTCCTTGTCAGATTGGGCGGTGACTGTGGAGGCCAGGTGGGCTCACACAGAGGTCCAACCTGGGTCATCAGAAATGTCTCATGAAGGGACAATTTGAGAGTGGAAACAGTGCCTATACATGCGAGTCTGTACACATGCTGGTGGAAATGGAGGGTGCTGCATACGATAGTAAGGCAATCTGCTGTGTCATAGGTGAATGCCCACCAAGAGTGTCACCCTTGGGTAATGAAGTCCTGAGCATAGTGCTGAACTGGAGATGATGTACAATTTTGAGCCAGACACAATTCCATCACAACCCTCTGGACGACAACCCCAGCTAAGGCCCCAGATGGGCCTGTGAAGGACATCAGGGACCCACACAGCCATTCACACAAGCAATCACTGCCCTGACTCCTGCATTACCAACTTGCTGTGTCACTGTTTAGCTTACAAGACAATACATGTCCCTCTTGATGTGCCGGCAGGGAAACGTGTGAAATAGACTACCCACCCCTTTCCCCTGGATACAGCTTGATAGGCAGTGCATGACACAACCCCACACTCTCAGGCACATACTGCAGCAGATCAACTTCATGTGTACCCCCCCCCCCCCTGCACTCTCACTCCCACTCTGGAAGACTTACCACGACATTTGGAGCACCATATAGCCTCGGATACTGTGTGAGCACCTCGTCCACCAGGACCTCCAGCTCCTCGGTGGTGAAGGGACTGGCACGGATCTTCTCAGTCCTCGCCATCACTGTGGCCAGGAGACGGCAGCAACAGCAGTTGGTGGTGAGAAGTGGCAGGCAGCAGGCCCTGGAGACAGCAGCATCAGTTGGTTTTGAGGGGTGGCAGGCAGCAGGCCCTGGAGTCAGCAGCAGCAGCAGTTGGTGGTGAGGGGTGGCAGCCAGCAGGCCCTGGAGTCAGCAGCAGCAGCAGTTGGTGTTGAGGTGTGGCAGGCAGCAGGCCTTGGAGACAGCAGCTGCAGCAGTTGGTGTTGAGGGGTGGCAGGCAGCAGGCCCTGGAGTCAACAGCAGCAGCAGTTGGTGTTGAGGGGTGGCAGGCAGTAGGCCCTGGTGTCAGCAGTAGCAGCAGTTGGTGGTGAGGGGTGGCAGGCAGCAGGCCCTGCAGACAGCAGCAGTTGGTGTTGAGGGGTGGTAGGCAGCATGCTCTGTGAGGTGTGGCAATGTGAGGCTCTTTCCCACACATATATAGCCCCCTGGGGTAGTTTCTGTGGTTCTAAGCTGCTGCAATTGGTGTTCCAGGTCAGCCTTTTCCAAATGCATCCAATGACCGGCTCCGCGGTGGCGGAGCACGCCTACCGCGATTTTCAAAACTTGCATTGTGCTACCGCGATTGCGGTTCCCATTGGCTGTAAGGGTGTCAGAGTCAAGAAAACGTTGGCCTGAGGTGCTTGCACAGGAACAGAGATGCTAGTTTCCAACTCCCGCTACAAGGCAACCAGAGTTCCAGTAATATTCACCTGGACTCCGCACTACCCTGCAGGGGGAAGGGGGAAGTGGATAAAATAATAAACCAAGAAGAGACTGGTCCTGAAACTCCGGCTCTTCACTATTCTTCTCCGCTTCTTCTTAGCGTTGTTGTCAGCTCTTGTTAGTGAGAACCTTAAACAAGAAGACAACACAATGACTTCCTTGCTCCCTTCTGCTTCTAAACTCTCTCTCTCTCTCCCTTCGTGTTTTCACCTACCCTGGGTTTCAAGCTCTGTGCCCCTCTTCTGTATGTCTGTCTTGTTGTGTAGTGTAATTTTTTTCCATTCTTTTTCTGCGATTCTGGATGCTTCCTTCCCACTCTTTTCTCTACAAAACAACCTTCTATTAATTCTTTCTCATTATCTTTTTCTCCTTTTGAATATTATTTTAACTAGAAATTTATTATTCTGGGCTTACTTCTAGAGTGGTTATTTCTAGCTGTCCTCTTCTTCCATGTATTCTTCTTGTAGTGTCATTCTTTACTCTATACTATTCTTGCGCTAAACATGTATATCTCTTGCTTTTCCTTCTCTCTAGTTTCCTAGTTCAGGAGAACTGAGGTGAGTATATTTATTATATTGTTTATTCCTACTCTCTATATTTACACGTCTGTTTATTTCCTCAGGGCGTCTTACTGATGACTTGAATAATCAGGTACGTCGTCTATGCATTCTCTTCTGCCATATACTTTTACATTCTGACTCCCATGCCCCTCAAAAGTACTTAGCTTCGGTCTTCTTGTTCTGTCACAGGATGGCGCCAAAGACCTCCGACTATCTGCTCGAGGACCCCGAAGATGCTTCGGAAAATCTCACAAAGGTAAGAGTGAATTCTTCGTCTTTTCTGTCTCTGTGAAACTTCGGAATTCTCTTCCGTAATACTCTCGGAATCGTGTAGGGTTCTGACTTTGGAAAACTATTTAGTTGCTCTGACGCTCTTAACTAACTCTTCTGGTGCTCTCTCTATTTTTACTCAGGAACTCTAACTTCGAACGGCTCTCTCTCTGAATTACCTCAGTGAAGTGCGCATTCCTCTTGGAGCGCGCGCCTCACCTAACCTCGGAACACCTGTGGGGAGAAAGACTAGACTGCCGCTATGCTTCCAGCGCGGCCGCCATCTTGGAATTCCTCTTTCTATTTAATTCTGTCCATGAATTGTTCTTTGCCCATCGATTCAGTTTTGGGCGGCAGAAAGACCCCAACGTTGCCCCCATTATCTTTGTCCTCCGGAGGCCTGACAGTACCCCCCAACAAAGGAGGTCCTCTCATTCCTGGTTTGGTTGGGAATCTTTGATGAAATGATTTCACCAATCTAGGAGCGTGAACATCTGATTCTAGTTCCCAAGACCGCTCCTCAGGCCCATAGCCCCTCCAGTCTATCAAGTAGTATAGCTTTCCCTTTACCACTTTGGAATCCAGAATTTCTTTCACTTCATACTCTACCCCTGATTCTAACTGAATGGGTTTTGGTGTCAATTCACTGCGTAAGCCTGCTGATGCCTTTTTTAACAAAGAAACATGAAAAACGGGATGAATCTTCAACTTAGGAGGTAATTTTAACTGGTAGTTAACTGGTGAGGTTTTCTCTTCAATCAGATATGGTCCTATGAATCTGGGCTGAAATTTCCTGTTTCCTTTCAGTCTAAGGTTCTTTGTGCTTAACCAGACTCTATCTCCTTTTTCTAGGGAAGGACCCTCTCGTCTCTTTTTATCTGCATGTTGTTTGTATTTCTGTTTTGCCTGTTCTAAATTTTGTTTAGCAGTTTGATGGACTTGATCCAGATGGGACACCAAATCTTTTACTGCTGGAACTGAAATATCCGTTTGCCTAATAGTTGCATTTGGGTGTCTTCCATAATTTAAATAAAATGGGGAATAGCCTGTCGAGACATTTTTGGCGTTGTTATGTGCGAACTCTGCCGCCCATAACAACTCTGACCACTCTCCTTCTTGCTTCAGAAGGAACAACCTCAAATACTGCTCTAACTCCTGATTCGCTCTCTCTGTTTGCCCGTCTGTCTCTGGATGATAGCTAGTTGAGTACTTGGCTTCCATTCCCAAACCACCCACAAAGGCCTTCCAAAAATGAGATACAAATTGTGTTCCCCTATCTGAAATAATGACTTTAGGGACCCCATGTATTTTTACAATTTGTGTACTACAGTGGATGGCTAACTGTTTGGCTGTAGGAATTCCCTTCAGGGCCATAAAGTGTGCCATCTTAGAAAATGCATCTACGAACACTAGAATAGTGTTATAACCCAAACTTGAAGGTAAATCCACTATTAAATCTAATTTAACCGTATGCCATGGATATGGTGGAGTGGGTAGAGGTTGCAACAACCCCTTGGGGGCCTGCCGTTCCGATTTTCCCTGTGCGCAGATCTCACAAGTTCTAACGTACTCCTCTATGTCTCTGGTCATATGTGGCCACCAATAATGTCTCTTGATTAACTCTTCTGTCTTTGTTTCTCCTTTGTGTCCTGCCAAAAGATTGTCGTGACATTCAGTCATCACCTGATTCCGTAACTCCTGAGTTGGCAAGTACAGAGCTTCCTTAAAATAAGGCAACTGTTGCTGAACTTTTCTTCCTTCGTCTTCCTCTACCCATTCCTGTATTTCCTCTGGGCTAATTTGTTTGAGGATCTGCTCCTTTAAATCAGAAGTTATCGTAGCTCCAATAATTTTTTCACCCGGGATTATAGTTTGATCTTTGATTTGATTCTTCTGGTCATTTGTTCCCAATCTGGATAGAGCGTCAGCTTTCCCATTCTGGGCTCCTGGCCTATAGGTAATCACGAAATCGTAGTCCGCGAAGTACAATGACCAACGGAGTTGTCTTGGCATTAGTTTTCGGGCAGACTTCAAAAACTTCAAATTTCTGTGGTCGGTGAAGACTGTCACTTGATGATGAGCCCCCATGAGATAGTGTCGCCACTCTTTAAACGCATCCTTGATTGCCAGTAACTCTTTCTCTGTTATGATGTAATTTATCTCTGCAGATGTTAGTTTTCGTGATCTTTAGGCGAATGGATGTAATTGACCTGTTACCTTATGCCATTGGGATAATACCCCTCCTACTGCCAGATCTGAAGCGTCCGTTTCCACGTAAAAAGGTTCAGTAGGGTCCGCGTGTAGGAGTATCGGTGCGGTAGTGAAGTCTTTTTTTAGGAGTTGAAAGGCCCTTTCTGTTTCTTCCGTCCATTCAAAACGCACTCCTTTTCTCAGTAGACGCGTCAGGGGTAATATTTTTCGTGAAAATTCGCTTATAAATCTTCGATAGAAGTTCGCGAACCCGATGAAACTCTGGACTTCTTTGACACACTCCGGGGATTTCCAATCTACCACGGCCTTCACCTTCTGCTCGTCCCTCTTCATTCCAGCCGGAGATAGAACAAAACCCAAATATTCCACTTGGGAAACCCCGAATGCACACTTCTCCAATTTTACAAATAGTTTGTTTTCTCTAAGCTTCTGTAGCACTCCTCTTACTTGTTCTTGGTGTCGACTAGTGTCTGACGAGTAGATTAAAATATCGTCGATGTACACTATTGCACATTGATCAATATACTCACTAAGAACATTGTTGATGAAATGCTGGAAGGCAGCCGGGGAGTTGCACAGACCGTAAGGCATAACTTGATATTCAAACAGCCCAAATCGAGTCCTGAAGGCCGTCTTCCATTCATCCCCCTCGCGTATCCTCACAAGATGGTAGGCTCCTCTGAGATCTAGTTTTGTATAGATCCGCACATCCTTCAACTGATCCAATAAAACAGAAATTAGTGGTAGTGGGTATCGGTTCTTTTTGGTGATCTTATTGATTGCACGATAGTCTATACAGGTTCTGAGATCTCCCTCCTGTTTCTTTGGCACGAAGAAAAGAGGCGAAGATACGGGTGACTGGGATGGACGGATGAATCCATTCGCCAGATATTTATCCAAGTATTCCTTCAAGTGATGATGTTCTTTTTCTGTCAAGGCGTCTACCCGGCTGCAGGGGAGATTAGAACCTGGCTCCAAATCTATTTTACAATCATAAACCCGGTGGGGTGGCAATTGTTCTGCTTCTGTTTCGTTAAAAACGTCGGCAAAATCTTCATATTCCGATGGAATCTCCTGGGAGTCTATCGCACAGACAGTCATTTCCATCATCTCCACTGCGCACAAGGCCTGAGCTGGATTACACTCTCTGGTTCCCTTTTTTTTTTCAAAACATTTTTTTCGACAATATTCTGAATCCATCTCTATGGTTCTTGTGCTCCAGTTTATTGTTGGATTGTGATCTGTGAGCCATGGAAGGCCCAGGATCAGTTGGAACTGTGGTGCGTCAATTAGATTGAATTGAATGGCTTCTTCGTGTCCATCACAGTGGATCAATTGTACCTGTTCGGTATGACTCACTATTGGTCCAGATGAGAGATTCGTCCCGTCTACTGCCCGAACCGGTTCACTTTTGGTTTTCAAGATAGCTCGTAACCCCACCTTGGCAGCAAATTTTATATCACAAAAGTTTCCGGTGGCTCCGGAATCTATCATTACGGAAACTTCTGTCAACGTTTCTTGCCGGAACTTAAGTACCATGGATAAAATTAGATGTGGGGCTGACGACTGTAGAGTGTTAGCCACTTGATGTTCTTTTGGAGTTGACTTCCTATTAGCATCCACCGGTCCAACTCCCACTACAGGTGGTGCTGCGAGTTTTCCTTCGGCTTAAAGGGGGTCTTCGGTTTTCTTGGACAACCCCTAACAAAATGCCCACTGGAGCCACAATACATACATAGATTTCCTGCCCTTCTTTTGTCTTTCTCTTCTTTGGTTAAGGGACCTCTTATCGTTCCAATTTGCATGGGTTCCAAATTCATTTGTCCCTCCACAGCCTTGTTCCCTTCTGGCCGGACCCGGTCAAATCTTGGAGCTATTGGCCTGTAGTCCTTCCTTTTTTCTCCTCTTCTCTCTCCTTGACGAAAGTCTATTTCCAAGACCAGGTCCACTAATTCTGAGATTCCTGTGGGCCTATTTGGTATTTGTGCCAACACATCTTTAAGTTCGTCTCTTAAGCCTCTATAGAAAACTGCGGCTCTTTTACTTTCTGGCCAGTCTGTTTCCACGACTAATTTATTGAATTGGGCCAGATAAGCTACTAGATCTCGATTTCCCTGTCTCAGGTCCATTAATTCATTGTCCACTGCTTGAGATATTCTTCGCCTGTCGAAAATTCGAAGGAATTCTTGCTTGAAGTTTTCATAGTTTTGTAACAGAGGATCATCCCGGGAGACCAGAGGCATTGACCAGGACGCTGCATCTCCACTCAAGTACGATAAAACAAAGGCCACCCTAGACTGCGCATCAGGGAAAATGGATGGGCGGCACATGAAATGCAAAGAGCACTGCGTGATGAATAGCTGTGCCTTTTGTGGGTCCCCACTAAAACGCTCAGGAGGAGCCAACGGTATGACTGGGGACAATGAATGGATTACTTGTGTAGTTATTCTATTTGGGTCTTCAGTAGATGGACCTGACGCGTCCCCCCCTGAGCCGAATGGTTGCTTGACTCGTTGAACTAACTCTGCAGTCTCTTTTCTCGAGTTCATCACCTCCTGCCTCAAGTTTTGGTTTTCCTCCCTTACTGCCACTAACTCCTTTTGAATGGTCTCTAACACTACCCCCAAAGTCTGTAAGTTTATTCCTTCAGCCATCTCTGTCCGGGTGCAAGTATACCACTTGGGCACTTCACTCTGTCAGAGTCAAGAAAACGTTGGCCTGAAGTGCTTGCACAGGAACAGAGATGCTAGTTTCCAACTCCCGCTACAAGGCAACCAGAGTTCCAGTAATATTCACCTGGACTCCGCACTACCCTGCAGGGGGAAGGGGGAAGTGGATAAAATAATAAACCAAGAAGAGACTGGTCCTGAAACTCCGGCTCTTCACTATTCTTCTCCGCTTCTTCTTAGCGTTGTTGTCAGCTCTTGTTAGTGAGAACCTTAAACAAGAAGACGACACAATGACTTCCTTGCTCCCTTCTGCTTCTAAACTCTCTCTCTCTCTCCCTTCGTGTTTTCACCTACCCTGGGTTTCAAGCTCTGTGCCCCTCTTCTGTATGTCTGTCTTGTTGTGTAGTGTAATTTCTTTCCATTCTTTTTCTGCGATTCTGGATGCTTCCTTCCCACTCTTTTCTCTACAAAACAACCTTCTATTAATTCTTTCTCATTATCTTTTTCTCCTTTTGAATATTATTTTAACTAGAAATTTATTATTTTGGGCTTACTTCTAGAGTGGTTATTTCTAGCTGTCCTCTTCTTCCATGTATTCTTCTTGTAGTGTCATTCTTTACTCTATACTGTTCTTGCGCTAAACTTGTATATCTCTTGCTTTTCCTTCTCTCTAGTTTCCTAGTTCAGGAGAACTGAGGTGAGTATATTTATTATATTGTTTATTCCTACTCTCTACATTTACACGTCTGTTTATTTCCTCAGGGTGTCTTACTGATGACTTGAATAAACAGGTACGTCGTCTATGCATTCTCTTCTGTCATATACTTTTACATTCTGACTCCCATGCCCCTCAAAAGTACTTAGCTTCGGTCTTCTTGTTCTGTCACAGGATGGCGCCAAAGACCTCCGACTATCTGCTCGAGGACCCCGAAGATGCTTCGGAAAATCTCACGAAGGTAAGAGTGAATTCTTCGTCTTTTCTGTCTCTGTGAAACTTCGGAATTCTCTTCCGTAATACTCTCGGAATCGTGTAGAGTTCTGACTTTGGAAAACTATTTAGTTGCTCTGACGCTATTAACTAACTCTTCTGGTGCTCTCTCTATTTTTACTCAGGAACTCTAACTTCGAACGGCTCTCTCTCTGAATTACCTCAGTGAAGTGCGCATTCCTCTTGGAGCGCGCGCCTCACCTAACCTCGGAACACCTGTGGGGAGAAAGACTAGACTGCCGCTATGCTTCCAGCGCGGCCGCCATCTTGGAATTCCTCTTTCTATTTAATTCTGTCCATGAATTGTTCTTTGCCCATCGATTCAGTCTTGGGCGGCAGAAAGACCCCAACGTTGCCCCCATTATCGCCTCTTTGTCCTCCGGAGGCCTGACAAAGGGCATGGTCCATGGCGGTGATACACCGCAGGTGCCAGGCGGTAGCTACCGCGATATGTGTGCCATACATTACAATTAGGGCTCCTGGTTTTATGGTATTTATTTTTTTGACATTTCCGTCTGTATTTATCCACATTTATTTTTTGCTAATTTTATCTGTATTTATCCATAATTATTTTGGGTGTTTTGGAGAAATGAACCTGAAATTAGTATATTCCTACATTTATTTAACCAATAAACATGCAGTCATGCTTGAATGCATGTCAGGTTTCAATACTGTGAACATCCGCATAAGATAAATCAATGCACTTGTATGACAATATATGCAAATTTCAGTATCAACCTTTGCATATCTACTGCGGTTAAATCCTCTTTGCTAAAATTCCTTTCTTTTTTAACCCCCATACCTATCACTCCACACAGCTATTTGCCTGGTAGACAGTATTTAGAGTTACTCAAAAAGCAACCCAATTTCCGTTTTAATCCATATTTAAAAATAAATACAGGCAAGAAAATAAATGTTTTCAGTCTGTATTTATCTGTAAAAATCAGTAAAAACGGAAATTAGGGAGCCTTAATTACAATGTATGACCGTGATTTGGGTGGCGGAGCATGCCAGCCACCATTTGACCATGTGTATATGCCTATCACTACCGCGATTATGTCTTGGGCATTGGCGGTGACACACCGCAGGGGCCAGGCGGTAGCTACCGCAATATGTGTGCCATACATTACAGTGTATGACCGTGATTTGGGTGGCATAGCATGCCAACCATCTTTGACCATGTGCATATGCCTATCACTACCGTGATTGTGTCTTGGGCATTGGCGATGACACACCGCCGGGGCCAGGCGGCAGCTACCGTGATATGTGTGCCATACATTACAATGTATTACTGTGATTTGGGTGGCGGAGCATGCTAACCGCCATTTGACCATTTGTATATGCCTATCACTACCGCGATTGTGTCTTGGGCATTGGCGGTGACACACCGCAGGGGCCAGGTGGTAGCTGCCGCGATATGTGTGCCATATATTACAATGTATGACCGTGATTTGGGTGGCAGAGCATGCCAACCGCCATTTGACCATGTGTATATGCCTATCACTAAGGCGATTGTGTCTTGGGCATTGGCGGTGACACACCGAAGGGGCCAGGTGGTAGCTGCCGCGATATGTGTGCCATACATTACAATGTATGACCGTGATTTGGGTGGCGGAGCATGCCAACCGCCATTTGACCATGTGTATATGCCTATCACTACTGCGATTGTGTCTTGGGCATTGGCAGTGACACACCGTAGGGGCCAGGTGGTAGCTACCGCGATATGTGTGCCATACATAAAATTACAATGTTTGACCATGATTTGCGTGGCGGAGCACTTTGACAGCACCTATGGACACGTGTGAAAGGCCAATGTGCAGTTCTCAACAGTGCACAGTGGCCACATGATCAATGGCACATGATTGTGCACACAATGGCAATGTCACATTTACCTCACAGCTGACTACACATGACATGTTTGTGTTTATGCTTTGGAACATTGACATGTGTACTCCCTCACATGTCACTTGTGATAATGCTGGGCATGTCTTCAGAACAGTGTTGTGATGGACCCTCCAATGGGTACACATGGCAATGTGTGTAAGTGCTGAGCAACTCACCGTGATGATTGTCTTACTGAACAAAGTGCTGATTCGAGTGTCTACTTTTTCTGGCTCATGCACTTACCTGTTTTTCTCGCACAGACTGTGCTCATTGTGTTGTTGATGTGTGCCCTGTTTGACATACGCCTGAGGGTGTGGCAGGTACTGCAGCTAGGTATGAGACAGTCGTGTTGCTGTTTCACACATATGCTGTGTGAGATACTCTCAGGGCTGCTCATGCAAGATGCAGCCATATCCCTTTGGGCATTCTCATAGTCTGATATTGTTTTGGAGGTACTTCCTGTGTGAAAGGTGGACAAGTGTACGAGTAGTGTAGCTGAAGGTGTCCCTACATGTAAGGTGTGCTGTAAGCTCAACTGTGATGCTAGTCATTGTTGCCGTTGTGTCAGTCAAAACGTAAGATGTCAGACACATCTCCTGGTGGGTTGCATTGACATGTGCCCTCTCTCATCTCACCTAGGAAGAGACCAAATCTGCATCGTCCCTTCAGAGTGCTGGCAGACATGGAGGATGAGGATGTCATACGGAAATTCCATCTGGATAGAGACACCCTCAAAGACTATGTGCTACGTTGGAGCCCCACCTGCAGCCTCGCAGGACATATCCTGGTGTTTTCACACCAACGTCTAAGGTGATGGTGGCCCTGCATTTATTTGCTTCTGGATCTTTCCAGAACATGGTGTCCAGCGCAGGTGAGATGTTGCAACCTATGTTCAGCATGGTGCTGCGTGATGTCCTGTCCGGTATGATGATCTACAAGGAAAGATATATCCATTTCCCCGGGGGCGTGAATTGCGTGAATTGGCGGGTGTTAAGGGCGATTTTTATGCCCTTGGACACATCCCCCATGTTGTTGGTGCCATTGATTGCACACATGTTGGGCTGGTTCCACCACAGGCATGTGAGCACATCTACAGGAATCGCAAACATTTCCACTCCATAAATGTGCAAGTGGAGCGCTAGTGATCATCTTGCACGTGTGTGCCAAATTTCCGGGCTCGGCTCATGACTCATACATCATATGTTAACAGCATTGTACCACAGCTGATGGCTAATCTGCTACCGGAGCGTGCATGGATTGTGGGTGAGTATACAGAGTCAATTAGCGTGCTGTGTGTGTGTGACATGATGTCCTCTGTCACAGTAACATTACAAGGTTTCTCTGTGTTTCTCACACCTAGGTGACTCTACATGTCCCAATCGTCCTTGGTTGCTGAGCCCACTACGGAATCCCAAGACACCAGCTGAAGACTGCTACAATGATGCCCATGGGAGGACACGTCATGTGGTGGAGCGTACTTTTGGTCTCCTGAAGTCACAATTTCGCTGCCTGGACAAGACCGGAGGTGCACTGATGTACTCGCCCATGAAGGTGTGTCAGATTGTAGTTGCATGCTGCATGCTCCACAACCTGGCCATTCGCAAGGAGATCCCCTGCTTCTGGATGCTGATGAGCAGCCAAGGCCCCGTCTACAAACCAACCCGTGTCCAATAACAAGGATAGTGGAGAGGAGGAAGGTGTCGGCCTGCGTCAACAGCTCATCAACCGCTACTTCACTTGAAGGTGAGTGACGATTAACCCTGGGCGCGACACTACGCTTCGCCCACGTAGTGTACGTAGCGCTGCCTGCTTCGCAGTTTTCGAAGTAGGCGAAGCAGGCAGCGCCTACGCACACTACGTGGGCGAAGCGTAGCTGCCTGCCGCCCACCACCCGCCTCCCGCCCGCCGTACTTTTAAAAGAAAAAATTAATTTGTAATAAAGGAAATTAGGCACTTACCTGACGCGCGGCGTCTCCCGGGGCTCCCTCTTCCTGTTTTTCAATTTTCCTGACTAATGCGCATGCGCGGACGCCCGCGCATGCGCATTTCTCGCAAGAAATGCGCATGCGCGGGCGTCCGCGCATGCGCATTAGTCAGGAAAATTGAAAAACAGGAAGAGGGAGCCCCGGGAGACGCTGCGCGTCAGGTAAGTTCCTTTAATTTGCTTTATTACAAATTAATTTAATCTTTTAAAAGTAGGGTGGGTGGGTGGCGGGTGGCGCGTAGTGGGGCTACGCGAAGCGCGTAGTGTGCGTAGATTTGGGCACACTACGTGCTGCTTCACGTAGCCCCACTACGCCCACTACGCCCACCCTTAGTGACGATGTACAACGGACCCACTGTCTGATGATGTCGCTGTTGTTGGCAAGGTGTATGTGAGCTTTGTGACTGCAGCCGGTTGTTGACTTAGTGGTGGCTGACAATGTTTCTGGAACAGGGTAGTTTGGCATATCTACAGGATGTGTATGTTGGCACTGTTGCTCATTGTGATGTGTGCATGATGGAGTAGCTTGATGGTAAGTGTTGTGTGATGTCTGTGATGCCAACCCCTGACTAGTGAATCTTGTTCTGTTGTGTTTTCCTAGGTCCCTTCAGCCTCTCCTTGCCTACATACATTCCATACTCCTGGTACATTGTAATCATGGCGAAGACTGCACATCCTGGAATAAACACGGAGCAGAAACAACGACATGTGTGTAAGGAGTATTTATTTACAATGGTGAAATGTGAGGGGGGTGAATATTTAAATTGAGGTGACTAGTGAAGCAGTGAGTTGACAGTTAGGGTAAATGAGAGAATCAAGTAGTCCCCTGTTAGAAAACCCCGGGCAACCGGGGTTTAGCAGTCACCCGGTACTTTCCAGCATAAGGGGTAGCTTGGCTCGAGCGGTCAGGGGTCAGGCACCGTGCTAAGCGTACGTCACACCCTCACAATAACCATGCGTTCATCCGTTCCAAAAACGACACTACACCGTAAAAATTATGAAAGAATCTCTTTGTGTTTATCTTAATTTGCTCATAGTTGCAGGGTTATGTCACAAATACAATACAAAAGGATTTTCTTCAGAAATAGCAGGTCAATTAAATAATAACACTTTACAGGTGCAATAAATAGGTTTAGGTCATAAATACACAAGGAATAAATAGAGGTGCGATAAATACATAGGGCAAATAAATACTGTCAGACGATAAATACCAGGCAGGAATAAATACAGTCAGACAATAAATAACAGGCAGGAATAAATACAGTCAGACAATTGCAAATCAGATCACATTTATGAGGTAGATTGATTTTACCATGCCCAAATACAGCTTGTGGTCACTGGGGTGGCCTGGGGATGTCCCACCTAGAGTGGTCAAGGCTGGGGCCTAAGCTGAGGTAAAATGAGGGAACTCTAAGGTTCTGGCTCACCAACTACACAGTTCCTCACACAGGTCCCTGCGCCAGTCTCAGTTCACCCCCCTAGCACCTAGAATGTTCTTAACACCCCACTAGCCCCTAGAATGGTCTTTTAGGGCTTCACAGGGCCTCAGATGCCCTTTCTACCACTTACTGCCCTTTTCTCGGTGTTCGGCTCCACTCGGCGCCGGGTCGACGTCGATGGGCGGCTCCGGTTCGATGACGAGTCGATCGGTTCCGCTTGACGCCGTGTCGATGCCGTTGGCCGGTTCCGGTTCGATGTCGCTGGGCGGCCTCAGTTCGATGTCGGGTCGATCCGCTTTACCTGACGCCGGGTCGATGCCGTGAGGCGGCTCCGGATTGATGACGTTGGGCGGCCTCGGCTCGATGTCGGGTTCCGGCGTCACAGGGTCACGGTCTCCCCGCTTCCGGGCGACTCCGGAGTGCGACCTCCACTCCCGACCTCCGTCGGCTCCACTCCGGGTTCCGGCGACTCCGGAGTGCGATCTCCACTCCCGACCTCCTGCGCGCTTCGCCTCGACCTCAGGCGACTCCGGAGTGCGATCTCCACTCCCGATCTCCTGCGCGCTTCGCCTCGACCTCAGGCGACTCCGGAGTGCGATCTCCACTCCCGACCTCCTGCGCGCTTCACTTCAGCTTCCGGCGACTACGGAGGGCGGACTTCACTCCCCCGTTGACGCCTCACCTCGACCTCAGGTGACTTCTACTTGACCTCCGGTGTCTCTCCACGACCTCCGTCGGCGCCCTCACTCGACCTCTAGCAGCTCCGGGTACGACGTCTGCCTTCTGTCAGCGCCGCTTCTCCACCTCGGGCTCCAGGTCTCCAGGCTTCTCGACGTTGGGTCTCCAGGAGGATTCCACCAAACAGGTCAGGAACTTGCTGTTCTTCTCCTTTAAGGCCTGTTCCGGCTGTTCAGGTCCTTAAGATGATTTTCTGGTCTTTATCCCACACAGGGCACTAGGCTGGGCTTGGTCAGTAGGGACTAGCATCAAGGGTGGGTTTCTGAACCCCACTCCAAGCACTGGTTTCCACCCCTGCTGCCTCACTCCTTCCTCCTTCTGAATCTCTGTCCTCTCTCTTCACTAGTCAGGTGCCAACTGCCAATTCCAACTGCCAACTCTGAGCTGGCTTCCCAACATTCCAAACCTGCCTCACACTGTCACAGGGTTCTAGAATGTTCTGGAAGGTACTAGTAGGTTCCAGTGATGTCACAGGTGACAATGGGTGGCCACCATTTCAGGCAGAAGTTCCAGGGGTAGGGAAAATGGCTCCCTGACACTGCATCAACACTAAAAAGTCTGGTGGTTCCCAAAAAGGAAAAATCTTAACAGGGTTTGAGGCAAAAGTGGGACAAAATAAATAATGATGAGGAGGGACCACCCAAAGGGCTGACAGGTCTAACACGCGTCCCCCCCAGCTGAAAGTGGGGAGAGCTACCCAACCCCTTGGGAGTTCTCATCACTAAGGCGGAAATACCTTGAGAGACCGTCTGCATTGGCGTGGTCCACTCCAGGCCGATGTTCCACCTGAAAGTCCATTCCCTGTAGGGAGATAGACCACCTTAGCAGCTTGGGATTCTCCCCCTTCATCTGCATCAGCCAACGAAGGGGTCTGTGGTGGGTCTGAACCAGGAAGTGCGAGCCAAACAGGTATGGCCGCAACTTCTTCAGAGCCCATACCACTGCAAAGGCTTCACGCTCTATTGCACTCCACTTCTGTTCCCTGGGAAGTAGTCTCCGGGATAGGAAGACCACGGGTTGATCCAGACCCTCTTCATTGAGTTGCGATAACACTGCCCCAATGCCATGTTCCGATGCATCTGTCTGGACAATGAACTCCTTGGAAAAATCTGGGGCCCTTAAGACCGGGGCCTTGCACATGGCTTGCTTCAGTCTCACAAAGGCCTGCTGGCAAGCCTCCGTCCAGACTACCCGTGGAGGTTGTTTCTTGGACGTGAGCTCCGTGAGGGGGGCTACAATGGTACCGTATCCCTTCACGAAGCGGCGGTAATATCCCGTGAGGCCCAGAAAAGCTCGGACCTCAGTCTGAGTCTTGGGGGGTTCCCAGGCCATGATAGCCTCGATTTTCGCCTGGAGGGGTTGCACCACTCCCCTACCCACCAAGTGTCCAAGGTACACTACCGACCCCTGCCCGATCTGGCATTTGCTGGCCTTGATCGTTAATCCAGCTTGTCTCAGGGCCTGGAGAACAGCTTGCAGGTGACGCAAGGGATCCTCCCAGCTGTTACTGAAGACGGCTATGTCATCCAGATAAGCAGCAGAGAAACTCTCCATTCCAGTGAGGATCTGGTTCACCAGACGCTGAAACGTGGCAGGTGCGTTCTTGAGCCCAAAGGGCATCACACAGAACTGGTAGTGGCCATTGGGCGTGGAGAAGGCTGACCTTTCCCTTGCTCCATCAGTCAGAGAGATCTGCCAGTACCCCAAAGTAAGGTCAAAGGTACTTAGATATTGGGCAGCTCCCAGCCGGTCAATCAATTCATCCGCCCTCGGGATCGGATGATCATCAGTCTTGGTTACTGAGTTCAGTCCCCGGTAGTCCACACAGAACCTCAGTTCCGGTTGGGCACCCGGTGGTGCAGCTTTTGGTACTAACACCACCGGACTGGACCAGGGGCTGTTGGAAGGTTCGATCACTCCTAGCTCCAGCATCTTAGTGACTTCACTGTGAATGCTGGCCTTCACCTTGTCTGACATCCGGTAGATCTTGGACTTCACAGGTGGGCTGTCTCCTGTGTCCACATCATGGACGCACAGGTGAGTCCTACCCGGAACAAGGGAGAAAAACGAAGAGTACTGTCCCAGGACCTGGCGGCAGTCCTCCTGCTGTTCAGGAGTTAGAGATGGGGAGAGAATCACTCCCTCCACCGACCCATCCTTCTCTTGAGACGCAAACAAATCGGGGAGAGGCTCGCTTTCCACGTCCTCTGCTCCGTCAGTCACCATCATCAATATGACTTCGGGCCTCTCGTGGTGGGGTTTGAGGCGGTTGGCATGCAGCACCCGTAGGGGCTGGCGAGGGGTCTTAAGGTCCACCAAGTAGGTAGCCTTACCCTTCTTCTCCAATACCTCAATGGGTCCTGACCAGCGATCCTGGAGGGCGCTAAGCTCTCCTGGTTCGATCACCCACACCTTCTGGCCAGGCTCCAATTCCACCGGGTGAGCGTTGTGGTCATACCACGCCTTCATTACTGCTTGGCTGGCTTCCAAGTTGTCAGAAGCTTGCTTCCACAACTTAGCCATTTGGCTCCGGAAGGCCAGCATGTAGCTCACCACATCCTGGGGAAGCTTTCTGGGAGTTCTTTCCCATCCGTCTCTCACCAGGCTGCGAGGTCCACGCACAGGGTGCCCATACAAAAGCTCGAAGGGGCTGAAGCCCACTCCCTTCTGTGGCACTTCCCTGTAAGAAAAGAGTAGACAGGGTAGGAGGACGTCCCATTTCCTCCGCAGGCTTTCAGGCAGACTTCTGATCATGCCTTTCAAGGTTTTGTTAAACCTCTCCACCAGACCATTGGTCTGGGGGTGGTAAGGAGTGGTGAACCGGTATGTCACTCCACACTCCTTCCACATCACCCGCATGTATGCTGACATGAAGTTGGTCCCCCTGTCGGACACAACTTCCTTGGGAAAACCCACTCGGGTTAAGATTCCCATCAGGGCCCTAGCCACAACAGGTGCAGTAATGGTCCTCAGAGGTATGGCCTCTGGGTACCGTGTGGCATGATCCACCAGAACCAGGATAAACCGGTGACCAGCTGTAGTAGGCAGATCTAACGGACCCACAATGTCGATGCCCACCCTTTCAAAGGGGGTGCTAACGACAGGAAGTGGTTCCAGGGGAGCTTTCAGCTTCACCCCTGTTTTCCCACTGGCTTGGCAAGACACACATGTCCGGCAGTAGGTGTCGGACGACACTTTCATTTGAGGCCAATAAAAGTGTGGGCCAAGACGGGCAAAGGTCTTGTCTTGCCCCAGGTGTCCTGCCAAGGGGATCTCGTGAGCCAACTCCAGTAGGAAGGCTCGATAACGTTGAGGGACAACTAAGGCTCGTGACGATCCATGTAGGGGTGCCTTGGGTTCACTGTAGAGGAGGCCATCCTCCCAGTAAACGTTGTAGTTCTCCTCAACGTTCCCTGCTGCCTGGGCCTCGGCCTGTCGCCTCAGTCCCTCAAGGGTAGGGCACTCCCTCTGGCCCTTGCAGAATTCCTCCCTGGTCGGCCCTCCCTCCACGTGCCACTCGGCCGGGATGGGTAGGTCCTCCAGTTTGGTAACATCCCCCACCGCGGACTCCTGGTCCACCACCTCCGGTGGCCTATCCGTCACACGGGGCGCGGATGCCGAGGCAGGCTCCCCCTGTCCTCGGTTCTTCCCTTGGTCGGCAGCGGGCTGGGCCTTTGTTCCAGGCTCCAGCCGAAACGAACTCCCTCTCCGGGTAGTCGCGGACCTTGTGCTGACACAGGCCCAGTCAGGTGTACCCAGCATCTCAGCATGAGTCCGGTATTCCACCTCCTTCCAAGCATTGTGCTCCATGTCATTCCCCAGCAGACAATCGACTGGCACGGCAGGGCTTACGGCAACTCGAAGTGAACCTGCAACCCCCTCCCATTCAAAGGGAACCTCGGCCACCGGATAGTGGCCTGTTCTGCCGTCAGCCATCGCGGCTGGGTGGAGTACATCGGGAATTACCTGCTCTGGAGACACCAGTTGGCTACGTACCATAGTCACACTGGCTCCTGTGTCTCTCAGATCCTCCCCTCTTTGGCCGTTGATGGTGACCCACTGCCCATACTTTACGGTATTTGCGGGCACCTGGATCTTAGGAACCATCTCCCGTTCTCCCAGGGACACTAAAGTGACACCCGCCCACTCCCTTCCCTTAGTTAAGGGCATCTCCTCCCCGAGC
Source organism: Triturus cristatus (assembly GCF_964204655.1). Lineage (NCBI taxonomy): Eukaryota > Metazoa > Chordata > Amphibia > Caudata > Salamandridae > Triturus > Triturus cristatus. Next base: position 861,841,296 of record NC_140581.1, read on the forward strand.
ACTGCACTAACTACTCCGGTGGCCTTTCCTCCAATGGGAGGGGGTGGTCTTTTCGGGCACTTCGCATCTCCCTTATAGTGTCCAATACCACCACACTCGAAGCAATGGACAACCCTTGGCTGCTGACTCTGGCCAGGATTAGGGTTTCTGGGTGGGTTAGCCCTAGGGGTGAATCCTGTTCCCTTCCCTGGGAAACTATTTTGGGGGCCTTTAGAGAACTCCTTTTTCTTTTCCCCTCACTCTTTCTTCTGGGGGGCGCCCTGTCCGGCCTTTTGAGTATCCCCTCCAGTCCCCCTTGTGGACACCCGGGTACTAGCCCAAATGTCCGCCTCCTCAGCAAGCTTCCAGGGATTGGTCAGCTTGCTATCCACCAGGTGTTGACGCAGTTCGGGGAAACATTTCTCGAGCAGGTGTTCCTTCAACATTAAATCAAACAACCCCTCGTAGTCCCTCACCTCACTGCCCTGAATCCAACCCTCTAATGCCTTCTTCGCATAGTCCAGGAAATCCACCCAATTCTGTGTGCCCAGTTTGTGGCTACCCCGGAACTTCTGTCTGTATTTCTCGGGTGTTAGTCCAAACTTTCTTACGAGCGCCACTTTCATGGTGGGGTAGTGGGTCTGCTCATCCTGCTCTAGGGCCAATAAGGCATCCCTACCAGCTGGAGGCATGTATTTGTACAATCCCCCTCCCCAAAATTTCTCTGGAACCCCATGGGCCCTTAAAGAGACCTCATAGGCCGCTAGCCACTTGGCAATATCATCCCCTGCACTATAGCTAGCTACTATGTCTTTTGGCAGATAGGGTTTGGGTTCCCTGGTGATTTCTTTGTCTTTGCTGCCACCATTAGGAACAGTGTGTGCCCCGACTTGTAGGATCTGGAGATCTATTTCCCTCAGCCTCAACTCGTGAGCCATCCTCTGTCCCTCCTTCTCTTTCTCCAGCTTTGCCAACTCCCATGTGAGCTGTCTTTTCTCCCTCCGGTCCGTTAACTCTGCTTCAGATAAGCCACCGCTAGAGACAGTGCTGCCCTTCCTGGAAAGTGTTCTGGGCCCCGCTAACAGGTTCCCCACCTCAGGTTGGTACAACCCAGCCCCCTCGCTAACAGGCTCTCCATCCCTGTCCTCCTGCTCAGCCTTACTTTCCCGTCGTGCCTCCCCCCAAGCCCTCAAGCTGGTCTGGAGTTCACCCTTCTTTGCACCTTGGGGACAAAACACCCCCTCTCTCTGACAGAACTCTCTGAGTTGGGCCACAGTGTAAGTTTCCACATCTTCCAACACAAACTCCATTTTGCCCACTCAGATTAGAAGACAGGTGTTTACAGAAGCTATGCAGGGGGGTACCTTTTATAATACCTCCTCCCACCACCAGAGTAAATTTGGAAAAAACAAAACTCAGAATTAGGAAGTCCGCTTTGAGAAAACTCCCGGTGTAGGCCTATGGACTACCCACAGTTATTGTCGAGTGGACACAAGCACAGCTCTATCCCACCACTGAACACCAATTATGTTAGAAAACCCCGGGCAACCGGGTTAGCAGTCACCCGGTACTTTCCAGCATAAGGGGTAGCTTGGCTCGAGCGGTCGGGGGTCAGGCACCGTGCTAAGCGTACGTCACACCCTCACAATAACCATGCGTTCATCCGTTCCAAAAACGACACTACACCGTAAAAATTATGAAAGAATCTCTTTGTGTTTATCTTAATTTCCTCTTAGTTGCAGGGTTATGTCACAAATACAATACAAAAGGATTTTCTTCAGAAATAGCAGGTCAATTAAATAATAACACTTTACAGGTGCAATAAATAGGTTTAGGTCATAAATACACAAGGAATAAATAGAGGTGCGATAAATACATAGGGCAAATAAATACTGTCAGACGATAAATACCAGGCAGGAATAAATACAGTCAGACAATAAATAACAGGCAGGAATAAATACAGTCAGACAATTGCAAATCAGATCACATTTATGAGGTAGATTGATTTTACCATGCCCAAGTACAGCTTGTGGTCACTGGGGTGGCCTGGGGATGTCCCACCTAGAGTGGTCAAGGCTGGGGCCTAAGCTGAGGTAAAATGAGGGAACTCTAAGGTTCTGGCTCACCAACTACACAGTTCCTCACACAGGTCCCTGCGCCAGTCTCAGTTCACCCCCCCTAGCACCTAGAATGGTCTTAACACCCCACTAGCCCCTAGAATGGTCTTTTAGGGCTTTACAGGGCCTCAGATGCCCTTTCTACCACTTACTGCCCTTTTCTCGGTGTTCGGCTCCACTCGGCGCCGGGTCGATGTCGATGGGCGGCTCCGGTTCGATGACGAGTCGATCGGTTCCGCTTGACGCCGTGTCGATGCCGTCGGCCGGTTCCGGTTCGATGTCGCTGGGCGGCCTCAGTTCGATGTCGGGTCGATCCGCTTTACCTGACGCCGGGTCGATGCCGTGAGGCGGCTCCGGATCGATGACGTTGGGCGGCCTCGGCTCGATGTCGGGTTCCGGCGTCACAGGGTCACGGTCTCCCCGCTTCCGGGCGACTCCGGAGTGCGACCTCCACTCCCGACCTCCGTCGGCTCCACTTCGGGTTCCGGCGACTCCGGAGTGCGATCTCCACTCCCGACCTCCTGCGCGCTTCGCCTCGACCTCAGGCGACTCCGGAGTGCGATCTCCACTCCCGATCTCCTGCGCGCTTCGCCTCGACCTCAGGCGACTCCGGAGTGAGATCTCCACTCCCGACCTCCTGCGCGCTTCACTTCAGCTTCCGGCGACTCTGGAGGGCGGACTTCACTCCCCCATTGACGCCTCACCTCGACCTCAGGTGACTTCTACTTGACCTCCGGTGTCTCTCCACGACCTCCGTCGGCGCCCTCACTCGACCTCTAGCAGCTCCGGGTACGACGTCTGCCTTCTGTCAGCGCCGCTTCTCCACCTCGGGCTCCAGGTCTCCAGGCTTCTCGACGTTGGGTCTCCAGGAGGATTCCACCAAACAGGTCAGGAACTTGCTGTTCTTCTCCTTTAAGGCCTGTTCCGGCTGTTCAGGTCCTTAAGATGATTTTCTGGTCTTTATCCCACACAGGGCACTAGGCTGGGCTTGGTCAGTAGGGACTAGCATCAAGGGTGGGTTTCTGAACCCCACTCCAAGCACTGGTTTCCACCCCTGCTGCCTCACTCCTTCCTCCTTCTGAATCTCTGTCCTCTCTCTTCACTAGTCAGGTGCCAACTGCCAATTCCAACTGCCAACTCTGAGCTGGCTTCCCAACATTCCAAACCTGCCTCACACTGTCACAGGGTTCTAGAATGTTCTGGAAGGTACTAGTAGGTTCCAGTGATGTCACAGGTGACAATGGGTGGCCACCATTTTGTATCTCAGGCCCTCAGACAGAAGTTCCAGGGGTAGGGAAAATGGCTCCCTGACACTGCATCAACACTAAAAAGTCTGGTGGTTCCCAAAAAGGAAAAATCTTAACAGGTTTTGAGGCAAAAGTGGGACAAAATAAATAATGATGAGGAGGGACCACCCAAAGGGCTGACAGGTCTAACATCCCCACATTGATGTGGTGACCCAGTCCAACAGACAGATGCCATTCACAAGGCAGTGTGGGTAAGGACAGTCCGAAAAATCAATGCAGTAGTGAAGAGGGTTGCCATCATGGCTGGCTCCGTGACTGGCGTTTGGCAGGTGCTTTGCCACGGGATACACCCATGGATTTCTTGGGATGGCCCCTTCATCGCTTGGCGGGGGGGCCTCTGCTGTAGGGCCAGTGGGGTCTGAGGACTCACCCCTCTTTGTGGCTGCAGGGGAGGATGTTGAACTGTCATCCTGCGGCCCACCAGAGGGAGGTGGAGGTGTTGGTTGTGGCGCAGGCCTGTCCCTCAGTACCGCCACTAGCTGGCCCAAGAGGTCCACAATTTGGCCCATGTGGGTGTCCATGGACCTCATCAGCAGGAGGAGCTCACGTAAATCTTCTTCTGACCGGCTCGTTTGTCCCTGGGCCCGTTCATAGGCCCCAAGGACTCTGTTGATGTTGTCCAGGGCTACGGTCCCAGGGTCTGGTTGTCTGTGACTAACCCTTGCCCTCCCACCTGCCTGCTGCCACAGACCTGTTGCCTCACCTCTGTGGGCCCCCGCATTCTCTCCCTGACATCCTCAGTTGGTGGTGTAGGCTGGTCATCCTCTGGGACGGGGAGAGTGTTGCAGGCAGCACTGGTGGTGGTGGTGGTGGAGGACGCACAGGCCATAGCAGCAGGTGTCTGCGGATAGGTTGGTGGTGCTGTAGATGTGGCGGGGACAATGGGGTTCTGTGACCTGTTGCGCCCTGGCACACCAGATGGGCCGGCTTTGAGCTCCTCGTCCTCTGAATCCCGGGAGTCAACATCCAAGAGTCCATGTTCCGGGGGGGGGGAGGGGGGACTGGCTCTGCAGGTTGCTGTTGTTGCCCTCTGCAGTCAGTTCTTGGTCACCTGTGGGACAGATGGGAAATGGCCATTGTAGTGCCCCCCGCAAGCTTTGTGTTAGATGTGTATTATTCACTGTTTGTACACCACACAGTTGACTAATCATCACATTGTTTGTATGTACACTACTGTGCATCCTGACATAATGTGGAGGTACGTGCATTACTTGTCCATGGTGTGACGTGTTGAAACATACCATGTGCCACATGCATATTTTGTGATTACAGGGACATGTTGCCATCTAGCGACTAGCGCAACAAAGAATTTATGTGACGCCTGTTTGTTGATTACTCTGCCTGGCAGACGTTACATCTGAGCATGAACTGGCCATTGTCATCTCATGCACACCTTTGTCATGCCATGTGCAAATCTAAATTTGTACCACCAACCATGCTTTCTTTGTTTTCATATGGTCCTTGCTGCTCTAGCCACAAGGCACTTGCACATGGCATTCAGTGCTGTGCATGATTGTGCACAGACTTTCTTCTACATGTGAATTGGTGTGTCACACTTTGGTTGCTGTGACAGTTACATTCGCTTAGCTGTCTACACACTGTGAGTGGCAATCGGATCTGTGTGTATTTTTGTGTGCTGAGAGGGCTGGTGTTGTTATATGGCACCATGCATTTTTTTAGAGGAATTGCTGGGTGCATGTACTGGCTACTTTACCTGTTCTGTTTTCACATTTGTGTTGGATTTGTGACACATCTGTGTGTGTGTGGTGGAGGCGGCTTCCATTCTGCTCAGGGGTGGGACAAGAGAGCATAATATGTCTACCTACCTGTTAGTTTGAAGTGGACAGTGCAATGTCTGACATATGCATCTGGTTTGGAGGGAGTGCTCCATCTTGACGAGTTGTTGTACAAGGGGGCATGGTGGTAGCAGTAGTGCAGGCCTCCCTCCCACAAACAGGACAACCTCGGTAACTGACAACCTACATGTAAGTTTTTTTGGTGTACTACGATGTCTGCCACATGCTTCATGGTGGGTGGTGAATGCCACATCCTGCTCAAGGCTGTGGCGGGGTGCCTGATGGGAGTTGTAGTTCAGGCCTCCCAGCCTCAAACAACCCTCCCAGGGAAGATGGCTACCTATTTGCTAGGTGAGTGGGAACCATACAATGGCTGGCACATGCTTCTGGGTGGGTGGGGAGTGCTCCATCTTGCTAAGCTGGGGAACAAGGAGGCAAGGTGGGAGTAGTAGTGCAGGCCTCCCACCCCCAAACAGCCCTCCCTGTGAGGATGGCTACCTACCTGTAAGTTTGGTTGTTGTACTACAATGGCTGGCGCATGCTTCTTGGGGGGAGTGCTCTATCCTGCTCAGGGGTAGGACAGGGATGCCTGGTGGGAGTTGTAGTGCAGGCCTCCCACCCCCAAACACCTCAACCCGTGAAGATGGCTACCTACCTGTTAGTTTGTTTGTAGTGATACATTGGCTTCCAACTGCTTGGGGGGGAGTGCTCCAACCTGCTCAGGGGTTGGACAAGGGTACCTGGTGGGAGTTGTAGTGTAGGCCTCCCACCCCCAAACAGCCCTCCCTGGGAAGATGGCTACCTACCTGTTAGACGAAGGTGACCAATGCAATGGCTGCCACATGCTTCTAGGGGGAGGGGTAGTGCTCCATCCTGCTCAGGTGTGGGACAGGGCTGCCTGGTGGGAGTTGTTGTGCAGGCCTCCCAGCCCCAAACAGCCACCTCAGGGAATATGGCTACCTTCATGTGAGGTTGCTTGTTGTACTGCAATGGCTGCTACATGCTTCTGGGGGGGGGAGTGCTCCACCCTGCTCAGGGGTGGGACAGGGCTGCCTGGTGGGAGTTGTAGTGCAGGCCTCCCACCCCCAAAAAGCCCTCCCTGGGAAGATGGCTACCTACCTGTTAGATGAAGGTGAACAATGCAATGGCTGCCACATGCTTCTGGGGTGGGTGGGTAGTGCTCCATCCTTTTCAGGGGTGGGACAGGGCTGCCTGGTGGGAGTTGTGGTGCTGACCTCCCAGCCCCAAACAGCCCTCCCAGGGAAAATGGCTACCTACATGTAAGTTTGCTTGTTGCACTACAGTGGCTGCCACATGCTTCTGGGGGGGGGGGAGGAGGGGAGTGCTCCATCCAGCTCAGGAGTGGGACAGGGCTGCCTGGTGGGAGTTGTAGTGCAGGCCTCCCACCCCCAAACAGCCCTCCCCGGGAAGATGGCTACCTACCTGTTAGATGAAGAAGAACAATGCAATGGCTGCCACATGCTTCTGGGGGGGGGGTAGTGTGAGAAGTTGGCCTGGCATATGCTGTCCACTAGTTATAGTGGGCACCTTGCACCAGTCCAAATAACCCCTTTGAGATGATAGGTTAAAGACAACCTTATTTGAAAGCTATCCTAGTGGTAGCTATGGAGAGCAGCCTTCAGGCTAAATCTTGAAGGAATGTAAAGCAGCTTGTTTTACCAGTCTATAATCTCTTGAATGACTAAATGAAAGGAGAACCACACCAGGTATATATATAAAATATATGTATTTATTACTAAACACACCCTACTAGTCTCTTTATAAGGCTAGAGGTCTAAGCACATATGTTACACTTAAGATATCACTGTAAATTAGCACAATATACGAAAGGGGGCGAACCAAACCATATATTAAGAAAGTGGTATAAGAACGACTTGACTAGACACAAGGCCTAGCGCCTGTAGAATCACTGGGACCCCAAGGAACCACCCAAGGTAGTGACACAGGGGACCCACGGGGGACGTGTGCAGTGTGATAACGTCGTGGTTGGGATTTTTAAGTTTAAGGACACTTAGGAGTGGACTAGGAACAAACCCTTTTGGACTTAGATGGTTCTAGGGCCAACACCCATAGGAGCACCAGAGTACTCGTGTTACCTCACCCAGGGAAGCCGGGTGCATAGGTGTCAAATGGTGTCGGGTCGCGTCATCGTTTTCAATGGTAGGAGGCTGAAAAGTGCTGCTGCCTTTAAGAGGAGAAGTGATTGAAGAGATCCAAGCCTGGATCGAAAATGCGAAGAACCTGAAAGCAGAGGGGATAGAGTCTGGGTCTCTTGCCAGTGACCAGGGGCACGATAGAGAAATGCCCACCGATGTTGGGTGCTTCAGGTGCGAAGAGTGGAAGCTTGACTCTTCAGCCACGAGGACCAGGAGGCGTCGAGGATGACCAGGAGCTGGATTCGAGTTGTCCCACGAAGGATGTCGAGTGCTGTAGTGTCGGTGCCCGGATTGGACACAACAAGCCTTGGCAACAGCAACCCACGTAGGAAGAGGAAAGATGCTGTGGTGCGGACCAGCAAGGTACTGGGGACTCCCCAAGCAATGGAGAGTTGGGGCACTTCTGGAGTAGCCAGGGAAGCCCAATTAAAGTTCAAGTTTCCTTCACAGGGACCCACCAGTCAACGGACCAGGGATCGTGAAGATACCTCGAGCAGAAACACAAAGGGCCGGCTCACGGAACACTCGTGGAGTGTAGGTCAGCAATCTTCAGTGGAAAAGGTGCTCGGAGTCTGGGCTACAAGCACCCCAATGCACAGCCTCAAGGGACGTCGAGAAGCTAATGCACTTGCAAATGTGCACGTTGTCCAGGGGTTCCGGTTCCACAGTACCCACAAGGGCTACAGGTCTCAGCTTTGCTGGGGACTCTGGTCAACATCTGGGAAGTCTGGAAACCCACCTCCTGTGTTGCAAATACTTCGGAGTCTGGCGGCAGCTTCGGAGATGCAAACCGGTCAGATGCATCTTTGGTGCCTGCCTTGCAGGGGAGTAACTCCTTTACTCCAAGGGAGATTCTTCAGTCATCTAGTCATGTAGTTCCGGGATTTCTGTATCAGAGTTTCATCCAGGTGTAATCTAAAGTCCTGTAGCCAGGGGTTCCTTTCTTATACCCAAGGAAGGGGTTGGACATACTCTGGGGACCCACCTATGGGAGGGTCAGGAAAGAGGGGTGGCTAGACCCATTTCCTTTGTCCAGTTTCACACCAGAGCAGGGGCTGGTAGCCTCTTCAACCAGTTTGACCTGGACTATGCACAGGGACACCAAATGTGCCTCCCAGTGCAGACTTCAAAGCACTCCTGGAGTGCACCCACCCAGCCCCAATCCACTAAGGCCTGTCTGGGAGGTGATAACACCTCCCTGTGACAGGAAACCTATTGTCCAGGCCTCCCCTGCCGGAGTTTCGGTCAGCAGCAGGAGGCCAGACTTGTGTCTGTGGCTGGCAGCATCCATTTTGTGATGCCAGGGCTCTGTTAGCTGGTACCGGGTATAACGGTGCTGTCATTTCTCTCCCTCTAGAAGGGTGAGATCATACTCCCACACCAGTTACTGGTGTGGGGGTATGATTCCAAGGTGTTTGACACCAAACACGACATGTTTCCGTGCAGCCATCCCAAAGTTAGCATTTACCGTGAGGTTACAAGGCACTTAAGAGTATATGGTCAGGCTGCTTCACAAACAACCCCGGAGAATAGATTCCGAAGGCTGCAGAGGGGCTCTGCTCATGCATGGTCACCCTCTCACATAAAACCAAGCACCCTGCCTTCAGGAGTGATAAGGCCTGCCATAGGGGTGACTGACAGGTTTATATGTGCAGTTATAGGGTGAGATATAGTGAACCTATATTCCAGTAAGGGGTGCATGCACCACCTTACTCAGGCTGCAGCAGCGGACCTGTGGTGTCATTTTGGAGGGCTTCCCAGGGTGGCATAATACATGCTGTAGCCCCTAGTGGGTCTCTGGGGTACCTATGCCCTGGGTACATAGTATACCATATACTAGGGACTTATAAGGGCACCCCAGAATTCAATCTGTGGTGCACCTAAGGCACATGGAATCAATTTAGAGAGGAAGCAGCTAGGCTGGGGTCCTGAATAGCAGGGCCCCAGCCATACTAAAGTCGAAAAACAGTGAAACATCAGCAAAAAGTGGAAGCGGATCCTACTCTCCTACAGGTAGTGCACCATCCTGCTCAGGGGTGGGACAGGGCTGCCTGGTGGGAGTTGTTGTGCAGGCCTCCCAGCCCCAAACAGCCCTCCCAGGGAAGATGGCTACCTATCTGTCAGGTGAGTGGGAACCATATAATGGCTGGCACATGCGTCTGGGTGGGGGGGTGTGATACATCCTACTCAGGGGTGGGACAGGGGGCCTGGTGTGAGTTGTTGTGCAGGCCTCCCACCCTCAAACACCCCAACTTGTGAAGATGGCTACCTACCTGTTAGTTTGTTTGTAGTGATACATTGGCTTCCAACTGCTTGGGGGGGGAGTGTTCCATCCTGCTCAGGTGTGTGACAGGGGGCATGGTGGGAGTTGTAGTTCAGGCCTCCCACCCCCAAACAGCCCTCCATGGGAAGATGGCTTCCTACCTGTTAGGTGAGGGTGAACCTTACAATGGCTTTCAACTGCTTCTGGGTGGGGGGGAATGCTCCATCCTGCTCAGGTGTGTGACAGGGGGCCTGGTGGGAGTTGTTATGCAGGCCTCCCACCCCCAAACAGCCCTCCCATGGAAGATGGCTACCTATCTGTTAGGTGAGTGGGAACCATACAATGGCTGGCACATGCTTCTGGGTGGGTGGGAGTGATACATCCTGCTCAGGGGTGGGACAGGGGGTGCTGTTGGGAGTTGTAGTACTGGTTGGCTGGACACATACAACCCTGTAAATGTTGGCTACCTTTGGGGTGATTCAGATGGAGTGAATGTTACATCTGTGGGACATCTGTTGGAGATTGTGATGCATTTGAATATACTTGGGCCTCTGAGATGTAGCTTTGTAGTTGTGCTGGACAGTACATAGCAGTGTAATGGTCTACATTTGTTTGTACTTACCAGCCTGCACTCCCCCGGCTATTCCTGTGAGACTCTCTGGATGCAGTATGGCAAGCACCTTCTCCTCCCATGCAGTGAATGTTCGTGGTGGAATGGGAGGGCCACCGCCAGTCCTCTGAGCCAGCTCACGGTTCTTGTTCCTCTTTTCTTTCACAACCCTCTTAAAGTCATGCCACCGCTTCATGATTTCATTTTTTGAGTGTGTGGTGGTCCCTACTGCATTGACCTTATCGACTATCCTTGCCCACATTTGTGCTCCTGTGGCTAATGGTGTCGGTTGGACCAGGCTACCAAACACTTGTGGTTCTACTCTGATTATCTCATCTACATTGACTGTTAACTCACTCTCTGTGAATTTGAGCATTTTCTGTGGTGCCATGGTGTGTGATGTGCAAAGGGGTTAGAGGTGCAGGGGTGTAAGTGGTGGGGGTGGGGGTGCTGTGTATGGTGTGTGATGTGCAGAGGAATTAGAGGTGCAGGTGTGGAAGTGGTGGTGGTGCTGTGTGTGGTGTGAGTAGTGATGGAGTGTTGATTTGCCTCTCCTTTCATCTGTGGTGTTTGTCCCTTTACTTCTGGAGTATTGCAAGAATTGTTGTCAGGGAAGGGGCTGGTTTTATACTCAGTTATATGAGTGTGTCAAAATAGCATATTGCTGTTAGGTGTGTTGTGTGGGTTGTGCTGGGATTTGTATTTTTGTAGTTGCCATGTGGGTGTGTCATTGGGGTGAGTTAGCTGTTTTTGGGGGCAAGGCTAGTTTGCTGTGTGCACTATGTGGCCTTGTTGTGAGTTTTTTCTGTCGACCGCCATATTTGTCACGGAGCGTCCGCAGCGGTGGCTATGCTACAGCTCTTCAGCTGGCTCTCCCATTCATAACTGTTTGCGACCGCGGCGGTTGAAAACAGCGGAATGTACCGCGGTCACATTGGGGATATCCGAATTTTCGGTGCGGTCTCTCCGCTGTCCTGGCGGCAGTTTGGTGATTTTCCACAGCGAATCCGACCGCCGCGGACAGATTTTAGCCTTTTCCGCCCGCTACGGCCGTTTTTTCGTTGCCTCGTTCCGCCGTGGTTGGATTTTTTGGGCGGTTAATCCTAATTGTGCCGCCGGTTTTTCGCGGTACCAGCAGGCAGTTGATTTCTGCTACCACGGCGGTCGGGGTGGTTTTCCGACCGGCATACTAATAGACCCCAAAATATTGTCACTTACTTCCTTTCTTCATATACATGCATATACTTTTGATAGTCCCTGGGATCCCTCCCCATGCTGCTGTAAAAGCATGGAAGTGTAAGCGTAATTGAGTGGTGATGACTCGCTTGTCATACTACACAAGCGGCAGCAAATTGAGAGGTGAGGATCCAGTAGATGGTGAATGGGTAACAGGATATTACCACAGGAAGGCAGTAAGGGCTGGGCTCCTGCATGATGCCCACCCCGGCCCATGAACCAACTAGGTATGGCAGGAGTTTAGCAGGAGAAGCCTACTGCCTCCTCTTGCAATGCCATAATCATGGCCTTAATAGCAAATTCAATTCCATGATAGCAAATGTGCTTTTTCTCAATTTTTAACAATTTGCCTTGTGCTGCCTCACATTTCCAGGAATCATACTGTGATTTAATTGCACTATATAGTTCCTTAAAGTTACTAAGTAGGACTTTTAGAGATGACGTGTTTTTGTTGTTATTTGAAGTAGATGACACTTACAGGGCATTTAAACTTAAGCAAACGGCCTACTAGAGCAGCAGTGACTTTGGCCACTGCTCACTTGGTGGACGACTACCTGACAGAAAATTCTGAAAGTAGGAGGTTTGTTTTGCAAAACATACATGTAGTGGCCCTTCTGCACAGGGTAATTAATTTCTCTCTGTGCTTCATGGTTATTTATAGACGTCTCTATCTTTGATCACCATTCCTGGCATGGCAGTTCAAGACATGGAAATCTAGTACAATTCACTCCCCACTCGCCCACTAGGGTAGGGTATCAATAACTGTGACGTGGAAGCACAGTGGCAGAAAGGCAGCCAAATTAAAGGGTTCCACTGAGCAAGGTGAAGCTCTGCTCTGCTCTACATCACTCCACTAATTTTTGAATATTGTTACATGCAAAAGACCTAATATAGGAAATCAAGATTGCTCAACAAATCAGCTAATTCTAGTTGAAATTAAGAGCTATGTCTTTCCTGAACACATTGCAATGTTTCTAAGTAGCATTTGATATTTACTACTGTATCACATTTGTGCCAAGATGCTTTGCAAATAAATAAATACAAATGTGCAAGCCATTGATTGGGAGAATATTTTATTAGTTTGTTGTGAAAATCACAATACGCAGCTTCCTGTTGAACAAGCTCATTACATGAAAATGTCAATTTCAGGATCAGAGGCTGATTCAGAGTTGAGTGGTAATGGAAAATCCTGGGATTTCTGGAGGAAATCCTAAATTTCAAGGAGAACCATTGGAGGACTGTCTTCTCCAAAAATGCCTAATGCGCCAGAAGAAATTTGTCCGATATTATGATGAAAGAAATTTCTCTGGTGACTTTCCCTCAGCATTTATACAGACAAAACATTAAATGGTCCATAGATGTTCTCAATCAGATCTTTTCAGATCAGTAGATCTCATAGGGACAAATTACCTGTCACCATCAAAACCGAAGTCAGTATTAGACTATATACGATGTGACATGAAAGCCTAGTGGGCAATCCTTTAAATGGTTTACCTTCTGTTCCATTGCTGAGGGAGAGACAACTTGCTCATAATTCTAACCAATACCCTAGGCTCAGAAAGCCGCATTCAGAGTTTGACTCCTTAATTTGTTAATCACAAGCTATTTATGCAATGCAATCCTTTTTATTCACAGTAGCAAACATTTAATGAGGGGTTGTCTTACAAAACCTATTTTCTGGGAACCCTTACATCTAATTTGAATGCCCCTTTCTCCCAGGAAGGATCACTGACAAAATATCAATACATACAATATCAAAACACAAAAATATCTGACAATAAATATTAACAAAAATACTGCCTACCTAAACTAAACTAATAAAAACACAAAAATTGAGAACACAAATATCCCTCTCAAAAATATCTATTTTTACTTATATCAAAAACACCACAAGTATTGGAAACAAGAATTTTGTCACCTATAAAATAAACATATAATATGTCAAAAATATCGATTCACCACATATCGACCACAATAATGTCGCCAAAAATAATTACATTATCATTAAAAAGATTCAAAAATAACTTTTTATGTAAACTAAATATTTAAAATAAACATAAACCATTTTATGCACATGTTTAAATTAAAAATGAACAATTTACATCACTAAAATAATTATAATTCACCCCGTTATAATATATAACAAAAATCATAACAATACAACCCAAAAAACATTTTACATTAACTGCAAAAAGGCATACAACAAACTTAATTTTAATAAATATATACAAATAAAATGATATTCAAAACTATCCAACTGTATATCAAACATTATAAATAAATTAAATTAGCATTTACTATAGAAGAACATAACTGATAAAAAAATTCAAACTAAACTAAACTAACCAATGAAATCAAACTATAAACAACCTTAACCAATAAAGTCAATCAATTAAATCAACAATATAAAAAGCACATTGATTTTATCAACTAAATACTTCAAAAACAACAAACTTTGCAAGACAAGGAAACCTTCCAGATTCTCTGACCAGACAATTAAAGAAGAAATATATACATCTTGACAACTACCTAACCAGGCAAGTAAAATGTATATTTAAACTAAAACTTACTTGTAAATAAACTTAAAAATACTAAATAATTAACAAAACACTTTTCAACTTCGATCGTTTTATATGTAGTTCCTAACAGAAAACACTACAATTTCAAAAAGTGATAATCTGCCAGAAAAAAAATCAACTATCACAAACCAACAAAAATAAATAACAAAGTAAATATACATAAATAATTAAAAAAATATAAACTTATCCCTATATTGAGTAAAAATTAACTCAACCTCTAGAAACAACCAGCAAATAAATTTTTAAAATGAAACTGCCACTTTTTCTCTTCCAACAGAAAAGAAAGCACCTGCTCCACATTAGAACACCCCAAACAGAAAAGTTGCAAAACAGTGTGAAACATCTGAAAAGAACATACATGTAAGTATAAAAAATAGAAGTAGTTGAATAATTGTACATGTAGATAACAAACATATAAACGTTAAAAAAAATGTATATATTTATACTTTTACACTGCTTTCAGATAAAATCACAAAAAGAGCCAAATGTATAACATGCCAGCAAGAAAAGAAGTTACTAAGTCACATGGGCCACACTTACAAACCAATAAAGTGCATCAACAGAAAATGTATTTTGGAAATTTACCAAATATTATTCCAAATCATTCAATGGGAGGGCCACTACAAAGATGATGTTGTAATACATGTAAGAGAACACAAAAATTGCCCAAATGTGATAGAAATAGAAGAAATAGAAGTAAGGTGGATACTGCAGGATATAAGAGAGGCAAGCACTAGCTCTCAGGAACCCACAACCAAAACACATCAAAGGCCAACTAGCACCTATACCCCCTTTAAAATGTTTAATTGCACAAACTAAAAAAGCCACCAGTGATACTCCTTTTAGAAGATACCAAGGCATAGAAATACTTGAGCATTTAATAATGACACATAATGAGGAAACTTTTCTTTTATATGACAGCCTAAATAATGATAAATGAATTATAATATTCTCCACAGTAGATAACTTACTAAAACTAAGCCATTGTCAAAACTGGATGATGGATAGGACCTTCAAAATGTGTCCCAATCCATTCACTCAGATATACACCATATATGGTGAATATCAAAACACAAACATCCCTGTTATATATGCCCTACTACCAAATAAAAAAAAGAAGCCCTTACTATGACCTCTTAAACCACATGCAACACAAAAACAAATAACCACTACCCACAAAAAATAAACATAGACTATGAACAAGCCATGATTCGAGCCATTTTAGAAATGTACCCCCACACAGTCATACAAGACTGTTACTCTTATTTCAATCCAACATATGGGGACACCTCCAACAATCTGCACTAAAGGCTTCATTACGAGGACCGCCAGACTCGCGGGGTGGTCTAACCGCTCGTTTACAAGTTGGGTGGTTTGACTGCCATTGCACCGTGCAGCTGCCAGGGAACCCCTGTTTCCTGGCCGTGGTGTGGCGGCCCGGGCCTCAGTTATTTGCTGGTGGTGCCGCTGCAGCACTGCAATGCATATTATGAGTTTCTGGACCGTCGGCAGTGTCATGGAGGTCTTTCCTCCTTGAAAAGGCTGTTGGTCCTGAAACAAAGAGGGTCCTGTGTCCATTTGCATGGTGATGCATACAGGGGGGCACAACATATGCCCCCCTGTGTGCATGCACCCCAGTTCCTGTACTGCATGGACTTTACAATCCATGCAGTGCGGGAGCTATTTCTTGGCAGTGCCATTGCGGTGCCCATTTTCAGAGGCACCGCCAAAAAAAGCCCACCACACACAAGGAAGCTTGTAATCTGGCAGGCGGTGGGCACACAGGTATGACTAAATTCGTAATCAGGCCCTAAGTGTAGAATATGCTACAAGCAGCCAAATTGTCTTTAAAATAAAAAAAATTATAGCTCTAGCCTATGCCCTATCACAGAGATAGTTAACCACTACAATTTACTAATAGGAAGTCATTTCTACCAACAAAATGAAAACAACTAGGCCCACATAAGGATTATTTCAAAGGCACTTGAGTTGGCAGACTACATTTCTCCAGACACAGATGCCCACCAAAATTCCAAGTACCATGGTGGAATGTCTATGACAGCATATTGGCACAGAAGCCAAGACAAACAACACAGTGGAAGGATGGCACAATGCCTTTCCAGTCCACACTAGGCAGAACCCAACCCACACTTTATACATTTATAGAAGCATTACAAAAAAGAGCAAAGCTACCAACAACTATGAATGAAGCAATCTGTTAGCCAAATAACAACTAAACATAGCAAACAAACCAAAAGAATGTACGACATGCTACAGTGTAAAGTCAAAGGGCCTCATTTTAAGTACGACGGTCCTCAGATATGACGTAATCACAGTAGTAGTCTGACCACTGCCAACACTGTGGGGCCACCTGCAGTATTTTGATTGTGGCAGTTAGACGGCCACAGGACCACATTGTCTGCCGGGATCCAGGATCCCACGGTGTTGGCACAGCAGTTAGGAGCAGTAATATGCTGGCGGTGCTGCTGCGGCCGACGAGCATATTGAGTTGCCTGTCCATGGCCCATTTCATGGTGGTGAGGCTGGGGGAATACGAAGGGAAGCGGCTGCGAGATTTACATCGTAGCGCCGTAAGGATTTCTCTAGTGATTATCGCTTTTAACTGTGGGCTTGCCCTCATTTTATTAATTTTATCATTATTACTGTGCTTTTAAATCTTGGAAAGCGGACTCAGTTTTATGTTATTTATTGCTGGGGTGGTACGCTAGTGCAGAGTGAGGGTGATTGCATCTCCACGATAAGAAATTGTTTGTGCTCTGATTCACCTGTTCGTTCTTGTGTGCAGTCTCCGCTTCCCCGGTCCAACGCCGGCCTTGTGCCTTTTGATTGGAGGGAAGCGGACACACCTTTTTCTGTCAGCCAATTATCCATAAGACCCTGCACTTCCGGTTTCGTGACCGGATCCAAGCCCCTCCCGCGCCCGGCCAGCTATTTTAACTCATGCTGGGCCGGACGCGCGCAGCGGGCGCGCCGCCGGCACGCCGAAGGCGCGCCAAAGGCAAGCCCGTCCGCGCCCGTCCGCGCTAAGGACGTGCCTAAGGCGGGAAACGCTGCCCAAACAGTGCCTGACCTACAATATAGTTCCGAGGCTCTAAGATCACTCAACGATAAGAGTGCATGCAACCACCAAGTTGCCCCAGAAAAAATATGGGGAGCTTACACATGTTATAAGTGTAGACAGACGTTTCTCTATAGCCCCTCCACAGGGATCAATAAGACAAGCCCTCCCATTTCAACCTGCAATTCTAAGTTGCAAGGCGGTCTTATCAATGCGAGATCTCTCAGTAAACACTGTCAAGATATCAGGGACCTAATACTGGACATGCAGCTCGATTTCTTATTCATTACGGAATCGTGGTTGAAAGAATGGTGCAATCCGGACATGGCCATTGCACTTCCTCCTAACTTTAATATTTACAGAAAGGACAGGTCAGACGGCAGAGGAGGTGGACTTGCCATCATCATTCGTGACTCCCTTTCCTGCTCCACTCTAGACCTAGTCTCCTTCAAAGGCGCAGAAAGCCTAGGCTTCTGGATTTCCCTAGATGCCTAACTTTCGTTTTCAGGGGTCCTAATTTACCGACCACCTGGACAAAGCGCCACCTTCATAGACTCACTAGGAGACGCCTTAAGCCAGCCACTACTCAAATACGTTAATTTTACAATGCTCGGAGATTTCAATCTCCATTTGGACTCCAAAGGATCTCCTGGTACGGACAATTTCCTTCAAATAATTGAACTCCTCACTCTAAAACAACTGGTTGAACACCCCACCCACCAGGCTGGCCACACCCTAGATGGGATCTGTTCCAACTTTACTGCACTTACGGTGAACCTCCCCATCCCTTTAATCTGGACAGACCATCACATGATCCCACTTACCTTAATGTATTCAACAACAGGGAGCCCTGACCCCACCTCCCTCAACCCTAAACCCAGTCGTCAATGGTCCAAACTTTTGAATAACCCTAAGCTTATGCCCCTTGCCCAGGCATGCAGACCAATTCTTACAGGCAACCCAAAACAAGACTCATGCCACTTCCATACTTGGTTCTCCACCATATGCAATGATTTAGCGCCCCTAGAGTTTCACGACAAGAGAGGAAAGAGGAAACCTAAAACTCCGAGACCACCCTGGTTCACTCCCGAGTTAGCCAAAGAACAATATCATTGCAAGCAACAAGAACGTAAATGGAGAAAGTCCTACACTACTGATGATAGACTAGCCTACAAAGTATGTAGAAGACTTTACCATGTTCATATTAAATCCACCAAAAAAGTGTATTATTCAAAAGCCATACTAGAGTCAAAACTTGATCAAAAATCAATTTTTAAAATTATCAACTCCTACACGAATCCCAAAGGACTACAGAAAGATCTACCCCCCTCACAAACTCTGTGCAACAACATCTCTAATTACTTCGAAGATAAGATCTCCAAAATACAAAAAAACTTCCCCCTTACAGCCTCTAACATAGAGACCGAAGCCCCCAATCCTGGTCAGGCTACCGTTGGTATTTCAACCTTTAAACCGGTGTCACTGGAATCCACCTCCAAGGCCATATTGACCTGTAAATCAGGATCCCCATTGGATGCTTGTCCCCCCATGATCCTACACAAACTTATTGACATAGTCAACCCGGTCATAAATCAATTGGTCAACTCTTCATTAAGCACAGGCATTGTCCCAGACGACTGGAAACTCGCCCTGGTCAAACCCCTCAAAAAGAAACAAAATGTGGACGCATCGGTCCTCTCTAACTTACGGCCCATTTCACTGCTCCCGGCGCTGGGCAAAATCACGGAGAGGTTCGTGCTCAAGGAACTCTCAAACTTCATCGAATCCAATAACACTCTTCATCCTCAACAATCGGGCTTCCGTCCTAGACACTCAATGGAGTCTGCCGTCCTAGAGATCACAGAGGCATTAAAAACCCTTGCAGACTCGGGTAAGAAAGCTGTCCTGATCCTCCTGGATCTTTCCACCGCGTTCGATACTATCTCCCATGACATTCTTCTCGCTAGACTCGAACGCGGCGGCATCACGGGTACTGCTCTGGCATTGATCAGATCTTTTCTCACCAACCGTAGACAAACTGTCTCCCTAGGCCCCTTTCTCTCTACGGAGAAGAACATAACAACAGGTGTCCCTCAGGGCTCCTCCTTGAGCCCTTTGTTATTTAACATTTATATGGCCCCTCTCATCTTCCTTATAAAATCCTTTGGAATCGAAGTCACCTCCTATGCTGACGACACCCAAATGATCGTCTCCCTGGACAAAAATAACACCAATGCCGAAACGAATTTCAAAACGTGTCTTTCTCACGTCATACAATGGACGAAGAACAACCATCTACAATGCAACACCGACAAAACTGAAATCCTACCCATTGGCACCAATGTTACTTTCATCCCTGCTAGTTGGTGGCCAGAAGGCACCTCCCCTCCACCAGAGATGGTTAAAGTAGCCAGAAACTTGGGGGTCAAGTTTGACTCCGCCCTATCCTTTCTCCCTCACGCTCTAACCACGGCAGGAACCTGCTTTAGCTTAATGAGATCGCGGAAGAAATTCTTCGATCTCATTCCACTGGCAGCCAAGACATCAGTGACAGTCGCCCTAATCCTCTCGCGCTGAGACTACTGCAACAGCCTGCTAGCGGGTACTAACAAATCCACAATAAAAAGATTGCAAGTGGCTCAAAATGCTGCAGCCCGTCTGGTTTTAAAACTCCCACGCAGATCTTCGGCTACCTCGGCGCTCAAAACTCTGCATTGGCTTCCCATCCATAAAAGAATCCTCTTCAAGATTCTCTTGATAACCCATAAAGCCACTTGCAGGTCAGGGCCCAGGTACCTTTCAGCTAGTTTCTCCCCTTAAACCACCACCAGGACTCTTAGATCTTCCTCAGCTAATCTCCTAAAAACACCCCATTTTAAACTCATTACTAAGGGAGCCAAAACAGTTGCATACTTGGTTCTAAAGCGTGGAACGCACTCCCTATCAGCCTACGACTCCATGGAATCTGAATCCCTCTTTAGGAAGGCATTAAAAACCTGGATATACAATATCCCAGATGACTACTGTTTTGCGCTAATCTAAATTTTCTTCCATCTTGAAATTCCTTCCCAGCTTCCCTCACCTTGTTTCCGTAGCGCCAGGAGGCTCCTCGCGGAGTGACAGTTTGCGCTTTATAAATGCATATTTCCATTACATTACATTACATTACATGAAAAAGGGTGGCGGAGAGGCAACTAAGGGGGCCCTAACAGGGCCCACTGCCACTCCTGGGCATAGGAGTGCATGTAGGGGGCCAGGAATTGCACCCCTGCTCCTGTATGATGTGACATTAATGACATGGTGCATACCACAGCGTGCAGGAACGTGCTGTAGGTGTTCTCACGGTGGCGGTCTGCTGTTAAGGCTCTCCAATGAGCTTTAAACACCCACCACCTTGAGGCCACAGCAGCACCGCCCGCCCGTCTTGGATTACACTCATAATCCGGCAGGCCGGCATGGAAACCATGTCAGAGACCATGCATTGTAATTTCAAGGGTGGAAAGGTCCGCCCTTGAGAGTACTAGCCGGATTCCGACTGGTTGCAAAAAATGTAAAACATATTGTAAAGTATAAACTGAATAATAGTATAAAATATATACAATTATTTAATATATACTGAAAATCATATGTTAAAATGATTTTGAAAATGCGTATAAAAAAACGGTTAAAGAAATCCCCCAAAACTGCAAAACAATGGAAAATAAATGGAAAATACACAACATACAATACTATTTGAATATGATCTAAAAAAATGTATGTAATAAAAAACCATTTAAAATGTTTCTTTTGTTTATCTATATATAAATTTGTATATTTTAAGGTGAAATATATGTGTTTAAAAATGCAAAAACTATACATTAAAGAAACTTTGAAAACAATTAAAATTAGAATTTTTTAACACGTCTTTATTCTATATAACATGTAATTATTAATATAGTTTAATATAAACATACAACTTTTTTTGTATTGTATTTCTAAACATCAGCAATGCCAAATAAATAACACAAAGTATTTCTACTACATGCAAATGCAATTAAAACAAAGGATTTCACACTAAAATTACTAAATTTAATAATCACACTACAACATAAACCATTGTGAAATTTACTAATCCCACTCCAATCTAAACCAATTTGGGAAAGGAGCTGGACACTAAGCATGTGACATTTACTATTCTCACTCCAATGTAAACGATTGTTAAGAAAGTGTTGGACACTAAAGGGATGACATTTACTTTTTGCACTCCAATATTAACCAATTTGGGGAAGGTGTTGAACACTAAAGGGGTGACATTCACTATTCCCACTCCAATCTAAACCAATTTGGGGAAGGCGTTGGACACTAAACGTGTAACGTTTACCACTCACACTCCAATTTAAACCAATTTATGGAAGGTGTTGGGCAGTAAAGAGGTGTCATTTACTATTTTCACTCCAATCTGTCAATTTGGAGAAGATGTTGGACGCTAAAGAGATTACATATACGATTCCCACTTCAATCTAAATGAATTTACAGAAGGTGTTGGACACTAAAGGGGTGACAGTTACTAATCCTTCTCCAAAGTAAACTATTATGAATAAAGTGTTGGACACTGAAGGGGTGACATTTACTATTCCCACTCTAATCTTTACAATTTGGGAAAGGTGTTGGATACTAAAGGGGTGATATTTACTATTCCCACTCCAATCTATTTCAGTTTGGAGAAGGTGTTGGATACTAAAGGAGTTAAATCTACTATTCCCACTCCAATCTAAAAAAATGTTGAGAAGTTTTTGGACACTAAGGGGTTACATTTACCATTTCCACTCCAATCTAAACCAATTTGGAGAAGGTGTTGGGCACTAAAACTGTGATATTTACTATTCCCATTCCAAACTAAACCAATTTCTGGAAATTGTTGGGCAGTAAAGGGGTGACATTTACTATTCCCACTCCAATCTATGCCAATTTGAAAAGGTGTTGAACACTAAAGGGGTGACAAGTCATTTCCCACAACAATCTAAACCAATTCGGGGACGGTGTTGAATGCTAAAAGGGTGACATTAACTATTACCACTCCAAAGTGAACCTTTTGAAGACAGTGTTAAACACTAAAGAGGTGACATTTATAGACCCAATTCAATCCATAACAATTTGGGGAAGGTGTTGGACACTAAAGGTGTGACACTTACTATTCCCACTCCAATTTAAGCCAATTTGGGGAAGGTTTTGGATACTAAATGGGTCACACATCATTTTTTATCTATAAAATAAACTACAATATTATTAAAAACACGCTAACCAATGCTACAAATCTATATATTCATATTTAAACATTCACATATAAAAGAATATTTTTAGCACTATTAATAATTAATGTATTTCTAACATATTTATTATCATTCCTAAACTTTGAACCATAAAATAAATAATACAATCATAATCCAAAATTAACAATCATAAATTTAAATTTGTTTTTAAAATTAGTATTTTAAGAAATATATTTTTACAAAGACATTATAATTTTTAACAAATGCAAAATGTTTGAACTATGCAAAAACATTTCACAAAAATATTTTTATTTAAAACTAATTACAATTTTTTTACTTTGATACATTTATTTTGTATTTATTTTATTTTTTAAATGTAATTTGAATATTTATTTAAATTCCGACCGGCTCCGTAGTGGAAGCAGGACCACCCGACTAGAAGTCGGCGGTCCCGCTGCCCTGATTACAATGCGACGGCCTTCACCTCGGTTACAATGTGTATATTTTCTATTGCGGCGTGTGGTGCGGACTGCAGCACTCGCCCCTAGAGAAAATAAACACTTTAAATACATCCCTTCACCGTGTGGCAGGCACCATGCAGTGCCTGAAACATGGTGCAGGGATCATTAGCTGGTGCCCACCTGGGCCCCATAGCAGAGAGCCAGGGGATAAGGGGGCCTTGCTAGGGGCACCCAAAGAAATTCCTATGGGGTTGCCAGAGCAGACACCGCCCTATGGTGCTCATTGCGATGTTGGTGAGACCCACTGACATCTGCCCCGTTCAGTCCACCCACTGTATTACAATGAGGCCGGCAGAGGCATCCGGCGGAGGGACTGTCCATGGCGATTCTCACGGGCTCAAGGAGCCCGTCAGTGCGTTGGAGGGTCAGTAATTCTGACAATAAGGGTAGTGCGTGATCAAGATCACTTTAGGTGCAGCCACCACTCCTTTCCCTGTGACGCGCGGGGAGCCCAGCCCACCCCCCTTAGCTACAGCTGAAAGCTGAATTATAAAAAACTAAATGACAATAACAAATGTTACTTTTTGCATTTAGCTTGCAGCTGAAGCAGTGGGGTGTCGCTCCTCCACCTTAGCGGAGGAGCTGCCACTGCTCTGTGCGCCACAAGGGCATGTGTTACGGCCTTGATATGCTTAAAACTACTTTTATTTTTGTGACCTTGATGTGCTTAAAGATAAAATGGAATTTCATCTTAAACCTTGATATTCTTACAAGCTGTTGAATAAAGAGAGGTTTTTGACTGAGCTATTTACTGAAATCTTTCACATTACCAGTCAGAGAAAGAAACTGCGCTTAAGAAAAGGTTACATTCACATTCCTATGGGAAACCAACGAAAAAAGTATGGGTTTTTGAAGTATGGAAAATGTTCCCCTCTTTTTCAAAGTGCTTTCTTTTCTACATAGTGTATTATGATGGAGGTACTTAGTAGTTATACACTCTTGGATTCTGAGGGCTCCATGTTTGCACGACTGCTTTAAACAAAAACCCTAAAAAATGACCCGATAGGTGACAAAAGAGCACTTTAAACAACTAAATAAATGTGGTAATTGTAAATAAACAGACAGAACACTGCATGCTTTACTGGTAGAAGATCAATCTGTATCTGTCATTCAGATTAAATCTCGTCCTACCATCATTCATAAGATCACATTTAATAACGCTCTCCTAGACAACTCTCCTAGAAATGTTATGCCCCACACAGAGTTATTTCCATTTCCTTTCGCTGACTTAAATCTGGATACTTTGGAGGGAAATCCACTGAGGAGTCATTTTTGCACCCCTTAGGCCTCATAGTGTTTTATAGTCAGGCAAGTCACTCAAGTTAGACTTAGGGCCTTATTACGAGTTATTACAAGTCCTCCTGTCGCCTGCCACCGCGGCACCGGCAGGAGGACCGTTAAGTCTATTGTGTGCCTGCCAGCTGGATTTTGAGTTCAAATCAGGGTGGGCAGGCGATGCTGCTGCGGTTTCACAGCAGCAGCTGTTTAAGGCCCATTAGAGAGCCTTAACAGCACACCACCGCTGAGAGAGGGCATGCAGCGCGTTCCTGCATAGTGTGGCATGCACCATGTCATGCATGCCACACTGTGCAGGAAACGGGAGCAATTCCAGTGGGGCACAACATGTGCCCCCTGCTTGCACCCCCAGGCCCAGGAGCAGCATGGGACCCTGTTAGGGCCCCCTTAATTGCTTCTCCACAACCATTTTCATGGTGGGCTCACCCAATGAATTGTGTGGCAGCTCATAATATGCTTGGAAGTGCCACCGGCAGCATGTTACTGCTCCTGGCTGCTGCACCACTGCCATGGGATCCTGGATCCCGACGAACACGGTGGTCCAGGGGTGATCCGATCGCCACACTCATAAATACCACGTGCAGTGGTGTCTCTATCATCAGTGCAGAAGGTTCTGTGGCACTGGGGCCCAGTGATGCGAGGGACCAACTGCACCCTAATTACAACTGTCTTTTACTACCCCACAGGGTATAGAGAACCCATTTTCCTTCATTGTATTAAAGCCCCACAGCACTTGCTACACCAATACTTGTCAGGAGATCGAATACTAGGTGTCCATGTGAGACTAAAGGACTTATTATGAGTTTGGGGGTCCAACCGCAGAAGGACCGCATCCTCGACCTCGAGGCGACCACTGCACTTGCGGCCTTCCGACCAGCATATTATGAGTTTCCAGAGGGGGTGATGGTGTGGCTGCGGCAATGGGCAATGTATTTCCATATATATTGATGCCTGTGTGTACATTTTGACTGCATATGTGTAAAATGCATATATATGAATGATAAATGTGAAAAAATACCACCTACCCATTGCCCAAGCCCAACCCAAATGTGGCCAGTCCCGGTAATGGGTATATGGTACAAAAAGCACTTCCTGTATTTCACCATAGACAGGGTCGTATTCATCAGCGTGAAGATGCATCTGTGTAGGGGGACCTGGAGAAAGGGATTCATATTGTAAACTGCTGGGAAGAACAGGAAAGGGGTGAGTATGCATCCCAAATCCTTTGTTTCCGCCCACCTTAGGCGGCGGACCGATCGCCGCGGTTGGCTCGTCAGAAAAGCAACTCGGAATATGGACGGCAGTGTTGTAACTCTGTACTGCCCAATGGAGGCTGCCTTCCCCTGACCGAGGTCCAGGCGGTCAGCGGTGTGCTGGCGGTGCCAGCAGTTCGGCAGCAGTCTCCGCTTAGTCAATCTACCCAACAGTGGATGCCGACCGTGAGCCTGATCCAGTCCGTGATTTTGTGATCTCGCAAGGCCGGAACAGGTAGCAAACGGAGAAGACGCGGCGGCGGTGGTTGCACGGCCGTCCTTCCCGCCGTTCCTCCAGCCGTTTTCTTCACTGCTCCTTTCGCCGGTATTTCAGCGTTTTCAGCGTTTTAAGGAGAGCCGCCGGCCGGCCGCCATAAGAACCGCACAAAGCCCCGCAAAAGCCGCACTTGAATCCTGTTGCCGCCACCACATCGGGACCATTGGGGGCAGCAGTGGCGGTAGCGGCACCAGCGGCACCAAGGCCTTTTTTTATCCTTTATTTTTCACCCTCAACCTTCCACTTTAAAGCTACAAGTTTCAAGACAGACAGCACCGGCACTCTACAACTACAACTATAGCATCAGCCCCAGTGACCGCCCCAGTGACAGTGGCAGTGCAGCCCCCTACTTTGCTCCTCATCCCTCTTCACGTATCCAGAGGTGAGCGACGGGGGGGGGCATATCACTGCGTGGTCTGGTGGATTGGCTGCTTGATCCATATAGACATCAGAGACACCCAGAGTAATAACTTAGGAGGCAAGGCGTGTGGTGTGAGCGGCAACGAATATCGCAGTTTCTCATCTTAAAGGCTTTTAAACGCATTTTAAAATACTGCAGCTTTTCCAATAACACTCCTATCACTACGGGAAGCTTGAGGCCTGTAAATCATAAAGAAGCCGTAATGAACCTCTAACAGCTCAACTTAAGCCCAAGCCATTCCATTCACTCCAGGAGTGACACAGAGATACCCGACCAGCGCAGCTGTCCAGTAGCCCTACAGTTCACAGCTCAACAGCTTAACTACAATTGCAACAGCTTAATAGCTCAACAGCTCAACAGTTCAGTAGTTTAACAGTCCGACAGTTTAATAGGAGGGTTTCTATCCAATCCCCTCAAGACATTAACCCTCCTTAACTTAGCGTAAAGAAAAAAAAATGAGGACAAGAAACTCAAACCTGGTCCAACACCAAGAAAAACATCGTCCCCATAAATCAGCAAGGCGGCAAAAGTCAAAGCTGCTTTACCCTCCAGGTAGTTTCAAATTGGGATCAAGTCCCAGGGAGGGGTCGTCGGAGGACCAGCAAACAGCTGAGTCATTAACAGTGCCTGCAACTCCACTGGGAAGGGCCCTAAACCCAAATGAGCCCACAGCTACCAGGAATAGTCTCAGTATCACAAAGAGAACGACCATCACAAACGGTAACAGAGACATAAGAGCGTTCCTGTACCATACAATTCCAGACGACAAACTTGGTGAACCTGGCGACTCTGGAGGAGCAGCGTATTCATCATGCTCTGGAAAAACTACCAGAATTGCCAGAACATTAGGAGATGCCAGTGATTATGCAGAGAGAAGCCTAGGACCCCATTCAACCAAGCATATCGCTATCCCACTCTCACCAGAAACAATTATCATTTGTGGGGACAGAGCATCAGAAACAAAAACGGCATCTGGCACGCCTAGCTTCAACTGCCCCAATAACCCAGCAAGTCGAAACTTAGGGAACACAAAAACGGGCTACGTGGTCAATGGAGTTAATGGGGCTAATGCTTTCATAACAAGCGAAACATCAGAACCTAAGGAGGACATCACTAGTGGACAAATCGAATGCCACCACCCAAACCTGACTCCCCCGCTAGCCCAAGGGGGTTTAATAATAAATAGTCAATCAATTGACCATCCAATTATGTTAGCTCCCTTGGTGCTTAACTGTGATTTACTGCCAGGTCGAACTGGACTAATTGCCACGATGACATGGTCAAATTGTAAAAACTAAATCAATCAGGCCTATTTGGTTTACCTAACAGAGACACAACATGATGGCCGTACTCCCCCTGACGCCTGCCTACCCGACAGAGTATCGGATAGCGCTAACAACCAAACAGGAGTTAGCAGCGACAGGAGAGCACTATATAATCAACCAAACTCGCCTCACTGCAACCTAAATCTGGATTTGTATGGGGCCTCATCTTCAGCACTAAGACAGAACACTGGGCCACTTAGAATTTCTACAAAATCCATTTCAGAGATAACTGATTCATTTTCAGCATCAGTCGAGTCTATGAGCCAACACCTTACACTTAAAAGGCACTCTAATCCCTCAAACTTCAGCTGTTCCTTACAAGAAAACGATCTTTGGATCCTTAGTCCCCCCAGAAGGGGTGCGGAAAAAGATCAGAAGCCGCCTACCTTTGAAAACCATTTAGCACTGCTCAATGATACTCTGATTTCAATGGCAAACGCTGCAATAATGCATGCAGATAAACTGGACACTCAAATAAATATACTACAAACAGTTGCCGGTTTGCCCAGGCCAATACAGCTTTAACAGTCAGACAAGAGGCCTGCGGCTGTGGCCCAATATTGTACAACCTAGGAAAGCTTCTAGAGATAATGAACACGCTAGTCGAGGATCTTACGAAAGAAGTCAGTAGGCAACCGAACATCTCACACTCCCTACAAAATACAAAGGAGTTCACAAGCACGAAAGACTCACAAACCAATGACAAAGAATCTCCGCAAGAAATGACAGGGGCCATGGCTGACTATCAGAATAGGGTAGAAGAAATCATAATAAGATCTAGTCACGATCCAGACAACAAATACGGAATTGAAAATAAGCCAAGGCTGGCAACTCCAGACCTCCATCATCTATCTCGAAAAAACAAGAAAAAATTAAATAAACTGAAAAAACCCAAATCTAACAATAAAGGCTCAATCCGGCAGTGGTTGCTGCCCGAAAAGCCGGAGATTGAGGTTCATATTAAAGATCAACATGAGATTAATATCTCGCCTCACAGTCAGAGCCCAAATAAAAACACTGCAGGCTCACAAGCACAAGGCAAAATCAATACTGAAACTATCCCCGACAACATCGTGGAACATCCTACGACCAATTTGTTAAAGCCCGCGGTTATGAGGGAACAAAAACAAAGCTGGTGTTTTAACAACTCACAAGGGCAACAAGCTGGGAAAGGAAATTATGAACTATATAAAGATCTGGAATCCAACTTAAAGAGTCCCCCACCAACCAAACCGGCTAATAAAACCTTGAACAGCACGAACCGAGGAACACTCGAAACAAGTAAATACACTACCACGCTAGCACTAGGCCACAGGGCATCCCAAGGCAAAACTGAATTTACCCATAATAAAGAGAAGGAAGCTTATTCAAACCCGACCAATGATCAAGAGCAAAGCTGAGCAGATAGTGGCTAATTTAAATCAGGCATGGGACTAGTTAGACACCCAGGCAAATACATCTTCAAACTCTATAGAGGCCCATGAAGCGCAGGAGGCAATCCTCCAACGAAATCTGCCATCTAAAGACCACGATGAACTAAAAATATTGCTCTATCCTGAATACATCTCACAGGGGAAATGGGATATTCTCAATCGCAGCAATCTCCTGAAACTCTGCGCAAATATTCTGGGTCTTGAAAAGATAAAAACAACCGACATCGAGAGTGTTTCTTTTCTGGCCCCAGGATTAAATGAGATCAATGAGACAACAGAGCTAATCTTCACCAATCTGGCTATGGCCGAGGCCCTGAAAGGAAACAACAAGTAGTTGGAAAACTGGGGCATAAAAATCATAACCCAGCCTGAGATAAAGTATCCAATGATCCTGAAAAATAGAGACCTGAAGGAACTGCCAGGCCCCCAAAAACAGACTAACCAGAAAAAGCCACTTATGACTGACTCGACCCGCCCAGCACCTTCAGCTGAGTCCATCCTCCTTGGTACCAAAAGTGGCCCAAAAATAAATCTTACCAACGACAGCCTAATTAAAATAACAACATGCTTGGGAGGGGGCAGCCGCACTTGTTCGATTAGGGGGAATATCAGCAAAGACTGCTCTTGGCTCCCACGGGCCTTAAATCCTAGCTCCTAATACCAGCTCCCCCATAAGCAAGGAGACTGCGTCATTTAAGGTTGGCACCCTCTGAAAAACGGCTTAGCCAAGTACAGAGACCCTTTGGATAACACTCGAAGATTAAATATTTTGTCCTGGAACGTCGCAGGGATTTCAAAGCTTGTGCAAAATCCATTGGCACTAACATTCATTGAAGGTGCCGACTTAATCTGCACTCAAGAAACATGGGCAACTAAAGCTATATCAATAAGAGGATACGCGGAATACTGTAAGCCAGCCATCAAAGGCAACATATTTGGAAGACCATCAGGTGGGATCTCCATATACATTAAGCACTCTCTGAAGATACACTTTACAGAAATAAAAACTCCATCAAATATGTTTCTGGTGGGCACCTTGAAAGGCCTTTCCTCGGTTGATGGCCCACTCTCAATCCTCTTAATTAACGTTTACTATAATTCCGGGTGCCAAGGACAAGCTGACTGAGCTGATAAATCAGATAGAAACTCTGCTCTTACAGTTTGCATCTATGGAACCTATCATCCTTGGGGATTTTAATAACACAATATAGGGGATATTGTACCAAAGAGCCACCGCTCCGGCCCCACAGGAATTTTTAACGCCCTTATGCAGGCTTATAATCTGACAACAGCACAATCCCTGTTTTCAAGGAACAAGCCAGGGGCATTATTCGCTCCTACATACAACAATCAAACAACAATAGACTACATTTTATTAAGCAAGAGAATACAAAAACTCATGGTAAATTATACAGTGCACCCACGAAGCGAAAGCGATCACGCCGCTTTACTGATTCAGTTAAATCTCACAGCAGATATACGCCACTTCCTACTCTGAATTGGGGCATCCAACGCAGAAGAACTGCACAAACTACTAAGAAGAATTAAATGGTTGGCAATTTGGTGCAAACAACAGGGGCTCAATAGATGAATGGGATCAGTTTGCCAACAAATTAGCCTCACTGCTTCAGGGGAATACAACACGCAGAACCCCCTTAGACCCATCATATACTTTAGGACTTGTCCCAGCAATCAAGGAAAGTGCCAAACAATTAAATGCCAAACGCAGGGCTCATCGGAAAACTGGATCAGTATCTGCCAAAAGGTTACTCTAAGAAGCTGCAAAAAGCCATTCGAAGCAGGTCTGGGCCACAAAACGCGAATGCATAGAGGCGAAATGGCTGAAGATCTTCAACTTGCTGAGCCCATGCAAATCCCGTGTTCTGGCGATACTTAAACATTTTAATCCAAGGCGTTACTATCAGAGAGAACTCACTCGATGCAGGTACCTGGGCTGCCCACGTGAAAACTTTGTATAAAGATGATCAAAGTACAATTTCTTTAAATAAGTCCCTTATTGCAAGGGAAGGAACAGATAGAACTACAGCCGCATCAAAAACATCGGATGACACGGCTCCTCCAGGTAAAACATTAGTTCGAACAATCTTAAAAAAGATTCGACACAATGGTGCATCGAGTCCCAATGGCCTGCCTGGCTCCCTTTTCAGGGCAGACACAGACTTCTGGCCGGACAATCTGACCCAGCTATATGCTGAATGCAGGTTCTTGGGGGACGTTCCAGACTCCTGGAGAGGATCGTTATTGCATCCAATATATAAGAAAGGGCCAAAATCCGACCCAAAAAACTACCGTATGATCGCCCTGCTGGATATCGAGGGCAAGGCCTACGCAAGCACCCTTCTGGCGGAACTATCAGACTGGGCCAGCACTGAAGGCCTTCTGCCCTTTTTTCAAACAGGGTTCAGACCTGGGGCATCGACGGTGGACAACATAATTGCCCTGTCATATCTAGCCCAACAAGCCGTGACTCACCAAAGCCTGCCGCTCTTCGCCTGTTTTATTGACTACTCAGCAGCTTTTGACGGGGTAGACCGCACCATCCTCTGGCAGAAGCTGGCACGCTGGAACATCAATCCATCCTTACTACAAGCAATCCGTTCGTAGTACCCACGAACTTGGGTAAGAATTAAACTCTCGAGCAAATTTGCTACAGAGAAAATTGACACGGACCGCGGGCTAAAGCAAGGCTGCATCCTGGCCCCGAAGCTTTTTAATCTTTACACCGCAGACATGGGTCAAGCCTTGATCGGAGCCACACTAGCCACACCCAGGATTGGGTGTACCAAGATCCAACTGATGCAATATGCTGACGACCTGGTGCTCTTAGATCATACCAAAATTGGCTTACAAAAAGCACTCACGGCCCTCGCAACTTACAAAAACAAGCTGGTTGCCAACCCAGCAAAGTCCAAAACAGTGATTTTTGTGCACTACCCTAAAACAAAACTGGCAAAATGGAGGCTGGGTCAGCTGACTTTGGACTGCATACATCACTATAACTACCTGGGGGTTTGGTTTAGTGAAACAGGCCGCCCAGGAGTCCATCTCAACAAAATGCAGATGAAAGGGAAAAGCATTATCTATGCCCTCTGTAAACTATACGCTACCTTACATAGTCCTACAACAACGGCCATTCAAAGAGTTCTGAGGGCGAAATTAATACCATCTCTTAATTACGCACAACAGGCATTCCCAGGGAAATTTGCGAAAGATCTAGAAAAAATCCACTGCTCAGCTTATAAAAAGCTATTTCATCTACCTGCTTGTACCAGGAATAATCTGATTCGGTTGGAATTCAACCTCAACCAACAAAAACTGGAAGAGATGGTCTCTCTAAGTAAATACTTCTACCTAACAATGGCAGCACCAGAGAACACAATGAAGGCGGCTATAAAAAGTATTTTCTTAGACTCCGGCAATCCCTGGTCAGTTGGTCTCGCCTCCGCCAAAGATCTCTTGCAACTTGCAATAGAGAACTGGGACCCCAGGATAGTCAAGTATGCTGCTATCAAAAGCACAATAAAAAAACAAGTATGTTTATGCTCTCGTACCTTGGACATGGAATCCCTGTCAACAAGAGGATTCCATGAGTCTCAAAGCCTCCCACATACAGAGCACAACCTCAAACCTCATCTCACGCAGGCTGTGGGGAGACTAGCCCTACACAGGATTTTAGCAGTCAGATTACATCCTCTCCCCCTTAAAGAATTATACCCTATCGGGTCAGCAAGACCAGTGATTATGGAGTGCCAGCTTTGCCAGCTTTGCAAATATAAACGCGAGTCTTTGGTCCATATCTTACTTTGCTGCCCGGCTCTGCGCTTAGCCCGCAGAATATACCTCAGGCCTATCTTACTACAATTGGGCACTCATACCGCAAAGGAGGCAGTTAATTGCCTTTACACATTGGGCACAGTGAAGCATATGGCTACGTTTGCAAATTTGTACAATATACCCGCACAAAGTTGATGGACACTCCCCCTTAAGCAATCAGGCAGGCACTCGTGTGGAGGCTGCCTATCATCTCTCATCTCTTATTACCTGACTAGTTTAATTGAAGCATGTAAAACTTTTACCAATTGCTGTATACATAGATCTGGTTTATTTTTAGACTTTGGATTTTAGACTTCTAGATTTTAATTTTACTGTTTTCTTTAAATGTAGTGCTTTTCTTTTCTATTGTAATGGTTTTGAGTAACCACACAAATAAAGTTATTCATTCATTCATTCATTCAATCCACCCAACAGTCGCACAGCCACTGCGTGGACGGTGGTCCATGGGCCGCTGAACTCATAATAAGGCCTTAAAAGTGACTCTGCCTCACTCCAGTACCTTTTGTTGTCTTCTGTTGGTTGACTCTAGTTAGTTAGCCATCTAGCTGGATGGTTCAAAGTTTGTTCAACTGTTTTACACAAAGGCCTTCAGAAATTAACTTTAAGTGATAGCAGCCTGCATTATAAAACTAAAGGCCTGATTTAGAGTTTGGTGCAGAGGGTAGTCCATCACAAACAAGGCAGAGTACCCTGTCCTTCAACCTGACACTCCACTTGCCTCATTTAGAGTCAGGTAGACCGTAAGCATTCTGTTGACAGGGCCCCTTTTGGTGCAGTAGATTACTTCCTCCGATGTCACGCTTGAGTAGGGGTCTTTGAAGGAAAAACTTTACACCATCTGCCCTATTTAGGGTGAATGATGAATAGGTATTTTTTTCCTGTCCATCATCGTCAGAAAGAATCTGGCAGTAAAGGACAGGAAAAATAAACGAAGGCCCTCATTATGATCTCAATCAGCCGCATCCGACGGCCTATCAGTTGTGATCCGACCGACATCTAGAGCCGCGGTCCGACCGACGCATTATAGTGCGCTGCAGTCAAAGTCAGTTGGGAAGTAATTCTCTACAATGGGGTGGTGCCTGTTCAGGCACCGTTGTAGGGATTGCAATGTCCCTTTCAGACAGCCTTTCTATGGCGGTCCGACCGCCATAGAGAGGCTGTCGGAAACAGACTTTGGGGCCCCTACCAGGGTCTCCATCCCCCGTGGTCTCAGTTATGAGGCCTGGAGGGCAACCGTGGTGCCCCCCCAAACATCCATGCACCATGTGCTAGGCAGCATGTGGTGCCTGGCACATGGTACATGGATGTTTGTTTACATGCCCTTTACCATTACGGCTTGTGCTGCGGCTCTTTTCCGACCACCAGCACATGCCGCACTAGTAAAGGGCATGTTTCCGACCGTCGTGCTGGTGGTTGAATCCTAATATGGCGGATGGGACCTCCAACTTCTTGTCGGATGGTCCCATTACCACAATGATGTCTGCCAGGCATCGTAGTTAGGGCCTAAATTTCTCGGCTAACATTGTGTCCTGTTTTTATACTGGCTCGCAGCACGCTGTCTAGACCATTCATTTTCAGCATCTGGCTTTGGGACACAAAGTTGCAGGGACCATGGAAGACTCCAAAAGAGAAAAAAGTGGGTGTAACCTCATACTTGAGCACCTGACAGATTTTAATAATATGAATAGTAATAAATAATAAGTCGATACGCTGGTATGAAAATATACATTTTAGTATCAACCTTGTACACATCTACTGCTGTTTAAACTTCATTAGGAATCTTTTCCTGTTTTTTAAAATTCTTTTTCTTGTCAATGCAAACAGCTATTGGCCTTGCAAACATTACTGATTAAACAAAATCTACCAAAAAGCCAACAAATGTCTATTTTTATATATGTTTAAAAAATACAAACAGGAAAATACATGGTTTTCTGTCTGTACTTATCTGTAAAAATCAGTAAAATGTGAAACAATGAGCCTTAATTGTAATAGACTTGAGTAATTTCTTAAAATGACTCCCACAAAACACATAAACAAAGATGATCGGGGCAAAATGTCGAGCATGGGGTTGTCCTCTGTGTGCAGCACTCATTGTCTCTCGAGCAAACTTCAGTCATACAATAAAGTTAATATTTGCAATCAGCTCCATGAAACCCTAAAGGCAGGTCACTGGTAGTGTTCATTGAACATTTACCATACACATTTGTTTGACTGTTTTTGGTGTGTTACAGTAGTGATGGCTACCATTATAGTTCTTGAAGTGACCCCATGATTCCCCTAGCCTATAGACTAAATAAACACAGGGATGCTAGTGGGCAACTCTCCTAGCCACTAAGCATCCAAAAATCAAGTATAAACAACTATCAGTGAGCACTGTGCATGCGGGGTAAGGAGGCATATACTCACTTGAGATTATCAGATGAGGAGGTTTGGATTTCAGGCAATCTAATTTGTAATTTGAAGGGTCTCTCGGGATTAGGGATCCCACAAACTGTAGTCAACACACAAAAAGACAGTGAAACTATCCAGGAGAAAGGAAAAATATAGCAGGATGGCACACCAGGACAGTGTTTCAGGGATATTATTCCTAATAAACCTTTTCACTCTCTCATCTTTACAATCAGAGAGGAGGACTGGTTTCCTACTGCAGTGATCAGGTGGTAATAGGAAAAGACCAGGAGCGGCACGTGCAGGTATGAGCGGTGGGGCGGGGTTGCGGGTAAGGAGGGAGTTGACAGATGACGATGAGGTAAAATTAAATTTCATAAAAAGAAAAGCATGTACCTTGCGCTCGCCGCATTGCAGAGTCAGTGATGCGGCAAACGCAAGGTAAGTGTTTTGGATTTTTTTAAATTTAATTTTACCTCGTCATCATCTGTCGACTCCCCCATTTCCGTACCCCACCACTGTTACCTGCAAGGGCCGCTCCTGGAAAGACAAAGCAGCATCATGATCTTCAACAAACCAATGTGACCATATCTTGTACTGACAATCCTGACCTATTTCTTTAAAGCACCTCAACTGTTGTGTGACCTAAACATCCTTCAGGCCTCAGATTCTTGCTGATAGAAGCTATCCTTGTAAAAGATGACTACATATCCACAATAGCCTATGTCTTCTGCTTCTTCAGATTTAGGTTGGCAAGCAGGATTCACCACAGGGCACAGAGTATAAATGATTGTATATGGAAATATAATTCATAACTTGCTCCAATCTCCTCTCCTGTCATTGTACTTACCATAACCCCAACCCTTTCATGCCAACCTACTATCACGTTAACGCGAAATCTTTAACTTGCCCCTATTTCTTAACTTTAGGATATTAAATCAAAAAAGAACATAAACTTACCCCAGCATTACTGCTATTCCTAAACGAAATTAAATTTAAGTGAATTAAATTAGATTGATAATAAAATAGGTAAACTCCAATGTTAACTCTAACAATAAAGCTAACGATACATTAGATTAAATTCATACTAACCCTGAATCTAAATCAAGTGTCATTAATATGCATTGAATTCAAATCATGAAAAAGAAAAGAACATAAATAACTACATAGCTAACCATAGGTTAAATTAAATTAAATTAATTTGTGAATATTGGGCTGTTTTACATTTTCCAGGGAGGACCTGGCCTGGCAGTTCGGGCTGGACTATTCCCATTGGGCGCAGGGTCACGACTGATTTGCATATGGCTGGGTCCAAACTGGAATGGCATAGTGAGCAAAAAAACGATGGATTTAGACCCAGATCTCTGTACTGGGGTGAATGTATGACAATGTTCTGCACTCTGTCCATCAATTATTTTTGCATTTGTCACCCCGAGTGGGACGGGTATGCTCAGACGTGGGTCCCGTGCTCTCCATGCCACTGGAGTCAAGCTATGTTGGCTGATGAGGGCTGAAAGCCCGAAACCGGTCCTAGGATGCATGTTTCCAGGCCAGGCAGGACCTGGCCTGGCAGTTCAGGCTGGACTGTTCCCATTGGGCGCAGGGTCAAGACTGATTTGCATATGGCTGGGTCCAAACTGGAATGGCATGTTGAGCAAAAAAATGATGGATTTAGGCCCAGATCTCTGTACTGGGGTTAATGTATGACAATGTTCTGCATTCTGTCCATCAAGTATTCTTTTTGCATGTGTCATCCCGAGTGGGATGGGGATGCTCAAGACGTGGGTCCCGTGCTGTCCATGCCACTGGAGTCAAGCTATCCTGGCTGATGAGGGCTGAAAGCTTGAAACTGGTCCTAGGATGCATGTTTCCAGTCCTGGGAGGATCTGGCCTGGCAGTTCGGGCTGGACTGTTCCCATTGGGCGCAGGGTCAAGACTGATTTGCATATGGCCGGGTCCAAACTGGAATGGCATGGAGAGCAAAAAAACGATGGATTTAGGCCCACATCTCTGTACTGGGGTGAATGTATGACAATGTTCTGCATTCTGTCTATCAATTATTCTTTTTGCATTTGTCACCCCGAGTGGGACAGGTATGCTCAGACGTGGGTCCCATGCTCTCCATGCCACTGGAGTCAAGCTATCCTGGTTGATGAGGGCTGAAAGCCCAAAACCGGCCCTAGGATGCTTGTTTCCAGTCCAGGGAGGACCTGGCCTGGCAGTTCGGGCTGGACTGTTCCCATTGGGCGCAGGGTCAAGACTGATTTGCATATGGCTGGGTCCAAACTGGAATGGCATGGTGAGCAAAAAAATGATGGATTTAGGCCCATATCTCTGTACTGGGGTTAATGTATGACAATGTTCTGCATTCTGTCCATCAATTATTCTTTTTGCATTTGTCATCCCGAGTGGGATGGGTATGCTCAAGACGTGGGTCCCGTGCTGTCCATGCCACTGGAGTCAAGCTATCCTGGCTGATGAGGGCTGAAAGCCCGAAACTGGTCCTAGGATGCATGTTTCCAGTCCAGGGAGGACCTGGCCTGGCAGTTCAGGCTGGACTGTTCCCATTGGGCGCAGGGTCAAGACTGAATTGCATATGGCTGGGTCCAAACTGGAATGGCATGGAGAGCAAAAAAACGATGGATTTAGGCCCAGATCTCTGTACTGGGGTGAATGTATGGCAATGTTCTGCATTCTGTCTATCAATTATTCTTTTTGCATTTGTCACCCCGAGTGGGACAGGTATGCTCAGACGTGGGTCCTGTGCTCTCCATGCCACTGGAGTCAAGCTATCCTGGCTGATGAGGGCTGAAAGCCCAAAACCGGCCCTAGGATGCTTGTTTCCAGTCCAGGGAGGACCTTGCCTGGCAGTTCGGGATGGACTGTTCCCATTGGGCCCAGGGCCAAGACTGATTTGCATATGGCTGGGTCCAAACTGGAATGGCATGGTGTGCAAAAAAACGATGGATTTAGGCCCAGATTTCTATACTGGGGTGAATGTATGACAATGTTCTGTATTCTGTCCATCAATTATTCTTTTTGCAATTGTCACCCCGAGTGGGACGGGTATGCTCAGACGTGGGTCCCGTGCTCTCCATACCACTGGAGTCAAGCTATCCTGGCTGATGAGAGCTAAAAGCCCGAAACTGGTCCTAGGATGCTTGTTTCCAGTCCAGGGAGGACCTGGCCTGGCAGTTCGGGTTGGACTGTTCCCATTGGGTGCAGGGTCAAGACTGATTTGCATATGACTGGGTCAAAACTGGAATGGCGAGCAAAAAAACGATGGATTTAGGCCCAGATCTCTGTACTGGGGTGAATGTATGACAATGTTCTGCATTCTGTCCATCAATTATTCTTTTGGCATTTGTCACCCTGAGTGGGACGGGTATGCTCAGACTTGGGTCCTGTGCTCTCCATGCCACTGGAGTCAAGCTATCCTGGCTGAGGACGACTGAAAGCCCGAAACCGGTCCTAGGATGCTTGGTTCTAGTCCAGGGAGGACCTGGCCTGGCAGCTCGGGCTGGACTGCTCCCATTGGGCCCAGGGTCAAGACTGATTTGCATATGGCTGGGTCCAAACTGGAATGGTCTGGTGTGCAAAAAAACGATGGATTTAGGCCCAGATCTCTGTACTGGGGTGAATGTATGACAATGTTCTGCATTCGGTCCATCAATTATTCTTTTTGCATTTGTCACCCCGAGTGGGACGGGTATGCTCAGACGTGGGTCCCGTGCTCTTCATGCCACTGGAGTCAAGCTATCCTGGCTGATGAGGGCTGAAAGCCCGAAACCGGTCCTTGGATGCTTGTGTCCAGTCCAGGCTGGACTGTTCCCATTGGGCACCGGGTCAAGACTGATTTGCATATGGCTGGGTCCAAACTGGAATGGCATGGTGAGCAAAAATACGATGGATTTATGCCCAGATCTCTCTACTGGGGTGAATGTATGACAATGTTCTGCATTCTGTCCATCAATTATTGTTTTTACATTTTCCAGTGTCCTTGAGTCTGATTCATAAAGGTAAACTTAGACTTTTGTATAAGTTTACTATTGTTTAGTCACAAATGTATTTTAATAGTAGTATCTTTATGACTGCAAAGTCCCGCACATAAAAAAACATTATGCTGTGAATCAGGCCCTTAATGTTACTATACTCGACTTTCCGTATCCCAGTCTGACCTGAAGGGGTGCAGAGAGGAGTATGGCGTGATGTATGTGCTCTCAGGGGATTAACAGTATTGGCTTGTTTAAAGGAATGTCCTTTCTCGGAGAGACAGGATGAGTGAAGTGATGAAAACCAATGAGTCACTTTCCCCAGATTATCCAACTTTCCCTCTCCATATTCCCTCGTAGTCGTAGCCAAACCATTAGTCTGGCTGAAGACATTGAGCTGGCTACCTTAAAAGGATATACTGGGCGCAGGTCACAGGTTATGCCTGAGGGGTATTTAAAACAACTAATTAGCACTAATGGAGAAGCATTTGAGATCTGTTTATATGAAACTACTGACCCAAGTGCCATTATTAGGTTTTTTTTGGTGAATACACGAGGGATAAAAGAGAGCCTCTTCATTGCTAGAGAGCACCAGAGACAAGTGAGAAAATGGTGGTTTGACCCTGAGTGTTCTAAAGGCCCATAATAGATTAAAGGAGGCTTTACATGAATCTCCCTGATGCAAATCTGAGGTCCAAGCATGTAGAACAGATTATAAAAGGCCTGTAAAACAAAGAAAAACATGGCTGAGGGATTATGTTTGGGAAGCCTTGCATGAGGCAAGTACTAATAATTATAACAAAGCGTTTTGGCAGGTAATTAGCTCTCCACCATTGAGAGGAATGCCCAAGGATGGAGGTTGCAATCCTGGAAGCCGAGTGGATAAAACACTTTTCCGGCATCTACTCTTATTATTAAAACACAATGACTGTACATAGTAGGTAAATATAATAAACACATGATACCTAGCCCTGTAGCCATAAAAATAACAGTTATAAAATCGACAAGATGGCATATATAACACAAGTTAAATTGTAAGCTTCCGAATCCTAAGAATCCAAGCCCAGTTGATAAATTTAGTAACACCTATAACCACAGGTTTTGACGTGTCAGATTTCAAAATTCTACTAGCAACCTGTGCAGAACGAGTTCTCATTAAACGGCATACTGGACGGAGTCACACACGCTGAGGAAATAGATATGCCGGACAACAAAAGAGAAAATGATCCAGAGTTTCTATCTGGTCCACACAAAAGGGGCAGTTATCACTATCAAGAGGGCTCCAGCTTTTTGTTAGCCCTCGCAGTGGTAGGGAGCCCACTCTAAACTGGTGATACAGTTTACGATCAAGTTGCTTCGTAATAGTGTCCCAATATCCTTCATAAGCGGACTCATCCTTGAGAACAAGAAACGTTACTGTCATAGAACTACCCGTAAGGGAAGCAAATCTCCTGGCCTTAATCCTACACCAGTAAGCATCCCTCAGAACAGATTTCGAAGGGAAAACAGCTGTGTCCGGATTAGCCCAAAGATTTCCCATCCCTATATCAATCAACAAAGTTTTGATTCCGGTCAACCAAGTAATCCTATGTGAACCCTCAAGCCCTTTGACTTCCAGTAGTGCTTTGGCATAAATAGACAGTTCCGGTGTGGTCCACAGACGTCGCCAAAACGTGAGAGGTCTGTACCTTACCATGTCCTCAAGGGGCTGGAGGCCTAAATCATATAGTAATGGGATACGGGGTGTTGATTGAGGAAGCCCTATTGCGGACCTAAGAAATGTATTCTGTGCAATCATTAGTTTAGACAAATTACTAAATCCCCACAATTCAGCACCGTACATAATGGCAGGGAGAATCTTAGAACCGTAAATCTTCATCAGGGGAGCACTAGGTTTAGTTAGGGAATGACTATGCTCTTTCAACAAAGCTCCACCTAATTGGGCATATTTGAGAACAAGGAGATCCAGCTGATGCTTCCAGCTACAATTCTCACTGAAGGTAACCCCCAAGTAGGTAAACACAGTTGTTTGCTCCAGAGTGGCACCTCCCATACAAACCTGCGCACTAACATGCCTTGGGCCACGGAAAACCATAAACTTAGTCTTGCCTACATTTATTTCTAACTCATGTTCGCGGCAAAATAACTCAAAACGAGACAGGGCCGACTGCAGGCCCTGTCTTGTCTTAGAAATCAAAAGAATATCGTCCGCGAACATGAGGAGGGGGATCTTCATGCCAGCCAGAGTGAGAGCGTCCGTCGGATGGTCAGAAAAATAACTTATAACCCTGTTAATGAACAGTGAAAACAGGGTAGGAGCAAGCACACACCCTTGGCGAACTCCTTTCGAAACCTTAAATCTTTCTGTAACCTCCCCTGGTTTACCCCAGCGAACACGGGCATACGTGTTTTCATGGATATTTACCAGGATCGACACCAACTCTTTAGGCATACCCATCTCCAAGAGTACTTTTCATAACTTAGCCCTTGGCACAAGATCAAAGGCGGACCATAAGTCCACAAAGGCCGCAAAGAGCTTACCAGCCCCGAGAAAAACCTCCTTCCAATATAAAAGGACAACCCTAAATGCTTGATCCTGGGTCCCTATATGGGACCGAAACCCCGCCTGAAGGGGAGTTAACACATTAGTTTCGATCATCCAATTCTGTATGCGACCCAGTACTGGGCGAGCTATGATTTTTTGTACTGCGTCTATGAGACTAATCGGCTGATAATTGGCCGGGGCAGAGCGATCGCCTTTCTTGTAGATCGGCAATATCTCCACACCAAGCCACGAGTCAGTAACCGAAGCTCCACCCGCAAGGCCATTAGCTAGCATCGTCAAGTACGGGACCCATACGTCTTGCTCTTGTTTAAATAAATCAGCGGGGATACAGTCTGGTCCCGGGGCTTTGCCACTCCGAATACTTTTTTTTTTTTTTTTTTTTTTTTAAAACCTTTATTACAATTTCAAAGAAATACAAGTATGGGCCTACAACCAACAGGCCGGCCGCTAAAAATGCAGTGTAGCCCTAGGCACAGCTGAACAGTCAGATCGATGAAGCAACAAAAAAGGGAGTCACTGGAGAGTTAATCATCGCAGTCGGCCGCAGCCCATAAACAAATAAAAAAAGGTTTCATATTTTTAGGAAACGAAAAACAGCAAACACACAAGGCAGAGGAAATTAATAGCAGTAGCATGTGCCCCTCGTATCGAGGGAGTAATCCAATCCGGGTAAACAGAGGGGGGGGGGGCAAGGCTGAAGAAACCAAATTCGCATGTCGCAGGAGCATACAGGAATGCGCGGGCTAGGGAGACAGAGCGGCATCTATCTCACGCGTCTGAGGCGGGGCGCATATACCTCCACGATAGAAGTTCCAGGGACCCCACACCTTAATCCACTTCCCAGGCTTGCCTCTCGCCACATACACCGTTTTCTCTCTGAACATACACCAGTCCATGTGTTCTTTCCACTCGGAGACCGTGGGTGGCCTCTGGGAGCCCCACAATTGTGCAATGTCACGCTTCGCTACCATATAGCCCAGCGTCACCCATTGCATCTGCGTCACATTGTAATCAGTCGGCTCCCAGACATTCAGCAAACATCTTCGTGCCTCCGGCAACAAGGCAACATGCGTGACTTCTTCTAACACCGCATGCACTCTGCACCAAAACCGAGTCACCTCCGGACACTCCCACAGGATATGGA
The DNA here is from genome assembly GCF_964204655.1 of Triturus cristatus. Taxonomy (NCBI): domain Eukaryota; kingdom Metazoa; phylum Chordata; class Amphibia; order Caudata; family Salamandridae; genus Triturus; species Triturus cristatus. The sequence continues at coordinate 861,884,159 of NC_140581.1, forward strand.
GGAAACTCCCCAGGAGTCCACAGCCTCGCTTACACAAACCATCCACCGAATACCCCATACGCATCAGAGCAGGCCCCGTGACGTACACTCTATGGAGTATTTTAAGCTGGACGAACCGCAACCGGGCCGGGATAGCCACCTCTTTCGGGGAGGCCACCGCCGATACCCAATCCTCGTCGTCCAGTTCTAAGCCGTCGGCAATCCATGTCTCCCGCAATGAAGCCAGCAGACCCATCCGATCATTAATAAGCTTCTTATAAATCAGCGAAATGGTGCTATCCGGCACATAGCCGTCCAATATCCTGTCCTCCAACGGGGAATGCTCCGGAATAGCCGCCACGTCCGAAAACACGGAACACAAGGCATGATGGACCTGAGCATACCGATAGTATTCCCTATCATTCAACTGGTATTCAGTTTTCAGCATGTCGAACGTCTTAAATTTCCCTTTCGTCCAGAGATCCCCTACCGTGCTGATACCAATCGTATCCCACTTATCAAAGCCTTTCGTAGTATACAGATAACCCAAACGCTGGGACGCATACAATGGCGTAGCCCGAGTCAAACGATCCCTCCACCCCATCGCCGCATTTGCTGCATGCCAAACCTGTACCGCGACCCGCGTCGGGCCCGTCAACCGCGCATCAAGGGACCCCGAGTATAGCGCCCGATTATAGTCTCCGCCCGGCAATAGCAATTTGTCCATCTCAAAAGCCGGGTTCAAAGCAGGGCCATACATCCCGTGATTGACGGCAGCCAACTGGGAGGCCCAGTAATATCGCTTAATGTCAGGGAGGGCGACCCCCCCATCATACCACGGTAGAGTTAGTTTGGCAAGAGCAATCCGCGGACGCCCATCCCAAAACAATCGACGCTGGAGACACTCCACCTCCCGAAAATAACGGGCCGGCACTAGGTCCATGGTGTTCTGCAGGGCGTACAAAAAGCGTGGCAGCGACATCATTTTGAACAGTGCTGCCCGGCCAAGTGGCGAGAGCGGCAACCGCCGCCAACCCGCCACATCCGCCCTTAGGCGCTGAAGGGGGGGGAGAAGATTCCGTTCGTAGCGGGCCACCGGGTCCAGTGTTATATAAATTCCCAAATACGTAAATCCCGACGGCGCAACCTGGATAGGGCACCCCCGCGGAAGGGGGGGGCCTCCCCGGAAAGAACGTATACACAGGACTTAGCCCAGTTGATGACCAATCCGGAATTGCGACCAAAGGAGCTCAAAACATCCACCAACACAATGAGCGATTTGCGCGGTGATGCAAGATACAAAAGGATATCGTCCGCGTATAGGGAGACCCGATCCTCGTATTCAGGCGTCCATCTAAGGCCACGCATCGAGGGTTCCCACCGCAACCACTCCGCAAGGGGCTCCAGACAAAGCGCAAAAAGAAGAGGCGACAGTGGACATCCCTGTCGGGTGCCCCTACCCAAAACAAAGGGAGCCGACACACGTCCGTTGACCACCACCTGTGCCAGTGGATTGTCATAAAGCAATTTCACCCAACCGATAAAACCCGGGCCAAAACCAAACTTCGCCAATGCTGCCCAGATGTACGGCCATTCCAAGGTATCAAACGCCATGGTAGCGTCCAAGGACACCAAAATGGCCGGCTCACGAATGAATTGAGCGCGAGCAAGGACGCCATGCAATCGCCGCAGGTTCAAAGCGGTATTGCGGTGGGGTATAAAGCCGGATTGATCCTGATGAATCAGGTCGCCCACAACCCGGATAAGACGATTGGCCAGTACCTTGGCGAGGATTTTGGGCTCCGCGTTTAACAAGGAGATGGGCCTGTAAGAAGCACACCGATCCCGCGGCTTCCCCTCCTTATGGATAACCACAATAGTAGCAAGACGTTGGTCAGGGGGGAGGGAGCCCGCCGCCTTAGCCTCAAGGAACATGTCTCGGAGATAAGGCGCAAGCACATCGGGGCGCAACTTGTATAATTCGATGTGAAGTCCGTTAGGACCCATGGCCTTACCCGAGGCAATAGAGCGAATGGCCAAAGCAATCTCATCTGGCGACAGGGCCGCATCCATCAATACTTTATCCTCATCAGATAGGGAAGGCAGAGTGATGTCTCGAAGCAGCAGTCGAGAGTCTTCCTCCGAGCGCTCTGAGACCGGAGAGTATACCCCGTGAAAATACTCCACGAAGCAATCAACTATATCACCGGGGTCCGTCACACACACACCGTCCACCCTCTCAACCTCTGGTACCACTCGACTCGCTCTCTCCTTCTTATCCAACCAAGCAATCAACTTCCCGGCCTTATCACCCATATCATACAAACGCCCCTGTTGCTCCCTGCTCATACTCCTAGCAGATTCAGTAACCAGCGCCTTATAGTCGGCCTGCTTAAGCTCCAACACATGCAATCTATCATCCGTAACACCTTGCTCCAAATCACTCTCCAACTCAGTGATCTCATCTTCTAGCCGAACAACCTCCTGCGCAGCGCATTTTTTGGTGTAGGAAATGAGAGATAGGGCCTGGCCCCGGAGCACCGTCTTAAAGGCCTCCCAAAGGGAGATGGCGGAAGACACCGAGCCCACGTTGTCATTAAAGTAGTGTTCCAGAGACTTAACCAGGTCTGCACGAATCATGGGGTCTCGTAGGTACCAGGGGTTGATCGGCGCCACCCTCCCCTCCGCCCCCAGGGCGATATCTAGGTGTAACAAGAGGGGGGAGTGATCTGATATACCGCGTGCCAAATGTCGCACCTCCCCGATCATCCCAGCTTGGGCCGCAGGCACTAGCATATAGTCAAGCCTCGAAAGACTACCATGGGCCCCGGAATGGAAGGTATACTGCGCCTGTCCAGGGTGTTTCAATCGCCAGCAGTCTATCAGTCCCAGGGTATCCAGAAAGCCCCCCAGCCAGTTCTGGGCCCGAGGGAGGTCCCTAGGGGGGTATCGATCCTCAACTCCGGAAACCACAGCGTTAAAGTCCCCCCCCAGGACCAACACCCCCCCCCGGAAGCCCAAGCAGCAGGCGTCCCAAATCGGCATAGGTGGCCGTCTGCAGGCCCGGCGGCACATAGACCGCGACCAGCGTAATCAACCTACCCTCCCACCTCCCCACCAGCGCAGTGTAGCGCCCTCTGTCGTCGTGGAGCACCTCATCCACCACCAACGGGAGAGAGGTCCTGACTAAAATGCCCACTCCCCTCGAGCAAGAGGTGAAACCAGAATGGGCCAGAAGGCGATACCCTCGTCTGTTCATGGCATGGAAAGAGTTCCCTATGAGGTGCGTTTCCTGCAGGAACACAATGTCAGGCGAAATACGTTTCAAGAACTGCAGGACTACCCCCCGCTTTATCCTGTCCCCCAGCCCATTCACATTCCAGGAAAGAAGTTTCAGCCCCCTACCCCCCATCCCTCCCAACACAAAACATCCCTCTCCCGGGGAGCACAATCATAGTAGCACAACATGAAATATTACCCCGCCTTGTGAAACAAACAAACAACCCCCAACCCCACCCCATCAACCCCAACAAAACTCCCCCCTCCCTGCACCCCTGCGTGAGCCCGAACAGCCCCCCCAACCTGCAGTGTGCCTGTCGCCCCAATATAAAGTTCACTACAGAAAGGACAAAAAAAAGAACCCCCAGAAGGAGGAAAGGGCCCCAGCAAGCCCCCCGCAACCTCCAAACACCACGGGGCAAAGTGTCACAAACTGGAGTCCAGTGCAGCCACAGGTGCAAAACGCTACCAGTGCAGTCCAGCGCCAAAATCACTGTTCCATTCCTACTCCGTCAGACCCTCTCCGCTCTCCTTCATCCGACCCTCCGGCTCCCGACTCCTGGGCAGGGCATCCAGCCACTTTCCCACCGCCTCCGGCCGGTCGAAGAAGTGTGAGCGACCATCTAGCTCGACCCGCAGCCTAGCCGGGAATAGCATCGCATACTTGAAGTCCATGTCTCTCAAGCGCCGTTTGATGGCCGAGAAACCCATCCGTTGCTTTTGAACCGCTTGCGTAAAGTCTGGGTAAAAGCTAACATTAGAGTTCTCAAATCGTAATGGCCCAGCCACCCTCGACGCCTGCAGGATAGCGTCTCTATCCCGAAAATTAAAAAATCGGGCAATGATCGGCCGCGGGGGGGCCCCCACCTTAGGCGCACCCCCTGGAACCCTGTGGGCCCGTTCAACAGCAAAGAACTTGCTCAGCCCTTTGGGTGCTAGATGAGTCACCACTAGATCCTCCACAAAGAGATCCACAGCAGACTCCTCCGATCGTTCGGGCACGCCGATAATGCGGACGTTGTTCCGCCTGGCCCTGCCTTCAGAGTCCTCGAGGCGACGCTCAGTCAGGTCACTAGTGAGCTGTAACCTCCGCACCGTCGTCTGCAAAGCGGCCACATCAACCGTTAGGCTCGACGACGCTTGGGCCAACGAGTCGACCCGGTCATTGGTTTTCGACAGGTCCGCTCTGACCAAGGTGACATCAATCAGCACCGAGTCCAATTTGTTGGCCAGAGTATCCAGTTGTTGGTTCACAGTCACCTTCATCTCCTCAATGGCCCCCATGACATCCAGCAGAGTCAATTCGGGTGATGCGCCCGAGGCCTCCGTGGGCGGCTCAGGCGATTTACGTGATCCACTAGGGGATCCCTTTGGCTGCGCATACCGGTCCATATTGTTGGCCTGGGAATAGGCTCCCCTCCGGGTAGATTTGGGTTTCAGTTTGTCGCCATCCACTCTTGTCGTCATCGTCAGCGATCAGCAAGGTCAGCACCCTCCAGCACCCGGAGGAAGGCTAGGAGATCCGGGCCGCTAGCTGAAGTAGGCCCGTTTACAGGTCAAGACTAGGCTTTGCACTCCGTACTCGGCGCAGCTCTCCCAATGTCTCCTCATCAGTGGCAGTAGACCAACTCGAAACCGAAAGTGAAAGTGCGGGGTCCGGGGCAGGCCCAGCCTGGCATGCTGCTGTTGTTCACTTCACAGCCGGGCACCTCACCCACCCGAGTCCGGGACCAAGGCCGGAGAAGGCCGCAAACTTCAGATCGCCAAAAAACCGGTTCCCGGAGTCCAATTTCGATTCGGAAAACGAGTGGCACCTTAGCGCAGGATCATAAACAAAAGCCCGTCGAAAAAAATCAGGATTATGACAGGATAGACGTGGGAGGTTGCGGAGGCCCTCGGGAGCCACAAGCCTACGCGGCCATCTTGGTTGCGCGCTAGGCTCCTCCCCCCGAATACTTTTTAATACAGACTTCACCTCGCAAGGAGTAAATTCCAAGGGGGTTTCAAATACAGGGGAAAATGTAATAGAAGCGGGCTTATCGCTGACCTTGAACTGCTCCTCGAAATACGCAACCCACTGCTGGGGCTCGACATGAGTAGAGGGCCGCATATCAAAGGGGCGATTGCCCCATTTAAGAAGGTGCCAAAATTGAACCATATTACGACCGTCACAAGCCTGGTATAAATCCCTCCAACGGTCCTCATCCCAATTTTGCTTTGCCTTTAATTGGGCGAGTTTGTAGTCAGCCCTGCATTTTTGGATGGGTACAGGTAACCTGGATTTAATGGCCTGAATCATAGCACTTTGGGCCTTTCTACAATCATTATCAACCAGGTACAGAATCTCAACTCTTTACCATTATCTATAGGTGGTAAAACTTTTACAAAAAAAGATTTAAGTTCTGAAAATAGAGCATGATGGATGTCCCGAATTTTACCCTTAATCTTTTCCTGGGACTTCAAGCAGTTGAGTGTTACCATGTGGAGAGGTGTGGCTCACTGGTTAGAGGCGGCAGACCCGTAAGCAGAGAATTGGTCAGGGACCAGGGTTCAATTCCTGATGCGGCAGGGTCGTGGACCAGGGTCAAAACGGACTCGATAATTCTCGCCTCGGTACCTACTCTAACCAGGAACACTCTCAGCAACTCTGGGCATTAAGCTTGCCTCATCTCTACAACGGCCCCCCACAGACGCCGGGGATGCCTGGTTTCACCTTGGAGATACCCAGAAAGGGACCATCTCACAGGGATAGCCAGGACAGGTTCCCCAGCAGTCTACAGCGCCAGGACGCCCCGTTCCTGGGGCAGCTGTGCGCTTTACAAGTCTACAACATTTACATTTATTACTAACTAGGTTCCTAATTGAAACCCGTGTATCCTCACTTGTGGTGATCTTAGGCCATCGCACCCTTCTTTGATCATTGGTTAGAATTACATCTGTAGATGCAAAAGCATCATCGGTCGTAAGGGAGCTACTAAAACTATTATCGTAAATAGATACGACGAGGGGATTATGGTCACTTTCTACTCTACTTGTTACCACCATATCAACAATAAGAGGCCACATCTCCAAGTTAACTAAAATATAGTCGATACGACTCCCGGTTCTGCCATTGTCAAAAGTTATCCTCCCTAGCCTATCTGACTTAGGGGCATATCAACAAGGGCTTTATCTCTGCTTTTTTGGCTTTAAAAGCCAAAAAAGCAGTGATAAAACTAGCACCCTATCAACAACAGGGTGCTAACATGCAAATTTGCATGTTAGCACCCTTTTACTCTACGCTTCCCCTTGCATCTCTAATGAGATACAAAGGAGGCGTTCCAGAGTAAAATAATAGGAGAAATGTCGCTAAGCGACATTTCTCCTATTATCAAGAATATCGCTAACCCTGTTAGTGACAAAAAAAGCAGCGCTAACCTTGGTTAACGCTGCTTTTTTACGTCTGGTATTTTTCTGACTTAGCCATGATATCCTATGGAAGGAGGATATCATGGCTAAGTTTGTCTGTCCCTATCAACAAGCTAACGTGAGATTATCGCCTGGTTTCCAGCGATAATCTCACGTTAGCCACTTAGCGTGAGGATTTTTATCGCTATTGAGATAAGCGTTGCTAATAGCACGCTATCTCAGCGATAAAAATCCACGCTAGCTGGCGATAATTATCCTAGCGCTAAGTGCGCTTAGCGATAATTATCGCCGGTTGTTGTTGATATGCCCCTATGTTCTCCCATTAACGGCTCTCAAGCCCATATTTAAACATAAACCCTTCATATACAGGGCAGCTTGTGTCCATTTCCTTATTGGAGTCAGCTCCAACTGGGGAACACCCCAAAGAGAATCCTCAACCTCGGTTAGATCCCCTCTGTCCGCACCCAGAGGCTCAAAACAGGTATTGAAGTCCCCAGCCACTAACTTATTGTTGGACTTCATTTCTGTCCCCAAGAGGCTCTCCAAAAGTAAACAAGTTGGAGAACATCTCCCACCCGGGAGACCCCTCACATAGATGTTAATGATGAGGAGATTAAGGCCTTTCATTGATTGAACCCTAGTTACCAATATGTCTGGGCTATCAATCGGAACCTCTACCACTGTGACACCCTCACATTGGCGAACCCACGTGGTCAGACCACCCATCGGTCTACCCCTAAGGCCCTTGACCGCTGGTTTAAAACATTTTTAAAAACCTGTACGAAATAGGGGGACCGTTGCCCAGATCTCTTGAAATGACCATACGTCAATAAAACTTGCCCAGTCTGGTATATCTAACCTAGATACCAAGCCTGCAATATTCCATGAAGCAATTTTCACGAAAGAACTAGCAGGACTAGATACCACCACCTGGCATAACTCATTAGAGGGGTAAGCTAAACAGACCCTAGGAGGCTGTGAAGTAGTGGAGGGTATAGCCAGACAATGAATTTCTCTGGGGATTGATGACATGGCACTATCCGGACCCGCTCGACAAGAAGGAACTGAAACCCCAGGTATTTTGGTCAGGGAATGGTCAGAGCTGACCCTACGTCAATCGTTTTCCTCCAAAGACGATAAAATATCAAAACGATTAGATGTTGGAATGGGCTGGATAGACCATGTGGGAATACTCGGCAAAACCCAGCAATCCCTCTTGGGCTGGGTTCTTCCTGGCTTATAAAAAAAACCTAGTGGGAGAATTTTAATCACATTGGGCACAGTTGGCTGTTGAGAGACAACGTCAAGAATATATTCAACCAGTATTGGAGACCTGAAACTCAGCACCACACAATCACCTGGTAGGGACTTATGAGACTGGCCAATCCAATTAATACGCCTCACCATTTTAAATTCGTCAAACAAGGCTTTACTGTTCCCTAATCTTTTCCCAAGGTAGTGCAAGGATTTATTCTTAAGGTTAGACCTATGTTCATAGGTCCCAACAGTGAGAGGTGGAACATTTGCTAAAATTATTGTGTAAGGGGTAGCTTCAGGGTGAAGGTGCAAATTGGGAAGTGTGTTGTGAACCCCAGCTCCCTCCTCCTCATTTCTTACCCTGTTAACTAATAGAGGCCGGCTTTGCTCAGCAAGGAGATTGGTACCCCTTTTAGAGGCCACCTCCGTTGCTAAAACATGGTCCTTCACATCCCGTCTGGAAAAATTAGCTGCCGGGGCTCTAGTTGTCATGATGGATCTAGCATTACAGTCCTCTAAGGTTATGCTATCAGCCATTTCCCCATCCGACTGTGATGGTAACCTAGCAGCAGGAAACTTACTACAATTAAATTTAGCTTCAATCACTACCACTAGATCTAATCTATGTAAATCGGGTTGAATCAGGGCAACTAGCTGGTCGTTAAAGCTAGCACTTAGGGAATTCAGGAGAGGCTGAATCATGGACTGCGTCAGTGGTCTACCCTTAGAGTCAGAACCCTTCCCTTTTGCTAGAGTCCCTCTAAGCTCTGGTTGGGCCATCAATACAGTTTGCTTGCTAGCACCTTGCCCTTTTCTTTTTTTACTAGGCGGTTCTCTCGTTTTTCCTTTAAGTGCCATCCTCCCTCTCGTGGTAACCCTAGGTGAGCTCGGTATACTAACACTACGCTGGGACGTGTCATGAAACCCCGTTGTAGGTGAGATAAGCAGGGAAACAGGAGGGGTACTGTCATCAATACAAGGATTGGTAGAGGTAGGTAAAACTACCGGGGGCTGGGCACAGGGCAATGAAAAGGCAGGTTCTAAAGAAAGTCTACGTTCGACAGCTTGAATCTCTTGATTCAATGCCGTCTCAGCCCTGATTAAATAATCGTCTAAAGTCCCCCCCACCCTGTCACCAGCCTTCCTCTTAGTCATGTTAAGATGAGTACCAAGAACCCACCATACACATATACAACCCACTTACGTTTAATACAAACTTAACAACCTACAAACGGAGAGTGGGAAAACACTAAATGGAACAAATCCCAGTACAATCTCTTATGATACGTATGAATAGGCCCATCAAGGGTGCAAATACCACTGTAACCGGATCTTGTCACGAATAGTAGTCCAAACACGTAACCATCAGCTTAGAGATTAGGCCCAGCCCAGCCTCTTCCTGCCACTGACAGGCAAGGACGGGCCCGCCCTTGGCCCGGGCTTTGCCCGGGCACTGCCCACGCTCGTCCCGCGCTGCGGGGCAACTGGAGGACTTATGTATGTTCTGGCGCTACCAGGTGCCGTCGCCGGCAAGCGCAGAGAGCTAGGGATGCTGGGGGTTGTAGTTTTCGTTGGCCGTTCCCCTCACGGCGGCGAAGTTCGTGGGCTGTGCAGACATTGAGGTGTGAGCCCCTGCAGTGGCCGTTTCCCTCACGACAGGCAGGTAAGTCGAATTGTAAACCACCAGGTCTCAAAGACGTCCCGCGCTGCGGGGCAACTGGAGGACTTATGTATGTTCCGGCGCTACCAGGTGCCGTCGCCGGCAAGCGCCGAGAGCTAGGGATGCTGGGGGTTGTAGTTTTCATTGGCCGTTCCCCTCACGGCGGCGAAGTTCGTGGGCTGTGCAGAAATTGAGGTGTGAGCCCCTGCGGTGGCCGTTTCCCTCACGACAGGCAGGTAAGTCGAATTGTAAACCACCAGGTCTCAAAGATGTCCCGCGCTGCGGGGCAACTGGAGGACTTATGTATGTTCCGGCGCTACCAGGTGCCGTCGCCGGCAAGCGCCGAGAGCTAGGGATGCTGGGTGTTGTAGTTTTCGTTGGCCGTTCCCTTCACGGCGGCGAAGTTCGTAAGCTGTGCAGAAATTGAGGTGTGAGCCCCTGCGGTGGCCGTTTCCCTCACGACAGGCAGGTAAGTCGAATTGTAAACCACCAGGTCTCAAAGACGTCTACTCAATTCCCATTAGGGTGCCAGAGATGGGCCATGACATTTATAATACTGTCACCGATGTCGCTGCCCAAGCCTCTATCAGTCTTCCTCATTTTAGTTTGGAGTAAGTTAATAAAACAATAAATGCAAGTAATGGTGAGAAAGCCCCTGATGTTATACCAGTGGATTTGTTTAAGGCTAATTCCCCTTTATAGGGTCTTCTTTTGATAATGGTACTGAGGGCATGCTGTAAAATAGGGTTTTTACATATGTGGGCTGAATCAATGTCTCAGTCCTGTATGCTATGGACTGATCTCCCTTCTTGATTCCTTAGCAAAGATAGCTGGCCATATCATCTTGAATAGGCTACAGTACTGAGCAGAAACTCATGATATTTTGTCAGACCTGCAATATGGATCCTGCCCTGGAATTGGAACTAAAGAGGGGGGACTGAATTTGAGCATGCTAATTGGAAAGTATACCAAGATCAAAGCGGGGAACATCTACTTGGCTTTTGTTGATTTGTCATCAGCGTTCGACTGTGCCATCCATGCTAAGTTGTGGGCAATTATGAGAGAATTGGGGGTGGGTATCTATTATCAACTTTCTAAGGTAGATTGATTCTGGGTTGCAGAGCTCGGGTTTGATATGGCACCAGGCGAGAATGTACACAATTGTTAACATAGAGAGAGGGGTAAGACAGGGCTGTATCCTATCACCTTTTTGTCTCACTATATATGAATAGTGTAGGAGTCGTGTTAGCCACCCAATGTAAGACTGCCCATAAATTGGACATTGCCCCGTCCTGGCCCTCCTTTATACGAACGATGCCGTTCTTATGGCTCGAACTCCCCTGGGCCTACAGGGCCTCCTTACAAACTTTGTTGACAATATGCAGGATTTAGGACTCTTAGTCAACCAATCTAAAACGTTCATTAAGAAATGTGAGAGAAGAACAGCAATGTGTCGAGGTATAAAAATCAAGGGCACAAATACTGGTTCAACAACTACTTTTTCATACTTGTGCATATCATTTGACAAAAAAGGCTCATGGACCCATGCCATTCCCACCAGGAAGTTAAGGTTGAAAAAAGCAATCACAGCTCTACAAAACCTTGGCAGAAGATTGGGTACGAACCCCCATAGATGAAATGCTAAAGATCCATAAAGCTAAATGTGTGAGCATCTCTTTATATGTTGCGGGTATGTGTGGACACACTAACTGTAGGTCATTGCAGACGGTGGAAAATGAGTTCCTAAAGTACCTTCTTGCCATTCCAAAGAATTCCTCCACATACATCTGTCACACTGAACAGGGTGTGCCGTTCCTTACAGACTTAATAATGCTGCAGCCCATCTTATTATGGCACAAAATCTGGACATCGGAGTATAATGGCTTAAATCGTGCCGTTCTCAGGGATTGCCTTACGGCAAGCCTACTCTTACACACACTCCGGTTGACATATAGCCAATGTTTTTTTCCATGATTTGTGGTATTTTCACTTCTACGAGAAGCCTGCTTCCCTGGAAGCCATCAATAGAAAAGATCTGAAAAACAAATGTATGGTGCATCTTGAGAATCTTAGACTGTCCCCCAAAATATTAAAACCTAGCGTATTAAATAATCAAGCCATCTTAACTACTTATGAAATGCAGCCTTCTCTTAAATTTATACTAAACTCTAGGCATAGATTTATTCTCATCCGCCCAAGAATGGTTATTTATCATCATTCAATTAGCTTCTCTGAAATGAATGATTGGTTTGTATGACTAATAAATTGTCCCTGTGACACTCTGATGGCTCAGAGCAACATGCATGCAGTTCTTTTTTGCAAATTTGATAACAAACTGAAAAAACTTTCCATTCTTTCCATGTTAACACCGCTCTTAATGCCGCCCTGCTTATCTTTACCTACAATCTTTGTCTACTTTCGAGAAATGCTGTAGTCAGTCAAGTTTTTGTGGGCTGTATTTTATGATAGGAAGACAAATTTGAATCGTTCTTGAGCAGTATTGGGTACTGTTTTAATATGGAAAAGAAGTTCTTCGTTTTATGAACTATTTTTATTATTATATGTTTGTGTACTAAAATTTTATAATGTATTGAACTTCACTTTTATAATTTAACTATGAAATCTTATAAAGTTGATAACACCGGATTCTTATCTTATCTTACCATCTCTTACCACCCATAAGAATCCTCAGGTCGACTGGACCTTTTTACCTGCTGTGAAGTGTAAAGGGAAGAAATCAATCCATCCAAACAAGGACGATAATCAAATACCTACCACTCTAAAGAATCACTAACTCCGAATTAAGTTTAGGGGTTTATTACAAAGCCAAAAATAACTGAACATATAAGCACCTCATGAAGAGGTTAAGGAGATACATGGGAACTAATACAAAGTTTAATCCATGCAACAACCTAACTCGATGAAGCATAAAAAGAATAATGAACACTAAAATTATCAAGCAAAAGATAACTGCTCCAGTATCTAAATCAGTCTTCATGGATAACTATAAAGAAATTGATTAATCTGTCCCTACTCTATCACTAAAGTGCCATCCCTACTTAGCATTTCCCAAGGCAAGATCAGAAAAAGGTGTCAGCTCGTGAAGACTTCCTAAGAACTACACTCACGTTGAACGGGTCAGTAGCCAAAGCTACAGCATCATTCTAAGTCTTCTCCCTCTGTATCAATCCCTTCCACCTGCCCTAAAATGCCTCACTGTCTTATCGCCTAACTCTTCCCTCTGGGCACTGTCCCTAATATGAAATGCACAACATAGAAGACACTTCTTCGTTCCACCTCTTCTGGCTGGACACCTCCTGGAGGTAACTTTACTATCAAAACCTGTATGGCGTCCAATAACGGTTAAAATATCCGTGAGTCCCAGGTTCCCTCAGCACCAAAAGTATTGGCTTCTTATTATCTGCATTCCAAAAGACTCTTGTAGCTAATGCTCCTCCATACCTAACTCCTAAAACAAAAGGTTAGCCTTTGCTAACGAGGACGATGTCCTTGCACCTGCAACAGAAGCTTGAGAATGAGAAAACCTTCCACTCACAGAAATCTGCTGACTACCTCCAAATGAGAGCTCTCCCGGGGAAAGTACATTTCGAGCCTACAATATTCAGCTAACATATGAACGGATAGGCCTTTCATTATAATACATGAACCTTCAATTGGGCCTTCGCACATTATAAATCACACGTTAATAAACATTGCATCTACAAGCATTATTTTCATTATGTTCAATATATGTGTAATCATTTCTACACATACTATCTTTAATATGGTGCACGTTTAAATCAAAGGCATTACATTGCACACAACTTGATTCATTAGGCGCTTTGCAATAGGCAGTTACATTTTAAAATCATGAACTCTTTTGACTAACACGCATTACATTTCTAACATTCTTTTCACATTTTATTAATACTTTTATTCCTCTAATGATCATCAGTTAATACAACATAGGATACATATGTGGATGCGGACTATACGCGATTATAAAGCACCCCTACATTTTTCGGAACAACATGGCGCTCTATCTGTTCCCCCCTTTGATGACTAGTGTCATCACCAAAATCACAACTCCCTGGAGAAAGAACCGACCTAAACAGAGCTTATTGCCACTCTTCCCTGTCGGAACTTCTCTAGATTCTTGATATTCTGATAGTGACTGTCCTGCAGTCTGGCCATCCTTATCTCTTGCTCCCTAAGGGACCTTTCAACCTGGTTCGCCCTGTACCATTGATAAGCTCTGACAAATCCCCACAAACAAACCACACAAACCACTATGATAATGATAGGCTTCAGGATATAACCAAGAATGCCTTTTCCTAGACTTGCACACCAATTTCCCACCTTGCCAAATCCTTTTCCAACCTTTTCCCAAACACCCTCTTCAGTCAGATCCTGGATCTCTTGGTGGATCACAGTGATGTTACTTATATACCTTTTCAGATCTTTGCTGTTATCTGGTCTATAAGTACAGCACTCTTGAACCTTCAACATTTTACAGACTCCGCCCTCTTTTGCCAGTAAGACATCTAAAGCAAGACGGTTCTACATCACCATTGTCCTTATCAATAACATCTCTCCATCCACAAGTATCAACGACTTGGCTGTATTCATTGACAACTCGTCAACAACAGTCGCCAATCTCCTAATCTTCACATCATTCAGAATCACTCCCAAACTTGGAATTACTGCTCCAAAAATATCTCCAATCACTGCTCCCGCACTCGCACCTCTTTTGACTCTAGAGTGCTTTCCATCTTCCAAAAGCTCTAATTCATCTGCGTAGTAAATTTTGGGAAAAATGATTCCTAAATAACAAGTTCCATACCAATTTGCAGGCAATCTCACGTAAGCATTATTTCCACACACATAATATACTGTTGGCACCGCTTTCACCGAACCTTGCAAAAAAGTTCTTTGCCGACTCTTCCATAGTGAAGACATGATCACATGTACTTTGTCCCACATAAACCATATCATGGTAGGTCTGCACCCGCTTCACACACAACTTCTCCTTCTGCACCAGGTCCAATGCTAAAGGGCCATAACTTCCCTTCGCTCTGTGAGATCTCTCCTTCTCAGTCCAATCTACTGGACACTCCCCAGTATCACGTGTTTTTGTTAGTATTCTATATCTATCTTCTACTTGGTCTACACATTTTTTCTCTACCTCAGTTAATGAACAGGTCAAATTATGTCGATGAGCATATGCTGTATCTAAGGTCGAAGTCGGAATGAAATACTTCCCAATCCTGTCCTCCTGCTTGTAATAATCATACCTATTCAGGTGGTTGTAAGCTGGTGCTTCTGAAAGCACTGCATCATAATTCCGAAAAGAAATACTCATAATGACCTCTTCCATAAAACATACTAAGCAACAAACTACATGAAATTCAATACGTCAGTGGAAGATGGTGATACCTGATCCCCTCGTCCACTGAGGCAAGCAACTGCATACACACATACCAATCTTTTGCATCCATCGCCTCCACATATTCATATAGTAGCTTGGCATACACATTAAGCTTAAAATCACCTTTCAACAAATCTACATGCAATCTACGACTATCTTGATCTAGCAAAGCCTTTTCAGCTCCTATGATGCCCTCTTTCTTGGTTGAAGTACTGGGTGTAGGCGTTCCCTTCACCTCTACGACTCCTACCTCATGTAGAATAACAACTGACACTATAATAACTACAACTATTGAAACTATCACTCCTCCTATGAGTGTACCTATCATATATTTAGACATGCGGTTCAGATTTCCAGCCTCCATTCTCGTTATCGGCTTTGGGTTCAGCAACGAACACTTAGAGTCTCTTTCTCCACCTCAAGTTGCTGTTCACAAAGTCAAACACCACTCCAGATAGGCTGGAAAATCCCTTCACAGTACTCTTAGTTCCTTATTTACCCAGTCCAAAGAGACTTCCTTAACCCTCGTTTTTCTTCTATGGAAAGTCCCTAAATTTCTTCTTCTTCCACTCGGGCCTAGGTTATCTTCTTTTAAGCACTTATTTACAAAACACAGTTTATTCACAATCCACGATAAGTTCAGATCCAATTGCAGCTAAAACATGATGCAAAATTTCATGATGGACAGTTACCAGTTCATGAGACGATGGTTCAAATACAAACGTCGGAAAAACTAGTCTATGCAGAACCAAGATTCACACCTTGCTCAAAAGTGGAGGGTTTGGAATCGTGAGTGTCAGCACTCCCTCAATCTCGAGACCAGGCACCAGCAACACCACCTTGATCTTCAGTAGTGGATTCCTGCTGACCACACTCACGGACCTCAGCCTCCCGAAACTCACTACTCCCGGATCAGTTACTGCATAAGTCCACTCTGGGGTAGCGTATTTCTGGCAAGGCACTCTCGTCCTCTTCGATCGCCTCAAGCTTTGATCCTGCTCTCCTTCGCTTTCTTCAGATTCAGAGACCTCAGACACCAGGGCAAGATCTCTCTCAGGAGCCAGTCTAAGATTCAGTCTTCTCCGTCTCCTGGGCCAGGCTTCTTCTGCGCCTCCAGCCCTTCTGCTTTCTTCTCGGTCTCTGTGCACACCACTTCCTTCTGCTGAATCCGACTCTATGCCACTCCCAATGTCACTTTCTTCTTCAGAGTCAATATCTGGGTTCTGAACAACGTGAACCTCCTTAGCCTGGTCTGCTGAACAACCAGCTTCTCCAGCAACCCTCACAGCTTGACTTGCCCTCTCTTGTGGCCCTGCTGCCACAGCTGGATTTTCGTTTGTGAGAGGAGCTGTTTCTTCCAAGGGTGATGAAACTCTGCGGGTGTGGGAAACATGTACACAGTTTGGCAATCCTCCGCACTTCACTGCTGTGTTGGTTACCAGTATCACCTGATACGGACCTCGCCACCAAGCGTCCAGGCAGCGCTTCCTCACATGCTTACGGACCAGTACCCAATCTCCCGGGCACAAATCATGACATAGGTCACTTTCAGCTGGAACAGTGGCAGCCTGCACCTGCTGGTACACAGAACGGACAACATCAGCCAGTCCTTTGCAGTAGTCAAGGATTAAGTCATCAGTGTTGTTTATCAAAGCTGTAGACGGTACTGCTGGCAATCGCATCACCCTCCCCATTAGGATCTCATGTGGGAAAAGACCCGTTCTTCTATCTGGGACACTGCGAATACTCATCAGAACCAAGGGCAATCCATCAGGCCATTTCAAAGACGTACATGAACACACTTTTCCCATCCGTGCCTTTAAAGTCCCATTTATCTGTTCCACTATCCCAGAAGCCTCTGGTCGATAACTGCAATGGAGTCTCTGATCAACATTTAAGGCGGCACAAAGCAACTTCATGATCTCGCTGTGGAATTGCATTCCCCTATCCGACTCCAACGAGGTTGGAAAACCGAACCTAGGAATCAGCTCCCTGAGGAGCAGTTTTGCCACCGTGAGCGTGCCACACCTTCTTGTCGGTTGGGCTTCCACCCACCGTGAGAAGACACACACCACCACTAGAATGTACCACAATCTGTTACACTTAGGCATCTCAATAAAGTCTAATTGCATCCTATTGAAAGGCCCTCCCGACCTCCCAATGTGACTTAGTGTAACCACTGTCTTCTTTCCAGCATTCATCTGTTGACAAGTAACACATCTCTGACACACTGCTTCAGCAACCGTCCAAAACCGTGGGTTGTACCACGTCTGTCTGAACACTCGCACCATCGCATCCCTTCCAAGATGCACAGCACCATGAATCTGTCTTGCCATTGGGCTCAATAAGTCATCTGGCAACACTGCTCGACCATCACTTGAAACCCAAATGTCAATGTCTCCCTTCTCACAGCCTGCTTTGACCCATATCTGTCTCTCTTGTTCTGACACCTCTTTCTGCAGGCGCTTGAGCTCATCCCAAGTGTCTGCCATGGCTAACATCATGTTGAGCCCGGTTCTCTCTTGGCTCTCTCCTGTATACTCTCCAGTGAAAATACAACCTTGTTCAGCGCAAAAACGTGCTTCTTCATCGGCATATCTGTTACCTAAAGAGACAAAGTCAGTTCCCTTTTCATGAGCTGCACATTTCACTGCAGTGATTTCTTTTGGACATTGCAAAGCCTCCAACAGTTGTCTAACATATTCCCCGTTCCTAATGGGGGATCCAGATGATGTCATAAAACCCCTCTGAGACCATATCTGTCCGAAGTCATGAACCACACCGAACCCATACTGGCTCTCGGTGTAAATAGTGATTTGTATCTGGTTTGCTGCCAACAGCACGAGTCAAAGCAATAATTTTGGCCACTTGTGATGAGTATACTCCCTCTAGACAAGCCGCTTCAACCACTCCTGTAATGGTACATACAGCAAATGCTGCTCTCAATTGCCCAACATTGTGTCTTAAGCATGAACCATCAACAAAGAAAATTTCATCGGGGTCAGGCAGAGGTTCATCAACAATGTCAGGTCTCGGTTTGGTGCAAAGTTCAGTCACATCAAGACAGTCATGGTCCTCACAATCTTCATCATCTGTGTTCGGCAATGGCATAAGTGTAGCAGGATTTAAAACAGAACACCTCCTCAGAGTCACAATCTCTGCAGCAAGTATAACCTGCTCGTAGCGTGAGTCTGTTGTTTGTCAGGTGCTGTGTCTTAGTTCTCGTCATCAACAGTTCAACAGAATGCGGCACATACACAATCAACGGATGACCCATAACAATGCTTTCACATCTCTCAATGCTGACACCCATTGCAGCGACAGATTTGAGACATCCGGGCAATGCTAATGCTACTGGATCTAAAGTAGCAGAGAAATAGGCAACTGGTCTACGGACGCTTCCATGACTCTGAGTCAGAACTGATTATGCTCAACCTTCTCTCTCACAGCAGAACAGTGCAAAAGGCTTGTTGTAGTCAGGCATTCCCAGAGCCGGAGCACGACACATGCCCTCTCTCAACGCCAAGAATGAAACCAGAGAATCATGGTCCCATGGTACCAGATCACTTACATCCTTGTGAGTCAGTCTCTGTAAAGGCTTTGCCTTCAGAGAGAAATTGGGAATCCATTGGCGACAATAGCCAACCATCCCCAAGAAAATTCTGACCTCCCTCTGAGTGGTAGGCACTGTCATGTTCATGATCGCCTCAATTCGATCTGGTGACGCTTTTCTCTTGCCTTTCTCAATTCGATGACCCAAATACTGTACTTCGCTCAAACAGTACTGCAACTTGTATGGGGACACCTTGTGTCCATTCTCTGCCAAATGATTCAGTAAGGCAATGGTGTCAATCCTGCAAGCATCCTCAGTCTCTGACGCAATAAGGAGATCGTCAATGTATTGCACCAGAACCGAATTCTGCGGCAACACAAGACTCTCCAAATTCTTTTTCAAGATCTGATTAAAGATCGATGGACTCTCTGTATACCCCTGAGGGATACGACACCAAATTAACACACGGTTTTCCAGGTTTTCCAGCTGGAAGGCAAACAAAAATTGGCTTTCCTCATGAAGAGGTATCGAGAAGAATGCTTGACACAAATCAATCACGGTATACCACTCAGCTAGGCATGGAATCTGGAATAGTATCACTGATGGATTCGGTACCACTGGACAACATGGAACAACAATCGTGTTGACCTTTTGCAGGGCTTGCACGATTCTGAATTTCCCACTTGGTTTCTGTAATCTCATAATGGGAGAGTTGCAAGGTCTGCTATTATCTCCTTCCGAATTCCCTACTTAATCATAGACTCGATTACAGGTTTGATCCCTGCGATCGTTTCCGGTGACAGATTGTACTATGGGGTTCTCGGGAACTCGACATTCTGCTTAATCTGGATCTTAACTGGCTCGACACCTTTGATAAACCCAATCTCTTCACCCGTGAAATCCCACACATTCAATGAAACAGAGTCTCTTAGGTCAAGTGGAAGCTCTTCCACTGTCAACACAGGGTACATTTCTAAACACAGGTGTTGATTCGCAACCTGAAAGGTAGCATCATCATCCTTCATCTGAACTTCCAATCCCTTGGGTGTACAGTAAATGGTGCAATTCAACTTGCACAGAAGGTCTCGTCCTAGCAGGCAGACTGGACTTGAGTCGCATACCACAAACTGGTGTCGGTCTCGGAAAGTTCCTATTCTCAGAGGAATCGGTTCAGTCAGTGGATTTGTCATTTTCTTGCTCGCTACTCCTACAACTTGGATTGATTGTCCCGAGAGGGGTAGGTTAGGGACTACTGCAGATCTCACAGTAGACCGGGTAGCACCAGTGTCAACCAAGAAGGTGGTTGTGTGACCGTCAACATCGCCTCCACAAATGGTCCCTTCTGGTCTACCTCCAAGACTGCCCCAAGAGTGCAGTCTTCCTTCCCCCTCTGGCACCGTCATGCCAATGGGTCTGGGCTGTACTCATCAAACCCTTCAAGGAGAGGCATCTGCTGGTACGTCCAGGTCCCCTGCGGGATCCTCGGAGGTTGCGGGACTTGGACCTGCGGGACCCTTGTCC
This sequence comes from Triturus cristatus, assembly GCF_964204655.1. Classification (NCBI taxonomy): domain Eukaryota; kingdom Metazoa; phylum Chordata; class Amphibia; order Caudata; family Salamandridae; genus Triturus; species Triturus cristatus. The sequence continues at coordinate 861,904,244 of NC_140581.1, forward strand.
TCCCTTGCATTGATCTAGGTCTTGTTACTGTATTGACAGCTTCAGGCACCTGCACTGCCTCTAACTCTTGTTGCACCTGATTTGCTAGGTTCAACGGACCCTTGCGTTTCAAATGCCCGATCTGGTGACAAAGATGACAAGCAGTGGTCTTCTTTACTGTTGCCACATCCACTCCTGTTTTGGGGTCTACAGTTTTCCCCTTCCCCTGACCCTGTGCAGTCTGATTCCCTCCTTGATTGTTTCCCTGTCTTCTTCCTAGCATCCCTCCACTGGGCTAAATCTGGAGTCTCTCATCAGCGGTTTGCAGTTGAACAAGCATCAGCTTGTCCTTCAGCTTCCTGTGTTTCGATTCTACTTCGTCACTGCAGTAGCTGGCATACCGCAGTATTTCATTTACTGGTTTGTTCTGCCAACAAATCAGATGTTGCTGAATCATGAGACTAACCTCGCGTCTCAATCCCAGAACAAACTTCGAGACAAACTGTCCCATGTCCCTGGGGTCTAAGGTGCCCAATTCACTAAACTGTTTGAAGGCTTGTAAGAGCCTTTCATAATATTCATGCACTCTCTCCTTCGGTTCCTGAACAGTCCGATCTATCTCAACCCAATCAATATCTTGTGGCGAGAGTTTAGATTTCAGCCACGTAATTACTTGCTCAAACTTTTTCAGGACACTAGGAGAAGGACCATTTGTAACAGAATACCTGTCAGTTTCAGAAGTTGTATATTTGTCTACAGGCCTAGGTCTTTAGAAGGTGTAATGGTCATCAAATTTCAGAAGTTGGCCTGCTTTACAAGCTGCCCACAGATCACTTGGTACAACAATGCCAACAATGTCAAACAACATATTCAGGTCGATCCACAACACCTTCGAGATTTTGACAAACCGATCAACCTGCTTATACCATTCAACAGGTTTCTCCCTCAGCCGAGAAAAATCATTAGTGAATGCTGCTAAGTCACCTCTACTCCAAGGCACATGCACTTACCCTCCATTCTGCACCTCTAGTAAAGGGTAATTCTCCACTCCTACCATTCCTCCCCCTCCCGGGGGAGGCGTTTCTCCTATGCTTCTTTTAGTGCTTTTCTTTTTGGACCACCTTTCCTCCCACTTATCAAGCATGCACGTATCCCTATAATCAATTCTCAAATATGAGCCTTCAACCCTATAACTCTCTTCTCTTCCAATTCTTGATCACTGTACTGGAATCTGTGATTTCCCTGCACCATCTTTGTTTTGGACAGATCCACTTCATACCTTTTTGCTAATTCGGTCAATTTCTCGTGTGCAGACCTTGCTTTGCGAGTTACATCCTTCGCTACAAACAGTAACTAGTCTGGCTGATAGAGTTCTATTCTTTCCAAAGGCAGATTCCCTCTAACTATCTCATCTACTTCTGCCTTCAACCTCACCACATCCAACATCTTTGCTCTTATAGCTACTTTCAGTGTCCCTCGACTCGATGTGCCACTCGACTCTTCGTTCCCAGTGCTCTGATCTTCACACCGGTTCACTTCCGCTATGTTCCTAGAACTGCTCCCACATTCTTAAATCTGATCTGTACTCAGCCAGAGGCCTTGGTCTTTTTGATCTCACATCCACTTGTCCTCTAGAGGAGTCTGCAGTGGCTGGCTGGCAATGGCGTACTGGATTCTATAGGTCTTGGAAATTGAGTTATTCCACTTACTGTGCCATTCCCTCCAGGGGTAATCCCTTCCTCTACTGCTGCCTGCATCTGGCTCCCCTCCCTCACCTGGCCCGGGTCATACATGGACACTATGGGTTAAATGGTGACCGGTACTGGAAGAGCATCTGGTAGCCTTGCACAATTCCGTTAGCCTCAGTACTTGCTGATGTCTGTATCCTCATTCCTTCTGTTCCTGTTGCAATTTTCCCCACTACTCTCACATGGGTTTGGATCTGTGACTCCCCAGTCCCCTCTTTTGGTACTGACTTTCCCTACTCTGAGCCTGGATTATATGGGGGTGGACTCTCTGACAGTAGCCTTTCTAACAAGCCATCATCTGTATCGCTGTCATCTTCTTCCGTACTCTTCCTTTGCGTGTCCCCCACCTTCACCATCAACGGGAACAATCTATCCCGCTCAATCGTCTCCACTATCCATCTTTTCTCCAATGCATCCCATCGCGCCTCCTGAAATGCCCTGATCGACTTCTTCACCCTTTCTAGACTTCTGTCTCTTTTTCTGTCATACGCTGCTCTTATCCATGCATGCAATGCCTCAAACTGCGTCGGTCAAGGCAAAGTTCGCAATGAAGCCATTAATGTTTTCAACTGATACAACACCTCCAACCTGAAGGTGCCATAGCATGGAAAAAACTGTTCTCCCTCTTTTTCAGCAATTTTATGCCAATTCTCAAGCCACAGTATAGTATGCAAACCCACACTCGTAGCCATGTAATGAGCCGGGGTATCCTCTGGCGGAGCCTCTTCCCCTCCCTGAGTAACCACTGCTCTATCTCCACTACACATGTCTCGTAAAACTTTAAAACATTTCATGGTAAAATCAACTTATAAGCTTCTTTACACACAGCGTTTCCTTCTACTTCCTGATGTCAATCCACCAATACCAGCTCGGCTTTACACCGACCGACCCATCGCAGCGCGGCACTCTCTGACGTCACTCTTCTTCCGCCAGCAGCAGTTTCCCTCCTTTACAATTCATTTCTCACACTTTCACGCGTCTCTTTCACACTCTGAAATAACCGTCTGTCCTCCAAACGACCAGACGGTCACTTCTCTGACTGTCTGTCCACCAAACAACCGGACAGTCTCGCGAAATTGTCGACCTCAACTCTGGCGATCGTCTGTCCGTGAAACGACCGGACAACTTGCTCGGACTTAATTGATGGGAACCAAACACTCGATTTTCCACATATAGTGACCCACGGCCTGCATCAGTTACTCACGCACTCACACACGCATTTCCCTATCTCGGGTGGATCTGTCTATGACGTCTCAAGACTCACAATCTTTGGTCAGACAATTTCAACTCTGGGTGTCTTCTAAACCACAATCTCTTATCCCGGGATATCAAAGTCAAACCTCACGAACCACGGGCGCTCACAGTCCAAAACCACAATCACTCGACTCTCACACCAACTCCGCAAGACATCAAAAAATCAACACAACACCACAATCTAACAGATACACAACCCTGTTCAGACTCACTCTCCCACGAACAGCTGCTTCCGCCGCACCGTTACTCTCCGTCAGCTTCCATGAACGCTGTTCCTCCGCTCACGATCCACCGGATCACCATCACTCGGGCTCTATGGGGACTCGATAGTGACTTACCCTAATCTAGATCTCCCCTTACTACAGAGATAACCATCCTACTCTGCTACCAACTGATGACTCCAGATTCTTATCTTATCTTACCATCTCTTACCACCCAAAAGAATCCTCAGGTCGACTGGACCTTTTTACCTGCTGTGAAGTGTAAAGCTCTAAAAACATGGCTCTTCGGTCTTCCATAGTGTTCCCCGTTTTCCTGATTGCCTTCCATAGGTCTTTTGCACTGCTAGCGCCGGGACACTTCCGTTGGAGGTAGCCAAGCGCTTTATAAGCTATAATAATAATGATAATAATAAAGGGGAGAAATCAATCCATCCAAACAAAGCCGATAATCAAAAACCTACCACTCTAAAGAATTACTAACTCCGAATTAAGTTTAGGGGTTTATTAGAAAGCCAAAAATAACTGAACATACAAGCACCTCATGACGAGGTTAAGAAGATACATGGGAACTAGTACAAAGTTTAATCTATGCAACAACCTAACTTGATGAAGCATAAAAAGAATAATGAACTCTACAATTATCAAGCAAAAGATAACTGCTCCAGTATCTAAATCAGTCTTCATGGATACCTATAAAGAAATTGATCATTAATACAGCATCATTCTAAGTCTTCTCCCTCTGTATCAATCCCTTCCACCTGCCCTCCAAGGTCTCACTGTCTCATCTCCTAGCTCTTCCCTCGGGGCACTGTCCCTAATATGAAATGCACAACATAGAAGGCACGCCTTCGATTCACCTCTTCTGTCTGGACACCTCCTGGAGGTAACTTTCCATCGAAACCTGTATGGAGTCCAATAGCGGTTACAATGTCCTTGAGTCCCAGGCTCCCTCAGTACCAAAGGTATCGGCTTCTCATTATCTGAATTCCTGGAGACTCTTGTAGCAAATGCTCCTCCATACCTAACTCCTAAAACAAAAGGTTAGTCTTTGCTAACGAGGACGATGTCCTTGCAACGGCAACAGAAGCTTGAGAACGAGAAAACCTTCCACTCACAGAAATCTGTTAACTACCTCTAAATGAGAGCTCTCCCAGGGAAAGTACATTTCGAGCCTACAATATTCAGCTAACATAAGAAACTGATAGGCCTTTCATTACAATACATGAACCTTCAATTGGGCCTTCTCACATTATAAATCACACGTTAATAAACATTGCATCTACAAGCATTATTTTCATTATATTCAATATATGTGTAATCATTTCTACACGTACAATCTTTAATATGGTGCACGTTTAAATCAAAGGCATTACAATCATGAACTCTTTTGACTAACACGCATTACATTTCTAACATTATTTTCACATTTTATTATTACATTTAGTGCTCTAATGATCATCTGTTAATACAAGATAGTATACATATGTGGATGCGGACTCTACGCGATTATAATACACCCCTACAATTTTTGGAACAACATGGCTCTCTATCAAAGTATTGAAATGAAATGAGAACTGATGAGAATCGCAAGTGTTTCAAGTGCACTCACATTGCTGTGTCACTATGGAAAGTAGAGTTACTTCGGTGAAAAGCCATTTAAAATATACATTGCTGTATTGTCGAAAAGATAATGAACACTCACACAGGTACATTCAACCTAGCTTTAAAAGTACTCAGATTGATGGGAATCATGAAAATATAACTGGTCCATCGCATGAAGGGGGGGACTTGATTTCCAAGGTATCTTAGAAGTGACATCGAGGCACCATATACTTGTCTGTTATACACTTACCATATAACAAATTTAATTTCTTTAAATATAAAACGCCTTGGTTTAGGGATGTCTTGATTAGGTATGTGAAAGCAGAGTAATAGGCGAACCTCCAACAGTCTTTAAAACACATAGTTATACAGTATTGCTATGTGAGGAGGCTGTTTTCTTGGGGCAAGTTAACAAACAGACAGGTTCCATAGCTATACAAACTGATTGCAGATTTTTATTTTTACCTGAACCTATTATCCAATGATGAAATTGCATTGGATGTGGTATGAAATTAACTTCGCTTAGGACAGAGTAAAAAATCTAGGTATGTCTTTCTAAATGCCTTGGAGTAAACAAGAGCACTTTAAGAGTTGTGCTTGGGAGGGGACCACTTCAATGTGACCCAAGAAATCTTGTTCACAACCATATGGCCATAGTTCAGATTCAGTGAACCATCTAATGCTAAACCCTTGGCAATCATTATTAGACCTGTCAACTCTAGAACTTAAGGATGTCCTTAATGCTAGGGTAAACATTTGTTTACATAAATCTGAAAGATTTGGCTTACAAACAGAAGCTTTCTAGTAAATATATAATCATTTCTTATACCAGGTACAGACAAGGGTCTGTGGATTCACATGTTACTGTTCAAAATTTATTTCATATGCTTCAGGCTCCTTTATTCCTTGATTTAAGAATTCAAATTGGGAGGTATTAACTGGCTATAAGGGTAAATCATGTCACCTTTGTGGGGAAAATAGGAAGACCACTGATCATATACTGTGTGTACTTTACGATTTTTATAAACAAAACTGCTGAGGCTAGTATTTAATGATGCAGAGATAAGGACAAGTCATGTAGCAGGTCATAAATGTTGTAAAGAAATCAATAAGTAAACTAAAGGTATTTACTTAATTGGATTCAAATTAATATAATTTTTCTAAACTTTCAAAGCTTTCTATACTCATTTCAGCATATGTTGGAAAAAGAGTATATGAGTTACAGCAGGGCTCGTGGTTTTCCAGCTTTTGCATTTGTTGGGGTTGGCTCTTGAAACCTAAGTCTTAAGGGTTTGAGATAATGTTTTTAAAGTTTAACCACTACTACTACTAAACTACTACTATACCAACCCTGCATTAACTAATTATAAGAAAATGCCTCTTTTCACATGATGCTGGGCTGATACTGCTGTTTTTTTGTATCTGCACTGGGACTCTGCTAACCAGGCCCCAGAGCATGTGGTTGGTCTGACCCCTAAAACATTTCAAAATTGGCTATACTGCTAATTGGCATGTTTAATTTACCTATAAATCTCTAGTATATGGTAAAAGGTGTATACAGGGCCTGTAAGATAAAGGCCACTAGTGGGCAGCACAACATATTGTGTCACCACTAAAGTAACAATCAAAAACATGACTGCAGTCCTGCCACCTCTAACTTGACTATGCAGGTTTAAAATGCAAATTCAACCTGTCAAAATGAATCCTTCTGGCAGGACTATAGCTTCCTTTCAAATATTAATAGGCCATCGCTGAGTAGGGCTTTACTGCAAGTAATGCAAAGTGCATTGTATTAAAAAGTATGACATGTAAAAGTTTAATGTTAAACATGTCCTTATAGTGACAATGCCCTGAAAGCTATTTTCACTGTCGCAAGATTAGCTGTTTAAAAGAAAAGCACTGGGATACATTATTAAAGTGAATAAAGTTATCTCCATCTAGGAACCAGATAAAATGTTCATTCTTGAACTTTTTAAAATATTAATTGCAAATCCAATCCATTGGTAAAGTCAGGTTTCTATAAATATTTTATAAAAGGTGCTTTTGAAAATTTGTTTGCTCTGCCTAAATCCTCTAGAAGCCCTTTTGCAAGAGCTTTCAACAGTCATCCAGGAGCAGCATACCTCCTTTATGTGGTGTGAATTATCTGCCAGATCTTAGACCAAGGGATTGGGTGTGTGGAGGTATCCTGGTCCTCTGACAGCATGACCATGTGGGCAGTGGCCAGGAACTTAATTACTTTAGAAGGGGTCTACACTGTCCTAATGTAGCTGACAAATGCGCCTGTACTTTTTATTTTCCTCCTAGCTATCAGGCACCACCCCTAGTGGTAGAGGAGTTGGCCCCAAAGCAGAATCCCAGTGACCAAAAGGGAGGGTTTGCTAATTTCCCTGGCCACATCTCTAGGTTGGGCATAGAAGCTCTGCAGGAGAAAAAGGGTTCTGTCATGTTGGCTTTAGGCAGAGAGGATCACACTGTGGTTTGTTGCAGTTGAGCATACAGGAAATGGTGGAAATGTGGGTAGACTGACTCTGGGAACCTTTCCCTATTGGCCAGTGAGAGACCAGGGATCACCCCCACCCACAGGCTGTGCAGAGAACCCTAAGGGTTGGAGCAGCTTTCACTTGTACCCAAGACAAAGAAATAAACTCTAATGGTCAATTGACTGACTTCTTTCAATCTAAAGGAACACACAATCTGCAAGAAGCACACTTTCACTGGACCTGCTCTGGACCTTGCTGGTGGCTTCTGTTGGAGTGAGTCCCCCAAGCACCATTCCTGAGTTCCTGGATCCCTTGGCTGGTGTCAAAGTGTACTCATCCTGCCTAACCATAAATGCCAGGACCTTGAAATCATTTCAAGAGTTTTTGTCTGGAGAACTGTTGTGGGACTGGGACCAACCTGCCACCTGATCCTCTGAGGGTGCATTGCTGGTGGGCCTGACCTCACCACAGCTACCGCTTCTTTCTTCTCTGCAGCAGCAAACCCAATTCAGCAGCCCTCATTTTTAAAAAAAAATATCTTTATTTAAATTTTCAACAATTTCGCAATACAGACCAATCAATCATAGTCCAATTCTGCACTGATATACAATGTTCTTGTCACTGCGACAATGTTAGCATAGTTATGACTCATTTTTGTTTATAAAGTGCATCGCATAATGGTATCAGTTGTTCCCCGTCAGTGGACATGTATTAATGATTTGGTATGAGTACGCAGTACCCGCACATACCGTCACATCTAATTGAGGGGTAGGACACTCTTATCTTATATATCTGCTGTTTGTCGTTATTAATATTTGTGCAAATGTGTCTATCAATATTTCTATATATGCTGCATGTACGGTATAATTTCTGTAGAACGATAATCAAGAAAGCATATACTTTAACAGGGTAATTAACATCTTTTGTTTGCCGGCTGTCTACATCTCCCGTCCTAAAATAACTCATAACCAATAATTATAAAGAAAAATATAACAAACTGTGAGAAGCCAAATGCACAAATCTTCCTACATGTAAAGTATTGTGTGCCATGCAGGTGAAGTCACATTGGGGGGCCATGCTTAACTCGTCATGTATAGGTTGTTATCCCTAGTGTATGTACAGTTGTGTGGTGTCCAGTGTGTCCCTTGTCAGGGGTCGCGTCAATGTTGTAATATAAAGGAAAGTGGAGTCGTTAACCGCCCCTGCAGCCCTTCCCAAGGGTGTCCCGTCTACGCTGTCCTCCCGGCCCCCCCGGGCATTCTCTTCAAACCTCTTCGCCCACTGGCCGTGCCTGGGGAGTGCTCGTTTCCCCATTCGCCCGTGTGAGAGCTTTCAACATTGTGCGATAGGGAACTTACGGAGCCCCGCTGTTTCTTCTCTGTGAAGATTGGTGCTCTCCGCTTGCGCCCAGTTTGCTACAGACTTTAGCCAGTAGGATACCTCTGGTGGGTCCCTGTGCCTCCATCGTTTAGTTATTAATCGTTTTGCGGTGACGAGGCATAAATCGCAGAATCTGGAGCTCACTTTGTTAGTTTTGGTACGTTTATAGAACCCCAGAATGCAAACCTTCCATGTGCGTGGTAGTTCAGCATTGGTGCTGCGGGTTAGAATTTCCGTTATTGCACGCCAGTAGGTATGAAGCAGGGAGCAGGACCACAACATATTTAGCAAATCAGCGCCTAATAAATGGCATCTCGGACAGGCCGAGGTTGTGATGTTAAAGTATCTGTTGATCTTGTCTGGCGAAAGGTACGCTCTGTGTAAGATATATGTTTGTATAAGCTTAAAGCGTGAATTAAGTGGTATGTGCATGACGCTAGCTAAGACACATTCCCAATCTTTGTCTGTCCAGGGTTGACCTCTGTCCTCTGCCCAGTTCACCCTGAGTTTTTGCAGCGGGTTTGAAGCATGAGTTAGGGGGGCCTGCACCAGCCAATGAATCACATGTCTTGCCTCCCCCATCACATGTAGGTACTGTAGCATCTGATGCGTTTGCAGTTCGGTCGACAGATCCCCCATGTTCGTGTTAATGTCCGTGTGATGACTGCGTACAGGAGAAACTGTCCTGCCGGCATGCCGGTGTCTTCTGCAAGGGTTGCAAAGGGCAATCAGACACCATCCGCATATAGATCTCCCAAGGTCTCCACTACAGCCTCCGTCCAGGCCGCCAGCTCTATGTCGGTCACGGCTTCTCTGCCTTGGAGTGTGCCCACCAACAGCAATATCGGAGCGTAAGGGACAGTGCCTTTTGTGAGCTGAAGACTCCTACGGTAGCATCTGTAAGCCACCTCAAGGTGTATCTGTGTCGGGCGGGGAGAGCTCACCAGTGCGTGAAATAGGCCACAGATTTGTGTCTGTGTCCATGTGTGTGCCTCCGTAGCGGTATCCGCTAGGTTGTTACCGCTGAGCCACTTCGCGACCCACTGCAACTGTGCGGCCAAATAATATAATTCTAGATGGGGGACCGCTAACCCCCCTCGTTCCGGTGGTGCGTTCAGCAGCCCTCATGTGGCTGATATCTGACAGCATTGAACCCTCTTCGGCTACAGCCTGCAGTCTGGCCCCGCTGAGGAAATCCAAATTCCAGAAAAGAGTTTAAGTTTGAAGGGGTAAACCTTCACTGGGCTGAGACTGAGCATCATACGAAACTTTGACAGATTCTTGTCTACGAATTCAGGGCTATACCTGCTCTGAGCTTTTTCCACCTTTGTTGACGGATTCACTGAAACCTCGTCCTTAGATAATCCATTGTCAACAAGCCCCTGTTAAGATCCAACCTGCAGCCTTGCCCTGCTGAGGTCTATCTTCTCTGAAAATTTTGAAGTCTGTGGTAACTCTTTGACTGAGCCCAATCTGTCCCTTGTTTCTGACTCATGCTCCATTACAGTCACGGTTGGACTCATATCTCTAGTTCTCCTGATTGGGTATTTTGGGGGTTAGTGTCATTTTGTTCATTAAATTATTCTCTATTTTTATAAATTGGAGTGAAATCTTTATTGTGTTGCGTTTTCAACGTTTGATCTGTTTTGGTACTTCCAAATGCTTTATGTATTTTCTTAAATTAAGCCTGTCGGCTCTATGCCATAGCCATCAGGGGTTGAGCTCATGTTTAAATTACTGAAACCTTTACTGGACCAATCAAGAATAGTGCCATTATTACTTGTGGTCGACTACTATCCACCCCAACCAATGATCCACTTTTGTGTAATAATTTATAAAGTAAACTCACCTTATTCTAAAGCTTGTGCTCACTCAAATGGTTACTAGGTATTTAACAACATTAATTTAATTTAAATTGCATTAATTCTAATTCTGATTCAGAGCAGATTCTTTATTATGTAAATTATTTAATTGTTTGAATTAGTTGATTTACTTTTTTCAGTTTGCTTTTTGTTTTTTTCTTAAGATTTTTTGTTTTTAATTGATATTATTTGTTGTGACTTATTATTATCATAGTGCCATCGGGTAATTTTAAACAAGACCCATCTATGTACAATTCGTCCTGGGCATCAGACAGAGGAGTATCGGTAAGGTCCACTCGACCCTTAGTTTGTTCTTCAGTGGTGAAAATACAATTGTGTATGTCACTAGGCTGTTCAGAAGGCGATGGCAACAGAGTGGCTGGATTTAGGATCAGACATCGTTTAAGAGTAATGTGTGGTGCTAACAAAGTGAGTTCATACCCGGTAAGACGAGCACTCATCAAGTGTTGTTTCTTAGTTTGATTCAATAATACATCAACTGAATGGGGGACAAAAAACTTCAGTTTGTGGTCCAGTACAAGTCCTGCTGATTGTCTGATCGAAATGGCAGTTGCGGCCACAGCTTTCAGGCAACCAGGGAATGCCCTGGCCACAGGGTCCAGAACTGGAGAAAAGTATGCACATGGGCGTTGTTTGTCCCCATGTGGCTGTGGTAGGACAGACAATGCACAACCTTTTCGTTCGTGTACATAAATAGAAAATGGTTTCGTATAATCAGGTGTTCCTAATACAGGAGCAGAACATAACGCTGCTTGGAGTTGCTGATATGCATCGTGACACTCAAAGGACCAGGGCAAAGGAAATGGGGTATCTTTGGTTGTAAGGGCAAGGAGAGGTTTAATAATGAGTGAAAAATTAGGGATCCAATGACGACAGTAGAACGCCATGCCAATCAATGACCTAAAGTCCTTTTGCGTTTGAGAATTAGGTGTATGTATGATAGCCTGAATTCTGTCTTTAGTCAGCATCCTTCCCTCCTTCGACAAGAGGTGAACTAAATAGGTAACCTCTGGTCGACAAAACTGCAACTTATTTCTCGATACTTTGTGGCCCAATTTTGCAAGGTGAGTCAATAAAAGCAAGGTAGCCACAATACAAAGTTCAGTGGTGTCGGCTGCTATCAGCAGATCGTCCGTGTATTGTAACAATGAAGTGCCCGGGGGCAACTGCAAGGTATCAAGTTGACGTTTAAGGCCCTGACTATAAATGCTCGGACTTTCTGTATACCCCTGAGGAGCACAACAGAATTGGAATGACTGCCCTTTAATAGAGAAACCAAACAAATACCTGCTAGGGGGTGCAATGGGAATGGAAAAGAACGTATTCTTAAGGTCAATTACCGAGAAAACACAAGCCATGGCTGGAATCATTGTCAATAAAGTAGTAATATCTGGAACTACGGGAAACTATGGCACTACTTATATTTCATTGATTTCACGCAAATCAATTACGAGCGATAAACTTTTTCTTTATCTTCAGAAATGGAACGCTTCAAAACAGGCAAGATAGGGCTGTTACAAACATTGCTATCAGTCTCTTCCACTACCCCTTTTTACAATAAGACCCTCTATGATCTGGACTAAGGCGCTTTCGCCTTCCTGCGATATTTTATACTGAGGTATTTGGGGCAAGACAGCATTCTGCTTAACCTGAATATGCACTGGTTCAATAGACAATAAACCTAAGTCAGTATCGCCCTCCGCCCACACAGAAGGCGGGACAGTGGATAATGCAGGTGAGACTTCATCAATAACATACTGCCTATTACATATCGGCTCACCAAACGTAACATATACACCATCCGGTGAACAATAGATGCGTGCATGGAAATGTTTGAGTAAGTCGAGACCTAGCAGATTATCAGGACAATTTGGTGCAAGAAGGCACGATGAATTGACAGTAAATGGTCCAACAGTAATATCCAGGGGTTTAGACACTGGACTAAGAATAGGCTTTTCAGCAGGTGGCCAGACGAGGGAGTCCCAGGGATCAGTTTTTTAGAGAGCGCACTTCGTGTAGCCCCAGTATCCACCAAAAACTTCTGCAAGGTCCCCAATTTTTCAGCAGTAACATATGGGCCTGTCTGATCTATCGGTATGGAAACCGATCCCTCCCCTTGTCCTACGCTGTCCTAGTTAAACTGCACACCCGTGGCATCGGATGCACTGAAATCATCTGCTTTCGTCGGGGCAGAATTGTTAAAATAATTCTGTCTATTACTAGGACCAGGACGCTGTTGAGGGCCCCTTGTCACTCCCCGTCCCGTACCCCTACCTTGTTTATGAAGCAATGGACATTCGGATCGCCAATGTCCGTCTTGTTTACAATATGCACATTGATTCCGTTCCAATGGACCAAACGTCCGAGAGTCTTGATTATTCCTCTTTGGGAGGTCAGCTCTAAATACTCCACGACCTCTACCTCTCTGTGGCACATAAACCTATTGCAGCAACATTTTAGTTTTCAATTCCTTATTTTTACCCTCTTTCTTTTCCTTTTCATCATTTACTTGATTCTCATAATACTGGGCCATATCCAAAATCTTTGGCGGGGTAGAGGAAGCCCATGTACTTTCAGCTACTTGTAATTTTTGCAAAATCTCAGGTAACAAGTTAGCTACAAATGTGTCTACAAATAAATGTTGACCTGTATCAGAAGTTGTGTCTTGACCACTGTAATCATGAAATATCGTTTCAAACCTTGTGAAAAAGTCAGGGACCGACTCATCTTTCCTTTGTTTGCAAGCTACCAATTTTGCCCATGATATTTTCTTTGGTGTCACTATCTCTTTCAAATAAGTAATGATGTGACCTGGTAAATCTAATATAAGCTGTGGTGATTTCTCCCCCGCTTTCCTATCAATATCCGCCATTTGTAATTGCGCCCAAGTACCAGCAAAGGCCTCATGGTCCTGTTTGCGGACCATATGTCAAAGGTCAGTGGGCAATATAAATCTGAAAAACATATCAATATCAACTAAAGTCATAACACAAGAAGTTACAACAGCATTCAGTTCATCATAAAATGCACTCAGGTTTTTTCTATGGTCAGGCAAAGAAGTTTTAGGGCCAATACGTCTGATCGCTTTCAAGGGAAATAAATCCATTAGAACCGGAACCCAGCCGCGTTAACACCCAGACCGTCACCTACGGCTGCTTGAAACACGGGATCGCTTCTCGCATATGGAAAGCTTTAGTCAAGGCCGACAGGAGCCTCTTAAGTTTTCTTTTCTGAGTAAATATATCTCCTACCGCTAGTTTTAAGGGAGCAGCGGTCAGCGCTCCTCCATTTGTCCTTTTACATATCCTAATTAATTCACAAGGAGCTTCCTCATTCATATTAGTCCTCTATTAGTGCATTAGATATTTCCCCTACAACATACTGCTGAGTCATTTGTGGGTATTGTGTCAAAGTCGTGAAAACCTTGTCCAATTGTATATCGTCATCCCGAACCCATTCACAGGCCCTAACCAATAATACCACTTTGTCATCTTCCATAAGGGTAGATCTATGAAGTCGTTTAGGAGTTGTGGGTGTACGGACTACAGTCTTTCTATCAAGGACAGGAGTTGCAGCAAAGGCAGCAGGCAATGGAGGATACATTTGAACTACAGGAGGTAACTAGGGAGGCGCCGTCAGGACTGCATTATTCCCGACAGGATTCGGTGCATAAGGAGGCAGGGCTGGTATGCAAAGCATTTCTTTTAAGTTCTGCATCATCCTCCTCTAAACCCTTAAGTACTGTTTCTTCCTTAGTCACATATACTTTCTGCAATTGAAGTTTAAATCGTCTCTCATCACTTTCTACACTTTCTTCTCGCATTTTTATTTGTAGCTCTTTAATCTTCTGCACAATAGTCTGCTGTTCAGCTTTCTTCCTTTCCTTTTCTTCTTTAATCTGTTTCTGTTTAATATATTTTTTCCATCATCCTAGAGCATCAAACATACTCTGCCTACTTTTCTTTTTAAAAAGCTGTTCTTCTATATATTGCAATTTATTTAAATCAAAGGTACCATGAAGTGGCCACTGTAAACTAGCATCTGCCTTTGTTCCATAATGCACTAAACAGTATGGTAGAAATACCATATTTAATGTACATTTCATAATTCGGAGTGCCTTCTAAAGGTGCTGGCTGTCTTTCTTCCAAGATACTGTGTTTGCTGCAACAACAACATAATGCACGAAGAGTGTTCAAAACAGGCATGTTTACCAAATACTTCTTAACAATAGCATCAAGAGACTCTTATACCAAAACCTAAAGATGAGAAAAAATTCTCATATTACCTATCAAAGACATTGGCAAATGACTTTTACTAACAAAAGACCCAAAAAAGACAACCAATTCGATCCTACCTGATCTCAGTACTCCAACTCCCACCTGCCGATCCTCGGATCAATAGATCACCTCCAAAATAACAACCGAAGAGCCCCAGTTGAGACACAAAGCTTCCACAAAGGTCAGGCCGATAAGCTGAAAACCACCTTGGCCGCGAGAGCAAGTATCAGTCTGTGGGTCGCCCCTTAGTGTTTCTGTCTTGTAGAAACAACCTCCTTCAGGTCCAGCTGTATCCTTCAATGGGGCACCACGTTGCCGGCGCCGATTGTAGAAGTGAGATTCCTACCAGTCTCACTGGTGCAGGGACACCCTTTGTCTACGGGTTCAGTAAATGAGGATCGACACTGGAGTGGAACAAAATACAGGTTTATCATATCTCATGAGATGGCTCCGTCATGCAGACACTACAAGTGCCTGAGAGGGAACGAACTAGAACAGTTTCAACCCTGCCTTTTATACATTTTAGGTACACTAGGAAGTGACCAGAAACCCCTTTGTCATGGTTACATCACACTTTACATAACCCTTTTATGGCATTTTTACATAACGCTTACACAACCCCTTACACAACCCCTAACACAACGCCTACATGCTGTACTGTGGAATCCTGATAAACCCCTACCCATGTAATTTTGGTAGATAGGCATGGTAGGTTACAGGCGTTGGTGGGCAAACCGATTAGACATCTGTGCACGTAGGCCTTCGGCAGGGCAAGGCTGCTTACTGTGACACGTGTGCCTTATCAATATAACCAGCTTTTCAGTGAACACGTAACTTCTGATTTCACCAAAGTCCCCGCAGAAACACAAAATGGGGATGGTAGACAAAATGGCTGAGAGCAGAGGCTAATTTAACAAAATACAATTTTTTACCGTTTAACACCCTGGAATGTGCACTGTTTGCAAACATTATGCTGTTACAACTAGTCGGTTTGCATTGTAACTTTGTGTAAATTTTAGCATTTTCAATATAAATGCGGATGTCTAAATAATTAATTGTTTCCTTGCTCATTTCATAAGTGAATTGTAATTGCTGTGGATTTTGATTAAGAGATTCTAAAATTATTTAATTTCCCAGATTAAAAACAAATTGTCGATGTAACAAATCCATAAAATAAATTTCTTCATTATCTCATTGTTCTTTCTGCCCAAATATGCTCTGAAATGGTTTCCGACCGATTCGGATCGGGACAGTCCGACCGACCAAGTATGGTGCATCCAGGTGCTTCCAGATACGATTTGGTTGGACTCCCATTGACTTCTATGGGAGCCTATGTTCCTAACCGCATCGTAATCTGGCCCTTGGTCGGGAAGATACGTTCCTGATCTGATTCAGAAGGAGCAAATGCCGTTAGGAGGCCTTCCTAACCGCATCGTAATCAGGCCCTAAGTGGGAATGCTTTCCTAACCGCATCGTAATCAGGCCCATAATGTTTGTGGCTTATATTGTAAGGATATAAACTCAATATTTAGGACCCTAATATTTTTACGTTTTCTTCATATTTAGGGCATAAGTATCTTGTAGATATAATCTTTGAAGTTTATATTGTAAGTAGTGAAGCTTGATATGTAGGACCCCAAAGATTTTGATGTGATTATTATGTCTTAGAGTCAAGTATGCAGCTGGCAGGCCTACCTGCTACTCCATCTAATCGGAAAAGTGTCTGACAACTTTCAGTTGACTCTGACCTTCTCTTTTTGAGGTGAGTAAAAAATGTTTATATACTGTTGGAGAGGAAATCACATCTAAACTGAATTATGACGTTTTTGAGAGAAAATATTATAAACGTGCACCAACTACACATTTTAGAAAACACGGCAAAAACAAAAGAATTTAGTTACTGTGTTGCAAAAGCATGCAGACAAAGATGTAGACTAGATTATATCATTTGTGCAAGTAATATAGACTGTGATTTATTATTTTGAAGAGTATTATTTTCAAAAATGTTTGTTAGAAACATCTAAATGTTGAACTCTCATGTTATGTAGTTTATTGCTAATCATAATTATTTGCATTTATATCTCTGTATAACTAATAAGAATGTATCAATTGTTATGAATAATCGTAGTTATGAGGATGAACCTTACAAAATGTTACCATTTATGTTAATAAACGTGTGCACCGAAATGACAAAAGAAAAATAGTTGCTAGACATCCCTAATTAATGATGCTTCTGTGAAAACTTTCAAAAATTGTATTTTGTACATATACTAATGTTTCACACCTTTAATGAACACATGAAAAACACGATTTGAAATATATTTACATGTTGGTACATTTGAAAAGTAGAAATACATCATACTGACACGTGGTATTTGTAAATAGTTTTAAATGCATCAGAGTTATACTAGAACCATGACATCCTTATACTTCCTATGAATCTATGCTTAATAATATTTATCGTTTATTTAGTTTATTTAGTCTTTATTTCGATTTGTCAAATCATTAAAGACAGCGGTACATCGATAAACTCATGTTATAAAAGATTCCATCACAGACTAAAAATTATTGCAACCCAATCATACAAATATTTTGAGATTGATAAAACCAGTATAAAAATTTCACATAAAACCATAAGTTGATCCAGCCTGCTATGCACTAGTATTTCCTAATAAAAAACGGGAAGATATAAAATCACTTACATAGAAAAATAACTGCAATGGCCGAGTTATAATGGGATTATCCCATTACATATTGGCTAAATTTCGAGCCTTAACAATTTTACTGCGGATAGCCCACATCCAATCTAAAGATTTCGCTAGGGCAATTATTATGGGCTCGCTTGTGTCTGTCTTTGAAATCCTTAATGCCTCTGTACCCTCCCTGGTACCAAGGTTTAGATAGACTGGTTTGAGCCATCTGTGGCGAGGGGCTTTATAGGCTGGACAAACAAAGAGAACGTGAGCTATGATTTCCCGCTGCGATGGACATGTGTTACATTTATCGTCATTCTGGGGGTGCCATTTGCAGGTGAAGGTCTTTATTGGGAGGGAGCCCACTCTGTATTGGTGGTACAGTTTCCTGTCAAGTGGTACCGTGATATAATACCAATAGGGTTCGTAATGGTACTCGCAGCAGCGGTCCGTGGAGGGAGTTCCATGGGGCGGAAAGGCGGGGCGGGGGAGGGGCAGGGTGGGGGGTACTAAATTCGGAACATGTATAATTGGAGGTAAGTAAACAATTAAATAAATAAAACGAATTTCGTAGCGTGCCCTGCATCACAAAATGCGGTGCAGCGCGCGCTACGAAATTTGTTTTATTTATTTAATTGTTTACTTACCTCCAATTATCCATATTCCGGTTTTTAGTACCCCCAACCCTGCCCCTCCCCGCCTTTCCGCCCCACGGACCGCTGCTGGGTACTCGTCAGAGTTGGACTCGTGATGGATGAAAAACGTTTCATCCTAACCATGTCCCAATAGACTTTTTTTAACTCTTTTTTTGATGGAAGGGGGTTCACTTCAGGGTTTTCCCATAAACCATGCATCCCCATGTCACTCAAACTTGTTTTGATCTTAGTCAGCAAAGAAATCTTACTTGAGGTGTCAGCTTGCCTGATTTCTAGCAGGGCCCGGGCATACATGGACAGTTCGGTAGTAGCCCATAATCTCCTCCATAATGCCACTGGTCTAAAGCGAGCAATATCCTCTAACTGGTTACAACCCAAATCAAGGTAAAGGGGCAGCAGGGGGGTCGATGGAGGCAGGGACAGCAGAGTTCTCATAAACTTGTTCTGAGCTACAATCAGTGGTGTTAAATCTGAAAAAGCCCCATAGTTCTGCCCCATAAAGTACTGAAGTACTAATTTTGGAATTATAAATCTTCAGTAAAGGAGCAACAGGTTTTGTATGGGACAGTCTCTGCTCCTTCACAAGGGTACCTACCAATTGGGCATGTTTGAGAGCCAACTTGTTAATCTGGGGAATTTACTTTCAAGGGTAACTCCTAAATATGTAAAAACGTCAGTTTGCTCTAGCTGCACATTGTTCATAAAAACCCTCCCTTTAATGGCCTTTCGGTTGCGGAGGACCATGAACTTTGTTTTCTCCACATTGACCTCGAGGTCATGATCGCGGCAAAACTCCTCAAACCTTGTGAGGACTAATTGCAGCCCTCTCTGTGTCTTTGATAGTATTAAAGTGTCGTCCGCGAACATTAACAATGGTATTTTCTGACCAGCTAGAGATGGAGCATCTGTTGGGTGATTCGAATAGTATTCCACGACCCTGTTAATAAAGAGAGAGAACAGGGTCGGGGCAAGCACACACCCCTGACGTACCCCCTTGGCGATGGGAAACGTGTTCTGTAGGGTGATTAGGACGGCCAGCAGTTCTGGCGGAATCCCCATCTCATAAAAGGTACTCCACATTTTATCTCGCAGCACCAAATCGAAAGCCGATTTTAAGTCGATAAAGGCTGCAAATAGCGTGCCGCCCCCCTAAGGTTACCACCGTCCAGTAGATGATCGCAAACCTGAGGACCTGATCAATAGTGCCTGTATGCACCCGAAACCCAGCCTGCATGGATGATAACATGCCTGTTTCATCCATCCATGTCTGGATTCTGCTTAATACCAGCCTGGCAAAGATCTTTTGAATGCAATCAATAAGGCTTATGGGCCTATAATTGCCAGGTTTCACTCGATCTCCTTTCTTAAGGATCGGGGTGATCTCAGCTCCTGACCACGTCTCCGGGATGGGGGCTCCGCTTACTATAGCATTAGCTAGGGTCTGAATGTAACTCACCCACTTGTCACTATTGTGCATGAACAGGTCCGCTGGAGTGCAGTCCAATCCAGGTGCCCTACGTTTGGGGATCTGTTTGAGGGCTTTTTCGACCTCTTGTATGGAAAAGTGCAAGATAGTAATAGGATTAGGCTTTGGGAATTGGGCTGTATGATCACTGCTAATGGCAAACTGGGCCTCAAAATAAGAGGTCCACGCTTCTGGTGCAACATGATTAATGGGAAGTGGTTTCAAAATTCCATTACCCCATTTAACAAGGTGCCAGAAATTAGCCATGTTTTTTTCCTGGCTACCGCTGAGCAGGTTTTGCAATGTTGGTCATCCCACTCCTGTTTAGCTCATAATAGAATTTGCTTGTATCCAGCCCTTGCCACTCTAATCTCTTCCTTTTTCCTTAGTCTAATAGCTCTCGCTAATCTCCTATATGCCTCTCTACATAGTTTGTTGTACCAAAGGGCTGCCTTTGGACTTTACTTCCTTGCCAGTTTCTTTGGCTTTTTTACAAAAAAAGGTTTAAGTTTGGAGAATAAGTCCTTATGGACCTGCAAAATAATTGAGTTGATGTCCTCTTGAGTGTCACAATTTTGGATAGTTAAAACGGAACACTCAACCAGTGCCTCCATCTGTTTTAGGTGCCCTTCATTGGCTGCAACCCTGACCCATTTGACTCTCCTGCAATCATTGGTAGACTCCACTGCTGCTATGGCTTTTACTATTTCCTGAGATTCGTGATTGTGTAGGCCTGAGACCTGCATAGTCAATACTAAGGGGTTATGGTCACTTTCGAGCCGATCATAAACTTCCATGTCCTGTAAGGACGACCATAGTTCCAAGCTAAGGAAGATATAATCAATCCTACTGCTTCTCGTGCCATTATTAAAGGTGTGTGTACCCCTCCTATCGGACCGTGACCTCCCATTCACAGCCCCGTTCTAAGCACAGCCCTTTCAGCTGTAATGCCAGTTCGGTCCACTTTTTGATGGGTGGAAGATCAAGCAATGGTATATACCATTGTACATCCTCCTCACTACTTAGATTGCCATCTTCACAGTCAAGGGGCTCGAAGGTGCAATTAAAGTCCCCCACAATAATCAGACTACTACGTCCCCTGTACCTATCCAAAGCCCCATCCAGTATCGTAACTGTACTTGAATCTTTGCCTCCAGGTGTCCCTCTTACGTATACATTAATGAGCAGTAAGTTCAGAACCTTACCCATTCACAATCTTATGGCCATAAGGTCCCCACTATCTATCTTAATTTCCTCTACAATATATCCCGCGTTCTGTTTAACCCAAATTACTAGACCCCCTTTTGGTCTACCCCTTTGTCCCTTCTGTGCAGGTTTGAAAATTTTTTAAAAACCTGAGTGACAAATTTGGTCAAGCGCCCAGGTTTCTTGAGACGCCCAGACATCGTATTTATCAATAAATGTTGACCATTCGGAGGAGTGGGTTTTGGTGGAAAGACCAGCAATATTCCAACTTGCCAATATAAGATTAGGTTGACCATGTCCAGGTAGTGACGTTTTAAATACTTCAGGGGGGTTGGATTTAACAGTGTAGTCCCTTGCCCCTTGGGTGATTCCATCTTTAAACTCGATAACCCCTACTTGGGGTTCGAAACAGGGCAGAAAGACTGAGCGGTCCTCAACTGCTACGCTTCTCTACATTTCCTGCCCTGGCTAAAGTAATCTCCTCGTGCCCATTCTCTATGTGATTGTTGTTCCCATTTAGGGTAGACGTTTTAATGGAGGGATGATAGAATGCAGTCCCATCCTTCAAAGCACCCAAACAATTATTTGTACCTTGAAGTAGTCGGTCGGTACCAAGTCCAAGTCAGTCTATATCTTCCAGAGAGTTCAACACCCCATAGTGGTTAAATGTGGGGATTGGATAACTCTGTATACCGTGGGCTCAATAATATGTATATACTTTACATTATCCATGAACCCTCCAGCAGAACTGTAGGAAGAGGCCACATGGGGAACTCAGGAAAAAAGCCTTTAATGGACAAGCAGGTAAGGCATAATGCATTTCGACATTGTAGTCTTCCTCAGATGCCACTGCTGCACTGAGAAACAGCCCCACGCCTCCACTTTTGAATCCATCTGCAGACCTCCCACTCTTGAAAGGAAGCATCTCCCCTGCTGTGTGATCGCTCACCTGCTGTAGTGCTGTCACTCCTACAGCTCCCAGAATGCATCATCTCTGGGTAGGTGCTGCGAGGGGAATAGATGGTTAAAGTCCATGTGGCATTGGTGCACTGCAGAGCGGGGCGCACTGTTGCTGGTGCAAATTAAGTCCTCGGGCTTCCCTGGGTCCCCGCATACGTCATAACCGCCACAGCACAAGTCCGCCGAGTCATAGGCCGGTATAATATCCAAACCTTTCCGTGAAGTCACGAGCTGCCGGCTGGCAGCAAACCCTGCTTGACTCGTGCTGGAGAGGTGGGCTGGAGCAATCCGATACCTCGTATGCAAAGAAAAACTGCTCTCGCAGACGCCAGTAATGCCACAGCCACTTGACAGACGGGGCCTCTTAAAGCGTCTCTGGCTGACGCTGTAAATATACTTTACATTATATTAACACAAATTAATGTAGGCCACATTGTACATGTGAAGTTTCGTGACTTGTTGAATCATACTGCTCGTTTGAGAATTCCTCAATATATCAAATAACATGAAACATTTCTTTCCTGAGTTCTCATGTACTGAATAAGATACTTTGCTACATTTTCTGACACAATCCAAACAGCTGCCTGGGAAACTGTCCTCTTGAACTTGCTCATGTGTCCTTGCCAAAAGAGCATTGTTCCAACGTTTCATTTATTGCATTGCTTAAGGTCTGCGTAATTGTACCACCTATTTCTCTACACTTTTCTGTCTTTTTTTATGTCGTCTGACACTCTTCCTTTATGAACTGACCAATGGACTGAGTGGTCTGACCAAATGAGGTGACTCTAGGAGGTGTCACCCCCGGAACTTTACGAATATAATTTTGCCTGACTAAGCAGAGGTGGTGCGGAACTCCCTTTTTGCAGACTGGTGAACTGACTGGCTGATGAACTGTAGATTTGCAGAACTTCCATTGCATCTTTGTCTTACCTGATGGAGATTCACCCGGCTTTCTTTCCAAACTGACGCATATGCATATGCGCATGGTGGTCTCTTCCTTTCTGGAAGACTACTTTAACTGGCCTATTCCATGTCCCTTCCTGGACTCTTGAGCTTTGGTATACCTACCTTGACTCTGGAAATTTGTTGATGCAGAAATTTACTTAACTCTCGATAAACTATACTAAATAAATGTCATATCATCTCAGCTATCTTAATTATTTCTATCCAAATGAATGTGCATTCATACTCCTGCTTATCAATGATCAGAAGGGGTCATATTAGACAAATTACTGAGCATAAAATTATAATGTTATTAATCTTGATTACTTCAATTGAGCTTTTAGTGTGTATGATTTTGGCTTGCCTATGTTTCTTCAGGAGATTTGGGCTTGCCGTGGTGATTCTTTACCTTTATAGTATTCCTTTATAGTAGTGTATTAAGAGTAATTTACATGAGTATAATTTCTAGCTTGTAGTTCCGTCATTCAAATCCTGGTCCTCATTGGATGACTGCTGGCTCTCTTATATCCAACCCCTATCGACACAAAACAAGGCCCAGCGGAAGACAAAGAGAGTGGTATGATCATATAAAATTAGAAAAACTATTAGTTCAATGACGTTGGGCCCAGTAAATGCTACAGCAATACTGTAAGAATTTTAGGCCAATGGGCATTTTTTCTGGAGGCGGGAATAAATACCTCTATCTGACCAAATCAAACGTTTCCTTAAAGTCAACCGTTAGGAGTATGAGAGTGCCACTCAGGTGGTCTGGCAGTGTAAAGGCATTGTGAAGGGTTCTGATGTTGTTCCTAGTGGATTGTCATGGCATAAATATACATAAATCTGGGTGGATTAAGTAGCCTATAACCATGGTTAAACAGTTAGCAAGAGCTTGGCCTTAACGTTTATGAAAGAGTTTGGGCAGTATAAGGTGCAGAGATCTGGCAGCCTACTGGGTGTATGAATTACTGTGAGCACAGCTTAACACAGATCTGAGAGTAACATGCAAAAAGGTCAGTGATGCCTCTAACAGGGTCTTGATTGGGCAAGAGTTCTCTGCGTGATGTTGAAACAACTCAGGCAAGAATATGTTGGTGCCGGGGATTTAATGCTTGTGAATTGGCCAAAGACTTCACATAGTTCTGCGTCTGAGGTCATGTCCTAATAGAATTTCCTTTCAGGAAGCAATTGGCACCTCGTAGTGAGGTCTATGATAA
The DNA here is from genome assembly GCF_964204655.1 of Triturus cristatus. Classification (NCBI taxonomy): domain Eukaryota; kingdom Metazoa; phylum Chordata; class Amphibia; order Caudata; family Salamandridae; genus Triturus; species Triturus cristatus. The sequence continues at coordinate 861,928,210 of NC_140581.1, forward strand.
ATGTATGTAGTGTGAATGCAAAAACGTTGAATATTGCTTGTTGTCCGCGAGATTCAAGCAAAGTGATATGAAGGACACAATTGATGGCTCCTCAATAGCCAATGTTGAAGTTTGGAGGTTTCCTTCCTCCATTTAGATATATGTGATATTGTAAGGAAAGCCAGGTTGTTTTACATCATGTAGAAGGGATTGTTTACCACTGTTTAATTGTGTTTGTTCTGTCATAGCTTTTACAGTCCCAGTTTGGTGAGATATTGAGATTGAATATATGAGGAGGGCCTTTACTTTTGACACTTCTACCTAGTTGGTGTCATTTTTCAATGTTGCAAGGCTGTGATGTGAGGTCCTGCATTGTCATCAAGGAAGCCGTTGATGAGGGAAGCGTGCGATGCGAGACCCTGCATTGTAGATATGTTGCGCAGTGGCGCTTCCTTTGTGGCTGCAGGCTGCAAGGTTAATGCGAAGTCCTTGCGCTGGAAGAATTCTCCCAGCAGAGGCAATGCGTCAATTCTACTAAATCCACAGATGGGCTGCTAGAGCACCTTCAATCCCACTTCCAAGGGTACCAGCCTGGGGTGGCACTGCTTGGCAGGGTGGGACTCACATTTGCAGAGTCCAGGCGCTGGTTACAAGAGACTAGCCCTTGAAGTCAATCTGGGGGTCCTGTGTACAGGTCACAGGTCCAGTACTTTTCACCCAGGCAAAAGTCAGTAGACAGCAGGTCATCGCAGGACGTGGCAATCCTTTAGAGCAGCAGTCCAGCAGATTGAAAGTCCGATTCGCACCACAGCAGTCCTTCTTCCTGTCAGAGTCTTCCACAGGTCCAGAGTATGCTGTAGAGTTGGTGTCTGAGGTCCAATATTTATACCTGGTGCCTTCTTTGAAATGGGTAAAGCTTCTATAGGTTTAACTTTGAAGTGCACATGTTTCCAGCCTTCCCTGCCCTGGTTCCAGACTAACTAACTACAGTGGGTATGCAATCTCTTGTGTGAAGGCAGAACGCAGCCTATCCAGGTTTAAGTGGGGCTGTGCCTAACTTCAACCTTACCCCCTGCCAGTGACGGCCAATCCAGGCACACCTAAGCTCTCTATTGTGTGTGGCTATCTAGGAGGAATACACAAAGACCAACTGCCAACTACACTCAGTCATGTGACCCAGAGACAGGCTGCAGGCACTAAATGGCTAAGGTGGGAAAATGCCAACTTTCTAAAGGTGGCATTTTCAAAATAGTAGCTAAAAATCTGCCTTCACCATAAGAGAGGATTATTTATTATAATTCCAAAGAGCCAAATATGAACTGGTTACCTGTTCCCATATGTAAGTTACAGCTTAATTAATTTAGTAAAGTAACTCCAATGTTATCCTATGGGAGAAGCGGCCTTGCAGTAGTGAAAAATGAATGCAAGAGTTTTTCACAACAGGTCACAAGTGCAAGAGTTTTTCACCACCAGGACTGTTAAACTTAAAATTATATGTCCTACTTTTCAAGTACATAACACCCTGCCCTGTGGGCTGTTTAGGCCTACCCTACGGGTGACTTATATGTATTAAAAAGGCAGGTTTGAACCAGGCAAAAGGTTTATTTTGACAGGTTGAAATGTCAGTTTAAAACTGCACACACAGGCTGCAATGGCAGGCCTGAGACAGGTTTGTAATGCTACTTAAGTGGGTGGCACAACAAGTGCAGCACGCCCACTGATAGCATTTAATTTACAGGCCCTGGCTACATGTAATACACCTTTACTAGGGACTTATAAGTAAATTAAATATGCCAATTGGGGATAAGTCAATGTTACCATATTTTAAGGAGTGAGCACATCACTTTAGCACTGATTAGCAGTGGTAAAGTGCACAGAGTCCCAAGGCCATCAAAACAAGATCAGAAAAATATGATAGAGTGAGGCAAAAACTTTAGGTGGAGACCACCCTATGGCTGACACGTCTAACATGATGGGTGAAGAAACAAATTTCTGATTTGTTGAAATGTATAGTTCAGCTTCTGTCTTGATAGGTACCTTAAAGTCACCATCAGTCATCCTCCATGTGCTGAGGTTCCAACAGCATCATTTAGCACCAATCTTCTGGTGTCGGCCTTAAAGGGGAGTGGTCGGAGAAGCCTCGGGCAAGTGTGTGCACATGTCTAAAATAAGCCAAAACCAATAAGAAATTATCAATCCTCAAAAAGGACCTATGCGCATTCGGTTAGAATTAAAACTCTTTTTGAAAAGGGTGGATTTGTAGTCAGACACATGGCTTCTGTAAAGGTGGCAATGCATGTGGTTCTGCGTTGAAGATATATCACAGCAGGAGATCGGATAAGTGACCTGCCCAGTGCATCACTGAAGTCCCCAACCCGGACCAGTTTTGCCAGTGGAACCCACATCCAGACATACCTAAAAATGTCTATAACATGTATATCATGTCAATAACATGATCAAAAGATATGCCCCCACTTGTCATCTCCGTTCAGTTCACAAAAACCTTCTCTTGACCCCCTCTTTCAGACTCAAACGCACCGGCGGAGTCAGGTTCTCAACCTTGGCCCCCTCGTTTTAGAACTCTCTCCCATCTGAAATCTGTCTCTCCACCAATCTTCTCGCCTTCAGAAGTCTTTTAAAGACTTGGCTTTTCCGACAGGCCTTCTGACTTTTCCTCTGGACCGGACTCCTGCCAAACTAGCGCCATGAAACCTCCCCGGTGTACGTGCGCTCTATAAATTCCCATTGACATGACATTGAAAATGTGTTCTATGAATGTAGCAGTCAACAGAGGTGAGGCATAGACACTCATGAAAATAAGGAGCTTGCAACATAGAAGCCCAGAAAACATGACATAGCAACTAAGTGAATTTTGCACTGTGTGCAGTATTTGAAAGCCAAGGCGGAATCTTATTGGAATCGGGACTCCTCGGGACCCTATCAAAAAGCAAGTAGGACGACAGTGGAGAAGCCATAATGTGCCAGGAAGTGAAATCTTGTTCACATATGATATAGCTCTAGTATCAGAAGAACCACTGGATTATAACTATTTGTTGTTTTTAAGATTGCCCCTCTAACCCACTGGGAAGTGATTTCACCATGCACTCCTGGACAGGAGAAGTAAGTGAGGAGTGCGGGCAGAGAAAAGAAAGGCTGGTAGAAACGTATTCAAATTGGGCAGTGTGCAGGATGCCTTACTGAACTGCACCAGAGGAAGTTCTGGAAATGAAAAAAGATTTTGTTTTGGTACATTTAGGGATCAAGACAAGTGGTGACTGGTTAACTGGAGTTAAAGGTACTGTGGTCTCTTGTAAAAAGCCAAGATTTTAAGAACTCCTTAGTTGTCTATCTCTTCTCAGCAATTATAAATGTGTTTTATTATAATGGACAAGTCAAGCACATTTTGAGTTTGACTGTACTTGTTGGTCAACTGGACTTCAGAAAAGTTAGGACTTTAAAGCACCTGCAGCAGCCATTTTCCTTTGGCTAGCTTTAATGGCCTGCTGTGCACTGTGATGCCAGTGAGACACCTAAAAGATGCATAGAGCACAAGGAAGTGCATGGGGTCATGGGTAAGAGGACAGGAATGGTCACTGTCATGGTTTGGGGTGTGTGCCAGCACCCATCTGAGTCTGTATGAGCTGATATCACTTGCACATGGCAGCACCAACTGTGTATCATGTCAGGCTGTCTTATCTGCAGTGCCCAAGTGCAGGAAGCTGGCTTTGCATAGACTATACCAAAGAAAGGTACAGTGTGCACAGAGTCCAGGAAGTCCACAGAGGTATAGCAGATGCTAAATTAGGTAAGGACTAACAGCTCTCTTTGTGGTGGTGTGGGCGAGCAGATGGCTTATCCAGAGGGTGTTTTAAGCATTTAGGGCCATATGTAGGAAGCCTAATACCGGTCGGTAACGGCCAATTTTCGGTAAATATCCCGTTACCGACCGGTATTTAGGCTTTTGCTATGTAGGGGGCACATTTCAGGATTCGTTAATTTACCGAATCGGTAAAATTACCGAATCAGTAATTTTACCGATTCGGTAAATACCGAATCCTGAAATGATATGTAGGTGACACTCAAATGAGTGATGTGTAGGAAAAATAATTCGGTATTTAGCACCAAATATAGGTTGGTGCTAAATACCGAATACATTGCAAAAAGCAATATTTTGCTGGACTAAGAGTGCCATGTGGCAGACATACATGCCCTTAGGGCATGTATGTGCGCCACATGTGCACACATGCAGGAATCAGGGGTGCAACAGGGTGTCAATGTGACACCCTGCCACCCTTGATTGTGCTCCCCCCATTACCGAATCGGTATTTACCGATTCGGTAATGGTAACTGGCTTCCCATTGATTCCTATGGGCCTCCTGGCCCATAGGAATCAATGGGAAGGTATGCATCATTACCGAATCGGTAAATACCGATTCTAAATTACCGACCCTTTCCGAATCGGTAAATATTACCGATAGATTTCCTACATATCATTTACCGATTCATAAATACCGAATCGGTAAAATTCAGTATTTATGAATCGGTAAATGTTAGGCTACCTACATATGGCCCACAGTAATTACTTTTTAGAATACTTTTCGATTACTTTCAGATTTAATTGATAACTGGGGGTGATATGCCTAGATACCACACCTAAGGATCTCACCGTACAAGGTAAGTAAGACTTTTCTTGGTTTGAATTATAGTTACTGTTTTCCCCATACCAAGCAAAAGTTCAACACTTAGAACATTTTAGGCACATAATCTAATAACATGGGTTCCTATGGGAAAAATGGTAATCAGTTTCACAGGTAAGTAAAGTCTTACAAGGAAGAGTTTTGGGGGTTAGGACCAAGGTTCCCCAAGGTCTAGGTAGGCACTCAAGTTGCACCACCAGCGGCACTGGGGCGGACGGGTGCAGACTGCAGGTGCCCAATGTTAGCAATGGGGCTAATGGGGCCCTCGGTATGGGACTGCTTCAAACAGGCCACTCAAGTGTGGGAGCAAAGCTCCTGGGGTTAAGGTCAGAGCTGCAGGGACCAACGATCAGCAAAGGAGCTGCACCACCAGCGGCACTGAGGCAGCTGAGTGCAGGGTGCGAAGAAGATGTTGAGTAAAGCCATATTTATTATATGGTCTGGGAGTTTGTCACTACGAACTCCACAGCACCATAATGGCTTTACTGAATCCTGGAAAGTTTGGTACCAAACATCTCAGCACATTAGACCCACACTGATGCCAGTATGGGATTTATTGTCAAATGCACTCAGAGGGCATCTTAGAGATGCCCCCTGAAAAAGGACCTAACTTTAGTGGATTGGCTGAGTGGCTGCTCGCCAGCTGCCACCCCAGACATGTTTCTGGACCCCTGGGTTGTGAGCCTCCCACTCTAGGGGTCCTGAAATAAAGCATATCCTGGGCAAAGGTGCCAAGCCTTCTCCCCCAGGATGGGCAGGGTCCACGAAGGGTAAGCTTCAAAGGTTTGCTGCCTTTGTGAGCTGACCCAGCCATTTGCTGCTCCCTGTAACTGACCCCCACTGGTTCTATCCCCCACTTTGGGGGGTAGAATCGGCAGGAAAACCAAGATAGGTGGAAAGGTGTGCCTACCTTTGCCAACCCCACCCCTCAGATGGGGGAGGCGAGGTGAAGAACAACTCTCAGTCCCCACTATCTTGAAGATGGGGGGGCCAAGCCAACCAGAGTAAGGCTTATGGCCTCCTCCCACTGGAGGGTGACATAATAGGGGTGTACCCACCCCAAGGAAGGGACCCATTGGTCCCAACCTGCGCCTACCTGAAATGCCCCTAAATTTAGTATTTAGGGGCAACCCATAACCTTGCCTCCTCAGATGAGCATGAAGAAGAGAAGAAGGAACAAGGAGCCGTGCTGAACGAAAAAGAGAAGGAACAAAACTGACTTTGCCCAGCCCTATCGGCCTGTCCCGACCTCGGCCTGCTCCAGCAAAACCCTGGCCTGTCCAGCAGCCAGCAGTCCCCCAGAACCTGGAGGAAGGACCTGCCCTGCATTCCCTACCAAGACTCTGTCTCCCTTGAGCACCGGATTTGTTCACCAACAGGCTCTGGTTCCACCCGTATCCACCTGTCTGCACCATTCTTCACCCGACACCCATGGCCCGTGTTTGAGTGGCCCAACACCACAAAGAGGTCTCCCCAGAGATCCTGGCCTGGGATCTGGTGACCCCTGCCCTTCCTCAAGCCTCCAGCTGATGCCTGCAGCCTCTATCTGGACGGTACCCCAACCATGGCCGGAGCTGGTAAGGAAACCTGAATCCTAAAGACACCTCTGCACCCGATGTCCCACAGCCTTGGATGGCCCAACCAACAGTGTCCAGGCAACCCCCAGCATCCCAACTTACCTCTCCAACCAGTGGTCACCTCCAGGAGACCTCCCTGCCCGAGTCTGCAGTCTTTGTTGTGACCGGAGAATCCCTACTGAAACCAACAGTGCACCCGATGCCAATCTAGCACCCTGTACCCAGCCCCCCTGTGCCGCTGTGGGTGCACCTGCTGTGCTAACTCGGAACCCCCTTTGCTCTGAGCTAAACCCTAGAAGCTATGCTCCCACATCCAATTGGGGTGCCCTTGAGCAGTCACCAACCGGAGACCACCTATCCCCCATTGCATAAAATTGGACCTCAGCAATCTGAACCCAGCTGCCCTTGTGCCACTGAGGGTGCTCTTTGAGTGCATCCTTGACCCTGGGGGAGCCCTTGTTCCAACCCCAGGAACTCAACTGCTAAGACCAATTACTTACCTATTAAACGATAACCTTATTAGAACTGCATTAACTGTTTTCCTGTGGAAAACATTTCTGAGTCTGGATTTGAAAATTTTTGAAAATCCAAACAAGTAGGTTTTGATGACAAATTGAATTACTTACTTTTGTCTAGGAAATGTCCCACTGTAGTACCTAGGCATATCACACCGAGTAAGAAAAGTAATCTGAAAAGTAATCTAAAAGTAATCACTCATTAACTGCAATGTAATTTCACACGGTTTCTGAACATTTGACCTACCTGCAACAAAGTCAACTGCCTTCAACTGCATTCAACTGCATTCAACTGCATTATTCCTGAAAAGTACTATTTTACTTACCTACACCAAGTCCTGCTTGATCCTAAAATAAAATACAACTAAGAAATATTTTCATACAAAGCAATTGGTCAGAAATCAGTCTTCGAGAGTGTGGAATCATTTCTTGCCTGAGTGTGTACAATACATTTTTAACACTACCCTCTGATAAAGCCTCACTGCTCGCCCACACTACAACAAATTGAGAGTGAAATGTACTACTTACTTTTACCTCTCAGAGGCTTTGGGGATCCACTGGACTCTGTGCACATTGTACCTTACTTTGGTATAGTATATACAGAGCCAGCTTCCTACATTGGTGGATCAGCGGTGGGGTCCACAACTTTGCATTTGTTGGAGTGACTTGGTCAGCACCTGATTACAAAACAGAACTCCTAAATTGTCTTTATAATTCTGAATTTTTGGAATTCACAATTTTTTGAGTTCCTAAAAGTCTTGTTAGGGCCTTGGTTAAGTCCCTTCAGAATTTTTTTAGAAAAATAAAAACTCATCATAGTTAGGGGTAAGAGGGTTTAGATTATTTTTTAAACGTCTCTTAACAAGAACCCAACTATTAGTGAAAACATGGCAAATGACATAGAGAACATGGTTGAGGAGCTTGACCTAACCCCTTACCTCCATCTAGAATTTAGAGAGTTAAGGTCTCTATGCAAACTTAAAAGCTCTGTCATGGGGGCCCATCCCTCCAAGCAAAAGCTCCCGGAGCTGCTGGCAGGTCATGCTAAGGATCACCCATCTGAGCAAGGTGAGCACCTCACAGATTGGGACGAAGGTGGAGAGGATGGGGATAACTTTAAACCCCCTCACTTCCTAGGGAAGACAGGGTCCCTGTGCCCCTGAATCCTAGAATACTACTCACAGCACCTAGATCACACACAGGTGGGCCAGGTACTTCTGTGACCATTGAGAACCGCCTCAATGAGGAGACAAACCTTTTGGTAAGGTTGGCCAAAAGATTAGACCTAGAGACTAGAAAAAGAAAGAGCGGAGATGGGCCATGCTCCCATCAATGGTGGCAGCAACCTCATAATTAATGACAGAGAGCAATCTTATGGTCCAAAAATCCCCAAAGGGATTGGCCCCAAATTTGAGGAAGGTGATGACATCACCAAATTTTTCACAGCCTTTGAGAGGCCTGTGAAATGAGAAAAGTGACGCTGTCATACTGGGGGGGAGGGGGGGGGTTCTCCTTTGGCAACTGTTCACTGGTAACTGCAGGGACAGACTCCTGACCCTCACTGGGGCAGATGCTGAGTCTTATGACCTAATTAAGAACAATTTGATTAAGGGCTTTGGGCTCACAAATTGTTCAGCATCCTGGGGGCTAGGGGATGTATAGGAAAGGCCAGAAAAAATCAGACAGGGGCAGAATGGTATTGCTCACCGTGGGCCATATGTAGGTAGCCTAACATTTACCGATTCATAAATACCGAATTTTACCGATTCGGTATTTATGAATCGGTAAATGATATGTAGGTAATCTATCGGTAATATTTACCGATTCGGAAAGGCTCGGTAATTTAGAATCGGTATTTACAGATTCGGTAATGATGAATACCTTCCCATTGATTCCTATGGGCTAGGAGGCCCATAGGAATCAATGGGAAGCCAGTTACCATTACCGAATCGGTAAATACCGATTCGGTAATGGGGGGAGCACAATCAAGGGTGGCAGGGTGTCACATTGACACCCTGTTGCACCCCTGATTCCTGCATGTGTGCACATGTGGCGCACATACATGCCCTGAGGGCATGTATGTCTACCACATGGCACTCTTAGTCCAGCAAAATATTGCTTTTTGCAATGTATTCGGTATTTAGCACCAACCTATATTTGGTGCTAAATACCGAATTATATTTCCTACACATCACTCATTTGAGTGTCACCTACATATCATTTCAGGATTCAGTATTTACCGAATCGGTAAAATTACCGATTCGGTAATTTTACCGATTCGGTAAATTACCGAATCCTGAAATGTGCCCCCTACATAGCAAAAGCCTAAATACCAGTCGGTAACGGGATATTTACCGAAAATCGGCCGTTACCGACCGGTATTAGGCTTGCTACATATGGCCCCTTGACTTTACCAGACTTCAAGGAGGAGTGATGTATGTAGGCTATTCTGTTCATGAATCAACCCGAACAGACAGCACATGGACACATTTTTTTAACAGTGTGTTCCCGATATTCCTTGAATTCTGCTTTTCTGAGAAAATCTTCATCTCAGTTTTCAAGAGGTTCAGGACTCCTGTCACAGTCGGGTTGCCAGCTGATGCAATGCTCTATCTTTGGGGAGAGTGGAGGCTCCATTGTCATTTTTTCTGCTTTTTTATTTAAATCGCGGTCTGTTGGCTCAGAGTTGGAAGAAGAGAACCCCAGTGATATTGGTGGTAGTGTTCCTCCCTAGAAAGGTCTAATAACATTTTTCTCAGCTCTCCTCAGCCAGTGTATGGATGTTCCTATTGACACACGGTCCACTCAGGGTGACCATCCTCTCAAGCCAGGTGGTCGACCTGCTGAACTTGACAGCCTGTAGATAGAAAGTGCTGGCTTCAATCTAGACCTAATGCCCCAACATGCTATGTCAGGGTTATGACACTTCTTGTTTTACAGATTCTCCAGTAGGGTTTTCTTTTAGACTTGACCGCCTCCATTCATAGAGTAAAATGCCCACATTTAGGGGCATTTGAAGCGCATCTTCATGGGATATGCCCTCTTCCACATGGTTGCAGCTATCAATTGCGCAAAAGAGAAGATACTTTTTTGTAGTTGTGATAACATCTTCTATATAATACATCAACTACTTACTGGTCATCTCTATTGCCTCCATTACTTTAATGCCTGTCCCTGAGGGTGCAAGGGAGCTTGTGTTTTAGGGAGAGAAATGTAGGTGCCCTTTGTGTTAAGTAAGTGCTCGGATACAGACATACGAATGAGAGTAATGGAGAATAACAGAAAGTAACACATGTATTATGTTTCCTTGTGTAGCAACTTGGCCACAGGATTTACAAAGTGAAATAGCTTTTTTCCATATGACTATGTGGCCATTTTCACAAATATTTTAGCTACCCAGCATGACTTTCTGCTTAACTGCAATGCCTACATCAGTGAAATATTTAATTGTTCTTTTAATTGCTCCTATAGGTGAGATTTCACAATATTGTTGCTTGTCATTTGTTCAGGGGACACACAAAGTTGAAATAAAAAGAATCAATTTCAGAATCATACATTCAGCAAACGATAATCATGCCTGACAGCCGGATGAAAGCCTTTCACACTATCAAATCAAGAAACCTCAACAGACCTGACACCCTGTCAGCATAATAGAAACTTTAGACTTTCCAGCAACAGGGCAGATAAATAACTTTCGCTTTGTGCAAAGAATTTGCTCACTTGTCCAATAGTCCTGCTCGCGACGCTTGACCCCGGTAGCTGCTCGCGAGTGAAAGAAACCAGGAGGCGATACAAGCAGTGACATGGGAATAATAGGCAGCAATCTAAGGGTGTCATGCTTCGGGGCGCCTGCCCGTCACCGGGGTATCCGGGAGATGGCTCTGTGTGGCCAGCCTGCCAAATTGAAACTGATGGGGTAATTGATATCATGGCCGATCACGTTAATGGGATTGTCACCTGGCAATCTGAAATATTCATTTTTTAATCATGGACAAATGATTGGACAAGTTGAGATGACAGTTCCCCTCGCGCCGACCCGACGCTCAGACCCCCAGACGGCCATCCCGGGCGGCCACGGCTGACGGGCTTCAGAGGGAAAGAATCAATGAGCAGTGATACAGAGGACAGGTCAGGCCAGGGGCTTCTCCTCAGCCTTCCTGCGGCTGCACTGGCTGTTTGGGCAATACACAGAAAACTATTTTCAATAAATAGGCAGTAAAAAGAACTGACATCAAGGAAAAGATGTTTTTGAGTGATGGTGAAATTCTTGAACATATTAGCTATTAAACTTGAGATAACAAGATGGTGGTGGCGATTCCCAAAGGGGTATTTAGTTAGTTACTGTGGGATGACATCAGTAGATGATAGCATTCATTGGAAGAAAAGGACAGGGGGAGGGGGCACCTATGTCGACGCAGTTTATTTGGAAGGCCAGTAGTATTATTCGTAGTTGTACCATGTAACACATTCATGTATAAAAAATAATGTAAAATAGAATGGTGCAAATAGTGAATTCCAGATATGAAGGATGCAAAAAAACGGTGCGGTGACCAGTGAGTTAAAAATGGGTGGAGGCCAAGTAAAAACATATGATAAAAGCACTCCCTGTATTCAGTTCTGTAGCGTCAGTTATATTTCGGTAGAAATATCCATATAAATATAATGATCTATCAGGCATGGAGGAACGTCAATGTTTCGACACCTTCATGTCTGATTTTTGACAGGTCATAATCAGGACTGGTATGCAGGGCCCCTTCTGAAAGTCATCATTTTATGACAAAGACAAAAGAACACATCCACACAACACCACTGCATATTTTGCACCCAGGCATCCTCGTTATGGGTGCATCTTTTTCCTTGAACACTTACCCATCACGCGGTGTAACTATTAGTGCGATGTTCAAAAGTGTTAACAATTGTGCAACAGGCTGGAAAGATCTAACATGTCCTAAAGCCAATTTGCAGAATAACAATAATCATTTATGAACGTCATCACAGCATCAATCAATCGTTATAATCCTAACAGAGGTTATGTACATGGCACTAATAGTTACACCCCGTGATGGATAAGTGCTGAAGGGGAAAGATACACCCATAAGGAGGATGCCTGGGTGCAAAATATGCAGTGGTGCAACACATTAGTTTGTGAGAGACTCAGACTTCAAATAGAATCCCTCAAAACATGGGATTATCAACACTTCTTGTTCGAGTTAGCCTACTTTCACATCATGTGATACCTAAAGACTTAAATGTATTTCTACATTTAAATATATAGATCGAACATGTTATCCCATAGTACGCTCCCATTTGGGTTGAAATGTCTAGCTGCACCACATGTGTGTGCCCTCAAGGCTAACTGAAGAAGTGCACAACTGCTTGCTCGATCTAGTCTAGCCCTGTACCATGTATGTTTAGATTTAAAGATACAGATATTTGAATATGTTATCCCAGAATCTTTACCCATTAGGTTATGAAATATTGTATTACTAACACATGGTTTTATGTCTAACTGAATATGCGTATTACTCAAATATAACATATTTTTATTTTTCTTCTACATTATGTGAAATCAGATATAGAACTAGCCAAGCTAATATACTAGGATTATCTAAATCTCAAATAGATGTATTGAAATAACATGTAATTTGATTTAGTTCAGCCCTGTATCCTTAAACGTCTACATACTTGAGTATGTACACACTTAGGTGTACCTAACATGCAGATAGTTGAAATTGTTAGCGTAGATCCTTACCCCCTTCATTCTGAAATGCTTTACGTCTACATCAATCTCGTTATGAACTTATAATTTAACATAGTGGGTGGATTTTTGATGTCGAGCTATTCTCCTCTTAAACTATGCATACATTACTTTTAGGCACATGTAAACGTTTGTGCTAGCTATCGTGGTTATCTGATTGTACATTTTCTATCTGCAACCAAACCACAATAAGCAAGCAAGTAGCCCTTTTATTGGTTCAAAGTATGAAGTGTTTCTTCCAAAACCATTTCATGTTCATTTTTAATTTTTTCCAGTCTTTCTAATTCCTAAGTTATTTTACACAATTGTTAACTTTATAATTTACTTTTCTCATCTGAATTTTATATTTAAAAAGTAGCAGCTTTGGACACATTTTGTTCTTCCTTTGGAGTGCTTCAGTCTTGGGAGTGCCCATTTATCTGGTCCATTGCTGCTTCCACGTCACAGTCTCTCTTCCTTGCTCTTTAAGCTCCTTTTTAAGTGAGCTCAACGAGCCCTGTTTTTGTTGCACAGGCTTTTTGTGTCTTTGGCACAGTGAACAGTTTTCATTTAGTTTCTAGTATGTGATATCCATTTTGACGGGACTGTATTAATCACAGCTCCCGAGAGGTTCTGCGGTAGCTCCTTGTGAGCCATTATTTGATTTTATATGGATATTTATGATCTATTTTTTATTTTTCTTCTATTCTTGATTTTTACATCTGTCGCCTCTTTTTTCCAGACAGAGTCGGATTGGACTTTTTTATGCTATTCCCTATTGAACAGGGTCTTTTCGATTCCTTGTGGCTAAACTCCACTGCCTATTTTGTACTTGTACTCCTCGCTATTGCATATCATTCGGCCTAAATAAAAGTGTTATTTTCTCACAAAATGGTGAAATTCAACAGTGACTCTGCATAACCGTCCCGATGATGGCCCCATCAAAAATCGGACATTAAGGGGTTGAAACATCGACGCTCCTTCTCTGTTTATCATTTGTTTTCACTGTGCTTTTCCCTGCTCTGGTGCACAATCGGCAGCCATGCACCAACACATGGTGCCTGCGTTGCAGGGATGATTGTTTTTGTGCAGGAAGGGGCACCTTCCTGCACAAAAACAATCATTGATGGTATTTTCCTCTTTCTATGTTTGCTGCAGAATGCAGAACGCATAGAAAGAGGAAAAAACGAGGAGAAATAAAAGTATTTCTCCTCGTTGCGCCTCCTTACACTTCCCCTGGGGAGGCATAGGATTCTGATGCATTCCCAGGTGTATGAAATGTTGTAAATCTGGGGATGTGGCAGAATCCATGGGTGTGCATGGGAACACCCACAGCAACACCCATGGCACACCCCTTTCATGCAAAGTATGTGTGAAAAGGGGAGGTATTTACAAGTCCATGAAAAACCACGCAGGGTGGCTTTGCGTAGCCTTGTAATTACTAGGCAGCACCTGTGCGCCTAAAAAAGTGATGCACCAGCAGCGCAAGGGGCTTGTAAATAAGTCCCACTGGCTTTTCCTGGATGTACCCTGATAGTATGGAATTCTATTTTGCCATGTTGTCCCACCTTCCCCTCTTTACCCACCTTCATTAGGAAACTAAACCACTTTCTACTTGACCAATATTTCCCCTCATCTTCCTCCTAATCACCTAGCTCTGTCCCTGATCAACATGTCCTTCATTTGGAACTTTGGAGGTGCAAGTTCTTGCTGACCTACTATTTCTACACCTGAATTATTGTTCCTCTTTCAGTCCAATTGTTCTCACTCTTTCATATCTGATCCACTCAAATACCACTGTTTTAGCTTTTCATCTTTGTACATACCTCTTTGCATTTTTAAATATTGTTGTACCTTTTATTTGCATCACTCTATTATCGACGTATACACATCTTACCAGTTTTTAATTAGTGTTATATGGCCCTATCCAGTTTCCTCTCACCTGCTGCTGCTTTATATTATCATACTGTGTACACCCCTTTTCTTTGTAAAGTGTTCTGATGCTCTAGGGCCCTGTGTATGCTACATAAAAAAACAATATATCGAGTATGTGGCACAGTATATGACTGTGACATATATCCGAGTCTTGTTCAGTGTTGTCCTTCAGATAGGTTTTGCATAGCAAAGGGGAGAAACTACTTACGGGATATGTACAGGCTAAACTTTCTTATTAATTATTTTGTAGACAAACCCAAGGCATTGATTCTGAATTTTAAGTGTCTTAGTGGTCAGAGGCAACAGATTTCTAAAATGCTCTCAAATCATTGATAGTAATAGAACCACAGTCGCCAATGTAGAGAATAATATGCAGTTATTAAACTCAACAGCCTTGTATCTGAACTCAGGGTTGTCCAAGAAACTCATGACATTATAAAAAAAAGTTTTGATTGTATCATAAAGGAAACTTTAGGACCTTCAGAGCTGGCCCAGGAACAAAACTGTAAAATTACTAAAACTGGTGAATATCATTTGTATCTCCTTTGTTTTGATGCCATATAGCTCATCTTCCATCTCAAGTTATCTTCTGTTGTCGGAAGGAGGAAACATTGCAAAACATGTTTTAATAGAATTCACTGCTGATTTGCTATTGATGCAGGTCCCTCATTGACACACAATTCCCCCTAAGGGACACCACGTGTTTTAGTGTTTTTTAAGGAACTTTTCACAGTAGCTTCAGTGAAAAAGTTCAAGACAGCTTTTTAAGAGCAATGGAGACTGGTTAAGAGCTCAATCAAGGGCAGAGCAGTAGACCTTAGGATCACAATTTGCAGCTAGACGCCTTCCCGATAGCTTTCCTGTAGATTCTACTAGGCTTTCAATGAGTAGATATTGCAGGGCCAGGCGATTTTGATATCATTGGAGAGCGGCCAATATATTGGTCGAGAGACAAACATTTACCAGAACTGCAACTGGAGCTCGGAAAACTAGAGCTCTTGAGATGCATGGAAGGTGTCAACCCAGGAGTACAATAATATTCACATTTCTTACATATAATATATTTTTTACATGTCCATTTGGCGAGAAAGGTTTCAGAGTGCTTTTTACATTAAAAATTACTGTAGAGCTAGGGATCTCAAATTTGCAATTGATAGGTTTTTACACAAACTTGAAATATCACTGTGTTTAAATCTACTTGTATGTTTTTCAAATTGAAATCAAATTACAATCAACTGACATTATGCAAAAACATGAATCATCACCACGCCTGAACTCTAGCATTAGGCATATGCAGTCAAATGATGACCAAATAGAGAATAACGGTTGCAGTGGGGCTAATCGTACAAAGAAACCAGCCAGAGACGATACGGAGGGCAAGAGAAAGAAAAGAGAGTGTGGAGAAGAGCAATTGTAGATACAGCACAATACATAAACACACATACACTTAGATACACAGGCCTGAACATACACACATATTGACCATCTCTTTGTGAGCACCAGCCTCTTGCATGATGTATCCAATGTCACAATAGAAGAATGGCAAAACCTGTCTACACGCTGGGTCCAGGCACACATACACATTTAGGTAAAAATAGGATACTTTTAGATGAACCTGCACTGTTTTTTGATAGACAGTCTATAAGGGGGAAATAAGAGAGTGAATTAATGAATATCCTAAGAGCAGGATTAGGGATGGGTATGCCCAGACGTGGATCCCGTGCTCACAGTGCCATTGGAACCAAGCTAAACCTGACTGTTCACAATCAGGGTGAAACTGGACCTGGGTTTCTTGTGGTCTGGTTCAGGGAGGACCTGGCCTGGCAATTCAGGCTCAACTGTTTCTATTAGATCAGAATCAAGACTGACTTGCATATGGCTGGGTCCAAACTGAGGTGATACGTAGAGCAAAACAGCAATGGACTGGGATGTGGCCTGAGTAATTACCACTGGCTGAGATTAATTCAAGCCATCCATCACTTTTTTGAATACTTCAGTGCAACACCCTAAGTGAGACAGGTATGCCCATACATGGGTCTCATGCTCACTGTGCCACTGGCAACAAGTTACACCCAACTGAAGAGCCGCAATCAGGGTGAAACTGATCATGGGCTGCTTGTGTTCAGGTTCAGGGAGGGCCAACCTGACATTTCGGACTTGAATTCTCCTATTGAAGCAGGGTCAAGACTGATTTGCATATAGCTGGGTCCAAACTGAGGTGGCGGAGATAATGCTTGAGTAATTACTAGTAGCTGCCATTAATCCAAGCATTCCACTCATCACATTTTTGTATGTCAGTGCAACACCATAAGTGCAACCAGGTATGCCCCAGTGGCTAATTTGTGAAAAAATAAGTGCCGGGTCTCTCATCAGGAGGCAGCTTGCACCAGCCCATTTCACCTGTTAGCACCACGTCAATCAGAACCAACTACTAACCATGAAAGTGTGAGAGAATGTGGCATAATGGCCAGAGCTGCAGACTTCGGAGCTGGGGAACCATGTTCGAGTCTTGGCGGGATTCTGGGTAAATCACTTAATCTCCCCGTAAATGAATGTGTCCTTAGCTGGTGCTCATAAAAAGCACCGGTGTTGATGATTAAATGCTGGTGCTTAGCACCAGAAACCACTGGCTCAAATTAAGTACTGGTTTGCCCGGTTGTGGGTCTTGTGCTCATTGCGGCCCTGAAACCAAGCTACATGTAACTGAAGAGGCCCAAATTGGTCTTGGGTTGCTTGTGCCCCAGTTAAGGGAAAACCTGATCTGGCAGTTTGGTTAAGACTGTTTCTATTGGAGCAGATTCAAGACTGATTTGCATATGGCTATGTCTAAACTGAGCTGGAATGGTGTGCAAAATAATGATGGATTGGTGTGTGGCCCCAAGAAATAACTTTGTCTAAGATCAATTCATGCATTCCATCCATCACTTTTTATAAACTTCAGTGCATTAGTCTCAAACAGTCAGGATAAATGCTTTAGATAATCCACCCTATAGTTACTGAGGAGCAGCCGATGGCATATACTAGTCGCTAGCAGTCAGGAATAAAAGCCCCATAGGGTTTATTTAGGAGTGACAGAGAAGCAGTCCACGGAATGCACTGGTTACAGGATCAGAGAATAAGTGCTTGAAAGGGTCAAGATAGGAGCAAAACAAGAACAGAGTCTGCTCGCATGGCTGTATGTATAAAAATTGAGGCCAATAATATTGACCTGCACATATATTGGTTCCAGAATATTAATTACCAACATATCATCAAGGTAAGCATAGAGAAGACATATAGATTTACTATTCCTAACTATGGACATAGATTAATCAAAATGCCAGGGGTTGTGGAAGTGACATCATATCTCCACCCATCGGCCCAATGGCATTATAGGAAGTGACATCATATGACCTTTGACTCCTAATCCTCCCAGGAAGTTATATCACTTAATCGTAATCCTGATGGCACCATAGTTACTAACATTGCTAAAGTTAAGAGGCTCTCTTAAGCACAGAATTATTTAATAGCAGCAGTTACTGACATAGATAAATGTTTGTTTTAGATACCACTTACGTTTTGAATAGGGTGCTGACATTATAAGAAAATTACACATTTCTTTTTATTATTGTGTGCAAATGATGCATTTGTTGGAAGAGGAGAATACAGTACTGAAAAAAGCATAAAACAACACTGAGAAGCCAAATTATTTATAACACTGTCATGAGTAAATGGTTTCCCTGGTGTATATCCAAAGCATAAAATGTACTAGCAAATTTCAGAAAGACAAACAAAAAGATTTAAAAAAACAATAGTGGTTTTATGCACCTGTATTACTTGTTGTAGATTATATACTGAATGTGAACTATGTTATTGACTTAAATTATTCCTTAACATTGTTAATCTCATTCAAAGCACTGAGGTGAGTTTTTTTATTCAAACACATAATTTCCATGTGTTCACACTAAGAGAAGTCTACAACATCTTGTTTAAAAAGTATATTTTTTTGTTTCATGTTTTTCTACTTATTTAGGGGAGTATACATTGCACTGCTGTAGTTATTTGTAGTTATTTTACTTTAAAGATTAAAGAGTTTAAGGCCTCACATCTGACACCTTCGGGTAAAGATTGCGCTATATAAAATCGCATTAAATAAAAATAAATAAAAAGATCGCAATCAGAGCTGTAGAAAGTACATCACAGAACTGGGTACCTTCTGTCCTGGAATTGCCTTTGCCACCACTGAGGCCCAGGGTTACAAAGACAGTGCCAGGGGTCATATATATTTGGCCAAGCAGTTATTGGTTTCCACTTCATTTTTTGCTTCCTCCCACCCTCCCCGTCGCTGCTTGCCCGTCTCCCCATCCCACTTCCCTGCTTGACCCGTCCACCCACCTCCATTCAGTTTTTTTTTTTGCTTTGCATTTTTATATAGCACAAACTCGACATGAAGGTATTGGAGAGGTTTACATGCACACCAGTTACGTTACAGAAAGACATATTCATTTTTGTGGGCACAGGGAGAGTTAGCGATTTGCCCAAAATCACAGGATGTTGAGTTGAAAGCGGGACTTGAACCGGGTCCCCCAGCTCCTAAATCGGCAGTTCTGGCCACAAACTCTCCCCTAAGCATTGCTTTAGAAAATCGCCACCGTTAACTATACCGAAAGTAAAGGCAAAGGTTGGTAACAATTATGTTATTTTACACTGTTCACTCACCCCTAGCAAAGACAGCATATATTCTCTCTACAACCTCCTGTGTCATTTGTGCTGATTGGCAACAAACCTTCAGACTGCACTCTTTGCTAAAAAAAAAATATTAAATTTAAAAGCCAAATGTCTCTTTAAACTTTACTTTTAGCCATGCTTTACAACCACGCTGCTGTATAACACCATTAAAAGACACTGGCAAAGCCAATAGCTCTTGTATAGGCGAGACCTATTGGCTTTGCCAATGCTTGTGTTCAATCCATAATTTCGGCCCTTAGGTATTAGGCTGTGCCCAGGCAATTACAGAATACTTTAACCCAACAGATATGCAGTTGTCAAGCAGCTTTGTAAGGTTTTTAACTAGTACTTTAGCAAAACTAAAAGCTATTTTGAAAGCTATAAACTAATTGTTACAACTATTGATATAAATATACCTGCATGGCCAGACCCTAATAGTACATACATTTAAAATGGCGATTGCTGAAAGCAGACAAAATTGCTTAGCAGTTTTCAAAGATATGGCATTAAAATTATTGCTATTTAAATTATGTTATTTTAATAAGTGCATTTTAAAGTTTTGTCGTATTTAATGCAGTACTCAATTGTGTGTTCATAGTAAATTCTAAAGTTTTTTTTTAGTAACTGTGCAATAAAGATTGGAATTGCAATGTTAACCTTCTGTAAACGACTCAATGTCTCAGCCTCGATTCAATGGCGTTGGAAGCCATGAGAAACTCTGGAAAAGAAGTAGGTTAGACATTGATTGAAACTCGGTTTTGGACAATTTAGCAAAGGAAGGCGCGACCTTAATGTGGCAAGTGGCAAGACTGGCCTTTGGCACTGAATCTCCCTGTTAGAGCCGTAACTGTGCTGCCTACAAATGTCGTAGGTTTTATCGGAAAGGAAGAGGCCCTCTTAGGGCAATCTTAGGGCAATTAAGCCCACGTTGATAACGGGGCTACACATGCTCTTTTCCTGTTAGCAGCTTATGCACAGCGGTGCTGTGGATTTTAAGAGAGAGTGCTAGAGATGGGAGGAAAGGGCTACTGGATGGTTGGTGGGCACAGTATTTGGGGAATTGACCCTGAAATGGAAAAAGTTATTTTTATGGTGACTGATTTACTCCTAGTCTTTCTGTAGGTTCTTTCCTATTATCATGTCTTTATATTATCCCTGCCATCAAATGGTAATACTAGAAAGTGCCCCAAACCCATTAATTATTTATTCTGTTTGAAATCAAACAATGAATGCTACTTCTACGGAATCCTACAGTAGTAGGTGGAACAAAATCAAAGCCTCGAGGCTCACATTAACTGGGACACTTGGGAACCTATAGTTACTGATGGTAAATTCAAGTTATTTGTAGGCAGTTACAATATCCTCTCACAAACCCTTAAAAAAAAAACTGTATTTCTAAAACGCAATACAGAGCTGAATGAATTGCACTTAAGAAGACCTCATCGTCCTTTTACTATGTGTGCAAAGTAGATGTAATGCTTGAGTTACTTTAATGAGCAATTGAGCAAAAAACATCGGTGATGCAAAGGGTGAAATGTGAGTTGCTCATTTAAGGGTAGGATGTGAAAAAAACACAGCCTGAAACATAAACTACAAAATTACAGATATATGTCCCGTATCTGGTCAGATTATTAAATCTGTTATCACATATGCTAGGGTTGGTGTTAAATTAATAAAGTAACCCATCTCATTTTAGGAATTAAATTCGGGTCGAGATATTTGTAAAGCAATTTATTGGTGTGTTTGACATTTTGACAATTTATATTTTGGATTCTTCCTTTTTACAATCTATATCTTTTACACGGAACTCCTTTAAGTCAAATAGTATGTGGATTTGCCATGATCAGTTGCAAAATGTTGCATATGTTTTTCAAATGAACAGCACATAATATTTCCGAAGCATTAAACTGCTATTGAATTCAAGCGAGACAAAACATCTTTACTGTAGTGAGAATATTATTCACAGCACTCCTTTCATAATCATGAAGTGTAAATCATGCATAGTAAATTTGACATGTAAGGCAGCCATTTAAATACAAAGTGATTTTTTGCTTATATGATTTTCAGTCTCCTGGGGGAGGAATAATTGTTTTTTTAACCTTTTCTCAGCATCTGAGAGAAGAAAAGGCCTAAGGTTTGATCAGCGAAGCAGCGAGCTATGATAACTGAAATTTGATGGGCGATTTCATTTTACCACTGGTTCTTAAATCTGTGTTTTGTAGCTGGCAATTTTGAACTTTTTTTAAAATCAGATATAACTTGCATCGTTTTATTTAGTGTGTTTAATATTTTACTCTGCTGTTATTGGTTCCTCCCCATAGCTGCCCATTCCTCCAGCAAGAACCCTTCACTTTTAATCTCAGCGTATATTCCCTTCATTGTGCTGCTGATAGTTGTAATTATTGTTAATTATTATCGTTATTATAAATATGTTATTTATATGTAACGTGCGATGTACACCCAACTACCAAATTGACAATTGCACTGGCTAAGCCAATAGGTTTTCCCAATGCAAGAGCTATTGGCTTTGTCAATGTGTTTTTGGACATGCTGCTGTCGTAGACTACTGCACAAATGGCTTAAAGTTTTTAAAAAAGCACTGATACATGACCAGCGTTGACCGGGAGGGGGGAGGGAATAGCAACACAAGGGAGAGTGGGGGGGGTGTTGGCAGAAACAGCACGGACAGTGGGAGGACGGAAGGACTGGAGACAAAAGCACTCCTATAGGGTGCCTGTAAAGAAATACATCAAAAGTACCTGCAGCAGAGTGAGGCCAGCGGAAGGACACTGGCCACAGAAAGGAAGCTGTGCTAGGTCCATGCTCCATAGCAGGGACAAATCTTAGAAGAGCATGGAGGAAGCAGGAAGGAGCAGGAGATGCTAACCAATCAGAAACAAGGAAACAATGGTAATGTGGAAGACAAGCAATGGTAAGTAATGAAAGGGCTCTAAGCACGTTATTAATTATTTTTTTTGCAAAAGATTTCACTGACAGCGCATGTCTCTGTCTGTCTCTGGTGAAAACTTGAAAAGAGTCACTGAATGCGCCCAAGAACCAGCTAATTAGCACAAAGGACAATATAAAAATCTGTTCAATGACTTTCTGGTTGATGGGGGCTTTTTAATACTGTATTAGCAAAGATGTTACCTATTCGACCCTTTTTGCAGTAAATAGCTAATGGAGCTTCTCCCTGTGTATGAAAATCTAAAATAACAGATATAAAGCACTATTGCAAGATCAAAGCCAGAACCCTCAAAGATTAGTGCTCACTAAGGGGCAGATTTGCGAAATTGTACTGCAGTTGAGCACGGCAAGTCCCTTGCTGTGTTGCACTGCGTGAGAGGCTAAGAGCAGGAATGTGTTGTATTTAAGTCAATATGGCTCATTTGAGACTTTTCACCTGTGCTGGTGTGCTTTTGGCAGCTTAGCACCAATGCAGGCACCCTTGCACCATGGTGAAATGGTGCCTCCATTGCACGCAGAGTTGGTTTTGTGCACGCGACACACGCGGCCCCAGGCTGAGCGCAGTTGACATTGAGATAGTGCCAAGGACGCGGCCCAAGAGGGAGCAACTGCCATGCCTGTGCCTTGTGGAAGGTTGCCCACGTCGGGACCCACTGGCGCTTCGACGGGGGATACGCCTTAGCGGCCCTGAGACCTAAGGTGAGTGTGGGTGAGCCTGGGAGGCCTGACACTCCCTTCTTGGTGACTTGGGGGTGGGTTGTACCTCTGGCCCTGGCCTGCATGTGCACAATCAGCACTGCCTGGGTCCCTGCGGTAAGGGGGTGGGACAGACTCCGGGCTTGACTGCTTATGTGGCCTTGAGCTTGTGGGTCAGTGCCCCAGCGTGGTGACAAGACTGGTGTCCTGCTGGGAAAGCTCCCCCCAGTGTGGGCGGTGAGAAGAGCAAAGTCGGACTGTACAGCAAGCTTGGTGAGGGCTGGAGTTGAAGCATTCTCCCTCCCCCATGCAGCAATGGAAGGGCACTCAACTCTCACGAAGTGAGGCACACTGTGTATGGGCCATAGTGAGATGGCTCGAATCACTAAGCTAACTGTTCGCCCCCCCTTTGTTGGAGAGTCTGTGGCCCTGTCTGAGGGCTGACACAGTATATTGCCAGCAAAACCTTCACCCCACTTTGGACTTGCTGTGCGCACAGCAGCACCTCCGAGGGAGGCCACCTGTAGCCGGATACATGGTACCCTCTGTGGAGACTGTTTGGGTGCTTACTCGCGACGGGGAGGGGACTGGTAAACCCCACCCCCCTCACCAGGCTCATTCTAAAATAGATAAGTTTGCAGTACCACCAGCAGGCAGGGGATGAATTCAACAATGCTCCACGCTCCGAGATGCCAGACACAGTTGACATTCTGCAGTCCATACAATCCTCACACACAGTCCTAGAGACCAAAACTGGGAGGTGGGGGATAGACATGGCGCTCCTGAGGCAAGACCTGTGAAACACTGCTGATAGAGGACGCATTTCTGAGCTAACGGACTCTGTCATGATAATGAAGTCCGATATAGCCTGTCCGAACTCCACCTTCCGCATTCTGATAGACCACGCTGAGGATGGCAAAAACCGTGCACGCAGAAATAATATCCAATTTATTGGCTTCCCGGCGAGTGAAGAGGGAGCCTCATCTGTAACATTCATTGAGCACTGGGCGTTGACTTGTGTCTCAAAGGATAAGTTATCCACATGCTTTATAATCAAGAATACCCATCGCTCTTTGGCTGCGTGGCCCCGCCCGGGTGCATCCCCTCGCCCTATAATAGTGAAAGGGCTCAACTACCAAGACAGGGACATGAAACTAAGGCGGCGATGGAGTGGAGAGAAGTGCGGCGGACGTGCGCTTTCACTTCTCCAGGATTGAAGCCGTTAAATCAAAGCTCCTATTCCTGGGGAAGCTCCAAATTGTTAATGAGGCTAAATCTTATTTCTTTGATACACCTGAAGTAGCTTGAGAATGGACATTCGAGCAGCGGGTGCTGGTGGTTTGCTTGTCCCCCCGTGGGGATCACAAAGCTCTGACAAGGGGACCGCACTTGAAGTGTGCCCCCACAGACGCAACAGAGAGAGGGGCCTACGCGGAAAGCATGATTGTTAGAATCCGGGGTCTCTGGTTGGCGCAGGTATGCACTTGCGACAAGCAGGGACCCTTTCCTCTAAGTCAGGGCAAAGGATTACTCGTGAAAAATAACCCCTGCTCACCCTCTAGGTAACGTGGCGCGAGCAGTCAGGCTAGATTCCAGAGGGCATGAGGTTAAGCACTTAGGGTGTCCAACAATAACCACCAACCCACCACACAGAGACACAAACCTGTATTTAACCAAAATAAAGCTCTTTATATAAGGACTCTTCAAGCAGGCTTCAAATACAGTGTCTATCTTTTAAATAGGGTTCCAGTTACTTGTATTGCAGAGTTCAGGATGCCACAGTTCTTTAAATAACAAAGTTTGGTGCAATTTCTGCTTCTTTGGGGCCCGTGCGCGCCGTAGCGCTGTCTGTACGTGCCGTACCGGCGTTGGTACGCGTCATACGATGCGGGTACGATCCCCTCTTCGCCTCATGCTTCCCGCGTGAGCAAGCGTACGGGGCTTTAAACCGTATGGGCCGTACAGTCGCAAGTACTCTCCATACGGGCTGGGTACGAGTCCTTCTAAGCCTCACGCTTCCCGCGTGAACAGCGTACAGGGACGGTGGCGTACAGCGCAGTACGGACTGTACAGCGGAGGGTACGCCTCGTACAGGGGCGTTTGGAGCGCACAGTACCTTATTCTTTATGGAGAGTTCAGGGCGGCCTCGGCAGTCATCAGAGGGGCATCCCGCTTCACGTTGCAGTCCCGCTGGGTCAGAGGACGGCGATGCTTGGTGGGGCGCCTCAGGACTTCACGGCACTCCTTGAGGTGGGTGGAAGGAGGGGCGGCTCAGGGGTGATTTCAGCACGCAGAGCTGTCGGCATCAACCAGAAGTGGCGAACATGAGTGTCGTCGATCCTCACAGTGGTCTCTACGGCTCGGGCCACAGAGGCTCGGGCTTGGAATCCGACAGTCTTTCCTTACGGTGCGAGCTCCGGCTCGAGGGGGCAGCAGTTCACTTTGTTCAGGCCAGGCGGGGCAGGCCGTCACAGTGCTCACAGCAGCACAGTCGGGCGGGGGTCACGTTGCTCGGCAAGATGGGGGCACACAGGTTCTCTGGGGTCAGCGTTCGCAATTCACCAGCAGCAGCTTCCTTTCTTCCAGGGAGGGGTAGCGCCCACTGTTCCTGGGGCGCAGTTCAGGGGGCAAGTTCACCAGCAAGCCCTTGGAGATTGTTCACAAAGCACAAGTTGATTCAAAAAGTCTTTCTTAGTCTTCTCCTCTCCTTCTTGCAGCAAGGCACCCACCACAGGCCAGTCTCTCAGGCTTAGAGACAGTACTCCTCCATGCAGCTTTCCCAGGTCCTTCTCTTCGGGCAGAGGTTCTTCTTGGCATAAACAGGATCTGATTTCTTAGGAGCAGGGCTCCTTCTTTTATACACAGTTTCTTTTGTTCTTTGTCGCAAGGGGGCCTGTGCCTGGCTCAGTCCGGTTTTGGAGCACTTTGTTGTGGTGACTCTGCTCTTTCCTTTCAGTGCACAGGGCAGAGACATCAGCCGCTCCACAGGGGGCGGAGCCAGCATTGTGGTGGCAGAGCACAGGTCTATTCAGAGTCAAGGTGTACTCCTCCCACCCATCCTGGTGTAATCTCTCTACCCACCACCTGGCAGCCAGCATGTCTCCTGGAATTCCCCAGCCCTGCCCCTCACTGAAACTAGGCAGCACACACACACAAAACAGAGGCGGACTGAAATGGCTAAGCAAGTAAATACTAACTTTCTAAAAGTAGTATTTACAAACACAGGATAGTAAAATAAACTTTACTAAAAGAAGTATTTTATTATTCTGAGTTCAGGCATACTAAACTTGACTTTCTACCATGCTCTCTGAGTCCACTGGGATTATAGAGTGTAATAATTCCAGCAGCCCATTCTGGCCTATGGAGAGCAGGTAGCCTTCAATAGTGAAAAACGAAAATGTCTGTAATTCACTATTAGGACATGCCACACACATCAGGGCATGTCCTCCCTTATGCCTACAATGCACCCTGCCCTGGGGCCTACCATAGGGGTGACTAATATGCAGTTAAGGGAAGGTTTAGGGACTGGCAAGTAGGTGCACTTGCGCAGTCAGCATGACAGTACCAGACTGCACGCAGGTTCTGCAATGGCAGACCTAGACACATTTTACTAGGCCACTTCTGTGGGTGGCACAACCAGTGCTGCAAGCCTACCAGCAGCATTTGTATTTAAAAGCCCTGGCACTCCTGGTGCATTTTACTAGGGGCTGATAGTAAACCAAATAAGCCAAACGTGGACACCAATCAATGTATACACTTTTCATAGGGAGCACTTGCACTGTGGCACTGATTAGCAGTGGCACAGTGCCCTGAGCAGCTAACACCAACAAAACACATGAAGCACATCAGCAAAAAGTGGAAGGGAAACTCACGCCAAGGTGCCAGGTCTAACAATGATCCTCGGGATCCTTGGGGTCTGAGGCAAGTAGTCTGGTCTTGCAGCACGGCAACAGGCGCTATGATCCCGCCACTATTTTAATGGAGGACCGGGAACAGAGACCCGTCTCTCTCACTTCAGGAACATGGACATCTGAAACAGAGCCTAAATAAAAATTGAGGGCATTGGGGATGTCATGGTGGACTCAAACTCACAAGCCATAACTATTGGACTAGATGTGCCATTAACACTGGGTCCTACTGCAGCACAACTCATTGTGAGGAGCCAGTGGGAAAATTGACCACCTCTGTTATAACTCTTGTTGGGTGATGTTGATGTTTAGGGCGAAAGATGCTTCTGGGTGGAAGTATGGGGCAGAGGGTAGTTGGTGGGGTCTTTTTGTTTTGGCCCGGTTGGCCATGGTCTTGTGGGGCTTATTTAGAAGACCCTGTCACCGCCGGTGCATTACTTTTTTTGACGCTCTGGCGGTGCAGGATGCAGACCCATATCTACGAGTCCAAGCAAAGCCACTTTGCATGGCTTTTCATGAGCTCGTAGATATGGTGTAAGGCAACTCAGCCCAAGTCACTGTGTTGCCTTACAGTGCATCAGGGAGGCGTTCCATGGGCACTGCGCTGGGTGTTCCCACACAACACACATGTTTTTTGATGCATTGCCAGATTTACAAGGATCTGTAAATCTGGGAATGCTTCAAAACTGTACACCTCCCCAGGGGAGGCATAATGAGGAGAAATATGTTTATTTTTTCTAGAAAGAGGAAAACGCCTGCAGGGATTGTTTTTGTGCTGGAAGGTGTCCTTTCCTGCACAAAAACAATCCTGCCAACAACACAGACACCTTTGCACCATGGTTAAAGGGTGCGTGTGTTGGTGCGCTGTGAGCCTGCGCTGGCTGAAAGGACAGGAATGCACTGTATCTCGTAAATATGGTGCATTCCTGCCTTTTTGATTTGGCGTAGGGGAGTTTAGCAAAAAGACTTGCAGTGCTGCCCTACGCCAAATCATTGTAAATGAGGTCCTGTATCTATAAGATATTCTGTACAGCTTTGTGATGTCCTGATAACTGCCCAAGAAAGTGACTGGTCTGGACAGGCTGGGAAGGATGGGGACTTAGGCTGCTGAGTGTTGTGGTGCCTTTTGGAAGGTTATGTTTGGTTCTTTGGGGTGTATGCATTATGCTCAGTATGCCAGGTCTAGCTCAGGTCCCTCTCCAGATGCAAACTCTACATTACCAGTTAGGATGGCCACTGACTTAGTCTCAAGGCCCAGGATGGGCATAGAATAGTCATATGGAATCTGAATGCGCTCAATGACAAGATCAAGCGGGCGGTTCTCTCCTATGCGAAGAGGCACCATTCAGTGGTGCTCCTTCTCCAGAAGACCTCTTTACTTAGCACCAAATGTTCCTTTCTAGGACTCAAGGGTTTATCATTCGGGTTACACCAGGGGCTCTAGAGGTGCTGATATCTTACGTAAGAGGACTTTCCCTTTCACAGGTACACAAAGTACAGACTGATCCATTGGGGCGGTTCGTAATGTTATTCAGAACCCTTGAGGGGCGTGGTTGCTCAGTAGCATCTACACCCCCCCCCAATCTTTTAGACTCAGCACTGGGGGAGGTATTGCTACTATTACCTTCTGCCGCACCTGGCTTCATGCTCAAAAGGGGAGATTTCAACGCTGTGATGGACCCAATACATGACATAGACCCAGCTACAAGAGCCCCCAGATCCATGCGCCTTTGGACATGGGCTTATGAGTTGGATCTGGATTATGTCTGGCGAGTACATCATAGGGTGGACTGGCAGTATACGTATTATTTCCCGCCCTGTGATACTTCATCCTGCTTTGACTATTTTCTAGTACTCTCTGCACCATTACACGGATATGTGTCCACCCAAGGGGATTCCTTGGTGCTGGCAATGCTGGGTGGTGGGTTGGAGGGGGAGCGTGGGCAGGGACGACTGAATGCATGGTGGTTCCTAGATGACAACTTCATGTATCAGTTATGCACTATGATCTCTGAATACTTTGAACTCAGGACAGGGACAGCCTCTTCACCAACCACAGTATGGGAGGCCTATACAACAGTCCTTAGAGGGTGGGCTTTCTCGTATATCTCTGGGAAGACTAAACTCAGGGAACATGAGTTGACCCGCCTAGAGAATGAAAATGCACAGCTCCAATGTGTGTCACAGGCTTCTCCTGCACCAGATACGCAGCGCAGACTTTATCAAGCCGACTTGCTATTAGGCAGAAACTCCTTGATACGGCCTGTCACATCAAGCTTCATTCCCAGCATAGGGTGTATGAATGGGTAGATAAAGCGGGCAAGTTACTCTGTTGGCTCACGACCTCTGACTACCCCTGCGGCTTGATGACCGAACAACGAACCGCGACTAGGACAACAATTTGGGGGGCAGACCTTGTAGTGAGGGAATTTGCCTCACACTTTACAGCACTGTATGCTCAGCGGGTACCTCCTCCTGACAACCCCACCATTAGGGACCTGACCCTGAAATACTTCTCGGTGGTCAAAAGCAGAGACTTGGATCCCCCTATCACAGTGGAAGAAACCCAGCTAGCAATCTCATCCATGCCCTCTGGGAAGACTCCTGGCCAGAAAGGGTTCCCCCTCGAGCTCTATAAAAGGTACTCCTCCCTCTTGACTCCACACCTTCTGCAATTGTGACAACGTACTTGAAAAGAGCACCCTGCCCTGGGATCTGCATGGGGTCATCATCACAGTCCTCCTAATACCGAGCAAGCCCCAGGAGGAGGGTGACTCCTATCGTCCCATTTCCCTTATCAACCTAGAAATTAAAATCCATGCAGAGGTGCTGGCCACCCGCCTCACCAAGGTGGTGCATTCAGTGGTTCATGCAGATCAGAATTACTTCATGCCCAACAGGAGCATGAGACACTGCCTCCGCTGTCTATCTCTTGCCTTTGCTCCAGTGGACAAATTATCAGAGGAGGATACACTTCTCTTAGTTGACATAGAATGAGCATCTGACACAGGCCCTGGCATTATCTGCAAGCAGCCCCCCATCCACCAAATGTCATTTGGACCCTGTTTCAGCCAGTGGGCGTCTCTTTTATTTATGGAGCTCTGGGCCCAGGTCCATGTGTGAACGGAATCCTGCTGCCTGCCTTCCCCATAGAGAGGGGCACCCAACAAGGCTGCCCACTCTCACCCTTGCTATTCGCAATGGTGATGGAGTCCCTAGAGGAGCTCATTCGGATAGACGCCTGTCTTAGTGGCTTTAGATGGGAAGGGGCAGTTGAGGATTGCGTCTCCCTCCATGCTGATGACATGCTCCTATTTGTGCAGAGGCCACAAGACTCGGTCCTACAACTCATAGAAATCCTGACAATTTACGGGTACGCGTCAGGCTCAAAGTTAATTGGGGGAAATCAACTCTAGGACCCCTACGAGGAGCCCTGGCCTGGGAGATGGTGGACCATAAGCTATGGGTGGCAGGGGACAGTTTTCGCTATTTAGGCATGACGGTGGCCCTGACACAACAGAGGTACCCGGGAGCAAAACATCACCCAAATGCTGGCTAAGGTATGGTGAGACATGACGGAGTGGTCTGCACCCCAACTTTCTATGGCAGGCAGGGGTGCACTATTTAAGATGGTGGCCCTCCTCCATTTCCTTTACATCTTACAGCATTACCCACTCCAGCCCACGTTTTCACAGACCTACAGACACAGATCACTACCTTTCTTGGGCTGAGAAAATTCCCAGAGTCTCCTTTGCAAAATGGCTTTTTTCTCCGTATCAGGCAGGACTGGGCTGGGTAGATGTACGACTGTATTAGTAGGCCTCCTAACTGGTCCGTATCAACAAGTGGGTTAGGGTGGAAAGGGCCTGCTCACAAGCTTGAATTAGACTTGCTTCATCCATACAGTGTCATTACATTGCTATACAGTAAATCTCCATCTTGCTCCCTCCCTTCAGTTATGCGCTTACCCATCGCATGTTGATACGCAACTCTCTGTCATATGCAGTCGTTTGGCATAGTCATCAGGGTGACCCCCTTGTGGTGTGGGACGTGGCCGGCCGCGTTGGCGGGCTTACAGAGCTTCCGGGGTTGGGACACTCTTAGAATTTCTACATTGGGGCACTTTTGGGGGATGGGCAAATGAAATCCTTCCAGGATTTGGGGCCTGAGTTCCACCTTCATTGCTCTCACTTTTATCGTTATCTCTAACTTAGAAGGAACAACTACGAGTACTCCCAAAGTACAGTCCATTAGAATGAAAATTAATAACAGATACATTGGGGCGGAGAGTTATCTCATGTCTCTACAAATCACTAGTCACTAATAGCCCCGACCCACTGATGAGTTTGAGGTCGAAGTGGAAGGTGAATGTGGGCTTTCGTGATGACAAGGAGTGGGTGGAGGTGAAGGAACAGCGGCCCTCAGTCTCCTAGACCTCTCCGCGGCATTCGACACTGTCTGCCACCGCACCCTAGTACAGCGCCTCAGCAACGTCGGAATCCAGGAGAAGGCTCTGGAATGGATCATCTCCTTCCTCGACGGAAGAACACAGAGAGTCCGCCTACCACCGTACAAGTCAGAGGCCACCGAAGTCATCTGTGGCGTCCCGCAAGGATCCTCGCTGAGCCCCACCCTCTTCAACGTCTACATGAGCCCCCTCGCGGCCATCGCACGCCAACACAACCTCAGCATAATCTCCTACGCCGACGACACCCAGCTGATCCTCTCCCTGACCAACGACCCCGCCGCCGCCAGAGCCAACCTGCACGAAGGGATGAAAGAGGTAGCAGAGTGGATGACGACCAGCAGCCTGAAACTGAACTCAGACAAGACGGAGGTCCTCATCCTGGGCTCTTCACCATCCGCCTGGGACGACTCCTGGTGGCCTCCCGCCCTGGGCACCGCACCCAAACCGACAGACCACGCACGCAACCTAGGCTTCATCCTGGACTCCTCCCTCTCCATGACCAGGCAAGTCAACAACGTCTCCTCGGCGTGCTTCAACATCCTACGCATGCTACGGAAGATCTTCTGGTGGATCCCCACCGAGACCAGGAAGACCGTCACCCAGGCCCTCGTCACTAGTCGACTGGACTACGGCAACGCCCTCTACGCCGGTACCACCACCAAGCTCCAGAAGAGACTCCAGCGGATCCAGAACGCCTCAGCCAGACTCATCCTCGACATCCCCCGAACCAGCCACATCTCCGGACATCTGAGAGACCTACACTGGCTCCCCGTCAACAAAAGAATCACCTTCCGCCTCCTCACCCACGCACACAAAGCCCTACACAACCAAGGCCCGAGCTACCTCAACAACCGAATCAACTTCTACGCTCCCAAACGCCACCTCCGATCAGCCAACCACGCCCTCGCCGCCATCCCCCGCATACGAAGAGCGACTACAGGAGGAAGGTCCTTCTCCTACCTGGCCGCCAAGACCTGGAACTCCCTCCCGACCAACCTGCGCCTGACCCAAGACCACCTCTCCTTCAGGAAGAAGCTGAAGACCTGGCTGTTCGAGCAGTAGCGGCACCCTCCTCCCCCCAGCGCCTTGAGACCCTACGGGTAAGTAGTGCGCTCTATAAATGTCTTTGATTGATTGATTGATTGAAGATGGCATCCATACAGTTGGAAATCTCCATACGCTTTCGCCTTGTACAATTCAAGAATTTACACCAAATGTATTATTCTCCTGCTCAGCTGCAGCGCATGGGGAGAGCCTAAGGCCTGGGTGCCTCAGGTGCGGCTTAGGCCTGGGTTCCTTCTTTCACATGATCTCCGAATGCCCAGTGGCACAGGCTTATTGGGGTGAGGTCAATGAACTTGTTGCGAAGGTAACAGGGAGGCACTTAGTCCTGGACCCCAAGCTCACCCTGTTAGGTATTAGGGATGCCCTGGGGGAGTCCCGAGCCTCTTGCTTGTTGGCATGCTGGGTGGCCAAAAGAGATCTGGTTAGGTATAGGAGGAGGCGTGGGTACCTCCACTGTGCGAATGTATGAGGGGTAGGGAACAGTCCGCAGCAATGGAGAAATTGGTCTATAAAGCGCGGGGAGTTCCCCAGAAATCTGAGAAGATCTGG
Organism: Triturus cristatus; assembly: GCF_964204655.1. Lineage (NCBI taxonomy): Eukaryota > Metazoa > Chordata > Amphibia > Caudata > Salamandridae > Triturus > Triturus cristatus. Next base: position 861,961,010 of record NC_140581.1, read on the forward strand.
GCCCGATGGACTTTCTTTGCAGTGAACCTTCTCTGATGACTACTATGAATGTATTGGAGGAGTGAACAAAGACATAGAGGGGACACTACTTCTGTTAACACAAGTGGATTATATACCACTGTATGGTTCGAGCTTGCTACTGAGCATTCGACTGTAAGGCCTCTTAGGCCACCTGACTTTCTGAATGTTTTGTATCTGTACAAAACCCAATAAAATGTATTATTATTTTTTTTTATTATAAAAAAACATGTATGGTTCCTGCAATCAGTCACACTACTACTGTATGAGCTCGAAAAATCTGCCTAGTTAAGTAGCACTGCAGTGCAATTTTATATTTTTCCAATCCTTCCCTTTGAAGGAAATTCTGTCATAATATATGACTGAGAATTTACTTGTAAGAGATAGAACTGCAAATGAAAGGAAGTAAAATGTAGCAGTGTAGAAAGATTTTGTAGCAAATTATAGGTCATGTGAAATTACTTAATCTCAACGGTTCCTATAAAGGTAATCTATAGCTTTTCAGACATGTAAAAAATTAAATTGTTCTGAAGCATCATTTTCCACCATTTTCTCAATTTTTCTCAGGATGGGTAAATCTGCAACACTCATGAGGAAGGTAAGGCTGGCTTGGCACACCATAAAAGAACTGAGCAAGTTTCTGAGGCTTTGCACTGTTAAATCTCACTGTTTCCAAAATTTTCCTTGGATATAATCCCATGCAAGTTCATTTGAGGAAGGTGGGATCATGGTCTTAGCCTGCAGCACTTTAAACTGGCGATTATCAGCCATTGGACAACATCCATGCTGGCTGTGAAAGGTGCCGAAGTGTGTCGTCCCCATGGTGGAAATGGGGGGGGGGTGTTCACCTAGGAAACAATTTGAGCACCTGCACTTATTTTCTTATATATGAAGAAATTATTAGGCCTCCCTAAAGGTGCAATGGGTCCAGCAATAAGATTGGAAGGGAATGTGCAGGTCTAGAATTATTTAGCCTATAAATCAACCCTGCAATGTGGTCCATGTAGGTTCCGAAGGTATCAGCCCTCTGTGCTAATGAAATTGTTCGGAGTGAACTCAAATGGGCAAGGCAGGTCAGAAAGAGACTAGGGAAAATATCTACATCCCTAACAATTCGAGAAATTTAAGCTGACTGAGTCCTCTCACCTTTCGCAAAGAAAAAATGAATCATGTAGAAGAGAGGCTAGGCGGAGTATCCAAGGAGAAAGCCCTCAGCCAACTATATGTTGGAATCCTGGGAAAATCAGAGTATGTTCCCGTCAGTGGTCGAAGTGGGCAGGCTCGCCAGGGCACGGTGCTGGAGTGAGGTTTTCCTTAACATTCGTATACCTCCTCCATTTTGTCGTGTTAGAATTAAAACGAATAACTGATTAATATTAATAGTATTAATGGTTTGCTGTGTTTGAATAGTCAACATTACTAATTAGAAAATACACGTGGGAATCGCATTTGCATGGCCTGATTGATACGTAAACTAATTTTCGTACGCATACTAATGTGAGATATTTAGAATTTGCATGTTATATGTTGCTTTTGTGATGTGATTTGTGAATTTTGCTTTAAATGGGAGTATAAAACGCAATGCGTGTTGCTTTTGCTAGATAAATACACACACATAAAGGGTTTAGTGAGGGAAAAACATTTTAATAGTCATTTCCATGTATTAATTACGTTTTGTGTTTCTTTGCTTAAGTTGACCTTTCTGGAGTGGCCACAAAATGGCTGCCATCCCTATTTTGACGGACAGACGATATACAGAAGTCACTGGGTGAAGTGCGCCTTCGCTAAAAGATGAGCAACAATAACCTCGTCCTGACCCCAGGCAGACTGTACCCGTGAAGGTCGCACCGGGATGAGTGCCAATCTTCAGACAATGGACTTACTTAAACTAAGAACTGTTATAATTGATGACACCATGGACACAAACTCGTATGAGAACCAAAATGCCCTGAATGAACAAGTAACTGTTGCAAATTATTAATAAAATGAGAATTACATCTAAAGAAACATCGAGCGCATGGGAATCAGGAAGAATGATCCTGGTTCCACCAATCAAATTTGTTTAAAAACATGTATTGTAACATTTTGTTGTTGATTTTACTATAAAAGAAGTAGACTAGAGAGGGTCAATAGTCGCTTTAAGCTTGTTTTCCTGACGTTATGCTGATGGAGAGGACGGTGACACTGCTGGACAGCTGCTTGCCAGAGACTCTGACGGACTGATCAGATGCCCAATTAATTTAGAACTGATTAATCGATTTATGGGCATAGAGACGAAAGATCTGAATTTGACATAGAGGACGTCATTTAGCCAGATTAGGTAAATATGCGAATCAAAATATTGAATGCTTTATGATTTTCTTATGCTTTATTTTAGATAAATATTTCAATTCATTATAAGAACTGTGTCGGGTTATTATTTAGAAGTGAATTGATGTATATTGTTTAGAAGAATTAAGTGTCGCTCTACCCAGCAACTCAGCTGATCCATGGCCTATCCATGGGAGGAACTGCTAGGTTAAAGTTTAAGATCCTGGTGAGGTAGGGAGGAATAGGTGAACTTATTACTCATCAGGGTTTTGTGTATTTTTCCTCCCATTTCCAGTGCATGGAATAAGAAAAAGGATTCTCTCCCTCTCAAGTATCATAGATCTAAAGGTGAATGAATGAATGGTGTTATGGGCCCCACCAGTGAATGAATGAATGAAATGTGGTCGTAGAAGATCTGTGGTCTGTGATGTAGAGAGGGATTTGGTATTCAGCGCTGGAGCACGGCGTGCCCCTACTTTTTTAATTTAGTAGAATCTGTTCCCCTACTTTTTTTGCCTTAAAAATGCGTCCCAGGATGGCAGAAATAGCCATGGCCTAAAGATAAGGGTTTCCTGTTCGTGGCCATTCAGGGGTGGGTGGCATGAGCAGAGAAGGAAAAAGGACTCTGTCTTTTCCTTCTTGTCCAGAAAAGACAAGGACAGTGTCCACTCTCCTGCTCGCCACTATCAGCTGCCCCCCTTCCGCCTCTTATTCCCTCTCTTTCTGTCTCACTTCTCCTCACCTGCTGAAAACGGTGAGTTTAAGAAAAGGCTCTTATACCCTCTCTTTCCTCCATTCGTTCTCCTGTAAAATGGATCAAAAAAAGAAAGAAACACTTTTACTAGAAATGTCATCTTTTCCTGACATTTTTCTATTTCAAAGTGCAGCCTCGGGATAGAGAGAAAAAAAAGTTCAAATACGAAAAACTAAATAACTAAATACAGCAAGACAGAGTAGCTGCAAAGGAATATGTCTCTTCACCCCGCATACTATTATCCCGCATGCTGTCACAACGCGGTCGTAACAACGACCGCGTTGTGACAACGCATACCATTAACCCCCAAGTCGTTACAACGACTTGTGGAGGGGGGACGCTGGATGTTGGAATAGTAAAATTTACTATTCCAACTCCAGTCTGTGTGGACTGTAGGGAAGGTGTTGGATTTTCAATCCAACACCTTCTCCCCCCTCCGCAAGTCGTTGTAACGACTTGCGGGGTAATGGTATGCGTTGTCACAACGCGGTCGTTCTTACGACCGCGTTGTGACAGACAGACCCACACACATTAGCGCCACTTTACAGAGTTTGCCAGTGAAGTGCTACTTTCGTTTTCTCGTCTTTCTTTGAACTATATTGTTTTCCCTAGGTGGGAAAGTGCACCATTCCTGGAGATACTGCAATACCTGGTTGATGAATGGAGTGGAAAATGTTTTATGTGATCCTTATAAGCTGTTTTCCTTATTTTCGTTTATAAAAAGTGTTCACGGATGTGGTCTTTTTAAACCATACTGCCTATGTTTTGCAAGGATATACTCAATGGACATTGAAATGGGTCCCTTCTGGGCCCTGTAATCATGTCCTTAACTTTTCAGTCAAAAAGACTCATTGATTTCTGAATAATTAGTGTAAAAGCATTAAGGTAACCATGTTGTTCCTACTAACATTTCACATGCTTTACTTAATCTTGCATTCCCTACGAGTTGCTTTTTCCAGGCTGTTATTACTTTTTTTTCAGGCAGCATATTACTCTTGTCGAGTGCATAATTTGAATTGAATTGCATCCAGGTGTTTATGGCAGGGCACATTTGGGTTATAGCTGAAGGCAGTGCGAGTTTCTCTCAGTGGGGCAGCATGGTGTTCAGTGGGGGAGAGGATGTTGCACTGTGGCCAGTTCTGCCGAATTTGGAACTGGGGAACCAGGTTAAGCCTTCATAATCAGTCCCTCAGACCACTCTCCCGAGGTAGCAATTTCCCATGTTAGACCTTGGAAGGACCCGCTAAACCTTAGAAGCCCTGGTGTCTTAGCACCAGCAGGTGAACCCTAGCGCTGGCAAGTGTGGGTTAACCTTGAAGGCCCGTCCACCACAATCCATACTGAATTTCACCTCCAGTGTTGCAGGCAGGGCTACGAAGCAGCACACCCTAGAGTGATAGTGACTCTGTCACTGAGGTCACAGAACCCTTGAAGCCCGTCCGCGACACCCATCGATACCTCCATTAGTCATGTTTCAGCAGAAGTAGTGCAACTCACCAGGGATCGGCAATGCAGGATTTGAACACACACCAAACTAAGTTTGCAAACTTCATGGTCTCTCTGCTTCATGCACAAGCATTTTTAACATGTGCTGCCTGCTTTGGGGGCACTGGAATTATACAGCAATGGAGGACAACATTATGGTGCCAATTACGATCCGGTAAAAAGTTTCCCCGTACGACTCGTATCGGGTCTTTTTACCGTACGAATCGTACAAGTGCCGTACAAACTGGCAATCACGATTCGCATGGTAAAAAGTCCATACGAACCGCATTCGGAATATTTCCCCACACGTCCTCGGGTCGGAAAATGTGTCCGACACGTCCTCGGACGATTTACCGTACAAATGTGAAAAGTGAAGTCCGACCGAGGAATCACGATCCAACCCGTGCGTCCGATCTCACAACCGTATGGTAAAAACACCGTCCGCACCGAACTCCCATTGCAACCATGGAGACATGTGCCCGCATACGCGCCCAACACTCCCCCCAGCACCCATACGTTCGAGTCGTACTCCCCGTTAATGTACACACCCCCCCTGTATGTACACCCGTGTACGTGTCGAACCCCCACCCGTGTATGTACACCCCTGTACGTTCGAGTCCTACCCCCACCCCTGTACGTGTCCTACCCCCGTGTATGTACACCCCTGTACGTTCGAGTCGTACCCCCACCCCTGTACGTGTCGTACCCCCCTGTATGTACACCCCTGTACGTTCGAGTCGTACCCCCACCCCTGTACGTGTCGTACCCCCCTGTATGTACACCCCTGTACGTTCGAGTTGTACCCCCACCCCTGTACGTGTCATACCCCCGTGTATGTACACCCCTGTACTTTCGAGTCGTACCCCCACCCCTGTACGTGTCCTACCCCCGTGTATGTACACCCCTGTACGTTCGAGTCGTACCCCCACCCCTGTACGTGTCCTACCCCCGTGTATGTACACCCCTGTACGTTCGAGTCGTACCCCCACCCCTGTAAGTGTCCTACCCCCCTGTATGTACACCCCTGTACGTTCGAGTCGTACCCCCACCCCTGTACGTGTCGTACCCCCCTGTATGTACACCCCTGTACGTTCGAGTCGTACCCCCACCCCTGTACGTGTCGTACCCCCCTGTATGTACACCCCTGTACGTTCGAGTCGTACCCCCACCCCTGTACGTGTCCTACCCCCGTGTATGTACACCCCTGTACGTTCGAGTCGTACCCCCACCCCTGTACGTGTCATACCCCCCTGTATGTACACCCCTGTATGTTCGAGTCGTACCCCCACCCCTGTACGTGTCGTACCCCCCTGTATGTACACCCCTGTACGTGTCGTACTCCCCTGAATGTACACCCCTGTACGTTCGAGTCGTACCCCCACCCCTGTACGTGTCGTACCCCCCTGTATGTACACCCCTGTACGTGTCGTACCCCCCTGCATGTACACCCCTGTACGTTCGAGTCGTACCCCCACCCCTGTACGTGTCGTACCCCCCTGTATGTACACCCCTGTACGTTCGAGTCGTACCCCCACCCCTGTACGTGTCGTACCCCCGTGTATGTACACCCCTGTACGTTCGAGTCGTACCCCCACCCCTGTACGTGTCCTACCCCCGTGTATGTACACCCCTGTACGTTCGAGTCGTACCCCCACCCCTGTACGTGTCCTACCCCCCTGTATGTACACCCGTGTACGTCAGAGTCGCACCCCCACCACAACCTCCTAAGTACGGAGCGCACCCCAGGCCCCAACATCACAACCGCATGTACGAGTCGTACCAAGCCACACGCAAGGACAGCACCGTACAACCAAATGGCCCATGTACACACCGTACACACGCTAAAAACGCACGTACACAACCAGGACAAACCAAAACAACACAAGAATACACCATTCGAATGGCACAAAGCCACAAAACATGTCCAACAAACACAAAAAAAACACATTCACTGACCTGCAACTGCCAAAACCAAACAGAGGCCCAAAACACCACCACTCCTTATAACACACCCACCCAAACTTCAAACACAGCCACACCCACCAATGGACCAATAAAAAGGGCCCACACACACAAACCATGAGCCTTTGCAACAGACTCACTGCTGCCAGACACCACAGACAACCTACAGCACCATACTACAAGCTGCACCAACCTTACACTTGCACACCTTCACACAACCACCTTCACAAACACCCCCTCATCACATTCACACACACACACACACACCTGCACAACCACACCCACACACCCACAACCATCCACACACACCCCCCACCATCCACACCCACACCCCTCACCATGCCCACTAACAAGAATCCAAAGTTCAGTAACCGAGAGTTGGAGGTCCTTGTCGATGAAATCCTCAGAGTCGAGCCACAGCTCTTTGGAACATTCGTCAGACAGACCAGCATGGCAGCAAAAACAGCCATGTGGCAGACCATCGTCGATGCTGTGAATGCTGTTGCGGACACCAGAAGGACCAGGCATGAATGCCAAGCCAGGTGGTACGATCTGCGGAGGAGGGTCCGAGCCAAGATGCTGGAGGAACACAACCAGGCCAACGCCACTGGAGGATGGCCCTCCCGCAGACCCGTACACTACCAGCCCTGGGAGGAGAGGGTGATGGCCATACAGCCGGTGGAGGCAGTCGAAGGATTAGGAGGACTCCGAGACCCGGGTGAGTACACAAACAACGCACCTCACATGGGGGGAACGTCATCCACAACCAAAATCACTAACAGGCACGCAACCACCCCAAGCTATCGCATGACTCGACCACACTCCATGAACACGCACATGCCACTGCCGCCACCATGCCCCATGCACCCAGCTGGACAATGTCAAGTCACAGGCCACAGAAGACACCAACACATGACACGGTAACCCGGATGGCGGGAGGGTGGGCCCCAAAATTCACATAGTGCAACTCAGAAGCAGACAACAATGCCCTCTGCCCATATGGCCTAGGTCACAGCCATACAAACACTGTGTCCCCACACAGGAAAGACTCGCCAGCAAATGGCGGACGCCTTGCATCAACACATGGGGGTGAAGGCACTGTTTTGCACATGACAGCAGCTAATGAACAGCCAACATTGTGAAAGAGTGGCAGCACACACCACCACAGCAGCAGCGCAGAGACAGACACTACACCCAATGGGTGCCTGGAGATCAGAAACAAACTCACATCAACAAGCCAAGGGCCATTCAAAGATCTGCTAACAGTGTGTGCCCAGGAAGCTGGGCTGAGGTGACAGAGGGTGACACACAGAGGGAGGGACAGGGGGACACAGAGGGAGGGAGAGGGGGACAGAGAGGGAGGGAGACACAGGGAGACGGACAGAGGGAGGAGGCTGACACACGGAGGGAGGGAGAGGGGGACAGAGAGGGAGGGAGAGGGGGACAGAGAGGGCGGGAGACACAGGGACACGGACAGAGGGAGGAGGCTGACACACGGAGGGAGGGAGAGGGGGACAGAGAGGGAGGGAGACACAGGGACACGGACAGAGGGAGGAGGCTGACACACGGAGGGAGGGAGAGGGGGACAGAGAGGGAGGGAGAGGGGGACAGAGAGGGAGGGAGACACAGGGACACGGACAGAGGGAGGAGGCTGACACACGGAGGGAGGGAGACGGGGACAGAGAGGGAGGGAGAGGGGGACAGAGAGGGAGGGAGACACAGGGACACGGACAGAGGGAGGAGGCTGACACACAGAGGGAGGGAGAGGGGGACAGAGAGGGAGGGAGAGGGGGACAGAGAGGGAGGGAGACACAGGGACACGGACAGAGGGAGGAGGCTGACACACGGAGGGAGGGAGAGGGGGACAGAGAGGGAGGGAGAGGGGGACAGAGAGGGAGGGAGACACAGGGACACGGACAGAGGGAGGAGGCTGACACACAGAGGGAGGGAGAGGGGGACAGAGAGGGAGGGAGACACAGGGAGAGCAAATCAGCCGTGTGGTGTGTGGGAATGTCTGCTCGTCAGCAGGTAGACTGCGTGCATGTAGCCAAGGGTGGCCAGTGCCAGAACCCCCCCTCTTCTCCATGGCAAAACACAGGGCCATGTCACAACCTGTTCACGAGCAGAACGACAGCTACCTGCATTATATAAGTGTGTGTATCCACTCCATGTGCACATGTACAGTGCTACACGGAAGGCGCCAATGCATGGCTCGCCACACCTGCCCACTCCACTGCTGACTGCAGTCACACTTGACGCAGCAAGTAAGACTGTGCCACACATAGTCAAAGGGGCCAAAGTGGTGCCCAAGGGACACACCCATGCACAAGTGCACTGTGAGTGGAATGCAAGACAGATCCTAATTCCAAGAGGAAATGTGCCAACGTTGAAACTGATGAAACATGGATGTTGCATGGACCAAAATTAACATTGTCTCTCTCACACACAGGTCAACGTCGTGGTTCACCCCCCAACACTGGGGGGAAAGACTCACAGGACCCGGATCTGCGGGAGCCCGATCCCACCGGCAGCGACGACTCTCACCACTCTGTGGACGACCCCGACCAACCTGGCCCCTCTGGTGTCCAACCACCTGCAGCACCTGCGTCAGGTACAACGGGGCCAACCACCACCCCCACTCCTGCCACATCCCAGGAGACAACCAGGATCCCTGCCCCACCACCACAAAGCAGCCAGGCTGGCCAGGAGGGACACGGTGTCCCGGGCACCCAGGAGGAGGCAGGCGACAACGCCAATGCCACCCCTCAGGGGTCCCGGAGACCCGATGTGCCCACAAGGGCAGGCCAGGTGCAAGTGGGCAGGGGTGGTGGGAGTGGAGGACGGCGGAGGCGCCAGCCTGACCAGTTGGCTGGGGAACCGGTATATTCCCATGTCCGTAACATCCTGGACACATACCGGCAGGACACCACGGGCATGGCCCAGGTTGTGTCCACCCTCAATGAGATCAAGGGGAGCCTCGATGAGATAAAGACCCAGCAGGCCCAGCAACATGCCTGTCTACTGCAACACCAACGGAGGATGGAGGACAGACAGGCTGAGCAAGTGACGGTGTTCCAGGGGATTCACGATACACTCTGTCGGATGGCCGACAACATGGGCAACCCTCCCTGTGCCAGAAGGCGTAGAACATCACCACCCACAGGGAGGGATCAGGAGGAGGAGGAAACATCCGATGGAGCATCCCAAACATCGTCACGGCATGCTTCTGAGGGTCCCCGCAGGAGGCCGGGTCGTCCACGGAAAGGACCGTGAGGGTCGGCGCTACATCACCATCTCCCAGGACACCTGGCCTGGCACCTGGCCCACTGGAGCAACAGCATCACAGCATCAAGAGACATTCTCTGCCACATGGCCTTGCTGGTCACTGTCTGACCAATGTGGACAAAGACTGTGGCATGGACTCTGAGGATTTCCAATGGCAAGGACACCAACTCCCCTACTGAACTTTGGATTCCAAACTCCCGGAAAGCCCCTCACGTCATACCCCCCCCCCCCCCACCCCCCCACAAAAATAAAAATTCACACCATGAAGAGAAGATGCCTGCTGGTTGCATTATTACCTTACATGTGTCTTGTAAAGTCTAAACATGCCTGAGTTCTCTTTTGACTTCAACCATCCACACCCTGGGGCCTGAGTCTGGCACAGGACACACCAGTGAGGAGGTGGCCGCACAACCGTGCTGACAGACACATTGAGTACAGCAACAGTCATGCGCAGAGGTCAGGGATCCAGTCCAGTGTCCTGGGGGGCACCCAGGTATGTGTAGACAGGTGGCAGAACCATGTCCTGCAAGCTTGAGTCCGGTGGATGCAGAGAATGGGGGCCTGGCCAACGTTGGATGCATGGGGATGGCACATGTCACAATACCCACACAGTCATGGACATCATGCATAATACACAGTCTCAGCCCACACACACAGCTTGCATCTTGCTACTCAACACATAGACACATAGCCACTATCAGGGGAAACCATGCCAGACATGCTGGATGCACCGTGGCAACACACCAGCATTGACTGAGAAGAGGCACCTTGGAGGCATAGGGACACCTTTATTAGTCATGTTTTCGGGATTGCAGAGGCAACTTGAAGTACACATGAACACTTCATGTGGAGTAACATGTGGGTCCAACACTGGCACCCCCCTTCTGCAGCACAAATGCGTGATAGCCATGGAACTGGCACACAATTGTCGGCCAACAGCTAAACACCCACAGCTGCTCACGGAGAGACTGCCATACACCATTGATCCGCTGATGTAGAAATCCCACACCATGTCAAGCCAATGCAAACCGTATGTGTCCGAGGGCAGTGTTACACACATTGATGCCATCATCACAATCCACTATCCCATCACTGTTGACTGTCAACCAGTCAGACCATCTATTCAGGTGTACACAGCTGCATGTCGTGTCCCATGGTGATGCTACATGTCTGCAGAGGAACCAAACATCGACAGGGGCAGTGTGCATACATGGTGAACAACTGCCACACCCAATACACCCCTGATGCATCCCTTACCCTAAGGAGACTTCCAAACTTGTCCGTGCGTGTAACGCTGAGTCAGCACACGATGACGTGTCCATGAGGAATAGCAGTGCCACAACAATGCAACCAGCAGACGGCATGCGCAAGTACCTGGGGATGAGAGACACACAAGAAGTCAGCCACAAAAAGCACAGCCACTTGCATGTGCATGTACTCGACACATGTATGGATGACAACATGCTAGGTCACAATTATGACTGGGGAAATACAACCATCACTGCCACCATCACTCCAGTGACACACCCACACACACCTCTGACTCACATGCCATACATGCAGTTGGAGACACACATCACAACACATGCCACACGTGGAGCAATGTGTGCACACTCAGACACTGGTACTCACCACTAAGCAAAGAAGTCGCGTATGAGCCGAGTCCGGATGTCCTCTTGCGGCTCCACATCCTCCACATCACTAGCCCCATTGCCAAGCCCTTCGTCCTCCACGGGTGGATGGTCCTCGTCATCTTGATCCAGGATGAGTGGCACAGCTTTCTCAACTGCCATGTTGTGCAGCATGCAGCAGACCATGAAGATTTTGCAGACCTTTGCAGGGGCATATGGGAGCGCGCCGCCGGTCTTGTGTAGGCACCTAAATCGGCTCTTCAGCAGGCCAAACGTCCTCTCTATCACTCGCCTTGTCCGGCCATGGGCGGTGTTGTAGCGGAGCTGGGCCGGCGTGATGGGGTTGCGGAGAGGTGTGAGAAGCCATGGCATGTTGGGATAGCCAGCGTCCCCTACATGGGAACATGGACATCGTTAGAACTGGTGAAGCGGTCGTGCTGGTAGGCTATGCAAAATACAGGACAGACAGACTGTACCCACCAACAACACATGCTCGTTCGTTGCGCAGCTGCATCATCATTTCAGGCACCCTGCTACGCCTCATGATGTAGGCATCGTGTGCTGATCCTGGAAAACGAGCACAGACATGTGAAATCACCATGTTGGACAGACACACCACAAGGGCATTGATGGAGTGGTAGTGCTTCCGATTGCGGTACGCTACCTCCCGTGCGTGTGGTGGTACCAAAGCTACATGTGTCCCATCTATGGACCCAATGACATTGGGCATCCCTCCCAGGGCATAGAATCCACGCTTGACCCCAGTCAACTGTTCAGGGGTTGGGAACTTGATGAAGTCATCCAGGTGAATCAACATGGCCTCTAAGAAATCATGCAGCACACGGCAGAACATGCTCTGGGACATGCCACCAACATGAGCTATGGTATTTTGAAAGGTACCCGTGGCTAGAAAATGTAGGGCTGCCATTACCTTCAGCTTGGGTGTCAGTGCCGTAGGATACCTGTGCAGCGGTTGCAGGTGTGGTGCCAGTCTCGCCGTCAACTCCAGAATCAACTGTTGGGGGAAGCGGTAGCACCGGATCCGATCATTCTCCCGCATGGCAGCCAAGTCCGGAATTGCTCAGGGAAGAGGCGGCGCTCTGCAGGAATTTGGAAGTGACACGGAAGAGTGAGTGCCCCACAACAACAAATAATTTGTACTGAGCACATGTTAATCTGTCTATACACATATGCTACATACGGAGTCAGGTATGTGCCACATGCCCTGGACACGTATGGCTGCCAGGTGACACTCCTACCAAGACCCAGCTACACGCGGAGATTGAGAACCTCCACATGCCATGCCATGGGATTAGCTGTGTCCCAGTGCAAGTGAACAGCCAGACGCAACACAGGAGTGACATACACCCACACATCAGCAGAAGTAGGATGCCGATTGCAGAGACTGGTAGCGGAACACTAGAGCCACAGGTCACATGACAATACACTAGGACAGCCCACACACCTTGCCATGAAGGTGCACATGTCATGACTCACCACACCTTCATTGAGAGGATGCAGACATGTCCTTGTCACGCTACTCCGTGTCCCATGCATACATACACACCTCACATCCGATACCACTTGTGGCATGGTGTGCGGAACAGTGTCCAATGTCAATCTACACACATACACATGTTGGTTGCTGCAACAGCTGCAGCTTTTGAGGGTGCTCCAACATCAACCTAATGGGAAGCCCCCACACATACATGACATAGTCACATCGTGCACCGTGGGTAGTGACAAGTCATGTCTGGTAACCCCTGTACCGGGCATCAGGGGACACTTCCGTGTGTTGGTGTCCGTGCCATGCCAGTGACGCTCATCCCAAGTGTGCAGTACGACATGCACACATGTCAAAGGAGTCAAGGGCATGCCTGGCACACATTGCACCGTCACACATTACATCTGTACACATCTCATCATACATCTGGTGCCTTCACGACTCAGGAGTAATGTTCCACATCACAGCCTGTCACACCTGTGCCCCACACATGTAGTAATGCACAGACAATGCCTTGATGTCCATCCATGGACAAGTATGTCCGCCCTATTCCTTCCTGTGTGCTGCCTGTCACCACTGTGATGTGTGAAAACCGCCGTACTGCTGCTAAGAGGGCCTGTGTACGTGCCAATATCACTATGGGAGTGCTGCCGTATGTGTACCCATCGTGATGGTGAGCGTACAGCCATGTTTACAGTCCATACCACTACGTGTACGCATACGCGAGAACACTCATAGTGATATGGAGCGTGCAGGCGCGTGTACGGCCCTACCACTATGGGTGTTCTTGCGTATGCGTACTCGTAGTGGTACGGACCGTACACACCCCTGTACGCTCCCTATCACTCTGGGTGTCCTCGCGTATGCGTACTCCTAGTGGTACGGACCGTACACACGCCTGTACGCTCCCTATCACTCTGGGTGTCCTCGCGTATGCGTACTCGTAGTGGTACGGACCATACACACGCCTGTACGCTCCCTATCACTCTGGGTGTCCTCGCGTATGCGTACTCATAGTGGTACGGACCGTACACACGCCTGTACGCTCCCTATCACTCTGGTTGTCCTCGCGTATGCGTACTCGTAGTGGTACGGACCGTACACACGCCTGTACGCTCCATATCACTCTGGGTGTCCTCGCGTATGCGTACTCGTAGTGGTACGGACCGTACACACGCCTGTACGCTCCATATCACTCTGGGTGTCCTCGCGTATGCGTACTCGTAGTGGTACGGACCGTACACACGCCTGTATGCTCCATATCACTCTGGGTGTCCTCGCGTATGCGTACACGTAGTGATAGGGAGCGTACAGGCGCGTGTACGGCCCGTACCACTACGAGTACTCATACGCGAGGACACCCAGAGTGATAGTGAACGTAGGCACGCGTGTACGGGCCGTTGCTATGCATTTGGGGTGCCCTAGGGCCCCGGAACGCGCCGTACCTGTGTGTGAAGCTCCAAATTACATAGGGGACACATGAGGGACAAGTATTAAGGCCTACATGCATGCTGGTTGTCATGGAGACCAAGTTCAAATTTTGAATTTGTTCAGGAAGCTGCATGGCAGAAGTCAGTTGGAATGAATCTACTTTGTTGCAATGTGTTTGTGGGGCTGACATCATGCAGGAGAAAAAAACTGATTGAGAACCCACAGACTGCTAGGTTTGAAGGGATTGGAGGAAACATAGGATGCAAATGTGAGTGACCAATCACTCTGTACTCCTGTGCATGAGATGGGCCAGCAAGGCAGATATAAGGCAGGCAGGTCCCATGAGGGAGCACTTGCCTGCACATCTTTGTATTCCACAACCCAGCTGCTGCTACTGATTCCCTGGAACCATGTCAAGGGCTGTGGAGAGGTCACAGCCATTCACCCTGGAGGAGAACATGGCTTTGGTGGATGTGATCCTCCCACGGTACCCCATGCTGTATGGGCGACCAGGTTATCAGGTGAGTGCAGTGTCCACTGGCACAGACTGTGTCCCTTTTTAGTGACTGTGACTTCTGCCATTGTGTCCAGGTGTGACACACATGCTATGTACTGTAGGGGGGTCCCAGGGGGGGAACGCCTGATGTCTCCCAGCAGTGCCCTGAGACAGGAGGGGTGGGGGCCTATCACTCCCAGCAGTGCCCTTAGACAGGAGGGGTGGGTGCAGAGTCCTCCCAGCAGTGCCCAGAGACAGGAGGGGTGGGTGCCTAACACTCCCAGCAGTCCCCTGAGACAGGAGGGGTGGGTGCCTAACACTCCCAGCAGTGCCCTGAGACAGGAGGGGTGGGGGCCTATCACTCCCAGCAGTGCCCAGAGACAGGAGGGGTGGGTGCAGAGTCCTCCCAGCAGTCCCCTGAGACAGGAGGGGTGGGTGCCTAACACTCCCAGCAGTGCCCTGAGACAGGAGGGGTCGGGGCCTATCACTCCCAGCAGTGCCCTGAGACAGGAGGGGTGGGTGCAGAGTCCTCCCAGCAGTGCCCAGAGACAGGAGGGGTGGGTGCCTAACACTCCCAGCAGTCCCCTGAGACAGGAGGGGTGGGTGCCTAACACTCCCAGCAGTGCCCTGAGACAGGAGGGGTGGGGGCCTATCACTCCCAGCAGTGCCCAGAGACAGGAGGGGTGGGTGCAGAGTCCTCCCAGCAGTCCCCTGAGACAGGAGGGGTGGGTGCCTAACACTCCCAGCAGTGCCCTGAGACAGGAGGGGTCGGGGCCTATCACTCCCAGCAGTGCCCTGAGACAGGAGGGGTGGGTGCAGAGTCCTCCCAGCAGTGCCCAGAGACAGGAGGGGTGGGTGCCTAACACTCCCAGCAGTCCCCTGAGACAGGAGGGGTGGGTGCCTAACACTCCCAGCAGTGCCCTGAGACAGGAGGGGTGGGGGCCTATCACTCCCAGCAGTGCCCAGAGACAGGAGGGGTCGGGGCCTATCACTCCCAGCAGTGCCCTGAGACAGGAGGGGTGGGTGCAGAGTCCTCCCAGCAGTGCCCAGAGACAGGAGGGGTGGGTGCCTAACACTCCCAGCAGTCCCCTGAGACAGGAGGGGTGGGTGCCTAACACTCCCAGCAGTGCCCTGAGACAGGAGGGGTGGGGGCCTATCACTCCCAGCAGTGCCCAGAGACAGGAGGGGTGGGTGCAGAGTCCTCCCAGCAGTCCCCTGAGACAGGAGGGGTGGGTGCCTAACACTCCCAGCAGTGCCCTGAGACAGGAGGGGTGGGGGCCTATCACTCCCAGCAGTGCCCTGAGACAGGAGGGGTGGGTGCAGAGTCCTCCCAGCAGTCCCCTGAGACAGGAGGGGTGGGTGCAGAGTCCTCCCAGCAGTGCCCTGAGACAGGAGGGGTGGGGGCCTATCACTCCCAGCAGTGCCCTGAGACAGGAGGGGTGGGTGCCTAACACTCCCAGCAGTGCCCAGAGACAGGAGGGGTGGGTGTGATGCACAGTGTGAGCCTGGATCATTGCTTGTGTAGTTGCCCTCATTCCACCTGTGTCCTTTCAATGGCACGTACTGCTTTTGGCCTTCCCCCAGAGGATCATGTCCCTATGACAAAGGTGCAATGCGTTGGATGCATACTAGGCCTTGTTGTAAACAGCAAATGTGTTTTAATCTGTGTCCCTGTGACATGTGCCAGGTGTATTGAGGTGAAACATGTCGACCTTATGAAACCAATCAGGAAATTGTCTATCCTTTCAAGACTATTTGGTATTTTTAAACATGACACATGGTCAATCTCTAATAAACATACTTTTTGCCCACGTAGTCATTTTTAACACACTTTTCACCACATAGCACTGCACACACATTTCAGCTTTAATTTTGAGTCTGAATTACACACTGTGTCAGGAGTCTCTATACGCAGGGACAAGCAGGTTGGGCACTCAGCAGAGCCGGCTGGTTCGACAGTATGGGCCCAAACCATAACCCTTCTGAGTCTCAGATGACGAAGCTCCGCCAATGAGGGTGGGCTGATGGACTCTCAACTTTTGACACAGTGTTGTATTCAATACTCGGTGAGGTCCCCATTTTGTTTATAGCCTTTGAGTGGCCCTTTGCTCTATGTTGTTGGACTGAGTACCTTTTTCTAGTTGTTTTCAGTATTGAGGTAGTGTCACTTGTCCATCCTCACAGGTAGACGCCTCTGCCAAGGAGAAGATATGGCTGGACGCCGTCAGCGCCGTGAGGAGTGCGGATGGTCGGAAGCGGCGCCTGCCCCAGGTGAGGAAACGCTGGCAGGATATCCGGTGCTGGACGCGGAGGATCGCACGGGTCCTGCTGGGGGACTCACCTGAGAGCCATAAGAACCGCGGGCGCCGCCGTCTCTCCCACATCCAGAAACGTGTGCTGGCGGTGGTCTTTCCTGACTTGGACAGGCGCCTACAGGAGATGCAGCAGCCGGAAGGGGGTAGGTACATGTGTGTGTTTGTTGTGTTTCACCAGCATTTGTAAGTGCACTGTTCCATGGATACACTTCCAGGGTGTAT
The DNA here is from genome assembly GCF_964204655.1 of Triturus cristatus. Taxonomy (NCBI): domain Eukaryota; kingdom Metazoa; phylum Chordata; class Amphibia; order Caudata; family Salamandridae; genus Triturus; species Triturus cristatus. Next base: position 861,978,423 of record NC_140581.1, read on the forward strand.
GGTGCTGTGCAGATCCTGTTACCCACAGTGTTGCAGGCCTCTCCTGCCTCCCTTCCCCACCTTGCAATGTGTTCACTGGTCTCTGTGTAGTCACTCCATCACAAAGTTATGTAGCCTGACACATTCTCCAAGTGTACAATGCCTGCAGCATCATGTGTGGGGGTGGTGTGTAATAGGTTTAGTGACCTTGCCTGTGCCCTGTCCAGTTCTGGACTTGTGGGTTCCATGTAAGTTGGTACTAATGCTGATTCCAGACATGGGAGTTAATCTCTCGAGTGCGAGGCCTTCCAGCAGGCATGTCCCATGTGGTGGCCTGTGACATGATGTGCATGAGTGTGCGTTACGCATAGTGCAGGGATGTTAGCGTGTGTTGCAGTCATTTCCATTCAGGAGCATGGAGTTGTGTGGCCACTACTGTCCCCAGGGGCATCTTTTCCTAGGTATCATGTGTGTAATCCGAGAATGTCGACAATCTCTGTGTCTACAGCATAGGTTGTGCTCTGTGCCATTGTCCCCTGGCACCATGTATATTGACGTGAGATGTATTACAAGAGTCCACTGTCCAGCCTGACCTGATTTTCCAATTACATACTCACGGTGGCCATTGCCTTTGTGTCTTGTTGCTATCATCTGATGATGCCCATTTGTACATGATAATTTGGACAGCCGCACCTTGGGTAGTTTGTGTGCAATATTGAAGTTTTGCATCCCATGTGTATTTCACCCTGACTAAGAGATGTAAGTGCTTCCTGTGTCTCCACAGATTAGTCTCATGTAGGGGGTGGGTGGTGCGGGCATGGCCTACATGTCAAGACCTGTCATCTCCTTGCTAGGACTGGCCAGTGTGTGATGTTTGTCTGGACATACACTCAAGGTGCATTGTGCCATTCAGGGTGGGCATGTTATCAGTATTACCTATGCTGCATGTGCCTCTAGTTCCTGGATGTGGTCCCTGCTCATCCCTATTGCCTGCCACCCTGTGTGGTACAGATGCAGTGCTGGATTGTCCCCAGGGCCTTGCTCCTCAGTCAAAATTCCATGTCATCTCATTTGCTATTGTGTCATGCTTCCCATAGTTTTTCCATGGCATGGTGGGTCACACAACTGTGTCTTGCAGGGCCTACATATGTACCTTGTTTTGTAGTTGTAACTCTTCCTTTGTTTCAGGCTATGCACTGTGACCTAAGTAGATTTGACTCATGTGACATATGTATACAGGTGTATGATTAAATTCTGTCTCTTCACCCTGCCCACAGCATCGTCGGGGGACACGGAGGGAGACATGGACACAGACGGCGCGGAGGGACCGAGCACCAGTGCCAGCGGTGGCATCGTGCCTGGCACTTCGAGTGGGACAGAGGCGGAGGAGAGTGAACCCGGGGACCTGTCGACTGGCACAACCGAGTATGAAGCTGACGGGTCCGAGGATGATCTCTCCGAGTGGGCGGTGGCTGCACCACCATCTGACAGCAGCCCTACATCTCGCACCGCCCCCTCCATTGGCATCAGCCGCCTCCCACTTGCTTGTGTCCCTTCCCTACGTGCCCGGTCACCACATGTCTCCTTCCTGCCAGGCACCGCACCCCCTGCCCCTGTCTCCACTGCTGCCGCCAATGCTGAGTCTGTGGACATCCAGCGGCAGTTGCAGATTGGTCAGACTGCGATCCTTAATGTCCTCCATGCCCACAGCCAGGTCCTCAACAACATGGAGGCATACTTGGAGGGCATTCATTCATCGCAGGCTGACCAACGCAACTTGCTGAGGTCCATAGACTCCACACTGACTGCAGCAGTGGGTCTCCTGCAGCGCTACGTCTCACCCCCTACCCCTGCTCCTTCCACACTTCCCACTCTCATGCCTGTCCCACATACACACAGACGTAAGCATGCACCCACCACAACAGACACAGGCACCACACCAGCAGGGAAGGTCCGCCGCACACCTCCTGACACGCACACACAGGGTGAAGTAGGCACACCCACTGGGTTGGGGGGCAAACGTGTGACACGCAGCCAGAGTGGGAGTCCGCATTCCACCCAATCCACTCCCTCCAAATCCCCTCCCCTCAGCTCTCCTGGCCACATCTCCCCCAAAGACTCCTTCATGGCCGCTCTGTCCCTGAGCCCCACAGTGACACCACCCCGCAAGCGGTCAAGGAAGTCCCCGGTCAGGGTGCTTGAGTCCCCCCCCCTGTCCACACCCTCCCCCAGTGGCGCTGCGACCCATCCCTCTGACCCCCCCCTCCTTGGGGCCTGTGGTTCCTTCGGGTGCAGGTGAGTCCCTGGAGGACCTTGCCGAGGTGTGCAGCGCGCTCCTAGAATCCACCTTTGGCCCTGCCCCACCCCCTGTGGTGGAGTCCTCCATCCCTGCACCCACGTCGCCTACCCTTCGCACTCCTGTCCCTGCGGTGCCTGTTCATTCCCCCCCACTTGATGCCCTCACCCCTGTGGAAGACAACGGCTTGTAACTGTGCAGGCAAGCTAGGGGACACGCATCCCACTGTGTCCCCCATCCAGCTGTGACTCCTGAACTGCCCTATGGGCTTTGTAAATATTGAACTTTCTACATACCAGTTTTTGGATCATGCTGAATAAAGCTATTTATTTTTTGCCCTTGGAACACTCCTGCTTTGCTGGCATTGCTGTCGGTGGGGCTGCTACATGGTTGTGGGTGGTGTTCATGTGTTGGGTGTGTGGGAAATGTAGTAGTGTGCTGCTCATAGGGGGGACCATGGGATCTGTGTGCCATCACACGGTGTTAGCTAGCTTTCTCAATTCATGTAAGCAGTTGCTGCATGTTGCAATTGTCCCAAGGTGTTTTCCTTCCTCTGTGTACCCTGACTTCTTCCCTGCAGGGTGTTCCCAATATTTAGCGCCGAGCTGTGTGTACATTAGCTGGGTGTGTGACGGACTCCTTCAACTTTGCACATGCATGCTGAGCCATTCTCCACCTGCATCATTCGTGGCATCCTTGGTAGTCATTGTACTTGTGTATGTGGACTATTGACATGACTTCATGTGTACATGTTATCTTTTTGGCCCTATGCATGCGTATACTCCCAGCCTCGCACACATGTGGTACATGTACTGCAGGGTCTTTGTGCACCTGACTGACATTTGTGGGCATGGTATCTGTGGCTACTCCACCCTTTGCGTTCCATGGGCACTGCTGGGAGTGTTAGGCACCCCCCCTCCTGTCTCAGGGCACTGCTGGGAGGACTCTGCACCCACCCCTTCTGTCTCAGGGCACTGCTGGGAGGACTCTGCACCCACCCCTCCTGTCTCAGGGCACTGCTGGGAGGACTCTGCACACACCCCTCCTGTCTCAGGGCACTGCTGGGAGTGATAGGCCCCCACCCCTACTGTCTCGGGGCACTGCTGGGAGGACTCTGCAAACACCCCTCCTGTCTCAGGGCACTGCTGGGAGTGATAGGCCCCCACCCCTACTGTCTCAGGGCACTGCTGGGAGGACTCTGCACACACCCCTCCTGTCTCAGGGCACTGCTGGGAGTGATAGGCCCCCACCCCTCCTGTCTCTGGGCACTGCTGGGAGTGTTAGGCACCCACCCCTCCTGTCTCAGGGCACTGCTGGGAGGACTCTGCACACACCCCTCCTGTCTCAGGGCACTGCTGGGAGGACTCTGCACACACCCCTCCTGTCTCAGGGCACTGCTGGGAGTGATAGGCCTCCACCCCTACTGTCTCAGGGCACTGCTGGGAGGACTCTGCACCCACCCCTCCTGTCTCAGGGCACTGCTGGGAGTGATAGGCCCCCACCCCTACTGTCTCAGGGCACTGCTGGGAGGACTCTGCACCCACCCCTCCTGTCTCAGGGCACTGCTGGGAGTGATAGGCCCCCACCCCTCCTGTCTCAAGGCACTGCTGGGAGTGTTAGGCACCCACCCCTCCTGTCTCTGGGCACTGCTGGGAGGACTCTGCACCCACCCTTCCTGTCTCAGGGCACTGCTGGGAGTGATAGGCCCCCACCCCTCCTGTCTCAGGGCACTGCTGGGAGTGTTAGGCACCCACCCCTCCTGTCTCAGGGGACTGCTGGGAGGACTCTGCACCCACCCCTCCTGTCTCAGGGCACTGCTGGGAGTGATAGGCCCCCACCCCTACTGTCTCAGGGCACTGCTGGGAGGACTCTGCACAGACCCCTCCTGTCTCAGGGCACTGCTGGGAGGACTCTGCACACACCCCTCCTGTCTCAGGGCACTGCTGGGAGTGATAGGCCCCCACCCCTACTGTCTCAGGGCACTGCTGGGAGGACTCTGCACACACCCCTCCTGTCTCAGGGCACTGCTGGGAGTGATAGGCCCCCACCCCTCCTGTCTCTGGGCACTGCTGGGAGTGTTAGGCACCCACCCCTCCTGTCTCAGGGCACTGCTGGGAGGACTCTGCACACACCCCTCCTGTCTCAGGGCACTGCTGGGAGGACTCTGCACACACCCCTCCTGTCTCAGGGCACTGCTGGGAGTGATAGGCCCCCACCCCTACTGTCTCAGGGCACTGCTGGGAGGACTCTGCACCCACCCCTCCTGTCTCAGGGCACTGCTAGGAGTGATAGGCCCCCACCCCTACTGTCTCAGGGCACTGCTGGGAGGACTCTGCACCCACCCCTCCTGTCTCAGGGCACTGCTGGGAGTGATAGGCCCCAACCCCTACTGTCTCAGGGCACTGCTGGGAGGACTCTGCACACACCCCTCCTGTCTCAGGGCACTGCTGGGAGGACTCTGCACACACCCCTCCTATTTCACAATATGTACGCTCATGACATACACGGATGTGGGTACGCTCCATGCATTCGAGGTGGGGGTATGTGTCGTACTTACACTGTTGGGGTGGGGGTACGCTCCATACGTACGCGGGTGGGGGTACGGGTCGTACTTACACTGTTGGGGTGGGGGTACGCTCCATGCATTCGAGGTGAGGGTACGGGTCTTACTTACACTGTTGGGGTGGGGGTACGCTCCATGCATTTGAGGTGAGGGTACGGGTCGTACTTACACAGTTGGGGTGGGGGTACACTCCATGCATTCGAGGTGAGGGTACGGATCGTACTTTCACTGTTGGGGTGGGGGTACGCTCCATACGTACGCGGGTGGGGGTACGGGTCGTACTTACACTGTTGGGGTGGGGGTACGCTCCATGCATTCGAGGTGAGGGTACGGGTCGTACTTACACTGTTGGGGTGGGGGTACGCTCCATGCATTCGAGGTGAGGGTACGGGTCGTACTTACACTGTTGGGGTGGGGGTACGCTCCATGCATTCGAGGTGAGGGTACGGATCGTACTTACACTGTTGGGGTGGGGGTACGCTCCATACGTACGCGGGTGGGGGTACGGGTCGTACTTACACTGTTGGGGTGGGGGTACGCTCCATGCATTCGAGGTGAGGGTACGGGTCGTACTTACACTGTTGGGGTGGGGGTACGCTCCATGCATTCGAGGTGAGGGTACGGGTCGTACTTACACTGTTGGGGTGGGGGTACGCTCCATGCATTCGAGGTGAGGGTACGGGTCGTACTTACACTGTTGGGGTGGGGGTACGCTCCATGCATTCGAGGTGAGGGTACGGATCGTACTTACACTGTTGGGGTGGGGGTACGCTCCATGCATACGGGGTGGGGGTACGGTCCATACATATCCGTCCCCACGCTATGTGATGCTTGTGCGGCCCGTACCCAGGCCTTTGCCACGTGGGTACGAGCCGTCCCGCCATTGTTGGGGTGACGTGGGTGTGGGCGTGGTACGACTCGTACCCACGCTCTTAAGGCGTGGGTACGGGACGTACCTGTCTGGTTGTGTTGCCGGTTCGCGTCGTGAAGGACTTCCGTTGTGGCGGTCGCTGGCTTAGCTGGACACGCCCCCACCCCCTCGTAGTGACCAGGGCCTGGGAGTTAGGTATGTCCAGGGCATGTGTGCTGTGTGACTTTGGTGGGGGGTTTGTGGCCTGCCCTGGTCCTGCCCCCCCCCCACTTTCCCCCTCCCTTAGTTGTTCTGACCTTCTGCGGCGTCTGCGGCGGAACCTGTAGAGGAGGTCGACTGCTATGAGGGCCGGGATGACACGTAGGTTCGGGTCCATGTCTGTCCGTCGCGTACGGGTACTCCTTGTTCGCGTCGTCCTGTCTGTCCGTCGCGTACGGGTACTCCTTGTTCGCGTCGTCCTGTCTGTCCGTCGCGTACTGGTACTCCTTGTTCGCGTCGTCCTGATTTCCCGGCAGTTTTTGGCTGCCGGATAATATTCACCGTGCGGGATGACGTCGGTGCGAATCGTAATTCCTGGTTCGTGAATGGCAGGCTGCGAGCGTCCCGACGTCAGGTCGGCGCTTTCCCGGATCGCATTTGTAGGTTTATTTTCGTCGGTCGGGGTTTTGTACGATTCGTACGGAAATGGTGTTTCCGTGCGAATCGTAATTCCATGTTGGTAGATTTTGACGACCGGGTACGCGTCGGACGGAGAATATGCTCCGTCCGACGGTTCGTACCCGGTTTTTACAGGATCGTGATCGGCGCCATAGTCGCAGTGTTGACTAAATTATCCAGCAAAAAAAAGGCTGCAGCGTAATGAGGTACATTGTCTGATACTTTATTATTTTGACATTTTACACATAGTAACAGTCTCTGCAAAGATTTTGCCTCCTTAACACCAATGTACCATACAAATGCAGCAGTGAGAAAGGTGATCAGTCAACCTTTGCAAAGGGCCCTCCATTTCGAAGCAACAGTCAGATTTTCTAGTAACTTTTGATCCGTTTAAACTACAAACAATTTTTTTGTTAAAATCGTCACATTATGCAGCATATGATGTACTATATGGCAAAGCGATAATTATGTGGAAAAAAATTACAAATTAGGATATTTTGCCATTCATGTTTAAACTTCTGCTGTGGAAAAACGGAGGAGAAGTGCTGATGACAGAAACTACATGGCTTGGTGACAAATGGCTTGTGATTCCACTTTGTATTTTAGACATTCCCACTTTGTGAATTTATTTTTAGTTCAATAACTCATATTAAACCTAAAATATACATGTGTATCCATTGGTTGAATTAAATAACGTAATAAGATGTTACTGGTCAGTGAAATGCCAAGCAAATACTAAAAATGTGTTTGTTAGAATAATATGTTGCATTCCTGAGCTATCCCCTGCTCTGGCGACCAAACAGCTGCCATGCGCCGGCGCAGGAACCCTTGCACCATGGTGCAAGGATGCCTACGTCATGGGGAGAATGTTTTTGTGCAGGAAGGGGCACCTTCCTGCAAAAAAACAATCACTACAGGCATTTTCCTCTTTTAATGCATGCTGTAGAATGCAGCACGCATTGAAAGAGGAACAAAACTAGGGGAAATGAAAACATTTCTTCTTGTTATGCCTCGATATGCCACCCCAGGGTGGCATAGCATTCTAAAGCATTTCCAGGTTTACGATTCCTCGTAAATCTGGAAATGTGTCAGGCTTCATGGGTGTTGCGTGGGAACACCCGCAGCAACACCCATAGAATGCACCTTTCACGCAAAGGGTTGCGTGTAGAGGGGCTGTATTTACAAGGACAGGAAAAGTCATGCAGGGTGGCTTTTCCTGTCCTTGTAAATATAGGGCAGTGAAATGCGCCTTTGGTGCATCACGAAAAGTGACCCACTGGTGGCACAAGGGGCTTGTAAATCTGCCCCAGATGATTCCAAGAGGACAAAATATTGTTAACTTTCATTGTTAATTTGGTCTTATAGTTTCTGAATGCGTAACCCAGATACCTAAATATTTAATTTTAACAGAAGAAGATCATTGAAAACCCGTGATGAGGTAAGGCTGACTAAAGGTGTATTTACTAAGAGGAAGAATTTCTGTTTTACTTTTATTAATTTTATATCCAGAGTCCTCTGAAAATAAATAAAGTTCTTGTAAAAGAGCAGGTAAAGATCTCTCCGGAAAATAAATAAACAAAAGAATATCATCTGCATATGCCGCAAATTTTAAATGATGATCCCCAGAAATTAAACCAGAAATAGAGGAGTTGAGACAAATCCGGGAAAGAAAGGGCTCAAGTGCCAAAACAAACAATAGAGGATATAATGGACTTCCCTGCCTCACACCTCTATATAGAGGAAAGTAGGAAGAAACGTTACCATTTACCAAAACTGCCGCTCGAGGAGCCTTTTACAATAGAGAAATCAAAGCTATAAATTTAGGACCAAAACCGTGAAACTTTAATGACCAAAGCATAAAGTCCCAACTAATCCTATCAAATGCTTTTTCTGCATCTATTGCGATAGACGCAGGTGAGGATTTTAATAAAGGGGCTTTACTAAGAACATTAAATAATAACTGAGAATTGTCTGATATAAGCCTACCCTTAATAAATCCAGATTGTTCTTTCCCTATAAGATACGGGAAGAAGGACTCTACGCGAAGAGCAAGGAGCTTTACAAGAATCTTATAGTCAACATTCAACAAGGAGATAGGCCTATAGTTTTTACAATCATGGGGATCTATGCCATCTTTATGAATGAGACATATTATGGCCTCCTGGAAGGTACCAATTGTAGACGAGGAGTTATCAAAATGAATAAACAAGCTAAATAAATAGGGTAAAAGAATATTTGAAAAGTGGAGAAAAGATTATACTGTAAATCCATCAGGTCCCAGTATTTTCCCCACTTTTAATACACGTAATGCATGAGAAACTTCCTCTAAAGTAAGATCTTTCGTCACTTTCCGTGCTCCGCCCGCCATACTCTGTGGCATGACCGAGTCAGTTTCGCGCCTTCGTATATTACTACAAGTGTGACAATTCAGACTATATCAGGCTCCCAACACTCTAAGAATGGCTTGGGCGGCATGTATTAGTCATTTGTAATGTATATTGAACTACTAAACAACTGTTGTTCTCATCTCCAAATTACACAAACAGTGCCACTATGTGGCAGGCTGTCATAAGCACTGGAAACCACCGGCTCAAATTAAGCACTGGCCCACAGGAAGATGTCCTAGGCTAGAGCAGCTAGCACCCTGTTTCTGGGTCATCTTTGTCTATTTATGTATTTCATTTCACTGTCTCATTTTATGCATTCTGATTAGCCCAACCTGATTTTGAAACTGTAAAGTGCCCCACAGAATTGCCACCAATCCCTTCCAATTGAACACATTCTATCTCTCTACTGGATGCCACAATTGCTGCACCTAAAGATTCCATAAAATTGGCATCCAGATGCTGACATCTCTGGTTATTGTTATATTATTTATATATATCGATATATATTCTCTCCCTCTCACCATAGCAGCAAGGGACCGGCACACAAAGAAGCATGTAGATCTACACCATCCGGTAACAAGACATTTCAGGAATGCTCACAATCCGTTAGGATTATTTTGGATTTCTCCATATTTCAAAATCTGAAAGTGGTGGTAATCGTAAAATCAGCAGTAGAAGACTAGCAAGTTTATACATTATATTATTGGACCCAGGGATGCCTTTTGGGCTAAACACTGAAAAAGAACTCAACATTCATTTGGGTCCAGGTTGAAAATAACAATATCAGAGAATGGAGTGGAATATTGATGTGCTAAATAGGAATCAGTTGTCTCTTTGCTTGGTCTTTTTTTATATGTATTGCTAACAGGTTTATTTTCCCACACAGGTCGTGGAGGCAAAAGCATGCACCCACCCACTCAGCTAAGATCTATTTTCTTTTTCATGTCAATACCAATGATTGTGCAGTATGATTTTGATACCATGAATATATTGTAGAAGTAGTGATGACTATGATGTTGCATCTGGACTAGCGCTCCCTTGTCATTGAAAAAGCTTAGGAGAGTACATTGTCCTTAGAGATGTGTAGGAATTAATTAATATATTTGGCATTCTGTGGGGTGAAGATTATGCCTACTGGGGATATATATTTTGTGATTTCATGCATTCCATAGAGCAAATGTCCATGATTTGTAGGAGGCCTTTGCGCACTAGTATTCAACCCAGTTGGGATTTATCTTGCAGCTTTACATGCCCACGAAGGTCTACTCATCTAGATACTTTTTTTTATTAAGGTGTTCAAATGATGATCAGGATTGGACACATGACCTGTGGTGATATTAAAGAATAAGACAGCAAGCCATGCTGAAAACATTATACATTGATTTTAGTAGGTATGATGGCAACTTTTACGACAGTTGTTTTACATGTATATACTGAGATGGAATCACACAGGGTATGCCTACTATTATACAAGGTGCACTTCAGACTATAAGTTGATGGATTTGGGAATTGTTGCATCTTGTAGGCAATAGTAGCATGATCATTATTGCTTTACATGAATATTGCTGTATTAGTATCATTAAATGGCATATTCCAACGTGGCGCCAATACAGTACTGATAAACTTAAGGTGAAGTCAGCTGTACATGAGGAAATATATAAGTTGCTGAATCTAGGAATGGTTGTCTCTTGTGTGCAATATTGATTTGATTATTATCACTTTACATTAATTTTGTCTGTAATAATATTGTGATATGACACATCCCAACATGGCGCCTGTGCAATATTGAAAAAATATGAAGTCATGTTGACCGTCATCTATGTTTGTAATTGTTGTTTATTTAATGTGAGGTTCGTTGTTGCACCACTACCAATAAGCAAGGCTGTATGGACGAAATGCATAGGGTATTTTGCTAATCTAAATCAATAAATAAATTGCATAACAAATTGCAGTTCCGGAGTGCACCTCTTTTGTCAACGCAATGCAGCTCTTATTTATAGAGCTATTTGCCTGTAGTTAATCCTACATAGGCAGCACCATTCACAAAAGCAAAGAAAAGAGTCTTAAGGAACATACATGCAATTTCACATCAGGACCAACAATATCGTGTCGCCTGCCATTTTAAAGAATTCCACTCCAGTCATAGGAATACATTACAATTCATGTTAATAGATGGAGTGGTACCCAATATCTGAGGGGCTAACAGAATTCTGGAGTTACGAAGATTAGAATCACAATGAATCATAGATTTGAATACTCCCAGGTGGGTTAAACATGGAGGAGGAACTATTTGTTAATTTATGTGAATCAGTAAACAATAGTATTGTTAAAGGGTTTTCTTAAAATAAGTTCTGAAATCTTCAGATAGAACTATAGACAGCCATTTTGTTTCTCCTTGTGGTTTTTAGAAGTGACACCCACTTCAGTTTTAATTGATATTATTTTATATTTTTACACAGGTGCACTTTGACAGTTTTCATATTATGCATAAATTTTTTGGTGAGAATTCTTAGATACATTACAACAGGATGAAATATCTCATCCATTTATATAATGAAGAATGCCTGTATGAAGTTGATTATAAAATGTGTTCATTATATCGCATTTCAAATAACTTAAAAGTCAACTAACTTTTCTGTATATCATTTTTTTATACTGTTCATGACTATGTTTTGGTTTAGGATTATCATTACGGTTTATTGCAGGGTTCTGTAGCTGTAGCCACTTGGGAATAATTTTAGATTCACATGATAATATTTATATTGAACTCATACTTTGACCTTAGCTTAGGCATGGATGTTTTGAGCCCACTTGTGTGGAATACTTCAATTATGTCTTTGTGCAAAATTATATACTCACGTAAGGACACTGAATGATTTAATGCATTTTGTATTCCATTACGTTGTTCACTATTTCACTTCATTACAATGCATATATCAATTCATAATATTATGTGAGTCAATTTGTACAAAGAAACAGAATGGTGACAAAGCATTTAAATTGTTTAGATTCCTTATTGAATAGGAGTTGAATTAATTCAAAGATGGCGCTTGAATACTGGCACCCAACAGATGAATTGTAGAGTTAGTCCATTTTTGATTTTGTTGCACTTAATTTAACTTTTTAATTCACTGGTTTATGCCACTGTATTTGATTCGTGACCAAGGCGATGCTTCGCCAAAACAGGCCTAGTAGTTTTGCTGTCATATAAACTGTATTTTTGGTTTTCCAGACGCTGAAGCGTGCACCCCTGTTTCTTCCTGGAGGAGTGTTTGCGTGACAAATACAGGTCTTACTGAGGCGGGACTAGGACTCGGGCACTCCGCCAAGTATGGCGGTCGAGCCGGTCCCCCAGAGCCCAAGCGGGGGCGGGGTCTCTGCGCGCACAGGAAGTGATGCGGGCGGCTCCTGTCCCCACACCTGCAGCTGATTGGACGAAGGGGTTGTGACCCGGAAGCGCATGAAACGCTTCCGGGTCATACAATCGAGGCCCCTTAAATATGAGTTTTTTCTCTTTTCTTTTTGCAGATATTTGGACTTCTCTCCCCACGTGTGTAGCTGCAGAACTGGGGGACATATTTTCTTTACTAATACAACAAGGAATCTGTCAGTCTGAGAAACAAGGGCACAGTCGCTAGGAAGGTTAGAATAAGCGAAGAGTTTGAAAAGGGAGCCTCAGAGTGCTGTAGGATTCATTAGGATTTCCATCAAAAACCAGTGATTGGTGTATATCATCATCTGGATATCCACTCCTTCCCACCACTGTGATTCACTCCATCTTGGAGTTTCATTCGTGGTTAGTTAGTAACCGGAGCACATTTTTATGAGGCCCATGGAAAGGGAAGGAGAGAGGGACAGCCAAGCCACTAGTAAGGGCAAGATATGAAATATATACCAAAAAATGATATATAAGTGGTGCAGTGCAGTAAGGTGAAATGTTAAAAAAGGATAAGGAGGAAAAAAGAAAGTTTATTAAGAAATATTCCTGCCAATCCTTATCTAAAAATGGTGCAGAAACAGCTTCTAACAAATAGGCTGTTTGACAATAGGGTCGACATGTTTCAGCCTGCTTGCCTGGAGGGTCAAATGGCTTTCGTCAGGACCTTCATTTTATTATCGCTACTGCAGCAAAAGTGAGTGAGAAAATTATAAATAGTGAGACAGTGTTAAAAAATACAACCTTATTATGGTGTACAACTTCTTCGTATTGTCAGTGTGTTTATGAACATCTGATCAGCACGAGAAGTGAGCCTCACCTCACCCGGTAAAGACTCAGGTTAGAAGGAGGCCCCGCCCTCTCCGTCGGTACCTCGATGTGAAGTCCGAGACGTTTGGGAGGTGCTTCACATCGAGGTACCGACGGAGAGGGCGGGGCCTCCTGACGAAAGCCATTTGACCCTCCAGGCAAGCAGGCTGAAACATGTCGACCCTATTGTCAAACAGCCTATTTGTTAGAAGCTGTTTCTGCACCATTTTTAGATAAGGATTGGCAGGAATATTTCTTAATAAACTTTCTTTTTTCCTCCTTATCCTTTTTTAACATTTCACCTTACTGCACTGCACCACTTATATATCATTTTTTGGTATATATTTCATATCTTGCCCTTACTAGTGGCTTGGCTGTCCCTCTCTCCTTCCCTTTCCATGGGCCTCATAAAAATGTGCTCCGGTTACTAACTAACCACGAATGAAACTCCAAGATGGAGTGAATCACAGTGGTGGGAAGGAGTGGATATCCAGATGATGATATACACCAATCACTGGTTTTTGATGGAAATCCTAATGAATCCTACAGCACTCTGAGGCTCCCTTTTCAAACTCTTCGCTTATTCTAACCTTCCTAGCGACTGTGCCCTTGTTTCTCAGACTGACAGATTCCTTGTTGTATTAGTATATTGGATGGGGGATTGAGTCTGTCTTGGTCTTTAAATTTTCCCTCGGACCCTCCCCTTTTTGTTATTATGGACATATTTTCTTGTCATTTTCTTTTTTCCTTTCTTCCTACCTGCAGGTATAGAGTGATCTATTTAGCTTTGGGACGGCACAGCATCGCAAGGAGCATCGTGTGGAGCTGCAGCCTGCCCCTACTGGTGTGCCATTGGTGTTATAGCTGGGAGCCACGCTGGCTGAGTGAATACTCACTGGCCCCGCATGATTGGTGTGCGGGGGTGGCTTCGGCTGTTTTTTTATTTTCAAGCACACTGAGGATTTGAGACAGTCCCTGCTGGGAAGAAGTCGGGAATTACAGGTGAAGGGGTGTAATTTAGGGGCTTGTGTTTGTTGTTCTGGTGCTAAGCTACAGACACTTGTTGAGGGGGCGCAGGTTTTCTGGCAAATATAACTAAGTCTAGTCAGTACAGGCGAGCAGCGGTAATTTTGAAAAGGAGCCGGTGTTGTTTGTAGGGGGTTTTTATTTGCCTGTTTTTTGTGTGGTGTCGCCTCAGTAAGGTTTGGAAGCCAGGGGAAACAAGAGTTAATATTGTATTGATAAGTCTGTTGGGACGCCCCTGTTGTTGGTGTAATGGCCCCCAAGGCAAAGAGGAGCGAACAGCGCTCATGCATGGACAACTTTATGGAAGCCATGATGCAAAAAATGGAAGCGTTAGTTGAGCTACAAAGCAGAGTGGATGGACAGGAGGGGGGGTAGGAAATGCCCAGACGGACAAGAGTGGCCCCTAAGGCTGTATTCCCTCCAGTGCCCAAAAGGGCTAGAGTTCGGAGAGGGGGATCCACTCCCCGTCACCACCGAGGGTGGGGGGAGCAGAGGGGGCTGTGCCAGCTGCACCAGTGGTGGCAGTGCCGTTGACAGCAAGTAATGTGCCTGTAACACCAACAGTGATTCCACAGGTTGCTGAGAGGAGTAGTCAACCAGGTACGTCTGATACCAATCTCCCGCCCCAGGCCCCAAGAATACCTGCTGGAGAGGGTCCATCGGGGGGCGTGCCTGGGCAGCCTGATTTGGTAGCTAGTTTGGCAGCAGTGTTACCATGGTTGGAAAAGGCAGGTACCTGGACACCAGCAACAGGCGCAGGGACATTGCCTAGCAAGGAGAGCGTGCTGGAGAAAGCTAAGAAAATGGTGGCCCAGTTTGAGGGGGTTAAGGCAGGAGAGGGGCAGGTGGCACCAGCAGGAAGTGCTGTGGCTAGCAGAATGACGCCTAAAGCGACTGGAGGGGACCCTCTCGCATTAGGCACGCAGTTTGATGCGGGGAAGGCAAAAACACCGGAAACAACACCGCCAGGTATGCTTCAGACGTTGCCAATTTTAGGTTTGGGCGAGTTGCGCTCTTCTAGGGACCGGTTGGACGGCATGTTTCACAGGAAGTGAGGGAAAAAATTTGGAAGAGGGAATATGTCAATATGTTTTCCTTGTTGGTAGACAATGCAGAGAAGGAGAAAGCTAAAATGAACAAGGAGTGGGCACACCCAAGGGAGTTGTCTAGTTGGCTACAAAAGATGATGGTGGATAAGACCCTGGTCAATTGGTTCAAGGGTTTCTCTAACTATATGGCAATTATGTCTGAACGTTTCCCAGCTTTGGGTGCACAAATGGCATGTTACCAGAATAGGATTGCTTGTGCACATGATGAGTATGGCGGTGTGGGATGTAAGGAATATGATAAGGCTTTTAGAAGGACAGAGGCAACTGTACCGGCACTGAATTGGGACCAAACCAATATGATTCCATGGTTGAGTCACATGAAATACGGGGCACAGGACAACTCGCGGGGACAGTCCTTTCGGGCAGGCCCCCCAGCTAGTTCAGGGGTGGGGGAAAGAAGGGGGCATGTTGGGACTTAAACAGGCGTTCATGCACCAGGGCGACAGGCACATGCAAATTTAAACATGCATGTTCTTTCTGTGTCACACCCTGAGTCCAAGTGTTTAAAAAAATCAAAGGACAGAGGGGGCAAGAAGCAGGATTGAGGATGTATCCCTCACCAAGGCTCAGTCCCCCATCATAACCGGTGCCCTGATTCAATGGCTGAATAAATATAATTGACCTAACTCTGCTAGAATTTTATTTGAATGTTTCAGGGACGGTTTCAGAATCCCAGCACCTGGCTACGTGGGGGTTTCAAATTGTCAGAACCAACTATCCGTGAGGTCCAATAATGGGGTGGCAGCAGCAAAAATAGAAAAATAATTGAAATTGGACAGAGTAGCGGGCCCATTTGACATGATACCAGTGGAGGGCTTTGTGTGCTCTCCATTGGGAGTGGTTCCCAAGAAGGTACAAGGGGAGTTCCGATTGATTCACAACCTTTCGGCCACCAAGGGTCAATCACTGAATGACACCATAGATGGAGAGCTGTGCAAGGTCAGATATGCATCTTTTGATCAGGGAATTGAAATGCTTGGGGGGTTGGGGCCTGGCGCATTTCTAGCAAAATCAGACATTGAATCAGCCTTCCGTTAGTTGCCAGTACATCCACTAGATTTTCACCTGCTGGGTTTCCAGTTCCAAGGGAAATATTACATGGACAAATGCATGCCTATGGGGTGTGCTCTTTCTTGCTCATACTTTGAGAAGTTCAGTTCCTTTATGAAATGGGTGTTCAGGCAGGTGACGAGGCACCAGTCAGTCCTAACCTACCTAGATGATTTTCTGATTTTAGGAACACCAGGCTCTCAAAAATGTGGCTGGGTGCTGCCAAAGTTTTGTGTTCTCATGCGTGACTTTGGCGTGCCTTTGGCGCAAGGTAAGACAGTCGGGCCAAACACAGAGATCGAATTCCTAGGGATAGAATTAGATTCAGTGAATGGGGTGTCACGACTTTCAGGTCAGCATTGCAGGAATGCTTAAGGAAGGAGTAAGTCACGCTGCACCAGCTCCAACAGCCAGTAGGACAGTTGAATTTTGTGCTAAAAGTCATTCCCATGGCGTGGCCATTCTCATGCATCATTGCCCAGGCTATGTCAGGTCCCAAAGAAAGGCACCACCACACCAGGTTGTCCAGTGAGGTCACGCAGGACCTGCAGCTTTGGATGGCATTCCTGCATGATTTCAATGGCAAGGTAGTGTGGCCCAGCCCATCCAGATCCAGCCCAGAGATAGGTCTGATGACTGACGCTGCTGGTAGCTAAGGATTTGGTGCCATTCTAGGTTCAGCATTGTGGCACAGCGCTGGCCAGCATGGTGGGTGGAATCCGGGCTCACCAGTAACATTGTTTTTTTGGAATTATTTCCTATCTTAGTGGCATTATCCATCTGGCCGGTACAGCTGAGGAACCAATCTGTGGTCTTTTGGTCTGACAACATGTCTGTGATGGAATGCATGATGTAGAAACTCTGATTCGTACAGTAAAGTCAGGGTCCCCCCTCGACATCATCACGGCCAAAGTTGTCACCTCTTTGGCCTCTCAACTGTCGTCTTCGATCAAATATTTCCTTATTCTCTTACTGAGAGAGGGCCATGTTCCGTCAGAATGGAAAGCAGCTCAGGTCATGCCTATCCGCAAGAACACCAAGGTCCCTTTGACGGATCTTTCCAATCTACGCCCCATCTCGCTTCTTCCCTTCCTGATTAAAATATTGGAGAAACATATCAACAAACATCTCTCCAACCATGTCGAATCCACTGGTTGTGTGGACTCCTCCCAGTCAGGCTTTAGGCCCAAATACAGCACAGAATCAACCCTGCTAGTGTTCACGGATAACATCAGGATGACCCTAGACAAGGGCCATTCTATGATACTGGTGCTGTTGGACCTATCTGCCTCGTTCGACAATGTCTCACATCAGATTTTGCTCAGGAGGTTGAAGGAGATTGGATTAAGAAACTCTGCTTTCCAGTGGCTGACAAGCTTTCTACCTGCTCGCTCCCAGACCGTCAATCTGGGCGCGTATCACTTGGCACCTATGGAACTGTCCAAGGGAGTAACTCATGGCTCATGTTTGAGCCCCACACTGTTTAACATCTATGTTGCTCCCTTGGCCAACCTCCTGAGGATGCATGGGTTCACCCCTACATCCTATGCTGATGATACACAGCTGCTTTTCACCTTTGACAAATTTACTCCATCTGTATAGTTGGTCTTCTCCTCTGGTATAAGAGCTATTTCACACTGGATGAAGAGTAATTTCCTCCAGCGTAATGTTGGGAAAACTGAGATTTTGCCCTTCAGAGAGGCCCCCTTATTATGGACACCTGAATGGTGGCCGGCTGATCTGGGTGCTCCCCCTGGTCCTAAAGCTTCTGTTAAGAACTTAGGTATCCGTCTGGATCAAGCCCTCACTCTGAAGGAGCACACTGCTCAGACTGCTGGCACCTGTTTCCATACACTGGGCATACTCTGTCGAGTGTTTCCTTTGCTTCCTGATTCCACTTGGAAGACTTTGGCTCAGGTGCTTATATTTAAGCCGCCTGGACTGCTGCAATGGTCTGCTGATTTCCGCTAATGAGACCTCGCTCAGCAGACTACAGGTAGTCCAGAATACTGCGGCGCGTCTGGTCCTGAACACCCCTCCTAGGACTGAGTCACGTCCTCTTCTCGTGCAGCTCCATTGGCTTCCTATACGCCAATGGGTAAAATTTAAGGTAAGTTGCACTATCCATAAGGCGCTATTCAATCTTGGTCCTACCTATCTCTCGGAGAAATGTACACCCTACATACCTTCCAGGTCTCTCCGCTATGGCTCCAAACATCTTCTTGAAGTTCCTCGAGTCAGGAAGGCAAGATTGGGGGGAAAGGCTCTTTCCCATCTAGGCCCCCTCTGCTGGAATGAACTCCCCATGCTCTTGAGACAATGGCCTGACCACCTACAATTCAGGAAGCTGCTCAAGACTACTCTATTCTGTTTTTGATTCTTCTGTAGTAGCACTCAGCCATGTTGCCCGTCCGAAGCGCAGAGATACTCCTTCGGGGGTCGATTCAGGAGCTATATAAACAAATAAATAAATAAATGCATCAATCACCAATCGGCAAAGTGTAAAATGATTCTGCGACTGTTGAAGGAGATAATACTTATATGCATGCAGTTGAATATTCTGTTTAGGGCAAAACATGTCCCGGGTGTATTGAATCATGCTGCTGACGCGCTCTCTTGCTTTAAGATGCAGGTGTTCAGGTCTCATCACCCAGAAGCGGCAGACAACCCAACGCCTTTCCCAGATCAGCTTTGGCAGCTTGGTGCCCCCAGTTACTGGACCTCGTGGCAGCTAGCCTAGCACCCAAGACCAGGCGGGCATATGAAGGGGCGTTTGGGGCATACTGCAACTATTTGGGGTAGGGATGGAAAGAGGCTTGGCATGATACTGGGGAAGTATTTTCCTTCTTGAGTGCAATGAAGAATGGGGGACGCTCAGTGACGTCAGCAAAGCGCCATATAGCGGCAATTTCCTTTTTCTCTAATATGCAAGGAAGGTGTGACCCCACCAGTTCATTCATAGTAAGAAAGGCACTGAAAGAGTGGCAGTGCCTGCAAGGGGCCCAACCAGATGTGAGGCACCCGATTGGTATAGACATTTTGTCAGCATTGTTGGTTGCGCTGAGCCAGGTTTGTTAGTCAGCGGGCGAAGCGCTCCTCTTTCAGATGGCCTTTTCACTGGCGTTCTATGGCGCTTGCAGGTTTGGGGAACTGGTAGCAAAAAATAAAAGGGACTGGCACGGGGTACTGCAGTACAGTCACGTAAGGATGCAAGGGGAATCCCTATTCATATCAATTCCCAAGTCTGACTGATCAGGAGGGTAGAGGGGACGAAGTGCTTTAGCAAAGGGCAGACGGGTGCATCTGCTGCCCCATCGCCAACCTGGAGGCGTTCCTGGCAGACAGGCCACGGGGCGGGGGGCCTCTTACTAAATCATGAAAATGGGACTCAGCTCACTACATTTCAATATAGGAGGGTCATGGAGGCGGCCATCAGGATGGCCAGTTTTCCGGTCAGTTTTGAGGCCCACTCCTTCAGAATAGGGGCCGCCACCGAAGCAGTGGCCAGGGGTTTCTCTTGGAGCGCTGTGCAGAGGATTGGTAGGTGGTCCACAGACTGTGACAAGCGCTATGTGCGGCTGTTTATGCTCTAAAGTTGGTATCGTGTCACTCATGGTTGTCTTTCTCTTTCTAATTTGACTTGCAGTTTTCACATCCTGTCCCGCAGGGGGGAAGCTTGCAGCTCTTCAGTGTTTGTCAGCGCCTGTTGCGCACCAGGTACCCGCCTGGGAGCACAGAAAAATGGACGTGTGAATTATTCCCCACTCATATGAAAACAGGTTGAAACAATTTTTCTTTTCAGGCAATTATTCGCACAGAGCAAGGCAGGCCCGTTTCAATATTGCTTTTCCTGGTCAGGGGGGGCTAAGTTTTGGCCAACTCAGGGATATGTTAGTAAGCATACTGGACAAGACTCGGATACCCCCTGCAGCAGTCATTTTGCATTTAGAGGGTAATGACTTGGTGCACCTGAGCAGGAATGTCGTAGTGGAAGCCCTAATTACAGAGGTGGGGTGGCTGGCAAAGAGATGCCCGCAAGCAGAGCTTCCCTGGTCACACATGGTTCCCAGATTTCAGTGGAGAGGGGGGGAGTCTGTCTGGGCCCTGAATCATTCAGTAAAAAGGATCAACGACCGTGTTGCCAGGTTATTCCTGTCCCCGAAGCTTCAGACAATTGCGCATGGGTGCATCCGGGGGGAGCCGTTTTTCCTACAGGATGGTGTGCACCTTTCCAAGTGGGGAAATGAGTTGTTCATGGAGAATTTACTTGCCTGGCTAGTAGAGACGCAGAGCAGGACATGACCTTCTGGAGGCAGTGGGGGGCAGATAGTCGGTCAACTATGCTGACCTGTGGCGGTAAGGTCATGATTGGTGGGCATAGTTTATGGTCCTTAGCAGGCATCACCATTGTCAAATGGGGACGCCTGAGGGAGGGACAGATTGTCTCTCATGCAACTCCAGGGGCAGTTACAGCCAGTAGGCTGGAAGGGTGCGGGGGAGGGGCTGTTTGGCCAACCCTGCACATGCGCAAGGGCGCAAGTAAGCTGGGCATAACTGCACAACCCCTTATGGAGATAATGTTGAGGGCGTAGGGGGTGCCCGGGGTGGGGTAACCTTCCGGCGAACTGGGCCTCCTGCGCAAGGTCACTCTGGTAGGAGGGTGAGACCTAGCTTGACCTTGATCTTGGACCAGTCATTGACCTTGCCGTAGGCTCAACAGGGATACGTAGAAAGATAATGTTGATGATCACTTAGCTTATGATAGGAATGGCTATGTATTAGAAACATGTTAAGGAGAGCCAAATGACACACTGTACATATCAATGTAATGGACCGGACTTTCTGGGTATTGTATAAATTATGTAAATATTGAGAATAATGTTTTGTTATTGTTATGAATAAAAGACTGCTGGGGTTAATCCGACCCTTAATCCAAGTTGGTGTGCTGTCTACATTGTAGCCTTGGGGAAAGAGGGTGGAGGATCGGACTGGTCTATGGGGGGCCCCAAAAGGTTTGAGTTAAAAGGGTGGCTTACTGGGATGAGGGAGGGGGACTCTGCATTACCTGGCCATATACTTAGGCAGGACCAGGGCTCAGGCATGCTGCCAAGTATGGCGGTCGCACCGGTCCCCCGGGGCCCTGGAGGGGGGGTGGGGTCCCCGCATGCACAGGAAGTGACGTGGGCGGCACCTGTCCCCACGCCTGCAGCTGATTGGACGCAGGGGTTGTGACCAGGAAGCGCATGAAGCGCTTCTGGGTCATACGATCGAAATACGGCCAGGGAGCCGGTTCCAACCAGCTCCCCGGCATAGTGGGCAATAAAAAGGGCTGTGGAGCGGAGGAGTGGTCTCTTTCTCTGCCGCTCCATAGCCCGATCGGATTGCGAGAGCCTCGGGACCGAGGCCCCTTCAAGAGAAGTTTTCCCCACCCACCATCCCCTGAGGCAGAAGTTTTGTGAATGTGTAGTCTTGTTTGTCTAGTTTTTCTAGTATTTAAGGTAATAGATATTGTAATGATGCAATGGTTTATCATACTAACCACATGTTCCCTCTAGGGCATTTCTTGTTGTATTTTTATGTAAAGTCAAGTAGTATCCTTTGGTAAGGCGGTATGGTCATCATTGGTGGGCATAGTTTACAGTCCTTAGCAGGCATAACCATTGTCAAATAGGGATGCATGAGGGGGGGACAGATGGTCTCTCATGCAACTCCGGGGGCAGTTACAGCCGGTAGGCAGGAAGGGTGCGGGGGGAGGGGAAGTTCCGCTTCCGGTAGGCTGTTTGGCCAACCCTGCACATGGCAAGGGCGCAAGTAAGCTGGGCATAACTGCACATCCTCTTATGGAGATAATGTTGAGGGCGTGGGGGTGCCCGGGGTGAAGTAAACTTCCTGCGAACTGGTCCTCCTGCGCAAGGTCACTCCGGTGGGAGGGTGGGACCTAGCTTGACCTTGATCTTGGACCAGTCAGTGACCTTGCTGTAGGCTCAAACAGGGATACGCAGAAAGATAATGTTGCTGATCACTTAGCTTATGATAGGAATGGCTATGTATTAGAAACATGTTAGGGATAGACAAATGACACACTGTACATATCAATGTAATGGACCAGACTTTCTGCGTATTGTATAAATGATGTAAATATTGAGATTAAAGTTTTGTAATTGTTATGAATAAAATATGGGTGGGGTTATTCCGACCCTTAATCCAAGCTGGTTTGGTGTCTACATTGTTGCCTTGGGGGAAGAGGGCGGAGGATCGGACTGGCCTATGGGGGGCCCCAAAAGGTTTGAGTTAAAAGGGTGGTTTACTGGGATGAGGGAGGGGGACTCAGCAGTACCAGGACTCTGGTATGCTGCCGAGTATGGCGGTCACGCCGGTCCCCCAGAGCCCAGGCAGGGGGGTGTGGGGTCTCCCCATGCACAGGAAGTGACGCGGGCTGCACCCGTCCCCACGCCTGCAGTTGATTGGACGCATGAAGCACTTCTGGGTCATACATTCGAAATACGGCCGGGGAGCTGGTTCCAACCGGCTCCCTGGCGTAGTGGGCAATAAAAAGGGCTGTGGAGCACTGGAGTGGTCTCTTTCTCCGCCGCTCCACAGCCCGATCGGATCACGAGAGCCTCGGGACCGAGGCCCCTTCAAAATGAGATTTTCCCCACCCACCTTCCCCTGGGGCAGAAGTTTTGTGAATGTGTAGTTTTGTTTCTCTTGTTTTTCTAATATTTAAGGTAATAGATATTGTAATGATGCAATGGTTTATCGTACTAACCACATTTTCCCTCTAGGGCATTTCTTGTTGTATTTTTATGTAGAGTCAAGTAGTATTCTTTGGTAAGGTGGTAAGGTCATCGTTGGTGGGCATAGTTTACAGTCCTTAGCAGGCAGGTTAGGGATAACCAAATGAGACACTGTAAATATCAATGTAATGAACCGGACTTTCTGCGTATTGTATAAATGATGTAAATATTGAGATTAAAGTTTTGTTATTGTTATGAATAAAATACGGCCAGGGTTATTGCGACCCCTTAATCCAAGCTGGTGTGGTGTCTACATTGTTGCCTTGGGGGAAGAGGGCGGACGATTGGACTGGCCTATGGGGGGGCCCCAAAAGGTTTGAGTTAAAAGGTTGGTTCACTGGGATGAGGGAGGGGGACTTGGCAGTACCTGGCCATACATACCTGTGCACATATCACCGCATTAAGAGGACAGGAAGCACTGCGATATATAACAGCTCACTATATATAGCATGTATGTGTGTGCGTGTGTACAAATACACAAGAACACATATATATTCACTGAACAAAACAAGGGTTAAAGTAAATTTATAGTTAGGTAAAAATGTCAGAAAAGCATAAACTTTTAAACTGAAATAACGCTGTCATTCACTGGTTATAGTTAACTGAAGTAACCACCACTTGCACCCATGCCATTCACAGTGTTGCCATTAATGATGTAATTTCAGATGTCATCAGTAATGTTATCAATGATGATACATAACATGTTATGAGTTAGGTACTATGGGAGGTCATAAGCGGTACAGTAACATTGAGTGCACAGGGGCGATTTGAGGGGGAAACAACACACTAGAGAGCGCAAGAAAACTCTTATGGAGTGCTTAAAGGAAAATACAAAGGTAGTTAGCTTTATGTGAGTAGAGGAAGAATGTAAGTTATCCAATCAGAAAGTATGGTAAAGATGCTATGCTCCATGGGATAGACGAAGACAAGAAAAATAAGGAAAGAAATCCAACAAGAAGCAAGAAAATGAAAGTGACAAGAAAGTTAATCAATTGTTAGTATGGTGCGACACTTACACACAATCAACATTTTTTGGTATGTTCCACAAGAGGTCTTTCACAAACAGACTATACCAATAGTTATTGTCAATGCTGAAGAGCGCTGGTTAAAAACCCTAGGGCAATAATCGGTGGGCATGCATGCATCACGACCAGTGCTGGAAATGAGTGGGATCTATCTGGATTCTGGCTTTATAATGATGTGGTAGGAATCTTTTGGTGTCATTCTTGAGGTTTAATCATCCTGGCAATTGGTTTTGTAGCTGGTTAGTAGATTGTGTGCTGGCAGTGAAGTCTGTAAGGGAAGAGTTGATGTCCCAGGTAGTGGGCACCCCAAGAATATAAAGGTTTGGGTACTCGTACAAAGCCACTTACCTAAGGCTCCCTGATGTCTACACAAGACCTAGTTTATCCCCAGGTAACCAACCACGTTTTGGAGGATTCAGAAAACAAGAAGGGTGTAACGCAGCTCATATCTCTACTACGATTCTGTTCAAAATGTGACAGCCCAGAAAAATCCTTAGGCCTATCCCTCCAACAACTGGTAAACCCTACTGAACAGAGCTTTTTTTCATAGGAAGGAGGGCTGATGAAACAAGCCTGCCTGACCCCTATATCTGTCCATGCATTAGCAAATAAAAGCAAAGCCACACCGCATGCATATCCATGCCCCACCCCTCCCCCATTCACCCAAACTGATAAATTCCACATCTTCCGGATATCCACATAAAGTATGTGTGCATAGAAACAACTTATGCGAATCTCGTTGACTTTCAGGAGGCATCCTGAAAAATGTGGCCTGAATCAAGTCCTCCTGGACTTCTGTTCGGCATGCAACTAGGCATGTGCCCTGACCAGCACAGAGAGATGGTAGATTACCTTCCAAGCAAAGAAATATATGCCACGCACCAGGCTGCTTTTTTTGTGGACAGAGAAAGGAAGTTATTTGAAGCGTCTGATGGGATACTCACCAGAAATATGATGAAAAGTCCTGTATTTTCAATTACAGCTGTAGGTTTATTAAATATTAATCTTTGTGGAGGCTCAAGATTTATATTATTTGCATGCAAATGTAGCAGTGCTGGTGCGCAGTTAGTAACACTGACTAGACACATAGCCGTCACGTACCTATGGATGGTCACACACACACCCCCAGCAGTGTACACAATGTCTGCTTTACAGCCATAGTATGCACACTGTAGAGATACCCACAAATTACTAGCACTGCTGTCAAAGTAGCGAACACAAACTACTAGTACCACAGCCAGAGCACATGCTGCTAGTCCAGAATCTTCACGAACGTGCGGTTACACTACAGCCGGGGTCAGCACTGCACCCATTGTCAGTAGCAGTAATGCATCCGTGATGGTTGCCTTCACGGCAAGCACTGCAGCGGGGCGCACACCCACCATGCTGATAGCACTGCAGCCAGCTTATAGATACACAAGGCGCCCATAACCAGAGTAAGTGCACACATTCACACTACTAGTAATGCAGCTAGGGTGTGTGGGCACACAAAAGGGATGCTTGTGCTAGTACTGCAGTTTCCGTGTGCACAGTACTACAGAGAGCCACCACACACAGTACTGCACCCAGATTATACACACAAACTCCTAGTATAGGAGACACAGTAAACCCACACATTGCAGCCACAGCCTACCCCTCCCCACTACTGTCAATACTATTAGCACATCAGCAACCTTCCTACCGACAGCCAAAGCAGTCACTAGCAGTAAAGATAACACAACAAGCAGCTGTAGGCGGTTACAAATACAATACAATCGGGCTCCATATGCATTATCTGGCGGTCATTTCTCAAGCTCTCGCATTCGTCTTGAGCGCCGCATTGTCCACTGCAAAGCACGGGACCCTGCACACCCACTGGTCACTGGCTATCGGGGTGCTGGGGAATAAGAAACCCTGCTCGTCACTGTGGGCTCCTGAACATAATCCCCAGGAATCTGAAAGACTGCAGCTTGCTCTAACACCCTACTCACCTCCCGGGTCGGGAGCGCTGGTGGCAAGAAGCGTGACGCGCTAGCAACCCCGGCACATATAAATAGAAAGAGGATAAGGCAGCTCGCAGAGTGGACAGCGCAAACGCTTCCCCCCCCCTCCACTGCAGCTTCATGGTTCGTCACTCTCAGAGGCCTGCGCGAAGCTGCTGGCGGAAAGGGCTCGGGCCGTTCTGGGCAAATCTCTGCAGCCTCTGTGCCTGCTCCGGGCACGCGACGGATAACACGGCGGCAGGGAGACCTGAGCTGCAGGGGAGGAGGGTACTATGTTTTTACAATAAAATAGAAACAAGAGTCTCGATGTATAAATAGACCTATGCACCGGGTCTCTTTATATGCTCAACATCTAGATGGGACTCGAGGTTACTTTGCCTCCGCCATTTTAGAAGGCATTTAAGAATATCAAACATATTCTTAAATGCCTTCTAAAATGGCAGAGGCAAAGTAACTTCTCGACGTCTCATCTCGATGTTTCACAAACGGGGTGATTTGGCTCGATCTTCTGTTGATCAAGTTGAGTATATAAAGAGACCCGGTGCGTAGGTAAATAATGAGGCATTTTTACGTACGTGCAGGAGATTTTTGAATCCCGGTAAGTGGTCGACCAGCATGAAGGTGGATGAGCATAGGATGCTGGCTTTGCTTAGTATTGTATTTGATTTTAGTAGCTTCGGCCCGAGGAGAGGGAGCGAACGCCACCATCTTTCTCCGAGGTCAAGCAGAAATGCCTCGGAGAAACGCAGCGTCATTTTCAGATTCAGGGGCGTGTTTTTCTTTCTCTCCTCTTGAAAGAAAGTAAAAAACACGCCCCCGAATCCGAAAAAGATGGGGCTTAAATGGACAGATGCCCCTCTCCTCCAATGGCTGCCTCCGTTTAGGAAGCCAGCCAATGGAGAAGAGGGGCGGGTTCAAGCCCACTACTGAAAGACATTAAATTTCGCAAGCGAGACTGCGCAAGCGCAGCCTTCGCTAGCCGAGACCTAAAAAGGGGGGAAAAAAGTATGGCAGAGTGGGGGAGCAAAGGAGAAGCAAGGGGTGAGAGAAGCAAGTCAACCCAAACAATGAGTAGAGGTAAACAGGGAGATCTGGGGTAGCAAGGGAGCAACCCACAGTAATAAATAACAAGCATTTGCTATGCAAACGGTCTCGCATTTGTGAAAGTTATAGCTATTAGCGTTGTAAATCAAATTGTTTTTTTCTCAATTTTTTTTGCTTGTAGTGGAGTAGATGTATGTTGTTTGTAGTGGAATTATGTAGTTTGAATTGGGATTGTTAGCTGTGGAATTGTGTGGTGTGTAGTGTATTTGTATATTGGAAATATGTGGTATGGTGAATAGATAGGGGTGAGAGCTGTATAGAATAGATAGAAAGTAGGGGTATTGTGTGTCGTGGAGTGGCATGTATAGAGTGGAATTATTTGGCATGGTGTTGAATTATGTGGCATTGTGTGGTGTAGTTTGGATGTATGTGGTGTGTAGTGGAATTATGTGTTGTGGAGAGGAATTTTGTGTGGTGGAATGGAATTGTGTGGAGTTAAATTGTGTTGTGTGGAATTGTGTAGCATTGAGTTAAATTATGTTGAGGGGAATTGTGTGCCATGGTGTGGAGTGTTGCTATGTGGCATGGAATAGATTTATGTGGAGTGTAATTATGTGGTATTGAGTGAACTGTAATTAGGTTGTGTTGTGTTGAATTGTGTGGTGTGGCATTGTGTGGAATGGTGTGGAAATATTTGTAGTGTAAATATGGGGCATGTTGCGAAGTGGAAATTAGTTGAGTGTAATTATGTGTTTTGGAGCCGAGTGGATATATGTGGAGTGTAATTATGTGTCTTGAAGTGTAGTTATGTAATTTGAAGTGTATGTGTAGGTGAATTATCTGGAATTGAATTGTGTTGTGTGGAACGTAATGGAATTATGTTGCATGGAGCGGTATTATATGAAGTAGCATGGAGCTGAGCTGAATTTGATGGATTGTTATTATGTGCCATGCAGTTAAATGATATTCAGTTCAATTGTGTGGTGTGTTATTATGAGATGTTTAAATGTGTTGTGTAGTGGAATTATATGGTGTGTATTTGGGTGCTGTGGAATTTCGTGGCACTTAATTGTGTGGTGTTGTGTTGAATTATGTAAAGTTGAGTGCTTGTTATCTTCATAACATAAGCCAGCTGAGTGCGGGGCACAGTCTCCATCAGCTGACTTCCCACTCACGAGTTATTGGCCAGACATGTGTATGTCAGACATGTACACACACACACTCAGTACACTTATAGGCAAGTGTTTGCCCATGCAAAGGGATGCGAGGGGTGGTACTGCACAACCTATGAGAGTTATTCAACTGGTATGTAGGTGGTACACTGTGGTGTGGCACAGCTGCTGTATTCACAGACCGTGCTGCTTTCCTTGAGGTTCTTTAAGGTCACCATTATCTGACACACATGTATGTAATATAAAGACAGGCAAAACACAGTGTTGTTGTGTTTCTCAGACATCTTGCAATGCACTCGGGGATGAAAACAGTTATGCTTAAGTTTTATTTGCTGCTGTCACCAACGTGCACTGGATACTTAGCGAGAGCATGCTGCCTTGTTGCAGGAAGGACTGGGTGACAACTATATCAGCTACGAAGAAGACACATGTCACTGAACTAACAAAGCGGAAGAGGCTGTCACTAAACTATTCCAAGTGCTGGAGGTAGAGCGGGCACACTTCCCAACCGAACTCCCCATTATGCAGCAACTTTTACTAAATTCCAACTGCACGCGTGCATTTTTGGAAACCCACAGCATCTGCTGCGGAGGAAGTTCTATTTAATTTAATCTGCAGCTCTTAGATCAAGTTCTCCGCAGACCCCAGACCGAAGTGACGTGCACCAAAATAACAGTGTAATATGGTGGCCGGTGTGTAATGGGCCCTTCGGCAAGGAAGGAAATACCCCCCCATCCCCCCCCCCCTTTGACAGTTTGAAGTATAAAACACACGCAGTGATCTAGGATTGGAGAACTGAGTACTCGTCATCGCGCCAAACAGAATTCTAAAGATCATTGGCGACTGGTGAACTTGAGAAGTGGTGGGGGCAAAAGTACATGCCTTAGATCCAATTTAGTGGGCGATGTGAACAATACCCATATCCTTGAAAGAGATTCATAGGGTCTTCCTTCTAGGAACTTTGAAAACAGCCTGGGCCTGGAAATATGTTTGAATTGGTAAAACACTTTTTGCACTAGCTGTGCAGCCATAGGCTAACCTTTTGAGTTGGTAAACCAAGCTTTGCACTAGTGGGATGATGTTTTGAGGTATTAAAACTCTCTGTCCCGCCAGTTTAGCCCCAGAGTGCCTTTTAGAAACATTGAAGAGCACACAACGTTTTCGAGGGTTCTTCAATAGTGAATGGATGTTTTAAAAGGTTTCACATGTAATTACAGTTGTTTTCTTTTAAGTGGACATTATAGTTCTTTAGTGCACACGCTGGGTCTAGTAGCTTGGTGGACTATGCACAAGCAAGACAAATCACTCGATTCTGCTTTATCCACTCAGCCTTTCATCTTTCAAAAGTCGATTATCCTTGAAGAAGGTAACAACAACCATGTTACCATTCATTAGACTGAGAGGACCAAGGGGGCGACCGTTATGACCTACAAATACTAATGTTATAGCAACTCGTTTTACCAAGTAATAGCACCTGGGCATCTTCCCTCGTTTATATTTGTAGTAATGATGTTGTTACCATTTTTGTACTGCCCAATTTGTCACTGGCATGGCATCACTGCCCTTTCCTGTATGGGATTTGGAACAAGTAGTCTAAAAGTAGGCAACTCTGGGGCCATTAGCTCAGCTATGTATACAAATCTCAATGGAAGTCTATTTTTGAATATCTTATTCCAGCCTGGATGTTTCTTTTTAATATTATCTTTTGATATTATTTAATTAAGGGTTTTTGGCAGAGCGTGTAAACACCACGGGGTTCATGTCACTAAGAAATCTGTGACATACTGCACTGACAAATGAAAAGTGTTTTCCATTTCTTTCTGAAAGAGAGGTGAGAAGGGATGGTACAGCAGTGGCAGGAGGAATAGGGAAGCCCCACTAAAATGAAGACAAAGTCTGCTTGGAAAGGGCACATCATTTTGTATTTGGTAAATATCGAATAAAAACACTCCACAAACAAATGTAATTAAACTGTACTCATGTTTCTTGTCAGTGCAAAATAAAACCACCTCTCTGTGTTCATTCGCAGACATGGAACATGAAGCAGAGCATTTACCTGGAATCACACAATTTAGGCAAGTGGAGTGCGGGAATTAAAACCGGTGTCTTCCGATTTGAAAGTCGGCGTCTGCCTCACGAGTAGTTATTAGTGCATGGTAACAATGAAAACAGGATTTGAGGGAGAGAATGCTATGAGTGAAACATCGAAAGGCACCTGCAGAAGTTACAGGGAACAATGTGTACTGGTGTTCCGATACTTTTATAATATACTCAGGCACGGCCAACAAGCGTCTCGTTTTGTTTACCTTTAGTGCTTGCTGGAACTCCACAGCTATGTAGGTATCTGGAAGGCTGAGCAGTGTGCTCCTTTCCAACTGCAAGTGGGTCTGTTGATCTCCCGATCGGAAGTCAGCATAGGGCTTGGTCTGGACCTGCTTCTCCCCGCTCTAACCTGTCTTCTGATAGGGTGCTTGGATCGCAGGCTGAAATGCCTCTCTGCCCGAGCAGGCTTCATTCTTCAGACATGCTGGTTTGGGCATGAGCAGCATGTCTATGGCTTGCGAATATTTGAAGGAAGCTGAGATGTAATGCGCCCTCACACATGTGCAGTACCCAGAACTCTGCTAATAATACTTTCCTTTTTACTGCTGACATGCACACTTAGCCCCGACAGCACACCGACAACAGAAATGAAAGCATTCAAACTGACAGGTGTGTCAGTTCGTCTGTTTTCATTTATGCTGCCGTAGCTGCAAAAAGCAACTTCTTCATGAATTTCTGATTAAGTTGGTGGGGCTGCGCTCCAGTGCCCTCTATGGGCCAGCCACACCTGCTAAAGGTTCTAATTGGCTGTGGAGTGTGTGCGTCCGAGTCTTGTCACCCAGAGTAGGGTTATCATGGCTTGGTTTGTGTTAAGTCCAAAGTGACTTTGGGATTTCCACACAGACCGGAGTACAGCGCTATTAATCAAGATCAAATTGACCTGCAGGACAGAGGTTTCTGCAGCAAAACAAGCTTATTCTTTATGCCAGTTCTAGATAATGGCATTGTTAGTGAGAACATTTTTTAAGTCTGTTTTTGTGTTTGCAAACATTGAACAATCCTGCGTTGGTAGGAGCTGTCATGCTGAAGAAAAAAGCACAGCTGCCTTGTTAAAAGATTTAATGTGGAGGGCACTGTGTTGATGAAAGAAAGCAGGGTGCGTTCCTCAAGAAGCGGCCGATATGCTGCCGCCATGTCAGTAACAAACAACACGCTGGCAAAAGTGGTGGTGCTGAAGAAAAAAGCGCAGCCACCATTTAAAAAGATTTAATGTGGCGGGGCTGTCTTGATGAAATAAAATACGCTGCGTGCCTCATGAAGTGGCCGGTATGCTGCCCCCATTCCAGTAATAAACAACATGCTGGCAAGAGCTGTGGTGGTGAATTAAAAAGCACGGCCACCTTGTTGAAAGATTAAACGCAGTGGCTGCCATGTTGCTGAAATAAAACGTGCCGTGAACTGAAGCGCTTGTAACCGCAAACTCAATCACTTGTAACAAATGTTAGCTCCTTTGCAGCTGACAGTGCAGTCAGACCCCAGGGCGGGTTGCGGAAGTGGAAGAGCGTGCCGTGCCTGCAACACTAGCTACAAAAAAAGTCATTAACAAAAGAGTGCTCACAAACTGTAATTCAGAGTAAGAACACATGCAACAGGGGCAGTCTTCATGGAAGGTTACAACAGGAGAGAAGAAGATACTAAGGAGGGACTACTAAGCAAATGAACCAATGAAAAAGAAGCATTTCCAAAAGACAGTCAAAGTAGCCAATTAAATACATGGGTGGAGCACAAATCCAATATTCTGAATGCAGCATGTCTCAAAGAGACAGCGCATGTGCTGCCTAGGTGAGACCACCTAATAAACGAAGCAGGACTAAGACTGGGTGGTGAACTCTGCTCCGCTTGTGGAGTTTGCAGAGTTTTTCGCACTCCGTGACCCAAAAAAATCTCTTCCACCTAGCGGAGCAGAGTTTTTTCCTTTCTCACCAACGGTAAGTTGGCGAGCGCAAGCGAGAAAAATGCAACTCTAGACCACTTCCATGCAAGATTTCTCAACGTGGGAGGTTGCGGATGGTCGCTACCACTCACATCGAGAAACCTTCCATTCACGTTGAGGAAGCTGCCGCTTGAGTAGAACTTCCACTCGATCTGCAGAGAGAAGCAGCATCCTTTTGCACTGTGCGAGATGCTGTTCGTGCTGATTTTACAGCGTGAGATAAACACCCGGCACTAAAAATCAGTGCAAATGGCACACAGTAACCCCCTCTGCCACTAGCGGAACTCCGTGTAGCTTGGTGGTTTTCTTGTCACTTATGCGGAACTCCGCGAACTCTGCCCAGGCTTAACTAGGATGAGGAGGGCTGGGAGAAACAACGGACCAGTTGGAGGGGCATACCGCAGAACTGAGAACGAGAAGCTGTAGAAGTGAAGGGGGAAGCAGTATTGAGGGGAGGAAGAAGAAACAAGCATGAAAATATATGAACTTCCATGCAGCATTAAAAGCAAAATAAAGCAAGCACTGGTAAAGCCAATAGGTCCCACCTATGCGGAATCTGTTGGCTTTGGAAATGTGTTTTAGCTATTATGTACACCAGTGTGGCTGCAGTTCAGCATGGCTGAAGGTTAGTGGCATGGAGTTGGGTGGGTGGGGTAGATTGAAGTGGGATAGATTGAGGTAGAGTGGAATAGAGTAGATTGGCGTAGAGTGGAGTGGAGGTAGAGTGGGGTAAAATGGATGGGGTAGATTGGGTAGACTGGTGTAGATTGGAGCGGGATGGAGTGAGGTAGATTGGGGTAGATTGGAGTGGGGTAGATTTGAGTGGGGCAGTTCCATAGATTAGCGTGTTAGATTGGACTGGGGTACATTGAAGTGGGGTAGATTGGAGTGGAGTGGGGTAGGTTGGGGTGGGGTAGAGTGGGGTAGATTGGAGTGGAGTAGCTTGGAGTAAAATAGATTGGGGTAGATTGGAGTGGGGTAGATTTGAGTGGGGCAGTTCCATAGATTAGCGTGTTAGATTGGACTGGGGTACATTGAAGTGGGGTAGATTGGATAGGAGTAGGGTAGATTGGGGTAGAGTAGAGTGGGATACACTGGGGTACATTGGACTGGAGTTGGGTAGATTGGGGAAGAATAGAGTGGGGTGAATTGGGCTGGATTGGAGTGGGGTGGAGTAGATTGGGTGGATTATAGAAGAGTAGAATAGAATGTAGTGGGGGCAGACAGGGGTAGTTTGGCATGGGGTAGATTAGAGTGCACTGGAGTGGGGTATATTGGGGGAGTGGGTGGATTGGAGTGCAGTAGATAGGGCTAGATTGGAGTGGCGTAAATTGGTGTGGTGTAGATTGGGGAGTTGTGTAGGGTAGATTGGGGTGGAGTGGGGTGGGGTAGATGTGAGTGGGGTGGATTGGGGTAGAGTGGAGTGTGGTAATTTGAGTGGGGTAGATCGTGATGGAGTGAGGTTGATTGGAGTAGAGTGGGGTAGATTAGAGTGGAAATGAGTTGGATAGATTGCAGTGGAGTTTGGAGTGGCATGGGGAAATTTGGAATGGAGTGGGTTGAATTGGACTGGGGTAGATTTGAGTGAAGTGGAGTGGGGTAGACTGTAGTAGACTGTAGATTAGAGTGAATTGGGTTGGATTGGGGTACATTGGAGTGAGGTGGATTGAGGTAGATTGGAGTGGGGTAGATTGGAGTGAATTGGAGTGAAGTGGGATGGACGGGGTAGAATAGAGCAGGATAGGGTAGATTTGAGCGGAGTGCAGTAGTCTGTAGTGGAGTGGGGTAGACTGGGGTAGATTGGGGTTGATTGGGTTAGATTGAGTGGAGTGTGGTAGATTGTACTGGAGTAGATTGTAGTGGAGTGGGGTAGATTGCGGTGGAGTGGGATAGATAGATTCGTAATGGAGTGGATTGGGGTAGATTGGAGTAGAGGGGGCAGATTGGATGAGAGTGGGGTAAATTGGAGTGCAGTTGGGTCGATTGGAGTGGTGTAGATTGGAGTGGAGTGGGGTAGACTGGAGTGGGGTAGATTGGGTGGAGTAGAGTGGAGTATATTGGACCAGAGTAGATTGGGGTAGATTGTAACAGAGTGGAGTAGAGTGGAGTGGGGTACATTGGAGTGGAGTCAGTCGATTGGAGTGGATTGAGTTAGATTGGGGTACATTGGAGTGGGCTCGAGTGAGGTAGATTGGAGTGGGGTAGACTGGAGTGGATTGGAGTGGAGTGGGGTAGACTGGGGTAGAATAGAGCAGTGAAGGGTAGATTTTAGAGGAGTGCAGTATATTGGGGTGGATTGTGGTAGACTGGAGTAGGGTGGGATTGATTGGGTTAGATTAAGTGGAGTGGGGTTGATTGTAGTGGAGTGGAGTGGATTAGAGTAGATTGGAGTAGAGTGGAGTGGGTAGATTGAAGTGGGGTAGAATGTAGTGCAGGGGGATAGATTGATTTGTAGTGGAGTAGATTGGAGTGGATTGAAGGAGAGGGGGCATATTGGGTTAGAGTGGGGTGGACTGGAGTGCAGTGGGGTAGATTGGGGTGGGGTAGACTGGAGTGGAGTGGATTAGATTGGGTGGAGTGGGGTAGATTGGACTTGAGTAGATTGGGTTAGATTGTAGCGAAGTGGAGTGGGGTGGGGTAGATTGGGTACATTGAAGTGGACTGTGATAGATTGGAGTGGAGTGGGGTAGATTGGAGGGGAGTAGAGTGGAGTGGGGGTAAATAGTGTGAAGTGGAGAGGCGTAGATTGGAGTGGCATGTTGTGTCATGGAGTGAGTGGAGTAGATTGGAGTGATGTGGATTTGAGTGGTATGGTGTGGTTTCTCATAGAGTGTATTAGAGTGGAGGTGTGTAAATTGGAGTGGCATTTCGTACAGTGGAGTGTCGTAGAATTAAGTGGTTGGCATAGAATGGAAGGGCATAGAGTGGAGTGAAGTGGCATAGTGTGGAATATGCATGATGTGGCAGGGCACTGACATTACAGACAGCACATTTTCAATTGAAATGACCATTACATTTGCACTGAAATGCAGTTTTACTGCACACAAACGATAATGAGTGCAAATTTCCTCACATAGGTGCCGATCACGATCCGGTAAAAACCGGGTACGAACCGTCGGACGGAGCATATTCTCCGTCCGACGCGTACCCGGTCGTCAAAATTTACAAACAAGGAATTACGATTCGCACGGAACACCATTTCCGTACGATTCGTAAAAAAGCCCGACCGAACAAAATAAACCTACCAATGCGATCCGGGAAAGGGCCGACCTGACGTCGGGACGCGCGCAGCCTGCCATTCACGAACCAGGAATCACGATTCGCACCGACGTCATCCCGCACGGTGAATATTTTCCGGCTGCCAAAAACTGCCGGGAAATCAGGACGACGCGAACAAGGACCACCAGTACGCGACGGACACACAGGACGACGCGAACAAGGAGGACCCGTACGCGACAGACAGACATGGACCCGAACCTACGGGTCATCCCGGCCCTCATAGCAGTCCACCTCCTCTACAGGTTACGACGCAGACGCCGCAGAAGGTCAGAACAACTAAGGGAGGGGGGAAAGGGGGGGGTGGGGGTGGCAGGACCAGGGCAGGCCACAAAACCCCCACCAAAGTCACACACCACACATGCCCAGGACATACCTGACACCCATGCCCTGGTCACTACGAGGGGGTGGGGGCGTGTCCAGCTAAGCCAGCGACCGCCACAACGGAAGTCCGTCACCACGCGAACCGACAACACAACCAGACCGGTACGTCCCGTACCCACGCCTCAAGAGCGTGGGTACGAGACGTACCACGCCCACACCCACGTCACCCCAACAATGGCGGGACGGATCGTACCCACGTGGCAAAGGCCTGGGTACGGCTCGCACAAGCATCACATAGCGTGGGGATAGAGATGTACGGACCCTACCCCCACCCCCCCTATGCATGGAACGTACCCCCACCCCAACAGTGTAAGTACGACCCGTACCCTCACCCGCGTATGCATGGAGCGTACCCCCACCCCAACCGCGTATGTACGTACCCTACCCCCACCCCAACAGTGTAAGTACGACCCGTACCCTCACCCGCGTATGCATGGAGCGTACCCCCACCCCAACCGCGTATGTACGTACCGTACCCTCACCCGCGTATGCATGGAGCGTACCCCCACCCCAACCGCGTATGTACGTACCGTACCCCCACCCCAACAGTGTAAGTACGACCCGTACCCTCACCCGCGTATGCATGGAGCGTACCCCCACCCCAACCGCATATGTACGTACCGTACCCCCACCCCAACAGCGTAAGTACGACCCGTACCCTCACCCTCGTATGCATGGAGCGTACCCCCACCCCAACAGTGTAAGTACGACCCGTACCCTCACCCGCGTATGCATGGAGCGTACCCCCACCCCAACCGCGTATGTACGTACCGTACCCCCACCCCAACAGTGTAAGTACGACCCGTACCCTCACCCGCGTATGCATGGAGCGTACCCCCACCCCAACAGTGTAAGTACGACCCGTACCCTCACCCGCGTATGCATGGAGCGTACCCCCAACCCAACCTCGTATGTACGTACCGTACCCCCACCCGCGTATGCATGGAGCGTACCCCCACCCCAACAGTGTAAGTACGACCCGTACCCGTACCCTCACCCGCGTATGCATGGAGCGTACCCCCACTCCAACAGTGTAAGTACGACCCGTACCCTCACCCGCGTATGCATGGAGCGTACCCCCAACCCAACCTCGTATGTACGTACCGTACCCCCACCCGCATATGCATGGAGCGTACCCCCACCCCAACAGTGTAAGTACGACCCGTACCCTCACCCACGTATGCATGGAGCGTACCCCCAACCGCGTATGTACGTACCGTACACCCACCCCAACAGTGTAAGTACGACCCGTACCATCACCCGCGTATGCATGGAGTGTACCCCCACCCCAACAGTGTAAGTACGACCCGTACCCTCACCCGCGTATGCATGGAGTGTACCCCCACCCCAACAGTGTAAGTACGACCCGTACCCTCACCCGCGTATGCATGGAGCGTACCCCCAACCGCGTATGTACGTACCGTACACCCACCCCAACAGTGTAAGTACGACCCGTACCATCACCCTTGTATGCATGGAGCGTACCCCCACCGTGTATGTTCCAAGCGTACATATCCAGAAATAGGAGGTGTGTGTGCAGAGTCCTCCCAGCAGTGCCCTGAGACAGGAGGGGTGGGTGCCTAACACTCCCAGCAGTGCCCAGACACAGGAGGGGTGGGTGCCTAACACTCCCAGCAGTGCCCTGAGACAGGAGGGGTGGGTGCAGAGTCCCCCCAGCAGTGCCCAGAGACAGGAGGGGTGTGTGCAGAGTCCTCCCAGCAGTGCCCAGACACAGGAGGTGTGTGTGCAGAGTCCTCCCAGCAGTGCCCTGAGACAGGAGGGGTGGGTGCCCAACACTCCCAGCAGTGCCCTGAGACAGGAGGGGTGGGTGCCTAACACTCCCAGCAGTGCCCTGAGACAGGA
This sequence comes from Triturus cristatus, assembly GCF_964204655.1. Taxonomy (NCBI): domain Eukaryota; kingdom Metazoa; phylum Chordata; class Amphibia; order Caudata; family Salamandridae; genus Triturus; species Triturus cristatus. Next base: position 862,016,186 of record NC_140581.1, read on the forward strand.
GGGGTGGGTGCAGAGTCCACCCAGCAGTGCCCAGAGACAGGAGGGGTGTGTGCAGAGTCCTCCCAGCAGTGCCCAGACACAGGAGGGGTGGGTGCAGAGTCCTCCCAGCAGTGCCCTGAGACAGGAGGGGTGGGTGCCCAACACTCCCAGCAGTGCCCTGAGACAGGAGGGGTGGGTGCCTAACACTCCCAGCAGTGCCCTGAGACAGGAGGGGTGGGTGCAGAGTCCTCCCAGCAGTGCCCTGAGACAGGAGGGGTGTGTGCAGAGTCCTCCCAGCAGTGCCCTGAGACAGGAGGGGTGGGTGCCTAACACTCCCAGCAGTGCCCAGACACAGGAGGGGTGGGTGCAGAGTCCTCCCAGCAGTGCCCTGAGACAGGAGGGGTGGGTGCCTAACACTCCCAGCAGTGCCCTGAGACAGGAGGGGTGGGTGCAGAGTCCACCCAGCAGTGCCCAGAGACAGGAGGGGTGTGTGCAGAGTCCTCCCAGCAGTGCCCAGACACAGGAGGGGTGGGTGCAGAGTCCTCCCAGCAGTGCCATGAGACAGGAGGGGTGGGTGCCCAACACTCCCAGCAGTGCCCTGAGACAGGAGGGGTGGGTGCCTAACACTCCCAGCAGTGCCCTGAGACAGGAGGGGTGGGTGCAGAGTCCTCCCAGCAGTGCCCTGAGACAGGAGGGGTGGGTGCAGAGTCCTCCCAGCAGTGCCCTGAGACAGGAGGGGTGGGTGCCTAACACTCCCAGCAGTGCCCTGAGACAGGAGGGGTGGGTGCAGAGTCCTCCCAGCAGTGCCCTGAGACAGGAGGGGTGGGTGCCTAACACTCCCAGCAGTGCCCTGAGACAGGAGGGGTGGGTGCCTAACACTCCCAGCAGTGCCCAGAGACAGGAGGTGTGCAACACATGTGTGTGAGGCTGGAAGTACCCACATGCATAATGCCTACAAGGGAACATGTCCCCATGAACTCATGTCAACAGACTCCACACACAAGTACAGTGATCACCAAGGATGCCACGAATGTTGCAGGTGGAGACATGGCCCTGCATGCATGGCCAAAGTAGAAGGGCTCCGTCACACACACAGCTCATGTAGACACAGCTCTGCGCTAAAGATTGGGAACACCCTGCAGGGAAGATATCAGGGTACACAGAGGGAGGAATACACCCTGGGACAATTGCACCATGCAGTAACTGCTTACATGAACAAAGAAAGTTAGCTAACACCTTGTGATGGCACACAGATCCCAGGGTCCCCCCAATGAGCAGCCCACTACTACATTTCCCACACACCCAACACATAAACACCACCCAAAACCATGTAGCAGCGCCACCAACACCAATACCAGCATAGCAGTAGTGTCAGAATGAAAAAACATATAAAGCTTTAATCAGCATGATCACAGTGTCCGTGGATTGCAGGCAGTTAAATATTCACAAAGCCCATAGGGCAGTCAATAAGTCTCAGCTGGATGGGGGACACAGTGGGATGCGTGTCCCCTAGCTTGCCTGCACAGTTACATGCCGTCGTCTTCCACAGGGGTGAGGCCATCAGGGGGGGGGGAAGCACCAGGCACCGCAGGGACATCAGGGCAAAGGGGAGGCGTTGTGGGTGCAGGGATGGAGGACTCCACCACAGGGGGTGGGGCAGGGCCAAAGGCGGAGGCCAGGATGGCACTACACACCTTTGCAAGGTCCTCCAGGGAGTCCCCTGCACCCGAAGGATCCACAGGCCCCAAGGAGGGGGGGGGGTCAGAGGGATGGGTCGCAGCGCCACCGGGGGAGGGCGTAGACAGGGGGGGAGAATCAACCACCGTGACCGAGGACTTCCTTGACCGCTTGCGGGGTGGTGCCACTGTGGGGCTCAGGGACAGAGCGGCCATGAAGGAGTCCTTGGAGGAGATGTGGCCAGGAGAGCTGAGGGGAGGGGATTTGGAGGGAGTGGACTGGGTGGAATGCGGACTCCCACTATGGCTGCGTGTCACACGTTTGCCCCCCGACCCAGTGGGTGTGCCTACCTCACCCTGTGTGTGCGTGTCAGGAGGAGTGCGGTGGACCTTCCCTGCTGGTGTGGTGCATACGCGGTTGGGGGTACGCTCCATGCATACGCGGGTGAGGGTCTGTTGTCTGTGTCTGTTGATGTGGGTGCATGCCGACGTCTGGGTGTACGTGGGACAGGCATGGGAGTGGGAAGTGTGGATGGGGCAGGGGTAGGTGGGGGTAGGTCGCGCTGCAGGAGACCCACTGCTGCAGTCAGTGTGGAGTCTATGGACCTCAGCAAGTTGCGTTGGTCAGCCTGCGATGAATGAATGCCCTCCAAGTATGCCTCGATGTTGTTGAGGGTTTGCCCGTGGGCATGGAGGACATTAAGGATCGCAGCCTGACCAACCTGCAGTTGCCGCTGGATGTCCACAGACTCAGCATTGGCGGCAGCAGTGGAGACAGGGGCAGGGGGTGCGGTGCCTGGCATGAAGGAGACATACGGTGACCGGGCACGCTGGGAAGGGACACGAGCAAGTGGGAGGCGGCTGATGGGAACGGAGGGGGCGGTGCGAGGTGTTGTTCCGCTGTCAGCTGCTGGTGCAGCCTCCGCCCACTCGGAGACATCCTCCTCGGACCTGTCAGCTTCGTATCCTGATGTGCCAGTCGACAGGTCCTCGGCCACACTCTCCTCCGCCTCTGTCCCACTCGATGTGCCAGCCCCGATGTCACGGCTGGCACTGGTGCTCGGTCCCTCCGCCTGGTCTGTGTCCATGTCTCCCTCTGTGTCCCCCGACGATGCTGTGGGCAGGGTGGAGAGACAGAAATTAATCAGACACCTGTACACATCTGTCACATGAGTCCAATCTACATAGGTAACATTGCATAGCCTGAAAAGGAAGATCCCTAACATCTACTAAACAAGGTACAGTTGTAGGGCATGAAACACACAGTTGGTTGAGCCACCATGCCACTTAAATACCATGGAGAGCATGAGGCAATAGCTAAAGACAGGAAACGGAGTCTGACATAGCACCCAGGCCCTGGGGACAATCCAGCACTGCATCTGCACCACACAGCGTTGGCGAAAATACCGATGACCAGGGACCATATCCATGAACTTGAGACACATGCTGCATAGGTAATGCTGAAAACATGCACAACATGACTCGGTCACTGCACCTTGCGTGTGTGTCCAGACAAACATCACAAGCTGCCCAGACCCAGCAAGTAGAAATCTGGATTTGACATATAGGCTTTGCCCGCCCCAACCACCCCCTACACGAGGCAAATAGTTGAGACACAGGTGGCACCAACATCTCATAGTCTGGGTGATAAACACAGGGGCAGGCAAAATGCAAGATTGGACGCCAAACAGCCAAGGTGCGCCTGTACAAATAATGAGGTACCAGTGCCCATCCTCAGATGAGTATAACAAGACACACAGGCACTAGCAACTGTGAGTATGAAGAAGGACATTCAGGTCAGGCTGCACAGTGGACACCTGTACAAAATAGCACGTCTATATACATGGTGTCAGGGGACAATGGCACAGAGCACAACCTACGCTGTAGACACTGAGAGTGTCCACGTTTATGATGACACATACAACACCGATGAAAAGGTGCCCCAGGGGATAGTAGTGGCCACGCAACTCCATGCTCCTGAATGGTAATGACTGCAACCCACGCCACCATCCCTGCAGTATGCGTATCGCACACTCATGCACATCATGTCACAGGCCACTACATAGGACATGCGCACTGTAAGGCATGACACATGAGAGACCAACTCCCATGTCTGGAGTCAGCATCAGTGCCAACTGACATGGAACCCACATGCAGTGAACTTGACAGGGCACAGCCAAGGTCCCAAAACCTGTTACCCACCACCCCCACACATGATGCTACAGGCATAGTTCTCGTGGACAAAGCGCCAGCCTACATTACCTTGTGAAGGAGTGGCTACACACAGACCAGGGAACACATTGCAAGGAGGGGAAGGGTGGCAGGGGCGCAGCGCTATACTGGGGCAAAATGGATCTGCACAGCACCTTTAAACCCTGGCAGTGAATTCATGCTACTGTGCCCTTACAAATGCCGGTGACACACAACACACACATGTACCTACCCCCTTCCGGCTGCTGCTTCGCCTGTAAGCGCCGATCCAAGTCTGGAAAGACCACCGGCAGCACACGCCTGTGGAGGTGGCTCAGACGGCGGCGCCCGCGGTTCTTGTGGCTCTCAGGTGAGTCCTCCAGCAGGACCCGTGCAATCCTCCGCGTCCAGCACCGGATATCCTGCCAGCGTTTCCTCACCTGGGACAGGCTCCGCCTCCGACCATCCACACCCCTCACGGCACTGACGGCGGTCAGCCAGATCTGCTCCTTGGCAGTGGCGCCTACCTGTGAGGAAGAACAAGTGACACCACATCAATACACCAGCCACATGTCACAGAGAGACATTTGATAACAAATTAGCTGGTAACAACAAGGCATGTCATGCAGCCAACGCATTGCACCTTTGTCATAGGGACATGATCCTCTGGTGAGGGAAAAAGCAGTACGTGCCATAGTGGGTACACAGGTGGAATGATGGCAATGTCACAATCAATGATCAAGGCTCAGACTGTGCATCACACCCACCCCTCCTGTCTCAGGGCACTGCTGTTAGTGATAGGCACACACCCCTCCTGTCTCAGGGCACTGCTGTTAGTGATAGGCACACACCCCTCCTGTCTCAGGGCACTGCTGTTAGTGATAGGCACACACCCCTCCTGTCTCAGGGCACTGCTGGGAGCACTCTGTACCCACCCCTCCTGTCTCAGGGCACTGCTGGGAGCACTCTGTACCCACCCCTCCTGTCTCAGGGCACTGCTGTTAGTGATAGGCACACACCCCTCCTGTCTCAGGGCACTGCTGTTAGTGATAGGCACACACCCCTCCTGTCTCAGGGCACTGCTGTTAGTGATAGGCACACACCCCTCCTGTCTCAGGGCACTGCTGGGAGCACTCTGTACCCACCCCTCCTGTCTCAGGGCACTGCTGGGAGCACTCTGTACCCACCCCTCCTGTCTCAGGGCACTGCTGTTAGTGATAGGCACACACCCCTCCTGTCTCAGGGCACTGCTGTTAGTGATAGGCACACACCCCTCCTGTCTCAGGGCACTGCTGGGAGACATCAGGCATCCCCCCCCTGGGACCCCCCCAACAGTACATGGCATGTGTGTCACACCAGGACACAATGGCAGAAGTCACAGTCACAACATAGGGACAGTCCGTGCCAGTGGCCTATGCACTCACCTGATACCCTGGTCGCCCATACAGCATGGGGTACTGTGGGAGGATCACATCCAGCAATGCCATGTTCTCCTCCAGGGTGAATGGCTGTGACCTCTCCACAGCCCTTGACATGGTTCCAGGGAATCAGTAGCAGCAGCTGGGTCGACGAATTCAAAGATGTGCAGGCAAGTACTCCCTCATGGGACCTGGCTGCCTTATATGTGCCTTTCTGCCCTGTCTCATGCACAGGAGTACAGAGTGATTGGTCACTCACATTTGCATCCTATGTTTCCACCAATCCCTTCAAACCTAGCAGTCTGTGTGTACTCTATCGGTTTCATTCTCCTGCATGATGTCAGCTCCACAAACACATTGCAACAAAGTATTTTCATTCCAACTGACTTCTGCTGTTCACCTTCCAGAAGAAATTCGAATTTAGAACTTGGTCTCCATGACAACCAGCATGCATGTAGGCTTTAATACTTGTCCCTCATGTGTCCCCTATGTGATTCTGAGCTCCACACACAGGTACGGTGCGTTCCGGGGCCCTAGGGCACCCCAAATGCATTGCAACGGCCCGTACACGCGTGACTATGTTCACTATCAGTATGTGTGGCCTCGCGTATGCGTACTCGTAGTGGTACGGGCCGTACACACGCCTGTACGCTCCCTATCACTACGAGTACGCATACGCGAGGCCACACATACTGATAGGGAGCGTACACACGCCTGTATGCTCCCTATCACTACGAGTACGCATACGCGAGGCCACACATACTGATAGGGAGCATACAGGCGTGTGTACGCTCCCTATCAGTATGGGTGGTCTCGCGTATGCGTACTCGTAGTGATAGGGAGCGTACATGCGTGTGTACGGCCCGTACCACTACGAGTACGCATACGCGAACCACACATACTGATAGGGAGCGTACACACGCCTGTACGCTCCCTATCACTACGAGTACGCATACGCGAGACCACCCATACTGATAGGGAGCGTACATGCGTGTGTACGGCCCGTACCACTATGAGTACGCATACGCGAACCACACATACCGATAGGGTGCGTACACACGCCTGTACGCTCCCTATCAGTATGTGTGGCCTCGCGTATGCGTACTCGTAGTGATAGGGAGCATACAGGCGTGTGTACGCTCCCTATCAGTATGTGTGGCCTCGCGTATGCGTACTCGTAGTGGTACGGGCCGTACACACGCCTGTACGCTCCCTATCAGTATGGGTGGTCTCGCGTATGCGTACTCGTAGTGATAGGGAGCGTACAGGCGTGTGTACGGCCCGTACCACTACGAGTACGCATACGCGAACCACACATACTGATAGGGAGCGTACACACGCCTGTACGCTCCCTATCAGTATGTGTGGCCTCGCGTATGCGTACTCGTAGTGGTACGGGCCATACACATGCCTGTACGCTCGCTATCACGATGGGTACACATACGGCTGCACTCCCATAGTGATATGGGAACGTACACAGGCCCTCTTTGCAGCAGTACAGCGGGATTCACACATCACAGTGGTGACAGGCGGCACACAGGTAGGGATAGGGCGGACATACTTGTCCATGGATGGACATACTTGTCCATTAATTGACATTGAGGCATCGTCTGTGCATCACTACATGTGTGGGGCACAGGTGTGAAAGGCCTGTGATGTGGAACATTACTCCTGAGTCGAGAAGGCACCAGATGTATGATGAGATGTGTACAGATGTACTGTGTGATGGTGCGATGTGTGCCAGGCATGCCCTTGACTCCTTGGACATGTGTGCATGTCGTACTGCGCACTTGGGGTGAGCGTCACTGGCATGGCACGGACACCAACACACGGAAGTGTCCCCTGATGCCCGGTACAGGGGTTATGACACCTGACTTGTCACTACCCACGGTGCACAATGTGACTATGTCATGTATGTGTGGGGGCTTCACATCAGGTTGATGTTGGAGCACCCTCAAAAGCTGCAGCCGTTGCAGCAACAAACATGTGTCTGTGTGTAGATTGTCATTGCACACTGTTCCGCACACCATGCCACATGTGGTATCGGATGTGAGGTGCACATGTATGCATGGGACACGGAGTAGCGTGACAAGGACATGTCAGCATCCTCACAAGGTATGTGTGGTGAGTCATGACATGTGCACCTTCATGGCAAGGTGTGTGGGCTGGCCTAGTGTAATGTCATGTGACCTGTGGCTCCAGTGTTCCGCTACCAATCTCTGCAATCGGCATCCTACTGCTGCTGATGTGTGGGCGTATGTCACTCCTGTGTTGCGTCTGGCTGTTCACTTGCACTGGGACACAGCTATTCCCATGGCGTGGCATGGGGAGGTTCTCAATCTCCGTGTGTAGCTGGGTCTTTGAAGGAGTGTCACCTTGCATCCATACGTGTCCTGGCCATGTAGCACATACCTGACTCCCTATGTAGCATGTGTGTATTGCCAGATTAACATGTGCTCAGTACACATGAGTTGTTGTCGTAGTGCACTCACTCTTCCTTGTCACTTCAAAATTACTGCAGAGCGCCGCCTCTTGCCCGAAGAATTCCAGACTTGGCTGCCATGCAGGATAATGACAGCATCCGGCTCTACCGCTTCACCCAACCGTTGATTCTGGAGTTGACGGCGAGACTGGCACCACACCTGCAACCACTGCACAGGTATCCCACGGCACTGACACCCCAGCTAAAGGTAATGGCTGCCCTACATTTTCTTGCCACGGGTACCTTTCAAAATACCATAGCTCATGTTGGTGGCATGTCCCAGAGGACGTTCAGTGGTGTGCTGCATGATTTCTTAGAGGCCATGTTGATTCACCTGGATGACTTCATCAAGTTCCCAACCCCTGAACAGATGACTGAGGTCAAGCGTGGATTCTATGCCCTGGGAGGGATGCCCCATGTCATTGGGTCCATAGATGGGACACATGTAGCTTTGGTACCACCACACGCACGGGAGGTGGCGTACCGCAATCGGAAGCACTACCACTCCATCAATGCCCTTGTGGTGTGTCTGTCCAACATGGTGATTTCACATGTCTGTGCTCGTTTTCCAGGATCAGCACACGATGCCTACATCATGAGGCGTAGCGGGATGCCTGACATGATGATGCAGCTGCGCAACGAACGGGCAGGTGTTGTTGGTGGGTACAGTCTGTCTGTCCTGTATTCAGTATAGCCTACCAGCACGACCGCTTCACCACTTCTAACGATGACCATGTGCTTTCCATGTAGGGGACGCTGGCTATCCCAACATGCCTTGGCTGCTCACACCTCTCCGCAACCCCATCACGCCGGCCCAGCTCCGATACAACACCGCCCATGGCCGGACAAGGCGAGTGATAGAGAGGACGTTTGGCATGCTGAAGAGCCGATTCAGGTGCCTCCACAAGACCGGCGGCGCACTCCCATATGCCCCGGCGAAGGTCTGCAAGATCTTCATGGTCTGCTGCATGCTGCACAACATGGCAGTTGAAAGAGCAGTGCCACTCATCCTGAATCAACATGACGAGGACCATCCACCCGTGGAGGATGAAGGGCTTGGCAATGGGGCTAGTGATGTGGAGGATGTGGAGCCGCAAGAGGACATCCGGACTCGGCTCATACGCGACTTCTTTGCATAGTGGTGAGTACCAGTGTCTGAGTGTGCACGCATTGGTCCCCGTGTGGCATGCGTTGTGATGTGTGTCTCCACCTGCATGTATGGCACGTGAGTCAGAGGTGTGTGTGGGTGTGTCACTGGAGTGATGGTGCCAGTGATGGTTGTACTTCTGCAGTCATAATTGTGACCTAGCATGTTGTCATCCATACATGTGTCGAGTAAATGCACATGCAAGTGGCTGTGCTTTTTGTGGCTGACTTCTTGTGTGTTTCTCTTCCCCAGGTACCTGCGCATGCCGTCTGCTGGTTGCATTGTTGTGGCACTGCTATTCCTCATGGACATGACATCGTGGGCTGACTCAGCGTTACAGGCACGGACACGTTTGGAAGTCTCCATGGGGTAAGGGATGCATCTGGGGTGTATTGGGTGTGGCAGTTGTTCACGATGTGTGCACACTGCCCCTGTTGGTGTTTGGTTCCTCTGCAGCCATGTCGCATCCCCATGGGACACGACATGCAGCTGTGTACACCTGAATAGATGGTCTGCCTGGTTGACAGTCATCAGTGATGGGATAGGGGATTGTGATGATGGCATCAATGTGTGTGACACTGCCCTCGGACACATTCGGTTAGCATTGGCTTGACATGGTGTGGGACTTCGACATCCGCGGATCTATGGTGTATGGCAGGCTCTCCGTGTGCAGCTGTGGGTATTTAGCTGTTAGCCGACGCTTGTGTGCCAGTTCCATGGCGAACACGCATGTGTGCTGCTGAAGGGGGGTGCCAGTGTTGGACCCACATGTTACTCCACATGATGTGTTCATGTGTACTTCGAGTTGCCTCTGCAATCCCGAAAACATGACTAATAAAGGTGTCCCTATGCCTCCAAGGTGCCTCTTCTCAGTCAATGCTGGTGTGTTGCCATGGTGCATCCTGCTTGTCTGGCATGGTATTCCCTGATTGTGGCTATGTGTCAATGTGTCGAGTGGCAAGATGCAAGCTGTGTGTGTGGGCTGAGACTGTGTATTGGGCATGATGTCCATGACTGTGTGGGTATTGTGACATGTGCCATCCCCATGCATCCAACGTTGGCCAGGCCCCCATTCTCTGCATCCACCGGACTCAAGCTTGCAGGACATGTTTCTGCCACCTGTCTACACATACCTGGGTGCCCCCCAGGACACTGGACTGGATCCCTGACCTCTGCGCATGACTGTTGCTGTACTCAATGTGTCTGTCAGCACGGTTGTTCGGTAACCCCCTCAGCTGGTTGGGCCCATCACGGGTGTGTATGGTGCTCCATGTCTGTCTTGCCTAATACACTGTGACCCATGTGTCCTGTGCCAGACTCAGGCCCCAAGGTGTGGGTGGTTGAAGACAAAAGATGACTCAGGCATGTTTTGACTTTACAAGACACATGTTAGGTAATAATGCTACCAGCAGGCATCTACTCTTCATAGTGTGATTTATTATTGGGGGGGGGGGGGGGGGGGGGAAACAAAGTGAGTGTCTTTCCGGGAAGTTTGAATCCAAAGTCCAGTAGGGGAGTTGGTGTCCTTGCCATTGGATGTCCTCAGAGTCCATGCCACAGTCTTTGTCAACATTGGTCAGCCAGTGACCAGCAGGGCCATGTGGCAGAGAATGTCTCTTGATGCTGTGATGCTGTTGCTCCAGTGGGCCAGGTGCCAGGCCAGGTGTCCTGGGAGATGGTGATGTAGCGCCGACCCTCACGGTCCTTTCCGTGGACGACCCGGCCTCCTGCGGGGAACCTCACCAGCAGGCCGTGACGACATCTGGGATGCTCCGTCGGATGTTTCCTCCTCCTCCTCCTGATCCCTCCCTGTGGGTGGTGATGTTCTCCGCCTTCTGGCACAGGGAGGGTCGGCCATGTTGTCGGCCATCCGACGGAGTGTAGCGTGAATCCCCTGGAATGCCGTCACTTGCTCAGCCTGTCTGTCCTCCATCCTCCGTTGGTGTACCAGTAGACAGGCATGTAGCTCCGCATGTTGCTGGGCCTGCTGGGCCTTGATCCCCTCGAGGACGGACACAACCTGGGCCATGCCCGTGGTGTCCTGCCGGTATGAGTCCAGGATGTTACGGACATGGGAAAATACCGGATCCCCAGCCAACTGGTCAGGCTCGTGCCTCCGCCGTCCTCCACTCCAACCACCCCTGCCCACTTGCGCCTGGCCTGCCCTTGCGGGCACATCGGGTCTCCGGGACCCCTGAGGGGTGGCATTGGCGTTGTCGCCTGCCTCCTCCTGGGTGCCCGGGACACCGTGTCCCTCCTGGCCAGCCTGGCTGCATTGTGGTGTTGGGGCAGGGATCCTGGGTGTCTCCTGGGATGTGGCAGGAGTGGGGGTGGTGGTTGGCACAGTTGTACCTGACGCAGGTGCTGCAGGCGGTTGGACACCAGAGGGGCCAGGTCGGTCGGGGTCGTCCACAGAGTGGTGAGAGTGTTTGCTGCCGGTGGGATCGGGCTCCTGCAGATCCGGGTCCTGTGAGTGTTCCCCCCCAGTGTTGGGGGGTGCACCACGACGTTGACCTGTGTGTGAGAGAGACAATGTTAATTTTGGTCCATGCAACATCCATGTTTCATCATTTCATAAGTTGGCACATTTCCTCTTGGAATTAGGATCTGTCTTGCATTCCACTCACAGTGCACTTGTGCATGGGTGTGTCCCTTGGGCACCACTTTGGCACCTTTAACTATGTGTGGCACAGTCTTACTTGCTGCGTCAAGTGTGACTGCAGTCAGCAGTGGAGTGGGCCGGTGTTGCGAGCCATGCATTGGCGCCTTCCGTGTAGCACTGTACATGTGCACATGGAGTTGTTCCACACCCTTATGTGATGCAGGTAGCTGTCATTGTGCTCGTGCACAGGTTGTGACATGGCCCTGTGTTTTGCCATGGTGAAGAGGGGGGGTTCTGGCACGGGCCACCCTTGGCTACATGCACGCAGTCTACCTGCTGACAAGCAGACATTCCCACACACCACACGGCTGATTTGCTCTCCCTGTGTCTCCCTCCCTCTCTGTCCCCCTCTCCCTCCCTCTCTGTCCCCCTCTCCCTCCCTCTCTGTCACCCTCTCCCTCCCTCTGTGTGTCACCCTCTGTCACCTCAGCCCAGCTTCCTGGGCACACACTGTTAGCAGATCTTTGAGTGGCCCTTGGCTTGTTGATGTGAGTTTGTTTCTGATCTCCAGGCACCCATTGGGTGTGATGTGTGTCTGTGCGCTGCTGCTGTGGTGGTGTGTGCTGCCACTCTTTCACAATGTTGGCTGTTCATTAGCTGCTGTCATGTGCAAAACAGTGCCTTCACCCCCATGTGTTGATGCAAGGCGTCCGCCATTTGCTGGCAAGTCATTCCTGTGTTGGGACACACTGTTTGTCTGGCTGTGACCTAGGCCATATGGGCAGAGTGCATTGTTGTCTGCTTCGGAGTCGCACTATGTGATTTTTGGGGCCCAGCCTCCCGCCATCCGGGTTACCGTGTCATGTGTTGTTGTCTTCTGTGACTTGCCATTGTCCAGCTGGGTGCATGGGGCATGGTGGCAGCAGTGGCATGTGCGTGCTCATGGAGTGTGGTTGAGTAATGCGATGGCTTGTGGTGGTTGCGTGCCTGTTAGTGATTTTGGTTGTGGATGCCGTTCCCCCCATGTGATGTGCGTTGTTTGTGTACTCACCCGGGTCTCGGAGTCCTTCTAATCCTTCAACTGCCTCCACCGGCAGTATGGCCATCACCCTCTCCTCCCAGGGATGGTACTGTACGGGTCTGCGGTAGGGCCCTCCTCCGGTGGCGTTGGCCTGGTCGTGTTCCTCCTGCCTCTTGGCTCTGACCCTCCTCGATCGTACCACCTGTTCTGGCATTCCTGCCTGGTCCTCCTGGTGTCCGCAACAGCATTCACAGCATCGACGATGGTCTGCCACATGGCTGTTTTTGCTGCCAGGCTGGTATTTCTGACCAATGTTCCAAAGATCTGTGGCTCGACTCTGAGGATTTGATCAACAAGGACCTCCAACTCTCGGTTACTGAACTTTGGATTCTTGGTAGTGGGCATGGTGAGGGGTGTGGGTGGGGATGGTGGGGGGGGGGGTGGATGTTGGGGGGGGTGTGGATGGTTGTGTGTGTGTGTGTGTATTAATGTGATGAGGGGGTGTTTGTGAGGGTGGTTGTGTGAAGGTGTGCAAGTGTAAGGTGTGGTGTAGCTTGTTGTATGGTTCTGTGGTGTCTGGCAGCAGTGAGTCTGTTGCAAAGGCTCATGGTTTGTGTGTGTGGGCCCTTTTTATTGGTCCATGGGTGGGTGTGGCAGTGTTTGAATTTTGGGTGGGTGTGTTATAAGTAGTGGTGGTGTTTTGGCCCTCTGTTTGTCTTTGGCAGTTGCAGGTCAGTGAAGGTGTATTTGTAGTGTTTGTTGGCCATGTTTAGTGGCTTTGTGCCATTCGAATAGTGTCTTCTTGTGTTGTTTTGTTTTGTCCTGGTTGTGTACGTGCGTTTTGAGCGTGTGTACGGTGTGTAGATGGGCCATTTGGTTGTACGGTGCTGTCCTTGTGTGTGGGTTGGTACGACTCGTACATGCGGATGTGATGTTGGGGCCTGGGGTGCGCACCGTACTTAGGAGGTTGTGTTGGGGGTACGACTGGAACGTACTGGGGTGTAGGTACACGGGGGTACGACACGTACTGGGGTGGGGGTACGACTGGAACGTACTGGAGTGTAGGTACACGGGGGGTATGACACGTACTGGGGTGGGGGTGGGGCTCGAACGTACTGGGGTGTAGGTACACGGGGGTATGACACGTACTGGGGTGGGGGTGGGGCTCGAACGTACTGGGGTGTACATAGACGGTGGTAAGACACGTACTGGGGTGGGGGTACGACTGGAACGTACTGGGGTGTAGGTACACGGGGGTATGACACGTACTGGGGTGGGGGTGGGGCTCGAACGTACTGGGGTGTACATAGACGGTGGTACGACACGTACTGGGGTGGGGGTACGACTGGAACGTACTGGGGTGTAGGTACACGGGGGGTATGACACGTACTGGGGTGGGGGTGGGGCTCGAACGTACTGGGGTGTACATAGACGGTGGTACGACACGTACTGGGGTGGGGGTACGACTGTAACATACTGGGGTGTAGGTACACGGGGGGTATGACACGTACTGGGGTGGGGGTGGGGCTCGAACGTACTGGGGTGTACATAGACGGTGGTACGACACGTACTGGGGTGGGGGTACGACTGGAACGTACTGGGGTGTAGGTACACGGGGGGTATGACACGTACTGGGGTGGGGGTGGGGCTCGAACGTACTGGGGTGGTCATAGACGGTGGTACGACACGTACTGGGGTGGGGGTACGACTGGAACGTACTGGGGTGTAGGTACACGGGGGTATGACACGTACTGGGGTGGGGGTGGGGCTCGAACGTACTGGGGTGTACATAGACGGTGGTACGACACGTACTGGGGTGGGGGTACGACTGAAACGTACTGGGGTGTAGGTACACGGGGGGTATGACACGTACTGGGGTGGGGGTGGGGCTCGAACGTACTGGGGTGTAGGTACACGGGGGTATGACACGTACTGGGGTGTAGGTACACGGGGGTATGACACGTACTGGGGTGGGGATTTGATCAACAAGGACCTCCAACTCTCGGTTACTGAACTTTGGATTCTTGGTAGTGGGCATGGTGAGGGGTGTGGGTGGGGATGGTGGGGGGGGGTGTGGATGTTGGGGGGGGGTGTGGATGGTTGTGTGTGGGGTGTACATAGACGGTGGTACGACACGTACTGGGGTGGGGGTACAACTGGAACGTACTGGGGTGTAGGTACACGGGGGGTATGACACGTACTGGGGTGGGGCTCGAACGTACTGGGGTGTAGGTACACGGTGGTACGACACGTACTGGGGTGGGGGTACAACTGGAACGTACTGGGGTGTAGGTACACGGGGGGTATGACACGTACTGAGGTGGGGGTGGGGCTCGAACGTACTGGGGTGTACATAGACGGTGGTACGACACGTACTGGGGTGGGGGTACGACTTGAACGCACTGGGGTGTACCTAGACGGGTGGGGGTATACATACACGGGGGGTACGTGTCGGACGTACGGGGGCTGGGGGGAGTGTTGGGCGCGTATGCGGGCACATGTCTCCATGGTTGCTATAGGAGTTCGGTGCGGACGGTGTTTTTTCCATACGGTTGTACGCTCGGACGCACGGGATGGATCGTGATTCCTTGGTCGGACTTGGCTTTTCACGTTTGTAAGGTAAATCGTCCGAGGACGTGTCGGACACATTTTCCGACCCGAGGACGTGTGGGGAATGATTCCCAGTGCGGTTCGTATGGACTTTTTACCATGCGAATCGTGATTGCCAGTTCGTACGGCACTTGTACGATTCGTACGGTAAAAAGACCCGATACGAGTCGTACGGGGACATTTTTTACCGGATCGTGATCGGCACCATAGTGTATGGATGTGTTTTGATCATATTCAAATATGTGTTTCCACCACACTTCAGAATTACCCAAATATGTGCTTCATTTGTACTACTAATTCTGATATATTCTGAAACATCAGCACAGTAAAAAAAATTCTGTTTTGTTCTAGAAAAAAACATGGACACTCAGTAGGATTGGACAAATACGTTGATACACAGTTGGATTCATGGACAAATCAAGGGAGAGACAAGGAGCGGTTTAGATAGGTCCAGCACCCATGCTTCAAAAAAGACAGTAGGGTTTGAAGAGGAGTGCAGTTCCTCATTAAAGGGGAGAGCGCTTTTGGGTGAATCAGGCGGAGTGACCAGAGGGTTACTGAGGGAGGAGGATCCAAGTGATCAGACCTGAGTGCCCTCACACAGCCGAGAGGGTGTCATGTTTCATCATAAGTCGCTCCTCGTTGGGCCGGCGCTGCAATGCCTGGCAGGCCCTTCAATAAAGGCTCTTTAGCGGAGAACTTTTGATCTTAAGCCGTATGATGAGTGTAGGTGAGGGAGTGTATGTGTAGGGTGGTGTGCATACGACTAAAAGAGTCTAAGGGACTCTCAATTTTTTTTTATGGAGCGGTGGTTGCCTTGACACAATAAAAACAAGGGAGCTATTGTAGGTAATAATGTAGTGAGATATCTTCAGTAAGTGTTAAGTGAGGTCAACATGTTTCAAGCCTGGGTGCCTGGAGGGTCAGGGGCATTTCATCAAGACCAGGGTAACACCTACTCTACAAGGGATTGGAACCCATGGGGTACCAATGGGTTTTCCATTCAAAATAGGTTAATACTGCACTTGCTGTGGTGTAGAATGGGGGATAGATATAAAGAGTGAGGAAGACAGCCATTAGAGAATTGCTGCCAGAGGGAGTTTCCTGCAGGCTCACAGTGTATGATTAGGGCTCCTGGTTTTATGGTATTTATTTTTTCGTCATTTACGTCTGTATTTTCCATATTTATTTTTTGCTCTTTTTCCTGCATTTAACCATTTGTATGTTGTGTTTTCTTTATAAATGAAGCTGCAATGGGTATTTTACCACATTTATTTAACTGATAAATGTATATCCTAATTTAAATGTCCAAAAGGTTTCAGCAGTATACAGTGCAATTGCATTGTCTAAATACACTTGCATCGTAAAATAGCCTAAATACCTGTAGATCTGTACATATTTAGGCTTAATTAGGAAACCTATTGACTTTTTTCATCTCCCCTCCCTCTCAATCTTTACACCTACCGACCGGGCACTGATGATTGACAATAGAAAAAATCATCCAACGAAAGCCTATTTTCTGTTTTTAAAAATAAATACAGACAGGAAAATAAATTGTTATATGTCTGTATTTATCTGTAAAAATCAGTAAAAACGGAAAACTGTGAGCCCTATGTATGATATAAGGAGCATTACCATATACAGTGCTAGCATCTAGCTGCCCATTGGTACAGCATGGGCCAGGAAAAGGCTGTTTGCGCTCAATGAAGGCATACAGAGTTATGACATCCACATATATAATCATGACATACATATATATATATATATATATATATATATATATATATATATATATATATATATATATATATATATATATATATATAAAATACACAACTCTTCATCAGTGACACAAATACATGTGTGAAGAGGTTAAAAAGGACAAATTTCAGCAGTAGAGTGAAGTGACCATTCCACTTGTACTGCTAATGTGACCGATCACCCAGTTATTTTAAAGGTGTAGAACTAGGTAATATTTACAAAGAAGGATAGGCTTACCCAAGAGTTGAGTCAGTGATACCCCTAAGGTAAGGCAGAGGACCGCGACTTGCTGTGGGGAGAAAAACTGGTACATAAGGTATGTACCTGTAAGTAATGTGCAAGGCCTCATGTGGAAACCAAGGTTGTGGGTGAAGTACAAAAGAAATGCGGTCAATTACTCACATGGTCCTCACGGTATATTAGCCGGGACCTACCTCTCTCTGCCGACCTACAGGTATGGAATGGAGAGCAGGTCACGCTTAAGAAGGAGGCGTGTAGCAAAATAAATTGGAAACCAGTGAAGCTCGCCGGCCACCGGTGGGAGTAATTAAGGACAACTGAGAGATATCAGGATAGCTGAGCGGGCGTGTAAAGAAGAGCAGTTGTGGTGAGTCACAGGCACGCTGATCGCTGAAAGCTGCTCGTCCTGTATTATAATCGTTGTGCTGGCCATATTGGAACGGTGGCAGGATGAAATGGGGTCAATGAAAACCATACTCATTGTGTGTTGATCAAGAAAGAAAGGACTCAGGCCAGCAAAGCAATTACAATAAGACCGAACGCTTAACATGTGCACTGTTGGGCAAAAGATGCGTATAGGAGTCGAACTGCTCAACGTGCGTTGTATAAAGTGCATAGCATGTAAGAAACGAGGGAGAGTCTTGCATGGCCTCTTGTAATACAGATACAAAGGCTAGACTCATGAGAAGCGGGTATGTTGGCATTGTGCGGGTTGGTATCTGTGGTGATGTATAGGCTTTCAAAGTCAGCCACATACAGACAAGTCAAATTGGGAGCGAAGGTGCTTCCTGTTGAAGTCCCCTGTATTTTGTGGGACAGCTGCTCCTGGAATTGAAAAAAGTTATCTTTTAATGCGATAGTAGAGCATTCAATAATGAAGCTCACCGGTGTGTTGGATGTCCATGTCTTTGCCAGTAGGCATGCCTTGATGACCGTGATGGTCTCATCTTGTGGAATGTTGGTGTACAAAGCTTCCACATCAAGGATAATCAAGAGGTTGATTTCATCTAAACCATTTTCTACTTCAATGAGGTTTAATATCTCTCGTATCCTTGGGAAAGGAGGGAAACTTGCTGAGGGGTTCCAGTAGGAACCTATGCCGGAAACAATAGGTCTGCCTGGTGGAGCAATAATCCTTTTTATGGATCTTTGACAGAATGTCGAGCCGGAATATCTTAGGAGAAGGGTTGATCAAGAATTACGTGTCATTTTTGGAGATCCATCCATGTGATTCTGTTGAAGTGATCATGGTGTTGATTATCGTTATGAGCTTCGCAGTGGGGTTGCTGTCTATCTGAAGTTATTATCTCGCACCAACCAGTTGACATAGACATTCAAATTTGTAATCTGTGGTGTCGAGGATCACGATGGCACCGCCCTTGTCTGCTGGCTTTATGGTAATTGAGGTATCTTTGGAAAGTGTCATTACCGCCATCTGTTCCTTGGTGGTCATATTGTTAATAGGTATGCGGTCAACTTGAAAGATCGTATGACCACCTACCACACAGCCTAAAGCAAATAAACCCAGCAAATAGCAAGCAGAAAATGTGAGTTACAAACCGCAAAGCCAATGGTAAGCAACGGGCAGAATACATTCCTAGGTCAGATTTCTGAATGTCCCCAAGATGTCTTTAGCAAGCGATACAGCAGGGCTGTCTGGTAGGATTCAACTTAACCCCTTCAGCGCTGCGCGGATTTCCGCGCAGTGCTGAAGGTTCTGAGCGTGGGCGGGGCCATGACGGAACGGTTCCGTCATAAGCACAGCCCAACCGACGTGCATGACGGAACCGTCCCGTCATAAGCGTCGAAGGGGTTAAAAAGTAGCTCCCTGAGTGTAAACAGTGGAGGAATACAAGATATCCAGTCAAAAGAATAGTAAAGAAGCTATGCTCCAGTGAATAGACAAAACACAAGAAGAGGAAGGAAAGCCATCTAATAAGAAGCAATCAAATTATATTGACAAGATATTCGACCACTGATAAGTAATAGGATGACCCAAAGCCCAGTGTAATTATAGGCATTGTAAATATTAGACCTTTCAACATTTGCAGGCAAGAAATACAATTCAGGAAATTCTATAGACAAAGAGGTGGGGCAGACTTGGCTTGGCACAGAAGAATGACTCTAGTAACAGAGCTCTCAGCATAGTTTCTGCTTTCATTACATATGGAAAACGAATGCTAAATTTGTCAGTTCATTTTGTTTGGCATATTTTGTGTTTCCTGTAGGTTTGCTAATCTTTTTGTACAATACTTGTCTTGGCTGCATGAGCAAACCAATGCACAGAGCCAAAACCATTTGAGAAATGTAAACCATCCTCCCCCCCCCATAAGGGCCCTCTCTAGATCTGCCGTGAGTTACCCTCAGCCGCCTTTCAGCACAGACAGTGAGGCAAAGACTGGGTCATTGAGGATGTCATTGAACTGAGCCCCGTTCTAGCACTCTTAGCTAAACTCCTACAATAGTGCAAGTCTGGAGTGAGGGTGTATTGCACAGAACCTTTGTTATTAAAGCTATCCATGCACAATTGGCTAATAAGCTCATGAGTGAGTGCAAAAGTGAGGGAGGCGGAGAGAAAGCATGCCAGTAGTGTCAATTGTCTGCTAACCCTCACTCTCTTACAATTGGAACATGTATTTTACTTACAAAAACATGTGGCTATGCTGGGTTTAACATCCAAAAATCATGACTGTCCCAGAAGATCTGGAACATCTGGTCCCACGAAGCAAACAGCGCTGCTAATCTGAGCAGATTCATTGGAAAGGCCAGGTGTACCTGATCTGAGGAGACAAAGTGCTAGATAGGGATTGCAAACTGCATGGTAAAGGGAATGGCAGTAAGTGCAGAAGGGATTTGAAACTATGCAGGCTATGGGCAGTTGTGAAAACGAATGCAGGCATGTCACCCATCACTTTCCTGCAGATGTAAATAGGAACTACTGAGTGAAGGACCTCAAATGTGGATTGTTGTTGGTGGCTGGTATGAAGGACGCATGTATGAATACCAGTGACACAAGGCAACATTTATTTGTCCTTAGGTTACTTGAGTATGTGTTTTGATGTGAGAGGAATCCAGTGGACAGCAATTAAACAGCTTAATTTACAGAAATAACGATTTAGTAGTAGAGTGGTAGTAGGAAGTAATGGGCAGGGTCAATCAGTATGCTTGCGTACACTGTCAGTAGGTGGGAACAATTAATCCAGGAGAAAACTAGATATCCACTTACCAGTCTCCATGGTTTTCTAAAAAAAATATATATATGTATGTGTGTGTATATATATATATATATATATATATATATATATATATATATATATATATATATATATATATATATATATATATATATATATATATATATATATATATATATATATATATATATATATAGAGAGAGAGAGAGAGAGAGAGAGAGAGTGGATATGAAAGGAAATGGATTAAGAAATCTATAGATTATACCAAGCTGCTTGCTAGTCACCATTTTGTTTTTACAAAGCAGCAATGCAAAAAAACGAAATGACACTAGCATAAAACCATCTGTGAATGAATCAACTGCCCTCCTCCTGCCTTTTTCCTTCTTTTGGTAGTCCAAAGCTGACCCCCTCCCCCCCCTCCTCCCCCCCAAATGTGCAGTGGGCATATTGGTTTCTTCTCAGGCCCAGTCCCACAATTTAGCACACTTCTTTAGTTCTAAAGTTATCAAAATGTTGATCATGATTTGAAGTGATTGTCAACGTATGTCTGATCCAAAGGTGTTGCTATGCTTTCCAAATAACCATTTTTACCCACAGATGATGTTGAGCTTAGAAGGAATGGAGATGAAGGATACTGGGGTGGTAATGCCTCTGCATAATGTACTGTCTGGTGCCTTGCCCTGTGTGACTGAACAGCATGTACCTGCGATCCTGGGTTTTGATTTTTTGATCACGTCATACACTAATCTTATGTGCGTTTGTTGACCTAGGCAATGTCTTTGATGAAGAGAGGTGGTTTTGGACCTTCTTCTGAACCTGGAGGGTTGCACTAAGTGTAATCGAATAGTGACAGAGGACTACCATTCCTGTCACAGGTTTCATGTGTGGATCAAGGTGGTAGCAGCATGCGGTCGACGTCAAAGCTGGGGAACCGGGTTCGAGTCTCGGCAACGACGCTCAACATCCTGTGATTCTGAGCAAATCACTTAATCTCCCGTGCCTAACAGAAATGAATGTGTCCTCATGTAACAAAACTGGTGCTATGTAAAGCACTCTGATACCCGATATCTTCGGGTCTAGTTCGCGCTATATAAAACAAAACAAAAACAATGTTTAGTGAATTATAGTGACAGGTCTTTTCACCTGTGAGGCGTGAATGCAGTCTTTCAGGCCCACTCATATAAAGTTCTGCTTCTCATAATGAAGCCAGTTTCCTGAACATGACATCCTGTGCGTTTTGCTAGTGCTTATGTGCATGGATTGCTCGTGTGCTGGGCACGAGTAATATAAGCCTGCAGGTTCCATTTTAAAAGCCCACAGCAGGAAGAGAGGTTGCTCTACCCAGAGAGCATATGTGTATTGTTGGCCTCTATTAGGTGAGAGGGGACAACACCAGATGCGATAATGAGGAAAGATGTGTTAGGCTTTCCTTAGAGGTGGTAGGATCCTTTCTGATACATTTGACTGTAAATGCATCTGACTACAGCTGCTGGTATGTAGTTGGCAGTGGATTCAGAGTGAGGCCTGCAGTATCTGTTGCTTGGGATAGAAGTCCTTTGAAGGGGCACAGACTTTTGTCCCTCTGTCTGATCTCTGGTAGGAGGGGTCATAAATACCTGGGTGCAGCCAGCACACACCTCTTTGTACTTCTCGGGTGGGCATTTCACCTGGAGACTTTCCTGCTTGGCAGAGCATCTTTGCAGATAAAGTCCAGGCCTAGAAGGTGGACTGGCCAGAACACAGGAAAGAAGAAGGTTCAGAGAACGCCAGACCTAGAATTCAAATCCTCCATTTGCAAGTTCAATATAAAAATGGGAACCACATACCCACCGGTGTTCGTTGTTGTGGTCTCTTCTACCAAGGAGCGGGTATTCTGCAGAGTGCTCTGTTACTACTAAGCGACAAAACCTTGGTGTTGCACTGACAGCCAACTCCCCAGAGACAACGGAACATCGGCTGCAGTCCATTCTGAAGAGGAATCACTGAACTGTCCTGGGTGACAAGCAATGTTCCCTCTAATTGTTTTCCTCTGTGTGCAGCAGTGGAGGGTCTCTGTGCTCTGCAACCATGGCTATGCGTGCCAGTAACCAGACCGCGCGCTTGTGCAGCGCCAAATGTCACTCCAAACGTTTACTTAAAAAAGTGAAAAGATGGTGCATTTTCACACATACAGGGCCATGTTAAGGGTCGTAAGGCCGCTTTGCAAATTGGATAAACATGCCATGACATGAATTGGTTACACAGGCAAGTACACTTCAGGTTTAGAAACGCACAAGACTCCAACGGTGGTACCATCATAAGACTTTACTAAATATTCTTAACTGGAGCACTGTTCATTGGGTGGGGAAATGTAGAGAGCCTATGCAATATCACATATACAAAATAAGTTACAACATTACATAACATATTTACAATTTGATGTGAAAGCTACTGAGTAATGTTGGGCTATCCCGCCAGAGATAGTTTGTAAAAGTCTGACATCCAGGCAAAAATGGACTGTGGGAGAGGGCCGTTCAGACACGTCAAACGGCATCACTAGATGGGTGACATGGTAGCTTCTCACAGCGATCCTTGCCATTTTTCCAGTGCTGATAAACTCTATGGAGGTCAACTTTCCCATTGAGGAGGTAGGCCTTTATCTTCATCAGCATTTCCAAATGCTTCTGCTCTAGTCTATTTCTCAATTTACTCTTGATAGTAGTCATGAGGCTGAATCTTCATTCGCTATCTGCACTAGATGCTTGAAATGTTGCGCAGACATCAACAAGCTGAGACACCACACTATACTGAGCAGCATTGCGTACAGTGAAATTCACCATGTCTGGAAAGGTGGTAAATAACCCACCCTTTACATGTTCTGCCACAACATATTTATAGTCTCTGTATTGTCGAACAACATCTTCTGGTGTTTCACAATCGCCCAGGACCAAGACATTTTTAAACTTTTCAACAAGTCTTTGTACATTCTCAGTCCCAAAATCTAAATGTGATTGTGTTGATATTTCCTGGAATTCAAAATGTGCCCATTCTTTTAGTTCATCTTCAGGGAACCTTTTTTGCATGTGCTCACAAAGAAGGGAAACAAAAGACAAAATAGGCCCACTGTCAAACTCTTACCTTTCATTGTACAAAACCATCAGATCTCATACATTGCTGCTCCAAAAGACAGTGTCCCCCAAATACTGTTCCTTAATTTGGCCAATCCTTGCTCTTGCATACTGTATAGCTTCAACAGTAGTCAAAGAACTTTTTCGGAATAGTTTGCACAAAGTTGGAAATTCACCCAGAATGTCATTAAGTACTGCAAGGGAAATATGGTAGTTGGAGTCTGATAGCTTTTTGAAACAATATTTAGCAACTGGATCATTCTACTCAACTTTCTCATGCTCAAAGTACTTAAGAACAGCCTCGTAATTACGAATTAGTGCACCAACAGCAAAATGCCTTGAAAGCCACCAGACTTCATTCTGTGGTCGAAAAGAGACCACTTCACATTCAGTGACCGATGCAATTTCATCCAGCTTGGAGGAGATCTTTAGAACGCAGTGTAGACAGTCCTCAATAATGTCTCCAATGCAACAAGGGGAACCCCTGTAGGAAGGATGCAGGTAGAGATTCAGGGGAAGATGCAGAATAAATACGAAAAAAGGGGGATATCTCTACCTATAGATTTCGAAACGTACAAAGTATCGTTTTTTGGTATATCACAACTTGGACTAAGACAGCAGAGAAAAATACAGACAATTAAGTTCAAAACATAAACAAGAATCAAATTTATAAGAGTTTTATTTTTAAATTAGATTAATTTTGGAGGGATAAATTCAGTACATTTGCTGATTTGCTATAAATGCAGAGTAACCTTTCAAATAAAAATAAACATACTAATCATGGTCCCAGACGTGCTCAATCACACACAAACTTACACATTCATACCGAAATCATTCAACACCATAGACATTACATTCACACATTCACAATTGCAAGATGTAATAAATTAAAAAAAAAAAAATATGTAAACAAAAATCGATATGGACACAGAATCATATGAATATTCAATATTATGTCAAGTGACACGTGTTCAAAATAGAGGAATTAGGGCTTGAGTGGGCCACATGTAGGCGCCGACGCGCGTTTCGGTGAATGCACCGAAATGTTGGTGCCACCTTCCTCAGGGCAAACAGAAATCAAAAGTCTTAGAATGGGTTAAAGCTGGGACCTATCAAAGAAAATAACAATATATTGAGATAACAGATCAACATGCAATATTGATAACATCGTTCATTTAAATCAATGAGCATTTCATACAGAAGTCATTAGTCACAAGTGTTGAACAAAGCACCAAAATATGGCTAGGAATGTTTTTCTCTACATAAAGATAAGTTAAAATGCGGCTAACACTGGACATTCCCAAAAAGCCACCGTGATTCAAGAGGGAAAAACATATGCAAGAATTGAAATAGAAAGAATTAATTAAATAGGGAGATATGTACATAATAAGAGCAACTTCTTTCTTAATTTTTATCTTTTTTCTACAGTACAAAGGTGGCACGTGGTCAAAAGGAAATTATTTTTATCCCAGGGAATGGCAAAGAGGAAAGGGGGAGGGAAGGTAGAGGGGGTAGGGGGAAGAGGGGGAAGGGGGAAAGGCAAAAAATAATTGGCGCTCACCTGTGAAGTCACATAGAAGGTATGAGCAAGATAGCTCAGGTTAAAAAGCGATCAATCGATGCATTTGCTTGAAATAAATCTGCCAAAACACAGAACAAGGCACAGTAGGGCGGCCTATTCAACGGAGTTCCTCAAATACTAAAATAGATGCTTTGATCTTATTTTGCCATAGAAAACAGTTCAAGAAATGTGTGCCTTCGACCAAAGCATTATTCAAGCACTCACAATACTTCAGAAAAAGTCTCTAGATCAGAACACCACACCCCAGATGCAGCATCCAGAAATAGAAACAGTCTGCAGGTTTGGGTCAAAAACTGAAAACACCACTCCAAATGTGGACTCCTAAAGTAGTCAAATATACCACGTGAGGCATCTACAACAGGTCACAATACTGCAGACATGGCACCATTTCACAGTTGGAGAGAAACCCACACGCACATGAACACCTTCCACAGCTGGCCACAAACTCCAGTTCACAAGCTCGGGCTCAGAGCAGTTACAGAGAAACACACCTGCACACGAATACCTGTCCACAGCTGGCCACAAACTCCAGTCTACAGCTCAGGCTCATGAGCACAGTTTCATAGCTGGAGAGAAACACACCTGCACACATACACCTGTTCACAACTTTCCACAAACTCCTGGCAACAACCTTAGGCTCATGAACACCATTTCACGGCTTGAGAGAAACACACCTGTACACAAAAACTGAAAACACCACTCCAAATGTGGACTCCTAAAGTAGTCAAATATACCACGTGAGGCATCTACAACAGGTCACAATACTGCAGACATGGCACCATTTCACAGTTGGAGAGAAACCCACACGCACATGAACACCTGGCCACAGCTGGCCATAAACTCTAATTCCAAACCTCGGGCCCATGAACACTGTTTCACAGCTGAAGAGAAAAACACCTGCCCACCGCTGGCCAAAAACTCCAGGCCACAACCTTGGGCTCATGAATACCATTTCACAGCTGGAGAGAAACACACTCGCACATGAACACCTGGCCACAAACTCCAGGCCACAACCACCGGCTCATGAATACCGTTTCACAGCTGGAGAGAAACACCTGCATATGAATATCCGGCCGCAGATGTCACAAACCTCCAGGTCACAACCTCGGGCTGATGAACACTGTCTCACAGCTGGAGAGAAAATAACCCACACATGAACACCTGCCCACAGCTGGGCCCATAAAGTAGTCCACAGCTGACCCTCACAAACCACCATTTCTATTAATGGCCTTCACAGAGCTTCTCAGATATAGCAAGCGCAATGATGCAACAGTAACATCGGTTAGAGCCACACAAATAACATCATTTTCAAAGTTGTAAAGCCTTGAAAGGTCATACGTCACACAGTTTGAATTAGCCCTTTTGTGGGGAAATTTCCCTCAGAACATTTGATCTGAAACCACAGCTAACACCTGAATGTGTGAGAAAGGAGCAGAGAACAAGAGACTGATAGGCTGTAAGAGAGAGCGGTGCCGAAGGGGTGTGTGGACACCTACAACACACGGGGATGACAATTGTAAAGTATTTAAACTTAACCTGACAAATAACGCTTTAGAATTTAATGCATAAAGCATGGGGCCCACGTCTGGGCATACCTATCCCACTTAGGGTGACAAATACAAAAAGAACAATTGATGGGCGATTTGTTTTGGGGGTATCACCCCTAAATAGCCAGGCTAGCTTGAGTCCAGTGGCATGGTGAGCATGGCAACCAGGCGGCCAGAGCACAGTGCAAATCAGACCCTGTACATATTCATCACCTTAATGTTCATAGGGCCATGACGTGGATACCCCCTCTTAATAGCCCAAACTACCCTGCTTGACCTACCAAGTACCCTGTTTAACAAACTCATTGATCACTCTGAACTCAACCCCTTCTCTGAATACCCCACCACCGTCATATATTGTACTAATGTTCGCTCCCCCCTTTATCTTAGCCCTGTAAACAAACCCTGTTTTCATGCTTCCTGCCCTACATTGTATAACTTTTCTCTCCCTATATTGTATGACTCTTTGCTGTGCCTACTGAAAATGAGGTAAACGATGCACATGTCATTCTTGTAAAGCCGTACCCTGTGGTTATAGCTCTTGTAATCAATCTTTATGTAATTCTTGTAAAGTTCTCAGATGCCCTTGGGTCTAGTTCGTGCTACAAAAAAACTCAAATAAATAAAAGCTATAACTGTCTCCCCTAAACCCCAAATCATCACGTCCATTTGCAAGTCTTGACACTCCCTACCTACCTCAAACCATCACCTTAATTTGCAAGTTTGGACATCCCCTCTAACTAGCTCAAACCATCACCTTCACTTGCAAGTCTGCACACCCCCTCTGCCTAGTTCATGGGTACTCACAAACTTTCTCTCGGGGGCCAAATTTACAGTTTGGTTTATGGCCGAGGGCCGCACCGGTGGGGGCGGGGGCAGTGGGGAGGGGGGTGGGGCTAGAGCAAAAAAAAACTATGCTCTCTCTCTCTCTCGCTCTGCTTCAGAGCGAGTACGAGCTTAGTGAAAGGGAGTTCTTCCGCTATGCCCAGGTTCGGCACGCCCTACTCTCGGTCTTTGGGGAGGGGACCACGGTCCCTGTTTCTTCGCCTCTCGAGGACCGTATACTCGACGGACACGTCCCCGACAGTACTATCTCCCTGATTTATAAAAAACGAATAAATAATCGGGCTGATCTCTTGGTGCGTCTTCGGGAGGCATGGACGGGAGATGGGGTGGAGTTGGACGACGAGGACTGGCAGTCTGCGCTGTCATCCCCTAAGGAGGTTGCCATCCCGGCCCGTCTCCGTCTGGTCCAGCTTAAGATTCTCCATCGTGTCTATGTGACGGGACCCCGTTTGGTCTCGATGGGGTTTTCTGACGACGGGCTCCGTAAGCGTGGCTGCGGGCTCAGTGCCACCTTTCTCCACATCCTCTGGGAGTGCCGCGAGGTGGCGGAATATTGGCGCCAGGTGCATGATGTTATAAAACGAGTCACTGGGGTCGCTCTGCTGCCGGAGGTGCGCCGATGTGTTCTGAATGTGTGGGAGCCCAATGACTATAATGCGGCCCAGGCTCGGTGGGCGGCCCTTGGGAACATGATCGCAAAGAGAGATATTGCACAGCTTTGGGGTTCCCAACGGCCTCCCACCGTGTCCGTATGGAAGGAGAACATGGACTGGTGCATGTTCAGGGAGAAGACGGTGTATGTGGCTCGTGGTAAACCGGGGGCGTGGGGTAGAATCTGGGGTCAGTGGAATGTGTATCGAGGGACTATCTGTTCTCCCCCCCTGGTGGATACGTCTGAGGTTGCCTTGTCCCCCTGATCCTTGAGGGTTCCTTGCTTACTTTGTTCATCTGAGTATAGATTTGGTTTTCCCGTGGCCCCCCCTCCCTCTCAGACCCCCCTTTTATTGACCACCCTAGGGTGGTCCTATGTGGAGTTCCTCTGCTGTGGTTAGACGCCCTTTCAATGTTTTTCGCCTTGCTTTTTATTTTTCTTTACTTTGGTTGATAGTTATGTAAAAAGGGTGTATCCTGACTTCCCTTATGTGCAGCCTGATCTCCTGTCATTTAGCGGAGCCCCTGCGGGCCAGTCATTGTTTTTGAACTGCTTGATCATTTCTGCATACTAGCGGCCGGCCCAGGAGGTTGTAGGCCCGTGCTTGTACCCTTTTTCTCTGCACAATAAAATTAAAAAAAAAAAAAAAAAAAAAATCTAGCAGGTGCTTTTTAGAATATTGTGCAGCAAAAAATGCACTTCTTGATATTGTGTGTCCATTATTGTCCCTTTGCAAGTTATTATGGCATATATATGTGTCATAAAATAAAATATCTGAATTTGATAATATTTTATGTTAAATTTTATTTTATACAGTGCTTCTTCCATTCAAAGCTCTATAATTTATTCACCTCGGAAGGAAGCATGGTTGAATCTAACTTGCAGGGATTCAAGGTCTTAACGTTCAAATCACTGCAATTATCAGCAGCAATCATTTTATTGTCTGAGTTATCTTCACTGGTATATAAGAAGCAAATCTGATCTTATTTTATGTTCTTGAAGACAACACTTATATTTAATGTGGGAGCCATCACGGGTCAGAATATTTCCAACATGTGCATGATGCACAAATATTCCAGTGTGCTTCTCAAATATTGTGAAATGCTGCAAAAACATAATACTCAATGTGCCAAAATGCCTGTCATTGCAGTTGTTCAGTTAAGAAACTGATGCTCGGGGTGTGGCTTTGGCGCCGCCTAAGATGGCCGCCTGATGGTAAAGATCCGTCGCACTCCGGATCCTTTAAGGTGTTTTCGGCTCCCTCCTGGTCTGATGTTGGAGGAATTCTTTGCTGCAGGACGGCAGAAGGTAGCGTGAAGCTAATGCACTCTTTTTTTCAATTATCTGGGGTTCACTGACAAAATATCGATGTAAAAAATATAGAAGTAAAAAATATCGATGAAAAATATAGATGCAATCATATCGACTCCCTATACTTAAACAGGTAAGTACAAAAATATTGCGAAAAAATATATTGATGTAAAAAAATATCGTTGTACAAAATATTGAATGATATATATATATATATATATATATCAAAATCCAATTTCGCCGATAAATGCACACTCGGAGTCACGGGTATTTACAAATCTGGCAGCAGTTTATTCTTCGTTACGCGTTTCAACACAAAAAGTGTCACGAATTACCAAACGTTTTTCATTAGTTTAAATAAAGTTCATTGACGTGATTTCACTCACACAAAGTAACAACAGAAATAGGACTATATCTCTAGCTTGTCTATTCAGATGTTGTATAGTGCGGCAGACATATTGGAAAATGCAAACCTGCTGTGTCCTTATACATCATGACCTGCTTACATTGTTAAGATTATACATGTATTTTTTGTCCAAGGCAACGTAATACTATAAAACCTTTTATGGTAATTAAATGTCATATTACTAATGATAGTTCTCGTTATTAGTATTATTAAGTAATAAGACATTAGACAAGTGTCTATACTAATCGCCTAACAAGACGGCTATCTGTCGCATCTTTTTACTAGGTGCAACACAACCCATGATTGTAATGGTAGTCCAAATCATTATAAGTTACATTTGTAATTTGAGTGCGATTTAACCATCTATTCGTTGGCAGATTGCAAGAACATCAATATTGTGTATCTACGCTCTAGTGGCTTACATATACACATATATACGTTGTTAATGGAACATTCATTTTTGTCGGTCTAGTGCCTATAGAGGTCTGTATATTATTACTTCGCGCTGGTTTTGCTTATAGTCAATGTTGTTTGCAGCATCTTTCTAGACAAAGATCATTTCATAAATAAGTGAAATCACCGAACCTTGTGATATAATTACATACATATAACTGAAATCAAAAAATTCAAACACCAATAGAAATTCCAATATAAAACTCTCTTATCTGTGTTTGAGTGCAGTCCCGAGCCCGGGGAAGAAAAGGTTAGGGAACCCGTGAGACAGTCATGCTTAGAGTGGGCCCCTTCCTTTCCTCCTGTAAAAACACAGAATAAGAGATGTACAGCCATTAGATTCTCCAAGAGAAGACAAATACTCTATAACCAAGCAATATATTTGAAGATTAATATATTCATACAGTTACTCTATTCAAAATTCAACAATAGCTCCATTTATACTTGTGATAGTTCTCATTCAATATGCAAATGTGAGGCCAGTTCCTCGTCAAGGTTATGCCCTCCCGGGAATCTTGTTTCCAGTTCTAAAATCCATTTAGATTCCCGTTGTCTTAGTCTAAGGTCTCTATTGCCACCTCTTGGACCCAGGACTATTTGTTCAATAGCAAAGTATCGCAACAGGGAATTATTGGATTGGTGGAATTCCAGGAAATGCCTTGCAATGGGGTACTGTACATTTATGTTAGTAATAGCTCTGAGATGTTCCATTACTCTTTTCTTTACCATACAAGTGGTACTACCCACGTATCTACGTTTGCAAGGACATTCCAATATGTATATTATAAAATTGCTGCTGCAAGTCAGGAATTGGTTAATTCTCCATTTTTTATCTCTTCCTGGGATGCTAAATTCTTTTACAGAGTAGCTGAATTTGCATGCTCTGCAGTGCCCACAGGGAAAGAACCCCTTTAGGTCATGAAAGTTTGGGTTCTTTGGTTCAGTGATATCTCCTCTTACTAAGATATCCTTCAGGCTTTTGCCTCTCTTATAGGTGATCTGGGGTCTTTCTCCCATTTCCTTCCCTATGATAGCATCGGTTTGGAGAATCTTCCAATTCTCAGTAAGCATTTTGTTTATTTTTGATGATCTATTGTTGTAAGTGGTTATCAGTCTAATGCCACTATCTACATCTTCCTGGTCTTTTTGTCCCTGTTGTAAAGCCTTTGCTCTAGTGACACTGTTAATTTTCATCACTGCCTTATTTAGAACCCATTCTGGATATCCTCTTTGGCGGAACCTAACAAGCATGTTGTTTTGTTCATCCAAGAATTTTTCATCTGTGTTGCAGTTCCTTCTTGCCCTTAGTAGTTCTCCATACGGAATACTCCATTTCAATGGTTCAGGATGGCCACTAAGGGCATGAAGTAAGCTGTTCCCAGCTGTACTTTTTCTATACAGACTTGTGGTGAGTTTCCCATCTAGGACTTCTATACATGTGTCTAGGAACTCTACTTTCCTCTTACTAATACTTGATGTAAGTTTGATATTGTATGGATTGTTATTGAGTTCGTTAATGAACTCAATTGCCTCCTCTTTCGGGCCATTCCACACAATAAACAGGTCATCAATATACCTGAGCCATACGATCACTGAATCGAAATATTTGGCCAGGGTCGGGTTTAGGCGATTTTCCTCCTCCCATTTGCCCAAAAAGAGGTTAGCAAATCCAGGTGCGAAGCACGTTCCCATCGCCGTGCCTCGCACCTGCCTGTAGAGTACCCCATCAAACATAAAGATGTTGTTTTTTAGACATAATAACATCATGTCGGCTAGCATGCGTGTATGTTCAAGATACATAATGTCTCTCGAACCTAAAAAGTGCATGCATGCTTCAACTCCCTGGACGTGATCAATTATAGTATATAATGAATTAACGTCCAGGGTAATGAGATGGTAATTTTCGTCCCAGATGAGACCTTCTAATTTATTCAAAAAATCCTTGGTGTCTTTGACAAAAGAGGGTAAATTAATGACATGATCTTTAAGAAACTGATCCACGTATTTAGACACGTTCTCATTCACATTGCCGATTGAAGACACAATCGGTCTCCCTGGTGGAATAGTGGGGTGTTTATGAAGTTTGGGGAGAAGGTATAGAATAGGTAACTTCGGGAAGTCACGTTTTAAGAAACAGTACTCATGCCATGTGATGATACCAAGTTCCTGCCATTCTGATAGTTTTTGCCATGTTGTAACTATACTGGTGTTGTATGCTGTCGTGTCACATATACAGTAATATTCGTTGTTACTAAGTTGTTCTTTAGCTTCCTTGATATACATCTCTTTACCCCAGAGAACAATGTTCCCACCTTTATCTGATGGTCGTACAACTAAGCTGTTATCTTTCGATAATGCTAGAATGAATTCATACTGTTTATATGATAGATTTTGTCTTTTCATGGAGTTGTCAAAGTTATGCTTATATTTTACAAGTTCTTTAGTCACAACATCATGAAATGTATCAATTGCACCATGAGGTAAGTTTGGATAGAATACTGAACGAGGTCTAAATCGAGTACATGCTGCCTTATTAGTTGTTACATCCTCTGCATCACTAGAATAAGGTGCTCCTAGATCAATTATCGTGTGCAGGGTATCGAAATCTCCTACCATCAATCTTGGTTGAGTGGAGATATCATATACTTGAGCCAGATTATCTTGTCCTATGTTATTGTTCAATATATGCCACTTTTTTAATTTCACTTTTCTGACAAATTTAAAAATGTCAATACGAGTATTGGCATAGTTGAAAAGTTCCGTAGGACAGAATGTTAGCCCAAGACATAGTGTAGATTTTTCAGTATAGGATAATGTGCGGGCAGAGAGATTCACTATGGTTTTGTTTACCATTTGGGCATCCATTACTGTGTTGATTTCGAGCCTCTTTGTCTTGTTCCCATGGGCTCCATTCTTCTTTCTGTGTTTCCGCTTGAGGCGCCTCTGCTTGCTGCGCCCCTGCCTCTGCCTCTTCCTCTTCCTCTGCCTCTTCCCCGTCCTCTCTGTGGTGGAGTAGGCATTGCTGTTGTCTTCCCCGATTAACGACTCCTCTTCATTATCCTGAACTCGTCTAAAAAAGTCGCTTGATGTGTTATGACTTCTGTATCCGAAAGGGAACTCGCTGTATGTATTGATACATCCGTATCAGAATCACTTACATCAGGATGGGTTGTCACATTTTCCTCCGTAGTCGTTGGCTCTTCAATTATTACATTTTGATTATATAGGTGGTCATACTTATGACTATAAGTTAGAATTCGTCCTGTTTCATAGTCGACACAGTCTCTGTGTAGTTTCCTCTGTTTCCTTTGCTTGATGTCGTCTTCGTACTTAGTAAGTCTTCCTTTGAGTTCATCTTTGAATTTCTGAATAACTGGTTGATCTGCAAATTTTTTGAAGTTCTCTTCGATTTCCGATATTTCTCTGATGATTTTATCCCGATCCTCCCAGGCATATTTAATCAATATTGTCATCATGTTTTTAGAACTTGCAGCAGAGTTGTTCGCCCATTCATCAAGCATTTGTGGATTCGGGGATTCATGTGAGGGCGTGATGTATATTCTTAGGCCTCTCGGTATCATTTGCTTTTCCACATAGTCTTGGAGGGATGTTGCCTCCCACCACTTTGACCCTTCCTGCTTTTTGAGTTTCTCATATTTACGTAGTAGTATATTCAGTTCATTATCTTTCTTGTTATTAATGTCCGATATTCCTGTCGTTTTTCCTTTACCAGGAGCGCGTGCAAACAGAGATTGTGCAGCAACACGTCTATCATTTTCTTCTTCCATGTTATGGGGATGTTGTCTCTGATAGTGACTAGTGAATTCCTTGGTTATTATTTTTTGTTATCCTGTGTCTCTCTAGTGAATACAAGGAGGCTGTTAACTGTATTCTTCGTTTTTGGTCGATGCTCTTACTTTTTGTAACGTTTATTTGTTGGTCTTACAAACTGCTGCCTTGCTCTACCCGGACTTCCCGCCAACTATGGGCGGTTCCTGATGCCACAGTACACTTTCTCACGTAGCACGGGTAAGGCGCGGGGAGTGTGGATCTGTGATTATTTCTTTAATTAAAATCACCCCTCTTCCACTATCCAAACGTCGTATTGGTATCACCCGACAGTGAATACTAAGTAATTCTCCCTTCGCCCATCCTACTATGAGAAGTAAGTACTCCCCCCAGATCCCGCTGCTTGTAAGGGAACCTCCGTTCCCCGACCGAACAACAGTCCCGGGTCCGAGCTTACCTCCGCGTAGGAAGTTCCCGGCAATCCTTTTTGCAGTTGCGTGGCGCCAGTTAGTAGGTCGTGGCCGGCTCAAAGTTCCAGACTTCGTATTCCTTTCATCCAAACAGGTTGTTTTGAAACTGAGCCCGTTGTCAGTTGGTGCATTGATGCCGGTAAACCAGAAAACCGGCAATTTTTTATCAAAATCCAATTTCGCCGATAAATGCACACTCGGAGTCACGGGTATTTACAAATCTGGCAGCAGTTTATTCTTCGTTACGCGTTTCAACACAAAAAGTGTCTTGATCACACGAATTACCAAACGTTTTTCATTAGTTTAAATAAAGTTCATTGACGTGATTTCACTCACACAAAGTAACAACAGAAATAGGACTATATCTCTAGCTTGTCTATTCAGATGTTGTATAGTGCGGCAGACATATTGGAAAATGCAAACCTGCTGTGTCCTTATACATCATGACCTGCTTACATTGTTAAGATTATACATGTATTTTTTGTCCAAGGCAACGTAATACTATAAAACCTTTTATGGTAATTAAATGTCATATTACTAATGATAGTTCTCGTTATTAGTATTATTAAGTAATAAGACATTAGACAAGTGTCTATACTAATCGCCTAACAAGACGGCTATCTGTCGCATCTTTTTACTAGGTGCAACACAACCCATGATTGTAATGGTAGTCCAAATCATTATAAGTTACATTTGTAATTTGCGTGCGATTTAACCATCTATTCGTATATATATATAGTAAAATAAATATTAAATATGTTAATAACATTAATATCAAAGAATAAAGTAGATTTAATATACATTTTCAAACATATAATACATAAACTTCATTAAAAGAAGTTATACACATACATCATAATTCATATAAATTTACTTTAAATCATATATATATATGTGTGTGTGTGTGTGTGTGTGAACCACTAACAAAATCTAATTAAAAAACATTCTACCATAAATTAAAACATGAAACTATTTGAAAATCTTCAAACTTCAATTTCCCACTCCAGTGAGTGCAACAGTAGGGAAAGTGTTGGATAGCGAAGGGGTAAAAATTACTATTCACACTCCAGTGAGTACAACAGTAGGGAAAGTGTTGGATAGCGGAGGGGTACAAATTTATATTCCCACTCCGGTGAGTGAAACAGTAGGGAAAGTGTTTGATAGCGGAGGGGTAAAAATTACTATTCCCACAACAGTCAGTGCAACAGTTGGGAAAGTGTTGGCTAGCGGAGGGGTAAACATTACTATTCCCACTCCAGTGAGTGCAACAGTAGGGAACATGTTGGATAGTGGCGGTTTAACATTTACTATTCCCACTCCAATAAGTGTAAAAGTGGGGAAAGTGTTGGATAGCCGAGTGGAAAAAATTACTATTCCCACTTCAGTGTGTGCAACAGTAGGGAAAGTGCTGGATTGCAGAGGAGTAACAATTAATATTTTCACTCCTGTCAGTTCAAAATTAAAAACAAACAAGATTTTTAAAAACACAAGATAAATAAAAAAAAATTATAAATATGTTAAAAATTAAAATACAAATATATTTAATATTAATTCTTTAAAAATAACATATTATAATGTTAAATACATGTGACAATAACCTACAAATATTATATTCAATAAATTACTTCCCACCCTTTACCCCTATAAACCCCACAACCCACACCCAATTAACAACTAATTATTAATTAATTAAACATAAATTACTTCCCACCCTTTAACCCATAAACCCCACAACCCACACATAAATAAATTCACACAATTACCATAATTAATTATCAATTAATTAGTTAATATACATTAACAACTAATTAATAATTAATTAAACATAAATTACTTCCCACCCTTTAACCCATAAACCCCACAACCCACACATAAATAAATTCACACAATTACCATAATTAATTATCAATTAATTAGTTAATATACATTAACAACTAATTATTAATTAATTAAACATAAATTACTTCCCACCCTTTACCCATATTAACCCCACAACCCGCACTAAAATTAATTACACAATTTCTATAATTAATTTTCAATCAATTAATTAATATTAATTAACAACCAATTAATAATTAATTACAAATAAATTACTTCCCACAGTTAACACTATAAAATCTTAATTGAATGAATAAGAAATAATCATTACTTTATTATAATTAAATTACTTCCCACCCTATTCCACTATAAACCCACGGCCCGCTATGGAAATAAAAAATGCTAAATGTAATTAAATAAAATGTATAACTACTAAAAATGTAACACATATATTACAAAAACATAAACAAAACTTATACAAAAAAAATCCCAAACAATTAAAATATAAACTAAAATACATAACACTAATTAAAAAATCGATATTTTAAACATCTATATTTTTGCAAACAATATGAATGACTTCTATATTTTACAAAAAAGATATTTCTTACCTTTAATTTGACTGGCACATTAATCTATGACTTCATGGTGTTCTTGAGTCATTGGAGGGGAGTGATTCACCTCCTTCCTTCCAAAATTGCTTGACATTCCTTTCTCAACCTCGTTGAATATTCATTTAGAGAGCTCATAGGCTTGGTCCTCATTCTACATCATCTACAGCTCCTGTCAAACCTAGCGGAGTCATTATTCTATTTTTGAAATTAACTGGTCTATTGACAGTACTTTCTGCAGCTAAGGCGAAACAGCAAGTTATTTGGATGGGTCAACAAATTTTCTTGCCTCAAGATGTCTCCAACGCTACGGGAGCCAGAAGGAAGGAATTCCTTAATCCTCGAGCTCTTCTACTTTAAACTGACCTTCCAGAAGAATATTACTACTTTTGAAGACCCAGCTGAGCTTAAAAAGTTTATTCAATGACATACTTTGGTTAACATGGACACAGCTGGTCCTTCTACTGGTTGACTTTATTTTCTCTTTGGCTGGAATTGTTCGCATAGTTCACAATGATTGTCCTGCATGGTTTAATTTAGCCTCTCAGTCATCATTGGTTAAGTTTTAATATGATATTTTATTTGCTGTTTCTTCTTACAGATCCATCTTGTGTGTTTTCATTGTGCAGTTCTTCCTCCTGCGTGTCTATAGCCTGAATGTGTGGTGGATACCTTCCCTTTTAAGTGTGTCATCGTTTCATGTGTTGGCTCCAACCCGTGTTCCTCTTTTTTTGTGATGTATTCAGGTATGTTTTGTAGTTATCCTTTTTTGGATATAAACTGTCTCTTCTTTTTATCTCATATCTTTTTTTCCCCTTCTCTCTTTGTCTTCCTTGTTTCTTTTATCTTTACTGGTTGCTCTTCTCATTTTTCTCTCTATATATCTCTACTTCTTTCTCGTTCGTCTTCCTATGGCCTTTCCTTAATTATTTCAATGTTATCAAGAAATGTATTTCTGACTTCTCCTACGTAATTTCAGGTAATATCTTGGAATATTAAAGGATCTAAACGACAGAGAATATTATCCCAACTCGGTAAATATTGTTCAGATATCGTTCTCCTTCTTGAAACTCCCCTATCTGGATAGGAGGCTCTTAAGTTTAAGAGAACCTGGGTGGGGAATGTGTTTGTATCTCCTTAACTAAACAAAAAAAGAAAGGTGTTGTTATATTGTCTAACAAATTGTATAATGCTACTCTGACCTCACCAGAAATAGATGATATGGGCAGGTGGATTCTTGTTAACTTTCTTATTGATAATGTACCACTTACTGTGTTAAATGTATATGCTCGTACACTCCCTGACCACAATATTTGGCCCCTTATAGCCAGGAAATGTATAAAATATCAAAATTCACAATTTATTTTGTGGGGAGATTGTAATCAAATTCTGGATGCTTTTTCAGACAGACTTTCTTCTATCCGATTTTTGTCCCAGCGAATGCATAAAAACGTCCTTTCTACAGTTAATAATATTGCCCGAGTGGACTCATGGCGACTTTCCAACCCTACCTCAAGGGATTATACTTACTATTCATCCTCTCATAGTACACTTTCACGATTAGACCATATTTTCCTTTCTAAATCTCTCCCCCAACATTTTATACAATCTCAGATTTCTTGTATTATAATTTCTGATCATGCTATGGTTATTAATGACTTGGATTTGGTTTCTCCCTGTTCGTCTTCTCATAGATGGTGGTTTAATAACTCTCTTCTTAAGATGTTCAATTTTCTAGTTCCTTTATCTCCTTTACTTCACAAATATTTTTTTTAATGATAATCCTTCTATTTCTCTTCCTTTACTTTGGGATACATTAAAAGCGTTGTAAAGGGGCTTTCTTCCATTAAATATTTAGAGCATCAATATTTTTCTCCTAAGTCGCCTTCTGATCTTCACAATTTAGCACAAGTGAAATTACAATTTAATTATTTTCTACTAATGAAGCTAGTCTATACTTCTTCGGAAAAGTGTAAGATATTACAGGGAGGAATAAAGGTGGTAAAATATTGGCGAATTATCTCAAAAATTAAAAAAGAGACAAGTTATTGAATCTGTGTTGAATGCGCGGAGTAGTCCTCTTACCATTCACAAGAATATATTAGAGGTATTTCTAAACTTCTATAAATCCTTATATACTCCTGAGTCGTCGGCTCATTGTTTTACTGGTTCAGATTACCTAAGCCAAATTTTGCATCATATTGCCCCTGATTTGGATTTTCATTTCTTAGAGAGGGCCGCCCCTGCCCCGTCATGCTCCTGATTGGCCCAGAAAGGTTTGCTGACCTGGAAGCAATCAAGTGCATCTAGGTCGTCAGGGGAATCAAGCCGGGAAACCGGTTTCAGCCGACTTCCCGGCTTTGCAGGCTTAAAAGGGGGTTGTGGAGCAGCGGGTCAGCCTTTCGCGTCGCCGCTCCACAGCCCACAACAATATCGGGACGGTCTCCAGGACGGAGACCTTTTTATCATTTACCGTCTGGCGGCGAGGGTCCTTTTGGAGGTGCACCTGGGCATCCTGATTTGGTGGCCAGTTTGGCAGCAGTGCTACATTGGTTAGCTAAGGCAGGGACTTGGACCCTGGCAGCGGGTGCTGGGGCTTTGTCGAGCGAGGACAGCGCGCTGGAGAAGGCTAGAAAATTGGTGGCGCTGTTTGAGGGGCCTAAGCCAGGGGAAGGGCATAATATGCCTGTGGGGAACGCTGCGGCCAGCGGAGCAGCAGCGAAGGCGACTGGAGAAGACCCTCTCAAAGTAAATCCACCATCAGAAGAGGAAAAAGCCAGGAAACTGGATGCGGCAGCAACATGTATGCCACCAACGTTACCAAGCCTAGGGTTGGGCAAATTGCGCTCTTCCAGGGATCTGCTGGGGAGACATATCTCACAAGAGGTGAGAGAAAAGATTTGGATAGGGGAATATGTAAATATGTTTTCCCTGTTAGTTGACAACACGAATAAGGAGGAGGCAAAAAAGAATATGAGTGGGTGCACCCAAGTGAATGGTCTAAATGGATCCAGAAGAAAAAGGTTGAGGAGACTCTGGTTAATTGGTTCAAGGGTTTCTCTAATTATGTGGCTCTAATGTCTGAACGTTTCACGGGTTGTGGCGCGCAGATGGCATGCTACCAGAATAGGATAGCTTGTGTGCATGATGATTATGGTTGTGTGGGGTAGAAGGAATACGATAAGGATTTCAGAAGGGCAAAGGCAACCAACCCTGGCCTCACTTGGGACCAAATTGACATCATTTTGTGGCTGAACCACATGTTGTCCGTTCCCTCACGACAGCACGCAGGGGCAGTCCTTTTGGTCAGGCCCCCCATTTAATGAGGGGGGAAGAAAGGGGCATGTTGGGGACTTTAACAGGCATACATGCACCAGAGCAGCAGGCACATGCAAATGTAGGCATGCATGTTCCTTCTGTGGCCACGCCACGCACCCAGAGTCAAAATGTTTCAAAAAATCAAAGGACAAGGGAGGCAAAAAAAAGGAATGTGGGCGTAGCCCTCACCAAGGCCCACTCCCCCATCGTAACCAGTGCCCTGATCCCATGGTTGAATAAGTACAGCTGACCCAATTCAGGCGTCGTAGGCGCTAAATGATCCATTAGAGCCCCCCCGATCGTAATACCCAATCTCTGTTTCTGGTGCCCTTTAAGGGCATATAAACTATGTTCCAGATTGCACATAGCGTAAAGCCTTCCTCTCCACATTTCAAAGGTTGGGGTTCTTTTTGCCGCCAGAGTGATGCTATGCACAGTCTAGCCACAGCCAAGCGATAAATATTAAATACCTGAATGCCGACATCTCTTGAACTGCCATTGCGTCCTCCAATACTTCCAAAAGCATAACTGTAGGAGTAATCACAATCTGTGCCCCTGTGACCTCCGTCAAAAAGGCCTCCATCCTATTTATCAACTGTCTCAACTCTGGACATACATAAAACTTGTGCAGACTATCAGCCGGACCCAACCCACAGCGTGTGCATTTGCCCTCATTTGCCCCACCCATTGTGCAATTTTGGCAAGAGTATATTTTAAATTAAACATTATTTTATATTGTTGTGTTTAAAGGCTAGACGAAATCAAATGCTTATCAGCCAGTGCAATGGATTCTTGCAGGATATTCCCTTCCTGGGATAACCAGCTGTTCAATTTTGAATTTTGCACCTCCAAATCATCACTTTGTATTTCGCAAAGGTTTTGATATAAAGCCCCGATCCTTCCACGCCTCCTAACCATCTCTAACAGGCTGCTCTTTTGGGCCAAACACAGTACGTCCGCTTTTCTAATCAAGTAATCACTGACCTGGAGGTATTTTAAAAAGTCGGTCTTAGGAAGATCATTTTTGGACACCAAAGAAGAGTAAGCCCTAACACCACTAAAACAATCCACTAAATCTCCAAAGGTCAGGACACACTTGCGCCTCCATCTAGTCATCGTAGTATCTTGTACTTTGAGAAGTTCAGTTCATTTCTGAAGTGGGTTTTCAGACAGGTGACGGGCCTCCAGTCAGTCTTGCACTACCTGGACGATTTCCTTTTCTTCGGAGTGCCAGGCTACGGCCTGGGGCCTTTCGGAGAGCACGTTTCAGAGGATTGGTAGGTGGTCCTCAGACTGTTATAAGCGCTATATGCATCTGCATATACTGTAAAAGGTTGTCAATGTGTAACTGACGGTGATTTTATCTTTGATTTGGGTTGCAGTTTCCATGTCCTGTCCCGCAGGGGGGAAGCTTGCAGTGGTTCACCGGTTTTTGGAACCCAACACAGCCTAGGTACCCGCCGGGGGGCTAAAGGAAGTGGATGTGTTGATACTTGGTCACTCATATGTGAGCAGATTGAGACAATGTTTTTTTTCAGGCAAGTACGCACACAGGGCACGTCAGGCCGATTTCAATGTCTCGTTCAATGGCCGCGGGGGTTTACGCCTTGACCAGCTTAGGGATATGTTGGTAAGTTGTTTTTTTTAAGAACAGATTTTATTTGCCAAATAACAAATATAGCTCAGAGCACTGTAACCCAGCAACGCATGCATGTAGAATGTACATTGAATTGACTTTGACAATTTCAATAGCAAAATAGGACAACTAAAGAGCAATACATTTTAAATATTAACAAGGAAGAAAATAAAACAAAAAACCCCGAACCCACCCCCCCATCGCACTCAGACCTACCACAGAGCAGCACCACAAGAGAACAGCCTTGTCTACCCATACATGATACAC
The DNA here is from genome assembly GCF_964204655.1 of Triturus cristatus. Lineage (NCBI taxonomy): Eukaryota > Metazoa > Chordata > Amphibia > Caudata > Salamandridae > Triturus > Triturus cristatus. Next base: position 862,058,319 of record NC_140581.1, read on the forward strand.
CAGTATCCAAGGGGCGATATTGCATGTTGACTGGAATGGGAGGGAAGCCAAGTCAAGGGACCTGACTACTGAAACAGGTTAAAGCTCTAGGCCACGGTACTCCGCCCATCGCCCCCAGATTTTATAATGTTTAAGCAGGCACCCCTGACCACAAAGATGGGGATCTCCAGACCTATACAGAAATCCATGCCATTTTTCCATGCAGATCCCGAGGGCACCCTCGGAGCCTTCCAGGCTCTGGTGATATCCCCCTTGGCCAAAGTGAACCCTAATAACATAAGATGGCGCTTATATATGTTACCTCCTATATCATCCATAACATGTAACAGGACCAGCTTCTGGGAGCTGGGGAGATCCCAACCCAGTACCTCTTAGAGGCACAACAGAACCCCCCGCCAGAATCGTGCTAACGCGGAGCAGTGCCAGACAGTATAGAGAAAAGTACCCTCCTCATGTTCGCATCGAAGACACACTGGGGAGGCCACTAATCCTGCCCTCCAGAGCCTAACCCTAGTGAAATAGACCCGGTGGAGATACTTAAACTGAAGAAGGCGAAGGCTTACGGCTATGGCTCACCCACGTGGGGAGGCCAAGGCCTCCACCAAGTCCTCCTCCTCCAGTGGGCCTCTGTCTCCCTCCCAGTCATCCCTAAGGCGCTGCAGTGTGGGGGAGCTATGGGTGCCCAGGGACTGATACATTTTGGAGATCTTGTGATCATGGAGATCCCCCATAAATACCTTTGCCTCTATGGGACTAAACTCAGCCAAGGACCCTAAACACTCAATGCATGGAGTAATGGCATTCCGGAACTGGAGATATCGGAAGAATTGGGTTTTAGGCATTTGAAAGTCCTTCTGTAGATCCTGAAAAGACTTCAGAACCAATCCCCGTATGACATCCCCAAGAGTAGAGATGCCGATACGGTCCCAGCTTCGAAAACCAGACAGTGCAGCTAGTTGCGGCAGTCGCCCATTGTACCAAAGAGGAGTCTCCCGGGTCAACTAATTCCACCACCCGGTCCTCCGCACCGCCTGTCACCATATTTGGAAGATACGTTTTGTGGCAGGTGGCAAGGAGTTGCGTAGCGGCGCGGAGTAGAGTATAGTGTGTAGGGTGTGATCTCCCATACATTGCCTCTCGACCGCGTAGGCTGGGTCACCCGTGTCCCCATACCACCACTCATTGAGAACCAGCAGATGTGAGGCCATATAATAAGACAGGATATCAGAGGTTGCCAGGATATGTTGGTAAAATTACTAACAGGACTCGCATACCCCAGGCAGCGTTTATTTTGCATCTGGAGGGTAATGATCTGGTTAATCGTGGGAGAAAGGGTGAAGTGGAAGCACTGATCACCGAGGTAGGATGGCTGGTGAGGAGATGCCCACAGGCGGTGCTGGCTTGGTCACACATGGTCACACATGGTCCCCAGATTTTAGTGGAGGGGGGTGAGTAAAGAGAATCAACAACCGTATCGATAAGCTATTTCGATCCCCAAAACTGCAGACGATTGCGCATGGGTGCATCCGGGGGGGAAATGTTTTTCCTGCAGGATGGCATGCATCTCTCCAAACTCGGTAATGAAATATACTTGGAGGACTTACTTGCCTCGTTATTGGGAGCGCGGAGCAGTCCATGACCTTCTAGGTGCAGGGGGGGCAGATAGTCGGGCAATAATGCAGGCTTGTGGCAGTAAGGTCATGATTGGTGGGCATCTTTTACGGTCCTTAGCAGGCATCACCATTGTCAAATGAGGACACCTGAGGGCGGAACAGATGGTCTCTCATGGAACTTCAGAGGCAGTTACAGCCGGCAGGCTGGAAGGGTGCGGGGGGAGGGGAAGTTCTGCTTCCGGTAGGCTTTTGGGCCAAACCCCGCACACGCGCAGTGGTGCAAGAAAACTGGGCATAACAGCACAGCCTCTTATGGAGAAAATGTTGAGGGCGTAGGGGGTGTCCGAGGGAGATAACCTTCTGGCGAACTGGGCCTCCCGCGCAAGGTCACTCCGGTAGGAGGGTGGGGCCTAGCATGATCTTGGACCAGTCATTGACCTTGCCGTAGGTTCAAACAGGGGTACGCAGGAAAAGAATGAGGTTGATCATTTAGCTTATGGCAGGAATGGCTATGTATTAGAAACATGTTAAGGTTAGCCAAATGGAATACTGTACATATCAGTGTAATGGACCGGACTTTCCTGCGTATTTGGTAAAATGTGTAAATAAGAAAAATTAATGTTTTTGTGATTGTTATGAATAAAATACGGCTGGGCTTTTACGACCCTTAACTCAAGCCATGGTGTGTTGTTTCTATTGATGCCTTGGGTGGAAAATGGAGGAGGATCCGTGGTTGCTCTAGGTCAACAAATGATGGGGTAAAAGGAGCCTCTCTGTCTGGGGGAGGGGGACTTGGAAGTACCTAGCCATATACAAAGGCACAAAATGGACTCGGTCATGCCGCAGAGTACGGCGGTCGTGCCAGTCCCCCATGTTCGTGCGAGGGGCGGGACGGTCAGCGCACGGGAAGTGATGTCGGCGGCTCCCGCCCCTGATTGGCCAAGAAAGGTTTGTTGACCCGGAAGCAATCTAGTGCTTATGGGTTGTCGGGGGAATCAAGCCGGGAAGCCAGTGTCAGCCGGCTTCCCAGCTTTGGGGGCTTAAAAGGTGGCTCTGGAGCGGTAGTCAGCCTTTCGCGTCGCCTCTCCACAGCCCAAAACAATATTGGGACGGTCTCCAGGACGGAGACCTTTTCATCATTTTTCTCCACCCACCATCCCCTGAGGCAGATGGTTGATGTGTTACAATTTGTGGTTTCTGTAGTTGTAGTAAAGGTTTTATGAATGTCATCACCAAAATGCAGTTTGTAGTGTATTAACCGAATTTCCTTTTAGGCCGGCGTCTTTGTCGTATTTTATGTAATTTATGAAATATCCTTGGTCAGGCGGTAAGGTCATGATTGGTGGGCATCTTTTACGGTCCTTAGTAGGCATCACCATTGTCAAATGAGGACGCCTGAGGGGGGGGGATAGATGGTATCTCATGGAACTCCAGGGGCAGTTACAGCCAGTAGGCTGGAAGGGTGCGGGGGAGGGGAAGTTCCGCTACCGGTAGGCTTTGGGGCCAAACCCACACATGCGCTGTGGCGCATGAAAACTGGGCATAACAGCACAGCCCCTTATGGAGATAATATTGAGGGCGTAGGGGGTGCCCAAGGGAGATAATTTTCTGGTGAACTGGGCCTCCTGGTCAAGGTCACTCCGGTAGGCGGGTGGGACCTAGCATGATCTTGGACCAGTCATTGACCTTGCCATAGGCTCAAACAGGGATGCGCAGGAAAAGAATGAGGTTGATCATTTAGCTTATGACAGGAATGGCTATGTATTAGAAACATGTTAAGGTTAGCCAAATGGAATACCGTACATATCAATGTAATGGACCGGACTTTCCTGCGTATTTTGTAAAATGTGTAAATATGAAAAATGTATGTTTTTGTTATTGTTATGAATAAATACGGCCCGGGTTTTACGACCCTTAATCCAAGACATGGTGTGTTGTTTCCATTGATGCCTTGAGGGGGAAAATGGAGGAGGATCCGTGGTTGCCCTAGGTCAACAAATTATGGGGTAAAAGGGGACTCTCTGTCTGGGACAGGGGGACTCGGCAGTACCTGGCCATATGATTGTTATTTATTTTGTTGGTACTGTCATTGGCGGCTCTGGCAGGGGCAATGGGTGATGGAAGCTGCAGTGGCCTCCTGACGAGGGCCCTGGCACTTATTTTGTTACAAATTAAGCACTGCTGTGGGCAGACAACAATAATCTCCATCTTCAGGAAATACATCTTCTGTGGAGGGGGATCGGGCCTGTAGACAAGTTAAGAAGCGTCTTTGACTTCAGGAGATGTTATATGTTTTTACCCCTTTTCCACTGATTGCACAAGTCTTGAGCAAGATTGAATTAGAGAAGACTAGGTGCTACTACTAGCCCCTTACTGGCCGAGGAGGCAATGGAACCCACTTTTATTTCAGCTAGCTCAGAGGACATCATGGATTGTCCCTCTTTCACTGTCTTCGCTGTAATTTCTACAACTGCCTCTTTCAGCCCTCAGGTGTCTTTGTGTGGCCGCATGGTACTTGAAACATTATTGCTGCAGGCCAAGGGTTGATCTAGAGAAGTAGCAGAATTGATCCAACAATCCAGGAAAACTGAGACTTTGAGGGTCCTCTAGATACTGGGAAATTTTGAGATGTGGTGTGAGAAACAAGATACGCAAACTGTAGTTTGTCAGCCTAACAAAATATTGGATTTTCTGAAGAGGTTTTGTTCTCGGATTAGCAATTTCAACTTTGAAGAGTCACTGGGCTGTATATCAAAGCTTTTAGAGAGGAAGAGGTTTTGCCCCTTGATGATTTGGCCACTAGGCTTTTGAAAAGCTTTTACCTAAAAAGACCTGTGTTATGTCCGGTGATTCTATCTTGACATTTAGTGATAGTTTTGCAAGTGTTTCATGAACCTCCCTTGGAACCCATGACTAGGATTAGTTTGAAGTTGTTAACTTTAAAAGTATTTTTTGTAAGCAGGAAGATGTGTGGGAGACCTGGGAGCTCTTTTATGTGAAGGCCTTTACCTGGATTATTTCTAAACAAGGTGGTATTAAGACCTCCCCCTGTTGTTTGCCAAAGTTTACATCTGTATTTCATTTTAATCAAAGTACTGATTTTCCCTGTATTTTTTCCAGCACTGTCTTCTGATTTAGGCGAGAAATTACACTGTTTATATATTTGGGTGGCACTTTCCATTTATTTACAGAGAACAGATTTGTTCAGAAAGACCAATTTTACGTTTGTTACATTTGGATTAACTGGACACGGCTAACAACCATAGGACTCGTACCCCCCAGGATGGCTCCCGGCCCTGCCCCCATCCAAACCCACAAATCAATGCTTGACGACCAGAGCTGTGGGTTAAAAGGCCATGTTTATTACAAATCCTCACACAAACATGACAATTTATAATTCATACAATTTGATACGATATGGATTTATCACATTCAATCGTTAATCAATATTTATATTTAAGTTGCCCCTAGCTTTGTGCTCCATGCGCAAGTCGGCCAGAACTCAATTTACTTACACGAAGAACGTTGTCTATTGCTCCAGCACTAAGGGGCCTTCTGGCTCGCGTCCCCCAACCAACTGAGAACCACGCAAGGCGCAACCCACCTGCGTCCTTGAGGGGTGAGCCCCTGACATCTGGTCTAGGTCCGCCACCTGAGGGGCCCACCCCTCCACCACCAGGCTGCTCATCGGGGCTCGTAGGGAATAACCAGGGGCGGATGCCCCATGCCCTATTTTTAAACTGCCGCCCTTGCCCCCAGCCTGTGTCCCATTCTCTCTGGGGTGAGCTTACCGTCTCTCCACCTCAGTGCTGGCCTAAAGAGTATGCAGGAGGACTCCCCTTAACAATGTAAAGGCAATTTATGTGGCCTCTTTACCGCCACAAGGGGGACCAGGGAAGACCGCCCTTCGCCCTCCCCACCCGAAAGCAGCCTCTGAACCCCTAGGTTCCCATCAATCTTCCGGCTTGGAGCATGTCTGATTCAAATGCCCTGATTCGTCAGTCTTGTTACCTCTTCAATGCAAGATAGCCCACTCAGGGGACAGGAGTCCCACACGACGTCTTGCGCCCGCTGCCACTGTGTGTGCTCCGAGGATCACCCATGTCGCTCGCCCGAGGGAGACCTTCTCCCCGCCCCCGACTCCTGTTGCTGCTTGCAGAATGTGCCCTACAGGCCCTGCTCACAGGCAGGCTACCCAGGCTCTAACCCGCTTCTACCACCCTACCTAAATCTTGGTCAGTGAAATAACTATCCTGCTGCACATGTCGCGGCTCCGATTCTGAATCTTGTGACCAACTACCTTGATCCGTCAGCTGCGGGAAATACCCTGCAAGCGATATGTACTAACTATGCGCGAGTCTGTCATGATAATCGATGGCCATGCAACCTTGAGAGTCAGCGTCTCATACCTTAACCATTAGGCCACAGTAGCACCGGATCCCGGTGCCCCTCAGCTCCCAAACCTCGCCACCAAGCGGCCGCTGCCCTAACCCCAGCCCCTGGCCCCATCTCTATCCCGCGATTCATCCGTGCTCTCTCAAAAACCGCCACGACGTGCTGCACTCGACACAACACCCGTGTTTTTAAATACTCACTTATGCTCTGAGCCCTTTACAAACCGCTTTATTACCCTTCGTGGACTGCAGCTCCAATGCATTATACGTTTAACGACGTAGCAGACACGTGTACCCGCAAGTTCCTTACTACGCTCTCAGAGCTCCCGCGCCCCCACAAGTGTAGAGAATGTGTGCCCATATAAGAAACTGATGCCTAATCCCTTCCGCCGCTGGGTTATCGTAATTAGAGACGGACCGTGGGTGAACAGCGACCAGAGCAAGCACTCTATTCCCGCGCGTTTTTTAAAATCTATTGTGCACTTCTACCGCAAAACAACCAAAGGCTCCCTTCCCTTTACCTCATTACTCCACCAACACACTATGGCTCAGTCCCCTCTTCCTAGGCCGCGCCGCACTTCCGGCAGTACGGGAACTCCACTGTTCTCCAACTTCTGGACCTGCAGCAATGCTCTCCCACAACTGCCGTCCATCAAACTCCACAAGCGCTGGTCCTCTAACGACGCAGAACTCGACGACCTGCACAAATGAGATTAAAGGAGACCCCTTCATACCGGGGCCGGCGCAGAAAGAAAGAGAGGGCGAGGGCAAGGGCAAGTTGCCCTAAATAGGCCCACGCCCTCTCCCCCCCTCGGGGTGCCGGCTCCGGCCGGAGGTGACGTCACAACGCTGACCCGGAAGTTATTCATGCTGCCGTCCCGTTCACTCCACCGATGAGGACCACCAAGGGGGGCGTGCCCGGGGGGCCGAGTCCTAAGTGCGCGCTTCATTATATTTTGCGCTTGTCATTCTCTGCTGCATTAAAAAAGTGGACAAGAGTGTTTATTTCTACTGCTTATTCAGCTAGAGGGGTGGGGGCCCTTCACCACAGTGGGTGCAAAGAATTTCAACAAGAGGTATGGCTGACTCTTGAGTGAGTTTCAAAAGTGCATGGTTAAGGGACATCTGTAAACCTGAAACATGGTCACTCCTCACACCTTTGTTACTCATTATCAGTTGCAGGTGGGGCAGGAGGCATTCCACTGAGTTTGCATCATGTTTTGAGCTCAGTGAACTCATAACTTGATTTCTTTTCTGTTTGTCCCAATGTTTCTGTATCTGATAAAAGGATAGAGATCAGTATATTCGTTAATTACATTTTGTTGGTCCCTGTGATTCGTTTGAAGCTTGGGTACTACTTTAGCAGGCCAGGGCTGGGAGGAGGAAGACAGCAGGAAGTAATGAAGATTCCTGGAAAGTAACCGACCAATAACCTTTCACTGTTTACTTTACTCGTTTAATAGACAATGGTCTACCCTCTCTTTCTTCATTATCTTGAGTGATATTATATAGCAAATTTGATGAGATTGTTGTATGATTTTGCAATATTCTCACCCTTCTTTTGATAGTTAGTTTGTGAGGAAATGTTTTTTTAGTTGAAATGTAAAGTACAACATGAATTTGTGTTTTGTGTGTATGAGAAATCAAGAGCTCACACCTTGCCTTCCAACTTGAGCTGCGAAGCTGTAAGTCACTCTATATTTCAGTGGGCCAGATATATTTGAATTTCTCCATTAATTCAGCTTCACATTTTTGTCTCTACCACATCTGTGACAGGACTAAAAACTATCGTTTGTGCCAATACTGCGGTACATCTGTGAAATGGTGGCCACTGGCTGGACTGTTTGGACAGCAATTTACGCAGGTCTTGAGCCCTAGGAAAAACGACAACTACAAATCCCAACAGGCATCTCGCTGTTGACTGAAAAGCGTATCCTATCATGGGTGACTGTCGACCAGCCCCGGCTTTTTAACCAACATCACAAACATGATATTGTTTTCCGTTCCCGTAAATAATTTGAGGTGGAGACTTTTTGAGCGCGTCCTTCGAAGTGATGGAATAGCGACCCAATACCCTGCTGAATTAATCTACTAATTTCTGACTGCCCCATGAGATTTCAGATTAATGTGCTTTTACTATCTTCTGTAATGGTGAGAACTCGCGGTACAATATTTAGTATGTTTGTTCTAATTAAAATTGATGTACCAGGCCCACAATGCAGTGCGGCTAAACAATTGGTTTGCAGAGCTGCATAAAAATCGCAGATAAACAATAAATAACAGATTAGGGTTTTAAAAATGATGTCTATCTCGTTTCCCTTTTTAGGGAACCAATCACTTGCATTGTAGCCTCCGTACCCTCTCTGGTGTGTTTTGTTTGTTCCCATGGCACCCGTTTGTGGGGGGCCGTTTTCGCTCCTTGCCGTGCACCTTGCATTTATTCAAGTTAAGTATGTGTTTTAGTGTGCTTCGCAGCTTCTTGTTTGCATTGCATGTATATAGCTCCTCGTTGTGTGCTGGAAGCACCCTGGATTGTTTGCTGTAAGCATTTGTTTTCTGTTTGTGAGCAGTAATTATCACACAGGGACACCCACTGTGGAGAGCCCAGTTGCTCTTTTTTCATTCAAATGGCTTTTACAGTTTTGTTGTTTAAAAGAAAAAAAGTGCTTCCTCGGTTTAACACTTGCATGGTACTCCGCTTAAGTGCCAGATGAAAGCTGTGTAAATAAAAGAGACAAATAGCCCCTCAGTAGAAGTTAAATTGTTAGCATATGAATGCTCTAGTGAGCCATACCAGGTGTGGCTGCTGGGGCCCAGGCGGCCAGCATGGCCTGCAGTGGGATGGGGCAGTTAGGTTTTCAGAGCTTTTCTCTTTATTTATTTATTTGAAAGGTCTTATATAGCGCGAACAGGTCCCGTGAGGGTATCAGAGCGCTGTACAACCGAAAGAAGATAAGATTGGCCAGTAAAAAGCATACATAAAATCTTTGATTTCATTTCAGATTTTTTTTTAGCTCCTAAAAGATTGCTTGCCCGCATAACCTAGTTAAAGTTTAAAATTAATCCCCTTACATGTGCGTTCGCAAGAGCGATACATTTTTAATTACGCCCCACATAGAAAAAATGTCTGTCCCTTCTTACCATAGTTTTATATCTTTTCACTAAGCATAATTAACTGTGAGACAAGCTTTAAATGCATTGTTATGAATCTATTACCATAGATTCATAAAAGCGCGGTAAATGACGCTGCCGAAATGTCACTTAAGGGAATCGACTCTCATTAGCGAACCGGGTTCGTAAACACAGTTCCAAAGAGGCTTGGACCTGTTCAGGTCATAAAGCGAATAGAATTCGAATCTATACCTTTTTCCAAATTATTTTGTTTTAATATCCGATCCCCCTTGATGACGTTCTTCACTGTGATTGAGTAAACAACACTAACCCGGCATGCGGTTCATGTATGCATAGCCATTTATTGCTCTGCTTGAAGAATTGTGCAGACTATAATGAAAGTTAAAGCAGAAATCTGTTGGTAGAGCAAACCATGAAGGCGGAGACAATAAAACGGAAAGCAACATTGGAATAAACGCAGTGGCGGCTCCTCCGCTACGGGGAGGAAGTGAGTATTGTATAGTTCACTACGATGGTGAGTTGTGTCTCTGATTCATAGTTTGCTTACTATCAGAGTACCTGCTTGTTTCTGTGAGCTGCCGGTACTTTTCAATTAAAAGTATTATATTTCTCTTGAGAAGTGCAGGTACTCTCCCTCTCAAAATTAAAAAAGTGCCGGTACTCAGTACCGGCCCAGTTAAAGCACTGCTTACTATGATAGTCTACTGTGAGAAAAGGGGTCGATTTTGAGGTCGGGTGGAATATAACAGTGGCAGCTACTCCGCTAGGGCGAAGGAGTGTCGCTCCACTGCTTTTGAGCAGTGCAAAGTAAAAGAAATCTAAAATGATAATAACTTTGAGTTATTATCATTTTATGTTTCCTTTGTGGGCGGGCAGGTGTGTGGGGCAGGGGTGGAGTGGTTTGTGCCCACTTCTAAATGTGCAATGACTGTTTGGTCGGCCCTCTTAGGCCGCCGAAAACAGTCATGCGCACTTTCTCTGTTCTCCATGCAGGCTGCATTACAGCCTGGATGGAGAACATGCCCAGGCCCCCATTCCCTGGTTGAGCGTCGAACCAGGACGCTCAAAACCGATCACAATGCTGCATTGCAGCGTTGTGATTGGTCAGGGGAGCCTGGCTGTTCTTTCTGGCTTCCTGTTAATGGAATCCCACGAGGAGAGCAGGAACAGAGATGCGGGACCCAGTGGCAAAGTAAGTGTATATATATATATATATATATATTATTTTTTTTGCATTGCGCAACCCTATGCCCCCCCCTGCGCCCGCTCCGCCCCACCACCCGAGAGTCATGCCGGCCGCCGCTGGCTTCTGCTTGACACCGACTCGGTCCTGGGACCGGCCAACACCTGGTCGGCAGTCCTGCCAGCCTAATTAGGATGCGATTGAACATTGGGCCTGATTATGATGGCGGTTGTATGAGCGTTGACCGTCATCCTGTCGGGAACAGGACCAGCCGACAGGGAATCAGCAGTCTCGCCAGACAAATTACGATCCGACTGCCGTGTAGGCGGTCGTAAACATCCCTCTTAGCATTGAGGCTTGTGCTGCGGCCCTAAAAAGGGCTGCAGCACAAACCTCACTGCTAAGAGACATATTTGAAAACATGCCTGCACCTTGTGACATATGTTTAGGGAAACAATGGTTCAATTTGGCCCAATCGGGTCCTGTGCAAGCAAGTAAGGTCCCGAGGGGGACACAAGGTCAAATTTATGCTAGACAATTAATCATTGAGGGAGCACGGAAGTAGTAGGAGCGCATATGTGGTGTAAAACAGAGATTTTATTTTACACAAGCATGAATAGTCGGAGTAATCAGGTGCTCACATAAAAGTGAAAGGCACACGGGTAAGGTGGTATGGTGATGGCCGTCGATTTAACTGGGGTGGTAACCATAAAAGTAGCTCGGAGCCTTATCAATTACTGTGGCCCCTATGGGGAGTTACACGCATACTGTCAGTTAAAAGTGATAGGGCTAACATCTATACTTGTGAAGACGTCATGCCATGCATGGATGTAGTAGAGAACAAACTTACTCTTAACTAGGGCCACGGTCCCTGGGGGGATCGTCGTAGCAGTCTAAGGCAGGTACAGGATTATGCCGCTTGCCATGGGGTACTGTGCTTCTGGTGGAAGCATGAATAAAGGGTTTAGGAGTTTGGTAGTGTGTGTCCACTGTACAAGAGCATCAGAACATATGTTCTACTCACTTTTACTTATGTGGGAACTAATTCCAGCCGGATTTAGTGCATGAGGGCAAGTTGTTGGTGTCTGCTCTCGTGCTAATCTTGGACCAAGTACTGTGAGGGTTAAGGGAGGCAGAGTTAAAACTTGGCATTGGGTGTGTCTGCAAACATGTATCAGGGTTACTAAGCTGTGCTTACTTTTCACAGGTTTACTGCTATATATATTAGTACGGGTGAGGTAATGGAACTTCTCGCTGGCACCAGGATTAGTGTGCCGGCAGGGCAGTCTTCATGATGGAAAAAAGTTAAAGAAGGTTAAAAAAGTTAAACACCTATATTCCGGTGTAATTTTGGGCTGCCGGAATAACAGTAGCGTACTCACCCTCAATTAAGGTAGCCGCGAGGGTGAGCCGTCAGTGACAAAGCGCCCATGGGGAATGGACAAGTTTAAAGAAAGGGCGGGTGCGTGAGTATACAGTCTACCACAAGCAAAAAGGGGGAGTTCTACTCACGTATGAGGCGCCTCATTAGTGGAGTTGTAATCTGAAAAAAACATGGTGCGGTGCCTGCCGCAGGGTACATAGATGTTTAGGGGGACACCAGATTACATAGTGGAGGGCCAGAGGAGGCGGACCTCCATGAAATGGGAGATGAAAAGGGACATTGTAATCCCTACGGTGGTGCCTGAGCAGGCACTGCCCCTATTGTGAGGACTGCTAGTCCCTCCGATGGCCTGACGGGCTCCTTGTACCCGTTGGATGCGAGGAGAGCGGTCCCTCCGCCAGATGGCTCAGCCCGCCACATCCTAATCTGGCGGGCAGACCTGCAGGGGCCAACGGTGGTGGGACCGCCACCAACGGCCTGACTGTGGCAGTCCCACCGCCATCGTAATCAGGCCGACTGTTTGGTTGTATTCCTACATTTCCCTATGGGAGCATGCATTGCGGCCATAAACAGGCCATAATGCATGCTCCCATAGGCAAATGGGAGGTGTGGTTCATACCTGCAACCCGTGGCAGGCACCTTAAGGTGCCTGCCACGGGGTGCAGGGATCAACAGGGGGGTACTAAAGGTACCCCCTTGGCCCCCAACTGGAGACCGCACAACCAAGGGGGCACTGCAGGGGGCCTCCCAGCACGCTTTTCAAGATGGTTTCCATGTCGGACAGGCATGCATGTAAACCATGCTGGAAACCGTGAATCATTCTCAAGGGCGGAAAGGCGTGCCCTTGAGATTACTGGCTGGCTTCCAACTGCCTGATGGGCTCCTGAAGCCCGTCGGAATCCAGCCGAAAAAACCAGCGAGTTTACTTTCCGACCGCAGCATCATAATGCGGCAGTCGGAAATTAAACCGAGGAGCCCATTACGATGCTGCTCGAAAGGCTCCATCGTAATCGGCCCCTAAGAATGCCAATGTCTACATGTCTAGGAATTGGTTTGTACTTACACATTTCTTGTTCAAAGAATTGACATGCAAAACATTTTACAAACATTTTACATGGAACATATAGTAGGCCCCAGAGATATAGGGACTTACCTGTTCAAACGTTTGCTGGGAAGTCCAAGAAAATGTGGTGTGATCTCATGTATTCACTAGTAGAGTTTCTATAACATATATTTATTCAAATTGCTGTGCACATCTTTATCCTTAAGCATAACACTATCTGGAAGTAATGTCACAGAAGGTTAATCAGCAAGTGCTTAATTTGAACCAGTGGTTTCCAGTGCTCAGCACAGCTACTTAAATGTCAACACTGGGACCTGTGACAGCCATTCACATGGTGGCTCTGTTTGTCCAATTTTGTGATAAACTCAGTTTTTAAATAATTCCATATACATTAAAAATGAGGAATACCTTTCCCCCAAAGCTGTAAAAATAGCTTGGGTGGCAGGTATTAGTCATTTTATATCTTTAAAAAGTCTGCATAGTCATTGATAGTGCAATGGGTGTGCAAGCCGCTGTGATCTCGTGACAAAGGCCCTGGCACTTATTTCTTTACAAATTAAGTACTGGATTACAGGAATGATGTAGAGGGAGAGTCTTGAGAAAAGAGAAAAGGCTTCAGACAAACTTTGAAGATGTACATGGTGGGAGAAGGGTGAATATTAGGAGGTTGAACTTTTTATGTTTTTGGAGAAATGTGGCTAGTGTACAGGTAGGGGATTTGTTTTTGTTGAAAGAAACCAAGAAATTCCCAGGTCCATATTACAGTCCACCCTCTTCAGAGAAAGGCAAAGAACTGGTCTGAGACAATCAGATTTTGCGTTTGAGAAAAAAAGTTCTCAGGCTGTATTTAATAACACCATAACATCGTTCAAAACGTGTGATTCCATTACACACTGTACATTCTTTTACATTAAATGAAGAAGATTTGGAGAAAAACTTCTATAAATTGGAATCTCCTGACCACATTGATGAAGTCATATTTGGCCACCTCGCTGGCTCGTAGAGCACTGGCAAATTGACCTGGGAGCCTGTATTATAGCCACCGGGTCCGCCAGACATAATCTTTACAAGGCACACTCCCCTGCTCCCTCACAAGAAGAGGAGCCAAGGACCAGCAAATGAGCTGAACCCCTTAAATGTCCATGTCAGAGCAACCCAGAGAGGCATCTCCCTTGGCACTCCATGGGAGATAGGCCTGGGCAACTGGTTCCCTGGAGCAAGCTCCAACTCGCCACAGTCCCAAGGACAGCTCCATAGAGTACTCGGGTAGCCAAGGGTAGTCGCTGTAGCATACATCCCTGGCCCTACCTTATAGACAGCATTACTTCTGCCCGACCTTTTCAAAGGTTTAAAGCCAAATGTATCTAGAATTCAACTGACTTCTTTTCCAAATGCCAGAGTGTCTCCTAGCTTTGTGGCCGAACCTGCCTTCATCTCCGCAATGGTTGGTTAACTGACCAGCTGGGTCTCCCTCACACATCTGACCCAGTGTGGATTAGCGAAATGTTGAACTCCAAAGGCCAACAAGGATTCCACAAGCACTTCATTACCCTGAGTGGATAAATGTACACCATCTTTGTGAGAGAAGGATTCATCTCTAAGGCAGCCATGAGGATCTGTCTTAAGAATGGTTGTATTAAGGAGACACTTTGGTCGACTATTCAGGGGCCTTACTGACTCATTCAGTCCTTTCGAGGGAAGGCCCACATGTCATATACGATGTGGTATAATATGAGATCAAGCAATCACTGCCCCCATGAACCCTCTCGCCAGCCATGAGATTTCCTTCAGCAACTTTACAAAAAGTCCTCTTCTCCCTAGGAGTGACAGATCATTACTACCTATGTGGAGAATGATAAGTGCAGGTGGCACATCGAGCCAAAAATCTCCTCTGCCTACCCAAAAAAAGCGAAATCGACTGATTGAAAACTGCTCCCAAAGGCGCTTGTGACTCAGGCAGCAGGTTGTGTCAACAGTCGGCAGGGGTTCAGCTAACCAGGAAGCGATGTCGGTGCTTGAAGTACCCACTGTTAAAATGCCCCCGCCTGCCAGCCAGGTGATCCCTGCCAGCCATTGGGCACCAAGTGCAGCTTCCTGGTCAATCTGGGAATGCGCACAAATTTTAAATCAGGGCACCAAGCTGAAAATTACATTGGTTTGCCCTTTGCCTGGGCCAGGTGTTGGCCCCTGCCATTATGGCGTTGTCCCTTTATTCAAGAACACATGGGTGTCTGTGAGAGGAGTGACCAACAACATCCGAACTCCCATGACATTCTCACCCAACCGTGGATCTCACGTAAAATCTGTGTTCTTAATACTCAATAGACACACACTTGAAGGCTGAGAAAAACTTGATACCCAGAACTACTAAATACATATACATTTCTTTCACTACCTCCTATTCTGCAATCTTTGAGCACTCCGAGGCAGCACGCAGCTATAATATGGGCACTTAATATAAAATAAATTAAATAATAATAAATCCTTAAGGGCTCACAAAGCCACTGCTAATTTATATGTTCTGCAATTTGTTAGTTAAAATCAGGGTAAAATTGCATTCCTAAAGTGTTGATAATTTGAATCTATTGATGTAAAAACTGTCATAGTATCTCATAATTTTTGGTTTTTATAAGATGAATAAAATGACCTTAAATTGCAGTTAGTTTTACTGAGATTAAGTAGCACCAAAAAGAAAGCAATCTAAATGTTATCAGTACTTCTATGACCTAAGGACTTGAAGTCTTCTGGGTAAACTATTCATCCAGGAGTGTTGCAAACTGTCAACAACATCTAGACAAAGATACAACCAGACACAAGTAATTTTTGTGCGAATTAAAAGTAGGATAGTGCACACATTGGGCCTTTTTTCGCCACGAGGAAAATGCTTTTCTAAATAGAGAGACTCTTTTTCTTACACCCTCACCAATTTTGTGCGTGTATCCGTCCCCTTTGCATCAAGGAAACAAATCTTTGACTGTTTTCAGCGTGGGATACTAAGCACATTTTTGTGTGGCACCCTCACACAACCTGGCATGTTGGTGGATGTAAGCCATCTTTTGTTGGGTTCTCCTTTTTTCAACACCCACAATCAAACCAACCCTCTGAGACGATTCACTTGCATTCAAAATCCCGCCATACTGAGAATTATATGAAGTATTAAAAAAATTCTATGATTCAGGAACTGGATTTTGCTTTTTTTAAAGGCTGGTATTAACACTCACGTGTGTGAGAACCTTCATTAATCGGACCCCCTGTTATTTACAGCAATAAAAACAATAGTAACTTAATATGGTCATCGCAATGATCATTGTAACACCATGAGAAGCAGCACGTTCAATCCTGGTATGGGGGCAATGTCATCACTGTAACAAGGGGACGCTGCACTCATACCTGAATGGGTATTTCCAGTGTGGTCAATTCTGGGGTGCAACAGCAGGCCTTCAGCTTCCATCAAAAGTGGTCATGGTTGTAGGGAGTTATGGAGCAACGTTTGCTGCATATTCTGACAACTGCCCCTTACATGGATTGCTGTTTCCTAGGCCACAGTTTCACCACAGGGGATTTATTTTCCTACCCACTCTGACCCTTTGTTATAGGAAGGAGCGGTTAGGCAATTCATGTGGGAACATAGGACTCGTACCCCCCAGGATGGCACCCGGCCCAGCCCTCCTCCAAACCCACGAAACAATGCTTAACAACCAGCTGTGGGTTAAAAAGGCCATGTTTATTACAAATCTTCACACAAACATGACAATATATAAATCAAACAATTTGATATGATCTGTATTTATCAAATTCAAAACGTTAATCACCATTTTAATTTAAAGTTCTCCCTAGCTTCATGCTCCATCCGCAAGTCGGGGAGAACTCAATTTACTTACACGAAGAACGTTGTCTATTGCTCCAGCACTAAGGGGCCTTCTGGCTCGCGTCCCCCAACCAACTGAGAACCACGCAAGGCGCAACCCACCTGCGTCCTTGAAGGGTGAGCCCCTGTCCTCTGGTCTAGATCCGCCACCTGAGGGGCCCACCCCTCCACCACCAGGCTGCTCACCGGGCGTTCGTAGGGAGTAACCAGGGGCGGAAGCCCCATGCCCTATTTTAAAACTGGCGCCCTTGCCCCTAGCCGGTGTCCCGTTCTCTCTGGGGTGAGCTTACCATCTCTCCGCCTCAGTGCTGGCCTAAAGAGTATGCAGGAGGACTCCCCTTAACAATGTAAAGGCAATTTCTGTGGCCTCTTTACCGCCGCTCTCCAATCTAAATCCAACACCTCACCAAACTCTATCCTTGGGGATGTGTGGGTGGGAGATTGAAGGAGCCCCCTGCATTCCGAGGCCGGCACAGGAAAGAAAGAGAGGGCGAGGACCAGGGCCAGCTGCCCTAAATAGGCCTTCGCCCCCTCCCCCTGAGGTGCCGGCTCCGGCCGGAAGTGACGTCGCGCTGACCCGGAAGCAGTTGAGGCTGCCGTCCTGTTTACTTCTTCGATGAGGGCATGCCCGGGCGCCCGGGGGGCCGAGTCCTAAGTGCGCGCTTCGTTATATTTCGCGCTTGTCAGTGTAAGAGGATATTGTTATTGTGGGTCTCATGAGTTTTTTTTGTGGTCATAGCCTAGGAAGAGGAATGTTTGGTTCCTCTAAGTTGCTATTTGGACATATTGAATGTTGATAGGGTGGCAGGCTATACTCTTGGTTGATTTGATTCAGGCATATATTCATTGCATATCAGTAACGAAATAGATATTAGTTTCCTTATTTTTACCAAGGTCAGGTCTGTGTGCTTTATTGGACCCAGGGGACAAGTTCATTCTGTAAATAGATTTGTGTCCCACAAGGTACCTCTTTCACTGCATACAGGGTGGGGAAGATGGGTCTGGACCAGAGTATACAGAGGTTTTTTGGTAGTTCAGAACCATACCCCCCAAGGGAGTGCTATGCTGATGCAGAGGTGATGCTCAGGTGATGCTGAGATGGTGCTGACTGATGCTGTGGTGCTAAGTGATGCTGAAGTGGTGGTGCTAAACTGGTGCTCAGGTGGCGCTAAGTGATGCTGAGTTGGTGTTCTGCTGAGGTGCTACTGCACTGATGCTGGGGTGGTGCTGCGCTGAAGCTGAAGTTGTGCTGTGTTTCTGCTGAGGTGGGCTGCACTGTTGCTGAGGCAGGGATGCGCTGGTGGTGGTGCACTGATGCGGAGGTGGTGCTGTGCTGATGTTACAGTGGTGCTGAGGTGGTGCTGTGCTGGTGCTGATGTGGTGCTGCTCTGGTGCTGATCTGATGCTGAACTGGTGCTGCACTGGTGGTTGTGAATTGATGAGGAGGTGGTGCTGTGCTGATGATGAAATGGTGCTGTGCTGGTGCTGAAGAGGTGCTGTGGTGGTGCTCAGGTGATGCTGAGTTATACTGAGGTAGTGCTGAGTGATGCTGAGGTGGTGGTGCTGCGCTGGTGCTCAGGTGGTGCTGAGTGATGCTGAGTTAGTGCTGTGCTTAGGTGATGCTGCGCTGATGCTGAGGTGGAGCTGCACTGATGCTGATGTGGTGTTGGTTGGTGCTGAGTTGCTGCTGAGGTGGGGCTGTGCTGGTGCTGAGGTGGGGTGGTGGTAGAGAACTGATGCGAGGTGATGATGTGCTGATGCTGAGATGGTTCTGTGCTGATGCTGAAGTGGTGCTGCGCTGGTGCTGAGGTGGTGCTGCGCTGATGCTGTGCTGGGGGTGTGCTGCACTGGTGCTGAGTGATGCTGAGGTGGTGGTGTGCTTGTGCAGAGGTGGTGCTCAGTTGGTGCTGAGTGATGCTGTGGTGTTGCTGAGTCATGCTGTGGTCGTGGTTCTGAGCTGGTGTTCGTTTGGTTCTTAGCTGATGCTCATTTGGTGCTGAGTCTTGCTGAGTTAGTGCTATGCTGAGGTGAAGCTGTGCTGATGCTGAGGTGGTGCTGTGCTGAAGTGGTGCTGTCCTGATTCTGAAGTGGTGCTACACTGGTGCTGCGTTGCTGCAGTGGTGGTGGTGCACTGACGAGGAGGTGGTGCTGTGCTAATGCTGAGATGGTGCTGTGCTGATGCCAAGTTGGTGCTGAGCTGATGCTGCGCTGGTGGTGAGTGATGCTGTGCTGGGGCTGAGTGATGCTGTGCTGGTGCTGCGCAGATGCTGAGGTGATGATGATGCACTGATGCTGAGGTAGTGCTGCGTTGGTAATAAGGTGGTGCTGCACTGGTGCAGAGGTGGTGCTGTGCTGGTGCTGAGGTGGTGCACTGGTGCTGAGGTGGTACTGCACTGGGGCTGAGCTGGTGCTGTGCTAGTGGTGGTGCACTGATGAGGAGATGGTGCTGTGCTGATGCTGAGATGCTGTGGCATGTGGCATTTCTAGTAACAGGAAATTAACTTTCTAATAAATTAAAAAGATCATTAGGGCAATGTTTACCAACTTTAAACAATTTAAATATTTTGACAAACTTGTAGCCGGGTTTAAAATGCTTGCCTTTTATTCTCCTGAAATTAAGCAGATTAGTCGATATAGACCTTTAATTCAAACCTGAACATAGCAAAATGTAAAATTTCCAGCAGCATGGTACCCAGTAACGGCATACTCTGTGGGTGAAAACGGCACTTCTTCTGGTACTGGATGCATCGATCCCCCGTTTCACCGCAGTCCTTTAAAATCACTATTCCATTGTGGATCGCCTCCACACCAGCTGAGGGTGAGAAGTTACGAAAGTGGTGCTGCTACCTCATTTGCTGAAACTGGCACCAGTGTTCTGTTTTGTATGGTTCCTATGCCTACCTGCCTGTGCAGGGGCATCTACTACAAACGCACAGCAAAAGTCGCTGAACCATTTAATTGCAAGTTGCATGTACAACGGTGCAATAGGAAATGTGTTTGCTTAGTGTGCCACACCAATGATACCCAGGTCCCACTACAACAGCTTAACAAATAGCTTGTGAATATATAGTTTAGATTGGGTGCAGTAAACACACTGAGGAGGGCGAGTCCCTGTGGGGCTGGAAGAATGTTCAACCTGGAAAGTGCCGCCAGCCCCTCTGGGGATGGAAGAAGAGAGGAGCAGCTTACCAGAGGGAGCAAAGAATCAATCTGGATCTGCAGGAGGCATGCCACGCCAGTTGTGGCGAATGTGAGATCATGAGCGCTTTGTTTGCTCTCAAACCTTGTCCATATTATCCTGCCAGAGGATGGAAGAGGCCCAGAGGCACATTGGGTTCTTCTCAGATGCAAAGTTTTATTTACAAAAGTAGGTAAACAAATGATGCACTCTGACATAGTACCTCGTCTTCAATGTAACATCAACGTTTTATTACTAACATGAAAAGCCAAAATTGCCACCAGATAGCCCATCTTCTGGTCACAGCACTGTCAACGTAAAGTCAGGGGTTTTCAGATAGCTGTGTTACAACAAAGCCCCTCGTAAACAAAGATACCATTGCTTCTGAAAAAGTACTTGAAACATGTTCCAGCCCATATAAGGCCATCCGTTGATTACTGAATGTGACCAGCTGCAGTGAATACTTCCTGAAAACCAGACATGTTATCAGCAGTTTTCCGTTATTTTATAGCAAGACTCTTAAGTGAGAGTAAATTACATGGAAAAAACTGCATACAACAGGATTCATGGTACGACGAGCCAGAGGATAAATACACAACAAAGCAGTATGATTTCCCAAGAAGGCATTTAGAAAGAAAACCAGCTATTTTTGGAGAGAGGATGTGGCATAACATATAGAGCTGCCGACTTTGAACTGGGGAACTGGGTATGAGTCTCCACGTTGGTTCTCACTGCACCTACCAAAAAATTGAACCAAAGAAAACGAAAAAGGAGTGCAAGGAAACAAACAGAAATAGACAAACGAGCAATAATACATGTAACAGGGGCAGTCGCCAGGGACAAGATCCATCCACAGAAAGGAAGGACACAAATGAACAATTAGCCATGGAAAGGAAAGGAATTTTGACAAGCACACACAGGAACAAAGGGCAAGCAAGGGCCATGCTCAAAGCCCACAGAGGAGATTACAGCATGTCTAGAAGCAGTGCATGCACTGCCTAGGCGATACCTAAAAAGGAGAGAATACATTCAGAAGTTTTAATTGATAGGCAGTCCTTAATGCTGAATTTAAGGAATGTAAAGAATATTTTTATGACAGCATGTAGCTTGAGGATGCAACAATGTAGAAAGCAACAATATCTACTTGTAAAGATAGTCTTGTATTAGGTATTTTTGATAGGCACTAGAATCATGTAAACCGTCTGTCTGCTACAAGGCTAAACCACTGATCCAGTCAGTTGATCAGCTTAAGGGTTGAAAGTGAAAAATAATAACTGGGCACATATGTTGAGAAATATCATGGGCTTTAGGCTGCCCTCAGAGGAAGCAGCAACTTCAAGATCGTAGCAGTATGAGAAAATACATGGAAAATGAAGCACACATTGAAAGGAGATTCTGCCAATTCTGGTGTTCATCCTCAGGTTTGGCTCCCAGTATTAATTACAAAGTACAGTGGGATCAATTTGGATGATCTGGATTGCATTGGCACCAGCAGCCTCCGAGACAGTGGAAGCGTACTGTATGCACTCCAGTGGCTGGAGGGCGGGAGATGAAAACACTGGTGTGAGTGTGGAGATTATAAAATGACTCCCTTTACAAATTCAATGAAGACTTTTTAACAAATAGCTGGTAGTTAGACTTCCAGAAGTGTTGGTCTTTTCTACATGATATGGGTGAGGAGAGGTGGAGCTGCAGGTTGAAGGGGGGTCCTCTAGATAAGGCCAGGCCTTTTGTCTACATTGATTAAATGTCTTTGCAGAGCCCTCACATCTAGTTGTGCCACTGTTGTGGATGTTCCAGGCTGTGGATTGCACTGCTGTGAGGGCTATCACTGCACAAGGCTATGTCTGTGAAGCAGCCAGTAAAAAGACATTTGAAAGGAGGACCTCCTAAAGCCAGTCCTGAAAGCGCGAGGCAGTGGTTGCCCTGCAGTTTGAGTCAAGTAGAAATGCAGTTTTTTTTTTCTCAACTGTTTTTTATTTTATATGAACAACAACCGGGTACCGGTACATACAAGACAAATTCACCGAGATAAATCCCCCCTCCAATACATACATACATCATCATAGTGACATTTTCCCCTTGATGGAACAGGAATTCAGGCATTGCAATGCAGACTTGCTATATTACAGGGAAAAAGAGGAGACAGTGCCGTCCAGGAGATACAAACATGTTACCACAGATGACTGGGGTCACAGAAAGCAAGAACACCACACCGAAGGGGGGGGGGAGCCAGCACCTCCGCCGTAAGCTGGGCCATCAATGTACGCCTTTCTTTCAGCAACTCAACCGTCATAGAGATACAAATGTCCCCTCTGTATCTATTCCATTTTCCCCACCTCTGATCCCATTTCTTGGGGCAACCCCGTCCTTTGAATACTGATTTTTCAGCAACCATGGCTATGTACCTATCCTTAGCCCAGTCAACCAGGAATGGGGCCACCTCCATCCCCCATTTCTGCGCAATATTTCGTTTCGCGATAATAAAGCTCAGAGAGGCCCACTCTTGCTCAGCTTGTGTGAGGTCCGTCGCCTAGAAATTCAGCTTTTAAGAGTAATGAATCACTTTATGCTGAAATACGAGAACTCTGACACTGTTTGTGGAATATTGCGACTGAAATATTCCAATTATTCATGATTAGACAAGTGCAGGCTTTTTGTATGCTGACGACAAACCATATATGTTATAGGGTTTATCAGAAAGGTTCTGTCTCATTTGCAAAAAAATACTGTACATTGCTATCCTTGTCTGTATTTAATGATGCAGTATTATGGGTTGGTGGGCACTCTTAAATCACCTCTCTGACGGTCACCAGGCCTCCACTTTCAGCGACTGGCCTCCACACCTGCTGCAAAG
Organism: Triturus cristatus; assembly: GCF_964204655.1. Classification (NCBI taxonomy): domain Eukaryota; kingdom Metazoa; phylum Chordata; class Amphibia; order Caudata; family Salamandridae; genus Triturus; species Triturus cristatus. The sequence continues at coordinate 862,080,991 of NC_140581.1, forward strand.
GTGACAAGAGTGGGGCCTCCGCCCATCTTTTCATATGCTATTAAAGCCTTCCGCAACAACCCTGCTAGGCATGGAAGGCCAGGGAGAAAGAAGGAGTACAACAAAGAGAAAATACAAAAAGCAATAAAATTTGTATCTGGGGGTCACAACAAGACCTCCCCATCTTATTGTGCATGCAGAAAACAGAATCTCCTTTATATTCCCACTCACACACACAGTATGTCTAACTTTATCCATAGGACAGAGTTGCCTGGAGAGAAACCATGGGCAACCAAGTTAAACTTGGCTCGCTGTCCAAGAAGGTGGACGAGGATTGTCTAAGTGTGCAGTATTAGAAGAACACACAGATTAAAATAGGAGCTTGGCATCAGTTTCCATTTCAATGCTGGGATGTGATGTCCTGACTCCACTCTGCGCTTTGCGGCTGGTGCACTAACCCAGTGACCCACGTTAGTGGGATTCAAATTAACACCCCACGGGTTTTACACACAAATCCATTGCACCAGTTTCCAGGCAAGAATTAATGAAAACAGCATCAAAGAAAACGGCCTTGAAAATACAACATATTGAGCATGAACCTGTTATGACTCTGCAGCAGGAAAGCCCAGGTGGGTCAGGCGTCCCAAACACAAATCTGACTAACCCGAAGCCTGTCCCCTAAGAATTCAAATATGGCATTCTGTGAGCTCTATCCTTAGGCCCATCCCTCCAAGACACACCCAAACTCATTGTACATAGCATTGCTGGGAAACTCCATCTGTTAGAGGCTCTGCAGGAACCTTTGAATGCACAGAAGCAATACACCTACTTGCACTCCACCCTCCCACACCAGCCCTTATCCTACCAACTCCTCTAGTGATCTCAGGACAGAACACAAAATATTTGATAGTGGTCAGACAACATAGACAATTACACCAGCTATATTTAGGGAGTTCTGTAGTGCTCTGCAAACCAATGGTTTGCCAATTTTTCGCGATTTAGTGCATGGATTGAAAGTGCCTAGATGCTTTTTAACTTTCAGCACTGCGCTATAAGAAGTTCACAAATAAAATATGAGAAACAGACAATATATGAAAGAGGACAGTGCAGATATCTTTTCAGGACGTATTGGTTCCAAATAAAACATTAATGTGAAGCAGGGCAATACGCAAAGTTCAGGCAAAGCAAACAAGCGGCAACGAGTTGTGCTGTAGTGTGTGTGTATGCTCACACCCCCTTCCTAGTGACAGCCTCGAAGAGAGAATGGCTGATATCTACAGCACCCTGAGGAAGGGGAGGATTTAAAAATAGTAAATCAAATAGTACAGAAACTGGCAGATGATACAAAAATGGAAGACAGGGTTGTTGGAAAACTGCAGGTAGAGTCCACTTAAATCCTGTACAATAAAGAACCCCTACCTCTCTTACTTTGGGTTATATTCTGACATAAAGAACGGGTATAAGAAAATGTGACTGTAAACAGCCACGCCTAGCAAACTCTGAATTGCCTAGGACCCAGAACCTCTTAAGCCATGCCAGACCCTCCACCAAAGCTCCACGAGTCAATGCCAGACAACAGCTGCTTCGGGAGGAGGGCCATGTTTATTACATAAAGAAACACAAACACAATTTTTTTTAACATTCACATCATTACCTTAAAACATATAGCAGTACACACCCAATAAAACTTAGGAAAACACATTTTACATTTTCATAGTTGTATGTACATAGGGTAGCAAACTTTTATACTCTGCTAAACTCTATGAAGTCAAACAATGATAGTGCAGCCTCCCCTTCTTTGCCCATCCAGCACTAAGGTCCATTCAACCTTCATCCCAAGTCGAACCACAAAGGTGTACTCCACCTGTATCCCTGAGGGATGGTCCCCAGTCCTCTGATCCTTGTCCACAACCCCAGGGGCCTGCCCCTCCGACACCAGGCTGTACACGGGGCTCGTATAGTGTGACCCACTCTGACTAACTGTGCGTCCTTGCCCCAAGCCGGTGTGAACCTTCTGTTTTGGGATTCAACTTGCTGTCTCCTCCCTCAGTGCTGCCCTAGGAAGTGTGTTGAAGGACTCCCCACGCTGTTGTACAAAAATCATGGTGTTCACTTTTGTGCCACAAGGGTGACCAGGGCTATCCGTCCCTCTGCCCTCCACACCAAAGAATAATGCCTGAGGAAAAGCCCAGATTCCATTGATAAACAGGTCAGTGCCCAAGTCCGACAAGTGAACCCCATCTCTGTGAAACATTTGGTCCCCTCAAAGCAACCTATGAAGTATGTTCCAAAGCTAACCCGGTCCCGTGTGCAGTTTGGCCATTTCAGCATGAGGAGCCCTCGATCTCACATCAGAACCCCACTTGTGCTGCGGGATCATGTTAGATAAAGCTATCAGTGCCCCAGGAAAAGTCTTACCCAACCAGGCAAACTCACCTAACAGTGTGTCCCTGACTGCCCAATGCCCCAGCTTAACCATGTCATTACCACAGACATGTATAATAATCAAGTACGGGAACTTCAGTCCCATGTGACCCCTTGCCTCATCCACCAGCTGGTGAAGCTGATCAATCCGGAGACCCCCAACTCTGTGCCATCCGAAGAAGACTTGCAGGTTTCGGCTTTAGATGCTGCTGCAAACGATAAGCGGCCTTCGCATAAAGGAGTGGCCTAGCACCCATAGAACTTTGAAAGGCATACTACTAAAAGAAAAAAACTAGAGGGAGAAAAGCGGCATCACATAGAGAAACATGCACTGGCATAGCCAATAGGTCTCGCCTTTGGGACCTTAAGTGTTTAGCCATGCAGCATATTATCTTGGGTGCTGTGCCTCTCTCACCAAAGACAAATGTAGTTTAAATGTAAATCAGAGCCAGACATTTTAATGCTTTACCACACATTGAGCATGTATTCCACATAGTTAATAAGGGAAACTTTAGAACGTAATTTATTGAGTTTAACGTGAAGCCACATAAACCACGCTTAGCCCTTTACAACTTGCAAGTATCAAGGTATGAATGCAGTCCTTTCACTGCTTTACACAGCCATCGTCACACAATCACAAATAACAACCACAAAACCACAGTTGATATGTTCATAGTGTTTAACAGCAACCAATGCAACACTGCTTTTTACAGTGCACCCTACAATGCAGCGCTTGTCACATATAACGTAAATAGAGATCAAGTACTTTACACCTAGGTAATGTCAAATAACAACTTGTGAGTCTTTCTTGAAAGTTGCACAAAACTTTTTTTTCAAAGGTAACACTGACCCATTTAACACGCAAGAGTGTACATATTTCCATCAGTTAAGTGCGGAGCAGGTCTCAAAAGTTCTTTGCAACAGAACAAAATCCAGAGAAAGCAAACGCCTCCCGAGCACTTCATATAGTCATTTTGATTGCACAGCAAGCCGAGGTAGCTTTCAGACAGGATTTCGAATCACAAACAAAAAAAGCATCATTTTTTTTTTAAAATATAGATTTATATAGCGCAAACTCGACCCGGAGGTATTGGAGCGCTTTACATGAGCACCGGTTACGTTACATCATTGGGGTGTGTATATCAACTCCTATTTTTTATAACGCCGGGTGTGGAGTTCGAAATACACACGTTAATGTGAAGTATTTTATTGTTTGTCACACTGTAATAAAGACACGTCGTTATATTGAATAAGCAGTGTGCCATTTTCGTGTGTAATTGTGGTGTTGTGCTAAAGAGAAGTCTCACTAACAGATGTTATCATTCAGGACATACTGTAACGTTGTGTGTGGCGTTGTGTTAAAGCAGAGTGCAGACCCCTTCTTCTGTGCAATGATGCCTTGGGGTGCTGCCTTCGGAGAGCTGCAGCCCTCAGACTCAAAGAGAAGGGAGAAGATAATTAAACCTATCACTGCCCATAATGCTTCCCCTTCTCGAGCCCTGAGGAGTCGGACTGACCTTTAACTCCATCTGGCTAATGTAGGTCAGGGCCGGTCACCCTCTGGTTTAGAGATGCCCCTGCCGCTTTAGGGCCGCTTCGCTGCGGCTTTCCCTTAACTTCTGTTTAGCATTTCTATCAATACACTGGGGTGAAGCTGCGTTGCGCGTGGCACCTTCTGTGCTACATGCCCATCTCGGCCTTGTCGTCTAAGCAAATGCTAATTATTCACACGCTCTTCAGAAATGCTCATCTTCACCGTGTGCAGGTCTGCGGCATGGACGTCTTGCCCAGGCTGATCCTGCTTCCTTAGGCACCCCTGGTGCCATCTCAGCACCACATGAATTCTCGGGTTCCGAAGGCAGGATGACGGAAGACCAAGGTCACTCGTGGTCGAACAGTGCATCGCGTGATAGCCCACAAGTTGATTGTGGATGGAGAAATTTCAAAACGACTGTGGCTCCAGACTGTGACCAGACGCTTTCACCGTGAGTAAAGCATTCATCCCACGAGCTGCTGTCTTCAGACGTGCGTAGATACCACTCCTGGCTCTGCCCAGCCGGAAGCTGCTAACGGCTGCTAAGCTCTGCCCGGCACAGGAGCCGTGTTCAATGACTGTGTGACTGAGTGCAGTTCACACTCACCCGTAAAGAACCACTGGTTTGGCGCCAGTCGCGTTTGTATGCTCCACATCGGTTCACGCAAATAAGTCTCCTTGATCATGTAGCGCTTCTTGCTACTCGGGTGTAGTCTAAGCGCTTCACAATTTAGCAGGTACGGGACCTGGCTCTGAGGGAAGAAGTTGTCCAAGACCACACAATGAGCCTGGGATTAGAACAAGCACAAAACAAACGTGGATGCGAAAGTGAAAGCGACCGCGTTATATTAAATTAGTAACCTGATCCACGACCAGCTGCCAGCCTGCGCACCGCTGCTCACTCCCGAGACCCAAAGGCCATGGGAGTGAATGTTTAGAGGAAAGGCGAGACATTCACCCATCTTTGGCCATTTGCGTGCTTTCATTATTGAAAGCCGCACACAAAGGCCAATGGAATGTGTGGGAGGAGTCCGACCAACACGGAGAAGTCTCTGGGAAGTCTGGAGTGATTCCAAGAGGCCCTCTCCTAGAGCAGCGCATGCGCGCTGCGCTCGACCTAAAAAGGTGTAAAGCACAGATAATCAGAGTACCTTGGGCATATGTAGCGATAAAACACGATGATGAGCATCAGCCAATCTGCTTAACCTCAGTCGAAGACAACCCCGCAGCGCAAGTTGCTACCCCAATCCTAAATGAGCGAGAAGAATAACCCACTGACTTAATACAAGGCTGTCGAGAGTGGTGCGCAACACAGCTGAAAATTGATACAGTGACAGCCACTTTCCATTAGCATGAATAAACAGCGTGGGGGATTGCACATGTGATTGGACAGAAATGCAGGCCCTCATCAGTGTAACTGAGCACATAGTGAATCCCTGGTCAACCCTGAGCTTCTCCATAGCTCCCTTCTGTGTGACCTCGGTCTTGGACCTCCTTAGCTTAAGCGTGAGTCTGTAGTTGGGTGTTAAACAATTGCAGACCACCCAAGAAATTGTTTTTTGATTTCCCAACTAGCTCACCCACTCTCAAGGCCCCATAAAAAGCCACAGGCAATGCTGCCAAAAAAAAGGCTACCTTGTAAGGGGAGCTCCTTCCATCCTTAACGATGTCCCCAAGCCTGGCCAATCCCGCTAAGGCCTTCCTCACTAGGAAGCAAACGCCCACGTCAATGGCTGCCAAATGGGCTCTCGCATAGGAAACTGGACTGCCCTGTGACCTCAAGGGTTTCAGGAAGAGGCATATGGCCATTTGCCATGGACCTGGAAAAAATGGCAGCCCATGGTAATAGTGCAGAGAGCGAAATTGAGTTGACTCACAAGAACCTGAAGCTGATGTAACATCTCCTTACTACCGGAGAGAGTAGAATTAATCGCCATGGTGAAGGCCCACACTTTATCAGGAGGTAAGTAAAGTCTTATTGGTTGGATGACTAAAGACCTAATTACAGCCTTACAACAGAGTAGTGGTGCGGCGGTGCAAACCACAACACCACTACTCTACAGAAGGTTGCCACCGCCTGCCAGATCACTACTTTTCAGTGGCCAGGCAGGCAGCATGGCTATTTCCCCTGTGGTGCCGTTTAAAAGGCGGTGTAGCCTTTTAAAAGGGCACTGCAGTGTGAAATGTTAGAGGGAAATCTATTGAACAAACACCAAGAACAGCAAGTGGGCAATACAATTTGAGTGTATTACAATACTATAGTGAGGATTAGTCAGTACAGGAGAGATCAGTTCATCTCAAAGGAGATGCAACTTGATGTCTCTTATTTTAGTTCAGAATCAGTTCTATTTATTCTTCCAAACCACAGAGGAAAAAGTCAAATTAACAGAGATACTTTAATGGCGGACTGCACCTCACGCTAGTTTCAATTATATCAAATGTTCTTGCGTAACAAGCCCTGGCATCAGCCGTCAATTGATGGCTCTGTAAATCAGATCCCAAGCAGTAGAGGGGTTGGGCGTGCGCCAAGTGATGAAGTCCAGGAAATCCGTATTTAGTTTTCAAGTAAGTCTTTATTTGCAATCAGTTAGTTCACTCGAAATTGGTTATTTTACGGTCAGCCAACGCGTTTCGTTCTCAAGATGAGAAGTTCGTCAGGGCTCAATGAACGTGTGTCCTCCTGGTAAGGTAAGATCTATTGAAAATTGTTTCCACTCCAAAGGTGTAGTGGGTGTAGTACAGCCTAGCTCCAACTAGACCTCTTGCTCAGAACGTGAATAAGTGATCCATCAATCCAGTCGGTGTTCCAGACAGTAACTCTGGAGACACTAAGGGTATCACAGGGCCTCGGTCACCCTGAGAGGTAATTCTTGGAATAGCGGTTCTCCGGCCATGATGCACGAGAGGAAAAGGTCACAAGTTGACCATTGATGTAAGCAATGTTCACACAGGACATACAAGATGGCATCAGTAGATGTAGCAATTTCTCGGAAGCAGAAGCTCATGTAGGTGGGCCTAGCCTCACATGATGAGTGTGGAAACCCCCCTGTGGGTTTTGGTTCTCGGAATCTAAGCGGAGCAAAGATATCTTTATTTAACTGCACGCGTGTGGTTATGTCCTGCTCAACGCCTATTGGCCAAGCTTATCTGACCTTTTGTATGTGGTTTCTTCCATCAAGCCATCGAGCTGGTTAGGTGTGAAGCTGTAGTTTCTGCAGAAGCGAGTGACCAGCTATCTGACTTGTAGGTGTGATCTCGGCAGAAGCGTACACAAGTGTGTTAGTAGGTACTAAGGCAGGATGTGCACCTGGTATTTTTTCCTATGTACGTGTTCACGCTTAAAGGTGTCAGAAACCGCTGCGCTTCTGAGAAACCAGGCTCTTATGTGATTGTTGCATTTTGGCCCATCTCTCTAGCAGATAGAACTTGTGGTAACTTTTTTTTGCAGTTTCTACGCTAAAGCGCTACCGGTGTCCTACGTCTGAAGGAAGATATCATCTATGCTGCATGCAAAAGCTCAATTTTCTAACCGCAAGCTATTTCCTGACCTTGAAGGCTACTTCCTGACATTTCAACAAACTGTGTGACCTGATTAATTCAGCTAAACACATTGTCTTTTGTGGCATGGTATTTTTTAACTATTCCTCACAGAGGCCTGGAGCCCAAAACTGCTTCTAACTTGAAACCTTTGCATGGGAGTTGCAGGCTTCAACTTTGTGTGTGTTTGGATATAATGTATCCTATTTTTCCCTACACCATTCCCCCCTCTAGTTGATTCTTCAACTACTTCTCCTAATCTCCTTTCCTCAGAGGGAATCTCCTCATATATAATACTCTGTTCTAAGGCATCTGTAGTGCTTTTCCTAACTAAAAATGTTCCTCCTACGCTAGCTGTCATCCTTTTGCAACATGCTAGTATCACCTGAAATATAAGACATGTCAATGTCAACACAACAATTAGAGGCAACAAGGCCTTGAACACCCCGTCATCCAGGACGGCACCCATTATAACCAGCCCTCGAACCACTCATCCGGCGTACCTCTATCTTGAACCATCTTCTTGTGTAGATCATGCAATGTCTGAATGGCCTCAGCCAATGTCCCATTGTCCTCTTGCACACCCCCTTCATGGCCGTCGTTATCAACCTTTTTCTGGCTCTACTGCAAAATCAAGTGTGTGGGGACTCACAGGGGGCTTGCAAACCGCATCTGGGCTTAGCCAGACCGTCTCCGCTTCCCCCGTGTCATCCTTCTGGTGGCAACCCCTAATGACTGCCACCACGCTACTTATGACCACATGTGTCATTGAATAGTCTTTGTTCCTGTGGGACATTTTTCCGAACCGCAGTGCCATAGTGTTCTGCAGCTTTTTTCTTCCACTGATGGTGAAACAAAGTCTCTTAAGCGCATGGGACTGTCACACAAATTGGAGAAGTCCACTGCTGGTATCACCAGTGAGAGTGTGTGTACAGTCACAGAGGCCATTCCAATTTGGGGTCAAGTGCAAGTGGAGCCGGGTCCCGTACTGACAAATGTGGTCATCAGGCTGGCAGTACCCCCTGCATGTCAGCGTCGTCTACTGTGGTGTTGCAGTTGAGGTTACTTCATGCCTTTACTGTCCCTTTTCCTCTGAAACAAAGGGAAAACTGAGTTAATTTAATTGCTATTTTAGAGTGTGTGTTTTAGTTCATGTCCATGTATATCTCTGTATGTTTGCATCCCATACTTGCTGAAATTGTCCTATAATGTTACCAAATCTTAAAGGGTTACTTGTTTCTGTGCCATTCTACAATGATACAACTCTACTTATGAATGAATGAATAAATGTTAATCATTGGCAAATACTGATCCTGTACTACATTCAGATGATGGTTGAGTTACCCCTAAAATACCCTGGTCTAATATCCCCTTTCGCCCCCACTTTGGACAATCTCTCTTATGACCTGTTTCCTTCATTCTTGATATCTGTTTTCTTTTCTCTAGTCTATCTGTCAAGGTCAGTAGTATTTCAGTAATGATATCAAATCTTGTTGTTTTAACTTGCGCAGTAATGGGGCTAAGGTGTGTTGGTTGCAGCTGTGCTTTTATTCTACATATAAAAGGTGCACAAGACAGTGAGTTAGGAGCTTGGGAATACCTTTTTAGGGTGATGCAATTTATCTACTGCAGCAACATGGGGGATGAGGGAGCATACATAACAACTGGTGTTAGATATGGATGTGCCTATACTGTGCATGTGCTGGTACCTGGTACCACATATCTTCAAAACAAAGCAGTGTGGAGAGGATGCTGATCAGTATCATTATCAGCTGTTCTGCACATGTGTATAATAATTGATGTAGAATAAAATAAATAGAAAGAGACAAGAGCTAAAAAGCATCAGTATTAGAGCACTGAGAAGAAAAAATAAAACTAAAGCACATAACTTAAAATAAGTGTCTCTTGTTGAAGCAGTGAAGGGAGGCTTTACTCTGGTTGCTTCTCCTGCCCTCCCCCTCTTTTTCCTGCTCTGTGTCCAAAGTGATGGATGGCACAGCTAGGTCCAGGCAGATGCTGGAGTGAGAAATAAATCCATTGCTTGTAGCTGCAAATTTTTCACTACAGCTAACTGTGCTGTCAGAATTTCTCCACTGGTGAAACAGTTTCTGATGCAAATTAGAATTCCCAATGGTAAGGGTGTCTGTTGGTCATGCACTGGAGGGGGGGGGGTCCTCTGGAGGGGTGTTAATGTACATGGCAGCTGCAGTTTACCCTCTTTAGAGATGAACTTTGACACATGTGTTAGGTGAGACAAATAGACATACATTTAAGTTGGTACTATTTCAGATGCACTCTCAGTCTGTCACCTATGTCTAGTTAGTAGCACAACAGTGTTTATCCTCTCTGTCACTATCTGATGTAGGGTCAAATGGTGGTCTGACCTAAGGTGTTTCTCGAAGTGAGCAGTGCTAGTGGGAGACATTACAACCATTTATTTTCCAATGTTACACACGGTTTACATATTTTGTTTTTTAAGAAGTCATTTAAGCACACCAGGATGTTGTTAATTTGGGGGTGGTAAGCTAACAAGAATTTGTGTATCATTCCTAACAAAGTGGTGAGGTTGGAGAAGATATTATTGACAGAAATGTGTGTGCCAAAATCGAATCTGATCTCCTCAGGAACGCCCCACTGAAGCTTTACCTCACTGACCAGAAAATTAGCAGCAAACTTGGCATCACAGTGGACATGAGTTCCTACTTTATCACTGGTGGTGCCCGGTGCGAAAAATGTATATTGGCGCTCCCCAATGACCACCTCTGCCACTGATTCCCTCACTACCAACCCTTAACTGTGCCCCTTAAATCTTAATAAACACTCTCTCAGATGTATTTAATTGGTTCTGAAGTGCCACTCATACCAGGGTAGGGTGTCAAAACACTCCACACCACACCTACATTATATAGAGACAATCAGTCACACGTGTAAATCAATGTATAAGAAATGTTTCATAAGACAGAGAACTACAAGGTGTAGGAGTTACATGACATCCATATTGATAGGCAGTATCGTTTAAAACTGCTTGATCTGGAGAAGAACAACTCAGCGCTTGAACTGTAACAATGATTGGGAGTTCTCTTTATTAATAAGAATGCATTTCTACTTATTGCAACATTAGAAAAATAAAAGACTGAACAAAAAGCATATTGCTCTAATCTATAACTTGTAGTATCTCTACAGCTCTTTGACAGTCAATAGCTCACTGGTATATATTAACAGTTTAACTAATAAAACTGTAAGTGACGCAAGTATCTTACAGAAGAAAGTAACCCACTGACCTATTTACTTTGTAAGTACTTTGTGATTTGCCTGAGGCAAGGAATGCTAGCAAATGCTTTTAAAACCATAATACACTTGAAACCGGTGCCCCCCACCTGAAATCAGCACCCGATGTGGTGGCACTGGCCGCACTGTCCTCGAGTTGGCCCTGATCCCAGTGGAGGGCTTTCAATGTTGAAGTATTGTGGAAACTATTACTTTAAATGTGTGGTTTAATGAACCCTGGTGGCACACAGTACAAGTGTATTCATACATTGTGGCCATCTCATGCAAGCTGCAAACAAACCAGTTCTGGCTTATTTGGAGAGACATGTTGGGACAAGCAGTGTGCCAAGGGTAATGTAGCTGATTTAGGGCTATAAGTAGCAAAGCTTGAATATCATTCTATGTATATTAAATCTGTTCCTGTCTGTGTGCATCCAATGGGCCTGAAGATGGCAATGTTTTACTAGCTAACAAAACTATAGTATGTGTGGTACTAAGGGACTATTTTGCACTATTGTGGTGAATTAGCCTGAATCAAAGTATATCGTTATTGCTTCCCCTTCCCCTTGTTTAAGTGCTGGCACTAAAACATTAGTTCAGCAACATGAGTTAAGTAATGAGGAGGCAACGTTATCTGGCCTGGTATCACCAATTATCTGAAGAGTCATGCTAAATGGCTTTGACCACTACTGCGTCTGTGTGTCTCAATCATGTATCGTAATCTAGTGTGGAAACCCATCTACAAAATATACAACACTGCCTGGAATGGGGTCTTCATGTGCTTGGCTATAATCATCTGGAGTATATGTGGCCAGTCATGGATATCATCGCCTGTATCTGAAAGGGAGTATGCAAAGAAGGCAGCTGTGTTATCTTTAAGGGCCTCATGTAGGAAGCCAAATCGGTCGGTAATGGCCGATTTTCGGTAATTATACCGTTACCGACCGGTATTTTGGCTTTTGAGATGTAGGGGGAGAATTTCATGATTCGGTATTTACCGAATCGGTAATATTACCGATTCGGTAAATTTACCGATTCGGTAAATACCGAATCATGAAATGAGATGTAGGGGGAGTGTGTGGTGGGTGTGGGGATTCGTTATTTACCACCAACTAAAGGTTGGTGGTAAATGACGAATAGGTGAAAAAAAGCATTTTTGTGCACGTTTAAGTGTGCAATGTGGCAGACATACATGCCCTTAGGGCATGTATGTGCGCCACATGTGCACACATGGCCGAATCAGGGGTGCAACAGGGTGTCAATGTGACACCCTGCCACCCATGCATGTGCTCCCCCATTACCGAATCGGTATTTACCGATTCGGTAATGAGGCATACCTTCCCATCAATGGGAAGGTATGCCTCATTACCGAATCGGTAAATACCGATTCGGTAATTACCGAATTTTTCCGATTCGGTAATATTTACCGACTCATTACCTACATTGCATTTACCACTTCATAAATACCGAATCGGTATGATTCGGTATTTATGAAGTGGTAAATGCCAGCCCACCTACATAAGGCCCTAAGACACTTAGCCACCTTGATGTGAGTCAACTGAGGAGTTGTGTGTCGGTCGCACTCCTTCGTTTAACTTTCAATTACTGTGTGATCCTTTCACTATATTATCGGTGCTGTGGGATCTTCTCCCCAGATCAAGAGGGATGTGGCTTAAGACTGAATTCCGATTCCTTCACCAGTGGAAGGTGTATCCCAGTATGCACTATTTTTACTTCAAACTGTATTAAATTAAACCACGAATGTCTGTTGATCAATAAACTGTTTTATTTCACAGTTTTCAATTGATTTTGTTGCTTCCAAAATTATTCATAAATTTCATAATTCAGGTTTGTTTAGGACCTCTTCATGTGAATAAATTCCAATATTGTAAACATGATTCCATGTTGTGAATGTGAATATTTGGGTTACAGGGATGAATCCCAATGCATTTCGGGGTCTCCCTTCGTCAGGGGACACTCCCTATAAACAAAATGACCATGTATTATTAATATTCACGCTAGAATATAACGAGAATAAAAGCTGATAGCATAACAACAGAGCCAGAGTTTTTACGTGCACAATCACCAATTGCCACGGATCTAGTGCGGTGTAGACGCAAATAATATCAGATTCAGTGAACGTAACTTACTGAAACATTCCCAGTGCTCGTTGAGTGAACTATACAACAACTTAAAAACATGTGAAGTGAAAGTCTACGGAGTGCCGGTAAATGGTTATTGCCGTGTGCCGTATGTGTCTTAACCACGGGTTCAGTGCGAGTTCTTTAAAAGATGTGCTAATTAATTCGAGAGCGTGTTAAAGATTCCGGTTTAATAACTGGTTATGCCTGCGTAAGTGACTCGTACGTCCATTAAACTGATTATGATTAAAAAGAATCTTATCGTGTATTGTCTAATATGTGCCGCTGCAGTGCATACCTGTGCAAAACCCGTTTCTCGATCGTAGCGATTCCGCGTCCCGTAACCGTTGAGATCAGCTGTGTTCCTTGTGTGCCCCGGAAGTAAATATGCGCGTGCGAGAAAAGCTCATGCAAGACAAAGAAGAAAGACTCGAACCCAAACTTAGCGATACGGGTGAATGTCTACAGCGTGAAGTTGTGATAACTCAATAGACAATAAAAAATAAAGAATGTTTGTTGGATTAAAAAAAACAATGAATTGCGAAATACCATCATCAGAAAATACATTCCAAATCTGAAAACATTAAATACAGTCTGTTATTCACAAATGCACACCTGCATGTTGATACGTAGTTACAGATAACAATTATATTCCACCCGATCATTCAGACCCTTTGGGTGTAGAGAATCCAATGTAAAAATCCAATACAGTTCTCTTTGCAACAGAAATTTCTTGTTGTCTCTGCCCGTTTGTACTGGCACCTGTTCCAAAATTAGGAATCGGAGTTGGCTGATGTTATGTGATAATCTGTTGAAATGTGTGGCAATGACCGATTTCGGATTGTTGATTCTTATGTTACTTTTATGCTCTGTCAAACGGGTTTTAATTTTTCGTTCCGTTTTTCCCACGTAGGTTAACCCACATGGGCACTTAAGTAAGTACACAACAAAGCTTGAGTCGCATGTCGCTGTCACACGCAATTTGATGGGAGTTCCTTGTGTTGGATGAGTTAATGTTGTTCCTTTAATTATGTTGTTGCAGCTGCCACAATTCAAACATGGAATAGTTCCCTTGTATGTGTCTTCTCTATTTTGTTTTTTGTGTTTCAACATCTGTTGTAGATTTTTTGTGCGTTGATATGCAAATATTGGTAGTTGGTTGAAAATGCCATTAAATTCTGTTTCTGCTTGTAGCATTGGCCAATATTTTTTTATTGTGTGTTTGATTTTTTGACTTCTGGTTGAGTATTTAGAAACGAACACATTTCGGTCCTGTTGAACGTCCAAATTCTTTTTCTTGAGTAATCCTTGTCTACTTTGTTTGTTTGCTCTTTCATTAGCGTGATGTAGTACAGAATCTGGGTATGCTCTTTGTTTGAATTTTGCCATCATTGTGTTTTTATTTTCCTGATACAAGTCTTCAGTTGATGATATTCTTTTTATCCTCAATAGCTGTGAGTAAGGCAGATGTTGTTTGAGACTTAATTGGTGAAAACTTGAGAAATGTAGGAAGTTGTTTCTGTCTGTAGCTTTTGTGTACACTGTGGTTATTAGTTTTTGATCAATTATCTTAACTTCCACGTCTAGAAAAGGTATTTTTTCTTTACTCAAAGAATGTGTAAATTGGATACGGTCGTCAACCGTATTCAGTTCTTGAATGGCATTAACTAGTGTGGATTCTTCGCCCTTCCATTTTTTTTTTTTTAAATATTTTTATTGATACATTTTTTCCCCACATTTTATTTCCCCCCCCTCCCCCATTACATGGACAAGGCACAATAAGTTTCATACGGCAGCCACATACTCAACTACATATTCAAAAGAAAAATGGAAAGTGAAATATTACAATATACATACTACATACAGATCCTATCATAATATATACGGATACAAATAATATATGTTAACATTCCATAATACATACATTCCTCAAAATACCTTATTCAGTTCCAGCCTTCCATTGAATCAAAGGACCCCAGATTTGTATACCCAGCTTTTTACCCTTTCTCCCTTTCCTAGAGTAAATAGCTGTTTCCAATTTTTGTATTGACAAAGTTTTTCCTAGCCATTGATGATACGTAGGAGGATTTGGATCTAACCAAGTTGAGGCCACAAGCAGTCTAAAAATCGACATTGCTACAAACAGAAAATATTTACAATTAATTTGTCCGTTGGGGGATATTCCCAACAAAATAGTTGCTGAGTCCAACTCTATTGTTGTGTCTAAGGCATTCCGGAAAAAATTCCCGATATCTTGTTTTATCTTATCTAAGTGTGGACAAGTAGAGAAAATATGTAACAAATTGGCCTCCATACTGCCACATCTAAAACACGAAATGCCCGACACAGCCCCCCATTGAGCAATTTTCCATGGCGTATAATACAGGTGATACAGGCTCTTGTAGTGCTGGGCCTGAAGAGACGCTGAGCATAGTAATTTACATCCCATCTCAAGTGATTCAGAGAAAGTATCTCTTTCTCTAGCTATATCTAAATCTGAGGACCATTTAATTATCCATTTGTCAAGATCATCCTTTTTTAACTTTGTCATTTCTAAATAAAATCTTTTTATAGTACAGTCATTCCCTTTTTGTATGAGATCCATCATTATACTCCTCCCAAAGCCTAGAGCTCCCCCTTTTTTATTTAATATACAACTCCTTATTTGAAGGTATTTAAAGAAATGATTTGTGTTTAACATATACTTGTTTTTCAAATCTATAAATTGTAAGATGCCATTATCATCCCACATATCACCAATCATTCTTATACCTTGACTCTCCCATTCCTCATATACCATTCCTGAAAACACAGCCCTAGGAAATGAGGGATTATTTTTGAGTCTAGTATATACACTATATTTCCCTATTCCAACTTTTTTGGAAAATCCTTTCCATATGCTGTAGGCCGCCATAATTATCTTGAAACGTGTTCTTTTAAAGTAACTTCCATCAGTAAATCTTAAAAAAATATTTTCAGCATTTGTACCCAGAGCTAAACCATATATAGCCAGCGAGCCTGTCTTATCCCATCCATCCATCTCAGCCCCCCCAATTAATCCAGCCATTCCTTGTATTGCTGCAGCCCAATAATATACCTTTAGATCCGGCAGTGACCACCCCCCTCTCTCCCTGGGAAGGGACATATACCTCAATGCCCTCTGGGTTTTACCTCTAGCCCAAATAAAACGATTTACCATACTTTCGCAAATTTTAAACCACTTATTTTCAATTAGAAGAGGGATTGCCCTAAAAAGATACAACAGTTTGGGTAAGATCAGCATTTTAATAATATTAACTCGCCCAACTAATGATAAATGTAAGTTCTCATAACGATCCAAATCTTTTCTTGCCTTTTCGATTACTGGGGCAATATTATTATCCACCAAACTATCTAAATTAGACATAATATTAATTCCGAGGTATTTCCCTGCCGGCACTACTCTTCTATCTTCACAAGGTGTAAAAGAGTTTTTAATAATCTGGGTTTTAGACGCGTTCAATGAGTACCCTGAGACTTGTCCAAATCTTAAGGCCTCGGCCTCTACAAATGTAGTTGCTTCCGTTGGGCAAGGTGTTATCACCGCAACGTCGTCAGCATAGGCTAATATCTTGCATGGCCCAAGAACTGTATTGACTGGGGTGATCTCTGGTGCTAATTCTATCTTCCGTATTAAGGGATCCATATAGATGGCAAATAGCAAGGGAGAGAAAGGACATCCCTGGCGAGTTCCTCTCTTGATTTTAAATTGACCAGTTATACCCCCGTTTATCCTTAATGCTGCACCTGGATCCATATATAGAGTCTGAATTGCTTTCAAATAGCCTCCTCTAATCCCAACTCTAGCTAGGGTCTGCCACAAATACTGCCAGGAGACCCGATCAAATGCTTTTTCCGCATCCAAAAGCATAACTGCCATCGGGTCTCCTGCTACTTCCGCCACATCAAATAAAGTTATAACTTTTCTAATATGGTGAGTTGTCCCTCTACCAGGAATAAACCCATGTTAGTTATCACTAACCAGGTTACTTATAATTCTTGCAAATCTTGCAGCCAGTGCCTTTGAATAAATTTTGGTGTCATTATTCATCAATATTATTGGGCGGTACGACCCTGGTTCATTCGGGGGCTTTTCTTTTTTTTAAATTAATACTATATCTGCCCCGCTCCAGGATTTGGGAATGGATACCCCACTTTGTGCAGCTTGAAACATTTGAGTTAAATTATTACCTAAACATCCCCAGAAAGTTTTATAAAACTCGATCGGTAGCTGATCAGGTCCAGCAGCCTTCCCCGAGGGTAGAGCAGTCATTGCTTCTTTAATCTCAGTTTCGTCCAATACGGTCTCTAATTCCTCTGCATCTTCAGGGGATATAGTTTTTACCTCAATGTTCTGGAGATATTCATTTATTCTATCGATACTACTGGGATCTTTCTCATCATATAAAGATTGGTAAAACTTCCTAAAGACCTCCCGAATTTCTTCTGGATCTGAATGTAGTTGTCCCTTTTCATCCTTTATTTCCTTAATCGTCCCTGCCGCCGCTATCTGTCTGGTTCGTATAGCAAGGACTCGCCCTATTTTCTCACTGAACTCGTAACATCTCTCCCTTCTGATTGTATATTGCTTTGCGGCTCTATTAGCAAGTTCTTCCTCTGCCTCACTTTTCACCTTCAGTAATTCTATTACGAATTGTTCAGTCGGCTCTCCCCTTATTACACAGTTATTAAGTTGTTCTTCTGCCTCCAGTACTTTTCCCTCTTTCTCCTTATATCGCAGTCTTTCTGTTTTCCTCTTGAAGGCGCTATAACTGCACGTTTCACCGCGTGCTCCTGCCTTAAAGGCATCCCATACTATGCCAACTGCAGCAGTTCCTCTATTATATTCAAAGAATTCAGTAATCCATTTAGACATATGTTTTATATAGTCATCATCTAAAAGCAATCCCCTTTCGAATGTCCACTCCCTTCTTATTGTTGTTCCCCCACTCTGCTTTATCGTTAGGATTAGGGGATTGTGGTCACTAAGTATCCGAGGAAGTCTATCAATTTCCACTATACTAATTAAATCATTGGAAACCAGGAAGTAATCCAGCCTAACGCATATCTGATGCGGTGCTGAATAATATGTATAACCGAGTTGTTTCGATCTGATTGACCCCCAGACATCTCGCAATGTATTATTTTCTAAAAGATCAGTAAGGGCCTTGTAGACCTTTTTTTTCCTCCCCTTATACTGTCTTATTGAGCCTGATCCTAGACCCTCCGCTCCGTCAATATTTAAGTCTCCACCTATAATAACTCGAGGGGCCCAGTCTGCCAACTCAGAATCCAAAAATTGCAGAATTTCTGGATCGTCCTGTGTAGAACCATATGCTGCAACTAATGTTGTCCACACCCCCCCTAGTATCTCATACAGTGGATTATAAGTTGGGGGAAGTCTACAGTTGGGCAGAGGAGTATGCCACACGCAGACAACGAAGACAATTTGATAACAGATCCACGGACGACACCTCATCCTCTGAGGATTCACAACAGAGACGTCAACCCAATTTTCAACCAAAAGAACACCCTTCTAGGAATACAAATGTTAATCAAGACAAACGATTCACCACAACTAATGACGGAAGCATAACACCTTCAACTTCCGGCGCTTCTTTTTTAGGAAGAGCCCAGGCCCCACTCGGAGATCCAGGCGGACAAAATATGACACCAATTGCCAAATCAACAAGGAGTCAAAAAACTTAGTGATTAACATTTCTTCCACTGAATTGTCAAAATTTCAAACACAGACGTTACAAAAGGGCTTATCGTATGTACCCACGTACCAAAGCCATGAACTTGAAGCACAAGTGAGTTTGTTCAGATTCATGAGGAATCTTCGATTGAAACATTTTTTTACAAATATCAGTACATTTTCAGCACCGATCGATCAAGGCACCTTAATGGATCTAAAGCCAGACAGCACATTCCAAGCACCCGTCAGTCATAAAATTCTGGACACTTTTGAAACAGTAGTCCGCAAAGACCTTCATGACATATTTCGATCCAAAACATCTAAAGGCACTAACTTAACTAGCAATGAGAAAATGGCCATTTCTAACCTTGCCAACAATCAGACAATCACATGCTGTAAAGCTGATAAAGGAGGAGCACTAGTCATTTTGGACACATCATTCTACATGAACAGCGTGGAGTTGCATGTTTCAGACACCAACGTATACATGCGATTACTTTCGGATCCTACCTCATCCTTTAAACAGATTCTGGTATCTATCATTGATAAGGCTTTAACATCGGGAACCATCAACGACAGGGATAAAAAAATTTTGATCAAGCAGAATCCAAGTATACCGTATCTATACATGATACCAAAAATTCATAAGAACTTACACCACCCTCCTTTCAGACCAATAGTGTGTACACGAAATTCTATTCATGAACCAATTGGCAAATACATAGACCGACACCTTCAACCGATGGTCACACAAATGACCACATACGTACAAGACACAACTGATTTCCTCACAAAACTTGATAAAATGAAGTTGATGGAAGATATCGAGTACATTTTATGTACTATGGATGTACAATCATTGTATACTTCAATTCCCCATAATTTGGGACTCGAAGCACTGGAATTTTTCCTAGTAAGAAGTAATAAGGAGAACGACCTCAATGTTTTTCTAATGGAGTTGATGCATTTTACGCTGTATCACAGCTATTTCACCTGGAAGGATCAATTTTTTACACAGTTGAATGGAACATTGATGGGAAATTGCGCCGCTCCGGCGTATGCTAATTTGTTCATGCATCATTTTGAACTTACTCACATCCTTGCACATAAAAAATGGACAGACAATGCAATTTTATTCATCAGATACATTGATGATATTTTTCTTATTTGGAAGGGCGAAGAATCCACACTAGTTAATGCCATTCAAGAACTGAATACGGTTGACGACCGTATCCAATTTACACATTCTTTGAGTAAAGAAAAAATACCTTTTCTAGACGTGGAAGTTAAGATAATTGATCAAAAACTAATAACCACAGTGTACACAAAAGCTACAGACAGAAACAACTTCCTACATTTCTCAAGTTTTCACCAATTAAGTCTCAAACAACATCTGCCTTACTCACAGCTATTGAGGATAAAAAGAATATCATCAACTGAAGACTTGTATCAGGAAAATAAAAACACAATGATGGCAAAATTCAAACAAAGAGCATACCCAGATTCTGTACTACATCACGCTAATGAAAGAGCAAACAAACAAAGTAGACAAGGATTACTCAAGAAAAAGAATTTGGACGTTCAACAGGACCGAAATGTGTTCGTTTCTAAATACTCAACCAGAAGTCAAAAAATCAAACACACAATAAAAAAATATTGGCCAATGCTACAAGCAGAAACAGAATTTAATGGCATTTTCAACCAACTACCAATATTTGCATATCAACGCACAAAAAATCTACAACAGATGTTGAAACACAAAAAACAAAATAGAGAAGACACATACAAGGGAACTATTCCATGTTTGAATTGTGGCAGCTGCAACAACATAATTAAAGGAACAACATTAACTCATCCAACACAAGGAACTCCCATCAAATTGCGTGTGACAGCGACATGCGACTCAAGCTTTGTTGTGTACTTACTTAAGTGCCCATGTGGGTTAACCTACGTGGGAAAAACGGAACGAAAAATTAAAACCCGTTTGACAGAGCATAAAAGTAACATAAGAATCAACAATCCGAAATCGGTCATTGCCACACATTTCAACAGATTATCACATAACATCAGCCAACTCCGATTCCTAATTTTGGAACAGGTGCCAGTACAAACGGGCAGAGACAACAAGAAATTTCTGTTGCAAAGAGAACTGTATTGGATTTTTACATTGGATTCTCTACACCCAAAGGGTCTGAATGATCGGGTGGAATATAATTGTTATCTGTAACTACGTATCAACATGCAGGTGTGCATTTGTGAATAACAGACTGTATTTAATGTTTTCAGATTTGGAATGTATTTTCTGATGATGGTATTTCGCAATTCAATGTTTTTTTTAATCCAACAAACATTCTTTATTTTTTATTGTCTATTGAGTTATCACAACTTCACGCTGTAGACATTCACCCGTATAGCTAAGTTTGGGTTCGATTCTTTCTTCTTTGTCTTGCATGAGCTTTTCTCGCACGCGCATATTTACTTCCGGGGCACACACGGAACACAGCTGATCTCAACGGTTACGGGACGCGGAATCGCTACGATCGAGAAACGGGTTTTGCACAGGTATGCACTGCAGCGGCACATATTAGACAATACACGATAAGATTCTTTTTAATCATAATCAGTTTAATGGACGTACGAGTCACTTACGCAGGCATAACCAGTTATTAAACCGGAATCTTTAACACGCTCTCGAATTAATTAGCACATCTTTTAAAGAACTCGCACTGAACCCGTGGTTAAGACACATACGGCACACGGCAATAACCATTTACCGGCACTCCGTAGACTTTCACTTCACATGTTTTTAAGTTGTTGTATAGTTCACTCAACGAGCACTGGGAATGTTTCAGTAAGTTACGTTCACTGAATCTGATATTATTTGCGTCTACACCGCACTAGATCCGTGGCAATTGGTGATTGTGCACGTAAAAACTCTGGCTCTGTTGTTATGCTATCAGCTTTTATTCTCGTTATATTCTAGCGTGAATATTATTAATACATGGTCATTTTGTTTATAGGGAGTGTCCCCTGACGAAGGGAGACCCCGAAATGCATTGGGATTCATCCCTGTAACCCAAATATTCACATTCACAACATGGAATCATGTTTACAATATTGGAATTTATTCACATGAAGAGGTCCTAAACAAACCTGAATTATGAAATTTATGAATAATTTTGGAAGCAACAAAATCAATTGAAAACTGTGAAATAAAACAGTTTATTGATCAACAGACATTCGTGGTTTAATTTATTACAGTTTGAAGTAAAAAGAGTGCATACTGGGATACACCTTCCACTGGTGAAGGAATCGGAATTCAGTCAACTGAGGAGGACATTTATTTTCTTACAATGTCCCTTCTTCTGCTTTGTTATCATTATGATTCTCTGGCTTTGGCCATTTTTGGGGTCTCCCTCTTGGCCTCTTCTGGGATTGTGCATCTACTACTTGTTTCTGTGAGTGGCTTTTCTTTATACTGCCCTTGGGTCTGCCTCTGCGTCTTTTCTGAATGGGAGAACTGGCAGGCTCCTGACTTTTCTTTGTACTGTCCTTAGGTCTGTCCCTGGGTCCCTTTTGATTGGGAGGATTGGCAGGCTCCTGAGGCCATGTGTATGTGGTATTTGGTAGCCTTGTGCCATTCTGTACAATTGCTTCCTATCTGGTCTCTGTTTTCAGGGTATACTTCTACCAAGTGCTCTACATGGGATCCCATGGCACTTTGGAGGACCTTGTCTTTATGTTTGAATATAAAGGTTACACTGGACAATGCATCAATATCTATTCCAGTAATAAATCATCCACCTCTCTTTCCCCAACCTCCAAAACCACCCTGCCTCTAACAGGTAGGTAGGCCTGCTGAGTTAATATCTGTATTTATTGAAACTTTTTATATTACTAAATTCTTGAATTATTTCATATGATCATATCATTCTATTTATTTCTCATTATCCTGAAGATCAACCTGTCTCCTACTCCTTGCATACTTTCATTAATACAAGCTAATCATCCCTTTCAACTCACTTATTCTCATATATTCTAAATAATCCAGTTTCTTTTGGCTGGTGAAACTATAAGCAGAAATTGGTCTAACGTCTTAGACTCTATACACATTTAGATAAAATATTTTATTTTAATTTCATATTTATATTAAAATGTGATTGCAATCGCAAAAAATGACATAATTTTATACTGCAGTTTTAATGTACTGAGTCCTGCGATAAGAGAATGTTCTCAAATAACTATCTGTATACCCTCAAGATATTCATCTATGTCCCTGTAGGATGTTTTAAAAAGTTTCCAATTAATTCTTTGAAACAATTATATAATCTTCTAAATTATCTAATGTGATTACATCAATGTATGCTGTCCTTAGACCTAAAGGTGATGTGGTGTCAATTCCTAGGCGCTCAAGGATTTCTCCTGTTAAAGGATTATTAGGTGGTACTGGTATTGGTAGTATAATGGGGTCAGTGCCGTTAAAAAAAAACTACAACCTTACTGTTATAAAGATGGACAATTAATTCAGGGACCTGTTGTGATTGACTACCTGTGAACCCTTGAGACAATTGTCTAAATAAAATCCTTTTCTAGAATTCTACACTATTTACCACAAAATATGAAATCCTAACTAAATAACATAAACAGCATAAAACTACAGCATGACATTAATCTGTGGCCACGCTGCAATTCATATTTACATAAACATGCTATATACTGTAAAACTACTCATCTATTCGAAAAGCACCTACTATGCTAAAACTACTTACTATTCTAAAAGCTACTTACTGGAGCAAAAAGCTACTACTGCTGGGCACTTCTCCTGGACACACAAGGAAGACTTTAGCTGTCTGTAACTACAAACTGTGACATCCAGGCGTAAGTCCTTGGACGACTTGAGTGTTCTGCCTTTCAGAACATATACTGGCTGCCCAGTCTCAAGTCCTACTCTACCCTGACCACTTCTGACTACTTTTAGTCAGGTCCCCTAGTACCTTCCGGACTGACCACCGGAACACTAGTTCTTATCATTGCGTCAATACACAATCATGCATGCATTTCCCAACATATGAATAATAACAAAATAATAACATATTCTACTGTCGACATGCTGTTTGTAAAGTAAAAGGAACGACATTCGTACTGTTTTCACCTTTTAATAATTCCAACTCCCAAGTCCTACCCATTCCAGAGAAATGAGAAGACCTTGTAACAAGCGTCTTCTTACCTTCTTTTAGTTGCGCCAATGATTTCTAGAGGACAAGAGGTATTTCAGGATATGGTAGCAGGTGAGAAGAAATGGAACTCCTGGCTCGGGAACTCGCCAACTTGTTAGAGGAAAATCTTTTGAATGAACACCAAGAACAGCAAGTTGACAATACAGTATGGAAAAGTGAGGACTTTAGGAAAGAGTGCCATTAGGATCCGGCGCCCCGGGATCCCGGCCACGCCCTCCTGACTCCACGGTCGTCCGATTGGCGGCAGTGATGAGGTAATCACTTTCGGGGCAGGACGTGACATCACTTCCTGCTGGGACCAGCGATGGGGGGAGGAGTTGGTGGAGGCCTATTTAGGGCACCATACCCGGGCCCTCATCCTCTCTCTCTACAGCGCCGGCCCCGGTCACAGTGGACTCCGTCTGAATCTCCCACCCACCTGTCCCTTAGATTTAGAGTCTGGGCTCTGATTCAGGCTCAGGTCCCGGCTCAGATGCCAAGCTGCTGGACTGCCCACCCTCCCCCAACTTTGCCAGGACTATTTTTAAAAGATGTGCTAACTCCGGGTCACCACCCTTTTTCTTGTCCTCTCTACCACCCTTGGCAGCCATCATACCCCCTCAACCAACAATGCACTTAAAGCAGTAAAATACAAAGAAAGACCGCTCAACAGCCACTCACCTTAATTTCCCAGTCCGCGTTCTAGGCCCGGTGCTGCTGCAGATGAAGGAGCACAAGGTGCGTGCACCAGCAAATTAATTCCAGGCAGATAAGGAGGAGGGTGACTACACTAAACAGGTGACCCCCCCCCCCCGTCAGGGACAAATCAGCTCCCCTGCCTGAAAGATGTATGCACCCCAAGATGCCTGGCTTCAATTATAGCTTGAAGTGACCTATTAAAATGTACCCAACCACTCAGAACCCCCTGGACTTGTACCCTTAACCTTCAGAGTGAGAGTCCCAGACCCTATTCAATTGCGCAACAAAAAGACACAGAAGAGAGGACTACTTTGCCGCTGATCCGCGCCTGCCGTCACGATGGTTAAAGGAAGGGGCCCAGGCCGATGCACCTTACATAAGCCCCGTGCCTACGACGGTGGGAGCAGGTGTGACGCGCAAACCGTGCGCTGCCTGTGACCCAAAAGGAGTCACTAGCCCCCCTTGCAGGACACATAGCAGGGGTGGACAATGACATTGCTGATGCTCTCTCTCGCTCATCAGGATTTCCATGGGCTTGCACCATGAGCGGACAAGAGGGAGACAGCTATGCCGGGGACCTGTGTAAGGTAGGAGGGATCTGATGATGCAGCTGATCAACAGTTCTTTATCAGATTACACAGGAAGGGCTTATGGTCTTGCATGGAAAGAGCTTTTGGCTTCAGGGGCTTGGAGGCAGAGCAAACGTGAAGAGAGAAGAAGAGAGAATGTGATAACATTCATTATGCTTTTAATTAAGTGAGGTTTGTCAGCAGTGACCATGGCTGGTAAGTTGGCGGGCTTGGCATTCTTCAGCCATCAGCAGGGGAGATGGGGAAGCCCATAGTGGAAGTTTAGGCTTTGGAAAGCGGAGTAAGGGACAAGGTGTGGAGACCAGTGACTTTGAGCATTTTGAGGAGACTGTTGGAAACTCTTCTGGAGGTGTGTAAAAGTGGGAAGGAGTGTTTATTGTTTTCTGTGATTATGGTGTGGCTGTCTTTTGGGGCATTTGGAGTGACAGTGGTGTAAGTTCAAAGGGGAAACAGTGTCTTCGGAGTGAGGACATCCGTTTTTTGTTTAAAAGGGTTCAGGTGTGATTGCCCAGGTCAAAGACGGATCAATCAGTTCAGGGAAAATGTGTCAATTTGTGGGGGAACCCTGATGAGACAATTTGCCCTCTGCATTGGTGGGAGAAGATTTTATGTGGGGCGAGCAGACAATCAAGGGTTTTTCGACATGTAAATGGTGGTAAACTTTCAGCATCCCAAATCTTTGGGGTGATGAAGAAGGCGTTATTTGCATTGGGTTTACTTGTACAGGATTTTGCCACCCACTCATTTGGCATAGGGAAGGCATTTGGGGCGGAATTGCGGGGATGGTCCAATTCAGACATACAGCGGTTGGGGAGGTTGAAGTCCGATTGTTCTAAGAGGTACATGAGATAGGGTGGTTGCTACAGAAGGTTTATTCAGTGTAATATTTTTGTTTGTTGCAGATTGCGTTGCAGGTCCCGGGTGTAAGCACATACATGGCAGGTACTCTTTTATCAAATGGACAGCAAGTCAAGCCGATCGAGGAAAATTTGGAAAGCAACTTGGGATTTTATAACCTGGCAGTACAAGTAAAATGACTTGGAAAAGGTGGGATGCGTTGGCATGAGCTCCTACTGAAGTTGGAATTGCTGATGAGAGCATCCCCTAGCCCATATTTTTTAATGATCAATTTAGGAGAGAACGATTTTGTACAAATGAAAGGTTTGGCGTTATTGAATTTCACAAGAGGATCTTTTGGAAATAAAAAGTATGTGGGCATGGACAACCATTATCTGGACAGAGTTATTGCCACATAGGAAGTAGAGATGCGCCAAGAAGCCCAGAGCTATTCACAGGGCACAGGATGTTTACAGGGAGATTATGAGGTTTTGCAAAGCAGATGGGATTTTCCTGATGGAACATCCAGACATGAAGTACAAAAAAGTACTTCTTTAGGGATGATGGAGTGCAGCTATTATTTTTTGGACTGGACCCTTATTTGCTCCAATTACAGATTGTTTTAAAAGAGTTGTTGCAGTTGCCTCACTAGGTGGTTTTGAGGGAGCAGAAAAACGCTGAGGTTGTTCTGGTGGCGGTTTGTTGAACAAGTTTTTCAAGTTATTTTATGAAAACTGATCAGTTTGAGACCCTGTTGAGAGATGCAGGGGGAGGAAGGGAGAAGTTGGAAGGCAAGAGGAAGGCAACAGTTTGTTTAGACACAGGAAGGTTTATTTAGAGGTCGAGGTAGGTGGCTGGTTAGGTTATTTATTGTCTGAGGGTGGGGTTTAAAGCGAGTTTGTACGCTTACTGTCAAAGGTTTGATTTAAGTTTTGCACCTGGTTCATATGGTCTGGTACGGCCTAACGCCCCCCCCCCTCCCCTGACGGTGACAAAAAACCAAGAAAACTTTTTTGTTTTTGGAATAGGGGGTCGTTGACCCCCGATCGTATTTATTAACATACAAAACAAGTTATATTCATAAAATACCATAACGCAGAAATGACAAGACAGGATTCGGTACATTCGCTTAGATCCTAGCTTTCACAAAACTCTAATACATAAATGTTCCTATCCTAGTCTAACACATTGCTGTTCACATTTCTGCGTATTCCTCTGAGCCTACGGCAAGGTCAAAACGCTGGCCCCTCCCCCTTATACCAAAACTGTCCCGCGCACCCCAACCGGGATGCGCATGCGCCGGAGGCCCAGCTGACCCGGAAGTACTTACCCCCAGGCAACCCCCAAACGTTCAGGACTTACTCCATAAAGGGGCCATGCAGACAGCGCAGCTTACTTACGCCCGCGTGCGGGGTGGCTAACCAGCCAATGGAAAGCGTAACCCCCCCCCTTTGTCCCCGCACCGTTCCAACCAACCGGTTGCAACTGCCCCTGGAGTCTGGTGAGAACCAAATGTCCCTCCCCTCTGGGCGGCCCACGTAATGAGACGCCCCAAAAGATGAGTCAATTTAGTCTGTCCAACCTATGACCTTACCGCTCGCCTATGGAATACCGCCTAAAAACACGACAAAAAAGGCATCAACAACATATCTACAAATTGGTAACCTGTGGAAAAATTTACAGAAAAAACATACATTTTTACAACAATCTCTTAGTTCAGGGATGGTGAGTGGGGAAAAAAGCGGTTAAAGAGCCTCCCGAGGGAGGTGACGCACATGCACCCGATGTGCTACCAGGGGGAGAAAAAGAGAACGATTCCTGAGCTCCCCCCGGTTTTAAGAACCCGAGGGTCGCCCACGCCCCCGGAAGTGATCAGATTTACTTCCGGGGCGCGGGGGAGCCTCACGTGACCCGGAAGTGATTCAATCACTTCCGGGGCATGACCGCCAGAGAGAGACCAGGATTGGGGGGCACAGTTCTGGTGGGGGCACGGCCGACCACCATAATGGCGGCGGGGCCGATGCTGGCCCCGCCTTCCTCTATGGTCTGGTACGGCCTAACGCCCCCCCCTCCCCTGACGGTGACAAAAAACCAAGAAAACTTTCTTGTTTTTAGAATAGGGGGTCGTTGACCCCCGATCGTATTTATTAACATACAAAACAAGTTATATTCATAAAATACCATAACGCAGAAATGACAAGACAGGATTCGGTACATTCGCTTAGATCCGAGCTTTAACAAAACTCTAATACATAAATGTTCCTATCCTAGTCTAACACATTGCTGTTCACATTTCTGCGTATTCCTCTGAGCCTACGGCAAGGTCAAAACGCTGGCCCCTCCCCCTTACACCGAAACTGTCCCGCGCACCCCAACCGGGATGCGCATGCGCCGGAGGCCCAGCTGACCCGGAAGTACTTACCCCCAGGCAACCCCCAAACGTTCAGGACTTACTCCATAAAGGGGCCATGCAGACAGCGCAGCTTACTTACGCCCGCATGCGGGGTGGCTAACCAGCCAATGGAAAGCGTAACCCCCCCCTTTGTCCCCGCACCGTTCCAACCAACCGGTTGTAACTGCCCCTGGAGTCTGGTGAGAACCAAATGTCCCTCCCCTCTGGGCGGCCCACGTAATGAGACGCCCCAAAAGATGAGTCAATTTAGTCTGTCTAACCTATGACCTTACCGCACAGGTCTGCATAGTAGACCGACTATCAGGCCCCCCCCCCAAACCCAAGGTCATACTTACCAATGGAAACCCTCAAGCCAAGCTAAAATATTGCCCAGGAAGAACTCGTTACCCAACCGAGAGAGGTGGACTCCGTCTTGCACGTAGCACATGTCCCCCTTAATGCATCCGTGAGCAATCACCTGTAATCTAGGGGTCCTAAACAGCCTGTCTATTTTGTTATTGACCCTCTGCACCGAGCGGTTGAGCGCCTTCACTGATACCCCCCCACGCCATTCAAGTCTTGGTATCATGTGTGACCACACGATAACCGTCTCAGGGCACTGCTTTGCCAGCCATGCCGACTCCGACAGCACCGTCTCTATCAGGACCCTCTTGTTGAGGTGTACCAAATCATTGCCTCCCAGATGCAAAATTATGGCGTCGGGAGGGGCATCCAAAGAGGTGAGCATGTGACCTACCCGTTCCCTGAACCTGTCAAAACGTAAGCCCCCATGGCCGAAAAAGGAAACCCTGAAGCCTAAACGCTGTGCACGTGCTGCCCCATTGCTTGCCCTGAAAAAACTGCCCAACCGGGACACATAAGAATGGCCAAAAACACATGCATGACGCTCCCGCTGTGCCTTCTGGGAAATCCTTGTGGACTTGACTGTGTTGCTGTCTTGGTGGGACGTCGCCGTCACTCTACCCGCGTGGCAGGCAGAGGGAACTGGTGGTAGACAAGAAAAGAATGCCGTCAGTACCGTTAACATATGGAGTCACAACATATCCACACGCACATAACGCCTGAAGCAATTGGAAACCCACCGCCCAATCCTGCGCACCGCCTCTTCCCCGAGACCCTGCGCAACCGCCTCGGTGGCGGCACCAATTCTAAACGAATGTGTCCCAAAACTACCGGGGTCCAGACCCGCCCTGCCTATTGCCTTGTCTAAAACCCGCCTAAATTGGAACCTTGTCAGTGGATCCCCCCCCATGTGTATTAGCAATGCCCCCCCCCTATCACTCGGCCTGTGTGACAGGAAAGCCTCCACATGATAAACCGGGCAGCAGGGATTGACCGGCGCCCGGCTGAGAAACACTACCTGACCTCTTCCCTGCTGATCGGTCTTTGAACGCCGGATTGTAACTTGCAAAGCACCGTTATGGAAATGAATGTCACCCACCTGTAAACCACCCTCCAGGTCCCTTTTGTTGTTAGCCACTAATTCCCCTACTCTAAAGGCCCCATAGAAAGCCAACGTAAAGGCTGCCCTGAACAATAAGCATTCAAAAACGCCGTTGCAGATCTGTTCTAGCGCTGTCAAGACTGCAGTCAGGGTATTCAAACCTATAGGGCGTCTAGTATCCGGCGCAGTCCCCTGCAAACGCTGCCAGCCCTTCAATGCCTTACGCACTATGAATGATTGCGTAGGGTCCCGCCCGCCGCCCAGCTGTGCAAAGAATGAAATTGCAGCTATGTGTCTCCTAGCTACCCCAACCGACTTCCCATTGTCCCGCAGGGCTTGCAAGAAGCAGCAAACCCCGCCAGAATCCGCCCAATGTGTGCCACCCTGACTCTGTAGGAAATTACAATATGCACCAAACGCCCCTTCGTATGCCTTGCGCGTTCCTGGTGCTAGACTCGCTGCCACCAAGTCTGGTAAGTGTGGGCACCAATCTGCCAGAGCTGCTCGGGAAACGGCGTTGGGCATGATGCTGCTCCCGGGAGATGTGCTCTGAACACCTGCATCTTGAAACGAGACAGAGCGTCAGCAGCATGATTCAACACCCCCGGGACATGTTTCGCTCTAAAAAGTAAATTCAGCTGGAGGCATTTCAACACTATTTCCTTAATCAAACGCAAGATCATTTTACATTTTGCCGCCTGGTTATTTATACACTCCACTACTGTCATGTTATCAGACCAGAAGACCACTGCTTTATTGCGTAGTTGCTCCGGCCAGACACACAATGCCACCCAAATGGGGAATAATTCCAGGAAACCAATGTTAGCCGTTAGTCCATTGTCCACCCACCATGTTGGCCAACGCTGCGCCACCCACTGAACGCCCAGAATGGCGCCAAACCCCTCACTGCCCGCTGAGTCCGTCATTAAACCCAACTCCTTGCAAGAAGTGACAGGGCCGGGCCACAGGACAGAGCCATTGAAGTCCCGCAGGAATGCTAGCCAAATCCGCATATCCTGCTTGACCTCGCCGCTCAATCTGGTGTGGTGGTGTTTGTGTTTAAGGCCTGACATCGCCTGTGCAATGGACCTAGAAAAGGGGCGTGCCATAGGTATAATGCGTAGTGCAAAGTTCAACTGCCCTACCATCTGTTGTAGCTGGTGCAACGTTACCCTTTTTGCTTCCAAACATTGCCTCAGTGTCTCCCCAAACCTAGCCACTTTGTCAGCGGGAAGCCGTGAGCACCCCGCGACTGAGTCCAGTTCAATCCCTAAGAACTCTATTACCGGGGAGGGGCCCACGGTTTTTCCCTGTGCCAGGGGTACCCCAAAGCTCTTCATTAATGCGCAGAACTGCTCCAGTGCCTGCCCACACCCTGCGCCCCCTGGAGGCCCCAGGAAGAGAAAGTCATCAAGGTAATGCAGCACATGCCCATGACCTGTCACCTGTCTAAAAGCCCACTCCAAGAACGTACTAAACATTTCAAAGTAGGCACATGACACCGAACACCCCATTGGCATGCACATGTCCATGAAAAACTTGCCCCCAAACTGAAAGCCCAGGAGGTGAAAATCGCTCGGGTGTACGGGCAGGAGCCTGAAGGCAGACTCTATGTCTGATTTCGCCATCAGTGCGCCCGGCCCCAGACCCCTCAGCATCTCAATCGCCTGATCAATAGATGCATAACGCACAGAGCAGCAATCATCATCAATGGAGTCGTTCACAGACTGCCCCCGTGGCGCCGACAAATTATGAATCAGCCTGAACTCTCCAGGTTCCTTCTTCGGGATTACCCCCAGGGGGGAACACACGAAGTTATGCACAGGAATGCTGTCAAAAGGCCCTGCCACTCTACCCAATCTACATTCCTTTCCAATCTTGGCCTCTGCCACCCCGGCATTTTGGGTGACCGATACTTGATTCCTGCAGAAAGAGGGACCCACAAAATTCTCCACCGAAATTCTAAAACCGTCTCTGAAACCCGCAATTAAGGTTTTTGCCGAGGTTGCGCACCTATATCGATTTAACCAGGGCATCATGGCGTGGAGGAGGATGGGAGTCCTAGCTCTGGTGGAAACCCCTACCGTCTGGTTTCTCCCACCCCTATCTTTCTGCTTCTTAAGGCACTTTGCCTCGCCATGCCCTGCGTTGCCACAGAAACTGCATGCATGCCTAAACCTGCATGTCCCTGGTGCCCTAACGCAGGAGCGTCTGTTGTAATCCCAGCAACATCCCTTCTTTCCACCCCCCCCGCCCTGCGCAGCTGGGGGGAACTCCCGAAAGGGCTGCGGTTTTGGCGAGTCACTGACAGCCTCCGCTGAAAGGCCGCCCACATGATCCAACCATGAGATCCCCTCTACCTGATTCCACTTTAACGTAGGATCAGAAGCCCTGATACGCCTGAACTTCTTGTCATACTCCAACCACCCCGAGCCCCCTTTTGTTGCCTGCGCCGTTGAAATCCTAGACATGTAGCATGCCATCGCCGGTGCCTCCTCAGGGAAACGCTCTGTCACCACTGCCATGTAGATGTTATATGCCAGCATCCAATGCCTAAATTCTCCTCAACCCTATACTTTGACATTTCATTAGCCCACTCCCACGCAGGCATATAATCCTTTTTTCTCCTCATCTCCTCCCTCTCCACATCATCTATCAGGAGTGAAAAAATATCGATATAGGTCCCTTTCCAAATGCGTTCCTTCACCTCCTGCGACAGGTGGCGCGAGAGTGATTCGTAAGACGTGCGTGCCTCACCCATGCCCAACATTGGCAACGTCTGTGGCTTACCCTGCGAAGGTCCCGGGGTTTCCTTGGGGGCCCCGACCGCCGGCACGTCTTTAGGCTTCGCTAGTTCGACAAGCTGCTTCGCCCTTTCCAACGCGTCCGCCCCGGCAACACCCGCCGCACTCACGTTCAAACCCATGCCCCCCAGCCAGGGAAGCACAGCTGCTAAACTGGAAACAAAATCGGGAGGCAGCGTTGGCACCCCCCCAGGTGCGGGGGGAAGAGGTACCGAAAGCGCAGGCAGCGCCGGGACTGGCAGTGTTGGCGCCGGGATAGGATTTGCAGGTGCAGGGGGAACAGGTAAAGAAGGATCAGGCATTGCTGGCACCGGAACCGCTGGTTTTGGCACCGCTGGCGCGGGAATGGGGATAGGGGGTGCAGGTGTCGGTGGCGGGATAAGAGGCGTCGCGGGGAGCAAAGGAACAGGCCCCCCCCACCGGGTCAACAGGCAGAGGCTCGCCCGCCGATGTGTTAGGCAATGCGGGAAGTATAGGCAAAACTGGGGCCCCACCATTACCGGGGACAACCCGCGGGCCTTTCTTAGCTCTACTCCTCTTTGGCAAGGGAGGAAACGCTTCCCTTGGAGGTAAAGCGTCCCTGTGCGATCTCCCAGATGGCCCCTCCTGCGCATCTAGCCTTTCTGCCAGCTGTGCCATGGTACTATCCATCTCCCCAATCTTCCTCATGAGCGCGTCTAAAACAGTCGCTATACCTGGGCGCCGCTCGCCGCGTTTAGCCTTTGGGGGCATGGCTACACCACTACCTGTAAAAGTCCAATTGGTCGCACACTGCTACACCTACCAGCGTGTTGCCCCAAAGAATTGTGGTCCCTGAAGTCAGCGTCGGCGGATACGCCTATGCCCGAGTAATGAGTGCAAGTAAGTGTAGCGTTAGCCATCCCTGGACACGTGTTTCGAGGTAGTTGCCTCTCGTCAGCAGGGAGTAGGTGAGTGTGTAGGGTTGCTGTGTAGGCTGCTAAAAATCCAGGGATGGCTAAATGCAACACATACTTTTTTCTTTTTACACATCGTGGCATAGGCGTACCCGCCGTCGCTACTACATTCGCCACAGTCCTTTGGGGCAACTTGCTGGTGTGACGAGCAGTGTGCGACCAACTTGTGTTCAATACACTACTACCTGTACCAGATTTTACCAATATTTGATGGAGGAAACACGCGGGCCACTTCACCCTTGCTACCGGAGCCTCACTACTGGCTAACCCAGCAGGGCAGGTGGGCAAAGGCTCCAACCCGCTTGGCTCCCAGCAGCGCCGGGGTGCAGTCCTCTGACCGTGTCCTCAGGCACCCTCTGATGGTAACTGCCGCGTCCCACCGATGAGAAGGCACCTTCCTGCACCTGGAGCTGCCTTTACCCGATCTGCGTAGTGCCTGTAAAACCACCGCAATATACACCTTGCCTTCCTGTGATGTAGGAAAAGAACAAAGCTATTAATAAATGCCTGTTACAATGTAATATTAGTAAGCGTCTGATGGCATCCAAGACTTGTCTAGACTTTATGCAACGCAACCAAATTTTAGGCGACCTGATGCTACCCTACATGTCCCCCAGCCGACAACAAGATACAAATAGGCACAATCCACTTGGCAAAAGGTGAAAAAATCCTGTTTAATACTAATACCCACGCAAGGTCTGCTACCTATTTTTGCAGTGGAGAAACAAGATAGAAATGGGCACAACCAACAAGATAAGGGGCAAAAAACAACCTATACACCACCCTACTGTCCCAAGGGCTGGCAAACCTGGGCGGTAAAGGCGCGCTCGTGCTCCAATGGGGTTTCCAGATTCCCCCTAACCTGGGCCGGGAAAAAACGAGAGCGGCGCCGCGCAGCCTCCGGGGGCCGACAATGATTTTGTGAAGCACACGCGCCGACCCCGGAAGCCACACGCCACACCGCCCCCGCTCCCAACTCCGTACCTCAGATAACGTTGAAATGCCACCGGAGAAGGAAGGTAATCACGCAGTTCAGCCCGCGGCCCCCACCACGTGTCTGCCCAGCGTCTCCGTGCTCCCAAGGACAGCAGCGCGTCCGTTGGCGAAGCTCACGCCAGAAAAAACGGCCAAAGACTGCCTTGTGTCCGCCTGAAACCACGATAGTTCGCTGCTCGAGCCGGCAATCCCCCACAATCCTCCGCCAACTGCTCACGATGGGTCCCCTCGCTATTACGGTCGAAGCCGGATCGGAACCTGCAACAAAGAAAAAAGCGGTTAAAGAGCCTCCCGAGGGAGGTGACGCACATGCACCCGATGTGCTACCAGGGGGAGAAAAAGAGAACGATTCCTGAGCTCCCCCCGGTTTTAAGGACCCGAGGGTCGCCCACGCCCCCGGAAGTGATCAGATCACTTCCGGGGCGCGGGGGAGCCTCACGTGACCCGGAAGTGATTCAATCACTTCCGGGGCATGACCGCCAGAGAGAGACCAGGATTGGGGGGCACAGTTCCGGTGGGGGCACGGCCGACCACCATAATGGCGGCGGGGCCGATGCTAGCCCCGCCTTCCTCTTAAAGTGCTGTTTTTCATACTTAACATTGACTCATGTGATCTATGGCTGCGTGTCAACCAACGGAGACAGTTTATCTGTCTTCCTCCTTTCCTGCTTGTGTGTTTTTCCCTCCCTTGCTCTCGGAAAATGTCTGATGAGGAAAAATAAGTGCTGGTTTCCAAAACTGGGTGCAGTGTCCCCCACTGGCAACAAAAGGCTCAAATTAAGCACTGATAAATGGTATATGACATAATTTGGATGTAATGGCACCATTGTCTTAATGGATATTAACCTTTCAATAAGGGCGACATTTTCCTCCTGTTCAATGTGGTCGTTTATATTAAAATCGTGCACACAGAATGTTCACTATTGCTGTTTCTTGTAATTGCATTTATATAGCGCTTCCTACCCCTGACAAGGCATTGAAATGCTTTATGGCAGGCAATACTTGCTCAAGGTTTGAAGTAAGTCCAGTGTTATTGGTTACTGTTAGTTAGCTGGACTAGTATTGTGCTCTCAAACAAACCATTCCATGCAGTCGTCCCAGGGTGGGAAAAAGGCAAACATGCGTGTCAGACTAGGTTGTGCTCAGAGAGGGGAGGCATGCAGACGATGGCTGGGTAGTAGGGGGACGTTTGAAAGAAAGAAGAAATAAAGAGAGGCAACTAGCAAAATTTGTAATTAATGGTAAGTTTTTCATG
The DNA here is from genome assembly GCF_964204655.1 of Triturus cristatus. NCBI lineage: Eukaryota > Metazoa > Chordata > Amphibia > Caudata > Salamandridae > Triturus > Triturus cristatus. The sequence goes on from NC_140581.1 coordinate 862,116,799, forward strand.
CTGAATTTAAGCAATGTAGAGAATATTTTTGATACAACATACAGTTTTGGTATACAAGAAGATAGAAAGAAACAACATTATTTACTTGTGAAGATTGTGCTATGTATATGTTCAAAACATGCACAGAGAATGTTCACCATTGCTGTTTAAATTCAAATAGTGCACACAGAATGTTCACTATTGCTGTTTATGTTCAATCGTGCACGCAAAATATTTAATGTTGCTGTTTATGTTCAAAGCTCAAATCGTGCAACAGAACGCTCAGTATTGCTTAATGTGGCCGGAGGTTGCAAAGGTTGTTACCTTCTAGGCGACAGACAGTAGGCCCCAAATGTCTGTCGGCAGATGTGTTTGACTTCCTGCAGTATTTGGAGAGGGGGCGAGTAGCCTGGACAACATTAAGGAAATGGTTGCTGTTTAAACAGAATGGCGCTCTTTGAGCAAGGGTCCTCCAAGCAGTGCGCCTCATGCTTGTTCTCCCTATCGAGTTTGACGCCCAACTGTTTTGAGAAGTTTATTGAGGCAGACGAGGTGCAAATGAGAGCGGGGAATTTTCTCACAGTCAACTGTAATGGATTGCGGGCGACACGGTTGCTGATTAACCTCCTCGCCAGGATACTACAGAGCAGTTACAATCCGTGTGAACCGTAATGGCTTTTTCTCAGCTCCCTGTGAGCGGGGCCACTTCTCCTGTAGGAGAAGGCGCGTAATTTGTTGTCCTTTTTTTTTTACTCTATCGTCGCGGATGTGCACATTCTTCTCCCCAATAAGAATTAATTTTCATGCAGGCTTAAGTGCCATAAATTGGGTAATATTAACAGATGTTATTCACAGCGCTTAGAAACGGCACGCGTGCGGTATGGAGCACTATGTAGAAACAAGTTGTTGTTTATTATTATTGGGAATGTGTTTGTTTGCTTCGGTCTCCCTCCAGCTTCCAAGTGCAATCGATAAATTACTGTTTTGTTTTTGCTTCCGCGATGCTCATCTTGGTTTACCGCAGCCCTTTAAGTGGGATGAAAAAAGGTGGGTCGGCTCGAACAGGGGTGCGTAACAAGCATTTGGATGCTTTTATATGTGTTTTCATCCAACCATATTACACCATGAGCACATGCACTTAAAGCTGACCTATTGGCTTTGAAAGTGCTAGTTCGCATTGGTTTTTGTTCAATATCAGATCTATGAATATCTAGTGGTATTGTGACTAATCAGAATTGCAAATGTTTGGTTCTAAAAACATGAGATTCTGCAAAAGTCTTAAAATACGTGATTGTGAATGTCCTATTACTTACCGGTAATCTTCATTACTCCTGGTCCCGTAGTCCTCGTCCCATTCCTTAACAAAGTGGAGATTACTATCTCCGCGACAGAAAAAAAGAACAGGAGCATGCTGGGATACCTAACCCACTCCCTCCCGCTGGGAGTACATAAACAGTACCAGCCCAGCATGCAGCCTGAAAATACCAAGCCAACAACCGGAAGGCCGGCCGCCAGGGAGAGAGGGAGGGAAGTAAGGAATGGGACGAGGACTACGGGACCAGGAGTAATGAAGATTACGGTAAGTAATAGGACATTACCCCCAGGTCCCTCCGTCCTCGTCCCATTCCTTTACAAAGTGGAGAATACCAAAGCAGAGAACCCGGCCTACCGGAACCCCACCAAAGCCAGGGGCACCAGACCGAGAAAAACGGCCCCCAACAGAAGCAATAGGGAGCCCACAAGAAAAGCAGGCAGGAGAACACAACCAGCCATGCCTCCAACCAAGCCGAAAAGAACCCAGACCCAAAAGAAGCAGGGGACTAGCAAGAAAGGACCGCAAACGAACACAAGACCCCCCAGGAAAGCCCAAAGGAGGCCCTGCACTCAGAAGCAAGACCCAAGGGAACCCCCAGAGGGGCAGAAAGAGAAACCACCCCCCCGAACCACCAGGGAAAGGGAACCCCGGAGAAGCGGAAGCGCCCCAAAGGAGCAACCCAGCCAGGAAGGACAAACAACCCGGTAGAAAAACCACCAAGGGAGAAGCCCACAGCCCCAGGCAGCACCAAGCAGCCGCATCAAAAGGGACAAAACAGCACATCCAGGCCCAATGCAGAGCGCCCGAGAGCAGGACGCACAGGTAGACATGCCAAAGACCCAGGAAGGAACATAGCAGGGCAAGCCAGAGAGCGAACCCCCCAGAACAGAGAAGAAGGCGACCCACAGCCGGACCAATCCACAAACACCACACCAAGAGGCGAGGGGAAGGAAGAGGAGAACGAAGAGGCACGTCAAACTCAGAAAAACACCGAGCGCGACCAACCACAGGACCAACCCCAACACACCAGGGGAAGACACCCGCAGAGCCTCAAAGACCGAAGAGGAAAGAACCAGACAAGAAAACAGGCACCGACATAGAGCAAGAACCAGGAAGAAAGGGGCCAAGGCAACCAGACAAGGCCCCCCCCCCAACCCACCGACCAACAGCCGACAACCGCGGCAAAAAGGAACCGGAGGCACAGAAAACCCACAGAAGGCCCAGGCCAAAAGGCAGGAAGACAAGCCGTCAACCCCAGCAGAGACACCGGAAGGCCGCAGCCAAGGCCGCCACACCGGGAGAAAAAAACCCGGTCACAGGAACCAGTCAAAGGCCAGGACCGAGGCAACCAAAAGCAGGAGACACAGGGACACGAACCCAGGAACCCACCCAAGCAAGGCCAGGGAGAGCAACAAGCGCCACCCAAAGCAGACTCCACACACGGCCAGCGAACAGCCAGGAGAGAACAACCAAGGGCCGAACACAGAATCGGGGAAACAAACCCCAGAACCGGGAAGGAGGAACCTCCACCAACCAAGAGCCGACCCACAGGTCAGGAGGACACCAAGGAACCACCCAAGGCGAACCCCAAAAAGGGCGAAACAGGAACGACCAACAAGGAGGCCAACAGCCCAACAACGCAGGCAGCCCAGAAGACCCAAGAAGCCAACCGGACAACGGACAAGCCAGCCAGCCCGGAGGCCCCAAAACGGAGCAGCAGAACCCGAAAGGAGAGGCAAAGGGTCAACTGACCCAAACCCAAAAACCCCAACCAAGAAGGGACCAGGGACCGGCACCAAAGCAAGCCAAGCCACCAAGAGAGGAGAAGCAGCCGGGTAACAGAGAGGGAGACCGACAAGCCACAACCGGTGTCAGGAATGCCAAGTTCTTCACGCTCGGGAGCAGAATGTCGAAAGTTCCCAATGCCACTCCCAGCCTTCCCAGTGCTCAACGCCTTTAGTATGCGATGACACCGAGGAACTCTGGAGGGGGAAAGGGGAATTGGACAGAGAAGAGACAGCCACTTTTCAACCTTCTGGGTTCTTCGGTTGATCGCCCATCTATTTTCTGGTGGACAGGATAGGTGTTATCTTCTCTAAAAAAGAAAAGGATTGTTATACTCTTGGTGCCTCTTTTCTCTGGTGTCTTATGTATGTACTATGAATTTTCCCTCTGAGTACCTACCCTATCCTTTTGTGACCAATGCTCCTCTTCTTTCTTATGTTTTCTATCTTGCAATCTCTTAGTTGTTGCTGCAACTAAATATGGAACAATGTTACTGCAATTCTGACTTCCCCCCACTACCTTTCTAAGCTCTTGTAATCTTCTTCTAGGGGAGGTGGGCTCCTTACCCTCTTGACCCTAGTTGCACTCTTCAACTGGATTCTGTTTTGATAAGGACGTTGTAGCTCTGTGTGTCTATTGAACAATGTATCTATAAACTCTTCTTCTACCGGGAAAACTCCTTGTCTACTCTGAACTCTCAGCCCTAATATGCTTCTTCAGTCTTATATTCTAGCGCTATATTATCCCGGGCTGGAGCTGAGTTTCTCTAGGATGTCAAGCTTAATATTCTGTAGCACGAGATGATATACTGGAACCAAAAACTAAAGTACTTCTTTTCTTCAACAGCAAATATTGTGCTAAAAATGGAACAGTCTTACTTGGAAACTTCTATTGCTCGATAACTTCTTCTCTCAGGATTCAGCTTCGACTCTTGCTAGTGCTTAGAACGCGACGAATTAATTCCCTGACTAACTTCGCGACGCGTCACTGAAGCACGACCTAATCTCCTCAGTAACTTGGTGAAGTGCGCCGTTGTAACGGCTGCGCACCTGTAACATCGTGATTGTCAAGCGCTGCTAGAGCGCTAACCTGCTGTTCTGGCGATCCAATCTCGGCAGCCATCTTGGGAATCATTTGATCTCTGTGTGAACTGAGAGGACTGCGCTTCTTTAGGACATTATTTCGTAATATCCTAACCCTGAATGATGATTTCCTAAGTACTCGTGGTTTGATGGCCCTGACAGTACCCCCTCTCAAAGAGCTTCCTCCCAGCTTGGGTTTATTTGGAAATCTTCTATGAAACTCCTTAATCAAATGAGGTGCATGAACATTAGAGGATGGCTCCCAGGATCTTTCCTCAGGACCACAGTTCTTCCAATCCAACAAATAATACAATTGACCCTTTCGTACCTTAGCATCTAATACCTGATGTACCTCAAATTCTTCTCCCTGCTCGGTTTGGATGGGTTTCGGGGGTCTTTTTACTCTTAAGGCATCTGAAACCTTTTTTAATAGAGAGACATGAAATACGGGGTGAACCCGTAAGCCTTTAGGCAATTGAAGCTGATAATTAACCGAACTTAGCTTCTTCTCAATCAAATAAGGGCCTACAAATCTAGGCTGAAATTTCCTTACTCCCTTGAGTCTAAGGTTCTTCGTGTTTAACCAAACCTTATCCCCTGCCTGTAAATCTGGTTCCCTTCGTCTTTTCCTATCTGCATAGAATTTATAACTGGCCTTTGCTTTGGTTAAATTGTCTGTGGCTGATTTATGTACTCGTGTTAGATGTTCTACCAAATCAGTTACCGCGGGAACGTCTACATCTTGAAAGCTTAGAGATTGATGGGGATGCCTACCCGTGTTCAGATAGAAAGGAGAGTAACCGGTGGACATATTTTTTGCATTGTTATGAGCAAACTCTGCTGCCCACAAGTAATCCGGCCAATCACCTTCTTGGTCTAACAAACACAACCTTAGGTACTGCTCTAGTTCCTGATTGGTTCGCTCGGTTTGGCCATCGGTTTCTGGGTGGTAGCTGGTGGTATACCTAGTATCAATACCCAACTTTTGTGTAAAGGCTCTGCAGAAGTGGGATAAAAATTGGGAACCTCTGTCTGATATCAAAACCTTAGGGATACCATGGGCCCGAACTATGTTCTGACTAAAAGCCTGTGCCAAGGTTGCTGATGTGGGAACCCCTTTTAGAGGTATGAAGTGAGCCATCTTAGTAAATGCGTCTACACACACCAAAATTGTGTCATACCCCTTACTAGATGGTAAATCAACTATGAGATCCAAAGTTATTGTGTGCCACGGGTGAGGGGGGGTTGGCAATGGGTGAAGTAACCCCTTAGGCGCAAGCCGCTCCGACTTTCCCCTAGCGCAAGTCTCACAAGTGGTTACATACTGTCTCACATCTTTGGTGACGCTGGGCCACCAGAAGCGCCGTCTCACCAAGTCTTCAGTTTTTGCAATGCCCTTATGCCCAGCCAATATGTCATCATGACTTTCTTTCAAAGCTTTCTGCTGCATTTCACGGGTTGGCAGGTAAAGAGCTCCTTGATGATATGGTAAACCTCCTCGTATCTCCCGCTCTGGATCTTCTGCGACCCAACTCTCCATTTCTACCATAGTCATTGATACCGGATCTTGTTCTTTTGGTGACTCACTCAAAACAGCCCCAATTATCTTTTCTGCTGGTAGGATGGTCTGTACCTTGACTTCTTCTGAAAACTCTCCTGTTCCTCTTCGGGACAAGGCATCGGCCTTACCATTTTGTGAACCAGGACGATAGGTAATGACAAAATCATAATCTGCAAAGTATAAGGACCAGCGTAATTGTCTGGGGGTTAAAGTTCTGGCTGACTTCAGAAACTTTAGGTTTCGATGGTCAGTATATACGGTCACAACATGCCTTGCCCCCATCAGGTAATGCCTCCATTCCTTGAACGCATCCTTAATAGCTAACAGCTCTTTCTCGGTAATGGTGTAGTTGGCTTCCGCTGCTGTTAATTTCCTGGAACGATAGGCTACTGGATGCAGTTGTCCTGTGCTTTTGTGTCTTTACGACAACACACCTCCCAATGCCCAATTGGAGGCATCAGTTTCCACAAAAAATGGCTCTGATGGATCTGGATGAAGTAATATTGGTGCTGTGGTGAAGTCTTCTTTTAGCTGATTAAATGCTTCATCTGCTTCCAAGGTCCATTCAAAATCAACTCCCTTCTTGAGTAATCTAGTCATTGGAATCAATTTCTGAGAAAAGTTTGGAATGAATCTCCTATAAAAATTCGCAAATCCAATGAAGCTCTGCACATCCTTTACATTTTTAGGAGACTCCCATTCCAACACTGCCTTAATCTTGTTCTCATCCATGGTCACTCCGCTAGGTGCTAGCACAAACCCCAAAAACTCCACCGAGTAAACACTGAAGGCGCATTTCTCCAATTTGACAAACAAACTGTTTTCCTGTAGTTTCTGCAAGATCTTCTTCACGTGCTCTGTGTGTTCTTCTACTGTGTTCGAGTAGATGAGAATGTCATCAATGTACACGATGGCGTTTCGATCAATGAATTCTTTTAGTACATCATTAATGAAATGCTGGAAGGCAGCTGGGGCGTTACACAAACCATAGGGCATTACTTGATATTCAAATAGCCCGTGCTTGGTTCTGAATGCTGTTTTCCATTCATCTCCTTCACGTATTCGGACCAAATGATACGCCCCTTGTAAGTCTAGTTTGGTGTAGATCTTAGCTTCCTTTACCTGGTCCAACAGCACAGAGATTAATGGCAATGGATAACGATTCTTAACAGTTATCCGATTTATTGCCCTGTAGTCTATACACGTTCTCAATTCTCCATTCTTCTTCGGGATAAAAAAAAGTGGAGAAGAGACTGGAGATTGTGATGGTCTGACAAATCCATTTTCTAAGTACTTCTGTAAATATTTCTTCAAGTGTTCATCTTCCCGCTCAGTCAAAGCATAAATTCTGCTGCAAGGGAGATTGCTTCCTGGCTCTAGTTCAATTTTACAATCGTAGCCCCTATGTGGGGGTAGCTTCTCAGCCTCTGCTTCACTGAAAACCTTCTCGTATTCAATGTATTCCTCAGGCAGTTCAATGGTGTTTATCACACAGAGTGCGGATTCTTTTTCACTCAAATGAAAAGCCGGCGTCTTTACTTGATAAAGTTGAGGGTCGTGATAACAGTTTTCTTGACAGTATTTAGAGTTTAGAGTTACTGTGCGCGCAGCCCAATCGATGGTAGGGTTGTGTTCTGTGAGCCATGGTAGCCCCAGAATCAATTGGAATTGTGGAGCATCAATTAAATTAAATTGTAAACTTTCTCGATGACCTTCCTCCGATTCCAATTCCACTGGTTCCGTATGACTCACTATGGGCCCTGACGAAAGATTAGTTCCATCGACCGCTCTGACTGCCTCGCTTTTTTCCTTCATGATTGCTTTTAATCCAATCTTCTCAGCAAATTTTAAATCACAGAAGTTGCCTGTCGCCCCCGAATCCATCATGACCGTTACTTGCTTTAAAGTTCTTCCTCGAAACCTTAACGTCATCATCATTACCATATGTGGGGCAGCCGACTGTAAGGTGTTTGCCAAGGTGTGTTTTGTTGGAGCTGTTTCTGAATTAGCAACCACCAGTCCAACTCCACTTACTGGTGGTGCAAGGCGTTTTCCGACGTCTTCAGTTTTGGCCTCTTAGGACAATCCCGGACAAAATGTCCAGAAGCGCCGCAATAAAGACACTGCTTGTTTGCCCTCCGTTTTTCCTTCTCCTCTTTAGAGAGCGGACCTCGGATGGTTCCTATTTGCATTGGTTCGCTCCCACGAGTTGAATCATTATCTTTACTGCCTTCAGTTCTCACACGATCGAATCTGGCCACACTGGGGCGATAATCTCGTCTTCTCTCTCCTCTCCTCTCACTTTGGCGAAAATCGATTTCTAAGACTAGGTCAATTAATGCTGAAATCTCTGCAGGCCTGTTTGGTACTTGTGCTAAGGCATCCTTTAATTCGTCTCTCAACCCACGGTAGAACACTGCTGCTCTCTTGTTCTCCGGCCAATCTGTCTCCACCACCAATTTGTTGAACTGAGCTAAATATGCCACCAAATCTCGATTGCCTTGTTTTATTTCCAATAATTCGTTATCTGTTGCCTGGGAGACTCTTCTTCTGTCGAAAATTCGGAGGAATTCTTTTTTAAATTCATCTATATCATACAAGATCGGAGCATTGCTGGTCACCAAGGGCATAGACCATGACGCGGCGTCTCCACTCAAATAAGACAGGATAAAGGCCACACGAGACTGCGCATCGGGGAAAAGTGCTGGACGACACATAAAGTGTAACGTACATTGTGTCAAAAACACCTGCGCCTTTTGGGGGTCTCCACTGAAACGCTCTGGCGACGCCAGAGGTATTACAGGGGACAGGGAGTGAATGACTTGTGTGGTGACCTTTGGTTGGGAGTCTGGTGCATCTCTGGAACTCTCTTCAGAAAATGCGGAAAATCTAGGACCAGACGCTATACTATTCATCTTAAATGTTAAATCGGTAGTTTCTTTCTTCAACTCCCTATTCTCTTCTCTCACTAAACCCAACTCCCTCTGAATACCTTCCAGGATATCTCCTAACTTTTTTAGGTCTAATCCTTCCGCCATTCTGCTCAGGTGCGAACAATTACGTGGGCACTTCACTCTGTCAGGAATGCCAAGTTCTTCACGCTCGGGAGCAGAATGTCGAAAGTTCCCAATGCCACTCCCAGCCTTCCCAGTGCTCAACGCCTTTAGTATGCGATGACACCGAGGAACTCTGGAGGGGGAAAGGGGAATTGGACAGAGAAGAGACAGCCACTTTTCAACCTTCTGGGTTCTTCGGTTGATCGCCCATCTATTTTCTGGTGGACAGGATAGGTGTTATCTTCTCTAAAAAAGAAAAGGATTGTTATACTCTTGGTGCCTCTTTTCTCTGGTGTCTTATGTATGTACTATGAATTTTCCCTCTGAGTACCTACCCTATCCTTTTGTGACCAATGCTCCTCTTCTTTCTTATGTTTTCTATCTTGCAATCTCTTAGTTGTTGCTGCAACTAAATATGGAACAATGTTACTGCAATTCTGACTTCCCCCCACTACCTTTCTAAGCTCTTGTAATCTTCTTCTAGGGGAGGTGGGCTCCTTACCCTCTTGACCCTAGTTGCACTCTTCAACTGGATTCTGTTTTGATAAGGACGTTGTAGCTCTGTGTGTCTATTGAACAATGTATCTATAAACTCTTCTTCTACCGGGAAAACTCCTTGTCTACTCTGAACTCTCAGCCCTAATATGCTTCTTCAGTCTTATATTCTAGCGCTATATTATCCCGGGCTGGAGCTGAGTTTCTCTAGGATGTCAAGCTTAATATTCTGTAGCACGAGATGATATACTGGAACCAAAAACTAAAGTACTTCTTTTCTTCAACAGCAAATATTGTGCTAAAAATGGAACAGTCTTACTTGGAAACTTCTATTGCTCGATAACTTCTTCTCTCAGGATTCAGCTTCGACTCTTGCTAGTGCTTAGAACGCGACGAATTAATTCCCTGACTAACTTCGCGACGCGTCACTGAAGCACGACCTAATCTCCTCAGTAACTTGGTGAAGTGCGCCGTTGTAACGGCTGCGCACCTGTAACATCGTGATTGTCAAGCGCTGCTAGAGCGCTAACCTGCTGTTCTGGCGATCCAATCTCGGCAGCCATCTTGGGAATCATTTGATCTCTGTGTGAACTGAGAGGACTGCGCTTCTTTAGGACATTATTTTGTAATATCCTAACCCTGAATGATGATTTCCTAAGTACTCGTGGTTTGATGGCCCTGACAACCGGCAACCAACACAGAGGCCACAGCTCACCAGCCAGGCGCAAAGGAGCAGCTCAGGAAAGGACACAGGACCAACCCGGCACCCAGACCAACAGGGCCAGAACCACCGGCCAGCAAGAGGCCAAAAAGAGGCCCAAAAGCACCAGAGAACGAGCGGCCAGGGAAGAACCCAGGCAGGGACCCAGGCAGGGAACCCGCAAAGGAAGGCCCAAAAACAAGGACCGGAGGGAGGAAACACACCAGCACCCCAGAACACCCCCGGCACCCCCAAACCAAAGGAGAGGAGCCCAGAGAAACCAAAGGCGCACAACCCCCGGGGGGAGCGGGCACACACCCAAAAAGGGAAGAACAAAGCACGCAGAGCCAGCAAGAGCAACGGCCAGAGACACCACAGGCCGAAAGCAGGCCGTACGGGAGCGAGAAACGCCCAAGCCCTAGTAAAAGGCCCACAAGGGGAAAACCAGAGCCCCAGGACCCAGGCAAAGCCAACCACCAGCACAAGGCCGAAAAAGAGGAGCGGGGACGCAGCAACGTGGCCCACACACCACGGGAGGCTAGACCACAACCGGCAGCCCCACCAACAAAATCACTGGCCAAGCCCAAGAGAAGGCACGGCGAGGAGGACATCGGGAGCGGCACCCATAAGCATGAAAGAAGGGCACAGGGCAACCCGAACCCACAAATAGGGAGAGGCACAGAAGCAGTGCACCCAAGAAACAAGGAACCACCCAGGCAGAAGCCAAGGAAGACCCACAACACCTAGCCACCACAGGAGGCAAAAGGAGCGGCAGCGAGAGGCAAACGACCGCAAGCCACAAAGAAGAGACACGAGGGGAAAGGAAACCACAACAGGAAACCAAACCCCATCAGCCAACCCAGCGCACCACAACACAGCACAAGGCAAGAGGGAAGAGGCAAGCAGCAACACCAGCCAGAAAGCCCACCAGAGGCCCCACCAGGAAAGCCCCGGAGCCAACAGCCAACCAAGGCCAAGACCCACCGGAACAGAGGGAAGGCACAACAGCCCTCCCCCTCCGAGAACCCAAGAAACAGGGAGTCCGGAAGCATCAAGGACCCAGACGCAGGACGCAAGAAGCAACCCAGCCAAACACAAGCAGAGGCCAAGCGCAAAAGTAGAGGAGCCTCAGACGGGGGAACACCGGGGGCCACAGGCCCACCGCCCCGACCACAACCAGCACGAAGCACACCCACAGGGAACCTGCCGGGGAAGGAGCCCACCAACCCAGGCAGGAAGATACGCCGGAGGGCAGGAGAGAGCGAACGCAAGGGCACCGGCACACCCAGCCGCAACACCAAGACAGGAGCAGGCGCCAGCAGGGAGGGAAGGCCACAGGCCAGGAAACCCCACACGTCGAAGCTCAGAGCACCGGACAGGCACAGGGGGGCAGAAAAAAACAAGGCACCCCGAGCACGGGCCACACCAACACCCCTGGAAGGACGCAAGAAGCGCCCAGCACCATGAGCCGCAGGCAGGCACCCAGACAGGCACGCACCAGACCCGGCTCTAAAAAAACAGGCAGGAACCAACAGGGCGGACAGGCAGCAGGCGGAAGAATCCGTGCAACAGGCAACCAAGGCGAACAGTCAACCAAGCACCAAACAGGGGGAAACAGAAGCACGCAGGGCAGGAAGGCTGGAAGCCCACAGGACAGAGGAACGAACCAGGACGAACCTCACCCAAAAACGAAAAAGCCCAGGAGAGCAGAAGCGAGCACAGGGGAACGGGGGACAGCCACAGCATCCGCCCGCCCCGGCACACCCCCAGCAGCGGAAAACAGGGAGCCAAGGCCGCAGGCCAGCACAGCAGAAGAGCGCAGCACATGGAAGAAAGAAAAGCGGCACCCACCAGGGGGACAGGCCAACACCATAAAACAGAGACCGTCCCCCAACCCCTCCGCCCAGACGCCATCCAGCAACAAGCGTTGAGCAAGCGGAAAACAAGGAGGACAGGGAACCCAGAACCGGAGGAGGAAGCACCCCCCCCCCGCAGCACCGGGAAGCAAGGCAGAGACTCAGCGCAGAAAGCCACGCAACGCCCCCAACCCAGCAAGCAGGAACAGAGAGCGCCACAAGCCAGCATGGACAAACCCCAACAGGAATCAACCAGCAGACGGTGAGACCAGAGGACGCCGGGCCGCAGAGTAGAAATCGCCAGGCAGCAAGCACGGCGAGAATACCCCCGAAGCAGCCAAGCAAGACCCCCAGCCAAGACCGCCGAAGCAGCCCACCGTGCACAGCCAGACCCAGCAGGCAAAGCACAGAGCCAGAGGAATAAGCATGGAAGAAATCGGAACCGCTATGCGGTACTCACCACAGGGGCAGGAAGAGCACACCAAAAGCGCCCTGCCCCCAAGACCCAGCCCAGGCGCCCTCCAAGACACCAGCGCCGGGCGAGGAAGAGAGCTGCAGCCACCGGTCAGACACCGACCCCCATCAAGCACCGTCCCTGCACCAACATCAGGAACAGCAGGGGCAACTGGTAGGAAAGGAGGCGAGCAGCACACCAAGGGAGACCAGGAGCACCGCCCGGCGCAGCCCCTGGACTCCCATATCATCCATAGCAGCGTGTCTTCCAGCCAGGCCAAGCCGTAGGAAGACGTGTGCTGTAACCCGGAAGGAATCCGGACATCCGGCGCCCCAGCCGCAAAGGGCCGGGCGCCAATCAACGCGACTCCCAGCAAGCCCGGCAGGCCAGGAGATGCGGAAGAGGACGTCGAGGACAGCCCAGCAGCCCTACGAGACATCCATCGAAGAAATCACAGGTAAGTCAGACACGTCCTATTCTGTCGGAAGACAGAAAAAAAGAACAGGCTGCATGCTGGGCTGGTACCGTTTATGTACTCCCAGCGGGAGGGAGTGGGTTAGGTATCCCAGCATGCTCCTGTTCTTTTTTTCTGTCGCGGAGATAGTAATCTCCACTTTGTAAAGGAATGGGACGAGGACGGAGGGACCTGGGGGTAATGGGAAAGCTCGCCCCCACAATGGGAAACATCACACAGTAGTCAGCATAGTGTGGTGGATGAAACCGCCCCTCATCTTCATATGCTTGACCTGTGCTGCAGGGAAGGCTGGTTAGTTTCAGTTGGGCTGGTGGTTGTGACATCACTTCCAGGGTGCTGAAGGACACCGGCCTTGGTATTGCATAGGACCCGGACCCGCTATGTTGATCCCCGCCCCGCTCCCAAGTTACCCACAAACACTCTAATACTTTCCAAGTGTGGGTATAAAAGGCCATGTTTAATATTACATAACGCTCATAAGCATGACAATTAATGATGCATATTCATAACACATATCACATAATTTTTAAATTTAATATTGGCAATTTTAATATCAACAATCGAATCATAGTCATATCAGACATTTTCTATTACTTGTCCCAGCACCGAGGGGCCCTCTGGTTCGGCTCTCCCAGATAGAGAAACCACGCAAGGCGCGACCCACATGCGTCCTTGAGAGGTAGGCCCCAGACCTCTGGACCTTGTCCGCCATTACCTGGGGCCCACCCCCCTACTACCAGGCTGCAAGGAGGCTTGAAGGGGATAATCAGGGGCCGCTGCCCCCTGCCCCAATTCGTGACCTGGCACCCTTGCCTCCCCAGCCGGTGTCCCCATTCTCCCCGCGGAGATGGTGCACCGCACAAACGAGTGTCCCAACACCCACACCACCTTTCGTAGCATACTAATGACGGAGAGAAATAGAAAAGTTAGCGTTATCTGGTCAGTTCAATGATGTTTCAACCTATAATAATTCAGGACGCACGTAGCGTTGGAAGCAAGCTGAAGACCAGCGCCCCACCCTTTTCACTGTCTCTATTGGTAAACCTGCGCCTGCCGCAAGGGTTGCTGCGCCGATCCTGAAAGAGTGAGAGGAGTAGCCCCCAGTTTCCATTCCCAACCTAGACATGGCTTGCTTGTACACAGCCCTGAACTGGTACTGTGATAGACAATCTCCTTGCAAGTTTCCTTGTAAGAAAAGAGCCTGGCCCTTTCCTGCTGGGCGAATTTTTAAGTATGCAACCATCCTAGTCACCGGGCATACTGGAGACCCAGGTGCCGGGTTAAGCCGAATGGAGCACCACTTTCCTAAAGGATCTGTTTTGGACTTCCGCAGGACCACTACTAGGGCTCCCTGCACTAATACCGTGGCCCGCCATTGTAACCCTCCAGATTGGTCAGACTTGGAAGACCCCACTAACTCCCCTAGGCGGAAAGCCCCATAAAAGGCTAAGGAGAAGGCGACCCGAATAAAGTGCTCTCATACTCTGAGCAGCATACTGCTCGCAAGTTCCCTATTATCCTTCCCAAGCTGCTAACATCCAGTGGCCACCTATGGTCCTTTTTAACCTCTTCGAGTCTGGCCCAACCAGCGTGCGCTTTCCTGACCAAAAAAGTTGCCCCGGGGTCGTGTTCGCCTGCCACTTTTGCAAAGAACCCCACCTTCGTAATGTGTGCTCTAGCGTATGAAGCTGGCCTGCCCTGGTTCCGTAAGACCTGTAAGAAGCTGCATATGGTTTCTGGACTGAATAGGACTCCCTGCCCTGCGCGCTGCACAAACAGTCTATATGTCTTGAAATGCTGCTGGTAAGTCCTGCGGGTGTGCTCGCTCAATGATGCCCCTACCAGCCCCGCTAAGGCGGGGCACCAATCCTCCACAGAAATATCGGGAACACTGTCATCGGTTTTTCTGCCTATGGGTGGAATCTCCGGAAATCCTGTAACTTGGAGCAAGATAAAGCGTCAGCAGCCTGATTCTCAACACCTGGTATATGCGCAGCCCTAAACAGCAAATTTGATTTTAGGCATGCTAACACTAAGTGTTTCAACAGTCTTAGCACGTGTCTACATGTCGCCCCCTGTCTGTTAATGGCCTCCACCGCTGCCATATTATCGGACCAAAAAACTACTGATTTGCTTTCAAAGAATTGTGCCCAGACCGTTACTGCCACAACAATAGGAAAAAGCTCTAAAAAGGCTATGTTTTTGGTTAGGCCGCTCTCATGCCATGATGCAGGCCAATCCTCTCTACACCAATGAGGCCCCAACACGGCTCCAAAACCCACACTCCCAGCTGAGTCGGTGAGTAAACCTAGCTCCTTGCTGGAAATGATTGGTGCTGGCCACACCACTTTACCGTTGAACTCACTCAAGAAGCTGCGCCAAACTTTTAGGTCTTCCCTCACCTCTGCCTGTAGTCGCACATGATGGTGCTTCTGTGTCAAACCGGACATTGCCCTCACTATTGATCTTGAGAAGGGGCGCCCCATCGGGATGTTACGTAATGCAAAATTCAGCTGCCCCACTAGCACTTGAAGCTGATGCAATGTCACTTTTTTACCAGCCAGGGCTGCATTTATTGCTCTCGAAAAAGCGTGAACCTTGTCTAGCAGTATTCTGAATTCCCCCAACACTGTGTCTGTCTCAATACCAAGGAAGGACATGCACCTAGCAGGGCCTACAGTCTTACCAGGGGCCAATGGCACCCCCAATTCCCGCAACATCTCCACTAGTTCCCCCAGTGCCTGGTCACATTCGTCCGATGACGAGGGACCCATCACCATGAAGTCATCCAAGTAGTGCACAATGTCCTTGCGACCAGTCCTAACAGTAAAGAGCCATTGAAGCATGGAGCTAAACATCTCAAAGTACCTGCATGACACTGCGCAACCCATTGGCATACATTTATCATAGTAAAACTGGTGCTCAAGCTGAAAACCTAGCAAATGATAGTCGTCAGGGAAGGCTGACTTAATGTCCGTTTTTGCCAGGAAGGCGTTGGCCCCTAAATCACGGAGCTTCTGTAATGCTGTATCAAAAGACAAATAAGTCACTGAGCACAGTGACGGATCCATGGCGTCATTCACTGATGCCCCCCTTGGTGCTGACAAATTATGAATCATCCTGAACTGGCCGGGCTCCTTTTTGGGGACCACTCCCAGCGGTGGACAAACATAATCTCGCAACGGGGGGGGGGGGGGGGGCGGGGAAAGGGCCTGCCATCCGCCCCAGTGCTCTTTCCTTATTGACTTTCTGCGACACCACTGAAGCATGCATGCGTGCTGCCACTACGTTTTTACAATATGCTACTGGGGGCACCCCTTGAGCTGGAATGCAAAAACCCGTGGAAAGACCTTGGAAAATTGTTCTGGCTGCGTTCCTGTCGGGGTACTGACTCAGCCAAAAAATCAGCTTCCCTATCTTCACTGGGGTGGGTAACCTATTGCTGTGGTGGCTTGTGCTCCCTGCCCCTATCTTTAGATTTTTTGTTACACTTAAATTCGGGGTGAGAAGAATGGCCGCAGAATGCACACGCGTGTTTGAATTTACATGTTCCTGGTGCCCATGTACACACTTTTATATTAAAGGCCCAACACGTCCCGTTTTTCTCGTTTGCCCCTCCCTGTGAAGTCCGAAAGGGCTGCTTCATTGGTGCCTTATTGTTTATACTTTCCAACCATACATTGACTTCAGTTTGATCCCACTCAATGTCGGGGTCTTCAACCTTTGCCCATCTGAAATCCCTATCATAGTCCATCCATGCAGTCCCCCCGTATGTTGTATGAGCCTTCAGGATCTTGTTAGCATAACATATCAATGGGATAGCCAACTCAGGCTTTTTTTCTAATATCACTGAAGCAAAAACATTAAAACGGAACTGCCAATTTGTGATAGACTCTTCTACCCTAGGTCTCCTATCTCTGAAGGATCCTTCTTTACCCTCCTTCTCTTTGGGCTCAGCTTCCCGTCTATTTGGTCTAATCAATGAATACATATCAATAAATTCCCCTTTCCAGATCTTCTCCCTCATGTCTTGTGAAACGTGTGCCGCCAATTTACTGCGTTTGGATAACACTGTATCCTGACCCCCAATTGCTGTTAACCTGCTCTCTGTAGTTTTATCAGTATTATCTACCGCTTTACCTTTTGCGGTCTCTGTTGTTGTCATCGCCGATTGGGTGGGGGCCGCTTGACCCACCGCTGGGGAAACTCCACTCACTGCTTTGCCCTGCGCTTTGCCTAAGATCGCCACCTGTTTATTAATTTCTTGGAGGGCAGTCTCGGCGGCCGACTGTGGTACCCATGGAGCCACTGGTGTGCTATCGGTCTTGCTTGGCGCTGCCGGGGCAGCTAACTGAGCCAGTAATGTAGCCACGGACGCCAAAATACTAGCTGTGGAATGTGTGTTCCCCCCTGGCTGTTCTGTGGGTTGGCCAGTAACCGCTACCGGCAGCGCCCCCCCCTGTTCCTTCTGGGGCGCAGGTATAATTACCAGTGGTTCTGTTGACACCGCAGGACACTTCGGACTAGGTGCCGGCGCTAAGGCTTTCAATGCACCCCTGATTTCTGCCAGTATTGTCCCCACCTCATCCCGCTCCCCATTTTTTGGACATGGTTGCACTGGTTCGAGTGGGGGTGGTGGTAGGGGAGTCTTTTGCTGGGGGGGCGGCTGCTCTGGTTCGACTGTACCTTGTTCTTATTCTTGTCCTGCCTAGTGGCCTTGAGGCTCTTCCCTTTTCCTTTCCCTGTCTGTGTCTTGGGCCTCTTCTCTAATGGAGGGAAAGCTGCCCTGGGAGGGACCTTGGATCTGCGCGGGCGCTCTACCACATCCATGTCTGGTGACCGGCTCTGGGTCTTGGCCCCTGTCCGGTTCAGTGTCACCCAGCTCATCCTCACTACTCTCGTTGTCCCCCAATTTTGCTAATACAAGCTTTAAGAGCTGTGCTGGAGTGGGAGGATGAGATCGCTGAAACTGAAACTAAAACTGTGGAATCGGATGACCGGCCTGGGTTGTCGGGACTCTGTGAACAGCGAGGTGCATCAGAACAGCTATCAGGCAATGCACAAGGTTGTGGAATAAGTTTGCCTGAAACGAGCGATCTATCTCTGGCTTTGCAAGTCAGTGCAGTAAATGAAGGTACAGACTTTGGACAAGGTAATGTTACCTTATGTTCACACACCATTGGTGAAGATGTGACTGTGTAAAAAAAAAAGGAAAAACAGCCGGGTTGACTCAAAGTTCAGTACAGTCTAAATTACCCTTGGAGTCTCCAGAGGGGGATACATTTTTTTTTCACTAAATGAAGATGCTGATCTTTCATTTACAAGCGAAAGTAACTCCTCTGAATGATCTGATTTTGATTCTGGCTAGTCCTCAACAATTCAGAAGGCGCAGCGTTCTAAATCTCTAGCACAGAAGCGCAGGTCCAAAAGAGCTAGCCGTTCAAAGGATATGGTGACAGCTCACAAGTTGACGTGGGACTACTCAGCCACAAGTCAGACTTACCAGGACGAAGGGGGGGGCAGCTGTACTGGGGGGCCCGCTTGTAGTACTACTGACGGTATAACTGCACCATCTTTAGAGCTTGTGTATGCCACCCTGAAACAGATGCAAGGGGAAGCTAGGCTTGAGAGTCGCCGGGCACAGCAGGCAACTAAAAAGATGCAGGGGTCTCTACCGAGAATGAATAAGCTGTACTCTGATATGGCAGAAAGAGTAGTTCATGTTGAGGAAAGAACTGAAACTCTTGAGGAGGAAATGGGGAAACTACAGTGCTACAAGGAGTCACAGGAGAAGCAATCAGAAGACATGATGTGGCAGCTTGAAGACTTTGAAAATCGTCAGCGACGAAACAATGTGAGACTGCTGGGCATTGCAGAAAATAGTGAAGGAGAGAACATTATGGCCTTTGTATTGGCTTTGCTAAAAGGAGCATTTCCTGACTTAGCCCAATGGAATCGGGATGCTGAAATTCAGAGGGCGCATCGTTTTCCCATGACTCAGAAAAGAGGCAGTGTCGCAGGGCGAGATGGGAGACCCAGAGCCATCCTGATTTATGTTTGCAACTTTCTTCTTAGACAGGCTCTTATGGACAAGGCGAGGCCAGATACAAAAACAACTTATGATGGACATATATTTTTTACTCGGCCAGACTTTTGCCATGCCCCCGTTGAAAGAAGGTGGAGGCTCCGGCAGCTGATTGCTCCGTTTCAAGAGGGTTGTTTCCCTCACAACTTAAAGTTATTTTAAACGGGAAAATGCGAATGTTTTTTTCATAAATTAAAGTACAGGAATATTTATCGGAAGTGAAAGAGGCTAAAGGGAAGGCTGGAAGTGTATGACGTGGAGAAGTTTTAGAATGAAACTAGAACTCTAGAAATAGCGCTCTGGCCAGGCTAGGTCCTCTCGTAGGCAATCTTAGAACAGCAATTTTTCTTTAATACTAACCTAGACTTCTTTTTTCATTTATTTTTCCTTTTGTTTGGTATATTGGCAATATAATGCAATCACATGGGGGACTTTGAAAGGCTAGCTGGGGGGCTGGGGAGGGGGAACGCGTGGCAACTGGAGATGTGAGTTTAGGCAGCCACGCATATTTGCCTGTGAGGGATGTAGGGGGGTGGGGCAGGAGGGGAAGGGAGGGAGGTTTGGGGAGGGTGGGCAGTGGGCACGGCACAGCACAGTACAGCACTTGAGGGTAGATCTGCTAAATAACCGAAGGAGGAGGAGTACTCAAGGAAAGCTTATGGGAAGGCCAAAAATGAATAAGGAAGGTACAATGATAATGATAAACATCAATAATACATAATGAGTTTGCGTGTAGCTTCACTGAATATATGTGGGCTAAATGATCAAGCCAAGAGGCAGAGAGCCGCAATAATGTTGAAAACACTTCATATCGATATACTTTGCCTTTAGGAAACTCATATAGAGGGTAACAGAGGTAGGGTCCTGGAGCAGCTTGGGTTTGAGCTTATCATTAACACCAAGCAAGGAACTAAAACAAGAGGTGTGGCCATTTTGTCTCGATGGCGTGATATAATCTTTCAGAGGAAACTGGCGGATAAGTGGGGTCGCTGGGTGATGGTTGAATGCACAATATATGGTGACACATTAACAATATGCTCGGCCTATGATTCGACTGGAGATGACCCTGAATTATTAGAGTTTTTGGATGTGGAGTTAGTTTCCTGGCCCACCCCGGTAATAATGTGTGGAGATTACAATATTAATGGTGTGGGTGGCCTTTAGGGGGAGGTAGGACATAGATACGGGGTAGAAAGATGAGGGTTTTTAGGGCACTTTCTAGTTTGATTCAGAATAATGCACTTTTAGATGTATGGCCGCGCCTGCAACCCAGTGACCCTGGTAGTACATTTTTCTCTGCACCCCATAAAGTGGTAGTGAGATTGGATTACATTTTTGTTACATATTCACTAATCCTAAAGTGTAGAATCAAGAAACATCCCCGGATACTCTCGGACCATAACTCGTTAGTCTTGACAATTAACTTGGGGGAGAGGTTAAGCAAGAGTGGTTGTGGACTTTTGAGAGGGTTTGTTGAAGGATTCCGAATATGTTACCCATATGAAGGAATGGATCAAGGGGTTCTGGGAGATTAATAGGGGGAGTGCCAGTTCAAGGGTAGTCTGGAACGCGTTTAAGGCTGGAATCAGGGGCGAGACTCTGAGCTACAGCCTGTTTAGACAAAAGAAGGAAGCCCAGAGGGAGAAAATGCTGAGCATCAGACTGAGGGAAGTGGAGGAGGAACTTGCGATGGCTGTCAGTAGGCGTAACCCACTGGATGGGATACTGCATAATCTGGCTTTAACTAAAGCTGAGCTAGGAGATTTTATTGCATCCAAGGCAGCAGAAAAATTCCTATACAGGAGGGATCATTGCCATGAGTTTAATGAGAGAGTTGGGCACACCCTGGCTGTTCAACTGAGACAAAAGAGTTTGGCGGGGTAGATTCGAGAAATTTTAGACTCCAATGGGAATATAACTGAGGGCTCACCAGGAATTCAGGAAGTGTTTCGACTTTTCTATGAAAAACTTTACTTTGAGGAGCAGCAAAGAGAACATCAATCAATCAATCAATCAAGCATTTGTATAGCGCGCTACTCACCCGGAGGGTCTCAAGGCGCTTGGGGGAGGGGGGTCCGCTACTGCTCGAACAGCCAGGTCTTGAGTTGCTTCCTGAAGGAGAGGTGGTCTTGGGTCAGGCAGAGGTGGATGGGGAGGGAGTTCCACGTCTTGGCAGCCAGGTAGGAGAAGGATCTTCCTCCTGTTGTGGCTCTTCGAATGCGGGGGACGGCGGTGAGGGCGTGGCTGGTAGATCGAAGCTGGCGGGTGGGAGTGTAGAAGGTCACGCGGTCGTTGAGGTATCTTGGGCCTTGGTTGTGGAGAGCTTTGTGTGCGTGGGTGAGGAGTCGGAACGTGATTCTCTTGCTGACGGGGAGCCAATGCAGGTTTCTCAGGTGTACGGAGATGTGGCTGTGTCGGGGAATGTCCAGGATGAGGCGTGCTGAGGCGTTCTGGATGCGCTGGAGTCGTTTCTGGAGTTTGGCTGTGGTTCCGGCGTAGAGGGAGTTGCCGTAGTCCAGTCGGCTGGTGACGAGGGCCTGGGTGACCGTCTTCCTGGTTTCGGTGGGGATCCACCGGAAGATCTTACGTAGCATGCGTAGGATGTTGAAGCATGATGCGGAGACGGCGTTGACTTGTCTGGTCATGGAGAGGGAGGAGTCCAGGACGAAGCCCAGGTTGCGTGCGTGGTCTGTTGGTTTGGGTGCGCTGCCAAGGGCAGGGGGCCACCAGGAGTCGTCCCAGGCGGAGGGTGATGATCCCAGGATGAGGACTTCCGTCTTATCTGAGTTCAGTTTCAGGCGGCTGTTCGTCATCCACTCGGCTACGTCTTTCATCCCTTCGTGTAGGTTGGTTCTGGCGGTGGCGGGGTCGTTGGTGAGGGAGAGGATCAGCTGGGTGTCGTCGGCGTAGGAGATGATGTTGAGGTTCTGTTGGCGTGCGATGGCTGCGAGGGGGCTCATGTAGACGTTGAAGAGGGTGGGGCTGAGTGATGATCCTTGTGGTACGCCGCAGATGATTTCGGTGGCCTCGGATCTGAATGGGGGTAGGCTGGCTCTCTGTGTTCTTCCGGCGAGGAAGGAGATGATCCATTCCAGTGCCTTCTCCTGGATACCGATGTTGTTGAGGCGCTGCACTAGGGTGCGTTGGCAGACCGTGTCGAACACCGCGGAGAGGTCCAGGAGGATGAGGGCCGTTGTTTCCCCGTTGTCGAGCAAAGCTCGGATGTCGACGGTGGCTGTGATGAGGGCGGTCTCAGTGCTGTGGTTGGCCAGGAAGCCGGACTGCGAGTGGTCGAGGGATCCGTTCGTCTCGAGGAAGGCGGCCAGTTGTCTGTTGACGGTTTTCTCGATGACTTTGGCCGGAAAAGAAAGGAGCGAGATGAGGCGGTAGTTTTTGAGGTCGGTGGGGTCCGCTGATGGTTTCTTCAGTAGGGCGCTGAGTTCGGCGTGCTTCCAGCTCTCTGGGAAGGTGGCAGTGTCGAAGGAGGCGTTGATGTTGTCCCGCAGGTGGGGTGCGATGACGGAGTCGGCCTTGTTGAAGATGTGGTGAGGGCAGGGGTCGGTTGGAGATCCTGAGTGGATGGAGTTCATCGTGCGGATGGTGTCTTCGGTGTTGACTGGGGTCCAGGCGCGGAGAGTGGTGGTGAGGGGCGTTGTTCCGGTCGTAGGGTGCTTTGGCTGTGTGCTGAAACTGTTGTGTATGTCTGCGATCTTGCTGTGGAAGAATGAGGCGAGCGAGTGGCAGAGGTCTTGCGAGGGCGTGATGTCGTTGTTTCTGGCGCTAGGGTTCGAGAGCTCTTTGACGATGTTGAAGAGTTCCTTGCTGTTGCGGGCGTTGTTGTCCAGTCGTTCCTTGAATGCGGATTTCTTGGTGGCGTGGATCAGCTGGTGATGTCTTCGAGTGGCGAGCTTGAGGGTGGTCATGTTGTCTGTAGTTGGGTCTCTGCGCCAGGCTTTCTCGAGGGCCCGGCAGTTCTTCTTGGAGCTCTTGAGTTTGTCGGTAAACCAAGATGCCTTCTTGGTGCCGGGTCTGGCGGGGGGGGGGTCTTCAGTGGAGCGAGGTCGTCTGCGCAGTTGCTGATCCATTTCGTGAGGTTGTTGGCGGCTTGGTTGGGGTTCGCTGATCTGGTGGGGGGGTTCTGGCTCAGGGATGTGGTGAGCTGGTCGGCAGTGATCTTGTTCCAGCTTCTGCGGGGGACCAGTTGCGGGTGGAGGTGAGTCGTGGTCCTTCTGAAGCTGAAGTGGACGCAGCTGTGGTCTGTCCAGTGGAGTCCGGTGGCGTGGCTGAAGGTGATGTCCTTGCTGGAGGAGAAGACGGGGTCGAGCGTGTGGCCGGCGTAGTGGGTGGGGGTGGTCACCAGTTGCTTGAGTCCGAGGTTGGCGAGGTTGTCCAGCAGGGTGGTGGTGTTGCGGTCGTTGTTGTTCTCCAGGTGGAAGTTGAGGTCCCCGAGGAGGATGCAGTCAGCGGAGGGGAGGGCGTGCGGGCTGATGAAGTCGGCGATGTCTTCGCTGAATTGTGTGTGAGGTCCCGGGGGTCTGTAGATGAGGGTGCCTCTGAGGGTGGTCTTGGGGTCGGTGTGGATCTGGAAGTGCAGGTGTTCGGCGGCTGTGAGGGTGTCTTCGGAGTTGGTCGTGATGCGGATGGTGGTCTTGTGGACGATGGCGATGCCTCCTCCATTCTGGAGTCAGACATGGGTCGAATTCAAGGATATTTAAGTAGGATTAGGTTGCAGGGTATGAATTCTACTGATACAGAAGCTCTTGATACTCCACTGACTCTGGAAGAGACGTATGGTGCACTAGGGAGCCTCCCCTCCAAAAAAGAAGCAGGACCAGATCAAATTCCGGTTGAGTTTTATAAAACTTTTCTTGAAGCAATAGGGCTAGATCTGGTGGATATGGTGTGTCAGGCCCAACAAGGGAGCTGAATTCCAGAATCTTGAGCTGGGGCCAACATGATAGTATTTCTGAAAAAGGGTAAGCCTGCTAGAGAGCCTGGTTCCTACTGGCCTATCACGCTCATGAACAGCGATGCAAAAATATATTCAAAAGCACTGGCGACCCGGTTAAATAAAATAATTGGGAACTTAGTCCACCCCAGTCAGCACGGGTTTATTCCCGGGAGGGGGCGGGCAGAGCATATCAGCAGGGTTATAACCTTGTTTGATGTGGCAGAAGTCTCAGGGGACCCTATGGCTTTGATCTTACTGGATGCCGAAAAAGCATTTGCTAGGGCCTCCTCTCCTGTGACTACTTATGGGAGGCACTGAAATGGTACGGTATTGGAGGTGGCTTCATTAGTGCAGTGCAGTCTCTGTATAAGGCTCCGACGGCACGGCTAAGGCTGAATGGGGGGTATACTGCACCGGTGGTAATCAAGCGCGGTCCACAGCAGGGGTGTCCATGCTCACCCCTCCTTTTTGCTCTGTATATAGACCCTCTGGTTAGAATGTTGGAGGCTAACAGAATTAAACCGATGAGATTTCAAGAGCTGGACACAAAGGCAATGGCTTATGCAGATGACATTGCTGTGGTCACCCCTGATCCTGCTGAAGCCTTAGACGCCATAGAGACTGAGGCCCAAGCTTTTGGTTTATTAACAGGGGATGCGTTAAATAGCTCAAAGACCCAGATAATTAAAAATAGGGGGACCTATCTGGACGACCCGCGGGTGGCAGACTCAGCCATTTATCTAGGCATTAATATTACGCCCGAATTGGGGGAGTTAGTGGGGAAAAACGTTGAACCAATCATTTGTAAGGCAAAAAAATACGTTGATAGGCTACATAATCTACATATGTCAATTGTAGGACGTTGCAATGTGGTTAAGATGGTGTTTTTGCCTAGAATATTGTACCTCTTCAGGGCAATACCATTAGAATACAAGAAACACTGGTTTAGGGCACTGGAGCATATGGTGAATAGGTTCATATGGGCGCACAGGAAAACTAGAAGGGCCTTGAGGTTTATGTCACTACCACGAGATAGAGGTGGCTGGGCTATCCCAGATCTTAAAATATATTATTGGGCTGCGGCCTTTCAATATAAGAATAGCTTAGTTGGCGGGAGGGAAGTAGATATTTGGACAAAAGCAGAATCCCCAGACCTTTATAAACTTTTGTTAGAAGACGAAGCTAGGAATTGCTTCATGAAATTCAATGAGCCCAGCTACTTTAAAAAAACAAGGTTTAAAACGCTGATAGCTGCATTTAAGATCTGGGCGGCGTGCAAGAAAAAACTGGGCCTTTGGAGAATTTATTATTACACCCAGCTGTATAAAAATCCCACTATACCAGGAATTTTCTCTGATGCGACTATGAGGAAATGGGAAGAGCGTGGACTACGAAAGATAGTTGATCTTATGGGCCTGGGGGGAATTCGCCCACTTAACGAAATTCAAAATGACTATTGTATTAACAAGTGGAGCTTTTTTAAATATCTGCAGGTATGTAGCTTTTCAAGAGGGGGATCAAATCATTTTGAGTAAAGAGGAATTATTGACATTATTAGACTAGGGGAGAACTGTACTATAAAGCGGATCTATGCAGAACTCTCATTGCTTAAACTAGATGATTTGGATAAGCACGGAAAAAATGGGCTGATAAACTTGATGTGGATCAGGATGATCTTCTTGATTCTTTGGAGCTGGGCCACACCATCTTGTGCTCTGCAGGGCTTCAGGCCCAGCATTACAAGACGATTTTCTCTTTATATTATACACCAGCAAAGATTGCACAATGGGGGGGACAGGAGGGGATTAGTTGCTCTCGCTGAGGTAGCTTTGATGCGGATGCAATACATATGTTCGCGACGTGCCCTCAGTTGAAAAATCTGATCAGTGAAAATTGAAAAATTTATGAATCAAACTCTAAAACTAAAAGGCTCTCTTACTCCCGCCTTGATGCTCCTTGGGGTTAACAATGTGGGACTGCGAGATTCATCGCATCATTTCTTGTTTCTTGCTATGGCTGTTTTGCGCCTTTGCATTTATTCTGCGTGGTTGGATCATGCCGCTCCTACATTCCAGCATTGGCTTGGAAAATTACTTGCTGCTTATAATCTTGAAAAAGTAATTTACGAGGGGAAATTTACGAGAGGAAAGGTAAAAGAGGGAGAAAGATGGGCAGGTCAATATGGGCTCCTATCTACAGTTGGAAAGAAGATATAAATTAATAAGAGATCTTGAATGTGGGTAAATAGACAACGGTGTATTCTTAATTTCAGTGATTGAAAAGCCTTTCCTTTTAGATTTGTGGTTAAAGTATGTAACTGAAACTTGTGCTTATTGTATAAACTGGGTTGATCCTCAAGTAAAAAACTGTTTGATTGACAATGATGCTGTACAATCAAAAACCAATCAAAGTAATAATAAAAAAAAATCAAATGGAGGACGGTAAGGGTACCTTAATTGCAATCTTTCATTAAATATATTGAAGGCAAGGGAGTCTTAAATTTCGAACGCGCCTTTCTGGGAAGCTAAACAAATACAATTTAAAAGAAAACGGCCAGCATTAGTGGCACTAAGGAGAGGCCACCAGCAGGAAAGGGAGGGAACAGTGCTTTAAATGGGCCGGTACAGTCCGGTATGGAGTATCAGCACTTTTTTATTTTGAGAGGGAGAGTACTGGCACTTCTCAAGACAGACGTAGTACTTTTAACTGGAAAGTACCAGCACTTCTCAGAAACAAGCAGGTACTCTGGGACAGAGTACCTGCACTTCTATTTTCCCATTTCAAGCACTGGGTGGGAGAGTTGAAAGAAGGAGGCAGGGGTTGAAAAAGAAGCTAATAGAGGAAGAAGGGAGGGGCCAGGAGGGAGTAATGAGAGAGGTTCAGGGTTGGGAGAATGAGGAGCACACAGAGGAGAATGCAGAAGGAGAGGGGATGGCCGTCAGCAGAAAAGACCAGCCAGACTCCCGTGAAGGAGGGCGTGGCAAATGGAGCCAGTAGAAGAGGACTTAGAGGCCTCTAATTAAAAAGTAGTCCCTCTAGCAGATCATAGCAAGCATTGCGTTGGAGGTTGTAAGATACACCCTGGCAGCCAATAGCATCATGTGAGAAAGAAATAATTTTCTGGGCTCATACAAGGCATAAGTGACAAAATCTCAAGCCAATAACTGAAAGAGGCTGAACCAAAAAACCCTATGGTTGAACCAGGCATATTAGACAGATGAGAAAAAGAAGCACATTAGCTCCAGGCAAGTGACATTGAAGTCAGCACCTATCTTTTCCTCTTAGCTCGAAAAATCGGGCTTAATACTTTGGAAACTCTGTCATGGCCCACTCTCCAACATCTCCAGGCACTGCAAGGTCTGCTGAGTGGCTGTTGCCTAATTACATAACAAGGTTGCAAACAGTGCTATTTAAATGTACTAACTCACTCAAAAAGTATGATTGGTTCCATTAATTGCCTTACCTTTTACCATATTCCCTGCTTCTTTGAAATGGACTGAGGCCTGATTCAGAGTTTGGTGCATGTTGTACTCCCTTCAGAAACTGTCTGTAAAACCGTCCTCCATCATGAAGGTGTTTTCGTCCGATATAGGGCCTAATTATGATGTCGGTCAGACAAGCGTCCGACCGGCATCATAGCGAATTGGAACAGCCCTGATAGGGGCTACCAAAGTCAGTTTCTGACAGCCCTTCCATTTTGGAAAGGCTGACATGGGAAGGCTGTGGGAAACGGACATCATAACCCCGACGGATTTTGGGATTATGCGTCCAACCGACTGGCCGACCGGATCTCTGATACTGTCTGAGGTGTCGGTCTTTCCCCCAGGCTGCAGCGGTCTGACCTACCGCATCGTAATGGGGAGGTTGGAGTGCTGAGTTCGATGTTGGTTGGGATCCACCCGACATCGTAACTGGGCCCTTAGAGTTTGGCACTTTTGACAGATGAAACTCCATCAAACCTCCGCTGACTCTGTCAATTTTGTATTCCATCTTTGACATGCTAATCAAGCAAATATGGCAGATGGAGTATCAGCAGCCATAACTCCGTCCGCCGTATCTGCAGTTGCCTTTCCATCGACCTCCACACCTGAGGTGGTGGAAATGAGCTTTACAAAGCACATGAATCGCTCAAAAAATACTCAGTGGCGGCTGGCATGTCCGGAGGGTGGAAGGGCGGATGGGCCATTTAAAAAATAAAACAAATTAAAAGCACTTACCTGGGAGTGCAACGTGACGTCCTCCTTGATTGTCTTCTCTCCTCAAGGCAGGCAGGCAGGTAGGCTCCAAACTCCCAAACCAATCCTATAGCGCTGCTCTCACCAGCATCACAGCAGTGCTTGGATTGATGGGAGCTACCTCACTCGGCACTCCACAGCGCTCTGGAGGCTTTGGCTTTCTCTAACTTGGCTGTCTTAAGACAGCTGGGTTAGAGAGGTTTAAAGTATGCATGTGTGTCTGGCCATCACCAGTAAGCAGCAGCCTTGCCCCCATCCCGAAGCTCCGTTCAGGACGGTGTGAAGAAAAATAAAATAGTATGAATTAACTTCATTGCCATTTTATTTGTCTCTCGGGGAACATTTTAGTTGGGTGACGCTCCTTCGCTCAAATGGAGGAGCCTCCCCTGACAATACGTATGACTCAGAAACCACGTTGAAGTTTCTGCAAGGCATTGGAGTGTGCCTCGCTGTTGTGCGGAGCAAGCCAGTCAACGTCAAAATCAAAATTAGTTTGCTATTTATTTTGGAGCTTATAAAGTTGTATGTTTTATACCACCACCGTGTCATTCCTTCATGCTGGCCTCAATGTCTCTCAGTTTAGATACACCAACCTGGTTTATGGGCGTCATCCAGAGCTTCTGCGACATGTATAATACAAGCCGTTTATATTAATAAGCTGTGATATATATTAATGTTTTAAATGTATACAGCATCTTTTTTTATGATTCAATGATTGTTGATTATGCATTTATCTGTCTATTTTTATTTTTTTATTTAAAATATTATTTATTTATAAAGTAATTTTTTTAACTTTTAAGCTGTTTGACTTGTTTCATCAGGGTTATGGATATGGCATAAATACTGGGTAAGCAAATTGTGTTTTATTCATATGTTGTTCAAAACTATTTCTATGTTCACCTAACATATATTGCATGTTTTAAAAAAATATTTTCATATTGGATTTATCAATTTTAAATTAATATATGTGAAATATATTTACAAAAATATTACAATCTTACTTTCCTAATGCCTTTTAATTTATTGTAGTATTTAACATCAAACTAAATCACTATTTTCACCTAATAAATCCTTTATTTTTTATATATTTAAAAAATAATAATGTTTTCACAATTAAATATTCGTATTGACTGAATGTGTTTGACATAACATGAAAAACAAACAAACATTACTTATGAAAATAAGGTATATACATCATTTTATGGCTACATCATCCAAAATTAGCAACAGCAATTTCTCTTGCCTCCAAATCACAACAAAGGTTTTCCTCATCAAAGGCACGGATTTCTTTCAGAAGCTGATGTTATCCAGGTACCATTTCCATTCTGGTTTAGGATGTGGCAACATTGCTTATGTGGGGTAGAGAAAGGATAATCCTAGGCGGGAGTTTCAGTGGAGTAGGAAAGGAGGTGTATGTTGTGTGAGTGTGGATTTGTGTTTGTAAGTGTTGTGTTTTTTTCTGATTGCATTTGCTTGTGTTGGTGGGCGTGCCTGTGTGTGCCTTTGGATGTGTATGTAAGTTTGTTATGTGTGTGTTTCAGTAGATGTGTGTGGGTGGGTTTCTAACTGTATGTGTGTGTTCTTGAGTATGTGTCTGTGTTTACTTTTTGTGTATATTTTGTTTGTAAGCTGTTTTGGTTTTGTGTTTGGGTATGGGCTGTTCAATGTTTCTTTGGGTATGTGTATGTTTGTTTGCTAGAGTGTATTGGTGGTTGTGATGCTATGGCAGGGCTGGGTTTAAGGTTTAGGGCAGATTTGGTAGTGGGGATGGTTTAAGGGTATGGGAGGAAGCAGGAATGATTATGGGGTTTGTGGTAAAGGAAAGTTTAATGACTGGATTGTGTTTATGGGTTTTGGAGGAAGAAGTATGGGTGGTGGGTTTAGGGTCAAGGTTAGTTTTAAGAACAGGGGAGGTTAGGGGGTATGGGAGGAATTATGGTGGGTGATGGGTTTGGGGGTAAGGTCACTTTTAGGAACAGGGGAGGGTTTAGGAGCATGGGAGGAAGCAGAATGGGTGGTGGGTTTAGGGGTTAGGTTTGTTTTTAGGAATAGGGGAGGGCTTGGGGGTGTGGGAGGAAGCAGGATTGGTGTTTGGTTTAAGGCAAGGGTAGTTTTAGGAATATGGAGAGTTTAGGGTATGGGAGAAAGCAGGATAGGATAGATTTAAGGGTAAAGGTAGGTTTAGGACCTATGAGGGTTTGGGGCATAGGGAAGATGTTGTTTCATGTGCGCCTGTTTGTTCTGATATTTTTTTGGGTGACTGTTTGCATGTTAGAGTCTTGTGTGTGTAAGGCTTTGCATCCACGCAGTGTCTGTTTTGTTTTAGCTGTTAAATGCATATGTGTTGTGTTTGATATCATGCCTGTTGTTTAGTGTTTATCTGAAAGTAATGAGGTATGAGGATTAAGCCTTGGGTTAGAGTAAGAGTAGGGCTGGCAATGAGTGCAGGTAAAGTGGTAAGGTTTTGTAGGACTTGGCCCTTTTTGGCTAAAGTCCCTAAACTTTTTGCTTTCACCCTAGACCTTTTTTCTGACATGGTGTTGCCAACTTAGATGCTTTGGACACATTGCCACTGCAGTGTCAAAGTGTAAGTGCTCTCTGTATAAGGTAATGGTAATTTGTTGTCCATGATTGGTATGTTTGCCTTACTAGTAAAGTCCCTAGTAAAGTGCACTATGTGTGCCAGGGCTGGTAATGCAAATGCTACTAGTGGGCCTGCAGCACTAATTGTGCCACCCACACAAGTAGCCTTAAAAAGGGGAACTCAGGCCTGCCATTGCAGGGCCTGCACGTAGTTTGTTAAACTGCCATGTTGTTCTGTCAAGTGCACTCTCTTGCCAGACCTTACCCTTCCCTTTCTATGCACATCAGACACACCTATGGTAGGTCCAGGCCGGTACCCCCTGGACAGGGTGTAGTGCATGTAAAAGGTAGGACATGTACTAAGGTATGTGTCATATCCTGACAGTGAAGTAATCTCCATTTCATTTTTCACTGTGGAAAGGCCATCTTGCCCATAGGACAGAATGGGAAGGCTGAGTAATATGTTTTCCAGCCTATCTTCCCAAAGGCTTAAGATGGAAAGGTGAAGTTTAGTATGCCTGAACTCACAATGTAATAACACATCTTTTTATGTAGGTGGTGTTTGCATTGTGTGTTCAGAAGCCACTCTTTTAGAAGTGGCTGCGTTTTTGTGCTCTGACATTTCTGTGTGTCTCTGCCTAGCTGTGGATTGACTTTCCGGATTTGAAATCAATAGGATCTGGGGAATGTCTTGACCCTAGGGAGGAGGTGAGACAACAACAGGCTGACCTGCATCTGGAGTGTAGGGGGAGGAGAAGCCCTTAGAGGTGAAGAGGCCTGGTTGCTGCTATAAAACAATTGGGCCATCTCCGGCTGAGTGATTGAGAATCTAGACCCCCACTAATCAAAGGAAGAAAGGTGTCACTGGCAGGGAGGCACCCAGAACTGATTTGAACAGGGGTCAGTGCCCCCTGAAGCACACAGACTTCAAAGCCATTGAGGGGTATAACTATGAGAGCTGGAGCCCCTGAACTTTGGAGAATGGCTTGATCAAGTGTGAACAAGACGGGAGCTACTTCATGGTCAAGAGGACCTTTGCCAAGGAAGAAACAACTGAAGAGACTGAAGTATAGGACTGACCCTTGCTGTGTTATCTGGGGCTGGCCTGCAGTTTGCTGTTTCAACCAAGGAAAAGCTAAAGGAACTTTGCTGTGTGCTGCATCCCCCTGCTTGAAGGACTTTGCGGTGTGCTGTGTCCTGAAGTAACTATCCCCAAGGGCCTGAGGTGAGCTGGCTCCCTGTTCGGAAACACAGGCGCTGTGTGAGCGTGCCTGTTGCAGTCTGAGACCCTCGTAAGAACTGCCTGTGATCGTAGGCACCTGGAGTCTCAGCGGCGTTGTGTGAGCATGCCTGTTGCAGTCTGAGACCCTCGTAAGAACTGCCTGTGATCGTAGGCACCTAGCGCCCAAATGAGTCTCAGCGGCACTGTGTGTGCGTGCTTTCTGCAGCCTGAGACCTTCAGGAGGATCGGCCTGTGATCGGGGGCATCTGGAGTCCAAGCAGGGGTTAGCAACGCAGTGTGCTTTGTGCAGCCTGAACCCCTTTGTGAGGATTGTCCAGTGATTGTGTGCACTGGAATCCAAGTGAGTCTCATCGCTGCTGTGTGCGGGTGTGTTGTGCACTGTGAGACCTCCGTGAGGATTTGCCTTGTTATCGTGTACACAGGAATCCAAGTGAGTCTCATCACCGCAGTGTGCAGGTGTCTTGTGCACCAGGAGACCTTCGTGAGGATTTGCTTTGTTATTGTGTGCATCGGAGTAAAGTGAGTCTCAGCGACGCTGTGCGCGTGATCTTCGTGAAGCCTGAGACTTCTGTGTGGAGTGCCCAGTGCTCATGCACCCGGAGTGAAGGAAGACTGAGCGACGCTTTGTGCGTTTGCTTTGTGGCAGCCTGAGATCTTCGTAACTGAAGCGGCCCAGACTGGCAGTCCTGGAGGAGATGAGTTGCCGGCCCGAGCTGCCGTTGCCATTTCACAAAGTTGCATTGGAGGCCCAGCTGCTGGACGAGGAGAGTGAGTTTGCGCCCCCCAGGTAACGTGTGTCGACTCCCCGGGCGGGGCGCGGGATCGGAGGGAGATGCTCTTGGCCTCTCGTGTTAGCAGCGCGAGCCTCTGCTTCAGCTCATGTCGCGGCCCGTAAGGAGTGGCGGTACAGGGTCCGGAGTGCGAAGTTGCGCTTTGGGATTACATTGTACGTTGTTGGGGCAACTGTGAGAGACTGACTGCAAGTCAGAAGGCGAGGCGGAGAGACCGCCTATGGCCCGATGATCGGGGCCTGAGTGTATTACGCATTATTCCATTTCTGCAGAACGGAGAACCAGACTGTCGTATTACACATTTTATAATTGCTGTATAACGGAGAACCTGATTAGAGTATTATGCATTGCATTCTTCCTGCATACCGAACTACCTGATTAGTGTATGACGCATGGCATTTTTATCTGCATAACGAACTACCTGATTGTCGTATGACGCATTGCATTGTTTCTGAATAACAAACTACCTGATTAGCGTACTGTGCATTGCATTCTTCCTGCATAACAAATTACCTGATTAGTGTATACGCATTGCCTTATTTTTGCAGAACGACTTATCTGGTGGTTGTATTACGCATTGCATTATTTGATCTTGCAAAGTGCCTGATTGTTGTGTTACGCATTGCATTCTTTTCATTGCAGAGTGTCTGAATGCTACGTTACGCATTACCGTATTTTTACATTGCAAAAGTGCCTGATTCTAGCATTACGAACTGTATGACATGATATTAGGAGTTCAGGAGAATGTTTAGAAGTGCTTATTGACATCGCCAGAACTTACAAGGGCTGGCTGGCCTAACAACCGGCCAAGAGAAATATTACACAACCTCATATGTTGTTTTATATCGTGTGGTCTTATTGTATATCTTTTTACATAAAGTTTCTATTCCTTTTATAAAACTCGTGTGGAGTTTATTTGTGGAGTCATCATTGGATTATTGTGAGTGTGGTTGCGAATACTTTACACATTTGCCTTGAAGATAAGCCTGGCTCGTGGTGTGCTGTGTCCTGAAGTAACTATCCCCAAGGGCCTGAGGTGAGCTGGCTCCCTGTTCGGAAACACAGGAACACAACATTTTCCAGGAGAGTCTCAGCGGCGCTGTGTGAGCGTGCCTGTTGCAGTCTGAGACCCTCGTAAGAACTGCCTGTGATCGTAGGTGCCTAGTGTCCAAATGAGTCTCAGTGGCACTGTCTGTGCGTGCTTTGTGCAGCTGGAGACCTTCAGTAGGATCGGCCTGTGATCAGGGGCACCTGGAGTCCAAGCAGGGATCAGCGATGCGGTGTGCGTGTGCTTTGTGCAGCCTGAACCCCTTTGTGAGGATTGTCCAGTGATCGTGTGCACTGGAATCCAAGTGAGTTTCATTGCCGCTGTGTGCGTGTGCGTTGTGCACCGTGAGACTTTTGTGAGGATTTGCCTTCTTATCATGTGCACCGGAATCCAAGTGAGTCTCATCGCTGCTGTGTGCGGGTGCGTTGTGCACCGGTAGAACTTCGTGAAGATTTGCCTTGTTATCGTGTGCACCGGAGTAAAGTGAGTCTCAGCGACGCTGTCCACGTGATCTTGGTGCAGCCTGAGACTTGTGTGTGGAGTGACCGTGCACCCGGAGTGAGGGAAGACTCAGCGACGCTGTGTGCGTGTGCTTTGTGGCAGCCTGAGAACTTCAAAACTGAAGCGGCCCGGACCGGCAGTCCTGGAGGAGTTGAGCTGCCGGCTCAAGCCGCTGTTGACAATTCACAAAGCTGCATTGGCGGCCCAGCCGCTGGACGTGTGTCGACTGCTGGGGCGGGGCGCAGGCTCGGAGGGAGACGCCCTCTGCCTCTCTTTCGTGTTGGCAGCACGAGCCTCTGCTGCGGCTCGTGTCGCGGCCTGTATTGCCAAAGGAGTGGCGTTACAGGGGCTGGAGTGCAAAGCTGCACTTTGGGATTAAATCGTACTGTGTTGGGGGCAACTGTGAGAGGCTGACTGCAAGTCAGAAGGAGAGGCGGAGAGACCGCCTAACGCCCGGTGATCGGGGCCTAAGTGTATTACGCATTATTCAATTTCTGCAGAACGGAGTACCTGACTGTCGTATTACACAATGCATTATTTCTGTTGTGGGAGTGAGCCTTTCCAGGGGCCCACTGGTGCAGGGGTTCACCCTTCTTTGTCCTTAAGTCCTTAGACTAATATAATAGAGATTGGCACGGAAGCTGTAATATCAAAACAATAGTTTATTATCACTCATGAGTGGGACTACATCGACACAGAGCCCTCAGGCAATGTATGAGGTAGTACATTTAGTACAGAACCATGGGCCTTTTGTGGCCAGTTTGTAGCTGAGTAAACATGAAGACTCAAAAAGAGGCGATACAAGTATACACAAGAATAGCTATTCACATATAAGGGTACATGAGAATCACTTAGTCAACAGAGTGGGAGGGGTTACGAAGTTGCTGACATCAGTTAGAATAGCCTGACAGTTATATTCTAAAACAGGTGTATTCTAGCAGCTACAGGCCTTTCTGATCATACATTGCTCTGGCTCAGTGCTGAAGGAGTTAACTAACTGATGACTCAAGCAGAATAGTAAAAGCAGGCAACAGTAAAGAGACAAGAAGCACATGGCCAGTACGTGGCTAACTAAAATGGCTGCCACAACCAAAATGGCTTCAGCTCATGCTAACAATGATTTCTGTCGATTCCCACAGATGGCCCTTTTAGCATTAGCTGAAGACATCCCTATGATCTAGAAGGAATATAGAAAACATCTTGCACATTTATTCTCATAAATTCCTTAATATCCTGAACCTTTGCTAGGTGGGCCTTTATATTCTAAAAATTTTGTTAAGCGGGTATATATAAGATATGGGTAGGAGCACAAAGGGAACTGAACATTAGGCCATAATGAACACACAGATAGCAGGAGAAAATAATGGCTATTATTACAAACAGAACTGTCAATATTTTACGACCCCAAGCAGAAAGTAAATCCCAAAACCACTCAGTCCAATTCCGAGTTTCAGGGCTCCAATATATTTCAGTGACTATCTTATTACAAAAATAGCCAACAACATATGTCTGATGCAATGTCTAAATAAAAACATTTTTTTATAGACCTTCCGGTGTTCTCATTTATGAGGGCTAGAGTATCAATGATATGTTCTGAAGGAGGGCAGAGTAGTATTTATCAAAGTGTGTACAAAACGTTTCTCTTACAGAAAAACAGTATTCCAAATACAAATATTAAAGAGAATACACAGATTATCACAAAAGCAATTTTTGCTTTGGGGGACCAGGAGGACCAAACGGGGCCATGGGAATTAGGACGAGGCGCCGCAAAGGGTTGCTTCTCCTCAAAAATGGGATGACCAAAGGGGTACATTGCTAACAAAAAAAAAGTACTTGGGGAATTGAAGCTGCTGTACAACCAGCCAGAGGTTAGTCTTCTCCCTGTGTCCATCTGAGCCTCACAGGCATGCTCTTACCGTTCATCAAATGGTCACTTCTTCCACGGTGGAGCTGCACAACTTGCAACTCAGGAAAACAATCACGGCCGAGTCTTAAGGGAAACGTTTGTTCTTTCAGGATAGGGCAATCACCTTCCAGGGCAAACACCCACAATGATCCTGTCCAGTGTCTCAGGCAGTGCACCAGTATTCTTCACTTTAATCTAATAGGCACCAGAGACACAGCACCTGTACCCTTAACTCAAGTCTTTTCCAAACTCTTGTGATTCTCCGCTGGTGCACTGCTCTTTCACAGGGGCCACAGATTGTACCTGGTTTGCTCAGGCACCTCTTGATCAACAAACAGAGGTGCAGACATGCATTCACTTAGGGACCAGGACTCAGAGGCCTGATGCTGGATTATCTGAAGCAACCCTTGTTTCAGAGGGGTCACCTCAAGGAAAGCCTCCTTGCCGTCCTTGTCGGTCTGTGACTCTCTCAGCTGGGTGTCAAAAACGGGATCAACGCAAAGAATTCTCCGTCCTGATTTGTGACCCCGTCTTTCGCCCAAAACAGTGGTAGGGGTGCACACTTCACGTCGCTTTCATGGACCCAGTGCTTCCGGCCTTCTACCTTCAATGCGGTCCTAGTTGCCAGCAACGCCTGTGCTGGTTCCCTTTACCTCGGCTCCCAGCTGAACTGGAGCTGAATCCCCAGGCTGGACCTGATTGCCCCTCTGGCAATGGTTGTAGGGCAGCAGATATCTATTGGTGAACAGAACAAAGATCTTTAGACAAGGCATACATATAATCTATCAACAGAGGATACTCTATTTCAGAAAACTTCTTTAGTTTCGGGGCGCCCCATACATTAGCAGAACACCCAAGAACCACTTCATCTATCTGAAAGTAAAAAAAAACACCCTGGACCTATTAGCGAGTATAAAGGAACTTTTGGTGAACTGACAAGAGTAAAATGTTACACGATTTGATTTGTTTCTCTCAATCCCAAGCAGCCAAGGAAGTCTGTGTTTATTTATTAAATTCGGAGGGAAAAAGAAAAACAATACGGACATACTCTGAATCCTTACATTTGTATATTCCTATATTATTCATCTGAAGAACCTCAAAAAGGGAATATTTAAAACAGCTATTCTTTTGTGCTTCTTGTCTTAGCAAGCTTGTGTTTCATAAGTTTTATAGTTCACAACACTTCTACTTATGAACCTTCCACTACTTGTACAGGACTGCAGACACTTCTAAAATTATTTTTCTTAGGTAAAAACACCTATATTTTACACTTGGGACCGTGCTCTCATGTTATAGGCGTGGCGGGAAAATCTAAAAACTGCTAATTTAACAGGGATCCTTACTACATAAATATCTAACAAAACATCAACATAGTGGGTACATAAATTTCTCCAGCAGAACTTGTTGTGGCAAACAAACTCCTATAAAGCAATATTTTCCTTCAAAATGTTTGCTGAGGATCACACGGGCATCATTCCTAACATTGTGAACCTTGTGCATTCTACTTTTCACGATCTGGACTATGCAACATCTCTTTCAGAGAAAAAACCCTATTCACCAGCTCTAATAAGGGCTGCCAGCTCAATTACACAGACTAACTAATAAGAGACAAGTGATGCTTCTGTTAAACTGTATATAGCATGAGAATAACATAAACAGTAACGGTGTTGCCACAAACCCCTGATATATAGGTCCCCTTAAAGGTCAAATAAATAGGCCTGGGCAGTAAATTCCGTTCCGCTCACGGAATTTGGGTAATTTTGCGGTCCACGGACAACGCGGAATTGCCAAAAATTCAGCGTTTCGCGGTTTCGCTGAATTTTTTGCTTGTTTGCACTTTCAAAATGCGTGTTCACGAGATATTCCCCTCGAGCACGTAAACAGCATTTGCGAAAAGGAAAAAAGCATTGCGAACGGGTGGAACAAGCAATTCCGCATGTTAACGGAGATTTTTTACCGTTTCGCGGAGCTTTGCGTAGCGTGACTACGCAAATTCTGCCCACCTCTACAAATAAGAGAACATCAATCTATTCTACCCATCCTTATCTATTTCCAAGTTTATCAGTTTACAGACAGGATGGGCAATAACATGGTGTATTTATTTATTCATTTTATTAATTCTAACAATTTGTAAAAACAGTATTACTTAATAGCCAATTAGACGTGCACTGGTGAGGTGCTTTGTCTCTATTGATTCAAGAACATATTTCACATCATCCTATGGAACGAACGACTAGAGCGAGTCCAACCAATTGTCTCATGGCCATTCCTAGACAGCTTAGACAGGCGAGAGAGAGAGAGAGAGAGAGAGCACAACAACAATCTGCCCTGCGTACTTTCCACGCAGAATAGCTCACAATAATACATAAACCAAGATATGTTACTTAATTTTGCTTACCCTTAATTTTCCCAGGAGCTAATCTCCTTTCCCCCCTTTGACAGTAGGTGACCTAAGCAGGTGACCTCCTGTCGACAATATTTACCCCCCTTTTTGGCAGCTATGCACAAACAGACTTCTAGGAGGTAAATAGCTAGGGGAATCCAAACCATGGAGGCCATGTCCAATACTATGGGACTGTACCATTTTGTAAATTTTGGCGAACAAGCACATTGAGCTAACTAGAAAACATTAATCCAATAACCAACTACAAATTCCTTTAGCAATTGTACTAGTTTAACATGAGGGCGCATGAATGCAAACTGAATTTCATTGCCTACTTATCTTAGCCCTTGCACAGTAATCTTTAAGCTAAAACCATTATTTCTGTATGCATGGCAGAGCTGTTCTCTACACAGGGCCCACATACACTACTGTCTCTCATTCTCTCTTATGACTTCGCACAACCTGCCTGGTCTTTTGCCATACATAATAAGCAAAGCCTCTCTCTCTACCTGTGCTGTCATCCCCTCCCTCTGAATGTTTTCCAAGGTAGAAGTGCCAGAGCAAACCTATTAGAAAGACCCCTCCTATGTGGGTATTTTGCTTTCAACCGTGCTGGTCTGCTAAATACAGAACCCGACCTCTGACCCTTAAAGCTGCTTTCCCTTGTCTGTGCAAGGCTATCCCCACGTGGCCTTTACAATTCAAAGTAACTCTCGAGAAGCACGGCTGAAGGGCATTCCTGCTCCGTGCCTGTGTGCTGATAATTTAAAGGTAGGATGTAACTTGTATTCCTTATTATTTCTTTATTTATAGTGCCCTGTGCATTCTAGCACCTAAAGAACTAGAGTTTTCATAATGCCATAATGCGTCCAGAATTCTTGTGCATAAAGGCTTGCAATGTAATTCACATGTCTGTACAGCTACTCTTTGCATTACTTGTAAGTGTATTTGAGACTGCAGCCATTAGGCCATACTAGAAATCATATTTTAAGTTTTTCCCTAAGATACAGTAATATTATCATTGCTAGAGAATCTAATATTCACCTTTTTAATTTTGATGCACAATATATTTAACCATTTAGACATTGAAATCTTAACGCACACTTTGCACAGAGTAATTTTCTACAGTGCTAAATATTATTAAATTTTCACAATAGTGGTATTAGACATTATAAAGATCATAACGATGCAAAAACGATTTTAGTGCAATGACTTTTAATAATGTTTTTTCATGTAGTCATTGTTTTTTTTTTAATAATGGTCACTAACCCTTTTGTTGTTTCTACATATAAAAAGCAAGCCTTATTCCTTTCCTTTCACCTTTAAATGCATTTATTTATAACACTAAGCACAGAAGCTTTACTGAAACGTAAAAGGTTTGTGTCACTTTTTAGAGGGAAATGATTATTTACCATCAGATTCACAGATGTGCATATTAAAAAAGCAACAAGAAAGAAAGTCCTTACTTCTAATCCTTTCTCTTTTATCCAAAATAATGAAGCTGTATTTTTAACTTTCAAAAACAGTAGTCTTTAATGCACGTGCCTTCATGAAAAGGTGTACTAACTTAAAACCTAGTCTCCACAGCTTGATCTGTAGCTTGTGCCCGGGCATAGCCATGTGTCATTTACTCAGCTGTGTTTTACGACCAGCAGGCGTTAGCTTCTACGCTTTTTCAGGAGAAAAAGGCCTTGCTGTATTCTAATGTCCTCACAGAAACCCCAATAAGTTAATAAACTATTTATTACCTCCGTCTGTTCTGACAGACAGCTTCCTTCGGACAGACAGCTTTGAATAGCTGTTAAAAGCTCTCTTTCTTGTGCTGGGAATTGAGCACGGTTCAGTCTATTTAAAACCCAGGCATTCCAAGCCAGTCAAAATCTATCATTTTGCAATGTGATAAAAGAGACGCTTTTATTTTAGCAGCAACCAATTACTCAGACAATGTGAATGCCTTTTAATATTTAATATAATGTCTATAAGGATAATACTGTAACATTTTGTATTGAGTCCTAGTTGTGTAAAGCACACAAATTTGTTTTTTTTCTTTCTGTGAGGCCTATTATTTTCCAATTGAGTTTTAATTCTATTTTTTTTTACCATTGTGGCAAAATAATAATTGAACGTTCACACATCTATACTTTGTTACTGCTTTATTTTTAATAGTAGCGTGCAGCTACATAACATATGGTATATCATTAATTCTTTGAATTTTAAAGTGTAATTCTTCTAATGGCATCTGCAGAACATAATGACAACAAACCAAATTGAGCTCATTCCAAACATATTGAGGAAGGGGCCACACACTCATAACACACAACACAGCTTGCTAAGGCTAGCCATTCTTACACAAAGAGCACAGTCGCTACTCACTCAAACAAGTACTTCACACACATCAACCCTGGTGTCAGTCGACAAACCACATAGAAACTCAAACACACAATCAACCCACAAATCAAACACTTAGGACAAAAACAAGAGGCAGCCCACAGATTGTACTCAAACCAAACCATTTGTAAATCATATTTACAAACAAAAGAGCTCTGAAAAGCAGTCCAGAGACTGCACCAAGACAAGTAAACAGCCCAAAGACTGTTCCATGTTACAAATATCATAAGGCCTCTTTCTCGTATATTCATTCCACAGTGCACTATACATTATGGAAGAAATACCGTATTTAATATACATAAACTTATTAAGTGTCCCCC
This sequence comes from Triturus cristatus, assembly GCF_964204655.1. Taxonomy (NCBI): domain Eukaryota; kingdom Metazoa; phylum Chordata; class Amphibia; order Caudata; family Salamandridae; genus Triturus; species Triturus cristatus. The sequence goes on from NC_140581.1 coordinate 862,157,991, forward strand.
CTACGGGAGCCAGTTGACTATTTTCTAAATCCATATTGGTACCTCCAAGACAGAAACACTTTCTACGAAGTGTGCTAGGAGCAGGCATGCCAGAAATAATAAAGTAAATATAATATTATAACTAAAGTAGTACTTATCCCAAATATAGTACTTATCCCAAATATGTTAAAATTAGAGACTAAACATCTCCTCATTACTTGCCTTTGTACATTGCATTCTACAAATCAAACAAAACCAGAATCTTGGCCAAGCAAATCCAAAACAAGAGTGTCGTTTAAGCGACCTTTCCAAACCAAAGTCTCCAGCCTCCAACTGCCAAGTACTGAATTCGACCTGTCACCACCTGGAGGGTCAAATCGGGAAAATCGGAAAAGCACTTTGGCCTGGAAAGACAAGGGTCTCCTAGTGCAGCATACGTCCTCAGTGAGATTCCAAACCTCCGTCAAGACCACTCCATCGGGCGGCCGCGTCTCAGATGAGCCTCACGTGACGGGCCCCAATTTGTGGGAGTAAGCCTTTTCAGGGGCCCACTGGTGCAGGGGTTCGCCCTTCTTTGTCCTTAAGTCCTTAAACTAATATAATAGAGATTGGCACGGAAGCTGTATCAAAACAATAGTTTATTATCACTCATGAGTGAGACTACATCAACACAGAGCTCTCAGGCAATGTGTGAGGTAGTACATGGAGTACAGAAACCATGGGCCTTTTATGGCCAGTTTGTAGCTGAGTAAGCATGAAAACTCAAAAAGAGGTGATACAAGTATACACAAGAATAGCTATTCACATATAAGGGTACATGAGCAATGTTCCCTCTAATTTTTTTACTCTGTGTGCGGCAGTGTAGGGTCTCTGTGCGCTGCAGCCATGGCTTTGTGCGCCAGGAACCAGACCGCGCGTGTGTGCAGCGCAAATATCACTCCAAACTTGTGCTTAAAAAACTGAAAAGACGGTGCTTTTCCACCTGCAGTTTATATGTTTATATCCTAATATAGAACGGTGAAGTACTAACTGTCAAAGAGCTGCATGCAAACTGTAAGGTATATATTAGGACATTATGAATTTTCCCCCCAGTCTTTCATTATCCTAATGTTGCAAAAAGGTTTCACTTGGGTAGAAATCAATTCTTATCAGTAAAGCGATGGTGTTGCATTTTAAATTCTCAGTGTATGCTTCTTCAAACCAACAACTTTTAAAGTTACCAGAATGGATGACTTCTGCCTCCTACAAATTGTATTCCTGTCTGATGTAACATTTCCTATACATTGATTTACACACTATGATTCAGTGTCTCTGTGTAATGTGTATGTGATGTAAAGTGCTTAACACCTTACACTCGTATGAGTGGCGCTATTAAACAAAACAAATATGAAAGAGAGAGGGGTTATGGTCTTGAGGGGCACTGTTAAAGGTTGGCGATGAGAGTATCCGTAGCAGAGGTGGTCATTGGGGCGCCAACACACATTGTCACACCAGGCGCAACCAGCACTAAACCGGCCCTGTTCAAATGGCACTAAAAATTACAGTGACATTATTAAAGTGTCCCACATTGCAATTTGAAACCTTGGCAGCTATGTTGCTGCATTTCCTTTCTTAATAGGGCTGGGCTGCAGGGTGATTGTGTGCATTTGTTAAGGTTTTCATGTTAATTATAGCTCATGATGGGTGCTGCGATTAACATGACAACTTTAACAAATGCACAGGGACATCTAAAGGATTTTGAGGGCCCTTGGCCAAACTTATTTCTGGGGCCACTGATCAGAACAGCTTTGGATTTATGATCCAATTTCAGCTTTTTGATGTCCTTTTTGTCCAGGTCACGACACTGCAGAGGCACAGTGGTCCAAATTCTAAATGTGCTTCCATCTAATATTCAGGGATAGGGGTATGTGTTTTCAAAATTGTAACATAGCAGCCAGAATGAAAAGGAGAGGAGACTAGTGAGAAACAGGATGTAGTGGCGGAAAAAGGGGGAGAGAGGAACAAAAGAGTAAAAAAGTCAGGGCGCAAAGACGAGAAATGAAGAAGGGGGTAATGGAGAAATTGGTAAGAGAGGGGTGGAAAGAGAAAGGCAGCCAGAGGGTTTGGAGAACTGGAAGGGAGAACAGAGAATGGAAAACCGGTAAGAGAGAAAGCAAAGAACAGGTAGCGAGAGACAAATGGAGACAAGAATGGGATGGAGGAAAAGGGGAAAGTGGGTAAACGTGGAGCGCGACTGATATGAGGAAGAAGAAAAAGAAGAGAAGGAGACGGCAACAGCAGCTGGAGAGTGGAAGAAAAAACGAAAAAAGATATGTCACAGAAGACAGCGAGTGTGGTATGTCAATGCTTCAGAAGTAGCGTCTCTGCATATCGACGTTGGGGGGTTCTATAAGGAGCCTTTTTTGCCATCTTGTCATTTCTAAATGCTTGCTCTATGTAACCGTGTTCACCTGAACGAACTAAGAAGGGTGAAGGCTGGTTAGGCATTGGCAACATTTTTAATCTTGCCAAGATGCACATCTGAGCAGATGGCAGCTGCAAGTGTGTAAATGACTGATCCATCTGTCGGGAGTATTCTCTTCACTAACACTTGCTTCCCTTCTCTTTTTGAAACTCGGGGGCAGCAACATTGTTGTGGTGTCATCAGGGCTTTAAGTGGAAGCTTTTTCAATAATATATACAAGCCGTAGTTGCTGCTTATTTAGCTTATGCAACTAGCAACCACTTACAAAGCCAATAGTCTAACTTGTTGCAGGTATGATGTTACTTGTTGTATCATACATCTGGATGCCACGACAGAAACAGGAAAATACTGGTCGGGCGGCACACAATGCCAAGCACAGAAAAGTTTCAAAAGTGTCAATCACCCCGCAGCTGCGCACTATTAAGAAGAGAAATTCAGCAAGTCTACAAACACGGTGTGTGCCTTACACGCCATGTTTGTAGAGATGCTGTATTTCTTTTCTTAATAGAGCGCAGCTGCGGGATGATTGTGGGCCTTTGTTAAAGTTTTCAGGTTAATCACAGCTCCCGTCTGGAGCTGCAATTAACAAGAAAACTTTAACAAAGTCACACAATCATCCCGCAGCCCAGCTCTATTAAGAAGAGAAATTCAGCAAGTCTACAAAGACGGCGTGTGCTTTACAGACTAAATAAGACGTGCCGTGTAACAACCGGTGTAAATGGGCCAGTCCTTATGGGAGGTTACAAATGAAGACAAGGCAGTACTAAGGAGGGACTAACAAGCCTATTAACGAATCAGAAGCCAGCATTTACCAAGGAGGGCAATGACAAACCAATGACAAATATGGGCGGAGAGTGGGCGGGGCTTTAGTTCCATATTCCAATACAGCATGCCTTGCAGAGCAGCGCATGAGCTGCCCAGGCTCAACCTAAAACCATTGGACTCTCGACAGAATGTATATTTAGTTCTAGAACCCCTCGCATCTCATTAACATTAAAACCCTATTTGGATTTGTTGGAAGCAGAAATATGCTCTACATATAGCAGAGTGATTGTAATATAAACAAAATGACATATTGGAGACCAGTCTGCCATTGAAAATGACAATGAAAAAAGAACTGCAATCAAACTGACAAATATTAAGCATTGTATGAAATACAAGCAACGCGCTTTAAACTGATCAACACAAGTGCATGTACAACAAATGTAACAAAGTTAATTGCTCATCTTAGGCTGATTACAATGTGAGAAAATAAGAGGGCAAATAGCACAAAAATATGACCGTGCAGAACTTGAATAATTATTTCAACATTTTACTTTCTTCTGATGATTTTCTGGAACACACAACATGCTTCCATCAGACTCAAACGCAGGGGCCTTATCAAATTACTTACGCCACAAAGAAATGGATGATGTGAAATTTGAGACAGGAAAAGACCGAGTTCGGCCCCTTATGAGCCACAGCATCTTCAAACCAGAAAGCCTCCGATAGGCAATGGGCAGAATAACTTAGGAGTGTGAATGGCGAAAACTGTTAAGCAATTCATTGCTCAAAAAAATGCTAGATATTGCATGGGCAAATACACTTATTTATGTCTCCTGTACACTTCTGGCTTCAAACAACTGACAGGGGGCATGCGAAAGGGAAGACCATTTGCACAAGGAAAGATCTGACCAGAGAGTCAAGAGTCGACCAGTCAAAATCCAGGGGATTTCAGACACTCAAGGGACTATCTTGGGCTCTGTGCTATACCTCTTCTTTACAGCAACGTGGAAGGAACCACAACTTCACCTATTCCACAGGTAACCAGAAAACACAGGCAGCAGAAAATCATGGATTGTGGCATTCAGAGGTAATGTCTAGGACACAGCAGACAACTACGGTATGCTTCTGCGTTACCCTACATCTCAGTGCATCTGATTAACATGTACAAAATGAAATCTACCCTAATGTTAACTGAGATCACAGACTGTATGAAACAAATACTAGCGCTATCATTTGTGATGCTGACCTAGCTTGCAGACCCAAGCGCAGACAAATGCTTTGGTATTTTTTAATGCACAAGAGGTTTAATTTCCTAGAGTAGAAGGAAATGTCGAGTGTTGGCTGGTGATAGAGAGGGGTGTGTGTGTGTGTGTGTGTGTGTGTCCGTGTGTGTCTGTGTGTGTCCGTGTCTTGTTATGGTTGTCTTTGGGTTTCTCACATAAGCTAGAAGTTGCTTTCGATCATACCTGCCCAGATGGCAAGTACTGCAGTTTGCCAGCACCAGTTATGATGTCCCATATTCAAAGAATAGCCGCTGTATACCATCCCCAGCATTTAAAATTGGTGCCTTTGTAAGCACAAAATTACTTCCAGTATACCAGGCCCAGCAATGAATTAAAATATACCTTCTACACACACAGTCCTTCACACTCACTCAACTTCCACTCATTAAAATTCTAAGTTACATTAACACACAGACACTCTCTCACACATAGCTGCGCCAATGAACGATATATTTTTATTTATTGAGCTTCCTGTGAAGGTCTGGCTCATGCTCCTGGATTGCCAGTTCTGGGCATGTATACAGTTCCCTCCCACCTCAATCAGGGCAGCAGGACATTTTAAGATGGAGCCTGCTCAATGCTTACATCATGTTGATGAACTGCGCGGGTTCCAGCTTCCAGGCACCTTTGTTTTCCAACCCACTCTCTCCCAACTGATCAGTATGAGGGGTGATGACAAGGATGCGATTAACTCCACGCTGTGACGAGGGAGAGTTCACAGCCTGGATGACATGTAGCCTTGGGCACTGCATGGCTGAAGCCTAAATCATCCCGGTCTACTTTTAAAGGTGATCTAATCAAAGAGGGTAGACTAAGGTAAGTCAGGCCTGTCAGGGCTGGAACTCTACCAGCCCTGGAGGTGCCTTATGCACCTGCACCAGTCACCAGGCATTCTCTGCCTCAGGCTACTGCTTGACAATAATTCGCAGTTAAATATTTTTAGTTTTTTAGCTATGCCAATATTGAATAACCGGTTATTATTCACTACTAGTATGATACATTTTTTTAAAACCAGAAACCAAGGAGTGAGAAGGCAAATGCCCATCAAGGCCAGCCGCTACTGGAAATGTCATAAGTAAAGGGGGCAATCACTCCTGCACCGGGTTGAGAAGCAGCTCTCTGCAGTCATTCTGCAGGCAACTTGTCACCTTTTAGGTCTCGCTTGACCAAGCACATGCGCTGGTCTGGCGAGACTTATTGAGAGGGCTCCAAAAAGTGCTACCAGGCCAGCCTAGAGCTACAGTGCATGTGAGCGGGCGCACGCGCCACGCTTTACCGCGATTACTTTCACTTTCACGGCCGCATGGCCGCTTTGATGTTTTATCGTGATCGCGATCACTTTCACTTTCGCGGCCACACGGCCGCTTTGCATAGCCAATATGTCTCACTTTTGGGACCTTATAACTATTTAGTTATGCAACTGTTGCATAGCTAAACACTTATAAGGTCCCAAAGGCGAGACCTATTGGCTATGCCAATGCTTGTTTCCTTTATCAACAAGAAGAGCCCTGAGACTTCAATTGCAATCTACCCTCCGCTAGCTCCCAGCGCCTCTCATGCTGGCAGTCTCGAGTGTTGATAGTCACGCTTAGCACAGCTGTAGCAGCAACCCAGTGCCGACAGAATGGTCCAACAGGCAGCTGGTTCTCCTGCCTGCCTCAAAAGCGCAACAGTCTTCTTGCTCCTCATGCCATCAACAGAGGCAGAGAACCAGTACAGGAATAAGGGAGAAGTACAACTGGGTGTCATCTATTCACTTTCCCTCACTGTCAAATCCAACGTATTGAAAACAATCTTTCTAACAGACTTGCTTGTCACCAGTGCTGCCTCAAACTTAAACTAGATCAGAAGCATAAAATGTAATGTAGTAAAAAAAAAAATCTGAAACTCGTACTCTCATTAGGAACTACTGGATACTGGCTCATTTTTATAGAAAACTGTTTGTTGGGGTCTGTGGACACAACACTTTGCCGACATTTTAAATGCTAGTATGAATTCACATAGACTTAGGGCCTTTTTATGAGTGGGTCAGTTAATTCCAACCCATGAGTAAACCCCCATTTACGCATGGGTCGGAATTATGAGTTAAAGTTTTCAAGTTAAGCGCAGATCCCATCTGGAGCTGATTAACAAGAAAACTTTCAAAAAGGCACACAATCACCCCGCAGCCTAGCTCTGTTAAGAAGAGAAATTCAGCCAGTCTACAAACACAGCGTGAGCTTTTCACGCCGTGTTTGTAGACTTGCTGAATGTCTTTTGTTACAGAAGCGCGGCTGTGGGCAGATTATGTGCTTTTGTTTAAAGTATTCATGTTAATCGCAGTTCGTGATGGAGCTGCAATTAACATGAATACTTAAACACACACAATATGCCCCGCAGCGCTCTCTACATTCAAAAGAAGAAAGTAAGTGACCACAGGCTGCCGCAAGACTTACCTGCCGCTCCCTCGTCTTCTGTTGAACTTGGTCTATTCCGCCGCTCTCCGGAACCAGAAAACACCAGTTCTTCGCGCCACTGCTTTTAAAAAGCGAGCGGCGTGAAAAACGTGTGTTTCCTGGGATGTGCTGTGTGTATGCGCGCTCCACACACAGTACTGCGCGCTCCGGGTAACAGAGGTGAGTGCGCGCACATGCGCGCAGGTTATTGGGAACAATGTACATGAGAATCACTTAGTCAACAGAGTGGGAGGGGTTACGAAGTTGCTGACATCAGTAAGAATAGCCTGACAGTTGTATTCTAAAACAGGTGTGAGAGACGTTGGCCTAATATATGCTGTCCACAAGTTCTAGTGGGCACCTTGTATCAGTCTAAACAACCCCTTATTGGTTATAGGTTAAAGACAACCTTTATTGAAAGCTATCCTAGTGGTAGCTATGGAGAGCAGCCTTCAGGCTAAGTCTTGAAGGAATGTAAAGCAGCTTGTTTTACCAGTTTATAATCTCTTGAGTCACTAAATGAAAGATATCCACACCAGGTATATATATAAAATATATGTATGTATTACTAAACACACCCTCCTAGTCTCTTTATGAGACTAGAGGTCAAAACACATAAGTTACACTTCAATAATCACAGTAAAATAGCACAAATACACATCAGGCCCTAGGGGTGAGCCAAACCATATACTAAAATAGTGGTATAAGAACCACGACTTAACTAGACACAAGGCCTAGAGCCTGTAGAATCGCTGGGACCCCAAGGAACCACCCAAGGTAGTGACACAGGGGACCCACGGGGGCCGTGTGCAGTGTGTGAACACAGCCGCGAGCTCCCGTTAGCTTCTATGGGGAAAGTCGCAGTTAGATTTTTAAAGATTAGGGACACTTAGAAATGAGTCAGGACCAAACATTTTGAACTTAGGAAGTTCTAGGGCTAGCACCTACGGGAGCACCGGAGTACTCGTTTTACCTCACCCAGGGAAGCCTGGTGCATGGGTGTCTTTTGGTGTCGGGTCGCGTCGTCGATTTCAATGGGAGCTGGCGAAGAAGTGCTGCTGCCGTGAAGATGCGAAGTGTCCGAAGAGATCCAAGCCTGGATCGAGGATGAGAAGAACCTGAAAGCAGAGGGGACAGAGTCTGGGTCACTAGCCAGTGACCAGGAAGGCGATGAGCACATGCCCACGATGTCAAGTGATTTCAGGTGAAAGAGGTGAAGCTTGACTCTTCAGCCACGAGGACCAGGAGGCATCGAGGATAACCAGAAGCTGGATTCGAGCTGTCCCACGAAGGATGTCGAGTGCTGCAGCATCGGTGCCCGGATTGGCCACAACAAGCCTTGGCAACAGCAACCCACGCAGAAACGAGAAAGATGCTTCGGTGCAGGCCAGCAAGGTCTGTGGGACTCACCACTTGGTAAGGAGATGGGCACATCTGGAGTAAGCAGGAAAGCCCAAGGAAATACAAAGTTACCCCCTCAGGGACCCACCAGTCAACGGACCAGGGATCGCGAAGGGACCTTGAGACGAAACACAAAATGGTGGCCCACGGGTCACTCTGATTGACCAGGCTGACAATCTTCAGTGGATTCAGTACTCGAGGTGGGGGCAACAAGTCAGCCCAAGCACGACTTCAGGAGACATCGAGAAGTCAATGCACTTGCAAAAGTGCACGGTGGCCAGGAGTTCCGGTTCCACGCTACTCACAAGGGCTGCGGGTCTCAGCTTTGCTGGGGGCTCAGGTCGGCCTCGGAGATGTCTGGAAATCCCCTTCCTGGGCTGCAAATACTTTGGAGTCCGGCGGGAGCTTCGATAATGCAGACTGGCAAATAGCTTTGTTGGTGCCTGCCATGCAGGGGAGTCACTCCTTGACCCCAAGGGAGATTTCTTCAGTCCTCTGGTCTTGAGCAGAGCATCGAAGGTCCAGGATTCAGCTTCAGAGTTTCGTCCAGGGAAATCTAAAGTCCTAAGGACAGGGTTCCCATACTTATACTAAGGTAGGGGGTGGGACATACTCTGGGGACCCACCTATGGGAGGGTTTGGAAAGAGTGGTGGCTACACCCATTTCCTTTGTCCAGTTTCACGCCAGAGCAGGGGCTGGAACCCCTTGAACCGGTTTGAGCTGGACTATGCACAGGGACACCAAATGTGCCCCCAGTGCAGGACTTCAAAGCACTCAGAGAGTGCTCCCACCCAGCCCTAATACTCATAAGCCTGTCTGGAAGGTGGTTACACCTCCCTGTGACAGGAAACGTATTGTACAGGCCTCCCCTGCCGAGTTTTGGTCAGCAGCAGGAGGTCAGACCCGTGTCTGTGGCTGCAGCATCCATTTTGTGATGCCAGGGCTCTATTAAGTTTCTACCGGGTATACCAGTGCTGTCATGTCTTTCCCTCTAGAAGGGTGGGATCATACTCCCACACCAGTTACTCATGTGGGGGTATGATTCCAAGGTGTTTGACACCAGACATGACATGTTTCCATGCAGCCAGTCCAAAGTTAGCATTTACAGTTTGGTTATAATGCACTTAAGAGTTTATGGTCAGGCTGCGCTACAAACAGCACCAGAGAAGGGTCTCCGAACGCTGCAGAGGGGCTGAGCTCATGCAGGAGCACCCTCTCACATAAGAACCAAGCACTCTGCCTTCAGGACTGATAAGGCCTGCCATAGGAGTGACTTATAGGTTTATATGTGTGTATATATGGTGAGATATAGTGAACCTATATCTCAGTAAGGGGTGCATGCACCACCTTACCCAGGCTGCAGTAGCAGACCTGTGGTGTCATTTTGGGTGGCTTTCCAGGGGTGGCATAATACAGGCTTCAGCCCCTGGTAGGCCTCTGGGGTACTATGAATTGGGTGCATAGTATACCATATACTAGGGACTTATAAGGGCACCTCAGATCCAATCTGAACTGTACCTAAAGTACATGGAATCATTTTAGAAAAGAAGCAGCGAGGCTGGGGCCCTGAATAGCGGGGTCCCAGCCAGACTAAAGTCGAAAAACAGTGAAACACCAGCAAAACGTGGGGGTAAACATGTGAAGCAGATCCTACTCTCCTACAAGGTGTATTCTAGCAGCTACGGGCCTTTCTGATCATACATTGCTCTGGCTCAGTGCTGAAGGAGTTAACTGTAACTGATGACTCAAGCAGAATAGTAAAAGCAGGCAACAGTAAGAGACAAGAAGCACATGGCCAGCACGTGGCTAACTAAAATGGCTGCCACAACCAAAATGGCTTCAGCTCATGCCAACAGCAATTTCTGTTGATTCCCACACTGTATAACGGAGTACCTGATTAGAGTATTATGCATTGTATTATTCCTGCATACCGAACTACCTGATTAGTGTATGACGCATGGCATTTTTATCTGCATAACAAACTACCTGATTCTCTTATGACGCATTGCATTGTTTCTGAATAACGAACTACCTGATTAGCGTATTGCGCATTGCATTCTTCCTGCATAACGAATTACCTGATTAGTGTATACGCATTGCCTTATTTTTGCAGAACGACATATCTGGTGGTTTTTATTATGCATTTCATTATTTGATCTTGAAAAGTGCCTGATTGTTGCGTTATGCATTGCATTCTTTTCATTGCAGAGTGTCTGATGGCTACGTTACGCATTACCGTATTTTTACATTGCAAAAGTGCCTGATTCTAGCAATACGAACTGTATGACATGATATTAGGAGTACAGGAGAATTTTTAGAAGTGCTCATTGACATCGCCAGAACTTACAAGGGCTGGCTGGCCTAACAACCGGCCAGAAGAAATATTACAAAACATCATATGTTGGTTTTATATCATGTGGTCTTATCGTATATCTTTTTACATAAAGTTTATACTCATTTTATAAAACTTGTGTGGAGTCTATTTGTTCTGTCATCATTGGATTATTGTGAGCGTGGTGCGAATACTTTACACATTTGCCTTTAAGATAAGCCTGGCTGCTCGTGCCAAGCTACCGATGGGGTGAGCTAAGAAGGTGACCTTCCTTTCCCTGCCGTTGGAACGCGGGTCCCTACTTGGCCTAAGGTACCTACCTCAGCCAACCAGGGATCCTGGGTCTAACAGGTTGGGATCAGGTATAGGAGGAGGTAAGGGAATTGCAGTCTTGTCAGAAGAGTAATTTGCATGTCATGTTCCTCTCAGTAGGGCAGACATGGCAGTGTAAATGCCATCCAGGATGTTTATTACTTGAGTAACATGTTGCACAGCACCCTATATGGCATTCAGTACTGCAGTCTGACCAAAAGAGAAGCTTCTTAAAATTGCAACTGCCTCTTCTGACACCAGTGCTGTTATCAAGGGTGCATTGGGAGAGGTGCCTTGACAAAGGAGACCCTAGCCCATCTACATAGGTACTGGGGGATGCATGACTGAGATTGGCGATGGTACTGCTGTTGGTGGCTGACATTGGAAGATATGATTGTCCATTATTGTCCTTTTCTGCCACCACAAGGGGCTTGTTGGTGGCCTCAAAATCTGTTGTGATGCTGGACTCCTTGTCACTCCCCTCATCTTTTGTGCCACTGGGTCCTTCTGTATCTGTGATGTTTTCACTGGATTCCCAGCTACAGGTCTGATTATCCCCATTTTGGTTGGCCACTGTCTCCTTCACATGCTCTTGGCATTGCTGAAAGACAGCCTTTTTTTTTACAGATAATAGATGTATTTATTTAATATCTACATTTGGTTGACATTTTCAAATGTTTTCTCAGAAATATACATACAACACAATATAATGTGACTAACTTTTCATTATGAAATAATTTGATGCTAAAAGCAGTCTAAGTAATGCACTAGTTAGCCTATTCATCATTTGTGCTATTTGGCTCATCCTTCCCAATTTAACACATTCTAATTTGTATTTTGAGCAATATTTGATTGCAATGCTATAGTTTGACACAGTTCTCAGAAATTGTATTGACATCTCATTACATACAATACTTTATCTTATTTGAATCTAAATGTGTCTGAAGGTTTTAACTTCTGTACATCAAGATGACATAATGAATGTGTCATTCATTATGTTTCACTTTTCTTGTACTATCAATATTTTGACATTTAATACACCCGCTTTTATTGTAAAATGCACACTTAGAAATACAACAAACTAACCTGAGGCAGGACAGTACCTTTATTCACAAACTAACTAAGTAGACAATTTGGGGGGGTGATTAGGATGGCGGGTGGATCCGGCGGTGGCGATCCACCCGCAATCCCAACCCGAATTACCCCCCACCATATTATAATGGCGGGGTGTATCGTAGCGAATGCAAAGCACGTCTGCCGCTTTTCCGCCAGTCGGCAATCGTTCCGATTGGCGGCCGGGCAGAACTGGGGCACAATATGGTGGCAGTGCCTAGAAGGCACCGCCATCCATATTAGGATGCATGGTTTTAAAGTCCTTTCCATGGCGGCGATGCTGCCATGGATAGGCTAGCGGGGATGTGATTTGGGGGTCCATTGCGGGCCCCCAGTGGGGTTGGGGGGTGCACTTGGGGGATACCCATGGTACCCCCCTGCAGTTCCATGCAGAAGGTGCCAGGCACCGCGCGGTGCCTGCCACGTTGGCCTTGGGAAATCACAAGATGTTAATTTGGCATTGCAGTGGGTGCTGCTGTAAGCATCACCCGCTGCAATGTCAAATATGCGGAATGAGACTGCCAGGGTGGCGGTCGGATCCTAATTAGCGGTGCAGGACCGCCGCACGTCTGGCGGCCGGTCCCAGCACCGCGAGGATGGCAGGCAGACTAAAGTCCGCCCGCCATCCTAATAGGCCCCTTTGTTCTTCATATTCTCTTTACATGAAGCTGCATGTTAAGTGAGTGGTCAATTTTTCTTATGTCTGTTTGTAGACTCCATTCCTAAATAGTACGAAAATCATGTACAATGTATTTCAAGTGCCAGATGAGAAAAACATGTTAGACTTTAACTGGTGTATATCCATCATGTTTGCAATGGAGTATCCTGTTCTACAAAATCATCATCTTTCCCTAAATTGGTACGGTAACAGCTAACACTCTGATGACACACATCTACGTATTTGTGTAACCAAAAGAAATATTAAGAGTTTGTCATGGATCCATGCTTCCTAATTAAAAAATGAATAAATGTTGTGTATTTCACTTTGGTATGTTAAATAAACATTTGTTATTGTCTCATAAATCACACACAGATTATTAGAACATAGTAATATTGCAAGCTCCATTGAACACAATGGAGTGGCTCCAAGCTTATAATGGCTGGTATAAGCCATCTGCCCCAACATTCAATGTTTGTATTTCTGCTTCTCCCTTTATAATTTAGTACATTCTACCCTTAGAAGGGCTATAAGAACATTTCACCCTCTACCTCTTGCTATACCTGGTGTTAAAGGCCCTCAACCCTTGGTATAGCAGGTTCAGGGCCTTCAACAACCAGTATAGTCCTAAACAGGGGCCTATTCAGCTATATTAAACATACACTTCACATAATATGCAAAATCATGTTTAATTCAATAAATATTGAACAGTAAATCATCTAAAAATGAACCATTTCAACATGCCTAAACAAATGATTATATTATATCAAGAGAATCCTTGTTCACATGACAGCTGATTTATTTTCCCTGAAAACATTTTTACAAACATCCCTGAGATGGGATGCTGCCTCCTGTGTTTATAATGTCCTGTCGCAGAAGGTCCAGTGTCCTTGAATCCAGAAATAAATATTTTATAAAATGTGGATAGGTGTGGCATTTAAAAGAAAATTAAAAAAACATTGTGCTTATTATATTCATTCATCATGCCATGCAGACATACTTACCTGACATTCGGAAAGATTATTAATTGTACTGTGACATTCACATTTAGAACATTATGTAGACAAGTTATGTGTGCTGAGATTAATTTCTAATTTTTAAGGCATGCCCTTGTACATATTTCATCATAATGGTAAAGCATTTTGCAACAGTCTGTGAGGGGCTACTCTATCACGAACAATAGAAAGATCTCCATACTCGCATTACAATTTTCATAGTATACATTTTTGTAAGAATTTGAGATGCCGTATACCCGTCAGGCTGTTGGCTGGCGGTAACATCCATATAACTCATTATTAGAACAAACATTCTATTTGTTGCAATATAACTTTTCAATTTAGATATGTTTGAATACTTACTGTATGTCTTATTTTAAAAAACATCAATGTTATATTTGTAAAAAGGGTACAAAAATTGAATCAGAAAATCATTAAGTACTATGTTATGTTATGCTATGTTAAATTATTTATAGAGCGCAGCAAATACCCGAGTGTGTCTTGGTGCTGAAGCGGCGAAAGGGGTGGAAGTGAAATCATTGATTAAAAAGCCAGGTTTTCAGCAGTCTCCGAAATTGAGACAAGGAGGGAGCTGATCTGAGATTGAGTGGAAGGAGATTCCAGGTTGTCGCAGCTCTAACCACGAAGCTGTTGCCACCTCAATTAGATTTTTTTAATCTGATAGTGTTTGCTCTGAAAGAGCTTGCTGATCTTAAATTTCTTGAGGGAGTGTACCAAGATAGGGCTTTTTTGAAAAACCAGGGTCCTGAATCATGGAGAGCCTTATAGGTCAGGCAAAGGGCTTTAAATTTGATCCTGTTTTTGACTCTCAAACAATGGAGATCCTTGAGAGCCGCAGAAACCGAATGATGCCTAGGTACGTCCAAAAGGAGCCTAGCCGCCTAATTCTGAAGGACCTGCAACTTATTTAGATATTGCGCTTGAAGGCAGATGTAGAGGCCGTTACAATAATCAATTTTAGATAAAACAAGAGGGGAAATGACTGACTTCCTGACTAACTAACTACGATTTTTTTGTTTAGTATTCTTAGGATGTTATATGATGAAGACACCACTGTCTTAATTTGGTTTCCCAAGAGTAAGTGGCCATCAATCTTGACACCCAAACTCTTGGCTTTCCTGGTGGGTGCAGGAAGGGGGCCCATCTACCTAGGCCAACACTGGGCAGACCAAAGGTTAGGGTTGTTGCTGAGTAAGATCACCTCAGTCTTTCCAGCATTAAGCTTAAGATGGTGTCTATTCATCTAACCATTGATGCCTTTCATGCGGTCATGTATGCAGGCACCAGTGTCGTTGGCATCCTGGGAGGCTGATAATACAATTTGTGTATCGCCCGCATATGAGGCAAGGGAAAACCAGAAGGATTCCACCAGAGGGTCTAGGTCTGTGATGTAGAAGTTAAAAAGAGCCTGGCTGAGCCCCGCAGGGCAGGCAAAATGGGCTTGAAGAGAAGGCATCTAAATTAATTGTGTTTTCCCTGTTTGAGTGGAAGGATGAAAGTAATTTCAGGGCAAGATTTTGATGCCCTTTGCTTCCAGATGGTGTATCAGGGTGGAATGATCAAGCATGTCAAACTCCGTGGATAAGTCCAGCAGGATGAGGGCTGCTGATCCCCCATTGTCTAAAATGAATTTGAGCTCATCGGTTGCCTTAATCAGAGCAGTCTCTGTGCTATGTTCGGATCTGAATCCGAACTGAGTGGGATCCAAGCAGTTGGAATCCTTGATGAACCGATTTAGTTGCATGTTCATTACCTTCTCTACATTTTTTGCTAGGAAAGTGCATCCAAAGTATGGCCCCCACGATGAGTGGGATCCAAGCTGAGAAGTTTGAGATCACAGGCATCCATGGCTTCAATTTATGGTGCTGTGTCTTTATCTCCTATTTGTTCTAAGTGAAAGTTGAAATCCCCGAGGTCTGTAAGGTTGGGATTACAGATGTCTGCCTTGAGAAGAGAGCTAATAGAATTTAGGACACCAGGTTTAGATCCAGGAGGACAGTAGATTAAGAGACCTTGAAAGGTGTAGTTGTTTGTGAGCCCAAGTTTAAAGGACAGAGCTTCACAGTCATTAGACAGAATAGTTGTGAAATTTCCTCTGAATTTATCACGGTAGATGACTGCTAAGCCCCCCCCCCCTCTTTTCAAGGGACGATCTTGCCTATGAAGTAGGTAGCCAGAGGGTGTGGCTATAATGAGGTCTGGAGCGGAGGTGTTAGTGGCCCATGTTTCTGTGATAAATAAAATGTCAGGATTATGTGAATCGATAAACTTTGCCACTTCATAGGCATGTTTGAATAAAGAGCGAGCATTTATTAAAATGCAAATTATTCCCTGACTGTCTTATATGTTTGCTGATGTCTGGCTAAGAACCGTTCTGGAGGGGGCTACACTGTCATATGATCTAAATCCACAAGAGGTACAGGAGAACTCCAACCCTTGAGCATGAAATAGATTATTGCTGCAGTGACCGTTAGTCCTTTGATTGGTTAATGCAAGGAGTTCCTTCCTGATGTAAAAGATGTTAGGATTGAGATCTAGGTTGAAACTGACAGGGGTAGTGGCCCTGGGCCCGGTCCCAATGGGCGCAGACGGGCTTGCATTTTCCACGCCAGTGGCGTGCCCGCTGCACGTGTCTGCTCACACATGCCACCTAAATACTGTGACTGTGTCAGCTGATCGCCCTTTGCTCGAAGTGCGTGGAGCAAGGGGGAGGAGTCGTGTCCCTCTGCACAATCGGCAGGAAATGCCGTGGCGGACCGGGGACTACCAACCAAGGGAATGCCCAGCATTAGAGTGCAGATGAAGTAAGAGTTTTAGCAGCAATAGCAATGTTAAAAGAGAATCAAAAACATTCACCAAGTATTACAAATATTTAAAAAGCGATTCAAACAATATCGATTTAATGAATTTTTACCTCCTGAAAAAAAAATTGCTTTGTAATATTTTAACACGTGTACTTCATGTGGACAAGTTATTACTTACACCCTTGTTGCTGCTCCATTGGTCTCAGGTCCCTTGACACATCTGGTTAGGCCACCGCCAGAACATGCAGCATCAGGGTGGGTCAGTAAGTCCCACACATATCTTGATTTTTGGGAGGTCCTTCCCCGCTTCTGGAGAGCTGTATCTGACTCCAGTGATGAAGGACTTCCAACTTCTTCTGGCTATGTTGGCTGGGGCACCTGTAGATCAGCAGTTGTCAAGCGTCTCTGGCTGTGGCATGCTAGATCTTTTTCTTCTGATGAGGGTTGAACTTATAACCAAAGAGAGGAGTTGGCCTAACGGCTAGGGCGCTCGACCTCAGACCTGGGGAACTGGGTTCGAGTCTCGGTAATGACGCTGAACATCCTGTGATTCTGGGCAAATCACTTAATCTCCCCGTGCCTAACAAAAAATGAATGTGTGTCCTCATGTAACGTAACTGGTGCTATGTAAAGCGCTTTGATACCTGATTGGATTCAGGTCAAGTTCGCGCTACATAAAACTCTAGAAAAAAAAAACTCAAAAAGAAAAAAAAACTGTAATCTAATCATTAATTAACAAGAGTATGGGTTAGCATCATCATAACTAAATTTAACATGACCACTGTGATTTTAAAAAATTACATATTTATTTTATATGTAACAATAAATATCTTTTTTTAAATAATTTTGGTTTAATATTTTATAAATTAGATTTGTCATTTTTTAACCATAAATGAAAAGAAATCATATCTTATTATAAACATATTTTGCTAAAGTACCTTTTTCAGTATTTGTATTGTTAAATGGTCAACATTTCTTTGTCTGCATTTTCAATGAATAGAATTGTTCTGTTTTAAAAATTATGTCTGGTTAATGTGTATTCCTACATAAGTATTTATCATTATTGTGTGCTTATAAAAAATTGAAAAACATTAATTTACATCACATTTACTTTATGAAATTATCTCACATGACTAGAATCCAGATTTATGTGTTATGTAAATGAATAAATAATTATTTAAACCAAATATATTTGTGTTAAATAAATAGCAAATAAAATATTGTTTGTCCCGGTTTGTTTTGCTGCATTCTTACTTTTGACTAGCATTTACCTCCTATGAACTGATTCTTCAAACATCCTGGTGCAAATCTCAAAATATATATAATTTATTTTGAAATAAATGATAAAAATATATAAAAAATTATGTGTAAATTGTAATTTAATGTGTGATTCTTAACTATATTCCATACCTTTTTTAAACCTTAGTTAATAAAAAATTAACAAGCTGCTACATGCTCCATTATGTACGCAGTGATATACTTGTTTGTATACGTTAATGAAAACCGAATAAAAATACTAAAACAAAAACTTACTATATGCTCTTAATTTATGTAAAGAGTTAGCTGATATCACACACAACAATAAAAACATGCAAAAATACATATGTTATGAGAACACTTGCATAAAAAGAAAAAAAATTGAGTAAAGATTACTATGGGACAGTAAAATATAAAACAAATTATATCAGTTGGGTCTAATAATGTACTCAAATGTTAATAAAAATTGTATGCAAGTATGCTCATTTTTGTATAAAGATTCTCTCATTCAAAAATAGTCACACTTTTAATATATAACATGTGGCTCAAAAATAGTCACACCAATAGATTGACCTACTATATTTCAAAACTTTTGGCACATGTCAAAGCAAAGGATCCTAGAAAATACATTTATAACCCCAGTGTAATTTCTTACAAAATAATTAAATTGCCAACAGAGTTTTCAAAATTTCAAGTGACATTAGTGTAAGCCATTCATATATAAACAACATTGACATTTCCATATTGCTAATTATGAATGTTATACTTTTAATTTTAAAACAAAACAAAACAAACAGCTGCTTATATTCCGAAATAAAACTTAACTGACTTTCAGCCAGACCATATAACTGGCTGTAGTTTTACAGAGCCCCCTCTGCCACAATGGCACGTTCTTCCTCAATGAAGTTGGAGGGTCTGTTACCAGTTGACTATGAAATTTTAAGGTCCAGCACAATGCCAAGAGCAGCAACGTTTGAGAAGGTGTGGTTGAAATGAAGTCTAGGAGATAGTGAGAAAATGTCTGCCAGTATGAGTGCATGCCTACATGACGGATAGTTGTGACATTGCAAAACAAGCTCAGAGACAGAAGTGTGGTAGAACTAATGCTGAGTTTTGCAGTAAGCTGACAGCAATTGTAAAAATGCAAGGTGTCAAACTACCATCCGGGATGTCGTACAGGAACAAGCAATTAATGATGGAATAAACACTCTGCATACACTGATCTTAACCTCTTCTGTGCCCATGACGAGATAGTCTCATCATGGAGCACGGTCGCGCTGTGCCCATGACGAGACTATCTCGTCATGAACCCCACCCACTAATGAAACGCCCGGCACAGGAGGGGGAAAGGGCGTGGCACAGAAGGGGTTAATAGTCCATCTTCAATGATGTACTGTTG
Organism: Triturus cristatus; assembly: GCF_964204655.1. Lineage (NCBI taxonomy): Eukaryota > Metazoa > Chordata > Amphibia > Caudata > Salamandridae > Triturus > Triturus cristatus. The sequence continues at coordinate 862,177,210 of NC_140581.1, forward strand.
AGGCATTTCCTGCCTGACAATATGATGGACACTATCGACTAGGTAGGTGGAAGTGTCATCATTTTGCTGGATCATTTATACAAACACTATACCGTGGAGTGAAAGTACCCGTCATTTTACAATGTACTAACTAATCTTTAAAAATGTAAGTGAGTTTTTACTTTCAATCTTATACAAATGTAGAATAATATTAATATGCCCTATAATATTGTGAAAAGGTTGGTTTTAATAAAAATCTGTATATTAGTAATAGGTCAATTTTGAGTTAGTTTGATGTACAATGCTACTATTTTAAAACGACTGCAGCAACCTAGAGCAACACTTTTTCACGTTGATTGCTCTTGGGATGAATAGGATAATGTTGGTGAAAATGTTGACACATATATCCAAAACGATATATAGATTGATTTACAATATATGTTTAGATGAATTAATATTTTAAAATAAAAAATACAATATTGTTCTTTCCTGTCTGTCACAACCAACATTTTCTGCTGTTCTGAGCCAGGTTTTGCATATCATGCTCAGACGTATGAATGATTACATACAATTACCAACTGACAAATGCAACAATTAACAATATCAAGGAAGACTTATATGCTTTGGGAGGCACTTCACATGCAGTTGGTGCAATTGATGGAACTCATGTAGCATTGGTTCTGCCTCATGACCCACAGTAGGTTTATAGAAACCAAAAAGGTTTTCACCCATCCATGTTCAAATTTTTTGCCTAGCCGATTTATAAATTTCAAATGTGTGTACCAGATTCCCAGGGTCTACTCATGACTCGCTAGTGCTACATAACAGCACCATACCACAGCAGATAGCAGACTTAGCACCACTGAGGACGTAGCATGTTGGTATGTTTAACTGTACATAATATTTAAAATGGTAATATTAAAATGAAAAATCTTTTATTCCATCCATAACAATTTAAATGATTAAAGGTTTCAACATGTTGGATGTTAGACCTGTCCCCTCACAAACTTTTTGCCTTCCTCCTCCATTTTTCTGATCTTGTTCTGGCTGACCTTAGGACTCTGCATAAGTTAACACTGCTAACCAATGCTAATGTGCATGTGCTCTCTCCTTAAATCATGGTAATGTTGGTTTTTCCCTAATTGGCATATTTCATTTACTTAAAATACCCCAGTAAAGTGGTACTACATGTTCCCAGGGCCTGTAAATTAAATGGTACTAGTGGGTCTGCAGCACTGATTGTGCCACCCCCTTAAGAAGCCCTTTAAACATGTCTCAGGGCTGCTATTGCAGACTGTGTGTGTAGTTCTAAATTGCCATTTCGATCTGGCAAAATACACCTTTTGAAAGGCCCAAACCTTCCTTTTTAATGTATATGTCATGCCTAGTGTAGGCCCTTGGCAGCCCAGAGGGCAGGGTGCAATATATTGAAACAGCAGGACATGTACTTTTATGTTTTACATGTCCTGGTAGAGAAACACTATTAAATTTGTTTTTCACTACTGCAAAGCCTGTCTCTCCCATAGGACATCATTGGAGTTGCCGTATTACAGTTCATAAGTGTAATTTCCTAATGGGACTAGATGAGCAGTTCATGTTTAATATCTCTGGAATAAAAAAAAATTATTCCGTACTTATGGTGAAGTCAGATTTTAAATTGTAATTCCTAAAACACCACTTTTAGGCATTTTCCTGCTTTAACCATTTAGTGCCTGTAGCCTGTATCTAGTCACATGTCTGGGTTTAGCTGACATTTGAGCTTTGTGTTTTCCTCCTAGACAGGGAGCATATGTTTTCCTGGTTAGGCCATCACTAGCAGGATGGGAGGAGCTGGGCACAGCCCCACGTACACCTGAATACGCTATGTCCTACCTCCACACTATGGGCTGCATACCCCCTGTAGTTCATCTGAAACTAGGCTAGGGAAGGCAGGAGACCTCGGACTTCCAAGGTAAACCTCTGGAAGCTTCTCCCCCACTTCAAAGGTATAAATACTGGACCTCAGTACACTTCTGGACCTGTGTATACTCTGCCAGGTAGAAAGACTGGTGTGCTGCTAAAAGGACTGCCACATTGCTGAACTGCTGTTTTGAAGGAGCTGATGTCCTTCTGCGCTGACCTGCAGCCTGCTGCTCTCTTGTCTGGGTGAGAAGTACTTGACCTGCATCTTTTAAACCCGGAACCCAGAGTGACTGCAAGGGCTAGATTTCTGGCCTCCTGTTCTGAAGCCTCAAGGACAAAAGAGGCTTCCAACAACCTTGCATCTGCACCTGGACTCTTTCATCTGTGAGTCTACCCTGCCAAGTGGTGCCAACCCAGACCTGGACCCTTGGAAGTGGGCTTAAGACGCTCTACCAGCCTCTACCAGCCTCTGATGCGGATGACAGTGTGCATGAAGTAATGCATTTTATGTGGCATCGTTTTATCATTTTCTTTTTTAAAGTTCTTTAGTATCAGTCTTATGTTAAGATGTTGTTATGTATGCTAAAGGTATGCTACAATACAATTGCTTATATACTTAGGAGGTGCAGTAACTTTCCTTGAGTGTCCTATACATGTAGTCTTTTCTCTCATCTTAGATTCATATGATTTACCAGTTGTCCCTATAAACACTACTTGCAGACAGAAGAGGGGAGACACCTGGGTATTCGGACATTAGGTATTGCATGAAGTTATGTAGGAGAGAGGGATGTACTCAGAGAAGGATTACCACTGATATATTGTTAATTCTTGCATACAGTGAGATCCATAGACGAGTCACGACAGTCACACCTCCTACTGTGCAGTCAGGTGTTGACATTTGTCTCTTCCCAACCCCTCTTCCCCCTTCTTGGATCTGATTTTGACTATGTCAAATCGTTCTAGGCAGTAGGGAAGTTGGGACCATGCACCTTGATCACTTCTCGCTCCAGTGGAAAATCCAAGTGAGGAAACTGGCACTAAGGAAACCCTGACTGCTCTATGGCAAGCTACCAGTGGGTGAGCACAGGTTAATTTCGGGTTTGTTTGTGCCCTACCCTTAAAAGGATTGTGGTTGCTACTTGACCAGGACTCACACCCCAGTCAACCACCAACCCAATTTCTTACATTGGATAACTCTTTTTTCCAGGTGATTCTGCATATCCAACTCATACATGGCTTCTAACACCTCTTTGAAACCAAACATTGCTACAGAAAATCTGCTTCAATGAGGCACGCGTAAAAACTAGGGTACCAGGGGAGCTCCTGAAGGCACGGTTCTGTTGTCTGGATAAGTCAGTGTCACCTCAGCTCTCCGGAAAAGGTCTGCAAAATTGTGATTTTGTGTTGTATGCTGCATAACATTGCTCTGCAGCAACAAGTTTCATTAATGCCTGATGATGACTATCAGGAAAAACCCTAATGTAATGTTGTGGATGACATAATGTCATAGGACTGAATTGCCATCATCATCGCTGTCATTCTGCTAAGGATGGCAATAGAATCCGACGACAAATAATTGATAACCTTTTTGCATGATGGTAAGTATGCAGGAGATTTTTTTTAATCTTATGAAAGAAAAATTCTTATTGGCATGTAATCTGTTTGATAGTTTGTCAAGAAAGTTGATGACACTGAAAAACGTTATATAGTGCATACAGATGAATAAACAGTTGTTTTAATTGTCAGTAAACATTTCAAACTTTGTGATAATAAGCCATTATAATATCAAAATATGTGCAAATAATTGTCATGGATATGTTAAAATATTTGAAATAGCTAAAAAAAATAAGAACCCAGCCCCATACACCACCATTCACTTCAAAAAAGCTTTCCCACTGGCACTTACACAGGAGCCCTCTGATCTATGTAGAGAAGGAGGGAGCCTTACCATCTCCAATCTGTATCATGGATGGGATTTCTGTACATTTGACAACTGATTCAGGGATTTTAATATACCTACCACAGAGAGGTTTCGCTACACTCAACTGATACACTGGGTGACACAACCTGAGTTCAGACGTGCAGCCACTAGGGACTTACTACCCCTTGAGAAAATTGTACGTTTTCATGAGGGATCCAAGGGGCATGTTTCCTTTTTCTATTCTCTTCTTAACACAACATCCACAGTTCACATCCTGATACTCAGGGAGTCTATGGGATCAGATCCTAGAGAGCACAGTTACCACTGCACAATGGAGTAAATTATGGAGCGATATACCTAGATTCAACCGATCATTAGGCCTTTGAGAGGCCCATTTTAAAGTTTAGTATGATTGATAGCTTTACCCCGCAAAGCTCCACTAGATATATCCGGATACATCTGATCGATGTTTGAGGGGTTGCAGGTTACTGGGAGACTTCAGACGCATATGGTGGGACTGCCCCACGATTAGACCCTATTGTAATGAGATTTTAGCCCAAATGAAGGATATTTTGGGATACCCCCTGCTCCAGACTCCTGATTTTGTCCTGTTAGGACTATGCAACCCTTCTCTAAAGCACCAAACTATGGGAGACAGATCCATAATGTGGTTATGTTTGGGTGCAGCCAAGATGGCATTGGCTGTTGCATGGAAGAAACCGTCAGCTCCCTTTCTGTCTCAGTGGCATGCTCGTCTGTGGCAAAGCCTTACCATGGAGCGTCAAAACCATAAACTCATGGAAACCTGAAAGGGCTTTGATTATATATGGGGCCCTCTGGTGAGATACCTCTCAGTGGGTCTACCACTGGTCTCTTGTCATCCACACACACGGGCCTTGCACCTGTTCCAGACTTGACCTACCCCTGGAGGCCCCCACCCCATTGGCAATCTAGATTCACCCCTTTTCTGCTGCTTAAGGATTTCTCCCCATGTCTGACGCTTACTAGTTGATATCATTGATGCTATGTGTGTGCATGATTTTTCATTCTTTCTTTTTGTTGGGAAGGTTTTTCTTTTTTAGAAAACAATTATTGAGACGGAGGGGGGTGATTCCTCTCTTCTCTCCCTTTATATTGAAAAGTGGGACTGGGAAGTTTGATGGGCAGTTGATGTATGATTTCTAAAGTAACCATTATTTACTATACCGTCCTACCACATGGCATGATATTTATAAATGGTTCCTGAGATGCTATACAGAACTATATGTTTATGGAAATAATAAATACAATTTGAGAAAAAATAAATAAACATCTGTATATAAATTGAATAGGTTAAGTAACCACCTCAATTAATAATCACAATCCTTGTCAGGTTGAACCACTAAAATCACAAAAAATAGCAAACCAACCCCCTGGTACCTATGGCAAAGATCAGGCATGCTTGTCTTAGATACAGTGATCAAACATCAGTTTTGAAACAATTACAGAAAATGCCTCTTTTAATTTGTTGTATCCATTGAGCTTTGAAAAGGTCAGCCAATTATCCCCTGGAGTTGACAATTTATCCTGGGTATATAGAAAACATGTACAGTAATTTCAGTGATCTTTACAAGTCATAGGCGGCAGGTTCATCCTTTAGGATTCCTCAACATGTACAATAGTGTTTTAAAGTGGGTGGTGCCTGGAGGTGCAACATTTATCCCTGGCACAATTTAGTGGGTGGGGATGAGCCCTGGGCACATATGGGGTATAATGTTCTACCTCTAATCTTACACACATTGGCCATTTGTTAGATGATTTGTCTTCATCCACAATAAACATTTTGCGCTGAGCATTTTGGGCGTGCATGGTGATTTTACTATGGAACTCCAAATGTCCTACAACATCAAATTATAAAAGCCTGCATTCCACAGGTCCAGTATCCACAACAAGCTCAGGACAGAAGTGTGGTAGACTAATGCTGAGCTTTGCAGTAAACAGACAGCACCTATATATGCTCTCACTCCTCGAACTGGGCACCAGCTGTAATACATTAATAAGCAGCCAACCTCTCAGGCTGTTTTTTATCCTCCTTCAGGATTTTACACTTTGATGGCAATAAGACCCACTGATTAGTGGCGATCATGTTGGGGGGTGTGGGGACAAAACAAGGCTGCATGCTGGGTGTTAGCTACAACTTTCAGTAAAGTAAATCTCGTTCTTGTGCCCAGCCCACAGGCCATCCTGTCAAGGGCACAACAACAGCCCAATAGACAAAGGGTTTTTCGCCCTGTTCTGGGAGCAACTTCACAGCTCATTGTTACCTGCTAAAATGCGAATTACTGTGTGGCAGATTTTTTTTATAATGAAAAATGAATATTAGCTTCCAGAGACTTCTGGCTGGACAAAGGTCAGTTTCAAAAGACAGCGTTAACATATTAGTGAAAAAACAAAAACAAAAAAATCAATTTTACCTTCCTATTTGAACTACGAGAACTATTAAAATAGTCCTTGACTACTTTTTCTAGGTGTTTATAAAATAAAATTATCATTATTGTAAATTTCATCATGGCGTATGAATGATTGGGCCCTTGTATAGCGGTGGTATGATCATGTGAGTGCATTGATCTGTTGGATTGGGCCGGTGGTCGTGGTATGAAAGTCTTATGTGCGGTGCAATAATGGCACGCATATGGACCCTTTTGCGGTTGGTACCATTAAGTGGCTTTATGGCTCACCTTCAGAAGGCTGGTTTCAATATTCAGATACTTTGATAAGTATTTGTACTTTGAAGCCAGTATTTCTGGAGGTGCTAAAACCAACCAGTATAAGTGGTGGTTTAACTCTAACAAATTAGTACCAGATTTATATCTCTGGTGGTAAGATGGCCCTAACTAATAACTCCTTGTATTTTTTTTGTCATTATGGGTAACTGTGGATTTTGAGCCCTAGCTCAGCCGGCATCTAGGCAAACCTGCACTTCGGGGAGCGCTGGGTGGTAGAAAACTTGGGGCTGCATGCAGATTCTATGACTTTTCCTCACAGAAAAGAAAGAAAAATTTGCGGTTTTTAGGTAAAGTTTGAGCTTTGCTGGGGATTCTGGGTAAAAAAAACCTGGTGAAAGCCATGCAAGTCACCCCACCCTGGACTCCCCCGGGTCTCTAGTTTTAAAAAATGTGCTGGTTTGGTATATTTCCTTAGGTGCCAGCTGAGCTGGGGCCCAAAATCCACAGCTACTCTTATTGCAAAAAACAGATCGTTTTTCAGTGGAAAAATATGATGTGCCTACCTTGCGTTTGGCGTCCTTTTGTGTTGCGGGCACTTGGTCTACCCACACAAGTGAGGCACTGTTCTTCTCTGGAGACTTGTGGTGGAAACGTTGGGTGGTAGGAAATTTTTGGCTGCCTGCAGATTCCAGGACCTTTCCTCACAGAAATGCAATGGAAATGTGTTTTTTTGGCAAAGATTGAGTTTGGCAGGGGATTCTGTGCAAACATACTTGGTGAGAGCCATGCAAGTCATGCCATCCTGGACTCCATCAGGTGTCTAGTTTTCAAACATTTGCTGGTTTGGTAGGTTTCTTTAGGTGCCGGCTGAGCTGGGGCTCAAAATTCACAGCTATCCACATTGCAAAAACGCTCCATTTTTCAGTGGAAAATGCAATGTGTCTACGTTGCTTTTGGTGCCCTTTTGTGTCACCAACACTTGCCCTACCCACACAAATAAGGCACCATTTTTCTTCGAAGACGTGAGAGGTAAGAAATGTGTGGCAACCTGTAGATTCCAGGACTTTACTTCACAGAAATGCACGGAAAAGGTGTTTTTTGGGCAAGGTTTGAGCTTTGCAGGGGATTCTGGGAACATAAAACCTATTGAGAGCCATGCAAGTCACCCCACCCTCGACTCCGCCTGGTGGCTAGTTTTCAAAAATGTGCTAGTTTGCTAGGTTTACCTAGGTGCCTGCTGACTTGGGGTCCAAAATCCACAGCTACACACATTGCAACAAAACACATCTTTTTTCAGTAGAAAAAAATGAGGTGTCTACTTTGCGTTTGAGGCCCTTTCGTGTCATGGGCACTTGGCCTACCCACACAAGTGAGGCACCAATTTTCTTGGGAGACTTGAGGAAATGCTGGGTGGTAGGACATTTGTGGCTGCCTGCAGATTTCACAACTTTTCCTCACACAAATGCAAGGAAAATGTTTTTTTTTTACAAAGTTTGACTTAGCTCAGGAGTCTGGGTAAAAAACTCATGCAAGTCACCCCACCCTGGACTCCACTGGGGTGTGTAGTTTTAAAAAATGTGCTTGTTTGGTAGGTTTCTCTAGGTGCCAGTTGAGCTGGGGCCCAAAATCCACAGCAGCTGTCTTGTAAGAAAATATGCATTCTGCTGGGTGAAATATGATGACTCCTAAGTCATGTTTTGGGGTATTTGTGTCACAGATGCAATGCCCAGCCACACAAGTGGGGTGCCATTTTTATCGGGAGACATGTGGGAATACAGAATAGTTAGAAAATGTGTTATTACCAATTGAATATCTCTATGTTTGAGCATTTGAAATGTAAGTGGTTAACACAGAAGACATTTTACAAAAGGCCTCTGAAACACATGCCTGTAAGGGTACCCATTAATTCAGAGATGTTCAAACAACCACTGCTCCTAAACTCCGTTTCTGGTGTACATATCAGAAATACAGAGTTTTGCAACAAACCCTATTTCCATTTTTTAAATTTACCATATGAATTGCTGTATAGTCGGCACATAAGAAATAACCATTGTAAGGAGCAGCTTGGTTGTTGGCTCTGGATACCTCAGGTTCTTGGAGAACCTACAAGCTCTATGTATTCCCACAACTAGAAGGGTCCAACGGATGTAACGGTATATTGTTTTTGCAAGTTTGCCACAGTAAGAAGAAGTTACAGATGAAAACGTAGACACAAATGGCAGTTTTTTTTAACTTAATACTTTTTTTATTTTACCTTTTACTTTTAATAGGAAAACCTTGACGGATCTACACAAATGGCTCCTTGCTGAATTCAGAATTTTGTCTACTTTTCAGAAATGTATAGCTTTCCGTGGTCCACCATTGGTTTCATACCAGTTTTCACCACTAACTGGAAGGAGGTTGAAAGCACAAAAACTAGGAAATATGGGCTATCTCCCAGTAAAATACCAAAACTGTGTTGAAAAACGTGGTTTTCTGATTCAATTCTGCCTGTTTCTGAAAGCTAAGAAGATGATGATTTCAGCACCGTAAACCCATCATTGATGCCATTTGCAGGGGGAAAAAACAGATGCCTTCTTCTGCGGTACATTTTTCCCATAAAACCCCAAAAGTAGTGTATTTTGACAAATTTCTCAGTCCCCTCCAGGGGAGTCCACAACCTCTGGATATATTTAGACTCCTTAGGATGTTGGAGAAAAAGAATGCTAATTAGGCATGGATAGCTTATGTGGACAAAATGTTTTGGTCGCCTAAGACGAACTACCCCACATAGCCTAAAAAGGGCTCAGCACTGGCTGGGCGGGTGGGGTCCTAGCAGTTAAGGGGTTATTTGAGGAAAAGATTCCACAAGCAATGTAGATTGCTCAAGTCGAATACCCTTCGACTACTGCAGGGCCCAAACATCTTCAAGGCTAGATAGGGAGGTAGATCCTTTTTGCCTTTGATGTCCAAACTGTGGAGCGCACTTCATTGCAGCTTCTGTAGTGCTTCTTCTATTTCTGTCTTTACAAAATAACTAAAAACCTTCCTTTTTGATAAAGGCTAACGTCTGTCCAGTCTCTTAGCTTTGAGCGCTGGGGCGCTTCTGTTGAAGCAGCTGTGTGCTCAACAAATGTGATTGATTGATTGATTGATTATTGATTGATTGATTGATTGTTAGACAGGAATCTATTACATAAGCCTGACAACAATGTGAAAGTATGTAGAAAGACTCCCAGGGAGCCCACAATAGTGTTTTAAAAAGTGGTTGCCACAAATGTTGAGCATACTCATTTATTTCACAATAGGAAGATGTTTTTTAAATCTACTTCAAATTTGGATAATTATTTAACGTAGTCTGTTTATTTGTTTCCTCTATGAATGGTTGCCAGATTGGTAAGCCTTTGAACTTTTCTTTGTTTTTCTTGTCCCCGCTTTATGTATTCCTATAATGAATGTGATATTGTCTAATTAGGATGGTATACATACATTAAATTATTTTTTTATTTTATAAGGGATAAAGTGCCCCCTGCTGTACATTATAAGGATATTGCAAGTCACTGAGGAGTTACCTAACCAGATAGAGGAACAAGACCGAAGGCTGGGTTACTTTATAAGGTAATGGAACTCCGAGGTGGCTTGCAGTTACTTATCATGTATGCCAGGGAGTACTTTATTCCATATAATACATAGTCACACAATCACCTTTCCTACAAACCACTTGGTGTGTAGCTCTTTCATATGCAAGAGAGAGCATGTTTGAAAACATGAAGAGTAAAAATAAAACCTCTAGTGCAAAATTAAACACATCAAAAACCTGTTAGAAATTTGTTGCAAAGAGATGTTAGAAACAGTTCAGTTTAGATGACAATTTATGTTTTATGATATCCTGTGTAGTTGTTTTAGATGTACTGAGACACGGGTCATTTCTGTCATAATAAATGCTTTTCTTTAAAAGTGTCTTCTCTTCTTAGTGCTGTGTGTGTGTGTGTGCTATATTGTGAATAAAGAAATAGGTGTGTTTCTGTTACCACTGTGTCCCTGATCCCTTTATTAGAATTGTTAGTAACCAAAAAGCAATATCTGTACTTCAGTGATGTATTGTGTAGGGTTCTGTGGGGCTAGAATAATCTGTGCTGAGATTGATAGGCCTTTATGGCCTGGGGGACACCCTTTATCTACAAGCGCTTACAGTTAACGAGCGCTTTTACGCGTTACCGAATGCATTATTAATAATCATCTGCTTAACATGAGCTTTGTCCTCAGTCAGCTCTTGCACCACTGACTAGTTTGCCAGCGTAAATGTCCTTGCATCACACAGGCCATAGCCGCCCTGTTGTATTTATTACATTACGACTCTTTTCACGACTCATTCTAGTGATTCTCCATGCACTATGCAAAATTAACTGGCACCTCACCGGCTTTCTTAACAAATTTGTCAGCACTGCTATTCGTAAATTAGGATGAAGTTGTACTCATCATGTCGAAAAACTGTAATTGTACTGGTACTATATCTTCTTGCCAATTTGTGATTCTGAGACCGTGTCAAGTATACTTACCTTGACTCTTCACTTGGTTCTACACTACTTTCTTCTTTCAACTGGTTTATTGCACAATATACTTCTGAAAGTCTGTGTAATGTTTGTTTACTCCAGTTACAGGTACCACAGACCTGTGACTAAGAAGGGGGAGTCAAATACCCACCCATTTAGGGTGCTTATATTAGCAACCCAATATTTTCACGTAGGTCTTGAAGAAAGCCCTCTGACCCCTCCTGGGCAACAATATGGGGCTGAAACATGTCGACCTTTTGACCGTCACTAAATCCGCACGGTGCCATAGAACAGTAGCATTTCTATAGAAGCACCACCACATTTTTTAACCTTGCCACCTCTCCTTCTGAATAAAGTTTGTTTAGGAGGGAGAGCGAAGCAATTTTAGCTCACCTTTGCTTTTTTGTTCACCCCACTTTTTCTACCTCATTTCTGGTCACTACTGTCAAACCCAGTGGTGTAACCTCCAGGTGGAGGAAAGCATTCTATCCAAAAGAACCAATGATGATGCTTTCACGTCTCTAGTAGCGGAGAACCAAGATGTACCGCAATTACGCTCCTGCACGTGAATGAGGGTTTTTACGTTGGTTACCACACTGACCCTGGCATTGCAGGTACAAGTGATTCATTCCCTCTATGATTATTGGCATATCTCTTTAAGACATTTTACTCATGGGTGGAGTTTGAGCCTATTGATGCTGCCTCAGGGCAGTTCTTGCCTACACAGTGGTAGACCCCTTCCCCCAGCACACTATAGGGCTTACCAGGATTTAGAAATCCCTCCGACTTACTAGGAACACCAAATCTGGTTTGCTGGTCAATTGCCACATACACACAGAGAAGTTAGTTTGGGGCCTTGTAGCAATTAATGGGCTATGTGGGGGGGGGGGCCTGGCTGGTTATACGCCCAATGTGAAAGTATGTGGAAAGACTCCCAGGGAGCCCACAATAGTGTTTTAAAAAGTGGTTGCCACAAATGTTGAGCATACTCATTTATTTCACAATAGGAAGATGTTTTTTAAATCTACTTCAAATTAGGCTAATTATTTAACGTAGTCTGTTTATTTGTTTCCTCTATGAATGGTTGCCAGATTGGTAAGTCTTTGTACTTTTCTTTGTTTTTCTTGTCCCCACTTTATGTATTCCTATAATGAATGTGATATTGTCTAATTAGGATGGTATACATACATTAAATTATTTTTTTATTTTATAAGGGATAAAGTACCCCCTGCCGTACATTACAAGGATATTGCAAGTCACTGAGGAGATACCTAACCAGATAGAGGAACAAGACCGAAGGCTGGGTTACTTTATAAGGTAATGGAACTCCGAGGTGGCTTGCAGTTACTTATCATGTATGCCAGGGAGTACTTTATTCCATGTAATACATAGTCACACAATCACCTTTCCTACAAACCACTTGGTGTGTAGCTCTTTCATATGCAAGAGAGAGCATGTTTGAAAACATGAAGAGTAAATATAAAACCTCTAGTGCAAAATTAAACACATCAAAAACCTGTTAGAAATTTGTTGCAAAGAGATATTAGAAACAGTTCAGTTTAGATGACAATTTATGTTTTATGATATCCTGTGCAGTTGTTTTAGATGTACTGAGACACAGGTCATTTCTGTCATAATAAATGCTTTTCTTTAAAAGTGTCTTCTCTTCTTAGTGATGTGTGTGTGTGTGTGTGCTATATTGTGAATAAAGAAATAGGTGTGTTTCTGTTACCACTGTGTCCCTGATCCCTTTATTAGAATTGTTAGTAACCAAAAAGCAATATCTGTACTTCAGTGATGTATTGTGTAGGGTTCTGTGGGGCTAGAATAACCCGTGCTGAGATTGATAGGCCTTTATGGCCTCGGGGACACCCTTTATCTACAAGCGCTTACAGTTAACGAGCGCTTTTACGCGTTACCGAGTGCATTATTAATAATCATCTGCTTAACATGAGCTTTGTCCTCAGTCAGCTCTTGCACCACTGACTAGTTCGCCAGCGTAAATGTCCTTGCATCACACAGGCCATAGCCGCCCTGTTGTATTTATTACATTACGACTCTTTTCACGACTCATTCTAGTGATTCTCCATGCGCTATGCAAAATTAACTGGCACCTCACCGGCTTTCTTAACAAATTTGTCAGCACTGCTATTCGTAAATTACGATGAAGTTGTACTCATCATGTCGAAAAACTGTAATTGTACTGGTACTATATCTTCTTGCCAATTTGTGATTCTGAGACTGTGTCAAGTATACTTACCTTGACTCTTCACTTGGTTCTACACTACTTTCTTCTTTCAACTGGTTTGTTGCACAATATACTTCTGAAAGTCTGTGTAATGTTTGTTTACTCCAGTTACAGGTACCACAGACCTGTGACTAAGAAGGGGGAGTCAAATACCCACCCATTTAGGGTGCTTATATTAGCAACCCAATATTTTCACGTAGGTCTTGAAGAAAGCCCTCTGACCCCTCCTGGGCAACAATATGGGGCTGAAACATGTCGACCTTTTGACCGTCACTAAATCCGCACGGTGCCATAGAACAGTAGCATTTCTATAGAAGCACCACCACATTTTTTAACCTTGCCACCTCTCCTTCTGAATAAAGTTTGTTTAGGAGGGAGAGCGAAGCAATTTTAGCTCACCTTTGCTTTTTTGTTCACCCCACTTTTTCTACCTCATTTCTGGTCACTACTGTCAAAACCAGTGGTGTAACCTCCAGGTGGAGGAAAGCATTCTATCCAAAAGAACCAATGATGATGCTTTCACGTCTCTAGTAGCGGAGAACCAAGATGTACCGCAATTACGCTCCTGCGCGTGAATGAGGGTTTTTACGTTGGTTACCACACTGACCCTGGCATTGCAGGTACAAGTGATTCATTCCCTCTATGATTATTGGCATATCTCTTTAAGACATTTTACTCATGGGTGGAGTTTGAGCCTATTGATGCTGCCTCAGGGCAGTTCTTGCCTACACAGTGGTAGACCCCTTCCCCCAGCACACTATAGGGCTTACCAGGATTTAGAAATCCCTCTGACTTACTAGGAACACCAAATCTGGTTTGCTGGTCAATTGCCACATACACACAGAGAAGTCAGTTTGGGGCCTTGTAGCAATTAATGGGCTATGTGGGGGTGGGCCTGGCTGGTTATACGCCCATTCCTTGCCCCTATAATTTAATACCCCTTGAAAAGATTGAAGTTTTAAAATACACGTTTGCCTTTTACAATCTGTACAACCTACTTTGAGCTCCAGACCTGCTCTTGTAGCAGGACCTACTTCTCCAATACAAGTGCAAGCCATTAGTCCCAACATTACTAATGGTAGGCATGACAAAATGGCCTTCTGGCTTGCTCGCATGACAAACCCGCTAGAGGCATGCAGTGTACCTGTACACTAAACCCCAAGACAAACAGAGAATTCTGACTATGTTTCTTCCTCTTGGGATGTGCCACCCATAGAAGAATGTTATACCTTGGGAACCATCATTACATGCATTTACACTCGCATGCATGGCATGCCTTCAGTGGCAGTTTTCTCTGATCTATTTAGGCAGGTACAAATTTAACATGGAGCTGTACCAGCTCTGGATTTTGGAATTAAGTTAATGGAGAACTTTTCCACAGTCTCCAGTATCATCCTAAGCAATTCCTAAGCAATATTAAGGGAGAAGCTTCGGTTCTGGCTATACGTCAGAGATTACAAGCTGTTCCAGTTCAAGACCATGAACAGGAACTACCAAAATTAATTGCAGACATTTGTACCTCTGTGGGTAGAGATAGCTTGGGTACTCGACCTGTTAAACCACACTTAAAACCTAAGGTGCACACCAAGGTGCCGATTCCGATCCGGGTAAAAACAATTGCGTACGACTCGTATCCGTATATTTTCACATACGAATCGAACAAGTACCGTACAAACTGCGAAGTACGATTCGTACGTGAAAAATACATACGAATTGCGTCGGGAAAGTGGTCCGAGAGGGAGCCGTACATTTTTACGACCGAATAGCGTCGGGAAAAGTGCCCGATAGGGAGCCGGACATTTTTACGTGCAAATCGTAAAACAGAAGTCCGAGCGTGCAAGTACGATCCGTACCGCCCGTCCGAATACACAACCGCATGTAAAAGGCCCCGTACGGAGCGAACGCTGTAGCACACATGTACACAGGTAAACTTGTGCCCGGATATGAGTCGTACAGCCCCCCCTCACTCCGCACATGTCAGCACCATACCCCCGTATGTCAGCACCGTACCCCCCCTCTGCACCGTACCCCAACACCGTAGCACAGCCCCGCACCTGTACGCGCCGCACCACAGGCCCGTCTCCCAGCCCCGCACATGTACGCCCCGTACCCCAGGACCGTACCCCAGGCCCCCACCTGTACGTGCCGCACCCCAGGCCCGTCTCCCAGCTCCGCACCTGTACGCCCCGTACCCCAGGACCGTACCCCAGCCCCCCACCTGTACGCGCTGCGCCCCAGGCCCGTCTCCCAGCCACGTACCTATACGCACCGTACCCCAACACCGTAGCCCAGCCCCGTACCTGTACGCACCATACCCCAACACCCTAGCAAAGCCCCGCACCTGGACGCACCGTACCCCAACACCCTAGCACATCCCCGCACCTGTACGCACCATACCCCAACACCGTAGCACAGCTCCGCACCTGTACGCACCGTACCCCAACACCCTAGCACATCCCCGCACCTGTACGCACCGTACTCCAACACCGTAGCACATCCCCGTACCTGTACGCACCGTACCCCAACACCGTAGCACAGCCCCACACCTGTACGCGCCGCACCACAGGCCCGTCTCCCAGCCCCGCACCTGAACACCCCGTACCCCAGGACCGTACCCCAGCCCCCCTACCTGTACGTGCCGCACAGCCCCACACCTGTACGCGCTGCGCCCCAGGCCCGTCTCCCAGCCCCGCACCTGAACACCCCATACCCCAGGACCATACCCCAGCCCTCCACCTGTACGCGCCGCACCCCAGGCCCGTCTCCCAGCCCCGTACCTGTACGCACCGTACTCCAACACCGTAGCACAGCCCCATACCTGTACGCACCGTACCCCAACACTGTAGCCCAGCCCCATACCTGTACGCACCATACCCCAACACCCTAGCACAGCCCCGCACCTGTACGCACCATACCCCAACACCGTACCCCAGCACCCTCACCCAGCATCGCGTATGTACGGACCTTACCTACGCGAAAAATACTCGTACAGAACCAGGACACTGTAAAACAGCACAAGGAGGGTCAATTTGACTTGCACAACACCACAAAACACGTCAACATGACAAAATACATCTCTTTGACTGACCTGGCACATCCAAACAGGCAAACAGAGGCCCTAAATCACAATCACCTCTTATAAAACACCCACCACAAATTAAAACCCAGCCACACCCACAAATGGACCAATAAAAAGGGCCCACACACACAACCCATGAGCCTTCGCAACAGACTCACTGCTGACAGACCCCACAGACAAACAACTGCACCTTACTTACACCTTAACTACACCTTAACTTACACACCTTCATACAACCTCATTCACAAACACCCCCTCTTCACTTTCACACACACACACCCACAACCATCCACACCCACACCCCACACCATGCCCACAGACAAGAATCCAAAGTTCACAAGGGCGGAGCTGGACCTCCTCGTCAACAAAGTCATCAGAGTCGAGCCACAGCTGTTTGGAACATTGGTCAGACAGACCAGCATAGCCCAAAAAACAAGCCTGTGGCAGAGGATTGTCGATAAGGTGAATGCTGTTGCGCCCATCCGAAGGACCAGGCATGAATGCCAAGCCAGGTGGTACGATCTGCGCAGGGCAGTCAACAGGAAAATGAACGAGGAATACGCCCAGAGTAACATCACTGGAGGTGGGCTGCCCCGCAGACCCGTACATTACCATCCCTGGGAGGAGAAGGTGATGGCCATACTTCCGCCGGTCGGTGGGAGTACACGGAGTCGAAGGAGTCGCAGAGCCTGGTGAGTACACAAACAACTCACGTAACATGGGGGGAATGCCATCCACACCACAAACACACCAAATGCACGCAACTTCCCCCAAGCCCTCACCGCATACAACCACACTCAAAAACCACGCTCATGCCACTAACGTCTCCATGCCTCATTCACAAATAAAGGCAATGCAATGTCCCAGGCCACACCAACCACAAACCCAAGACTGGATGTCCGGGATGCTGGGAGGGTGGGGCTCACACAACACATTGTGCAACTCAGAAGCAGACACCAATGCCCTCAGCCCATATGGCCTAGGTACATACCCATGCACCATGCCCAACGCACAGGGACTGGCAAAGTACTGACAAGGTAGCTGACACTTGGCCCTGCTGTATGCAGCACAAGGCCCTCCTGTGACCACTGTACACTCAAACACCAACTCCACAAGCTCAGATATCTAGCACAGGAACTCACACTCACTGTCATGCCAGCATGCACCATGAGTGGACAGACACATCACCTGGGAGACCCAATGACAAATCACACTACACACAACAGCAGGCCCGGTCACACACCCCCCCTCACACAAGCACACACCCCCGGGGCAGGCAACGGATCTACCCACTCCCACAATGGACAAGTGACACTACAAGACCAATCCATAGCCAAATAAGCATCCTAGCCCAAAATCTACTGGTCAAACACTCAGGAGAACATATCAATCTGTCCCCCGCAACATACCCATCCCCAAGTGGACATTGAGACGAATGCTAGGCACATCCAACTACCTGGGGGAACTGTGACAACTTGAATATGTATGAAACATGGATGTGGCATGAAACAGCATTAACATTGTCTCTCTCTCACACACTGGGCAACGTCATCGACCTCCCCCCAACAATGGGGGGGAACAATCACAGTCCCAGGCTCAGCGTGAAGATGATCCCACCGGCAGCGACGACTCTCACCACTCCGTGGATGACCCCGACAAACCTTGCCCCTCTGGTGCCCAAGCCCCTGCAGCACCTGCGTCAGGTACATCTGTGTCAACCCCCACCCCCATTCCTGCCACATCCCAGGAGACACCCAGGAGCCCTGCTCACACTGAACAACACAGCCAGTCTGACCAGGAGGGACAAGGTTCTCCGGGCACCCAGGAGGAGGCAGACAACCCAGCTAATGCCATCCCTCAGGGGTCCCGTAGACCCGATGTTCCCACAACGGCAGGCCAGGCTCGTGTGGGCAGGGGTGGTGGGAGTGGAGGCAGGCGGAGGCGAGAACCTGACCAGGCAGCTGAGGGAACCGGTATGTCACACATACGCCACATCCTGGACACATACCGGCATGACACCAGGGGCATCAGCCAGGTAGTGTCGAGCCTCACAGAGATGAAGGGGACCCTCGACGAGATGAAGAACCAGCAGGCCGAGCAACATGCCAGTCAACAACAACACCAAGGACGGATGGAGGCAAGACTGGCTGAGCTCCTGGCGGTGCAAACGGACATGAGCCGTTCACTCCGTCGGATCGCCGACAACATGGGCAACCCTCCTTGTGCCACCAGGCGAAGACCACCACCAGCCACAGGGAGGGAGGAGGAGGATTCGCCCGACAGAGCATCACAGACATCGTCAAGGCCTGCATCTGAGGGTTCCCGGAGGAAGGTGGGTCGTCCACGGAAAAGACCGTGAGAGTCAGCGGACCATCCACATCTCCCAGGTCACCTGGCCTGGCACCTGGCCCTCTGGCGCAACAGCGCCACCTCACCCAATGACATTCTCTGCCACATGGACTTGCTGGTCACAGTCTGACCAATGATGACCAACACTGTGGTCTGGACTCTGATGACTCCAACAGACAAGGATGCCATCTCCCCCTGTGAACTTTGGATTCTATGCACCCGGTAGAGCACCTTAGTACATCTACCAAAAGACTTACCCCACCAAAAATAAAAAAATAAATTTTTCATGAGATGTTGCTGTCATTTGGCATTAGTCCACAACATATGTGTGTGTAAATGTCAAACTATGCCTGAGTGTTGAACTAACTCCAGCCATCCATACCCTGGGATCTGAGTCTGGTACAGGACACACATGGGTCACAATTTATCAGTCAATGCAGACATGGAGCACAATACTCACCTGTGATGGCCTCAAGCTGCTGAGGGGTTGCTTGCAATACTGTGCGGACAGATCTATTTGGAAGAGTATCATTGAGGCGTAGAGGTCATGGCTCATTCGGAGGTTCCCGGGGAGGGAGTCCCAGGTATGTGTTCCCAGGTGGGAGAACTATGTCCTGCATGCTGGAGTACGGTGGATCTGAAGAATGGTGGCCATGTCAAGGTTGGATGCACGGAGATGGCACTACGGGTTCTCGGATGACAGTGGTACAAGGTTGGTGTTGGGTCAGGGTTGTGGCCTGCCTCCTGAGTGTGGGTGGGGAGTCTGAAGGTCATCCTGCAGCACACAGTGATCCATTGCAGCTATCTCTGCTGGACGGTGATGGGGCTGGGGCGCGGGATGTTGCAGCTGAGGTGTGCAGATGCAGCCTGGATGTGGACAAGTGTCCTGGGAGTTTGGATGTGGCTGCCCCGTAGAGGGCAGGGCAGTATTTGACACAGATGTTGTCGTGGACCTGGGGGATGGTCCGTCTTTCCTTGGAGTGGATCTATCTGGAGATCATGTGCATAATGCAGAGGATGTTGCAGTCTGAGGCACAGATGCTGGTGATTACCATGGCAAATGTGAGCAAGCAATCTATGATGCACACCATCTTGTGTGCATGGACACTGGGTGCTTGTGCGGGGCTTCTGCGGGTGGGACACAAGCAGTTGACCCAGCTGTAAGGGGACAATCCTCAGATGTTGACCTCAGTCCTGTACAAGTCCAGCCTCAGGTGGCTGCTGTTCTGCCATTCATCAATGGATCTCATGCAATCTAGAATATTGGAACTGGCAATGTCTGCGTCCTTGGTGAGGGTGAGGAGCACCTGGCTGGCAATGGCATACGAGTTGATGATGAGGTTGTGTGCGCATGTGATGATGGAGAGGGGGGTCCTGGACACATTGTAGATTGACACGCTGAGAGATGATACCTGTGCCATGTGCCTCACAACGACAGCATACTACATGCAGAAGCCTTGAGTCCCACTCCCATGGCCTTGCCGGGGTACAGAGCCGGTGGGGAGTAGGAGGGACATGACCTGGTGGGTGTGACAGGGCCTGGAAGGCGTGGCAGCGCTGTGTAGGCAGTCGGCGTCGCACACTCATCATGCAAAGGTGTTGTGTGTGCGCTTAGTGTATGCCTGAGAGCTGGCGGCACATGTGTGGATGGACATTGCTTGGAGGGTGGCTGCAACATCAGACTGTAGTGTGATGTGGGTCATGCAAGGACATGAGGCTCGTGCAATGTGCACGTTGCATATGCAGACGGTCCAGCCTTTGGCACCGCGTGGCCGCAACTGTGGCACAGACAAGCTGATGACAGCCAAATGAATGGGTTGATGGAGGAAGGGAGGAGCATCCTTGATGTGTGTGTATTGCCAAATAAGGAAACTTTGTGTGGCCTTGCTGCAGTGGCTGCAACAGGAGGCGGCATGTCCTGGGAACTATGCCACAATTTCGACACAAAGACTAGGATATCAGAAAGGACTACAGCAACAGGTGTATGTCAAGGAAGGAGTGACCGGTTTACAATGGCACACCCAGAGACAAAGGATGCACAAACCCCAAAGATGACTGACACCGGATCATGAAACTGAAGGCCGAGCTGCGCACAGGAAACACACCCCAGAAGGTGTTGACGGCCCGTTGTGAGGACCAACATCCAAAAAATCATACACAGCCATGGACTTCATGCACAATAGACAATGAAATACATGTAGAACAGCATGCAGGTTGCTAATCTACACATAGACTCATATGCACAATCCTTGACAACCATGCCAGAGATGGCGCATGCACAGTGGCAAGAGACCTGCATTGACAGAGATGAGGCACCTTGGAGGCTGAGGAACACCTTTATTACTCAGGCTCACACCTATGGAAATGCATCAATATTAACAGACTCACAGGTCTTTTGGATTAACATGTGGGACCTACACTGGACACCCCCTTCGCACCACAGATGCTGTCAATCCATGGGAGTGGCACACAAGTGAAGGGGGTGAGCCAAACATCCCCTGCTGCACACGGAGAGGCTGCAATTCCCCATTGAGCATCTTATGGGGATGTCCCGCAATATGTCCACCCGTAGCCTCCCGTATGTTTCCGAGGGAAGTTGTACACACATTGATGCCTTCATCACAAACCACAATCCCATAACAGATGACTGTCACGAAGTGTGACTATCAATTCATGTGAGTCATGCTACATGTCATGTGCCCCATGGTGAGTCGACATGTATGCATAGTAACAAAACCTGCACAGGAGCAGTGCCCACACATTACAAACAACTACCACACCCAAAAAGTCTTGCTGCAATCCTTACCCAAAGGAGACTTTTCACCATGTCCGTGCATGTAACGCTGATTCAGCACACGTTGCATTACTCATGAGGAATAGCAGGAGCACAACGATGCCACGAGCAGACAGCATGCGCAACTACCTGGGGATGAGAGACACACAAGAAGTCAGGAAAAACATAGTCATCCGCATGCATGGTCATGTACTCTACATGAATAAGGTTGACACCATGCTAGTTGTCAATTGAGTGTGTCAGCTAAAATGTGTGGAATTACATCAGCACTCGAGTGACACATCAGCACACACCTCAAAGTCACTTAGCATACAGTCAGCTGGACACACACATTGCAACACATGCCACACAAGGCTCCAAGCGTGCACACTCAGACCCAGGCACTCACCATTATGAGAATAAGTTGCGTATGAGCTGACTCCGGATGTCCTCCTCCTCCTCCTCCTCCTCCTCCTCCTCACTTGCCTCGTGACCAAGGCCGTCATCCTCCGCGGGTGGATGTTCCTGCTCATCGGGATCCAGGATGAGTGGCACAGCTTTCTCCACTGCCATGTTGTGCAGCATGCAGCACACGAGAAAGATTTTGCAGACCTTCACCGGTGCATATGGGAGGGACCCGCCGGTCTTGTGGAGGCAACGGAATCGGCTCTTCAGGAGGCCAAATGTCCTCTCAATCACTCGCCTGGTCTGCCCATGGGCGTTGTTGTAACGGTGATCTGCAGCTGTTCTCGGGTTGCGGAAAGGCATCACCAGCCATGGCATGTTGGGATAGCCAGAGTCCCCTACATGGAAACATCATGTAAAGAAGTGGGTTAGGAGATGCCGTCACATACTAAGATACCGCTGAATACTGGACAAACAGAGTCTACCCACCAACAAGACATGCTCATTCGTTGTGCAGCTGCAGCATCATTTCTGGCACCCTGCTATGCCTCATGATGTAGGCATCGTGTGCTGACCCTGGAAAACGTGCATAGACACGCCACAAGGGCATTAATGGAGTGGTAATTTTTACGGTTACGAAAGGCTACCTCCTGTGCCTGTGGTGGTACCAAAGCCACATGTGTCCTATCAATGGACCCAATTACATGGGGCATCCCTCCCAGGGCATAGAACTCACCCTTGATACCTGTCAACTGCTCAGGAGTTGGAAAATGGATGAATTCATCCAGGTGCTCCAACATGGCTTCTAAAACATCATGCAGGACACGGCTGAACATGGTCTGGGACAAGCCAGCCACATCAGCTATGGTCAATTGAAACGTACTGGTGGCAAAGAAATGTAGGGCTGACATCACCTTCATCTTGGGGGTCAGCGCAGTCGGATAACTGTGTCGCGGTTGGAGGTGTGGGGCCAGCCTGTTTGTCAGGTCCACAATTAACTGTTGGGGGAATCTGTAGCGGCGTATGCAGTCACGTTCCCTCATGGCAGCCAAGTCTGGCATTGGTCGGGGGAGAGGCGGTGCCCTGCAGAAATTTGGAAGGAATAACGAAGATTGAGTACATTACTACACCAATGTCAATGAACTGAGCACATGTTCAACAGCTAATACACATATGCTACATACAGAGTCTGGTCTGTGCAATACATCCTGCACACGTATGCCAGCCAGGTGATACTCCTACCAAGAGCTAGCTACAAACGTGGATTGTCAAGGTCTATATGACATGCCATGAATGTAGTTGTGGGCCAGTGTGAGTGAACAGCCAGACACATTACAGGAGTGACATACATCCACATATGTGCATTGGAAGGATGTTATCTCATACAGACAGCTGCCGGTAAGCTAGACGTACAGGTCACATGTCATGGAAAAAGGACAGACCACACACCTTGCCATGAAGGGGTACATGTCAAAAATGATCACACAGACATTGAGACTACGCAGATATGTCCTAAGCTCGCAAGTCCCTGTTCGATGCATACAGACACACGTTACGTGTTATTCCACATGTGTCCTGGTGTGCGTAATAGTGTGACATGGGCATCTACACACAGACACATGTTGGATGCAGCTACAGCAGATGCCATTGACGGAACACCAACAGCAAGATCATGGGAACACATGACACACACATGACATAGTCACATCGGGGCACGCTGGTAGTGAGATGTCAGGTGTCATCATCCGTGTACCTGGCATCAGGGGACAGTTGCGGGTGTTGGTGACTGTGCCATGCCAGTGATGCAGTGCTTGACAAGTTTGAACTACATGCACACATGTAAAAGGTGTGAAGGGGAAGTGCGTCACATAGTGCCCCATCACACATGACATGTGTACACAGGTCATCACACAACTATTGGGTAAAAACATGAGGAGACATGTGCCAGCTCACTGCCTGACACACCTAGGCCCTACACATGAAGCACTGCACTGACAATGACTTTATGTCCATCCTTGTGCGAGTCAGACACCTCCATTCCTTTCCTGTGCGCCTCCTATCACCAGTGTAAGCTGTGCAACGCACCGTACACACGCTCTGAGGGCGTGGGTACGGTCGTATCACTATATGGGGTTTGGGTAGGAGTACGCGTGTGTGTGCGGACCGTACACACTGGTCCTATCCCTATGGGAGTGTCGCGGTAGGCGTACGCCATGGAGATACGGCCCGTACACGCGTGTGTGTAGGGCCCGTAGCACTATGGTAGTGTTGGCGTAGGCGTATGCCATAGAGATACGGGCCGTACACGCGTGTGTAGGGCCCATAGCACTATGGTAGTGTTGGCGTAGGCGTACGCCATAGTGCTACGGGCCGTACCCGCGTGTGTGCGGCCCGTAGCACTATGGTAGTGTTGGCGTAGACGTACGCCATAGAAATACGAGCCGTACACGCGAGTGTAGGGGTCGTATCCCTATGGTAGTGTTGCCGTAGGCGTACGCCATAGAGATACGGGCCGTACCCACGTGTGTATGGCCCGTAGCACTATGGCGTACGCCTACGTCAACACTACCATAGTGCTACGGGCCGTACCCACGCGGGTACGGCCCGTCGCACTATGGCGTACGCCTACGGCAACACTACCATAGTGCTACGGGCCATACACACGCGTGTACGGTCCATAGTACTATGGCGTACACCTACGGCAACACTACCATAGTGCTACGGGCCGTACACACGCGTGTACGGCCCGTAGCACTATGGCGTACGCCTACGGCAACACTACCATAGTGCTACAGGCCATACACACGCGTGTATGGCCTGTAGCACTAGAGTTGTGGTGTCCTAGGGGTACGTGTGAAACGCACCGTACCTGTGTGGGGATTTGAAATTTACAATGGGGACACATAAGGGACAAGTATTAGGGCCTACATGCATGCTGGTTGTCATGGATACCCAGTTTGAAGATCAAATTTTTCCATCATGTGGCCTGGAAAAAGCAGTTGGCCACCTTATACATTGTTGCAAAG
This sequence comes from Triturus cristatus, assembly GCF_964204655.1. Lineage (NCBI taxonomy): Eukaryota > Metazoa > Chordata > Amphibia > Caudata > Salamandridae > Triturus > Triturus cristatus. Next base: position 862,202,129 of record NC_140581.1, read on the forward strand.
TGGTTGTTGACTTAACATGATGCTGCAAATTTGAAAAAATGCTAATGCTGTCACTGGTGTATGTTTAAAGGGATTGGAGGAAACGTAGGATGCAAAGGAGTCTGACCAATCACTCTGCACTCCTGTTACTGAAATAGGCCAGCAAGGCAGATATAAGTCAGGCAGAACCCATGAGAGGGCACTTGCCTGCACAACCTTTGATTCGACACCACTGCTGCTGCTTGTGATTCCTCTGGCACCAAGTCACAGTCTGTGGAGAGGGCCCAGCCATTCACACAGGAAGAGAATGAGGTGTTGCTGGATGTCATCCTCCCACAGTACCCCGGCCTGTATGGTAGACCAGGGGAGCAGGTGAGTGCTGACTCCGCTACCTTTGACTGTGCCCCTTCTATTTTGTGACTGGCACTTCAGGCATTGTGTCCAGGTGTGGCAGACATGAAATGTTGTTTAGAGTGGGTCCCAGGGGGGAAAATGGCTCATGTCTGTCATGCAGAGCATGATGTGGTTCATGTGTGCACTCCTCACGTGCATTGTGCTTACTGTGACATTCACTGCATGCTGCATGGCACATTCAGCATAGCTAATCCTCTTGGCCCTTCTTGTTCTATAGTCCTGAGGTGATTCAGTGTTCCCTCCGTGTGACAGGTGACTGTACCCACAGATGTGTGTGAGTTGAGTGGAGCTGTGGTGAGAGTGTCCAAATGATCTGGACATTGATGTGTGTGAATGTTCCTTGTCATGTGGGTGAGTGTCTATGTGGAGTGTTGCACCACAGATGCATGGAGGAGGCAACAGCTCGACCCATCTGATGTGAGAAGTGATCCGTGCTGTGTGTCTGACTTGCTGGGCTAGCCCCACGCCTGTGACACCCCCAGGCAAGTGGCACATGTGCAGAGTGAGGTTTGTATCGACTGTTGCCTGTGTGTGTCTGTGTAGTCTGCTGTTGTTGGGTCAGTGGCCTGGGGCATGTGACTGCTTGGAGGTGCTGGCCATCAGCTTTGTGTTGCTTGTGATATCCAGTGTGTGCCATGATCAGGGAGTGTGTCGCACCCCTCATGCCACCTGTGTACTTTCAATGCCATGTAGTGCATTGGGGCTTCCACAGAGCCTAATGTCCCTATGACAAAGGTGCTATTCGTTGGCAGCATACTATGCCCTGTTCAACATATCAAAGATGTTCAAATGTGTGTCCCTGTGACATGGAGCAGGTGTAGTGATGTTGTCTCACTTTGTCATCCTCACAGGTAACTGCCTATGCCAAGGGGGAGATATGGAAGCTGGCCGTCAGGGCTGTGAGATCTGTGGAGGGTCGCAGTCGGCGCCTGGCACAGGTGAGGAAACACTGGCAGGACATCCGGTGCTGGACCAGGAGGATCACCCGGGTCCTGCTGGGGGACTCACCACCACGCCCCCACGGCGGGTGCCGGCTCCTGACCCACCAAATGAAGCGTGTCCTGGCGGTGGTCTTCCCTGACATGGATAGGCGGTTACAGGCGATGCAGCAGCAGCAAGGGGGTAGGTACATGTGTGTTTGTTGTGTGTCACCAGCTTTGGGAAGTGCCCAGTCGCCTGGATACACTGGCAGGGTTAATATGTGCATTGCATTTTCTGTTCCCCAAAGTCACCTGCTGCTGTTCTTCCTCCTTTCCCCTCCTTGACATGTGTTCCCTGGTCTGTGTGTAATCACTATTGCACATGGTCATCTAGGCTGGCGGTTAATCCAAGTGCACATTGCTGTCTGCATCATGTGGGGGTGGGGGGGTGGGGTCGGAGACATGCGTTGTTACCTTGCCTGTGCCCTGTCCTGTTCAGTCATTTGGGGGTCCATATCAGTTGGCACTGATGCTGAGTCTCAACATAGGAGTGTGAGTGTTCAAATGAACAGACTTGCAGCATGCATGACCGATGTTGTGGCCTCAGACATGATGTGCATGAGTGGGAGATATGCATAGTGCCGGGACGGTAGCTCATGTTACAGTCAGATAATTCCAGGCCCATGGAGCAGTGTGCCCACTTCAATACCCTAAGACACCCTTGCCTCGGTATCATGTGTGTCATCCAACACTATGCCCATTCTCAATGTGTTCAGCATAGTTTTCCCTCTGTGGCATTGTTCCCTGGCCTCATTTGTATTTATCTAAAGTGTGCTACATGTGCCCATTGTACAGGCTGACCCCATTTTGCTTCTGATCCTCACACTGGCCAGTGCCTGTGTGTCTATGTACAACAATCTGTTGAGGTTTTGTGTCACAAATATGTGTTGGCAGCCTCACAAGGTGATGTGGAGTACATTTAGGATTTCCTGATGCACTTTTTAGTAAACCCAGATTGAGAGGTGTCACTTTTTGATTGGAGGCCGGAGTCTGTTTACCAAGTTGCCGAAGGAGAAAACGAAACCGCCGATAGAGCTCAAAACGAGATTGGTACCAGCCATCCCTTTACAGCACAACGCAACTATACGAAGAACTAAGAAACGGGAAGAAGTAATACCTTGCTGTTCACAAAAAAGACTATACTATACAGCACCGAGAATAGTTCTTAAGGGCTGGTGAGCCATCAATACTGTGAGAAAGGCTTGAAAAAATGGAAGGGAAAAGAGAGAACAAATAAATTTATGAAGATATGCGAAACTGACTCCTAGGATCGCAACCCGGACTGATAAAGCATTGACCATATTGGGAAAGAAGAAGAACGACATCAGTAATATTAACTGAGAGGAAGACTTTCACTACGTGTATAACAGTACAAAACAGAATAACAATCCCCTCATCTTTGCCCGCGATAAACTCGCAAACAAAAGGTCCTGAAGAAGGTGGCAAGAAAAGAAATTAGATCCACCGAAACGTGCGTCGACCAGACAGAGTGTTACACCCCAGTATTTTGCATCATAATCAAAGGGTCGAGCATTTGGCCCAGTCCTGGCCAGTCCAGCAACATCGTTGGTGCATATCTGGGGTGCAGTGTGAATGTGTCGTATGATAGTGAAATGCATGCGGTATGAACAGAGGAGTGATTGCTGTGGGGATTTCTCTCAAATCATAGGAGAGAGGTTTTTCACAATGAGTATTAGCTTATACCTTTAAGTATTGTGTTGATAAAATTGAATAAGCACAGAGCAATTCAAAATATCACTGTATAGGTTGTGTCTAGGAATAAGAAAACAATCCGATGTATATTTGAGAAAAATGTATATTAATAAGTAAAAATGTATATAAACAAGTAAAATATCTTAAAAACAATTTTAAAGAAACAAACTCATTAGTTGGAATGTAAATATACAATTGGTTGTCTCTTCTTCATGTGAACCCACAAGAAATTAATTGCTAAGTAAAAGAAATATAGGTCCAGAGGGATACTTATCAGCTTTGTTTATAGTATTTTTCCCCCTGATACCTGACCTAAAATAGAACTTTTAAGGGGGTTACCTTTCTCTAACTGGTTAATCCAAGTGCACATTGCTGTCTGCATCATGTGGGGGTGGGGGGGTGGGGTCGGAGACATGCGTTGTTACCTTGCCTGTGCCCTGTCCTGTTCAGTCATTTGGGGGTCCATATCAGTTGGCACTGATGCTGAGTCTCAACATAGGAGTGTGAGTGTTCAAATGAACAGACTTGCAGCATGCATGACCGATGTTGTGGCCTCAGACATGATGTGCATGAGTGGGAGATATGCATAGTGCCGGGACGGTAGCTCATGTTACAGTCAGATAATTCCAGGCCCATGGAGCAGTGTGCCCACTTCAATACCCTAAGACACCCTTGCCTCGGTATCATGTGTGTCATCCAACACTATGCCCATTCTCAATGTGTTCAGCATAGTTTTCCCTCTGTGGCATTGTTCCCTGGCCTCATTTGTATTTATCTAAAGTGTGCTACATGTGCCCATTGTACAGGCTGACCCCATTTTGCTTCTGATCCTCACACTGGCCAGTGCCTGTGTGTCTATGTACAACAATCTGTTGAGGTTTTGTGTCACAAATATGTGTTGGCAGCCTCACGAGGTGATGTGGAGTACATTTAGGATTTCCTGATGCACTTTTTAGTAAACCCAGATTGAGAGGTGTCACTTTTTGAGCTGTCTCAATCACATTGTCTCAGGTATGGGTTGTTTTTGCGGGCAAGGACTACATGTCCATACCTTATGTCTCCTTGCCAGGTCTGACCAGTGTGTGATGATTGTCTGGACAGGCACTCAACGTGCAGTGACCCAGGCATGTTGTGCAGGGTGTCATGTTTGTGCTTTGCAGCATGTGTCACAAGTTAAAAAACATGTTTCCTGCTCATCCATTATTGGCACGGGTGTGTGCTCCAGATGCTATGTGGTTTGGTCTGTGTGTGCTGACATCTGTGTGGACATTCTTCGTTCACATCAGGGTGTCTCCTCAGTGCAGGTGCTCCTTATTCCAACACAATTTCAGGGCCATTTGCTAATGCATTGTCCTGTGTCTGGACATGTGTGCCACTCCACATGACAGGTAGTGTGTCAGATGTGTTGCCAACTGTGTCATCATGGTACGGATGGCCATGTGACAGGTGGCATGTTTTAAGTTGTTATTCAAGAAGGCATGTGCCCTGGCACTCACTACAGTTGTCAACATGTCCCAATAGTTTATATGCTTCACTTTGATTTTTGTGAAGGACAATGATGTGCATGCATGACAGATGTCTCCCAAGGGAGTGCACAAGTACCACTTTTACACTTTTGTGGAACACGCTGGCACAATTACAACTTTATTCTGGACCCGGGTGCGAGAGGCTCTTCAGGTGCCTAACGGGTGCCGAGCTGCGAGGGCGGTGTGCCATATTGCTCCCACCCCCTTCCCGGGATCCCTGAGGCTTCACATGGATATGCCTCCGAAATAAACTTGTTCCTTTCCACCACTATTATTTTTGGCGGACCTTTCACTGTATATATATTTTTCACACGGTCAGTCCACGGTAGGGTGAGCCTTAGCGCGCTCACACCGCCGGGACTCTGCACTCCCACTCTGGTCCTGACGAAAGCCTGTTAAACACACATTAAGGCAGAAACATGTTGACCGCCACAGAGTGAATCTGGTCTTCTATTTTTTGACCCTCACTCTTCCCTTTTAATATTTCCAATTAGCAAAACTAATAAAATTGTCTTTTTGACTCAATTGGAAGTTTTTAAATTCACTGTCACCTCACAAGAACCCCGCTCCGCAGTAACCTGGCGTTGTAGCACACTGGGATGGCATTCGGCCATACCCAGTGGAGCCCGATGATGAAGCATGTCACCAACCAGATTGGCGAGTGAGGGCTTTACACAAAACCTATACAATTTATGTAGGTTTACCTTTCTCTCAACAACATACATGATTGTTTAGAGTCAGCAGACCCGTGCTCCTTTGACCCAAAGAGGCCCTGTTTAAATTACACGGACTTTGTTGTTTTTGAGATTAATCCCTTGAGGGGAGTAGTCGTGTTGTGTTCCCTTCCTCTCTCGTTGTTTTGGTGTACAATTAGAACATGGTCACATTGCAGGCCAAAAGTTGTTTAGGATTTCTACATATCCATGTTCCCACAGTGTGTTAGCATTTGGGTTAGTCCTTGGTTGTTGCCGAAGGCAACTTACCGGTTTCAAGTCATCCCGACCACCGTGGTGCCATGTATGTGTACTTCCTGATACCACATTTCTTCTTAACATTGGCTTCTTGGCATTAGGTGGCCAGCTCATACTATGACTGTGTAAATGTAGTTTTGTGTGCACCTCCTTGTGTGACTTCTGATATTCATGCACATGTGTGTTCTGTTCCACAGTTGGGACATTCACACATTCCAAATATGTCAATTGTGTAAAGTTTTGTGCTTCCCAATGGATCAGATAGTATTAAATTTGCTTTTCTACAGTACTCACAGGTCTATGAGTGTGGGGACCCCTTCAGCATTGGCGTCTGTTATTTGGCATTGGGTGCACCAATACTATTTCGTTCACAGTGACCAGGAGGTGGCATGCCGTCATGGTCTGCTTGTGCTCCACTGTTCACAGACACTAGCTTCTCTATATAATTGGATATCCAGTTATTTGCTGTGGTGTCCTGATGTTCATTGTTTCAGGGGGCATGTTGCGTGAACCAACTGGGGAGTGCAGGGCTTACATATGTGCTGGGTATTCTAGATGTTCCTCATGATGCTTTTCATGATATGCACTGTGACCTATTTAGTTTTGACTCATGTGTCAGATGTACACAGGTGACTATTTCCTGTCTCTTCACCTTGCCCACAGCATCATCGGGGGACACCGAGGGAGACACCTGCACGGACGTGGAGGAGGGATCCAGCACCAGTGCCACCACTCCTGGCGAGTCGGCAGCATCAAGTAGCACGGAGGGCGAGGGGAGTGCGGCAGAGGACCTGGGTAGTACCACCACCGACTACGACCCAGACGGGTCCGAGGCTGAACTCCCTGAGGGGGCGGAGGCGGCTCCAACAGCTGGCAGCAGCACTACAACTGTCACCGCCCACTCCATTCCCATCACCGCCCTCCCACTTGCTCGGGTCTCTTCTGTCCGTGTAGGGCAACAACGTGTCACCTTCGTCCCAGGCACCGCACCCCCTGCCCCTGTCTCCCATGCTGCCCTCACTGCCGAGTCTGTGGACATTCAGCGGCAGTTGCAGGTTGGGCAGACATCGATCCTGACTGTCCTCCATGGCCACACCAGACTGCTGACACAGATGTTGTCGTACATGGAGGGCATGTCATCAGCGATGTCTGACCGACGGATGTTGCTGAGGTCCATGGACTCGTCACTGACGGCAGCAGTGAGTCTCCTGCAGCGCTTCGTCCCCCCACCTACCCCTGCGCCATCCACACTTCCCACTTCCATTCCTGTCCCAAGCACACACACACCTTCCCAGGCAGGCCCCACACCAGACACAGGCAGCACACCAACAGGGAAGGGCAAGCGCACACCTCCTGTCACGCACACTCAGGGGGAAGAAGGCACACCCACTGGGTCTAGGGCACACAGGCAGACACGCAGACACAGTAGGAGTCCGCATGCCTCACTCCCCAGTCCCTCCGATGTCACTCCCCTCGGCTCCCCTGCCCCACAGTCTGAGAAGGAGACCTACTTGTCTGTGCTGGGCCTCAGCCCCACAGTTTCACCTGCGCGCAAACAGGCAAGGCACTCCACGGGTAGGGGAGTAGAGTCCCCCCCTGTCCACCACCTCCCCCAGTAGCGCTGCGACCCATCCCTCCGACACCCCCCCCTCCTTGGGGCCTGTGGTTCCTTCGGGTGCAGGGGAGACGCTGCAAGATCTTGCGGACGTGTGCAGCGCAGTACTGACCTCCACCTTTGGCGCTGCCCCACCCCCTGTGGTGGAGTCGTCCATCCCTGCACCCCCAACACCTGCCCTACCCCCTCCTGTCCCTGCGGTGCCTAGTCCTTCCCCACATGATGCCCCCACCCCAGTCGATCAACCAGAAGTATCTAATGTGCAGGCAAGCTAGGGGAGACGCATGGCCATGTGTCCCCCCCCAGGACTTTGTGTCTGGACTGGCCTATGGCCTTTGTAAATAGTGTCCTTTTCTACTTTTTGTTTTCATGTTGAATAAAGCATTTAGTTTTTCCTTTGCACACAATTGCTTTTCAGGTATTGATGTTGGTGCTGATGCTCCATGAGTTGGGGTGGTGATCATGTGTTGGGTATCTGGGAAATGTAGTAGTCTGCTGCTCATGGGGTGGATCCTGGTATCAAGGTCTCTGCAATGATTCTTTGGTCTTGTATGCTCTTTGTGTTTTGAGACATTGTCCCAAGGAGTGTTCCTTCCTCTGTGGCACCTGACATCTTCCCTGCAGGGAGTTGCACCATTGTTGTGCTGACCTGTGTCTACATTCCCTTGGTGGCTGATGGATCCCTTCAACTATGTCCATGCCTGCTCAGCAATGTGTCCGGCTGCATCCTTGGTAGTCACTGTACTTGTGTATGGAGTATGTTGCCATGTCTCCATGGGGAAATGGTCCCTTTTCCGCACTATGCATGTGTGTACTCCCAGCCTAGCACACATATGGTACTTGTTCTGCAGGGTATTTGGTCACCTGACTGACAATTGTGGGCATTGTATCTGTGGGAAGTCCACCCTATTCCTTCCATGGGAGACAACAACTTGGTGGCTGTGCCAGCACCTGTACATTCCTATCAGTCCTGGAATGTGCGTGACAGTGTGTGTTCCCTTTGGCTCTCCTAGTTTAGTGGGTTTCACATGACTATACAGTCTTGTGACATGATCTCAGTGTGTGTATTGTGCAGCCTCCGCAAGGGGTGGGTATGCATGTGTCATTTGTCATCGCACCCACATGTGGTGTGTCATGCAGTGGGGGAATGACATCCATCCTCATGGGAGTGGGACACTGCTGTCAGTGATGTGTTGATATGGCACTCTCAACATAGTCGCACATTGGGGATGTGTTCATGGACCCATGGAGTTGTGGTCATCTGAGGATGATGCACCCACCCCTCATGTGTAAGGCACTGCTGGGAGTCCTCTGCACCCACCCCTCATATGTCTGAGCACTGCTGGGAGGCCTCTGCACCCACCCCTCATATGTCTGGGCACTGCTGGGAGTACTCTGCACCCACCCCTCATATGTCTGGGCACTGCTGGGAGTGATATGCACCCACCCCTCATATGTCTGGGCACTGCTGGGAGTGATATACACCCTCCCCCATGTCTCTGTCCACTGCTGGGAGTCCTCTGCAGCCACCCACCCACCCGCCCGCCCCCTTGGTGCAGTACACTGCTGCCCTGTGCATACACACACACCAATATACTGCTTATATGCTGCAACAGGCCCTATGCCAACATTCGTGGCGTGTGTACGCCTTGTATCCATTCTGTACTGGTGCCGTAGGGGTACAGGTGGGATGGACCCTAACCCCGCATTCATAGGGTGTACGGGCCGTACCCACGCTGTGAGGGCGTGGGTACGGCGCGTACCCCTCCATCACCACTACAATGGTGGTACGGGCCGTACCCACGCTCTGGGGGACGTGGGTACGGGCCGTACCACCATTGGGGTGGTGATGGAGGTGTACGCGCCGTACCCACGCTGTGAGGGCGTGGGTACGGCGCGTACCCCTCCATCACCACAACAATGGTGGTACGGGCCGTACCCACGCCCCCACAGCATGGATACGGCGCGTACACCTCCATCACCACTACAATGGTGGTACGGCCCATACCCACGCCACCCAGAGCGTGGGTACGGCCCGTACCACCATTGTAGTGGTGATGGGTATGCGTCCACGTCCACTTCCGTTGTGGCGGTACGTGGGATTGGTGGACACGCCCCCCGAAGTGACCAGACCGATTATGTGCAGGATATATATGTTTTAACTTGGGTGGGGGTTATGTTTCCTGCCCCTCACCCCTCCCCCACCCCTTTGCCCCTGGGTGTTGTTCTGACCTTCTGCGGCGTCTGCGGCGGTTTCTGTGCACCAGGTCGTAGGCTAGGAGGGCCGGGATGACACATAGGATGGGGTCCATGGCTGTCCATCGCGTACTGGTGCTCCTTCTTCGCATTGTCCTCAATTTCCCGGCAGTTTTTGGCTGCCGTAAAAAATGGTCCGTGCGGAGTGACGTAGGCACGAATCGTACTTGCTGGTCCATAAAACGCTGCCTGACTCCGTCCGGACGTCACGTACGCAATGTCCCGTATCGGAATTGTGGGTATTTTTTTGCCGGTCGGTTTTTTGTACGACTCATACGGAAATGGTATTTCTGTACGAATCGTACTTGAGGGTTTGTAAGGTGGTTTTCCCGGGTACGAGTCGGACGGAGAATATGCTCCGTACGACCATTCGTACCCGGGTTTTACAGGATCGGAATCGGCACCTAAGGGTTACATTAAGGAGAAATCCCAGGAAGACAGATGAGGAGGTAACATATGCCTATGCTCTCCGACAAAAGAGATGTGGAAAAATTCCTTGGAATACCTTGTTTCTTAAAATACAGGTATAAATTGTTTATTTGGAAGTGCCTAGAAACCCACATCAACTACATTTAAAAAAAACAATTGTTTCAGTAATCTGAATAATCTAATATAGCTAATATATATTAAAGCATGATATCTACTGACATGCTTATGTTAACAATTTACTCCCATTTACAGGTCTAGTAACTCTGTGTGTTGCATTGTGGGAGATATCGTTAATTCTCTTTGCCATGTGTGTTAAAGTATCTGGGAATGTGCTGTCAGGGACTGGAGTGCGTGGGATACAGAGTCAGAGTGTGTATGACATTTGACTTTATTAATTTTGATAAAATGTAGGAAAACCTTTAAATACTGGGGTCATATACAGGACATGCTATACATTATGTATGCCTAAACCTAGGCTAAGCATATGAATACCATATCTGGCATGTTAGTATGTTTTCTGCCCATGATATTACGGGCAAGATTTAAAAACTTAACATAGCCGTGATTGGGCTGTGCAAATATCTACTTGGGGTACATGGTTGTAACATACGATTGTGGAGTTTGTGGCATGTGGGTAAAGTGGGATCAAAGACAGACTGAGAATGGTTGTATGATTTATTTTTTAACAATCAATTTAGAGATGTTACTGGTATACATACAATTTTTTTTATTATAAACAATTTAGTAACTGTTTAGTAATAAAGTGTAACCACTGTATGTTTGTGTGAGTATGTACATTTTAATACATTTGCATTCATGTACTCATACGAAGTGTGGGGGTTGTTAAATTGTGTTACGACAGAATGTTATATGGGTAAGTAATATTAGGTATGTGGTCGGACAGGGAGACAGGGTACATTAATGTTAGATTTGATTTGGTACACGTCAGGTTAATGCTACCGATAGTCAACATAATGCATTTAAAATAGATACCTCCTATTTTGATCTGCATTGTGCTACTATTTATTTGCCACTGCTAGATAGTGTCTCATGGCTTGTAGTAGCAGGGACAGGTTGACTATGTGTTTTTGGTGGTTGTGGGAAGGGTTTGGCTACTTGTCCCCATTTTCATTCAACCGCTATGTTTCCATCAATGGAAATTATACCATAAACATGGCAGATAAAGTATTGACATTTTGTTGCTCCCTCTGTTGTATTTAGGGTATACTGCCATCGACAGAGTACGAAAAAATTCAGCAGAGGTGGCGGGTGACTAAAGGGTTTTCCATCTGTCACATCGCTATATCTGTCTAAATAGGACAGACAGACCTCCATGGCGCAAGATGGGCAAACAGACAGTTTTAAAAGGCCTGTCCACCTCTGTCAAACTCTAAATCAGGCCCTTAAAGATTTCAGTGGTAATATTAGGAGCAATTTAGGATGTATTGATACTAAAGTCTCATGGCTGCATCCCCCCGCCCCCCCCCCGCGCCCCCAACAGTTGCATCTCCTAAACCCATAAAGCCGACCTGATATTCCACACACCAACCAGCAAAAGAACACGTTAAACAGAAGACCATGCACCGACCCAACATAGCCCATACAGACAAGTAGATAAGCTTCTCAACATTTCTATTAACCCCATTTAACACACTCATATAGAAACACGCTGGGCAATAGAGAAGCCAAATAATCCAGGCAGCACCAAACGCTTTGGCAAAGCATCCAACCAAACTCCTAAACCCAAGACATAGCAATTATTAAAACACGCCTACTGAAAACACGGCAAATATACTACTGATTTTACAGTTTATGAAGCCATTCAGACTCTGCCCTACATCGGAATCCTTGAATTTATGGAAACAATAGTGGATGAAAAGGGACTATGCCACCTGCTTGTTCTGCAATCGATCGGTTTTGTTTTCCCTTTTGATGCTTGTCCCTACTATTGGTGCAGCAGGTGTTGTTGAACAGGGCAGGGAGGTACCCATGGAACTAGGGTATTCGTGTATTTTACTTCCCGAACAGCAGTGAAAGTGGCCGTTTTCCTTGTTTGCACTGGTGCCCATTATGTTCTTGCTACGCTACCGTGCCCCACGTGTGAAATGAACCGTGGAACCACGCAGACCCCAATGATGGGGAAGGGCACATCCAGGAACCTACCGCGGCCATTTTGTTATAGAAGCTCTGCCCCGCAGAAGCTCCATCAGTATATCAAAAGGTGCTGGCGGGGCAGAAACCGTCCCATCTCAATGGGGAAAAAAACCTGTGTACAGAAAACTTCCGGTCTCTCTTTGTGTTTTTGCTTACATTATCCTTTGAAAAGAACAAAGCTTTTCCTGCAGTAAACACAGCAACATTCCCTCTGTGTGGTGGTGGTGGGGGATTCGCCCACCTGCTCCCTGAAAACTTTAATTTCTACTTTTTCACGCCTTACTTTTCAAGACCTCCTCCTGGGTCGCTTCTGTTTTAAAACGTCCATATATGCAGGTTGAGTGCTGAGGACGGTTCTTTGTCACTTTCTTTGTCTATGCGTCGCCCGAGGTGTTTGGCCGTTTATTTGATTTAATCTGGAAGATGGTTGCAAGTATACCCTTATAATAAGAGTACCCCTGCGGGGCGTCCGTGAGAGGCAGAGGAGAGTCCTAGTGGCCCTGCTAGGAGAGACGTGTGGTACCGTCTTGGGCTGTCTTTTCAGCCCCTGGCTGCCTGCTGGGTATGCAGATTACTGAAGTACCAAAACATCCCGTGCCATCAGTCCCGATCACGTGCGACCCAAGCCTCCCCGTCTGTGTTTGTAAATGCAGATGGCGGCTTCGGCCCGAGTCCCCTTGAACTCTGGGGAGTCGATTGCCTTAAAGCTGCCTTTTACACGAAGTAATTGGAGCAAATCGTCAAAGAAAAGAGCAGCAATTTAACAAAAATACAGACATTCCCGCCTTTGGAAGGTGAAGATCTGCGGTTGAGAAGGTGAGGGGGGCAAGTCATTAGAGGCGAAGGGAGAAATTAAAGTGATTAATATTAAAATAGCTTGGACAAAGGGAGACGGCACCAGTAAATATGAATCGTTGGCATATATGCCTGGTTCAGCAGTTAAAAACACCAGTGCATTCATTCTGCAACTACATCACGCAAAAAAGGAATTAACATTCACGTGCCCCGTGAATGACGCTTCCAAACATTCCCGCCACCCCATTTTTTTCGCCAACTAATCGCCATTGGTTTCTACTAGATGTAAGTAACTGTCTGCATATAACATTGGGGGCATCTAGTAATTTACTGTAGCGAAAATTAGAATTGATTCAGGTAACATTTTGGATTTTTTATTAGTGACTAACAGCGTAACTTCTTAAATTCTATTTACCAGTAGTTTCATCGTAAAAATTCCACATGTACCATAACAAAAACACGTGAAACGGGTGCAGTGAAAACAATCTAGCGAGCTGGAACTGTAGCCAAGACCAACTCGGTTTCATACAATGTCGCACATAAGCGCACAAGCAGTCTAGGGAATTTTGAACCCGTACGATGCAGGAGGTGGAAGGCGATTTACAGAGCCGTTGTCGCAATCTGCCCCTGCGATGTACGACCCTGGAATGACATATTTACAGACTGTAGCTCAGGCGCATCACGACAAAGCACTGTCTTGTGTGTATGAGAGCAAAATAACCGTTAAAATGACGAAATGATGAAGTGTGTGATACGTTCGGCCAGTAACCAGTAATAAAAGCTACTGTTATTCTTATCACACACAGAAATGTTATTCTCAATAAATGCCGCGAAATTGCTACAATTAGTGTAATATTGGGTTCCAGCCCTTGGAATAATCTTGAGGGGGACAAAGTTGCTCTTGGTGCGAGAGATGCCGGTTTTAAAGTGTCACGAAATCACGCAGCCGTCACCAAACTCGGCGCCGCGGTTGAATGTCCGAGTCAGAAGGGCGTGTGGCCCGAGGTTGATGCAGTGTCCTGCACCCGACAACTTCCGGCTAGAAGTCAGGCCGGTCTCACCAGGACAGGGTCACTCACGTTCGTACATGCACCACTGAGAGAGTATAAAGGCTCTCTGTGGAGGGCACTGCTCTTCACCGGATAAATATACTTATTTTTTGAAATATGCTCTCCTTGTAGCGCCGAGTGGTGGTCCTGCTGGGCCCTGCAATTGTATTTCCTCATTGCACCATCTGAACCCCGCAGATGTGTTTTCTACGTATAAATGCAGGATGACAGAAACTAGAAACGAAATAAACCGCGCTATGTCGGGGAGCGGGGGTCCTTACACCTATTGACGATACCAGTCTCCCCCTGATAATTCCAATCTGGCAGCTGAAACACTGTACGCGTTCAAGAAAAAAGACGGACACTGTTTTTTCTATGCAATAATCCCTTCTTGGGCAGCACCCGATTCCATATATGATTCAAAGTATATCTGTATAGCGCAGATACTGGATGTGCGGGCGCACGTTGTATTTCTCTAAATTATGCGACTCCTTCCTTTCACCAATTAGAAAGGGTCTCCACTGGATGCGGTGGACAGAAAATTGCTCTTCGGAAATGAGGTAATTTCCAGTAGATCCCTTCACATCTTGAGCGGTTATGACGTCGAGTCATGTTCAATGGCTGCTTGCAGGTGGTGCTTAAAGTGTATTAGAACTTTTTTTGTTACCACCATTTTTTTCGGCAAGGAATGAGTACGAAATTAACAAACTGTGACCAACATGTCAGAAGTTTGAATCCCACCGAGGCTAATTCGCACTTCATCCGTCAGAGTCGATAAACCGAGCGCCTTAGCTTTGGTGGTAGTTGCACCTGTTTGCAGCGCTTAAACGGCAAACCAGATATTAGGCGCTTGTGTTTATTATTGTTTTTCCACTGCAGACAAACAGCCTATTGTGGGAGACGCTTCTAAATGCTCGTGACCTTAATGCAGGCCCTTGTAATCCGGGCAGCAAACCCCCGCCCCAAAGATGCGAGAAACGTTCGGCCTTGGGCCCCCCTGCGGATGCCCCCCATCAGCCTCCGCCCTCAATCCCCGGGTCCTCTTCCTGTGCTGTGGTCTGTAATTAAAGCCCATGGCGTTGCGCTCTACTCTCAAAGGCCCGGCGCAGGGGGTCTGTTATTGTTATCCTTTCCCAGGCCCCCCACCCCCAGGACTCTGACACCCCGCGCTCAGGGGCCATTTCCTCGAGCCCTTCATATGCAGATGTTCGCACCTCGAGGGGCCGCGGGTGGGGTCCTTCCAGGCCGGACCTTTTCCATGGCCAAGACCACCTGCCAGGGAGCTAGCATTGACCGGGCGGTTCAGCAGGGCGGGGGCCGGGGTTTCAGCCGTGCCCGTGCTGGTTTTACCTCGTCTCCTCTCTTCCTTCTGTACAGGGGGGTAAGCGACTCCCTCCCCCTCTAGCCATTCACTAAATATTCTGAGTTCCGGGTGCGCTGTTAGGAGACCTGCTCAAAAAGCTACAGGAATCACTACCACGTGCACTTGTGCACAGTGCGCTTAGGTACGCCCATCATAAACTGTACAGCGCTTAGAAGCAAACCAGGACGGACAGCAGTCCGCAGAGTTCAGTTCTGTACCCTGCAGGAATAACGATCAGGGTCACCGTGTGGGGCGGCTCAGTCCATAGTGCAATTTGTCATCTGTGCCACTATGCACCACTTAGGAGACAAGGTGGTTGGCGAAGATGAGTGTGGACAACGAATAAACCCGCAGCTGTGCAGGATAGCGCCCAGGACCGTTGTGTGCACAGGCTCTGATCAACATGTCCCCGAGTACTCGTCTGCAGTACAGTGCTTAGAAGCAGGACTGTGAGGAGCTTCTGCAAGCCTTATAGAGTATAAGAATGTCCAAGAAACGTAATTTCTTCTCTTTTAAATGATCCCCTTTTTTATTCAATATTCCTCTTTGCACCACAATTTTTTTGTTTACTTCATAAATCACATACAATTCGTTTTAGTTGCTTGAAATAAATAATGTAATCGCCAGTTCATGAAAAGGCGCCTATAGACATAAAGCGCGCTATGTAACTACCATTCGATAAAACTAAAAAAGAGGATTTAAAAAATGACGAAGATGCTCTATGTTCGAGGCTCATAGTCTCCTGGTTTTTATTTTGTTATCGTCACTCAGCTTTTTCACTCAGTTTGAACGGCTGAAGTGTCACGATCAAGTGTTGTAGGCAGATTATTATTTGGAATAGAAATTTGGCTCATTATTTGTGATCATTATTTGCTTACCCGAGACGTTCGTTATTGGGCTTTTAGCTTCCTCTGGTGTTATTATATAGTACAAGGTACTGTTCTATGAAACTTAGAAGCAAGACATGCATAGGCCTCTGTCTAGGAATTCAACCCTGCGCCCTGCAGACTGGGGCTCAGCGTTACTTCCGGCACCCTCACTTACGTCATCGTCGCCTGCTGACAGCACCTGATGGCGCTGCTTCAGGTGGGCCACGAGCACGTGTAGAGCACTGTTTACATCTTGTGTCCATACTTCCACTGAGCCGTTTCTTCATGTAAAACAACAAAACGCGAACTAATTACGCAATTCGGGGAGAGACAGGCCAGCTAGGATAAAACATAATAGTGTGAGCAGAGAAAAATGGTATACGAAAACAACAACCTACTATACATAGAGCAAAAAACCCAATTGGCGGATATGCCCTGACAACTGTTGATGAAGGGTCGCGGTTATTCGAATTCTACAGTTGAAAGCTTTTTCCTAAAATAGGGCAGCTGTGGGTGTCCTGCGAGGTCTACATGCATGTCTATCCAGGGCCTGCTAGCAATAGTATGGAGCGATTTACCACACACATATGATGCAATAGTGCATGCTTGCCGGTGCACTCGCGTGAGGCCGCATATGTGTCCATTCCAGGCCGTGCATGTGCTTTTCTAAACTTGACATCTAAGCTAGTGCTGTGCGATTTTTCGTTTAACAGGCGTTTTACGGAACATATGGTGTGCCTTTTATGGTACTCCCTGCGGCTTCGTCTGCCCACTGGCTCTCTATAGTTTACCTGAATAGCAGCACACCACTTTTCTTCACATAGGAGCATGCACCCGTAGTTGACATGCACGAAAGACGTGGCCTTAGCCTGTAAGATTTCCAGCAACCCAGGTTTTTGCTGTGAGTGGGTCTGAACACGCTGAAGACGGGTGCTGTGACATGGTTTTCCAGTCCCCGTCCCTCCAACGCCCGCTTCAACGGTGTCTTAATAGCAGAATTATATATTACGGTCTTTACGGACGATAATGATTCGTCACGTCTTTCATTTCTTCGCAATAATTCTCCTGATACATCTAGCTGAGCGCTGACACCTGCTGTGCCTCTGTGTATACACAGCCCAGACAAGCCATGTGCCTTCCTATGGAGCACAGCTTATCTCTCATCTGCACATTCCTGTGTACTGCCCATGCGAGGATGTAAGACCTCTTCATCATCCCTCTCAAGCTGCTCCAGTGTGCCTCCTAGTGCTGTAGGCAACCTTGAGCGACATCTTATTGTCTCCAAACTCGTAACACTCCAGCTCGACAGACTAAAGTACCTACTGCAGATCACAGGTGGAATGAAGTCTGCAAAACCGACGTAGGGTCTCAATCTCCCAATGCTTTACATTTAGTATCCCGGCTCTGGGTCATTGCAAACCCCAGCATTTACAGTGCATGAAGCCACAAAGACAGTAGTCATATACAAACAAGACTATTTGTGTAGCTATCCGTCTGTCTATCACGTATCTGCTTCTTTGCTGTATGGTGCACCGTACACATTTTCAAAATAAAAAG
This sequence comes from Triturus cristatus, assembly GCF_964204655.1. Lineage (NCBI taxonomy): Eukaryota > Metazoa > Chordata > Amphibia > Caudata > Salamandridae > Triturus > Triturus cristatus. Next base: position 862,219,799 of record NC_140581.1, read on the forward strand.
TGTCCACGCAGCCCTTCACAGTTCAGGACCCCCCTGACTCCTGGCAACCTCACCCCGCCCCCGCCAGCACAGACAGCCTTGTGATTTGTCAGAGCGCACACACACACCTCGCCCCACCCAGCAGGAGCAGCTCTTTCGCCCCTCCCCTGTGAGAAATCATAAATAAGTACTCCCGATACAGTCTTCAGGAACATTACACTAGTCTTCATCCAGCACAATAGGTGCCTGGAAAAACAGCCTTACGCCGCGCGGACCCGTCCACTAGCCTAAGTATACACTCCCTACTAGCAGTAGCATCCCCTGCTACCAGATCCAAGAGTCGACAGCATCAGTTCCCAACTGGCATCCCTTGCTGCCAACGCCAGCCATGAGCCTGCGCGCAGAGTCCAACTCCGCTGACAGGAGGCAGCAGGGCGCTGACCCCGAGGAAGAGGAGGAGATCGACATCCTAGGCGGCTCCGAGGCGGACGAACCTCCTCGACACCCTTACTTCCCGAGCGGCCCCGGCGGGCCGGAGACTGAGAGCGAGAGCTCGGAGGAGAGCGAGTGCAGCTTCAGCAGCGAGGCGGCGCAGCGCCCCCTGGCGGCCGGCCGCGCCTCCGTCAAGCCGCCCTTCTCTTACATCGCGCTGATCACCATGGCCATCCTGCAGAGCCCGCGCCGCCGCCTCACCCTGGGCGCCATCTGCGACTTCATCCGCCGCCGCTTCCCCTACTACCGCGAGCGCTTCCCGGCCTGGCAGAACTCTATCCGACACAACCTCTCGCTCAATGACTGCTTCGTCAAGATCCCGCGAGAGCCGCGCGACCCGGGCAAAGGTAACTACTGGGCGCTGGACCCCGCCTCGGAGGGCATGTTCGACAACGGCAGCTTCCTGCGGCGCCGCAAGCGCTTCAAGCGCCGCCCGCGGCCCGGCCTGCTGCTCTGCCCGCCTCTGCTGCAGTACTACCCGCCCGCCTTCTACGGGCCTCCAGCCTTGCTGCCGCCCGCCTTCCCGGAGCTGCCTGCAGCCAAGGGGCCGGTCCAGCAGGGGGCGCTGGGGAGCAGTGCGCAGCCGCGTAGACCCTTCACCATTGACAGCATCATAGGCAAGGCCCGGCCGGCGGATGCGGTTCTCCCTCCGTCCTGGGACTACTACCACCACCTGCTGCAGGGCTGCGCCCCTGGACTGGACCCTGCCGCTTTCGGCGGACAGTGGTGCCCTGTAAAAGGGACAGTGACTTCGGCGCTGCTGGGGTACCCCATGCTTCCCGCGGGTGGGATGCACTGATGAGGAGCACAGACCTGTGACGTAAAGTGCTCATGTGGCGCATCGAACTAAACCACTGTTCGGATGAAGTAAAGGGTTTCAGAACTGAAACCAACCACTGGCCAAAGGAAGAGGTGTCGGGGCTTAAAAACAGAGACCTAATAAGCTGAACCTGACTAGTAGCCAAAGGCATTGAACTGAGAGCTGCACTGGATGGACCATGGCTGCTCCGCCGAAGGTGGTCTGCCGCCAGTGGACTTTTCCAATATGTTTCCATGGAGGCGGCGAAGCCCCATTAATGTGTTTTGTGATACATGTATGTTGTCGTTGTGAGGGCCGAATGCAATTCAGGGCATAACCTCAGGGTGCTGAGACCCAGGATATAAAAAACTTGAGGTCCCCTGGGTGTGAAACGAGGTAGCAGGGTCACTTGAAACGCTTCCCTCCCCTCAAACAGAAGCACCTGCATTGTCCGAGGCAGTTTTGCCCTCGACGTGTTTTGTTTTTGTATGTGTGTTGCCTATTATGTTTTTTTTATTCGTTTCAGAGGCATAATATAAACAGAGAGAGTATCAATTATCAAACTATTTATTTGGACCCTGTGGGTTCCTAACTTGTTTGTTACTGTGTTAAAATACAAATTGTCCTCATAAACCTGTTTCAAACTACGATTCGTGTCTTGTGTTTTATTTCTTCCATGTTGCATGTGTTCGTCGCTACTGAAAGGCAGAGGTGTGACAGAGCCCTCGCTTGTGTCATTGTTTAGAGTGTGTAATTGCACCTTCTTCGTTTTCAATCTTCAGACATCTCATTTCAGCGCCCTATACGAGGGACACCTAGTCTTAATAGAAACTTGGCGCGTATTCTATTTTTGGCAACTGAGTGAGTTTCACTGCGGGGCGTGAAACGCTGATATTTTTAAGACCTGGCACGGTTTACTTTAAACATCAGGGTGTCATTCGACAGAGGGACTTCCATGTAATCAGAAATTCCCGAAGTCTAGATAGTTCATTTTTGTGATTTGGTTGATTTCGTCGACCTTTTAGAACTCGCACGAAACAGTCGTCTTCTGTGCTAATAACACCTGTTTGCTCACAGGTGGCCTCGTACAGTAATTGTAACATTGTATTTATCGGCGTTGCCTACCAGCAGCACTCCCACTAACCAGCATGTGCACTTCTCATTCAAGCCTTGTGCTTTTTGAATGCATTGTAATGAGGACATGGAGGGTAGGGCTACGGCTCACACGAAGTGTAAGGCACCATCAATCCCTCAGACTCTGTCTATAATCAGCTATCCTGTCTCCCTAAAAGTACATACCTGGCCCGACACAGCGAAACGACCTTACAACATAACCAGGTTGGCGTGGGTAGAAAAAACACCATTAATGCACTTCGTAGGGAAGGGTTTGTGGAGGTGACAACAAAAAATGCCTTGGTGCATTATTGCAAGAAAACAAAGGCCTGCAGGGGTTGAGAACAAGAGTTCGCAGGTTGCACTTGCCGCAAGGTATTTAATTTACACCCACGCCCTCCCCAGACCACCAGTTTGCAGAACTCTTAAAGTTTCATGAATCACCCGGGGTCACAGGATCTGTGCGGCCGCGGCGTTTTAGGTATAATTGTGGGGTTGCCGCATATGCAACACAATCCATAATTTTCTGCATAATCTTCAGAATTTACCGGAAAAATGTTTCTAACTCAAACTGATCAAAAGTTACTAACATTGCAAGGACTCGTGTTGCAATGCAAGGGAAGGTTCTTGGCAAAGGTTGATGGGTCACCTTTCAGTTGCTCATTGTTTTATGTGGGTGTTACATCGGTATTAATGGGGTGAAACATTTACGCAGAGGCTGCTATCATGTAAAATTAAGTAATACTGTCACAAAATGTGGCGCATCACGCCGCATAATTTGTCTTTTCTTGCCGCGTAATTTAGTTCACCCTGACGCATAATTTGATCCTTCCACAAGTCGCATAATTCCAGTGGCACGGATCATACCCAAAACTAATTTTCTGCTTTGTGGGCAATGTCATATCGAACACGCACAACACTTGAGGTATTCGTACACTTCAGGACCATAAATGAACGCGCGCCCGACTGTAATAAAAATGTGGGCGCTATAATGAGAACTTTAACGATCTCAGGATGAAACACTGATCCGATTTACCCGAGTCCCGCCGGCTGTGCGGAGGGTGTACACTGGCCGTGCACCGCCGGGGTCCAAACCCGTGGGATACATTTAAGACTTCAGTGCCATAGAGCACAACGGAATATCCGTCCGTCAACAGACCTACATTATTTTAATGATGACAATTGCTTGGTTCTGCCTTCCTAAAGGCTTTAAATAGCAGGCGCGACTATTACCAGGTTTAATTATATCCGTGGGAACTGTGGAAAGGTACCTGCAGGTTTAATTGGCGCGCAAACCGTTTGTAGATTCGAACCGCAACAATAAAGTGGCACTAGGCGATTTTGGGTCGTGAAACTAGGTTTACATCCTCTTCGGGCCAGCATCGGTTACCTAACCCTCTTCTAGGGGTAGACTCGGAGGAAGGATTCTTACAGTGCTCGCAAAAGGATGTGTCTGCCCACGTTGTCTTAAATAATAATACATTTTGTTACACGTTTTTTGCTATATGCCCACAATTCACGGAGCTCGGTTAATTAATTCCCCTGGCGTTTTTAGGACAAATTACAACAGAATGCACAAAGGCTTCATCAAAATGTATAAAATGCCACCGGGGTGGACGTAAGCCATGCATGCACAAAGACACTTCTCTTTAGTTGGCCCTTTTCGTGTTATATTGAAGACATTTGAACATTTCTTCGTATTTTCTGTTGGGTTTTGTCTTCGGTATTAGTTGCATCCCTCCAGGTAACTGAATATGTGAACATTAGCAATGTTCTTCATAATAAAATGCAGTCAAATATCCAACAATCCTCTATATAGCGTTTGTCGGAAGTTCCAGAAAAACAAAAATGTGTAAAAGAGCGGAGACTGGTCTGCAAGGAGGAATTAAATATCTTAAAAGTAATCATTTACGTGAGTGACACGGCCATTTCGTTTTATACATGGCGTTCGTGTGTCTTCATTGCATTGAATATAATGTTGGATATTTAATTTTTTATTACCACATTTAATTACCTCAAGCTGTATCAAAAAGAACACGCTTCCAAAAGCCCATCCTGGGAACAAGCCCCCGGGTAATCTTGGGAACCTTAGGAGGAGGCCATGGCTTGGGGTACAGAGGCAGATGTTCCGTACCTGCCTCCCGGAGATCTCCAGCAGAGGAATACCCTGGATTGTTGCCCCAATGCAAGAAAGGAAAGTGGTCCCCAGGTCGGTATTAAAATACAGAGGTATTTGGCACCGGCTGCCCATTCCACCTGGCGTTCACTTATTTTCCATCCATCTCTCCTCTCTTTCACACTCCCCCAAGAGAGGGGGGCTCTTTTTTCTGTTTCTCACTTGGATTTATTTCCTTTTCTCGTTTCCCTCCAGGAACCCCTATTTCTGGCTAATTTCGTTTCCTCTCATTATATAATTTCTCTTTCTTGCTTACCTCCATCTCACTTTCTGTCGCTTCTTCTTCTCCTATTTGCCTATCATCCTCTCATTTTCTTTCACTCCTTTCCTCAATCCTCTCTCCTCTCAGTTTCTCACTTAGCACCTCCGCCCCTCGAGAGTAAACACGGAAGCAGACCCCAAACATGCACTGTGTCTAAATAATTCTTCCAGGCAGCCTTTAAAATAACTGCAGCAGCCGGCTGACCGGTACCACTGCACAGGATGCCTCGATGGTAGCGTCTACCCTACTAGTGAGCAGAGCCGACCCTCTCTCTAGGCACGTGCAGCACCGAGAGCCATTAGGTGCCGGCCCCTGCAGTGCACGTCGGACACACCGTCACGTGTGCAGAGAAGGCACGGCTGGGGCCGGTGGACTGTTCTATCTCCTAGGGGCCACGGCTCGCGCCACCGGCCTTTTCTGACCCTTGACACGGGCACTTGTGCTCCTGAGACAGCGCTGCTTCAGCAACAATGACGACGAGCTGAGCACCGAAGTGGACCTTTCCGTGTGGACTGGCCCGGATTTGTCTCTGCCAGAGGGCCAGATCAACACATACCAATGTACCGGGTGAAAAAAGCCACATTTAAGTCTCCATAGATGCATTAATCACAACTATAACATTACAAGTAAAACTAAAAAACCTCACCGGTACTAATAAAGAGAAGAATCCTGACACTCAACCCCATAAACCCTAAGCACCCGGGCACCCCCCCCAAATACATTACAGCATAAAACATCAGCGACCCAAAAACATCGTCACTTGTCTCAGCCCCCCCCCCCCCCCGAACTCCCTTTATTCACTTTGAATATGACCCCATTCTTTTCATACCCCTGCCCCAGAAGACGTTTCCAGCAACCCCAGGTTTGTAACTAGGAGGCGAAGCAAACCACACATGAAGAAGCATGCTGGGTAATAAGGGTAGGTCACTGAGCTGTTTAATTGGCACTCCATTGTAGGCTTGCATGGAATGCCACTGACCAGGGGTTCGGCATCTCTGCTACTCGATCTCTAGTTCCCCATACAAAAAATATCGGTCTATAGGTCCCCTCCTTAAAGAAAAATCTCATATTTTGAGTAACAAGATTCCCAATATATTGCTCTACGTGTTCCTGGCATTTTGGCGACGGGCCAGTCTCTCACCCAGTCTCTTTCTCTGATTCAACCATGCTAATATTCTCTTAGCACCCCACCCCCCCTTCTCCCCAAGAGTCATACCCCCAGCACACTTTCCATAGAATGCAACACCTGCTATTTTGTCATGCTGTGACGTGGAATGTGCTTACTGCTACATGCAGGTTACGTGTGAGGCAATATCCTGAAGTTGCATGTCTGTTAATGGCAGTGGAGAACAGAGGGGTGCACAAAAATAATAATAGTAGCATTTGTAAAACGCAGCAGCTACCTCATGCAGAGGTGTCCCGGTGCTTAGCGGTAAATGCAGGTGAGGATCAGGTCCAACAAAGGAGCTAGCCTTGACTAAAAAGCCATGTCGTCTATATCTTCCTGGACTCAAGTTCGGATAATCAAGCGCATATGGGTGGGTAAAGAGTTCCACAGCCTGGCAGTCTTAACTGTGATGGACCTGCCTCCCATTCAGGACTTAGCATTGCGAGGTACACAAAGCAAGTGCTGGGAGTTCGATCTCAGTGTGCATTTTTGTTGATATGGGCATAGCCTGAGATATCCCGGGCCTCTGTCATTCATGGCTCGGAAGGCCAGGGTCAGGGACTTGAACTCTATCCTTTTAGCTACAGGAGCCAGTGAAGTTCTGCTCCCTGCTGACGAGAGGCAACTACCTCGAAACACGTGTCCAGGGATGGCTAACGCAACACATACTGTTCTTTTTACACATCGTGGCATAGGCGTACCCGCCGTCGCCACTACATTTACCACAGTCCTTTGGGGCAACTTGCTGGTGTGACGAGCAGTGTGCGACCAACTTTTGCATAATTTATTACGGCTCCCTTGAGCCAACGGGCTGACGAGCCTAGGATCTGCACCTGCGCGCCATGAGAGGTACTTGACCTGTTTTAATTACATTTTGGCAGTCCACACGGCACCCCTTCACACTGACCTGCTCCCTGCTGACGAGAGGCAACTACCTCGAAACACGTGTCCAGGGATGGCTAACGCAACACATACTGTTCTTTTTACACATCGTGGCATAGGCGTACCCGCCGTCGCCACTACATTTACCACAGTCCTTTGGGGCAACTTGCTGGTGTGACGAGCAGTGTGCGACCAACTTTTGCATAATTTATTACGGCTCCCTTGAGCCAACGGGCTGACGAGCCTTGGATCTGCACCTGCGCGCCATGAGAGGTACTTGACCTGTTTTAATTACATTTTGGCAGTCCACACGGCACCCCTTCACACTGACCTGCTCCCTGCTGACGAGAGGCAACTACCTCGAAACACGTGTCCAGGGATGGCTAACGCAACACATACTGTTCTTTTTACACATCGTGGCATAGGCGTACCCGCCGTCGCCACTACATTTACCACAGTCCTTTGGGGCAACTTGCTGGTGTGACGAGCAGTGTGAGACCAACTTTTGCATAATTTATTACGGCTCCCTTGAGCCAACGGGCTGACGAGCCTTGGATCTGCACCTGCGCGCCATGAGAGGTACTTGACCTGTTTTAATTACATTTTGGCAGTCCACACGGCACCCCTTCACACTGACCTGCTCCCTGCTGACGAGAGGCAACTACCTCGAAACACGTGTCCAGGGATGGCTAACGCAACACATACTGTTCTTTTTACACATCGTGGCATAGGCGTACCCGCCGTCGCCACTACATTTACCACAGTCCTTTGGGGCAACTTGCTGGTGTGACGAGCAGTGTGCGACCAACTTTTGCATAATTTATTACGGCTCCCTTGAGCCAACGGGCTGACGAGCCTTGGATCTGCACCTGCGCGCCATGAGAGGTACTTGACCTGTTTTAATTACATTTTGGCAGTCCACACGGCACCCCTTCACAGTGACCTGCTCCCTGCTGACGAGAGGCAACTACCTCGAAACACGTGTCCAGGGATGGCTAACACAACACATACTGTTCTTTTTACACATCGTGGCATAGGCGTACCCGCCGTCGCCACTACATTTACCACAGTCCTTTGGGGCAACTTGCTGGTGTGACGAGCAGTGTGCGACCAACTTTTGCATAATTTATTACGGCTCCCTTGAGCCAACGGGCTGACGAGCCTTGGATCTGCACCTGCGCGCCATGAGAGGTACTTGACCTGTTTTAATTACATTTTGGCAGTCCACACGGCACCCCTTCACACTGACCTGCTCCCTGCTGACGAGAGGCAACTACCTCGAAACACGTGTCCAGGGATGGCTAACGCAACACATACTGTTCTTTTTACACATCGTGGCATAGGCGTACCCGCCGTCGCCACTACATTTACCACAGTCCTTTGGGGCAACTTGCTGGTGTGACGAGCAGTGTGCGACCAACTTTTGCATAATTTATTACGGCTCCCTTGAGCCAACGGGCTGACGAGCCTTGGATCTGCACCTGCGCGCCATGAGAGGTACTTGACCTGTTTTAATTACATTTTGGCAGTCCGCACGGCACCCCTTCACACTGACCTGCTCCCTGCTGACGAGAGGCAACTACCTCGAAACACGTGTCCAGGGATGGCTAACGCAACACATACTGTTCTTTTTACACATCGTGGCATAGGCGTACCCGCCGTCGCCACTACATTTACCACAGTCCTTTGGGGCAACTTGCTGGTGTGACGAGCAGTGTGCGACCAACTTTTGCATAATTTATTACGGCTCCCTTGAGCCAACGGGCTGACGAGCCTTGGATCTGCACCTGCGCGCCATGAGAGGTACTTGACCTGTTTTAATTACATTTTGGCAGTCCACACGGCACCCCTTCACACTGACCTGCTCCCTGCTGACGAGAGGCAACTACCTCGAAACACGTGTCCAGGGATGGCTAACGCAACACATACTGTTCTTTTTACACATCGTGGCATAGGCGTACCCGCCGTCGCCACTACATTTACCACAGTCCTTTGGGGCAACTTGCTGGTGTGACGAGCAGTGTGCGACCAACTTTTGCATAATTTATTACGGCTCCCTTGAGCCAACGGGCTGACGAGCCTTGGATCTGCACCTGCGCGCCATGAGAGGTACTTGACCTGTTTTAATTACATTTTGGCAGTCCACACGGCACCCCTTCACACTGACCTGCTCCCTGCTGACGAGAGGCAACTACCTCGAAACACGTGTCCAGGGATGGCTAACGCAACACATACTGTTCTTTTTACACATCGTGGCATAGGCGTACCCGCCGTCGCCACTACATTTACCACAGTCCTTTGGGGCAACTTGCTGGTGTGACGAGCAGTGTGCGACCAACTTTTGCATAGGTGCCAGTGAAGTTGTCTGATGTGGGGGGAGATATGATGACGGAACGGGACCCGTCGTATTAACCTCGCTGCCGCATTCTGTACCATCTGTAGACTATTGATCAGGTAAGAAGGCAGCCCTAGGTACAGACTGTTTGCATAGTCCAACTGAGAGGTCACAGTAGCGGGGACTATGACCCTGCGGTTTTCCTCCGGCAATAAGTGTAGGAATTTCCTTAAGCTTTTCAGCTTCCCAAAGCATGAAGATGATATATGGCAAACTTGTGCCGTGAAAGATAGGTCCGTATCCCATTTGATGCCCAGATTCCTCTCTGAATATGCCGGTGTCAGTGGTGAGCCCAATTCTGCAGGGACACTATAACCCTGCGGAGGGAGGGGAAGCCTGACTAAAGAAGAGGACCTCCGACTTGTGTCCGCATTTAGTTTTAGGCGGTTATTGTTCATCCAGCCTGAGATGACCTTCAGACACCCCTTAAATCTGGTAAATGAATCAACAGAGTGATCCTTAAATGAGAACACCAACTGGGTGTCATCCGCATAGGAGACTGCCTTCACTTCCCAGGATTCAATGAGAGTGAAAAGCGGCATCAGATAGGTGTTAAAGAGCAATGGACTCGAGGCAGAGCCCAGAGGCACTCCGCACCACAGTGGCTTAGGTTCAGATTGATGGGGTTGGAGAAAGACCCTTTGAGGGCGGTCTTTAAGATATTACTGGAACCAAAAGAGTACTGCCCCCCTGCAAGCCCAGCTGTTTGAGTCTGTCTAGTAGAATTGGGTGCGCAACCGTGTCGAACGCTGCAGACAGATCTAAAAAGACCAGCATCGCTGAACGCCTTGCATCTACAGTCATTCTCAAAGATTCCGTTACTTCCACCAAAGCTGTCACGGTGCTATATCCCGACCAGAATCCGGACTGAGTGTCATGCAAGATGTCATGTGCATTTATGAAATTGGCAAGTTGACGTTGCACCAATTTTTCCAGCATTTTTGCAGGTGCTGGCTGTAGCGAGATCAGGCTGTAATTTTCTAAGCTCCATTGGGTCAGCATTCGTTTTTTTCAGTAGGGGTAGTAAAAATACATGTTTCCAAATATCTGGGAAAATGCTGGTGGATAGCGAGGTGTTCCACATGTGGTTTAATACTGGATTAATTACTTGAGCCAAAGACCTAATAAGCTTAGGGGGGTGGGGTGCAGGGATCCACAGGGGAGCCAGACTTACATCTCAGGATTACGGCCAGTGATTCCTGCAAAGTTATAGGGAGAAAAAACGAGAAGGTGCAATTGGAATTTATAATTCCAGATGGTTGTGGCTCCACCGACTCAACCCCAGCTGTGAACGAGGCATATACTTTCTGAATTATATCCTCATAAAGTCAGATAAGTTCATGCACAGGGAAGGGGAGGGCTGTATATTTCCCTCCATCGCTGATGGATTGGTAAAAGATTTGACAATCCTGAAAATTTCCTTCCCAGAGTTCTCCACACTCTCAACACACTTGACAAAGCATTCCCTTCTCAATACCTTCATTAGTTTGGGGAGCTTCTTCAAGCTTCCTTATAAGCTTGCTGCGATGCCGGACTGTAATCTTTCCTCCGGCGCCTTCAAATTTACACCTACTCTTTTCTGATTTGAGGTCTGTCGAGAACCAGGGGGCAGAAGGGGACTCTCTTTGGGTCCTAACAGATCTCAAGGGTGTCACTGTTTCTAGGGCGGTAGAGTAGATCCACATGTTGAGCGTGGCCGTATCGTCATTGGGATTACTAGTTATCTGTGGCCCCCTACCTAGTAGCGCTGAGCCCAAGTTGTCTGCCATTGCCTTTTTCCAGTTCCTTTTCAGCACTGTGCGTTTACCCCCACTCCGCTGTAATTTCCCCAAAGTGAATGAGAAGGGGACCAGGAAGTAGTCAGTCACATCATACACCAAGAAACCTCAACTCTCATGGTTGGAATGTTCGAGAAGATTAGATCAAGTATATGACCTGCTCTGTGAGTGGGAGCGTTCACATGCTGAGTAAGGCTAGCTCCATAAAGTGACATTATTAACTGTGAGGCCTGGAGGCAACTGGGATCATCTGCATGGAGGTAAAGTCACCTAAGGCCGTAAAGTTGGCATATTGCAATGACCTCTGAGCAATAAGATTACATAGTTAAGGGGTAAAACTGTTTGAGCAATCAGGCGGTCTATATATCAGTAACCCCGCAAAGGAGAGAGTTGGAGAGATCTTTATACAGAAATGTAAGCCCTCCATATTGCACATATTGCTCCATTCCATTGTGGAAATCTCCCATGTTTCCTTCAAAATAATAGCCACACCATCCCCTCTTTTAACACAACCCCTGTTAGCACAGATTATTCGGCAGCCATGGGGGATAGCAAGGGTCTGGACTGTAGGAGAGTAGGATCTGCTTCTTATAGTTACCCCCACTTTTTGCTGATGTTTCACTGTTTTTCGACTTAGTCTGACTGAGATCCTGCTAATCAGGATCCCAGTCTATCTGCTTTCTCTCTAAATTGCTTACCAGTACCGTAGGTACACTCCATATTGGATTCTGGAGTACCCTTATAAGTCCCTAGTATATGGTATAATATATACCCAGGGCATAGGTACCCCAGAGACATCTTAGGGGCTGCAGCATGTATTATGCCACCCCTGGGAGACCATTCAAAATGACACAACAGGTCTGCTACATCAGCCTGTGTAAGGTAGTGCATGCACCCCTTACTTAGATATAGGTTCACTATATCTATCCATATCACGGCACATATCAGTCACCCCTATGGCAGGCCTTATCAATCCTGAAGGCAGGGTGCTGGGTTTTATGTGAGAGGGTGCCCATGCATGAGCAGAGCCCCTCTGCAGCCTTCGGAACCTCTATTTCGGGGTTGTTTGTGATGCAGCCATACCATATATACTTAAGTGCATTATAACCTTGCGGTAAATGCTAACTTTAAAACGGCTGCATGGAAACATGTCGTGTTTGGGGTCAAACACCTTGGAATCATACTTTCACACCAGTAACTGGTGTGGGAGGTATGATTCCACCCTACTAGAGGGAGAAATATGACAGCACCGGTACACCCGGTACCAGCTTTGCAAGCCCTGCCATCACAAAATGGATGCTGCCGGCTACAGACACGAGTCTGCCCTCCTGCCGGCTAAAACTCCAGCAGGGGATGGCTGGAAAATAGGTTTCCTGTTACAGGGAGGTGTGACCACCTCCCAGACAGGCTTTAGTGTATTGGGGCTGGGTGGGTGCACTCTGAGAGTGCTTTGAAGTCTGCACTGGGGGCACATTTGGTGTCCCTGTGCATAGTCCAGCTCAAACCGGTTGCAGGGGCTACCAGCCCCTGCTCTGGCATGAAACTGGACAAAGGACATGGGTGTAGCCACCCCTCTGTCCTGACCCTCCCATAGGTGGGTCCCCAGACTTTGTCCCACCCCTTCCTTGGGTATAAAGTAGGAACCCCTGGCTACAGGACTTTAGATTTACCTGGACGAAACTCTGCTACAGAATCCCAGAACTTCAACTATCAACAAGACATTGGAAGACCGAAGAATCTCCCTTGGAGTGAAGGAGTTACTCCCCTGCAAGGCAAGCACCAAAGACGCATCTGTCCAGTTTGCAACTACGCAGCTCCTGAAGGACTCTGAAGATTATGCAACACAGGCAGTGGGTTTCCATGCTTTCCTGAGGCGGGTCTGTGCTCTCAGCAAACCTGAGATCCAAAGCCCTCGTGGGGATCGTGCAACCGAACCCCTGGACATCGTGCCCATTTGCAGCAGCATATGCTTTTTGGCGATCCCTGAGGCTGTGCTTTGGGCTACTTGTAGTTGAACAAAGTCCTTACAGGCCTGGAAGCCTATAGTGCAGCATATCAAGATGATATCTCTGTCTTTAGCTTCACTTGGGAGGATCACCTGGTCCACCTGAGGAATGTTTTGGAGGCCCTGGAGAAAGCAGGCCTAACTACCAAGACCACCAAGTGCCAGATACGGCAGAGTCAGGTTGTGTATCTGGGCCACCTTGTGGGTCGAGGCCAGGTTCAACCATTGCAGAGCAAAATCCAGACCATCATGGACTGGGTTGCTACAACCACCCAGACTCTGCTCAGAGATTTCTTGGGCCTGAATGGGTACTATAGGAGATTTGTCAAAGGTTATGGATCCATAGTGACTCCTTTGAATGACTTAACTTCTAAGAAAATGCCAAAGAAAGTTCAGTGGACAATCAGCTCCAAACAATTCATTGTCCAAACAGATGCATCTGAGTTGGGGGTAGGGGCTGTGTTATCACAATTGAATGATGAGGGTCAGGATTAGCCAGTAGCTTTTATTAGCAGAAGGCTGACCCCCAGAGAGAAACGTTGGTCAGCTATTGAGAGGGAGGCCTTTGGTGAGGTTTGGGCTCTGAAGAAGCTGAGGCCATACTTGTTTGGCACTCACTTCATTGTTCAGTCAGACCATAAGCCCCTCTTCTGGCTAAAACAGATGAAGGGTGAAACCCCCAAACTTTTGAGGTGGTGCATTTCCCTACAGGGGGTGGACTATACAGTGGAACATAGACCTGGGAGAAACCATGCCAATGCAGATGGACTCTCCAGATATTTCCACTTAGAACATGAAGACTCAACTGGTCAAGGTTAGTTTAAGGTCCTTACGTTTGGGAGGGGAGAGGGAGGTTGTGTAGGAGAGTAGGATCTGCTTCTTATAGTTACCCCCACTTTTTGCTGATGTTTCACTGTTTTTCAACTTAGTCTGACTGGGATCCTGCTAATCAGGACCCCAGTCTATCTGCTTTCTCTCTAAATTGATTACCAGTACCTTAGGTACACTCCATATTGGATTCTGGGGTACCCTTATAGTCCCTAGTATGTGGTATACTATATACCCAGGGCATAGGTACCCCAGAGGCATCTCAGGGGCTGCAGCATGTATTATGCCACCCTTGGGAGACCATTCAAAATAACACAACAGGTCTGCTACAGCATCCTGTGTAAGGTGGTGCATGCACCCCTTACTTAGATATAGGTTCACTATATCTATCCATATCACTGCACATATAAACCTATCAGTCACCCCTATGGCAGGCCATATCAATCCTGGAGGCAGGGTGCTGGGTTTTATGTGAGAGGGTGCCCATGCATGAGCAGAGCCCCTCTGCAGGCTTCGGAACCTCTATTCCGGGGTGGTTTGTGATGCAGCCATACAATATATGCTTAAGTCCATTATAACCTCGCGGTAAATGGTAACTTTACAATGGCTGCATGGAAACATGTCGTGTTTGGGGTCAAACACCTTGGAATCATACCTCCACACCAGTAACTGGTGTGGGAGGTATGATTTCACCCTACTAGAGGGAGAAATGTGACAGCACCGGTACACCCGGTGTGGAAATGAGCCTTTTTAGAGGCCCACCGGTGCAGGGGTTCACCCTTATCTGTCCACTGGCTCTTAAACCAACAAAGAAGAGATTGGCATGGAAGATGTAATATCAAAGAAATTGATTTATTAACCTCTCATGAGTGGGACTACATCTATACAACACCCTCGGGCACTGTATGAGGTAGTCCATAGAATACAGAAACCAGGGGCCTTATATATACATTTGTTGCATAGTCAGCATGGAGATTCAAAGGGGAGGTACTTGCACGTACAAGAATAGTTATTGACTAACATGGGCATACAAAAATTGCTTGGTCAACAAAGTGGGAGGGGAAACATTCATGCTTACATCAGTTAAAACAGCCTGACAGTTACACTCTAAGACAGGTGCATTCTAGCAGCTACAGGCCTTTCTGAGCATGGGCAGTGCTCTGGCTCAGTACTGAAAGAGTTAACTATAGTTGATGACTCAAGCAGAATAGAAAAGCAGGCAACAGTGAAGACGGAAGAAGCACATGGCTAACACATGGCTAACTAAAATAGATGCCACAAACAAAATGGCTTCAGCTTAGGCTAACGGTAATTTCTGCGATTTCCACAGATGGCCCTTTTAGCATCAGCTAAAGATATCCGCTATGAATTAATAGGAGCATGGAAGTTATCCTGCACATCTATCCTCATAAATTCATTAATATCCTGATCCATTGCTAGGTGGGCATTTACTTTCGGCACATTACGTTTAACTGGCGAAATATAAGTAGAAATACATAGGGAACAGAGCACTGGGTCACATTAAATACAAAGGCAGAGGGAAAAAAAGGATCGCAACAAATATGTATAGGGCTGATAATAGCTTTCAGCCCCAGATGGAAAACAGTGTCCAAAACCAACCAGTCAAAGTCCATGTCCCTGAGTTCTGGAAACAATTTTTGTTTTGGGGGACCAGGAGGACCAAATGGGCCCATGGGAATTAGGACGAGGAGCCGCAACAGGCTGCTCCTCCTCAAAAATGGGACGACCAAAGGGGTACATTACTAACAAGAAATACTTGGGGAATTGAAGCCGCTGTACAATCACCCAGAGGGGAGTCTTCTCCCTGTGTCCGTCTGAGCCTCACAGGCAGGCTCCTATCGTTCATCAAATGTTCACTTCTCCCACGGTGGAGCTGCACAACTTGCAACTCAGAAAAACAATCACGGCCCAGGCTGAAGAAGGAAACTTTCTTTCAGGATAGGGCAATCACCCCCCGGGGCGAATACCCTCAACGATCCTGTCCAGTGTCTGAGGCAGTGCACCAGTATTCTTCACTCTAATCTAACAGGCACCAGAGGCACAGCACCTGTACCCTGAACTCAAGTCCTTCCCTAACTCCTGTGTTGCTCCGCCGGTGCACTGCTGTTTCGTCGGGGCCGCAGATTGTACCCAGTGTGCCCAGGCACCTCCTTATCAACAAACAAAGGTGCAGGCTCACTTTCAGTTGGGGACCGGAACTCAGAGGCCTGATGCTGGAGTATCTGAAGCAACCCTTGTTTCAGAGGGGGTCACCTCAAGCAAAACCTCCTTGCCGTCCTTATCGGTCTGTGGGCATCAGGAAAAAAGGAACAGCTCTCCGTCCTAATTTGGGACCCCAGCTTTCACCCAAGACAGTGGTAGGGGTACACGCTTCTTCTGGTATTCCACCCTCACCGCTGTCATAGTTGCCAGCGATGCCTGTGCTGGTTCCCTTCACTTCGGCTCCAAGCTGGACTGGCGCTGACTCCCCAGGCTGGATCTGATGTCCTGACCCCTCTGGCAATGGTTGTAGAGCAGCAGATATCTGTTGGTGAACAGAACAAAGATCGTTTAGACAAGGCATACACATAATCTATCAACAGAAAGGATACTCTATTTCAGAAAACTTCTTTAGTATCGGAGCGCCCCATACATTAGCAGGACACGCAAGATCCACTTCATCTATCTGAGAGTAGAAAAACACCCTGGACCTATTAGCGAGTATAAAAGGAACTTTTAGTGAACTGGCAAGGGTAAACTTAATTTTTCTCTCCCAGTCCCAAGCAGCCGGGAAAGTCTGTATTCATTTACCAAACATACTCTGAATCCTTACAAAACAACAATGTTTTGGTGTTTCTTGTGTTAGCAAGCTTGTGTTCCATAAATCATATAGTTCACAACACTTCTTCTACTTGTGATTTTTTCACTACTGTACAGGACTGTGGACACTTCTAGTATTATTTTCCTTATGTAAGAACAACTATGATTTACTCTTATGACCATGCTCTCATATTATAGGTGCAGCGGGAAACTCTAAAACTGTGAATGTAACAGAGATCTATATTAAATGAATAACTGATCAATTAAACATAACCTAGTAGGTACATGAATTTCCCTGCAGAACTTGTTTGTGGCTGACAAGAAACCAAGCAAAGAACATTTTGTTCTTAAAAATGTGTGCTAAGGGCATATAAGCTTCTTTCCTAGCATTGTGACACATATGTATCATACTTTTCATGATATGGGCCATGTAATATCATATTCAGGGGAAAAACCTATTCGCCAGCTCTAATAAGGGCTGTCAGCTCAATTACACGGACTAACTGATAAAGGGCTCATGATGCCTCTACGACTTTGTGCAGTGCTGAAATAACATAAACAATAATGGTGTTGCCACCTGGGAATTTTAGAACAAAAACTGCCCACATATAGTTCCCCTTAAAGGTCTAATAAGGAAACATCAGTCTATTCTACCCATCCTTTCATTCTTATCTAATTCCATATTACATCAGTTTACAGATAGGATGGGCAGTAACATGGTGTATTTATTAATTACTTTTGTTAATTCTAACAATTTGTTCAAACAGTATTACTTAATAGCCAATTAGACGTGCACTGGTGAGGTACTTTGTCTCTATTTATTTAAGAAGACATTCACAGCAGCTTGTGAAATGAATGACTAAAGCGAGCCCAACCAATTGTCTCATAGCCATTACTAAACAGCTTAGACAGGCTCAAGAGAAAGAGAAAAAGAGAAAGAGAAAGAGAGAGAGAGAGAGAGAAATCACAACAACAAGCTGCCCTGCGTACTTTCCACGCAGAATAGCTCACAGTAATACACATAATAGGCACATAAACCAAGAAAAAGGACAATGTGTTACTTAATTGTGCTTACCCTTAATTTGCCCAGGAGCTAGTCTCCAACCCCCCCTTCAACAGTAGATAACCTAAGCAGGTGACCTCCTGTCGACAATACACACCCCTTTTGGCAGCTAGGCACGGACAGACTTGTAGGAGATAGATAACTAGGAGAAACCACACCAAAGAGGCCATGTCCAATACTATCGGACTGTACCTCTTTGTACATTTTTAGTGTACAAGCACATTGGGCTAACTAGAAAGCATTAATCCAAAACCAACTACCAATTCCTGTAGCTTTTGTACTGTTTTAACATGATGGCGCATGAATGCAAGCTTAATTGCATGGCCTTTGTATCTGGCCCTAGCACAACAATTTTAATTGGAAACCATTATTTCTGTATGTATGGCAGAGCTATTCTCTGCACATAGCCCACAGACTCGGCTACCCCTTGATAACATTATTCAGTAGGTTAAACCCCACCCTGCATATCTCCTAAACTGTTATTATTTCTCAAGAAAACAGTGATATCCTCATCTGCTCCTAACAGAATATGCAATATTTCCTATAGCTAATGTTACCTAAAACAGATCTGTGGTGTCCAATCTTGTTCCAGGAAGGCCTAATCAAGGCCATAAGTTAATTGAAAATAACTAAGTAAATTCTTCCATTTCTTAAATGTAGTTAAATTACTAATGACTAAATCCTAAATATTATTAACATAAATTGAGAATTAATTTGACCCTAAATTTCCTAGGCACATTATAGCCTCAGACATCATTAGATCAAAGTTTACATTACCTGTAGTGTTTTATCCTACAATGTTAGAATCAGGAAATGTAATTAATACAAAGGAATTAATTTGTTAAACTACTCTTCAACATTACAAGCAGGTATTATATCTATGTTTTCCCTATTTAAAACAAGTAGCACTGAAGTGAGCGTTTGCTTAATATGTGTTATTTGCTGTAGACTAAAATAGAAGCAAATCTGCTGAAAAGGAATATGTTCCCCGTTCAATCAAATACAGCCATGCTTATTTATTTGTATTATCACTACAAGGGCTATAGACTAAATGTACAACTTGCATTTACACAATTATATATGTACATGTACACATCAAGAAATGCTGTGATGCTTTCATAGTGTAATGTAGAAATCATACACTGTCACAGTGGCTAACCTCAGATAAAAAAAACGCTCCAAAACTCCCTGCGTGGACATTTTACTTTCAGTAGTGCTGGTCAGTTCTAAATACAGAACTTGGCCTCTGACCCTTAAACCTGTTGTCCCCTGTCTGAGCAAGGCTATTCCTCTGCGGCCTTTACAATTCAAAGTAACTCTCCAGAAGCATGACTGAAGGGCATCCCTACTCCGTGCTGATATTTTTTTTAAAGGTAGGACGCAACTTTTGCTGTCTTATTATTTTTTTATTTGTGTGCACTGTGCTTTTCTAGCACCTAAAGAACTTGCTCAAAATTTCAGCTTTCAGAATGCCATAATGCGCCCAGAATTCTTGTGCACAAAGGCTTGCAATGTAGTTCACATGTCTGTACAGCTACTCTTTGCATGACTTTTAATAGCCTTTGTATTTGACACTTCAGCCATTAGGCCATACTACATTTTAAGTTTGTCACTAAGAGACAGTAATATTGATGTTGTTAGATGAACTAATATTAACCCTTTTAATTTGGTGCAACAACATATTTTAACCAGTTGGAGATAGAAATCTTAATATGCACATTGAAATCTGAATACATACTTTGCACAGGGTAATTTTTTACAGTGCTAAATACTATTACATTTTCACAGTGATGTTATTAGACATTATAAAGATCATAATAATGCAAAAACGATTTTAGTGCAATGATTCTTTTTTCATGAAGTCAATTTGTTTTTGAATAATGATCACATACCCTTTCGTTTTTTTTCTACATATGAAAAGCAAGTCTCATTCCTTTCCTTTTGTCTTTAAATGCATTATGACATTTACATAATTTCCTTTGAAACTAAGCACAGAAGCTTTACTGAAACACAGAAAATTTGTTTCACTTTGTCTTTTAAAAAAGCAGTAATTATTAAGCATCAGAACCACAGATGTGTTTTTTAGGAAAGCAACAAGAAAGAAAGTCCTTACTTTTATCCTTTCTCTTTTATCCACAATAATGAAGCTGTATTTCTAACTTTCAAAATTAGTAGTCTGTAATGCACATGCTTTAAAACCTAGTTGCCACTGTGTCAGCTGTGTTTTATGACCTCTGCTTTAACAGACAGCTTCCTTCGGACAGACAACTTTGAGCAGCTGTTAAAAGCACTCTTTCTGGTGCTGGGAATGAGCACGGTTCATTCTATTTGAAACCCGGGCACTCCAAGCCAGTCAACATCTATCATTTTGTAGAGGTAAAAGAAGGTCGCTTTTATTTTAGCAGTAACCAAATACTCAGATAATGAGAATGCCTTTTATTATTTAATATAATGCATCTAAGGATAATGCTGCAACATTTTGTATTGAGTCCTAGTTGTGTAAAACACACAAATTTGTTTTTTTTTTCTTTCCGTGAGGCCTACTTTTTCCTATTGAATTTTAATTCCAGTTTTTTACCATTGTGACAATATAATAATTGAACGTTCACACAGCTATACTTTGTTACTGCTTTTACTTTTAATAGTAGCGTGCAGCTACTTAACATATGTTATATAATTAATTCTTTGAATTTCAAAGAGTAATTTTTCCAATGGCATCTGCAGAACATGACGACAACAAACCAAATTGAGCTCATTCCAGACATTTTCAAGAAGGTAGCCACACACTCATAACACACAACACAGCCTACAAAGGCAAGCCATTCTTACACAAAAAGCACAGTCGCTACTCACTCAAGTAAGTACTTCACAAGCATCACCACCGGTGTCAGTCCACAAACCTCATAGACACTCAAACACATAATCAACCCACAATTCAACACCAGAACAAAAACAAGAGGCAGCCCACAGACTGTACTTAAACCAAACCATTTGTAAATCATATTTACAAACAAAAGAACTCTGAAAAGCAGTCCAGAGACTGCACCAAGACAAGTAAACAGCCCAAAGACTGTTCCATGTTCAAGAAGACAGGCTCTGGCCCCAGACCTTTTCCAAAATACGCCGAATTACCAGTTGGTCTGGCAGAGTGTTCGCAAACAGTCTGTGTCTTTACCAAATCATACTTATTCCAGAAGGCATGCCTATTACAGGGGTCCACAGACCCACCCAAAACAAGACTAAGTGCGTGGATCAGGACCCTTTTTTCATATATTTGTTCCACAGTGTACTATACATTATGGAAGAAATACAGTATTTGACAAACATATGCCTATTGGGTGTCCCCTCTGGGGGAGCCAGCTGACTTTTTTCTAGATCCATATTGGTACCTCCAAGACAGCAACACTTTCTATGAAGTGTGCTAGGAGCAGGCATGCCAAAAATATTCTAGTAAATATAATATTATACCTAAAGTGGTACTTATCCCAAATATAGTACTTATACCAAATGTATCAAAATTAGGGACAAAACATCTCCTCATTACCTGCCTTTGTATATTGCAATATACAAACAAAATCAAACCAGAATCTTGGCCAAGCAAATCCAAAACAAGAGTGTCACTTTAGTGACCTTACTAAACCAAAGTCTCCAACCTCCACCTGCCAAGCTCTGGGTTGACCTAATGGTCACTGCAAAACATTTTTTACAACAAGGGAGATCTCAGTCTGGACCGGCCAACACCTGGAGGCTCAGATCGGGAAAACCGGAAAACAGGTTGGGCTGCAAAGACAAAGGGTCTCCTCGTGCTAGGTACCTCCTCAGTCGATTCCTGTCTTCCGTCAAGACCACTCCCTTGGATAGCTGCGTCTCCGATGAGCCCCGCAAGTTGGGCGCCAATTTGTGGAAATTAGCCTTTTTAGAGGCTCACCGGTGCAGGGGTTCACCCTTATCTGTCCACTGGTTCTTAAACCAACAAAGAAGAGATTGGCACAGTAGCTGTAATATCAAAGAAATAGATTTATTAACCTCTCATGAGTGGGACTACATCTATACAACACCCTTGGGCACTGCATGAGGTAGTCCATAGAATACAGAAACCAGGGGCCTTATATATACATTTGTTGCATAGTCAGCATAGAGAGTCAAAGGGGAGGTACTGGCACATACAAGAATAGTTATTGACTAACATGGGCATACAAAAATTGCTTGGTCAACAAAGCAGGAGGGGAAACATTTATGCTTACATCAGTTATAACAGCCTGACAGGTACATTCTAAAACAGATGCATTCTAGCAGCTACAGGCCTTTCTGAGCATGCGCAGTGCTCTGGCTCAGTACTGAAAGAGTTACCTATAGTTGATGACTCAAGCAGAATAGAAAAGCAGGCAACAGTGAAGACGGAAGAAGCAAATGGCTAACACATGGCTAACTAAAATGGATGCCACAAACAAAATGGCTTCAGCTTATGCTAATGGCAATTTCTGCAATTTCCACACCGGTACCAGCTTTGCAAGCCCTGGCATCACAAAATGGATGCTGCCAGCCACAGACACGAGTCTGCCCTCCTGCTGCTGGCCGTAACTCCGGCAGGGGATGGCTGGACAATAGGTTTCCTGTCACAGGGAGATGTGACTACCTCCCAGACAGGCTTTAGTATATTGGGGCTGGGTGGGTGCACTCTGACAGTGCTTTGAAGTTTGCACTGGGGGCACATTTGGTGTCCCTGTGCATAGTCCAGCTCAAACCGGTTGAAGGGGCTACCAGATCCTGCTCTGGCGTGAAACTGACCAAAGGACATGGGTGTAGCCACCCCTCTGTCCTGACCCTCCCATAGGTGGGTCCCTAGAGTTTGTCCCACCCCTTCCTTGGGTATAAAGTAAGAACCCCTGGCTACAGGACTTTAGATTTACCTGGACAAAACTCTACTACAGAATCCCATAACTTTAACTATCTACATAACGTTGGATGACTGAAGAATCTTCCTTGGAGTAAAGGAGTTACTCCCCTGCAAGGCAGGCACCAAAGACGCATCTGTGCTGTTTGCAATTAGGCAGCTCCTGAAGGACTACGAAGATTTTGCAACACAGGAGGTGGGTTTCCAAGCTTCGCCGAGGCCAATCAGTGCTCTCAGCAAACCTGAGATCCAAAGCCCTCGTGGGGACTGTGCAACCCGAACCCCTGGACACTGTGCACATTTGCAGGAGCATATGCTTTTTGGCAATCCCTGAGGCTGTGCTTTGGGTTACTTGTACTCCAGACCCCAAGTAGTGATTCCACTGAAGATTACTGGCCTACACTCCACGAGTGTCCCGTGGGCTGGTATTGAGTGATTCCTCTCGAGGTCCCTTCACGATCCCTTGTCCGTTGACTTGTGGGTCCCTGAGAAGGGCACTTTGACTTTCAGTGGGCTTACCTGGCTGCTCCAGATGTGCCCTGACTCTCTATTGCTTGGGGCATCCACAAGACCTTGCTGGTCCACACCAAAGCCTTTTTACTCTCATCGCATGGGTTGCCATTGCCAAGGCTTGTTGGTCTCCAATCCGGACACCAACACCCCAGCACTCGACATCCTTTGTGGGACAGCTTGCCTGTGGACTGTGATTGTCGTCGACGTCTCCTGTTCCCTGTGGCAGTGGAGTCAAGTTTCACCTCATCACACCTGAAACACCCGACATCAGTGGGCTTTCGTCTATCGTGCCCCTTGTCAATGACAAGTGACCCAGACTCTGTCCCCTCTGCTTTCAGGTTCGTCTCATCTTCGATCCAGGCGTAGATCACACTTTTCCTTTCCACGGCAGCAGCACTTTGCAGCAACTCGCCATTGAAAACAGCAAAGATTCTACACCATTTGACACCTATGCACCCGGCTTCCCTGGGTTAGGTAACACAAGTACTCCGGTGCTCACATGGGTGCTGGCCTTAGAACCTTCTAAGTCTAAAAGGGTTTGCTCCAAGTCCTTTCCTAAGTGTCCTTAATCTTTAAAATTCCAACCACATCTTTCCCATAGGATTGTACGGAGCTCGCGGCTGTGCTCTCATACTGCACGCGTCACCCGTGGGTCCCCTTTGTCACTATCTTGGGTGGTTCCTTGGGGTCCCAGCGATTCTACGTGCTCTAGGCACTGTGTCTAGTCAAGTCGTGGTTCTTATACCTCTTTCTTAATATATGGTTTGGTCTCCCCCTGTGGCCCATTGTATATTGTGCTATTTACTGTTGTTTTTGAACTGTAATATTGTGTGCCTTGCTCTCTAATCTCATAAAGAGGTTAGTAGAGAGTGTTTAGTAATAAACACATGTATTTTATATATATACCTTTTGTGGTTCTCCTTTCATTTGGTCATTCAGGAGGTTATAGTCTGGTAAACCAAACTGCTTTACATTCCTTCGAGACTTAGCCTGAAGGCTGCTCTCCATAGCTACCACTAGGATAGCTTTCAATAAAGGTTGTCTTTTACCTAATCATCAATAAGGGTTGTTTGGACTTGTGCAAGGTGCACACTATAACTAGTGGACAGCATATACCAGGTCAACTTCTCACAGGGACCGGCTTTGATTCCTCCTTTAACCATGTTACTGTCAGGAACATCACATCCCAGGTGTTATCCATCAGAGATATCCAAATATCATCAGCATGTTTGGGGAGTGATCTACAATTAATCAAGCAAGCTCTTACCTCACCATCCATCACTCTATGAGAGCAGGAAATCCTTCCATCCCCCCAGGTCGCTCCTAGAGTGTAATTGCATTCCTTACTATGGTATGGAAGGCCAATGTTCTTCAGATTGGTACCCTGGTTTCCTATGCACCAGTTACTCCTTAAATCCAAGATGGAATCTCGTGACCAGGCAATGAACTTACTGCTACCAATTTGTGCAGAGTTGCTGGCACTGGCTGCGGTCCAGACGCAGATGGGCTTGCTTAAAGCATGCCAGCAGCTCGCCTGCTGCGTGCATTCCTTGCTCGTCTGCATCGCGGTATGCATTTTGTAGGCACCCGGAGGTTAGTCAGCAAAAGCTAGACTACTAACCCTTTAAAAATGGTGCCTAGGAATGTCCCAGCCGAGCGGAGGAAAGATGGCACTCCGCTAGGTGTGCAAAATGCGCAAGTATCAAAGCAGTACAAAAACATTAAAACTTTAAAAGTTTAAAAACAGATTTCAGATTTCAACTCCCGCTAAAGGCAAGATTCAGATTCACCCAGCAACATGCAGAAGTGAACTTCCCCATAATGTGTTGGCACCCTCTGCGCAGAAGCCCTGCATCTCAGAAGAAGGGTGCACTCTGTTAAAAACACAAGTAAAGGCAAGAAGGGCTACATGTCCAGGGGTGCTTAGGAGTCTAAACACTTGCCAGTGGGGGCGGCCATCTTGAATGCCTAGTATCTAAGTTTCTTGTGGTCCAAAGTGTCTCTCTGAGAAGTCAACAAATCAGAACAGAGTGTGGGAAATACAGCATCTGTTAAGAGGTATATTAGATATATTATCAGAAGTTAAGCTCCAAAGACAATGTAATAACCATGATTTAAGGATGAAAGTTTCCTCATGTAATCTGATATTATTGCTCCTACAGTGCAGAATAAGCCCAGCTTCTGCAAACAGGCCTAGTGTTGATATCCATTGTCTCTGTTTCTTTCCCTTGTCCCAGTCCTCTTTCCTTGGTTCTACTGCTAATACACATGGTAGTAGTATGAGGCTGACTGAGGGTTCAGCAAACTCACAGTTCAAACTATCTTTGAACTCTAGGTAGTCATAGTGTTATCAGCAACCACAGAGATAGGATTATAAAGAGTCTGCCACATGGTGTACAAGATTTCATAGTAGAAAGTTTTAAGTGGAGTCTAAATACTAAAATAATTATTTCTTGTTGCAGAAATGAATGCCAGTGTAATGCTGGTTAAGTCCAGAAGTAAGAACGGGTGAAGTGAACATATCTGAGGCAGATTTATCAAAAACTTATGCAACTCAATGAGAAAGACAACTTGATACAATGCATGGTGTGACAGATAGAGAGCAGAAATGGCTCATATGTTCTAAGCTATGACACATTCCTGCTCTCTCCTTGCAATGGCACACTGAGTGCTGCTTAGCGCCAACGCAGGCACCCTTGTGGCATAGTGCATGGGTGCCTGCATTAGAGGCAGGATTGTTTTTGTGCAGAAAGGTTAACCTTCCTGCTGAAAAACAACCTTTTGAGGCATTTTCTTCTTTTTAGAAAGAGGAAATAACTAGGAGAACTAAACATATTTCTCCTTGTTACTCCTCTGTTGGAAGACGTACCATTTTGAAGCAATTCCAGGTTTACTAACCTTAATAAATATGGGATTGAATCAAAATCCATGGGTGGATGCATGGACATGCCCATACTCCACCCATGGAGCTCCCTGCTCCTTCCCAATGCAGAGCAACGCAAGGGATCGATTTACTTTACCTAGCATTATTCTGGACCTACTAAGCCACACAGAGCCATGCAAGGTGGATTTGCTTTGCTAAGTAAAACCCACTAAAGGGCTTCCATTGCTTTGCTTCACCTTGCGTGACACAAGGACAACACAAGCCCTTTTTAAATCTGCCCCCAGTGTTTCTGGTTTTCTTTCTCATGTCCCAATTTCCTGACCCTCAATCTATTAGCAACCAACATAAATATTCTTTGCATGATTACCAGTGGGTTCATTGAAGTGTTGATACTAGCACTGCTCATGTTGGATTTGGATTATCAGGTTAGTGCAGCCATGACAGATTGCCTAGCCCACTTTTTCATTCCAACTCAAGTAATGGACCCGGAAGGTACTATGGCCCAGATGCAACAAGGCAAACTTACAATTTTAAGTTTATGTTTACTTTTAAATTCGCAAACTCTGATTTAATAGTAAAATAGGGCAGGTCACACCTATACTAAAGAAAGCTGACACCTCTCCATCTGATCTAAACAACTACCGTCCTATAACCAACATCCCCACTCTGGCGAAACTATTGGAGAAATGTGTACAAATTCAATTATGCAACCACATTGAGAACTACAACCTCTTAGACAGTCACCAATTGGGCTTCCGCCGAGGTCGCAGCACAGAATCTGCACTCACACACATTATGGATGATATACTAAAAATGCTTGACCTCAATGAATCATGCCTATTGATACTTCTTGATCTGACCTCCGCCTTCGACACGGTCAAGCATGAAAACCTTCTGTTCCTATTGGAACGTAGGATGGGCCTCTCGGGCACAGTGTTGCAATGGTTCTCCTCCTTCCTGAATAACAGATCTCAAAGAATCAAGATGAAGAATTAATTCTCGCAACCCTCCATGGTCACACTTGGTGTGCCGCAGGGATCTGCCCTGTCACCCATTCTTTTCAACCTCCTAATGGAGCCTTTGGCGAATGCACTGAAATCAGCGAACATTCTACATCACCTGTATGCGGATGACACCCAGCTGTATCTGAAAATCACCTCGCCAGATGACTTCATTGCCCTCAACACTATTCTACTGAACACGCAAAGCTGGCTCACTAACAACCACCTGATGCTGATTACCCAAAAAACTGAATTCATTTTCATCTCGCCACCAAGCCACACACCAGAGCTAGACCTATGGTTAAAACACCTAACCTCCTTTGACTGTGTCCCCCTCATCATTGACTCAGCAAAATCCCTAGGAATCTCCATAGACAAACATCTGAATATGCAGTCGCACATCTCTATTGCCACCAAGGGAGCTAATCATAAGATGAGTATATTAAGGAAACTCAAACCCTTCCTCCCTCAGGCAGATCTAAAAATTGCAGTATAAGCCCTAGTGCTACCAAGATTAGACTACGGAAGCACCACCCTCTGTGGTCTCCCCAAATACAAGTTGGCTCCGCTGAGAGCAGCACTGAATGCTGCGGCTAGACTGGTATCAGGAACCAAAAGAAATAGCCACATCTCACCAACCTTGAAAGCACTGAATTGGTTGCCTTACGAGGCAAGAATACACCTTAAAGTGGCCTGCATGACGCACAAAGCAATTCACAACAATACACCCAGTTACTTGGCCCTAAAGTTGGAAAGGTCTGGAGGATGCAGACAACTACGAAGTGCGAGCACTTTCCTTCTGAAACCTCAATCCTTCCATAAGAGGAGAAGTGGTTGTAGAGCTTTCTCTGGGATTGCACCAAAGATTTGGAACTCTTTACCTCCACTAGTGCGTGGAATCACTTCATTTACTGCATTCAAAAAGGAAGTAAAAAGACTACTAATGAACAAATTCATGTCCTAAGTTTTAATTATAGGATGTCACAGAGTCATCTTTAAGATCCTATTACCATTGCCTATCTCAGATGGATTGGGCGAGTCTACTGTATGTAAGACTTATATCACAGCCCTTTTTGCTCAATAATTGTATGTAGTCTAAAACTTAGTTGGCTGTGGGTCCCCCTGGTCATCTATACATTTTATATCAACTGTGAATCGATAGAAGTTATAATATGTATGTTTGTTAGCACAATCACCTAATGTTCATTAACTGACTATTGTACAACGTCCTGCAGAATCACGGTCCTCTATGTTTGTTATTCATATATTTTTTATATTTCTTTTGTACAAATAGACACATTTGAATGCGTGTATACCACCTCAACCATTTATGTTCTTATACTGTAAAGCGCTCTGATACCCTCGTGGGTCACGTTCGCGCTATATAAAACTTTATAAATAAATAAATAAGTATATAACTTCAGAGATTCCGCAGTCACGGCGGAGACATCAATCAATCAATCAATCAATCAATCAATCAATCAATCAGGGAATTGTAAGCGCGCTACTCACCCGTGAGGGTCTCAAAGTGCTGAATGCGGGGGTCCGCAGATCTGTTTAGCCGAAGAGCCAGGTCTTGAGGGTCTTCCTAAAGGTGTTCAGGGAGGGGGCGCATCTGATGCCTGCAATGTGACTGAAGGATCTTCCGCCTGCTCTGGCTCTGTGGATGCGTGGGGTTTCAGCCAGTGCGAGGTTGGAAGATCGGAGGTTTCTTTTGGGTATATGGAAGTTGATCCTGTCATTGAGGTATTTGGGTCCGTTGTTGTTTAGGCATTTGTAGGCGTGAGTGAGGGTTTTGAAAGTGACTCTTTTCTCCACGGGGAGCCAGTGGAGACTTCGTAGGTGTTGGCTGATGTGTTTGTGTCGGGGATGCCGAGGACGAGTCTGGAGGCGGTGTTCTGTATTGTCTGGAGTTTGTGGAGTAGGGACTTGTTGATGCCGGCTTAGAGTGCGTTTCCTTAGTCCAGTCTGCTGGTGATGAGTGCGTTGGTGACTGTCTTCCTTGACTCAGGGGGGATCCACTTAAAGGTCTTGCGAAGGATGCGGAGGGTGTTGAAGCAGCTGGAGGTGACAGCGTTGACTTGTCAGTTCAGGGTGAGTGATGAGTCGAGTATGATTCCAAGGTTCTTGGCGTGGTCTGTGGGGGTAGGTGGGCTTCCGAGGGCGGTCGCCCACCAGGAGCTGTCCCATGCAGAAGGCGTGGTACCAAGGACGACGACTTCTGTCTTCTCGGCTTTGAGCTTCAAGCAACTGTTGGTCATCCAGACTGCGACGTCTTGCATTTCTCTCTGGAAGTTGAGTTTGGCAGTGGTGGGGTCTTTGGTGATGGAGAGGATATGCTGAGTGTCGTCGGCGTAGGATACGATGTTGAGGCCGTGTTGTCGGACGATTGCTGCGGGGGGGGCCATGTAGATGTTGAAGAGGGTGAGGCTCAGGGATGAACCCTGTGGGATTCCGCAGGTGATTTTCGTGGGGTCGAAGAGGAAGGGTGGGAGTTTGATCCTTTGGCTTCTTCCGGTGAGGAATGATCGGATCCAGTCCAGGGCTGTTCCTTGTATGCCTACGTCGTGTAGTCTGGCGACTAGTGTGCGGTGGGAGACGGTGTCGAAGGCCGCTAATAGGTCGAGTAGGATGAGGGCTGTGAAGTGGCCTTGGTCCAGGAGCGTGCAGATGTCATCTGTGGCAGTGAGTAGGGCGGTCTCTTTGCTGTTGTTGCTTTGGAATCCGGATTGGGATGGGTCGAGGATGGCGTTCTCTTCAATGAATCGTTTCAGTTTCCTGTTGGCTGTTTTCTCTGCAACTTTAGCTGCAAAGGAGAGGAGCGAGATGGGCTGATAGTTCTTGAGGTCGGTGGGGTCAGCTGTGGGCTTCTTGAGCAGGGGTCTGACTTCTGCGCGCTTCCAGTCATCTGGGAAGGTGCCTGTATTGAAGGTGGTGTTGATGGTGTGTTGTAGTTCAGGTGCGATGGTGGCCACAGCTCTGTGGTAGATGTGAGGGGGGCAGTGGTCAGTGGGGGCCCCCGAGTGGATGCTTTTCATGGTCAAGGCGGTGTCTTCAGCCGTGATCGGTGTCCAGTTGGAGATGGTGGGCTGGCTGGTGTTTCTGGGGGGCGGAGGCCGTCTGTGGTGCCTGGTGTGCACCATACACTGTGCCTCATTTCCAGGGAGATATGGCAAACCTAACTGTTTGTGTATTGTGACCGGATTGTCTGGTGTGACTAGGATCCATGTGCACCAGATGTTGAGTATCACTTCCGGTGGGGTGTGGGGACCGCTGCACCCCTATTCACCAAGTATTCCACCTTGCCCTCAGTGCAGCAAATCAACTGCCCTCTCCTCACCCAGACGGACAACTTCTTTTGCCAGGTAGTATCGTCCGAATCAGGCCTGGATGGTGAGAGTAAGTGAATGGGCTGAGGAATACTTCTGAGAGTGTTAGGAAGCGAGTTGAGAGACTGCATGACCCCCCTGTGCTTTGCAGAACTGGGCAGCTGCCAGAAGGCGAGTTGAGGCACATCTTGATTGAACTGGGAAAGCCTCAAGCCATTTCTGCTCCACATAAAGTGGATGAACTTCCTGAGTGGTGGCCAACACCCCATTTGTCGACTGTTGCCTGGTTACCCCTGATTGATACTCCAGCATTCTCTCCAGGGCCTCTGACTAAGTGTGACTCCGGCTTTAAAACGGTATAGTAAGGGGTAGTTTTTTTTACGCTAACCTGTGGGCAGAATAGTAGGGGGGTGACTGAGAGGTGTGGGAAGGATTGTGCCACAGAGTCCGCATGCATATTAACAACTGACCTCCCGGATATCATTTGCACTGCATTACGGTGACGAGTGCGTGAGTGTGCTTCATACGGTCATGCCAATACCCTTTGCACCACGTTATGGTGCTGTGTGAGTGCAGGAGTGTGTGCTGCATGAGAACAGCCTGCTAATAGTTGTACCATGCAGTTATGTTGTTTTACTTGTTTGTTTCATTACTTAACAAATACTCTGTTTTGACATTGGGTTTATTTGTGCAGCCTTGCCCCTCGGTGCTGCTAAAAAGTGTTTTAGGTTCCTGTGTGTACACATTTCTGATATTGTTGTGACCTGGAGTGCACCCTAAAAACGTGTGGATTTGAATTGTGTTATTTGCCAGGGTGGGCTCAGTTGTAACAATGTATCTCACTGTATAAGGGTGCAGGGTTAAAATAGGATTTTTCGCGGGTGTGCATATTAATGATGTCATTGTAACACCTTTGGACCTAGTACCGCTAGTAATGTTTCCAAGTGTGATTTATGCCCAGAAATACATGATGTTCATGTTGCATTAATTAATGTGTGTGTTGAACACAATCTTTATTTACATACATCACTTGTCAAGTCTGTTTGATGATGCATGAGAGTGCTGTGCCAATGCTTTACACATTGCCTCTGTGATAAGCCTAACTGCTCAGTGCCAACCTACCCAAGGGTGAGCACAGGTTAGACAGTGAGTGTAATCACCTAGCCCTGCCAATAGTGGTAGGTTCTGCCTGGCTATGGCATCCCCTCAGCCAACCAGAAAGTACCAGTTCCAACAAGATGCAAAAGAGACAACACAAAACTGACCAGACATTAACTAGAACAAGCATTGGCATAGCCAATAGGTCTCGCCTTTCGGGCCTTATAAGTATTTAGTTATGCAGCACAATATCCTTGGTACAACAACATCAACTGTTGCATGGCTAAACACTTATAAGGTCCCAAAGGCGAGACCTATTGGCTATGCCAATGCTTGTTTTCTTGTAAGCATTTACGGGTTAAACAGCCCACTGGGTGAGGGGGCAAAGAAAGTCTTTCAGATGCAAATACCAGCATCTCACTGCTAAGAGGCGTACATTACCACTCCTTGGCAAACCAGCGAAAACACGCTGTTTAGCAGAACAAATGTGTCTAGAGACACAGAGAAGGGAAAAATAATGTCTTGTCACCCCTCTTACGGAGCACAACCAGGGTTTAGAAGTTGGTGTGTCCTGTGCTGAACTAGTGCAGTACACACTGCAGGGGCAGTCCCGCTAGGGCCCCTGGTGTCCGTAAAAAACAAATTTTGAGAAGAAAAAAAAAGTCACCTGTGAAGGACTAAAGTAACGGTAACTACTACAGACACCATGGGCTGTAACTGAGTAAGGTTATGATCGCTAATTGCCACTTTGTGCCTCAAGCATGGGCACATAAAGTTTTATTTTTTTAATGATCCTTCCTCTGATGACTAAGCGTAAAGCGCTTGACTAGGAGGAATTTATAGGGGAGGTCTCCCCATCAGAGTGTGCAGCACTCACCAATGCCATACTTGACAACATGCTGTGACAAAAATAGAGGTAGGAGTTTTCAGGTTTCAAAACAACTAATTAGCATACCGGTGACATCAGCTTAAGTGACACTATATGACATTTGGCCTAACAAGGCCCTCCCAGAAAATAACATAATTCTCTTCTTGCTCAAGTATCTGGAGTTTACGCACTCACATGTAAAATCCACAGTGATCAGATGACTGTTAAAGCTGTAGGGTCTAGCGCTGCTGAAAAGCAGAAACAGAAGGTTTGGCTTTTATGCTATGCCAGCTAATTCCTAGGGGGCAATGGTTGCTTTACATTATGAGGAGAGAAACCGTGGTGTCACACTTCAACAGAATCATCAGGACCACAGTGAGGTTTTGGTAGCACGAGTAAGATACAGATTTATTGCCCGTCCGAAGCTGCCCTGACGTTCGAGCACCCGAGGGAAGTATACTGCTCCGCCGTGCCCCGTTTGAACACAGTCTGGGGACGAGCGGAAGCTTTCGAATGGGGTTACTTTCTCAGACGCCGTGACACAAGCTACTCGCCAGCAATTTCAGTCCAAAGAATTTTCTCCATTGGAGAGCCAAGAAGTTTCACGCCATTCTAAGACAGAATTGGTACCACCAGTCCTCCTTGTCAAAATATCCACCCTGATGAAGACCTCTGGTATGAGAAGCGCGACGCAGACGGTCGAAACGCGTTGGTTATATTATCTTGCGAGGCGAGCCTAAAGAACCCAGGATAAATTCACATCCAGAACTTTCGACAAATTATAGCCCATCTAGTACGGCTCTAATCTGGGTTCAAAATTTTGACGCAACTTCCCTTTGGCATACAAAACACTATTGTACTATGAGGACCTTAACGAAAGGAGTCCTGTACCCCTATTTAAGAAAGGAGTAGGACTATTTCTTGCCTGTAATTGCATTGTTTGATGCTTGTAAATCTTACAGTTACTTGTTTTATGTAAAGTGTACAGTCATTTTTCTTGTTTTATGTACAGATTTAAGTCTCAGGTATTTATGGTCTATATTTTTTGAGTTTTGATTTTTTTCTTGTACTCACTTCACATACTGTTCTAAGCATCAAGTCATTCTTTTACTAAGTCCTGCACAGGTGATGAATACAAGCCCCAGCTAGGCCCGCAAGAGACAAGGGTTCGCTCTTCTGTAACGAGATCTATAAGGAAGTTGGCACGGAAACTGCAAAGTACAAAAACAACGTTTATTAACCCTTAAGGGTGGTCCTACAATCCACACAACACTCTTCAGTATTGCAAGGAGTAGCACACCGAACATTCGTACACAGCCCCCTTTTATACACAACAGAGGGGCTCATGAGTGGGTGGATAGTACATGAAGTCGAAGAACATTACCATTTAGGGTCATTCCCGATTCTAAATCAATACATGGGCGGAGCTAACACACTCCTTGAGCCCGCGAAAACACATGGTCAAGCAAAGCTAATTATAACAGATGCGGTCAAGTCTGGGCATGCGCCAGATGGACAAGAGGGAGCTATTTATAACTGTTGCTAGGCAGATTACAAGAGCAACTAACACAGAGGTCGGACTCTCCTCGTGGTGAACACGTGGCAGCATGTCAATACAAAATGGAGTCCGGACTTCGGCCAACATAATGGGGAAAACACGATAAAAGGGAAACACTAATGTTTTCAGTAAATGCTTAATCACATTCTGCCTTAATTTACAACAGACGACCCTTTCAGCATTTACTGAAGACATCTGGCTTCCAAGAATAATCATCGTATACGTCAATTATCATCATTCCTTTAACCTCTTTAGCTAGACCCTTCTGACGGGCAACTTCGGCAATAGCTTTCTTATCTGGAATGCAGAATGAAATGCATACAGAACAACATAATGGTCCACATTGAATACACATACAGAGAAGGAATAGAATTGCTATGATAATACAAAGACCAGTTAAGACCTTCCATCCCCAGGCAGTAACCAATGCCCAAAACCATCCAGAAAAGGACCAAGTGCCGTTTTCCGTGTGGATTTCAGCTGCTATTTTATGCAGCTTATTAATGGCGTTATAAACGGATGGTGTATGATCAGGAATGAACACACAGCAGCTACTTCCAATAATTTTACAGGCTCCTCCTCGATCAGCTAGCATTACATCCAATACCATACGGTTCTGCAATGCAACAATTCTGGTAATCTGTAATTCTTCCGTAAGATTCCCAAGAGCAGCAGCAGTCTGATTTGTCACAGCTTCTACCACTCTTGTTAATCTTCGGATCTTCCTACTATTCAAGGCGGCACCAACAAAGAAGAACAATCCTAAGTTAAAATCAATATACTGTTGCAAACTGGTATCAGTCTGATCCACATCATCCGTCGATAAAGTACGTTTATACCTATTTACAGTCACATTATTCAACAATTTCAAGTCTTTATGATACGATGCAGGTGCTAGGAATACAGGGGGTAGTAGGAATGATACATAGCATACCCCAGACCACCCAGCCGGCAAACGGTAATAACCTTTATTTCCACATACAAAATAGGTATTATGGGATGCTAGGAAGGTGCTGTTATTCAGTCCGTCGATATTCAGAACAGTTAAACAATCACTGACACCAACAGGGATAAAACCCACACTCTGGACACACAGGTCCGCTTGGGCTTGTGCCACTTGGATCACAAACTTGTCCTTCCCCATAGTGTCTCTAGTGTTCGTAAAGATATAGGGAATGGATTCATTGTCTGGTCGGTACTCTTCCCATTCCCAAATTGTTCCATTTGCTTGTGGATATCCATTTCTGTCCTGATGACATTCTTTATTAAGTCTAAAAAGCAGTCGTCCCACTGTCGGTTTCCGAGTGGCAAACAACAAAGTGTACCATGCTCTACAAGAGCCATTGTGTGAGAAAGGAAGTGGTATGAATGGCGTACCTCCTTTCTTCTGATGGGCTGGCATCATCCCACATATCCAACAGTTCGTAGCATTTGTAGCAACGTGGGTGTGATGCAGCATCTGAATGAAAGTGTTATTCAAATAGGATTGTCGATGCTTCAACTCTTGATATGGCAATGTGTAAAAGTAGTGCTCCGCAGGCACTGGAGTCGTCAACACAAGTGTCTCTCGAGCTGGAGTTGCCTCCTCCACAAACCATGTGGTTATACCAACGATAGCTACTGTTAGCATGAACCCCAACGCACAAAAAATCTTCTTTTTCTCCATGTCAAAGGAAACAATACCCTAATATCTTCCTGAAACTAAAAGTCTGTCAGAACTCTTCCCCTTGGGCAGCGGTTGATTTCTTCACCAACGGGCCAAGACGGGTGTCGCTACACTAATGCAGGGCTGATCCCCCCCCCTTGCCTCAGCGGCTCTCCGTTTCACTAACCCAAGGGCCGTTCTGACAGTATGTCCCAGTACTGAAGATCTCACTTCCTTGGTCGCAGATGATATCGCCTTCCTCCAGAAGTCGTGTGGTCCGAAAAGAGCTCCTCAGTGTCGTTTGGCCTCGCAACACGGCCTGTCTCTGCTGCTAGGACTTCTCGTTGATCGGTCAGCACGGCAGACTCCACCAGTCCGGGCGGTACCTTTCGACAGTGCAAGGAATGGATCCAATTCTTCCTGTTCGAGACTCGCACTGCCGTCCTCGTTGCAAGAAGGACTTGCTCAGGTCCGATCCATCTCGGCTCCAAACTGTTCGTTCTGTCGAAGACCTTCAGCATGACATGATCCCCAGGCCGGAGACCATGTCCTTCACCGGTAGACCGATCAGGGAGCGCCTCTCGGACCTGTTGATGAATAGAAACCAAGTTATCCGTTAACTGTGCCAGATAATCGCTCATCATTACACAAGGTACATCATACACAGCCTTAGGCCTTGGTGGACCCCAGATATTCATTGGGCGTCCAAATACAATCTCATAGGGTGTAAGGCCGATTCGAGAGTGTGGCACCGACCTAATTGACAATAACGCCAGTGGCAAGGCGTCTGGCCAAGTCAAAGATGTTGAAGCTTGAATTTTGGCGATCTTAAGCTTCAGTGTACCATTATACTTCTCGACTAGTCCTGCAGACTGAGGGTGGAACACGGCATGGAACTTCTGAGTGATGCCTAGGCCCTTCAAGACATACTTTATAACATCCGCTACAAAGTGAGGGCCATTATCACTCCACAGAAGTCTACAGACGCCGTATCGGGGGAAAAACTCTTTCAGCAATAGCTTCGCTGTAGTCATTGCAGTATTGTCTTTCGCAGGGTACGCCTCAACCCACTTACTGAAGGCGCAAACCACTACTAGAACATACTTCAAATTGTTACAGCGCTCAAGCTGGATATAATCCATCTGCAGAACCTCAAAGGGTGCAGTGGGTGTCGCAAATCCTCCTGCTGGAGTTCGCGTGCCTTTCCCTGGGTTGTACTTCAGACAAATCATACAGGTCTGCACCACCCTCTTTGCTGTGCTAGCAATCTCTGGATGCTCCCAGACTTGAGTAAGCAATTTCACAATTGCGGAAGCTCCAACATGTGCTAGCCCATGTGCCATCTGGACCATAGGTTGTACAAAAGCCGTGGGTAATTTCCATCTATCCATCTGCTTATTTCTCCAGCAACCCTCGTCATCCAGCTCTCCTTCGCTAACCCATTGTTCCCGCTCTTTGTCAGAAGCGGTCTTTTGTATTTCTCGCACTTGCTCCTTCGCATCATGCCATCTCTCCACCTGTGACTTCACTACATACATGGCAGTAGTACCGGGCTGCATCGCAGTCTCCCGTGCTACTCGATCTGCTAACGCATTCCCTTCTCCAACCTTATCAACCACTTTCCTATGGGCGCTACACTTAACAATGGCGATTTTCTTTGGGTATGTCAATGCAGTTAAAAGGTTATGAACTAACTCCCCATGCGTTATCTGTACCCCATGTGACGTTAGAAACCCTCTCTCCTTCCAGAGTAGGCCGAAATCGTGCGCTACTCCGAAGGCATAGCGGCTGTCTGTGTAAACATTCACACACAATCCTGTACTGAGCTCACACGCTCGTGTTAACGCTATCAGTTCCGCTGCTTGAGCTGATTTCTGTGGTATGCGTGCTGTTTCCACTATCGTCTGTAACGTGGTAATTGCATACGCTGCTGAAGTCGTACCATCTGGTAGCTTCAGGCATGATCCGTCTACCCACAACTCTCCATCTACATCTAAAAAGGGCGTATCCTGGAGATCAATACGACCCTTTGTTTGTTCCTCAGTCACAAGAATACAATCATGTGCTTTCTGCGCCTCAGGCTGGGTCTCGGGGTATGGCAACAATGTGGCCGGGTTTAATGTCACGCACCTTTTTAACGTAATATGAGGAGCCAAAAGCGTCAACTCATATCCCGTTAAACGGGCACTGGTCAAATGCTGCGTCTTTGTTTGATTAAGCAGAGCATCAACAGCGTGGGGAACTAACACCAACAGTTTATGGGACAATACAATTCCTTCACTCTGCCGTATTGACACAGCTGTCGCCGCAACCGAGCGAAAACACCCTGGTAACGCTCGGGCGACAGGATCAAGCACAGCCGAAAAGTATGCACAAGGGCGCTGCTTATCGCCGTGCATCTGCACTAAGACTGATAATGCACATCCATCTTTCTCATGCACATACAACGAAAAGGGTTTTGCATAATCAGGGGTCCCTAACACTGGTGCTGAACAAAGGGCCTGTCTTAATTGCTGAAAAGCAGCGTCACACTCATCTGACCAGGGGATCGGGATGGGCGTGTCTTTTGTCAAGAGCGCTAGTAATGGCTTAGCTATGTGTGAAAACCCCAATATCCACTGTCTACAAAAAGAAACAAGACCCAAAAATGCACGCACATCCTTCTGCGTGGATGGCCTTGGTGTGTCCAAAATTACTTGGATACGATCTGGTGTGAGTGCACGCCCCTCCTTAGACAAAAGGTGACCCAAATAAGTCACCTTTGGTCTACAGAATTGCAATTTCTTCCTAGAGACCTTGTGATTGTGGGATGCTAAAAAGGAAAGTAAGGCTATCGTACTTTCCTCGCACAACTCCAGGGTGTCAGCCGCCAACAGGATGTCATCGACACATTGAATGAGGGCGACCCCCTCGAGTAAAGCAAAGGAATCCAACTGTCGTTTCAAGGCCTGACTGTAAATACTAGGGCTTTCTGTGTAGCCCTGGGGAATTCTACAAAAGCGATAAGATCTATTGTGTAATGTGAACCCAAAAAGGAATCGGCTATCAGGGTGAATGGGAATAGAAAAGAAGGCATTTTTCAAATCAATCACTGAGAACACGGTCGCCGTAGGCGGGACCAGGGTGAGCAACGTCGTGATATCGGAAACCACCGGGTACTGAGGTATCACGATCTTGTTCACCTCCCTCAAATCAATTATGAACCGATAAACCTTTGCATCCGTGTCCTTTTTCAGAATAGGGAGAATCGGACTGTTACAGATATTATAGGGAACTTCTTCCACTACTCCTACCGCGATCAAATCTTGCACAATCTGTATGAGAGCTTCCTCGCCCTCCTGGGAAATACGATACTGGGGGAGGCGTGGTAGCACCGCCCCCTCCTGGACACTAATGTGGACCGGAGGAATCACCATTTGTCCCACATCCGTGTCCGACGTGGCCCATAAAGCTCGGGGGAGGGTAGCCAACAACGCATCCTCTGAGATCGTACACATCCGCCCAGATCGGGGGTAGTTGTCATTTAAAATCACCCTCACACCCTCGGGGGAACAGCGAATTGTAGCCCTAAAGTGCTTTAACATATCAAGGCCCATAATGTTATCCGGTGTGTACGGAGCAAGCAGAAACGGACAAGGCGCAGAAAAACAATCAACTTTAAATGCAAGGGGCTGTGAAAGAGGGCTTCGGGAAAGTGTACCGTCAAACCCTACCGATGTAACTATTGAGCCGGATGGGGGAGCCCCCGGAACCAAGTACCTAGACAATGCACTACGTGTCGCTCCTGTATCCACTAGGAACTGATCAGTAGAACCTAAAACCTCAGCCGATACATAAGGACCCGTCTGATCGACCGGCACCTCAACTGATTCGGACCCCCATCCTACGCATTCCTATGCATGCTGAGAATCGTGATATCCCGAGTGATCGATGTCCGATACATGGTACTGATGCTGGTGATCAAAAATATTCGAGCTATCTCGGTGCTGTCCGGCCGTATCAAAACGGACATTATCATTAGAGGTCCCTCTAAAGTTCGAGAAGCCCCCTCTCCCCCTCTGGCCACCCAGAGTGTGCCCCTGCCGCGAAGCGCGCAACGCTGGGCACTCCCTGGCCCAATGGCCCAACTGCTTACAGTACGCACATTGGTTCTTATTCAAAGCAGGTCGGCCCGAAGGGGGACCGTAAGATCCGCTCCTTCCCCTATTGTTATTACCCCGGCGGGGCGGGCCATATACTTGTGCTAACATAACTTTCGTTTTGAGATCTTTTGACTTCTTCTCCTCCTGGCCCTTCGCCTCGTGCTCCTGACGCTCATAATACTGGGCGATGGTCAGAAGGGCCGTCGGTGTCGCGGAGGACCAAGAACTCTCACTTGCTTTTAACCGGGCCGCAACTGCCGGCAGTAGATTAGCCACATATTTGTCCGCAAAAAGGTGGCGGCCTGTGTCGTCGGTAAGCGACTGGCCACTAAAATCATGGAACGTTTCTTCAAAACGCGTGAAGAAATCTGCCACTGACTCATCAACCTTCTGCTGACATGCCGCCAACATATTCCAGTCAATCTTCTTGGGGGGGATTATTGTTTTTAATTTAGCCACAATAGCAGCAGGGAGATCTAGAATATTCCGGGGAGGTTTCTGTGCGGGCTTCCGCTCCCTATCCTCATCCTCAAGGTCAGACCACCGGGCCTTAAAAGCAACTATATCATCCACCTTTCGGACAGATCGCCACGTGTCCGGTGGTAGAATAAGGCCAAAGAACAGATCTATATCCGCTAAGGTCATAATGCAAGAATTCAAGGCCCCCTCGACTTCTTCATAGAAAGCCGCTGGATTCTTGCGGGGGTCAGGCAATGCATTCTTTAACGCCATAACATCGGCTCTATGCCATGGAGTATAAACCCAATTATACACGAAATATCCCTTAGCATCGACGGAGTTAATATCGGAGCTAGTCCCCGCTCCCTTAGGAGGAACATACAAAGGCGCCGCCTCTCGCATTGGTTTAGCATGCACTATGTCATCCTTATCTGACTGGGAGGCGGATGGGTGGCCCTCTGCTGCAACCGAATCCGACTGCTTCTCCGTTTCCGCTCGTTGGCGTGCTTTCTCTCGAAGGGCCAGTACCTCGTCCCGCAAGGCGAACAGCCGCCGAGCCGCCTCAGGAGCCTTAGAGGGAGAAAAAGCACCGTTACGTATTGCTCTGGCATCCGAAGACACTTCGTCAGGCTCAAAAACATGAGAATATTTTCGGAAAGCATTAATCACTTCATCCGCGAAATGACCCAGAAAATACACTTTATCTCTCTCCTGCCATGGCCCCCAAATTTGAAATAATTCCTCCTGGGATACCTTGCCTTTCAGCGCACGGAAGGAGATTTGCCGAAGCTCAGCCATTTGCTCGGCTGGCAACATGGACCGTGTGTCTACCTTACCCGAAGCCGGGTCGGAATCTTGCGGCCGCGGAGCGGATGCGCCAACATAAGGGGGCGGAGAGCGATCTAGTAAATAAAAATCGTCATCAGGATTATTAAGGACAGGATAAATTGGCTGGCGAACAACATATTGACCCGAAACTTGTAGCCTACGCTCTTTCTCTTGTCTATCCGTCTGTTCTTTGTCCTCCCGACGCTTTGCTTCCTGTGCTCGCACATGATCATTCTTTCGTTGCTCTTTATCAAACAATGCTTTCTCACGTTTCTCTCGCTCACGCACTTCCTTCACCCATAACCGCACACACTCAAACATATCCTGACGAGCACGTCGCTTACACATACACTGTTCCACATACTCAATCTTACGCATATCAAACGATCCATACAAAGGCCATCGCAACTCAGGATCCTTCTTGGTATATTTCCTCCACAATGTGCTGTACATTATGGAAGAAAGACCATGCTTCACGTACATATCCCTATTAGGAGTCCCCTCTGGGGGAGCTGGAGCAGATTCCTCGAGGTTCAACCGGTTACCCAAACAGCAGCACCACTTACGGAGTGCGCTAAAAGCAGGCATGTTAGGAATAATGCAAAATATGCAGTATTATCAAGAAAAATGGCACTTAATCGTTGCGCCGTTCCAAGTTTACACAGCTCCGGAGAAATTTCTCCACATTACCTGCCTATATTTGTTACAACGCATATA
Source organism: Triturus cristatus (assembly GCF_964204655.1). Taxonomy (NCBI): domain Eukaryota; kingdom Metazoa; phylum Chordata; class Amphibia; order Caudata; family Salamandridae; genus Triturus; species Triturus cristatus. The sequence continues at coordinate 862,261,495 of NC_140581.1, forward strand.
TGTTCACAAAGACAAATTCAAAATATGACTAGTCACCATCGATCAAACTCAAATAGCCAGACCAGGCTTCAAAACTCGGAGCAAGTACCGTACAACGGTTCTTACCAATCAAGAGTCCAGGTTCCAACTGCCAAGCTCCACAATCGCCCAAACGGCTCTCACGGCAGGACCGACAGAAGAGGTCTCAGTCGATGACCGGCGCCACCCAGATGGTCAGCTCGGAAGGGAAGGAAGAAAAACCTCGGGATGCCAAGGCTAAGACGCCGCTGGCAGTGATCACGTCCCTGGCCAAACTCCTCACCTTCGTCGCGACCAGTCCTTCGAGCATCCGAGTCGCCGATGAGCCCCACGTTGGGCGCCAATTGATGAATACAAGCCCCAGCTAGGCCCGCAAGAGACAAGGGTTCGCTCTTCTGTAACGAGATCTATAAGGAAGTTGGCACGGAAACTGCAAAGTACAAAAACAACGTTTATTAACCCTTAAGGGTGGTCCTACAATCCACACAACACTCTTCAGTATTGCAAGGAGTAGCACACCGAACATTCGTACACAGCCCCCTTTTATACACAACAGAGGGGCTCATGAGTGGGTGGATAGTACATGAAGTCGAAGAACATTACCATTTAGGGTCATTCCCGATTCTAAATCAATACATGGGCGGAGCTAACACACTCCTTGAGCCCGCGAAAACACATGGTCAAGCAAAGCTAATTATAACAGATGCGGTCAAGTCTGGGCATGCGCCAGATGGACAAGAGGGAGCTATTTATAACTGTTGCTAGGCAGATTACAAGAGCAACTAACACAGAGGTCGGACTCTCCTCGTGGTGAACACGTGGCAGCATGTCAATACAAAATGGAGTCCGGACTTCGGCCAACATAATGGGGAAAACACGATAAAAGGGAAACACTAATGTTTTCAGTAAATGCTTAATCACATTCTGCCTTAATTTACAACACAGGGACAACATGTCTTGGTGAAAACAAAAAATATGTTTGATGTGTATTTAATTGCAACCCAGGGATAAATAAAAAATCAAACTGGTAGCAGAGCAGATTGGTATTAATGGTGTCAGAGGTATCATGTTTTGATTATATTTGATTATACACTTCAACTCAATCAGCAACCTTGCAAGCCCCCTACCGAATATCTATGACCACTTGGCATACATGTGAAACTTACAGACGCATGACACCGAAAAAAGGGCACACGCAGGAACAATACACCCTCACCACAGTACGGACTGTACATAAAAGAAACCCCAGCCCTGATGTAACCTGTAGCTAGTGCCGGCTTTCACGGAACATCTTCACACCTGGGTGAATGCCAGACCTTACACTTGCATTAATAAAAGATTCCGAACGCTTATCTGACATGGCGTGCCTGAATAAATTAAGGTCAGTATGTCAACAACAGAACACCATGTTAACAGTAGTTCCAAAGACTGTGACTCGAGTTTTCATTGGTAGTTGGCGGAGTCTGTCCACGAGAAAAGAGTGCCAATGTTGACACCGGACATTCTTCTGACCAAAGCCACCGATAGCACAGAGGGCGGCGTTAAGAGGTATTCTGGCTCCCAGGAGCAGCTCTATGACATGAAATGAGCCTCACAGAGAATGGCCGGAGGAGGCAACCCCTGTTGTGCACACCTCTCTACTTTTGCACACCCTTGTGGATAAGATCCATGCCAGTGAATTATGTGGCAAAGGAAGACCCATTTAGGCAGCAGGGTTAGGTAAATTATATGACAAGAAAAGCCAAATTATGTGGCACAATTTTTGATAGCATTACGTCATTATTGTGCCCTCTGTGCCCATTAACTCTGTCTTGATAAAGGTTTAACCTCCTTACTACCTCATCAACAACTAAATGCAATAAGCAGCTGAAAGGTGATCAGTCTAGCTTTACAAAGGTTATCCACAGCGCAGCAACACCAAGCCACATTCTTAGTAACTTTTGATACGCTAGAAACAATATGTTTTGGTTGACATCTGCAAACGTAAAGGTGGTATATTCCATCGATGGGACAGCCACTTAACACTTCTTGTATGTCTGGGTGCGAGGCATAGGTATGTCTGGAGTGTTCATTACTGCACATATCAGGTCTGTCCGAGTATGCATTGCTTCACAGCGCTGGAAAACTCAGGACTCAGCTTGCTGGGTTAGAAGAGCTGGGTTAACACATGCTTGCATGTGGTAAATGTAGTCACAGCTGTTGCATGGACGTATACAGTTGGTTCTGCAGAATATGCAGTCATAAGTAGAGGAGAGTGAGGGAGCAAATTCCTAGAAGTGAAAGATGCAGAAGTGTGTTGTTGAGAATGACACACTACCAATTGGTTGGCCTTTGATTCTGTGATGCATTTAGGTGTGTGCATAAGGGTTTGGTGAGATTAGTCTGGGACTGGGTATGGGGCATTCAGATAGAGCAAGGGTTCTAAGTGGGCTTTTGACATGGGATGACTTTGACACTGTGAAGGATGAAAGGGGAAGGAGTTGGACGTCTGTGTTTTAGTAGGAGTTGAGGAATGTAGTTTTGAAGCTTAGGTGACCGCCTGGTATCTGTGGCCTTATGGGCAAAAATTAGGTACTCCGACTTAACACATAGCCTTCTTTATGGCCGTTGTTGTTTTTTATTGGTTTCACAAGTACGAGTGGTGTGTGCATGAGAGAGAGGGGGAGCAGGAGGTGAGCCAGCGAGTGGTGCGCGCGCGCGTGCATGCTGGGGAGAGCAGTCTGCTCATTTTCAAGCACTGCACTCGTGCTTGTGGCGCGCCACTGCTAGCTCCCGCAAGGTGGATGCCACCACAAGCACGAGTGTGTGCTTGAAAATGAGCAGACCATTGGCTAAAGGCCCTCCTAGAGCAGCGCATGTGCACTGCCTAGGCGAGACCTAAAAAGGACATTCTGAAAAGGACTTATGTTGGTTAGTACTAGACATGATAAAGAGGAACCCCACCACGCTCCAGAAGCACCAATCTACACTATAAACAGAGATGAGTATATAATTTGGAAAGTGACAAACATGTTCTCAATAATTACATGGTATGGGGTCAACTATGAAGGTAGTTACGTGCTGAGCATGACATATAGGAGATCATTATTAATTCACTTTGGCACCTAGAATGAGCCTGTATCAAAAATGAGAGATCCATTAAAAACAAGCATTTGCAACACAATAGGTCTCGCATTTACGCGAGTTTCAGCTATTGGCATTGTAAATGACAGTGCCTTTTGGCGCCCTTTTTATTTACGCTATCTATAAATGGTTTGGATAAAACACTTGTTGACTTGGGGGTTGACTGTCCAAGAGAAGAAGTATACCCGTCCTTTTATACGCGGACGACGCAGTCCTCTTATCCCGTACAGGGAGGGGACTTCAGTCTCTCATTGACGGCTTTAGTAGGTTTATGGCAAATCTAGATTTATCTCCTAATCTCACAAAATCCTACATAATGAAAGCAGGGAAAAGACCAACAACGAATTTCACTTTTAAAATTGGGGGACACAAACTAGAGAAGGTCGAGGTTTTTAACTACTTAGGGATATTATTTGATAAACACCTCAACTTTAATCCACTAATCTCAGAGAAATGTAAGCAACAAACAAGTACAATGGGCTCAATCATGAATCGAGCCTCGAGATTAGGCCGTTGGTCACCTAATGAAATATTGCATTTATATAATTCAATTTGTTGCTCTAAAACCATGTACGGGAGCGAGGTATGGGGATTCCGTAATACGTCCTTGATACAATTGGAGGAAATTGGAGGAAAACAAGTTCCTTAGAAGGATTTTGCAAGTTCCTCAGAGTATACCTGCCCACATTGCCCATGAGGAGCTGGGGATTCCTTACATTAGCGATAGGATAAGCACTAAACCAATAATGTGCTGGATTAAAATCTGGACCAACCCTGAGGCTAGTCTAAGTAGACAAATAATAAAGGACTGCATTAGCAGGGACAAAGGACTACAGATACCCTGGCTTAAATATGTGAAGGAGACTTTGAAGTGGTTGGGATTTGTAAACTACTTTGATGAACCCACGACCTTGATGCCCCAGGTAAAAGCTGCCATAAAAGCCGAACATCTTAGGCGCCTTGCTTGCGCACGAGAAGACACTGAAATACTGAAAGGTTCAGTGAGAGCCCACATTTTAACAAAATCTGCAGCAGGATTAGAACCTTACCTGGCGTATATATATAACAAAAATGATAGATTTTTAATGATCAGATTTAGATTAGATTTTTACACCATATTTTAGCCGTCCCTGCAGGGTACACAAAAGATGTTTTGTCAAAGGGCCCATGCGGCTGCGATCTGGGATCTCCGCAGGATACCCTTCATTTTGTATTTTTTTGTCCGTTATATGAGTACCCAAGGGCAGTCTTTTTAAAAACTGTTCTAAGAAAGAACAAATTCACCCAGGTAAGGGTGGCACTCTTATACCTGAAACTTTCAGCGGACCCCCTCACGTTGTTCTGCACAGTGAATTTTTTAAGACTAGCTGCAAAACTAAGGAAGACTAGATGCGAGGTGTAAACAACTTTGCTCTGGGGTACAGAGGGTCGGGTATTATGATTAAAAGTCGCTTCTTAAATGCCCCAATGCATATTTTGGCCCTTACTGCAGTCTTAGACAAGGTCCCAATCTAATTACGAAATGAACGGTTTATTGATCTTGGGAAGTGCTATGATGTTTTAAATTGATATAGTTAATATCATTTTCTTTTTTTGGTTATGATTATGTATTCTTAAAATGCCATGGTGTTAGTGCCACCTGCACTGAAGCTGTCAAAACCCTGCACCTTATAAATACTGTGTCTTGTTGCGTTGCCATAGGTATTTAGCTATCAAGGTCTTGGATAAAACCCTGATGAACTGTTATTTTTTAAATATTTTAAGGACATTTTGCTATTTTAATGTATTGTTGGAATTTGTAATTGTTATGATCTTGCTTGGATGTTTTAATATCCGAATAAAAGATTATTGAATTGAATTGACAGTGCCTTTTATTTATGTTTTAAAAACAAAAACAAAAATAAAAGGCACTGTCAATAGCTCAAACTTGCATAAATTCAAGACCTATTGCATTGAAAATTGCGGATTACAGGTGGATTGGTGAGCCGTGACTTACAGTGATTTTTGGCAGGGCGCTGGAGTCTGGAGTGCGGATAGATACGGGGTTTTGGTGGGTGTGGAGGGCTGCTGGGGTTTGTGAGGTGTAGAAGGAGCTATGGGCAGATGAGGGGTTCTCGTGGCTGTGGAGGGATGCTGAGCTCGTGGTCGTTGGGACAATGACACGCTGTGAGGATGTAGCAAGATGCTTGGTACGGAAAGGTTTGCGAGGTGGTTGAAGGTTAGAAGGAGCTGGTCAGATGGGGGTTTGCCGTGGCTGTGGAGGGATGTTGTGCTCTTGGCCATGAAGACAATGCCATGCTGTGAGGATATTGATTCATGAGGAGATGCTGTGGAGAGATGAGAGGCTGTAACACGATGCTGAGTCTGTAGGGGGGCAGTAGAGCTGTGCAGGGTCGTTGGAGGCTAAAAGAAGCTGTGGGCAGATGGCAGGCCCTAGGGTTGGACTGGGACCGAAAATAGGTCCAGGCACAAAAATAAAAGTGCCCCCATTAGCAAATTAGAAAGCTAAACATTTAGTCATTTTTGCAAAATAGAGCAGTTTTGAACTTGTAAAGACGTGCTGTGTAAGTTGTTTGCAAGATATGGAACATTACATAGATTGTGCTTGCTGCAGGCAATCTATGCTTTAATATCAGGGAAAACCGGAAAAATGCCCTGCAGACCACAAAACAGACCCACAAACGGCCAAAAACAGACCCACACACTGACCTGTCAGGCCAATCATTCTGTCACTGCCTGGTTGCCCTGTATGCCAGTCCGGCCTATCTTGCCCTTTGAGGATTTTTACTGTTTGTATAAAAAAAAATTTCCTTAAATAAATCGTATGTTTTTTATTCCGTGGTAACGATAAAGCAGCTCTTCTGGCCCCTCCCCTCTTCTTACCTGGCTGTCCCCATGCATTGCCCAACCCCCACTCCACTCCTGTAGTGGGGAACAGGTCAAGCTATAAGAGCGGCCAGGCCTCACGGGGGTCATGTCTCCAGCAGGCATCCCTCCCCCCGTCTCAGAGCTCTCCCGGAAGGCCATCACCTATGCCCTCCCCAGGAATGAACACTCACCTGACGGTGAACGGATACCAGTCCTACCCGCTGAGGGACAGTACCCCCCTCTCACTGCTTGTAGTGCACAATACATTCATTGCTTAGAGAGCATTTATTTAACTACTCTGCACATGCCTAGATCTATCTTTTTACTCGTTTTCTTAGGCGTGTACCCATATTTTTGCTATAATAACTAATCCATACATACAATAGTTCACCGGTTCATTTTTGTGGATCTCTTGATTCAATTTGCTTACAAAAGCGCCAAATGCTGCATCGAGGCACGACATCACGGTGTCACTTTTAAGGGCTACTACTACTCGCCCGAGGAAAAACAAGAACCGCTGTATTTAGAGGGACACTTCTGAGTGTGGGGCATGTTATTATTGCAGACTGGCGATTCTTTGTGTGTAAACGAGCGTCATCTTTTCCGGGGAAGTGACGTAAATGTGCTGAATAGAGTGTATAGTAGCTGGTCCTCTGGCGCGCACGAATCTTTTGACTTTAATTCCTCGGCTGTGGCATAATCACCCTCTCTGAAGCAGGTTCTGTCAAACCTAATAAAGGACTTCAAACTAGACTTACGCATAAGGATCATCATTTTCACATCAGAACTCACCTTCTACACAGGGCACAAGTCCTAAAAAAAGAAGTGGGGGGACGCTCCAAGTTAGGTGGTGTCACCGGAAGTGACCTCACAGCCGGAAGTGACGTCACGAGATGGAGTCCCCACTAATTAACAAAGGTTAGAAGGCGATGGGGGCAGGTTCAAAGGGAAAAGGAGAATGTTTACGTTGGAATTAGTCACCTATTGACACTCAAAGGAGCGGGGAAATTAAAGATGCGCTTGTTCGGTGCGTATTTATTGCCCACAGTAAATTTGCCGGTCTCCGTCTGAAATGCATAAACACATACTGACCTTTTCTAATATACGGCCACGAGCGCCCGTCTGTCATACTGAACGGCTCCATCAACGTGAAACAACTTAAAGAGCTCTGTTCGCCCTCTCTCGACAATAGAAGGTTAGGTTTGGTGAGTACTGAGCGCGCGCGCAGGCTCGGGTACCGGCTCCATCTTTTGGGCAGGGTGGACGGCGTCCACCCGGTAAAAACCCGGTAAAATAAGTGGGGGGACGTCGTCCACCCGCGTGGTACCCCGACTCGAGCCCTGCTTCTACACCTCGCAGTGCCCATAGTTCCACTTGATTAAACTACACTGCGTTCTTGCTGTTGTGGGAATGAAAGGTGTGCACGTTTAATTCCGCTACGCTTATGGTCACGTGTCGACGTGTATCGGGCGAACCTGTGCATTAAGTATCGGGGGACAGAGGACAACCGGCAGGGGCCGGAGGGAACGCGTCTGGCACTTTCTGAACTCTCGGAAAGTCTCTCCTCGGGAGTGGCGTGTTCACCTCGGGCCCGTTGGGATTTAAAGTTCGCGGCAACTGGGCACCGACCATGGTGGTGACCTCAAGAACAGACAATCATGGCGAGCACACCTCCTGCCAGCGAGCACGCGGGGCGCTGCTCTCTTCGCACCCTCTGCTGCCGCGTGTGCTCCTCTGCTGCTGCTGTCTGATGTGAGTGCTCTTCTGCTGCTGCTGTCTGATGTGAGCGCTGAGAATAAATAACAAGCTGTCGACACGTTGGACGGCCCAGGCGGCGCCCGAGGGAAATGGCAACAGGAGGACGTGGCACCGCCTGGGGTCCGTAAACAAGCTATCCCCATTGTGACAAAAATATAGTGCCTTCCGACTAATGAAGGAGACTGTGTAACACCACAAGTGAAAAATCCAGTCCAGATGGGCCGCCAGAAAAGGAGACAGGGCGGTAACAAAAAAGCCTCATTTTCAATCGGAGGCCAGCGTTTTGCATAAATGATGAAGTCAGCCAATGGGAATGATGGGCGGGGCTTCAAGTCCCCTTCTGAAATCGTATGGCAATAAGCCTTGCAGAGCGAGGAGCGCATGCGGGCTCCAGCGCTAGGTCTGCGAGACATAGAAAAATATAAAACCCACCATCTAAACAAACCGAATAAAGGGTTGTGTCACTGAATTTACAGTATTTATAGGGACTGCTTTAATATTCATGGTACTCCAGAGATATATTTATGTAGAATTCAATCTTAGCAGAATAGTGTAGCAGACATGGGCCAACTATGAAGTGGGTCTCAGAGGGATAAGAGAGCGACTCTGGCTCCATGTATATCATCACGCTCCCAGTGCAAGAATAAATGTGAGACATAGTATCTGCAGTACCCCAGATTCAAAGTATAGGTACTTGGGTAAAATGATACTTAAGAGAATCGGAACAATCATATGGCTCGAACGTGTAAAATCAGCCACACTAGTGCTATGTAGATCAGTGGGAAAGGAAGATGGCGGGCTAGAGCCGCCGCGTCCCACAGCTCTTGGCTCTAGCTCCTGATTGACCCGGCTGGCTGTACTCATGGACGCTATGCCTTACCGCTAAGCTGATGTGATGCTTAATCAGTAATATCATTACTCACACAATGATCTTTTCGGACCCCCGGACTTACGCTAGCTTGCTGACGCTCAGGTTGGTTCTGGCTGGCGTAACGGCTGGATTTTCAGTTCTCGGATGCTCATTCTGAGCGGAAGGTTTTTTCAGGCTGTGAGGAAAGCCTGCTGAAGAAGCAGAGTGCCGTATTATCTGTGCTCAGACAGCAGCGGCAGCAACGACAGCGGCTCTCTACTCGGCTCCTGCTCCTTACTGTCTGCAATCGACTGGCCACGTCTGAGTATAGCACCACCAAGGAATGCAGCGATAAGCGCGCGAGCTGCTCGGCTCGCAGGGGGTCAACCTTCTGCATTACTTGAGGAAGATACCGAAACTAATGGGAAATCCACAATGCTTAAAACCGGCAGGACGGCAGTCCGGCTCGTAGGTGCAGGTAAGACAGCGCTGCTCCTGGAAGAAGGCGGGCTTCGCGCTGCCACGACAGATACTATTGCTCTTGTAGAGATACTTAACAGCCCGATGCTACTATTGAGAGCGGAGGAGATACAGAAATCAGCGCGCCTCTGAAAGTCTGCAGGGGAGGAGAGAAAATGTCCCTTTCTCAACATGAAGGATGTTCTGACTCACAAACTGACATAACAAATGGTAAAGAGAAGAAGCAATCTATCTATAACTTACTGAGTAACAACAGGACTAGTAATAATCAAAGTAATGGTGAAGATGACTGTGTCAGCCCTCAGAATACTACCCAGTCTAGTCAGTGAAGTGTTCAGTCCGGACCTCAACCAGGCAGACTTGCCTATTAATAGTAGCAAAACCACTATTGCTAAACAACTTAACCATTTTGATCAAACTAAGCAAGGAAACCGGAGTGGTAGTGGCTTAGCTCTAGCCTCTGCCTCAGCCTCAGCCTCACCTTTAACTGCGCTCTTATCCCAGCGAGTAATTAACAGTCAACAGCAGCCAATAGCTCCCTCAGAGGAGGGGGACATGTCAATAGATGCTCAACAAGTAGGGGCAGATAAAATTCGCAATACATTTAGCCATAAGAAAAATGCCAAAGTTACCAAAACTATTTATAAATATAGAAAACCTAGTGATTTACAGAATAGAACTGGGCATATAAGTGCCAGCTCCTCCCGTGGACTGGAAAGCAGTCCATTAAGGAAATGGGTTCATGCTAAGGGGGACGTTCGCGCTATGATCTCACGGCTGTCTGCAACCTGCCTAACTAGGCCCCAAGCCATTGCAAACCTGAATCTTGAAAATGAAGGGGACAGCATAGATAGCAGTGATCAACCTGCCTTGGTCCAGGAGGATCAGGGAGCATCATCGTGTATGAATTTGATCAACGAACCTCACTCGCCGATAACGGCAAATACAGAAGTGATAGCAGCTAAGGAGAGCAACTTGGCTATAGGGCAAGAGCCTTGTCTTGCCATAATTTTGCAAGTTTTACAGGAGCAAGGAGGGGAGGCACAGGCACACTATGCTCAAGTTAGGACAGATTATCTAAATATTAAGCTATCGCTTGACGAGGTTACGAGCACTGTAGTTAATGTTGCTAAAGATGTTAAGGAATTGCAAGGCAGAGTTGCTGAAGTATAGGAGACGGTTACAACTGTGGTACAGACCACCCAGACGCATGAGCAGCAAATCTATACTTGCCTGGCTAAGATCGAGGACTTGGAAAATAGGCAAAGGCGCAACAATCTAAGGCTGTTTGGGGTACCCGAGGGAAAGGAGGGATTGGACCCTCGAGGTTTTGTTGTTCAACTTTTTCAGAAGGCCTTGTCAGGAATCACGGAAGGTTTCCTCCTCCTTCTGCTTCCGTGGCTTCTATGCTCTCATCGCAAACTCTGAAAGCAATCAATCCTTTGAGTTGGAGTGCTTGTTGGCATCGTAGAAATTCCAACATGGCTGCCAACTTGCTGCAATAGCATATTGTTGTTAGCGGTCTAGTCTTGCAGTGAATGACAGATGGTGAGGTGTGCTCCAACATTCCATGGTGCACTTCACCAAAGATTCCTCAGGAGAAGCACCTGTTTCTGCGTCGTGAAAGCTAGTCAGGGTAGTGGCGTCTAAACTCGGGGTTAGTTCGTCGGATTTAAAACCTCAGGTTAGTTGAACTGTCAAAGTGTAATTATCTATGAGAAAAGTCATTTAATTTTCAATTGATAAAAGAAAAACTGAATCCTAAAAAAACAATGTTCTCAGAAATATATGTGTGAAGGAATTAAAACTAAGTTAATCCATCTACTGAAGCTTTCCAGAATTTAAATAGAGAAAAGAAAAAAGTAGTGGAAATTGTTCTGAAGAAACGCTGGTGTCTGTCACCTTCGCCACGTTCTAAATAATCCTTTCAGTGTTTAACAGCACAAAACACAAGAGTTTAGGCAAAGAGCTTCCATTTCATTTAATTAGAGGAAGCTTTTAACATGCACAAGTGAGTCATTTCATTTCTCACAAGCAAGTACTGAAGGCCCGGTAATTCTCAAGTTCAAGAGCCCATTATGAAATAGCTCTTCACGCTTGAATAAACACCAGCATTCTTCACAAGGCTTGCGCAAAGGAAGTAATCATTTCAACCTTCATTTTAACCTTCGTGTGTAGCTTTTTAGAATGCAAACCTGAAATAAACGTGCAGGCTAAAATAAACTCTTGACTTGTAACTCAATAGCCCCCAGCTGGCAATAATTAGGACTCAAGCGAAAGTTCTAATAAATAGGAAGCAAGTCCTTTGGAAAGAATGATTTACTTGCTTGTTTAAAAGCTAATAAACAAAAATCAATTTAAGCCATCGGACTTTGTCAGTCCGTTTTACATTAGGAAAACCTTCTCAATTGGGTTATTCCATAATAACGAAGGCAGTCTTATCACCAGAAAAAAATAAGGACCAAATAAAAGAAATAGTTCCTAAGAACTCCAAGGTCAACACAGTGGCAGTAAATCCAATAGACTCCAATAAATAAAAACAACTCTTACCTATCCAGTGAGTATATTCTGTGAGAAGGAAGTAACACAATTACAGGTTAAAAAGAATTAATAGGATGTACACTTACCTTGTTTATCCTAATTTTCTAGAGTAGAGAATAAGTAACATTCTTGCGAAGATAGAACAACAAGAGTTAAGACTTCTCTTCAAATACACGCAGCGCAAAAAGAGAAGTAGAAGAGGGGCAAGACTCTAAACACTTCCTGGTAAGATAAGTTATCTTAAATTCTAAATGCAAGTAAGTTATAAATGTTTCGCCACTTGATTGCATGATTTTGTCTGCAGCTGTCGCTAACAGCGAGGGAGGAGGTTCGTGCTGAACAGCAGTGTTTGGAGTTGTCTCTTCTTGTCCCATCCCCTTTCCCCCCTCGGTACTCACTTACTAAGGTGTAACCCAAGAAACCTAGTGGGGAAGGTTCCGAGAAGGGCATTGGGAGCTAACGTCATTCTACTCCTGTGTGGTTCGTAAATCAAGGACGCATCTGACAGAGTGAAGTGCCCACGTTGGTACAAGCACCTGAGTAGAATGGCGGAAGGGTTAGATTTTAAGAAATTGGGCGAGATTTTGAATACTATACAAAGGGACTTAGAGGCAGTCAGGGAGGAAAATAAGATTTTAAGGCAAGAGATTATTACATTTAAAACTGGGACATCAGCTCAGGGAGCCAGTCAGACCCCTACATTATTCGCTACACAGAACCCAGGCTCTAGCACTTGTGGAAATATGGATTTTTATGATCAGTTATGTCCCCTATCTTGGACCCCAACGGTTTCATGTATAAATCACAAGTACATGTATGTTTCCTCCAGTTCCAGTTATGAAGACGCAAACACATGTGCGTCCACCGTCAACATGTCCTCTTTCAGATCCGCCATGAATGGGCCGGATATTCTATTCCTAAGTATGAAAGGCCACCGGCTTTATATGGTTCATTTATCCCATTTTACAGTCCAGGCGAGTAGGCCCTGATTCTGCCATTAAGCCTTTTCCTGCCTTCTGCCTCTGAAAGCTCCAGTCTGAGCTCGCATCTGTATCCATGAACTTTGTCCTACTCCCTGCGCGGCTAACGGTGCCTGACTCAACCTGTCTGCTTGCCAAAAACTGTATTTCACCTTCGAGATTATCTGCTCCGCTCCCCATCCAATGCATTCCTGTCTAGTAGTTTAAGTAAACATTCTTCCAGCTACCGAGCAAAAGGCCCGGCTTCTCGGTCTTTATGCAAGTAATTCATAGCCCTGTTACTATGGAAGATTTCTGCCCTCGCATCTAGTGTAGACACTTAGACGCTTGTACACGCACTAACAGTCAGTATAGTCAGTATAGAATAAGATTCTATTCTAAGAGACCTCTCTTTTTGGATAACATAGTTCTTTAAACATAGGATGTTAGATATGATTTGGGATTAGGTTGACATAACCCCAGACTTCTGTCTCCACATGTAGAGCTAAATGTCAAGTCCCCTTCACCCCCTAGTTGCACGTCAATTGCACGTCATGCTGCTGCGCGCGCATCTCTGCCAAGTATTTCTGCTGACATTGCGAAATTCTTTCATGGTGCCACCTACTTGTGACATCATACCTAATGACGTTCTTTAGTTACGCCCAGTTACACCCACTTTAGTTACGCATGTATGTTTTATCTTTGTTATCAATTGTTACGCCTCCTGCATCTGTTTCACTGTAATGCCTATTGTATAAAAATGATTACCTGTCAATAAAGTATGTTCCTTCACTTCCTGAACCTTCGTGGTGATGGAATATGGAGTCCATCAATTCGAATTGATTTTGGAATAAAGCCCGTTCCGAACCTCTAATACCACGGATTCTGCCTCTTATTTTACTGAGCTATTATTATAGATTTTCCGCATCAAATTAAGTACCGGTAATTAAATTATTTACCACATATATGGCGCCCGAACAGGGACACTTTCTCATCTCACGCGCCGGAGGTGCGTTGCAGGCCCGGTCTCCTGTCACAGCTGGACGGACAACAACGCGTACCAACAGGATTTCCTGTATCTCCCTCCTGCCGAGCGGGGGTAACTGAGGCTGCGATCAACACCCAGACGAGGCGGTGAGAAGTGCGAAGTATCCCGACCAGAGCCTAGCTGAGAGAGCAAGATCCGAGGTATACAGAGGCCCACCAGTTTCCGAAGTTTCCGAAGTTTCGAGTCGAGTCCAGTCCGGTTCAAGTCCAGTTCAGTTCAGTTCCGAGGCCTTCCGTTCCGAGCTACCCGGTGAGTACCATTGTCGGGGAGGCGTTCTGACGTGCACATAGTTTGTGCCGGTCAAGACGGGTTTGGGTACACAAATCCGGTCTGCACTGTTTCAGCAGTGTATCTGTACTGTTTAGCAGTATATCAAGTATGTCTAGTATATAATTCAGAATTACCGAGTATTATGCTTAGTGACTAGTTCCCTAAATGGCCATCATTGTTGTTCATTAAATGTTAAATGTTAAAATGTTTTTAAATACGTTCTGTATATTGTGGTGTGAATGACTGTTCATTATTGTGTCTTGTTGTATTAAACGTGTTCAAAATTAGGTATCAGATCAGTTCTCAATATGCCGCTCTTTTCGAAATTAAGACAGATAAAAACTAGAAAAGGGGTACTCGAAGAAGCTGTTCCCATTCCTCCTAGGGACACTCCAGGGTACTTCATGTATCATAACCATGGCTTAGACGCCATATTATTTCTTGATTTATGGGTAGACTACACCAAGGAATTACCAGAAAGTCAGAGGTGGCCCGCAGCTGGGACCTGGGATGCAGATTGCATCATGAAAGTAGAGGAAGAACTATGGAAAAAGAAAGCTAGACAGTCACAGAAAGATGCCATTGAATTATGGCGTAAAGAATCATATAGACGTACAGAAAAAGCGCTCAGACAGGAAGAGAAAAGTAAGGAGAATTCAAATAAAGTTCGAGAAAATCTATTAATTGAAGAAGGTACTCGAGTAAAATCAGAACAAACAGACAGACAAAGAAATGCCCTTATGAATGGTATGTATCCTCTTCTGGCCGAAGGGTTACCTAAGGCTACTCCGGAGATACCAAAAGACTTGCCACCCCCATTGTTTCCGATAAAAGTACATCCCAAAGGGCATCCCAGAACCGCAGAAGATGTTTTTCTTTCCTCTTATTTAGACGACGCAGCTCCCGAGTATGCTAATCCTGCGCCACATAGACCGCCTGCCGAGGGGGTTCAACGCCAAGACCCTCCTCCGTCTGTACCTCCGCAACAGCAAACTCCGACACAAGTTCCGGCAAGCACATCTGTTTCTACATCTGTATCCACACCTATGGTTGCTATATCACGTTCAACGAATCCTTTCACATCCAGCACCCCAGGTGGTGCTACCGGAGGTACATCAAACATTTTTTCCACGCCACCCAGAGTAAATAAACTTTCCTTTCAAGAATTAGCCCACCAACGTACGCCCAAACTAGTAACTCCCGACACGCTTAAGGAACTTCTAATAGATTGTAGATATGACCCTGTGCCCGGAAAAGGGGACGAAATGCTGCTGGCATCATTACGTATCCGACGAGCTGCAATATATTTAGGGAGGCTACCAGGAATGACTACACATTTAGAAAATATATATCACTTTGTCCAGTCAGGGCGAGATTCTGAGAGTATTAACAGAGCCATGGAGTACCAGAAAGTGGAAATACAGGGGGAACTGTTACGTTTCCTCATAAACTGTGTGATCAGAAATCAAGACCGACCAGGGGTAAATCCGGAAGAAATGCAAATTCTTACCACATGGAGTCGGAATATATCAGAGGGGAGACATGATAAACGATCATGTATAGTAGCTATGTGCCGAAAGATCCGCAAAGAAGTAGAACGAATACACGAAGAAAGATTAGCAGTAGACGAGCCTGAACAAACCGAGGAGGAGGAAGAATCAGAACTGCCCACAGGACAGTTAGAAACCATGGCCTATGTAGGTAGAGGAAGATCTTGCAATAATACTAGATGCTTTACTGATCCGATACGTCCGATACGTCCAGATAATAGCAGAAATTTCCAAACCCCTATAATAAATATAAGGTCCCCCGAACATTCGTTCCAAGCCGCTGACAAATTACTCCGAGAACGAAGGGGTTATCATATACTCGATTCTATGGACGAACAAGAATTAGCCAGGTCAGCCGTTCACTGGGTTGATAATCCCGGAAAATATAGTGATGATACGCTAGCGCATACGTTTTTGAACCTCACCCCAGATGAACAGCGTTTAGCTGGTATCTATATGATTCAACAACTCCTTATATTATATAAAAGCCAACACTCCGATCCTGGTCCCTTACCTGATATATTGACTGAATTACTCACGAATAAATGGAGAGGTTCAGGTACTGAGTTAATTAGAGAAATACTGGAATCCAGAAAACAGTACATTCTTTTTGTATGCCCCGAACATGTCTCACTGCCCATCAAGGAAAGAACGACGTATTATATGGATAGACAGAATCAATTACGCGAAGTCCACCCGATAAAAGGTGAGGACAATCAGTTTAAACGTGTGTTTGTATACACACCCATATCTAAAATAGAACTATTAGAAATGAAGAAAGTGGTACCCAGTCATGACAAAGACCCAGCGGGTTTCCACCGTGAAATTAAAGACATGTTGCTCATGGGAGAGTATACCTATCCCGACATTATGACAATATTGAAGGTATTAATGCCTGCGGGCATTTACGAAAAACTCAAGGAAAAGGATTGGGAGGTGGGAGACCAGAAGATAGATTGGACAGCATTAGAAAACGAAGAAAAAGCTCGAGGTCCAGGTTCAGGGCTTGGGGAAAAGACCAAAACACTACCAGGTTTACTAGTACAGGTACTGCTACGTTTATTAACTACGAAAAAGGAAGACTGGGGTGCAATCTCAGCCTGTAAACAAAAGCACGATGAGGACACTAGTGATTTCTATGCCCGATTCGAAAAATGTTTTGGTATCAATAGTGGAATAAAAGCAAGTAGCGAATCGTATCCACATCTGTTTGTGACAAAATTAGTTGAAAATTCCTTGCCCCAAGTTAAGAATAGAGTATTGAAATTCGAGAGTACCTGGCAAGGTAACACTCCGTCGCAAATGTTACAAATGCTACAGTACCATCACAATAGAATTAGAGAGGAACAAGAACATGAACAAAGACGCATGAAAGACACGAAAATGAAAATGCTAGTTTCCCAGACAGTTCCAGCTGACGGTCATAAAAAGGGTATGACACAGTCCAGTGTCTCAGCAGGTCCTGTAAAAGGGACATGCAACTATTGTAAACAGCCAGGTCATTATGTACACGATTGTCCAGTTTTAAAACATAATATCGCCATAGGGAATACAAAAGAAAGACCACGGCCACTTAGACAGGATCAGAACCAACAAGGAGCTCCGCAGCATGCACAGTCCATGCCAGCTCCGCAACAGTCTATGTCAGCTCCACCACCGCAGCCTATTGCTGCCACACAAACAACGACACAACAGATTTACCAGACCGCACAGTATGACTATCCTGATTATCAACGATACTCATGAAACAGCCTAGAGAGGGAAGTTGGCTTACCCCTTATCGAGGTCCCTGTAGATCAAGAAGGACCTTATGTACACAGTGAACTATTAGGCCAAGATAGAAAATTTTTACTTGATACAGGGGCAAGCCGAACAACCATAAAACGTAGTGAAGTTCCAGGGGCACCCCTCTCAGGCTCACAGAATATTTCCCTTGGCTTTTCAGGAAAACCTATCATTAACGAAGTATCCCAGCCTCTTCCACTTACGATTGGTCCCTTGACACGAACTACAGATTTATTACTTACTAAATCATGTCCAGAAAACTTGTTAGGTATAAAAACATTGAAAGCCCTAGGAGCTATAATATGTTGTTCTCCGGAAGGAGTAAGATTGTTTTTACGTGATTTCAAAGGGCACTATGTGTCCCGAGACATGGATGACCGACTGCAGACTTTACCCACACATCTATGGGCACAAGGCCCTACAGATGTTGGTTGCATGAACATTACACCATATCGAGTCACACTAAAGGCAGGAGTGGTACTACCACGAATGCGACAATACAAGTTACCCCCAGATGCTGTAGTGGCTTTACTGCAAATCATTGACGAGCTTATTACCCAAGGAGTGGTTGTGGAAACCGACTCCAATGTATGTAATTCCCCGATAATTCCGATTCTTAAACGAACTGATCCGAAAGCCCCGCCAGTATATCGATTGGTTATTGATCTGCGCGAATTAAATAAATGTATTGTACCACAATACCCCGTAGTCCCAGACATTTCTTCATTATTGACAGCCATTGATTCCGAAGCAACATTCTTTACTGTAATTGATCTCAAGAATGCATTTTTCAGCGTCCCAATAGATCCGGAAAGCCAATACTTGTTCGGATTTAGTTTAAATGGACGAAGCTTTAAATTCACACGCGCACCTCAAGGATTCACAGAAAGCCCCAGCATCTATAGCCAAGCACTGAAACGAGAACTTGACAGTATCCACATGCCAGTCAACACTGCCCTGCTTCAATATGTCGATGATCTGCTGATCACCGCTAGAAGCGAACCTGAATGTGAAAAAGCCTCACTGACGGTTTTACAATTTTTGGCCGAAAAGGGGCACAAGGTGTCCCCTTCTAAGCTGCAATTCTGTGTCCAGCGAGTTGTTTACCTTGGGCACTCGCTGTCCAAGGAGGGAAGGCAGCTTACATCCGATCGCATCCAGTTAATTGCTAACATGCCAATACCCAAGACACAAAAGGAGGTGCGGGCTTTTATAGGCCTCACTTCATATTGTAGGCAGTGGATCCCTCAGTATGCATTTCTAGCAAAACCACTCATTCAGTTGACAACACAGGAGGCAGTCACATCGACTGTTCTCCCTTGGACTCAGGAACATACACAAGCTTTTGAAAGCCTAAAGAAAGCTTTATGTCAAGCACCTGTTTTAGCAACACCATGTTACAATAAACAGTTTACACTCTTTGTTACAGAACGCGAAGGTACTGCCTTGTCAGTACTCACACAGGAACAAGCAGGATCACACAAACCATGTGCTTATTTTTCTAGTACATTAGATCCCGTAGCTCAGGCTCTGCCTGCGTGCCTAAAATCAGTGGCAGCGACAGCTTTAGCAATCAGACAAAGCGATGCCATAGTGTTAGGACACCAATTGACAGTACAAGTACCACATGCAGTAGAGGTTCTCTTGAACCGCACACAAACACAACACTTGACTATAGCGAGACTCACCGGTTACGAATTAACATTGTTTCAGCCACACATAGAAATCAGACGTTGTAGTACATTGAATCCTGCCACACTGTTACCAGTAAATGGAACAGACCCACTAGCACATGATTGTATTGAAGTTATCACTATCACGACGAAACCCAGACAAGACTTGACAGACGTCCCATTGTCAGACCCAGACCTGACGTTGTATGTAGATGGTTCATGTATGAGAACAAGTACAGGAGAGTTAGTGGCCGCTTACGCAGTCACAACAGACACTGAAGTCATTGAAACAAATTGCATAAATACCTTGTCAGCTCAAGCAGCAGAGCTCATCGCTCTGACACAAGCCTGTATTCAAGCCACAAATAAAAAAGTCAACATATACACTGATTCACGTTATGCATTCGGAGTTGTACATGACTTCGGCGTGCTGTGGCGAGAGAGAGGTTATTTAACTTCTCACGGTGCCCACATTCAGCACGGACCCCTCATTCATGCCTTATTAGATGCAATACATCTACCCACTGCAATATCAATTATGAAATGTAAAGCTCATACGAAAGTTACTGATATCATTTCCCAAGGCAATGATCTAGCTGACAGAACAGCTAAACAGACTGCTCAAACTCACACATCTGACATGACAAAGACAATAGTCCCGACACCAACACATTGCATGATGGTTAAGGATCCCGCTCTTGACGTAATTGACATACAGACACATGCTACACCAGAGGAAATAAAGAAATGGACTGAATTAGGAGGGATCCAAACGGATCAAGGATGGATGACGAAAGAAAAATCTGTATGGTTCCTTCCTGATTCAATGGTCCAAGTTATCATTAATACTGTACATAGTCCAGCGCACCTAGGAGAAAAAGCTATGCTAGACAGCATTCAACACATTTGGTTCAACAAACATTTACGAGCAGCAGCCAAATAAAAAGTTCGTACCTGTATGATCTGTTGTCAATTTAACCCAGGTAAAAGCATTCCCGTAGAACAAGGTGGATTTCAGCCTCCTGATCACCCTTTTGAAGTCCTCCAGATGGATTATATCCAGATGGAACGATGTCGAGGATTCAAATATGTTCTTGTAGTTGTCTGTGCTCTTTCCCGTTGGACAGAGGCATACCCGGTTTCAGATTACACTGCCCCGACTACTGCCAAACAGTTGGTTCGAGAATTCTTCCCACGGTACGGTTTACCACGTGTTGTCTACTCAGATAACGGCCAGCCGTTCTCATCCGAACTAATGAAACACGTTTCACTTTTGTTAGGCTATCAGTGGAAATTTCACTGTGTCCGACACCCCGAGGCAGCAGGTCTCGTGGAACGACATAATCAAACTCTGAAAATTAGATTGTCCAAAATATGTAGAGAGAAAGGTGTCGACTGGGTAGTAGCCTTACCAGTTGCACTCTTTTACATGAGAATGGTAGCGCACTCTCGAACAGGGCTATCCCCTTATGAGGTGGTCTTTGGCAGACCACCAAATATGTGGGGGACGCCTATACCACGCAAAATAACTGATGTTGACTGTAATATGCTGACAGATTACCTGGCTTCCTTGATGTCTGCACTACAATCTTGTCGTTCACAGGTAGCTGCAGCCTTTCCCGACAACACCGAGGTGAAACCCCATGATGTAATTCCCGGGGACCTGGTGTTAGTGAGGAACTTTGACCGGAAGTCTCAGCTGGATCCTAGGTGGAAATCGCCTCAACTCGTACTGTTAACCACGAGGACAGCCGTGAAGATCGAAGGTCGCAAAGGCTGGATACATTCAAGTCATATCAAGAAATTTCATGGACTTCCGTCTGATGTAGACGATACACCTCGCGTGTCTTCACCGATTGACTCAAAGCTTCCTTTGGTTGAACGGAGTAATCAGGAACAATATAAACTAAAACTAAGGTCTAATAAGTCAGACAATTTGATTGTTTAAGTCCTCTCCAAGGTGAATCGGTCGAATTTGTCTCTGACATGAATCCCCTAGACCTGAATAGAGAAAGACACCGAAAGAAGCAAATGAAACAACATGTGTACTGTAAATCACTGCGTAGTCATTGCACAGTGACGTTATTAATTTTGTTTTTCTTAAGTCTTTTAATAATAGCTGCAAGTATATTGTTGCACATATATTATCCTATTTCTAAACATGTTTACAATATTACTGCTGAACATTCTTTTAGTGAATTACCCCCGCATGAGTTGTCCTATAGATTTGCGCTGCGCAATAACACTTTCATTAGTATGTTACATCATTCCCATCAGGCTAGCAATGCTACGAATTGTTGGATATGTGGCCGACTCCCTCCCTATCAGAACTATAAGGGAATTCTGCCTCTCTTTCCATATCCGTTCACACACAATGGCTCCTGTGGAGCATGGTTTAGTTTAATTAATTCCCTCGATTCAAACTCAGTAACTTATCAAGACAATTGGGTATGGGGAAACCTGAACCTAGTTTTGCTTAAAGTCTGTTACCCTAACAAGGAGGGACTTCCCAAAAGAACAGGAACTGATCTAGAAAATGAGGTATATGGATTAGGGAATTTCACGCTTAATCTCATGATCCTGAATGTTGAATCCGAAGCTGCACCAATTTTGCCCGCTATGTCAGTATTTCCAGTCAAAGGTGAATTATGTGTAAGAAAGAATGGTTCCATACATATGGGCCATAGTAGATGCACCACTGTAATAGAATTCAGTGATCAAGGCAAGTCTACATTTAGAGCTTCTCGCCATTCCTACTTCATATGTGGTCAGACTGCATATATGCGTCTGCCTCTAGATTGGGATGGTACCTGCTACATCGGATTCCTTTTGCCACCTGTTTTCCTAGCTCCTCCTGATTATCACAGAAATACTCATTTCGTACACAATAGAGAACGGAGAGATCTCCCAATTGTCGATTACACTGAAACAGCATGGGAAAAATACACAGATTTCAATAAAGGTCTCTTTCCCTATATAGGTACAGTTACCAATAGTAAGCTGATACGTAGATTAACCAGAACCCTTGAAGCAGTAGTGAATGAAACTATTTCCGCCTTAGGTAATTTAACAGAAGAGCAGTCTGCTATGCGGATTGTTGTGCTTCAAAATCGTCTTGTCCTTGACGTCATCCTGACCGATAGGGGCGGAGCTTGTAGGGTCATCGGATCAAGTTGTTGCATTTTCATACCAGAAAATTCGCCATCTGTATATAAAGCCATAACTCGCCTTCATAAGATTGTAAGCCAGATACACCAGAATCCAGGCACCTGGACTTGGTCCGGTTGGTTTTGGAGTGTATTATCTACCTTTGGATGGAGGGTCCTATCCTTCCTAGGTATTGGTTTTCTCATACTATTCAGTTGCTGCTTATGCCTACAATGTGGACCAGCGATTTGTGGTCTGTGTGCCACATCGTGTATTCCACCATCAAGATTTCATTCATCCCGGAAGAAAAAAGAAGAGCAAATGATGCTATATGAACAGATCAACGGATTGATGAAGATTGATATCTCTTAAGGGCAAGTAGGGGACAAGGAGGGAATGTGGAAATATGGATTTTTATGATCAGTTATGTCCCCTATCTTGGACCCCAACGGTTTCATGTATAAATCACAAGTACATGTATGTTTCCTCCAGTTCCAGTTATGAAGACGCAAACACATGTGCGTCCACCGTCAACATGTCCTCTTTCAGATCCGCCATGAATGGGCCGGATATTCTATTCCTAAGTATGAAAGGCCACCGGCTTTATATGGTTCATTTATCCCATTTTACAGTCCAGGCGAGTAGGCCCTGATTCTGCCATTAAGCCTTTTCCTGCCTTCTGCCTCTGAAAGCTCCAGTCTGAGCTCGCATCTGTATCCATGAACTTTGTCCTACTCCCTGCGCGGCTAACGGTGCCTGACTCAACCTGTCTGCTTGCCAAAAACTGTATTTCACCTTCGAGATTATCTGCTCCGCTCCCCATCCAATGCATTCCTGTCTAGTAGTTTAAGTAAACATTCTTCCAGCTACCGAGCAAAAGGCCCGGCTTCTCGGTCTTTATGCAAGTAATTCATAGCCCTGTTACTATAGAAGATTTCTGCCCTCGCATCTAGTGTAGACACTTAGACGCTTGTACACGCACTAACAGTCAGTATAGTCAGTATAGAATAAGATTCTATTCTAAGAGACCTCTCTTTTTGGATAACATAGTTCTTTAAACATAGGATGTTAGATATGATTTGGGATTAGGTTGACATAACCCCAGACTTCTGTCTCCACATGTAGAGCTAAATGTCAAGTCCCCTTCACCCCCTAGTTGCACGTCAATTGCACGTCATGCTGCTGCGCGCGCATCTCTGCCAAGTATTTCTGCTGACATTGCGAAATTCTTTCATGGTGCCACCTACTTGTGACATCATACCTAATGACGTTCTTTAGTTACGCCCAGTTACACCCACTTTAGTTACGCATGTATGTTTTATCTTTGTTATCAATTGTTACGCCTCCTGCATCTGTTTCACTGTAATGCCTATTGTATAAAAATGATTACCTGTCAATAAAGTATGTTCCTTCACTTCCTGAACCTTCGTGGTGATGGAATATGGAGTCCATCAATTCGAATTGATTTTGGAATAAAGCCCGTTCCGAACCTCTAATACCACGGATTCTGCCTCTTATTTTACTGAGCTATTATTATAGATTTTCCGCATCAAATTAAGTACCGGTAATTAAATTATTTACCACACACTCCATCCTTTGCTCCGACCCAAGTCATCCACTCCTTATCCCCAGTAATTCCTTTAGCCCCTCCAGAAAGATTCAATGGGGACCCACAAAAGGCACAAATTTTTTTGACCCAGTGTTCCCTGCACTTTATGTGCCGACCAACAATTTTTCCAGACGCTCAATCCCGTGTGGCGTTCATCTTGTCATACTTGAGTGGGGACGCTGCTGCCTGGTCAATGCCACTCGTGTCTACAGATGACCCAATTTTATACAGTCTAAATGATTTCAAAAAAGAATTTCTTCGCATTTTTGATCGACGAACTGCATCCCAGGCATCAGATAATGAACTGTTAGAGTTAAAACAAGGGAATCGAGAACTGGTGGCTTATTTAGCCCAATTTAATAAGTTAGTAGTTGAAACTAATTGGCCTGAAGTTAAAAGAGCAGCAGTTTTTTACAGGGGACTGCGAGAAGAACTGAAGGATGCTCTATCCCAAATCCCAAATAGACCTACTGATATTTCTGCCCTTGTGGATTTGACTCTTGAAATTGACTATCGGCTCAATGAGCGAAAGGGAGAACGTAAACGGGAGTTTCGATCTAGTGTTCCACGATTAGATCGAGTCAAGATTGAGTCAACCCGATTTGAGAGTTCTACAGGAGTGGAACCCATGCAGATTGGAGTTATCCGAGGCCCTCTTTCCAAAGAAGAAAAAGATAAGAGGAGGTTAAATAAATTGTGTTTGTATTGTGGAGGAAGTGGACATTTCGTCAAGAATTGTCTGAAACGACCTAAGCTACCAATCAAGGAGAAGGAAAACTAGCGGCACCACGGGTAGGTGGAGTTGAACCCGTGGTTGCGAAGGTAGCAATAACTCCAACAAGTCATCAAGTCGCCAACACCTTACAAGTCTCTTCACCTCATCTCGTACTCACTGTGACATTGAAATTTCGTGACACCATACTGATTGGAGTGAATGTCATGGTTGATTCTGGAGCAACGGGCAATTTCTGTGACCACAAATTTGCTGTTCAGAAAGGATTGTTAGCAATCAACAAGGAAAAAAGTGAGAAAGTCCGAGCAGTGGATGGTACAGAACTGACTTCTGGACCCATAACAAGCCACACGGAGATGGTACACATGACTACCATGGAGGGACATCGAGAGACCTTACAGTTTAACTTGATAGACGCCCCTCAATTTCAGTTAATTTTAGGCCTACCATGGCTGACGGAACACAACCCGCTGATAGATTGGGGTGCCCGAACTATCCTATTAAATTCTGACTATTGCACAAAACATTGTTTTGTAGATTCGACAAAATCTACGGAGGTTAGTGCTGTCACTCAGCTCTGTACCAACGGAGGTACAATATGTGTTATTCAAACACCTGAAATACCTGAACCTTACCAGGAGTTCTTGGATGTCTTTGATGAGGTCAAGGCCGAAACCTTACCTCCACATAGGTCTTACGACTGCAAGATTGACCTCGAACCTGGAGCTAATCTACCTTGTAGTAGGGTATACGCCTTGACTGAAAAAGAAAACCTCCATTTGAAGGAATATCTAACCAAGAATTTGGCAAATGGTTTTATTAGACCATCCCAGTCGCCTGTCTCTTCCCCCCTTTTCTTTGTACCGAAGAAGGGGGGGGATCTCAGGACTTGCATAGACTTTAGGGCAATCAACAGAATTACCATCAAAAATCGATATCCATTACCCCTTATCTCCGTCTTGATCGATCAAGTGAAGGAAGCAAAGATTTACACTCGCCTAGATTTACGTGGAGCTTATCATCTAATCAGGCTTCGAGAGGGTGACGAGTGGAAAACTGTGTTCAGAACCAAATTTGGACTCTATGAGTACCTGGTTATGCCGTATGGTCTGTGCAATGCGCCTGCGGCGTTTCAATACTTCATCAACGATGTTCTAAGCGATTTCATTGATCGTTGTGCAATCGTCTATATTGATGATATTCTAATCTATTCAAACACAACGGAAGAACATCATGAACAGGTCAGAGCTGTTTTACAACGTTTGCGAGAAAACTCCCTATATGTCAAATTGGAGAAGTGTCTTTTTAATACTGATACAGTGGAGTTTCTTGGTTTTGTATTGTCGCCTAAGGGAGTTCAAATGGATGAACAGAAGGTGAAAGCCATAAAAGATTGGAAATCTCCTGCTAGCGTCAAAGAACTCCAGAGTTTTATTGGATTCTCCAATTTTTATAGACGATTCATTCACTGATTCTCTTCCAAGATACTTCCTTTGACCCGTCTTCTGAAGAAAGGTGTTTCTTTTCATTGGTCGGATGAGGCAGAAGAGGCATTTCGATTGATGAAAACCAGCTTCACTACTGCACCTGTTCTTCTTCATGCAGACCCCTCTGAACCCTTCTATTTGGAGACGGATGCTTCAGATCTAGCTATTGGAGGTATACTTTCTCAACGACACAAAGACACTGGGCAGTTGCATCCTGTTGCCTATCGTTCACGCAAACTCAATCCTGCAGAGTGTAATTATACCATTACAGAGAAAGAACTTCTGGCCATTAAGGATGCCTTTAAGGATTGGAGGCACTACTTAATGGGGGCAAAGCATACTGTAACGGTGTTTACAGATCATCGCAATTTGAAATTTTTGCGCTCCGCCCGTACACTCTCTCCACGTCAGTTGCGTTGGTCCTTGTACTTCGCGGATTTTGATTTTGTTATCACCTTCCGTCCTGGCTCTAAGAATGGAAAGGCTGATGTCCTCTCAAGATTGGATACAGAAAATCAAACCCCTGTCATTGCAAATCAATCAATCATACCGGATGACAAAATTATTGGAGTGATATCTTTGGAACCCTTTGAACAACATGTCCGCATCTTGATGTCAAATCCGGCTATGCAGACTTGGGCCTCAGAAGATCCTCTACGTTCCATTTCCAATGGTCTCCCCTATCATGGCGCTGCTCTATACCTACCCACCAAGGACCTTCAGTTAAAAGCAATGCAGGAATGTCATGACAATCCCTTGGCTGGTCATAAGGGCATTTTAAAAACTGAAGACTTACTTAAACGAAATTTTTGGTGGCCATGTATGTGCCGTGATATTCGTCAATATGTACTGAGCTGTGACCTTTGTGCACGGGGAAAACCAGACAGACAGGCCCCTAAGGGACTCTTACAACCTTTGCCAACCCCCCCTTATCCTTGGCACACGGTCTCTTTAGACTTAATTGTGGATCTCCCTTCTTCCCATGGTTATGACACTATCCTTGTTGTTGTTGACACCTTTAGTAAAATGGCACACTTTGTACCCTTTAAGGGTGTTCCCACTGCTAAACAATTGGCACAATTATTCAATCAACACATAATTCGCCTTCATGGGATACCTAAGGTACTCATTTCAGACAGGGGCTCCCAGTTCTTATCACGATTTTGGAAGGCCTACATTAAAGGGCTTAACATCGACCATCGTTACTCTACTAGTTTCCACCCTGAAACTGATGGTCAGACTGAACGCATTAATCAAGAATTAGAACAACGCCTTAGGCTATACTTGTTAGACGAGGAAGGTGATTGGCCTGACCATTTATGGACTGCAGAGTATGCCCATAATAATGCCCTTAATGTCTCTACTGGTTGCTCGCCTTTCTTTATAAATTCAGGCAGACATCCCAATTCCCATGCTAATTTTGACCCTGTGCAGGTTCCTGCTATTCACGACATCGCACAACAGCTAACTAACATCCATCACTCAGTAACTCACAATTTGACTGCAGCAAAGGCTCGTTACAAACATTTCGCTGACCTGAAGCGTAAGAAAGCACCTGAACTTCATGTAGGAGATTTAGTCTGGTTGTGTACAAAAAATCTTAAACTCAAGGGTCCACGCAAATTCCAGCCCCGTTTTATGGGACCTTATCCAATTGAGAAGGTGATAAATCCTGTAACCTATCGATTATCTCTTTCTGGTTCCACTAAGATTCACCCGGTCTTTCATGTCTCCCTCCTAAAACCAGTTCATCCCAGGTTACGTAGGTCTTCTCCGCCTGATCCTTTAATTCTGCATGGAGAGACTGAATATGAGGTTAAACGGATTGTAGACTCAAAATTTATCTGTGGTGAACTCTTTTATCTCATTGATTGGAAGGGATTTGGCCCTGATGAGCGTTCCTGGGAAAAAGTACTGATGTTCATGCTCCCAGATTAACTAGGGCCTTCCATGCTCAATTTCCCTCTAAACCTAGACAGGAGGAAACCCCGTTGAGAGGGGGTACTGTCAGGAATCACGGAAGGTTTCCTCCTCCTTCTGCTTCCGTGGCTTCTATGCTCTCATCGCAAACTCTGAAAGCAATCAATCCTTTGAGTTGGAGTGCTTGTTGGCATCGTAGAAATTCCAACATGGCTGCCAACTTGCTGCAATAGCATATTGTTGTTAGCGGTCTAGTCGTGCAGTGAATGACAGATGGTGAGGTGTGCTCCAACATTCCATGGTGCACTTCACCAAAGATTCCTCAGGAGAAGCACCTGTTTCTGCGTCGTGAAAGCTAGTCAGGGTAGTGGCGTCTAAACTCGGGGTTAGTTCGTCGGATTTAAAACCTCAGGTTAGTTGAACTGTCAAAGTGTAATTATCTATGAGAAAAGTCATTTAATTTTCAATTGATAAAAGAAAAACTGAATCCTAAAAAACCAATGTTCTCAGAAATATATGTGTGAAGGAATTAAAACTAAGTTAATCCATCTACTGAAGCTTTCCAGAATTTAAATAGAGAAAAGAAAAAAGTAGTGGAAATTGTTCTGAAGAAACGCTGGTGTCTGTCACCTTCGCCACGTTCTAAATAATCCTTTCAGTGTTTAACAGCACAAAACACAAGAGTTTAGGCAAAGAGCTTCCATTTCATTTAATTAGAGGAAGCTTTTAACATGCACAAGTGAGTCATTTCATTTCTCACAAGCAAGTACTAAAGGCCCGGTAATTCTCAAGTTCAAGAGCCCATTATGAAATAGCTCTTCACGCTTGAATAAACACCAGCATTCTTCACAAGGCTTGCGTGAAGGAAGTAATCATTTCAACCTTCGTGTGTAGCTTTTTAGAATGCAAACCTGAAATAAACGTGCAGGCTAAAATAAACTCTTGACTTGTAACTCAATAGCCCCCAGCTGGCAATAATTAGGACTCAAGCGAAAGTTCTAATAAATAGGAAGCAAGTCCTTTGGAAAGAATGATTTACTTGCTTGTTTAAAAGCTAATAAACAAAAATCAATTTAAGCCATCGGACTTTGTCAGTCCGTTTTACATTAGGAAAACCTTCTCAATTGGGTTATTCCATAATAACGAAGGCAGTCTTATCACCAGAAAAAAAATAAGGACCAAATAAAAGAAATAGTTCCTAAGAACTCCAAGGTCAACACAGTGGCAGTAAATCCAATAGACTCCAATAAATAAAAACAACTCTTACCTATCCAGTGAGTATATTCTGTGAGAAGGAAGTAACACAATTACAGGTTAAAAAGAATTAATAGGATGTACACTTACCTTGTTTATCCTAATTTTCTAGAGTAGAGAATAAGTAACATTCTTGCGAAGATAGAACAACAAGAGTTAAGACTTCTCTTCAAATACACGCAGCGCAAAAAGAGAAGTAGAAGAGGGGCAAGACTCTAAACACTTCCTGGTAAGATAAGTTATCTTAAATTCTAAAAGCAAGTAAGTTATAAATGTTTCGCCACTTGATTGCATGATTTTGTCTGCAGCTGTCGCTAACAGCGAGGGAGGAGGTTCGTGCTGAACAGCAGTGTTTGGAGTTGTCTCTTCTTGTCCCATCCCCTTTCCCCCCTCGGTACTCACTTACTAAGGTGTAACCCAAGAAACCTAGTGGGGAAGGTTCCGAGAAGGGCATTGGGAGCTAACGTCATTCTACTCCTGTGTGGTTCGTAAATCAAGGACGCATCTGACAGGCCTTCCCTGACTTATCAGACTGGGATTGGGACTGTCAAGTGCAGAGAGCACATCGGCTTCCTTTTACTATACAAAGAACCAATGCTCGATATCCTCGCCCCATTTTGATTTTTTGGGGACATTTTTGGCTGAGACAAGCACTATCTTTTAAGGCGCGCCCTAATGCCCCGGTGAGCGTGGATTTTCTGTCAATCTTTTTTAGGTCAGATCTAAGCCATGCAACCATGGAAAGGAGATGGAAACTGCGGCAATTAATTGACCCATTGAAGGCTGCTGATACCCAGGTGTTCTTGCAAGAACCAGCTAAACTGAAAGTTGTTAAAGACGGAAAGTAATTCTTCTTTATGTCAGAATTAGAAGCCAAAGTGGCATTGGCAAAGTGGCAAACTGCTTAATGTAGCAGCAGCAGCAACAAGGGCTTTTTTAATGAGATTCAGGGGGATTAATCCCATTCCCAAAATTCTAGGTGATGATTTAAGATTTTGAATCTGAGATTTGTATTTTGGAGACGGGGGTTTTTTCCCAATAAGTCCCTGCTTTCTAAGATATTCTTTGATGGTATTAATGCTGATCATGTCTCTGACTTGTTTGGTTTTTTTTTTTTCTCTCTTTTTTTTGAAAAGGGGAAGGAAAAAAGGAAAGATAGGGAGAAAAGAAGGGAAAAGGGAAAGGAGAAGAAGGGAAGAAGAAAGAAAAAAAAAAAAGAAAAAAAAGAGAAAAGAAATATTCATGGTACTCCAGAGATATATTTATATAGAATTCAATCTTAGCAGAATAGTGTAGCAGACATGGGCCAACTGTGAAGTGGGGCTCAGAGAGATAAGAGAGCGACCCTGGCTCCATGTATATCATCACGCTCCCAGTGCAAGAATAAATGTGAGACATAGTATCTGCAGTACCCCAGATTCAAAGTATAGGTACTTGGGTGAAATGATACTTAAGAGAATCGGAACGATCATGTGGCTCGAACGTGTAAAATCAGCCACACTAGTGCTATGTAGATCAGCACACTCCCATCCTTACAGCAAAAATACAAGTATGCATCTCCTGATAGGTGTGGACTACATTAACCATGATTCCATTACTCATGATTCCGAGCGTGGTGCAAAAAGGCTGGAGAAATAGAGGAGAGGCGAGGTACATGTCTACAGGGCCATACTAAGGAACATAAGGCAGCCCTGGCAATTTTGTGGGACCAGCCCATGAGCAAGTCTGACAACTAAAAGGGGAGTTTGGAGGTAGAAGAGGGTGCAAGTGTGAAGACCTGAGAGGCCCCGGGAGGATGGAATTGAAAGTGAGTGAATTATTCTTGCTTGCTGTGTTTTTTTACTATGGCCTATTATAGCAGCACCTGCTGCAAAACAAGCCCCCAATAACAAAACTGGCCCCACCCTTCCAGCCTCCCAGGGAAACGCCCAATGCCCCTTACCACCAGTCCCACCCTGCGTGTCTAGAGCACATTACCCAGGATTCCGACAGTAGTGGAAACAGTGCTCAGGAATGACTCACTGACCATGAACTCAAAAGAGCGTTGCAGAAGTCACATCCTCAAAACACACAAGATGATGGATGGAATGTTGCACATTGGCAAAACATTCACCCCCAGTCACAGATCTGGGTTTAATCCATCATTATTTTGCTCCCCATGCCACCCCAGTTCAGACATGGCCATATTCAAATCAGTCTTGACCCTGTGCCTCATGGGAACAGTCCAGCCCGAACTGCCAAGCCATGTCCTCCCTGGACCAGAATCAAGCATCCTAGGACCGGTAACGGGGTTTCACCCCTTTTCAGTCAGGGTAGCTTGACTCCAGTGGCGTAGTGAGCACGGGACCCACGTCTGGGCATACCCTTCCCACATAGGGTGAACAGCAAAACACACAAGATGATGGACGGAATGTTGCACATTGGCAAAACATTCCCCCCCAGTTACAGATCTGGGTTTAATCCATCGTTATTTTGCTCCCAACGCCACCCCAGTTTAGACATGGCCATATCCAAATCAGTCTTGACCCTGTGCCTCATAGGAACAGTCCAGCCCGAACTGCCAAGCCATGTCTTCCCTGGACCGGAATCAAGCATCCTAGGACCGGTTTCTAGGTTTCACCCCTCTTCAGCCAGGATAGCTTGACTCCAGTGGCGTAGTGAGCACGGGACCCACGTCTGGGCATGCCCTTCCCACATAGGGTGAACAGCAAAACACACAAGATGATGGACGGAATGTTGCACATTGGAGGAAATGAATGCAGGCGCTGAGGAGGCATTGTGCACTTGACAAAGTAAATGTGGGTGGCTGGCAACATGAGGCACTGTCCCGTATCAGGCTTGACAGTGACATTAACCACATGATCAGGGCATTTTGACCCTGAACACTATAAAACATAGGAATCGAGCCCAGGGATACATTTGGTGAGCATGCTAACAGAGGAACGGAATATTTGTGATATATCTTGTATAAAGTATTCTTGTCGAGTGAGACCAATCACAGTAGTTCTCTTTGGAGTACAGTCCTGAGACCGTGCACAGGACATCAAACTTTGACTAGATAGCCCCAGGAGAGAAGCACTTAATTAGAGATTTATCAAATGATACATATGGCTGAAGGAGTCAGCAATTTATTTTTAAAGTGTGTGACTACAGGGATATGTCCTTTCCCTCCGAACCGATGAAATGTGATTAGGAACCACATAAGGCAAGTGAGGGACAGATAAAAGTCAGCATGCACCATCTTTCTTTGAAATACCTGCAGTCAGAGTGTAATCTATATGTATGCGGAGTGAGGAGTGACTGCAAAAGACAAGAAGTAAGCATGTGCACTTACACCTGGTGAGGGGTGCCACGTTCTAGCATTAGAGGTTGCAGCATTGTGCATTTCTACATGATCCCACAAGTTCCAAATACAACTACGAAGAACAGGTAGGGGAGCCTTATGCCTCTTTAACTTTTAGACTTCTTTTGGGTGAGGGGTTTATAGGCAGGGAGTTTATAGCAGTGAAGAAACCCGATTGACCCAAATGGGCAGTAAGATTTCGGCTGAAACATGTAGTTTTATTTATTGATGGATGTAGAAACCATTATGTTTCAGTAAAATGTCCAGTCATATACAATTTTTAATCATGTCATGGATACCCACTTATTAAAGAGAAATCTAGGGATTATCCATAGTCATTTTCAACTGGAACCCTGCACTAATTTCCAGAAAAATTATTTATCACAAGCCCCCCAAAAATCTCCTCAGATTTGGTTGAGCCCATCTGGGTGATGTTCACCTACCCGGGTGAGAGGAGACACTGATGATGAAGCATTCCGCCATACAATGGGTGAGGTGTCTCCCCTAATATCAAAAAATATTCCTGTAGGACATGATAGGAATCACCATAAAGTGGTCTGATTGATATTTGGGCTGTCTTATTCTCTGTGGTATAGAGTTCTTCACCCTACCACTTTCTAGTTTTTGGAATTTAGTGAATATACAATTCTTGGCTTTTGCCCATCTCTGTAAATCCTTAAACCAAAACGACTTGTAAGTTGTTAGGTGCAATAGTTGCTCTCCAAACCATGACTATTACCCTCTTAGCCAAGAAAAAGACTAGGTCTATACATCTGTTTGCAGCCTTGTTTTTTTTTAGCTCTAGGTAGTTGTCCTAACAAATGTGCCCCAGATCACACTCTAATAGACTCCAAGAGAGCTCTGCTGTGATTTTCACCACCTCACCTCAATATTTATTTATTGTTGTTCATTCACACACAATATGGTAAAAGTTCACTTCTGATATTTTGCACCTGGGGCATGAGTCATCTACTTCAGGGTACTTTCTATTATTCCATTTAGGGTATAGACATATTTGATGTAGATTATTGAATTGAGTACATTTGAATCTGGGGTTCATGTAATCTGTTTTGTGCATTCTAACCTATGTTCTCATTCCATATCAGGGAGTTCTCTTTCTAGTTTTGTATTCCATAATGTTTTAATTCCCTCTAACTTAGCACATAAGAGCTTACGAAGCTCAGCATATAGCAGTGAGATGGCCTTATTGCCTTCTCCTTACACTAGTGCAAATTGTAGCTATTCAGACTCTGGTTTTTGTAGCACCCCTTTGCCCCATATCTTGTACACTACTCTTTGAGGAGCAGCATGTGTCATGAGTTGTCCAACTGTTACCACAGACATTTCTTTTATTTCGGTAAATTATTTGAAGTCACAGTTTGCATACATGTGTCCCACCCCTGCTGTGGTCCATGCATGTCTACCCTTTGTCTGTCACATATCTTGAAAGCATGGTAGACTCCACAAGGGAAGCTCAGGTGTGTATATATACATGTATTAGTGCCTCCAATTATGAGGCATGTTTGCCAGAAATGCCTTGTGCATCTTACCAACTTGAGGCAATTATATGTTGTTCCTTCCCTTATAGTTCTGCTTTGTACAACAACGATGTGGCACGTGCTATTGTGAGCTCCGGACTCTCTGTGTTACCTACTTCTGAAACCATCTCATAGCCCATTGTAGATAGCTGCTAAATGGTATTTTTCATAAATGGGTGCCCCAGCCCACTTTCAAGTATAAGGAATTGCTCTTTATCTCTTTTCCTTCCCACGCTCCAGATTCGATCTGAAAGGAGAATGTATAGTTCTCTAAAGAACCTATTGTATATCACTGTCAGACTTGCTTTATAAAAGTGCAGCATTATGGGCCAGATTATCATTTGGAGATACTTATTCTGCCCATGGGATATTAGGATGAATTTCTTCCAAAAGAAGGTTGACCTCTGTATCCCAGTCATTGCTTTACAAATATTATCAGCCGTCAAAAGTGTATTCATGTGGTAAATTTGAACCCCTAAATAGTTGAAGGATTCTTGCTCCCACCGGATGTGGGATATTGGCACTGTTTCTCATTCCATCTTGTCTATCAGCTTGAGTGAACAGAGACATGACTTATTGTAGGGTCCCTTGAGGCATAAATAATCAACACCTCAAAGTCTGACTGGGTCAAATCCAATGAAGTTTATTTACAGGATCAAACAAGACAGCACAACGACGCTCCTTCACAGCTGCTCCAAGCACCAGCAACTTACTGCCAGAACCTGGAACTTCCATGAAGGATCCTCCGCGCCATAATTCCAAGGTTCTATACAGAACAAGAACAAAACATAACACACTTTCTCCCTTTACAAATTTCCTCAAAATGCAGAAAACATTTAGGCAACTATGACTAACTAAATTAACTGCATAGTACAATCTAAAATCCCAACAGCGTGTACCAAACAACCCTCCCCTCGAAAGTGGCAAAATTATTTTTTCAACACATAGTCTTTCAGATAGACAGGTGAATGTACATGTCTTCGATTCCCCCTGTGGGAACACAATCCTGGTCAGTCTGGTGGACAAACTCTCCTCATGCGCCCTTGCTTCAACATCCATATACACATCTCCTCCCACCAAAGTAGACATTTCGTGTTCAGCCAAACACTCATGTCCTCCATCCCTGGGCCTGCTCTCTTCCCAAAACCACCAACACTCTGCCAGAGCACACTCCTGCTTGCTGACATGTTAATGCTAGCCATCCTTGCTAACCAAAAACCTCACTCCTCTTCCCCACTTACCATTCTCAACAAGAATTGCCAGGTAGGTCGCTCCCCCCCGCTGCAGCTCCACCTGCGCCTCTGAGAGCCTTGTTGCTCCTTTTGCTCCTGTGCCCCGCAGCCCATTTTCTCTTCTTTTTCCCCGCTCGTCTGCCTTGTTCCCCTGTGCCCCGCTGGCCATTTTCTCTTTTGTTTCCCCGCTTGCCTGCCTTGCTCCCCTGTGCCCCGCTGCCCACCTTCTCCTTTTGTTTCCCCGCTCACCTGCCTTGTTCCCCTGTGCCCCGCTGCCCATTTTCTCTTTTGTTTCCCCGTTTGTCTGCCTTGTTCCCCTGTGCCCGCTGCCCATCTCTGCCTTCTGTGCTTTCCCGCTGCTGCATCCCCCGCGGCCCGCTCCCCGTGCCCATTCGCTGGCCCCTGCCACCCGCCTCCCGCCACCCAGCTGCTCCTCCCTCCCACCTCCCCTTAAAATGGCGGCCGCTGCGCGGTGAGGAGAGTGACCTTTGACCTTGCCAGGTAGGTCGCTCCCCCCCCCACTGCAGCTCCACGCAGCGGGCACGCCGCTGGCACGCCGAGGGCGCGCCTAAGGCAATCCCGTATGCGCCCGTCCGCGCCTGGACCGCGCCCAGCATCAGAACCCCCTGGCCCCCGCACCAGCCATGAAGACCGCCTCCGATACGACGCCAGCACCCTCATCGCTCTCAACCCAGGACGGACCCCCACCTGCTGCAGGGCCACCCCGAGGCGCACCCACGGCCCTTTCGCCTACCAGAACTGCAGCTTCTCCTGCATCAAAGACGCAGAACCACCCGCCACGACAGAACACAACCAGCTCTGATGCATCCTGATCAACACCCGCTCCGCACGCAAACACGCCGTCAAGCTCTGGGACCTACTCGACACCACAGCACCAGACGTTGCCTTCCTGACAGAGACCTGGATGAACGAAGCCTCCTCTCCAGACATCGCCATAGCCATCCCCGATGGATACAAGATCGCCCGCAGAGACCGCACCAACGGAGTCGGAGGAGGAATCGCCATAGTCCACAAGAAGACCATCAGAGTCTCAACAAACACCGACGACACTCTCAGCACCGCCGAACACATGCACTTCCAGATCCACACAGACCCCAAAACCATCCTAAGAGGCACCCTCGTATACAGACCACCCGGACCCCGACCACAATTCTGCGACACCATCGCCGACTTCATCAGCACGCACGCACTGACCTCCACCGACTACATTCTCCTCGGAGACCTTAACTTCCATCTGGAGAACAACAACGACAGCAACTCCTCCACCCTGATTGACTACCTCGCCAACCTCAGACTGGAACAGCTCGTCACGTCTCTGACCCACATCGCCGGACACACGCTTGACGCCATCTTCTCCTCAAGCCCCCACGTCTCCTTCAGCCACGTCTCCAAACCCACCTGGACCGACCACCACTGCATCCACTTCACCTTTCGGAAACCCGTCGCACATCACCGCACCCTACAGATCCCCTGCCGCTGCTGGGGCAAAATCACCGAAGTACAACTACAGACAAACCTCGCACTCAACCCACCGACCAACCCCGACGATGATGCACTCACCCTCAGACGATGGATGGACGACTGCGCCAACACCTTAGCCCCACTGAAAAAACAAACTCTCAGAGACACCAGCAAGAGAGCCAACTGGTTCACCCCGGAACTCCTAGCGTCAAAGTGCACCTGCCGGAAGCTGGAGAACATATGGCACAGCGAGAAGTCACCAGGCAGCCGTGCAGCCCACAAAGACGCCATTCGCAACCACCACCACCTCATCAGGACCGCCAAGCGGACCTCCTTCAAAGACCGCCTCGACAACAACGCACACAACAGCAAGGAGCTCTTCAACGTCGTGAAGGAACTCTCCAACCTCAGCTCCAACGCCAACGTCATCCCGCCGTCGCAAGCCCTGTGTGATTCCCTCGCCACCTTCTTCCACCACAAGATCGCCGACATCCATGATAGCTTCAACCCCCGGATGACCCTAACAAGCCCCAACACGCCGGAACCAACACACCCCACCGACCACGACCTCCTGACAACCTGAGCCAACGTGAGCATCGAAGACACAATCAAGACCGTGGGCACAATCCACTCCGGCTCGCCGTCGGACCCTTTTCCACTCCACATCTTCAACAAAGCCGGCAGCTCCATCGCAACCCACCTGCGCAACATCATCAACCTCTCATTCAAGAGTGCGACCTTCCCTGAAAGCTGGAAGCACGCTGAGATCAGCGCCCTACTGAAGAAACCCAAGGCGGACCAGAGCGAACTCAA
This sequence comes from Triturus cristatus, assembly GCF_964204655.1. Taxonomy (NCBI): domain Eukaryota; kingdom Metazoa; phylum Chordata; class Amphibia; order Caudata; family Salamandridae; genus Triturus; species Triturus cristatus. The sequence continues at coordinate 862,298,976 of NC_140581.1, forward strand.
AAACCTCCGGCCTATCTCTCTGCTTCCGTTCCCAGCTAAGGTCACCGAGAAGATAGTAAACGTCCAGCTCACCCGCTACCTCGAAGACAACAGCATCCTGGACCCCTCCCAGTCAGGATTCCGCAGCAACCACAGCACCGAGACCGCCCTCATCGCCGCCACAGACGACATCAGGAACCTACTGGACAACGTCGAGATGGCGCCCCTCATCCTTCTGGACCTCTCAGCCACCTTCGACACCGTCTGCCACCGCACACTACGCACACGACTTCACGACGCAGGGATCCGAGACAAGGCCCTGGACTGGACTTCCTTCTTCCTCTTCGGCAGAACACTGAGAGTCCGCCTCCCCCCATTCCGATCCGAAGCCTCCAAGATCATCTGCGGCGTCCCGCAGGGATCCTCCCTCAGCCCGACGCTGTTCAACGTCTCCATGGCGCCTCTCGCATGCATCGCCCAACACCACGACCTCAACATAATCTCCTACGTCGACGACACGCAACTGATCCTCTCCTTCACCAAGGACCCCCTCACCGCCAAATCCAACCTCCACCAGGGAATGAAGGCCGTCGCCGACTGGATGGAGGATAACCGCCTTAAGCTGAACACAGACAAGACGGAGATCCTTATTCTCGGGCCCAACCCCTCAGCATGGGACGACTCCTGGTGGCCCACGTCGGTGGGGACACCCCCCGCACCCACCAACCATGCACGCACGCAACCTGGGAGTCATCCTCGACATGAAACTCACCATGACCAAACAAGTCAACGCTGTATCCTCCACCTGCTTCAACATCCTCCGTATGCTCCGCAAGATCTACAGATGGATCCCGACAGACACAAGGAAAACAGTCACCCAGGCCCTAGTCAGCCGCAGACTCGACTACGGAAACGCCCTCTACGCCGGAGCCCCGACCAAGCTCATCAACAGACTGCAAAGAATCCAGAATGCCGCCGCACGCCTGATCCTCAACGTCCCGTGCCGCGACCACATCATCCCCCACCTGAGGAACCTGCACTGGCTCCCTGTCGACAAAAGAATCTCCTGCAAACTCCTGATCCACGCACACAAGGCACTCCACAAGACCGGCCCAGCTTACCTCAACAGTCGACTCTCCTCCTACGTACCCAACAGGAAACTCCGCTCCGCAGACCTCTCCCTGGATACCGTCTAACGCATCCGTAGAACCACAGCCGGAGGCAAATCCTTCTCCCACCGCACCGCCAAGACCTAAAACACCCTCCCCCTCATCCTACGACAAACCTAAGACCTTCTAGCCTTCAGGAGGCAACTCAAGACCTGGCTGTTTGGCCAGTAGCAACAGCACCCCCCTTCTCCCAACCCTCAGCACCTTGAAACCCTTGCGGGTATGTAGTGCGCTTTACAAATTATTGATTGATGATTGATGCTTGGATACTGTCACAATGTGGGTCTTGGTGCCTACCGGCCTCTTTATTTTCACCACATCACCCACCTGGAAGTGCACCTCTTTCATTCCCTTGTCATAACGCTGTTTACTTTTCAGCTGAGTATTTCTTCCTCTCCTGAATCAGGTAACCTGTCTGCTCCACATACGTGCTCCAACACCCAATTTGGCCTCAGTTTGCAGAAGCATTCATACCTGTCCACAAAATAAAAGGAGGATCTACATTTGAGGAATGTGGGGTGTTGTGGTAACCCCATAACCTCTCCTGAACAGCTCCTGGCAAGTCTTCTCTTGCGGAGACATCCAACTGTATTGTTTCCTTCAACATTCTACTCACCCTTTCCACCATGACATGTGGACTATAGAATGCCACAGAAAGAATCTAATCTTGAATGACTTCAAGAAACATTACATGGATTGTGACTTGAATTGAACACCATTGTCTGTGACCAGGACCTTAGGGACCACTTTCCTGTGAAACAGATCCTACAACAAATCAAGAAAACACGTGAAGTGTTTTTTCCAAAACAACCCACTTGGACTAGTAGTCTACCTCCACCAGCGCATACCTTTTCACCACACACAGATAAACATAGGTCAAATAAAATCAATTCCCAGCTTCTCCCACAGACTACCGAGAAACTCAACTAGTTGAAGTAGAGTATTACACACACAAAAAGATTTCTCAGGGTCCTGACAGCTTGCTCATCTACCCACATGTGGTTCCACTTCCGTATCCATTCCTGGATACTGAAGTCTCTTCTTAGTACGAGTCAGCCCAACATGTCCTTGGTGAGCAAAGTCAATCAACCTGGTTCTCAACCCCACTGGGGAAATCAACAAGTTACCCTTGAAAAGTACATCATCTTTGATAATTAATTCATCCTTCACTTTTTTAAATAAATGAATGCCATCACTCATATTCCTATAGTTAGGCCAACACTTAATAATGAAATCCTTAATTCTTTTTTTGCACTCATCTCGCTCTGAACATTGTTTCTATTCTTACAAGCTGATTGCTACATCCACTACAAACAACCCATCTACCAGACCAGCCACATATTCCACCCCCTCCTGCTCATGGCTGTCTTTCAGGCTGGCAATGGGACAGGAGGAAAAATCAGCATAGGAGTTCTTCCCACCCGGAATGTGTTTGACAGCGAAATTGAATTCGTACATCCTAGATTACAATCTTGTTAACCTCGGGGTGACTTTGTTAATAGCATTCCGAGACATCAGAAAAACAGAGGCTTGTGGTGCATTACAGGGATACATTTCTTGCCCCACAGAAATAGTTGCAAAATGCCTGGTCGCCTAAAGCCCCTTTAAGTTTGCCCAAATAAATTGAACACTTCCACAATAACAATCTCAAAAGTTCTCTCTGAAGAGCAAAATTGACAATAAAGCATGAGTAGTTCTCACAAAGCCCCAGAAATGATCTTATTTGCTCGTTGTCCTGAGGGGCAGGGCTGCTTTTGATCACATCTACCAAGTCTGTTTTTGGGTTTAATGCCCTCACCCGAAATGTGGTGATTTAGGTAATCCAGATTATCCACAAAAAAGGTGTGCATTTCTTCCTTACAGTAAAGCCATGCATTTCCAAAACATCCAACTCCTCACTCAAAGCATTCAGGTGGTCCTTCACATCCATAGAAAAAAAAGGATGCCATTGTGATATGCCAAGACACTCTTACGCTCTCCAAACAATCTGAACATTAGTTTCTGTAAGACTATAAGACTGATGCCACAGAGGCTAATCCAAACGGCATCTGGAGGAACTTAAAAGCTCCAAAAGGGGTGTTAAAGGCTTTTAAATAGCATGACTCTTCCACCAGCTCCACTTGATGATATGCCGCTCTCAGATCTATGCATGAAAATACCTTGGGACCACTTAACTGAGCTAGCATTGCCTGAGATTTTCATAAAGGAAAACAATCAATCAGGGAATTCAGGTCAACACAAAGCCTAATGTCTCTTGTCTTCTTTTTAGCAATTACAATGGAAGCCAACCATTGAAGGGAGACAATAGGTTCAATACCATTGTCTGCGCACAATTTTTCCAAATGCAGTTTCAATTGGCTTCAGACACTCATGGGAATATTTTGCACTTTGTGGATAGCAGGAACAGCATTCTCTTTAAAGATGATTTTGTGTTTGTACCCCTCAACAGTACCCAGCTTGTCCTCAAATAACGACTTGTACTTATCCAAAAGGCTTTGAAGTTAGTCAGACTGAACTGGAATCTCCACCAAAGAAATGGGGCAAGAGGTACCTGGCCTAAAGATCCTGTCAAATTTGACTTGATCCTCCCACCCCAATATGTTCCATCCTTCCCCCTCTAGTTGATTTTTCAAATACCTCTCCTAACATTCGATCTTCTGGAGGGATTAGCTCATACTCACTACCCTGTGCCTTCACTGCCTCAGTGTGCTTTAATTTAAAAAAAAAAAAAAACTTTAGTTATTGATTTTGCATACCATACATAGAGTAGAAACAGTCTCCTGACCTCCGAGAGAGATAAATAAGCAAATCTGAAACAATTATTTCAACGTCATCAATAAAGACAAGCAATACAAAAGCAATATGAGGTATCAATGAAGAAATGGGTGTCCATGCAGGAGAATAATACAGGGGGGTGGAAAAAAGAGAGGCAACAGTGATTACATATATCAGTTAGAATGGTCATAAGTGCATTTTTTCCCAGTCCTAAATAGTTACGATTCTTATGCACAATTATCGATTGTCAACAGCTAGGTTCTCAGCGGTTGCCAGATGTCCTTAGGTCGGGACGTAGGTGGTTGGAGAGTGACATACAAGTCACTGATGGTGTCACAAAATATAAGGCTTCGGAGGCAGGCTTCCGTTGTGGATGTGGATCTACTACCCCAATAGATGGCAAGTTCACATTTGGCTAAAAGTAGGGCTATGGCCGTGTATTGTATGACGGATTTGGCAACATTACCCATGTATCCCAATAAGCCAAGGAAAGGACTTGGGTCTGGAGTTATATCTATCAGGTAGGTGACCAAAGACGTCCCTTCAAAACTAGGCCTGGGCGAAAATTTCATTCCGTTCGCGGAAATTGCGATAATTTGACATTTTCGCGTTCCGCGGAGAGCGCGAAAATGTCAAAATTTCCGCATTCCGCAGCTTGGCGATAATTTGTTTCTTGCTCGCGCTGTAAAATAATACATTCTCGCGCGCGCGATCGCCTTACCTGAATCCCTGCGTTCGCTGACAAGTTTTCTTGATCCGGTCGCGTTCTCCATGAGATGTATTGTTTTTAGCCATTTGCGCTGTCTCGCGAATGTTCGCGCCCGCAGTGACGTCATGCGTCGCGCGATCACGTCTTTCTTCTCGCAATCATGCACCGCGAGACAACTGAAAACAAGATGGCCGCGCCCGCGAGCAACCACATGGGTAAGTTGGCGAGCCGCAACCATGCAGAAAATCTCGCGAACATGCGGGAAAAAAACTTCTGCATCTTCGCGATATTTCCGCGTGTTTGCGATAATTTTTAACATTTTCGCGATAATTTGCGAAAGTGGATTTCGCAAATTCCGCCCACCCCTATTCAAAACTTGGCAATGGTGGGTCATTTCCACGTCATGTGGGTGATGTCTGCCATAGGCCAGTGGCATTTAGGGCAATTCGATGATCGCGTATGGTCTATTTTAGCCAATGCTTTGGGGATAGTGTGTATGTGGTGCATGAATTTGAAATAGGTGAGCTTGTGACAATGGTTCATGTTTGCGTGCAGCAGGCATTCCAGGTTTTGTCAGGGAGGGGATAGCCAAGTCAGCGTCCCATGTGACTCGCAGTTTGGTGTCATGGGGCTGCAAAAGGTCCAAGCAAGTACAATATAGCTTCAAGATCAGCTTCCCACCCTCAGTGTCTGAAATGGTTTGTGTGAGCGGCTTGAATTCCTCTGATCCTAGGGGATATGAGGGGAGCAGGGCGCATCAGGTGTTTTGAAGACGCTGAAGCACAAAATGGTCCATGTATGTGGCAGAGGTCGGTCTGACAACTTCTGTTCGGGAAAAGATGATCACTCTGGGAAAAAGTCTCTGAAAGTGTGCAGTGACAGGTTGTGGTACAACAAACAAATGATGGACGGAATGCTGACAATGCAGACATTCTCCCCCAGTCAAGAGATCTGGGTTAAATCCATCGTTCTTTTGCCCACTACGCCACCCCAGTTCAGACATGGCCATATGCAAATCAGTCTTGACCCTGTGCCTCATGGGAACAGTCCAGCCCGAACTGCCAAGCCATGTCTTCACTGGACCGGAATCAAGCATCCTAGGACCGGTTTCGGGGTTTCACCCCTCTTCAGCCAGGATAGCTTGACTCCAGTGGCATAGTGAGCACGGGACCCACGTCTGGGCATACCCTTCCCACATAGGGCGAACAGCAAAACCCACAAGATGATGGACGGAATGTTGCACATTGGCAAAACGTTCACCCCCAGTCACAGATCTGGGTTTAATCCATCGTTATTTTGCTCCCCATGCCACCCCAGTTCAGACATGGCCATATGCAAATCAGTCTTGACCCTGTGCCTCATGGGAACAGTCCAGCCCAAACTGCCAAGCCATGTCTTCCCTGGACCGGAATCAAGCATCCTAGGACCGGTTTCGGGGTTTCACCCCTCTTCAGCCAGGATAGCTTGACTCCAGTGGCGTAGTGAGCACGGGACCCACGTCTGGGCACACCTTTCCCACATAGGGTGAACAGCAGAACACACAAGATGATGGACGGAACGTTGCACATTGGAGAAAATGAATGTAGGCGCTGAGGAGGCATTGTACACTTGACAAAGTAAATGTGGGTGGTTGGCGACATGAGGCTCTGTCCCGTATCAGGCTTGACAGTGACATTAACCACATGATCAGGGCATTTTGACCCTGAACACTATAAAACATAGGAATCGAGCCCAGGGATACGTTTGGTGAGCATGCTAACAGAGGAACGGAATATTTGTGATATATCTTGTATAAAGTATTCTTGTCGAGTGAGACCAATCACAGTAGTTCTCTTTGGAGTACAGTCCTGAGACCGTGCACAGGACATCAAACTTTGACTAGATGGCCTCAGGAGAGAAGCACTTAATTAGAGATTTATCAAATGATACATATGGCTGAAGGAGTCAGCAATTTATTTTTAAAGTGTGTGACTACAGGGATATGCCCTTTCCCTCCGAACCGATGTAATGTGATTAGGAACCACATAAGGCAAGTGAGGGACAGATAAAGCGATGGAGCGTGTGTTGGGTCAGTTTTTCTTTAGTAATGGGGAACCATGGGTTGTTTCCTAGTGGTAGTGCGGGAGAGTATAGTGTGCCTCCGTTGAGGAGTCTGACGAGCTTGCCTCAGGCTCAGCTGGTGGTAGAGAGTGGTTGGATATCAGTAGGATCTCTAATAGGTGTCCCAAGAGGAGCAGTGGCCGTAGTGGTGTGGGAAGGATAATGTCCTTCTCAGGTATAGCGTATGACAGACATATCTCTGCATGGTACCAATGGTGCTCAAAGTGGCACTGTGCAGTCAAATAATACAGATAAAAATGGGGAACTCCAAACCCACCTCGCTCATAAGATGTACCAGAATGTCCCAGCGTATCTGGAGTCTTTCATCCGCTCCGATGAATCGCATTAAATATGCTCCTGAGGGATGTAAAGAAGGAGTTGGTGAGCGGGATGTGGGTGTTTATGAATAGAAAAATAAAACGGGGAAGTACCACCATTTTAATAATGGCGATGCAGCCCGCCATTGACAGTGGGAGGCGATTCCAACGTGCTGCTAGTTTGTCGATGGCGGGGCCGTAGTTTAAACGTATGACCTGTTCCTTTTTCCGGTGTATGACACCTAAATATTTAACATAGTCAGTACACCATTTTGATGGGAACTCAGATTGGAAAGGGGCCGGGGAGTCTGTATGGGGAAACAGTTCGGGTTTTGCCCAATTAATAAGCACCCCTGAAATATTTCTGAATCTGACACATTTCACACCTCAGTGTGTTTTCAAATCATAAATGCTTCTGCCACCTTAGTTGCCATCCTTTTGCAGCATGCTATCACTAGCTGGAGAGTGGAACACATCAATAACAACAGTACCACCAAAGGAAACAAGGCCTTGATCAACCTCGGCATCCAGAACTGCAATCAATCAACCCAACCCTCAACCATTTATCAGGGGCACCTCCCTTGCTGACCATTTTCTTTTGCAGGTCATGTAATGTCTGCATGGCCTTGGTTAATGCCCCATGGTCCGGCGCACGCACCCCCCTCCATGGCTGTCATCAGGTCCAGCGCAGATCTGTGCTGCATTTTCATCAATCTAATGGCTCGTAGTCCTTCTTTAACAGTGTTAAATCAATTTTCTGTTGCATTTATGGCCATGAGTTCCCAACCTTATGATCTGCAGTCATCAGGTGTTTCCTTTGTGTTGGAGAGCTGGAAACCAAATTCCGTCGTTGGATAGTTCAAGGGCTAGTCATGTAAATTTGAGATGTCCACTCCTTGTATCACCAGGGACGGGGTGTGTAGAGTCACCATGGAACAGCGACCATTTCAGTTTGTGGGTAGTTGCCTGTGGAGTCGAGCCTCAACCTGCTAATAGTAGTCCGTCAAGATGGAGGTGCCCCCTGCATATCAGCATTGTATATGGTGGTGTTGTAATTGAGGTTGCTGTCAACTTTCACTATCCCATTTCATCTGAAACAAAGAGAAAATTGTGTTAATTTCATTGCTATTCTATGGTGTGTGGTAGTTCCTGTCCATATATATCTCTGTATGTTCGCATTCCATATTTGTTGACATTGACTTATTATCCTGTCAAACCTTAGAGGACTGTCAGACTCGGTACCATTCCATAATGATATTGCTTCACATGTGAACTTGGTCCCACTGTCCCGTTTGTCGTGGGCGAATACTGATCAAGGGCTAGGGGCTTAGCCTTGTAGTTACTACATTTGGATGGCGAATGAGTCCTCCCTAAGATGCCCCGTCTGATATCCTTTTGTCCCAAACTGAATAAGTTCCCTTCTGTCCTGCTTTCTTCATTCTTGATATCTGATCTTTTATCTCTTGTCTTTCTTGGGTGGTATCAAAAATAGTTGTGTTAACTCATGCAATAACGAGGCTAACCTGTGTTGGTTGCAACTCAGCTTTTATTCTACATAAGAAGAGGTGCCAGAGACAGTGTGTAACTATTGGGAATACCGCTTTAGGGACTGCAATTTGTCTGTTGCGGAGAAATGAAGGATAAGGGAGGATATGAAAAAGCTGGTGTTGGACGTGCATGTGCGTATACTGTGCATGTGCTGCTAACACAGATTCTCAATCAAAGCAGTGTGGAGTGGGAGATGGTCAGTGTAGTTATAAGTGTTTCTGCGTGTGCATGTAATAGTTGATGCACAAAAAAAGAAATTAATAAAAAATGAAAACATTGATACACAGACGAGGAAAAACAAAAATGAAACACACAACTTGAAATACGTATTGTCCATGATGAGAGCGGCAAAGGGAAGCTTTTCTCTCGTTGCTTCTCCTGTTCTCCCCCTCTTTTTAATGCTCCATGTCCGAACGGGGGGGGGATATCATTTCAGGGTCCAGGACCATGAGCACTGTAGTTGTGCTGTCTGTCACAAGGAGAGGTCTGTGTAGTTTGGGGGCCCTTTCATTTGCGAACAAGGTTCCTTATGTATACTGCAGCTCCCAATGCTATGAACAGCTGTTAGTCATCCATTGGCGGTGTATTGGCACACTTGTCAGCTGTATGTGAGAAATGTTTAGAGAATAACCTTGCGGCTTTTGTTAGCTCAGTCATGTAAACAGTCATTTTCAGTTTGTACAACTTCAGGTGAACTCTCGGTCTGCAACTTATATCTAGTTAGTGGCAGAGAGGGATTACTTACTCTTCCTGTCACTATCTGATGTGGGGGTCAAGTGGTGATCTGATCCTGTTGTGTTTCTCAAGGCGAATAGTGCCACTCAGAGATAGTGCCACCGTTTCTCAGGGGCCAAGATGGCCACTGTTCCAGGTCAAGATGGCACAGGGCTGGGTGGATCAATGAACACATATTTTACCCTTCCTCACTATAACTAATCCGATGGCTCCTCTAGAGGGTACCTCTACATTGGTCTGACAAATTCAACAGGCTTTGTACAATTTAAAACAACCTCCTCTATTCTAGTTGTATCAAAGTTACATTTAGTTCTCCATTTTAGGAACTCCTCTACCTCAGTTGTATCAAAGCTCCTCTCAAAGTCACACTCAAGATAGCGATACATGCCCTGTCTTGCCTTGTCTCTGCTGTCCAATAATTCTTCACTTGTCTGTGTGTCTTGGGGTGTTAATTATTCTAGCCCCCAATCCTGAGGGTGTGCAGGTATAATTAAATCATGGGGATAATAGTTGGTATTATCACTATTTTGTATGGTGTTCATGAGGCCACTACACTACTACAACCCTCTGATATCGATGACAATGTCCTTGCTGGATGCTGCAGTGACATGAGTATTTGATTTTAGAAATACTTCCAATTTAAGTAATATGACGGTCCCTACTTACATTTTCTCAGGAACCCTTAAATTTGAATAGGGAGGTTACTCTGGGTAATGCATCAATATTTTCTCCTTTAACGGTTCTTCCAGCTCTTAGTGCCAAATTGTCATGTCCTTCTGTGTAATTTTTCTTATTCTTTATGACCCTTCCGGCTCACTTTGTACTGTGGTATTCTTGGCAGGGCAAACATCTACATGATATTAATCCTTATTGGGTTCATATGCCTTTTGCATACAATATTTTAGTGTTTGACCCATAGTCTGTCATCTATCATAGATAGTATATGTGGTGACATAGTCTGTTATACTGATCTGACAATATCCCAAATCAAACAATGCAAGTCCGCCACTCCGTACGGCTATTCCCAACAAATGATATGCACACTTGTCTACCATTAGAAATAAGTGTGTAATTGTTATTGGGCCTAAAGTATGCTTAAAAGGAGAGAACATAGGGCTGGACCACCAATACATTAGTGAACCCTCACACATTGTTTGCTATTTCTCGAGAATAGAACTTGTGTGATTGGTTCTTACTACTAGAAGAATTAGCAATTTCTTAAAGGGTCCTTGCGGTCGAGGGATAATGGATGATGTTACCATCAAGTTAGGGTTTGGTAAATACTGCTGGCGCACAGTGCAAGTGTGTATGTATATTGTCATTATCTTGTGTAAATTGGGAACAATCCAATACTGTTGTATTTGGAGGGACATGTTGTCTCTAGCGGTGTGTGAAGGAAAATGCAGTTGGTTTAGGGCTTTCAGTAGCAATGAGTGGGGCATGACAGGTTTCCCTGTGGTTATCTGTTTGTATATAAAATCTGTTCCTGGGGCGTGACATGAGCGCACGGCAAGATGGCCTCTCTTTAGAGAGGCTCTGCCTGGCTTAGCCCTTATCTGATCACTATCCGCCTAATACACAACAAATCAGCATTAAAAACAAGCGCTCCTCGCCTATGGGACGGTCTGCTTGCGTGGGTGCCGATTTTGTCACCAGGAACCGCTGGTGGGACCGCTGATGAGGCTTGTCTGGTCCTGGCGACATCTCTACAAGATGGCGGCCCTTGCGTGGCCTTGAGATCGGTTCGCGGCTGTGAGAACGTGCCATCTTTCTTGTATGGTATGCCCCCACTTTTTGCTGAATTGCTAAATGCACTTTGACTGAGTGTGCCCTGGACTCCTGCCAATCAGGTGCCCAGGGCCTATGTTCCTTCCCTAAAACACAAAACCCAAATTGGCAAACCCTGGCCACATGTCAGCCCCTGGTAAATGGTACCCTAGGTACCCAGGGCCTTGTGATCAGGGAAGGCCTCTAAGGGCTGCAGCACTCATTGTGCCACCCTTAGAGGCCCTGTACCCTTACACACACACACTGCCCTTGCAGGCTGAGTGTCTGGGTACAAGACAAAACAAAGAGTCGACATGGCACACATACACTGCCATGGCATACATCAGCCACCCCTCTAGCTGGGTGCCCTATGCCAGTGGTGTGGGCACAGGAGCAGGAGCCCTGTGCCCCTACAGTACCCAGGTCCATTCCTGGGCACTGTAAGTTCAGTGCTGCCATTTAAGAGTACATGGTGCTGAGAGCTCGACAAACACGAACTCCACAGCACCATAATGGCAACACTGAAGACTGAGAAGTTTGGTATTAAACTTCTCAGCACATTAAACCCACACTGATGCCAGTGTGGGATTTAATGTACCAAGCACCCCAGAGGGCATCTTAGAGATGCCCCCTAAAACCTAACCTACAATCCATGTCTGTTCTGAGGCTGCCTAGGCGGCCACACCGCAGACATGTTGCTGGACCCCTGGGTAGGAGAGCCCCTGCTCTCCTGGGCCTGCAACAATGCACATCTGGGCGAGGTGCTAAATCTCCTCCCCCAGGATGGGCAGGGGGAAGCTTCAAAGGCATGCCACCTCTGTGAGCTTCCCCAGGCCACTGCAACCCCCCACTCTGGTGGGAAGCTTGGCCAGAAACCCCAAATAAGGACAGGGGATGTGCCAGCCTGCCAACCCCACCCCTCAGGTGGGGGAGGCGAGGTGAAGCACATCTCCGGGCTCTCGCCATCTTGAAGATGGGAAGTCCTGCCCAAGTCCTGCCCAATCAGAACTAGGCTACTGCCCCCCTCCCACAGAAGAGAGGCAGGATAGGGGGTGTACCCACCCCAGGACAGGGACCCTTTGGTCCCTGCCCTTCACCTACCTGCAACGCCCCTAAATCTAGTATTTAGGGGCACCCTGAACCTTCCTTCCCCAGATTCCAGATTCCGAAATCCGAAGAAGAGCTAGAAGATAGAAGACCTGCCCTGCAGCTGCTAAGAAGAGGAAGACACCAACTGCTTTGGCCCTCGCCCTACCGGCCTGTCGACCCTCGAACCTGCTCCTGCTCCAACCCGGCATCTCTTGTGGCCAGCAACCTCACAAACCCCGGAGGACCTGGCTACCTTTTGACTCTAAGCCCCCTGGGACTCCCATGAGTAGAAGCTCTACTCAAAATCTACTTTTAATCCCTGGCAGCAGCCCGGAACCGCGAACCCAGCACACTCTGCACCCGCCAAGCCTGGCCTGTGCCGGAGTGAACAAAGACCCCGAGGACGACCCCACGGCGACTGTGACCCTGAGTCCGGCATCCAAGAACCTCCCTCGACACTCCTGAAGAAGCCTGCAGCCTCAGAACCAGGTGCCCCCCAACCGCGATCAACAGAGGGTAAGATTTCCCAACACCATAAGGCACCCCTGCACCCGGCGCCCCGCGGCCCCCTGTGCCCAATCCTGGGGTACCTACCTATCCTCCAACTACCCAATTTACCTCTCGAAGTGGTGGTGGCACCTGAAGAATCTTCGTCCCCGAGCTTGCAGTCTTTTTCTAAACCAGAGCATTCCCATTGAAATCAATTGAGCGCCCGAAGGCTCAAAAGCACCCTGCACCCAGCCGCCTGAGTGGCCCTGGCAGTGCAACCTCTACACCTATCTACTTCCCCACTTGCCCTGAGTAAGTGACCAGGAGCCCAGGTCCCACAACCAGGTGGTCTGCTAGTCAGCAGCCACCAACCAAGGCCCCCTTACCTCTCATAGGATAACATTGGGCCTAACTCTCTCTGCACCCGGCCGCCCCTGTGCCACTGAGGGTGAACCAACTGTACCTACCTGACCCTGGGAGACCCCTGAGTCTATGCCCAGAACCTTAACTCTTCCAGTCGAGTACTTACCTTTAAACCGATAATTCAATTTTCTCCATAGGGTAACATTGACTGGTTTTTCTTGAAATTTCTTCTAAATGTGGACTTTTCAAAACTTAAAATATTCACCAAAAATCAGCCGAGTAACGAAAACGAAAATACTCACCTGCTATTAGGTGAGCTCCCAGTGCTGGATCTTGGTGCCCAGTTACTTACCAGTAACCCAATTTTTTCCCATAGGAAATCATTGACTGTTTTTCTGTGAAATTTTTTCTGTCAATTTCTGCAAACTTTAAATATTCTTTAAAAATCGTATAATTTCTGAAAACGTAATTACTTACCTGTTTTAGATAAAGGTCCCAGTACTGAGTCTAAGCACCCAGTACTGGATTACAAAAGTAACGAGAACATACTATACCTGCAACTTGAATTTTCTGCCATAGGGAATCGTTGACTGTTTTCTATGAAATATTTTCTAAGTGTCAACTTTTAAAATAGCAAAATATTGTCTAAAAATCATCACAGTAATTAAGTCGACTTTTATCACTTGATTCCAAGTACTGACCCAGGACTCAATCTAGGATCCAGTCCTGGAATTCCAAAAGTAATCCTAAAAGTAATCTGTTGCAAATAACTTGAAACTTCCATTGAACTCATTGCTTTATTGTATTTAAAATTGTGTTGCTTATTGCAACCACTTGTAACTTTCTACAAAAGTCAATTGCATATTGCAAAAGTATCTATATAAAGTATCTCACTCTGAGAAAGTATATTTTAATACCTATTGTTGGCTCTAAAATAAAACAAGCATATATTTTTTATATATAAACCATTGGCCTAGAGTTCAGTTATTGAGTGTGTGAGGCCATTTGCTGACTGAGTGTGTGCAACAAAGGAATTTGCACTGTCCTCTGATACTGCCTTACTGCTCGACCAAGCTACCACTTTAGAGAGTAAGGTTATATCTAACTTTAGCCTCTGCCAAACCTCTGGGGACTGTGGACTCTGTACACCCTGTACCAATTTGGGAACAGTATATACAGAGTCACTTTCTCACAGCAGCTGCTGTGGCTCCATATATCCGGCGGGAACATTCCTGCTGCCTGCCGAGCTGCCCTGGGTGTGATGCACATTCGGTGCACACTTACTGCCTGCTCCTAGGCTGCTGACCTGCGGTCCGTGTTGTGCCCCCGCCGCCGGAGAGATCCCCGAAGCTGTACCCCTGCCGAGACGGGACCCGTGGTCTATGCTTGCCGGACCTGTGCTAAGGGAGAAACTGCGCTGAACCCTGTGTGCCCGGCGCCCGCGGCGGTGAGTGGGGCGCGGTCCAAACCGGGCCAGGGACTGTGGAGGCGGTGCAGGCCTGGGTTCGGGACGTGGCCCGTGCGCTGAAGTTGGGCGCTGGTGCGTTTTGAAGGCGGCCGGACTGTGAGGCGATTCGGGGAATTGACTTGCTGCCTGCACTATCACATGGCGGAGTTGGTGAAGCTTACCTGCACTGATTTTGGGGCTGATGCTGTATTCTTTGGCACGTGATAGCCGCTTGTTCCCCATGGGCCCATAGATGGTTGGTTGACTGCCGGGGAGGATCTGCTGAGGAACATGGCTCCCCGCTGGCCTGCTGACTAAGTGGGGGATTCAATTGTTGTTGGACTGAGCATCTCTATAAATCCTATATCCAAGCTGGCATTTCCCGTGCTGCAGTCTGCTCTGAGCCTAATGGCCCTACGCATCTGGCACCACTGTGACCTGGTAGAATTGTGGCGTATTTTCATTGCTGTAGAGGAGTTTGCCCTCTTTACTGTGGCTTGGAGGGCTAGACTGCAGTTTGCTTACTGAGATGGGCGGCCTACGAACCCTGGTGCCCCCATACTGTGCTGAACGTTCTATCTGGGTGCCCTTGGTTCAGCTGCCACTATCGTGGGGAGGACTGATAAAACCCAACCTCGCCTCACGTTTGAGGCGCGTAAATCCTCTAAGTCATCCCAAAGGGTGACCTCAGACTCCGAAGCTGATGCCCCAGCTGCCGGACCCCCCCCATCCTGGAGACAACGCTGTTGGCTATGCAGCTCAGCCTACAGTCCATAGAGGGGACGATGGAGGCCATGAGCCACCGACTGGATCATATGCCGGCGTAGCTTGAGAAGCAAAATAACCACATTGGAGAGTTGGAACAGTGGGTGTCGAAGACAGAGGATGGACTGAGTGAGGTCGCCGGGAAAACGCTGAACATGGAGAAGGTCCTATCTCTTATTCAGTCAAAGAACGAGGATTTGGAGGCCCGTTCCCAGCAAAAATAACATTCGGATTACGGGACTGTCAGAATCCACGAATGTTGGCAAGATGGAGCTCTTCGTGGAGACTTTGATCAAGGAAATATTTGGTGCTGAACAGCTGTCGCCCATGTTTATCGTCGAGCGAGCACACCACTCACTTGCAGAGCAGGCTGTCCCAGGCGTTCCTCCACGTCCGATCATAGCGCTTGTTGAATTACAGAGACCGTGATGTTATCCTGCGTATGGCCCGGGACAAGGGTAATATTGTGCATCAGGGCAACTCGCTTTCATTCTTTCCTGATTTCACAGTCGCTGTGCAGGCCGCAAGGAGGGGGTTTGGCGCTGTAAAGAAATTCTTGCACTGCGAAGGGGTCTCCTGCTCGTCTGCGTATCAGTCCTGAGGGGGCCTCGAATATTTTCACCAACCCCAAGGCTGCCCTGGAACATGCTAAACATCTGAAGCGGGCATGGCGAGAGTCCCAGGGGCCTTCGGACAATGAGGAACAGTAGGGGCCTAATTGCTCGACCTTCGCAATGTAGCTCTGTTGAATGTCTCCGCACACTGCTGTGATATTGTTCCTAACAGTTCCTTCTTTTTTCAGGTTGTCATTTATAAGCCTTGCTGTCTAAAACGAGTTTCCCCCTTGCCGGGAATGGGGAGACAGCGCTATGGTGTGACAGGCACAGCTACTAAGTGTGAGAAGTTGGCCTGGTATATGATGTTCACTAGTTAAAGTGACCACCTTGTACCATGCCAAGCAACCCTTATGGTGTGGTTGTAAGTCAACCTTTTCGGACTAGCTGCCCTAGTGGTAGCGTAGGCTAAGCAGTCTTTGAGGCTAAACTCGTGAAACGTGTTAAGCCAGCTGTTTTACCAAATGCAACCCCCTTTTATACCAATGAAAGGACACCACACAGATATATATTCAAAATATATATGTATTTATTTCTCAAAGTAACCCCTAGTCTCTTTATGAGCACAGGAGCACAAATCGTCAAACAAGATTATCACAGAATACACAGAAGTTGCACTTTATATGGATAGGCCTTGGTGGCCACTCGAACCATATACTAAAATAGTGGTATAAGTACCACGAACAGAAAAGGGAAAAGGCCTAGGGCCTCTAGAATCGCTGGGCCTACAAGGAGCTAACGTCAGTTAGTGACCAGGAGGTCCACGGGTGGCGTGTGCAGAGCAAATAGTCACACGCGTGCTCCCATAGGTTTCAACGGGTGCGTAAAAAGTACAAAGTTACTGCAAAGAGGATCTTCCGGATGGACTAGGAACTCAAGATTTGGAACACAGGCTCTAGAGATGTAATACTACACTTGGGCACAGGTGTGCCAGCTTTACCTCACCCACAGGAAGTGGGTGCATAGGCCTCGAAGTGCGTCGGGTTTCTTCTATCTGTTCCGTGGAGCTTGAAGACAAAGGTGCTGCAGGCGGTCGGTCCGGGAGAGATGCAGTGGATCCAAGAGTGGATCGGAGATGTTGAAGACCTGTAAGCAGAGGGGACAGTGTTCACAGTCACTAGCCAGTGACCAGCGTGGCACCAGGTGGGTACCAGGCAATGTCGGGTGCAAACAGGAAGAAAGGGGTAGCTTGTCTCTGCAGCCACGTGGTACCTGGAGGTCGACGACGTCCAGGAGTCGGTTCACGAGCTGTCCCACGCAGGCTCTCGCTGTCGGCGGTGTCGGCGACTTGATCGAAGCAAACAAGCCTTGGCCAAAGCAATTGTTGTAGGAGATGAAATAAGCTGATGGTTCTGACCAGCAAGGTCAGAAGGACTGCTCCTTTGGAGGGGAGCAAGGGCCAGTCTGGAGCAACCAGACCAGCAGTGTATTTCTTGAAGTTCGTCGCCAAGATGGCTACTAGCCAGCGGGCCAGCAACCGGTTAGGCGCGTCGAGTGGCAAAATGCAGAAGGGCCCCACGCAGATCGTGGAGATGCTGGAGGGCTCACCTTTGGTGCAGATGCTGCTCGGGTGTTGGGCTTCTCAGATCCCAAAGCACAACTTGGAGGGAGCCTCGGTTGTTGCGCTTGTCAGCTTGTCGTAGTCGTTCCAAGATGGCTGGCTCCACGTGTCTCGGTGCCTCCACGGGTCTCCTCTTTTCAGGGACTGTGGATCGGGCGGTGAGAGGTCTGGAGGTCCAGGTCTTGTCAGTCTCTGGGCTCGGGCTCCGGCGGGAGGCGGCGGCAAAGCAGACGTTGATTCGCTGGATGGTGCTTGCGTTAGCAAGGTGGTCACTCCCTGACCACAGGGGAGATTGGCTTCAGTCCTCTGTGCAGCAGAGCGTCGAAGTTCCCGTCTTCTTCTTAGTGTTAAGTTGATTCCAGGATGTCTGAAGTCTTAGGACACAGCTCCTACCTTTAAGCGGATTCTAGGGGCCGGACTACCTGCTAGGTCCCTCCCTATGGGTGGGACCAGGAAGGGGGGTGGTTACACCCCCAATCCTTTGTCCAGCTCGCCCCAGGCCCGGGACTGGTGTGCCCCAGGACCGGTTTGAACTGGCATATGCACCGAGGCTCCTTGTGAGCCACAGGCATGTCTGGTTTCTTTCAAGCCCTACCTGACCAATACACAAAATCCTGTCTGGGGTGGTGCACGCACCTCCCCTGGCAGGAAACCCTTTGTCCACACCTCCCAAGCTGGAAGGACTCCCAGCAGCAGGAGGGCAGACTTGTGTCTGTGGTGGCAGCATCCATTTTGTGGAGCTGAGGCTATGTCTGATTTTACCCGGGTTTCAGGTACTGTACATGTCGTGTCCCTCTAGAAGGGTGGAATGCTAACCCCGTCGCCAGAATTGGCGAGGGGTTAGTATTCCAATTCGTATGACACCTTACTCGACATGTTTTGATAAAGCCAAACCAAAGATAGCATTTAACCGCGAGGTTCATAATGCACTTAAGAGTATATGGTATGACGATATCTGGAAACAGTAGAAGGAAGTTGTTCCGACCACTGCAGACAGGCTCAGCTCATGCCAGAGCACCATCTCACATGGAACCAAGCACTCTGCCTTCAGGATTGTTAAGGCCTGCCATAGGAGTGACTTATAGGTTACCAGGTGTCCCATTTAAGGTTAGGTATAGGTATACTACACCTAAGTAAGAGGTGATTACACCAACTTACCCCAGCTGAGTGATCAGCCAGTTGTGTCAAATTGTTAGGCCAAGCCTGGGGTGGCATAATACATGCTTCAGCCCTTGGCAGGCCTTGGGTACACCAATGCCCTGGGTACCTAGTGTACACTGGTACAGGGGCTGACAGGGTGATCCAACCAATTGGGTATGTACCTAGGGTACATGGAGTCCATTTTAAAGAGAGAACAGCCAGGCTGAGATCCTGAATAGCAGGATCTCAGGCCAACTAAGTCGAAAAACCAGCTAGACACTAGGCAAAAATTTGGGGGTAACCATAGTCAGATATCCACCTTCCTACACAACCCCCCCCCAAACGAAGGGAGATAAGGCTGACCTTGACCAGGTAAGCCTATATTGCCCAAGTGGCCATATAAGGAGGAACCAGCACTGGCATGGTTACCCCCTGTCTCATGGTCCACTAAGCAATCCCTCACCCTAAGGGTATCAGAGGGTCTCCACCATAGGGAATCTCTACCTTTGGTGTGTCTTGGCAAAGTAAAAGGCTGGTGTTGAGATGGAGTACTGAAGTGAGTGTCCTCAAAGTGAGGCCTCACCTTCCTCCAATCCCCCTCCACCATGGATGCCTTTCTTTCCTTAACTGAGTTGCACTGTGCTCTCAGGGTCAGCCTCTGGCTACCTAAAGCTGGAGGCTGGGTCCCTTTTGTGGACTTACTGGAGGGACAGGTCAGGTCTGGGGCCCTAAGGTCCCACGTTTGCCTGTACCCAACAGAATCCCTCTGGGGGAGGTCCCTAACTACCTGTAAAGGAGATCCCTCAGGAATGTTTTTACCCATCACCTGACTAGGGCTACTAGCCAGGCAATCCTCACTCTTTTGATGGGGGGGTTCTTGTGGACAGGGGCCCTCTTGGGGTCCACTGGCCTCCCTGACCTCTGCAGCCCTGGGCTGACTGAGGCAGGGTAGAGAGAGGCAGGCTACCTGCACCAGACTGGGTCCCACCTTGGAAGGGGCCACTGACATCAGAGGCTCTGCCAGGCCAGGCCTGGCTACCTCTGGGGCAGTTCCTTCACAAGGGGTGAGGTCAGCTCCCTGAGGAGGCTGACTTTTTCCTAATGTCTGGGGAGAGGGAGACTTTTCTTCCTCCCCACTACTCTCTGTTTGTGTGGAGTGATCCATAGTTTCAGGCTTCACTACACCTATGTCAGTCTGAGTATAGGCTGAGACCATTACAGCCTTGCCAACCTTTTCAGGGGGGCACTCAGTTTGTGTTTGAGCTGTGACTGTCACAGCTCTGCCAGTCTCTACAGGGAAGTCTGTCTGTGCCTGGGCTGTGGCTACCACTGCCCTTCCAACCTTTCCAGGGAGGAAATCTATTTGGACAGGGGTTGTGAATGGCACAACCCCACTACCCTTTTGTGAAAGGCCTACCATTTTAGAATGGGTGTCTTGTTCAACTCCAGCCCAAGCTGAGAGTTCTAAGTCATTCCCCAGTAGTAAGCAGTCTACAGGCAAGGTTGGGGACACTGCCACCCTTTTAGGGCCAGTGACACCTCCCCAGCTGAGACATACCTCTGCCATGGGATGACTGTTCTGTTTGCCATCAATGTTGGTCACCTGGTAGGAGAAACCAGGCAAAAGCTGCTCAGAGGGAACTAGCCAATGGGCCACCATTGTGATGCTAGCTCCAGTGTCTCTGTATGCCTCAGCTTTTGTACCATTGATGTAGGGCTCCTGTCCGTACCTACCCAAAGTGTTGGGACAGGCAGTGAAGTTGGCAAACCCCATGCCACCATCACAGACAAGAGTATCTGCTGCAGGGGAATTGGCTAAGCCAGGGTCCCCCTGTGTTCCCCAAGTAAACCCACCCAAATTTTTGGGGGCACTCCCACCACCTGGGGGATTACTGCTGACAGTAATAGGTGGTGTGACAGGAGTAATTGGAGGAACAGTTTTGTTTGTAGCCCTTGGGCAACTGCTGTCAGTTTTCCAATGCCCAGGAGTTTTACACTCATGGCAGTAGGGCTTTTTACCTGTGGTAGAGGAGGGAGCTTGGGACCCACCACCCTGTGTGGAGTTTTGGGGCCCTGAGGAAGATTTCTCTTTTGTTTTATCCCCACCCTTCTCTTGAGGTTTGGTGGTATCTTTCTTTTGGTCACCACCCTGATTCTTAGGCCTGATCCTGGTCCTGACCCATTTATCTGCCCTCTTTCCCAATTCTTGGGGAGAGGTCAAATCTGAGTCTACCAGGTGTTGATGGAGGAGCTGGTTTTGACAGTTACTTAAAATCTGTTCTCTCATCATCAAATTGTACAATCCTGTATAATCAGATACCTTACTTCCCAGCAACCAACCCTCCAAAGCCTTAGTGGCACATTCAACATATTCAGACCAGTCCTGAGTCTGTGTCTTTTGGGTGTCTCTGAACATTAACCTGTACTGTTCAGTGGTTAAGCCTAACCCATCAACCAGGACACTCTTCAGGACTCTGTAGTTTCTGACATCCTCCTCCCTAACAGTGAGGAGTCTGTCTCTGCCTCTTCCTTCAAAGGAGAGCCAGAGGATTGCTGCCCACTGGTCTTCAGGAACCTGCTGTACTTTGCAGGCTCTCTCAAGAGCAGTTATCCATTTGTGGATATCATCCCCACTTTTGTAGGGGGGCACAACCTTAGACAGGTTCCTATTATCAAAGACCCTATCTTTGTCCTTAGGGACAATGCTGCCACCAGTGGGTATAGACCCACTCTCTCTAGGTTGCCTAGCCTTCCTCAGTTTTTCTTCCATCAGGGCTACTTCTAGCTCCTGCTTCCTGATCCTCAGCTGGGCTTCCTGCATTCTGTCCTCATGTTCCCTCCTCTGAGGGATGGTCATCCTTTTCCTGGAGTGACCTTGAGAGCCTCTAGAGCCATGAGAAGCATTGGAGTCACCTGAGCGATTCCTTTGCCTCCCAAGCCCTGTGTTAAGTCCACTGGGGAGATCCAATGGGGTAAACCCATTGTCAGTCCCCAATAGCCTTAGTTTAGCTGGGCCAAGTATAACACTTGGCACTGGGCTAGTTCTCCCTTCATCCTCACCACTTTCTGTATCCCCATCACTTTCCTCCTCTGTAGTATGGTGCTCATCTAAGGGATGGCTATTGGAAGGGGGTACCTCTGTGGCATCTTCAGAAGGGGGGCCTCCTGTTCCTGACCCTAAGGGGGCTAACTGGGAAGCTTTCCTGAGTTCTCTCTGATTCTCATCATTTTGTAAGAGTTCTCTGAGCTCAGCAGAGGTAGGGTTCTTGGGCTGTTTAAGGCCTCTAAGAGTTGCCAAATGCCTGAGCTCATTCTGGTTAAGGGTAGCAAAGCTGGATGGTGCCCTCTGGGGGTCACTCTCAACAGAGATGGGTACAGTGGACCCCTCTGCCCCGGCCATTGCTCTTAAGTGTGGGTGGATGTGTTGCAATCTACCTACACTTGGGTTTACCTACTAAACCTATCTAGTAGTTGTAGTCAGGGTGTGCTACTCCCTTTGCTCTACAACAACTAAGTTCAGTAGAACTTAAGTATATCTAATCTTGTTTTATATGTACCTACAGGTACCTATGTGATCTTTCAATTGGTAACCAAGAGATTACAATGGTAAAACACAGCAAGCTCAAATCCAACCGCTGCTCACCAATGTGAGAAGTTGGCCTGGTATATGATGTTCACTAGTTAAAGTGACCACCTTGTACCATGCCAAGCAACCCTTATGGTGTGGTTGTAAGTCAACCTTCTCGGACTAGCTGCCCTAGTGGTAGCGTAGGCTAAGCAGTCTTTGAGGCTAAACTCGTGAAACGTGTTAAGCCAGCTGTTTTACCAAATGCAACCCCCTTTTATACCAATGAAAGGACACCACACAGATATATATTCAAAATATATATGTATTTATTTCTCAAAGTAACCCCTAGTCTCTTTATGAGCACAGGAGCACAAATCGTCAAACAAGATTATCACAGAATACACAGAAGTTGCACTTTATATGGATAGGCCCTGGTGGCCACTCGAACCATATACTAAAATAGTGGTATAAGTACCACGAACAGAAAAGGGAAAAGGCCTAGGGCCTCTAGAATCGCTGGGCCTACAAGGAGCTAACGTCAGTTAGTGACCAGGAGGTCCACGGGTGGCGTGTGCAGAGCAAATAGTCACACGCGTGCTCCCATAGGTTTCAATGGGTGCGTAAAAAGTACAAAGTTACTGCAAAGAGGATCTTCCGGATGGACTAGGAACTCAAGATTTGGAACACAGGCACTAGAGATGTAATACTACACTTGGGCACAGGTGTGCCAGCTTTACCTCACCCACAGGAAGCGGGTGCATAGGCCTCGAAGTGCGTCGGGTTTCTTCTATCTGTTCCGTGGAGCTTGAAGACAAAGGTGCTGCAGGCGGTCGGTCCGGGAGAGATGCAGTGGATCCAAGAGTGGATCGGAGATGTTGAAGACCTGTAAGCAGAGGGGACAGTGTTCACAGTCACTAGCCAGTGACCAGCGTGGCACCAGGTGGGTACCAGGCAATGTCGGGTGCAAACAGGAAGAAAGGGGTAGCTTGTCTCTGCAGCCACGTGGTCCCTGGAGGTCGACGACGTCCAGGAGTCGGTTCACGAGCTGTCCCACGCAGGCTCTCGCTGTCGGCGGTGTCGGCGACTTGATCGAAGCAAACAAGCCTTGGCCAAAGCAATTGTTGTAGGAGATGAAATAAGCTGATGGTTCTGACCAGCAAGGTCAGAAGGACTGCTCCTTTGGAGGGGAGCAAGGGCCAGTCTGGAGCAACCAGACCAGCGGTGTATTTCTTGAAGTTCGTCGCCAAGATGGCTACTAGCCAGCGGGCCAGCAACCGGTTAGGCGCGTCGAGTGGCAAAATGCAGAAGGGCCCCACGCAGATCGTGGAGATGCTGGAGGGCTCACCTTTGGTGCAGATGCTGCTCGGGTGTTGGGCTTCTCAGATCCCAAAGCACAACTTGGAGGGAGCCTCGGTTGTTGCGCTTGTCAGCTTGTCGTAGTCGTTCCAAGATGGCTGGCTCCACGTGTCTCGGTGCCTCCACGGGTCTCCTCTTTTCAGGGACTGTGGATCGGGCGGTGAGAGGTCTGGAGGTCCAGGTCTTGTCAGTCTCTGGGCTCGGGCTCCGGCGGGAGGCGGCGGCAAAGCAGACGTTGATTCGCTGGATGGTGCTTGCGTTAGCAAGGTGGTCACTCCCTGACCACAGGGGAGATTGGCTTCAGTCCTCTGTGCAGCAGAGCGTCGAAGTTCCCGTCTTCTTCTTAGTGTTAAGTTGATTCCAGGATGTCTGAAGTCTTAGGACACAGCTCCTACCTTTAAGCGGATTCTAGGGGCCGGACTACCTGCTAGGTCCCTCCCTATGGGTGGGACCAGGAAGGGGGGTGGTTACACCCCCAATCCTTTGTCCAGCTCGCCCCAGGCCCGGGACTGGTGTGCCCCAGGACCGGTTTGAACTGGCATATGCACCGAGGCTCCTTGTGAGCCACAGGCATGTCTGGTTTCTTTCAAGCCCTACCTGACCAATACACAAAATCCTGTCTGGGGTGGTGCACGCACCTCCCCTGGCAGGAAACCCTTTGTCCACACCTCCCAAGCTGGAAGGACTCCCAGCAGCAGGAGGGCAGACTTGTGTCTGTGGTGGCAGCATCCATTTTGTGGAGCTGAGGCTATGTCTGATTTTACCCGGGTTTCAGGTACTGTACATGTCGTGTCCCTCTAGAAGGGTGGAATGCTAACCCCGTCGCCAGAATTGGCGAGGGGTTAGTATTCCAATTCGTATGACACCTTACTCGACATGTTTTGATAAAGCCAAACCAAAGATAGCATTTAACCGCGAGGTTCATAATGCACTTAAGAGTATATGGTATGACGATATCTGGAAACAGTAGAAGGAAGTTGTTCCGACCACTGCAGACAGGCTCAGCTCATGCCAGAGCACCATCTCACATGGAACCAAGCACTCTGCCTTCAGGATTGTTAAGGCCTGCCATAGGAGTGACTTATAGGTTACCAGGTGTCCCATTTAAGGTTAGGTATAGGTATACTACACCTAAGTAAGAGGTGATTACACCAACTTACCCCAGCTGAGTGATCAGCCAGTTGTGTCAAATTGTTAGGCCAAGCCTGGGGTGGCATAATACATGCTTCAGCCCTTGGCAGGCCTTGGGTACACCAATGCCCTGGGTACCTAGTGTACACTGGTACAGGGGCTGACAGGGTGATCCAACCAATTGGGTATGTACCTAGGGTACATGGAGTCCATTTTAAAGAGAGAACAGCCAGGCTGAGATCCTGAATAGCAGGATCTCAGGCCAACTAAGTCGAAAAACCAGCTAGACACTAGGCAAAAATTTGGGGGTAACCATAGTCAGATATCCACCTTCCTACACTAAGTATGCTCAGTCACCTCCTACTTGCTAGGAGGATAGACGCGCTCTGACGCCCCCCACATGGGAGTACCCCATCTGTACATGCTTGTTTTTCTTTTTTGGTTGGGTTGGGTAGGACAGGGCTGGGATGGCTTTAGCGAGTTGGGGACGCTGAAGTGGGTGGGGACCTGGGGGGTGGGTGTTGCGGTAGGGCTGACAGGCACTTCTTTTCCACAATGTCATTATATTTACTTTATTACCCATGTATGTGTGCACAAGCTCCTGATTTATTCCTTTAGGGATGCTGTTAAGACTGCTAGACTTAATGAATGATAATATGAAGTTCCTAACATGGAATGTCCGTGGCCTGAATGCCCCCCCCAAAAAATTAGATCTGTACTGGCATACTTGGATAGGATGGATGTGCAGATAGCTTTTCTGCAAGAGACGCACCTCACAAAACATTCTGAGAAGTCTGTGGGTGCACGTTGGGCTGGGGTGCGGGTGGCATCCTCCTTTTCTACCTATTCCCGTGGGGTGATGATTTTGGTAAAACGCGGGGTTTCCATCACTGTTATACGGGCTGAAACGGATGAACATGGTCGAGTGGCGTTGCTGCATGGTCAACTGGGTGGAGTGGGTGTACTTTTGGTAAATGTGTACGGTCCAAATAACGATGACCCGGCTCTTTTTGTGGATGTATGACTACGCATCACGGGGTTCCCTGCTGTGGAGATTCTCTGGGGTGGCGACTTCAATGTGTGTTTAGATCTGGCGATGGATCATATGGGACAGGGACTGGCGCAGCCTAAGAATGCTTCAGAGGTTCTGCTGGGACTGTTGGAAGCAGGGTGGATGTATGATGTATGGTGCTTGCGACATCCTGAAGCATGAGAAAGTATGTTTGTTTCCTTTGTGCATGGGACTTGTACACGACTTGATTTGTGGCTCGCCACTGAGGTTTCTTATACTTGGGTAGTCAGTATCAGCATATGGCTCGAACTCTGTCGGATCATTTCCCGATGCTCTTGGAGCTGCAGATACCTACCTGCAAGAGACCTCCATTTGCATGGCGATTACAGTCCACCTCTCTGACAGATTCTGTCTTTAAGCACACTGTTGGGAGGCCATCCGGAATTATTTTTGCGAGAATGAGGGCTCGGTGGATAGTGCTGGTGTCCTGTGGGAGTCCTTCAAGTTGACTATCAGGGGGTATGCATGGGGGCACAGGCGGGTGTGCTGCGGGATCTCCGGTGTCAAATTCATAAATTGGTTGTGGACAGCTCTGCTCTTGAGCAGGCTTATGCGATGGACCAGTCTCCTGCCACGTTGTCTGCGATACGGAAGCTAGTGACTGAACACAACTATACTGTGGATCAAGAATTGGTTCACAGGTCCAGGCGCTGCACAGCACGATATTATGGAGAGGGGGTAGGCCTAGCCGCTCGCTGGCACAGAAGCTGGCAGCTCCGCGAAGTCAAGAATACATCACAGAGATGGTAGATGAAGGGGGGGTGGCCCATCACACCACACCCGAGATTAGCGAGGTTATCCTTGATTTCTATTCCAGACTGTACGAGGACAAATCCCAAGTCCCTGAGGTGGACATACACTCTTACTTGGATGATGTTGCCCTCGGCTGGCTATCTCTAGATCATATGGAATATCTTACTCAACCATTTGACGTAGAGGATGTAAAACTTGCTATTATGTCCCTCCCTACATGTAAGGCTGCTGGGCTCCCCAGCGAATTATATAAAGCTTACATTGATGACCTGGCTTCCAGAGGTTTATGCGGAGGCTTATGAAGCTGGACATCTCCCCCCAACTTTGAAGGAGGCCCTGCTGGTTATGCTTTTAAAACCTGATAAAGCTGCTAATTGTTGTGATTCTTATCGGCCTCTTTCAATCATTGATATCGATGCCAAGATCCTAGCGAAGATGATTGCTATTCGGTTGCAGCCGCTGGTCCCCCTATTGGTACTCCCTGACCAGTCAGGGTTTGTGCCCGCTAGGTCTACCACTCACAATCTGCGCACGGTTTTCGCTACCTTGCATCACTTTGACCCTGACTTCCAAGTGATGGCAGTGCTACTTAATGCAACAAAAGCATTTGATTCCCTCCAGTGGGACTTTATGTTCACTGTGTTAACTAGCATGGGACTTCCACCGTTCTTGCTTCAATGGATTATGGTGCTGTATACCGAGCCCGTGGCCAAAGTGAGTGTCAATGGCTGGGTGTCTTCGGCCTTCCCAATCAGCAGAGGCACACAGCAGGGTTCCCCCCTATCGCCGATGCTTTTTGCGTTAGCGTTGGAGCCCTTGGCGTGCAAATTGCGCCAGTTGCACGCGTCTGCTGCTTTACGTTTCCGGCAGCGACCTCTTGTTGTTTCGTTATACATTGACGATATGTTACTTTATGTGCACGAGCCCGCGACTTACCTGCTGGAATTGCTCTGCGAGTATGTGACATTCGAGAGCTACTCTGGGTTAGGGATTAACTGGGCTAAGTCGACGGTGTTTCCGTTGACATCTGGCACGCAAGAGGTTGAACTAGATTTCCCTCTGACTTGGACCTGGGATCAGGTGAAATACTTGGGGATATGGCTGCATAGGGACCCTGATCAGGTAATCTCCATGAACTATGGACATGTTGTAACACAGATCACAGACAGGGCTGCCGCTATCGCTTGCTTATCGTATTGCCGTTACGAAAATGTCTATACTACCTAAATTGCTATACTTATTTATGAATATCCCTATTAGGCTGAATATCTCTATGTTTAAGACACTGCAATCAGCTCTACTGTCATTTGTTTGGGGGGTAATAAGCCACGATGTAGTTGGAACGTTCTGGTGCAGCCATTTGACCGGGGAGGGTTTGAGACACTCGATATGCGCTTATATTATCTTTGCGCGCAAGCGGAGTTTGCCCATTATTGGTTCTTCCCACAACGGTTCTTGCCTCACACGGCTATCAATTCGGATGCGGTACTCCAGATGCCGCTAGTGACTGCAGCATTCTCTGGGCGGAACGGGGGCCCTAGGATGGAAATTAATCCGGTACAGTGTACTGCTTGGTCCTGGCGGATGCTCACCAAGAGGGCACAGCTGGATTATTTATATGCCCAGAGGCTCTCTATTGCGGCTCATCCAGACATTTCGGCAGCTCAGGAGCGACCCGTTCTGCGCGCATTAGAGACTGTGGGTGTTATGCAAATGGGTGACCTATAAGAACGGGGTCAGTTCCGCTCACCCCAGGATGTACAGGCGGGTCGGGATTTTGGGTTGATGCTGGGATTCACCTACGTGAGAGTGCGGCAGGCGGTCAGGGCCATTTACCCTAACTATCCCAATGAACCACAAACACTGTGAGCACTGCAGGCGGTGCTGGCTGCGAAAGAATGCAAGGGCCTGATTACTAGGCTATATGTTGCATCACAGCAGGAGAGGGAGCCAGGGGACCACCCTTCCTATCTCAAGTGGAACACTACACTGGGGTTTGAGTTACCGCTAGATCACTGGAAATTTTGCTGCGAGTTGACTGGGCGCCTTATGGCGAATTATAACTTACGCATTATTCATTTAAAATGTTTGCACCAGTTATATTATACTCCACTGCAATTACGTAGATTCGGCCTGCGGGACACAGCTAATTGTGTACGGTGCGGACAGGTTGATGCTGATTCTTTGCACCTGGCGTGGCAGTGCGACGGGATAGCTGCATTCTGGACCAAGGTTGCGAGTGTGCTTTCAGATGTTGTGATGGAGAGCGTGCTGTGTGATTTGGCTGCTGGGTAGCGTGAAGTATCTTAAGCCCTGCAACAGGCGGGTGGTCGCTGTTTCGACCCTGCTGGCTAAGCAGGCTGTGGCACCACACTGGGGTGCAAAATCCACTCCCACTGTCAAGAAATGGATCCGTGACTTAATATATTGTAGGGAACAACTGGTGGCGTATGCGGAAGAGCTGCCTGAGGCCTCATGACCCAAAAACTTTTGGGCTCCACTGACTGTGTACTTATTGAGCGACCCTGATGTGCAATGTGTTTTATTTATTTACATGATCTCTTCCCTCATGTGTCTGGCCAGACCTTATTCGACTTGGAGCTATCACCCACGTGTGGTTACATGGTTTTTGGATCCAACAATGGTACGTTGCATAACTATTTCAGTGCCTGTACAGTTGTTTTTTCTTGTATTTTCTATGCTTAAAATGAAAATTGGCTTGTATCAACATATGCGAGGATTGTATAACTGCATCCCATCCTCGAGGCTTTGTGTACCACTATTGCAAGCATTTCCATATACAAAATAAAAAATAAATTTTAAAAAAGGGCTGTTCCTGTCTGTGTGCACCCCCTGACTTCCCACAACTGTTTCTCATGCTCTGGGGTGCTTTCTTGTATGCAACCCTCTTAGGTGCAGGTGAGCTGTCTCTGTGTAATGTCTGGAAACATACACAGGGTGTTTAGTTGCATCTTTGGCTGGCCAATCAGCCAGGGCGTTTCTGTGGGATCCAAAGTCCTCGGTGTTAAGGTGGGCTGCACACTTCACTACTGCAACTACGTGTAGCCGTTCCAAGGCTTGTACTAAGTCCTTCACGATGAGGCAGTGCATGACAGGGCTTTCATCCGACTTGAGGAACCCACGTCTGCTTCATTGCATGATTTTGGAGTGCAATGTCGTGGTGACATAGGCTGAATCAGAGTATACTGTTATGGTTTTTCCTTCGCCCTGTTTGGCTGCTGACAGTAATGCTACTAGTTCGGCAGCCTGGGCGGAGTAATGAGGTGGCAGAGTTATCTGTTCTGTTATTTCAGTGTGTCTGAATAGTTATGGTGCATAGCTCTAACTATAACTGCATCTGTATCTCTTACTCCATTGTCCTGATCTATTGTGGAAGACCTATTAACAAAATATACAACACTACCAGGGGAGATCTTCTGCTGCTTGGCTACATTCCTCTGTAGCATTTGTGGTGCAGTCAAGGACATCATCGCCTGTATCTGTAATGGGGTGTGCAAAGAAAGCGGCAGGGTTGACTGTATGACATGATGATATGAGTCAACTGAGGGGGACATAACTGAAGAGGTCCCCTCTTCTGCTTTGATATCACTAGGACTCTCTTGCTTAGCCCATTTTCATGGCCTTCCTTTTGGCATCTTCTAAGCTGGTGCACCTTCCATTAGTTTCTGTGAGTGCCTTTTTTTTGTACTGCCCTTGGGTCTGCCTCTGGGTCTCTTCTGCGTGGGTGCACAGGCAGGCTCCTGGGCCTCTGCGTTTGTGTGTGGTATTGAGTGACTTTATGCACTTTTTTACTATGTTACACTATCCGTTCTTTGTCTCCTAGGAAGACTTCAACCAGGTGTGCTACAGGAGATCCCATGTCACTTCAGTGATCCTTTTGGTCCATCTTGAAAAGTTATTTCCTTCTCTCAACGGGTCTGTTGTAATATGAACAATCCTATATTTAGTCCTGAAGTTGTTTTTATTGTAGATAATCAATCTCCCTAGTTTTATTATCTATGTGGTATTGTGTTGCATTTCTCATGTCCTAAATCCCTACTCTTTGAAGGTCCCGAGGTACACGTAAATTGGAACTTCTAACATTATGGAGGAATCAGTAACTATTTTGGGACCTGTGCAACACAACGATTGTCTTTGGGCCCACTGAAATATTAAAGTGACTTCAATATTGTCTGTCACTGTCCACAAGTTGGCACCCGTGTCACACTTGAAGATCTGTATATGTCAAAAAGGAATTTCTTCTTAAAAGAAGGTTCCCTTTGTATTTGTCTTGGCCTTTATTTTATCAGGCAGGACATTTCACCACCCCCACAAGGTGTTGGTTTTTATCTCATGTGTACTGAAAAATTTATTAATGTCTTTTTGTGCCCCTTCCCTATCTATATCAGTTGGTATGGGGGTCAAAGGGGCAATTGACCAACTTTTCATTATTTGCTCTTGATGATTATGATATATTATATTTTGGTCACTTCCCTCAACATTCATAGATGGGATAAACTTCTGAACTTAAGGTCCGGATAATATGGTGACTCAAGCACTCTATGCTAGAACTGTTTCAGAGAAATTCCTTTGAGGGCTCACCTAATTTCCTGAGGGATCTATTTCTGTCATGTAGATGTATGTTGTGCAGAGACCTAAAGGTGATGTACCGTCAATACCTATGCATTTAAGAATTTCTCCCATTAAGGGATTATTATATGGTACTGGTATTGGTAGTCTATTGGGGTCAGTGCCATTGGACAAGGCAACAAGCTGATTGTTATAAAGAAGGATAACTAATTCTGGATCTGTTGTGATTGATCACTTGTGACTGTTGATACATTTACTTAACTCAGTCAATTACTTAAAACCTCCTTTCCTGAACTATACACTATCCCTCATAAGATAGAAAATCCATCGATGTGTTCCTAAGTTATACATTATGTGACATAAAATTATAAAACGGCATTACTCTGTGGCCACATTTCTATTTACATGTTTGTACACACATTTATTGCCAACATATTTATTTTCTTAGATGTACAGAATCAATCAGACTTCCTCATTTTAAACTACATACTAAGTCAATAATCATTGTTGAATTCCTTCTGTACTCATGAAGTATATATCTCTTCTGTTCTCTGTGTTTACAGAAATGCAGCTTCCAGACTTATCGTCTGGGTAGTATGGTGACTGGAGTTTTCTGCTCCTACTCAGGGTGAAGTCTACTGACAGTGGTTTTGCAACCATCCCTTTGCCACAACGTCAGAACGTACGCTGGTTGCCCAGCCTCAAGTCACCTACTCTATTTTGACCACTTTTGACTGTCTAGTTGAGTATCCTGAATCTTCTTGACTTACCACCGGGATCACGTAATATTGTGTCATATAATTCATGCACAATCTTGAATGTGAATACAAAAATTATCGATATTACAATGCCAAATGCCAACTTTCTAATTAAAGAGAACAGAATTTATAATGTCCTCACCTTAAAGATGCAAACTCCGGGTCCTACCCACCCCTGTGAATGGGCAGAACTTTAATGAAATCAGTGTCTGCTTACCTTCTTTCAAATTGTGCCATCCACTAGACGAGGGTAGGTGGAAATCTGGACGGTGGCAATCGGTGAGGCCAAATGGAACTCCTGGCTATTGGACTCGCCAATTTGTTGGAGGGAAATCTGAGAAAGAAAGAACCAAGACACAATTGACAAAGTAATATAGGTTTCATATAATACTGCAGGGAAGATCAGTCACCTCCATGGAGCTGAAACCTGATGCCCGAAATACTGCTCGCAGGCAGCAATATTTATACAAAAAACCCACAAGATCTTAGTTTTGAAACCCATTGACCTTTTAGCCGTTTCCATGCATGATAGGCGGAAAGCCCCAATGTGGGTTTCAGTTATCAGAATAGAAGCAAAGAAAAGCGCATGTTTATGTGACCACACAGCACTTGATTATTTCGAGCTAAAGGCTAATGGGGCCAAGTTACGTGACCTTTATGTGTTGTTTCCTTTGCCAAGCTATCTGACCTTTACGTGTGGTTTCTGCAGCTGCATGCACATGTTTGTCAGTATGTTCTAAGACAAGATGAGACACCTGGTCTCTCATCCTGTGTGCGTGTTCCGGCCAGGCTTGTCTTATCCTGTTTACATGTTCAGATAGGGCTGTGAGGAACCGCAGAGCACGGAGGGGATGCAAGCTCTTACGTGATTGGTGCATCACAGCCAATTCCCCTACCAGATGTGGATTGTGGTGACCTATTTTCTTGCAATGGCCCATCTGACTTAACCATAAGAGATGACCTTTCAAGTTTTCTGAAAGTGAAGTGCAATGTGACTTGTCTGTTCTAATTTTCCCCACTGTCTTTCAACACATACCTGTTTCCAAGTCCAGGTCTGTCGCTTCTTGCATAGGTTTGATGCTATCCCTAACCTGAAAGATCCGTATGGGGTTCTGGGGTCTTGGGCTTTCGCGGACCCTCATAGGGTGCATTCCATCTTGTGCATGTGAGTGGGTGTGGCTGCCTCCTTAAACACTGAATTTCAATGAGTACAGATTTGCTGATTTTATATTGGACATTCTATAACTAATTCCCTTAACATATATCTTTCTGAGTGATAGAGAAAGCAAACAGAACATATTTTGAGGATGGAACATGCTAAATGTTCAAATGTGTGCGATTTCTGTCTAATTGGATACAGGTGCCGCCCAACCTTAAAAACTCAGCACAACGCTGCTATGAGTTGAAACAGCAAGTGATCAGCAGGTGTGTTTGTGGACTATGAGGGATGGTGTGTGGTGTTTTCAGTGGACAATGGGACATGGTCTGTTTTTATTTGGGGTGGGTTGTAGATGTTTGAAGAGATCTGGACATGGTTGTATGTGCGGGCATGGGTTCGTGTGGGGTAGTGAAGAAGGTAGAATAATTGTTGCTTAAGGGGGTCTTCATGACTCAAATGAATGAGAATCAAAGCTATGAGAAGCAAAGCATTGGAAGTTTTCACTACATATATGGTTCGTATGAATATTTTCATTGTGAGATGGTCTTTGTGACAATTATGTGTAGGAAGGTCAGTGAGATATTGAATAGGATTATTTGTTTTGGGTGGGGCTGGCTAATGTGTGTATGTCTATGGTGGTCTGTGGCTGTTTTTTCCCAACCAGTGAGCCCTTAATGTGATTGGTAGTTGGGTAGGCAATTTGGAGGGGGTTGTCATGGGCAGTTGGGGGATAGGTTTTTGAAGACTTGTAAAACCTTTTAGGGTGTTCTTTATGACATGCTTTGGTCAGGCTGTTGGTAATATCTGGAGGTCGTGGTTGTCTATACTGGTTCAGATCTGTAGACTGAAAATCCAGTACATCTAGTGTTATGAAGCTGATACAATGGTTATTTTTTTGTTTCAAGTACATGCCACAAAAATAAACAGTAGAAATAAAATATGTCACCATCTAAACTTTGTTGCTATAAGCTTGAAATAAACATTTTAAATTAATAAAAATAACCATGGCATAGAATTTTATCAATACAGTTGCTTCCAAACAGACAGGTATATTTGGAACAAGTATATAAAAGCAATTTTTGTTCATCTTCTTCAACAAGACATTATAATTCTTATTGGCATAGAGAAAAAAGTACTATCAGCTTTGAATTACTGCGACCTTAGGACATAGTTTAAACACACAAGTATCATTAAAACAATAAGATAGGATACAAAATGGAGAGAAAAAGCATTGGCAATATTAAGTACTTGGCTGCTAGCACTAAAGTGAACGTATTGTTAGGCAGATGGGCACCAGTGATCACACAAAATGCTGTCACACATTGTTCAAGAGAGCCAGTGACTAAAGTGGGTCGGCCCACTTCCCTATGCTCTATGCAGTGGTGGGTGGGAGCAAAATATGAATGACATTTGAACAGACCAAATGATGAAGAGGACTGGTTAAAGCTCCTCTGTGAGCTGTACTAGGTGTTCTTAAGGATGGGGTTTTCCATGGGGTGTTTGGTGATATTTTATAAAAGAGTATGGCTGTAGTTGAAGCTTGTAGAGACAGTTTGGAGGAATCTTTTGTATAGAATGACGGGTGAGTTTGAAGTGGTCTCTGATTTACTGTGCGGAATGTTCGAAAGTCTTGTGGAGGCATACGCGTATGCAGTGGGTGCTTAAGGTGGTCTGATGGGAAATGCAATGGCATAATGCAAGATGATGGGCCCACCCTACAGAATGTGGTGAGAGGCCTCTGGCTCCCAGATCTCACATTTATTTGTAGGCCATAGGCTGAATGCGATCCACCTGAAGGGTGTAGGTTTGCCTCCTCCAGAGGGTTTGAATGGGCCTTCATAACACCCCTGAGAGATTTTGACTGGAGTGTTTGCAAAGGGTACACTAGTGTTCTGTGAAGGGTTTTTTAGTGTCGGACTGGGTTTGAGGGTGGTTGGGTGGTCTGCATGAGTTGGTTGACTGGCATGTATGGGACATTGTTAGCGATACTTGGGTGGGCTCTAGAGATCATTTGGGGTGATCAATGGTGAGTGATGTAACAGACAGAGTGATTTGAAAGAACTTGTGCATAAAGTTATCTGCAGGAAGGGCCTGTTGGATTCTACGTGAAAAAAATACCAGTAAAGCAATATTTACCATTTATATGTGTCACCAACAATTTTTTATAGAAAGAATGCTGCACTTTTGTTGGTTTTTGCTCCATTCACCATTTGGTTTGTTTCCAACGTGCAAAGACTTTTGAAACAGAACCTTTTTCCATCTCACAAAAACCGTACAATAACTATATGAGAATTAAAACATCTAGAGTATTTGCAAGTATAACAAAACCAGATACATTCCAACAGAGAGAGCGACTTAGCACTAAAACTAATTAAGAATCAGGTCAAGCCACTTAAGGGCTCATAGTGCATAAAACCTTGGAATTGGTATCAATGCTCTATGAAAGTAAATGCGCACCTAATTTAACTCAGTGGGTAAATGTGAATGCGGCACTGTTAATGATGCAAAAGGCTAAACTTGAAGCAAATTTTCACACAAGAAAGAAGAGCAGGTAATTACAAAACAAGCTGCACCTTTCAATTGGCTCTTGACGTAGGGTGTATGAGCACTCTTTTATTAGAGCTGATGTAAAAGCAGTTACAAACTCTTTCTTTCCTCGAGTGTCAATGAGTATTTAACACAAAAGTGAGTTTGTAGGGGAATGCCACTTTCAGACATTACTGAGAAAAAGATTTGAGTGAAATGGGAAGTGGTTTGCCATAGCTATAAGCAGCTACAGGCATCTTAAATCGAGGTCCAACAGATCAGATTCAGACTACTGGGGGCATATTTACAAGCCCCTATCGCCACCAAAACGTCACTTTCAGTGATGTTGTGATAGCAATAGGGGCCTCGCCTTATTTACAAGGCAGCATTAATCCACTTAACACAGCTGTTAGATTTGGGGGTCTCTAGTTGGCAGAGGTAGGTACCTTTGACCAAATAGGGACCCTTGCATCTAGTCAGGGTAAGGGGCTACACTCCTAAAATAACCCCTGCTCACCCCCTTGGTAGCTTGGCACAAGCAGGCAGGCTTATCTCAGAGGCAGTGTGTAAAGCATTTGTGAACACATACAGTAATACAGTGACAACACTACAAATGGACACACCACAGGTTGTATTATAAAAATAAGTATTTTTATATAGACTTATCACAAGACCAAACAACAAAAATCCACAATATTGTACTCAAAAATAGACTTTAAAATGGTAGGAAATAGCTCAGTTCTCTTAAGATTGTAAATGCGACACTTTACTCTCAAAGAACCTTGGATGCGTAGCGCAAAGCAAACAAAAGGTTCGCAGGGAAGGTGATGCGTCGGTTCCTTACACTCAGGAGAGTGGATAGTCGGTTCCTTACTGCTGCACAGGGGAGTTGATGCTCGCTTCCTTACTGTGTGTGGAGGTGATGCATCGGTTTCTTACTGCTCTCAGGTACGATGCGACAAGATGGCGCCTCGATGCGATACTTCTCTCCGGTGCGATGTGACAAAATGGCGTCTTGGTTACGATGCGACAACGTTGATGTAATGTGTGCACGCCCGACGGCTGTGCGGCGACTCGATGATCTTCTGAGCCGCGACAGGCCCTGTGACACGCTTCTCTGGGTGATGCGACAGCGATCCCTGCAGCTGCGGCACGCTTCTCTGGTGATGCGAAGCGCTTCGATGATGCGATGGCGACAGCGGCGTCATGCTTCCTTGGCGATGCGACGGCAACTGCTGCAGCTGTGACACGCTTCTCGTCGTTAAGTCGCACTTCCAGCTCCCAGCGACACGCAGTCTCTCAGAAGGCCCAGTACAACAGCAGGCACTTCAATTTCCAGTAAGGGAATTCAGGGGAGAGCTGGTTGGTGAAGTCTTGTATCCCTGACACTTCAGGCAGGAGGCAAGCTCAAGTTCAAACCCTTTGAGATCTTCTGCAAGTTGATGAAAAGCACCCTCAGTCCTCTTCTCCTTTCTTTGGCAATGAAGCAACCACTGCAGGCCAACCCCCAAAAACACCGCACAGGGTAGTCTCCTCCTTCAGCTTCCTGGTTCTTCTCCTCAGCAAAGGTTTGTCTTGATTCCCAGAAGTGATCTAAAGTTCTGGGGTCTGGGTCCCCCTTTTATACACCAAAATCCTTTGTCATTGAAGCCAGAGAGTGTCTGTACCAAGTCCAAACCAGTTCTGTGCAGTCCTGGAGCACTTTGTTTACAGGACTCCTTCTTTCCTTTGACAGTGTGGGCCAGGGTCACCAGACGCACCACAGGAGGTGGAGCCAGCATTGTGGAAGGCAGGCACAGCCCTATTCAGGCCCAGGTGCTACTCCTCCCACCACTCCTCATGCAGATAGGTCTATTCAGCCTTGTGCTGACTCACCCTGTCTCCTGGAGCCCCCCAGCCACTGTCACTCAGAAACCAGACATGGAATACACAACCTAGCAGAGGCAGGCTTGGATAGTTAGGCAAGAAAATCCCTACTTTCTAAAAGCGGTATTTTCAAATAACAGAATGTTAAAATCAACTTCACTAAAAAATGTATTTTATCATTCTGAGTTCAGGCATACTAAACTCGAATTTCTATCATGTTCCCTGGGTCAGTTAGGATTATAAGGTGTTATAATCAAACTGCCCATTCTGGCCTATGGGGACAGGTAGCCTTGCAATAGTGAAAAACGAAAATGGCGTTAATTCACTATCAGGACATGCCACACACATCAGGGCATGTCCTACCTTTTACATACAATGCACGCTGCCCTTGGGCCTACCTTAGGGGTGGCTAACATGTAGAAAAGGGAAGGTTTAGGGACTGGCAAGTGGGTGCACTTGCCAAGTCAACATGGCAGTACCAGACTGCACACAGGCTCTGCAATGGCAGGCCTGAGACACACTTTACAAGCTGCTCCGGTGGGTGGCAAAATCAGTGCTGCAAGCCCACCAGCAGCATTTGATTTACACTCCCTGGTACACTGTACTAGGGTCTGGCAAGTAAACCAAATAAGGCAATCATGGAGTCACTAATCCATACATCAATTTAGCCTAGGGAGCACATGCACTGTGGCACTGAATAGCAGTGACACAGTGCCCAAAGCATCTAAAACCAGGAAAAACATCAGAGGCAACAGCAAAAAATGGAAGGGAGAATGACACCAATGGTGCCAGGTCTAACAACCACTTAATACTGCCTTGTAAATAAGGCACCCTTTCACGCTGTACTTAGCGTGAAAAGGAAGGGCAATGGGTGTTGCGGTGGGCATTCCGCTGCAACACTCATTGATTTTGACACTGCCTCCTATTTATAAGGGCAGCGTAAATAGGAGGCAGCGCCAAAATCAAGACCTGGGAAAACCTGGTCTTAAACAGCCAAAACGAGGAGAAATTAAACATTTCGCCTCGTTTTTGCTGTTTCCATGAGTGCTGTCTTGTGCAGAACACATAGAAACAGCAAAGGTCCTACTTCCTGTACATAAGCATTCATTAAAAAAAATAATGCTGTTTTGCAACTTCTATGTGTGCTACATTAAGCAGCACACATAGAAGTTAGAAAACAGAATTTAAAGAATGTTAATGTGCAGGAAGGGGGACCTTTCTGTACATAAACAATCTTCCCCTCAACATAGGCACCCTTGTGCAAGGGTGCCTGCGCTGGCGCTAGGCAGTTAAAGTTAGCGCCAGTGCAGGGGGAAACGCAGGGTTGCATCATATTCTAGTAAATATAGTGCAGACCTGCGTTTCTAAACTGACGAAGCGTGTCGTTAGCCTTCTTGGCTTAACGACACGCGTCGCCCCTTTATTGCAAATATGCCCCCTGATTACGTCTCACCTGGCGTTTGCAGCACGCATGCACTGCTCTCGCCATGCAAGGGCCTTTTGTAATCGATACAGTTTGGAACCTGACTTTAAGCCACGCTCTTCTTTTCATTTGGTTAGCGTCAGCGTTTATGTTAAACACTGGCGCGTGATTGGCAATTGGGCTTTTTGGTTCCCGCCTTGTCCACTTTTAGTACAGCCCCTAAGGACAGGCCGACGCCATCTTTGTTCTCCCTTGTAATTAAAACGTAGCTTTGTCCAGTCTGCGCTTGAAGGCCACACCGTGACAGAAGCACGCTGTAAACCATGTCCAGTTTAATCCTTCGACGTCATCTATTTTCACTGTAGGCGCGAGCCCATTATCATTCTCATCACCACACTTGAGAGCCTGCGCCCGGCCTTGCAGAAGCAGCCATCTGCTGCAGGATGAGGGGATTTATTGCATTTCCTGGCCTCTTGAAGTTTTACTAACAGGGTGAAGTTTGATTCCTTTAGTTTGGTGGATTAGATGCAGACACCCTTGTCCTTCCCTGCAGCGCCTCCCAGCTAAACCAAGAAGCGCGTTCGCAGAGTGGTGTAAAAAGGGGCATGGCCTCGGACCACCTCTCTGCAACGCAGCTCTGTGGCGCTTATTGGAGGTACCTGGTGGGCTAGTTGGCCCCCAAGGACCCTCAGGATTCAAGGGGACTTAATCCCCCAATTTACAACGCGCCAGGTGGCATGTCTGCACACTTGTCATATCAGGCCCAACCCTCCCTGCACCACTGTGCAAACACGCCCCGTGGCGCGTTGTAAATTGGGGGATTAAGTCCCCTTGAATCCTAATGCAGAGTGGTGTAAAAAGCGACGTGTCCTCAGACCACCTCTCTGCAATGCATCTCAGTGGTGCAAACTGGAGGAACCTGGTGGGCTTGTTGCCCCCCAGGGACCCTCAGTATTCAAGGGGAATTAATTCTCCAAGTAACAAAGCGCCGGGGGTGCGTTTGCAGTGTGGTGGAGAAAGGGGGCGTGGCCTCTGGCTAGATGCCGGCTTTTTAATGTGTGGCCCCCCTTCTTTAACATTTCTGGGGCACTGGGGACCCCATCCCCCAGGGCCTAAGCCCTTTTTATTCACTATTTAAAAAAAATAAATAGGGAAGGGGGCCGCGTGGCCCCCCTCCCAAGGCCAATTTCGTCCCGGCAGCCCCATCCCCTAGGGCATGGGCAGTAGTTGTTTTTTTAAATTTAATTCTTTGGAGGGGGGCTGCATGGCCCCCCTCCTGGGCCACTTCTAGCCCCAAGTACCCCATCCCCCGGGGCCTGGCTGCTCTGTTGGGGACCGTGGGGGGAGCCCCAATGCACCCACGGTCCCACCGGCTCCCTGCCTCCTGCAGGAGCCGGCATTGCTTTTGAGCAAGGGGAGCTGCTAACATGCAGCTCCCCTTGCTCAGAAGCAATTTTGCTTTGCTTCCTTGAAGCGAGAGCAGGTTTCTCAAGGAAGCAAAGCAGATTTTGCTATGGCAGGGCGGTCCCCAGGGCCCGGTTGTCTGCAACAGACCGCCGTATTTAAATATCGAATGTCCCGGGGAGGTGGTGGTCCCCGAGGCAGTGTGGGGAGAGGCAGGAGCCCCCCCCACAGTTTTGTTTTTGAATGTCAGCCCTGGGGAGA
The DNA here is from genome assembly GCF_964204655.1 of Triturus cristatus. Lineage (NCBI taxonomy): Eukaryota > Metazoa > Chordata > Amphibia > Caudata > Salamandridae > Triturus > Triturus cristatus. Next base: position 862,339,410 of record NC_140581.1, read on the forward strand.
TGGCAGTCCCTGGGGCTTGGGGGGGCCAGCGAGGCTCACCTCGTTTTGAATATTGAATGACCTGGGAAGGTGGCGGTCCCCAGGGCAGCGTGGGGGGGTTGGGACCCCCCATGTATTTTACAACAAAGCCCCATGGAGGTGGCAGTCCCGGGGCTGTGGGGGCCTCCGCAAATAAATCAATGATTGCCCCGGGGACCTGGCCCACCTGGGGGCTTTTTGAAAACGAAGAGTGGGAGTTCGTGCTTCATTTTCTTTTTTTTTTTTCACGGCAGGATTTGCGACCTTAACACGGATTCTGCTATTCCTTGTGGATCCCCCTGAACAGGCCTAGGGGGTCAGGGTGTTTCTACCCTGCCCACTTTTCTTCTTTTTTATGTTTTTTTTTGGATTTCTTGTGACTCGGTTACTGAGTCACAAGATTGCTGCCAACACTTCCTGGTTTGGAGTGTTGGCAGCCAATCAGAATTGAGCTCAGGGGTCGCTAATCCTCCTCAGTGCTCAAATATCGATACTTTTTCTTTTTTGAATTTCTCAGGAAGTACTGAACAGATTTACATCATTTTACAACAAGCATTGGCATAGCCAATAGGTCTCGCCTTCAGGTCCTTATAAGTGTTTAGTTATCCAGCATAATATCCTTGGCGCACAAGCACAATATCCTTGGTGCAACAACATCAAGTGTTGCATGGCTAAACACTTATAAGGTCCCAAAGGCGAGACCTATTGGCTATGCTAATGCTTGTTTTGAGTGAGTAGCTTGTGCAGGTATGCCACTGTGAGGTAGAGAGGCTGTGAGTGCTAATACAGGAGCCCCTGTGACTTTGCGCCTCTTAAAAATGTATCTTGGGTTTGGTTTAATACTTCTAGCCCCTATTCCCGTCTTCTCGTACCCAATGCATCCTTAAATGTCCCATCTACAGCCGGGGTTGACACTCCTATTACCCCTGCCCTCCAGTGACATTTTGCCTGTCAAAGGTGGTGGTGGTGGAGGTGGTGGATGTGGTGGTGTATGTGGTGGTGGTGGACGTGATGGTGGTGGTGGTGGATGTGGTGGTGGATGTGGTGGTGGACGTAATGGTGGTGGTGGATGTGGTGGTGGACGTGGTGATGGTGGATGTGGTGGTGGATGTGGTAGTGGTGGTGGTTGTGGATGTGGTGGTGGATGTGCTGGTGGTGGTGGACGTGGTGGTGGATGTAGTGGTGGACATGGTGGTGGATGTGGTGGTGGTGGACGTGGTGGTGGTGGATATGGTGGTGGTAGTGGTGGCCTTGTTGGTGGTGGAGATGGTGGTGGTGGTGGTGGTGGATGTGGTGGTGGTGGATATGGTGGTGATGGATGTGGTGCTGGTGGACGTGGTGGTGGTAGATGTGGTGGTGGATGTGGTGGTGTTGGACATGGTGGTGGTGGTGGATGTGGTGGTGGTGATGGGTGTGGTGGGTGTGGTGGTGGTGGTGGTCATGGTGGACATGGTGGTGGTGGTGGTGGATGTGGTGGTGGTGGATGTGGTGGTGGTGGATGTGGTGGTGGACATGGTGGTGGTGGATGTGGTGGTGGTGGTGGATGTGGTGGTGGTGGGGGTGGTGGGCATGGTGGTGGTGGACGTGGTGGTGGTGGATGTGGTGGTGGACGTGGTGGTGGATGTGGTGGTGGTTGTGGACGTGCTGGTGGATGTGGTGGTGGACATAGTGGTGGTGGACGTGGTGGTGGTGGACGTGGTGGCGGACGTGGACGTGGTTTTGGTGGTGGACATGGTGGTCGTGGATTTGGTGGTGGTGGACGTGGTGGTGGTAGATGTGGTGGTGGTGGCCTTGTTGATGGTGGATGTGGTGGTGGTGGATGTGGTGGACATGGTGGTGGTGGTGGTGGTGGATGTGGTGGTGGACATGGGGGTGGGGGACATGGTGGTGGTGGATGTGACAGTGGTGGACGTGGTGGTGGTGGACGTGGTGGTGGACGGGATGATGTGGGTGTGGTGGACGTGGGCATGGTGGGTGTGGTGGTGGTGGACATGGTGGTGGTGGATGTGGTGATGGTGGTGGACATGGTGGTGGATGTGGTGGTGGACATGGTGGTGGTGGACGTGGTGGTGGTGGACGTGGTGGTGGATGTGGTGGTGGTGGGTGTGGTGGTGGTGGAAGTGCAGGACGTGGTGGACGTGGTGGAGGATGTGGTGGTGGATGCGGTGGTGGTGGTGGATGTGGTGGTGGTGGACGTGGTGGTGGATGTGGTGGTGGACGTGGTGGTGGTGGACATGGTGGTGGTGGATGTGGTGTTTGATGTGGTGGTGGACATGGTGGTGGATGTGGTGGTGGTGGAGGTGGTGGTGGAAGTGGTGGTGGTGGACGGGGTGGTGGAGGTAGACGTGGTGGTGGTGGACGTGGTGGTGGTGGACGTGGTGGTGGTGGACATGGTGGACATGGTGGTGGTGGACTTGGTAGTGGTGGGCGTGGTAGTGAACCTGGTGGTAGTAGTGGACCTGGTGGTGGACATGGTGGTGGTGGTGGATGTGGTGGTGGTTGATGTGGTGGTGGCGTATTCGATGGTGGTGGACGTGGTGGTGGTGGATATGGTGGTGGTGGACGTGGTGGTGGTGGACATGGTGGTGGTGGATGCAGTGGTGGTGGATGTGGTGGTGGTGGATGTGGTGGTGCTGGACGTGGTGGTGGTGGACATGGTGTTGGACATGGTGGTGGATGTGGTGGTGGTGGATGTGGTGGGGTGGTGAACATGGTGGTGGACGTGGTGGTGAATGTGGTGGTGGTGGACATGGTGGTGGTGGTGGACGTGGTGGTGGTGGACATGGTGGTGGTGGATGTAGCGGTGGTGGAGATGGTGGTGGTGGATGTGGTGGTGGTGGTGGACATGGTGGTGGTGGATGTGGTGGTGGTGGTGGATGTCATGGTGGTGGTGGATATGGTGGTGGACATGGTGGTGGTGGTGGACGTGGTGTTGGTGGACATGGTGGTGGTGGATGTGGTGGTGGTGGATGTGGTGGACGTTGTGGTGGTGGACGTGGTGGTGGATGTGGTGGTGGACAGTGTGGTGGTGAACAGTGTGGTGGTGGACAGTGTGGTGGTGGACGTGGTGGTGGTGGTGGACAGTGTGGTGGTGGACTTGATGGTGGATGTGGTGGTGGTGGACCTGTTGGTGGAAGTGGTGGACATGGTGGTGGATTTGGTGGTGGATGTGGTGGTGGTGATGGTGGATGTGGTGGACAGGGTGGTGGTGGACATGGTGGTGGTGGACATGGTGGTGGACATGTTGGTCGATGTGGTGGTGGTGGACATGGTGGTGGACGTGGTGGTGGTTGTGGATGTGGTGGAGGATGTGATGGAGGACATGGTGGTGGTGGCCGTGGTGGATGTGGTGATGGTGGACATGGTGGTGGTGGAGGACATGGTGGTGGTGTACATGTTGGTGGTGGACGTGGTGGTGGTGGACATGGTGGTGGTGGACATGGTGGTGGTGGTGGAAGAGGTGGCGGTGGACATGGTGGTGGTGGATGTGGTGGTGGTGGATGTGGTGGTGGTGGACATGGTGGTGGTGGACGTGGTGGTGTTTGGAGATGTGGTGGTGATGTAAGTGGTGGTGGAGAACGTGGTGGTAGAGGACGTGGTGGTGGACGTGGTGGTGGTGGATGTGGTGATGGTGGATGTGGTGGTGGTGGACCTGGTGGTGGTGGACGTGGTGGTGGGCATGGTGGTGGGCGTGGTGGTGGACAGTGTGGTGGTGGATGTGGTGGTGGATGTGGTGGTGGATGTGGTGGTGGACGTGGTGGTGGTCAGTGTGGTGGTGTACATGGTGCTGGATTTGGTGGTGGACATGGTGGTGGTGGATGTGGTGGTGGACGTGGTGGTGGACGTGGTGGTGGACGTGGTGGTGGTGGTGGATGTGGTGATGGTGGTGCATGTGGTGGTGGTGGTGGACGTGCTGGTGGTGGTGGACATGGTGGATGTAGTGGTGGTGGTGGATGTGGTGGTGGTGGACTTGGTGGTGGTGGACATGCTGGTTAACATGGTGGTGGATGTGGTGGTGGATGTGGTGGATGTGGTGGACGTGGTAGTGGTGGACATGGTGGTGGTGGTCATGGTGGTGATGGACATGGTGGTGGATGTGGTGGTGGTGGACGTGGTGGTGGTGGATGTGGGGGTGGTGGATGTGGTGGTGGTGGTGGATGTGGTGGTGGTAGACATGGTTGTGGTGGATGTGGTGGTGGACATCGTGGTGATGGTGGTGGACGTGGTGGTCGATGTGGTGGTGGTGGACGTGGTGGTGGACATGGTGGTGGTGGACATGATGGTGGTGGACGTGGTGGTGGTGGACGTGGTGAACGTGGTGGTGGTGGTGGATGTGGTGGTGGAGGACATGCTGGTGAACATAGTGGTGGATGTGCTGGTGGACGTGGTGGTGGACATGGTGGATGTGGTGGTGCATGTGGTGGTGGTGGACGTGGTGGTTGTGGTCATGGTAGTAGTGGATGTGGTGGTGGTGGATGTGGTGGTGGTGGACGTGGTGGTGGTGGTGGACATGGTGTGGTGGTGGACATGGTGGTGGACGTGGTGGTGGTAGATGTGGTGGTGGTGGATGTGGTGGTGGACATGGTGGTGGTGGTGGTAATGGATGTGGTGGACGTGGTGGTGGACAATGTGGCAGTGGATGTGGTGGTGGACATGGTGGTGGTGGATGTGGTGATGGTGGACGTGGTGGTGGTGGACGTGGTGGTGGACATAGTGGTGGTGGTGGATGTGGTGGTGGTGGATGTGGTGGTGGACATGGTGGTGGTGGACGTCGTAGTGGTGGTTGCGGACGTGGTGGTGGTGGACGTGGTGGTGGTGGATGTGGGGGGGACATGGTGGAGGACATGGTGGTGGTGGTCATGGTGGTGGACATGGTGGTGGTGGTGGATGTGGACATGGTGGTGGTGGTGGACGTGGTGGTGGTGTACATGGTGGTGGTGGATGTGGTGGTGGTGGATGTTGTGGACGTGGTGGTGGATGTAGTGGTGGTGGATGTGGTAGTGGTGGTGGATGTGGTGGTGGTGGACATGGTGGTGGACATGGTGGTGGTGGACATGGTGGTGGTGGATGTGGTGGTGGTGGATGTGGTGGACGTGGTGGTGGTGGATGTGGTGGTGGGCATGGTGGTGGACAGTGTGGTGGTGGACAGTGTGGTGGTGGACATGGTGGTGGATGTGGTGGTGGTGGACAGTGTGGTGGTGGACATGGTGGTGGTGGACGTGGTGGTGGATGTGGTGGTGGACATGGTGGTGGTGGACATGGTGGTGGATGTGGTGGTGGTGGATGTGGTGGATGTGGTGGTGGTGGACGTGGTGGTGGTGGACGTGGTGGTGGACATGGTGGTTGATATGCTGGTGGATGTGGTGGTGGTGGATGTGGTGGTGGATATGGTGGCAGTGGTGGACGTGGTGGTGGTGGAGAATGTGGTGGTGGTGGAGGACATGGTGGTGGTGTACATGGTGGTGGTAGATGTGGTGGTGGTGGACATGGTGGTGGTGGACATGGTGGACATGGTGGTGGACATGGTGGTGGTGGTGGTGGTGGACATGGTGGTGGACATAGTTGTGGTGGATGTGGTGGTGGACGTATTGGACATGGTGGTGGTGGACATGGTGGTGGTGGACGTGGTGGTGGATGTGGTGGAAGTGGTGGTGGAGGACGTGGTGGTTGAGGATGTGGTGGTGGACATGGTGGTGGTGGACATGGTGATGATGGATGTGTTGGTGGTGGACTTGGAGGTGGTGGTGGGTGTGGTGGTGGGCATGGTGGTGGGTGTAGTGGTGGATAGTGTGGTGGTGGACATGGTTATGGAGATGGTGGTGGGCGTGGTGTTGGACATGGTGATGGTGGATGTGGTGGTGGACGTGGGGGTGGTGGTGGATGTGGTGATGGTGATGGTGGTGGACATGGTGGTGGTGGACATGGTGGTGGATGTGGTGGATGTGGTGGTGGTGGACATGCTGGTGAACATGGTGGTGGATGTGGTGGTGGTGGATGTGGTGTACATGGTAGTGGTGGACATGGTGGTGGTGGTCATGGTGGTGGTGGACATGGTGGTGGTGGACGTGGTGGTGGTCATGGTGGTGGATGTGGTGGTGGTGGACATGGTGGTTGTGGTGGACATGGTGGTGGCGGTGGACATGGTGGTGGTGGACGTGGGGGTGGTAGACTTGGTGGTGGTGGTGGATGTGGTGGATGTGGTGGTGGTGGTGGACGTGATTGTGGTGGATGTGGTGGTGGACATGGTGGTGATGGTGGTGGACATGGTGGTGGTGGATGTGGTGGTGGTGGTGTATGTAATGGTGTTGGTGGACGTGGTGGTGGTGGATGTGGCAGTGGGTGTGGCAGTGGTGGTGAACATGGCAGTGGTGGTGGACGTGGTGGTGAAGGACATGGTGGTGGTGGTCATGGTGGTGGTGGTGGTGGACGTGGTGGTGGTGGTGGATGTGGTGGTGGTGGATGTGGTGGTAGTGGTGGATGTGGTGGTGTTGGTGGACGTGGGGGTGGACATGGTGGTGGTGGTGGTGAACGTGGTGGTGGTGGTGGACGTGGTGGTGGTATACGTGGTTGTGGTGGACGTGGTGGTGGTGTTCGTGGTGGTGGATGTGGTGGTGGACATAGTGGTGGTGGAAGCGGTGGTGCTGGTGGACATGGTGGTGGTGGAGGACGTGGTGGTGGACATGATAGTGGTGGTGGACGTGGTGGTGGTGGACGTTGTGACAAATAGTGAGAAAAGGTAAAAGCAAAACACAGAGTGAATGATAAAAAAATAAAGCAAGATTGAGCACAAGGGAAGAAGTGATGAGAAAACTGTCACAGTAAAAGCAAAACACAAAGTAAATGATAGCCGTGCACGAGTGAATAACTAATGCTGCTATTTTGAAGCACAAGCGTGCTTGTCACAGTAAAAGCAAAACACAGAGTAAATGATAGCCATGCACGAGTGAATAACTAATGCTGCTATTTTAAAGCACACGCGTGCTTGTCACAGTAAAGCACAACACACTGCTGGCACTGCAATCGTGTGTTTGCTGGCCCGGGAGTGGTGCGTACGTGTGTGCGTGCGCGTGCAGTCTGCTGTTTTTCGAAGCACATACTCGTGCTTGTGGCACGCACCTGCACGCTACCGCACGGTGTATGCCGCCACAAGCACGAGTTTTTTGCTTCGAAAAAGAGCTGAAGGACGGCTAAAGGTCTCCTATGTAGTGCATGCGCGCTGCGTAGGCGAGACCTAAAAAGGGCTCTTTCCGCAGGTGCACCTGTGATTTATGAAGTTACAACCGGCATGCAAAACATCCCACTCAAGCAATACCGAGGTGCACTACGAGTCCCAGGAGGCTGTGTATGCAACCACGCCCACGGAGGCGGAGGACTTGAATAATTCACAGGTGCACTGGCGTGTTGTTGCATCCAGTTTTCAAAAGCCAATGATTAAGGGCAGGGGCCCGAAGTGCGTCTGGCTTTACTGACACGCTGTGAATTTCCTACGGACTTGTGCTGCAGTCATGAATAAATCGGAACACAATACCAACCTGTGTTGAGCTCTCTCTTTGAGGTAAACTTTTGTGGTACAATTTGAACAGCCTGTCTAGCCGTGAGCGAGACCCGCTGCAGTTTCAGCAGACCTGGATGTCACCTATCGGTTGCCATCACAACAGGACAGGAGCTGCTGTTCATGACGTGAAGGTGTAAGCATAATACAACGAGGAGTGCACTGTCACCCACAGAGGGAAGATTTATGAAGGTATAACCGGCATGCAAAACAGCTCACTCGAGCAATACCGAGGTGCACTACGAGTCCCAGGAGGCTGTGTATGTGACCATGCCCACGGAAGCGGAGGACTTGAATAAATTACAGGTGCACCTGCGTGTTGTTGCATCCAGTTTTCAAAAGCCAATGATTAAGGGCAGGGGCCCGAAACGCGTTTGGCTTTACTGACGCGCTGTGAATTTCCTACGGACTTGTGCTGCTGTCATGAATAAATCGGAAAGCAATACCTACCTGTGTTGGGCTCTCTCTTTGAGGTAAACTTTTGTGGTACAATTTGAACAGCCTGCCTAGCTGTGAGAGAGCCCCGCTGCAGTATAAGCAGACCTGGATGTCACCTATCGGTTGCCATCACAACAGGACAGGAGCTGCTGTTCATGACGTGAAGGTGTAAGCATAATACAAAGAGGAGTGCACAGCTACCCACTGGGGGCAGATTTTTGAAGTTACAACTGGCATGCAAAACTGCTCACTCGAGCAATACCGAGGTGCACTACGAGTCTCAGGAGGCCGTGTATGCGACCATACCCACGGAGGCGGAAGACTTGAATAAATCACAGGTGCACCGGCGTGTTGTTGCATCCAGTTTTCAAAAGCCAATGATTAAGGGCAGGGGCCCGAAACGCATATGGCCTTACTGACGCGCTGTGAATTTCCTACGGACTTATGCTGCAGTCATGAATAAATCGGAAAGCAATACCTACCTGTGTTGGACTCTTTCTTTGAGATAAACTTTTGTGGTGGTACTATATATATATATATTTATTTATTTATGTGACCAGTCCTGTCATAGGCAAAATGACAGGCGTAGACTCCGTGAGTATTGAAGCAGGAAAGGGTTTATTTACAGAGAAAAGGCCACAACGCGTTTCGACCTCAAGCCGCCTTTGTCACAACGACGGGCATCACAATAGGCAACCATTAAATGCCGAGTTACTCAAGTGGTTGTCATGACAACGTTGCAATCAGAGACATAGAAGTGTAAACCCAATAACGTTACATTTCCAAAAAATAATAAATAGCAGAATACTTTACATATATTATGTGGGCACAGATACACAATATCAAAGTAAAAAGGGGGAAGTAACAAACATAATAAAACAAATATGTTTGTGCCCGGATATCTCATCTGAAAAACAGACTGTTAAGTATTACAAATCTCTCTCTTTTCTTGGTAACGATATTTACATCCTAGTGATACTTCTCAGAATAATAGCAGTACGTTCAACAGAATGCAGGGTCAATATACCCAATTTGATTTGAAATGTTGTTCAGCAACTGATGCTAACATATTCGAGGGGTTACCTTGGATGTTATCTCCAAATTCGAGTTCTGCCATATCTTGTAAAAGAGACATATCTTCCACAATGAGATTCCCAGTTTGTTCATTGGTATTGATGATTGACATAGGATTTGATACTGGCTTAGGGATCGTCATAAAATATTTTTGCATTTTCAATTTTCATATAAAATGAAAGAAATCAACACGTGTTTGGACATAATCATAGTTCGTTGGTGCACACCATGAAAGGCCCAAAGCCAAAGTCTCTTTTTCTTCAACAGTAAGGGTCATGTTTGTTAAGTTTATTACTGTGTTATCCATTGTTGCACTTAAAACTGTCTCCTTTTCGTGCGTCTGTTGGTTTGTTTTGTAGATGAGCTTGTTTCTTCTGCCCCAACGTCTGTCCTTGCACCTCCTGTTCTTTGGCCTCGCCCCCTGTTTGATTGTTCTTGCCGAGGGGTACGCGGTCTTAAATACATTGTGCGCTCCAATCGTAAAAAATCTAGTTATATATATATTCACTGAAAAAACCATAGGTTTCAGGGACGTTATAGTTAGAAATTAGGGTTTAAAAAACCCTAGTAAATTCACTGAAAAAACCATAGGTTTCAGGGGTGTCATAGTTAGCTGGACATTTCACTCATACAAAACCATAGAAATTCCACCGTTATAGTTAGTTTAGCTAACTATAACTCACGCCCCCGCAATGCACTGCTGATGATGTCACATATTACATCATTCATGACATGGTCAGTGACATCATTGATTACATCACTGATGACATCTCAAATGACATCACTGATGACATCACTGATGCCATCATTCATGGGACAATCTGATACACCTCATCACACACTAGTATAACCTTTGATCACTTACTGTAAAATACAGAGTACCTTTTTAACATTGTATAAATATTTTATTTTTATTTTAATATAATTATGTAATGTCCTTTTTAAAAAAAATTATATATGTTTTTCCAAAACTTTTTTGGGAGTCGCGCACCCAAAGTGCACCTAACACGACGGGTGCGCGTATTCTAGCCGCCATTTTGGAAAAGTTGTGAAGGATCCGCGTACGGTCTGCGACGGGTGTGTGGCTTCCAGTTACGTCATATACGTATACTATCACGTGGTGTGCGCGATTGGTATGTGACTGATGCGCGACTCCTACTCCCGCATATTCACAACACATGCGCATTAAGGTATGCGATGTTTGCGCGGTAGCGGGCCCCGCGTGACGTCATATACGTGGTGGGGCACGCTGGGTGCGTGACTCCCATAAAAGTTTTTATATTCTAAAATGATATGTATGTGTCTTTAATGTACATATTACGGCAAAAGATTATCTAAGGTATTCATAAAAATAATATATTTCTACTTATATTATTGTTAAATATATTTTCGCGGAGTCGCGTCGGGTGCATTCTTCGTGAGCGCTGGTGCGTGACTCCCATGTGACCTTAAAAAAAAGGATTTGATTGGTTCATAACATTTCCCACTGTAACTATTGAAGGACCCCGCCCATTTTAATCATTCTTGTTGGACCACCTTCAGAGAAACATCTGTTCTCCTACTTGAACCTCATTGGCTTTTTGTTGGTGTTTTTTCAAAACTTCCAAGGAAAATGGCATCAGGACAGCAGCAGCAGGTGCAAGTATCTTCAGATGAAGAGCTGATGGAGGAGGCACCACCTAAACAGAGACCAGAATCTGTTGTCTGGAAGTTTTTCACTTTTCCTGCAGGTGAAAAAAAGTGAATGCAAGGAAAGTGACCTGCACAATTTGCGACAAGGTCCTCTCAAGAGGGAGCGAAAAAAGTATTCATGCGACACTGCCCAATCACTCTCCATCCTCACAATCTTGCTCGGGAGGAAATGAGGCGAGCTGCTCAAAACCCATTACCAGCTATGGCAAGCACATCAAGGGCGTCATCAGCAGTACCTCCTATGGCCATAAGAGCAGAATTTGCCTTCCTGGAGCAACACTGTGTAAAGTGTAAAAATATAATTTGCTATGGCGAGCAGTCGGTGGATGCTGTTTGTGCTGCCCAAAGAAATCATCGCTGTTAATTTTCTTGTTTGTTTTTTGTTTTTGGAATGATATTTAATTCCAATAGTTACCTGCTTACTTTGTTCCTTTTTTTGTTCAGTTTTTAAAAAAACACCCCAAAAAATACAAAATTGTTCAAAAACTACAAAAAAAAATACAAAACAAAAAAGAAGAAAAAAAAAGTTCTTGTCAGAACTACATTATCTGGTTAAAAAAAAGAAAAAGAATTGCATGGTAATGTCTGAAAGTTTGGGTGAATATATGTGTAGAGCATGATTGACTGAAAGAATGCAATAGTAGTGTATGGTGAATTTATAAGTGCTTAGGTATTGGCAGAGTGATAGGATAAGAACATAGGGGCAGATTTAGAAGCCCCCTGCGCCACCAGTACGTCACTTTTTGTGACGTACTGGTGGCGCAGGGGCTTCTCCATATTTACAAGGAGAGGAAAAGCCACTCTGCGTTGCTTTTCCTCTCCTTGTAAATATGGCCCCTTCACATGCAGCACTTTGCGTTGAATGGGCATCACCATTTTGTATATATTGTGGGTGTTCCCATGCAACACCCATGGAACAAGACACATCTCCAGATTTACGAGAAATCGTAAATCTGGAGATGCGTGTGAATGCTACACCACCCTAGAGATGGCGTAGCGAGACGCAACGAGGAGAAATGTTTTCATTTCTCCTCATTTTTTCCTCTTTCAATGCATGCTGCATTCTACAGCACGCATTGAAGGAGGAAAATGCCTGTAGTGATTGTTTTTGTGCAGGAACTTGCCCCTTCCTGCACAAAAACAATCTCCCCACGACGCAGGCATCCTTGCACCATGGTGCAAGGGTGCCTACGCCAGCGCATGGCTGCACTTTGTGCACCAGTGCAGGGGGAAACACAGTTATGCGACATATTCTTCTAAATATGTCGCATCCCTGTGCTTCGAAAGTGCCGCAGCGTGGTGCAGCCAAAGGGCTTGTGGTGCCACACTGCGGCACTTCCTCATAGATCTGCCCCATAGTGCTGGATGGGTGATTGAGGAAGTGCAAGAGACTGACAGGAGGAATCCTAGGCTGCATGGGTGCTACTTCGGTATTTAGTCGTGTGTACCAAAAGTATGTATCTGGTTAGAGGTTTGTAGGCATTGTGCACAGAATACTGTAGGTGTACTTGTGTTACTGGCTAGGCCACTCCATAAGTACATCACTAGTAATTGGAATGAGTGCAGTGCTGGAAACAGAGTGCATGGTCAAGTTATAAGTGGATAGGTATTGGCGGAGTGATAGGATAGGTAGGTAGTGCTGGATGAGTGATTGAGGAAGTGCATGGGACTGACAGCAGGATTGCTAGGCTGCATGGGTAGTACCTTAGTATTTATAAGAGTGTTCCAATAGTATGTACGTGGTTGGAGGTCTGCATGCATACTGCACAGAATATTGTAGGTGTACTTCTCTTAGTGGCTAGGCCATTCCATAAGTACATCACTAGTAATTGGAATGATTACAGTGCTGCAAACAGAGTGCATGGTTAATTTATAAGTGATTACGTATTAGCAAAGTGATAGGATAAGTAGATAGTGCTGGAGGTGTGATTGGAGAAGTGCATGTGGGTGACAGGAAGATTGCTAGGCTGCATGGTTAGTAAGTGGGTATTTGCAAGAGTGTATGAATACTATATACCTGGTTGGAGGTTTGCATGCATACGGCACAGAATATTGTATGTGTACTTGTGTTAGTGGCTAGGCCATTCCATAAGCACATAACTAGTAACTAAAATGATTGCTGTGCTGCAAACAGAATGCATGATCAATTTATAAGCACTTAGGTATTGGCGGAGTGATAGGATAAGTAGATAGTGCTTAATGGGTGATAGGAGAAGTGCATAGGACAGACAAGAGGATTCCTAGACTGCATGGGTACTAACTGGGTATATAGAAGACTGTTGCAGTAGTATGTATGTGGTTAGAGGTCTGCATGCATTATGCACAAAATATTGTAGGTGTACTTGTGTTAGTGGCTAGGCCATTCTATAAATACATGACTTGTAACTAGTATGATTACAGTGCTGTAAACAGAGTGCCTGGTGAATTTAAAAGTGTTTAGGTATTGGTGGAGTGATAGGATAAGTAGATAGTACTGGATGGGTGATTGGAGAAGTGCATGGGACTGACAGAAGGATTCCTAGGCTGCATGGGTACTACTTGGGTATTTAGTGCACTGTACCAATAGTATGTATCTGGTTAGAGGTCTGCATGTATTCTGCACAGAATATTGTAGGTGTACTTGTATTAGTGGCTAGGCCATTCCATAAGTACATGACTAGTAACTGGAATGATTACAGTGCTACAAAAAGAGGGCGTGGTGAATTTATAAGTGGATAGATATTGGCAAAGTGTAGCATAAGTAGATAGTGCTGAATGGGTGATTGGAGAAGTGCATGGGACTGAAAGGAGGATTCCTACGCTGCATAAGTAGTACCTTAGTATTTACTAGAGTGCTCCAATAGTATGTAGCTGGTTAGAGGTCTGGAAGCATAGTGCATAGAATATTGTAGGTGTAATTGTGTTAGTGGCTAGGCCATTCCATAAGTACATCACTAGTAATAGGAATGATTACAGTGCTGCAAACAGAGTGCATGGTGAATTTATAAGTGCTTAGGTATTGGCGGAGTGATAGCATAAGAAGATAGTACTGGATGGGTGATTGGAGAAGTGCATGGGATTCACAGGAGGATTCCTGGGCTGCATGAGTAGTACCTTAGTATTTACAAGAGTGTTCCAGTAGTATGTACCTGGTTAGAGGTCTGCATACACAGTGCACAGAATATTGTACATGTACTTGTGTTAGTGGCTAGGCAATTCCATAAATACATGACTAGTTACTAGTATGATTACAGTGCTGTAAATAGAGTGTTTGCTGAATTTATAAGTGTTTAGGCATTGACACAGTGACAGGATAAGGAGATAGTGGTGAATAGGTGATTGGAGTAGTGCATGGAACTGACAAGAGGATTCCGAGGCCGCATGGGTACTACTTTGGTATTTATTGGAGTGTAACAATAGTATGTATCTGGTTAGAGGTCTGCAGGCATTGTGCACAGAATATTGTAGGTGTACTTGTATTAGTAGCTAGGCCACTCCATAAGTACATCACTAGTAATTGGAATAATTACAGTGTTGCAAACAGAGTGCATGGTCAAGTTATAAGTGGTTAGGTATTGGCGGAGTGATAGGATAAGAAGATAGTATTGGATGGGTGATTGACAAAGTGCATGGGACTGACAGGCGGATTGCTAGGCTACATGGGTACTAAGTGGGTATTAGCAAGAGTGTATCAATAGTATGTACCTGGTTAGAGGTCTGCATGCATGGTGCATAGACTATTGTAGATGTACTTGTGCTAGTGGCTAGGCCATTCCATAAGTACATAACTAGTAACTAAAACGATTACTGTGCTGCAAACAGAGTACATGATCAATTTATAAGTGCTTAGGTATTGGCGGAGTAATAGGATAAAAAGATAGTGCTCGAACGGTGATTGGAGAAGTGCATGGGACTCACAGGAGGATTCCTAGGCTGCATGGATAGTACATTAGTATTTACAAGACGTTTCCAATAGTATGTATGTGGATACAAGTCTGCATGCATAGTGCATAGAATGTTGTATGTGTACTTGTGTTAGTGGCTAGGCCATTCTGCAAATGCATGAGTAGAAACTAGTATGATTACAGTGCTGTAAACAGAGTGGCTGCTGGATTTATAAGTGTTTAGGCATTGACACAGTGACAGGATAAGGAGATAGTGGTGAATAAGTGATTGGATAAGTGCATGGGACTGACAGGAGGATTCCTTGGCTGCATGGGTACTAAGTGGGTATTTGCAAGAGTGTATCAATAGTATGTATCTAGTTAGAGGTCTGCATGTATTCTGCACAGAATATTGTAGCTGTACTTGTATTCCTGGCTAGGCCATTCCATAAGTACATAACTAGTAACTAAAATGATTACTGTGATGCAAATAGAGTGCATGGTGAATTTATAATTGCTTAGATATTGGCAAAGTGATAGGATTAGTGGATAGTGCTGGATGGGTGATTGTAGAAGTGCATGGAACTGACAAGAAGATTTCTAGACTGTATGAGTACTACGTGGATATTTACACGAGTATACCAATAGTATGTACCTGGTTAGAGGTCTGCAGGCATTGTGCACAGAATATTGTAGGTGGACTTGTGTTACTGACTACACCATTCCATCAGTACATGACTAGTAACTAGAATTATTACAGTGCTGCAAACAAAGTGCATGGTAAATTTATAAGTGCTTAGGTATTGGCAGAGTAATAGGATAAGTAGATAGTGGTGGATAAGTGATTGAAGAAGGGCTTGGGATAGACAGGAGGATACTTAGACTGCATAGTTAGAGTGCTGGTAGTTGACAGCAGGGTGAGTTTATAAGTGCTTGTGCTTCAACAGAGTGATTAGATAAGGACATGGTTCTGTCAGGATGATTGCAGGAGTGGACAGAGAGTGACAGTGTGATTCCTGACTTGTATGGCTACTTCTTGGATTTTTGCAGGACTTAATCAGTAGTCTGCAGGGGGTTAGGGGACTGCATAGATTGTGCACATTTGACTATAGCATTGCGTCTCTTTATACCTGAGTCATTGTACAAGTGCATGGACAGTGACTGGATAGTTAGAGTGCTAGTAGTTGACAGCAAGTTGAGTTTATAAGTGGTTGTGTTTTGGCACAGTGATTAGATAAGGACATAGTTCAGGCTGAATGATTAGAGTATTGCAAGGAGATCACCTGAGGAAATGCATAACTGCTTTGGTATTGAGAGAGGTATTGAATTAGTACATGCTACTAGTAGATGACTGACGAACTGCATTAGGAGTAAAAGAGTGATTAATGGACTGTATGGTTTGTACCTGAGGTATTTTAGATCTTAATGAGCAGTATGTAGATGGTTAGAGGTTTATATGGATAGTGCACAGGTGACTGTAGTAGTGGATGGATAGTGTTTGGATTATTTAATCTTACCTTTACAGTAGTAGATATCAAAATATTCTAAACATTTTTTGCAGTTGCTTTTTATAATTTAAATTTTAAAAACTTTCGAACTTTAGAATTAGGATCTGTAAAAGAAAAGGAAAAAATACAGTTATAATATATAATATTATAATTTTGTAAACACAACATAATTTCAGCATTATATAAAGTATTTAGTTTGCCTTTTTTGCTGTTGTCAGAATATATTGAATTTCACTATAGATAGTGATTTCAATGTTACTCATCATATAACAGCGGGCAGAAAAAAACAATCAATAAGATTGTTTAAAAAAAAAAATCTGTGTCGAAAATATTTTCAACATAGTCAACTATCTCTGCACATTGCATAAAAACAACATAGCATATAATACAAATCTCAAAAATATAAAATGCTTATTTCTAAGCGAATCTTGTCACTACAATATGAAAGAACAGAAACAATAATTCAATCAACAATTCTTTATAATTTCCATATACTCTAAATGATGTTCTTTAAAATATTTGCAGTCAGAATATCCCAGAAAAACTGCTTAATACATATTAATATCTTTCCTTTAGGCCAAATGATATTCCTGAAATCCTTGATACTGAAATTGTCCAAAGTAATCGTATTAATACATATTAACATATTCCCAATAGGCCGAATTAAGTACTTAGAACTTTGGCTTAAAAAATTTTAGGTATGAATTTAGTAATTCATTAGGCAAACGATATCTAAAAACCAAATGAGTATCATTACAATATGTCCATCCTTCATTACATTTTAAATAGACAGTGAAGGACCATCATGGAAAATAATTGCTACTGCTACAAAAGTTCTTCCTGATATTGATAGTTGTCTTGCTACAAATTATTTTATTAAAGTTTTCAATTTTCTTCTATCAGCTGTACCACGTTGTATCATTAAAATTATATATTGTCTAAATCTTTGTATAAATAATGTTGATAACATTTCTGAATTGCATTGGCTACACTCAACTTTTTGATTTGCTGCTTTAACTAATTTGTTGAAAGACACTGTTTTACAGTCTGGTATTGTCAAATATATGAATCTTTCAGTGTCTATGTTAGTGGTAGAAGAAAATCTACAATTTTCACATTCATGTTCCCATTTATAGCGAAGTCCAAACAGATTTTCAATTTGTATGCCTTCATCTTCCAATACTGCAAGCATATACATTAGAAATTCCTTAGCATCTTGTTGCACATTCTGTGTAAATTGCGTAGAACCAGAACATATATACAAAAGATTTCGAATATCAGAAACACTTTGGATTTTACTTTTATCAGTTCTCAATTTTTCAAAAATAGAATGCAACAAGGAACTAAATCTTTTTTCTCGATTCTCCATAATTTGCTTTTGCAGATTGTTAGATCTGGCATCATTGGCGTGGGTCTCCCTTCCATTTTTTTGCTGTTGTCTCATGTGTTTTTGCTGGTGTTAGATGCTTTGGGCACTGTGCCACTGCTGTCCAGTGCCATAGTACACGTGCTCCCTACTGTAAATGAATGTATTGATTAGTGATTCCATGATTGACTGATTTGGTTTACTTGTCAGACCCTAGTATAGTGTACTGAGTGTGCCCAGGGCTTGTAAATCCAAATGCTGCTGGTGGGCTTGCAGCACTGGTTGTGCCACCCACAGAAGCAGCCTTATAAAATGTGTCTAAGGTCTGCCATTGCAGAGCCTGCGTGCAGTCTGGTACTGTCATGCTGACTGGGCAAGTGCACCCACTTGCCAGTCCCTAAACCTTCCCTTTTCTTCATATCAGACACCCCTATGGTAGGCCCAAGGGCAGGGTGCATTGTAAGTATAAGGTAGGACATGCCCTGATGTGTGTGGCATGTCCTAATAGTGAATTACAGCCATTTTCGTTTTTCACTATTGCAAGGCTACCTGTTTTTCATAGGCCAGAATGAGCTGTTAGATTATTACAAGTTTATAATCTTAACTGACTCAGAGAACATGGTAGAAATTCGAGTTTAGTATGCCTGAACTCAGAATGATAAAATAGATCTTTTAGTGAAGGTGGTTTTAACATTCTGTGTTTGAAAATACCACTTTTAGAAAGTAGGTATTTTCTTGCCTATCCTTTCAAGCCTACCTCTGCTAGGTTGTGTATTCCTTTGTCTGGTTTCTGTAAGTGACAGGGCTGGGGGATTCCAAGAGACAGGATGTGTCAGCCCAGTGGTAAATAGAGAGATCTGCATCTAGATGGGAGGGAGGGGTCACACCTGAACCTTGAATAGGGCTGTGCCTGCCTTCCACAATTCTGGCTCCATCTCCTGGGGAGCGGCTGATGTCTCTGCCCTGCACAGTGAATGAAGAGAAGGAATCCTGTCAACAAAGTGCTCCAGGGCTGTACTTGCCTTCCACAATGCTGGCTCCACCGCCTGTGGGGCGTCTGATGTTTCTGCCCTACACTGTGAAAGGAAAGGAGAAGTCTGGTAAACAGAGTGCTCAGGAACTGGTTTGGTCTGGGCAAAGGCCCCTCTCCCCTCAGAGAACAAAGGATTTTGGGGTATAAGTAGTGGGACCCTGATCCTAAGAATTTAGATCACTTTTGGAAAAAGAAAAAACCTTTACTGAGGAGCGGAACCTGAAGAAACTGAGGAGAGACTACCCCTAAGCTGAAGTGCTGCTTGGGGGATTGACCTGCAGTGGTTTGCCTGACTGCCAAAGGAAGGAGAAGAGACTTTGTGTGCTTATTTCAACTTGTAAGGATCTCCAAGGGCTTGGAACAGAGCTTGCCTCCTGCTGAAGTCTCAGGGACAACAGACTTCAACCCCCAGCTCCCCAGAGTTCTTTGGAAGTGCCTGCTGCTGTTTTGGGCCTTCTGAGGGATTGCGTGTCGCAAGGAGCTGGAAGCGCGACTCAACGAAGCCGAAGCTTGTCGCCATCGCTGCTGCTGCCGTCGCACTTTTGAACACGGGTGTCGCCGCTGGAGTTGTCGCACTGCACCGCATCGAGAGAAGCGTCTCGCAAGGAAGAGGAAGCGTGTCGCCGTCGCTAATGCCTGCCGTCGCACTTCTGAACAAGGGTGTCGCCGCTGGAATTGTCGCACTGCACCGCATCAAGAGAAGGGTCTCTCAACGAGGAAGAAGCACGTCGCCATCACTGTTGCTGCCGCCAGAAGAGTGTCGCAGCTGAAGCTGTTGCCGTCGCACTTCTGAACAAGGGTGTCGCCGCTGCAGTCCACGCATCGAACCGAGAACTTCTCGCATCCCCGGAGAAGCGTGCCGCATCTGGAAGATCTTCACGTCTTTATTTCTTTACACCAGAACTTTGCCGCATTTCCCTCGCTGCGACATTGCTTGTCGTGGAAGCGCAACGCATTGTAAGGTACATTGACGCAAAGTGTTGCATCTTAAGAACTGAACTGAACTAAGCTAAAACTACCATCTTAAAGTAATAGTACTGTGTATTTTTGTCGTTTATGGTCTTGTGGTAAATCTATATAAAGAATACTTATTTTTTATATAAAACCTGTGTGGTGTCCATTTGTAGTGTTGTCACTGGATTACTGTATGTGGTCACAAGTGCTTTACACACTGCCTCTGAAATAAGCCTGTCTGCTCGTGCCAAGCTACCAAGGGGGTGAGCAGGGGCTATTTTGGGAGTGTACCCCCTTACCCTGACTAGAGGCAAGGGTCAATATTTGTCACAAGTACCTACCTGTGCTAACTAGAGACCCCCAAATCTAACACAGATTTTCTAGAAAAAATACAACATTTACCACTACATTAGCATAGCAGTTGAAACCTGAACTATTTTCTAACTGATATCCGACATTCTCTTCAATAGTGTCCTTTTTCTTTTTGCTTGGAATCTCAACATTATCTCGATTTTTTTTCTTCTCTTTAACTTCAGTATAGATATTCTCATATCTCTGTTTTTGACCTACTACATGCTTTTCATATACAGGATATTCACCTAAATTGGGAGCATACAATCTTCTTAACCGATTATACTCTCTTACACAATTTGCATATGCACTAATCTTTCTCTCATCAAAATCAATCAAATGCAATCCAGATAAAGTTCTGACTCGAGACAAAGCAACATATGTCCTACCCTCTTTAAATACGGTACTTCCAATGGTTACCAAAGCCCTGTCTACACTTAAACCTTGAGATTTATGAATAGTCACTGCGTATGCCAAAGAAAGAGGAAACTGTTTTCTACGAACATACAAATCTTTAACAAGCAAAAAATGAGCAGAACAACGAGCAATTTGTTTTACTTCTTCAATCTGATCAAATTTGATTTTCAAACATTTAATTCCATCTTTTTTTTGATAATTAACAAAATCAACAACTTTCCCATTGCTCCATTTACTAAACCTTTTTCCACATCCAAATTATGCCGTAAAATAGCCCGACAGTTTACACAGACATATAAATTCTTTTCTAAACCAGCAGTTTTAGATATAGATTTTTCTAAAGAATCCAATTTTGTTTTTAATTTTTCCATCAAAATAATAGTAATTCCTTCATGCTCTTTTTTATCAATGGCTTCCATTTTTATTATTTGTTCATTTTCCATCTTTAAAAGTTCTTCATTGAATGTAGAAAACTCTTGCAGTGTTGACATTAGGCAGATTATAGATTTATTTTCTGCAATTCTTTTGTATATTTTTTTAGGAACTTTATTTTCATTTGGAAACAAGTTTGTAAGTAGCCGACTTTGCAAAGTTTGTTTGCCATGTTCTGTCAATACTCCAATTCTTCTACCTTGAAGAGTGGTTCCATAATTAACATTATTTCCCTGTCGCATATTTATAATGAGTTCTTTGTATTCAAAATATGACCAAATGCCAACGTTTCCAACACTTCCCAAAGACGTTCTAGTGTCTTCATGCACAAGCGTTTTAAATATTGGTTGCCCTTTTACAGGAGTAATTTGCAGTAGATCACCAAAAACGATCACATGTTTTCCTCCAAATAAGACATTGTATTCTGTTTTTAGAATTTGCTGCATTCTTAAATGCACAAAGGCAAGCATTAAGTTTGAGACCATGCTCACCTCATCAATAATCAGAAGTTTCATTTTCGTAAGCACTCTTGAAACTTCATAATAAGCTTCTCCAGATAGCTTGTGATATTCCAATTTATTTTTCATGTTCTACAGGTAGCATTAGTAAACAATGCAATGTAATTCCTTCAATGTTGTGTGCTGCCAACCCAGTTGGAACAGTTACAGCACAAGACAAATGTGAGTCAGTTGTTTTCTGTAGCTAACTGGTGAAAACATTAATTAAGAAACTTTTTCTGCACCAGCTTGACCACTGACATACATTCGGATAGGTTGAAATGATGTGCATGTGCATTCTTTATTTTCATGAAGAAAACCATGGTCGATCTGTTGTCTCACTTGCTGATATATTTATTTTTGTTCAATATTTAGATGTTCTTTCTAGTTTCCTAAGTCCATAATATCTTCTTGAGCTTGATGCATTGCTGTTTCCACTTCACTCGTGGCGATTGCTGCTTCATTTTCAAGAATTGGTTGTCCTAGTGGATCCTGACTGTCTTTGGAACTGTCTTTAGCAATCTCAGCTGCAATAGTAGCTTCTTGATCAATTTGTTCATTAAACATTTTGAGATAATTTGCAAAAATAGTGCATTCAATGCTATCTTTACATGCATTGAAAGAATCTTCATAGCACTGAAAATCTCCAAGTAATTCCAATTCCGTACACCAAGGCTTGAACAGTTGCAAAAGTGCTAAATAGTAAAATTCTCTTCTATCAGGAGTATCACAACTCAGTTTCCTATGATTAATCAGATTTCCTTTGCTTTGTTTCACCAAACATCCTTCTCAACCAATCACTGCATATTTTCCTTCATTTATATTTTCTTTAGTATTTCTCTTAAAACTGTAAAATTGCAGCACTTCATAGAGACATATATCTTCAAGATGACGACTTCTATTTGGATAGTATGTATCCAACATGTTTGTTTTGACAATATCTGTACTTTCTGGTTCATTTACTGCTAAATATTCGATTTCTTGTATAGATTTAAGTACTCGATTTTGCGTTGCAGCAAGACCTAGACTCACCCAAATGATTGCTCTTGACTTTGAATATAAAGTTGCAGACGACAACCGATCCGAGTATTCGTACGCTCCAATCTCTCAATGGGATAACATCTTCAAACTAAAACTGTACAATTTCTTACTAAGTCTCTTCTCATGAGAAATTTCTTCCCACATTTCTTTCAACTCCGTCTTTTCTGATTTTGTTATGTATGATGTTACATACAGAGCAACAGCAATGGAATTATCCACAACATACTGGATATCCATATTAGCATTCCACATCGACAGAAAACTGGATTATAATCATTGATATACTTTGATTCTTCACTTCTTTTCAAATTGTAAGTATTTTTGGGTGATTTTCTTGTGATGGTATGTCTCACTGCTGACATGAAACTGTTTACTCTTCCTTTGGATATTACTGGACGTGGAAATGCAAAACGACATTTGGTATAAAACTTTTCCTTCGATTTGTATTTCCGTCGACAGTATTTGCCACGTCGATGACTTTGGAATCGTAGCACTTGTTGCCTTAGGGTGTTTTCTTCTGTTCTTTTTGGTATAGCACATGTGACATAATCTTCAATAAAAGATAAAACAGTGTCATCTGAATCAGTTTCAAATTTGGGTGCATCCTTGATCCATAAAAGCATATGTGTATGAGGAGCACCTCTAGCTTGATACTCCTTTCTCCAAAAGAAATCAATAACTCCTCCAAGAGGAGGATTTTTCTATTGCAGATAAAAGATATCATAGCTTCAAACCTATGATTGAAATATCTGCATACATTTACAGGATCCAAAGAACACAATTCTCCAGGTGTCTTGTATTCAATATTTTTAATATTTGAATTTGCTTCTCGAAGAAATTCAAGTAAATCATCCCAAGCTTATTCAGCACAGCTTAGGGTAACAAACCATGTAGGAGTTCCTAAGTTCCTTAGCATGCATTTAAGTTCTCCATGACGACGATACTAATACTCATTAGTACCACGCTGAGATGCCATCAAATTAATCAGTTGAGATTCTAAAGGGAAACATCCTTTACCACGCAACCATTACAACGCGGTATGGTTACATCGTGGTTTTTACAACGAAAGTCGTTACACTGACTTGCACTGGAGGGCGCTCTAGACTAAGGAATGGTGTGAATTACTATTCCAACACCTTCCCTACTGTACGTAGTCTGGAGTTGGAATAGTAATTCACACTATTCCTAAATCCAGCGCCCTCCAACGCAAGTCGATGTAATGACTTGCGTTGTCAAAACCGCGATGTAACATACCACGTTGTGATGGTACGCGTTGTACCATCATACATCCGATTCTAAATGATCGTCTCTCTGATGTACTTTATCCATAAATTCCTTTGCAGAAACATTTTGAAAATGTACTCCTGTTTTTGATATGTAGTTGACTGCATATGAAAGTCCAGACAGGTCACTCTCAAACAAAAGATGAAATATATATGGGATACATTGTCGAAATCTTGCATCTTCTGCATACAATCTTGTTGTCCGATATGCTGATGCAGGAATCTATACTGATGGTTCGTCATATCGTTGGTGTGCCCCTGGTACCTGTTCTCGCGCTTCTGGTCTGTTGCTCCACTTTTATTCTCTCACTTCAGGTTGTTATTTTTTTTCCAGCCCCCCTCCCGCTCCCCGCTTCTCGCCGCTGCTCCCCACGACCTGCCCCCTTTTTCCTTCTGTACCCTGTGCCGTCGACCATTGGCCGCCCGCTCCCGCCTCCCAGCTGCTCCTCCCTCCCACTTGGCCTCTTATGGAGGGCGCCGCATGGCAGTGAGTGTGACCTGACCTCGGGTCACTCCCCACACTGCACAGCTGCTCCTGGTGCCCGTGTCTGCCCTACTGCTGCTGCTGCTGCCTAGGGTTCGCCGCTGGTGTGCCCCTGGTACCTGTTTTCGCGCTTCTGGTCTGTTGCTCCGCTTTTTTTCTCTCACTTCAGTTTGTTATTTTCTTTCCTGCCCCCCTCCCGCTCCCCGCTTCCCAACGCTGCTCCCCATGACCCCGCCCCCTTTTTTCTTCTGTACCCTGTGCCCTCGCCCATTGGCCACCCCGCTCCCGCCTCCCAGCTGCTCCTCCCTCCCACTTCGCCTCTTATGGAGGGCGCCGCACGGAAGCGCAGCGGACGTGCGCAGCGGGCGCGCCAATGGCAAGCCCGTCTGCGCCCGTCCGCGCCTGGACCGCGCCCAGTGCCAGGACCCCTGGCCCTCGCCAGAGCCAACCCACCCGACGGAGATACGACGCCGCCGCCCTCCACGCACTCAACACAGACCGACAGCCAGCCTGCTACCAAGCCACCCCGAAACGCACCCATGGAATCTTCACCTGTCACGCCTGCAAGTTCACCTGCCTTCGGACCTGCACCGAGCCCGCCAGAACAGGCGCCAACAACAACCACCTCAAGTGCATCCTGCTCAACACCCGCTCCGTCCACAAGCACGCCGTCAAACTCTGGGACCTCCTCGACACAACAGCGCCGGACGTCGCCTTCCTCACGGAAACCTGGATGAACGCCTCCTCATCCCCCGACATAGCCATAGCCATCCCGGACGGCTATAAGATCACCCGGAGGGACCGCGCCAATTGTCTACAGAATCACCATCCGCATCACGACCAACACCGACGACACCCTCACCACCGCCGAGCTCCTTCACTTCCAGATACACACCGACCCCAAGACCACCCTCAAAGGGACTCTCATCTACAGACCTCCGGGATCACGCACACAATTCAGCGAAGCCATCGCAGACTTCATCAGCCCGCTCGCCCTCGCCTCCTCCGACTACATCCTCCTAGGGGACCTCAACTTCCACCTGGAGAACAACAAGGACAACAACACCACCACCCTGCTAGACAACCTCGCCAACCTCGGACTCAAGCAACTGGTCAACACCCCCACCCACTACGCCGGCCACACGCTTGACCCCATCTTCTCCTCGAGCAACCACATCTCCTTCAGCCACTCCACCAGACTGCACTGGACCGATCACAGCTGCATCCACTTCAACTTCAGGAAAACCACGACTCACCTCCGCCCGCAGCAAGCCCCCCGTAGACGCTGGAGCAAGATCACCACCGACCAGCTCACCACCTCCCTGAGCCAAAACCAACCCACCAACACTACGGACCCCAACGAAGCAGCCCTCAACCTCACACAGTGGATCACCAACTGCGCCGACGCCCTTGCACCACTGAAGAACCCTCCTAGAAATCCCGACGGCAAGAAAGCCTCATGGTTCACCGGCAATCTTAAAGACTCCAAGAAATCCTGCCGTACCCTCGAAAAAGCCTGGCACCACGAACAGTCAACAGAAAACATGACAGCCCTCAAGAACGCCATCCGCAAACACCACCAGCTGATCCGCACCACCAAAAGGACATCATTTAGAGACCGACTGGACAACAACACCCACAACAGCAAAGAACTTTTAAGCATCATCAAAGAGCACTCCAACCCCAGCACCAGCAACAACGACATCACTCCATCGCAAGAACTCTGCGACTCACTCGCCACGTTCTTCCACCGCAAGATCGCCGATATTCACGACAGCTTCGGCGCTCAGGCTACATACCCAGCCATCGAACCAACGCCCCCCACCACCACCCTGTGCACCTGGAACCCCGTCAGCACGGAAGACACCACCCTCATGATGAACACCATCCACTCCGGCTCCCCAGCCGACCCCTGCCCACACCACATCTTCAACAAAGCCGACTCCATCATCGCACCCCATCTCCGGGACATCATTAACAACTCCTTCACATCCGCCACATTCCCGGAGAGCTGGAAGCATGCAGAGATCAGCGCCCTCCTGAAGAAACCCACCGCGGACCCCACAGACCTCAAGAACTTCTGCCCCATCTCGCTCCTCCCCTTCCCGCTAAAGTCATCGAGAAAATTGTCAATAAACAGCTGACCACCTTCCTCAAGACGAACGGCTCCCTCGACCCATCGCAGTCCGGATTTGAGCGAACCACAGCACCGAGACTGCCCTTATCGCAGCCACCGACGACATCAGGTCCCTGGTCGACAACGGTGAAACTGCCGCCCTCATCCTCCTCGACTTGTCGGCCGCATTCAACACTGTCGGCCATCACACCCTGACCACCCGCCTCCACCACGCCGGGATCCAAGGGAAGGCCCTGGAATGGATCACCTCCTTCCTCTCCGACAGAACTCAGAGAGTCCGCCTCCCGCCTTTCCGTGCTGTGGCCACCAAGATCATCTGCGGCGTACCCCAAGGATCCTCGCTCAGCCCCACCCTCTTCAATGTCTACATGAGCCCCCTCGCAGCCATTGCATGCAAACACAACCTCAACATCATCTCCTACGCCGACGACACCCAACTGATCCTCTCCCTCACCAGCGACCCCGCCACCGCCAGAGCCAGCTTCCAGGAAGGAATGAAAGACGTCGCGGAATGGATGAAGCTCAGCCGTCTGAAGCTGAACTCAGACAAAACGGAAGTCCTGATTCTCGGACCATCCCCCTCCGCCTGGGACGACTCCTGGTGGCCCCCTGCTCTGGGCACCGACCCCAAGCCCACGGACCACGTATGCAACCTGGGTTTCATCCTTGACTACTCCCTCACGATGACCAAGCAAGTCAACGCCGTTACATCCTCCTGCTTCAACACCCTCCGCATGCTCCGAAAGATCTTCCGGTGGATCCCTCTTGGAACCAGGAAGACAGTCACCCAGGCCCTCGTCACCAGCTGACTAGACTACGGGAACGCTCTCTACGCAGGGACCACCGCCAAACTACCGCAAAGACTCCAGTGCATTCAGAACGCAGCTGCACGACTCATCCTGGACATTCCCCGACACAGCCACATCTCTGCTCACCTGAGAGACCTGCACTGGCTCCCCGTCAGCAAGAGGATCACCTTCAGACTCCTCACACACGCACACAAGGCTCTCCACGACGCGGGCCCCGAATACCTCAATACCCGCCTCACGTTCTACACACCTACCCGCCATCTCCGCTCCGCCACCCTCGCCCTCGCCATCGTCCCACGGATTCGCAGAACCACCACCGGAGGAAGATCTTTCTCCTACCTGGCGGCTAAGACGTGGAACTCCCTCCCCACCCCCCTTCGTCTGACCCAGGACCATCTCTCCTTCAGGAAGCACCTCAAGACCTGGCTTTTCGAGCAGTAGCGGCACCCCCCTCCCAGCGCCTTGAGACCCTCGCGGGTGAGTATCGCGCTATAAAAATGCCCTAATTGATTGATTGATATCGTCCACCTTTTCCAGTTGGGAACAGCTGCGGAAAACAACGAGCTTCCAGACTTTTTTCCCAAACACTCATGGGAGTCCCCTTCGCTTTCTTCATTTGGAATAATTCAATAGTATTCCCCATCACTTTTTTTTAATGAAGTGGATGTACACTATAATGTTCATAAATTTCTTTACTTTTGGACATGCCCACTTTCTCAATTTGACCACTTGACATTTCACTATCATCTCCTAAAAGTATTTCTTCTTCTTCCACATACACATTTTTGTAGTAATCTTTGTTTTTTAGAAGATATAGGTGCCGATTCCGATCCTGTAAAACCCGGGTACAAATGGTCGTAAGGAGCGTTTTCTCCATCCAACTCGTACCCGGGAAAAACACCTTACAAACTCGCAAGTACGATTCGCACAGAAATACCATTTCCGTACGAGTCGTACAAAAGACCGACCGGTAAATAAATACATACAAATCTGAATCTGGACGGCGCACACGCGACGTCCGGACGGAGTCAGGCAGCGTTTTACGGACCAGCAAGTACGATTCGTGCCTACGTCACTCCGCACGTAGCATTTTTTGCGGCAGCCAAAAACTCCCGGGAAATTGAGGACGACGCGAAGAAGGAGCACCGGTATGCGACGGACAGCGATGGACCCCAACCTACGCATCATCCCGGCCCTCATAGCCTACAACCTCGTGTTCAGAAACCGACGCAGACGCCGCAGAAGGTCAGAACAACACCCAGGGGCAAAGGGGGGTGGGGGAGCTGGGTCAGGAAACATTACCCCCACCCAATTACAAATATACATATGTCCTGCACAGAAATGACCTCCAGGCTCTGGTCACTGGGGGGGGGCACCAATCCCTACCTACCTCCACAACGGAGGTGGACGTCGACTTGTACACGTCACCGCCACAATGGTGGTACGGCCCGTACCCACGCCCCCAGAGCGTGGGTAAGGGCCGTACCACGCGTACCCCTACATCACCGCCACAATGGTGGTACGGCCCGTACCCACGCTCTGGGGGGTGTGGGTACGGGCCGTACCACCATTGTGGCGGTGACGTAGGGGCACGCCCCCCAGAGCGTGGGTACGGGCCGTACCACCCATACCCCTACAGCCCTATTACATGATGGATATAAGGCGCACACACACCACGGATGTAGGTGTACGGCTTGGTGCAGCACATCAGCTGTATATCGGGGGTGGTGTATGCCCAGGACAGCAGTGTACCACAGCAAGGGCGCAAGTGGGTGGGTGGGTGGGTGCAGAGGAATACCAGCAGTGGACAGGGACATGTGTGTGGGTGCAGAGGACTCCCAGCAGTGGACAGAGACATGGGGGTGGGTGCAGAAGAATCCCAGCAGTGGACAGAGACATGGGGGTGGGTGCAGAGGAATACCAGCAGTGGACACAGACATGGGGGTGGGTGCAGAGGACTCCCAGCAGTGGACAGAGACATGGGGGTGGGTGCATATCAACTCCAGCAGTGGACAGAGACATAGGGGTGGGTGCAGAGGAATACCAGCAGTGGACACAGACATGGGGGTGGGTGCAGAGGACTCCCAGCAGTGGACAGAGACATGGGGGTGGGTGCATATCAACTTCAGCAGTGGACAGAGACATGGGGGTGGGTGCAGAGGACTCCCAGCAGTGGACAGAGACATGGGGGTGGGTGCAGAGGACTCCCAGCAGTGGACAGAGACATGGGGGTGGGTGCAGAGGACTCCCAGCAGTGGACAGACATATATGAGTGGGTGGAGAGGACTCCCAGCAGTGGGCAGAGACATGGGGGGTGTACATCATTATCAGATGACCACAACTCCATGGGTGTATGTACGCATCCCTAACTTTGGACAATGATGATAGTGCCATAACAACACATCACTGACAGCAGTGTCCCACTCCCAGGAGGATGGATGTCTTCCCCCCACTGCATGACACACCACATGTGGGTGTGAGGACAAATAACACATGCATACCCACCCCTGGCAGATGCAGCACAATACACACACTGAGATCATGCCACAAGACTGTATAGTCATGTCACTGCCTACTAAACTAAGAGAGCCAAAGAGAACACACACTGTCACACACATCCCAGGACTGATAGGAATGTTCAGGTGCTGGGCCAGCCACCAAGATGTTGTCTGTCATGGAAGGAATAGGGTGGAGTTCCCACAGATACAATGCCCACAATTATGAGTCAGGTGTTCAAATACCCAGCAGAACAAGTACCATATGTGTGCTAGGCTGGGATTACACACATGCATTGTGCGGAAAAGGGACAATTTCTCCATGAAGGCATGGCAAAATACTCTATACACAAGTACAGTGAGTACCAAGGATGGCAAAGACGATGCAGCCGGAGACATTGCTGAGCAGGCATGGCCAGAGTTGAAGGGATCCACCACCAACAAAGGAAATGTAGACACAGGTCAACACAACAATTGTGCAACTCTCTGCAAGGAAGATGTCAGGCGCCGCAGAGGAAGGAACACTCCTTGGGACAATGTCTCCAAACACAAAGAGCATACACGACAAAGAATCTTTGCAGAGACCTTGTGATGGCACGCAGATACCAGGTTCCACCCCATGAGCAGCAGACTACAACATTTCCCTGAAACATAACACATGCCCACAACCCCAACTCCTGTAGCATCAGCATCAACATCAATACCTGAAATGCAAGACTTTTCTAATGAAAATAGAAAATGCTTTATTCAGCATGAAAATAATAATGTGTAAACAAGACTATTCACAAAGGCCAATGGCCAGTCCATATCATCAGTCCTTGGGTGGGGACACATGGCCATGCGTCTCCCCTAGCTTGCCTGCACATCAGAAGACTCTGTGTCGTCGACTGGGGGGGGGGGCATCATGTGGGGAAGGACCAGGCACCGCAGGGACAGGAGGGGGAAGGATAGGTGTGGTGGGTGCAGGGACAGACGACTCCACCACAGGGGGTGGGGCAGCGCCACAGGTGGAGGTGAGCTCGGCGCTGCACACTTCTGCTAGTTCTTCAAGCGTCTCCCCTGCACCCGGAGAAACAACAGGCCCCAAGGAGGGGGGGGGGTCGGAGGGATGGGTTGCAGCGCTACTGGGGGAGGTGGTGGACAGGCTGGGGGACTTAACTCCCCTACCCGTGGAGTGCCTTGACCGTTTCCGGCCAGGTGAACTAGTGGGGCTGAGACCCAGCCCAGCAAAGTAGGCCTCCTTCTCCGAATCTGGGGCAGGGGAGCCAAGGGGAGTGACATCGGAGGGACTGGGGAGTGAGTCATGTGTACGAGGACTGTGGCTGCGTGCCTGCCTGTGTGCCCCAGACCCTTTGGGTGTGCCTGCTTCCCCCTGAGTGTGCGTGTCAGGAGGTGTGCGCCTGCCCTTACGTGGTGGTGTGCTGCTTGTGTCTGGTGGGGTGCGTGTGTGTGTGGATGTCTTGGTGTGCTTGGGACAGGCATGGGTGTGGGACTTGTGGATGGGGCAGGGGTAGGGGGGGAGGCAGCGCTGCAGGTGACTCACTACTGCCGTCAGTGACGAGTCCAGGGACCTCAGCAACATCCGTTGGTCAGACATCGCTGATGACATGCCCTCCATGTACGACACCATCTGGGTCAGCAGTCTGTTATGGCCATGGAGGACAGTCAGGATCGATGTCTGCCCAACTTGCAACTGCCGCTGAATGTCCACAGACTCTGCAGTGAGGGCAGCAGGAGGGACAGGGGCAAGGGGTGCGGTGCCTGGCACGAAGGACACACGGTGTGGCCTAGCACGGACAGAAGGGAACCGAGCAAGTGGGAGGGCGGTGATGGGAATGGAGGGGGCGGCGAGAGATGTACTGCTGCTTTCAGCTGTGGGAGCAGCCTCCGCCCCCTCTGGGAGCTCAGCCTCGGACCCGTCTGCCTCGTAGTCAGTGTTGGTACTGGGCAGGTCCTCCGCCTCACTCCCCTCGCCCTCCGTTCCACTAGATTCCACCGACTCCTCAGCAGTGGTGGCACCACTGCTCGATCCCTCCTCCACGTCCATGCCGGTGTCTCCCTTGGTGTCCTCCGATGATGCTGTGGGCAAGGTGAAGAGACAGGAAAAAATCAGTCACCTGTATACATCTGACACATGAGTCCAAACAAAATAGGCAACAGTGCATATCAGGAAAGGCATCATGAGTAACATCTAGAATACTCCCTACATATGTAAGCCCTGCACTCCCCAGTTGGTTGACCCACCATGCCACTTGGAAACAATGAAAATTAGGACACAACAGCAAATAACTTGAAATCACAAGATCATGAGAAGCTAGTGTCTGGTATCAGTTGAGCACAGCAAGACTATGAAGGCATGCCACCTCTTGTTCACTGTGAACCAAACAGTATTGTCGCACCCAAGGCCAAATACTACATGCCAATGCAGAAGGTGTCCCCACACTCAGAGACCTGTGAGTACTTTTGACACCCCAAAGAAATACATTGTGACTCCTGGAGAATCACAACCCTTTACACAATGGACATGTCTAGAATGTGTGAATGTGGCACTCTGTGAACACAACACACTTGTGTCTGTATAACAGAAGTCACACAAGGAGGTGCACACCAAACTACATGTACACAGTCATTGTCTGAGCTGCCAGACTCATTCAAATCAGTCACTGTTAGGCAGAAATGGTGTATCAGTAAGTACATATACATGGCACCACGTTGGTCTGGATGACTTGACACTCGTAAGTTGGTATCAGCAACAACCAAGGACTAACCCAAATGCTACCACACTGTGGGAACATGTATATGTATGAACTCCAAACAAGTTTTGTTCAAACTGTGCCTTATTTTAAAATGTGCCAGCGTGTCCCTGGAAAGTGTAAAGGTGGTGTCTTGTGCACTTCCTTGGGAGACATCTGTCATGCAGGCACATCATTGTCCTTCACAACAAAACAACAAGGTCAAGCATATGAAACATTGAGACATGTTGACAGGTGTAGTGAGTGCCAATGGACATTTTCTCTGAGTAACAACTTGAATAATGTCATTTGTCACATGGCTATCCGTCACCTGATCACACAGTTGGCTACACATATGACCTACTGACTGTCATCTGGAGTGGCACACATGTCCACACCCAGGACAATGCATAAGCTAATGGGCCTGCAATTGTTTAGCAAAAAAGCCTAGCTGTACTGTGGGTTCCCCCTCATGGCAAGCCAGAAAGTACCCACAGATGTCAGCACACAAAGTCACAACTGTGTAGCATCTGAACCACACACAGGTGCCAAAAATGTACAAGCAGGATACATGATTGTCAAAAACTGACACAGGCTACGAAGCACGAACATTAAGCACTGGCCAACATCACGGGGGCACTGCACGATGACTTTCTGTACTGCGAATCATCACACACAAGTCAGAACTGGCAATGAAACATAAGGATTGAACATGTATGCCCCTCCCGCACACACCCACCCATACCTGAGTCAATGTGACTGATACCGATCAAGAAGTGACACCTCTTATTCAGGGTTACAATAACTGTGCTTGAAAACTACCTTCATTAACACGACATCACCTTGTAGGGCTGCCAAAACATATTGGTCACAAACAAACATCAAAAGATTGTTGTGAATAGCCACACAGGCACTGCCCAGTGTGAGTATGCACAAGCAAACTGATGTATCCCTGTCCAGTGGACAAATGTATCACACATGTGAAAAATACTACCTAGGCCAGGGAACAATGCCACAGAGGCAGAGCCATGCTGAACCCACAGTGAATGTGCACAGTGTTGTATGACACACATGAGTAGGAGGGCAGGCTGTGTCAGGGGACTGGAGTGGGCACACTGCTCCATGGTCCTGGAATGAGCTGACTGTTACAGGAGCAACAGTCCCGGCACTATGCATATGTCCCACTCATGCACATCATGTCTGAGACCACAACATTGGTAATGCATGCTGCAAGTCTGTTCATTTGAACCCTCACACTCCTATGTTGATACTCAGCATCAGTGCCAACAATTATGCACCCCCAAATTACTGAACAGGACAGGGCACAGGCAGACCACCCCCACACATGATACTGAAAGCAGTGTGCACCTTGATAAACTGGCAGCCTAGATGACCATGTGCAATAGTGATAACACACAGACCAGGTAACACATATCAAGGAGGGGAAGGGAGGAAGAACAGCACAGGTTGACTTGGGGGAACAGGATATGCACTGCACATATATAGCCTGGCAGTGTATCCAGGCGACTGAGCAGCTACAAAAGCTGGCGACACAAAACAAACACACATGTACCTACCCCCTTCCTGCTGCTGTAACTCCTGTATCCGCCTATCCAGGTCAGGGAAGACCACCGTCAGCACACGCTTCATCTGGTGGGTCAGGCGCCGGCGCCCGCCATGCTTGCGAGGAGCCTCCTCCTTCAGCATGACCCGGGCGATCCTCTGGGTCCAGCACCGGATGTCCTGCCATCTCTTCCTCACTTGTGGCAGGCGCCGACTGCGACCCCCCACCGATTGCACGGCCTTGACGGCATCCTTACAGATCTTCCCCTTGTGGTAGGCGGTTACCTGTGTGGATGACAAAGTGGGACAACATCACTACACCTGCACCATGTCACAGAGACACACATTTGAACATCTTTGATTTGTTGTACAGGGCATAGTATGCTGGCAAGTAATAGCACCTTAGTCATAGGGACTTTTTCCACTGGGGACGCACCAATGCACAACATGGCATAGTAAGTACACAGGTGGCATGAGGGGTGTGAAACAAACAATCCCTGATCATGGCACACACTGTGCATCCCAAGCAACACAAGGCTGATGGACAGCACCGCAAAGCAGTCACATGCCCCAGGCCACTGAGGAAACCTCAGCAGAGTACACAGACACAAACAGGCACACATCAATCACCTGCCATTGGCAACAGCGGATGCAAACCTCACTCTGCACATGTGCCACTTGCCACGGGGGGGGATCACAGGTGTGGGGCTAGCTCAGCAAGTCAGACACACAGCATGGCTTACTTCTCACATCAGATGGATTGAGCAGTTGCCTCCTCCATGCAGCTGTGGTGCAACACTCCA
Organism: Triturus cristatus; assembly: GCF_964204655.1. Classification (NCBI taxonomy): domain Eukaryota; kingdom Metazoa; phylum Chordata; class Amphibia; order Caudata; family Salamandridae; genus Triturus; species Triturus cristatus. Next base: position 862,373,952 of record NC_140581.1, read on the forward strand.
CATAGACACTCACCCACATGACAAGAAACATTCACACACATCAATGTCCAGGGGGCGTACACATCATTTGGACACTCTCACCACTCTCACCACAGATCCACTCAACTTTCACACACATCTGTGGGTGCAGTCACCTGTCACACCGAGGTGACCACTGAATCACCGCAGGACAATAGAACAAGAATGCCCAAGAGGATTAGGCTGGTTGAATGTGCCATGCACTATGCAGTGAATGTCACAGTAAGCACAATGCAAGTGAGGAGTGCACACATGAACTACATCAAGCCCTGCATGAGAGACATAAGCCATCCACCCCCCCTGGGACCCACTCCAACCAACATTGCATGTCTGTCACACCTGGACACAATGCCAGAAGTGACAGACACAAAAAAGGTGCACAGGCAAAGGTAGTGGAGTCAGCACTCACCTGCTCCCCTGGTCGACCATACAGCATGGGGTGCCGTGGGAGGATCACATCCAGCAGGGCCTCGTTCTCCTCCTGGGTGAAAGGCTGGGCCCTCTCCACAGTCCTTGACATGGTGCCAGAGAGAGACAATACAGCAGCAGTGGAAAGGACTGACATGTTGTGCAGGCAAGTGCCCTCCCATGGTTTCTGCCTGACTTATATCTGCCTTGCTGGCCTATTTCATTTACAGGAGTACAGAGTGATTGGTCAGACTCATTTGCATCCTACGTTTCCTCCAATCCCTTTAAACATACACCAGTGACAGCCTTAGCATCTTTCGAATTTGCAGCATCATGTCAAGTCAACAACCACTTTGCAACAATGTATAATGTGGCCAACTGCTTTTTCCAGACCACATGATGTTAAATTTTGAACTTGAAACTCGGTATCCATGACAACCAGCATGCATTTAGGCCCGAATACTTGTCCCTCATGTGTCCCCATTGTAATTCTTAAATCCCCACACAGGTACCGCGCGTTTCACACGTACCCCTAGGGCACCATCACTACAGTGATACGGGCCGTACTCACGCGTGTACGGGCCGTACACGCGTGAGTACGTGCCGTATCACTAGGGCCTACGGTACCCCAATTATAGTGAAAGGCACGTACTCACGCATGTACGGGCCGTACACGCGTGGGTACGTGCCGTATCACTAGGGCCTACGGTACCCCCAACTAGAGTGATAGGCACGTACTCACGCGTGTACAGCCCGTACACACGTGAGTACGTGCCGTATCACTAGGGCCTACGGTACCCCAACTATAGTGATAGGCACGTACTCACGCGTGTACGGGCCGTACTCGCGTGAGTACGTGCCGTATCACTAGGGCCTACGGTACCCCAACTATAGTGATAGGCACGTACTCACGCGTGTACGGGCCGTACACGCGTGAGTACGTGCCGTATCACTAGGGCCTACGGTACCCCAACTATAGTGATAGGCACGTACTCACGCGTGTACGGGCCGTACACGCGTGAGTACGTGCCGTATCACTAGGGCCTACGGTACCCCCAACTATAGTGATAGGCACGTACTCACACGTGTACGGGCCGTACATGCCGTGAGTACGTGCCGTATCACTAGGGCCTACGGTACTCCAACTATAGTGATAGGCACGTACTCACGTGTGTACGGGCCGTACAAGCGTGAGTACGTGCCGTATCACTATGGCCTACGGTACCCCCAACTATAGTGATAGGCACATACTCACGCATGTACGGCCCGTACATGCGTGAGTACGTGCAGTATCACTAGGGCCTACGGTACCCCCAACTATAGTGATAGGCACGTACACACGCGTGTACGGCCCGTACACACGTGAGTACGTGCCGTATCACTAGGGCCTACGTTACCCCAACTATAGTGATAGGCACATACTCACGCGTGTACGGCCCGTACACGCGTGAGTACGTGCTGTATCACTAGGGCCTACGGTACCCCAACTATAGTGATAGGCACGTACTCACGCCTGTACGGCAGGTACTCATGCGTGAGTACGGGCCGTACACACGTCCTCAGAGCGTGTGTACTGCGTTTCACAGCTTACACTGGTGATAGGAGGTGCACACGAAAGAAATGGAGGTGTCAGACTCGTACAAGGCTGAACATCAAGTCATTGTCAGTGCAGTCCTTCATGTGCAGGGCCTAGGTGTGTCAGGCAGTGATGTGGCACATGTCTCCTCAGGTTGTGGCACAATAGATGTGTGATGAGCTGTTTACACATGTCATGTGTGATGGGGCACTACGTGGCACACTTCCCCTTCACACTTTGCACATGTGTGCATGTAGGACACACGTGTCAAGCACTGCATCACTGGTATGGCACAGTCAGCAACACTCGCAACTGTCCCCTGATAACAGGTACACGGATAATTACACCTGACATGTGAGTACCAGCGTGCCACGATGTGACTCTGTCATGTGTGTGTCATGTGTTCCCATGAGCTTTCCGTTGGTGTTCCGTCAACTCCATCTGCTGTTGCAGCATCCAACATGTGTGTGTGTGCATATGTGCATGACACACATATACGCACACCATGCCACATGTGGACTCACACGTTACATGTGTCATGATGGTTCGGAAGATGACTTCCTGACATGAGGCAATATCTGCGTTCTCGCAATATCTGTGTCATCAGTTAATGACATGTACCCCTTCATGGAAATGTGTGTTATCTGTCCTTTTTCAGATGACATGTGACCTGTGCGTCTAGACTCCCGCCAGCTGTCTGTATGAGATGACATCCTTCAAATGCTGATATGTGGATGTCTGTCACTCATGTAATGTGTCTGGCTTGTCACTTACACTGGCCCACAGCTATTTTAATGGCATGTCACGTCAACATTGCCATGCAACTATTGTGGCTGGCTCTTCGTAGGAGTATCACCTGGCTGGCCTACGTGTCCTGGATGTATTGCACAGCCCAGACTCTGTATTAAGCAGATGTGTATTAGCTGTTGAACATGTGCTCACCTCAGTGACATTGGTGTGGTAATGTACTCACTCTTCGTTATTCTTTCCAAATCTCTGAAGGGCCCAGACGAATGCCAGACCTGGATGCCATGCGTGAACATGACTGCATACGCAGATACCGCTTCTCGCAAGAGTTGATAGAGGACTTGACCCGCCGGCTTGCACCACATCTCTAACCACAACACAGGTATCCTACAGCTCTGACCCCCAAGATGAAGGTGATGGCAGCCCTACATTTTTTTGCCACTGGCACGTTTCAATTGACCATAGCTGATGTTGGTGGCATGTCGCAGACAATGTTCAGCCGTGTCCTGCATGATGTTTTAGAAGCCATGTTGGTGCACCTGGATGAATTCATCCATTTTCCCACTCGTGAGCAGTTGACAGGTGTCAAGGGGGAGTTCTATGCCCTGGGAGGGATGCCTCATGTAATTGGGGCCATTGATGGGACACATGTGGCTTTGGTACCACCACAGGCACAGGAGGTAGCCTTTCGGAACCGCAAACATTATCACTCTATCAATGCCCTTGTGGTGTGTCTTGCTAACATGCTGATTTCCCATGTCTGTGCCCGTTTTCCAGGGTCCGTACACGATGCCTACATCATGAGGCGTAGCATGGTGCCAGAAATGATGCTGCAGCTGCACGCGGAACGAGCATGTCTTGTTGGTGGGTATACTCTGTTAGTCCTGTGTTTCGCGCTATCTTTGTATCTTACGCCATCTCCTGACCCACTTCTTCACATGATGTTTCCATGTAGGGGACTCTGGCTATCCCAACATGCCATGGCTGATGACGCCTCTCCACAACCCCAGAACAGCCGCAGAACACCGGTACAACGACACCCATGGGCAGACGAGGCGCGTGATTGAGAGGACGTTTGGACTCCTGAAGAGCAGATTCCGGTGCCTCCACAAGACTGGCGGCGCCCTCCCATATGCCCCGGTGAAGGTCTGCAAAATCTTCATTGTGTGCTGCATGCTGCACAACATGGCAGTGGAGAAGGCCGTGCCACTCATCCTTGATCCGGATGAGCAGGATCATCCACCCGTGGAGGATGAAGGGCTTGGGCACGGGGCAAGCGAGGATGAGGATGAGGATGAGGACATCCGGAGTCAGCTTATCCGCAACTTCTTCTCATAATGGTGAGTCCCTGTGTCTGAGTGTGCACGCTTTGAGCCTTGTGTGGCATGTGTTGCAATGTGTGTGTCCAGCTGACTGTGTGCTAAGTGACTTGTAGGTGTGTTCTGATGTGTCATTCAAGTGATGATGTAATTCCACACATTTTAGCTGGGACACTAAATTTTTTAAGAGCATGGTGACAAAATCATTCCTGTAGAGTACATGTACATGTCTGCGGATTACTAGCTCTTCGCTGACTTGTTGTGTGTCTGTCCTCCCCAGGTTCTTGTGGCTGTCGTCTGCTCATGTCATCATTGCCCTCCTGCTATTCCTCATGAGTATTGCAACGTGTGCTGGATCAGAGTTACATGCACAGACATGGTGAAAAGTCATTTTGGGTAAGGAGTGCAGCAAGGCATTTTGTGGGTGGTACGTGTTTGTGATATGTGGGGAGTGCTCCAGTGCATGTTGTGTTACCATGCATACATGTCGACTCACCATGGGGCACATGACGTGTTGCATGGCTCCCATGAATTGATAGTCACCCTTCCTGACAGTCATCTGTTTTGGTTTGTGGATTCTGATGAAGGCATCAATGTGTGTATAACGTCCCTCAGGAACATACGAGATGCTAATGGTGGACATAGTGTGGGACATCTCCATATGAGGCTCAATGGGGAATTGCAGACTCTCCGTGTGCAGCAAGGGGTGTTAGGCTCAACCCCTTTGTTGGACAGGCCTCACAGACGGCTTGCTCCCTCCCCGCACGACAGGGCCCGAACTCCGGCCCACCTGGCATACCCCCGCGACAAGCACCCGTACTCCGTCTCCCGACGGACCCTCTGCCCTCGGACCCCTACTCATCACGGGGTCCAGCCCCACCGGCTTCCCCGGCCGGGTCAAGCCGCCCTCTTGGGCCCTGCACCACGCGGCCGCATGGCCTCACCTCGACCCTAACCCCGGGCCTGGCCGGCCCCGACATCCCGGCACCACCATCCACCCAGGAGGTGAGCGGACCACTTGGCAGGTCAATGGGAGAACGAAGTGTCAAGGGCTCTCCCCCGCCAGGTGCCGATCGCCCCCAGCTCCCCCAGGCACTGGCTCCACCCCCTGCTGGGTGTCTGGACACCTTCATCCCGGACCCTCCGACCTTCAAGTGCGAGGGTCCGGACATCAAAGGGCACCAGCCCTATAACTGAGGCAGCTCCGGAGCAGGAAGGCAGTTGTATCCTGGAGTCGAGAGACACCGAGTGAACTCAACCTTGACGGTCTACTGGCGCTGCCGTAGCCGCTCTTGTGAACCATCGTCCTGCCTGCTGGCGCTGCCGCGGCCTTCTGCAACATTCATCTTCCTGGGACCTGCTGGCGCTGCCGCGGCCCGTTGTAACGACCATCCTCACCGGGACCTGCTGGCGCTGCCGCGGCCTTCTGCAACCTTCATCTTCCTGGGACCTGCTGGCGCTGCCGCGGCCCGTTGTAACGACCATCCGCACCGGGACCTGCTGGCGCTGCCGCGGACCGTACATCTTCCGGGGACCTGCTGGCGCTGCCGCGGCCCGTTGTATCGACCACCCGCACCGGGACCTGCTGGCGCTGCCGCGGTCCGTACCACCTAACCACCAAGCTCGAGGATTGTGAGCTCATCATCATCTCATCCGAACTACCTGATTGGTAAATAGACTGTCCCGCTACCCCCTTCCCTACCTTGCGAGACTCTAATCGAGGGGACCCCTGAGTCCAGACCTCCTTGTACCATTCAACCGTACCTTAAATAAGTGCTTATAAAGAACACTGAACCTTATCCGTGTGTGATATCTGTCTGTGGGGGGGAAGTTACTTGTCTGTACGATCACTGGAGACGGCTCTCCCCGGAGACCTCTCCCCCTGACCCCGGCCGGCCCTCCCGGTCCGTCTACCTTTTCTAACATTGGTGGCCAGCGGCGCGATCCGAATCAACGCGTAATCGTACAGAGAGTAGCTCACCCCACGACATAAGCACGATGTCGACCAAAGATAGCAGCTCCACCGAGAAATTCCAAATGGAGAAATTAGAAGAATACAACCACCGCGAACTGAGACAATTTTGCATAGAACTTGGCATTGCTACCACCGGCCTGAGTACCAAGGATGATCTAAAGCGCGCTCTTGAGTCATGGACAGAAACTGGGGTCACAGGACCCTCCGACCAAAGCAGCGTCACACCAGACCAAAACAGCATCACACCAGAGGAGAACGCCACGGCTCCCGAGGAGCGGGGAACGGGCCTCTCGCAAGAGGAGATCCGAGAAAGAGACAGAGTCAGATTACACGAGTTGGAGATGGCACGACTCAAGATGGATGGGGAACTCAAGTTAGCTGAACAGAAACTCAACCTCGAGCATATGCGGCTTCGAGAGGAACGAGAAGAAAAGCAGAGACAGAGAGAGCTGGAAGAGAAAAAAATAACGCTCGAGCACGAGCGCCGACTAGCGGAAATAGAACTGCGCAAACAGAATAAGGAACTGGGAGTGCCTGAGCGACCACACACCCCGGGGCCAAGTGAGAAAAAAGTTCACATCCCCAAGGATGTTGTCCGCGAATATGTCCGAGAAGACGACATACAACAGTGGTTTAAAGCCTATGAGATCGCCATGACCTCCCACCGGATCGACCGGAGTGATTGGGGAGCAGGACTTTGGGGGAGATTTATCAACGAGGGTCGCGATGCCCTGCTGCAGCTCCCCGATCACCAAATGTCGTCCTACGACCACATGAAGGCTGCCCTCCTCACCCGCTACGGCCTCACGCCCGAGATGTACCGCCAGAGGTTCAGAGATTGCACCCGGATCCCAGGTACAACTTGGGTGGAATACGTGAACTATTTCAGCCGGGCCTTCGAGGGTTGGATCAAGGGAAGTCAGGTCACCACCTACGAACAACTCTTCAACCTTATGGTATGGGAGCACCTGTCAAACAACTGTTTCGTCGAGCTCAGGCAGCACCTACTCGACAGTAAGCTGACTGACCCCCGGCAGCTCGCCGCCGAAGCTGACCGGTGGGAAAGCACCTGAGTGGGCCGGAGAGGGCCACACGACCAGAACAGAAGCAACCAAGGCCAGCACCGTCCTCGGGGAGGAGGAGGGGGCCCGGGGCGAGGGAGAGACGCCTTACCAGCAACACCCGTGGCCAGCACCCCGCCTCCGGCCGGCCGGGGCAACCCCCCGTTGCGGCCTGGGTACCGAGCCAACGTCACGTGCCACCGGTGCCAGCGGCTAGGCCACTACGCCAACGACCCGAACTGCCCGCTAAACCAAACACCCAAGCCCCGCCAGGTAGCTGCCGCTGCCCTAGGGGAAGAGCAATCATCGGAGGGACCCGAAGAGTACGAGCCGGCCCAGCAAGGGTGGGAACCGGCCGCCATGGTCCTGGCATGCTTAGGGGGAAGAGACATGGTTCCGCGGGCTCCCCTACCCGCCAACACCAGAAAATACGGTCAGTGGGTGACCATTAATGGACAGAGAGCCGAGGCCTTGCGTGACACCGGCGCCAGCGTGACGGCCGTCCGCTGTCATCTGGTGAAGCCCGAGCAGATCCTGCCGAACATTCTCTGCCCCGTCCGCTCGGCAGATAACTCTGAGAGTATGTGTAAGATGGCCTGCGTCCCGTTTGAATGGGGAGGGGTCTCCGGCCTACTGAAGGTGACGGTCCGGGACGATGCCCCCGTGGACTGCCTCCTGGGGAATGACCTCGAGAGTTCCCCGTGGGCCACCGTCGAGAAAAGAGAGCACCTGGGGATGCTGGGCCTCCCGGACTGGGCCTGCATAACCACCCGATCCATGGCCGCCCGTGCCGCCCCCCGATCCGAAGAAACCGAATGGCCAGCACCTCCGCCCCCGGTTGCCCCCGTAGAGGACAACGGCGAGTCCGACCTCCCGGACCCGACTACCGAAGAAGACGCGCAACACCAGGACCTTCCGGATCTGGCTCAGTGGCGTCAAGAAGGGGGGCCCACCCAAGAACAGTTCCGCCAGGAACAAAAGACCTGTCCCTCCCTCGAGGGACTCCGCCAACAAGCCAGTACCCAAAACGCCGGGGACACCACCGGAACCCACTGGGTCTACTGGGATAACGACCTGCTCTACAGCGAGCAAAGAATCGCCGAGCTGGGGGCCGGTCGAGTTCTGGTGGTACCGCTCCGCTTCCGAGACTTTCTGCTCAACCTGGCCCACGATGTCCCCCTGGCTGGACACCTGGGCCAGGACAAAATGTACGGTCGCCTGGTGACCCACTTTTTCTGGCCGAAAATGAGGAATGACGTCCTGAACCACTGCCGATCTTGCCCCACATGCCAAGCCAGCGGGAAGAGTGGTCGGAAGCTGAAGGCCCCTCTGCAACCCTTCCCTGTGGTCACCACCCCGTTCGAGAGGGTGGGGATAGACATTGTGGGGCCTTTGGACCCCTGCACGGCACGAGGACACAGGTTCATCTTGGTACTAGTGGACCATGCCACCCGCTACCCCGAGGCGGTGCCCCTACGGACAGTGACAGCTCCGGTGGTTGGCCGGGCCCTGATGGGGATCTTCTCCCGGGTAGGCTTCCCCCGAGAAGTCGTCAGCGACCGAGGTACGAATTTCATATCTAAATACATGAAGTCCCTCTGGCAACAATGCGGGGTCACCTACAGATTCACGACCCCCTATCACCCCCAAGGGAACGGACTAGTGGAGCGTTTTAACCGCACTCTCAAGGGGATGATTGGGGGATTGGAAGAGCCTCTCCGTCGCCAGTGGGATGTACTGCTCCCGTGCCTCCTCTTCGCCTACCGGGAAGTTCCCCAGAAGTCCCGCGGTTTTAGCCCCTTCGAACTCCTGTACGGGCACCCTGTGCGAGGGCCCCTCAGCCTAGTCAAGGAAGGTTGGGAGATGGCCCCCTTAACGACCCCTCCAGACGTCTTCAAATACATCCTGGCCTTACGAAACCAGACCCGGCGCTTCAGGGAGATGGCCAAGGCGAACCTCGAGGCCAGCCAGGAGGACATGAAGAGGTGGTATGATCACAATGCCTCCTCCGTTGAATTCGAGCCTGGGCAGCAAGTATGGGTGATGTCCCCCACCGAACCATGTGCCCTGCAAGATAAGTGGACGGGGCCCTTCAAAGTGGTCGAGCGTAAAAGCCCCGTCACTTACCTCATCGACATGGGGTCCCCCCGGAACCCCCTTCGGGTCCTCCACACCAACCGGCTCAAACCACACTTTGTGCGCTCCGAACTAAGCCTCTTGATGGCTACAGACAGTGGTACAGAAGAAGACTCCGAGCCCCTCCCGGATCTCCTGAAGACTCAGGAGAAGGACGGCTCCGTGGACGGGGTCCGGCTCTCTGACGCCCTCACTTCGGAGCAACGCCAGGACTGCCGGGACCTCCTGCTGCAGTTCGCTGCCCTGTTCTCCCTCACCCCCGGGGTCACCCCTTGGTGTTTGCACGACGTAGACACCGGGGACAGTCCCCCTGTCCGGCACCGGGCCTACCGCGTACCAGATCGGGTACGGGCCTGCATACAGGAGGAAGTGGCCAAGATGCTCACGATCGGGGTCATCGAGCCCTCGGACAGTCCCTGGGCCAGTCCGGTTGTATTAGTTCCCAAGGCCGCTGCCCCCGGCACCGCACCTGAACTAAGATTCTGCGTCGACTACCGGGGCTTGAACGCTGTCACCCGGACCGACGCTCATCCCATCCCCCGAGCAGACGAGCTGATCGACCGGCTGGGGGCCGCCCGCTACCTTAGTATCTTCGACCTAACGGCGGGCTACTGGCAGATCGGCCTCACACCCAGGGCTCAGGAACGGTCAGCCTTCTCCACCCCCGATGGCCACTATCAATTTAAGGTCATGCCCTTTGGCATGAAGAATGCCCCCGCCACGTTCCAACGCCTTGTGAACCAGGTCTTGGCGGGGCTCGAAGAATTCAGCGCTGCCTACCTGGACGATATTGCTGTATACAGCCGCCACTGGTCCGACCACCTCCGTCACCTCCAAGAGGTCCTACAAGCCCTCCAGCGGGCCGGCCTCACCATTAAGGCCGGCAAGTGCCAAATTGGCCAAGGGTCTGTGACCTACCTTGGGCACCAAGTGGGAAGCGGGCTAGTGGCCCCACTACAACTTAAGATTGCGGCCATCCAGTCCTGGCAGCCCCCCGTCACCCAGACCGAGGTCCGAGCCTTCTTGGGGCTCACCGGCTACTACCGGCGGTTCGTGAAGGACTACGGCAGCATCGTGGGGCCCCTCACGGGTCTCACATCCAAGAACCAACCGAAGCGGGTCAACTGGGCTCCTGATTGTCAAGCGGCCTTCGAGGAGCTGAAGGCCGCCCTGTGCACCGCCCCGGTGCTCCAGGCCCCCGATTACAGTCGGGAATTTGTGGTGCAGACCGACGCCTCCGACCACGGCATCGGAGCCGTCCTCTCTCAGTTGAACCCCGAAGGTCATGACCAGCCGGTGGCCTTCATCAGTCGACGTCTCCTGGCCCGAGAACAGCGTTGGAGCACCATCGAGAGGGAGGCATTTGCAGTAGTGTGGGCCCTCAAAAAGCTCCGACCCTATCTCTTCGGTACCCACTTCCGGGTACAAACCGACCATCGACCCCTGCAATGGCTGATGCAGATGCGGGGGGAGAACCCAAAACTCTTGCGCTGGTCCATTTCCCTGCAGGGAATGGACTTCAACGTGGAGCACCGACCAGGCCAAGACCACGCCAACGCGGATGGCCTGTCCCGCTTTTTCCGCCTCGACGAAGAGAGTCCCCAAGGAGATGGGTGACTCTCCCCGCCTTCAGCTGGGGGGGACGCATGTTGGACAGGCCTCACAGACGGCTTGCTCCCTCCCCGCACGACAGGGCCCGAACTCCGGCCCACCTGGCATACCCCCGCGACAAGCACCCGTACTCCGTCTCCCGACGGACCCTCTGCCCTCGGACCCCTACTCATCACGGGGTCCAGCCCCACCGGCTTCCCCGGCCGGGTCAAGCCGCCCTCTTGGGCCCTGCACCACGCGGCCGCATGGCCTCACCTCGACCCTAACCCCGGGCCTGGCCGGCCCCGACATCCCGGCACCACCATCCACCCAGGAGGTGAGCGGACCACTTGGCAGGTCAATGGGAGAACGAAGTGTCAAGGGCTCTCCCCCGCCAGGTGCCGATCGCCCCCAGCTCCCCCAGGCACTGGCTCCACCCCCTGCTGGGTGTCTGGACACCTTCATCCCGGACCCTCCGACCTCCAAGTGCGAGGGTCCGGACATCAAAGGGCACCAGCCCTATAACTGAGGCAGCTCCGGAGCAGGAAGGCAGTTGTATCCTGGAGTCGAGAGACACCGAGTGAACTCAACCTTGACGGTCTACTGGCGCTGCCGTAGCCGCTCTTGTGAACCATCGTCCTGCCTGCTGGCGCTGCCGCGGCCTTCTGCAACATTCATCTTCCTGGGACCTGCTGGCGCTGCCGCGGCCCGTTGTAATGACCATCCTCACCGGGACCTGCTGGCGCTGCCGCGGCCTTCTGCAACCTTCATCTTCCTGGGACCTGCTGGCGCTGCCGCGGCCCGTTGTAACGACCATCCGCACCGGGACCTGCTGGCGCTGCCGCGGACCGTACATCTTCCGGGGACCTGCTGGCGCTGCCGCGGCCCGTTGTATCGACCACCCGCACCGGGACCTGCTGGCGCTGCCGCGGTCCGTACCACCTAACCACCAAGCTCGAGGATTGTGAGCTCATCATCATCTCATCCGAACTACCTGATTGGTAAATAGACTGTCCCGCTACCCCCTTCCCTACCTTGCGAGACTCTAATCGAGGGGACCCCTGAGTCCAGACCTCCTTGTACCATTCAACCGTACCTTAAATAAGTGCTTATAAAGAACACTGAACCTTATCCGTGTGTGATATCTGTCTGTGGGGGGGAAGTTACTTGTCTGTACGATCACTGGAGACGGCTCTCCCCGGAGACCTCTCCCCCTGACCCCGGCCGGCCCTCCCGGTCCGTCTACCTTTTCTAACACCCTTCACTTGTGTGACAGCTCAGTAGGATTTACCACATCTGTGTGTTGAAGGGGGTGTCCAGTGTAGGTCACACATGGTCAGCCAAATGACCTGTGAGTCTGTTCCAATTGATGCATTTCCCTTAGTGTGAGGCTGAGTAATAAAGGTGTCCGTCACACTCCAAGGTGCCTCATCTCTGTCAATGCAGGTCTCTTGCCACTTTGTATGCGGTATATCTGGCATAGTTGTGGAAGATTATGCATAGGAGTCCATGTGTAGTTTACCAACATGCATGCAGTTGCTCATGGATTAGGCTCCCTATTGGGCATGAAGTACATGGTCGTGTATGTTTTTTGGCATGTTGGTCCACACAATGGGCCATCAACACCTGCTGAGGGTGTGTCTCCTGTGCGCAGGTCGGCCTTCAGTTTCCTGATCCGGTGTCATGCTTCTTTGGTGATTGTGCATGCATTGTCTCTGGGTGTGCCATGTGACACTGGACACTCCTTACTTTACACACGCGCCTGTTGCAGTTGTCCTTCTGACATCCTAGTCTTTGTGTGCAAATTCTGGCATTTGGCAAGGAGATGCGGCCTGCTGCTGCGGCCCCTGAAGCAAGGGCCCACAGAGTATCCAGATTTGGCAACACACATGCCTCCAAGATGCTCCTCACTTCCTCCCTCCACCCATTCATTTGACTGTCCTCAGCTTGTCTATGCCACTGTTGCCCCCACGCGGTGCTAAAGGCTGGACCATCAGCACATGCAAGGTGCACATTGCACCACCATCCTGTCCTTGCATAACCCACATCACACTACAGTCTGATGTGGCAGCCACACTCCGAGCTATGTCCATCCGCACATCTAACGCCTGCTGTCAGACATACCCTGGGCACACACACGACACCTTTGCATGCTGAGTGTGCAACTCCAACTGCCTACACTGCGCTGCCCCACCTTCCAGGCCCTGTCACATCAACCAGGTCATGTCCATAATACTCCCCACCGGCTCTGTAGCCCAGCAAGGGCATGGGAGTGGGACTCAAGGCTTCAGCATGTAGTATGGTGTAATCGTCTGGGACATGGAACAGGTATCATCTCTCAGCATGTCAATCTACAGAGTGTCCAGGACCCCCCTCTCCACCATCACATGCGCACAGCACCTCATCATCAGCTCGTATGCCATTGACAGCCAGGTGCTCCTCACCCTCAACAAAGACACAGACATTGGCAGTTCCATCAGTCAAGTATGCACGAGATCCATTGATGAATGGCTGAACATAAGCCCCCTGAGGCTGGACTTGTACAGGACTGAGGTGATCATCTGAGGATTGTCCCCTTCCAGCTGGGTCAAGTGCTTGTGTCCCACCCGCAAGAGCCCTGCACAAGCACCCAGTGGCCACACACACAAGATGGTGTGCCTCATGTTTGGCTCGCTCACATTTGCCATGCTAGTCCACAGCATCTGTACCTCATGCTGCAACGCCCTCTGCATTATGCACATGATCCACAGATAGATCCACTCCAAGAAAAGACAGACCATCCCCCAGGTCCATGACAACATCCGTGTCAAATACTGCCCTGCCCTCTACGGAGCAAGTACATCCAAACTCCCAGGAATCTTGTCCACATCCAGGGTGCATCTGCACACCTCAGCTTCAACACCCTGCGCCCCAGCCACCTCACCGTCCACCATAGATAGCTGCAATGGATCACTGTCTGCTGCAGGATGACCTCCACACTCCCCACCCACACTCAGGAGGCAGTCCACAACCCCAACCCCAAACCAACCTTGTACGTCTGTCATCCTAGATCCCGTTGGGCCATCTCCGTGCATCCAACCTTGCCCTGGCCACCGTTCTTCACATCCACCGTACTCCAGCATACAGGACATTGTTCTCCCACCTGGCCACACATACCTGGGACTCCCTCCCCGGGAACCTCCACATGAGCCATGACCTCTACGCCTTGATGATAATCTCCCAAATAGGTCTGTCCGCACAGTTTAGCAAGCCCCCCCTCAGCAGCCAGAGGCCATCACAGGTGAATGTTGTGCTCCATGCCTACATTGAATGATACCTTGTGACCCATGTGTGTCCTGTACCAGACTCTGATCCCAGGGTATGGATGGCTGGAGTTAGTTCAACACTCAGGCATAGTTTGACATTTCCACACACATATGTTGTTGAATAATGCAAAATGACAGGAACGTCTCATGACCAAAGTAATATATTTATTTGCGGTGGGGTACGTGTTTTGGTAGATGGAATTAGGTGCTCTACCGGGGGAATAGAATCCAAAGTTCACAGGGGGAGATGGTATCCTTGGCATTGGAAGTCATCAGAGTCCAGGGCACAGTGTTGGTCATCATTGGTCAGACTGTGACCAGCAAGTCCATGTGGCAGAGAATGTCATTGGATGAGGTGCTGCTGTTGCGCCAGAGGGCCAGGTGCCAGGCCATGTGACCTAGGAGATGTGGATGGTCCGCTGACTCTCACGGTCTTTTCCGTGGATGACCCACCTTCCTCCGGGGACCCTCAGATGCAGGCCTTGACGATGTCTGGGACGCTCCGTCAGACAAATCCTCCTCCTCCTCCTCCTCCCTCCCTGTGTCTGGTGCTGGTCTACGCCTTTTGGCACAGGGAGGGTTGCCCATGCTTTGGGCGATCTGACAGAGTGATTGGCTCATATCCCTGTGCACCGCCAGGAGCTCAGCCAGTCTTGCCTCCATCCGTCCTTGGTGTTGTTGATGACTGGCATGATGCTCGACCTGCAGGTTCTTAATCTCATCGAGGGTCCCCTGCATCTCTGAGAGTCTCGACACGACCTGGCTGATGCCTCTGGTATCACGCCGGTATGTGTCCAGGATGTTGCGTATGTGTGACATACCGGTGTCCTGAGCTGGCTGGTCAGGTTCGCGCCTCCGCCTGCCTCCACTCCCACCACCCCTGCCCACTTGAGCCTGGCCTGCCCTTGTGGGCACATCGTGTCTACGGGACCTCTGATGGATGGCATTTGCAGGGTTGCCTGCCTCCTCATGGGTGCCCGGAGAACCTTGTCCCTCCTGGTCAGACTGGCTCTGTTGTTCAGTGCGAGCAGGGCTCCTGGGTGTGTCCTGGGATGTGGCAGGAATGGGGGTGGTGGTTGGCACAGATGTACCTGAGGCGGTGCTGCAGGGGCTTGGGCACCAGAGGGTCCAGGTTGGTCGGGGTTATCCACGGAGTGGTGAGAGTCGTCGCTGTTGGTAGGATCATCTTCACGCAGAGCCTGGGACTGTGATTCTTCCCCCCTAGTGTTGGGGGGAGATCGACGACGTTGCCCTGTGTGTGAGAGAGAGACAATGTTAATGGTGTTTCATGCGACATCTATGTTTCATACATATTCAAGTTGACACAGTTCCTCCAGGTAGTTGGATGTGCCTAGCATTCCTCTCAATGTCCACTTGGGGATGGGTATGTTGCGGGGGACAGATTGGGATGTTCTCCTGAGTGTTTGACCTGTAGATTGTTGGCTATGATGCTTAGTTGGCCATGGATTGGTCTTGTTGTGTCAACTGTCCATTGTGGGAGTGTGCAAATCCGTTGCCTGCCCCGGGGGTGTGTGCTTGTGTTAGGGGGGGTGTGACCGGGCGTGCTGTTGTGTGTAGAGTGAGTTGTCATTGGGTCTCCCAGGTGATGTGTCTGTCCCCTCATGGTGCATGCTGGCATGACAGTGAGTGTGAGTTCCTGTGCCAGATACCTGTGCTTGTGGCGTTGGTGTTTGAGTGTACAGTGGTCCCAGGAGGGCCTTGTGCTGCATACAGCAGGGCCAGGTGTCAGCTACCTTGTCAGTACTTTGCCAGTCCCAGTGCATTGTGCATGGGTATGTACCTATGCCATATGGGCTGAGGGCATTGGTGTCTGCGTCTCATTTTCACAATGTGTTGTGTGGGGCCCACCCTCCCCGCCTCCCGGACATCCAGTCTTGTGTTTGTGGTTGTTGTAGCCTTGGACATGGCCTTGCCTTGGTTTGTGAAGGGTGCATGGAGACGTTAGTGGCATGAGCGTGGTTTTTGAGTGTGGTTGTGTGCGGTGAGTGCTTGGGGGAAGTTGCGTGCATTTGGTGTATATGTGGGGTGGACCCCATTGCCCCCATGTTACGTAAGTTGTTTGTGTATTTACTAGGCTCTGCGACTCCTTCGACTCCGTGTACTCCCACCGGCGGTAGCAGGGCCATCACCTTCTCCTCCCAGGGATGGTAGTGTACGGGTCTGCGGGGCGGCCCCCCTCCAGTGATGTTACTCTGGGCATATTCTTCGTTCATTTTCCTCTTGACCTCTCTGCGCAGATCGTACCACCTGGCTTGGCATTCATGCCTGGTCCTTTGGATGGGCGCAACAGCATTCACCTTATCGACAATCCTCTGCCACATGGCAGATTTTTCAGCTATGCTGGTCTGTCTGACCAATGTTCCAAACTGCTGTGGCTCGACTCTGATGACTTCGTTGACAAGGAGGTCCAGCACCGCCGTTGTGAACTTTGGATTCTTGTCTGTGGGCATGGTGTGGGGTGTGGATGTGGGTGTGGATGGTTGTGGGTGTGTGGGTGTGAATGTGATGGTGTGTGTGTGAATGTGAAGAGGGGGAAGTTTGTGAAGGAGGTTGTGTGAAGGTGTGTGAGTGAAGGTGTAGTGAAGGTATCAGTAAAGTAGAGTTGTTTCTCTGTGGGGTCTGGCAGCAGTGGGTCTGTCGCAAAGGCTCATGGGTTGTGTGTGTGGGCCCTTTTTATTGGTCCATTTTTGGGTGTTGCTGTGTTTGAATTTTGGTGGGTGCGTTATAAGAGGGGGTTGTGATTTGGTCCTCTGTTTGCCTGTTTGGATGTGCCAGGTCAGTCATTGAGATGTATTTTGTCATGTAGACGTGTTTTGTGGTGTTGTGCGAGTCGAATTGACCCTCCTTGTGCTGTTTTACAGTGTCCTGGTTCTGTAAGAGTCTTTTTCGCGTAGGTACGGTCCGTACATATGCGATTGTGGGTGAGGGTGCTGGGGTACGGTGTTGGAGTGCGGCGCGTACATGCGGTGGGGGTACGGTGTGTACACGTGCGGGCCTGGGGCACGGCGCGTACATGCCGAGGTACGGCGCGTACATGCGGGGGGTAAGGCACGTACATTGGGGGAGGTATGGCGCGTACAGGTGCGGCCCTGGGGTACGGCGCGTACATGCGGAGGTACGTCGCGTACATGGGGGGGAAGGCGCATACATGGGGGGGTACGGCGCGTACATGGGGGGTACGGCGCATACATGGGCGTACGGTGCGTACATGGGGGTACGGCGCGTACAGTTGCGGGGCTGGGGTACAGTGCGGACAGGGGGTAAGGCGCGTACATGGGGGGTAATGCGCGTACATGCGGGGATACGGCGCGTACATGCGGAGGTATGGCACGTACATGGGGGGGTACGGCGCGTACATGGGGGGCGTACAGCGCGTACAGTTGCGGGGCTGGGGTACAGTGCGGACAGGGTGGTGTACGGTGCTGACATATTTGGGGGTGGGGGGGCTGTACGGCTCGTACACGGGCATAAGTTTACCCGTGTACATGTGTGCTACTGCGTTGGCTCCGTACGGGCCATTTTACGTGCGATTGTGTATTCGTACGGACGGTCGGGATCGTACTTGCGCGCTCGGACTTGTGTTTTACGATTTGCTCGTAAAAATGTCCGGCTCACTCTCGTACACTTTTCCCGACGATATTCGGACGTAAAAACTTTCCGACGCACTCTCGTACACTTTTCCCGACGCTATTCGTAGTTATTTTTCACGTACGAATCGTACTTGGCCGTTTGTACGGTACTTGTACGACTCGTACGTAAAAAAATACGGATATGGGTCGTACGCAAATTATTTTTAACGGATCGGAATCGGCACCATAATGTTGCCTTTTGTATTTTCCTGACATCCACTAATTCCTGCCAGATTTGATTACTCTTAGTAGGAACACCTAGAATAACTAGTGGTTCACTTTCTACATTCTCTACACCGATAGTTTCAATATTTTTCTTTAAATCTAGAGGTAAATATACAACTCTACCTTTTAACCCCTTCGCTGCTAGGCCTTTTCCCCTCCTGTGCTAAGCCTTTTTTGGGCTATTTGGGGTAGTGCGCGCTTAGGCCCCTGTAACGTTTTGACCACATTAGGTATCCATGCCAAATTTGCGTCCTTTTCTTCCAACATCTTGGGGATTCTAAAGGTACCCAGGGTTTGTGGATTCTCCTACAGGGTTCCCAGAAATTAGTCAAAATACTGCAAAATTTTGTTTTTTTTGTGAAAAATTGGAAAAACGGACTGCAAATGAAAGCTTCTGGGTTTTTCTCTGCAAATGGTATCAAAAAAGGGTTTGTGGGGCTGAAATCACCATTTCTCCAGCTTTTAGGGAATGACAGAATTTTGTTAGAAAACCAACATTTTGTACACAGTTTTGGCATTTTTCTGGGACATACCCTATTTTTGCTATTTTTTGTGCTTTCAACCTCCTTCCAGTTAACGGTAGAAATGGGTAAAAAAACAATAATGGATCCTGGAAAGCTATACATTTTTGAAAAGTAGACAAAATTCTGAATTCAGCAAGGGGTCATTTGTGTAGATCCATCAAGGTTTCTTTATAGAAACTTACAGGTAAATATAGGAAAAATTAAAAATTTGTTGAAAAAAGCAGCATTTTGAGTCAACGTTTTCACCTGTAACTTCTACTAATTATGACATCTCTTTGAAAGCAATGTACCGTTACATCCGGTGGACCTTCCTGGTTGTGGGGACATATAGGACTTGTAGGTTCACCAAGAGCCCAACGAACCCAGAGTAGAAAACTGCGCAGCATTTTGTAATGTTTTTTTTTTTTGTTCCGGGTATATAGCAATTATTGTGGGAAAATGTATACATGGAAAAATCGGTATGAAAGACACCTATGTATTTCTGAAATGGGAACAAATTACAGAGTTTAGAAACAGTGCATATTTGTACATTTTCGAAATTGGGAATACTCATATTTGCATGACAATTATTGGTCATTTTTCAAAATGACTTTTTTTTTACACAATGTCTTTCATTTGGAAGGGAGAAATGCATCAAAAATCAATAGGTAATAACAGTTGCTTTACAAATCTGAACTACCCTAAGTCTCCCGATAAAAATGGTACCTCACTTGTGTGGGTAGGCATAGTGCCCACGACAGGAAGTGGCTCAAAACCTAGGGTGAACGCACCACATTTTCACACTGAAAATTTACACTTTATTTGCGAAGAGTCTAGCTGTAGTTTTTGAACCCTAGCCCTGCCGGCACCTAGGGAAACCTAGAAAACCTATACATTTTTGAAAACTAGACACCCAGGGGAATCCAGGATGGGGTGACTTGACTGCCTCCCAACATGGTCTGTTACCCAGAATCCCTTGCAAACGTAAAAAATTGACAAAAAAAACACATTTTCCCCACATTTCTGTGATGGAAAGTTCTGGAATCTGCGTGGATCCACAAATTTCCACCCACCCCGCGTTCCCCAAAGTCCTACGAGAAAAATGGTACCTCACTTGTGCGGGTCGGCCTAGTGCCCGCTACATGAAACGGTGCAAAACGCAACGTGGTTTTGCAGTGAAAAATGACCCTTTTTTGGCAAAGTGACTAGCTGTAGATTTTGAACCCTAGCCCTGCCGGCACCTAGGGAAACCTAGCAAACCTATACATTTTTGAAAACTAGACACCCAGGGGAATCCAGGATGGGGTGACTTGACTGCCTCCCACCATGGTCTGTTACCCAGAACCCCTTGCAAACGTAAAAAATTGACAAAAAAAACACATTTTCCCCACATTTCTGTGATGGAAAGTTCTGGAATCTGCGTGGATCCACAAATTTCCACCCACCCCGCGTTCCTCAAAGTCCTACGAGAAAAATGGTACCTCACTTGTGCGGGTCGGCCTAGTGCCCGCGACAGGAAACGGCGCAAAACGCAACGTGGTTTTGCAGTGAAAAATGACCCTTTTTTGGAAAAAGTGACCAGCTGTAGATTTTGAACCCTAGCCCTGCCGGCACCTAGGGAAACCTTGCAAACCTATACATTTTTGAAAACTAGACACTCAGGGGAATCCAGGATGGGGTGACTTGACTGCCTCCCAACATGGTCTGTTACCCAGAATCCCTTGCAAACGTAAAAAATTGACAAACAAACCACATTTTCCCCACATTTCTGTGATGGAAAGTTCTGGAATCTGCGTGGATCCACAAATTTCCACCCACCCCGCGTTCCCCAAAGTCCTACGAGAAAAATGGTACCTCACTTGTGCAGGTCGGCCTAGTGCCCGCGAAAGGAAACGGCGCAAAATGCAACGTGGTTTTGCAGTGAAAAATGACCCTTTTTTTGGAAAAGTGACTAGCTGTAGATTTTGAACCCTAGCCCTGCCGGCACCTAGGGAAACCTTGCAAACCTATACATTTTTGAAAACTAGACACTCAGGGGAATCCAGGATGGGGTGACTTGACTGCCTCCCACCATGGTCTGTTACCCAGAATCCCTTGCAAACGTAAAAAATTGACAAAAAAAACACATTTTCCCCACATTTCTGTGATGGAAAATTCTGGAATCTGCGTGGATCCACAAATTTCCACCCACCCCGCGTTCCCCAAAGTCCTACAAGAAAAATGGTACCTCACTTGTGCGGGTCGGCCTAGTGCCCGCGACAGGAAACGGCGCAAAACGCAACGTGGTTTTGCAGTGAAAAATGACCCTTTTTTTGGCAAAGTGACTAGCTGTAGATTTTGAACCCTAGCCCTGCCGGCACCTAGGGAAACCTAGCAAACCTATACATTTTTGAAAACTAGACACCCAGGGGAATCCAGGATGGGGTGACTTGACTGCCTCCCACCATGGTCTGTTACCCAGAATCCCTTGCAAACGGAAAAAATTGACAAAAAAAACACATTTTCCCCACATTTCTGTGATGGAAAGTTCTGGAATCTGCGTGGATCCACAAATTTCCACCCACCCCGCGTTCCCCAAAGTCCTACGAGAAAAATGGTACCTCACTTGTGCGGGTCGGCCTAGTGCCCGCGACAGGAAACGGCGCAAAACGCAACGTGGTTTTGCAGTGAAAAATGACCCTTTTTTTGGCAAAGTGACTAGCTGTAGATTTTGAACCCTAGCCCTGCCGGCACCTAGGGAAACCTTGCAAACCTATACATTTTTGAAAACTAGACACTCAGGGGAATCCAGGATGGGGTGACTTGACTGCCTCCCAACATGGTCTGTTACCCAGAATCCCTTGCAAACGTAAAAAATTGACAAAAAAACCACATTTTCCCCACATTTCTGTGATGGAAAGTTCTGGAATCTGCGTGGATCCACAAATTTCCACCCACCCCGCGTTCCCCAAAGTCCTACGAGAAAAATGGTACCTCACTTGTGCAGGTCGGCCTAGTGCCCGCGAAAGGAAACGGCGCAAAATGCAACGTAGTTTTGCAGTAAAAAATGACCCTTTTTTTGGAAAAGTGACTAGCTGTAGATTTTGAACCCTAGCCCTGCCGGCACCTAGGGAAACCTTGCAAACCTATACATTTTTGAAAACTAGACACTCAGGGGAATCCAGGATGGGGTGACTTGACTGCCTCCCACCATGGTCTGTTACCCAGAATCCCTTGCAAACGTAAAAAATTGACAAAAAAAACACATTTTCCCCACATTTCTGTGATGGAAAGTTCTGGAATCTGCGTGGATCCACAAGTTTCCACCCACCCCGCGTTCCCCAAAGTCCTACGAGAAAAATGGTACCTCACTTGTGCGGGTCGGCCTAGTGCCCGCGACAGGAAACGGCGCAAAACGCAACGTGGTTTTGCAGTGAAAAATGACCCTTTTTTTGGCAAAGTGACTAGCTGTAGATTTTGAACCCTAGCCCTGCCGGCACCTAGAGAAACCTAGCAAACCTATACATTTTTGAAAACTAGACACCCAGGGGAATCCAGGATGGGGTGACTTGACTGCCTCCCACCATGGTCTGTTACCCAGAATCCCTTGCAAACGGAAAAAATTGACAAAAAAAACACATTTTCCCCACATTTCTGTGATGGAAAGTTCTGGAATCTGCGTGGATCCACAAATTTCCACCCACCCCGCGTTCCCCAAAGTCCTACGAGAAAAATGGTACCTCACTTGTGCGGGTCGGCCTAGTGCCCGCGACAGGAAACGGCGCAAAACGCAACGTGGTTTTGCAGTGAAAAATGACCCTTTTTTTGGCAAAGTGACTAGCTGTAGATTTTGAACCCTAGCCCTGCCGGCACCTAGGGAAACCTTGCAAACCTATACATTTTTGAACACTAGACACTCAGGGGAATCCAGGATGGGGTGACTTGACTGCCTCCCACCATGGTCTGTTACCCAGAATCCCTTGCAAACGTAAAAAATTGACAAAAAAAACACATTTTCCCCACATTTCTGTGATGGAAAGTTCTGGAATCTGCGTGGATCCACAAATTTCCACCCACCCCGCGTTCCCCAAAGTACTACGAGAAAAATGGTACTTCACTTGTGCGGGTCAGCCTAGTGCCCGCGACAGGAAACGGCGCAAAACACAACGTGGTTTTGCAGTGAAAAATGACCCTTTTTTTGTCAAAGTGACTAGCTGTAGATTTTGAACCCTAGCCCTGCCGGCACCTAGGGAAACCTAGCAAACCTATACATTTTTGAAAACTAGACACCCAGGGGAATCCAGGATGGGGTGACTTGACTGCCTCCCACCATGGGCTGTTACCCAGAATCCCTTGCAAACAGAAAAAATTGACAAAAAAAACACATTTTCCCCACATTTCTGTGATGGAAAGTTCTGGAATCTGCGTGGATCCACAAATTTCCACCCACCCCGCGTTCCCCAAAGTCCTACGAGAAAAATGGTACCTCACTTGTGCGGGTCGGCCTAGTGCCCGTGACAGGAATCGGCGCAAAACGCAACGTGGTTTTGCAGTGAAAAATGACCCTTTTTTTGGCAAAGTGACTAGCTGTAGATTTTGAACCCTAGCCCTGCCGGCACCTAGGGAAACCTAGCAAACCTATACATTTTTGAAAACTAGACACCCAGGGGAATCCAGGATGGGGTGACTTGACTGCCTCCCACCATGGTCTGTTACCCAGAATCCCTTGCAAACAGAAAAAATTGACAAAACAAACACATTTTCCCCACATTCCTGTGATGGAAAGTTCTGGAATCTGCGTGGATCCACAAATTACCACCCACCCCGCATTCCCCAAAGTCCTACGAGAAAAATGGTACCTCACTTGTGCGGGTCGGCCTAGTGCCCGCGACAGGAAACGGTGCAAAACGCAACGTGGTTTTGCAGTGAAAAATGACCCTTTTTTTGGCAAAGTGACTAGCTGTAGATTTTGAACCCTAGCCCTGCCGGCACCTAGGGAAACCTAGCAAACCTATACATTTTTGAAAACTAGACACCCAGGGGAATCCAGGATGGGGTGACTTGACTGACTCCCACCATGGTCTGTTACCCAGAATCCCTTGCAAACGGAAAAAATTGACAAAAAAATACACATTTTCCCCACATTTCTGTGATGGAAAGTTCTGGAATCTGCGTGAATCCACAAATTTCCACCCACCCCGCGTTCCCCAAAGTCCTAGGAGAAAAATGGTACCTCACTTGTGCGGGTCGGCCTAGTGCCCGCGACAGGAAACGGCGCAAAACGCGACGTGGTTTTGCAGTGAAAAATGACCCTTTTTTTGGCAAAGTGACTAGCTGTAGATTTTGAACCCTAGCCCTGCCGGCACCTAGGGAAACCTTGCAAACCTATACATTTTTGAACACTAGACACTCAGGGGAATCCAGGATGGGGTGACTTGACTGCCTCCCACCATGGTCTGTTACCCAGAATCCCTTGCAAACGTAAAAAATTGACAAAAAAAACACATTTTCCCCACATTTCTGTGATGGAAAGTTCTGGAATCTGCGTGGATCCACAAATTTCCACCCACCCCGCGTTCCCCAAAGTCCTACCAGAAAAATGGTACCTCACTTGTGCGGGTCGGCCTAGTGCCCGCAACAGGAAACGGCGCAAAACGCAACGTGGTTTTGCAGTGAAAAATGACCCTTTTTTTGGCAAAGTAACTAGCTGTAGATTTTGAACCCTAGCCCTGCCGGCACCTAGGGAAACCTAGCAAACCTATACATTTTTGAAAACTAGACACCCGGCGGCTTCCAGGGAGGTATGGCTTGCGTGGATCCCCCAACGTTTCCTTTCCCAGAATCCCCTGCAAACCTCAATTTGTGCTAAAAAAATCACTTTTTTCACACATTTTGGGGTGGGAAAGTAGTGGCATCAGCGGGCTCACACAAATTTACCACCACCCAGCGTTCCCCCAGGTCTCCCGGTAAAAATGGTGCCTCACTTGTGTGGGAGGCCCAAGTACCCGCGGCAGGCAAGGACAACAAACGTAGTGAGGCGACATCAAAATGGCCTATCGCCAAACCACCTGGTTTTGCAAGGGGGGTCACTTTGGTTTTTGGCCCGGTGCGCGGCGGCCATCTAGGGAAACCTACCAAACCCATGCATTTCTGAAAACTAGACACCCGGCGGCTTCCAGGGAGGTATGGCTTGCGTGGATCCCCCAAGGTTTCCTTACCCAGAATCCCCTGCAAACCTCAATTTTTGCTCAAAAAATCACTTTTTTCACACATTTTGGGGTGGGAAAGTAGTGGAATCACCGGGCTGACACAAATTTACCACCACCCAGCGTTCCCCCAGGTCTCCCGGTAAAAATGGTGCCTCACTTGTGTGGGAGGCCCAAGTACCCGCGGCAGGCAAGGGCCCAAAACGTAGTGAGGCGACATCAAAATGGCCTATCGCCAAACCACCTGGTTTTGCAAGGGGGGTCACTTTGGTTTTTGGCCCGGTGCGCGGCGGCCATCTAGGGAAACCTACCAAACCCACGCATTTCTGAAAACTAGACACCCGGCGGCTTCCAGGGAGGTATGGCTTGCATGGATCCCCCAACGTTTCCTTACCCAGAATCCCCTGCAAACCTCAATTTTTGCTCAAAAAATCACTTTTTTCACACATTTTGGGGTGGGAAAGTAGTGGCATCACCGGGCTCACACAAATTTACCTCCACCCACCGTTCCCCCAGGTCTCCCGGTAAAAATGGTGCCTCACTTGTGTGGGAGGCCCAAGTACCCGCGGCAGGCAAGGGCCCAAAACGTAGTGAGGCGACATCAAAATGGCCTATCGCCAAACCACCTGGTTTTGCAAGGGGGGTCACTTTGGTTTTTGGCCCGGTGCGCGGCGGCCATCTAGGGAAACCTACCAAACCCATGCATTTCTGAAAACTAGACACCCGGCGGCTTCCAGGGAGGTATGGCTTGCGTGGATCCCCCAACGTTTCCTTACCCAGAATCCCCTGCAAACCTCAATTTTTGCTCAAAAAATCCCTTTTTTCACACATTTTGGGGTGGGAAAGTAGTGGCATCACCGGGCTCACACAAATTTACCACCACCCAGCGTTCCCCCAGGTCTCCCGGTAAAAATGGTGCCTCACTTGTGTGGGAGGCCCATGTACCCGCGGCAGGCAAGGGCCCAAAACGTAGTGAGGCGACATCAAAATGG
Source organism: Triturus cristatus (assembly GCF_964204655.1). Classification (NCBI taxonomy): domain Eukaryota; kingdom Metazoa; phylum Chordata; class Amphibia; order Caudata; family Salamandridae; genus Triturus; species Triturus cristatus. Next base: position 862,399,642 of record NC_140581.1, read on the forward strand.
CCTATCGCCAAACCACCTGGTTTTGCAAGGGGGGTCACTTTGGTTTTTGGCCCGGTGCGCAGCGGTCATCTAGGGAAACCTACCAAACCCATGCATTTCTGAAAACTAGACACCCGGCGGCTTCCAGGGAGGTATGGCTTGCGTGGATCCCCCAACGTTTCCTTACCCAGAATCCCCTGCAAACCTCAATTTTTGCTCAAAAAATCACTTTTTTCACACATTTTGGGGTGGGAAAGTAGTGGCATCACCGGGCTCACACAAATTTACCACCACCCAGCATTCCCCCAGGTCTCCCGGTAAAAATGGTGCCTCACTTGTGTGGGAGGCCCAAGTACCCGCGGCAGGCAAGGACAACAAACGTAGTGAGGCGACATCAAAATGGCCTATCGCCAAACCACCTGGTTTTGCAAGGGGGGTCACTTTGGTTTTTGGCCCGGTGCTCGGTGGCCATCTAGGGAAACCTACCAAACCCACGCATTTCTGAAAACTAGACACCCAGCGGCTTCCAGGGAGGTATGGCTTGCGTGGATCCCCCAACGTTTCCTTACCCAGAATCCCCTGCAAACCTCAATTTTTGCTCAAAAAATCACTTTTTTCACACATTTAGGGGTGGGAAAGTAGTAGCATCACCGGGCTCACACAAATTTACCACCACCCAGCATTCCCCCAGGTCTCCCGGTAAAAATGGTGCCTCACTTGTGTGGGAGGCCCAAGTACCCGCGGCAGGCAAGGGCCCAAAACGTAATGAGGCGACATCAAAATGGCCTATCGCCAAACCACCTCGTTTTGCAAGGGGGGTCACTTTGGTTTTTGGCCCGGTGCGCGGCGGCCATCTAGGGAAACCTACCAAACCCATGCATTTCTGAAAACTAGACACCCGGCGGCTTCCAGGGAGGTATGGCTTGCGTGGATCCCCCAACGTTTCCTTACCCAGAATCCCCTGCAAACCTCAATTTTTGCTCAAAAAATCACTTTTTTCACACATTTTGGGGTGGGAAAGTAGTGGCATCACCGGGCTCACACAAATTTACCACCACCCAGCATTCCCCCAGGTCTCCCGGTAAAAATGGTGTCTCACTTGTGTGGGAGGCCCAAGTACCCGCGGCAGGCAAGGGCCCAAAACGTAGTGAGGCGACATCAAAATGGCCTATCGCCAAACCACCTGGTTTTGCAAGGGGGGTCACTTTGGTTTTTGGCCCGGTGCTCGGCGGCCATCTAGGGAAACCTACCAAACCCACGCATTTCTGAAAACTAGACACCCGGCGACTTCCAGGGAGGTATGGCTTGCGTGGATCCCCCAACGTTTCCTTACCCAGAATCCCCTGCAAACCTCAATTTTTGCTCAAAAAATCACTTTTTTCACACATTTTGGGGTGGGAAAGTAGTGGCATCACCGGGCTCACACAAATTTACCACCACCCAGCGTTCCCCCAGGTCTCCCGGTAAAAATGGTGCCTCACTTGTGTGGGAGGCCCAAGTACCCGCGGCAGGCAAGGGCCCAAAACGTAGTGAGGCGACATCAAAATGGCCTATCGCCAAACCACCTGGTTTTGCAAGGGCGTTCACTTTGGTTTTTGGCCCGGTGCGCGGTGGCCATCTAGGGAAACCTACCAAACCCATGCATTTCTGAAAACTAGACACCCGGCGGCTTCTAGGGAGGTATGGCTTGCGTGGATCCCCCAACGTTTCCTTACCCAGAATCCCCTGCAAACCTCAATTTTTGCTCAAAAAATCACTTTTTTCACACATTTTGGGGTGGGAAAGTAGTGGCATCACCGGGCTCACACAAATTTACCACCACCCAGCGTTCCCCCAGGTCTCCCAGTAAAAATGGTGCCTCACTTGTGTGGGAGGCCCAAGTACCCGCGGCAGGCAAGGGCCCAAAACGTAGTGAGGCGACATCAAAATGGCCTATCGCCAAACCACCTGGTTTTGCAAGGGGGGTCACTTTGGTTTTTGGCCCGGTGCTCGGCGGCCATCTAGGGAAACCTACCAAACCCACGCATTTCTGAAAACTAGACACCCGGCGACTTCCAGGGAGGTATGGCTTGCGTGGATCCCCCAACGTTTCCTTACCCAGAATCCCCTGCAAACCTCAATTTTTGCTCAAAAAATCACTTTTTTCACACATTTTGGGGTGGGAAAGTAGTGGCATCACCGGGCTCACACACATTTACCACCACCCAGCGTTCCCCCAGGTCTCCCGGTAAAAATGGTGCCTCACTTGTGTGGGAGGCCCAAGTACCCGCGGCAGGCAAGGGCCCAAAACGTAGTGAGGCGACATCAAAATGGCCTATCGCCAAACCACCTGGTTTTGCAAGGGCGTTCCCTTTGGTTTTTGGCCCGGTGCGCGGTGGCCATCTAGGGAAACCTACCAAACCCATGCATTTCTGAAAACTAGACACCCGGCGGCTTCTAGGGAGGTATGGCTTGCGTGGATCCCCCAACGTTTCCTTACCCAGAATCCCCTGCAAACCTCAATTTTTGCTCAAAAAATCACTTTTTTCACACATTTTGGGGTGGGAAAGTAGTGGCATCACCGGGCTCACACAAATTTACCACCACCCAGCGTTCCCCCAGGTCTCCCAGTAAAAATGGTGCCTCACTTGTGTGGGAGGCCCAAGTACCCGCGGCAGGCAAGGGCCCAAAACGTAGTGAGGCGACATCAAAATGGCCTATCGCCAAACCACCTGGTTTTGCAAGGGGGGTCACTTTGGTTTTTGGCCTGGTGCGCGGCGGCCATCTAGGGAAACCTACCAAACCCACGCATTTCTGAAAACTAGACACCCGGCGGCTTCCAGGGAGGTATGGCTTGTGTGGATCCCCCAACGTTTCCTTACCCAGAATCCCCTGCAAACCTCAATTTTTGCTCAAAAAATCACTTTTTTCACACATTTTGGGATGGGAAAGTAGTGGCATCACCGGGCTCACACAAATTTACCACCACCCAGCGTTCCCCCAGGTCTCCCGGTAAAAATGGTGCCTCACTTGTGTGGGAGGCCCAAGTACCCGCGGCAGGCAAGGACAACAAACGTAGTGAAGCGACATCAAAATGGCCTATCGCCAAACCACCTGGTTTTGCAAGGGGGGTCACTTCGGTTTTTGGCCCGGTGCTCGGCGGCCATCTAGGGAAACCTACCAAACCCACGCATTTCTGAAAACTAGACACCTGGCGGCTTCCAGGGAGGTATGGCTTGCGTGGATCCCCCAACGTTTCCTTACCCAGAATCCCCTGCAAACCTCAATTTTTGCTCAAAAAATCACTTTTTTCACACATTTAGGGGTGGGAAAGTAGTAGCATCACCGGGCTCACACAAATTTACCACCACCCAGCGTTCCCCCAGGTCTCCCGGTAAAAATGGTGCCTCACTTGTGTGGGAGGCCCAAGTACCCGCGGCAGGCAAGAGCCCAAAACGTAGTGAGGCGACATCAAAATGGCCTATCGCCAAACCACCTGGTTTTGCAAGGGGGGTCACTTTGGTTTTTGGCCCGGTGCGCGGCGGCCATCTAGGGAAACCTACCAAACCCACGCATTTCTGAAAACTAGACACCCGGCGGCTTCCAGGGAGGTATGGCTTGCGTGGATCCCCCAACGTTTCCTTACCCAGAATCCCCTGCAAACCTCAATTTGTGCTCAAAAAATCACTTTTTTCACACATTTTGGGGTGGGAAAGCAGTGGCATCACCGGGCTCACACAAATTTACCACCACCCAGCGTTCCCCCAGGTCTCCCGGTAAAAATGGTGCCTCACTTGTGTGGGAGGCCCAAGTACCCGCGGCAGGCAAGGACAACAAACGTAGTGAGGCGACATCAAAATGGCCTATCGCCAAACCACCTGGTTTTGCAAGGGGGGTCACTTTGGTTTTTGGCCCGGTGCTCGGCGGCCATCTAGGGAAACCTACCAAACCCACGCATTTCTGAAAACTAGACACCCGGCGGCTTCCAGGGAGGTATGGCTTGTGTGGATCCCCCAACGTTTCCTTACCCAAAATCCCCTGCAAACCTCAATTTTTGCTCAAAAAATCACTTTTTTCACACATTTTGGGGTGGGAAAGTAGTGGCATCACCGGGCTCACACAAATTTACCACCACCCAGCGTTCCCCCAGGTCTCCCGGTAAAAATGGTGCCTCACTTGTGTGGGAGGCCCAAGTACCCGCGGCAGGCAAGGGCCCAAAACGTAGTGAGGTGACATCAAAATGGCCTATCGCCAAACCACCTGGTTTTGCAAGGGGGGTCACCTTGGTTTTTGGCCCGCTGCGTGGCGGCCATCTAGGGAACCCTACCAAACCCACGCATTTATGAAAACTAGACACCCGGCGGCTTCTAGGGAGGTATGGCTTGCGTGGATCCCCCAACGTTTCCTTACCCAGAATCCCCTGCAAACCTCAATTTTTGCTCAAAAAATCACTTTTTTCACACATTTTGGGGTGGGAAAGTAGTGGCATCACCGGGCTCACACAAATTTACCACCACCCAGCGTTCCCCCAGGTCTCCCGGTAAAAATGGTGCCTCACTTGTGTGGGAGGCCCAAGTACCCGCGGCAGGCAAGGACAACAAACGTAGTGAGGCGACATCAAAATGGCCTATCGCCAAACCACCTGGTTTTGCAAGGGCGTTCACTTTGGTTTTTGGCCCGGTGCGCGGCGGCCATCTAGGGAAACCTACCAAACCCACGCATTTCTGAAAACTAGACACCCGGCGGCTTCCAGGGAGGTATGACTTGCATGGATCCCCCAATGTTTCCTTACCCAGAATCCCCTGCAAACCTCAATTTTTGCTCAAAAAATCACTTTTTCACACATTTTGGGGTGGGAAAGTAGTGGCATCACCGGGCTCACACAAATTTACCACCACCCAGCGTTCCCCCAGGTCTCCCGGTAAAAATGGTGCCTCACTTGTGTGGGAGGCCCAAGTACCCGCGGCAGGCAAGGGCCCAAAACGTAGTGAGGCGACATCAAAATGGCCTATCGCCAAACCACCTGGTTTTGCAAGGGGGGTCACTTTGGTTTTTGGCCCGGTGCCCGGCGGCCATCTAGGGAAACCTACCAAACCCATGCATTTCTGAAAACTAGACACCCGGCGGCTTCCAGGGAGGTATGGCTTGCATGGATCCCCCAACGTTTCCTTACCCAGAATCCCCTGCAAACCTCAATTTTTGCTCAAAAAATCACTTTTTTCACAAATTTTGGGGTGGGAAAGTAGTGGCATCACCGGGCTCACACAAATTTACCACCACCCAGCGTTCCCCCAGGTCTCCCGGTAAAAATGGTGCCTCACTTGTGTGGGAGGCCCAAGTACCCGCGGCAGGCAAGGACAACAAACGTAGTGAGGCGACATCAAAATGGCCTATCGCCAAACCACCTGGTTTTGCAAGGGGGGTCACTTTGGTTTTTGGCCCGGTGCTCGGCGGCCATCTAGGGAAACCTACCAAACCCATGCATTTCTGAAAACTAGACACCCGGCGTCTTCCAGGGAGGTATGGCTTGCGTGGATCCCCCAACGTTTCCTTACCCAGAATCCCCTGCAAACCTCAATTTTTGCTCAAAAAATCACTTTTTTCACACATTTAGGGGTGGGAAAGTAGTAGCATCACCGGGCTCACACAAATTTACCACCACCCAGCGTTCCCCCAGGTCTCCCGGTAAAAATGGTGCCTCACTTGTGTGGGAGGCCCAAGTACCCGTGGCAGGCAAGGGCCCAAAACGTAGTGAGGCGACATCAAAATGGCCTATCGCCAAACCACCTGGTTTTGCAACGGGGGTCACTTTGGTTTTTGGCCCGGTGCGCGGCGTCCATCTAGGGAAACCTACCAAACCCACGCGTTTCTGAAAACTAGACACCCGGCGGCTTCCAGGGAGGAATGGCTTGCGTGGATCCCCCAACGTTTCCTTACCCAGAATCCCCTGCAAACCTCAATTTTTGCTCAAAAAATCACTTTTTTCACACATTTTGGGGTGGGAAAGTAGTGGCATCACCGGGCTCACACAAATTTACCACCACCCAGCGTTCCCCCAGGTCTCCCGGTAAAAATGGTGCCTCACTTGTGTGGGAGGCCCAAGTACCCGCGGCAGGCAAGGGCCCAAAACGTAGTGAGGCGACATCAAAATGGCCTATCGCCAAACCACCTGGTTTTGCAAGGGGGGTCACTTTGGTTTTTGGCCCGGTGCGTGGCGGCCATCTAGGGAAACCTACCAAACCCATGCATTTCTGAAAACTAGACACCCGGCGGCTTCCAGGGAGGTATGGCTTGCGTGGATCCCCCAACGGTTCCTTACCCAGAATCCCCTGCAAACCTCAATTTTTGCTCAAAAAATCACTTTTTTCACACATTTTGGGGTGGGAAAGCAGTGGCATCACCGGGCTCACACAAATTTACCACCACCCAGCGTTCCCCCAGGTCTCCCAGTAAAAATGGTGCCTCACTTGTGTGGGAGGCCCAAGTACCCGCGGCAGGCAAGGACAACAAACGTAGTGAGGCGACATCAAAATGGCCTATCGCCAAACCACCTGGTTTTGCAAGGGGGGTCACTTTGGTTTTTGGCCCGGTGCTCGGCGGCCATCTAGGGAAACCTACCAAACCCACGCATTTCTGAAAACTAGACACCCGGCGGCTTCCAGGGAAGTATGGCTTGCGTGGATCCCCCAACGTTTCCTTACCCAGAATCCCCTGCAAACCTCAATTTTTGCTCAAAAAATCACTTTTTTCACACATTTTGGGGTGGGAAAGTAGTGGCATCACCGGGCTCACACAAATTTACCACCACCCAGCGTTCCCCCAGGTCTCCCGGTAAAAATGGTGCCTCACTTGTGTGGGAGGCCCAAGTACCCGCGGCAGGCAAGGACAACAAACGTAGTGAGGCGACATCAAAATGGCCTATCGCCAAACCACCTGGTTTTGCAAGGGGGGTCACTTTGGTTTTTGGCCCGGTGCGCGGCGGCCATCTAGGGAAACCTACCAAACCCATGCATTTCTGAAAACTAGACACCCGGCGGCTTCCAGGGAGGTATGGCTTGCGTGGATCCCCCAACGTTTCCTTACCCAGAATCCCCTGCAAACCTCAATTTTTGCTCAAAAAATCACTTTTTTCACACATTTTGGGGTGGGAAAGTAGTGCAATAACCGGGCTCACACAAATTTACCACCACCCAGCGTTCCCCCAGGTCTCCCGGTAAAAATGGTGCCTCACTTGTGTGGGAGGCCCAAGTACCCGCGGCAGGCAAGGGCCCAAAACGTAGTGAGGCGACATCAAAATGGCCTATCGCCAAACCACCTGGTTTTGCAAGGGGGGTCACTTTGGTTTTTGGCCCGGTGCGCGGTGGCCATCTAGGGAAACCTACCAAACCCACACATTTCTGAAAACTAGACACCCGGCGGCTTCCAGGGAGGTATGGCTTGCGTGTATCCCCCAACGTTTCCTTACCCAGAATCCCCTGCAAACCTCAATTTTTGCTCAAAAAATCACTTTTTTCACACATTTTGGGGTGGGAAAGCAGTGGCATCACCGGGCTCACACAAATTTACCACCACCCAGCGTTCCCCCAGGTCTCCCGGTAAAAATGGTGCCTCACTTGTGTGGGAGGCCCAAGTACCCGCGGCAGGCAAGGACAACAAACGTAGTGAGGCGACATCAAAATGGCCTATCGCCAAACCACCTGGTTTTGCAAGGGGGGTCACTTTGGTTTTTGGCCCGGTGCTCGGCGGCCATTAGGCCTGGGCGGTAAATTCCGTTCCGTTCGCGGAATTTGCGGAATTTGGGTAATTTCGCGTTCTGCGGAGAACGCGAAATTGCCCAAAAATCTGCGTTCCGCGACTTCGCGAAATTTTTTGCTTGTTCGCGTTCTCAATATGCGTGTTCGCGAGATATTTCACCCCGAGCACGCAAACAGCGATCGCGAACAGGAAAAAAGTATCGCGAACAAGCAATTCCGCGTGTTCGCGGAATTTCTGCGTGTTCGCGGAGATTTTTTACCGTTTCGCGGAGATTTGCGTAACACGATTACGCAAATTCCGCCCACCTCTAGCGGCCATCTAGGGAAACCTACCAAACCCACGCATTTCTGAAAACTAGACACCCGGCGGCTTCCAGGGAGGTATGGCTTGCGTGGATCCCCCAACGTTTCCTTACCCAGAATCCCCTGCAAACCTCAATTTTTGCTCAAAAAATCACTTTTTTCACACATTTTGGGGTGGGAAAGTAGTGGCATCACCGGGCTCACACAAATTTACCACCACCCAGCATTCCCCCAGGTCTCCCGGTAAAAATGGTGCCTCACTTGTGTGGGAGGCCCAAGTACCCGCGGCAGGCAAGGGCCCAAAACGTAGTGAGGCGACATCAAAATGGCCTATCGCCAAACCACCTGGTTTTGCAAGGGGGGTCACCTTGGTTTTTGGCCCGCTGCGTGGCGGCCATCTAGGGAAACCTACCAAACCCACGCATTTCTGAAAACTAGACACCCGGCGGCTTCCAGGGAGGTATGGCTTGCATGGATCCCCCAACGTTTCCTTACCCAGAATCCCCTGAAAACCTCAATTTTTGCTCAAAAAGTCACTTTTTTCACACATTTTGGGGTGGGAAAGTAGTGGCATCACCGGGCTCACACAAATTTACCACCACCCAGCGTTCCCCCAGGTCTCCCGGTAAAAATGGTGCCTCACTTGTGTGGGAGGCCCAAGTACCCGCGGCAGGCAAGGGCCCAAAACGTAGTGAGGCGACATCAAAATGGCCTGTCGCCAAACCACCTGGTTTTGCAAGGGGGGTCACTTTGGTTTTTGGCCCGGTGCGCGGCGGCCATCTAGGGAAACCTACCAAACCCACACATTTCTGAAAACTATACACCCGGCGGCTTCCAGGGAGGTATGGCTTGCGTGGAACCCCCAACGTTTCCTTACCCAGAATCCCCTGCAAACCTCAATTTTTGCTCAAAAAATCACTTTTTTCACACATTTTGGGGTGGGAAAGTAGTGGCATCACCGGGCTCACACAAATTTACCACCACCCAGCGTTCCCCCAGGTCTCCCGGTAAAAATGGTGCCTCACTTGTGTGGGAGGCCCAAGTACCCGCGGCAGGCAAGGACAACAAACGTAGTGAGGCGACATCAAAATGGCCTATCGCCAAACCACCTGGTTTTGCAAGGGGGGTCACTTTGGTTTTTGGCCCGGTGCTCGGCGGCCATCTAGGGAAACCTACCAAACCCATGCATTTCTGAAAACTAGACACCCGGCGGCTTCCAGGGAGGTATGGCTTGCGTGGATCCCCCAACGTTTCCTTACCCAGAATCCCCTGCAAACCTCAATTTTTGCTCAAAAAATCACTTTTTTCACACATTTTGGGGTGGGAAAGTAGTGGCATCACCGGGCTCACACAAATTTACCACCACCCCGCGTTCCCCCAGGTCTCCCGGTAAAAATGGTGCCTCACTTGTGTGGGAGGCCCAAGTACCCGCGGCAGGCAAGGACAACAAACGTAGTGAGGCGACATCAAAATGGCCCACCCCAAAATGTGTGAAAAAAGTGATTTTTTGAGCAAAAATTGAGGTTTGCAGGGGATTCTGGGTAAGGAAACGTTGGGGGATCCACGCAAGCCATGCCTCCCTGGAAGCCGCCGGGTGTCTAGTTTTCAGAAATGCGTGGGTTTGGTAGGTTTCCCTAGATGGCCGCCGCGCACCGGGCCAAAAACCAAAGTGACCCCCCTTGCAAAACCAGGTGGTTTGGCGATAGGCCATTTTGATGTCGCCTCACTACGTTTTGGGCCCTTGCCTGCCGCGGGTACTTGGGCCTCCCACACAAGTGAGGCACCATTTTTACCGGGAGACCTGGGGGAACGCTGGGTGGTGGTAAATTTGTGTGAGCCCGGTGATGCCACTACTTTCCCACCCCAAAATGTGTGAAAAAAGTGATTTTTTGAGCAAAAATTGAGGTTTGCAGGGGATTCTGGGTAAGGAAACGTTGGGGGATCCACGCAAGCCATACCTCCCTGGAAGCCCCCGGGTGTCTAGTTTTCAGAAATGCGTGGGTTTGGTAGGTTTCCCTAGATGGCCGCCGAGCACCGGGCCAAAAACCAAAGTGACCCCCCTTGCAAAACCAGGTGGTTTGGCGATAGGCCATTTTGATGTCGCCTCACTACGTTTTGGGCCCTTGCCTGCCGCGGGTACTTGGGCCTCCCACACAAGTGAGGCACCATTTTTACCGGGAGACCTGGGGGAACGCTGGGTGGTGGTAAATTTGTGTGAGCCCGGTGATGCTACTACTTTCCCACCCCTAAATGTGTGAAAAAAGTGATTTTTTGATCAAAAATTGAGGTTTGCAGGGGATTCTGGGTAAGGAAACGTTGGGGGATCCACGCAAGCCATACCTTCCTGGAAGCCGCCGGGTGTCTAGTTTTCAGAAATGCATGGGTTTGGTAGGTTTCCCTAGATGGCCGCCGAGCACCGGGCCAAAAACCAAAGTGACCCCCCTTGCAAAACCAGGTGGTTTGGCGATAGGCCATTTTGATGTCGCCTCACTACGTTTGTTGTCCTTGCCTGCCGCGGGTACTTGGGCCTCCCACACAAGTGAGGCACCATTTTTACCGGGAGACCTGGGGGAACGCTGGGTGGTGGTAAATTTGTGTGAGCCCGGTGATGCCACTACTTTCCCACCCCAAAATGTGTGAAAAAAGTGATTTTTTCAGCATAAATTGAGGTTTGCAGGGGATTCTTGGTAAGGAAACGTTGGGGGATCCACACAAGCCATACCTCCCTGGAAGCCGCCGGGTGTCTAGTTTTCAGAAATGTGTGGGTTTGGAAGGTTTCCCTAGATGGCCGCCGAGCACCGGGCAAAAAACCAAAGTAACCCCCCTTGCAAAACCAGATTAACTATTGTTACTACAGCGTGAGAATTTTGGAATAATACTGCAAAGAAAATGTGGCAGACAGTTTGAGGTTTACAGGACAATGGGGATAAAAAATATTTTTCAATTCACTAGAGAGACATCACCATGAACTCCCAAGGGTTTTCGACAATATCTACAGTTGGTGGGTTATTCTTACATGGAAAGTGTACCTTGGCAGAGAAACTAAAGACAAAGATTCCTGCACAACCATCTATTCCTCAAACACACACACATACTGGTTGGATTTGGCACGAGGGTGAGTCACTGTTCAGTGTATTAAATTTTATCAACAAGAGATTTCACAAAAATGAAATGCACTGTCAATAATTAAATTCACAAAAAACCAAACCAATGACTCGCAGCTCGTGAGCTGTAAAGCCACGTCAAGGCACCAACCACTTTACAGGCCATTCACACACCTTTCATACGTGATACAAACAAGACCATTCGCACCACCAGGTACAAAAGCAACACAGTACAAAAATCACCAAAAAGGGACAAGGTACACCCTGCTTCAGAAAGACAAATATTACTGCACAGCCATCTAACCCGCAAGCACACACACATACTGGTTGGATTTGGCACGAGGGTGAGTGATGGTTCAGTAGATAAAATTGTATTAGCAAGTGATTTCACAAAACATGAAATGCACTGGTAATAATTGAAAGGGCGAGAAACTGAACCATTGACTCACAGCTCGTGAGCTGTAAAGCCACGACAAGGCACCAACCTCTTTACAGGCCATTCATACACCTTTCATACGTGTGAGACATACAAAACCATTCACACCGCCAGCCGCGGGCCCATCACATAACAAAACTCACACCAGCACACAGCGCCATTCAAGGGCCCATCACTTTCACATGCCCACAATCCAGACACAGCAACTACACAGGCTGAAGGATTGCGTGGAGTGGCACTCAGCTAGCAGTGTGTGTAGTGACCAGCAGAAAGTCACTACTCACACACAGCCAGCCAAGCACCAGTCGACACACACCGCTAGCCAAACGCCAGTCCACGCACACCGCTAGCCAAGCGCCAGTCCAGGCACACCGCCATCCAATCGCCAGTCCAGGCACACCGGCAGCCAATCGCCAATCCACCTACACCGCCAGCCAAGATCCAGTCCACGGACACCACCAGCCAAGCACCAGTCCGCACACACCACCAGTCCATGCACACCGCCAGCCAAGTACCAGTCCACGCACACCGCCAGCCAAGCACCATTCCACGCACACCGCCAGCCAAGCTCCAGTCCACGCACACCACCAGCCAAGCTCCAGTCCACGGACACCACCAGCCAAGCTCCAGTCCACGGACACCACCAGCCAAACACCAGTCCGCACACACCACCAGTCCACACACACCGCCAGCCAAGTACCAGTCCACGCACACCGCCAGCCAAGCACCATTCCACGCACACCGCCAGCCAAGCACCATTCCACGCACACCGCCAGCCAAGCACCATTCCACGCACACCACCAGCCACGCACCAGTCCACGCACACCGCCAGTCCATGCACACCGCCAGTCCACGCACACCGTCAGCCAAGCACCATTCCACGCACACCACCAACCAAGTGCCAGTCCACACACACCAACAGCCAAGCGCAAGCCTACACACACCGCCATCACATTTAGGATTTTTTTAGAAAAAAATAAAAACACAAACAAATTGCAAATAGATACAAATCTTCTAACAGAAAATCAGCAACTAAATACATTGCACTAACACCAACCTTGAAACAGAATCATATTTTCCAAAGAATACAGACCAGGCAGTTCACTTTACCACTCATGAATGTTCCCAGAAATTTTTACGCGTGTGGTACGCTCTGAAACAAGCAGGGAGACACAGTGCAGGATGAGAGGGACAATCGGGGCAGTACATACGACTCTCCTTCCGCAAACCTCTTCGCCAACAGACTCTACATCTCCTACTGGGAAATTTTTTTGCGGGTGTGGGAGGAATGTGATCTGGAAAGTGGCATTCTTTCAATCTAGCAACATCCTCCACCACTCCAACTCTAGGAACACTTGCCTGTTCCACTACAACAAGGCTGCCTATTACAGACTCCTGAAACTTAGCAAAAGTCATCTTTGACTCAGGGCAAGAATCCTGGAACACAACAAAAGCATTAAACATTGCCAAGTGGAAAAGATGGATAGCCAACTTCTTGTACCAAATGTAAGCCTTACGAAGAGCAGTGTAAGGTTCCAACCTCTGATCTACTCTGTCAACACCACCCATGTGCCTATTATAGTCTAAAATGCACACAGGTTTGCGCACTTCAGCGACCTGACCCCAAACAGTCACAGGTGCAGTGCTTTCATCATGGATGGAAGTCAGCATGTAGACATCTCTCCTGTCTGTAAACTTCACAGCAAGAAGCTCCTGGCAACGCAACGCACTGCACTGTCCCCGCACAAGCTTTTGACAAACAAGTTCTTTCGGAAAACCTTTACGGTTAGAGCGGATTGTGCCACAAGCAAAAGTGTCCACTTTGGCCAATTCCCTGAACAACCGCACACCAGTGTAGAAGTTATCTACATATAAATGGTGGCCTTTGTTAAAAAATCCTCTACCAAGTTCCCAAACAATTTTCTCAGTCACTCCAAAAGTGGACGGACAACCAGGGAGGTTAAACCTAGATTCCTTACCAGTGTACACCCTGAAATTAGAGACATATCCAGTCCTACTGTCACACAGCATATACAGCTTTATTCCATAGCGTGCCCTCTTACTAGGAATGTATTGCCTAAAAACCAAGCGGCCCTTGAACAACACCAGAGACTCATCCACTGCAATTTCTCTACCAGGGGCATAAATCTCAGAAAATCGATCAATAAAGTGATCAAGGACAGGCCTAATCTTAAAAAGACGGTCACAATCAGGGTGATCTCGTGGCAACGCTAAACCATTATCAACAAAGTGCATCATCCGAAGCAGAAGCAAATACCTGTCACGACTCATGACTGCCGGAAAAATAGACGTTGCCATCAAGGGACTGCTAGACCAATATGAAGCCATTGATGGCTTCCTTAGCAAGCCCATCAAAAAAGTTAAACCCAAGAACTTCTTCATCTCTTCAACATTTGTGGGAGTCCACCGGGTAGCTCTAGAGTATGGCTTAAGACTGGCACTGTTGTCCCTCAAAAACTGTTCGGCATACAAATTAGTCTGCTCAACAATCTCTGCCAAAAACACATCGTCCATAAACAACTGAAAAAAATTTACAGGCAAAAAGTTTTCAGTATTCACTCTAGACCCTGGAACACCAGTAAACTCTGGCAATTCCGGCTGCACCATGCCAGGGGCAACCCAGAGGTCATCACTTTCAACGGGAAGCCTTGCAGCCCCAGCCTGCAGCCCAGATGCCTCTTGCCGCACTACACCAACGGGAAGCCTTGCAGCCCCAGCCTGCAGCCCAGATGTCTCTTGCCGCACTACACCAACGGGAAGCCTTGCAGCCGCAGGCTGCAGCCCAGATGCCTCTTGCCGCACTATCGGCACATCAGTATCCTCCTCTAACACAGGCACTTCATCCGCACTAAGAGTATCTTCATCATCCGATGACCCCATACGGAGAGAAAACTCACTGCCAGAATCGTCCCCTGCCTCCTCTCCCTCAGATACAGAGTCAGTCTCTGAACCAATATCAGAGGAAGACTCAAACAGCAAACCAACAACCTGCTGAGCAGTAATCCTGCGGCTAGCCATTATACTTACTAAGATAGAAGACTGCACAAACAAGTCAACAACAACCAACAATGTGCACACCAAGTAAGTAAAGAAATGTGTACCTTTATCACAAAGATCAATGTACTCAAAAACTATACAATCCAATTACAAGAGACAGCTGTACTCACCAGAAACAAACTCTGCAGTGACACAGCAAAAACCAACGATATCAAACTAGAAAGAAGAAAAAAAAACAAATTACTCACAAGACAACAAAATACACATCGAGCACCAATGCAAAAAGTTTTTGACACTCAAAAACCAAACATACTGCTATTATTACACCATTTGCAAAAAAAAAACAGGCAGAGAAATCAAACACATTTACATTGTACAAAAATAAGTCTCTTACCAAACTACACAAACAGCAGAACCACCAGCCACAAAACGGCAACGTGAAAAGAAGAAAAGCCTTCACCTAGAACAAAAAAGTAAACAAAAAAAAAACATTACAATTGGAAATCACAAAAAATATAACAATAAACATTATAACATGCTATGTCACTACCCAAATGGTCAATCGGGTTGTGTGCCAGGTGGGGCAGAAAACAAATTACACCCTGGAAGCGAGGGGTCACTTCTATTTTAATTTGAACTAATTCCCTGGGGTCTAGTGGGCTTTTCTGCCCCCCGTGGGAGCAGAAACGGCGAAAAAATAAAACCGATCTGCCCCCAGAGGGGGCAGAAAAGTCTTCAAAAAATTTAGGGGCCCAAGGAAGTGACCCTTGCCCAAGGGGTCGCTTCCTACAATAATATTTATATCCCTGGTGTCTAGTGGGCTTTTCTGCCCCCCCCCCAGGAGCAGAAATGGCGAAAAAATAACACCGATCTGCCCCCAGAGGGGGCAGAAAAGTCTTCCAAATATTTAGGGGCCCTAGGAAGTGACCCTTGCCCAAGGGGTCGCTTCCTACATAAATACTGATATCCCTGGTGTCTAGTGGGCTTTTCTGCCCCCCCTGGGAGCAGAAACGGCGAAAAAAAAACACCGATCTGCCCCCAGAGGGGGCAGAAAAGTCTACAAATTATAAATGTCACCAGGAAGCGACCCTTACCCAAGGGGTCGCTTCCAAAATAAAAAAAAACACATCCCTGGTGTCTAGTGGGGCATCCCTGCTCCACGATCGCGACGCTGTGCGCGATCGTGGAGCAGGAATGCCCTGTATTGAGACATCAGGGGAGAGGAAATACTCTTTCCTCTCCCCCGATGAATCAGAATAGACTCATACGTATTTAAATCTAGCAGTTCTGGAGGAATAGTTACCAACTCAAGATTATTATGGACAGCTCTTGCAGGCAATTTATTATCGTCTAATTTGTTATTACAATATTTACAATTACGCTGAACAGTACCCAAATCAAAGCAATCCTCTACCAACAAAAAAGTAGCAAATTCCTTCCACTTATCATTATTTTCTCTTTCAATTTCACAGATCAACAGTCCTAGTCTGATTTTTATAGTGAGTTGGTCGACAACAAATACAAGTATAATTTGGCCTCTCACACGAAATTACCTTAAACTTTGTAATTTGTTCTTCAAACTTCTCTGTACTACTATTTTCCACATTTTCTTCACCACCTACTTCTATCAATGTCTCACTTTCTCTACTCTCTTCTTCAGGACCAAAGTAACGAAACTCTATTTCATCATAAACTTTTTTAACATCTGATACTGATCCATGCAAAAGAGCACTGTTTAAGTCATTTAAAATTATTGCTGGACTTTTTGCGTAATCCAATCTTCTGACTAACTTCCGCATTTGAGAATGATGTACTGCTAACATTCTAAAAAGATGAAAAACACTTTGACATACTTTTCTAGAAGGACAAGCCAGAGAATGACCTTGCAAAACAGTATTTTTTCTCACTCTGCAAGGATCTAATCCTTGCAACATCTCAATGTTTTGTTTAACACTTTTTTACCATAGACTCGTAAAACATTCCGTAAAATATCAATGGATTCCTGTCGTATACTGCAAATACTACTACAATCCCAAGTATACACTGGTGCTTTAGTACGTCTCCCTAGAACTTCATCAGCTATCACTTCTTCTACATTTCTGGGAACCATCTTCTCTTATTCAATTGGACAACCATTTCTAACCTCATAAGCACGACTGTCGGTGAGTTTAAAATTGCTTGTGTTCCAGCAAAGTGATTAGATAAGGACATGGTTCTGTCAGGATGATTGCAGGAGTAGATAGAGAGTGACAGTGTGAATGCTGACTTGCATGGCTACTACCTGGATTTTTGCAGGAGTGAATCAGTAGTCTGCAGGGGGTTAAGGGACCGCATACATTGTGCACATTTGACTGTATCACTGCGTATCTTAATGCCTGAGTCATTGTACAAGTGCATGGACAGTGACTGGGTAGGTAGAGTGCTAAAAGTTGACAGCAGGGTGAGTTTAAAAGTGCTTGTGTTTCAGCACAGTGATTAGATAAGAACATGGTTCTGTCAGGATGATTGCAGGAGTGGACAGGGAGTGACAGTGTGATTGCTGAACTACATACCTACTATGTGGATTTTGGCAGGAGTGAATCACTCGTGTGCAGGAGGTTATAGGACCGCATGAGTTGTGCACATTTGACTGTAGCATTGCTTGTCTTAATGACTAACTCATAGTACAAGTGCATGGACAGTGACTGGAAAGTTAGAGTGCTGGTAGTTGACAGCAGGGTGAGTTTAAAATTGCTTGTGTTCCAGCAAAGTGATTAGATGAGGACATGGTTCTGTCAGGATGATTGCAGGAGTAGATAGAGAGTGAAAGTGTGATTGCTGACTTGCATGTCTACTACCTGTATTTTTGCAGGAGTGAACCAGTAGTCTGAAGAGAGTTAGGGGACCGCATAGATTGTGCACATTTGACTGTAGCACTACGTCTCTTAATGCCTGAGGCATTGTACAAGTGCATGGACAGTGACTGGATAGTTAGAGTGATGGTAGTTGACAGCAGGGTGAGTTTAAAATTGCTTGTGTTCCAGCAAAGTGATTAGATAAGGACATGGTTCTGTCAGGATGATTGCAGGAGTAGATAGAGAGTGACAGTGTGAATGCTGACTTGCATGGCTACTACCTGGATTTTGGCAGGAGTGAATCAGTAGTGTGCATGGGACCACATAGGTTGTGCACATTTGACTGTAGCACTGCGTGTCTTAATGACTGACTCATTGTATAAGTACATGGACAGTGACTGGATAGTTAGAGTGATGGTAGTTGACAGCCGTGTGAGTTTATAAGTTCTTGTGTTTCTGCACAGAGATTAGATAAGGACATGGTTCTGTCAGGATGATTGCAGGAGGGGACAGAGAGTGACAGTGTGAATGCTGACTTGCATGTCTACTACCTGGATTTTTTCAGGAGTGAATCAGTAGTCTACAGGGGGTTAGGGGACCGCATAGGTTGTGCACCTTTGACTGTACCACTGTGTCTCTTAATGCCTGAAGCATTGTACAAGTGCATGGGCAGTGATTGGATATTAACTGGGTATTTACAGGAGTGTATCAATAGTATGTAGCTGGTTAGAGGTCTGCATGCATAGTGCACAGAATATCTAAGCTGTAGTAGTGTTACTGTCTACGCCATTCCAAAAGTACATGACTAGTAACTGGAATAATTACAGTGCTGCAAACAGAGTGCATGGTAAATTTATAATTGCTTAGGTATTGCTGCAGTGATAGGATGAATAGATAGGGTGAATGGGTAATTGAAGAATTGCATGGCACTGACATTCCTAGTTTGCATGAGTACTAACTGGGTATTTACAAGAGTGTATCAATAGTATGTAGCTGGTTAGACATGTGCATGCATAGTTCACAGAATAACATACCTGTAGTAGTGTTACTGGCTAGAGCATTCTATAAGTACATGACTAGTAACTGGAATAATTACAGTGCCGCAAACAGAGTGCATAGAGAATTTAAAAGTACTCAGGTATTAGTGCACTGAATTAATAAGTGTATGGTACTCGATGGTTGATTGGAGGAGTGTCTCAGTACTAACAGGGCAATACCTGTTCTGCAAGGACACTCCTTATAGCATTAAAGTACTGCATAAATCTCTACTGATACTTTACCTTTCTACAACTACTTTTAATATTACACCTAGTCAAATACAAAACAGAAACCATTCACATTTCTCTGCTATAAGTCTCACCATATCACTGAAAAACATAAATGTCTCTCTACCACACTATCTACACCACATAAATTTAAAGAACAAACTTCAAATTGAAACCAAACACCAAAAATTATGTTGCATATTTTAACTGTACCTCTTTAGAGACTTATAAAACTAGTCTTATCACTAACACCTTAACTCTACATATACATTTCCAATTTGAAATCAACACCTAAAATTATGCAGTAAACTACTAATGTCATAAACAGCAATCCCTATTGTAAAATACACATAATGCTATACAAAGTGTATATTAAACAACATTTAAATACATTACAAAAAACTGCAATAAATATTTCTTCATTTTGAAATATATGACAAACTTCAAATGTTATGATTTATATTTTATATTTTTAAACAAAGAAACCACGTAGTACACCTCACAAATTGATAACTCACCTTTCAAATTGATTTGTAGATTATGAAATATCAGAATCACACACCACGTTTTCTTATACACATAATGAATATAGTGCACTGCTTTTAGCAAAACCAAAAAATGGCAAAGTTTCCCTTTCATTCTCCTCATATATACATTTAAATATCAAATCACATTGCTTCCCAGGTTAATTCAAATTCTACAACACATTTCTATTGGTTACACATATCAACCTTTGCCAACTGACCTCTAACTGAACCGAAATTGCTTCTGGAATTTTCGCGCCTGGACCGTGCACCATAAGCGATGGAACCGCGGAACCATACGAGACTTCAAAAGTATATTACAAATAATTTTAACTTTTTTTTTTAATAACACACCACTTCTAATCATAGTAGTGACTTGGGAGATCTCACTGCAATAACATTACTTTAATATTTATAACATATACACATTTTAATGCCCCACATAACTTCCAACCCTACCCTATTCTGCTTAATGCCTGTCTCCATAGTAACAGTTCATGGAACACTCAACTGAACTCACAGGTCACAAGTTCAGCACACAATGGTGCAAATTCAAACAGCAAGTGTGCTTGACTTTCCAAAATATCAGCTTATCCTATCTAATGTACCTTTTAAACATTATTTATTAACCAATAAGAAGCATGCTTTTTAAACACAGAAACATACACCCTATTTTTCACTCTATAATGTTCTTAAACAGCCAATCATTTCTCTTTTTTTTTTAAACTGCATCTTATCCACCATTTTAGATACCTCTTATTCTACCAACTGCCTACTTCACCTACAAAGCGGTACAAAAGGGGGTGGTGATGGACGGAGCATCAGAACCAATCAAACACTCACACCCAGTCAACAGATCTGGGTTTGATCCATCACCGTTCTTTAGCCCACTCTGCCACCCCAGTTCAGACATGGCCATATGCAAATCAGTCTGACCCTGTGCCTCATGGGAACAGTCCAGCCCGAACTGCCAAGCCATGCCTTTCCTGGACCGGAAACAAGCTTCCTAGGACCGGTTTCTGGCATTTCAGCCGTCTTCAGCCAGGCTTGCTTGAATCCAGTGGCAAAGTGAGCAAGGGACTCACGTCTGAGCATACCCTGCCAACTTATGGCGAACAAAGCGGTACAAAAGGGGGTGGTGATGGACGGAGCATCAGAACCAATCAAACACTCACACCCAGTCAACAGATCTGGGTTTGATCCATCACCGTTCTTTAGCCCACTCTGCCACCCCAGTTCAGACATGGCCATATGCAAATCAGTCTGACCCTGTGCCTCATGGGAACAGTCCAGCCCGAACTGCCAAGCCATGCCTTCCCTGGACCGGAAACAAGCTTCCTAGGACCGGTTTCTGGCATTTCAGCCGTCTTCAGCCAGGCTTGCTTGAATCCAGTGGCAAAGTGAGCAAGGGACTCACGTCTGAGCATACCCTGCCAACTTATGGCGAACAAAGCGGTACAAAAGGGGGTGGTGATGGACGGAGCATCAGAACCAATCAAACACTCACACCTAGTCAACAGATCTGGGTTTGATCCATCACCGTTCTTTTGTACGTCTGAGCATACCCTGCCAACTTATGGCGAACAAAGCGGTACAAAAGGGGGTGGTGATGGACGGAGCATCAGAACCAATCAAACACTCACACCTAGTCAACAGATCTGGGTTTGATCCATCACCGTTCTTTTGTACCGCTTTGTTCGCCATAAGTTGGCAGGGTATGCTCAGACGTGAGTCCCTTGCTCACTTTGCCACTGGATTCAAGCAAGCCTGGCTGAAGACGGCTGAAATGCCAGAAACCGGTCCTAGGAAGCTTGTTTCCGGTCCAGGGAAGGCATGGCTTGGCAGTTCGGGCTGGACTGTTCCCATGAGGCACAGGGTCAGACTGATTTGCATATGGCCATGTCTGAACTGGGGTGGCAGAGTGGGCTAAAGAACGGTGATGGATCAAACCCAGATCTGTTGACTGGGTGTGAGTGTTTGATTGGTTCTGATGCTCCGTCCATCACCACCCCCTTTTGTACCGCTTTGTTCGCCATAAGTTGGCAGGGTATGCTCAGACGTGAGTCCCTTGCTCACTTTGCCACTGGATTCAAGCAAGCCTGGCTGAAGACGGCTGAAATGCCAGAAACCGGTCCTAGGAAGCTTGTTTCCGGTCCAGGGAAGGCATGGCTTGGCAGTTCGGGCTGGACTGTTCCCATGAGGCACAGGGTCAGACTGATTTGCATATGGCCATGTCTGAACTGGGGTGGCAGAGTGGGCTAAAGAACGGTGATGGATCAAACCCAGATCTGTTGACTGGGTGTGAGTGTTTGATTGGTTCTGATGCTCCGTCCATCACCACCCCCTTTTGTACCGCTTTGTTCGCCATAAGTTGGCAGGGTATGCTCAGACGTGAGTCCCTTGCTCACTTTGCCACTGGATTCAAGCAAACCTGGCTGAAGACGGCTGAAATGCCAGAAACCGGTCCTAGGAAGCTTGTTTCCGGTCCAGGGAAGGCATGGCTTGGCAGTTCGGGCTGGACTGTTCCCATGAGGCACAGGGTCAGACTGATTTGCATATGGCCATGTCTGAACTGGGGTGGCAGAGTGGGCTAAAGAACGGTGATGGATCAAACCCAGATCTGTTGACTGGGTGTGAGTGTTTGATTGGTTCTGATGCTCCGTCCATCACCACCCCCTTTTGTACCGCTTACTTCACCTACAGACATCTTTTCAGTGCATCCAGACGTCCCTTCAAGATGCTTTAGAGTGTGGATTGTGGGACACAGCTATGTTTACTAGTGCAAAAGATATGCAGAACACAGAGCTATTGACAAAGATCTAGCTTTGCAAAATGTGGACATTAAATGGATCGGACAAAGAGGATTAAAGTGGCACCAATTGATGCCTTTGGTTAAAATCTTTTTATATCTCCAAGCCCCTGACCTCATGATTGTGCACTGTGGTGGCAATGACCTAGGCACATTGACTGGGGTAGGTCTGGAAATGCTAATAAAGGACACCTTTGCAGAATTGATGTTACTTTCCCCCCAAACTGCCTTTGTCTACTCTAACATATGCAAAAGACAGAAATGGAACTGGTCCAATCAATTTTGTCCACAGATTGAGAAAAGCTAGAAAAAATGTCAATAAAGCTGTTTCTGCTTATCTCAGAGACCATAGTATGGGCTCCATATACAACAACGATCTGCGTTTTAATATGGATGGCATCTACAAGAGAGATGGTGTACATTTCACAAATGAGGGAAACAGAGTCCTTCTCAACAACTTTAGACTGCATCGGCACTTACATGTAGCTACCAAATTCTCCCAATAGACACAAGGGCTCTTTTTAGAGCCACCCAAGATCCAAACATATAACCTAGGTTTATAATAAACGTGTTGCACACCCAGCACGACTAGGAGTCGCACACCCCTCGCGTTCACACCAGGGGGCCGTGCTGGGAGCCGCGCACCCCTCGCGTTCACACCAGGGAGCCTCACTGGGAACCGCACACCCCTCGCGTTGACACCAGGGGGCCACGCTGGGAGCTGCGCACCCCTCGTGTTTACACCAGGGGGCCACGCTGAGAGCTGTGCACCCCTCGCGTTCACACCAGGGGCCACGCTGGGAGTCGCGCACCCCTCGTGTTCACACCAGGGGGCTGCGCGGAGAGCCACGCACCCCTCGTGTTCACACCAGGGGCCATGCTGGGAGTTGTGCACCCCTCGCGTTCACACCAGGGGGCTGCGCTGGGAGCCGCGCACCCCTCTGGTTCACACTAGGGGGCCACGCTTGGGTCGCGCTTCTACCACTAATTTATATTTGCCCCAAGGACCCCATCCCCCGGGGCCTATACACTTCGATGGGGACCGTGGAGGGAACCCCAATGCCCCCATGGTCCCGCCGGCTCCCCACGTCCTGCGAGAGCCATTGCTTTTCCACATGGGGAGCTGCTGACATGCAGCTCCCCGTGTGGAAAACAATTCTGCTTTGGATTTTAGAGGAGAGATTCCAAAATCCAAACCAGAGTTTGCCACAGTAGGGCGGGAGACGTGCTCCCGCCCTACCATAGCAAACAGCAGTGTCCCGGGGGTGGGCACCCCGGGTCACTGCAGGAGCCAGCCCTGGGGGGTGGTGGTCCCCATTTCAGCCCATTTTCAAGGCTGACTCAGATCCCAATTGCGGCAGGTCCAAGGCAGCAGCCATTACCCCTTTTCGTCTTTCAACAGCAAAACAACAGGGTCCTTTTCGGGGAATTGTGGTGCTGTTGTTGGGTGGTGCGTCCAGCGGCAGGACCAAGCCGTATTATATCCACAAAAACTCCCTCAACCAAGAAGGTAAGCGCACTCGCAAATCGGTAATTAAATGCTGTTTATTTTCACACGGACATGCAGCCTGACGCGTTTCATTCTTTACGAACTTTTTCAAAGGCATAGTCCAGCATTTACCTCCTAGCAAACCAATCATCCATTAGCTGGCTTTTAAATATTGGCCATCATTGGACCTCCCCCGTGGATACAAAGTAAAGCATTCAGGGACTTGTAGTTTGCACGGAAAAATGTCACAATTAAACCCTCCAGTGGGTGGTACCTGGAATATTGCTGTCCATTAAGTTTTACACATTGGTGCCGATTTGCTTCATTTCACCCATTTTCAAGGCTGACTCAGATCCGAACCTCGGCAGGTCCAAGGCGGCAGCCTTTACCCCTTTTCGCCTTTCAACAGCAAAACAACACGGTCCTTTTTGGGGAATTGTGGTGCTCTTGTCGGGTGGTAGATATATATATATGTAACAACTGTGTATCGTACCAAGTGAAATATCACATTATCACAATAAATTCATAACAATATCAACAATATCATAACAATACCAACATATTATTAAAATTATCATTGAAATTTGTCAAAATGTTGAGTTAGTTTAATGATTAGTTAAACGAATAAACCTGATTAATTGACTTCAATATTAATACTACCACTAGGGTGATAGACATAAAATTAAATTTCATAAATGTTTGGACCCTTATTCCTGTTATCATTTGCTACCTCAGTCACTGTTGTTTGATGGAGGTAATTTCAGTATCTCCTTTAGTAAATTTTTTGCTGCCCTCTAGAGATAAAAATCGGTAACAACTTGATCAGGACTAAAGCTATTATCTAGTTGTCTCTTGACCTTTCCATGTAGTTTTTAGGTCTTGCCTGGCATTAGCAGCGCGCATGCGCTGCTCTCGCCATGCAAGGGCTTCTTGGAATCAATACGGATTCCAAAGCTTTCAGAGGCGGACTTGAAGCCCCGCCTATCTTTTCCTTTCGCGGGCATCATCCTCCATGCTAAACGCTGGCTCACGATTGAAAAGGAGGCTTCTTAGTCCCTCCTTCTTACCGCCCTGTCCACTTGCGGTGTTACACTCACCTTCATTAGCTGCTACGCACTATATTTTTTGCTCAACGCCAACAGCTTGTTACCTCAGTTCTAAACATTCCATGCGACGTGACCTAAAAATAGCGATTGGCCCGGTTAAACTGCTGCTTACGCCCTCGCCTGGTGCTCCTTCACTCCACTGTTTATTGAATGGGAACTGGGAATTGGAGGGGGAGGGGCAACCATTCCCTTTATAACACTGTATACACACTCGGCGTGTGGTTGATTGAGGGGCCTGGGAGCGGGGCTGGAGGCTGCAGACCTGCAAGATCCTGGCCGTGCCCTGCCCGCCGCCGCAGTCCTCCCCTCCAGCAGGCCCGGACTTCACAGTCTTTATGATAAAGTATCTCATGACCATGATTGTGGGCATCACCTGCGGCATCTGGGTCTGGTCCGGCAAGACCCTGCAGTCCTGGCAGAGCTTCTACCACAGGTTGAGGTCACAGGGAAGCGGAAGACGACAGTATGAGCCCCTGGCCTAAAAGATTTTAATACTGCACTGGTGGAGGGTGCACAGAACTTGGACATCGGTGTGGCCTTTCTGAAAAACAAGCTGTGCTTTGTAGGGTCGGGCCTAAAACCGTGTATGTAGGACGCTGAACTGGGGGGCGCACAGCAGTCCCCGAAGCCTTACCTTGTACCACTGTGCGTGGAACTGTGACAGACCCATTTTGCAGGAAATACGATGACTTAAACTGGACACCTGTATTCCATCTTAGCCGCTGCTCATTACTTGAATGCCCATCAATCCTATTGTACGCGACCCTCCTCTCCCCATAGTTGTGTGAAGAAGCCCATCCTTGTAATGTCGGTTATCTTCAGGACAGGACAAGTAACCTGAAATATCCACCTGAACTCTGCTACATTACAGCCACTGAGGCTACCAGCAACGCTGCTTTGTAATGAAATTGTACCGAACCTACTGTTTTGGCTGCAAGGGGAAGTGATGTTTAGATTTCTTCTTTTCTTTTGGCTTTGTAAGTAAGAACGCCTCTGATGCTGGTGTTTGCTTTATTATTTCATGCGAGCATGGATAAGTCACTCCTAGAATCATGTTAACTTTTAATGAGCGTATTTGCCTGCGTATTTTTTTTATTTATTCTGGTAGCCATATGTTGACACGGAGTCTCCTTCGTTAAAAGGTTCCCTATATACTTGATTCTGTGGCTTTGTGGTGCAGTTTCAAACATTCCTCTCCCACAAAATACATTTTCGCTGCACAGCCCAAGCATTTCCTTTTGGAAGTTCTTAAAGAGAAATATGAAGGCGGATTCAATGTGGAAATTGAATTCACTTGCTACCTAGCCATTTTTTGTTGAGTTTGTGTGTACGCAGATCTCGCTGGAAATACTCAACAGAGCGTCATTAGACTAAATAAATTGCTGTTCCTTATCGGTTGTGTAACTTTTTAGATGATTTGCTGCACCATTGATTGATTCTGGATGTTAGTAACTCTACGTTCAAAATTCAAGTAGGTTTTTACATAAGCCATGTCTCGCACTTTGTTGTCCTACCCTATCATTCTACTGGCAGTACTATGCTTTCACCACGCGGTGTCACCGGCGCGCTTCTGCAGCTACCCTTGTGCACGGGTGTATTGAAGATGGCTGGTGTCCCGAGGGTTCACTTCCCTTTCTAACGACTTCATGGCCACTTGTAATGGTTTAATAACTCTTGTAACAAATGATAGACTTGGTTTACATCTTCAGTCAGTTATTTTAGTGTTGTGGCATCAGAACTCTCGTAATTTGTTCATAACCAAATACATATTCTCCTGCCCCGGTCTTCAGGCACCAGTTACCATTGTAGTGTTTTTATGAGTGTCACAGGCGTCCAGTTTACACTATTTGCACACCCCACTTACTGTTGCTTAATACGCCCCCTTTTTTTTTTAGCCAAGTGTCCAGATATTTTGAGAGGAAAACCTGCTTTCTTTACAAGAAGGAATGTTTAAAAGAAGCTAAACATTTTGCTGCACCTGTATATGTATATATATATATATATATATATATATATATATATATATATATATATATATATATATATATATATATATATATATATATATATATATATAAATATATTACCTACTGGCGGTCGCCAGTAGGTAGTTATAGTTAGGACCCTGTTTCCATAGGAAAACCGCAACATTCTATTTTGAATAACTTTGGCGCCGGTTGATGAATCCTCGCGAAATTTTTAAAACTAATGGGGCGCTACGCTCCGCTCCTACCCTGAAAGTCTCGGGGGGATTCGTCAAGCGGGGGCTGAGAAAAAAGGGGGGTCCCAAAACGCGTTTTCCCCATGAATTTTTCCATAGGACCTTTAGACACAGCTACAGCCCGAACGGCTGAACAGAATTACTTGAAATTTGGCAGAGAGGTAGTCTACAGGTCAAGGAAGTGCCTTTTGTAGGTCTGGTGTAAATCTGTTCAGTAGTTCCTGAGAAAATAGCCTTTAAATCAATATATATATCTGTGGCAGCTTACGGTGCGCTTACGGTGCGCTTACGGTAAGCTTACCGTACGCGTACGGTGCCGAGCGCGTGCGCGATTCTGATTGGCTGTTAGATCTTAGTAAACATTCGAATCGGTCGAAACCTGGAAGTGGAGGCCGCCATTTTCTTTCTCGCACTCTGAGGGGGGGGGAGGAAAAACAAAGTCGGATAACATTAAAAGGGGCAGGCTAGACAGCTCCTAACCACCTAGTCATGGTTAGGGTGTCCCAAAAGAACCCACAAGGCCAAAAAATTTAATTTGTTATTTTTTCGAAAAATCGCCGATTGCGCTTACCGTACGCGTACGGTAAAAACTAAATTAAAAAAAAACAATATCCAAGTTTTCCCCACCCCGTGTGCAAACGGTTCCCGAAGGGCACCTTTTGTGCATGGCATATATAAATATCAGAACAATTAATAGACAACCTTTAAAAACGAAGCGCATAATATGTCCTCCGTGTGCGGACGGTGCGCGAAGCGCATCGTGCGTACATGGCCCATCTAGCGTAACGTGGGCACGCGGTGCGCGTAGCGCACCGCGTGCCCACCGTGCGTGCACGGCACTAACTGCGTAAAGTGGGCGCGCGGTGCGCGAAGCGCACCGCGTGCTCACTGTGCGCGCACGGAACGAACTGCGTAAAGTGGGCGCGCACGCCACGAACGGCGTAAAGTAACTTAGCATTTAAAAAAACGTACAAATTCACTGAAAAAACCATAGGTTTCACACACGTTATAGTTAGGAATTAGCATTTAAAAAACCTTGCAAATTCACTGAAAAAACCATAGGTTTCACACATGTTATACTTAGCTGGACATTTCACTCGTAAAAAACCATTGAAATTCCCCCGTTATAGTTAGTGCAGGCAACTATAACTCACGCGACCGCAATCCTCTGCTGATGACATATGTGTCTTTATGAAAAAAAAATATTTGTAATATATGTATAGCTAAAATTTAATGGAAGAAGACATGGGCAAATAAGTGTCTAAATACAGTATTAGCATCAGCAGAGGATTGCGGTCGCGTGAGTTATAGTTGCCTGCACTAACTATAACGGGGGAATTTCAATGGTTTTTTACGAGTGAAATGTCCAGCTAAGTATAACATGTGTGAAACCTATGGTTTTTTCAGTGAATATATATATATATATATATATATATATATATATATATATATATATATATAGTAAATATGCTCTTTTGTGCGAAGATATATATGTATTTATAATGTTTTTACCTCTATTGCCCTGCAAGAGATACAAGCAGTTTCACAATTATGGCTAGCCACATAAACATCTTTTTAAAAATACCATGTGATTAATATCTGCCCTCCCTTTGCTCTCTTCCATTTAATTTTGTGAACAGTTGCAATATTTAACTGTAGCAAATGGCTATAAACCGGGGTGTAAACTGTAAAGTAAGAGGCGAAAGCCATTCACAGCCAAATGGAAGCCGTGAACATCATGCAAGAACCTTCAGTTAATTATACACCTATGTAACCTGCCCTGCTACCAGACCCGACTAACCCACTGTGATGTTTTGGTGGTGAGATGCTCAACAAAACGTGTTCTGTTTTTCCCCATCACTCCAAAATCCGGTCCTTGGTACACGCATACAATGTACACATTGGTTATGCGTGCCTCTGTTCCGATGCCATCACGCTGCAGTGCCAACATGGACCAACAATGCCTCCGTATAGAAGACAGAGTAGGGATACCGGTGGTAATACTGGGTGTGCTCACACTTGCGTTGGGCCTGGCACGTAGTATGGCTACAGTAAGAGGAAACCCTGTCCAACAAATACTAGAGCCAGTTAGCTATTGATACATTCAGAAACTTTAGCTCGCTCAGTTCACTTTGGTCAGTTGCCACAATGTATGCGACTGTAGTGTACTGCATGTGTGTGTGTGTATATGTACATATATCTATATCTATATATATATAGCCAGTTATTTTCTACACTTGGAAGCATCATAGTTGTGGGATGTGGCGCTATGAGGTATGCAGCTGGCTCAAAAAAATTTGTACATCGGTACTCCCTGTTTGTAGTTAAAGTGTTCTATAATGGGACGTGCGTAAATTTCGAGAAACTGTTTTCATGTAAAATACCTAATTCTGACTAGACTGACGGCAGAGAACTGACAGCCATATTCTTATAAAATTAGTTGCACATTTACCCCCTCCTTCAAAAGCACATTTTCTCTTTGAAGGGCCGCCGTTTCTCTTCCAGTCATCTTTGGAATATGCATTGCCGCATTCTTTGGAACAAGCATTACAGTTTTTTTTCAATTTGATTTTTTTTTTAATGTAAGCAAATGGCACAAATTAAAGGCGGGGGGCATTGTGCAGCCATTCAAATGTGGCTGCCAATGATTAGAAGATTAAGAAACATGTTAGGTAAGCCTTTCAGCTGTGCAATTAATTTATTATCTTTATCGTAAACAAGAAATTACCACCTAATCAAGTACTCAAAATAGTAGGCGGCTACAGTGTTGCAATGTCTCTTAGGCACTTTAAGCATTTAAAAATGCAATAGGTCTCGCCTTTCATTAAGTTAAAGTCATTTGCTTCGCTATATAATACCATTAGCAAAGCAAATAGCTTTCACTTAATCAAAGGCGAGACCTATTGCATTTTCAATGCTGGTTACTTTTGTTGTTTATATGTAATATGGACAATTTCGTTTTTGCATTGTCGGCACAATTGCAGTTTTTCCCTCACACATAATTTTGTTAATCAGTCTTTTATGATGATGTAGCTTTTTTTTTTACCCTCGATGTGTGCTTAGAAAACTACACATATTCAGTTTTGATTTCGTTATTTTTTTCTTCATTCTTAGGTAATTTAAATCATAAAGTTGGGAAGACTGTGAGGAGACATAGATCCCAAGATATCTTATAGGGTTAGTCCTGGCTGCCTGTAATTTTAAAGAGTCGGGGAAAGGATCAATATCCGTATTCAATGCAAGAACTTCAGTTTTATTTGCATTGATTTTATAGCCCCCTATCTTTTCAAATTGAGAGAATTCACCCAAGACCTCCTCAAAATTAGACCTATTGGGGGCCAAATATAAAATAATATCATCAGCAAACAACTTAAGTTTAGACATATCTGGAATTGGGGGATAAATAGCAGCATTATTACGAATATTTAATACAAGGGGTTCTATAAAAAAAGTAAAAAGTAGAGGGGAAAGTGGGCAGCCTTGTCTCGTTCCCCGCTTAATTCGTATCATTCCTGCACAGGTAGCATTTATTACGAGTTTGGCTGTAGCATCCTGATAAATATTGTTTAGCATTCCTACCACCTTAGAGGGGAACCCAAATTGGCCTAGAGTAAAAAATAAAGTCTTCCAATTTACAAGGTCGAAAGCCTTTTCCGCATCAACCATTATGATACTTGCGGGGATATGGTTTGTGTTGATATACTCTAATGCTTGTATCAAAAATTGGGTATTGGAAGCCATCGATCTACCCGCAATAAAGCCCGTTTGATCTCTATGAATGACCTCCTGAGCGGCTGGTAATAAACGAACCGCCCAAACCTTCATAAAAAGTTTATAATCGGAATTTAAAAGACTTATAGGCCGGTATGAATTCATGTCATTAGGGTTTTTATCTTTTTTAACAAATGAAATTATAATCGCTTCTTTGAATTCACACGGAACCTGGCCTCCTTCTTTTATAAAATTAAACAAGTTTTTCAGGGGAAGAAGTAATTCTTCTGCAAACACTTTGAAGAACTCTATTGGAAAGCCATCTTGGCCACAAGCTTTTGATCCTGGGGTTGATTTGATGGCTGCCAAAATTTCGACTCCCTCCACTTGACTTTCTAACTCGAGAGCCCGTTCCGAGGATATCTGGGGGAGAGCCAGAGTTGAGAAATACTCTTCGATTGAATTGTTCCGTATTTTATATTCAGTGGAATAAAGTCGGTTATAATGATCCTGGAAAAGTTGGGCAATTCTAGAACTATCGACTATTTCCAGACCAGTAGAGGGATCTAATATTTTTGTTATTAAGGCTGATTCCTGTTTTTTTCTTGTAGAATTTGCCAGGAGTCTGCCGATCAACTGGCTCTCCTCATAGACCCTCTGTTGGAAAAGTTGGGAGTTACAAACCTCTTCGACAACAAAAAAATCTTTTAATGCTGTTTTGCTTGGAGATATTCGTTGGGAAGAGACTGTAGTTGAAGGGCATATTCCCGCTCGAGATCTGACTGTAATTGAGTTATCTTGTTCCTTCGGTCTCTAGATTGGGCAGTTGTATATGCAATTATCATACCCCGGGCTGTCGATTTAAATCCGCCCCAGACAGAAAAAATAACGAAATTATTGGATCAATGGTCACTTCTTCCATTATCGATAGTTGGGCGTGTATCTTTGATTAAAATGTCAATACTTCCCCTTTTGATCTTTTTATTCTCTAATGTCCCTATTAAAATCAATCAGGTATTTTTTAGGGAAATAGATACGCTTTTTAGGCAATTTATATGGGAGAAGAAAGCCCCCCGAGTTAAATTGAATATCCTTCAACTACCCGTAGATCAGGGGGGACTCGCACTCCCACATATTAAATCCTATTATGAAGCCGCCCTCCTTGACCTTGTATCAAGACTGTTAGGATCCAGCTCTTGTAGAGATACTTTTTTTTTGGATAAAATGCTGACAGAGATCGGTTCATCCATTCCAGTGTTTTTAAAGACTGCTAAACTTCCAAAGAAAAGCCGATATAAAATTTTAAAGGACTTCCTATGTCGACTACAGGCAATTTTTAGGGACATGAATTTGACGGGCTTTCTATATCTTAAACTAAAAGAATGTGCCGGCCTTGGTCTCCAGCTACAAGCCGGTCATAATATCATATGGGAAAACTCCGGCTTAATCCAATTGAGACACTTTTTAATACAGAATAGACCAATCTCTTGGCAGGAAATATTGGCCAGGGTGGGGGCTCGTCGGAAACCGGTCTATTTTGAATATCTGCACTTAGTCTCCTGGTTGAGAAGCTACGGAGGCTTAAATGAATCTCCCAACCAGCTGTCAACTGCACTTTATGGAGCTAAACTTCGAGGTATTGGTAATTGGTATAAGCTGATCCATAAACAATTGCATCCCCCTATAATTCAGAAACATCGGGAAAAAATACTTCGGGAGACTGATTGCAGTCTATCCGAAAAGGAATGGGAGTGGATCAGCCTCAGTGGGGGCCGTGCACTTCGTGCTGCAAATTACAAGAGGATGGCTTTTCTTTCTAGGTGGCTGGCCTATTTGACACCCTCCATCTTGAGTAAAAGGTTTCCCGATGTAGAAGACAGGTGTTTTCGTTGCGCCAAACCTGGGGAAGGCGGATGGCACCATACCTTCTTCGTATGTCCCAGGCTGAGGTCTTTCTGGGAAGCAATTTTTTCAGACATAGAGCGTGAAATTGGGAATCCCATTTCTATTGCAGCTGAGACTGTCTTATTCGGCAGTTGCAAGGGAGACCTACAATTGTCTAATCCAGAAAGAATTTTTATTTTTATTGCCTGTGCGGTAGCTCGCTCTCTAATACTACAAAATTGGAGATCAAATGCAGCCCCCTCCCATTTTAAATGGATAAATAAAATGAAAAGGGTTAAAAAACTTGAGGAGGCTTACGCTAGGAGGGTTGGAGCTGTAAGAAAATTTAAGCGAAATTGGAAGTTTTTTGAAAAATTGGAGACGACTTTCATTCCCCCCCAAGAATGCATTTGCACTCTGTTTGGCAACTGTTTTATAACACTGGAAGTGGTGAATCGCTTAAAATCAGCTTTTTTTTTTTTTTTTTTTTTTTTGATTATTATGATTATCATGATGTGGAATCCTTCTTTGACTACAATCTTTTGTAGTCTGCCTTGTCTTGCACTTGCACTTTAAATGGCTTAAAGTACTGTATTTTTGCTATTTGCACTTGGTGTATTGCACTTTTGTATATTGCCTTGTTTCGCATTTGCACCTTAAATGATTCAAAGTACTGTATTTTTGCTATTTGCACTTGGTATATTGCACTTTTATCCTGAAGTGATTAACGATTACATTGATCATTAGCTATCAAAATTCTGATTGCTGCTACACATCAAGCATATTGAATTTCCTATTAGTGTTTTCTTCATTGTACCTTTTTTCATCTTTTCGCCATACTATCTATGTAATGGACGCTAATTGTACTCTGTAATGTCTTCTTTTATCTACCTCTTGCTCTGCTCAATAAAAAAAAAAAAAATAAAAAAAAAAACATATTCAGTTTTGAGCTTCATCCCCACAGTTTGAGAATGGGGTCCTTATAAACCCCTCTGTTTGAGAAGGGGGGCCCGTTGAAGGAGGAAGATGGATTTTTGACTTCGGCATGTAGGAAGAGGAAGTGGGCAGCGTATTTAAGCACAGCAGAGGCTATGCCGGAGGCGATAAGGTAGTACTTCATAGCGGGAAAGTGTGCTTATTTGATTACCGGCCTGTCAACAACTTAACAATTTCACCTCTGAATGGGGTTCTAGGAGGGCCTCAGGGGAGTTTTGACTGATTCACTATTTGTCATGGCTTGAGGGTGGTTCAGTAAATGACTTGGCAGTTTTAAAAGAAAGCATTCTAATCACACCTATGAGCTAGGGATTTTGGATGCGGTTTTGAAGTTCTTGCAGGTTAATTAAGGCTAGGCGTGGGGGGCAACTCACAGAGTTTCACTCTGCGGAATTCCATGGGGTCACATGTAAGCTGCGTGTGATTCCGCAGAGTTCTGCAAACTGGCGGAAACTGATTTTTAGCACCAGGAGCTCATTCCGTGCTGAAAAATCAGTGTGACTAGCACCATGTTGCTTCTAAAGTTGCTTTTGCTGCCTCTCAAGTAGATTTTCTACTCGAGCGGTAGCTTTCTCCCCCAGAAAAGTCCCGAACACTTGTGACCACCTGTTAGTGAGCCATGTGAGATAAAACTTTGCTATGCAGCAGTTGGCAGAGTTTTACAAGCGTAACGCGGAGTGTTCAGAACTCCGTCAACTCTACCGGTGGAGCAGAATTTTTCTCCCACCCTTAATTAGGACCAGCATCTCTGTCTCGCAGGGCTGAATTGATACCGTTTTATGGAGCATAATCTAGCAGGAAGAGGCTTCTTTGCTTTACTACACAAATGGGAAATCATAAACTGAATTTTGCTGCCGTGCATGGCAGCATTCCAATGAAAGGTGCAGTAAAAAAAAAGGCACGTAGAGGAGTCTGGCGACGCAGGTAATGAAAACCATGGTGCTTCCGCGACATCATCTTCAATGGAGGCCTTGCAAGAAATGATTAGGACGACTATTGCTGCAGCATTTAACTCAAATAAACCTTCTTTCAAGCAGCCCAGATGAGATGGCGATGCCCAGCATGACAATGAGCCTCCAGATGACGATGTTGACCAAAGGGACAGACTTGAAGAAGTACTAACACACATAAAGTAAAACAGACTGCTCATCAGGAAGAAGATTTTTATTGCATAGTATCAGAGGAAAGGACCTGAATGCTTGCCATTACATTTTGCCATCAGTAAAGTGTTGACTAAAGAGTGGAAGGAACTTGAAAAATAACTTGTCCCGATTTTCTAGGAAGTACCCCCTTATAGGATTACCAGGATACATTTTGATAAGTGGAGAAAATGGACTCAATCATGTCATGTATTTCCACTCAAGAGTCTGTTATTTTTGGATGAGTGTGTATAACAAGAAGTAGTAGAAACAAGCATTTGCAATGCCAAAGGCCTTGCATTGATGCGAGTTTAAGCTATTGGCATTGTAAATGACAATGCCAATAGCTTAAACTCGCGTAAATGCAAGACCTATTACATTGCAAATGTTTGTTTAAAACTGAGCGCGGCGCCACTTCAAGGACACCAAGCTCGGTTTCTTTTTTTTTTAAGTCTAACACTGAGCGGGGTGTCCTTGAAGCGGGCGCCGCGCTGAGTATTAAAGTAAAAAAATAAAATAAACAAACAGAGCGTGCTGTCCCTGAAGCAGGCACCAAGCTCACTATTAAAGTAAAAAAAAAAAAAAAAAATCAACAGAGCGTGGTGTCCCAGAAGAAACACCGTGCTCAACATGAAAGATAAATAAAATTAAAATGGAAAGTGATCGCAGTGTCCCTAATGTGGGCACCATGATCATTTGCAAATTCCCAAAAAAGCAGCCGCCATTGTCCCCATCAGTGACAATAACAAAAATAGTGCTCACTCCCTAGATAAAGCAGGCCGTGTAATGAGCCAAGTAAAAGGTCCAGTCGTTTTGGGCCATAACAAATGGAGATAAGGCGGTACCAAGGCGGGACTAACAAGCCCATTTACGAATCAGAAGCCACCATTTAAGAAGGACATTGACACAAAGCCAATGACAAATATGGGCGGAGAGTAGATGAGGCTTCCACAGCATACACTACTACAGCATGCCTGCAGAACGAGCGGTGCATGCGTGCTGCCACTAGGCTCGAACTAAAAATGATGGCTGTAGCAGCTAAAAGAGCATACGATACTTCAAACTTCATAATTTGAGCCTCTGATTCTTCCTTGTATTCTGTCCAGTGTTTGTTAAAGATTTTCAAGGTTTGTCCAAAGAGGTCTAAAAAAAAGAAAACTGCTCAGTTAAAGTGGCAATTATGGAACAGCAGGTCAAAGTTGTATGTGATATAACTCATGATTCTGTATGTGCCTCCACTGCAACAGAAGACTTATCAATCACAGCAAAACATCAGTTGTGGATGCGCTCTTGGAGATCAGATGAGACTCCAAAGAACTTTGCTTAGCCGTTGACCATTTTTGGGTTCAAAACTGTTTGTAACCCAGCTTCAAGGCCTTATAAACAGTAGCTGAAGAAAGGAAGTTGATGAGGTAGAGGACGTTGGTTCGGTGCTTTGGACCTCCTGAGTCTGGAGGTAGAAGGCAAGCCCAGACCTTTTGTGGCAGGAGGCTGGCCAGAGAACTTCTTCCACAGACAAAGCCTGGCTTCCATCAGGCATCATTCTGCCCCTATTCCCCCAAAAGAAAGACTATGTGGTCCTGTTAGGGAGATAGGCTGATATTTTTCAAACACACATAGAAAGATTCAATATCAAAATCATGGGTGCACAGCATAGTTAAGTAAAGTTAAAAGATAGAATACTCCATAGAGTCAGACTTTTTTCTGCCTAACTCCAGCACCAAAAGAACAACCATTCGAGGCAAGGAATTCTACAAGGAGGTCAGGACTTTGTGGCAAAAACTGCTTGCACCAACTCGTTCCATCAAGAAAGGGCAGGGTTTGAACCATTCTGGATTTGGAGACCCTAAATCATCTCCACAGGCCTTTCAAAATGGTGAAGCTGCAGTCCATCCTACCATGTATAGCCATGGGAAAGATTTCACTGTCCCTGGATGTTCCGATGTAGCAGAAATTTCAGAATTTCCTACGATTTTTTACATGGGGACATCATTATCCGGTCAAATGCTTCCATTTAGACTGGCATTGCTGCAGGGGTCATCCCAAAATTTCTGGCTCTGGTGGTGGTATCATGCATACCCAGGGAATTCTTATAATGTCTTGATACCTTATTGATTAGTGCTTCTTTATTTTCCAAGGCACATGAACATGTTAATCAAGTCAGCTATCTTCTTCAGCGTCATGGGTACTTAATAAAACTCAAGAAGGGACAGATTGAGCCTTCTTAA
The DNA here is from genome assembly GCF_964204655.1 of Triturus cristatus. NCBI lineage: Eukaryota > Metazoa > Chordata > Amphibia > Caudata > Salamandridae > Triturus > Triturus cristatus. The sequence continues at coordinate 862,436,421 of NC_140581.1, forward strand.
AACATGCAATACATGGGAGCAGTGTTTTGAAAGTTATAGGATTCAACAAATGTAAGTTAAATAATAATGTAAGTTAATTGAAATTGTTTATTTTAAATGTGGAATATGTTTTTTTATGCAACAGCACAATTGCCACATTTTTAAAATAAAAAATAATTAATTTCAGTGAGTTGAATTAAATTAAAAAATGATTACAAAAATAACACCCACCTAACCTAAAATATTGATATTTATTTATTATTAATTAAACGTTACTACAAGTTATAAATCTAATAATTTAAAATAATCTAGTTTATTTAAAAAAGTTATATCTATTTTAAATTGAATAAAAAAGATGATTAAAATTGTTTTAGTACAATATTATTTACGTATAATTAAAATGTTCTTTTCTTTTTTTTTTTAAGTTGTATTTATTAAAGTTCGAAACAGTGACGAGTGATGGCAGCCTGTCTGTCGGTGGTTTCTTGTGCTCACATTCATCTATATCCATTGGTTTAACATTTGTTGGCATATTGGACGTCACTGTTTTAGAATTCTGAGAAAATGATTCCAGTATCTCAATAGATGTGGAAGGACTTAAGATGGTGGCTGCATTCAGAAAACTGGAAAAAGGGCCTCTTTAGCTACAGCAAGCAAGTATTAATAACAAAAGACCCCAGCAGCAAGGGTTGGAATGCAGTCTGTTAACGGATAATGGCACAAATGAATAATCCCCAGAGGAGGCCCAGAATTCATCAAAATAGAGGGAGGTAGTTGCAATCTTTAAAACTGTCCTAGAATTATGTCCATACATAAAATGTCACGCAGTGACAATTTGGAGAAACAACTAAGTGGCTTGAGCTTACTTGACTCATTGGGGCAAGTTCGCAGGTTAGCGAGGTTATCACAGATAATGGACTCTTGAGCAGAAGCCAACCTAGCTCCTCTAGAAGTGATCCATCTCCAGGGGCAGAAAATGGGCATGCAGATCATTTCGGCAGGAATTTCCCCTCTTCGATGAACTTTTGTCTGTGATGAAATCTGTTGTGACAGAAAAGCCCCTAGCATGGTAATGAGCCTGTAAATCTTCACTGAGTGCCCCAGATGCAAAGGTGTCTGGATCCCTGTTGCTGATTTTTGTTGTTATGTGCGAACACGGATCATGCATGTGTGCCATGACATAGGCCTGTCTCAAGGATTACAGTTTTGTTGGACTGGGAGTGGCTATCCCATTGTGGTGACCTTTGCGAAGAGTTAAGCAGCACAAGGCCAGTGGTGGCAACAAACTGTGTAGTGATAAATAGAAGTGAACAGGCCTTTTTATCTGTATCATTGGAGTGAGGCCTTCTGGCTCACTCATATAAAGTTCTAGTGCAGTGTGCTTATCTTGCCTTTGGCCTACATCAAGATAGTGTGTAGCACTGTGCAGTGTGTGTGTGTTGTGTGTGTTGTATGCATGTGCTGGATGTATGTGTGCCTATGAATGGTACTGCATGGAAAACTCTGGGTTCCATTTTGGGAGACCCAGAGCTGACTGAAGGAGTCTGAGGAGGTAGAGGAATCCCCTGACAAATTTGAGGATTACTGCATTCCTGTGAGTTTGGTGGGACACACACATGGGAGGAAGAGGAGTCAGGCTCTTCTGTACACTTTAAAGGATGCTCTGGGGAAGGATCCTGGGCACATCTCAAGGAGACGGGGCTGATAAGGGAGTATCAAAGAGTATAAGTGAGACTCAGGAGTAACCTTTTGATCGAATATCACTGTGGATGACATCCAGTTGTGAACCTCTAGTCACTCCCATGGCTGGTGTTGTGGGGCTTGGGGTCACTCCTGCTGTGACAGACCTCTTTCTGGGGGAAAGGCAGGGCAGAGAAGTTGGCACTTCAAAGGGAAGCAAAGCCCCAACATAACCTTCAAAGACTCAGACCCTAAATCATAGTTGGTGTCTGAAAATGGGCTATAAGAAGAGGAGCTTGAGGCCCCCAAAATTGTCTACTGTCAAGCAGCTAAATGGGCTCTGTGAGGAGGGGAAGCTCTGCAAGAATTCTGCCTTCGACCAAGACTGGGGGCTAAGGCCTGCCAGTCTCCCAGCTGGGTGAGGAGACATCATCCAGGGAGTCCAAACCACTTTCCCCTGGAGCCTAGAGCACAAGTGCCTGCCTGTTTCCCAACACCAGTGTGCCCTGTGAGAAAGAGGTGAGCACTAGAGGGAACAATGTTCAGTGGGAGATCCTGGCGAGTGGATCCCTGTGGCGTGGCGTGAGGAGACAGATGCTGCACCTATCAGGTCATTGCCCGTGAACAGGCCTGAGTTGGTGACCCCGGTATGGCAGGGGAAGGCCGCCTTGAAGTAAACCATGAACTTTGCTGCACTGATTGGGTCATTGCCTGTGTGCATATGGAAGTCAGGTACCCTCATATGCAAGAGGAGGACCGCAGTGAAGTGTGATGTGAGCTCTGCAGCACCGATCGGGTTTGTGTGCCACTGTGTGTTGGCCACTCTGTTTGCCAGAGGGAGCAGCTGTGAAGACTGTGGAGTCGATCAGGCAATTGCCCATGTGTTGGGTGAGTCGGTAACCACATATGCCAGATGGCCACCATGAAGAGGAACCTGCTGTATTGCTGATCAAGCAATTGTCAGAGTGAAGAGCAGGTGTGGTGACCACGTATGCTGGAGGACGGGACACCGGAGGAAGACAAGGAGTGTAACCTGGTGATTGTCATTGTTGTGAGGAAAGTCTGCCATGTGGATGCATGTGGGCCCAAACCTCGACTGAGGATTGGAACCAGGAACCACCGACAACCCCCTTTCTTGAAGGGAACACCAAAGGAAACTTACCACTGCATAAGAGGAGTGCTGAGGACACCCAGCCACAGTCCCAGCACTGTTGAATGTGAGATACTCACCTGAGTGAGTTACCACCATGCCCTTGAGAGGGATAATCTCGGAGACTCCAGTAAGATGATCCTTGCTTGTATGGGTAAAGCTGAGCTTGAAGACCCTGGGGAAACTTGTGTGTCAGATAGCGCTCTGGTTCCAGAATGCTTTTAACATTTCTAACAGAGTCGGATTGGAACTCCTAAGCCTCAAATTGCCAGTGGGCGTAACCTGAATGTCACCTATATTGAATGGGGAATAACCACTGCCACTATTGAGAGGGAAGTGGGACTCAGGGGACTGCCACTAAACACTAGAACCCTGACCTTAGGTGCTGTGTGTATTGTTTGTGTATGCCGTATTTCACTTTGTCTTCATATATAAATACTACTTTTGCCATAAAAGAAGGTATTTGACTAGACGGCCATTTTTTGATGCTGTTGAGTGTATTTTGAGTTGTGAGCCTGTGTTCACCCCTGTGTCTACCTCCCCAGAGAAGCCTTGGACTGATCAGCCCATTCTACCACTGAGAGTCAAGTGCTGAAAGGGTACTTTGACCTGCCTTGTGGAATCTCTGTATGGGATTCTGACATAATCTTTTTCAGATGACAGTCCAAAGGTATGGTGCACATGTTTAGACCTGTTTTCAACTGAGGAGAATAACCTGCTTCCCCGATTCTGCTATTAAGGCCTTTGGAGGTCAGCATATTTTGGCCTTTGATGTGTTGGCGTGTAGACTCTTGAAGAGTGTCGCTAATTGCCAGCCAGTGGATAATCCTCCAATCCCTCTTTAGGATTTGCCACCAGTGTTAAGATCCTTGAAAGAAGCACCTTTTGAACATTTAGAGAAGGTTTCATTGAAGTAATTGTCCTTAAAGGCATTTTTCTTGGCGGCAATAAAATCCAGTCATAGACTAAGAGGTTCTGAGCCGTGTCATGCCCAGATCCATAAATCAAGTTTTTCCTGATAAAGTGGTGCTACAAACATTCTGCCCCTTTTCACGTAGAACAGCAGATGCTTCTTCTGCTGTATTATTCTAACCCCTGGTCTCCAGACGAAAAAGTACATTTGTTAGGTGTGCAGAGAGCTTTAGCAATCTAAGTGAATAGGACCACTTCCTTTAGGAAGGTCTAGTCTCCTTTTGTTGTTTTTAGAACTTCTGGGAACAGTTTACATCCATCTACATCTACAGTAAATAGACAAATAAGTCAAACAATTCTTTGGGCATATGAAAACTATCAAGTTCGCCTCTTCATAGTTGATTCAGCGCAGATCAACAAGGGAACAGGCAGCATATTGGTCAGCCTTTAGGGTGTCTCCTTGAGGGATATATGCAATGCTGCCACTTGAGCTACTCCCAACACTTTTGTATCCCATTGCACATTACAGTTGGGACCAGTGTATGGTCAGCTGTACAGCTATGCCTTTTCCTTTTGTTTGATCTATGCACCTAGAATATATGGATACAATGTTATTTTCTGCTTTGATCATAATAAAAATGCATGGTGCATTATGTTGTAAACTATTAATTGAATGATTATGAAATAATTTGAACAGTTGCTAGCTTGTGATACATATATTTGTATATATAGAGCCGTTCATTTTGAGTCGTGCCGTCGTACATATAGAGAAACTTGGGTAAATTCTCATGATTATTGGTCATTACAAGGAATACCGAGGAGAAGGTAATGCTTTGATCACCTATCGGTATTCTTCATTACTCAGAGTTACGGTCTCCCTTGTCACAGTTATGCATACCCTTCTTCATTCCTGTTAAAAAGAGGATATATGAGTATAGATTTTTTTTAAAGGCGGCTGCTATCAAGTTTTGATAGCACAGTCAAGAGATAATGCTCCAGGTTACAAGTAATAGGTAAGGGGAGGAATCCTCTTAGGGATCAGCATAAAAGTTCATTTTTATTTTTTAAAGGATAGTAAACAATGTCCGTGTGATTAGCAAACCCCCAAAATTTATGAGTGTGACAAAGAAGATTATGACTCTAAGTGACGCAGATTATGGGTTACCATTCCAAACATTTGTGCTTATTTACTGTGTGCTCGGTGTATTGCTTCTATTGATAAGGGTGTGGGTGGTTACCACACCTGGGGCCATACTACAGAAAGTGTCCCGGGGCAAAAAGGGCCTTTGCGCCCACTTTGCGCACCACTGGGGCACTTTCATATTACAGAAGGGTCCTCAGAGACTTGCTCGGCCCCTTCTGCAATACCGATAGCGCTGGCGCATATGTGCTAGCACCAGCAGCGGTCTGTGGAGGGAGTTCCGTGGGGCGGAAAGGCGGGGCGGGGGAGGGGCAGGGTGGGGGGTACCAAACACCGGAACATGGATAATTGGAGGTAAGTAAACAATTAAATAAATAAAACGAATTTCGTAGCGCACCCTGCATCACAAAATACGGTGCAGCGCGCGCTACGAAATTCGTTTTATTTATTCAATTGTTTACTTACCTCCAATTATCCATATTATGGTGTTTAGTACCCCCCACCCTGCCACTCCCCCGCCCCGCCTTTCTACCCCACGGAACTCCCTCCACGGACCGCTGCTGGCTACCACTATCATTGATATGGGGGCGTGCCACATGAAAATGAGGGAGCCCGCGCCGTATTAGAGACGCAGGTGCAGAGGCAAAGAAGCTGTCAGGGGGTGCACTGGAGGGGATGAAGGGGGTCCTATGAACCCCGCCAGACATTCCCTTGCAGGCAGGTGCAGTCACCTATGCACACGCCTGCTGAGGAAGAGAACCGAAGTGTATTACAGCCGGCGTAATTGTCATACTCATGCTATTATGCGACATGTTCAACATAATTTGGTTTACTCACAACCAAAATAAAAAAAATAATTCCTTTCATAACAAGAAACCTACCCCCACCAAAGCATGTTACACAATGCTTTAAATTAATGCGTTGGCATTTGGTAATGTTTATGTTTTACTGTAATTTTTTCGCAGTTTTCAATGTAGATATAATAATATAGCCTTATAGGCTGCTGCTGAGGGCTATACCGGTTGTTAAAAGCCCGGAACCCGAGGCCTATAACGAGGGAGAGAACCTTTAACAACAGTAATAGCTCGGGGCAGAAGGGCTATAACGCTATTAGAACATTCCACTCACTGAGGTTAGAATGACCTAAATTAAAAGGGGAGAAACAGAAAGGCAAATATCCAAATCTTAGAGCGGAAGGCATATACCAGAAATTATTAACCCTGAGCCACTTCAGTGGAGCTCTCAACGTTCCAATGTTCTAATATAAATAATACATTTCTAAGTTTCCTGCTATTTGCTTAAATTTTCGTTTGTCACACAGAACATTCAGACACGTTTTTTTAATACCAGGAGGCGGCGCTGTTTGATAACTTAAACACTTAGAGCAGCATTATAGTCCAGCGCTGAAAAAGGGATCCCCTCAAACACCCAAATAAGGGAATTAAGAAAACAACATTCCTTCTGCATCTCTCTCTCTGATGCACACAAACTATCCCCTGGCACGGTCTGTCGACCTCATTTCTTGCTGGCTGCCGGCTCGTGTAGATGACTGCGCTCTGTGTGGTTCAGCCTAAATATTATTGAATTGTTCCAATCTATCTCAGTTGTGTCACTCTGAAAGACGTGAGGCAAGGAGCTCGGAGCGCGCGCTGGTGTTAGGTAATGTCTGCCTGCGATACATTTCATGACATAGACGAGACAAAAGCATGCCAGGAATTGATCACATCAGTTAGACATCAGAGACAGCTACTTTTGTCTCTCTTATTTCACAAGACACGTCAGAGCAAGGACTGCTTCAAAAGTTAAATAAAAGTAGAACAGTCAGGGAACAGATTCATTTTATCAAATGACCACCGCAGCACTGGCATTTGTCGAAAATACTGCAATGCGCTGCACGAAGAAAGGTCTTTTAAGCCTGTGGTTGCAGATGGGGTACACCAGCACTGGTTTTTGGGGACCGGTACCTATGTTTTCTTAGCAGACGTTGATCCATCAGAGAAGGGCTTCCTATAGGTTAATCCACAGCATTATGCCATCTCAATGTACCATTAAAGGGACAACAATAATCTTTACCAAATCTGTCTTATTGCACTACCCTTTATTCAAGATATTAACGTCATTCATAGAGCTTCCTTTCTACTACTCAGCCTTGAAATCCCCAACACATCGGGGCCAATGGCAACACTCACTGTACACTACAACAGATCATCATTCGAACTCAATGACACATACCCATAGCACATTTCTGTACACAGCGTCACATCTCCGTACCCTCCACAGTACACCTTGGGCCTCATTTCTGAAAGTGTTGCATCGCTGCACACAATCAGCTATGCAATACTCTTCAGTGCACCCTTAATGCGACACCATGGATGCACAGGGGCAGATTTACAAGACCCTTGCGCCACTTTTGCGTCACTCTTAACATGGGAAAAGTGGCGCAAAAGTGGCGCATGGGGCTTGTAAATCTGCCCCACAGTACTTAAACTACGGCGCTACATGTCGCAAAAATTGAACAGATACGTGAGAAATCCTGACATATCTGTTGGCGCAGTAATGTCACGTTGCTGGAGTGTGTCGCAAAACAGACACAACTCCAGCAATGTGTCCTTTCACATGCGGCATGCCCCATGTAAAAGAGCCTGCGTCACTCCTTACGCCTGCACAGCAGGCGTAAGGACTTGATGCAGTGAAGTCGTTGAAGTGGCACAGTGAAATCTTATAGATTTCACTGCGCCACTTCTAGGAGCCTTTTTTGTGTGGGAACACCCACCCTGCATACATTATACCTGACGCAGGTATAATGTAGCGCAGGGCTTCACAAGAAAGTGACGCAACGACAGCTTAAAGCCTCATAAATAAGTGCCCTTATTTCTCCTAAAAATGGAATGCTAAACAAAGCATTGAGCTCAGCCTTTATACCCTTTACACATTTGTGGCATCATTATGCCTATGGGCAGTCCATTCTGTTTGCAACGCAGTGTCCTTCACTAGTGATCACTTTGACTTTCACACCCTTGCTGAACTACCTCGGAATCGGTGAGACCTGAATAGACCCTTAAGATTCAGCTCCACCAGCAGTGCCCCTCGCTGATCATGCCACCTTCTCCTACACACGCTGCCTGTTCATTAATGCCCTGCAGTCTATAATGGATAAAGGCAAACCTTACCATATTTCCTAAGGATTAGAGACCTTTCTCATTACAAGATTAATTTATTATGAAAACACTCCCCCGGCTCTTGTGAATAGTAAATTTACAAATACCTTTTTGGCCCTGATTTATAATTTTCCTTCAAAGCTAGCGGGAGGGATTCAGGGGCGGCAATAAACAATAAGTACTTTGCCTTAGCCTGCTTGGTCTATTGCCCCCCCCCACCCCCATCCCCGCAAAAAACGCAAAAAGGTTTTATTCAGCTGGAAAGCTAGAGCCATATTTGACATTCGTGTTTGGAGGCTTCAGTCGCCTGCACCCACCACTCCTATCATCCTTCTTGGTGACTTCCATCTGAACTTCACTTATCACTCAACGCGCCCACTCCACCCCAATGTAGAGCCCCCAGAAACCGATGTGGATCCCACTAACATCCAACACGGTATTTCTCCAACTGCCACTGACTCCTTTCCATCTGGTTACACATTCTTGGTACTGCTCCTTCTGCGGACCTTCCTTCCACTCATTTCCTCATCCTCAAAAGGAAACACTCTCCCGATTGTAACCCTCCATTCCTGAAAAAATACTTAATCACTTCAAACTGTTTCAAAACAAAACATCATATTCAGTAACAGTCTAGAAGAAGCCCCTGGAGCACACAGCCCTTTCACACTTCCTCCCTTCTTGCTTCACAGCCACATTCACACCCTGGATCTCATCTAAAATTCACAACCTGAAGCCCTGAGCTGAGCACTCCATCCAAATGCTACTAGAAAAATGTAAGCCAAACCTTAAGGCATACAGAGAAGCTCTGGTGACTAGATAATGCCACATCCTCATACTTCCCAGATTTGATCACCTCTCTTTAGCCCCACTCACAACATATTGCATTAACTATCAGCAATCTTACTCCACTACCCTTACTCAACACATGCTTCTTCGTCAGCTAATGGTTGAGCATCATGCTACAAAAAAAACACAGTAAGGGAAACCCATGCTTCATTAGTCACTCTTCTAACTCCACCCATTTACTCTCTCCACTGCACTCCAACTTGACTCAGGTACACACTCGCACTTAACCTCTGCCTCTGAGATAATTTAATTAATAAAATCCACCAATGTTTTTGTGTTCCTTCTCATACACTCCTCCCACAGATCATTAACCCTCTGTTTCTCTTCTTCAAGGTCCTTCTCTGTCTAACCGTTCTACTCAACAATTCTCTTTCCCATCATGCTGAGATCTGCTGTGGGTTCACCTCTTCCAAGGAAGCTAATTCTTCCTTCCCCAAACTAACATTTGGTGTGTTAACTTTCTGTCAGCTGCCTGACACTTTCCTTATCCTCAAACAACGTACTCAGCTCATTCTAATTAGTTTAACTTTCCCCCGCAGTCACAAGAAAGTGCAATTTCACATGCAGGTAACTTTATAATTACTTCTCATCACATGCTTGTTGAATTGTCTTCCATCATTAGGCTTTTAAACCTATTTTCTGCACTGTCTTGGGCATTGTTAATCATTTGCTCTACATTCAATTCACGAGGCATCGCAGGCCTTACACACAAATAGATCATTTCCTACTACTCTGGCCGTGCTTTCTCAGTTGCTGGGTACTACCAAGTTATTATGCACCTCACTACCAGTGGGCATCACTCAGAACTCTGTCCTTCACCCCTCTTTTTCTCACTCTCCATGGTTTTCTTTGGGGACATTGTTGGCTTTGGCCCATTTCTGCAGGGTCATCCCAGAACTTTTTGCATTCTCCTGTATTTTTTGTGACCTTTTGTTGGTGGTTTTATGACTTTGAGCACTTTATCACTGATGATCAGTGCTGAAGTGCATGTGCTCTCTATGGTAAACTTGGTAAGATTGGTCTACACCGGTTTGGCATATTTAATTTACCTATCAGTCACTTCTGCAGTGGTATCCCATATACCCAGGGCCAGTAAATTAAATGCTACTGATGGACTTGCAGCGCTGCTTGCCCCACCCACCAAAGTAACTTTTCAAACCTGTCTCAAGCCTCTGCCACTGCAGGACCAGCGCACACAGTTTACTGCCGCTGTGACATGGCACATAAAGTGGTTGCCACGTCTGCAACTCCCCTTTTACTACATATCAGTCATCCCTAAGGTAGGCCCTAGCTAGCCCTATGGGCAGAGTGCAGTGTAGGTAGAAGGTAGGGCACATGCCTTAACTGTGTGGCATGTCCTGGTAGTGACAAACAGCCTATTTGGTTTCTCACTGCCGTGAGGCTGCCCTCTCATAGAGATGCATTGGGGATTCCCTGATATGTACTTCAGAGGTAATTCCTGACCTGAGAGGGGTAGCGTGATCAAGTTTAGTATGTTTGGAATGGTAGTGATCAATCCTGCTGATTGGTGAAAGCGGATTTATTATTACTATTTTAGAAATGCCACTTTTTGATGTGGGAATTTCTGTGTGCTTATGTGTCTTTGTGCCTGCCTGATGTGTATTGACCATCTGGTGCTGACTGACAGGAGAGAGGGGATGTGTATTCAGTCCAGCCAGTCCCTGGGGGTGTTGAGGTGTGTCCTGCCCTGCTTGTGTGACTCAGCACTAGGCTGAATAGACCTTGGCTGAATTTAGAGTAGCTGGAGGGGTTACCCCTTGCACCTGAATAGGCCTGGTCCGCATTTGGAGTGGTGGGAGGAGTAGCACCTGCACCTGAATAGGGCTGTGCGTTCCTTCCACAATGATGGCTCCAACCCTGTGGTGTGTCTGGGGCCAAGGCTTACACTAACAATGGAGGTTGTTGTGCACTTGTAAAGATATTTTAATGTGCCCCCAGGACTGGTTTGGACTGGGCTCAGAGCCCTGTGCCAGGTGACAACAAAGACATATTGACTATAAGTACTGGGGCTGTGACCCCATGTCTGTTGAACTGGAACTGAAGAAGACACTGTGTGGGACTTGTGGCCGGCAGGCTGCTTGACTGCCAGGAGGAACCGCCTAGGGACCAGACTATTCTGGGGGGCTGAGAGAAGCACTGCCCCTCTGTGCTGAGGCCCCTTCTGCTGGCCTGCCTGTGCCCTGCTGGCGTGTCCCCAGCACTCTACCAGGGGTGCTGCTGTGCCTTTGGTCTGGGCAGACCCAAGTGCTTTGTGTTTTTGAGGCTCCTGGCCCTGGACCTGGGTTTTGGAGCGTGTTGTGTGTTGCCTCAGCCCCAAGTGTGAGCTCCTGCTGCAGAAAAGCACGTGGAGCACTTCATTGTCTCTGTGCCCACTCACCAGAAGCGCATGGTGGGCACTTCCAGCTTTATTTCCTGAGCCCAAGAAGTGGGCTCAATCCCACATGGGCGGTGGGCCCAGAGGGTGTCCGGGCCTCGAGGAGGCGCCGCACCTGGTTGTGTGCGGAGCTCCCACGAGGGAGAAAGAAGCAACCGGAAGCCAGGCAGAGACTGAGCCTGGTTGTGGGCGGGGCCTGACAGCAAGCGGCAGCAGAGCATCATGGGCTCCCATTAGCTGTGAGCCGCCCAAGGTGTGGTGCGGGCACAGGTACCTCACGGGACCCGTGAAGCCGTCCCCGTCGAAGAGCAACGCCGAGAGTGAGGGCGGAGAAGCCAGCCCGGGTCGCCTACTGCGAAGCACCAGACCTTGGAGTGCCTGCCAGTACCAGCGCTGTTTCCCCTCCGAGAAGAGAGGGTATGGAAACTGCCATTGTGAAGAAAGGAGGCGCCTCAGGCAAGTGGGAGGCGCAGGGACCAGCCTTTGGGGAGAGGAGGGCTCCCGCGGTGCGGGGGCAGTGCGGGTGCCTCCCTCCTTTGCTTACTTGTACCAGGGGCATCGTGAGAGATCTCCCACATATTTGGTGCCAGCAGCTGCACCACAAAGGATCATGGCAGCTAGCAATTGTGTTCTCTGTTTAAGGGCTTCCTCTTGCCCCTGTGGTCATCGCAGGGTGAGCCCAAGACGGGCCCCCGCCATAGTTATCTCAGCGGCTGCACCACGGGTCTGTGGGCAGCTGCCTCTCACTGTTGGGGGGCCAGTTTGGAGGCCTTGTGCTGGAGGGGTCATAGGGATCCCCGCCACCCCTACGGGGTGAGTGCCTGCACGGCCAGGAGTGTTCCTGGTACTTTGGGGACTGCTGGATTGTGGCATCCATTTTCCCTTGCACATTGCGAATTAGGCTCAGTGAACATGGTTATGCCTAATGCCTGATGTTCACATGCATGTTGGGCTAATTGCCAAGTTAGGCACCCTACTGGTGATCTGCATATGTCTAAAGTGGGCATGATGTATTTATGATGTATGCCCTGCTGCAAGTGTGTACTAAGGTGCACTGATGATTATGTGTATGAATAACATATTGTGCTCAGTGCAATCTTCCCAGTAGTTACTGGTCAGCCTAATTGTGATGATTATGACAATGGCCCGATTGGCCTAGTGATTTATGTAAATCCCTGTGATTACGAGTGCCTTGTGGCACAGTGTAATAAATGTGATTGTGATCTAATGTGTTTTTATGGATAATACAAAGGCTATATTTATATAACCTTGTGTGGAGTTTCTTTTGTGATGTGCATAGTGCGTCACTGCTGTGTTAGTGTGTTGCACAAACGCTTTACACATTGCCTCTGGGATAAGCCTGACTGCTCTGCCAAGCTACCAAGGAGCTGAGCAGGGTTTATCTTTGGTGTGTAACTCCCTTGCCCTAACTAGAGTGGTGGGTTCTGCCTGGCTTAGGTGCATATCCTATCCAACCAGAAACCCCATTTCTAACCGAATTTATCTTGTCATTTGGATTCATTCTACCAATATAGGGATGACACAAAAAATGTTTCCCCCAAATTACCAAAAGCGTCCATATTGTTTTTACTCAAAATGGCACATATGGCTAAGTACCCAATCAGAATATTTATAATCCAAGTTGGTTTGCTGTGAAAAAGAACCTGCTGGTCGGAGTTTACTTAAATGTGCAGAACATTGGGGGGATCTCACTGTCATATCTCATGCACAGTCACAAACTACAAAGTCAGCAATACAACAGAAAAATAAAAGTACACCAACTTTCTTAAATTACTTTGACTTAAATTTTGATTACATGCCTTAACTTTCGACCGGAGTTAATGTGTTCATTGGAAACGTATATATAAGCTCATGGGGACAAATTCACATCTTAGAAATGCTTCAGTGAATTTTTGACAGATGTTAGTACCCTTCTCTAGGAGGCGCTTCAAATCCCAGAGTAGAAAATACTCAATCCTACATATGTACTGTAAAAGAAAATTGAGAAACTCAATGTTAGTTACACAATATGAAGATGAATAGATGTGACAGTATAAAAACATGCTGGTATGTTGAACTGTTGCGTCATGTTGACTCTGGTCAGCAACTGTAGATTTGCGGTTATAATTTATAGTGCTTAATATTGTTTTTTATGTTCTTCAAGAGGAGTTTTAATTTTCGTTTCTGTTTTTCCCATATTCATCTTGACACGCAGCATTCATCAACAAATATACAGTTTAAAATACATGGGATTCTTCAATCCTTATTTAAATACTCATATTAGTGACTTGGGAAGCACCCAGTCGCATATTATAAAACAACGATGTAGCCGCTCATTTGTAACAATTTATAATAGTTGAGTTCTGACATCAGCAGAGCGAAAGGCAGGTCAGGTCATGGAACATAATTAAAGCAGCTGTTTAAAGAATGACAATTAAACGGTGCTTTTCTTTCTTCTGCTAGGTTTTTCTAGCTGTACAGTGAGAAGCAGAAAGAAGATATGTATGGCAACATATTTATTTTGACACTCCTGTCTGTATGTGTCTACACATTCTAAGCCATGCCACCTTTTAAAAATATACATATATATATATATCTTTTTGCAACAAATATCTAAGGGCTTTTATGATGTGTTTAATTGTGCACTAGAGATTCTATTTTTATTCTTCATGTTTGCAAACACGCTCTCTCTTTCATATGAAAGAGCTATGCACCAAGGATTTATGTGTATTTTTGGGAAAGGTGTTTATGTATTATAGGGAATAATCTACCCCCTGCCGTACATGAAAAGGATTTTTCAAGTCACCTCAGAGTTCCTTAACCGTACAAAGGGTGGTCATGGAACTCCTCAGTTACTTGGAATATCATTATATTGTATGTTAGGGGGTATTTTATCCCATATACGGTGGATGGTATCATATGTGACATAATCTTGGAGGGTAAGATCTTTTCCAGAGCATCACTTTATTACACCTCATAACTGAATTACAATGCCCTCAGTTAATGCATGTAAATAGGTCCTATGACCTTCAGGGGGAAACACTATAGCTTTGAAACTCCTGTCTCCCTCGGCTATCTGTGCCAGGTATGCCAGACGTTTTTGAGGGCAGGTTTCACGACAGTCACTGCTTAAGGCCCCTTCTTCTGGTATTAGCTATATCACATGCCTGGTCTTTAAATATAGCAGGCTTGCTTTAACTGTATCGATATATGTTACAGCACATACGTGGGATCCTAAAAAAGAGGGGGGTCTGGAAAATAATAACCCCAAAACACCCACTTCTGATGGTGCTGCTCTGGGGTTACTTTCGGAAGGCATAAAGAGATATTCAGATGGTCAATGTAATTCATAGCACCTCGTAAACAGTATCCACCAAGGCAAAATCTATCTTTCCATGCAGGGGGTTTCCAGAAGAAGTGTAGTAATGCATTTAAACTCTGGAATTCAAGGAGTCGTCATCCAATGTATTCGCGTGCCACGACACCTGGTCACCGACGTGAAAAGGTGATAGCATCCTATTTTCAGAACCTGGTGAAATGCCTGCTCTTGACCAGTCTCGGTTTGTCGTGTCTCAGTGGTGTCTGGTGTGATATCGCTGGGACTGTGTGTGGTGACTAGTTGGCATCTCAGATTCAGAACTGCATTGCTCGGCATGGGTTGCATTTTACTGGGTACACATTGTTCTGTAGCCTACCCAATTCTTTCCAGTTCATCTCTGGGGGGTGGGAGGTCTCCTGAGCAAGAGCACATCACACACACTTTGGTACCTCCATGCTAATTCGAGCACAACGTTCAGGGTCGCTTGAGGCCACAGATAAGACACTGCGTGCTTCCTCTGAGTGAAAAGGGCGTGTGTAATGTATCTCCACTGCGGAGGTGAATGGGCTGGAAAGTCTCACAGAACTGACACCAGCCAGTACAAATGGTGATGCAGAGAAGAAAATCTGCCAAAAACTGCAGATAGACAACTAGACAGCGTACAGCCATGTCCCAAGCACAGTAAAGTACACATGTGTAGGTGGGAATGACATTACCTACAAGCTGCATGTTTCATTCTGTAGTTTTGGACATCGGGCCCTAGTTGTGCATTGTAACCAAGCAGGGACGCTGTCTAGTTGTCTATCTGCAGTTTTTGGCAGATTTTCTTCTCTGCAGCACCATTTGTACTGGGGTTGTATGTCGGAACCACGCAAGCCATCACAACGCATGGCTTTACAATGCTGTCTTTACTGTGCCCCGTCTTTACCACTGCATTCCTATACCAAGCGTGTCTTTACAACGAACAATCACTTTGCCCTAGGGGATAGCGTTGAACTTTGTAGAGGTATAAATTACTATTCCAACTCTAGTCTGCGCAACAGTGGAGAAAGCGTTGGACTTCGAAGTCCAACATGGCTTCCCCTACTGCAAATTGTTGTAAAGTCTTGCGTGTTAAAGGAATGCAGTGGTAAAGGCAGGTCAGTGTAATGACCATGTTGTAAAGGTAGTACATGGTTTAGACTCTGTTGGAAATGCCGTTTTCCCTTGGACATTAATGCACGAGCCTAAAGTATGCTTTTCGCACTGAAGGAGACAAAAAAAAAATCTAACTTAAAGGGAGAGAGGGAGAGGTGTAATTCGCTATACCGCCTCCCAACTTAGCACCGAACACAAAGTTGGAAAGCAGATAAAATAAAGAGTTCTAATGAGCTCTCCTTCCTGTGTGATTCCGTATATAACTGCGATAGATTGGAAACCTCACCCACGTTTTGTGGAACGCTTCATCATGGGTGTCCCGTTTTCACCCGAAATACTTTGTCAGGGTGGGCTCAACATGATGTGGGAGTTCTTGAGATGGAAAAGTACATGGGATAAAGGATCCATGAAGGTTTTTTAAATGATTTCTTGGATTCTCCAGATAAATTTACTTTATTTTGGGTTCCAAGAATAAGGTTAGAAAACGGTGGTGGTGTCCGGTAATTATTATTAATCCTACTTAGAGAAAGGTCTACCTTATCCTTGGGACCAACAATAAAGAGCACACGTGTACATTACTCATTTGCCAGGCACACATCTGATATGCCTGGGAACCCATTTGGGCTCGTTGGATGGTATATTGTTCCATACTGAATTTGAGTTTGGCATCCATTTCCTTGGACATTTATATTGCTGTTGGCTACAGTGTACCCTGCAAATTTACATCTTAAAATAGTCCTTTTCGCGTAGTAAAATGATTCACGAGTGCTGAGACCGGAAGACTAAATCTAAGTGTGGATCACAATGCTTAAGAAGTTGTGTTGTCAAAGACATTCCTTTCGATTTCTTTTTCATTAGGGACTCAACTGCACTTTGGACTGTGGTGGATTACAACCTACTTGCATTGATAATTCTGAATACTGAGCAAACTCTACTCTAAATATAAGGAGTGAACTTCAGCCCACAGAATAACATGCCTGCCAAGTCCCTGACACATGCCAAAACAAAGCCAAGCGGGCACACATTTCTGGCACACTCTGCAATGCAGCTCTGTGTCAATATTGTGGTCCGGTTGCAGAACGTGATACCATGAGCACATGAGCCTCGGTATCTGCAGAGCCGTGAAGAGCGGTAATATCAGGATCTCTCTGTCATGGTTACGGTGCCTTGTACTCGTATAGTGCTATCTTAGTCGTGGGAGACACAGGCACTATATAGGGAGGTAAAGGCCTTTGCCTCTCAGCGGGGGACTCACAAGCTAAATCAGACCCTGGAGATATGTGATTTTCCCGGCATCAGAGCATTGCCAGGTGTCTGTGGCAGGGTCTAATGTGCACGGGTGAGAAAGACACAGACATGTCCTGTACCTACTTCATGAGTTGCTATCATTTGGTCATAATGAATAAAATATTTCTCCTTGTTACGCCAGCCTCGGTTAGGTGCACCATTTTGGCACATACTCAGTTTTACAGATTTTAGTAAATCTGGGTTTGCACCAAAGTATGTGGGTGGATGCACGGAAATGCCCATGCTCCACCCATGTAATGCCTCCCAGACGCAGGGTAATACAATGCAGCGCAAGGCACTGTGTTACATTACTTTTTGGGTGAAAGCCCACATTAAGCCAAGCAAATCTTGATCATGGGGGGCTTAGTATATCTTGAAATACAATTTGTGTTGGGGCTGAGTGGAATATTCATGACGCCTGTTAGTAAACCTAGGCTAAAGTACCTAATCGACTACTGGAAATCAGCAAATGAGCACCTTACAACCCCATATCTACAAAGAAAACTCGTGTCAATACAGTAAACATCCGAGCATACCTAACAGAGAATTAATGCAAAAATCCCAAAAACCACAACACATATTTGTGGATGTTACACCCCATGGCAAATACCAATTTACTCTAGGCTGGAATTTTGCCCCACAGTGATTGCCCCATGCTATCTGTTTCATTTACAGGGCAAACCCCCAAAACCCCACTCCCACGCAGCGGACAGGCATTTTGCCACCTGCATCTGCCACGTTGTTCATTTATGCAGTGCAGGTGGCAAAATGCCCATTGGCAGGAAAGACGAGGCACAAAGGCCGAATACCATAATACACCTTTTTTGTAGACTCCATCACAACATTTCAGAACGTTCAATCCCAAAACCTTCAATCCTACAGAAACATCTAATTTTCTAGGGACATCCCAAAACATCCTAATATCCATGGACTCATTAACATTCATAAAGCAAACATAGCCCCTAAAAAATCAACTCGGAAGCCCTACAAGAGTGTGCACACATACAAACACTTCAAAGAAAACCTGCTTACCTTTTCTAGCTCAGTTCCTCTGCAGCTGTGGCAAAACTGTCGGGGCACTTAGTACCCGATTAGGATGACAGTGGGACCACCGCTAACAGCCTGTCGGTGGCAGCCCTTCCACCATCAGACCCATCATATCCGCCCACCATATTTCAATGGTGGGCGGATGGGTGGTCGTCAGAAAGACCGACAACCATGCAACCGACGGGCTCCTTGAACCCGCAGGTGTGGCGGACTGGCTGTATTCCCTACAATGAAGGCAGTGCCTACCAGGCACCGCCGTAGGGATTATAATGTCCCTTTCCGCCCGCCTGTTCATGGCGGTTAACCCTCCATGAATAGGCAGGCGGAAAGGTACTTTGAGGGCCCATAGCGGGCCTCATTGCCCCCTGGCCCTCTGATGTGGGCACATACCACACGGTGCCTGCCACATAGCGCAGGGATCTGTACAGGGTGCATTTTTTGCATTGCAGCGTGTGCTTCAAACAGCACCACCCATTGCAATGCAAAGAATACAAGGTGCGACTGCCTTGCAGGTGGTCACATCATAATCCCTATGGCGGGACCGCCGACAGCTAGTCAGTTAGTCCTGTTTCCAACAGGGTGGCGGGTGCACGTTATTCCGCCTGCCATCCAAATTGGTCCCTTATTTACCAGAGAAAGCTCACAAACAAGGAGATACCTCAAGTCAGTGTTGATCACACAATCAATCTATTTTATTTTACAAAGGTCACTTTGGCTGCCCTTCGAAATTATGAAGGCTGGCCTTTCAAGAAATGATGCCTGATGGCAATGCCAAACAGAAAATACCACCTTTCAGCATATATTGTTCTACAGCCCTTAATTCTGCAGTACAATCTGCTATATAGGGGCCGATTCTGATCTCGCTCGGATGACCCTCCCAAAGCCATCTGTAGCCGTACCTTCCGACCAAGTCGTTCCCGGAGTCGGTCCGTCCAAATGAGGAAGTGCGATGCGAGAATGTGTGCATTTCCCGAACGACACGCATGCTCCGATTCGAGCAACATTTCCCGTACGAGCCGGCTCTGAAAACACTGAATGAACTCGCCTGGAGCCATTACCATATCAGTTTCCGGCCGGGCAAGTACGATGCGTACTTCCTCCGCGCAGAACAGGTCGTCACCTCCAGCACGTCACAGCATCCAGACGAGCGATACATCAGGTCCGAATCATGCCAGAACATAAACACTACGTACAAGACGAAGCTGCCATGTATCCGATCGCGCATGTCATCCCTATACTGTACGCCTATGACCGAATCAACAACCGGAACTGATGCGTACGTCACAGACGGTAAGTCAGACACCTACCACCCACTAATCCGTCACGATCCCGCGAAAGCCAAAACACTCATGGGGTGGATGCCCATCCCCCCAGCACAGTCCACCCCAGAGGGGGGTGGATGCCCATCCCCCAGCACAGTCCACCCCAGAGGGGGTGTATGCCCATCCCCCGAGCATTGTCCATCCCATTGGGGGTTTATTGTCCATCCCCTTAGCAATGTTCACCCTATAGGGGGTGTTTGTCCATCCCCCAGCACAGTCCACCCCAGAGGAGGTAGATGCACATCCCCCCAGCACAGTCTACTCCAGAGGGGGTGGATGCTCACCCCCCCAGCACATTCCAGCCCAGAGGGGGTGGAGGGCCACCCACCCAGCACAGTCCACCCCAGAGGGGGTGGATGTCCATCCCCCCAGCATTGTCCACCCCATTGGGGATTTATTTGGACAGTAGATAAACAAAATAAAACAAACATCGAATCACTGCTCACAAAGCCAGTAGAATTACGTGGGTCAAGATGCACTAAAACAACCAGCCAACCACACACTGCAGAACAAACACAACATGTGTGTGTGTCTGTCTCAAGGCAAGTCCACAGACTCCACACTCAGGGCAGCAGGGGTGACAGATGCAGGTGGTGCGGTGCCTGGACCAAAACAGACATGCTCCCTCACACAGGAGTGTTCACAGACCTTTTGAATGGGAGCAGCTGGGAGGGTGGAGGTGGTGGTGGTGGCGGGGACAGACTCTGTGGGTGCGGCCTCTGCTCTGGTAACACCCATCACCACAAGGGAGTCATCACTGGAGCTGGATGGTTTATCAGCTGATGTTGATGTTTCTGAGCGGCCCTCAGTGTGGCTCCCTTCACCCTCTGTGCCACTGGGTCCCTCATCCTCCTCCACGGGGGACCCCGTCTGGCTAGCCGCTTCCTCCTGGTCCGTGGAACTGTCTCCTCCAGTTGCCATAGATGATGTTGTGAACAAGGAGGGGAAACAGATTCACATCAGTCATCTGCATATACTTGACACATGATTTCTTTTACAACCCATCACAGAGCAAGGCCTTGCATAATGTCAAAGCCACCATTCCTTTACATCACACATATGTAAACATGTCACTTGTCAGTCTGCCAGTGAATCATGGTTACAAAACACATGATGGCAATGGAAACATCTGTTAAATGTATCTCAAATTAAACTAAATACATGGCCAACAGGGCACTGTCGTATCTGTTGTCCGATCTGTAATGCTCCTGAGTGTCAGTGCTTATCACAAACAAGGGAGTCTGGAAGTGGGCACGCAAATGGGATGGACAAATTCCTAAGTTGATATGATGAACATACTTCTATCCCCAGCAACCATGATGGGCTCATGTCGTGAACTCCAATGCTAAAATGGTCTGCATGCAGGCCAATGACAAGTACAAATATTGCATCTTAAAACTTTTTCATGTGGCACACTATGCCACAGTTCTGTCTGCCTAAACAGTCTGTATTGACTCTTGTTACCAGGGCACTGAATCAAGATTTAACAGTCAGCTCCAGGTCACACTCATGTATACACTGTTAAAGTAACATCTGTCTTGCTCAAGTATACATGTCCCCTAAGTGCTACATACAATTTGAACACTTTGACAAGCTCCGTTGTTCTATTGAGACATTAGAGAATATGAAGTCTCAAATCTGTATACAGGAACATTTTCCAAACTTCCAATAACCAAGTAATGCTGCATGCACATATATGTTGAAGCCACCATTATGCACAGTCAAGGGATAACACACACATGATTAGTCCTGTGTATCTGAGCCAATTTCCAGACATGAGATGTCTGTCCGTATCCTATACAGTTGCCACATGTGTAATCAAAATAGCTCATCCTGTACACACTGACACATGATTCTTCATTTGCAATGCTTACAGTGTTGCCTCACACACAAAAATAGGATGTGACAGTGTCTCTGATGGCCTGACTTGGCATACCTGTCCTTGGTCCATGTGAAACATGGGATTAGTGGGAGCACAGGCTGGTTACTATGCATTTTGTAAGCTTATCAGGTTCATTTGTCTGAGGCATCAACATTGGTCTTACCTGCTGCATGTGTGTGTAGTATTAATCTCAAAAACCTGTGTTAACCCAGATCAGCTAATCGTACATTTAGGTATGTACCACACAGAGTGCAGGTCATATTTCTGTCAAGTTGCTGACACATGGCAGACAATCACATCACTCATGATGGCCAACTCAATGCACCTGTTGTACATGGTGCTGGACACAGTTAGCTTGGACAACAGGAAATACACAGGAGCCTACTGACACATGTCACAGATGGAAAGGGACACACCTGGGCATCAGATGAGAATGGGGCATCTTTATATTTTGGCTCACAAGTATTGTCTCAGCAGACACACCACCTGTGAGAGTGTTACCAGGCTGAGGGAGTGCAACATGCATGTCAGACATAGTTCAGCTATATGGCACAAACTCACCCACTCCTTGCTGCTGTCTGCCCTTCAACTGCTCATCCAGGTCAGGGAAGACCACCGTGAGTATCCGGAGCATGTGGGGGGTCAGGGTCCGTCGTCCACCCCTTTTGCAAGGATGTGACAGCTTCAGCTGGACTCTTGCAATCCTCCAGGTCCAGCCACGGAGGTCCTGCCACCTCTTCTGGCAGTGGCGGATGCGGCGTTTGAAGACCCCCACAGATCTCACAGCCAGGACGATGGTCAGCCAAAATTCCTATTTCTGATGGGCGTCGACCTGTAAGGATGACATAGTGACACACCACTACTACACATGTTACAAGTTTGTTCATCGCACACGTGGGCATATAGGTCATTGGTAGTAGGGGAGATGATGTATTAAGGAAGTTCAAGTATCAGCAGGAGCAGTTGTCTTGTGTGCAAGCCTGCCTTAACAACATGAGTACAGTGCATGATATGAAATTGCACAAGATACACTTTTACATCACTGTACCTGTCCAGTACATGAATCTGCACACTGTGAGAATTACAATGACTATGTGTGCATGCATGTCCTTGGTGATCTGAATGCTAGTAGTGCCTGTTAGGAAACATGGTGTGGGCTTGCTGGGACAGAGACAGCATGCCCTGTCCCCAGCATGCACAGGGCATGCTGGGGACACTGCAGGAACAGAACACGAATCACAGTCCCAGACTCTGGTTGACCTTGAGCCCTCCAGTGTGGATGTCTCTCAGTCCTCTTCGGACGACGATGAACGACCTGGCCCCTCCGGTGTGGATCAGCATGCAGCACCAGCAGCTGTGACCTCAGCCTTCTCTGTGACCACTCCCGCAACATCTGCCAACACCCCGATGACCTCTACCAACGCGGACAGACCAAGGCAAGCACACACTGACGGAACAGCAACAAAGGGCACTCTGGAGTTGGCGGACAACAACACCAGTGACAACAATGAAGGAGGCTCAGTGTTGTCTGTGTCTGCAACAGCAGATCCTGCTCATGTGGTTAGGGGTGGTGTGAGGGTCTGCGGGGTGAGGTCACGTTCTTAAGATGGTGTTGATGATAAAGCAGACCCACAGTTATGATGCATTCTAAATGCATACTGAGAATGCACCGCATACTTTGGCCTGGTAGTTGGGATCCTCAAGTACATGCAACATCGGCAGGCTGCCCATTATGCCAAAATGGACTCCCAAAATGTCCAAAATGGACTCCCACATGTCCAGGATGGAGTCCAAAATGGCTCAAATGGATGACCTCACTGCGGTGCACAGGGACATATTCACATACCTCCGCCAGATTGCTGACAACATGACCACACCTCCCTGTGTGCCCACCACATCTTTTGCCACTACATCTGCAACTGCCACAGAGAGGGATGAGGATTCTGGCAGAGGGTCCCCTGCACCGCAGCAGCCTGTATCTGAGGGTCCCCCTCAAAAGAAGAAGAGGTGTCGTCCGAAGAAGGACAAATGAGAGACATATGGGCATGCATACCCCCCGGGAAGTGAAAACCTGCTCGTGATGTCGTTCATTGTGTGCCAAGCGTTCACCTTGTTGACTGTCACTGTGCTCTTCCACATGGAATGGAGGGTCTAAGTTGGAACAATGACTTAAATGACTGTGGACTTGGCTCTGAAAATTTCATCTACTAACACTAACAACTCCTCTGTGAACTTTGGATTTCTATCACTCTGTACAGCACTATCAATTACGTGTGCTGTTTCCCATATTCATCTTAATTAAATCATAATCACACAATACGTGCCTCTGTTGTGATTTAAACATTGTTTGTGACATAGAGATGATGACCTGCTAAACAAATAATTTGCAGGAAAACAAGTACAGCAATGAAAACACAGTCCTGTGAGTAATTGTGATGTGACACATATGAGAGATATACACAACAAGGTCAACTAAACACAAAAAACACATGGCATACATACTCATTGCCTCCACTATTGTAAACTGAAAAGACACTCAAATGCAAAGACACTAAACTCATTCTGAGAAAGTGGAAATCAGGCCACAGGTACAGTATGCAAATGAATGTTGGATGTGTGCATACAGATGAGGCACACCTCAATGTGGAGCACAGGTTTATTACACAGTCAAAACAAGTTGCCTCCACAACAGATGCAAGCTAACCACACCATGACAATGAGCACAAAGTAACCAAGACGGTCTGAAATGTTAGTCATTGGGTGTGTGGCACCACTTCCTGTTTCGAAGAAAAGTTGCACTCTGTAAAAGCATTGTGGGTTTTGGAGGTCCCATGTTACCAGACAACAGCCAAAGGACCCTGTGAAGGACAGAAACAGAACAGTCTTGAACTACCAAACTTTCTGCATACATCTCCAATAGACATTCCATACACAAGTCTTGTGATTTGTGAACACAACCTAGGACTCATGTCAACACTGTACTGGTGAACATACTAACTCAATGGACACATAACTATCATGTCAAGTAGCATGCACCCACACGTATGCATAGACATTGCACTACATACACATATCAGGCAAAGAAAAAGCTTAGTCAACTCATCTCTGTATACTCACAATCATGAGAAAAAGTTGTTGATGAGCTGTCTCCTAACATCCTCCTCCCTCTCATCATCACTGGCAACATGACCCAGAGCTGGATCCTCCCCTGCTGGAGGCTGCTGGTCATCGTCATCTTGGATGAGAGGTAGCTCGTTCCTCACTGCCAGGTTGTGTAGCATGCAACACACAATGATGATCTTACACACCTTTTCTGGTTATATTGGAGGGCCCCTCCTGTCCGGTCCAGGCAGCGAAATCTGCTTTTCAGTAGTCCAAATGTCCGCTCTATCACTCGCCTGGTCCGCCCATGTGCCTCATTAAAACATATCTCAGCAGGGGTAAAAGGGTTCTGGAGGGGTGTCAGCAACCACGGCATGTTGGGGTCTCCGGAGTCACCTACATTCAAACAAAAAAACATATCATGGGTCAGAAAAGAGGGTAAAACCCGACATACAAACAACACACAATATAAACTGACATTACACACCGACAAGCCAGGCACACTGATTTGGCAGCTGTGACATCATCTGTGGGATGAGACACACAATGTCTCATCCCACAGAGACACACAATGTATGTTGTGGTTTTAGACATGTCAATGGATCACACGCAGTGTAGTGCCAAGGATGCTGACAATGCTGCAAGATGTAGGAGTTGAATGCAGATCACAACAGCGCTTTGTGTAAATGACACCATGCAACAGTGTCATCTATTTTGCTGTGGCCATTCCATTCACTGTCAGGTATCCCGTGTCAATAATGTATATGGTAATTTGTGTGTGTGTATTGATGTGTGCTATGTCTGCATCTCACCACATGTCCTGTACTCCACTCACTTTTACAGCCAGCCGAGGGGGCACCCCTGGGACAATGTATCCGCAGACAGTGTATGGAAATGATCATTTAAGATGGCTGAGCGTGTGAACATGTGTGAGAGGGCCAGAGCCTAGCTGTGACTTGTGGCCAATTCATACATAAGGCCCATGTATCAGCCATCTTGCCGGTACATTTCCTTTTACTGTCATGGACTGACTATTCCCAAAACTGCTATTTGTTCTGAATGAGGAGGTGTGTGTATGGCGGGCCTTGATAGTAGTTGGAGTCATTGAAGACCCTCCTGCTCCCCCACAGCCCAGGTAGGCCACCATGAACCATGCTTCCATTACAGGGAGTCAAAGTTTAAGTTCAAGCTGTCTGACAGTGTTGTCCTGATATTGAGCACTACTCCCAACAGGGCCTTGTGCTCCCAACACCAGAGGCCAGGGTCAGACATCTTGGCAATACTATTCCACTCCCTGTGAGTTGTCCATGCTTCAAGGTGTGATTGTTGAACCATGTGGGAGGAGTACTGTTGGCTGTCACTATGACTCCCATAATGCTTTTGGCTACACTCACCTTCCCAGCAATCCCAAGCTTCCTTCCTGTGACTCTGCTTCCCTGGGAGTGTAACAGTGCTGGCCAGATGGCTGCCAGTGGTGGTTGGTGTTTTGAGGCTAAAGCCTTGCTGTGTGTGTTAGTAAGTTTGAACATAGTGTGACAAATTAACATTTTACTCTCAGATAGCTGGTATTTTGTTTCTGTGAGTGGCATACACATCACGGGATCATTTGCTTAATGTTGATATGGCTTGGCTAACAGTGTTTGATATCACTGTCCCCTTGACAGTGATGTCTGTGGGCGTGTATTGGCTTACAATATTAGCTAGTTGGTTATGTACTCACCAGGCTCTGGTACTCCTGATTATCCATGGATACCCTCCGGTGGAAGGATGGCCCGCACCTGCTCCTCCCAGGAAGTGAAGTGCGTAGGTTTTGCAGGAGGACCACCGCCGGTCCGCTGACTCAAGGCATGGCCTCTGCCAATCAGCTTCTTGACCCTCCTTTGCACATCATAGTACCTGTTCCTGATGTCGTCCATTGTGCGCAGGCAAGGTGCTTGTACGTTGACCTAGTTGACAATCCTGTCCCACATCTTGGTTTTCTGGGAAAGGAGGGTCTGTTGGACCAATGTGCCAAATAACTGTGGCTCGACTCTGAGAATTTCATCTACCATGACTTCCAATTCACTATCTGTTAACTTTGGATTCTTCTTTGGGGGCATGGTGATGGTGGAGATGGATGTGGGGGTGAGTGTGAAAGTGAGGGTGTGTGAGTATGAGTAAAGGTGTGTGTTTGTGAGTGTGGTATTTGATAGGTGCTAGTGGTGTACAGGTTGTGTGGTGGGTGGGTTGTGAGTGTATGTCTCAGTGCAGTATAGTGGTATCAGCTGGCAGGTCTGTTGAAGTTGCAAAGGATCATGGTTAGGATTTTGACCCTTTATGTAGGTGGAGTTGTGGGTGTGTCTTACATATTTTAAATTGATTTGTTTGCCTTTGACAATGCTTGTTTGGTCCTTTTCTGTCTGTTTCTGTTTGGTTTATTTGAGCATGACGGAGACGTTCAGTTGACTGCAACGGATGCCTTTATCAGCATTTGCGCGGTAGTCCGAGTCTGTCCCATTCACGTTAAGCTATGTTGCAGCGGTCGCGTAGGAGTCGGTCACGTCGGGCTCTATTCTGGCCGAATCACTCAGACGGCTTGATTTCCATACGTGTCGGTCATACGCATTGTGCTCCATGCGAGCCGGTTGTATTTGACATGCATTGCATCGTACTCCGCCAGTTGTACAGCGCGTGTACGTGTTGGTCGGAATACAATACCAGTCCGTGTCAGTCGGAACGGTTTCCAAGCGGGATCGGAATCGGGCCCGTAATGTTAACATCATCACAGCAGATTCAGTATTGCCTCTGAATGAACTTCATCTTTCTTTCCTCATGCCAGAATTCATTAACAAAACAAAACTTCTGGACTTCTCCCTGCAGTGCACTCTAAAAGATCAGGTGCATAAGGAGTTACCACTTCCACAAACTTGAAAACAAGTTGGCTGATAATGACTCAACTCAGTAATCAATAAATCATGTATAAGCACCACTGGTACACTATTTAAAGAGAACCACCCCACCTGTCAAGTAAGTCATCAGATTAAAAAAGAAAGCCTCAATGAAGAAGGGTAAAAAATCTGTTTCTCTGTACCCCTATACATTCACCCCTTACAATAATGTCTCCAATGAAATTCTTATCTCCTAACCCTTCTCTCACCAACCTGTGCCTTACTGTGCTGCACTTCACACTACCTGGATGTCTCTATCCACCTTCACCCCTCTTCACCACTTGCTGAGCCGAAGAACACCCTTTGCTTAATGCTCAACAAAATTCAGGGACACATTACACATGTCAGCAATTAAGTCCCTAGGTCAACCTACCATCCTCAGACCACAAACAGCTACCCAGTACTATCCACACACAACCAGCACCAGCAACCAACATAACTATGAAATGATCATTCCTACAGTTCCACACATTAGCCCAGCCAGATGAAAAAAGCTCTATTGTGCCATAACAAAAGAGCTGTACAAGTGCCAATAGCCTAACATAACATACAAAGCACTATATTGTCTGTCACAGTTCACTGACAAAATGTCAAGTACTTTGGGGCATATTACGATGGCGGTCGGAGGCTAACTGGCCACCATCGTCTTTGAATTCCAACTGGCTGATTATAATGCAGCCGGTTGGAACTAAAACCGGTCGGTCATTCCGGCTGGCTTCCGATGGGCTCCTTGAGCCCATCGTCTAGTCAGAACCAGCTCGTAATCCCAAAGGGCATGCCTTTCCGCCCTTGGGATTATGATGCACGGTGTCTGACATGGAACCCATGTCGGAAAGCGTATTTGGGGGCCCCCAGCAGGGGCCCCTTGTGTGTGAGGCCTCCGGTTGGGTGTCGAGGGGGCACCTATGGTGCCCCATTGTTGATCCCTGCACCCCATGGCAGGCACCTTAAGGTGCCTGCCATGGAATGAACCACACCTCCCGTTTCCCTATGGAAGCATGTATTACTGCTGGTTTACGGCCGTAATGCATGCTGCCATCGGGAAATTTTGGAATGCGACCGAACAGTGTTCTGTTTCATCCTAATGAGGCGGGCGGGACTGCCGACAGGGTGTTGGTCGGTTCTGTTTACGAGACGGTGTTGGGCGGAAGCAATTAAGTTCGACATCGAAATCGGCACCTAAATATTGAGTTACAAAAATATGGAGTGAAAAATATAGATGTCGAAAATATCGACTACCTACCCTTATAATTAAAAGAACTAAAAAACATCGAGAAAAAAATATTGTTAGCACTAATATGCTTGACCAAAATGTAGATTTTAAAATACATATAGATTTAAATAATAAACATTAATTAAATAAAATATGAATACTATTATATTAACAATACAATATATTTAGAGGCCGATTCCGATCTGGGTCGGAAGGGCACCGAAAGCGATCCGGACGGAAAAACTACGAGCCATACGCGTGTTTTCTGGCCGACTCGTACAGCTGTACGAGTGAGCAAGTACGATGCGAGCTGAGTGAAATTCACCGACCGAGTCATTTCCAGGTCCGAACTGCTCCGTACGTCTCGCTCGGAAGCTAACCGTGGCGTGCAATGTATGCGATTTACAACCGAGCCAGTACGATGAACGCGTCGGACAGCCTGTGCGAGCCGGAGTGTCTGGCTCGCAAAACGTCCGGGTGGTTGCCTTTGGGGGTCCGGGTCGGCCCTCCTGACACAGGGCAACACAGGCATGTACGGTGCGGATGACACCGACGCGTACCCACTGTAGGGGGTGCACTTGTCCGCGACGTACCCATTCAGTCAATGGGAGCCCATGTACACGTCGTACAACCGGCTCCCATTGACTTCTATGGGAGTCCGACCGAACCGAGTCAGGCAGCATACGGCCGCATCGTACTCGCTCGGTCGGACAGCAGGCCTCCGGCTCGGTCGGAAAACACTCCAGATCCGGCTCGGTCGGAGTGCTTTCCGACCCGGATCGGAATCGGCCCCTAAATCTTTTAAAAGACAATGTAACAATGATAATTATTTTTAAAAATTAAAAACCATATGTATTAATATATATTTTTTTATTTACACATATTTTATCTAAAAACTTTATTGCATTGATATTTGGTATTTATATTATCTTTATTATCTACTGGCGGTCGCAGTTATAGTTAGGACCGTGTTTCCATAGGAAATCTGAAAATTCCATTTTGAATAACTTTGGCGCCGGTTGATGAATCCTCGCGAAATTTTCAAAACTAATGGGGCGCTCCGCTCAGCTCCTCCCCTGAAAGTCTCGGAGTGATTCGTCAAGCGGGGGCTGAGAAAAAACGGGGGTCCCAAAACACGTTTTCCCCATGCATTTTCCCGTAGGACCTTTAGTCGAAGGTACAGCCCGAACGGCTGAACAGAATTACTTGAAATTTGGCAAAGAGGTAGTCCTCAGGTCAGGCATGTGCCTTTTGCATGTATGGTGTCAATCTGTTCAGTAGTTCCTGAGAAAATTGCAGTTAAAAGTACATAAATATCTATAGGCTCACACCGTGCGCGCACCGTGCGCGCACGGTGCGTGCACTATAAGGTGCGTGAGCGTAATTCTGATTGGTGGTTACATGTCAGTCAACATTCGAATCGGTCGAAATCAGGAAGTGTCGGCCGCCATTTTGTGTGTGACAGTGAAAAAGAAAGGTGGAGAACATCAAAAGGGGGCAGGGTAGAGAGTTCCTGACCCCCTAGCCTTTGTCAGGGGGTCCCTGAAGGACCCCGAAGGGTGAAAAAAACATTTTATTTTATTTTCAAAAAACCACGGGGTGAAAAATCTTTAAAAAAAAAAACATTTTAAACGAGCCATTCCATATTACAGGATACAGTCAATCTATAACTATATACATAGGTAGCTTATTGTAAAATAAATATCTAAAAAATATAATAAAACATACATAACTTAGCATTTAAAAAACCGTACAAATTCACTGAAAAAACCATAGGTTTCACGCACGTTATAGTTAGGAATTAGCATTTAAAAAACCTTGCAAATTCACTTAAAAAACGATAGGTTTCACACATGTTATAGTTAGCTGGACACTTCACTCGTCAAAAACCATTGAAAGTCCCCCGTTATAGTTAGTTCAGATAACGCCACTCTATCACAAGGATGATGTCATCAGTGATGTCATGAGTGATGCCACTGACCATGTCATGAGTGATGTAATATGTGACGTCATCAGCAGTGGATTGCGGGCGCGCGAATTATAGTTATCTGAACTAACTATAACGGGGGAATTTCAATGGTTTTTTACGAGTGAAATGTCCAGCTAACTATAACATGTGTGAAACCTATGGTTTTTTAAGTGAATTTGCAAGGTTTTTTAAATGCTAATTCCTAACTATAACGTGCGTGAAACCTATGGTTTTTTAAGTGAATATATATATATATATATATTCACTGAAAAAACCATAGGTTTCACACATGTTATAGTTAGCGGAAATTTTACTGATAAAAAACCAATGAAATTCCCCCGTTATAGTTAGTGCATGCAACTATAACTCACGCGACCGCAATCCTCTGCTGATGCTAATACTGTATTTAGACACTTATTTGCCCATGTCTTCTTCCATAAATTTTTAGCTATACATATATTACAAATATTTTTTTTTCATAAAGACACATATGGCATCAGCAGAGGATTGCGGTCGCGTGAGTTATAGTTGCCTGCACTAACTATAACGGGGGAATTTCATTGGTTTTTTATCAGTAAAATTTCCGCTAACTATAACATGTGTGAAACCTATGGTTTTTTCAGTGAATTTGCAAGGTTTTTTAAATGCTAATTCCTAACTATAACGTGTGTGAAACCTATGGTTTTTTCAGTGAATTTGTACGGTTTTTTAAATGCTAAGTTACTTTACGCCATTCGTGGCGTGCGCGCCCACTTAACGCAGTTCGTTCCGTGCGCGCACGGTGCGCTTCGCGCACCGTGCGTGCACAGTGAGCACGCGGTGCGCTTCGCGCACCGCGCGCCCACTTTACGCAGTTAGTGCCATGCACGCACGGTGGGCACGCGGTGCGCTACGTGCACCGCGTGCCCACATTACGCTAGATGGGCCATGTACGCACGATGCGCTTCGCGCACCATGCGCACATGGAGGACATATGATGCGCTTCGTTGTGAAAGGTAATATTTTAATTTTTCTAATTAATACATAAGCCATGGACAAATGGTGCCCTTCGGGCACCAGTTGCACATGGGTTGGGGAGAGTGTGGATATTTTTTTTTTTTTAATAATTTTTACCGTACACGTACGGTAAGCATACTCGGCGAAATTATCGAAAAAAAGAAACTTCAGTTTTTGGCTTTAGGGGAACTTTGGGGGCTCCCTCAACATGGCTAGGTGCTTAGGAGCTGTCTAAACAGCCGCTTTACATGTTTTTGCTCTTTGTTTTTTAACCCCCTCTCAGAGTGCGAGAGAGAAAATGGCGGCCGCCACTTCCTGGTTTCGACCGATTCGAATGTTTACTAAGATCTATATATTACCTACTGGCGGTCGCCAGTAGGTAGTTATAGTTAGGACCCTGTTTCCATAGGAAATCCGCAACATTCTATTTGGAATAACTTTGGCGCCGGTCGACGAATCCTCGCGAAATTTTCAAAACTAATGGGGCGCTACGCTCCGCTCCTACCCTGAAAGTCTCGTGGGGATTCGTCAAGCGGGGGCTGAGATAAAAGGGGGGTCCCAAAACGCATTTTTCCCATGCATTTTTCCATAGGACCTTTAGACACAGCTACAGCCCGAACGGCTGAACAGAGTTACTTGAAATTTGGCAGAGAGGTAGTCCTCAGGTCAAGGAAGTGCCTTTTGTAGGTCTGGTGTAAATCTGTTCAGTAGGTCCTGAGAAAATAGCATTTAAATCAATATATATATCTGTAAGCGCGCTCCGTGCGCTTACCGTAAGCTTACCGTACGCGTACGGTGCCGTGCGCGAGCTCAATTCTGATTGGTGGTTACATGACTGTAAACATTCGAATCGGTCGAAATCAGGAAGTGTCGGCCGCCATTTTCTGTCTCTCGCACTGAGAAACAAAGGTGGGGAACGTGAAAAGGGGCCAACGAAGAGAGTTGCAGACCCCCTAGTGTTTGTCAGGGGGTCCAAGAAGGACCCAAAAGTACGGAAAATACATTTAATAATTTTAAAAAAAAATTGCGGAGTGCGCGTACGGTAAGCTTACCATACGCGCACGGCAAACAAAAAATAAAAAAAATAAATAAAGAAGTAACAATCACATTTATTAAATAAATTAAAGGACCCACAAGGGAGAAAAAAACAAATGTTACTGTGTAAAAAAAGGTGAGGCGCGCACGGCATGGACTGCGCAACGTGGGCGCACGGTGCGCGAAGCGCACCGC
The DNA here is from genome assembly GCF_964204655.1 of Triturus cristatus. Taxonomy (NCBI): domain Eukaryota; kingdom Metazoa; phylum Chordata; class Amphibia; order Caudata; family Salamandridae; genus Triturus; species Triturus cristatus. The sequence continues at coordinate 862,469,113 of NC_140581.1, forward strand.
GCGCGCAGGGTATGCGCACAGTGAAAAACCAGAAAAAAAACAAAAAAATAAATACATAACTTAGCATTTAAAAAAACGTACAAATTCACTGAAAAAACCATAGGTTTCACACACGTTATAGTTAGGAATTATCATTTACAAAACCTTGCAAATTCACTTAAAAAACCATAGGTTTCACACATGTTATAGTTAGCTGTACATTTCACTCGTAAAAAACCAATGAAATTCCACGTTATAGTTAGATCAGGTAACTATAACTTGCGCGACCGCAATCCACAATGTGTAATTTCAGATGTCATCATTGATGTCATGAGTGATGTCACTGACCATGTCATGAGTGATGTAATATGTGACGTCATCAGCAGTTTATTGTGGGCGAGCAAGTTATAGTTACCTGATCTAACTATAACGTGGAATTTCATTGGTTTTTTTACGAGTGAAATGTACAGCTAACTATAACATGTGTGAAACCTATGGTTTTTTAAGTGAATATATATATATATATATATATTCAAGAAATCACCAAACTTCCCATCCGGCAGCAACAGGTATCCACAGCACCCCAATCAGGACTCGAGGCAGGTTTTGAATTGTTTTTAAGTTTATTTCATCAACAAAGTAGGGGATACAGACGGCGAGTATATATATATATATATATATATATATATATTCACTGAAAAAACCATAGGTTTCACACAAGTTATAGTTAGCTGTACATTTCACTCGTAAAAAACCAATGAAATTCCCCCGTTATAGTTAGTGCAGGCAACTATAACTCACGCGACCGCAATCCTCTGCTGATGCTAATACTGTATTTAGACACTTATTTGCCCATGTCTTCTTCCATTAAATTTTAGCTATACATATATAACAAATATTTTTTTTCATAAAGACACATATGTCATCAGCAGAGGATTGCGGTCGTGTGAGTTATAGTTGCCTGCACTAACTATAACGGGGGAATTTCATTGGTTTTTTACGAGTGAAATGTACAGCTAACTATAACTTGTGTGAAACCTATGGTTTTTTCAGTGAATTTGCAAGGTTTTTTAAATGCTAATTCCTAACTATAACGTGTGTGAAACCTATGGTTTTTTCAGTGAATTTGTACGTTTTTTTAAATGCTAAGTTACTTTACGCCATTCGTGGCGTGCGCGCCCAGCTAACGCAGTTCGTTCTGTGCGCGCACGGTGCGCTTCGCGCACCGTGCGCGCACAGTGAGCACGCGGTGCGCGACGCAGTTAGTGCCGTGCACGCACGGTGGTCACGCGGTGCGCTGCGTGCACCGCGTGCCCACGTTATGCGGGATGGGCCATGTACGCACGATGCGCTTTGCGCACCGTGCGCACATGGGGGACATAATATGCGCATCGTTGTGAAATGTATTCTTTATTAATTTCGCCAGTTGAAATATGCCATGCCCAAATGGTGCCCTTCGGGCACCATTTGCACACGGGGTGGGGAGAGTGTGGATAATTTTTTTAAAAAACATTTTTTACCGTACGCGTACGGTAAGCGTAATAGGCGATTTTTCGGAAAAAAAAACAACATTTTTTTTGGCCTTGGGGATTGTTTGGGGACCCCTATATTAATGCTGGGTGGTTATGATCTCAATATACTGCCCCTTTAGACATTTTTGGGCTTTATTTTTGCTGCCCCACTCAGAGTGCGAGAGAGAAAATGTCGGCCGCCGCTTCCTGGTTTCGACCGATTCGAATGTTTACTTAGATCTAACAGCCAATCAGAATCGCGCTCGCGCACGTCACCGTACGCGTACGGTAAGCGCACCGTAAGCGCACCGTAAACTGGCTCAGATATATATATTGATTTAAAGGCTATTTTCTCAGAATCTACTGAACAGATTTACACCAAACCTACAAAAGGCACTTCCTTGACCTGTAGACTACCTCTCTGCCAAATTTCAAGGAACTCTGTTCAGCCGTTCGGGCTGTAGCTGTGTCTAAAGGTCCTATGAAAAAATGCATGGGAAAAACGCGTTTTGGGACCCCCCTTTTATCTCAGCCCCCGCTTGACGAATCCCCCCGAGACTTTCAGGGTAGGAGCGGAGCGCAGCGCCCCACCTATTTTGAAAATTTCGCGAGGATTCGTCGACCGGCGCCAAAGTTATTCAAAATAGAATGTTGCGGTTTTCCTATGGTAAGAGGGTCCTAACTATAACTACCTCTGGCGACCGCCAGTAGGTAATATATATATATATATATATATATAAAATTTACAACAAAAGTGGTATTGGGTTGAAATAGGGAGGGTGCTCCTGAATAATTACACTTCAATATGTCTTAATCAGGATCAGTGTTAGGTGTGGTGCTTAAAGGGGAGAAGAGAACCACCAAACTCTTCTAACAAGACCGTAGCATAAGCAACAGTAAAAAGACAAATACAAAAGCCTTAGCACACAACAAAAATAATAACATGATATTCTTTGTATCAGGATTAAAACAGCAGCAGCTCTGAAAGAATTTTTGATGCAAGACTCGTTCTTGTCGGTTTTCTTGTAGAGCCTTCTTAATAACACGGACTGTGATTCGGTAGGTAAGCCAATATCAAATGCCAACACGTGTTTCGTCGCTTTTTTAAAAAATTTACATGCGACTTTTTCAAGGCTGTATTGGATTCAAAGATAACCAATGATGTGTGGTGATAATTCCAAACCACATGATCCTGCCGCGTGAGAAGTCAAATCAAAATGGATATGAGTATGGTAAGCTGATATGTTGCAAGTAGACAACGCTTCCTCATCTGGAACCGTGGTGTCAGTCTCACGCCGAATCCCTCAAGTACGACCGCCGATGTTGCGGCGGTCCCGCAATGCAAATTATGATGTGCCCGCCACACTGGCAGGCACATCCTGGGCCTATTCCATTGCGGGTGGATCTGCTGGCTGCAGCCTCAGCCGCAATGTAATTGGATTGTGCACTGCATTGCCATGCACTACATGGCACACACCACGTAGTGTATTGCAATGAGGGGGGTATCATAGGTACTCCCCATGTGCACCCCCCACCCCCAACACCCTGGGGGCCCGCAATGGGCCCCCAACATCGAGGACCGCATGCCATGGAAAGGACAATTTCCACTCACATCGTAATATGGATGGCGGTGTCTTGAAGACACCGCCACCATATTGTGTCCCTTTTCCGCCCGGTCGACAATTCGAGCGGCGGAAAAGCGGCAGATGGTCTTCTCGTCCGCTGCGGTGCCCCCGCCATACTAATATGGCGGGGGGAGAACCAGAGACATTTGGCGGGTGCATCACCACTGCCGGGCTGGCGGTAGCCACCCACGGCTCGCCGGTGGCGATCCGCCCACCATGGTAATAGGCCCCTATATTTTTGCAAGTCAATATTTTGTACTTGATATTTTGTCTCAGCACTGCTTGTCACTGAGAATCTACATTCTTCTGTAACAGTGGGAATCCAATCAATTTATTGTTACCTCTTGGAGGCTCCTATGACCAGCCGAGTCCCAGTAAGGACTGCAGAGTGCTATTTACTCTAAGTGCAGACTCACATTTTATGGCTTTAGAACACAGATGCATCCTTCATGAGACACAGGACGGACAGGTTCAAGCATCAATTAGCAGGCTAATCCCTCATGTGATCCAGAGCTCAGGTTACACAGATATTTGAGGCATTATCTTTAAACAACAAGACTACACCTCATGTTACACATATTTTTCAGGGATTAGCCTTGTAGCGTCTTCCTCAGCCTGGGAGCATGCAAATGAATATGCAACACACACATGGAGTTCTATAACAGACATGTTTATTCCTCCATGTACGATAACACACTGCTTGCATTGCATCACAACGTTTATAAACCACACCTTAACACCTTTCAGCAGATTACATAATTTCCTGTTTAGAGTCAACCAGGACTCCTAGCGCTCATAAAATCACTACATCTCCCCCTTTGTTAAATAAAAGTACAGACAGCATTAGCATTGTAGTAACTCAATGAGCCGTGGGGGCACTCATACGGGTCGGCCAGATTGAGTGGTTATGATGTATGTTATGTTATGTTATGTTAATTTATTTTTATAATGCGCACAGCTCCCCAAAAAGGGTTTCCCGGCGCAGAGCTAAAAGGAGACTCTAAAGAGAAACATAACGAAGTGAGAAATGTTATTGATTAAATAACCAAGTTTTTAGTTGTTTCCAAAAGTTTAAATACACAGATTCCTTTCGCATCAAAAGGGGGAGAGAATTCCACAGTCATGGGCCAAGATAGGAGAAAGAACGGCCACCCATTCTTACCAATCTGATTCTAGGAATCTCAGAAATCTCCTGAGTGGACGAGCGCAATGCACGAGTGGGTTGATAAAGACTTACCAGATTTTGCAGATATTCAGGAGTCGTACCATTTTTGATTTTAAACATATAGCTCAGGGCCTTGAACTTTGTTCGATTTTCCACCCTGAGCCAATGCAGATCTCTCACGGCATTAGAGATAGAAGACATTCTAGGAGTACTACAAAGAAGCCTAGCTGCAGAATTCTGTACCATCTGAAGCTTACGCAACACGTCCTTGTTGATACCCAAGAAAATAATGTTTCCGTAATCCAGTCGTGAAGTTACCAATGCCTGGACCACAGTCTTTTGGGAACCTGCAGGGAGCATCCAGATGATTTTCCTTAGCCAACGGAGGATAGTAAAACAGGTGGCTGCAGTTTTTACTGCATGTTGTCTCATTGACAACTGATCATCTATAATGAAGCCTAGATTGCGTACCTGAGCAGATGGCACAGGTAAAGGTCCCATTTCAACATGCCAATGTTGCGAGCCCCATAGATCTGCATTTTTCCCCAGAATGAGGACCTCCGTTTTTTCCCCATTGAGTTTGAGCAGATTCGATTTCATCCAAGATGCAATATTACGCATGCCCACTTGCAGGGTAGACGGTCCAGAACTCTTTTCAGCCGATAAGGAAAAGATGATCTGAGTGTCATCGGCATAAGAAAATAGCGACTGCCCCGCTTCTTCCGCAATCACTGCCAGGGGTTGTACGTAGATGTTGAAGAGAAGTGGGCTTAAGACTGAACCTTGTGGTACCCCATAGGATGAAGGGTAAATCTTAGAGGCAGCCCTAGAAGAAAATACTTGAAAAGTGCGGTTGTCTAAAAAAGAAGATAACCAGCCAGATGCCAATCCCGAGATACCTAGGGACCGTAAAGACTTAATTAATACGGTATGGGAGACCATATCAAATGCGGCACTTAGGTCAAGCAAAATCAGTGCCACTGTATTACCTGCATCCAGACCTTGCCGCAGCATTTCCGTTACGCCAAGAAGCGTTGTCTCAGTTGAAAACCCTGCTCTGAAACCAGACCGAGAGGGGTGTAAAAACTTCGATGTTTCAACGATCCGCGACAGTTGGGTGTTTACATGTTTTTCCAAAACTTTAGAGAATACTGGAAGATGAGAAATAGGCCTAAAATTAATAGGCTGGGAGGGATCTGCATTAGCCTTTTTTAGCAGGGAAAGGACCATTGCATGTTTCCAAATTAAAGGCATCACTGCCTCATCAAGTGAGGCATTAAGTAGTTCCATGTAGCACCTTGACTGTGCACCACTGACATGGGCTCAGGTGCTTAATCTGAACATTATGTGGGGGTCGCCTCACTCATGACATCAGGAGCTGACAAATATCGAGGCAGGGGTTTGAAGTGCGACAAGTCCTGTGTGATGGACTTTCCCGGACGATGCGCTGTCACCATGAGTCCTTTGCATGTTACAACCCTCAAAGGGTCAACAGTAAATGGAGTGTCCATTTCTTGATTCCGTTTCTGTTTGACCAGTACCGATCGGCATAAGTTTTCACTTTGCACTTTCGTGAAGTGTCTATGACACAAACCTTATTGGCATCCATCGATTGGTCTGATGTCCATTGTGGTAGTTTTGTTTTGATGGCTCTCCCAAATGGCGAAGTGCCAGGACTCTCACCAGGTGGGGAGTAAGGAGTTGATCGATAGGAATGAAGGTCTTGACACAGGGGTTGGTGCAGATCAATTCCTTACATCGATGCTCATTGAATTACTCTCTTGAGAGTGGCCATGAATTGTTCAACAACACCATTGGCTTAGGGCCAAAGAGGTGTACTCTTTTGATGCTTGACATTGAGTCAAACCAGAAACTCCTTGAATTCTTTGCTATTAATAGGCGGGCAACTGATAGATTTGAGAATAGCAGGGATGCCCCATGCTGCAAAGATGTCATGAAGCCATTCAATGGCTTTGTCATGAGTTGTCGAGGATAGGTCCTCCACCAACTGAAAACACAAATATTCAGCAAGACTACCATGAGATGATTTAATTCCCAAGAGGACCAAAGAAGTCAATTAAAACTCTCTCTACGGCATGCCCAGGAAGGTTAGACATTGTCAGTCGATACTGCATCACCTTGGGGGATAAACGGTTACAAAGGTGGCTCATTTTAGCTCCTTCTTAACTCGTTAATCTAGTCGAGGGAACTACACTCTGTCTATTAGAGCTCTGTTGGTGGCAACAATGCCACAATGTCCTTCTTGGGCCAGCTTAATGACTTGCTTTCTTAGGTTCTCAGGTGTGAAGATTCTCGAACCTCTCAATACAATACCTTCTCGAGAAACGGATAGTTCATCCTATACATTTTGTTGTTGTTTTTAATTCAACTTCATTAGCCAAGGATCAAATACTTCTCTTCCAAGATTGCTTAGTGAAGAGTTCTTTGAGTATGAGCAAGAATTGCCCCCAGCCCCACTAGGCTCTCATCGACAGTGATCTCAATATATAACATGGGATCAAAATAGGCCATTTCTGTTGCATTCTCAGTTGCATATTTTATTTCTCTTAAACTGGGGTCACATTCAGGAGACCACTGGAATGGTATATTTTGCTTTGTTAAGTCTCCCAGTGAGCCACTGTAGCAAAGTCACAAATGTATCTTGAGCAATAACTGGCCATTTCTAAGAAGGATTGCAGCATGGTTACATCTTGTAGGGAAGCAAGTAGATTACAATGCTTGCACTTTATCTGGGTCAGAAGTCATTCCCCCCTCAGAGAATATGTGACCAAATTATTTAAGTTTGGTTTTGTGAAACTCACACTTTTGTGCAAAAAGAGTATGACCTTGATCAGCAATCAGTTGGCACACTTGTGTAAGAGCCTTGTCATGCTCCTTTTGTGTTGTCCGAAATCCCAGTATGTCATCACTGTAATTGAAAGCATGTGTAACAGGTTGAATTACTCAGCAAATAACAGCCTGACCTGTGCTGTAATGCCACCCGCCGTGGCTTGACGCTGCCTTTGGAGGCCCCACTGGGCCAGGGCATGTGGGAGAGCCTGAGCGAAGGGCAGTGGCTTTAACACTGGTGAAGTGGACGGTCTGTGCTACAATTTTACCTGGCTCATAGGGTGCGGGTGTTGAATTGTCCTGGTTGTTCCTGGTGCTGAAACAGGAGCCGCAGGATTGCTGGTTTTACTGCTTAGACAATGCTGGGGAGGAAAATCCTGACAACCGGCCACTGAAGCATAGGTATGAAGATACTGCGAGGTTCACTTGAGGCACAGCGTCGAACTCAGGTAGTGGTAGCCAGACTGGCCACCAACAAGCCTTGGCAGTGGTAAGCTCAGCATTGGGTATTTTGAGCCAGGAGAAAATGGTAGCCACCTAAAACTTCCTGGAGGTCAGGGCTACTTTTCGCACAATGCACTAGATGATTTACTTTTGGGACATCCAGCAGCGGGCCTGATGGTCAGTGATTCTTGGGTTCCGGGAGCGTGCTTTACCTGTAGTTTGCGGAGGACTAGTACCTCTAGCCAATGGGAGTTCTTGGGTTGCCTTTGGCTTGCAGAGGGGTTCCTCTTTCCTTTGGAACCAGTCTCTAGTCTAGGACGAGCTGCTGTCATGCTGTTGCTGGGTGGTTGCCACAGGAGCAGGTTATCTTGCCTTTGCTTTGTGCAGGTCCTAAATTTGCAGAATCTTGTCTCTTCGTTGTTCTTGGTTGCAAGTTGTTCAGATCCGAGGTTCTGGTGCCAGGGTAGCCCCTTAAATCCAGTATTTAGGGGTATTAGTGGTGTGTGTGCTAGCAGCCAATGGGCTACTAATCCCATTGGATAATCACCCTTGAGGTAACCACTTCCTGTGGAGAGTGGCACCTTTTCTATCCAGAAGCCTCTATTTTGCCACTTTTAAAAATAGCAGAACCCTTTTTCGGCTGTACAGACCAGGTAGCCCACCCTAGAGGTGGGGCTATTCTTCTGGGTGAAGGGTTTGGCTTTTTCTTCCTCTGGAAGGAATCCTGATTGCACATCAGAGGCAGTGGGTGCTTTGAAGCTCACTGCCTTAATGTGCCACTTCACGAGCAATCCTGTAAACGAGTAAGGTGACACCTCCCACCCAGGCAGGCCTTTGTGTCTGCCTCCTGAGAGAGTTCACACCTCCTGGTAAGGGGTAAGATTGCTGTCTTCTTGGCAGCAGCTGTAGGTTGTCAGCCAGGGCACAGGAAAAGCCTGGGCAAGAAGGTGGGAAACCTCTAAGGTAGCCTCCTGGGTGCATGTCACATTAAATCTGACTTTAGGAAAAGGTTGGTTTTGATAGAACAAGTTGTGTGATACCAAACATGGCACTTTTCAGTGGGATTATAGTGGAGATGGCAACCTGGGGGTGACCGAGTACCAGTTCATGTTAGCCTACGCCCCCCCTTAACACTTATAGTAGCCCCTAATGGAAGGAGGCTACTGTAGGGGCATATAAGCTTGCACTTATATGTCCACACCATTAATAGAATGCACCCTTCCTCCTGGGCTCGAAGGCCTACCTTAGGGGCGACTGTTATATAATAAAAAGAGAGCTGTGACCTTGCCACTCATGGTAAGGGGAAAGTCGAGTTTGAGCAGTTTCCACTGCTCATGCAGTCTGCAATGGCAGGCCTGCTGTCATCTGTTTACCTGGGCCACTCAGGGTGGCACAATCAGTGCTTCAGGCCCCGGTGACCCCTTTAACTTCCAGGCCCTGGGTACCACTAGTACCACTTACCAGGGAACTATAAGGAGGTTAAAGTTCTTGCCAATTGTGGTTAAGAAATTCATATGTACCATATTTTAGGGAGAGAACACTGGCACTGGTGACTGGTTAGCGGACTCAAGTGCGCTTTCAGAATCGTAACGATCAGCAGTGGAGAAAAAAAGTGTGGGAGTGCCCATACAAAAAGGGCACTTTCCTACAAAGGCCATCATTATGATGTTGGCGACACCACATCACTGTCACAAACTTTCGTTTCACAATGGGAGCTTGTGGGTCGTCCAAAACCGCCCGTAGCAAAAGCTCCCATTGTAAAATGAAAGTTTTCACACGTCCCTCATGGTGCCTGCCACACGGTGCAGTGATGTGAAGGAGGCAAGATAAGTGCCCCCTAGGGACTCAACCGAAGAGCCAGGGGTGAAGGGGCCCTGCTAGGGGCCCTCAAAGTCGCTCTCTGACAGCTCTTCCATGTTGGAAAGGACAAAATAAGAAGGCTGTCGGAAACCAACATCATAATCCCGATGACAGAAACGCCGTCCTTAAGGGATTATGCGCGATCTATGACTGGCCGACGGGCTCCTTGAGTCGGTTTTCTCGGCAGGTTTAGACTGCAACCGCCGACATTATAATTCGGAGCTTGGAATGTAAACCTATCATGACGGTCGGTAAGCCTCCGATATGCGGTCCGAGGTTTACCGACTGACATCATAATTAGGCTAATAGAGTGAAAGGATTGATGTGTGGATGAAATGGCCTTTGGATGGATGATGGGCAGGTGGAATAATGGATATATGGAAAGATGAATGGATGGACAGGTGAAAGGATAGAAAGAGTTAAAAGATAGATGGACACCTGGATGGATTGAAGGATGGACAGAAGAATGTAATGATCAATACATGACAGAGTTGAAGGATGGATTGATCAATGTGTGGATTAAATGGCCTTTGGATGAATGGATGAATGGTGGATGTATATATGGAAAGGTCAAAGGATGGAAAGGTGTTGAAATGATGGATAGGTGAAAGGATGGAAAGGTGAAAGAATGAATGGGAGGATGGAGGGATAGATTGATTGGTGTAAGGTTGAAGGGAAATATTTTAGGAAGGCTTTGGCTTACTATCTTTGCTCGTTCAGCATCACTAGATGTTTCGTTCAAATTGAGGAGTATTTTCATTTTCTGTCTATACCCAAACTAGAGAACATTATAGTTAATGCCATCAGACAACACTCGGTAATGCCCTTCATAAAAAGCTAAAATGTATTGTCCAACAATCAGCAATTAGGTTAAAATATTTAAAGTAATATTCACATAATATCTCAACAATGTTTATTAAAATCTGTGATGTTTGCCATCGCATGTCTGTTCATAGCATTTGGATTTTTTTTCTTATCACCTTCCTTTAGGGTAGCCCCCAAAACAAGAATGTGGTCTGGTGGACCAGTGCAAGGAGTGTGCTCCGTCAGGGGGTGTACAAGCGCTGCAGTATCCACTACAGAAAACGGTAGGAGTACATTCTGCCTTGAACATGTCTCATTGCCGTAAAACAGCTGGGAATGTCCTCCAAGCAGAAAAAGTGAGTGCAGCGGTCACTGGCCCCTATGATGTGGCAGAAGTGTGGCTCAATGGTTAGAGCGGCAGACCCTGATGCAGAGGTCTGGCCCGGGACCAGGGTTCAATTCCCCACCCCAGCGGGTCTTGGGCTCAAATTTCCACAGACCTGATAATTCTCGCCTCAGTGCCTATTCCAATCATGGAGTCCCACTCTGCAACTCTGGGCAATAGCTTGCTTAATCTCCACAACAGCCCCCACATCGCTAAAGGATGCCTGGCCTCCACCTTGGGGGTGCCCAGGAGTGGACGCCTCACAGGGAAAGCCAGGATGGGTTCCACAGTAGTATTCGTACAAGCGCCTTGAGACTCTTGCGGGTGAGTAGTGCTCTATACAAGTATCAATTTACATTTATCAATTTTACATTTACACATTCTTTCTGTAGCCTGCTCCGACTTGAATGGGGGCTTAAGGCCCTGGAGCAGCCACAAAGGGGGTACGTTTCATCACCTATGAAAACATTGATGTTGATTCTAACCCTTGTATACAGTTTGATTGAAAGAATCCTGCACCACAAACATGACAGATATACTGTCCTCTCCATTGCAAGTGCCCTAGGGTAGAATACACTTGTAAGTCAGATGATGGAATATCCATCACATTTGTTACAGAGCAACCCTTCCACCAAAATGTAAATGGGGCCTTATCTAGATAATGGTTTCTATGTCAACACTAACAAGGATTTACTAATTTTCTGTACGAAGCTTTGTAGGTTGACTTGTTTTTAAGTTAAGATATATACAAACATTTGTTTGCCTAGGGTAGCTAACGGCATGATTTAAAACATAAAAGAAAAAAAGGATTTGATTGTGTGGATGAGATGCTCCATCACGAACATGATGAATATTCCATTTGCTGTATTACAAGTGCCATAGGCAATAATGTACTTGTAATATGGAGGATGGAATATATGGCTAGTTAATGATGGAGTATCCCCTCCACCAAACATTAAAGCAGGTCCTTCATCAAGGGGTAGACGTATACTCTTGTAATGCAAGTAAAAAGTGTTGGGGATGCTCAGATCTCTACAAAACATTGATGTGTAGGTACTACTGTGCAAAACACACAACTCTGTGATGTGAACAGTATCCCTTGACCACTACTTGAGGGCATCTAGGTCCTGGGCATGTTCGTAACCAGACTATTGTTATAAAACATGTCCCCGGCAAGGGCTTGGCCAGACTATTGTTATAAAGTACATGAGTATGCAAGCCCACATATACACACGTTTTGATTGAGGTTAATTACAGTTGTGAGTGCAGGGCATAGGCTAGGCCTGAACACCAATCAGGGAACATTCTCATCCCAAAATTAAAAATGTATTAATGTAACACTGTGGGTCTGATTACGATGTCGGTCGGAAAGCCTCCGACCGCTGGTTGGAGGCTTTCCGACCGGAATGGTACATTTAAAGTCCGAACGCCGTATTATGATGACGGCGGTCGGAGTTTAAACTGGCGGGGGAATCCAAAGCAGTTCCGATTAGCTCAAAGAGCCAGTCAGCCAGTCGAAAAGCGCTCATAATCCCTTAAGGATGGCGTTTCCACCATCAGGATTGTGATGTTGGTTTCCGACAGCCAATCCATGTCGTCCTTTTCCGCATGGATTGCCCCTGAGAAACTGATTTTGAGGGCCTCTAGCAGGACCCCCTTCCCCCCTGGCCCTCTGCATTTGGGCTTGGGGGCACCTATAGTGCCCACGGTGACTGCCACATGGTGCAGGGATGTTTACAAGCTTATAATGTGGACGGTTTCGGCCCACCGCACAAGCACCCATTGAAAAATGGTTCCTTCCCCGAAACTGTTGATAGGAGGCAAGTCCAACCGACATCGTAATTAGGCCCTATGTATTTTGGGATTTAATTTAAGTTTAACAGATGGGATACTCCTTCACAAACGTTGCAGATCTCTTGTCCACCATATTACCAGTGCTTTATAACCTATGGCACTTGTAATATGGCTGGCAGGACATATGCCACACTTGTGACAGAGTATTTCATCCAAAAAACTCTGAAGATGGGCCACTGTGTTTTTGTGTTGCAAAAAACTGTACTCACATTGTCAATGACTTTAAATCTGTGACTTTCCATATTTTGTGATGTCATGTAAGGTGCTCTTACTTCAGAATATTAACATTGATTGACATGATACAGGGCATCTTTGCTGTGTGCATATTTTTATATTTCACTCTGTACTGTATAGCTGATGACTAACTGATGTGGGCATATACCTGCTTTCAGCTTCCCCCAGGCCATACTGTGAGGCAACATCCGGAGGGCTAGTAACAGTCTGAATGTGGATCCTCTGGCACTGACACTGTTTCCTGACGGACCCCACGCATCTCCTGAAACCTCTTTTTTAATATATATGGGAGCACTCAAAGGCTATGATCATTAGAACAGCCTCTACAACTATTACGATTCGTCAGTAAGGGGCAATACAGACTATTTGCAAGCAACATTTGTCTACTTTTAAGAATTTACTGTTTTTAACTTTGAATGGGACCGCCATTACATTTATTGTCCATAAGGACTCCACTAAAAGCAACCATTTTAAAGAAGACGGAAGATACATTGCGTGGCCATTTACAATTGATATAGAGGCCTTAAGGGGAAGTCGTGTGACAACATCCCGACCCCAAAATCGAGTGCAGAGTACGTCACAAATAATAGGTTGTGATTGGTTGTTTTTACAAGCTTTTTTTTAAACAATTCAAGAGAGTCTATTGATTGGTCTTGAAAAAGATGGTAAAACTTTACACCCATCGAAACGCGTTGACGCACTACTAACTACATAATTCGTGAACACGGGCGGTGGTGAACGAGTAGCAACCTTAAAATACCAAGTTCCACGCCCTTTTGATCTGTTACATCACGGATATGTAAAATTTGAAAGGCATATTTTGTTTGTCTGTGTTATACTCTCTTTTTTATTCAGTCCTTTTTATTTAGTATTGTTTCTGTGTTTTTATAATTAGATTGTATAAATGAATTTATTCTTTTTTATGATTATTATAAGACATATGGTCCAGGAATCCATTGTTCTATTTTATTTGTGATCTTGATAATAAATTACATACATTTTTTATTTAGAGAATTTGATTCTCCTTTGTTTATTTGCAGATTATATATGGTTCAATCTTCTCTAGCATGAATGAATGAGATAGAATGGTAATGGTGTTAACTGGATTGAAACGTAGAAATTGAAATACGCTTAGGTAACTCAGTCCTGTCCAAAGGATCCTTTTCCCCTTTCTCTGTACAGTGCCCTACTCCTTTGGTTTTAAGGGGCCCCTCTTCCTCTATTGAACAATGTCACTGAAGGAGCCAGGGCTCCATCAGACTCTGAGGCCTCTGGCCCGCCCCTCATGGTGTTATTAGAAACATAAGAGGCCGCAATCTCTGCTCTTGTGACCACTACCACCACTAGCACAGCACCACCTTTACTCCTTACCCCCACACCGAGCCAGCACCTCCTAAAATGAACTGTGGTCTCCTTCACTCCAAGCACTGAAGCTTCCTCTGCTCTCATCCCATCAGCACTGGGTCAAAGGAGGCACTGGATGTTCTTAGGAATCTCTCAGTGAGGCAGGTAGCATTGTTGTATGCCTTCCACTGTGCTTTTGCATACAGCATGTTTACTATAAGCGTTGTAATTCGTTAATCTTTTATAATCTCTATGTTAACTAAGATTCATTATGCTTATTATAATGCTGTTCTTTTTGTCTCCTGGTTTTCAATAAACTCAAACTTTAAAAAAAAGTGACTGACATTCTGGAGGGCATGCACTCTGCCCTGTCTGCCTAAGAGAGCTCCTGTCTGTGCTAGTGGTTCCTTGGATACCAGTGCTGAGGGACACCTGTCCCTGTTCCTCAACCTGCTGAAATTCCCCCTCCTGCCGCAATCCCACCACATGCCCCAATTGCACCACTTCCCTAAAATCTACTACTCATTCCAATTTTATCAGCAAACCAAATTCCTCAAACTTCCCCTATTGTTTAACCTGGCCCAAGACGTCAACATGTCCTCTCCAGAACACCTATGCCCTGCCCTTCCCACTAACATCTCAAAACCCCACTCTGTTAAAAACCAGAAATGCCCACATTTGCATTTATTTGCGAGGATGGAGAGCCTCCTGAGGAGGAACCTATATGGCATGTTGGGAGGCAAGCACAGAGGTTGTAGCCTTCAAGAACATTTGAAATCTCCACCACCACCAGAGGATGAAGATTTTGGTTGCCGTTTTTTACCACTACTACAACAGTATGTCATCTGCTCAGTATTATTCAAGTGGCAAAAGCAGTCGACCTCGAAGCTGGGGAACCGGGTTCGAGCCTCGGCAGAGACAGCGCAGTCTGCCTGGGCAGATTACTTTATCTCGTCGTGCCTGACAAAATAAATGCGTCCGTCTGTAACGCAATTGGTGCTCGAGTAAACCGCTCTAATACGTGCCAAAAACAAGTGTCATTTTTAATATGTCTGTGTGGGTTGATATAACTTATGTGAGGTGCCAATGATTCAAGGGCTGGCACGAATAAAGCTGGTGGCAGAGGACAGCCCTGATGAGTTCCATTAGCTATTTTCAATATGCCTAAAGTCACTTTTCTTTAAATCAGGCACATTTTAACATGGCAGCGAAATTTGAATATGATGTATAGCTGTTTTCTGTATCCAAACCAGCCAGTAGTGTCATTGTGGTAGACAAACTGCCTGAACAGACAAGAATCTGTGCAATTTCTGGATTTTACGTCTTCTAGACATTGTGGGACATCTAAGAAAGAATCTGTTCTCACTGCTGCTGTAGTGCATTTTAAAATAATGTTCTTTTCCTGTTGATCATCAAGTGCCTTTTTTCTTACCATGCCCACTACTCACCCCCAATTCTGATGTCGTTTAAAAAGCCTAAGCTTCTCCACCGTATGTAAATATAATGGACTAAATATATGGCGGGGGTTGACTGTACTGGTTTAAAGTGCATTTTTTGGAAAGCTCTGCACACGGTTTCCCTCATTTAGCCTTTCTCTTGAGGACACTGAAGTATTCCATTACCCTTAAGTCCATCCCTCGCTTGAATTCATCACAAATGAGGCCTCTCTGCCCCCCCCAGACACTGATCACAATATGCTCCCCACAATAAAAGCCCCTCTACCCCCCACCCCAAATTCCTCCTGTCTTTTGGGTCGTTACCTTACAATACCTGTGCATGTCGACGGTGCAGGACCTCGGGATGACCAACACTTTAAGCAGTAGTGATTGCTGCTGGTCAGCTCTCCGTGGTCGGTGAAGCCTTCTGTGTGTAGGGTGACCAGGCGTCCCGGAGTTGTCCGGACAGTCCCGATGTTTTACAAGCTGTCTGGGCAATTTTGGCTCATGTCCCGGTTTTTAGAGGGGGTCACCTGAAACCAGTGAGAGGTACTCATTGGGTGTTCTAAAGCTGTGCTAGGTACCAGCTGTCATAAGTAAGCAATTCAGTTAACAGGTATGATGCTGGTTTTAGAAGTCACATTGTATTTTTTTTCTTAGTGCTTCTTCTGTGTTTCTGTATTGATAAGAGTTTTCATTCTGCGCAGCACCGTTGATGTAAAATTTTAGGGGCATATCAACAAGGGCTTTATCTCTGCTTTTTTGGCTTTAAAAGCCAAAAAAGCAGAGGTAAAACTAGCACCCTATCAACAACAGGGTGCTAACATGCAAATTTGCATGTTTGCACCCATTTACTCTACGCTTCCCCTTGCATCTCTAATGAGATGCAAAGGAGGCGTTCCAGAGTAAAATAATAGGAGAAATGTCGCTAAGCGACATTTCTCCTATTATCAAGAATATCGCTAACCCTGTTAGAGACAAAAAAAGCAGCGCTAACCGTGGTTAACGCTGCTTTTTTACGTCTGGTATTTTTCTGACTTAGCCATAATATCCTATGGAAGTTGGATATCATGGCTAAGTTTGTCTGTCCCTATCAACAAGCTAACGTGAGATTATCGCTGGGTTTCCAGCGATAATCTCACGTTAGCCACTTAGCGTGAGAATTTTTATCGCTATTGATATAAGCGTTGCTAATAGCACGCTATCTCAGCGATAAAAATCAACGCTAGCCGGCGATAATTATCCTAGCGCTTAGTGCGCTTAGCGATAATTATCGCCGGTTATTGTTGATATGCCCCTTAGTTCTTCCTCTATTTTTGCAAAATGTCCCGGTTTTTGGTTCTCAAGATCTGGTCACCCTATCTGTGTGAGATCAGGGCCGCGCCGAGTTGTGTAGTTTGCTGCCCCGCTGCAGGCGTCTGCTCAGTAGATGATGCTCTGATGGAGTAGTGCTGGTCTGCTGAGGCTGTGGTGGTTTTAGAGGAGAGCGGAAATGACCCGGCGCTGGGCAAGAGGCGGTAAGGTCCCGCGAGGACGGGTTTTAAAATACATTCTGTGGCATGAAATTCTCCTCACTGTGTAGGGAAAGGTTTTCTATAATCCTGTTGGTGAACTAGTATGTTACTTGTGGTGGCCTCTAGCTCGTTTTAAGTCCCATGAGTCATTCTTAAGGGGCTGGTGGGTTCTTAGCTCCATTCAGAGTGTAGATGCCAAGGAGGAAAGCAGCAAAACGGAAGCATGTCATTTATTCCTTGTCCTCAGATGAGAAAGGGCATATTCCTGCACGGCGTCCCTCAAGAGGAGTAGGGTCTCTCCTGCCCATTTGCTGCCTCTCATGTCTCGATCTGAGATACAAGACATGATTGAGGCAGCAGTGACCAAACCTCTTGTAGCCTCCAAGGGAAAACAGAGCTCCAAACCATCAATGGAGAGTGGAGGAAATTGATTCCTCTCTTTTAGATTCAGTCAAAACTTCTACTTCTGCAGGAAAATATCTTAGGAGAGAGGAAATGTGGGAAGCCCTCTCTTGTGCAAGGAATAATCTTGGATTTCCTGCCTTTCAAATGAAGAAAAAAGAAGACACCCTCTTTCCTCAATATGTTAGACCATCTGTCATGGCTATGCCGTTTCATGGAACTATTAATGATATGGTCATGGAGAGTGGAAGAATTTGGACAAAGTTACAGTTCCCCGATTTCTTCAGAAATTATATATGCTGGAAGGTGATGATATCCTTCCTCATACTATAAAGGCTGATGCAATATTAGCTACCTTAATTGATAGAATTTCAATTAATCCAGATGACTGTTCCCTTTCTGACCCCACTGATAAGAAAGTGTATTTAGGCTTGAAGAAGGCCCATGTGCAGCAGAGAATCTTGCACTAAAAGCAAGCATGTATGTTGCTAATACTTATCAGTCACTAATAAGGGACTTTGACCTTCTGGTGGTGGCTATCAAGGAGGATAAGGAGTGTTCGGTGTTACTGGCAGGCATGGAACAACAAGCGCGATTGTTAGCCGACATCTCTTCAGACATAGTCAAAGCTATGGCAATGTCATCTGAAGCACTGATTGCGGTCAGAAACCTCTGGATGAGGGAATGGAGAACAGAGGCTGTGGGAAAAAAATGCATGTTTGAAATTCCATTCCCGGGAAAGATGCCTTTTGGAAAGCAACTATATTCAATGATTTCTAGGGCATTCTAAGACCAATAGCACAGTCTTCCATATAAGGGAAAGCCAAAAATATGATTTTTTTGGGATAAGAAGGTCCTAACATCTTATTGAAGAGAATCCAAATCTTCTGCCTCCGAAGGAGGAAACACCAGCCACGGCCAATTAACTGGAGTGAAGAAAACACATCTACAGAAAGCGGGTCCCAAACGTCTTGCACTTTTGGAGGGTAGCTTCTTTACTCAAAAAGGAAGTGATTGCCAAGGTACAGCAATCAGAGAGGGGAATAGGAGCATATTCAATCCTCTTCCTCATTCAGATAGTATCAGGGGCAACCAGACCCGTCCTGGATCTAAAATGGGTATGTTCTTAGAGAAGATATCTCCACTTCTGAATGGTGACTTTACAGTTCATAATCC
Source organism: Triturus cristatus (assembly GCF_964204655.1). Classification (NCBI taxonomy): domain Eukaryota; kingdom Metazoa; phylum Chordata; class Amphibia; order Caudata; family Salamandridae; genus Triturus; species Triturus cristatus. The sequence continues at coordinate 862,487,696 of NC_140581.1, forward strand.
CCTTTGATAAAAAAGGAGATTGTTTGACATCAATATATTTACAGGTTGCTTATTTGCATGTTCCCATTAGCAAATCACATCAAACATTTTTGGCAGTTCGCAGTGGAAAAGGACCAGTATTACTTCCAAATTCTTACTTTTGGGCTAATGTTCTGTCCAGGGTCTTCACCAAAGTTCTAGCATCCCTGATCACACTCCTACATTCTGAGGGAAATGTTATCCGTCCATACCTCTACGACTCCATCAAAAGGCCTGCGCTGTCACATACAAACATGGTCCTGGAGGTGCTTCCGAAACAGGAAAACATCAAATTTAAGGCCATCTCGAGATATAGCCTTCATATGAGCATGTTTCCAAACTCTGCAGGGAAAAGTTGCCATGAAATCTTGTTGGATTGCCAAGATTCAGAGTCATATTCCAGACTTGTTGCCACAAGAGACTCTGAGGGTGTCTGTTATGTTTGGTACTTGCTACAATATGTTATTTATGTTATGGTGCTTTAAATGCAGGATTCTACTTTGTGTTCTAGCGTTGCTATGGGACGCATCAGAGCTGTGTTCCTAGACTCTCAGTTGTATGCTGGCTGTTATGGGGATACCAACGTTATATCTGCGCTCTGAATAAAGCATCTATTTTGTGAAACATCAACCTTGTATTGAGATCAATATTGGATTACAACAGATGGCGACGATCAGCCAGCAAGTAAGAAGCAAGAGTGCAGAGTGAATTGTACCGTTGGCGAAAAGAACCCACGAAGGTGTTTAGGAATCAACCTAACACAGGGAATATATTCAGGAGTGAAGTGATTGCCCAAGGAGTATAGCGGAGTGAATATTTGAACAGCGGGAACTTATTTAGAAATGGGGAATCTACGGCTCTTGCTGGAGTGCTAGTTCTCGTTTGTGTGTTAAAGACGTTAATTTGAAAACAGAAGAATATATCTGGAGTACGGGATGCGGTCAAGAGATATGGTAATTAAAAGCCATTAGAAATAATTCCAGGGAGGCAGATTGTCACATTTTCGCAAACATTTGAAGCACCAACGGATTGTATGACAAACGGTTACCTTTTCTTTTTGGATAATCACAACAGCGCGCGGCTGCTCTGTTTTCAAAGGGGAAGCTTTGACGTCTGACATCTCACGGACAATCGAAACGTAAGCGTGCCGACGTTGGAAGCGTGAAGACGTGACTGGTAGTAGCGTGTTGACGCAAACGTCGGCCATATTTGTGGATGTGCATTGTTACCAGGGGAACCACCTCTTCCGTAATGAAATAGACGATTCACTACGCGCTCATCGTACTTCCACATAGAGGAGAGATTGACATTCAGTAAGCGATATGGATTGAGTTAAGATACCGTTTTTTTTTTAGTTTTAAAAAAAAAAACTTTGTTAACTTCACAGCAAGGAACCATCAATCGTCGGAAAAAAAAAAGTAACATATTGGTGTTGGGATATTGGGTAATAGAGAGATAGAGAGAAAGGAAACATTAGAGGTATTACAACAAGTTATAGATATAGTAATACAAATTGTGGGCAACTCACTGTAACACTAAAATATGGAAAACGTTAACGTAATAGCACCACCCTTATTCCTTCAACAACCTGGTGATCCTCCCATAGAGTGGGAGGAATGGATAGAAATATTCGAAAATTATATTGAGGCATTAAATGGTAAGGACTTTAGTGCTTCAAGGAAAAAGGCCTTATTATTAAGTACGTTAGGAAAAGAGGGTCAACATGCATTTAAATTTTTACCTGTTGGTGTTGATGCGGAAGGAAGGGTGATATCAAATGTTTACTTAGAAGCAAAAGAAAGACTAAGAAAACAATATGCTAAAGAAAGAAACATAGTGATGTGTAGGCACAAATTTTATACGCAACCACAGAGGCATGATGAAACTATTGATCAATTTGTAACACGCCTACGTGAATTGTCTCTAGATTGTCAGTTTGGAGGCATGAGGGAAGAGATGATCAGGGACCAATTTATTGTGCAATGTTGCAACAAAAAAATGCAGGAAAGATTATGGGCTGCAAGGAATCCTACACTCACAAATGCTATTGATATAGCTAAAGTAGTGGAGCAATCAGATTTGTGTATGAAGGAAATGGAAAAGAAAGAGAATACCACAGCCGTAACATGCATAGGTAAAGATGAAGTAGCAGCATTGGGCTCTAGCAAGAGTACGGAAAGTAATGAAAGGAGGGGAGCATCTGGTAAAAAATATGGCAATAATCCTAGTATGAATCCAGAAAATAATAGGACACATGAAAGAATGTGTACTAGGTGCGGTAGTACATACCACACGGCTGACTATAAAAGATGTTATGTCATTGACAAAGAGTGCAAGAAATGTGGTCGCAAAGGTCATTTTTACAAGATGTGTAAAACGTACAAACCTAAGATATCAATAGTACAAAGTGAGGTAGGAAATATAACGTTGTTGTGTGAGGTTGAGGGTGTGAACACAATTTTGTGTGTAGATGATGAAAATATAACAGACCCAGTAGGAAGAAGAGTAAGACCCAAGGCTATGTTTTTAATACATGGAAAAGAAGTAGAATTAATCGTTGATTCGGGGTCGTTTTGGACAATCATTCCTCGTATATTGTTCAAACAGAATTGGCCGAATGAAAAGTTACTCCCTAGGGATATCAATCCGGGAGGGTACCAAGGGGAGAAAATAGATATCATTGGATATATGGTTGTGGACATTTCTTTCCATGATAGATGTGTAAAGGGTAAGGTATATGTGGCACATAGTGGTCCACCAATATTGGGATGGGCACACCAGTACGATCTACACATAATTATAAATCCAAGGGCTGTAAATCAGGTGATGGTGGTTGATAAAATCACAACAGACACAATTGTAGAGGGAATGAGCAATGTGTTTTCAGATGAAATTGGCGAACTCAAGGGTTACGTTCATAAGATTGTACTTAAACCTAATGCAATACCAATGCAGCATAAGGTCAGGAAAGTTCCCATTGTTGCTACAGAGGAGGTCAAACGAATTCTGTGTGAGATGGTGGAACAAGGTATAATAGAACAAATTGAGACTTCAAGTTGGATTTCACTTGTTGTTATCACGGGCAAACCTGATGGCAGTTACAGGTTCTGTGTGGACTTGCGCACACTCAACCAAAACATTGTGGTTGATAATTATCCATTACCAAATATAAACAAACTTATCTTATCCTTGAAAGGGGGAAAATATTTTTCAAAACTGGACCTACGCAGTGCGTATCATCAGATTAAGTTGCATACAGAGTCAAAGCCACTGACGGCATTCATTACTACTGAAGGCATATTTCAGTTCACTAGAATGCCGTTCGGTTTGGCGTCTGCTGCTGGAGTGTTTCAGCGAATGATGGGTGCAGTTTTGAAGAACATAAAGAATGTTGTTTATTTTCAGGATGATGTCTTAGTATTTGGGGACACGAAGGAATGCCATGATCTTGTTTTAAAAGAAGTGCTATGTAAAATGGATAATGCAGGTCTAACACTTAAAAAAGAGAAGTGTAAATTTGCTGTAGAAGAGATAGAGTATCTAGGTTATACCTTATCTAGTGAAGGCGTTAAACCAAAACGCAATCTTTTGGAGGCTATAAGGAAGGTTCCACCACCCTCAGATAAGGATCAACTTAGATCATTTTTAGGACTCATAGAGTACTATGCAAAATGTGTACATAACTTTGCAGAAAAAACAGAAAAGATTAAAATACTCCTCAGGAAGGGATTCAAATTTGTGTGGGACATAGAACAACACGAGACTTTTGAAAAGATTAAAAAGGAAATTTGTGAGGCAGGGATTTTGACTCCATTTGACACTAAATTAAGGTCGATTCTTACTGTAGATGCTAGTGCAGTAGGTATAGGAGCTGTATTAGCACAAGTTCACACATCTGGCCTTAAGACTGTAGCATTTGCTTCGAGGTCTCTTACCAATTCTGAGAGGAATTACTCAGTGATTGAAAGAGAAGCTTTGGCGGCAGCATGGGGAGCTGAGTATTTTCGCATGTACCTATGGGGCTTTCAGTTCACCTTACAGACGGATCACAAACCTCTGATTAAGATCTTATCCCCTGGTGGGGCAGGCAAAGGGTCAGCAAGATTGGCTAGACTGGCAGCTCGTTTACAAGAGTACTTGTACAAAGTTGAGTATATTGCGGGATGGAAGAATTGTCAAGCTGATGGTTTGTCTAGATTACCATTACCATGGGATGAGGTAGATAAAATGAGAGTGGAAGCATTTCAATGTGAAGGTGCAGTTGCAACAGTGGACGAGTTGGTGGAGCTGTGTGGTGGAGCAATAGATAGGGACCGGTGGAATGTGAATGTGTTAAAGGATGATGTTCTCCAAGCGGTTAAAGAGTTAATCGTTAAGGGGAGTAGAAGGGAGAGTACTCTTCCGATGAGTGTGAGACCTTTCCTGAAAGTTTTGGAGGAATTATCTATATTTGATAAAGAAGGAAATATTATTATGAAAGATGATAAATTCATACCTCCACAGGATTTGAGGTTTACTCTGTTTAAATTGGCTCATGAAGGTCATATGGGCCAAACTCTCACAAAGAAAAGGTTAAGGGAACACTTTTGGTGGCCTGCAATGGACCAACAGGTTTCTGATTGGGTTGAGAGATGCGTTGTATGTGTAGAGAGTGAAAAAAGATTAAAGGTAGGTAACCAATGTGACCTAGGCAAAATTGATGTTCCTGATTTACCTTGGCATACTGTATGCTTAGATTTTATTGGTCCGTTTGTTGGATTAAGTCAAGAATTGAGATTTGGAGTGGTCATAATTGATGTGATGTCTAAGTGGTTAATTGTTGAATTTGTAAAAGAGATCACCACAAAAAGTACTATCAAATTCTTATCTAGCATTTTTAAAGAAGAAGGATACCCGGTTAAGTTAATCACTGATAATGGTACACAGCTAACTTCTGCAGAGATGACATCATATTTAAAATCGTGTGGGATAGTACACACAAGAACATTTTTTTACAACCCACAATGCAATGGTGTCGTGGAGAGGACAAATCGCATGGTGAAGGGGGTCATTCAGGTGGCAATAATAAATAGGAGAGATGTGAAGGCTATGGTCAATAATTTGGTGTGGGCTTATCACACAACAGTTAACACTGTGTCTGGAAAGGTCCCGTTTGTTGTCATGAGAGGGCGTCCTGCCAGTACCAAATTAATTCCAGCATGGATGAAAGAGTGCATTGGTTTGGCCAGTTTAAACTATGACAAATTAGAGGATTGTAAATCATCTTCACTTGGTACATCTATAAGGCCCAATGATTGGGTTAAAGTCAAACCGGGACGTATTGGAGCTGGATTTACAAAATTTCGTGGCCCGTATAAGGTAAAAAATGTACATAGTAGGCATGTTACATTATATAATGGGGAGAATTGGAACTTAAGGAGGGTTGCTCTGTACAAAAGAAACATCAGTTTGGATAAGGATGTTGAATTTAAGCGAGTTAGTGATCTCAACCCTTATCTTCTTATCAGTGACAAAGAGATATGTGATAATCAACCCTCTGTTGTCACGGAAGATCGAGGTGATGCTATCAATAATAGAGCTTTATCACAGAGATCTAGATGCCCACCAAGGTATCTACAAGATTATGTATGTGGTGACAAGTAAATATGGGTTTTGTGAGTTATAATTATTAAGTCTACATTTTACTGTTATTGAAAGAAGAGAAAAAGGGAAGAGGATATGTTATGTTTGGTACTTGCTACAATATGTTATTTATGTTATGGTGCTTTAAATGCAGGATTCTACTTTGTGTTCTAGTGTTGCTATGGGACGCATCAGAGCTGTGTTCCTAGACTCTCAGTTGTATGCTGGCTATTATGGGGATACCAACGTTATTTCTGCGCTCTGAATAAAGTATCTACTTTGTGAAACATCAACCTTGTATTGAGATCAATATTGGATTACAACAGTGTCCTCATGGTCTAGAGTACAGAGGTATCTTTCCTCTTCGATCTTTCGAGTAACCTGGGCGAGGCTCAATCCCCACAAATTGGTTACATGAATTCTGGCACCCGAGTTCTCAAGGCTTGACACTCAGAATCTGAATTTCAGCCTGTAAAAGACGATCTGGCATGGTGGATGGAGTCAGAAAATCTGATGCCTGGAGTTCTTCTAGGTCCTCCAGCTCTGGTGATAATCATGCTGGATGCCAGCTTTTTAGGTTGGGGGACATAGTTGGAGTCACTACAGGTGCACGGGTTCTGGTCTCTCAGGGAAGCACAGAGGTCATCGAACTGGAGGGATTTTGAAGCAGTGAGACGAGATCTTCTGTTTTCGAATTCCAAGTGAAGAGGAAAGCTGTATTGAATCGGACAGACAACATGACTGCCAAAGTTTGGATAAACAGGCAAGGGGTGACAAGATCCAAGTAACTGAAGAAAATCGCTCACAATATTTTGTTCCCGGGCACAGGGCTCCCTGATATCTCTGACAGCAATTCATATACAGAGAGGTGCCAATATGGCATCAGATTCTCAGCAGGGAAATTCCATCCTTCCAATACTTTTCCATGAGCCCAGACATATTCAGTCTCTTGAATTGTTGCTGGGGTCTGGCAGTGCTGCAATTTTTTTCCCTCGGCACTCAACGCCAATGCTATGAGGTTTTATAAAAAGGAAAGGGACAATCAAGTTTGGGCATTAGATGCACTGTTGTGCCAGAAGCCAAAGTGTATGTTGTATGTTTTACCTCCATTTCCCCTCATCAGATCCTTTCTAGTGAGAAGAGAGTAAGCTCATGTGGTTTTGATTGCCCATCACTCACCCCTGTCCAATTGGTTCCCTCTCTTAATGATCATGAAAGTGTCTTCAAAATCGAAGCTTCCAATGATTCCGTCCACTCTGGACTTCCTAGTCTTAAGGATGGACAGCCTAAAGAAGCTCAACCTGACTGCTTGGAGGTTGAAATAGAGGGTTAAAAGTACAGGAAGTACCAGAAGTGCTAATAGTTACTTTGCAAGCTTCGAGGAACTTGTCAACTTTGAGATCGTACAATAGGCACTGGGGATCTTTTTTATGCTGGTGTGAGAGAAGGTACTTGGATCCTACCTCTGTCAGTTTAATTCCGATCATGGAGTTTTTGCATGAAGGGTCATGTTAGGAAATAACTGTGCCTACCCTTAGGGTGCAATGGGCAGCGATCCAGGCCTTCAGAGGTCCCTAGACGAATCTGACAGATGAGGACGGTTTTGTTTCTAGTCTCTTGAAAGGTTCATTGAATGCTTGCCCTGGACCCTTTAAGACCTACATGGGATTTGAATGTCATTTTGGAAGCGTTAACAAAAACACCTCTTGAACCTAACTTCTGTATTGACTGAGATTCAATTTCTTGCCCTCAAAATGTTCTTTCTGGTGGCAATCTTTCTGGCAAGGAGGTTAGGGGATTTAGAAGCATTGTCCTGTAAATTTCCATTTTGCAGAATCTTCCAGTTTTTGTTCCGGCGTGTTCCTTTGATTCAAAGATAAATCCTACCTTTCACAAGGACCAGGAGGTGTGTGGCTGCCAGATTTTTTTCATTTTTCCTTCTTAGTATGAGGAATGGAGGATGCATTCTTTAGATGTCAGGAGAGCTCTCCTCACCCACTTACAGACAGTTCAGAATTTAAGGAGGGTGGAGTCTGTAATTGTTAACTTTGGTCTGCAAAACGAAGATACCAGCAACTTCTACTTTATGCAGATGGATCAGATCCCTGATTGGAAAAGCATATGAGGTTGAAGGTCAAGTTCCTCCATTAGGAATTCAAGGGAGGTGGGACTCGTAGCTTGCATCTAATGTAGCGAGTTACAAGGGGCTTTAATATCTGAATTCACATTAATGAAGTCTTTGGTTACAGAGTTGAATCCTCTATGAGGGAATAGAGGAGGGTTGAGTTTCTGTTTCAGTAAAAGCCTGGATTTGTTATTCATACACCATCAGTTGTCCGGTGTTGTTGGCTTGCTAAATCTCATTTGTGATGAATTCAAGCAAGGGAAGGATTTATGGGTAATGCTCCAATTACTTACCGCTAATTGCATTACTCTGAGTCCTAGTCCCTCTCTTTAATTCATACCACTTCCCACCTTCCCATTGAGGAACAACTGACTATTGTGTGTTGGTTGTGAGCTTTGTTATGGACAGGAAGAGTTGCGAGGTAAGAGGCTTTTATAGTCGGAAATATAGTGTGATGGCTGCCTGAGGGAGGCTTTATTTGTGCTGAATTCAAGCGAAGGAATAGGACTCCATGTAATGCAATTTCTGGTAAGTAATTGGCGCATTCCTGGGCACTAGAATGATAAATGCTTGCCCCCGCCCCCATTCTTGGGGAGGCAGCTGTGCATGTTCGCACAAGTATAAGGAATATACAGGCACTAAACACTTGATCGTACACTAGATCTTGAGCAGGGTACATTACAGTATCAAACACCAAATCCTGAAAACGCCCTGACTGTCAATATCAGACATTCTCTGCAAGCAACTTCTTCAGTTGTATAATGAAACCAGCTCTGCCTAACAAACAGTTCCAATTGTAGTTTCAGTTTTACAAGTAACCCATTTAATATATGATGGATTGAAAAATAAAAACATACATGAGTGCTTGCCGTAGTCTGAAAACACAATGACTTCCTGAAAAATCCTGGTGCTGAAGTAAGATAAAACGAATCGCCCAAGACTCTTAAACTTGCCGCAATTTTTAATCTGCAGAAGGTTGTGTGTTCAATTATAGTTCAGCTCTAATGTATTTACTACAATGCTTAGAAATTGTTCATGTACTCCAAACTTTCAAATAGTGATGCCCACCATGCCACATCCTCAAACTGACCTACAATCATCACATTGCAACCCCTGTGTTTCATCATTCAGCATACATCGGCTGGATTCCCCAATTCAGCACTCTTAGCACATGCTTGCACAGGTAATGTTCACGCTCCCTGTCAGCCAATCAACAAGTAATCACAAAATTAACAGAGTCAATATATATATATATATATATATATATATATATATATATATATATATTTGAATGTTCTAATGAAGGAGTGATTGAATCTTTGTATGATAGTCCTGGTGCTTTCTCTGAGTCCAGTTAATAACCATACTCAATGTTTCCATCCAGAGCTGGATAAGCCCTAAAGTGAACTTAAGTTTCTCTGATAGCAACAACCAAGCTCTACCAATGCAGGGCATTAAGTCCATGTTTTAATCATTGTTACTTATATCAATATCAATATTTGACATTGATATGGCAGAATTCTGCTACTTATGTGGCTTCGTGACACCTAACTTTGCATGTTTTTATTGCAGGCTTGAAGATGTATGCACAGATGCAAGTGAGTATAGTGAGCTTATTAGGGGAGATGTTTGTTTAATGCGTAATGTTGTAAGTGGTGCTTCAATTCATAATTCATAATTATTGACAATACACTTAAGTTTACGAATTTTTGGAAAAACGTGAAATCTGTGTGATCATTCCGAGAATTATTACAGCCCCGCATGGCTTAACAAATAGATTTCAGTTCCAAAAGCAGTCTTTTAGGTCGAGCCTAGGTAGTTTATGCGCTGCTCTGTGAGGCAGGCTGTATCTACAATATGGGCTTGAAACCCCGCAATTGGTTCCTCTTTTTCTCCTTCGTAAATGATGGCTTTTGATTGGTTAAATAGCTTACTAGTCCCTCCGTATGGGCTTTTGTAGCCTCCCATAGGGATTGCCCCTGTTACATGTGCTCTTCTTTTTACAGTTATTTATGATTCTCTATGAGCAATATTTCTTTTTTGTGGCTTATCTTCTCTTGTTTGTTTTTGTGGCTTCTACTGTGTTTGCAGTCTCAGTTTGTTGCCAGTGCAGCACCTTCACCCGTCTCAGCAACCCACACCCACCAACCCATTGAGGTCACTGCTTACCAGCTGAAGATTAGAATAAAAAGGCATGTAAAGGGGAAAGCACAGGGCTAATATATAATATTCCATAGCACTGCACCAGCCACCATATAAAGCAAAGCCCTGGGGCAGTTGCATCCGAGCCCTGACTGTGCAGACACTGGTATCTCCAGATGTAATCACAGGGAGGGAGGACCCGGTGGCCTGTTGCTGCTGCCAGAATTCTCTGTAGCAGCAACTTCCCTCTTCCTCCTCCGTCTCTCTCTCTCTCTCCTGTCCTTCTCAGCCCTCCTCCTTCTTCCTGGCATCCAATGGGAATGTATTATTGTACAGCTCCTGCACTGGTATCCAATGAGAGTGTATGGTTGGACAGCTCAGCATTAGTCTGTCTCCACAAGCACGTATCGTTCTGGCTCAAGTCCATGTTCCACATCCATTCTATGTAAAACAGACAGAGTGCAGGCATATAAATTGAGTCCGCGCGCGCTCGCCGCTCCCTTGTACAGGGAGGTCCCTAGCTCATGCCATACTGAACAAGGAGCACTGAGGCAAAACGGAAGAATGCTATGCTGAGCTAAGTAGCTGTTAAAATACATATTGCAAAGAAAGAAAACTATTTCTTGTGCGTGGAAGTCCCCGGTAGTGGCAGACTCCAGCGAGTTGGGGAGACATTGAGAAAGGGACGAGCTCCACGTCTGGCTTCTCCCAGAAGGCTTTGCCACCGCCGCCAATCAATATTGGATATTTGGTCAAACCTCTCTACCATGATTTCTAATTACCTCACTGGGATTTTATCTCTTCTGCGTTGCTTAAGCTTGGAAGCAAGGGAGAGGTAATCGGATATTTGAGGTCTTTTGCCCGGGGCGGAAGGCAAGATTTGCTACCTTAAATATTTAATGGTGAAGCGGAAATTCATATGTTCCAGAATTGCTTCATGGACACTGCAGGGTTCAAGACATGATGAAATAATCTCGGAGCATGAAGTATCCTGTTTTTTCAGACAAGCCAAAACCGAAAACACATCTGAACAGAAAGGATCTACAGTGCTGCGTACAGTATCCTATGCACGACTGTGTCCTGAAGTTTCTAAACGGAGAAGCTGAGCTATACGTCTTTGTACTTTGTGACTGTGTCCGCATAAGGTTACCTGGTCTCTGGAGGAGGACACTCGGTTGTTGGGTGTCAGAAGTTCTTCATTGCGCTTCTTGCGAGGTGGCTGCTGCGATCTCTCGCGGCAGAGAGGTGGAAGACTACACCCCCCAGAAGCCCCTGCAGCGGCCCCGCCCCAAACAAGCACGCTTCCACGCCCGGAGGCGTTCTTAAGCGTCAGGCTCCCTCGGTGGAGCGGGAGTCTCATTTTTTGCAGTGACTGTGTCCGCATAAGGTTACCTGGTCTCTGGAGGAGGACACTCGGTTGTTGGATGTCAGAAGTTCTTCGTTGCGCTTCTTGCGAGGTGGCTGCTGCGATCTCTCGTGGCAGAGAGGTGGAAGACTACACCCCCCAGAAGCCCCTGCAGCGGCCCCGTCCCAAACAAGCACGCTTCCGCGCCCGGAGGCGCTCTTAAGCGTCAGGCTCCCTCGGTGGAGCGGGAGTCTTATTTTTTGCAGTGACTGTGTCCGCAGAGGGTACCTGGTCTCTGGAGGAGGACACTCGGTTGTTGGGTGTCAGAAGTTCTTCGTGGCCCTCAGAGGCTAGAAGAGACTGGGCTGGGCCAGAAATCCTGCTCCCACGAAGCTGCTAGCTGGAATACGGGCACACACAGTGAGATCTGAGACATTATATTGTATATGGGAGTTTGAATTTGGTTGTAATAGTTTTTAAATGTGCAATTTCACCAGTTGATGGTGTAATTATTAGTACAATTCTGTAGCTTTATTCTGGGTTGTTTTCTCCTACCAACATGTCGAAACAGAAGGCCCCTTCTGGGCCACGCACTATGGATAATTATTTGGTGCAGGTGGTGAGCAAAATAAATACTGAAAGGCGGCAGTCATTAGGGATAGGCAGCTCTCCACCGCCGGTAACCCTTACTCAGGGCCCGCCAGTTTCTATAGTATTGGATGAGAATAGTCGATTCAATATCACTAATGTAGATGTTTTAGCTGAGGGACTACCCGATCTTGAGCAGACTTCCCCCATTTCAGTGGATCTAGATAATTGCACTGATAAGGTAGTACAATGTTCCCCTACCCCAATAGCGCGGGTAGTTAGAACGTGTAGGAAAACTCAAAATAAAAAGGGGGGAACACGAATTACAAGGAAACGGGTAGCCTCACCATTAAAATATTCTGAAATAGACGTGGCTGCGAAGTCTAACGATGTTAGTTTAGACGGTGATGTGACAAAGCACATAGAGGATATTATTGATTTAAAGATCAGAGGCATTATACACCCACTTGTGTCAAAAATTGAAGCATTAACGGCAGAAGTTGCTAGATTGGGCGGACTTCTTAAAAAGGCCATGGAAGAACCAGGAAGAGTAATTACTGCCACAACTAATAGTAAATGTAATACTCAGGAAGTTCTCTCTATTAAGGCTACAGGCAGTAAAGAGAATGTTATAGTTAACCCCATAGTTAACCCCATATCCCCTGAAGTGCCAATTTGTAGTGGCAGTCAGGATGCAACTGTTAACAAAAACAATGAGGGTTGGGAAGAAATAAATAGAGGGCACGTTACTAACCTCCCACCCGGTAGTGTTAACAAATGTACCACCGCTAGAAAGCAGGGGACATCAAGAGACACATGACTCTTTAAAAAATAAATGTTTATCCTGGTTGAATAGACAATGTGGTTTTCCGCTAAATTTTTCTGACCAAGTCTTGACTACCAGGAGAGTTAAATGGATAGGGAGTTCCAGGAAAAGCTCAAAGGGGGATTGTGTGATTGTAAACTTTAAATATCCACAACATGTTGCCACTGTCCTCCTAAGAGCTGCATCTCTTCCAACCTTTGATGCCAATGTATGCGTTCGATCATTAGGTTTCTTTTATAGTCACCTTAATATTAATCAACGCGAGAATAGTGGAATTATTACCCACCCGGTTACCCATAGACCTCATTTTGGTATCCCAACTCAAAATAGATTTCATGCCCTTAGCTCCCTGGACTCTAATGACTGACTTATACAAGAGAGAGAGATGTACTCAGGGAGGACTAAAGGATTTGGTGTAGACGACCGTGCTGACAACATTATACTTACGGCCACACCATCCACGCCCCCTTTGACTAAAGTAGAGATTGTTGGTGAGGGTCTTGTGGATCAATGTAATCTGGGGCAATCTATTGGGGGGGACACTGTCACTGAACATGTTATTGGCCCTGTAACTAGGAATGCTACCAGAATAGGCACATGTGCCAGATTGGTTTGCTGGAACGTGGCCGGTTTAAAATGCAAGGGTAGAGATCCAGGCTGGGAAACTTTTATTAATAAGTATGACATCATATGTTTCCAAGAAACCTGGTGTAAAGGAGACGTTGATTATGAGGGATTTGTGTCATATAACCTACCAGCACGGGGAGAGGGTCCTGGCAGAGCCAAGGGGGGTTTACTTATACTTATATCGGTTCACCGCCGAATATCGGTGAAAAAGTATATACCGGTAGGTGATCTTGTTCAGATACTCTGGATCTCTGAAAGTAAAGGCCGTAATATCCTTCTGATCAATTATTACAATAATATCTTCGATAGCACCAGGGGTAAAATAGCAATAGATCTGGCCAACACCATTGATATTTTGAGTTCGGAATCTAACGCCGTATTCGATATTATTTGGTGTGGGGATTTTAACACTACGTTGTGTGAACTGCGACCCTTAAAGGTATGTGGGGTTACTAATAACACGGGATGGGACGTTCCGCACTTTGGCCATGACACTTATGGGGAAACCTTGAATAAATTAATGGGATGTCATGACCTGGAAATACTGGATTGCTGCAAGGATGGAAACGGCTTGCCCATCCCTACCTTTAAAAACTGGCGTTCTAATTCGGTGATTGACCATGTGATAGTATCTTCTAGTATTGTCGACTGTTTTGCCCCACTGGAAATTGAAATATCGGCCACAAGTGATCACAACTGTATTATCGTGACCACGACTTTGTGGGAGGACGATGATGTAGAGGTGGGGACAACAATTGATAACATAGAAGTTCACCGGGTTAACGGGGTAGGACTTAGGTGGGTAGGGGAAAAAGCTTCAGAATTGACCACATCTATAATAAAGGGGAATTTGGTAGACATTGTTTTTATTTTAGAAAATAGATTCGACCATGAGCGGGTCTTATCTTCTTTTAAAGATATCAATACTGCCATTGATGCTAAGTTTACCAGACGTAATAAGGGTTGCTTAAGAAATGGACCTGGCTGGTTTGACCACACCTGTTCGGCAGCTCTGACTAGCCTCAAGCTGGCTTTAGCAATGAAGCCCAGGGATAAAAACTTAGTAATAAATCTTAGGATAGACTACAAAAACGCTATTAAATTTAGAAAGGGGGTTCTACAGCAGCAAGCCTGGGATTCACTTAACCAAGCTGCAGAACTATCTAACTGCACATTATTTTGGACAACAGTTAACTCACCATTCCTTAAAGAGGCCAATGTACCCGAATTAACATCAAATGTGTCAAGTGAAGGATGGATTACCCACTTTTCGACAATTTTTGACTCTAGTAAAACTGTTGATGCTGGTTCATCTAGTTGGCCTATTTTGCCACTTGATATCACAGTGGAAGAGGTCGAAAGTGGGATTCGGGCGAGTAAGGGCGGGAAGGCTCAAGGCCCGGATGGGGTCCCGATCGACGTCTATAAAGCCGCGCTTCTGTTTGTGCTGTGCCCCCTGTAACCTGGGGGGAGTCTATTATTGTCCCAATTTATAAAAAAGGAAGCAGGTCTGATGCAAAGAATTACCGTCCTGTTTCCTTATTGGACTCCTCTATAAAGGTTATGAGTAGAGTTATGCTTGTGAGACTGGAAGAATGGGTGGAACAGGACGGTATTCTGGCAGACAGCCAGTATGGTTTTAGGAAAGGAAGGGGTACGCTTGATCAATGTGTCAATTTAGAACTGTTGATCGGGAAGTACAGTGATGCAAAACCGGGCCTTATGTACATGTGTTTCGCTGATTTAAGTAGCGCTTTCGACATGGTTGACCACTCAATTTTGTGGCCAACCTTGTTGAAACTGGGAGCTCCAGAGGGTATAATATTTTTTCTTGCCAGGTTGTATGAAAAATTAAAAACCTGTGTACGTTTTGGCAGGAAGGGAGAATGTACCCCAAACTTTAGTGTCAAACGTGGTATAAGGCAGGGTTGTGTTTTAGCTCCTCTTTTATTTATTTTATTTATTAATGGAATTGATGCTATTCTAAAGGAAGTTAACACAGATGCTCCTATAATCAATGGTGTTTCAGTGCCGGTGTTATTATACGCCGATGACGCTGTTTTTTTATCCAGAACGTCTGTAGGATTGCAGCGGTTGATGGACAGTTTTGCTTCCTTTATTAAGGATAGGAAACTAGTTATTAATAAAGGAAAAACGTACACCATGATTTGTGGTTCCAAGAATTTGAAACAGACTATGAAAGGGTATTTTATTGACAATGTAAAGGTGCAACAAGTGGATAAATTCTGTTATTTAGGTATTACTTTTTCTAATGATAAGAAGTGGACTTATGAATTTAATAATATACGCAACAAAATGGCTAGAAATGCCCACGGCATCTTTAGATTTGACACTAAAATTGGGGACCGGAGGACCGGGGACATGCTTAAAATTTACCAGGCCAGATGTGTAACAATTGCACTATATGGGGCAGGAATTTGGGGCTATTGTTGCGCCCATAGTTTGCAGCTGGAAGAAAACCTTTTTCTTAAAAAACTTCTATGCTTGCCCGCATCGGCCTCCAATGTTTTGAGTCACCAAGAATTATCTGTCTATTACTTACTTTGTCAATCAATCAATCAATCAAGAACCACTTTATTCGATTAGTTAAAATCATAAAAGTGTACAATTCAATAATCAACAATTTTAAAACATGTCATCATTTACATAATTAAAAAAGAAAATTAAATAATCCTGGTGATACAAATTTATAAAAATCAATTGGTTTCCTCCAAGGTGGCCAATCTAGACCTCCTTAGCCTAATAGAAGCAACTAGAAAACTGGCTACACAGAACATAGTTGTAGGCGATTCCATTAATTGTAAAAACATTAGAGCAGGTTTAACTTGGACAAAAGCTCCCTCTCTCAGAATAGGAAAGATAAACCTTTTCCTAGCTTCAAGGTACAAAGGGCAAAAAAACATAAAGTGCATTGTATCTTGGACAGAAAAATCGTCACAACTACATGGGACCCCATCTCAAGGCTTAAACTATTACTTACTTGACTTTTTATCCCTCAGGCCTTTGATGACCTGGCGGTCTATTTGGCTGAAGGATGAGAAGTCTTTTACAAGGTCTATTATCCAGGACTGCTTGCGATTAGATAAATGTGTAGCAATACCCCGGATTAAATATATTATTGTATGTTTTTCAGATATTTTTAACCTGAACATTGTAAATGATCCCAAAGCAGTTCTACTGATCTCCAAAGTTGAGTTAAAAAGGGTTTTTCTGGCCTTTGCTGAGAGAAAGAGGGCTGTTGCCGCTGGAACTCTGTCCACTGTCATGTTTTATAACAGATACTTATCTACGGATGGATTTCCTGTCTATTTAACTTTGGTCACAAGACCATCGCATAAATTTGTGTTAACAAGACTCAGATTCGGAATGGTGCACCATTTGGTGGCACATCCGACAATGAAAAAACATCCATCTGGGCCTTGTAGATGTGACAGGATTTCCACGCAAAGCACATTGCACTTTATGTTGTTTTGTAAATTGTATTCTAATTATCGTGTTGCCTTCTTGAAACCTATGTTTGTTAAATATGGAATACGTACAGTCGAGCATGCAATGAAATTGATATTTAATTTGCAATCTGCGGATATTTGTTTTTATACTGCAACTTTTTTAAACAAATGCATCAATTCCAGGAAAAGTATGTGTTTTTAACTAATTGGATAAATGCTCCTATTTTAAACAGTTTTAATTAATTTATCGTGATTTTAATGTATTGTCATGTCTACTATAATTTGCCCTTGTTTTCCCTTCTTACGTTTGTATATTGTGCTTTTATGGTCATTAATTTGTACCGAATAAAGCTTAATTGAATTGAATTGAGTCAATCTGGATCCAGTGCTGTAGCTGCTTCTCTGGTCTCATCTGTAATTTCACCATTGTAAGTCCTTCAGACAATGCTAAAAGTGCCTTCTCTGTTCCAGTCGGTAACTCGTTTCAAAGTTCTCTAGTCAGTGCTGTTAGTTGCTTCTCTGGTCTTGTTGGTAATTCCTCCATTCTAAGTGCTCTAGGTAGTGCTGCAGCTGCTTCTCTGGTTCCAGTGGTAGTTCCTCCTCCTTAGTCCTCTAGACAGTGCTGCTAGGTGCTTCTCTGGTCCCAGTGGTAATTCCTCATTCTCTGTCCTCTAGGCAGTGTTGCATCTGCTTCTCTGGTCCCAGTGGTAATTCCTCATTCTTAGTACTCTAAACAGTGCTGCTTACTGCTTCCCTGGTCCCAGTGGTAATTCCTCATTCTAAGTCCTCCAGACAGTGCTGCTAGCTGCTTCTCTGGTCCTGTCTGCAATTCTTCCATTCTAAGTCCTCTAGGCAGTGCTGCAGCTGTGTCTCTGTTCTCAGTGGTAGTTCCACATTCTCAATCCTCTAGACTGTGCTTCTAGCTGCTCTCTGGTAATTCCTTATTATTAGTCTTCTAGACAGTGCTGCAGCTGCCTGGTTTCAGTGGAAATTCCTCACTATAAGTCCTCTAGACAGTGCTGCTAGCTGCTACTCTGGTCCCATAGGTAATTAATCATTCTAAGTCCTCTAGGCAGTGCTGCAGCTGTGTCTCTGTTCACAGTGGTAATTCCTCATTCTTAGTCCTCTAAGCAGTGCTGCTAGCTGCTTCTCTGGTCCCGTTGGTAATTCCTCATTTTAAGTTCTCTAGACAGTGCTGCAGCTGTTACTCTGGTCCCGTCTGTAAATCTTTATTCTACGTCTGCTAGACAGTGTTGCTCGTTGTTTCTCTGGTCCTATAAATAATTCCTCATTCTATGTCCTCTAGGAAGTGCTGCTAGCTGCTTCTCTGGTCTCATCGGTAATTCCTCATTCTAATTCCTCGAGACAGTTTTGCAGCTGCTTCTCTGGTCCCATTGGTAATTCCCTTATTTTAATTCCTCTGTGCAGTGTTGCAGCTGTGCCTGTGTTCCCAGTGGTAATTCCTCATTCTTAGTCCTCTGGTCAGTGCTTCTAGCTGCTTCTCTGGTCCTGTATGTAATTCCTCATTCTTAGTCCTCTAGACAGAGCTGCTAGTTGCTTCTCTGGTCCCATAAGTAACTCCCCCATTCTAGATCCTCTAGGCAGTGCTGCAGATGTGCCTTTGATCACACTGGTAATTCCTCATTCTTAGTCCTCTAAGAAGTACTTCTAGCTGCTTCTCTGGTCCAGTCGGTAATTCCTCATTGTAAGTCTTCTAGACAGTGCTGCTAGCTGCTTCTCTGGTCTCATCAGTAACTTCTCATTGTCGGTCCTCTAGACAATACTGCAGCTGCTTCTCTGGTCCTGCCGGTAATGCCCATATTTTAAGTCCTCTAGGCAGGGCTGCAGCTGCTTCTTTGGTCCTGTCAGTAATTCCTCATTTTAAGTCCTCATTTTAAGTCTTTTAGGTACTGTTAGCTGCTTTTCTCTGTCGGTCTGTTGGTAATTCCTCATTTTAAGTCCTCCAGACAGTGCTACTACCTGCTTCTCTGGTCTCATCGGTAATTTCTCATTCTAAATCCTCTAGACATTGCTTCAGCTGCTTCTCCGGCCCAGTAGTAATTCCTCATTCTAAGTCCTCTAGACAGTGTTGCAGCTGTGCTTCTGTTCCCAGTGGCAATTCCGCATTCTTAGTCCTCTAGACAGTGCTGCTAGTTGCTTCTCTTTTCAGTAACTCCCCATTCTAAGTCCTCTAGGTAGGGCTGTAGCTGTGTCTCTGTTCACAGTGGTAATTCCTCATTCTAAGTCCTCCCAACAGTGCTGCTTGCTGCTTCTCTGGTCTCATCATTATTTCCCCCATTCTAAGTCTTCCAGACAGTACTAATAGCTGCTTGTTTGGTTCTGTGGTAATTCCTCATTCTGAGTCGTCCAGATAGTACTGCAGTTGTGCCTCTGCTCCCAGTGGTAATTCCTCATTTCCAGTCCTCTGGACAGTGTTGCTAGCTGCTTCTCTGGTCCCTTCAGTAACTTCACCATTCTAAGTCCTCTAGGCAGTGCTGCAGCTGTGTCTCTGTTCCCTGTGGTAATTCCTCATTCTTAGTCCCCTAGACAGTGCTGCTATCTGTTTATCTGGTCCCATCAGTAACTCCTCCATTCTAATTCCTCTGGGCAGTGCTGCATCTGTGTCTCTGTTCCCAGTGGTAATTCCTCATTCTTAGTCCTCTAGGCAGTTCTGCTAGCTGCTTCTCCGGTCCCATCAGTAACTCCCCCACTCTAGGCAGTGCTGCTGCTGTGTCTCTTGTTCCCAGTGGTAATTCCCCATTCGGAGTCCTCTAAACAGTGCTGCAAATGTGTCTCTGTTCATACATCCACTACACTCCAAAAAAAAACCACATAGGTAAAACACATTGTCATTTACAATGCCAGTAGCTCTAACTCTCACAAATGTGAGACCAATTGATATGCAAATTCTCGTTGTATGAGATATTTTAAAAATTCATGGTGTTGACACTGGATGGAGAACTTCAGGGCATATCATAATGGGCTACGTCAGTTCAGAGCAGAGCAGAGTACTTGTTTTTATATGCCTGCAGTGTCTAAAGTGAATCCACTTAATCTGATATTTCCCCAAGTTACCATATTATTTCAGACAGCGCATCTCTGAAACTGAAAGAATCAAACCCCCCTAACTGTTTGAAATCTATACTGTCTAAAACATAAGCTTTAACTTGGAGAAAAATCGGGCTAAATGAATTCACTCTGCACGCTTCAAGCGCACAAAAACAGAAATCCTCTTTGCACCTCGAGAATGTGTGCCTGTGTAGCATGCATGTAGCCCATGTGTGGCAGTAGACCTCTGTGTGCATATGAGACTGAGTACTAAAATAAGTGGAATCCATTTTGGAGACACCTGGTTTACCACGGCACAAGGTGGAGAAGTAGGAAAGCTTTGCCAGACAGTGGAAATATATTTCCAGCATTCCAATGGTTGGAGGGTAGAGGCGCTGGTGGTATAGTGATGAGAATAGAGAGGACTGCCTTTAGAAATTCCGTGTAGACGTTGTTAGCAAGGGTTACTATTTAGATTCTTCTGTGCACTGCCATTTGGTAGATGACAGGGGTAAAGTGTGGGCCTGCAATTTCTATTGTTCAAAGTAAGGAAGTTTCTAGGTCGGGCCTGTCCTTTTGTCTATTCCTGATTACTACTTCAGAGAGGCTGATGAAGCCAAGAGTAGAAACCTCACACTTCATTGTGTTGTGCACATGTTGTTGGTGGTCTAGAGACAGTCCCGGTGCTACCTGCTATGAGAAACATCACTTACCACAAAGGCTGCTTGAAGAGCAGCCTGATAAGGACATATGAAATTAATCAACTCCAAATTGGCTCTTACATTGGAGGCAGTTTGAAACTCTAAATATCCCAATTGGGTCTGGTTCCAAGCTCTTTGATCAAGGGAAGAGTGCTCCATAGAGTACTCGAAGGACTGCTGTGTGACCAGGGCCGGTGTCTGCCTGACAGCCAGACTCCTAGAGGTGAAAGGACATCACCTGAAGTCTATAATTTCTGCTGGAGGAGCTGAGGTTTGACCTAATTTCACCCAATGCTCAGACGTCTGCCTGCCTGCTAAGGGAGGAAAAGAGTGTGCCTGACTTTGCAAGGGGAGAGAGTGTCATGGTGGAGAAGCCCAGCATTATCTTAGCCCGAGGAACACCCAGAGAAAGTAATCTGACCAACAGAGCATATTCAGGAGTGAGCAGTGTTACATAGGGTCTCACAGTTTCTCAGCAATTCCAGGCAAGAACCACAAAAGTCTACATACAGCAGCACATCAGCTTAATGCAAGCTGCATCTACCTTGCAGTGTCTTGGCCCAGGTGGGGGCCAGATTTACCTTGTATTGTATATCAGGACCTATGTCTGAGCTGCATCTACCTTGCTGTGTGTCGGCCCAGGTCAAGGCTACTTCTCCCATGCCATTTGTACTGGCTCAGGTTGGGCTGCAAGTGCCTCAACATGTGCATTGACTCAAGTCGAGGCTGCAGTGTCAGTGACGAGCATCCACATCAGCCCAGAAATGGACTCTGACTGCCAAGAGATCCCGCACAATGATGTAAGGGTCTGCCAAGCGACACCAGACCATGCATGGTGACTGGGCTCAGGCAAGCCACTTCCGACTCCTTCATTGGGCGCCACGGAAAGTGCATGCAATCATGTGGGCCTCTGCCAGCAGCGAGACAGAGCTGCTGAGCTCTTGCTGAAGGAGGCATGAAGGCCTAAAGACTGATTTCCTATCCACTATGACACTAGGATAAGAACCTGAGTAAACAGTGACTGATTTTATATTAGACTTAAGGGGAAATGTAATCTTCCCCTGAAACTCATTCTTTCTTCTTCAAAAGTGTTGCTGGTGGACTGATCCAACTAGGGTTGCCTGGGTGGGAGAAAACATGAAGAAGGACCACTCTCTATGCTTTATTGAGAATTGCTGCTTAATTTTAAAGAACTACCTTTTTTCAAAAGACATGCACTGAAAGTAAATTGAGATTATAGTGTCAGTTGGTTGATTATTGAGTTCCGGGCCCATTCCCCACACACTTCTCTCCAGAAAAGCCTGTCACTGCTCACCCTCGCTACCCTGAGAGTGAAGTTCGGAAAGGATTGTACTTGTCCCAGTTTGCAGAGCCATAGTAAGATGGACCCCAGGACACCAGTGGTAGGTAAACAACATCAGACCCCTCAGTGGGCCCTATTGCCCCATATGACGAATACCCCCACCAAACAGGGTGTGACAGTGGGTCTGTAATGTGAAGGTAGGAGGATGTCCGTGCCGCAAGTGCAATGGAGCCCAAAATGTTATCTGGGACATGCTTTTTTCCTTAAAATGGATAATAGCCACATCCTCTGCTCACTAAATGTTGATTACCTAGTTATCATGGACTATACAGCTATTGGACTTTGGCGCAAACTAATTGGGCTTAGCAAATACTTTAACAAAAACAGCTTTACAATTAACGCAGATAATACTAAGACAGTGTGATCTTTTGCGTTAAGCCCATTCAGCTTGCCAATACCAAGATAGAGCAGGTGAATTCTTACCTGAAAATCTGTGCGGGGGTGGCCACTTTTCTTCCTTAAAAAATAAACTACAACCCAAAATTGAATGTGCTTCTGCAATTTGACTCTCACTTGGGGGCCTATCTCCCGAGCTGCTCTTAAATGCTTACAATGGAAGTAAATGAGATTCATTCACTTTTTGAAGGTCTGCAAAGAGCAAAACAGGATCTCTTAAATATATTGGGAGTATCTGATGAAGAAAAATAGTTTATTTGCCACCCAGGTAAAAATATTGAAAACCCTTCTTGCTGGTGGGCAGGCAAGCTTGTTCTTAATATGTCAATTGCATCCCTGAAGTCTGCCTTAAGAGAACATGTCACTGAAATCAACAGGACACAAGAATAAAATTACTTTAGTAAAAAAAAAGAATCAATTGCGAGCATTCTTCTCAGGCTTGGACATAATGAAGCATTCCTCTATATGTCTAAATTACTAGAAAGAGGGAAATGCGATCAACTATTTTGATTAATCGGCGTAGCAGTTTAAAGGGTTGATGGCAGTGATTAAGACGGTAGCAGTCTAGTTGTTGTTCCCAAAGACTGCCTCCATCGCCTGGAAGGGCATCCATACATTGTAACACTCTCTGGCCAGAGAGCTTAAATAAACGGGCGGAGGTTGCACGGGACTTCCAGCCCATACCACAGCCCATGAGTGTGTGTGTGTCCTTATTCCCCCGGGACCCACAGCTCAAGATAATTGCAGCCATAGCGAAACTACACACTGGTGACGAGGGTGGGCGCCCCTGTCCGTCGCATGCTGCCTGCCTACCTCTGTGAGCAGCCGACCGGCAACATCGTCAGGGCGCAGGTTCTCCAAGCTGAAGGCTGCCGTGGTCCCGCTGCATCCTGCAGCACAGTCGGAGCCACATGTGAGCGGTGAAGTGTGCCGGCCGCGTCTATCATCTGCAGCGCCACCTATGGTATCGCCCAGCTGCCTTTTGAAGCATCGCCCGCTAGTGTCCCCACAGCGCATCAACGCCCGTGCACAGCGCTAACTTGACATCGCGCAGACGCGCACATCGTCTTGCCCGGCACTCTGGCCCTCCCGCTCTACTCCACGGAGCGACGCCTCACCACCTGCTGGTGGCAGTGAGTTATTGCATGCTGTTGTCGCGCTGAGACAATTGCTTTAACGTTGTGTAAGGATTTAATGTGCACGTGTCCTGTAGCTTACGAACTGGGTTTCCTTGCCCACTGATCCCTGCCCAACACTTCCTGGTATCTGTGAAGGGGAAGTTTCCTGGATAGGAAAAGGTGCAGGGTCTCACCCTGACATATTTCCAGGCCTGTGAGGGGGAAGTGTCCTGGTTTGCTGCAGCACGCTGACGTCATCCAAACCTGAAAAGAGCAGAGGCCTCTGAGGAAGCCTGCGAAGCCCAACGTGCAACGCCTTTCAACTAGGGAGGACGTCATCTGTCCCTGCCAGAGGTTTTGCTGCATTAACACCACCGAGGCATCACCATGTCAGTCCCCGCTGTGGCAGCCAGGCCCGTGGCCCAACAAAACGCACCTCCTGCACAGCAAATGGCACAGCCCACATCACAACATGCGCAGATTACGGCGCTGCCCCGTTCAGCGAGCTCATTGATGCAGCAAAAGCATCACCGAGGTGGACAGTTTGGATTGGCAGGCTCAACAACTATTTAACCCCACTTGTGAGATGGACAGCGCAGTAAAAAGGTCGCTGTTGCTTCATTTTGGAGGGGAAGAAATATACAAACTGTGCACACCTCCCAGACACCGGTGCTCCTACCGATTATGACGCAGCAGTCAGGGCATTAAATGCCCATTTTGACCCACAACTTAACCCAGATTACGAGCGTTTCAAACTCTGTCAAGCGCGTCAGAGAGAGGGCGAGACCATGGACGCTTTCCACGCTCGGCTGCGAGAATTGGCCAGTACCTGCACAGACGACGACCAGAATAAGGAAGTAAGAGCCCAAGCAATCCAAGGGTGCCGCAACAAACATCTTCGGACCCTCATACTGCAACAACCAGTAATCACCCTGGAAGACATTCTTATCCTAGCAAGGTCGTACAAACTTTCTGATGCCAGAGCTACAGTCATGGACGCCGTGCTTTCCCAGCAAGCAGAAAAGCCAGTAACAATAAAGACTGAACGAACGGATGCAATACGAACCCCATCCAGAGGTGCCCGAGGACGATGGCCGACCAGAAACCCGTGAGGGTCACGCTGTGGCTACTGCAGTAATCAAGAGCATCCACCCGAGAAATGCCCTGCACAAGGTTGGACATGCTCTAAATGTGGCATCCCCAATCACTATGCAAGCGTCTGCAGAGGAGGGGCCCAAAGCAGAGGAGCTCGAGGAAGACGTCCGCCGTCCAAGACAGTATGACAGTTGTCGCTCGATGAAGCAGACAAGTCTAAAGGAGTGAAAACTCCAGCCAACCAGAGGCAGTACCTAGAAGACTCATCCACAGATGACGAGGCTGAAGCCTACATGATATCCTTTGCAAGTGATCTAAAAAGAAGACGGAGACCACAACCGACATGCGCCATCGAAATTGCAGGAACACTAGTGACGGCTCTAATTGACACAGGAGCGTCCGTAAATGTACTGGGCTGCCAGCAGTACAAACAACTAAAGCCGAAGCCTGTGTTAACCCTGTCGAACGTAAAGATCCTGACATACGGAAGCCAGAAGCCACTACCCCTCAAAGGGAAAATGATGGTGCAAGTTAAGTCGGACACTCATGAGGTCACCACGACGTTCCACGTCATAGACCGAGAAGCAGACATCTTAGTGAGCAGCCACATGGCAGAAGATCTGGGGCTGGTGACATTTGCCAACGTGGTCAAGACCCTACAGGCCGACGATATACTCGAGCTGTTCCCACAACTCTTCAAAGGCCTTGGATGAATGTGAAGAAACCCTGTGAAGTTACACATTGACAAGGCTGTGAAACCGGTTGCCCTACGACACCATTGCATACCTTTTCATCTCAGGCCACTCGTCGAGCAAGAGCTGCCTGCAGAACCTAGAGCAGCAGGGAGTGATCGAAAAGGTCACAGGACCGACGCCCTGGGTGTCGCCCATGGTCATAGCCGAGAAACCGAAACAGCCAGGGAAGATACGTCTCTGCATCGACATGCGCGTGCCGAATCAAGCAATAAAGCGGGAGAGACACCTTACCCCAACGGTCAACGACATACTAGCTGATCTAAACGGATCCCGATGGTTTTCCAAGCTCTACCTCAAGGCAGGGTACCACCAGCTGAAGCTGGCAGAGAAAAGCAGGTATATCACGACCTTCTCAACTCACCTGGGGCTACGCTGCTACAAAAGGCTAAATTTCGGCATATCTTCGGCAGCAGAAATCTTTCGAAATGCAGTCTGGGAAATGCTATCTGGGCTCCAGGGAGTCCTCAACGTCAGTGACGATATACTCATTCACTCAGCAACCCTTGAAGAGCACAATCATCATCTCAGAGCCACTTTGCAATGCTTAGTTGACCATGGTGTGACACTCCACGGGGATAAATGTCAATTCTTCCAAAAGTCCATTGAGTTCTTTGGCTACGTATTCAGCCAAGATGGAGTGCAGGTGGACCCCAGGAAGTAGCAAGCCATTCAGCAAGCATCAGCACCCAGCACAGCATCAGAAGTTCGGAGCTTTTTGGGCATGGCCACATACTGTGGACGGTTCATACCGAACCTGGCTATGGTGCCTGAACCTTTAAGAGCCCTCGCTAAGAAGGATGCAGCGTGGCAATGGGGAAAAGAAGAGGAAGAAGCATTCCAAAAGGTGAAGTCGACCCTGCGGAGCAAAACCATCATGACCTATTTTGACACTACATGACGTACGGAAGTAGTAGTGGACGCTAGACCCGTGGGATTAGGAGCACGCCTCGCCCAAGAAGTAGAGCCAGGGAAGTGGGTTCCCCTTGCCTTTGCAAGTAAAGCACTCACACCAACCGAAGCTCGTTACTCCCAAATTGAACGAGAGGCGCTAGCCATCAAGTGGGCTTGTAACCACTTTCATCTCTACATTTGCGGACACTCTTTCAAAGTTGTAACTGACCACCAGCCACTACTTCCGCTATTCAGAGGCACCGCTCCGCATCCACCTCCCAGGATCGAAAGGTGGGCAATACAGCTACAACATTACCAAATGGACATAGAGTACAGACCCGGAGCCAAGAACCCAGCTGACTTCCTGTCTAGGCACCCGTTAGACGTACTCCCAGGAAGTACCAGACAAGAACAACGTACCGAAGAATATGTATGCATGCTGTCTCAATGGGCCTGTCCACAAGCCCTCACAGTAGAAGAGATAAAGACGGAAACGGACAATGACGCGGTACTTCAAAAAGTACTAGAAGCCATATGCAGTGGGTCATGGGAAGGTTTCCTCGAAGGTATCACAGGATGGAACGAACCAGACCGAATCCGGCTGGGGAAGATGTGGCGAGTCCACGACGAACTGAGCACTTGTGATAGTGGCGTTGTATTACGACGGTCACGTATCGTCATCCCGGTAGGCCTCAGGAACGAGCAACAGTTCTAGCGCACAAAGGCCATCAAGGTACAGTGAGAATGAAGTCACGAATGCGAGAGAAGGTGTGGTTCCCTGGCTTAGAAGCAGCTGTGGACACCGTTGTGAGAAATCGGCGGGCCTGCCAGCTCACCAGCTACCCAGAAGTACCAGCACCGGTAATACCAGAAGATCCAGCACCCTCCCCGTGGTCGTGGGTGAGCCTAGATTTCGGGAGCTTCCCAGATGGAAGAGTCACCGCTGTCCTAGTCGACAGTTACACAAAGTATGCTATTGTAGAGGTCATACAGTCCACATCATTCAACCCTCTGCAGTCAGTGCTCGAGAAAGCGTTTGCTCTCTTCGGACTGCCTCAAGTCGTAAAAACTGACAATGGACCTCCGTTCCAAGGAGGAGAGTTTAAAGAGCTGCTAACGCAACTAGGAATCAAATATCACCGCATCACTCCACAATGGCCTCAAGTCAATGGTGAAGTGGAATGTTTTATGCGAACACTAAATAAAATCCTTCGTATATCGGTAGCCGAACAATCTGAGACTGAAATGGCGCTTCACAGATTCTTGCGAGAATATCGCAGTACCCCACACTGCACTACACAACGGTCGCTGTGGGCACAAATGCTAGCCGGTCCCCGGCGAGATACCATTCCAGTGGCCAATAACTGGAAACCTGAGCCATACAATCCAGTTGATACACAAATTCGACGAAGAGCCACTAACAACAAAGCAAGCAGCCGGAGAAGAGCACGGCCGAGAGTCATAGCGCCTGGATGCACCGTCCTAGTGCGTCACTGTCGCAGCGGAGGGAAATTCCGCACAGCATATGAGCCTGGACTGTGGACAGTACTAAACATCAACGGAACATCCCTCACCGCTAAGAAAGGAGGAGAGATCATCACCCGGAACATCTCCTGGTTTAAACAAGTACAACTGGACGATGCCGATCTGGAACACCCCGGCAGACTAGAGGATGAGGACCCTCCAAGCGGCAGTCTGCCACCGCGATCCGACAGCACTCAAGGCCCAGTTCCCGAAACTGTCACTCCAGCCACGGATAGTGGACAACTCAATGTCATGGAAACACCGCCAGCAGAATGATAAGTCATGAGATGCGCAATGCCGGTACACCCTAAGGCCAAACCCTAGGCCGAGCCAGAGACTGGCAGACTTTGTATGTTGTTTCGTCGTTGACATCTCCGTTGAACACTGATTTGGGATGGGATGTAGCAGTCTAGTTGTTGTTCCCAAAGACTGCCTCCATCGCCCGGAAAGGCATCCATACATTGTAACACTCTCTGGCCAGGCGTGGCCAGAGAGCTTAAATAAGCGGGCGGAGGTCGCACAGGACTTCCGACCCATACCACAGCCCATGAGTGTGTGTGTGTCCTTATTCCCCCGGACCCACAGGCCAAAATAATTGCAGCCATAGCGAAACTCCACAAAGACGAATGGCGGAACTTGTGTGTACACTCAGGATAAACTTTGATGCTAGGCATCTGGTTGTGGGTTGTATATTATTTTTAGCTCAGTGAAAACAAACATTGCACGGTCTTTTTTAAAAAGATGGGGTCGGAATGCTTTGATGGTAATATATGAAAAGCAATCTACAGATGTGGGGATAGCAGTAGCACTTTTTAAAAATTGTACAGAAAATTAAGCGTCTTTCCTGATTTTACTTAATTTTAAGGCTCGCATTGTGATTTTATTGATTGTGTATTTCGTGTTTCTGTAAGACCGTTTCTAAAACAATGGTTCTCGGTCTGAATACAGGGCTTTCTTTTGCAGGAAAAGGGAGAAAATTTTATTGGCAACCCCGATTTTAATCCAAGGAGCCAAGAATTATATTTGCCCGGAAACTAGGGGGCATATTATCAAGACAGGCGATAAAATTATCGCCGCTTTAGCAGCAGAAAACTGCCGCTAAAACGGCGATAATGGGCTTGATAATATGCTCCATGGAATTCCAATTGAAGCCCATGTTAGATGTGAAGGACATCTAACCTGAGCTTCAATTGGAATTCCATAGAGCATATTATCAAGCCCATTATCGCCGTTTTAGCAGCAGTTTTCTGCCACTAAAGCGGCGATAATTGTATCGCCGGTCTTGATAATATGCCCCTAGGGGTCGGGGAGGAGATTTTAAATCCAGAGTTATGTGCTCAAAGGGTCTCAAGGTGTACTGGGTTTAATGAAAAACGGCGTCTTTGTTCCACATGTTTATCCACCTTCATGGAGAATGTTTTAATCGGATTTTCTTTTTTACATTGATTAGTCAGTTTCCTTGAACCATTTTGAAGGAGTGTCTTTTTTCTCGAAATGACATTGTAATTAAATGTTTTTTAAATATTTCATAACGTTTTCCCCTAAATATTTTCAAATTGTGCCTGCTTAACGTCTCCTATCACTTGTTTAATACAATCACGGCCATTTCAATTATGAGATTGTGTGGCCGTAATGGCATTTTTCGCATAATAATAGATTTTCTTCAGGTGCCATTCAATCCATCATCTGATGTATAATCTTCACATATTAATCAAGCAAAAATAGTTTCCAGCTCAAATGTCTCAAAATTTACTAAAAAGGTAGCAATACGTGTTGCTGAGCAGTGGAAACCCCTTTGCAAACCTTGACTGGTCACCTTTCTATTGCTTATTGCTATATGTGAGTGTTAAACATGTAGTATTAAGGTGCAAGCAATGCCCATTCAGTGTTATCAAGTGTAAAGATTGCAAAATAATGAAGTAGTACTAACATAAAATGTGCAGCTTTGGGCCACATAATTTTCCTTTTCGTGCTGCATAATTTACTCAATTCTGCCACCTAATTCCAGTGACTCTAATTACAATGAAGTATTTAAATTAGTGATGAGAGTAACTTGCGCGTTTCATTGGAGCGCTATCATGTGGATTTAACTAAGAATTCCACGAGATTACACATAATTGTGTGAGAAGAGAAGTTCTGTGATTAGCTCGCGCTCGCAAAATGTGCTCTTGATGTAGGATTTTCACCCAAGTTATTCCCGGCATCTAGAGCTATTTTCTTGCAGTAAAATGCACCCTCATGTCCAAAATAGACATGAAGATGCATTTTGTGCTGTGAAAAGAGCTAAACGTGGCAAAACATAAATAGAGAGCGTGAGCAACTGCTCACGCTCGCTAAATGCGCTCTTGAAAATGGACGCAAGGATGCATTTTGCGCTAAGAAGAAGCGCTATGTGGAGCAGAACACGAATAGCGGGGCATATCAACAAGGGCTTTATCTCTGCTTTTTTGGCTTTAAAAGCCAAAAAAGCAGAGATAAAACTAGCACCCTATCAACAACAGGGTGCTAACACGCAAATTTGCATGTTAGCACCCTTTTACTCTACGCTTCCCCTTGCATCTCTAATGAGATGCAAAGGGGGCGTTCCAGAGTAAAATAATAGGAGAAATGTCGTTAAGCGACATTTCTCCTATTATCAAGAATGTCGCTAACCCTGTTAGAGACAAACAAAGCAGCGCTAACCGCGGTTAACGCTGCTTTTTAACGTCTGCTAATTTTCAGACATAGCCATGATATCCTATGGAAGGAGGATATCATGGCTAAGTTTGCCTGTCCCTATCAACAAGGTAACGTGTGATTATCCCTGGGTTTCCAGCGATAATCTCACGTTAGCCTGTTAGCGTGTAGATTTTTATCGCTATTGAGATAAGCGTTGCTAATAGCACGCTATCTCAGCGATAAAAATTCACGGTAGCCGGCGATAATTATCCAAGCGCTAAGTGCGCCTTGCGATAATTATCGCCGGTTGTTGTTGATATGCCCCAGCAAGCGCTATTCCGACCATGCATAATTTAAATGTGAGGTGGCTGAATCGAATGCTGAAATTTCGTCAGGTTAGCTGTCATTGCCCAAGAAAAGCAGCAGAGATGGCAGCACATCACAGAACTGCTGCTTTGAGAGCAGTAGTTTAACTGATCTCAAAACCATCTTCACGAAATCCACACAATAGTGTGGAACCACCATGAGCTGTGTACTGTGCTGGCACAGAAGAGGCTATGCTTCTTTTGGCATATTCAGCACATAGATTAACGTGAAAAATCTCAGAGTTAATGAACATATTAATAATTGGGGGGAGTTGGCCTGACGGCAAGGGTGGTGGACCTCAAATCTGGGGAACCGGGTTCAAGTCTCGGCAAAGACGCGCAAAATCCTGTGATTCTGCAAAAATCACGTAATCTCCTGTGCCTAACATAGTAATCATTTTGATGCCCCGCATCAGACAGAGCCACTACCAAGTATTACTTTTATTGTTATTATTATTCACTTCACAACCTAGAATGCACCCCTCCTCCTTCTTATGGTTACTGCGCATATTCAAGGTGATGTAATTGAACTTCATGTGGTAATGAAGATTACTGGAAAGTAGTAGGTTCATTGCTAAAACATCAATCCTCCTCATCACATTAATGACTTGTGAGAATATGCCAGAAATAAATATGCACCAAATTTCAATCATATGCTGCCATAATAAATAAAAAATTACATTTTTAAGAATTACTTAATTGCTGATTTTAATACAAAGCACCAACATTTTCACAATTGTTAGAAAATAAATGCAACTGATAATGAGAAAAACAAATACACAGGGGCTCATCTACAAGCCCCTTGCGCCACGATGAGTCACTTTCTGTGACGCACCACGGGCACAACCTCCTGCCCCATATTTACAAGGGCACGTAAAGCCACCCTGCGTGGCTTTTCTTGGTTTTGTAAATATGTACCCCTTCGCGTGCAACACTTTGCTCTAAAGGGGCATGACATGGATGTTGCTGTGGGTGTTCCCACACAACACCCATATATTCTGCAGCATTTCCAGGTTTACGAAAATTCGTAAACCTGGAAATGTGTGAGAATGCTACATCACCCCAGGGGTGGCATAGTGATGCGCAATGATGAGAAATGTTTATATTTCTCCTTGTTTTTTCCTCTTTCTAGGGGTGCTGAATTCTGCAGCACACATAAGAAGAGGAAAACACCTCTTTTTTTATTTTTTTTGTGCAGGAAGGTACCCCTTACTGCTTAGAAACAATCTCCCCAGCCTTGCATCATGGCGCAAGAGTGCCTGCGTGGTGCAAGGCAGCCGATTGTGCGCCAATGCAGGGGAATACACAGGGATGCGTCATATTGTTGTAAATATGACGCTTCCATGTGCTTTAAAAGTGCAGCAGTGTGGTGCAGCCAAAGAGCTTGCGGTGCCGCGCTGCAGCACTTTCTTGTTGATAAGGCCCCCAGTATCTTGCCCAGTGGTTCCTGACCCACCCTTCTCCTACTACTCTGCTGCGTTCTCCCTCCTCCCACATCTGCAGTCAATCCTAGAATCCACACTCTACCTCTCTCCTATGCTCACTCATACCCTCACTGATCTGCCGGCAACAAAATGGAGTTACCCTAAATGTTCCCCAGCCTCTCACCCCAGCATCGTCTACAAGCCCATATTTCCAATCCACTCTAATCCTTTCTTCCTGATCCCTCTACCTCCTCCTCATCTTTCAACCCTTCCTCTTTTGACCTAAAACTATCCCATCAACTTGACAGACCATCACATAATCCTATTCAACCTTTCCATCCTGTTGGCACTGAAAACTAGTGTTCCACAAAAGACTTATTAGGCATCCGACTATTCAAGAAATTGCAACTGTCTTCCATTTGCTCTCCATTATATTCCTCCTTAATCACAAACCTGACAAAAACAGCATAACAATTCTACCTCGGACAACTGTTCTAGACAACTTGTTTTCTCATTAAATCAATGGCAGCCACTGAGCCACTTAGGAAATACTGGTTGGTGCCTGACACCTGAAGGAATATAACAAGTGAAATAGAAGAATTCTTGGAAGACTCTTGGAGCAAAAAAGAAGCAATTGCACCCATGCAACATTCCGACATCTTTACAGCCATCATCAAGAAGGTGAAACGATTTCACTACTTAGGCCACATCTCAGAAGCCTCTTGCCTATAAAGAGAATGACTTCATATAGAGAAATTTGAAGCCTGCATGTATTTGCTGAAATATGAATTTCTTTCAGGAAGTATGGAGCTGTCTAGCTGTCCAATTTCTGAGTAAAGTAAAAGACGTCTAACTTACAAAAAAAAGTTAAGGTCGGCTCCTTTTCAATCTCTTAACCTCTGAAGACGTTATCAGTAACAGGAAAGCCGGTGTCTCAACTGAAACCCCCCTGGCCAATGCATGGCTTGTATTAGGACATTGTCTTCAAAAGCTTTGCTGCCATCCTGGCACAGCCGCTGTCAACCACTTCTTGGTTACTGGAGCTTTCACAAGTGAACTCAATGTGACATACATACGAATCATTCTAAAAGAAATGTGGCATTGATGCTGCAACTTCTTCCAACTATAGACCAGTATCTTATGGCCAGGTCATAGGTGAACTCATTGGAAGATCTGTTTTCAGTCAAGTATCTGTATTCAGTGAAGAAATATTCTATGTTTGGACTGTAAAACCGCATACCTCCCTGGCCATGTTACCGCAGCAACATTATTTGTAACATTGGATGTTATCAAAACTACATTTGATACAATTGAGAAGTAGTACTTCTCCTTCTTCAACTTGCAGTGACTTTGATATGGTTCATCACTGCAAGCTCCTACATAGACTTGATGACATAAGAGTAAATGGAATTTCCCTTAAATGACAGACCTCTCATCATTCAATTTCCTCTCTTCTCCTAGGCATTATTCAAACCCATATCCTGCACACCCCAGCACTCAAGCTTTTTTTCTACTCTTGTTCACTGTTTACCTTTGCTCTACCTCAGCTCCTCTTCTCATTTAACTTCATTTATGACAATGCCGGTGATAGGTAGATCATACTGAAGCTTAAAAGACCACCCCTTGAATCTAAGGACCTAAAACACTGAAATGTGAGTTTGCCACAAATGAGCTATCACCTTTTAACCACATGCTGCCAAGTGATAGGGCCTTCATCATTCTCCTCAGCCAAAAGTAGGGTTTATGGGTGATTATGGACTATCTTTTCTCAAAATAATCAAGCTACAGCGCCCTAAACACATTACTACCTTTACTAGGCCAATGGGCAAACCTTGAAGCACATCTACTAATGCTTACAAATTTAATGAGAACTGGGAATGCAGATGTCAGAAAGTCCCTCGTACTATTAATCCGGACTCTTACCTCACGAAGCATCATATCCTTACACTTGCAGCTTGAAATTAGAAACACTGTCTTCAAAGAAATGTGCTATGCTGGTCGAGCAATACACACGTGATTTGGCCATCCCTCCTTCAACAGAAACTCCAGGCCTATCAACAAACAAGACCATTGCATTCCAGGCAGCCCCCCATTTGTCCAAACCCTTCTGAAAGTCAGAAGCTGATTCTCTGTCTGAATGATCAACTTCTGGAATTTGATTCCAGTATGAATAAGAAGAATCAACAATCCCCTTGAATTCTGGGCAGAGCTACATCCTGGATCTTTACTTATACCAAACCAGAAGACACAGATGACCAACTAATTATGTTGGAATTTAGGTATGCACAAATGCATCTATTCTCTCACTGTCCGCAGTACCCATGCGTATGTGCACCGATGCACACCGCAGATACTTGAAGCATTTCTTTCAACCTCATGCTGGTCATCCAACACCTCTCAGATAGGACATACTGCAGCCGTCCAACCATACACCTCGAAATAGTGCTTATAAAAGTGATGCGATTTGAAGTACTTGACCTCAGCAGAGAGGATGAAATGCTTTCCAAATTCTGCAATTCAATGACTACTGCCTATGATCTTGTACTTTCCCTTTGTGTGCCAGGAAGCTTGCAGTGCTCTAGCTCATGCTGCACTTATTCTGAGTGGGGCAGATATAGTGTCATGAGATACGCCTGGTCTGCGTGTCATTTTCCGAGCGTGGTTTGGTGCTTCCCCGGCAGCGAGGAGAGGACGAGTGAGGGGAAGGAACGAAGGAGATGGCAGAGGGCATGTCTGTGTCTCAAGCCTGCTGCAATGTTCTTTACGTCATATCTGAGGATTCAATAAGGCATTTTCTATAGTGGAAGCCATAAGAAAAGCATAAAGAAATAAAAGCTTATGGATGGATGACATGTAAATCAGTGTCATCTTAAGGATTTTGGGAGCCCTTGGCAAGAAATGTTTGAGTGCCCCTGTTCAGAACAACTTTTAATTGTTTTACCGATTTTGTGCTAATTCAAGCCCCATAATGCCAAAAAATATTGAATTATATGTCAAAGGATGAGATATAGAAATAGACAGAAGCAAGGCAGAGTAAAAAATAATTTTCACTGGGCCCCTACAAAGGTGGGGGTCCTGGCAATTAGCCACTTTAATGAAACTGCAGTAATGGAATGCACACCGTCTGTTCTTTAAATTCCGTGTTTGTCAAAAACGTCCTCCAAGCGTGCGTGCGTAACTGATATAGTGCCTTGCCCTGGTGGCACTTAGAACATAGCAAACCAAACGGGGCGCCATTTACGCCCCAGACCAGTCGCACAGCAAGACCCCAATGCTTTAAATTGATCCTTATTTTACCAAATGTTCATCCATTTTAATTCAGCAATTCTTTTCCAGCTCAACTCCACTTCATCCACTCTTTGGAGAATCATGTAATTTTCCAAGTTTCTAATGTTTTTGATGAGACCATCCGGACTTCTTGTCAAAAACACGATAGACACATGTTTCATCCCAGGCGCGTTCTTTATTAAAAAACCCAATGCATTTCGGACTCCGCGAGTCCTTCGTCAGGGGTAACTATGAATAAAACATACTGTGAATTAATGATGTGCTTAATACATTTGTTAAATCAAAACCCTGCTAGCAACAATAAATGACATGTCCTCTGAAAATCATTTTACATAATAAACAAGCAAAGACATAAAAAAACCGAAAGCATCCCCCTTATAATCATCCCCTTATGAACACCCCCTTCTACTCGGTAAAGCTTCTTATCTAGCTACCAACTGGTTGTAAGAAAACCCCCTTCAGAAGTGACCAGTCAGCAAAAACCATTCAAAGAAATCGTTGAAACAGCCTCTATATAAAACGAACTGTTACTGCACCATCAGTTATTGAATTATCTGTTCATATTCTCCCCCCTCCTCCGTAAAGCGAAGCGCCCTTGAGATCCCTCCCGTACTTCGCATTCCTGAATTTACTCTGATCAAACAAACCGAAGCTAATGATCATACATAAGCGTGTTATTCTCGTACCTGCCTGGGGATATTGCCAATCTACCATCCATTTCTGGAACGAAAATATCAACCCTCCCGAGAAACGCTCGGTTTTTAAACCTCGCGCGCAAATGCAAGTCCCTCCCCGTTACGCACGTGTTCTCCTTCATTACCTGATCAGGACTGTTACCATAGGTGCTAATAACAAGAAAACTTCAGTTACCAGGGTGCTTTGTTGTAGGATACTCGCAATCACTGAATCCCCATTAACTGCTTGTTAATTAAAAAATCCTTCTCAATGCGTGCATAAACATTCTAAAATAGCTATTGTCGGGTATAACATTATCTTTGCATTGACACAACAATAAATAACGGACCCCCAATTTATAAGAACAAGATGTAGTAGCCTGTTAGTGGATAAAGCTTCCAAGTCCTTTTTATCTTGTCATACTTTCGCGTATCGGGTGCAGACCATAATTTAGGGCAAAAATACATGGTTAATGAAACTGCAGTAATGGAATGCACACCGTCTGTTCTTTAAATTCCGTGTTTGTCAAAAACGTCCTCCAAGCGTGCGTGCGTAACTGATATAGTGCCTTGCCCTGGTGGCACTTAGAACATAGCAAACCAAACGGGGCGCCATTTACGCCCCAGACCAGTCGCACAGCAAGACCCCAATGCTTTAAATTGATCCTTATTTTACCAAATGTTCATCCATTTTAATTCAGCAATTCTTTTCCAGCTCAACTCCACTTCATCCACTCTTTGGAGAATCATGTAATTTTCCAAGTTTCTAATGTTTTTGATGAGACCATCCGGACTTCTTGTCAAAAACACGATAGACACATGTTTCATCCCAGGCGCGTTCTTTATTAAAAAACCCAATGCATTTCGGACTCCGCGAGTCCTTCGTCAGGGGTAACTATGAATAAAACATACTGTGAATTAATGATGTGCTTAATACATTTGTTAAATCAAAACCCTGCTAGCAACAATAAATGACATGTCCTCTGAAAATCATTTTACATAATAAACAAGCAAAGACATAAAAAAACCGAAAGCATCCCCCTTATAATCATCCCCTTATGAACACCCCCTTCTACTCGGTAAAGCTTCTTATCTAGCTACCAACTGGTTGTAAGAAAACCCCCTTCAGAAGTGACCAATCAGCAAAAACCATTCAAAGAAATCGTTGAAACAGCCTCTATATAAAACGAACTGTTACTGCACCATCAGTTATTGAATTATCTGTTCATATTCTCCCCCCTCCTCCGTAAAGCGAAGCGCCCTTGAGATCCCTCCCGTACTTCGCATTCCTGAATTTACTCTGATCAAACAAACCGAAGCTAATGATCATACATAAGCGTGTTATTCTCGTACCTGCCTGGGGATATTGCCAATCTACCATCCATTTCTGGAACGAAAATATCAACCCTCCCGAGAAACGCTCGGTTTTTAAACCTCGCGCGCAAATGCAAGTCCCTCCCCGTTACGCACGTGTTCTCCTTCATTACCTGATCAGGACTGTTACCATAGGTGCTAATAACAAGAAAACTTCAGTTACCAGGGTGCTTTGTTGTAGGATACTCGCAATCACTGAATCCCCATTAACTGCTTGTTAATTAAAAAATCCTTCTCAATGCGTGCATAAACATTCTAAAATAGCTATTGTCGGGTATAACATTATCTTTGCATTGACACAACAATAAATAACGGACCCCCAATTTATAAGAACAAGATGTAGTAGCCTGTTAGTGGATAAAGCTTCCAAGTCCTTTTTATCTTGTCATACTTTCGCGTATCGGGTGCAGACCATAATTTAGGGCAAAAATACATGGTTAATGAAACTGCAGTAATGGAATGCACACCGTCTGTTCTTTAAATTCCGTGTTTGTCAAAAACGTCCTCCAAGCGTGCGTGCGTAACTGATATAGTGCCTTGCCCTGGTGGCACTTAGAACATAGCAAACCAAACGGGGCGCCATTTACGCCCCAGACCAGTCGCACAGCAAGACCCCAATGCTTTAAATTGATCCTTATTTTACCAAATGTTCATCCATTTTAATTCAGCAATTCTTTTCCAGCTCAACTCCACTTCATCCACTCTTTGGAGAATCATGTAATTTTCCAAGTTTCTAATGTTTTTGATGAGACCATCCGGACTTCTTGTCAAAAACACGATAGACACATGTTTCATCCCAGGCGCGTTCTTTATTAAAAAACCCAATGCATTTCGGACTCCGCGAGTCCTTCGTCAGGGGTAACTATGAATAAAACATACTGTGAATTAATGATGTGCTTAATACATTTGTTAAATCAAAACCCTGCTAGCAACAATAAATGACATGTCCTCTGAAAATCATTTTACATAATAAACAAGCAAAGACATAAAAAAACCGAAAGCATCCCCCTTATAATCATCCCCTTATGAACACCCCCTTCTACTCGGTAAAGCTTCTTATCTAGCTACCAACTGGTTGTAAGAAAACCCCCTTCAGAAGTGACCAATCAGCAAAAACCATTCAAAGAAATCGTTGAAACAGCCTCTATATAAAACGAACTGTTACTGCACCATCAGTTATTGAATTATCTGTTCATATTCTCCCCCCTCCTCCGTAAAGCGAAGCGCCCTTGAGATCCCTCCCGTACTTCGCATTCCTGAATTTACTCTGATCAAACAAACCGAAGCTAATGATCATACATAAGCGTGTTATTCTCGTACCTGCCTGGGGATATTGCCAATCTACCATCCATTTCTGGAACGAAAATATCAACCCTCCCGAGAAACGCTCGGTTTTTAAACCTCGCGCGCAAATGCAAGTCCCTCCCCGTTACGCACGTGTTCTCCTTCATTACCTGATCAGGACTGTTACCATAGGTGCTAATAACAAGAAAACTTCAGTTACCAGGGTGCTTTGTTGTAGGATACTCGCAATCACTGAATCCCCATTAACTGCTTGTTAATTAAAAAATCCTTCTCAATGCGTGCATAAACATTCTAAAATAGCTATTGTCGGGTATAACATTATCTTTGCATTGACACAACAATAAATAACGGACCCCCAATTTATAAGAACAAGATGTAGTAGCCTGTTAGTGGATAAAGCTTCCAAGTCCTTTTTATCTTGTCATACTTTCGCGTATCGGGTGCAGACCATAATTTAGGGCAAAAATACATGGTTAATGAAACTGCAGTAATGGAATGCACACCGTCTGTTCTTTAAATTCCGTGTTTGTCAAAAACGTCCTCCAAGCGTGCGTGCGTAACTGATATAGTGCCTTGCCCTGGTGGCACTTAGAACATGGCAAACCAAACGGGGCGCCATTTACGCCCCAGACCAGTCGCACAGCAAGACCCCAATGCTTTAAATTGATCCTTATTTTACCAAATGTTCATCCATTTTAATTCAGCAATTCTTTTCCAGCTCAACTCCACTTCATCCACTCTTTGGAGAATCATGTAATTTTCCAAGTTTCTAATGTTTTTGATGAGACCATCCGGACTTCTTGTCAAAAACACGATAGACACATGTTTCATCCCAGGCGCGTTCTTTATTAAAAAACCCAATGCATTTCGGACTCCGCGAGTCCTTCGTCAGGGGTAACTATGAATAAAACATACTGTGAATTAATGATGTGCTTAATACATTTGTTAAATCAAAACCCTGCTAGCAACAATAAATGACATGTCCTCTGAAAATCATTTTACATAATAAACAAGCAAAGACATAAAAAAACCGAAAGCATCCCCCTTATAATCATCCCCTTATGAACACCCCCTTCTACTCGGTAAAGCTTCTTATCTAGCTACCAACTGGTTGTAAGAAAACCCCCTTCAGAAGTGACCAATCAGCAAAAACCATTCAAAGAAATCGTTGAAACAGCCTCTATATAAAACGAACTGTTACTGCACCATCAGTTATTGAATTATCTGTTCATATTCTCCCCCCTCCTCCGTAAAGCGAAGCGCCCTTGAGATCCCTCCCGTACTTCGCATTCCTGAATTTACTCTGATCAAACAAACCGAAGCTAATGATCATACATAAGCGTGTTATTCTCGTACCCGCCTGATTATAAGGGGGATGCTTTCGGTTTTTTTATGTCTTTGCTTGTTTATTATGTAAAATGATTTTCAGAGGACATGTCATTTATTGTTGCTAGCAGGGTTTTGATTTAACAAATGTATTAAGCACATCATTAATTCACAGTATGTTTTATTCATAGTTACCCCTGACGAAGGACTCGCGGAGTCCGAAATGCATTGGGTTTTTTAATAAAGAACGCGCCTGGGATGAAACATGTGTCTATCGTGTTTTTGACAAGAAGTCCGGATGGTCTCATCAAAAACATTAGAAACTTGGAAAATTACATGATTCTCCAAAGAGTGGATGAAGTGGAGTTGAGCTGGAAAAGAATTGCTGAATTAAAATGGATGAACATTTGGTAAAATAAGGATCAATTTAAAGCATTGGGGTCTTGCTGTGCGACTGGTCTGGGGCGTAAATGGCGCCCCGTTTGGTTTGCTATGTTCTAAGTGCCACCAGGGCAAGGCACTATATCAGTTACGCACGCACGCTTGGAGGACGTTTTTGACAAACACGGAATTTAAAGAACAGACGGTGTGCATTCCATTACTGCAGTTTCATTAACCATGTATTTTTGCCCTAAATTATGGTCTGCACCCGATACGCGAAAGTATGACAAGATAAAAAGGACTTGGAAGCTTTATCCACTAACAGGCTACTACATCTTGTTCTTATAAATTGGGGGTCCGTTATTTATTGTTGTGTCAATGCAAAGATAATGTTATACCCGACAATAGCTATTTTAGAATGTTTATGCACGCATTGAGAAGGATTTTTTAATTAACAAGCAGTTAATGGGGATTCAGTGATTGCGAGTATCCTACAACAAAGCACCCTGGTAACTGAAGTTTTCTTGTTATTAGCACCTATGGTAA
Organism: Triturus cristatus; assembly: GCF_964204655.1. NCBI lineage: Eukaryota > Metazoa > Chordata > Amphibia > Caudata > Salamandridae > Triturus > Triturus cristatus. Next base: position 862,528,691 of record NC_140581.1, read on the forward strand.
CAGTCCTGATCAGGTAATGAAGGAGAACACGTGCGTAACGGGGAGGGACTTGCATTTGCGCGCGAGGTTTAAAAACCGAGCGTTTCTCGGGAGGGTTGATATTTTCGTTCCAGAAATGGATGGTAGATTGGCAATATCCCCAGGCAGGTACGAGAATAACACGCTTATGTATGATCATTAGCTTCGGTTTGTTTGATCAGAGTAAATTCAGGAATGCGAAGTACGGGAGGGATCTCAAGGGCGCTTCGCTTTACGGAGGAGGGGGGAGAATATGAACAGATAATTCAATAACTGATGGTGCAGTAACAGTTCGTTTTATATAGAGGCTGTTTCAACGATTTCTTTGAATGGTTTTTGCTGATTGGTCACTTCTGAAGGGGGTTTTCTTACAACCAGTTGGTAGCTAGATAAGAAGCTTTACCGAGTAGAAGGGGGTGTTCATAAGGGGATGATTATAAGGGGGATGCTTTCGGTTTTTTTATGTCTTTGCTTGTTTATTATGTAAAATGATTTTCAGAGGACATGTCATTTATTGTTGCTAGCAGGGTTTTGATTTAACAAATGTATTAAGCACATCATTAATTCACAGTATGTTTTATTCATAGTTACCCCTGACGAAGGACTCGCGGAGTCCGAAATGCATTGGGTTTTTTAATAAAGAACGCGCCTGGGATGAAACATGTGTCTATCGTGTTTTTGACAAGAAGTCCGGATGGTCTCATCAAAAACATTAGAAACTTGGAAAATTACATGATTCTCCAAAGAGTGGATGAAGTGGAGTTGAGCTGGAAAAGAATTGCTGAATTAAAATGGATGAACATTTGGTAAAATAAGGATCAATTTAAAGCATTGGGGTCTTGCTGTGCGACTGGTCTGGGGCGTAAATGGCGCCCCGTTTGGTTTGCTATGTTCTAAGTGCCACCAGGGCAAGGCACTATATCAGTTACGCACGCACGCTTGGAGGACGTTTTTGACAAACACGGAATTTAAAGAACAGACGGTGTGCATTCCATTACTGCAGTTTCATTAACCATGTATTTTTGCCCTAAATTATGGTCTGCACCCGATACGCGAAAGTATGACAAGATAAAAAGGACTTGGAAGCTTTATCCACTAACAGGCTACTACATCTTGTTCTTATAAATTGGGGGTCCGTTATTTATTGTTGTGTCAATGCAAAGATAATGTTATACCCGACAATAGCTATTTTAGAATGTTTATGCACGCATTGAGAAGGATTTTTTAATTAACAAGCAGTTAATGGGGATTCAGTGATTGCGAGTATCCTACAACAAAGCACCCTGGTAACTGAAGTTTTCTTGTTATTAGCACCTATGGTAACAGTCCTGATCAGGTAATGAAGGAGAACACGTGCGTAACGGGGAGGGACTTGCATTTGCGCGCGAGGTTTAAAAACCGAGCGTTTCTCGGGAGGGTTGATATTTTCGTTCCAGAAATGGATGGTAGATTGGCAATATCCCCAGGCAGGTACGAGAATAACACGCTTATGTATGATCATTAGCTTCGGTTTGTTTGATCAGAGTAAATTCAGGAATGCGAAGTACGGGAGGGATCTCAAGGGCGCTTCGCTTTACGGAGGAGGGGGGAGAATATGAACAGATAATTCAATAACTGATGGTGCAGTAACAGTTCGTTTTATATAGAGGCTGTTTCAACGATTTCTTTGAATGGTTTTTGCTGATTGGTCACTTCTGAAGGGGGTTTTCTTACAACCAGTTGGTAGCTAGATAAGAAGCTTTACCGAGTAGAAGGGGGTGTTCATAAGGGGATGATTATAAGGGGGATGCTTTCGGTTTTTTTATGTCTTTGCTTGTTTATTATGTAAAATGATTTTCAGAGGACATGTCATTTATTGTTGCTAGCAGGGTTTTGATTTAACAAATGTATTAAGCACATCATTAATTCACAGTATGTTTTATTCATAGTTACCCCTGACGAAGGACTCGCGGAGTCCGAAATGCATTGGGTTTTTTAATAAAGAACGCGCCTGGGATGAAACATGTGTCTATCGTGTTTTTGACAAGAAGTCCGGATGGTCTCATCAAAAACATTAGAAACTTGGAAAATTACATGATTCTCCAAAGAGTGGATGAAGTGGAGTTGAGCTGGAAAAGAATTGCTGAATTAAAATGGATGAACATTTGGTAAAATAAGGATCAATTTAAAGCATTGGGGTCTTGCTGTGCGACTGGTCTGGGGCGTAAATGGCGCCCCGTTTGGTTTGCTATGTTCTAAGTGCCACCAGGGCAAGGCACTATATCAGTTACGCACGCACGCTTGGAGGACGTTTTTGACAAACACGGAATTTAAAGAACAGACGGTGTGCATTCCATTACTGCAGTTTCATTAACCATGTATTTTTGCCCTAAATTATGGTCTGCACCCGATACGCGAAAGTATGACAAGATAAAAAGGACTTGGAAGCTTTATCCACTAACAGGCTACTACATCTTGTTCTTATAAATTGGGGGTCCGTTATTTATTGTTGTGTCAATGCAAAGATAATGTTATACCCGACAATAGCTATTTTAGAATGTTTATGCACGCATTGAGAAGGATTTTTTAATTAACAAGCAGTTAATGGGGATTCAGTGATTGCGAGTATCCTACAACAAAGCACCCTGGTAACTGAAGTTTTCTTGTTATTAGCACCTATGGTAACAGTCCTGATCAGGTAATGAAGGAGAACACGTGCGTAACGGGGAGGGACTTGCATTTGCGCGCGAGGTTTAAAAACCGAGCGTTTCTCGGGAGGGTTGATATTTTCGTTCCAGAAATGGATGGTAGATTGGCAATATCCCCAGGCAGGTACGAGAATAACACGCTTATGTATGATCATTAGCTTCGGTTTGTTTGATCAGAGTAAATTCAGGAATGCGAAGTACGGGAGGGATCTCAAGGGCGCTTCGCTTTACGGAGGAGGGGGGAGAATATGAACAGATAATTCAATAACTGATGGTGCAGTAACAGTTCGTTTTATATAGAGGCTGTTTCAACGATTTCTTTGAATGGTTTTTGCTGATTGGTCACTTCTGAAGGGGGTTTTCTTACAACCAGTTGGTAGCTAGATAAGAAGCTTTACCGAGTAGAAGGGGGTGTTCATAAGGGGATGATTATAAGGGGGATGCTTTCGGTTTTTTTATGTCTTTGCTTGTTTATTATGTAAAATGATTTTCAGAGGACATGTCATTTATTGTTGCTAGCAGGGTTTTGATTTAACAAATGTATTAAGCACATCATTAATTCACAGTATGTTTTATTCATAGTTACCCCTGACGAAGGACTCGCGGAGTCCGAAATGCATTGGGTTTTTTAATAAAGAACGCGCCTGGGATGAAACATGTGTCTATCGTGTTTTTGACAAGAAGTCCGGATGGTCTCATCAAAAACATTAGAAACTTGGAAAATTACATGATTCTCCAAAGAGTGGATGAAGTGGAGTTGAGCTGGAAAAGAATTGCTGAATTAAAATGGATGAACATTTGGTAAAATAAGGATCAATTTAAAGCATTGGGGTCTTGCTGTGCGACTGGTCTGGGGCGTAAATGGCGCCCCGTTTGGTTTGCTATTAGCCACTTTACCCATGCCTTAAAACATCTCGGATTCGAATGTTGATGTATGTGGAGTGGTCTTTAACTGTTTGGACCTCGCAATCCACCATCCTTCCAGAAGACATGAATTCATACTGAAAATCTGTTTTAGCATCATGTCGTCCTCTGATGAAGACAAGCCAGTTGCCAAGCTTGTAGCAAGTACCTATCACTTCTCTGATGTATATAACCTGCTGCCACTGCATCAATGTGGCTCCTCGGTCAATGTCTTTGAGTGCTACTGTTGCAGGGATTCTGCTCATGCACAGAACTATGCACAGGAAACCAGGACCTTAGTGAATTGCGGTGTACCAAAAACTCACCTCAGCACCCAGAACCCCTATACGACTAGCATCAGTGTCTCATTCGTTCTCTGTATCATCCCAAAGCTACCAATGATTAGACAACCCAGAACACGCGACTTAGAGTACTCTCAGGAATGGTGGGAATCAGAAACACCTTTTCGTTATTATTCTCATATCAGTCCACAACAAGAGTAATCAGAGACACAGTAAAGTTTAAAATGTTTATTTTTAACTATGTGCCCTAATGAGCAGTACTTTGGCTAACATAAGCAGACAAATGATTAAAAACAAAAGCATCAACATTGTTACAATACCATAGAAAATGAAGGGAGAAATCATAATACAAATGATAGTGGAAAACAACCACCTTCCCTTCAAAAGTAAGCTAGTATTATAAAACTAATAGTAGGTCTCTAGGTTTGAATGGGGAACCCCATACCGTAAATATCAGCTTAGGTGAATAACATCACAGGATCAGCTCTGCTCTGTGTCTGGAAAAGGTTTTCTCCAAGTGTCTGAATCATGCATGCAAATGCAATATTAAAGGCACCCGAGTTTCAGATATTTGCAGCTGTGTGCGTGTTATGGCTAGAGCATGGGCCGATCAACATGAATTCAAAAGCATACATTGTTATTTGACCTTGACGGCTTCTGCACACAGTGTTCAGACTAAGGTCGCGGTGCACGTCTAGGGATGTGAACAACAGACCGTTTTCATGTGAAGAAAAAAGCAAGCAAGCAGTTTTTCTTGTAATAACAGCTACCTGCAGTGTGCAAGAGCAGCAAAGGTGGCAAGATTGCGTTTTACATCTAAGCCGCTTATGCTAACATAGCAATGTGTGTACATGGAACTCCGTCTCCACTACACCCTCCGTTGAACGGACCACGAACAAAATAGGGAAGCAAAGTAGGAACGCAGAGTTCAAGTTCGATTGAGACAGAACCAAGGTCTTGCATTGCCAATCCATATAACTGATAGTGACAGTTCTAAAACGTGTTCGAAAAAGCAAAAAATCTTGCAGAGGCTTGACAGAGCGTAATGTGGAGTAAAAAAGAAAACATTTAAAAAACTTCGGTTTGGACTTGCGGAAGAAGGACAGCTTCCAATTTAATCCATCAACGTGTAGGCACAGTAAGTAGCAACTGCCTCCAAGAGGAAGTCATTATAATGTTCTGTAAAAGATTCTGCCATCCAGTCAAGTAAAGTAAATGAACATACATGTTCTTCGATAACTGGGGCCTCTAGCACAATCAGAGGACAACTTGCGTGTATTTCAAGATAACTTCTCGCCCAGAAGTCATAAGCTGCCGCATATATATCCCAATTCCCTAGAACTCCATGTGCTGCTCCACAGGCCATAATCCCGATGCCAGAACAGTCCAACTCATGAGCCACTAAGGGACTCATTAGTCGATCATAATCCGGGGCAGGAGACGCCGAGTTCGACAAGCACAAATCCAGAGCCCATTCTAATGGACAATCTAGGCAATGGAAAACAGGTTGCACGCAAGTAAAGTAGGAGAACCAGAAGAATAATCCATAGGCTACGCTTAAAGTGGCCAGTGGTAATGTTCCATAGTATTCTAGCATCCGGTTACGCAGTTGAAGCAGCCGGGGCAGGCTGTCGTGTGATACATATCGTGCAGCCATTGCGCAGCAAGCAGACCAACAGGAGCACACCAGCAGTGAGGGCAATAATCAACGGAAGCCCGCCGAAGACGCTGGAAAAAATAGAATGAAAAAAGGCCGGTATCACACCAAATATTGTTTAGAAGGAGGTCACGAGGCCGGAGCCCACAACTTTGAAACAAATGCACTAAGCCCGTTGTTGACGAGGCATTGAATATAGTATGAATCAGTGCACCGAAATGAAGGGGGAGATCTGTATTTAAAAGCGCATGCACCTCAGTGCGGGTGTTTGCTACGTGAAGGACAAATGCGACTTCTTTTTGAGACAATAGAGCCCTTATTCTGCTCATCTTGTTGAACTCTGCTTTCAAGGTTGGGATGGAAGGCCAGATGGATACATCCAGTCTCCCATGCGGGGGTAGGAAAAGGACATTTTTACAGCAGACTACGCGTTGTGAGACAGTTACAATGTATGGAATTCCCACTAGCATCCCGCAGCATGCCTCATTATTTAAAAGCAAATAACTACCGTTAGCTAATAATGTAAAAGTGGGCGTAATTGCTGGCACAGGATTTCCTTTCAGAATGCAAGCTAAATTCCGTGTCTGAACGTTGCAGGCGCCATGCAATTGGATGTGCCTACAGACTACTGAGTGATCAGGTGTGGAAGTGCATTCCTCGCCTTTTAAATAAACTTCTCTACCCTCTCTCATGCACCTGTATGTAAATGGGAGTGACCAAACTTCTTGCACGAAAGCAGTACCCAACAGTTCAAATATGTCTAGGGCATAATGTTTCATACATGAACTGAACTTAAACAATGGAAATGGCAAGGTGATTAAACCGTGGATAAGCCACACAGCTGAGTTCAATTCGGCCACAGAGAAAGGGAAAGGTTCCAACTTTTCAATTTGCAATAATGAGTATGTTGCATCTTTCATGGACATGAATTAGATTAAACGGCAGGAATAAAGATGATGTATTCATGTAGTCCCAGGGAACTTTCCCAGCTTTCAATGTTTGCAAAGTCCATGCAAACTGCATTATAGAACGCAATTGATTTTGACCATGGTATAAAACAGAGATATCATCCTGTACAATATCCACAACAGATGAAACAATATTATCTGACGTGTAAATTCTGGAAGAAAGGGTGTTAATGCTATTATCGATGACAGCTAGCACTTTTTCTAAATTGGCTTGATCAATAGCTCTTAATCTGGAAGCAGCCTCAATTTGAGACAATTTCCAAACCTCGTTATAAATAGCATACACCCATCTTTTGGACCTACCACCCACAGGACCCATTACACAATTATTCAAATCAGCTTTGTCATCTAATTTTGATAAATGAAGTTTAACAGATGTCAAGGTGGAATGTTGCAGCCAGTTCTGACATAACTTCCCTACAGAATAGGTAGTAACCAAATGGGAAGATTCAAATCGGGGGTCCACTCGAATCTGTGTATAGCCAGGGAATAGACCCAGGAAAAGATGTTGACAGGAATCTGAGCTCTTCTGCCATATCAACCATCCCTCAGGATCTAATTCGGAGATGTTGATGGAGGTATTAGTAATAACAGACTGCAAAGCATCAACGGACAGAGCTGTGTAATTATCCCATCTGGGATAAGCGCCCAGTTCAGGAATAGAGGGGGAATTCATCTTTTTAGAAGTAGCCAATCCAAAGCAGGTGGTTTGAAAAATGGTAGAATTAAAAAACAAAATGTGGTTTGGGATAAGGCAAGCACGATGCAGAGCTTCTGTACCTTGTACCTGCCATGCTTTTGAACCCCAAACAGATTTAAGTTCAATGGTATCCTTCCACAGCTCATAGCCCCCTATAGCCAATTCATCCCTAAAGGACTTGGAATACAATAATTTAGTGTGGGTCAGCCTAACTTTGGAAGCTGACTCAGCAGCCACTTTAAAATAAAAGGCTTCAGGTTCAGATACACTGAAATCAGTAAAATATGTAAATTTGTTCACAAGAGTTTTGGAGCTGCCTTCAATGGGTGTTGGGCTAATGTTCCCATTGTGTATAATTAACAACATTTCTATATGTGTTTGCGTTATGGAGGAAATGATTGCCATAGTGTTGGTAGCAAAACAACTCTCCATAATTAGCTGTGTCTAAATACAAATCTTCAGCATCAAAAGCAGCATAATATTTCAAATCAGAAAAAAGAGCCTCTACGGCTTGGACATCCCAATCATTAGAGTGGATGTTCTGTTTAACAACATCTCCCATTGAAACACGAAGTACATTGGGGACTTTAATCACCTCTGTGGGACAATGAATTTGAAATTTAACAGCATCCCATACAATTCCATCTAACACAGGCCAGGCAGTAATATTCACAAAAATCGGGTCCCTTTTCATGATGAGCGATGAGGAGTGGGGGGCCAAAGTTCCATCAATTGATCTAATTGTAGATCTTTCGGTGAGATAGTGTCCATTTACTAGACGAAAAAATACAACCACAAATCCAATGGACATAAACAAAAAAACAGTTATGAGCACCAGCCAAATGTAAGTCCAAGGGGGAATTAAAAAATGTCTTTTAAACCAAGCAGCAAAAATAGAAATTTTCGATGGGGCATTGGAAGTCATAGAGTTAGTGTCAAATAAAAAACGAGACTGGTCAACTGCACTTGACTGTAAACCAGGCAACGACACATCTGTGGGATAAGTATTCTCAGTATCTTCAACTGGACCACAAGCAGGTGGAGGCAACAAAGGATTAGTAACTGTATGCATCTCGATGGCAATGTCAGGCCTGTTGGTAGTTGCCGGAGCCAAAACAGAATTTCATAGCATTGCTGGACAAGAGACCGCTGGAGTCATACTAAGAAGAATCAGCCATTCGCTGTAGTTTGACATTGTCAATGGAGATGTACGTGTTATCCTTGCGACCAGGAAGTGGAGGTAAAATGGCTGTTCTCATACCCTGCACGCCAAGCACTGGAACCGGAGCACGATAAGAGGGGCTGAACTCCTTCTTGTTCTCCACCTTCTCACGGACCAGGTCACCAACTCGAGGTAGCCGTCCGACTACCGGAATCTGAAGCGCAGCATCAGTTGTGGAGGGCAAGTGTTCCTTTGCAAGACTGTCACTGGTCTCTTGTAGATTCTGTAATACAGCACAGTGATCATCTACGTCAAATTGTGCGGCTGACGCCGCCATGTCTAGACCATCAAGGTCCGGGACAAACATCTTTATGCCAAAGAGCATTTCGTATGGGGTTCGCCCACCCAGCGACCGTCTAGGGAGATTATTAAGTGCACGTTGAACGCTAGACAGATGGGCCAACAAGTTCCTAAAACTCTAGCTGTCAGGGATTGTTTTAAGTCACTGTTCATTCGCTCCACAACACTATTGGCTTCAGGCCGGTATGGAGACGAAAATTTGACTTGGACCCCCAAAGATCTCATGGCTTCTTTGTACGCCTTAGAGGCGAACGCATGACCTTGGTCAGAATGAAGGGTACCACATGTGAAAATTCCCACAAAGACACGCAAATCCCTGATGACAGTTCGAGCATCAGCACTCCGTTGTGGCCAGACCCAAAGAAAACGTGTGCACGAATCCACTGCAACTAAGATGTACTTATATGCAGTATCAGAGGAGAAAGGACCGCAGTGATCTAAATAAACGCACCCAAGTGGTTTATTAGATATGTACAACTAAGTTTGTGGTGGACGCGCAGCAGTCGAAGGCTTAATCTGCTGGCAGATGTCACAATTAAGAGCATAAGCTCGAGTCTGTTTATACAACCCGCGCCACCAGTAACGTTGTTGTAAGAGAGTAACAGTCGCTGAAACGCCGGCATGTGCAGAAGCCATACCTTCGTGAGCCGCTGTTATCAAGGAAAGTCTGCAGTCTGCGTTGGGAATCAAACTGTCACCAACGTCGTTAATTCTTACATAGGGAACTTTATCAGGACTTAAGTGATAAGAGAATTTGGAAGGGAGACCTCTAGGGTAAATACTTCCCTTCTCTGTTGCAGCAATAGCTGCCAAGATGTCATCATCAATCTTACTTTTGGATCTTGTAACTACTGCTACTAGATATGTTGTCACTGCTGTTTTCGCTGCTTCGTCAGCTAAGCTGTTTCCGACTGCGTGGACACCAACTCGCTGGTGCCCAAGAGTATGAATTACATTCACGAGAGGCAGATGCTGTTTAAGTTCTGCGACTCGAACACAGTAAAAAGAGTCACTCACTATAAGAGTAGTAACTCGAGGATCAGCAAATTCAAGTGCAAGCACCAGAGCACGTAGCTGTGCCAACTGGGCGGTGCGGGTACAATCACCTAATGACTGCGTGTGCACGACATCAGATTTGAATTCACCATTCCCGAAAGTACCAGCCACTATTGCGCAGGCTGCTGAATAAGCATGCTTAGATTCCGTCGCCGGTTGCGCCGAACTGTCAGTATAAATGACACAATGGTAATCCTCAAGCGGGCGCAAAGACAGAGGAGCTGGATGAACAAATTCATACTGCATGTACTCTTGAGTCTGCAATGAGGCATCAAAGATGTAGGTGACATCTGGCGATATCAAAGAAGTAGCCCATTGTATCCAACGTGGATGCAAAGCTTTGGAATTAGGTACACTGGCTTTCGTTACCGCCTCTAGGGCAGGATACAGTGTGACAACCAACAAGCGTTTCCCGTGTGACAGCGCTCTTTCCTTCAGAATCGGCATCTGCATTGCAGTCAAAACTTTTTCGACACTGGAAAAGCGCATTTCAGCCGAAGTGTACAAGTGTGATTTGTAAGCAATGGGGACTGTGTCGCCCTCATTGAACGTTAAGTACGTGAAACCCACTGCTCCAGGCACAATTCTTATTAACAGGTTAGTGTGGTTATCACGCGTCAGTAAGTATTTCAAAGCAAGAAGATCAGCCTGCAAAGACTGCAAGATAGCTGAGTGTTCCGGCAGCCAGCTCGATTTGGAAAAAGTTGGTTGTACCAAGGCATATAGCGGCTTGATACGCTGGGCATAATCGGGAATGTAAGTACGCCCGAAATTTAAAAAACCCAATAAAGATTGTAGTATCTTCAGAGTTGTCGGAGCACGCAAACATGCACACTTCTCCAGGAAGTGAGGTGCTAATCCTCTGCCTTTGTTGTTGAGTTCATAGCCCAAAAACAACACTGTCTACTCTGCAATGTGTGATTTTGCAAAGCTGAACTTGTAACCAAAGTACGCAAACATGACAATGATGTGGTCAACGTGACACAGATGCGGCCATAATTCTTCGTCTGTGAGATAGATATCATCAACATACGAGTACGCATCAGGGTCAATGCTCTCCAACAGAGAGACAACACGAGCGGCAAAGACGCCTGGACTGTTTTTGTAGGCCATGGCTAATCTTTTAAACTGTTTTTGTTTGCCGCCAGAAGTAGAGGCTGTCCATTGACTACTAATAGAGGACAGATTATGGCTATAAAATCCATTGGAGATGTCAAGTGTGGTCTTAAACCTTTTTCTCACGAGACTATCAACGAGGGCAGAACTGTGGGTATTCTGTACAGCACAGGTGCGACAATGAGAGTTCAAATGCCGGTAATCAAAAACTAGTCAGTACGACCCATCAGGTTTAGTTACAGTGAATAGAGGATTATTCATGGGTGACACATGAGCAGAATCCCTGCAACTTGGCACCCCACGTTGGGTGCCATGTTGTAGGGATTCTGCTCATGCACAGAACTATGCACAGGGAACCAGGACCTCAGTGAAGTGCGGTGTACCAAAAACTCACCTCAGTACCCAGAACCCCTATCCAACTAGCATCAGTGTCTCATTCGTTCTCCGTATCATCTCGAAGCTATCAATGATTAGACAACCCAGAACAAGCGACTTAGAGTACTCTCAGGAATGGTGGGAATCAGAAACACCTTTTCGTTATTATTCTCATATCAGTCCAAAACAAGAATAGTCAGAGACACGGTAAAGTTTAAAATGTTTATTTTTAACTACGTGCCCTAAGGAGCAGTACTTTGGCTAACATAAGCAGACACATGATTAAAAACAAAACCATCAGCATTGTTACAAAACTATAGAAAATGAAGGGAGAAATCAACCATCCTCCCTTCACAAGTAAGCTAGTATTATAAAACTAATAGAAGGTCTCTAGGTTTGAATGGGGAACCCCATGCCGTAAATATCAGCTTAGGTGAATCACATCACAGGACCAGCTCTGCTCTGTATCTGGAAAAGGTTTTCTCCAAGTGTCTGAATCATGCATGCAATGCAATATTAAAGGCACCCGAGTTTCAGATATTTGCAGCTGTGTGCGTGTTATGGCTAGAGCGTGGGCCGATCAACATGAATTCAAAAGCATACATTGTTATTTGACCTTGACGGCTTCTGCACACAGTGTTCAGACTAAGGTCGCGATGCACGTCTAGGGATGTGAACAACAGACCGTTCTCATGTGAAGAAAAAAGCAAGCAAGCAGTTTTTCTTGTAATAACAGCTACCTGCAGTGTCGTGTGCAAAAGCAGCAAAAGTGGCAAGATGGCGTTTTACATCTAAGCCGCTTATGCTAACATAGCAATGTGTGTACATGGAACTCCGTCTCCACAACACTACTTTGGCTTTCAGCCTGACAGATAGGTAAGAAAAGTCAAAGTCAACATTTATGTAGGTACACTGGGGGCTGAAAATGACTAAAGCCTCCTTGGTCTCCTTACTTATACACTAGGTGGGCCCTGACACCAGATGCATTACTATTCAATTTAATGAAAGTGAATTAGACTCCTATGCCAAGCTTGACAATAGCTTAACTTACTCTCTATAAAAAAGTAAAAAGTTTTGTCTCCTGTTCAGAAGCCTGGTAAACCATTGAGTCATCGGTCACTCATTTTAAATAGGTTTATCACCACTGCGATTTTCCTAACAACAATGTTGAGAAACCCATCATGTGGCAAACTGCTGCCGGACGTGAATCCCTGCTTTTTGTCTAAAACTACTGCAGACGTCACGTAAGCGAGATGATATAGTAATATTGGTGAGAACTTCACCACAGCAGAATTTCAGGCAGAGGTTGTGAACTAACATAAATCAGACACTGGTGTCGAAGAATCGTCCACATAAATGGTCTATGCTTAAGTAAGTGTGAATCTGAACGCCTATTTTCTGTTTTCTGCACTCCAGAACTTGCCCATCCTTGCAGCGCAAGTGTCAAAGCTGTGGTAATGGCGGCCATATTAAAATCTTTTGCGGGAGCTAAAAGAACCAGAGTCAATACAAAGCTTCATCCTCTCTAGTTCCCAAAAGAAGAACCATGGAAAAGTCTGAGTGCGCGCAGACATATATTCGAGAAGTGGTGACTCATATAAGTTCATCATCCAAATCTACATTGACAATACTCGTCAAGATCTGCCAAAGTATTTTTTCTTGATCAGAGAAAATGCTGTCACTGGCAATGATGATGTCATAGCAGGGCCTTCACATTGACATAAGTGGAACACGTTCCATTTCTGTTGACCCCGGGGTCACCAAGAGAGTCATGGTGGACACTGTATTTGCATATCTATGCAAAAAGCCTCCACTAGCATCAATACTTATGGCTCGAGAAAGCTGATCAAATGTATAGGCCAGGTCTGTACTAGACTCACACATAACTCTTGAAGGAGCCAGGTTCCACGTTCTATATCTACTCTGAAACCCCAGGCCGATGACTCTTTGTCAGTATGAAAGTGTGGAGGGGAGAAAAGTTGTTAGGAAATCAATTGTACAGTTCCAATGAACTATGACTCTGAAGAATCACAGACTTCCAATTAGATTTGGTTTGTTTATTACAAAGCCAAGAACAGTTGGACATACAAGCACCTCAAGATGAGGGTGTAGAAATACATTGGAACTAATATAAAGTTGGACCTACAGGTGAAGTTAAGGCGGTGCAGCATGCACAGGATAATCAGTTCGAGAATCAGAATACAAAAGATCACAGCACAAACGTCGGGATTCCCCTTCATTGGAGGTTCATAGTTAGAAAGCATTAGTCAGTCCCTACACTATCACTAGCATAATATCCCTACTTAGCTTTTCTCAAGGCAAGGTCCATAAAGGTGTCAGCGTGTGAAGTCTTCCTAAGAAGTCTCTTCACATTAGATGGGTCAAGTAGCATAAAGCTACAGATCTCCTTCTAAGATACTCTCTCTCTCAAGGCAAGGCTGAAGTCCCTGGACACTGTCCCTAACTTTGATACTTCACTTTCGCAGGTAGTATCCCAAGATGCATTGTGGCATCACACCATCCAGTCAAGCCACCTCCTCATAGGTAGTTTTCCACACGGCAGCAATGCTCCCATGCCTTGGCAAGATGACCTTGATTTCCAGGCTTACTTCGATGAGGAAGTACAACAGTTCTTTATTATAAGTATAGACGTTCAATGTATCCTCTACTCCCTAAGCCTAATTCCAAAAACAAAGGCATTGTTCTAGCTAACAAGGATGAATTTTCCACCTGCAACAGAAACGTGAGAAAGAACAAATCCAGCATTCACATGAAATTTACTAGTAAGTCTAATGCAAGAGCTTCCAGGGGAAAAATACAATTCAGGCCTACCGAAATTGGTCAACATAAGAAATTGCAGAAGGCCTCATGAAATTACACATATAAAATGAACATTATTACTGAGCACATCTAAATTAACACATTACAAAAGCAAATCAATTGTGTGAGTACTTGTCAGCGACATGTATGAATTCTGCACGTTAATGTTTTTGACTAACCATACGTAGTTTCAATGTTAATTTCTTCACATTTACATTGAAAATATACCTAGCACATCAACGTTCACGTTGTTACAGTTCACGTTCTTATGGCCTAAGTTAATACAATAAAGGATTATATGTAGGTGCGGACTACCCATAATTATAATGCACCCCTACAAATAAAAGAGCAAAATTTGCGCTCTAACACTGCTGAAAGCATTATTGTCAAGATAGAAGCGACTGTTGGCGTGGGATTACTGCCGAGTTTCAAATCAGCAGTAAAGATGGAGTTTCTCCAGGTTATGTACCAGCTTTTTATAGCAATGACAGAAGGACGAATCATTGATGTGGAGCAAATATTTCCAGGAACTGTTGCAAGGAATTTTCAAACTCAGAGGCAGACACATTAATCTCCAGACAGACTTTACAATTCTGCTGGTTGCCCAGCATCTTTATTAGACATAAAACAACAAATAGAAGAGAAACTCAACACCCTTCTGCAAGAGATTCTTGAGCCTGTTAAAGGGCTCAGGCCACGAGTATCCTTCATTGTTCCTGTAACAATCTTTATCTGTGAACTTGGCTATCCATCATGAAAGACCTATGGCACCTCTAAACCAGGACATTTTTAACCAATGCAACAGAGCAACATCTTCTCTAACGTGGACATAAATAAGGGCTATCCCAAATTGAACTGAAGATTCAAGGTATATCACGTGTGCAAAAACTGTGGTGTATGCAGAAAAGTCCCTTCTTTTTGTATTTCTTTGCGTGCCGTAGTTTTTCAGAAGAAAGCCTGTTGAGTCATACAAGGTATTCCAAACTGTTTAAGTACAGTGACAACATACTGGTATTTGGCAGTTCCAGAGAAGAAGACGGGGAAGTGTTCATCAAAGATCTCTCAACCACTACGAGCAGCTAATCTGACCATCAGCAAATACAAATGTTGCTTTGGGAAAACATTTTTGAAATTCTGTAGTCACGTCTTCTCATGCCAAAGTGTATGCTCTGATCCAGAAAAGTTTGCTGCTCTCACCTCTGGCCCTGGTTTTATCTGCTTCATGGTACTTTCAGAGGATGGCAAGCAACTGTGCTCGTTACATCCCTGAGTTAGCCCCAATCAGTGCACCCTTCAAAGAGCTCACAAGAAGGATACATGCTGCAAATGTGCACAGGACTCCTAATCTGAAGTTTAAACAATTTGAGCAATATCACATCTGAAGAGGCATAGCTTATTATGATCCATTTCTTCACACTGATGTTCTAGTAGAAGGACGTCCTGTGGGCCTGGGTGCATTCCCAGAACAGAAAGATGTGGATCTTGAAGCTGCTTATCAGATAATAGCATGTGCCAGTTTCAGGTTCAGCAAACCTGAACAGGCATACTCACAGATAGAGAAAAAGAGCCTAGCCGTTGTGTGGACATGTGAGCATTTTCATCTTTTCTTGTATTGTAAACAATTTGCATTCTTTACAGAGCATCAGGCCTCATGTGGAACTAAACCATCTGTCATAGAAGAATATCTGGGCCACATTGCAAGCAAACGCTGCCTTGTGTTCTAAGCAAAAGGGCTCTTATACAAGCATCATTCAATGACCCTACATTACAGGCGGTGGAAGACACATTAAAAGTCAAAGTTGTAGAGATTTAGAACACACTCAAAGTTTACACATTCACAGCTGCGTAAAATGTCATAAAATCTCTGAAACGCACACTAGTAAAACATAAAAATGTACTCATCTTGTTGTTCTCTGCTCTCTCCAAAACCAAGTAGCAAGAGTTGGCGCAACGAGGCCATTGAGGAATCATAGTTAACAAAGTGCCTTTTGCACCATAAGGTCTGGTTTCCCATTCTCGATGATCTTGTAGAGAAGATAGTTGGGAAATGGTCTATGTCAGGCAATATGTGGAGAAGTGGCTTGAAGTCACTGCAGATGGCATCATAACCTATGAGTGTTTGGGAGAAATTGACAATTTAATTTTTAGAGCTCTCCATATATGTCAACACCTACTCATAGTGATGGCTGAATGCTCAGATAATTCCTTGAATTAATTACTGTTCCCAACACAACAGTAGAGCCAACCATACTTGCATTTAACTTCTCAGATTTAAACATAAAAAATAATTCCTCTCTTTCCCCAATAAATGGCATAGTGGAAAGATTTATGACAACCTTAAATAGAGCTGCTCAAATGTACAATACCACAAAGGTCTCAAAGGCCTCACTCTCAGAGACACTCTGCCAAACCTGCATGACAACAGAGACAGATCTGAGAGGGTCAGGGATGTCTCACCTGCAGAGTTAATGTTTGGAAGAAAAATTAAGTCCTCATCTTCTTTAAAAAAAATACTTGTTATTGATGCAAGGGAGATAAACATCATTCATTAATAAATAACAATCATTATAACTTTACAAGTTAACACATAGGTGTTCATATTGTTGGTGTAATAACCCTTTTGAAAGACATAAAACATGTATCTGCCATCTGAATTGAGGATTATATACATATGAAAATTTCACAAAAAGTCACTCTAAACATGTCAATCTTTAATCATTAAATGTCAGAAAGCCTTAAACTTCAGCCATGACCCTACCCCTCTAGTTTTTGCCAAAGCTTTTTCTCTCTCTCGAAACTCTCCACCATAATAGCCCACCATTCAGCTGTACTACTAGGTTTTGGAGAAGTCCAGGCCCTTGAGATAGCAAGCCTTACAGTAACTAAGATAATAGCAATAAAATCCCTTCGTACCTGATTAAAATCTACCTTATACCCAAGCTTGATGTCTCTTATTGTAAATGCTATATCTAGATAAAGGCGAGTTTTACAAATATATTTAATTCCCTGCCAGAATATCAACAACAAAGTGCATGTAGCAAACATATGTATAATATTAGCAGTGTATTGTCCACATTTTGGACAGTTCACCTTATTTTTAAAATATTGTCCACCTTGCACTCCCCAACTAGCTATTTTTTCTGGGGTATAGTATAGCATACAGATAGTACTGAACTGCTGAAGTTTTAAATTAATTGAGCATACTGCCTCCTTAGTATTGTGAATGCATCAGTCACTGCTGTAGGGAGAATCTCCATTTCCAGCGCCCTACTACATTTTGAGGCTAATTGTATGCATGGGTCAGTTCTATCCTGAGATAGATATTGGTATGCTATACAAATTGTATGCCTCAGAGGTATCTTCATTAAACAAGTTAGTATATCATATGTCATTACAGATTTAACCCCCTGTGATCTCCAAAAATAGTCCCTAATTTGTAGGTATTTATAGTAATACTGGCGTGGGAGTTCGAACATTTTTTGTAAGTTTTGAAAGGTTCTAAAGCCATCACAATCATAAAGATGTCCCAGTTTTTCAACCCCCATTTCAGCCCACCCCTTTGAGACGCTGTCATCAAATATCCCAGGCAGCAGTAGATTATCCCAAAGGGGGAACCCATCATGATATACTGGGAGAGAATACCCAGCACAGATTTCTTGGCAAATATTAGCCAGGCCCCTAAGTGTCTTAAAACGGACCCGCTTAAAGTAATTCGGGTCATGTATCCGATAGAGAAACCTATGGCTATCATGCTCTAGTAATAACTGGTGGCTAAAGTCTTGACCCC
Organism: Triturus cristatus; assembly: GCF_964204655.1. NCBI lineage: Eukaryota > Metazoa > Chordata > Amphibia > Caudata > Salamandridae > Triturus > Triturus cristatus. The sequence goes on from NC_140581.1 coordinate 862,546,602, forward strand.
CACTGGATAGTAAACTATGCAAGTGACCCATAAAGGCTACCCAATAATATAATTTAAAATCGGAAAGTTGGAGACCCCCTGACTATATGGGTATTTTATAAACGTAATAGCCCGGCGTGCTCGTTTATAGCCCCAAATAAAGCTGCCTATCACTCCTTCTAATTAGTTACTTTTCAAGGTATAGAACGGAATAGATATAACCATTTAGGGAGTATTGTCATTTTAATAATATTGCACCTCCCAATTATACTTATTCCAGATTCTTAACTTCTTGGTGACATCTTGTAGCAAATTATCATAATTCAGCCTTAATATGTGTTTGATCTGTGGTGTAACCCGGATTCCTAAGTAAGACGCCTCAAGACATCTCCCAGCTATAGATAGACATATCTGGTTCAAAGTTCAAGAGCACCTGGGTTTTATTGGAGTTCAACTTATACCCAGAAAAAGAACCAAAAGCTTCTGCTTCATGTGAAATTATTTCTAAAGAGGCTGCCGGGTCTGTTGTAAAAATGGCAATATTATCTGTTTAAGCAGTTACTTTAAATCCGTGAATTTCTTATCGGAAGGGTAGAATATCTTGGTTGGCAAGTAATATCCGTATAAAAGGTTCAATCTAAAGCGCAAATAAAAGAGGGGAAAGAGGACAACCCTGACGGGTGCCTCTATATATGCAGAAGAATGTAGATTGAATACCTGCGTTGCACAGCTTGGCCTGAGGCATACGATAAAGAGCTTATGTCCACATAAACAATCCGCCCATAATTCCAAATGAAATCAAAGTATGCCATAAACAGCTCCATGCTACCCGATCAAAAGCCTTTTCGCCGTTTAGAAGTATCATGGCTAAGTTACTGCCGGAATGTTTAGCATAATCAAATGCCATTATGGACGTATTAGTATGTTCCGTAGTACCTCGGCCTATATAAAACCATGTTGTTGATCCAATAACAAACCTGGCATTAGAGGGGCCAATTGAGTAGCCAATACTTTCGCATATATTTTCGCATCAGCGTTAATAAGAAAGATCGGGCGGTACAAACCACATCCTTCTGGTGGTTTACCTTTTTTTTGCAAAGAATACGACATTTATAGTATCCCAAGTTAATGGACTATCCCAGTACCGCCGATCTCCTGTATGAACTTGGTTCATTGTGGCACCATAACATATTTAAAAACTTTATAAAATTCACTGGGAATAGAACCTTCCTCTGATGCCTTGCCTGATGGAAGCGAAGTCAGAGCAGCGCAAATTTCCTCTGATGAAACTTCTTTAGACAACTGACTAATAGCATCATCTTGTAGCAGCGGAAGCACTGCCTTTTCTAAATAGTCATCCTGCTCCTCTATATGTATTGGATCGGATTGCGCATAGAGAGTTTCATAAAATACTTTAAATTGTTCAAGTATCATATAAGGTTCAGTGTGAAATGTATTATCCACACCCTTAACAACTTTTATTAAATTTTTGACTTTTTGATCAGCCACTTGGTATGCGAGTATCTTCCCCACCTGTTCACCATATTCATATTGAGCAGCCCGGTTCCTATTGTACCAGGCTGCAACCCTCTCTTGTAATATCCCCATATCGATGCACATGCTTCAATAATATCAGTATATAGCTGTATTTGTCTAGGGTCATTTTGTCTAATAGCTGTAGCGTGACATAATTCTAAATTAGCGAGCTTAAGGCATATAGTTTTAAGAGCTGTAGCTTTAGTTTTATTATCTTGTAATATATACTGCTGTGTGATGCCCCTAATATATGCCTTCATTGAATCCCATACAATAACAAAGGTGCTCATGTTTAAATTATTCTGAATAATCTCTGCTAGTAACTTCTCCATGTGCATAATATATTCATTGTTAGTTAGTAGATGAGTGAAAGAGAAAGAGAGTCTACATGTATTTACCAACTGTATTTCAAAACAAAACACGATCGGATTATGGTCTGTTATTTTTGGACATACCTCAATCATACCAAGATGGAGTATAGTATCACTAGCCCAAATCAAGTCTATCCTGGAGTATTGCCTATGGGGGCATGAGTAGTATGTATAGCCCGGGATATTTGGATGAAGAGTTCTCCATGCGTCTTTTATATCATGCAAACGAGCTAATTCTAAAATGGATGCCCATCTCTTCGGCATCCTGGTAAATGTTTGCCGACTAGTAGAGTCCATTGAGTAGTTCATGACACAATTCAAATCTCCCATAACTATTAAAGCCCCTTGCCATTCTAATAATGTTACCGTTAAAAAATCAAAAACCTCGGGGTCATCAGCATTTGGCCCATCAACTGCGACTAACATGATTTTCGTGCTGTGGATTTCCAGCTGGGCAATTGCCCATCTCCCCCTTTGATCTGCCAATACTCTATGTAGTTTAAATGTGAGTGTTTTGTTAACTAAAATAGCAGTTCTTCTAATCAAGACATTCTGAGAAGTGCATACTATTGTTTGATATCTTAACAGGTCAAGCAACCCCCTGTCCTTCTAGGCCAAATGGGTTTCAGTTAAGCACTTAAAATGAGTTTTATACATATCTATTTCCTCTCGGACCAATTGTTGCTTTCATCCATCATTTAATCCAGAGACATTCCAACATAAACATTTAAGAAAAACCATAATATCACCTTCTTTGACCATATACCATTGGTTGTTAGAGAAACTGATACTATCCACTAAATTATCCTAAAAAATATTATCTCTAGCTGTAATAAGAACTTCTATAAGCTGATTTCTGTTTACAGCTTTTTGCGTTTCTATTTTCTTATCCCCCTTGCTTTTCTCACCGTGGCCCCACCCCCAACCCTCCCATAACCCACCCAATATTGGTGCGCGGAGTCCTATAATCAACAAAAATGAAGTCAGCAGAAACAGGAGGATAGAAGGCAAAACGTCAGGGGAAAACCATGCCAGGGTTGTCAGCTCCAATATGGGTCCTCTCAGTCATGGGTGAACAATTGTTCCATGTGCCACATCCCATGTTGTGTTTCTGATTCGTTTTGGGGAAAGAACAACATGATGGGTATCTCATAATAATTCAACATTTGACAAAGATAATCAGTTTCTGCTTTGTAAAATGGAAACATTTTCTCAAGAGCCTCTAACCCACATGAACGGCTACATTATGGCGAGAAGCACAGACGTTTCTCTCATACACACACAAGAGGCACACCACAGGCAGAAAAGGAAATGTTTCTTTCTGCACACGGCAATTGTGTGGAACAGCAGTGCCTGCTTCCCTCACAGAAACGCCAAAGTACAGCAATCAGATGTGCTAGCTTCATTAGACATACAGAGGAGGACAATGCAGAATCTTGATTTGATGCACAGGCAATTGAAATCATAGCAGTATAGGCAGTGCTGGAAAGTAATGGGATCCCATAGGATAACATTGGGTTACCTTATTACATATAATAGGTGCTAACTGTCAATTGGGAGAAAGTAGGAATATCGAGTTTGGTGTCTAAAGAAATTCTATTTAAAACCCTGTTAATGGTAAATGCGGATTTTAAGTCACAGTTGTGAAATGCCACTATTTGAAAGTTGACATTTTCTTGCCCTAACCATTTGGAGCCTTCAACCTGTATCCTGGGTCACATGACTAGACGTAGCTGGCAGTTGATCTTTGTGTATTGCTTCCAGACAGTGAGATAAGGGAAGAATAGATGTTGGCAGAATGGGCCATTACTGACTTGATGAGGGGAAGTAGCTGTTAACTACCACACTTACACTCACAAAGTTTGACACTAGTCTTGTGTGACCCAGACAAGCTTGGGTCAGGGCAGGGAGGCATGAAATTCCAAGCAGTTCTCTGGGTGGAAGCAATCAGAACGTCCTCCTACTTCAAAGTTGGCACCATGCATAAATAATAGACCCTCAGACCCAACTCTTCAGTACAGCTATGGAGCTGTGGAACACTCAGCAGGACTGCTGTGCTGCTCTGCAACAAGGGCTGCTAATCTGTTGCCCTGCTGCCTGAGAAGGACTGGACCTGCATCTTGAACCCAGGACCACCAGAGTGACTCCAAGAGCTAGTTGGCTGGCCTCCTGATCGGAACCTAAGGGACAGAAAAGACTCCAACAACCTAGAAGTCAGCACCTAGACTGTCTGCATTGAGTCCTACCCCCCAAGTGGTGCCACCCCAGTCCTGGACCCTTGGAAGGGGGCCTGTTGGTGCTCTGCCCACCCTGTTGTGGTCCTGTGAGCCGGACCGATGCAGCGAGAAGCATCTCCTAGCAGCCTCATTGGAACCGTTGCTGCATGACACATCCCTGATGAAGGACTCCACATCGCAGCACCACAGCCTCCTCAGAGCCACCACTGCATGATGCATTCTCGATGCCAGCCTTCGCATCGCATGCAGGACACTGATAACAGCCCCACAGCTTCTTCAGAGCTGCTGCTGTGAGACGCATCCTCGACGCAGGCCTTCACATCGGAAGCCCCTTGTCGACAGCATCCTCGATGATGATGCAGGACTCCCCATCGCTGCCCGTTAGCTTCCTCGGAATTGCCGCTGCTTGACGCATCCTGACATGGGAACTCGCAACGCTCCAAAACCAGGATTTAAGGTACTTTGTTCAGCGGTTCTAACTTGGTCCCTATATCTGGCCTGTACTCCATTGCCATCGGACGGATATTGTTACTTTGTCCCAGTCCGGTGCGACCAGATAACCACATTTAGCACTTCGTGCTTTAAGACACTATTCTCACTTAATTCTTTGAAATTGCATATCTCCATTTCTACTGATTAGGTTTTTACCATTTTGGGTGCAAATAATTTATTTCATTTTACTCTATTTATCTACTCTCATGTAGGATTTTTAGTTTGTTGTGTTTTCACTTTATTACTGTTTCTTGTGCTGCATAAATACATTACACATTGCCTCTAAGGCCTGACTGCTTTGTGCCAAGCTACCAGAGGGTAAAGCACAGGTTAATTTGGGGTTTGCTTGTGTTCCACCCTGACAGGGATTGTGGTTGCTGCGGGGGAAGGGTTTCACTCCCTTTAACTAGTAACCTAATTTCCTACTACCCAGTATTAGACAAGCAAATAGTATGGGGATAGATATGTATTTGTGTGGAAACAAAGAACAATAAAATAATATTGGTGAAGGTTAAAGGTTAAGTGACAGTTGTACTGTCAAGCCAGGCCTAAAACTCCATGACTGCCCTCCTACCATCTGCGCTGCTGTCAGAGAAAAACAACACATATTATACAGTTATCTAAGATACCTTAATAGTATTTCAGTGTCATGTGTGTGCCCCCCAAAGTTTACGCTTAGGTAACAGGATAGATATACAAATTGATCACAGATGGAGGGCAAGCACTTTTTTGTGAAAAATACACAACTTCTGCCCAATCACAACATGTACTCCTGGCTCCCAACCGGATGCTCACATACTTGTCTGGCGCAGTCAAGCCAGATAATAAAAATAGTGGAGAGCAAATATTTCTGTTCTAGAAAATGAAGAGCTATTACCTTCTGATTCTGTCAGACAGATGTCTTTGTTCTGTGTAGCATGAAAACGGCATAGATGAGTTGAGGAAAGTAAGATCCCATTATTGCCGAGTGATTCACTAACCTCATTCAGGGCAAGGTATCGTGCCAGAAATTAATGGGCAAAAGTCATATACAAAGAGCTCCAGGCTTTTTATGACTGTAAACTAGAATGTTTCATTGACCTATACAAATGGGTGTTTATTCTTTATGAACAAAGACACTGGCACTGCATTATCTTCAGCAGTCACTTGAATTGTGTGTTGCAAACATGTGATGACATTGTACCAAGTAGAAGTAGGCCGCAATGTACTTGGCAGCACTGGCTGGGTTATATCACACAGTGGAATTCATTTCAACATCATCTTTAGCATTTCAGAATTTAATGTGCTAAGTGGCACATTCCTGGTAGTAAAAAAGCTCTGAGAGTTTGTTTGCAGGTTTTTTTGAATTGTAGTATTTGTATAGCCTTACTACCCCTATGTGGGGGCCCCGAAGTTCTTATCCATATGGATAGAAACATACTCTGTTTAGGGTATGTGGTTGGGAGGGTGTTCTTTTGTTTTGAACCTCTATGGAAAGTGTTGTCATGTGATGTATGATAACCACCCAGGTGTGGTTATCATGTTATGGGACGCAGCGCCTGGCCTTTTGATGGGTGAGGGTATGTGAGAGATGGACGCACAAATTATAATTATAACATGATCTAATCAGCTTACCTACAGGGGCAGTGGGATGCTATGTGCCAGTACGCCAGAAAGGGTGGTTATTAGTGATGGGCCAGTAATCCATATAGCAATATGCACTCGTCAGATGCTGCTAAATTAGTAAAACCATTTGAAAAGGGCAAGAATGCTAATTGGTGACAAAAGCAGTAGCTATGCACCATTTAATTTTGTGTATTTATTTTATACTGTCTACTGCTGAACAAATACACCCCATGAAGGAGGAGGAAGGATGCGGAAGAGTAATAAAGGCTGGCAACCTGAGCAGAAACTAGACAAACTTTAAAGGGCCCACATTGAACCTACAAATGCTAGGCCAAAAGAAGCCAACATTTGAATAAAGGTTCACTCACCAAGTCCCTCTTAGAAGTTCAAGGGAAAACGAGCCACAGTCGATTGAGTCCTAGTCAGGTCGTAGCTCAGACCCCAGCTAAGTGGGTTTAGCCTGCACATGTGCGGGTGCGACATGAAGCGCTTGGTAGGTTTCTGCCTTGAACACGTGAGAGTGAATTGGCTTGCCATTACCTTGCTGTTCTCATCTCTCCATGCTTGCCTAATACTTTTTGTGGATCCCAGAGACCTTTGAGAATTTCATCCCAGGACAACTCTCATTTTCATTATTAGTAGTGAATTACATTTTAGGGTAGAAAACAAACGATGAAGTGAAAGGTGACTTACCCCGATTCCATGATTTTGTCAAGGACAGTAGCATGGCACCGATTTGGAAGCTCTCAATTTGCTCAATCTTAGCCCATCTCTTCTCTCTCTAATATATTAAATAGTTTGCAGGAATGTTTTAGCATGGATAATAGTCTGTCTATATGAGCTGGTACATGTTGAAAAGATGAGCTAAAAGATGGACTGGGCAACCCGATTCCCAGAGGTTTCCACAGTTCCAACGGGCCTATTTGCAAAGGTAAATATACACATGTAGATTTGTTCATGTATTTGGTGCTATGCCTAGGTGTAAGTCTGAACTTTTCTGCTATTCAGAATTTCCAATTGAAGATATAAACCTAAGTGTAGACTTGCATCTCTCCACTCCCTCAATACAGGCAGTAAAGACATCTAAGACTCAATTTACAAGTGTTAAATTACAGCTAGTACCTTTTCACACATAGGTGGAGACATCCTTCACTGTAGCGGAGATCTCGCTATAGCAAAGCATGAAGAAAAGTAAAGAAGTTTTTTTTTAAGTGTTATAAATATTTTAATGTTAAATATATTTGTTAAATAATTTAAAATAATTTGTTTGAACCTTAAACGAATAAAATCAAATGCTACATCACATGAACTCTTGAAAATAAATGTTTACTAAATAATTAAACAATTAATTATATGAATTTATTTTATAAATACTAATTTCTAAACAAAAAATCCCATCCTCACTAGCATTTTTTTAATTAACATTTAGTACATTTAATACAAATGTAAGTGTTTAATTAATCTAAATTACTTATTAAAATGTAATAACAGTTTAAAATGTAATTACAATATTTTTTATTGTAAAGGGAACTATTCATTTTTGAAATAATAAGATATTTAATTATTCATTTGTATTATTGTTTAACACAATTTATATATAGGGTTCCAGGTAGGGTTGGATGCAGTGCTTAATTTGTAACCATTCACGTGCCAGGGCCCTTCTCAGAAAGCCACTGCAGCCTGCACCCATACTCTGCCAGTGCTGGCAATGGCAGTACCAACATAACACCTAACCATCGCACTCCTACAAGCGTGACAATTCAGACTATTTCAGGCCACACAAAGCTTTAATAGTGGCATGAGAGGCTGGTAGTGCTCATTTTCAAAGTATATTCACTTAATAAACACGGTTGTTGTGCGCATCTCCAAATTAAAAAGACAGCTCCACCATGTGGTGGTCTGTCACTAGAGCCTGTGCTGACAATTAAGTGCTGGTGCTGAGCACCAGAACCCACAGACAAAAATTAAGCACTGGCTGGAGGGTATCATTGTAGTCCACAGCTGTAATACTAGGGTGGTAAAAGAATTTTGTCATTTTTCAGTTTGGCGTGGATAGCACTGGCTAACCCAATGCTTCAAGACTTTGCTCCAAAAATAGCAAACGGCTTTGTTGCTTTTCCATCTTGGCATGGAGAGCACTGTCTTACTCCTATGCTTCAAAACTCTTCTAGAGAAACAGACATTTGAGGTGGGCAGATTTAGAGGTTTGATGGGGTTGTAGATGCGCTCCAGCAAGAACAGCTCTCCACCTAAACTTACTTTGTTTTGTGTTTTACAGCTGTGCAGCTATATATTCATATATATGTTTTGTTTTGCAACATTGTCGTCCTTCACGACCTGTGACATGGCGGCACAAAACTCCTCATACGCTGACCTCCATGAGTATTAATATTTTTATGATTTTCTAACTTTTTTGCATAATTCCAAAAGTAACTTCATTTAAAGTGCAAGATCCCCCAGCCGACGTGTTTCGACTTCCGCCTGCTACTGGGCCTCAAGTTACATCACTGTGAGACTTAGCAACCCTTTTTAAATGTCCGTTTGCTCTTTTCATGCCCAGTTGAGTGCTGGAACGTCAACTCTTCTGCCAGCGTGACTCGTTTTCTCCTCCATAACACATAATACCATTTTACTTACTTCACACCCCACTGTTTCATTTTTCCATTGAGCATATAGACATAATCATTGTGTTAACATTCCTGTTCATTATGAAAGCTCGCACAGTGTTGTTTAATGTAGGTACCCTGGTGTGAAACTTTTCAATGTGTGTTCCTTCTTTTTCTTAAAGTGACTTGTGCTTGACTAGTCCTAATTATTTTGCTTCTTCCAATCATTATGTTCTCTTTCCTATTAATCTTTCTGATTAATGTATTGCACATAATATGCTGGGGCAGAACCCAATAAGGTTATTTATGGTACAAAGGTGAAAAACTGGACTTATACACTTCACTAATAAGATATAATTTTTTATACTTCTTTATAAAGTGACATGTGCTACAGTACTCATCAATGTTTTCAGTAAAGTGCTACATGTTTTTACAGATCAAGGTATTACATATATAGTAGCAGCACCCAATGAGTTACTTGTACTTACAATGGGTAAGAGGGATGGCTTACTAAATTCATTGATGAAATATAATATTGCCCTATTCTCCATAAGTGTCATGGCCTACAGAACTTGTTTGAATGTATTCATTTTATATATTTATCAAGCTATTGCAGATGCTCTGGTATTATGGCCCTCTATAAAGTACAAGTGCCTACTTATGCTCTGATGGGTCCAATAAAGTGCCACTGCATACACTGGTCGGATCATTTTCCCCAAGTTACAGTCACTTCAAAAGTTGGAGGTCCCCCACATTAGTGAAATATCTTATCAATCTCTCCCCATAACCTAATATGATGATCCTCAATAAGGTGCTAGTGCCTATGCATGATGTAATAATTTAAATAAAGTGTTAGTGCATACACTGATCATAAAAATTCTCTCAATTATAATCATTTCAAATGTCCACATTACGAGTCCCACACTTCATAAAAAATCATCTTATAGGGGATATCATCTTTCCACACCATAATCTATGAGTAAAATATATACTTTTCATGATAATTAATGTGATCACAACAATATTTAATTTTCATATTTTATGCCCCCACTCCGAGTTCTCTCTAGGACTTCAGTCCCCAATTTCTATGTATAAACTTTTCTTTGCATAATGGGATTCATTATATGTCAAGAAGAGTAAATCCTCTTCAACCAAATTACTCTTGATTATGAAAGATGCATAGAGCTCAGCATCTGTGTTATGGCTTTTCTGGACCTCTGTGCCCATCGAGATGATCAATTTAGACTCCTCTCTTCTCAATTCCCTCTCTCTGTTCCCTCCTCTTACATGTTTTGGCATGCGTTTAATACCAAAATATTCAAATTTTTTCAGGGATCAATTATGTTCTCATTCAAAGTGTTTAAGCCATGGAGTTGCTCCTATCTCCATTTCTAGTGCCTCCCACACGTTGTAATAGTCGTAGTTTCAGTTTATTGATTGTACTACCCACAAAATATTTGTTGCAGCTGCATTTCAATGTGTATACTACAAACTCAGTTTCGCATGTAATTCTTCCCGGTATGGTCCTTTCTCCATCCAGTGTTGTGTACATTTTTCGATTGATTCCAAACTGACATGCTCTGCAAGAACCACATTTTCTAAAAACCCTTGTTGGCCAATTCCTATCTCCAATTGGTTCCAAATGACTTCTTGTTAGGATATCCTCCAAGGATTTGGTTTTCTCAGAGGTTATCCTAGGACTTTGGTTCACCTCATCTTTTATTAGATTCTCTTTCCGCAAAATGTGCCTGTTTTTCTGTAATGTTCTCCTTTTGGTGGACTGTCCTGAATTGTATTCCAAAAAGAGTCTTTTCATTTTGTCCTTCCTTGATTCCTTCTTTTTTTAATAGAGTGCCTGCACTCTAGTTTTCCTTCTAACTCTCTCTTCAGCATCTCACAGCAGTCTCATGGGAAACTCCCGTTGGACAAACCTCTCTGTCATCATTTTCATTTCATTTTCAAATTGTTCTTCCGTTGAGCAAATTATTTAAGCTCGCAGCATTTGGCTGTATGGAATACTCCGCTTCAAAGCCAATGGATGCCCACTGTTGGCATGTAAGATGGAGTTAGTGGCTGTTGCCTTTCTATGGATGGTGGAGACCAAACCCTGCTTTCCCACATCCACATTGACATCCAGGAATTCACCTAGTGTCTTGCTAATTGTTGTGGTGAATTTGATGTTAACATCATTGTTCTTTAGTATTTGGATAAAATCCTCCAGTAATGATATCTCTCCATCCCACAGGATGAATAAGTTGTCTATGAAACGACACCAGAGCATGACCATTTTCATATAGATGTTATTTTCCTCAATACATGCCACCTCCTTCTCCCACCACCCCACAAATAAATTTGCGTAGGTGGGGTGAAGGAGGTGCCCATTGCCGTGCCCTGTCATTGGAGGTAAAATTGTCCTTTAAAAAAGAACACATTGTGAGTAAGGCCATACTCCAACATATCAATCACCATTTGGGTGTGCTCCAAGAACTAAATGGGTCTGTCCCTCATTACGTATTTGCATGCCGAGATGCCGTCTTCATGACTGATAGATTTATAAATAGAGATTACATCAAGATTCAGCATAACATACTCTGTTTTTCATAGTATGCCATCCAGTTTTTGTAAAAAAATCAGTTGAGTCCTTTAGATATGAGGGTGACAATGTAACATAAGGTTGTAAGAATAAATCAATAAATGTGAGCAGTTTTCTAATAATGAGCCTATGGCGCTCACCATGGGGCTACCAGTGGAACTTCTATAGTGTAATGGACTTTCAGTGGGAAATAGAAAGTGGCTACTCTGGCATATTCTGTTTTCAAATATTTATACTTCTCCCATTCCAATAGAATTTTTCATGCCATGTTTGGAGTTTTACATGGAATTCTTTTTCCATTTCCTTCAGGGGATTGCATGAGAGACGTTGGCAATGGACAATGTTATTAAGTTGTCTCCTAGCCTCCCTCAAATATAGTTCTCGGTCCATTAAAACAATATTTCCTCCCTTATCGGATGGTTTTATGATAAGGTAGGGATCTTTCTTCAGTGCCATAATATCCTGCCAATATCTAAAAGAGTAGTTCCCCCGATCCTTTTGATTGCTCCATTTATGTCTCAATTTATTCAAATCATCAATGCTTGATTCATAAAACAAATCAATTTTATTGCCGGAAGTAACTGTGGGCAAAATTTTGATTTTGTTTTACATCCACTTGGGTCTGGTTCATCCGTGATGGAGCCCATCTGATTCAATTTTTCAGTGTTAGTCATAGTTCTCTCATAAGTGTTTTCCATGAGTCTTACTACTTCTCTGGTTTGTTCTTCCACTACCCTGTTTTTCTGCTGTGACATGATCTCTGATTTCAGAGCTGATCCATTCACCAGATTTCCAATAGATCCAATATATCACTTAATTTAAAGGAGGATGATTTCTGTTCCTGAGTTTTCCCAGTTGTATCTCTCTTTGGTCTCACTGAAAGTATGCATGTAATTTTAACTTTCTAGTGTATTTATACAACTCTATTTGTGTATCAGTAAAATCGGGAGCTGCTGTGGGGCAACAGGTGAGTGCTAGATTTAAAATCCTTTCCTGATTGGGGCTGAGCTGGGTTTTTCATAAGTTGATCATTGCATATTTCATGCTCAATAAATGATTCCTTTCAATTTTTAACCTCTCGAAGCTTGTTGTTAAGTTCTCCCTCTGCCCTTTCCTTTGCCTTTTGCACCTCCTTGTTCTGATGCGACTTGTTCTTTTGGTTTCATGTTCATTGGTTTCCTCCCACTTGTCGCATCGACATCCATAGTAATCGTAGTTACCAGAGACAATCCAATTGTTCTGCAGAAGCTTCATCCGCACTTGATCCCGCCTCCAAACTCATTTCACTTTTCTGGGTCTTTCACCACAGGGTCTTTCCACTTTCTCTTTCATTCTCAGATAATCAAACCTTTTCACGAAAGTGAATATTCGACCATGTTGGTAATCCAGCCTGTCTCTAGTGAATTTCCATGCTTTTCTTCCCGTGATCTCAGCCTCATAATTCTGTCCGTTCTTTTCCATCTTCATCGGCAGATTCTTAATTAGTGGATCCTTTATCTGCATTTCTAACTCCTTTATGAACCGATCAATAATGGCTGTCTGCTGTTCCATCTTTATCTTGGCATTTTTAATCAGGGTATGCATTAACTTAATGGAACATTCACCCGTATTTTCACACCATTCTAGAATTAGGTCTTTAAGTGTAGTGTCCAGCTCTGTTCACAAGATAGATGGGATTGTGGAAAAAACACAACCACTAATCTGAGTATGATTGGGGAACAACACACCCAATAATCACTGAAAAATTAATCTAAAGTGAATAATGTAGGCTTGCGCACAGGCACTCCACAAGTGAGAGTGATTAATCACGCAGTATGATACTGGCACATACAGTGACAGTCCAAAAACTGTTCTCTATTTTCAGGTTGGACACCAAAAAAGAAGATAAGAACCAGACTAAGGGTAAGTATATACCTGCCCGTTTTAGGTGCAGATTTCTGCACATCATCCTTAAAAATAGGTAGAACCTCAAAACACAAGGGAGGAATATTCATTCGCCCTGATGAAAGTCCAGGACCCAGTAGGACCAAATTCTAAGGGCTGAAACATGATGGCTTTAGGGTTATAGGACCATAATATCCTCATTACCCTATTTCCCCTTCTTTTTTAATATCCCCAGTAACTCCACGAATAAAGGGATACTTTGGAGTTAAAGAAGGATTTTTAAGCTTTAAGTACCCTGGTCTACTTTTTCTAAGTGCCCCCTGAAATATGTTTGAGCCCACCCTGACCATTAGGATTCAGGGTGAACCCGATGATGAAGCATGACACTACTAGAGTGCGTGAGGGTTATATAACAAAAAGGATTGTTTTCCTTTCCCACCCTTAACCGGACGGTGTACCACCTGAGGAGAGTAGTGCGCTATGTATCATACACGTACAAGGCGGGATACTTTATGTTTGACTAGTATTAAGTAGGGAGGACGTATCCCTCCAGCACCTCTTCCAGCCAGTGGAAGAACCTCTTCACCCTCCTTAATTGGGAGAGGGTTTTCCACCATTCTCCAGGTCAAAATGTGTCAACTTTAAGTGTAGTGACCTAAAATATAAGAAGACATATCTGTTGTGAGGGGTGCAAGCACCAACTCACACAGGCTGCAATGGCAGGCTTGTAGTCACAGTTTAAGTGGTATCTCATGGGTGGCACAATAAATGCTGCAGCCCATGGGAGACCCCTGGTGTACCTATGCCCTGGGTACCTTAGTAATATATACAAGGGACTGAAAAGGGTACACCAGTGTCCAATTGTGAATGTACAGAAGTACTCACAAGGAGAAGATGGACAGAGCGCTGAATCGTTTCAGACACTCACCCCCAGTCACAGATCTGGGTTGAATCCATCGTCATTCTTTAGCTTACTTCGCCACCTCAGTTCAGACCCAGCTATATGCAAATCAGTCTTGACCCAGTGCCTCATGGGAACAGTCCAGCCCGAACTGCCAAGCCAGGCCTTCCTTGAACCTGAAACAAGCATCCTGGGACCGGTTTCTGGGTAACACCCTTCATCAGCCAGGCTAGCTTGAATCCAGTGGCAAAGTGAGCTAGCTTGAATCCAGTGGCAAAGTGAGCAACGGTCCCACGTCTGGGCATACCCTGCCAACTTAGGGCGAATAAAACAAACACAAGGAAATGATGGACAGCGCGCTGAAGCTTTTCAGACACTCACCCCCAGTCACAGATCCGGGTTGAATCATCATCATTTAGCTCACCTCACCACCTCAGTTCAGACCTAGCTATATGCAAATCAGTCTTGACCCTGTACTTCATGGGAACAGTCCAGACCGAACTGCCAAGCCAAGTCTTCCCTGAACCAGAAACAAGCATCCTGGGATCGGTGTCTGGGTAACACCCTTCATCAGGCAGGCTAGCTTGAATCCAGTGGCAAAGTGAGCAAGGGTCCCACCACTGGGCATACCCTGCCAACTTAGGGCCAACAAAGCAAACACAAGGAGATGATGGACAGAGCGCTGAAACTTTTCAGACACTCACCCCCAGTCACAGATCTGGGTTGAATCCATCATCATTTTTTAGCTCACTTCGCCTCCTCAGTTCATACCCAGATATATGCAAATCAGTCTTGACCCTGTGCCTCATGGGAACAGCCCAGACCAAACTGCCAAGTCAGGTCTTCGCTGAACCAGAAACAAGCATCCTGGGACCGGTTTCTGGGTAACACCCTTCATCAGCCAGGCTAGCTTGAATCCAGTGTCAAAGTGAGCTAGCTTGAATCCAGTGGCAAAGTGAGCAAGGGTCCCATGTCTGGGCATACCCTGCCAACTTAGGGCGAATAAAACAAACACAAGGAAATGATGGACAGCGCGCTGAAGCTTTTCAGACACTCACCCCCAGTCACAGATCCAGGTTGAATCATCATCATTTAGCTCACCTCACCACCTAAGTTCAGACCTAGCTATATGCAAATCAGTCTTGACCCTGTACCTCATGGGAACAGTCCAGACCGAACTGCCAAGCCAAGTCTTCCCTGAACCAGAAACAAGCATCCTGGGATCGGTGTCTGGGTAACACCCTTCATCAGGCAGGCTAGCTTGAATCCAGTGGCAAAGTGAGCAAGGGTCCCACCACTGGGCATACCCTGCCAACTTAGGGCCAACAAAGCAAACACAAGGAGATGATGGACAGAGCGCTGAAACTTTTCAGACACTCACCCCCAGTCACAGATCTGGGTTGAATCCATCATCATTTTTTAGCTCACTTCGCCTCCTCAGTTCATACCCAGATATATGCAAATCAGTCTTGACCCTGTGCCTCATGGGAACAGCCCAGACCAAACTGCCAAGTCAGGTCTTTGCTGAACCAGAAACAAGCATCCTGGGACCGGTTTCTGGGTAACACCCTTCATCAGCCAGGCTAGCTTGAATCCAGTGGCAAAGTGAGCAAGGGTCCCACGTCTGGGCATACCCTGCCAATTTAGGGCGAACAAAGCAAAACCAGGGTCAATTTAGGGAGTGAGCACAGTGATTGGGGTCCTGATTAGTAGGATCCCTGTCAGACTAGTAAAAAACATAATGACACCAAGCAAATTATGGGGGTAACTGTAAAAGCAAATCCTCCTTTCCTACAGGAAGCATGCACTTTTAAGGGTCGAGCTCCAGGCGCTTTTGTTTTATTTGTGTTTAATGTGGAAGTCAACCATATCTTCCAGAACACAGGCAGGGGGTGTGGAGTCCGTAGAGAGGTAATGCCAGCTCGTAATAGCATAATGTAAAATAGTGTGCAAGTGGAAAGCAGTAGCCATACAAATTGGTTTCATTGGCAAGGAATGGAAAAACCTGGATTATCTAATTTCTCCAGGAGCCTTTGTTGCAGATGAGTAAATACATTCCTGCTATGTGACTAATAAACCGTACAACTCACCTTGGTGTACTTGGTAAAAGAGCAGGGCCTCATTCTTTTTTTAGTAAAGTAAAATTCACATTTTGAGAATGAGTTATTTGCAGTACTGCTCTGCTGTGTCAAAGGAGAACGACTGACAGCATTTGATATCAGAGAACAAGTGCTTAATGCACACAAAACAGCATCAGATTACACATCTCTGGCAGCGCAGGACAACAATTCACAGCCTCTCTTCGGCAGGGCTATTTTTGGGCCGCACCGCTGTCAGTGGCAGAGGGGGCCCGGCTCTGCGCCCGTTCTGGCAGCCTCCTGCCCCCTTGTTCGAAGGCTCGCATTTGTTTAGGAGCGAGGGCCCGCTGCCCGCTTACCGGGGAGGGGGCATGGCGGGGTGGTAACTCGGCAGGGAAGGCAGCCTGCACACAGGGAAACTCCCACAGCTGAGGGGAAGGGAGTGTCTAGAGGAGTTTGACAGTCCGGGGAGCTTCGGCAGCCTAGAGGACATGAAAACGCACTTCGCCTCAACATTACGATAACTTCCCCTCAGCGCCTGTTCAAAGAGCTTGGGTTGTTTCAGTTACTACACTCACTATTCGTAGGATAATATTTTACAACATTGCATTGGTGTGAGAGGGAAGACCTTCAGAGACTGTGTGGGGTCACTCGAGTGCCAGGGACAGAGGAACTATTAAAAACATTTTTCTGTGGCTTCGGGACATCAGAAGTGCCGCCGCCCTCAGAGGACTAAACTTGCTTAATCGCTGGGAGCCTTGCACAGGCTTGGGACGAGCCCGGCAGCGGCAAGACCGCTTTCCTCAGAGCAAAGAGGGGCAGCAGGGCAGCGCAAGTCGGCGAGCCCCCCGCAGGAGGCAGGCGCAGGAAGGCACCCGAGCCTCGCCATGGAAGGCACCCCCATCCCTGTGCTGACCGTGCCCACCGTGCCCTTCGAGGACCAGAAGCCGGGCGCCGGGGGGCTGCGGCAGCCGGTCGCCCTCTTCGAGGGCCGCAGGAACTACCTGCAGAACTACATCCAGTGCGTGCTGTCCTCCATCGACCTGCGCGACCGCCAGGGCTGCACCATGGTGGTCGGCGGAGACGGCAGGTATCTGGGCAGGGCGGCCACCGAGACCGTGGTGCAGATGGCGGCGGCCAACGGGGTGAGAACCTGGGAAGCGAGGCTAAGGTGGGGCGGGCAGGGGGTGTGACGTTTTGATAGTGTTTGTTGAAAAATTGGAGGGGGGGGGGGGGGAGAGAGAAAGTGGGACTGAGTTCGAGGGGAAGGGCTTGATGATAACACTGAAATAATAACCCGTTTTGTATTTGGCGCTGAATACCACACTTCTGTAGTTTCAAAGCGCTGTAGAACAGATGTAATTATTGCCCAGTTTATGTACTCAATTTACCAACCTCGGCAGGATGGAAGTCTGAGTCTGCTTTGCTGGGAGTCAAACTCATGTTGGTGAATGTTTAGATCCCTTCAGAAGTGAATGTAGTTGCTCTGTTTCGTGCTGTGCTATAGGTTTGCCAAGAGCTTTTTCCCATAGCAGTCAACAGATGTGATATGTTTTAGGGGTGTGCTGCAGATATGCTGGGGCGGTGATCCAATTGATATCCACAGTAGTGATCAATTTTTCTATCCATTGAAGTGAATGCTGGGGCTCTGTTTTGGGGTATGGTGTAATTCTGCTTTGCAGCGGAACCCCACTGAAGTCGGTAGAAGTGATGCCTATGGGGAGAATTAGACAGATTTGTTGGGAGGGTAATCCCACGGAAGTCAATGGATTTGATCCATTTTTGGGAGAGGGATAAAGGTTTCTCTAGAGGATAGCACCCATCTAAGCCAATTGAGGTGAGCCATTCTTAGGAATGTGCTAAAAGTTTGTTGCTACAGTTATGTCACCGTGATGAATTTAGGTGATCTGTTTTAGGGTGGGGGTGTGACTTTGCTGGGAAAGGGATCTCACTGAAGTGAACTTAAGTGATTTATGCCAGGAGAAGGATGCATCTTTGCTGGAGATAGAGATGATCCCGCTGAAGCTGATATTGATGTTTCATTTTTGGGAGTGGGGGTGATCTCATTGAAGTTAATACAGGTGATGCATTGTTTCAGTGTGTGATGTAGGCTTCCCAGGTAGGCGATCTCAGTGAATTTGATGAAGGTGATCTATCTTTAGAAGCATAATGCAGAGTTTCAGGCATCGCAAACCCATTGAAGTTGATAAAAGCGATCTATCGTTAGAGGTGTAGTGCAGGGTTTCGGGAGTAGTGATCCACTTGAAGTCCATTGAAATTATGCCTTTTGGGCCGTGTGATGCAGGTCTGCTGAGTCTTTAATCCCATTGAATTCTAGGTGGGTGTGCCTTGTTGTGTGAGGATCTTAGAGGGTTTCCTAGACCTTGTCCTAGGATTTAAATCCCATAGTTTCCTTCTATGAGCAGGAGTGACTTAGTCCTGAAAATTCGTGAGTTATTCAGAAGTCAAGAGTAAATCACACCCAGGCATAGAAAAATCTTAGTGAATCATGGCTCACTGAGGGCGAGTCCAGAACAATTTCTAGCAACACTCACAATTTCAGTATGACCATATATAATAAAACGCATCTACTAATTGTAGAGTAAGACTTGTGTTTTTGTAGGCAACATACATTTAAATATTTCTTAGCAAGTTTTTGTGAGCTGTTGAAGTATTCTCTGCTACAATGTCAGTCAATGTGTAAATACAGTTTAGCCTCTTGTTGCTCTAAAATCTCACTTGTGGACTTTTCCTAATGATGCTGTGTTGCATAACTATAATAGTGTTTGGATACTACACAGCCACCCTATTAGGAGTGCAAGAACAGATTTTGAGATGCAGAATTATCACTTTTTAGGTCTCGCTGAGCCAGCGCACGCGCTGCATTGTGATACATTTAGTTAGTGGCTTTTCAAAGTGCTACCACAATCGTTTCTTGGCCTCAAGCTTTCGTTCACGAGCGCGTGCACGCGCTCAGCCGCCATGTGGATTTCTTGGCTCATTAAGCCTTGCTCTCCCAAGTGCCTCGCTTTGCCCCTCCCCCACCCAGAGCGCGTCCCTGCCATCACTTTCGCTTTCTCTGTGTGAAAGTTTTTAAAGATAAGCAATGAAGAGAATTGTTGCTGATTGTAAAAAGGGGCTCCTATTACCAGATAAAGTTTCACATTTTAATTAACGCGAACACACCCGGGCGGCCTCAAGATCTGGGAGGTAAACAATGCTAGATCCACAAACGAAGGAGCCATTTTTACAGTAAGCAAACTAAGGATGGGGCCTGTGTAAACAGGCATTGTTTAGGGGGACAGATTAACATTTTGCATACAGTGTTAACTCCCTGAAAACACATTAAGGGATTAACACCTCTGATTTGTGAAATTGAAGGGTGTTAGGAGGAACAATAGACTGACAGCTTTGTGTAAACGGCAGCGATTCACAGCACAAAGGGCCTGTTAAACTGCTAAAAATGAAGAACTACATGGAACACTGGACTCTCAGACACTCTCTCACAGACTCTCAGACACTCTCTCACAGACACTCTCTCACAGACCCTCACAGACACTCTATCACAGACTCTCACAGACACTCTCTCACAGACTATCACAGGCACTCTCTCACAGACTCTCACAGACACTCTCTCACAGACACTCTCTCACAAACACTCTCTCACAGACTCTCACAGACTCTCACAGACACTCTCACAGACTCTCTCACAGACACTCTCTCACAGAAAGTCTCTCACAGACACTCTCTCACAGACACTCTCTCACAGACACTCTCTCACAGACACTCTCTGACAGACACTCTCTCACAGACTCTCACAGACACTCTCTCACAGACTCTGACACTCTCAGACTCACAGACACTCTCTCACAGACCCTCACAGACACTCTCTCACAGACTCTCACAGACACGCCCTCACAGACTCTTACAGACACTCTATCACAGACACTCTCACAGACACTCTCTCACAGACACTCTCTCACAGACTCTCACAGACATTCTCTCACAGACACTCTCTCACAGACTCTCACAGAAATTCTCTCAGATGCACAGAAACTTTCTCACAGACACTCTCTCACAGACTCTCATAGACACTCTTACAGACTCTCACATACACTCTCTCACAGACACTCTCTCACAGACACTCTCTCACAGACACTTTCTCACAGACACTCTCTCACAGACTCTCACAGACTCACTCACAGACTCTCACAGGCACTCTCTCACAGACTCTCACAGACAATCTCTCACAGAATCTCACAGACGCTCTCTCACAGGCTCTCAAAACACTCTCTCACAGACACTCTCTCACAGATGCTCTCTCACAGACTCTCACAGACACTCTCTCACAGACTCTCACAGACACTCTCACAGACTCTCTCACAGACACTCTCTCACAGACAGTCTCTCACAGACACTCTCTCACAGACTCTCACAGACACTCTCACAGACACTCTCACTGGCACTCTCTCTCAGACACACTCTCACACTCTCTCACAGACACTCACTCACAGACACTCTCTCACAGACTCTCACAGACACTGTCTCACAGACTCTCTCACAGACTCTCTCACAGACACTCTCTCACAGACACTCTCTCACAGACTCTCACAGACACTCTCACATACACTCTCTCACAGACTCTCACAGACACTCTCACAGACTCTCACAGACACTCTCTCACAGACTCTCACAGACACTCTCACAGACACTCTCTCACAGACTCTCACAGAAACTCTCTCACAGACACTCTCAGACTCTCACAGACACTCTCTCACAGTCTCTCACAGACACCCTCTCACAGACACTCTCTCAACTCACACTCTCTCACAGACACTCTCTTACAGACTCACAGACACTCTCCCACAGACTCTCAAAGACACTCTATCACAGACAATCTCTCACAGACACTCTCTCACAGACTCTCACAGACTCTCACAGACACTCTCTCACAGACATACTCACAGAGTCTCTCACAGACACACTCTCACAGAGCCTCTCTCACAGACACTCTGACACTCTCTCACAGACACTCACAGACACTCTCTCACAGACACTCACAGACTCTCACATACACTCTCTCACAGACACTCTCTCACAGACACTCTCCCAGACAGACTCTCACAGACTCTCACAGACACTCTCTCACAGACTCTCACACACACTCTCTCACAGACTCACACACACTCTCTCACAGACACTCTCTAACAGACTCTCACAGACACTCTCTCACAGACACTCACAGACTCTCACATACACTCTCTCACAGACACTCTCTCACAGACTCTCACAGACACTCTCTCACAGACTCTCACATACACTCTCTCACTCCCACTCACAGACTCCCTCTCACAGACTCCCTCTCCCGCTCTCTCTCTCACTGACTGACTCACTCTCACTGACTTACTCACTCTCTGTCTCTGACTGGATCTCTCTCTCTCTCACTGACTGACTCTCTCTCACTGACTGACTCTCTCTCACTGACTCTCTCTCACTGACTCAGCGCCACCACAGCATCACTCAGCAACACCACAGCATCACTCAGCAACACCACAGCATCACTCATGGCCAACACAGTATCACTCGCGGCCAACACAGCATCACTCAACACCAACACAGCATCACTCAGCACCACCACAGCATCACTCAGTACTACCACAGCATCACTCAGGGCGACAACAATATCACTCAGCGCCACTACAGCATCACTTTGCACCACCACAACATCACTCAACACAACATCAGTATCACTCAGCATCACCTTTGCAATAGTACACCACCACATCATCATCACTCAGCAAGACCTAAGTATCATTCAGCATCACCTCAGCATCGTCTCAGCACCAGTCACCACCGCCACTACCACCTCAACATCACTCAACACCACCTCAGCCTGCTCTCGGAATCTGCCATCTGTTGATTCTCCCCTTGCGTCTGGCCTCTGCTAGGGTTATAATACAGGTACTAGTTCACAACCTTCAACCTCCAATTATTTATGCCCCCTCAAAAAAAACTTTAACAAGCATTGCAAGAACAAAAGAAAAATGAGGAAATGTTTTATTGTACATACCTTTTTTAATATGGTCGTTCTGTTGGACATAATGCCTTCTTGGTCATATATAAGGTAACAAAAATGCTTCTGGCACTTTTTTATTACAACTTTTCAGCATGCTGCACAGCAGTCACACTTCTCTACAGCACAATTTGAACACATTGGCAAAGTCAATAGCTCTGCCTAAACACTTATGAGGCCCCAAAGGCGAGACCTATTGGCTATGCCAATGTTTGTTTAAATATATTGTTTATGTTAACTACTTTAGAAAGTGATTTTGCATGATGTATTCCACTGCAGATTGCCACTTTTTAGGTATTACTTACCAGACAGTAAAGCTGTTTGGATGGGGAATAACTATTGTGGGCTTACAGTGGGCTTACCACTGCTTGGCTTTATTGTTGCTCTCATTTGCCAGCTTCATATTTGATGGCATCAAAAACAAGGTGATGGATGGAATGCTTGAAATATTCTCAGACATTGACAGCCCCGTAAAGCTGCATCCCAAAGCAGTGTTTTTCACCCACTGTGCCACCTCAGTTTGGACCCAGCCTTATGCAAATCAGTCTTGACCCTGCTCCAGTAGGAACAATCCTGCCAGAACTGCCAGGCCATGTCCTTCCTTAACCGGAACACCAGCCATCCAGGACTGGGTTTGCCCTTATTAGGGCACATTACTCGGGTATAGCTTGGTTCCAGTGGCACAGTGAACATGAGACACATATATGGACATACCTGTTACACTTAAGGCATACAAATCAAAGTGATGGATGGAATGCTTCAATTAATGTCACACACTGGCAATTTCCCAGTATTGCATCCCAGTCCATTGTGATTTTGCACACCATGCCACATCAGTTTGGACCCAGCCACATGCAAATCATTTTGGACCCTGCACCAATGGGAACAGCCCAGCCTGAACTGCCAGGTCAGCTCTTTCCTGAACCGGGACACATTACAATCAATGACTGTTTTCACCCTTATTAGATTTCATAAGCCAGGCTTCTTATTCAGTGGCATTCCGTGTCCCATATTGGCCATCTTTTGTTTGTCCCACCCCTGGAGCATACCCTCATTACCACCCCCTCGCATTGTCTGACTTCTTTCATTCCATTGCTAACTTTTAGGGAACTTTTTTTTCTTTTTGGTTAAGCACTCCATAAGAATACATGTATTTTCCAAATGTCTCCCTACTGTGCTCCACTGTCTTCCAAACACCCAGATCCTCCACGTTCTGTGTTGCCCACTCTCATTCATGTTCTTCTCCTCTCTCCCATGCTCTGTGTTGCTCTATCCTTTATGCTCTTTTCCCTCCATCTCAAGTTGCTCTCATCTTCGGTTGCTTCTCCCCCACCCCCATGTTGTCCTTACTCTCTCTGCGCTTCTCCCCCGCCCACTTGTTGCTCTCTCCCCCGTGCACCGCTTTTTCCCTCCTCCCACACCTTCACCTTTCACTAGTTATTCCATTGCACCTTCAAACCACAGCCTTTTTTGTATTTAATTTGTGTTTTTGCACAAAAAGTATTCATTTTAATGTAGTGATCCAAGTGGTGTCTAGCGTCTTGAATCGATAAATTAAAAAAATCAAAGCAAATGATGCTCATGTCATTCTGCTTCCTTGCGTTTACAATGTGACCCATGCACATCCATGTGCTTTTTCATGCATGTGCACACTAGCGGAATGACTCAACCACAAGCAGTGGTTGCATAATTTGCATCATTGCACCTTGTTTTTTTTTCTTTGTTTGTTGATGCCCCATGATATAATAAAAATAATTTAGCTTTTTCCTCAACACTGTGTAGCAGGGGTCTTGGGAGGTACTGGTAGCTTTACGGTATTCTGGAAGTCGCTCCCTGAAGTGCAGCCCAGAACAGTACGTAATTAAGAGGGTCTATCCCTATTAAAGAAGGCAAAGTGGCACATCTCTGTATCCTTTGGAGTGGCCGCAGGACAAACTGATAGATAGGCCACAAACTTATACACAAACATTCAGTGTGAGAGCCTGCAGTTCTTGCAACATGACTATCAGTCTTCACTCTTAATTTAGCAAAGCCACATGGAGAATGGTTACTTTGGAAGCCACACTCTAGCAGTCCCACCATACATGTGAAAAGTGGGCAGTGGCGTAGCTAGATCATTGGCCGCCCGTGGTGGTCCCTGCGTTTGCTGTCCAGCGGCCGCATGGACGAGCGGGGGGATGGCAATTGCCGTCCCCCTGTATGCCACTGAAAGTGGGTCATAAAATAAGTGACAATAACAGCCAGAGTGGAGTCACTAAAATGTGTGACTGCTGGAGACATAGTTGAAGTGTGTGAGAACTGTGCATTAGCAGTCCTGTATGAAAAGAGAGCAGAGGCTGGATTGATACTGGAAACAGTTAACAATCTTGTTTGTTTCAGATGGTGGGAGGGGAGTGTGCCTGTATTTACTTGCATTAGTTTAAATGTTTTTGTGTACATATATGTGCAGTATCATGTATGTGTTGTCTTTTAGGCTGGCATCATGTCTCTCCTGTGAAGACTCTCGCCCTGGAAACAGTTCCTTGTGTCAGGGAACACCAAATGTACCCAGTGCCTCCACTATAAAGGTTTAATATCGGGCACAATTATAACTATTCCTGAAATAATGTTGGCACTGGCATAATAAGGGTAATTCTTGTCATGTATTAGGCATCCCTGGACCATATTAGCAGCTATCCATGCCATACTTTGAGAATGATTGGCCTAATGGTAGCCATGCACAAAAATAATCATGACCATCCTTCTATTATTAATATCCATAACTGAGAAAATTGTGGGCTAGACATAAAGGTGGGCACTCTTGGGATAATGTAGGAATCTTTGGCAATATGATGGGCATCCAGAGCATGTGATGGCAATACCTTAGTAGTTGGGGCAGAATCTGTCACTTTAATGCATTTGTAATAGAGAAATCACAACCTGACATGTGGGTACCATGCATGAAAACTTGTTTTTGAAGAAAACATTGAGTTTTTTTCCACAACAAGATTTACTATGAGTGTGTTAACTCACAATAGAAAGTGAGTATCTAAAGTGAGAGGTGGAAAGAGAGAGTGACTGAAGCAAGGAAACAAGTGGAAGGGAAAAAGAGTAAATGTCGATGCAGGGGAGACAGAGAAATAGGAAAAGATAGAGAGGGAGACAGCAGGAGAGATAGAAAAATAGAGATAGATAAAAAGGGAGAAGGTGAAATAGTGCAAGTCTGTGAGAAATTATGAATTTCTCTTTAACCATAAACTTAGATTATTAGCGTCATACTCCCAATTACTTTATGTTTCTGACCAGCTTTAATGATATTTATTACAGTTAGGGATGTATAGAGGACAAGTGGCAGTGGAAAAGTATATATGAGAAAATAGAAGAAGGCACATGAACTAGAAAAATGGATGTGTGAATAGAAGGATATTGTTACACGGTAAGAGGCTTCCACGTTGTTGAAAGGGGCAGCAAAAGGTGCTAAAGGTTTAAGATTGAGAATAGGAAAAAGTTGAATCAAGATAAAAGAGCTGGGACGATACCATCTGGGACGACATTATTATTGCAGCCAGAACAAAAGATTACTCTTCCTTTTGGAGAATAATAGCACATGGCCATAAAAAGGGTAGGACCGACACAGGCCACTATTTGGACCCCAACTCCTGGAAAAATCACTTCTCTGCTTTTTATGCAAAGACAGAAGAATCATGTGTAAATGCCATTTCATTTTATGTAATCTCTCCTCATGATCGACCAGAGGCTAGCCTTTAATCTAGTATTTAAGAGAGTATATTAGTAATAGACTCTATTAAATCAGAAAAGGCACCAGGACCAGACAAAACACCGGGGTATCTCCTCCAACATGACTTGGAAATATGGGTGCCAAATGTTAATCTTTTAAGCAACTCAGTAGCTTCAGGGGCCCCTATTCCTGAATCTTGAAAGGGTGCAGAAATCGTCCCTATCCACAAGAAGCAATAATAGGCTATAAGCTATAAGCTTAATAGATACCCTCCAAAAGGTTTACGCGAAACAGCCACTGAAGAAACGAAATGATTGGATAGTGGAGAAATATATCCTTTCACCATATCAGGCGGGCTTCTGGGCGAAGACGAGCACAGTCGACTACGTTTTTAGATTGTCATGTATAGCCTGGAAATACTCTAAAAACTTGGGGGCATATTATCAAGGACAGCGTTAAAATGATCTGGTTTGAACATGGGCTTCTATTGGAATTCTCTGCGGCATATTATCAAGCCCATTATCGCCGCTTTAGCAGCAGTTTCCTGCCGCTAAAGCGGCGAAACTTTTAACGCCGTCCTTGATAATATGCCCCTAAGTGCTGGACACTTGTACGTCGCATTTATCGATCTGTAGTTCGCATTTTGACTTGCTACCAAGAGATCTCCTCTGGGAATCCTTACAACAGCAGGGAGTACCATAGGAGATCCTGAAACAGATAGTCAGGCTCCATCAGGATAATTTTGCTAAAGTGCGATGGGGACTGGGGGGTGAACTGACAGAGGCTATCACAGTTAGGAGGAGAGAAAGACAGGGTTTTGTCTTAGCCCCCACCCTCTTCTTATTGTACTTGAATGATTTAATTCAACATTTACAAAATTGTATCTATGATTCACCTAGGTTAGGTGGGGATCATTAAGGGGACTGATGTTTGCAGACAACACGATCCTGCTGTCCCAGACCCCTAGAGGATTACAAATATTGCTAGACAGTTTTAGTTGTTATTGCAATAAATCCAAGCAAGATTAAATAGATGGCTATTAGACCACACACACGTTTTAAAAATCAAATAGTACTACAGCACACACCACTTGAGCATATAACCAATTTTAATTATTTGGGCATGACAATAGATGCAAAATTATCCTGGAAACCCCACATAAATAAGGCCAAGACAGTCCTGCTCCAAAATGCCTTGCCAATTGTCAACAAGCATTGGCAAAGCCAACAGGTCTCACTTTAACAAGAGTTAGAGCTATTTAAAAATAAAAAAAATTCATGGACTAGAGTGCCCATTTGAAAACATCTGTTCAGCATATATAATGATTTGTAAGCTAAATATGTTATATGTTTTAGCACTTGTTCCAATTTCAATTCCTCAAGGTTTTCCCCCGGTGCAAAAATATGCTAGCAATAAATACATTTGACACATTCCCTATTACACAAGCACAACTGTGATTTGCCATGTTTTGCACTAGTGCAAAGTTTCTGTAGTATGGGGGCCCACGGATTACGATTTATTCTTGCAGTTTGCAAAGCCTGCGACGAGTTCTGGTCAGACATTCGCTTGAAAGATTTCTATTGTATGTGCTTATTTTCGTTGGTATCTAAGTTTTAGTTTATGCTGCATCACCGGAAGTAACGAGAGGCACGGCTCACAAGCCTGGTTGAGAGCTCCTTGTGAGGCAAGTAAATAGTCTGTTGTGGCCGCACAAAGGGCTGAAAGGAGGAGAAAACAAAAGTGACCGGCTTGCCTTTTAACGGCAATACCTCCTTTTCTTTTCACGCCGACCTGTCGACAAGATTCGGGCTTTTCCAACTGCGATGTTATAGGACGTTGTTCATGTTAAAATGGCAGAAGAAGCCAGCCTGTAATCAAGCCGCCCAAAAGTCTCACGAACAGCACGAGCTGGCTTTGTTAGGAGCGATTTTCTAGAAATGCTGCAAGGGATTTCAGCAAAAAAATTAGATTAATTGCTATATGCTTCGGTGGGGCAGCCGCTGCATAAGAAGACTTTTCATAGGTTGTTTTTGTTTGCGGTACGCATATCACAGGAATGCTAAGAATGCTCTGCTGTAAAAAAACACATGTAAAACGAGTTTGTACTATTTTGCTGTTTGTATAATAGTGATTAGAGAATACCAATGAAACCCCAATACATGTTATCTAAGGGGTTAACACTACAACAAACGAGACTTGGATTTTGTGTATATACCGCCTTTTTAGGTCTCGCCTGAGACAGCGCTTTAGCGCTGTTCTGGCGAGACTTATAGTAGGCACTTTTGGAAGTGGAAACGAGTGCATTTCAGGCCGCCAACTACAGTGCATGTGCTCCTGGCGCGCGCACCATTTGGCAGACTGAAAGCATTCGTTTTCTTTCACTTTCGCGGCTGCACGGCCGCCCGCGAAAAGTGCTCACCATTTGCCAGCCTGCATTGCCTCTCTCCCCTACCCCCTCCCTTATCCTCTCTTTTATCACACTCTGTAGTGTTCCAAAGAATGTAAACAGGACCCCGCTTCCCGGAGCCTAATTGAAGTCATGCCGATTTTTAGAGCACTACTTCAAATAGCTGTTAGCAAAATATGTTAAAGCATGGCTTGCCGCAGTTACGGACCTCTTCATTCCCAAACTTAACTCCAACCCCTCCCTCTCTTACACTCGCTAACTCCCACACAGCTCAACATTACAACGTTGCCTGGTGATGGACTTATTTTCCATGGTTAATGTCCCCGAGCCCATGCTTTCAACATTCTCTGATGATGGATTTCCTTTCCAATGTTAATGTCTCCGAGCCCATGATGTGCGAGTCTCGCAACTCCACATTTCAACGTTCACCGAGCAGGCCCTTATCTCCCCACCCTGCCAGTCTGTGGCTGCACCCTGAAGCCCCGCGCCACAGAGTGATCCCCGAACGCGGATATTAATCATGCTAACGACCCCCTCTTTAATCTGAAAGGCGACCCGTCCCAGCCTCCACCTTCTATGTTTCTTCCCTCAGCCACTTCTGAGTTGCGCTCCTTGTTCGCTAATTACATTTCTTTCTTTGCTGATGACTTCTAATAGGCTCGGACGGGAATAATTATGCGGAGACATTTCATGGCCTGCCGGATCAGGAATTCCCAGTGAGTTAGTGACAGGCCTTTCAGTCGCCGGCAGCCTTCCCCCGGCACCGAACAAGGCCCGAGCAGCGGCCCCAGGGGAGCCCAGCCTGCTCCCACTGTCACTCACACCCCGGCCTCCTCCTCTGCAGCACCCCCACCCCTCCACTCCCCTTCGCTCCTTTTCTCTTCACACCCACCCACCCACTCACTCCCCTCCTCCGAATTCCGCCGCCACCCCCTCCTTCACGCAGCCGATTCTACCCCTTCCCGCCCCCTTCTCGCTGCTGGCAGTCGCTGCGGGGGACCTCCAGCCCTCCACACAGAATGAGCTTCTCTTGAAGGGCAGCTATCGACGCCCCTTGATCTCTGATCCCCAAACAAGTTACTTTTTTTTTTATTTTTACAACCGCAGTAGTTTGGTCTGGCCTGTTTTGACTGTATCCCCACTGTCTTTCACATTAGGTCGCCTCCGCATTTTATCCTTCCTGGCCCACCACTGACCGCACACCCACCAGGTTAGCCCCGCCCTTTCGTCCATGTGTGGTCTCGTGCGGCACTCTTTCATGTTAATGAAAGTTTTATCACACTCGGTGTGCATCTCAAGGGAGGCCAACGATTGTTTAAATTGTCATGTAAGCCCCTTTCATGTGAACCTGTAGCACTCCGAGTAGGGACAGCATCGGGGGCCAGGTTCCTGCCCAGACCAGCCCTCTCATCGGAGCAAGCTCATCCCCTGCAGCCCCACCCCCAGTGAAAACATCGGGTGTCTGCTCTATGTGAACACGTAGAATATAATAATTTCCTAGTGGTAAAGCAATAAGAGTCCTCTCCTGAAGTGTGGCATTTGCTTTCCAGGTACTTTAGATAGTAGTACCGTAGGAGTTTGATAACCACTCATTTCCCTGACCTGGTCCAGGTGCTGCAGTGGTATTGGTAGCTGGTTAATGGCCAGACTAACAGTGGCAGAAACGGGGAGAGGCCGTTATATTGACATGGAGAGAAAGGGAGAAAATTGAGGTAGGCAGACATAAACAAGCATTTGCAATGCAATAGGTCTCGCATTTATACGAGTTTGAGCTATTAGCATTGTAAATGACAGTGCCTTTTATTTATGTTTTTAAAAAAACAAACTTAAATAAAAAGCATTGTCATTTACAATGCCAATAGCTCAAGCTCGTATAAATGCGAGACCTATTGCATTGCAAATGCTTGTTTTTGCTTATAATTCATTTTACTGGTGTCGAGAGATTTAAAATATGATAGCTTGGCCTGTTAAGAAACCTTAACAAGCGCTGAAACACAAACGCTGCCCCACAGCCTCGAAAGTGAAACAGTACTGGGCTACTGAGCTAACAAGTGGGAGGGGTGGGGGAGTGCGAGAAAACACACAGCGATTCAGTTGCGGGAGCGAGCAAACATATGTTGCCATAGCTCGCTCCCGCAAGGGAATCGCCACACGTGCACACATTGCCATTGAAAGCAATGCAATGTGTGCACGTTTTTGGCTGAAAAGCCGAAGCGATTTCTATAGGTCTTTTTCCTATGCTGCGCATTCATGCTGCGCATTCGTGCTGCGCATTCGCGCTGCCTAGGCGAGACCTAAAAAGCAACAAGCCACTAATACCAAGGCAATTTCCCTGGCATTATAGGTATATAGATGCAGCGCTCAAACAGCATCTCTTTATGGGCCGAACTATGGGGTTGCGAGAATCACAGCCAAGTGGTTAACCGGTCTAGTAACCAGGAAAGAATCTAAATGCACTTTATGCTCGTAAGACGCTGAGGAAGATATTTCACACATTTTTTTTTTTTGTCCCGAATATTTTAATTCCAGAAGAAAATGGATAAAACCACTTTGTTTGTGTTCAGGGAGGAGGGAGTTTCACTGGGCCTTAAGAATATTAAAACAAGCATTGGCATAGCCAATAGGTCTCACCTTTGGGACCTTATAAGTGTTTAGCTATGCAACAGTTAATGTTGCACCAAGGATATTGTGCTGCATAATTAAATACTTTTTAAGTCCCAAAGGCGAGACCTATTGGCTATGCCAATGCTTGTTTAAGTGTTGCGGGGGATTCAGGATGTGCAGCAGCACCCAAGTACTGATTTAGAAAATTAAACGTATATCTCTTAGGTCATAGATTGCATGATAGGATACAAGACCTGGTGAGACTGTTTAGCTATTTTCAAGCATTCCTGGAACTTGAACTTGATATTGTTGAACTTGGGAGTTCAAGTATCCCAGGCGGTTGGTCCTATACATGTATTATGTGGCCTGAAGTGGTAAAAAAGACTAATATATGTATAATGCGTTTTTGAATACAAATGCTTCATTGACAACTGTGTGGATGAACAATGTAATAATACTTATTGATAGGGAATATATTTAAATGTGATTACTGAATCCATTGGTTTCAAGGGTGAATCTTGGTATGTGATTATGACATGGCATTTTAATGTGGTGACCCCTTGACAAAGCCAAGGATGTGAGTTGACTTAGGGTCGAGTAAATTAGTGTAGTTAAAGGTGGTTTCCAGGAAGGGTGCCATTAGGGAGGGCAGTAGAGTGAGCTGAGAGGGCTCCATGCAGCATAGAAAGGCTCTCATTCAAAGACATTGATCCTAAACAGGTAGATATTAATATTTACGATCAGAGGGGTACCATTATTATCACTAATGCCCCTGTAAGCAGCTGCAATTTATGGGCCCTTTGTCATCTAGCCCTTCCTTATAGGAATAAAGAGACTGGTGGATTATACGCAGAGGGTGCAGCCATTGCAGTAAGAGCCCTGCAAGGGGGTGATATCCTGAGTAAGACCTCGATGAAGAAGCATTGCCTGTGGGAGGCAAAGGGTTAGTGGGGAGGTGAATAACGCGCTGGGTCGAAATGCGGGTAAAGATGGGAAGCCAGGGCTCACTTCTAGAAGGCTGCCTCCTTTGTGGCTTTGAGACAGAGGAGAGTCTGCTTTCAGTTTCTGGCTTTGGGAAGGATGGGCTCCAATGTTGCTTTCTAGTTTCTGACCATCATCATTGTTGAGGGGAAGGTGGGGTTTCTTCCAATGCGAGCAGGCGAGTAAGTCCGAATCCTTTTTCACTTTTTGCAGTCAGGCACCCAAAATGAAAGCCTAGTGAAGATGTCATCCATTTTATGAGAGGAAACGGTTAACGTGGGCGAGAACCGGGCCAAGATGGAGGGGGACTGGGGATGTGCGAGGGTAGGCCAGGTAATGAGAACTATCAATCTACTTCATCACAAGTGGTTACCAAAAGTCATAACATGTCGTCCCAAGGGCTCCTCAAGATGAAATATCGCTCAGAGATCCGAGCGCTCAGGGGGACGGCCAGCCCAAGCAGGAGTTACGACAGCAGTGGGGAAGGGGGAGCACGTTTTCAACAAAGTAGGTGCAGTTGTTTGGGAGCAGCCCTCAGAGTGAGGTCATGGGGCACTACAGCCAAGGCACACAATAATCCAGGGAGATATAACTGACTGTTCAACAGTGCCGGAGAGAGCAAGTTTGTTCACAGTATTTCAAGGGGAGGGGAGTGCAGCTATGGTGGCTGCATTTGTATAGCACTGCAGCGCGGGCAGAGAAAGCTGGCGTCAGCTATGCAGGCAACGATACTGTCATGTTGCAGTATGGGCAGAAAGAGCAGCGAGTGCACAGAAATTAATTAAAATAAAAGCGTACCATGGGAGATGAGGTGTCAACATGCCAAGTCCGGGCGGAAGGCAGCTCCAAGCCGCTGCAGCGTCGGGGGAGCAGGAGGTGAGCCCGCGAGTGGTGCACACGCACTTTGGAGAGCAGTCTTCACTTTTCAAGCACTGCACTCATGCTTGTGGCATGCCGCTGCTCGCTCCCGCAAGGTGGATGCCGCCACAAACACGAGTGCAATGCTTGAAAAGTGAAGAGTGATGGCTAAAGATCCTCCTAGGGCAGCGCATGTGCACTGCCTAGGCGAGACCTAAACAGATAGTTCACAATTGATTGTATTTGGAGTTAGCCATTTTTTAAGTGCTGTGAACTATTCACGGATAAAGAAAGGCCTAAAATTTTAATTCCTATAAATGATAGCAGTCATTCAATTGACAATCACTTGAAGATTTAAAGGTAAAATATAGAATTTTGGCCTCTCATCAATGGATACAAACATCTTTTAACGACAAATGTTAATGATTTTTTAGGCTGGTTTTAATTTTAATAAAATTATCGTGATTGTTTCCCATCAAATATAGGTTTTAAAATATCCTATTTATTGATCGTATGAATGTGCTTCCTTTGAACCTATTTATTTCTAAGATTCGTATATATTTTTTTAAAGTTATAAATGTATCATAGAGAAATATTGTATTTTATTGTAACAATGTGCTTTTATGTTTCTTTTGTACCGAAATAAAGTTCTCTGATGAATCAAGATAAATACAGTGAGCTCGAAGGCTAGAGGTTTTGGGCTCACATGCAATAACTATAAACATGTCACAGAAAGACACTGTGATTCATTACAGAAGATGAAACTGAACATTTTAGTTGAAAGTTGAAGTCAAATGAGAATCCAATCTCCCAAAATGAGGGACTGCTGAAAAGTATAAAGTATAAAATCATGAGTGAACATAAAGGGTAGGTAGATGTTTACCAAGGGAAAAATAGGTCATTGGACGAGAGCTCTTATCAGTGGAAAGAAGGTCTCTGATGAAGGAAGAAGCAACATCACAGTTTAATGAGGGGCAAATCATGAGCATGAAGCTCTTCCAACACCGCTACCTACTGAATCATTCCCTAGTACCCATTACGCAATCACTGCCACTGAAGAGGCACACTTCAGAAGGGGCTGGTGTGGAACTAATCTGGGGTGATAGGACATTATGTGGAGTACTGCACTCACTCATCATCTGCTTTCATCAACAACCCAGGGTGCACATCCATGCACTGGATTTGTCTACATCCAGTCTCAGCTGTCCATTCGGGGCCAATACTGCCTACATGGCAGAAGTCAATATTTCCGGCCTCCCATTCATGTGAAGTAGCCGTAGCGTAGGTCACACACCTTCTCTTACGGAACTGCAACTTTGTATTGTAGTGCCCACTTTCTTCAGGATCTAAAACTGACTTTGACTGCAGTTTCCAGTGACTCATCTGTAGTAAATTATCCTATATCTTTTTAACTGTCATCTTTCTTATGTCATTTATGAAATAGTTTGGTTTCTTTACTAGACATGTAAATATATGCTTTTGAAATTATACAATCAGATTTCCATCATTCTTAAATTATTTTGATTTGAGACTCAAAAGCAATACAGAAAGACATTTTTACAAACAAGTTACTTAAAATCAATTTTGAAAAAAAAAATATTTATAAGGGCAAGGCTTCCTGGACTTCTGGTGTGGTATGTCTCAGAGGAACTCTAGTATGACCCCCATGCTGAAGCAAGTATGGATGGGGAAATAATTTTCAGGGCAGCATTTCTCACAACCCTAGTTGCCAAAACCAATGGAGCTCGGCCCACTTGGCCCGGCACCAGGGCTCATGGCTGTAAGGTGCCACAGTGTGCCGTTCACAGGCTACCAGTGCTTAATTTGTGCAGGTGCTTTCCGGTGCTCAGGACTGGCACTTAATTGCCAGCACCGGGGCTTATAACTGTCTGCCACATGGTAGCGGTGTCTGCCAATTTAGGTACGAGCACAACAACTTCTGCTTATTATTTCAATTTCAATTTCCAATAATTAGTATTTGCCTCCAAAGCCATTCTTATAGTTTTGGGGGCCTGTAATAGTATGAATTGTCACACTTTTAAGAGTGTGATGATTAATAGTGTGTTGGTGCTACCATTTGCAGTGCTGCTAGGGGCAACGGATGGTGCAAGGTTTAGTGTCCTTCTGTCGAGAGCCCCGGCACTACGTTTTTGACAAATTAAGCACTGCAGGCTACACTTAATTTAACAGGGTTGCTCAATTTGTAAGTAATAGGCTTTGGGTCAGCCCGTTGATTACCATTGGTTGGCTCTCTTGTCAATCTCATTTGAATGCATCTTATTCTAAGGCTTTCCTTCCTCGGCTTTCCGTCCTCTTTTTGTGCTAGTCCCTCCTCAGAGCATAGCTACTTTACCATCCTTCTGATTGGATGACTTGTATATTTCCCGGACTCACATCAGGGAGCTACTTTTTCTTTTGTTTTTAGCACTCTGTGGAAGTGTGTGCGTTTTCTTGCTCCATTTCTTTCTGTTTTAGCACTCAATAGAACCATGTGTGTTTTTTTTATCTTGCTTCTGTGATCAACTTTGCCCTAGCTTACCTCCCTGCTCTCCATGTTGCCCCTTCCCCAGAAGCTCTTTCATTACTTATCATCAGGCACTCCTCATTCCTGCTTGCAATTTTTATTTATTATTTCATGCAAACAACCCCACTACTCCCGCTAATTACTTCCTTTCGAACACCCAAATGTTACTCCACCCATCCGTTCCTTTTGCTTTTTTTCATGTTTTTTTTTCTTCTGGGGGCAGCTTGGCATGTGCAATTTGCCCGACTGCTCGAAAAATGTGCTTATGAGCACTTTTGAAATATTGTTCAATTCACTGCTACAAAATAGGTTTCCGCAATCTTGGAACGGTAAACTAAACTAAAATCAGAATAGCTCTACGTCTTGAGACAAGCATGTGCATTTGTGGTGAAGCATGCAAGCATGCATGATTACTCTGTTGCCACTTTCATAGCCACAAGAGTGAAAGAGTTGAATGATTATGTTAGATTTTTTTGGGGGGTTTATATTTTGTGCACTTATAATGGCAGTTAATATGCCGTTTTACAGTTAATTCTGCATATGTAGGCTCAATTAGTATGATTAAAGTTGAATCAATTTTTATAAAATAAGTTGAAGTGTGTTTATGAATGTGTTTTATTAGTACCACATCTTAGACAAGATGGATGCCGTCTCAGTCACTCACTCCTGCTTTATCTCTTGCATTCATCTTCTCTCCAAAGGCTCCACAGTGCACTTTAAGGTGACGTATAGTAGTTTATTTCCACTGTTATGAATACATAGCTTTCGATGAACTTTGCCTGTTCCCTATGACTTGAAACATTATCAGGGTCCTTTTCATGCCTTTCAGTGTGGATACTAGTCAATTCATTTGCTGAAAGTTTCATTGTGGAAATGGTTCTTTTTAGTTAGAATATCTCAAGATGATATTAGCATGAAGGGTGCTCAATAAATTTTTTAGAATGCTTATGTACTTATGTGTTACAGTAATTACTTGTAATTTTCTTGTGCTCTAATTTGCCAAAGAAGTGATACTTTTAATCAAACCATGATGATTTTACAGTTTGTCGATTTGTTATGAAAGAATTGTGTATAAGAACCTCTTGATTTTGGGGGGAGCCAGAAGACGTTTCTGTTCTACTTGGGATGCTGTACGACTTTCTTTTTATTTTGCTCCTCATTTTGGGACTTAGAAGCTTTCTGATTTTGCATACTCTGTTCAATGGTACACCTGAAAGCCTTTATGGCAATCTCTGTACTGCTTATTTGACAATTTTGTAATGAAACCCTTTAACTTTTTAATGAAGGTAGTACTCAGTTATTGAGTGCACCCCATTACTTATTTGAACTGTCTTTTCTCTACTGTTTGACTGGGGGGGGGGGGGTGCCTTAACGTGCAATTTAATCTGTGCAAGAACTAAATGAGGTAAAAATTTGTGGTGTCTAAACTTTGGGGTGCCCAAATTTTGGAGTACAGTTTTGCTCCCACATGTCCTGGTAGCAGAGGATGGTTGCACATTAGAGAGCACCTCCTTATGCCACGAGACCCCTTTTAGGTTTTCTTTTGGTCCTTTACCCCATCCCGAAAGACAGTCGATAATCCACGGAATGCCCTGTACTGAAATTTTGTTGACAAGTCTGATTTGCAGTGCTGTTACTGGATGATTTGGAGTGTAAGTAGAAATAGGCCCATATGTGTCTGTGAGTTGTGAGCCTTGTGCCCTGTTTGTGATGTGTTACTGAAGTACGAGTTTGTGAGATTAATTTTTTATGTTGCATGCAAAGTGTTTGTGTGTGCGATGCTGATACTGGGGCCGGTTGGTAGTTTGATCACTGTTTTGATGTTGCAGTATGATTATTTGTGAATTTCTTATATAAAGAATTTGTTTTATTATCGGTTGTTGGGTTATCAGATTTGTTGAAATCCAAGAACTCAAGATATTATGTTTTACTTGTCTGCATAAGGTAGTGTGTAGTACGAGGAGCCACATGCATACTTGTAGACTTTTCTGAATCAACAAGTTCTCCATCTCAGGGTTGTGTGTATAACTTGGGTTGGTCTACCGTGCTCCTTTGTGTACAGGAGTGAGAGCATAAACCAGGGTGGATTACCGTTGGATGCAAATCTCTCTGGTGTGAATTGTGTTTTAAAACTGTACCAGGAAGGATGGAGTTCTTTGTTCTTGCCTCCTATGATTGTGAGATTTGCTCTACCTTAATTTGCTGGTCTTCTTTTTAGGTTCAGCGGACAAAAAATGTTTTCTCTGTAAATCGATTTAGAAAGGTTGTACAGTTGTTTTCCTTGTTCACTGAGAAGTTACGCTGTGATTATCTGGTCAGCCTGGGAACTACTCTAGGATTGGTAAAACATCACCACAGATCTGGGCTGTTATTGTTTGGTTACTGACAGAGCCACACTGTGATAGGTTGACCTTTGACAGAGCCGCTCTGGCACTGGTTATTGTTGACTTGTTGTTTTGTGTTGTTTTTTAGATTGATTTGAGCTAAAATAATGGGTGCTGATGGAACTGATAACTTACATTGGTTTTTATACATGTAAATGGATTTCTGAATTACATTATTATATTGCTTCTGATAAAAACATATAGTTTCCTTTAGAAGACACCCTTAACATTAGAAAGCTAGATTTCCCGAGAGAAACAATGAATGAAAGAAAGTCGTTGCCTAGGCCCACATAGTTTGAGGCATTAAACAAATAGGATTGTATGGCCACCGAGGAGGAAAGAAAAAAAATGACAAAGCAAGTTAAGGGTTCATTTACACTGTGGTTGAACAGCAAATGGGATCAGCAGGAGATATGTTGGGGGCAGGATATGATGTAGGGTGTGAGGGTCTTCCTTCAATAATTAAAGAAACTGAGGACAAAAAGAAAAAAACTGAGGAAAAAGAGCATGATACCGATGACGAGGATAATATTGACCTTTTGAATTCTAGATCCCCACCATATACTAACAGTGCACGGAGAACTGGTCCACGTCCTAGACTGGCCTGGGTGGAGCTCGCAGAATTTCACTCCATGGAATTCCGCAGAGTTGCTGAAAAACTCCGCCAAATTCCAAGGAGTTCTAGGAGTGGGTGGTGTATTGCTCGGCCACCCTTAATGAAGTCCCCTTGTATGCTGAGAGTAGTTGGGGCCAAGAACCGCTATTGTTACCACAAGTAAGTCCCCCAAAGTGGGATGCTGACAATTCGTCGGAGGCCCTCCCTCTTTTTCAACCACTATGCAAAGAGGCCTCCTGGTGCACTACTGGTTGAGGGTCGTTGGGGGCCAAGAACCCCTGATGTTGCCACAAGTAAGTCCTCCATATTGGGATTGCTGAGATGTTGTCAAAGGCCCCACCCTCTTTCTTAACTACTCCAGAAAGGGGCCTCCTCGTGCAGTACTGATTGGGGAATTAAGTCATCTTTGCTGCTGAGGGCCGTTGGGGGCCAAAAACCCTATAGTTGCCATAGATAATCCCCTCACAGCGGGATTGCTGAGATGTTGGCGGAGGCCCTCTCCCCTTTCTCAACCACTCTGCAACACTACTGGTTGGGTGATGAAGTCCCTTTGGCTGCTGAGAGTCGCTGGGGGCCAAGAACCCCTTTGTTGCAACAAGTAAGACCTCCACAGCGGGTTTCCTGGAACCTTGTCGGAGGCCCGCCCCTTTTCTCAACCACTCCTGATGCACTACTAGTTAGGGGGATGAAGTCCCCTTGGCTGCTGAGGGTCATTGAGGGCCAAGCACCTCTATTGTTGCCACAAGTAAGTCCCCCACAGCAGGTTTGCTGAGATTAGAGGTGAGCGTGCGGGTAAACTCCACTCCGCCAGCCAGTTGGCAGAGTTTTTGACGAACTCCACGTTCCAAGCAGAGTACAGAGCGGTAAAACTCTGCAAACTCCACCAGCGGAGCGGAGTTTACTGCCAACCCCTAGTCCTAGTAGGGCTCCCAATATGAGTACAGAAGAAGACAGCACAGGTGTGCAGAGACAAAGAACAACCACAGATGTGGTTCTTGTTTCAATACAGAATTCCCCACCTAAAATTGCAGTTACAACGGTGCCGAGTACTAGCAGAGATACACTTGCTGCTTCCCAAACTCAAAGTGATCCAGTTGTTACTAAAGTCGTGGTAGAATAGACTTCCAAAGAGAGAACTATTAATGTTGGTCTTTTAAAAAAAGTTATTTGGGGAAATGTTACACGGGACAATTGATTTAAATAGACAGTTGATACACCATGTTGATGAAATGAGGTATTTGATCAAAGAAGCAGCCAGATGGGCAAATGAAGCACATGATGAATTAGAGGAATTGGACAATGAGTGTGAAGCTAATATCAGTAAGATGAAGAATGCGAGGAAAATATATAAAATGCATTTAACGCATGACGAAATCAAAGAATTGGGGTTGATGGCTTTGAGGGCTCAAATTGAGGATTCATTGAAAAGACAAGGGAAAGAATTGATTTGAAGAAATTCAATAAAAGGTGGAAGAGAGGGACAATGAGCAAAAAAGGTGAAAGAATCAGAAAGCAAGGCAATGAGATTGGCTTGTGATTTTGAAGTGGGAATGGGAACAATATTGGAGTTTCCATTAAGAGAAGTACATTACGGAACTCTAGTACATGTGCTGTGAAGAACCATAATTTTGATGCTTTTGCTGAGAAAATTAAAGCCCTCAATGGCGCATTTGCACCTAAACATGTCAGTGACATGCAATTCTTTGTAGGGATGGCAAGGTGCTGCTCTACATAAATCAAAGACTATGCCACCAGCAGCCACCTACTACAAGAACTCACAAAACAAGGACGCTCATTTGAGTGAATGCAAGAGTGAGAACAAACATTCCAAAGCTCGGCAATGCCATCAGTATGTCATACTTTGAATGTAAACTAGATTCAGAACTTACTGTTGACATCAGCCCAGTGGGACTAGGTACCATACTAACCCAACACAAGAAATTAGCAGAACTCAGACATGTCATAGCACAGGCCAGTCAGATCCTCAGAGACACAGAAAAAGCATATTCACAACTCAAAAAGGAAAGCTTGGCTGTTGTGTGGGCCTGTGATCACTATCACATCTTTGTTTACGGGAAGCACTTCACCATAAAGACAGGCTGCCGGACACTTGTAACAGTGTTAGGAAATCCTAAAGAAAAAGGCCTCCATGCATCAAGAGGTGGGGAATCTGCCTATAATAGTACACATACTCCATAATCCACAAACCTGTAAAGGAGAGAAAGCCAGTTGACTACATGTCCCAACACCCACGTTCAACTCAGCAAAACGAAACATCCATAGCCGAAGAACACATACATTTTATCACTGACCAAGCTACATCACCATCCGTACCGATTTAAGCGATAAGAGATCACATGCTCAATAGTCCGACATCAAAAGAAGTAAAAACGCAAACTGAATAGTACAGGTGGTGCACCTCAAGACATGCCACAGAAACCAACAGACAAGAACTAAACACATTTTGACATGTAAAAAATGAATTCTACATCACTGAGTGCAGCCTCCTACGCAGAGATGAACGCCTCACAACCACAAAAGAACTATGCCAAACAATGGTAGAGCTGGCACATAAAGGACACCATGGAATGTTAAGTGAATACTTCCATAATGTTTATGGTTGTCCAAAATTAGTGGACAAAACACTGCAAAACTGTGCTTCATACCAAGTAGTCAGTGGGAAGTCATCCACTCTCCCACTGCAAATGCCACTACTTCCTGTACGAGCTAGGCAGAACATTGCAGCTTCCACATTTGGCCCCCTAAAATCCAGCAAGCACATGATTGGCATGAGGGGTGAGTAATCATGCTTTCCAATAGCCAAATCACTGACGTCAACCAGCACATGAGCAGCCATCCTTGTGCCAGATGATATATTTGAAGCAAAGGGAATATTGAAACTATCCAAACTGACAATGCACCTGAATTTCAAACACTGCCAAACCACAGCCTTGTGGACACAAGCAAATTGAATTGTGGAGAGGTTCATGTCAACCATTAAGAAGGCACTTCAACGAACTGAATTAAACCATAGGCCTGTTCTGCAGACCCTCAATACTATCCTAAGAGCATAATGAAACACCTCACACAACTCCACCAGACAATTCCTGGCAACACTAATACTGGGATGAGAAATTTAGGAGGGTGATTGCGTACAAACCAAAACATGCAGGTCGTCATACAGTTCTACCCTGAGCCAATGCAAGACACAGCCCAGAAGGACTCAATAACAGCAATGAAAGCAAATATACCAAAAACAACCCAGAAGATCTCCCACTTCAAGACATGTTATGAAGTCTCTGATGAACAATCCCTGTAGAAGCCAGTGTGAAAAGCCCAAACCATTCCACTCCAGCGGACAGCACAGATCCGTCATGACGAACGCGGAGGGCCCTCAAGAAGCACACGAGACCCATTGAAGTGATGTAGGTCACAAGATAAAATTATTTTTGGGTTATACCTCCGTGCCTTACACCATCATAGGACAGCGACCACACTTATTTCTTTTCCAGTGCGAAGAAAGATGGAATGGAGTCAACCAAAGACACTGACTCTAATAGGTCAGCTCTCCAGCTGACCATGGGACACCCCAGCTTGGGACAGGAAATGCTGGGGACAAGTATTGAAGTGCAGTGGAGATGAGGGAACAAAAGGGGACAAGGGGAAGCAGCATTAATACCGGAACGACTGAGCTGCCTAATGCATATGTTCCTGAACTGCCAATAATGAAAAGAAGGCACACATACCTGACCTCACTGACATCGTCCTTACAGTGCTACGACACTATAGATTCCTTGGCTTATGCTTCGATGTCAGGACTCAGACACTCTTTCTCTACACTTTCTATGAAAAAATTGAATCACAGCGCTACTAGAAATATGCATGGGACATGTGTAAAGTGACCACCGGAGTATACATACTTCACTTGTGCCAAAAAGCTGGCTTGGTCACACAAATATGCATGTCATCTAAAATCCCTGCAACATGTAGCATTATAAATTGTATATTGAGTCTCCTGCCAAACCTTTCCCATAACCTGATTTCTTCTGTCATATTACAAACATAACTACACAGAGTTTGATCTTAAATTTGATAGTGGAAACTTACTTGAAAGCCATTATCTCCAGCATTTCCTTAGTACAAAAAAATCTAGTTATTTCATCACACTATTTAGACATTCAACTCAACTTGTGTATGTGTGTGTTTGTAGCACTAATATATCTATAGGAATATCAAATTGACTTTTCAATCCTTAGACTTTATACATTTGCAAAGAGCTACTGAATATGAGAAGTCCTAAGTAAAAGAAAGTAAAGTGGAAAAGGCTGCACGATTTGGATAGGAATGTTAAGAACGGCTTTGGAGAGTACTTTCCCTCCTTCCAACCAGTGCAGTGTGTGTGTATATATATATATATATATATATATATATATATATATATATATATATATATATATATATATATATATATATATATATATATATATATACATATATATATATTCACTGAAAAAACCATAGGTTTCACACATGTTATAGTTAGCGGAAATTTTACTGATAAAAAACCAATGAAATTGCCCCGTTATAGTTAGTGCTGGCAACTATAACTCACGCGACCGCAATCCTCTGCTGATGCTAATACTGTATTTAGACACTTATTTGCCCATGTCTTCTTCCATACATTTTTAGCTATACATATATTACAAATATTTTTTTTTATAAAGACACATATGTCATCAGCAGAAGATTGCGGTCGCGTGAGTTATAGTTGCCAGCACTAACTATAACGGGGCAATTTCATTGGTTTTTTATCAGTAAAATTTCTGCTAACTATAACATGTGTGAAACCTATGGTTTTTTCAGTGAATTTGCAAGGTTTTTTAAATGCTAATTCCTAACTATAACGTGTGTGAAACCTATGGTTTTTTCAGTGAATTTGTACGGTTTTTTAAATGCTAAGTTACTTTACGCCATTCGAGGCGTGCGCGCCCACTTAACGCAGTTCGTTCCGTGCACGGTTTTTATCAACTTTAATAAGCCCTGTACGTTTGGTGGCCTTCGGCCACCAAAAGCACAGGGGGTGGGGTCAATGTGGATATTTTTTTTTTTATTTCGATTTTATAATTTCATGTTGCCAAAATTTAGTTTTTTTTCTGATGTGATAAGCACTGTACATTTGGTGGCCTGCGGCCACCAAAAGCACAGGGGGTGGGGTAAGTGTGGATAGTGTTTTTTTTATTTCTATTTTTTAACCGTACGCGTACGGTAAGCGTACGGTAAGCGTACTCGGCGAAATTGCCGAAAAAAAAATAAAACCGTTTTTGCTCTTGGGGGATGTTTGGGGACTCCCTCAACATGACTATGTGGGAGGGAGTTGTCAAAACAGCCCCGTAACATGTTTTTTGGCATCATGTTTGATAAATAACACTCAGTGCGAGAGACAAAATGGCGGACGCCGCTTCCTGGTTTCGGCCGATTCGAATGTTTACTAAGATCTAAGAGCCAATCAGAATCGCGCTCGCGCACGCCACCGTACGCGTACGGTAAGCGTACGGTAAGCGTACCGTAAGCGGGCTCAGATATATATATTGATTTAAAGGCTATTTTCTCAGAATCTACTGAACAGATTTACACCAAACCTACAAAAGGCACTTCCTTGACCTAGGGACTACCTCTCTGCCAAATTTCTAGTAATTCTGTTCAGCCGTTCGGGCTGTAGCTCTGTCTAAAGGTCCTATGGAAAAATGCATGGGAAAAACGCGTTTTGGGACCCCCCTTTTATCTCAGCCCCCGCTTGACGAATCCCCCCGAGACTTTCAGGGTAGGAGCTGAGCGTAGCGCCCCACCTATTTTGAGAAATTCGCGAGGATTCATCAACCGGCGCCAAAGTTATTCAAAATAGAATGTTGCGGATTTCCTATGGAAAAGGGGTCCTAACTATAACTACCTACTGGCGACTGCCAGTAGGTAATATATATATATATATATATATATATATACATATATATATATATATATATATATATATATATATATATATATATATATATATATATATATATATATATATATATAAAGAACACCTACTCTCGAAAATAAACTTGGACTCCAGAGTTGCGTGCAGATTCTTTTAA
Source organism: Triturus cristatus (assembly GCF_964204655.1). NCBI lineage: Eukaryota > Metazoa > Chordata > Amphibia > Caudata > Salamandridae > Triturus > Triturus cristatus. The sequence continues at coordinate 862,591,183 of NC_140581.1, forward strand.
TATCCAAGTGCAAAAATGACGCGTTTCACCTTTATGGCTTGTTCACGCTCGAAGATGCAACACACCACCATGTTTAAATACATTAGTTCATTAAAAGACGGACTTTCATGTAACAGCAGGTTAGAAGTTACTGAAGCGGCCATCTTGTAAGGTTCTATCTGTGCAGTTGTTTCATTCAAATAATAACATGCTAATACAGTTTCAACTAAATACATGATCACACAATTGAAATAATTCATTATAATGGTATTTACAAAAAGTCATGTCAAATCATGTAAAGTAACGCCCAAGTGGGCGTAAACACACAGTAATTAACCATTCACTATCGGATAGCCTCTCATAGAGTAGGTAACTGCTCGTCATTGCTTACATATGATTGTGTAACCATTCAAAATTCAATATATGCCATGATAAAGCTAAAATGAGTGTATCTAAATTAACGTGAATTGCATTGTTGTCCAATCACCCAAGTGGGTTTTAACAGAACAGTCCCAGCTCACATCAAGCGTAAATACCAAATTCCCAATGGAACCCTTATGTGTTTTCTTCTATTGGGAAAACACGGTACTTCAATATGCGTTCTCGCCAGACTTATCAAGTATCCTAAGGCACGGCACCACCAATAAAATGCCTCCCTTTGTCAACGCAATAAAGTTACTCCTATAGTGCCCAAGTGGGCTTAAGGCAAAAATTGATCAAAAACAAAACATAATATTGAATCCAGATATGTGTAAGCAGATCCTAGACATTAGATACATGTAATCATTACATTAAAAGTGACTTCCTTCCTCAATGTTCATGTGACACCGTCTGAAATATAAACAAATATATAATTTAAAATTCTGAATTGGGTTTCAAAACAGCATAAGCTAAAACATCATTGTGCTTTTATTCATGCAGATGTACAGCTAATTCCTCGCTCATAAATCGGCAATTATTGGCAGAGTGCGCTGTTTGTTTCAAAACGCTGCGGCTTCCCTCAGATGAAGGTCAAAGATGACCGAAATGCATAAGGAAATGCCATGGAAATAAATGCTTCTAATTACCGGAAAGAGTGCGGCTCATTTCTTTCTTTAGTAGAGAGGCTTGGTTGATATATTCACGGCGTGGTCCAGCCGAGAGCAACGCACCGCCTTCAAAGAGCGCCAAATACTACTCGAAAACGGACCGTATTTGTGGATGTGGAAAACACAGAGAGTAGTTGGTGCCACCAAGGACTGGACTTTGGTTTGGACCCCAACATTGCCAAAAATAAATGAATGGGGATTCCGGTGCAGGTAAAGGCAAAATGAATTTCCTATAACATCGCCCGTTGCAGGGCAATAACTTTGGAAGCACACAGCGAACTACATGGTCCACCATGCCTGTAATCCCGCCTAATGTGGCGCCCACCAGGGGGCAATAACTTTATAAATCGGCAATTATTGGCAGAGTGCGCTGTTTGTTTCAAAACGCTACGGCTTCCCTCAGATGAAGGTCAAAGATGACCGAAATGCATAAGGAAATGCCATGGAAATAAATGCTTCTAATTACCGGAAAGAGTGCGGCTCATTTCTTTCTTTAGTAGAGAGGCTTGGTTGATATATTCACGGCGTGGTCCAGCCGAGAGCAACGCACCGCCTTCAAAGAGCGCCAAATACTACTCGAAAACGGACCGTATTTGTGGATGTGGAAAACACAGAGAGTAGTTGGTGCCACCAAGGACTGGACTTTGGTTTGGACCCCAACATTGCCAAAAATAAATGAATGGGGATTCCGGTGCAGGTAAAGGCAAAATGAATTTCCTATAACATCGCCCGTTGCAGGGCAATAACTTTGGAAGCACACAGCGAACTACATGGTCCAGCATGCCTGTAATCCCGCCTAATGTGGCGCCCACCAGGGGGCAATAACTTTATAAATCGGCAATTATTGGTGGTGCCGTGCCTTAGGATACTTGATAAGTCTGGCGAGAACGCATATTGAAGTACCGTGTTTTCCCAATAGAAGAAAACACATAAGGGTTCCATTGGGAATTTGGTATTTACGCTTGATGTGAGCTGGGACTGTTCTGTTAAAACCCACTTGGGTGATTGGACAACAATGCAATTCACGTTAATTTAGATACACTCATTTTAGCTTTATCATGGCATATATTGAATTTTGAATGGTTACACAATCATATGTAAGCAATGACGAGCAGTTACCTACTCTATGAGAGGCTATCCGATAGTGAATGGTTAATTACTGTGTGTTTACGCCCACTTGGGCGTTACTTTACATGATTTGACATGACTTTTTGTAAATACCATTATAATGAATTATTTCAATTGTGTGATCATGTATTTAGTTGAAACTGTATTAGCATGTTATTATTTGAATGAAACAACTGCACAGATACAACCTTACAAGATGGCCGCTTCAGTAACTTCTAACCTGCTGTTACGTGAAAGTCCGTCTTTTAATGAACTAATGTATTTAAACATGGTGGTGTGTTGCATCTTCGAGCGTGAACAAGCCGTAAAGGTGAAACGCGTCGTTTTTGCACTTGGATATTAAAAGAATCTGCACGCAACTCTGGAGTCCGAGTTTATTTTCGTTACGGCGAGAGTAGGTGTTCTTTAAATTATTAGGAAATCCGGTTTCCTGTCTCGGACCGCCCGCTGACTAATCGATCCCATTACCGGATCTTGTGGCTTGATATATATATATATATATATATATATATATATATATATATATATATATATATATATATATATATATATATATATATACACTTATGTGTATATATACACATATATATATATATGTATATATATATATAACCCCCTCCCTTGCCAGGCACAACAGCGCTCACAAGAGCGGATTTCTGACTCCACAAGCGGTACTTACCGGAACATTGAATCATGGTAGTTGCAGTCCCCAACACCAGACTGCAGCTGCATCCGATCAATTGGAGCCAGCAGACCTCCTACAAATGGGAGGGCCTTAGCATTTCAAGGGATGAGGCAAAATGGAATCTCTGACTGCAAGCGGCATCTGAGGAAGGCATACACAAGCCGAAATGCATCATGCCGAGCTTTTGTCATTAAAGGAACTTCCAAACGTATCCCCGCTGTGTCCTCTGGTTACTTGTAAGGAGTGATCGATTTTTGGATATATATATATATATATATATATATATATATATATATATATATATATATATATATATATATATATATATATATATATATATATATATATATATATATATATTATCTACTGGCGGTCGCCAGTAGATAGTTATAGTTAGGACCGTGTTTCCATAGGAAATCCGCAACATTCTATTTGGAATAACTTTTGCGTCGATTCCTCGCTAAATTTTCAAAATAGGTGGGGCGCTCCGCTCCGCTCCTTCCCTGAAAGTCTCGGGTGAATTCGTCAAGCGGGGGCTGAGAAAAAGGGGGGGTCCCAAAACGCGTTTTCCCCATGCATTTTCCCATAGGACCTTTAGTCCGTGCTACAGCCCGAACGGCTGAACAGAAAACCTTGAAATTTGGCAGAGAGGTAGTCCTCAGGTCAGGGATGTGCCTTTTGCAGGTCTGGTGTAAATCTGTTCAGTATTTTATGAGAAAATAGCATTTAAAATCATATATATATCTATAGGCGCGCACCGTGCGCGTACGGTAAGCGCACCCTGCCGTGCGCGAGCGCAATTCTGATTGGTTGTTAGATCTTAGTAAAAATTCGAATCGGTCAAAACCAGGAAGTGTCGGCCGCCATTTTGTCTCTCGCAGTCCGAGGGAGGTGAAAAATAAAGGTGGAGAATAGGCCTGGGCGGCAAATTCCGTTCCGCTCGCGGAATTTGCGGAATTTGGGTAATTTCGCGTTCCGCGGAGAACGCGAAATTGCCCAAAATTCTGCTTTCCGCGACTTCGCGAAATTTTTGCTTGTTGCGTTCTCAAAATGCGTGTTCGCGAGATATTTCTCCCCGAGCAAGCAAACAGCGATTGCGAACAGGAAAAAAGCATCGCGAACAAGCAATTCCGCGTGTTCGCAAAATTTCTGCGTGTTCACGGAGATTTTTTACCGTTTCGCGGAAATTTGCGTAACGCGATTATGCAAATTCCGCCCACCCCTAGTGGAGAACATGAAAAGGGGGCAGGGTGGACAGTTCTTGACTCCCTAGCCATTGTCAGGGGGTCCCCAAAGGACCCCCAAGGGCCATAAATGTTTTTAATATTTTTACGAAAAATCGTGGAGTGCGCTTACCGTGCGCGCACGGTAGAAACGGGAAAATTACGCGAACGGCGTAACGTGGGCGCACGGTGCGCGAAGTGCACCATGCGACCACAGAGCGCGCACGGTGCGCGAAGCACACCGTGCGCGCACGGTACACGCACGGTGAAAAACCTTAAATAAAATAAAAAATACATAACTTAGCATTTAAAAAACCGTACAAATTCACTGAAAAAACCATAGGTTTCACACATGTTATAGTTAGGAATTAGCATTTAAAAAACCTTGCAAATTCACTTAAAAAACCATAGGTTTCACACATGTTATAGTTAGCTGCACATTTCCCTCGTAAAAAAACAATGAAATTCCCCCCGTTATAGTTAGTAAAGGGAGCTATAACTCACGCGACCGCAATCCACTGATGATGACGTCAGATATTACATCACTGATGACATATGTGTCTTTCTGTAAAATAAATATTTATTAAATATGTAGAGCTAAAGGTTAAAGGAAATAAAAATAGGTAAATAAGTGAATAAATACAGTGATGTAATATCTGACGTCATCAGCAGTGGATTGCGGTCGCGTGAGTTATAGTTCCCTTTACTAACTATAACGGGGGAATTTCATTGTTTTTTTACGAGGGAAATGTGCAGCTAACTATAACATGTGTGAAACCTATGGTTTTTTAAGTGAATATATATATATATATTAAAAAGAACTCCTTCACACTCCAAAAGAGTCCTGTCATTTTTTCAATCTGGATTTTTGAAAGCGTGCCAGTAAGTATTAAAATTTTCAGTTCATTTCGGTAAAAATGAAAGCAGCACTCCACGATTTTCTTTTAACAAGCTGGCGTCATGGTAGACAACTTGATTTCCAGCCTGCTACGGGCGTGCTGTTTAATGTTGCAATAATGCAGCACACACACGCTGTCAGTTTGTTAGATCTTTCTTCAGCGCTTGAGTCCTCTGTTCTTGCCCACGTTGGTCACCACTCACGCTCGCCTTCACTGTTGATTGACAGTGCCCTGCTCTGAAGTCCTCCGCACATAGGGTACATACACAGAAATCCGGCTTCGGTGTGAGGAGCCTGTACATCTCGCGACGAGCACCTCCAGCCTCTCCCTTTAGGCATGCCGCAATGCTGGGTATGGGGGCTGAGAGTTTGCTTACTACACTTTTCACTTTTCTCACGGTCTGCCTCTCAACTCCTGAAAGCAGGTGGTGCACTTGCTGGCCCTACCGCTGAAGCTTTTTCACACAAAAAATACTCCAATAAACCAACAGAATGGTCAGGGATGATACTATATTGTTCGTGTTGACGAACAAAGAGCAAAAGAGGGAAACAAGGGTGGTGCCTCTCTAGTGAAAGGTTGTGCTAAGCAAAACCTTGTGTAAAGGAGAGAAAGTTTCTTGTTTTAGTTACCCTCACACACCCTAGTGGTGTCATGCTTCATCATCGGCTCACCCCGACCCCTGTAAGTCGGGGTGGGCTCGACCACAGTGTTGGGAGCTCTTTTGAGAGATGAAGACAGGGGGGGGGGTAAAGATAAAATACCTCAGGCAGACCCCCGGTTTCCCTTTATTATTGGGTCTGTCTGGGTCAGTAAAAAATCTAAAAACGGGTCTTAGTGGAGTATTATGGTCCTAAGACCCTAGTGCCGACATGTTTCAGTCCAGAGTGGCCAGTAAAGGTCCCGGACTTTCTTCAGGGCAGAATGTCAACCCCTATGTGAGGGCTCTAATGGAAAAAGGGGGGTTCCCTATACTTTCTGTGAGGCGAGGGCAGAGTAGCTACTCCTCGCGGTATGTTTGATGTATGTGTATCTGTAAAATGCCAGTCTCCATGAATTGCGGGAGGGCTGCGCGATTCACACAGGACCGGAGCGATAATGTGGGTAGTCTTCAATTGAAGATCATACCCAGCATGTCAACCTGTTGTGGTTCCAGTCCTGTCACTCAAGGGAGGGTGGGGCCAAGAACGTTAGCTTCTTTCAAAGCTGTTTACAACCAGAGACATGTTTCAACAATAAAAATACCTTTTTCAATCTGGATTTTTGAAAGCGTGCCAGTAAGTATTAAAATGTTCTGTTCATTTTGGTAAAAAAGAAAGCAGCACTCCACGAATTTCTTTTAGTAAGCTGGCGTCCTGGTAGACAACTTGAGATATATATATATGTGTGTGTGTGTATATATATATTCACTGAAAAAACCATAGGTTTCACACACGTTATAGTTAGGAATTAGCATTTAAAAAACCTTGCAAATTCACTTAAAAAACCATAGGTTTCACACATGTTATAGTTAGGTGGACATTTCACTCGTAAAAAACCAATGAAATTCCCCCGTTATAGTTAGTTCAGATAACTATAACTCGCGCGACCGCAATCCACTGCTGATGACGTCACATATTACATCACTCATGACATGGTCAGTGGCATCACTCATGACATCACTGATGACATCATCCTTTTGATAGAGTGGCGGTCGCGTGAGTTATAGTTATCTGAACTAACTATAACGGGGGAATTTCATTGGTTTTTTATGAGTGAAATGTCCACCTAACTATAACGTGTGAAACCTATGGTTTTTTAAGTGAATTTGCAAGGTTTTTTAAATGCTAATTCCTAACTATAACGTGTGTGAAACCTATGGTTCTTTCAGTGAATTTGTACGGTTTTTTAAATGCTAAGTTATGTATTTATTATTATATTTTTTATATATTTATTTTACAATAAACTACGTATTAAATTTTTTTTTTTTTTTTGGTTTTTCACCGTGCGCGCGATTTTTTTTAGAAAAATTATTTAAAAAATTCTGCCTTCGGGGTCTTTCAGGGACTCCCTGACAAAGGCTAGGGGGTCAGGAACTCTCTACCCTGCCCCCTTTTCACGTTCGCCACCTTCCTTTTTCACTCTTGCACTCAAAACAAACAAAATGGCAGCCGACACTTCCTGATTTCGACCGATTCGAACGTTGACTGACATGTAACCACCAATCAGAATTACGCTCGCGCACGTTAGGGTGCGCGCACGGTGCGCACATGGTGCGCGGCTATAGATATTTATGTACTTTAACTGCAATTTTCTCAGGAACTACTGAACAGATTGACTCCATATATGCAAAAGGCACATCCCTGACCTGAGGACTACCTCTTTGCCAAATTTCAAGTAATTCTGTTCCGCCGTCCGGGCTGGACCTTCGACTAAAGGTCCTATGGGAAAATGCATGGGGAAAATGCGTTTTGGGACCCCCCTTTTTTCTCAGCCCCCGCTTGACGAATCCCCCCGAGACTTTCAGGGTAGGAGCTGAGCGGAGCGCCCCATCAGTTTTTAAAATTTCGCGAGGATTCGTCAACCGGCGCCAAAGTTATTCAAAATAGAATTTTGAGATTTCCTATGGAAACACGGTCCTAACTATAACTAGAATGTTGCGGATTTCCTATGGAAACGTGGTCCTAACTATAACTACCTACTGGCGACCGCCAGTAGATAATATATATATATATATATATATCTATATATATATACATATATATATATATTACCTACTGGCGGTCGCCAGTAGGTAGTTATAGTTAGGACCACGTTTCCATAGGAAATCCGCAACATTCTATTTTGAATAACTTTGGCGCCGGTCGACGAATCCTCGCAAATTTTTCAAAATAGGTGGGGCGCTACGCTCCGCTCCTTCCCTGAAAGTCTCGGGGGGATTCGTCAAGCGGGGGCTGAGATAAAAGGGGGGTCCCAAAACGCGTTTTTCCCATGCATTTTTCCATAGGACCTTTAGACAGGGCTACAGCCCGAACGGCTGAACAGAATTACTAGAAATTTGGCAGAGAGGTAGTCCTCAGGTCAAGGAAGTGCCTTTTGTAGGTTTGGTGTAAATCTGTTCAGTAGATTCTGAGAAAATAGCCTTTAAATCAATATATATATCTGAGCCAGCTTACGGTGCGCTTACGGTACGCTTACCATACGCGTACGGTGGCGTGCGCGATTCTGATTGGCTCTTAGATCTTAGTAAACATTCGAATCTGCCGAAACCAGGAAGCGGCGGCCGCCATTTTCTCTCTCGCACTGAGAGTGATGTTTAAAATATAAAGCACAAAAACATGTAAAGGGGCTGTTTAGACAGCTCCCACACACATAGCAATGTTGAGGGAGTCCCCCAAGATCCCCCAAGGGCAAAAACGGAATTTTTATTTTATCGCTAATTTCGCCGATTACGCTTACCGTACGCGTACGGTAAAAAATTATAAAAAAAAAAAAATTATCCACACTCTCCCCACCCCGTGTGCAAATGGTGCCCGAAGGGCACCATTTGTGCATGGCTTATAACATATACGAAAAATTAAAATATTACCTTTCAAAACGAAGTGCATCATATGTCCTCCATGTGCGCACGGTGCGCGAAGCGCATCGTGCGTACATGGCCCATCTAGCGTAACGTGGGCACGCGGTGCGCGTAGCGCACCGCGTGGCCACCGTGCGTGCACGGCACTAACTGCGTAAAGTGGGCGCGCCGTGTGCGAAGCGCACCGCGCGCGCACGGAACGAACTGCGTTAAGTGGGCGCGCACGCCACGAATGGCGTAAAGTAACTTAGCATTTAAAAAACCGTACAAATTCACTGAAAAAACCATAGGTTTCACACACGTTATAGTTAGGAATTAGCATTTAAAAAACCTTGCAAATTCACTGAAAAAACCATAGGTTTCACACATGTTATAGTTAGCGGAAATTTTACTGATAAAAAACCAATGAAATTCCCCCGTTATAGTTAGTGCAGGCAACTATAACTCACGCGACCGCAATCTTCTGCTGATGACATATGTGTCTTTATGAAAAAAAAATATTTGTAATATATGTATAGCTAAAAATGTATGGAAGAAGACATGGGCAAATAGGTGTCTAAATACAGTATTAGCATCAGCAGAAGAATGCGGTCGCGTGAGTTATAGTTGCCTGCACTAACTATAACGGGGGATTTTCATTGGTTTTTTATCAGTAAAATTTCCGCTAACTATAACATGTGTGAAACCTATGGTTTTTTCAGTGAATTTGCAAGGTTTTTTAAATGCTAATTCCTAACTATAACGTGTGTGAAACCTATGGTTTTTTCAGTGAATATATATATATACATATATATATATATATTCACTGAAAAAACCATAGGTTTCACACATGTTATAGTTAGCGGAAATTTTACTGATAAAAAACCAATGAAATTCCCCCGTTATAGTTAGTGCAGCACCGCGCGCCCACTTTACGCAGTTAGTGCCGTGCACGCACGGTGGGCACGGGGTGCGCTACGCGCACCGTGCGCACATGGAGGACATATGATGCACTTCGTTTTGAAAGGTAATATTTTAATTTTTCGTATATGTTATAAGCCATGCACAAATGGTGCCCTTCGGGCACCATTTGCACACGGGGTGGAGAGAGTGTGGATAATTTTTTTTTTTATTATTATTTTTTTAAATATTTTAGTTTAACTCATCTTTAATAAGCCATGCACAATTGGTGCCCTTCGGGCACCAATTGCACACGGGGTGGGGAGAGTGTGGATAATTTTTTTTTTTTTTTAATTTTTTACCGTACGCGTACGGTAAGCGTAATCGGCGAAATTAGCGAAAAAATAAAAATTCCGTTTTTGCCCTTGGGGGATCTTGGGGGACTCCCTCAACATTGCTATGTGTGTGGGAGCTGTCTAAACAGCCCCTTTACATGTTTTTGTGCTTTATATTTTAAACATCACTCTCAGTGCGAGAGAGAAAATGGCGGCCGCCGCTTCCTGGTTTCGGCCGATTCGAATGTTTACTAAGATCTAAGAGCCAATCAGAATCGCGCTCGCGCACGCCACCGTACGCGTACGGTAAGCGTACCGTAAGCGCACCGTAAGCTGGCTCAGATATATATATTGATTTAAAGGCTATTTTCTCAGAATCTACTGAACAGATTTACACCAAACCTACAAAAGGCACTTCCTTGACCTGAGGACTACCTCTCTGCCAAATTTCTAGTAATTCTGTTCAGCCGTTCGGGCTGTAGCCCTGTCTAAAGGTCCTATGGAAAAATGCATGGGAAAAACGCGTTTTGGGACCCCCCTTTTATCTCAGCCCCCGCTTGACGAATCCCCCCGAGACTTTCAGGGAAGGAGCGGAGCGTAGCGCCCCACCTATTTTGAAAAATTTGCGAGGATTCGTCGACCGGCGCCAAAGTTATTCAAAATAGAATGTTGCGGATTTCCTATGGAAACGTGGTCCTAACTATAACTACCTACTGTTGACCGCCAGTAGGTAATATATATATATATATACATACATACATATATACATATATATATATATATATATATATATATATATATATATATATATATATATATATATATATTCACTGAAAAAACCATAGGTTTCACACATGTTATAGTTAGCGGAAATTTTACTGATAAAAAACCAATGAAATTGCCCCGTTATAGTTAGTGCTGGCAACTATAACTCACGCGACCGCAATCCTCTGCTGATGCTAATACTGTATTTAGACACTTATTTGCCCATGTCTTCTTCCATACATTTTTAGCTATACATATATTACAAATATTTTTTTTTATAAAGACACATATGTCATCAGCAGAAGATTGCGGTCGCGTGAGTTATAGTTGCCTGCACTAACTATAACGGAGGAATTTCATTGGTTTTTTATCAGTAAAATTTCCGCTAACTATAACGTGTGTGAAACCTATGGTTTTTTCAGTGAATTTGTACGGTTTTTTAAATGCTAAGTTACTTTACGCCATTCGTGGCGTGCGCGCCCACTTAACGCAGTTCGTTCCGTGCGCGCACGATGCGCTTCGTGCACCGTGCGCGCACAGTGAGCACGCGGTGCGCTTCGCGCACCGCGCGCCCACTTTACGCAGTTAGTGCCGTGCACGCACGGTGGGCACGGGGTGCGCTACGCGCACCGCGTGCCCACATTACGCTAGATGGGCCATGTACGCACGATGCGCTTCGCGCACCGTGCGCACATGGAGGACATCTGATGCACTTCGTTTTGAAAGGTAATATTTTAATTTTTCGTATATGTTGTAAGCCATGCACAAATGGTGCCCTTCGGGCACCATTTGCACACGGGGTGGAGAGAGTGTGGATAATTTTTTTTTTTATTATTATTTTTTTAAATATTTTAGTTTAACTCATCTTTAATAAGCAATGCACAATTGGTGCCCTTCGGGCACCAATTGCACACGGGGTGGGGAGAGTGTGGATAATTTTTTTTTTTTTTTAATTTTTTACCGTACGCGTACGGTAAGCGTAATCGGCGAAATTAGCGAAAAAATAAAAATTCCGTTTTTGCCCTTGGGGGATCTTGGGGGACTCCCTCAACATTGCTATGTGTGTGGGAGCTGTCTAAACAGCCCCTTTACATGTTTTTGTGCTTTATATTTTAAACATCACTCTCAGTGCGAGAGAGAAAATGGCGGCCGCCGCTTCCTGGTTTCGGCCGATTCGAATGTTTACTAAGATCTAAGAGCCAATCAGAATCGCGCTCACGCACGCCACCGTACGCGTACGGTAAGCGTACCGTAAGCGCACCGTAAGCTGGCTCAGATATATATATTGATTTAAAGGCTATTTTCTCAGAATCTACTGAACAGATTTACACCAAACCTACAAAAGGCACTTCCTTGACCTGAGGACTACCTCTCTGCCAAATTTCTAGTAATTCTGTTCAGCCGTTCGGGCTGTAGCCCTGTCTAAAGGTCCTATGGAAAAATGCATGGGAAAAACGCGTTTTGGGACCCCCCTTTTATCTCAGCCCCCGCTTGACGAATCCCCCCGAGACTTTCAGGGAAGGAGCGGAGCGTAGCGCCCCACCTATTTTGAAAAATTCGCAAGGATTCGTCGACCGGCGCCAAAGTTATTCAAAATAGAATGTTGCGGATTTCCTATGGAAACGTGGTCCTAACTATAACTACCTACTGGCGACCGCCATTTCATTGGTTTTTTATCAGTAAAATTTCTGCTAACTATAACATGTGTGAAACCTATGTTTTTTTCAGTGAATTTGCAAGGTTTTTTAAATGCTAATTCCTAACTATAACGTGTGTGAAACCTATGGTTTTTTCAGTGAATTTGTACGGTTTTTTAAATGCTAAGTTACTTTACGCCATTCGAGGCGTGCGCGCCCACTTAACGCAGTGCGTACCGTGCACGGTTTTTATCAACTTTAATAAGCCCTGTACATTTGGTGGCCTTCGGCCACCAAAAGCACAGGGGGTGGGGTCAATGTGGATAGTGTTTTTTTTATTTCGATTTTATAATTTCATGTTGCCAAAATATAGTTTTTTTACTGATGTAATAAGCCCTGTACATTTGGTGGCCTACGGCCACCAAATGCACAGGGGGTGGGGTAAGTGTGGATCGTGTTTTTTTTATTTCTAATTTTTTACCGTACGCTTACGGTAAGCGTACTGTAAGCGTACTCGGCAAAATTGCCGAAAAAAAAATAAAACCGTTTTTGCTCTTGGGGGATGTTTGGGGACTCCCTCAACATGACTATGTGGGAGGGAGTTGTCAAAACAGCCCCGTAACATGTTTTTGGGCATCATGTTTGATAAATAACACTCAGTGCGAGAGACAAAATGGCGGACGCCGCTTCCTGGTTTCGGCCGATTCGAATGTTTACTAAGATCTAAGAGCCAATCAGAATCGCGCTCGCGCACGCCACCGTACGCGTACGGTAAGCGTACGGTAAGCGTACCGTAAGCGGGCTCAGATATATATATTGATTTAAAGGCTATTTTCTCAGAATCTACTGAACAGATTTACACCAAACCTACAAAAGGCACTTCCTTGACATAGGGACTACCTCTCTGCCAAATTTCTAGTAATTCTGTTCAGCCGTTCGGGCTGTAGCTCTGTCTAAAGGTCCTATGGAAAAATGCATGGGAAAAACGCGTTTTGGGACCCCCCTTTTATCTCAGCCCCCGCTTGACGAATCCCCCCGAGACTTTCAGGGTAGGAGCTGAGCGTAGCGCCCCACCTATTTTGAGAAATTCGCGAGGATTCATCGACCGGCGCCAAAGTTATTCAAAATAGAATGTTGCGGATTTCCTATGGAAAAGGGGTCCTAACTATAACTACCTACTGGCGACCGCCAGTAGGTAATATATATATATATATCAATATAAAAAAGCAGGGGACCTCTGAGCCCAGAAGTCAATTGAAAACGCACTCTCTCGGAATCTGCTGATTTTAGGTTGCATTTATTCCATATTCACAAACAAAACAAAGCTATGCCCAACGCGTTTCGGTTCTCCACTCGAACCTTGACCATGGGTCAGCAAGAGCAATCAGGCAAGCCCACTAGGGCATTATTTTGGGATATTCTGTGTCTAATGAAATAATAATGTATTTATAGGAAATACAGCATACATTGCGTATTTGCGCAACGTAAAGCAATAGTATTAGGTGAATTACATCAATTTTAAAGACTCAAATTCCGCTTTGTCTGCTCTTGCATTAATTTTATGTTTTAAAAGAACTACGAGTCTGTTCTCCATTGCACTAAACTTTGTTGGTGAACAAGCCTGCTGGTTCAGGCGAAACGCGTCCGACATTGCCGAAGATTCAAATCTAATGTGGATTGTCAAGACGTGGCGTCGTCATTCCTTTTCTGAGTGAGGAGTGTGTTTACATATTTACGGACCCAGCTTGCGAGGTCTGCCTGATGACGCACCCGCTGATTAGGAGTGCGGCGGCTGTTTGCAAGCTTTGTGGCAGTATTGGTTTGCCGCCGCCCCCCCTTCATGTGAACAACTCTTTCTACGACCGAACGAGGCAATTAACCTGTGTGGGACAGTCCGGACGAGTCGGAGGACCCGCGGAAGCACCGTAACCCCAGGTGAGCGGTCCTAAAGATACTTGAAGGGAAGCGGGAAAGCTAGCGTATATAAATTGTATCCGCGTTTACAAAGATAAGCAGACGCTGGCGGTTCTTGACGGAAGTCAGATTTCAGATTTTATCATGTCGGCTGCAGAGATGAAAGAAAGAGAGGAAGCAGCCTTAACAATTTTTGATGATACCAAACAAGTCATGAAAAAAGGCACAAAGAATAAGGGTGGCTTGGTGGATAATGACAAAGTATCTGACGTGATGGCAAGACTCAAACGCTTAGAAAAGCTTAAACGTGGAGAATTATCAAAATGGTGGGAAGCAAAGTCCCTGCAAAGATATCTGGAAGTCAAAAGAATTCCAAGAGGGTTAAGAATCTTGGTGGCCCCAACTTACGAAGATCCAAACCCCAACATGCTAGCCGAGTGAGCAGAAAATAATCAAGAATCTTCACGCAGAATGCTTGCGATATTAATAAAATACGCAGATATAGACCGCATTAAAATAATGGAAGAAATTGGACAAATAATGGCAATGTTAGATAAAGAATTAGATCAAGAGTTAATAACGAAATATAAGAAAGACATGATGGAGCAGTTGCGTAAACTAGAGATAACGATTAAGGAACGGAAAGCTGAAAAATGTATGCGAGATAAAGGCGATTATGAAAAGGGACAAATTTACACGTTCGCCGAGAAATTCGAGAATGTCCGCAGGCAAAAATTTAATCCTGAATTTGGAATGACAGGTGATGTGCAATCGGGCCTTAGCAGTCTTCTAAGCTCAGAGGTGGAAACATCGGCAGATGAAGGGGCAAGCAGAAGTATGGGCAAAATTCCTTCCGTTATAGAGGAGTTTGGTTTTTTACAAGACGAACGGAGATTCAACCTCCGACCAAGAACCATGACAAACTACGGAGGATCAAGAAGGGGAAGAGGCAGAGGAAACAAAGACGGAAAGGGGCCAAACAACGCCAATGCAGATGGGAAGAGCAAGAAAAAGTAAATGAGGAAACACAAAGTGTGAATCAATCAGCAGTGATTAACTTAACGTCTATCCCCTTATCTGAAAAAGAACAAAAGATTTTACAATTGGGACTGTCTTTTTGCCCACCACAAGAATTCAATTATGTGTCAACGAGAATTGACACATTTAAATATACACGAATGTTAAAGTTAAAAAAACACTTTGCGTCAAACCCTGGGAGATACAAAGCAACAGGAGTGCATAACAATGTGGTTTTGCAAGAAGAACTAAGCAATTTACAGGTGCATGATATGGATTTGATGGTTGATTTGGAACAAATGGGATCGAGTAGCACCAACGATGAGAACACGACATCAGATGATGGACATATAACCCCAGAAGAGATTGCAATGGAACAAGGGATCAATATTGGTGAAAGTGAGACCACGAACTTTCGGCCACGCTCAAAGTTTATTCCCATGTCTGCAAGAGACTCAATAGATGTCTTCAATGAATTGGTAGTGAATGACTTAAAAAATTTGGAGAAATGTACTGGCACAAGATATAAAAAATGGTCACAACAGCAGAAAGAGTGTATGGATCTTATTAAAAACTGTTCACAAATGATGATTGTATTGTTCAAAATGCTGACAAAGGTGGCAATATAGTTCTGTGGGGTAGACAGAAATACCTGGATGAAGCATATAAACAACTGAATAATAGTGTAGTGAAGATCGTTATCTACATATGTACAATGCTAAGTTAGCACAACCGCGTTAGATGTTAGAAAGCCATCTTGCCGCTTTTGCTGCTTTTGCACACGACACTGTAGTCACATGTTATTAAATTGAGAAATGCTTACTCGACTTTGCTTCACATGAGTACTGTCTGTTGTTAACATCCCAAAGAGTGAGCAGCGACCTTGGTCTGTACACAGTGTAAAAGAAACAGTCTGGGTCGCTAGACGGTGCATATTGTTGAGTTCAGGTTGATCGGCCCACTAGTTTAGCCATAACACGCACGCAGCTGCAAATACCTGAAAGTCGAGTGCTTTTAATATTGCAGTGTTACATGTTTTCATTACATTGGGAAGAAGAGCGTTCCTAGGAGCAGAGCATAGCTGATCCTGTGATGTGAACTCTCTGAGCTGATCTTTACGGTATGGGGTTCCCCATTCAAGCCTAGAGACCTTTTATTAGTCTAATAATACTATTAGTGTGTTAGAGAATGGAAGGTGGCTTAGATCCACTGTCATTTTAGTATGATTGCTCCTTTCATTTTCTATGGTATTGTAACTATGCTGATGGTTTTGATTTTAATCGTTTGTCTGCTAATGTTAGCCAAACTGCTGCATCTTAGGACACAAGGTTTATAAAACAAACTCTTTGAACTTTTACCGTGTCTCTGTTTATTCTGTTGTGGACTGGTACGAGAATAATTACGAAAAGGTATTTCTGATTCCCACCATTCCTGAGAAATATACTAAGTCGCTTGTTCTGGGTTGTCTATACATTGGGACCTCCGAGCTAAACCTCGGATAACGAATGGGACACTGATGCTGGCCGGATAAGGGGTTCTGGGTTCTGAGGTGAGTTTTTGGTACACCGCAATTCACTGAGGGCCTGGGTTCCTGCGCATAGTTCTGCGCATAAGCAGAATCCCTGCAACAATAGAGTGAATTATGTCAGAGTTCCCTCCAATACCATGATAGCGAGGCATCAGCTTTACAATACACAATTACAACAATGGTATGAACAGAGTTTGTTAACGCGTGAGGAGTTTTTATATTTAAAGATCAACAACCCAATAGTACCAGTTTTTTACCTAATACCCAAGGTGCATAAGGATTTAAACAATCCGCCAGGTAGGCCAATTATTTCGGCAATCGGTAGTGCCTTGGAGAATACCTCCAAATTCATTGACTCCTTTCTATGCCGGATGGTAAAACTTTTACCCTCCTTTATACAAGATACGGGTGACTTTTTGAAAAACATTTATGACTTACCGTGGGAAAAAGATATGTTTCTAATGACTATTGATGTCACAACACTCTACACGAGCATTAGGCATGAAGATGGTCTGAATGCCATCAAAAATTTTTAGGCACACGTCCAATAACTTTATGGTCACATACACAAATGTTGATCACAATGATAGGTACCTGTTTAAAGAATAATTTTTTTCTTTTTAATGGGGAACTGTTTCATCAGCTGTGTGGTACTGCAATGGGCACCTGCTTCACCCCCAGCTATGTGAATTTGCATATGGGCTGGTGGGAGGAGCAGGTGATCCGGAATGAGTACCAGGAGGAATGGCATAATAACATCCCCCATTGGAGTCGGTATATAGACGACTTATTTGTTGTCTGGAAAGGTTCTGAATCAGCAGCCAGGCATTTTGTAAAACAATTGCAATCAAATAATCTGAATCTGAAGTTCACAAATACCATCAGTGATAAAGAAGTACATTTTCTTGACCTTACAGTGTATGTAAAAAATGCTAAGTTGCATACCAAAATCTATCGTAAACCGACGGCAGGAAACACGTTGCTTCACGCAACTAGTTTTCACCCTCACAATTTGATCAGAAGCATCCCCTATGGGGAATATTTGAGAACTGTGCGTTACTGCAGTGAGCCTGAAGTAAGGGAGACTGAATTGGTAAATCTACACTCCCGCTTCAAATCCCGAGGTTACAGGGAAGAATGTATTCAAACAGCTGTTCATAAGGTCAAGGACAAAACAAGGGAAGATATTTTATTCAAACAAGTTGGGTCCAGCAAGAAAGCCAAGAACAGGGAAGTGGGATCAAATGAGTGTAGAATGATAACAACTTACAATAAACAACATGGTCAAGTAAGAAATATTTTGGCGAGACACTGGCATTTGATCCGGAATGACCCTGTGTTAAGCAAGATAGTATCGGCTAGACCTTTAATAACCTTCCGAAGAGCAAGATCCTTCAAACAAATGCTTGTGAGCAATATGGCACCCAAACCCATAGCTGCACGTCCTAAATTGTCTTGGTTGCAATGAAAGAGTGGTTTTATCAAGTGTACTAAGTGCAAAGGGTGTCATCATGGCAAAAATACAACCAAGTATGTAACAGGTTGTTCTCAAATTGAAAAAAACATCAAAGGGCAATTTGATTGCAAAACGGATTTTGCTGTATATGTACTGAGCTGTCCGTGTAATTCATTATACGTGGGCAGCACAATTCTCCCAGTCCATAAAAGAATTTTGCGGCATCTTCGAGCCATTAAAAACGGGGACAAAGCATACCCTGTGGCTCGGCATTTTGCAAAATACCATGACAACACGGCATTAGGCTTCACATACTTTGTCATTGATGCGATTGCTCCAAATATCAGAGGGGGTGATAAGGAAAAAAACCTAAGAAAACTAGAGTCCCGCTATATTTTGGAACTTAACAGCAGAGCCCCGTCAGGCCTTAACATGGAAGAGGACCTGTTTACACATCTGTAAGCGACTAAGATAAGGTATCAATATAAACTAGTTGATTGTGAATAACTATTGATATGATTGCTGCTATTTCTTTATAATCTCTTTTTAATATATGATTGTTTAATTTAATTGTTTTTTTAGTTTTACACGGGTGTCACTCTTTTTATATTGAACGAGACAAGTTCATATTTGTTATAAGAGGTTGAAAAAATATTTGTAATGCATGCCCACTAGGGCTTAACGAGGTAAACGTCAGCAAGAGCAATCAGGCAAGCCCACTAGGGCATTATTTTGGGATATTCTGTGTCTAATGAAATAATAATGTATTTATAGGAAATACAGCATACATTGCGTATTTGCGCAACGTAAAGCAATAGTATTAGGTGAATTACATCAATTTTACTGACTCAAATTCCGCTTTGTCTGCTCTTGCATTAATTTTAAGTTTTAAAAGAACTACGAGTCTGTTCTCCATTGCACTAAATTTGTAGTTTATCATGTGACTTGTCATTTGCACAGCTTTAAAATTGTGTTTTTTTGACAAAACTTTGTTGGTGAACAAGCCTGCTGGTTCAGGCGAAACGCGTCCGACATTGCCGAGGATTAAAATCTAATGTGGATTGTCAAGACGTGGCGTCGTCATTCCTTTTCTGAGTGAGGAGTGTGTTTATATATATATATATTCACTGAAAAAACCATAGGTTTCACACAAGTTATAGTTAGCTGTACATTTCACTCGTAAAAAACCAATGAAATTCCCCCGTTATAGTTAGTGCAGGCAACTATAACTCACGC
The DNA here is from genome assembly GCF_964204655.1 of Triturus cristatus. Classification (NCBI taxonomy): domain Eukaryota; kingdom Metazoa; phylum Chordata; class Amphibia; order Caudata; family Salamandridae; genus Triturus; species Triturus cristatus. The sequence goes on from NC_140581.1 coordinate 862,610,508, forward strand.
GACCGCAATCCTTTGCTGATGCTAATACTGTATTTAGACACTTATTTGCCCATGTCTTCTTCCATTAAATTTTAGCTATACATATATTACAAATATTTTTTTTTCATAAAGACACATATGTCATCAGCAGAGGATTTTTTTCAGTATATATACTGAAAAAAAGAAAGGTTACAGGGACGTTATAGTTAGGTTCAGATTTTACCCACACAAAACAATAGAATTTCAGCAGTTATAGTTACCTGAGCTGTCTATAACGTAACCCCCCCCCCCCCACGATGCAGTGCTTATGACCTTACAAATTCACTCACTCATGAAATGGTCAGTGATGTTACAGATGAAATCTCAAATAACATCACTAATGACATCATTTAGTTAGTGTGAGTGTTTCGCAAAAGCTTTTGACACTGAAAGAGGTATACTGAGCTACTGTATAATTTAAATTACTATTCTTTCTGCACTACTAATGAGTGTTAGTATTTCTAACATATATCATCTGAACTATAATCCTGTTTTAAAAGCGAGAGTAAAACATGCGAGTAAACTAGCCTTTACACTGACACATGTCACCTGCTCACCTGCTGATGTATGTGTATGGTTGTGCTTTGTGACAGTCTAAGCTGTTCATTAAGACTTTGCTCCATATTGATGGCCGAGTATAGTTGTGTTTTACGACATACTGACCACTTTGCTTAGACCTCTCTCCTTTGTGATGAATGAGTGTAATAGTAGTTTTCAAAAAATGCATCTGTTCACTAAGGCCTCTCTCTAGGGTGATGGCTCAGTGTGGTAATGGTTTGCAACAGACTGACCTCTCTTCTGACACCCTTCTCTAGGATGAAGAATAATTTCACTATTGGTTTGTGACACAGTGGCCTATCTGCTAGGACCGATCTACTGGGTGCGTTTTGTAGTGGTTTGTGTAAAACTGACGTCTGCACTGAAACCTCTTTAAAGGTTGACAAATGGTGTTGGTCTGGTTTGCTGTAGACTAGCCTGTATGATTAGATGTCTTACTTTGGTCATTAATGTTTAGAGTAGTGGTTTAGAAGAGACATAGCTATCTGCTGAGAACTATCTCCTGGGTAATAAGTGAGTATAATATTTAATAGGGTTACAGTGACCTCTTTGCTGTACGTCACTCACCTGTCTCCTTTTCTTATTGAAATGTTTTAAAAACATTTTATGAAGTACATTAAAGTTTACTTTGCTAGATGATGTCATCAGTAAAGTCATTTGAGATGTAATGAGTGATGTCACTGACCATGTCATGAGTGATGTAATAGGTGAGGTCATAAGTAAGGGATTGCGGGGGTCGTAAGTTATACTTAGTTCAGGGAACTATAACTACTGAATTTCTATGTTTTTGTGTATAAAATCTGAACCTAACTATAATGTCCCTGTAACCTTTGTGTTTTTTCAGTGAAGTTCTAAGTTTTTTTTAATTCTATTAAATTTTGGGGGGGGCGTTTAACTGTTTTTTTAAATATAAATTGTATTCCAATATGACCCATAAGTTCAATTTACTAATATACATATTTTACACGTTTATTAATACATTTTACTCACACATTCATTCTTATTATATATTTTAAAACAAAAAATCAAAAATTAAGGTAAGCTAATGTAAGTAGTCATTCTATAAATGCAAAGTGCCAAGTCTTTCTTTTATGAACATTAATTTTATGGATCTGCAGATCCGTCATGAATCGTCAGACAAAGAAGGGGTCTGCTGGTTATATTGCACACATTGAATAGTAAAACAATAACACATTTCATACAAACATATGCTATTGCATTTTCTATAAGTATATCAGTGCCTGTGAGTGGGTGTGTGAGTGGCTGTGTGAGTGATTGTATTGGTGTGTTAGTGGCTATATGGATGTGTGAGTGACGGTGTGGGTGTGTAAGTGGGTGTGGGAGTGGCTGTGTGGTTGTGTTATTGGCTGTGTGGGTTGTGAGTGGTTTTGTGGGTATGTGAGAGGGTTTTTGAGTGTGTGTGTCTGAGTGTCTGTGTGGGTCTATGAGTGGATCTCCTAGTAGTTTTGTAGGTCTGTGAGAGGGTGTGTAAGTGTTTGTATGGTGTGTGAGTGGGTGTGTGGGTGGTTGTGTGGGTGTGTAAGTGGGTGTGTGAGAGGGTGAGTAGGTGTGTGGATCTGGGAGTGAGTTTGGGTATTTTTTTAGTTGAGGAGCACACAGAGGATCACGCTGAGCACTGCAGTGAATACGTAGATCCTCGTGCACCAAAAGAAACAATTTTTGGATGATTTCTTGCCCATGAGGGGTCCTCACATACCCTTCCTTCAGTTCCATGGGATCAGGGTACCTCTACCCCTACTCCTTCTATCACTTTTAAATGTAATTTTTCCCTCTGGGAACTGAGTCTCGATGCACAAAATAGTGGCCACAAAATTCCTCTCAGGTTGCGGCCGGCCAATTACAGCATTGCTGGTGCATGTGGATCCACGGGTCCCCCCCATGTCCGGTGAGGGGGATCTGCATCTCTAGATATACATAAATCTTTTTACTCCAAAACTACTGAACAGATTTACACCAAATTACAAAAAGCACTCTTACCTGACCAAGATCTAGCTTTCTGACAAATTTGGTGTAATTACTTTTAGTGGTTCGGGCTGTAGTTGTCTAAAATCCCTAGGGGAAAATGCATTGGGAAAATGCATTTTGGGACGCCCCTTTATCTTAACCCCTGCTTGACAGATCACCCTGAAACTTTCCAGACAGCAGCTGAAGAGACTGGCAAACTATTTGTGAACATTTCGTAATGATTAGTCAAACAGCGCATAAGTTATTAAGAAGACAAAAACCGCTCTTCCTATGGAAACTATGTCATAACTATAACAATCTGCTGGCTACCGCCACTAGGTGATATATGCAGATATATATAGATTATACAACACTGAATAATCCACATCAGACAGAGTACAAATTCAAATAGAAGGTGGGCAAACATCATAGGGGACCAGATGTCAAGTAGCGCAACTCAGCAAGACAACTTGCTGTGCAGCGCTGCATTACGGAGAGAGCAGGAATGTACCATATCTACCGTGATGTGGTGCATTCCTGCTCTCTCCCTGTGCTGGCGCACTTAGTGCCGCCTAGCACCAATGCAGGCAACACTTACGCCATCGTGCAAGGAGGCATGCGTTATACATTTGATTGTTTTTGGGCAGGAAATGAAATCTTCCTGCACAAAAACCATCCTTAGAGGCAGTTTCCTCTTTCTACGTGTGCTGCAGAATGCAGCACACGTAGAAAGAGGAAATAACGAGGAGAAATGATCCTCTGCTGGGATGGCTTACAATTTTGACACAATCCCAGTTTAATTGCTCTTAGTAAGATTGCGTCACAAACCATGGGCGGATTCATGGGTACGCACATGCTGCACCGATGGAACGTCTTTCCGATGCAGAATAACGCAAGGCAGTGATTTGCGCAAACTTGCATTACTCTGGATTTACTAAGCCACATAGAGCCACGCAAGGTGGTTTTGAGTGGCTCAGTAAATCTAACTTAAGGGCTTGTGTTGCCTTGCGCCACTTTGAATTGATAGACACATCTCAAGTTGCATGGTGTCAAAGAGTTATTTTTTTCAGAGGTAAAGTAGTGGTTTTATCACTCTGTAAGAGTCCTTTTAAAGGCGGCTGAGACGAAGCTCGGGCCACGAGTGTTTTGCGAATGCCCAAAGTACAAGAGGGCTTGTGAAATACAGGATCACTGCAAAATTCACAGTGCCTGTTTGACACGCTGTCGAGCTGGTATGAAAAACCTTGGCTGACAACGGTCACAAATAGTTCATTGCAAGTGTGCTGATAAGGTGAATGGAGTCCTGTTGCCCTGAAGAAATTGCCGTAAGAATAAGGCAATGAAACATGTCGGCTTACTGGCTTTCTGTCTGTTAAAATACAGCACTTTTTATCTTTGAATTGACCCATGAGCTAAGAATAAAATGATGGTGGCCATGGCTCTCTATCAATTTTAATTCGGGACTATGGTGTGTGATGTTCACATATTTTCAACTTTTTGATTTTTTTCTGGTTGATTTACCCAGTTTTTCTTTTAGCAAGGTAGCAACCTATGATGAGAAACGTGGCAGTACTGGTGATGATCTAACCAGTGTCAGCCCGCTGTGGTGTTGCGCACGTGAGGTGCTATGCACATATTTTCTTACTGATATTCACGGTGTGGGTTGTACATCCCTGTGATTAAACTGCTTTTTTCACATATTGATTTTTTTTAACAGAGTGACTGCTACATTGGTTCAGGGTTCTTGCAATTCTTTTAAATCAGTACAGACTCTGGTAAATTGGGAATCCACCTCACAAGTCTAGATGGTGGGGGGTGGTTTTGAAGAAGTTAATTTGATACTTCTCAATTCCTTCTTTACACAGTGCATAAAGTAGTTCTGTACTAAATAGATTGGGTCTTTTTTGTTGGAAAACTGATTTGAGTGGGGGATGACCCAGTCTTGTACTTTTCCCCTTCAGCTCCTTTTTGTTATGTCCTTTTAATGGAAACCTGTTAAAAGGCGGTCTTTACTAGATACATTCTGATTGCGTAATACTAAAAATCTACTTTTTTAACGCGCTATAAACACATAAACTTTGAATCTGTTTAGACATTTAGCAGCAGCCTGTCAACTACTGTGTGTTTATCTTATAATGTACGTAATACATTTTTTTAAACTGTGGCTGCCAATCTTATACTGTGTGTAATATATTTTTAAATCTATTGTTTAGCTCATTCGCAGTGCTTTCTGTTAAAGGCTGATAGCATTGCACATATACTTGCAACTAGTGTTAGGATGTGCACTAACCAGTGAATGCCCTGGTAACACACAAAAACCTCTTAAGTTATCACATTACTCAACTGAGCTTTACTACCAGAACAATGCTTTTCTCTCAGATTAATTTAATTGGCATTTATTTTAAAACTAAGATGCGTACCATATATTTTATATGCAGTTTAGTGTTCCTTGCCAGATGCCACAAATATAATTTCCGAGGGGTGACCGAGGGCGGAGCCTCAGCCGGCAACTTGCAACCAGCTCTTTAAGGCTGTCTCTGGCAGGTTCAGATTGGCTCCGTGCTGCAGTGTCGTAGCACCTCCGTGTGGATCAGAGTGCACCGGGCAGGGAACCAACATCATACTGACTAGCTCCTGTGCAATTAGACTCTACTGCATAGGTGCAAACCAGTCCCATTGTGGCCAAAGTGACATCACCTGCACTGCACAATGAACTGAGAAGGGCGGCATATGCTGCTGGTGCATAGCGTACAGAAGACACAGCAACAGACTTATATTGAGGCCTGGCTGCTCTTCATTTCATAGAACCGGGGCATGCTGCATGTACATTGTGGGCTTCTGCCCACCCATAAGCTTGCCATTGGCTGATACCATTGTCGCTCCATTTACGTGCTCCCCATTTGTCAAGGGTATGCAAACATCATGTCTCTTTCATTGTTTAGCCCTCCTCGAGAACACAGGCCAACCACCACTAAACATAGGCAGCAGACATTACCCTGCTTGGACTACTTTTTCCTCCTCTCCCGAAACCGCCATTAACATTAGGTCGATACTGCTAGCTGGCAGCACAGTCTGCCCTACCCCTCGGCTAAGCAGTATCATAATCTGATTGACTGCTTGTCTCACACCGGCATCCAACACTCCCTCATCGACGGCAACCTAAACATTGTTTCCTTTTACATTAGGTTCTGTGAACATACATCGGTGCATGAAGTTACATTTAAACCTATGTTGACATGCACCATATTTTTCCTTCTGCCAACCAAAGAGCCCCGAGCCCCAGCCTCTTCCCAAAACCATGGCTAGAAAACATTATTTTATCTGCAGAACATAAACAGAAGATGCAATAGCAGAGAGTCAGGGGTGCCAGGTTACTCTGCCCCAGCGCCCTCTGAGCAGCGACGCCAGAAGACGTGCCATCTCAGGCTGCTGGGTCTATGCCACAACTGAGAACTTTGCACATGAACTTGCAGAGAACGCAGCACATGTTTCATCTTCTCTTCTGTGGCAGTCTACACAGACCACGAACGCAACCTGGGATTCATCCTGGACTCCTCCCTCTCCATGACCAGGCAAGTCAACAACGTCTCCTCGGCGTGCTTCAACATCCTACGCATGCTACGGAAGATCTTCTGGTGGATCCCCACCGAGACCAGGAGGACCGTCACCCAGGCCCTCGTCACTAGCCGACTGGACTACGGCAACGCCCTCTACGCCGGTACCACCGCCAAGCTCCAGAAGAGACTCCAGCGGATCCAGAACGCCTCGGCCAGACTCATCCTCGACATCCCACGAACCAGCCCCATCTCCGGACATCTGAGAGACCTACACTGGCTCCCCGTCAACAAAAGAATCACCTTCCGCCTCCTCACCCACGCACACAAAGCCCTACACGACCAAGGCCCGAGCTACCTCAACAACCGAATCAACTTCTACGCTCCCAAACGCCACCTCCGATCAGCCAACCACGCCCTCGCCGCCGTCCCCCGCATCCGAAGAGCGACTACAGGAGGAAGGTCCTTCTCCTACCTGGCCGCCAAGACCTGGAACTCCCTCCCGACCGACCTGCGCCTGACCCAAGACCACCTCTCCTTCAGGAAGAAGCTGAAGACCTGGCTGTTCGAGCAGTAGCGGCACCCCCCTCCCCCCAGCGCCTTGAGACCCTACGGGTGAGTAGTGCGCTCTATAAATGTCTTTGATTGATTGATTGATATGGTTGTAATAAAGGGTTAGGTGGCATTCTGAAAGCCCGGCAACGCACCAGTATCGGTAAGGTGGTATTCTGGCAGCCTGGCAAAGTACTGCATGTAACTACTCATAAGCAGCTGCATACTTTTGTACAAAGCGTCTATTTCATTCAATCACCTTGTGTAGCCTTGCACAGCTGGAAGAACAGGGAGGCATACAAATAGTGTGCAGTGTGGAGCAAGGTTGAGTTATGCCAATAAAGCCACAGTTAGTAACGCAAAAGCTGCTTTTTTCTGAGAAAATGTTGACATCCTCAAACTAGACTAAAGCCATCTTCTTTTCAGTCAAAGATAAACCCAGAACTGTAACTCTGCTCAGAATCTCAAGATTTCTAAGGAGAAGTGCAATGCCTTTGCAGATATTTTAATTGCGTACATTTCTGCCCTTTCATTGGCTGTCAAACATTGTTTGAGGCTGCCTTCCATAGCGCTTTTATTATAGTGCATAACTTTCCGAAGTGAAAGGCTAGGTCAATTGTGTCATTCCAGTTGGGCAACGGGGTTTCCAATGGAATGCCCCATGTTTCACCCTTCTTTCGTGGACCGGCATTGCCATGCCCCAGCCCGGCAGACTGGCACAAGATCACAAGAGCGCGCCCTGAACACGTTCAAGGGAGAGTAGCAGATGGTATCTGCCTAAACTTCAGTTCTGCCCATGTGAATTAGCAGCATCGTGCTTAAGTCCAGCACCAGGGAGACAAGCACTAGCCACGGCAAAGTGAAAGTGAGCACATAAGAACAACAGCGGCTGTGGTCAGGATGGGCACAATCATTGCTAGAAGGTGTCCTGGGCAAAAGAAGACTTTGTCCCCATGGTAGGGGGTGAAAACTACCAGCTCCAACTCTTTGCTAGTGTAATGTGCTCAAGTGAAACATGGCCAATCTTGTGCACCCCCCATCTCCACACTGCATTAATAATTTGCACGTCCTTTTCTTTGGAATAAACAGTGGGCTGTGACAAAGCTGCTGATTACTGCTGAAGCCCCCTCTGAGACTGATCAATTGCTGTATTTCACTCTCTGCCTTTCAGTCTTTTGCACTTTCATTGTCTCGTTCTTTTTTTTTTTTTTTTTTGAAACCGTTTATTGCAATCTCAAATATATACAGGTATGGGCCTACAACCTTCCGGCCGGCCGCTAAAGTGACGATAACAAATGACATACATACAATGAGGTACTTAGCTTTACATAGACACTAAGGCAGGAGGTATCCACAACGCGGGCCATATGGCTCTGAGCCCACAATACGGTTTCATTTTATACAACACAACAACATAAATAAACACACACCCGCAAGGCAACCCACGATCGAAAGTGGCAGCACGTGCTCCTCAAATGGGGGACCCCAAACCATCCACTGAAAACACCCGAGAGGGGAAGGGAAACAGGTCCGGGACTGGGAGAATACTGTGCTCGGAACTGAGGGAGGGAGTAAACTAGGGGGATGGAGCTGGTGAAGCGGGAGGCAACAACGGCGGCTCGCAGATATCCCCGCGGTAGGCGTTCCAGGGGCCCCATATCTTCACCCATGCCCCAGGCTTACCCCGCGCCACATACACCACCTTTTCTCGGAACATGCACCAATCCATGTGTTCTTTCCAGGCCGACACCGCCGGGGACCTCTGGGATCCCCACAGCTGTGCAACGTCTCGTTTAGCCACCATATAGCCCAGAGTCACCCATCGCGTCTGCGGAACCGAGTAATCGGTCGGTTCCCACACATTCAGCAAACATCTCCTCGCTTCAGGCAACAGCGCGACATGCGTAACCGCTCGCAGGACCTCATGCACACCACGCCAGAATCGCTCCACCCTCGGGCATTCCCACAAAATGTGCAAAAAAGTCGCTGACGCACCACACCCACGCTTACACAATCCGTCCTCGGCATAGCCCATACGCAGAAGCCTTGGCCCCGTCATGTACACCCGGTGGAGTATCTTAAGCTGGACGAAACGAAGGCGAGCCGGGATGGCCACCTCCTTCGGAGAGGCCACCGCGGAAATCCAGTCCTCGTCGTCCAACTCCAGCCCATCGGCAACCCAGGCCTCGCGGAGGCCAGTCAGTAAGCCCGAGCGATCATTTATCAGTTTCTTGTAAATGAGGGAGATCGTGCTGTCCGGAACATGGCCATCTAGCACTCGATCCTCCAGGGGGGAGGACTCCGGGATGGAGGCCACGTCTGGGAAGACGGAGCCCAGCGCGTGACGGACCTGCAGGTACCGAAAGTATTCACTGCCCCGCAGCTGAAACTCCGCCTGCAACGTCTCGAATGTTTTAAATCCTCCCCTCGTCCAGAGATCCCCCACTGTACTGATGCCTATAGTGTCCCACTGCTCAAAGCCCTTCGAGGTCCACAGAGAGCCCAACCTCTCAGACGCATACAGCGGTGACGCCCGGGTCAAACGGTCCTTCCAGCCCATAGCTGCATTAGCCGCGTGCCAAACTCGCACCATGACACGCGTGGGTCCCGTCAAGCGGGAATCGGGCACACTAGCGTAGAGCGCTCGGTTGTAGTCGCCACCGGGCAGGAGCATCTTGTCCATTTCAAATGCCGGGTTTAGGGCGGGCCCATAGAGGCCCTGATTAATTGCAGCTAACTGGGAGGCCCAGTAATACCGTTTAATATCCGGGAGGGCAATCCCTCCGTCGTACCACGGGAGCGTCAACTTTGCCAAGGCTATACGCGGCCTCCCATCCCAGAACAGGCGGCGCTGTAAACCTTCCACTTCACGGAAGTAGCGCGCTGCGACCAAGTCCATAGTGTTCTGGAGAGCGTACAGGAAGCGCGGCAGTGACATCATCTTGAACAACGCCGCCCGGCCGAGCGGCGAAAGTGGCAAGCGCCTCCAGCGCGCAACATCCTCTTTCAAGCGCTGGAGGGGGGGAAGCAAATTTCGCTCGTAGCGGGCCACCGGGTCCAGCGTAATGTAGACACCCAAGTATCGAAATCCCTCCGAGGCAATCTGGATCGGACAGCCCCGCGGGAGGAGAGGAGCCTCCCCGGAAAGCACATAGACACAGGATTTGGCCCAGTTGATGACAAGGCCTGAATTGCGGCCAAAAGCGTGCAGAACATCGACCAGGACAATCAGTGATTTGCGCGGGGAGGCTAAGTACAAAAGGATGTCGTCTGCATAGAGAGACACGCGGTCCTCATACTCAGGGGTCCAACGGAGACCTCGGATAGAAGGGTGCCACCGCAGCCACTCCGCCAGGGGTTCCAAGGCCAGTGCGAACAGGAGCGGCGACAGGGGGCAACCCTGTCGCGTGCCCCGTCCCAGCACGAATGGGGCCGAGACTCGACCATTCACCACCACCTGCGCAAGCGGGTCCGAGTACAACAATTTGACCCAGCTGATGAAACCCGGCCCAAAGCCAAATTTCGCCAGCATCGCCCAGATGTACGGCTACTCGAGTGTGTCGAACGCCATAGTGGCGTCCAAAGACGCCAAGATGGCCGGCTCCCGCACGAACGGAACACGCGCTAGCATGCCGTGCAGGCGTCGCAGATTAAGAGCCGTATTGCGATGGGGGATAAAGCCGGACTGGTCTTGGTGGACCAGGTCGCCCACCACGCCGACCAGCCGGTTGGCGAGCACCTTGGCGAGGATTTTAGGTTCCGCATTCAAAAGCGAGATAGGCCGATAGGATGTGACTCGATCTCGAGGTCTCCCCTCCTTGTGGATGACCACGATGGTAGCCAGACGCTGGTCCGGCAGGAGGGAGCCCCGCGAGTGGGCCGCAAGGAACATTGCGCGGAGGTGGGGTGCCAGTACATCCGGTCGCAACTTGTATAACTCGATAGGAATGCCGTTTGGGCCCATGGCCTTGCCAGAAGCGACCGAGCGGATGGCGAGGGCGATTTCGTCCGAGGTGGGGGCGGCATCCAGCAACTCCCTGTCCTCCACAGAAAGGGAGGGGAGCGCGATGTCACGCAGCAGGGCATGGGAATCCTCCTCCGAGCAGGGAGAAACCGGGGAATATACCTCGCGGAAATAATCCGCGAAGCAAGAAACAATGCCTTCCGGCTCAATGACACGCACGCCATCCGTCCTCTCAATCAGCGGGACCACACGACTCGCTCTCTCCTTCTTATCCAACCACGCAATCAACTTGCCCGCCTTATCACCCACATCATACAATCGCCCCTGTTGCTCTCTGCTGAGGCCCCTGGCCGCCTCCGTGACGAGGGCCCTATAGGCCGCCTGCTTAAGGTGCAGAACGTGGAGCGAAGCGTCAGTCACCCCACTCCCCAAATCACCCTCCAATTCAGTAATTTCGGCCTCCACCCGGGTCACCTCCTCCTGTGCGCGCCTCCGGGCATGGGAAATAAAGGAGAGGGCCTCCCCTCTCAGCACTGTCTTGAAAGCCTCCCACAGGGAGATAGCCGACAGGACTGACCCCACATTCTCCTCGAAATACCGTTGCAAGGATTTAATCAAGTCAGCGCGAATAGTGGGGTCGCACAGGTACCAAGCGTTGATTGGAGCTACCCTGCCCTCCCCCCTCGGGAAGACACCAAAGTGCAACAGGAGCGGGGAGTGATCTGAAATGCCCCTCGCCAAATGGCGCACCTCCCCCACCCTCCCGGCCTAGGCCGCAGGGACAAGGATATGATCAAGCCGCGAAAGGCTACCATGGGCACCCGAATGGAAGGTGTACTGCAGCTGAGTGGGATGCTTTAAACGCCAGCAGTCCACCAATCCCAGTGTGTCCAAAAGGCCCGACAGCCACGCCTGTGCCCGGGGGAGGTCCCTAGGGGGATAACGATCCATAGTCCCAGAAACCACCGCGTTGAAGTCCCCCCCAACCACCAGAAGCCCCCCCGGAAGGTCAAGAAGGAGGCGTCCCAGGTCAGCAAAGGTGGTGGACTGTAACCCCGGTGGGACGTACACTGAGACAAAGACGACTACTTTGCCCTCCATTCTCCCCACCAAAACAGTGTAGCGTCCCCTCTCATCATGGCGCACCTCGTCTATTTCTAGCGGGAGCGAGGTCTTGACCATAATGCCCACCCCTCGTGAGCCTGACGTAAAGCCCGAGTGGGCCACCAAACGATAACCACGTCGATTCATGGCACAAAAGGAGTTACCAATAAGGTGTGTCTCCTGCAGAAAGACCACATCAGGCGAAATCCGTTTCAGATACTGCAGGACCACACCCCGCTTAATCCTATCCCCCAGCCCGTTAACGTTCCAGGACAACAAAGTCAGGTCCCTACCCCCCATCACATACAGAAGCCATCATTTGTCCCCCCGAGAGCAACTCAAAAACACCAGTACAATAAAGGGTTTGCCTTGCGGTAGAAACGAACCACACCCCACCCCAACCCACCCATCCCAACAGAACTCCCCCCACCCTGCACCCCTGCATGAGCCCAAACAGCCCCCCCAAAGTGCAGTGTGCCTGTCGCCCCATAGAAAGAAAACTAACTAGTCCCCCAGAGGAGGAGGGAGATCCCCCAAGAGACCCCGCACGACCTCCACAGGAGGGGAACTTACCCTAACAGTCAATGGTGACAATAACACAGCCCGGAGCAAGGCCTACCATTAGTCCCTTAGTCCTGATCCGGCGGGCCCTCCCCACCAACCGCTCCCCCCCCCGCCCCCCCGGCCCCGATCTCCGGGCAAAGTGTCCAGCCAGTCCCCGGCCGCCTCGGGACGATCAAAAAAGTGCGTGCGGCCATCTACCTCCACCCTCAGCTTAGCTGGAAAAAGCATCGGATATTTGAGATTCAGGTCTCGTAGGCGACGTTTGACACCCAGAAAGCTCAGTCTCTGCTTTTGGACCGCCGGGGTAAAGTCAGGATAGAAATTGATATCCATGTTGTCAAGTCTGACTGGCCCTTGGAGCCTAGAAGTCTGCAGGATAGCGTCTCTGTCCCTAAAATTGAAGATCCGGGCGATGAGAGGCCTCGGAGGGGCGCCGATCTTAGGCCTACCCCCGGGGACCCTATGGGCCCGTTCCACTGCAAAGAATTTGCTCAGCCCCCGAGGCTGTAGGTGGGTGAGGACCAGGTCCTCCACGAACAGATCCGCTGCCTCCGCCTCTCGTCCCTCCGGCACCCCGATAATGCGGACGTTGTTTCTCCGGGCCCGACCCTCGGAATCCTCCAGTCGACGATTCATCAGGGCGCTCGCCTGGCCAAGCCTGCGCACCTCCTGTTGGAGGGCCGCCACGTCAGTTGTGAGGCCCGAGGTAGAGTGGGCCAAAGAATCGACCCGGTCATTTGTTTTAGACAGATCGGCTCTCACGAGGCCCACGTCCACGAGGACCGAGTCGATCTTCTGCGCCAGAGTGTCAAAGCGCTGGTCCACCGAGGCCTTCATCTCGGCGATGGCGCCCATGACGTCCCGGAGGGTCAGGTCCGTGGGCGGAACAGGAGCATCAGTCGGGTCCGTGGGGGACCTACGCAGCACCTCTGGAGATCCCTTCTGGAGGGTGTAGCGGTCCATGTTATTGGACTGTTGGGCCGTGCCACGACGGGTCGACTTCACCTTGGCCCGGTCGCCATCTTGTTTTGTGGCCATGGTCGCAATCCCCAAATCGAGCCAATCTCCTCAGAAAGGGGGCAGACAATCCCGTTCAAGGGCTCCGGGGGGGGCGACCTCCGCTCCTCAGGACGGATCGCAGCCGGCGGGCCGGCAGGGCAGCCCAACGAGGCCACAGCACCGCACCCCGCCCCGCAACCCAACCTCGCCTGGCAGCAAGGAGGGCGCAAAAGCGAAAGTGAAAGTGCGGGGCACGCGAGCCACCCAGCCTCGCCCGCCGCTGTTGTTCACTTTGTGTCCGGATCGCCCCACAACTCCAGTACGGGGGGCCGGCGTGGAGAAGGCCGCAAACCTCAATCGATGCTCCCGCCGGTGTCCGAGGTCCGATTTAAAAACGGAAAACGGGCGTCACCTCTGCTCGGGCTCACAAATACAGTCCCCTCATCTGGGACAGGATTCTGTCAGGATTTATGCAGGAGGTCGCGGAGGTCCTCGGGAGCCTCGCACCTACGCGGCCATCTTGGTTGCGCGCTAGGCTCCTCCTCCATTGTCTCGTTCTTACTGTTAGTGAATAGGTATATTCATTTACTCCCTGTCACTCTTTTTTTTTTACTCTCTTGCTCTAGAATTACTGGCCTGACTTTCCAGGCACTGTCTGCTGATTTTACTCGTTGCCTTTCACTTTTCTCTTTCTGTTCATCATCCTTTGCATCTCTGTCACCATCCCTCCGTCCCTGTATCTTTGTCTTTAGATGTTCCTGTCCTCTGCTGCACTATCATATCTTTTTTTTTCTACGAAGTCTGGCACCCTAGCTTCCCCCTGGAACATTTCTCCAAATCCACTCAGCTCAGTTTTTTGCTTGGAAACGCCCTCTTAGTAGCTGTACGCGCTATACAATTCACACACAAACTCATTCATTTATTTATTCATTCATTCATTCGGTTGTGTTCTCTGGGTCAGATCACATGTGTTGACACCATGGGCTCACCTCATTGGAAAGACAATGTTACGTTTTGCTTCTCTTTTCTCTGATCTCTCAGACAATAAAATCGCACATTTGAAAACTCAGGCAAAATAACTCTGAAATTCATCACATTCACTAATATTGAGAAACCACGGCCCAGTCTTATCATCAAAAGCAACTCCTTCGAGCTGGAAAGATGGCTCAGCGAGTTAATGTTCCCTGCAGACAAATGATCTGAGCTGCTGTTCAGGAACCCTCACACCACAAGCTTACTCTTATGAGGTTGGTAAATTGTGGGCAATCAGATTGGGTTAGATTAACACGTCATCTAAAGCGTTTACAAAAGACGCACATGTGGTATGGGGTGCTATGTAAAAATGTTGTTATTCACACATGGAATTCCCCAAAATTCACAAACCATGTGTTCTAACACTACTTCCTCATTCTTAGCTTTCTCAGTGAAAAATAAATATTTCACCTTGTTTTCTGGCCTGGTATACGCTGCGCTTCCTCTCTCTGACCAGGTATGTGGCCTGAGAGCCAGGTTTGGATTGAACACAGGTGGGGGTTGCATCAGGAAGGCTTACAGTTCTGGAATTTAGTGGTCACTAGAAACCGCGAACATCTCACCCATGGACAAGAAATATGTGGCTACCCACGTGTGTAGTTTAGTTCATTTTTCTGTAGGCATATCACCTTTCTCCATTCGGCAGATAGTGAAGACTGCGGAGTAGCCTTGGCAGATATTTTCTTTTCTTTTGGAATTAGCGTCCTGTGGCTTTGATTCAGTTGCACTGGCAAATGTTGGGCGCTAATCCATTTGTTTACTTATAGCTAGGTCAGACTGTCATTATTCCCTCTATGGTGGGATAGACGTGGATCCTTGTACGGTGTCATCTTACACAATAAAGGGCAGTGTCTACGCTGTAACATTTCTTTAAAAGGATCTCTCCTTCATTTACATTTTTAACAAGTAATGGGAAAGCCAATAGGTCTGGGGTTAGCAAACTGGTGCAATGGTTACTTTTTTTTTTATTGCACGCAGATGGCACTAGAATAAAATAGAAAACATACTGCCGCCTAAACGTGGTGCCAATATATTTGCAATAACAATGTTTTGTTTTTAAAAATTAACTAGTCCGATTTTATTTTAACACAACTTTTATTCATGCTTTCCAGTAGCCATGTGTACTTATAACACATATACATAATTTTTATTTTTAATGCACATAACAGGCAAATATGGTGGTTATTGCTGGAAAGAAAAGGTTTTGAATACTGTAATCTGAAGATATAGTTTTAACACATAAGGATAATTAAAATCAGAATAGAAATCACATAAATAAAAAATAGAAAGAAAAATAAAGCATTGGCAAAGTAATGTATTGGACCTCCATCCCCAGTGGTGAAGTGCATTTCTTTTTAGGCATTTGAACACATTGTGACGGGAACTTGGCAGCACTTGGGCATGGATCCTAAGCATGGTACTGCAACTGCAGAAGCAAGCATGGCATTACTCATAAAGCAAGGACAACATGGCTGCTGGAGGAGAGAATGTGACATGGTAAATGCTGAACAATGCTCCATGGGAGTATATCTGCTGCATGAAGAGTGTGTTACCCCATTCAACCTGTAGGAAGGAATGCAGACGCCTAGCCAATGCTGGAAAGAACCTGACAGTATGTTAGCTTCAGAAAAATTGGAGCAGCATGCCTGCTACAGGCAGTCAGAGCCCGGAGACAGTATGCACCAATGCAATGTAATTGTCCCTTTTTCAGGGACAAACACATAATTCCATCTTTTGTACATAATTCCATCTTTTGTAAACACGAATCCTTTACAAATCTGATTTACGGGATTCGTTGTCCCTGTGACCAATTGTACATAGGAAAAACGAGCTAAGAAATCAGAATAAGGGTCTCTCAACACAAATCGCGGATCAACAAAAATGTCCAATCTGCTCCATTGGTAAATCATTGGATAGCCCATAATCATTCAATAAAAGATCTAAAGTGGACAGTGATTTCGAAAGTGGAACAGGGCTTAAGAGGAGGAGATCTAGAGACCAAACTATCAAGAAGAGAATCTATGTTAATAGTAAAATTTAACACAGCTACTAATGGATTAAATGAGCTCTCAGAACTCTATAATTTGAGATAATTCCTGCCAGACTACAAATACCAGTTTCCCATTAGAGCAAATTTTGCATTTCTCACATCCATCCACTCAATTGAAGATTAGAATCTGTATTGTTTACATTTAGAGGGACGAAATTGAATAATAAAGTTTTTCAAATCCATTCAATATTTTTTGCATTGGGCGTTTGCCGTCCAATGCGAATTTAACCGTTTAGCTTCAAAAACGAATATTCATATGTTTGAGGGAAGCGATGTACAGATATGAACTGGAAAGGCAAAGAACTCGTATTGTTCCGCTTTTCATTCTTCATCTATTTTTGTGTGATGGACTGTTGCCCAAAACAAAAAGAACTACAATTCCCATGAGGTGATAACAACGAGATACCACGCAACGTTTAAAATGAACGTGAAGAGACGCGCACATAGCGGCGTACGACAATGAACGTGATGAGACGCGCACATAGCGGCGCCTGACACTTCGAATTACAACGAATAAAACAAATGATGACGAAATTATCAAGGTACGTTGAAATGTACAAGTCAAACTAGTCACAGTCCCAATTTCGACTAGAAAGCATTTGGCGTAAAACTGTGCCCGCTTTCATATCTTTTAAGTGGGCAATAATGTGTCGAATCAGCGGAAGCAAGTCGAAGTACAGCTCAAAGTGAGAAGAGCGTTGTCCATCGCCGAATCAACGAAGGTACACGTTTCATCCATAAGTTTTACTAAACATCGTAGAACTTAGCAAAAAAACCAAAGAAATGGATTTAAGCCTTTGTTTGTATTCCTCTTCTTCTTCTTTTATAGCTCCAGTTGGAAATAAGACCGCACCTTCCATTTAGAAAAACGGACCATACAAAGAAAACGATCTAATCTGTACGAATAACGATCGAAGTAAGTGATGGCATCATATTCCTTACAAAACTTTTTTAGAAGCAATTAATTTGGACGTATATAACAACAAGTTCTTTCTTTCCCTCTTCTTAGACAATAAAAATAATAAAAGACACGTTTTAGCCCTCATA
Source organism: Triturus cristatus (assembly GCF_964204655.1). Classification (NCBI taxonomy): domain Eukaryota; kingdom Metazoa; phylum Chordata; class Amphibia; order Caudata; family Salamandridae; genus Triturus; species Triturus cristatus. The sequence continues at coordinate 862,627,915 of NC_140581.1, forward strand.
AGAGACACATATAATGTAAGCATTTAACGTTAGCATTTGAGTGCTTGTGGGACTTTATTAGGATTTAAAATCTGACTTTGGTCTTTTCTTTGTCTTTGTGATTGTGTCCTTTCATTTCATTTTTTTTTTCATTTCATTTTTCAATCTTTATTTCGACCATTTGGTCATAAAAGATACACATACGTTAAAATCACAAAAATTCTGTCACATTTGATAAAACATCAGTGCGTGATTTAAAAATCCATTTCAAACATTATTAACAATGTTAAAAATAGAGCAATCTACAGACTACCCAGCATTTTTTAAAAGACGATTACGCGTATGCCATACATTTGTAAAAAATTTGGCAAGCGCAAAAACAATTGGGCCGGAAGCATCACATTTTAAAATCCTGTACATAGGTATATATTCCCTGCCACCCAAGTTCTTAATCAGAGGCAGCAGCCAGTACTTTCTGGCTGCCTTATATGCTGGGCAGAAAAAGATCACATGTAAGTCATTTTCCTCTTTGTCAGCGCAGAGGGGGCAATACTTAGTGGAAGGGACTTGCGACCAGGTGCTAGAAAAGGAGCGCAAATGCAATGTACCGTATCTCCACTGGAGAAATAACTTTCTAGTGAGTACGGGATATATGGGATCAAAAGCCTTTTCAAGTGCATAGAGATCCTTATTTTGCAGGAATTTAGAAGAAAGGGACCCCTCTGTCTGGGTAGCTAAAGCCCATACCCTTTTGTGTTCATGATACAGATTCGCCAAAAATCTCTTAGAGATTCTAGGTGCTGTATCTGCTGGTTTAGTCCACAGTTCGGGGAGCCCCAGATCTGTGCAGGTTGACTGGATATTTTGGACCCAGGGGATACTGAGCGCCTTGGGGTGTTTTAATAGTTCGACCAGTTCCGCCCTATTGTCGGCGAGATCGTCGCTGCTCCAAAGCCTGCGCCAGAAGGCAATGGGTCTTAGACTTATCTCGTCGGCGAGAGGCCGTAGCCCTAGATCAAGCCTCAAAGGGAGAAGTGGGGTGCTAGAAGGAAGTGCGGTAATTTGTCTTATGAATCTGTTTTCCGTGGATGACAGATTCCGACATGGGGTATGGCCCCACAGTTCAGCCCCATACAGGATCGCCCCCCTGGCCTGTGCTTTATATATCTGAATTAGGGCCCCCAATGGGCGATAGGTCGAACCGGTCATCATCCGGGAGATACCCCCGGTAATTTGTACTAGTTTAAGGTTAGCCCTGGTTTGATGAGTCCCCCAGGTCATATTTTCGTTGAGTGTCACGCCGAGATATTCAAACGTGGCTACTCTTTCCAGCCGTGCTGCTCCCAGCAGGGGATTCGGGCGCTGTTTGGGGCTTGGATTCAATACCATATATTTGGTTTTTGTGGCATTGATTTCCAGTCCTCTGTCCTGACAGAAGGCCACAAAGGCATCAAGTATCCTTTGGATGCCCATGGGAGTTTTAGATACCAACAGTGTGTCGTCCGCAAACATTATTGCGGGCACACTGTTGCCATTTAGTTTGGGGGCATCTGTGTAGTCGGTGGCGTTCAGATGAACGATTACCCCGTTGACGAAGAGGCAAAACAGGGTCGGCGCCAGCACACAGCCCTGTCTTACCCCTCTGCCCACGGGGAATCTATCAGTCAGCTCCCCCGACCTCCCACACCTCACCTGGGCATAGTTGTTATGGTGCAGCCTCTGCAAGGTCAATAAGATGTCTGGTGGTACGCCCATCCCTGCCAGAATGACCCAGAGTTTTCCCCTGGGCACGAGGTCGAAGGCGGCTCGTAGGTCCACGAAAATCGTGTACAAACTGCCACCCTCGAACCTCACTGTCTTCCAGTACACCAGGTTCAATCTAAAGACCTGGTCCACAGTCGATACCCCTTTCCTAAAACCTGCCTGGTATGGACTGAGGGCGCCTGCCTCCTCAATCCATTCCTGAAGCCTATTCAGGAGAACCCTGCCGAACAACTTCTGCGCTACATCTATCAGGCTGATCGGTCTGTAGTTGGCTGGGAGGAGGGGGGATCCCTTTTTGAAAATCGGGACCACCTCAGCCCCCAGCCAGGTACTAGGGATTTCCATCCCACCGAGGATACCATTAAAAAGAGCAGCGAGGTAGGGCGCCCAGACGGTGGGCTCCTGCTTGTACAGGTCTCCCGGTAGCCCATCCAGCCCAGGGGCCTTCCCCGAAGCCAGGCCTGAAATGGCAGCAGTGACCTCACTCAGTGTTATTTGGTCCACCTGAGAGCCCTGCCTTTCTGGTTCAATTGACACAGGAAGTTCTCCGGACTCAGCGCTGTATAAGGACTGGAAGTGGGCCTGCCACACTCCAGGAGCTATGTTAGGCTCCACTGCCGAATGTAAACTCCCTGATCCCCCGTTCACCATTCTCCAGAACAGGCGTTGATCTTGCACTGCTAGGGCCTTAGTGAGTTCTTCCCACTGGTTTTCCTCCCATTCTATTTTAGCCTGGGCGAGAAGTTTCTTATAGGCTTGCCTATATTGCTTAAGGCGTTTCCCTCCTTTATCCTCCTTTATTACTCCGAGGAGTTCTGTTTTGGCCCGTCTACAGGCCACATTGTACCATTGGGTTTTGCCTTGGCACCTCTCTCTTAGCTTTCGTACCTTACATGTGAAGTGGGGTGCCGCAACTTTTATAAGTTCCTTGTGGGCATCAGACAATTTGCTCCTTATGTCTATTTTTCTTGCTACACTATCAAGGTCCCCAACAATTTCCAGGATAGGGGTAATCTCTGCATAGAGCAGTGGGAGTTTGTCCTTTTTTGTGACCAGATGCTCCCACCTAATTCTTCTCCTACTGTTGTCTATAAGGAGCGTGGGGTGGTTCCCTTCTTCCTGGGTCACTAAGCCCTGAGGTGCTGGATGAACAAGATCTAACTCGAGGGCATTATGGTCACTATCCAACCTATCTATTACCCTAAAATCCTGTATAGTTGACCACCTCGCTAGTTGGACCAGAATGTAGTCCAAGTGTGACTCTCTTCCCCGGCGGTTGTAGGTATTTTTGCCTGGTGTGTCCGATTTAACTCTCCCATTACACGCTCTAAGTCCATACCTTAAGGTAAGAGCAGTGATTTGCAACGCTAATGGGGTCCAAGCTTTCGGAGATGGAACATCAACCCCTGGTACTGCCCACCTAGCTTCTTCATCTGATAAAAACCCTTCCTGAAGGCCGGGGAGTGGCTCAAAGTGAGAATTAAAATCCCCACCCACCACATAGTATGAATCAGTCGACAGTTCAGATAAAAAGTTCGAGAGTTCATTAAAAGTCGGTGATTCTTTTGCCTTTCCCATCGGCCTTGAATAGATGTTAACCAACAAGAGGTTTGCTTTGTTTGGCCATGTTAATGAGACCACCAGGATGTCATCAGAGTTACATGGGAGCCGTGATGCCACACAGCCCAGATGGACAGCAACCCATATCACAAGGCCCCCTGAAGGGCGGCCTTTGCCTTCCCACCTAGCTGGAATAAAGAATGATATGTAGCCTTGGTGTCCATGGTCCTCTCTAGCCCAGGTTTCCTGGAACATGCATATGTCGCCAGTTTCTATATACTTTTCCCAAGTCGGCTCTTCCAATTTGTTTGCTAATCCCGCGATGTTCCAGGAGATTATCCTCAGATGTTCAGAAGTGGGAGGTGTCAAAACGCAAGGGTTGGAAGAGGTAGGTCCTGGCTCCTCTTGTGTTGCAAAGCCTGGAGCGAGAGCAGCGTAAGTTTCATATGGCACCATGGCTCCCCTCTCCCCCTCACCAACAGGGAGGGGAACCAAAGTTATCCCCTCGGCAGCAACTACTCCATCAGTGGCTAGGTGAGAGAATTTGATTCTGCCATGATCTATGGCAGGTGGGTCATTCAATAGGCCAACACTTGGGCCGGAGGACAAAGTGAAATGCTCCAACGACCCACGAGAACCCAAAACCCCTGACGCTGTCTTACAGGCAGTAAGTCAATCAACCCCATCCAAGCCGTCCAGACAGTTGAAGCGATTGAAATCGCAAAAAGGTGTATCCGGTGGTTGAAAATACAGGGGTTGTACAGAGCCTTTGTGATTACGTCTATGTTCCACCCTTGTCCAGTCATCGTATATTGGGGCCTGACGCTTAGGAATCGGGGGAAAGAAAAAAGATACTGGGAGGGTCTGTATGGTGGAGTCCAGGGAACGGTTCATTCCTCTGCAAATATGTCGAACCGTGCCTGGATCCTTAAAGGTTACCATGATACAGTCCCCCACTATAGTTTTCCTGGTCTTCCCTAGCCATGGGACCCTTCTCACCATAATGATTTCGTTATTATACTGGGGAGGCAAAGGTCGGTTCCAATTGAGCCATTTGATTACCTTTTTCTTAAGTGACTGGTAATCCTCGTTTTCCCCTGATCTTAAGTGAGGGGCACCCGCTAGAACCACCATTAATCTGTTGGCCTCAGGTGGAAGGTCTGGCCTCCGGGGTCTGGGAGTTGGACAAACGGGCGTGAGTGGGGGAACATTGACCTGGCCTTGATGCATTCCAGAGGACTCTATTTGTGAGCTATGTGAGATTAAAGCCGCATGATGAGTAGGTCTGGGGCTTTGGTTGTTGTGCCGTGCCTGAATTTGAATGGCCATAGGGGGTTGCAGAGGGGGAGCAGATGGCATGCTTCTGGGGGGGGCTCTATTGGCATTAATTGCGGCATCTTCTTTGGAAGGTTCCTCAGCCGGGGGAGGGATTTCCACTAACTTTGTCTGCTTACTTACTAGAGTGCTCAGGGTGGTAAGAGAAGTTTCTAGTAAGGAGAGCCTAATCTCGACCTTTTTTAAGCTGTCGGTGATGGGCTGTAGAAGGGAGCGGAGTAGGAATTCAATGTTCCCCTTAGCAGAGAGTGGATTATTTGGATTTGGCGTAGTACCCTCTTGTGCTTTGGTGGTGGCAGTGGTTCCGGTGTTTGAGAGCTTAGAAGGAGGCACTATCTCCGTGTGCTTCCCCGGTAGAGCAATATTTGGCCGTTTCTTGCCAAAATCCAGATGGGATATTTTGGGTTTCCCCCGTCCCCCCGTTGATTTCCGAGCACGTTTACTGGGTGGGGGCCTATGTAACTCCACCACTACGTTTATTTTGGGCTTACTCTTATTGGCCAATTGGATAGGTGGAATTTGGGTTACCAGGTTGACGGGGGAATGAGAGGTCTCTGGGGGGACTGGCTCTATGTTTTGTACAAGCGCTATCCCTGGGGTGGGGGGGATTTCCCTTAATAGGACAGGGAAGTCCTCTAGTATCGAAATATTTAGACTGCTGGATAGCACGCCTCCCTCTTGAGTGGTGGGGAAGGGGCTGATGTCGATCAAGGGCCTGTTTTTTATAGATTCAATGGAGCGCCTGCGGTCCGCCCTGCGTTTCTCAAGTGAACCGTCCATGTCCGCCTCACCTTTATTGGGTTTGAAATAGTTATCCAAAGTCCCGGAGCTGGAGGCTCCATCCCTTGAGGGGGTTTCCCGGTGTGTAGGCGAGGGCATTTCCTTGGTTATGGCACGGGCAGGAATCAAGAGAGAGGGCCCAGCCCGGCCTCCTTCGGCCACTGACGGCCTAGGACGGTCCCGCCCTTGTCCCGGGCTTCTCCCGACGCCCTCCCGCGCGCTCCCGCACCGCGGGAGAACTGGCCTCCAGATATGGTAATCACTGACTAGGGGGGGGAGGGGTCGGGGAGAGCAGCCCAGGTGGTCACAATCAGGCAGGCGGGTGCTCCTGGGAAACAGAGTCCCAGCACCCGCGCTCGCAGCCCCGCCTCGCTCAGTCCACTCCGCCTTGCACGTCCCTCAGCAGTGGCCCCCGGTGTTGGTCAAACTCCCCTTGCGATGCGGGACCCGCGGAGCAGTACGTCCCGCTGGGCAATCCAGGCACAAAAGTTTATAAAGGCTCGAGGGCGGGGGGGAGGGGTCGGGGAGAGCAGCCCAGGTGGTCACAATCAGGCAGGCGGGTGCTCCTGGGAAACAGAGTCCCAGCACCCGCGCTCGCAGCCCCGCCTCGCTCAGTCCACTCCGCCTTGCACATCCCTCAGCAGTGGCCCCCGGTGTTGGTCAAACTCCCCTTGCGATGCGGGACCCGCGGAGCGGGTACCGCGAGGGGTGGAGGAGAAAGGTGATCAGCCAGAAAGGTAATCTGCAAGGTCCCAAATACAGCGTCCGTTCTGCAGTACGTCCTTTCAGACTTAGACAACTACTGGGTTTTAGATCGGCTGATCTATCCATCGCCTTACTGAGGTAAATAAATTTATGACTAATGGTTGTTGTTGCATTTAGAGAATTTGGGTATCTAGCAATACTGAAAAAGTTTTTTGTATTTTAGCTTACAGGTCCTGACGAGAGCCCCGCTATTGGAAGGGGCTTGAAACGCGTAGACCTTGGTTTTTGGCCATAAGAACTACAAACTAATTTGAAAGTATCAAAAACAGTGATAACTCTGTTTAGTACTTTTCTATGGCCGTTTTGTAATAATTTTTAGAATTGGTCAATTGTAGATTTTGAAAGATGAGAGCATGTTTGTGTTGGACTGTTTAGTTTGATGTGGGTAGTGAATAAGTGAAGATTTGAAATGAATGGTTAGAATGGATGGAGTTTGTTAAGAATGTGAATGCAATTCATACAAGTTCGCAGTCAAATTTTTGTATAGTTTTTGAGGTTTTGACAAATCACTAAATTGATGGTGTAAAAAAGAATTTTAAAAATGTATTGATTAAATAGACGGAAATAGTGGTCTAACGGTTCATGTTGTTTCTACTCAATATGTACCTTTGCAATTAGATGCGAACAGAAAGAAAAGTATCAGTATTGGTATTGTTGTTGTTATATCAGAATGGAGGCTTTTCCTTACTGATTAGAGCCCAAACCCAGTTTTGGTGTAGCCCTTTTTCAGTGGCACTATGATATTCTTATCTTTTTACATCAAATCAAGGTAATGTTTGATCTACTGCCCCCCGGTGCCTGGACTCCTGTTCACTTAATATCTCTTGGAGCAATTCATGGTCAGAATGTAGTGCCTGGCTGTTAGACCTGGCTTGTCCAGCGGGTTTATCCCCAGACTTTTTGACCTTCTGTTTCTGACCTGTTTTTGTTGGTTTTATGACTCTGGGCACTTTACCACTGCTGATCAGTGCTAAAGTGCATATGCTCTCCCTGTAAATTGTTATGAAGGATTGGTGATTCCATGATTGGCAAATTTGATTTACTGGTAAGTCCCTAGTACAGTGCAAGGTGTGTGCCCAGAGCCTGCAAATGCTGCTAGTGGACCTGCAGCACTGATTGTGCCACCCACATGAGCAGCCCGCAAATGCAACTCAGACCTGCCACCTCAGTGTCTGTGCGCAGTTTGGTACTGCCATGTCGACCTAGCAAGTACACCCACTTGCCTGGCCCTAACCTTCCCTTTTCTTGCATGTGAGTCACCCCTAAGGTAGGCCCAAGGTACCCCTGTGGGCAGGGTGCAGTGTATGTGAAAGGTAGGACATGCCCTGATGTGTGTGGCATGTCCTGATAGTGAACTACTGCCAATTTAGTTTTTTCACTATTGAAAGGCTATCTGTCCCATAGGATAGAATGGGAGTTTATTTATAAAATCTTATAGATACAACGTCCCATTGGGACAAGATAGAATGATGGAATTTAGTATGCCTGAACTCAGAATATAAAAATGCATCTTTTAGTATCCTGGCAATCTGATGCCATTTGTTGTCTGGAGGTGCATGTTGCTGCATCTCTGTGATTGTCACCATATTTGGGCCTGTGATCAGCTAACACAGAAGAGACTATTATTAATTAAGCAGCCTATTTATTAAAAAATCGCGCAGCTCAGCATGTACCCTTGCTGCACTGCGTGATAGGGAAAGGGCATGACAATGCTGTATTTAACATTATACAACACATTCCTGTGTTTTCCCTGTGCTGGCTCACAATGTGCTGCTTAGCGCCAACACAGGCACACTTGCACCATGGTGCAAGGGTGTCTGCGCTGTAAGCAGGATTGTTTTTGGCCAGGGAGGCACACCTTCCTGCACAAAAATAATACTACAATACTACAAAGTAATGTTTATGTTTATGTTTATGTTTTTGAAATTTTTATTGTGCGCAAATACCCTAGGGTGTCTCGGCGCATACAGAACTTCCTAAAGACAGAGGCATCTGAAGGGATCACTGGTTGAATAACCAAGTTTTCAAGAGCTTGCGGAAAATGGTAAGGGTAGGGGAAGTTTTTATGACCAATGGGAGGGAATTCCACAGCCTGGGAGTTGCTACCAGGAAGCGTCTGTCTCCCCATGTGGAGATTCTGGTACGTGGTATCGGGAGCATGTGCGTGGAGGCTGATCGTAAAGTTCTTATAGGGACATAGATTTGGAAAGCGTCCTTCAGGAACTTAGGTCCTGATTCATGAATGGCTTTATAGGCAATACATAAAGCCTTGAACTTTATACGGCTCTTTACTCTCAGCCAGTGCAGATGGTATATGGCAGAAGAAGTGGGATGACGAAATGGAACGTCGAGCAGTAATCTTGCTGCCGCGTTCTGTACAGATTGCAGCTTGGCTAAGACCTGCTCCTGAGCATTGAGAAAGAGACCGTTGCCATAGTCCATTTTTGAAAAAACAAGGGTGGTGATTAAGGTTTTTACTGCAGTCGAGGGGAGATATGGCAACAACTTCTTAATTTTTCTCAACATGAAGAAGGATGATGTCGCCACTGCATTGACGTGATGCTTAAAAGAAAGTTTGTTGTCGAACAGGATACCGAGATTCCTGACCTTGGTTACTGGAGTGGGGGGGGCCCATCTCACTGGGCCACCAGGTTGAAGACCACTCGGGAGAAAGCTTACCAAAGGTTAGCACCTCGGTCTTATCCGAGTTCAATTTTAAACTGTTATCTGCCATCCACGAGCTGATGGCCATCATTCCTTCCTGAAAATTATCAGCGACTGCGGGACCATCTTTGTGAACAGACAACACCAATTGGGTGTCGTCAGCATAGGTGGTTAACAGCAAGCTGTGAGCTTTTATAACCCTCGCCAAATCCGCCACATATATATTAAATAATGTGGGGCTTAGCGAGGATCCCTGAGGGACCCCGCAGGGGAGAGAGAAAGTGGGTGAGTAGAAATTACCCAGTTTCACTGCTTGAGTTCGGTTGGCCAGAAACGAAGCAATGAGATCTTTTGCACGATGAGTTACACCAATGGATGCGACACGGTCGACCAAGATGGAGTGGTCGACCGTGTCGAAGGCGGCGGACAGATCAAGGAGCACCAAAACCGCCGCCCCCCCCTGATCCATGATGGTCCTGATCTCATCAGAAGCCTTTATCAAGGCCGTTTCCGTGCCATGATATTTCCTGAACCCAAATTGAGTATCATCTAAAAGATTGTGATGGTCAATGAACTCGGAGACTTGCAAGTTCATAGCTGACTCGAAGATTTTGGCCGGGAATGGTAGACAGGCGATAGGCCTATAACTGGCTGAATCAGTAGGATCCAGAGACGGTTTTTTCAAAAGAGGTTTAATAACTGCCTCTTTCCAGACTTCTGGATAGACACCTGCTTGAAAGATGGAGTTACAGAGGTCCGTTAAGGGAGGTGCTATAACCTCAGTGAGAGTGTTCAATATCACGGAGGGGCAAGGGTCCAAAGGGGAGCCAGATTTAATAGAAGTGACCAACCTGCTAATGTGTTCAGTTGAAACCGGGAGAAAATTGGTGAACTTGGGCGAGTAAGGAGGGGGATCAGGAGCAACAGAGCAAGCGGGGAGGGAGAATGATGAGTAGATCTTGGCGACTTTAGTAAAAAAGAAGGTGGCCAACGCATTGCACAGAACTTGAGAAGGTTCCGTCAGAGGGCCTGTAGGAGGAGAAATGAAGATATTTCTCCTTGTTACGCCTCACCTGGGGAGGATAAGCATTTTGACACATTACCAGGTCTACCAGTAATGGTAAATCTGGGAATGCATCAAAATCCATGGGTGGATGTGTGGGAACACCCATGTTCACCTATGGAATGGCTTCCCAGGGCAGAGTAGTACAACTCAGCGATTTGCGCTGTGTTGCGTAGCTCTAGGAATATCAAGACACGCAAGGTGGCCTTGCGTGGCTTAATAAATTTAACATAAGATTTGTGTTGCTCTTGAGCCGGTTTGCATAGCACAAAGGCAACCCAACTCTTAAATAAATATGCCCCTAAGTGTCTTATGCCCGGCTTATATAGAAATGAATGTATAAAGTTTGCAATATGTGTGGTCAGTTTGTTTGTGAAATGTCCATTTGCCTGCAGGACAAAGGACCCCAAAGTCTCTTGTGCTTGCAGTCACAACCCCTCCATTTGTAAACCTCCTTCTCTGCTCTAGTACAATAGTCCATTCCTCTCTAGACCACTTCGGTATGGTGGGTGGAGAGACGGGGGATGCCTTTCTCCAGTACTTTGCAATGTCTCTCTTTGCTGCCAGGAAATCGACTCCATTCAGACTTTTCTGTGCACAAACGTCTATTCAGCCCTCTATTATACCCGGTAATGCTACTTTGGGATCCATAACTGTAGGAGTATGTGTAATGTTTGCTAGAGTACTTTGAATCTCTTGTCATTATTGCTCAAAGGTAGGGCATGTCTAGACCATATGAAAAAGGATCCATTATGGTCACCACATCTTGTGCACTCTGAATTTCATGCCCTTCCCATTATCCATGGTCTATCAGGGCTGTAGTTAATCCAATGGGAATAGTGGAATTGGACCACCCAAGCTTCCATCCTGGCCTCCTGCCACTCATCATCATCCATTTCACCAATATCCCTTTCCCATGCCTTTCGTGCCCTCTGTAGGGAGTCTGGGGCGTTTAGCAGGAGAGATCTGTATGAGCTCGATATTCCCTTCCTGCCTAGGGTTTCCATAGTGATTTTTACTTTGAGTGGTTTTTACTCTGGCGTCACTTTGAGAGCCAACTGCTATGTTTCTAAGGTGTGGCGTAGTTGAAGGTATTAAAAAACAATTAGGATTTATGTAGCTGGAACTCTACACCCTGTTGAAGGATGGATATAACATGATCACCTCCTAGTGGACCACTGTTGCTTTTTTCGTGTAGATCCCAGTCAGACCTGGGTTCTGACCTGGCCCCCTCTGTCCTCCCTGCGTCGATGCTCCACCTTGAGCAGGATTGGGAGCTCTTCTCCACCCACCCCCAGACCTTGTGCGAGTGAAAGAAGACTAGAGCTTTTTCCTTAGATTCAAACTTTAACTTAGCTGTTTACAGAAGCATCACAATGAGGTTTTGTTTAACTTCTTCAAAGGTTTTCCGCTGTCTCTGCACCATCCTAGTGTCATCGGGGAAAATTAGGATCTTGTGCGAGTCATACTTGGCTTCTCTGATTTCTCACATTGTGTGGAGGATAAGGTCTCTGCCCCTGTAATTTAAAAATCGGGCAGTGTTGGATCTGGGAAGAGCCCCAGGCAGGGGCTTCTGCTAATAAGCACGGAGTTCATGTCCAATCAAAAGGCAACAATCCTTGTCACCATTTCACCTGCAGAGATCTGCAATTTATGAAATGTTTGGCAAAGGGTTGTAACTGTGTCATTCAGAGTGTATATGCAGGTCTCCACCTTGGAAAATCTGCACCCTCCCCTACAGAATTTTGTTTCAAGGCCAGGCATGTGGATAAGATAACGTGAGGAAAAGTGTAAAACTATGATAGTCTGGTCAAAAATCAAAAAGTGTATATCATTAGCATGCAGAACCGTTTCACCTTAGTACAATATCAGTGTATTGAGAAGTATTTGTTTTAAAGTTATAGTTTTCAAACATGAATTTAGAAAGTTTCATTCTCTCCCTCCTCCCACCCCACCGACAACAAAGTAAGTAGTGAACTAAGGGGCAAGTCAATTCTCATGTGAACTCTTTGGGTGGCCTGGGTTTATATTTTACATGAACAACATTATGGTTTATTAAATTAAACACAAGACAAAGGTTTGTGCAGCACACATCCTGAAGTCATGTATTTCGAGACCGTCATATGTGATAATGAAAAAGGAGGGAGAGTGAAATACAACAATTTGTTTCGGATCACGCAATTTAGTTAAGTGGAGTCTGGATTACTCCCAAGTTTTTGGTTTCACATGGTGCAATTCAGATAGTAGTTGTATATGCCTTTCTTCCCATACACCCACCTTATTACTAATCCCCCAAGCCTCGACCGTCACCCTACTGGCATCAATGCGGCCCTCCATCAAATCACTGACCAAACTTTGTTGCCCCCTGGAAAATGTTTGCGAGTACCCATGTACTTTCATGAACTCCTTCACACTCTTTTCATGTCTCATGTTTCCATTTCTGCTATACTTTTAGGTCTAACGAGGAATAGCTTCAACTCTTCCCACAGTTCTTCATGCCTCTACCCCCTGTATAGTCATGCAAATAGATATGCTCAGACACCTATCCATTCATCTATCCTGGCACATGAAATGGTACATTGTCCTATACTCCTACACATTCATCCATCCAGCCATCACCCCAGTCATACCTTCATACCTTCACATGTGTGTGCATATGCATCTCTGAATGTGTACTTGAATACATGCACACACACACAAACACACACAGACACACAAAAGTGACTTTCAATTGATATAACAAAACAAATACACTCAAATGACCCGTATTAGCTGTAGTAATGTTTGTCATATATTCAGTCCCATAGAAAGCGAGGCCTAGTTCCTCCCCAAAAAGCAGCAAGAGAAAAACACCTAAAACCAAATTTCATGGCAAACTATATTGGCCTGTGTGTTATTGCCATGGGAGTGGTATTCACTACCCAGTGCTCTGTCTATTTACTACCCAATGCTCTGTCTATTTACTACCCAGTGCTCTGTCTATTTGGTCACCAATGACTCTGAAACTTCCAGTCTTCAGACCCCAGGGAGGCATCAAAACTGCATTAATGGACATTAGATATGAAGTTCTCACCACCAGGGACAGTGGTCAAAGATGCTCCTTGATTCTTCTAAGCCTGTCTCCTGCCTTCGTCATAAGTGACCAAAGCACTCACATTCCCCGACTGCAGACCACATTGAGGCTGAGAGATGTTGTACTCCAATGATTTAGAACATTTGTCTCAAACTGCATGTAGCATGTAAAACGCATTCCTTTCGTGTCAAAACTCCCATGTGACATGCCATGCACCTCCAGCGTTTTTTTCTCACTGGCTTGCCTCAAAAACTACATGGATCCCCATGCATCATTCTGCAACACCTACAATTGGCTATCATATTATTGGCTGTGGCTTCCAAATACATTAATATTCTGAAAGAATTAGAAAATAAAAGTGAAGGGAATGATTGCCTCGAACACGTGCAAAAATGGATGACAGATAATTGGCTTTGCATGAATGGTGCAAAACTTGACATACTGGAAATCCTGAAACTCTTGCTACTATCTGGCCTCTTTGCCCCGAATTCCCTCCAATTTAGTCTTCGCCTTTATGAGAGGTTGATGCTGGTGTACTGACAGACTTTTTATCCTTACCTATATTTTTTAATTAGCCTGTTAATGGCATTGCTTGTTACTACTGCGTTTGAAAGGACAAGTAATAGCACGTAATAAAAAGGTGTCTATGCCTACCCCTTCGTTGAACCCACTCTGAGCCTCATTACAGAGGGATCACCGGTGCACTCACTCAGATAGGCCTGGATACTGGGGCCATACAATACACAACACAGTAGAGTTTTCCTCTGTTCATTGAAGTGAAGACTTCACTTTTCTGAAGCTCGCGCAGGCTGATCTCTTCCAAGGCTGCCCGGGGGCCACACAGTGGCCCCTCAACAGGGCGGCCGCCTTAGTGCCACAGGAAGGGACTGGAGTCGGCCTCCTAGTTTCCCTGGGCGTGGGACCAGGGGGACTCCCGGCCGGCCACTTCCGGTAGTGGGAGGGGGGGGGACAGGGGTACATATACTGTCCCCCGCCCACTGAGCAGCCTCTTGTCCGCTGCAACCTGGCACTAACTTCTGACAGCTGGAGCCCAGCTCTGAGTCCCTGCCATAGATGGTCGTTTTTGCACACGGCTCATTATTTCACACGGGGAATAAAGCCTGGTGATGTATCAAGCGGGGGTCTGTGGCGTGTCAGGTTTCACTCACCTCTGTGCTGTGGAAGGACAGTGAACGCTAATGAGCTGTCTTGTGGAGTCAGCACGAGTGTGCGGCTGGACAGTGTGGGGGTTGTTCTGTGCACTGTATCCTCTCACTCCTGCTGCAGCTTGGCAGCTGGGGTTTATGTGACAGCAGCAGTGTTAGTATCCACTGGGGACTACAACTCTTTCCAAAACAGATGTATGTGCAGAAATGGATCCTTAAAAGGACATACCCTGGTGTGAATTGACATTTTTAGACATAATTATTTATGATTCATCAAAATGTAAGGAACATTCACTCCATCCAGAGTTACCTTGCACAAAGAGAACATGATGTATTATTTACAAAATAAAAGCGTTAATTACTTTGTGCCACTCAAGGTTCCTTTGCTGGAAAAAGGGCTCGTACTTGCTGGCAGCAAAGTATTCATAAAAACACAAATGATCAGTTAAGAGAGATGAGGTACTCGTTCGAAGAACAGCCAAGTCTTGGAACGTGAAAGTTATACTGCATTAGAGGAATAACATATCAGTGGATGAATATATTCATCAAGAGTAACATTCACCCTCCGCATAGTATGTGTGATGGGACCGAACGTAGACCCTTTTTAGGGGTGGGGGTGATCTTTGATGCTTCAGCACCACAATAAGGATGTTTGGAGCACCGGACAATACATATTTTGGACCCCCTGTTCAGAATTTAAATAAATTACCCATTTTAAACGTATTCAAGCCCTAGTGATGCCAAACATTCTCTTCTTGTGCTTGGATCTAGATTGTTTTGTCTTGCTATAGTAATATTTTACTGAGAATTCAGTGTCCAACAAGCCAGTTCCTTCTAGTGTAGGAAAGATACATTAAGAGTTATGTGGCCGATTTGTTTGTGGATTAGTGCAGAGTCAAAAAATATGAGGTGAGCAGAGCTCTTCAAATTCGAACTTTAATTGGTGGAGATTCGTAATCACAAATATATCACAGAGAGAAGAAAATTTAGAGCGAAATAGAGGAATGTCTGTACAACAAGAGGTGAGGTAAAGAGAAATGTAGGGCCTGGTTCACGGAGGTAAACTTACACTTTTTGCAAATTTACGATTGTTTTCGATTCACAAAGGTATTTTACTAGTATCTTTACCACTATGCAGTCTCCTCACTTACAAAGATAGGACAGTACTATGTTTTCATGTGTGGAGAGTTCTCAGTAATCAAGATACTACTAGTAAAATACTTTTGTGAATAAGAAACAATTGTAAACTTACTCAGAAGTGTAAGTTTACCTTTTTGAATCAGGCCCTAAATTTCTAAAGTAGAAAGAGAGAGGAGTTAAAGAGAAGTCGAGGCATAGAGAGGTGAGGTATAGAGATGCAAAGTACAGTGAGAGTAGCAAGGCAGAAAGAGAAGCAAAATACGATGAGGTATAGAAAGACCTGTCAGGTAAAAAGAGTAGTGAGGAAAACGGAGAGGTAGAAAGAGAGGGGTGAAGAGTAGAAAGGGTTGAGGAGTAGAGAGAAAAGAGTGGAAGTAGTTGACCCGCTCAAAGTAGAGAAAGAGAGGTGAAGTTAACGAAGAGCTGGTGGGACAGGATGAGAATGAGAGAGAAAGCTGTGAGGTAGAATGAGAGGCAGAAACAGAGGTGAGGTAGAGTTACAAAGAGATTGCTAGAGTGAGGTGAGATAGAAGCATGTGGAGAGTGATATGAGAGAGGGAGAGGAATTGGAAGTTATAAAGAAAAAGACTAGAGGTAGAGACAGAGAGGCAGGCCCAGATTTACTGCTGCTTTACACAGGGGTTGTGTCACTTTTGTGATGCAAACACAGCATAGAGTGTTAAGGTGGGATTTACTATCCAAAGCAAACCAAGATGTGGGTTGGATGGTAGCCCCAAGTAACTCAAAGTTGTGCTATGCACTATTTTGCTATACTTTGTGTCAAGGGGGCTTCTATGGGTGATGCATGGGCATTCCCATAAAACCACCCTTGGGTATTGATGCAAATCCCTATCTACTAACAATTGTAGCGTAGACAGGCATTTGTGTCAAAACCTTATGCCTCCTCGAGGAAGGCGTAATGAGGAGAAAGGTATTAATTTCATCTAATTTTTCAACTTTGCGTGCGCTCTGCATTGTAAGGAACACACACAAAGTGAAGAAAGTATTAAAGGACAGTTTATCTACTAGAAGGGTCACTTTCCTGTGCAAAGCCCATGCTTTAGAGAACTATACACCCTTGCACTATGGCACAAGAGTGTTTTTTGGTTGGCGCATAGCAGACAAAAGTGTGCCAGGTCTGGGTGAGAGAAAAACACCATATCTAGTAGAAATGACACATTTTGTCTCTCTTGCTTTGATGCTAGGCAGCGCAGCAACTTTGGTTGCTGTGCTGCCTTGTGTCAAATATTAGTAAATCTGTGCCTTAGTGAGTAAGTAGTAAGATGGTGAGGCAGAGGTAGAGCGAGGGGAGGTGAAGTAGTGAATGAATGGTGAGGTCGACTGATTGGTGCCATTGAGAGAAAAGTATGGTAGAGAGGCATGAGGCAGTAAGGGAAATATGATGATAGGTATATGTATTGAGAGATCACGTAGATGAGGTAGAGAAAGTTCGGAGAGAGAGAACAGCAGGTGCATAGAGATGTAGAGATACAGTGAGGCAAGTAGAGAAGGGTGAGATAGAAGAGGTGAGGTAATGAGAGAGAGAGAAGATGGAAAATCCTATTTTAATATAATTGCCACCAGCTGCCTGAGAGTGCAAGGGTTAACATTGGGAAGACCAGGCATGCCAGGCTATCAAATGAAAAATTATCATGTTTTCAATGGGCGCAAGGTCGCGGCCCTTGGCAATTGCCCACTTTTCACATGCTTAAAAGTTCTGAAATGTATATAGCTTCTCAAACAACACCTAGCCTTGTGATGATTGTTAACATGGAACGGATCTTACGGGAATTGGAAACATGGACTGAGAGGTCTCGTGTGCAATCAGAATAAGTGGCCAGTAGCACTATCCATTCGTAAACTGTACCTCCAACAAACTAGACAACATACATTGTACACTGATTTTATTCCATCGATGTTTGTGTCATCTTTTTCTGTGTTCCTGGTATCTTCAGTGGTTTACTCCAACTCAGAAGTTTGATGTGTTTTCACTGTGAATGCTAATTTTGAATTGATGATGCCAATAAGATTCACACTACGTCTTCAAACCACCACTAGGTTGGAATCAAAATCAGCTTCAGTGCAGTTTGGTATCTGCTTCGGCAACAGGGTGTATGCAGTGACCAAAAAAAAAAAGAATTAAAAACCAAGCCACCAGATTGCTTAAATCTTTAGACTAAAAATGACTGAATTAATCCAGTTCTGAAATCTCACCAATGGCTCCTTTTCTCCCGTATTCAAGGCTCTGTGTATTATAATCAAGGCCTATCAGAGTGTACGGCTGGATCACCTCCTCAAACTATGCCCATCTCGATTCCTCCCACTCACATGCAGCAACTCATGCCAATTTCAATCAAAAACAGCAACAAACTATAGTTCAGGCATTATTATTAACAACTCCTTGGACACACAACAATAAAGTTTTCTCTTTCTTGGACACCTTCATGAAGAACCTGCAAATGGTATTGTTGAGGAAATCCCTCCCCAAACAATAAGCTATTCAGAGAGCAACCCCCTCGTCTTGAGGGACTGGGACATCAACCAGAAAACCTTTTACCACAAAGGCTCTTTTCCGAACCCAGCTCTCCTTAGTTTGAGGATATCTTCCTGTGAAAACCTCGTTGACCAATGAAGTGGCAGGTACGGGAGAAGATGAAACTGTATAAAACACAGAATTATATTAAGTTCAATACAAATAAGCATGTACATGCCTGCAGTGATCTTATTACACATACTATTGCACGTTTTAAAAAAACTCCCTGCAGAGTGCTGATTACTTTACCTGATGTCAGTACATTAGATTATGATGGTTGTCATATTTAGATGCTATTGAAAGAAAGCTGCAGGGTGCCTAGTTTCTCGTTCTTCAGTACAAGGGATGGGGCCGACTGGCATGTGCTATGGATGCTGTGTTTGCATCTTGGTGTGATTCTGTGTGGGTGGGTGCCTTCTAATGTATATCGTGTTTGGTTAGTGATTGGATGAGCAGATGCCTATGGTTTGCTTGTGGTATGTAGTTGGTAGAGGTAAATGATATAACCTTGGACAACTAAACTTGTGGTGTGTTTTAGTTGTCGTAAAAGGTCAGATATTCCTTTCATTACATGTAAGTGTTAGTTTCCAGCCATGAATATGTTCAGCTGATAAATATGCCCAGGGGCAAGTTGGTCTTGTAGTTTATGCTCAATAGCATTAGTATGAGAGATGGTAATTATTCCTCTATGAAAGTGTGCACACACCTGCAGATGTGATCAGGTTGGCTATCACAGCCCAAATGCTCCAGAGTAGCACCCATTTTCAAGGTCACGATGCACCACAGGCATACTAGGAAATGTCTGTTGTCTCTGTGTGCCATGGGTTACAGCTGTCCTGGGATTAGAAACGTCATCTTAAGGGCCTCATGCAGCACGAATGTCCATGTACCAGCTCCTTCCCTTCATCTTTCATGACAAGTACAGCAGTGCATCTAGCCAACATTGTACTCAACGTTGCACGCATCTCCAACACAGAAGCCCTCAAGGATGTTCTTTCCTTCTCTGGTACCACTGGCTGCACTAGTAAAATTAAGCATGCACAGGTTCTCTTCCCTGGTCTCCACAAAACCAAACATCATTGAATCCTAAATATGTATGTAAGTGACGGCAACAGTATGTTAGGTTATAGGTTATTCATAGTGAAGGAGGATTACCCTGTGTTTGGAGTGACTACATTTCTAAAATTCAACCATGGGCTCTGTAACAGGAAAAGATAAGTCCACATTCTTCAAAATAAAAATGCTTTAGCTTTTTGAAACTTTGAATAGATGCAATTCTTACACTAGAGTTGAGTAAACCCCAAAGCCTATCTTGTGGAGCAGGGTGAACCTTCCCAACACTTGCTTTGTTTTTATACTCATGGCAAGCATCACATTTGCTGAACATTAGTTTTAACAAAATATAACCATCATATTTACAGTTTCAGAAATGTCTTCATTATTCAAGTAGGGTTTTGTCTCCCTTGCTTCCCTTCAGTCTTTATCCATCTAAGTTCAATATGCACTACAATAAATGTTTATATCGGGAATTTCCCATGATTTCATGTTTCACCCAGTTTTTTGCTGTGTTGGGACATAAGAGGCCTTATTACTGGTAAACACCCAAAATATCGATTCCAAAATATCGACTGCCCAGAATATCGAAGTTAAAATATAGAGTGGACAGAATATCGACTCATCAAAATATAGATAGGTCAGAATATCGAAATTGGGGTACAAAATATCGATTACCAAAATATAGACCTTAAAAATTTCGAATACCATAATATCGAATTTTAAAATCTAGATTACCATAATATCGAATTTTTTTTTGTGTTATGTATGGTAGTATATGTGTTAAAATGATGTATTATTTTTGTAATGTATGTTTAATTTATTTCAACAAATGAATGTTATGTAATTTAATTATTGCGTAATTTAATTCCGTAGCGGGTTGTGGGTTTATAGGGGAATAGGGTGGGAAGTAATTTAATTATGGTTAATTAAATGTTAATTATATTTATATGTTTTGATAATTAATTAATTGATAATTAATTATGAATTGGTAATTTATTTTTATTAATTGGTAATTAATTTATATTAATTGATTAATTGATAATTATGTTAATTGTATTTGTTATTAATAGGAGCGGGTTGTGGGTTTGTAGGGGAATTGGGCGGGAAGTAAATTAATTGTAATAAAGTAAATAATTAATTTTTTATTGATGTGTATTGATAATTAATTGATAATGAATTAATAATTGGTAATTAATTTGTATTAATGGGTAAATAATTTGTATGAATTGCTAAATAATTTTTATTATTTGCAAAATATTTTTATTAATTGATTAATTGATAATAATGTTAATTGTATTTTTTATTATTGGGAGTGGGTTGTGGGTTTATAGGGGAATTGGGTGGGAAGTAAATTAATTGTAATAAAGTAAATATAATTTTTTTTATTTATGTGTATTGATAATTGATAATTAATTTGTAATTGGTAATTAATTATTATTAATTGGTAATACATTTTTATCAATTGACAATTCATATTTTTAAATGGTAATTAATTGTTATTAATTGGTCATTATTTTTAATTAACTTTTTATCGGTATTGATAATTAATGTCATCTTATTTTTAATTTAAATTATTACTTTCCCTACTTTTGCACTCTCAGGAGTGGGAATAGTATTTTTTACCCTCTGCTATCCAACTCTTTCCCTACTGGTGCACTCATTGGAGTGGGAATAGTAATTTTTACCCTCCTGCTATCCAACGCTTTCCCTACTGTTGCACTCTTTGGAGTGGGAATAGCAATTTTTACCCTCCCGCTATCCAACGCTTTCCCTACTGTTGCACTCACTGGAGTGGGAATAGTAATTTTTACCCCTGCGCTATCCAACGTTTTCCCTAGTGTTGCACTCTCTGGAGTGGGAATAGTAATTGTTACCCTCCCGCTATCCAACGCTTTCCCTACTGTTGCACTCTCTGGAGTGGGAATAGTAATTTTTACCTCTACGCTATCCAACACTTTCCCTACTGTTGCACTCTCTGGAGTGGGAATAGTAATTTTTACCCCTACGCTATCCAACCCTTTCCCTGCTGTTGCACTCATTGGAGTGGGGATAGTAATTTTTACCCTCCTGCTATCCAACGCTTTCCCTACTGTTGCACTCTTTGGAGTGGGAATAGCAATTTTTACCCTCCCGCTATCCAACGCTTTCCCTACTGTTGCACTCACTGGAGTGGGAATAGTAATTTTTACCTCTACGCTATCCAACGCTTTTCCTACTGTTGCACTGTTTGGAGTTGGAATAGTAATTTTTACCCCTACGCTATCCAACACTTTCCCTACTGTTGCACTCTCTGGAGTGGGAATAGTAATTGTTACCCTCCCCCTATCCAACGCTTTCCCTACTGTTGCACTCACTGGAGTGGGAATAGTAATTTTTACCCCTGTGCTATCCAACGCTTTCCCTAGTGTTGCACTCTCTGGAGTGGGAATAGTAATTGTTACCCTCCCGCTATCCAACGCTTTCCCTACTGTTGCACTCTCTGGAGTGGGAATAGTAATTTTTACCTCTACGCTATCCAACGCTTTCCCTACTGTTGCACTGTTTGGAGTTGGAATAGTAATTTTTACCCCTACACTATCCAACGTTTTCCCTACTGTTGCACTCACTGGAGTGGGAATAGTCATTTTTACCCCTACGCTATCCAACGCTTTCCCTACTGTTGCACTCGCTGGAGTGGGAATAGTAATTTTTACGCTCTCAGTATCCAACAAAATCTCGACTTTTTTAAATTACTTATATTATGTTTACATTTTAAGCTTTTTTATATTATATTATGTATGTTTTATTTAATTGTTTTTAATATTTAATTAATTTTATATTATTTTTAATACATTTAAAAAATTCGATATTTTGGCTAACTATATTTTGACAGTCTATATTTTGGAATCGATATTTTAGTACTTACCTGTTTGTAGATAGGGAGTCGATATTCTGTCCCTCGATATTTTGGTGTCGATTTTTTGTATAGTCGATATTTTGTCCCTCGATATTTAGTCACTGAACCCATATTACTGACCCAATGCACTGCCCTGGTCTGTGCTGTGGTTTACCCTTAACTGGCTGTACTTGGCGCAGACTGGGCCAGCGTTCCCAGTTACAGAAAATGTGATGTACTCAGTGCAGACATAAACTTGTGCCTGTTGTAGGAAGTGCATATTAGTAAAAGGCGCTCAGGCAGTTTGAAGCTGCCGTTCCACTTTTCCTTGCATCCACGGATGTAGCCACATTATGAGGGAGAGATTTCCCAGAGGTGGGTGCATTGTGCAACTGAACCTACATACCGGAGGATTCCTGGGGGTGCTTTGGACCCCTATGCCCTCCTCCTATATGAGAACCTGGGGAGGGGAGAGTGCAGTGACTGTGTTACCTTATAAGTGGCTCACAATCACTGTACCTCGTGATAGCTTCCTTGCCTCTGCACACATATTCGTAATAAAGCTTGGGTGGAAGGGCAAGCACTACCCGATGTGCAAAGACCATGCCGCCATGCAAATAAATGAACCCTGTTGTGACTGCACTGGTGTATATGTGTGCCAGGGGAATCCGTATTACAGTTTGGGCAGCACAGGTGTCTGCCCCACGTCTGTAATATCAAAGTGCCCCAGGAGCACAAAACACTGATGCCAGTGACCAGAGCACTGTGTGTGATACAGCCCGAAAGATTCGTGATTTGTTTTCTGTGTGTCTCTGAGGCCTGCTGTAGAAGACTGACAGGCATGTCTACTTTTTATATTAAACACAAACGCCCTTGGTATGTGTTGTAATAAGGATGTCTCGTAGTCCATGTATATTAAGCAGGTAGATTTATTCAGGATAGATGTTATCATGTAGAGCCACCAGGAGCAGCCTTCGTGCTGCTCAGCCCATCCTCCAACTGACTCTCTTACTCACCAACATTCCACAGCCACCTTGCAACAAACTCAAATAAGCAAGAACGTATGAACTGCACAGCACAAAAACAAAAATTCTCCCAAAAAAACAGAAACTGAACATTATGACTGCAAATGGACAAGCGCCCAAACACCATGTACACAGAATAAGCACTAAGAAAACCCCTGCGAAACTTGCAAAGAGGAAAAAAAACTGGGTAAAAACAAAAAAAACAACAATCAAGGATTGAACCTCTGACAATACGATATCATTAAAATAATTATGACCAAAGGAGGGCAAAGCAAGACATTGAAAAATAAGGAGAAATAGCAACACTGAGAACGAACATATGAAACACTCCGGTGAGCGACCTCTCACCCGAGACCCTTCTTGAGTCCGCCGAACCACAACTAAACTAATAATAATGATTAAAAAAACTTTTTGCATAGTCATAGTCTTATAGTGTACTAGGACACTATCACTGTACTGCACTGTGGATCATATTGCTTCAAAAATTGCAGGCGGGAGGCAGTAAACAAAGTATACAGTACCTTTAGTCCCTATCAGTGTACTGCACTGTGGATCATGTTGCTTCAAAAAGTTGCAGGCGGGAGACAGTAAACAAAATAAACAGTACCTTTGGTCCCTCTGGAAAACCCCTCTGGAAACAAAACAATGTAGAAAAAGAGGAAAGAAACAGTGATTTCTGATGAAAATTGCATGGCTCAGGAACTACGGAGATCCGGAGCTTGAGATTTGCAGGTAATAGCAATATGGCGGCACGCAAATTGACGGAGATCCGGGTGGTTCGTGCAGAACAACGTGTAAGCTGCAGGACACTGCGCGAGCTGAAAGCAGGGCTCGCGCTAGAGACCACGGACGGCGGTTGAAGACAGGCGGGTCAATGGATTTGAAAGTATTTTTTTTTTCAAAACAGGCGGATGAAATAATAGTATAGTAAGGGGTAAGCAAATACCTGAGTAGCACAACCCGCACCAGTCCACACCACATGCTTAGTCGGGTGGAAAAACTCATCCTCCTCGCAAATTGCTCTTCCCACACGGACTCGGGAAAAATACTCTTCCAAGAATGCACCTTCAAAGTTGCTCTTCCCACAGAGTGAGGAAACTCCTGCAGCTTAACACCATTCATGACACAGACTCCGGGGAGTCCTCCCACTAGATGTTCCCCTTGACACGGACACCGGGGACTTTAGAGATTCCACCGATTTGTTGCTCATCATGACATGGACAGCAGGGACCCCCCCCCACGTGTTCTTCCTCGTGACAAGGACTCTGGAGGCTCCTCTTCCTAGTAGCACCCTGAACAAGGGCTCTGGGGACTCCTCTCACTAGTCGACACTCCCAGCACATGCTGTGGGCAGGGAGCACAGTGGACACAGCACAGTGGCCCGCATCTATACGCAGTGCTGGAGACACGATCCAAGTTGTAATGGAGACTAAGCAGGATGACCCAAATAGCGGCTGCAGCAGACCAGCAAAAGGTCAAAAGAGGGACAGCTTGAAACACTGCAGCTCCACTCCACAGACACAGACACAGCAGGAACTGGCACGCCTGGGTTGGGGCCAACCGATCTTAAGGTCACTGGTGGGCCTCAGGGTTGCCAGCTTGCTGTACAAGAGATGCTTCTTCAAGTTCTTCTTCTTTAATTTCCAGTTACTTTAGGCTTCATAGTTATGGTCCCTTCAGGTAGCACACGCAGGTTCTTTACAGTAAAATCGTCGCCAAAATTTGTTGTAATAAGGATGTCTCATAGTCCATGTATATTAAGCAGGACATCATGTAAAGCCCCACCAGGAGCAGCCTTCCTGCTGCTCAGCCCATCCTCCAACTGACTCTCTCACTCACCAACATTCCACAGCCACCTCTCACACCAACATTCCACACCACTGTCACACTGGCTGAGCAGCAGGTATAACAGTATGGCACACACATCCAACCCTTTTTAATAGGTTTCAGGGTCCACTTCATCTATATCAAAGATAGTGGTGTCTCTAGTGTACATCTAAAAAGACATCCCTGTGTGTGTGTGTACTATAAAAAAGAGAACAGAGAAAGGTCCGGTGCCGAGGGGCATATAGAGTGCAGCTATAAAACACCCTAAGAAGAAAACATAGGGAGTGCCTCATGTAAGCCACAACCAGGGAGTGATTGGTAGGTTCTCGACAATTTGCTCACTATATCATCATTGGCACCTCTCCTCTGTAGGGGAAGGAACCCACACCGAAACAAGTTTGGACGAATGTTGTGTGTGTGTTGTAATTTATCTACTTGTATTGTGTAAACAACACATCTCAACAACCCCCCCTGGGGTCCCCTAAGAGGGAGGAGAAGCTTCTTCCTCACAAGAAAAAGTTAAAAATGAGTTGTGAAGGCACTAAGCATTTGTCTTTATTACAATGCCCACACTCATGGTTAAAAACACAGTGCCATGCTTGGACAATATGAAGTAGAATGGCCGACATGTTTCATTGCCAATACATATTTCCTGGCAATTGCTTCAGGGCAGGAGGACCTCGTGTCACCCATACGTGCACCGGACCTGTATTTTTAGGGAAAATAAAAGGAGAACAGACCACATGAAGACAGACAGATTTCATACGTGGTACACAATGCCTGCACCCCATGGTTAGTCAGAATAGTTACCAGGTGGCCACCAGGTGAGTGCCTACCAGAAGAACATAGGAAAAGAACCTGGAATGTTTTCAAAGAGACTTTTTTGCAATACTGTCTGTTAAGCTTGCAACATAGAAGATATACATTCAGCTATGCTTCATCTCAGTCTCTACTTCAGAATATCAAGCCATCAGGTGATATCTATATCGTTCACACTCCGATACATATCACTGTGATCCAGAATGTTGAATATAGCACCCCTATTTTTGTTAATGGCTGTGGAGCGTCGCCCCACTGCTCAGCGCGAGTAAATGAAAATAAAATGATAATAAAACAATTTTATTATCATTTTATTTTTCATTCCCGACTGAGTAAGCTGATGCCGCGAGCGTAGGGCGGGGTGGACCATCCTCCATGGACAGCAGGATGAACGAGTGGCGGGCATTGTAAGTGCACATGTTGGTTTGGCCGGCTGTCGTAGGACTGTCAAACCGACATAAGCACTTAGATTTCTCCAACTCAGCTGTGTTGTACAGCCGGGTGGAGAAAATGCACAGACTCCCTGTGCCTGAGTGAGCATTAAACCAGCCCACTCAGGCCAATTCCGGTGTTGCTTTAATGCTGGGTAATAGCATGAGAGCAGTGTCTGGATTTGGTGGGGAGTCTAGGAGCCTGTGCTGTGTGTAGAGGTGAACCAAGACGGACGGTAGTGGAACTAGGAGCGGCAGCAGCAGGTAGTGTTTTTTATTTATTCATTATTTTCCCCCGCGCTGCCTCACCACTTTCTGTTGCCAGCAGCCGTCACTGCAGGCAGTCATAATGTGATTCTAAAAGATTTGTTCACTTTACCCTCTTATGCTAGTTTAATTTACGTTTATGTTAAGTGGTCCTAAAACTGTTGCTAGTGCATAGTCCTGTAGTATCAGTGGTAGGCCCTGTGTGATGCACCAACGGGTTTGAGACCCGTTTGCCCATGCTAAAAACCTGTGGCCAATGTACAAACACTATTTTGCGAGTCGCAAAAAAGTGTTTAGCGACTCGCTATTAGGAAGGGGTGTGCCCTAATAGCGACTGCAAAGCCATGTACCAATGTTTTGTGA
Source organism: Triturus cristatus (assembly GCF_964204655.1). Classification (NCBI taxonomy): domain Eukaryota; kingdom Metazoa; phylum Chordata; class Amphibia; order Caudata; family Salamandridae; genus Triturus; species Triturus cristatus. Next base: position 862,654,400 of record NC_140581.1, read on the forward strand.
CCGCAATTGCGGTCGCAAAACACTCACAAATTACCACCCTCTTCAAAGGGGTGGTAATGGAGTCGCAAATGGGAAGGAATCCCCATGGTACCCCTTCCCCTTTGTGACTGGTTGTAAAAATATTTTTTAAGGGCAGGCAGTGGTCCACTACCTGCCCTTAAAAAATGAAACGAAAACATTTTTTTTTTTAATGCATTCCGTTTTCCTCTAAGGAAAACAGGCTGCATTTTTTTTAAACGTGCTTTATTGAAAAGCAGTCCCAGACATGGAGGTCTGCTGAGCCCAGCAGGCCACACTCACTGGGTGGGTCAGCCATTCCCAATGGTGTCACAAATTGCAAGTGGCTCATTAATTTTCATGAGCCTCGCATTTTGCGACCCAATGGGAATCGCTAACAGTGTCTCTGACACTGTTGTACATTCTAAATTGCGACTCGCAATCGAACACAACTTGCGAGTCCCAATTGAGGGTGGTCGTACATCTAGCCCTAAATGCGGAAAATGAATAGTTGAATTAGGATCAGGACTATAGTCCTCAAGCTCACGAGGCTGAACACGTGATATAGTCCATAACCAAAGAGCTCTGTAGTAAATAGTGTAGAAATTGAATATTGTGCAGCTCAGAAGTCATATGGAAAAATAACATAATGTACAGAAGTGTAACAGGAATCCATATAACTTGACCAGAAAGAGAGGGGTGAAGGACTACAGAGCTAGGCAAATATTATTTACCTACATTTATGTCTCCCATATTTCACTGAAGTTACTTTGATTTAAGAGGAGGTAGTTCAGACTTATTTTTTGTTCTTATCGAGTGGCAGAGTAGCAAAAATGTGAGTGACAGTGTGGGTAGGCCCATCACTTATATTACATGTTGATTTTGTGTGTATTCCACACAAATTAGTAAATATGATCATGATAAAACACAAGATACGATCCATAAGGCAATACCCTTAAGTGTAAAGAACTGCATTTTTGGTGATCAGCAGTGTGGTATCCTGGTTACCTGTTTCTAGGTAACTGGATGCTACATGCTCTAGAGTGTTGAGAGATAAGGTCAGTTACTGCTGGCCGAGCTGGAGTGCGGTTGTACCTGTCTGTTATCGTATAATAAACTCTTCTTATACTCATCCTGCATCTGTGGTTCCTACAATTTGGCGACGATTTGGGAACGAATCACACCACTCCTCCACTTAAGAACAGGCAGAGTAAGAAAATTAAAGGAGGAGTCAGCGCGCCTTCAACTCTGTACACCGAGGGAAAACAAGAAAGAAACGGACTTACCGGTGAGAGTTGCGGTCTCTTCTTTCACAGAATGTTCTGGTTCCTTATTACTTGATTTTGGAGAGTTCTTAAGGTACGGAGCGATTTGGGGGCTTATGCAATCGTTGGTGAGCGCGAGACAGTCGCACGAGTCGTGACTGTTGACTCAAGCGCTTGAGAAATCCAACGCGTGCAAATACTGATGTGTGCCAACAGAAGGATCACAGACCTAGCGACGTGACGTCAGCGCGTATTTACGTGACGTGCCGCCATTTTGAGTCTTTTTTTGTACATTTATTCAGTGCAAGAGATACGGTGACACGCACACCAGAGTGTTTATGTGCGTCAATTAGGAAGCATTCCAGAAGCAATTATTCAATCGTATGCATACCAGAAGCGTTATTACACGGTCAAGTGTCTTTAATAGCAGCATTATCTCCTGTAACAATTATTTGAACACTGTTATGCACTGAGAGTGTCATACATGGTGAGTGGCACACGCAGCTATTGCTGGATCAGTTAGTTACCACAGAAGAGCTTTTTATTGTTACATGGTGAGTCGCAGTACCACAGGAGAACTTTCATGAAATAAGCTTATAAATGGCTTCTTGTTCTGTTTCACTTTTAATAAGAAGTTATACAGCTGAAGGTTTTCTCCGCAAGTAGATACAATTTACAGTCTGGTGTGATTCAAAGATGAGTACATCAAACTTTGGACTCACAGCTCCTGTTCCATTCTTGACACACCCGGGAGAACCCATTTTAAAGTGGCCAGAATGGAAGGATTATTTTCTTAATTACATTTCTGCTGTAGAAGAAAATAAAGTGAGGATGAATATTCACCTTCCAGGAAAACAAAAATACTTTTACATAATTTGTGTCCTGAAGGCTTAAGTGTGTATTATCAGATGGAAAAAAAGGTTAGAGCTATTAGCACTAGGGGTGGGCGGAATTTGCGAAATCCACTTTCGCAAATTATCGCGAAAATGTAAAAAATGATCGCAAACACGCGGAAATATCGCGAAGATGCGGAAGTTTTTTTCCCGCATGTTCGCGAGATTTTCTGCATGGTTGTGGCTCGCCAACTTACCCATGTGGTTGCTCGCGGGCGCGGCCATCTTGTTTTCAGTTGTCTCGCGGTGCATGATCGCGAGAAGAAAGACGTGATCGCGCGACGCATGACGTCACTGCGGGCGCGATCTGTCGCGAGACAGCGCAAATGGCTAAAAACAATACAACATCTCATGGAGAACGCGACCGGATCAAGAAAACTTGTTGGCGAACGCAGGGATTCAGGTAAGGCAATCGCGCGCGCGCGAGAATGTATTATTTTACAGCGCGAGCAAGAACCAAATTATCGCTAAGCTGCGGAATGCGGAAATTTTGACATTTTCGCGCTTTCCGCGGAACGCGAAAATGTCAAATTATCGCAATTTCCGCGAACGGAACGAAATTTTCGCCCAGGCCTAATTAGCACTGATGTATTTTTAGAAGTTCTAGAAGACTTGGACCTACATTATCATCCAACTGTATGTGTTGGAATAGACAGATACACCTTTATCCAAAGGAAACAAGAAAGTGTAGAGAATTACGTTGCAGCTTTGAAAAAGTTAGCTATCACATGCAAATTTGGGAATTTGCATAATGATTTCATCAGAGATCAACTAGTCATGCATTCATCTAATTCTGGTATCCAAGATAAACTTTGGGTAGTTGGTGAGGCACCTTTATCAGAGGCTGCTTTGATAAAGAAAGCAGAGATGTCAAAAAGGTGCGCCGAAGCTGCTTTAAAAAAAGAAAGTGAAGTGGTAGGAAAAGTGTCCAATGTTCCAAAATGGGAGAATAAAAACCCTGATAAGTCTAATCTCAAAGATTCGAATAAACCTAAAGTAACACAGAATGACAAGAGTCAAGGAGATAGGGTACCCACTTGTTACAGATGCGGCAATAAAGGTCATTATGCGAAAGATAAGAATTGTCCTGCATGGAAATCTAAGTGCACATTTTGTGGATCCACTGCTCATTTTGCAAAAATGTGCAGAAGGAGATTAAATAGACTAGGTCACAAACAAGTTATGTGTGTATGGGATAACGGTAGTGAAGATATTGAAGCAGAAGATTCATTAAATGAGGATGGTGTGTTGTGTATTGATGGTGAAAAGTGTTTTGACAACATAGTTTTAGGAGTAGGGTCAGACTCTCAAAAGAAACCTCGTTGTGACATAATTATTGATAGTGTATAAATTCTAATTGTTGCAGACTCAGGCTCCCCGTACACCATCATTCAAAAAAATTTATGGGAAGAAAAATGTGTTAATACCCTTAATAAGGAGTTGCAACCTACTGATATTCACCCTGTAACATTTACCGGTGGAAAAATCTCTCTGGTTGGTTTTACTGTTGTAAACTTTAAATTCAAGGACAGATCTGCAATGGGAAAACTGTATGTAGCTGAGAAAGGTCCCTCAGTTTTGGGGTGGAGGGACCAAGGAGCCTTAGGAATCATACTTGACCCTAATAAGAGTGACCAAGTCTTATTACTGGAGGATAAAAAACAGGTTTTGATTGATTCTCTTAAGAAAATATTTCCAAATGTATTTTCGGGTAATGTTGGCAAACTGAACAACTTTGTACATAAAATCATTTTAAAAGAAGAGCCTAATCCAGTTTGTCATAACGCTAGGAATATTCCTTTAGCAGTAAGAGATGGTGTAATGGCTGAGCTTGACTCCTTGGAACAAAAAGGAATAATTGAGCCAGTGGAATGTGCTGAGTGGTTGGCCCTATTGGCCGTCGCAAGGAAATCTGATGGTCATCTTCGTCTATGCATTGACCTGGGAGACCTTAATAAAAACATCATTGTGGATATGTTTCCACTTCCAAGAATAGATGAATTATTAGCTCAGTCACAAGGTATAAAATGGTTTTCAACAATTGATTTGACCTCAGCCTATCACCAGGTTCTATTAAATCCTGAAAGTAGGAACCTGACTGCATTTATTACCCCATTTGGTTGCTATAGATTTGTACACATGCCTTTTGGGTTAGCGTCAGCCACTGCGGGTTTTCAGAGGCTGATGTATAAAATCTTTAAGGGCACCAAGGGAGTAACTTATTTTCAGGATGATATCCTGGTTATGGGTCGAGATAAAATGGAACACGACAAACAGTTAGAATTGGTGTTGAGCAAACTTTCTGAATGTGGGTTGACAGCTGAATTGAGAAAATGCTAATTTGCTATGAATTCTGTTACATATCTAGGTCATGAGGTTGGGGGAGAAGGTATTTCACCAAAAAATAATGTAATTAAAAACATAAAGGAAGCTCCATCCCCGACTTCAAAAGAGGATCTTAGATCCTTTTTAGGGTTAACAGAGTTTTATTCTAAATTTGTTAATAATTTTGCCTCAAACTCACAATTTCAGGGATTTACTGAAAGTCAAGCAAGAATTTAGATGGAATCCTGAATTACAAAAAGACTTTGATACTATTAAGAATGAGTTATGTTGTGCTCTTCCTTTGCAGGGATTCAATCCTCTCGCCCACAGCATCATAACCACGTATGCAAGTGGTAAAGGGTTAGGGGCTGTACTTACACAAATGAATGATTTAGGTGAGGAGTGTACAGTGGCTTTTGCATCCAGATCATTAACTTCTTCTGAAAACAATTTTTCTGTAATTGAAAAAGAGATGTTAGCCACTGTTTGGGCTACAGAAAAGTCAGACAATATATTTGGGGTGCAAGATTTACCATCCGCACGGATCATAAGCCATTACTGAAGGTTCTTACTACTGAAGGATTCATGAAAGCCACATCTAGAATTGCTAGGATGACCTTAAGTCTTTATATATGATGTGGTTTACTTACCTGGTAAGAAAAATCAAGTAGCGGATTTTTTGAGCAGAGATCCTTTATCTCATTCTGTCAGTAATGAGAATGAATGGGACAAGTTCAGTATAGCATGCATTTCTGATTCTAATTTTGCAGATTGGGATGAAGGTGGTGTAGCAATTATTCATGAAGCAGATCCTAACGCTATTTCTAAAGTTGAGTGGAGAGAGGAATATACTAAGGACACTGTTCTTCAGGTTATTAAGGAATTTATTATTAATGGTTTGCCTTGTAAGAAAGACATTTTATCTCACCACAGGAGTTTTGGGGATATTAGAGATTAACTTTCTGTTGATGATAATGATGTGATTTTGAGAGGAGATAGATCAGTAGTACCTGAAACATTAAGGAGAAAAATTCTTGATATTTGTAACAGTGGACATCTTGGCATTGTGAAACTTGAAAAAAGAGTAAAACTTTGGTACTGGTGGCCGAATATGGACAAAGATATTGAAGGTATCGTGAAATCATGTTGTGTTTGTTCGAACTCTGATATATCACAATTGTTATTCAGATCATCTTTAGGTGAGAGGAATATTCCAAATGGTCCTTGGGAAGAGTTCAGTGTGGATTTGTTAGGTTCTCTGTCTGATACAGATGGGAAACCGTGGTATCTGTTTGTTACTGTAGATCATTTTTCAAAATGGCCTGAAGTGGTTTTGATTGAAAACATTGAAAGCAGTACCATCATTGATTGTTTGGAGAGTTTGTTTTTAAGAGAAGGAATCCCCAAAGTCATTTTAAGTGACAATGTTACTCAATGTTGTGCAGGGAAGTTCAATTGTTTCTTGACTAGGAATGGTATTAAAGGAAAAAAGACACCCATTTATCATCCAGCCAGAAATGGGACCGTAGAATGATTCAATAGAGTGAGAATGGGTAGTATTCAAGCTTCAATTAGTGTTAGTAAGGATTGGAAGAAAGAATTGTTCAAAACCATTTGGGCATTCAGGATTACACCCACAGGAAGTGGTTACAGTCCATTCAGAATCTTTTACAAAAGATAACGTGGCTTGGAACAAAAAAGGATTTGTAGCAAGTGGTCACCTGCTGTTGTAATATCTAATTTGAAAAAACTACAGGAAAAGTGTAAAACCCAGTATGATCAGAAACACAATACGGAAGATGTGTTTCTTAAGAAAGGTGATTGGGTAAGAGTAAAATTTGCACATAAAATAAAGAAAGATAGTAGCAACGTTTCCAATCCTCTAAGAGTAATTGATGTGTATTCTAAATCAGACAAATTAAGTGATTGTAAAGTGTGGCATTTTGACAGGATATCAAGGTGCAACAAAGTTTTGAATTGGGGCAGTATTCATGAGAACAAAATCAGTCCTTCCACCAATTGGTTGTGGGATGAGGTTATTAACTCAAATACTGCAAGAAGTACTCAAGGTACTTCATCCTCAAATACTCAAAATGGAATATCTTTCACCTGCCGATATTGCAGATCGTCATGTTATTAATTCTGCTGCTTCTTCCTCAAGAAGTAGACAAATTGTTCTAACTAAGAAATTTAAAGATTTTGTAATGTAACTTGGTTTTGTTTCGTTTTGATCTGTGTAAAAGAGTGGGTGGTTAGATATTGTTTATTGCATAATGCATTGTTTATTATTGCTTGCATTGCTCATTATTAATGTTGCATTGCTTATTATTAATGTTGCATTGCTTATTATTAATGCATTTCTTTCTGTTAGTTTCATTTTCTCACTTATGTATTCTGTATTATGATTATTGTGTATCCCCTCTTTATAATTGTTATAACCTTATCATTTTTCTTCTGTTTATTATATTCTGTTAAAGAGGGAGGATGTGGTACTGCATTTTTGGTGATCAGCAGTGTGGTGTCCTGGTTACCTGTTTCTAGGTAACTGGATGCTACCTGTTCTAGAGTGTTGAGAGATAAGGTCAGTTACTGCTGGCCGAGCTGGAGTGTGGGTGTACCTGCCTGTTATCATATAATAAACTCTTCTTATACTCATCCTGCATCTCTGGTTCCTACAAGCAGTCATCACCCAAAAGTGCTGGATGAAAGAAATCCACATTTGAAGATAGAATGCACAATAATACAATATTAATTCATTTCCTGAAAGAATAAACATAAGGATAAGCTTTTGTGTTTTGGGGAAGCCAGTGCTGCAGCGAAGGGGCGTGTTCAGCAAATAGTTTGCAACCTATCATCTGGCAGCGGTATAAGGGATTAATCAGCAAATTTGGCTGGGATAAAAATGATTTACTTGGAACATAACACATACTTTTCTAGCAAGGTATGACACAGAAAGGCCACAGTCATTATCTCCATTTAAACTGGAAGCTAATGTAAAGAAGGTATTTGACTAGAGACTGAATCACCTTGAGAAAGGCCAAAAACCAGTTCTTTAATCTTGAATAAGTATCCCTAAACAACACCTCTCATTTTGAAATTCATGCTAATATTAGATTACCGCCAATAATCCAGGATTAGAAATAAAAGGGATCCTTTGTCAGCATGATTAGTGATATCAACACAGAATTTGAGACCGGTGGATTAACCTGAAATGCTCTAATTGTCTGGGGTGTTAAATACCAACTCTGGTACTCTTGGAAACTCTGAGAACAAGATCAAAAACGTCAAATCAACTAGTTGCAAGAGCTCAGTCAGGACAGGCTGGACACATAACACAGGCTGAAGAATTAAAACAGCAATCCAGTGTAGTAAATGGATACAGGAATTATATTCTTTATCCACAACAGAGAAATACGCATTTAAATGCCTAAGGGGTACTGTTTAGTAGTGTGTACTGTAGGCCTAGATAAGATTAAAGGGAGCCAATGGTCAATGGCCTCAACCACCCTTTCCTTTTGTAGTCTGTTAATCAGCCCAACCTGAAACTAATGTTTCCCATAACCCATTAGGGTGATTTAAGTTTGATCAAGGGCAGTACTTGGTGGGAGTTAACTGTTGATTGTGCATCTGTCTTTAAGGGCTACATGAATACAAATATATTTAAAAAAGAGTTTAAGTCGTGAGTATACACTATACCAACAACACGACCACCTAAGTAAACAAGAGGCAGATCATGGATCACTTTGCTGGCTAGCCTGCTCATGAATCTTCTTCTTCTCTAGGTTCAGCATGAAGATAGAGTTCCCATTAGGCAGTGCACTGCAGTTGTTCTCTGTTTTAGTTTGAACACTAAGAGAATGAAATATATTTGTTGAATGGGTTTAATTAAGGCATAGGTAAATCACAGGGAGTGGATAGCAATGGCTGGGTTGGGACACCAGTATATATCAGTAATCAAGATGATTGGACTGGAAGATGGTGGTTTGTTCATGGCCACCGAGTAGGTATAATAACATGTCAACAAGACTGGCACCCAGAAATAGAAAATACACCTCTTAAACCATACCTCTAATCACACAGAGCAGATGAAGCTGGCAAACCCAACCCTCTTGAGAAAACATTTCTTCACCATTTCACTATCCATCTGTCCATCCGTCCATCCATCCATCCTTTCACCCTTTCCAATAAACATCCATCCTTTCACCGATACACCCATCAGTATATGCATGAATCCATCCATCTGTCCTTTCACCCATCCAAACTTTTACTGTTCCCTATCAGTCCATTTTTCTGTCTTGATATCTATTCACCCTTTCATTTATCGACCCTTTCTCTCTATGACCCATTCTTCCAGCTTCTAATTATTCTTCCTTTCAAATTTCATCCTTTTACCCTCCCATCTATCTATCTATCTATCCGTTCATCCTTCCTTTGACTCCATCTATTATTTCACCCTTCCATTCTTTGATTTTTTTCACCCTTCCTTCCTTTCTCCTTTTCATCCTATATTTCACCTTTTCTTCAATTCATTTTATATTTCCTTCCCTCCACCCTTCCTTCCTCCTCTTATTTCTTTCTTCATTCCATCTACTTATCTTTTTCTCTAATTTATTCCTTTTTCTTTCTTATGTTTCTCTCTCATGTTCACTTACTTGTTTTGCCTCCCTGTGTTTTTGCTTACTGTTATTGTGTCTCATTCTTTGTTTCCTTCATTGTGCATGTTAGCTGACCACACTCCTCTTTCGTGGTATTCCATATCAGTGTTACTTATGAGCATTGTGTTTGCAGACCTACAAACACAATAAGCCCAAGTACCAATAAATAATGTTTTAGTGAGACCCAGATCACAATCCCATTGGTCTTGTGGTACCCCATGTTAAGAGCTATATTGTGGGGATTTCACTACATCGCTGAACTTTGAAAACTGTAACAAATACCATCAGTCACTCATAAAAAGTATTTTAGGATAGATTGAGTGATTATGCAGACACAAGAAATGGGATCCTCCTGCTCCCCAGTAACAATCCTTCGGAAAATAATATAACGTCCTTGCAAAAATACCAGTTAATGTATTTGCCACTACATATTCTTCTTATATCTCAGAAATGGACCAGTGAGTGAAGTAAAATCTTCCCTGTGGTTTTTAAAGTAGGACTGCAGGCAGAAGAGAGGGATACATGGCATGAAAACCTTTTTTCTGAGTACTTATGCACGAAAATTAAAGCACATGGACCACATTAGAAAACAGATTTAACCATACTTGTAGAAACACAGGTGGTCTTTTCTTTTCCTCATTTTTGTTAAGCTCACAGAAGAGAAATATTTTAAGTCCCAGGAGTCTAACCATTGTTGTACAAGAGTCGATTTTCTGAAAAATATGTTAAACATAGAGAAATCTCATTGAAACTGGACTATTTTCATTTGTGATCAAATAAGCAGCTGGTGGTATCAAAGCTACACTTAGGTGCCAATTACGATCCTGTAAAAACCGGGTACGAACCGTCGGACGGAGGCTTTTTTCCGTCCGACCCGTACCCGGTTGTAATACTTTACAAACATGAAAGTACGATTCGCACGGAAACACCATTTCCGTACGAGTCGTACAAAACACCGACCGAAGAAAAGATACATACAAATGTGATCCGGGGAAAGCGCCGACGTGACGTCGGGACGCTCTCAGGCAGCGTTTCACGAACCAGGAAGTACGATTCGAACCGACAGCGGTCCGGACGGCAATATTTTTACGGCACCCAAAAAGTGCCGGAAAAGCGAAGTACGCCGCGATGCGAGTGGAATTGGGGGCCCGGTACGCGCCGTACCCCCCCCAGCCCCCGTGAGTACGCCCCGACCCCCCCCAGCCCCCATGTATGTACGCGCCATGGACGTTGTGTTTTTGCCAGCTTTCAGGTGCTGGCCAAGTGACACGCCCTCTCGGTCTGGAGGAACGCGCCTGACCTGCAACTTTTGTGGTAGTATTCGATACAGCACGTACCCCCCCGGTGTGTGATTCCCATTTGGAGGCAACTGACACAAGGGGAGAGAGGAGGCAAATTGCGTTTGCCTGAGAAGAGGGACAAAGAACGGACTTACCTGCAATCCGGCTACTGCGGCGTGGGACTACCGTCCAGCAACGTTTGGAGGCATCACTTGCTGCTTTGGTAACCCTCTCACTGTAGAGGTTCCAACGGGGGGACTCAGTTGCCCAGCATGCATTGGTGTTGCAGGCAGCGCGAGGTGCCTTACACCTGTGAGGCAAAGGAGGGGCAAGTGACCACGTGAGTAGGAGTGGCCACAGTCTTCTACATCGACATAAGGGACCCCCAGGAACAGCGAGGCAGCTGAAACGGGCACTGATGAGGCCATCAAAGGCTGAAACGCGTCTGCCCAGCGTTTCAGGGACATTGCATTACCAGCGCAGAAAATCAATAAAGCCGCTGTTTTTCCCCCGGAGCTGTGTCACACTCTTTTTTGAGTTAAAGGGAGGCTGGACGTTATATATATATATATATATATATATATATATTTATTTATTTATTTATATATTAACAACAGGTTCCCAAAGGAAATTGGAACGCACACCACAGCAGCTGTTCAGAAGAACTTTATTTGGGGGATGACACAACTTGCGGGTACAGTACTTTCCACGCCGACCGGTTTCGAAGCCTTCTGCTCCTTCTTCACGGGCGTTTGCTGAAGCGCTGCAGTTTAAAGCGTCACGTGGCATACTTTTAAACCTTTGGCCTAATTAGGCATTTCCGTTAGGTATCATTTAACTCCCTCTAGTGGGTTGCATGCTGGTTTTTGTAGTGCGCTATATTTTTACCCTCTGGTGGGTTCTGCATCGTTCCGTGGTGTGCGTTCCAATTTCCTTTGGGAACCTGTTGTATCTGGTGGGCTAGTTGGTCATTCTGAGAAAGTATATTTTGTAATGTAATGTATAATGTAATGTATAATGTAATTAAAAAAATAAAATATCTAAAAATAAATAGTTTAAAAAATGTAGTAAATCAGTATCAAAAAAATCAGTATAACAATTAATACATTAAAAATTGTCATTTACAAAACCTTTGAAATTAACTGAAAAAACCAAAGGTTACAGGGGCGTTATAGTTAGGAATTGGCATTTAAAAAACCTTAGAAATTCACTGAAAAAACCATAGGTTTCAGGGGTGTTATAGTTAGCTGGACATTTCCCTTGTACAAAACCCTAGAAATTCCCCTGTTATAGTTAGTTCAGCTAACTATAACTCGCGCCCCCGCAATGCACTGCTGATGACGTCACATATTACATCACTCATGACATGGTCAGTGACATCACTCATGACATTTCACGGTGATTCGTCAAGCGGGGGCCAAGACAAAAGGGGGGTCCCAAAAAGCATTTTCCCCATGCATTTTTCCATAGGACCTGTTAACGCAGCTACAGCCCGAACTGCTAAACGGAATTACACCAAATTTGGCAAAGAGGTAGTCCTCAGTTCAGACTCATGCCTTTTGCTTAAATGGTGTAAATCCGTTCAGTAGTTCCTGAGAAAATTAGAGTTAAAAAGATAGATATATCTGGGCGGAGCCTAACCACACATCTCATCGTGAGATCTAATTGGCTTTCAGTACTTCATCCAAGAAGTGTTGGCAGCCATATTGGGACCAATATACATGATAGCACCTCATTAAAAAGCATTGCAGTTAATAGAAGGTTTTAAGACTTTAGTTACATTATAAATCATTTGTTGATGGTACCATACTCATTTTAGGAATTGTGGTGTGTTCTAAGGTGATTTTACCGTGTGAAAAAGCTTTCTGCTGTGATATCATGAATCATGTTTCAGAGAACACTATTTTCTCATGCTTTTCCCACAGAGGTTTGGAAGGTGATCTATAAGCTAAACTGAGAGCATATTTTCTGTAAATTCACATTATCTTTCTCAGTCATGTGAGAATGAAGTCTGACATTCTCAGTAAAACATGTACATCCAACAAGGGCAGAGACTGTCAGTTAATTCCTTTGTGTTCTACTGCAGCTTCCCAGAGTGTTCTAAAGAACAACTAGAGCGCTAACAGTCCTACTTCTGACAAACGTATTGCACACCTGAAGCCATCTTGATTGGAATAAAGTGGTAACTCTTAAAACATTTAATTTAAAAAGGAACAAAATGAGGGGGTTCATTTTGCCATAGAAAGTATGATTAGTGCTGCAGAAAGAAAAATTAGGGCACATTTTGACTTCTCAAATCCTCTTCTATTTCATAAAAAAATTCTGACATGCAGACTGAAACATGCACTTTGAATACCAGCAGCAGACTTCCCTGGTGAGCAGTTGCTTTACTACAGTGATCTAATGAGCAACTAGAGTGCTAACATTCAGAATGTATGGCAAATGTGTGACACATCTGAATGCCTTCTTGATGGAACCAAAGTAAAAAACTGAAAGTATTTCCTACTGAGGAGACTGCAGTAAATGAGGAAATTAGGAAACTTCATAACCAATAAATCTCCCAAGATGGCCACCAGAGACAAAAGAGCCCAAATGTAGCCCAAATATCACCCAGATGTAGCCCAAGTATAGCCCAATGACAGAATGTCCCAGAGTGTTCTTAAGAACAACTAGAGCGCTTACTACCCATGTTTGTATAAATAAACGACAAGGGTGTCTACTTGGAGAGTACCCACCGGCGGGGTTGCCGGGATTAGGCACGGTAGGGCGTCAGACACGTCAGAGCTTCACTAGCGGTGTAAATACATTCCACTTGGATTCATTGTATGCATAGTCGCCTTTTAATGAATATCACGCAAATCGTCATGGTGATAGGTACATACGGTTTGTCCAGCATGTCCTAGGTGTTTCTATAAATATATTTGTTAAAAAAATAATAAAAAACAAAGGCCGGCCCGGGGGATGGGGTCCCCGGGGCCATAAGTGGCCTGAGGAGGGGGGCAACGCAGCCCCTCTCCTAAAGAATAAAAAAAAAAAAAGGCCATGACCCGGGGGTTGGGGTCCCCGGGGCCGATTAAGGCCTTGGGAGGGCCAAATTTATTTTTTTCGACAAAACAAATTAGAGTGCAGGCCCTGGGGGATGGGGTCCCCAGGGCCAATAAATTAGAAAAAGAAGGGGGGCCACACAGCCCTCCTTCTTAAAAAAATAAAATAAAAAAAAGACCGGCATCATGCCGGAGGCCACGCCCCCTCCTTGCAGCACTCTGCAAACGCGCCCCCTGGCCAGTTGTAAGTTGGGGAATTACTCCCCTTCAATACTGAGGGTCCCTGAGGGCCAACTAGCCCAACAGGTATCTCCAGTATGCGCCAGGGAGCTGCGTTGTAGACAGGTGTTCTGAGGCGACGCCCCTTTTTACACCTCTATGCAACGCAGCTCTGTGGCGCTTACTGGAGGTACCTAGTGGGCTAGTTTGGCCCTAGGGACCCTTAGGATTCAAGGGGACTTAATCTCTCAACTTAGGACGGCCACAGAGTGCGTTTACACAGTGGTTAAGGGAGGGGACGGGGCCTGAGGTGACGTGTGCAAACACGCCCTGTGGCGCGTTTTAAGCTGGGGGAAAAATTCCCTTTCAATCCTGAGGGACCCTGGGGGCCAGCTAGCCCTCCAGGTGCTTCCAGTAAGCGCCACTGCTCTGCGTTGCAGAGAGGTGGTACAGGCCGTTCCCCTTTTTACACCTCTCTGCAATGACAATTACTGGACGCACCTAGTGGGCTATTTTGCCTCTAAGGACGCTCAGGATTCAAGGGGACTTAATCTCCCAACTTAAAAAACGGCCACAGGACGTGTTTACACAGTGGGGAAGGGAGGGGACGGGCCTGAGGTGACGTGTGCAAACACGCCCTATGGCGTGTTTTAAGTTGGGGAAATAATTCCCCTTCAATCCTGAGGGCCCCTGGGGGCTAACTAGCCCACCAAGTGCTTCCAGTAAGCGCCACTGAGCTGCGTTGCAGAGAGGTTGTCCAGGCCGTGCCACTTTTACACCTCTCTGCAACGCAGATCTGTGGCGCTTACTGGAGGTACCTAGTGGGCTAGTTGCACCCTAGGGACCCTCAGGATTCAAATGAACTTACTCTCCCAACTAAAAACGGCCACAGGGCGTGTTTACACAGTGGTGAAGGGAGGGGACGGGGCCTGAGTTAACGTGTGCAAACACGCCCTGTGGTGCGTTTAAAGTTGGGGAAATAATTCCCCTTCAATCCTGAGGGACCCTGGGGGCCAACTAGCCCACCAGGTGCTTCCAGTAAGTGCCACTGCTTTAATCCCCTGCCCTATTATATACTAGGGGCTTACAGAGGAGGTCATGCTAATCACAGGGGGACCCCAACGCATAGTGTTCCCTAGTGTATGTAGGTGTTTTCACTGTATTCTGAGTGTCTTTTAACATAGCACTGGCTCTAGGACTGGTTAGTCAGACTCAGTTACCACCAGTAACCGTCTGAAAAAGTTGAGGGTACAGGATGGTTTTGCAACAAGGCTTCTTTCTGCTCTTCTGTTTGTTCTTTCTGCACGTTAACCTTCTTCCTGCACTTTTCTTCGTCTTTGAGGACTTCTGTTGCTTCTTTCTGCATCTCTTTTATTTCTTTCTGTGCGTTTTTTCTTCTTTCTTCACATGTCCTATCTCTGTAGGCATAGTTAGAAATTAGCATTTAAAAAACCTTTGAAATTCACTGAAAAAACCATAGGTTTCAGGCATGTTATAGTTAGGAATTAGCATTTAAAAAACCTTAGAAATTCACTGAAAAAAACATAGGTTTCAGGGGCGTTATAGTTAGCTGGACCTTTCACTGGTACAAAACCATTGAAATTCCCCCGTTATAGTTAGTTCAGCTAACTATAACTTGCGCGCCCGCAATGCACTGCTGATGACGTCACATATCACATCACTCATGACATGGTCAGTGACATCACTCATGACATCACTCATGACATCTCAAATGACATCACTGATGACATCACTGATGACATCATCCTTGTGATAGAGTGGCAGACCTCCTCTCCCCCTAATATAACCTTTGATACACACATTCAAAAATAGAAACAAAAATTTTCAAAACAATGGACATACCAATACCAGTTACAACAACCTATTCAGTAATTCTAAGATCCACATACACTCATTCACCAACAGTCCTATACAGTCACTCATACATGTACTCACTCATCATATGTACTTATACAGCTATACATCCTGTTACACAACACCACTCATCCATAGAGTTACTCACACACATAGACACTCATGCTAATAAAGAATCAAACATCCATTTACTTGCATATACAGTTATACACACACCACCACACTTACTTCTACAGAAACTTACACATACTTAGTCTTTTAAACAATCACTTATAGAAACACATACTTATTCATATAGGAACTCTTTCAATCTCTCACTCTCACATATACTCACTTATATACACCAATAGTCGCATATACTAGTTTAAAACATATGTAGTTACTCATAAAGACACTATTGAGACAGTCATTCAATTACTAACACACCCATGCACACACTCACGCACCCATACAGTCCTGCACACATGCTGTCTTCAACACATACAAACAGTGAGTCACTCATTCATACACCTATGCACTACGTAATACCCCCCACCAAACCATACAGACACTCAGACACTCATACTGATACTCAAAAAACCAACTAATAACCTATATAGACACTCATGTAGCTACTCACCAACCCATGCAGCCACTTATACACAAAGTGAGAGACTGATACAGATATTTACATATTTAAACATTACTCACTAAGCCATGTATTCACTAAGATACACTTAATCAGTCAGTTATACAATCAATTTTTCAAAAACAAATCATCCATTTAGACACTTATACCCATTTATTCTTCCATCGACCTTGAGATATACATATATAAAACATATGCAATTTTCAGAAAAACACACATTCACTGGATGTTGTCATCAGTGATGTCATCAGTGATGTCATTTGAGATGTCATCCGTGATGTCATGAGTGATGTCACTGACCAGAAAAAAACACAGGTTTCAGGGACGGTATAGTTAGAAATGAGCATTTAAAAAACCTTAGAAATTCACTGAAAAAACCACAGGGTTCAGGGATGTTATAGTTAGTTGGACATTTCACTCGTACAAAACCAGAGGAATTTGGCCGTTATAGTTAGCTAACTATAACTCGCGCCCCCGCAATGCACTGCTGATGACGTCACATATTACATCACTCATGACATGGGCAGTGACATCACTGATGACATCATCCATGTGATAATCCGATGCACCTCCTCACACGCTGATATAACCTTTGATACACCCACTCTAAAATAAAGACTGCCATTTTCGAAACCATAGACACACCAATACCAGTTACTACATACCCACTCACTGATTCCTAGTTCTACACACACATCCACTCATTCACCCATACAGTCACTCATACATGCAGTCACTCATCAATATAGTACTATCATATGAACTCATACACCTATACAGATACTCACACACCACCACTCACCCATAGAGTTACTCACACACCTACTCAGTCATGCAAAGAATCAATCACACTCCCATTTACTCACACATACAGTTATACAGAATGTTAGGCCTACCAAATATAAAACAGCAATCCTAAGCATATCACTGTTGTAAGTCTGACCAAGTTTGTGAAGGTATGCATGCGTGTCTCTGCTTTTGCCTAGTGACATAAAAATAAATATACAAATACTTGAATACCTGTGTTTCAAACAGCATACGCTGTATATTTGTGTACAAAAAGGTAGAACCAAGAGAAGTACATTAAGAAGCAACAGATGTGTAGAAAGAGGCAAGAGGGGTGTAGAAAAAAGTAAGAGAGATGCAGAAAAAAGCAAGAGAAGTGCACAACGAACCAACTGAGGTGAAGAAAGAGACCAGAGGGGTGCAGAAAGAGGAAAGAGAAGTGCAGAAAGAGGCAGAGATGCATAAAGAGTGAAAAAGGGTGAAGAAAGAGGCTAGAGGGGTGCAGAAAGAGTCAAGTGGGTGCATAAAGAGGTAGCAGAGGTGTAGAAGGAGGCAGGAGAACTACACAAAGAGGCAAGAGAGTTGCAGAAACAGACAAAAGAGGTGCAGAAAGAGGGAACAGGTGTGCAGACAAAGGCAACAGAATTGCAGAAAGAGGGAAGAGGGGTGCAGAAAGAGAGGCCAGAGAGGTTCAGAAAAAAGCAAGAGCAGTGTAGGAAGAAGCAATAGAGGTGCAGAAAGAGGCAAGAGGGTGCAGAAAGAGGAGAGAGAAGTGCAGGAAGAAGCAAAAGAGGTGCAGAAAGAGGCAAGAGGGCTGCAGAAAGAGGCAAGAGCAGTGCAGAAAGAACCAAGAGATGTGCAGAAATAGGCAAGAGAAGTGCATAAAGACGCAAGAGATGTGCAGAAAACGGGAAGAAGGGTGCAGGAAAAAGCAAGAGAAGTGCAGAAAGAGGCAATTGAGGTGCAGACAGAGGCAAGACAACTGCAGAAATACATAAGAGCCCCCCTCCCAACATGTAAATAGCCCGTGGAGGTGCTGGTCCCCAGGGCCGGGGGGTCGCAACGGACCCCAGCACTTCATTCATCTATGCCCTGCAGAGGTGGTGATCCCTGGGGCAGTGTGGGGGGACTCGAGAGGTTTCCCTGCCTCACTGGTATGGACAGGGAAACCTGTGTTTGCGCTCATTTGGAGGGAGTAATTTCAAAACTCCACCAGGCGGAAGTAAACACCAAGTCTGCCTTCAGCAGACAGGAGCATGACAAATGCCCCCACCCGCTAGGAGTGGACTTTTAATCTGTTTCCCTGCCTGCAATGAAGTGGGCTGGGAAACAGATGAAAAGATTGCTCCCACCTGAAGGGAGCAGCATCTTTAGCTGTTCCCTGGGGGTGGGAGCATTGCCAGCTGGTGCCACAGGGATGTTTGGCCTCCCCCCTGGCCCCAAACATAGTGTAGCGGGAGCCGTGGGTGGGCACCAGGACACCCACCCTTTGTTGCATTACCCCCAGGGGATGGCAGGGGCATGAGTTATAGTTAGCTTCAGGCTAAAGTTATAGTTTCTTGACATAACTATAACTAAAACTGCTGAATTTCTACCATTTTATGTGTGCTAAATCTGAATCTAACTTAACATCTCTGTAACTATATATATATATATATATATATATATATATATATATATATATATATATATATTTATATATATATTTATATATATATATATGTATATATATATATATGCTCTTCAAATCAAGCTGCAAGTGTATGGTTTTGTCTTTGCAAGATTTTTGTTATGCCAGTGCCATATTTCCATTGTTTAAAACTGTGAAGCAAAGTAATACAAATCATTGCGTAGCAGTAAGTTAAGCCTCAATGATTGAGGATACTTTAAGAAAATATTATGCTATTACAAAATACATTGAGCAACCTTTGTCAAAATTGTAATTCAGTGTCCATATTATGCCCATTTGATACAGCTCTGAATAATAATGTCCATCTTATCTGTTCAATATAAGAAAATGATGTCCCTAAATGTTCCGTTATGTTTTTTTCTTGTAGAGGGCCACTGATTCTCCCAACTGAGTCTCTTTCACATCTGCAAACTATGAAACTATGAAGAATATTGTTATACGGTTTATAGGACTTATACCTACATTGTTAGTCCTGGACCAAAAGTATAGAATCTGTTTTCACCACCTGCACTTCAAATGCTGCATTTGCTACATTGTGGGCATTTAAAAAGCAACCTAGGTGGATGGCAAATAAACAGATCACTAAGTGACAGGATTTTACTGAACGGAATAAATGTTGCCCGGTTTAACATTCCACACAAGTCTACATTCTCAATGAATATGTATAGGTTTACAATAATTTGAACCTAGTCTGCTTCCGGCACTGTGTGGAATACTAATTCACATTACAGGTGCTGTCATTCAGTCCTATAGACTTCTGGCCTCTGATGTGTTGCTCATCTTCATTCAATAGCAGGTGCTGAGCACTGGAAACCACTGGTTCAAATTAAACACTGGTCACAGCATTTCCCCCACACAGAGTGAATAATGTCGCTACTTTTTATAAAATGGGTCAACCTGTTGTAAAGAAATCTACAGCATACAAAGCACATTGTTTCCTTCATATACTGACTGATCAATTCAGTGTTATAAAAACACAATCAACGTAGTTATAAAAGTAGAATCAAAAAATAATACACTTAACTACATCTGCTCTGCATGGAACACATGATGACAGCATTACATCATTTGCATACATGTGCTCATCATTGACACAAGCAGAGAAAATTATAGGCAAACATATTAATTCAACAAAGCGTCAGGTTGTAACTTATGTATAAGTAACATAACATACGTATTCATAGCTGTGTGAATCCATCAACAGAAAAATGCATTTGAACGCCCTGCAATCCAATGAAAGAGAACTTTCATTTGTACTTTCGATTTTGAAGTTAAGGTAAGGTAAGGTAAGCTAAATTGTATTGTTTAGTTAATTAAATCTATAACAATATTAAAAGTACAAACCAGATGCTGAAAACAAAGAACAAAAAAGCTTAATAGACACTTCATCAAATGTTAGTTTGTTATATCAAACTAATCCAATTAATATACTTAAACTAAAAACGAAACACAAAAACTTAAGATACGTTAAAGCATGATCAGGATATCATCTGAAGGCGAATTGAGTGTGCAAAATTAGCAAACAAAATCGACTACATCGTTCTTTGATAGAACCACATCTAGGTGATGGTACAGTGTGCAAAATGAGCAAGGTAATGCTCTAACTTCAATTCTTAAAAGTCATAAAATACATAATGCTCGATAGATGTATCAAACAAGCATCAGTCTTATGTTGAAATTTAAAATATAAAGATACTTAATATAAAAACTGTTTCAACTTGCAAAATGAGCAAGATAATTCCATACTTCGTAGTGCTGGCTTCTATCCTAAATTAATACCTAACAAGTGCTTCACCGCATGATTGATGCAATATACCAAATGAACAAAGATACTCATATATTGGTCATTAATGGCATAAAGTGCAATATGCTGTCCAGTGATTTCATGCCAGCTTTATTCTTATCTTAAAACATAAAACTTGATCTAAAAAACATTTTCAATGTGCAAAATTAAATATAATTGAGATAGTAGTTTAGAAATCTTTTTGCCCCAGGATAGCTTGTTCAGATAAGTTGAATTCCAGGCAAATTTGTGAAGATGGGGTGGGATCCGGCAGCTGAAATAGTCTTCTGTATCACACTGCGCCTTGTCAAGCCAGGGATTTTTAAGAACAAACTAACTCTCCTCTGCCATTTGTCTTATTCATGACTCATCATAAAAACCGTTTGACAAAGTACGTTTTACATAAGTCATTCGCCCTTACAAATTAGTACACCAGAAACCATATGGTATCTTCCAACAACACTATGATTGTGACTATTAGCTTGTTTATTGTCATTACATGGCAACAACGGAAGCCCTGTTAGCCATCTCCAAACCACAAGCAGGCACATGAAGCTCTCATACATACTAGACATGCAGATTCTCATTAAGACATTTATGGGTGATTGTTGAATGCCATTCGCAATTCAGAAAATGTGTTCTTAAGAAGGGCTTGTCATCATAAATGTGTTTGCCACACGTTGCACATGATGATTGGTTTATGCTATGTACGGCAAAGATGGCATGCTGTTCTTACTGGCCTTTGGAGCAAAGACGTATTGCAAAGGGCAAACCCGTGCAATAGGCCGCATTTTACAACATATAGCTGTGTTTTAGAAACGTTTTCACAACTGCTTTTCATTTTATTAACTACTTGTAACTGAAAATCCAAATATCTACCTTGATCACATCTCAGCCCAGAGCTGCTACTGTGCTTGTAGCAACTGGGGGCTCGTCCTCTCAAATTTTCTAAGGACTACAGTTCCCAGAAGGCTGTTTCCACACTTGGGTGCATCATTTTGAAAGGAGGCTGCAGAGCACAGAATTTGGGTGTCCTTTTGTATAGAAGTCCTCAGTGGGTTTCATCTGCTCATTTTTACTGTGATGCATATCAGACATTGCATGATTGGGGAAAATGTAATAAATAGCGTGTCCACAACCTGCTTTTCAAATAAAGTATGAATCCCACCAATTATTATGCAATGTTTCACAACTACCACTCAATTACCATGCAGAAAACAGTCTTCAGCAGATGTCCTTTCAAGATAGTATTTGGACAAAGGTCAACCCTTGTATGAAGAATAGCTGACAACATTTGAATATGTGACCAAATATGGCATCTAATTTCCTTTGATCTAAACTTAATATTCTTGCTAAGTACACATGATTTGTACTGTCCTTTTTCATGCATCTGCACTGTTCCCACATGTGAATAATTGTGTACTCTTTGCATTTCACATTTTACTTTTTTTTAAACGTTTGTTGCAGCTATAACCCACCACAGGATTTTGTGTTAAAAACACAATTTGCTAATAATTTGTCAAACATATTTGATTGTGTGAATAGTAACATAAAGTGCTAAAAAATATGTACACCATCTCTTGTTGATTTACAAACATTTTACTGTTTGCAATGCCAGAGAATGTATTTCCACTAGAGAACCTGCAGATGATACCCATGTAAACACTACATCTGCTAGTGTTTTCTTCACACATCTTTACTTGTTGTGCAGTTACAATGTCAGATTTAGCGATTTGTCTTACATCTTCATCTTAGTTTGGTTTAAGGTCATCTATCTTTTATAAGTGTTTCATTCAATCGGTCTAACAAATTGCTTGTCTTGTTGATAGGTACCAATCAGTTTGTAGTGCTTTTCTGTTTTTTGAGCTGTTGTGTTGTACTCCGAACTAGGTACAACTTAGTCTTCAATTTCAAGATGTAAGACATTGCAACTCACTGACTGTTTCACTAGTAATTTTTTCATTGAATTCTCATTTTTTGCTACTGGAAATTCACAAGTAGGTCTAAATTAGCACACACATATAACATTACCCCGTGCAAAACATCCAGTTATATAAGTTCCTCTAGCACTGCACAGATACTATGAAGTATAAAAATACAATGGCGTAATGTGCAAAAGCCACAAACGATCAAGTACATGTGTGCCACTTGTAGCCAATTTGCGTAACTTTCTTGGTTTTCAAGCTGCCTACAGGATATGTGAATACTGTTAATATATATATATTTATGACATATATTTATATATATTTTTGACAAATATTAATTATTAAATAGTCAAAATCAAAAAGTTAGACCTACAATAGAGGGAGTAAACATTAAAGATTAGGGGGAAATCGTCAAGGGGACAATTATGAAACAGCCTTTTCTATTTTACTTTGTGTAACACCTATTTTAGAAATTCAGCTTAATTCCTCCCATTAGTTTTCATGGTCCAGTTTCTCCATCATAGATAAGCTGGTGGGAATTTGGCCCATAGAAGTTTTAATTATGGGGTTACTTGCTTTGAACCCCGCATTCCATTGAGTAAAATATGAGATAACAAGAGAAATATTTATTAAGGTTTGTTGAAATGCAACAAGAGAAACTAACTTAATAAATAATCACTGAAGGGTGCGGATAAGAATTATTTTTCTAGTCACTGCTTCCTTTTACAGTCTAGTGGTGTTGAAAAGATGGGGTGCACTTCCTGGAGAGGTGAGGAAGCGAGCACAACCGCATGTCAGCTTGGAGGCAAAAGCCATATTTTAAAGACCATTCTGTGTCTCCTGAGGTGTCTTCTCCTTTAGCCAATGAATGCACTGGCTTTAGTTCTACTCTAATGAAATTTAACATGTGCCTGTGGACACCCTTCCAGACTGCTTGAACATAAAAGACTTATTCTAACAATTACCTGTGTTTGTGATCTCATATAGAGGCAACTAGCATTAGCAGCTCCTGCACATAGTTTGCCCTCTGGTACCCTTGGCACTTCCTCATGATCTCAGGGGTATGGAAGACAGTGGCAGAAAGAGAAAATGAACAGGATCCAAGAGGACTGTTACCAGCCCTCATCGACTATATGATGGAAGTCACCCAGCATGTGCCAGGATGATTCCCATCATTTGTAAAGTCTAGATCACATTCAGATGATCATCCTTCGTAGGATTGTCTTAAACAGAGGCGGCTGGCACAGCTTAGTGGTGGGGTGGTGGGGTGGGGGAGTCGACAGATGACGGGATAGGTAAAATTAAAATAAAAAAATAATAAAACCACTTACCTTGCACTCGCTGTTTTTGTACATCCTCTCCCAGGGGCAGAATGTGCCAAAGCCTTTTTAAGTAGGTGAATATCAGCAAACGTGCATGTTTCTGAATTGTCACAGCCATTTGAGAGGCTCATTTCTCTCCTGAATATGGTTGGAGAAACTCTTGTCAAGGACAGCAATAAGTCCCTATCTGGGGCAGTAATGAAAATAGCCACCTCCAAATTTGTTGGGAATTAAGAGGAGGGATTTTCTCCACACACGTTGATGGCACATTTATGAATGCTCAAATCTGTACTTTCTACAGCTGTACATGCAAACATTCTTTTTCATGTGTGTAACATGGAATGTACAAAGAACTACTTCTGGGAATCTGCAACAACTGCAGCTTCCACAGGTAAAAAAGATCATGAATTTACAACAAAAGCATGAGAGGCAATTTTTAATGCCCTCAAGAGTGATCTGTTTGTTGGGAACTTTACATTAGCTCCAAGAGAAGGGATTTAAAAAGAATGACTTCATGGCTGATTTAGAGTTTGGCAGACAGAGTTTACTCTATCAGGACGGCAGAGGACATTACATCCACCATCTGGAGGGACCTCTGCAAGCTAAACTTTGAGATATCCCCCGGCTCTACAGACATCTTTCTACATTGACAAGGACCAATGTCATGATGAGTCCTGTCAGTGTAGGAAAAGTTTAATTTACAGTACCATCAGCCAGTACAGCCTCCCACTTTTGGCGTTTGTTTTTGAAAAACAAAAAATAATGCCCCCACATCCTGGAGGTTTTCTCCCAGAGTGTGGGAATCATTTGTTTTTTTCCTGTTCCTCATTACCTGTTTTTTCTTGGTGGCGACGGGCAGGAAATGAGGCATTACTCGCTGTCATCAACGAGTGTCCGCCCTAAATAAGGTGGATGGTGTAATTCCCTTTTTCCAATGGCCCCTACTCTGTTGGGCTGTGGAAGGAAGTATTTGTTAGTGGAGCTGACGAGGGCTTCGACAATGGAGTACTTACAGTACGCCTGTCATTAAATGAGGTGGATGGACCGAAGTTTGGGGGCCTGGTGCTCCATCTGCCAAACGCTACCTCGGGCCCTAAATAGTTTCCAAAATCCCATGATTCTGCCTAAATTTTATAGACATCCAGTTAAATCTGTGAAAACTTAGTAGTTTATACATCGGCGTTATTGGGGATGAATATTAGTCTAAAATTAATTCACTTTCTCAGAAATTCTTGCTAAGGGTGATGGTAACCAATGCCATTTTCAAGGGTTCTGTTATTATGTATTACTGACCTAATTCTTCTTTATTCTTCCATTGACAGGGAATCTACAACAACATTTCCGAAATGTTTTAATAGAACTCTGCTAGAAAGCCATCTGTTTATGTAAGGTCAATTTTGTTTACCAGTTTTTAGTTGCCACTTGAACTCCTTTTTTAGGTCTCAGCTACAGGCAGCAGTTGGCTGGAGATCTGTTGTTTCCAATACATCGCATACAGTGAACCATTGCTGAGCCTTTTGCATTTGATTGGATAGTTTTTATATTTATTTCACTTACCGGCTCCTGATTCAATGGCTTTCATCACTATTCCTATGTTTATCCCACCCATGAGTCTTTCAATCTAGCAGTGTCTTGATTGGTTGATGTGTTCACCAACTTGTGATGTCAGACCTTGTATTGCAGTTGATATTAGGAACTATTTTGTTTCCCTGACCCCTCTTTCCCCTCTTTTTGTAACCAAGTGTCCTCTCTTTTAAACCTCCCTGCATTCCCCACATCCCACCCAGTGACCTCCACCCCCTCAATCCAATTATAATTGTCCGCTACCCATGGCTCTATCAGCGTGCAGGGGGCTTGAAATGTTGTGTTTTTACCATTCCAAGATGGCAGCCAATGCATGCGCATGTGCATGCATACTCGGTGGGCATCTTCAAATTAATGTTTTATCTTAACAGGTTCCTTTCATAGATGGCTTGTGCTAGGATCTACTGTGGCCTTCTTTGAACGGTGTTTCTTTGAATATCACAAAAAGGTTTTCAAAGACAGCCACTGTGTGTACACACACACATATGTGGTGTTCATCTTTGAATGCATTTTTCCTTCAACTTGCAAGTGTGTAGACAAGAGTGAGGAGTAAAAGATAGGACTGTCCTATCCTTTTATGTGTTGAGTTCTCCACCCCTAATACAGAGTTTCTACAGTCGTAAAATTATTGGTAATAAAACTAAACTCGTAGTTTGTGAATATCAAAAAAAATAGTTACCTTGCACAAAAACAGGTTTACCATTGCGACTCCAGTCGTCAGCATGCTTAAGGTATATTTTTACACTGCGGGGCCTTCATTACTCATAAATATGAGCATCAGATGCACCAAGGTACTAGATCTATTGACTTTTTATTCATTTAAAAAATGTTTATCACAAATGCATATCCCACCTGAAGAGGCTATGGGCTGTCCCTCTGGAAAATGGTAATTGGAAGGCATGGGTAGACAAAAGAGTAATGGTGACAGGTGCGGTGAGGGGTATGGTGAGAGAGGCAGCCTGTCTGAAGAGGCTAGAGGTACATTAGAGATAAGAGAGGAGAGATTGAGGGTTTAATGTACCTGTTTAATGCCATCAGCGATAATGTTCTGCTCTGTTAATTGAAGGCTGAAT
Organism: Triturus cristatus; assembly: GCF_964204655.1. Lineage (NCBI taxonomy): Eukaryota > Metazoa > Chordata > Amphibia > Caudata > Salamandridae > Triturus > Triturus cristatus. The sequence continues at coordinate 862,680,744 of NC_140581.1, forward strand.
ACACATCGCACTTCACTGAATTGATGCTGCTGATGTATGTCTTGAAGCGCTTTAAGTGAAATGTTACTGTTTTGTTTACAATGTTGAAAACAATAACATAGTTTTTAAAACATAATATTCTGATCAACATTGAATCTGCTTGTACAGTGCAAAAAGTATATGAGGGATAAAGTACCCACGCCATACATGACAAGTTTATTGCAAGTCACAGAGGAGTTCCATAAGCACATAGAGGAATGAGGCTGACTTTCAATTTTCTCAATCTGTGCGGCAGGGTATACTTTATCCCATATAATACATGGTCACACTATCTCCTTTCCCACAAAAAACTTGGTGTGTAGCTCTTTTGTATGAAAAAGAGAGTGTGTTTGCATATATGAAGACTAAAAACAGAACCTCTAGTGCAAAATTAAACACACCAAAAACCTGTTAGATATTTGTTTCAAAAAGATATTAGAAATAGTTCAATACAAGTCGTTTAAAAAAAAAAAAAAGCTGCGGTAGCTTTGAATGTTTAGAAACATGCAGAAAGATTTTAACTCTTCTATAATTATCTAAGGAGTGCAAAAAATATACATGTTCTGCTTTTCATTGTAAGCAGGAAAAATAGCCCTGAAGAAAAAAGCAACATTGTATTTTTGTTGCTTTGAACAGCCACTCCGTAACCTGACCTGCCTTTATTTCACATTCACAAAGGGACCTTTCCATTTTGAGAATGGGTTACCACCTCCTTTGTGGTGTCAGTAAAATATCAATGTTTTGCAACTGGAATTCAGTCACAGAATGTTGATATGTTATATACCAATTTGGTATTTGAAAGGGATGCCTACAATATGCCCCTTATTGGTATCTATTCAGAATCCTATTTTAGGAGTCAGAAAAACTTTTCTTACTCCTAAAATGGGATTAGCAGAAAGGGAAAAAGCATTTTAAGTGTTGCAAACATTGAATCAGAGTGTTTGCAACTTTTAAAATGCTTAGTACCTCTGGCCCTAAATGTTTTGTGTACTATTTTGGTAATCTATTCATAACCAGGGTTATTTTCTCTGCTGGGCAGTGACGGCATTGTGATACACAGTGAATGTGACACCAAAGGGCTTAGCATAGAGGATAAGTGAGGATATGATTGGTTTATATTTGTCTGTGGGTGAGCTCGACATTTCAGAAGGAGTTCCTGAATGCGTGCCTATGATTGCTTACACTGGATAATTCAGCTATGTGAGTCAGCATTTATTAAAGGTACTCCAAACCCCTCGAATGTTCTTCAGTCTCTCACTTAATTTAAGGAGAGGTATTATAATTCCATAGGACACCTCTGGAGATGAGCTAAATAAGTAGATGTTTTTCACCCTTGTTGTTTTAAATGAAAGTATTATTAGTCCATGCTCTGTGTTAGACCGGGCATCTTTGGCATGTTTTTCTCCTGTCTTTTTGATTTTTACCTCCTGTTTTTGACTGTGTGCTGCATTTCGTTTTTGCTGGTTTTAGAACTCTGGGCACTTTACCACTGTTGTTCAGTGCTAAAGTGCAAGTGATCCCTGTGTAAACTGTGATTATGATTGTTTCTCCATGATTGGCATATTTGATTTACTGGTAAGTCCCTAGTAAAGTGCACTGTGTGTGCCCAGGGCCTGTAAGTTAAATGCTACTAGTGGGCCTGCAGCACTGATTGTGCCACCCACATGAGTAGCCCTGCAAACGTCTCAGGCCTGCCACTGCAGTGTCTATAAATGCAGTTTTTAAACTGCCATGTCGACCTGACAAGGGCACCCAATCGCCAGTCCCAAACCTTCCCTTTTTCTACATGTAAGGCACCCCAAAGACAGGCCCAAAGTAGCCCAATGGGCAGGGTGCACTGTATTTAAAAGGAAATGTACTGTTATGTTTTACATGTCCTGATAGTGAAGCACAATTTCGTTTTTCATTATTGCAAGGATTGCCTCTCCCATAGGTTATCATTGGAGCGGCCTTGTAACCTCTTACAAGTGTAACTTTCATTTGGGAAGAGATTAAGATTTGGAGATTGGGGTCCCTGAACTTACAGACATCTTTTAGTGAAGTTGGTTTTTGGATTGCATGCTTGAAAAGGCCACTTTTAGAAAGTGGGCATTTTCTTGATGTACCATTCTGTGCCTCTGCCTGCCTGTGGAATACACGTATGGTTTATACTGATAATTGGACTGTTTGTGCATTCACTCTAGACAGTCACACAAAGGGAGCTGAGGTGTGCCCTCCATATCCCGATGGCCCATTATCAGGCTGATGGGTCTTCCTGAGCTAGAGTGGTGTGAGGAGTTGCCACTGACACCTGAATAGGGCTGTTCCTGTCCTCACACAAAGCTGTCTCTACCCCCCTGTAGTGTGTCTGGAGCCAGGTTGGGTAAAAGCAGGGTCTGGAGCTGTGACACCATAACTTCAAAACACTTCTGGACTAAGAGGAGATTCTGCCCAGAAGAACAGCTGGAGAAGGTGTAGGAGGGTAACTCCTACTCTGCTTGTTGCTGTGCTGGGCTACTGCTTGCTGCTTCTGTCTTGGAGAGTGAAAGGACTGGACTTTGTTGTCATCATCCTGCTTACCAAGGTTCTCCAGGGCTTATCTGTGCTTGTCTCCTGTTAAGAAGTCTCAGGGCCATCAAAGACTTAACCTGAAGCCCCGGACCTCCTCTGCTGGGAGTTCTGACCTGCCAAGTGGTGCCAGTTCCAGTTTTGGGCAATCGGAGGTGGCTTCTGCTGAAAGAAGAGAAGAAAATCCATGCACCGGTCTTCAGCGCCTGTTTTTTTCACCGCAAGCTTTCCGTGCGGTTGAAAAACCAACACATTGCCGCTGCGCGGCAAAAGAATCGACGCAGCTCCTGTCATGCGGCTCCAAGGTCGCAACAGCCCGAGTCCCGAGCACCATGTCTCCGGCGTCCGAGACTCCCACTCCAACTCCGACGGGGCCCTGCTGTGCAGCTGAAGATTAGATGCATCACCTGTGCACAGCTAGGAAAATCAATGCAGCACCTATTTCGCTGCCACGGTATCGACCCCTGCGCATCCGGATTTTCTACGCATCGCACCTGTGCGCCAAGTTCTTCATTGATGTTGCCCAGCAGTAAGGAACTGAGGCCGCTTGTCTGGACATCGACTCATCACCTCCCCTCACAGTAATGAACCATGCATCTCTTCCCCTGACAGTAAGGAACCAACGCATCATCTCCCATGTGCTGCAATAAGGAACCGATGCATCACCTCACCTGGGAGTAAGGAACTGATGCATCTCTTTGTTTTCCAGCACCTCACCTCCCCTGTGCCTGTTTTCTTCATTAACTTTCATTACATCACATACACTTTGTGCTAAAAGTGACGCATTCATAGTTTTCTATGACTGAACTATTTTAAACCTTTTAAAAGTGATACCTTTGCTGATGTATGTTGGATTTTTGTCGTTTTGGTCTTGTTTTACTTAGATAAATATTGGTTATTTATCTAAACTGGAGTGGTGTATTTTTGTGGTGTTTTCACTGTATTAATGTGCGTTTATGTACAAATGCTTTACACATTGCACCTGAGAAAAGTCTGACAGTTCGTGCCAAGCCACCCGGGGAGGGGTGGGGGGGGGGAGGAGGAGTTATCTTAGGTGTGCAACTCCCTTTCCCTTGACGAGAGAGAAGGGTCTCTACATGGACAGGGTGCAAGCCACTGCCAGCTAGAGACCCCCATTTCTAACACTCTGGGAGCAGACTGTTGCCTTCAGCCAACATACTGTTTGCTAGAACATTGTACTCCCTTGTGAAAGGCTAACTAGTAGTGTAAAACAGACCTTTCCTGGTACTCCTCCCCACAAATGTGGTGAGGTTCTGTAAAATGACTGCTATCCACAATTTAGCTGTTCACATTTCAGCATTGAGGCTTCTGTAAGGACAACCCAACATGCAGAAAGGCCACATGCCACCCTTAACCTTCTGAGTGATGGAATCCTCAGACAGCACCGATGCTCCAAGGAACTTACATATCATTCCAAAAAGATAACTAATATTTCATTTTGTGACCGGTCTGGTTCTTATCATTTTGTGGACATCAAATTTCTATTTTAACTTTTGAGTCAATTATGTTCACAAAATGAAGTGTTTCGGCATTATGGTAACCATGTGATTATTTGTGGTAGATGTAGAGGTCTATGCTGCTCTACATTTCCTTTCATTTTGACCTCACCAGGCCCCTACTTTTTGTCACAATTATTCATTAACTAAAAACATTGTAAAGCCAATTTTCACGATCATGCTGGTATTGACATGCTGCACACTGAAAAATGTCATGGAAAGAATACACTATATAATATTATAACATAATATAATGTATATATTACACGCAGCCACAGTTGCTGTGGAGCGCTTTATTTAACTGGGGTGATGTTACTTGAGTGCTCATATGGCGGTTTCACCCTTTTTATGGATCTCCAGGCACTTCTGGATTATACAGGAGGGGCAACAGATGCTCCCAGGGACCCCTTCTGTAGTACATATTGCACTGATGCACATTTGGCACCTGTGCAATTTCGACAGGTGTTGTCACATTTCATCAGAGGCAAAGCCACAAGCAAGTGAGCAAACACATTCGCCATTGTACCAACACCAAATCATGGATATGCATCCAGGTGCAACGAGGATCTTGAAAGACGCACTAAAGGTGCACTATCTAGAAGGTGGGCGCAGGTAGGATACACCTAAGTATACATTTTTAGGAGCAGGCTCAGCAGGTCCAAGCAAGGACGTCATTTCGGGGTCACCAGGGATTGCAGCTGTGACCCCTGACTTGCCCCTTGCTCCCCGGCACTGCTTTTGCAACCCCTGGACTCACGGGTGGCAAAATCAGGGCCTGGAACACACAGGGGCTGCACTTCATAATGGGCGCTGTTTGGAGCTCCACTTGCCTGGTTTCTGTTAATTTATGTACAAATAGTCAATAATATTATTCGCTATTGGTGTAATACAAATTGGAGTACATTAGCTGGAATATAACCCCATCTTATTTTATTTTGAAGGTTTTATATAGCGCGAACATGACCCTTGCGGGTATCAGAGCGCTTTACAGGGAAGATAGTTGAACAAAAGAACATGGTCAGTCATAATTATGTCCTACGATACAAACAACCGTTATGAGAGATACATACATTGCTCATGTGAATTTAGTCATTAGAAGAGATTTTACTTCTTTTTTGAAGGAGGCAGTAGAGGGATTCAGTCTGGTTTCTTGGGGCAATGCATTCCATATCCTTGGAGCAATTGCAGAGAAGGCACGGTTGTATGTTTGTTTTTTTGGCAAATGGTTGTGGTTTCAGAAGAAGGTTACTGGAGCTCCTGGATGACCTGTTGCCACATGCACAGGTTTTTGGGCCAGATAACTCGGAGTGTTGTGATGTAGGGCTTTGCGCATCATACAGGTGATTTTTAGTTGAATTCTAGCTTCAAAAGGTAGCCAGTTAAGAGCTCTAAGGTCAGGGGAAATGTGGCAGTTTCTTTTGGAGATTGTGATGAGTCTGGCTGCTGCGTTGATTGATGCTTTTAGAGGGGCCGTCGTAGATCTGGCGAGTCCTCAGAGAGTAGCACTCCCATATTCACGTCTTGGGATTGCTAGTGCTTGAACTGCCAGTTTGAAGTCGTTTGCGGGAAGGAAGGGTTTTAATTTTCTCAAGGTGTTCATCTGAAAGTTCGCTCCTTTTGTTGTGGCACTAATGTGTTTCTGCATGTTTAGATTTCTGTCAAGAGTTATCCCCAGCGATTTCGCTGAGTCGATAATAAGAGGTTGGCAGTTGAGTGCTGTTAGATGTTTAAGCCATTCTTGAATGATGGTAGATTGGTTGGGTGGAGCGATTAGGAGGAATTCAGTTTAGAGGGAGTTTAGTTTCAGGTGGTTTTCGGCCAGCCAAGTCTGAGATTTTTGTAGTGTTAAGTTGAGAGATTTGATGTCCTCCAGAGAATTGATCTTGAAATATAGTTGTGTATCTTCTGCGTACATGTGATAATGGATGTTTGAGAGATGAGAATTTTGGTGAGCGGTTCCATGATGAGGTTGAAAAGTGTAGGTGAGAGGGATGAGCCCTGCGGGACGCCTAACGTCACTGGGATGGCCATGGACAAAGATTGATTAACTTTGAATCTTTGGGTTATGTTTTGGAGGAAAGAGGTGAACCAATTTAGTACTGACCCTGATAAGCTCATTCTATGTTTCAGGAGGTCTAGCAAATTGCCATGTTTGACGGTGTCAATGGCCGAAGATAGGTCGAGCAGGATTAGCAAACAAGCTTCGTTTTGGTCAAGGGTTTTTAGTGAGTCATCTACTATGTGGGTCATGGCCGTTTCAGTACTGTGCCCTGCACGAAAGCCGGATTGGTATTGGTTGAGCAGGTTGAAATGGTCTATGTGGTTGACCAGCTGCTAGTGTACACATTTTCTAAGAGTTTAGCCAGAATTGGGATGTTGGAGATCGGCGGTAATTATTTATGTCCACAAGGTCAGCTGTTGGCTTCTTTAGGATGGGGGCTTCTTTAGGATGGGGGCCACCTGCCCAGATTTAAGGATTTATGGAATGATTCCTTGAAGTAAAGAGGTATTGATAATCTTAGTCCATAGTAGCAGTAGCAGCGGTATGAAGTCTTTTAGGTAATTTGTGTGAAGAGTGTCTGTGAAGTAGTTGGAGGGGTTAAAAGCCATGAGGGCCTTTAATATTGCATCTTCACTATATGTTTTGAAGGAGGACCATGCAGTGTTATTTTTGAGGGTGAACTTAGGTGTGCATCTGATTGGGGTTGCTGGAGGGGGAGATGAAGTGTCCATGTGAGTGTCAGTATGAGTTAGTAGGGCGTTAAGCAGGTCCATCTTTATGTTTTCTTATCTGGAATCTAAGGTAAGTAAAAAATGCTGTTAAATATATGTTGTATGCATGTTTGCAGGTGAGAGTGTGTCTATGTGCGTTAGAGTGTGTGAATGTGCTAGTATGTGTAAGCATGTGTGTGAGTGAGTCAAATAAAGGTCAAATGGCGTGCAATGTCACTTCCACTACCCCTGGCATTTTGGTGAATTGACTTCCAAGGGTCTTCGCATGCATCCCATACAGGGAGTGGGTACAGTTACACATTGCACCCGCTCGCAAGGGAGTCTTGCACCCCACTCCCATCCAAAGGCAGGTTTGGACCTCCACTAACGAAAGACAGACAGTCGGTGCCAGAACTGCTATTCAGAGAGCACATTTTTATGTAATCAGACCCATAGTTGCAGTATGTACTGGAGCAGTACCAGCTCTTGAATACCCTCTGAATTTCCCTAACTACACCCTGAACCCGGAGTCCCCGTCCCAGACCCCTTAAACCAGTGCTACAGAGTTATGTGACTGAAACTTCTTTGAAGAATGTATTTTTTCAGTGGGTAACTAAGTATTCAGTAGCTCAGTTGTCATTTGGTGTGAGTCGCCGTAAACGGTCTGCAAACAGATGCAGTAATTTGGGTGAATGGTGTTCCTTGGACAAAATAATGACTTTTATGTGGGTTCTCACCTTCTTGCAAGATAGACATCTGTTTTCATACTAACTCCCTTTAAACTGTACCCAGAGTTTACACTGTATGCGGTACTTGCTTGAATTAACAACAAACCTGTATGCCCAGTGTTGTATAGCCTGCGATGTGTGGAGGTGTGCTTCAAGCTTGTGAATGGCTATTACAAAAGTCGTGAACAGGAGAAACAATTTCACATTGTCTTTTTTTAATATCCTCCATTTTAATGTGCAGAAAGTGTAAAAATAATAACTTGTTTGGCCATGTCATATACAATAGAGCCACTGTCTCTTAAGGTGTGTGACTTGTGAATTGTTGCTGCTCTGCCTCTTCATGTTGTGACATGCAAGGGAGTAGCCAGAAAATGAAAATACACCCATTTCTAACCAAAGCAAATGCAATGAAGCAAGTTATCAAGACCCTCCTAAAAAGAGCTCTCTTGTCGCTTAAATCCAACCATCTATCCATTCATCCTTCCATCCACCTGCTGATATTCATAATTTCACCTTTACATTCTGTCATCCATTCTTTCTTTCTTCTATCATTTAGCCTTTCACCATTCCATCCGCCCATCTCTAGCTAAACCTATTCATCCATCTCTAATGCTATCCATCCATCGATTTAGCCATCCATCCACTTTTCCACTCATCGATCTCTTCATCCACCCTCTCACTCATCCAGCTATCCTTTCAGTCAGTCATTCATCCATCATCCATCCTTTCACTCCATCTATCCATCCACCGTTTCACTCCATTCACCCACCCTTTCACTCATCCTTGAACTCTTCCACCCATCCACTCATCCATCCATCGATTTTCCTTTCCACTCATCCATCCATTCATTTTCCCTTCCACTCATCCATCCATCAATGCTTTCACTCATCCCTCCTTTTTACTCACCCAGCCACTCTTTCACTCATAAATTCATCTTTTTACCCATCTTCCCTCCCTTTCACTCATCTATTCTTTCACTCATCCATCCATCTACCATTTCATCCATCTATCCAGCCACCCTCCCTTTCACTCATCCATCCATCCTTTCACTCATCTATTCATCCTTTCACTCATTCATCCATTCACTATTTCAGTCTATCCATCTTTTCACTCACCCATCCATTCACTCTCACTTTTACTCATCCCATTCATCCTTCCTTTCACTCATCCATCATCCATCCTCTCATCATCATTATCAACCCTCCCTTTAACTCAGCCAATCATCGTTTCATGCACTCACTCATCCATCCATCCTCTCATCATCCTTCCACTCTTTCCACTCATCCATCCATCCGTCAATTCACCCTCCCTTTCACTCATCCAACCATTTTTTCACTCATCCATCTATGTATCTATCTATCCCTCCACCATCCTTTTCACTCACTCAACCATCCATTCATTTACTTGGCCATCCCTACATCCCCCTTTCTCTCATCCATTCATCCTTTCACTCACACATCCACCATCAATCCTTTCGCTCACTCATTCACTTATGTCTGTCAAGTTGCAGACAGAAGAGGCCCATCAAGATTTCCACCCCCAGCTGTAGCTGCTAAAGTTGAGGGTTCATGACCCCCAGCTCCATTATTTCACTCACCCATTCATCCTTGCACTCATACATCTATCTATCCTTTCATCCATCCACCATCCCTTTCATCCATCCATCCATCCATCCAACCTGTCTTATCATCCATCCACCCTTTCACTCACTCATCCATCCATCCACCCTTTCATCCATCCTCCACCCTCCCTTTCACTAATACATCCATTCTTTCACTCATCCATCCTTACATTCATACTTTCACTCATTCATTCACCCATCTATCTACCCATTCACTGTTTCACTCACCTGTCCACCCTTTCACGTTATCTACGACTCTTTTTATGCCAAGTTACAAACAGAAGAGGCCCATCAATAATTCCATACCCTTTGTAGCTGCTACAGCGGGGAATTGACAAAGCATCAGGCATGGGTTAACCCCTTCCCCGCTCATGACGGAGCCGCTCCGTCATGAGCCACGGTTGCCGTGTGCTCATGACGGAACGGTTACGTCATGTCACGGCCGTTGGCGGCCGCTCCGCCTACGCGGCGCTGTTTCCCCGCCTGTGCGGGGGGACAACGCAAATGGGCGGAGTCATAACGGAACCGTTCCGTCATGAGCACAGCTCAACCGTGGCTCATGACGGAGCGGCTCCGTCATGAGCACAGCACCACCGCGCTGCCCCCCCGCACCCCCCAGCGCCGCGGCGGAATTCCCGCCGCGGCGAAAGGGTTAAATGCCTTAAATTAACTTCATAGCGTCATCTCTGTGGTTATTCGGTTCAATGACAGTCAGTTCTATGTTATGATGAGACTAAGAAGCCTGTAAAACTATTTTTGTTGATTTAGAATTATTCTCAATGTGTGTGCTGCCTGGAGGTCTCTGAGAATACAGTGAACTTACATCTATGATATTCCTAAAATCTCATGAGACATGCTTCTGACAGATCTCTAGACGGATGGTAATAAGTGAGCAATCCTTCATTGAAAGTTGCTACACTATGCAATTTATGATTTGAAAATATAAGCCCTGCCTCACCAAGCATTGTATTTGTTTCATTAACTACCTTCCATGGACATTTCTTGCCCAACAACCTTGCTTAAAAACATACTAAATACGAATTTCGTTGCGTGCACTGCATCGCATTTGGGGATGCAGTGCACGCAACAAAATGTGTTTTATTAATTTATATGTTAACTTACCTGTAAACCTCCGTAATCCATAGTTTACTACCCCCCACCATGCCCCTCCCCCTCCCCACATCACCGCCCTGCAGTTACTCTTACTACCGACCGCTGCTGGCAACGTAGTTTTTTTCCACTCGCAATCGCAAATGGTAAGTTCACAATCGCGAACGGTAAGTTCACAAGCGCGAGCTGCTGCTCGGGTAGAATTTCTACCCAAGCTGCAGGAATATCAGCACAAACTGCAGTTCGCACTGCACTGTGCCACTCGTGGAACTTTGCAGAGCTTTTTTTGTAACTTCGCGGAGTACCGCATAGCAAAATTCCATGAACTCCGCCCAGGCCTAGTCTGAGACACAGTTGCCTGACTCTTGGAATCTCGGAAAGCAGTCAAGGCCGCTAAGAAAAATGGGTTGGTAAGATCAAGAGCTTTCCGACATGAATCTGCTGTCTGAGCCAATCGACAGCAGTGGGATAGAGTTGCTCTTCAACCATGTCCATTCAGCAGGCATGATCATGAAGCAGTGGAGAACTATGCCACGGCTGATGGGTTTTCCAATCCAAGATTCTATCCCTTATAATCCTGGCAAGTGTGAGTTCCTTTTCTTTCACATGGGAAAGGCTACATTCTCCACATGCCTGAGGTCATTACTCAAAATAATTAAAACTGAATGAAATCGTCCTCTGTGACATTTCCCTCTGTTCCCACACTTGCTTTTCCCACACACATAAACAGGGCCCTCATAGCCACGTAGTCTGTCCATTTCTCATCGTGAAATCAGACTCTGTATGGTTTGCATCTTTTTGTGCATACTTTCCTACTGAAAGTGTAGCAATGGACAATATTTAATTAAATTCCTTAAAGGAACACTGTATGAAAAGTTTAAATCTCAGATCTTTTCAGAGACAATAACGTACTGTCATAGTTCTGTCTATCAGCAATGCCCACTAGCAATCTGGCAGCATTATTGCTATGACGCCCCGAGCAGCGTCTGGAAACAAAGGTCTTTGCGATCCAGGGGAAATATGGTGGCAAATTGATGGAAGGGTACCAACAGGAGTAGATCCTGTGGCCTAGTATCATTCCAGATGCAAAGCTCGCCAGGCCCGACAAAGACAGGTTTGACAGATTGATAGCTATTTCCTGATATGTGGGTGGTGGTGCATGGCCCAGTCTTAGTTGGTGTGGTGGTTAATTCTGATAAGGAATGACACTCCTCCAAATAGATAGACAACCCACAGCAGTCAATGTTTAACTTCTTAGCAGGACAATGGGTGTTATGCTACACAAGATTGAACAAACACAGGTCTAAGATGTTCCTAGGTGTCCAGGGCTGCACATGTGCTACACTGAATGGATCAGCATGTCTCTACCCTTTATTGACAGGCGTGGGTATCCAGATCACATGCTGTTCATGAAAGGGATTGTGGATTTAATTGTTTTCCATGAATGAGGTCTACCCACTATGTGCAGGTTGTAAACTCATGCTGATTAAGTTCCAATTTTTGTACATGCCTGTCACTACTGCTGGTTGGATTATTTTGTGAGGCCCTCAGGTTGGCCCAGCCAGGGTCAGCAATGTCCATGGCACAGCACCAAGAAGATGATTAAATATGACTGTCCAAAGGAAGTATGAGCCATAACAAGGTTTCTGGAAAGATCACTAATAGCGGAGTGGTCCGAACAATGGCACCAGAATCATTCTTGTGCACCCCAGCAGTCTTCGTGTGAGTCACTTTGAAAGCGGGGAGAAAATGAGGCTCCTTTCTACCTCTGGGGGGGGGGTGCTATCTGCCAGTATGGCTCGGGGCTTCCGCCTAGCGGGGGATGCTCAATGCGCACATGTCAAGCCCAAGCTCTTTCTGGCCATGGCAGGTGGCAGATGGCCAATTTACAGATGTGGTTGACCCTCTCTTATTACCAGGTACCACTACCTGGTTGCCTGGTCCGCAAGGCTGGGTTGAGGGTTTGAAGGTTTGTGCGGGCTTGCCCCTGTGTCCTGATGGCCTAACTGTGAAACTGCTTGCCTCCGCTGCCATGGGAGCTGCTCATCTGCCTGGTGCTGCAGGTGGGGCTCTTGGGCCGAGAGTCTGGAAATTCTTTGTTTTAATCCTGGAGGCCGACTCCCAGAGGGGATCAAATGAAAGCCTCTTTGACCAGCTGACGTTTTATTTTTTCAGATTACATTGTGCTTTCATCTATAAACACAACTTTCAAAGGTGTGTGATATTTCAATTTTCTTGAAGTAAAACTTCTACCCTGGAACTCCCTACGTCAGTAGAACAAAGCTACTAGGTGATCTTCCGGTCCATATCATAGATTGAAACCTGTATAGGCAGTTAAATGAAAGTAAATTCTCTGCTCTGTTGAGAACGCTTATTTAAGAGTCCCTTATTCAGGGTACAGCAAAGGAAGTAAAGTAAATAATCTTCAAAAACAAAAGTGTCTTGATCCTGTAACTGATGTGCATTTTTAAGCACCTACAGAACTGCAATGAAGGACATTCTAGCTGATTCTACTTGTATCTTAAATCTGGTCATTGATGTCTAACTGTGACATGAGTTTCTCCATGACACCAGACACTAGGGTCCCTCCCATCTTCAGAAGTATAACAACGGATGTGGTCCTATTCACCCCGACAGTGCTGCCTCTGATAGAACAATAAAATCATGGCATTCCCAAAATTCATACTTATTTTTTCTGCTACCTGTTCCACTTCTTTCATCATGTTGCCTAGGCCTATGCCTTTAAACATACTGAATTCATGCTTGCATGTATTTGAACATTTCGGGGCGCATGCATCAAAGGTTTTTGCGAGCGCAAATGGTGCGATTCACAAAAATTGGCCGTTTGCGCCCGCAAAAAGGCCTTTTGCGATGCATTAAAGTGTTAGGCACTCTTAATTTAAGAAATCCCAATTCTCAATTTAAGAAATCGCAATTTATTGCGATTTCTTAAATTGCGATTGCATTTAAGGAATCGCAATTTGCGATTCCTTAAATGCAATGCTAGAAACACTTAGAAATAGCGAATTCGCTATTTGGGGCCGCAAAATCCAGAGAAATTACTCTGGTCTGTATTTTGCAAAAACCTTGAAAAATGCACTAAAGTGCATTTTTCAAGGTTTCAGGTTACACACACACATGCCCTTGGGGCATGTGTGTGCGCAACATGGGTGAACATCACAATTTCAAGGGTGCAACAGGTGTCATTTTGAAACCTTTGCACCCTTGAAATTGCATGCGCTATTTGCGAGTGACTATTGGTACTCACAAATTGCGCATGCAATTTACCATTCATTCCTATCGGCCTGCAGGCCCATAAGAATGAATGGGATGCCATTCCTTAATTGCGAGTCGCAATTTACGAGTCGCAATTAAGGAATGTTTAGGAATCGCTATTTTAATACCGATTCCTACATGCATAGGCTTTTGAGAGTCCGTAATTCGCGATTCCTTAATAATAGCAATTAAGGACTCGCAAAAGCTTTTCTTGATGCATGTGCCTGTTCATGCTTAATGTGGAAACCAAGGTACAAAGCAAGGTTTGTATTCAGCTTTTCTTGCTTCTTTAGCTTAACTTCTCCGGTGTGGGTTCCTCTTTTAAGACAGCATATAAAACACAATGGATGAAGATGATTGAGGACTTATTGGTAAGTATGTGTGGACGAACGAAGATTAAAAGTAACATGGACTCTCTTACTTCATAGGGAGGACTGCCTTTTATAGCCTTATTCATAGTGTTGGTTCATGCTGCATCCAGAAATTCTGTGAGGCAGCCACACTTTTTCTTATGCTGCCCTGCTAACGAGCACAGAAGGCCAATATTTCTGCACTAACCTCTTCATTAGGCAAAGTCTATTTTACTTATTTGTTTTTGTTTATTTACTGAGGGGGTTTGAAAAGCACTTCTCACCACCCATAGGTGGCCTTAAGACTTCAGGGTGTAGGAACATGTGAACTTTAGCAGGTTGCAAGATAGTACCTTATACATCCTGGAGATGGGAAACATAGTCCATCTGCTAAAGATGAGTTATGTCAGTGATGTAAGCCAATGCACATGCCCCATAAAATGAAAAAGCTTTAGAATAGAGTATACCCAGGAGAGCATGGATGGAGAAGACATGCCAGCCTTAGGTATCTCAGAACCAGTTGAGAAGGAATGTCATAAAAACGAATTAGATGACCCACATGCCAAGGAGAATAGGTGAGTCTTCATGCATTGTCTTAATTTGTTAAAATAATTTTCCAATTTCCAATGTAGTGGTAAGTCATTTCACAAGGAGGATCTCTGAAAAAGAAAAATTCAGCCACTAAGGTCCAGATTTAATAATATTTAATATTTTGTAATATTTACAAAGCAACGCAAGGAGTGATTTGTGCCGCCTTGCGTGACTTGGTAAAGGAATGTAGCACAAAGTAGCAGCTTGCACTGCTCCGGGTTGCATTTCAGAGTGGTAGGCATTCCATGGGTTAGCAATTAGCATGGGCATTTCCAGGTATCCACCCATAGAATTTGGTACACTCCCAGATTTACTGAAATTAGTAAACCTGGGATTGTGGCAAAATGGTACGCCACACAGATCATGGTGTAATGAGGAGAAATATGTTTATTTCTCCTCGCTAATTCCTCTTTCCATGTGTTCGGCTTTTTTCAGCACACCTAGAAAGAGGAAATTGCCAGTTATGATTGTTTTGGTGCAGGAAGGTGTTGCTTCCTGCGCCAAAACAATCCTGGCCCAAATGCAAGCACCCTTGCATCACAGTGCTAGGGTGCTTGTGTTGGTGTTAGACAACATACAGTACGCCAGCCAGGAGGGAGCAGAAGTGTGCCATATTTTAGTAGCTATGGCGCATTTCTGCTCTGTTCATTTCTTGCAATGCAGTGTAGCAAGTTTGCTTGCTGCTTTGCGTTGCATGAAAGATTAGCAAATATAGACCTCCAACTCTTGGATCTAGTTAGTTAAGTTATTAAGAGACATCTGTTGATGCACTTGCAGCTTCGGGTCAGTAGGTCAGGCATGACATTTTCTGTTCGGTAGTTTGTCTTATGCACTAAACAGTGATTCCCAGATTTACTAAGGGATTGTGTCGCTGTTGCGTCATGCAAGGCGACCCAAGGCCTTAAATCAGATGTACTAGGCCACGCAGAGCCACCTTGTGTGGCTTTGCACGACATAGTAATTTGGAGTCACACAAGGTAGTGCAAGTCCAGTGCTTAATTTCTCAAAAAAACAAAAAAGTGCAAGGGCTCTCATCAGGAGGCCACAGCAGCTTGCACCACACATTGCCCCTGCCATGCTGCCAATGATAGTAACAACTACTAACCATCACACTCCTACAAATGTGGCAATTCAGAAAATTCCAGGCCCTCAAAGTTATAAGAATGGGCTGAGCGGCAGGTAAAAGTAATTTGTAAGTTCAAGAATAGGTTTATTTAAGAAAGTCAACAAGGCAATAATAACAATACTTCGCACAAATAATCATTCACCATTGCACAAGTATAAAGGATAAAAATCAAATAAAACAATGTATGCAATGCAACTGAGTAATAAAGAGAGCAGAGTAAGTAAAATGATACAATCAAAATACATTAACTTGGTTCAAGATAATCTTAAACTAGTACTACTTCTTGAGAAATATACAGTCGAGAACATGTTACTAAAGAATTATATTAAAACAGAATCATAGTCAAACTTTAGGAAGTCAAGGAGGCTTAGTAACTTCCTGTATTGAGGGTGAAGTTGAAGAAGAACTTCTCGCACTATCGTCTAAGAATTGTGTGATGGGACACCAGAGTTGTAAGAGCTTGTTAGCAAGAGATATGGGGTGTACAAGTGTTGTATCCAATCGATGATTATGGCAAACAGCATACCACCATGCTAGGTAGGACAATTTGGAGGCGTCTTTCCAATTTATTGTTACCTGCTGAAAGGCTGCCGCTAGTAATAAGTCAATAACTCGTAATTTGGATTGATCCCTCTCCCAGTCTGGTGTCAAATTACCTAAGAAGAGATTTATAAAGGAAAGGGGAGCTGTAGTGTTAAAAATTGTATTGATTTGAAGCAAGACCTGTTCCCAAAATTTAAAAACGTGTGGACATGTAAATAACATTTGTTTCAGATCGGCATTGCCTTGAGAGCATGTCCAGCAAGTACTAGGACTTGTGGTGTGCATCATGTGTAGGTGAGCAGGGGTGAAAAATAATCTGTTATATAAGAAAAAAAGAGTCTGTGTTGTGCTGGCTGCTCTAGATGATTTCCTGATTTTCCTCTAAATTTTGTTCCACAGGGATATAGGCCAATCCACCTCCAAATCCGTTTCCCAGGAGAGTTCCAATTTTGTTTTGTTCCGATTTGCATGGTCCATTAAACGAGAATAAATGGTAGAAGCTTTAGGGTTTATCCGCAAGAAAGTATGCCACAGAAGATGAGATTGGGAAGCGAGAGAGGGTGTATTTGAAAATGTAGTATATACGTCAAGCACTGCTTTTCTTAGAGCTGAAAATGTATGTTGAAATTAAGAAGGTAAATGATACAGGGACTGTAATTGTGTAAATTGAATAGGCAAACCTTGATCAAATAATTGATGAACCCAAAGTAAATCCTTACTTCTCCAGACTTTCCAGTATATAGGTTTTCTATTGATAAGGTTTTGTTTATTGTGCCAGATTGTGGATTTGAAAAGGGCATTCAAGTCATGCGCAGGTAAATGGGATTTGGTAGCTAATAACTTACAGGAATGTTTAATTACTGGGGTAGAAAGCATTTGTGGCTTATGAGTGAATGATAGATATTCTTGGAATTAAAAAGGGGCTATAAATGAAGACTCAAGGTCAAACCATAAAGGTTTGCCAGTTGGTTGATTGTTAACCCAATTCGATAGTTGTTTCAAATGAAAGGCTTTGTGATAATTAGAGAAATGAGGAAAGTTTACGCCGCCTTCTGTTTTTGGCCTTGTTAACTTCTGCAACGCCATTCTTTGTTTTTTAGCATTCCATAAAAAGGATAACAAAATGATGATGATCTTGTGAAAGAACTTAGCTGGGATGGGTATTGGTATATTGGATAAGATATATAAAATTATAGGAGTGAGCATCATCTTAATTGTGTCTAAATGACCCCACTAAGAAAGGTAAAGGGGGTGCCATTTTGCAGTCAAAGGTTTGAGTTTATCAGTACATGTGTCTATATTTAGAGAGATAGATGACTTTATAGAGGGAGAAAACCATATACCAACATATTTAATGTGCTTTGGGTTCCAAGTGAAATTAGAGGTTTTAAAGTTGTCCTTAACGATATATTTGGTAAAGGGTAGTATCTCATACTTTCCTCTATTCAGTTTGTAACCCCATACCAATCCATAGGCTTCGACTTCTCCCATAAATGCTGTGAGTAAAGACTGTGGCTGAGAGAGAAATACTAAAATATCATCAGCGTATGCTGATAATTTAATTTGCTGGGAGCTAGAAACAAACCCTGTTATATCCTGATTCTGTCAGATTCTAGACAGAAAAGATTCTAAAGCTAAATTAAAAAGAAAAGGGGATAAAGGGCAACCCTGGCATACTCCACGTTGAAGACTAAAGTAAGGAGAAATGAGGCCATTAGTAGATATGGCAGCTTTGGGTTCAGAATAAAGTAAAGCAATTAACAAAGTGATTTTCGGTCCAAAACCGAACCAATTGAGGGCGTGGAACATAAATGGCGAAGACACCCTGTTGAATGCTTTTTACGTATCCAAAGCAATTGCTGCTAATGAGTCTGGAAAATGTGACGATTTAGACAGGATGTCAAAGAATAAGCGTGTGTTGTCAGTAATATTGCGACCCGTGACAAAACCTGATTGGTCTTTGCCAAGTAGATGTGGAAGATGGGGTTCTAATCTTAGGGCTAAGGCTTTTGAAAACATTTTGTAATCCACATTTACTAGGGATATAGGCCTATAATTCTTACAAAAACGTAAGTCTTTATCATCTTTTGGTATCAAACATATCAGAGCTTCGGAAAAGGAGCCTGTGGAATGTATAAATGTGGCCGAAGTAATTTGGAAAAGTGTCAATAAAATTCCACTGTAAAGCCATCTGGACCTGGGGCCTTATCCTTTTTAAGAATGTGCAGAGCATTTAGCAATTCTTTTTGTATGATGTCATTTTCTAAAAGATCAAAATTCATTTGGGGGTTGGTTTGTTTTTGAATTGTAAAAAAATACTGGGATATATTCTCATTTGAAGAAGCGATTTCTGGAGCATAAAGAGATTTATAAAAGTTGACAAATTCTTGGAGTATTTCAGGGTCTTTGTAATGTGGTTGCTGGCTATCATCTATAATAGACTCAATATGAAGTTTATGTTGCGTAATCTTTAGATAATTAGGTAGTAGTATGCCTGACTTATTCTGGCCACCATAGTATTTCGCAGAGGATTTTAATAAATAGTGGGAGGCTTGTTCGGTGGAAGTTTCATTGAAGGCAATCTTAGCAATGATAAGCTCCTTAAGACATTATTTTGACTTGGAGGTATAAAAGTAATGCTCAAGTTTCTTCATTTTAGTGAGAAGAGCATTATTTAGCATATGTGATGTTTTGCGTTTATTTGACATAAATCGGATGATGAAATCACGAGCAGAAGCCTTGAAGGCGTCCCATACTGTATGAAAGGAAACATCATTTGTTTGGTTTATACGAAAATATTAATGGAAGAAGGAAGTAAAAGAGGTATTGAATTTAGGGTCAAGAAGTAGGGAGTTGTAAAAACGCCATCTCTGGGTGTGTGGATTTATGCAAAATATCTCATTGAATTGAAACGGGAGCATGGTCTGATATGAGAATAGGGCCAATATCAGCTGAGCATAGGGATTGGGATACATTGTGTGAGATGAAAATATGGTCTATTCTAGATTGTGTTTGATGTAGGGGTAGAAAAAAGAGTATTCTCGTGTAGACGGATTATACAATCCCCATGCATCCAATAAATTCCTTTGTTTGATAGCTCTCAAAAAAGCTTTGTGGGATGTGTTTGGAATGAAGGGGGATTTAGAGTTCCTATTGATTACAATCTCCTGCTAAAAGGAAATTTTCCAAAGGATATTTTAACAATAGTTGGGAGATGTGTGACCAAAACAGGGCATCACCATTGGTAGGCGCATAGATGTTAAGTAAGGACAAGGTTTTTTTTCCCAACATTAGGTTAGTGAAAATCCATCTGCCACTTGTGAATGATTTTTGAGAAATAAGTTTAGCATTCAACGCTTTGTGGCAAAGAGTTATCACACTATTCCTCTTACCGTCTCCGGGCGAGAAGAAGACTTCACCCACCCATTGTCTTTTGAGTTTTAGTGATTCGTTTTCTGTGAGATGTGATTCTTGTATTAACACAGTATCAGCATTAAGCTTAGAAAGGTGGGATAAAACTCTTTGTCTTTTGATGGAGGAATTTAAGCCTCTAACATTCCATGTGACAATTTTCAGAAACATATATACAATGAAATTACTGGAATATGAAGTGAACCATTACAATTCTGCAAATTGTGAAAGGTAACATTTGTAGAAAACACAACAATGAGAACTGTAAAAACCATACAAACAATCTTAAAAGTAAGTACGAAGATAAGAAACATAAAAACCGTTTGAGAGAAAATTAAGAAAGAGGGAGGATAAGGATAAGAGTATAAAAAAAGAGATAGATGAGGAGATGATACACAGGGAAAGGAGGGAGAGGTAATACAAGAAAGAAAGTAAGTACTATGAAAAACAGTAGAAATAAAGAGGTCATATCTAGATGAAACTCAAAAACAATGGGGGGGTGGGGGGATGAGGCCCCATGGAACGATGACGTGTCCAGACTACACGAGGTAAGGCAGGGGGACTTTTAGGATGGAAATAAAACAAATAGGATGTACATTTTGAACACATTGAGACGGAACCTGTGAAAAGAAAGAATGATTAGTACTGCCAAACGTAATACGAAAAAACGTATTATGAAGACATAGAATGCATATTAACAACCTGAAATTATAATGTTGGTTAAGACAAACAAACGAAGATGTTTCTTCAGAATGTAACCATTGTGTCTCCAAAAGAAATGATACAATAAATTACGTTAGGTAACATAAGGAAGTTCATTTAAAACGAGCATTGGAAGTGTCCATCTGATCTGGACATTTAGCGTTGAGGAAGCTTCTTAGCTTTGTTGGATCTTCGTATGGCATGATATTGTTATTGAAAGTAACCTTGAACAAACAAGGATGAAATAAT
Organism: Triturus cristatus; assembly: GCF_964204655.1. Taxonomy (NCBI): domain Eukaryota; kingdom Metazoa; phylum Chordata; class Amphibia; order Caudata; family Salamandridae; genus Triturus; species Triturus cristatus. The sequence continues at coordinate 862,701,245 of NC_140581.1, forward strand.
CCAAACCTAGCTCCAATGGAGCGTAACCGGCCTCATGTTAAGGAATTCTCTGCGGCGATCCGCCGTTAGTTTAGCATAATCTTGTGAGAAAAAGAGTTGGCTGCCTCAGAATTAAATCCGTTTTATGAGCTTGGCTGCTTGTAAGACTTTGAGGAGATCTGTATATTCCAAAAAGTATAATATGAAACCTCTTGGTTTCCTTGTGCTTGAGGAGGCTGAATGCGCCGGGCCCAGTCGATGAGCACGTTGAATATTAAGAGTAGTACCTTCAGGCAAGTTGAGCACTGTTGGCAGGAAATTTTGGAAGAAAGAAATGTGGTCAGGCCCCTCTGAACCTTCTGCCAGACCATATATACGAAGGTTGTTTCTCCTGTTCCTATTTTCGAGATTTTCAACCTGCTTTTGTAGGGCCGTGGCTTGAGATTGAAGAGCTTCAGTTTTGACAAGAGATGAGTTCAGCGTCTCGACGCTATACTCGACGTTAGTTTTTCCCAACCATCTGTAAGGAATTGGATTTTAGAGTTTGTCTCTTCAACAAATGGTCGTAGGGCACGAATCTCCTCCAAAAGAAATTCCATAGACACTGACGAAGACTGCTTCGGTGGAGACGGTGGGTCTTTTTTCTGCCACTTGGTTGTTACTTTGGTAGCTGCCAAAGAAACATTAGCAAGAGACAAAGAAGCCATTTTGGTTGATGAATTCAAGGGAATTTCCATCTGGGCGGAGCAAGCTCGAAATTTTGAATGCACAAGAAACGTACGCTTTGAAGTAGCTTGCAAGGAAAATACTTTTTTCAGTCGACCCATATAAGTATGGTGAGTCAATGGCAATATTGATAATGAAGCAAAATATACCTGAGACACTTAGTAAGGAAATACTATGACATAGAATATGCAATTGGTATTCACAGGATCATATAAATATCTAGAACATAAGAAGAGTAACACTCATTCCTTTAGGATTTGAACAAAGAAGCACCAGCAGAATAACAAATCATCATATAGAGCAATTTAAACATTTAGAATAACATTGCCGGAGATCTGTGTTGGAAGCAGAGTGTGTTTAAGAAACACATGAGTTAAAGAGAGGTAGTACCATGCTGCCAAGGTTAGAAACACCAAAAAATGAACTTAACATGTGGTATATTTGAAAAAGAGCCGCCCCACGCAGCTACTCATGGCATAAGAGGAAAAATTAGAAGCAAGCTGTAAAAGTAGGTTACATGATAGTGACAATTTTTCTCAGGTCCTGAAATGACAATAAGAAAACGACCGCCAAACCAGTCACAGAGAGATTAGAAGATAGGTACTGAGGCACGGCCTGAAAATGATGAGAAGTATTGAGATTTGTCCTCTGTTGTGAAAAGGAGACTTGAGGTAAAATCCGTTCCCCTCAGGTCGCTTATGCCGTGAAATTTGCCATAGAGAAGTTAGAAAATACCAGATTAAGGTATGTCTTGAAATTGCTAAAAAATAATAAAATTTGCTTTTCCTTGCAGGAATGAAACTTGAGGCGGGCGCTGAAGTGAGCGCGCGGTGAAGGCAAATTCCATCAGGTTGCAGTCAGCATTAAGATGTCGGCCGTTGAGCCGGTTATAAAGAAATTAGGAAATATGAAGCTGAAGCGCGTCTCGAAAAAAGTTGAAACTCACATCACCTTATGGGGTGGAGGCTCCGACGTCCATGTATGGTAAATTAACCAGGTCAATCCGCAGAATGCATGAGGAATTCCTTTCGTCCTCCCGCCGTCCTCAGCCGAGTCACGAAAACGCCGCCATCTTCCTTGGGCGCTAACCACGCCCCCCCCCCCCCTTCCCCCCCCCCCCCCGGTAAAAGTCATTTTTAATGTGTAGTGAATTAATAATCAAGTGTTGTTGTGGCCATCTCTAAATTAGCCAGTGGCAGATTATTACAAGCACCAGTGTTGACAATAAAGTGCCAGTGCCGAGCACCGGAAACCACCGGCTCAAATTAAACACTGTGCAAGTTGCTGCCTTGCATTTCTCTAAGCTCGGAAGACAACCCATGGGTGGAGCATGTGTCCCTTATTGCACAAAAAAAACCCTGTCTGTAACAAAAGGCACACTTGCAGCATGGACAAGGATGCCTGTGTTTTCTCTCGGCTGTTTCTATTCAAACGTTTACACTGGATGCTCCTTAGTGGTTGCTAAGTCCGCTTCATAGCAGAGGGAAGACCACTGGCTGCAGCAAGTGAAGGGGCCCTTCCTCTCAGCGCACAGAAATGCCAAAACCTAAACTCAAATCATTATATTTTTTAAACCCTTTCTCACATTTAACATGTAAGAAGATGCATGTGTGATGCTGAGACTAAAAAATTACTTCTATAACTTTAAACTAACCTGTGTATAAAAGTTATGCGTCACTTTAAAAAACACTTAAACACACAAGAACAACTCTTTAAGACTGTTTTAAGCCGTGACAATGATTATCAACTGATGCAGTTATTTAGGAGAAAAAAATATAGAATTATTTATTTTAATTATTCATAGTAATGTGGAGGTGAAAAACTAAAATTGTTAATTAATCTGTTGTAAGAAAAGCCTGATCTTTCCTAAGAAAAATCTTGCCTGCAGAAAGCGGAATTTTTATAGTCAATTGTCTGTCTCCTACAGGCAAATAGTGTCAAAAATATGTAAGTTTGCTTCTTGACCATTTTTTACCTTCCTCTACTGCTGAGATGTGGATAAAATAAGAATGAGATCATCAGAGTTCTTCGTTGTAGCAATTGCTGCACGCACAACAAGCATTGCCAGAGCCTTAAGATCGAATTTTAATGTTCTACTGTCGGTTAGCATAGGCATGCACAAATCTGCGTGTGTGCATGTGTTAATGCCAGACCTTCGCCAATACTAATTATATATTATTATATCTTTCCATGTGTGAGGGCAGAGTTCGCCTCACTCCCCCGCCCACCCACAATATAAGTTATATTCAAAGCAGGAAACAAAATATAATATTGCACTGTAGAAATCAAGCTTTCTTTCGGTGAACTGGAGCAAGTTACAGTTTGACCACAATGTAATTTTTATATAAAAGAATTACAGTACAGATATACCACTAGCATAATGCATTGCAAAATAGCACTGTGATTTAGCATGCCTAAATTACGAGTAGTACCATGAAAAGTGATGCAACAAGGTCCCTCGTGCATTGCAAGAGGTGAAGCATACACCAACTGGTCCATAGCAGAAGGTGAAAGAGCAATACTCCCCTGGGGAAGGAACTGAAGACTACTCAATGTGTATATTAAAGTATCGGCAACAGTTGTTTCTGTTGGTCCTGCATCGCATCTCTGTTAGGGGTAAACACAGAGTTTGGTAAGATGGTGTTTGTGCATTCATACACAGCTGCACCAGGTTGGAACTGTTAGACCGGAAAAGTGCCACAAGGGGCTTGTAAATCTGCACCAGAAGTCTTTACTATGGGTCTATACAGAGTGGTGGGGTTACCTTGGTATTCCTGACTAATTTATGTGACATTGCGGGTGACAGTTCGTCCAACATCTGGATGACACCCACACCTCGTACGACAGGTCATCTGTTTGAATTATGAACATCTCAATAATCCGCGAGCACATTTTCCAAATAACAATGTGTTTTTAGTCTGTGTAGAAGTAGCAACATCATTATAATTAAGTATCACGATTCACTGGTACAAAATTCACAACTGTTTTTACAAATCAATAAAAACAATCACTATCAAACGAAAGAAGATGGAGTTGGAAAAGTAAAGGCTGCTCTTGGTGGGTGACTTAAAAATGACAATTTGGTTTATGCTCGGTAAAGGAAAGCAGTCCTAGAGAGGAATTACCATATGAACCCTATGGGAAAGTTCAGTAACATTAATGGAAAAAAAAAAGAGGAACCCCTTCAAACCAAAGGAATAGAGTACTACGCAGTAGTAAAGAACGGAATCCTTTGGGCAGTATTGTATTCTCTAGATTATTATTATTCTTTTAACTCTCTCATTCACCCCACAATCTTCTCATACCATTCCACACGGTAACATGCACAAGAAGTTTTAGCCATATATTTCCCACAGATAATCTCAACACCTATGGTACTAGGAAAATAGAAATCGATTTATTGATAAAAATATCTCATTAAAAACACAGTGTTAAAAAAGACAATTGGCATAATCCATAAACATTCTGTTACAAATTTCAATGAAAATACAAAAATCGGATTTGTTTGCAACATAATTGCAAAAAAGAGAGTACATAACCTAGACACACACACTATGGTGCCAATTACGATCCTGTAAAAACTGGGTACGAACCGTCGGACGGAGGCTTTTTTCCGTCCGACTCGTACCCGGTTGTAAAACTTTACAAACATGCAAGTACGATTCGCACGGAAACACCATTTCCGTACGAGTCGTACAAAACACCGACCGACGAAAAGATAAATACAAATGTGATCCGGGGAAAGCGCCGACGTGACGTCGGGACGCTCTCAGGCAGCGTTTCACGAACCAGGAAGTACGATTCGAACCGACAGCGGTCCGGACGGCAATATTTTTACGGCACCCAAAAAGTGCCGGAAAAGCGAAGTACGCCGCGATGCGTGTGGAATTGGGGGCCCGGTACGTGCCGTACCCCCCCCCCAGCCCCCGTGAGTATGCGCCGTACCCCCCCAGCCCCCGTGAGTATGCGCCATACCCCCCCAGCCCCCGTGAGTACGCGCCGACCCCCCCGTGTACGTACGGTGCGTACCCCCGTGTATGTACGGTGCGTACCCCCCGTGTACGTACGAGTCGTACCCACGTGTATGTACGGTGCGTACCCCCAGCGCTACACAGGGGCTGGGGGGGTACGGCGCGTATGCGGGCACATGTCTCCATGGTTGCAATGGGAGTTCGGTGCGGACGGTGTTTTTTCCATAGGGTTGTGACATCGGACGCACGGGATGGATCGTACTTGCGCGGTCGGACTTCACTTTTCACGTTTGTACGGTAAATCGTCCGGGGAGGTGTCGGACACATTTTCCGACCCGAGGACGTGTGGGGAATTATTCCCAATGCGACTCGTATGGGCTTTTTACCATGCGAATCGTGATTGCCAGTTTGTACAGCACTTGTACGATTCGTACGGTAAAAAGACCGGATACGAGTCGGACGGGCAATTTTTTTAACGGATCGTGATCGGCACCTATGTCATTAATAGTATACACATCCGTGATCGACCAAATTCATGGGCGTGGAGCCTGGTACTGTTGAATTTGTTTAGTGCTCGTTGGCTGCAGCCCTTGCACAGATTGTGTTGAAATCAAAGCATCGATGCGTTTCGATGGGTGTCCTATATCACCATCTTTCTCAAGACAAAGAATGCGACTCTCTTAAACATAAAAGATTATTTTTGACTCGAACAGTTAAAACCACCTGTGTCATAGAACACAAATATCAATAAGTAACCCTAAGCGGCATAGTGGTACAGACTATTAAATAACTACATACCTATAAATATTGTAAGTTAAAGCACTAATATTGGCAATGCCTTGATAACTCTCTATATAAATTCATACAAGTACATCATCTTATCCTAGAATGTATATACACCATATATAGTCTCAGCTACTGTATACTTCACATGTCTTAATGATATTCAAACTCGTCAGACAAAGGCTATCACATACAGAGAGCATAACTCCCACTACAATTATCTCTAGGTATATAAACTATACACTCACATCACTCTCGTTCAATTTCTCTTATAGACCATGCGTGTGCTGGTTAAGAAAATCACACAGATGATTTCTCTCACACCCCAGTTGCATAATATTACAACAGAGCTCTCACCTATCATAGGCGAGAAAAGCCATTCCAGATGTGATGGACAGGTCAGTCGCTAATGTAGGGGGTAGTTGCCTCCTATGTTCTATGTAGGCTTTTCTTAATATGTCTGTATATAATAGATAATATAGTTGTAGTAATACTAGAAGTTTTTAGCATAAAATTGTCCAAACAAAGGGCAGTTGAATCTCACCTTCAAATCACCGAGGTTTGCCCCCACAGATAAATTGGCACTGGGTGGGTGTCCCAAAGGCATCCAACACTCAAGGCCAGTTAGAGATTAAAATTCTGTTAGACACATATTGTATACACGTATTACCCGCCTATTAATTATGGCAGATTACTACATAGAATGACAGAGAAATAAGCTCACGATTTTACCTTATTGTACATACGGTATCAAATGTAAACTCCAGCCTTCTCAAAAACAAAGGTCTCCATGAACAAATGTGTAGCGTGTCAGAGTTCCCTTTTCTAATTAGGGTCTGAAAGATGATAAAAAATACATGGCGAGTTGAATTATTTGTTCATCTTTTCTCCTACTGAAGTTCAACGTATCCCTAATTCTAAGGACAAAGCTTCTATTTAGAGACTCCCCGACAGTAGAGCCAAGTACTCATTTTACATCTATATAAAAACTCTAGTTCATTTGATTATAACCACGACTACAAGATTCTCTCCTAATATTTATGCAACGCAGTCTATGGAACAGTTTATGGAGCAATCTCTCCGGTCACACGCTGTATATATACAGCCCAAAGATAGTGTTATAGAGGTAGGCATCCTTAAAGATATCCCACTCGTTCGGCAATTTGATTGTTCTAATATTCTTGCCTCCTGTTACTGTTGTAGAAACAGAGAACAAATATATCTACGCTAGCGCTTTCGAAGTCATTGTCCCTGATCACTTACTTCAATCGGTGCACGCTCCTGCGTGGTATCGTGTCAGCCTGTATTGGTAATAGAGTGATGAGAACGTGTCCCTACGAGTATCTATATATACGAGTCAATCGTGGGATAGCACCTGGATTTAATCAGTACGGCGGCTTCTGTCTCACACACGCCGTTCCTATTAGAGCAGTCGGATCAATCCTACAGGAAGAAGATCTTGGGGGTGGAAACATTGATTTTATAATGAGTTGTATCAGCATGGTACTGAAAAATAACCTCTTTCTATACAAGAAGGATCTGTACCAACAAATAAAGGGGACCAGCATGAGCGCGACTTGCGCCCCAAGTCTGGCCTGCCTCTACATCAGCAAATTTGAGCAAGTTCATGTGTTCAACGAGTTAGCCCCTTTCTTTGAGAATATAATTCACTGGTACCGCTTCATAGATGACGGTGCCAGTGACCAATTGGAAGAATTTATTTCCTGGTTAAACCTAGGAGATACTAACCTTAGATTTACCTCCCAATGGAGCAGTTCCCACATACATTTTTTTAGATATTTGTATTAAGAACGAGGACAACAGACTGGCAGTAGAATTGTATAGTAAACCAACAGACAAAAATACTCTGCTACAATATAAAAGCCACCACCCTAAAGCCCAGAAAGATAATATCCCCTTTGGGGAATTCCTGCGTCTTCGCAGGAATTGCACCACCATTAGTGACTTCTGTGCACACTCTGAGGGTCTTATAAAGAAACTTAGCGAAAGGGGCTACCCAAAAAAACTAATAAAAAACTCATTTAAACGAGCCAGATTCTGTGACCGAGAGTCTATGCTTGATTTTACCAAAAAGAAAGAAAAGAATAAAACCGCAGAGAAGATAGTGTTTGTAAGTACATTTTCACAAGTGAGTAACCAAATAAAGAATATAATAAATAGAAATTAGAAGATCATCAATGAATATAGAGAAGTACCACTGGAGAAACCTATGTTTGCCTTTAAGCGCAACAAAAATGTACGCAACTCATTGGTGCATACATACAAGGATGAGAATATTCAAACCACTATGTTCCAGACTAAAGCAATGGGCAACAGTAAATGTGGGTCCTGCTCAGTCTGTGAACAATGTACAGTAGCCAAGAAGATTGAACACAAAGGTCTAACCTTTGCATCAAGAGAACTTACTAATTGCAGAACTAAAAACGTAGTTTACTTCCTAGTTTGCCCATGTAGCTTAGGCTACGTGGGCGAAACAATTCGTGAACTACGTGCCAGATTAGTCGAACACAAGTCCGCTATACACAGCAATAAAGAGAATGCACCATTGACCGCACATTTCCTTCAGCAAAATCACAAATGTGAAGATTTCAAATGGTTCATATTGGAACGAATCAAGTATAACAGGCGAGGAGGAAACATAGAAAAAACAGAAAAATGAGGGAACAATGGTACATGTGCAAATTGGGTACCATCAACAAAGGTTTAAATTCGAGAGAAGACTGGATGTCCCTCATTGTATAGATAGATCCTTGTGAATATAGCGTGAATAGTTTGCAGTTGATGAATCTGCATTTAGTAGTATTTTAGCTCCTTTCATTTGTGATATATGCATCAATTCTAACTTGCCAAGTCCTAAATAAAGTTCCTGTTTATTTTGAGGGCTCTTTATTATGCCTTTAAAGTAATAATAGGAGGCCAATAGAGGTCCATAGGCCAACAGTTTAACCACGCCATATACAAGCCTCCCTTTTGAGTTGAATGGGTATTATCCCTCCTTCTCTGCTATCCAGTATTATGGATCAACCTAGGCCGAGAATTATTGGATCACATTACCTACAGAGTCCAATATAGCCGGCAGGGAGAGCCATCTTGGATGTTAATAGGAGACATGTCCTTGGGAACATATCCCCCTCTTCCTTTCTTTTTCCTAATTTAGGAATAACTAAGTGTGCTCCGATAGTATTGGGAGTTTGTTTATACCCACATTGATTTTTAGTAGTAATACTCTACCTATCAAGCCCTGCTTTTAGTGCTTACTAACAATGAGCTACGCTGTTTTCATTGATATAACATGTTCCAATATGGCGCATGCATTCTGCAGAAGGAAGGAAGGAATTCCACCTTCATTTCCTGTGTTTGTTGAATCCCGGAAGGTATTTCGATCCGGAAGCAATAGGAACGGCGTGTGTGAGTCAGAAGCCGCCTTTTTTTTTGTTGAAACATTTTTTTATTATTTTCCAAATCAACAATTACTATTCATTACACAACGAGGTTCCGAGTCCAAAAGGAGTACCGTCCCTCCTAACCCCAACTCGTTCCCACCTCTCCCCACCCCCGTGTCAGTGTGCCCCTGTCCCCTACCTCTCCCCGGATGTGCCCCCCTTTCCAAGGAAATCATGTACGGACGCTCAATCCCTCTCTGTGCAAGCAGATCGTCCCTCTTGTCCAGGCCTCTGGTAGGTGTCCCGGGACCTCCCTCGTTCCCATATCATCTCATTCCCCAGTCCCCCTCTCCTCTTGTCTATCCGCCGTGCTCCCTTCGTCCCCTACCTCAGATATTAACCCCTGGAGTTTCACCACCAACGCTTCCCATGCCCTGGCCGTCGCTAACGCTTTCTCATCATCTCTTCTAAGAGCCAACTGCACCCGGAGCGTACCCTCCACCCCCGCCCATCTCACTAACGCTGTCCTCCACCGCAAAAAGCTAGGCCCCCCCCCCGAGATTTCCAGTGCATGGTCAATTCTCTCTTGGCCAATATCAACCCCAGGTCATAGAACTTGCTAGTGACCTTCGTACGCCGGGTGTGTGGAAACCATAGCAACAAGCAAGCCCCCATCTCTGGGGTAATAGAGCGGTCTGTCACCTGATTCAAGCAGTCCACTACCTCAGCCCAATAGTCTCCCAGCTTCAAGCAGGCCCAAAACATGTGGCGAAAATCTGCCCTCTCTCCCCCACACCGCGGACATGGAGAGTGTGCCCCTCCGAAATATTGCAAGACCTTGGCCGGCGTCAGATACGCCCTATGCAGCGTGAAAAACTGAACCAACTGGAACCGTGCGTTCCGCGTTCCCTTCCAGGCCCTCCGCACTAGCGTGGACCATGTGGTCTCAGGAATCGCCTTCCGAGGTCCGCTTCCCACTTTTCCCTCAGAGCGGCCAGAGGCTGCAAGCCCTCCGGCGACAATCGTCGATATAGGCAAGTAATGGCCTTGGTCGTCCCCGCCGCCATCATGACATATTGGCAACCCGCTGCAGTCGGCGGTTCCGACAGCCCCATTTTCCAGTGCTTCTGGAGGCTCGCCACCAAGGCCGCATGAAGCAAAAAGTCTCCCTGCGGGAGCCCGTAAGCATTCTGCAGGTCCTGGAAGGACAATAACACTCCGTCCCGGAATAGGTCTCCTACCATCTGTACTCCCAGCTCCTCCCAAGTCGCTAGCCCGGACCAATCACCCCCATGCGGGAGCGCTGTGCACATCCCTAGGGGGATTTCCGGGGCGTACGGGCGGACTATGGCTGCCCGCCTCTGACACCTATTCCAACACTGCCAGAGGGTACGCTCCTCCAGGGTTAGCTGAGTTAAGTCCAGTCGCTGCTGGAGAACCGTAAAGGCCAGCACATGCCGTGGGATCAACCTGTCCTGCGGGCCCTCCGGGCCTCTATACTCTCGGGCCACCGCCTGCGTGAGCCACTGAAGCTGGGCCGCCAAATAGTACCATTCAAAATCAGGGGCTGCCAGGCCCCCCTCCGCTCGGGGCCGCCGCAATGTGGCCAGCGCCACCCGTCGCCTCCCCGAACCCCAAATGAAGCCTGTCAAAAGTGCCCGTAGTCGCGCGAAATACGACGCCGGGATCCATACAGGAAGTGTGCGGAAAAAATAGAGAAGGCGTGGCAGCACCACCATTTTCAGCAACGCCACCCTCCCGGCACACGAGAGCAGGAGTGTACTCCAAAACCCCATACTACCCCGCAGACCACGAAGTGCCCTGCCAACATTCCCCTTCAACAAATCTGCCTGGGTATGATAAATGTTAACCCCCAGGTAGCGCAAACAGCTGCCTTCCCACCGGATTCGTCCCCCCCGTCTGCGGTGTCCTGCCGCCCTGTGACAGCGGGAACAAACACGTCTTACCCCAATTGACCTTCAGTCCAGACATACGACCGAACTCCTTCAACAGGGCGACCGCTCCACTTAACGCCTCAGTCGCGTCCCTCAAAAACATCAGCAGGTCGTCTGCATACAGGGAGATATAGTGGGCGTCCCCCCTCAGAGCGACTCCGGAATAAGCACATCCCCGTCGGGCGTGTGCTGCCAGAGGTTCAACCGCCAGCGCAAACAACAAGGGGGATAGGGAACAGCCCTGCCTCGTTCCCCTCCACACTCGGTAGGAGGCCGAGATAGTAGCCCCCGTCTTCACCCGGGCCGTGGCACCGCTATATAGCAAGGTGGTCCAACGTACAAAGTCCTCCCCCAAGCCGAACTCCCGCAGCACTCGATACAGATATGGCCATTCCACACTATCAAAGGCCTTTTCTAAGTCGACCGACAGTGTGCAGGCCTCCGGGTATTCATCTCGGTCCAGTTCCATCACCCGCAGCAGGTCAGAAGCCGCCTTACTGATTAAATCCAGGTGCTATCCCACAATTGACTCATATATATATATACACTGGTAGGGACACGCTCTCATCACTCTAGTACCAATACAGGCTGAGACGATACCACGCAAGAGCATGTACCGATTGAAGTAAGTGATCACGGACAGTGACTTGGCAAGGGATAGCGTAGATATATTTGTTCTCTGTTTCTACAACTGTAACTGGAGGCAAGAATATTAGAACAATCAAATTGCCGAACGAGTGGGATATCTTTAAGGATGCCTACCTCTATAACGCTACCTTTGGGCTGTATATATACAGCGTGTGACCGGAGAGATTGCTCCATAAATTGTTCCATAGACTGACTTGCATAAATATTAGGAGAGAATCTTGTAATCGTGGTTATAATCAAATAAACTAGAGTTTTTATATAGATGTAAAATGAGTATTTGGTTCTACTGTCGGGGAGTCTCTGAATAGAAGCTATGTCCTTAGAATTAGGGATATGTTGAACTTCAGTAGGAGAAAAGACGAACAAATAATTCAACTCGCCATGTATTTTTTATCATCTTTCAGCCCTAATTAGAAAAGGGAACTCTGACATGCTACACGTTTGTTCATGGAGACCGTTATTACGGCTGTATTTTTTTTAGAAGACTGGAGTTTACATTTGATACCGCAGTAACGTACAATAAGGTAAAATTGTGAGCTTATTTCTCTGTCATTCTATGTAGTAACCTGCCATAATTAATAGGCGGGTAATACGTGTATATAATATGTGTCTTACAGAATTTTAATCTCTAACTGGGCTTGAGTGTTGGATGCCTTTGGGCCACCCACCCAGTGCCAATTTATATGTGGGGTCAAACCTCGGTGATTTGAAGGTGAGATTCAACTGCCCTCTACCCTTTGTTCGAACAATTTTATGCTAAAGATTTCTAGTATTACTACAACTAAATCATCCATTATTTACAGACATATTCAAGAAAAGCCTAAATAGAACATAGGAGGCAACTACCCCCTACATTAGCGACTGACCTGTCCAGCACATCTGGAATGGCTTTTCTCGCCTATGATAGGTGAGAGCTCTGTTGTAATATTATGCAACTGGGGTGTGAGAGAAATCATCTGTGCGATTTTCTTAACCAGCACACGCATGGTCTAAAAGAGAAATTGAACAAGACTGATGTGAGTGTATAGTTTGTAAGAAGAGTGCCATATATACCTAGAGATAATTGTAGTGGGAGTTATGCTCTCTGTATGTGATAGCCTTTGTCTGACAAGTTTGAATATCATTAAGACATGTGAAGTATACAGTAGCTGAGACTATATATGGTGCATATACATTCTAGTAAAAGATGATGTGCTTGTAGGAATTTCTATAGAGAGTTACCAAGGCATTGCCAACATTAGTGTTTTAACTTACAATATTTATAGGTATGTAGTTATTTATTAGTCTGTACTACTATGCCGCTTAGGGTTACTTATTGATAATTGTGTTCTATCACACAGGTGGTTTTAACTGTTTGAGCAAAAAAATCTTTTATGTTTAAGAGAGTCGCATTCTTTGTCTTGAGAAAGATGGTGATATAAGACTCCCATCGAAACGCGTCGACGCTTTGACTTCAACAGAAGCTCACACCAGCCCCTACCCGACCCCCTCTCACAGTGCCAGGAGAGTATGCACTGCTTTTCCCACAGCTTTAGAGCCTGCCCTGCTTCCCCCCCAAACATCCTCCTACCCCCAGACCATACACTGCGACTCACTGTGGCAACCTGCTCACATTTACCACCTCCTGGAACCAGGTGGTAAATTTAATGGAAAGGTCCATTGAATCTGGAAAACCCCAGGTTCGAAAGGCTGTCCCCCGTTTCCTCGAACTTTAACTCATGGTACCCAGTATTACAGATGAAGATATTGCTTGAATTCAGTGTCTCCAACACCAGTATCCCCAACCCGTCATTTCAGCCATCTTATAATTAGGGTTACTGTGTAGGCTCATTCCAGGACTAGGTCAGATTTTTAGAACTATGGCTTTGCTAAAGCTAAAAAAGCAGCAGCTACTCGCATTGTGAAGGGGCAAAGGGCTTTCATGGAGTAGTATTTAGTAGAAGACTGCATCCACCACATTGCAGCCACAGTTTCTCTTTAGAAGGCTTGGGAATTGATGACATATATACATGTGCAGCTATGTCTCTGATATACCTTTTATATTGTTTCCTGTATACTGAGCAGTTTTAACTTAGAGTGTTATGTGAATTAGATATAGTCCCCGCAGCTATTAGTATGTATGGTCTGTCTTGACAGAGCAGCTGTCACCAGACAATTATGCGAGTATCACCAAGAGAGGGGCTTTGGCTCCACCCACATGTTGGGAGCCAGGAATACCTGTTTTAAAGGGCAGAATATGTGTGCTTCTACAAAAAAGTGCCTGTCCTTCACACAGCTGTAATCATTATGTTTATTTACCCAGATAACTGGATAATTTATGGTGTTTCTCTCAGGCAGCAGCACAGATGGGAAGAGGGCAATCAAAGCACATGGATTTTTAAGAGTGGCTTGACAGTGCATTCATAAGCCAGACTATAGACATCTATTAGGGAGACCAATAGGGCAGTTGTTAAGAAGTTCAGACAACTCTGTGAGCATGTGATATTAATAGATTAAAGGAAACAGAGCCTAATCTATTTTGTTTACTAATTTAGATTGGCCGGCTGGTCATTGGCCAGAATGGAATCTTATCCACTCCTGCAGTTTCGTGTATCATCAGAAAAATCAAAGCTATTGGTGGAATTATTCTAACAGCAAGTCACCTTCCTGGAGGGCCAGGAGGCTATTTCGGAGTCAAATTTAATGTCGCCAGTGGAGGTAGGTGTACTTACAGTTATTTTGTTCGCAGAATTTTAAAAACAGTTATTTGGTTGAGCATGTAGATTACAAGAGTGGACCTTTAATAGATTGTCTTATAGATGTTCCATGAATTAGTTTAGTATGTATTCTACATCAAAAAGTCAGAAACACTGCTACCAATAGGGCCATTGATAAGAATGTTTCCACCATTGATCCTACAGCTGGTGGTTATAGAGGTAATTTGGCTCCACCTTATTAGGAACCTTCAGGTGATTTATATTACTTTCCTATGTCCCCTGCTGTGGGTACCACCACTCAATAAGACAGTGAAAGCAACAAGCATATTCATTGCATGCAAGGGCATGTCAGAGCCACAGAGCACTGCTGAGCCAGAGTCCTTGGGTCACTCAAACGAGAACATAGCGGTGAGTCTAGTTCCTGATGTTAGCTACTTGAATTTAGAACAGTGTTTTGCACCTGGAATAAAAATAGCCTGTGATTTTCATAGTCTCACTCACGATGTGCCTGCAATTTTCCAGGATTGAATCTTTACAGATCTATATAATTGAGCTGCTGCTGCTTTGATTGAATATTAAACATATGAGTGCTCTGTATTTCTTTCAATGCTTAGAACTACCACCTGTACTGCTGCAGGTTTTGCCATCATCTTTCACCCCTCTTATCACTCACCATGTAAGAGATAGACTGATTCTTCCTTGGTTGCTCACTTCAAGTCATATTTAAAGCACTGCTGTTCCACTGAGGACACTAAGGCGGTGTTTCCTAAACTGTGGGTCAGATTCCAAGCCGATTTTTGGTGGTTCAGAAGTCAGAGCAATAAACAAACATGCCTTTAAATTCTGTGTTTATCTAGTTTTGTTTGCCATGCTTCAAAGACTTCCTGGAGTACAGGGAGTGAGAAAGGAAAGTAGGGTGTTGGTTTTTGCAATGTACAACAAAATGTAAATATCTTTAAATGAACTGTTTTTTTATTGAGCAGTTAGGAAAGCAAATATGAAGCACGTTTTGTAATTCTCAAGTGTGCCTGAAAAAACGATTTTAATAGGATGAAAACAATCAAGACACTTTATTTGGTGATGCACAAATGATAAATACTCGCAGAAAGCCAAATTCCACACACTATCGTTTGAGTGCTTTATAGTTTCATCAGTAAAACTGTATTTCTATGCAAAGTTAGGGACCATTTCAATGGAAAATGTGCTGTCTGTAAATGACAATGCTTTACCACACGAGGATTTAGTTACATAAAAAATCTCCATTCCTCATTTCCATTAAATTTAGGTGGGTTGCAAAAAGTGTGGGTCTAAAAAACACACACTGCATTAAGAGATCAAATATGTTAGCAGCCCTGTCCGAGTCTACATAGAACTGGGAATTGTTACATGGAGAATCTGGATGTGGAGGTGTTTTAACTCGATCTCGATCACTGTTCTGTAGTGTAGTTCCTATTTCCCTAATAGGCTCTGCGCATTGGAATAATATACCCTATAGATTTGGCATAGTACTGAGGTCAGTATGCCCCTATCGAGTATATTAAACTTAAATAATTTGTACCAGCTAACTCAGAGGCCACTAGGAACTCCTTGTAAACAAGAAGGGAGTAGTTTCTGGCAACCGCATAAACATGACAACTTTGTTTCCCTTTAGAATCGTAACACTCTCAGAATCGTGGAAACAATAGATAACAATTTCACTCAGCTAATCGTGCATGCTTAGTTTCTTCAGAGTTTACACAGAAAGAATAGACGGGCGTTGCAATAAGACGATTTATTGACCAGTCTTGTTTCTCTTGTAAGAGATATGAGCTGTTATAATCACAAGACAGTATGCAAGATATATTATGTACAGCGTAAGCAGTAGAAAGAAATAATACTGCGCTAGCGTTATCTTTTAGCTATGACACATATATTCATATACATAAATAACATAAGCTAAAAATGCGAGTACTCATGAGATGCTTCTCTAACTAGTTCTACCGCAGTGTACCTAACCTAAGTGTAGTACTATGTAAGAAGTAGGTGCTGTATTCTATAGTATGGAGGGCTATAGTATGGTATGCTAAGTTTAGTATGCCAAGAGTCCCTCTAGGTTCTAGGCAGCTCCATACCTTGTGAATGAGAGAGGTGGGAATCCCTTTCCGGGTCTCGAACTCTAACACCCCGTAAAGGGAGTCAGAACACTGGAAGCTGGATTCTCTGCGAGCAGGGATGACAGCGTCTCTTGTCAGTGCGTTAGCCTGGGATACAGGCTCCTCTAAAGTCGAGGTCTCCTCTTACTTGCTTGGGCAAGGGAAGTTATATTTATACCTGGTAGGTGCATTGGAATGTTAGCATTGACGTAAAGTCGGGCAGAGGAAGACGTCAGGAATGAACCCTTAAGGAATAGCGGTTTATGCATAATAAATGAGTTCTTGGAGAAATCAATAATCCTGGGCTAGGGAAACTCCCAAGAGCTTAAGGGTCTGGTTTCTAAGAACTCGTTGTGACGTTGGGGTGGACGGATGTAGGTGACCATGCCTGTATTTGGATAGCATGGCTAATGCTTAAATAAGGACTGGCATCTTATGTCTATATAAGGGCAATGCAAATTGTGCCTATATAAGGACATATTTCATGAAAACCTATATACGGACACCTAAAACGGAATACAACACCCACTCCACTTTCGAATGAACGATAATACTAAATGCTAAACATAAAATGCTAAACATTAAACTGAGTACCACAAGTTGCTAAAAACATTTGTAAAAGCATACTAAAAGAAGTCTATTAAAAACATGGTACTAAATGAAATTGGGGTAAATAAGGTGACAATGTGTCCCTGAAAGTATTCAAAGAAGTCTGTTCTATATGAATAGTTCTACTGTCAGCAGATTGATTTGCCATGTATTTTCAAATTTAGAAAAAAATCAGTTTTAGGAAGAGTTCCAAGTTCTGTTCTGTTATGAAAATATGGAGGCCAAATTCATTGCTTTTCTGGTACACTGTGAGCCGAATCAAAGTCAGTGTATGGGTCTGGTGAAAACATGAAATCATCTACTCTTGTAGACAAAAGATCATCTACTGATGTCGGTGATAGTTGGAACACATTGTTTAGAAGGTTAACTGCACAGAGATGTGAAGCATCGCCTTCAGAATGGGATGCCGCAGCAATGTTCTTGTCCGTTACCTGTATGTCTGTTGATCCATCTCGTACCTCAGCAGCAGCAGGAAGCGTCTGTGAGATCTCAACGAATGCCATCATCAGGATTGGTAGCCTCTGGGGACAACACAGAGCATGGGCCGTTATCGGGTCCAGCAGAGTATCGATATCCGTTGGCATGACTGATGGGAGTGTTAGACATATGTCTAGCCCGCAATCTTCACCACAAAGCAGGCAGCGTAGAACAGGTAAGATGCAATCTTGCCAGATTGGTCAAAATGACAGAAACCATGTTGTATTAAGTTCCCGTAGACGAGGTATGCCCAAAAGTTGCACTATGCGCTCATGGAACTTCCGTTCTAGGAGAGCTTTCTCCAAGTTTCTGGGAGTGACGCCGGTGGATAGGCTTGCCATAGCGTAGCAGTAGGAATAAAAACAGGATTCCTGCAAAGAGTGCTAGAACTAATAGCAGACCACCAAACACACAATGTACGAAGTTCGGAATGATTCCGAGGACTGCCTGAAAAGGTGTTAGCAGTCCTGAACATATGTTCTTAAATACATGTACAACCCCGCTGGTATCAGACATGTTTAAGATACGTCCCATCATTTCTACGAAATGTATAGGGCAGTTTGTACGAATTAGAGCCTGTATCTCAGCCGAAGTCCTTGCAATTTGTAGATCATAGGTTTCTTTGGCCGAGGTCAAAGGCACGGTCTGTTGCAAAAGCATGGCTTTCATTCTGCTTAAAGTATCAAAACGTATAAAAGAAACATTCAATGAAGGCCATAGAGGCAACTCCCTGACTGTGTCTATTTGGGGGAACAATACCTGCATACAACAAGTAACCCTGGAGCTAACCGTTACCAGATATGGGATTCCTGGCAACATGCCACAGCAACCTTGATCATTCAACATGAGGTAACTCCAGTTAGAAAGTTGGCCAAATGTTGGATTAATCACAGCAGCTGGTGCACCCTGTAGGTGGCAGGACAAGTTTGCCTCAGAACCATTACAAGCCCTGTGTAAAGAAATGTCCTGACATATGAGAAATCCGCTCAGTGCATTTTCACAGTGTGTACCGCTTAGAAACACTTCACGATCCCCCCTCCAACATCTGGCATCGTAAGGTAAATCCCAGGATGTCTTAATGTATTCTTTACTCAACTTTTCATATTTGCCTGCTTGCATTTGTTTGAGGCAATACTGAAAATGAAAAGTAGTGACACTCAGAGTTATTTTGCCATGGATAAGCCATTCTGTATTTTTTGCTACCGTAAATGGTAATTTTTCCAGATTTTCAATGCTCAGCACTGTATACTTTGCTCCCCTTTGTGTCATTTCAATCTGTTTATCTGTGAGATTGTATTCTGAAAACAGAGACGATGTGTTGATAAAATGCCAAGGCACATAGCCTGCACGCAAGGATTGCAGCGTCCAGCCTAATAACATAATAGAACGTAACTGAGATTGGCCTTGTTGTAACATGGCTAAATCTTGTTCCAGTATGTCAATAGCAGAGGATACAATGTTGTCCAGTGAATATATTCTGGATGACAAAGTTGTTAACCCATTGTCGACCACAGTGAGCGATTTCTCTAAGTTAATACGTTCAAGCTCACGTATTCTTTCTGCGGCCTCTGCCTGTGAAACCTTCCATATTTCATAATAAGCAGCATAAATGCCGGCATATATGAAACGTTTTTGACGCAGTTTTCTCGGTCCTAGCAAGAAATCCCTAATGTCTGCGTCTTCTTTATGTAAAGATAAGTGTTATTTCACATCCTCGAGTGTAGATCACTGTAGCCAGTCGAGGCACAATTTTCCAGCACTGTATGTTGTTACTACCCCAGGATGCTGTCGTTGAACATAACGTAGGTCTGGCCTATGGATAGTAAAGCCCTGTATTCTATTCAGGAATCTTTCTTGACAGATATTTGTGTCTGTGGGCCAGAGCAACCATTTTTCCCAATCAGGATCTGATCTGTTGGTTTGTAGTATTGTGTCTACTGTGACCGCTCCCTGTGTAGTGTCATAACTTGCAGGTGTTGGTACAAAAGGTGTGTTCATGTCTTTGATCTTGGCTAATCCAAGGCAAGACGTTTGTTGCACAGTGTCATTCAAAAACATTATTTGCTGAGGGATGATATAGGCTCTAAACAAAGCTTCTATCCCCTGCACTTGCCAATCTTTTGAACCCCAGACAGATTTTGTGTCGATTGTGTCTTTCCAAAAGTCAAATCCTTGTCTAGGCAGTTGGGCAATAAAGGCTGCAGAATAAATATGTTTTGTATTAGTTAACATATTTTTCTGTCCTGTTGTGTTCACATTCTTATAGAAAAATGTTTCTGGATCAGATATATTGCACCCTGAAAAATATTGAAACTTATTTGTTAATGTTTTTTAACTACCCTTTGGTGGTGTAGGACAATGTTCCCATTCGTTAAACATAAATACATTTCTAGGTGTTGCAGATCTATGCAAGAAATGATGACCATAGTGGTTGTAACAAAAAAGCTGTTCGTAGTCTGATGAACCTTCTAAGTTTTCATTGTTAGAGAACGCAGCAGACATTTCTAGATCAGACATCATGTTATTAACAGTCTCAAAGTCCCAATCACCAGAATAGGTACAGGAGGTCATAAAGTCACTTAATGAAATTTTAAATAAATGTGGAATCTTCAGAAGTTCCGTTGGGCCGAGTATGTCAAAATCGTTTTTTTCACAAACTATACCATCCTGTATAGGAACTGCGGTGATGTTTACTGCTGACAGATCTCTTGCTTCATAATGGGAAGATTGGTGTGGTTTTAAAAGTAAGTTCACATTTTCACTTTCAGTATCCATATGAATATATCTGCCATTCATAAGCACGCTAAGAGTCATTACCAAAGCTAGCCAAGGCAGAAAGCAAAATATTCCAGAAATAATCCATAGTTCAATCCATGGTGAAACCAGATAAGTGTCTTTCAGAAAAGAAAAAAATTCTTGTACTTGTTGTTTGAAAGTTTTTAGGGCTGGCGTCGTTCCAGGCTCACTTGGATCTTCAGAAAACGTATCAAAGTTAATGAAGTAGCCAGAAGCATTTCGGTCAATTGTTGGAATTGCAACAGGATTCGTCAAAAATGCTGGAACCAGTTGATCACGTGTTACGTTTGTGTAGACAGGTGTATCTGGACGAACTGTTACTTGAGTTTCAAGAGGGATGCGTTCCATAGCATTGTTACTTAGTCCTTCATCTCTTACTGCTGAATTCTCGAAATGGTTATGAGTCTTTCAGTCTGAACCTCTTGGATAGTAGCGAGAGGAGGGCGTCTGCTACTAGGTCGGAGTCCATGAGGCCTACTATGTAGTATCGGACACATAGTGTGGTTTGATGAGGTCGATTGGCACAAATCTTTTCTCCTTTTTTCCAGCAAGGGGCAGCAGAAGTACTGTTCTTGTTCCGTGGATGGCTAAGACAGGTACTGGATGTCTGTAAGACGGTCCAAATTCCTTCTTGTCCGCAATCTTCTCTCTGACCAGATCTCCAACTTTTGGGATCCAGACAGGCCTTGCTGGGACTGCCGGTTTTTCCCCAGTGGTGGCTGGCTTCAGGAACACCTTGCTTTGTTTCGCTCTTAGTTCATCTAGATCCTGTAAAACAGCCAAACGATCTTTGAGATCAAAGGGTTTATTTTCCATCACTGTGCCTTTATATTCGAGATCAGGAACCCATATTCTTGTCCCAAATACGACCTCATATGGAGTGACCCCCCTAGAGAACTTCTTGGCAAATTATTTAATGAGCGTTGGACCCCATAAAGATGTTTGACCCACCCATCACCCGAACCTAATACTCTAGCTGTTATAGACTGCTTGAGGCCCGGTTTTTCCTTTTCACAACAGAATTTCCCTCAGGATGAAACTGAGAGGAGTACAGCAATGCTACGCCCAAACTGGTCATGTCTTCTTTGTAAGCCCGAGAGCTAAACACAGGGCCCTGGTCAGAATGTAGTGTGCCAATTGCGTATGTGCCGATAAAGACTCGCAAATCTTTTATAACAGTTCGAGCGTCAGCCGAGCGCTGAGTCCACATCCATAGGAACCTTGAGTTAGTGTTTGTGGAAATGCATTTGTCATAACGGACGCCTGCGCTTAGATAGTCTAATGCTGTCTAACAGTGGTATCTGTACTGGGCAGGCTACTTCGTATTCTGGTGTCCGATGGCGTTCTGGATTACGCTGTCTATTGTAGTCTCTGAAGTCGTTGATGAAGATGTGAATCAGTGTATTCATTCCAGGCCACCAGTACATCTCTTTTATTGTTAATATTGTTTTAGAGATCCCCTGATGTGACAGACCCTCCCCCAGATGTGCTTCATAAATAAAAGCTGCTCTACATTCCATGTTTGGAATTACCCTATCCCCCACTCCAGAGATTAGAGCAAAAGAAATGTTGTTCGCATCAATTACATAAGAGTACTTGAGTGGAAATTTCTTTGGTAATGCTGCACCACTGTCTTTGCTTGAAGCATTGACAGCCAACAATATCTCACTGTCTATTCTCGTTTTTGAATGAGTGATCGCAGCTAAGGAAGCTGTTTGTACAGCTCCCTTTGCGGCTTCATCAGCCAATGAATTCCTACAACGTGAACGCCATCACATTGATGACTCAGCGTGTGTATCACGTGAGCTTCTGGTAGTTCGTTTCTCAACTGAACTACTTGTTTCCAAAGCGTTTTATGCTTTATTGTGCCACCTTTTGCATCTTTGAATTCATTTTGAAGCCAATTCTGTAAATATTCATTATATGACTGGACACAGTAAAAGGAATCGCACACTATAAGTGTGGGGAATTCACGATCTCTATTTTCAAGTGCCAGTTTAAATGCTTGTAGTTCAGCTCGCTGAGCTGTACAATCTCCTAGAGATTGAGTTTTTGTGACCACTGGTCTGAAGATACCATAGCATGCGACCTTTAACGATTGTGCACGCTTCACTGTAAGCTTGCTTACTCCCTGTAGCAGGTTGTGCTGATCCGTCAGTATAAATTATAAATTCGTACTGATCGAGAGGCAGAATTTCAGTGGGCAGAGGACATTCATGTTCATATTGCAGGAACGCTTGTGTTTTTAAATCAGGATCAAAAACATATTCAACATCTGTTGCAGCAAGAGAATTAACCAATTGTATCCATCTAGGATGTAAAGCTTTTTCATTTGGAATGCTCACTTTTGTAACCGCCTCTAAGGCTGGTACTGGAGTCACGACAATAATGTGTTTCCCCTGAGCTAGAGCTCTTTCTATTGCTACAGCGGTTTGAACTGCTGTCAGGATCTTTTCTGTTGAAGTGAAGCGCATTTCTGCTTGTGTATACAAATGTGATTTGTATTCTATTGGTCTTTTTTCACCCTCATTAAATGTTAAATAGGTGAATCTGCATTGACCCAAAATTATTCGGATCACTAAATTGCTTTTATTTACGCTTGTTTGTAAATTATTTCTTGCTAACATGTTAGCTTGGAGTGAACGCAGGATGTCTGTGTGTTCCGGTGTCCAATGTTTTGTTGAAATTCAGGTTTGATTAATTCGTAGAGAGGTTTAACCCTTTCTGCATAATTTAGAATGTAAGTTCTTCCAAAATTTAAGAAACCCAAGATGGATTGTAAATTTTTCAGTGTTTTTTGGAGGTTGGAGCAGCGCACAATTTTCTAAAAAGCTAGCTGCCAGGCTCTTACCTTCACTTGAAAGCTGATATCCTAGAAAAAGGACATTGAGATGGGCAATTCTGGATTTTTTAAAGTTGAATTTATAGCCCTTAGAGGCGAAGCCCAGTATAATGGTATTCACCCTGTTCTAGTGCCTAGCTAGGTCATCGTCTGTCAGATAGATGTCATCGACATATGACAATGCCTCGTTATCATAAATTTGTAGTAACTCTGTTACCCTTGCTGAGAATAACCCCACGCTGTTTTTGAACCCTTGTGGGAGTCTACAAAATTGACGCTGGGTCCCCATTATTGAGAAAGCTGTTAAGTACCTTCTTTCAGGTGCTATATTTTGACAAAAGAAACCATTTGAAATGTCCAATGTGGTTTTATATTTTTTACGCACAATGTTATTCATTAATGCTGTACTATGTGCATTTTGCACTGCAAATGTTTTGGAACAAGTGTTCAAGTGTCTGTAATCCAAAACTAGACAATATGTATTGTCTGGTTTGGATACAGGAAACAAAGGATTGTTCATTGAGGAGGTGCATGTTTCAATCACCCCTTGGTATTCGAATTGATCTAAGATCTCCCTGACCTGTTTTTTAGCTTCTTGCTTTATTGGGTACTGCCTTTGTGCAGTAGTTTGATTTTTTAGCTGTATTTTGTGGTGAGTTGAGTCCTTATCCCATCCTACATGATTTTTGTATAATGCTAGGGCCTGGGCTACTGCCCATTTCCTGGCATAAGTATACTTCAGGTGAATTCGAATATGGTTGGAGAAAGGCTGGCATAATGATGTCCTCGCTATGTGGGCAATCCCTAACCAAATTTGGTGGCCTGTTCTGTTCTGCTAGAAGTATATCATAACCCCTTGAAAGTTTCTCCCAAAAGAGTGCTTTCACTTTTCTTGGTATGTCTCCCTCCATTCGGAGTGTTATCTCATATCACTTTTCTGGAGTACTAACCCTGGTGTCTACAGTCTCTACTGTGATGTACTCATTCAAGTCCACTATCTCCAGAAGTTCCTTCAGGTTCTGGTGAGCTATTGTTACTTCTGCTGCACTGTCCAGCATTGTCTGAGCCCATTTTCATTTCTTGAGCTGTGTTCTCAGTATTCTCGGAATGTCTGATCTTCAGACATGCTACCTTCTTTTTTGTAAATTGAGGTTTTGATTTATTTTTCTGAACGGGTTGATCGTCTTTGGACTTCACGCGTTCTTCTTTGTGATCTGACCATCCTCTTCTTTCTGATGTCTGTGACGATATTTGAAAGGTACTAGAGGAACGTGTATCAGTATCCTGATACCTGTCAGATTTTCTTAAAGTATCCATATTTCTGAGGTTATACCTCCTTTCAGAAGGCTCCTTTTGAGGAGGCCTTCCTCCGGATTGAGAACGTGTCTCTTTTGGATTTTGTTTATGAGTTTCCCACTTCTTTTTAGAAGATGTAGGATTTTGAATATTAGAGTCCTTCTCAGGACCTTCAGAAAGTTTTGGCTTCAAAGGTTTTCCACCCAAATTGTCTCTGCCTAATTCTGCATAAGATTTTTCTATTATTCTGGGTAGTACATGTTGATGTTCTGTTACATCAAATTCCCTTAAGCGTTGGCGGATCGCCACTGATGCTGCCTCCCCTCTAATATTAGATAATATTATTGTTGAGACCTGGTTGAAGTTTTTCAGTAATTTCATACCTAAATTCACAGCAGGCTCTGCACTGTGTTCGTTTTGAATTTGTTTCAAGACATCTGGTATTGCTGCAATTGACGGAACACCATGTGTTTTAGTATAGATGGCAGCAAAGACTGTGCCCCAAGTGGTGCAGGGTTCCAGTTGTGGTGTGATCCCCATTGGTAAACAGATTTTTAGAATTCTGTATTTCTCATAATGGCTAGTATTAGGAAATACTGCTTTGATTTAAGTAATTTTTTGAGCTATCCAGAATGGAATTTGTTCTAAGGGTGGACGTAGTGGGGCTACGTGAAGCAGCGCGTAGTGTGCCCAAATCTACGCACACTACGTGCTTCGCGTAGCCCCCACTACGCGCCACCCGCCTCCGGCCTGCCCTCCCGCCTCCCGCCTGCCCTCCTTTTAAATCAAACCTGCATTTTAAAATAAATACCAAGTAAAGAAACTTACCTGGAGCGCCGCGTCTCCAGGGCTCCCTCTTCATTATTTCCGACGTCTTCTAACAAATGCGCATGCGCGGACGCCCGCGCATGCGCATTTCTTTTGAGAAATGCGCATGCGCGGGCGTCCGCGCATGCGCATTTGTTAGAAGACGTCGGAAACAATGAAGAGGGAGCCCTGGAGACGCGGCGCTCCAGGTAAGTTTCTTTACTTGGTATTTATTTTAAAATGCAGGTTTGATTTAAAAGGCGGGAGGCGGGTGGCGGCGGCAGGCAGCTACGCTTCGCCCTGGGTGTGCGTAGCGCTAGCCTGCTTCGCCTACTTCGAAAACTGCGAAGCAGGCAGCGCTACGTACACTACGTGGGCGAAGCGTAGTGTCTCGCCCAGGGTTAATTTGTTCACGTTTTGTGGGCATTTTACCCATGACTGCGTGTAAAGTCTGTGGAGTAATTTTTAGTGTATACCCTTGTTGAGGGGTTTGATTTGGAATGGTTATTGGTGGTTGGACTGTGAAAGTCCGCATGACATATTGGACTAATTGTCTGTAACTTTTTTTTAACTCTTGTAGTTGAGTAAGTAATTCCTCGTCTGACATCACTTCGATATCAGGATGAGGTGTGTAGCCGCCTAAAATCGGCCATGTTGCTCCTGGTCTACCTAGTGGACCAAGCCTGGTAATATTTTAGTGATGTTTTAGGGCGCCTTTAAACCAGAGATTATGCTCCTGGTATGTGAGTGGAATTTCAATATCCTCGAAAGGAATATATTCCTCAGGTGGTTCATCTTCTTTAAAGAAGTGAAATACTTTTGTTACTGGATTTGATTCTGGGAATACAATCCATGAAAAGAATACCTCTGTCTGAAAGGATTTGTGTGCCTCTATCACGAAAACTGCTCTACCACCTCTTGGTGTTAGGCCATGTTTTATAAATTTTAGAGTGATGGCTCTCCTTAAGTTTGGAGGGATGTTTATAACACCCTCATCGGTTTCATTTAACCCTGTAAAATTAAAAGCTGTTACGACTGGATCAGTCTCAGCATTATCCCCGTTCCGGGACATTGTTTTTGAAAGAATGTAGAACAAGTTTCAACAAAACAAAGATACGGTGCACAATATTTTGGAACACTGTATCCTTCAACGTTGAACAAACCAAATAGCTAATATATAGGATTTTTGTCCTATTCAGCTTTGGCGGATACTTAACCCTACCCACTCCAGATGTCTTATGGAGTGTGTGAGTAGGGGTCTCTGAGAAAAGCACGACTGAGTTACTCAGTATCTAGAGTTAAATTAGTGCCTTACCAAACGTTGGGCGCCATGTAGTGTAGTTCCTATTTCCCTAATAGGCTCTGCGCATTGGAATAATATACCCTATAGATTTGGCATAGGACTGAGGTCAGTATGCCCCTATCGAGTATATTAAACTTAATTAATTTGTACCAGCTAACTTATAGGCCACTAAAAACTCCTTGTAAACAAGAAGGGAGTAGTTTCTGGCAACCGCATAAACATGACAACTTTGTATCCCTTTAGAATCGGAACACTCTCAAAATCGTGGAAACAATAGATAACAGTTTAACTCAGCTAATCGTGCATGCTTAGTTTCTTCAGAGTTTACACAGACAGAATAGACGGGCATTTCAATAAAAGGATTTATTGAACAGTCTTTTTTTTTGTGGAAGAGATATGAGCTGTTATAATCACAAGACAGTATGAGCGATATATTATGTACAGAGTAAGCAGTAGAAAGAAATAATACTGCGCTAGCATTATCTTTTAGCTATGACACATATATTCATATACATAAATAACATAGGCTAAAAATGTGAGTACTCATGAAATGCTTCTCTAACTAGTTCTACCCCAGTGTACCAAACCTAAGTGTAGTACTATGTAAGAAGTAGGTGCTGTATTCCATAGTATGGGAGGCTATAGTATGGTATGCTAAGTTTAGTATGCCAAGAGTCCCTCTAGGTTCTAGTCAGCTCCATACCTTGAGAATGAGAGAGGTGGGAATATCTTTCCAGGTCTTGAACTCTAACACCCCGTGAAGGGAGTCAGAACCCTGGAAGCTGGATTCTCTGCGAGCAGGGATGACAGCGTCTCTTGTCAGTGCGTCAGGCCGGGACACGGGCTCCTCTAAAGTCGAGCTCTCCTCTTACTTGCTTGGGCAAGGGAAGGTATATCTATACCTGGTAAGTGCCTTGGAATGTTAGCATTGACGTAAAGTCGGGCAGAGGAAGACGTCAGGAATGAACCCTTAAGGAATAGCGGTTCATGCATATTAAATGAATTATTGGAGAAATCAATAATCCTGGGCTAGGGAAACTCCCAAGAACCTCATGGTCTGGTTTCTAAGAACTCGTTGTGATGTTGGGGTGGATGGATGTAGGTGACCATGCCTGTATTTGGATAGCATGGCTCATGCCTAAATAAGGACTGGGATCTTATGCCTATATTAGGGCAATGCGAATTGTGCCTATATAAGGACATGTTTCATGAAAACCGATATACGGACACCTAAAGCTGAATACAACAGTTCTGTGGGTCTTCTTATGTATCAAGGGATGGAAGTGCAGGGTGTAGCACCCATAGTGGCACAGGTGTTTTTTTGTGGTGGTGATAACTGAGGTTTGGTGGAGTTGGTTCATGAGAATGCTGTTGATGTGCCCTGGGTGTGGCTCTTGCAGTGCAGAAAGATGTGAGGTTGAGGGGATAGCTTCTTGACCACCTACATCATTTGCTGTAAGGTGTTCATTAAGGTGATTATGACCTGCATCATAGGACATTCTCTTGCATCTGGGATCATAGGGGTGCTCGAATTCCCGTCCATAACCCTTTGATGGAGGACCTTACAGAGCACCATTTTCATAACCTTGCATGTAGTGGCAATGATCTTTGGTGTCTTTTCCTTGTGGTGGCCTCCCATAATCCTTTCCCTCAAACTGTGCATTGAACATCCAGCTAAGTAGGGTGATAACCCATATTCATGGCTTGATTGATGACATTCATCTCCAACTCTAAGTGCTGTATGTGGATTGTCAAATGAGTTGAGAACTTCAGTGGCATATGCGAATAAGAGATTGGAACCTTCGTTGAGGAAGGAAGGTAATGCTAGATGTCATCGACGGGCCACTGATGAAATTATAGACGGTATCACCATCAGTGTTGTATAAAGTGGTGCAGTGCTTTCATGGTTAACATGGTCGATGTGGTAGTGATCAAGGAGTTTCTTTGGAGTGGAGGAGTTGTCTTCCGGATCATTGTTGATGGGGCTTTCTTGATGAATATGGGAATGGCTGTCAGTGAGGTGGCTGAGGTCCTGGCAAGTAATGTAGCCACCAGCAATGAAATTGACATTGTCCTTTGTGGGGTTGCTAACAGTAGGCTTCCTGTCAAAGACAATTTAAGTGGGAGCACTGACTGCTCAGGTTATCTGTATTTTGCCTTGTGCACAGGTTCATCCTCAGACTTTCTCAAGGCATTCTCTGCAGAAGGTTTGGATTGCCCTTCTTAGAGAGGAAGGTGGGATATTTTCTGATGAACTTAATTCTGAGAACTAAACATGTTTCTTTTTTAAGCTGCTTTCATGGTAGTGCTTAGAGGAGCACTTTGCGTGGAATCATTCTCAGACGAGCTGTTGTCCTAATTAGAGGGGATAATCCTCTTTATTTTGAGGAGCTATAAAGCCGGCCTCCTTTTTCTGTCCTTCAGAGTTCTCGAAGAAAACGCCTTGCAGATGTCTCAACAAGACACTTATGGGACAGATATAGAAATGAAATACCTTGTAAGTGCATATCAATTCCATTGATATGACTCGGTCTGCAGGTTGAGCAAGATTTTAAGAGCGATCTCTTTCCTTTATCTGCCATGATCACAGCTGGAAATGTCTCCAAGGGATGAAACTATATCAAGGAAATTACCCTGAATCAACAAAAAGTTGGTTGAAACTGAAACTGGAACTGACTGTAGTCCAGGAAAAATCAGGTAGATGACAAAATGAAGAAAGAAATTACATTTAAGGTATCAAAGAGTCGAGGTGTTACAGGGAGTCCCTCGCAGATTACATGGTAGAAATCTGTGCAGTGGTGGCCTCTATGGGGAGTGGAGAGCCTGGCACTTCCCCTTTATTGACTGAAGTTTCATTGTTTGAAATGTGGATGTGCTAATAAACAAACACTGTTGTTGGGCCTAAAGCTATTTTAACCTCATCTACTGAAACTTTAAAATTCTTGGGATTCCCAGCCTGATGGTAGATAATGATTCAGGCATGTCAGCCTTTGAAGGTTATCAGATCATTGGGCACCTGGACACCTAGCTTGCCACTTGCCGCATGTCTCCAGTTCCTGATTGTTTCAACCTGATCCAGTTGCTACCTTTTGATGAAGTGACACTGCAGCTGCCTGGGTTTTTCTGCCCTTTTTTTTCCACCCACCATTCTTACCGCAAACAGAAGAAGTCCTGCCCACCCAAGGACCTACTTAATGCAGACTGCAGCACAACCTCATCAGTATGTACCTGGACACCAATATAGCCACTTGCCAGTAGGCTCCAGCTCCTGCTTGTTACAGCCTGATCCAGTTGCCACCTTTTGACCAAGTGACACCGCTGCTTGCCAGATTTTTCCCAATCACCATTCTTCCTGCTAACAGAAGCCCCGCCCACCCCAGGACCTACTTAATGTAGGCCACAGACTGACTGCACAGCAGACGCATGCAGCACACATGTGCAACAGGCGCGCTGCTGGTGTGCAAAGGCATGTCTGTCTGCACCCGTCCATGCCTGGAACACGCAAAGTGGCAGGAACCCTGGACCCATGACCAGCCAACACAACACTACAATCACAGCTGCCACCGAAGTCAACAAATGCTGCCGCTACTCCTCTGCCACCTCAACAATACACACTGGCAAACACACTGCTTCTACGCATCCCACAGTACCATAGTAGGACCTTTCCACTGCACACAGTGTGGTTTCACATGCAACACCTCAGACGCTGAAACCACCACCTCTACTGTCCGCCATGCTCTGTGGGAAACACTCCATCAAAATCTGGAACCTCCTCAACAGCAACACTCCCTACCTTCTCTCCCTGACCAAAGCATGGCTTGAACCGGCCTCTAACTCAGACATCACCACAGTCATCCCACCCGCCTACAAAATCATAAACCAGGACCGAACCCACAAACCAGGCGGAAGACTCATGATCATCTACAAAACACAATTAACTGCACCACCACCACTGACTCGGACACCAACCTCATGGAACACTTACACTTCAAAATACGAATGGACTTCAACGCCACCCTTAAGGATCCACCAGGCCCGAGCATAATTCTGGAACTACAGTCCAGACTTCCTCACACCCCTGTAAATCAGATCAACCAACTACATCCTCCCCAGGGACCTCAATTTCCACCTGGAAGACACCATAGACCTTAACTCCATGACCCTCCTTAACAGCCTTAGCAACATCAGACTCACCCAGCTCATCCAAGGACCATCCCATACAGCAGGGCACACCGATGACCCTATTTTCTCCTCCAACAACAGGATCACCACCACCCACACAACCCCCTCACATGGCCCGACCACTACATCATACATTTTAAGATACCCACGCATGAAGCCAACCCACCAGAAAAATCCTAAGCACCCTCAAGACACTGGGGCAACACCCACCCAGCCACAATGGGAATCTCAATGTCAACATCAAGCTCTTCAATAAATGGCTTTCCAACTGTGCCAACTACACTGCCCTCACGAGAAACAGTACCTACAGAAACAACAAATGACCCAGCTGGTACATCAACAACCTCAAGGAGTCTAAGCGCCACTGCAAACAACTTGAGAGAAAATGGAGACTCGACAAAAACACCACCGCAAGATCCACATACAAAGCCGCTCTCAACCTCTACCACCAACAACTACGAATAGCAAAGAAAAAGGCTCTAAGTTTCAGACTCAAAGCCAATTCCAAGAAAGGCAAAGAACTCTTCACCATTGTCAAGAAGTTCTCCAATCCCGAAGCTGCCAACAACGACATTATCCTCATCTCAAGGACTCTGCAACCTCTTTGAACAGAAGATTGCCAAGATCCAAAACACATTTGACCCAGAGCATACCGATACAAACTCCCCTGGCCAGCCGGACATCTCCTTCCTCGCCAAACAGCAGCTAAGCAACTGGAAGCCCCTCTCAAACGCACAAACCCCCACCCTGATGAATATCATCCATTCAGGAGCCCCCTAAGATCCACGCCCCCATTTCATATGCAACTTTGGAAGAACCATCATCTCCCCCGCGTTCACCGCTCTCATTAACACCTTCATAACCACTGCCGCCTTCCCGCCTTGCTGGAAAAATGCAGAATTCAATGCCCCATTGAAGAAACCAACAGCGGACCCCAGCACCCTTAGATGCTACAGGCCCATCTCGTTTTTTCCTTTTCCAGGTAAAGTAAGTGAGAAAGCCACCCATACCCAATTTGCAGATCTCTTAGAACTCCATCAACTCCTAGACAGTTCTCAATCAGGCTTTCACACAATCACGGCAGAGAGAGCCCTCATTGGGGCCACCGATGACATAAGAAACATCCTCGACCATGGAGAAATAGCTGCACTCATCCTCCTCTGCCTCTCAGAAGCTTTCAACACGGTCTGCCGCAAGTTACTCATCAGAAAGCTTCAGCATGTGGGTATCTGTAGACTGGTCCTCAAGTGGATATCCTCCTTCCTCACTGACAGAACTCAATGAGTTAGATTTCCCACCTACACTTCAGAACCCAAGAAACTCATCTGCAGAGTCCTTCAAAAATCATTGCTAAGCCCAACACTCTTCAACGTCTACATGACACCCCTCACAGACATCGTCAAAGCCCACAGCATCAACATAGTATCCTAAATCAATGACACACAACTCATCCTCTCCCTTGCTGACTCAACCAGCACTGCCAAAGCAAACTTCACTACCCTACTCAGTGCCTGGATACCCTCACGGATAATTAGCCGAACCCTACATATTCACAAAACATAACACAACATCATCACTGGTGGAGAATGATTCAAACATGTCAGCTTTTGAAGGTTATTAACACTGCAACTCTGGAGTTACAGGTAAATAGTAAGGGCCAGATGTAGAAATGCTGTCGCCAAAAACTGGTTCTCATTTGTGCACCGATTTTGACCAACTACATTGGTATTTTACATACTGACCTACAGATTAATAGGTCGGTTCAGGAAATACAGAATAATAGTGGGTCACACGTCAATCTACCTCCTCAACCTACTTCATGAATAATAATGAGGTAGGTCACAAATTAACACCTTCTGCTTTTCAGTATCACCACAGGGATGGCCGCCTCTGTCGGTCAGCATGCAACCCTGTCTGTGATTGCTTTTAAATAAAGAAATCTATGTTTTCAATGCAGCTAATTTTCCTTCCATTTGCGAATAGGTTACCACCTCTTTTGTGGTATCAATAAAATACTAATGTTTTGTAACCAAATTTTGGTTGTAAATATGAATACATATCATAAGGAATAGGGATGTCCTACACATGCTCCTTCAAATACCAATTTGGTATTGCTACCTACATCCACCTAATGATTTAGAAAACCTTTTCTAAATTGTTGAATGGATTTATTACATTTGAAAAGGTTTTTAGTGTCCACAAACCCTCTGATTTACTGAATCAGAAGTTTGCGAATGCTAAAACCCTTTGTACACCTTGCCCCAAATTATTTATCTTGATAAATGGAAATGGGTAAGATAAAGAAAGATAACTTTTGGAAATATGCATGTTGACCCACACTGTCAAACCATGAAAATATGCTCCAGATAAGTATTCCAGAGGAGAAATAGAAATACAAAATGATTTAACACATTTTTTGAAAGAAAATACCTTTAAAACCTGATATCAATTTTACTGCAATATACACATTACAATCTGCCTATGATTTCGGTATTTTAGCTAATGTTTTGGCATTCATGGAAGTGATAAGGGCTATGATGGAAAGCTCATGAAAATCACCGATATTTGAGCATAGGCCAAAACATATAGTACATATTTTTTGGTAGTGGAAATTCCACGGTTTACGATTATGGTTAAGGTGCAAAATAAAAGCAAAATACACTTTTTCTTTTTTTTCTCCAATACGAAAATAGTTTTCTATATAGAGAAACGTCAATACCTTCATACGTGAAATAAATGGGTGTGTTAAGGAATTGTTCATGCCCGAATGTTTCACGGCAATTGCTCAATTCTTATAATTGTGCTCCTACAAGGGGTAATTATGAAACTACCATGGATTTAGACAAAAATTAAGGATAAAATCAGGAAACTTTGCTTCTGCACGTTTTACACATTCATTGGTGTGAAATCAACTATGCCGAGAAGTGGTATTGCTGTATTTTATCATACGAGAATGCCAATTTTATGAAAAAAGTAAAACTGTGTTTAATATATGAAA
Organism: Triturus cristatus; assembly: GCF_964204655.1. Lineage (NCBI taxonomy): Eukaryota > Metazoa > Chordata > Amphibia > Caudata > Salamandridae > Triturus > Triturus cristatus. The sequence continues at coordinate 862,734,849 of NC_140581.1, forward strand.
AATCACTTTACGCGCATTTAGCACAATTTTTCTCATCTTGCGAACATCTCTAAATGAGGGACTAAGGGTAGGTGCCCAAATGATTTCCTCATAAAGTTTTGACTTTGAATGTGTTCACCACTTTCTCAAAGGCTTCCCTCTAACACTTCTCTGGGAATGTATAAGACTGCGAAAAATCCTTACTGTAAACAAGCTTTCTGCACCTCATAGGATCATCATTAATTCAATCCCCACCATGCTTGATGACTATAATAGCAACATCACAGACCTCACAGAAAGGTCTCTTGGTATTCATGGCCCGCATTCTAAGCATCCAATGGACAAACATATATGGCAGCCCTTGCAACGTTGTATGGGCTTTGTGATGTATGTCAACGGTGTGATCTATCAGATCATGGCTGTACCTTTTTGTCTAGACTCCATAGAACCTTTGCCGAGATTGACCACTTTTTGCCCCAATAGCTCATCTGAGCAGAGTGATGGACGCAAGCACATATGCCTGTTACTTGCCAGATCATGCCCCTCTGGTAGTCACAATATTATGCCTCTTTGCCTGGTGGTCGACATAAGAATAGTGTTGGAAAGCCTTAGGGGACGAGATTGAATAATACCTGCAAACAAATACAGCTTATGTTGACTCCCACTGTGGGAGACGTTTAAGGTCCTGGCGAAGGGTACAGGACTGGGATTTACATTCAAATGCAAATACGAAACACAGGATAAGCTCTCTAGTTCTGAAGAAGTCCTAGAGTCTGAAGTGATATACTACAAAGAAGAATCAGACGAGAACCTCAATTACCAGCAGTGCTTGATGGATGAACCCAAGCATGTGTGGCTTGCTTCCCAAAGCAGAATCTATAAGCAAGAAGAAAAAGCAAACTCACAAACTTCTACATTGGCTGAGCTGGAAAGGGGAAGAGAGCAGACACAGAGGTAGTATATTGGATGAGGAAATAAACTCACTGATAAGCTCCTGGGCTGTTGTGTGGGAGTATGCTTAGACCAGGCAACAACCCTATAGCCTAGAGCAGGGAGTATCTGAGGCGTTTATCTCCACATTCAGGCATTCCCCCCTCCTACCAGCCAAGCTCCTGCAGGCCGAACAAGACATCCTAGATAGCTAATGGAATTAACTATCGGAATCCATTGCCTTGTTCCCAACATGGAGCCCTGGGTCCTTATGGTCTGTCAGGTGAACTATATAAGTGTTATTCCAGTATTCTGACAAACCTCTTAGTAGAGACACTCATTACAAGAATAGAAAGGAAACTTTGCAAAGAGTGAGTCGAAGCATTTATAACCGCCCATTCTCATACTAGGCAAGCCTGCAATAAATTAGAGTCCTATTGGCAAATCTCACTGAGAAATGTTGAAATCAAGGTTTTGGCAAAAAGCACTTGCACTTAGTCTCTTAATGGTCACACAAGACCTAGGGCATTGAGACCAAAGTGGGTTTATGCCACTGTGATCCGCAGGCCACAATTTATTTATTTATTTATTTATTTATTTATTTATCTCACTTGTAAAGCGCTCTGTCACCTAGCAGGCATCCTGGCGCTGACATTCAGAGTGCACAATTTGTGGGTATACCCTGGGAGTTGACAACAAATCTAGACTTTGGGGAACAGCCAAGTTTTTAATCTCTTCCTAAAGGGGAGAAGATCCCTAACTTGTCTCAATTCCAGTGGAAGTTCATTCCATAATCTGGCAGCTGATACACCAAAGGCTCTGCCACCTGATTTTACTTTCTTGACTCTCTGTATTTTCACCAGTCTGGCTGAAGAGGAACGCAAGCTTCTCCCTGGTATATACCATTCAAACTTTCTCTGCATGGAAACAGGTCCAGTCCCATGCCGGGCCTTGAACACTAAGCAGCGAGATTTTAACTGGATTCTTTGTCTTATCGGGAGCCAATGCAGCTCTGCCAAAGCCGATGGGGAGAAGGAACCTCTAGTCCATCCTGAGGCTAGCTTGGCTGCTGTTGATGAATCCTCTGAATTCTATCTAAAAGATATTTCGGGGACTCAAGCAGCAGCGCGTTGCAGTAATTTACTCTGCTTAATATAGTACTTTGTACTACTAGCGATCGAGCATGGGAAGGCAGCAGGGGAAAAATCTTCCGCAGAGTTCGAATAATGGCAAAACAGCTTCCCACCATTTTGTTAACCTGAGCCTCCAACGTTAGTTTGTTATTAAACATAACGTCCAGGTTCCGAACCTTCTCCACCGGCCGCAGTGCAGTCGGTGTATCTAAGGGCCAGAAATTTCCAGGCAACACAGAAGGAACCTTCCCCACTGAGCAATAAAGGACCTCGGTCTTTCCAGCATTAAATTGCAATGAGTTTTCCCTCAACCAATGAGCCGTAGCCCGCAGGCAGCCATGAAACATTTCCAGAGATGTCGACTGATCTCCCTCTAAGGAGAGAATCAGTTGTGTGTCATCGGCATAATTTACGATGTTAATGTTATGCGCCTTTATGACCGCAATCAGGGATTTCATGTAAATATTAAATAAAATTGGGCTAATTGCAGAGCCCTGAGGCACGCCATGCGTGATGTTGGTAAAGGCAGATTGGTAAGGGGGAGGGCCACCACTTGTCTCCTTTCTGAAAGAAAGGATTGAAACCAGCTCAAAGCAAGGCCAGTCACCCCTACCTCCCTCAGCCTCCTCAGCAGGATGGCATGGTTGACCGTATCGAATGCGACAGACAGGTCAAGCAGAATAAGAACTGCTGCTTGACCTCTGTCTGCCCTCATCCGAAGCTCATCCATCACATTCACCAATGCCGTCTCAGTGCCATGAGCAGGCTGGAAGCCAAATTGTACATCCTCTAAGATTTAATTAATTTCCAGATGTTTTGAAAGATAGCTTCCAACCACTCTTTCTACAATTTTGGCAGGAAAAGGCAAAAGGGAAATGGGCCTATAGTTATTGGGGCTGGCAGGGTCCAGCGTGGACTTCTTTAAAAGGGGTGTCACCAGTGCCTGTTTCCAGTGGAACAGGACCACTCCACTAAGAAGAGACTAATTACAGATTAGCCGAAGTGTAGGGAACAACTCTGCTTCAAACTCTTTCTAAATATTCTGTGGCAGAGGGTCCAAAGGTGATCCAGAAGAAATACCTAGAGCCACCCTGCCAAAATCCTCTACTGACAGTGTCACAAACTCAGTTAGATTATTGATAGACTGACTCTCTGAGCCTCTGGTTGTGGCATAAGTACCACTCATAGAACTGCCACTGAGACCATTGATTTCTATAAGTTCTGACTCAGGTTGCCAAGGATCCCCACCAAGGTCATCAACGATAGTTTTAATTTTGTCATTGAAAAACCTTGCCAGACTATCACATAAGTCTTGGGAGGGAGGTATCTGATTCTTTGTGCAGTCGGACTGATTAAATTATTCAAAATATTAAAAATGCTTCTAGATCTATTAGGAGCATTCAGGATAGTCTTGGAAAAATAATATGCTTGGGCCATATTTATTTATTTCTTATAGCACACAATTCTCCTCCACCTGCTTATCTAGCGAAAAGCAGTCCTCCAAATGAAACACAGGGCCGACCCTCTCTTTCTTAAGAGGGCCTTCCAGTCCCTGCTAACAGTTGCTCACGATACTGGCTACCTGAATGTTGTAGCTAGGATTATCTACTAGAAATTTAATCAAAAAATGATCGGACCAGTCCATAGGCAAAATATCCACAATATTAAGGACTTGATCCCCTGAGAAAATTAAATCAAGTGTATGTCCTCCCTTATGTGTTTCCTTGGCCACCCGCTGGTATAGGCCAAGGCCTTCGCATGACTGGAGGACATTGTTGTAGCCAAAATCAATTCCATTCAACCAAAGATTAAAATCCCCCAAAATCACTAATCCAGTGTGAGTAGCAGCCATGTTAGTAATGGTCTCCATCAGGGATTGCTGCTTAATCAACACTGACAGAACCGATTAGGGAACAGATCCTCCTCATTCAGTTTCAGTGGGAATTCACTCTTGGTAGTGTCTATATGGTCAGCCTTCTTAAGATGAACTTTGGCCTGAACTTCATCTCTTTTGTCTGTTTAATAAAGAGCAGACCCAATGCTGCAGTTAGGATAAATGGTGTGCTGTTGGATCGTTTCTTCATATGGAGTGGCATACTGCATCCATGCCTGCTGTCACCGCTGCTTTGTGAACTGGCAATTGGGCAGTTAAGCTCTAAGAAGATCATTGACTTCTGTTGGTGTTTGAACTTGGAGGATAAGGTCTACAATATGCTGATGAACTCCTAATGTACGTCTGTCCTAGCTGTTTGACTGCATGTCCAGCAATTGCTAAATGAGTTTGATGCACACTCAAACCTTATAGTAAATTTGACAATTCAAATATATATTCTGTTCACCAGGCCACAGATGGTTATGTTTCGATGAAGAGTTCGTCCATTGGGTTGTCATCCTGTTGTTTTAGATACTTGGGTGTAAACATCGCTAGCAAGAAACATCACTGCTGTGATTGAAGGCGTGAAGGACAAGCTCCATTGGAACCCCCTGTCCTTATCCCTGAAGGGGAGGGAGGCACTTGCTAAAATTATGGTACTGCCTAAGGCTCTGTACATATTGAAACCCTTTCCATATAAGATTTCAGTCTCATCTCCATTCTGGTGACACTTTCATAGAATAACAGCACACGTACAGAGTCTATGGCAAAGTGCTATAAGTTAATGTTTGACGAGGTTTGGAAATGGCAGACTTTCTTTCTTACTTCCATGCCGCATACCTTATAGTCGTTAATAACTGGATTTATGCCTCAAGCTGAGACCCAGCTTTTAGCTTGAAACAGTGGGCCATTGGCAGTAACTCCTCAGTCCACTTGTTGAATAGTAGATGCTCACCCTAAGACCTTCTGCCAGCAACTAAAGTAGTACCCAAGGTATGGAGAGATGTGTTGCCTTACATGCATAGGATGTAATAATTGATTGAGGAGACCCTGTTGTAGGAGAGTGCTAGGCACTCTGAGGCTGCGTCTATACAGGGTTTTGATTGCTGGAACAGATTGGGCACCACAATCCTGGTTGAAATGGTGGTGCACAATGTCATGAAGTAATTTATCTACCACCAGGATGAGTTTACGCTCATCCAAACACAATTCTACTGAGACCTTCAGAATCGACATGTGCTTACCCCATACCTTTCCAAATTAGACAACCTGTCTGATCAGACCCCAGAGAAGGCACAACTCACGATGGCCACATTACCAGTGTAAAAGAAAATCTCTAGAGTATACAAGACATTAGCCATTAATACACTGACATGTTCCACAAATTTCCAGACAATCATGGGAAGGTGATATTGGTCCCCTGTAAAAAAGAAACAAGCATGGCGATCCACCCATATGGCTCCAAGGGAAATTGTGATTTCTTCTATATACCGGCTTATTCAATTCAAGTACCTGCACCGCATATACAATAATAGAAAAATATCCATGCAGTGTGGACCTGTACACAATCAATGGGTTTTGGATGGCAGTTGAGAGAGTGCCTCGAGATACCTTTCACCACCCACCACTCTAACCCCTTAGATGGCTCTTCTGAATATCATGGATGATGTTGAGGCAGCCTTTATGCGAAAGTGTTGCTTTGATTGGTTCTAGTGATAGCCATATGGGACATAGCACAGAACTGGAGACAATTGGAAGCATTGGACACTAGTAAGTAGGTAGCAAGTATACAAAACTATCCATATATGCTGCTTGCAGATGCCCCCAGACGTTTCAGAGAATTTAGGAACAGTGGGAACAGTAATTTGGGATTGGCAAAATGGACGAGGGTCATTACCCTTGATCTAGGGAGAGAAATTCCATTCTGAACACATAGTTAAATGCTTCCTCCTCAGTGCTTAATTTGAGCTGGTGGTTTCCAGTGCTCAGCACCAGCACTTAATTGTCAACACCAGCACTTATGACAGTCTGCCACATGGTGGCGATGTTTGTCTAATTTAGAGATGAGCACAACAATATTGTTTGGTATTAAAATATGCATTGAGAACGACTAATATCTGGCACCAAAGCCATTCTTATAGCTTTGGTGGCCTAGAACAGTCTGAATAGTCATACTTGAAAAAGTGTGATGGTTAGAAGTTGTGTAGGTAATGTCATAGGCAGTGCTGGCCGGGGCAACAGGTGGTGCACACTGCAGCGGCAGCCCGGCAAGAGCCCTGGCGCTTATTTATTTGCAAATTAAGTACTGCCTCCTATAAACTACTGTGTGCATCACTGTGTAACTAAAAGTTCTATTGTGTCGCTTTTTTATTTAACTGCTGTATGCTTTATGGAAAATGCCAATATAAATATTATATTATAAGAAAAAGTCTTAGAAAAATACAACATACTTTCAGGTTTTCTGTGTTTGTAAGTTTCATTTGGGGGAACATAAATATCCACATATCTTGATTCTCTGACTTAGGGTCTGTCATTTGCGCTAGTTTGCGGCATTTTTTTAAGAACCGAAGGGCAACATAGATATACTAAAACATTTTCTGACACTTTCTAGGATGTTAAATCATTTATATATTTAGGACCTCATTTACAAAAAAATCGGTGCAGGGCAGCGCTGCAAGTCTTTTTGCTGTGCTGCCCTAAGCCAATTTGAAAGGGTAGAAACCATATTTACGAGACACTGTGCATTCCTGTCCTTTCGCACTGCGCTGGTGCCATTTTGGCTGCCTTGATCCAACGCAGGCACCCTTGTACCATGGTGCAAAGGTGTTTGCGTTGTTGGCATGATTATTTTTGTGCAGGAAGTGCAGCCGCGGTCCGTGCAGGTAACATCTGTGGGGCGGTGGGGCCATGAAAGGGGGTATTCTGAGAGACGATGCCGAGGGAAAATTAATTATTTATTTAATTTTCCTTCTGCATCGTCCCTCGGAATACCCCCTTACACAGCCCCACCGCCCCACCGCTGTTCCCTGCACGGACCGCGTCCGAGGAAGGGACATCTTCCTGCACAAAAACAATCACAAGAGGTGTTTTCCTCGTTCTATGTGTGCTACAGAAAACAGCACACATGGAAAGAGGAAAAATGAGGATAAATAAAACATTTCTCCTCGTTTTGCCTGCTTTGAGGAGGCGTAACGTGTTGGTGCTGCCCCAGGTTTACATCCGTTTGTAAATCTGGGGCAGTGTCAAAACCCATGGATGTTTCGTGGGAACACCCACCGCAATGCCCATGGAACGCCTCCTTGACGCAGATGAAGGCAAAGCAGCGCTTTGCGCTGCCTTGCCTTACACAATATCTATGAGGCCATGCAGAGCCCCGCAGGGCAGCTTTGCGTTGTCTCATAGATATGATTGAGAGGCGTGCGCCACCAGAGAATCAAAAAAAGTGGCACTCCGGCGGCGCAGGCCTCTTGTAAAGGAGTTTCTCTGTGTATGGTTTGTCACTCTGTTAAGCAGAATATCCGAAATTTCCGTTTTATAAGTTATTACAGATAATTTTCTGTTCCTGTGCAGAAACCGCAGAAAAACTGAGGACAAAAGTTACTAGCTGAAAGCCACTCGTGTGGTCTTCGTAAGAAAGACCTTGTGTTAAAAGGTCCTCGTTGGTGTACTCCTGCGGGCGCAGTCTAGTTGTATGAAGAATAAGGGGGAGGGGCAGGGAAGGCGTTTCCTGTCCGTCTGCAGGAACTCACTGTACACTGGGGTGACAGGCAGACTGGACCCAGGGGTCACCGCTGTTACTGTAATCCACCTTCTGTTTGGCTGAAAGGCTAGGTTGCTATGGTGAAGTGTGTTTGTTTTTGCCGTGTCATGTATGCTCTGGCCGTTAGACCCACAGTAACTTGGCCAGTTATCAGGGAGCGTATTGGAGAGAAGTCTTAGAGTTCTGGAGTGAGGTCATTATTTACAAATGAGATATTAGGAAGATTTCCAAGGGGGTCATTGCTAAAATAGATAACACGGGGAAAGGAAGGCCTTGGCATTAACGGGAATGAAGTTACTGCACAAACCAAGGGAAACAACACCAGCAGCAATGCAATACAAGAGAGAGTAAAAAAGAAAAAAAAACAGTGTACGAACGACTAAAAACAGTACAGCAAAATCGTGCATCGAAATGCAACGCTGGTGACCAATTAAGAAATGTCCTAAGTATTGTATCACCGAACCTGGTACTGCATCAGGCAGTAGATGGCTCGATGCGTTTTTTTTTTATCTTTGCACATACACGTCTAGAACAGAACTATTTTACTTACTGTACATCGAAGGCCACCAGAATGTGTGTGTAAATTTATCAATAGTATGTTAGTGCGTCTGACCAGGTTTTAGGCTCTCTTAAGAGGGTTTAAACTACTGTTAATTTCCCTCACCTTAATCATGAGCCTAAGCTAACACCTGTCAGCAGGTCGGCAGTAAAGCTAGAACCAACCGCCCCCTGATGTCACCCAAAACAGAAAATAAATGCATACGGTGCCTCCGACTCACCAAGACTTTGCTGTGAGCTACTTTTGTAGTTCCGGATTGCTCCTGAATTCCAGGAGTAATCTACGACCCCTGGCTCACTACTGGAATTCAAGAGTAAACCAGCTGTATTACAAGAGTATGGGCCAGTACGACCATAGTAAATTGCGACTCGCAATTTGCGCTCGATTGCGAGTCGCAAATTGCGAGTCGCAATTTACTATGTATTACAGTGTAAGAGACACTGATTACGATTTCCAATGGGGTCGCAAAATGCGAGGCTCAATAATATTAAAGAGGAACTCGCATTTTGCGACCGTATTGGCAATGGCTGGCCCTCCCAGGGATGGTGGCCTTCTGGGCTCAGCAGGCCTCCATGTCTGGGACTGCTTTTAAATAAAGCAGTTTTTTTTTAATGCAGCCCATTTATCTTAAAGGAAAACAGGATGCATTTAAAAAAATAAAAATGAAACGTTTTCGTTTCATTTTTTAAGGGCAGGCAGTGGTCCCCGGGACCACTGCCTGCCCTTAAAAAATATTTTCACATGCATTCGCAAAGGGGAAGGCGTCCCCTGGGGCCCCCTTCCCATTTGCGATTGCATTACCACCTACTTGAAGTAGGTGGTAATTTGCGAGTGTTTTGCTACCGCAATTGCGGTCGCAAAACATTCATGCATGCCTCATGAGTCGCTATCAGGAAGGGAACGCCCCTTCCTAATAGCGAGTTGCAAAACCTATTTTGGGAGTCGCTAATTGATTAGCGACTCGCAAAATAGGTTTTGTACATGGGCCTAAGGTTTTTAGCGTGCGCAAACCGGTCTAAAACCCGTTTGCGCATGCTAAAAACCGTCGTACATCTGGCCCGAAGTCACATCCACCTCACAGAAAAATCTTTGTGAGTACTCACTGTCTCTTTCTGCGTCTGTGATTACCAGTAAGCTTACCATGTAGGCAAACAGTGGTAAGTTTCATCATTCTAAGCATTTTTCCTGGCTGAGCCCATGCCAGCATTTCTTAACTGGTGTCAGTATTATGTTGTGAACATTAAGTTAACTGAGATTACATTCTTCACAGATGCATTGTACAAATGTTTATTACTCGTCATGCATTTTATATAACATTCCATTTGCTTTCTATTTTGTAATATGAACTTCTGATAACGAGTACTAGGCATGGCTGGTATTTCAACAGAGCGGAGTAAGACCTCAAGGCGCCACCCATTGGCAGTGGGAAAATTATATATATATTATTTATAATTTTAAGATGAATGGTGAGTGCTCCAGTGGGGAAAATCTATTTTGTCTACAACGCTGCAAATGATTGCATTGTTTGAACAGCTAGATGTATTTAATTTACAATTGATGGATTATGTAACAATTACAACAGTGGAAAGGCCCAGTCGTGAATCCTATGCTCACTGTGCATCTGGAACTAAGCTATACCCCGCTGATGAGCCCTAACAAATGTGAAACCGGTCTTGGGGTGCTTGTGTTCTGGTTCAGCAAGGAGCAGGTCCGGCTGTTCAGGCTGGACTCTTCCTATTAGACTGATTTGTATATGGCTGGGTCTGAACTGAGGTGGCTAAGTGAACTAAAGAACGATGATGGATTCAACACATATCTGTGACTGTGGGTGAGTGTCTGAAAAGTTTCAATGCTCCATCCATCATCTCTTTGTGTCTGCTTTGTTCGCCCTAAGTTGGCAGGGTATGCAGAGACAGGGGTCCCTTGCTCACTTTGCCACTGGATTCAAGCTAGCCTGGCTGATGAGGTGTGTTACCCTGAAACAGGACCCAGGATGCTTGTTTCTGAGTTCGGGCTGGACTGTTCCCATGAGGAACAGGGTCAAGACTGATCTGCATATGGCGGGGTCTGAACTGGGGTGGCGAAGTGAGCTAAAGAACAATGATGGATGCAACCCAAATCTATGACTGGGGATGAGTGTCTGAAAAGTTTCAGTGCTCCGTCCAATCATCTCATTGTGTTTCCAATTAAAGCAGGGTCAAGACTGATTTCCATATGGCTGGGTCCAAACTAAGGTGGCATTGTGGCAAAGGAGAGACGGGTTGGAATGCTACCCCAATCGATTGCCAGTGGTTTGACAAATTGCAGCATACCTCCCATCACATTTTGTGTATTTGACAAATCCAACAAAACATGAATGCTGATAATGCATAATATGGACAATGCTAATTTGAAGAGGTATTTGTAGATGGTGCCCTTGGCACTCATTTTTGGGGACTGGCACTTATATTTAATCATCACACTTTAACCCAGCGAGATAAAAACACGAAAGGGGGAAAGAAGAAGGGAGAGAAACAACAGTGGAAAAGAAAAAAAACATGGAAGAAAAAGAACTGAGGGAGTGAGATAATGAGACAGGGAGGTCTGCTGGTGGATTAAAGAGCAAAATGTTGAATCTAGATTCCACAGCCTTGGTATTCAGTACCCTCAACTTTCAAGAGAACCAGCCACAGGCTCATGAGTAAAACTTTTGACCAGCAGCGACCTGTGCAGGTAACAGCGATGGGCCGGGTGGGGGGGTGGGGGGAAGGTGGATTTCAATGGACGATGACGAGTGAAAATTAATTATTTATTTAATTTTCGCTTGACATCGTCACTCGAAATCCCTCCCACACGGCCCAACCGCTGTTACCTGCACGGACCGCGGCTGCTTTTTACCCCCAACACTTATTCTTTTACAAAGTAGGCACTGAATATAGGAATATGAACATGTTAAACCATTTTTAAAAGTACCTGAAAGACTCTCATTACAGAAAAGGATCACCTTAAAACCAATATAGAAGCTGCATCCAAAATATATATACCTCAATACAATATATCTTATTTTGCTAACAACAGACACACAGAAATGCACTTAAATAATTCACATCTTTCACTAGTTGAAGCAAACCCAAAAGGTGGCTAACCTCCCTCCAGTCTATTTCCTTGCCATATTAGTCTTCCACATCCCACAAAGGGACACATTCTTACATTTCAATAGCATCTGCAAATATATAGCATGTATTATGTCACATCTTGATTGTTTTGCTTTATCTCTCGTGTTACAAGGTCTGGCCATGACGAATGTATATACATATGTATCTAGGCTTTCTTGGTGCACATCTGGTTCACACATATGTGCTTTTGTTCACTGTACAGTTTACTAACGGTTCGTCCGAACTGCCACAGGACTTATCCCTAGTCTTTATCATTACAGAAAAGAATTCTAGAGCATACCACCTTTTATAAATAGGCTAATTCTATTTTTTTCTAGTACACAACAACATTCAAATATCTGTAAATGAACTGTACTGCCGATCAAATCAATACATTGGGTGATGATATTTCCACACATTATTGTTTGTGCACTGTATACTTTCATCAGTAAACCTGTATGTGAGTTCAAATGTAATGGTCATTTCAGTTGACGATTTGTTGTCTGTAATGGCAGTACGTTACTATACCATGCATACTCCACGTTACCCCACTCCAGTCTACTCTGCACCACTCCACAATGTGTCACAGCACTCTTTTCTGCACCACTCCACTCTACTCTATGCTAATGCACTCTTCCCCACACTTCTCTATTATGCACCACTGTACTCTTCGCTACTACACTCTACACCACATGTGTCACTCCACTCTTTGCCACCCTACTCTGCAACACTGCACTCTATGCCACTGCACTCTATGTCAATGCACTCTACACCACTTTACTCAAAACCAATGCATTCTACGCCAATATACTCTGCACCAAATCTCTCTACGCCACTATAATCTACGCCACTGCACTCAACACCACTCTATTCTACTCTGAGTCACTGCACTTTATGCCACTCTATTCCACTCTGTGCCGTTGTACTCTACACCACTGCTCTCTATGCCACTCTACGCTGCGCCACTGCAATCTATGCCAGTATACTCTGCACCACTGCACTGTATGCCAATGTACTCCACACCACTCTACTATATACCACTGCACTCTATCATAGTATGCTCTGCAACACTACACTGTCTGCCACTCTACTTTATGTCACTCTAAGCCACTGAACTCTATGCCACTACACACTATGTCACTGCACTCGAAGCCGCTCTAATCTACTCTGCACCACTGCACTCTAGGACACTCTACTCTATACCACTCTATGCCGCTTCATTCTACTCTGAAACAATCTACTCTGCGACTGCAGTCTACTCCACTCTATTGTACTCTGTGCCTCTCCACACCATGACTGCACTCTACGCCTAAGCTAATGCACTCCACACCACTTTACTTAAAACCAATATATTCTACACCACTGCACTTTATGCCAGTCTACTCTGCACCACTGCACGCCACTATAGTCTGCACTATATCACTGCACTCTTCGTCACTCTCCTCCACACCATTGCACTCTACGTCACTTTACTCTGTACCACTGGATGCCACTGCACTCTACACCAATACACTCGATGCCACCGTACTCTACACCACTGCACTGTATGACACACTACTCTGCAGCACTGCACTTTCTGCTACTGAACTCTCTGCCACTGAACTCTCTGCCACTCTACACTGCACCACTCTACTCTGTGCCACTCTACTCTGCTCCATTCTACTCTGCATCACTGTACTCTGTACCACTGCACTCTTCTCGGTACTACTCTGCATCACTATTCTGCACTCTACACCAATGAACTCTACGCCACTCTGATATACTGTGCACCACTACACTCTGCGCCACTTCACTCTACACCTCTCTGCCTTACTGTGCACCCCTCTACTCTCTGACTGTGCACTCTAGCCTACTCTACTATACACCACTGCACTCTACACAACTCCATGCCACTCCACTCTGCAACACTCTATGTCACTACTCTATACAACTCCACTCTACCCTGCGCCACTCCACTCTACGCCACCTCACTCTATTCTGAAACAATCTGTCACTGCACTTTATGCCACTGTACTCTACACCACTCTACACCACTCTGCGCCACTCCACTCTACACCACTCCAATCATGCTGCTCTACTCTACTCGATGCCAATCTACTCTACACCACTGCAATCTACGCTCTACACCACTACACTATGAGTCTATGCCACTGCACTCTACATTGCACCACTGTACTCTATCCTCCACTCCACTTCCCTCTACTCTGAAACAATCTGCTCTACGCCTCAGCACTCTATGCCACTGCACTCTAAACCACTCTGCACCAACTCACTCTAAGCCACTGCGCTCTTGGCTGCACCACTCTACACCACTGCACTCTACGCTATGCCACTCTAACCTAAACTACTACAGGCTACGCCAATTTACTCTACACCTGGGTGCACTTGCCAGGTCTAAATGGCATTTTAAAACTACACTCACAGACACTGCAGTGGAAAGTCTGATACGTGTTTGCAGGGCTACTCATGTTGGTGGCACAATTAGTGCTGCAGGCCCACTAGTAGCATTTGATTTACAGGCCCTCGGCACACCTGGTGGACTATACTAGGATGTATTAGTAAATCAAATATACCAATCGTGGATAAAGCAATCACCAATACAATTTACGTAGGAAGTACTTGCACTCTAGCACTGGTCAGCAGTGTTAAAGTGCCCGGAGTCCTAAAATCCAGCAAAAACGAAATGCAGTACACAGTCAAATACAGAAGGTCAGAAGCAAAACGACAGGGAAAATCATGCCAAAGATGCCAGGTCTAACAAGAATATACAAGAATGATTTTCATATGAGTGGTCCCTAACTAACCTGGCCCAGTGAGCCAAAAAATGCAACACTGAATGCAGGCCCTCAGAATTTACCAGTGGCAGCGGTTATTTGGAGCATTCAACTCATCATCTTTCTGTTTTTCTCTGTGTTTACAGCTCTGTTCCCCATCATATTAGAAGTTTTAGAGGTAGCCTTTGTCACTTCTGTAGTTTCTGCTGTTGTGGCTGCTGTTATTGTTCCTTTTGACCCTGGGGTGGTAACAATTGTGATCAAAGACATTCTCTATCCCTCAGTGACAGCAGGTGTTCCTGTTATTTTCCCCGATACTGTGGCTATTGGGATCATTGCTGTGTTTCTGTACTGGTGGCTGTAATTGTAGCAACTGGGGTTGCTGTTGTTGTGACTGTTGTTGGTGCTACCATTTTCAATGCTGTGGTACAAGATGTGGTTGCTGCTGAGGTCCCTGCTCAAATTGCAGTTTTTGTTGCTGCTGTAGTCCATGATGTTGTGACAGCTGTTGGTGTTGCTCTGATCTCTGCTGTGGTGAAAGCTGTTGCTGCTTCCATGATTCCTGTTATGATGGCAATGGTGGTCCATGCTGTACTTTCAGCTGTGTTGGATAATGTTGTCTCTACTGTGGTCCCTGCGGTGCTTACAAGGTCCAACTATTCTACTGATACTGCAACAGTGGTGCGTGTGGGCCCTGCTGTGGTTAGAGCTGTGGCCATTGCTCTGGTCTATGCTGGCATGACTTCCGTGGACCCTGCTGCTATTACAGCTGTGGTCTCTGCTGTGGTACCTGCTGTCCTGACAGCTGTTTTTGCTGCTATGGCAACTGATGTTGCTGCTTTGGCCGCAGCTTCGAGTGTAGCTGTTGCTGATGCTATGGTTCCTGCTATTGTGGAAGCTGTGCTTCCAATTATGTCTACTGTGGTTACAGTTGTACTCACTGTTGATGGCCCTGCCTTACTTGTAGCTTCTGTTACTGCTGTTCTCCCAGCCATGGTAGCAGGCGTGGTCACTGCTGTAGGTCCTGGCTTGATTACAGAAGTGTTTGCTGCTATGTCCCTGCTGTGGTTACAGTTGTGGTTGCTACTCTAAGGCGCAGTTGAATCTATGCTTGGCCGGTCAGCAACAGATCAACAGGTATTATCTCTCCACAACTGACTATAGAGTGCAGATATCCTGGATTCCAGTCTGGTTCAATCACGAGTTTTATTTTGATTCAGTTGCTACTTTCATCTGTTCTGTGTGCTAGTGCTTGCTGACGTCCCTTTGTGCTGTTTCGTGTCGTCTTAGGCATTCTCTTTGGATTGTTACTGTCTCAAATGATGCATTTTTGTGTCTCTTCGTAGTTTTTGAGTGTTAAGAGCATGTTGTGTTGAAGTTTTGTCTGTTATAAGGATCAGCATTGTCTTGCTTTCCGAGGTTAGTTTAATCTTAAAAAGAGCTAATGTGGATCAGTGGTAATTCCTGTTCTTCTAATGAGCAGCGGAATTAATTAAACAATGTCTATATTTAGTGCCTTCTATTGCGCATCTCTGGCTATTATTATTGAGCATTTAAACAGATGTACACGGCACATTTGTTGTGTCTTCATGTATGAGATCATTTGGTGTTTTGTAATTCTTTGTCAAATGCAGTGTTTCTCACATGTCATATTGAAGTGTGTGTGTGGTGTGTGTGTGTGTGTGTGTCCGTGTGTAAACACACCAGACTAAAATGTATTTTACTTCTTAAAAGGAACCTCTCAGATATATAATTTTTTTGGGTGGACTCGCTTCTCTTTTCTGGTACATCCATTTGTGGGAGCACCCCAAGTCTAACTATTACTTGGAGATGGAAACTGACAGACCATACCAACGTAATCCCCCTGATCTAATTAGTGGCCCACATGAAATTTCTTTGAACTTGGTGTACAGAGGAGGTTTACACATAATTAGGGAACAAGCCTGACTCTAACTTTGATTGATTCATTTATTTATGTTGTAGAATGATGGTCGCATAGCTTGAATGAATTGATAAAAGACAATCAGCTTCCAAGTACTTGTCATCAATATAAATTGAATAACACACTTGGGAGTAGATTTTCAAACATTTTGCACTGGGTTAGCATCATGAAAGTGGTGCTAACCAGCACAATATGTTTTTTTACCAATTTTCTTTCCAGTGCAAAACTTGTTTAGTGTTGGAAAGTACCCTACAAGTAATGCAAGTCAGCGTGAAACTTTACTTTGCATTACTTAGCACCAAGGGGGGCGTTACGTGGGTGGTACATGGGCGTTCCCATGCAACCACCCATGCCTTTTGATGCAAAACCTTATCTATAAACAATTGTAGACAGGGTTTAGCACACATACAAAGTGGGAAAAGCTTTTAAACTTGTCTAGGCATGGTATTTTGTACAGGAAGGGTACTCTGCCTGTAGAAAACCTATTCTAGACTCACGCACACAGCCTAGTGCTATGGCACTAAGGTGTGTACCTGGTGCACGGCAGAGGAAATCAGCGCCGGTGCCAGGGAGAGGGGAGGAGAGAGCCATATCTCTGTACATAGCGCTCTCCTGCTCCCTCCCTGTCATGCAACGCAGTGCAGCCTCGCGGAGGGCTACACTACTTTACGTGATTTTTTTGAAAATCTGGCCCTATATTTTAGGGTTTCAGATATTCCAGTGGACATCTCCAAAGTCAAACGTTTCTTCCACAAGAGCTGTGACTTGTGCTGTTATTTCAAGACTCTTTGTTAGGACGGTAATTATAGATTTCATGATGAATGACAACTTTCATAAGTAGCTCCCCATTTTCAGTAGGGGGTTTCTTAGAAAACAGTATAAACTTCCCATATATTCCCTAATGCACACTCACATATCTGCATGTTTTGTGTTTAATAAGCACTCTAATTAATACGGTTACATAATTACTATTTTCTGCAAAGAGCATTCATATTAGTGTGAGATGAAATAATGACGCTACCTTCTAAGATGAAAAACCGTTTCACATCCAAAGCTGGCAGCTACTACTGCATGTACATTTGTGTTTTCCTGCAACATATATATTGTGTACTTTTAAACAGAATCACAATGTGACTTGAAAATGCACAAACTTAACTACAATATCTCCTGTCTTCATTCAATAGGGCTTTTTAGTTTAAGTTAAAAAAACAATTGGTCTGGATCAGCAGCGGCCTATACGTTGATAGACTACATTTGCACGTTGTATTACTCTGTATCAATTTGTGTACAATACGCCTGTCTGTAATCTATTGAGCAAAGCATCCTTTTCCTTCCGATGTTAACATATCAGTAATTAATATGCATTTGACAGCTCTTTTAATGCAAAATTATTTTTATTCTATATTTCTACACAAACATTGAAGAGAAGGCAAATTAATGTATTTTTACTTTAGATATTAATTAGCATGTCATTTACTTGTTTTACTTTAACTAATTGCCATGTACTATAAATGATTATTTTTTTTATCTTTCAGGCCCCGCCTCCGATGCAGTTGCTGATAAGATTTTTCAGATCAGCAAAACACTTGAAGAATATGCCATCTGTCCTGATCTCAGAATTGACCTGTCCCGGCTAGGACGACAAGACTTTGATTTGGAGAACAAATTCAAGCCCTTCCGAGGTGGGACATTCATTTTTCAGTGTATTATTGGAGGCACAGGG
Source organism: Triturus cristatus (assembly GCF_964204655.1). Classification (NCBI taxonomy): domain Eukaryota; kingdom Metazoa; phylum Chordata; class Amphibia; order Caudata; family Salamandridae; genus Triturus; species Triturus cristatus. Next base: position 862,752,656 of record NC_140581.1, read on the forward strand.
TTGAGACTGCCTTTGAAACAGCTGTAAAGTTTGGCACAAAATGCACATGCCAAATGAATAAAACCCAAACCCACCATAAGCATGTTTATGAAATGGACATAGAGGGGCCTCACAAAGACATTGCGGAGTATGTGAAGGTGTACTCCGGTAGTATTCTTTTATGTAGTGCTACATGTGACTTGGTCTCAAATCTCAAATCATCTAAAATGAGAATAAAATGGGAATTTTCCGAGTCTCTTCATTTACAGTTAGTTTAAATAGAAAGGACACTGCCCTCTGTGTTTTTCACCAATAGGTGATTGTTTTGGGGCCAATTAAAGATAGAATGTAAGAGTATGTAAAAACGTACCCCTGAATTGGTATTTTCCGTACTTATAAATGGTTTTGCAAATTGTCTCCATTCTGTTTGCTTCAGAGACCAATGGAAATCCAAATTCAAAATCAAAGGTCATTTTGCTGCATTTCAACTTCATTTGTAAAGTTGGAGCACATCAAAAGTAAAATGTAGGTCTCAGTCGAGTTTGCATACAAGAGTTTATACTTTTTATGAAAATCCACATTTACAGTTTAGTTTATTCACCGCCAGCAAGTTACAAGTATAGGTAGGTTCAAAGTAAGACACTCCATGGGACCTCCTGGAATTATTAGATAAGCCGTCATCTGAGACACTACAGTTGTCACTAGAGAGCCACCCCTGGGATAGACAACTCATGGTACATCCATTTCGAACGTTCCACAACAAGAGGTGAAGCATTTGTACATAACTCAGACATGTTGGGGACTCACAAACAGTATATTACTCCCATTTTTCACCAACCAACAGCAGACAAAGATGTACAATACTGTGCAATCCACAATCAGGAGAAACACAAAGCAAAAATCGCCAAGAATCAATAACACAGCATAAGAAGCTCAACTAACATAAGCCACCCTTTGCTTGTACTGTATTATGGCACTTGGAAGGATGAAAGCTCGAGTTGAGCCGGCAAGATTCAAACCTGTGACCATGATGTCCAATACAAATCCTCTGCATTTGATCCATTAGTCTAGATTCAACTACCATACAACACAACATACCCAATCAGTGACCACTATTGTCACTGACATCACTGTATCCTTCAATGCTATTTACTGCTGCAATTATCAAACAAATCACTCAACTCAGGTGTAGTCAATGGCTCATAACACTCCCACACTGGGCATGAGTGTAAAGTATGAAATGCTAAAACTTCCCTCTTACAATATAGGCTGAATATTTCAATGCCTTTCATGAAAATGATTGGCCTTTACTTCTTTTCAGAGCACTCCAAACAAAATCACACAGCAAGATGCACAGGAAAGGCACAGGAGCAGAAGGATATCAAACTCAGCGTTACTTTGTACAAATGTACAATTCTTGCTTTGGTCCAACACTATAAAATAAAACAAGTATTTATTTGTGAACACGTGTGTAATTGAAACTGTTTTCTGTCCTACTTCTTATAGCAGCACAGCGGATAAACACCGGCTCAGTCACTCCTCTATACATAACATTAGTGCCCTTCTCCTCACTCTGTGCATAAGAGCTCCTTCAGTCACTACATTAGTGCCCCAGGGGTAACCACTAACAGTATTTTCCTAATGAAAACGCATAAGATCTTTATCAAGAGTCCCCGTTAAAGTTAACAACATTGTTATTGCTTAGATGTCATTATCCCTGGTGTTATTGTTGGGCATCAGGAGACGCACCGAACAGCTGGTGCCATGAGATGGATCTGTTTAAATAAAAAGAACCCATAAGAAGCTGGTTACAGCCGGTGGACTGCTCCACACAGAAAAAATACCTTTGGTAGAATTGTAGATCCATGTGACATGTCCTCCTCTAGCGCTCAGCAGCAGTGTCTCTTTCTTCACATCCCTCTTAACAGGGCCGGCATTAGGGCAGTGTGACCGGTGTGGCTGCAATATTTTATGATAGGAGAGATATGGGACACTTTTGCAGGTAGTAGTGAGAGAATCCGAGGAGGTGGCCATGGGGGGCACCAAAAGTGATTTTCCCGCCAGGCGCCACCAGCGCTAAAGCTGGTCTTGCCTCTTAAGACAGGCAGTGTCCCACCCTACACATGCAGTTTTATTCACATCAGGGCACTTCTCCCCAGGCACCCTATTGACTCTATGCCCCTTATTGCCTGAAGAGATACAATGATATAGAGGTTTGCCCTAATAATCCCACTAACACCTGGGCTAAGGGTAAAGAAAACAAGTAACTGGTATATTGTGAGAACAAATAGTATCACAACTACGACCGTGAAAATATACATTGATCACTGGTACCATATATAACTTTACACAACGTCACTTATTTGGACTTAATTACAAGCAAAAACCAATCATCCTGGTTTATTATATCTGGTGAACACGACTCCTCATGCTACAGTGACCTCCAGTGACGAACGGCAATGCAATGCCAGGCCTGCTGTTCGCGCTACAGTGACGACCATCTGCATTGCTCTCCCTGTTCCTTGTTGTTACCTCCACTGATATCTGGATTCTTCGTGCCGGGCTTTGAGAAGGTAACTTTTTCAGTGGGACTAATCTGGTCCATGTATCCAGCCTACACTCCATCGTGGTCGGCCTGAACTTGTGACTTTGTCCCAGTCTAGCATAATCAGATGATCCCTAGTGGCATATCCTCAGACACATACCTTCTTTGTGCTTTTAGACGCTATACTTACCTAAAACTTAGAAAATCGCATATCTCCGGTTCTACTGATTGGATTTTTATTATTCTGGTATCATTTTATTCATTAACTTTTACTCAATATTTCTAAAAGGTTGTGGGATTTTGCTTGTTTTGTGTTGTCACATTATTACTGTTGGTGTGCTGCATAAATACTTTACACATTGCCTAAAATGTAAGCCTGGCTGCTGTTGGTCCAAGCTACCAGAAAGTTAAGCACTGGGTAATTTAGTGATTTTTGTGGTTCACCTTGACATGGATTGTAGTTGTTGATTAAGAAATGTGTCTACACCCCTCAACCAAAAATCGAATTTCTTACAATGACCCTCAGGACCCTATGCAAACACAAGGAGATGATGGATGGAGCGCTGAAACTTTTCAGACACTCACCACCAGTCACTGGTCTGGGTTCAATCCATCACCATTCTTTAGCTCACTTTGCCACCCCAGTTCAGACCCAGCCATATGCAAATCAGTTTTGACCCTGTGCCTCATGGGAACAGTCCAGACCGAACTGCCAAGCCAGATCTTCCCTGGACAGGAAAAAAGCATCCTGGGACCGGTTTTGGGGTAACACTCCTCATCAGCCAGGCTAGCTTGAATCCACTGGCAAAGTGAACAAGGGATCCACATCTGGGCATACCCTGCCAACTTAGGGTGAACAAAGCAAACACAACGAGATGATGGACGGAGCGCTGAAACTTTTCAGACACTCACCCCCAGTCACAGATATGGGTTTAATCCATCATCGTTCTTTAGCTCATTTCGCAATCCCAGTTCAGACCCAGCCATATGCAAATCAGTCTTGACCCTGTGCCTCATGGGAACAGTCCAGACCAAACTGCCAAGCCAGGTCTTCACTGGACTGGAAACAAGCATCCTGGGATCGGTTTCGGGGTAACACCCCTCATCAGCCAGGCTAGCTTGAATCCAGTGGCGAAGTGAGCAAGGGACCCACGTCTGGGCATACCCTGACAACATAGGGCAAACAAAGCGAACACAAGGTATGTTTGCATCCGGACACTATGCCCATAGCCTTGCTCTGGAGTGAACCCTATGCCACGCATCATTAGAAGGATGAATTAGCAAGAAACCGGCCCAAAATAACTAGGAACCCCTTGCTAAGGCCTCCCACCTAAAAAAGACCTCTTCTCCATTATTCAAATCATAACTTTACTGTTTTTTACTGACAGCAACTCATGCAACTTTAAAGGCTGAATCTGTATCAGAGATTATGTGTAGACTAATATCCACCCATTTTTTAGGAAAACAGCAACTCTGGCTTGTTTTCCACGTAGTGCTCTATCTTGTCTTGGAGGAGCTCTGAGCATGCAGTAGCACCTCGTAACATTGCTGTTCATCTGGCTTACTCTGGGAAGTCCATTATAAATAGTGCCTAAAGTGCACATATTGCATGAAAAGTAAAATGCTAAATGTGGGATGCAGTGTATATTTACACCACCCGCAGATATGAAAAAAATATGTCTGCCAGAAGCACCACTGTGCTCTGGTGGGGTTGTATCTTAAATGTACTGCAATAACTAACGGCAGGTAACAATGCAGGAAAAGTCTATTGGTATATATTTATAAGTCACCCCTAAAGTGTGCTTTGTAAGCCCACAGTACAGGGTACGTAGACAAAAATAGGGAACACTACATATTAGGTTTGGTGTGCCCTCACAGAGAAGTAAATTTAACTAGATCACTGTGTTGATCTAGTTAAATATTTCCCTAATAGAACTAGCTAGGATTAAAATCTTTATTTTCCAACACTTCTTAGGAAAGGGCTAAAATGATTCTAGCTTATTTCCTGCTTAATGGAGAAATCAGATTTTTGGCAACTTAAACATAAATGTAACTTGCTAAAAATGTACTTTAGACGGTTTTGGCCAGAACTGGCTTAAATCAAGTTCTGCCCCGCATCACACCTGCTGAGCTTGAATACGCATCCTTGGCTGGGAGAGTTAAATAACATGGCTCATAAAATAATGGACTGTCTCTAAGCCCAGGAAATGCCACTGGGTGTGACTGCTAACAATTTAGCAGGAATTAGCAATCTGGGATTGGGGAGGAACAATTGACAGATCAAAGGCAACTTTAGCACTACCTCTTTTGTCTTGAAGATGCCAGCGAATGTTTCTCCTATTCCTGTTTCAAATTCTGCCACCTATCGCACCACCAGAGCTAGAATACACATAATTGGCTGGGTACAGTTAATGGTTCTGGCTCAGAGGACAATGGCTTGCCTCTAGGCCAAGGAAAAGCCAATGAGTTTTAAATGCTGATCACTTAGCAGGTATTGGCTATTTGGACCAGATAGAAACAGTTGACAGAACAAAGGGCAGCTTTTGCACTATCTCTTTTAACTTGGAGATGCCAAGGAGGCCTTCTCGTATTCATCCCCAGGACACTCCTAGATAGTTAGGTTCCAGCCCCATTAAAGGGGAAAATCACTTTTGACCCGATCAGGTAGGGGATTGCCAAGAAGATGAAGACAGGCCTGGCAGGTGGCAGCAAGCAATGGAAATGTAAAGCAAAGAGAAAGTGCTGCGTAAGAAGTGGGAGAACTGGGAGAAATTAGTTAGGATTGGGTGGTAGATTTTCTCCAATCATCGACTATTTCTGTTAATAAATCTGGCACCTCAACCACCACCTCCTCAGAACTTTCTTGGCCTTGGAAAGACTCTATCTGAATAAAAAGGCCCTGGTGGGAGAAGACTGCTGACTTGTGACCCCTGAGTCCTCCTGGATTAATAGGACTCACAAAAGAACTCAATGACTCCTGAATCCTGCTGGCACCCAGTGCCTTATGGTGCCTCCAAGGGTCAAGTGATTGGCCTCCTTTTTTCTTGCTTCAAGCACATAAAAAGGATTTCTGATTCCAAGAGTGCCCAGATACCTAAAAGGACTAGACCTCTGACAGGAGAGAGACCTGTTCTGCAGACGCCTGCCCTGAGAAGCTAGCTGCTGCAGGACTGACCAGAATAAACTTTCCCAGCAGTTGGAGACTGTGTTTGAAGGTAAAATCTTTGACAGGGACAACCCACTTGGTGTATTCAACTTCTACTCCATTGTGATTGGTGTGAAATTGTGCTAGTTGTTTTTCTATAGTGCTTGACTTTGACTTTGTCTAGGTGCTTTTTGCCTTAAAACTTTAAAAAATCATAATTTTGGTTTCCCTTATCCCACTTTGATACCTTGGTGTTGCCGGTGCAGCCTAAACTTAGCAAGTACTTCTATGGGGGTTTGCCTGCTGCTTGTGCCATTGTTACCAGAGGCTGAGCCGAGATTCTTTCAGAACCGTGCTTTCATCAAATAAGAGTGGGTTTATCGAATTGCTAGGTGTAGCCCTTCCAAAGGTAATAACCCTATTTCTGACATATACCTTTTCATTTTTGATGATTTATTTCTAAATTGTTTAATATATCTCCTCAGGCCAAAAGAGCTGTTTTAGAGTGTTGCTTCCCTCAACATAATCAATCATGACCAGGGAGACTATTTAGAGGATGTGGGTGAGAGGGTATGATGTAAAGAAAAGGCAAATAGGCAAAGAAGATTGCAAGTTTTCATATGTGTGAGAGCAATAGTGACTGAGGAGGGTCATTTATAATTTGGTGGGCGGCCCACCAGCCAGCTTGATCATTGGAGGCCGTGACCTACATGCTTCTCTGGCAGAGAACTACCTGTCATATTTATATATCCTCACCAGCCTGGTTGGATCTCTTTTCTAAAAGTGTATCCACATGTGCAGCAGAAGCACCTTTGTCACTGTTAAGGTAGAGCAGGCAGTCATGCTTTTTCAGTTTGCTTTTCTTTTTTAGAAACAAACCCAAAGGTACATATATGTTGCTTGAAAATCTCAATGGACTTGTGCTTGGAAGTCTCTGGTTGTTTTTCCTCCCTGTGCATGCAATGCCTCCAATGGTGAACTCAGGCAAGTGAAGCCAGTGGTGACAGCCCCTCCCTAAAAAGCTATCTAAATGGGACGACACAACCATCACTATGACCAGGTGGGCCTCTGGTGGTGAGGCCAGCTGCTCAACAGTTGAAATTAACTGAAACACCTGAAGCTCCACTGGTGAAAATCCAGCAGCTGCCCCATCTCTAAATTTGAAGGGGAAACCACTCGGGTCTGTGACTGGACACCTGCTATTTCTTGCTGGAATCAAGCTAAACCCAACTGATAAGCTCTAAGAAGGGTGAAACTGGTCTTAGGTTGGTTGTGCTCTGGTTCAAGGAGGAAGTGGCATAGCAGTTGGGCTGGACAGTACCTAATGGAGTAGGGTCGAGACTAATTTGCATAGGACTGGTTCCAAACTAAGGTGTCATGGAGTGCAAAATAACGATGGACTAAGATTAGCCCGAGTGATTACCAGTGGCTGAGATTAATTTGAGAATTCCATCCATCACCTTTTTGCATACTTCAGTGCGATGCCCTAATAAGGGTGAAACCGGTCTCCGGTTGCTTGTGTTCTGGTTCAGAGATGACCCGGCCGGGCAGTTCGGGCTGGACTATTCATATAGCAGCAGGGTCAAGACTGATTTGCATATAGCTGGGTTCAAACTGAAGTTGTATGGTGTGCAAAATAACTGGGATGTAAACCATGTGATTGCCAGTGGCTGAGAATAATTTGAGAATTCCATCTGTCACATAATTATATACTTCAGTGACACTCTAGGTGGTATGGATATGCACACTGCACAAAGAAACCAAGCTATACCTGACTGATGACCTGTAGTTAGGCTGAAACTGGTCTATTGCTTGTTTTGTTCCAGTTCAGGGAGGACTGGGCCTGGCAGTTTTGTCTGGACTGTTTCTATTGGAGCAGGGGCAAGACTGATTTGAATATGTCTTGGTCCAAATTGGGGAAGAATGATGGGCAAAGTAAAAATGGGCTTGGATGCCGCCCTGAGAGATTACCAGTGGCTGAGATTAATTGAGTATTCCATCCATCACTTTTTTATATACTTCATTGAAACTAGAAACAAGGCCTCCTCTAGTAAGAGGCTAAAGATGAACGGATTAACAGTAGTAGATGTTTCTGCTAAATGGAGCACATTCCATATGGTGGTCACAATCAATTATGATTCTTCTTCTTTTGACTATTATAAAGCGCGAATAGCTACCTCAAACAGAGTTGTCCCGGTGCTATAGCAGTAGGCGGCATGCGAAAATGACAAGACAAACGCAGACCCCAAGAACACTAACCTAGGCTAAAGAGCCAAGTTTTTACAGATTTCCTGAATAATGGCTCTGATTCAATTTGGTGAATATTGTTTGGCAGAGAGTTCCACAGCTTAGTAGCCCCCACTGTGAAGGATCTACCTCCTAAGCGAGCTTTGGCAAATCGTGAAGTAGATAACAAGTTTTCAGAATTAGACCTCAATGAACGGTTCTGTTTATATGGACATAGCCGTAGTTTAAGGTAACTAGGACATTTACCATGAATTGTCTGAAATGCCAAGGTCAAAGCCTTAAACTCGATCCTTCTTGCTACCGGTAGCCAGTGGAGCTGTTTGATATGCAGAGAGATATGATGACAAAATGGTACACGTCTAATCAGTCTCACAGCCACAATCTGTACCATCTGCAATCTTCTGACTAGGTACACAGGCAGACCCAGGTAAAGGCTGTTTGCGTAGTCCAGCCTAGAAGTCACCGTGGCATGGACTATGACTCTGCGACCATCCTCCGGCAGCAAATGTAAACATTTTCTCCGATTTCTCAATTTGCTGAAACAAGAGGCTGTCACCTGCCAAATTTGAGCAAAAAAAGAAAGATCTGCTTCCCACTTCACTCCCAAGTTTTTTGCCATAGTTGCAGGGGTGGGAGGCGGGTCCATTTCAGCCGTCGGCCACCAAATATCAGCTGCTGGTGGCAAATCCTTGCCGAAGAACAACACTTCTGTTTTCTCAGCATTAAGTTTGAGTTTATTGTTATTCATCCAATGGGCGATGTCTTTCAGACATCCCTTAAAACTCTTGGAGTCTTCCGTCTAGTCTTTGAAGGAAAACACCAGCTGTGTATCGTTGGCGTATGATATCGCCTTCACTCCCCAGTAAGCTATGAGTGAGAACAGAGGGGCCAAATATAAATTAAAAAGAAGCGGTCTCAAAGCAGACCAGAGGTACTCCACACCAAAGAAGTTTGGGTTCTGATTGATAGGGTTGCTAAGTTACCTTCTGCATGCGGTTTTTAAGAAATGACTTCAGCTAGGTAAGTACCACTCTCCCGATTCCGACGGCCTGGAGTGTCTGTGCCAGAATTTGATGGTCCACTGTGTCGAATGCTGCGGATAAATCCAGGAGCACCAGCATCGCGGATGCTCCTGTATCCACCGACATTCTCACCGACTCTGCCACCTCTAATAGTGCCGTCTCTGTACTGAAGCCAGTCCGAAAGCCGTATTGAGTATCATGCAGAATTTCATGACTCTCAATAAAATTGGCCATTGTCACTGGACCATTTGTTCCAGCATTTTTGCTGGTGCTGGTAATAACGAAATTGGTTGGTACTTATTTAATTCCTCTGGATCCCATTAGGTTTTTTTCTGAGGGGGAGGGGTACGGCATGTTTCCATGTATCAGGGAAAATGCCAGAAGCCTGAGATGTAATCCATATATGATCCAGCACATGGATAAGCGAGTGAGCCAGCTCTTTTCACAATTTAGGAGGGCATGGGTTCTCTGGGGATCCTGACTTACATCTCTGGATCTCTGCCAGTGATTCCTGCCGAGAGATGGAAAGGAAATCCCAATTTATTTTACTTGTTTCTAAGGGGGTGGGCAGTGGCTAAGTAGTGTGGCTGGCCACAAACTTGAAGTCTTGTTCCGATGTCTTTCACTTTAGTAACTGAATGACATCCTCTCTAATGAACGTGAAATATTAATATTCCAAATATCTTCTATAAGAAATAGTTTTTCCATTTCGTTTTTATTTTTAATCTCTGTCACCATTTAAATAAAACAATTTCAGATGTTAAAACTAAAAGCACGTAATAGGGAGGTTCACAAAACAAACCTATTAGCGGAAATAAGTATAAAAGAATTGAGACAAAAGGCAAGTGTCTTCAGATAGTTGAAGCTAGAGCGGGCTTCTGTGTGACAGTATATCCCCCCACCATTGCAAAGACAACTATAAAACAAAACAATTGAACATAAATGTTTTTAACTAACTCACTTGCACTGAAATACAAGTCCTTCACAGTTAAGATCCAATTAACAAGATATTTTTCTCTTCTATGCATGCTGTATCTGTGCATGAGCACATATACAGGGAACTTTCTCATGCACATAACATGTTGCATGTGCACAAGCGGCTTTGCACTTACGCATTTCACACGGTTCCAAAGTTTATGACTCTGAGCTGTGCCTGGGTGTCACTGGGGCTGATCTGTACACATCAATCGTGTACAGATGGATTGAATATATTTGCAGGTAGCGCACTTCCCTCTACCAACGGCAGCTTTAACCTGTCCTACTTAGGGCTTTAAGTGGGTTGAAAAAACTGGGGGTCTCTCAAAGGGGTATGGGCGATGTAATTAGGGCGTGGCTTAAAACAAGTAAGCTAAAAACCTGGGCTTAGCATAGTGTGCCGCCCGACTGGTAAATTACTGCTTCTGTCATTGCACCCAGATATGTAATACAACAAGTTACATTGCACCTACAACAAACAAGGACTATTGGCTTTGCCAATGGTTGTTAGTTGCATGAGATAAATAAGCAACAACTATGGCTTCGTTATGTAGAATATTGAAAATGGCTCCGTTCTGAAATGATGAGACTTTGAAAGAACTTTAACGAGTCTCTTCGAAGTTACATCAAAGGCAGTGAAGGGTGGTACTGCTGCAGAGCTTTAAAAAAATCACGCTGACGGTGAGGGACAAAATGGAGAGCCTGATAGGGACCCGTCTCAGCACCTGCTTTTTAGAACTGCTGGTGCTGAGCACCGGCAGGACCCGGCCCACTTAAAGCCCTGGTCCTACTACACTTGAAGGAATGCACAGTGCATGCAGAGAATATCTTTGTCGCCTGTCTGCTTGCGTTGCAGGCTCTTGTACGCAACTGCTCTGGCTAGGTATAAGGCCTGGTGCGCAGGAGTTCATTTTGCTTCTAATTTAGGCGTAGAAAGGAAATAATTTACATTTCATTGGGTTACAAGGTCATTCCTGAGACTCGGGGCCTAGATCAGAGTGCTGGTACCTTCCAGTCTTCAGTAGGAGAGTACCACCCCAGACCACAACACTGCAGCAGGACAGTGGCGCTCCTGCGAGGCACGTGACACAGGCCCACCAGCCCCGCTCTCGGCCACAGCCAACTCATGACAGGAGGAGGGAAGCTACACCTGACCGCTCCTGCAAACCACCCACTGCTGTGATCTCCGATCGCAATGAGGAATGCCCCTTGATATCTGCCTCATGGTGCAATGACAAGATGTGGTGGTTTACATTTACTAATCTCCCAAATGAGCTAATCCTTATGTTGTGAAAGTTTTATAGGTTCATGATGTTTAAAATGATTGCAGAGCTGACATTGATGTACGAGGTAACATTGTTTACAGCATTGTGTTTCATTCCGCAATCATGTGCTAAGACCTGTATTCCGCTTTGAACGGTCGCACACTATTCTCTCATTAATTCAAATATTTATTTTCTAATTACGTCATGAACTTTATGCACATCTTCAGAAGTGACCCAGTATCGAACATTTCCCGTGTTTAGCTGTTAGCGAGGGAGGTCATTCCATGTCCGGGGACATTATGATGAACGGAGAGTGCCCAGCCCATGACCCTGGGGTATGTTCTCCACAAGGGCACACTCACCTCCGTTAGCAGCGGGAGTGGCTTCGTATATGGGACTGGATAAGATCCCAGAGAGCAGCAGAAAACATAATACAGCTTTCCCATACCCATACACAAATGTTAGGGGTTTTATTCCTGTTAGTATTTCTAATAATTTCCTGGACTAATGTTTTATTTTTATTTGCATACTTACCTGCCATAATTTATACTCTAGATCAGAGGTCTTCAAACTGGGGGGCGGGCCCCCCAGGGGGGCCTCAAGTGATCCCAGGGGGGGCGCCAGGCTCTGGCCAGAAGAAACATTGGGGCAGATTTATGAGCCCCTTGCGCCACTTTTGCGTCACTTTTAACATGGGAAAAGTGACGCAAAAGTGGCGCAAGGGGCTCATAAATCTGCCCCATTATGCTTTGTTTTCAGCCGAAAAAAATGAGCGGCAGTAAGCACGTCTGTAATGGGCCATCAGTACCATCCTTTGTCATTTAAATCCTGGCTGGGAGAAGGTGTCAAAAGGGAAAGGACTCCAAGTTTCCTCCAAAACCCCCACCACCATTTCAAATAATCACACTGTGGATACTTTTAAGGCCTGCCTCACCAGAATAGAATGTTTGGAAAACATGTATTGTTTGCATTTCTAAAACAGTGGCAGAACTTAGCTGCAGTGTTTAAATAAGTCTAGACATATTTAAACATTGCATGTTTAATAGCATAATTGTGAAAAATTTTGAGGGGGAGGGGGAGCCCGGCGATTTTTTTTTTCAACACTTGGGGTGGGGGGGCGCAGAATAAAAAAGTTTGAAGACCACTGCTCTAGATTAAGGTACTTGAAACATGTCTAATAATCATTGTCGCAGCATTCTGTGGCGAACCCAAGTGTATAAGTTACCCTGCCTTTACTGATCTGTTGTCGGCGATTTACCCCAAGGTATTTTAGTGAGACCCCTAACTGTTTAACTAAATCTATGGACCTGCAAGCAATCCACATGGCCCGAGGCTCATGGGAAATCTGATCTGGATGTGTGGCGGAAACACAAAATTCCTTTTATCTCACAAAACCACAAATTATGTCACAATTGCATGGCTTACACTAGAATGTTGAAAGATCCAACCCCTTCTATGGTGAACCTCCCACTGAGGACTCCTTGCTCCTCATGAAGAACCTCTGGTCCACTGCAGTGGATGAAGAGAGGGGCTCTTGCCATACACTGTGGAAGTCAAAGGGCTACTGGCTCTACCATGGACTGTAGAGTAAATCTATGTAGGTGTCGAAAACTGATGTGGGACGGCCTAGCTGCTCTGATCACATATTGCCTGTTTTATAAGTATTACTTATGCACTACCAGAGGCGCAACTAGAGCCAAATTTCGGTGGGGGCGGCTAAGAAAAAAGTTCGGGGGGGGCTGAATCTTTAAGCAATAGGCAGAGTGGAGCTGCAGGGGCACTTAGAAGGGGTGAAACAACAGCAAGGCCTCATTAACATGCAAATGGTCTTTTAAAGACCTGTGAAGTGCTCGGGTGCGGCTGTGTGTGTGCCCGGGAAGCTGTCTCATCCCGGGCTGCCACACACGATGGGGGGGGGGGCTGAAGCCCTTTGAGTCCAATGGTTGTTGCGCGCCAGTGCACTACACCGTCTGATTCATCAGCACCAATTAGGTGGACAATGATCTTTTAATAAATATCTGACTGTCATACATGTATTGAATGGATTAGCGAACTTTACCATGGTAATATATGGCCTTGACCAAAAAAAGGATAGCTGGTTGTTGGAAGGTAGAACACTCTTGCGGCATCGGTTGGCGGAAGTGACGAAGTGACGAAGCTCGTGAGCATGCACGAAGTTCTTGAGCAGGTTGGAGCAGCGGGCGGTGAGCGGCCCAGAGTAAAAATGAACAGGGTTGAAAATCAATGGGAAAGCCCCCTGAAAACCCCACAGCCACAAGAGTGTGGGGTTCTTGTCCCACATTGCGCCCATCCCGCTCTGTCCGAAACCTGGGAGACAGTGAGGTGCCAACAGGTAGGCAGTGGGACAGCGCCGGCCGCCTCCGCGAGGTCGGTTGGTGCCGCAGCTCTGGCCCCCGGTGCTAGCTGGTGCGGCTTGTGAGTTGGTGTGGTTGCGTTGGCTTGCCTTGTTTTGTCTTGCCCGGGAGCTGCACTCCTCGTGCTACCTGCAGTTATGCAATCCCCCATCCCGTGCTTTTCCGGCGTAGAATGTGGTGGGGTAGAGGCAGGGGAGAGGCCGAGCTGGACGACAAGAGCAGCAAAGAGCTGCAAGGAGCTTCTGAGTTCTGGAGCATACCTGGTGCTGCACACCCGATATGACTGAGTTCTACCCCATATATTACTTCCAAACTTACAGCAATTATTCTTTAACACAGTCCGGACTCCCCAGTTACCAGCCTGTAAAAAAAATATTTTAGAAGGAATACCGAAATCATCAGACACAGTAGCAGAAACAGTAGCAGCTTGGAGCTGCGGAGAGCGCTGTGGGATTGGAGTGTGTGGATTGAAGCAGCGGAGCGGCAGCAATAGTGGTAAGTGGTGTGGTGTATGCCCTATCCCCTGCTCTGCCGCCGCATGCGAGTCGGTGTGGGCTGCCCCAAACCATCTGTTTCTGCTTCTCCACCGGCCTCTCCCTTTGCTATTCCACCTGCAGTAGCTGCGTTTAGCAGTAATAAAGCAATCAAGTCTGCCATCTGCCACGCGTCATCACTATCCCTTTGCAGTAACCTGTGTGGACTGTCCCCAATCCCTCTGTTTCTGCTTCTCCACCAGTCTCTCCCTGTGCTATTCCACCTGCATCACTATCCCTTTGCAGTAACCTCACCAATCATCACTATTTCTTTGCAGCAACAACGCCTGCTATTACTATCACTCTGTTCGCCACCTCAATATTCATCTGGAAGTAACTGCATTTAGCAAGTACCAACCGTGCAACTACTATCTCTCTGCATGATCCACTTCTATCTCTCTGCATGTTAAGAGGCTAAGGCAGCAAGAGCAAGGGGCAGTAAGGAAGAAGTAACGGAGATTAGTCCATTCAAAGTAAGGGAATAAATAAATAAATAACAATGAGGTCGAGAAGAATTCGTAAACAAGTGACACATAAAGTGCAAAAAAAAGTTACCAGGAAGCCTAAGGAGGGTCTAGAAACATCGACATAAATAGTACAAGCATCAACAAGTACATTAATTTTGCCAATATATTTGTTATTTGGTAAAGTGTCACGAGTAAAACATTTACCTTACTAAAGGATCCAACCACAGTTATTTACTCAGAAACAGGTGATACAGAGGGTCTACCGAACCCATTGAGACCACAAAAGAGATCAACAACTAAAATCCAGGATTCCAACATCAAAAAAATACAAAATATCAGTCAAAATATGGAAAAGGACCCGACAATTAGCAGTCGGTTACTAATTCATGCGCAAGTACATGCGTCCGACTGTTCACACTCCACTCCAAAATTAGTATTAAAAGAGGGATCACTTAAAGCATTGTCAAAAGACTAAGATCCTCAACGCGATGCCTTTGACATTACCTAGGGCCCAATTGAGGAATCCAATAAATCATGGGAGGTGGTTACACCTTACTGTGACAGGAAACCTATTGTCCAGGCCTCCCCTGCCGGAGTTTCGGTCAGCAGCAGGAGGCCAGACCCATGTCTGTGGCTGCAGCATCCATTTTGTGATGCCAGGGCTCTTTTAAGCTGGTACCGGGTATACCGGTGCTGTCATGTGTCTCCTGCTAGAAGGGTGGGATCATACTTCCACACCAGTTACTGGTGTGGGGGTATGATTCCAAGGTGTTTGACACCTAACACGACATGTTTCCGTGCAGCCAGTCCAAAGTTAGCATTTACCGTTTGGGTATAATGCACTTAAGAGTATATGGTCAGGCTGCACCACTGACAACCCCGGAGGAAGGATTCTGAAGGCTGCAGATGGGCTCAGCTAACCCTCTCACATATAACCAAGCATCCTGCCTTCAGGATTGATAAGGCCTGCCATAGGGGTGGCTGATAGGTTTCTATGTGCAGTGATAGGTGAGATATAGTGAACCTATATCTCTGTAAGGGGTGCATGTACCACTTTACCCAGGCTGCAGTAGCAGACCTGTGGTGTCATTTTGGTGGGCTTCCCAGGGGTGGCATAATACATGCTTCAGCCCCTGGTAGGCCTCTGGGGTACCTATGCCCTGGGTACATAGTATACCATATACTAGGGACTTATAAGGGCACTCCAGAATCCAATATGTGGTGTAACTAAAGTACATGGAATCAATTTAGAGAGGAATGAACTAGGCTGGGGTCCTGAATAGCAGGGCCCCAGCCAGACTGAAGTTGAAAAACAGTGTTACAGCAGCAAAAAGTGGGGGTAACCATAAGAGGCAGATCCTACTCTCCTACACAACCCCCCCAAAGCAGGGACATTAAACTAACCTTGACCAGTTGAGTCTTCATGTTCTAAGTGGAAATATCTGGAGAGCCCATCTGCATTGGCATGGTTACTCCCAGGTCTATGTTCCACTGTATAGTCCATCCCCTGTAGGTAAATGTACCACCTTAAAAGTTTGAGGTTTTTACCCTTCATCTGTTTTAGCCTTAAGAGGGGCTTATGGTCTGTCTGAACAATGAAGTGAGTACCAAACAAGTATGGCCTCAACTTCTTCAGAGCCCAAACCACAGCAAAGGCCTCCCTCTCAATGGCTGACCAATGTTTCTCTCTGGGGGTCAGCCTTCTACTTATGAAAGCTACTGGCTGATCCTGACCTTCATCATTCAACTGTCAAAGTACAGCCCTTACCCCCAACTCAGATGCATCTGTTTGCACAATGAACTTTTTGGAGTAATCAGGACTTTGCAGAATGGGAGCAGTGCACATGGCCTGCTTCAGGTCATCAAATGCCTTTTGACAGCTAACTCTCCACTGAACCTTTTTGGGCACTTTCTTAGCGGTTAAGTCATTCAGGGGTGTCACTATTGATCCATACCCCTTGACAAATCTTCTGTAATACCGAGTCAGGCCTAAGAAGGCTCTCAGCTGAGTCTGGGTAGTGGGAGCAACCCAGTCCATTATGGTCTGGATTTTGCTCTGCAATGGTTGAACCTGGCCTCCACCTACAAGGTGGCCCAGGTACACAACCTGACTCTGCCCTATCTGGCACTTAGTAGCCTTGATAGTTAGGCCTGCTTTTTGCAGGGCCTCCAAAACATTCCTCAGGTGGACCAGGTGATCCTCCCAGGTGGAGCGCTAAAGACAGCAATATCATCAAGATATGCTACACTATAGTCTTCCAGGCCTGGAAGGACTTGATTCACCAACCTTTGGAAAGTGGCAGGTGCATTTTTCAAACCAAAGGGCTTTACCACAAATTGATAGTGCCCACTAGGGGTAGAAAATGCTGTCTTTGGCTTTGCAGCATCAGCTAGTCTGATCTGCCAGTAGCCAGCTGTCAAGTCAAATGTGCTTAGAAATCTGGTTGAGGCCAAAGTATCTATTAGCTCATCTGCCCTTGGGATGGGATGGGCATCAGTCCTAGTGACTGCATTGAGACCCCTGTAGTCCAAACAAAACCTCATCCCTCTCGTGCCATCTTTGGTGTGAGGTTTAGGCACAAGGACTACTTGATAATCCCAAGGGCTATCTGAGGGTTCAATGACTCTCAAATCCAACATCTTTTGGACTTCTGTCCTTATACAGTCCCTGACATGATCAGGTTGCCTGTAGATCTTATTCTTCACAGGCATACTGTCCCCAGTGTCCACTTCATGAGTGCACCAGGTGGTCTGACTTGGAGTCAGAAAAAACATATGTCTAAACTGGCTGAGAAGTTGTCTGCAGTTTGTTGCTGTACAGTGAGGCTGACTGCCAAGGCTACACCCTCTACTGATCAATCATCAGGGTTTTGAGAGAGCAGGTCAGGAAGTGGGTCACTTTCTTCCTCCTGTCCCTCATCAGTAGCCATAAGCAAGCCCATGTCTGCCCTGTCCACATATGGTTTTACTCTGTTGACATGAAGTACCCTATGGGAACTCCTAGGGGTTGAAAGGACTACCAAGTAGGTGACCTCCCCTCTCTGTTCAACAATTGTATGGGGGACACTCCATTTGTCCTGGAGGGCTGCTGGGGCCACAGGCTCCAACACCCACACTTTCTGCCCTGGCTGGTAAACAGTCAGCACAGCCTTTTGGTCATGCCAGGCCTTTTGCAATTCCTGGCTAGCCTCAAGGTTTTTAGTTGCCTTTGTCATATACTCAGCCATCCTGGAGCGGAGACCAAGTACATAGTCCACTATGTCCTGTTTAGGGGATTTGAGAGGTAACTCCCATCCCTCCTTCACCAGACACAAAGGACCCCTAACAGGATGGCCAAACAAAAGTTCAAAAGGGCTGTAACTAACCCCCTTTTGTGGCACCTCCCTGTAGGCTAACAAAAGGCAGGGCAAAAGGATGTCCCATCTGCGCCTAAGCTTTACTGGGAGACCTTTGATCATGCCCTTTAAGGTTTTGTTGAATCTTTCAACTAAACCATTGCATTGTGGGTGATAGGGTGTGGTGAATTTATAATTCACTCCACACTCATTCCACATTGCAGTCAAGTAACTTGACATGAAGTTTGCACCCCTGTCAGATACTACCTCCTTAGGAGAACCCACTCTTGAAAATACACCCAAGAGGGCTCCTGCCACCACAGGTGCTGTAGTGATCTTAAGTGGAGTGGCCTCTGGGTACCTAGTGGCATGGTCCACCACCACCAGGATAAATTTGTGCCCAGATGCTGTTTGAGGATCCATGGGACCAACAATGTCAATCCCTACCCTCTCAAAGGGAACCCCCATCACAGGTAGTGGTATCAGGGGGGCCTTTGTGTTTCCACCTGCCTTGCCACTGGCTTGGCAGGTCACACATGAGTGACACAACTCCTTAGTGTCTTCAGACATGTGGGGCCAGTGAAAGTGAGGGACAATTCTGTCCCAAGTCTTGTTCTGGCCCAGGTGCCCTGCTAAGGGAATATCATGGGCTAGTGTCAGTAAGAAGCCCCTAAACTTCAGAGGTATGACCAACCTCCTGGAAGCACCGGGCTTGGGGTCTCTACACTCTGAATAAAGGAGTCCATCATCCCAATAGATTTTATGGGTGCCACTATCATTCCCAGCAGCCTCATCAGCAGCTTGCTTTCTGAGGGGTTCAAGAGAGGAGCAGATTTTCTGCTCCTGGCTCAGATCTGCCCTGGAAGGGTCCCCTGTCCCCAAGAACTCAACCTGGTCAGGCTCAAGCTCCTTTGGGACAATTCCTTCTTCAGGTTCAAGATCATCTCCTGTGCCCGGACGCACCCTGACGGCAAGGATCCACAAATCTGTGGTTTTGGTGCATGTACCACACGGCTAAATAGCTGGGACAGACGTAGTGAATTGCACACCCTAGAATGGTTGTATGCAGTACATACTGAACAGCTAAATACGACTGGTTCAGTATTACACTTTTGATTTATTCACATGTTTTTTAACGTATTTGCACTTATTCCATGCAGTAGCTGAATACAACTGACCCTGAAGAAGGCTGCAACACTATCTAGGTCCCTTTGGCTGAAACATGTTGGTCTAGCGATCTACACATTTTGTCTCTAATGTTGGCAATTGTTTTGCCAGCTCCTCACTGCTTTTAATCCTGACACGGGTAGCCGAATAAAGTTAATATAGCTAACCCTGTATCCAGTTTTAACTCTCACATCACAGCACTGCACTCCTTTTACGCACACACTAAGCTCACATAGGGGTTTAGTACACCCCACCTGACTCAATAAAAAGATCCCTGAGCTCCTCCCTCATAGAGAAGGGGTTGTAGCCTACGCAAAGACTAGGTCTTTCGCGTGAGGAGGCACCCCTATGATGAAGCATGACACCTCTGGTGTGTGAGGGGAATCGTCCTGAAAAGGGAAACCCCTTGTCTGCCACAACAGATTATATCCAAACAGTTTATTAACCTCCTTTGAATCCGGACCCGTGGCTCTTTTCTTGTGTGATATCAAGATCATCTCCCTCAGGAGGCTGATCTGTATTCTGAGTCAGGGGGGAAGGCACTGCCTTAACCCTACTGCTCCTTCTCTTGGGAGGCACCTGGTCCATTCTTCCAGACTCCAGGGCCTGTCCAGTGTTGGACATTTTGGCCTGTGACCTAGTCACAACAAAGACATGAGCAGGGATCCCTAGCATTTCTGCATGTTTCCTGAGCTCCACTTCAGCCCAAGCTGAAGTTTCCAGATCATTGCCAAGCAAGCATTCAACAGGTAGGTCTGCACTTACCACAACCTTCTTAAGGCCAGTTACCCCTCCCCAGGAGAAGTTAACAACTGCCAGAGAATGGTCTGTTCTGACATTGCTAGCATTGGTCACTTAGTACAATTATAATCTGCCCAAGATCCACAAGATCTTCTATCACCATTGTGAGGCTTGCTCCTATGTCCCTGAATGCCAAAGCCTCTTTTCCATTAATCAAAGGCTGCTGTCTGTATTTGCCCAAGTGACTGGGACTCACAAAGGAGGACATATCCATGCCCCCATCACAGATCAGGACAGCCTGAGTTGGAACTCTGACTAGGCCAGAGTCCATCTCAGAACCCAGGGTTAACCCTACTACACCCTTATTCTGAATATTACCACCACCAATTGTAGCTGTACTAGGGGGAACAGTTGCCTTAGGGGCAATGGTGGATGGAGTTGAGTCTTTGGACTTGGTGCAATCACTTGTCCAGTGAGTCTTTTGCACCATGGTTTCTTTTGGCCTTTTCCTTTATTAGATTGGGATTCACCCCCTGAAGAAGATTTTTGGGGACCTTGTGAAGACTTCTGGTCTTTACCCTTCTCCCCACCCTTGTCCGAGTTCTTAGGATCTTGCTTCTTCTGGTCACCACCTTGGTTCTGAACCTTCTGCCTTCTGACCCATTTGTCTGCCTTTTTCCCAATTCTTGGGGAGAAGTCAGATCAGAGTCCACCAGGTACTGGTGCAACAGATGGTTTTGACAATTATTAAGGATCTGCTCCCTCATAATTAAATTGTACAATCCTTGAAAGTCATGCACCTTGCTGCCAAGTAACCAACCCTCCAGAGCCTTAGTAGCACAATCTACAAAGTCCACCCAGTCTTGATTTTGTGCCCTTTGGGTATCTCTGAACTTTAACCTATATTGTTCAGTGTTTAGGCCAAACCCTTCAATCAATGCACTTTTCAGACTGGTATAATCATCAGCATACTCTTCTCTAACAGTGAGGAGCTTATCTCTACCTTTGTCTGCAAAGGGGAGCCATAAGATTGCTTTGAACTTTACAGGCCCTTTGCAGTGCAGTGATCCATTTGCGGATGTCATACCCACTCTGGTAGAGAGGGACAGTCTTATTTAGGTTTCTATGGCTATGAGACCTCTCCCTATCACTAAGGATGTTGCTGCCGCCATGAGACTCTAGTCCCATCTTTTTTCTAGCTCCGTAGAGCTCTAGGGGCTCCCTTTCTAGGTCTATATGTTGCTTTTTGATTTTAAGCTGGGCTTCCTCATACTTCAGCTGTCTCTCTCTCCTCCCCTGGGAGGTTTCCCTCCTATGTCCCTATTGATGAACCAGAATAGTTAGACTCCACTGAGGGAGATCTAGACCTTCTAGGCCCACTCCCAACTCTTCCAGAAGGGACAAAGAGGGGACCATTTTGGCCCTCCCCCCTCATCTTCCAGGGGGGCTGGATTGTCCAGGTCATGATAATTATCATCTTCCTGGTAAGTATTAGAGGTCTGGTCATGGGGAATTGCACCCCTAGGCCCTTCCTCATCTGCTGCCCCACCCACTCTGCCTACCCTTTCAGACCCTATAGGTCTTCTGAGATCATCCAGCCTGAGTACTTCTATGAGGTGTTGGGTGGTTGGAGTTTTTCCTGTCTTCAGTCTCCTAGTACTGCATAATGCTCTCAATTCCAAGAATGGGAGGTTATCATACTTGGAGGGAAGAAGCCCATTGGCTTCTGGCAGGGACACACTGGTTCCTGGCCTTGAAGACATTACTAGTGAGGTGTGGTGTATTGTACTATTTACTCCGTTGTGGCCTACTAAAACTCTCTTGTGTTGTATAAAAGGTGTGCTAGGCCCTTAACACACAACTCTTAGTGGTTTTCAGTTAGTCACTCAATTGAGATTATCTGGTAAAACAATAGCAAGCTGGAATCCCATACGCTGCACACCATTGTGAGAAGTTGGCCTGGTGCATGCTGTCCACTAGTTATAGTGGACACCCTGCACCAGTCCAAACAACCTCTTATTGATGATAGGTTAAAGACAACCTTTATTGAAAGCTATCCTAGTGGTAGCTATGGAGAGCAGCCTTCAGGCTGAGTCTTGAAGGAATGTAAAGCAGCTTGTTTTACCAGTCTATAATCTCTTGAATGGCTAAATGAAAGGCAACCACACCGGGTATATATATAAAATATATGTATTTATTTCTAAACACACCCTACTAGTCTCTTTATGAGGCTAGAGGTTCAAGCACATAAGTTACACTTCAAATGTTACAGTAAAATAGCACAACTACATGTCAGGCCCTAGGGCCGAGCCAAACCATGTACTAAAATAGGGGTATAAGAACCACGACTTAACTAGACACAAGTCCTAGAGCCTGTAGAATCGCTGGGACCACAAGGAACCACCCAAGGTAGTGACACAGGGGTCCCACGGGGGCTGTGTGCAGTGTGAGAACACAGCCGCGAGCTCCCGTTAGCTTCTATGGGGAAAGTCGCGGTTAGATTTTTAAGGATTAGGAACACTAAGAGATGAGCTAGGACCAAACCCTTTTGGACTTAGGAAGTTCTAGGGTCAACACCCACGGGAGCACCGGAGTACTCAAGTTACCTCACCCAGGGAAACCGGGTGCATAGGTGTCAAATGGTGTTGGGTCGCGTCGTCGTTTTCAATGGAAGCTGGCAAAGAAGTGCTGCTGCCGGGAAGATGTGAAGTGTCCGAAAAGATCCAAGCCTAGATCGAGGATGAGAAGAACCTGAAAGCAGAGGGGACAGAGTCTGGGTCACTAGCTAGTGACCAGGGGCACGATAGACGAATGCCCACCAATGTCGGGTGGTTTCAGGTGAAGAAGGTGAAGCTTGACTCTTCAGCCACGAGGACCAGGAGGCATCGAGGATGACCAGGAGCTGGATTTGAGTTGTCCCACAAAGGATGTCAAGTGCTGCAGCATCGGTCCCCGGATAGGACACAACAAGCCTTGGCAACAGCAACCCACGCAGAAAGGAGAAAGATGCTTCGGTGCAGATCAGCAAAGTCTGAGGGACTCACCACGCGGTGGGGAGTCAGGGCACGTCTGGAGCAACCAGGGAAGCCCAAGGAAAATCAGAGTTGCCTTCACAGGGACCCATCAGTCAACAGACCAGGGATCACGAAGGAGCCTCAAGCTGAAATGCACGAAGCGGGCTCACGGAACACTCGTGGAGTGTAGGCCCACAATCTTCAGTGCAAAAGGTGCTCGGGCTTGGGCTACACGTAACCCAAAGCACAACTTCAAGAAACGTCGAGAAGCCAATGCACTTGCAAATGTGCACGGTGACCAGGAGTTCTGGGTCCACATTACTCACGAGTGCTGTGGGTCTCAGCATTGCTGGGGGCTCGTGTTGGCCTCTGAGAAGTTTAGAAATCCTCTTCCTGGGCTGCAGATACTTCAGAGTCCGTTGGGAGCTTCGGAGATGCAGACCGGCAATTGCTTCATTGGAGCCTGCCAAGCAGGGAAATCACTCCTTGACCCCAAGGGAGATTTCTTCCATCCTCTAATCTTGAGTAGAGCATTGAAGTTCCAGGATTCAGTAGTAGAGTTTTGTCCAGGGATATCTAAAGTCCTGTTGCCAGGGGTTCCTTACTTATACTTAAGAAAGGGGTTGGACTAACTCAGGGGACCCACCCATGGGAGGGTTTGGAAAGAGGGGTGGCTACACCCATTTCCTTTGTCCAGTTTTGTGCCAGAGCAGGGGCTGGTAGCCCCTGAACCGGTTTGAGCTGGACTATGCACAGGGACACCAAATGTGCCCCCAGTGCAGAACTTCAAAGCACTCTCAGAGTGCTCCCACCCAGCCCCAATACACATCAGCCTGTCTGGGAGGTGGTTACACCTTCCTGTGACAGGAAACCTATTGTCCAGGCCTCCCCTGCCGGAGTTTCGGTCAGCAGCAGGAGGCCAGACCTGTGTCTGTGGCTGCAGCATCCATTTTGTGATGCCAGGGCTCTTTTAAGTTGGTACCGGGTATACCGGTGCTGTCATGTCTCTCCCTCTCGAAGGGTGGAATCATACTCCCACATCAGTTAGGGGTACAATACCATACCAGTGGGGGTATGATTCCAAGGTATATGACACCAAACACGACATGTTTCCGTGCAATCAGTCCAAAGTTAGCATTTACAGTTTGGTTATAATGCACTTAAGAGTATATTGTCAGGCTGCACTACTGACAACCGTGGAGGATGGATTGTGAAGGCTGCAGAGGGGCTCAGCTCATGCCTGGGCACCCTCTCACATATAACCAAGCACCCAGCCTTCAGGATTGATAAGGCCTGCAGTGATCGGTGAGATATAGTGAACCTATATTTCTGTAAGGGGTGCATGCACCACCTTACCCAGGCTGCAGTAGCAGACCTGTGGTGTCATTTTGGAGGGCTTCCCAGGGGTGGCATAATACATGCTTCAGCCCCTGGTAGGCCTCTGGGGTACCTATGCCCTGGGTACATAGTATACCATATACTAGGGACTTATAAGGGCACCCCAGAATCCAATCTGTGGTGTACCTAAAGTACATGGAATCAATTTAGAGAGGGAGCAGCTAGGCTGGGGTCCTGAGTAGCAGGACCTCAGCCAGACTAAAGTCGAGAAACAGTGTTACAGCAGGAAAAAGTGGGGGTAACCATAAGAGGCTGATCCTACTCTCCTACTACACACTCCTTCTCCATTCCATATTTCTGCTACCCTTAGTCCTCACTAAGATCTGCTAGCACTTTGCTTCTGGTTTCTATCATTTTGGGCCTCAGGTGTCAGCAGTGCAATCATCTAGTTTTTATAGCAGCAGCACCCTTTTGCAAGCACCTTCATACATGACCTTTGTTCTATCCATTTGAGTTTAGGTCTTTATACATGACAGAATGCAGAACATGCTGAAAAAGTCAATTTCTCTGGCATCCAAAGGATGGGGGTGGGGGGTTAAAGTCATCACAAATTAACTTCGGTAGTTTATTTTTATTTATTTGAGGTATTTGTAGAGCGCAGCATTCATCCCAAGGGATATCAAGGCGCTTAATGAGAAAGGGCTGCTGAGGTTTGGACCGGGGGTTTATTATTTGGGGAAGAGATGAGTTTTGAGTTTTTGCCTGAATACAAGGAGGTTCGTGGTGTGTCTCAGATCCGCCGGTAGTTCATTCCAGCGTTTGGCCGCCAAATGCGAGAAGGCTCGTCCTCCTGTTCTTGTTTTGTAGATACGCCTGGGTTTTGCTAGGGCTGAATTAGTGGATCTTAAGTTTCGGTTTGGAATGTAAAATTCAATTTTCCCTTGCAGGATAGTAGGGCCTGTTTTATGGAGGGTTTTGTGCGCATGACAGAGTAGTTTGAATGTGGCGCGCTGGCGCATCGGCAGCCAGTGGAGTTGTTTTAAGCATGCCGATGCTGAGTCCCTTTTGCCTTTGTTACATACCAGCTTGGCAGCCTGGTTTTGCAGGACCTGGAGGCGAGAGAACAACTGCTCGTTCATTCCTTCGAATAGAGCATTGCCGTAATCCAGGCGGCTAACTAGGAGGGCCTGTGTGATTGTGCGACGACAGTCCAGTGGGATCCATTTGAAGATCTTGGCGAGGAGTTTCAGGATTGCAAATCCCTTACCCCAAAGTGTGCGTACGTGGTCCTTCATGGATAGTGCGTCATCCATCATGACACCCAGATTCCTGGCGTGTTGTTTCGGGGCGGGGGCTGTCCCTAGAGCCGGTGGCCACCAAGAATCATTCCATGATAGTTTAGCTCCTCCGAACAGTAGAATTTCGGATTTTCCGGCGTTGAGCTTAAGACAGTGATTACGCATCCAGTCGGCCATTTCGGAGAGGCAACTGTGGAGTTTATTTTTAGTTGTTTCTAATTTCTCCGATCTTTCATCCAAGGTCACCATCAGCTGCGTGTCGTCGGCATATGAGCAAATGCCGATGCCCCACTTTCTCCCGATGTCGGCCAGAGATGATAGTTGCTTCCACTCTCTTGAAATTCCTGGGCAAGAGCTGCACTAGAGATTGTGTTCCCAGTTCAATGTCCTGTTCCAGGAGCGGCCACTCGTATTGCAAAGTGGTGAGGCGGGGGAAGAGAAAAAACACACGCAAAAAAACCAGAAGTATAAATAAAGAAAATAATAATTACGTGCTTCAACAGCCACCGCTTTGCTCCCGATCCTCCCGTCCCGTCTAGGAACTGTTGCACACTGCGCAGGCTTCCAGCTCCCAATCCCAGTTGTGCTCACATGTTAGGAATAGAATTCCCAGCATGTGTGCAGCGCTGGGATTTGTCTGAGTGCCTTGGTTCGGCGCTGAGACATGGACTGAGAGCCTGTGTTGGTTTCTCCACCCAACAGTACAACACAGCTTGGGTGAAGAAAGGCTAAGTGCGCATGATGGATTGGCCGGCCCTAGAGGGCCGGCCAAACCGTCATGCACACTTGGCAGCGCCCACCGCTCCCCGTTCCTCCCTGGTGCTGCAGCTGCAGCATCAGTATGGAAGGCTACACCCCTCCCTCGGCTCACAGACTGCAGGGCTAAAAATAGAAAATGATAATAATAATGTTTTAGTATAATTTTATTTTTGTCCTTTGCCTCTGCTGGCTTTCAGCAGAGGGGGCGATGTTCCTCCGCCATAATGAAGGATCCGCCCCAGTCCTGGTCATGCCCAAAGTCATAATCTTTTAAAACATAATACATTCTTTGCTATTTTACAACAGGTTGGCAGCAGTATTTCTTGACTATAGGCTCTCACTTGTATATTTTATACATTTGAATCAACTGCATTTGTATTGCCTATTTGACCTATTCACTGAAAAATACAGTTACTGCTAGGAAATGATTGCTCAGTTTGGAAGAACCGGAAGCCAGAACTGCATATTGGAAGCTGTATAAGACATAATCCTCAGTGCTTCACAGTTTGGCCCTTTTCTATCTTGCTTGCATTCTGTCTCGAAATGGATGGGATAGACTCAAAGATGTATGCTTGTGAAACACAGAGAACATAAGTTTGAATTCCATATAAAGCCTTCATGACATGTCAATAGGTAAACAAGCACTTGCAGCATCTAGTCAACATTCACTTATTGCTTGTAGATCTGCTTTCGGTAGATCACGTAACGTAAACCAATCAATTTCTCTGAATGATTTGGGGAATGGGCTACTTGGTAACACGTATTCATAATTGGTTGCATTTCTCTACCATCACCATTTAACAGGCCGTTAACATGATATCGAGGTAAAGAAAACTAAGCAAATCATTTCCCATCACTTTTCAAAACCTTCCGCTTCAAAACTTTAGAAAGTGATTAGTTACAGGTAGTTAGTTCAAGGCAGTGAGTTTCATTTGCCATCAAAAACGTGGCCATTCTAGTTTACTATCAGCACTCTTCCTTGTAAAGCCTCGGGTGTGACATGTAGGATGGTACTTAACTTACAGTATTAATTTATCAAATGTTTAGAGCCCTTCCAATGAACGTAAGTATATATTTTTTAATAAACTGAAAGAAAAAGTGAAATGTCCAACTGTAAATCCATCCCTCTATAACACCAGTCCCATTTTTACACTAATTTACATCTCACTGCTGTTTGCTCCAGTGTGGGGTTTTGTGTAAACGACATTCACTTTCTTTTGACAGTGGAAATTGTGGACTCGGTAGAAGTGTATCTCAATCTGCTTCGAGGTCTGTTTGACTTCAGTGAAATCAAAGGACTTCTGGCGGGACCCGACCAGCTGAAAATCAAGATAGATGCCATGCATGGAGGTAAGACATTGGAGCCTCTATGAATCATTGATCACCATAGAAAGATGGGAAAATCCTATGAAAGCATGGCTTACAGGCACATGTATGATCGTATGTCTGGTTGGAATGGAGAAAACATGGCTTAGTCACACCGTATGTAACATTCCTGTTTATATCTTCAATGCAAGAAATTGGTTTGGATCAAAGAATGAAAGTAGATAGTTAAGATTTCAAGTCATGCACATTAGAGTGTCTTAGCGGTGTTTCTGTATATCAGGAGGATAGGGCATTCAAAGTGCTATCTTCTTTATATCTGTTTGGAAAATATTCTTAAGAGACTATGCTGTGAGTTCAGTGTAAGGGAAGAATGACTGCTAATATGCTTAAACTGCACTGGACGTGGAAAAACACTTTAATTGCTAGCTATGCCTGGACCTAACAATTGTGAGAGAATGCCAAAAGGAAGCAATATTTAGATTCTTCAAATACTTGCTCTACGTTGTATAAATGCGGCTTATTCAGCCAGGCACACACAAACATAACACATCAAAGACCGGGAATGCATACCCCTGGGTGTGTTCTGATGAATTCGTAAACTCTTTTAAAGTTCAGTCGTTTTATTAGATTTTGACAAAAGTGCAAACAATAAACACAGAGAGAACAGAAAAACATCCAAATTAGAAAAAAACTGAAACAATTAATCTAATTCAGAAAAAGTTTCAGGCATATGCAGTATTTACCAAATGATGTCAGATTAGTGTAATTTGAATCAGTATTGAGTTTCCCGGTCCGATATTGGAGTATAAGAGGAAAAATAACACAGTGGAAGGACAGTTAAGAAGATGATAAAGCAGCAATATGTCTAAAGAAGAAAGTAACGTAAAACATGTAAATTGTGATTTTCATAAAGCACCTATAATTGAAAGAGATTTATAACAGCATATGCTTAGATACAGCTGGTAGAGACAGTGGGCGGGGTGCATGTTCGTTTGTGTCAAGGTGCTTATATTTTCTGCCTGTTGCAAACCAATTAATCCCTAATGGCACTTGTGCTATATAACATTGTACAGTGTTGTACTGATATACTTTCCGTGCTCCTGGTGAAGCAGAACTATGCCCACCAGATATGCACTGAAATCTTATGTGCAGATTTCCAGTTACATAGGTTTGCCCTAAGACCTAAAGTTAACATGAGGTCAAGTAAATGGAAGCCAGAGGTAGGCATGTTCTCCATAGTAGCGGCTCCTTGACATATCATTATAAAACTGAGACATAGTTACATTTGAAAACTAGCTGCACAAAAGGAAGTAAAACATCTCCAGAATTCTTACAGAAGGGGCGATGAGTCTGTGTGATATATCACCTACTTATTTATTGCCATTCCAACTGAGATTAAAAGGGATACGGTGTAGTTTGTGTAGTGTGTCTCACCTTCAGTTTGTGCTAGTGCAGGGCTGACATTAACTTTCAATTCCAGTTCCAAAATCGAAGGCTCACTCTTTCAAGGCAAGTGCCACACCTTTTTTGTGCCCTTCCTCCTCCACTTCGCCGAAGTGGTGGACTTAAGTTTAAATATAGTTGGGCAAAGAAGTCTATACAACCTAGAGACAAAAGAGCAGATTTATCAAGGATTTACAACAGTGCAAATTCATGATAAGTGATGCAAACCTGTGCAAAGTCTTGATAAAGTTTTGCTATCTGGACCAAAACCTTTTTTTTTTGCACTGGAGACTAATGCAAACTAACACAAATAGCACTTTGCACAGTTTTGTGTTGCTCAGTGTCAAGGGAATGTCCCATCAATGTACAGAGCCGTTCCCACGGTACCACCCATTTTAGACGCAAAGCCCTATCGAATAAAATTGGTAGACAAGGTTATGTGCCCAAACAAAATGCCTCCTTAAGGAAGGTGTTAACAAGAAGAAATATTTCAATTTCTTCTAACTTTTCACACATTGCATATGTGTGGCACTATATTATGTGTGAAAGGTTTTACATTTAGTCTAAGCATAGTATTTTGGAAAGAAGGATGTCCTTCCAACACAAAACCTATATTAGACATCACAAACACACAAACCTTTGCACCATTTGTGTACCAGCACTGGTGGAGACAGCAGTAGTACCATGTCTTAGTAGATATGGCTATGTAATGCTTTCTCCCTCAACAAAACGCCGCTCAGCAACTTTCGTTGTTGTGTTGCATTGCTCTAAAATAATAATAAAGCTGCCTTCAAGCATCCTATCGTGGTTCACAAATCCTACATGCCAAGTTTGAGAATCGGGAAGTTGTAGAACTCAGCTCGATCAAGCTTAAATTTGTTTTGAAGAAAGTGGATGTGCACAGGTGCACAGGTCTTTCAACCAAATTATAACTCAATGTATACCCAGTGGAGCCATGTTTCTTCATTTCTATGTTTAGTTTTCCAGTTCTGTGCTGTAGTTTACAGGCAAAATGGGTCAGGTCCGTAGGCGTCCCCCATAAAGTGTTGAGCTTTGATTTTATGAGTTTAACAATACTTATGGGAGGTTTTCTAAAAGAAAGCATTCCACAGGGGTCGAAGTGATTATTTAGGAAGACACCTAAGGCCACCTTGCCTGTGCAGAAACACAATCTGGTATGGCATGAAACCTGCCAGGTTAACAAAGCTCCCTCACCAGTCAATCAATCAATCAGTCAGGGAATTGTAAGCGCGCTACTCACCCGTGAGGGTCTCAAGGCGCTGAGGGGGGAGGGGGTCTGCAGATCTGTTTAGCCGAAGAACCAGGTCTTGTGGGTCTTCCTGAAGGTGTTCAGTGAGGGGGTGCATCAGATGTCTGCCGGTAGCTCGTTCCAGGTCTTGGCTGCAATGTGAGAGAAGGATCTTCCGCCTGCTCTGGCTCTGTTAATGTGCGGTGTTTCGGCCAGTGCGAGGTTGGGCTGAGCAATATTTTGCTCAGGCAGAGTTTTGTCATAGAAATAAGGGGTTTCTTACCACTCTATGGAACCTTTGTATTTAACTCATCCAATTTCCTAAGTAAATCTAAGGAATATAGATTGGGAAGCATGCTAATAAGATTGTTGATGACTGTAGTGATCATCATCTTTTTCGTTTACACTGTTCATCGAAACGTTAAGAATTCCATGGTCAGCTATCAGTAGGTGTGATATTTTATTTAGGGTTGTTTGTTTGGTATATCTTGTTGTTATGTTTAAGTCATCATTGAACCAAATGTCTAGATATTTTATTAAATTGGGTTGACAGCACAAACCAGTATCTTAAATTTCCTCTGTTGCCCCAAAAACATTAAGGGGTCTAACTTGCGATTTGCCTTTGTTCAGCCTGGAGCCAAAAGCAGAGTACTGAGCAGTTGTTTTGATAAAAGCCGAGATATTAGTTCTAGATTCTCCAGAAAATACTAATATATCATCAGCACATGCTGCTGCCTCATGTGTCAAATTTTCCTCCAGTAATGTTGGGGTTTGCATCTGATCGATTGTTAGTGGTTCTATCGCTAGCAGATAGAACAATGGAGAGTGGGGAAACCCTGTCTCGTTCCTTGTTTTAGTGGAAAGTTTGAGGGATCGCACAACATGTTCTGACTTTGGCAACAGGCGAGGAATATAGCCCAATTGATGTATGGATAACGTTATCAATTAATTCAACATTTGCATAGAACTGATCATAGGAAAGTCCATGAGATTTTACTGAAGGCCTTTTCGGCACCTAAGGCTCTATCACCCAAGCACTCTTGGGAGATGTGGAATGTTTAGAATTCTCAAGAATGTGGCAAAACAGCCTTTGCGTTATCACTGGAGAATCTGTTCTACAGAACTCCTTTTAGGGATGTGTGTATAATTTTGGGGAGGATATTTTCCCATCTTTTTGCTAAGACCTTGGCATGTATTCTACAGACTAGGTTGAGTAGCAATGTCTTTCATAGTTTTTGGTCAGACCAATTTTTGCTTCCTTTAGGAATAACTACTACCAACATTTCCACTGTTGAACCTTGAAGCCCACCCAGATTTAGTGAACTGTGAGGAAAGTGTCTACACGGGGCAGTTTGGAGTCAGCCTCATATAAACTGGGGCTTGTAAATAACAAACGAAAAAAGAACAGAATTTTTTTTATAGTTCTGTTACTTTTAATAAATAGTGATAAGCCAGTCAAAAAGTAAATGGTGTAATTAGCAGATACATTTTCAAAACAAGCAGTCAATTTGTTGCTGCTCCTTTAGCATTCAATTCTGATCAATTCTTAAATCCGGATTACCCATTTCAGAAAATAATGATGGATTGGCCACTTTCTGACTCTTTTAGGCTAACACTGGTGCTTAATGTGTGTGGGTGGTTGCAGATGGTGGCCACAGACACTCTTTATTTTAGAACCAGGATTTACATTTTTCATTAACAGACCTACACACAGAACCTGAGAAGAAGCGCTGAAAATGGAGAGCAAAGAAGAAAGATAAAGATAGAAAAACTAAAGTCAGAAAATATGGAAAAAAAATAACCGTTGGGAGTGTCATAAAAAGACAGAAAATATAGGGTGGTGTGGTGGAAAAAAAGGCATGAGGTGGAATCATGTCTAGGCAGCCTTGCTGTTCAGCAACCCGGCATTTGCCAGAATCAGTGGCCAGCTCCTAAGGAAAATTTCTGGCACCTGCACAAATTGAGTACTGACTTACAGTATGAGAAACATATGTTTATCTTTCTTTTATCATGCATACTGCAGAAATCAATTGCTTCTAGGAGCTCAAGCATAGAGTCATTATACATGGCGAGACTAATCAATCAATCTATGATTTGCAGAGCATGAGTTATCACCCGGTTAGGTATCCTGGCACTTCCAGGTCCAGGTGGGCTTATTCGAACTCCCAGGTCTTGAGTGGCTTTTGGATGGGGTGGTGATTTATTATTTCTATTATATTTTTAACTTGATCGTTAAAAACTATCATTTTAAGTGACTGTCACGCATGCATAATCAATATTCCTGGACATTTGGTCGGATCCTGGTAATCCTTCCCATTGCAACGGTATGATCGCAATCTCCCTTTATTGGTATTAAAATACGAATGTATGATGAACCCTGCCAGTCAGAAAAAAATTAGACCGCTCCTACCACTTTAAGGCTGATTGCAATGTCTCATGCTAGCTTTGCCGGGTGCTTGATCCCATTCTGCTGACAATCGGCATTGCAGAGATGTCGCCCGCATTCTGCTACTATCAGCATGTGAAGTTGATTCATATTGAGCCCTGCCCACTAGTTCTCAACACACCTCTATTGTTTGCACAGAAATGTCTTGGTGGCAGGGATAGGGCTGGTTTAGTCATCTGGACTTTGCAACTCAAGTCGGCCCTGTAGGAGAGGATCCTTTTGCTCACTTGTAGTATTATATTGTATGATGCATTTGTAGGG
The DNA here is from genome assembly GCF_964204655.1 of Triturus cristatus. Classification (NCBI taxonomy): domain Eukaryota; kingdom Metazoa; phylum Chordata; class Amphibia; order Caudata; family Salamandridae; genus Triturus; species Triturus cristatus. The sequence continues at coordinate 862,785,586 of NC_140581.1, forward strand.
GGCTTACTACCACTATGTGGGGTTTGAAAGCACTTAGCCACAAGAATAGCAATCTATACTATATAGGGAGTGTGGTTATAGGTGTGCTGTCTTTCATTTTAGCCTTTATGGGAAGTGCATGATCAGGGCCGAACTGGGAAACCCAAAGCAGCCCTGGCAATTTTGTCGGCCCAGACCCCGGGGAAGGAAGGGGAGGTGCAAGTGTGAAGCACTGCTGCTTTTGTTACTGGGGGAAGATATTGCAGCACCTCTGCAAAATCGTCCCCCAGTAACAAAAATGGCCCCCACCGCTGCAAAAGCGACCCCCACCCTTCCAGTCTCCCGGAGAAATGCCTGATACCCGCTACTGCCGGTCCGGCCCTGTGCATGGTGACCATCAAGGAGCAGTTATTGTGTTATGAGACGCAGTACCTGTTGCTGTGATGGGCGATAGTATGTAATTGATGTGTAAATTACTATTTTAATAAAGACTAGATATACAGGCAGCTACTCAGCACTAGTCTAGCCAGAGGAACAGCAGTATGCTGTGTGTACATATACAAGAAGCATTTGCAATGCAATATGTCTCGCATTTACGAGAGTTTAAGCTATTGTCATTTACAATGGCAATAGTTCAAACTCTTGTAAATGTGAGACTTATTTCATTTCAAAGAAGCAGCTGCCATTGTCCTGGGCTGCTTAAAAGTGAATGCACACATTGGGAGGAAAGCATGTTGTGCCTGCAGTAAGAGAAACTCATTAAAGAAAATAGAGCTTACAAACTAAATAAGATATGCTGTGTCGCAAAAGAAGCAAAAGGGCCAGTCGCCATGGGAGGTTACAAATGCAGACAAGGCGATACCAAGGAGGGACTAACAAGCCTAATAATGACTCGGAAGCCAGCGTTTACAAAGGACAATGACACAAGCTAATTACAAATCTGGGCGGAGAGTGGGTGGGGCTTCAAAGCCATACTCCACTACTGCATGCCTCACAGCAGCACATGAGCTGCCCAGACTTGACCTAAAAATGCTTAAAGGCTTAAAATGTAGGAATATTCAAAGGGGGAACTATTAAATTGTCAACTGATAGAGAAAGACAGAAACTGGAGTATGGTAGAAGGGAGAGAATTAGGAAGAGACAGTGGTTAGAGACTAGGAGAGAAAAAAGTGGAAGTAGGTGGAAAACTTGAAGAGCTATGGAGAGAAAAGAAGATGAAAATAATAGTGTTATTGCTGGAGGTTAAATAGACTCTGAACTATGATGGTGAGCAAATGAGAAGAATAAAGATGGAGGACAAAGGGAATCTAATGAGAAGTAAATTATGTCAAAGGTGCCGATGAAGGTTGAAGACAGCATGGGACAGAGATGAGAGTTCAAGATATGCAGGTTGCAAAAAACGGATGAGAATAATATATTTGAGGTGGATGGGAAACTAGGAAAGATAGCAGTGGATGACAAAGAGGCCTGACAAAATAAAAGTGGTAGAATTGGTGTTTAGAGGCAAATCTTAAGCGATAAGAAAACAAATTAATGATGTAGATGTACAGGCAAAAAACAGAAGAGACTAAGGAAAGAGTACAACTGGTGGCATAACAGGGCAAGAGTGGTAAGTTTGAAGATCAACATAAAACAGGAAGAAATCGATGTAACAGAGGACTGACGCGGAGGTAAAAGAGAAACTAGAGAGCAAGACAGGGCAATAAAGTAGAACTGGCAAAGTTAAAAGCAATTATGATAGTGGAAGATGTGGAGATGAGACGAAGAGTAAGAAATAAGGTAATGAGAAAACAGCAGCGAAAGTTGGAGGAAGACGGAGGCAGACATGTTGGTTCAAAAGTCAGTGGTACTGACAGTGAAAGAAGAAGAGATGGAATGAAAGGTAAAGTGGTGAAACAGTGAGAAGGAGAGATAGACATGAGAGGGGCACTGGATGGAAGCAAGAAATTTGAGTGATGTAGATGTACAGGCAAAAACATGAAAAGATTATGGAAAGACTGATGCTGCTGGGCACAAGAGACTGAGGGTGTTGCGAACAGCAAAAGAGACAACAATTGCCACAAATCGGATTATAGATGAACAGGAGTGACTTCAAAGTGGCAAAGAGCAGAGGAGCTGTCTCTTCTCACATATAACAGAAGCAAAAGCCCACAATACTACCTCCTTACCCGAGACTGCAGATCTGCAAGTGCGGGAGGAAGTGCTCTTTTCACAAGAGGGAGAGAATACTTCACAACTCATTCACAAAGAGGGCGCAGAACTGAAAATGTCAGAGGAGCTCTCTTTTGTCACAATCAGCAGGGACACTGTGGCACACATTCATTAACAAGACGCCGCAGAGCTTCAAACACCCAAAGAAATGCCTTTTACACACTAACTAGAGACAGCTAGGGCACAATTTAACTCATGCTCTAGAGACTGCAGAGCTTCAGACACCATGGTCTTTTGCACTCTCAGAAGAGACTGCTAGAGCACCATTTAACCCCTTCTTAAGAGACGGCATGCTTCAATCACCGAAGGAACTGCATTTTGCACACTAACTAGAGATGGCTAGGGAACCATTTAACCCATCCTATAGGGACTGCAGAGCTTCAGACACCATAGGAACTGTCCTTTACACAATCAGAAGAGACTGCTAGAGCACCATTTAACCCATTCTTAAGAGACAGCAGAACTTAAGCACCACAGGAACCTTGTTTTAAACAATTAGCAGAGACTGCCAGGACACCATTTACCCCATTCTCTAGAGACTGCAGAGCTTCAGACGCCATAGGAACTTTCTTTTACACAATCAGAAGAGACTAATAGGGCACCATTTACCCCATTCTCTAGGGACTGCAGAGCTTCAGACGCTATAGGAACTGTGTTTTACACAATCAGAAGAGACTGCTAGAGCACCACTTACCCCATTCTCTAGAGACTGCAGAGCTTCAGACACCATAGGAACTGTCTTTTATACAATCAGAAGAGACTGCTAGGGCACCATTTACCCCATTCTCTAGAGACTGCAGAGCTTCAGATGCCATAGGAACTGTGTTTTACATAATCAGGAGAGACTGCTAGGGCACCGTTTAACCCCTTCTTAAGAGACTTCAGAACGTAAGCACCACAGGATCTGGGTTTTAAACAATTAGCAGAGACTGCCAGGACACCCTTTACCCCATTCTCTAGAGACTGCAGAGCTTCAGACGCCATAGGAACTGTCTTTTACACAATCAGAAGAGACTGCTATGGCACCATTTACCCCATTCTTTAGAGACTACAGAGCTTCAGATGCCATAGGAACTGTGTTTTACACAATCAGAAGAGACTGCTAGGGCACCGTTTAACCCCTTCTTAAGAGACTTCAGAACGTAAGCACCACAGGAACTGTGTTTTACACAATCAGAAGAGACTGCTAGGGCACCATTTAACCCCTTCTTAAGAGACTGCAGAGCTTCAGGCACCAGGGTCTTTTGCACAATGAGAAGAGACTGCTAGGGCACCGTTTAACCCCTTCTTAAGAAACTGCAGAAGTTCAGACACCACTGGAACTGTGTTTTACACAATCAGCAGAGACTGCCTAGGGCACCATTTTACACACTCATCCACAAGACACTGCACGCCAAAGGAACTGTTCTGTCCCACAAGAAACACAGACTGCTGGGAAACTCACGCATTCACAAGAGACTCCGCAGCTTCGAACACCAGAATATCCAGCCCTTTCCTGGCATAGCAGAGACCTCTAGACTGCGCCTCACCATTGTAAGAGAGACTGCAACGCCTGGAGCTCAGCGCCTCAAATAGTGGCCGTCGGGGAAGCCGGTCCACACTGTGGAAGATGGATGTGACAAAGGCCCGATGTGGCGGTAAAAGAGAAACTGGAGAGCAAGACAGGCCGATAAAGTAAAACTTGTAAAGGTAAAAGTAGGATAGTAGAAAATGTGGAGATGATAGTAAGAGTAAGACCAGTGGTTTGCGCGCACCACAGAGGAGCGGGGGCGAGGGAGCGCGGCAGCGAGGCGAATGCGCGCTGCTGCGCGTAATAGACACCGATGGAAATGGGTGGAGCAAAGGCGGGACATGCGCCCGCCTTTACCCAATTGCGTGCCTTATTTTTTTTAAAAAAACACGCTAAAGACAATTGCAGCTGGCGACAGCAAAACCACACGCACTAGCGTGTGGTTAGCTTTCAGGACCCCCTACATGAGGTCTCGCGCTGTGCGAGCAGTGTTATGCACTGCAACGCTAGGCGTGAGACCTAAAAAAGGGGGTTAAGCGCAGAAGGCCCAGTAAGCAAGCATAGATGGTTTTTAGTGAATAAAACGATGCCAAAGGCAAGGAGCAAGAATGTGAATTGGTGACAAGAGCAGTTTTCACGAATCGTTTGTATTTTTTTAATACAAGGATACTGCCAACAATCTGAACATTTTTGGGATTTTTTAATTAAGAATTCAGACCTATCAGCAAAAAACTAGAACTGTCAAATGATTACAAATCAAAAGATCTTACAGCTTGCTAAAATATTTAGTTATTCATTTTTTGCTCCAGAGAACACACTGCTCCTACACCTTTGCTTTCTTGGTGTTCGAAAATATTTCACTTTGGTCAGCCTTTCAGATGAAGGTGACATGATATAAATGAATTCATGGAAATAATTCACAATAACTAAATAGTTAAGATTATGTCATAGGCCATTGAGAAGAGAAGTATTTTCACAAAGCTACATAATCTACCGGGGTCTGAGGGAAAGAGCTAGCTTCATGTCTAGTTGTGAGTGATCATGTGCTTTATTTGTACCCAAAGACCACCCTGCTGATGCATGAAATTCACAACAATTCCAAAAGCTAGGAAAGGCGTAAACCTTTGTAAATGACTATTTTTTTTCCTTAGTGATGGGGCCCTATGTACGGCGGGTCCTCTGCGATGAGCTAGGAGCCCCTGCCAATTCTGCCCTGAACTGTGTTCCACTGGAGGATTTTGGCGGGCAGCAACCCGATCCAAACTTGACATACGCCACAACGCTGCTGGACGCTATGAAAGGAGGAGAGTACGGGTTTGGAGCTGCTTTCGATGCTGACGGTGTAAGTCTTCTGTACATGTTTTTAATTCATTACATCACCAGTAGGTCACTTTTTCCCATATTAAAAATGACGCGCAGACGGCACAAGGGGCATGTAAATAAGCTCCATAAGTGTGCATAGCCTAATACCCATGTGTAACCTTTACTCCACTTTTCTTTTTTAGCCAGTGATTCAAAGAACAAGTATACACTATAGTTTGTGTGAGTTTCTACTCACATTTAAAAAACGAGTTTATTGTGAAGAGTTCTTTAATAAACACCTTTGTGGATGGTGTGCTTTAATGGCAATTTGCATTCTGAATTATTATCGCCAGTTCTTCCCTCATAAACCTATTGGGGCTAGATATTGCAGTGCAATGATCACATCGGGTGTGAAAATTACAGCCTCCACCATTCATAAGAATTGTGGAGGGATAAAAAAGAAATGTTGCTGTACGAAATTGGCATATTAGTGGCAGAGGAGGCAAAGGCACCTCAATTAATAGTCACAATCCTTGTCAACATGAATCATGAAAGTCACTAAATAAACCTATGCTCAACCCTCTGGCAGATATGGCATAGAACAGCCAGGCTAAATCTAGAGGCAATGTGTAAAGTATTTATGCGGTACTCAAACAGTAATAAAGTGAAACACCACAAAAAAGCCCAACCAATTTGAAACAATAGAGAATATTTTAATAAATACAATGACATCAAAACGTTAAAAATCCAATAAGTAGAAAAGAGTTATGAATTTTTACAGTTTGGGTTTAAAAATAGCGCCAAAAAGCCCTAAGCATTAAACGGCAGGCAACTGATTGCGTTGGATCGTCACAAAGGTAAGATTTAAGGTTGACCATGATGGAACGCGCCTGGGATTATAGGACCAGGTCACAAAGTTTGTCCTGGTCAAAAAGTTACCTTCTCACTCAGATACCTTTATGGAGCTAGAAAGGCTTCAGCAGGGACAGGCAGCTGAATGGATCCGAGGAAGGACTCGATGGGGAGCCCTGCACGAGGTCTCAAAGTCGATCAGAGGCTGCTTGGCAGCGGGCCCAGTGAAGCCATCGATAAAGGTGGTTAGGGTTGCTTGGATGCTGCTTGGTGTGAAGTCTGGGGTAGGCCTTGATCGAGTGCTGCTCAGTGTAAAGTCAGTAGAAGCTTTCAGTTAGGCAGGGAGGAGTGCACTCAGACCAAAGCAAAGGGTCCAGGACCTTGGGGACAGTACTTTTGGGGAGGACTCATTGCCACAGAGAGGCCAACAGAAGGACCCAGGTCAGGTCTGTTTGGGACTGGTCAGCTGGCAAACAGGAAAAGGCCTCTGGAAGCTTGTTGCAGCCCTTTAGTTTGAACAGGAGGCCAGCCAACAGAACCTTGCAGTCACTTCTTTGGGTCAAGGCAAGCAGGTGCAGTCTTCCTTCGGGTACTTCAGACATTAGGGCAGTCCTTCTTATTCTTTTCACGCCCTGGATTGTTCTGAGCAGGGTATTGGGGATGTCACATTTATGCCGGCCTGTGGGTGGGGCAACCATTGGCTACACCCTAGCCAGTGAGGGGAGAGTTCCCAGATTCGAACCTACCTACACACTTTATAGCACGCCCGGGACACACCCAGAGATGTGGCTATAATAATGGACAAACCCTCCCTTGTGGTAACTCCAAACCAGTTCTCAAGTAGCTCCCTCTCTCACTGGGTTTGGAGCAAAGTTGACTAGAGGGACAGAGGAAGGGGGCAGGCCTGGTGTCAAGTTCATCTGCTTGTGATGGTAGACCCTCTGGAAGTGCAATTAGTCCTGGGGCACATCACCTAGGCTATCCTGTCAAGGGAAGTGAAACACCTCCCCACACCCAAGCCCATTGTCCACTGTCTGGTATCAATCCACATCTCGCCACAGGAGAGCCATCAGCAGTCACTTGATGGTTGAATACTGGCAGAAAGACCTCCAGATATTTAGTAAGGGAAAGGTAACTTTTCTAAAAGTACCTTTTATAACATAGTTAGTCAAAATTCGATTTCACCATTCAATGGAGTTTTGAAAAACCTGCTTAATAGCTGTATGTCCATGTTCTTTGATGAGTTATTGAATTATACTTTTAGCTGCTTCCAACCCGAAAATATCATTATATGGTGTTCTAAAGCAATCCGGTGTTTCCTTATGGAGCAGCTAACCATGTCACAGTGAAAAAGCACTTTTGGCGCCTTTTTATCATCAGGACATGAATAACATTAATTTATACATGCCCTACTTTTAAATGCCGTGCACCCTGCCTTATCGAGCAACAAAGCACACCATAGGAATAACTTCCAAATATTTAAACGAGAGATTAAGGCCTAGCAAAAGGGTGATTTTTACAGGTCGAATTGGCAGTTAAAAAACTGCACAGTGACAGGCCTTGGAGACATGCTTTACAGTGCTACTGTATGCTATATCATGTAGATTTGTAGAGCGCACTATCACCTGGGAGGAGGCAAAGAAAACAAGAATAAGTAGGAATCAATACTTTTGGAGCAACAAAATATGCTAGATTCAATTTCGCAATCCCATTTTACGGGATATCTGAGTGACAAAACAGAAGTGATAGAAGACTGCTTATTTGCAATGGGAATATCTAGCTATTCAGTTGCTTTTTAAAGATGTTTACTTTTGCCTCTTTGAAATTATCTTTTTTTTATATATAATGTTTGATTTTCAAGTCTGGTGGCTGTCTGAAGTAATTACTTGTATCTGTGACCCAGGCCTTGTTCCAATCTCTTCCCCTTTGATCATCGGTCTTAGTATCTTAAAGTACCCTTGTACATGCAGAGTCCAGATCGCGGAAAAGAGACAGACATGGTGAGAGGGGAGAGGGCAGGAAATGTCTATAACATTGTAGAGCAGAGGTACGGATGCTGAAGCATGAGAACTGTTAGAAATGGGGGGTTCTAGTTGGCAATGGCTGGCGCCAATGACCAAATAGGGACCCTTGCTTCTAAGTCAGAGTAAGGGGGCTACACCCTTTGAATACTAAATCTAAACTAAAGACCGGGCTCTCTTTTAAGGTGATATGACACACTTCCTTGGCTTGGAGTGTGTCCTATGGCTGAAAATCTCCAAGAAGTTTCTGTGCTACAAACATTCAATATGGTGGCTGAGACATGGCTTCTATGAGCAGAGGCCCTTGGAGGCCATGAGTCCTTTCCTTCTCTTCTTACCCCTGCTCTCTGAAGAATAAATGAATTTTAAAGACTTTCTTCAAACTACCTCCCAACCCACATACATGCACATGCTGTCACAAAATCTAACTTGCTCCATGAGACTGAATCGAGCTGTCAGGAAAGCCTAATACCCAGGGCCCAATCCACAAAAAAAGTTGTGCTTCTGCACCTCCAGGGTAAACACCTTCACATGGGTACATAATTTTGCCTATTCCAATTCACAAAACTTTCTGGAAGTACACCTGGAAAGCTGCACTAGTCGAAGTTTTCTAGGCATCCTTCGGGAAAGCTTTTGTGAATTCCTGTTTTTGCTTGTGTGCTGGTGTGTCTGCAGTCAAATCTGTACAAAGGGTACAATTACACCCGCAGAAATATCAATGCTTTCATTCATGTTTTTACCACAAGGAAAATGTATTTCCTAATGGAGAAGCCCCTTACCCTACACTCACACAATCTTTGCGGTATTCCATTAACCCTTCTGTCCTTTGTCCGTGTCATGGTGGGAAAGAGTCATTTGGAAGTTTATAAATGGCCACAGACTCATATGTTTTGTGGGTTCACAAACTTTCAAGACCAAACATTCCTTGAAATGACCACTCCCAACAACTTGTGTGGAATTCATTCTCAGTTAGTATTATGCTGTTGTAAGGTAACATTATGCAAAAGGAACAGGATTTGTGGCTGCGAGGTCAACGTTTGTTAATTCCTTGCAGTCATAAATCCTGCCATTTGTGCTTGTAAAGCAGTTTTACTGGAGCAAATGGCTTTGTGAATCGAGCTCTCAGTGTTTACATGAGCGCACAACACTGACTGGCCTCACCCCCTCGGTCCTTGGCAGGACATTATGTTTAATGGGCCTTCCTAATTGAAGGCAAACATTTTGTTTAATCATTTCCTTTTATAATTAAACTCCCTTTTACCTACACAGCCATGTGAACTCCCCTGAAAGCAGCTGACTGAAAATAATTGAAGTAATGGTATTTCTCTCATACGGTCTGAGAAAGAAAAGAAAGCAAAAATGGAATTTTACATTTTGGACTGTAGAGGTAGAAACTGATTTTTGAACATGGACTGATTTCCAATAGCCACCACAACGACCACCACACCAGAAAGAATAATTCTGTGAAAAAACGATGCTACACTTTATGAGAGAAAGCTGCAGTATGGCTGCAAGCCTTGCCATTAAAAAGGTTAATTAAATTATGTTTTCCATGGCGGAGACAACCTCTTTAATTTCTCCACTTGGTGGCGGATCAATTAATAAAAACTTAAGTTAAATTGCAATATCTCATTTAGAAGTAAAGTTTACCTCTCAGTACCAGCCAACTCCCTTCTCAGAATATATACGGCCAGGGCCAGGCACAGAGCGGTGTTATCGAGCAAAAGTGTTAATATTGTAAACACAGTGCACATGGTTCTGGAGCTTTTTATCAGGCCTCAGAGACAATATACAGTTAAATTCACAAAGCCATGGATGCAACCTAGCTGTGCAAATTTAAAAAGTTTACTTGTTAATTAAGTGCTAGGTAAAATTACAGTGCTAAGGGATAATTTACTTGGGCCTAAATCTGCCCATAAAGCCAGGGAGTCGGTGGTCAAGGGTGGTAATACATTGCAAAGTTGGTGAGCACCCACAAACTTGTTGTTTTTCCACAAGCATTTTCCTGGCCTATTCCTGCCCTGGATACAGTGTGATGGAGAATGTGTTTGTCCACAGGGAAAACTATTTGCACCGTGGACAAAAAAAGTTACGATTTTTTTTTAAATCCACTTTTGTGAAGCATTTGCATATTCGGAAATGTGCTTTGTGTACATAAGAACGCATGTGAGTACTCCTGGAATGCTACAATAGTTGATTTTTCTTAATGAGGCCCATATATGATCAAGCTATTGACTAATGATGAATCATCCTCAACAGCCTGACTCACACTTAAAACTGTGCAAAATAAGCCCCTCCTAAAAATTAAGGGGCAGATTTATGAGCCCCTTGCGCCACTTTTGCGTCACTTTTAACATGGGAAAAGTGACACAAAAGTGGCGCAAGGGGCTCATAAATCTGCCCCTAAATGTTTACACTGCTGACTTTGCCAGGTGCTGTCGCCTCACTCATCCATCTTTCCATTGCAAGCTAAAACTAGTAGGCAGTTGTCAGATTTAATTTTTCAACATTGTATATGGTCATAGTCTAAAACTCTAAGGTAACACTCTACAGATTAATACCATTTTTGAGTTTTTTAGGTGTTTAAGATTGAGTACCGGAAAAATATTTATTAAAAAGAAGCAAGCTGCTTTTCCACCCCTTTGCTGGCTAAAATGTCAAGAAAATAAAAGTATCTTTCAAATGCAATGCCTTGACAAGGAAAATTAAGGTTTACACCTCTTTCTCTCTGCTCTTTTTCAGGATCGGTACATGATTGTGGGGCAGAATGGTTTCTTCGTGAACCCGTCGGATTCGTTGGCGATCATTGCTGCTAATATGCCCTGCGTGCCCTACTTCCGGCAGATGGCCGTCCGGGGCTTCGGCAGGAGTATGTGCACGAGCACAGCACTCGACAAGTACGTACCTTCCCGCCATGCTTTTGGCGGCCTCTGCCGCTTAACCATGAAAATATCATGCAGGGCACTCACATGACGTGAAGTACGTGACGTGTTATCAAAAAGTGGATGCACGTTAGTTTAGCACTGAGCTTTCACAATGCTTTGTGTTTGCGGCACGGGGTGAGCTATAACTAGTGCTGTGGCTGTGGTGATTGTGGAGCAGGTCTGTGGCAGGCTGGCTGGTAGCTTCAACAGTCTTGGAGGAGGATATAAATATATACAGTGATTGAATGGAAAGTATTTCTTCACGAAGAGTTTCTTGTGACGTGTAAGGAGCTCTGTTTCTGAAGAGCTGCATAAACCAAGTGTCAAATGAGTCGAAGATCGTTTGCAGTGCAAATGTGCAAATAAGGAATTTCTTGCTTGCAAGGGTATATAACCTGCTGCCTATATATCTATGGCTGTCCGTTAGTAATTTGTAATGTGGTGTGTGTGAGGGTCATCTGACCTAGGGTGTGCGCTGTAGCTAGCATGCAGGCCTAATTGCTATCAGGCCACGTGGTGGTGAGGGCAGCGCAAATAACATGACACCACAACCGATGTACAGGTCTGGGCCGGAAGTCCCGAGCGACCTCCGCCCGTTTATTTATAGTCTCTCTGGCCACGCCTGGCCAGAGAGTGTTACATTGTGTGTATGTGCTTCCTGGGGTCGTGTGATCTCTCAACGATTAGACCGTTACATCCCATTCCAAATCAGTTCTTTTCTTTCCGGCCCATCTGCGCACTCCACGCAAACTCGGTGAGCTGGCTGTTCGGCTGTGGATTGGGACGCAGGTAATATCTGTGTCGCACTGTCCCCATTCCCCTGGTCGGTCTGCCAGTTCCTGATTCACCTGTTGGCTCTGGCGTGTTGTTCTCCTCCGTTCCCCTCGGGGCTGGGAACTTGGTTGCAGATCTTCAGGGCAACAGATGCTTGAGTCATTGACAGCCATGTTGGTACTTGGGACTCTTTCTGACCTCAGGAGATCGTGTTATGTCTCCGGAACTTCTTTGAACCAGGAGATGTTTCTGGTTACTACTTCGCCGTTCCGTTCCACCGTCACTGCCGTGCCTCTGACATCCTGCACCAACCATGACCCTTCTTCATAGTGTGTTCGGAACTTTCCTCCTTGTCTTCGGTTTCTTATCAGAACTCTGCACCCTGGCCTCAGAGTCCGACTCTTCGCTCCTCTCCGTTGGCTAGCTCTGACGTTGGTCATGGTTCGTCGGCGCTGAGTCGCTGACACGTCATATGGCACTGGCTCCCACTTGTCAGACACCGGAAAACTGTCTCGCCGAGGTCCGGCCAACATTAGCGATCACGGGGTTCTCTGAGTTGTGCAGTGCGGCGTGCTGCGATACTCGCACAGGAACTTCTGCAGCTCGACGTCTGGGTCAGCTTGTTCCACTATGGCTATGCGCAGGATCATATTTGTTGTTCTCATAAACCTCTCCGCCTCACCGTTGGCTTGAGGCCATTGAGGGGTTATGCGGTGGTGTTTTATTCCAAGCCTCGCTAGGAACTCTTTGAACTCACTCCCCTGGAAGGAGGGTCCATTATCAGTTTTGATAGATTGGGGCAGTCCAAATAGTGCAAATACTTTCAGGAGAGCCGGGGCTAGATGATTGAATGCCGTGGATGGTAGTATTTCCACACATGGGTATTTCGAATAGCTATCTACAAGCACCACAGTGACCCTCCCGTCTGGGAAGCTCCCAAAGTCTAGACTCACTCTCGCCCAAGGGGCAGGTGCAGGGTCTTCTGTGATTATTGGGGCTGGTGCTTCGGCAGTTCCAGTCAATTGGCATGCTCGGCAGTTTATGACTATCCGGTCTACGGCCTCCTCTAGCCCGGGGAACCACAGCTTTTCCCGCAACCGGGATTTCATTCTACCGGCACCTTGGTGGCCTTCATGTGCCAGGATAGTGATTCTGTCTTGTAAGCTTTGTGGGATGACGATCTTCGATCCCCTCAGTAAGATGCCGCTCTCCGTTGTACTGAGCTCGTCTCGCACTCTCCATATTTTCCCGAGACGTGTCCTTTCTGTTTCGTTCCAGCCTTGGACATTCTGGAGAAAACCATCCCACGTTCCTGTCCTTATGGTGTCTACCGTCCGTTTGAGGACCATGTCTGAAGTCATGTGTGCACCAACTTCTTCACAGGAAACTGCCTGGGGACACGCCCACTGGGACACCATGTTCACAAAGTCTTCGGTTCTCCGTTCTTGTGTCGCATCCGCACCTTCCTGTTGACTTGGGTGGCGAGACAAGAAGTCCGCTGGGTTTTTGGCGCCTGGGCGGTAGGCCAGTTCCATTTGGTTCTGTTGAAGTTGTATCGCCCACCTTTCAATCCGCGGTGGGGGATGTGGGGCTGTTCCTCGGAACAGGGGTAGTAGTGGTTGGTGGTCTGTCACCACTCGAAACGGGTGTCCACTGATGTATAAGTGGAAATGGTTGCATGCCCACTTGATGGCGAGAGCTTCTCGCTCAATTTGTGAGTACCTGGCTTCAGTCGCAGTGAGTGCCTTGCTGGCGAATGCTAGCGGTACCCAGGTTCCTGGTTCTATCTCTTGTGTCAGCACCGCTCCCAGTCCCACCGGACTGGCATCCACGATCAATTCTGTCTGCCGATTGGTGTCGAAGTACGCCATCGTTGTGCTGGCCAGCAGAGCTGTCTTGATTTTCTGGAAGGCCTCCTCTTCTTTCCTGGACCATTGCCACCCGGCGTCTTTCTTCGTTAGCTGACGCAGAGGTTCAGCTATTGTTGCGAGATTCGGGATAAACCTCCCACAGTATGTGGCTATGCCCATAAAACTTCATACTTCGTAGGCAGTGTTTGGTGCTGGCGCTAGCTGGATTGCTTCCGACTTTTTCGGGTCTACCTTCACTCCCTCTGGACCAAACACGTAGCCGAAAAACTCAATGGACCGCTGAAAGAACTGGCACTTCTCTTTATGCAGTGTTACCCCATGTTCGGCCAACCGTTTCAATGTTGCCTTTAGTCGGCGGTGGTGTTCCTCCAGTGTGGCCGAGTGTATTAGAATGTCGTCACTCACATTCATGAATCCTTGCAGCACTGTTAGTACTTCCTTTACGGCGTTTTGGAATATTTCCGCGGCAGATGATATGCCAAAGTTCAATCTCCGGTATCTCTTCAGGCCCAAGTGTGTTGAGAATGTGGTGATATACCTGCTGTCCTTATCTAGTTTCAGCTGATGGTATCCAGCATTCAAGTCTAGTTTAGAAAACCATTGTGTGCCGTTCAAATCGACTAAGATATCATCGACTGTGGGTGTCAAATGTCGTTCTCTCTTAATAGCTTGATTGGGCATTCTCAAATCAATGCATATTCGGATCTTCCCTGGTTGGCGAAGTTTCTCTGCAATTACCATTGGTGACACCCACGGAATCGGATCTGACACCTTCTCTATTACCCCTTGTTGTTCAAGCTTGGCCAGTTCTTGCTCGACTAGTGGACGCAAATGGAAGGGTATTCTCCTGTGTCGTAGGGCTATTGGTTTTATAGGCGTGTCAATATGTAGCTTGACGGGAGGCCTTTTGATCGTGCCTAGTCCTTGAAACAGTTGTGAAAACTGTGTTAGGATGTCTTCCGTTTGTGTTGTCTTCACGGCGTTGGCGAACGTGACTAATGACAGGTCTTCTGCCGTGTGGCTCCCGAGCAAAATGTCTGCTTCTTTGTCTACCACATGGAATGTGGTAGTGACTTCTCGGCCTTCTGACTGCACAGTCACTGTTATTTTCCCCTTCAGCGGGAGCGGCACCTGGCTCCCATACATAAGGATTTTTACTTTGGACGGCGTTAGCTGTGGTTTCGACTTGAGTGCTCTGTAGTGTTGAGACCCCATGACACTCACGGATGCCCCTGTGTCTATTAGGGCGGTGACCTGTGTCCCTGCGATTGAGACTTCACATGTTGGATGAGGGCGACGTTGTCTTTTCAGGTCATTCACAAACGACACAAAATGGCACTCTTCGTCCTCGGACGAGGAGTTTTCCACGTACCGTGTATGCCCCGATCCAGCGCATTGGGATGCCGTCTGCGCCGGTTCATCTAGCGACAACTGCTTCACTTGCCTGTACGGCGCCTTCCTTCCTGCAGCGCCTCTCGGCCGTGATCCCCCTCTGCATACGCTTGCAAAATGGTTAGGAGTGCCGCATTTGGTGCATGTTCTCCCCCTCGCCGGACAGCTCTCTTGGGGGTGTTCTTCCTTTCCACAGTATCCACACTGTGATCTCCGAGATGTTCTGGTGGGCCACCTTCCTCAAGCCCCACGCGACATCGTGCGGAGTGCGTCGGCTCTCTCTGTCTTGACGGTAACTGTCGGTTCTGCGGCAGTGTGAAGGGCCGCCTCCATCGCAGACACGCGAACATCAGACAGCTCGTGGGACCTGGCTAGGATGAGTATGTCTTCTAATGCGATGCGAGGTTGGCGGAGTATGAGAGTCCGTAAGGTTTTATTTCGACACCCCTGGATTAACTGAGCCCGGGCTTCCTTCACGGGGTCATCCTCCGTACATGTGCTAGCCAACTCTAGAAGCCGGGCATGGAAAGTGTCCATCGACTCCCCTTCCCGCTGCCGTGCCTGTCGCAATTTGAACCTCTCATAATCAGGGTTTAGCTGAGGATCAAAGTGTGCGTTTAGCGCTCTGACCGCAGCGTCGTAGTCTGTTGCTGGCCCAGTGTTCGGTAAGTGTGCAAACAGTTTGTAAATTTCATCCCCTGCAAAGTGTAGTAGCAATGATCTTTTAACTTTATCATCGGTTTCCCGTGTCGCGATGAAGTAGTTGTCGAGGCGACCCAGCCATACCTTCCACCTCGGGGACGCCGTCGCAGGGTCGATCAACTCACTGAAAGGAGGCAGGGCGCTTACTTGGGAGTGCGTTGGTGTTATTACAGGCGCAGGGGCCACCGGTTGACTGCTCGTGCCTGCCGCCTGGTCCACCATTGTAGCTGCCCACCAGTACGTTCCTCTCGGCCCAGCGCCTTGAACAGACCTGCGGCCGCGCAGTAGGGCGCTCTTCGCCGTGGGAGAGGTAAGACCTGATGTGGGTGTCCAGCCACGTGGGCGCGCTGCTTAGAACTCGTGGGGGAAGTCACCAACCAATGTTGCCTCCCACGTGCCGAGGGCTCCTCATCTGGGGGTGCATCAGGAGTTGGGCAAAAGTAGGCACTCTGCTTGTGCCAATGCTTGTTGGGTTTGTCCCTCTTTCATGGGGAGGCGCTCCACCTCTCCAGAGACGGTGGGGCCACACGCGGGATACACGAGGCGAGGGGGGCGTCAGTCACAAGCTCTGACGTGGCGCGCATGAACGGTAGGTAATGCGCGTGCCAGCGTTGCTCCTCACCGTCTTACAGCTGCTGCCTCCATTCGCGCGTGACTTGCGCCGCCTGCTCCTGATGGAGCGCGAAGTCGCTCTCAGCAAGCGCAGCCGCGCTCTAGCTCCGCGCTGTCAGTCCACGGGCCCAAGGACAGCAACCCAGTTCAGCCGAGGACCGGCTCCTGCACCACCAGGGTAAGCGATCGCCGCTGTAGTCGACCTTCCTCCCCCGGGAGCCGCCTGCTCATGGGGACGCGTTGGAACGGGTGAGGCCCACCCTCGTTGCCAGTGTGAGGGTCATCTGACCTAGGGTGTGCGCTGTAGCTAGCATGCAGGCCTAATTGCTATCAGGCCACGTGGTGGTGAGGGCAGCGCAAATAACATGACACCACAACCGATGTACAGGTCTGGGCCGGAAGTCCCGAGCGACCTCCGCCCGTTTATTTATAGTCTCTCTGGCCACGCCTGGCCAGAGAGTGTTACATTGTGTGTATGTGCTTCCTGGGGTCGTGTGATCTCTCAACGACTAGACCGTTACATCCCATCCCAAATCAGTTCTTTTCTTTCCGGCCCATCTGCGCACTCCACGCAAACTCGGTGAGCTGGCTGTTCGGCTGTGGATTGGGACGCAGGTTATATCTGTGTCGCACTGTCCCCATTCCCCTGGTCGGTCTGCCAGTTCCTGATTCACCTGTTGGCTCTGGCGTGTTGTTCTCCTCCGTTCCCCTCGGGGCTGGGAACTTGGTTGCAGATCTTCAGGGCAACAGATGCTTGAGTCATTGACAGCCATGTCGGTACTTGGGGCTCTTTCTGACCTCAGGAGATCGTGTTCTGTCTCCGGAACTTCTTTGAACCAGGAGATGTTTCTGGTTACTACTTCGCCGTTCCGTTCCACCGTCACTGCCGTGCCTCTGACATCCTGCACCAACCATGACCCTTCTTCATAGTGTGTTCGGAACTTTCCTCCTTGTCTTCGGTTTCTTATCAGAACTCTGCACCCTGGCCTCAGAGTCCGACTCTTCGCTCCTCTCCGTTGGCTAGCTCTGACGTTGGTCATGGTTCGTCGGCGCTGAGTCGCTGACACGTCATATGGCACTGGCTCCCACTTGTCAGACACCGGAAAACTGTCTCGCCGAGGTCCGGCCAACATTAGCGATCACGGGGTTCTCTGAGTCGTGCAGTGCGGCGTGCTGCGATACTCGCGCAGGAACTTCTGCAGCTCGACGTCTGGGTCAGCTTGTTCCACTATGGCTATGCGCAGGATCATATTTGTTGTTCTCATAAACCTCTCCGCCTCACCGTTGGCTTGAGGCCATTGAGGGGTTATGCGGTGGTGTGTTATTCCAAGCCTCGCTAGGAACTCTTTGAACTCACTCCCCTGGAAGGGGGGTCCATTATCAGTTTTGATAGATTGGGGCAGTTCAAATAGTGCAAATACTTTCAGGAGAGCCGGGGCTAGATGATTGAACGCCGTGGATGGTAGTATTTCCACACATGGGTATTTCGAATAGCTATCTACAAGCACCGCAGTGACCCTCCCGTCTGGGAAGCTCCCAAAGTCTAGACTCACTCTCGCCCAAGGGGCAGGTGCAGGGTCTTCTGTGATTATTGGGGCTGGTGCTTCGGCAGTTCCAGTCAATTGGCATGCTCGGCAGTTTATGACTATCCGGTCTACGGCCTCCTCTAGCCCGGGGAACCACAGCTTTTCCCGCAACCGGGATTTCATTCTACCGGCACCTTGGTGGCCTTCATGTGCCAGGATAGTGATTCTGTCTTGTAAGCTTTGTGGGATGACGATCTTCGATCCCCTCAGTAAGATGCCGCTCTCCGTTGTACTGAGCTCGTCTCGCACTCTCCATATTTTCCCGAGACGTGTCCTTTCTGTTTCGTTCCAGCCTTGGACGTTCTGGAGAAAACCATCCCACGTTCCTGTCCTTATGGTGTCTACCGTCCGTTTGAGGACCATGTCTGAAGTCATGTGTGCACCAACTTCTTCACAGGAAACTGCCTGGGGACACGCCCACTGGGACACCATGTTCACAAAGTCTTCGGTTCTCCGTTCTTGTGTCGCATCCGCACCTTCCTGTTGACTTGGGTGGCGAGACAAGAAGTCCGCTGGGTTTTTGGCACCTGGGCGGTAGGCCAGTTCCATTTGGTTCTGTTGAAGTTGTATCGCCCACCTTTCAATCCGCGGTGGGGGATGTGGGGTTGTTCCTCGGAACAGGGGTAGTAGTGGTTGGTGGTCTGTCACCACTCGAAACGGGTGTCCACTGATGTATAAGTGGAAATGGTTGCATGCCCACTTGATGGCGAGAGCTTCTCGCTCAATTTGTGAGTACCTGGCTTCAGTCGCAGTGAGTGCCTTGCTGGCGAATGCTAGCGGTACCCAGGTTCCTGGTTCTATCTCTTGTGTCAGCACCGCTCCCAGTCCCACCGGACTGGCATCCACGATCAATTCTGTCTGCCGATTGGTGTCGAAGTACGCCATCGTTGTGCTGGCCAGCAGAGCTGTCTTGATTTTCTGGAAGGCCTCCTCTTCTTTCCTGGACCATTGCCACCCGGCGTCTTTCTTCGTTAGCTGACGCAGAGGTTCAGCTATTGTTGCGAGATTCGGGATAAACCCCCCACAGTATGTGGCTATGCCCATAAAACTTCATACTTCGTAGGCAGTGTTTGGTGCTGGCGCTAGCTGGATTGCTTCCGACTTTTTCGGGTCTACCTTCACTCCCTCTGGACCAAACACGTAGCCGAAAAACTCAATGGACCGCTGAAAGAACTGGCACTTCTCTTTATGCAGTGTTACCCCATGTTCGGCCAACCGTTTCAATGTTGCCTTTAGTCGGCGGTGGTGTTCCTCCAGTGTGGCCGAGTGTATTAGAATGTCGTCACTCACATTCATGAATCCTTGCAGCACTGTTAGTACTTCCTTTACGGCGTTTTGGAATATTTCCGCGGCAGATGATATGCCAAAGTTCAATCTCCGGTATCTCCTCAGGCCCAAGTGTGTTGAGAATGTGGTGATATACCTGCTGTCCTTATCTAGTTTCAGCTGATGGTATCCAGCATTCAAGTCTAGTTTAGAAAACCATTGTGTGCCGTTCAAATCGGCTAAGATATCATCGACTGTGGGTGTCAAATGTCGTTCTCTCTTAATAGCTTGATTGGGCATTCTCAAATCAATGCATATTCGGATCTTCCCTGGTTGGCGAAGTTTCTCTGCAATTACCATTGGTGACACCCACGGAATCGGACCTGACACCTTCTCTATTACCCCTTGTTGTTCAAGCTTGGCCAGTTCTTGCTCGACTAGTGGACGCAAATGGAAGGGTATTCTCCTGTGTCGTAGGGCTATTGGTTTTATAGGCGTGTCAATATGTAGCTTGACGGGAGGCCTTTTGATCGTGCCTAGTCCTTGAAACAGTTGTGAAAACTGTGTTAGGATGTCTTCCGTTTGTGTTGTCTTCACGGCGTTGGCGAACGTGACTAATGACAGGTCTTCTGCCGTGTGGCTCCCGAGCAAAATGTCTGCTTCTTTGTCTACCACATGGAATGTGGTAGTGACTTCTCGGCCTTCTGACTGCACAGTCACTGTTATTTTCCCCTTCAGCGGGAGCGGCACCTGGCTCCCATACATAAGGATTTTTACTTTGGACGGCGTTAGCTGTGGTTTCGACTTGAGTGCTCTGTAGTGTTGAGACCCCATGACACTCACGGATGCCCCTGTGTCTATTAGGGCGTTGACCTGTGTCCCTGCGATTGAGACTTCACATGTTGGATGAGGGCGACGTTGTCTTTTCAGGTCATTCACAAACGACACAAAATGGCACTCTTCGTCCTCGGACGAGGAGTTTTCCACGTACCGTGTATGCCCCGATCCAGCGCATTGGGATGCCGTCTGCGCCGGTTTATCTAGCGACAACTGCTTCACTTGCCTGTACGGCGCCTTCCTTCCTGCAGCGCCTCTCGGCCGTGATCCCCCTCTGCATACGCTTGCAAAATGGTTAGGAGTGCCGCATTTGGTGCATGTTCTCCCCCTCGCCGGACAGCTCTCTTGGGGGTGTTTTTCCTTTCCACAGTATCCACACTGTGATCTCCGAGATGTTCTGGTGGGCCACCTTCCTCAAGCCCCACGCGACATCGTGCGGAGTGCGTCGGCTCTCTCTGTCTTGACGGTAACTGTCGGTTCTGCGGCAGTGTGAAGGGCCGCCTCCATCGCAGACACGCGAACATCAGACAGCTCGTGGGACCTGGCTAGGATGAGTATGTCTTCTAATGCGATGCGAGGTTGGCGGAGTATGAGAGTCCGTAAGGTTTTATTTCGACACCCCTGGATTAACTGAGCCCGGGCTTCCTTCACGGGGTCATCCTCCGTACATGTGCTAGCCAACTCTAGAAGCCGGGCATGGAAAGTGTCCATCGACTCCCCTTCCCGCTGCCGTGCCTGTCGCAATTTGAACCTCTCATAATCAGGGTTTAGCTGAGGATCAAAGTGTGCGTTTAGCGCTCTGACCGCAGCGTCGTAGTCTGTTGCTGGCCCAGTGTTCGGTAAGTGTGCAAACAGTTTGTAAATTTCATCCCCTGCAAAGTGTAGTAGCAATGATCTTTTAACTTTATCATCGGTTTCCCTTGTCGCGATGAAGTAGTTGTCGAGGCGACCCAGCCATACCTTCCACCTCGGGGACGCCGTCGCAGGGTCGATCAACTCACTGAAAGGAGGCAGGGCGCTTACTTGGGAGTGCGTTGGTGTTATTACAGGCGCAGGGGCCACCGGTTGACTGCTCGTGCCTGCCGCCTGGTCCACCATTGTAGCTGCCCACCAGTACGTTCCTCTCGGCCCAGCGCCTTGAACAGACCTGCGGCCGCGCAGTAGGGCGCTCTTCGCCGTGGGAGAGGTAAGACCTGATGTGGGTGTCCAGCCACGTGGGCGCGCTGCTTAGAACTCGTGGGGGAAGTCACCAACCAATGTTGCCTCCCACGTGCCGAGGGCTCCTCATCTGGGGGTGCATCGGGAGTTGGGCAAAAGTAGGCACTCTGCTTGTGCCAATGCTTGTTGGGTTTGTCCAGAGATGGTGGGGCCACACGCGGGATACACGAGGCGAGGGGGGCGTTAGTCACAAGCTCTGACGTGGCGCGCATGAACGGGAGGTAATGCGCGTGCCAGCGTTGCTCCTCACCGTCTTACAGCTGCTGCCTCCATTCGCGCGTGACTTGCACCGCCTGCTCCTGATGGAGCGCGAAGTCGCTCTCAGCAAGCGCAGCCGCGCTCTAGCTCCGCGCTGTCAGTCCACGGGCCCAAGGACAGCAACCCAGTTCAGCCGAGGACCGGCTCCTGCACCACCAGGGTAAGCGATCGCCGCTGTAGTCGACCTTCCTCCCCCGGGAGCCGCCTGCTCATGGGGACGCGTTGGAACGGGTGAGGCCCACCCTCGTTGCCAGTGCGAGGGTCATCTGACCTAGGGTGTGCGCTGTAGCTAGCATGCAGGCCTAATTGCTATCAGGCCACGTGGTGGTGAGGGCAGCGCAAATAACATGACACCACAACCGATGTACAGGTCTGGGCCGAAAGTCCCGAGCGACCTCCGCCCGTTTATTTATAGTCTCTCTGGCCACGCCTGGCCAGAGAGTGTTACATTGTGTGTATGTGCTTCCTGGGGTCGTGTTATCTCTCAACGACTAGACCGTTACAGTGTGCATTTAAAAATTATTTTGTAAACGTGTGCTGCTCTGCTTCCTCAAAGACATTTTTTTGAGAGTTTGGGAGGCCTTTTTTTTCTCCTTATTGTGCTTTCTTTCTTTGAGGAATTAATGACCTGCATATTTGTCTACTGACCGTTTGGTTCTTTTTCTTTGTTCATATGACGCTTGGGCTACTTGGTTTGTCGGAGACATGATGGGAATTGAAGAGACAGTTGTTGCCACTAGCCTTACATTAACTGCAGTCTCAGATAATCTACAATAACAATCTAGTACTACCCGAGGATTCCCCTCTGGCCTCATCTGCTATGAGGGTGGTGTCCTTGTTTGTCTTTGTGTTTGTATTTACTGAGAGGACGGACGCTCCTCTTCCAGAAATGATTTACTTAGTGCCAGAGGTGACAGCTAACAATAGGTGTTGTTGGGGTTGTTACATAAAAGTAACTTTGAAATGATGAGTTGTAGGTGGTGGGGCACACTACAAAAAGATGCAAAACGTTTACAGCATCCTTACATAACGTGCATATTTACATACATGCACGTCAAAGGGGGAGAACATGAACTGAGGGAATGGGGGAGGGGCAATGGTGTTTTAGAGACTAGAAAAGGAGGGTTCTCCAGTGTGCATCTGAACTGAGAAAGTGGGCGTCTCAGTGCTGACTAGGGAGGGAGTTGCATAATAGGGGGTCTAACAGGAAACCATTCTGGAGCAGAGTGTGTAGCAGTGAATTCTTTGTTGCGTTATTCTAAAAAGTCCATTTGTAGGCAGAGACCCCGGTTTTACTGTCAGCCATTACATGTAGCTAAGTAGCTCAAAGGGAGGTCTTCATCTTTGGCAGCAACAGGAGACACTTTTTATCTGGCCTGCGTTTCCAGCCTGTAGAAAAAGTCACAAACCCTGTTGTTATATTTGACTTGTGTAAATCACATTTGTAGTCTAGATTATTGCAGTAGTTATGAACTGTTATTTCAGCTCGGGAAACTGACGCCTAGTCATCCACTGGTGTCATAAAAACATTGAGCACACTGCACAGTGGGCTTCTTTAAGCCCCCCTGTGCCAGCCAAAAGATCCAAAAAGCAACTGTCAGGGTAGTTATTGACCGTAAGAAAATGATTATGTCACTCAATCCTGCAGTGTATTGAATTTGCTGCCTGTCTCACTTTTTAATGCCTCAGCTATCTGGTGCTCTTATCTCTTTCCAGGGTTACATCCGTATCTTCCTTGGCATGACCAATCAAGCAGTTAGAAAGCTCTTTCATAAGTGCCCAAGTTCCACCTCAACTCTTGTTTTGAATGCACCCCCTGTATAAAGACCCTCACTCTGTTGAACTTCCATCTTTTGGACAGCAGGCCCTGTCCCTCACCGACCACCTTTAGACAAAAAGCTCAGACAATTCTATTAGGTTAGGCAGACTCAAGGACTGGTGGCAAGTGACCCATAAATGCTGCCAGTCAGTCAAGTGTCCCAAGCTGCAGCTAAGACCTGTTTGAATAGTGGAGATTGGATATGGGCCAGTACTTGCAGAGACCTTTATGGCTAATTGTTGGCTTCTCCTGAAGTGGGATGGTAATCTCTGGCTTCAAAGCAAGGGGAGCTGAAGTAAGGCATACATCTATCTCTTATATCAGAGTACAGCGTGGCCCTGCTGCCCATGATTAACGTTGCTCAGTCTACATCCAATGGGAAGTTCTTTCTGGGTATGGCTTGAAGAACATGAGGTTCTGATCATGGGATCAACACTGTGGTGTGAAAGGTCTTACAGATATTGCAGACTCATCTTTATTAGGGTGGTTGTTAGGGGCTGGTCCTTATCACAGCTCTCTTGCTATAAAAAATAGATTGTATATCTTAACAGTGCTTATGAGTAGCAGCGCTTGTTCATCGATGATGCTGCTTTATGTTATCATGGTAAATGTGATGAAGTAAAGTAATTCTCTAATTTAAAGTGCCACCTGAAATTGTTTTCAAATTATACTTGGGAAAGGGATATTTCTAAATAAGTCCGGGATAATGTCACATGCCCACAATTGCAGCGAGAGAGACCATAGAGAGCGACAGCAGTGCTGTTAGACCTTAGGGAAAATTGATATCTTGAAACCTATATGCTGATCTATCTGTTGTTTAGCCAGAATATTTCATAAGGGAATTTTTAAGATTGTGCACGAACAATGTATCTCATGAAAGGTTTAGGTTGTAAGGTCGACCGTATTTTTTGGGAATAATGTGTTTAAACAATACTTAGATGAGGTTATGTTTGAATGATAAAGCAGAGTTTGTGGCACAATAAATGTTGCTGATGTTTCCTTGGGTTCAATACAACTAAAAACCAAAGAATATTTTGATTGAAAAGGTGTGTGTTTCTCATCATCTTGCAGCAGAACTCAGTAAAAGACTCAGTGAAGATGGGTTAGTGTTGACTGTTCTCAATAATTCACTAATAAAGGTACTTAATGAGAACACTCTCCAGAATTTAGCAGATTGCCTGTGTGAGGAAAAAAGTTCATTCTTTGCAATATGTATGCTGGTATTTCCTCAACACATTACCAACATGTATGCCTTATTTGTCAGGGTGTAACACACTGTCCTACTCATTATAGCAATTTAGTGCATCATCTCTGATTCCTTGGTAATACTGTAATTTCCTAAAGGATGTGTAGTTATGTTTTTCCTGTATTCTGTGTGTTCCGCTGTCTCCTTCATTGTATATTTGATTTCCCTGTTTTCTCATTACCACAATATGCAGTGAATATTTGAACTGTTTTTGTGTGCCAGCCTACGTATGGCGCTCTGAGGCCTGCCAGATGTGATTCATGCTTTATGAAACAACCAGAATAAATAAATAAATACATGAATAAATAAACAAACATTCAATAAACATGCAAAT
Source organism: Triturus cristatus (assembly GCF_964204655.1). Classification (NCBI taxonomy): domain Eukaryota; kingdom Metazoa; phylum Chordata; class Amphibia; order Caudata; family Salamandridae; genus Triturus; species Triturus cristatus. Next base: position 862,810,300 of record NC_140581.1, read on the forward strand.
AAATCCATAAACCCTCCTCCCCCAAAAGCTTATAATTTTGTACGGAATAAAACAAACGTTTGTCATCATCCAGTTCAGCATTTTTAGAAGAGGCTAATGCCGACTAATAGCCATCAAGAGATGGGAGTAGGCTCATTGGTTTGGGTTGTCAGACTGAGGTCATCATTTACAGTTTGGTGGAAATAGACAACTTCTTTAAACCCCCGCCTCATATAGAGGTTTCCAGCCACCAAGCCCCAACTGGCCTTACCTTTGGAAGCTGAGGACCCAGCTGGTCACCCAGCACAGGCCACTGGACCATTGTTTTGATATTCCTGCCCTCTCTAAGGAAGGGCATTCTAACGCATTATTTTCTGAAGGTGACCAACAAATAAGGCAGGAAATATGATGACTGGCGCCCATGCAGAGAGAGACATCTCCCCGTGCATTAGGCCCATTGATTGCTTTGTGTTCCACAAACAAACCACAACTTTAGAAGCTTGTGTGTGAAATACCACATGCGCTGGCTGGCTTTGCACTTTTGCTGAAAGGCTCCTGCTGCATGAGCGGAATCAAATTAATCAAAATGGCTGCCATCAAGCCTGCTGAGATCACTAAATGCAGCAGAGCAGGCGGTCCTCCTGTGGGAGTGCAGGAGCGGGGACTCCACTGCACCCGCAGCCTGGCGGGCCATCTGTGGAACTCACACAGAGGCCATGTAGGCATCTCCATTCTTAAATGAACACCTCACAAGTATTAACTCAGCAAATCATAGAATAACTGTCAAATTACTGATCAATAAAGATAAGAAGACGGCAAGACCACCCTCAACACATAGATCTGACAAAATAAAACCCCCTGTAAATGGATACTTGGATAGCGCACTACTCACCCGGGTCTCAAGGCGCTTGTACGAATACCGCTGTGGAACCCATCCTGGCTTTCCCTGTGAGGCGTCCACTCCTGGGCACCCCCAAGATGGAGGCCAGGCATCCTTAGCATTGTGGGGGCCGTTGTGGAGAATAAGCAAGCTATTGCCCAGAGTTGCAGAGTGGGACTCCATGATTGGAATGGCACCGAGGCGAGAATTATCAGGTCCGTGGAATTTTTGAGCCCAAGACCCGCCGAGGCGGGGAATTGAACCCTGGTCCCGGGCTAGACCTCTGCATCAGGGTCTGCCGCTCTAATCATTGAGCCACACTTCTCCCTGGACAGCAGCTTCACCAGTGACAGTAATAGTGTCACATTCCTTGAGTAGGGTACATTTTTATGTTTGCCCTAGTACAATGGTATAACCCATCAAACCTTTGCCGCTTGTCACACGGAATGGTTTAAGGTGAAGTTAATCATAGTAAGCTCTTAGGTTACCAGTACAAGCCACAGGCATGGCTCAAATTACGCATAGGATGGCAAATACCCTTGGATCAACCACGCAGAGACACTACAAGCATCTCTGTATCACACAGGATTCATATTCACATTTGCCTCAATGCACACTTTGTCCTTCTATGCAAAGGGTGCTCTAGTCACCCTTCATCTCTTTCCTGATGCATGAAGAAATCCTTTACTGGTCTCCATGGCACACCCAACTCCTCAGGTTTCATGATTCCTACTTACCCCCGAAGATGTCCCAAATTGTCATTTAATCAGGCCACCTGAGCTTCATCAGACTGTCACCATGTGCTTGACATTGACAGCTTCACAAATACCAGGAAGCAATTGAGCGAAGTACAAGCTGAGGAATTATGTTCTCTAATAAATAAACTTAATAAAGATATGTCTTACTGCGCCCGACATTGCTTGTTTCTTTTACTGTTTATGCTGATGTGGACTGCTCCTTCATCAAAGGGTCTTAGATTTTCATGCTTGAACCTGCTGTAGCCCAGGGACACTGGGGTGTCTGTATTAATGATTGTAAATCAATCTACAGCCACACTAAAGAAGTTCAGGATCAATAACGAGGCAGCAGTGCGTGTGCTGTTGGGTTATGGCTATTCCAGAGTTTGCCACACGCGGTACCCACAGTGATCAGCGAGAAGCATGTGTCAATACACTACACAGGAGCAATGAGAATTCCATTCATGGGAGCTGCCTTACATTCACAGAACAATAAGTAATGCTACTGCAAACATGACCACTGCCTGTTTCTTTTCACACCGGAAGAAACCATAAATGCAAAGACCTTACACAGCTGTGCTCCAGCAAATAAGGGAAAGGGCACAATGTGTCAGTCAGTCTTTAGAAAATAATCAGTGGGAAGTTCCTGACAAGTTCTCGATGGACAGAACAAGGAAAGAACGTGAACTGTGTGCTTACAGTTCTGGTTCAACGTTTATCCAAGTAGTTTAAACAACCTAAATGTTTACCTGCTCCCCCTCCACCCTGGCTGTTAGGAGCAGTAGGCCACGTTGCACAGATAACATCTTCTTGGTAGGAGGTGCAGCTCAAACATAAGGTGCTGACTCAGTGGCGGCTCCTCTGTTATAGCGGCGGAGCATCGCCCCTCTGCTGGAACTAGCAGACGAATGTAAAATAAAATGATAAAGCAGTTATAAACCTGCTTTATTAAAGCAGTTATAAAACTGCTTTATTATCATTTTATTTTACTCCCGCAGCTGAGTCTTGAGGGTGGGGGCATCAGGAGCAGGTGGCGTGGTGGGCTCGGCACACTGCCAGTGCGCATGTCAGTTTGGTCCCGCTGTCCACGGCCAGTCACACCGACATGCACACTTGGATATCTCCAGGCTATTTCTTGGAAATATCGGTAGGCTCAGGAGCACAGGTCAGTCCAATCCCCATGCTTCCCTCATTCTGGGTAATACCAGCATGAGAGGAGCGTCTGAATTGGGGCATGGGAGTCTGGGAGCCTGTGTGAGCATCGGAGCTGAAGAGTCGGCGAGGCAGCGGACGTCAGGCTGCAGGTAAATTTTGTTTGTTTTTATTTTTTATACCCAATCCCACGCTGCCCCACCAATGTCCCCTGCCTGCGGCCTCTACTGAGTGCTGTCAGTGCTGTAAGCAGAATGGAAAAGGTTGGAGGCCTGTAAAAGGGTACTGGCCTGAGGAGAACCTTTGACAAGAGGTATGACCTGTGTTCTCAAGGCGTGGCCTAGTTCAGGTGAACTTGAAACCTGTGCTTGACAATTTCATGAACAGAGCCCTCCTTCACACATGGCCCGGTTTGTGTCAATATATTCACCTTTATACAGCACCCTTATCCTAGGCCGTTAGCAATAATACTTTTGACAAGGTGCAAATCCAAACAGTGCGAAACATTCACATATTGGCATTTACAGTCTGGTTTCTTGATTGCAGCCCTAGGAGTGCAGGTGTGTTTACAGGTTCTTTTTCTGTGCTGCAGTATGCTGCTGTTGATCACTTGTGCCATTAATGAGACTTGAGAGAAATGACCAAGCGGCAGCATCTCTAGATTAGATGTATATGAATGATGTACATAAAAAAGTGTCACTGGGAAGTGATATCCAGGCGACAGCAGGCACTGTTGCAGTCATGGAATGTGCAGAAGGGCTAGTTCATATTAATTTGTTTCTATAATAGCATAAAAAGCATGTGCCAGTAATGGGAAAAGTACACAAGAAGTACTGTCAGTAAACCTGCACATCATCGCTACCCTAATGTACAATGTTCCGCCTTCCTTGAGGATTTGTGTCGTAAGAGGACCCCTGCTGTGTCACGTGTCGTTGAATCTCAGATTCTAAGTTTGTCAGGGTAGGCATGTCTGTTCTCTACTTCTTGTTCGTTATGCGTATAGTAGTTATTTTTCACATTGTATGCAGCTGTTTCTATGAAACCTTTTGTATGTTGCCAGTGCCACAAGGCTGCAGCACAGGCAGTCGGGCTTGCTTTACACGTCACTGTACCAGCAGGCTGGAAGTCAGTGTTCACAGCAGGTTTTCCATGGGGTATGACCGGAGGGACCCTGATTTCCTTCAGTCCAGACCCATTATCCGTCTGTTTTACATTTTCCCGACTCTGCAATATTTTCTGGTGTGCACAGTCTGTGGGGTTCCTGGTCGGACTGGGACAGAAAATGTACCCGGGTACCACATTGAAAGTGCCCCCCACTGGAAATTTAGGTAGCTAAGGAAGTTTCCCACATTTGTTTTAAACTTGTAAAGACGCTGAATATGTGCTTTGGAAGGTATGGGAGTGATGTACCGGCAGCGCAAGGGGTTTGTAAATAAGCCCCTGCATGCATTTGTGTTTGCTGCAGGCAATGTTTGTGGTAATATCTGGGAAATCAAGAGTAAAACCCGGCCACCAGACCATAAAACAGGCCCACAAACAGCCAAAAATCAACTCTTACACTGATCTGTGACATCAGCCCTGCGGGCACTGCAAGATGGCCATATAGGCCAGTCCGACCCTGGAGGGGTTCCCCTCTCTGGCTGCGTGGGACCTTTGGAAATTGTCGAACCAAAAGGGTGATTGAGTGTAGGTAGGGTTGGGGTTACTGTAGATATGTATATGTGGGTGGATGTGCACATTTGTGTCTTTGTGTATCTATCGGTGCATGCGTGGCTATGCACTCTTGTGTCTAAATCGGCAATTTACTGTGGAAGTGCGTTTGCGACTGCAGCTACGAGCGCAGATTCGATACTGTGAAACGAACAAATATGGGAAGGGTGCAGTGAAATTACATTGTATTGTCACCAGCTGTACAGTCTCCCTTTTCCTGTTACTCTGGGGCACGCCTAAAGCTCATCAGGGCGGACTGGGACAGGAAACGGGCCAAGAGATCACAATAAAAGTGGTCTGCATTAGTAAATTAGAATGCCTATGTTTGCAAACTTATAAAAGATGTGCTGTATAAGTATTTTGCAAGGTATGGAAGACTGCAGAGAAATGAGTTAGTTGCTGCAGACGATATTTGTTTTACTATCAGGAAAATCAAAATTAAAACCAGCCCAGCAAACCATAAAACAGGCCTACAAACAGCCAATAAACTGTCTACACACGGGCCTGTCGGTCCATTCCGTCCTGCACTGCCTGACTGCCCATGGGCCTCCCGACCCTGCTGCTCATCTCTGTACCCTTTGCTTTCGCTTCTGCCAACCCTCATCCCTTTCTTTCTACCCCTTCGTTCTTACAATTCCATTCTGTTCTCACCTATCACTGCCCCCTGCGCCCCTTTCTGCTTGTGATTCCATAGTGCCAATATCGCCTACTCACCCAACCCGCAAAACACAACAATCTCATCATAAAGAAACACACAAGACACAATAATTGTTGGAGAAAACATTGCTGCAGGTTTATTTCGTACAAGAAATATGCCAACATGGTGGGTCAAATTACGGGAGATCCAAGGGCAGGCAGACCCTACACTGCCCTGCCCACCTAGTGAGCCAAATTGCACCGTGGCCTAACCAATCGGTGCTAACCATTTTGCGGGGATTTCCCCCTTACATCCTGTGGACCACCCATCCACCCATTTGCTCACGCCCCTTGAGGGGGCGGAGCGTATCCAGGCAAGCCCCCGGTCGCTCAGGTTTACAACCGCCCAAAGGACTAACGGGGCGCCATTGTTCCTTCAGGGTCCTGCCGTAAGGACTTCCTGGGGTTGTTTGGCATTTGCACCCTTCTTGTGCTCCTGAAGCAGGTACCCCTATGTACCCTTCAGCCTCTGGATCGCCCTGTAACTCTGCCATAGTTCTGGGTGTAGCACCCGGTTGGTTTTAATTTCAGTCGTTTTATAATTGCTGCATGTTGTTCCTGCGATTTATTTCCCATATGTGTAATTTTCCTAACTGCTCTTCACACAGAATTATGCTGGGGGTACACGATTCAAAATGGGATCCACTTTACCTTGAGCCCCATGCTCAGATTTAAAATGGGCTCCTCTACCTTTAGCCAGCCCTGGCCTGATGCGTCATGTGGCAATGAGAACAAAGTTGAAGTGTAAACACAATAGCGGATGGTGAAGACCTTCAGGGGATTGTCCCTTCTTACCGACTTGTAGTTCATTATCTAATACCTTTACCCTTAAACTTCCAGGACTAGAAATCATACACATTCTGAGTGTAGCTTGCAAGAACGTAACCTGCGCTCAAATAAGTGTCTCGGGGACTACTTCAAAACTTCAAATTATAGGACGATTTGTTTAGTTCATTTAGAGGTGAGGCACTCAAAGTGCAGACTGACCCAATAGAGGTTTCAATAATTACGTGACCTGGAAGGGTGTCCCATTACAGTGGCCATACATTTTGATAATTCCAGGCTGAGATACTGAGGGCCTTATTAATGAGCCCCTGTATACACATTTATGCCTCCGTTGTGTCACTGTTTGTGATGCTGCGGCAGCGTAAATAATGCACCACGTTGCACCATATTTACAAAGTGACGCATCAAGGCAGATGCATCATTTTGTAAACCCCTGTGCTACATTATACCTACACCAGGTATAATGTATGCAGGGTGGGCATTCCCCCGCATCAAAGTCTCGTAGAAGTGGCACATTGAAATCTATAAGATTTTAGTGCGCCACTTGTAGGACACCATTGCTTCAAAACCTTACATCTGCCTCGTGGCAGGCAAAAGGGTGACGCAGGCCCTTTCACATGGGGTTTTTAGTAATGAGGAGGTAGACAATCTAAATCAAAGGAGACTAAAATTATTAAAAATCCTTTTTCTTTACACATCCATTTTTTAGAAATCCAACAGTGCAGCCAAATTCAAGAGCCCTGATGAGAGTCCCTTTATTGAATATTTGAGACTTGAAACGCGTCGGCTTATGGTGACAAAGGATAGAAACACTGAGGAATTAGGAATTAATTTTGTCTAGATATAGTGAAAAAGGTCTATGTACTAGATAGTAAATTACCCCATGTGTTCCTTGATATTTTCTTATCTGAAATTTTGATGCATATAACATTTTGAGATTGAAAACCATCATATATTGGATGTTCACTTGTTTAGTAATGTCTTTTTCACATTTATGTTTTTCCACATTGTGTATTTAATATGCATATTTGTTGTTTAAAGTTTATTAATGCAACACCACAAATGTACTTTTTGTATATAGACTAATTTGTCCCAATTTGATGTTTTGAGTATACATTTAAAACCCCCAAAAACTCAAATAAAAGGTATGCAATATAATAGCGGTGCAAGCGAAACTTAACGGTTTGTCCCAGCGTAAAGTAAAAGACACTTTATAGTAATAAAACAGGTTCAGGCTTTTCTTTTTGTTACACACTTTCTAAAAGTGTCATTTTCAAACACACAATTTAAAAACAAACTTTACTAAAATATGTGTTTTTAAATTCTGAGTTCAGGGAAACTAAACTCCAAATCAATTCCCAATTAAAAGTTACACTTGTATGGTGTTACAAGGTAGCTCCAATAATAACCTATGGGAGAGATAGCTTTTCAATAGTAAAAATCGAAATGCACAGTATTTCACTATTAGGACATGTAAAACACACAATTAGATGTCCTACCTTTCACATACACTGCACCCTGCCAATGCGCCTACCTTGGGCCTACCTTAGAGGCGACTTACATGTAAGAAAAGGGAAAATTAGGGTCTGGCAGGTGGGTGCACTTGCCAGGTCAACATGACAGTTAACAACTGCGCACGTAGACACTGCAGTGGCAGGTCTGAAACACATTTGAAAGGCTACTTATGTGGGTGGCACAGTCAGTGCTGCAGGCCCACCAGTAGCATATGATTTACAGGCCTTGGGCACACACAGTAAACTTTACTAGGGACTTACCAGTAACTCAAACATGCCAATCATGGAAAAACCTATCACCAATACACATTTATACAGAGAGCATATGCAGTTTAGCACTGATTAGCAGTGGCAAAGTGCCCAAAGTCCTAAAGTCAACAAAAAAGGGTCAGAAAAATAGGTGGCAAAAGGCAAAAAGTCTGGGGATAAACCTGCAAAAAGGGCCAGGTCCAACAAAAAGAAAATTAACGAGAAATATCAAGGGTATTTTTTCCCACTGGAATTTCAGCCATGCAACTGGTTTCAAAGGTGCAGGTGCAGGGTTTTCTCAACATTAACACATTGATCACACTCTCTTACTAACCTGTCTGACACCCTGTCCATACCTGGCCACCAAAAACACATTCTGATAAGCCTCTTCCTAGCCAACATGCCAATATATTCCTCACGAGCCAGACGCAAAATCACTTTTTGCATACCAACCAGAGGAACACACGTGCTTTCTCTGAATAATAATAATACACCTTCCACGTCCAATTCTCCTGCAACATTCCAAAATGGTAATAACTCTAGATAAATCATCTCCTTCCTAGGCCAACCTTCAATCACACAGTACCTTACGTGGTGCCATAACGTATCTCTCGTTTCACTCTCTGCCTACTTTTCCTCCATAATGGCATCAAAAGTCTCAGCAACTACATCTTTTATAGTACCTCTCCTGGTCATTTCACTCACACTTACATACATCATATCCTCCAACCGGGAAGGAAGCCTTGATAAGCAATCACTCAATATGTTGCACTTTCCAGGAACAAATTCAGCTTTAAAACAATGCTCTTATAGCCTGGAAGTTAATCTGGCAGTGGCGTTCCACCTCCCCCCCATCAGGTGATAAGATGTTCACCAGCGGTTTGTGATCCATCCATAATGTGAGTCAACTTCCCCACATGTGATTTCTGAGATGTTCAATACCCCACGCATACGCCAACAGCTCTTTTTCAATCATCATATACATCCTCTCAGTATCATTTAAGATCCTGGATGAAAAAGCTACATTCCACTCTTCTTTACCACACCTCTGGTATAAAACCAACACAATACATTCTGGTATCCACATTAATGAATCATTCATTGTTTAAACGGAAAGGCTTCAAAATAGGTGCGTCCACAATATCTTTCTTAACACACTGAACTGTCTGTTGTTGTTTTGCAGACCACACAAATTCCACATTTGTTCTTGTCAATCTCCTCAAAGGTTTCCTTTTGGTGGCACAATTCCTAATGGGTTTGCTATAATACTAACACAACCCTGTAAATAAGAGGAGTTGAACTTTATTTTTTGGTGATGATAGCATCTACAAAAGATTTCTTGGGCACTACTCGATTACTAGACAAAGAATGGCCTAAATAATCCACTGAATTGTGGAAGAATTTGCGTTTGGAGCTCTTGCAACTCAGACCATGTTTTGCCCGCCTTCTACATACAAATGCATCACAAAATTGCTCACAGTCTGAAAATATGGAACATCGTCCTTTGGAACACTGATGCCACAGAATCTAAATCAAATGGCATCCTTTGGAATTGATATAGTCCCTGTGGTCTAAGGAATGCAGTTAAATATTTCGAGTCTTCTGTAAGTTCAACCTGGTGGTAGGCAGATCTTAAATCTAATGTGAGAAATATTTTAGCACCTTCAAGCAGACACACGACTTCATTGATATCAGGTAAGGGGTGGCAATCTACTACAATATTAGCATTTAATGCTTTCAAATCCACACACAATCTTACTTTGTGATCCGTTTTGTGTGCCAAAACTATGGGACACACCCATTCAGATGACTCAATCTTCCCAATTATGCCTTAATCCACCATTTCATTCAACATATTCTTCTTATCTTACAATAATTGGTACCCCCTTAGCTTTTTTTAAAAGACACCACACCTTTCTTGATTTTAATTCTATGAGAAAAGTCAGTCAGCTTCTCTAAAGTGTAATTTAATACTTTTGGAAATGTCTTAATTACGTACGATTCTTCACTCACATCCGTAATAACTGACACTGGTTTTTTACTTCCGGGATTGAAAATTTTACTCAATTTCGAATGATCCATCCATCCTAATCCATTGACTCCTTTTCCAGCCACATACAATTTTATGTTACCACTCCTACCTATAAATTCAATCTTGACCCATTCAAAACCAATCATATGAATAGAGGTACCATCAAAACTTTCAGCAAGTATATCAGAACTTCGTAGTTTCTTAAGATCCAAAACATTTTCAAACTTCTCCATAAAGTAGTTCTTCGTGATGATGGTCCAGGGTGAGCCAGATTCAGCCATAAGCTCCAATTCAATGCCCAAGATCACAACTTTACATTTGGAGGCTTCCTGATTAGGAAAGTCTCTTCTCCAACACAGGACTCATTGACCGACAGTACAATATCGTCACTCTCTATTTCCCACATTCACATTCACACTTGGAATCCTCATTGCTAGCAATACTTGAAACGTTCCCTCTCTGTGGTGTAACATGTTTTTACATACTAACACTCACGGGCAAAATGACCCACACATCCAAACTTCTTACACTCCTTGCCTATTGCAAGACATCGTGCAAACAAAGCAATATGATTATTACTACAGCATCTGTAACATTTGCCAACCTTCTCCACTTTCTTCCCAGAGGTCCCATTATTGTAGCAAGCATTGTTCACACTACACACATCAGTTTTAATCACAGTACACACTTCTTCAGGACTGTTGACATTTACACTCTAATTATTTATCAAAGACATCCATTTTTGTGATTGATCTAATTCCTTAGCAGTGGCAATGTCATCCTGCAATTTGGGATCACCCAGGACCCATAAATGTTCCAGTATTTATGTTTTACTTTTGACATGTACAATTATATGATCCCTAATCATCTCATCTGTCATCGGACCAAAATTGCATGTCATATAAAGAGCCCTAAATGCAGTGAAAAATTCATTAAAAGATTCCCCTTCCATCTGTGCATGAGTATAACATTGAAATCTATTCAATGCAGCGCTCATAGTGGGTTTAAACCAACACTCCGTCCTCAATAGTGCCTCCTCATAAGCATCAATATCTCCTTGACCTTCCAATGTTATAACTATTGGTAAATTTCTGAATCCAACTTGACCCTCAGACCATAAACAATGGAGCCAAATATTCTTCCTTCCACCTTGTCCATGGAATGGGAGGGTCTCCCTTATTCTGTAAACATTTCAGAGGAGGCTCAAACTGCATGATGTATATTTAACTTCCCAAAGAAATAGAGGAAAAAATACCTTCAGAGTCCAGGCACACAGATAAATATGAGTCAAAGACAATCAGATGGAATAGCAATAGCCCAACAACAAGTGTAAAATGATGTCCAGTGGACATATTCCCCAGAAGAGCAATCCGTTTTTTTGTAAACAAGAAGCAGGAAATATTGTCCAGTGAACACGACAATAAGACCACTTTTGAATTTTTATTCCTCCTTCTCCTGACAACCAATAGAACAGTTTGTAGTTTCCACCAATCAGAGCGTGTGATACACTTGAGCTGGCCATCCAATGAAAATGCACACTGGCACGCTCCACACAGGATGTGTAATGCACGAGCTGGTCCCTCTGTGCTCCTGAGTGTGCTCCAGGTGACACTCTTAAAAACGCTCCCCTTGCCAATCAAAACTGTGTGATGAAGCCGGTAACTCCGTGCTCTCATGTGACCCCAAAACTCCCAAAGGTGGGAAAGAAAAGTAAGCCAGTCTGCAGAAGAAGAAGTAGTTCATAAACTGTTATCACCAAAAGGTTCCTTTGAAGCATAAACAGGCAACCATAGTCACACGTTGAAATTGAAAATGAGTCCATTAATACAGATAGTATCGTTCCAGTGCTGCTGTGATGACAGTTACACCTCTGCAACTCATCCCCAATTCGGCCAGGCATTCAAAAGAGAAATGAATCTAAACATTCTACCTTGTAATAGGGAACCGTTGAGACATTTCCTCAGTTGAACATAAACAATACACGGACCACATAACTAATTGTAGATAAACTCATTACAACACTATCCTTTCTCTTCCTGAATCACTGTTGCTCAACTTTACCTATCTACTTTGGGCCTCATTAAAAGGCCCTCTGTAGATCTGTTGGGGCTAGCCCCATTGGAATTATGAGTCCTTGGGGACCCCAATAGGGCTGTTGCATTTACGCAGAGAATCGGCCTGGTAAAAGCAGATGGGGGTCTTCAAGTGAAGTATCATGAGAAAATGAGGAACTTTGAGGAATTGGGATCATAATTATCAATTCCCTCGATAGTTCCTCATTGTCCGGAGGACTTTAACAGTGACACTGGTAATCACCCAGTAATCCTGCCACTCCCCAGAGGAACAGGTAGTCCAAGTATCAGTAACTCCGGGTTGCAAATGCCAGCCGCATTACTGTGGCACTCAGACCTTAGGACGCGTACTAGAAATGTTCTGTTCCTTTCACAGTACTATGCAGCCTCACATACCATTTTCTGGTTGGCCTTTCATACTGCATGGGGGTTCAGCATAACAAGATGGAAATAAAACACTGGAGGCAGCATCTGGTTTAATTGAGATGCTTGGATGAACTCCCAAAACAAAAGAGTGCAAAAGGACACTTTAATCATGTTTTGCAGGACGTTAATTGGGACAACGTGTTTGACTTTAAAGAAGAGAAATATACCAGTGTACTTATATCATTGAAATCCATCAAATGCTGCACATAGCGTGATCAGACTGTAAAAAACACTGAAACAAAAGCAAGACCAAAAGGTATCTGCCAGCTGTGATGTTATGTGGGAAATATGTACATTTAATTTGATAAATAATTCAATGATGATAGATTTGCAATCATAGTGATTAATATACAGGAGAAAAGACATAAAAATGAAACAAACAATACCTCGGTTTCAGAAACAAGCATTGACAAAGTGAATCATTTTGGTAAATGTATGTTGAAAAGTTCTTCTCAAACATCACTACCATTGGAGAACAGATACAGGGGAGTCAGCAGCAATGTATTATTCCCTTATACACAGGGCAGGTACAATAAGGAGAGCAACAATGCATGTGTTTTTTAAAGACAGAACAATGCTTAATACCGTTAGCAAGTGGGGACACTTCCGAAAAACACAGAGGGCAAGTTCAGCACAGAAAGCAGTCGGTGGACTGATCCACACACACCCAGAGGAGGCATACTACATCATAGGTAACAGAAGACCAATGTTCCCTCATGCAGAACAGTGTAAATCACAGGCTTCATCTCAGCATAAAGGCATGGCTAAGCATCCAATAGTATATGTTTTGGACATACATTCTTGCTTTAAACTCTTGGCATTGGTTTATAATTGTAACTCAAGTGGTGTGTTTTTGGTTGTTTACAATCAATATTTGTCATAATTCATATCCTAATGTGTTATGAAGTGTTATGGAAGTGTCTAAAGGTCTTGCTGAACCAATAGGCGGTGTCTGGTTTATTTTGGGCTGCCGCTGATGCCTGGCAGGTTATTTTGACTGAGTGCGTTAACTGAAAGTAGGAGCTGGGCTGAGGAGCCAGCCACAGGTCCCATTGGTCTGCATTAGCTGGATGCAAGGAGTTCTGTTTAACACATGAATTTTCAACATACATGTTGTTTATATCTGGGAAATAAATGTATGAAAAGCATAGACCACCTTCCTACTGGCATTGAGTAACCTCATGCTGAAGCGAAGCAGCTTACTTTTCCCAAGTCATAGCACCAGTGGGTATTGGTTTTGGATCTGGTTGATCAAGCTGCCGAGATTCGCAAGTGGAGTAAACACTTCACTGTGACCTTCTTCCCTTCAATCGACAGCCTCATGTCCGCTGATCCTTCTAGAATAACCACCATGTACCTATGAAGCAAATCTGCCCTCACATCATGGCTTTCCTCAGCTCCCATAGTTGAGCGGGCCCCTGTGGGCTCTATCTACTAATATGTACATTCAAACAACAGATCAGTCGCAAGGAGAAATAATGAGATGCTCAGAAAACTCCTCTTTATTCTGTCAGTTTTTAAAATATCTCCAGTTCTGATCTTTCCATTGCCTGACTGGTCATGTGGCTTTGGCACGGAGGATGTCTTTTGGTCATGTAATGGGTATGGTTGTGATACCGAATTTGAAAACATTTGGGCCACATGTATCAACATTTGTAATAGCGATTACTTAATTGCGATCTTCTGTGAATCGCTATTAGGTAAACACTATTACAAATGTATGAAACTCAGAGTTTCATTTAGCGATTCCTAGGGCGTCACAAATCGACCAACTTCATTAATAATAATGAGGTAGGTCGCTATTTGCGCCCCTCTAGGAATTGCTAAAATCAGGAGGATCGTGGCCTGCTGGGGTCAGCAGACCACCATGTCCGTGATTGCTTGTAAATAATGCAATAATTTTTTTTTAAAATGCAGACCGTTTTTCTTAAAGGAAAATGGGTTGTGTTTAAAAAACAAAAATGAAAAGTTTTCTTTTCATTTTTTATGAGCAAGCAGTGGTACATGGGGCCACTGCCTGCTCTTAAAAAACATTTATGCCACGTTCCCAATTGAGAATGGGTGACCACCAATTTGAAGTTGGTGGTAAAATGCAAATGTTTTGGGACCGCATTCATGGTCATAAAACATTCATACATACTGCTGCGATTCTCTTTTTGGAAGGGTCACCCTAAACACGCCCCTTCCAAATACCGAATAGCTAACCCATTTTGTGATTCAGTAACAGGTTACTGAATCGCAAAATCAACCCCTCATTATATTTGCCATAGAGAGATAGAACTGACCTATTTGAGTGAGCTTATTTGCACAAGACCTATGATGTTGTGGTTGTCTGTCTGGCAGTCAGAGGCACCGTCGCTCACAAAAGATATAATTGTCAATTCCTTGGCATGTGATAAAGGATTACTAATACACTGGTTAGCTTATGTTAAGAAAGCACTAGGGAGCATTGGTGGTGGTCATGCCTTTTCAGATTCCACCTCATGTTTAGATCTGGATAAGAAATGGGTGTGCTCTTTACTGTTGGCAGAGCTAGAGGAGGCCAGGATGAAGCTGAATCTTTAAAACCAATGTTTGCAAACTACATGAGGGTAAGTGATGAAGCCAGGACTATGAAAAATTATATGTGGAAGCCCAGGAGTAACTGAGATGGCTCTTTATTATTTTGCTGTAGTGCTGACACACCTAAAAACTTATTATGCTTCCCAGCTGGGTTTCAACACAACCGTGATCTAAGGACATGCCCGTGTAATGGTACCTCAAAACAAACTATGGTGCACTTTTTGTTTTTCTGCAACCTTTATGTGCTTTTTGCCAAACTGTTTTTAGTCACCTCGCTGAAGGCAAGACATTTTAGACATTGTAGCAGAGCCTATGATTTTCTTAAACAACTTGAGGATGAAAAGTCTTGTGTGTGTGTGTGTGTGTGTGGGTGTGTGTGTGTGTCTGGGTGTGTGTCTGTGTGTGTGTGTGTGTGTGTTTGGAGCTCTCAGGAATCAACTTGAGGATGAAAAGTCTTGTGTGTGTGTGTGTGTGTGTGTGTGGGTGTGTGTGTGTGTCTGTGTGTGTGGGTGTGCGTGTGTGTGTGTGTTTGGGGCTCTATGCTTTTTTTATAACTTGAGTGTCTTATTTAAGGTTATGCTTTGGATTGGAGATTTTATACTGTTGTATGTGGTTTTATCAGGTCAACTGCTTGTTTTGCACCAGAATTAAAAAAAAAATGATTATTGGATTTTACTGTATTATCCTGATCGATCGTTTTGCTGTCTATGTGCTTTCATGGCTGTTCGCAGTCAAATAAAGAAATAACTTTTTTCATTGACGGTGGTATTAATTACATTCTGAAGGCATATTCTGGTTGCCATTATACCTATTTTAGGAAGCAATACTTCATTAATGTTTCAGTGTATGCATCGTTTGTAACAATCATGAGATGCCCACAAAAAAATAAAATAATAATTGTTCCCCATATTCCTCCTGGCAAGTTCTTTGCCTACTATAGAAGATACAAAGTTGGACAGACAGTGAGCAATGGAGTAGATAGAATACTGACAAAATGGGTGGCAAGAGTACAGAGTGGAAGCAGTAGAACCTCATGCTAGTCTAGACTAATCTGATTTGTGATCCAGGTCAACTAATTTTTAGCCATGTGCCTGCAAACTACATCAGTACTTATGCAAACTTGCATTATACGCACATGTTTTTTCTGGCTGTATCATGCAACGCAGGGCAGCTTGCAATGGTGTTGTGCTGCAATTTGAGAACTTGAGAGAGCATAACTGTGTCATACCTTCAAAGAAATGGCACAGCTCTGGTTTCTTCATGCACTGGTACACTTTGTGCAATAGTGCCAGGGTGTATGCAGTGTGGTCTGCACAGTTTTTGTTCAGTCAGGAGGCCCCATTTCTGCCTGGAAACTAAGCTTTAGGCTATTACTTCTATGTTTGTGTGCAATGAGGGAAAAGGAGGAAAAGTAAAAGATTTTCCTCCTCATTCTGCCAGCCTCAGGTAGCCTCAGGATTTTGGTATAAATCCATGTGTACAAGTCTTTAATTATATGGATTTGCCTCAAAATCCATGGGTGGGTGCACAAGAAGGCCCATGCACCACACATGTAACACGTCACAGACGCAAAGTGATGCAAGGCAGCGCATTCTGCTCCGTTGCATTTCTTTTTGATACAAACCAATAGCGATCACCATTGGCATTGGTTTGTAAATGCCAAACAGGATTTTGTGCCGGGTCTGGGTTCTAAAAGTAACATAAATTCGACAAAAAACCTTTGTAAATCTGGGCCCCAATGCTTTATTAAATTGTGAACTAGAAGTAGCATTTTTCACACTCTGCTTCACTTTTACTAACACAGTGTCAAGCTTTGCAATGTGTGTAAATTATAAACTGCAAACAATTTCCCTAAAATGTATTTCCTTTAATTGCAAACGTGCTTTTTGGTCCTTTGGCAGCAAGGTTAAGAAAGAAGTGAATGCACTATAGATGGAGGCTGACCTATCTCTAACAACCATGCAGTATACGTCTGTAATATTACCCTGCAGCTAAAATAATCTGAAGTGCGTTTAAGGATTAAATTAGACGCGCCTTGTTCAGATGCTGCGCGGCTGCCAGGGTATTTCATGCTCATCAAGTGAGCGCTCTACCACTTCGTTAATGCCACGGTAAATCAGTCTTTAACTTCAGCATCCAGGGCAGTCATTGTAGGCCAGAGTACATTTACAGAACATCCTATACGTTTAGAAGGAATATTTTATTTTATGTTCCTAGTGTGCTACTTAGTAGGAGAGGGGATGCAGGAACACATTTTTCGCTAATGATAAGAACACACAGTGATGCTTCATAAAACTCTTGATGTGGACATTGCAAAAATAATAATTTCTTATAATTTTTTATTTCGTTTTTGTTTTGCTTTTAACATAGACAGAAACACATCAGAAACCTATGCCACCTATGTGAATTTAAATCAAATTAAACTAATTCCCCATACTATCTCAATATATATTTCCTCTCTTCTTGTCGTGGACACCATGGGCCGGATTCACAGAACTAACTTAAGACAAAATCCTAAACTTACTACCATTTTCGTATTCACAGAAGGCACTTATTAATTTTGGTATTCACAGAAGACACTTACTCACTTCGGTATTCACAGAAGTTAGGAGTCCTAACTTTAGGACTCCTAAATGCCTTCTGTGAATACCGAAAGTCTTAAAATTAGGATTTTTCTCAGTTTAGGAGTCCTAAAGGTAGGAGTCCTAACTATACTACTACTAAACTGAGAAAAATCCTAATTTTAAGGCTTTCGGTATTCACAGAAGGCATTTAGGAGTCCTAAAGTTAGGAGTCCTAACTTTACTACTACTAAATTGAGAAAAATCCTAATTTTAAGACTTTCTGTATTCACAGAAGGCATTTAGGAGCCCTAAAGTTAGGAGTCCTAACTATACTACTACTAAACTGAGAAAAATCCTAATTTTAAGACTTTCGGTATTCACAGAAGGCATTTAGGAGTCCTAAAGTTAGGAGTTCTAACTTTACTACTAATAAACTGAGAAAAATCCTAATTTTAAGACTTTCGGTATTCACAGAAGGCATTTAGGAGTCCTAAAGTTAGGACTCCTAACTTCTGTGAATACCGAAATGAGTAAGTGCCTTCTGTGAATACCAAAATGGTAGTAAGTTTAGGATTTTGTCTTATGTTAGTTCTGTGAATCGGGCCCACTGTCTCCAGTCATGTGCTTTTTTTTTCAAATCGTTGTTATCAAGTTATTAGTTCTACTAGGCAGGAGTAGCTCGTGTCAGGGAAAAGAGGTGGGCGGGGTGTGTGGGTGGTGGATGGGGGATGGCAGAGAAAATAAAAAGAACCTACCTGCTGCCCTCCAGCATAGTGCTCTTCTGCTCCTTTCCACTGAAGGCACAGGCTCCCAGACTGCCCTGCGGTCAATCATGAAGCTGCTCTCATGAATGGGAGCAGCTTCAGGATTGGCCTGAGCACCGTGAATTTGCACTCCCAGACAGACTGAGAGCCTGCACTTGCTCTTCCGGCTACGGCTGCTGCAGGTTGAAAAATGGTTCAACGTTTGACATACCGCCGTAGGCTGTCCCACAACACCACCTCAAACAAAACCAGACTATCCCGAACTCCAGGTAGCAGGATTGTCTATCTGTACACCAAGAAGGTTGGCAAAGTCCCAAAGTCGGCATGTGGTATATGCCCAGGTAGACTCCGTGGTATCCGTGCTGTTCGACCTAAAGTGCTAATGCGACTGTCCAAGACTAAGAAGCATGTCAGCAGAGTCTATGGCGGGTCCATGTGTGCAAAATGTGTACGCGACAGGATCAAACATGCTTTTATAATTGAAGAGCAGAAGATCGTTGTCAAGGTGTTGAAGGCACAAGCACAGTCCCAGAAAACCAAATAAACATTTATACGATCCAGATAAAGATAAATAACTTGCTCTTTCCAACCCGAAAATGGTTGAAAAGAGTTTACAATATGAACAAGGGGTAGTGGTGGCATAAGAAGTCGCAACTCAGAACAAGAATTATTTTTTGGTCTGGGTAACGTAATATTATTTTGGGTTCTATACAACACAAGTCTTGGTGCTAATCGAGGTAACAGGATACCCCACTACCCAGGGTGTTATTGAAAGAAAATCTAACCATATTCCCATGCTAAAGCTAAATTTAACAGTTGTACCTCTGCACTCTCATTATTTATCTTTTCATTTATACTCGTATTCTGAGCATACATTTCAGGCAACTCAAATCACAGGAGAAAACAAATTGTTGAATTAGAGATTGCATGAATTTAATGGTTCGGACCATTGCATATAAGTGCGTTCTTTGATTAAACATTTGTTGTAAACATTTATACATGAAGGAACAGCATAGCCTGGAGATGAAGTAAAAAACACATAATAGCCGAGAGGGCTTCAGTCCGCCTGACGAGTTGGCCGTCCTGAGACGACCGTCAAAACCGTCATGCGCACTGATAAGTGCCCACCACTCCCCCTCCAGTACTGTCACCCCCTGGCCCCACCCCCAAGACTCGGCACACAGTCACTTAGAAGTAAATAAAACAATAATAAAATGGGTTTTAAACCCGATTTATTATCATTTTATTTTTCACGTTTTTGAGGGTGCTGGCAGGGGTGTGACGCTAATCTGCCATCAGCAACAATGGATGCCTATCTTGGCAGTTCTAGGGACCTCCATCTAGCAGTAACCGTACCGTTTGTAAATAGGCTGTGTTTTTTGTGGTCTCATGGTGCTTGGAGATGAGTAGTTTGACTGTGAGTCAATGATGTGTGTCAGTTCGTGATGTTGACATCAAGAGGTATTGATCCTTCCTGAGATGTACAGTCAGCAGAAATAATCCGATTAGTGGAAACACACCAGGCAATGCCTACTTAAGCTTCCCTTGTTCACTGGCGTGAAGTTATAGAGTCACTGAATTTGTTTAAAAAACTCACAAGAGGAAATCCCCATGTGGTTACCTGACATGCAGTCCCCCACCATCCAGTAATTTTTACATTTTACCTGTGACAGCATGCATGCCCAGTCTGCAAAATCTTTTGTTAAAACAGGCCTAGAGCCTGCCCATTACTTACCAATACTTACCATTGGTTGGCTTTCGCGTCACTCTAGTTTCTTTGCTACCTATTGGTCACGTCTCCTGTTTCCTCCTGGCTGCTTGCATCCTCCTGTTTTCTCCCGGGGCTTGTGTCCTTGCCATGGAGTGTGACTTAGCACATCTTCCTGTTTGTGGCTAGTGTCTTTCCACTGGCTGCATGCTCCTTCAGGTACTTTTTCTAAACTTTTTGCCATGCACTCTTTAAACTCTTAAAGAGTTGCATGGCACTGTATGGTTGTCCCCCAACGTCCCCGCACTCTTCCCGCTGTCTGTTGTTACTTCTCACTCTTCCTCCCCTGCAGCTCCCTCGTGATGCTACCCCACATGCCCTCCTCTCGCTGTTCATTGTTGCTCCCTCCCTCCTCCAACTCACTTTCCTATGATCGCTTGCCCCCTAACCCACTGACCGGTGCTGCAGCACACATGGAAAGTGGAAAAAACGAGGAGAAATAAACATATTGCTCCTCGTTACGCCTGCGTATCTTTTTGGCGCACTCCCAGGTTTACAAGGTCTTGTAAATCTGGGAATGCATCAAAAACCATAGCAGTCGGGTGGGAACACCCACGCAACACCCATGAAATGTCTTATCAGGGCAGAGTAACACAATGCTGTGATTTGTGCTGTGTTGCATTACTCCATATTTTTAGAGCCAATCAAAGCCACACAAAGTGGCTTTGTGTGGCTTCAAAAATATGACTTAAGGTTTGCATCGCTCCTGCACCACAGTGTGTGGTGCAAGAGCAACACAACTCGAGTCATATGTATGGCTCTGGCTCTCTAGTCATCATACAAGTCTCTTCTGGAATGAGCAAATACAGGGGCAAGCAAAGGCCACTGGTCCAACCAACATAGATTGTATTTCATGTTTGGTGCTAAGGGACAGGGGCAAAATAACAGACCCAGATATTCATGACCATCGCATCAACCAGCTACAAATGTATTAAATACAATTATTGCACATAATTATTTAGCATAAATCACTTTTTTGAAATAATACTTGATGTGGAGAGCCCAAACGTTTTAGAAATTTGCCACATGAGTAGAAGAACAACAATATAAGCTTTCTAGAGGAAGGAATGTTAGGCGAACGTCTTCAAATCCAGTTTCTTAGGCACTCAACCAACAAGTGTTCACAAGCAGACATGAAAAGTTACCAGGGATTGCTTGTGCCTTGAGTGGGGTGTTGATGTGCAGCTGTTGGTAGCAGGTGGTCGGCATAACAGGAAGCACAAACATCAATGGTGTAAATCTCCTTGGCATTTTGGGTCAGAAAGTGACACAGTCTGCAGATGACTGCAGATGACATTTGCAATAAACACACATGAGCATATGTTTGTGCATATGTGAGGCAGCTTGTGTTTAACAGAAATGCAAATAGGGTCTGAGTTCTTATTTACTTAGCAACACAGGAAATACAAGCGGGTGGGTGTAGTTGGGGACTTTTAGTATTAGCGCAAGGGTGTTCTGTACTGAGTGTCAGCTGCTCTCAGGCCAGAGGGTGTTTGCTAAATTTTCAGATAGACAGCGCTAATGATGTACACGCTATGCATGCTTTCATGCCAGCATCGCCAACTTTCTTTTCTACACTCTCAAATGCTTTATAGCCAGAAAGGCACTTCTTTTTTTGTTGTCTTTTTAAAACAATTATTTAGTAGGGGTGTTTAAGATCTTTCGACCCGCCCACAGTTTTTACTTTAGTGAGCACGTGTTTGCCTCACCATGTCTTTGCACTGTAAGGATTTTATAAATATGTTTTTTGTAACCTTCTTTTTTTAGACAAGTAGGAAAAATTAATGGCCATGTCTGTTCAGCTCCCAATGCTCATGTCCAGCAGACAGGAGTATGGGAGAAAAGCAGAGGAGGAAATGATCTCATGGGTCACAGTGATCAGCCCTCTATTGAAGTGCAGGACCCTTGGCCATACAAATGCACTCCTTTCTAACCTGTTATCATGAAGTGTTTTAGTGATGAACTTCTAGCCACCTAATCTTGGAGTCTATTTTACTTGTTAACTACTGGATGCTTAGAATTTTGTTATATATATTTATTTATATTGGAGTTTATAGTGCATTCAAAAACAGACGCACTGTAACGTGGAAAGGGTAGACCACACGTGTGTTTTTGAATTTGTTTCTGGAGGATATGGACATACTGTTTCACGTGTGTTGGAAGTAGGAAAACAGTGCTTGTGTCCTCCATTCACAAGGCACCGGCCTCCTTTCATTAAAATCTGGGGAACTTTGATGTTGGTGTATTCAGTCACCAAGTTATGAACTGAATGTACTCGTTCAAGTGATTGTGGTGCATTAGACCGATGGCCTTGTCCCGATGAGACCTGTCAATCCACCAACGTCGACAGCCCACCCTTGGTTGAACTATGATTTTCTCTTACTGGAAAAACATGTGAAATTCATAATAGAATCCATTCTGTCTAAACTATATCAACCCTGGGTGCTCTTCAGTGTTTTACATGATTTTGTACATATGTGTTTGCGCTTTCCTAACCGCTGCATCATCTGCACTAATTTCACTTTATTGCACCAGAAAATTTGGCATCAAAAGACAATTCTGCAAACCAGACAAAAAGAGGCTTGGAACATTCTTTGAGTCAATCATTGTATGACTGTCATCACATTGACACTAATCTGTTGATTGTTTTCATTACCTTTCACCTACTACATATACTGTACGTCTCATGGTATCCTTAACACATTAGGTATCCTTACCTGCACAGAAAACATCATACTCTTGTAGATTATCAGAAAATGTTTATTTCTAATTGTTAAAAGCACTAGAACAGTCAGTAAAGTTAATACCCTTAGGGTTATATTTATGACCCGGTTTTGTCGCTCTCGCACCACGCAACGTGGTGCAAGAGCGAGGCAAACCTTAAGTCATGTTTTTTAAGCCACGCAATGCCACTTTGTGTGGCTTTGAATGGCTTAAAAAATATGGAGTAATACAACACACCGCAAATCGGAGTGTCACATTACTCTGCGCCAGGGAGTCGTTCCTTGGGGGTTGTGTGAGTGTTACCACACTACTCCCATAGTTTTTGAAGCAGTCCCAGATTTACCAAACCTGGTAAGCCGGTGAATGTGCCTGTAGGACTTGGCCCTTTTTGGCTAAAGTCCCTAAACTTTTTGCTTTCCCCCTAGACCTTTTTTCTGACATGGTGTTGCCAACTTAGATGCTTTGGACACTTTGCTACTGCTAAACAGTGTCAAAGTGTGGTGTTCCTTGTATAAAGTAATGGTAATTGATTGTCCATGATTGTTATGTTTGCTTTACTAGTAAAGTCCTTAGTACAGTGCACTATGTGTGCCAGGGCTGGTAATGCAAATGCTACTAGTGGGCCTGCAGCACTAATTGTGCCACTCACACAAGTAGCCTTAAAAAGGGAACTCAGGCCTGCCATGGCAGGGCCTACACGCAGTTTGTTAAACTGCCATGTTGTTCTGTCACTCACTTGCCAGACCTTACCTTTCCCTTTCTAGGCACAACAGACACCCTTATGGTAGGTCGAGGGTACTCCCTGGACAGGGTGCAGTGCATGTGAAAGGTAGGACATGTACTAAGGTGTGTGTCATGTCCTGAGAATGAAATAATCTCCATTTTCGTTTTTCACTGTTGAAAGGCCATCTTGCCCATAGGCCAGAATGGGAAGGCTGTGTAATTTGTTTTCCAGCCTA
Source organism: Triturus cristatus (assembly GCF_964204655.1). Lineage (NCBI taxonomy): Eukaryota > Metazoa > Chordata > Amphibia > Caudata > Salamandridae > Triturus > Triturus cristatus. The sequence continues at coordinate 862,833,874 of NC_140581.1, forward strand.
TCTTCCCAAAGGCTTAAGATGGAAAGGTGATGTTTAGTATGCCTGAACTCACAATGTAATAACACATCTTTTTATGTAGGTGGTTTTTGCATTGTGTGTTCAGAAGCCACTCTTTTAGAAGTGGCTGAGTTTTTGTGCTCTGACATTTCTGTGTGTCTCTGCCTGGCTGTGGATTGACTGTCTGGATTTGAAAGCGATAGGATCTGGGAAATGTTTTGACCCAGGGGAGGAGGTGAGACAGCAACAGGCTGACCTGCATCTGGAGTGTAGGGGGAGGAGAAGCCCCTAGAGGTGAAGAGGCCTGGGTTGCTGCTATAAAGTAATTGGCTAGTCTCCTGCTGAGTGATTGAGAATCCAGGTCCCCAATAATCAAAGGAAGAAAGGTGTCACTGGCAGGGAGGCATCCAGAACTGATTTGAACAGGGGTCAGTGCCCCCTGAAACACAAAAACTTCAAAGCCATTAAGGGGTATAACTATGAGAGCTGAAGCCCCTGATCTTTGGAGAATGGCTTGATCAAGTGTGAACAAGACTGGAGCTACTTCGTGGTCAAGAGGACCTTTGCCAAGGAAGAAACAACTGAAGAGACTGAAGGATAAGACTGACCCTTGCTTTGTGATCTGGGGCTGGCCTGCAGTTTGCTGTTTCAACCAATGAAAGGCTAAAGGGACTTTGCTGTGTGCTGTGTCCCCATGCTTGAAGGACTTTGCTGTGTGCTGTGTCCTGAAGTAACGTATCCCCAAGGGCCTGAGGTGAGCTGACTCCCTGTTCGGAAACACTGGGACACAAACGTTTCCAGGAGAGTCTCAGCGGCGCTGTGTGAGCGTGCCTGTTGCAGTCTGAGACACTCGTAAGAACTGACCTGTGATCGTGGGCGCCTGAAGTCCAAGTGAGTCTCAGCGACGCTGTGTGCGTGTGCTTTGTGCAGCCTGAGACCTTCATGAGGATTGGCCTGTGATCGTGGGCACCTGGGGTCCAAGCAAGGATCAGCGACATGGTGTGCATGTGCTTTGTGCAGTCTGAACACCTTTGTGAGGATTGTCCAGTGATCGTGTGCACCGGAATCCAAGTGAGTCTCATCGCCGCTGTGGGCAGGTGCATTATGCACCGGGAGACCTTTGTGAGGATTTGCCTTGTTATCGTGTGCACCAGAATCCAAGTGAGCCTCATTGACGCTGTGTGCATATGTGTTGTGCACCGTGAGACCTTCGTGAGGATTTGCTTTGTTATCGTGTGCACCGGAATCCAAAGTGAGTCTCACCGCCGCTGTGTGCGGGTGCGTTGTGCACCAAGAGACCTTCATGAGGATTTGCCTTGTTATCGTGTGCACCGGAGTAAAGTGAGTCTCAGCGACGCTGTGCACGTGATCTTCGTGCAGCCTGCAACCTGTGTGTGGAGTGCCCAGTGATCATGCACCCGGAGGGAAGGAAGACTCAGCAACGCTGTGTGCGTGTGCTTTGTGGCAACCTGAGATCTTCGTAACTGAAGCAGCCCAGACCAGCAGTCCTGGAGGAGCTGAGTTGCCAGCCCGAGCCGCCGTTGCCATTTCACAAAGCTGCATTTTGAGGCCCAGCCGCTGGACGAGGAGAGGAGAGTGAGTTTGTGCCCCCCAGATAACGTGTGTCGACTCCTGGGGCAGGGCGCGGACTCGTAGGGAGACGCTCTCGGCCTCTCTCTCGTGTTGACAGTTTGAGCCTCTGCTTCGGCTCGTATCGCGGCCCGTATTGCCAAGGGAGTGGCGGTACAGGAGCCGGAGTGCGAAGCTGCACTTTGGGATTACATCGTACTGTGTTGGGGGCAACTGTGAGAGGTTGACTGAAAGTCAGAAGGAGAGGGAAAGAGACCGCCTAAGGCCCGGTGATCGGGCCTGAATGTACTACGTAGTATTCCATTTCTGCAGAACGGAGTACCTTACTGTCGTATTACACATTGCATTATTTCTGCATAACGGAGTACCTGATTAGAGCATTACACATTGCATTATTCCTGCATAATGAACTACCTGATTAGTGTATGACGCATGGCATTTTTATCTGCATAACAAACTACCTGATGTCGTATGACGCATTGCCTTGTTTCTGCATAACGAACTACCTGATTTAGCGTATAGCGCATTGCATTATTCCTGCATGACGAATTGCCTGATTAGTGTATACGCATTGCCTTATTTTTACAGAACGACATATCTGGTGGTTGTATTACGCATTGCATTATTTTACCTTACAAAGTGCCTGATTGTTGCATTACGCATTGCATTCTTTTCATTGCAGAGTGCCTGATTGCTACGTTACGCATTACAGTATTTTTACATTGCAAAAGTGCCTGATTCTAGCATTACAAACTTTATGACATGATATTAGGAGTACAGGAGAATGTTTAGAAGTGCTCATTGACATCGCCAGAACTTACAAGGGCTGGGTGGCCTAACAACCGGCCATGAGAAATATTACACAACCTCATATGTTGGTTTTATATTGTGTGGTCTTAATCGTATATCTTTTTACATAAGGTTTATACTCGTTTTATAAAACTTGTGTGGAGTCTATTTGTGGTGTCATCATTGGATTATTGTGAGCGTGGTTGCAAATACTTTACACATTTGTCTTGAAGATAAGCCTGGCTGCTCGTGCCAAGCTACCGAGGGGGTGAACGGGGCTATCTAAGAAGGTGACCTTCCTTTCCCTGACGTTGGAATGCGGGTCCCTACTTGGCCTAAGGGACCTACCTCAGCCAACCAGGGATCCCAGGTCTAACAGTGCCAAAAAGATACACCTCCCCAGAAGAGGCATAACGAGGAGAAATATTATTATTTCTCCTTGTTTTTTCCTCTTTCTATGTGTCCTGCATTCTGTAGCACACATAGAAAGAGGAAAAGCCTCTCAGGATTGTTTTTGTGCAAAAAAGATTCCCTTCTTACACAAAAGCAATCCTGCCTACAACACAGGCACCTTTGTATCATGTTTCAAGAGTGCCTGCTTTGGCGCTCGACTGCCAAAATGGCGCAAGGGAATGTGCCATATTGGATAAATACGGCAAGATGACTTGCTGCTCTGCCTTGCACCATAATTTTCCTAAATATGCCCTGGAGTGTACAAAACTTAGTTCGGCCGTTTCTTGTCTTTGTTACAGCATTTTTCTGCTGATGACATGTCTTGGTTTAGTGGAGTTCAAGCAGTCCATCGATCAAGGATCCGGCAAAACCACCTGTGCAGTTCACTTGCAAGTGTGCTATTGCTGACTTTGAAACTCATGATCTGGACAGAGTTTTTGCAGCTAGGGGTTCATGGCTAGCTCCTATTGCAGAGAGCCAAATGCAGCCTTGATCGTCTTTACGCTCTGTGTAACTCCTGGAGAACGTGTAGCAGCCAGTGTAAATCTCTGTATCAGACCCAGGAGAGCAACCATAGTTTTTGTGTATGCCAACTCGGACTACTCAGCCAAAACATCCCATAGCTCCAGAGAAACAGTTCTTGGCTTGTGAATGCACCCTTGCTGTGTGGTCTGCTTTGTTTGCCTTTGCAGCTGGACTATGCTTCCATGAGATAGTTGGAAAAACTGAGGAACCTTCTTAAATGAGATAGTTGGAAAAACTGAGGGACCTTCTTAAACTGTGCCCTTCGCCTCTTTTGGAAAAGGGAGCACTATGGACACTGCTGTGCATCTTAAATACTTCCTGAGCTAGATCCACTCATGCCAAGGTGACAAAATGTGAGTCCTCTGCAATCTCTTATGGGCACAGGGTTCTCTCTGTGGGAGAAGCCTCCAAAAAGCTCACACCCCAGTAAACAGTCAGGTCCTAAAGTGGAGGACTCCACCAATATCAACCAATATTGTCACCAAATTCACCACCGTCATCACCACAATCCTATATCAACCTCAGCCTACTCATGCTACCAATGACTGATTACCTCTTCCCAGAGCTAACTAGTCATCGGTAATCCCAGCACATCAATATGTTGAGGCTTTGTCTGTACCGCTCATTATGCTTCAACAATCTCTCACTATCATGGTTTCCATTTTCTCATCTCATCTCAGCTTTGTATGTAGTAGGATCAGTGGGTAGAGCTCTGAGCACAGATTGTCTCTAACAGTGGCTATTTTCCCCTCCACGTGTTTTGATATTCATTCAAAGTAGGTATGTATTTCAAATTCTTGTGAGCTTGGAGCTGCTGAGCAAAGATTCTTGTCTGTTTTGAGTGTCTTGTTGCCAGTGGATATAATTAACATTTACAAATGCTCATTGGTTGGTTATACTTGTGACAAATGTATGACGTTACAACGCATACATTTACAACGCATCCCTTTACAACACAGTTTTTACATCGCAACATCCTTTACAACGCACACATTTACATTGCATACCACTAGAGCGATTTTTTTAAACTACACTTACAAAGCATTCCATTATATCGCATTACAACTTTACAACGCATACCATTACGTTGCATTTAAGGTAAGTGTTGGATAGTGTAGTGGTAAAAATTACTATTCTAACTCCAGGGGGTGCAACAGTAGGGTAAGTGTTGGATAGTGTAGGGGTAAAAATTACTATTCTAACTCCATGGGGGTGCAACAGTAGGGTAAGTGTTGGATAGTGTAGGGGTAAAATGTACTATTCTAACTCCAGGGGGTGCAACAGTAGGGTAAGTGTTGGATAGTGTAGGGGTACTATGCGTTGTAATGGTATGCGTTGTAATGACATGAAATGTAATGCCTGCGTTGTAGTGACATGCGATGTAGTGTCATGCATTGTAGTGACATGCAATGTAATGGATGCATTGTCGTGACATGCGTTGTAAAGGATGTTGCGATGTAATGACTGCGTTGTAAATCTAGTCCGATGTTATGACTGCGTTGTAAAGGTTGTTTACCACTTGTGACAAAGGGATCATCCAGAATCATGGCAGTCATGTTTCCTGTGCTTGTCCAGATGCGTTCCACGTGAGGATAAGCACTCAAGACAGGTAATGACCTTCATTCAGGACCTCTGAGTTCTAAAATATTTACAACTACTTAGGAGTGACACATAGAAAGCTAATGCTGATGTGGGCACAATAGAATGGAATATGGAATTACTTCCTGTTCCCTCTCAAGTGAGTAAGTAAAGGACTGCATTCAGCAAGATGTTAGTATATCAAACCCTGTGCCATGTTACGATGGGTGTTGCCAGAGGTGATAGGAGTATGGCCAATCCAGACCATGGAACCACGCCTGAAGCTGGAATCAAAAACCACCATGTAGCAGAAAAAGAAAGTGATCCCAAAATATATAAAATGCAAAAAATACACTGATAGCAACAGCAATGCCATCACTTTTAACATCACACGGGGGACATTGTTCTTGCGTGTAAGAAATAAATCAGGAAAACTGACATTATGTAGTACACAATGTGCCAGAGGGTCACAAGAATCAGTGAAAGCATGGACATTGCTATATTAAACTCTTTTATCGTTATATGGAAGGTGATATAAGTAATAAACAAAAAAACTGACCATCAGTTTTCAACAGCCATCTTGTTTTCATGTCTGTATCTTTGTTGCGGAATGCCACAGGGGCAGCACCACTGCAAACTAGAGACACGTTTTTCGAAGTTGATTTTTGCAAATATGAGGAAAGTTATCTAGCGCTCAAAACATGAAAAACCAATTGATATAGTGCTGAACCTTCTATTTAAGCCTGTTTTTCACACCCGTACATGATATTGCCAACACGATACATTACTGTGATTTAGAGACATTTCTCTCATTTAGGTTTGATTGAGCATTTACAACGCATGTTTGTATCATTCTGTTCCTCCTGTTCCAACTGTCTCGCTTTTACTTCTCTTTTGCTCTTCTCTCTCCTCCTCCCCTTACATTAAACTCACCCCTTTCCTTGCTAGTCTCTTCTTCATCCTCTCTTTTTCATATGTCTCAGTTCTTTCCTTTATCTTTACTGCCCTTCAATCTCCCTCTCACTGCAAACCTTGTCTTCTACTCCTGGGGTAGAAAATTAATTTATATACAATCTAATATTGTGTGTGAGTTAAGACTTGCGTTTCCTTGAACTCTCATCTGTTAATCCTCGGAGCAGATTTTGCTACAACTGTTATTGCTATATGTCCTTCCATATTTCCACCTGCTGACTAATATCCCACACAGCACCTCAAAACCTTGCACCACGATTAATCCCACCATTTTAAAATGACTATTCTCCCTTGAGCCTGTGATGTAATAATTACTACCCCCTCCATGTGATCGGCTTCCCCATCTGTATTCTGAAGTTAATGCTTCAATATTCTTGTATACGAGTCTCAAAATGTTTACTGGTCTAACATGTCTGTGAACTCTCATGAACATCTACCTTAATTCCTGTTACTAATGTTTTCTCATTCCTAATCCTTGTAATGCGCTCTGATGTCCACGTCCACTTAGACTATATTTTACACTAAATAAAAACTGAAATAAATAAATTATGCTTGCGAGTGCAAGTAAGAGTATGTACCAAAAGAAATTAATTTAGGTATGTGTGTGCACCTATCTCTCATGAATCCGCATCATGCCCTATCCTAGTTCATTTTAATATGGAATGGGGTGACAACCCCATATAAATAATATATTTTTCCCATAAGTCACACTGCAAAACAAACTGAAGCATATAGCAAATCAAATAGGAAGCTAGAATGCAAACTGAGGTTTTTAATTTTAAAGCTGTAATTTAGCCTCCATACCACATTTTCACCATAAAAAATAACTAATGCCAATCCACAGCCTTTAACGTATAATGAAGTAGTTGAGGACCTATTGGAAATTCACACAATACAGGGTGTACTGGCTGAATCCACTCTTTTTGTAAGTGGCCAGTATTTCCATGTTGAGATTCAAGTTCTGTAAAACACATCACTTTAATTCCTTGATAGCAAATAAGGCTGTTTTCATGCCTGTGGTGTGTGTGCAGTGGGGTAAGAGGGTGGAAGGCATTTGCTGTTCCCCTTATGCTACCTTTAGGCTGTAGGTGGGAGTCAGTGCAATAGCCGTCTGCTGCCTGTGCCAAAGTCAGGGCTCAGTGTCTCTAAGACATGAATTATTGGGTCTAAACTTTGAGTGGATAATTCAGACACTTGAGGCATCAGAATTCTAAGACTGCCCCAGAGTTATATCCCCCAGTGGTAAGATATATTTCTTGCTAGTATATAGACAGAGTTCTTCTTTTTCTTTTGGAGGTTATCTGTCTATAACTTTTTTTTTAGGTTGGGCCTCTGAGACCTGTTGTATACACTTTGAGGGCTTACATCCTGCTCATTGCTTTTTATTTGTCACTTAGATTGTCCATCCAAAATGCTTGGTTGCTAGTGGTGAATCCTTCCTCTTTGTCCCTCCTTTTTAGTAGGGGTGGGCGGAATTTGCGAAATTAACTTTCCCACATTATCGCGAAAAAGTTTAAAATTATCGCAAACAAGCGGAAATATCGCGAAGATGCGGAAGTTTTTTTCCCGCATGTTCGCGAGATTTTCTGCATGGTTGCGGGTCGCCAACTTACCCATGTGGTTGCTTGCGGGCGCGGCCATCTTGTTTTGAGTTGTCTCGCGGTGCATGATCGCGAGAAGAAAGACGTGATCGCGCGACGCATGACGTCACTGCGGGCACGAACTGTCGCGAGACAGCGCAAATGGCTAAAAACAATACAACATCTCATGGAGAACGCGACCGGATCAAGAAAACTTGTCGGCGAACGCAGGGATTCAGGTAAGGCGATCGCGCACGCGCGAGAATGTATTATTTTACAGCGCCGCGAGCAAGAAACAAATTATCGCCAAGCTGCGGAAACCGGAAATTTTGACATTTTCGCGCTCTCCGCGGAACGCGAAAATGTCAAATTATCGCAATTTCCGCGAACGGAACAAAATTTTCGCCCAGGCCTACTTTTTAGGTAGAGCCTCCAAGACCTGTTGAATGCACCTTATGGGCATACATCCCACCCATTGCTTTTAATTTGTTACTTGCATTGTCCTTTCAAAATGCTTGCTTGCTAGTGGTGAATCCTTTCCCTTTGTCCCTGCTTTCTGTATTTTGTTTCCTCCCATGGAGCAGGGACCAAGTACTGTATCTTTACCAACTTGCAAATAGTAACCTTCAAGTGCTTATATTGAAGAGAGGCAAAAATGCTTTGACTTTAATCAACTTCTATAACGCCACATCTAGCCAAGGGGAGTGTAACATTTTATCATTGAAGGAAATGTTGAAAGAAGGAACAGACCTATTACCTTGCAAAATATTGATTGCAGGTGACTTTAACGCACATCCGTGCGGTAACCCAAGAGATACCCCAATGGGATCCCTTGGGTGTAACAACATGGATGGTTTTCACTTTGACCACACTAGACGCGGTTCCCTCCTCAATGATTTACTCAATGAATATAACTTGTTTGTAGCCATGTCTTTGGTGTCAGAATCCAAAGTCTTTGATGTTCCGACCTTTAAAGGGTCACGTTATGGGTCTTTTATTGACCATATATTATTATCTGCTGACCTTGCAAACCAGATCTCCTGCTTTACTATTCACATGAATATTTACAGTGATCATAACCCCATTTCTATCAATTTGAATGGTGGTATATTTGAATTACGTAAACAATGTAAAGACAGGGGAATTCTACAATGTATAAACGGTAAACGTCGTTTGAAATGGCATAGGGTAAATCAAGAAAACTTTTATAATGATATTAATAAGTTATGTGGTGAGGAATTAGCGACCTGTGCCTTAACTTCTATGTCTCCAAAGGAAACTTTAGTCACTTTTGAAGGTGTAGCGTTAATAGTAAGCTCTATGTTACTGGTTCCAGCAAATGGGCAAGTTGATAGTCACCCTAAATGGTTTGATCATGCATGTTCTGTCGCAAATAGAAATTTAAGGATGGCGTTAAAAAACGAACCTAGAGATCTAGGTGAAATTAGGATCCTCCGCTATATCTATAAAAAAGCATTAGAAAAGCGGAAAAAGGAAATTAAGGTCAGTACTTGGGAGTCCCTACTTGACCCAGCTGTCCTGGGAAATAGCAGCAAATTTTGGGAGATTGTCAACAAACCTTTGTTTGACAACCCAAATGACACTGCAATAGGCACAAATATCCCAGAGGCAGATTGGGTGTCTCATTTTAGTGCAATTTTTAAAAGTCATGATCAACTTTCAGATCATGAACTCTTAATTTTAGAGGAGAAGCCACCCTGTTTCTCAATTAACGAAGTAGAAAAGGCAATCCAAGGTTTAACTAGCAATAAGGCACCTGGTCCGGATGGCCTCCCTCCGGATCTTTTTAAATCTGGTATTCAGTTATGGGCTCCTATCCTCACAAATGTAATAAATGCAGCTGTAATATCTGGGTGCCCAAAATCCTGGGGACAATCAACTATTGTCCCCGTGTTTAAAAAGGGTGATCGTGGCAGCCCGACATGCTACAGACCAATATCCTTAATCAACTCCGTAGCAAAAGTGGTTGGGGGTGTACTTTTGAACAGACTTACAACATGGGCAAAAGAGAAAAATATTTTATCTTCAATACAATATGGTTTCAGACCAGGCCACTCAACAGTGACCCAGTGTCTGAACCTGTATTTAATTGTAAGTAAATACACTTTGGCCCGCCACGGAACCATACACATGGCCTTTATGGACCTATCGTCCGCATTTGACTGTGTGGATAGAGGTAAATTATGGGACATTATGTTGAAAATGGGCATTGATCAGAACTTAGTTTATGTTCTGATCGATTTGCACTCAGACACAAGAGCCAACGTCCGTTACTCACAAGACCTGAAGGTGACAGGGGACATTAGAATTAATAGGGGCGTCCGTCAAGGATGTATCTTAGCACCATTTCTCTTCAATTTGTACATAAATGAGTTGGAGGACTGTTTGTTGAGAACAGGTGCAGATTACCCCTACGTAGGTAAAAAAGGTATCCCAGTCTTACTCTATGCGGATGATGCTGTCCTTATTTCAAGGACCGCAATTGGTCTCCAGAAACTTCTAAATTCTTTTTATGAATTTATGGAGTCTAGAGGCTTAAGTATCAATAATTCAAAGTCCTACACTATGAAAATGGGCCAGGGGTCAGGTAAACACAATTCTTTTCATACTAACGGGGAAAGAATTCCAAACTCCAAAACCTTCTCATACCTCGGGGTCCTTCTCGACGACCAACTAGAGTGGGGCCCAGCTATTGCTAAAAAAAAGGGCGAAGTAATACGTGTCAATGCAGCAATACTTGGCTTTGCTAGAAAAATGGGCAATAGTCCGGTGGCCGCTTTGCTCAAACTATATCAAGCCAAAAGTGTTGCCATCGCCTGCTATGGCAGTGAGATATGGGGTTACTGCCAAACACGAGCCCTGGAGGTTACAGAAAACAATTTTTTAAAGAAGGTATTGAGGCTGCCAAGGGGCACCGGAAATTTCTCGGTACACGAGGAATTAGGCGTATCATTCCTAAGTGACAGAATAGCAGCAAATCCCCTGTTATGTTGGCTGAACTCCTGGCTAAATGATGATATACCTCTCACTCATGCTATACTAGAAGAAGCTCTAATTTGGGACGGTAGGTTTAAGGTTCCATGGCTAAGGTATATTAACGACCGCCTCACTGAAATGGGGCGACCGGATTTGTTCTCATCCCCAAATTCCATAACTAAAGCTGATATAATTTTTGTGAAAAAGACATTCATGTCCACTAGGTATCTCGCCCGGGAGGAGGGCGAGTTGACGAAAGATAGTGTAAGGAAACACGCCCTACTTAAGACATGTTTTCAAATGGAACCATATCTATCCTGGCCTATGTCAGGGTATGAACGTTATCTCTTGATAAGGTTCCGTTTTGATTTATTTCATCTCCTGTTGGCAGTACCAAAAGGAGCCCATCGAGGCCAAGTGTTACCTGCTTGCGGCTGCGACGGGAAGTCTCCGCAAGATTTGGCACACTTTTTATTTGTTTGTCCTTATTACCTAGTACCTCGGAGATTGTATTTGAAGCCTTGCTTAAAGGATTTACAATTTACCCAAATTAAACCAGCACTTTATTACCTCCAACTCCTGAATTGTGATTATACCTTGTTTATATGCAGTTTTCTGAAACTTGCTATCACCTTCAGGAAGAGCATGGAAGGTTAATTATGCTGCTACTATTGCTGTATTTTTATTCTTTTTTAACTCTGTATAATTATTTATATTTTTAACTTGTTGTATCATATGTGTTATCCTGGTTTTAGAATATCCTTGGGTATTATCTTGCGTTTTATTGATGAAATGGATGGTTTCTCTTTAAATGAAAGGAATATGTTATGTCTGTATGTTTTAAAATGTACTTTTATGGATGTATTGTATTACATTCGAATAAAGATATATACTACTATACTACTACTACTTTCCCTTTGTCCCTGCTTTCTGTATTTTGTTTCCTCCCATGGAGCAGGGACCAAGTACTGTATCTTTATGCTTTGATTGTTTATCTGCTCGTTTGGGGGTATTTTTTTTTCTTTGTTGCCTGTTTGTGTTGCTGTGTACCTCTGTTCAGCTTCGGCACCTGTAGCTGCTTGCGTTTGAATGCAGCATTCGTCCCTCCCACCTTCTCCCATGTTGCTGCATGCCTGCCACCACCTACCCCCACATCACTGTTTGTTTTTTTACATTATCTTTACAATGCTGTCCTACAGGTTTCCGTGGAGCGCATGAAGCATTGCAGACCCTCCCACTTCCCCTTGTGCCTGGTGCTCCTGTCTCCATCCCTCACCCCTCTTGCCATGTTACTTGTTTAGTTATAGGGAGTTCTAGCTGGTGCGGGGCACGGTGACATCACTATACAGCAATGCACTGATGCCACCACACTACACCCCCAGCAACCGGAGAGACTGAAATATGTGCCGCTTGCAGAGCATTCTAGTTGTTCTAAGGTGTGGAGCTGCCACCTTATTTTGATGCACCAATGCTTCTGTACCATGCACAGAACAACTGCATAGGGTGAAATACTGGCCACCAAACTCAGTTGGCTGTTCATCGGTGGCAGACAGGGCACTAATAATCTTCTTGAGGAAGTAAGTGGGATTACGGGAGCATTCAGCTACATGGGTTCAGGCACATTGAAATCCCAAAAGGATAATGCCAACTGACATACAGTATACTTGCTATTTCTGTGAGCACAGAAGGACATTTTCTTTTCTCTTAGAAGTGGCATCTATGTGAGGCATTTAAGGCTGTCTGAGTTAAATTCTGGTAGCCTTGTTTCCAAGTCTGCTGAGCTTGCGTCTCACCCAACCTCCGTCCGGAGCCCTACTGCAAAAACAATAAACTAAAGCACTGGAGCTGCCTGTAAAGTTTTTTAAATTTCCATTGCAAACCTGCTGTAACAAGGCACTGTGTCTTCCCTTCTTAGCACTGCAGGGAAAGCTGCATGCACGTTTGGCGCTCACATTTCTATTGTGCTTTTTTAAGGGGGCTGGTTCTGTTTCTCATAGTAATAGCGGTGTATTGCTTCTGGCTGCGGACAGGGCATGTTTACACAAGGGTTAATATCAGCGCTCCGGAGATGCATCTTAACTCTGCATGTAAACATCGCTGCCATCAGGTACAGAGAATTCAAACAGCTCCTCAAATGGGCTTCTATCCTGACCTGCCGCACACTTATTATCATACAGGGCCACGCATAACTCTAGCAATGTGCCTCAGTTCTGATTCCTGACAAGCCACACCCTCTGCTATTTCAGTACTAGGGTAGGCATAGCTCTGTCAATGTACCTCATTTCTGAGCCACCGCATCCTCTGCTATTTCAGTTCTGGGTCGAGCATAGCTCCAGAAATGTACCTCAATTCTTGACATGCCATACACTCTACTATTTTTATTTAAGGGGCGCACATGCCATCCCCTCCCATTTCAGTTCTGGGGCGCTCACAACTCTGTCAATGTACCTCAGTCCTGAACTGTTGCACGCTCTGCTTTTTTTGTACTGATCCACATGCAGCCCCACATCAATTGAGACCTGCCTCAGCCTCGGCTCCTATAGTACTGGAATACCACAGCTATACCAACGTGTCTCAATGCGGACTTGCCACACCCTCTGCTATACAATATGGGGAACACTTAGTTCAGCCGATGTATCGCAATCGGGACTAGCATACCATCTGTTGTTACAGTACCAGACATACGCCGCTGTGCCAAAGTACCTCAATACAGACCTAATACACCCTCTGCTATCACACTAAGGGTGCACACTCCGCTCTTCCAGTGTACACCAATCCTGACCTGCTGCACTGCAAACTACTACATAATTGGGGTATACTTAGCTCTGGAAATGCACCTCTATCCAAACTTGTCGTACCCCCAACTCTCACAAACACACATTCTCTCTCCCCTCCGTTCTGCCTTGTGGCTCTCCATTTAACTCAGGGTGACACACATACAGCTCCCCCATTGCACCTCAGTCATAAGTTGCAGCTGTTTCACTACTCACTCACATAGACACACCTCCTAATGTGTGCAGATCTTGACACATCTCCCCCGCTCAAATCATATTTGTCAAACACTGAACACCGAGAAAAAGGCAACACAGCACGCGCAAATCCAAACTCTGTTAACATCTGCAACACAATAAAATGCAGATCGTCAATACAAACACCGCAACAAAAGCATATATATAAGAGGCATCGCACTATAAAGGCGAGACCTATTGGCTTTGCGAATGCGTGTCTGGCATTCTCAGAGGATAACGTCTTGAAAACGAAGACAACTACTATTCAAAGAATTGAAATGCTAGAAAAAAAATCTGATGAATTGCTTGACTAAATTCTTACATGAATCGTTCGAATTGAATGCTGAGAAACTATTACTAATGCCAGGGCCCTATGAACGAGTTCCAAATGGCTATTATGCCTATGTTTGAAACTATTAAATGCAACTTCAGATGTCATAACGCGGCCTGCAGAAGAGATAGATCCAAATTTTAATATTTGTTTTGGACCTTAAGGCAACACATTCTGGATCGAGGTTTTCATAGGAATTGGATTGTTCTTCCTAATTTATTAAAAATGCTATTCCTGATAATATTAAAACAATATGATGCCATGCAGAGTCTCTGATCGGGCCAAAAGAAATTACATAAACTTGCAACACTAGAGAAATCTGTATTGCCATAGGAATGACTGTGTAAATATGACTCTACTGTGTGACCATGAAGCATTAAATGCAGGATTATATACTTATTATGACTGTATGCATGTTTATTATTTTTCTGAATGTACATCATGAAACAAACTTTCTAAACTCTCTTTTAGCATCTCCATCCTCTGTTTTCCCTATTCTGTTAGTGTTTTTCACTTCTCATTTTATAAACAAGCTCTTGCATAGCAAGTTGGTGAGATGGTTACATTGGCTTCACAGGCAGATGATAGCCTTTGAAAGTGGTGGGGCGAGCGAAGTCCCCCACAGCTTCCCTGAAAAACAAGCTAAACAAGCTAAACAACCCCTTCCTCCAAAAACCAAAAACAAACCAACCGCTCCCTCCAGAATCCCAAAATAAAACAAAACCACTAACATGCACAAACTTATATGCATTACACATTTCTAATAAATAAAATACAATAAAATTCTACTTTCCCATGGGATGCATGTCCTCATCAGTGTTCTTCTGTAGTCTGATGCACGAAGAGCTCACCTAACCAATCCAGACACTGCTCTCATGCTGTTAACCAGAATGAGAGAAGTGCAAGGATTAGATGGAGCAGGTTGGCTGAATACTCCTTCAGGCCCTGAAGGCCTGTGCTTGTTCTCTAACTAGCTGTCTAAGGCGACTAGGACATGTTACATTGCATACTAAATTACCCTTAGCACCCCAAAACCCATACCTACCCTGAACCCTAAAATTACCCATACACCCCAAAACCCAAATCCACCCTAAACCGTATACTTACCATATACTTACATGTATAACACATATGCCTTTACCATTCATGCCTTTACAACGGAAATCGTTGTAAAGGCATTCGTGGTAAGCGGATATGCGTTGTAATGCCATGTGTTGTAATGGCATTACGATGTAATTGTACTTGCATTGTGATGCATGCATTGTGAAAGCATGCATTGTAGTAAATGCGTTGTAATGGCTGTTTACCATCTACGACAGCTGAGTTGGAAAGCTGCAAAGTGCGGATGTTAGGCTGGCTGTCGTAAGACAGCCAGCCAAACTGACATGCACACTTTGGAGTGTCCTGCCAAGCCTCTGCTTCAGTCCTCTATGCTGCCAATTGACAGGAGAGGGCATGCCCCGTATTTCTCCCAGCTCACAGGCTGGCTGGCGGCTGCAACTCGCCTCAGTAAAAAATAAAATGGCAATGAAATCATTTCATTGACATTTTATTTTTTACACTTAGGCAGGGTAGGACTGGCTGTAGCGGGCACCAGGCATTTCCTGGGTGGGCCGCCAAGGTGGGGGCCGGTTTTGGGCCCCTGGAGGGCCGTTTTTGTTACTGGGGGCTGGCAATTTCGTCCCCCTGTGACAAAAGCAGCCGAAACCGGCCCCAGCAAACAGCTCGGCCGCACCCACCCTGCCCCCCAGGGGGGCCGGCCGAGCAGTTTGCCAGGGCATGTTTCGGTTCCCAGTCCGGCCCTGCACTTAGGGCCTAATTACAATGAAGTCTGCCCGAGATCGTTTTGGTACTGGGACCAACCGACCTCCTGTCGGCAGTCCCGACCGACCAATTAGGATGCGACCGAACACTGTTCGGTTGCACTCCTATTCTTTACAATGAGAGCATGCATTTCGACCAGAATACATGCTCTCATTGTAAAACGGCAAGGTGCAGTTCATCCCTGCACCCCGTGGCAGGCACGGGGTGCAGGGATCAACTCCTCGGCCTCAAACTGGAGGCCGTGCACCCATGGGGGCCCTGCTGGGGGCCCCCAAAGTCGACTTGCTACAGCCTTTCTGTGTCAGAAAGACCAGCGCAGAAAGGCTGTAGGAATCCGACATTGTTATCCCTCGGGCAGAAAGAGCGGCCTTTGGGATTACTGAAGTCATTCCGATTGGCGGACGGGCTCTCTGCGCCCGTCGGAAGCCAGTCTTAATGACCGGTAGGATACCTTTCCAACCCACACCATCCTAATGGGTCGGTCGGAAAGCAATCCGACCAGCTGATTATGATGCGGTAGGAATGGCTCCAACTGGCAGTTGGAGCCATATCCTACTGCATCGTAATCAGCCCCTTAGTGTAGCTCACAGCGGGCGGGGTACAATGCCACCCTCATTAAAAAAAACACCACTGATTGTTTTTTACTTTTCATTGAAACGATTTGCCACAAAAACAAGACGTAAACATAGAATACATGCCACCACCTATATGTGGTGGCCATTTGCTAGCACTAACAATTTTAAATAAAACATTATCATATGTAAGTTAAAATAGACCAGTGCCGGTGCTTCCCTTTATGTTTTACTTCATATAACAGGAAAAAATTATATTTATTGGTGTAAAGTCATGGCACTATTAACTGTGAATTACTGTAACCTGAAACATTGGATGACACAAAAGGAGAGAAAATCGATAAAGAATCTTAAAAAATTGACCAAGTGAAATATTTAACTCTGACAGTGTGGCCCTGTCAGGCTAAATTACGTCACTCAATGTGCAAGAAACCAAATGGCTGAAGTGGGCTGTCCCATTGCCCGATGCAGTCTGTTGTCGTGGGCAGTAGTAGAATATGAATGACAGTGGAACAGACAAGGTAAAGAATAATTAGGACCCAAATGCCCCTCTGCATACACATATATAGGCAGGGCTTTGAGTGGGATGAAAAAAATGGGGGATCTCTCAAAGAGGCGTGGTCAATGTAATTAAGGCCGTGGCTTAAAAACACATAAGCTAAAAATCTGTGTTTAGCACAGTGTGCCGCCCGACTTGTATTTTGCTGTTCCTGTCATTGCGTCCAGATATATGATACAACAAGTAACATCATACCTACAACAAGTCAGGACTATTGGCTTGGTCAATGGTTGCTAGTTGCATAAGATAAATAAACAGCAACTATGGCTATTATATAATATTTTAAAAGCTTCCACTTAGCCCTGGTGACACTACGACAATGTTGCTGCTACTGAGTTTCAAAAAGAGAAGGGAAATCCAGAGAGAAAATAACTCTCTTTGAAGGATTTCCCTTCCTCGACAACGCTCACATCAATGTGCCAGCGGTCACTGCAGTCCGGGGGAAAAAAAACTGACCGCCTGTGCCAGGGCACAAAACAGAGCCCGATAGAGACCCGTTTCAAGGCCCTCTTTAAAAAACTGCTGGTGCTCAGACCCGGTGAGCCCCGGCCCACTTAAAGCCCTGTGTATACCACCGATATTAAACAAAAGATAGCGGTTTGTATAATTCGAGAAGGAGAAGTCTTATGGTTAAGGTCTGTTTATGATTAATAGTATGGTCTATAGTGTAGGTGTAAGGCTATAGAGGGGTATGCATTTAAACCACCACTATCCTTCGTTATTTTAAGGTTCGTCCTTTACAGATAAAATAATGTAGAACTTCCTACTGCATACTGATGAAACATAGCGCCACTGAGGCATAACTAAACAGAAGAAGACAGAATGGGTAAAATCCGTATAGTGACATAAGATCTCAATGCTCAAAGTTCCAATCATAATGTTGAAACTGGCTCTAGGAAGAAGTCTAGAGCAAGCACCCTCTTTCTCAGCATGTAAATGTGAGGGAAGGTGGCACGTGGAGGCCCAAACAGCCTATCAGAGTGCTGCCAGCAGGGACAAGGGCAACATCTCTTCTGCTGCAAACTCGCACTGACAATATTTTCGAGTACCTAAGAATATTTTTTCATCGTATTGAAGCTCCGTATTTGAAAGGAAAGGGGGGCTGTAGAAACTGACACAAACGAAGACGGGAATGTAGAGAAAAAGAGCAAAGAGGAGAAACCCCGGAAGGAGAGAGAAAAGATCAAAAAAGTGCAGCAGAACTGGAAAATGAGAACAGAAATTAAAGAAATGGGAAAAAAAACAAGCATTGGCATAGCCAATAGGTCTCGCCTTTGGGACCTTATAAGTGTTTAGCCATGCAATAGTTTATGTTGTTGCACCAAGGATATTGGACTGCATAACTAAATACTTATAAGGTCCCAAAAGCATGACCTATTGGCGATGCTAATGGTTGTTTCGACTACCAAGGTTACTCAGCCCACGCCACCCGTGACTTTTCTCTGATTTGATGCAAAGGAGTTTATGGTGTGTGTATTAATAATGCGTGTTTTAATTGGACACCGGATGCTTATAATGTATAGTGGGGGTACTTTATCAATTATACCTTACAAAGAGAGAAGATAGCTTTGCTCCCTACGCATATCTGTATAAACCTCCAAGGGCAAAGGGGTTGAAATACCTGTAAAACTAGACTAGAATTGTATTAAGACATTGGAAGACAGTGTAAATGCAGTACAGCAGAAACCTTCCAAATGGGTAAATTCAAGACTGGGCTAGAGCGGTTCATCATGGGGAGAATGCTGCTGTTAAAAATATTATGTTACCAAGGCATAGATGTATTACATGCTGTACCCATGATAACTGCAGCCACGGTGTTAAAGAGTCTTGTTATCTACTCACTCATTTAATCTGGACCCTTAAGAAACTTAGAACCACACAACAAAACCAATGCATCATTTTGGAGATTTAGGAGACATCGCATTTAAAAAATATATATATTGGAGTACAGTTGAAACCAATTACATCCTGGTAGGTTAAAGTGTAATGAGATATGCATACCATGACGTTGAAGAAAAGTAGATGTATTTTACTCATACGTCATTTGATAAACATGTTGGTGTTTGAGTCACTTCCTGTGGCGGTTTGAACACTAAGGTCACTCTCGGCGTCCTGGGATAAGCAAGATGGAGCTCCCATCCTATTCCAAGCTGCTAACCTTGGTGCAACAGCCCTTCAAGACCCTTATGTGCATCCATAATAGACAGCATGGAATCAAATGAAAACTTTCACTTTCAGGGTTGGATGTAATTTCATAACAGTCTTTTCAACTCAGTATATTTTCTATTAAATCACCCAAATAAAAGCAACGTTACCACATTTTCTAGTCGGACTCCATCAACGTACCCAGGCATCCCATTTTGCTACAGTCGAAGGATATTACCTTTGTTTTATTTGTGTGTATTTCTATTTCCGGTGCATTCCTCCTATGGTAGTGCAGTAGCCTGCTAGAGCTCTGATTGTGCCAACTACTGCCTCGTCAAGGTGACCATGTCTTCTATATATTACAGTGCGATAATGTGTTAACACCCAACATTTGGGAAGAGGCAACTACCCCACATTTCTTAAGTAAGCATCAAAATCCGAGATGTATACGCTAACATGGAGGGGCGCAAATCACAGCCCCACATTACGTTTTAGCTCCATACAAAATCCTTTTACTGCCAGCTTTCAAAAGTACGGATTAAACTAGTCCAGGTTCTAAATCGTACCTGGAGCTCTGGCCATTAATAAACTATGTATATTTCCAACGGAGCTTTAAAAAGAGAAGGGCTTCAACAGCACTAGAGATGTGGTAACCGAGAGCTGATATTGTTGCTGTACATGATGTAGTTTGCAAACACGATGTCCATGCCCCTACTGCGAAAACGATTCTAAGTTGTTCGAGCGGCACTATTTGTTTTGCTTCATCGAACGTTCAAAATAGCTTCATTCCAAAGTTTTGCATTTAAAATATTTTCAGACCTGCTGCTGTAACGCTGACAGGTCTATACGACGCATTGATTCGGGTACTGGCATGAACACAGCTGTTTGTTGTAGTAGTGCGTTTTTACTGCGTGCAACCTAGACCGCAAACATTTCAATTACATGTTATGGTTTGCTCATAGTTATGTTATTTGGAATCTGGTAGTTCCGTGACTGTAATGCCCCATTTTGCGATGGAATACCTACCATGATTATTTTAGAGTTTGTACGTTTACATCTGGAGAGACAATTAAATCATTCATGTGGCTCTACAACACTTTCATAAAAAGGTGTAGCGAACCAAACACACTACTCTAGTAAGGTTATCAATTGGCCTTACCAGACAATGTAATATGGTTTTTAAACACCTCGAAATTATTTTTGAAAAGGTATTTAAAAAATGACATGTCGTGTACTTCCCCTGCCACCTAAAATGACATTTGTTCTTGCACACAACACAATGTTTTCCATTCTGAGTGTTGACTCTGAAAACGTTCTTGCGCCAAAATAAGTTAGTCATTTTTGAATAATCGCGTAACCCGTTATTACAGCCTCAACATAGTGCAGCCCAGTACCATAGGAAAGCCCTGGCATCCCCCTGGACCCTTGGCTGCGGTCTTTTAACGTAAGCCTCTAGGTGAGGGGTAATCTATTGACAGGTGTCTCCAGACTCCTCTCCGTGATGCACTACTGAAGGCAGCCAAGTCTCACAGACCCCTGTTAAGTTTTAGCCCTTTCGCGAGCCTTTGGCTCCATTTCCCTAGTGCAGCCTGATATATGGTGTTTGGTGTCAGCCTATGACAGGAGTCCTGGGCTCCACTATAGTAGTGCTACTGAGCGCAGGAAATGGATATCAACAAGTGTCTGAGCAGCTGCTAATGCCCGGCCCTCCTTCATGTGCCCCTCCTCTCTTTCATTCACCCACACCCCGTCGCTCACACAGGCCTCGGTGGGTGCTCCCGGGAGCACCGCTGTGCATCTGCATGGCACAGAAGCTTCCCCCCTAAAGAGAGATGTGGTGGTTAGGTTTTCCGCTGCTTCATTACTCGCTGCCTTGAAGCATGACGCTCTCCAGGCTCACGGTACTGTGTGTTGCACCCCCTGCGGCTTGTGATGCCCCTAATTAAGGCACACTTACTCTGCCAGACAATGTTCTTTAGTCCGCGGTCGGCCATCGCTTCCCCTGCCCCAGGAGCCATGTTTCCAACTGCAGCCACGCCTTCCGTGATGTCACACAGCTGCCAGCCAATCTCACATCCTAATGTCTAAACAGTCCTCTGTGACATCAGAGGGTCACCCCGGGGCTTCCCCAGGGTCAGAGTTGTGCAGCGCACAAAAGTTTGCAGATAATCTGCTTTATGAGTAAAAAGTGGTAAATCAGTAGCTTCAAAGAGAGAGTCAGTGCTGAATCAGGATCTTACAGCTGAGCCGGCAAAAACAAACAGCATGTAAATCATCCAACAAATGTCATGAAACAATATGATAAAGATTCTTTAAATCGCAAAAATAACATTTTTCAAAATTTCGGAGTTTCTAAAAAAACAAGCCCGTGAGTGGTGTGCGCGCGCGCTAAAAGAAAAACATGCTTTCAAAAGCCTCGGCAAAAGTGAAAGCGTTTTCATTGCGGGAGCGAGCGGCGCCAGGGGCGATAATTGACAACACATGGCGAAAAAGCTCACTCTCACAAGGGATGTGCCAGACGTGCATGCGTTGCCATTGGAAGCAATGCAACGCGTGCACGTTTTGCCCTCAAAGCTGTGCCAATTACTAAAGGTCTATTTCCTATGCAGCGCATGCGCGCTGCGTAGGCATGACCTAAAAAGCGCAAAAAGACAACTGAAAAAGGGAGGAAAATAACATGATGTCAAGGATTTTGTGAGGACAGTACTCATGTATAACAAAGGCTGAATATGCCCACAAGGGCCGGTTTCAGCACTGGTGGTGCCCGATACGAAGACCACATTTGCCGCCCCTACCCCCCATGCCCAATGACCGCCTCCTCGGGTTCTCTCACTACCACAGAGCACAAGTGCTTCTTATCTCTCCAATCATAAGATATTATAAATACAGCACCCCCCCGAGGTCAACGCCCCCCTCCACAGGTCAGAGCCCAAGGCGACCGCATATGCAAAAGAGAGGTATGAAGCATACCAGATCAGTGGAGCCCTCTATTGACCAGCACCTAAGCTGCTATCCCTTCTGTATTTATGTCCCTATGTAGTTGCTAGGGGTGAGTGTGCACACTGGATCGCACCCACTGATACAATGCAAGTCCAAACCGACCTAATAATTTCAAGCCAGAAGCACAGGTGCACCACACATTAAGAGAATGGGAAGGACAATAATATAATTTATTCCCCACGTCAAAGTTATTCAAAAAAGTTCATTTTTATTCAAAAAGTTTATACTAGTTATCTCATTTTAAAACACAGAATTGTGAATACAGTCTGTTCTTGACAACACAGCCGACGCGTTTCGTCCTTGAAGCGGACTTCTTCAGGGCTGTTTGAACACAAACACATAAATATCCATAAGCATATATATAAAAATACATATAAAAAAAACATATATATACAACCCAAACCTTTATGTGCTACAAACTACTTGAGTATCATTTTTTGTAAGTTTCTGTGAATTTTCTTACATGTGTGTCATCTTATTGCTGGTTACATAACTTGTTCCTAAAATCCTAAATATTTTCATTACATGTGATTCCTCTTGTCTGCTTACAACATATACAGCGCTATATTGTTGTTTTTAACAGTAATTTAATATCCAAGTTTTAAAACAAATCAAACGAAGAGAAATCATGTATACACTGAACAAAATGGGGGTAAGGAGAAAGAATCATGTTCAACATTACCCCGAGTAAAAGAAAGAGGATAGAGGCAGGAAAAATAGCAGCACTCGTTATACAGGAGAATCCCAATCACATATATAAGGTCTCAGGCGTTGCCATACCCAGGCTATGGATCATAAACAACTTCAAATCTAAATGATGGAAGAATGGAATAACTAATTCCTGAAAACTCATCTTTGTTTTAAAAAGAAACGTAAGCATTTAATGATACCCACCATGTAATAAGGTGCACGAGTTATTCAAATCTATTCTGCATGGAAAGGAGCAGTACCAAGCCAGAAATACCCGTTGCGAAATTCCCCGGTTTCTTATATATGCCGAAATTGTCTACAAATTAAGAGATGACAATGATAATCAGCATTTAGAAAGGCTAAATGTGGATGCTACCCTATATTATTTAAATAGCAGCCCTAAAGTCATATACTTACATATAAGCGTAATATTCTTATACGATCACCATAAAATTTAAAAAGGATGACCGTGTCACATCATTCCAAGTGCTTTCAAGTATATTCTTGTTGTGTGAAACTATAACAGTCTCAACAGTCTATGGCAAGAAATAAGTGGTTTGTAAAACAATCCTATGATAGTATAACACAAAAGTCTCATTGTACCGTTAAGTCACCACCTAATAATTCTATGTGTGAGCCAGCTCATAGAAACTAGTGCCCAAGCAAACCCAGTCTCCCCTAGGGCTTGGGTATCTGGCTCGTAGTTTACATATTAGACCCCCATAAAGGTAACAAAGCAGGAGAAACACAGGTACCGCTCTTCAACTATCATATAAGTAAACTCTCATGGCAGTTAAGAGCATACAGCGTGAACAAAGGAGTATATTCCATGTCACTAACAAATATACCCCTGATTTCTATGGGGCACTGGGATTCAGGGGTTGTACAGCTCCTAGTCCCTTTTGTATGGCTTACAGAATAGGAATATATAATCCAGCCTACAAACAGGTGTCATATCCATGTTTCTTAAAAACTACTCTATAATGCAAATACGAAAGAGTCAAGCAATGGGACAGCTTCCAAACCCTCTACTACTACACCTAAGAACTTAAGTTAAGTTTTAATTCCAAAACTACTTTCGTAGTGAAACCTACCAGAATGCGGCTGTGACGAACTCCCGACGATCCCGATAATAACGGCTGGCGGGCAGCAGGAAGTGTAGAGAACAAGTGAAAAGCCAAGTGGGATTCCTATGCCTTAAATATACGCGGTAATTGGCGACTATGGATAACACCTGAAATGAATCATGGCCAGCACCGTGAGCGTCCCCAAGTCTTTTATGAGAGACGTTTTCCAATAGAGCGGCCATTTTTGAGCGGTGTATTGACGCGGCAATACTATTGTAAATAATTTATCGATTGACCTGACTACAGCATCAAGGTATACAATATGAGCTAGAAGTAATTCATATTTCTATATTTAGCTTTCTGCTTAAGAAAGAAATGAAACTAAAAAACCGGTCGCTATCCCCGGGGGAGATGGCATATATGGCAGCCATCTTAGAACAGGCAGGACTGAACCAGAACGGTCGTTTTTTTCTAAATCAAGCCGATTTAGGCTGCTAGTCAATGCACGTCATATAACGCCAATAACTATACGTTACGGGCACTTTTACTCTTGAGGGCAATATATGAACATTAGAAAGTGTGTTATGTTAGTTTGTTTAAAAATATATAATCATATAACGCCAATGAATATAAGTGGCGGGCAATTTAACTCTAGAGGTAAAATAAGTAAACATTGTAAAGTGTGCTATATCTATATGTGTCAATTTATGTAGTCCTAGGTCCATAGCAAAAGAGTATGCCATATTTGTGCTGATGAGAAAATAATGGCAGGAATGATACCCTAAAGACCAATATTATTACTAATTGGGCATTTAAGGGTGCCATATTGGCATATATGCCCATGGTATGGCAAAGCATGTGACAAGATAATGCATATGAATCCAAGCCAGGGGATTAATTACAATAAAGTTCCCAGATAGGACCTGGTAAAAACAGAGAAAGAAAAGTAACAAAAGGGAAACCATAAGAGGAGAGGATGGGCAGGGGTTCCAATTTTTGTTACCCAGTGTATCCAAAGTAAGCAAGTATATACAATCCACATTGATCATTTTCAGCAAGGAACTTAGCAAAACATATACCAGTAATAAATGAATATGTACAGTCCACCTTAATCATTTTCAGCATAAACTTTTAGCAAAACATTTGCCAGTGATACATGAATTTATACTGTCCACATTATTCTTGTTCATCAAGAGCCTCAGTGAATCAATGTTCATAAACAATAGGTACAGGGATCACATTATCCTAGCTGAGACTAACACAATGGCTAAAGAAAGTAATGCATCTCGTCATCGCTGTTATGTCCCAGTTCTACACACTTGAGTCTACATATCCATGCAGCTTCATTTTTTCTAAGGGCCAATTCCCTGTCACCTCCCCTTGGGTGAATCGGGATATGGTCTATTCCTATGAACCAAAGATCCTCCATATTCCCATGATTTTCCTGCATATGGTATGTCAGAGGGTATCTAAGGTCTCCCTTACGAAGTGCCCGTAAGTGCTCCTGTATTCTTGTTTTTAGCGGCCTCTTGGTGCTGCCCACGTAGATCTTATTACATGGGCAGCCCAGAATGTAGGTCACAAATGTCGATTTGCAGTTAATCATGTGATTAATCTCATATGTTCGATTGGTGTTATGACAAAATGTCTTAGTCTTGTTTTTGCCTAACCTACATACATTGCACTCATTGCATGTATAGAAGCCCTTTGTCATGGAGGGTAGCCAAGTCTGAGGTTTAGGGGTCGTAACATAGCTTGGACACAGCTTGTTACGTAAGTTTTGCCCTCTTCTATAGGTCACTCTTGGTTTTTCAGGGATTATCCCTTGTAAACTCGGGATATCCTTCAATAAGTGCCAATTTTTGCGTAAAACATTATAGGTTCTGCTACTATTGTTGTTAAACTGTGTATTGAAGGAGATTCGGGGTTTATCCTCTTTTTTTGTTGGCTTTGATTTCAGCGTATCGGCCCTAGGTACCTTCATCACCCTTCTGTGTGCCTTATCCAGTATTGCCTTTGGATAGCCTCTACTGAGAAAACGTTGTTCTGTTTCACTGATGTTTTGGAGGAAGGTGCTTTCCAAACTACAGTTGCGCCGCATCCGGATCATTTCCCCATAGGGGATATTGTTTACAACATGATTCGGATGTGCGCTTAGAAAGTGTAATGTACTATTACATGCAGTCTTTTTCCTGTGAGTGCGACTCTGAATTTGATTGTCATGGACATAAAAAGTAACATCAAGGAAATTAATAGTTTCCCTGCTGTACTCAATCGTGAATTTTACGTTGAATGGATTGTCATTTAGGTAGACATAATATTCCAGAAGATCCGGGGCAGGTCCATCCCATAACATGATGATGTCATCGATGTACCTGCCCCAGAAAATGACATGCTCCATCCACTTCGCAGCATGGCATGCCCCCGCTAAAACCAGCCCATAAAGAGCCCGGCATAAGCGGGGGCAAATCTAAAGCCCATGGCCGTCCCCTGGATCTGATGGAACCACTCAGAGTCGTGCAAAAAAAGTTTTTTGATAGGATGATCTCCGTCATCTCCAGGAGAACCTCATTATGCAAGTAACGATCCGCTGTTCTTTGACCTAGAAAGTATTGTAGTGCCTGGATCCCAAATTCTTTTTTAATGCACGTATATAGGCTAGTCACATCAAGTGTGATGAACATAAGGCGACCGCACCAGTCGCACTACCCTAAAGCCGGCGCTGATGCCCATCTGTACATATCCAGGGTGCTTTGCAGTTCGATAAACTTATAAAGGTTCTCCACCTGTGGCTTTATAGTCTTGAGATAGAGACACCCTATTGCATACATTCTTAATGCAATCTCATAAAAAGGCCTTAATATGAGTGTCCTATAAAATAGGACTATTACTGCCTGGGGAATTACCATGAAAGTGAGGTTTGTTTTTCCTCAAGTGTGGATTTATTGCATCATTAAGTTTTTGGAGTCAGAATGAGATTTGTAGAAACCTGTTTCTACCTGTTGTTGGAACGATGACGCGGTGCAATGATGGAGGGATGGAATATAAAAAAGGTTGTTATTTAGATGAGGGGGGAGTCTGTTGGCTTGGGCCTTAGGAGCTAGAAGGTGCTCTGAGGAGGGATCCTGTTGTAACCCTGTTTTTTTTGCAGTTTTATATAGTGCAAACGCGACACAATGGAATTAGATCGCTTTACATGAGCATCAGTTACATTACAAAAGATCACTTTATTTATTTTTTTGCCACGGGGAGAATAAAGGCCTAATTTCCTAATCTTTCAAACGCAGTGCAGCAAGGCAACTTGTTGTGCTGTGTTGCATGAAAGGGAGAGAGTAGAAATCCTCCATGACACACTTCTGCTCTCGTCTAGCACTGGCGCACTGTGTGCTGCCTAGCACCAACGCAGGCAACTTGCACCACGGTGCAAGAGTGCCTGCATTACAAGAAAACTTGTTTTTGTACAGCAAAGGACACCTTCCTGCACAAAAATAATTCCTCGAGGAACTTTCCTCTTTCTAGGTGTGCTGCAGAATGCAGCACATATGAAAAGAGGAAATAATGAGGAACAAAAACTCTGAGCGGCGTAGGAATTTCATACAATCCCACATTTACATATCTTTGTAAATCTGGGATTGCATGAAACCCGTGAGTGATGCAGGGAAATTCCCATGCTCCACTCATGGAACGCCTCCCAGAATGAAATGTAATGCAATGCAGTGCAAGCCGCTGCGTTTCTTTACAAATCCATGCAAGGCTGCTTAAATCACCTCTGGCGCTGCTTTTTCGATGGTGGGAGCATGAAAGATCGCGTCCCACTAAACGTGTTTGAAGATACCCTACTATCTGGAATACTAACCTACTATTGTTCAACTTACCACAGTGAACATCCTTGCGTCGCTTTGGACTGGACGAGTGATACACATTAAGTGTATTTTAAACTTCATCAATTTGAGGCCGGCGGGTCTCTTCACCATCTGCGCAGTTAAGAAACCATACATCCAATCGCAGTACGGTTGTTTATTGCCCTGAGGAAGCCCTATTCAGGGTGAAACATGTAGGTTGCATCGGCACTTCGTTGTCTTGAATCGATCAACCATTAAAAAAACTTGATTGACGTCATTGAAGAGTCCGGAGCGATCTTGTCCTTTTGTAGCATTTATGCTGTTATACTTCTGTGTTGCCTCTCTGTTCTTTCTTTTTTGCATCATAGTTGATAAGTCTATAGGCAGTGGACCTTGGAGGTGGGCAACAAAAACTCTGCGTCTTATATAAAAAGAGTGTACAATAGGTTAGTGCAGCGTTAACTATCCCTTGCTGCCTTTTTTCTCCTTTTTAGTAAATATTTAATAGCATTTTGTGTTGTGGCTGCGCTACAAAAGTGGCGTAACCATGACAAAAAATGTTAGTAAAACTGGCTCTAAATGATTTTGCCAGAATTACAGGATGAAGAGCCGAAACTGAGAATCGAACCTGTTTCCCCAGTTCCAAAGTCGCCAGTTCTTGCCGTAAAGCGACATCCTCGCCCTGTTACAGTAATAATGTGATAAAACCACCAGTTTTCCTCTGTTCGAAACTGGAAAACTAGGAATATTGCATTTTCCCTGTATAAATGTCTCCTTGTGAAAATTGTTAAGAGGAAAATCGCCAGGTCAGTGTGTCTGGGCACCAACTCCTGTGCGCTCGAATCGGAGTTGCTGCAATTATGTAAGCTATGAAATACGTCGAGTAGACACAATGAGGGTCATTGTGTCTAATTACATACCAATGTATAAATATTACGTTCACACCTTTGGCCAAAACCCCATTCTAAATGTACTTGAAGGAAATTGCAATATTAACAGCAGGAAATCCAGCAATTTTTCTTGGTTTTTCACCTCTGACTGTCTCATTCTTGGCAGTCTAGAGTCTGCTGAATAGATGTTTTGTTTTTGCACCGTGTTTTCTCCATAATATATCTGGAGAAAATGCCCCAAGGCACTAATGCATATTCAGGCAGAGCAATGGTGATGTCTACAGCTAAAGCGTTTAGAAATAAGCATTGGCAAAATCAATAATGCTGGCAAACAACAAAAAATAGAAGAAAAAAAATGAGTGACCCACCAGCCAATTATCCTTCTTTACTGGTGTGATCACAGTCCAAAACACTGAATACTATCTTCTGTTTATTGAAGAAGGTTACGTAGTTGAAGACATTTTTCCTCTACAACCTAATGAGGATTTTTCTTAAACTTTGCAATGTTTGTGAACGTTCTGGATTTTAGAACAAACAGGCAGCAAGAGGAAACATCCATTAAATGTAGATTTTATGGGTGGCAGATACCACAAAGATCACTGACAGAATATTGGAGCCAAAAATATTGTGTGGACAGAGTATTGTGTCGAAAATATCGAGAAGATAAGTGCAAATAGGTAACTATAGATTTACTATTCTTAACTCCACATCTAGGTACCTTGAAGGTATATATGTTGTCAAGGTACATGTATGTGGATTTATATATAGTAAAACTTTACTTACTTATAGAAATTTACCTTCACAATATTTTGTCCTCGATATTCTTGACACAATATTTTGTCCCACTATATATTTTTGGTTCCGATATTCTGTCTAAACAACGTCACCTCAAAGTTCATGAAGGGTTTTCGTAATGTAGAGTAGCAGTAGTTAGTGAGAACTAAGTCATATGTCTATCTACTCCACACTCGAATGTACATGCCTTTTAAAATCAACATGAGATTTTTCTTAGGTTTGGCTTTGGTCAAGTCACTTTGATTTTACTAAACTTCTAGGTATAATATACTCATAGGGGCTTTCAGCCAGCCTGTTTTATCCATTGGTCTGTTATTGTGTCAGTCACATTTGTCTTCTGCCCATTACAGGATACAGCAGAGGGGAAAGGTTCAGCCCGCTGCAGTCCTTGGTTGCCTGTATTGTGAGTGACAGCATTCTGTTTGTTCACAAGGAGCACTTCCACACACAAAGGAGGTACATTCAGTTTCAGGGAATACTACGGCAAAAAATATTTTTGCCTTTAGCCAATGTTTTATAGAGGCGGGCCTGTCAGCTTTATCAACAATAAAGTTTTGCAAAAACCATGACAAAACAAAACAATCACTGATAAAGCCGAAACGCTGTCATTGAGTGCCAGACCTATTGGGTTTGCTGATGCTTGTTTCTTTTTCAGTTCACTTACTTGTATTCTATGTGTTGCTTTCGATTAACTTTCCCCCCAGGTCATTACCAGAAAGGGCCTGTTATCGCAATTGTTTTCTGTGACGTTTTCTGAGAAAAGGTTCTTTTTTTCCCTTCCTGTTTGAATTATTCTTGGCAAGCTGCAATTTGTTTCCTTTCTTGTGCTCAAGCTGAAAGAACAAAATAGGAAATATCAAGGAAAATGTGATAATCAGTGTAAGCAATTCCAATGGGGGACCACAGTTAGTTAGGCATGGAAAAAAATGTGTTTTTCCATTTTTCTTCAGTCATTTCACCTTTCATAACTGAGTCCGATTGTGGTCTAGCGAATAGACGGGTGAAGTGCAAGTTCACGAGGGCAACTCGCAGAAGATACAGAAGAGGAAACACATGGAACTGTTTTATACACTGGGCGTGTATTTGTGCAGTTAATTTTGAACAAGGAGCCAACGAGGAGGCGTGCAGCTCACTGTGTGGTAATACTGTAAAAGTTACAAAATAATGCATAGTCACTGCAGTAATAGGGTGAGTCCATCTTCCCCATGTGCCATTAGGGCCAATGGACTGGCTACACGGTGCAGGCCTCCAGTCCTACAGACTTCCAGCCCCGACAGATCTGTTGATGTTTGGGGACAGACGGGTGGTCTCTGGCTGCCAGAATCTATATACCATCCCGCTCCCGCAGTAATAACAAGCAGTGAAACCCAGTCTCTTAGGAAGGCACTTGGCTCCAACAAATTGTGCTTATGTCCATTAAAGGAGTTCCCTTGCCTGTACGAAGTGTTCTGGATTGTTCTGGTGATGTAAGGTTAGATTAAGAGAAAATTAGGGCTGATGTTTTTATTTATATATATATATATATATTTGTTTATTTCTTTGGGTGTTTGGAAAAGCACTCAGATGGCCCCATGGCCACCCCCTGTCACACCAAATGCTAGCAACAGAGGTGTGATCTTCCAATAAGGGTAGCCCGGGCTAGCAGCTGCTTCTTGTTTGATGCCCCAGACACCTACCTGCCTACTCCTTAAGGTAACAGCAGCAAGATAAAGTATATAGTTATAAATACCATGTGTAATTTCTGCCTATGCCCTTTTCTCTCAGCAGTTGAGGGGCTATGTGTGGGGAAACTAGTCAGTCCTTTGATTTCATTGGTCCCACTGAGAGTGCTTAACAATACTTCACTTTTGCTACCTCTGGCAGTTTGTTAAAATCACAGCTGATCCTTGGGGTTTGGCCTATTTTAAAAATCACTGGCCTCGCCAAAATGCCTTGGAATGAGGTCATCCACCAGTTATTGAATCCAAGAATGTGGTCCATGACAGACAGCCAAGCGTTAGATCTGGTATGAGTGCAGAACAAATGTAAATTATGACATTGGGCCTTATTTAGAGTTTGGCGAATGAAACACTCTTTTTTTTTTTTTTAAATGAAAATTCTTTATTGTTTCAGTTAATAAAAACCATACAATATCGAAAATACTTGTATCCTCTGTATCTTATTTTTTTTTAGCAAAAGATTTCATAAGAAAGGTAAAAAAGTGATTTAATGCGCAAGTATACAGTGTTGCTGACTTTCTGACTAAGAACAAAACATAAAATCCTTTTAAAACCTATCTAACCTATTAAAACCAAAATACATGGTCCAATTTATATTTGCCAAAAAAACGGGCTTCCATTGCTACTTATTTCAGTCCCAATATTGGAGTCAGTATTACAGTTCCTATTACCGCTTCATATTTGTTCTTGGCTGATGGACTTAACTTTTTTTTTTTTATACTTACAAAACACTACCCAATCATGGTGAGTTTGTTGTCCATTTTCATTATTATCTGTTCGTACCGTAACAAACATTTCATCACCTTACGGTTTAAATGGGGATCCGTTGCATCCAAACCCTTTATTTTTGAACCAATACTTGTTCAAAGCATGATAGATATCCTGTCAACTGTCTTACGAGTGTCTTACAAGTGCTGTAGGCAATAATGCACTTGTAATACGAAAGGAGGAACATTCACCATGTCTGTGATGGTATCTCATCTGTCAAATTCTATATAAGCCCATTATCTGCTTTCATCCCTCCATGTTGGACATTCAAAACTTTTGATCTAACTTGACATAAGGGCCTTTGACACAGTAGATCGCAAGACACTGCTGAACAACTTTGAAAAATGTTTGCACGAGACCTCTTCCTCAGATCATCTTCCCTTGTGGATTACAAGTCAAGTCAAGAAAAACTTTATTTCGGAGAATCTCCATAAAAGTACATAAAATGAATATAAAAAACATTTAAGAACAATAGATAAAAATGGTTAAAAGTTGGTGCAGCCGCACGGCTAGATACCTGGTAGTTACATAAAATCATGTGCCTTTTAACACAGTACAAAACGAATCATGGTGACATTTTTAAGTACCGCTTCCGTTTGTGCCATAAAGCCCCCAGAAATTTTGCCACAGCAAACACAATGTGTACAGCCATTTCGCTCTTAAGAATTCTAAAGGCTTCGTGGCATCTGGTAAAACCCAGATTCCTGCAAACGGGAATGATCCATTTTCTGCGCGCCTTAGTATAGCCCGTACAGAAGAATATAAGATGCAGCTCGGTTTCATCGCTTGCTCTACATGCCGGGCAAATACTGGGTGTCGACACAGACCAAAGGCTAGTGAGAGCACGAATTGGCAAGGACCCGTGCCTCCATTGCAAATAAAGCTTCCTGATTATTGCAGGGTAAACATTGTCAAGGGCTAGTTCAAAGCTATATGTAGTCTTCATGTGAAGGAATTGGTGTGTTAAAGACCCTAAAGATTTTGAAGGTCGAAGTGAAGGAGCCTTGGAATCATAATACAGTTTGGTAAGAGCTTTTTTTGGAAGCTTGGAACAAGCGTTCCAAGGGTCGTTCCAAAGTGCATCTAGACCTAGGCTCACCAAACTATTCCTTACAAACTTAAGCCAGGCAATGTTCCCCGAATTTGGGAAGCCAAGAACTTCCTGTAAACCCTGTCTATAATGAATCAGTTCAGGCACCGTCCATAATCTACGCCAATAGATCACGGGGCGAAGCGCCAACTCTTCCTCCAGGGGTCTAATGCCTAGGTCAAGTCTTAGAGGCACTAGGGGTGTACTCGGAGGAAGAGCTACTAGACACATAAGGAATCTGTTCTCCTCCTTTCCCAGGCTATCCAAGACTTTGTGACCCCATAGTTCGCTACCGTATGTGACTGCTCCTCTGGCTTGTACCCTATAAATATGAAGGGGTGGGCCTATAGGCTTAAGGGTCGACCTATTCTTCCCTATCATCCTTAGTATTCCACTGGTATGTTGCACTAATTTCATCCTGGCTTTCTCCTGGTGTGGACCCCACCCCAATTCCTCATTGAGGGTAACACCAAGATATTCAAAGGTGTTTACTCGTTCAAGTATGTTGTTCCCTATACGTGGGATGCGGTGGAACCTGGGTGGCGGATTGAAGGCCATAAATTTAGTCTTTAGAGTATTGATCTCCAATCCATGCTCCCTACAGAAGTCCCCAAATCCATCCAACACACGCTGGATTCCCATCGGTGACTTGGAGAGAAGGAGGGTGTCGTCCGCAAACATAATTGCCGGAACCCTCCTTCCCGCCAACTTCGGGACATCCGAATTGGGGACCCCGTTGAGGTGATCAATAACGCCGTTGACAAAGAGGCAGAACAGGGTTGGTGCGAGTACGCACCCCTGTCTTACCCCTCTGTCAACGGGAAACTTATTTGACAGTGCTCCATGTCTACCACACCTCACACGAGCATAGGTGTTTGTGTGGAGGCGGATGATCATGGTCAAAAGATCAGCTGGCACCCCAACATTCGCCAGCACTTCCCAGAGCTTACCGCGTGGAACCAGGTCAAAGGCTGCCCTTAAGTCCACAAATACAGTATAGAGACTGCCACCCTCCAGCTGTATTGTTTTCCAGTATAGAAGGGACAGCCTAAAGACCTGGTCTATGGTGGAGGTCTTCTGACGAAAACCAGCCTGAAAGGGGCTCAGGATGTCCCTCTCTTCGATCAAGTCCAAGAGTCGATCCAGCAGAAGCCTCGCGAAAAGCTTCTGTGGGACGTCTATCAGACTGATCGGTCTGTAATTAGCAGGGAGCAGAGGTGAGCCCCTTTTAAAAATGGGCACAATCTCCGCCCCGAGCCAAGTTGGAGGGACCGCCATCCCATGGATGATGGCATTAAACAATACCAAGAGGTATGGTGCCCAAATTTTTACCTCATGCTTTAAGAGGTCACCTGGGAGCTTGTCAAGGCCTGGCGCTTTTCCTGTGGAAAGGCGAGTGATTGCCATTTCCAATTCCTCCAAGTTAAAATCTTCCATCTCAGAGGAATTATCAATGATTAGGGCGACTGGGGTCCCGGCCTGGATTCCTATTTGGTCTAGCCCAGTCCTACTATAAAGCGATGTGAAGTGTTCCTCCCAAACTTCGGGCGCAATATTGCCCTCTATAGCCATGACAGGTTCGGCTGAGCCATGTTTGACTATATGCCAAAATTTCCTTGAGTCTCTGGTTTTAAGTGCAGTTGTAATTTCTGCCCAATTCTCCCAGTCCCAGTCGATTTTAGCGTTTTCAAGGAGGAGCTTGTAAGCAACCCTCTTTTCCCTAATTACCGAGGGGGCCTCCTTGTTTTTAAACGCTCGGAGGAGGTCTTTCTTAGCTCCCCTGCAACTGGCATTGAACCATGAGGCTCTTTCTCTCCTCACTTTCCTGTCCCGGACCACAGGGTTCAATACCTCGGCTAGGTTATCACAGAGGGTCTGGTGAATGTCCTCAAGGGGGAAACAACCATCTTGCGAGGGCAATTGAGAGAGGAGACTTTCCACTTTTTCAAGGGCTAATGCCACTTGCTCATATATGCTCCTTATGCAAGTCGGTTTCTCTAGCAGTTTGTCCCACCTTATTCTTCGCCTATTACTGGATAAGGTGAGACTGGGGACAGATAGTCTGTTTCCTAGAACAGCACCATTTAGAAAACCGTCAGCGGCTAGTGAAAGGATTAGGGGATTGTGGTCGCTGTCTGACCTAGGGACTATTTTAAAATCTAGAACCAGTTTCCAATCCTGGAGTTTGATCATTATATAATCTATCCGGGACTCCTGGCCTGGTCTGTTAAAAGTTGGTTGCGGCGGAATGTCCCCTTGGAACCTACCATTGCATGCTCTAAGTGAATTTGCCAGAGACAGTGTTAAAACTTGCAGTAGGAGAGGTGATGATGACCTAGCTGGTGGTCCTACAATGCTTGGGATTTCCCAGAGATCATCCTCCTCACTACTAATCCCATCTAGGTGAATCGGGAATGGTTCAAACTGGATGTTAAAGTCCCCTCCAACCAGTAGTGTTTCTGAACCAATGAGAGAATCAAGAAAAATCACTAAGTCCTCCATTGTCCTTGAGGTGGCCGCGATTCCGACCGGTCTAGAGTATATATTTACCAAGGTCAGGCCCATCCCAGTGGGCCAACGCAAGACCACACACAGGATGTCGGATGAGTTTGTTTCTACCATCTCAGCCATACAGCCTAGATGGCAAGCGATCCATATTGATAAACCTCCAGACGGGCGTCCCTTCCCACCCCATCTGGCTGGGACGTTGAAAGTTGCGAACCCAGGGTAACAATGGTTTTCTCTGGCCCACGTCTCTTGGAACATGCATATGTCATATTCTTTGATAAAGGTTTCCCAGTCACTATTATCCAACTTATTAGGTAACCCAGCCACGTTCCATGATAGTATTTCCAATGACCTCGTAGCCCTACGTGCGGTCGTTGCAGTCTCATACAGAGTGCTTTCTACCGGCCTTAAAAGGGCACAATCCCCCACATCATCTCGTACCTTAGGTAAGGAACCCTGTGTCAGATTGATCTGTCTTGACAAACAACCACCCTGCGCCTTTACCGCTGTTTCATCTGCGACTGCCGGAGCATATTCATGGGGCGCTATATGAGTCTCAGGTAGGGGCAGGGGTAGCCCAGGAGTGGTAGAATATTGTGGGCAAATAATCTGCAGCTTGGGAATCGGATCCGTGTCCTCAGCCTGGTATACCAGGGTGCTAAGCCCGTGGTCAAGAAAACTCCTATGTCAGTCGCAATCCTCGGCTCCTGATAAGGCCCCGAATCTGTTTGCGACTTCAAGGGGAGTGAATGGTGGCCCATGGTTCACCTTCCATGGGCCATATCTGTGACTCCCAGGGAGCATCGTAACCCATTCTGATGCGTTTCCGTAAGTCGCAGATGTGGATGCATAGATATTACAATTTTTAGCAGGGGGAACAGAGATTGCAGAAAATGTGTGGGGGTGTGTCGACATTTGTACTGGGGCCCTGGGATGCACATTGTAAGAGACTACAGGTCTTGGGTAAAAGTATGACAATTCACGGGGATTTATGGACCCACAGGTATTACCCAAAGGGTAGTCTAAGATGTAGTTGACTGCTCTGGGGTCTCTGAAGTTGATAATAATTACATCCCCCTCGAGATCCTTGGTTCTACGCCCTAACCAAGTGAGTCTCCGGACATGCAGTATCTCCCCATTGATGTTAAAAGGGAGGGGTCTGTTTGACCTAAGCCAGTGCATGGTTTTATTTTTGAGTTCGTAGAAGCCTTCAGTTTTGCCCTTTTCCAGAGGCGGGACTTCTGTAAGCACTACCACATATGGAACCGCCTCTGGGGGTAGATCGACTAGGTGGCCAGGTCGGTCTCTTGCCCTAGCTAAGTGCTGATTCCCACCCCTCTCATTTGGAATCGTATCTGTGATGGAGTTTGTTGCTTCCTTTATTTGTTCGCCCACATCGCTTTGTCCATGGTG
Source organism: Triturus cristatus (assembly GCF_964204655.1). Lineage (NCBI taxonomy): Eukaryota > Metazoa > Chordata > Amphibia > Caudata > Salamandridae > Triturus > Triturus cristatus. The sequence goes on from NC_140581.1 coordinate 862,870,575, forward strand.
TTGATGAGCTATGGTGTGAGAGGACTTGGTCCTGTGCTGGCAATTAGAGCTACCCATGTCGTTTTTCCTGGTGTAAGTAGGAGGTGGAGCTGATTCTACAGGAGGGGGCAAAACTGGGTGAACAGGATCTTTACGTGACCCCGAATGTTTTATAATTAAAGATTCTAGGTCCCCTAGGCGTTGCTCTATATTTTTTAATCGTTCGATGATGGGTAGAACAGATGACCTTATCAATTGCTCAATGCCCTCGAGGTATGGTGGCATCGGACCTAGATTGGGTAGGGGCAACGGAGGACAAGTCAGATCAGAAGGGGGGGATGCCAAAGAGGTAGAAGGTGTTATGGCCTTGGCGTGTGTTATTGGTAACGTGGGTGGAACCTTTGTCCGAGATGTTATACCTGGAATTTGGATGGGTCCTTTGCCAAAGTCAGTGTGATTAATCTTATCTTTTGGGATATCACCTAGCCTCTTTCTTCTTTTGGAGGGAGGGGGCCTTGGAGCTTTGGGCAACAGCACCCTCCCCACCTTCTTGCTAGAGGCCTTAGCCTTAGGTTGAGAGGGAATAGTGACAATGTCAGTTCCCTTAATAAAAATATTAGAACTGGAAGGGAGCAGATCAGTTGTACCAAGCGAACAAATAAGGTTGTCAAATGTAGGATCAATGGTTCTAAGCAACACAGGGACATTATCAATAGCTATTGCCTCCTGCGTAAGAGTAGGAGAACTATTGTGAGTCGGAGTTGTAGGAGACATATTATCCAATGGTATCCTATTTATAATACACTCTATAGAGCGACGTCGCTCAGCCCTTCGTTCAGCGAGCGTGGTCTCCTTGACCGAGGCCGCAGCAACCTTTTTGAAATAGTCGACCAGTGTACCTTTGGTTGGGGTACCATTTGTTATGGGTGCATTAATAGGTACAGTCTCGGCCATGGTAATGCTAACAATGTCAAACACACAACTCACGGTTGCTGGAAAGTGCAGGGGATTCCCCCGGTCCGGTCTCCTCGTGACTCTGAGGGCCTCAGAGGGCCCGCTCTTTGCCCGGTCTTCACTCCGGGATGAGCTCCGCGTGCGTACCGCTAGCGCGTTCAGGAATAGGCCACGTTATAATCCAATATGCTGGCAGGGAGGAGCCGGGAAGAGGATTCAGGTGTGGCGGGCGGCTCGACGCCGGGCTACCTGGTCCTCGCAGTCCCGGAAGGGTGCGCTGCTCCGATGCGTGCGATTGTCCCTCTGTAGCTGGGAAACGACCTCTCTGACGAAACACCAAGCAGGAGGTGAGTGACTGCACCAGTGGCGCCTGCGAGCGGCTCCCGCGAAGCGGGGGCCGCGAGGCGTGATGAACGCTGGCAGGGAGGAGCCAGGAAGAGGATTCAGGTGTGGCGGGCGGCTCGACGCCGGGCTACCTGGTCCTCGCAGTCCCGGAAGGGTGCGCTGCTCCGATGCGTGCGATTGTCCCTCTGTAGCTGGGAAACGACCTCTCTGACGAAACACCAAGCAGGAGGTGAGTGATGTAAACAGATGATTTTCAGATCCGCATCCTCGTGAGAGACCTTTCAAACTAGAACTATAATAACTTGTTTGGAAAAAATTCCTGGGCGCCGCAAGCCTTTTAGCTGCGTTGCCCTGCGTCAAAAGTACAGGGAAGGAATGTGCCGTGTATACAAGATATGGCACATTCCTGGCCTTTCTGCTAGCACGGGTGCATAAACTGCAGTCGAGTGCCAACACAGGCACCCTTGCACCATGGCGCAAAGAAATGTAAGTACAACAGATTTCTGTGTTGTTGTCAGGATTGTTTTTGTGCAGGAAGGGATACCTTTCTGCACAAAAACAATCAAAGGAGGGGCTTTTCTCATTCTATTTGTGCTGCAGAATTCAGCACACGTGGAAAGAGGAAAAAACTAGCAGAAATGCAAACTTTTCAACTTGTTACGCCTCCTTTGGGAAGGCATTCGTTTTATTTCTGTCCCAGATTTACGCTATTTTGTAAATCTGGGGCAGTGCCAAAAAGCTATGGGTGTTGCGTGGGAACAGCCACAGCAACACCCCTGGAATGCCCCTTCCATGCAAAGTAAGGCAGTGCCTTACACCATAATAACAAAGTAATGAAAAGCCTCCCAGGGTGGCTTTGCGTGGCCTTGTAAATATGGGCTGACACGCTGCACCTCTGGAGCATCACAAAAGTGGTGACGCTCTGGTGGCATAAAAGTGCCATGGGGCATTGTAACTATTCTCCCCCAGTATTAGTTGAATGAGCACTATCGTCATTGAATGGAACAAAAACTACAATTTGTATAACTGGCACTACCCTGATAAGCCTACCAGATCTCATCAGTCATCAAAGTTCTCAATCATCATTTGATGATGCTAAGAAGGTTCCTGCACCTTCTCCAGTTAAAACACCATATTAAACTTGCCTGGGCCCGAATTACCAATTAGGTGCACCGTCCTTATTTGTGCAGCAGCAAACCCTGAACTGCTTGCACACGGCCAGCCCAGGACAGTGCAACCGATTATACTAAAAAAAGATGCTGTCCTCAGCGCAGGTGCAAACTCAGACAGTTCGTGCCCATGCTGAGGAGGACTCTTTAGTGAAAGATTGGTCCATGGTTTGAAACAGAAGCCCCATCGTTCACTAGAGGCTGACCAGTCTCTTACTAAAGAGGGAGAAGGGCATCTCCCTGTAGGTGAGTGTGAGGAGTTACTGCACCTGCCTGCAGGATGATGATTGGAGGGTCCCTCTGACCCTTTTCCACCCTTGCGATAGGCACTCTCAGCCTGTGCCCTGACAGTATGCCACCTAATTTCTGGCACTCAGTTAGCGAGCCTCTAGACTTCATTGCCATTGTGCCCGCATCTCTATCATGCGATGACAAAGTGTTCCCTAATGTGTATAAGGCACCCCCCACCATATGTGTGCACCAGCACTATCCATATCATAAAAAGAGCTTTACAACCATCAGATCCTCCATGTATAATGCTATAGTGCTATAGTGTCCCAGGGGCATAACACATGATTGCAAATGCCCGTTGTGCCCCCAGGGCATTTCTATATATAGTGGTCTCTGGATGTTGCTTGACCGCTGCAACATAATTTACTCACACACACACAAGAAAGATATTCTCAAATTATAGATGTTGCAAATTCATTCTGGTAGACCGTGCATCAACTTGAAGAGTTCTGATCGCGTTACCTATCAATTGCCCCCTGAATGACATTCAAACACATTTACAAGACGTCCAGAACATAAAACTTTGGGTCATATCCAGTAGCAACAACGGATCAAAAAGACTAAATCTGATTACTCAAAGCATATTGGCTCAGAAAACATAGGAAAAATGAACAGTCGGAACCCTAAGAAACCAGCCATGGCATTCTCTTCACCTGGACTAGAAAAAGCCAATCAAATGTACCATAATTTTTAAGAAATATGAAAACAAACCTTTGAGAGAGGCCTTCTCTGCATTACTTATTGCTACAGGGACCACGCTTCCTTCTAATTAGAACCCAAGGTCTCATTAATGACAGTACTTTCTATGTGAAGCCCATCAAAGAGTACTCACCAGAGACCATCCTAGCCGGGCAGATGTTCGTGTAGTACAGACACATAAAACATGCGCTCAGCTCTGCTCTGAGCCAGCACACCTTTTCATAATAAGACCACAGGCTAAATTTGACCTTGGCATCACACAGCTCATCTATTTAAAAATGACATATATTAAGAAGATGCTGGTGGTTTTGTCACCAAAACATGAAGTGTGCTGTTCCTAGGCTTTTATAATGTTGGGAAGCTGAAGCAACAAGCTGCCTGTGGAATATTCGATTGTGAGCCAGGGGAAGTGAGGAACTGGTGCTCACAAACAGATTGCTACTACTCACTGTTTCTGAGCACTGTAATCTGCTGCACAAAACGTAACCTGGAGAAATCCCGAGTTCAGTGTATTCTCTTTAGACAGTGCAAGCGCATGAAAGGAGTTGCACAGCTGTGCCCTTCGAGAACGCCTGCATTTTTGATGCAGCACCACAGCTTGGAAACCGGAAGAGGAAACCCCTGCTTCCTGTTTCCTAGGCATGCTGTCAGTGGCTCGTGCGCTGGCTCTAAGAATTTCCAAGTGGTGCATACGGGCTTTAGATAGTGTGAAGACTTAGAAACAGGCACACAGCTGTGCTCTGAGGCAGTGCAGCTGGGCATGACATGGTCCCAGGTCTGTTACCCCAGGGGCAAAGCAGCGGGGAGCGCCCTTTCTAATTTTATCCCATTTATTGCAAGGACCCTGGGACATATCCTGGTTTGGAAACTATCACCCATGTCTATAAAACCCCAGTAAGGCACTCTCATAGGAGTAAGGATATAGACACAACAAATATACCATAACACAACTGTATCATTTGTTTATAACTTTGAAAGTATTAAATCTGTTTCAAAACATTGCTTGCTGCATCGCAGGCATACACTATCCTCTGATAATCACCTCAGCTGCAAATAAAGGAAGTGACCTGACAAGAGACATTTATAAATATATATCTCTCATTTTCTTTATTGCAGAAATATATTGTCATATATGTCAGTGAGACCTGAGTAGCACACTCAAGGCAATAGTTAACAAAAATATTCAAATTGCATTGTATAAATATGTTCACAAACATAGATATAAGCATTTACATTTTTAGGATAACCACATTTGATGTACTTACAAGATACGGGATAGAAGATAATTACACATGCATTTCTATCTTGAAAATCGTTCACTGGTCTGACCCTCCTGTGGCCATCTTGGACGTCCCTGCCCGGATTAGAGAGTTCTATTTTTTGTCCCGCCCACACGTTGTCGCCCTCCAAGGGCTCACGAGCCCACGCAGCCACGTTAATAGGCGGTTAGGCCGCATGAAAGTGATCCGGGAAGGGTACGGCGTTCAGTTGTTCATAGCTCACCGAGCCAAATAGCTCCAAGCAAGCTTTAAGCCCGCGCGTGCCAGAGAGCAGGATGTGACGTCATTCTTTTCAATGCGGCTTTGTCTGTGCCATCAGGCGGACTCATTGCTGATATAATACACGTGTGCGACAAAAATGTGCGGATCCCAGCCAAGAAACGTTAGGATCCAGGAAATGGTTAATATCATTCGGTGATGTGCCCTCCGACATGATATTTCGCTGTGCAAGAGTTTTTTTTTTAAATGTTGTGGTTCAGTTGTCTGCTGCAGCCCATTGGCAGATATTCTAAAGGAATTAGGTAAATACCGAAATAATTCGGGAGCATTGGTGCTCTCCTTGTGTGCGCTTCAAAACTTTAGGCCCAGTTAAAAAAAAGTCAGCATGAGTCTATGCTTTTTCCTAAAATTGTAGAAATTTTATTTTCGGGGACTTCATGGAGGAAGTTGTAGTTTCCTCAAAGTAGGTCTGGAGTTATTTTTTTAGTTTCAAGTGAAAAGTTATTTTTGTTATGTTAATGTAACATCTGTATGTTTTACGCAAGAATACACACTCCAAAATGGGGGAATTGCAGGTTAAAACTTCTTTTTTGCCTTTTCCGTGGGAAAAATATTATATTTATAGTGAAACCCTTTTCCCACCAATGTTGATAGTGTTCCTTACCCACTCCCATCCTGGATACAAATTTACTCCAGCCCATGACATGAGTAAATCTCCATTACGCACAGTGAGAATGTATCAAACAAACGTCGTTGAATTCCCACAATCTTGCAAGCTTGTAGGTGTTCACTTACTTTCCTGAACAATCCCGGTCTAGTGTACCCACTCCTCAACCCTTTAAATAGATTTGTGCACACACAAAATTATGTGTGAGTAAATTGCTTTGTGTATACTAATTGTGAGTTTTCAACATGAAACAATGCATGCGCGCATCTAAGTCCAACTTAAATGAGCAATTGGCTTAGTGAGTCGGACTCTGCAGTCGTTAAGTAACTATTAAATCGTTGATTGTGCATACCGAAAAAGAGTAAACATACACAAAAGTGTAAGTTAATCATTGCGACTCAGGCCCTTTGTTCCTGTCCTTCAGTTTGCATTTTAATTTTAGAATTCAGCTCATGTCACTTGTGAAAATGCCATTTTCACGAATGCACAAAGAAACCAATTTTATTGAGAAGGACTGGCGGAAGGAGGACACCTAATCCAGGTATTTACTCACTGTGATGCATCCCACCAACTGGTGTATCCTTAGCACCGGGGCAGGCGCACATGACTCAAATGTTCATAACACATGCAGGTCAGTATCGAAGGGCTTCAATGGTGCCTTGGCTAACATCTACTACTGATATACTAGCCTGCGGCTACAATCTGTACAACACTTGTTTTTTTGTCTGCAATACATTTGGGGGAATATTTACCATGGTGCTCTTTTAAGGTCACCATAACAATACTGGACTGCAAAGTAAAGGAAAGTAGATCTGCCCTTTCCATCTGGATTAGATCCCTGGTGTTCCAGATTGGCCTCTGTCCAATCCAATATGGCCTCTAGCATCCAATGAATATGAGGCAACCATGCACATGCCTGGTCCTTCTTATCAACTGTAGTTTCAGCCATGCAGGCGTGTACTGCTCAGGCCTTAACTAAGAAGTGTGTGGGCCCTGTTGTTAAATCTTGGACCAGGACATTCTCCCATTGTGCAAATGGACTGCTTTGTTTAGCCAGACGCTTGAAATCTGCTCTAAAGCTAAAACTAACATTTGTATCTTTTTTGAGTGCTCCCATATTTTGTTTTTATAATTGCAGTGCGTAACCTAAGGACCCTGCAGGAGATATGCATGGATATTAATACCAGGAAATAATTGCATTCGCCTTTTGGGCCCCACACATTGAGATGTGCGATGTGGAAATAAAATTCGAAATCATTTTTAATAAAACCTTTCAGTGCAGCGATAACCTGTGATTTAGCACTTGTGCTGGTAGCAACTTATTTTTCATGTCTCCAGCCTCCTGTAGCAAAAAAGAAAACATGGACAAAAATACTTACAAATATACACACATACAGATGCTTTGGGTTTACCCTCATCATTCATTAGTCTGTTCAGTTGTCACTCACACATTTTATTTCCTCCCACCACAGCATACAGCATTGGGCAGTGGACCAGCCTACTTCATCCATTGGCTCACGTTTGAACTCTGAGTGATGGCACTTTGCCTGTCACTGGAGCATATTATGCACCTAGGGATAATTGTACTTCAGTGCTGGGCCACGTGAGCCAATATTCTACCACTGATAGGTCTGTTTGACCAATACGTTATCAGTGGTATGGCTGGTGTGCCAATAGTTTACCAAAGCTTCTATCTTTTTATTCATTATCCCTTGTTTTCTGTTTTATTTCATCCTTCTTTGCTTAAACTGTGTTGTCAGGTTAAAGCAATTCAAGCCATTGCTATACATGTTCTTTGCACCAGAAAGAATTATATTTTCCTGTGATGCGCTTTAAAACTAAAAATGGTGTCTATACCTGTTCTTAGTACACCTGCTTCATGGAAGCCCCCAAATTATTCTATTAAATCTATTAATTATACAGAAGTTATTTAAAAGAATGAACATTATGATTGCAGTTGCGTGGCTGCCACATTAGGTGGGAGCATGGTTTCATGGTTTGTGACATATGCTGTCAGTAAAAACGTTGTAACCATTGCACCAGTTTATTAAGGCCAGAGTTTTAGATGCTGCCTCCAACTTTGTTATCCGTCTCCAAAACCATAGTCGTGAAAATTGCTGAATCCTACATCCTGCTAAGGCAGCTATCTGGCCCTAAGGCCTTTATATCAAACAGCACATTGCAGGCTCTGTTAGCATTCATGTCAAAGTACCACCCATAGCAGATGTCAAAATTCAGCCATAATTGAACATTCAGAAACGTAATGCACCTACTTAAGTTATCTTACTGCTCTGATGGATGATGTGGCCTTAAGACCAGTTGCCAACAATTCAGCTACTCTGGCAAAACTACCAGTATATCTTTAGCATTTCACCTTTCTTTGGCAGGACCCTGTTCTTTAAAGAGACAGTATCTAAAAGGACACACTTGAAAGTTTTTGAGGAGTATTCGAGAAATACTGCACTGTCAAGCTGCATATGTAAGCCCCTAGTAATGTCGTGGTTTGTTTGCAGTTTTTCTATTGGTCACATAAGTACATATTTCATCTTAAAAAACAAATATACTAACACCTAACTTGCTACCACAGCCTTGCAATGTTGCAGCACTGCATCTACCACATGCTTACTCCCTAACACACATAGGGCAAAACATGCGCATAAAGTGAAAGTGAAAAAACCCCAAACAGAAATGCAAGAAGCATTCATCACCACGTCTACTGATGTTGATCTTCTGAAACTTTAATACATAGGAAAAATATATATTTTCTGATCATTTCTTTTCAATAATATCTCTTTTCTTTCTCTTCCTATTTTACTGACCAGCCGCTGCTAAATATTTTCAATACAGAAGGTCATTTATTCTAATAACGTATCCCAATCAAAAATATTGCTATAACAATGAGTTTTGTGGAAAGCAGTCCCACACTATTGAGGTTGACAATAATCACATTGTTTCCACTGTGACTATTATTGAGAGAGACAATCCGCTTTCACCAGGTCTTTATTTGAAATAAATTGTCACTGCTGACTCTCATTGTGTAAAATATCAAACAATGGAAATAGGAGTTTATTCTCATTTCTTGTCATTGTTTTATTCTTTTTTTTCCGGAGGTTTATATAGCACGAACTTGACCCGAAAGTGTCACATCGCTTTACATGAGCACCAGTTACGTTACACAAGGATACATTCATTTTTTGTTAGGCACCGGGAGATTTAGGGGCACATGTATCAAGCTAATTAACGGTCACAAACAGGCCAATTCGCAGAATCGGCACCTTTGCGACCGGTAATTAGCCATTTGGGATGCATCAAGCCCAAAGCCATTCGCAAAATAGGTAATCGCAAATTTTGCGATTACCTATTTTGTGAATGGAGTTAGGGAATCGAAATATGCGATTCCCTAAATGCAATTCAATAAGCAATCTGAGATTGCGACTTTGCATTAAGGAATCGCAAATTACCATCAACTTCAAGTTGGTGGTAATTTGCGATTCCTTAGAAAAATGCAAAATATTGCATTTTTCTAAGTGCCATGTGGCACACACACATGCCCTCGGGGCATGTGCGTGCGCCACATGTACCCACATGCCAATTTGGGGGTGCATCAGGGTGGCCTTTTGGCCCCCTAGCACCCTTGAAATTGCATTCGCAATTTGCGATTACCTATTTGGTAAACGCAAATTGCGGGTGCTTTCCCATTCATTACCTGAATGGGAAAGTATTCCCTATGAGTGAATCGCAATTTGTGATTCGCTAATAGGAAATGTGTAGGAATCGCAATTTTTTTAGCGAAACCTACATGCACAGGCAATTACGATTTCTTAATAGTGATTCCTTAATAAACGCTATTAAGGAATCACAAATGCTTACCTTGATGCATGCGCCCATAAGTGATTCACAGGATGTTGAGTGTCATTGCCGAGACTCGAACCCGGTTCTCCAGATTTGAGATCGACCGCCCCAGCTTGTTAGGCCACTTCCTCTCCCCATCGAATTTATTCCCTTGACTAAAATTACTTAAAAGTTAGGAAACAGATTAATATCATCTTAATGTATTGGAAAATGTAGCAACTGTTCAGAGAATAATAGGCAAAGACATCAAAAGGAATAGTAATGGGAGGTACATGATGTGTTTTGGATGCCACAGGAGGGTATCCATGACACTTCAGCATAGCAAACGTGTGTCATTGCTCAGGGTTCCAAAAAATGTTTGACATTCTCTTTTCCTGCAGCTTTATTCTTACATTTGGTTAGCATATGAATTTGAGAAATTAGAAAGAATTCAGGTGCAGAAGGAGATTGAGTGTGTCTACTGGTTAAGTGGCAAGGAGACTCCGAGTAGCTGTTGTCTTGTTTTGATTTCTGGTTTTTATTATTCGGTTTTCTCCTTTGTGGTAGTCAGTTCCATTATACACATTTTCATCAGTATAATTTTACAGAAAAGTTCCATTCTGATATTTGTACATTGATAGTATGTTGGATACAGTCGACGTGTTTCGCCCCCTATGTGACTATGTAGTCTGGGGCTTTTTCAAGGCTTGTCAAATACACTTCAGTTCATGTAAGTCCTTTTCCTTTGGCATTCAAATAATCAAATTCATACAGGTCCTTACAGTTCTGACAAAATTCTCCATCATGGGTTGAATCCCTGCGTGTAATGCTTCCTTCAGTGTTCTAACAGGAAGAGAGTACTGGACCTTGACTCGCATTGAAACTCCTGGTAATCAGTGACGGTTCTGCAAATAAACGTCTTCCTCTGCAGCAACCTATATGTCAAATTATTTTGGGTATTGCTTCCCCATGTTGCAACTGCATTTTACTCATGTACTTAATTGTAGGAAATTTGTTAGCATTTGAGGGTGGGAACTACCTGCAAATGTGTAGTGAACAGCCACATCCTTGTGAGTTTGAGTGTGACCTCAAACCCACCTCCTGGAGTCCGCGTGTAAATCAGAGTACATCACAATCTTTTCAGGGATATAAATACTATGATACAATAAAAAAAAACATAGGAGCAGATTTACTCCCAAAGGAAATTCAACCATATTGGAAGAATTTACATGTTAGAAAATCCCATTTGCACTTACCAAAACACACTGTTCCTAACTGAGTAAATCAAGAATCAGGAATTCTGGAATTAAAATCTGTGGGTGTGATATTGAACTATAAGTAGACACTGAGGAGGGTCGCCCCACTGGCAGAGGCAGCAGCTAAAAAATAAAAATATATTTGAATATTGTATTATTTTTAAGCAGCTGGCTCAGTGAGCGTGTGCAGGGAGGGATGGGGCTGGGGTATGGGAGGGGGAAGGAGGAGTCATATGTGCACTCTCTGAGTGTGCATTTGTGTTTAGCCGGCCGTCTCAGGCACTCAGGTTTCTCTGGCTGAATTGAGCAGCCGGGCTGGAGAAACCCCACAGACTCCCTGACCTGAGCGGAGCGTCTTTTCAGCCCGCTCAGGCCAATCCCCGCACTGCAGCACGGGAATTGGACAGTGAGTCTGATGCAGCCCCAGTGCCTGCTGGGGCACGGAAGAGGAAACACCCAACGCGATGTGGGACACAGTTGGCAACTTAAAGTAAGTTTTTTCTTTTTTATTATACTTCCCTACTCCACGCTTGCCCTCCAATGTGCACCCCCTCCCCCGCCCAACTACCTTTTATATGTGGCGGCCACCACTGCAACCGTCACAAATGCAGATGGATGCAAATCATAGAAGAATACATACTTGACTAGTGCATAATTTGAGCCAGTGGCTGCTGGTGGGGCCCACGCACTAATTTTTTTAGGACCTTCACTTGTATCTCCTCATCAGACTTTGACCCAGAGCAAGAGAGAGAAAAAAAGCGAATGGAGTAAAGGAAGACAAAGAGAAACACAGAAAAATAGACACAAAGAGAGAAAGTATCGCTATGGAAAAAGCATGGTCGAGCGGACCTGAACCACTGAGGCTCCGGGCCGAGGACATGGGAAAAGTCACCTAACAGTACGAGTGGAGGAGAATCCCTGACATGAGCAATGCTTAGAGACGTTGGAGATAAAGGAGGTGGCAAGAACTCACCGGGGAGCTGGCGAAAAGGAACTGGAATACGGAAGCCCGGGGTGCAACGGGAAGGCCCCGAGGAGGGAAGCAGCCAGTGGAACACCACAGAGCCATGCTGAGAACTGGCCCTAGCAGTGGCGGCAGGACACCGGAGGCACCTGAAAATGGGCGAGCCTCCCCTCCAGGAGGACGGATGAGAGCTTCCAATCTGCATGAGAGGTGCAACAGATCGGGATCACTTCTGGCTCCTTGAGCCCTGAAGGCCCAGGCTGGAGAAATGGCAGCTGTTGCACTGAGGGGAACATTGAGGAACCCCCGGTCCTGGGGGAGCCTGCGGGGAAACACGTGGAGGCCGGTGCCTGTCTTCAAGATGGCGGCAGTGTGAGCTACGGTTAGCTTCGACATCTCGCAGGTACCGGCGGGGCTAACAGAGACTAAGAAGCTACCAGAGGGGCAAATGGTGGTTTAGCAAGAAGCTCACACAGGGCGATGATGGCATCTGGGGGCCCCGTGGGTGGGGGGATCCCTGCGCCTCTGGGTGCCTGACTTCAACATGGGTGCCCTCCTCTATCCACAAGATGGAGCCCAGCATGACCTCAAGATCAGCCCGGGGATCCAGCGTGCTGCTTCCCATACCACAATCCGGCCTTCTACCCCTATGGACATCTCCAACTCGGGGATCCCTCCAGACCCAAGACCACCACCCTTAAGTGCAACACCACCTGAACACCTGGCTGAACAATGGCAAGAATTTCCTGCTCTGTAAATATGTAATATATAATTGTCTAAGCTTAATCGCTGTTAAAATGTAATCCTGAGTGAATTTGCTATTTTTATATATATAAAACTCTAACCACTAGTATATGTAGTAGACCTTTGTACTTACTACCATTCTTATGTGATTTTAGAGTTAATCTGTTTGTATCTCTTCCTTGATATTTGCAATTTTTTTTCTGTTTGTATCTCTTATGTAAGTCATGTAATCCAAAGTCCTTATGTAACACAACTGGTTCTTTTGTAAAGCGCTCTGACACCTTCAGGTAATGTTCGCGCTGTATAATATCGCATTAAATAAAACAAATTTAAAAAAAGAACTCACAAGAGCGAAATAAATTGGAAGGGAGTGCTTGGTGGTGGAAGAAAGAGACATGTAGTGAAATCAAGCCTACACAGCCTTAGCGTCAAAACTGTTGAGGCGTCTGCTTGTTGTGGGAACTATGTTTTGTTTGGATGCACAAGGAAAAAGGAAAACTTATAAATGCAGTGCATCAAATTTGAAAAGTGCTCTAGGGAGTACTTAAAATGAAAATACTTTTGTGTGAAAAACAATACTAAAGTCAACACTGCCATGCTGGAACTGACTCCCCTCTGGTTTGCCAATAAAGAGTGCTGTCAGTGCTGATTCAAAGTGGAGCAGTTGGTATTGTTCAGCTGCAGCAAGTCTATTCTAAAAACAGGCTTTGTGCTTTATAGCAAGGCCTGCATAGTTTATGAGACAGATGTGTTCAGTGTTAAGTTGTAAACGGGTTTCCTCTTAGGGCAATTGGACAACATGTTCAAATGGAAAGTGTTCCTCGTAAGAACAACACCTGATGATTCTTGGACATCATGGAGCATATGAAAGATAATTAGACACAGTGGTTGCTTTGAAGAGCAAAAGCAACAGATTGATGCAAAGTTAATTAGATTAGCATGTGACCATATTATGAAGCAAACATATCCCACCAACATTTTTTTACATTTTTTACATCAACTCACAGAAAGTGCATAAAAATGCAGTGTAGACCTCAACAAAGTGTGTTGGCCTCAAGGAGAGAGTCTACAATTGTTACAATATCAACCTGATATAGAGTTTCTTGCACTAGATGGTAGCATCCTCGCTCTCTAGCTCACTATCAAGGCCACTGGAATTATGTTGCAAGGGTTAACTAAACTATTTGACATTGCTGACTAAATTTTGCAACAAGAACAGGAAATTTATGTGGCATAATGCGCCTCATTCTGCGGCAGTGGTATTTCTCTATTTTCTCATCTTAATACACATGAATACAATCTGCGCAAAATCCAACTTCATAACACTAATTTAACACATGAATACAGCAATCATCACCTGAAAGGTGACCAGTCAAATGCTTCAAAGGGTCTTCCACAGTGTGCTTTCGCAAATTGCACTTCTGATTAGTAACTTTTGATCCATTTGAACTGCAAACAAAATTATTTTTTGTTGAAGTCTCAAAATTATGTAGCACATTGTGAATTATGTAGCAAGAACAGTAAATCCATAATTATATTTAAAGCCTGGGGCTACAGAAAGAGAAACACAAAATTCCAATGTCCCTTCTTACTACATATTGTGAGAATGGCCAAAGTTTGCCAACACACAAAGCACAGAAATAAAAACACTGGGCCACAGAAATCGTGTATGCAGTCGTGGCCGTTATGACTCACGGACGAGAGGTCAGGAGGAGGTGCGGGGGGAGGGGGTCGCGCAGACGGAGGGTTACTTTAAAAAAAAAAAGTGAAGTTAACTCACCTTTGCCGGCCCGTCCTGCGTCCTCGGTCTGCGTCGTCCCCTGTAGAATAGGATGCAGCCGCAGGCAGCCTTCCTCTCCTCACCTAAGCCAATCACAACGCTGCATAGGCCTTACTGGGGGTACCAGGAGGGCATCTTGGCCCCCAAAGTCCCTCAGGAGTAAAGTGGACTTCATACCCCAACCCGTAGTGTGCCAGGAGGTGCATTTGCAGAGTGGTGGAGAATGGGATTGTGGCCTCCGAAGACCTCTTAGCAATCCCACTGTGTGGGACTTACTGGAGGTAACAGGAGAGGTAGTTCGCCCCCAAGAACAACCTTGGGGGCAAACTGTTCCTCCTATTACCTCCAGCAAGTCCCACACAGCAGTATTGGTAAGTTCTCATAGCAGGCCTCGCTCCCTTTGCCCACCAGTCTGCAAACACACTCCCTGGCGTGCTCTTGGATGGGGATTAAATTCCCCTTTGCTGCTGCGGGTCCTTAGGGGCCAACTAGCCTACCTGATACCTCCAGTAAGCCCCAGATAGTGGGATTGCTGAGAGGTGCACACAGGCCATGTCCCCTTTCTCCACCACTCTGCAAACACACCCCCTGGTGCGCTCTTGGTTGGCGGATGAAGTCCTCTTGCCTCCTGAGGGTCCCTGGGGAGCAACTAGCCCTCCTGTTATGTCTAGTAAGCCCCACACAGCTGGATTGCTGAGAGTGGTCCAAGGCCACGCCCTCTTTTTACAACACTCTGCAAGCGCACCTCTTGGGGCACTGCTGATCGGGAGATGAAGTCGACTTCAGTCCTGAGGTCCTCAGGACACAAGAGGATCTCATCACCCCACCAGCAGTGCGCCAAGAGGCGCATTTGCAGAGTGATGTAAAAAGGGGCGTGGCCTAGGACCACCTCTCAGCAATCCCCTGTGTGGGGCTTACTGGAGGTACCTAGTGGGCTAGTTGGCACCTAAGGACCCGTAGGATTCAAGCAGACTTAATCCCCCAACCCAGAATGTGCCAGGAGGGGCGTTTGCAGAGTGGTGCAGGGATGGGGCGAGATGTCGGCTTCTGTTTGTGGAAGGGGAGCTATGTGGCTCCCCTTCCCCTAATACTTTTTGGGCCCTGAGGACCCCATCCCCCAGGACCTGACCCTATTTTTAATTTAAATAAATGTTCAAAATATTTTATGGGAGGGGGCTGCGTGGCCCCCCTTTCCTGGGCCACTTTTGGCCCTGGGGACCCTATCCTCTGGGGCATGGACAGTCTTTTTTTTTTGTGGGAGGCCGCGTGGCCCCCCTCCTGAGGCCAATTATGGCTCCGGGGACCACATCCCCCGAGGCCAGCCTTACATTTAAAAAATAAATAAATAAAAAGGGAGAGGGCTGAGTGGCCCCCCTCCCAGGCCATTTTTGGCTCTATGTACCCCATCCCCTGGGACACGGCCTCACTGTTGGGGACCACAGGGGGAGCCCCAAGGCCCCCGCGGTCCCTGCCAGCTCCCTGCCTCCTGCGGGAGCTGGCATTGCTTTTGGGCAAAGGGAGCTGCTGACATGCAGCTTCCTTTTCCCAAAATCAATCTGCTTTGCTTCACTGAAGCAAGAGGAAGTTTCCGTCCCCAGGGCCAAGGAGGGCTCCACGAGGGGAGCCACACGGCCCCCTCTCCAACAGATTTAAAGCCCTGGGGAGGTGGTGGCCCCCAGGGCTGGGGGTCCACTACAGACCCCCGTATTTAATTTAGTCAATGCCCCGGTGAGGTAGCGGTCCCCAGGGCAGCATGGGGGTCAGGAGCCCCCCCATGCATTTTTTAAAATAAGCCCTGGAAGGTGGCGGTCCTTGGGGCTGCATGGGGGGGCTGCGTGCCCCCTGCACATTATTGATAAAGCCCCAGGGTGATGGCAGTCCCCAAGGCTGCGGGGGCCCCCGCATTCTAATTCAATATTGCCCCTGGGACCTGGCTTGCCCGGGGGCTTAAAAGAAACGAAGTGCGGGAGACTGGGCTTCGTTTTTTTTTTTTGGCAGGAATCGCGCACCCTACGCGAATCCCACGAAAATATTTTAAAAAATGCATTTTTTGGAAGGGACCCCCTGACCAGGCCTAGGGAGTCAGGGAGTTTTTACCCTGCCCCCTTTTCTTGTTTTTTTAATGTTTTTCTCACCTTTTTGCTTGTGACTCAGTTCAACCGAGTCTCAAGTTTCCATGTGTGCTGTACAAGGCAGCACACATGGAAACAGCAAAAACAAGAAGAAAAAAACATTTCTCCTCGTTTCGCCTGTTTAAGACCAGGTTTTCCCTGGCCTTAATTTTGGCACTGCCTCCTATTTACGCTGCCCTTAGAAATAGCGTGGGAGCAGCATCAAAATCAATGAGTGTTGCAGTGGAACGCCCACTACAACACCCATTGCCCTCCCCATTCATGTTAAACACAGCATGAAAGGGTGCCTTATTTACAAGGCAGAATTAAGCCACGTTAAATGGCTTAATGCTACCTTGTAAATAAGGCAAGGCCCCTATCGCCATTACAGCATCATTAAAATTGACATTGTGTTGGCAATAGGAGCTTGTAAATATGCCCCTAAGTGTTTTTCCCAGAATCACAGGATGTTTGAGTCTCACTCCAAACACGAACATGGTTCCCCAGCTTTAAAGTCGGCTGCTCTAGCTTTTAAGCCACTTCATCTCGTTTGGATTAGTTGGCGATTTAAAGGGGCTGGCAGTTTACAATACTAGACGAGCTGACTGGTACTAGCAGAAAAAACTTGGACCATCTTGGCTCTGCAGAAGTAGAATGCATTTCTAGCTTCAATTACCTTGGAGTCCGGTTTAGCGACTTTTGTAATCTTCGATATCACTTGGCCAGGCTTGAAAAAGAGGGTTTGTCACTAACATTAGCTTTCAGGTGATTTTGTGCAAAACTTTGCAGTCATCCATGGCTCAGGCGTTACAGGTTATTTCTTCCAAATTGTTACCATCAACAACTCTCAGAATTGAGAATTTCCCTGGAAAAATCGCAAAATGGTTCAACCTAATTGTACATTTGGGTCTTTGAGGAGTAATTTCGGTTTCGCGCAGAATAAATCGGAATCTGTTCTAAGGCAAGATCTAGGGTTTGACGGTCATTGCAGTAAGTTTGCATTCAAAGCAAAAGCAGCTCTGAGTGAATCTTTGAATAGTCTCCTTAGATCTTTCTTTTCAGAACAACTGGGGAGGGGTTCTTATCCATGACAGAT
Organism: Triturus cristatus; assembly: GCF_964204655.1. Lineage (NCBI taxonomy): Eukaryota > Metazoa > Chordata > Amphibia > Caudata > Salamandridae > Triturus > Triturus cristatus. The sequence continues at coordinate 862,887,960 of NC_140581.1, forward strand.
CCATTAAGTGGTGCATAAACATCTCCTGTGGTTCGGTTCATTTTGGGAAGATTGTGTCACCTTTCCCTCAGGTAACACGATTGTTGATCTATAATGGTCACAGTTACGAAGCATCAGGCTGCTTAGTCTGCAATTTAAGGTAGGAGATGGTCTGTGATAATCAAAGGAGGCATTGATGTTTTCTTTTTTTTTTAAAAACCTACTTTATTGATTTTCTCAATGGACAACGCTTCGTACAATTCTTATTACTTAAGGTTGACAGTTAACCCTGCAGGGATAAAGCATAAGTGAGCGTCTCCGTGCATTTAAAAACAGTAAAATCCATGAGCTAATGTGACATTGTATATACTAGTACGCACTCAATGGAGTGTGTCATATTCAGGCAGATATGCTAAAAAATACATGAAAACCGCTGAACTACCCTTGGCCCTCCTACCCACCATCCCTCCTGGCACACCCCAAAATTGGCCTGAGTGGGCCCAGGTTACAGCGCTGTTGAAATGGTATCTTCATGCTAAGTCATTTGGAATGTGTGCGATTCCCCACGACGGCCGTGCCCATTGTAGGCATAAGGTCGCCAGCTACAATATCGATTTTAGGGTGGGTTAGCACCTTGTATGTGTTATAGTGTTAAGGAGTCTGTGACTTTAAGAGTTTCCAGCATTAAGTCCCACTCATGGAGATAGGTATTTTCAGTAGACCCCTGTACTCTTCCCTGTGATTAACTGCACTTTTTGCTCTTCATCTTATCAGCTCTTCATGTCAACTATGTACTGTTGGGGGTAAGGCCGACTTCCACCTCATATTTATGGAGCAATTCGCGATAAGTAAGGCTGAGTCTGCAAACCAGAGCTGTACTTTCTGTGTCTTAGAGCTACGGTGTAACCCCAATATGTATGGTTCTGCTGTGTCCCAGTTAGGGATCCCTGTCACTGTTTCTATTACGTTTGCAACCTTGGCCCAGAAGAAGGTCAGGCACGGGCAAGCCCACCTCATGTGTAGGAGGTCAGCGTCGTGTGTGTGACATTTTGGGCAGTGCGCCTGTGCCGTCGGGTGCATTTGGTTTAATCTGTGTGGCATGAGATAGGCCCTATGGATTATCATGTCCTGCATGAATTTAAATTTATCATTATGGGACACCCTCGTGGGATATTCCAGGAGAGAGACCCAATCCTTGTCTGATAGGTCCTTGCCAAGATCTCTAGCCCACTTTTCTCTATGCGCCAAGAGGGGGATCGCTGCATGCGAACTGACGCCTCTATAAAGCCATCTAATCAGGTGACGACCATCACCAATTAGGTATAAAGTATGAACCAGCTCATGAGGAGGAGGCTTCACCCCATTCGGGGCCCAGTGCTCCTTAACATACTTAGTTATAGTTGTGTGTAAGATGAAAAGGGATCATGCTCCCGAGCAAAATTCTCGTGATCTAACAGCATACCATCCATAAACAGCGAATCCTACTGTGGTCACACCTTCCCTTTCCCAGTTATGTATGCTCCGTCTGGTTACTAACCCTGTAGGCATGGGGATCCCTAGCAATGCGGTATTAGGAGCATATGCGAACCCCTGGCTTGTATATTGTAATGCTATTCTCCAGTAGGTTAGGGCTATTCGAAGTAGCAAGGGGGCTGCAGGTGGGATCCTGCCTTGGGGTAGTAGTAGGGCATGGAGAGTGATTCGGACCAAGGATTGTGGTGTACATCCCAGCTCATGTAGTTTACGTCCTGCCAGCCGGTACGCGAGCGATTGCAGCTGACTTACAAAACAGTATGTGTGGAAGTCCGACACCCCCATGCCCCCTCTGTCCATTCCGAGCTGCAGCTTTGTCAGTCTCACCCTTTTCCGGCCCTTCCCTTGAAAAAATACAGCAATCGTGGAAGCATAGCCATCTTAAAGATGGGGATTCTGCCCACCACTGAGATGGGCAGTGATGTCCAAAATGTTATTTGGGTGCCCTCAGAAGGTTGCCGTCTAGGAAGTCTTGTGGGGCCCTGTATATTTGAAAGTCCAAGTATTTAAAGGTAATTGTCGCGACCGGAAGAGTAAGACGCCCAAATCTAATAACTTCTGGGTGTACCTCGGGGTGGAAGAAGAACGCATAAGATTTGGTCTCATTTATGGTAAGGCCCGATATTTGTCCAAACTGCTTAAATATGCGCGGTATAGGCTCAAGGTTGTCTTTTAGATCACAGATATAAAGGATAAGATCGTCAGCGTATGCTGGTAATACATGTGTAGTGTTACCGAAGCAAATACCTCTTCCCGCTGTCTCTTTCTGGAGTTTTATTTCTGGGGGTTCAAGCGCCAGCACAAACAGGAGTGGCGATAGAGGACAGCCCTGTTGTGTGCCTCTGCATACTGGATAGGGTTGCGATATGTGCACATCTGTGCGGGCTCTTGCTCTAGGTGCCTTGTAGACAAGTTTAACCCATCTCACATATGCAGGGGGGATACCGAACTTGAGTACGAGCAGCATATATTCCCAACTAAGGATATCAACGGCCTGGCGCAAATCTAGGGCGATGCACCCGGCTCCTAAATGGTCCTCTGGGGTGGCCTCCAGGATGTGGTAGAGACGCCTGATATTCAGGGAGGTGCTTCAGGCTGGGACAAAGCCAAATTGATCCGTGTGTATAAGTTGTGGCAGGAAATGTAGTAGACGACGGGCTAAAATTTGACTTAGGATCTTGTTATCATTATTTAACAGTGACAACGGTCGGTATCCCAAAATGTCTGAGGGATCCCTGCCGGGCTTGGGAAGAGAAGTAACTAGGGCCTGCATTGTGGTAGGGGAGAGGTTACCAGATTCTAGGGCAGTGTAGTGTAGGCGCTCTAGGTGAGGAACATTAGTTCATAAAATTCTGCCAGTTGGCCATATAATTCTGGTGTTTTGTTGCGTGGAAAGTCCCTTATAGCTTCTTTAATCTCGTTTTTATAGATTGGGCCAGCTAAGTCTTTTTGGTCCACCTGGGATAACTGGGGACAGTAAAGATGACACAGGAAAGATTCTATTGTGTCCTCACGTACCCCCTCGGGAGCCTCATACAGTGCCTTGTAGTATTCGCAAAAGGCTAAGTATATTTCTATTTGTGTGTTCACTGTTGTACCACTGGGAGAGACTACTTTGTGTATAGGGGTGGAGGGTGGTGCATCGCATAGGAGTCATGCAAGGAGAGAGTCCGATTTGTCCACATCAGCATGCCTCAGCTGTGTGTAGGATTGATGATCTATTATACGTAGGCGCTCTTGTAGATCTGCGTGTGTTATACATGCTTCTTGCAGAGCTTCTGCTTTAGCGGAATCAGTGACAGTTTCCTGCTCTAACTTATTCACCTTGTTTTCTACTTCTACGTCTTTGTGAATCACTTGTCTGGCCCCTACAGTTGCACTGTTAGCTGTACCCCTCACTACAGTCTTAAATGCTTCCCATTCTATGAGTCGCGAGGACGCCGTATCAGTATTTTAGGCAAAATAGTTGGTGATGGATGTGGCCATAGTGTTACGAAAGACCGCATCTTTCAGCCTCATTGGTTGCAGCTACCAGGTAGGGACTGCTGTATGGACCCTACCCCATGACAGAGTTACCCCTAAGGGGTTGTGATCGGAAAAGGTCTTTCCAAGTACGTGGTGTGTGTGTAATGGGCCGTGAGGGTAAGGGAGCATAATACCCTATCTAGTCTCATGTGAAGCATGTGGGGCGGGGAGTAGAATGAGTATTCACGGCAGTTTGCGTTTTTGAGGCGCCAAACGTCCACCAGTGATCGACCCACAGCCCATCCACAGAGGGCATCCGCCTGCTTGATGGCAGTCGTTCCTTGTAGTGGGGGATTAGAGTGGTATAAGCGTATGTCAATGACTGCATTGTAGTCCCCCCTAATAGCCATGGATAATCCACACAGTCCGTTAGCACTACATTTAGGCTTTCTAAGAATTTATCCTGATCATAGTTCAGGGCATATATGCTACCTATAACTATGTGTGTGCCATCTAGTGTGCCATGGATCAAGACATATCTACCATTTACGTCTATGCGCTGCTCTGGGGCAACAAATGGGATTCAGTTTCTGACCCAGATAGCGGCCTCCCTCGCAAAAGCAGAATAAAATGTTGTATTGAACACCTGCCCTCTCCATTTTCTTCGTAGTGTGGTAGCCACAGAATCAGTGAGATGTGTCTCCTGCATGAAGGCAGACAGCACTTTTCTTCTATTGAATTGGGCATATATTCTCTGCCGTTTGCGCGCCGAGCCCATGCCCCTGACATTCCATGTGACTATCGTATACTTCCCCGATGTAGCCATAGGTATGTGTATATTGCTCTATGTGTTACCACCTTGTGTGGGTGGAGTCCTCCACGCATTATGATGGGGGTGAGCCAGGTAAACAACATCCCATGTTACAACATAATACTAGATCCAACCATTGAACAGTGCTGGACCAAACAAATAACCAACTCTGTGAACAGTTCAACTGGAATCGTCTTGCATTCGTATTGGGGGATGTGGTTACTATGCCTTGCCGATCTCTTGTGATTTTGGGTTGCAGTATGGGTGACCTGACCATGGCGGATTATGAAGTGTATGTAGTGTTGGGAGGCGGGTAGTTCGCCGAGGTCTGCGGCTCGTGTACAGCAACACAATGTAGAGACTATCTTGATTCCCAGGTTGGGGAGTTATCCCAAATATTAGTTCACTGTTTGTGGGGTGATGGAAGGGAATAAAGCAAGACTATTTTCTGAGTTTGATTGCATATTAGTGTCTTCCAAGGACTCTGCTAAAGAGAGAGGATCTTGGTCCCTAAACGCCGCCCCAGTGAGGAGTGCTGCCTTCCGGCTTTCCAGAACTTGTTCAGGGTATGGACTTTTGGCCGTGGATTTGCGATTTGGTTTGTTGTGGTGCGTTCACCCATTCAGTGCTGCTTGTGAACCGTGGTTTGTACTCTATGTTAACCTCTCTGACATGTGAGAAGGTAATGTCACTTCCAACCAGTCAGCAACCGCCTCTCGACTTTCAAAGAATTATGACGTTTGCTCATACATGAGTTTTAAGCGGGTGGGGGACAGTAAGAGGTATTTGAGGTTCAGGGTGCTAAGTTTTTTTCTTTACTTCTTGATATGAGACCCTCAGTCATTGAACCGTGATTGTTAAGTCCAGGTATAATGAAATTCGTTGGGTTTCATGCATGATGGGTAACTTATCTCTGGCATTATGGAGCAACGTGCCCCGGTCCTTATAATTAAGTATCCGGGCAATCATTGGGCGAGGTGGTGTTCCTGCAATTAGCTTTCTCGTGGGAATCCTGTGTGCTCTTTCAACACAGAAGAGTTCAGTCAGACCTTCTGAAGCCACCTTCTCTCTTAGCCATTGTTCTATGAATCGTGTTGAATTGGGCCCGTCACATCGTTCCGGCAGACCAACTATGCGCACATTATTTCTTTGTGACCGTCCCTCTGCATCTTCGACTCTGTCCTGTAGGCTGGACACCTGGCTTTGTAGTTGTGCTATTAGGCCTGATGAATACAAGCCCCAGCTAGGCCCGCAAGAGACAAGGGTTCGCTCTTCTGTAACGAAATCTATAAGGAAGTTGGCACGGAAACTGCAAAGTACAAAAACAACGTTTATTAACCCTTAAGGGTGGTCCTACAATCCACACAACACTCTTCAGTATTGCAAGGAGTAGCACAAAGAACTTGCATACACAGTCCCCTTTTATACACAGCAAAGGGGCTCATGAGTGGGTGGATACCACAGAGTTGAAGAACATTACCATTTAGGGTCATTCTCGATACCGAATCAATACATGGGCGGAGCTAACACACTCCTTGGGCCCGCGAAAACACATGGTCAAGCAAAGCTAATTATAACAGATGTGGTCAAGTCTGGGCATGCGCCAGACGGACAAGGGAGAGCTATTTATAACTGTTGCTAGGCAGATTACAAGAGCAACTAACACAGAGGTCGGACTCTCCTCGTGGTGAACACATGGCAGCATGTCAATACAAAATGGAGTCCGGACTTCGGCCAACATAATGGGGAAAACACGATAAAAGGGAAACACTAATGTTTTCAGTAAATGCTTAATCACATTCTGCCTTAATTTACAACAGACGACCCTTTCAGCATTTACTGAAGACATCTGGCCTCCAAGAATAATCATCGTATATGTCAATTATCATCATTCCTTTAACCTCTTCAGCTAGACCCTTCTGGCGGGCAACATTGGCAATAGCTTTCTTATCTGGAATGCAGAATGAAATGCATACGGAACAGCACAATGGTCCACATTGAATACACATACAGAGAAAGAACAGAATTGCTATAATAATGCAGAGACCAGTTAAGACCTTCCATCCCCAGGCAGTAACCAACGCCCAAAACCATCCAGAAAAGGACCAAGTGCCGTTTTCTGTGTGGATTTCAGCTGCTATTTTATGCAGCTTATTAATGGCGTTATAAACGGATGGCGTATGATCAGGAATGAACACACAGCAGCTACTTCCAATAATTTTACAGGCTCCTCCTCGATCAGCTAGCATTACATCCAATACCATACGGTTCTGCAATGCAACAATTCTGGTAATCTGTAATTCTTCCGTAAGATTCCCAAGAGCAGCAGCAGTCTGATTAGTCACAGCTTCTACCACTCTTGTCAATCTTCGGATCTTCCTACTATTTAAAGCGGCTCCAACAAAAAAGAACAATCCTAAGTTAAAATCAATATACTGTTGCAAACTGGTATCTGTCTGATCCACCTCATCAATTGATAGAGTACGTTTATATCTATTTACAGTCACATTATTCAACAGTTTTAAATCCTTATGATATGACGCGGGTGCTAAAAATACAGGAGGTAATAGGAATGATACATAGCATACCCCAGACCACCCAGCCGGCAAACGGTAATAACCTTTATTTCCACATACAAAGTAGGTATTATGGGATGCTAGGAAGGTGCTGTTATTTAACCCATCAATGTTTAACACAGTTATACAATCACTGACACCAACAGGGATAAAACCCACACTCTGGACACACAGGTCCGCTTGGGCTTGTGCTACTTGAATTACAAATTTATCCTTCCCCACAGTGTCTCTGGTGTTCGTGAAGATATAGGGGATGGATTCATTGTCCGGTCGGTACTCTTCCCATTCCCAAATTGTCCCATTCGCTTGTGGATATCCGTTCTTGTCCTGATGGCATTCTTTATTAAGTCTGAAAAGCAATCGTCCCACTGTCGGTTTTCGAGTGGCAAACAACAGAGTGTACCATGCTCTACAGGAGCCATTGTGAGAGAAAGGAAGTGGTATGAATGGCGTACCTCCTTTCTTCTGATGGGCTGGCATCATCCCACATATCCAACAGTTCGTAGCATTTGTAGCAACGTGGGTGTGATGCAGCATCTGAATGAAAGTGTTATTCGAATAGGATTGCCGATGCTTCAACTCTTGGTATGGCAATGTGTAAAAGTAGTGCTCCGCAGGCACTGGAGTCGTCAACACAAGCGTCTTTCGAGCAGGAGTTGCCTCCTCCACAAACCATGTGGTTATACCAACGATGGCTACTGTTAGCATGAACCCCAACGCACAAAGAATTTTCTTCTTCTCCATGTCAAAGGAAACAATACCCTAATATCTTCCTGAAACTAAAAGTCTGTCAGAACTCTTCCCCTTGGGCAGCGGTTGATTTCTTCACCAGCGGGCCAAGACGGGTGTCGCTACACTAATGCAGGGCTGATCCCCCCCCCTTGCCTCATTGGCTCTCCGTTTCACTAACCCAAGGGCCGTTCTGACAGTATGTCCCGGTACTAGAACCCTCACTTCCTTGGTCGCAGATGATATCGCCTTCCTCCAGAAGTCGTATGGTCCAGAAAAAGCTCCTCAGTGTCGTTTGGCTCTGCAGCACGGCCTGTCTCTGCTGCTAGGATGTCTCGTTGATCGGTCAGCACGGCAGACTCCACCAATCCAGGCGGTACCTTTCGACAGTGCAAGGAATGGATCCAATTCTTCCTGTTCGAGACTCGCACTGCCGTCCTCGTTGCAAGAAGGACTTGCTCAGGTCCGACCCATCTCGGCTCCAAACTGTTCGTTCTGTCGAAGACCTTCAGCATGACATGATCCCCAGGCCGGAGACCATGTCCTTCACCGGTAGACCGATCAGGGAGCGCCTCTCGGACCTGTTGATGAATGGAAACCAAGTTATCCGTTAACTGTGCCAGATAATCACTCATCATCACACAAGGTACATCATACACAGCCTTAGGCCTTGGTGGACCCCAAATATTCATTGGGCGTCCAAATACAATCTCATAGGGTGTAAGGCCGGTTCGAGAGTGTGGCACCGACCTAATTGACAATAACGCCAGTGGCAAGGCGTCTGGCCAAGTCAAAGATGTTGAAGCTTGAATTTTGGCAATCTTAAGCTTCAGTGTACCATTATACTTCTCGACTAGTCCTGCAGACTGAGGGTGGAACACGGCGTGGAACTTCTGGGTGATGCCTAGGCCCTTCAAGACATACTTTATAACATCTGCTACAAAGTGAGGGCCATTATCACTCCACAGAAGTCTACAGACGCCGTATCGGGGGAAAAACTCTTTCAGCAATAGCTTCGCTGTAGTCATTGCAGTATTGTCTTTCGCAGGGTACGCCTCAACCCATTTACTGAAGGCGCAAACCACTACTAGAACATACTTCAAATTGTTACAGCGCTCAAGCTGGATGTAATCCATCTGCAGAACCTCAAAGGGTGCAGTGGGTGTCGCAAATCCTCCTGCTGGAGTTCGCGTACCTTTCCCTGGGTTATACTTCAGACAGATCATACAGGTCTGCACCACCCTCTTTGCTGTGCTAGCAATCTCTGGATGCTCCCAGACTTGGGTAAGCAATTTCACAATTGCGGAAGCTCCAACATGTGCTAGCCCATGTGCCATCTGAACCATAGGTTGTACGAAAGCCGTGGGTAACTTCCATCTATCCATCTGCTTATTTCTCCAGCAACCCTCGTCATCCAGTTCTCCTTCGCTAACCCATTGTTCCCGCTCTTTGTCAGAAGCGGTCTTTTGTATTTCTCGCACTTGCTCCTTCGCATCATGCCATCTCTCCACCTGTGACTTCACTACATACATGGCAGTAGTATCGGGCTGCATCGCAGTCTCCCGTGCTACTCGATCCGCTAACGCATTTCCTTCTCCAACCTTATCAACCACTTTCCTATGGGCACTACACTTAACAATGGCAATTTTCTTTGGGTATGTCAATGCAGTTAAAAGGTTGTGAACTAACTCCCCATGCATTATCTGTACCCCATGTGACGTTAGAAACCCTCTCTCCTTCCAGAGTAGGCCGAAATCGTGCGCTACTCCGAAGGCATAGCGGCTGTCTGTGTAAACATTCACACACAATCCTGTACTGAGCTCACACGCTCGTGTTAACGCTATCAGTTCCGCTGCTTGAGCTGATTTCTGTGGTATGCGTGCTGTCTCCACTATCGTCTGTAACGTGGTAATTGCATACGCTGCTGAAGTCGTACCATCTGGTAGCTTCAGGCATGATCCATCCACCCACAACTCTCCATCTACATCTGAAAAGGGCGTATCCTGGAGATCAATACGACCCTTTGTTTGTTCCTCAGTCACAAGAATACAATCATGCGCTTTCTGTGCCTCAGGCTGGGTCTCGGGGTATGGCAACAATGTGGCCGGGTTTAATGTCACGCACCTTTTTAACGTAATGTGAGGAGCTAAAAGCGTCAACTCATATCCCGTTAAACGGGCACTGGTCAAATGCTGCGTCTTTGTTTGATTAAGCAGGGCATCAACAGCGTGGGGAACTAACACCAACAGTTTATGGGACAATACAATTCCTTCACTCTGACGTATTGACACAGCTGTCGCCGCAACCGAGCGAAAACACCCTGGTAATGCTCGGGCGACAGGATCAAGCACAGCCGAAAAGTATGCACAAGGGCGCTGCTTATCGCCGTGCATCTGCACTAAGACTGATAATGCACATCCATCTTTCTCATGCACATACAACGAAAAGGGTTTTGCATAATCAGGGGTCCCTAACACTGGTGCTGAACAAAGGGCCTGTCGTAGTTGCTGAAAAGCAGCATCACACTCATCTGACCAGGGGATCGGGATGGGCGTGTCTTTTGTCAAGAGCGCTAGTAATGGCTTAGCTATGTGTGAAAACCCCAATATCCACTGTCTACAAAAAGAAACAAGACCCAAAAATGCACGCACATCCTTCTGCGTGGATGGCCTTGGTGTGTCCAAAATTACTTGGATACGATCTGGTGTGAGTGCACGCCCCTCCTTAGACAAAAGGTGACCCAAATAAGTCACCTTTGGTCTACAGAATTGCAATTTCTTCCTAGAGACCTTATGATTGTGGGATGCTAAAAAGGAAAGTAAGGCTATCGTACTTTTCTCGCACAACTCCAGGGTGTCAGCCGCCAACAGGATGTCATCGACATATTGAATGAGGGCGACCCCCTCGAGCAAGGCAAAGGAATCCAACTGTCGCTTCAAAGCCTGACTATAAATACTAGGGCTTTCTGTATAGCCTTGGGGAATTCTACAAAAACGATAAGATCTATTGTTTAATGTGAACCCAAAAAGAAATCGGCTATCAGGGTGAATGGGAATAGAAAAGAAGGCATTTTTCAAATCAATCACTGAGAACACGGTCGCCGTAGGCGGGACCAAGGTAAGCAACGTCGTGATATCGGAAACCACCGGATACTGAGGTATCACGATCTTGTTCACCTCCCTCAAATCAATTATGAACCGATAGACCTTTGCATCCGTATCCTTTTTCAGAATAGGGAGAATCGGACTGTTACAGATATTATAGGGAACTTCTTCCACTACTCCTACTGCGATCAAATCTTGCACAATCTGTATGAGAGCCTCCTCGCCCTCCTGGGAAATACGATACTGTGGGAGGCGCGGTAGTACCGCCCCCTCCTGGACACTAATGTGGACCGGAGGAATCACCATTTGTCCGACATCTGTGTCCGATGTCGCCCATAAAGTTTGGGGGAGGGTAGCCAACAACGCATCCTCTGAGATCGTACACATCCGCCCAGATCGGGGGTAGTTGTCATTTAAAATCACCCGCACACCCTCAGGGGAACAGCGAATTGTAGCCCTAAAATGCTTTAACATATCAAGGCCCATAATGTTATCCGGTGTGTACGGAGCGAGCAGAAACGGACAAGGCGCAGAAAAACCATCAACTTTAAATGCAAGGGGCTGTGAAAGAGGGCTGCGGGAGAGTGTACCGTCAAACCCTACCGATGTAACTATTGAGCCGGATGGGGGAGCCCCCGGAACCAAGTACCTAGACAATGCACCACGTGTCGCTCCTGTATCCACTAGGAACTGATCAGTAGAACCTAAAACCTCAGCCGATACATAAGGACCCGTCTGATCGACCGGCACCTCAACTGATTCGGACCCCCATCCTACGCATTCCTATGCATGCTGAGAATCGTGATATCCCAATCGATCGCTGTCCGATACATGATACTGGTGCTGGCGATCGAAAACATTTGAGCTATCTCGGTGCTGTCCAGCAGTATCGAAACGGACATTATCGTTGGAATTCCCTCTAAAGTTCGAGAAGCCCCCTCTACCTCTCGGCCCACCCGGCGTGTGCCCCTGACGCGAAGCACGCAACGCTGGGCAATCCCTGGCCCAATGGCCCAACTGCTTGCAATACGCACACTGGTTCCTATTCAAATCAGATCGGCCCGAAGGGGGACCATAAGATCCACCCCTTCCTCTATTATTATTACCCCGGCGGGGCGGGCCATATACTTGTGCTAACATCACTTTGGTTTTAAGATCTTTCGATTTCTTCTCCTCCTGGCCCTTCGCCTCGTGCTCCTGACGCTCATAATACTGGGCAATGGTCAGAAGGGCCGTCGGTGTCGCGGAGGACCAAGAACTCTCACTCGCTTTTAACCGGGCCGCAACTGCCGGCAACAGATTAGCCACATATTTGTCCGCGAAAAGGTGGCGGCCCGTGTCGTCAGTAAGCGACTGGCCACTAAAATCATGGAACGTTTCCTCAAAACGCGTAAAGAAGTCCGCGACTGACTCGTCAACTTTCTGTTTACATGCAGCTAACATATTCCAGTCAATCTTTTTAGGGGGGATAATCGTCTTCAACTTAGTCACAATAGCCGCAGGGAGATCTAGAATATTCTGGGGTGGTTTCTGTGCGGGCTTCCGTTCCCTATCCTCATCCTCAAGGTCAGACCACCGACCCTTGAAGGCCACCACATCATCTACCTTCCGGACAGAGCGCCACGTATCCGGCGGTAGGATAAGGCCAAAGAACAGGTCTATATCCGCCAAGGTCATAATGCAAGAGTTCAAGGCCCCCTCGACTTCTTCATAGAAGGCCGCTGGATTCTTGCGGGGGTCAGGCAATGCATTCTTTAATGCCATAACATCGGCCCTATGCCATGGAGTATAAACCCAATTATATACAAAATATCCCCTTGCATCGGCGGAGTTAACATCCGAGCTAGTCCCCGCTCCCTTAGGAGGAACATACAAAGGCGCCGCCTCTCGCATTGGTTTAGCATGCACTATGTCATCCTTATCTGACTGGGAGGCGGATGGGTGGCCCCCTGCCGCAGACGAATCCGACCGCTTCTCCTCCTCCGCTCGTTGGCGGGCTGTCTCTCGAAGGGCCAGCACCTCGTCCCGCAAGGCGAACAGCCGCCGAGCCGCCTCAGGAGCCTTAGAGGGAGAAAAAACACCATTACGTATTGCTCTGGCATCCGAAGACACTTCGTCAGGCTCAAAAATATGAGAATATTTTCGGAAAGCATTAATCACTTCATCTGCGAAATGACCCAGAAAATACACTTTATCTCTCTCCTGCCATGGCCCCCAAGTTTGAAATAATTCCTCCATGGATACCTTGCCTTTAAGCGCACGGAAGGAAATTTGCCGAAGCTCAGCCATTTGCTCGGCCGGCAGCATGGACCGTGTGTCTACCTTACCCGAAGCCGGGTCAGAATCTTGCGGCCGCGGAGCGGATGCGCCAACATAAGGGGGCGGAGAGCGATCTAGCAAATAAAAATCGTCATCAGGATTATTAAGGACAGGATAAAGCGGCTGGCGAACAACATATTGACCCGAAACTTGTAGCCTACGCTCTTTCTCTTGTCTATCCGCCTGCTCTTTGTCCTCCCGACACTTTGCTTCTTGCGCTCGCACATGATCATTCTTTCGCTGCTCTTTATCAAACAGCGCTTTCTCACGTTTCTCTCGCTCACGCACTTCCTTCACCCATAATCGCACACACTCAAACATATCCTGACGAGCACGTCGCTTACACATACACTGCTCCACATACTCAATCTTACGTATATCAAACGATCCATACAAAGGCCATCGCAACTCAGGATCCTTCCTAGTATATTTCCTCCATAACGTGCTGTACATTATGGAAGAAAGACCATGCTTCACGTACATATCCCTATTAGGAGTCCCCTCTGGGGGAGCTGGAGCAGATTCCTCGAGGTTCAACCGGTTCCCAAGACAGCAGCACCACTTACGAAGTGCGCTAAAAGCAGGCATGCTAGGAATAATGCAAAATATGCAGTATTATCAAGAAAAATGGCACTTAATCGTTGCGCCGTTCAAAGTTTACACAGCTCCGGAGAAATTTCTCCACATTACCTGCCTATATGTGTTGCAACGCATATATTTTCACAAAGACAAATTCAAAATATGACTAGTCACCATCAATCAAACTCAAATAGCCAGACCAGGCTTCAAAACTCGGAGCAAGTACCGTACAACGGTTCTTACCAATCAAGAGTCCAGGTTCCAACTGCCAAGCTCCACAATCGCCCAAACGGCTCTCACGGCAGGACCGACAGAAGAGGTCTCAGTCGATGACCGGCGCCACCCAGATGGTCAGCTCGGAAGGGAAGGAAGAAAAACCTCGGGATGCCAAGGCTAAGACGCCGCTGGCAGTGATCACGTCCCTGGCCAAACTCCTCACCTTCGTCGCGACCAATCCTTCGAGCATCCGAGTCGCCGATGAGCCCCACGTGACGGGCGCCAATTGATGAATACAAGCCCCAGCTAGGCCCGCAAGAGACAAGGGTTCGCTCTTCTGTAACGAAATCTATAAGGAAGTTGGCACGGAAACTGCAAAGTACAAAAACAACGTTTATTAACCCTTAAGGGTGGTCCTACAATCCACACAACACTCTTCAGTATTGCAAGGAGTAGCACAAAGAACTTGCATACACAGTCCCCTTTTATACACAGCAAAGGGGCTCATGAGTGGGTGGATACCACAGAGTTGAAGAACATTACCATTTAGGGTCATTCTCGATACCGAATCAATACATGGGCGGAGCTAACACACTCCTTGGGCCCGCGAAAACACATGGTCAAGCAAAGCTAATTATAACAGATGTGGTCAAGTCTGGGCATGCGCCAGACGGACAAGGGAGAGCTATTTATAACTGTTGCTAGGCAGATTACAAGAGCAACTAACACAGAGGTCGGACTCTCCTCGTGGTGAACACATGGCAGCATGTCAATACAAAATGGAGTCCGGACTTCGGCCAACATAATGGGGAAAACACGATAAAAGGGAAACACTAATGTTTTCAGTAAATGCTTAATCACATTCTGCCTTAATTTACAACAGGCCTGCGTGGTCTTTGTGTTGTAGAAGCATTTCTATTATGAGTAATTTGCTACTTTTCACTGTGGTAGCCAACTTGTCATGGTCTGCTTTGAGTAGCGTAAAGCCAGTTGTTAGTGATCCTATTTGCTGCTCTATTGCTTTCCATGATTCCCGGACCTCCTGCAATATAAGGTCAAGTTTGTCCAGAGCAGCCTCCATATTTGTTGGTGGAATACTGCCTGTTATAGGTAGCGGGGTAGCATTTTTGTTTTCCTCTCAATGCGTAGTACCAGTAGAGACTAGCTCTGATTGTTTCCCCTTCGTGCACCCCATAGTGTGCTGCTCAACACATCTGGCACCCGTTGTAGTTAGTTGGAACAACGGGCCAGTGGGGCTCCCTCAGGGGAGTACCTCTGTGTGAGGCCTTTATTGTTTTCCAGCGACTTCTTGGGCAAGACAGTGCAGAGCCAAGCACAGTGCCGGCCCGAGGAAGCTTAAATCTTCACGTCTCACCTGTAATATCATGTTGTGAGGCACTATCATACGGCATATCAATGGAGGGTCGCACAAACTGGGACAGGTGGAAAAGAGAGCCCGGGGTCGCCCCAGTTTTTGGCGTGTCTTCTTGCGCAGCTCGGAGGCAGGTCGCAGGTCACTCCTGCCCTGGGGCCAAGGGAGGACCACCTCCTCGGCCCAGTTGCACTGGACTGATGAGAAGGGAGGCTGTGCCACAGCCAGTTCCAACAGAGCAGGCCCAACCACGATTCAGGTATGGTGCTGTACCGATCAGTACGTACGGCCCGCGTCGCACCCCCGAGGGGTTGAGCTGCAGATACAGCACAGGCAGATCTATTGACTTGTGTGTATGGAAGGAAGGGGGTGCCAGCTAGGCCGCATCCCCGTCACGGCCCATGATGTAGGACACATGCGCCAGCCCCGGATCTCCCCAGCACACCAAGCACCAGGCAGTGCACAGGCCAGCAAGCGGCAGAGCCCGCAGCGGAGCACACCGATGCAGCCGCAATGCTCTCACTTCCATGCAGCTGCGCAGTGTGTCGACACTGTTGTGTGCCCTGCCGTGCCTGCAGGTCGTCTCTGGGCTCCCCGGGTCGCAGGCCCATGGGCCCACGGGACCTCGGGCCACCTCAGCAATTCTAGCCCGCCAGGTGCCATGCGCTCACAGCGTGGTCGCAGTCAGCCGCCCTCACTGCATGTAGCACATCATTTTATGGAGCCTGGCGAAGTGCCTACACCGCAGACAGCCTCCTGCATTGTGCCTCTAGGTTGTAGGACAGAGTGATGCTGCGAATGTTCCCACCACACCGCCGATTACTTCAGGATTATCTGGTCCGGTCCTGGTGCTCTGCTACAGCGCGTCCGCCATGTTCAGCGGTTAGCCACATCCCCCCAAATGAGGCGTTGATGCTTATTTTATGCCTTCGTTGAGCCTTGAATGTAGCAAGAAAATACTGATGGCACACCCTCTTTATTCAGGTGGGATCTGCACTTGCAAAGAAATAGATATATTCAGTTTGAAGAGTATTTATCTACAAGCTTAAGAACTGTAGTTCATTTTTGGATATTGTGGTAATGAGGTTAACTGCAATAACACTTGTCTTTCTCTTATTGTTTCAATGCATGATAGCTTTAGTCTCGAAGGGTTTGATGAAGAGTACCTACAGTACCTAGAGGCAGTGCTTAATTTGTGCTGGTGGTTGCAAGTGGGTTGAACACACACATTTTTGCGGTGGCAAGACTTCTTTTTAATAGGATAGGATAGGATGAATTTTATAAAGCGCACTAAAACCAAAAGGTGTCAAGGCGCTGAGTGAAACAGAAGAAAGACTAGCAACAACCAGCTAAGAGGCATAGAGCCAGGTCTTCAGAAGCTTCCTGAAGGCCTGGAGAGAGTCACCCATGGTGATAGAAGGGGGCAAAGTATTCCAGAGTTTAGCGGCCGCCACTGAGAATGAGCGGCCACCCCATTTGGACCTACGGAATCTGGGAGAGACAAGTTTTTTATGAGTAGAGGATCACAAGGCTCTGCCTGGAATGTACCATTGGAACAAGGTTTTGAGATGTGGTGAGCCTTTGCTATGCATAGCTTTGTACACCATGTTCAGAGCCTTGAAGGAGATGCGCTTCCTGATCGGAAGCCAGTGCAAGGCACAAATTCCTTCCCTGGCGGACTGGTGTTTCGGGATGTTAAGAGTAAGTCTTGCTGCAGCGTTTTGCACCACCTGAAGCTTGTTCAGCGAACCTATGCTGGCATTGAGGTATAATGCATTGCAGTAGTCTAACTGGGAGGTAACTAGTGCAATGATGGTGGGCCGATGTAGCTCCGAGGGAAGGTACAGCAGCACTTTCTTCAAAGTTTTAAGAATATAAAAGCAAGTACTAACTGTGCGGTTCACCTGAGCGTCAAAAGACAGGCCCTCATCAAAGAGGACTGCCAGTCTTTTAGCCATTTTTACTGGAACAGGAAGGGGACCGCAGATTGCGGGCCACCAGGCTGCAGACCAAATAGAGGTTTGAGGGCCGAAGACCAAAACTTTGGTTTTGTCCGTATTGATTTTAAGAGAGTTGTCCTTCATCCAGCGTATTATACTGGACATACAATGATTTAATTTTAGGGCAACCAGCTGCAAATCATTGGAGATGGAAATTATGATTTGCGTGTCATTCTCAGACTTTGACGCATAGCTAAAGAGAGAACAGCAGAAGAGGGAAGAAGAAGGAGGAAGAGAAAGACATGAAAAGAGTGACAAAGAGAAAAGGCATGGATGAAAAAATTTGAATGCGTGAGATGGAGATATGAAGTGGGTGGCGGACGAAAGAGGCATAAAGTGGAATTAAGAGTAGACTGCATTTGTAAGCGACAGCCCCAGCATTCAGCAGCATTGATGGTGGGCTCCTGGGAGAAATGTTGGCCCACTGAACGTAGTATTTTACCAAGAGAGATCAACCATCAGGAGAGTCACAAACTGTAAATAAGATTGAAAATAACCTTCAGAAACTGGAGTTTACCTTGTAAAATAAGCTACAAGTGTCTTCGACTGAGTTTAACGCCTTCATGGGTCCTGATTTTACCTGTGAGTTTTCTTGTTGCACATATCCGTCCTCATTAAATCTGCCAGAACAACAATACCCACCAGCTACAGCCAGGGCACAAGTCCTAAAAAACATAAGTTAGGAAACTAACCAAGTTAGGCAATATACAACTAACATCATGGCATGTGACTTCACAGCTCATGACATAATGATGCATGAAATCGACCTTGATATCACAGGAAGTGACTTCACAGGAAGTGGCACCAAAATCCATGACCTCATGGAAGTGACATCACAGGAAATGGCATCAGATCTTAAGACCTCACACATATGCTTTGCAGGTCTATCATGAGTACATTGCGTTGGGGTTTTGCCAAAAGAGTGATGCAACCCAAACACAAATTTATACATTTGTTTTTTTGGAACTCTGCCTCAAAGAAATTGGCAACAAGGAGAAATGTGGCAGTAAATCTGCTCTGCTTAATCCATTGCACAATCTTCATTTTAAAATATTTTATGGGGTTAAGGCACCTGCTGCAGAGATCTTTGTGTGCCCAGTGAATCTCAGAGAATAACATTAATGGCAAGATAACTCTTGAGGTTAAAGCATTTGCTAGAGAGATCTGTGCTTTGTCTAGTTACAGTTTTGAATAAAAATAGCATTTAGGGTTAATGTATCTCCTGCATAGCACGTCATGTAAAATGTAGATGACAGATTTTTATTTTAAAAAGTTAGGTAAGTGGGTTATTGATTTAAACATGGAGATCCTTTGGTACTTGTAGTTCATCAATTGTAATCTTAATATAGCACAGTGAGCTATGAAAGACGTGACTCCTGCATCTTGTCACCCTTACTGTCTTATGTAACACATCCCGTACATTGATTTACACATGTTATGTGTTATTGGCTATTTCTAAAGCGCACATTCACGGGGGAGGACTCTTGGCGCTAGGTACTGATATATCGTAAAGCCCTTGTTACTGATAAGCCTGATTAAATAGCCAGGCCTTCAGGAGTTGCCTAAATTTAGTGTAGTGGGATGACTGCCTAATTTCCAAGGGGAGTGTGTTCCATGCTCGAGGGGCCATGACAGAGAATCTACAACCTCCAATCCTGTGTTTGGTATAGGTGGGAGTGATCAGGTAGTAGAGGGAGCTGGATCTCAGTTCTCTTGTCGGACTGTATTTTACAATCTGTTCTTTCACAAAACCCGGGCAGCTCATATGTAATGCCATGAACGCCATGCAGCATACCTTGAACCTGGATCTTTGCGCAATAGGCAGCCAGTAAAGGTCCTTAGTCACCCACGAGATGGAGCCCCCTCTGGGTAGGTGAACTATCAGCCTGGTGGCCTGGTTCTGAGTTAGCTGAAGCTTACGCTAGAGGGATTTCGGGATAGTCCAGATAGAGAGAATTTGCGTAATCAATTCTGGACATAACCAAGGCCATGATAACTTGGACCAGGGCTTCCCTCGTGGGGAACTTTCTGATCTTTTTTTTATCCGACTCAGTTGCAGAAAAAATGGCAGAAGTCACTGCACTGACCTGTTGTTTATATGAGAGATCCTCTTCGATGATCACCCCCAAGCTTTTTACTGCTTTTTTAGGTCTCGCCTGAGCTATCACGTAAGCGATACTCTGCGAGACATTTAGTAAGGGGCTTTTGAAAGTGCTCCCAAAGGCTGCAGGCGGATCAGGTACAGGGCATGTGTGCCGGGCACGCGCACCATTTGTCAGCCTGCGTGATCACTTTCACAGCCGCTTTGATGATCTCAGTGAGCCACGCGGCCACTGAGAACATCAATGCGGCTGCAAAAGTGCACACCATTTGCCAGCCTGCGTGCCTCTCTCCGCCTTAGTGCGTGCGACGTGCCCTACCCCCTCCCTTATCCCACTTCCTGCGTGTTTTGAGTGGAGACTCCTGCTTTTTAAGCTAATATTTCTCTAAATTCCCCTACTAGGTGTTGTCAGATGTTGTCAGATGTTGGCACGTATGCCACTCATCCCTCCCCCTTTCTTAATTCTTCTGCCGGCCTCACGTGACCGGTGGTGCCCTTTTTCTCACATACCATTATTGTGCTGCCCCCCCACTCTACTCTGGTATCCGTCCTTCCAACGGGTTCGGGGGATTCCCCTCCTCTAGCGGGACCAGGGGGCGTGGCTCTTATCACGCAGTCGATGACGATAGTGCTACCAACTGGTGCCTTCCCGCTGATGCAGCGCTGCGTTCAGCCGCTTCGGGCGCTAGAAGCAACGAGGACATCTGCGCTCCTTACAAGACCGACCCCTTGCTGGGACACAGGTCAGCGACTTAGCCGTACAATTAAATGCATTGAAGGCAAAAAGCTTAAACCTTTAAACCTCGACGCTTTTGCTTTCTGGCAGTTAGAAGAGCTGTCTCGTCTCATTATTTATTTTGGGGTTTGAACTAGACACACCACCCATGTTTATTAAGAGGATTGTGAGAGACACATGATTGGTTTTCTGTCAAAACGTTTTTTAATACACACAACCACACACACAACCACACAACCACAACCACACACACAACCACACACACAACCACACGCACACACACAACCACACAACCACACACACACACAACCACAAGCACACACACAAGCACACACACAAGCACACACAACACACACAAACACAACACACACAAACACAACACACACAACCACACACACAACCACAATCACACACCCAACCGCACACAGCCACACACACAACCACACACAACTACACCCACAAACACACACAACCACACACACACACAACCACACACACAACCACACATACAACCACGCATACAACCACACACATACAACCACACACACACAACCACACACAACCACACACACAACCACACACACATAAATACACATAACCACACACACAACCACACACACACAACCACACACAACCACACACAACCGCAATTACACACACAACCACACACACACACACAACCACACACACACAACCACACACAACCACACACACAACCATACACACAACCACACACAACCAGACACACAACCACAAACACAACACACACAAAAACAACACACACAACCCCACACGCAACCACACACACAACCACACACACACAACCACACACACACAACCAAACACACAACCACACACACCACCACACACACACAACCACACACACAACCACACAGCCACACACACAACCACACACACACAACCACACACACAACCACAACCACACAAACAACCACAACCACACACACACACAACCACACACACACACACGCACACACACAACCACAAACAGTTTTTTGGGCTGTCAGCATAAATACGCTCTCACCAAACACGATGAACACCTCGGGAAAGTTTGGGAAGACACCCCCAACTTTGAAACCACTTGCTGTTGCAGAGTGTGTGCTGTACACATGGCAATACCTTGACACAGCGGACTGTTGCAAGGAATGCTTTGAGCCTCGGAGGCTGACAGACCTCAGTCTGTGCATTAGTTCACCCCGTCTTGGCGGTGCATGAAAACAGGGTGCCCACTGTCCAGCATGAAGTGAGACATTGTGATTGGGGCTGGAGATGCTATTTAGCAATCTGCTTAGAACATTGTGTTTCATTTATGGCATTAAACATAAAGGAGCACTGGCAACGCTGATAAAATGGATTTCATAGTAGTGACTAAAACTTTAAAAAAGCCTGCATTACTGAAACAAGCATTTGCAATCAATAGGTCTCACATTTGCAAAAGTTTAAACTATTGGCATTGTTCATGACAATGCCTTTTTTTTAATCTATTTTATAAAACAAACACATAAATAAATGCCATTATCATTTACAATGCCAATAGCTAGTGTTGCATTATTATTAGCAATTCCAACTGCTCACACTTTTATAATGCGAGACCTATTGCATTGCAAATGCTTGTTTGGAGTGGAGTGATGGGAGCTCATCTCGCTTGGCCACCAGTTCTATTGTTGGTGAGGACTATCTTGGTTTTATCCGAGTTTAGTTTCAGATGATTCTCGTTCATCCAACCCCGGATGAACCGCGTGGAGTTTTGAAAATGCTGCCTGGCTAGGACACATGCCATGTAAAGCGATGTAAAGCGCTGTAAAGCGCTTTACATTGCTTGTAAAGTGATATAAAGCGCTCTGACACAAGCATTGGGATGAGTAGCGCTATAAAAGAAATAAAACAAAATAGTGGTATTTCAGTTGTTATTTGTGTAAACGGTCCGGACAGGCCAACACATCTTATATTCTCACAGTGCATGTATATACAGGGGCTGAACAAAGAGAAACTCAAGCCTTTCTTAAGTACTTGTTAAGTAACACCAAGCTGTGTGCCTTTGTTTTCCCTACATTGCATTTGAACTTTGGTGTTATGCTCCAGATAGCTCCCAGCGAACATAAACTCGAACAATAGGAGGCCTAATGGCCCCTTTACTTCATCCTTTGGTTTGTGCCCAGCTGGAATTTAAAATAACAAAGCCCCCTCGTCGGACATTGCTGCTGAATGTGTCCTGGTGTCTGAAAATTACACCGGGGCGAGTGCAGCATATTTTAGTGCGGCGCAACTTCTTGACAAGGTAGACTGCGTCCACCCTTTGAAAAGAGTGGGCGGACGCCGTCTACCCACGTGTACCCTCTGACTTGTGCCCTGGCTACAGCTGACTGCTGTCAATGGCGCCCTGCACACTCCTTTTGGCCAGGCCTGGCAGCTACATCTAGCTGTCTCGTTCTTTGGTTAAACAGTAGAAAAGCCGCGATAGCAGACAAATGTCGTGTGCTGTCTAATGACAGTGGGCCTGAAGAGGCATACACTGGGGCCGTCATCTCACGCAGAGCCTCGGGTCGCATACCGCGGGAGCAGCTCCAAATACCGGGCTCTGTTTCCGACTCTTCCCAGCGCGCGCATCTTATCTAGCACACGCTAATGTCCTGGTTATCTGTGCCCCGTCAGGCTTCGAATTCCATTGCTTCCCACTCCATAAATACAGGGAAAGCAGCGCTCGTGCAACACTTGCCCATATAAGGGCCAGCCTTTGTTTGCTTCTGCTCTGATTTCTATGTGTACACACGAGACCTTTTAAGGGCAAGCAGTGCTGGCTGAGTGAGGGTTTCCAAGTGAGAGCATCCCTTGCTGCAGCTGCAGACTTCTTAGAGTGTCAGGGTTGCGAACCTAAATTAAAAAAAAAACGCACCACACAGTACAAAGATCCCATGGTGTAACTGGCTTCTCCAAGGGCTCATATTTTCCAATGTAGAAAAAAATATATATATCTACTTTCCCGTTTTTGTGTGTGTGTTTTTTTTGCGATGAGCAAGCTAAACCCATAATTCATTGAATAAGAACGATGTTTTAAATCCTGTGTAATACTATTATGCGGTACTTATGTTAACTGCAATCTTCACAAGCAGGTTTTTCATTGATTTATGCATTTGCCCACAAGAAAGTGTAATATTAAAACTTACAAGAACTATTATGCATTTATGAGATGAGTCGGCGCTAATAGCGTTTTCTAGGTCTACGCATACACTGTTGCTTGCGAGACATTTTGTTTACTTAAAGTCTGCCCATTCCTTACCATTGGTTGGCTTCATCATCACTCTCATTCCTTGCTCCTCTTTGGTCAGCGCATTCCAGCTTCACTGCCCCTTTCTGTGTTTATCCATTTCTTGGAACATGGTCCAAATACTGCTTCCTTTCCCAATATCTTTTCACTACTCTAAGGTGACCAGATTTGATAAAAAACAAAAACTGGGACATGCTGCAAAAATAGAAGAAGGACTGCAATTTTATATCAACCACGCACCACAGAATGACAGCACTCATCAGCATAGAAACACAGAATGGGTGCTAAGAAAATACATTAAATGCTATTTTTAAACACAGTATTATTATACCTGTTAATTAAAATGCTTTCTTATAACATCTGCTAACTAACCCTACTTTGGAACACAATAAAATGTGCCTCACACTGTTTTCAGTCGTCTCTCTCTAAATACCTGGACCCAAGACAAATTTGACAAACTCTGGTGGTACAGTTGGTGAAAACCCAGGACTGTGCGACCAAATCCAGGAGGTCTGGCCACCCTAAACTAGTTGCACTTTCAAAGTGACTTTTTTTTAATTTTAGTTGCAACACTCCATAACAGTGCTTGTGCTTTCTCAAGTTGTTGCTCCCCTAACCCTGCCTGTGTTGTTTTGCTTTGCCCCATCCTCCCTTACCACCATTCATGTTGCTTTGCTTTCACCCTCCCTTACCGCCACCTATGTTACTTTGCCTCCATCTTCCCTGCCCGCTGTATGTGTTGCTTTGCTCCCACGCACTCTTCCTGCCATCGTTGTTGCTTTGCCCTACCCTCCTTTCCTGCCATATGTGTCCTTTGGCTCCACTCTCCCTCCCTGCCATCCGTGTTACTTGGAACCCACCCTCCCTGCCCCCAGGACCCGGCATAAAAAAGCATTAAGATGTGAGCCCCTCTGGCTGTGTTATTGTTTTTTGTCACCTCTCGCACCCACCCTCCGTGTTGCCTTCTTCCCCTCTCTGTGAGTTGACTGCTGACCTGCCCTCCCTCTCGCCAGCAAAAAACCTGCAATCTTATCAACCTTTCAATGGAACAGTGTGTCTCTGCACTCTCTGTGAAGACAGGATTGAGTGTTGTGCTTCAGTCCGTCGGACAGTGGGAATCTGAGAAAGTGTACACTCTTCAGAGGAGACTGCACACTCCTGCACCTATCTCAGCATAGACCTGAAAATTGTTGCCAAGATGGAAATCTCAATTGACAAGTTGATGCACCAAATTAAGTTGCAATCAGTGAAGGTGGTCACTTTTGAGACAATAAGTAAAGTTAAAACGAGATCTATACCTGTGGACATTTAACAATGCGTCAGAAGTAGGGGTGGGCGGAATTTGCGTAATCGCGTTACGCAAATCTCCGCGAAACAGTAAAAAATCTCCGCGAACACGCAGAAATTCCGCGAACACGCGGAATTGCTTGCTCGCGATACTTTTTTCCTGTTCGCGATCGCTGTTTGCGTGCTCGGGGTGAAATATCTCGCGAACACGCATATTGAGAACGCGAACAAGCAAAAAATTTCGCGAAGTCGCGGAACGCAGATTTTTGGGCAATTTCGCGTTCTCCGCGGAACGCGAAATTACCCAAATTCCGCAAATTCCGCGAACGGAACGGAATTTACCGCCCAGGCCTAGTCAGAAGTTCATTCTAAGCCTAGTGTTAACCCAAACTTGTTAAACAACTAGTCTTTAGGAAGAAAGCTGGCTTTTCTATTGCTGTAGGTTAATTTTTAATCCTTCATAACATCCATCAAGCAGATGGGTTCAATGCATGGCCACCCCTTGATGGTTTGGAAGTTGCCTTATTGACATCATGCCACTCTTTCCAGCTTTAGGTCCTGGCTGCCCAGTCGCACCGGCCCTGACCGTCACCTGTGGTCTGAGGCTCCTCTGAACTCTGAGCAGTTCATCGAGCAGATGGGTGGTAAGAGGAAGAAATCGTAAAGGAAGAGCCATGTACTCAGCTTGCAGTAACAGGCAGCAGGAGATGAATACCAAAGAGCTCAGCTTTATAGCTGGGCCGGGCTGTACGGGGTATAGCCTCTGCAAGAGATTCCAGGGAGTGCGCTGGGCTAGCAACACCATATTTCCTGGTGACGTACCCAATTCTCTTACCACACAATACATCCACACACTGATTGGCTGATGGGCTAGGTTTAAACACGCGTTGGCAAAAGCAATAGGTCTTGTTTATGTAAGAGCTATTGGCTTTGTCAATGTGCTTTTTTTAATAATGTTATACAGAAGCACAGCTGCTGTGCATCTTAGCTGAAACTAAAACAAAACAAAAACATGTATCTTTGCCAATAATTGTTTGTGATGGAATGTGGTATTACCGCATTTTGATAAAGCAGTACCTCTGCATTCCACTTAATAAGCAGAATTTCCAGTTATGAGAATATTGCACATTTACTTCTTCAAATACCGCAAAGGAGGATCTTAACAGACTGACAGAGTCTTCTGGCTGGAAGATGCATTATTTTGTTTTTTTTCCTTTATGGGAGCTTTTCATCCTTGGCTAATTTGAATGAGGGGTAGAGGAATGAACCTGGTTTTTGAACACACTGTTTAAATATGGTTGAAGCTTATAAGGCTAGAAAAGATCTAATCTGAGGGATGTGGACATAATTGTTATTGTATCCACAACCTATTGGTGATTGGTGAATAGTGATTTAGATTGGTAATTAGAAAATGTGCCTCACAGGGGCCATTGGTGATTGCTGATTGGTGGTTAGAAAATGTGGCTTATAGAGGTTCTGGGATAACAGAATAATCACTCTCTTGATTCTACCAAGATTAGATGCTCGATGCTGTGTAGCCGCTTTGGTTCTGACAGGATTTTAATCCTCCTAAATCCCATCCACTTGCACTCCCAGAACACTTCTTTTGCTATTGGTGGAACACAGTTTTGCCAAGGTTTTATAACTGAGTCAGAGGAGATTGCATTATGATCCAATCCATTAAATACAACCAGACTCCTCATTGGCATTCTCTGTCCTTTTGCCATAGATTTCTCTGGTGCTGCACACTCATCTCCGCTTAAAGACTCAAGATCTTCAAAACGGTTTAAAGGAGATGTTAGCCAGGCAACAAGGCCATCACGTGACAACTTCTGGACTTAACTATGCCCAAGCAATGTTATTTATTTACAAATTATTCAAAGAACCTTTTGCTTAGCACCTCAAACTATTTCACTAACAAGTCATAAGCTTCCGCCAGCTCATCTGGTGATTCATTTCTGAGGCATGAATCCCTTACAGCCTCATGCAACTGGAAGACATCCAATTGCACTCCTTGCCATCTTCTCACTAGGTTTCTCAGTCCCACAGAGCCAATAATTCCATTTGTGATATTTGGTCACAGACACCTAAAAAAGTATAGTCAGAGGCTGCTGTGATTCTGATAAAGCTGCAGTCCCTGAGTCTGTGAGAGGTGCCACACAGGACCCTCAAAATCCAGCTGAGCACATACCAGGTCTCCTGAAGCTGCAGAAACATGATTCAGTTTTTGCCTGCTCCAAATCCAGATTCATCTTAGACTTTAGGTGGGGAAGGGAAAAATCCTTTATCCCGCATGCGTTGCTCCGCGTGCCATTACCCTGCATTTTTCACACCTCAAAATCTTTTAAAACGCAGGGCTTTACACCACAAACTATTACAATGCATTCCCTAACTGGTGGAGTTAGAATAGAAAATTGTGTTGTAATGGGGAATACGTTGGAATGGGGAATGCGTTGTCAGGCCCTGCGTTGTAAAAGATTTTGCGGTGTAAAATCTGCGGGTTAATGGCACACGGAGTAAAAATGTGCGGGGTAAAGTGTCCTATTCGGTGGAAAATTACAGTTGCATAACTCTATTGGCTGTTAGGTAGTGCCATTTTTGCCCTTTACCTCATAGGCCTTGAACGTCTATTCACTAGCAAAGAGGATCTTTCCCCAACTTCTGCTGATGGTGGCTAGGCTAAAATCTCAAATTCTGGTGTGATGGTGTTTGCTGATCTGCTGTTTCGATGAATATGTTTAAAAGTGAGTGGCAACTTCTTCATCCATGGATTGTGTATCAAAGCAAGTGGTTTTGACTATGTGGCTTGTCTTTAAATGTGCAGATTTGTTTTATTCACAGCTCATGGGAGTAATAAACTGGGCCATTCGTTGCAGGCAAGACATCTTTTTGTAAAAAAAAGTGCAATGATAAATTCATATTGGGTGGTTTAATTGGTTGAGGGCGGTTTACCATAAATGAAACGAAAAGGTTGCATAATTTAAAAAGCAGTAATTTGTTATAATTGTCCTGTTTTTACATTATCCAAAAGATACTGTTTTGAATTAACAAAACTGATGAGGCTGAAATATCAATAAAAGAAGATTGCTCACGGTGCTGTAGTACAACAGCAACTTGTCTTATTACTGCTGGTTGAGACTTTGGAGATGAAGCGGTATATACTAATCCAGTATACCACTTCTGAATACGAACTTCTTAAACTTTCTACTTCTTCTAATCTTAAATCCCTGTAGTCGTTTTCTGGAAACTACTAGCCCATCGGATCAGAATTCCTTCCCATTGCTTAGAAAGGAGAGCATGTCAGCTTTTGGGGTGGCATTCCCAAGTAGCTCTTGGGATTATCCGTGAATGCAGTCGCTTCAGTTTACCAACAATTGATGCGTGAGAAAAATGCTGCAGATCACAAGAGGACTTTACATTTAGTAAGTGACTGGATGTTTGAATAAACTGCGGTGAACACCATTTCTCACTATGGATGCTAAAGATGGCTTTAACACTAAAAGTAAAACTTACAAATAGTTATGGTGAGTTACTGTACTGGAAAAACCTAAATAGTTGACTCATGATAGAGAGTTATTTCAGAAGTGCCATGGGTCTGCTTCTGGTTACTGGGAAGGAGCTGCCACACTTCAGCCATGAAGACAAAATGCAGCTACAAACAATAAATCAACATCCAGTCAAATACTTGCATCTATATGAAAAAGAAGTATTTTATTTCTAACTACACATGAAAAGGAATAATGATGCTCATATGCAATTACACACTCCCCTGGAGGTTGGGCTCTAGTAGTTGTCAGGCAGATAAATCCCTGTCCCACCTTCTATGAGTGTTCAGGGTTATTCTCCATTCACTGGTGGCCGCATCCCTGTAATGCGTATTAATAGGCTATACTCAAGAGTTCCCCTCGGCCTCTTTAGTTATTAGCAAAAATGCCTATGGTGCTGCAGCACCGTTAGTAGCGAGTCCATCGAGGCCCCATAGGCCCAGTTCCGGTCTTATATGTAGCAGGAATGTGGAAGTGTTCAGTGGTGCAGTGAGTGGCCTCTCTTCGGGCACTCCTGAGTCCAGATCCTGTTCGGTGAAGATGGTCCAAGGTCAGCTCACATGGCAGCACCCAGCTGGCGCAGGCTCTCTACTCCAGGCAGTGCTGCTGCTTGTTTAGCGCTCAAAGCGGCTCTCGCTCGGCCAACATAAGTTAAGTTACTCTTTCCCTAATGGAGGGGTGTGGGAGGGATTCTCTGGCTGCCGAATGGCGCTCCGACGAGGGTGTGCTATCTTCGACAGTGTCTTGCTATCCTTGTGAAGCGGTCAGTGGTGGTTGGAGGGCTTGACCAGCAATGCACAGCAGTAAAATCCTTGCCTGGGCCATGACCCGAACACTTGCCACAAGAGTACCAGCAGCTCCTCCTGGCTTTCGGGGTTGCAACGTTGCTCACAATTGAGCAAAGACCCTTCAGGTGCAATCACTCTCACTACAGCCGGCCTTCCTGGCATACAGGGTAGGCGATCTTTGCAAACACAAGTCTCACACTCCTTGCCCAAATAAGTTCAACAGCTGCCCCTCTGGCATGTAGGGTACCTGCAGCATGGTGATGCAGGCCTGGCGCTTCCTGCACATTGCTCATCACATGGCTGAAATCACAGTGGTCCTCTCTTGGTAAACAGGGGTCGCCGAACTGTTCCTGCACACAGGCAATGACCCGAGTGGTGCTCAGCCGTTCTCGTCACACGTCGCTCAGGTAGTCCTCTTCATAAGGAGCCCAACCGTACCTTGTTCCCTCTAACACTCTCCTCTTCCTCACAGAGCACACTGGTCTAGGCTATCAAGCAGGCGCTGGTGCTGCAGGCTCCCGGGCAGGTGATCTTGTTTTTTCATTGGGTAATGTGCCCTCACTCAGCAGGGAGTCTGGCAGGACTTTTCCCCCAGTCCTGGTCACAGGCAGAAGTCTTGCAGAACTTCCTCTTTTCACACAGCCCATCTGACTACTAGGCAGATGACAAAGTTTTGGGTCTCAACGTTCCCTTCTTGTAGGCCATTCCAAGCCACCAAAATGTAATTTAGAGCCTTTGACGGTTTGTGTAGGGGTTCTACTTCTTTTGAAGTGGAAACTTCTCGCTTTCTTTCTTCCTGATGAAAGACTGTCTGTAACAGCAGGGAAGACTCTGAAAGCAGTGCTTAATTTGAGCCGGTGGTTTCCGGTACTCGTCACCGGAACTCACTTGCCAGCACCAGTGCTTATGACAGTCTGCCACATGGTGGTGCTGTCTGCCTAATTTAGGTATGAGCACAGCAACAGCTGTTAATTGATTCAATTTACATTTACAATGACTAATACCTGCCTCCCAAGCCATTCCTATAACGTTTGGGACCTGGAACAGTATGAATTGTCAAACTTGTAACAGTAGTTGTGTTCGCACTTTCATTAGCAGAGCTGGCAGGTGCACCAGATGGTACAAGCTGTAGTGTCCTCCTGACAAGGGCCCTGGCACTAATGTTGTTTTACAAAGTAAGCACTGCTCTGAAGCAGATTGTCCCGCAATAGAATTGATTGGAGTGACCAGAGTTCACACCTGGATGTCAGCCACAATGATATGTTAATTAAATTGTTAGACCCTGATTCCCAGTCCTACTCTTTATGTTTCCCGTATCAGCCCCATCTCCTATCCTGAGATGTGTCCAGGCTCTTTCCTTTTGATCTATCACTGAATCAAAGTGCAGCCTTTTGAAGTGTGAAGGTAGTCTCTTCCTCCTTTCCTCCAATGTGTGTCCCACCCAACTCACAGTAATGCAGCAATGCACAAATCTATCTGGGGGATTCCTCCCTTCCTCTTTGTTAAAACCGGCGGTCTCGTTGGCAGAGGTATACACTTCTGACAAATAGGGACCCACCTTCTCTAGTCAGGGCAAGGGGATTACACACTCAGATAACCCCTGCTCACCCCCTTGGTAGCTTGGCAGAGCAGACAGGCTTATCTCAGAGGCAGTGTGTTAAGCAGTTATGACCACATACAGTAATAAAGTGAATACACTACAAATGGACACAACACAGGAGTTCTTATAAAAATAGTATTTTTATATAAGGCTTAGCACAAGACCAAATACCGACAAAAATATACCACAATCTTAATAAATACTCTTTGGAAGGAAAAATAATAGTTCAGGTAAAGTTTCTTCTTAGGAAATAGTTCTTTAGCAACAAAAGTAAGTATTCTTCTGAAAACACAGTTCTTGGCAACAATGTGACCCCCACAGGAGTCACACGACGTCGAATTTACGATATTCCCAAGGTTCGGCGTCGACCGCGAGGAGCGCTACGTCGAGCCTGGAGTTGCAACAGACCCCACAAACATAGTACCTTTGGAAATGAAGAAAACGATGATCCACGGCGTCGAGATGTCGGCGTCGAGGTCGGCGTCGATCGTGCCTCGGATTCGGGTTGATCCGCAGCTGCGTCGAGAGGTGTCGGGCCGGAGCAGCGCTCACGGCGTCGAGAAGGGCGTCGCGTCGATGCGATCAGCAGCGGCGTCGAGACGGGGCCGCTTTGAGCTGGAGCCGAACTCACTACTCACTGGCATCGCTACTGGCGTCGATCGGGCCCGGCGTCCGGCGTCGAAGGCTCGGAACACTGGAGCTGTTACTCACTATGTCGAGCTGGATTCGGCGGCATCGGCGACGTCGAGACTGCAGATTTCCCCTGTGCACTGGAAATAACACTTTCCAGCAACCAGCAATTCAGTAGAGGGTGAAGTCCTTTGGTCCTGTGACTTCAACAGGAGGCTGGCACTCTTCCAGCCCTTGGAGATTTTCTAGCAAGCTTTTGAGAGTACACACCAAGTTCCTCTCTCCTTGTTCCTTGGCAAAAATAAAGAAGCAGCTTCAGGTTCCCCCCAGCAAACAGCACACTGGCAGAAGGGGGAGGCAAGTCCTTGGATCAGCAGGCTTCTTGCCCTTGGTAGAGGTTTCCTTGTCAGAAGTGATCTAAGTTCTTTGGTTCAAGGGTCCTTCTTTTATACCCCTTTTCTGCTTTGTTCCCTTTGTCCAAGCAGGGAAATTCCCCCCATCCTAGGTTTGTTGTGGGTGTTGCCAGGCCAAGGCACCTGGCCTATTCACTGAGCAGGGCAGGGTCATCAGCCGCCCAGCAGGAGGTGGAGCCAGTATTGTCACTGGCAGGGGCAGGGCTATCAGTCGCCCGGCAGGAGGTGGAGCCAGCATTGTGTCAGGCAGGGCAGGCTATCAGGGACTACTCTTCCCCCACTCTAAGTGTAGATGCCATATTCACCCCACACTGACTCATTCAGACCTCTGGAGCCACCCAGCCCCTGACACACACACCAAACCAGCAGAGACCGGTGGATAGTTGGACAAGAAAATAGCCACTTTCTAAAAGGGCTATTTTCAAACACAGAATTTAAAAACCATCCATCCTAAAGGGTGTGTTATTAAATTCTGAGTTCAGGGATACTAAACTCGACCTGCTACCATGCTCCCTGAGTCAGATAGATTATAATGGAGTTAATAATCAGTCTGCTCATTCTGGCCTAAGGGAGGCAGGTAGCCCTTAAATAGTGAAAAACGAAAATGGCTGTAATTCACTATTAGGTCATGCCACACACATCAGGGCATGACCTACCTTTTACCCACAATGCACCCAGCCCTAGGGCCTGCCATATAGGTGTCTTAAATGTGGCAAAGTGAAGGTTTTAGAGACTGGCAAGTAGGTTTCCTTGCCAAGTCGACATGGCAGTCAGGGACTGCACGCAGGCTCTGCGGTGGCAGGCCTGGGACACATTTTAGAAGCTGCTTCTGTGGGTGGCACAACCAGTGCTGCAAGCCCACCAGCAGCAGTTAACTTACATGCCCTTGGCACACGCGGTGCACTAGACTAGGGTCTGAACAGTAAGCCAACCAAGCCAATCATGGTAACACCAATCAATGTATCAATTTAACATAGGGAGCACTTGCACTGATCAGCAGTGGCACAGTGCCCAAAGCAATATTCCAGCAAAAACATCGTAAACAGTGGAGGCCAACAGAAAAAAATGGAGGAGAGACTCATGCCAATGATGCCAGGTCTAACACTCGTGTCTTCACCAGCAAGGCCTGGGCTTTTAAAATGGAACCCAGGGTCCTCCAGGTAATGTGCCATTGCAGGCACACTTAGTGAGTGTACATTCAAAGCACACTTACCGTGCAGCACTGTTACCTCCATGCATTTTACCATTACAAGTACACATGCATTCAGCGCACACATTCAGTCTGCGTGCACTGTTCAGAACTGAAGCTTTTGTATACTGTACCAGGGTGTGCTATCGGCAAACACTCATTGCAAGCACACACATTCACCATCGGCGCGTCGCAGACACTTCACCCTTCATGTATTGAACTTCACGCAAGCACACATACACCCAGCACATGTTTTCATTGTGCACACACTGCACATCATTACATCTTTCTTGTCGTTTTCCTCGCAGGCATAAATACACTCAGCAAATGCACTGATCCTACATGTAATGCACAGTACTGCTCTCCTCCGCGTGTTCCCCCTCCCGTGCTCCCCCACCCGCCCCACTATCTCTTAATTGTGTCGGCTGCCATGTCTCTCCTCTCCTCCTTCTATGTTGATACTTAATGCAGAGATACAGAGGGTTCCACTTTGTTGATAATGTTTTAAAGACAGAGTGGGAGAATCCGGTCCAAGTGGAGTACCCAGTGCAATGCTGTTTTTCTAAATCTAAATAGAGACTTTCATTCATTCAGTTAAGTTATTTTAGCAACCTCGACAGCAGGAAAATTACATTTAAACTCAAAATGTTTGAACTTTTGATGCAGAGTATGAAATTGCCCTTAGGCGGATGGCTTCAATCCAAGGTTATATATATTTGGAAAGCAGTCTAGTATTCAGCCATTTCTAGGATGATAATTCAGCCCTGATGTTACTTTTGTTTGCATCCTGATAAAGCACATTAAAAAAAAATGCTTTTAAAAACATAAAAAGCAGAGCGCGTTATCCTTAAGTTGTTTAAGTTGTTAACAGAAATTGTTAAAATTATGAATTAGTCTGTTGTGGTTTATTTTACTGAAGATATCACATTACAGGTTGTTCCCGAGATGGGACTGCAGTGAGGCAAACACCATGATTCTATATTGGCAGCTAATGAAGATAACAAGGCATTTAAGCAAACACAAAAACTTTTCTTATTCTTAGTTTGGACCGGTTTGAACTAGTTTCAATTTAACAGAGAGAGAACTGATCCACAGCTCCACAGTCACCTCTTTCTATTAATGACGATAGCAAAACTATAGACCTTGTGCTGCTCATACAACACTTACTGTAAGCTCTTCAGCACACAGCAAATACTAAAAGTAGCCCATCTCTCATTGGCCAACAGCCATGCCCAGTAACCAATGATATTTTAGCCATGTTTTTGTAGTGGTATTTATATAGCACAAATCTAGCTTGGAAGCAACTGAACTCAGTACTTTACTTGGGGAAGTGAGAGATGATCTACAAGATCATTTACATCAAGTGGGGATTGCACAAATAGAATTCACTCATTACATTTTTCTAGTTGAAACAAGAGCCGAGGGCAGGATTCCCACCTGGGTCCTAAGGTTTCATAGTTGGCAGTTCGAGCCATAAGTACTCCTTACTTATAGACTCATGTAGAGTTTTGCCGGTGGAATATCTGGGGCATATTTACAAGGGGATAATGCCACCGGAACATCATGTTTTGTGATGTTCTGGTGACGCTATGCCCTGCACCACATTTACAAAGTGGTATAAGCCACTTTTTGTGGCTTAGCACCGCTTTGTAAATATGATACCCTTTCACACAGGTATCTGTCTAAAAGGGGGTTGCAATGGGCGTTACTGTGGGCATTCCACCGCAACACCCATTGCTTTTTGATGCTTCCCCAGATTTACAAGGAGGTGTAAAGCTGAGGTAGCGTGAAAAACGAATGCCATGCAATAGCAGGCATTAAAATGGCACAACAAAGAGAAATACTTTCATTTCTCCTAGTTTTTGCTTTTTCAATGTGGGCTGTATTTTGCAGCACACATGGAAAGAGCAAAATGCCTTTAATGATTATTTATGTGCAGGAAGGTGTCCCTTCTTGCAAATAAACAATCATTAAATAATGGCAATTTGCTGCTTCCATGCGTAGACGTAACAAATCACCTTTATTGATTGTTTATGTGCAGGAAGGGACATCTTTCTGCACATTAACAATCATTACCTGCAACACATGTACCCTTGCACTATGGTGGAAGGGTGGCTTCGTTTGTATTAGGCAACTAGTTTTAACACCAGCACTCGGGAAAACACAGGGGTGCTCCGTATTGTTGTAAATACCTGCATTTTGGAAATGTCGAAGCGCAGCGCTACCAATTTTGGTGCCGCTCTGCATTCCGACATTTTCTTGTACGTATGCCCCACTATCTGTCGGTTTGGTGATGGTATATCCTCTACCCTACTGGTGGTGGAAATTCTGCCACGTTTTGTGTTCCTTTCCATGGCAGTAGAAGTTTCACTCTGAAAGTTACTGTACTCTATGTGAGGAGCAAGTTTGGGTGGCAAAAGTCTGGCAGAATTTTCCACCAATTCATATACTGGGTGGTGGAATATTCACCAACAATGTGGGTACTTGAAACATACCTCCAAAGTAAGGGCACATTGAGAGTGGCCACAAACCTTGTTTCCCTCAAATGCTGATGTTGTTTCCCAGCAGATAAGAGGCACAATATTTGCCTTCCTGTGAAAGTCCATTGCTGTCTTATGTAGTGAGAACTCTGCTAAACAGAAGTTAAGCCTGCTGGTAGGCTGCTCCATCGTTGTGATGAGCATTGCTATTTTATGTTTTTAAACTTGATTTGCGCCTCAACCAGTACTATTTTATTTGCACTAACTTTACCTTACTGCTGTTGGTTCCTTCCCTGGTCTGCCGCGGCACCTTAAGCCTATTCAGTGGAGGGAAGCTGAGCTTCTCCTGCTAACCCACTTCCTGTTGGTTAGCGGGCTTGTGTTGCGGGGCGGCCAGAAATTCCTGCTGGGTGAACAAACTCACAGCGGATAGCCTGCTAGTAGGCTGGTCAATCCATGTGAGGAGCATTGATATTTTATGTTCATTAAATGTGATTTGCACCACAACACTACTGTTTTATTTTTCAATAACTTTACCTTACTGCTGTTGGCTCCTTCCCTGGTCCGCCGCAGAGGCCTTTAACCAATTGAGCGGAAGGCAGTTGACCTTTCCCTGCTGGCCCACTTCTGGTCAGTTAGCGGGCTAGTGTTGCAGTGGGGGAACAGCTATAAATACCTGATGGATAAACAGACGTGCAGCAGTTCGCCTGCTGGTAGGATGCTCCCTTCGTGTGATGAGCAGTGCTATTTTGTGTTTTTAAACTTGATTTGCACCGCACCCAGTAGTGTTTTATTTGCACTAACTGTACCTTACTGCTGTTTGCTCCTTTCCTGGTCCACCGTGGCGCCTTTAGATGATTGAGCGAAGGGAAGTTGAGATTCTCCTGCTGACACACTTCCTGTCAGTTAGTGGGATAGTAGTGTTGCGGGAAGGAATGGCCATAAATTCCTGATGTGTGAACGGACATGCAGTTGATGCAAGCAACGGGTGCACTGAAGGCGCGCCAAAGGCAAGCCCAGCTGTGCCTGCACTCCGCCATGTGCCTGAACCCCTGCCATTGTTACTGGGGAGAAGGCCTCCAAACTCACTTACTTCAGAGAAAAGCATTTAAGTATACGAAATCATGGCAAATCTATCCGGTTGCCACTCCACCATTGCTTTTAGTGAGCTTCACTACATTAGTATTAGCAATTGCCCTTTGTGTAACTTTCAGGTTACCTCCTTGATGCCGACCAGAAGTATAGCCCACAAATCTCTCACGATCCCTCTTCGCAAAAAATTGAGAGCTCTTCAAATTACCAGTCATCTGGGGTTTCTTATTAATGCCAGATCTCTGGTCAAAAATAAAGTAGAGGCTGCAGAGTATATTGTCCCATTGGCCGGACTGGTTCTTTGTGACAGAGACCTGAGCAAAGGAGTCATTTGGTCTTGACTTGGCAGATGACATCTCTCCAAGGTACACCGTTACTCCACTTGACAGAACTAGTCGAGCAGGGGGAGGGCTGTCAGTTATGCACAAAATTACATATACATGCTTCATGGAACCTTTCCACAACTCGACCCACTGTGAAGCATTATACTTCTCTTTAAAACTACGGCCTACTCAATCATTTACAGGGATCCTAGTTTACAGGCCTCCTGGCTCTAGGTCTGCGTTTATTTCTGAGTTTTCTCACCTAATAGGACCCTATTTAGGCAAACACAACATTACTCTTCTGGGGGACTTCAATTTCCATTTGGAAAATTAGATATGCAAGAACTCTCTGGCCTTCAAAGACACGATGACATGCTGCAGTTTTCAGTAATAAGTAATGAGACCTACTCATGAAGCAGGCCATGGGTGGCATCTTCTCCAATGACCTTCATCTTAGGGCCGATCAGCCTCTTCCCCTCACCTGGTCTGATCATTATGCTGTTCCCTTTTCTTTCACCTGGCCCATCACATAGGATTCTGTTCTGGGTGGAAATAATAGGATGCTTAACAGAAATTTGAAAGGGCTTAATGAAGAATCTTTATCCTAGGCCTTGAACAACTGTAAGTGGACAGACTGTGATGACACAGAATTAGCAGCCATGGAAATCTCCTCTTGACTTCAGCCATTAATTCTGTGGCCCCATTGAAGGAAACCTATATCAGGAGGAAGACACCTACTTCTCTGTGGTTTTCCGAGAGACTTTTATTGTTTA
This sequence comes from Triturus cristatus, assembly GCF_964204655.1. Taxonomy (NCBI): domain Eukaryota; kingdom Metazoa; phylum Chordata; class Amphibia; order Caudata; family Salamandridae; genus Triturus; species Triturus cristatus. The sequence goes on from NC_140581.1 coordinate 862,925,386, forward strand.
GGCAGCCTGTCGTCATCAAGAACGAGCTTGGCAGAAGTGCTACGACTCTCATTAAAAGGGGCAGCTATAAGGCAATGTTTGCAGAATATAAAGTGTCCGTTAAGCAAGAGAAATCTCTTTGATGTAACATCAAGCTTGCATCACCTATATGTATAAAATAAAAGCCAACACAGCCCCGAGGTACCTTTGCTCACTGGTAAACACATATATTCCATCCAGGAACCTCAGATCAGCCACCCAGGGCCGTTTCAGAATTCCAAAATTTAAACGCACTCGCATGGGAGGCAAATCCTTTGCTTACTTAGGCCCGTCTCACTGGAATTCTCTCCCTATTTCATTGAGAAATGAGCCTAACTATTTCAGTTTTCGAAAGCTGTTAAAAACCTGGTTATTCGATAAATAAAAATAATACCTTCTCTCTCCACCTGCAACAGCTAAATGTGCCGGGAAACCCTTTTGGGTAGCCGATGCGCAGTACAAATGCAAAAAATAAATAAAATAAATAAATAAAATAAACATCAGCTAAATCATCAAGAGATCTCTTTACGTTAATTAATCTTTCATTTGCACCCTCAGCTTCCTCCAGTGTAGAGGGTTCCCAGGCCTTTTGCAATCACATGGCAAACGTTTTGCACGGTAGAAATTTTGACATTTAGAAAGATCTTGACAGTCTGAATTCTGAGACATCCACTCCCGCCCAACTGGACAGTTATGCTGAGTCAGGTCTATCAGAGACTATGATTACCAGAGAGAACCCTGTTGCTCTCCTGTTCAGTTTTACTCCTTTTACTTACGCACTGACAGAGTCAGATCTCCTCAGCATGAAATCAGGTTCCTCACTTGAACCTTGCTCACCCAAAGTTATGCAGCTGGGAGCTAATGTTGGGTATTTTTCCCCATTATACAAGAATTCTGAATAAGGCTATTTCTTCTGTCTTCTACCCCCAATTCTGGAAAAAAGCTGTTGTGAAACCTCTTCTCAAAAAGCCCAATCTGGACCGTCCTGATTTGAAAAACTATCGGCGATATCCTTGCTGCCTTGACTCACCAGAAATGTGGCGAATTTGAGACCAGCTGATGACTCACATGGAACAACATCAATTGCTGGATGTCTCAGTTCGGATTCAGGAGAAACCGTGGGACTGAGACTTCATTGGTATTAGCGGTCAATAATATCCATTTCTTGGTGGATGCAGGGCAGGCTGCCGAACTGATCCTTTTGGATCGATACACAGCCTTTGATACCATCTCTCCTGATCTGCTTGTTGCTCAGCTGAAGGAAATGGGGTCACAGATTTAGCACTGAAGCTCGTAGCATCCTTTCTGAGTGATAGGCCTCAGACAGTTATTGTAGATCAGTTTTGGTAAGAGTCCGAAACTCTGCCATGTGGGTTCCTCAGGGCTCCTCCCTTAGCCCTACATTATGTAACTTATTATATGTCTCCTCACTGGTGAAACTTATAAGGTCTTTTGGGCTTCAGGTTTTGTGCTATGCTAACAACACACAAATAATTGTGTATGTCACTAAGGAAACAGAGACAAAAGCTACCAATTTGAAAAACTGCATGCATGCAGGGGCCATATGGATGGGAAAAACTACCTTAAACTTAACAGAGACAAGACTGAGGTCTTGATCTTTGGTAGCCAACCATCCATATGGAACCATTTGTGGTGGCCGGATATGCTGGGTAAATTACCCATCCCTAAAGACTCTGCAAAGAACCTTGGAGTTCTGGTTGACAACAATCTATCCTTCGATCTTCAGGTTAACCGGATGGTTTCAACCTCTTTTTGGGCAATCAAGACTCTTAGGAAAGTGTTTCTATGTATTTTCTTCCCAGCATGTAAGCAAGTGACTTTGGCATTGGTTACATCCAGGTTGGATTATTGTAATGTACTGTATCTGGATATTAATAAGACTGTCATATCCAAACGGCAGCTTGTCTAAAATGCGGCTGAAAGATTGATTCTTGATGTTCCCAAATTTCAATCAGCATCTGCAGGGATTTGGAAACTGCATTGTCTGCCAGTAAATAAATGAATCATCTTTATGACTCTATGCATTGGACATTAAGCACTTCATTATACGGGCCTGATGCCATTAAAAGTTTGTTCCAACCAGAAAATTGCGATCTGCAGGGAAAAATGTCTTGATTATTCCTTAGTACCGAAAGGCTAGTTGGGGAGGCAGAGCCTTTTCCATGCCCGCATCTAAGCTTTGCAATTCCCTTCCTTATTCCATCCCCAGTTTGCAAGCTCACGTTCCTTTTTGTAAGGCCTTAAAAGCATGGCCTTTTACTGTCTAGCTGATTTCCGGTGCCGGAGTTTGTGTAATTCTTCCTCCTTTCTCCTTCCTAAGACTAACCGCTATCAGCACCTTGACGCCTTTGGGCATTTGGTGCATTTTACAAATTGATTTTCATTTCTCCTTTAATTTCAAACATGGCACCAGATCCAGCACTGCTGATGGGGTGGCAGACCCACTGCTGCCTTTGGTGGAGTTGGTACCTCAACATGGCAGACTAAAAAGGAGCGCTAGAGCACTCTCCACCAGCTGGCTGTCCACATCTCAGCCAACTTCCAAATAGGTAGGATCCGCTGCCTGAGTCGTGGACAGGAGAGCCATCATTTTTGGTCCATCCTCCATTACAGCCCCTCTCTAAAACACTCTGTTCATTCTTGGAATGAAGCAGTCAGGGGCTGCTTCTCCGTTTGAGTGGAGGAGCGTCGCCCCACAAAGAAAAACCCCAGGCCAGAGATGAAAAATAAAATGGTAATACATTTTATTTATGACCATTTCAATTTTCAGCAACCAACCCGCCCCGCACTGGGTGACAGGACGGGGCTGGGCCAGTGCTGCCGAGTGGCAGCAGGGAGCTGTGCTCTTTCAAATGCGCATGTATCTTTGGCCTGCCATCTTGCGACGGCCAGTCAGCCATACGCAATTTAAACTTCTCTAACCTAGCTGTCTTAGACAGCTGGGTTAGATAAAGCACAGCCTCCAGTGCTCTTGAGAGCAATGAGTGAGGCCGCTCCCTCTAATCCTGGTGCTGCTCTCATGCTAATGAGAGCAGCGCCAGGATTGGTTAGGGAAGTTGGCTGGGTACCGTGTAGGAGCCTGTCTTCAGAGAAGACCGAAGGAGGAGGACAGTGCGCAGGAAGTTAAGTGTATTATTTTTTTGTGTGTCCCCCTGCCACGCCACCCTCGATACATGCCAGCCACCACTGGGAACACATGGCTAGGTGACATGGCAGTCTGCCATTGTAAACACTGAGCTCACAGAGGTCCTCATTACGTCTGGTGCAGGGAGTGTTAATTCTGCACCTCCAGAGTTAAGGATACTGGGGATCCCATTAACTCAGAGGGTGCAGAATTAAAATGGTTTACAGATTGAACTCTGAGAATCCCCTGAGTAATGAGGAATTCGCTAAGTCTGACTTCAATTCTCTCAATAATTCCTCATATTCCCCCTTGGAGATCGCTGTGATGTTTCCATGGACCTCTACTTTTCTAAGGAGTCAGTAACTCTGTTATTGGCCCCATCAAGATTTGGGGCAGCCTGTGATGAGATGCAGAATGTCGCGCTTCTGAGTCTGCGGCACATAATACAAAAACATAAACTTGTTTGTCCTTTTTTTTCACAGGCTCGGAAATGCAAGGACAGGCTGGATATTTTGCACTTACAATTGTAATTGTTGTATAGAAAATATCTTATTATTGGTAGACGAGTTTTCCTGGCAGAGGGACTCAGATTTCGGAATATTAATGTGTACATTGTGTTCTGCATGTAACAGACGATTACAATGATTTACGCTAATGCACCATTGGGTAAGAGACTGGTTTTAAGTAACTCACTTCACTCACTGCATACACAGAGGCAGGTGCACTTCCGCTCAGATTTTGTGATTATGAAAAAAAAGAACGCCGTTGTGCATCATTATATGGTCTCAGTGTTTCTTGGACTAAATGATCGTTGAACATTTTTTAACTTTTAAGGAATGACACGCAGCACAAGCAAAAGGATTGTCACACTTGTATCATGTAACAGTAGTCACCAGGTGATGTTACACTTAAGAATATGTGTTTGACATTACCACGTAACATATCCCCCAAATGAACCTACATTTCTGTCACCCACAGTCTCTGACCAGCAACTAAATAAAAACAAAATATACAGTCTCAAACTCTGTTGTCGTAAGTATATGTGATCTCATGGGCTTTTGCACGACCTTCTGTTTGCTGTCACCAGCAACGGATTGAGTCATAGCAGATTAATTAACGCTGCAGTATTTGCCACATGTTGACAGCCTGGGGCATCACACCTGAGCTAAGCCTTCGCAGGATAAATAGATTTCCAGCAGACACTCTGGCTCACTAGCAGCTGATTAGCGTCTCCAGCCCCTGACCACTCAGCACCAATAAGGAAGATAAAACACCATGTCAGACTCTCTCCCTCCTCACACAAAAAAAGTTGCAGCCATCACAATAGCCAGGAAAGGATCAGGGTCCCACGCTCTTACGAGCCCTCCTTCCCCTCACAGCAGAGCCCACTTCTGTATAACTGAAAATATGAAAAAATGTCCCATTATTTTAAAAACTTAGGGCCATGTATATCATGAATTTTACTGTTCGTAAACGGCCCAATTCGCAGAGTCGGGCCGTTTCTGACCGGTAAAATGCATTTTGGTATGTATGAGTTCCAATTTGTGATTCTGTAACATGTTTCCGAATCGCAGTTTGGAATTGCGAATACATACCGATTTGATATTAGGAAGGAGCATGTTTAGGGTGTACATTCCTAATACCAAATCGCAGCGGTAAGTAGAAATGGGTTGCTACCAAAATGCGGTCGCCAAGCATTCACATTTTACCACCTACTTCAAGTAGGTGGTAACCCATTCGCAAATGGTAAAGGGTCCCAAGGAACTCCTACTCCTTGTTTATATGTTCGTAAAAAATGTTTTTTAAGAGCAGGCAGTGGCCCCACAGACCACTGCCTACTCTTGAAAAATAAAATTAAAACTTACTGGCTGCTGTTGAAAAATGAACGGAAAGCTTTTTCTTTTTTAAACGCAACCCGTTTTGCTTTAAGGAAAACGGGCTGCATTCAAAACCAATTATTGCTTTATTTGAAAGCAATCACAGAAGTGGTGGTCTTCTGACCCCAGCATGTCAGCATCCCTGTGATTTTAGCGTTTCTTAATGGGTCGCAAACTGCGACCTGCCTCATTAATATTAATGAGGTAGGTCGATTTGCAACCCAGTTGGAAACGCTAAATGAAACTCATGGAGTTTCATACATTCAAAAAGGGATTAACTAGTGGTGATTTGCTGAGAGTCGCAATTAGGTCATCGCTATTTGAAATAATGATACATGTGGCCCTTACCGGTGTTGGTTTTTTCATCTTCTTTACATCTTAGAATCTGAATGATAGTGATGAGTGTGGAATAGTAAAAGCACTCAAATTCGTTCACAGGCTGATTGATCCTATCAAGTGGTTGTCAGGGACCTTTCCAAAAAACGAAGGAATTTCTGGAAGAAGTGAGCTGCCAAGATATCACTCAGTCAGAGGAGGAAAAGAACACAATAGGGAAGCAGAGCACAAGGTGGCGAAATAAGTCTTCACTCAAAGGACATTCACTTGAAAGGCCATTCGGCTTATGGAATGACTGATGTGCCAGATAAACTCTTTGCAAATATGGCGCTGGCTATGAGTCGCCTTGAGCAGTATCCACTGGAAGGAACCATTCTGGGAAACAAATAATGTTCTGGTGCCTCAGGGGCCGAAATGATTGGGTCCTCAAACTCCAGATCTGATCAGCCCAGGCCCATAGACACCAGACCTGGAGATTTCAGAGCAGCTGATGTGCCCGTCCCCGCCCAGGCGCCAACGTCACTTGGGGGAGCAGAAAACGCTCCCCACAGCTGGGGCAGTAGGAGGACGATAACCATTTAGTTGGGGAAAGCTTTCTCTTCTTCCCCCAACTGAATGAGAAGGAAATCTATCCCCCCCCCCCCAGCCCACCACCCCCACAGCTGAGAAAAAAAAGCCCCTGCAGCATTTGCTACCTGTTCCGCACAGGTAGTAATGGCTTTCAGAGTTGGGCCCATTAACCCCCCCACCCCCCCCTCCCGAAGGAGGAAGAACTTGCAGTATAGCAAAATTAGGCACAGGCATCTCCCCTTGGTGGTAATATGAAAGGCATAATGAGTGCAACAGGGAGATGTGGGGCACAGCACTCTGGAGCTTGACAAAGTGAAAGTGAACCTGCATTACAGATCTTGAATTACAATTTTCATAAACGTCCTTGCAAAGGGAGGGTCTGCGTGGATTGTAACTTCTGGTACGTTATAAAACTAAAAATAATACTAGCCCTAGACAAGAAGCCTGGACAAGAAGCCAGGTTGAGATCTGTGCCACAAATTCTGGCTATGGCCTGGGAGCTGGTAAGTTGGAAACAGCAAGGACAGACAACTTAATAGTTTTGTTAAACAAGGAGCAAAAGAGGAATATCACTTAGAAGGAAAAAAGGGAACATAGACAACAATAATCAGAAAGAAAACAAATACAGCGCATTGGAAAACTAGTAACAAAGGCAGCTGGAATAAGAAGATGTCACAGTAGGAAACTGTGAACTAAAGAAGCAAGGCTAGTAAAGCAATGGCTGGAAAAATGGAATCCACTGGAAGCAGTGGAAGCTTAAGGAAAAAGAGTGAACTGAAAAACAGCACTAACTCCGGAAAGAAAGTATGCTAAAGAGTACCTGTTCAGGATAAAGGATTGCAGTAGCACGAGTGCTGACAAAAAGGGTAGCTTTCAGTACAAAATCAACCCATGACAGAAGGCACACACACACTTGCACTATGGTGGAAGAGTTTTTAATTTGGAGCTCGTCCTCTCTCTATCTTTGACGCAACGCAGCAACTTTGGTTGCTGTGCTACTTTGCACCAAAGTTCCCAAATCTACACCTCTGATTCCAGAATTTGTTTAGGCCAGACTGGCTTAATGTCCCAGGTTTTTATACTATTTCAATAATTTGCTGCACTGTATGCTTACATTCATTAGTTAGAGAGCACCAGTGCTACCCCAGCCAGTGCTTAATTTAAGCTGGTGGTTTCCGGTCCACTGAATTTTTAACACCGGCGCTTGTGACATTCTGCCACATGATGGCATTGATGGGAACATTTAGAGATGAGCACAACAACAGTTGCTTATTAGTTCAATATGCATTAAAATAATGAATACCTGCCGGCCAAGCCATTCTATTAGCTTTGGGGGCCTGTTTTAGTTAGAATTGTGATACTTATAGGAGTGTGATATAGTGAGTAGTTGTGTTGTTGCAGTTAAGGGCAGCGCTGACAGGGGCAGTAGGTGTTGCAAGCTACAGTTGCCTTCTGACGAAGACCCTGGCACTTACCTTTTTAATTTTGTTACAAATTAAGCACTGGCCCCAAGCCCGATCACCGTGAATACTGAAGGCTTACCCTCTGTGTGTGTAGGGGCCGTGGTGCTGTCTCCAACCTCACTACAAGCACTACTGGTTCCCTAGATAACCACCGGACGATGTGCCGTTGTTGTAGCTGGAGATGGATTGTGTCGCCTCTTGGTTGTTGCTCCTTCTCGGTGTAAACCCTCCTTCTTCTCAGTGTAAACCCATGCACTGTCTGACAACCCAAATACCAACTTTCTGCTGGTGTGGCCCGTGCAGGTAAGAGCGGTGAGGCGCGGGGTTGGGGTGGGGAGGAGTCGACAAACAACGATGAGGGAAACTTAAATTAAAAATAAATAAAACCACTTACCTTGCGCTCGCCGCATCGCCGACTCAGCGATGCAGCGAGCGCAAGGTAAGTGGTTTTCTTTTTTTAAATATAAGTTTCCCTCATCATCGTCTGTCAACTCCCCACTCACCCTGCCCCACCGCCCCATTGCTCTTACTTGCCCGGGCCGCACCTGGTTTGCTGTCCAGTGTACTGATCCAGATGTGCACAATACTGGAAACAAAGGTAACGGCTTAAGGAGGCTGACCAATCCCTGTTTTCTGTATGTGCTATGTGGGCTGAACCAACATGTGACTGACACTCCAACTGAGAATGGCCTAAGACAACTGCACCTAAGCCCCTCCATGAATATGCATTAAAATGGGTTTAGGTGTTATATTTTGTGATTACAAATGCCTGATAAAAAGCTAATGTTGTCAGGCCAGACCTAAAAATAGCTTGACCTGCTGCCAAAGGTTAGAAGCAGATTTAGCTTTGGACTCCAGGATAGTCTGCATCTTATAGATATGTTAGCCCGGTGGCCCATTGAGGTTTCAGTCAACATGTTCCACTCAAGGATACCTACACTTGAAGTCTGTTCCATGATGTCTGTTTAGACTAGACCCATAGCACTGTTCTGCTGTGCTGCTTCTTTGGTGTTTAGTTTGCTTGGACAGATACTGTAAACCTAGATGAATCCATGGCTGGTGCTGTGCTGAGGAATGTATATATTTATCATGGCAATTCGTACTCTCTCATCGCAGATCATATGGAACAGAATTAGTTAAAAGGCATTCATTATCTTGGAGCAGCCAGCACATTGTCTTTGCCTTGCAAGGTATTTGATGTCTATGTGGAGGCTAAGACAGAAAAAGGTGTCCTCGTACTGCTGTTGTCCATTGAAAGATTTACCATATTTTATTCTGGTTTTTATTATAATATATTCAGTCAGACTTTTCCTATGTGCATGTATTTCTATCTTCTTTTTAATGTATTTCTGCTTTTATGTATTTATGTTACTTTTTATGGCCTTTGCGGCCGAAATAAAGATAATGATTGATTGTTTGGAGTAGAAGCATTTTCCTTCAAGTTAGCTCAGAAACACTGATGGTAGACTCCTGAGAATCTCATGGGTTGTACAATACTGTATGCATGCACGCAGATTGGTTATTTGTGATGCAAAGTAGACCTCGCAAAGCCAATAAACACACAAGAGCACACGTGCGTGCATACCCACATCACACGCACACCCACATCACGTACAGTTGGCCTGTGGCTGCGTCTACAGCATCTGGAGTATGTTATAATCCCTAACTGATCTATGAATGTGCAAGAGGTTCTCAGTGAGGGTTGCTCCCGACATCTTGTCCTCCTCGCTAGTCGTTGATCACGTCCAGTCCAGTGCATTATTATGCAAAACTCGGCAGGATTCACCATCATCCCCTAGCTGTGCTCATCAGCATCTACAGCCTCTTCTTGCACCTGCAGACACATGCAACTCATCTTAAGCAATGCAGAATCACCCCCACCCAGAGTCATCCACTTGATGCAACCTGGGGTGGTTACATGGCAGCAAGCACACCCAGTTTACCTTTCTCTTGTCTCCTTCCCTTGTTGTTTAAGGTGTGCAATGGCAGTCCAGGTGAGGCTGCTCTTGTCTTTCTCTGATTCTACACTCCCATTGGTTAAGACTGCCTGATTCACAATGGCTTGATGACATTAGGCAGTGCATAGAGGAAGAAGGCATGATTTCTATCAGTAACCACATTAGGACAAAAACATGATTTCAGTTTTCAGGGAAACTGTTTCAAGGAAACACTTGATTTTGACACTAAAGTCCTAATTTAGTCAGGCATCCAGTACAGCTAAGACAGCAGCATACTTCCCTCCTCACCTGCTCCTGTGCCCTCTACGTCTTTGGCAGAACACTCTCTGTGTCTGTACATCTAGCTCAGCTTCCTTTTTACTAAACAGTTCGCTCATTTATAATACCTAAAGGAAGGAAAGCACAAAGGTCCACTGTTGTCTGAATCAGATTTCCCATTCTGTGGTATTTTTACATTCTTGTTTATCTCCGCGCCTTCAAATTCCTCGAACTGTTGTAAGGGACCACAGAGACGATGGCTCTAGTGCTCCCCCAGAAGTGCCATTGGCTGTTCCAGTGTTAACCCCACTTGAGTTCGTGGTGGGACACCGCTGTAAATGAGGAAACTACTGGATGGAGGAAGTGGTTATAGAGTTTAAGGGTACGGCAAGACTGAATCCTAGGCGCGATGCCCCAATGTAATGCTATAGTCCCGCATAAATTAGAAACTCCTAAGTGTCTGCTTGAAGAGAATCTGTCCTGGGACCAACTAGTCGCTTATCTGTCTGAGGGCTGTCCAGATGAAGACCTGTGCGATATCCAAACGTGTCGACAGAGCTCTCCAATTAATATCTAACCAGTAAAGGAGAAGGTCTGATGAGTGACTGCAGCTTGAGCAGGCTACACAGTGTTTATCAGCCTGCTAAGTACACTTCATTGCACCAACCAGGGTTGCTTTAAAACAAAGCCACTCCTTTCTTCATTGCCAGAATTTTCTGGTCCACCTGACATGGAGTAAACATGTGGCATGCCACCTGCCTGGCCTTGCTCCTGGGAGTTGTGCCACACTTGAGGTCTTCCCAGACTACGCCCCATCGATCAGTGGTCCAGCAAGTGGACACATTGTGTGGCAGATACGGAGCTCAATGATAGGCCCGTGAGTTTCATTTGTCACTATTTGATCCACACAGGCATATTGGAAGGGTCTCCTTTCTGTGTATTGAAAGGAGTTTCCAAACTCGACGTTTCATATCTTGAAACCTTTTAGCACTTATTTACTGTCCAGCGGTGGGTGTGCAGACACAGCATTAACTTTATCTGTGACAAATTGCCCACACTTAGAAGTTTCGGAAGTCTAGGACAACAAATACCCCAATAGCCATGGCCCCACTTCCAGCACATACTCCACAGAAAAATTGGACTTTGGCCTTACTAAATTTGTACTTTGTGATTCGATCAGGAGCGGTGCCAGATAATAGAATCAGAAAAGTAAATCGATACCTCTTTAAATAAGTGGATTAGAATGGATTTAAAGTCTCCAAAATGGCTGCCAGATGGTAAAAGTTTTAATAAATTGCCTGTCTTTAATAAAGAGCTCTTTCTAACCTAGGTAAACACCCTCTTCAGCACTGCAAATATGATGGAAAGCAATAAATGGCATACTTCCTGTTTTTGTATGTCATTTCCTGTTTCCTCACAGTTCACATGCAATTTTACCGGGCAGTAAAATCACACATGGCAAAAATGCAATGCAGTAAAATCACTTGTGGTAAACATCATTGCAGCGGGATCTGAAAAAGTATCATAATCCAGTAATTTAATTGGGCCTGCAGATGAGTTCAGCCTCAAGTAACAGTACAATCGGGTGCAATTTTACCACACCCGTTTTAGTGCCGATTTGTTTATCAGCGTCTACTGTTAGGAGTCTCTAGCCCAAAGAGTGACAGTCAGACAACACTGCAGAAAAATGTTACTGAAGTATGTCAACCATGGCCATCAGTTCAAATGCTTTTTTTTTGGTTTTGGGTCCCTCTACCAATTCAATCCCAGTGTGGCACTGGAATTTATCAATCTCTACTGATGAAGACCGACATGTTGGTCCAGCAGTCTACAGCATCTACCAAAAGTAAGGTTCAAGGAAACCCTATCACCCTAGGGGGGGCTAAATTATATTCACTGGTTCCTGTAGAATTTGAAATAAATGTATGTTTATTAGAGTTTAATATTGAATTATTGAACACTGACGTGGTTCTCAAATCAACCCAATTAAGCCTCCCTATGGACCATAGGGGGTTTAAGAAGACTTAAACCACGTGTATGATCAGATTTGGTTACCTGTAATTGTAACCTGAACTTCTTTCTTCAAAACTTTCAGCACTCTAGATAGATCCTAATACTGCATCTGGCTCAATCTTCGCCACTTTCCATGAACGTGGCTCTGACTGCTTTACCAAGCTATCAAGGAGACAAAAATGCTTTAGAGTCCCACCTCACTTCTTAGACTAGCGTCACAGCATTCTATTACATCAAGAACTCACACACTACCACCTTTGATACTGTCCTAGGCTTCCTAAAACATTAGAATCCGTGAAAAGGTCTGACAAGTATCACTCTTTAAAATTATAGTGGGTCTTTTGTAGAGTATTACCTCATACTTATTTATGGACTCCGAAAGGTTCTCCAATCTATAGGAGGTGGTAATAGCTTCCAAAACTAAAGACTCTCTAATGTCAGGACAAACATTGTTGCCACAGTGTGATTCTCGATAATTTCAATTGTGACATCATCTTTAAGCAACTAAGAGATACCTCCTGGGATACGATAAAATTCTTATAATCACATAGATACACAAAGGTAAACACAAATTAAAAGTATGGCACTAGGGGATAAAACAATGACATGTTCGCAGAACGAGAAAAGCTTGAAATAGCTTGCTAGGTCAAACCCTACTCCATTCTTTGTTCCTAATGTAGTTTGCATGTGTCAATGGCTGTTGAAAGGTGGGAGGGACTCTCACTGTGGCTTGGCCACTGACACAAGGAAGGAGAGGGCACTCAATGTTTATGAGACAATATGGCTTTTGCATTTCAAAGCAATGTATGCCGGCCTCCATTACCTCACTAATGTTGCCCAATGGCTCTGGACCAAGAGGCATTTTCGGATTTACCCCATTCCTTTCACCTATTAGATGAACAAGAATTACTTGTACATCAACCTAAAACTCACGAAACCTACACAGACATAATTATGATCATTATTGTGATTAATATTGCACCTTCCAAATCCACAACTGTAAAACTAATGTTGTTGTCTTCTAACAGTTGTTCATTATGAATATTTATGACATAAGCAAAGTGCTTATTAAAGTTCTGCTCTACACTTGCTGCATTGGAAGTGATGACAGAAGTCAAGAACAGTACCAAGCTTGTCTCCTTAGTTATTTCTTATCTTTCATGATAGAGGGGTGACTGCAACTTTGTAATATGCATAGATTATATGAAAAATGAATGCAGGCAAATCATCTCCCATATTCATTTTATTCTTTGTCACTCCAAGAAGGTAGGCTCATGCACTCTTCTGATGCTGCACATATTTCAACTTCTCAGGAATTTGCTGTTAGACCAGTGGTACTGGCAGTCAGGGATGCTTCAATTCTTGTCAATTTGACTTCATAATAGTTCCTCATTTTAATGCCATTAACCCCCTTTTCTCTCTCATTATCATCTCTGGTTATAACAGATGTTGTTTTTTTGTTTTTTTCCCTAGTCTATACTACTCTCATTCACCTTTTTTCTTTACTTCTTGCCTCAAACCTTCAGCCCCCATGATATTGCCCGGTTTTCCTGCCTTGGGGGTCCCTAGGCTTACAGGCCTGGGAAGATGTCTTTAACCTTTTCTGAACTTAAACATAGTTCTAGGTTAGGTATAATCATGAGATCTTACGTTTTACGTTTCCAACACATTTCACTCCAACCATGTAACCAAAGGCTCCAAATTTGTGATCCTCTTAAAGACCTCAGGTAGGTGTCCATTTTCAAAATATATGCTACCGAATTCAACCACTCAGCAGTGGTAGGAGCGACCTTTAATACCCCTTTCCTGCAGGTCTCCTTCCTTGCCAGCAGAATCAAATAGAACACAATTTAGTATCCATTTATTAAGCTTCACAGGTAGGTCTGCTTTGCCAAAAAGTATGAATCCATAGCTTATCTTAATTTCTACTCTGATTTTCTGATTGATGATTCTGCGTAGTTCCTCCCAGAACTGCTGAATCTCTGGACACTCCATTAAGAGATGAATGTCATTGGCATTTTCTAGGCCACACTTTGAACAGGTTAGTGGATTAATTTGCCCCACATTGGAACGTTTATTTGTGGACCGAAAAGCTCTATATAGAGAAAAAAGATGATTCCTTCTCAGGTATGCAGGTTTTACTGTAAAGTAATCGCATAGATATTTGCCATATGTCTTGCGTCTGTAGCTGGGGCAAGCTTCTTTCCCATAGGTCCTCTGGAAGTACGAAGTCTCCATCCACACTGTCCAAAATCATCCAATACCAGCAGGAAAATTCTCTCTTTCTCTTTTTTTCCTTCTGTAACTTTTCTTCAAGCTCATTTGGGTACCCCTCCTTCCCTCTCCCTCAACCTTTTAGCTGCCAGATCTTGAAGACTGTGATTTTACCCTGGGTTGCCCTTTGTATGTCTTCATCTGGGATAAACTCCCCATCCTGCAATAACTGCCCCCATCGGTATATCCTCTCTGATAGCGGTTACCAACGTGTCCCCCAGGCATTCAAGTGTTCCAGGGTGCTTTGTTGCCCTCCGTATCTGTGCTCATAAACAAGCCATTGCTCGTAGCACTTTCTGCCTTCCTTTTTTTGTACACTTTTACATCCCCATACTTGCACAGGAAATGAGATTCACCCCCTCTAGCGTCCTTTAACTTAGCCTTAAACGGTCTACCTCTTGCCACAGTTTCTTTGAGTAGAAATTTACATTTCTTCAGCTGAAAAGCCATGGGGTACACCTGGAAATTGTGCAACACAATCCTTCCCTTCTTTTGCCTCCTTTGGAGTTTCTTCCAGGAAATACGCAGACCCTTTGATGCCCAGATGAATGAATCAATCATGTCCTGGAGCCTCCATAGCCACTCTTCTTTACATGCAGAAGGATTGAGTTAAAGAGGAGGGTGAATTTTGGCAACATGGTAATTTTTTATCAAATTGACCCTGCCAGAGATCATTTAAGACAAGTGGGGCCAGCTAGACAAGAGAAAATGTACCTCCTTTATCACATTTTTGAAGTTAAGCTCAGGTATTCTATCCACATCCTGTGTAATTTTAATACCAAGATATTTAATCTGTTTCTTGACTCCCGAGTACCCCCCCCCCCAGGTCTTGACCATAATCTCTGTCTTGGAGGCATTTGCTGCACATCCCAATACCACCCCAAAGTCCCGGACCAACTGTTCTATTACTGGCAATGATGATTGTAGGTCTGCTGTAAATACCATCAGATGATCAGCATATAGGGAGATCTTTTTTCCATGTGTCGTACTTAAATGGAATTATCTTTTCCTCACTACGTTTCCTTGCCAGTGGTTCAATATACAGCTCGAAGACCAGGTGGAAATGGGATACTCTGCCTCGTCCCTCTTATGACTTAGAACTCCAATGTTGGACCTCCATTTATAGGAATTTTGGCTGAGGGGGTGGAGTATATTCGCTGGATCACCTTTCAAAAGTTTTCTCCTATATTTTTACATTTTATGACTACATTCAGGCAGGACCAGTTTAAACTATCGAACGCCTTAGTAGCATCTAGTGTAACAACGGTTAAAGGGATCACAAAAGTAGTGGTGAGATTGATAACGCAAATTAGCTCATGGGTCAATTCTTTGAGGAATCTGCCCTTCATAAAGCCCTTCTGATCCCTATGCACCAGTATCCCCGCCATCAGACTCAACCAGTTGGCCAGGACGTTATTGAATACTTTATAGTCAATGTTTAAAAGTGATTGGGGCCTATGTGACTCACAAAGCGTGGGTTTTTTCCCCAGTTTTAAAATTAGGGAGACCACAGCCTCTCCACATGATTGTGGGAGTGGAGCACCATTTCATATTATTCCACCAGTTTTGTCAAGAAGGGGATTATTGCCTCACCTAAGGCCCTATAGAACTCGTTTGAGAAGCTGTTTGACCCGCTGTTTTCCCTCTCTTACTCAGATTAACTGTCTACCTAACCTCTTCCAGTCTTATCTTTTAGTCCAGCTAGGCTCTATGGTGTTCCGTCAATTTATTGAGTGTGTCACCCGCGAGTCACTCACCCACCATTTCCTCTGCCACTGTTAAGGTTTCTGAGTGCAGCTCTGTGAAAAAGTTAAGAAAAGCTTTTTCAATATCTTGGGTGCATGAGGAAGTTAATCCTGTCGCCTCATCCCTTATTTCATGCACTACAATCCTGGCCTGATCGGTTCTTCTTTTCCAAGCAAGCAATTTTCCTGCACTCTCACCGTACTCAAAATGGGCCTACTTGCTTGCCTCCCACCATGCCTTAACCCGGGCCTTCAATATTAACCAGAGTTGTTCTCTCTTTGCTAACATTTCTTTCTCCAGTGACCTTTTTTCTTCAGGTGTGTCCTGCTGGGCTAAGTGCTGGCTTTCTACCTGACCCAGATACTCCTCCAGTGCCTTGACTTGTCTTCTGTATTCCTTATTTTTCTGGGCTAAGATGCTAATCAGCCTCCCCCTTATAAACGCCTCTAGGTAGAGGGGCTGAACCAACATTTAAGGTCAATAATTCATTGGTTTCGACTCATAATTGTTCTATAACTTCGGGGTCTACTAACAGGGACCTAGCAAATGTCCACCTTTTAGGTTTCTGCTGTGTGGTAAATTCCATTTCTAAGAGGACTATTTCATGGTCAGAGAGGTTGTCATTTACATGGTTGACCCTTCTAACGTACTCACAGATGGCCCGATCTAATAGTATAGAATTTATCCTTATTTTTTATAATGGAAAGTGTATCCTCGATTTCTCCCTGATCTCAACCTCCATATGTCCTACAGTCTCAGATGGCTCATCATATGATTTGAATATACCTGCATGTTAGGGTACATTCTAGCCTTACTATTATTAGATCTATCCAAAATGTTGTCCATAATTGTACTAAAGTCTCCAGCCATGATGATTGGGTCAGAGAAGGACATTTTAATTTCTGGGAGACTGCATTTAAGGAGCCTATATTCTCCACATTAGGCCCATAGTATCCCACCAATGTGTATCTTTTGCCATATAATTGTAAATTGGCAATAGACCATCTGCCCAACCTATCCGTCTTGCTCTCTATTATGGTTGGCTCGAGTTTCTGTTTTAGCAGAATTGCTACCCCTCTCACATTGCAATTCTGGTCTGTGCATACAATATCTTAAACCCATTTTTGTTTGTCAAATAGCTATAAGCACTCCTTCCTGGGTAAGGTGGGTCTCTTGCAATATCATAATATGGGCCTCTGAGGCTTTTAAGTGTTGCAACAATGTATTATGTCGCCTACCCATCGTAAACTTATTGACGTTCCATGAAAGAATTTGGAACGTTACTAATATATTCTCAGTGCTGGGATTTGCCTATCCTCGTTCCATAAAAACGCCGGGCTGCATCTCAAAAGGTATCTTAAAAGGTTTCTGAGGACATTTCTTTATTTCTCCTTAAGCTCCCCACCCAGTGCTCAACCTTTCTCCTACGCCACACCCTCCTTGGATAACCCTCCTTTGCTTCTTTATGGCTTGTTCCAGCCGTTTTTGGGTGCTTGTGATGGGACTCCTCAAAATAGAGCGGAATCATCAAACTACACAATAATTGAAAAGTGTCTGCAGAACACCTTTGGTTCTTGTCTCTACGTGTGCTAGTCTTCCTATGTCGTGTTTCCCCCCTTCATTGCCTCAATCAGCCTGTCTGCTTCATGTGGTCCCTCAAGTTGTGCATTTTATTTTTGTGCATTACTTTCAAAGTAGCAGTTGAGCTGTGGCGCCTAAGGTCCTGAAATCCTCTATTCGTTTCCCTAGATCCGATTGTTTTTTAAGGTGGTGCGTGAAATGCCTGACCTGATCTCGAAGGTGAACCCGCAACATTTTAAAGATTTCTGATTCAATGCGCCGGCCATGATCTGCTCTTTTGTCGTGTATGTCAGGAAATTCACCAAGAACTTCCTTGGCTTGGTCCTACCAGGGTGTCTCCTGAATGGGTCTCTGTGTATTCATTGAATGGCCCTTGCAAGAGTGAACTCTGGGATCTCTGACAGACGTACTGATTTAATTAAGGATAAAAGACGATGGGCTGCGGAAGGTACATTTTTCCACGTGCTCTGGGAATGCCCATACATTCAGTCCTACTGGGGAGTAATCTTCTCCACACTCACAAAGGTGTGCGGGAAAAACATAGCCAGCTCCCCACGACTTTGCTTGCTCAATGTTTAGGAGGCCACCGATTTGACCTAGACCGAGCGCACGTGGGCCTCACTGATATTTGCCCTGGCCAAGAGAAATATAGCCCAGATATGGGGGACTGGGGTTTGCCCACCTATCGGAAATGGTCCAATGACATGGACAATGCGATGATTGCAGAGAAAGACGTATTTAAACACAGTGATTGCCCTAAGAAATGGGACCACAAATGGGCTAAATGGAATGTGTCATGTGGCGGTCTCTGTGTATCCCCAACCGAGGAACTACGTAGGGCTGGGATGGACACCGATTTTGAAACGATTTAAAGTTGTATGGGGATTGTATATGATCTGTGCTCAATGATTACTTGATATGTCACCACTGTATTTTGCTATCGTGTGGCCTCACTGCCTTCCACTGTAACATCACAACTGTTAAATAAAAAATAACAATAAAAAAAAAAAAAAGATGCCACAAAGAACACAAAGAAGCTGACTCAGTGCAGAAAACACCATCATGATACAGCCCCAGGAGCACGGATCTTCCCTACTCCAGCCTCTGCTCTCAAGGGTTGTGACTGTTAAACAAACACTCCAAGTGACACAGCAACATTCTGTGTGGCAATATTCCCATCCTCGAGCAGGGATGCAGAACAGGGGGAGAGTAACAACTAACACCATGTTATCTCATCAGTCACTTTATAAGATGTGGAATCCTAC
Source organism: Triturus cristatus (assembly GCF_964204655.1). Classification (NCBI taxonomy): domain Eukaryota; kingdom Metazoa; phylum Chordata; class Amphibia; order Caudata; family Salamandridae; genus Triturus; species Triturus cristatus. The sequence continues at coordinate 862,943,890 of NC_140581.1, forward strand.
AATGCAAACCTGTCACTTTCATGTGTGCTGCTTTATGCAGCACACATGAAAGTGTCAGAATTGCATTTTTTTTAAAGGTTTGTTTATGTACAGGAAGGGACACCTTCCTGTACATAAATAAATCATGGCATTTTGCTTTTTCCATGTGTGCTGCACAAGGCAGCACACATGAAAAAAGCAAAAACAAGGAGAAATTATGCATTTCTCCTCGTTTCGCCAACTTAAGACAAGGGTTTTCTTGGTCTTAATTTTGGTGCTGCCTCCTATGTACGCCACCCTTGTACATAGGGGGCAGCATCCAATACAATGGGTGTTGCCGTGGAACGCCCACCACAACACCCACTGCACGCCCCTTTCACGCTAACCATAGCATGAAAGGGTGCCTTATGTACAAGGCAGTGTTAAGCCACGTTAAGTGGCTTAACATTGCCTTGTACATAAGGCAAGGCCCCTATCGCCACCCGTGGCGATAGGGGCTTGTACATATGCCCCATATTTTCATGAATAAATGATGTTGATGAATTATAATTTTTATAAGGAATCCAATATGCAAATAATGAATTAAAATTATGTTCGAAACAAGTTCAAAATAATGAACAGAGGTGTGTTTTATATCATATTTTAGTTATGCCTCATTTTGTGGAGAGCTCGATTTTGGATAACATGGATGCTGTTCTGATTCTGCATTGCTTTTTTCACTCCTCCACTTCCCCCTCTCATCTCTTCCACCTGCACTTCTTCTTTCCTCATAGTCTCCTCAGAGCAAAGACTAACCGATGTCCTAGTATTCATTTATTGTGAATGAACTTCTTTGTGTTCCCAATGCTACTTTCTCTCAAGGTCCTTCTATTGTAGTTGTTTTGCTGGACCTAGCACGTTTCATTTGATGTCTATTTCTTTGTGTAAATGTTTCATATTATGTTGAACTTCCTGTGACAATGTGATACAGAAGATGCTTGATTTTTTCTTAAATATGGCATAGTGTTAAAAACCTACATGTGATGTGTTAAACACTGATTTGCTCAGAAAGAAACTGCAGTTTTCTCTCATTTGTTATGCAAGACTTGTGAATAAGAACTCCTTATTTTGTGAATGAGCAAGAGAGTTTTCCTCTACTTCCTACAGTATGGGATGCTGTCTGATTTCTTAATGATTTCGCTGTTCATTTGGAACTTAGGGGCTAATTACGAGTCTTGCGGTCCATAGACCGCCAGACTCGCGGACCTTGGCGGTCTTCCAACTGCCCTATTACAACCAGGGTGGTCTGGCCACCTAGGGACCTCCGCTACGCTAGGGCTCTGAGATCCCTGGCGGTGGCGGTCTTGAGGCTGCAATATTCTTGGCAGGCCCACCATGGTCTCGCCAAGCATATTTCCCCCCATTTCAGTTTTCATGTCAGTTTGTGGTGGAGAGGAAACAAAGCGGCCCTACAGGGACCCTTGTTGCCTCAGGGCTTGGGGATGCATACAGTGGGGCTCATGTTGTGCCCCCCCATGTACATGCGCCCCAGTACCAAGCTTCTGCCTGGCCTAGCCTCAAAGAAGCTGAGGTAAATCTTTCTCAAGACAGCATTTCACTAGATTTGCTCTGAATAATTATGCTGCACAGAAATAAATGGCTTAAAACTGCAGTAAAAATTAGGCTCCGGATTTGTCTTGGTGACTGTGCTGGTCAACCTCATATGTTTGTTAGACTGAAGGGAATCCATTTTAGGGCTGTTGGTTATGTTTATTTGTATTAGGGCCACAGAAAGAAGGTTAGCCATCTTTGTTGAAAACTAAAGCTCTAGCTTATCCAAGGAAAGGGACAGAATCACTCCAGCTGAATTATTGTGGTCGATTTGCCCAATTCACAGATTTGCACATAGTCACAATATCAAGTCTAGATTTTCTATACCTAACTCCATACATGAACCTTGGTGGTACATGTATCTTAATGATCCATAGTTATTTGGACTTGTAAATATCTAGAGACAGAAATATCGGTAAAAACATTGTGAAACAAAAATATTGTGATGCAGAAATATTGTCTAGAATATCTGTTTTTCAGGTCATTAAAATCGTTGTTAAGAATATTGTTTTTGTTAATATCGTTTTCAATAATATAGTTGCGAATAATATAAATGTTGTGCTTTTGTTCATATATTAATTTTATCTTACTATTTTTTGTAAAATTCTTACAAACTTTTTAAACATAGTTTGTAATTTTAAGTGATTTAGGGCCTGATTATGAGTGTGGTGGTCCATCAGACCGCCAAACTCGCGGAGGCATGGCAGGAACCATGGCACTGGTGGCTCACCGCCGCATTACGGTTGCGGCAGTCCCACCGCTGCAGGACCATCGCAACCACCAGGGATCCATGATCCCTTGGCAGTGGTGTGGAGGTCTAGTCCAGCAATATGCTGCAGCACCACCGAGCATATTATGAGTTTCCTCACAGGCACAGTTTTCATGGCGACGAGCCCGCCGTGAAAACTGTGGCGATAAGGAAACTAAGGGGGACCTATAGGGCCCCCTGTTGCCTCAGTGCCAGGTGCCTGTCTGCATGCACCTCCAGTTCCTGCACGGCATGGACTTCACTGTCCATGACGTGCAGGAACGTGCTTTGGCGCTCCCATTGCAGTGTCTTTCTAATAGGCACCGCTATGGGACCACCAAAGCACCGCCTTCCAGACCACAAACTAACTCGTAATCTGGTGATCGGTGTGCAGATGGGTTTTGCAGTGTGGGAGCTGGGCGGTTGCATGGCGGCCTGCTACCACACCGCCAAACTCGTAATCAGGCCGTTAGAATTTTTTCTTTTTTGCTAATAGTAATTTATAGTGTTGTTGTGGGTTATTCGATTGGTAGAGGGATATGGTGGGAAGTTCATTAAGTAATAATGAACTATTCATTCTCATTAGGTAATAATTAACTATTGTTTTTTAATTGAAAAGTAATTATTACACTGTTTATGATTTTGTAATTTGGTTAATTTTTGTTCAATTTTCCTAATATAAATGTGTATAATATTGTATGTTAGGTAATAATGTTTATATTTAAAGTTTTATATTTTTTTCTAAATTAATAGGGTTATTGAAATATGTAATGTGTTTGAAGTGAAATAGTTTCCCTACTGTTGCTTATACTGGAGTGGGAATAGTAAAGGAAACTCCTTTGCATCCCAATGCTTTCCCTAATACAACACAGATTGGAGTGGGAATAGTAAATCTTACCCGTCCAAAGTCCAACGTTTTCCCTACTGTTGCACAGACTGGAATGGGAATAGTAAATCTTACCCCTCTGAAGTCTGATGCTTTTCTCACTGTTGAACAGACTGAAGTGGGAATAGCAAATGTACTCCTCCATAGTCCAATGCTTTCCCTATTGTTTCACAGACTGGAGTTTGATTGGTAAATTTAACTCCTCTGAAGTCCAACGACTCCAACACTTTCCCTACTGTTGCTGAGACCGGAGTAGGAATAGTAAATTTAACCCCTCCAGTCCAATGATTTCCATACTGTTGCACAGACTGGAGTGAGAATAGTAAATCTTACCCACCCGAAGTTCAATGCTTTCCCTTTTGTTGCACAGACTGGAATGGGAATAGTAAATCTTACCCCTCGGAAGTCTGATGCCTTTCTCACTGTTGAACAGACTGAAGTGGGAATAGCAAATTTACTCCTCCATAGTCCAATGCTTTCCCTATTGTTGCACAGGCTGGAGTTTGATTGGTAAATTTAACTCCTCTGAAGTCCAACGCTTTCCCTACTGTTGCACAAAATAGACTGAGGATAGTCAATTTAACCTCTCCGAACTCCAACACTTTCCCTACTGTTGCTGAGACTGGAGTAGGAATAGTAAATTTAACCCCTCCAGTCCAACGATTTCCATACTGTTGCACAGACTGGAGTGAGAATAGTAAATCTTACCCACCCGAAGTTCAATGCTTTCCCTTCTGTTGCACATACTGGAGTGGGACTAGTAAATGTAACCCCTCCGAAGTACAACACTTTCCCTACTGTTGCACAGACTAGAATGGGATTAGTAAATTTAACCTCTCTGGAGTCCAACGTTTTTCCTACTGTTTGTAGTGGGAATAATATATTTAACTCCTTTGAAGTCCTACACTTTTTCCACTGTTGCATAAACGTAAGTGGGAATAGTATATCTATTATTCCCAGTCTCTAATACATTTCCTAATGTTGGTTAAATATATTTTTTATTAATATTTGTTTATAATTTATAGTATTTATTTATATTTGTATTTGTTTTTAAATGTTGATCATATTTGTTGTCCATGTCTTGTTCTGTTTTTAATTTTTATTTTATTTTATTTGTTTGATAATTTAATCATTGTTTTGGAATTGTATTGTTAATATTTCTTCTGCTTCATGTAAATGTAAATACATATATATATATATATATATATATATATATATATATATATATATTTATACATTTATGTAGATATAATGTGACTTTTATAGTAGTAAATTTAAAGAATTAAACAAAGATATAATGTAAAATATATATTTTTAATAATTGTGTTACATTATATATATGTGCGTATATATATTGTTTGAGATTGTTGTACTTACCATTATAAGGATAGGGAAACAATATTTTTGAAAATTATATTTTAGTCAAAATATTTGTGTTACATGATATTGTTGGTTCCTATATTGTGTCAGTGATCCAGTACGTTGATGTGGAGTTAGGAATTGTAAATCTACCCTTCCCTATATGTACTTACCTTTCGATATTTTGTCCCTCGATATTCTGTGATCAATATTCTTGTACCATAATATTGTTGGTGTACATAATCAGTAGTATAACCGGTGCTGTCACTCTTTGGTCATGGTTGAGCTGCAATTTTCCACAAAGGAGGTGAAGGTTATTGTTATTCCATGAGAAAATATACACCTAAAACAAATAAAGTCCGTACAAAAATACCTAAAACATTTCAACCTGTTAAAATGCTGAATCCAGCCAAGCTAATTTCCCCAAGATTGCACTACATTACATTACTGTTCTATCTGCAGTACCGGCATGTATGGAGTCACGCACTTGCTAGATGGACTAAAAGAAAGTCCATATTTTTGTTGATAGATTTATTTGGATGGTTGCTATTTTTTACCGTCTATGGGGCATATTTATAAAGGTATTTTGGATCTAAACTTACAAAAATGTTAAAAATGCCTCCATTTACGCCTATGAGTAAATCGCAACAAAAATAAAAAACTGTGGTTTTGCACTGTGCGCTCCATTCTCCTGGTGCCTCATTCTATGCTATGTAGATGGACGCACGCAGAGAATAGGAGCATATGATGTTCCAAGGAGTATGCCGCTGTTAATCTATGTGATCTGCAAAAAGTAATCAATGTTCTTGAGTGTACTTTTATGAGTAGAGGTATACTACTTTTTGGTGGAATTGGCGCATATATTTCTTTAGAATATAAATAAATAAATCTTTCCAAAAAAATAATATGTTTAAATATGTATTCAATATATTGCCACAAACCTCTCCCTTGTCTAAGGAGACAAGATCATAAATCAGCAAAACTATGGTGCTTCACTTATGAGTGATGATCAGAACTTTTTTTATAGGTCTGATCCACAAATACTTTTAAATCCTCAACTATACAGGTTCTCCTATGCACATGTAGATTTATGAGTTATTGAGAATTCAGAAACATTCCCTGTAGTGTGCCTGGAAAGCTGCATGGGTCGCAAATTTCCAAATTTTCTACTGGGAATGCCATGTAATCTTTGCTATCTTTCCACTGCGGAACTGTGTGTTTTTTTTCACAGAGTAAATTATTACCAGTGGAGGCATCCTATCCTCTACATTCCCTTGAAGTCCCTCCAACTTCATGGGTGTCCCGTTCCCTTTACCAGAATTGAGGACAAGTAAGTTGAGCCCTTTTCTGGAATAAATCTCCAACCCATTTCAGTCTTGGAAAAGATTTCAGAGGAGTTTGTGAAAGTAAACAAACTTGCGAGTTTGTGACATTTAAATGCTCTCAAGACAATCTATGCATTGATTCGCCATTTTCCCACACCTTTGGTGGGATTTTATGTATAGTGTGTAGTGGTAGCATATATTTGTAAAATAATAAAATCATTTACACCTGCCAGGTATCCTTTTGTGGCTATGTTACAATTGTAAATTTAGAGACATGAACAGCAGCCATGATGCAGAACAACATGTCTAGAAAAAAATCCAATAGCTCTCTTGCAAACGAGAACTATTGGCTTTGTCAGTGCTTGTTAGTACTTATAAGTCACCACTAAGATGTGTCCTAAATGCCCAAAGGGCAGAGTGCATGGTATTTAAAAAGTAGGACATATATATTTAAGGTAATATTTACTTGTCCTGACAATGGAAAACCTCCAACGTCGTTTTTCACCATGGCAAGGCTGGCTCTCACAAAGGTTAACACTGGTTCTCAAGTCAGAGATCTGCCATTAGGCCAGCTGCTCCCAAAGATCCTTTATTCTTTGATGGGAGTCACTTTGCACCTTTTAATGGAGCTGGTAAAATCTAATTACTGTCACGAAATTAGAGAATCCTGGAAGAAGCAGTTTGAGGACTGTCCAAGCTTCAGGAACACATGAAGAACTTTTTAAAGAAATATCTTTGGGAAATATTTTCTAAAAATCAATTGAAAAGATTTTTGACAAACATGCAAATATGATTTCTGTATCCCTTTATTTAGTCATATTATGAAGGTAGACAGCAGACCACATAGAAATGCTGCTCCAGCATATTCTGTAAAATTGGTCTTTTGAATCATGTTACTTTAGAAACATGCTAATTCCATATTCAGCATACCCCAGTTGTATACATTATGCACCCACATATTGTGGGTTCCAAAGCACCCCTTATTTTTGACTTAGTTAATGTTAAACCGGATTACCAACAAGTCAAAAAGGTTTGTGTTGACATGTACTGGCTGCAGTTTTTAGGCAAAGCAGTTCAGGGCTGCCACTGCAGACCTGAAGCCATAATGTATATTCATAAGGTATATCCTCTACCTCCACTCTCTGACTCATCCCAAACACCATTCTTCTACTGTAAACCCCAAAATAAGCCTCTCTAGACTCTTTCCTCTTCTACCCCTCATTGAATCATCTCAAACCTCTTTTACTATTGAGATCTCCCAAACAAGCCTTTCTAAACCCTTCTCTCTGACTCTTCCCCCTCCACGTTCCCTTTACTCATCTCACACCTCCTGTTGATTTCCAAATAAACACTTTCAAGACCATCCCCTCTTCTATCTATCCACTATACTTTTCAATCCAACTAAAAGACTCACATGTCCACCACTCAAATTGATTTCATATTTCCCTATACTTATCCTTTTTTGGTTCCGGAGTAGTGTAATACTCGCCAAAAAGCACTTCAACACCTCATCAGGGGTTGCAAGCGCTATATAAATTCAAACTCTTCCCTCCTCTATTCTTTTTCAATGCAAATATCAAACTTAAATGTCCCCCGCTCAAATTAATTTCATACTTCCCTATACTAATTCACCACTCACTCCTTGTGGGTTCCTGAGTAGCGTGCTACTCGCCAAAAAGCACTTCAATGCCTCGTCAGCACTATATGAATGCAATTACAATTACAATTGCAAAAAACAAAGACTTACTGATGTAAATTGCTTTGTGAAGAAGACCCTAGGTATTTAAGGATGTTTGGGGCGTTCAGAGGGCCACTTAATAAGTACAACCCTTAGCAGAATGTTGGGTTGCTGGCACACTCGGATATAAAAAAATACTTTCCATGCTTTGGCAGCTTTTAGGTTGCTTTCAGCAAAGTGAACATTTAATGTTATGCCATTAACTACCCTGCTCACTTTTGATGGTACACATATGCCAATAAACCTCTTGTACACATTTTACCTTGGTCACCCGCAGCCAAACATAGAGAGAGGCGCCTACTGTCTACACTACTGCTTTATTTAAAAACAAAGATGAAACTAGGAAAATCAGGGAACAAGCTGGTCCAACCTAAGGCTGTTTTCAAAACATGGCTTTATATGTACAGTTCACAAAGGGATGCTTTCTTGCTCTATTCTCTTAATAGCACCATATTAAGCTTAGGGATCTTGAAGAGACGTCTCAGGTACTGAAAGGTTAGGGATCCAATTAGCAAGGATAATGTTTTGGGGTGCCCTCCCCAGCTCAGGTATATTTGAAAGGTTGCTAAAAACACTATTTTTGTAAGGTTTTCTGCTGCGGACCTCTGTACTGTAGATTTTATGGCGCACCATTTTTCTTTCTTTAGCTGGTGGGCTTTATCTTTGATTACGAGTTTGGTGGTGTTGCTGCAGGCTGCCACACCAGCACCCCACTGCCACACTACCAAACTCGTCTGCACACCACCTGCCAAATTACAAGTTCATTCGTGGTCTGGCGGGCAATACTTTGGTGGTCCCACAGCCGTGCCTTTCAAAGGCTAATATCAGAGCCTTAGAAAGGCACCACAGTGGAAGTGCCAAAGCACTTTCCTTCATGGCATGGACTGCATGCCGTCCATGTCATGCAGGAACCGAGAGTGCATACTGACAGCGGGGCACAACATGTGCCCCCTCTGCATGCACCCCAGGCCCTGAGGCAACAGAGGGCTCTGTAGGGCCCTATTATTTCCCTAACCGCCACACTCTTCATGAAAACTGTGGCGATGATGGAAACTCGTAATATACTTGGTGGTGTCGCTATGGCACCACCTGCATATTGCGGCCTTAGACAGCTGAACAACTGCCACAGGATCAAGGATCCCCAGCGGTTGCAGCGGTCCTATGGACCGTCATAGTCATAATAAGGCCCAAAGTAGGTCTACTGTTGATTGCTGGATGAGTCCTAGAACTATGCAATATGTTGGGTATCTGAATCTTGGACCTTAAATATTTTGGAAATGAGCTGACTAATTCTACTTGTTGTCCAGTGTATTCCTCTTGATTTATCGCTCTGTCCTCCATTACCACCCAAAATAAATTAATAGCCGAGATTCCTAGTTGGAATTATCGTAAAGCTCGAAACACCCGCACCTCCAACACTCGCCCCGTATGAAGCACTCTATGAATCAACATTGTGCCATTCATGGACTAAGAATGAAGCAGCCGCTTCATTGTTCAGCCAAACGTGCTGCGGGAACCCATCAGGGATATGAGACACTATTCAAATGCTACACTACATTACTATGTGATACAATGATGCTACAAACACAGTGGACACTGAAGAGTAAAGACTTTCAGAGCATATATTCTAATGTTGTAAAGCGATAATGGAGCAAGTCTGTTGCGTTTGACTTGGCTTAAAACCAGGCTAGTGAGCAAAACCAGCTTAGTAATCAGCCGGTACACGTCATTCCAACTGCAGCTTGTTCAAGGGAGGCTCACCTCCCATGACCCTGAGGAAAGACTGCTAATCTTATCCTGAATGCCGCTACCAGGCACATGAAGCAGTATTAATGCTATGGTGAGCATGCTCCGCGTTCTATTTTCATTTTTCCATTTATTTTATTCTGTATCTTCCTTGCATCCAGAATTAGTTTATTTTTATGCACTCTGATAAGGGTCAACAAAAAGGATATTAGAACAATTACAAGGCTGAAAGATCTTGGAGCAAGAGAGACAAATGCTAGAGGACAGCCATTCTTTGTGAATTCAATTGTATATTGATAGTGAGATCCTAGTGAAAAATGAGATGTGAAGTTCGAGTCGGAGCAAGGATCAAGAGCATGTTTCTAAGAAATCCCTAGTAACTTAGGTTGCTGTTCTGTGTTGCTTGAATGAATAGTCAATTTGCCCCTTTGTCTCTACTGTAACGGATTGCATTGAACAGCATTTACTCTGCATCGCACTACGCAGTGCATGCAGTAGAACAGCGGCATAAGTGCTGCCTCCTCTTTGTGTGAAGCTGCTATACTCTGCAAAGAATCAGTGCTGCTATGGGCAGTATTGAAATGCCCCAGGAGAGCCCATAATCGATTCTATGTCAGGACCGGGGGCGAGGATTACCCTGTTCTCTTATCACTTTATTTAATAGCTGCCACATAAAACAACACATCAAACTTCTTTTTTCTTGAACCATAAGGAAAAGGAAAAAGAACTACAACAATCCATGTCCATAATAGAATTGAAACTTTCCTTCATGTTAGCTTTGAAATTATATATTCAACACCAATGTGCGGCCCCATGGCCAAAGAAGTGCTTAGATGAATACATACCGTTTTCATTTATATAGCGCTTTGAATGAAGCACTGTGCATCATTGCTATGGTACAATAAAAATGTAAGCTTCAAAGATAGTTATACATTTATTTTGAGGAAGATGCATATGGTGATACCTTTTAAGCTTATTTAGAAATATTATATGATCCTGTATGAAAGGGAAACTCTTTTCAAGGCATATGGATACAACACATGAATTCATCGCTTATCTTTTATTTTAAGATGCTGGCTAGCATCCACATTCTATTTTAAGATTTTAGTATGCTTTGCTCTTCCCACAATTTAGCATTTATGATACCAAATGCTTTACAAAAGGCGCCTGCAGGTCTATCAAACCCTTCGCAAGATCTATCATAGCAAACAATATGGCAATCAACACTTATTGCTAAGCAAGTAAATCAATGTAATATCGCATATCACTCCAATTTATATAAATATAGAGAATTTAAGAAAACTTTCTCGGTGCACCTAACATTATATTTATCACAATCCTGGCCCGTGAATAGGGCAATATCCATGATGAAACTTCAAAGAACATATATGTATCTAAGCCTTGCATTAATCAAATTTATTTGGATCTTTTCCTGAATTTACTTTCTATTTTCCCATATTCAGCTCATACCCAATAATCAAAATTACAATAATTGTTCAAAGCAAAAATGCGTGTTTCATATTGCATATGGAAGTATCATGTAATGTTGGCGGTTTCATATCTGGTAACTCAGTGTACATTTCTCTGTTTCCATAGTCTGTTGTGTATGTCTTAGTAGTTCTCAGCACCATTTGTAACATCACCAGTCAATCTGACCATTAAGCAGCATCTTTGGGTTGAGCATTTACAATCATTTTATCCAAAATGCCTAACACTATGACAGCATTTTTCTCACGTTTCCCCATGTTCAAATAATTGACTGCATCCAAGAATTTGAAATCAAATTATATTAATGGCCTGATACAACAAATTAACATGCACTGCCACCTGTGCTTTGGGATTCTTCACCATAATCGCGAGCAGCATTGGTGAAAAAGGGAGGACAACAAGGACTGAAAAAACCCAAGAGTCAGTACACAATAGTGTGGAGGGACTAAAAAGTCCCAAATAACTAGTGGCACTACATTTCCAGAGTACAGATCATAGCATTAATCAAAATTGCACCTACTGCTGTGTGAAATGCCTGTTCCCAACCTAATTGCTACACTGTGAGGAATGTTTGTCATGGCTTATGATTAGAAATATGCTCTTTCCTTATAACTTAATGTGTTTATTTTCTCTGGACACTTACGTGTTATGATTATGTGCAAACACAATAAATACACGATTATGCAAAATAATATGTTCCTGAGATCTGATGACGATCCTATTGTTTCACTGAGCATGAGCAACATAATACATGTGCCATCCAATATGTTTTTCAAAATTACAGTGAAGGCTATATCTCCTTGAGATGTAATGAATATTCTTTTACCTAGATTTCCGAACCAGTGAATATGCCAGTTGTTCTGTGTGTAATGCCAACGACTATCCTCATTGTTACTATCCATGTGAATATGGCAGTCATTGGACTTCCTGTTATTCTGTATGTGCCCAAAACTAGGTCCATCATTTGCATCGTCATGCAAATATATTCATGCTTCATTAGATCAACTATGGCCAGAGAAAATCAGCGCCCTATGGCCTCCTGTTGAAGTCCTCAAAGCTACATATCCCATGACTTTGAGCAATGTCGTTCATGCATGTGTAGAGTGAACAGACGACACATAGCCAAGGAGGGGATACTTAGGTTGGTACATCCCACACATTTGCTTCCCATATGGGACAAAGAGAAAGTCTGCTATGCTAGCAGGTGCCACAGAGTTTGTGACTGATTAGAACCATACACTGGAGCTATGCAGTCCGTCTATGCATCTTCTCAGACTACCTGTGACCTAAGGCATTCAACTTAACAAGGGCTAGAAAATCACTGTTCATACAGTCAACTGGCCTTCCATGGCTCACCGTTTGCACAATAAATTCTGGGAGTGGTGAAGTCAGCAACCCCGACAATGTGTTGATAGAGCTCCCAGGTATGCTCGTACGAGCACCCTTATGCAACAGTTAAATATTTATGTCATAATGCTGATTAGTGGTTTGGTCTTGAATGTTCAATTATGCATCAATAAAACAATATCTTAATGATTCAAACTTCCCTGCCTAGAGCTCTATGTAATATCTTACCTTTTTGCTGGTTTCAGATTTTGCACCCGCAGCAGTAAGTCATGCTTCTCTTGATTTCATTTTCAGGGTAGCAAAGTCAATGAAAATCCCCGTCTATGAAACCCCAGCTGGATGGAGGTTCATTGCAAACCTCATGGACTCTGGGAGATGTTCCCTTTGTGGTGAAGAGAGCTTTGGAGCAGGTAATACAATATGTCACAATATAGACCATTCATGATATCAGTTCCTTGAAATGAGAAAGCGCTCATTGCATGGACTTGCGACAGGATGTCATTTATCGCAGAAGGCACCAATGAGACACAGGGAGGAGGAGCCTTGTTCCCGCTAGGCTTGCTCCTAGGTCCTAAAGCCTTCAGGTTCAAAACTGTGTGAAAAATACTTGCGTCAGTGAAAATATGGCTGTTTACCACACTTGTCAGATAGATCTGTTTTTTAAGTGTACATTTTATTCTTCACATCTAGGCTTGTTTTCTTCTGCTCTTTTTAATATTTGTGGTATAACACTGAATTTCTTGCTAAGTTCTGCCATGTCGTCGTGAAGTTCGTGATTTGTCAGTGGACAATTTGCTCTCTGTGCCCTAAACACCAGTCATTTCACGATTGTCTCAGCCGTCATGAGTCTATGAAGTTGAACTAGAGTGTACATATTTTGCTCTTTTCCGATTCCATCAAAAATGTTTAATATATAGTAGGTGTAACGTATTTCATTCTCCCATAAACATTACATGGCATCGCAATCTCTTTTTCTTAAGAATTAAAGTGCTTGTTGTTAATTGACTCTATATTTTTATTGCAATAAAAAGTTCACTACGTTTCAATTTATGTAAACTTTTAGACAGTCGTACAATTTTTAATCCTTCGTTTGTCTTCCCTCTTACACCCTCTGAATACAAAACAGTATTGTAGGATATGGTCAAAAAATGCTTTTGTGGCCTGCCGAGTAAGACAGACTTAATTGAATATACTGAATATGAAAAATAACTGTGACATTACAATCTTGAGTTTTTAGGTGGGTTTGTTGCAAGTCTGGTCTATGTGCGGCGAACCACTTTGTAATATGTAGACAGATTTTTCAGCACCTCCTCTTTCTTTGTCTTTGCTTGCTATTATTCTCTCACAACAAATCAAAGAAAAAACATACTAGTCAGCGAGACCATCATTCAACTATAACATTACTTTAGCAATTGTTTTTTTTTCTCAATATATATATATATAAAGACTCAAAAAGCTAAGGCTTTTCCATTAAACTCTTAGGGGCATATTCTCAAGAACGTGTGATAACTATCGCAAAAGTAACTTAACGCAACGTACAACATCGCAGTCAAATTTACGCTGTGTTAACCAAGTATTCACAACACGGCGGTACCATGCGATAGTCACCAGATAACGCGCCAAATGGCCGCATTAAAATCAATGCCATGCCGCAAAAATAAAAAACATTAACGCCTAAAAAGCTGAGATGAGGCCAAGCACGATACAAAAGCTGCGAAAACCAGCGGCAGGCCTGCAAATCCCACACGCCTGGCGGGAAAATGCACCATAAAAGCAGAACAAGAAAAACACACCAGGAACAATCCAAAGTGCGCAGCAACATGGATGCACCCTGACCGAGCGCAGAGGCCAACGCGAGCCCCACAAGCCCCACAGACCACCAGCAAGGTACAACAGGTCGGGGAAGGCTAGGGAGAAGAGGGAGAGGAAGACGGGGTGCAGTCCACAGGAAAACAAGACCAGCGTCAAGGAGGTGACAGAACAATACCATCAGCTGACCCACAATCAGATTACCTGGAATGCAAAGCAAAAACCAAAGGAAATGATGGACGGAGTGTTGAACATTGCAAGCACTCACCCCCAGTCAACTGATCTGGGTTTAATCCATCACCGTTCTTTAGCCCACTCTACCACCCCAGTTCAGACATGGCCATATGCAAATCAGTCTGACCCTGTGCCTCATGGGAACAGCCCAGCCCGAACTGCCAAGCCATGTCTTCCCTGGACCGGAAACAAGCTTCCTAGGACCGGTTTCTGGCATTTAAGCCGTCTTCAGCCAGGCTTGCTTGAATCCAGTGGCAAAGTGAGCAAGGGACTCACGTCTGAGCATACCCTGCCAACTTATGGCAAACAAAGCAAAAACCAAAGGAAATGATGGACGGAGTGTTGAACATTACAAGCACTCACCCCCAGGGAGTGCTTGCAATGTTCAACACTCCGTCCATCATTTCCTTTGGGGGGTGAGTGCTTGCAATGTTCAACACTCCGTCCATCATTTCCTTTGGTTTTTGCTTTGTTTGCCATAAGTTGGCAGGGTATGCTCAGACGTGAGTCCCTTGCTCACTTTGCCACTGGATTCAAGCAAGCCTGGCTGAAGACGGCTGAAATGCCAGAAACCGGTCCTAGGAAGCTTGTTTCCGGTCCAGGGAAGACATGGCTTGGCAGTTCGGGCTGGACTGTTCCCATGAGGCACAGGGTCAGACTGATTTGCATATGGCCATGTCTGAACTGGGGTGGCAGAGTGGGCTAAAGAACGGTGATGGATTAAACCCAGATCAGTTGACTGGGGGTGAGTGCTTGCAATGTTCAACACTCCGTCCATCATTTCCTTTGGTTTTGCTTTGTTCGCCATAAGTTGGCAGGGTATGCTCAGACGTGAGTCCCTTGCTCACTTTGCCACTGGATTCAAGCAAGCCTGGCTGAAGACGGCTGAAATGCCAGAAACCGGTCCTAGGAAGCTTGTTTCCGGTCCAGGGAAGACATGGCTTGGCAGTTCGGGCTGGACTGTTCCCATGAGGCACAGGGTCAGACTGATTTGCATATGGCCATGTCTGAACTGGGGTGGCAGAGTGGGCTAAAGAACGGTGATGGATTAAACCCAGATCAGTTGACTGGGGGTGAGTGCTTGCAATGTTCAACACTCCGTCCATCATTTCCTTTGGTTTTGCTTTGTTCGCCATAAGTTGGCAGGGTATGCTCAGACGTGAGTCCCTTGCTCACTTTGCCACTGGATTCAAGCAAGCCTGGCTGAAGACGGCTGAAATGCCAGAAACCGGTCCTAGGAAGCTTGTTTCCGGTCCAGGGAAGACATGGCTTGGCAGTTCGGGCTGGACTGTTCCCATGAGGCACAAGGTCAGACTGATTTGCATATGGCCATGTCTGAACTGGGGTGGCAGAGTGGGCTAAAGAACGGTGATGGATTAAACCCAGATCAGTTGACTGGGGGTGAGTGCTTGCAATGTTCAACACTCCGTCCATCATTTCCTTTGGTTTTGCTTTGTTCGCCATAAGTTGCCAGGGTATGCTCAGACGTGAGTCCCTTGCTCACTTTGCCACTGGATTCAAGCAAGCCTGGCTGAAGACGGCTGAAATGCCAGAAACCGGTCCTAGGAAGCTTGTTTCCGGTCCAGGGAAGACATGGCTTGGCAGTTCGGGCTGGACTGTTCCCATGAGGCACAGGGTCAGACTGATTTGCATATGGCCATGTCTGAACTGGGGTGGCAGAGTGGGCTAAAGAACGGTGATGGATTAAACCCAGATCAGTTGACTGGGGGTGAGTGCTTGCAATGTTCAACACTCCGTCCATCATTTCCTTTGGTTTTGCTTTGTTCGCCATAAGTTGGCAGGGTATGCTCAGACGTGAGTCCCTTGCTCACTTTGCCACTGGATTCAAGCAAGCCTGGCTGAAGACGGCTGAAATGCCAGAAACCGGTCCTAGGAAGCTTGTTTCCGGTCCAGGGAAGACATGGCTTGGCAGTTCGGGCTGGACTGTTCCCATGAGGCACAGGGTCAGACTGATTTGCATATGGCCATGTCTGAACTGGGGTGGCAGAGTGGGCTAAAGAACGGTGATGGATTAAACCCAGATCAGTTGACTGGGGGTGAGTGCTTGCAATGTTCAACACTCCGTCCATCATTTCCTTTGGTTTTGCTTTGTTCGCCATAAGTTGGCAGGGTATGCTCAGACGTGAGTCCCTTGCTCACTTTGCCACTGGATTCAAGCAAGCCTGGCTGAAGACGGCTGAAATGCCAGAAACCGGTCCTAGGAAGCTTGTTTCCGGTCCAGGGAAGACATGGCTTGGCAGTTCGGGCTGGACTGTTCCCATGAGGCACAGGGTCAGACTGATTTGCATATGGCCATGTCTGAACTGGGGTGGCAGAGTGGGCTAAAGAACGGTGATGGATTAAACCCAGATCAGTTGACTGGGGGTGAGTGCTTGCAATGTTCAACACTCCGTCCATCATTTCCTTTGGTTTTGCTTTGTTCGCCATAAGTTGGCAGGGTATGCTCAGACGTGAGTCCCTTGCTCACTTTGCCACTGGATTCAAGCAAGCCTGGCTGAAGACGGCTGAAATGCCAGAAACCGGTCCTAGGAAGCTTGTTTCCGGTCCAGGGAAGACATGGCTTGGCAGTTCGGGCTGGACTGTTCCCATGAGGCACAGGGTCAGACTGATTTGCATATGGCCATGTCTGAACTGGGGTGGCAGAGTGGGCTAAAGAACGGTGATGGATTAAACCCAGATCAGTTGACTGGGGGTGAGTGCTTGCAATGTTCAACACTCCGTCCATCATTTCCTTTGGTTTTCCTTACCTGGAATGCAGCCAGAGTGTCGAGGAGGCCAATGGAGGAGGCCAAGAGGTGCTGGCATGACGTGAAAACCTAAACCAGGCACCAAGACGCTGCCAACAGGAAGGCAGCAACAGCGATAAAAGGTGTGAGTTCTGCGCCACAGGAGGAGCCGGAGGAAATGGTGCAGGGAGGTGAGAGTACAGATACAGCTCCAGAGGACCTGACACAACAACAACAGGGTGAGTAACGACCAGGGACTGGGAGATGGGGGGGAGATGGGCACAATGGCACACATGCACAAGTGAGTTGAGCACACTGCACACCCACAATGACCCAAGGTCATCTCCCCCATCCCCGTGGAACACTGCAGTACACACACATAGCAATCACAGCACATCCCATGACAATGTGGCACAAAGTGCAACACCGACACTGCAGAACAGGGGAAACAACAGGGTCCACCCATGCGCAGAAACAGGCCAATCACATTGGACAGAGCAGGGATCTGTGAGATGCATATTTGCGGGTACAACCTCACATCAGTCATGTAGTCCAAATGTACACTGTCCCAACTCAAATTGCCAGCACCGCCCAAACAGTCACAAGGTACATTGTCACACAGTCTGCATGCTCATAAGAACAATTCGCCAACATAAATGTCAACACAATGTCAACATGCAACACCCCTTCACATTACTGAGGAGCAAACAACACTTCCAGCAGGTCAGACCAGACAACCCATCAGTGATGCCAGAGACGACCACCACACCTTCGACCCCAACGCCCTACAACAGCCCCTGGACATCCCACGCAACCCACCACCAGGACCAGGGCAGACAAGCTACTTAGAGGAGAACCCAGCCCCTGCACAGACCACACAGCAGGAAGCACCCACCAGCACAGCAGGCTCACAACACTTCACCGACCTACACATGGCACCCCAATGCCTGGTGTAATAACGCCAAAAGGAGGTGGCCCAACAGGTGCGGGTGTGGTCCGAACCCTTGGACGGTGAACTAGAACACATACGTGGGTGTCCAATACCCTTCAGGGACCACCCACACCCCACAAAGGAGACCCACACTGTCATAGAGACACATGCAAATACACATTCCCAGTACAGAACCACGCCCAGGGGCATGCACATATCAGTCACACACCCACGTTGGCACTGCATACGACGGTCCAGTCCACTCCCCTTACGAATTGAGTGGGTGACGACAAAGCTACATGTTCAAGCTCCAACCCACTGCCTGCGGTGACATGTCTGCGTCCGATGTACACAGCACAATGTAATGTCCTAGGGCCCATGGCCCTCATGCATACAACAAGACCACAGGGACACACGTAGATATTATGTTGAACTGGCTACGGGCATGTGCGTCCGACACCTTTATTGGTAGGGCCACATGTACAGTGACGCCTCTGCTGGTTGTGTGTGGGGTGAGTGCAAGCCAGCCAAAGGGAGTTGTTGGTGCTGGCAACACATACAACAGTGAACACAATGAATACTGAAACAGACAACACAAGCATTACAGGGAAAACTGCGGAGCATCATGGAGGTAGCCAGAGCAAGTCCAGAGGTCACACAATGAGCATACAGAAGTGTCCATGAGTTGCAGTGCGCTGAGTTTGGGGCACCAGAGCAGACCGTGCCCATGTGAAGAAAATGCCAAGGATTGGGTCCCTTCGGGACAGTCTTGATGCAGCTGCAGTGGGGGGGTGTCGCACCTGCATCATCTTCCTCATCGTCGTCCCAGGTCTCCCACACTGCCTGAGGTAACATTGCTGCGTGAACTGTCCACAGCAAATACCAAAAACAGTAATGGACGATGATTCATGGTGCACAGAGCCAGTGGCACCTGGAGTGCAGAACAGGGGATCAGGCAGAAGATGGCATCCATGACAGGTGTGATCAACTCTGATAGTTTGGCAGTAAGACACTTCTGACTCTGGCACCTGTTGTTTGGAGTTGGTCCTGGCGGTGGTGGCGTGTGCCTCCTGCGGTGATGTGACATCAGGGCCGGTGAGGACTCAATTTGATGTGTGAGCCATGGTGTGCCGCATTTTAGGCCGGAGGCAGCGGACAGTGCAGGGCCATAGACACATGGCGTCGATGATCCCAAGGCCATCGCCTCAGAGGCCATCCAACATCTCAGAAGAAGGGGTCCCTGACCAGCACAGAGTTAGGGGCCCCGGATGCACTGCGGCCGGCACAGGCACACCACCACGGGACGGTGACTTGTGATGCAGTGAGATAGTGGCACATGAAGTGCTTAGCGGGTCCTCGTCGATGTTCAAGGTGGACCTGGAAGAGGCTTGCAGGGGACAGTGGAAGGTGTCCTCCAGGGCATGATGCAGAGGGTGGAAGCTGTACGGAAGCAGCAAATGAAGGAGTGGAATGCCACGGCATTGTTTGAGCCACAAAGTCAGTATCATCATCATGATGGTGACGACAACCCCAAGGCCATGGACTCAGTCGCCACCAAAGTCCAACCAGGAAGTGTCTATGGGTCTCGGGGAACAGACTTATTGGCCCTGGGGCTGAAAGGGGATGCCGTCTGCGTTGAGGCCTGTCCAATAACATCAAGTCTGCCATAAATTAATCAAGGCTGAATTCAAATTGTGTGCAGCAAACTCCACCGCAGTGAAGGCCTGAGGCAGCGGTCAGAGCGGGCCAGACACGGTTCAGCGCACTCCTCCTGGAACTCTAACACACAACGTTGACATTACGTTTGGGGGTGACTTGTGGTTGACGGAGGCCAAAGCACCAGATCCAGTGTTCAGTCAGCGACAATGACGTCTCCTGCCTGGTACGGACTGGATCGGCCGACGGCATAGTCATCAAGGGCCCACAGACATGTGTGGTTGGGAGACCAGGCACAAACTTGGTGTCATCACATCGAAGGGAGTACAGTGAAGTGAACTCTTCATAAACGTGCGTACTCGGACAATGTATGATCAAGACTCAGTTCCAAATGTATGACCTACTTGACAGTAGTGAAGGCCAGAGGCGCTAGTAGAGTATGTCAACGAGAAAGGACTAAAGCATGCCTGTGTCGTGGAGGCCGTGATGGTCTGAGGAGGCTGCCAGGGTCGAGGGCTTTGGGCTTGGATCTTGCACCGGCACGTGGTGGGCCCTTCTTGACACACACCGGTGTCAGAAGGTGATCAGTGTGGGTGGGATGTGTGGGGGCAGGTCTGACGGGTTCGGGGTCCAGCGGCCCGGGGTATAGCAGGCGCACAGGATCGCAGGCAACTCCGCTCACGAGGACGGCGTCGGCCTCATGGTGGAGTGAGAAGCGCTGCCCTTGCAGAGACGTTGGGCATTCTGGAAGAGGACCACGTCCAGGGCTACGTGCTTTTTATTCACACCCCTACGCTGGCCTGGCGTACTCTGGGCCATCCCACTCCGCTCATGCTTACGGAGGGGACGTAACTGGCAACATTTCTGCGAACTAGCCCACTGGCTGGGGTGACATGGTTGCGTCCACTGTCCACTGCATGCCATACACCAGAGGTGTGTGTCGCCATGGATATGGCTGTGTTCTGCATACTGCGGTCTGTCCAGCACATCTCCGTCACTCTTGGCATTGTGTACTTTCCCAATCATGGTTCTCCTGCCTCCTTCACACATGCCAGGTTCCCACCTCTCCCCACATTCAACTTTTGTGTGGCTGAGGTCCCATGCCGTTGATGGCTCATGTGCACGGCTTGCCCAGGTTACCATTGAAAGTTGTTCTGTTGTGTCTGGTGGGTGGGAATGTTGTTTTGCATGTTGGTTTTGATTTTGTGACGTGTGCATTGCCAGAGTTGTGAGTTGCATGGTTGTGGAGTTGAGGTGTGTGGGGAATTCATTTGGAACTTGCCAAGGGGCTGTGCATTTCCCTTGGTGCCATCCTGGTAGCGCTGGTTGCTGATGGACTGTCGGAGGATGAAGGAATCATGCACACTGGCTGGGTATTTGGCGACGACGTAGGTGGAGATTCCACGGTGTTCGGATGTTGTCTGCACATTGATGTAAGAAGTGTGCTTTCTGTTGGGGTGATTGTGTGCTGTGTCACCAGGGGGCACAGGTAGGACATGTGTGCTGTGGATTGCCCCCAACATGTTTGTGCTTCCGGCTATGGCGTATGGTCCTTGCCTGGTCTCCAGCTGTTCCTGCGCATGGTGGTGGACGTATAGGTACTGGTCATACCAGGCTGATGGTGGCATCCAGGACAGGTGTGAGGGACTTGGATATGGCTGGCTGTGTGACTCCTCCGACTCTGGCGGGTGTTGGTGGGGGGGTACCATAGGCCAAAAGGTGCATGGCAGTCAGCAGCTTTGTGTGGGGTGGGATGTTGGTTGTCTGCTGTGTTGTTGCCGTCAGCCTGTTGGGCGATGATGGTCAGGATGCGTCGGATGGTTGTCCTTTTAAACCTGTAGTGGGCAATGGCATCCTCTGATGTTGAGTCTGTGAGGCTGATGCGTTTCCTGTGGGTCTGTCTTTGTCCGTGCTGCCTCTCTGGTGGTCCGGGGGAGGGGAGTTCGGGGGGGGTTGTGGTCCTGGGTGTAGTGGCGGTGTGTGTTGTTGCCCTTTTGGGGCTCTGGGCTGCATGTTCAGTTGCTCGGGGGCATCTGTTGTTCTTCATGTTTGGCTTTGAACTGTGCTCCCTTGGCTGCTGCCGGTTGTCATCCGACTTTACACCAGGTCAGAGCAGGTGTAAGTTTCCTGCTGCTAACGCGCCTTATCGCATGTTTTATGATCTTATCGCCAATGTGGCTGGTCATTGAGAATGTTGCGTAGTGGTGTTGTCGAAGCTTTTTGCATGGGAATGCCTACTCTGTATCTCATTAACGATAGTTGCCGGGGTCATCTGTGGCGATGTTTTTTGTGGATGCTATCGCCGGAAAACTGGTGCTATGAGCTGGTAGCACCAGCTTGTGAATGGGGTGATGAATTTATCGTGACTTTGGCTGCGCTAATGTGGCGTTAACTCGGAGATAGCTCCTTGAGAATATGGCCCTTAAGTTAAAGGTAGTATTGTAGTGTTGTGTTCGCTAGGCCCACATGCTACTAAAATAAGTCACAAAAACACATGAAGTCTACTTGGTTAACTGGCCACGAGCACATGCACTTGGGCCTTTTTACTGTCAGGCTCATGTCACTCGTGACGCCTGTGTGGAATGGGTGTGGGTTGTAAGTGTGTCCAGCCATTAAGGGAGTCACTGGTAGAACAAGTGCCTGCTGAGACACTAGAATGTATCCAGCAGGACACTACATTCCTCCCAAACTTTATTGAAAAACAAAATAAACACCAGTCCAACCTGTGGGGTTCAAAAGCAATCAAATAAACACCACAGGGTCCATCAGCCTCTAGAATCATGCAGCACGAAGTCAGCAGACATAGGTCTGATGACTCGGACTGCAGCAGGACAGCTTCGCTTGCATGCATAATTTAACCTGAGTGGTTCAGGACACAATGGCAGGCTAGGAGACGTCAGCCGCACTCCAGCAGCATACCAGTGGAAACCTGTCCTTTGGTCTGAAGTTGCTTCGCTTCACTGACATTGAGGATGATCTGTGGTGGGTACTTTCAGTTCATAATACAGGGTGCGTCATGAGCATGGTTGGAGTCCATGTGGAAGGTTCACAAAGGTGTTACTTGATCGACTGAAGTCTCTGTTTGACGACCTTGCCGTATCCTGTAGTCCGTTGGTGGGGCAATATCAAGTCCAACTCTCCCGCCTGGGGGAGGCCCCTTGTCTGGGTTGCCACCAGACTGCTTGTGGGCCGCAGTGGGGCTGCGTGTGTGCCTACGTGAGGACAGCTGCAAGACCACTGAGGAGCCAGTGGTTAGTCACTCGCACAAACCTCAGGGATGGATGGGTCTTGGTCAAGACATGCTCTGGCTACTGGAATTCGGATGTAAGCCAGGTTAGCGGGTAGTCTGGTACTTCTTGTCAGCTGGTACGGCAATGGCATAGGACTCCAGTCCACATGTTCAGTAGTCTAGGGATGGTAGTGTTTGACGCACTTGACAAGGACTGGTGTGATGTCATTGCCAGCCATGTGGTGGATCTGGACAACATTTGGTGACGACTTGCCGTGTTGGTTGCAGGCCTTCGTTCTTGAGTCAATCATGGGAAGTGGGGGTTGCTTGGCGCTTCCATTTCCTTTGGGGAGGTATATGCATCCTTGTGCTTGGATTTCTTGGGTTACCGAGCCATCGGTGACAGTGACGTGATAGACATGCTGAGAAGCGTGAAGCAGAGACTCTGTTCACACATGCTTGCAGCTTACTCTCGGTCTCCGGCTGGGCGGTCGCCACTTAGTTCTCGTGTTGTGTCACCTAGTTAGTTTTCTGTTTGCATGTCTGGATGCACTCCTTCAGTAGCTCTATTTTTCTTCAGCTTAAGGTCTGGCCTCCCACAACTTTCCCTCCTGAACTTCATCGGTTGTCAGATTGCTAGTGTAGACCAGCCGGTCACACTTCCATATCTTCTGCTGGGTGCGTGGTCATGCACATGGCAATGATGATGTGGTTGCCATTATACCTGGACGACAAGTAGTAATGATTCACTTTGAGTAAGGATGATTAGGGTGATATCGCAGCCACGTGTTTTTTGCTGGTGCCGCTCTTCTCCCATGGCATCTGTGGTTGCGAGCAGGGATGCCATCTTACTCAAACAGCCGCTTCTCAGGAACTGACGGTCACACTGAGAAACGTAGGGGTAGAGACGCGGGTTGCACTTGCTGGCGGATTACATGTGGCTCTCCCATTGAGCTGTCTCCATGGACGTCGCTCTGCCTTGGTGGCTGTCTTGTGTCTGCGGGTGTACACTTGGCTGGTAGTGGTACGAGTCCTCGTATGTCTCCCCTTGTTATTCTCTCCAGTGCACCTATGTTCGTCCTGTTCTTAATAGTGATGAGATTGTTACTCTTCTTTTCAGTTCTTCCTTTACGTGCAACTGGTCAACAGGGCCTATCAACATTCAATGGTTTCTGGACCATGCAGGCGAGACTTCCGTCGCTCTTCTCTTTTCTCCCTCCTGTGTGCTGGGTGGCATCCAGCCACTTGTCTTTTGTGTTTCCTCATCAGGGAACTTCGTGAATCTCCTACTGTGGGTGTTCCCTCTTCTGGGATTGGCATCCATGGGCAGTAGGGAGCTGTGGTGTTAGCTTGTCACTTGGAGTGTGGGACTCTCCTCTTGTCTGTATTGATGTGGCTTTCTGCCACCTTCTCTTCTCCTTGCTGTGGTGGGGGCTTTCCACTTGGAGTGTGCGACACTGCTCCTGCCTGTATTGGGACTCTGGCAACATCATCTTGAGGCAGTGTGGGGGAGGACACTCTTCTCTTCTTTCATGATGTGGCATCATGCCATATTCTCTTACCCGTGTTGATGCGGTGGCAGCTTGCCACTTGGTGATGTGAGGCTCTCCTGCTTGTAATGGGCCGATGAGCGATGTAGTCTTACGGCAGTGTTGAGGCACTCTGTTGATTGTCTCAGGCCCACTGCGGGGCGGTGTTGGTGCAGTGGAGATGTAGAGTCTCCCCTCCTGCATTTGGACCATGCTAGTCCTTTACTCCCCTCTCTACTCAAGGGGAATGCTGGATGCCTGGCAGGCAACCAGGCTCTCTGTAAACGACCTAGTCTCTTGGATGGTGCTGTAGCCTTGCTTCCTGTATGCTTGCCTTGCTTTCCTTGTGAAGGTGGCAGATAGCTGCTAGGTGCATGCATGACACTCTTCACTCGAGGCATGTACAACAACACTCTTCTCACCCTCCTTAAACTTTCCTCACACCGCTGGGGAACCTCATTCAGCACAGCAGGTACCTGGGTCTAGTGGTGCAGAATGGCGCAGCTCATTGTGGAGGCATTGCTGGCTCTCCCTTTATGATGGGCAGCAAGTCTCTTTTTGAAGTCCTAGCCCCGTCGGGGATGCTTCAGCAGGCCACTGAAGCAGGGTATGGTTTGCATATAGCATCTTCTGCGAACTGGGGCACGATGCTCTAAAATAACCACCAGGTGGTGCCACATGCACTTCAGCACGGCAGCTTTGCTGACTTTGCAGGCCCATGCTACTCCCTACAGGAGCTGCAATCTCTTTCATTATTCTTTAGGTATGCAGCTCACTTGGGTGTGTAGGGCACTGTGGATCCTCTCTGCCAGTCTCTTGCTGTCAATGCCTGGGGCGCAGGAGTGGGGCACTGTACACATTTATGAATGCAGGACAACTTTAAATGTTAATTATTGCACTGGGGCCCCTTCCTTGTGTGTCATTTATTTTCTGCTGGGCATGGGATACGGTGCAGTGCAATGGGCTGGCAGTAGGTGGCGCTGCAGTCACCTGTAGGTTCAGGCTAGGCCAGTATTGGCAACAGGAAAACACCTGGGATGAAGGCAGGAAGCACATGGCCTATGTTCTACGATTTGGTGTCCGCTGGGGCCTCCCACATGGTGTGTGTTTGTGCTGTACTGCATAGAGAGGGATCGCTGGATTATTACCGACCCTCCTCTGTGCCAGGTGGCAGGGTGCAAGCCTTTCTCTTCATCTGGCCTGTGATGCAATGCTGCAAGCCAACGGTAGGGGTGCTGCAGCTACCTCATACGTGCCATGGCAGTGTTTGGCAAGCTCTCTCTTATGCAGCGAGTACTGCGGACGGCTACTGGCAGGAAGGCCGTGCACCAGAGTGCTTCTCGCCAAGCCAGGCCTCCGTGTTACTCTTGTTCACCGCAGGTGAGGGTGCAGAGGTGAGTGCTGACTGTTGCGCTGCTCCTCTGTTGCGTGCAGTCAGGGTTGCCTCTGCTGCGGCTCTTTCTTCATTGGCTCCTTCCCCCCATGTGGCGGGCTCCACGGGACCCTGGAGATGCAGGATGCAGGAAGCGCTCCTTGCAGGGCCACAACACTTCTGTGTTCCGGCACTGGCAGCCCCTTCTCCTGAACCGAGTGAGTGACAATGGGGCAGTGGAACGTTCCAGCAATGCGGCTGCTCTGCATTCTCTTCACGCTCTGGTCCCTCACGCTTGGGGCACCGCTTAGGCCGTCATCCTTCTGGTCAAATGTGCCGCTTCCCCTCACGGCACTTCCCCGCCGGGCCAAGAGGTGACAGGTGGCGTCAGCAGTCACCTCTGCAGGCAGCAGTCATACCTTACTAGCGCACCGGCTTTCAGGAGGTGTCAGTGTGCAGTCGCCTCACCCTCCTTTTCCTCCTGGGGCAGATGGCAGCTGGCGGAGTCAATGACGGGTGCTTCTGCAGGTACGGGGCACTACGAGTACCAGAAATGTCTCTGGCAGTGTGAGCGACTCTTACTTGTTACATGCACTCGCTCTGCTCACTTCGTCTGCTTCAGTGTTGGTGCAGTTTTCTTTCTGCCCAGATGGGCACTGTTGGAGCGGGGAAGGCTTCTCGCCTCTTGCAGGAGGGTTGGCAGTGAGAAAGTTCCTCAAGCGCAGTGGTAGCTGAAACTCTTTCCCCCTTTGAATTGTTCCTTGAACGTATGCTGCAGGGCTGGTTTGCATTATGGCTACAGGGGCATTAACATGTTGGTGGCTGCAGGGGCTTCACCGGAGGGCGCTGGTATATGCACTGGGTGGCCCTCTTCTCACTCATCGTCAGTCGATAACACACTGGCAGTAGGAGCGGGAGCAAGCCTTTCTGCTCAGACCCGCTCCTCGCTACTGTAGTGTTGTGGGCCCAAGGCCCACATGCTACTAAAATAAGTCACACAGACACATGAAGTCTACTTGGTTAACTGGCCATGAGCACGTGCACTTGGGTCTTTTTATTGTCAGGCTCACTTCACTCGTGATGCCTGTGTGGCATGGATGTGGGGTGTAAGTGTGTCCAGCCCTTGAAGGAGTGGCTGGTAAAACAAGTGCCTGCTGAGACACTAGAACGTGTTCCACGGGACACTACAGTATTGATACATCAGATTGGTCGCACACTGCTACACCTACCAGGTACTAGACCGCATACTTGCACGCACTCTTGAGCATAGGTGTATCCGCCGACGCTGACCTTCAGGGACCATTTTCATTGGGGGAACACGACTGGTAGGTGTAGCAGTGTGCGACCAATCTGATGTAACTTTATATTCAGGCTCCCTTGAGCCGGTGGAGTCGACGGACTCATGGTTACGCACCTGCGCGCTAAGAGAGGTACTAGACCTGATTATGTTTTTAGCAGCTTACACAGCAACCCCACTCTCATTTTCCTACTCCCTGCTGACGAGAGGCAACTACCTCGAAACACGTGTCCAGGGATGGCACACGCCACGCATACTTGCACGCACTCTTGAGCATAGGTGTATCCGCCGACGCTGACCTTCAGGGACCATTTTCATTGGGGGAACACGACTGGTAGGTGTAGCAGTGTGCGACCAATCTGATGTAACTACAGTATTGATACCTGAAGAATTTCAAGTACACACTATTCAGCCAGTCGTCAGGAGACCTATTTTCCTTGTTTTGACTAGGGCGGAAGACGGCCTGGCTATACAACTGCTTGGTATGCAACTATGTTCATCCGAGGTGGAAGTAATGTGGCATGGAGCACATAAAAGAGCTATTAAATAAATATATGAAATACCAACTGATTTACAAAGGTAATCTTTCACTTTTGTGTAAGTTTACTCTTTTTTGGCTTTCACAAACTACGAGATTAATTTTACTTATAAAGACTCTAAAGTCGTAAAATTACTATTAGTAAAATGTATCTCGTAGTTGAGAGTGCCAAAAATGTTACCTTTGTGAATTAGGCCCTGAGTGTCTTCATTTTGTCTCAGCATTCATCTTACAAACAGCAGCAAAAGTGTGGCAGGGCAACATAATTAAATACTAAACAAACTAAATATTAATTAGATGATGTAACAACGGACAACGAAGACGTCAGTGACATCAAGATGCGCGGTAAAACCATCTCCAGTTGGCCACGATCAAGCGTCTCAGCTGTTTTGTTATTTCTTCAAATGATCACATTTTATATGATTTTGCAGCTGTGTTATGATGAGCAGAGGACACAGCGGCTCTTTAGCATTTCAAAGGCACATTTGCACTGTCCGCTAATGTAAACCGGCTGTGGGGCCTTTCACTAGCGTGCAGCTCTCTTTCATAGCAGGCGTGTTTCGTGGCGCACGCTCTTAAATAAAGCTCTCCTTTTGCTTTATAAGGGCAGAAGGCTTCGAGACGCTCTCGCACGCTCGGCTCCTCAGATTTGCTTTTCTGGCAATCATTTCACAGAGCTGAACAGCTGCTTTAAAGCGTTTGTAGGGAGAGAAACGTTTTTGGCATTACCTTCTTTAGTTTGCTGTCTTAAACCTTAACGCTTAAAAACATGATTTTCCATTCCACCATTCAGAAGACAGCGGCAAGATCATGAGTGGATGAATGCTTTAGGCGCACGTGGCTGATGGCGGAATTTCCCATGGTCCCACATATTTTAATTAATTAAAAAATAATTCAAATATGGTGCAGCAAGAAAGAAAAGAGCAAAACGAAAAGCAAAACTGTGTTGGTTATAACATTCAAACAAATCTCCCGTCAGTCTTGATATTTGGCTTTTTTCCCAGCTGAGAAGCCTGAAGGCCGACAATCAGAACCCTGGGCCCCATTCACAGAACTAACTTAAGACAAAATCCTAAACTTACTACCATTTTGGAATTCACAGAAGGCACTTACTCATTTTGGTATTCACAGAAGGCACTTACTCATTTCGGTATTCTCAGAAGTTAGGAGTCCTAACTTTAGGACTCCTAAATGCCTTCTGTGAATACCGAAAGTCTTAAAATTAGGATTTTTCTCAATTTAGTGGTAGTAAAGTTAGGACTCCTAACTTTAGGACTCCTAAATGCCTTCTGTGACCACCGAAAGCCTTAAAATTAGGATTTTTCTCAGTTTAGTTGTAGTAAAGTTAGGAGTCCTAACTTTACTACCACTAAATTGAGAATAATCCTAATTTTAAGACTTTCGGTATTCACAGAAGGCATTTAGGAGTCCTAAAGTTAGGAGTCCTAACTTTACTACCACTAAATTGAGAAGAATCCTAATTTTAAGACTTTCGGTATTCACAGAAGGCATTTAGGAGTCCTAAAGTTAGGACTACTAACTTCTGTGAATACCGAAATGAGTAAGTGTCTTCTGTGAATACGGAAATGGTAGTAAGTTTAGGATTTTGTCTTAAATTAGTTCTGTGAATCGGGCCCCCTGTATTCTAGATGGCTCCTCGCCATTCAACATGTGCTGCTAGGACGCTGGATGTCATACATGGTTTTGCTGTGCAATTGCATGATTGTTTTTGGGGGAGCAGGAAAGTCACTTATGTCCTATGCTTGCCAAATGGTGTCAGTATAACCAGAGGAAGGTCCCCCCAAGGTAAGCTTCAACCTCTCTCAGCCCAAGAGGATGAAGGCTACTCAAACTGCACCTGCATGTTTGTGTTTATGATGCTGAGATGCTTGTGTTCATATTCTCAACCCAGTATGAACACCATACATCTGGGCATGATGAGCTGTCTCTTTAATGTTGTCCCAGGTCTAGTTGGTTTCTACTTCTTGGCATGTTGATCTAAAGGGACCACCACACTTGGGTTGTTTGCTCTGCTGGTATTTGAACTTTTGCTTTATTCGTGACTGAATATCTACCATCTCTGCTTATGGCTATATTCTATGCCTCTTCTATTCTAACTCCTTTGTGTATGAATCTAGGCTCAATTATTATCCTGACTCTACATAGGAACTTGTTGGGTTGGAGAAAAGCCTTCTCCGTTTCTCTGGAGAACGCGTGCCCTGCCTTCAGTTCATCCTTGCAAGTTTTGCAGATTTGTGACCCTCAACAGAGCACGCATGACAACAATGTGAGTGGGCTGAAGGCTTTTCAGTGACAGACTGCAACCCAGAGCAGGCCTCTGTGGTCTGGAAGGGCTCAGCATGTGCACCCTTCTTATTTAGCTTGACTATCACCTCTCACCGAACGGCGAAGGACTGATAGTGGTGGCATCCCGAAGACTGAAGTGGCAGGACAGACCCTTTACCTTTTTACTTGACTGGCCATCCTGTACTTTGAAATCAATCTGTTCTGGGCAATTGATTTCTTTAACCATCCACGAGGGACTAGGATGTTTCAAGTGTATACCTTACTGCTGTCTATGGAGGATGTATGTGGAGTATGTGTGACCTATGTGGCCATACCCATAATGGAATCCATCATTTTTATCATACATCCAAATGGTACCTAATATGAAAGATTGGAGAGAGCCATCCAGGACATTCCAGGGTTCCTTTTCAGTGATTTAGACTTTTAGATGTGGAGGAGATAGCAGCCCCCCTTGAAGCTGGCACATTATTCACTGAAAGTGGGGGCAACCCCCACAGGTTAACAAGTAGTTAAGTGGGGGAGACTACCTCTCTTTTGTACCCTTGCTTTCTGCCTCCCATGGAGGTAGCACCCTGCACCCCACCTTTCTGCTAGCACCTGACAATAAAGACAATGGCTTTACCAGCCTTTGTGGAATAAGCAAAACACAGGAAGTGCCTAGAACCGGTCTCAGAGCTGACATTTGAAATATTGCTATGCTGTATGAAACTTTAATATGAAGATGGAACAGAAACTTCCAGATAGTGTACCAAGATTTATTTTCCAGGAAGAGGGGGTCTTCACACCAGTGGTGACCAAGAAACTTTCTAGCTTCCAAGCCAACTCCCCTTGCGAGGCCAGTGATCTGAGCCAGTGCACCCAGGTCCAGTAGTTGCAGGCCGCAGCAGTGTTGGCAATGCCAGGACAAGGACAGTGAGTGCCATCCTTATTCGGTGGTCCATGCTTGGTGCACACCACGCCAAGCAGCTACTGACCTGTGGCGGATAACACCAGTGTACCCGGCTCTGCCTAAGTTAAAACAGATAAGGTACAGTGTCACCAGGGACTCTATCGTACAAAGGGGAGGAGAGAGGAAAGAAAAAACATTCAACAAGGGATAGAAAAGGTGAAAGCATTGGCTCAGGTCAGAATGGCCTTCCCATGGACAATCAGTGTTCTTCACTCCCAAGGGAAGAACCCCAGAAACCGTTCAGGACTTTTTGGACTAAAATTGTCCCACTCAAATAGCCTAGGTTGTATCTCCCACCAGGGTCAATCATATTACAGAAGCATAATTTAATGATTGCTGAACTCTGCTATATATGAACAGTATTGAGGTGTAAGAGACTAATAAAGCATTTTTTTTTTTAAAGAGAAGCATTGCCTGGCCTCATTCGGCACTATTGAGGAACGTGAATTACACTTGTGAGTACATCTACGTATGTAATTTGCTCTTACACTTTTGAGTAACTTTACTACTTTCAGCTAGTCAAAAAATCTGAGTGTAAAGGAACACAAAAAGTGTAACTTAGATGTCTCCCCCATGAAAAGGGGGGTGGAGACTAAAAACGCTTACCTGCACCGGTCGCCACTGTCTAGCACCACACACGGCCAACCCCTTGGTATGGCAACGCCCTTCCATATAAAATAATGGAGATAAGAACTCAAACTATAGGAAGTAATGTTAAAATAAATTAAAAAAGTTAAAATAGTTAAAAATATAAATAGATATATTTCAATACTGAAAATTATTTGAAAAAATAGTATATCCTTTTAATGAAGTTATAACATATTTCAACAACTTTTTTGTATTTAAATACTATGGTAAAAATACATTTCATTAAAATGTAATTGAACTTCTTTTAATACATTCTATACATCACTTGTAATAATTATTAATATGTTTTGTCTTTAGGTGGGAATTTATTGTTTAGTTTAAACTTCTGAAAAACAATTTTAATTTAATTTATTATATTTAGATTAGTTTAATATCAAATTCAAAATTAAGCTAATAGTGCTATATTATAAAATAGTTCTATATTTAAAATAAATATATAAAATAAATGTACAATAATATTTATCATAGCATACTTACAATTCTTTTTATTCGAGATTAATAAATGTTTTAATTGTTCCTATACTTTCCCATGCAGAGATCTCCAGCTCAAATTCAGTCTCCCTATGGCATGGTTCATATTATTTATATAGTGTATGTATCAGAGTAGCCCTAAAGGCAAATACAGAGGAGAATTAATAATACAACATAATTTTGCAGAGTCTGGATTTCACCGATTTCTTTAACTGTTTGAGTCTCAGAAGTAGTTCACGTCAAGTGGTAACAAGTTCCAAGGGTTGGATTCCTTGACACTAAACTTACGATCTCCAAGTTTGCACTTATGTTTTTAGGAATGGACATAGTATCTTATTTGCTGAGCTTATTTCTCTATTTCATCAATGATGTTTTATCCTTGACTGTGTGTATTTATTTTTGGTCCTCAGTTCCAGATCCTATTCTGCTGCTGCTACAATAAGAATCATTCTTTGTTTGCTACAAATGGACTACTTCCATATAAGAACTTTGGAAGGCTGAGAGCTCCATTGAAGACAATGCATGGCTCCGGACTAATATAGACCTTCTCTCTTTTTAGTTTAACAATTTCTACCCTCAGTGGGTGGAATGTTTAATAGCCTTATAGCCCTTGTGCCTCAAGCTAAACCAGTTGTGAAAAGGTCCTCCCCTCTTAATGACCATCACCTGTGGTTCAGGCCCGTAGCTTTTTTTCAGGACATTTAACAACCAGTGTATCCCTCTGCAGTGGGATACAAGGCTATATTATAAATAGAGCTTCCAGTTTTATGGTATTTATTTTTTTGACATTTCGGTCTGTATTTATCCATATTTTTAGTTTTTGCTGATTTTATCCGTATCTATCCATATTTATTTAGGGTTTTGTGAAAGAATTAAGCTGGATCTAGTATATTTCCACATTTAATCAATAAACTCATTTTAATCACCGACAGGTTTCAATGATGTGAACATCCACAGATGAAAAATCAATGCACTTACATGAAAACATGCACATTTTAGTATCAACATTGTGCACATCTTCTGCTTCTTATGCCTCATTACTAAAATTTCTTTCTGTTTTAACCCTATTACCTATCAATCCGCTCAGGTATTGGCCTGGTAATCATGACTAACAGCATTTAGAATAACTCAAAAACAACCTAATTTCTGCTTTTATGCACATTTAAAAATAAATCGTTTTCTGTCTGTATTTATCTGTAAAATTCAGAAATAACGGAAAACAGGAAGCCTTAATTATAAATATAATTTTCTACCTTCACTTAAACCAGACCATACATCCTTCACAAAAAATGTCAGGCAGTTTGAAAATATCTTTTTGTGCTTACACCTTCGCTTTCAAGCTCATAGTTGAAATACCACACAAACGTTCAGAGTACAGCTTTGATATACACATTCTACCATTTCCCTATGCACCGCAACAAGTGCAGGCAGTCAGAGCCATCTGCACTATTTTGGATATATTGATTCCAGGGGATGTCCCATAAACCTTCTTTCTATACTGTGATAGTAACCTTCTTTTATAGGGCTCGCCTACTAGACATCACAAGTTGTCTGGTGCAAAAGACGTACTGTTACCTTGCAGTCGACTTACAGCCCACCCATTTCTCACAATGGTTGGCTATATTGTCACTTTTATTCATTTACCTCTTATTCAGTGGCTAGTATTTGTCCCTCCCCTGGAGCAGTGCCACTTTATGATCCTTTTTGATTGGCTGACTTGTAACCTTCCACTCTACACATTCAAAGGAACTATGTTTTTCCTTTTTCATTCAGCACTCCATGAGAGTGCATGTGTTTTCTACCTCTCATCTTCATGTGCTACACCCTACCCTCCTCAAATGGATTTCAGAGTTCTTTTTGTTTTATCTCTAAGACACTTTATATAAAAGTACAAGCTATGACACAGAAAGGCTTTTATGGCTTTTAAGGAAGGGCCATCTGCTGCACTGACTGAGCTGGCATCTGAGGCAGAAGATGTACTTCGATTTACTCTTCTCCTGGAGAACCATAAATCTCCTGCCTGGGCTGTTATAGAGGTCAAATGGTCGAATCCCATGCGAAGTAAACATTTTCACTTACATTCTGACATTCCCTTGTTCTTTTGAACTCTTGTTCAGAGTCTCCTAAGTAAAAATTATTTGAAATATAAACCATGCCATATAAAGAGAGAAAATATTGAATTCAATGTACAGTTTTGCTATACCTTATGTTATGTGTTTTCTTTTCCACCAGTATTTTGAAATATTTTTTCTTTGACCTTTATTAAACAATACTTTACAGACAAACATTGACAAAGCCAACACTGCACTCGCATTAGAAATGTGAGACCTATTGGCTTTGCCAATACCTGTTTTAAATATTGAGCTATCATTCAAAGTTTTTACACTTGACTTTCAGCCAGACACCCAGTTGTATATGTATTACATATAAAAAGAAGTTCCTCCACCATCATCTGGTATATCATTTCCATTATTTATTTTACTCTTACAATTTTACATAAATGAGGATATGTAATGAATAATAACTGAGATGAAATAAATAAAGAAACTGACTGCTTAAAACATCACGAAC
This sequence comes from Triturus cristatus, assembly GCF_964204655.1. Taxonomy (NCBI): domain Eukaryota; kingdom Metazoa; phylum Chordata; class Amphibia; order Caudata; family Salamandridae; genus Triturus; species Triturus cristatus. Next base: position 862,978,384 of record NC_140581.1, read on the forward strand.
GTTTCTTGTATCAAAAACATGTTATTACTAGGGGTGGGTGGTTAACTCCGCTCCGCTGGCGGAGTTTGCAGAGATTTGCCACCTCCGCTCTTGGAGCGTGGAGTTTGGCATAAACTCCGTCCACCGCTGGCAGAGAGGAGTTTACCAGCGCGCTCAGCGCTCAAAGCATGTAACGTGCGTTGAATTCAAATCATGTGTTGTGATTTGAACTTTGTTTGAAGCCAGTCGCTGTCTGTGTGGGGGTCAGGATTTTTTTTTGAGAGGTGAGGGACATTCTCTGTACCTTGGTCTTGGAGGCTGTAATGACTGGAGGGGTGAGGTTTTGCAGAGCGTGCACTGAGGGGAAGGAAGGAAAACGATACAGGATCAGGTCACACATGCCCCCCTTCGGGGACCGGAAGCTGCCCTACTCCCAGCTGTTTTCCATTATCCCTGAAGATCGAAGTCCTAAAGGACGAACCCAGCACCTTACACAACTTAAAGTATAGTGATACTGTCAGCAGTGAGACCCCAACCCGCGAAGAGTAGCCTGGGGCCCGGACCCACATCAGTAGGCAGGAATAGTGAGGAGCCTGCAGGTAGGGGTATTGATAGAGGTTTTGCGGGAAGGGGAGGTGGTTTACAAACTGTCTAATACCGGTATGTGCACCACATAGACATGACGCGCTTGGCTCGAGTGCAGTCAGGGATACGTTAATTTGCCTTTTCTTGATGCATAATTCAGTCAACCCTACCTCATAATTTGGTCCAACTCCTGTTGCGTAAATTCACTTGCCTTAGCATTACGCTGTAGGATGAATTGACGAATGAGGGAGGAAGCATGTGCTTTTACCTGGACCAGAAAACCTTAGAACAGCTGATGAAAGGGTTGATGTCACACATTGCCCTGGAGCTCTCGTCACTCTCCTTCGAGGTTTCCATGTGGTATGCATAGACAGAGAGCACAATGCCCACGACTCCTAACAGAAGCCTGAGCTTGAGGTGCATAGTGTGCCTTCCCGGGGACGATGACGTGCTGCTGTCTCGGATGCGGATTGTGTGCCAGTGTAAGAGTGTGTGGCTTGCTTCCTGCTCAACTCATTTGCCTGCTCCTCACTCAAGCCTCCTTACTCAATGTCAGATACGCCATCATAAGCCTAAATACGTGTTGGCAATGTCATATACGGGGGGCATGTCCTGAGTGTGGACTTTACAAAGTGTTGAACGGGCCTGCTTGAGAGGGGCCAAGTATGGCATGAGCTGAGTTCCAGTACACATTCAGTGCACAATACACATTTAATTTACTGCGAACGGCACTCCTGTTCATTAAACACAAGTGCTGCTCTTCCTACGGTCCACCCTAAACACTTCTCACCTTGGACCGGGCGGCATTCCGCCAAAGGCGGATCTCCACGGAATCTCACAGAGTATTTTCATAACTCAATGGAATTCCGTGGACTAGAACTCTGTGAGTTCCTCCCACCCTAGTTATTAGATTTCTATCCCCCAAAAAATGACGCTGGCTCCCAAGTAATTTTGCCAAAGAGAGCTTTGTTTTTGAGTACTAAAACTGATCTGTAAAGTATAAAAAACACAAAATAAAGAACAAGGACAATCTTTCATATTTTGACCTTGCAACCCTCATCCATTCACGTTCTAGGATCTTCCTAGCAATAATTATTGCAATAAATTTTAGCCTTAGAATTAAGATGGAACTTTCAAATCTACTTCCAGCACATTTAAACGGCTGCATTTATAAAGTCATGCTTAATTGTCTTTTTCAGACATAAACAATTTGGGACAAGAATTTTTCCAGTGTACATTAGGTTGCAAACATGTGGCTATGATCAACTGCTTGTACCCCTACAAAAATGGCAAGCCAACAAGGTTTTTAAGCTCCAGTTGAAAAGTCCCTTTAGAATGTAAGAGAAATTAAGGATATTTTGGTAATGTTGTAATATCAAATCAGCTGCCAAAACAACTCTGTGCATCATTTAGAAAGGCATATCAAAATATAAGTGCAGATTGTACCAGACAAAATGGCTAAGTGAGTTAAATGCTGCTTTGATATTGAGGTTACAGGACTGGATCCTGCCAAGGACACCTCAGCCTTCTATACTTCGTAGGTTGGTGAACTGAATACTATTACATTGCATATAAGTAACTGCACAAAAACAACGAGAGAGGAAGGGAACACAACACGACTACTCCCCTCAAGGGAAAATCTCAAAAAACAACAAAGTCCGTGTGGTTTAGGCACAACCTCTTAGGGTCACAGGAGCACGAGTCTGCTGACTCAGAACAACAGAGTGAACAGAGTGAATCTGGTCTTCTAATTTTTGACCCTCACTCTTTGTTTTAATCTTTCCAATTAGCAAAACAAATAAAACTGCTTTTTTGACTCAATTGGAAATTTTTAAATTCACTGTCACCTCACACAAACCCCGCTCCGCAGTAACCTGGCGTTGCAGCACACTGGGATGGCATTCGGCCATACCCGGTGGAGCCCGATGATGAAGCATGTCACCAGCCAGGTTGGTGAGTGAGGGCTTTATACGAAACCTATTTTGGTTTAGTTCTCCTTAAACAACATAAAGTGTTGTTCTAAGTCAGCAGACTCGTGCTCCTGTGACCCTAAGAGGTTGTGCCTAAACCACACGGACTTTGTTGTTTTTTGATATAAGTAACTGCAACATGTTATTTTGCAGTGCTTATAAATGGCAAAAGTGTGTTATGAAGCACCACATAAAAGAAATGTATTATTATTGTTTTTATTACCTTAAAACTTCTCGATTTGTCAGAGATCCAGTTGAGATTTTTCAGCACTTGTGACATGAAGTTTAAACATTACAGTGAATCTGGATTTTGTGCATGCATTGAGAGCAAGAAATACAAAATGTGGTTGACAGTTCTATGAATTGTAGAAACCTGTTGCCTGATGGATTGTATATACTTTCCAAAAGGCTTTCTTTGAAATGCTTTACAGGCCTGAGAATGATACTAGCCGGTCCACTCTCAACACCACTGTGAAAGATATCTAGAAAATACATGCTATTCTATTGAAGTGTACATTGGAACTATCCCAAAAAATGTAACCCCTCAATAACATTTGGCCAGACTCTAATCAAAATGGCAGCAGTATTCAACTTAAGGGTTAGAAATGTTTAAATATAGCCAATTTAGGCCCTAGCAGTAATGCCCAAGCTCCGGATTTCAAAGGCAGTCATAGTAGAAACAAACTGGATAAACACCCACTTTTTTGCAGACCTATGTGTAGTAGTCCCCCTAGATTCTAGGTAGGTTCTTAACCGGATATAGTTTGATGTGCTCGTGCTACATATTTCCCTTGTCATTTCAAAATGTTATGTTGTTGTAACTAAATAAAGCAATAAAAAAATAGTTTTGCAGAAAGGCTTAGGAGGGGATTACTTCATATATTCTCAATTACAGGTGAATTAATATTTCAGACAATCCCAATTATAGATGAAAGAAGCAACATAGAAAACCTATGTGCGATGTAAACTGACATGAATAGTCAGATTGAAAAGGTTAATTCTACATAGCAGAGAAAGAGAGAGGTGCCATTTTTTAAAAAAAATAGACAAAGTACATTGTCATTGACCAGGGGAGGAGGTAAATGACTGGGGACTGGTTTTGGTTGGATCCTGCCTGAACGCTATTTGTTTTATCTGTTTTTTTTGGATTACACTGGATTACATTTGGTGTTTTTATGGGCGGTTTCCTTGCCCATTTGCCATCAATACTGACATTACCCCTTAGTTTTTGGTTGGGGTGAGACTCAATTCCCCAGCAAGATGCACACCCACTAGAAGTACTAGCGCACACACACTAGAAACACTAGAAGTGCTAACAGCAGGTAGCAGGATGCCCTGGTCCGTCATACCCCGGGCTCCCCCCTTGATTCCATTAGTCCAAAAGGATAGGGAGAAAGAAAGCATTAGAAGGGGAAGCTGCCCATCAATCAGCACTCTCTAAGAGGAAGCCATCCTTGAGCGCAACCCCTACCAACCAGCCACCCCAGCCATTGTTGACAGACAAAGCAACAACAAGCACTGACTCCAGCCATTCTCTTGGCTCTGCTCTTATATCCACCACCCCCCCTAGTACTTCACCCACAATTAATAGCCCCTCCGTTAATCAAAAACGAAATTCTAAGTGGACAACTCGTTCGACGTCAACCATAAAAACAGTTGCCAAACCTACACTAGCCACTCAACATAATCTCTCTCATGAGAGGTCTGTCTAGTGTGATGTTGTGCCCAATTTCTCCTTCCTACCAGAAAAATAAGTGTTTTCCTCTTCTCACAGTTCTGACAGCATGGTTAGCACTATGAATTCTGCCTGCAAAAATGAGGGCATATTTTAAAAGCTGAACTTGCTCCCTTCCTTTGCCGACTGGATTTGATTGAGAAAAAATTAGAGGGCGTTATCAAAAATCAGTTGCCATCCATGGTGGGTAGCTTGTCACCTTCAGCTTTAGATGTAGTGCAATCAAAAGACTCAGTGCCTCAGCTAAGTGATTCCACTCTGCTTCATCACCAATCATGTTGTACTCCAGAAGTTGCTCATGACCAAGCAAAAATGACCAGTCAGGATGTGCAAATCCATGGTCGCATAGTAAGGTTAACCCAGTAAGCCAAACTGGAAGGTCGATCAATCGTTATCCACAGCTTTCCCCGGAATGTACGCCCTACTTAATCGTTTTAAAAGACATCCCACTTCTACCACCACAGTCCAGTGAAGATTCACTGACCTTAAAAAACAAATCAACCCATTGGCTTAATATAAATTCAGGATGGGCAAAGGATCTATCACAGGAAGTGTTGTATTTAAGGAGGGCTCCATGGATAGACATACATTCTAAGGACCAGAGATCAGTGAGTTACCGTTAAAGCACTTACACAAGATACTCTCCCCATCGAATGGTATTAAAGCCCTTCCTTCAGGTTACTTTTATAGACCAGGACATTTTTTTAATGGCCCCATGACCTCGAATTTGACAGTGGCTCGAAACAATTATTTTAAACAGCGGCAGGACAATGTTCCCACTCAGAATTCTTTTGAAATGCATTTCCACCTGGATGGACAAGATTGACTGACTGAATATGAACGTAATGAGTGGTGCTCCAGAAAAGCTATCAAGAGCAAGGTTAAATTGCCCAAGCCAGTTGAGGCACCAGTGGCAATAGCTTCTGTGTCTCCCTATAATGTGCAAAGTGCTTTTCTGAATGCCTTGCCTCAGCAGTCGACTTTGCAAGATATCCAGCCAGAATCAGTCATTGATTGCCCCCTGGGAGGTCAATCGCAAGTCAGCAGTCCTTACTGTTTCACTAAGGGCCCTATTCTGAGTTTGGCGGTATCTACCTAGTCAGTTGGTTCAAACTCTATACGTTCATCCCACATTGAGACAGAGATCATAAGGTAGTGAATCCTGGATCTAGTTGGCCCTCTCCTGAATGTTGGCCAACCATCTTTGTCAGAAATGGACCTACTGTTGCATACACGAGTCCATTTGATGTGACATAGAGTGCTAATTGGAAGGCTGCTGTTGAACATGAAACAAACAAATCAGTACTAAGGGATGGAATACCCCAACTCTCGTCTCCTTCTACTGTGACCAAATCAAGACCATATAAGAGCTCAATAGAGACATTCATGTCTTCCCCGATAATAATCATACATTTCCACTTGATTGAGCTGATAAAGCACCACAGCGTAGATAAAGTTTCTGATTCTGAATTTCTAGGTCTAGGTCTTAAATACACATTAAATCAATCCAGACTAATTCCATCCAACATTTAAATTTTTAATCCAACTATATTCGGTGTATTTAAACCCCATATTATTACTATTCTTTTTCAAAATATTTCCTTTCTCTTAATTTTATTGATCCAGCATTTTAGCTTGTTTGTTACTGTTTTTAATCTTGCTATATGCATACAAATTTTTAGATCCTTAGTTCCACATTAGGCATTGACTGGACTGCACTGCAACCGTAAGAACTATGATACGGTCTACACATCTACTATTGGTCCTACAAGACACCAGCTGTACTCAGTGAACTTGTCTTGTATTTAATGTTTATATTGTATTGTATTATATCCATTGTTGTTTTTTGGAATAAAATTTCTGAAATAAATATTTTAAACTGAACGAATACAGCATAGGTCATAATCATGCATCACTCTTAACAATATGTCAGTATGTTAGGGTGCAGATAATAGAATATGGCAATAGAGGCCTTCCTTACACCCAAGTAACATGCATTGTTGTACATGGACCTCTTGCAGAGCAAAGGGAAAAGATGTGAGAAGGAAATGTGGTTCTTAAACAAACCAAATTGCAAAAGCAAGGACTAGCCGTTGCAGCACAAGAATACAGATATGAAGATAGTATTCTGTGGTAGCGGGCAACTAATATGAAGATCTCACTACGGATGTTACTAATATTCGTGGGAGGAATTGTGCCAGCCGCTGTGTGAGAAACTTGTTGTGGTGATAATCGTTCAGACCTTGGTCAGGTTATGTCTGAACCGCACAAAACCTAGACCATCATCCCTCTTTGGGACTTGATGGAACACCTGTAGCCGAAAGCACAGGAACCTCAGGCAGTGGACAGCATTCACCACTTTGTCACCCAGAATTCAAACAGTAAGAGATGCAAAACAACACCACACAGCATAGGGACAACATGGTGAGAGCCCCACAAACTAGAGGAAACTGTGTATAGTGACAATGTTAGAGACCAAAGTACTTAGTTGTAAAATCATCATGATTACAACAAAGATATTATTTACTTTCTGCAGTAACCAATTTTACTTGCATTAGGTAGTGATACTTTTTTTTATATTCATTTATAATCTGCAAAAAAATAAGAAATCATAATGCAAAACTCTACAGGCAAAGATTTGACAATTTACATAAGTCAGAATGTCACAATGACAAGAAAACGTATTTCCTGTGATTTCCTATTCTAAGCAGTGTCCTGCCTTTCTTTTACTCTGTATTTTTAGCTGGGACTGCAGTTAACTGATTCTTCACTATTTTTAGGTCTCGCTGAGCCCAGCACTTGCGCTGGCTCGAAGAGACATTTTGTATGTGGGAATTTCAAAGTGCTGCTGGCTGGCCTAACCCTTGCGTTCACGCGATCGTGCACGCGCGCAGCCGGCCGCCAGCAGCACTTTGAAAACTCGTGTGTCATCGCGATCACTTTCGCTTTCAGAGCGATCGCGATCACGATGATGCACGCGCACACACAACTCCCGCTTCTCCCCCACCACATATTGCGTCTCCAGCCGCTCGCGCGCGGCCAACGCTTGTTTTTCTTGATTTAAGTTTACCAGCTGTAGCCTGTAGTACGCCTTGACCTGCCCGGAGGCGTTAGCCATATTCTAATGCGGTCACTTGGAGATGCACGCGCAGGTGGGCCTAGAATTAGTGCCCGTTTCTCACCGTGTCACTTTCAGTGACCTGCACTCGGATCGGTCAGATTAGCTGTTCACCACAGCTCCCCCGAAAGGCCACTTTCTCACAGTTGGCGACTCGTGATTTAAGTGGAGAAAAGCCATTTTTTATCCCCAGATGCAGACGCCTTCTTCAGCACTGCGGACCCCCAGCAACCTTCCGCTCCGCAGCGGATCAATGCGGGCAGCGCTCTTTGATGGACTTTCGGCCCTGTGATCTCCCGGCCCTGGGGGTTTAAGGATGAGCATATCAATTCAGGCCCACTGAACTGCATTTCCATTGCGGAGGGTCACCTCCCCTTCCTTTGTCTGCACAAATCCAGCCCGCCCCTTTTTGTCACCCTTCTTTCATGCTTTGTTGGGCAAACACAAAGCAGGCTTTGTCTGCCGCTCAGCTTTTTCTAAAGCTGGGCATAAAACAGTTTAAAGTGCTGTAAAAGTGGTTGTACCTGAGAGCACCTATGGGGTCAGCGCCAATTGAGAACAGATTAACCTATTTTCTATCATTTGTGGAGAACACGTGCAGAAATGTGAGCTGCCGTGTGTTCCTACTGTTGCACTTGTTCGTTTATGGAGCCTTTTTGGGAGTGATAGGAGCTGCCCAGACCCCAGCCAGCATATAACCGGTAAACCCATACTGGAAGCACGTTTATACCGTTGCTGGCAGTGTCATGGCCCGCTGAGTTCAATCTTATAAAGCAAGAGAAGTTTGCAGACCAGTGCCTGGAGTCATCGATTGGACCCGCGTGCTGACACTGGTTGACTCCTGCGGAAGTGACATGTTTGCTGTCAGAGAGATTGGACGTATCAAGTTTATCTTGTGCAAGGGGATGAATATCTAATGAACAACTAACGATATTGTGTATATTACTATGTTTACAACATTCAACATATGAGTGCTCAGTGCTGTTTCACAAAAACACCGGGTTACTTAAACATGAATTACAAAATTACAACTTTGGGTATCGGGTATGTTTTTTGTGATCTGCGACTAACGAGTAGAGTATCTGATCATACGTGTGCACATATGTGTAATATGAATAGTGACCTATGTCCATTTCCCTAGCCCTATATGTATACATATTGTGTGAACTGTTGTGTCATGCTCACATGCAATCTTTGCACTTTTGTGAATCTTGCTTAATGTACCTTGGTCCAATTCACAAAAGTACCACAGGAAAACCACAATTTTACTCATGTGTGCTTACATCATGCCTTTCACAAATTCGATAACTATTTGTGTAGTAGCAGTGGGAGGCTGAGACTGGTACAAAGTTCCTGTATGGTGCATATTTATTTGTGAACACTGACATGCATGGCGTGCGTTTGTGCGAGCAGAATGTGAAGCTAAATTGCATTTGCAATGTAGAATGTTTTTATTTCTGGACAGGGACACTAATTTTCCCAGTGGAGAGGTCCAGTCTGTACCGCCATCCAATCTAAAGCACCCACTCCTACCCAGAAAACGGACAGAAATAACTGCATGACGTGTTCATGGTGAAACCCCTCCTCAAAATGTTTGTGATTGCTCAAAAACTTGCAAGCTGGGCAGTCTTCAACAACTAATGCCCCCTTTTAAGACATTACTAGCGCACCTAGGTGTCATTGATTGCACTCAGATATCTTTGTGAGTCAGGCCTCTAGAAATAAACCTTCCTCCACAAACTCACCTCACTGGCTCCTTCTGATTATGAAATCCTCATGCACCCCTTTCCACATTTCCTAAACTCAAATTGCCAAATCTTGGTGACCTCCGCCACCCTATCTTCGTTCTTTTAATAATGTTTCATTTGTTTAACATTAATGTTTATTCTTGTTTGATTAAAATCATACAGGTGTGTTACAAAAAGAATAAAAATACGTGCATAGTTTGTAATAAATTAGTATGCTTGAAAGCGGCGCCCTAGCTCTGTATATAAATCCGTAGTGTAACTGGGTACTCGGGGCCTGCATTACAGTCAATATTTAAATGAGGTGTTTCCAAGTTCTAACTACTGATGCTCTCTCCCTGTCTGTCGATGCCCACTGAAGGTCTCGCATTTGCGAGAGTTTGAGCTGTTGGCATTGTAAGTGACAATGCCTTTTATTTACGTGTAGGTTTTTAAAACATAAATAAAAGGCATTGGCATTTACAATGCCAATAGCTTAAACTCTCGCAAATGCGAGACCTATTGCATTGCAAATGCTTGTTATACTTGCAAATGTATCCTACCCCATAAACCTTTTCATGCCGGGGACTATAGTAAAGAAAATTATATCATTGAAATCTTATGTTCGGAGTAAAAAGCAAGATGAACGTGTTTTATCGTAACACTTGCACATTTTGGTTTGGGAAAATGCAGCAAACTTTGAATAGGATCTTCTGGAAGTCTAGACTGTAAAATAAATAGCATTAGACTCTAGGAAAAACGACATAGCACTCCAAATTGGAACCTACATTTAAACCTTCTGTTGTTGACAGAAAACACAATGTGACCAATTCACAAAGAAATGTGAAAATCCACTCTTGTACGTTTACAAGAGTGAGCCTGGGTAGCTGAGACAGTCACAGGCTCCCAGGAGTACTCCTGGAAAACCTTTGCAAATTGCCTTTATCGCTGGTTTGAAGGTATGTTTTGCATACATAACTAAACAATGGAGTGCAGTTCAACATGTTAAAATGTTTTGCACTTACAGCTTTTTTTCTACAGGGGAAAAACAATTCCCCTACAGTCCTCCGATTCTGGGGGTATTCATTCTAGATTCCCAACATAGAAACTGTTTTGCCCATTTCCAGGGTGGGAATGAGCAAAGAAAAATGTGGCAATATCCACAAATTCACAGGTTTGGTGGTAGCCACAAAGTTTAGAGGACATTCCAATCCTGGAACACCCACTTCCACATAGTATCATAGCATTCAGAAGTATTGTTGCATGTCAGTTTAGAAATCAACGTTTCTTAAAATATAAAACAAGAATGTATATGTGCCAGTCATGGTATTTGCATGTGTAAGCTTAGCTTGCACAGGTAAAAGGGCACAGTGTTTCACTTTAATAGAAGAAAAGTGACAGGGGAAAACTATAAATGCATTTCTATTTAAACTAATTTGCCTTTACAATGACAGATATAATAGTCTTTTTGTTGACATGAATGTAGAATTTGGCCAACACGTAGGCTTTGATCCCGAGAGTTCCATAAAGTGTACATGGAAGTGATGGACAAACCAGTAAAATTGTATTGAGAACTCTGTGTAATAGCAGCATCAATTTATGAAAGTTATACTTTAGTTCTAAGTTAGACTTATGGTCTAAACTTAGACAAAAACTCTAACTTTAGTAGTAGTAAATTTAGACTTTAGGTCTGAGTTAGACTTTTGGTCTAAACTTAGACCAAAAGTCAAACTTTAGTAGTAGTAGAGCTAGACTTTCTTTTGGTCTAAGCTTAGACCAAAAGTCTAACTTTAGTAGCAGTAAAGTTAGACTTTAGGTCTAAACTTCGACTTCAGGTCTAAACTTCGACTTTTGGTCTAAGTTTACCTTTGTGAATCAGGCCCCTTGTGTACAGCCAATACGTGTCAACCACTGTTTATTTACTGTAGGGCGCAGACATTCAGGGCCCGATTCACAGAATTAACTTAAGACAAAATCCTAAACTTACTACTTTTGGTGTTCACAGAATGCACTTACTACTTTTGGTATTCACAGAATGCACTGACTACTTTTGGTATTCACAGAATGGATTTACGACTACTAACTTTACGTCCGCACTCGGGCCGGAAATTCTGGCCAGTGGCGGAGATTTAGCCACTGCCAAAATCTCCATCTCCGGGCCGGAAGCCCCGCCTCCGGGCCGGAAGCTCCGCCTCCAGGCCGGAATTTCCGGCCGGAGTGCGGACGTAAAGTTAGTAGTCGTAAATCCATTTTGTGAATACCAAAAGTAGTAAGTGCATTCTGTGAATACCAAAAGTAGTAAGTTTAGGATTTTGTCTTAAGTTAATTCTGTGAATCGGGCCCTCAGCTCAGACGAAGTCACCAACAACCACACCTAACACCACTTTATCTTTGGTGCTCACTGTGCATCAACCCAGGTTTGGGTAGAAATATTATGCACATACCTTCTCATCCACAGCAGTTTAAGCTGTTGTCACGCAACTATCATTATAAATGTAAATGCAATGGGTTTAGTTCACACAGGTTTACAAAACATGCGAACATGTTTGCTGTAGGGTTACTCTGATGTTTGGAGCCAATTTGCTACTTTTTCGGTAAATCCTAGAGTAGTCAAAGAAAGCTATGACAGCTGTAGAGGTCTGCATATGAAACTGTAACTGGTGTAATTTGAAATATATAAATTAAATGCAAATCTGCATTTGCAGTTCTAACTTTTATTTTCTTTCTTCATGAGGTACTTACTTTACCTCATTTATACCACCTTCTCATACATGCCCTCCAGTTTTTAGGGTGTTCCCTCCCAATTCCCACCCCGAAAGAACAGTTAGTGCTGTGCTTGCCAAGAGGAAAGCTTTGTGGAGTTCCAGCAAGAGAGCTGCCTACAAATCATTGGCTAGCTTTCATAGCCATATCATTCTCACTGGAGAAATAGATTACATTTCTTTATAAGCAAAACCTAATCTGAACCCCAACTAACATCTGTTCCATCCAGTGCAGCTTTAGATTCTGTTGACCAGCAGTGGTATCCAGTTTGAAATCATTTTTTGTTGATTGTCCTGTGTTCGATCTAAGAAAATTTGGACAAGAGGTAAGTATTTACAATTACAACTATATTTGTGGCTCCTTATTTCTCTGTACTATCACTTTTTTAAGGACATCTATTTAACCTTTTGGTCATTTACATTGGTAGGCTGCATAGGCACTGAGATAGATTAATCAAAAGAGATGCATGTCCCATCCTCCAGGCTCTCTGTCTTCCTGACACATTTAGAGATGGGGGACTTCTCTGTTTCTGAATATGGAGTCTTAACCTCCTTTGGAATCAAAAATACCTCTTAGCAGCCTACCTGCTGGAGACCCACTGGTTACATGGCCTCAACCACCCCAAACCTATTTTGGGTGGGGGCCTAACACTGTATTTCTTCTGTCTAGGACCCAGTCAGTGCCATAGATGGGAATGAAAAATGTTAGGGACACTGATTGAACAATGACCTGCTTTGGTTGTTTGTCTACAAACAACAAAAATTGATGGCCTGTTAAGTAGCGGCTGCTCTCACGGCAGAGTGGAGGGCGGGGGAGGGGTGTGAGGTGGGAGCATGGACGGACCCCAAAAATAAATTTAAAAAAAGACCTTCTCTTCTCCTCGCCAATAGCCACTCTTCTCCTTTCTGTTGAGGCTCCCAGACTCCCCTGCAGCCAATCTCAGCACTTCTCTCATGCTGGTAACAACATAGGAGAAACACTGGGATTGGTCTGACTGGGCTTGTTTTCTGCTCCAAAGGTGACCAGGAGCCTACTCCTGCTATTTATTCTCTCTACCCGGCAATGCAGCTCGCGTTGGGAAGAGGACAGTGCGTGTGGCGGTTTGGCAGTCCTGAGACAAACCATGCAGTGCCACCCCTCCTCCTGTGAATGCCCCCCACACCCCCGGCAATGGCCCGCCCACTAGACGCAGCAGAATAGGAAAAATAAAACGATAATAACTATGTTTTATTATCGTTTTATTTTCCACATTTTGAGGCCGCTGGCAGGGGGAGCAATGCTGCTCTACCATGGAGGAAGAGCCGCCACTGGGCCAGTTTGCCATGTGAGAATGGCATTGTGGGCTCGTGACGCATTGAGAAATTTTGCAGAAAATGAGTCTCCTAATATAGTTTAGTCCCAAAAGTGACTTTTGATGTCAGTCACAACCTTCTTTCATTAGCTCTAGGACTCAAGGGTGGACAATATCAAATATTATTTTTGTGATTTTGTAATATTGGCCCCTGTGCGAGCCAATGACCACTGAAGCCAGCAAGGATACAATTTTATGGCTATTTATTTTTGAATGAACTCAAGATAGTCAAGTTCGATCATAACAGGATTCTCTTTTCCATATTTGAATATCCAGCGCTGATCCATGTATATAGAGTCCTGTTATTCTACTTGTTTCCCAGTCACCAAATCCCCCAGTCCATTTGCATCATCTTAACCCACAAGTATCTTCACTTATGCTCCCTCTGCAAAAGAGACAAAGAGCAATCTCTTCAGGACAGGGTGTATCATTATTAGAACCATTACCAACGCCTACACCTTCTGTGATTCTGCTGCAAGGATCTCCAGTGCTCATTCTCCCTTCACCCCATCGTTTGTGCTAATGTCCATTTACTTCATGACTTTCACTCCATTCCATACATGCTCTCTGGAGTATTTAAATCACATCCCAATGTGCCTTAGGTTCCTCCTCCCTTCCCCTGTCACTTGCCTGTGTTAGCGGCTCCTAATGGAGCCCAGAACTCAGCGTCTTCATTCCTGGGCCACCTAAGCTGTTGTGTGGTCCCAGTCTAGCTTCCCAGGGCTCTAGTCTATACTGTTTCCTTCAGTGATGCTGGCAGGCTGCCTCTTGATCCATCCCCCTGACTTATGAATCCCAACTCTGCTCATTGGTCCATCTCCTCCAGTTCCCGAATCTCAAGTTTCACTCTTGGCCTCTTATTGTCTTCTTCACCTCAGTTGTGCTTCTGCATCATCCTCTTCTCCTTCACCCCGCACCATGCTGACTCCTCCTTTTCACCTGACTACCTGGAATTAGTTTTTTTGTTGTTTCCAGCATCATCCTTGTTTGCCTCCTTTGTCTCCTTCCATAGTCCTATTTCTCTCTCACTGTCCTCCACACTGCCAGAGCCTAAACATATTTGTACTTGCTAGTGCACCTTTGCCACTGTACAGTGGGACAATTCTCCTATCTTTTCAGATACTTAGATAGCTTCACTTCCATCTTCTGGAGTTGAACCTGCTCATAATCCTGCCTTTCACCTTCTCTAGTGCCAAAGGTACTTAATCAGGTGTGAAGGGGCCATCCTATGAATATTGCACTGATGCCACTGTAAATGTCCATTGATGCTTCAGCCAACCGATGTACGAAAAATATGTTTTTGGACTGGTAGTCAGGACATATCTCATTTTGCATTTGTCAAGCAATGCAATTGTTAGTGCAAAATGACACCAGCATCAGTGTCATCTACGTAATACAGAAATGGAAGTGCATCATTTATTGCCACAAGCTATTAAGGGGCATATGCATCAACATTAGCATTTGCGATTCCTTATTAGCGAAAAATAAGGAATCGCTAATAAGGAATAGCAAAAGGCTATGCATGTAGGAATCGCTATTCAAATAGCGATTCCTTAACATTCCTTATTACCGAATCGGTAATACCGAATCGGTAATAAGGAATACCTACCCATTCATTCCTATGGGCTTGGAGGCCCATAGGAATGAATGTAAAGCCATTCTGTATTAGCGATTCGGTATTACCGAATCGCTAATAGCTGGAGCACTTTCAAGGGTGCCAGGGTGTCAAAAGGACACCCTGTTGCACCCCTGAAAATGATATGTGCACATATGTTGCACACACACATGCTCTAAGGGCATGTGTGTGCGCAACATGACACTTTGAAAAATGCACAAAAGTGCATTTTTCAAAGTTTTTGCAAATTACCATGCAGTTCATCTTCATGGTAATTTGCTCCCCTTATTAGCGAAATCGCTAATTTTTTAACTTTGATGCATTGCATTTAAGGAATCTCACTTTGGGATTCCTTAAATGCAATCGCTATTTAAGGAATCGGTATTTAAGGAATCCCTATTTAAAGAATCGCTATTTAAGGATTCCTTAAATACCGATTTCTGCTTTTGGGTTGATGCATTGGGATTGGGTATTTTTTACTTAATACCGGGAGCTAATAAGGAATCGGTATTCACCGACTGGATTTTGGCTTGATGCATAAGGGTGATAATCTTTTGCTGGAGAGAGAAATGGGTGTATCCGCCTTCTGCATGTTTTAGAACATGAACCAGCTATCCCTGGTCCCTTTCTTTAGAATTACCCCATGAAATATGGGTGCACATTTGCATCACTGAAGCGTTTTCCAATTTTTTTTATTTGAATAAATCTTTTACTTGATCTGCAGTATGTGAATGATTAGCAGCACGTACTGGCAAAAGGGGTTCTAGATCTCAATTAATGTCCATTTCCTCAACTTAGATAACTGGCTGTGAGAAGGTGGGGGTTACAGTTTTTTGTTCTGGAGTTTGGCAGTGCACAAGGCATCCTTGGAGAGGGAGAAAGCACAAGATAAACTTGAGCTACATAAATGGCTTCATACAAAAAGCTAGTGAGCAGTCACTGTTTAGTAAGGTAATTTGTCATGTCTGTTGTTTTTTCCTGGTGGGAGCTGAGTGGCAACAGGCATTACAACTTATGTTATTTCTGATGCATATGAATTATATGTTTGTGCACATATGTTTCTCAATTTACACTTAATTTTTCCAGTTTGGGAGTTTTTCTGTTTTATTTATATGCTAGGTACTGCCTTTTTGAGCCTGGCATTACTTAGTTGGTTAATGTGAACTATGGAAGTACACATCTGTGCGGACTGTGCCGTATTAAGAAGTCACTGATTTTGTGTTACTATCCATTTACTTGTGGTAATGTTTACTTCCTCTCTTGATGGGCGTTCTTGCTTTACAGGAGTCGCTCTACTGCTGTGCCTCACTGAAGAGATCATAGTGCTTAAGACGTCATCAGGGCCTTCATGAAAGACAAATGCAAAATGAGTTTTAAGGCTAGCAGCCACTGTATTGAAAGTCTAAACGAGACTTGTTGCCCATACTGTAACTGTGGACACTCTCTGTTGTCCTTCGGCTACTGTTAAGTCAGACAGGGAGTACAGTGCTGCTGGCTGCATAGTACAGGGGAAGAGAAAATGCTTGTCAAGGGCAATGTTGAGAGGCTGACATATCTTAACATTAGCTAGCACCTGACACCCAAGCCCGTTGCACTTCTGCCCCACCCTGAGACACATGAATGAAAAGTGTGAGAACTGTGTATACCCTATGCTTCAAGAATTAGTCTGGCTCAATACATGTGAGGATTAAAATGCCCAAAATCTTGACTTAGGTTATGAGGAGAGAATAATAAAACTGCATTTAATTCTATTACACAACAATACTTGGCTCCAGTGTGTGTTGATTTACAAAGACTAGTGAAGGACAGAAGACTCTATAATGAACAGTGCAAATGAGTACAACAATATTAGCACTACAATAAAAAAAGCCAATGTTCAGACAGAACTTGAGCACACATACTTAAATTATAACTCCAGAAGTAACTGAAAAAATATTTACAGTACAAATGCTAATGTTTAATTAGAAAATATTTACAGTGCAAAAACTTTACACAGAAAGTACACACCGCGCTACAAAATGACCAGCGATCGGCACAGCTTGCAATGTGTGCAGCAGCAACAGGAACCTAAGTTCTTCATTTTGTCATTTCTATTCCGTTTCACCTCACAAGTTCTGACAATGATAAACCAACTGCATTTTGAATTTTTATTTTTATTCAGCAGCTGAGGTGAATGAGGGACCTACTTGTTTGCCAGCAGTGGGTGCAGTTGCAGTTCCTCCAATCACAAACTTAGGATGCAAAGAAGAGAGAGAAATAGAGAGCAAGGGAGACATTAACTTCCATCCCAGCACTGCGTCTTCTTCTTGCACACTGCTCGCTAGTCTCCAAACTCAGTTGTTCACTTCAAACCCCAGCCTCTTCTGTCTCATCCGGCCACACACCTTGGAAACAAGATGGAGAGTGAGAGCTGGGAAGCTACTCTGATGTTCAGGTGGAGCCTCAACACCTCCCCTTGGTCCATTCTGTCCTCCTCCGCCACCAATGCTCTGTTCATCCATCATGGAACAGAAGACAACAGAGTGAAAAAGAAAAGAAAGGAAATGTTTCACCTGGAGGTCACTGCACCAATTGTGTGATGATTGCACTGCAAAGCAGTTAATCAACCACCATTAGCACATAATAATACAGGGTATGCCCAGCTAACAACGGGTATTGAAAGCTTTTATAAAAGGTGGAAACTTGTTATTCATGTTACCCTTCTTTGCCTGCCATCTACACAGCTAGCATGTGCCTTAAGGCAAGACCATTGCCATTGATCTAGCCGGCCATGAAGCACTGTCAGGGCTAGGATACCACGGTTGGTTCTGTTGCTGGTGATACTGTTGCTGCTTGTGGAGGTGTTGCTGCCTCTGCTAATGCTTCATGTGTAACTGCTGGTGCTGTGCCTACTGATAAAGCTGCTGCAACTGCTGATGTCATGTGTTCCCTAGAGGGCTTATTGTAGTTTTCACTATATTAGCCTAACTGTGTACGACAAAGGCCGCATTAGCTTTGCACATGTTTCTATATAATCATGTCTGCTTTGTGCCACATAATATTTTCTCACAAAACCTTCAGTTGTTTTTCTGTTCTGTTCTTTCCTGGGATTTAATCTGAACAGCAGACAAGGTCAAGCAACAATGCCCCTTGTTATTATGTTCTGGTCAGGCGCTTGCACCTAGACATAAGACAGAAAAGCACTGTTGTTTATGAACACGTGAAGCTTGCCATATAGGTATGCACATCATTGTAACACAGAGAGAGAGATCAATTTTTCCTGAGGGAGGATCACAGCTGTTTCTGAGATGTAATACATTCATCTGTGTATGCTAAGGTACAGGGTCTGCTGTTAAACCTAGAGATATTTGCTGTATAATCAGTTTTGTTTCTGTAGAAGGGGAGGGAGTTACGGTATTCTGTTTTATAATATGACAGGACTTTTTATAATCTACGGTTTAGTGACAATGCTGATGGTATTTTTGCCACGCTGTTGTTTTCTTATTGTGGCACATATACTGCATTTCAGAGCACGATAGTTTAAATAAACATTTCAAACTTCCTTCGTGTCTCTTTCATATCTTATTGTGGACGAGAACGAGTAAGTGAGCGAAAGGGAGTGTCCTGTCACTGGTATCCCTGAGACGGGTTGGGAGTGTCAATTCACTTGTTCCTCCGGTTATGAGTAGGAGGAAAAATAAGACACTATAGCTGGGCTTATGGTACCGAAGTGGTATGGTTACTCAGTCCCTAACAACTAATGTTTTATGGTCCAAAGCATAGTTCTGTTCCTTAGCAGAATCCAGCAACACTCCTTCTGATGCTGCTGGTTCCGCTGCTGCTGATGCAGACGATTTGAGTGCCACCGCTGTTGCTGATTAGCCCTGTTTGTGGAGTTGTTTCATGACTCAGTGAAGCAGATGGTCTGCTGGTGACAGCCTCTTCAGCTTCCTCAACAGAGGCCGGTATGCCCCCATCTCCTCTGTGCTTGAAATTACATTTATTTTTGAGGAAATGATGACTGGGAACAAATACTTCTTTGGTGTTGCAGCAACCAGTCATTGGGCTGGCAAGTCAAACAGAACAAACAGTGGTGTTGATGGAGTGTCCTCCTCTTCTAACAGCAGGTGCCACTGCCACTGGACCATGGCTTCCTTCCACTCTGTCATTATTTCTTTTGTCTTCTCCTACTCGGGTGGTGATGCTTCTTCTTTGTGACCTTGAAAAGGCACATAATCCTCCATGAGGGGTATCAGGAAGCTCGTTGTTAAAGCCAGGGCAACCGGGACAGAAGGTGTTGGCAGTATCTTGTTAAGTACATCCCATGATGGCAGTGGCAGCCATAGGGGTTGTGATGGTGACAGTCATCATTGCTTTTACCACTTTAGCTTTGATAATGGTGGCTATGGTAGTGACCATGGTGGCATCTTTTCGCAGCGGAAACAAAATGTTATCTTCTGTAGGTGTGCTATGCCCGCTGCTTCCGCCAGATGGCTCCGTGTCCATATAAGTAACTGAAAATAAAATTTTAAAAAATAATTGAGGACTAAACAGGAATGGCGACCGGTCTGTGACGTAGAATGGATATAATAATAAAAGAAAAAGAAAAGGGCACACCTCAATGCAAACATGAAAGACACACCCATCAAATGATACTAAATTGTGTATAATTGATGCAGTTCAAACTGATGCAGGCCACCATCATTCACACCAGAAACAAGACATGCTTGTATAAATGAAGATGTGATCTGGAAGATGTCAGTATCAGTGCACCAAATGCTCATAATAGCTTAAGAGGGTTAGCTTTATGCCATGTCAAACATTTTACATATAAAAAAATACTGTTTCCACCTGCTCAATTCCTAGATACAAAATGGCTAAAATTTACAAAACTGTCTATTTTATGCATTCGCATATCATGAAAATTAAAAAGAGATTTCCTCTGAGCCCTAATAGAGGATGATTTAAACACAACGTGAGCTGTTGCTAGAACCGTCTGTAATATAGCCTTATAGCCCATCGTAGCGGGCTATACCGGCTATTACAGGCCCACTGCATCGTTAAAGGCCCGAGCCAAAGGCGAGGGACTTTAACAAGGCAGCGGGACTTTAATTGCCGGTATAGCACTGCTACGAATGGCTATAAGGCTATTAGAACATTCTGCCACTAAAGGGCAGAATGTTCTAACAAATAAAATAAAAGCTTCAAGGAGCCTGAGGGGATTGAAATCCCCTCAGGCTCCCTGGAGCCTTTGTTCACAGCCAGAGCTGTGAACAAAGAAGCATTTGAACGTTGGAGCTCCGGGCTTATACCAGCCATTATAAGCTCGGAGCTACTCCATTGTTTTCAATGGAGCTTCCAACATTCCAGGGTTCTAATTCAACATATTGTAAAAACTCACACCTGACTATTTAATATTTTCAGGGTAGAAATATATTTTCTACTATCTAGTCAAGTTCTCAATCCTTTTAACAATCCTATTTCGGTCGACCAAGCATATTTTCGGAATGTGTTCTTTACGGTTTCCACACAGGACAATAAGGTTTGAAATAGTGCTTCATTGGTCGAAACATGTAGGCTGCATATTTCTCTGAAAACTGAACTTCATGAAAAAAAATGAATTAACATTTGAAGGAGAACTAACTCCTTAGCACTATAATATTTACAGGTGTACATTGTACAAACTTAAATAATTTGGGCAGTGCTTCTGGTCAGATTTTCATATCTTCTGGTAACAGGGTGTTGAACGTTCACATCTGCAGTGGAAAGATCACATAAAACATATAGTGCAATTATACCTGTAGAGAAAATGAACAAGAGCACTGTTGCCACCATTTGCCTTCTAATAAATGGAAGTGTTTTTTGGGAATATTCAGACAAAAGAAAGAGTGCAGAAGATGTGGACCTCGAATTAAATAAATTATCCAGATAAAGAGCAACGAAAAGCAACAGAACAGGCTTTCTCCATCTCTGCACACAGGATCTGGAAAAACATTCCCAATATCCATGAGGACTGCCCCAACCCTGCTCTAATCTAGGAAATAGCTGAAGACACATCACGTTACAGAACTGTACATCACGATCCAGCTGCCTTCTGCTCCCAGAACCCAGCTACCTCTTCACACTCACTCGCTGCATCTTTGCCTTTGATACTGTGCAGCGCTGCGCTGCCTTTTGGCTCGGTTGGCGCTATTCAAGTACCACATACACTCACACATACAATTTATGTGTCCTGGCTTTTCACAGCACTTATTTTAATCTGAACATTTCATCTTTTAAATGGTCACAGTGAAAAATAATTGTTTCAAATTTTTGTAAATGAAAATGTTCCATGCACACATCGGTAGGATTTCCCTATCTGCTATTATAGACATTTTTTTTTCTTTAAGTATTTATTTTTCCATTGGCAAGTTTCACACAGTACAACGCATAGTGTAATAACAATAATAGCAAATAAGTGCAGGCAAACTGTTATTGAAAAAGACTAACATATATATTTTTGTAACTTATGTCCCTCTGTTCAGTGTGAGATTATTTTCTGGAGTTATTTCCTCGGTGCCCAGTGTAGCTTGACAGATGTTAGAGGTGAAAGCATCTATAGAAATTATTGGAAAGGTCTAGTAGCCAAACATATGGAATTAACCACCCCAATAATTTTAGGGGCAACTTCAGAACTAGAGAAAAAGAGTATTCCTCATAGCCAACAAAAATACAATGGTTATAAATGTGAAACTTTAATCATCTACTGATAGGTATCCGGTTAGCTGCATGGCTATACAATATTTGCATTTATAGCCAGAAATTAAATCAGAATTTGTCATAAAAAAAATTGCAATAATTATAGTCCCAGTTTACTTCTTGCAAATTGGAAACCAGGAGATGACCCAAAATATCTATATAGCCTCTAGGTAGCAAGATATCCCGGGACCAGTTGCATAGTCCCCATCAATCATAAACCAGGACATTCCTATGCCTCTCTAGTTACAGTACAAACCTGAACTCTGTAACAGTGTCTATATCCTTTGCAGGAAACAGGTACATTGTAACTTTTTTGCTTGTGTTTGTTGTTGTGCTGCTTAGATGTTTGCAACACTCAAGGGTCTTAACCCTTAGATGTTACTGTCTGCAACAAAGTAATCATTTTTGGGTGGTGACATTGTTTCACCCCTTTGTTACAGTTTCCTGCCTGCACAAACATTGTCTGTTTCTAAACGGTGCCTTGCAGCATTGTTGGTGGTTGGGGTGTGAGGGGATTGTACAGATCTGGGATTAAACATAAATGAGATTCCTCCTACGTCAGTGTTTACTCGGATTATAGAAACTGGCAATGTGCGTTAACGGACATTATGAAAACCAGCAGGGTGCATTACATCACTGAGCATTAAAAGCTGCGGACATTGCCCCAGACCAACCTGCATGGATCAGTATGAGATATTTCCGTTTTCAAAGTAATTGTTGCTGCAGTCTCAATTCACTAACAGTTTTTTCAACTGTTTGTACCAGACTGAAGTGATGTAAACTGATTATTGCGATAATGCTATGCCACCCAGAAAATATAGCAATATCTATCACTGTTATATATGTTGAACATTCAGTTTTTTCTGCAGCCCAAATGGGCATCGACTGTATTCCCAATCCCTACCCTCACAGTATCTTGTAGTTTGGTTGTCCTAACAAACTAAAATGGGTAGTCAAGGAGGACTGTTACAAGGGGTCCCTTTAGAAAGGTGATACTCAAAGTACGGCAAGGGGTCCGCATGCGGCCCTCCTGACCTTTAGATGCGGCCCGCTGCTCGACAGCATCACTGGGCTACTGTTAACTTGAATCAGCCCTAGCATTAAAAGTTGTTAAATGAACTGGCAAGCATTTGTTTTCAGGTTAATTGAAGTTATAGAAAGGAAGTAACATATGGGGTCATTAGGATAGCAGGTGGACTTGAGTCCGCCCGCCATCGTAGCGGTAATGAGACCGCCTGCCTGTAAGACGGTGGTCCCGCACTCCAAATCAGGATGCGACCGCCACCGTGGCGGCTGCATTCAGCTTTTTAACATTGCGGATGGTGCTGCTGACTGCATCTCCGCCGCGGTGTTGAAAAATGCATGTTGTGCATTTCCATGCACTACGTGGCAAACACCACTCGGTGCCTGCCACCTTGTGCATGGAAATGTAGGGGGATACCATGGATAACCTCCAGTGCAGCAGCACCCCCCAACAAGGGGGGCCCGCAACGGGCCCCCAAACCCAATCCCCACCAGCCTTTCCATGGCTGCATCGCCGCCATGGAAAGGCGCCTGGCCACACACATCCTAATATGGCGGATGGTGCCTGCTAGGCACCGCCACCATATTAGTGGCCCTGTTCCGCCCTCCAGGCAATCGGCGCGATTGCCACCGTCAGAAAAGTGGCAGACGGACCTATTGCATCAAACCTATGAAAATATGACAAAGTTGCTTCAAAATTCAAAAAGTGTATATCATTAACATGCAGGACCGTTTGAAACATCGGATTATTTCATTGCATTGAGAAGTGATTTTGTTTTTTTAAAGAGAAAAGTTTCTAAAATGAAATTAAGAAACATTCATGCTCCCTTCAACCCACACTGACAATAATCACAATAGTGAACCAAGAGGCAAGCTACTTGTTATGTGCGCTCTTTGGGGTGGGGGTAGGCAGTGGCGTTGCAAGGTCAGGTGGTACCCGGTGCGGAAAATTTCTTGTCACACCCAGCTTGACAAAATGGCAAAAATATGTGTTTAAAACACATATTTTTGCCATTTTGTCACCCTCCTAAGTGATGACCCTTGTCACCCCCAGCTTGACAAAATGGCAAAAATATGTGTTTAAAATACATATTTGTGCCATTTTGCCACCGTCCTCAGTGATGACACCCGGTGCGGCCCGCACCCACCACACCCCTCTTCCTACGCCACTGGGGGTAGGTTGCTATTATGCAAGGACTACATTATAGTTTAAAAGATCACACACAGAAGTTTGTTTCGTACAGCACACATCCTGAACCAATGTATTTCGTGGTCATTGTATATGTAATCATGATGGAAAGTGAAATAAAACAATTGCTCAGAATTACACAATTTGGTCAAGTGGGGTAGCTAGGATTGATCACAGGTTTTCTGGTTTCGCATTGTGTAATTCATCCTTAGATGTACATGCTTCACTTCCCCTACACCCACCTTACAGTCCCCGTCCAGTATCCCCAACCCCCACCTACCACCACCCTGCAGGCATCAATGCGGTCCTCAGTTACACCACAAATGAAACTTTTTGGCTCTTGGGAAAGTTTTTAAGAGTACCCAAGCTTTAGGTCATCTGATGGAGCAAGTTGGGCAGGCTTCTAACCTCCTGATAGTGTATTGCTGGGCCATTTTAAAGACCCTTGTTTGAGTCTGAGGCACTGTGATCTTGAGGCTCAGGCGCTGAAGGTAGAATATATGAAACCTAAAATGCAAATGGTTATTTTTCCTCTTTCTAAAACCATGTCTGCAGACAGGGCATTTCCTGGAGTTCCTGAGACTAGAGAAAATAAAACTCCAAACTGAAAGTCATTTGAACACACATGAACGATAAAAAGGACCCCTAGTTTGGAAAAAGAAGAGCCCTGTCTTGCTGGTGAAGAAGGCTTGAATTCTCATTCATCCTCAGGCCCGCATACATTAGCAGCTTTGACAAAGCCAATAGACTTGGTGTTTTACTAATGAAAATCGTGGTAACTAATTGTGCCTGTATGGGATTGCTTAAATAGTCAAGTCACTGAATGTGGTGTTTATATGAATGAGTTAGTGACTGAAAGCATGGACAGACGAACTGGTGAGTGCATGTGTAAATGAACTGCAGCAGGGAGTAGAGAATAGCTCCCATCCACCAAAATGAACGCACCCATTATGCACTTACTGATAGTCGTACCCGTCCATCCATATATTTCCTCACCCATTTATCCATCTACATACTCACCGCTTGAATTAGCCACCTGTCTGTGTATTCAAGCATCCACTCACCCATTCATAAACTTATTGATCTGAGCATTCACTCATCCATTCATCCATACATCTTTACTCCTGTGCACTCATCCATCCGTTCATCTACATTTTACTTTAAATTTTCATTCATCCACTAAGACGACAAAAGGCTGGCTAGAGTCTCCTGTGGGAAAACAGTGGGATAGCAACTATCACAGAACAGCCAGCAGAAGAGCTGAAACAAGGGAGCAGACATCCAGAACAGGTGCTAAAGAGCTGCCAGCAGGAGAGCTGAAACAAGTGAGCAGACAGCCAGAACAGGTACTAGAGAGCTGCCAGCAGGAGAGCTAAAACAAGTGAGCAGACAGCCAGAACAGGTGCTAGAGAGCTGCCAGCAGGAGAGCTAAAACAAGTGAGCAGACAGCCAGAACAGGTACTAGAGAGCTGCCAGCAGGAGAGCAAAAACAAGTGAGCAGACAGCCAGAACAGGTGCTAGAGAGCTGCCAGCAGGAGAGCTAAAACAAGTGAGCAGACAGCCAGAACAGGTGCTAGAGAGCTGCCAGTAGGAGAGCTGAAATAAGGGAGAAGACAGCCAAACAGGCGCTAGAGAGCTGCCAACAGGAGCGCTGAAACAAGGGAGTAGACATCCAGAACAGTTGCTAAAGAGCTGCCAGCAGGAGAGCTGAAACAAGGGAGCAGACATCCAGAACAGGTGCTAAAGAGCTGCCAGCAAGAGAGCTGAAACAAGGGACCAGACAACCAGAACTGGAGCTACAGAGCTGGCAGCAGCGGCAGAGCTGAAACAAGGGAGCAGACAGCCAGAAGAGGTGTTAGAGGGCTGCCAGCAGGAGACCTGAAACAAGGGAGCAGACAGCCAGAACAGGTGCTACAGAGATGGCAGCAGGAGAGCTGAAACAAGTGAGCTGACAGCCAGAACAGGTGCTAAAGAGCTGGCAGCGGGAGAACTGAAACAAGGGAGCAGACAGCCAGAAGAGGTGCTGGAGAGCTGCCAGCAGGAGAGCTGAAACAAGGGAGCAGACAGCCAGAAGAGGTACTAGAATGCTGTCAGCAGGGGAGCTGAAACAAGGGAGCAGACAGCCAGAAGAGGTGCTGGAGAGCTGCCAGCAGGAGAACTGAAACAAGGGAGCAGACAGCCAGAAGAGGTTTTAGAGAGCTGCCAGCAGGAGAGGTGAAACAAGGGAGCAGACAGCCAGAGGAGGTGCTGGAGAGCTGCCAGCAGGAGAGCTGAAACAAGGGAGCAGACAGCCAGAAGAGGTTTTAGAGAGCTGCCAGCAGGAGAGGTGAAACAAGGGAGCAGACAGCCAGAGGAGGTGCTGGAGAGCTGCCAGCAGGAGAGCTGAAACAAGGGAGCAGACAGCCAGAAGAGGTACTAGAGAGCTGCCAGCAGGAGAGCTGAAACAAGGGAGCAGACAACCAGAAGAGGTACTAGAGAGCTGTCAGCAGGGGAGCTGAAACAAGGGAGCAGACAGCCAGAAGAGGTGCTGGAGAGCTGCCAGCAGGAGAACTGAAACAAGGGAGCACACAGCCAGAAGAGGTTTTAGAGAGCTGCCAGCAGGAGAGTTGAAACAAGGGAGCAGACAGCCAGAAGAGGTACTAGAGAGCTGCCAGCAGGAGAGCTGAAATAAGGGAGCAGACAGCCAGAAGAGGTACTAGAGAGCTGCCAGCAGGAGAGCTGAAACAAGGGAGCAGACTGCCAGAAGAGATGCTAGAGAGCTGTCAGCAGGGGAGTGGAGTGAGAAAAGAAAGGATAGCAGAGAGCAGTGAGCAGTGATAGTGTAGGAGGCA
The DNA here is from genome assembly GCF_964204655.1 of Triturus cristatus. Taxonomy (NCBI): domain Eukaryota; kingdom Metazoa; phylum Chordata; class Amphibia; order Caudata; family Salamandridae; genus Triturus; species Triturus cristatus. Next base: position 863,004,984 of record NC_140581.1, read on the forward strand.
GAAAGGAGGTGGGAAACAAGGAGAATGCTGCAAGAAACAAGTTGCAAACAGCATCCGCTAGGGAAGCATGAAGCAGGCACTATTTGGAGTAAACAGCAACAAGCAGATTTTGCTACATTTCCAGCTCTTCAGATGAGGCTGTTTTGGCAGAAGCAACGAAGAGACTCAGAAGTTTCTTTGACTACTTCACCCACTTCTGGAGTGAATTAAAAGATGAAACACGTTTTGCATCCCCTCAATATCCACAGCCAGTGCAGGCCACAGTAGACCATTAGTCGAGGTAGAAAAGTCCTAGTGAAAGTGCACAGCAGATACATAGCTGGGACCTCTATAGTGTTTGGTAGAAAGGTCTGAGGAACAGTCAAATGCATGGAAGTAATTTACACCTACTGTAAGGGCAACTGCATCAGAGCTGCACTTTCTGGCGCAAGCAGCCCTGTATCCATATGTATGGAGTCATAAACACATCAGAGACAGGCTGTCTTCTGTAAGTACAGATTTAGCCCTTCAGCAATGTGAGTGTCATGCAAGAGGCTGGGCCGGAACTGCTAGCTTTGGCAGAGAACCAGTGGGCACCAGTGAGCACTGCAGTACAGGGTGAAGCCTCTGAGCAATCCTGCGAGGACCTGCCGGCACCGCAGGGTCTAAAATTGCCCCCTGTATATTTTCAGGTCACATTGAAAGTAAGGTGTTCACCTATGAATTTTTTTGGGTCAAAATTAGAAAAGCTTGCCTGAGCCTAAATGGGGACCAAACGAAAAAACAAAAGTTGTACAGTGAAGGAATGTCTTTTATAGAACACTATGGAGCTCACTGATGCTTACTGGCTTGGGTAAATGTGCCACATTCTTGTCACCACAGGTTCTGACCACCTCAGAGAGAAGGATGGACTCTGGGCAGTACTGGTTTGGCTTTCGATCCTAGCATCAAGAAAACAGAGTGTGGAAGAGATTGTGAAAGACCACTGGGCAAAGTTTGGACGGCACTACTTCTGCAGGTAATGTTGCAGTCCCTTTAAATTTACAATTTTCAATGGATGCTAATGAAAAACAACAACATGAAAGTTTGTTTGGTAATGCAGCCCCCATCCCTCAATCCCTGCACCCTCCCATTAAATGGGTAGGTAACTGTGGAACCGAGGTGCTTAAGCAGAAAAACCAAGGAGTTCAATAAATGAAACCCGTAAAGAAGGTACTCTCCAGTGACACCTTTCCAATATCAGTTGAGGTTAGATTGCCTTTTTCACACCTTTCAAGTGGTGTGCTTTAAAACGGTGGTCAGTGTCCACTGAGTTTACAGCCAACTGTGTTTTACCTACCGAGCAGCCAGCGCTAAGAATTTGAGGAGACCTTCTCAAAGCAATAGCAACCTCTTTGGCCAAGCTGGTGCTCCTCAAATGATGGGGTACAATTTCACAAATGTTCCCTTCCTTCCTTACTTGCTTGTGTGCCTATAAGTTGTTTTCTGCCGACTGCATAATCTTTATCTCAATTTTTCACTCATAAATCATAGACAATCTATTTATTTTCTGCCATGCTATTGCAAACAATGGATGCGTTGGCAATTAGCACCCATTGCAGAAAGACCCAATCCCAGTATTGTTGTATATGATATGTAGCTGAACATATTTCAAGGAGGTAATACAATGTAATGTTACAGCTGTTAATGTCTGGCCTGAGTTATTGTGGAGGACTGCATGCTGCACATTAGCCACCTTGATGCACTGAAGGAGCATGGATACAACTGAGAATGACAACAGCCAATGCACAGTCTGGCAGTCTAGCAGGTTCTGTCGTGCCAATGTCTGAGTGGTAATGTGAGGCTGTAATCCTGGTTTTCCTACTTGGGCCTGTAGTTATTGACAGAAAAGCCTTCAATGTGACAACTGAAATGTTAAGAGCTGGTCATATGTGCTAGACCAGCAGATTGTAGAGGGTTTGGAGAACATGCAAATTATGGTGGAGTATATTATGCTACTTTTATGATGTTTTAGTGTGTGCCTAGTAAAATAGGTTTTTTTCAGGCCTCTCCAACACATTAGACAATTTTCTTACAGTGTACAGAAGATATGTCTGTCTATGTGGTGGAGGGACTGGTCACTATAAATTGTAAGACTGAAAATGAGATTGGTGAATAGCTTTATAGTAGGTGATAAACGGTTTATTCTCTGGATCATACAATTGCAGGACTCTAGTTGGGTAACATCGGGTGTGGCTTTGATTAGAATTTTGAATCATGCAAAGAGAGTCGAGGTGACATTTCGCCTTGACCAGGAGCCAATGTCGCGACCTCTAACTATAGTTGATAAGAGTGCTTAGTTCAAATATGTAGGAATTTTCACAGGGTCCTCCTAGTAAGCCATATTTGGAAATTGTGACAGTAGTGCTGATGAGATGTTGCTACAGTAAAGGGCAGTTCAAGGTTTTAGGGAGAAGGAGGATAGGATTGGTGTCTTCAGATGGTCCACAGTTGGGATGGGCATTGGGACTGCCCCACAAAGACCAAGTCGATGAAAGGCACAGAACTACAGTACATTGTGGTGCCCACCGGCAATATATCTCTGTCTTCTGGCTTTTTAGTCAGAACATTTCATCTGCAGCACCTGTTGATTTACTTATCACAGCTTCCTCATGATGTGTACAATATCATTCTTTCGATAAGTGGTATATCTGCGTGTAATCATGTAATAACCAATGTTTTGGGCATCCAAGATTTAAGATATCAGGCCCAGGAGCAATGAAAAGATCTGCCAATGAGACTAAACTTTGAGGGACTCCGCAGGTAGTATGTGTAATGATGGAATCAAGTTTAGTTTTGCGTGGTTTGAGTGAGAACGCCACAGTGAAATGTGTGAAGGAGAGACTATTTGCTCGAACATACAAACTTTCAAGCAAAACTGTATTGTTGATGGTGGCAAAAGCTGCTTATAGGTCCAGTTCTATCAAGGAACACTCTCTCCCTTTGTCACAATTTGTAAGTATCTCTTCTCGGATGCTCACTGTCTTGATCTCAGTCCTGCAGCAGGCATGGACAACAGAGTGGAAGTATTTAAACTGATTGGTCTTTTCGTGTCTCAGATAAGTGTGATCACAACTGTCTCCATTATCTTTGTGATGCATATTTCGTATTTAGCCCAGAATGACTCTGTCATTAGAAAATATCTCTGGTTTGTCATTTGGTTTGTGAAAGAGGTAATGGTGCCATGTTTCGGCTTGCAAGGAACTATGTCAGATGTCTGAGATTTATTTTTAAGGTGGGTGATGATCAAATCTGGGGCTGTGTGGCTCAGATTGACAACTGTGCTTTGCACATCATACATCGAGGAAGAATAATTTACTAAAAAACATTATGATTTCAGATTTTTGTGTACCACCTAATTGAAGTGTGGTGGAGAAAGGGTTTCACTATTCCGTGAATTCCCGTGGTGGTCAGATGATCAAAACATATCATGTTCTCCTCCATCAGTTTTGTTGCTGAAGAATGTCACATGATTGTCACATAGACCTCTAAAACATGTTGGCACCTGCACTGAAATGTTTGGAGCACCAGTTCTCGTATAACTTGATTACTTTCAATTTGTGATGACATTTTCTGTTTCTAGGATCCGAGCTTGATAGTGATAATTCTTTGCCCAGGTTCAGTCTGCCTGGTAGCTAATAGGGTATATATGGTAAGTCATATTATCCATTATTAGTTGGGATACCTTCAAAGTGGTGTAATTTTTGACGGTGTTTAGGGAAACGTTTCTCACCTTCCCTGAGGATTAGAAAGCCTTTGATGTAAGACCTATGCAGTTCCTACAGTATGCCAAGCTAGCAGGAATTACCCGGGAGATCTCGACAGAATTCCTACAAATTCCTGAGTCATCTAAGACACTAGAGGGATTGTTGACTATAGGGTATGTCTGTACGCAGGCCTCATTAATTAAGAAATCATTAAAATTGGATAGAAAAACGATTGCCCTTAAAAGCAAGATGATATCTGAGTCCAATCATGGGTTCTGGATAGGCAAAGGGCTTGCTCGCAGGTGTGGGCGATATTGGGCAATAAATACTTAATTTCAATACTGTTGGACTTGGCCCTCTCTGCAGGGTAACCTCCAAAATGTTGCCTTCACCCTCCTGTGCTCTGAACCCATTTTTGTTGACTTTCAGAGTAAAGTGCTTTTGCTCACTACCTTAAACATGGTAGAATTGGCTTACAACCAATTGGCACATGTAATTTATTTGTAAAGTGGTACAACATGTATCTAGGGCCAGTAAATTAAATGCCGCTTGTGGGTCTGCAGCACTTATAGTGCCACCCACTTAAGTAGCCTCTTTAAACATGTCTCAGGTCTGCCATTGCAGCCTGTGGTGGAGTTTTAAACTGTCACTTCAACCTAGTAAGATAAACCTTTTCCTAAGCCAAAACCTTCCTTTTTATTACATCTAAGTCATCCCTAGGGTGAGACCTAAGCAGTCCATTGGGCAATGTACAGTGTATTTAAAATGTTGAACATATACTTTTGAGTTTTACATTCCCTGACAGTAAAAAACTCTTACATTTGTGTTCTACTACTGCAAGGCCTACCTCTCCAATAGGATAACATTGTGTTACCTTATTACATTTAATAGTGATAACTTTCAATAGGGAGTAGATAAAATGTCAAGTTTAGTTTCTAAAGAATTGTAATTTAAAACCCTCTTTAATGGTATAGGTGCATTTTAAGTTACAATTCTGAAAATGCCACTTTTAGAAAGTTGGCATTTTCATGTCCCAACCTTTTGGTGCACGAAGACTGTATCCTAGATCACATGACTAGGTGTAGGTGGCATTTGATCTTTGTGTATTACTTCCAGAAAGTGAGACAAAGGGGGATTGTTGATGGCAGGATGCACCATTTCTGACTTGATAGAGGGGCGGAAATGTCACCTACTACATTTGCACATCACAAAAACTCTGCCTCAGCACACTCACAAAGGTTTCACACTAGTCCTTTGTGCCCCCAGACAAACAGGGAGGGAGGAAGTTGCAGCCACCTCAGGGGGTGGAAGCCTGCAGTAATGTCTCCCACTTTAAACCTATCACAAAGGATAAATAGTGGTCCTCAGACCCAACTCTTCAAATCGCCTCTGGATCTTTGGACTCTGCCAGGAAGAAGGACTACCCAGCTGTGAAGTCTGCCCTGCTGGCCTGCTTGCTGACCAAAGACTGCTTTACTGCACAAGGCCTGCTGTTAATGCACCATGACTGTCCTGCTGCTGTGAGCTGCCCAGCTGAATGCAGCCCGCCTGTGTGGACCCAAAACTCCAGTATATCGCCATGGGTTATGTTGGACTTGGCCCTTTTTGGCTAAAGTTCCCTAAACTTTTTACCTTCCCCCTTGACCTTTTTCTGACATGGTGTTGCCAACTTTGATGCTTTGGACACTTTGCCACTACTGATCTGTGTCAAAGTGCAAGTGCTCCCTGTATAAAGTGTAATGGTAATTGGTTGTCCATAATTGGCATGTTTGTCTTACTAGTAAAGTCCCTAGTAAAGTGCACTAGGTGTGCCAGGGATGGTAATACAAATGCTACTAGTGGGCCTGCAGCACTAATTGTGCCACCCACATAAGTAGCCCTGAAAAGAGATCTCAGGCCTGCCACTGTAGTGCCTGCGCACAGGTAGTTAAACTGCTTTTTTGTTCTGACAAGTGCACCCACTTGCCAGGCCTTACCCTTCCCTTTTTATGCACATCAGACACCCCTATGGTAGGCCCAATGTACCCCCCTGGGCAGGGTGCAGTGTATGTGAAAGGTAGGACATGTACTAAGGTGTGTACCATGTCCTGAATTGACTGTTTGGATTTGAATGTGATAGGATCTGGAGAATGTCTTGACCCAGGGGAGGAGTAGGTGAGACAGCCACGGCTGACCTGCATCTGGAGTATGGGGGGAGGAGTAGCCCCTGGAGGTGAAGAGGCCTGGGCTGCTGCCGTAAAACAATGGCTCGATCTCCTGCTGAGTGATTGAGGACCTATACCCCCACTATCAAAGGAAGAAGGTGTCACTGGCAGGGAGACACCCAGAACTGGTTTGGACAGGGGTCGGTGCCCCCTGAACACAAAGACTTCAAAGACATTTAGGGGTATAGCTATGAGAGCTGAAACCCCTGAACTTTGGACAGATCAAGACTGAAAAGGAATGAAACTACTTTGCGGACAAGAGAAACCTCTGCCAAGGAAGAACAGCTGAAGAGACTGAAGAGAAGGACAGACCCTTGCTGTGTGCTCTGGGGCTGGCCTGCAGTTTGCTGATTTCACTAAGGAGAGGCTAAGGGTCTTTGCAGTGGGCTGTGTCCCCCTGCTTGAAAGGACTTTGCTGTGTGCTGTGTCCTGAAGTAACGTGTCTCCAAGGGCCCGAGGAGAGCTGGCTCCCTGTTGTGGAAAATCAGGAACACAAAAGCTTAGGAGTGTGTCTCAGCGACGCTGTGTACATGTGCTTCGTGCAGCCTGAGACCTTCATAAGAACTGCCCCGTGATCGTGTGCACCTGGAGTCCAAGTGAGTCTCAGTGACGCTGTGTGCGAGTGCTTCGTGCAGCCTGAGACCTTCGTAAGAACTGCCCCGTGATCGTGTGCACCCAGAGTCCAAGTAAGTCTCAGCAACGCTGTGTGCATGTGCTTCGTGCAGCCTGAAACCTTCGTAAAGGATTGCCCTGTGATCGTGTGCACCCGTAGTCCAAGTGAATCTCAGTGATGCTGTGTGCGTGTGCTTCGTGCAGCCTGAGACTTTCGTGAGGATTGCCGTGTGATCGTATGCACCCGGAGTCCAAGTGTGTCTCAGCGACGCTGTGTGCATGTGCTTCGTGCAGCCTTAGACCTTCGTAAGAACTGCCCCCTGATCGTGGGCACCCGAAGTCCAAGTAAGTCTCAGCGACACTGTGTGTGTGTGCTTCGTGCAGCCTGAGACCTTCGTAAGAAGCGTCCCGTGATCGTGTGCACCCGGAGTCCAAGTGAGTCTAAGCGACGCTGTGTGTGTGTGCTTCGTGCAGCCTGAGCCCTTCGTGAGGATTGCCCTGTGATCATTCATCCGGAGTCCAAGTGTGTCTCAGTGACTCTGTGTGTGTGTGCTTTGTGCAGCCTGAGACCTTCGTAAGAACTACCTCGTGATCATGTGCACCCGGAGTCCACGTGAGTCTCAGCAACGCTGTGTGCGTGTGCTTCATGCAGCCTGATACCTTCGTAAGAACTGCCCAGTGATCGTGTGCACCCGGAGTCCAAGTGAGTCTCAGCGACATTGTGTGTGTGATCTTTGAGCAGCCTGAGACCTTCGTGAGGATTGCCCTGTGATCGTGTACACCTGGAGCTCAAGTGAGTCTCAGCGACGCTGTGTGCATTTGCCCTGTTGCAGCCTGAGACCTTCGTGAGAATTGCCCCATGACTGTGTGTCCCGGAGCAGTCTTGTTCTCTGCTTTGATCGACAGCGTGACCAGAAGTGCTGCGATCGTCGTTACCATTGGCCCGGACCGGCATCACCAGAGGAGCTGTGAGAAGTCACAGCCGCCGGCCCGAGACTGCCTTTGCTAAGGAGAGACCTCAAACCATCACCGTCGGGGGTCCGAGTTCCACTGCCCAAGATCAACGAAGTCACACCGGAGAGGAGAGTGAGATCGCAACCCCAGGTAACGCTCAACAAGCGTGCGTGTGTCGCTGCCTGGAGCGGAGTGCGGGCTACGAGAGAAACGCTCTCTGCCTTTCCCATCTTTGCAACGTGAGTCTCTGCTCAAGTCTGTATCGCGGCCTGTACATGCCAAGGAGTGGCAGTACCGGGTCAGAGTGCGGAACTGCACTTTGTTTTCCATCATAACAGTGTTGGGGGCATGTTTTGGCAGTAGCTGACCGCGAGTCAGTAAGAGTGGCATAGAGACCGTCCAAAGCACTGCGATCGGTGCTGAAGTACATTATTTTTGCATTACAAACTGCCTGATTGTTGCATTACGAAGTGCCTTATTTTTGCATTACGAACTGAATGGTTGTTGCATTACGAAGTGCATTATTTTTGCATTACAAACTGCCTGATTGTTGCATTACGAATTGCATTATTTTTGCATTACGGACTGCCTGATTGATGCATTACAAATTGCATTATTTTTACATTACGAACTGCCTGATTGGTGCATTGCGAATTGCCTGATTCTTGCATTACGAACTGCATAGCATTGCATTAGAACTACATTAGCTCATCGAGAATGGCTCATTAATACTGCAAGAACCTATAAGTGCTTGCTGGCCTAATAACCGGCAAGGTGAAATATTAGAAATACACATATGTTAGATTTTTATCGCTTGGTCTCATCGTATCTTTTCTTTATAAACATATAATTGTTTTTATGAGACTCGTGGGGTGTCTATTTGTGGTGTTATCACTGTGTTACTGAGAGCGTGGTTGCAAATACTTTACACATTTGCCTTGGAGATAAGCCTGGCTGCTCGTGCCAAGCTACCGAGGGGGTGAGCAGGGGCTATCTGAGAAGGTGTCCTTCCTGTCCGTGACTTAGAAGCAAAGGTCCCTATTTGGACTAAGGTACCAACCTCAGCCAACTAGAGACCCCCAGTTCTAACTGGTTAGTTTTGTGGCCCCCTGTTCAAAGCCACAGAGACATAACCGGCTTCTTCAACACTGATGCATCTCCACGAAGCCCGCCATATGACTCTGGCCTAGCGTGATGTAGCTTGTCCTCAATGCATCTCAGCACAAGCCCTCGCAAGCACCAGCGGCTTTTTCAACACCGAAACAGCTCAACGCTGACACCGGCCCAGTGCAAGACATCTTGTCCCCTGCGACAACCCATCATGTCTCCGCAAGCCTGGCTTCCTCGACAACGACGCAGGAACTCGCAGTGCTGACCTTCATCAATGGGCATTAACTCTGCTGCTGCATGACGCATCTCGATGCCAGACCTTCCATTGCAGCTCGTCATTGATGGCTCCTCAATGCTGCCCTGCACATCTCGATGCAAGCACTTCGCATCTTGATGGCCAGGCCCATAAAGTGCTTTCTCAGCAGACTGAATTCAGTCTTTTACCCGGCCTGCAACCCATTGGCCTGAACTTGTGACTTGGACCCAGTCTACTGCGACCCGATAACTGTAGTTGGGACTTTTTGCTTCTTAGCAAGTGGTTTTTTGTTGTTTTGGTCTAATATGTAGTACATTTTACTCTGTTTTCTTTTTTTTAATTGGTGTGGGATTTTTCTTGTGGTGTGTTTTCACTATATTACTGTTTGAAGTGCAGTATAAATATTACACACATTGCCTCAAGTTAAGCCTGCCTGCTTTTGTGCCAACCTACCATAGGACTGAGCACAGGTTAATTTGGGGTTGCTTGTGTTTCACCCTGACAATAATTGTGGTAGATACTTGAGCAGGATTCCTTGAACATCCCGTATTAATGATAGTTTCAGACAGAAATTATTTATGGCCCTATTCATAAAGGTAAATTTGATTCTAAGCATATATAAAAATAATGTACCCCTTTTTCACAAAGGGATTCCTAACAGTTGTAAATCAATTTTAACTGTGCTGATTTCTCTGCCACTAGTGTGAAGAAATCCTCAGTAGTAAATCCCACTCAAGAGGTGGGAAGTGGGCATTCCAACATGTGGGTTGCCTTGGAAGTGTGTGAATGTCCTCAAAGGTACATTCCCTAACTCCTCTCTGACCTCTTCTCACCCGCGAAAGGGATGGAGATTTACTCCAGCCAAGGGCTGTATAATTCCCCTCCCAGGATGGGATAGGGAACTTATCAGGCACAGATTTGTGTGGCTGCAAGGGAGACTTTTTCACAAGATTTCAACATGAAGAACTCCATATTGAGAGAAGAGGAGCCTCCACTAGAAGTACATCTCAAATCTGCTTACCAGTTGCATGCTTGAGATAGTTTGTAGATGTGTAAGAAAGGAAAAATATTCATGCCGACAGTGATATAAATCTTCACCCATACGTTTTTTTTTGTTTTTTTTTACAATACCCTATGTTTGATTTTTTTTTGTGATGAATTCAATCAACACTTTGTTCAAGACAACCTTGACACACTGGGAAAAGCAGTATGTTGGATAATATTTTTACAAAGATCTTCTTCATGTCAAATCTCACTTGTACCTTCCATCTTGGAAGTGTCAATGTGACTGGACTGGTGCAACAATCCATATTTGGCTGGACACATAAATCAGTTAGATGGTTTCTTTGGTTCAGTATTACAATATATTGCCTACAGTGTGACACATTCTATGTGTAAGTCTGACCTTAGGGAACGTTCAGATTTTATTGAGGACCTACCGAGATGCAAGGTGTTTTCCACAATTTCAGTATTAATTAATTCTCTGACCAAATTAGGACAGTTTGTTCCATGTAAAGGAATATGCAGTGACATGACTTTAGTATATTTATTTCTGGGTTATTCCTGGAGAGGTGCAGCTCCATGGGATGCCCTGAGTGCTAGAGTCAGCCCAGAGCAACCAGTTCCCTATGTATTTGTCTAGTCAGTGCTAACGATTAATCACTGGGATATTCCCTTAGCAATCCTCCTCAAAAAGATTATGACTGAACATTTTAATCAGAACGTAGATCAATGCCTGCATTGTTACATTTCTGAGGGCTACTCAAATTGTGTGGAGTTACTATAGGAGAATCAGTTTACCCATAACAAACGTTTTTCAAATTTCACTCAACTCACTCATTCCTTCTGCCTTAATAATCAAGTTAATAATAATAGTTTGTTCTGTGTCATCTCTTCAGAATACAGCATTAAAAGAGAGTGAGGAAATGTTTTAGCTACAGAATATAGGATGTCTGTAGCTTTGTCACTAGGCTTCAGTACTGAGTAGAGTTTCAAAATCGGTGGAACTAGATGGGCGAATGAAATCTACCAACCACCATTCAATATCTGAAGTTACATTTCCAAATACAAGTGATGGATAGTCCCTCTTGTAAATTCTAGCAAGAACTTTTTTCCATTTATAGTATATTAGTTTGATGAGTGTATTTGATTTGAAAAAAAGTGTTTCAGAAAGAAATAGGAAACAAGCTCAATTTTACTGTGGGTGGTAGTCTAACGTAAATATTTCGTGATATTGCTACTCCAAGGAATAGTTACTATTATGCTCTTCAAACTACCACCTCCCATTAGCTGAGTCATCAAAGGTATGAAATGATCAAGGCTTATAAAAACATTTAAGTCATCAGAAGTTTGAAACAATGAAGGTTGATAAAGCTATGGCCCACTCCAACCCATTCAGCACAACAAGAGGATTGTTACTGCATTTCCCAATGATTGATTGTTCACTAAGCTGTCAACATTGTGTACCACTGTCTGTTCTCTGATATATGCTCTTCCTGAGCCTTATTTCTTGCACATCATGTTCTGCTGAATTACTCTGAAACTAGAATCTTTGCACAGCACTTTGATTTTATGTCAAGGTTAATCAAGCAAAACAGATTGAAAGTGCTGCACATTTATTTACGTAAAGTATTGGAGTTTATCAGAGCATTATATCAGCTGGTTCCGCAGTTAAGGGAGCAGAACCATGCAAAGGTAGACTCTTATTGAGAGTATATCTTGTAAGATTCAGCAATCAATGAATCTTTGCATTTTGATAGTCATCTGTCACATGCACAGAAATCTAAGTTGGTTTCTTCATGGAGCATGGCTTCTATACATTGTGAAAGTCTACATGTAATATCAGGATATATTTTGAATTATGGAACTAAGCAGGTTGGCAGTGATAATGAAAAATATTCCTTCACTAAAAATCCCTTTGAAGTCTTTTAAGACTAAGGCCCCCATTATACGTCGCTACTATGAGTGGTTTGGTGTTTCCACACCTGAAACTACTGGGTCCAGAAACACTGGAAGCCGGTTTACCAGGAGTGTAAAGGTAAAATCTCAGATGGAGAGTGCAGGAGGCCACGGCACAACATGCCTGCCCATTCCTTTACTACAGTGAAGCAAACAATGCTCCTCCAGAGAGGCCACAGCCTCCCCAGTTCCCCAAGGCTCTTTCGCCCCTCCCTAACATCACAAACCACACCTTCTTGCCCCCAGATATTACAACTTGCCCAGAGCAGGTGGTAAACATCAGCTTTAAACTCCCTAGAATCAGGAAAACCCTGTGTCAAAGCACATGGTAACTCCCAGTGCAGCAGGTCATTCTTTATTCCTCGTGATACTAGTTAACTCAGAACTATCCCTTGACATTTATTATCTGGAAATAATATGACCTGCTCCATACAAGCCAAGCCCACCTCCTTTTCACAGTAGTTTTATTGGTTGCATTGATTGAAATGAAGGGGACTTTATGGTTCAACCGGACTTCTGGGTAGTTCCTGAAGCTGACATAAACCACTGACAAGGGATCAGGGGTTTGAGAAAATGTTTCATTATCTAGAAGTAGACACATGGTTTAAGATTCTTAATAGTCACATTTTATCTGATTCCTCAGGAAATATGAACTTTTAATGGGCCAAAAATAAAGCCTTATAGACTTTATCATGATCAGTATTGAAGCATAGATAACAGGGTTGTATATGTGGATATCATTTTGACCTGATAGTGAACGCAATCCACTTATGGCACTTTCTACTGTTTAAAATTTAAAATTAGGTATCCATGATACGGCTAATAAACAATATTCTCCCTAATTGAATCTATCAGACCCTAGAAGGGCAATTAAGCAGTGTATGGAAAACAGGAACATATTTTCATTGCCCCTAGATTGAGAGAATACAGTCTGACTTAGAAAATCTATTATTGGAAAGTAGAAGAATTGCTGAATTGGTGTAAAAATCCTGTGCAAGCTGGTAACCTTGATTGAGAATGTTGGAGCAAGAAGAGGGATTTATCCCAAACTCAAGCACAGCTCCATGAGTCTTTGGAAACAGATGCAATCTTTGTAGAACTAAGACAGAATTATTGATAAATATAAAAAAGTGTGTCAAACAGCAAACCATCTGGGAGAATTTAAACATGCCTCACTTGAGAAGAATTCTAGAAAACGTAGGCACTTGTATCCTGAGAGCTTAATATCCCTTGAAATTTTCCGGATTTGTGCATTGAGGCACAAGAACGGGTAATGCACTTTACAATTCTCAATGCCCCTAGTGCATTTAAGCCTAAACTCCAAGAAAGCCCAAATATGATAATAAAAAATTCTCTTGGATTTGTTAGCTTGAATATAGTTGATGCAGAGGTGGAGTATGTTATTATGACCCAAAAATAAAATAGAGCTCCTGGCCCAAACTTTTCTCAAACTGATCTTTCTAAGGCTGCGCCAGCTCTTTGGGTCCAAGTAATCGCTAAAGTGTTTAACTCCATCTTGAAGACTGGCATAACTCCTAGTTCATGGCACACTGCAACAATTGTACCAATAAATGAGAAGGGTTTTCACTATAATCCTTCACATTGCCACATTTCAATGTTGAATGGTGCAGGAAAGATTTATGGACCATTTCTTCTCAATCATATCCAAGAATGAGCCTAAAATATACTGGCTGATAATCAGGTGGGTTTCTGACAAGGTATCGGAACAGCTGACCAAGCTATACATTTGTTTTCAATCTGCACAAAATATGTACAATTCAGGGAAGCTCCATTTTCTTTAACATTTATTGAATTAAATCCAGTTTTTGACTCTAGAGACCAATTATGGCTTGCATTGGAATGGAAGGGTCTAAATCACTCCTTGTTAAGATCTTTTCAGAGTCTCCTTAGGGATACAATAGCTTGAGTGTGCTTTGTTAAAAATGGGGAGTGCACTAAGAGCTTTTCGGTACCTGCAGGTGTGCGCCTCATGTGCGCTGTAGTCCCTTTACATTTCTCTCTATTTTTGAATGATGTTGGTTCATACATGGAGGAACTGAATCCTGATAATCCCAAACCCTGCAACATGAGAATTCCTATACTAGTGTTCACAGATGTAGTAGTTCTCATTTCTTTGACAGCGCTCTCTATACATAGGCTCATTGAAGGTTTTGCTCAATATTGACTGTAAAAACAGCCGATAATAAATATAGCTAAAGCCAAAGTCATGATTATGAAATTAAATGTTGCTTTGAAGCATTACTTTTTTGTCAACAATGAGCTCTTTGAATGGGTAGACAAGTTTAATTATTTGCATATGCGTTTTGATATGAGGCTTATCTTGGGTCAGTGTAGAGACGAAGCAGCTTCGACCCTAAAGCAAGTCATAGTCACTATTATCAGATGCAAACAAAATATTGGCATTTAGTCATTAAGTACTTGTTAGACCTGTCAGCCTTGGGGTGGTCTTCAGCAAATATTTTGCATTCTTCCCTCCTATTTTGCTGAACTCATTTTTGTTCGCCTAAGGATTCTGTGCACTTTACCACTTTATCTGTGCTAAAGTGCTAAAACATGATAACAATGGCTTACACCTGATTGGCATAAGTCATTTACCTATAAGTACCAAGTAAACTGGTATACTGTTTATTCAGGGATGGTAAGTTAAATACAACTTGTCTGCCTGCATCACCTATTGCTACCCACTCAAGTAGCCCGTAAAACATGTCCCAGGTCTGCCGTTGCAGCCTGTTGGCAGTTTTAAAAATAACAATTCAACTTGGCAAAACCCCCTACTTACCAAATCCTTAACTCCCTTTTTATCACATATGTCACCCCTAATTTAGGCCCAAGACAACTCGTAGGACAGGGTGCATTGTATATGAAAGGTTGGACATGTGTGTTTCAGATTTACATGTTCTGGTAGGGAAAAACTCACAAATTCAATTTTCTTTCTTTCGATAACTTTATTTCGGTCACAACGGACCATAAAAGTACAGGGTAAAATACGCACAAACACTATGTTACAGAAAATAAATAACATGCACCTAATCAGAAACAGTCACAATCATATATACACACCTATTAAAACCGACGTATATTAAAATCAAATTAAACCATTGAAAGTAGTTATCGGAGGTATACATTAAATTTCCTATTAATATGTAAGTCAACAATTTATATCATTAAAAAATTCCTGCGCTTATTCCACATCCCATTTAAAAAGCACGAGACGGCGAAAACGATAGGAGGGTGTGTATCATATTTTAATACTCTCAAGGCCTTATAACATTCTCTGAAGCCAAGGTTCCTACAAATAGGTTTCACCCAACGATTGCGTACAGTCTGATATTTGGGACAAAAAAACAAGATGTGGATCTCATTTTCAAGATGGTATTTGCACGCTGGGCACTCAGTATTTTTATTTAAGTCCCATTTACTAGTCAATATCATGAGCGGCAGACTACCCATCCCAAATTGCATGTACAGTTTCCTTGCCGAAGCTGGATTAATCAGGTCAAGGAACTCCTCCTTTTTGTAATCCTCTTTTACTTGGAGGAACTGAGATGTCAGTCTACCAACTGTAGAGCTCGCGTGAAGAGACAATAAATTGTGGTGCCTGTAGTGATATACCAAATCGGCCCTAGATATTGCCGGGCACACTACTTCTGGTGTGCCCCATAACTCAGGTAAGCCAATCCTATTACAGAGTTCCTTAATATGAATTAACCACGGGATTTTCTTGGTTCTAATTTCAGCCCACACATCCCTAAACTCATTTCTAAAGGGAGCTAATTCAGGAACTGATCATATTCTTCTCCAATACATAAGTGGCCTTAGGGCCACTTCCTCCTCAATAGGGAGAAGCCCTAGGTCCAGCCGAAGAGGTACTAACAGGGTGCTAACTGGCAATCCCAACAAATTCCTCATAAATGAGTGCTCCACCCTCGTAAGGCTTGTGGGCCTAAAATGCCCCCAAAGCGCCGCCCCGTACATAGAAGCCGCTCTAGCCTGTACTTTATACATTTCTATAACTGGAGATGCAGGCTTGTACACAGATACTCTGTGCATTTTCGAAATCCCACCCACCATTTGTGTCAATTTTAAAGCAGCCTTTGCTACTTGGGCATCCCATTCCAGATGTTCCGCAAGGATGATGCCCAAATATTCGAAGATTTTTACTCGTTCCAAAGGTATGCCGTCCAATACTGGATTTGGGCTGGTCTGCCTGGGTCGGTTAAAAATCATAAATTTAGTTTTAGATAGATTTATCTCCAGACCTCTTGATGCACAGAAATCGGTGAAGCCATCCAAGGTACGTTGGATACCCATTGATGTCTTGGACAACAACAAGGTGTCGTCCGCGAACATCAATGCGGGTACCCGGCCTGTAACTAACCTTGGAGCATCAATATCCTTTGTACCTAATAAATGGTCTATAAGGCCATTTATATATAAACTAAAAAGGGTAGGGGCCAGGACGCACCCCTGGCGCACCCCCTTTTTTACCGGGAAGCGAGCAGACAATTCTCCATGCTTCCCGCATCTGACTTGGGCATAGGTTTCTGTGTGGAGCCTTATTAAAACATCCAGGAGGTATATTGGGATGCCAAGATCCAAAAGTACACTCCACAATTTTCCCCTAGGGACCAGATCAAATGCAGACCTCAGGTCCACAAAAATGAGGTAGTGGCTGCCACCCTCCACACTCACTGTTTTCCAATACAGGACCTGGAGTCTGAAGAGCTGGTCAATAGTTGACGTGCTCGTCCTAAAGCCGGCCTGAAGAGTACTCAGGATCTTATTTTCCTCAACCCAGGCCTGGACTCTTTCCAGGATTATTCGTCCCATCAACTTCTGGGTGATATCTATCAGGCTAATGGGCCTGTACTTGGACGGTTCAATTTTCACTACTGTGATTCCTACCTTTTCCGTAGGATTTACCTTCTTACATTTAAGAAAGGATAACTTTTGATTGTGGGCAGTTAGGAAAGGCATGTTTGGTGTCTGAGGAATTGTAATTTAAAACCCTCTTTAATGGTAACATCAGATTTTGAGTCACAATTCTGAAAATGATACTTTTAGAAAGTTTATTGGCCATTTCATGCCCTAACCATTTGGTGCCTGCAACCTGCTCCTAAGTCACATGGCTGGGTGTAGTTGGCAGTTAAACTTTGTCTATTCCTCCCAGACAGTCACTCAATAGAGGGACTAGGTGTGCCTGGATGGGCCATCTCAGGCAGGATGGGTGACTCAGCTCCTAACATCTCCATGCCAACATCGGCCCAGCTTGACGTATCTTGATGCAGAACCGCACCTCGCAGCTTTTGTTCAGCAGCTTCACAAGTGGCAACCCTGCATAATGCATGTCAACACCAATAACCGGCACAGCTGGACCCATCTTGACTCTGGCACCAAAGCATCCAGACGACAGAATCCTTCCAGTACCAGCAGGCTCACCGACTTTGAAGCAGAGCTGTCTCACATTGCAGCACCTGTTTGGCATTTACCCCAGCACTGACACAGCACAACGAATCTTGGTGCCGTGCCGTGCAGCTCAGCTCCAATCGATGGCTCCTGGATGTCACTGCATTGCAGGCCGATGCAGGACTTTGCATTTTCATGCCCAGGGTACAAGGTACTTTGTCAGCAGACTGAACTCAGTCCTTTATCCAGCCCTTTCTCCATCGTGGTCAGTCTGAACTTGTGACTTTCAGACTTTCACCTGGTCTCAACCAACCGCGAAGTAGTGCTTTGTGCATTTATGTGCTAAACGTTCCTTAAATATATGAAATTGCATATCTATGATTCTACTGATTGTATTTTTTACATTTTTGTCTCATAATTTATTAAAACATACTCACTTTTTCTAAATTGGTGCGGAATTTGTCTTGTGTTGTGTTTTCACTTTATTACTCTTTGAGTGCTGCATAAATACTTTACACATTGCCTCTAAGTTAAGCCTGACTGCTTTTGTGCCAAGCTACCAGAGGGTTAAGCACAGGGCAATTGAGTGACTTTTTGTGGTTCACCTTGACAAGGAGTATGGCTGTTGCTTGTGTAGGGTTTCACCCGCTCAAACAACAATCACATTTCTCATGGTATTTATTACATGTACATAGTTGGTAAGCAGTAACTGCAGCCATGTATGGGGCAGAGCTTTGAGGTTACATGGATACTACTACCCTACCAAAGACTATGAACCATTGTTTGGGGTCACTAGTGCACTTGGGCCAATGGACTCCCTTGATTGCTCTTCATTTGGAATTAGGCCTCCCATCCATCTGAGATATTCTTATTCTTATCTCAATTCTATGTGGGGTCCACTTGCTTAAGAACCATCAAGTGGGTACTAGTTTGACATCTTTGATGGAGTTGCTGTTCTGTGCTGGTGAAAATGGTACAATGGTGAAGTCATGTTTGAAACACCATAAAGTTGCTTGATCTTGAAACCATCTATGATGATCCTTCGACTGTGAATTCTGGTACACACTTGAGAACCAATGAAGCATACTGGCAGTATAAAATAAAGGATATTAGCAGTAATGTTAGGAATGATTCCCTGGCAAATAGATTTGTTCTATTTAAAAGGCCAGTCTTTAAGACTTATCTAGATAAAGTTTACCCTGAAGCACTAAACACTTTATATGATAAATTTAGACTTTGCATGCTATCTCTGAAGACATGTACACTTAAATGCCAAAAGGAAAACGTTGGTGGTTATTGTTGCAATGATATAAGGGGGTATAGTGAAACTATCAAACATTCCATGGTGTTTCACCCTAAGGGGAGAACTGTATGAAATGGCTTTAACCATGTATTAAACTTATATGGGCTTACTTTTTATTTGCGCCACTGCTGCATCACTTTTTCCCATACTAAAAGTGACGCACCGGCGCACAATGGGCTTCCAAATAAGCCCCATAGTGTATTCGATTTTCCTAATGATTTAGCTATGTGCTACAGAAATAATCAATCTGCAATTTACCAAGTAGTCACTTCTTATATTTGGACTGCTTGGACCATGACTGGTAGACTCATGAACAATCGCATGCTCTATTCATCAATCATTTCTTATTAATGCTCACTTGAGAAGCTTGATTTTCTGTCCACCCCATAATGAATATGGGTACTAAGCAGCTCACTATAGAAAATGCCCAACAGATTTACAATTTTAATACTGCACAAATACTAGTTAAATAAGAAATTATGTGATATTTATCTAGATACGTAATGGTTGCTCAATTGAAGTTGTTTTCTTCTTTTGATACATTGATTTTATGGTTGCAACGGTTTTAAGTAATCATGCAATAAAGGTTATTATCATTATCTAGATACATTTTTATTATAATTGTACTAACTAATGACTTTAAATTGAAATAATGCATTGGCTATTTTTTTACTGCATTTTTATGACACACCCTCGACCCCATCTTCACAGAAGGGACAAGCATCTAGTTCAGCCATACCTCACAGCCCCCCTGGACGGACCACCACTGCGTACACTTCACCTTCAACACTTCCACCGGACTCAAACCCCCCAATGCCCTCCTCATAGGAACTGGAGCAAGATCACAGAGGAGCACTTCAACACCACCCTCCTCCTAGACCCACCCTGCGCAATGACCAACGCCAACTCCGCAGCCAAGGAATTTCACCGCTGGATCGCCAGCTGTGCCGACAAGCTCCCCTCTGCCACCCCGGCAAACAACGACCCCTGAAAGCCGCCTGCTTCACCACCGAACTCCAAATAGCCAGGCGCTCCTGCAGACAACTCGAGAAAACCTTGCGAAACCGGAAAACCACGGAAGACCTGAACAGCTACCAGGACACCCTGAAGGAATACCACCAGCGCCTGAGAGACACCAAGCAGACTTTCATCAAGAACAAGATCCACACCAACGCGACAAACACTAAAGAACTCTTCAACGTCATACAGCAACTCACCAAACCACCCAGCGAAGCCATGGACATCACACCATCCCAGGAACTCTGCAACCAGCTCAGCTCCTACTTCCATCTGAAGATTAAGGCCCTCTACGACAACTTCAGCGAACAGCCCGCGGACACCCCCCTCGCCACCACCACCAACACAGAGCTGATCATCGCAACCTGGAATCCGGCCAACGTCGAACACACCACTGTGACCATGAAGAACAACCACTCAGGAGCCCCCACGGACCCCTGCCCACTCCACATCTACCACAGGGCCACCGCCGCCATCGCACCCGAACTAGGACGCACCATCAGTGCCTCTTTTGAATCCCGCATCTTCCCAGGTGACTGGAAGCGTGCAGAGGTCAAACCCCTCCTCAAGAAGCCCAAGGCCGACCCAACAGACCTAAAATACTACCGGCCCATCTCTCTCCTTCCCTTCGCTGCCAAAGTCACAAAGAGACTCGTAAATACCCAGCTGACAGCCTTCATTGAAGAGAACTCCATCCTAGACGCCTCCCAGTCCAGATTCCGCAGCAACCACAGCACCGAGACGCCCATTCTCGCTGCCACCGACGACATCCGCATGCTACTAGACCAGGGACACACCACAGCCCTCATCTTACTAGACCTCTCCGCAGCCTTCAACACCGTCTAACATCGCACTCTCGCAGCCAGACTCCACGACACTGAGATACGAGGAACTGCCCTCTCCTGGATCCAATCCTTTCTCTTTGGCAGAACCCAGAGGATCAGACTCCCTCCATTCGTCTCCAAACCCACACAGATCAACCTCAAGGATCACTGCTCAGTCCCACGCTCTTCAACATTTACATGGCCCCCCTCGCTGCCATCGTCAGCATAGTATCATATGCCGACGACACCCAGCTCATCCTCTCCCTCAAAAAGAACCCCGAAGACACCAGACACTGCTTCCCGGAAGGAATGAGGGACTTAGCTGCCTGGATGAAAAGCAGCTGCCTGAAGCTCAACTCGGAGAAGACCGAGGTCCTCATTCTCGGACCCTCCACCTCCACCTGGGACAACACCTGGTGGCCCTCCACCCTCTGGAGCCCACCCACCCCGACAGACCATGCACGGAACCTGGGCATTATCCTTGACTCTTCCCTTACCATGACACACCAGATCAACTCCATCGCCTCCACCAGCTTCAACTGCCTTCGAATCCTCTGCAAGACCTTCAAATGGATACCCCCAGAATGCAGAAAAACCATCACCCACGCTCTCATAACCAGCAGACTGGACTACGGCAACGCCCTCTGCGCCGGAATCAACAAGACCCTTCTCCACAAGCTCCAAACCATCCAGAGCGCCGCAGCCAGACTCGTCCTCGGAACACCACAGCACGAACACATGACCCAACACCTACATGACCTCCAGTGGCTCCCCGTCGGGAAGAGAGTTAACTTCAAACTGCTCACCCACGCCTACAAATCACTCCACAACATCGGACCCAAATACCTCAACGAGAGAGTATACTTCCACGTACCCAAGAGGAACCTTCGTTCTGCAGACCTCACCCTCGCAGAAACCCCCCGGATCTGCAGAACCAAATCAGGCGGAAGAGCTTTTTTCTACGTCGCAGCCAAAGCCTGGAATGAGCAACCTGTCAACATCAGACGCTCCCCCAACCATCACACCTTCAGTAAGAACCTTAAGACCTGGCTCTTCGACTGAACCAGAGCTGCACCCGGCCCCCCCAGCGCCTTGAGACCCTCACGGGTGAGTTGCGCGCTTTATAAATCTCCTGATTGATTGATTGTTAATGCTTTTGTTTGTTACTGTTGTACATGGGATCGGTGGAAGAAAACCTGGTCAGAAATATTGTGTCTTTAATGGCATTTAGCAATCTGGAAACCTTTGGGTGTGAAGAGGATGATGTTCCATTATTCGGTGATTAAGCTGAACATACTATACTGTACAGTTTCACACCTTGTAATGCACACTGTGAATTTCAAAATAGAAGAACAGCAGAACGTAATGTACTAATCTCGAAGAAATAAATTGCTTTTAGGAAGGTGGAACTTCTCAGTAGAAGTTGGGCATGAATTTTCTTGTCAGTTAAGGCATTTAAGGTGGTTGCAGCATACAGAAAGTAACCCTTTTTGGGTGAATCCATTCTATGAGTGAAAATAAGATCTTTACTCTAAAAAAGGAAAGAAAATCAAAATGTACTCAAGTACAATTTTTACACTTCAATTTCAGAGTGAATGAAGCTGGATGAGTGCTATCCTCCACTATTTCCCACAGAGGCACAGTTCATATTAATTTTTCTTGAAATATAATTCCTCGCCCACGGCGAAAGAAAAAATGATTGATTGCGGGGAGAGCTTGCCAATGCTGCTTAAGGGAGAACTCATGTTTTTGGGAGTGTAAAGAGTTTGAGCTCAGGGATATTTGGCATGGTTTATGGTTGCTCTGAATTGGTGAAGAGCTTGTTCTTATTTTGGACAATTTGGAGGGAGAAAGAAGTCTGAGGACCTTGACCCTTGCTCAGAAGCTGACCCTTAAGCATACAGCAAGTTGGAAAAGCTTCAGATTTTAATTGAATTGTGTAAATACAGAAGATGCTAGCCAGTAGGCAGACAAGTGGATTTTCAGGTTGTCTATGACTCATGAATGGGAGTCTCCCGTGGGATAAAGAAACAAGCATTTGCAATGCAATAGGTCTTGCATTGACACGAGTTTGAGCTATTGGCATTGTAAATGACAATGCCTTTTATTTATGTTTTGTTTTTAAAATATAAATAACAGGCATTGTCATTTACAATGCCAGTAGGCTAAGCTCTCGTAAATGGGAGACCTATTGCATTGCAGATGCTTGTTTAAAAGTGTGTGTGTGTGAAGGGGGGGGGCAAACAGAAGGTAGCAGAAGGAACACAGACGGGGAAGGTGTTGGAGAAGCAAAACTGAGGGTGCAGATGTGGGGAATCAAAAATGGTGGCAGGGTGGGCAAAGGAGCATGGAGGGCATAAATAGACAGAGCAATGTGGCGGGCAGGAAAGAAAAAAGTCTGAAGTGTTGTCTTCTGAAGCAGCATCTGCTTTTCTTAGGACACAAGGCAGTATTAATTTTTTTAGTTAGCCAGCCTCCATATTTTCTTTTTCCCGCCACCCCAAGAGCTAACGTGCGGGGGAGAGGAGCGAAGAGAGGGAAGATGAAACAACGCCTTGGCTTCTGAAGGGGGCGGGCGGAGAGCGAACAGGAGTAGCCTGCTGGTAACTCCCAGGCGGTGACTTAGATTTAATTAAATTTTATTAACTATGCTCGAAGCTCACCCTCCATGAAGTGTGTGCTGCAGAGATGTAAAAGTGAAAGTGTGGTGCTCATGGATGCCATGCTGTGCCACGAAAACACTGCACTGTGAAAGGTGGGAGGGGGGATGAAAAATTACCTTAGGCCATGTTGACAGTTCGGAAGCGGTGATGTGCACAGTGCCCCTCGCCTTACATGCCGCCTGCTCTAAACGCCCCACGGCTGAGCGGTTATGCTTCAAAATTGCTGCCCCCACTCTGGGCTGGGCTGTGCTGCATTTCCGTCGCAATGCACATAAAAGTGCATTGCTGAGTGGACGGCAGAGATGTATGCATGTATTTACTATTCGGTGCCACCCTCACTATAGGCTCACGTGCAGCTTGGTCTACCATCCACAGTGCTCACAACAAGTGCGACCATTGTGGGATAGGGAACGATCTACAGGCGATGAGACAGAGTTAACTAAATTTTGGTAGCTGCGCTTCACGTCCAACATCCATGAAGCGTGTGCTGCAGAGATGTAGCACTGGCAAATGAATCGGCCGGGAACCCTTCAGCCTGCAGCAAGTAAAGAAAGCATGTATGAGCAGAGGTGGTCACAACTGCGCACGAGAGACCCTGCTGTAGTAGGAGAGGCTCATTAAAGAATATAGTGCTTACAGACAAAAGAAGACGTGCTGTGTAACAACTGAAGTAAAAGGGCCAGTCCCCGTGGAAGGTTACAAATGAAGACAAGGCTGTACTATGGAGGGTCTAACTAGTCTATAAATGAATCAGAAGCCAACATTTACGAAGGACAATGACACAAGCCAATGACAAATATGAGGGGAGAGTGGGCTGGGCTTCAAAACCATACTCCAGCATGCCTCGCTGCAGCGCATGCGCTGCTCAGGCTCGACTTAAAAAATGAGCTATGTCTTTCATTGGTACATTAATGAGCAGCCATGTTGATGGGCAGCCAAGCTTGATGATCCTTATCTGCTCTTATTTTGCATGTAATTACATATATGAGGAAAGCAAACAATAGATATCAATTTTGGCAGCTGGCAAGAAACCTACAATTACATTTTGTGTTAAAATCTTTTCACATCAGATTTGATTATGAGGCTTTGGAACCCAGAAGTGCCTTTTTCATCATGAGAGACGTGGAGGCCTTGATCACAGAGAAGTCATTCCGAAGTCAGCAGTTTGCTGTTGGTAACAATGTCTACACCGTGGAGAAGGCTGACAGCTTTGAATATGTTGATCCTGTTGATGGAACCGTGTCCAAAAAGCAGGTACGGGCATCACTGATTCAGTCATTGTAAATATGTCAAGTAGAGGAGAAAGGCACTTGGATTGTACTATAATAACCATGTCATCACTGTTTTATGGTAAGCTTTCATTATTCAAGAATTTGTAGAATACTGAATAGTGCACATTTCTGGACAGTGTCAAGTGGTGACAGTAATATCCTTAATTTAACTATAATTCATCTGCGTAACTGAAACTTCAACAACATCACTCTGGTCACTCTGCTATCTCTCAGTCTGCTCTTTCTCAATTTCCTCATCTATCTGGTAGTGTTGGAAATATGTATCACTCACCAGGGATTCCAGTCACTGACCTGCCTGATCTTCCTGCTTTCTTTTCCTTTACATTTTACTTCCTTTCCTTGTTAGAGTTTTGTTTACTTGCTCTGAAGGTTATATATCTCTTTCTTTAACATCTCTCATCATTTGAGGTGACATAATTGTGCACTAAACCTTTTGCTTCCTTGTACACTATTATCGCGTACTATGGGGCATATTATCAAGGACGGCGTTAAAATTATCGCCGCTTTAGCGGCAGAAAACTGCTGCTAATGCGGCAATAATGGGCTTGATAATATGCCGCAGAGAATTCCAATAGAAGCCCATGTTAACACCAGAACACGGACTTCTATTGGAATTCTCAAGGGCATATTATCAAGACAATTATCGCCGCTTTAGCAGCAGTTTTCTGCCGATAAACCGGCGATCATTTTTAACACCGTCCTTGATAATATGCCCCACCGTTTTTCCCTTATGACCTCTGACACATGGTCTAGATCCCAACCTTTAGAATATATTTCATTGTTTTGCATAATTCCATATCATATGTTATAATGCTATGCATATGTCTTATGCTGTGATTTTACAATAGTGCGCCTTGGTTTCGTGCATGCACTATATAAGTATGGATTTGTTGTGAACTAATATTATAGTGCTGCTTTCCTTACATAAGGTGTATAAAACAAATACAAGAAATCAGTAAGTCCTATTATTGAATACTACAACAAATGATCATGCTGTTGTTCTCACATTTATGATGAGGCTGACAACGCCTTCTAGTGCAAGCTGACCTTTCTGTGAGAATCGATACAAACCCAGCACAATACTCTGACTACAGCGAGAGAGGATTGATTTTTCCAGTGAGTCCCATCTCCATGGCCATATGGCTTCTTATCCAGGTACTTCTCAGCACAATGGCTGGGCTCTGCGAGCCTAATCCTTACTCAGCCTTTGAGCAGGTATGCCACTTTAATTCTCAATATGGCAGATAATGTAGGGCATATTTACGAATAAATATACTGCTTGGTTTTTTTATATTTTGTGTATTTTTCTTTATGTTTCATATTGTACTTATATCAGTGATTCTTGCAACTGTTTTGTTACATGTATTCTGTACAAAGCTGTCATATAATAAAGTCCAGTCCCTGTGATACCCTGGTGTGGGCTAAGGGTGGGTGACCAGAAACCTGCAGAGTTTCCAGCAGGACAGATTGTCCATCTGAATATTTGCCCTTACTCTGGCATAGACTAAGCATAGGGTCATGGGGTACCTTATTTGCTCCCCACAGCTCATATGCATAACTACATGGTCTGGGGGCCAAGACGAGTTCTAGTAGGTCTGATTAAAATAATTGACATGCAACAGTATTACATCTTTGTTTCTCCTTGCCAATCCTAACCTTGATCTCTATTCTAATCATACCACCTCTCCTTCTGAACTCACATAAGCACATTCATATAACTACCCCATGCCTCATGTCTCTTGCTCTTGTCTTGACATAGTCATCTTCTCCAGTTACACTGGTGGTCCTGTCCCATTTGGTGCTTTAGCTGTATTCCTTCGTTTCTTTTTCTTCTTCTCTGACCCCTCTCCTTTGTCCCCTACTCAACCACCTCTACTGTCACTCAAAATAATCTCAATTCAGTCAACATTCAAATCTTGATTTCATTCCCATTTAATGATGTCCCCACCTATGATATCTATTTTCGTTCCTAAGAGGTGTTTTCCATTCATGACTCTTATCATTCACAAACCAACTTAGTCATACATTACTCCTACTTTTAAACTACTCCCAAAATGGTTATCAAGAAAGTTAACAGATGGAAAGTCTATCAGCCCACTGTGATCTTGCTGTACTCTAAAGCATCGATCCCTCTTTACCCCCTCTACTATAGACCAAAATCTCATCACTTCCATCTCTACTTATCCACACTGACTTCTTACACTATTCAACCAGCTTCTCACCCTCTGTGCTACTGATCCATCTTCTCTCATCCCACTTTCAGCATCCCACAGTGTTACCTATTCTAACTTAAAAAATTGTCAAACGTCCATCGATGTTTTTCCAATCGCAACCCACTTCTTCGCCCAGACTACTTTATTTCTCGTCTTAGTCTGTATCTAATTCCATCACTGCTCCAACTGACTATGCTTCTTCTATCCTTTATCAAGCCTGTAGGGGACCTTGCTTAGGCACCTACAGGCTTACCATTTTCCTGTGTAAGAGAAAACACAATACTCAGAGTAATGTGTAAAAGTCTAATCAGGATTTGATGCTAAAATTGCCAGCAAGCATTAAAAATAAGAAAGGCAATTTCCGTATCAACAGGCTAGAGCTACGCCTTTGATCCATTGGAGCCTTTAATGCTAAAATCCATACATTTTGGTGCTACATTCTTACACTTTTTCTCAATGCATGTGAACAGAAGTGAGCACACGTGATAGAAATGAAACTTAGTGACAGGCACTGATGAGCAGATGCCAGTATCTCCTCATGGGAAGAATGCGACACAACTTTGGCAAACAGTTACAACTAAAAAGAGCTGACTCTACTATTTTTGAAACTCCTTGCTATGTTGTGCCAACTAAAGAACAAGACTAAGCTTTGCTAGAATGGTTCAGCAGAAATATGCAGCATAAAATAAGGAATAACAAAACGAGCATTAAATTGAAATGCATGTAAATGTTCAATTAGTCTAAGGCTTATGTGGTCTTGAAACAGGTAAAAAAAAAATAGAAATCACAAATATTTAATAAAATGTACCGTTCACATTAAGGCACAAAAGGTCATTTGCATTTTCATAGTAAACATATGAGATTAAGGGATATATGCAGGTGAATCAACTTTCACCTGATGCCTCCAAAAACTGTACTGGTCTAACTAAAGAAAAACAACCTTA
Organism: Triturus cristatus; assembly: GCF_964204655.1. Taxonomy (NCBI): domain Eukaryota; kingdom Metazoa; phylum Chordata; class Amphibia; order Caudata; family Salamandridae; genus Triturus; species Triturus cristatus. The sequence continues at coordinate 863,032,486 of NC_140581.1, forward strand.
GCTCATTTCCGTCTGCTATTTCCCACGCAGGGTGGCCCTATGTCCAGAAAATAGGCAGGACCATCATTACAGCAATCTTTGTTAACATGTCCGTTAGAAATGGAAGAATATGGGATTGTGCTATTATTGTATTCTTTACTTCTTACCTCACTTAGGGGTTGTTTCCTCTGTCATCTAGTGGTCTAGTAGTATTATTAATATTATGTGATGCATTAAAGAAGCCGCTGATCTGTTCGCATGCACTTGTGCAAATAGAAAGCACATTTCTGGGGAGTCGGTCAAGTAGTGTAGGCGTTCTCTTCACCTTCAGCTAGAATTAATTTGCTTTATAGAAAACTTCAACAGCAGCACTCCAGTTGCTGTATCTATCTCAGAGTCTACTCTTTCTCATTCTCTTCATCTTGCTGGTATCAGTTCTACCATTTAATTATGTATTATTCTCAATGGAATTGAGCCACATCCCATCCTCATCTTCCCACTTTCTCTTCTTTTAAATTCCACTGCCTCTCCCTGTCCAAGTTTATTTTGCTTAGTTATATAATTACACTACTAGACCTCTTACTGGAGTGACCTGTTGCTCTACTAGATCCTTTCTTCCATGTTAGGGCAACTTTATTCCTTGTTGCCTATCTTTCTAGTCTGCAGCTCTACCTCTCCATTTCCTCTCCTTCCCTACTCACACCAGCTAACTCACATGAATGTGCGATTCCTCTTCTCTCTTGGGCAGGTGTTGCTTAGTTCCTACCTATCCAATGGACCTGCACATTTGTTGGACAACATAAACTTTGGGTGAGGTTCCTAGACTGACTCAGGGCACCCCCGGATATGTTGGCCCAGAGACCAGCTAGCTCACTGCCACCATAACCAGACCAGTGAGCGAATAGTTTCTGGCAACCACTGAACATGAGAACTCTGACCCCTCAGGGATTGTGGAAAGAGATCAGAACCTTTCGCTCAGTCACTCATGCTTTCTTGTGCTCAGAGAAATATTCAGACTACACAGTGGGACATTTTCAATAGTTTTATTGAACCAACGTTATTCTGTTATGGAATATATGTTCTGCAATAATCAGTAGACAGAAGTAGATGAAAGTGATTACAAGCACCAAAAGCGTAAATAGTAGATACAGTTCTACCATGGTTCTAAAACAGTGTATATGCAGGCATAGAAACAATGCAGTAATCAGGTGTACTCCTACTATGCAAACCCTACTCTGAGTGTACCTAGAGTGTTGGTAGGTGTGAAGCCATGAATCCCCCCAGGGGACAATCCAACCCCATTACCTGCCGGGAGAGAATATAAGACCCCATCTTGGTCACGAACTGGGCACCAACTGGGCACCCCTCATGGAGATGTCAGACCGCTGCGGGGTGAAGTCTCAGCATGCAAGGGCCCTCGGTGTCAGCTGCAGTGCCTCCTCTGTTAATGTATCGGGATGCTCATTATTTATAATAGAAAGCAGCCTTGCAATGTACGCGTACATTAGCGATGTTATAGATATGTAGATAGCCCTGTTTCCCCGTGGATGAAGATAGGATGACATCTGTACATAGTGCGTAAATAGGCCTAGTACATGATGTTCCAGGCATTGTAATAATGTTGTGCGAAGCTAGATGTGTAACCAAAGTAGTTTCAGAGAAACTAATCCAACATTGTCATGCATGCAGATGTGTGTAAAAGTTCACAGCCGAAATTTTATTGTGAGGACAATGTAAGAAATAAGCTGCTTCGCTACATGGGTCTTACCCAGGAATATAACACAGGTATTATTTTGGCATAGTATCATTCCCTGTGTGGCCATCCTTTCTGTTGTCTCATCCCCCCTCCCCCCCAAGTCTGTTTTCAACTCCTTCAATCAACTCCTCTTTTACCTTCGGTGTGCTGCGCCCTTTACCTTTCTGTCTTGCACCAATATCTACACACCAAAAGTTCTGCTGCTTGATCCCACTTTTGGACTATCAAACCAACTGCATGACCAATTTGAGAGAAACAAGGATCTGAAATTAATTCAATGAAATATTTACATGCAACCCCTATTTTCAACAATTGCACAAAGTTACAGAAATACCCCAGGGTTACAAAAGATGGAAACTACCTAACCCAAATGAGAAGACAATCCCATGAGTGGCAGCATGGTATACCGAATTGCAGTCAATAAGCACAGTTCTTGGTTTTTATAAAATCTATGATGCAATAAGCGGCACTGTGAAGATATAGGACCTCTTTAGGGCCCAAGAACTGAAGAAGCATATGACTCTTTGATATGGGAACAGGGCCTTTTTCCAACAGACTGGAGTTCAGCATCTGACCGACTATCCATGTTAGAGGATGGACCTCTGCACTAGTGCAGCTGCAGAATAATGTGCAAGAATTCTTTTACATGTGGGACAGTTTCAAGGATGTAGATTCTAGGACAGAAAAGAAAGGAATTTAGACATTTGACTGTGTGCCAAAAGGCTCATCTTCCCACCCTTGGCTGACCGATGCGGGTCCTTGAGGACATGAACTCTTGTAGTCTACACAGAAGAAGTTAATCAGAGCAGGCTTGTCTGCATTAAGATATCTACTTGGACTCAATGTAGTATTTGTTAAATGCAGATATAATGTTTAAAGTGACACCAGATTGTTAATGCTTGGAATCACTAATTGCCTCATGCATAAAACCTGAGCACACGGTCCCATGCTCCATGATGACTCCCTTTACATCTGTTCTAAAAACATGCTGTTGTTCTCTATTTTCCACAGTATATCTTCATTTAAGCATCTTAGACATCCTCCTAACCCATTTACCCATCCCTCGTTTTCCACTGAATGTGTGTTACTCGAATACCAATGTCAGAGTCGTGCTTGACATAAATAGTGTGCTCTAATTAAAATTTACAAAAATATCCCTTTATCGGAGTTATTAATAAACAATCTACACCCAGTAGGACCATATTTTTGTATGAGATTTTAAAGACATGTTAATTCTGGCAGACGATATTTCTGTAAACAATATTCTGACATACAACCAAATGCTTTACTGCAATCCAGTTAGGTTCATGCTATATAATTGTCACGGACATAGAAAAAATACATGCACCTAAATGAAGCACTGCCTATGCCAAAGCTGCCTTCAAATTAAATCAGATTTTACTTGTTAGAATCATTATTATAGTCACGTGGCTACATGCACGAACTGTAAATGTTGACCTAATGAAAAAAGAAAAGACCTCCCTGCAGGATAAACTAAGGTGACCGTTATTTGATGCCAGAGTTCTGTGTTTCTTATCACCCATCATCATCAGCATGGAGTAAAATTCACACAAGAATGTCCAACATTCACTGCATAAGGAGCATCCAAAGGGATTTCTATGTCTTTTCCTTCTCAGGTATGGTCACTGCATGATTAAACATAGAACATCAACACCCCAGCCATCAGCTCAGTTCCACCTCAAGTACCAGTCCCTGGTATAAAGAACATACAATCACATAAAATCAGATTTGCGGGGTTAGAGTGGTGCAACAATCATGCACATACCCCTCTAGCTGTCAAGATTTTCAGAAAATTTTGTCTTACAACAATTCGGAGGGAAAGGTGGCGCCTGAGATGTTTCGCTCAGCTCATGCTTCTGCCCCAGTCCACAAGGAGGCCGGGCTGAGCCAGAGCGGGCAGCAACCCTTGTTCAGGCTCAAGACTTGCTTGGCTTACCCACCTCTCTGGCCTGTTCAAGCCACCAATACAAAATTCCAGTAAAAGGGGCTACTTGATTGGATTTAACAGCAATAAGGCTACCAGCTGTGTTTTGAAATCTGAAAATGCTTAAACTGTTGATCTCGCAGACAAAAACCTACATTGCCATGATTTCCTTTACGTGAAAAAGGGGGGACAGAATAAAAGAGTTAATGCTCTAAAAGAAGGTGTTACCACAGTCATCACTCCAAGAATTCATGCTTATGGAGCATTCAGGTGTTCAACCATTCTTATGATGGGGCCGGTGGGCTCACAAAGAGCTAGGCCTAAATTAACAAAAAGTTAGGCCAAAATTAACATCTGAATATTTTTTCCAGAGATGATTTGGACCGCAGGATCTCATGCTGGTTGCCATTTACCTTCAGGCTGGTTTCATTGCTCCAAATCTCGAGACTGCAAATACCCCTTTGAATCCTGCCCACATACACAGGATGACTAACTAGTGATGTTACATGTGAAAGTCAAGAAGATGATCTGAGTCAAGAATAGCTGGCCCTTTGTTGACATTTATGGCAGCCCTTCAACATTGTTCTAGCTTGCCCTTTGTCCTCAGCTACCAAATTGGCATCACTGAACTAACAATACACCTGCTGGGCAACCAGGAAGCAGATAAACATCAGAGCACCTACATGCCTTTGGTAGGGATGCAAAGTGCATGAAGTGGCTACTTAGTGTTTTACTTTTTGTATCTATGGGCCTCATCGCGGTTTCATTTCCGACCGCCTAATTACAATTTAGGCGGTCAGAACTGAAACCGGCTGGAATCCAAGTGGACAGCATTTCCGCAGTTGGGATTATGATGCTTGGTTTCTGATAGGCTTTCCATGCTGGGATTTCCAGTTGGGGTCGAGGAGGGCACCTATTGTGCCCCCTGTTAATACCTGCACCCTGTGCCAGGCACTTTGATTTGCATGCCATGCGGTGCAGGGATTAACACAATCTCCCATTTCTCTATGGGAGCTTGTGCTAGGGCCGTTTTACGGCCGCAGCGCAAGCTCCCATAGAAGAATGGTAGCATGCGACCGCACCATGTATGGTTGCATTGTAATTGCGGTGTCGGACCGGAAGCCGGTCGGTCCCCAGACCGCGACGGTGTCGGTTGGAGGCAACTCCGACCTACATCGTTATCGAGCCCAAAGTGTTTCAGGACTTGTACGAAGTATGGAAAGCATTGCTTATAGACCAATAGAATACAATACAATATTTTATGCAGCATCACCGTCTCCCCGAGATGCATAGCTGTTAACAGTTAATAAGTAGTTGTAACTCCATTTGAATTTTAACAAATCATTTCTACTGGACACAACTGTTGATTAATGGATTTTTTGCTGTCTAATTAACTCTAATGGCAAACAGGCTTCTAATATTTTTTGTTTTGGTTGTTTATTTTCTTTAATGAGTACATTTTCACATTTACCCCTGTATTTCCCCTTTTATTTTCCTGTGAACATGTACAGCTCATCGTCCAAACCCTTACACCATAACTGGAGCTACTAGAAATGTACTTGCCATCCTTAACAACTTAGGCAGTAGGCACTGGCGTAACGAAAGTTGAGGGGGCCCCTGTAAAGTACATGGAGGGGCCCACTCTGGAATGAATTCGGAGCTCTCAGGCCCGACTACTGTGCTGAGGGAGCCCCCTGAAGCTCTGCGCCCACCCCCACACCACGGGGGTTGCAGGGGCCTGTGTTACGCCCCTGGCAGTAGGCTAACAACCTCCCTGCTCTGGCTCAGCTAAGAATCAGTCATGGCCACCAAAAAGCTCTTCTGTTTGGCAATGATGAGGCCCTCAAGTAGAAGATGTAATTGAGCTCCCATCACAGAAGAGCAGGCCTGCGCGCTTGGTGTTCATTCTGTGGCCTGGCCCTGAGCTCAACACCGATTGTTAGACATGACCCTTGATGTCCTAACCCTTAATATGGGGATTTACCGTGCCTCGCTAGATGAAGCCTTATTTTCTTACTTTGCGGACCAATTAACTGAGTCGGCAAAATTGTGACGTACTACTGACCCTGAAGAAGTTCCTTCACAATGAAACCTCTTGACTTCTTGGCTGCTTTTAAGAGATGAAATAATAAATAAATATGTTTTGTTTAAATGTTTGAGTAACACTGGGCCTGTATCTTTAGCAACACAGTGCCTACCAGTTCAGAACAATAGTGCTGATGCCTGCGAACACTATGCTTGAGTGAGGAAGGGTGAATCTGGAGACTATGTGCAGTCTGAGAGTAATAAGAAAGTTGGAAATGGGTTGACATGATGGCCCCAGATTGAGGTAGCAATAGTATTGGCAAAACCTTTGGTAAAGCTGCAGGTCACATATGGTCTATCAGCAAAGGCAGCATTAGATAGCTAGAATGCTGCCAAGTTTTGAAGCTGTGCAAATAGAGATCTCAATTAGTTTAGTATATCACCCTGCTCTGGTGCCCTTCGTATCAACGACCACACAGTCATTACCTGTGATCTGATCTATGTCACATCAATTGATTTTTTTTAATTGTTTGCAAATACATCAAGATCATGAAGGACCAGCTATATGTAGCCTTCCTCGACCTGAGAGCCTCTTTTGTTCTGGTTTCCAGAGAGTTTCTCTGGGACTCACTCAGATCAATGGGGCTCCTCCCTACCTGGTAGAGATTCTAATGAGGCTCCACAAAGACAACTTTGCCCAGGTATGGTAGGGTAAGAATGGAGAGTTAACAGAGAGAAACAAAGTGACAGAAGGGGTGTGGCAGGGTTGCGTCGTTGTTACACCAACGCTTTTTCTTTGTTTATTAATGCCACATTTAACCATCTTCTTGACTGCACCCATGATGCACCCAATCTCGATGGTGTCCCCATACCGGCCTGTTGTTTGCAGATGACACGCTCCTGATTACAAGAAGACCCTTTGATCTCCAGAAGTTGTAAAATAGATCCCATGATTTTTGTTATTCTAGAGGGCTAGAATTTAATGCAAAAAAACCAAAATTCATGATCTTTAGTCCTCACAAAATTCTACTGGAGGAATCTGTTACTATGGGCTAAAATCCTTGAAGAGGTGAAATCATTCGATTGCCTGGGCATTAGAATTAGTAGTTCCCTATTATGGTCTGCCTACATTGAGAAATGTAAGGCAATTATCCTGAACAAAGCAGCTGCAATCAGGAGGATGCATAGGGCCTCTACTCAGAAGGCAGTTACCCCGACAACAGAAATCTATGAGGTCGCTATCCAGTCGTCTGCCTTATACAGGGCTGAGGTTTGGGGGATAACACCGTTGGATTCCCTATCAATCAGGGAAAATCACTTTCTACTCTTCTTTCTGAAAGTCATGCCACCTGTCCCTGTATATTTTGACTTAGCTTTGATTAGGCAAGGTGACCTGGTAGCTTTGACACCTTTGGTCTACAGGGTTAGGATTTGGTCAATTCCAGAATTGAGTTCTTATAGACAAAGCTGCTGTGAGTTCTTTCGTTTAGACAAGAATGTGTCAATTTTCTGGCTGGCACACTTTAAGAAATGGATGTTCAAATTGGGGTCGGAAGATCTGTGGTTTAACCCCTCTGCTATCAATTTATACTCAAAAGCTCACTTCAAGAAATACTTTTGGGGGTTCATAAATACAAACTACCTACAGAATGCTGATAGCAATAGCCTTACTGGTAGGTTCTGTCCATGAAACCCTCTCCGAGGTTTGAACTGTATCTTGACGAGATCACGCCACTGTGGGCCAAAACACATTTTATTAACCCTTTCAGTGCTCATGACGGAATGGTTCCGTTGCCAGGGATTTATGGGGGGCAAATTTGAATTAGAGTGGGGCAGCCCAAAACAGGCATGCCCATGCCCACACCCCCTTCCCCACAAAAATTACAGCCTTCCTGCCCCCCGGGCGGGCAGATGGGGCAGTAGTCCTCAATCTGCCCCCCGGGGGGGGGCAAGCTGCTCACTAGACACCAGGAATTTTTGGGGGCAAATTTTTATTAGGGTGGGGGCATTGGCATGCCCGTTTTTGGCAACCCTCACCCTAATTAAAATTTGCTCAAAAAATCCCTGGCATCTAGTAGGCTTTCTGCCCACCCTGGGGGGCAGATGGGTGCATTAGCCCTCAATCTGCACCCCTCGGGGGGCAAAAAGCCCACTAGTCGCCAGGTATTATTTTTAGGCAAATATGAATTAGGGTGAGGGCTGCCCAAAACAGGCATGCCCAGGCCCCCACCCCCTCCCCTGCAAACATTACAGCCTTCCTGCCCCCCGGGGGGCAGATGGGGGCATTAGCCCCCATTCTGCCCCCCAGGGGGGCAAAAAGGCCAGTAGACGCCAGGGATTTTTTGGGCAAATTTTAGTTAGAGTGGGGGCATTGGCATGCCCCTTTTGGGCAGCCCCCACCCTAATTAAAATTTACCCAAAAAACTCCATGGTGTCTAGTGGACTTTCAGCCCCCCCTGGGGGGCAGATGGGGGCTTTAGCCCCCAATCTGCCCCGCCAGAGGGAGGCAAAAAGCTCTCTAGATGCCAGGGTTTTTTGGGGGCAAATATGGATTAGAGTGGGGCAGCCCAAAACGGGCATGTCCATGCCCCCACCCCTGCAAAAATTGCAGCCTTCCTGCCCACCCTGGACAGCAGATGGGGCAGTAGCCCACAATCTGCCTCCCGGGGGGGCAAAAAGCCAACTAGATGCCAGGGATTTCTTGGGGAACATTTTTATTAGGGGGCAAATTTGAATTAGAGTGGGGCTGCCCAAAACGTGCATGCTCATGCCCCCACCCCCTCCCCACAAACATTACAGCCTTCCTACCCCCCTGGGGGGCAGATGGGGCAATAGCCCCCAATCTGCCCCCCCAGGGGGGCTAAAAGCCTACTAGACACCAGGGATTTTTTGGGGCAAATTTTAATTTGGGTGGGGGCTGCCCAAAACGGGTATGACATTGCCCCCACCCCCACCCACAACAATTACAGCCTTTCTGCCCCACCTGGGAGGAAGATGGGGCAGTAGCCCCCAATCTGCCCCCCCGGGGTGCAAAAAGCTCACTAGACGCCAACGATTACCCTGGCAAAGTGCCTACCTGTCGTTTTTGAGCCCTAGCTCTGCTGGCACCTAGGGAAACCTATCAAACCCACACATTTCTGAAAACTAGACACCCAGGGGATTCCCGGGAGGTATGGCTTGCGTGGATCCACCAACGTTTCCTTACCCAGAATCCCCTGCAAACCTCAATTTAGCTGAAAAAATCACTTTTTTTCACACATTTTTGTGTGGGAAAGTTGTGGCATCACCGGGCTGACACAAATTTTCTACCACCCAGCATTCCCCCTGGTCTCCCAATAAAAATGGTGCCTCACTTGTGTGGGAGGCTCAAGTACCCGCAACAGGCAGGGGCCCAAAACATATTGAGGCAACATCAAAATTGCCTATCACCAAACAACCTGGTTTTGCAAGGGCGGTCGCCTGGGTTTTCGGCCCCGTGCTCGGCGGCCATCTAAAGAAACCTACCAAACCCATGCATTTCTGAAAACTAGACACCTGAGGGATTCCAGGGAGGTATGGCTTGCGTGGATCCCCTAACGTTTCCTTACCCAGGATCCCCTGCAAACCTCAAATTTAGCTGAAAAAATCACTTTTTTCACATGTTTTTGTGTGGGAAAGTTGTGGCATCACTGGGCTGACACAAATTTCCTACCACCCAGCGTTTCCCCTGGTCTCCCCAAAAAAATGGTGCCTCGCTCATGTGGGAGGCCCAAGTACCCGCAACAGGCAGGGGCCCAAAACGTATTGAGGCGAAATCAAAATTGCCTATCACCAAACAATCTGGTTTTGCAAGGGCGGTTGCTTGGGTTTTTGGCCCCGTACTCGGTGGCCAACTAGGGGATCCTACCAAACCCATTCATTTCTGAAAACTAGACACCTGGGGGATTCCAGGGAGGTATGGCTTGCGTGGATCCCCCAACATTTCTTTACCCAGAATCCCCTGCAAACCGCAATTTTAGCTGAAGAAATCACTTTTTTCACACATTTTTATGTGGGAAAGTTGTGGCATCACCGGGCTGACACAAATTTCCTACCACCCAGTGTTCCCCCTGGTCTCCTGATAAAAATGGTGCCTCACTCGTGTGGGAGGCCCAAGTACCCGGGACAGGCAGGGGCCCAAAACGTATTGAGGTGAAATCAAAATTGCCTATCACCAAACAATCTGGTTTTGCAAGGGCGGTTGCCTGGGTTTTTGGCCCCGTACTCGGTGGCCAACTAGGGGATCCTACCAAACCCATTCATTTCTGAAAACTAGACACCCAGGGGATTCCAGGAAGGTAGGGCTTGTGTGGATCCCCCAACGTTTCCTTACCCAGAATCCCCTGCAAACCTCAATTTTAGTTGAAAGAAATCACTTTTTTCCCACATTTTTGTGTGGGAAAGTTGTGGCATCACTGGGCTGACACAAATTTCCTACCACCCAGCGTTCCCCTGGTTCTCCCGATAAAAATGGTGACTCACTCCTGTAGGAGGCCCAAGTACCCGCGGCACGCAGGGCCCCAAAACATATTGAGGCGACATCAAAATTGCCTATCACCAAACATCCTGGTTTTGCAAGGGGGGGTCACCTGGGTTTTTGGCCCCGTGCTCGGCGGCCATCTAGGGAAACCTACCAAACCCACACATTTCTGAAAACTAGACACCTGGGGGATTCCAGGGAGGTATGGCTTGCGTGGATCCCCCAACGTTTCCTTACCCAGAATCCCCTGCAAACCTCAATTTTAGTTGAAAGAAATCACTTTTTTCCCACATTTTTGTGTGGGAAAGTTGTGGCATCACCGGGCTGACACAAATTTCCTACCACCCAGCGTTCCCCTGGGTCTCCCGATAAAAATGGTGCCTTACTCGTGTGGGAGGCCCCAGTGCCCACGACAGGCAAGGGCCCAAAACATTTTGTGATTGGCAATTTTGATGTTGCCTTAATACGTTTTGGGCCCTTGCCTGTCGCGGGTACTTGGGCCTCCCACATGAGTGAGGCACTGTTTTTATCGTGAGACCCGGGGGAACGCTGGGTGGTAGGATATTTGTGTCAGCCCAGTGATGCCACAACTTTCCCACACAAAAATGTGTGAAAAAAGTGATTTTTTCAGCTAAAATTGAGGTTTGCAGGGAATTCTGGGTAAGGAAACGTTGGGGGATCCACACAAGCCATACTTCCCTGAAAGCCCCCAGGTGTCTAGTTTTCAGAAATGTGTGGGTTTGGTAGGTTTCCCTAGATGGCCGCCGAGCACGGGCCAAAAACCCAGGTGACCCCCCTTGCAAAACCAGGTGGTTTTGAGATAGGCAATTTTGATGTCGCCTCACTACGTTTTGTGCCCTTGCCTCGCGGGTAGTTGGGCCTCGCACACGGGTAGGGCACCATTTTTATTGGGGGACCCGGGGGAACGCTGGGTTTTAGGAAATTTGTGTCAGGCCTGTGATGCCACATCTTTCCCACACACAAACGTGTGAAAAAAGTGATTTGTTCAGCTAAAATTGAGGTTTGCAGGTGATTCTGGGTACGGAAACATTGGGGAATCCACGCAAGTCATACCTCCCTGGAATCCCTTGGGGGTCTAGTTTTCAGAAATGTGTGGGTTTGGTAGGTTTCCCTAGGTACCGGCAGAGCTCGCGTTTAAAAACTACAGCTAGGCACTTTGCCAAAAAGGGTCATTTTTCACTGCAAAATTGAGGTGTGTCCCCATTGCGTTTTGCGCTGTTTCTTGTGGCGGGCACTAGGTCGACCCACACAAGTGAGGTACCATTTTTCTCTGAAGACTTTGGGGAATGCGGGGTGGGTGGAAATTTGTGGATCCACGCAGATTCCAGAACTTTCGTCCACAGAAATGTGCGGAAAATTTGTTTTATTTGACAATTGTTTAGGTTTGCAAGGGATTCTGGGTAACAGAACCTGGTGGGAGACAGTCAAGTCACCCCATCCTAGATTCCCCTGGGTATCTAGTTTTCAAAAATGTAAAGGTTTGCTAGGTTTCCCTAGGTGCTGGCAGAGCTATGGTTAAAAAACTACAGCTAGGCACTTTGCCAAAAAAGGGTCATTTTTCACTGTGAAATTGAGGTGTGTCCACGTTGCCTTTTGCGCCGTTTCCTGTCGCGGGCACTAGGTTGACCCACACAAGTGAGGTACCATTTTTCTCGGAAGACTTTAGGGAACGCGGGGTGGGTGGAAATTTGTGGATCCACGCAGATTCCAGAACTTTCCACCACAGAAATGTGGGGAAATGTGGTTTTTCTTTACAATTTTTTAGGTTTGCAAGGGATTCTGGGTAACAGAACCTGGTGGGAGGCAGTCAAGTCACCCCATCCTGGATTCCCCTCGGTGTCTAGTTTTAAAAAATGTATAGGTTTTCTAGGTTTCCCTAGGTGCCGGCATGGTTAGGGCTAGTTAGGCACTTTGCAAAAAAAGGGTATTTTTCATTGTGAAAATGTGTTGTTCTCATGTTAGGTTTTGAGCCATTTACTGTCATGGGCACTATGCCTACCCACACAAGTGAGGTACCAATTGTATCGAGTGACTTAGGGTAATTCATATTTGTAAAGCAACTGGTATTACCTATTGACTTTTGATGCATTTCTGCTTTCCAAATGAAAGACATGGTGTAAAAAAGAAGTCATTTTGAAAAATGACCGATTATTCTGAAGCTAGTATGAGTATTCCCAATTTCGAAAATGTGCAAATATCTACTGTTTCTAAACCCTATAATTTGTTCCCATTTCAGAAATACATAGGTGTCTTTCATACCGATTTTTCCATGTATACATTTTCCCACAATAATTGCTATATACCCGGTACATAATAAAAAGCCATTAAAAATTGCTGCTCAGTTTTTGACTCTGGGTTCGTTGGGTTCTTTGTGAACCTTCAATTCCTATATATCCCCACAACCAGTAAGGTCCAGCGGATGTAACGGTATATTGCTTTCAAAGAGCTGTCATAATTAAAAGAAGTTACAGGTGAAAATGTTGACACAAAAGGCTGTTTTTTTCAACTAATTTTCAATGTTTCCTATATTTAACTGTTAGTTTCTATAAAGAAACCTTGAAGGATCTACACAAATGACCCCTTGCTAAATTCAGAATTGTGTCTGCTTTTCTAAAATGTATAGCTTTCCAGGATCCATTATTGCTTTCATACCCATTTCTACCATTAACTGGAAGGAGGTTGAAAGCACAAAAAATAGCAGAAATAGGCTATGTCCCAGAAAAATGCCAAAACGGTGTAAAAAATGTTGGTTTTCTGACAAAAGTCTGTCATTCCCTAGAAGCTGGGAAAATGGTGATTTCAGCCCCACAAACCCTTTTTTGATACTATTTGCAGGGAAATACCCAGACGCTCTCATTGCAGTCCTTTTTTCCCATTTTTCCCAAAAACCCCAAAATGTAGCTGTATTTTGGCTAATTTCTGGGACCCCTCCAGGGGAATCCAAAAACCCTGGGTACTTTAGAATCCCCATGATGTTGAAAGAAAAGGACGCAAATTTGGCGTGGATACCTTATGTGGTCAAAAAGTTACAGGGGCCTAAGCGCAAATAGCCAAAAAAAAGGCTTAGCACAAGGGGGGAAAAGGCCTAGCAGCGAAGGGGTTAAGTTTAAGCATGACATGTTAGCACTAAATAATTTTTCTCAAAAGTGGACTGTGGAGAGTGCAGTTCTAATGCCAATCAAGTGTGCCTAAAATGCTTTGGACATGTGGAAAGCATAGAACATATTTTGTTCAGTTGCCTGTTGCATTCGTGGGCCAGAGCAAAATGGCTCAATCCCTGTTGCCGAAATTTGGGGTTACAGCACTATTTGCTCGCTCTCTGAATTATGAAATCAGGCACGAGCAGACTAACTGTATTCTGTTTGAGTAATTTTTGCTGGCAGTGGGTGTAATCAGGAGGCTAATGGGCCTTGTGATGCAGTGAAAGTATGTGATGTGTCAAGCTACTAGAAATGTGAACTTGGGTTGTTTATCATTTTATGCACATCATAGTCATCTGCAGTGCCCACTTGGTTAGTTTTAAATGGTGTTAAAATATAATTGAAATGGGGTACTGTAGGTATTTTTATTTTAGTATGGCAGATAATTCATTTTATGTATACTGTATTTGCTTGCAGTGCCCAAAAGTTAAATAAATTGACACCCTATATTTGACTACAGGAGTCAACCCCATTTGCTTTAGCGTGGATTGCATTTGCACTTTATAAGTTTAGGTTGACTTGAGAGACGGTATGGGATGCGTATGCACTTAGGCACATGGAAATATTCTACTTGACAGACTGACCCATTGAGGGAGTGCTTTTCTATGCATCGTAAAGTTTATGCACTGAGGGCTTTGAATTGTAAATGTAACAAGTTCTGTTGGCCTTAAGAATTTAATGACAATGCAATGAGTGCCCTCTATATTTGTGCTCACTTTTGCCCACCAATGATCTGTAATTGAGGGAGGGCATACCATCATCCCATGGATGGTGAGTTTTTCAATTAGGAACATAATGAGCGTACTGGCTTTAGGAATACTATAACAACATAACGAGGGGTTATCGCTCCTTAGATACTTGTACTTATCCACTGTGTTTCCAATAACTCGTTGCATATGGATAATGTTGCACTAACTAATGGAAATTTTAAATGAGCAACTGTAGATGTTTGTTTTAGCGTGGGTTGCACCTTTTATTTTTTACAAATTACGTTGTTTTACGGCACCAATTGGGACGGCCATGGGATGTTAGTTTACATTCATTTTTGAGTTTTATATAGGGCTAGCTAGACCCGAGGGTATCAGATCCCTTTACGTGATATGTGAAAAATGTACTCAAATACATGCTAGGATTAGTGTGGGTCATAATAGTCAACAAAAGAGAATCAAGCAATACAGCATTTAGGTAGTCAGAACAGCCACAAAGGTGTATAAGAATACAGCATTAATGTAGCAATGTTTGTAGCAGATTAGGGACTGAGAGAGTCGTGTGAACTGCATCAAAGGGTCTAATCGATGGGGATTAGACCTTAGGGAAACATAGTTCATCTTTGGAGCGTGTTGAAGTAGTTCTTAAGCAGTAGAGATCCAGGGTCTCGTTTGAGGCAAGAGAAGGAGGGATTAGTAGCGAGTTCCAAATCGCTTGAGCATTACCTGAGAAAGAGTACACCTGGGAGGATTTTTTCTTCAGCTTTGGAGGTATAAGTAAAAGTGAGGTGTAGCTTCTCATGGCCCGGCCTCTTCCTGCTCTTTTATAGTTTAATTTCAAAGTATTTTGGGTTTTCTGTGTGAAGGGCTTTGTGAGTGATACAAGCTGTCTTGAAGATGCATCTTCCTTCCATGGGAAGCCAATTGAGGCTTTTGAGGGCAGGTGGGATGCGATCGAACCGTTTGATTCCTGTAAGGAGTCTGGCAGCCGCATTGAGGTTTGTTCTTAAGGGAACAAGGTGACTTTTCAGAGCTCCTGTGATGATATAACTGTCATAGTCGATTTTCGAAGGGACTAGTGATGGTACTACTGTCTTCAGGTCGTCAGAGGGAATGAACGGTTTCATTTTCTTGAGGTGTTTTAGTGTGTAGAGTGCTCCTTTGGCTGGGTTGTATGATCTTTTTTTATTGTGTTACTTGCTTTTATGATCTTTGATGGAAATAAAGAACTTATACAATAAAATGTGTTGTAATTTCCTGTGCTGCCATTGTCAAGTTAAAGGTCATGTGATGTCATTTTCTATGATGTCAACATAATGCCAATTACCATGTTTGAAACCTGAAAACCCCTTCCTCTTTCTCCTCATATTATGTTTGCATGTAAAGTAGAAACCAACTGGTCAAATGGTGTTTTCTGAAAACTATCACTCCCTTGTTTAGCATTACTGCAGTGCTCTACATTTCGATCCCTTGGTCCAGGGCCCCCAGTGTTGTCGGAGTAACATTGGCTGTAAAATCCGCATTAGAGTTCGTGGAGATAATCACGGCAGTTATCCTCGAAGGATTTACTCAACAAACTGCCCTTTTCCGATGTCTTTCATGTCACTTGCAAGATGAGAGAGCACAGTAATGGAAAGAGACTCCTATGACCTTACTCTACCCTACAAGGAATTCAATTAATTGCAGCCATATGTTGTTTTCATTACTTAGCTTCGCTGGTTACTGGTGTGTAACAAAATATGTTTTACATTGTAAATCTAAGGAGAGAAGCTAAACTCTCCTGAACAGCATTGACATCATGTTTTCTAAGGAAAGAAAAATCTGAACTGTTCTGAACAGAGCCCTGTGCACTTCCAATAAACCTATTCGTAGAAAAGAGCAAAAAAGCTGCACTCTAATTGCTCGATTTCATGCACACGTTTCAAGACAAACCAGGACAGCCTTTCTCCCCTCTTGTCTTTAGCAGTGTCACTAGAGGAAACGAAGGGGAGAAGTTATGGGTGCCGGCGTCATCATGCTGTCACCTTTGCAAATGGTTTCCCCGTGGCACGCGCGCCTGTTTTTAGCCCGGGAGCCCGGAGGGGTCTTGTAGTGGCGGCTCTGCCGCGTGCTCAGCTGTGGTCTGGCGCTTCACGAATGTCCGCCTCCCGGAGATATGTCAGCTGCCGGGGCCCTCTGGTGCCGCTGCATGTGTGTGTGTGGCCGGTGGCTGGGCAGCTGTCAGCGGGAGCTGGCATCCGAAGGCGGAATAAGATGCGAAGCAGAAGGCTGAGGGGCTGCAGCAGCGCAGCCTTGCCCTTTGATAAGGTATCTGCAGCATTAGACACAGCGGCTTTGGGTGAGCAGGCGGTTCCAGCATGGCGGAGCAGGTCTCCGGACAGGCTGTGGATGCGGTTAGGGTCCGAAGTGGCATATCATTCACGGATCATGAGTTCATGTTTCGCAGCTGGGTGGGAATGAGCTTCAAGGCCTCCCCTCATCAAAGAAAACGTGCACTGGGGAGCAGTTGTTCTGAGAGGAAAATGCAATGCACTGAAGGCAGACAAATCAGTCTTGGGAAACGATAGTTTTCTTCTTTTTTAACCAAATGCATTAAACACAAACGTTTCTCATGCGCACCCCCTTCAAACAGCTCAAAAAGGACGGGTGAAGGGCACAAGCTCCGCTGGGCAGGCAAGAATCCTCCACTTCGCTGTAGCAGATTTCTTTTTGTTTACTGGCTTCAATCTGCTATCCTCCTGACGATCGAAACACTGAGTACCATCAAATCGAAATTCGCACTCGCCTGTCTTACATTTACCTCACGCATCCATGGATCACAATCACATTTAAGGGATGCCGGTGGTATGATGCTGGATGTCACTAAATGTCAGAAATGCCCACCCTATGACAGGATGCCCCTTAAAACAATGCCTTGCCACCATGTGCCATGAATAGGACAATACCCAGCAATACAACACCCACAATATGCCAATGAGTGCTGCTTTATGCCATCACAATGATTATTTCTGGCCTCCTCAGGGTCAAGAATGCCATGGTATCCAGTAATAACCACCTCCACAATGTCTGTGATGCCAATGGTTAGCTAAAAAGGGGCACCTTATGACAGGGGAACATAATTGAGAGATGGTGGTCACCAGATGGCAGTGGGTGGCTGCCCCACGAGTCAGACCTGTACACCTTCTGCTGCAGATGTTGAAAAATCTCCGTCCCACCTACTCTTGGTCCTATACATCACGATGCATCACACAATGTCCACATACTACCAACAGTTCATCTCACATTCGAGTGTCACCAGGTCATAAAATCCAAATAACAAGAGAGAGAGACCCTTCACAACACAAAGGGAACTGGGTTAAGACAAATATCAGTAAGATTTTCCTGTGGTCTTCAGTCTATTAGGCTACAATACACACACCACTCATACGTGCCCCTATATATAAACCAGATGCCTTGTTGGTAGTACAAAAATATCTCCTCCTTTATTAAAAAGATTTTTTCACAAGATTTCATACACCATTAAAAATTTCAGAAATACAATTTCAAGTTCATTAAAAACACCTGTAATTTTATGATAGGAAGAAGCAAACTCTGATACCCCTATTTCTTTCACATATTTATGTCTACAGCTTATATGACACAATATGTAACACATTTCCTTATACGCCAAGTCATTACTGTTGCATCATAACAATTAATAAACATTTATCAGTTAAAATATATAATTCTAATTAACACAAAAATACACAGTATAAAAGCGATACTCAAAGAAATAAGTTGTCGACGGGGCGTTTCGGTGGGATGAAATTGGATAACACCGCCTTCTTCAGGACAACTCATAGGGTAAATAATGCATGTGTAAATATTCAATTGCAGGAGGTATTTTAACTAGTTACAAACAAGGCGGCAATATTTGTGTGACCCAGTTCTTTGTTATACAAAAGAGGGAAATTTATAATTCCAAAAAACGACCCTGGCATGCGAAAAGGGATCCCATTTGATGTAGCCAGGAATAAGTCACATACCTAAATATTATTATTGATGTAATTCAATTTTTCTCTTGGCGCTCCGGTTACACCTCCTGTTAACTGACATATTATGTACATTTTCAATTTTAAGACAGGGGCATGTATATTACCCTCCGGCTCTTCTCAACAATTAACTAACCATGAATTTTGCTTACCATAGGACTAATAAAGGAATAAGCACATCCTATAGTTACTCAATGTCTGAATGCTTTAAACTTTCGTAGTGAGATTTATCAATTTCTCAACATCGATATCCAAGTTTACTTCTTACCTCCTTATTCAGTCCCAATGTTATTTCAATCCATGAGGGAAAAAAGGCAGAAAGACTTTCTATGTTATCATTTAATATATTCAGGCTTCTCTCAAGGTTAAATCTCTAAACAGAAAGGGATTTATGCTCACCTTTCAGATATATATTGTTTTATTTCTTTATTTCTTTAATGCATTTTTATATAGCGTGGACTTTATATGAAGGTGTCAGAGCGCAGTACAATAGAACCTTACATGAGAGAACTGTGATAAAATAGAACGTTACTAAAATAAACAGGAGACTAGAAGAGGTAGGGTAATACCATAGAAGGCAAGAACACAATATCAAACACAGCAAGTAAGGGTGAGGAATGTACAAGAAAATATTACAAATTTACAATGATGAACAAACTTCCTAAAGGGGTCTGGGAATTTAGTTCTGAAAGTGTCTTTGGAAGAGAAGAGATTTGAGGTCAGCTTTGAAGATCCGGGTAGAGGTGGTGTCACGAAGCAATGGAGGAAGCGAGTTCCAGATTCTCACCACATTACCTGAGAACGATTGAGCCATCGATCTTTCCCTTTTGAAAGAGGGGGCTCACGCAGAAACTTTTCCACATTTCGAGAAGGTCTCGAGCCCCCAGACAATTTCAGTTTATTCGCCAGGTAACGAGGGGAGGAAGTGTGCAAGACTTTGTCAGTGATGCAGGCAGTTTTGTAAATAGATCTTGCCTCGATGGGAAGCCATCGAAGAGAAGACAGGATAGGAGTGATGTGGTCACTTCGTTTGGACCCCGAAATAAAGCGTGCTACTGAATAGAGGACGGATTTGAGAGGTGAGATTTGGCTAGGCCAGTGAGAAGAGAATTACAGTAATCCAGTCTAGAGAGAACCAGCGATTGGACCAAGGGTTTTAGGTCTTTCTCCGGGAATAACCGACGAATCCTCCACAGAAGGCACAGCTGGTAACGTGCGTTCTTAGCAATGGAGTTGATGTGGGAGATTAGGTTGAGTCTTTGTCAAGTATGACACCTAGGGATTTAGCGCTGTTGATGGGTTTTAGTTGAGTAAATTCAGCTCATCTATCCAGGATTGAACAGGAGAGGGGAGAGAGAGGTAGATAGGAATTCAGTTTTGGAGGGATTGAAAATGAGTTGATGAACTAACTTCCAGTTGTGAATAGAGTTGAGAGTAGAGTTGAGTAGTGAGAGATCGTATGCGGAAGACACCTTGAGGTAAATTTGAGTGTCATCCGCATAGAGATGCTAGTGAATCCCAGATTTACTTAGGAGGTTCCCTAATGGTTCCAAATAGAGATTAAACAAAATGGGTGCAAGGATGGAACCTTGAGGGACTCCTTGACCTACCGCCAATGGAGATGAAAGACTGTTCGCTATCTTGATCATTTGGGATTTGTCCGAGAGGAATGAGACAAACCATTTAAGCACTGTGCCTTCCACGCCCATTCTCTGTTGAAGAGTGTTGAGGAGGGTGTTGTGATTAACAGTCAAAGGCTGCAGAGAGGTCAAGAAAAATAAGAAGGCACAATTCCCCAGAATCGAGTATATGCAGCACATCATCAATCACTTGCAGCAGGGCTGGTTCAGTGCTGCAATTTTGAATGAAGCCAGACTGGAACACGTCAAGGAGATTATTGTCCATAATATGTAGGGAAAGTTGTTTAGCAACACATTTTTCTGTGATTTTCAAAAGAAAAGGGAGGTTGGTGATGGGGTGGTTTTGTTGAGGTTATTCGCATCTTTGGAGGTTTTTTTTAGAAGAGGGGTAACCTGTCCTGTTTTGAGAGCAGCAGGGAGGGAGCCTTGACTGAGGAAGAGATTAACTAGCCTGGTCCAGTAAGAGAGAGTATGGGTGTAGAAATCAATGGCGGTGACATTAGGGATGGGGTCAGAAGAATGGTTGGAGGGTTTGATTTCGAGGATGCATTTGAGGAGGTCACCTTCAGAGATGGCGGCAAAGTTCTGCCAAGTGACTAAGGATTTTCACTCCTCAATGGAGGTGGGTGACCTGATCCACCAGTGATTTGACCTTTTCATCAAAGAATATAGTGAATTCTGCTGCTTTCTTTGAAGAATCCTCAGGCTTGATGATTTGGGAAGAGCAGTTTGGGTTTTTGATGAGGTCAAAAAGTTTTTGGGGTCTGTTTTTGGCTAAGTCGAGGAGGGATCTGAAATGTGATGCTTTTTCATGGAAGATGTGCTTGTGGTATTTGGATCTTGCTGAACGTAAATGAGAGAGATTGAAGGTAGATGGAGATTGTATCCACTGTTTCTCCAAGATTCTAAGGTTCTTTCTTTCATCATAGAGAGCTTTATTGAACCAAGGTGCTGAGGAGTGGGTCTTTTCCTTTTTCTTTGGACGGATCGACATTATCGATTCGGCTGCTAGGACTGAGAGACAATGGGAGGTGAGATCATTGACATCCATGTTAGGGTCTAGTCTAGGAAGTGAACGCATAGCAGAATCACAAAGAGTGTCAGGATCAATGTGTTTAGTGTTGCGAAACCAGGTAGAAGCCCTTTTAGGTTGGCCAAGAGTTATAACATGCGATAGGTGAAAACGGAAGGGAATGAGGAAGTGGTCTGACCTTTCTACATGGATAGGGGGAGCAATAGTAAGCAGGTCTGCTTTAGATATAGCAAGGTCCAGAGTTGAGCCATTAGAGTGTGTAATTTCCGAGCAGTGCTGGAAAAGATCGTGGCTTGAGAGAAAGGTGGCAAGCTTGTTGGCAGCCGAGTCTTCCAAAGAGCCCCAGTGGAGATTGAAGTCACCCAGGAAGATCTGTCTGTCACTTTGAGAATATTGGTCACTGATGAAGTCGGTGAGTTCCTCCAAAAAGAAAGAGCAGTTACCGGGCGGGTGGTAGATGGCATTGAACCTGAAGGGTGAGCCGTGATGTACTTGAAGTTCCAGGGATAGGCATTCGAATGTACGGAAGAAGATGGTAGGAGAGGCCTTAATTTGAAGGGAGTTTCTGAAGATGATAGCGACACCTCCCCCAATTTTGTCTGTTCTGTCGTTTCTGAGGATAGAGTAGTCGGTTGGTATCAGAAGATCAAACAAAGTATGAGAGGAGTCATTGAACCAGGTCTCAGTGAAGAAGAGCATGTCAAGATTGTAGTTTGATTGCAGATCTGCAGTTGTGGAGCAAACAGTGCAGCTCTGACACAACTGTTTTGGTGGTGATAGGGGTGTTTGGGCTGTTAAGGGAGATAGGGATAAGATTCTTGTATGAGGGTGCCAGGGAAGAAGAAGAAGGTTAGTTAGTTCTGACAGAAGAGATGGTCTGAATAATGAATTGAGTAGAGTTATTAGGAGAGGAAAGTGGAGGGGGATTGACGTTGGTAGTCTTGTAGCTAGCCAGTAAGTTGCCAATGTCTGCGGAGGACAGACTGTGGTTGGCTTTATTGGGGCGCGGGAGCAAGGAACTCCTCGGGAGGTTATTAGGGAAGGGGGATATCTTGGCACTTAAAAGTGAGATGGACACTTCAAGCTGGGGAATGGGACAGATGAGAGAATCAAGTTTATTTTCCAGGGAGAGGAGGGCTGAGCACGGAGTGTTGGGTGGCTCGATGGTTAAGGGAGGGAGTGCAGTAGGCGAGGGAGGACAGGGAGAGGTGGGGGAACGGGGGTATTGGGGTGCAAGGGTAGAAGGTGGGGAAACATGGTGGTAGAAAGGAGTGGATGGTGTTACAGTGATATTTTTACTGGTGTTGAGCAGATGGAATGAGTATAGATCATAAGTAGGAGGAGACAGTTAAGGAGTAGAGAGGGAGGGTGGGAGATGGAGGTGGAATGAGGGGGGTCAAAGGAAGGCCAGAGGTACGGGAAGATGAGAGAAGAAGGGGCTGTACAGGGAAAGGAAAGAGGGGGGTCAAAGGAAGGCCAGAGGTATGGGGAGAAGAGAGGAGAAGGTGCTGGACAGGTGCCGTAGGCTATGAAAGGTGAATGTAGGGGGACAGGAACCAGACAGAGTGGGGGGATTGGGCTAGATGGTAATTGGGGGAGGAGTATGGGACTGTAAGGTCAGAGGGAGGGAAAAGTATGGAATTACCGAGAGGGGAGACAGGGTTGTGAAGCATAGGAGGAGAAAGGGGAGGTTGAAGAGAGATGGGAGGTGTAAGAGAAGAATTTAGGGTACGCGGGAAAGGGAAGAGCGGATAGGGATGAGGGGAAGGGGGGAGTAAAGGGGGATGGTAAGGAAAGTTGATCGGTAGACCAGGTTGTAAGAAAGGTGGATTAAGTAGGGGGAGATGGGTAGGATTAGGGGGATTAGGGGGCGGGAGATGGCATTAGAATATTGCAAAGATGCAGGGAGGGGAGGGGGAGTGGAAGCCGAAGGTAAGGCAGACAAGATAGGGGGAAGATCAAATTGGGAAGAGGGAAGAATGGGAGTGGAGGGAGCAAGAGAAGGGGAGGACAAAGGGTAGACCTGTGTCTCCCAGGAGAGTGGCCTGAAGGAATATAGAGGAGTCAGGGGGGCCAGGGGGGGAGAAAGGAGAGGAGGTAGAAGAAGAAGAATCGAGGGAGATCGTAGTCGCATGGGTGGGACATAGGCAGTGGAAGAGGTGGTCAAAGAGAGAGAGACAGGAGTCTGTAGCTTGGATTATGACAATGCCATTGTTATAAAGTGTAATGGTGAGAGAACCATCAAAGCAAACGGAGGGGGACATTTTAAGCCGTTTTATCCTCTAATAACACTGAAGACCTCACTTGATCTCGCAGTGATAATAAGATATACTTCTGTAATGTTATTTTTTCTTTTCAGTGTTCCCCATAAAAAAGCCCAAAAAATTAATAATACTTAGTGGCGAAAGTAAAAAATGGAATACAGAAAAAATTATACTTAATAAATTCTAGTTGTCTTAGAAGTTCTAATATGCTTTTAATCCTAACAGGCGGTCTAATACATAAATACCCGGCCAGGAGAAGGCAAGCTATTTTCTTAGGCTTCCTCGTTGTGGCAGGTCACAGAGTTTTACATTCTGGTTAAATGGAGGGTTCCATACAGTGAATAAAGAAACTCCCTCCCTTTCTTGTTGCTTATTCTAGCCTACCAAGCCCTCAATTGCCTATGCTTACTACTAAAAAGCATCTAGGGTGTGTCACTCACCGGGAATAACGTGTATGACTCAATCGGGACGTTCTCCAGAGTTTTCTTTAAATACTTGCAACGCCAGAGCTCTCATATATAGTGTGGATCACCCTAGATCTTCCCGCATTTTGAGTGATTAAGCCTAAATAACTTCCGGGGTCGGGTTGTAGAAATGTGTAATATTTTTCTTAGCATAAGCTACAGCCATTTTGGCTGTGGTGTCCATTTTGTTTCCTTCGTAATTCTCCCGTCCTCTGCTGTTCATTTTTTCACTGTGCTTGTATTGTCTATTTTAGTTGACTTCCTGACTCAGCTAAAGCAATGTATGTGCTTGTAGCTGCCAGTGCACCTGGTCATAGATGTTAACTGTCAATAATTTACTGCTGCCATAAGCATTTCTGCTCCCCCTCCCACTTTGCTGACCATGTAGTTATTCATCTGCCCTTGTTTGCTGATAACTATTTCTAAAACTTGTTCTTCCTATTTCTGTTCACATGCTTACAGTGCAGAAAACCTGTATAAAAGACATGTGTTCTGTGACTTCAGTGTACTACCGCCTTGCAACACTTGAGAGTGTTGTGTGGATGTGGTCCCACTTATGAGTGATTAATGAACTTGTTATTTATTCCAACTCCAGTGCTGATCTCTATTTTGTTGGTCTCTGGACCCGTGGACAAAAGGGTGATCCTGCACCAGTGTACCCCTAAAAAAGGTACATTTCCACAGTTGGCGCCCGACTCGTGGCGCCCCATTGGAGATGCGGCCGTCCGAAGGAGTGGTCATGACGGAAGATCAAAATCTTTCTAAGGAAGCACACTGCACGAGGATACCTTCGTCTTTGCAGGCCGACGTGACTTTTCCGGTTTTCCCGATTTGACTCTCCAGGTGGTAGCCGGTCTCAACTGGGGTTTTCTTTGGCGCAAATCTGTAGTGGCCATTAGGTCGACCACAGATTGGCAGGTGGGAGTTGGAGTCTTCTGTTTTGTAAGGTCGCTAAAGCAGCACTCTTGATTTGCTAAGCCTGGGCTTTTTGTTTGAATTTGTTATTCAGCCTTTGCAAAGACAGGTAATGTTGAGATTTTTCTCCTTTTTGAATATTTGCTTGGAGTAGTAATAGTTTACACATAATTTGGTAAAACATGCCTGTTCTCAGCACACTCTGTAGGTGGTGTTGCTGCTCTGATGGTACCAATGTATGCTTGAAAAAAAAAAAAAAGTCAGCCGGCTCCCCCAGAGGGGATACCTAATAGAGACATATATGTCAAATATGGTATTTCTTCCATAATGTACGGTCCACTGTGGAACAAATACACAAATGCAATAGCCAGTGAATGGGTCATTCGATTTTAAAAAGGTTCAATATGTAGAGCAGTGTTTATTTAAAAGAAAAAGTAGACAGGCTATGTTTGATTGTATGCATATGTGGGAGAAAGAAGTATGATAGAGAGCGAAGGGAGCAGAAGCTAAAGCAGAAAAAGAAAAACGATATGTCAAAAAGCTTACTTAATAAACCTCAGGATGACTGCATCCTATTAGAACACCCCCCACCCCAGTATAAATTTCCCACTCCAAGTGCCCCTTGATGAGGCTTCTGACGATGAACATTTGTCTTCAGGTGACAAAGAACAAGATAAACAAAATGGGCAGCAGACTCGCTCTACTTTGACTAAAGCAGAAAAAGATAAATTAAAAAGTACTGCTAGGGAGGAGGCTTGTCGGCCTCACGCTGCATTGCTCATTGTAACTATGTTTCAACAGTGGAAAAATACAGAGCAATTTTATTTTGTAGAAAAATTTGTTTGGGAGGTAATTGATTATAGACAAATTTCTCAGGAACTAGAGCCAGCTGATATAAATACTGATTATAAATGATTACCAGATGGGACTTTCCCTTTTTCGGCCTTTCCCTTTTTCGGCCTTATCTGATATGATTAGACGAGTGGTTAAAATACGAGATGCAACATTGTGTTTACGAAAGGAGCAAGAATTAGCTAGAAAACAGAAATGTGTAGAAACAGTTCAATCCCCAGCACAAAAA
This sequence comes from Triturus cristatus, assembly GCF_964204655.1. Classification (NCBI taxonomy): domain Eukaryota; kingdom Metazoa; phylum Chordata; class Amphibia; order Caudata; family Salamandridae; genus Triturus; species Triturus cristatus. Next base: position 863,058,045 of record NC_140581.1, read on the forward strand.
GTTGATGCTCCGGTGGATGAGGTTGTTCCTGTTAGTAGAACAGTTGCTATAAAACCTATGCGTGAAGCTTCACCCCTCTATGTTCCTCCTAAGGGTCAGGGAACCAATGATGATAAAACTTTTCATGATGCAAAGGGATATTTTATATATAATTGGGTTTATACTCCTTGGAGTAGAGCTGACGTGATGGCTCTTAAAGCTTCTTTGCCCGACCCCCGGGAAAATCCCACCTCCTTCTATGAGGAGGTGGAAGGAGCCATTAGCTCTTGCACTATGACCTTGCCAGATATTGATATGTTCTTTGGACTTATTTTGCCCTCTGATATGTGAAGAACAATACGTAAAATAGATGACAATGTAGCGTATGGTGATACCTGGAAATATTTAGAACAAATAGATGCAGAAAGGGAGCCTTTTCAGAAACCTCAGAAGGAGATATTAGATCTTCCTAAAGCTATTGTGACTAAGTTAAAGACTCTCATACCCCCTAAGAAAATAGATTGGACTACATTAGCGTCCTGTAAACAGAAAAAGGATGAGTTAATTTCTGATTTCTTTTCAAGATTTGAAGAGACATTCCATGATTTTAGTGGTTAGTCATTGGCCGATGATACGGGTAAGCATTTGATTGTTGACAAATTTGCCGCTAATATGTTACCAGAAATGGCTAGTCGCTTAAAGGCCAGCAAGAGTTCTTGGACCATGTCTTTCCCAGTTTCCCTTTTGACTATGGCCCAATATTATGAATGACAGGAACCGGAAGCGAAAAGCAGAGAGGATAAGAAGGTTAAAGAATTAAAGATGAAAGTTATGTTGGCTCAAGTATATGGTCCACCATTTAGGGGAGGTGACGTGCAATGTATAAACCTGGGGTTGAAGAACCAGAACCTTTTGGGCCTGGCGGCGCAGGGTATGCCCAAAGTCTCCGGAGTTCACCTGCTTCGCTACACAGAGACACGGGACACTCTGTCGGCGTTAGAAGATCAGATTTATTTAGCTGCAGCTAGTACAGTTATCCTAGAAGTACACAAAGTAGGTTCTCAGGAGACTGCCACTTCACTCTGTAGCGCATCAGGTTTTATACCATACAATGTTACAATTATTAATAAAATACACTCCCAGAGCATACAAGAAAGAGCCAATAAGGAAAGTTGGAAAACAAGGTGGAACCAATAAGAAAGGTTTGAAAACAGAAATATCAGATGACTCGAAGAGACCTCTCCTCCAACTGTGTTTGTCACCTCACCCTCAAACTAATTTATTAACAGAGTCATAACTAACTTGCAGGTGGCGAGATACGTTTGTGTGTGTTGGAGGACAGTCGTGAAACGAGAGAATGCTAGCAGGAGACAGTGAAGGCCAGTCGATAAGATAAGGTCAGGAAAGAATAGTGTGAGCCAACAGATAGTTGAGACAGGGATTAGGAAAGCCAGACAGGGATTAGTGTACTCGGCTAGTTCTAACACAAGCTTTGCAAATAGAGGCCGAAGGCGTATTTCGACACCTGGCTACAGAAAAAGCAGAATAGACTTTGTTCGCCGTGCTGCCTGAGTGATGGCAACACAAAATGGCGGCGGGCCACAAAATGGCGGGTCGATTCGATCGTGATCGAAAATCGAAGTTCCTCAGACCCTCCTTTTGCCAGAACTCAGGCAAGATAGACTCATGTTAATCTGAGTCCACATCAAAGGCCATGAGGTCATTGAACTGTTGCTGTAACATCCTTCTTATGTTTTCTGTTACTTGTGGTTTGGGTTTTGGGATGCACATTGTAGCACAAAGGTCACAGATAGCGGGACCACAGTGCATGCAAAGGCAACAGGAGAAAATAATGGTCAAAATTATACCAAGAAATGTCAATGCTTTCCAACCCCATTTAGACAGTAGTCCCCAAAACCATTCCGTTAAAGACCAATCTCCTTCGTCCTGATGGATAGACTCAGAGATTATGTTCAACTTGGAGATAGCTTGGTATACTGTCGGAGCGTCATTAGGAATGAAAATACAGCAACTTGACCCGATCAATTTGCACACTCCACCACGATTAGCAAGAACAAAGTCTAAGGCAACTCGATTTTGTAAGGTCATAAGACGATCCTCCTGTAGTTCTGCCGTGATGTTACTTAAGGCTCCTACAGTGATGTCTATTGTAGTCTCTACAACACGGACCAATTGCCTTATATTTCTGCTGTTAGCCATGGGACCCCAGAAGGGAAGAAAACCTTTAAGGAAATCTCCTCCTTCTTGTCCTGCTGTGTCCTTTGAATCAATAATCCCTCTGCCGTATCGGGTTCGGTGATGATTTGCGGAAGCAGTGTAGGTAGGGGGAAGAAGAAAGGCTATATAACAAGTACCGGAGAAACCCGTTGGTAACCAAGTATAAGCTCTATCATAGCAGATGAAATAGGTGCCTTGAGACGGCACTAGAGGAGGTGAGTTCTGAGAGGAATAAACGTACGTGTAGGAGCAGTTATTCCTTTGTGTATTGTCAGAAGGGCGATCATTTATCTGTAAGCAGAAGTTACCCTGATGTGGTATAGTCCAAATTGGCGAGGACTTTCCTTTTCCAACTTTACTACTAAGACTAGACATATATTGGGTGACGTTCCAATTAGTGTATGCTTTTCTTTCGTCAATGGAGATTTTGCTATTTTCCATGATTGTAGCCATAACTACCATACCTTTAATCAAAGAACTATGACTAAAATCTGGATAATTAATATGTGAACTAATAGGTCATCTGAATTTGCTCTGATAAGCATTAGAGAAGATGACGAAGTAAGCCCAAGCAGAACCTTCATAAGAAAAAGGAATGACTAGATTTGGCATTCCTTTCTCTGTGGTATGTGGCATAAGACCACACACCCAACAATCAGTTGTATTAACCACTAATTGGTGCTGATGTAATAGCTGGATACAGGGATTGTTATAATACTCAGTTCTTCTGACGAGTTCATGTGAAGGAAGAGTATAAAAGAGGTGTGGAGAGATAGTAGAAGAAGGCAAAGAGGAAGAAGGGGAGGCATTTCTTGGCTGCAAAGCATAAATTATCCAACTAATAATCGCCAAAACAATACATAATGATATAAAAACACATAAAGTTATACTAAAACGACTGTACATTATTTTACAGGATGCTTTCTTCATTTCATCTCTTCTTTCTTTATTACTTAGTCTTACTAATGGATGCTCACGGCAATCTTCCTCAATCACTGAAGTCACGATGCTCTACCGTCCTATGACACTGAAGATCCTGCAGGCCTATTGCCACTACTCAGGTCGTGACCTAGACTCCTACCGTGACCCTGCAACCGGGACAGAATACTACACAAGGGAGAAGAGAGTCTTAAATGTTCTTCGGTCTAGGTCTCAAATTATAGTGTTCTTTCCCCGGAACATTCTGGTTTTGGAACAATGTTCGTGGTTCAGTCGTATCCAAGCGACGATGTGTGGAATTGCTTCCTGTAAAATGTCATCGTCCTCTTTCTCAGACAGTGTCCCATTCAGGTGTGCATCGCTGAAGGGTACGAATCGTGGAGTCTTTTCGCTTTCACAGTCACCAACACCTCTACGAACCCACTGATCAAAAGGCAAAGGCAAAGGCACTTTCTTGCAATCCACACTGTGAATCCAATTTTTCTTTCCTTCGACTTTAGCTGCTGTCCTCGTTGTAAGAAGGACCATTCGCGGCTCCCGCCATCTGGACTCCAAATTGCTGGACCTCTGAAAGTTCTTCACGCATACCCAGTCACCTGGTCGGATGGAGTGACCTGGGTCTGTGGAAGCCTCCGGCAGAGCACTCTGAACCTGTTGATGAAGAACACGCAATTTAGTCGTAAGGTCATGCAGAAAATCAATCAACATTGGATATGGCAAGTCTGAGAATTTCTTAGGGCGAGGTATTCCCCATACGTTGGCCGGACGGCCAAATACCACTTCGTATGGGCTAAGTCTCAAACGAGAGTGTACTGCAGTTCTGGTGGATAGCAGAGCTAACGGCAAAGCATCAGGCCAATTGAGTCCTGTACTTGCTTGAACCTTTGCTAACTTTAACTTCAAGGTTCCATTGTAACATTCTACTAAACCCGCTGATTGTGGGGGATTTGCCGCGTGGAACTTTTGCTTGATACCAAGTCCTGCACATACTTTTTGCATGACTTGGCCAACAAATTCGCTCCCATTGTCACTCCAGACAATGTGCGGCAAACCAAACCTGGGGAAGAACTCTTTTAGAAGGATTTTGGCTGTGGATAGGGCTGTGTTATCCTTTAGAGGGTATGCTTCTATCCACCTTGAAAAGGCGCATACTACCACCAGAACATATTTGAGGTTGTTGCATCGCTCCATGTGAATGTAATCGATTTGCAACACCTCAAATGGATATGTCGGAGGAGCAAAGTGACCTGCTGGAGTTGGGGTTCTCTTTCCCGGGTTGTACATTACACAAACAATACAGTGCTTTACTACATTGTCTGCACATTTTGGGATATTTTCATTCTGCCACACTGGAGCCAGAAGTTTACAAATGCCTTTTGCACTTAAGTGGGCTGGACCATGTGCCATAGTAACCACTGGGAGAACATAAGCATCTGGTAACAGCCAACGTTGATGTTCAGATAATTCCACCCAACATACCATCTCAACTAACATTCCCGTACTTTCTTTCCACTTGCTCATCTCCCTTTCTGAAACTTCTTTCTGAATCGCTTTTACACTTTCCACTGTATTCTCATACATTCCTCTCTCTCTGACCCAATTCGCAGGTCCTGCCACATACATTCGACTCGTTGAATCTCTCGCTGTTTTCTTCGCTATTTCGTCTGCAAATGCATTTCCTCGACCAACATCATCCGTAATCTTCTTGTGCGCACTACATTTCACTATCACTATTTGGGTGGGTAAGGCAAGTGATTCGAGGAGATCAGTCACTAACTGACCATGTTGTATTTTGGTGCCATGTGAAGTGAGGAAACCCCTCTCCTTCCAGAGATGCCCAAAATTGAACGCTACACCAAAAGCGTATTGGCTGTCAGTGTATATGTTCACTCTTATCCCTTTCGATAATACACAAGCTCTTGTTAATGCTATCAATTCTGCTGCTTGCGCTGAATTGTGTCTAATGCGTGCAGTTTCCACAACCGTATGTAAAGTAGTTACAGCATAGGCTGAAACTGTATCTTCATTAGGCATTTTAAAACAAGAACCGTCTACCCATAGAGTTCCATCCGGATTCTCTAGCGGTGTGTCTCTCAGATCAATTCTTCCTTTTGTCTCTTCCTCAGTACGGAAGAAACAATCATGCTGATCCTCAACACTTTCCTCATTTGGAAGGGGCAACAGAGTAGCTGGATTTAGGGTATTACATCGCTTGATGTGTATGTGACTAGCCAAAAGTGTCAGCTCATATCCAGTTAGACGAGCGCTCGTAAGATGCTGTGTTTTTGTTCTGTTTAGCAAAGTATCCACTGCATGTGGTACCATGACAATGAGAGTGTTATCCAACACCACTCCAGCAGACTGTCGGATAGAAATTGCTGCTGCTGCTGTCGCTTTGAGACAACTGGGCAATGCTTTAGCTACAGGATCTAACGTAGCCGAAAAATAGGCACATGACCGCTGTTTGTCTCCAAATTGCTGTGCTAAAACTGACAATGCACAACCTTCTCTCTCATGAACATAGAGCGTAAAAGGCTTAGTGTAATCCGGGGTGCCTAGTACAGGAGCAGAACAGAGAGCGGTACGTAAGTCAGTGAAACTCTTTTGGCACTCATCAGTCCATGGAAGGGGCTGAGGCGTATTTTTTAAGGTGAGTGCCAACAAAGGTTTGGCAACTAGAGAGAAGTTAGGGATCCACTGTCTACAATAAGAAGTAATACCCAGAAAGGCACGTACTTCCCTTTGTGTGGATGGTACAGACATTCGCGCAATCGCCTGAATTCGTTTCGGTGTCAATCGTCGTCCCTCCTTTGATAGGAGATGACCCAAGTAGGTAACCTCTCGACAAACATATTGTAGTTTGGAAGGTGAAACCTTGTGATTCAGTTTAAACAAGTGGCGTAACAATGCAACAGTGACATCTTTACAGATATCTTCTGAATCAGCAGCGATTAATAAGTCATCCATATATTGGATAAGAGCAGCACCAGATGGCAAGTGAAAAGTATCAAGATGACATTTTAAAGCTTGGCTGTAAATGGAGGGACTTTCACAATAACCTTGGGGTGCGCGCTTAAACCGGAAGCTTCGGCCTCCAAGAGAGAAACCAAAAATTTCCCTACTCTCTTCTGCAATGGGAATACTAAAGAAGGCATTCTTTAGATCGATAACAGAGAACCAAGTCGCTGTGGAAGGTATCATTGTCAACAAAGCAGTGATATCTGGAACAACAGGAAATTGTGGGATCACAATTTTGTTTACTTCTCGCAGATCAATTACGAAACGGTACACAGGAGGCTGAGAAGGATCAGTGCGTTTAAGAACAGGGAGAATAGGACTATTGCATGTGTTACCTCTTGTTTCTTCAACCACACCCTTCTGAATCAAGTCATGATTGATTCCCAAAAGCGCTTTCTCACCTTCAGCAGAAATTCTATACTGTGGGATGCGCGGTAATTCAACATTGGGCTTGAGAGTGACAACATAAGGTGGAATCTCAAGACAACCCACATCGTTCGGACCCGTGGCCCAAAGTGCTGTTGGAAGAGAAAGTAATTCAGGTGGAAACTGATCTTTGGATAAATACATTGGGGAGACCAATTTCCGTCCTAAAGTAAGATGTACGCCAGAAGGAGAACAATATATTGTAGCATGCATTCTTTTCAATAGGTCTAGACCCAACAGATTCTCACCGCAACCATTCGTTAGCAGAAGTGGAGCTTCCAAATCATAAGGACCAACTGAAATAGGCAAAGGGCAAGAAATCGGATTTCGAACAGGGGCGCCAGAGAATCCTACGGAAACATTCGTTAAGCCAGACATAGGTGCCCCAGGGAGTTTAGAATGAATGATAGAACTTCTCATTGCTCCAGTATCCAAAAGAAATGGCTCTGAAACACCCATTGTAGTGACGTTAACATAAGGTCCATTTTGATCTACTGAGATTGGCACAACTCCCTTACTTTGTCCATGGCTGTCCTAGTTAGCATGAAGACTCTCATTCTCGCCTTCAACATAATGGTCTTCATTGTTATACTGAGTAGACCTCACAGTTTGCTGATCAAAGTAGTTCACGGAATTGGGAGAAGGTAGGGCACGCTGTTCTTGAGTCAACATACCCCGACCTCTACCTCTGTTTGCTGTCTGGAGGCTAGCACGACCTCGTGGAGCAGATAACGCTCCATTGCGCTGCAATAAAACCGGACAAATATTCTTAAAATGACCTTCCTCTCTACAATAGGCACATTGATTAGGACCTAACAAAGGTCGCGGATTGTATGGCTCAGGTTTTTGATACAACCTCTGAAACTGCGGAGGCTGCTGAATTTGAGGCTGAGCATAACGTGGCGGATAGGCTTGTTGCAAGAGAACCTTCGTTTTTCATTCTTTCGTCTTTTTCTCTTGCTTTTCTTTTTCTTCCTTATCTCTGTTCTCGTAATATTGTGCAGTAGCCAATATCTGGGCAGAAGAAGAAACAGCCCATGTACTTTCTGAATCTTTTAATGTGTGTGACAGCTCGGGAAGCAAATTGAATACAAATTTGTCCACGAATAGTCGCTGTCCACCCTCTGTAGCCATGTCTTGACCACTGTGTTCGATAAATGTCTCCTCGAAACGAGTAAAGAAGTCAGAGACACTTTCATCTTTCTTTTGTTTACATGCTGCTAGTTTATCCCAGTTAACTCTCAATGCAGGCATCATAGTTTTCATTAACGTAATGATTCTACCAGGGAGTTCCGAAATCAGAGCGTCAGGCTTTGCGCCACCCACTTGGTCTTTATCTGTATTAGTTATAACATCCCAAGTAGCACCTAGTTCCTGTGCGTGATCCTCTCTACGAATTTTAGCCCATATTGTCTGTGGGACTACATTACCCATTAGCATGTCGATATCTGCTAGATTCATCATGCAAGCATCAATTGTCTGCGATAATTCTTTGTAATAACCTGCAGGGTTCTTACGAGGATCTGGTAGAGTCTGCTTGAGGGCCAAAACTTCAGATCTCTTCCAAGTGACATGTACCCATATACGTTGGAAATGAGCAGGAATAGGTGCATTAGCACCTACAGCCGCAACTGCCTCCTTCATACTGGAGGAACCTCTCTCATAGGGTAGTTTTTCGACGTCAGTCTAACCGACGGATCGGAATCAAGAAAAATCCGAGAAAACAATAAGGATCTATAAGAGATAAGCATCCTTACAGCTTCCTCAACTTTAGAACCTATAATAAGTCCATTTTCAAAATCAGTCTGAACATTTAACAGATCTTGTGGGATCGGATTCGAACTCACATCTTCCCATTCTTTAATGAGAATGTCGCATAATACATTAAAAACATATCTTTGCGTAGGCGCATTCCATTGCAAAAAGGTAGGAATAATATCAAGCACACTATATTGTGGACCCTTCTTGATCCATCTTCGTGCAAGAGAGTCTAGCTTCTCTCGTTCCTCAAAATCTGGGAACTGACTACGAGATTGTCTTCGAACAAAAGCCGGAGACACATTTAAAGCTCCGAAGAAAGGAGATAGAATACTAGTGACAGAGTCTGTGAGACGCTTACGCACAGACGGTGAATTAGACATAAGAATTAGAGACAGAGTATTAGGAGAACTGACAGGAGAAGAACTGGTAATTGCAGGAGGAGCAGAAGGCAAAGGAGGTCTGAGATCAGGAGATGAAGGCAAAGAAGTTGAGACTAACGGTAAAACCAGCAAGGGCGGTAATACTGGAGGAGGCAAATGCTGAAGAGCCGGAACCGGCGGAGGTACCACTGGCAGCTGAGCAGGCTGTAACAGCTGAGGTACATTGGCATTTTGCGCATAGGGCGGAGGCAACCTTAATAAATGGGACATTAGGGGATCTTCTTCTATATCTTTCTTATTATCAGAAGGAGATTCAGGCAACACCGGATAGCATTTATCTATCGCCATACGATGTTGTCTTTCTGAAATTTCAGTCGCATTATCAATTTCATTGTCTTTGAACTGTTGGGCAGCCTGTATAATTGTCATACTCTGTGCTTTCCTATCTCGTTTTGCTTGTTTAATTTCTTTCTGTTTGGCTTCCTTACGCCAAAGGCGGAAAGAGTCAAACATTGCCGGCCGGGCTTTTCTTTTGAATAAAACTGCTTCCAAATTATCTAGCACATCAGGATCAAAACTACCATTTTCTGGCCATTTGAGAACACCATCTTTCTTCGTGTATCGAGTCCATGTCTCGTTAAAGGCAATGGGGCCGATACCATATTTTGAATAGAGCTCATATGTGGGAGTTCCAACCGAAGGAATCGGACAAGAGTCCTCAAGTCGGGAGTCCCTATTGCAACCAAGACAACAAATTCTTCCAAACTTAGTCAGACCAGGCATCTCGAGATGTCTCCGGACTGTTCACAAACTTCAAGGGAGTAAAACTCAGTTTACGCAGCACAAATGCACTTACCCTCGGCTTTATCTATTGCAATGGATAAATCTAAGAAACCTTAGAAATCAATCAAAGAACCAAAATTGTGGGCGCGACCCACGAAAATACTTAACTAAGGACGTCTTCTTCCACCAACATAGGCCCGTCTATCGTCTCGCCTTACCATACATCATCAAAGGAAGGGCCAAAGCAGGGCGGCAGTCAGGGCAACGGTCATCAGCAGCCGTCAGGAAAGAGTAACCGCGCTGCAAAAGACCTTCGGACCACTTTCGACATACAGGGGTCGCTTAGTGTGGCTCGCGAACCCTCTGGAATTTTCTTGCGGGGATCCTCACGACCTTCGAGCAGAACCGGTACCACTGAAGCCGCCCAACGTTGGGTGCCAGTTGAAGAACCAGAACCTTTTGGGCCTGGCGGCGCAGGGTACGCCCAAAGTCTCCGGAGTTCACCTGCTTCGCTACACAGAGACACGGAACACTCTGTTGGCGTTAGAAGATCAGATTTATTTAGCTGCAGCTAGTACAGTTATCCTAGAAGTACACAAAGTAGGTTCTCAGGAGACTGCCACTTCACTCTGTGGCGCATCAGGTTTTATACCATACAATGTTACAATTATTAATAAAGTACACTCCCAGAGCATACAAGAAAGAGCCAATAAGGAAAGTTGGAAAACAAGGTGGAACCAATAAGAAAGGTTTGAAAACAGAAATATCAGATGACTCGAAGAGACCTCTCCTCCAACTGTGTTTGTCACCCCACCCTCAAACTAATTTATTAACAGATTCATAACTAACTTGCAGGTGGCGAGATACGTTTGTGTGTGTTGGAGGACAGTCGTGAAACGAGAGAATGCTAGCAGGAGACAGTGAAGGCCAGTCGATAAGATAAGGTCAGGAAAGAATAGTGTGAGCCAACAGATAGTTGAGACAGCGATTAGGAAAGCCAGACAGGGATTAGTGTACTCGGCTAGTTCTAACACCAGCTTTGCAAATAGAGGCCGAAGGCGTATTTCGACACCAGGCTACAGAAAAAGCAGAATAGACTTTGTTCGCCGTGCTGCCTGAGTGATGGCAACACAAAATGGCGGCGGGCCACAAAATGGCGGGTCGATTCGATCGTGATCGAAAATCGAAGTTCCTCAGGGTGCCCTCTCTCCCTTGAGAAAATTTGTCCCCTGATCAGTGTGCTTATTGTAAAGAGACTGGGCATTGTCGTTCTGAGTGCCCTCTTTTGCAAGGTCAGCAGTATCAGCGGGGAAGGGGAAGTATGAGAAGACAACCAGGGAATTCAGGAAACAGAGGAGATACAGGAGCTCGCCCCAGATTTGAAGCAGTTGAACAAGGACCAAATTACTCTGATACTTTTGATAGACAAAATCAATATCAAATGTCTGATTAGTCTGCCGAGGTCCTTGCAGATTCTGATTACGCATGGGGATACCTAGGACGGGGTAAGGAACCGGTTGAGGTGCCAGTAGATCAAATGGGTCTTTATGTTGACGCAAATGTCTTGGGATCTACTTATTGGTTTCTGGTTGATACAGGGGCTACCTGTAGTGCTCTGTCTAAAAAAATGGTTCATAGGGCTCCCCTGTCCGGCAAAATGATAACATCGATAGAATTTGATGGGACACTTATACCTAGCCAGCTTTCACAGCCACTTGAATTCGAACTTGACAAATTCACTGCAGCATGTCTATTTTTGCTTTCCCCTAACACGACAACATTGTGGGTATCGATATGCTTAAATATTTTCGTGCTACAGAACGTTGTTCTCCGGAAGCTGTGCATGTTATTTTAAATAACAATTATTCAATGGTTGAGAGATCCTGTCTTATCAATGAGGATGCCACTCTGGCGTCCTTACCTAGTGTGAAGAAGGAACACTGTTATTGTTATCATTTCTTGCCTACCATAATCACAAAGTCTCGCGAAAGAAATTGCAATTTTGTAGACAGCAGGTTACCTATTTAGGTCACCTCCTGTCTAAGGAGGGACGTGCACTTACATCAGATCACATTCAGAACATTTTAGATACTCCTGTACCCCGCACTCAGAAGGATGTTCGTGCACTGATTGGTCTCACTTCTTTTTGTAGGCAGTTTTTCACACATTATTAAACCTTTGTTGGCCCTTTTGACTAAAGACACTCCGATGCCCCTCCCATGGACTGCTGAGTGCCAGAGTGCCTTCCAACAGTTACGCCAAGCCCTTTGTTCTGCACCAGTATTAGGTACCCCTGACATGTTGATGAGTGACTATTTGTCCCAGTTAACTGACAGCTTGTCTTCTATTTATCAGCAGGTGCAGGAAGCTCTTCCTTCGTGAGCCCTGCTGTGCTGACAGACCATCGCAACATTTTGGTCACCGAAAAATGATGAGCTGTGTGACCTGAAAGACCTGAGGAAGTCTTCCTGGACCACACGATCGCTGGTACATCTAGATATCTGCTTCGATCTAGGAAAAAAGACATTTCATCGCAGAAAGAGACTGTTTGAGCCACTGTCCTGGGTGGTTAAAGATTCACTACAAAGGGGGGTAGCCTTTTAGTTACTACTCGTCTCAACGTTAGTGAAGAAACCAACACCTACCCAGGACCTTAGGGCATCATCTATTTTGTTGTTTGCCGATGAAAATGAGCTCGCCTAAGAAGAAAGAGATCACTGCGACAACGTGCAATGGCTGTACAATCTGCAGCCTTGGTCTGACTTTGACTTCTGCCATCATCACTACTGTAAGGTGGGTAGTGGAGGAAGTAATGCCTGGAGCCTCTTTTCCTAACATCACTGTTACATCACTTGCTGTAAAAGAGCACCATCATTTTGATTTGCCACAACATTAACAGGGATACCAGCAAAATCTGAGAAACAATTAATTTCGTCAAATGTTGCATTATAGTCATAATGTTACTAACTGTTGGGTTTGTGGCAAGTTTCCTCCTCATTAGAACATAAAAGGAATCCCATTGTCACTGCTGCCATTCTCTCACAATGGTTCGTGCCCAGCTTGGTTCAAACTTCTACATGCCTCTAATGAACAAAGTCTGTTACCCCAACGAAGATGGGGACCCACAAGCAAAAGGGACTGCTTTAGAAATGTAAGAGTATGGTAAAGGAGGTGCAGCAACAAACTATGTGTATCCAAATTCTAAGTCGGCTAAAGGAAATGGACCCTTTGTTATCTTTGTTGCCATGACCACTGGCCCCCATTTTGTACAAAGTACAGGCGATGTGCCAGTGGGCTACAGTTACTTCCACTACAGTGTTGCAGATGTCAACGAGAGGCCGAAGCAGCTTACTTGCATCACGTCACACTTATTTTGTTTGTGGAACTAAGGCATACTACTTCGTATGTCCAGGCTGGTCTGGTACCTGTTACATAGCCTTCCTTCTACCACCTGTCTTTTTAGCTCCCCCAACCTACCATCAAGATTTGCAATTGTTCGATCACCATGCTGGTAGTAGGGGAAAACGTGCAATCGATGTCTCTGTAGTTGACCAAGTGTAAACAACTAGAGAGTGAGGAAATTGAAGGGGGCCATGTCAATTTTCCCCGAAATTATGCAATAAACAACATTGACAAGTCCCTAGTGGGTCATAGTCAACGTTAGTGACCCATACCCTTTTAGGGGGGAGCACAGACAACCAGTGGTTGTTTTAGAAGACCCCTCACCCACCTACCTAGTAGGTGGCATGCTTCATCATCGGGGTCCCAGCTGGATTGCTGAATGAAATCCAGCTGTGCTTCAACGCCTGATTTACAGTTGAGCAGGTTTTTTATGATAATGTGAAGTGCTATGTGAGATGTGATTAAATGATAAAAATGTCTCTAAGAAATGCCCTTATAATATGTTTTAGTGGAAGGGTCTTAGGACATGATTAAAAACATGGGCAGGATATTTTAGAGGTGAAAAGTTCTATTCACATGTTTACAGTGCAGAAAACCTGTATAAAAGACCTGTGTTCTGTGACTTCAGTGTACTACCTCCTTGCAGCACTTGAGAGTGCTGTGTGGACGTGGTCCCACTCATGAGTGATTAATAAACTTGTTATTTATTCCAACTCTAGTGCTGATCTCTATTTTGTTGGTCTCTGGACTCGTGGATAAAAGGGTGACCCTGCATCAGTGTACCCCAAAAAAGGTACATTTCCACAGGGTGATCCGACAGGAAACGCGTTACTAAGATGTCTAACATGGCGGCCATCTTTTATTAATTTATTTTTTGTCTTATACATAAAGAGTGCCGAGAACACCGTAGACGTTCATAGTAATCAGGTTTAATCCCATCATTTTCTGCATATATTATACAGTGAAATTGCCATGAACGTCAAAGGCGTTAGTAGCAATCGAACTGTACAATATATATGATCATACTTACCAGCGACTCACGCGTTGCGGTGGTATCAATGTAGTGGCCATCTTTTGTTAGCTTATTGCATATATTACACAGAAAGCTAGCCTAGGGCGACGGGACCGCTCATAGAGATCAGACTTGTTATAATTCCTTTTCTGGATTATTTTATAAATAAACAAGTGGCATCTATAATGTGCCTTCTTGATTTTACTAAGCTCATATCAATCCCGTATTTATAAATTCGCACTCGTTTTATTTTGCCAATGAGTTATTAAGCAGGAAGTTTCGCCTTTCGGTGGGGGGGCAGGGTTAAAATGCTTTTACCTATTTTGTTATTGTGTAAGAGAATCATTTCTTCATGTTTGTTCATTAACTCTCATATATTTAGTTCTAGGGCAAAACTGCACACACTCAATCCTAGCTATGCACCCTACTCTGACGATTATGACTTCTCTTCATTCTTCAAGGGGGCCCTCTTTCAACGGGCATTATTATCCTATCACTAATAATGATGATGTTTTTTAGTGACACAAAAATAACTGCATGTTAGCATGTCCTGACAATGGTGATGTCTTGTAGTCTCCAAAAATGTGGCTATATATTAGCATGGCCTCTCAAATCTGAATATAGGATCTATAATCTGTACTATTACTATGGTGCTCAGACCTTAATATGACCCTCTTTAGAATTATACCATAGAGATTTCTTTAATATCACAGTAGTTATCTGTAGATTCTTTCCCACTCCTCCCTATTATTTAGTCTGTAAATATATGTTTTAATTTGAGAAACTGACATGTTTTTTCTGGCCTCGTGGTTGATGTGGATACCAGTTCCTATTCTGATAACCCACCTGTATAGGTTTTTCATAATAATCTTTTTGGAGGTAGGGATATTCTCTCTCTGGATTATATCGATTTATATCCTTTCTAAGTTTATTCATTTTTTTGTTGATTAAACATTCTTTGTATCCTCCTCTATCTTCCTGGATTAACTCCAATTATCGCTTTGCTTCCTCGAGGGCTGTGCTTTCCTTCAACTGGGATTCTAATTGATCTATTTTCTTTTTCTCAACTATAATCACATTCTGGGCTGATTCAATGATTAACAGCATCCAGTCCCTACTGCAGCGATTAGCAATCAGAGTCCAATGTTCAATAAATTTCTAATTTTTTTACAAATAGGCCAGGCTCTTTTTTAACCTGTAGCCCGATGGGTATTATGCCCTTTTTACAGTAGTTTGTAAATTGTGATGAAGCAACAGTAAAGACTTGGCATATAAGGAAATGTGTTACATATTTCATCCCACTGAAACGCCCCGTCGACAACTTATTTCTTTGAGTATTGCTTTTATACTGTGTATTTTTGTGTTTTTTAGAATTATATATTTTATCTGATAAATGTTTATAAATTGTTATGAAGCAACAGTAATGACTTGGCATATAAGGAAATGTGTTACATATTGTGTCATATAAGCTGTAGTCATACATTTGTGAAAGAAATAGGGGTATCAAAGTTTGCTTCTTCCTATCATAAAATTACAGGCATTTTTAATGAACTTGAAATTGTATTTCTGAAATTTTTAATGGTGTAAGAAATCTAGTGAAAAAATCTTTTTAATAAAAGAGGAGATATTCTTGTACTACCAACAAGGCATCTTGTTTATATATAGGGGCACGTATGAGTGGGTGTGTATGTAAGAGGACAGCCTAAAAGACTGACGTCCACTGGGAACTTCTTACTGTTACCAAGTCATAAAATGTCTCCTCTGCCCAACCTATGTTACAAACAGTCAGTCCTAGCTCAGTCTACTGATCTAATCTCCCCATTCTCACCCAAAAGCACAGTTCTCCTTTCCTCCTCCACCATCTCCACCACTCACTTACCCATCCACTTTGTCCTCCTTTAACGCTTCCAATTAAATGATTTTCCACCCACCAAAGAGCGAACTATGCAGAACAACCTTTGACCTATTTGCCTTTATAAGCAAAGACAGCCTTGCCCTCTTCAGGAACTCCCTCACCTAACCCAGTTCCCCACTCACATCTGATTAGCACTTACCCTCATTTGCTTTAAGAGAGCTGTAGTAATCCTCTAGCATAGGTAACTTTGATGTCACCATGCTCTCTCCAACTACATATCACTGTTGCTGCCTTCCCTCTTTTCAAATTTCTTTGAATGATTACTTTTCAACCCACATATTCTTTATCTCTACACCCCCAACCTTCAATGTGCTACTCCCTGCAGTCAGAATTTCAGTGTATCTAGTAAATGGAGAACAGGCTCACACAGCTCAACATCTTCCTCACTACAACATGTGGGAGCCGAACCCCAATTATCCTCTGAGTCCCCATATGTTATGCATCACGATTTTTACCTTAGGCAGTTCGGTTCCAGGATCTCTCATTGATATAGTTGTAAGAGACTACGCTCTCCATCAATAAAACGTTAATTTAAAGTAAAAGATTAGCATTTGAGACCATTTAATAACTTATTTATAAATCAAAAATAACATTAAAATATTTGTTACAGATTTGTTAATTCAAACTATTCAGAAGAATGCATAAATTAGCCATTAAGCCTGAGAATACGGAAACACAAATAATAGTAAAATCCCTCTTTGGGCAATGAAATCTCTCTAGATTCTAAGGACCTGATTTAAAACACGGCAAAATCTTAATACCATAGTTTAAAATGGGATTTCGATGTTTGCAGATGGAATATCTATCACCGTTGTAGGGAGAGATGACTTTCTGCAGGTCACTGACTGGGCGGTGGAATGACAGGAGCAACACGAGCTGAACACCAGAAACTGCATCCATTTCAAAATAATAGTGTGTTGCACGAAAATGTGGCATAACTATACTATATTATTAATCATACTTCTATATAAAATAATGAAGTAGTTTCAAGTGCAGCATCATTAATTCATCGGTTATGACTGTACGCTTCCTCAAAATTATTATTTTGCACTAGTAATTTGTCACCCAAAATTTCACTTCAGAAAAAACTTCTACAACCTTCCCCTCTGATTTGTTTTTGATAAACACTAAAACACCATTGATAAAATTATTAAAAAGCCATTAGTTCATTGAAACTTTCCTCTTCTTAGATAACCGAACATTCTCCCCATTTGCTTTAATTGTCGAAAAAAATCGATCTCTATTGTCGTCCATTTGATATCCATTGATCTTTTCCAGTTTCTCTATTTATTGCTTTTCTTAATTATACTATTATATCTATTAACTGTACATTCTAAGAATTTAATACAGGAAATATAGTAATTGCACAAATCATAATAATTATCATAGGTGTTAAAATAGATTGAAGAATACCAATATTTCCTAATCATTCACCTACTTTACCAAAGGTACATCCTATCTCTCTGTTTCCATTCACTGCTGGTCCTTTAACTCCTTTCTGATTCTATGTCCTTGTCCACCTCCTCCTTTCGGTTACAAAGCGTACCTTGACAACATTGTAACTTTTATAGATGACGCACAAATATTCTTCTCTGCCCGACCTTCATCCACCCACTTTCAGGATAAAATTGCAGACCGCTTCAAAAGTAGCTGTCACTGGTGAGACCTCTGCTCTCTTACGCTCAAATTTGCTAAAATGGAAATAGCCTATATACTCACCACAGCTTTGCCTCTCTTCATCACCCGTATCCCCTTGCCATCATATAGGGGCCATTGAGTCTATTTTGACAGCGCCTGAGTCTGTCCTCTTTAGCCATCTCCAATGTAACATTTGCTGGAGCTGACCATACCTCAATATGTATTTTTCCAAGACCTTAATCAGCACCCCTGCAGTGAGAAAACCTATCTACCATAATAGTCACATTCTCTACCTAAATCCACAAAGTATTCTGTCACTCTTTTACAAAGTCTTCAACTTCAACACATGCATCCTTTTTTTTCTATTCCTATTTCAGTAATAGCTCTTACTACCATCATCTGCCTGGCTGTCTCGCAACCAAAAACAGAGCCATACTTGAACTTTTCATCCTGCTGTGCAATGCAGTCCTTTACCTGTTGTACTTTACCTCTCCTGCAATATCTTCACATGCACTTTTACCTCCAACACTGCAGCTTATGGTTACCACAAACTATGCTCTACATCGACTTTCTCCAACTTTAATTTCAAAGCTGCCTTGCATTGAATTGTACCACAACTGGAACTGTAAGCAGTTGCTTTCCTCTTTTTCAAGAAAGCCTTGAAGGCCCGCTTTATGGAATCCCCCTGAAAAAAGATCTGAATGCCCTTCTACTGTAAGGCCATTTGAAGTAGCATTATGGTCTCTAATATCGAACGTCTGAGTAACATAGGCGCTTTAATGACAATTAGTGTATATTTATCCATGTATGCATTGTTTTACTACACCACAAACTAATCTGGTGGTATGTGCTGCCTTTGAGAACTAATGTACGGTATTTCATGCCAGCATATTACTATTAGTGAATAAAGGTAAATACAATAAAAAGTAGAATCTAGAAGAATTTAAGGTAGGAAGGAGAGGACTGAAAGAGGTTTTAGCTGTGAGGGGCAAGTTGAGAGTGGGGAGAAAATACTGTGAGTAGCAGGTGTGGAAATAGAGGGTACAGTAGATACAAGAAGACGGCTATAGCAACGCTTAAGACAAATATCAATTGGCTAAGGAAAATAATTGTTCTAAGTATCAGCTGCCCCGGTAGGTGGAAAGAGGTGAAACCTGTGGGCAGTGTTGGGGATCATTACACATGTAGGGCAAGTAAAAATGTAGAATGGACATATTGGCTAAGTCAGTGGGTGTGGGTGACTATCCACTTTGAGCATAAAGAGTCTGAGAATGAGGGTGTGCACAGGGCGTTTTTAATGACTATGAATGATCCCTCAGTTTTGAAATTATATTGTGATACAACCTTGAGGAGTGATTCTGTCCTTAGGTGTGGCTGATGGATTGTTTTATGGCAGCACAGTGCACTGCTTTCATGGTTAAATTTGCCTAGTCCATTCACCAGTGATAGCACAATGGAAACACGCAGCCATTCATATTTATTTTCTCAGGAATATTAAACATATAACTAGGTGTAGGAAATCTGCCTTCACCCAGAATCACTGTGCCACTAGAATCAAGCTATCCTGGCTGAAGAGGGGTGAAACCTCGAAACGGGTCTAGGATGCTTGTTTACGGTCCAGGGAGGACCTGGCTAGCAGTTTGGGCTGGACTGTTCCCATGAGGCACAGGCTCAAGACTGATTTGCCTATGGCCAGGTCTAAACTGGGGTGGCATGGTGAGCAAAAGAATGATGAATTTAACCCAGATCTCTTGACTGGGGGTGAATGTTTTGATTTGTTCTGCATTCCGTCCATCAATTGTGTGTCTTTTGCTTTCTCGCCCTAAATGCGCCAGGTATGCCCAGATGTGGGTCCTGGGCTCACTGTGCCACTGGAATCAAGCTATCCTGGCTGAAGAGGGGTGAAACCCCGAAACCTGTCCTAGGATGCTTGTTTCCGGTCCAGGGAGGACATGGCTAGCAGTTCTGGCTGGACTGTTCACATGAGGCACAGGGTCAAGACTGATTTGCATATGGCCAGGTCTAAACTGGGGTGGCATGGTGAGCAAAAGAATGATGGATTTAACCGAGATCTCTTGACTGGGGGTGAATGTTTTGATTTGTTCTGCATTCCGTCCATCAATTGTGTGTCTTTTGCTTTCACGCCCTAAGTGCGCCAGGTATGCCCAGACGTAGGTCCTGGGCTCACTGTGCCACTGGAATCAAGCTATCCTGGCTGAAGAGGGGTGAAACCCCGAAACCGGTCCTAGGATGCTTGTTTCCGGTCCAGGGAGGACCTGGCTTGCAGTTCGGGCTGGACTGTTCCCATGAGGCACAGGGTCAAGACTGATTTGCATATGGCCAGGTCTAAACTGGGGTGGCATGGTGAGCAAAAGAATGATGGATTTAAGTTTAACCCAGATCTCTTGACTGGGGGTGAATGTTTTGATTTGTTCTGCATTCCGTCCATCAATTGTGTGTCTTTTGCTTTCTCGCCCTAAGTGCGCCAGGTATGCCCAGACGTAGGTCCTGGGCTCACTGTGCCACTGGAATCAAGCTATCCTGGCTGAAGAGGGGTGAAACCCCGAAACCGGTCCTAGGATGCTTGTTTCCGGTCCAGGGAGGACCTGGCTTGCAGTTCGGGCTGGACTGTTCCCATGAGGCACAGGGTCAAGACTGATTTGCATATGTCCAGGTCTAAACTGGGGTGGCATGGTGAGCAAAAGAATGATGGATTTAACCCAGATCTCTTGACTGGGGGTGAATGTTTTGATTTGTTCTGCATTCCGTCCATCAATTGTGTGTCTTTTGCTTTCACCCAGAATGTTGCACCTTTTGTTGGACCCTATATTTTTGCCGATTTTAGAACACTTGCACTTTAGTGCTGCTAACCCGTAGTAAAGTGCCTGCGCTACGCCTTTAAACATGGTTGGATTGGAATACTCTTAATTAGCATTTAAGTTAGCAATATGTCCCTAATATATGGTACAAAGTACACACATGTCTTGGAGGTTAAATGCCTCTAATGGACTGCAGCGCCAATTATGCTATCCACTACAGTGGCAGTGCAACATGGCTTCAGGCCTGCCTTAGCAGCCTCACTGTAACAGGGTAAAAACTACAATTTTACCTGTCAAAATAAACCCTTTGTCAAAACCTACCATTTAAATATTTATATGTACCCCCATGTAGTCCTTGCAGCCTTCAAGGCAGAATGAGTGGTATGTAAAAGTAGGACATGTACAAAGTTAATGTTTATATGGAGGTATAGTGACTTGCGCCCAAAATCTAATTTCACGGTGGCAGGCGTAGCTGTCTTATATAAAAAACAAGAGTACAGATTAAAATGCTGATACTGAATCTTGGAAATGGGACCAGTTAGGAAAATAATCAAATAACTATTTTAAATAGTTATTGAAATCTAATTAAATGCGGAGGTTGGAATTTTATTAAATATTTAAGAAAAACAATTTTTAGAAAGTTACCTTTTCCCTGCTGGAAGTTCAGGACCGCTAATTTGCATGGCTCTCGAGCTTCTCCCAGATGGTAATTAGCCTTGGATACGTGTGGAAAAGGTGTAAAATTCCTCTCAGGAACAAACAATAGGTTGACCTGGATGGGTAGGGATGACTCCTCTGAGTTCAACAGAATATTCAGGGCGTGGGCATCTTTTTAATACCCCAATGTCAAATATGGCTTCACAGGTCTGTTGAGCCACACATAACACTTGGAGCACACTTGAAAGGGAGAGAACAGGATGACAAGACAATCCTTGTGTAGTGCTTGTCTGGTTGCTGAAGAACCCTGCTTTTGTCCTACCTGTCTTATGTCTCTTGGTTTGTTATGGGTACAGTGCCGGCTCCAAAATTTTAGATGTGGGAGGACACTAGGATTACCATAGTACACTCCCCAGTCACACCCCCAGCCTCAGAGCCCAAGTTTAGTGTGCTCAAAGAATTTTGCTAGCTTGAATTTGCCCTAAAACATTTGATTTTGGGCCTGTTTGCCAGAAGGCAAAAATGAAGTATTGACAACGTAGGTAGGACAGGGCCTAGGAATGTTTGCCCCATTGGTTCGCGGGGGGCCAAGAGCCACCTCCACTAACTAGCTAGTGCAAGTCATAAATGTGGCACCTCCAGGGACCCACTTCAGAACACTTTCAGGACTTGCAGAAGATCAGAAAAGGGCTGGCCCTCTTTTCTGTGACATGAGAGGAGACCTGAAGCACTGGTCTAGCTCCCTAATATACCCAGGACAAAGTAATGGACTCTAAGGGTCAGTTGGCTGACCTCATGATTGGCTAAAGGGAGACAACAAGCAGCAGGAGGTCTTTTCTTGGAAGAATCAGCTGGCCAGTGACAACTTGACCTGGACTGGACAATGCTGTTGGATACTGCGGGACATCCTGTGAGTCTCTAAGAGCCTCCTCTGAGGTACTAGGGGCCTTACAAATGTACTACTGTGATTGGTTGGAACTTAAATGATAAACTCAGAAGGTAAAATCTGTGACCAGGATGAACCTAGTTGGTGTATTTGACCCATGCTCGGATGCGGTTGGTCTCAAAGCGCGCCTAGGTCCCAGTCTACCGTGACCAATGACCGTGATTGCCACGTTTTGCTTTTACGCACTATATGTACTTAAAACTTTAAAAATTCATCTCACTGTTAGCCCTTATTGAATGTATGTAATCCTGGTGTCATGTTGTTTATTACATTATACTCAATTTTTCTAATTCAGTTTAACATTTTTATTGTTTTACATTTTGGCTTAATTACTGTTTAGGTACTGCATTAGTACTTTACCCATTTCCCGAAGTTTAGTCTGTGCAGTAGCTACTAGGATGTTGACCTCAGGTTAATTTATTGACTTTGCGGGTTAGCCCTGACAAGTCTATGATTATTCCTTAAGGTGGGTAGTCACCCACCCCAATTAATAATTCAGTTTCTTACACTAGGCATAGCCCATATGTGGTTTATAATAACACGTAGGTTCTTTGGTAGTTTAACCTCCAAAGTCAATTTCTGAGCATGCAGGGTCCGTAGACACGGTTATTTTCACCCTATGGTCTGGATACCCTCAACCTGGGAAATGAGCCAGGAGGAATCCCAGCCGTTCTTTTATATCTTGGATTGTCCTTGGACAATGGGTACGGTTATCCTCTTCCCTGGGAGCCTTCTTGGTAAAACCTTTCCCTTTGGTAGAGAGGATTCCACTAACTTTGAGCAGCTTTTAATGCCAATGCCAACTCACAGCAGGTTCTGCACACCACACTGATATAATTAAATGAAATTAAAATAAATGAAATAAAATGTATATAGCGCACTAAACCAACAGGTTTGAAGGCCCTCGTCCACCAAGCAAAGCGTCAAAGAGAAACAAGTCTGTATCGCAACTTATGGCAGTGCTTCTGGGGTTGCTATAGTTGAAGGTGCCGATAGAGGTACCTTGGACATGCTAATTCTCGACATTCGCAGGCCAACAGGTTGAGGAATGGTTGCCAAAGGTCTTCGAATGTGGAACCCTTCCCAGCTAGTGTGAGGATCATCTTTTCCATCCCTAGGCCCTGCTACAAGCGCTGCAACCAACACGTGAAAGTGGGGTTACGGGTGGTCCACCAGTGAAGCAGAATATTTTGTGTAGCTGAACCTAATGCTATCCCAATCTGGCGGCCCGTCTAGATTTAAGCGGGTATGTCAGAGGATTTGGGAGGCCTAAGAGGACATAGGCAGGGAACCTTGGGAGTTGAGTATCAAGTTGTTTGTCAATTTCGACAAGGATCTGGGTCCAGTAGGGGTGTAGTTGGTCACAGTCCCATAAAAGGTGTACTAATGTGCCACGTTCCCCACAGCCCCGCCAACAGTCCGTGCTTTGTTGGGGGTCCATCATGTGGAGGCGGTCGGGCGAATAGTACCAGTATGTGGTCACTTTTGTCAGAGTCTCGATTAACCCCCTATTTTGCGCTGAGTGCGGACCCTGTAGTACACCCCCTCCCACTTCTTGTGGCTGATGGCCCAATCTAAATCTTGCTCCCACCGTGCCTGACCAGAATTGTATGTGTGTGTCCGTCTAGCTAACAGCATCTTATAAAGATCTGAGTTAAACTTTTTACCTGAGGTACGCGTTAGTAACCATTTTTCATAAGTTTTGAGAAAGCGCTGTGTTTGCGATTTGACAAGAGGGTGAAGAGCCCAGTGGTGCAGCTGTAAGTATCGGAGGCTTTCGGACTCAGGAATCCCATATTCCACGCGCAGTTGAGGGAAAGGAATAATCCCTTCCAAGTCAAATAAATGCCCCAGAGAGCGACATTCCGTTGGGCGCCAGCGGGCATTTAGTTTGTTTTAAGGAAAATACAGGCCTCACTATTAGCAACTATGTTCAATGTAAATGTGACAAATCCATTTGCAAAGGTACATTCCCAATTCATAGAATCAAGAATAGTAAAATGTTCCAAAATAGAATTCGTGAATGCATAATTGTGGTCAGAATGGTGGAATTTCTGTAGTTACAATTGTAACGTTTGGTTGATTTGTGGGTCATCTTACGTGGATTTACTTGCAAAAGTAGGTGCCCACCCACAAAGTGTATTTTTGTGGTTATTCATACACCCCTGCTGGTAGTTCTCCACAATGGCATTGCTTGCAAATATAATCCTGTCATATGCAGGAGTAGGTATGTTTACAGGTCAAGAAAAGTAAACAAACACCCCCAGTCGCCCAATGGGGCAAAAAGACTTACTTCATACAGAAACTGCACACTGCCACCACATTTATGTCTTGTCAGCTTTCAAACATTTGGAGATACTGCAGGCATACATGTTAAGCATTAGAGTACCCAAAGGAATCTACAACTGTATTCTTAAGTACACTTGTGAGCCTTGTCAACATCATCTTCATAAAAGTCTGAAATGTGCTCCAAAAGAATGATATATCCTTTTGTAGAACATTTCCAACTTTTTGAGCTGGCCTCTGGTGAATTGGGCCCTTGGTATTCATTGTTTGTATCTTCATGTTGCCAGTTTAGATTATAAACAGAATAGATGCTTCATGTAGAGCATCAAGCTGGCCGGCATAAATCACAGCAGCAGAAGTCCCATAAATTGTAGTCTGTCGTATGTGCTTACAAGAGAATGCATAAAGATACTTTCACAGCAACAGAAGTTATTCCCTGAATGAGGACAACAAATCAAGATAAGGCCAAAACAATGAAGACTGTTTCTTTGGAAGAAAGGCGATTAAGAGTAGGCCCAAGTGAAATTTAAATGTATACCAGAGTCATTTTCATAATTTAGAAAATGTAGCATTATGTGAAATTCCCAAAACAATGCCATCACACCATATTGCATGAATGCGCTGCTGTTCGTGGCACAATTCTAGTGCAGGAGTGTGAGAATAACGCAAACAACCAAAATGTGAACTACTGTTGTTCATAGCTATAGTGTTATTCGTGGCAGTATTTTTTTAAACGAAATCCACCCTTGCATCAATAACGGACAGAAGGACACATTTTGATTGAAATGACAGATCTGTATTTTGTGTATTTACTCTTCATTTCATGTAATCCTCCCAAAGTTTCATTTAATTAAGCAAAAGAAAATTATGTGAATTTCACACAGTTCTAATTAGGAGTTATCTATCTGCAGTTGAAGAGCATATGCAATTGAAACAAGTGGTTGGAGGAGCAAGTATTATCAATTCCAATGCTATTCCTCTTCAGCAGAATATAATCCGGGTCACCAGAATTATGCAATTCTACCTCCAGGGTATTTCCAAAGAATTATGAATTTACAGCACTTGCCACATAACCCACCATCTGCTGCATAATTTACACATTTGAAAAAAATAAATATTTCTAGCTTAAGTGGGTTAAAAGTTAGTTTAAAAAATGCACCCAACATGAAAATGTGAAGAGGCAAACTATTTGCAACAGTATAACCGACACCTTAGCTGCAGTACTTTACCCCCAGAACTTCGGGAGCATTACTTTTTCGCCCCTGAACCAGACATAGAGAGCCTTGCCGAGGAAGTACGAAAATCTGACGGCCGTGGCGGCACCCTGAGCAAAGCCTGGATGGAGAGTCTGGCTGGGCCATATCCACCTTCAACCCATGCCGCCCAGGGCACCAAGTGAGAAGATAAGGAGAAATGACCAACAAAGTTTGTGACCCAGCAAGTCTCCACATGGGAAGTTATACTCAAACAAACTCTCACAAATGCAGGCCCAGATGACCAAAAACGGCGGCCCATGAGATGAATCGGAGCCCTCACAAAGTCCGTAAAACACAGTAATCTGGGCGTGCAGGTAACTGCGCACTCTGGGGGCATTCTCTACCAGAAACAGGTGCCATTTTGATAATTTAGCATTATGTGAGATTCCCAAAATGATGCCATTACACCATATTGCATGATTACTCTGCTGTTCGAGGCAAAAATATAGTGGAGGAGTGTGGGAATAACTCAAACAACCAAAATGTGAGTGTAGTGATGACACCGGACACAGGATCTTGACAAAAGCGGTTTATTTCCCCAAACAAGGTGGATCTTCAATACAGCAAGAAAGACGTGTTACTTCACACCAGCCTAACACCAACTGTCGCTCCTAGAACCCCGCGACATGAACGTTCTAAACTATGGAACGCAGGGACTGGATGCAGCCGAGTCCAAAAAGGAGAAGTCACATCACAACACACCCCCCTCCCTTCACCTGAAAGGACAGAAGAACAAAGACGGAGATGAAGATAAAGAAAAGGAGAGGAAGGAGAATGCACATAAAGAAAGAATAAAATAAATCGTGTAAGTACAAAGTCAGCCAAATAACAAGGTGGTCTCCGGTCACAGCCGGGACGTGAGGACTCATCCCCCGAAGGGAGGGAAGAGGTACTGGGAAGGGTGTTTAGTGCCCCCCCTGTGGCGAGCCCAGAATGACCGTCACCACCCTCAACACTGTTGTTAGCACTGTTGTCAACATAACTCAAAAGCCAGAAGTCATCATAAATGTTCTTAGAATCAATAATGTCTTCACTGTCTGTTTTACACCACTTTCCTCCACCTTTACAAAACAATGCAACCTTGTGTTTGTTCCACTATTGAGCACAACGTAATTTGTAAACACTTGCTTTATCCTGAATGGACCCCAAACCTTGGACAGACACAGATCATAGATGCATTAGAGCTGGATACAACCTCCTTCACATTAATAGCAGTGGGTGCAACAAGCCAGGCAGGTATGAGTTTAGTGTAGGGCTTCCTCCAATGCATTTTCTCAAATGGAGAAGACTCAGATACTCTGTGCACAGAAGTTTGATGCGCCCACACCGTCTCATCCACCATCACTCTCACATACTTCCCACTCTGGATGGCCATGGAAATAGTACCCTTGACCAGACGGTTAGCCCGTTCAACCATGCCATTAGTTTGAGGGTTGTACAAAGCTGTACGATGATGAGTGATCCCACACTTGTCCAGGAAATCTCTCATTTCTTTTGAGACAAATTGGGTCCCGTTATCAGTGACCAGGACATGTGGTAGACCCTCCTCTTTGAAAACAGCTTTAAGTTGCTCAATGGTGCTACGAGTAGTGACTTCAGGCATGAAATGCACAATGAGCCACCTGGAATTGACATCTACCATGACCAACGCATTTTTGAGTTCCTCACCAACGCAATGCATGGGTCCAATGAAGTCTAAGCAGACCGTACTCCAGGATAATTCTGGATCCTCAATGTGCCCAATGGCAGACTTAGGACAAGTCTTGAGTCTTTTCTCGCTCTGCAAGCACACCTCACAATCAACCACCCACGCGTTAATTTCCTCATCCATACTAGGCCACTAAACGTTTTCTCTCACGTGTTTCTTTGTCAAGGTTTGGCCAAGATGGCCCTTATGTGCAAGTGCGATTATCTTACGTCTCAACCCACTTGGTGGTTCAAATTTGTCACCTCTCATTAACACCTTAGCCTCGCTCATGCTCAACTCATCCAATATTTTTATGTATGGTCTAACAGTGGGCACAACAGTACTTTCTCTTCTTCCGGCTGGGATCAACATATGTTCTACCTCTCTAAGGGTGAAGTCAAGATCCATGTTCGACCTCCATTCCTCTTCCGAAAACGCACCTCTCCCACACTCAGCCACATCGCCTAAGGAGGCAATAGCACCTTCTTGCCCCCACAAAGAGCTTCCATTCACTACAACCTTATTATTCGATGACAGCCATGACAGACAGTCTGCCTGTGCGTTTCTCCAACCCGGAATGTGTGTGACCTGGTCCCTGTACTCCTGCAGCCGAGATGCAAGTCTGGCTAATCTAGCTGACCGCTTACCTACACCCCCAGGGCTCAACACTATCTCCAGGGGCTTGTCGTCCTACTGTTGTTCATAGCTTTCATGTTTGGCGCACCCCGGGGGCATTCTCTACCAGAAACAGCTGCCATTCTTACCATACTGAAACTTTATTGCAACCACTAATGGCAAATTCATGCACGCTGATCGCAAGGGGGCACGAGCACTGTACCTGACCTGAAAATGGTGGATGCAACTCGCCGCGATGCGTAAAACCACAAATACCGCTACTTGCAATTGCCAAGGGCAATAGATCTGTGTAACAATCATTAGATCTACCTTGATCTTCACCACTGATTGTGGTCTGTGCCATTTCACTGATTCCCCCTTCACCGTGGATGACTTGATTTATGTTGAGATTGGACAGCTTCCTTCTGAACCTTCTGTTCATATGCCTCCCCTCCACACCTTCATCTTCCACTGCCCTAACTTCTTCCAACACCAGATACCAACAACCCACATCTCCACCAATCATAACCGATGAACATAACTGCCTTTCTGCTCAACAATCTCCTTTCCCCATTCTCGCACCACTTTCGAAGAATCAACATACTCTCATCTGCTCTTTACCTTCAAAGCATCTATCTATCCTCCTGTTGCTGACCTTCCTTCACCCCCATGGACACTCCACCTCACACCCTCCTACATATCGAGAGACAGCGTCTACACAGACCCAAATAGACACAATCTCCCATAGACATATCAGAACTATCTAGAAAGTTATGCAGCTTCAGGTTCCACCACCGCCCACACCCCGTTCCCACAGTGGGTTACCCAATCTCCACCATTTTCCGACCGTAGTCAAACTAATACATACCATACCGGTCTACATTAACCCCCTCTTAACTTGATACAAATCTCAACTTCCCTTCCTGACCAGCCTAGCCAGAAAGTCAACAGCTTCTCCCTCAACTGCATGCTACACAATTGTTGGTCTGCTGTCAAACACTGTCTTGAGATATCGGCCTCAATCCTGGACCATGATCTTGATATTCCGATTTTCACTGAAACATGGCTCAACGACTCATCTAACCACACTCTGGATCTTCTACTACCTCCCCAATAACTCCATTTTACGTAAAGACTGGGAAGATAGACTAGGCGGAGGTCTCACACTTATCACAGAAACACTCTGAGATGCAGGGTCCTCCAAACGACTCAGTATCAGTCTTTCAAATGTATGTCGGTGGAAATGCACACATCCACTAACTTCAACATCAGACTGAATGTGATTTACCATCCACCAGGTGATAACAATTCCTTCATTGAATAATTTATGGATCTCTTCACCTCTCAACTGATCAGCTCAGAAAACACAATCTTCCTTGGAGACTTCAACATCCACTGGGGAATCGAGGGTAACAGTCTGATGGATACCTTTATAGCCTTTCTCAAAGACAATGATCTCCAAGAACACTGCCTTAAACCCACACACCATAAAGACGCCATCCGTGACCTAATAATCTCTAATTCCCCATTCTACAGCCATACAACCCCATTCCATTCGACTGGTCTGACCATATGCAGATCCTATTCTCCTTCTCCTGCTCGTATACCAAAAATTCTGGGCAACCCAAGACAGAGAAAATCTGGTTCAGGGACACATCCAACCTTGATACAGACGCCATGGCCATCATGGCCTGTTGTACCCTAATCTTGATTATACCTCACCTGGATATTAATGAGGCCACTGAAAAATACAACTTCTGCATGGAGTCCCTTATCTACAAATTTGCACTCCTGAAATGTAAATTATCTACACCAAAACACTCCAATTCTTGGTTCTCAAATGAACTTTACAAAGAAAGAAAACTTATCAGAGAGTTTGAGAATGAATGGAGGTTGGTACCTTCCCACCTGAGTATGAATAAACTATGCATAGCGCGAAAACAGTACAAAACTGAATCCTTAGAGCCAAATCCTCTCACTTCAGAGCACTCGTGAATTCTTCAAAAAACAGACAAAAGCACCTGTTCGAGGTTCTCACACAAACCACAGGCCCTTCCACCACTTCAGCTCTCGAGCCATCAGTGGCCTTCTGCAACAACTTTGAAGATTTCTTTGAAAGAAAAGTCAGAGACATCCATATCTCGCTACACACCAGCAAACCTCCAGAAACTGAGATTATACCATACAAGATGCTTAATTGGTGGTCCTTTTTCTCCCCCATTCCCAAACGAGGCCTACAGCGAACAATCTCCAAAGTGAAATCCACAAACCACCTTCAGGACGTCAAATCTCTTGCCACAAACCTACTCCCCCTGTGATCCAACATGGTAAACTCATCTCTATTCAAATGTGCCTATTTCCAGAACAACTAAAAGTGGGTCAAGTCTCTTCTCTCTTGAAAAAACATGAACAACTACTGCCCTGCCTCCACAATTCCGTTTTTAGGCAAAGTCATTGAAAGTTACGTTGCTTCCCAGGTCACTTCACATATTCGAACAAGAACCTCCTAGACTCTCTCCAATTAGGTTTCCACTAGGCCACTGCGATCCTACAAATAGTTGACAACGCCCGTAGATTCCTCGACTCTGGGAACTCATGCCTCCTGTTTCTCCTGGACTTTTCCACTGCATTCGACACTGTCAACCATCTGGACTTCCTTCGCACTCTTGAACAATGCATGGGCTGTGGAGGTACAGTCCTCAATTAGTTCTCCTTATACATGACCAACCGCTTGCAAATTGTGAAAATGGGCCACTCATTCTCGAGACCAGTCAATGTACATCAAGGGGTACCTCAAGGCTCGATTCTCTCCCCAACCCTCTTTAACCTGTACCTAGAATAACTATGCGTGATTCTCAGAAATGCTGGGATTCTCTTCCAACTCTATGCTGACGACACTCAAATATACTATTCATGAAAATGTCTTCCCCTGAAGACATTGCCCTCTGTTCAATGACACTCCTAAAGATTCAAAACTGGATGTCTAACCATCATCTAAAACTCAAACCAACTAAAACAGAATTTCTTTTGATCTCACCTCTGAAATCAAAAACCCTGGTACAGGAATGGATGGCCAACCTTCTCACCCTGGGTGACTGCCCCGTCATTGTCCAGAGTGCTAGATCCCTCTGTATCACCCCTGACAGTCATCTAAACCGCCACAGCCACATCACAGCAAAGGCCAAAAACACACAACACCAACTCAGACAGCTGTGGGGTGTCAGACAACTGATCCAGGAACGAGACCTCAAAACAGTGGTGCAGTCTCTCATCCTCTCCAGACTAGATAACAGAATTGCCCTTCTCTCAGGTATTTTCAAAGTTCATTTAGGTCCACTGAGAGCAACTCTATATGCAGCAGCGCACTTCGTGTTAGGTCTCAAGATATGTGACCACATAACCCTGCTAACCCTCCAATGACTTCCCATTGAAGCTTAGGCCCAATTCAAAACTGCCTGCATTACCCACAATGCTGCACTCCTCTTCATCCTCCTATCTAAATGAGAAACTGAAAATCTCTAGAGCAAATAGGGATTCCAGAAATGCCCAATCCCTGCTTCTGGAACCCCACACCTTCAGTCGAGTACGGTACATGAGCCAATCATTCTCTTGAAGTGTTATAAGAATCTGGACCTCCTTGCCTCCCTCCCTTTGCCTAACAACCTGCATAGCCACCTTCACAAAGGACCTCACGCTCCTCCTATTTGACAGACACCTGGGTTAATTACCTTCAATCATACCTAAGTACTCTATCCAGGAGACGTACTACCTTCATTGTGTGTCCCCACGATCTTAATCAATGCTTGAACTGTGTATGTCACTTGTCCAAAGGCTGCACTTGTCCTGGCCACAGCTACTGATGCAATATGTCTGAATGTAATTATTGTAATTGTAACTTGCTGCACCCTTGTGTCCTGCTACTGCTGTAAAGCGCTCTGATGCCTTCGGGCCATGTCCGCGCTACATTCAGTTGCAGATTGCTGCATTCTTATGCTAGTATGGTGAAACATTTGTTCAAACAATATTAATGATTTTAAATAATAAAAAGAGTTAAATAATACTGCTACAGAATGTGCTTCATCATTTTGAATAATTTGTTACTACTTAATTTAGCCAACCCTGCAGTACATTGTTGTCCTCCATTGCCACATAATTACAGGGACCAACAACACACTTATTCTTCGAAACTTGCACGTATATTTCATGAATGATAATAATATATCGCACAAAAACGAAGAAAAGTGCCGAGAAACGCAATTATCGGTGGATTTGCAAGCTTTGTTTGAGTTACTGAAACCTACAAAATTAAATAAACATTCCTGGCAGGATGTTAAGGTGTGTATTTAACTATATTTGTTCATGTTGTTGGCTATAATGATTAAACACTGATTCACACTAATGAAGTTAGAGCAGTAATGCTGAGTAGTTCTTTGTTGCAGTACAAAGTGAAAGGAGGCCCAGTCATCTCTGTAAAAGGACAAGTAAGGCTTCTGAGATAAAAATATCAAATATAAAAATCATTAACATAGTTATTTATGACCGTCTGCTCTGTTTTCAGAAGTACTTTGCCAGCAGATATTCGGTGTTGGAGGTCTTGAAATAATGTCTTTGCTTGAGGTCAGATCTCTGTTTTTGTGTTGGAAAATCCCCTACCATAAATTGTCACCCCTTCAATCTTCATTTCCCGGCTTCTCATCAGTAATTCCATCCCCTCCTCCCCCCACCAGGGCTACGGTTGCCAAGAATTTTCTGTTTTCCATAACTGTGCTTCATTTGCAAATAATTTGTGTAGCTCTAAAACAATGCATATATTAATCTTAGGGCATTTATGTAACAGTGGGCATCAATGGAAAAGCGCCAGGGGACACACTGTCCATGGCCAGGTTCATGAGTGCAGAAAGTTCTACTCTCAGCTGGAAGGTAGTTACAATGTATTCTCCAACTTTGCAATTTACTTTGACTTAAAACTTTAGCTTCCAGAAATGTATTCCCTTTCTGTTGCCAGAGCTCTTGTGTGTTACCCTTACCGTTGCCAAAATGTGGTCTCTAGATGAAAGTAACATTGTAGTCACTTTTCTCATAATTATGCCTCTATTACAATACACAGGACTGTGTGCCAATCAGAAACGAGCCACAACACGTTCATGGTCTGCGAGATTCCCGCAGACTCGACCATTCTCATTCTCGACTGAAAGCGATCCAAATCATTCAGACCCACACTAGGATGACCACTTGCAACATTCCACGTGTTTGATGGAGAGCCCTCACTGGAAGGCGCTTACTGATTATTTATGAGGATTTTTTCCCCTGGATAGAAACCAGGTTGTGTGCCACGCTTTTCTACAGGCCAAAAGTCAATCCTCAAATTAAATGCAGAATCTCACGGGAAGGTCAAGGCGAATGTGCAGCCTAGATGTGTGGCTCTGTCGAGTGTGTAGTAATCAAATGGCAAATCCGTCTGCAGACTCCAATAAATGGTCTCAGGGGCGGCTCTAGGCTCATGGTGGCCCTGTGCAGGGAGCGCAGGTAGGGGGCCCCGGAAGAGGGGGTCCGGGCGGGGCAGAGCTCAGGAAGGTGTTTTAATAAAACGTCCAGAAAAGGCGTTAGATGACCAGTAACATGGTAACAGAAAAACAACGTTTACTTTTTGAGTGCTCATCACTTGGATACTTTGTTTTAGAATCTGGGTCTCTGGAGGGACCCCTTTCAACAAGAAAAACACGTTGCGCGTCCGTAAGAGAGTTCGTGCAACAAAGTAGGATTCCTCCAATCACATAAATCATATTCAGAACACGGGTCTGTAACATGGTCTTGCTCTTTGGCTTCCTTTTCAATACCAGCATCATCCGTCTGTAAACTCTGAACCTCCTTCAGAATGCCAGATGTTGATGGACCGATGAATGATGTTTCAGTTTCTCTGTCTGAGGGTCTTTTGTAATAATCCTCATCCTGAGTTGGTAATTGCTGCATGTTTGTATCAATTTCAGAGTCACCTTGTTCATTTTCATTGGTCTGCTCATGAGTATCATTCTGCTCATGGATATCATCATTTTTTTGTTCTTCTTTATGGTCGTCAGCGCCTGTTTTACAGTGAGTGCTAAGGCTATGAAAAGGCACTAGAGGTTCACTGAAGCAAAATTAATGTGCAAGGAACATCCAGTCAGGAGACAACTTTCAAGCAGACGTACGAATCACTAGCACAGCGTACCAACGACCCCATGGGCCGTGGCATAAGCAAGGAAAATGGCCCCTTTGGCTGCTGCTCAGGAAGTAAAATATAGCAATTATCAGGGTTCAATAGGCCCTTGAGGGTTTTGGGTCTCAGTACCACTGTACTTGCTGAACCAATGGTAACTATGCCCCTAGTATGGACAGAGAAGGCTGCTTCACCAATTGCAAACTGAGGACTAGTTAAACTAGTTTTCTCTGCTAGTCACATGACAAGCACTGGAATGTAATTAAAGAAATGATCAAGAAGCCAGTCTCCTACCAAGGTCTCTGCAAAAGGGCATTAGATTGAGTTAACATGGGTAGGCACTGCCATCCTATTCCAGGCGTCCATCCATAGGTGCTTGCATTTCATGTCTGCCTCAACACCATATAAACAGACATAACCAAATGCCAAGTACATTCGAACACTCGATGTTTTAAAAGATTTGTGCAGGCAGATCCACTCATTAGATCACAAGTATCAGCTTCATACTCTGTTTTCATGATTGTTGATAAGTAATTGTAATCATTTTAATGAATCCTTAACATTACGTCTAACACCTCGTACCCTGCTCTCCTCTTCCCCCCAATACGACCGTGCCTCCCAAGTTACACCTCCAAAAGTCACCATGCCTCCCCTCAGCCACAAGTAAACACCGCCCCTGCACTCCTGACTCACTCTTCCCTCAACATACAGCGCCGATCTGTACCACTCCCTACCCCTGGCGCACGGTGACCCCCTCTCCGACCCGCTCCCTCTCAGAGATGAATCGTGAGAGAGAGGCTCTCTCTCACGATTCATCATGCCCTCCCTTCCCATGACCACCAGAATACCTCCAGCTCGCCACCTCACATGGCTTACCTCCACCCAGACCCAAAGCACACACCGTCTACAATAACATCCTCACCCAACCTTCCCCACGCCCCTGGCTCCTCACCCCCACGAGCTGGGATACATTCCTACGCCTGATCTGCCCTCCTCCCCAGGGCTCCCCAGGGCTCCCCACACCCTCGTCCAATGGCTCACCTTCCCTCGGGTTCACTCTGCAGTGGCACACGCTGACTTACTCCCCCTCCCCATGCCCTGACCCTCGGGCTGCTCACCTCGCAGCTGGCACCAAAGGTTGCACACTGGCATGCTATCCTCTGCAAGGCGGCCTTTCTTGCCCAGGGTCTCTAGGCGCGCCGGTGCATGGCCTCGGCCGGTCTCGGTGCTGCTCGCTGCACGCCAGGCACGGGTGCTGCCACCCCTCCTGCCGCCAGTGATGCGTGGTGCTTCTGTAACCCCTTCGCTGCAGGACTCGCGGGCACTGCGCATGCGCGTGCATGCGAGCATCCGGAGGTGCGAGATCTGGACTATTAAAACAAGCTCGATTCTCCTGGAAAAAAAGTTCTAAACAAGCACAAGACCTACCAGAAGAGCCCGAAACAAGGCCGACCCCACACAAAGACGAGACTGGGTTAGAAAGGAAAAGAGTATAAGAAGAACCATTCAGCGTACATCACATTGGATTTAGCACGCCTCAGTCGTTCATGCGCCAAATCCCTGCCAGGGGCCGCCACGAATATGTATTGTATCCGATTCCTCGTGGTGGCCCCTGGGGTTTGGTGGCCCTGTGCAGGTGCACAGCTTGCACATGCCTAAGGCCGCCCCTGTGGTCTAATTCAGTCATTGACTGTGAGCCAAACTCCATTGTCAGCGGTCCAGTCCTTCCTCTGACTTTTACATCATCACCTTGGTCCTGTGATATTAACTTTGCACTGTATGTCTTCACCTCTACCATGTCGTATTAACTTTGCACCGCCAATTAACAACACTTAGACAGGAATTCAATCAAGGCAAAGGCTTTGAACTTTGACTTTGATTGCTAGTCTGCAATAAAATGTGTTTTGCTTTCTGTGCCACTTGTGTCCTTCCGTTTGCATTGATCAACATAGTTACTACAAGTAAAGGTAAATCTCATGTGGGAAGTATTTCATGTTGTACTGCTCCAGGCATACTTCAAAATAGCTTGATCTTATGCAGTTCTTAAATATTGTGTTAGTCTCCTTCTCCCATAGAGTTCATAGGACTTCATTTCAGAGTTTGTATGGTGCACCTACTTGATTTGGTCTTTATGACTTTTAAAAGTGGCCTTTCAGACAGCTTTAGCTGCCTCCTCAGACCCTTGTTTTTGCAACAAATCAGTCCCTTTCTCCTCAGTTGCAAAGATGGTTTAATGTATGCTTTTAAAATTGTATATTGTAGAGTTTGGCAGATGTGTTACTCAATCTCAGCGTCATGGCTTTCCTGTGTATCTAATTACAAGTGCATTATATGGTAATCACTGGTAATATTGCGGATGGGCTATCCGTCATATCTGCAACAGAATACCTGTCTGCCAAACTCTAAATCCGGCCAAACATATTTAAGTGACATTGTAACATTGTAGCTGCCTGTAATTTGAGTAATTGGTTAGGTGGTGACTAGTTCTTTTCTCCATCATAAATAATAATATTTAAATGCGTGGCACAACTGAAAGTGATATATGAAGTTAAACACGCTATATGTGTTCTATGGAATGCTCTGTGGAGCCAATTTACAAACCATAACATCAATTCTCTCGAAAGTGGGCACCAGTGCAGGCTGATCAACTCTAGGGCAATATTTCACCATTTTTAACTTAAAAATGTCTTTGACAGTAATGTTCTAAATCAATTAGAATGGCTTTAATGCAGGGATCTACCTGTCATCAATTTTGTGATGGCACAGTAGTCAGTGGCTCTATATGGTATCTCAAAGTATTCTTCCTTGAACTTTGAGAACAGCATTTGAATTAAAGACAACAAAACGTTATTAACCAATGCATACTAATTTCTACACGACAAATATATTGAGTGTAGTTTACACTGCGCATGCTGTGACGCTGCAGACAACACACGAAGTGTTAAAACCACTGATAGGTGAAAGTAGGAAATGCCTACTGCTAATGAATGAGAACAAAAAATCATTCAATGTCAAATGTTGGCTGCAGTGCATGGTTGACAAATTGAACCTTGCTTGTACTTTATCCTCCTTGTACGTATTAGCTAACTATCAAGCAGG
Source organism: Triturus cristatus (assembly GCF_964204655.1). NCBI lineage: Eukaryota > Metazoa > Chordata > Amphibia > Caudata > Salamandridae > Triturus > Triturus cristatus. Next base: position 863,095,097 of record NC_140581.1, read on the forward strand.
ATTTCTTTTATCTGTGACTACTACTGCAACACAGTCTTTTCTAATTTGTTGACGTCCTTATATTTTTAATTGCATTTAGGTTTATGTTTGATAAGACTTAAAGAATATTTGGAATGTTGGCAGTTACTTTTAGGAATTGTCATGCTCACTATACATATAGGGCCCGATTCACAGAACTAACTTAAGACAAAATCCTAAACTTACTACCATTTTCGTATTCACAGAAGGCACTTACTCATTTTGGTATTCACAGAAGACACTTACTCACTTCGGTATTCACAGAAGTTAGGAGTCCTAACTTTAGGACTCCTAAATGCCTTCTGTGAATACCGAAAGTCTTAAAATTAGGATTTTTCTCACTTTAGGAGTCCTAAAGTTAGGAGTCCTAACTTTACTACTACTAAACTGAGAAAAATCCTAATTTTAAGGCTTTCGGTATTCACAGAAGGCATTTAGGAGTCCTAAAGTTAGGAGTCCTAACTTTACTACTACTAAATTGAGAAAAATCCTAATTTTAAGACTTTCAGTATTCACAGACGGCATTTAGGAGTCCTAAAGTTAGGAGTCCTAACTATACTACTACTAAACTGAGAAAAAGCCTAATTTTAAGACTTTCGGTATTCACAAAAGGCATTTAGGAGTCCTAAAGTTAGGACTCCTAACTTCTGTGAATACCGAAATGAGTAAGTGCTTTCTGTGAATACCAAAATGAGTAAGTGCCTTCTGTGAATACCAAAATGGTAGTAAGTTTATGATTTTGTCTTAAGTTAGTTCTGTGAATCGGGCCCTTAGACTCTGCATAATTTAACACTTTTGTTTACAATCCTCTACATGTCATGATAGGTATGCTAACTGCAAAAACAATAATGTGATGTATGGAATGCTCAACAACTTGCAATTGTTTTGGGGATGAATCCTAGTCCATAATTTTTTACCCACCATGCCACCTGGGCTTGGACCCAGCGATATGCAAATCAGTCTTGACCCTGCTCCCCAGGGGAACAGTCCAGACCGAACTGCCAGGCCAGATCCTCCCAGAACCGGAACACAAGCAACCTATAACCGGTGTCCCCATAGTTATGGCTCTTCAGCCAGGTATAGCTTGTTTCAGGTTCAGGGAGGACCTTGCTTGGCAGTTCGGGATGGACTGTTCCCTTGGGGCAGGGTCAAGACTGGTTTGCATATAGCGAGTCCAAATTTCTGGTGGCATGGTGTGGGCCGAGTGATTACTAGTAGCTGAGGTTAATGCAAGCATTCCATACATAACTTTTTGTATACTTTAATATGTCACCATAAGTGGGATAGGTATGCCCAGACGTGGGTCCCGAGCACACTGTGTCACTCAAACCAAGCTAAATCTGGCTGCTGAGCCCATAACAAGTGCGAAACCAGTCCTGGGTTGCTTGTGTTGCAGTTCCGGGACTAGGAGGACTTGGCTTGGCAGTTCGGGCTGGACAGTTCCCATTGAGCAGGGTCAAGACTGATTTGCATATAGCTGGGTCCAAACTGAGGTGGCATGGTGTGCAAAATAACAATGAAATGGGATGCAGCCATTGACTGCTTTTTGCTTGATATAACTAGATCCTCTGATTCATCTGGAAATAGAGGGCCTCATTGACTATATTTAGACGCTGGCACACAAACAGCAGCCCTGCGCCAACGCAGACACCCTTGTGCGATGGTGCAAACATGCCTGCTTTGCAGGGTTGATTGTTGTTGTGCAGGAAGGGGCTCCGTCCTGCACAAAAACAATAATTAATGGGTTTATGCTGGCCCTGTGTGTGCTACAGAATGCAGCACAGTTAGAACTAGCAAAAAACGAGGAGAAATAAAAGTATTTCTCCTTGTTGCGCCACTCCTATGCCTCCCCTTGGGAGGAGTAGGATTCTGACGTATTCCCAGGTTTACTACACTTTGTAAATTTGGTAATGTATCAGGTTCCATGGATGTTGCGAGAGAACACCCACAGCAACACCCATGGAATGCCCCTTTCAAGCAGAGTAATGTGTGAAAGGGGCCCATATTTACAAGGCCATTAAAAGTCATGCAGGGTGACTTTACGTGGTCTTGTAAATATGGGAAGGCACACTGCGTCATCGGTGCGTCTAAAAAAGTGATGCACCAGCAGCGCAATGGGCTTGAAAATAAGCCCCAAACTGGTTTAGATCGGGTAGTCCCTGATCATCATACGATTCTAGACAATGATTTCTTCTATTTCCCTTATATGTTAAGAAAATATATGAGCCGCTTTTCTCATTGGAACACTTGTTATGATAAACACCTTGGACCTGAATGACAAAACTATTGGCATGTTTAAGTTTAGCTTACACTTGCAAATAGACTTTTTTTATTTACCTATTAAATTCCGATCATTTTCACTAACCTAATTTGGCCTTTTCAAGTTCTTTATTTATTATCCGAATTCTTATTGTAGTTAGTTATCTCACATCTACCATGTCCATATCTCTGAGGAAAACATTGTTTTTTGAGCCAAAATACCATGTGTGAATGAAGGATTTCTCAGAGAACCTTATGTAATAGTATTTCATCATGAATACTGACAAGGCTTTTTATCATGTTATCACTAGTAGTCTCTGAGGCCTGAACATAAAATTGCTCCAACCTGGTTTCTGGGTTTGGATGCTTTAAAATGTGACGAAATCGAGCAATGGTATCACTGTGTGAGACAGTAAGCTTTGTCTAGCTCTACTGTCTATCAATTGATCAATCAATCAGCATTTATAGAGTGCAGCACTGTCACCCCTAGGGGTTTCTGGGGGCTGAGGGTGCCATGTCTCCGTCAAAAAGCCAGGTCTTGAGTTTCTTTCTTAAGTCCGCCTGGGAGGGTGATGTTTGGAGGTGGAGGGGCAGATCGCTCCAGGTCTTGGTGGCGATGTAGGAGAAGGAAAAGCTCCTGCAGTGGGGTGATGGATGTAGGGTGTTTGTGCAAGGGAGAGAGAGGAGGAGTGCAGGTGTCTTACGGGCAGATGGAAGCTGAGTCGATGCTTGATGTAGGAATATAGGACGGTCCTTGATCATGTTGAGCTTTGTAGGTGTGCGTGAGGAACTTGAACTGCCATCTCTTCCAGATGAGGAGCCAGTGGAGATTTCTGAGGTGGGGGTTATGTGGGTCCATTTGGGGAGGTCCAGGATGAGTCTGGCAGCAGTATTTTGTATGGCCTGGAATCTTCTGAGGAGTTGGGAGGAAATTCTGGCGTAGAGAGCGTTGTCGTAGTCGAGGCGACTGGTAACAAGGGCCTGGGTGATGGTCTTTCTGGTGTTGATTGGGACCCACCTGAAGATTCTGCGGAGCAGGCGTAGGGTGTGGAAGCAGGAGGAGGTGACTGCGTTTATCTGTCATTTCATGGTCAGTTGGCTGTCAAGGATGATGTCAAGGTTGCTTGCGTGGTCTGTTGGTGTGAATGTTGGGCTGAGTTCTGCTGGCCACCAGCTGTGGTCCTATACGGAGGTGTTCTTCCCAAAGATCAGTGCTTCTGTTTTGTCGGAGTTGAGTTTGAGGCAGATGTCTCTCATCCATTCGGCTGTGTTGGTCATAGCATTGAAGAAGTTGGTTTTGGCATAGAAGGGGTCCTCAGTGAGTGAAAGGATTAGTTGAGTGTTGTCTGCGTAAGAGATTATGTTGAGTGTGTGGGATATGACAACATCAGAGGGGGGTCATGTTGCCATTAAAAAGGGTGGGGCTGAGGGATAATCCTTGAGGTACACTGCATATGATGTCCTTGGGCGCGGAGGTGAAAGAGGCAGTCGGGTGCTTTGTTTGTGTCTTGTAAGAAATGAAGCGATCCACTTGAGGGCATTTTGCTGTATAACAATGTTGTGGAGTCTGTCGATGAGGGTGTGGTGGGAGACGGTGTCAAACGCAGCAGAGAGGGCGAGGAGAATAAGGGCCACCGTTTCTCCATGGTTGAGGAGAGTTCTGATGTCATCTGTGGCAGCAATCAGTGAGGTTTCAGTGCTGTGGTTGCCACAGAATCCTGATTGTGAGTCATTGAGTAGGTGGTTTTGTTCCAGGTGTTTGGTGAGTTGTTGGTTGAAGGCTTTCTCAAGTACTTTGACTGGGCAGTGGAGCATGGAGATATGTTGTTACTTTTGAGAGTGCTAGGGTTGACCAAGGTTTTTTTAGGAGGGGTCTGATCTCTGTGTTTTTCCATCTGTCCAGGAAGGTGCTGAGGATAAAGCTGTCTATGGCCTGTGATTGTGCGGTTTCTATATATTTAGCCTTTTCCACCCTCCTCTTCCAGTTAGATTCTCAGTCATATATTCTGTTCCTGATTCTGTGTTGTGATAATTTTGCAGTATGTTCTTTTCTGTTGTAATAATAGGCCAGATGTACAAAGCATTTTTCCAGTCGCAAATGGCCCGATTTGCAGAATCAGCCCATTTGCGACCAGAAAAATGATTTTTCTAATTTACAAAATGGAATTCAGTAACTTGTTACCAAATCGTAATTTACATTTGTGATTCAGTATTCGGAAGGGGCGTGCTTTGGGCGTCCCTTCCAAATACCAAATCGGTATGGTATGTATTGCTGTTTTGGGACCAAATTCTGGTTGCAAAAGAGTAACACTTTACTACCATTTTAAGAGTGGTGGTAACCCATTCGAAAATGGGAAGGGGTCCCCTGGGGACCTCTACCCCTTTGAGAATGTTGGAAAAATATTTTTTTAAGTAGGCATTGGTCCCATGGACCATTGCCTACCCTTAAAAATGAAACTTTAAAGTTTTCTTTTTTTCTTTTTAAATGCATCCCATTTTCCTTTAAGGAAAACAGGTTCCATTTTGAACAAAAAAAGGTTACTTTGGTTTCTTAAAAAGCAATCACAGACATGGTGGTCTACTGACCTGAGCATGCCCCATCCCTGTGATGGCTGTGATTCATAATGGGGCACAAAATGTGACCTACCTTATTAATATTCATGAGGTAGGTCTATTTGCGACCCACTAGGAATCACTAATGAAACTCAAAAAGAGTTTCATACATTAGGCGATTTCCAAATTGTGATTCACAGGAAATCGAAATTAGGAAATCGCTATTCCTATGTTCATTGATCTGGCCCATTGTGTTTTGCATTGCTCTTCTTTGGCTTGCAAGATTACACAATTCTACCTTTCAGTGATGGATGACAAGAGTGTAGAAAAGTGTTTTATAAATGGGAGAGAATATATATGGATATGTAATGTATATGGTACAATATATTGCAATAGGTGACAGAAATTTTGCTAAAGTTATCGCAAACTATGGGCCTCATCTACAAGAGAATGATGCAGCGCGACGCCGCAGGTCATTTAGCTGCACTATGCTACGTCATTTTCAAAGCACAGGGATGTGTCGTATTCACAACAATGTGACGCATCCCTGTGCTATCCCCTGTGCTGGCACACAATTGGCTTCCATGCGCCAGTGCAGGCACCTTTGCGTCATTTTGCAAGGGTGGCTGCGCTGCAGGGATAATTGTTTTTGTGCAGGAAGGGATACCTTCCTGCACAAAAACAATAATTAATGTAATTTCTTTCTTTCTATGCATGCTGCAGAATGCAACCCACATTAAAAGGTGGAAAAAATGAGGAAAAATAACAGTATTTGTCCTCGTTGAGTGCGTAGCATTCCTACGCATTCCCAGGTTTACAACACTTTGTAAATCTCAAAATGCGTTAAGTTCCGTGGATGTTGCGTGGGAATACCCACAGCAACACACATGGAACACCCCTTTCACTCAGAGTAATGGCAGAAAGTGGCCCTTATTTATAAGACTATGAAAAGTCAAGCAGGGTGTCTTTACGTGGCCTTGTAAATATGTGCAAGCCCATTGTGCAGCTGGTGCGTCCAAAAAAGTGGTGCAATGGGTTTGTAAATAAGCCCCTATGTATTATAGTGTCTGTCCAAGTCTGGTCAGGTTCTGTAGAGGCAATAATCATGGTAGCAACTTGCTTAAAGTTATTGGAACATGTCTTAACTACTTTGGATGAAGTATGTGTAAGCCTTTGCTCTTTTCATACTCCCTGGCAACCTCTCTGAATTGTAATGTCTACTTTTATTGATCTATCCATTTGCAGACAAGTGTACTGATGATACATGAAGGGTTTTATTTTTAGCATGCAACATACATCTAACCTGCTACAAAAGGCAATGTGTTCCTTGGATCTGTATGGATTATTTGTGTTCTATCATTGTCAACATATATTAATATATATGTGTCTGGTCTGATTTACAAGATGCTTCAATGTGTCTTTCATGCTGTATTGCACAATCAGCCTAGATGTGACTCAACAGCCCTCAGCTCTTCATCGCCTGAATTGTATTCCTCAGGAGGCAAGTTTGCCTTCCCAGCAGCACAAAATAAACAAAGTCAGGGACGACTCATCTGAAACATCTTGACAATCCCCATACATTCATAAAGATGTCCCCATAAGCATAATGTAAAATTTCACTCTCTCAATTTAGTACATCTTATCCAGTGATCTGCCCAGCTTTTGAACAGGGAATCTAATAGAGCAATCAGAAAATTATGTTTTATACACTCTCTAGATTTACAGTACTATGATTTCTAAAGGGTGGATGCCACCTTAGAGAGGCACTGTACTGCATTAGTTCAAACGTGTTTATTGTGTTTGTTAGACCAAGACTCCTTTTTTTCTTGTATATCTTTTTTGAGATGTACTGAAGTGACTGTATGGCTTGCACCTTAAACAGAAAACGTATTATGTTCCTCCACTGTAACCTTTTAATCGTGATAGACCCATCTCTTCAAGATAACTTTATTTAGCTGCAATATTAATGGGCTATGTTGAGCCTTGTCCTAGACCACCTACTAGAGTGAAACTGCTTCCCAGCACCTTCCTTTTACAGCCCTAGAAGCCCTCTATGCTGAATCTGTTTACGGCCCTTGAAGCCCTTTATGCTGAATCTGTTTACGGCCCTTGAAGCCCTCTATGCTGAATCCTTTTACAGCCCTAGAAGCCCTCTATGCTGACTCCTTTTAAAGCCCTTGAAGCCCTCTATGCTGAATCCTTTTACGGCCCTAAAAGCCCTCTATGTTGAAATCTTTTATGGCCCTAAAAGCCCTCTATGCTGAATCCTTTTACTGCCCTAGAAGCCCTCTGTGCTGTATCCTTATACGGCCATAGAAGCCCTCTATGCTGAATCCTGTTACAGCCCTAGAAGCCCTCTATGCCTAATCCTTTTACTGCCCTTGAAGCCCTCTATGCTGAATCCTTTTACGGCCCTAAAAGCCCTCTATGTTGAAATCTTTTATGGCCCTAAAAGCCCTCTATGCTGAATCCTTTTACTGCCCTAGAAGCCCTCTGTGCTGTATCCTTATATGGCCATAGAAGCCCTCTATGCTGAATCCTGTTACAGCCCTAGAAGCCCTCTATGCCTAATCCTTTTACTGCCCTTGAAGCCCTCTATGCTGAATCCTTTTACGGCCCTAAAAGCCATCTCTGCTGAATCCTTTTATGGCCCTAGAAGCCCTATATGCTGAATCCTTTTACAGCTCTAGAAGCCCTCTATGCTGCATATTTTTACAGCCCTTGACACCCTCTATGCTGAATCCTTTTACAGCCCTTGAAGCCCTCTATGCTGAATCCTTTTACAGCCCTTGAAGCCCTCAATGCTGAGTCCTTTTACAGCCCTACAAGCCCTCTATGCTGACCCTTTTACAGCCCCACAAGCCCTGTAGACTGAATCCTTTCACAGCCCTAGAAGGATTCTATGCTGAATCCTTTTCCAGCCTTTGAAGCCCTCTATGCTGAATCCTTTTACAGCCCTAGAAGCCCTCTATGCTGAATCCTTTTACAGCCCTAGGAGTCCTGAATCCTTTTACAGCCCTAGAAGGCCTCTATGCTGAATCCCTCCTCCCTCTTTTGTTTGGTGCATTGTGATTTAGAGATGATTGCTGACGGATTGGCTGGTTTTCCCATTCCTGCGTTTTCTCGTGCATTTATATAAATGGGTGCATTGTCCAGATCAGACTATTGACTCCAGTAGACACATCTGTGCCTCCTGTACCTAATATTTAAAGCACCAATTTCTAAACTCATCTACGGATTGTGTTCTATATCTTGCTAATGTTGCTCTTCCACACTGCACCATTCTTTATCGACCTGTGAACAAACTGACGGATTGTCTCATGTTTGAAATTGTGATACCCGCCTTGTGGATGTCCAGCTGTTATTTTTATTTTGACTATATAATTGTTGATCCCCAGTGGCGTAGCTGGGAGGCGGTGGGGAGCATCCTCCCTGGGCAGCACTTTATTAGGGGCGGCAGCTTTTCGCATACGGTGAGCAATTTTGACAAGCCCAAGGTAAATGGTTTTCTTTTATAAATTGTCTTTTCCTTCGTCGTCATCTGTCGACTCCCCCCCCCCCACTCTTACCTGCATGGGCCGTCACTGGGTGGCAAACTCAGGGGCCGCCTTGGGCAGCAAAAGCTCTAGCTATGCCACTTTTGCGCCCTTAATGATCAAGTGTCAACATGGTCAATAGGTTTGATGTTTGGATGGCACATGGAGCGCATGTACAAAAGAAGAAGCAAAAACATGCACTGGCAAACCATATGGGTGTGGCGGATGACAGCTATTCGCTTTGCCAATGCTTAATTAAAAACTGACAGTGCTGAGCAGTTGCAAGAACCACCCCACATAAAACCCTGGCCTTATTTTGTTTTGGGAGTGGTGGTCATGAACATGCATGCTGATGGCTGCTTGCAATGATTTGATTTGATTTATATATTTGTAAAGCACGCGATTGCCCGGAGGCTTCTTGGCGCTAATGTTCGATGCGCTTCGGATTACTGATGAAGTGAAATTCTGACTTAGCAGAGAAAGAGCCACGTTTTTACTGCTTTTCTAAAAGACAGAAGCGAAGGGCTGCTTTTTCTTGTGATAGGGAAGAGGTTCCACGTTTTGGCAGTCCGCAACAGAAAGCTTCTCCCTCCCCACCTAACCTGCTTGAACTTAGGTACTTGTAGAAGTTTTGCGTGAGCAGATCTCAGGCTTCTTGCTGGTACATACCATTTCAGGTGTGTTCTCAAGAACTGTGGTCCTGAACCATGAAGGGCCTTATAGGCCAGACGCAAAGTCTTGCACATATTCCTTTTTTCCACCGGTAACTAGTGGAGGGCCCTTAGTCTGTGAGAGTTTGGCTCAGATCTGGGAATATCCAGCATTAACCTTGCTGCTGCATTCTGCGGACGCTGGAGTTTTGTTAGGTGTGAGGCTTGAATCCCTGCATACAGAGCATTGCCGTAATCCAGTCTGGACAGGGCCAATGCCGTAACTACTGTTTTACGTGAGTCATGGGGAATGAAAGGGTGTATTCTTCTGATCATTTTTTAAATGTACCAGATTGTTGAAGACAGATTATTTAGCTGGGCATTAAAAGTCAGTTTCTCATCAAATATGACTCCCAGATTTTTAACTTTGCCCACTGGGATTGGGCAGTCACCCAGACAGGCAGGCCACCATTTGGGAGACCAGAAATCTGCATCTGAATCTAGTAGCATTACTTCGGTTTTTAATTTTATCACAGTTCAGTTTCAGGCAGTTAAGCTGCATCCACTGATTAACCGTTACAACAAACAAATGATGGACGGAATGCTGACAATGCAGACATTCTCCCCCAGTCAAGAGATCTGGGTTAAATCCATCGTTCTTTTGCCCACTACACCACCCCAGTTCAGACATGGCCATATGCAAATCAGTCTTGACCCTGTGCCTCATGGGAACAGTCCACCCCGAACTGCCAAGCCAAGTCTTCCCTGGACCAGAATCAAGCATCCTAGGACCGGTTTCTGGCTATCAGCCGTCATCAGCCAGGATAGCTTGACTCCAGTGGCGTAGTGAGCACGGGACCCATGTCTGGGCATACCCATCCCACTTAGGGCGAAAAGCGTTACAACAAACAAATGATGGACCAGCATCATGCAGTCATTAAAGCGGTCGGCTGTTTCCTCCATCTTGCTAGAAACTCACACCACTATTTGGGTGTCATCGGCATACGAAACCGGCAAAAACCCACACTGCCTGATGATCGAGGCCAAGGGAGCAACATAAATACTCAAAAGAGTGGGGCTCAAGGAGGAGCCCTGAGGCACTCCGCAAGGCGACCTGAAGGATTTGGATGCAAAAGCTCCCAATTTAACTAAAAATGTTCTGTCCCTTAAAAAAGATGACATCAACGTGAGTGCAGAGTCTTGGACCCCCGATTCTTCTAGGCAGGCGTCAAGTATCTTGTGATTCACGTTGTCGAAGGTCGCTGATAGATCCAATAGGATCAGGGCAGCCTTCCCTTCTGCATCTAGTATGCTCCTGAGTCCCTCTGCTGCCATGACCAGAGCTGTCTCTGTTCATGCGCTTCCCTGAACCCATACTGTGATTGGTCCAAAAGGTTTCTGGAAGCTATGAAATCTGTCAGTTGTTTATTAAGCAGTTTTTTCAACACCTTAGCTGGAAAAGGAATTCTCGAAATTGGACGATAACTGCTGGGTTCTTTTGGGTCCAAATTAGATTTTTTTTAAAGTGGGAGGACTGATGCTGTTTTCCAAGCATCTGGAAAGAGGCATGACTGGATTATCTCTGTGAATGCAAGGTTTAATTGTTCACTTAGAGTTTCAGGAAACATGTGCATTACCTTAGGTGGGCATGGGTCCGTTGGGTCCCCGGACTTAATGGTCTTTACTGCCTGGCTAATCTGTTCTACTTAAGGGGGCGTGAAACAAAAACCAGTTTTGGGGTTTGAGGTATCCATGTCCTGTTTAGGGTGCTTAGTTAAGGCCTTGATGTTAAGTAGAGAGACCACACATTTGAAAGCAATGTAGAGAGGCAACACATTTAAGAAAAGCATGTGTGCATAGGGCAGGGGTGGAGACACAGGAAGTTGTGTTTCCTGAACAGAGTACTGTTTGTATTCATCACCTTGCTGAGCAGTGTCACTTTGACATCCCATGTACGACAGCACAGTAGGAGAAATGGAAGAAGAGTACCTGATGTATTTGTTTATTTATTTTATCATGTTTGTGCTAAAATCTGCAGTTAGGCATCTTCGAAGCAGGGCTAGTAGAATCATTGAAGCTTTGCTATGGATCTGTGATGCAGATTTGGACACACCTGCTCATTTAGGCCTAATGTACCCAGGGTTGCCTGGGATTTCACATCATGCTATGAAATTATGCTCTGGGCAGGACTGGGAACACAAACCAGCCCTGGCAATTCTGCTGGACCAGCCCGAGGGGGTGGGGGTGTGAGACGCAGCTCAGCTGCCGCTTTTGTTACAGGGCGGGGGGGAATATTGCAGCCCTGCTGCAAAACCGGACCCCATTAAACAAAACTGGCCCTCACCATTCTTGCCCACCGGGAAAATACCCAGTGCCCGATATGGCTAGTCTGACCCTCTCTGCAGGCTATTATAATGTTAGGCAAATTAGTGCACTGCTTTGCATCGCTGTGCACCACATGAGTGCCTGCACATTAGTAAACAATCCCCTTGCATGTATAATTGTAGCTCTGGGTTGCACGAAGGACAACAAATAGTGCAGCACTAGATTTAGCAAGAGTTGCCCCTTGGTGCTGTTATGAGGGCGCTTTTATGATAAATGGCTGTTCTGCATGATGCTCAGCCTTGCACTCCGATTCCAAGGCACACCAGCAGTGTCTAGCTTAGGATTTATACTTTGGGTACACCCTCCAAACTCAAAATCCTAGGTGTAGACCACCACACTGGGGTCAGACATATATGCTGTGTGCTTTAATGTAAAGCAAAGAATTTACATGCTGGTATAGCAGGAGATATAGGGGCATATCAACAACAACCGGCGATAATTATCTCTAAGCGCACTTAGCGCTAGGATAATTATCGACGGCTAGCGTGAATTTTTATCGCTGAGATAGCGTGCTATTAGCAACACTTATCTCAATAACGATGAAAATCCTCACGCTAACAGGCTAACGTGAGATTATCGCTGGAAACCCAGCGATAATCTCACGTTACCTTGTTGATAGGGACAGGCAAACTTAGCCATGATATCCTCCTTCCATAGGATATCATGGCTAAGTCTGAAAAATACCAGACGTAAAAAAGCAGCGTTAACCGCGGTTAGCGCTGCTTTTTTTGTCTCTAACAGGGTTAGCGACATTCTTGATAATAGGATAAATGTCGCTTAGCGACATTTCTCCTATTATTTTACTCTGGAACGCCCCCTTTGCATCTCATTAGAGATGCAAGGGGAAGCGTAGAGTAAAAGGGTGCTAACATGCAAATTTGCATGTTAGCACCCTGTTGTTGATAGGGCGCTAGTTTTATCTCTCCTTTTTTGGCTTTTAAAGCCAAAAAAGCAGAGATAAAGCCCTTGTTGATATGCCCCTTTGTGCTTCACCCTTTACTTGGTTTCCCTTGGTTTTAAGATTTGGTGCAAAGCCAAATCAGGCTACTATGGAAGATATGGATTTTCACCGAAACCACTAGTTTCTCTACTCAGCTCATACAAGCCCCCTTCCCATAAAATAAAAGGGAGTTGGCAGAAAGCCATTTTGGCTTTACACGAGAGTCAATTTTTGGTACAAAAGCTTTTGTGTCAATTAAGATTAATGTAAAGCCCTCCTGCCTGCAGACAACATTTCAAGGGATTGTGAGCAACCACTCCAAAGTCACATCTCTTATGTGATAGAAAGTAAGTGTTCATGTGTTTCCAGTGAGTTTCAGACACAGGGCCTAGTCTACATAATGTGCTGCATTCTTTTCAAAGCATAGGAATGCGCCATATTAACAATACAACGCATCCCTGTGCTTTCCCCTGCGCTGGCGCTGCCATACGCCAGCGCAGGCATCCTTGCGTCATTTTGCACGGGTGCCTGCGCTGCGGGATGATTGTTTTGGACAGGAATGGACACCTTCCTGTACAAAAACAATCATTAATGGCATGTTCCTATGTCTATGCATGCTGCAGAATGCAGTACACATAGAAAGATTAAAAAACTAGGAGAAATAAAAGTATTTCTCCTTGTTGCACCATTCCTACGCCTCCACTGGTGAGATGTAGAATTCTGACGCATTCCCAGTTTTACAAAATGTTGTAAATCTGGGAGTGTGACGTTCCACAAATGTTGCGTGGGCACACCCATAGCAACACCCATCGAACACCCCTTTCATGCAGAGTAATGCATGAGAGGGGCCCATACTTACAAGGCCATGAAAAGTCAAACAGGGTGACTTTACGTGGCTTTATAAATATGGGCAAGTCCATTGCTCTAAAAAAATGTGACGCACCGACAGCGCAATAGGCTTGAAGATAAGCCCCACAGAGCTCAAACGATCCCAACTCGGAGTTACGATGAATCATGTTATTCAGTTTGTTTCCAGAAAGAAGTGGATATTATTTGGACAAAGACTGACATCTAGTGGACTAGTCTAATGTTTCAATTTAACAACGTATTTAAACTCCAAAATTCTACATAAAGACTCAAACCATTCTGAATATTGTTTTTAACACGGATGCGTCAATGTCTACATAGATTGTTGCAAAATTCCACGAGCATACTATTTTTTGTGTATTCATATATTCTGGGGGAAGTGCGGTGGGAATACCCCAAATAAAGCGTTAACGAAATAATGAAAAAATATATAAAAGAGTACTTACATGCTGCTTTCTGCTGCCGCCTTCCTCCTCTGCTCCTGTCTCGATTCCCCACTGCAGTCCACGAGCATTGTGCAGGCTCCCAGATGCCAATCCAGACACTGCTGTCATGCTGGGAATACTATTACCCAGCATGAGAGAAGCACCGGGATTGGTCTGAGCAGCCTGGATTGGTGATCAGACATGGCCTGGGAGCCTGTGTCTGTTCTCCACCCGACTGTGCACACAGCTCAAGTTGGAAAATGTGAGTGCGCATGTCAGTTTGCCCATACTAAGCCAGTTGACTAAACCCTCATTCGCACTTCTGGTGCCCACCACTCCTCCTCCCTTCTGCTGTCCATCAGGATGATCCGCCTAAACACTCAGCTGGCTCTGGCTCAGTGAAAAGTAGAAAGATAATACCATTGTTTAATTCTTATTTTATTTTTCACATTTGCCTCTGCTGGCTATCAGCAGTGGGACGACACTCCTTACCCATAACGTAGGAGCCACCGCTGTCATTAAGGTGCATTAGAATCTCAGACAGGCATTTATCTGGGCCTCTCTAAATCTACCTTACAGCTCTTTCTTTTTTGTTTGTTTTCAGGTCACTCATTGTAATTCACTTCCCTCCACATCGTACTTTTTATTAGTGGTGAGTAAGCCACTGAAAGCTCGAGCCAGGCTCGCTCCTGAAGCCTGGCTTTGGCCCTGCTCGAGGTCCTGTTGGAACCTCAAACCCATAACAAACTTAGCTTTCAAGTGGCTTCTGCCTTCCACTCTTCTTCTACATAGGATGTGGAGACACGGTCAGAGCTGCATGCTTTGGAACTGGAGAACCAGGTTCAAGTCTAGGCGTAGGCTCAACATTCTTTGACTTTGGGCAAATCACTTAATTTCCTAGTACATATAAAGGATAAATGTTACCTTGTGAAATGTAGCAGGTGTTCATGTAAAGCGATACCTTTGTGTTGACATTGTGCTATATATAAACTGCAGATAAATTTACAAAGATATAAAAACACACCCTAAACATAAGGATAGACCAATCTATACCTATTTACTGGCTGTTTTGTAGAAAGTGAATTCAGAAAACCTGGAGAAATCACAGATTCCCTTCTTAAATTATGTACTTTTAGGCAAATATTTAATTCATCAAAACTCTTTGGGGCATATTAACAATCACCAATTGCCACTACAGCGTCACTTTTTTGACGTTGTGGTGGCGATAGTGGCTTCATATTATTTACAAGGCAGCTTCTAGCCACTTAACGTGGCTTAACTCTGCATTGTAAATAAAGCTCCTTTTCACTCTATACTTCGCATGAAAGGGGAGGGCAATGGGTGTTGTGGTGGGCGTTCCACCGCATCAACCATTGATTTTGGCGCGGCCCTATATTTAGGAGGGTGGCGTAAATATGGGGTAGCTGCAAAATTAAGACCATGGAAATGTTTATTTTCTCCTTATTTTTCCTGTTTCCATGTGTGCTGGAATGTGCAGCAGACATGGAAACAGCAAAACACCATTGATTGTTTATGTGCAGGAAGGTGTCCCTGTTTTGCAACGTCTATGTGTGCTGCATTAATCAGCACACATAGAAGTTACAAAACGCCATTTAGAGATTGTTTATGGGCAGAAAGGCACCCTTTCCTGCATATAAACAATCTTCACCTGCAACGCAGATACGCTTGCACTATGGTGCAAGGGTGCCTGCGTCGGCGCTAGGCAGCTAAATTTAGTGCCAGCACAGGTGGAAACGCAGGGCTGCACCATATTGTTGTAAATATAGTGCAGCTCTGCATTTCAGAAGTGGTGAAGCACGGCGTTAAGCCAAGAAGGCTAATGCCGCACTCTGCCACTTCTTCATAAATATGCCCCTTTTTAGGGCTCGCTGAGTCAGCGCGCATGCGCTGCTCAGAAAGACTTTAGTAGGTGAGTTTTCAAAGTGCTGCTGGCTGGCGACAAGCTTGCGTTCACGCATGTGTGCGCGATCCGCCAGCCTTCAGCAGCACTTTGAAAACTCACCTACTAAAGACTCTCCGAGCAGCGCTTGCGCGCTGACTCAGCGAGACCTGAAAAACCATGGGCCACGTAAGCTTGAGGCAAGCTCGCTCATTATATTGGCACACTTGCAACAGGCAAGTTCATTGAAACGTTTGCGGCCGCATGTTTCCACATACATATACATTTCTTTTTGTTATGACTTTAAGATTTGTTTATTGGATATGTGGGGAAGTCGGACATTGTTGGTAGGTGTGAGGCTTTCTTTTCTCCCGGGGCAGCGAGATCCCTGTGTTTATTTATTTATTATTGCTTGATCGTAATTTACATATACTTAACAAATGTTGAGCCATGCTGAGGCTCGAACACTGACCCCCAGGTCTCAAGTCTGAAGCTGTAACCGCTAAACCACCGCCTCTCCATCTAGGGATAGCAAATTGGAAATGGGACAACTGATTACATGCTGTATTTTTCTTCCCTGTTTACTTACTTTTGTTACAATGGGTCACCCGTGCGGGTGCCGCCATTACAACAAAAGTAAATAAATAAAAGGAAAAAAACGTCTGGCCGCCATTTTTACCCCTATTCGTTTACTTTGGTTTCAATTGCTGTACCAGTGCTTTAGCTTGAAACATCTGAAGCTAAAGCACGAGTGCCGGGATTACTTCAAAAGTAAAGAAAGAAAAAATTCACATTTTTTTTTTCCTTACTTTTGAAGCAATCCCGGCGTGCCGCTATCAGCATTAGGATAGTGGGGTGCAGCGTGATGCTTGTTTTGTCTTTCTTTTCTCCCGGGGGCGGTGAGATCCCTGTTTATTTATTTGTAATTGCAAAATCGTAATTTGCAAATAATTAATAAATGTTGAGCTGATGCCGAGGCTCGAAAACTGGCCCCCAGGTCTAAAGTCGGCAGTTCTAACCTTCAGAAATGCGTCCACAAACCCTCACAATGCTTGCACTAACTGTGAAATTGCCATGACAGCAGCATAAAGAAAACTTTACAACAACATGAAATTTTCTTTATGCCAGTTTGAAATCGCTGCACATTCGGCTGAAAAAGGACCACCACGGATCTTCAGACTTCCCTCTCATCTGTCATGTTCTTGCATCTACAATAAGCTCCGAAGTTCACGCTGGCTAGTATAATTGGCTCACTTTCGATTACAACTGCCCACATGTGCATTAAATTGTTTTTATCTACATGATATCACCCACACTAGGACTCATGAAAGTTTTTCCACTGAGACATGAGACCGGCCTGACATGTAACTCTTTTCAGGTCTTATTTCCTCATACAATATGGCGTGTAAATCGTTTTTGGAAACTGATTCCATGAGCGAAGAAGGTTCTATACATTGAAATTGGTAGTAAAAACATCGACTTTACATATTCATTTTTATTATGTTTTCACTATGTTGAGAAACTTCTTTAATTTTTTGGGGAGGGGCAACAGGGCGGAATCAGGTGGGATTAGTAGAGAGCATTAGACCTGCAGAACACTCACTAGAAAGGCAACTATTTTCTTTGTTTGACCCCTATTTCTTTTTTTTTTTTAACTATTATTTTCAAAAATAGATACAGAGAGAATAAACGGGTCAGATTTTGCATATGTCTATACATCATTGGAATTCTTTCAGAGCTCAGCAGTTCACGTATGACAGTAGGTGCCAAAAAAAAAGACATGGATTTCACATTGGGGCAGGACAATAGAGAAATGAAAACAAGCATTGGCATAGCCAATAGGTCTCGCTTTTGGGACCTTATAAGTATTTACTTATGCAGCCCAACATCCTTGATGCAACAACATCAACTGTTGCATGGCTAAACACTTATAAGATCCCAAAGGCGAGACCTATTGGCTATGCCAATGCTTGTTTCTTTATTATTGTGTATGAAAACACTTTCAAATAAGTGAGCTCAGAATATAATTTGCATGCCTGCCAAGTATCACGCAACAGGTGTGACGCTCACGCATTTCAGTGTGGTGTTCCGCATCACCGCACTGAAATGCATTTATGCCACTCGCCAGCGCGCGCCACCAGCGGCGTCGAGATGTGCTGGAAGTAGGAAGTCAGAGGCTGAAGCGGCGGGGGACTCAATCTGAGTCGACGAGTGCTCGCCGGGTGCACTGCTGACCAGACTGTCTGCGGTGCGCAGCGCCCCAATAAAACCCCCGGTGCCGCGTTCACGTTGCTAGAGAGACCGGCGGGGAGCCGAGAGGACCAGAGTGATTAATTTGTACTAACGTGTCACTCAGTGCAGCTACTGCACTGCTCTGTTGTTTAATTATAATGTACATCTTATCATCTGCCAGGAGGCGGTTCCGGTCGCGCCGGCCGGCCAGGCTGGCTCAGCTGAGCACTCACCAGGGCAGCATTTCAACATTGTACATTTCCCGCCCGAGACAGAAAATTAAGACATTAAATAGGCGGTGCGAGCGGGCGGAAGTTATGTTTGTTACTTTCGTTTTAGCAATTGAAGCCCCCACTGCACGCACCGCCGCCTGTGCCTCTCATGCCCTGCTGCGTCTCACCCGGGACAAGGCTGCTTGGAGGATCCTTGTCATGGCTGTGGGTCTCTCTGTCACTCTGGAGACCGAGGGTTGCGTGCCCTTGAACCCGCCTCAGCCAGTGTTGCTATCCTGCTGCAAAGGAAATAAAACTAACGGTGTTCAGCCTCAGGACACACACGCACAGCGCTGGTAAAATAAGAAGGGACAGCAGCTACGCTTGCCAGAGAGTCAGCCACCCTTCAAAGGGGTGTACTCAGAGCAGGATGCCTACCACATCCATGTGGAATAGCTGGCACAGGAACCTGACCCCGGAAGACTCCGTCCATCAAGGTGGTGAGAGCCTCAATAATCTTAGATGTAACGATATCATTTTATCTATAGTGTGAACGCATGAGCCAAGCAGTGTTCACGTCTGGTTTGTATCAACAACCTTGTGGCCTGTTCTATTGTCTCGTGATTGCTAAGTACTTCCAAGTCTGTCCATGAACGCACTTCAGCAATCACGAGACAATAGAACAGGCCACTAGGTTGTTGATGCAAACCAGCAGGAGGCGTGAAGTGCTTAGCTCATGTGACCGGCGCAGCAGGCACAGTCTCGTGCTGACAGCAGAGCACTAGATGCTGACACTGCTGGAGGTGCATTCAGTCAGCGCTGCTGGCGCTGCATTTAATCAGGACACTCATGAGCTTTTCCTCGAAAGTAGAGGCTTCAATGTGCAGAATATTCTAGTGCCCTCCAGAACACCAGGCAGCTGCAGATTGAAACCAAGACTGACTAATTGTGATAATTTATTAACAGGCAACTGAGATCATGCGCACTGGGGCCTCTCACATCCTGTTTGGGTCAGTCTCGCAGTCCCCTTCCATTCCTGGGGATTTTTTGAAGCAGTTTTAAGATGATCTTATAGTTTCTCATTGCTCAAATAGTTGTAATTTCTGATATTTATATGTTTGATTTTGCTCGCAAGAAAGTGTCACTCATAATCATTGAATGTCACTCATAATTACATTGAAATTATGAAAATGTCACACATAAGCAATCTGAAACCTTGGCAGCTATGCACTTCAACAAAAACCTATTGTGTTTGACTAAGTAGACTATAGTGTTGCCCTATAATATTTTGGGCCTCGTACGGTGTTTACATGATAAATGCCTTGCCACTTAGTTCACTAATTGTTAATGGTTAAAAACTCTTACTTTTAATAAGTTCTGCTCAGTGCAGTGCTACAACATGACCTATCATTGCCAAAGCTTCCACATGTTAAAGATATACGCCTCTTTGAGTTTTGAAGAGGTTTTATATAATTTTATGTGATGTGTGTGCAGTGGCGGCTGCTATCTAACGCCGGTGGCAGGTGAGTCCTGGGGGTAACTGGGGGAGGACAATGAAAAAATAAACTAAATACCTACCTTTATGCTGGTACCGCCACCTCTCAGTCCTCTTCACCTGCTTCCAGGGCAGGTACAGGAAGCACCTGGGCTCCCCATAGCCAATCACAACGCTGCAATGCAACATTGTGATTGGTCTGAGGGCCGTTGTTTGACTCTCAGACAGGCGGTGGGAGCCTGGGCATGTTCTCCACCCAGGCTGTAATTCAGCCTGGTTGGAGAACATGCAAAGTGCATATGACGGTTTGGCCGCCCGAGACGGCCGGCCAAAGCGTCATGTGCACTTGGAGTGGGCAAACCACTCCTCCCCTGCCCTGCTCTGTGAGCAGAGCAGCCCCGCCCCTACCCAGCTGAGCAAGGATGGAAAAATAACATTATAATAAGAATGATTTATCATTTTATTTTTTCCTTTTTGACCTGCTCAGTGAGGCGACGCTCCTCCACATTAGTGGAGGAGCCACCCCTGTGTTTGTGATTAGTATTGCAAACATTTTCAGAGCTTGTTTCGTGCATGGGCTCTACGAGCCAAGCCAGACCCTTGACTCGACTTTGGCTCAGTCCTCCCTGTTAATTTGTTGGCTCGCCTACCTCCAGTGCTTAAAATGGAAAAAATAAATGTGCAGGTAATCTGTAGCAGAGTACCTGCTTGTTTCTGAGAAGTGCCGGTACTCTAATATTAAAGGTATTGCATTTCTCTTGAGAAGTGCCGGTACTCTCCTCCTCAAAATAAAGAAGTGCCGGTACTCCGTACCGGACAGTACCGGCCCATTTAAAGCACTGCCTACCTCTGCTTTCTGTTTAATCTCTCATGGGGCTGTTCGCCCTTGGAAATATCTTGCTACACTGTGGTCTGGGGATAGGCAAATGCTCACACCATAGTTTATGTGTCTCTACTGATGCCCTGCAGCGCTGGTGAGATTCACCAGATGTAACTTTATGGATTTGTTGGCCCAGGGCAAGACATATTCTGAGGTCCGATATTAGGGACAACTTTAACTGTATTACTATTGTCAAGCGAATTGAAGAAATCTTGATGCCGAACAATATTGGATTATACCGGTAACTTTCAGAAACCGGAAAAAAGCAAAAACAATTGAATGCTCAAGTGCCCATCATCCTCCAGGAAAACAGTGCTACTAGATTAAAACAATACTTTTCGTCCTTGGATCTAGATCATTTTTTAACTTGCACAAATCATATTTTTGTGGAATTCACTCTCTAACCTGCTTACTCCTCTCGTTGTTTGAAAGACACTTTATAAGTGAAATTGGCGAATCGTTAGTGGACTAGTGGATAATATTAAAATAAGACATTTACATTTGGAATTGCAGCTTTAATTTCCAGATGCTCTCATTCAAAAATAAATTAAAATAAATGCTTCTTCACAATTAATATTTTTGACTAAACATGGAACGTCAATGCGTTTGCTCAATCATTTTTCGTCATTCCAATGGATGAAATATGATAATGTTCTTATTAATTCTTTTCCTCACCATGCCCCTCATCTCCTCTTGCTATGTATACACTTTTCTCGCTAGGCAGTCACCTCTAGCCCTGCTGTGCAAGACAAATGGGAGGGGGTGGAAGAGGAGACAGAGATATTGAGAATAGCATAGCAAGAGAGGTAATGTAAAGGTAGAAGTCAGGTAGAGATAGTGATTAAGTAGGGCAGGGTTCTCCAAAGTCAGTCCTGGAGGGCCGGATCCATGGCAGGTTTTTAAGAAAACTACATTTATCAAAATGTGGATATGCTAAAAATCTGGCATGGATCCGGTCCGTCAGGTACGACTTCTGAGAACCATAGAGTACGGCAATATGTGTAATATGGAGAGAAGTAAGGTAAGGAGTTAAAGGTGAAGTAGCCAGAAGGAAAGATATGGAAAGAAGACAAATGGGTTAACGAGAGGAACGGAAATAGGCAAAAAATGTAATGAGTTATTGAGAGCTAGAAATAGGGAAAAGCGTATGGCTATCAAGGGACAGGCATGTGAGGGACTCTGGAGAATGATGTAAAGTGTGAGGTAAGATAGTAAGATAATTTAGTTAGAGGTAGAGAGAGGTGCATGTAGAGAGGTAGAGAGATTCGTGCAGGGAAAGGCAAAGTAGAGAATGAGTAGTGAGGTCGAGAGAGGGGCAAAATGAGCAGTGAGTTATACAAAGAAAAGCCAGGCAATGAGAGAAGTGAGAAAGAAAGGTAAAGAGAGGATGTGAAGAGAAGAAAGACAAATGAGGTGTCGACAGAAAAGAGGTGAAGGAGAAAGACAGGTGAGGTGGAGAAAGAGAGGTGAAGTGTATACAGTGGCAGAGATGGAGAAGGCAGGGAGCAGGAGAGGTGAGTTAGAGAGATGCATACAAAGGAAGAAAGGTAAAGAAAGAGGATGAGCTGAAATAAAGAACAAGCTGCAGAAAGACATGGGAGAAAAAGGATGTAATGGAAAAGGTAAAGGTGGAGAAAGCACAATTATGAAAAAGGAGTATAGTAAGTAGTTAGAGAGGTCAGGTAGAGGGAACAGGTAGAACAAGAGAGACAGCTGATTGAAAGACAAGGAAACAGAGGAATGGTGAGGTAGATTGAGAAGTTAAGCATTGAGTAAGAGGCAGAAGAAGAGGTTGGTTAGCAGGAAGGAGGAAGTGAGAAAAATATGAGGTGGAGGAAACGAGCTAGTGATGATGTAGAGCGTGGCGATATAAAGAGCGGGATGAGGGAGGTAGAAAGCTTTGACATAAAGAGAGATGTAGAGAAATAAAGAAGTGAAGTAAATTGAGATGAGACTGAGACTGAGGTGATTCAGATGTGAGAATTATTACACTGGTAGCAGTGTAAGTATTTGGAAATATATAACTTAAATTATGTCAAAAATCTGTTTAGAGATACAATAATGAGGGCTTTACCAAATTAAACATCCTGCTATCCGGGGGTATTAAATGAATGATTGGCCAAGGTTGTCAGTCAAGAAAGGATTGGGAGCACATTGATACTGTAACATAAGACAGTTCTTAAAGAAAAGTCCATAAGAAACAATTGTAGAACTTTTTAAGTTGCTATGATTTTGTCTTGATTCCAATAGGTCAAGATTGAAATGTGTTAGTTATGTTGGACAGCAGTCATTGGAGAGTTTCCATCATTTCAGTAAACAGTGATGAGAGAGAAAAGAGTCACAGCTGACAGGTTTCATCCCAATAAGAAACTTTCTCAAAGCTGTCATAATAGTATTGTAGTAGTTTGTTCCTTTTGCTTTTGTCGCCCTAACTGGGAAGGGTATGCCCAGACATGGGTCCCGTGCTCACTGCACCACTGGATTCAAGCTAGCCTGGCTGATGAAGGACGATGCCAAGAATCCGGTACCAAGATGCTTATTTCCAGTCCAGGGAGGACCTGGCTTGGCAGTTCGGGCTGGACTGTTCCCATGAGGAACAGGGTCAAGACTTATTTCCATATGGCTGGATCCAAACTAGGGTGGCATGGTGAGCAAAAGAACAGTTGATTAAAACTAGATATTTGTGACTTGGTGTTGGACTTGGCCCTTTTTGCAGGGTCATCCCAGAACCTTTTGCCTTCCTCCTGTATTTTTCTGACCTGTTGTTGGTGGTTTTATGACTCTGGGCACTTTATCACTGCTGATCAGTGATAAAGTGCATGTGCTTTCTCTTGTAAACTTGGTAAGATGGGTCTACATCTGTTTGGCATATTTAATTTACTTATTAGTCCCTTGTACAGTGGTATCCCATATACCCAGGGTGAGTAAATTAAATGCTACTGGTGGGCTTGCAGCGCTGCTTGCCCCACCCATCTAAGTAGCCTTTCAAACCTGTCTCAGGCCTTTGCCACCGCAGGGCCTTCACGCGCAGTTTACTGCTGCTGTGACGTGGAATATAAAGTGGTTGCCACATCTGCAACTCCCCTTTTACTACATATCAGTCACCCCTAAGGTAGGCCCTAGCTAGCCCTATGGGCAGGGTGAGGTATCTGTAAAAGGTAGGACATGTGCCTTAACTGTATGGCATGT
The DNA here is from genome assembly GCF_964204655.1 of Triturus cristatus. Taxonomy (NCBI): domain Eukaryota; kingdom Metazoa; phylum Chordata; class Amphibia; order Caudata; family Salamandridae; genus Triturus; species Triturus cristatus. The sequence goes on from NC_140581.1 coordinate 863,118,638, forward strand.
CCTTTTAGTGACAAACAGCCTATTTGGTTTCCCACTTCTGTGAAGCTGCCCTCTCATAGGTTTGCATTGGGGATTCCCTGATATGTGCTTCAGTGGTAATTCCTGACATGAGAGGGGTGGCGTGACCATGTTTGGTATGTTTGGAATAGTAGTTATAAATCCCGGTTAATGGTGAAAGCAGATTTATTATTACTATTTTAGAAATACCACTTTTATAAGTTGGCATTTCTATGTGCTATGTGTCTTTGTGCCCTGCCTGGATATGTATTGACCATCTGGTTCTGACTAACAGGGAAGAGGGGATATACATTCACTCCAGCCAGTCCCTGGGGGGGTTGAGGTGTGTTCTGCCCTGCCTGGGTAACTCAGCGCTAGACTGAATAGGCCTGGTCTAAATTTAGAGTGGTGGGAGGAGTTGCACCTGCATCTGAATAGGTCTGTGCCTGCCTTCCTCAATGCTGGCTCCGCCCCCCTATACTGTGTCTGTGGCCAGGGCTTATACAGTGAATGGGGGGGTACTGTGCACTTGTAAATATGTTTTAAAGCGTCCCAGAACAAAGACACTAGAACTATAAGTAAAGGGGCTATGACCCCATGTGGGGGAAAGACACTGCGTGGGACGGGAAGAGAGCTGTGCTGGCAGGGAACCCTCACTGGGACTTTGCCTTTGGAGCTGATCTGCTGAAGGGACTGCCCTTATGCCCAGGGACCATGTGTTTTGGCCTGCTGCCCGTTTTCCTAACCTGAGTGTCCCATTGCTCTCATGGAGTCCAGCACGAAAGGAGAGCTGTGGACTGTTCCTGGAAGCTGCGCTGGGCTTGAGAGGACGTAGCACGTCTTGAGCACTAGACAGGGTCTGGGGATCGCTTTTGGCCCTGAACCTGGGCTTGGGGCGCACTGGAGTGTATTTGCCTGATCCCTAGGTGTGGGCTCATACTGCTGTGGAGCGCTTCATTGTTCTGCACTCAGAGGGGCTGCACCTAAACAATAAAGGCAGGTGGTGGGGGCTGAATTTGTTTCCGGAGCCTGAGACGCAGGTCTCACCCTCTAAAAATGCGTCAGGAGATGCTGCAGATCCAAAGTCAGGGTGGGATCCTACCCCACGTTCTTGTGCTAGAAGCAGGGCTGCTCTAAACCCTCAACGGATGTGAGAAGGAGTCACAGCTCGTTGCCGTCTAGCAGGAAGCCCCACAGCCACCGGAAGCCAGATAGAAGTAACCAGCTGAGTGGCTGAGCCTGGTTTTGGCCGGGCGAAGTGGGACTGCTCTCCCGACCGCAAATGGAGGAAAGAATGATGGAGATGGCGCCCAGTCTCTATCCAGTCCTGAAGGGCATCGCCATTGGCCACCTCCCACCTGAAGCACCGGAGCACTGGTCATCAGTTGCAGCGGACTGCTGCAACCTAACTCGCTCAGCCCCCAGGGAGTGGTGAGTGGGGCTGAACTTCTTTGTGGTGGGGTTCTTGTGTTGGACTGTGTGCTCATGGGGCCAGTCCTTAGGGTGAAGGGAGGTCCCTGGCCAATGTGGACAGAGCGGGTGCCTCCCCTACCTTTGGTGATCACTTACCTTGGGGGGTACATAAGATGAGAGAGCAGGACGTGGTGGCAACCCTCGATGGAGGTCCCGTTCCTGCAATTACCGTGCAGCCCATACGGTAAGCACTGTGGCTGCAGATTTGAAATAGAGGTGCAGGTCCTTCGGTGACCTACATGCGGGGATGCATTGTGCTAACCTTGTTGACTACTGAGTTTATGTTATGCTATGCCCTGATGTGAATATAAGTGGTGTTTATGTACAGTTTACCTACTGATCTTGCTATGATGTGTGCACTCTATAAGTATCTACTATAGTGCACTACTGATAATGTGTATGTATAAGGCGTTATGCTCAGTACAGTCCTACCAGAAGTTACTGGTTATCACCAACTGTAATGTTTATGACAGTGGCCCGATTGGCCAAGTGATTTGTGTAATCCTTGTGAAGTCATGACAAGTGCCTAGTGGCACTGTAATATATGTGATTGTGATCGAATGTGTTTTATGGATTTTTTTTTTTTTTAACAAACTTTATTGATGACTTTAGCAAATTTGAAATGTATCAGTCATTCTACAGAGACAGTCTTTCACTTTTGTATGGAGAACATTACACACATAGCTTATAATGGCTATGTGCGGCATTTCGTAAACGATAAAAGCTAAGACAATGATCTCCAATAACATCGTTGACATCAAAGTAAGCGATCTGACAATATAAATCGACAATAGGAGACATTTACATTCCAAGCAGCAAGCGAACTTCATTAAACCATCCCCTCCCTCCCTAGCCCGCCCTCTCCCCACTCCTGGGCAATCGAGTTTCGGTTTCACCAACTATCACTCTGTGGCGGTACAATAAAGGCCACAAAGAATAGCATTATCCTCGGGTTTAGCAGAGCTGTGTGTCTGAGTCCCGAAATCTATCATGAAAAGATCATATAGGACTCCTGCGTGCTACGGGGTTGGGATATTCTGCGGGGGTAGTAGATCGAGCAACTCCAGCTTAAGCAGCAGAGCCTCCCAGTCCATCGAGATGGGTTGTTTCCTGAGCCCCCTATCCTCTTCTCTGCGAAGAGCTGCACCCTCCGCCTTCCCCCACTGCACCATGTCGCCCTGCCACGTGTACACCGCTGGGCTCCTAGGAGATTTCCATCACATGGTAAGGGCTCTCACTGCCACGATAAGGGCTAGGTCTACGAACCGCAACTGTGCTTTCTGCACTTTAGTGCGTCTGCGGAGGCCTGCGAGGCAATACAATGCGTCTTCCGGGACAGGAAGTCCAGTGACTGCTCTCAAAGCATCCCGAATCCCCACCCAGTAGTCCCTAAGACAGGGACAGGGACAGGACCATAACATATGTAGGAAGTCTGCCTCTTCCCCTCTGCAGCGGGGGCAATGATGTGGGGATTCTGGAAATATACGATGAATCCTCTCAGGGGTAAGGTATGCTCTGTGGAGGATCATAGTCTGTATAAAGTTCAGTCTTGCATTACGCAACACTTTTTTGGGGTGTTCGACCATACATTCCCATGCTTTGTCCGTAAGTGCACTACCGGAGTCCTCGGACCAGCGTGCTCTAAGGGCCATGAGTGGGATTGCTGCATGTGTTCGGATCCCAGTGTACAGCCATCTGACCAGGTGTCCCCCCTTCCCCATATAATACAGAAGATGTACCAAAGAGTGTTGTGGGGGTTCGGTCCTCTGTGGGGCCCAGGCGTGTTTAATATAGCGGGACACAGCAGCGTGCAGCAAATATAAACGTGGTGGGGCACCGGTATATTGTCGGAAGAGATCGTGGTACAGCAAAGTACCATCTCCAAAGAAAGCCCCAACGTTGTCCACTCCTGCATCAGCCCAATCCCGCAATCTGGGTTTTGTAAGTCTACCTTGTGTCGTGGGAATCCCCAAGAGGGGAATATTCGGTGCATAAGGGGCGGTCGGTGAGGTGTACGACAGTGCCTTTCTCTAGCATTGTAGAGCTGTCGTCAGCAGGGGGGGGCCATCCGCAGGGATTTTTGCCACAGGCAGCAGTAAGGAGTGAAGCTCCCCCCGGTCTAATCTATGGGGTGTAAATCCTATCTCATGTAGGTTTTTCCCCGCAGTCCAGTACGATAACCACTGAAGTTGACTGGCGTAATAGTAGGCCCTGAAGTCAGGGACTCCCAGACCCCCACCGCGCGTGCTCAGCTGTAGCTTCCGCAAGCTCATTCACCTGCGGCCTGCGCCCCAGATGAGATTAAGCAGCATAGTATTAAGTGTGTTAAAAGTGGACAGTGGGAGGACGACAGGCAAATTTACAAAATAATATAGTATACGGGGTAAGATAACCACCTTCGAGATGGCGACTCTCCCCATCACCGATAAAGGTAGCGATGACCAGAAGTTCACACTGGCACGCAATGCCGTCACCGCTCGCCCAATATTACCGTCGATTTGGTCCGCCTGTGTTCTGTACACATGTATGCCCAGATATTTAAAGGTGGTGGGGGCCACCAACAGCGTGTAGTCGCCAAACTGCACAGTACTGTGGTATGGTGTTTCCCGGAAGAAATAAGCAGTAGATTTCTCCGGGTTTATGGCCAGACCCGAAAGGCGTTCAAAGGTGGCAACATCTCCGGGAGTGTCTCCTTCATGGAGACATTCTTAAAATTATAGAGTCTGGCTCAGCAAATAAGGAATATTGCAAAAGATACGTCTGACTTCATAGAGCAATCAGTTGCAGTTAGTTATCAATTATGACATCCGCAGTCTGGGGTGTCATCGTGGGGAAAGGAGTTATGCTATGTTCGGAGTCTGAATGCAGAGTGCTATCGTCCGAGTCCGTGGGGGTCCTGTGTGGGTCCGTGTGGAGTGCCCCTGCAGCGGCCAGAGCTCCCTCCTGATCGCGGCGCTGCTGATCCCGTGATGGGCCAGTGCCACTCCTACCTGAGCCCCGAGGGCGACGGGAGTCCCGCTTCGCAGGCGTGTCCGGGCTCCGTGAGGAGCGGGCAGAGTGGCTAAGCTGGCTAGAGCCAATACCCACAACTTCCAGCCATTCCTCAGCGTCCGTCGGGCTCTCGAAAAAATGAGTCTTTTTATCGTGGATAACTTTCAGCCGGGCAGGATACAGGAGTGCGTATTTGAGTTGTGTTTTCTACAGTTTTTTCTTCACCAGTTGAAAGGACGATCTCTGCCTCTGTACTAAGATGGTGTAGTCCGGGTACAGAGATATACGGTGATTCTCGAATCGAATTGTGGCTTTGTCTCTCGCCTTCTGTAGCAGGACATCGCGGTCTCTATAGTTTAGGATTTTTACTATCAGAGGGCGGGGTGGTGTGCCAGGTCTAGGCAAGCCAGTTGGGATTCTGTGGGCCCGTTCAACGCAGAAGTATGGAGAGAGTCCCTCGGGCGCCACGTGCTCCCTAAACCAGGTTTCCATAAATTCTGCCGCCTTGACCCCCTAGCTGCGTTCTGGCAGGCCAATAACGCGTATATTATTGCGCCTGTTCCTTCCCTCCGCGTCTTCCACCCGATCCAGAAGGCTTGTCACCTGTTTTTGCATTTGTTGCAAGGCGGACGTGTTTGCTGCCACTCGAGGATCTAGGTCCGATAGGGATCGTCCATGTTCCTTTACCGTGTCTGCCAGTTTGCCATGGTCCGCCCTGAGCAACGTCAAGCTCGTGGCGAGTGTGCCCATCTGTAGCTCGAGTGCCGCCCTGGTATCTCGGATCTCCGTGAGTATGAGGTCCAGTTTGTCCGGGGGTCCAGCAGCAGGCCCAGGAAGCGCATCTTGGGGCAGGGAAGAGCGGCCATCGCGCTCAGGCATAGCGGGCGGTCGGCTAGGCCCCCGCTGTTCCCCCAGCGTCCTCCCTCGAACTCTGCCCATGTTATGGGCCTTCCACCAGTCCGGGCGTGGATATGGCGCCGTAGGCGAACCATCGAGTGCGAAGTTCCAGTCCCCTCCACGCGCCAGGCGCGGCGCAGCCCCGGCGGGCGACGAAGGAGTCTGCTCACTGCCCAGAGGGGGGCCCGGTGTCTGGGCGGAGCGGGGGGAAGGAGAGTCACCGCCCCGGGCGGTCGGGGCAGTAGGGAATCCCTGTGGCACCCAGCAGGGTAATCAGCCCCCCGATGCAGGCGTTCCAGTGTAAAAACAGGAAGGCCCCGCCGGTCCAGCTTCGATAGCTGCGGCAAGCGGACTCCGCCGCCAGTCAGGCCCCCTCGGTCCTCTTCGCGCTACGTCGCACAGCAGACCCCTCCTAGTGGTCCCTGTGTAGGGATCTTCGCACTGTAACCACGTCTATTAGTAGGCGACGCTCACCCCCATGCCATCACACAGCGGCCATCTCAGTAGGATCCACCAGGGGGGGAGGTCCGCCAGGCCCATCCGCCTAGCACTGCGGCGAGCAAGTTGTTACCGGGGGGGGGGGGCCAAGGCGCGCACCCCCGGTGTCCCCGCTCCAAGTATCCTGCAGTTCGATGGGGGGGGGGAGACCTCCGCCGGGCGCCGCCGCCCTCCGTCACCCCCGGGGGGGGGGGGTTCACGGGTGTTTGTCCGTCGGCACTCACCGCACCAGCACACAATGGGCCCCTCCAGTCCTCCGCCGACCTGCACCCCTCAAGTGTCCATCCACGTAGTTGCGCCCAGGCGGCCCGTCGGGATCACCCCTCCGCTTCGCCGATACTCCCGGACCGTCCAGAAGGGGCGTCGTCGATTGTGCGCGCTCCATCGCCCTCGGGTCCGTAGCAGGTTTCACGTGCCGTCTGCTTTGAGCGCGGCCCGCGCCTCACCTCAGGTCCCGGCGTCACAGGGGACGCTCCGGCAGTGGGCCTCAATCCGGGGCTCCGGCCCAGCACGGCCCCCGGTGACTCCGATCGAGTCCAGCGGCGCCCGGGGCTCTCCTGTCTCAGTGGCTGTGCCGTGGGCCGGGTAGGGCCCGGTATCGTTGGGTCAGGGTGAGTTAATCCCCCTGAGGGTCCGGAGCTCTACCAGGACCCGACCGCCATTGAAGGCTGCCAGCCACGCCCCCCTCGAATGTGTTTTATGGATAATACAAAGGATATTTTTATATAAGCTTATGTGGAGTCTCTTTTGTGGGATGCCTAGTGTGTCACTGCTGTTTGAGTGTGCTGCACAAACGCTTTACACGTTGCCTCTGGGATAAGACTGACTGCTCTGTCAAGCTACCAAGGGGGTGAGCAAGGGTTATCTTCGGGTGTAACTCCCTTGCCCTGACTAGAGTGTTGGTTTCTACCTGGCTTAAGTACAGTACTTAATTTGCAAAAAAACATAAGTACTGGGGCTCACAGTTTCATCTCAGAACCTCGTTACCAGTGCTGCCGAATGTGGGGTTGACATTTTTTTCATCTACCACCAGACACTCTTTCCCCTTTTATCTCAGTTTTATCATGTACTTTTCACCCCTACCTTTTCCCCTTTGTCTCTATTTTCCAGTTGTTCCCTTCTTTCATCTTTACCCATTTTTACCTTTCTCTCTTGTTCTGTCCCAGTCCCTAAAAATAAGTGCTGCTGGCCACCACCTGCGATCACCAGCTCAAATTATGCACTGGAAATAGGATTTGTGATGGTGGTATGGGCCTAGACTTTGGCTCTCCAGGCCTTACCTGACTCTTTAAAGTAAGCAGCCCTCGATTGTGAAATAAAAACACAAACATATTTGTTACCGGAGCTAAGTTGACAATAATAAGTTATTGAAAGGCTTCTCTCTTTCTGTGTAGCCGAGCATGTTCAACAGGGCCCGGTACCGGAGGAGGCAGAAAGATGCATTCACTGGCAGATTCACAGTGAAGTCCATCCCAGCAGTCCCATCCAGCTCAGCTCCGGCAACAAAGTGCCTAAGAGGCTGTCCCAGGAAGCAAGATGCTGCAGATGCATGCAAAGTCAGGTCATCACTGCACACGATGGGTGAAGGAAGCAAGAAGTCCAAAGATAAATCATTATTCATAATTGAAAAAAGATGGCACATTGACATTTATTCGCCCACCTACCCTCACCCACTACTTACATTTCTGTAGCACTCATGACACAGGCAGTGTCTGAGAGGTGAGAAGAACTATGAGCTCCGCCCTACTGCTGGCTTAGTTGGGGAGACACAGTTGTAGGCCTCTGTGAAATATTTTATTGCTAAGCACACAGGCTAGCGTAATGTACGCATTTTTGTTTGCTCGTCACGTTCCTTCGTTGTCCTGGGCCTGAGTTTTCAAGCTTGTCTCACCCAAGCTGAGACATGAGCTAGCCCCTAGCAATAATTATCCAATTAGAGGCTCAGGCAGGGTGAAGGCCTTTTGACGAAATGGGTAAAAGTGAAAGCAGCTTGGAAGATGATTTGGGAAAAATGCAGCAACCCTGCTGCGTGCACTCCTCTTTGATAAATTATCTGCACCACAGCTGCTCGCATAAAAGATAGCTATAGTGCCGGCCCTGAAAAATAAGTGCCAGTGCTGAGCACCCGAAAGCACCGGCACAAATTAAGCACTGCTTAGGTACATACCCTAGCCAACCAGAAACCCCATTTCTAACACTGGGGGTGAATGTTTGCATTGTTCAGCATTCTGTCCATCATTTGTTCCTTTTGATTTTGTCATCCTAAGTGGGAATGATATGCCCAGAGGTGGGTCCTGTGGTGACTTCACCACTGGATTCAAGCTAGCCTGGCTAATGAGGGGTGATGCCCAGAAACAGGTCCCAGGATACCTAGTTTCCAGTCGAGGGAGGACCTGGCTTGGCAGTTTGGTTGGACTGTTCCCATGAGGAACAGGGACAAGACTGATTTGCATGTGGCTGGGTCCAAACTGGGGTGGCGTGGTGAGCAAAAGAACGATGGATTAAACCCAGATCTTCGCGACTTGAGATGAATATTTGCTTTGTTCAGCATTCTGTCCATCATTTGTTCCTTTTACTTTTGTCGTCCTAAGTGAGAGGGGTATGCTCAGACGTGGGTCCCGTGCTCACTGCGCAACTGGTTTCAAGCTAGCCTTGCTTTTGAGGGATGATGCCGCGAAACCGGTCCCAGGATGTTTGTTTCTGGTCAAGGGAGGACCTGGTTTGGCAGTTCAGGCTGGACTGTTCCTATGACAAACAGGGTCACAACTGGTTTGCATATGGCTGGGTCCAAACTGGGCTAGCGTGATGAGCAAAAGAACGATTGATTAAACACAGATCTTTGTGACTGGGGGTGAAAGTTTGCATTGTTTAGCATTCCGTCCATCATTTGTTCCTTTAGCTTTGGTCACCCTAAGTGGGAAGGGTTTGCCCATACGTGGGTACATTGCTCACTACACCACTGTATTCAAGCTAGCCTGGCTGATGAGAGGTGATGCACTGAAACGTGTCCCAGGATGCTTGTTTCTGGTCCAGGGAGGACCTGGCTTGGCAGTTCAAGCTGGAATGTTCCAATGAAGAACAGGGTCATTATTGTCAAGGAAAACCATAAGGTGGACATGGCCCCATTCTCAGAAGTGTTTCGTGCAAAAAGCGAGTGATCATGAACGTGAGAAGCGAAGAAGCCAATATTCTTCTCCCAATTTTAAATAATTATTTTTGTTGACCCATAAGTGAAAAGAGGAGCAAATAACATAGACATACCACCTAGATGAGTTCAGGAGTTGGAAGTTGGATCATGATTTGAAGTAACCTTCAAAATAATAAGCTCATCAGCATCCTTAAGTTTCCAAATTAATGGATTGAAAATAAATGATCAAAATCAAAAATGCTTACTGAAAAGTGAAATTCTAGATTGGTCAATGATAACCATATGTGAGTGATGGTAAAATGGGCAGGCTCTGCAGTATCACCCTGGAGAAATAAGTGTTAAAGAATGAGGAATTAGAAAACAAGGGGATGTATGCAGATATATACGAGGTACTAAGTAAGGTCAAGAAAATAGTTAACTAACCAATGGGTGTGAAGGCGTACTTGTCACAATGTGTAGTGAATGCAACATCCAGCCCTTCATTTAGTAAACTGAAGAGTAGGCGGTTACCTCATTTTAAATCCAACAAGAGATTGGCTTGACTGTGTTTCTTTTGTGCAATCTGGTAATTTACTGGTTGATAATCTGCATTGCATTAGGTAGAAGCATTGGCTTCCCACTAATTAGCACTGTGATTTCATCTTTATTGAGTTTAGAAGTTCCTTTTTACCCGACAGCCTGAAAATATGGAATACAGATCTACTGGTGGATCATGCTCTGTAATATAAATCTCACAGGAGCTTAACAAGCAAGTGCCTGGTTAGTAATAGCTGTTGGAACTAAAGGCAATCGGCTCCTTAAGCTTGTGTGTTAATTGAAAAAACATGGCAGTGTATTGATTACTTTTCCTATCCCAAGTTCTGTGGGCTATATCATGATTATTGGAATGCCTATTAGCGTGCCTTTTGACACACTGACATTTAGGGAAGATGAAGGAAAACTGGAGTATTAGTTAAGGGGGTTGAGAAACCACATCAAATAATTATCACAATCCTTGTCATGGTGAACCACTAAAGTAATTAAATACACCTGTGCTTTACCCTCTGGTAGCCTGGCCCAGAGCACTCAGGATTAACTTAGAGGCAATGTGTAAAATATTTATACAGCACTCAAACAGTTATAATGTGAAAACATAACAAGAGAAATCCCAAACAAATTTAGAATATTTTAATAGATAAAATGACATAAAAAAACTAAAATCCTACATGTAGAACTGGCGATATACATGTTTAAAGTATGAACTAAGAATAGCACAAAAAACACAAAGCACTAACCAAGAGTATCTGGTCGGGCTAGAATGGGTCAAAGTCAAAGGTTAAGGCTGACTGCCATGGAGTGCAGGTTGCATACCTGGAACAGGTTCACCTGGTGGAATGTTTACCCTCTGACTTAAACACTTTTGGGGAAAAAGTGATCATTAACGAGTCATCGGCACAGGTCAAGCTGCAAGCTGGATTTAGAGCAGGCCGCGACAACAGCGGGTTGCTGAAGAGAGGGGGTCCCAGTGCGGTCATCAATGAACGTCACTGATGAAGCCCTCTACATTCGGACTTGGAAACTTTTCTTGAATTCGGATCTCCTTCAGAGGGGCAAACCAGCAAATTGAGGTTAGATAGCGATTACAGAAGGAGTACACTATAACACCAGCCATGGGCCCAGGACCTGGGGAAACACTACTTAAGGGCTAGGAGTCACTCCAGCAGAGTCTATGGCAGGTCCAGTTTGAACTGGTTAGCTGGGCAATTGCAGGGAGAGAGACCTCTGGAAGCTTCTTGTGTCCCTGTAACAGAGAACCAGCCAACTGAACTTTGGAGTGTGGCACTTCTGGTGTCCTTGATTCAAGGCAAAGGCCCAGTCTTCCTACATGTTTTTTCAGAGAGCAGGGCAGTCATTCTTCTGATTTTTCACAGGTCTAGGAATGTTCTGGGGAGAGGTCTGTAGGGTTAAAGTTTATGCCCAGTGCCAGCCTGTGAATGGAGGGAAAGCATGAGGCAGGTTACATGGCATCTGAAAAGAAGGACATGTACATTTAGGTGTCGATTAGGATCCTGGAAAAACCGGGTACGAACCGTCGGTCGGAGCGTTTTCTCCGTCCGACTCGTACCCGGGACAAAAACATTACAAACATGGAAGTACGATTCGCACGGAAACACCATTTCCGTACGAGTCGTACAAAACACCGACCGACGAAAATATACATACGAATGTGATCCGGGAATGCTCCGACGTGACGTCGGGAGGCTTTCAGGCAGCGTTTCACGACCCAGGAAGTACGAATCGAACCGACAGCAGTCTGGACGGCAATATTTTTACGGCCGGAAAAGCGAAGTACGCCGTGAAACGACCAGCCCCCGTGAGTACGCGTCGAACCCCCGTGTATGTACACCCGTGTACGTACGAGTCGAACCCCCACCCGTGTATGTACACCCGTGTACATACGAGTCGAACCCCCACCCGTGTACACGGGTGGGGGTTCGACTCGTACGTACACGGGTGTACATACACGGGGGGGTTCGACTCGTACGTACACGGGTGTACATACACGGGTGGGGGTTCGACTCGTGTACATACAAGGGGGGGTTCGACTCGTACGTACATGGATGTACATACACGGGGGTTCGGCGCGTACATACGGGGGCTGGGGGGGTGTTCGGCGCGTATGTGGGCACATGTCTCCATGGTTGCTATGGGAGTTCGGTGCGGACGGTGTTTTTTCCATACGGTTGTGACATCGGACGCACGGGATGGATCGTACTTGCGCGGTTGGACTTCACTTTTCACGTTTGTACGGTAAATCGTCTAGGGACGTGTCAGACACATTTTCCGACCAGAGGAAGTGTGGGGAATTATTCCCAATGCGATTCGTATGGAGTTTTTCCCATGCGAATCGTACTTGGCAGTTTGTACGGCACTTGTACGATTCGTACGGTAAAAAGACCGGATACGAGTCGTACGGGGAAAATTTTTCCAGGATCCTAATCGGCACCTTAATGTTTTACATGTCGTTACAGTGAGAAGCCTCCAACTTATTTTTCACTGTGGTAATGCCTGCTCTCCCATAAGTTAACAGTGGTTTACACTATTACATTTAATAAGTCCAAATCCAGTTTGGGACTTGCTAGAAAAATTAGTCAATGACGCATTCTAAAGTAGTTTAAAATCCAAATTAATGATCAAGTTGGATTTTACAATTTTTTGAAATTTATTTTATAAATGACACTTTTAGAAGGTTGTAATTCTTACTGCCTAAAACCAAAAGGCTTTCCTGCCAGTTTCCAGGTCTCATGTAGAGAGTTGTGTATTCCTTCCAGACAGTGGGTAAAGGGATCTGTTTTTGAAGAAGAGGATTCCTGATTTGGCAGGATGGTCTGTCACGATCGCTTCTTGAAACAGGCCAGTCATGAAATTCTAATGACATACAACTAAGATACAACCGAAAGACTTTGCCCACTCCCTAAATCAGTTCTGGTATGTTCCTCCCCTTCCTTTTGGTTTGGAGCCAGCCTGATTTGAGAGGCAAATGGGAGGCATGCCTAGGTGTGGGCTTCATCAGCCATTGACAAGGAAGGCATCTTTTGAAGCTCAGTAAGGGACTGGGCACAACCCACAGTCCATCCTGCCAATCAAGGAATTCTCTTCCTCACAACCAGATGAAGTGGCGTGATGGCCCGACTAAGTATCTGGGCATTGTACTGCACAGCAAGAAAGAGCAGGTAATTCATCTGAACTATGGTCCAGCCATAGACCAATTGACCACTCAAGTGTAGAGATGACTTTGGCTTCCACTTTCGATGGTCGGTCGTATTGTTATCATTAAAATGGTTGTAACACACCACTTTTTGTATCTCTTCCTGAATATTCACAATCCTGTCACCAATAACTTTTTTACTACCCTGAGGAGCCTCTTGGTGTACCATATTTTCAACTCTGGTCACACAGAGTTAATTTGCATACTGTTGGTATCAGGTTGTCACCCGTCTCTCCTATGCTAAACCCGAAAGGGATCAGGCGGGGTCAGTGCTGCTGCACTCTATTCTCCTGAAAAGCATCCAGCTGGATGCTACAGGCGTCCAAATGCTCTCACCCACTAGCTGGGCATGGAGTAAGTACTGCTGGTTACTCAGGTGGTCCCCTCTATTTGCCCACCCTATCTTTGGTGGACAATCAATGGCTCCCTCCCATGCAAGATACATTGATCCAACATAATTTATTACAACACAATCTACACATGTTTGGAGACCTCTTTCCGGATGGCCACGTACTTCGTACTCTCTAATGCGAACGACTCTCGGTTCACGAATGCCACACATGGACCATTTTGTGTTATGACAGCTACATAGCACGCTGCATGCACTGGTTCCCCCTTATCCGTTGGCTCAGGGGGTGTTTCCTCCTTTAACATTAGTGTTAACCGATGCTGAGTGGGGGAGGTTGGTCTCTAAACTTGTCCTCGATGTTAATGTTGTCTGTATGCATCCATGCATCTATTCATATTGTATGTATGGCTGCAAAATATCCCGTAATGGCAAAACAAAAACAAAAAAAACTGCTACGCCTCGTGAGAGCTTTGTTGAATTGAACATTTTGAACAGGATTGTTGCACTTTATCATGTTTCTGACTAAGTAATTTGTGTTTGTCCAGATATTTTGCTGCAATTTTTCCTGTTGTTATGACGAGTTTTGGTGTAGGGCTGAATCCTCTATCGCATTTTTCCCACTCTTCTTTGTGCAATGTACTGTCTGTAACGCCAATGCACTGATGATATATTCTCATATACCAGGCAAATGTGTCTATACTTCTATGGTATTTTAATCAAACTGAATAAAGTTTTAAATGAATGAATGTATAAATCTCTAAATTTTACCATACCTGCTTGGATATGTTGCGACGCAGGATGGGAGGTCAGAGAAACCTGGGAGTGTGAACTGGGACATCCACTGACTGATAAAATATGGTATTATTGCTGCAAAAAACCCAACTAGTCTCTCCCAATTACAGACACAAGCTCATTCACTACAAAGTTTTTGCATAGGGTATACATTACACCAAGCTTGCTGTCTAAAATAGAGCCCACAAGAGCTTCTCGCTGTCCCAAATGCAATGCGTATGGAACAGACTTTGCACACTTAATGTGGACGTGCCACCATATAGGAGGTTTCTGGCACAGTGTTATCACTCAGCTGTCTTTGATGATGGGAACAGAGCTTGCACCAGACCCACTTCTGGCTTTACTGGAGAGTGCATTGTACTGGGGTAACAAACATTGCCCAACTCTTGCTGCTTGGTTGAAAAGCCTGACACTTTGTGATGCTACAAGTGAAATATATGCTATGCTACAGCCCCCCATGGCTCCCCTTGAAAACATTTGGCAACCACTTCGGGATTATCTGATGACTCTGCAGCCCATTGACCCAGAGTGATTTATTGTGTTCTGTCTCTTTGTGAATGTTGCACAAAATAGCTTGCCCTCTCCACGGATGGTTCATGCCAATCGTGTCTCTCTTTCATCCTGCTACTAGTTACCTTTTCTTTTTGTGAACATTGTATTTTATTACACTTGCGTACATCTTGACTTCTGTTGACCCTTTCAGAATTTTCAATTTCTGCTTAAACTAATTAAATGTTGTCACGTGATCATCTCAGATTGACTTGTACTAATAGAAAATGATATATTTACTGTTAGAAATAGCCCTTTTCTAGGGTGCTTTCCCTCAAGTTTTTGCTTTTGTCCCTCCTGGTTTTCCATGGATCTATGTGCTAGCCTTAGGACTTTGAGCGCTTTGATACTGCCATTCAATTTCAGAGCACTGTACTTGTTATATACATTCTGGTGATTGGTGTATACATGATTGACTGATTTTAGTTAGCTGTAAGTCCCTTGTCTAGGCGTAAGACAAATACCTAGGGCATGTAACTTAAATGCTCCTCCTTAGGTCTGCAGCACTGGTTGTTCCACCCGTGGAGGTAGCTCTTCATACAGTGGAGAAGTGTGGCTCAATGATTAGAGCGGCAGACCCTGATGCAGAGGTCTAGCCCGGGACCAGGGTTCAATTACCCGCCTCGGCGGGTCTTGGGCTCAAAAATTCCACGGACCTGATAATTCTCGCCTCGGTGCCTATTCCATTCATGGAGTCCCGCTCTGCAACTCTGGGCAATAGCTTGCTTAATCTCCACAACGGCCCCCACAACGCTAAGGATGCCTGGCCTCCACCTTGGGGGTGCCCAGGAGTGGATGCCTCACAGGGAAAGCCAGGATGGGTTCCACAGCGGTATTCGTACAAGTGCCTTGAGACCCTTGCGTGTGAGTAGTGCGCTATACAAGTATCAAATTTATTTATTTATTTATTTATACATGGAACAGGTTTGCCCTGGCGGGTCTGTGTGTGCAGGTTAATGTTTCTCAGCTTGGCATGTAAAACACCACTTGCCAAGGTTCTGCATGTCTTTCACTACATTGGAGTACTTCCTGGGGGCAAGGTGTGGTGTCGGTAAGAGGCAAGGCATGTGCTCACTGGTAGTGAATGGCAACAGATGGTGTATTCAGTACGGTGGGGCCTGCTTCTTGCATTGGTTAACATGCGGGACCAGTGGAAAGGCTATTGGGTATTATTTCCTACATGCAGAAGAGTAGCAGTATAGCGTTTGATATCGTTGAATTAGTAATGGCAAATCCTCTCCAGTCGTGCCAGTGGATTTGACATTAATAATGTGGAAATGCCACTTTGGGAAAGTGGGCATTTCTGTGCTAATGGCTTTGTGTGCCTGTCAGCCTGTTTCCAATCCACATCTAGGTGCTAGGGAGACAGTTCCATCTGTGCATTCCTGAGAGAAGGCATAAACTAGGGGCTCAAGGGAAACTGCAGACCTCTGACTCTGGAGGGCCTTCCTGAGACAGATATGAGGATGTGGAATTAGCACCTGCATTCCAAGGGGCAGGGTCTTGGCCCTACTAAAGATATTGATCAATCCTCCCAGGGTAGAATGGCAGACAGGACAACATTTGGGGAGGGCCTGTGCATTTCAAAGGTGGATTTTTGTTTATAGGCCATTGTGGGTATAACTACTGGGACTCTGCCCTCAGGAGTTAGAGACACCTTTAGGATTGGAGCGATACTACACTGGTTTGTCGCTGGTACATCGACAAGAGGAACCATTGGGGCAGGAGAAACTGCAACTGGATTATCTGCCGACTGGTGGTGGTTGTAGGACTTGTCGTGCTCCAGGGAGGGGACTGTCACTTGGTGGATTTTGCCTGGATGTTGCTGACCTGCAGTTAATTGCCCGCTGTTGTGACCCGGGTTCCTATGCACTCTTCAAGTGCTGGTTGGCTGACCTCCTGTCCACGAGATCCCAGGGACAAAAAGGATCCACCAGTTTTAACGATATCACAAGGACTGCGCAGGGTGCGGAGGAAACGTGTGGAAGTAATCATCGGTTGTGACAAGGACTGCCTTGATGTACGCCATATTCACACTGTGTAGAGGAGTGTGTTCGTAAAGGTCAGCAGCCCACCTGGGCTGCCAGGACAAGAGGAGTTTGAGGAGTGCTGGGTAAGTTTGCAGAGTCTGCGGGACCCGTGCTTGCAACCGAAAACATGTGCTAGCTCGCACTCCGTTGCGTGTGGTGTGCAAGGGGCGTTGGGCGATGTCTGCTGAGTCTGCTGGACCCAAGCTGGTGGCTTAGACTGTCTCCGGCCTCCAGATCAGGAGGACAACAGTGCCTGACATCGCAGCCTCCGTCCGAGGTCATCGGCTCCCTCTCCCCGAAACCACGCCTCAAGGTACTCGGTTGTTAAGAATATCGTGACTGGACCCGAGGGGTCTCGTTGTGCCTTGTGTGTACCGACGGCTGGCTTCCTGGAGCACTGCAGCTCACATCTCTGCCTGAGGGAAAACATTTCTCCAATTTGGAAGTGCTCCTGCTTGCAGTGTCATAGTCCTCTGCCTCCGGGGGGGATAGTGATCCTGCACTCTTCAAGGTGCCGCTGGGTGCTTGATGACCTATTCTGGAGGCACAAAACCAAGTAACTGTTTCCTTCCACTTTAGGTGGTCCTGACAATCTAATCTAACTGTCCGCAGTGTGTACAATGTGTATCATTGGCTGATGTGGTTTGAGTGGCTGAGGGGGTTGGGTCACAAGGCATGGTCAAAACCTTTGATTTCTTGACCATTACAACTGTACGAGGTATGTGATATTCAGAATATCGCGTTTTATGCTAATGTTTAAGCGGGAAAGTCAAATACCTCTGAACAGCCTGTATATATGTTTCTGTCGCTTTTGATGTGGGAGGGATTGCTTGGATCAGGTTGTATGATGGAATAACGCATAACTAAACACGCGGTTTTATCACCAACCGTGTCTTTACCACGCATGCCTTTACCAAGCAATTTCGTGGTAAAGACATGATTGGTAAAGGGACATGTGTGCTAAATATCATACCCCAGCCTTGAAATCTTTCCCTTTTCCCAACCCCACCCTGAGCCCTAAAAATTAAACCACACCCTAAAAACGACCCAGACCTCAGCCACCCACCCTGAGCCCTAGAAACTGACCGCTACCCCTGTAAACTACCCCGACCCAGCCCCCTCGCCCTGAGGCCTAAAACTGCCCACAGCCCTGAAAACTGTCCCTTACCCCCCACCCTGTGCCCTACAAACTCGCCCCATGCCCTAAAAACTACCTTGATCCCAGCTCCCTGTCCCTGCACCCTAAAAACTGTCCTCTACAACTGTGAATTACCCGACAAGCCCCCCTGCCCTGAGCCCTAAAATTGCTCCCTGCCCTATAAACAACCCGACCCCTCCAGGCCTAAAAACTACCCCCACCCCAAAAACTACCCCATCCCCCAAGACCCAGCCCCCACCCTACTTACCTCACCACGTCCTCTCCCGATTCTTCCTCTTCCTGTCTTCCTGTGCCCACCCAGCCCCTCTGCATCTAGACTGGTTATAGCCTTAACCATGCATATGCATAGTTAAGGCATATGCATGGTTAAGGCAAGCTTGGTTCGGCTTGCGAGTATAAGGCATGTGTGGATGAGCCCGCGTTGTTAAGGCTGTTTCCCTTTGGATCGTAGACACCAAGAGGAAGTACACACATGGGTTTACGTTGCTTACGAGGCTGATGGGATACCAGGGCAGGTGAATACCTATGACTAGTACATATATGTTCATGCTGTTCTGCTGCTAATGGGAGATTCGGCAATTGCATATAACTGTAAAGCATATATCCAATGTGTATGTCGCTTTGATTTCAATGTGTTTGTATATAAAGACCTGTGTTTTATACATAGGGTGTAGAGTCTTTTTGTAGAGTATTCAGTGTGTTGCAAGGGCGGTGTTGTGCCAATACTTCCCACTTTGACCCTGAGGATAAGCCTGACTGCTCTGTGCCAAGCTACCCTAAGGTGAGCACGGGTTATCCTACTCATTCTATCTAGGATTGTGGATTCTGTCTGGCTTCAATGCGTCCCAGCCAGCCAGAAACCGCTGGGTCGAACATATACTGTATCAAAATTTGCATGTTGCTGTCTGATGCTTCAACTGACAATTTTTCTAGAATGTGCCCAGTCAGCTGAAATGACAATTGTCTTTGTTATTTTTTGCTTTCCTTCCAGCTATTTTGCATTAAAAGCTGTTTGAACTTGGGCTTCCGTTCGAGCTGCGTTTCATTTTTCTCTGTTATTCTAAGTAAAATTCCCTAGTACAAGCATATTGCCATAAGTTCTTCTAGTGCATAAAAAGGCATGAATGAAATTCTAGAAATTATCAAAAAATAGATTTGATTAATTCAAGAGGCAAGATATTTGGAAAGCTTCTTCCAAGTAGAGTTCTGCCCTGGTTGGATGAGAACAACATATTGTACACATTGGGATTCTACATGAATGATTTGGTGCTTTTTCAGGCTATTTTTTGGTGAGTTATTCATTTGATTCATTTTGGGCATATTGTTTACTGATAGTATCACGCCCGCTTGTTGTGGGTAGACCCGCACTTTTTTAATAGTGCATGAGGTCGTAGAAGAGAAGCGGTGCTCACAGTGCTGTGTATTCATTTTCCTTTGTTGCAGTGACCCCTGATAAAGGGTCTTATGACCCGAAATGCATTGGGTCTAAGAGAAGAAGGGATGATATAACTGGATTTCATTGAAGTATATTACCATCCTGTGGAGACAAAACATGTTACCGTTATGTCAACAGTGAAGAATGACATGAGAGGAAATCATGATTAAAAGAAAATGAACAGTCATTAACTGGCTGCATATCATTTTTGGAACGCTTATTTAAAATTGATGAACCTACGAGTCTTAGAGTAGTGTGTCCTGGGACTGGAGAGTGGTGTCACTTCCAGCAATAGGTGTTATTTAGAAGGTGTGCACACTGGGACAGAGCACACACCAGGACAGCATATGACACGAATAATAAACTTGTGAAGTACTAGTTAAACATCTGGCAACAAAAAGTTTGAGTGCACTGAAGGAACATTATTCTATATTAACAAAATATTGTCCCAGCAAAGAACACTGCAAATAATCCATAAAGGTTACAATCCAATCATACACATACATTATAAAGAGAATTCATATATATTGGGAAAACGTTTACAAAAACATCACATTTTCTAAACGTTATCCATCAGCTGTTTATTTCTCCAAGTACAACTATGTTAAATACTGGATTAAACATGGGTAACTCTTGATTCTCTTCAATTTGAGACTTTGATTGAAAAGCTGTGAAAATGAGTTACATGAGAAAAACACTGAATCCCTGAACTGAAGAAAAGAGAAATGCTTAACATGGTTAACCATTATCAATTAATGTCAACAAGGGTAACACTAGTAAAACAATATTTGTTTTTGCCAAAGCACCCGCAAGAGGTAACCAAAGGGGTGTATATTCACCACAAACACTTGAGATACAACTCATGAAACCGAATGAGTAACATCCAGGATATGCTGGATAAAAATACTAAAGTGCTTCAAGTAAATCATTTTGTGGGTTTTTGTTTAAGTCTGGAAATATGAACAACCTCTAGCGAAATCGATGGAAAGTTTGACTTTCTGGGTCAATTTCCTTTTTAGCTTTCAAAATCCAGAGATACATTTTTTAATGGAAGGGATGTTGGAAGAAAACAGTCAACAAATTTTGCCTTGTCAGACTGAAGGTCAGTCAAGTTTTCCCACATAATTACTGTTATATATACTGTTAATACGACATTAAAGCCTACAATCCCTGTATAAATACCAGTCTGTAATTTCTGTATTACAAGTGACATGTAAGGTCCCTAGTCGCCTGTAATAAAGAAACAATGATAATTTATTACAGTTGACTTCTGACGCCACAGTGTCTGCTCTGCTTACTGAGGCAGCAGCAAAGAGAAAAGGCAAGACACAGAACATAATTAAAGCTTCACTTTATGAACCAAAAATCAAACCTGGCTTTGCCATCTTCTCTGTTTTTGTAGATCAATAGTTCTTAACCTTTTGACTTTTGTGGACCCCAAATCAATTACTACTGAAAGCCATTAACCCCTGCCTAAGCAATTTCTACGATTTGAAATTCAAAACAATACACAACAATACAGAAACAAGTATACATTAAGCAAATACACAAAGTATTAAATATTTTATTAAATACACAAACATAAATTATACATAAGTGAACATTTAAATTTTAATGGGAACGTTGGAGCTTCTCAAAATGTGGTTCTCTTTCTAAAAGACACAGCAATATATATACTAGACTCCAGCATATTACTTTTGCTCGAAATGAATGGTTTTTTTTGTCAGCACATACCAATGTTTCATTTGAGGCCACCAATCATTCACACTCAATTGTCTTTGCTGTACTCACAAATCAAGCTAAGGATACCAACTTAATTTCAAATTCCTTCACATTTACAAAGCATTTCAACATTTCCAGTTTTACATGATGCTTTTTTTCTTTATATATATTTTAATAATTTGCTAATATCATTTGATTGTTTAAGGAGTCATGGAGCCCCTAAGTAGGCGCTGGGGACTCCCTGGGTTCCACAGACCCCAGGATAAGAACTGATAAACAGAAAGGAGTCATTATAGCTACATGTTTCTTTTTTTCATGCTTTAGGTAATTATCATAAAGAAAGACTCTGCATGTTTCTATGGATTCTGAGATGCAGAATTTTTAATTCTGGCTTGTACTAAACTGAGTATAATTATTTTTTGCAACAAATAACTAGCTGCGTTTTGGTGTGTTTAATTTTGTACTAGAGATACAAATTCTATTTTTCATGTTTATCAACATCCTGTCTCTTTCATATGAGAAAGCACCACTGCAAGGATATGTGGTTTATGGTGTGACAATCTATTATATGGGATAAAGTACCCTTGGCATACATTTTAAGAATATTGCAAGTCACCTCAGAGTTTTTGACCTTATAAAGAAACTTGGTTTTGGCCTCATTCCCCTATATAGTTATGTAAGTGATTTGCACAGAATTGCAGGATGTTGAGCCCACGCCAGGACTCAAACCTGGTTCCCCAGTTACAAAGTCAGCAGCTATGACCATAGCACCACATCGTCTCCCTCTGTGGAGGTGGTAAATTTGGTGATGTTTTAGAGGGTAACTTAAAGTCAATAATCACACATGATCAGATAGAACACCTAGATTAGTAACTGAAACCATGACCCTAGCTCCACATTTCAGACGTTTAAAACTCCAATGTTCGGTAAGCTTCTATGCATCTCAGCAGTGGTATGATAACCAGCAGCTTGTGGGGTCCTCTGCTTTTCTGCTGCTGGTTATCATGCCACTGCTGAGATTTTACATTGTACAGAAGCTTACCGAACATTGGAGTTTTAAACATCTGAATTGTACAGTCATTCAATGAACACACTTTAAGCCATACTGTGAAGCCCTGAAGAAGTCTCTTTGTGAGACAAAACGCGTTGGCTATGGCTATGATCATTTGTTCCTGGGAAATAAATAAAAATCCTTTAAGAAAAATAAAGAGAAAGTACTACAAGAAACACGCATCTTGGATTCGGACGTCTTTTTGTGTGCTAACTGTTTTTGAACTTTGATGTGGCACATTTATATTACATTGTATAGTGCTGAACCCTTTTGCATTTAATACTATAAAAGTGTGAGTTGCATAGCTCCACCACCAGAGTAAAACAGCTGGCTTACTCTTGTATGGCTGGGGGGCATCCCTTCCTAAACCTCTCTTACTCCTCCCTAATCTAATTTCCTTTTGGACTAAGTCTACCCCTTTTCCCGCCTTCTCCTCTGTGTCTCTCCCATATTTACTATTGAAACCTATACTTACGTGTGCAGAGACTCCACAGTCAAAGCATTTTGTAGTGTGTTTTATATTTTGTAGCACCACAGAATGTACCACAAAGTGCAGTTCGTGATTCAGGCCCTGTCCCCAAAGTCTTATAATACTAAAGGATGTAGAACTACATACTGTAGACATGTAGAAAGGAATAAAATAATTTAACTGCCCAGCCCCGCAGCAGGCACCAGATCACACCAGCCACAGGCAGCCTATCTCAGAGCTACAGGCTCTGCTGACAGTGATGCTCCGGCTCAGTGCTGAAAGTAAAGTAGTTGCTGTGGGACCCGGGCAGGCCGGCATATTGCTGAAGGGAAATATAAGGGTTCCAGCTGCTTCTGACAGCTCTCTGTGGCCATAAGAACTGCTTCTGTGACTGCAGGTTGGCAGATCTATGCTCCTACATGTGCAGCATTCTTGCCTGCGTGGATGCCTCAGTGCTGAGAAGTGCTGCCTACTTGCTTCTGAAAGACATTAGAGTTTGTGGGACAACCTCATCCAGTATATAGATAAGCGATACCATAATCTAGTTAGAGACAAGAGAAAACGGAGATCCAATGACAGACATAAGTACGGTGACCAGATAACCCAGTGTTACCAAGGACACATTGCTCCTGTTGTAGGTTTCCATCCAACAACAAATCTACTGCATTCTAGAAATTGCAGTGCTAGCTCGCTTAATTTAAACTAACAGAAAATCCCAGGACTAGAGCATTGTGGCCCTACTTACATGGAGTTATCTATTTGCCTTTGGCATCAGAAGCAACAGGAACATTCTGTTACCCAGTAAAGACCGTAAGACCCACCAAGGCCCACCAGATGCAGCAGGCCTGGTGTGTGGCAGCGTGGAAGAAAGTGGTTTATCATCACACAATGTTCTTTTAGGGAGAAAAGCAGCTATCACAACCCTAGCAAAAGAAGGGTTGAGTGCAGGCGAATCTGCTCCCATACAAACACAGCTGCAGTGGTGTTTGTACTGCATGTCTCTTGTTATGGGCAATTTTAATTGAGTCTCTTGGTGCTGTTTAGGAACGCAGTATTTACATGAGTCAAGAATCACTGAAAGCAGCATTAGTGTGAGCAAACTACAGAGACTGGTGCACCTCACTTAGTCCATGATATGCTTACAATATTTCTGTGCTCATCACAGTTTACGTATGCTGTGCATATTACAGATTAGAACATCTTTTAACATACTTCTTTGGATTGTACAATTTAAGAGAACTAATCAACAGGAATGTGGAATTCCTATAGCCCATGGTCAAGGGCAACATGTTTTCATGTGTGTTTTGTCCTTGGGACAAGTAGGCCCAACCCCCTACATCATAAACCCTTTGACTGCCAGTTTACAGTACCACATTATGGATCAGGGAAAGGCATTGCCTGCAGTTAAGGTAATATTTGTGTCCATGTGTTAATGCTTTTCAAACTTGTATTTATGGTTCATTAATGCAAAACCTTTATTATTAGGGTCAAAGTACACGTTGTTAGCTCAGACTGTACTACTGTCAGTGGTTCCAGTATAAAAATGTGTACACACGTTTTCAATGTTTAGCAATATGAGGCTATGTATACTGCTCCCAGAATGCTCTCTGATTAGATGCAGAAGCTTGAAAGCAAGATTGATGATTCTTTGCTTTCAAAATAAAATGTTCACAAGAATTTGCAAAAACATTTTGCTAAACTACGGTAACATTTTAGGTACCTTTTTTTGCAGTATCAGTTAGTAAAATATGTTGATGTATGCTAGTATTTCCAAAAAATGTTCATAATGATAAGTCAGTGTAACCAGTTTCAATAAGATTATGGAACATAAAAATAAACAAGCATTGGTAAAGCCAACAGGTCAGAAATTGATGGTCAGCCTTTTGATTTTGTCAATGCGCGACTTGGCATAGGTTTTGTAAAACCTTATTGGTGTGGGAGCTGCCGGGCCCTCATCATTATAACAAACATTGGTAAAAGCAAAAATTGTTTTGGTCTCAAAAAGCACACACATTGCCACAGCAGTTCCTGGCACTGAACAAAACAACTGTGTTGATTATGCTCCTTGTGAAAGAACAGAATGCTGTCACTCACAATGAAGCTAGACAATAGACAGAATTTTAATAAACACAAAAGATCATGGTTAACGCCAGACCTAATTAGGGGCCCAATTATTTAATAAAGTCTCAAAAGTGCACTCATGTCCCTGCATTAAGTGCAGATATACAACATTCGTGAATTCACAAGACATTACAGAAGTAGGCCAAAAATAGTACTCCTAGAAAATATTTGTTAGCAGCATTTTAGCATGAGCAAATATGCAGGTGTAGATTTGCTCGTGAGAAAATCTGAGTGTTTGCAAGTTCACTTTCCCTCCAACCACTTTTTTCGCAACCCTGGAAGAAGTTTTATATCTGCCATTGTCAGGAGTAAATTTCCAACCTTTCTCAGCATGGGAAAATATTAGAGACGAGTTGGTGAAAACCCTTAACACATGCAAGTTAGTAGGTTTGCACAGACTCAAAAGGGCATTCCAGCCCTGGAACTGTTGCTTACCTTTAATTTCAGTGCCGGTATGTAGATCTGCGGAAACATGGCAGATTGCTAATATTCAAACCCTACTATGGAAGGAGCCCTGGCATAATCAGAGAGGCTATTTCGGAGCTCTTATATAATGAGATTGCTGCCATAATTTGTCACAGCATTACATGCAACAAAAGGGACAAGTGGATTTTGTTACAGGACAAGTAGATTTATGAAGCAACCTGCCCCATGGACAAGTAGATATTTTATTAAATTCCACACCCCTGAATCAAGTGTGGACATATCACAGTAATGTAGAATACCGCAGAGTGGTGCTTGTGATATGCAATGAAAATCTGTCTGCATATCACAGAAAAAGAGAATAATGTAACAAAGTTCATTTCAATAAAACCCAAACCAGGACAGTCATTCATTTTTCTTGCAACACAGAGATGTAATTCCTACCAATAGCAGACTCTACGGTAAGGTACACCTCCTGGTAGGAATTAACGGTCTTGGCAAGCTGAGCAAAGACTTGGTGTCAGACCCTCTTCTTGATTTTTCGGTAGAATAAGTCATGAACTGCACAGAGTCCAGCAGCAGACATGCCGCCTCCATGCTAGTTGGGATGAAAGTAACTGGCGCAAGCTCTATCACATGTGGTCTGCGCAGACTACGATGTGTGGTAAATATTTAATTACCTGTACTATTTTTTATGCGGTAAAGTCTAGTAAGAATAACTCAGTAAAAATAAGAGGCAGAATCCGTGGTATTAGAGGTTCTGAAAGGCTTTATTCCTTACAAGGAATTATGGTTCGAACCATAGGCATCAAATTCCATCACCACGAGGGTTCAGGAAGGGAAAGGCATACATTATTGACAAGTAAAGATATTTATATGAGAAGCATTACATTAAGACAGATGCAGGAGGCGTAACAGCTGATAATACAGATAATAATACACATACGTAATGAAAAAGGCGTAAACATAGGCGTAGACTAGAAACGTCATTTAAACATGATGTCACAAGTGGGTAGATCCATAAGAGAATCCTGCAGTGTCAGCAGAAATACTTGGCAGAGATGCGTGCGCAGCCGCATGACGTGTGATTGACGTGCAACTAGAGGGTGAAGGGGACTTGACATTTAGCTCTACATGTGGAGACAGAAGTCTGGGGGGTCATGTCAACCTAATCCCAAATCATATCTAATATCTTATGTTTAAAGAACTGCATTATCCAAAAGGAAAGGTCTCTCGGACGGAATCTATTCTATACTGACTGTTAGTGCGTGTACAAGCGTCTGAGTGTCTACATGAGATGCGAGGGGGCAGGAATCTTCCATGGTAACAGGGGCTATGAATTACTTGCATGAGGACAGTGAGGCCTGGCCCTTTGCTCGGTAGCTGGAAGAATGTTTACCTAAACTACTAGACAGGAATGCATCGGATGAGGAGCGGAGCAGATAATCTTGAAGGTGAAATACAGTTTTTGGCAGGCAACAGGCCGGATCAGGCACCGTTAGCCGCGCAGGGAGTAGGACAAAGTTCATGGATACAGATGCGGGCTCAGACTGGAGCTTTCAGAGGCAGAAGGCAGGAAAAGGCTTGATGGCAGAATTCAGGGCCTACTCGCCTGAACTGTAAAACGTGGAAAGTGAACCACATAAAGTCGGTGGCCTTTCATACTTAGGAATGGAATATCCGACCCATTCATGGCGGATCTGAAAGAGGACATGTTGACGGTGGACGCACATGTATTTGCGTCTTCATAACTGGAACGGGAGAGAACATACATGTACTTGTAGCATGCACATGGAGCCGTTGGGGTCTAAGATAGGGGACATAACTGATCATAAAAATTCATATTTCCTCATTCCCTCCTTGTCCCCTACGGACCCTTAGGAGATATCGATCTTCATCAATCCATCAATCTGTTCATATAGCATCATTTGTTCTTCTTTCTTCTTCCGGGATCTTGAACGAAAACTTGGATGCGGAATACACGATGTGGCACACAAACCACAAATCGCTGGCCCACATTGTAGACATAAGCAGCAACTGAATAGTATGAGAAAGCCAATACCTAGGAAGGATAGAATCCTCCATCCCCAGGCTGACAACACGCTCCAGAACCAACCGGACCAAGTCCAGGTGCCTGGACTCTGGTGTATCTGGCTTATAATCTTATGAAGGCGAGTTATGGCTTTATATTCTGACGGCGAGTTTTCTGGTATGAAAACAGAGCAACTTGATCCGATGACCCTACAAGCTCCGCCCCTATCGGCCAGGATGACGTCAAGGACAAGACGATTTTGAAGCACAACAATCCGCATCGCAGACTGCTCCTCTGTTAAGTTGCCTAGGGCGGAAGTAGTCTCATTCACTACTGCTTCAAGGGTTCTAGTTAATCTACGTATCAGCTTACTATTAGTGACTGTACCTATATAGGGAAAGAAACCTTTATTGAAATCTGTGTATTGCTCCCATGCCGTTTCAGTATAATCGACAATCGGGAGATCTCTCTGCTGTCTATTGTGTACTAAATGAGTATTTCTGTGATAATCAGGAGGGGCTAGGAAAACAGGTGGCAGAAGGAATGCTATGTAACAGGTACCATCCCAATCTAGAGGTAAACGTATATATGCAGTCTGGCCACATATGAAGTAGGAATGACGAGAAGCTCTAAATGTAGACTTGCCTTGATCACTGAATTCTATTACAGTGGTACATTTACTATGGCCCATGTGTATTGAACCATTCTTACTTACACATAATTCACCTTTAACTGGAAATACTGACATAGCGGGCAAGATTGGTGTAGCTTCGGATTCAACATTCAGAATCATGAGGTTAAGTGTAAAATTACCTAATCCATATACTTCATTTTCTAGATCAGTTCCTGTTCTTTTGGGAAGTCCCTCCTTGTTAGGGTAGCAGACTTTAAGCAAAACTAGGTTCAGATTTCCCCATACCCAGTTGTCTTGATAAACTACTGAATTTGAATCTAGGGAATTAATCAAACTAAACCATGCTCCACAGGAGCCATTGTGTGTGAACGGATACGGAAAGAGAGGCAAAACTCCCTTATAGTTCTGATAGGGAGGGAGTCGGCCACATATCCAGCAATTGGTAGCATTGTTGGTCTGATGGGAATGATGTAACATACTAATAAAAGTGTTGTTACGCAGCGCAAATCTATAAGACAACTCATGCGGAGGTAGTTCGCTAAAAGAATGTTCAGCAGTAGCATTGTAAGCACGCTTAGAAATAGGGTAATACATATGTAGCAATACACTAGAAATGATGATCAGAAGACTTAGAAGAAACAAAATTAATAATGTCACTATGCAGTGACTACGAAGCGATTTACAGTACGCATGTTTTTTAAGCTGTATCTGTCTATTTCTCTCTCTATTTCGGTCTAGAGGATACATGTCAGAGACAAATTCAACCGATTCACCTTGGAGAGGACTTAAACAATCAAATTGTCTGACTTGCTAGACCTTAGTTTCAGTTTATAGAGTTCATTCTCCGTCTTTTCAACCAAGGGGAGCTTTGAGTCTGTCTGTGAGGGAATGCAGGGCTGAGTGTTCACATCGGACGGTAGTCCATAAAATTTTTTGATATGGCTCGAGTGCAACCACCCTTTACGTCCCTCAATCTTCACGGCTGTCCTTGTGGTCAGCAAGACGAGCTTGGGCGACTGCCACCTAGGCTCCAGCTGGGTCTTCCGGTCGAAATTCCTCACAAGAACCAGGTCACCTGGAACCACGTCATGGGGCTTCACCTCAGTGTTATCGGGAAAAGCTGCAGCTACCTGTGAACGACAAGATTGTAGTGCAGACATCAAGGAAGCCAGGTAATCTGTCAGCATATTACAGTCAACATCAGTGATTTTACGAGGTATAGGCGTCCCCCACATATTTGGTGGTCTACCGAAGATCACCTCATACGGGGATAGCCCTGTTCGAGAATGTGCTACCATTCTCATGTAAAAGAGCGCAACTGGTAAGGCTACTATCCAATCGACACCTTTTTCTCTACATACTTTGGACAATCTAATTTTCAGAGTTTGATTATGGCGTTCCACGAGACCTGCTGCCTCGGGATGTCGGACACAGTGGAATTTCCATTGATAACCTAACAGAAGTGAAACGTGTTTCATTAGTTCGGATGAGAATGGCTGGCCGTTATCTGAGTACACGACACGAGGCAAACCGTACCGTGGGAAGAATTCTCGAACTAGCTGTTTGGCAGTAGTCGGGGCAGTGTAATCTGAAACCGGGTAGGCTTCTGTCCAACGGGAAAGAGCACAGACAACTACGAGAACATATTTGAATCCTCGACATCGTTCCATCTGGATATAATCCATCTGGAGGACTTCAAAAGGGTGATCGGGAGGTTGAAATCCACCCTGCTCTACGGGAATGCTTTTACCGGGATTGAACTGACAACATATCATACAGGTACGTACTTTCTGTTTGGCTGCTGCTCGCAAGTGTTTGTTGAACCAAATGTGTTGAATGCTGTCTAGCATAGCTTTTTCTCCTAGGTGCGCTGGACTATGTATTGTGTTAATGATGACTTGAACCATGGAGTCGGGAAGAAACCATATAGATTTTCCCTTCGTCATCCATCCTTGATCCGTTTGGATCCCTCCTAATTCAGTCCATTTCTTTATTTCTTCTGGTGTAGCATGTGTCTGTATGTCAATTACATCAAGGGCGGGATCCTTAACTATCATGCAATGTGTTGGTGTCGGAACTATTGTCTTTGTCATGTCAGTTGTATGAGTCTGATTCTGAGCAGTCTGTTTAGCTGTTCTGTCAGCTAGGTCGTTACCCTGAGAAATGATGTCGGTAACTTTTGTATGGGCTTTGCATTTCATAATCGATATTGCAGTAGGTAGATGAATTGCGTCTAATAAAGCTTGAATGAGGGGTCCGTGTTGGATGTGGGCACCGTGAGAAGTTAAATAACCTCTCTCTCGCCAAAGCACGCCGAAGTCATGGACGACTCCGAATGCATAACGTGAATCTGTGTATATGTTGACTTTCTTATTTTTGGCTTGAATACAGGCTTGTGTCAGAGCGATGAGCTCTGCTGCTTGAGCTGACAAAGTGTTAATACAATTTGTTTCAATGACTTCAGTGTCTGTTGTGACTGCGTAAGCGGCCACTAACTCTCCTGTACTTGTTCTCATACATGAACCATCTACATACAATGTCAGGTCTGGATCTGATAATGGGATATCCGTCAAGTCTTGTCTGGGTTTCGTCGTGATAGCAATGAGTTCAATACAATCATGTGCTAATGGATCTGTTCCATTTACTGGCAAAAGTGTGGCAGGATTTAATGTATTACAACGTCTGATTTCTATGTGTGGCTGGAACAATGTTAATTCATAACCGGTGAGTCTTGCTATAGTCAAGTGTTGTGTTTGCGTTCGGTTCAAGAGAACCTCTACTGCGTGTGGTACTTGTACTGTCAATTGATGTCCTAACACTATGGCATCGCTTTGTCTGATTGCTAAAGCTGTTGCTGCCACTGATTTCAGGCACGCAGGGAGAGCCTGAGCTACGGGATCTAATGTACTAGAAAAATAAGCACATGGTTTGTGTGATCCTGCTTGTTCCTGTGTGAGTACTGACAAGGCAGTACCTTCGCGTTCTGTAACAAAGAGTGTAAAATGTTTACTGTAACATGGTGTTGCTAAAACAGGTGCTTGGCATAAGGCTTTCTTTAAGCTTTCAAAGGTTTGCGTATGTTCTTGAGTCCAAGGGAGGACAGTCGATATGGCTGCCTCCTGTGTTGTCAACTGAATGAGTGGTTTTGCTAGAAATGCATATTGAGGGATCCACTGCCTACAGTATGAAGTGAGGCCTATAAAAGCCCGCACCTCCTTTTGTGTCTTGGGTGGTGGCATGTTAACAATTAACTGGATGCGGTCGGGTGTAAGCTGTCTTCCCTCCTTGGACAGCAAGTGCCCAAGGTAAACAACTTGCTGGACACAGAATTGCAGCTTAGAAGGGGCCACCTTGTGCCCCTTGTCGGCCAGAAATTGTAAAACCGTCAGTGACGCTTCTTCACATTCACGTTCGCTTCGGGCGGTGATCAATAGATCATCGACATATTGAAGCAGGGCAGTGTTAACTGGCATGTGGATACTGTCAAGTTCTCGTTTCAGTGCTTGGCTATAGATGCTGGGGCTTTCTGTGAATCCTTGAGGTGCGCGTGTGAATTTAAAACTTCGTCCATTTAAACTGAATCCGAACAAATATTGACTTTCCGGATCTATTGGGACGCTAAAGAAGGCATTCTTGAGATCAATTACAGTAAAGAACGTTGCTTCTGAATCAATAGCTGTTAATAATGAAGAGATATCTGGGACCACAGGGTATTGTGGTACAATACATTTATTTAATTCGCGCAGATCAATAACTAATCGATATACTGGTGGTGCTTTTGGATCCGTTCTTTTAAGAATCGGAATTATCGGGGAATTACATACATTGGAGTCGGTTTCCACAACCACTCCTTGTGCAATGAGCTCGTCAATGATTTGCAGCAAAGCCACAACAGCATCTGGTGGTAACTTGTATTGTCGCATTCGTGGTAGTACCACTCCTGTTTTTAGTGTGACTCGATATGGTGTAATGTTCATGCAACCAACATCAGTAGGGCCTTGTGCCCATAGATGTGTAGGTAAATTCTGCAGCCGGTGATCCATGTCTCTGGACACGTAGTGACCTTTGAAGTCACGTAAAAATAATCGTACTCCTTCCGGAGAACAACATATTATAGCTCCTAGAGCTTTCAATGTTTTTATACCTAACAAGTTTTCTGGACATGATTTAGTAAGCAATAAATCTGTAGTTCGTGTCAATGGACCAACCGTAAGTGGAAGGGGTTGCGATACTTCATTAATGATAGGCTTTCCTGAGAATCCAAGGGAAATATTCTGTGAGCCTGAGAGGGGTGCCCCTGGAACTTCGCTGCGACTTATAGTTGTTCTGCTTGCCCCTGTATCGAGTAAAAACTTTCTGTCTTTCCCTAATACTTCACTATGTACATAAGGTCCCTCTTGATCCACAGGAACCTCAATAAGGGGTAAGCCACATTCCTTCTCTAGGCTGTTTCATGTGTAGCGCTGATAATCGGGATAGTCAGTTTGTGCATACTGGTACATCTGTTGTGTCGTTGCTTGTGTGGCAGCAATAGGCTGCTGCTGTGATGTTGCTACGGTCTGTTGTGGAGCTGCCTGTTGCGGAGCTGGCCTAGATTGTGTATGCTGAGGGATTTGTTGTTGGTTCTGATCCTGTCTAGGTGGACGTGGTCTCTCCTGGGTTTTACCCGTGGAGATATTATGTTTCAGAACTGCACAATCGTGTATATAATGACCTGGCTGTTTACAATAGTTGCATGTCCCTTTTACAGGACCTACTGGATCACTGGACTGTGTCGTACCCTTTCTATGACTGTCAGCTGGAACTGACTGGGCAACAAGCATTTTCATTTTCGTGTCTTTCATACGTCTTTGTTCATGTTCTTGTTCTTCTCTAATTCTATTGTGGTGATATTGTAACATCTGTAACATCTGTGATGGGGTGTTACCTTGCCAGGTACTCTCGAATTTCAATACTCTATTCTTAACTTGCGGTAGGGAATTTTCAACTAATTTTGTCACAAACAGATGTGGATATGACTCGCTACTTGCTTTTATGCCACTATTAATACCAAAACATTTTTCAAATCGGGAATAGAAATCACTAGTGTCTTCATCTTGCTTTTGTTTACAGGCTGAGATTGCACCCCAGTCCTCCTTTTTCGTAGTTAATAAACGTGGCAGTACCTGCACTAGTAATCCTGGTAGTGCTGTAGTCTTTTCCCCAAGCCCTGATCCTGCAGCTCGGGCCTTTTCTTCGTTTTCTAATGCTGTCCAATCTATCTTTTGGTCTCCCACCTCCCATTCCTTTTCTTTGAGTTTCTCGTAAATACCGGCAGGCATTAATACTTTTAATATTTTCATAATGTCGGGGTAGGTATACTCTCCCATGAGTAACATGTCTTTTATCTCACGGTGGAAACCTGCTGGATCCTTGTCATGGCTGGGTACTACTTTCTTCATTTCTAATAATTCAATTTTAGTTATGGGCGTGTACACAAACACGCGTTTAAAATTATTGTCGTCACCTTTTATTGGGTGCACTTCGCGTAACGGATTCTGTCTATCTATGTGATACATTTTTCTTCCCATAGTGGGAACTGGAACATGTTCTGGGCATACGAAAACTATATACTGGTTTCGAAATTCTAGAATTTCTTTAATTAAATCAGTACCTGAACCTCTCCATTTATTCGTGAGTAATTCTGTCAATATGTCAGGTAGGGGTCCAGGATCGGAGTGTTCGCTTTTATATAATATAAGGAGGTGTTGAATCATGTATATACCAGCTAATCGTTGTTCGTCTGGGTTAAGATTCAGAAACGTGTGTGCTAGTGCATCATCACTGTATTTGCCGGGACTGTCAGCCCATTGCACTGCTGACCTGGCTAATTCTTGTTCATCCATGGAATCGAGCATATGGTACCCCCTTCGGTCTCGGAGTAATTTATCAGCAGCTTGGAATAGGTGTTCAGGAGACCTTGTATTTAACATAGGGGCTTGAAAATTTCTGTTACATTCTGGACGTATCGGACGTATTGGATCATTAAAGCATCTGGTATTATTAAAAGATCTTCCTTTACCTACATAAGCCATCGTTTCTAATTGTCCTGTAGGCATTTCTGATTCTTCCTCCTCCTCTCCTTCTGATTCAGTTTTGTCTGCCTCTAATCTTTCTTTATGTATTCGTTCTACTTCTTTGCGGATCTTTCGGCACATAACTACTATACATGTCTGTCTATCATGTTTCCCTTCTGATATATTCTGACCCCATCTGGTAAGTACTTGCATTTCCTTCTGCTCTACCTCAGGCCTGTCTTGGTTTCTGATCACACAGTTTATGAAGAAGCGTAACAGTTGTCTCTGTACATCCACTTTCTGGTATTCCATGGCTTCGTCAATACTTTCAGGGCCTCGCCCTGATTGGACAAAGTGATATATATTGTCTAAATGTGCCATCATTCCTGGTAGCGTCGCTAAATACCTTGAAGCTCGTCGTATACTTAGTGATGACAGCAGCATACCGTCCCGTCTACCGGGCACAGGATCATATCTACAATCCACTAGATGCTCTTTAAACATGTCGGAAGTTGCTAGTTGGGGTGTACGTTCGTATGCTAAATCTCTAAGGGATAATTTATTTCCTCGAGGTGGCGTGGCAAAAATTTCTGTCGTACCTCCTGTCGCACCGTCTGAGGTGCTAGGCACGAAAGGATTTGTTGGATATAAGATAGAAACTGTAGATGTAGGAAAAGCGGTAGAAACAGATGGACCTGTGGGAATGTGCGTAGGAGTTTGTTGTTGCGGGGATACAGACGGATGATCTTGGCGTTGAGCACCATCGGTAGGCGGTGTGTGTGGCGGAACATTAGCATATTCAGGAGCTACATCATCTAAATAGGAAGAAAGGAAAACATCTTTTGCTGTTTTGGGATGTGCTTTTATCGGGAGTAATGGAGGTGTCAAGTCTTTCGGTATTTCCGGGGTGGCCTTGGGTAACCCTTCGGCCAGAAGAGGATACATACCATTCATAAGGGTGCTTCTTTGTCTGTCTACTTGTTCTGCTTTTACTCGGGTACCTTCCTCAATTAATATAATTTCTCGAGCTTTATTTGAATTCTCCCTACTTTTCTCTTCCTGTCTGAGCGCTTTTTCTGTACGTCTATATGATTCTTTACGCCATAATTCAATGGCATCTTTCTGTGACTGTCTGGCTTTCTTTTTCCATAATTCTTCTTCTACTCTCATGATGCAATCTGCATCCCAGGTCCCGGCTGCGGGCCACCTCTGACTTTCTGGTAAATCCTTGGTGTAGTCCACCCATAAATCAAGAAATAATACGGCATCTAGGCCATGCTTATGATACATAAAGTACCCTGGAGTGTCCCTAGGTGGAATGGGAACAGCTTCTTCGAGTACCCCTTTTCTGGTTTTGATCTGTCTTAATTTTGAAAAGAGCGGCATTTTTAGACCTTATTACTTAATCTTGAACACACTTAATACAATAAACACAATAATGAACAATCATTCACACCACAATATGTAGAACGTATTAAAACATTTAACATTTAACAGTCAACGAACGATGATAACTAATAGAAAACTAGTTACTGACATAATACTAACACTAGATAATACTGAATTATATGCAAGACATACTAGATATACTGCTAAACAGTACAGATACACTGCTGAAACAGTGCAGACCGGATTTGTGTACCCAAACCCGTCTTGACCGGCACAAACTATGTGCACGTCTAAATGCCTCCCCGGCAACGGTACTCACCGGGTAGCACGGAACGGAAGGCCTCGGAACTGAACTGGACTGGACCGGACTGGACTCGACTCGACTCGGAACTTCGGAACCTGGTGGGCCTCTGTATACCTCGGATCTTGCTCTCTCAGCTAGGCTCTGGTCGGGATACTTCGCACTTCTCACCGCCTCGTCTGGGTGTTGATCGCAGCCTCAGTCACCCCCGCTTGGCCGGAGGGAGATACAGGAAATCCTGCAGGTACGCGTTGTTGTCCGTCCAGCTGTGGCAGGAGACCGGGCCTGCAACGCACCTCCGGCGCGTGAGATGAGAAAGTGTCCCTGTTCGGGCGCCAATTTATGTGGTAAATATTTAATTACCTGTACTATTTTTTATGCGGTAAAGTCTAGTAAGAATAACTCAGTAAAAATAAGAGGCAGAATCCGTGGTATTAGAGGTTCTGAAAGGCTTTATTCCTTACAAGGAATTATGGTTCGAACCATAGGCATCAAATTCCATCACCACGAGGGTTCAGGAAGGGAAAGGCATACATTATTGACAAGTAAAGATATTTATATGAGAAGCATTACATTAAGACAGATGCAGGAGGCGTAACAGCTGATAATACAGATAATAATACACATACGTAATGAAAAAGGCATAAACATAGGCGTAGACTAGAAACGTCATTTAAACATGATGTCACAAGTGGGTAGATCCATAAGAGAATCCTGCAGTGTCAGCAGAAATACTTGGCAGAGATGCGTGCGCAGCCGCATGACGTGTGATTGACGTGCAACTAGAGGGTGAAGGGGACTTGACATTTAGCTCTACATGTGGAGACAGAAGTCTGGGGGGTCATGTCAACCTAATCCCAAATCATATCTAATATCTTATGTTTAAAGAACTGCATTATCCAAAAGGAAAGGTCTCTCGGACGGAATCTATTCTATACTGACTGTTAGTGCGTGTACAAGCGTCTGAGTGTCTACATGAGATGCGAGGGGGCAGGAATCTTCCATGGTAACAGGGGCTATGAATTACTTGCATGAGGACAGTGAGGCCTGGCCCTTTGCTCGGTAGCTGGAAGAATGTTTACCTAAACTACTAGACAGGAATGCATCGGATGAGGAGCGGAGCAGATAATCTTGAAGGTGAAATACAGTTTTTGGCAGGCAACAGGCCGGATCAGGCACCGTTAGCCGCGCAGGGAGTAGGACAAAGTTCATGGATACAGATGCGGGCTCAGACTGGAGCTTTCAGAGGCAGAAGGCAGGAAAAGGCTTGATGGCAGAATTCAGGGCCTACTCGCCTGAACTGTAAAACGTGGAAAGTGAACCACATAAAGTCGGTGGCCTTTCATACTTAGGAATGGAATATCCGACCCATTCATGGCGGATCTGAAAGAGGACATGTTGACGGTGGACGCACATGTATTTGCGTCTTCATAACTGGAACGGGAGAGAACATACATGTACTTGTAGCATGCACATGGAGCCGTTGGGGTCTAAGATAGGGGACATAACTGATCATAAAAATTCATATTTCCTCAGATGGTAGGCTTCAGTGTATAAACTGAATTGATAGTTTGCCAGACTGACGACCCTCAAGTACTGCATCATGACAATCTGATGACTTCCAAAGAGGCAGAAAGGAGGAGAGGGCTACAGCCACTGGATTACCCGACAAACAGGAGACCTCTTTGATCCAGGGTATGATAGACGGCAGCTTAGGTCCAGTACAGCACAGTCACCATCAGCAATGTTTGAAGATCCAGATGGCCTCTGGAATTGTGTGCACTGTAAAAGCAGTGAATTGTGTGACCTGTTTGACAAATTTAATGAATTGTAGTGTGACTGATACAGATGATCTCATGATCTCATGATCTGGATCACTCCAGGTGAGCGTGTCGCTGCACCGTCCCGAGCGCAGCCTGAGCAGTCAGTCAGCAGAGCTGTACAGGCTCAGAGTCAGCAATGACATGACGCTCTAAAGTAATTAAATATATTAGGATAAAGTACCCCAGACTAGTGACAGTCTGGCAGAGATACTGAGCCATGGTACGGGCCACCCTCATGAGTTTCTGCAGGCACCAAACTCACTCTGGCAGCCCGGTCGGGACTCGAGCGGCATCTCTTGCTGAGAGTCTGCAGGCCCCAAATGGCGGCACAAGAAATAGAGGTACGAGCAGCAGTGACAGGCTCCAGATACACTTTAAGACATATGTCATAACTGCCGCCCAGTCTCGCGCCCCAGGCAACCTGTCGTAGTCCTGTCTCAGCTCGGGCATTGGGCAAATCATGGGACACTTTGTTGCCTCTTTGATGCCGTCATGTCTTGAGAATCATATGCCGTGATGATTGGAGCCAGCGAGCGCAGCGGAGCCACCCCCCTCCCCCAGGCCTGCAGTAGTCAGAAGCTGTCAAAAATCAAACACTCTGTGGCAGCCGGAGCAGCGCAGACCATGTACAACTTTGCTGAATGCTAATAACAGCTCTCCGGCTTCACAGCTTCAGGAGGCGCTATAAATGCGTGACTTTGCATTTCAGTGCTGTAATGCGGACAACAGCACTGAAATGCATTAGTCTAACTCCTAATGCGTGGTCCCTGGCTAGGCTGAAGAAAGCAGAGAAGGAATAGCAAAAATTGTGAATAGTGAATCAAATGAAAAGCAGTGAAAGCTCATGAAAAGGGTTTGCCGAAAAAGAGTGACTATCAGGAAATGAAAGCACTGCCAGACAGTGCTGAACTGACAGGACTGTGCTTGCAGGACTAATTTTCAAGAGTGAACATACAGCACTTGCTAGTTCGGAAAATACGGGTCTGCTACTAGTGATGGCTTAAGAAAAAGTACAGTGTTCCTGCTGGCCCAATAAACATGGAATTATGACAGCAGTGGCGGCTGGTGCAGGTAAGCGCAGTGAGGCGATGGAGCAGGGCGGACCGGACAGCAGGGGGGGGTGTAGTCGACAGATGACGGAATAGGGAAAATAAATAAATAAATCCTATTCTGTCTTCTGTTGCCTTCCCCCATGCCCCGCTCACCCTGCTTACCTGCACAGGCCGCCACTGTATGACAGTCAAAAAGCGAATTTTGATTCCTCTCTGCAGCTCCTGGTTCGTACGGTGTAAGTATAGCATGATTCCGAGAAACTCTGTGAAACTGGACTGCGATCAAACTTATTATGGTGCATTTGGGAAAGAGAGTTGAAAGTGAGTGATGGCAAGCTAAGCATTGCCACAAGAAAAAGATCAAAGGATTTGGAACATTTAGATACATTTAAAGAATTATCAGGAAGTGGCTTAATAATGGGGGATCTTAATGGGTTAATGGATAAATAATTGTAGCTTAATTATGTAATTTGATTTGTATAAATAATGGTATAGTAAAATGATGATCTAATTGTAATTTTGTATGCTTGTTATTAAACTTTTGTATTACTACATTATCTATGTTAGAAAGACTGTGATGTTCCAATTATTTAGTGCCCTTCATTATCTCTAATTCTAGCATTCCTCAACATAGCACTTAAAATCCTCTCTCCCTTCTTATCTTTGGATCGGCCATTTGAAAAGGAATACAGCTTTGGTAGTCAACACAGAAAGTAGGGTAAACAAAGGATTTCTCATATGCAACTCCTGTTTTGATCGAAATAAAAAAAATATGGATTTTGCATGAAACATAAACACGACATTTCTCTGCAAAATGACTTTATTAGACTCTCACACATCACCCACATTAAAAATAAAGGAAATACAGTATTTAAAACAATTTGTTTAAGAATTATTTAACCCCTTCCCCGCTCATGACGGAACCGTTCCGTCATGAGCCACGGTTGCGCTGTGCTCATGACGGAACGGTTCCGTCATGACAATCCTGTTGGCGGCCGCTCCGCCTGCGCGGCGCTGTTTCCCCGCCTGTGCGGGGGGACAACGCAACTGGGCGGAGTCATGACGGAACCGTTCCGTCATGAGCACAGCTCAACTGTGGCTCATGACGGAGCGGCTCCGTCATGAGCACAGGCCCACCGCGCTGCCCCCCTGCCCCCCCCAGCGCTGCAGCGGAATGTCCCCAGCAGCGAAGGGGTTAAGGTCATCAGGGCAAGACTGCAGAACAGAGCTGGCCCTATCAGGGGGCCCACTGAAAGGCTAGGAACCTCTGCCAGTGGCCATTTTTTCAATGCCCTAAAACGTACCCGCTGCAAGAGTGTCTGTGTTGTGGTCAGCATAGTTTTTGTGCAGCAAGGCATTCCTTCCTGCACAAAATTGTGCTTTAAGGCAGTTTCCTCTTTGTATGTGTGCAGTAGAATGCAGCACGCATGCAAGGAGAAAACACAAGGAGAAATGAAAACATTTCTCCTCATTATGCCTGCCTCAGGAAGACACAGGATTTTGGTACAAATCCTTGTCTACAATTCTAAATCCCACTGCTACACGTTGGCATAGATTTTCAAAAAGGTCACAGAATGCAGCGCAGCACCCAGAGATGCAGCGCTGTGTTGCATGACAGGGAGAGAGCAGAAAAGCAATATATCCACTTAGATATGGCCCTTTACTGATCTCTTCCTTAGCACTGATGAACAATTCGACCCCCACGTGCCACACACACACATTTGCGCCACAATTGCAGTGGTGTCTGAGTCATGGCTAGCATAGGTTTAGTACTGGAAGGTTTCCCTTCCAGTACAAAATACTATGGCTAGACTAACTTTACAACTTTTGCCGACATTGGATGTAGACTGTACAGTGCAGCCCACAAGTAAAGTGGAAAAAAGTTAGGAAAAAGAAAAGCATTTCTCCTTTTTAACACCTGCTTTCAAGTGACGTTATTTTTTTATGCAAACCCTGTATACTATAGTTAGTAAATAGGGTTATGTATCAAAAACCATGGGTGGTTGCCTGGGAACGCACATGTACCAGCCATGGAACGCCCCATTAACAAAGAATAATGCAAGCAGCACTTTGCTCTGATTTGCATTACTTTCAGGCAAATTTACAGCAGAAAGTAAATGATAAAAGCAATTTACACAAGTTAAGTGATGCAAACACAGCTCATCATTTTTGTAAATTTGGCCCTTTGAGTCAGGTCTGCATTAAATAAGTAACGCACACCCGACGTAAAGTTTGTGTAATTCTGAGCTGGAGTACTTAAAGACTTAAGAAATCAGGAGTCATAACGTGCTAACATACAATGTCAGTCTTTTTTTACTACAGTGCATCTTGTCTATGGTTGTCAAAGCTATGCCAGATGTTGACACGTGACCTCAAGATATGTTGGAAAGTTTTTCCAGCCACAGCATGCAATTGAATGTGAATCTAAAATGTCAATTATTTTAAGTGAATCTAATATAAACAGAATTTCTGAATTGTCCTTAATAACATTTATCATCTATTGGGCCATGGTTGTCATGGCCCGACATGTACTCGTTGAGAAGCCGGAGAATAGTCAGCTTCCTTGTGACACACCAACGGTGTTATACATAAGTCGACCTTTTGTGCATGAATGCAGGTGCACGAACAGTAACTCAAAGCGGATCACAGTAGCCATCTAACTCATTCTTCTGTGTCACTCTTTCAGGGACTCCGCATCTTTTTCAAGGACAGCTCCAGGATTATCTTCAGGCTCAGTTCATCTGCAAGTTTGGGCGCCACCTTCAGGATCTACGCAGAAAGTTATGAAAAGGATCCGAGCACACACGACAGGGAGCCACAGGTAAGACACCGGCAACAAGAGGCGCCGCTCAAGATATCCACGGATTCTTTTTCAGTGTCTAGAAGTGTGTTTTTCCGTATTTCTTGTTGTATTGAATTCTTATTGTAAAATCTAGCGATAGGCAGCAACTTTTGTCATGAACATGACGAAAATGAGCTTGAGCAAGTGCGTGTTTGAAGTGTCTATGACATTTTTTTTAGCCCACAGCATTATTGCGGAGGTTCATATTTTGAAATGGTAAAGTAGTCCGTCTCCCAGTTAACAGCTCCTCTTCGCAGCTGATCCCTCAATAAAGTGTCTGCTGCCACATTGTTAGTGTGGGAGCTATACTGTTCGATGAAGGCCGTGCTGAATGTTCCCAGGAGCACAAGCTGAGAGCAGCTCTTAGGGTGAGCTGAGAAGCAGATGCACAGTGCCTCCGAGGTTTCTGCTGGCATGGCAGCCATGATTGTCGCCAGCAGGGCTGTTTGTACCAGAAGTAGCTCCGACAACTAGAATATAGCAGCAGACCCTCTATCTGCACATTTGGCTGCCACACCTGCTGCCCCCAAATCCATCACACCTGTTCAGTATCTCAAACCTCTCGCAATGCCACGTGGGCCACACACCTCTCTCGCTTCATGGGAATTCAAGAAAACATGATACTCTGATACAATTGCACTCACACCTTTATGCTCCCATCTTCGGCAGTAGGACGCAAGCCCTATGTGTGAGCCACTGCATCTCGGGCCTTACATG
The DNA here is from genome assembly GCF_964204655.1 of Triturus cristatus. Classification (NCBI taxonomy): domain Eukaryota; kingdom Metazoa; phylum Chordata; class Amphibia; order Caudata; family Salamandridae; genus Triturus; species Triturus cristatus. The sequence continues at coordinate 863,160,336 of NC_140581.1, forward strand.
CTTCGGGCACCACAAAGGCCCATTTCATCCCACACCAGAGAACACAAAGCCCTCATGCACCCACAGACAGTGCACTCCAGGAAGGGCCTAGCAAGCACACACATCATCTAAACGCCAGGTAACACAGAACTCAACACACACACACTCAACACACACACACACTGCATTTCGATACTTTTAGAAGTTAGTTAAAAGAAGACTGAGCTCTAAAGTATCCTACTCCGTGAATTGGGGATGGAATACGTTTTAAAATGGGGGTTCTGGCTTTTGGTATCAGCTGACTAAACCCACCAGAGGTTTGAAAAGAAGCTCTGGTATGGAAAGAATGGTAGTGAGTCAAAATCCCAACCTTGCAGAGGGTGTGGGAGGAAAGCCCAAGTGAGATTTGAAACAATGGGCTCCAGCAGTGAATTATGAAGCACACAAGTAAAATATGGTGTAAGTGCGGTGCAATAAGGTCCAGTCTCATAGCAGACAAATCCCCTATCACAATGGCATCTCATATGAGTAGGAATATTTCAGAAGTTGCCACCCTTGGACAAATGCCTCAGAGGTGTCCTGGGACAGAGGAGAGGTTCTTTTTTGCTTCTCACAAATTAAGATGCATAATTTTAAGACATATTTGAGGCTCAGCTGAAATGACCATTCTCTACATGGTTTTATTGCTACTCTTTTAGGATGTTTTCTACAATCTCCTTGGATATAGAGTAGCCAGACATACTCACTCAGAGTTCTGCTGCTAGCAGCCAGCAAATCACACAGCTCTGCTCTGACAACCAGAGCCCCTTAGCCAATGGTGGGAGGTGAGAGCAAGGGGAGCAGCACTTGCCATTTTTAAACCCACACGCCTGTCCTGATTGGTCACTACTGTGGCGTTGCATTATAGCGAATTCTTATCAGATTGCCAGCATCTCCGTCATACTTATTAAAGGTGTGACTGCTCCATCATTTCTCCATCATCATGTGTATTTTTGTAGCTACTAAATGCTGCAACTGCCTGAGGTTTCACTTGCTGTGATTGCTTGAGTCAGCTCCACACTGTGCCTGTTTACATTCTTAGATGATTGTGTGACTGCTTCATTATAGAAAAGAGTGTTACTTCCCCACAGGGTGCCTTTCTGTCACGTTTCACTGGAATACAGGCGCCTCTTGTCCTTCTCATGCCAGTTTGTGACTGCTATGATATACACCCACATGTAGCTCTTTCGATTTGTCTGGGTGTCTGCCCCACAGTGTGCTTGTGGCACTGAACCTTGATATTTCACGGGCCACAGCACTTTAACATGTTGTCTGTGTGTCACTGCACCTTAACGTGCCACGGGTCAATGCTCTTTAACATGTTGTGAATGGCTACCCCTCAACATAGGTGAGTGTCACTGCTTCATGATGTGCCTGGTGTTCCTGTGAGTGAATCATGTGTGCCCATTTGTGATGCTCCTGGATGGTATATTTCATATGTGTAATCGTTCCATGACAATACTAACTTGATTTTATAAGTGCTATATACTGTAGCCTTACTGATTACATTAACAATATTTAATATTAACCATTTTTATTCAATTTATCAAATGAAGGAGGAGTGAGGCTTGATCTGTATTTGCCGGTGTTCAGTGTCGTGACCCAGCGGGTGTGCATGAGTTAAGGGTTTGCCTGATCCAAAGACATGCATGTGTGTCATGGCTCCTCGGTGTGCCCGACCCTCATGTTCCTGTGAGTGACTGATCCATTGTGTTCTGAACGCAGCTGGACTCTGGAGTGTCCTAGTCTGCCTTGCATGAATATAGTCGGATATGTCCATGTATGTCCGAACCCTGGTGCACCTATTAGACTGCTCCTGCATATGCAAGTGTGCTCTATGACGTACCTTTGCGAGACTTCACCATAATGTAGTGTCTGTCGCTGCTGCCTGGTATGACTGTGCGACTGATTCAAGATGTGCATGCTCACGTGTGTGCTCGTCTGTGAATGCTTGGCCATGTATCAGTGTGTCTGCTCCTTGGTTTTCTGATTTTTCAGTATATTTGTGGTTCCTGTGATGACTGTCACTCGGACCTGGAGCTATCTCCCCGAGCTTATGCTCTTTCATGGCACTTCCAATGGCAGATGAGAAGGGACTTGGGCTTGGAAGCGCTAGTTCAACAGGTTCAAGACCCGGTCCTTCGTACTAAGTACCCAGTGGTGTAACACAGGCTCCCGCAGGCCCCCACGGGGGAGGAGGGGTGGGCAGGCGGCCCCCTCAACACAGTACTCTGGCCAGGGGGCTCCCATTGAGTCGGGGGGGGGGGTGGGCTCAAGTTTCTTTCCGCCAGTGTAAGTACCCACGGTGACATGGACTCTCAGAGATTGAATCTTTATTTCACACAATACTCCAGTGGTCTGGGCCTCACTGTGGTAACTATGTGTGTTGTAAGACTGTATTTGTGGGCAGTTTGGAAAGGAGAAAGCTAAGTGGGGTGTTTTACTACAGTGCCAGTGGTGCCTGTTAGAGACATCACACAGATACTTTTTCTGAATTAATATTCCAGAACATAGCCCGGAAATAGACTTTCTATACCCCAAGGCACTAATATACTTTTTTACTGTACCAACCCGAGACATAAAATCAGTTGGACTGCAACCACTCCACAATACACTGAGCAGTATCTGAGTGAGAGACCTTTCAGCTAACTATCAATCACAGGACTAATACTGCAATTTAAATCATTTTTTGCTTACGGAGAGACACTCTCAGAACCCATGAACGCCAATTCACTAAAATGCTGAACAGCTGAATGGTTGCTTTGCAGTTTGGTTAAAATGAATTTCAAAAAGCACTATGACACAGCCATGGCTAATGCACTCTTTTGTTTTTTCAAGTGCATTTTCACTGGATGTATCATAATCATTTTCTTAGCTGTGCTGCACAGCAGCCAGGCTGCTATACAAATCATTGTCATAGTCGGCAATGCCCATGGTATACAGCATGAACAAAAGGCAATGGCAGAGCCAATAGTCTCAAAGGCGAGACAAATCGGCTTTGTCAATGTTTGTTTTTTTGTTGTGTGCTAGGAAAACAAAACATCCTACAACCTTTCCTCTTACCTGGGTATTCAGCAGGATTTTCACATAAATTCTCTCACTTTGAAGCCAGAGAAAGAAAAATAAACACCAAACTCTCTGGAACTCTGGAAGAGAGGGCTGACATTTGACCTCTGTCTTTGAATGTACAGCAAATGTGACAAGATAAGAACAAGATTTAAAGGCCTGTTTACAGAAAGCGAGTTTGCAGAAGAACACAGTAAACAGGGTTTGGACAAAGGGAAGGACGAACTCATGCTGGACAGCCCAAAGCAAATAAAGCCAGCAAATAGAAAGCCAGAAAATGTGAGTTACAAAACACGAAGCGAATGGTAAGAAATGGGCGAAATGCATTCCTAGGTCAACTTTCTGAATGTCCCCAAGATGTCTTTAGCAAACCAGAAAGATGCGCTGACTTGTAGGCTGCGACCTAAAAAGCAACACAGTAATAAGACCAAAAGAAGTGGAGAACAATTTTGCCTAAGAAAACAAAAATAGCAAAAATGTTACGACATGTTTATTTTATGTACATAGTGCTTTGAAGACTTTCATAACCCAATCATGAAATGGTGAATTCTGGCATCAAATTCTATCCTAATTAGTGCAGATGATGTATGTGTATACAGTTGAATTTGTGTGCTAGTTTTGTGCCAACAGCAGTCTTCAAAGCACTTCGCGCATAAAATAAACTTCTAACATTTTTGTAATCTTTTAGTTTTTTGGGGTCCGAATCCCAGAATGGGCATTTTAACCATTTGCTCCTGAGACTGATAAAATAGATATCTCGGAGTTCATGAAAATTTGCTATTTTAGCACTAAAAAATGAAAGATTTGCCACGGCAATTGATTCATAAAATATTTGTTATATAAAAATGATGAAAGTGAAGGTTACAGCAAAGAGACCACAACATCAACAGATATGGTAGCCCAGATGGCTAATGTATCCACTCTAGGGATCTGTGTTTCATGCCACAGTCATCCTGGATGAACAGCTCAGCCTTTCATCCTTCTTAGGTTGACAAAATGAGTACCATTGACCTTAAAAACAATTAACATCTGTTGTTTCTCAGTAATACTAGCAGACGGACACCCCACAAATATGCTTGCCATGTCTATGTTAACAATTAAAAAAGTCTTTCCAGTACTTAAAGAGAAGCTTCTGCCACAAATAGGTGCTATGTCCCTCTGCAAAGTATTTACTCTCTGTTCTAATATTGCCACCAATGGGTGGACACTATTGATCTACATGTGATTTTTTCTTTGTACAAAAGTTGATAATTACAGCACGTGCAATGGTCTCTGTTCTCAAGCTCTCCGCTACACCTCATGCTTATGGCATTTGCCACACCTTGCTTCACCTCGTTCAAACCTCTCTTAACATATTCATTATAGTCCAAACTTCATAAAAATATCTTTTTGGCTCTAGCACAACCTAAACGGTTGGTGGAAAAGCAAGCATTACGAAGCACAAGCGCAATGTCCAGCGCCACAGCTACTCAACTAGGAAAGCCTTGATTGATTGAAGTTTATTCCAAAGCTTATTTATACTGAGAACCTGAAGAAGAGAATGCTGTGAGAGTCTCAGAGCTCTTTGTGGATATAAGTGCTTTAGAAGGTTGTCATAGTCAGATGGGGTGTTCTTGTAGTAGATTTTATGGATAAGACAGAGGGTCTTAAACTGATTCTGTAGTCCAAGGTCAGTCAGTGAAGCTTATGCATCCATCAAATGATCATGCGTTTTTAGTTTACAGACCAGTCTGATTTAATAATCCTGAATATTCTGGACCCTAGCAGTTTGAGCTGGCTGCTGGTAAGCCAAAAGTTAGGGAATTAAATTATCCAACTTCGGTACAATGCAAGAGCATACTACCATAGAGCCGGAATCACTTGGAAGGAATAGTATATTTTTCCTATGTGACTTCAGTAACCCAAAGCAGGGGATAACAATGGGGACAATTTGATGGATGAAGGACATATTCTCAGGAAGAACCACACTCAATGTATGGTTCTTTGCCAAGGGGATTGATGGGTCACCCATGGATGAAGGCAGTAAACAGTTGCTCCAGGAAACTTTCTCTAAAATAAAGTAAGAGCGCTGGCTTGTCAATGTTAAGGGTTAGGAAGTTGGGCCCCATCAGTTTCTGGACAGTGTCCAGGCAATCATTCAAATTATCCTGGCTGAAGAGGGGTGAAACCCCGAAACCGGTTCTAGGATGCTTGATTCCAGTCCAGGGAAGACATGGCTTGGCAGTTCGGGCTGGACTGTTCCCATGAGGCACAGGGTCAAGACTGATTTGCATATGGCCATGTCTGAACTGGGGTGGCGTGGTGAGCAAAATAACGATGGATTAAACCCAGATCTGTGACTGGGGGTGAATGTTTTGCCAATGTGCAACATTCCGTCCATCATCTTGTGTGTTTTAATCATTCAAATTAGCTCAGAGGTCCAGTACTTTTTGGTTCAGCTGGACCAGGATCTGTCTGTCATTCATATATGAAAATACTTAGTATGCAGATGAGTGGATAAGGCACAGCAGAGGTTGAACACAGATTAAATTGCATCATGGCCAATATTTGATGATAACTGGCACTTAGAATTACCATGTAGTACTAAGGTGTACACTTTATGCATTCAGTGTGTTTGAGAGCGTGGACATTACCTTCTTAAGAAAGCAAGATATTTTTTTTAATTCAGTTTTATATAGTGCAAATTGGAAGGTATTTGAGCACTTTACACGAGAAGTCACACAAGTTCAATTTTTTTTTAAGGTACAGGGAAATTAAGTCATTTACCCAGAACCACAGCATGTTGAGCCAAAGCCGAGACTTGAACCTGGTTCCTCAGTTCCAAAGCTGACAACTCTGGCAGTAACGCCACATCCTCTCCCCAGTTACCTTGTGTACTAACATCACATCCTACAAATATTGTAAATGTATTGATGCTGATGGTGTATAAATATAAAATAATTAAAAAAATAACCATAAACTACAGCACCGGCCAATCATTGTCAAAAACATCTGGGAAGGGTGGCGTAGGGGGGCGACTTATCTCAAATATCTTGAGCTATCGGCTTACAAACATATAAAGCAGCAGGCCATTATAATCTGATTTATGTCCATTAAAAGCCCTCTGTGTGTATGCAGTGGGGCTGCAGTGTGCTGATAGTTTATAGAACAGCTGTTCATAGTGAAGAGAAATATACACAAAAATACAAAAACAAGATGTGCGTCTGTTTCTTAATCTCACAGCTGCTTTGTTATCCACAGCAAAGCCTGATCTCCCACTATGAGCACTGTCACACTATGACCTAACATGGCCCACGACCAGCTACCCAGACCCAAAGCATCAACACCTGGATACATTGAAATATTTCTGGTGGAAGAAGAACTGCATGTTCTGTCCCTCGTGAGGCAAGAGGGAGCCCTCCAACTCCCAATGCTGTGAGATGCAGTGCTTCCAACTCAAATTGGCCCGATTTATGGAGACTCTGTAATCCTCGACGCGTATGTATTTATGGTGCACCTAATACCTAAAAATAATGTGAGGTAGTAAATCACACTTATGCCAACAAAATGTTGGCATATGGTCATTGTATGTGAATTCTGTATAGAGAATCCAATGTTACAGCCCTTAGGTGACACATATGGGCAGAAACAATTTGGGAACCAGATCCTTTCCCCCCGCAAGTTCGTGTTTTTATGTCATACATGAAACCTTTTTCTTTTCCCGCAAGAACTTTTTGTGAGATGATCATATCACCGCTAACAATCAAAGTCAACAATCCGTTTGCAGGAAGTTCAAGCCAAGCTCTAGCAAAGTCCGCTTAGCTTAAATAAACAGCAGTTTTGAGGTTGCAGCGCTACCCCAAAAGAAGACAAGCTCCGCAACAACAAAGCACCCCACAATGGCAATGACTATGGGATTAGTTTACCATAGCATTTATTTATTTTATTTATTTAAAGAGCTCATGGCTATCCCAACAGGGTTTCCCATTGCTGGCAGAGAAGGGAAAAACTGGGACCCAAATGCTAAAAAATGTCAGGTGTTAAGCATCTTCCTGAATGTCCCATAAGGGTTGCAGAGGCGAATTTGGAAGAGCAGAGAGTTCCATAGCGTAGATCCGAGAAACCTAAAAGACCATCTGCCTTGTTTAGTAAATTTAACTTTAGGGATAGGGGCGAGATTTAGTTCACTTGACCGAAGCATCCGCTTAGGGATATAAGGGCAGATCAGTGAGCGAATGCATGGTGACCTGGCTTGGTGCCGGGCTTTGTAAACATAGCGAAGATATTTAAATTTCATGTGCTTAGTTATAGGGAGCAAGTGCACACGATGTAGATATTGCAAAACTGAAGAACGGTGAGGAATATGGTAGAGAAACCATGTGCAGCATTTTAAACAGTTTGCAATCACCTTATACAGATCTTTGTAGACCCCCCAAGTAAGCCACATTGCTATAGTCCAATCTTGAGATTATTAGGGCCTGTATGATAGTTGTTTGGGACTTGGAGGTTAAGAGCCTCAGTGTCTTTCTCAAACATCTTAACAGGCCAGAACAGTACACAACAACCTTAGTGGTCTGCTGCTCCATGTTCAACTTACCGTCCAACTAAAATCCCAAGTTTATAACTTCCTGCTTGGGGTGAGAGAATTGCTTAATTCCTCAGGTCAACAATAAGGGTCCCTTAGCAAGGGTTGATTGCCAGAAACCAGCACGTCTGTCTTGCTTCCGCTGAGTTTCAAACAAATAAGCCTCCTGCAATCTGTTATATTCTTCAAACAGTTTACCAAATTAGAGGCAGTGCCAGAACCTGGTGAAGAAAAAAATATGACAATTAGCGCGTAATCAGCGTAGGAATGAATTGACAGTCCATAGTTCGCCACTATGTCTGCCGGAGGGTGCACATAGATACTAAACAATATTGAGCTCAACGAGGAGCTTTGAGGGACTCCATGTAGTAAGCTATGAACCAAAGATTTGCAGGATTGAGAGAAAACCTGAAAGCAATGATTTTACTGAAAGAGTTGGAGCCAGGCAAGAGCAGTGCCTTGAATGCTAACCTCTGCTAGTTACCTAAGAAGTACCTGATGAGAACCAGTGTCAAATGCAGCACTTAAGTCAAGAAGAACAAGGGCTGCGGTACCTCTTCTGTCTAGCTCCTGACTCAGGTGTTCCGTTACTCCTAGCAGAGCAGACTTGGTACAATGTTCCAGTGTAGATCCAAACTGAGAGGGGTGCAGCACATTATGAGCTTCCAGATGTGCGGACAGCTGGATGTTAATGTGCTTCATGGTGATGTTTGTGAGGAGAGGTAGTAAAGAAATTGGGCAAATGTTTGCCCAATTGTATGCCTCTAAATTAGTTTTTTTACTAGTAGCAAAATCAAGGCATGCGTCTATGCTCTGAGAACCACGACCCATGACAATGAAGTGTCCAGAAGATCAATTAGGATGGGAGCCAGGACGTCACTTACAGAATTTACCTGTACCGGAGGTTGAGGATCTGAAGGGACATCTGACTTAATAACTTTTCATAAAGCTGAAATCTAAACACATTTTAAATCCTGCATGTTTCAAACAGTATATGCAACAGTATGATATCCTGAATATGACCCAGTGCCCCATCTCATGTGACCTGTGTGAGGTGTCAAAGTAATACTTCACCTAAGCATGGACAATTGTGCAGTATAAAACCTACTGTATGTGGACCGTATTAGCCTGTGGTTCTCGCTGCTCTTCTGCATTGTTCTTAGGGCTCTATGTGAATTTAAGAAAAAACTAAACTGGCAAATTTGATTCTGACAACCCGTATCTATCAAACCGATTGGGTCATAATTTTAGTTGTGAGCAGAGTTCATAAGGCAGAAGAAACCTAGCCTGGTGCAAGCCCTTTTGGATAACAATTACTGTGTGGCAGGTATGTTTCGCTCTCTTTTATTTTTGGCCCTTTTTTGACTGCGACAGCGCATGTGCTGCATGCACTCTCCCTTGCAAGAGTAATTGTATACAGCAAAGGAGTTGCAGCCCTACCATTGTTAACCATTAGTTGACTCAATTGTCACTCTTATTTGCTGCCTTCTAATAGGCCAGGGAATGCTGGCTTCACTTCCTCTTCTTTCAGGTGGAGCATGGACCAAGTATTGATTGCTTTAGCTTGATTGCTGTCTTTCCGCAATTCGCGCTGTAATTGAGGTACTACTTTTTATTTTTTCTTCATCCCTGTTGTCCTTGTTGAACCTCTTGCCATTTGCAGCTACGTATTACCAAGCCACACACACTACAAAGAAGCTCTTTTCTTCTTTGAAATTAATGTGTATTGTGACAACAGATGTTATCTGCTTCAGAATGCATTATCACTAAGACATGGGCGCAATTGTTTTCTTTATGTCATAGTGTGCTTTTTCTTTTTCACACATGGGGAGAGGAATTGAATTGCTCAGAATCACAGGGGTATTGTGCTGAGACCTAACAAGCACTGGAAAAGCCAATAGGTCTTACCTTGGAGCCAATTAGCTCTGCCATTACATGTTGTTCATACTATGCACAACAGGCATTGCCAACATTGGCAATGATTTGTAGTCATTCTGTAGAGCAGTATGGCTGCTGTGCAGAATGGCTAAAAATAAGAATTAAGAAGCATTTGCAAAGTCAATAAGTCTACCTGATGAGCAAGCTATTGGTTTTGGCAGTCAGGCGGGGATGGCTAACGGGGGGAAGGGGATAAAGGGATGATTTTAAAAAGCCCAATAAAGTGGCCAACGCTGGCTCCTTCATAGCACTTTTTAAGTCGAGATTGCAGACTCTGGGGCTGGTGGCAAGATGCATGAGAAGAACCAGAGATGGGATAAGAAGAACTAGGGAAGAGGTGGGCATAGGTTCAAAAATATATGGGGCAGATTAGAGGGGGGAGAAGAAACAGGGATGGTAGGGAGGGGAGAAGAAACAGGGAGAGGTAGGAATACATTTAAAAAGGGTTTTAAAAAAGAGATATTATGCGTCTAGCATTGATGATGTCAAAGCTCAGAAATAGTAAATATAATTATATAGTACTTACTAACCCAACTGAGGCATTGAAGCACTTTGCAGCGAGTAGCACGCGACTCTGGAACCCAAGGTTAATCTAGTGGGTATTGTGATCAGTCGTTTGCTCGAAAGAAACGTTTGCATGCACTTACTCCAGTTTCTTTGTGATAGATTATAAAATACCAGTTAGGAGTGCTCATTAATGGGGGCTACGTGTACATTAAGAACCCAGCCCATGCTGACTCCACAAGATCAGGCAGCCAGGTGAATGGTTATGCGTGTCTCCTCCGACAACTCCCTAGTCTCCCCATCCCGAACAGAGCATGTGCACAACTTTTCAGTGCATGAAACAGTATGGACCCCTACAACCACGCCAACCCTGTGTTGAACACACCACTTAACATTACATGTGGAAATAAAAGAATAATTATTAAAAAAAATAAAAGAGAAAATTGTGAATATAAAAACTGCGGTGAGCAGATGTATGGGCCATTTCACTCTAAAGACTCCAGCTCGCCCTCCCTTCGTAATCTCACTCCTGCCTTCACAACAGTCTTGCCACTGAGCTCATGTAATTGTGTTCCATGCTCTGATGTCATGACTGCCCTACGCATAAGCTGCAAGAAAACCCCTGTGATGACATCACCGACCACCCATTTGTGCTTAAAAATAGGTACAAAGAGATTAAAATAGTGTTCCGGAGCTACCTCGATGATCCCTGACCTATAATTAAAGTAAAGAGAAACGCCATGTTAAAAATAGATACAGGAGGTTTTCCATAAAGTTCTATTTACGTATCAATGTCGGGCCTTTGCAGAATCTAAAAATGTATCAAATGGCCGGTATTTCTCTCTGGGAAAGATGGCAACGCTGTCATGAACTGTCTTTCGGAGATCATGGTTAACCATCGAGAAGAATTAGAATGGCCTCTACGTGGGGCATGGCCAGGCATCATGGCCAATCGGACATGACTCCGTTCGGCTCCGTCCCAAGCCCCGTAGATCTGATGGCCTGAGGTACTTTGCAGGGGCCCCCGACAGCCTCCCATGCACCCAAATGTGGGGGAAACAATGGACAGCAGATTGAGGGTTCCAGCCGAGTTCACCGCTCCAGCGACGGACAGATAATGGCCTAAGACGGCCCCGGAGAGAATTCCTCAACATGGCGGCCGTTCCCGTCGGAAGAGCCGTGGTGCTGCGCAAATGAGGACTGAGGCACAGAAGGAGGCGGCTACCCCACTAAGAGCCCTGCGGATGTATGTCTGAGCACTCCTGCTTGAAGCGGAGGACAAAAGAAACAGCGTGCAGCCAACGGGAGGCCCCTGCGGCCCAGCAGGACTCCGCGCTGAAAGATAATGGTGGACGGATTGCACTGCGCCCCATCGGAGGTGAGGCGCCAACGAGCGGGGAAGTAGTGCCATTCTTTCGACCGCGGCCGGGGCGGAGACACTCTGAGGTGGGCCATGGAGGCTCTGGGGGCGACCCAGGTGCCCAATTGAATCTGCTAATGGTGTAAATTGGCGGGAGACCCACCAGCGGACCGAAGGGCTGCAGCGAGACACCAGAGGCTGAAGCGGGCTTTGTGCACGCGGCTGGAATCCCCGCGGAGGCACCCACCTTCTTTAGCCTGAGAGAGCGCGCATCAGCTGGAGGGCCCCCCAAGCAAATTTGAATCGCCGGATCAGCGGGGGCAAAGAGGAGAACTATGCAAGGCCCACCTGACACACTAGACCACGAGGTGCCTGTCCCTGCAATGGCTGCCAAAAAGTGAGTACTAAGTGGCGCTGCCCCCAATAGCAGGGGAACAAGAGGACGTTGGCCCATTCTTCCCAGCAAGGCACTGTGAGTACCTGGCATACACGGAGGGGGGGCAAAGGGGCCACTACTTACGCAAGGCTGAAGGCATTGTCTGCCTGACCCTAACATGCCCGCCAGCAACTTAAGACTTTGAGTGGGGTGTTCAGGCATTACCAACAGCGCAAGCTAGCGCTCGCAGTGGGCATAGACGGAGGTGGGAGTCCTTCTACAATGCTTCTCCAGTGAAACCACTTGCTGCCCTCACCAAGGTGACTCAATGGCCCGGCCTCTGTAGTCCAGGCATTCGGCCCCAGGGATATATTGGCACGGACTAGGAACGCAAAACGAAAGCCTTTGGGGGACTGAGGAACACAAGACCAGGCCCTGAGTGATAACTGGCGGCGGCTAGGAGCCGGCCCAGAGCAGCTTCCATCTATGCCACTGAAAAAGAACCCCAATAACAAAGTCTCCAACTACTTTTCTGCAGCAGGAGCGGGGCCGCCCAGCGAACATGCGGCACAGTACACAGGCGCAATGGCACTCTCCAAGGAATACCTGCTGTTCACTCTCCGAGAATTTAAAAAGGAGCTCCGAGCAGACATAAAATCCGACTTGGACGCCTCCTTTGATGCATTTCGGGCGGAAATGAGGGCGAGGATGACGTCCCTGCAGGCAGACGTAGACTCTGTGGGCACCAGAACGATGGAGCTGGAGGCGAAAGAGCAGGAACCGCGTGCACGCCACATTGCTCAAATGCGAGGACTTAGAGAGCAGGTCCCGTCGGGATAACATCCGGGTCCGTGGCCTGGAGGAAAACAGCGAGGGACCGGATCTGGAGGCTTTCATGGTGGGCGTCTTGTCCTCGGTGGTGGGAGAAGGTGGCCCGGACATCCAGCTGGAAAGAATACATCGTGTGGGACCGCGGCTCCCTGGCGAGAGTAGAAGACCGCGAGATGTTCTGGCAAAACTTCTTTAAAACCAGGAACTGGTCCTACAAAAAGCTAGAAACATGGACAAAATATCTTTCCAGAATGCCACGTGTCTGCTCTACCAAGATGTGGCTCAGGCCACGCTTTCCCGCCGTCAGCAGTTCCGCCCGATCACCGACTGCCTGAGAGAGAAGAAGGTCAATTACAGATGGATTTACCCATTTGGGATTGCTTTCCACTAGGAAAACAAACAGGTGCACTGCACTGAGTTTGCAGAAGCGGCGGACACCCTGGGGATTGATGCTCCGCTACCTGCGGGCGCGTCAACTTCGGGAGCCACCGAGGGAGAAAAACAGCGAGAATGAGGGAGGGGTGGACAGTGGAGAAGAGTAGGCTGCAAGACCAACACAACTCCAGACTAAGCTTTGTGATCTGTGGACCTTGGGGTCAAGCTTTCCCCTCTGAACAGGTTGCTCCAACCCTCCCCCCCCCACCCAGCGGATGCGACCAGATTTTTTAAGTCAGAGAGCTGGATGGAGCGGAGGACTTGCATCTTACACGTCTGTGGGACAGCTATAGCATTGGACATTAGAGGAGGCACCCATGGTGCGGGCTGTCCCCCGGAGTCGCCGCGGCACGCTCTGAGTGCTGAAAATGGACTGCGAGGTGACTCACCTCTGAGGGGGTAAGGAAAAGAAGATGGGAGGGTGGCTGGAGTGGGAGACTTGCGTGTTTCTGGACTCACGTGATGCAGTTGGGACTCACACTCTTGAACAGCCCATCCCGGGGTGGTTAGACAAAGGTCATTCACTAGAGGGCTGTTTAGTCTAGCAAATCATATGCTTCACTAGATACTGTTTTGGGGGCTGGTTGAACGGAAATGGTTACGTTCCACGTGTTCGACCTGGTTGTTTGTTCAAGTTTGTTAATTTAGTTAGAAGTCATGGTGCCAGTTTTTTATTGTTTGTGGGAAGAGGGGGGAGCGGGAAGAGAAAGCAGAGGCCTACTCCGTGCAGAAGCCCTAACGAAAGGGGTTGGGTCCCATCCAGGTACCGATGGCTGTCAGGTCTATAACCTGGAATGCCCGGGGGTTAAATTCCCCTAACAAGCGTCAGCGTCTTTGGAAATTTTTGCTAGTGTCGGCCCTTCAGGAGACGCACCTCAAGAAATCAGAAGAACTCCGTTTGCACCACAAACAGTATCCTCTTATATATAGATCCTCTCATGTTTCCAAACAAAATGGGGTGGCGCTACTTTTCCATGCGGGGGTCCCATTTCAGGCACAGGACCCAAAGGCTGACAAAGCGGGGAGATACATAATGGTTCGGGGGGAACTAAGGGGCCGGCCATGTACATTTGCAGTTCTTTATACACCACAGAAGGGACAACAGGACTTTATTCTTGCCTTCCTTATGGTCTTCGAGGCCTTTGCGCAAGGGGACATACTGCTTTTTGGAGATTTCAACCTCGTCTGTGATCAGGGCCTAGACACGACTCACACACACAGGGCATCGGGAGGGGTCTTTGGCAAGGCACTCAAGTGGCAACTCCAGCGCATGGGATTGACGGACACGTGGAGGGACAATAATCTTAATGTGCAGGATTACTCCTTCTTCTCCCACTCCCACAGATCATACTCTCGCATCGATCACATATTCCTATGTCAGGCTTTGCTCCCCTCAATGCTGCAAACACACTTTCACCCGATATGTCTGTCGGACCATGCTTCTCTAGAGATGACACTCACCTGGCTGAATCCATGGCCAAAACATGCGCGCTGATATTTCCCCAACTTCGTCTGCAGGGAAGGCTATTACGTAACGACCCCAGAAATCTATTAAAGACTTCTTTGAGCAGAATGACCCGGAAACTACTTCTTATGCCAATACCTGGAACACACTCAAAGCGGTAGTCCAGGGTAAATGCATTGAGCTAGCCACGACCTTGAGAACACAGCAGCGTGATGAGCGCCTCATACCAGAATGAGCATTACAGTCGGCAGAGCAGGCACATAAGACTAGCCCCTCCGCGCAGGTATTGAGAAAAGTTACGGCCCTTAAGGGGAAACTACAGGCAATATATACTTATAGGGTGGAAAAAAACATCTTCACCTACATTCCAAGGGGTACGAGAGTGGAAACAAAGTGGGATCCCTGCTAGCGTGTCAACTCAGGGCCAAGCAGGAAAGGGAGTACATAAAAATTATAGTAGATGATGCGGGCGTCTCACATAAAACAGAAGAGGGAAAGGCACAGGCCTTTGAGAAGTTCTACCACACTCTGTATACTTCCGAACTCCCAAGGGAGCAGGATCAGCGGGAATATTTGGATCCCCTGGACCTCCCCCAGGTCCCGGCTAACACCAATGCAGAATTGTCGAAGCCTATAACCTCGGAGGAAGTACAGAAAGCAATTGACGCGCTCAAGCTTCAGAAAGCACCAGGGCCAGATGGCTTTTCGGCACACTTCTATCGTACCTTCGCTCAGGAGCGGGTCCCTTTTTTAACTTCTCTATTTAACATCATTGCCTCAATGCAGCAGGTCACTCCTTCCATGGGAGAAGCGATTGTGGCAGTGATCCCCAAGCCTGGAAAGGACCCCACAGCATGTTCCTCTTATCGCCCAATTGCCCTCCTTAACCTGGATGCCAAGATCTACTCCAAGAGCCTGACCACTCGCCTCAAATCTGTGCTCCCTGGCCTTATTGACCCACACCAATCAGGCTTTATTAAGGGGCGACAGACTCATGATAATCTGTGGTGCATCATCCACATAATAGAGAAGGCCTGGAAGAAAAACATCCCAGCGGCTCTTCTCTCGCTAGACGCCGAAAAAGCGTTTGACCGTGTTGAGTGGTCCTTTTTATTTCAAGTGCTCCGGAGCTTTGGTTTTAATGAGATTTTTATTGGGATGATTTGCACCAATTATCACTCTCCTCGCTCACAGGTCCTGGTCAATGGCTCTGCTTCCCCCCTTTCAGTTTAGCACGTGGAACGTGACAGGGCTGTCCTTTATCCCCCCCTCTTTTCGCTTTGAGTCCAGAACCCCTAAGTTAGGGGAAACACGGACATTCGGGGGATACGGTTTGGTACAGATGACCATAAGATAACACTCTTTGCCGACGATGTGCTTCTCCCGGTCACAGAGCCGCTGACCTCTCTCCCGGCTATTCAAGAAGAGCTTGGGCTGTTTAAGATTAACCTGGCCAAGTCCTCCTTACTTAATCTGTCCCTATCCAAAGAAGAATGGCGACGAGTGGAGGGAATGTCACCATTTAGTTGCACGACTAAGGAGATTACCTATCTGGGAGTGAAGCTAACCCCTCATATCTCAGATCTCTACAAGGCCAACTTCCCTTCCTTTTTACGCCAGCTAAAAATGGATTCAGGTAAATGGAGCGCTGCTTACATTTCCTGGCTAGGCAGGTTTAATGCTATAAAGATTAATGCACTTCCCCGCTTGCTCTACCTCTTTCAGGGGTTGCCGATTCCCGTGGAAGAAGGGCTCTTCTGAGAACGGCAACAAATGCTTACTAAATTTATATGGTTGGGGAAGAGAGCTCGCCTGCCTCATAGCCTGCTCACGTGCCCACGTACGGAGGGGGGCCTGGCACTACCAGATTTTAAAGGTTAATATAGAGCGGCGCAACTACACGTAATTACAGAATGGCCACTGAGGGTTTCCGAGAAGCACTGGCTCCATATGGACAGACAGATAGTTGGTCGAACAATTTGGGACCTGTTATGGAAGCCTAAACATGACAGACCGCCTAACGCTTACATCAGCACTCCCACTGCAACCACACTTCAGGTATGGGATACTCTTACTAAGAGACTGTAGTTCACCACCTCCCCCTCCCCCTACACGCCCATACACTTTAATGCTGCGTTCCCCCTGCACTCGAGGCCTGGAGGGAGGGAGGCTGTAGTGTGATTTCCCATTTATATGACAAAGGCGAGCTTCTCACCTTTCAAGAATGCAAGAAACAATTTGGGCTGACTGCCAAAGAGGAGTGCTATTATCTACAGCTTAAACATTGGATACAGCAATCCCTGGTGCGGCTGGCCGCCACCAGGGACTTGCTCCCCATAGAGAAGTTTGCCCAATCTGGGTCCACCTCTAAGGGCTGCATCTCCTTCCTATATGCTCTCATACAGGCACTGAGCCCCAGGTCGACTCCGCGTCACAAATGCTTTTGGGATGCACTTATGGACATCCCTTTAGCGGAAAAGCAATGAGAGCACTTAAGTAGAGGTACAGTGAAATGTAACCACTCAATGCACCTTAGGGAGGCACACTATAAGCTTATATACGATTGGTACCTCTATCTTCAGAAACTACATAGGATCTTTCCCAATACTTCAGATAGGTGCTGGAGGGGTTGCGGACTGCTGGGCGACTTCTGCCACATTTGGTGAGTTTGTCTGTCCATACAGGCACCATCTTTGACGCAATGGCATGCAAGGCTATGGAGGGCACTGGCGCTGGAACGCATGGCTGACATAGTGGACAATACCGGAAAGGACTTTGAGTATATATGGTCTCCGCTGGTGAGCTACCTATCGGAGGGGCTGCCACTGACAGCTTGTGCCCCAAGACTGCGGGCCCTCAATCTGTTCCATATCTAACCCCACAGCAGCGCAACAGGCAATTTTCGTTATGAGTTGCACCATGACATCACAGTTTTGTTAGGATATTCTATTTGTTTTTTTTAGGTATGATAAGTTTCCTTTTTCAAGTTACTCCCTCCGAAGCGGGGGGGCTGATAGACAGATGCGGGACACTTTATGCAACAAAACATGATTGTGTCAATTGTAAGTCTTTTAAGCCAAGGACCTTGTGACCAAGATGAAACCTACATGTGAAATCTGTAACTCTGGGCTTATTCTGATAATGGTTGCATATGTATTGTATCCCTGTATTATTTGCTAAGAAAAAGCCAAATAAACAGAATTTGACATAGAACGGCCTCTACTACACAAAAACATATAAAAAGCACAAAATTAACAGATGAGCAATTTGGTGTGATTTTCAATATGCTCTATATATAGCAAGATAGCCTAGTCAGTTAAAGAAACTTCTAGAGAGACAGAACGGTGCATGTACATGTGGGAGTTTTTGTGCACATATTTGTGTGTGATAATGCCTAGTGTGGGCTCCCTCCCCGGCAGACTGGGATTCTCCCTGTTGACAATCCTGGTTAACCCAATAATTTACTAAAAATCAATGTGTTTTAAGGGGGAAATGCAGTGGTAGCTCCTCATTTTGGGTATTGGCATATGCCCTCCTTTCTGTCCTTTTTTATGATACCAGTAGTGATGAATACAATATATATTAGAGATAATTCTTGGCGTAAGGGCAAGATGTTGCAGCGCATTTGTGCAGCTTGAATGGGGATCAAACTTGGTTCCTTCGTGTTTGTTCTACATTGCAGCGCAATTGGGCGGAGCACGGAGCAAGCGAGCACGCCTACAGAGTGTTGAAGTTATGGAGTACATTAAATATGAATACATTCAAATTGGAGTACATTAGTGTGCATCTCACCACCATTGATTTGCAAGATATTGGACCACGCATACTGCACACAATTCGTTATATAAGGCACACCCATTGAAATATTATGGTGCTAGCACACAAGAAGTAATTCTTGGCATATGGGACACCCATGACAAAATGCTGACACTAACACATTGGTAATATTTCTTGCTATCAGGAAGGACAACTAAGGTATGTGGATGTGGCGGACAACAATGACAAAATGCTGGCCTTGACACACTGGAGCTAAATTTTCAAGTGTGGGTCACCCATGTTATATGAATGTAGTCAGTGGCAAACCTGTGGCAGTGGCATATGGCATGTAATTCTTGGTGTAAGGGGCACCCATGGTATATAGGGAGTATTCATGACAAATGCTGGCCCTGACACACTAAACGTAATTTTTTACATATGGGTCACCTATAAACCAGCAGCAAAATTCTGACACTGGCTTACGTTACGTAATTCTTGGAATACGCTGACATCTGTGCCATATTGGGGCATCTATGATAAAATGCTGGTCCTGACTCAATGGAAGTAATTATTGACATACCGGGGGCAGCCACTGCCCATTTTGGAAAAAAATTGGTCAACTTCTGAGGAGCGTTAGGCTTCATTGGATTAGCTCACCATGAAAGTACTTTAATGAGTGACCTTTCAGAGTCTGTGGTTTTTGTGAAAATTGTGTCTTAAAATACACTATTTGGCCCAATTTGTTTAGGGAGACAGCTCCCCACGAGCAACACTACAAAAGGTTGGGCTTGCTTACATTGGTCGCTTACTCAAATGAATGGAAAGTATTACATTCCACCACTTTCAAAGATCACTAACCATTCCTGACAAAAATAAAAATAAAAATTTAAAATGAAAAATAATTCTTTGTGCTAAATTGTGAATGTGTTCTTTTCCAAAAATAAAAAGTACGTATTTGATAGGAAAGTGTGTATATTTCCAGAAACGAATAATCTGACATTTGGAGACAAGATGGGTGCACGTCTAAAATATATTTAAAGCTGATAATCAAATGGTAACTCAAG
Organism: Triturus cristatus; assembly: GCF_964204655.1. NCBI lineage: Eukaryota > Metazoa > Chordata > Amphibia > Caudata > Salamandridae > Triturus > Triturus cristatus. The sequence goes on from NC_140581.1 coordinate 863,179,713, forward strand.
CACCGTCGTTGATGTTATTTCCTTGGTTCCAGAGGAAAATTGTGTTTATTGCTTTTAGGTATTTACTTACATTGTGGTATTTCAGATAGTTGACCTTTTTATGACCTTACTCGTGGCAACCCTGCCTAATTCTCAGGAGAGGTCATGAATGCTATCCCTGCATAGGGGGACCACTGATGTAATCTTTTCTGATGTGAAATAATGTAATAATGATAATATTTGGGTTGGGATGATTTTCACTGATCAGAAGTATACTTTCTGAGACAAAAGGTTGGTTACCCCTGAGTTAATCCAATGTCGTTATATCTACTACTTCTACTTATTTTTAAATTTTAGGCCATCGACTTTTGCATTTTTTAATCCCTGTTCCCTTTGTCCCCTTAACTTAGTATGCTCTGCCACACTTTTTAAACTCCAAACCCTAATCTTTGTTTTGCTTTTTTAGTTACCTTTTCCTTTTTTTGGCTATCCCATTGACGGTTAATCCTTCTCTTCTGGGTCGCAGTAAGGCTACCTTGACCAATGATTCCTTTTATATTTTTGCCCCATGTCCTACATTGTTTTACTGCTTCTAAATGTTTACGAACTGTGAGAAGGTTTTGTTGGAAATATTTCTTTATTAGAATTGCTGCACCATGGAGAGTAAACATCCTAGTGTCATCAGGCTGGTGTTCTGATTTTGTAATTCCATTAATGCAAGGTAATACTGGTTTGAGACTGTGGTAGAGGTGGGCAAGCACAGCACGTCTCGAGCCTGGCTCATTCTGAATGCCTCGCTGTGGCTCTGTACCATGGGGACTAGCGAGACACAATAGAGCCTTATGGACGCAGGTGATGACCACAGTCTGGGGAGGTCTGCAGTGCCATCACCCTCCAGCCTAAACCTACTACCATCCGGACCACTTCACCAACAGTCCTGGCCAAGACAGCACCACTCATGGTCTCTGTGCAGACTCATGGTTTGTGGAGCAGACCTTCAGGTTGCCTGCAGCTTTGATTGACATGGTCTTATTAAATCCATGGCAACGTTTTTCCACAGCATATTTCCACTCAGTGGCCACGTCTGCTCCACAACAGCGTTATTCAAGGTGTAGGGGAAACAGTAACCAGCCCTGGCAGATTGCTGTCGACCGGCCCTGGCAGCGGGGACGGGGGGAGGGGGGGGGAGAGATTACTGTGCTAGCAAAAAGCACTGTTCCCGCTTTTGTTACGAGGCTGACATTGCAGCACAACTGCAAAACCGGCCCCCAGTGACAAAACTGGCCCCACAGGCACGAAACCAGCCCCCACCCCTCCGGCCCACCTGGAAAATGCCCTGTGCCCGCTACGGCCAGTCTGGCCCTGCTCAAACCTTCCACTGACAGCAGCCATAGTCAGATTGCTTCCTGGTTCTTGTGCCCAGCACGAGGTGTAGATAATCAACTACAAAATGTTTTTTTCCGGATATTTAGGGGGCTCATTTACAGTGAAGCCACCATTTCAGCAGCCTCAAGGCTCAAGGCCTCCATTTTCCTCATGCAGATAAGTATCTGGAGGATTTCAGTCCTCTTTGTTCTTCTTCTGCTAATCTGTATAATTTCTTTCATTAAGATGCTGACCCTATTTACTGGATGTGAACCTTGGGTAAGGCATGATTATTAACATTAACAAGCATTGGCAACACCAATTGGTCTCATCCTTGTGTCCTATTTGCTAGGCTTTGCTAATAGTTTTATGGATTTAGCAATGCTGCACAGCACACCTGATGCTGTACAGCATGGACAATAAACAGGAAAACAAGCTTACACAGTCGGCTGCATCATTTTATAGGCATGTGCCCTAAGCATGAGTATACTTGAATTTTTTTATTTCTTTTTCTTTGCTGACCTGAATTGAATCAGAAAAAAAGTAATAAGAGCGGCTGAGGGAAAGAACATGGGTTGGAGAAAAACCACAAGTGAGAAAAAGCAGTTCACAGGGCGGAATCACCACGAGGATTTGAAGCGACAGGCGGGCAGGGGCAAGCAACATGGAGGGCAAGCGGACTCAACATGGTGCGGAGGGGATAGTAACGCAGAGGGTGACGGTGGAGGAAAGCATCACAGAGGGTGTTAGAAGGGAATCAAATGGAGAGAGAGCAATATGGAGGGGGTTGGAAGTAAACAAACAAGAGAGAGCACAACGTAAAGTTAAAGTGCACGGGAGAGTTACTTGAAGGACGAAGCTGTATAGAAGAAAGTGTACGTAAGAGTGGCTCAAATGAAAAATATAACTTTTAAAATATTATGATAGGAAATGTGCTTAGAGAAGCGGGTAAACATGCTGAATAGTAAAAACACATGCACTTTCACAAAATGCTTAAAAGAAATGTACTAGGAGAAGTGGGAAAAGAGAAAATGGGGGAGGCATATGCACTCTCATGGAGTGCTCTTAGAAAAATAAAAAAATATATTCCCGAAAAGCAGACACTTGTGGAAGGATAAATGGAGGCAGCTAAAGAGCTGGTAATTGGGCTACAGCCCACGGGAGGGACAAACACTAGGTGCATGGGCTAAAACAAATAAAATCATTGAATTTAGAAATTAAAAAGAGTGACAAAACAAAAATCCAATGGAAAGTAAGGGGCAGAGTTTCTTTCCATGTCAGCTATCAATATGTCCCCAAATAGTGTCCTTCCTTCCCATATGCTTATGTTTCTACTTTTTTCAAGAAAGACAGTGAACTCATATGTGATAATTAACGTTTATTGAAAATAATGTGCTAATGTAGTCTACGAAACAATACAAAACATTACCCGTTAGTGGCTTTGCTTGACTTCATAGATATGGAGTAAGACAAAGTAGTGTAAGTCGCTGCCTTGCCTTACTCTGCGTCAAGGAGGCATTACATGGGCATTGCAGTGGGTTTTTTCATGCAGCACCCATGAATTAAGATGCTGCCCCAGATTTACGTAATCTTGGAAACCTGGGACAGCGCCAAACCCTTGCACCTCCCCAGAGCAGGCGTAACAAGGAGAAATATTTTTATTTCTCTTCATTTTTTTCTCTTTCCATGAGTGCTGCACACATGGATGGAGGAAAAGCTTTCAGGATTGTTTTTGTGCACAAAAACAATCCTGCCTGCAACGGAGTCGCCCTTGCATCATGGTGCAAGGGTGCCTACGTTGGTGCTAGGCAGCAAATTGTGCACCAGCACAGGGGGAAAGGACAGGAATGCACCTTATTTTATAAATAAGGTGCATTCCTGCCCTTTCACACTGGCGTAGGGCAGTGCCGCAAGAAGACTTGTGGTGCTGCCCTACGCCATTTCCTCATAAATGAGGTCCTTAGAGCAGAGCCACACCCTTGGCTGCGCTGTGGCTTGTTGTTGTCTATGAAGTTACTGTCTCGCCCACCTCTACGCTGAGGGGGATATTCTCAAGAACGTGTGATAACTATCGCAAAATTTGCTTAACGCAACTTTGGACATCGCAGTCTATCGCGGGACAACAACGCCGTGTTAACGTTGTATTCTCAACCCGGCGGCACCCTGCGATAGTCTCACGGTAACGCGCCAAATGACCGCGTTAAAACGTAAACGCGAAAAAAGCTGCAATGTGGCCAATCGCGTTACAAATATCAGTGATAACCAGCGACAGGCCTGCAATTCCCACGCGTAATGTGGGAAAATGCACTATAAAAGCAGTGTATAACAAATACAAATACTGTGTAGCACCATGGATGCACCTGGACCAAGTGCAGAGAACAACGCGAAACCCACAAGCCCCACAGACGACCAGCAAGGAACCCCGGGGTTGGGGAAGGCCAAGGAGAAGAGGAAGAGGAAGACGGGGTTCAGTCCGCAGGAAAACTGGATTATCGTCACGGAGGTGATCGAACACTACCAACAACTGTATGTCACATCCAACACAGTGGAAACAAAGTCGCAAATATGGCAGACTATCTTGGACCATGTGAATGCAGTTGCAGCATTGAGGAGGACAATGGAAGACGTCAAGAGGCGCTGGAAGGATGTGAAGGCCAAAACCAAGAAGAAACCCGATGCCAACATGAAAGCAGCAATGCAGATTGGAGGTGGGGGTCCAGCGGCACACCAGGAGCTGGATGACATGGAGAAAATGGTGGCCACAGTCAGCAGTCGGGATATGGTGCCAGAAGTCGTGGCACAGGACACTGCTCAACATGACCTGACAGAACATCAACAGGGTGAGTACCGACTAGGGACTGGGGGGGCGGGGGAGACAGGCACAATGGCACACATGCACAACTAAGCAGAGCATACTGCACACCCACAATGACTCTGGAGCATGTCCCTGACACCCGTGGCACACTGCAGCACACATACAAACACCAAGTAGGCCCCCGTCAACAACTTGCCCAAAGGGGTCCCACTCCACACATCACCAATATCACAACCAACACATGCACACATGCAAAACCCAGCAAGAATCGTATCTGTGAGCCACACCAACAATGCAAGTGACACTACATGACGATTAGCATGACTGCAGTCCAATCATCATGACATTGTGCACGCCACGACACTGAGGTGGCTGAGTGTGGACTACATCCAGAAAGGAGCAGGTCACCCTCTGACACATCCATGTGCACAAACAACCCCTGACGTCAACAACACATCTGCGGACAAACCATGCCCAAGACTCACAACTCGACCAAGAGCCCAATACACCCAAGTCCGAAACATCCCAGCACTGTCGAAGCACAGAGGTCAAAGGCACACCGCCTGAAAGGGATAAGGGGCAGCCAAATCTGAGCAGCAGGGGTGATTCACCCACAATGCAGCACACACACATAGAAATAACAGCACATCTACATTGACGACTATGTGGTACAAAGTGCAACACTCGCACGACAGAACAGAGGACACAACAGGTTCCGCCTGTGCGTGGAAACTGGCCAATCACATCTGGCATAGCAGGAAACTGTGAGATGAAAATGTACGTGTACAACCTCACATCCGTCATGTAGTTCAAATGTCGACTATCCCGCATCAAATAGTCAGCTCCTCCTAAACATTCGCAATGTACATTGTCATGCAGTCCCGAGGTAAACAGGAACAATGCGTCAACATACATTTCAACACAATGTGAAAATGCATCTCTCCTTCACATAGCAGAGGGACAATCAACACCTCCTGCAGAGCAGACCAGACAACTCATCAGTGATGATGAAGAGGACCTCCACACCCTCGACACCGACGCCCTACAACAGCTCATGGACATCTTAGGCAACCCACCTCCAGGAGCAGGGCAGCCCAGCTGCATCCAGGAGATCCCCACCCCCTGCACAGACCACACAGCAGGAAGCACACACCACCACGGATGGCTCCCAGCACCTCACAGAAGCACACATCGCATTCCACAGTCAGGTGTCAGACTGCCAGAAAGAGGTGGCTGGACAGGTGCGGGTGGGGTTCGAACTCATGGCAGCCGAACTTGATTACATACGTGGGTGTCTAATTCCCATCAGGGACCACTTACACTCACCAACAGACACACACACTGTGACATAGTCACACGCATTTGCACATTTCCAGTACTGAACCATGCTCAGAGCCCCGGGACAGTCCTTCACACCCCTACGCTGGACTTGCGTACGCCGGCCCAGTCCACTCCTCTTATGTATGAAGGGGAGGGACAGAGCTACATGTACAAGGTCTTACCCACTGCCTGCGGTGACAAAATTGCGCCCGCTGTACAACACACAATGTAATGTGGTAGGGCCCAGGGCCACCATGCATCCGTAATGAGCACACAGACACACTTTGATAGTTAGTTGAACTGGCCACGGGCAAGTGCACCCGGCCACTCTTTATTACCAGGGTCACCTGACCAGTGATGCCTTTGCTGGATGGGTGTGGGGTGAGTGTGAGCCAGCCCTCAGGGAGTGGTTGGTGCTGGCAACAACTTGAACATTGTTCACCATTAAAGCGGAATCAGAAAACACCAACATAACACAAACAACTGCGAAGCATCATGGTGGTAGCCAGAGCAAGTACAGAGGTCCTCCAATATCCAATTAGAAGGGTAGGCGAGTCACAGTGCACTGAGGTAGGGGCACCAGAGCTGATCGTGCTCATGTGAAGAAATTGTCCAAGATTGGGTCCCTTTAGGATATTCCTGCTGCAGCTGCAGTAGGATGTTTTATGCCTGCCACATGTTCCTCATCGTTGTCCCAGGTCTTCCCCACTGCCTGAGGTGACATAGTTACGTCCGCAGTCCACAGCACGTACCTCATCCAAAGCTCCTGGTTTGTAGCTGGACGACCACCTCCAGTCTGCGTTGCTGCCTTCTGGTTCTTGCCTCCTGCCCTCTCATTATCCGTACCTTCACCCCTCCGCACACCGGCCACATCTTCCCCATCATCGTCCCAGGTCTTCCCCACTGCCTGAGGTAACATTGTTGCGTGAGCTGTCCACATCAAAAAAGATCTATTGGAAAGGGTCCATGAGTTGTGGTGCACTGAGTTGGTGGCACCTGAAGAGCTGAGCAGTGGACCAAGCGGATGATGGCCTCCAAGACATGTGTGAGCAACTCGGATAGTCTGTCTGTAAGACTCTTACGATTCTGGCAGTTGTTGGTTGGAGGTGGTCCTGGCGGTGGTGGCGTGTGCATCCTGCGGTGATGCGTCGTCCGGACAGGTCAGGACTCGATTTGATGTCTGAGCCTTGGTGGACCGCAGTTGAGGCCGGAGGCAGCGGACAGTGCAAGGCCACTAACACATGGTGTTGATGAGCTCCAGGCCATCGACACAGAGGCGATCCAATAGTCAATCAGACAGGGTCCATTACTTGAGTTGCACAGAGTTAATGGCCCGGGGTGCAGTGCGGCCGGCACAGGCACACTGCCACGGGACGATGACTTGTGGTGCACTGCGGTGGGGCCGCGCGAGCTGAGCGGGTCCTCGCTGATGTCCAAGAAGAATGTTGCAGAGTTTATCGGGGACAGTGGAAGGTGTCCTTCCAGGGCATGATGCAGAGGGCAGAAGCAAGCCGAAACAGGCAAATGGAGGAGTGGAATGCTACAGACTCCTTTTTACCACCAAGTCAGTATCAGCTACAGCTACAGACGCCACCAAAGTTCAACCAGAGGATGTCAATGAATTTTGGGGCACAGAGTCAGTGGCACCAGGGCTAAAAGGGGATGCAGTCTGCGATGAGGCCAGTATAATGATATAAACTCAGCCATAAATAAATCAACGCTCAGATCCAAATGTTTGACCTACTTGACCACAGTGTAGGCCGGAGGCAGCAGTCAGCATGGGCCCACAGCCACGTGTTGTTGGCTTGCGATGCACAGAGTTAGTGGCACCAGAGCAGTTGATGGTAGTGTTCGATCACCTCCGTAACGAGGATCCTTTTTGCCTCCGGATTGAACCACGTCTTCCTCTTACCCCTCTCCTTGCATACAATGATATAAACTTTGCCATACACAAATCAAGACTCAGTTCCAAGTGTGTGACCTACTCGACCGCAGTGTAGGCCGAAGGCAGAAGTTAGCAAGGGACCACAGACAGGTGTCGTTCGGATCCTAGGCACAGAGTTGGTGGCACCACATTGAAGGGAGTACAGTGACATAAAATCTACCATAAAGTGTGTACTCTGCCATTGCATAATCAAGACTCAGTTCCACATGTGTGACCTACTTGAACGCTGTGTAGGCCGGAGGCAGCGGTCAGCGCGGGCCAACCGTTGTTCAGCAAGCTCCTCCTGGAACTCTAAAACACAACATTAAAATTACTTGTGGTTGACAGAGGTAGAAGCACCAGAGCTGAGCGGGTGTTTAGCCAGCGACGACGCCGTGTCCTGCCTGGTACGGACTGGATTGGATTGGTGTGAGGCCTGCTGGACCGCAGTGTAGGCCGAAGGCGTAGTCAGCAAGGGCCCACAGACATGTGTGGTTGTAATGCTATGCACAGAGTTGGTGGCACCACATCGAAGGGAGTATAGTGATTTGAACTCTGCATTAACATGTGTACTCGGCCATCAGTGGCGGCTGGTGACATTTGAAAGTGGTAAGGCGTAAACTTTCTGTTGGAGTGCACCGTGGCAAGCGAGAGTAGCGAGCGAGCATGAACATCTTAAGGAGAGTTCAGGGGTATCCCCCTCCCGAGAAAGTTTTAAAAAAGAGTGTGTAAATGGTGCATTTTCAAGCAAATTTGAGAAGCACAGAGACTAGAGCTGCAAACACACATAGATCCTGCTGCAGCACTGTGACTAGGACTGGTGCCACACACAGAGCCAGCTGCAGCACAGAGGCTAGATCAGTAGATAAGTGGGAGAACTAGAAACAAATCCAGTTGAGCGCAATGGGCAATTGAAAATCAAAATAAAGGGCACACGGAGTATACACATGGAAACAGAAATACCCGAAATATACCACACACACACACGCTCAGCAGCAAGCAGAACGTGGACATCAAATACAAACAAAAGGCAGGCCCAAATACAGAAATCGTCACAGACATTCCAAAATGCTAAATGTCACATACATATTAAATGGCATGAAGGACAACGGGCAGAAACATACACACACATACAGTCTGGAATATAAAGATAAGCAGCAAACACAATAAATGCTATACGTACAAACGAAACGGAACACATCCACCCAAATGACAACACCCAAGCACCAAAAACTCAAACGTACATAATAGCAAAGAGGAGACAGAAACTAGTAAACAGATATGCAAATAAATTAAATAAACTTCAAATAGCGCAAAAGAAGTAAAATACATACAAACCAAAAGGCACACAAGCGACATCATGAGCAAATGGACCTACTAACAGAGATTCGGTAAAAGTCGCCTAAATGCACATTACATGTACATATCAAATGCTACTGGAATGCAGCTAAAATGCCCACCCCGATCATTAATCTGTGAATGAAGCACAAATGATGAAACACACAGGGGCTGGATAAGTATCTTCCCACCAGCGCTTATCAACCGAATACAAATACTGCTCTGAAACAATTACTTCTTTCCAGGCAGAAGGATTATTCAGTTTTCAATGTGAAACAAGACCCCAATTCTATTCCTCTTAGAAAAGCGCAGAAAAAGTATCACAATGCCAGCCAATGAACAGAATAGAACAAGTGGCCAGCTCTGTCACATTACAAAGCAAAAATCTGTTTCTCATTGGAACACAAATGCAAGTAAAATTCCTGATGTCGAGAATATTTTCCAACTTGGCTGGACCTGCCCACTTCCCTCCCACACCATTTCACACTTCTGTTTCTGCGAAGAACTTGATAAATCCTCTTTCCCATTGGTGATGGAAAAAGTAACACCCCAAAATACTAATTTAAACATGCAAACGTTTGAAATGTGCTGCTGTGCAGCAAAAACAAAACTAGACAAGACAGTGGAGCCAAAGTGGCAAAAAAAAAACATGTCTGCAAGAGCGAAACATACCCATGGGCTGCTTGAAGTCACATTAATATGTCAGTCACATCATAGCGCTGCACTGAGAAGTCCTTAGTAAAAGTAATAGTTTTGAAACAAACGATCAGTGAGTGCACTAAGAGGCAAGAGAAGTCAAAGCTTCAGGTCAGGGCAGGTCTGGCCCCCCGTGTAAATGTTCACTTAACTGCATAATGCGTGACGTATTACATTTGGTTCATCTGCTTGAACATGATTAATAAGACTACAGACACCGTCTGCTGCATTAACAATCCTGTTTCCATTTTAGAACCGTGTATACATCACATCAGTCAATTCTGTTATAACTTTAACAGGCCGCATTCAACAATGCACACGTTTTCCTCGTTATTTAGGATAAATTGTACCTTTCAACATGATTATGTTTCCCATCTGGGTTTTTTCTGCTCCCTCGTCTCCTCTTCCCTCATGAACAGCAAGATTAATTACGCTGCCTCAAAAGTCTGATAAAAGTGGAAATAAACACACGGAATCTGTGTAAACAGGCTGCATCTGGGTATGGAGTCTTAGCAGTGCAGTCACCATGTGTTTTTTCCTAGAAAGAATGAAAGATGAAAGCTATCACTAGCGTTATATAGCAGCACGGGGCCAGGGTTTATTTCTAAAATAATGCGGTAGTCAGGGGCGGGCTCCAAATTTCGTGTTCCAGATGATTGATTGAGGGCCCGATGCGTCCAGACCGGGAGTACTGAGTACACAGTATCTAGTATCCCGGAATAGAACCACGCCCAGAGCAATGGGCTTTTTATTCTCACCCCTATGCTGGCCTGGCGTGTGCCGGGCCAGCCCACTCTGCTCACAATTACAGGGGGGGGATGTAATGAGCTACTTTATGTGCTCTTCCTCACTGCCTGGGGTAACATAGCTGCCTCCACTGTTCACTACACCCCAAACACCAGCAGTATATGTCGACATGGGCATGTCTGTGGTCTGCATACTGCAGTCTGGCCAGCACATGAACGCCACACTTGGCATTGTGTACATTCTCATTCATGGGTCACTTCTCTCCTTTGCACATGCATGGTTCCCACCTCTCCCCACATTCTGCTATTGTGTGGCTGAGGTGCCATGCCGTTGATGGCTCGTGTACATGGCTTGCCCAGGTCACCACAGTAAGTTGTGCTGTCGTGTCTGGTAGGTGGGCATGTTTGGCATGTTGTGTGTGTTTGTAACGTGTGCATTCCCAGAGTTGTGAGTTGCATGATTGTGGAGATGAGGTGTGTGGTGGGTCCATTTGCTACTTACCAACAAGCAATGCATTCCCATAGGTGGCAGCCTCAAAGCGCTGGTTGATGATGGACTGTCGGAAGATGAAGGAATAATGCGCACTGCCTGGGTAGTTGGCCAAGACATTGTTGAAGAGTCCCCGGTGGTCCACTATTGCCTGCACATTGATGGAATGCGTGTGCTTCCTGTTGCGGTAATTGTGTGCAGTGGCGGCAGGGGGTACGAGGAGTACATGTGTGCAGTCAATTGCCCCCAACACGTCCGGGAAGGCAGCTATGGCGTAGAAGCCTTGCTTGGTTTCCAGCTGTTCCGGCGCAGTGTATGCGAATTGAAGGTACTGGGGTACCAAGCTGATGGTGGCATCCAAGACAGGTGTGAGGAACTTTGATGGGGCTGGCTGTGAGACTCCTCCGACTCTGGCAGTTGTTGGTTGGAAGGTCCCAGAGGCCAACATGTGCAGCACAGTCAGCAACTTTGTCTGCGGAGGGATGTTGGTTGTCCGCTGTGTTGGTACCGTCAGCCTGTGGGCAATGATGGTCAGGATGCGTAGGATGATTGTCCTTTTAAGCCAGTAGTGGGCAATGACATCCTCAGGTGTTAAGTCTGTGAGGCTGGTGCGTTTTCTGAAGGTCCGCTGTCTTTGTCTGCGCTGCCTTTGTGGTGGTCCGGGGGGAGGAGATTCAGGGGGGAGATGGTAGGCCTTAGGCCTGGGGGTGGTAGTGGTGGGTGTTGTGGCCCTCTTGGGAGTCCGAGCTGTATGATGAGTGGCTCCATGGCGTCTGTTGTTCTTCAGGTGTGGCTCTGGGCTGAGCTCCCTTTCATGGTGCAGGTTGTCGTCCAACTTAACACCAGGTTGGAGCAGGTGTTAAATCCCTGCTGCTAACGCGTCTTATCGCATGTTTTGTGAACTTTTCGCTGATCTGGCTGTTTGTTGAGAATGTTGCGAAGTGGTGTTGCCGCTGCTTTTTGCAGGAAAAGTGGTGATATGGGCTGTTAGCATCGGCTTGTGAATAGTGCGATGAATTTATCGCCACTTTGGCGGCGATAAAGTGCCTCTAACTCGGCGATAGGTCCTTGAGAATATGCCCCAACATCTTTTGAACTGGGAGCTAGATAAGTCCTAGTTTACGGTCTATTCATGTAAATTACTGTAGCAGGACTAAATGAATTGTAAATGTTCCAGAGCTTGCCTCCGGGTTTTATGTTGTCTGTGACCTCTGATTTACTGTTTCTGAAGGGAAAAAAGTACTGTTAAATTTTTTTAAATAGCACTAGATTTTAATAAGTTCATTTCAATTGTTGGTTCTGCATGGGTGTAGTGCTGGCCATTTCCTCTGCTTTGTGTTCTCTTCTTGTGTTCTCAACTGTTAAAAGCATTTCAGGAAATGGTAGAGTTTGTACTGTTTTTACTAATAGAACTTCCAGAGTGCACCATTTTCCGCACATGTGCGTGTAGATGCTTGCTTTCGTGCATTCGTTTCTCCAGTCTAAACAGAAAGAAGAAAATAGAAACAAGCATTGTCAACACTAACAGGGTGCGTATTTGAGACCTATTGGCTTTACCAATGCCTTTTAGCGATGCTGTAAAAGCACAAAATAAAGTCTTGGCGCTACCTAAATGGCTTCATCATATTGCAGATGCATGCATGTGCAATGACGTGTATGCTTGCATGCATCATTACACATGCACACCAACAAATTGACGTGGGCAACACAAAAGTGTTTTTTTTCTAGGCACTGGGGCTGGCAGCAATTTTCAGCCGGGTGCCTCCCTCCAAAAAATGTAATCATTATAGAAAAGGAGAGTGGGCATGGGAGGGAAGGGGGTAGCAGGTGGGAGGAGCGATGAATGGGCATGGAAAGGGAAGGAAGTGCCGCACATGAAGGAGAGCATTGTGGTGCAAGAAAAGAAGCACAGGAGTGAGAAAGCACCACACAGCTCAGGGGAGGCAGGGGGTTTGCTAAAGGGGGTGGGGGGCACACAAGAGAGAGCTTGCAAAACAAGAAGCGGGGGGGAGGGTTTTGGCTGGACTGGGGAGGAGCCCAAAAAGAGAGAGCTTGAGAATACATGCACTTTCATGCAGTGCTTAAACAAGTAACTCCCTAAATGTGAGCAGTGAAAGGAGACAAGCTAGTGAGTCAGAGAAATGGTAAAGAGGCTCAGCTTCAAAGAAGGGAAAAATACAAGCTAGGAAAACTGGCTCGAGGACACTAGGAAATCTATTAAACAAGAAGCACTCAAAAAGAGTGACAATAAAACCAACAAATGGAAAGCAATGGAATGAATGTAAGGCTCTGTTAGAACGTGGTAAGCCCACAATAGGCCTTCTGCAACCAGACAGCTTGTGCTCTCTGGTAAGCTCGACCCAAAAAGGTGATTTCTTCTTTAAACAAATGTCTGCTCGCTTTGCACTTTCTTACTCAAATATTTTCTGCAGCATCTGCAGCCACAGAGGCACCTGCTGGCTTTAAACTGCAGAATGTGTTTCCCCTGTGAGAGTGCAATTTGCCTTCCTACACCTCACCCCACCTCCTTACCCCTGAGAAAAGAGCTTTCTTGATATTTCCTGTTATAGTAATATCAGTATCTTTTTTTCCTAGAAAAATCCCCTTCCTGTTGGTCTTTTTGATAGTGCCAGGCCATAGAAATATTAATTTCTCATCCACGAGGTGGCAGCACGTGTGTTTCTTAATAGAAATCACACATCGAAAGCAGCAGACTCAAGAGCCAAAAGTGACATCAGGGTTTCAAGTGGGGCTGATCCAGCTGAACTCGGCAGAACTCAAAAACTGACATTAAAATTGGTCCCTACTGGGCTCTGTATTCTTTTCCGTAACTGTAAAGGCAAAACACGAATCCATTTCTCAGCAATGACTGTAAAAAAGCCCTTGATTTAATTCATGTCAGCAATGCATCCCCTTTTTACAGTTCACATATTTTACTTTACCTTGAACTCTTTAAGAGTATTTGCTTTTCCCAAATGTGTTTCTGTAGTTTAGTTTAATGCAACATATGTCTCTTGTATAGAACATACTGTGAACTAGGTTTCCTCTAGGTGCCTGAGTGAGTTCAGCTTCTGAGTGCCTACGCATGACAGGGCACAATGCGATCAACCTTAAGCCAGTGGGAGTGTCCGTGGGACATCAAGGTGTACATCTATTTCTTGGCCTCTATGCAAAGGGCACACAGGAATGGTCACATATGTGAACATTGTAATTGTAATTCTGTGAGAAAATACATGAGCACAGCTATTGAAATACTGACAGTCCCAAAGGAAACGAAAATGTTGTGCTTGCAGGTGAGTGTGTGGGTTGTGTGTATAGGGAGAAGATGAAAGGAGGTACGTGCAGAACGAAAAATTCAAGAAGGCAGAGCTGAAGGAAAAAGAGGAGTGTGATATATGCAGAGTGAGTGTTTCAGAATAATGTGGTGGGGAAGAAGCATAAGGGTCTAACAGAGTGAGAGACTGCAGAGGAAAATGATGTGGAAGGGTAGAAGGGAGTCAGTGAGACACTCCGAAGACCACTGCCCATTCCTGAGTCAATAATGTTTAATTTACAGTCTCTCATTTTCGAAATTGAAACATTGTCAACATATTAACAAGAATTCGCAAAGCCAAGAGATCTGGCTTGTTTTTTTTATTGTACTGGATTTCCAGAGCCTCATTACTATGACTGGAGAAGCTCAGGAGCCGAATCAAAAATATTCGGACTGCATTTCCTTGCATCCCAAACTAAAGCAGCAGTGTCTGTCCTACAGTAGCAAAATGAGAAGGATTCATAAACCCAACCTATGTTGGGTTGTGACAATATTCTTCAACTCCACCAAACCAAAGGACTGCTATTCACCAACATGAACACATTCAAACCTCCACTTTCATCCAATTCCACAGCACTTGGATTCAACCTGGACTTTAACCTAATGAGAACATTACCAGGAGCACCAAGATGCTCTAGCGCCAGCTCCACTCTGCTAAAGCAAGTGAATTCATTCCTCCCATAAAGGTGACTTGAGAACTGCTGTTCAATTCCTTGTATTCTTCCATCTGCATCGCAGAAACGCCCTGCTTATGGTTTTCCCAGATTTCACACTGTCCCCCCACTTTTAAGGCTATCCTACACACTGCAGCATGCCTCATCAAGTGCCTGAAGAAATACGACCACATCACCCCCCACTCTAATGGAACCCCAGTAACTCCCCTTGCCAGACTTCACATCTTCAAAACCAGTTGTATCATCCGCAAATCCATTATGACCCTCGGCCATGCCTGTCTGGCCGACAACCTCACCAACTCCAGTGTCTCTCTTTACAGCTGCAATTAAAAAACCATCAGTCTGAATAAGAAGTTCAAACAAGGAAAGAAAATAAGGCAACATGCATTCTCTATCTATGCACCCAGGATCTGGAACAACATCCCGGTACCAATCAGAACTGTCCAACTTGTCTAGTTGAGGAAAAAGCAAGAGAACGTGTCTTTAAAGAACACTACATCAAGATACAGCAACAGCAGACACCCACTATTGGAATTCAGCAACCAAAGGGATCACTCATTGGCCAAAGGGATCACTCATTTGACCCTATACAGTGCTCTTAATGATGTTCCAACTCAGTTAATATTAACCTTTTCGTTACGCCTGTCGGCCAACGGCCGTCGCGAGCACTACCTCGGTAGTGCTGCGCACGTCCGTTGCCGACGCGGCTCCGCCCACTCAATGGAACACCCCGCGGCAGTAAACGGGTTAAGGAGGGTTCATCTGCAGCAAAGGGAGAATGTGGTTCTCTAATAGTCAGCCACAACCGTTCAAGAAAAATGTGCACAAATAGGTTTCACCAATTCTCCGTTTTGCAGATGTATCCAAATATGAAAGTTATCATTACAGAAAGCAAAAGTTAATCATAATCAGGGACTTAGCATAAGTAAATCATAATTTGTCCTAAATGGTACATGTGTGATGAACCGTCTCTGCTTCAAATGATCATTAGTTTTCCCTGTTCTGGACATAGCTAGCAGAATAGGATAATAATGAGAGCAATGCCTCTCTAAAATAAAATAAAACACTTCTAAATGTGGAATGGTGCAATGCAAAAAGTGAAAAAAATCAAAGGTCAGAATGTCTATGGCAAAATATCTCAAGCAAAAATCTAAATACTAATGGCATAATGTGTGCAAATCCTTTGTAATGTTTTAGACAAGGACAGCACAAAGTTTCATGACAAGCCATTATGTAGAGAAGTGGTTGTAAAATGTTACTTGCACAGCAAACGAATCAAACTGTTAATTTCTAAACCACTGAACTTGCAAATGATTTTCATGGGACAGAAACATGAGAAATGAATGGTTCTGCAGGTTCATAACGAGGAGCATTGAACGAAGGTTTGGACATTAACCTTCAAAGCGTTTCAAATCAAATACATCTCAGCGAAGGAAGTTAAAAATTATACTTTTGCACAAAGAGGGACAGAAGCTGCTGAATATCCAGGATTTTCCGAAAAGCAAATGAAACAATTGCTTGTGCAAATTATTTAACACAAGCACTTTTAGAAATGCGGCTTAGTCATGCTAACTAAACCAAACCTGTTTTAAGCATTGTTTTGTAATGAAAAAAACATTTTTCACAGTCCCACCTTCCGCTGTCTTTCAACTCAGTTAACATTAGAAAAATACTACCTAAGTACATACATAACGTTTTGTATGTGTGTTTTATGCCTGCACTTAACTGAAACATTTGCAGATCAGTGGGTGGCAGCACAGTGAATCATAGTATACTATCTGTTGTAATTCATTTTTTCTCTACACTTTAGAAAGCATATAAATATTAATATTATCAAGCATCCCCTTTTTTTCTATAAATTGTTGCTTTTCGGGATTTGTTACATTTGAGTGAAGCATCTTGTCTAGATCTTACTAAAGATTGCATGTGTTCAAGAACCTTAGGAGTGTAGCGTGCTGCAGGCCTGTTTGCTCTTGAAACATTGCCCCCAGTGAACGCTGAGGACACGCATCCCCAGGCCGCTATGGTGTCTCTCTGCTCATGGTCACCCATGCAGGAGTTCCACAAGTCTCAGGGGGGCCAGTGCATGAAAGACACCAATGGGGTCCTGGAATCCAGCGAGGAACCGGGGATGTTGAACTTAAGGTTCTTCTTCATTCTCCTAAAAAATCATCACGACTTTCTTAAAAGGGACGTGGGCAAACGTGATAACCAACCCTTCTCAGGATGGTGGTTTGACTATAGAGAGTAATTTGCAATCTTCAATCCAAGGTAGAATTTTGGGGGTATATTATCAAGACAGGCGATAAAATTATCGCCGCTTTAGCGGCAGAAAAAACGGCGATAATAGGCTTGAATATGCTCTATGGAATTCCAATTGAAGCCCATGTTAGATGTGAAGGACATCTAACCTGAGCTTCAATTGAAATTCCATAAAGCATATTATCAAGCCTATTATCGCCGTTTTAGCGGCAGTTTTCTGCCGCTAAAGCGGCGATAATTTTATCGCCTGTCTTGATAATATGCCCCTTAGTCTTTTCCAGTGATGTTAGATCCAGTTTAACCATATATAAAAGAGACAGTAACAGTAGGAGGATACATTGCAACATATTTCTTCCATTGTGTTCCTCACCCCTTTGCTACTTATTCGCTCAGTTTTTCCTTTCAGTAGATTGATCGTCTTCTGGATTTCTTCGCCTGGATCCTTCCTGATATCAGGAGAGTGTGATGCCTTGTTGATTTCTTCAATTCTAATTTTAATCTTCAATCAAGAGCTAGGAGATTGTCAGGGAAGCTTTTCCCTTTTTAATACATTTTCCTCCCTTTTGGGACCCACTTAAGGACATACCTGACACTTTTCATGTATACTGCTCTGTGCAGGTTGGCACCATGGATACTGGGACATTGTCCTATCTTTCATTGATCAAGAAGAAGATTCAACACACCTTCTCAGCGACCAGTACTTGACAGACTTCTGCATCACCCCTCAACAGGAAGATCATTGGGGAAGGTTGTGACAGATTATAGGAAGGGCATTAATTTCTTTTTTTCATTTTTGTGTTTTATTCAAAATTAACATTTCAAATTAGTGACAGAAGTTGAAGAGTTAACATGTTACAGCCAACCTTGAAGTCCACCTCATTTATAACCTTCCAGAATTGGAGTGGTTTAATTGAAAGAACAACATTGTGTCTCATAAATTCTTCCTGCCAGTGTGGGGAACTCATGACACAGTTCCCTTATTAATTAACAGGAATTCAAATGATTCTGTAATTTCACTTGGTGGAAAATATGTTATTTGCACATGCCATTGAATCAAAAGCAGTAAAATGAAAAGATTACCCTATAGTTACTCTTAAATTACAAGTTTCCAAGGTATGAGTAAAATTGGCGGGACTCACTGGAGCAAGTTGAAGGGGTTACTGGCCCCCTCTGACCTCCCTTGAACCAGATGACTTCATCCTCCATCATTCCTTGCGCAAGGAGGCGCGTTTGCTGACACAGGCTCAGGAGATGGTGGGTCTATCTATGACTAAAATCCACTCTGCCGTTCCTCAGGGTGGGACTCAATGGAGCCAGTTGAAGGGGTGACTGGTCGTCATGGACCTCCCTTGAACAAGGGGACTTTAAACCCCATTATTCCTCACACCAGGAGGTGCGTTGGCTGACATGGGCCCAGGAGGGGGTGGGGCCTCTCTCCCGCTAAAAACCTCTGCAAACCCACAGTGTGGGACTCACTGGAGTCAGATGAAGGGGTGACTGGCCCCCATGGCTCTCCTTTGAACCAAGGGACTTCACTCACGCTAAGAGGCGAATTTGCTGACACAGGCCTGGGAGGGGATGGGCCTATCTCCGACTAAAGAACAGTCTGCAATCCTGCAGTGTGGGATGCATGTAGGCCTCAGCGGGGCAAAGCCTGGGCCAAGGGCGGGCCCATTCTGCACCCGCCATCACCAGGAAAAGTCAGGCGTTTCTCCTGCAGTGGATATGGGCAAAAGGAAGGTCCAAAATAATGCCAGTGGGCCAGGGCCAGGTGGGAAATGCACAAAAAGACACACAGACACCAACTGCACATTGGACGCAATTGACGACCCAATAGAGGAGGTGGAGGGCATGTTGAATAAGGGTAAGAATCAGTCCGGGTATCCCCCTTCTGAACCTAAAATCATGCACTATTTTAAGGGCAAAACTAAAGAAAATCTTTAACCGAAGCGACCACATGCCCACCAACCACAGACGTTGTCACCCAAAAGAAATGGAACCAAGTGCTTCAGTCGCTCCTAATCCTGTCCTGAGCTCCCAAACAATAATAATTGAAGCAGGACCGAGTCATTTATGTACAAATCGTTATACCCAGCTTTTGAACACAGTAAAGGAACCTTCTGGGACATGTATTGAAAGCATTGCCATAAAGGAGTCGGGCCTTGAAATTGTACATCAAAAGAGGGCACTTAGGAGGAGCCTAGCGCGCAACCAAAATGGCCGCGTAGGTGCGAGGCTCCCGAGGACCTCCGCCACCTCCTACATATATCCTGACAATATCCTGTCCTAGATGAGGGGACTGTGTTGGTGAGCCAGAGCTGAGGTGGCACCTGCTTTCCGCTTCCAAATTGGACCTCGGACTCCGGCGGTAGCGCCGTTTGAGATTTCCGGCCTTCTCCACGCCGGACCCCGGATTGGAGTTGTGGGGTGATCCGGAGGCAAAGTCAACAACAGCGGCGGGCTGGGCGCGGCGGCTCGCGTACCCCGCACTTTCACTTTCGCTTTTGCACCCTCCTTGCTGTTTCGGCGAGGTTGGGTTGCGGGGCACTGTGAGGTAGTGTGGTCCCGTTGGGGTGCCCTGCCGGCCCGCCGGCTGTGACTTGCCCCGTGGCCCTGTGGTGACCCCCCCCCCCGGATCCCGTGAACCGGCTTGCCCGCCCTTTACGACGTGCCTGGCACGGCCGTGGGACTGGAACCATGTCTACAAAGCAAGATGGAGATCGGGCAAAGGTGAAATCGACCCGACGTGGCGCAGTCCCCCAGTCTAACAGCATGGACCGCTACACCCTCCAGAAGGGATCTCCCGAGGTGCCGCGTAGGTCCCCTGAGGGCCCGACTGATGCTCCTGCTCTGCCCGCGGACCTGACCCTTCGAGACGTGATGGGCGCCATCGCTGAGATGAAGGCCTCGGTGGACCAGCGCTTTGATACACTGGCGCAGAAAATCGACTCGGTCCTTGTGGATGTTGGCCTGGTAAGGGCCGATTTATCCAAGACTAATGACCGGGTTGATTCGTTGGCCCACACCACATCGGGCCTCACGACGGATGTGGCAGCCCTCCAAAAGGAGGTGCGCCGGCTTGGCCAGGCGAGCGCGCTGATTGATCGTCGCCTGGAGGATTCTGAGGGTCGGGCCCGGAGGAACAATGTCCGTATTCTCGGGGTGCCTGAGGGACGGGAGGAGGCGGCGGCGGACCTATTCGTGGAGGACTTGATTCTTACCCACCTCCAGCCCCGGGGACTGAGTAAATTCTTCGCGGTGGAGCGGGCCTACAGGGTTCCCGGGGGAAGGCCTAAGCCCGGAGCCCCCCCGAGGCCTCTCATCGCCCGGATCTTCAACTTCCGAGACAGAGACGCTATCCTGCAATCCTCCAGACTACAGGGGCCGGTCAGACTCGACAATATGGATATACATTTTTATCCTGACTTCACCCCAGCGGTCCAAAAGCAGAGACTAAGCTTTCTCGGAGTCAAACGTCGTCTACGGGACCTAAATCTCAAGTACGCTATGCTTTTCCCGGCTAGGCTGCGGGTGGAGTTGGATGGCCGTACGCACTTCTTTGATCGTCCCGAAGCAGCCGGGGACTGGTTAGATACTTTGCCTGGGGATCGGGATCGGGGGGGTGGGGGGGGGAGCGGTGGGGGGAGAGGGCCCGCCGGATCAGGACTGAGGGCCTAATATTATGCCTCGCTCTGGACAAAATTGATGTCACTTTAGACTGTTCACCTGTGTGAGTAAGTCTCCTCCTGTGGAGGTCGTGTGGGGTCTCTTGGGGGTTCTCCCTCCTCCTCTGGGGGTTTAGTTAGTTTCACCATCTATGGGGCGACAGGCACACTGCACTTTGGGGGGGCTGTTTGGGCTCATGCAGGGGTGCAGGGAGGGGGGAGTTCTGTTGGGGGGGGGAGTTGGGGTGGGGTGTTGTTGTTCGTTTTTACCACAAGGCAAACCCTTTTCTGTATTGTTTTTAAGGTGCTCTCCGGGGGACGATTGATGGCTCCTATGTGTTATGGGGGGGTAGGGAGTTGACTTTGTTGTCTTGGAACGTTAATGGACTGGGGGATAGGATCAAGCGAGGCGTGGTCCTGCAGTATTTGAAACGAATCTCACCCGATGTAGTCTTCCTGCAGGAGACACACCTTATTGGAAACTCTTTCTGTGCCATGAATCGGCGTGGCTATCGTTTGGTGGCCCACTCGGGCTTCACGTCGGGCTCACGGGGTGTGGGCATTATGGTGAAGAACTCGCTCCCGTTGGAAATTGATGAGGTGCGCCATGATGATAGGGGGCGCTATGCTGTTTTAGTGGGGAGAATGGAAGGCAAAGTGGTGGTTTTTGTATCGGTATACGTCCCACCGGGGTTGCAGGCGACCACTTTTGCAGACCTGGGGCGCCTCCTCCTGGGCCTTCCGGGGGGACTCCTGGTGGTTGGGGGGGACTTCAATGCGGTGGTTTCTGGGACTCTGGATCGTCACCCCCCTAGGGACCTCCCCCGGGCCCAGGCGTGGCTACCTGGCCTCTTGGATACACTGGGATTGGTGGACTGCTGGCGCTTAAAACATCCCACGCAGCAGCAGTACACTTTCCACTCGGGGGCACATGGTAGCCTCTCACGGCTTGATCATGTCCTTGTCCCGGCGGCCTATGCTGGGAGTGTGGGGGAGGTGCGCCATCTGGCGCGGGGTATTTCAGATCACTCCCCGCTCCTGTTCCATTTTGATGTCCTTCCGAGGGGTAAGGGCAGGGTAGTTCCCATCAATGCCTGGTACCTGCGCGACCCCACTATTCGCGCTGCTGTGATTAAATCCCTGCAGCGATACTTTGATGAGAATGTGGGGTCCATCCCTTCGGCTATCTCCTTGTGGGAAGCCTTCAAGACAGTTCTCAGAGGAGAGGCCCTGTCCCTCATTTCCCATGCCCGGAGGCGCGAGCGGGAGGAGGTTACCCGGGTGGAGGCCGAAATTGCTGAATTGGAGGGTGATTTAGAGGGCGGAGTGACGGATGCTGCACTGCATGTCCTACAACTTAAGCAGGCGGCCTACAGGGCCCTCGTTACGGAGGCGGCCAGGGGCCTCAGTAGGGAGCAGCAGGGGCGACTGTATGATGTGGGTGATAAGGCGGGCAAACTGATAGCGTGGTTGGATAAAAAGGAGAGAGTGAATCGTGTGGTCCCGCTGATTGAGAGGACGGATGGTGTGAGTGTCACCGAGCCAGAAGAAATTGTCTCCTGTTTCGCGGATTATTTCCGCGAGGTGTATTCTCCGGTCTCTCCTTGCTCGGAGGAGGACTCCCATTCCCTGCTTAGGGATATCGCGCTGCCTTCCCTCTCGGAGGAGGACAGGGTGTCGCTGGATGCCGCTCCTACATCCGACGAAATTGCCCTCGCCATACGTTCGGTTGCCTCTGGCAAGGCCATGGGCCCAAATGGTATCCCTATCGAGTTATATAAGTTGCGACCAGATGTACTGGTGCCCCACCTCCGCGCGATGTTCCTGGCGGCCCACTCGCTGGGCTCCCTCCCGCCGGACCAGCGTCTGGCTACTATCGTGGTGATCCACAAGGAGGGGAGGCCTCGGGACCGGGTCACATCCTATCGGCCTATCTCGCTTTTGAATGCGGAGCCCAAAATTCTCGCCAAGGTGCTGGCCAATCGGCTGGTCGGCGTGGTGGGCGACCTGGTCCACCAAGACCAGTCCGGCTTTATCCCCCATCGCAACACAGCCCTTAATCTGCGGCGCTTGCACGGGGTGCTCGCACGTGTCCCATTCGTGCGGGAGCCGGCCATTTTGGCGTCCTTAGACGCCACTATGGCGTTTGACACGCTTGAGTGGCCATACATTTGGGCGATGCTGGCGAAGTTTGGATTCGGCCCGGGCTTCATCAGTTGGGTCAAACTGTTGTATTCGGGCCCATTGGCGCAGGTGGTGGTGAATGGAAGAGTTTCGGCCCCATTCGAGCTGGGCCGGGGCACGCGACAGGGCTGCCCCTTGTCGCCGCTCCTGTTTGCGCTGGCCTTGGAGCCCCTGGCGGAGTGGCTGCGGTGGCACCCCTCCATCCGTGGTCTCCGTTGGACCCCCGAGTATGAGGACCGTGTGTCCCTATACGCTGACGACATCCTTTTGTACCTAGCCTCCCCACGTAAGTCACTCATAGTCCTGGTTGATGTTTTACGTTCATTCGGCCGGAACTCAGGCCTTGTCATCAACTGGGCTAAATCATGCGTGTATGTGCTCTCTGGGGAGGCTCCTGTCCTTCCGCGGGGTTGTCCGATTCAGATTGCCTCTCAGGGGTTTCGATACCTGGGTGTCTATATTACTCTGGACCCAGAGGCTCGCTACGAGCGGAACTTGCTTCCCCCTCTCCAGCGCTTGAAGGAGGACGTCGTGCGCTGGCGGCGCCTGCCGCTTTCGCCGCTCGGCCGGGCGGCGTTGTTTAAGATGATGTCGTTGCCACGTTTCTTATACGCTCTCCAGAACACTATGGATCCAGTCCCGGCGCGCTACTTCCGTGAGGTGGAGAGTTTACAGCGCCGCCTGTTCTGGGACGGGAGGCCGCGCATTGCCCTGGCGAAATTGACGCTCCCATGGTATGACGGGGGGATTGCCCTCCCGGACATTAAACGGTATTACTGGGCCTCCCAGCTAGCTGCAATTAACCATGGCCTCTATGGGCCCGCCTTGAACCCGGCGTTTGAGATGGACAAGATGCTACTGCCCGGTGGCGACTACAATCGAGCGCTCTACTCTGGCGCGCCCGATGCTCGCTTGACGGGACCTACGCGTGTCATGATCAGAGTATGGCATGCGGCTAATGCAGCTATGGGGTGGAAGGACCGTTTGACCCGGGCGTCACCGCTGTATGCGTCTGAGAAGCTGGGCTCTCTCTGGACCTCGAAGGGCTTCGCGAAATGGGACATGATAGGCATCAGTAAAGTGGGGGATCTCTGGTCGAGGGGAGGATTTAAAACATTCGAGATGCTGCAGACGGAGTTTCAGTTGCAGGGTAGTGAATACTTTCGATACCTGCAGATCCGTCATGCACTGGGCTCCGTCTTCCCAGACGTCGCCTCCATCCCGGAGTCTTCCCCCCTGGAGGATAGAGTGCTAGATGGCCACATTCCAGATAGTACGATCTCCCTTATTTATAAAAAACTGATTAATGATCGATCGGGCTTGCTGATTGGCCTTCGCGAGGCTTGGGTTGCTGACGGTCTGGAATTGGACGATGAGGACTGGATCTCCGCGGTGGCCTCTCCGAAGGAGGTGGCTATACCGGCTCGCCTTCGCTTCGTCCAGCTCAAGATACTCCACCGGGTCTACATGACGGGGCCAAGGCTTCTGCGCATGGGCTACACTGTGGATGGATTGTGTAAGCGTGGTTGTGGTGCCGTGGCGACCTTCCTGCATATTTTATGGGAATGCCCGAGGGTGGAGCGATTCTGGCGCGGTGTGCACGAGGTCCTGAGAGTGGTTACGCGTGTTGCGCTGCTGCCGGAAGCGAGGAGATGCCTGTTGAATGTGTGGGAACCAACTGACTAATCGGCTCCGCAAACGTGGTGGGTGACTCTGGGATATATGATTGCTAAGCGTGACATTGCGCAACTGTGGGGATCCCAGAACCCCCCGACGGTGTCGGCCTGGAAAGAGCACATGGATTGGTGCATGTTTCGAGAAAAAGTGGTGTATGTGGCGAGGGGTAAGCCTGCGACATGGGTGAAAGTGTGGGGCCCCTGGAACGCCTACCGTGGGAGTATTTGCGCGCCACCATTGCTGCCTGCTGCCTCACCAGCCCCGTCCCCTTAGCTGACCCCTTCCCCTAGCCCCGGGCACAGGTTCCCCCAGTCCTCGCTCTGTTTCCCTTCCCCTCTTTGGACTCCTTTAATAGTTGGGGTTCCCCTTGGGGGAGCACGTGCTGTTACTTTCGACTGTAGGGTAGCCTTGTGGGTGTTGTTTTTTTTTTTTTTGTTGTTTGTATAAAATGAAACCGCACTGTGACGTATTATGGCTGTGGCCCATGATGTTGATGACTCCTGCTTATGCTCCTTTGTAATGCCAAGGGTTCTATGAACGTATGCCATATGTTTCTGCCATTCCTAGCGGCCGGCCGGAAGGTTGTGGGCCCATAATTGTATATTATTGAGATTTGTAATAAACGGTTTCAAAAAAAAAAAAAAAAAAAAGAGGGCACTTGACACCATGAAAAAGTTTGTCCAGTCCTTAAATTTAAGAGTTCAAGAGCTTACTGAGACAAATAAATCCTTAGCCAACAAACTAGAGGTGCATTTGGTCAAATGCTGGGCAGGTAGAGCAAATTGGCAAAAACACCAATCAGCCCCTGGCAGTAACAACAAACGGAATAAAATGTACACAGAATTTACCATTAACTCTGAAAGTAATCCCTCGTCCACAAGTAGCTGTCTCATTGAGGCTAGGGACGCAAGTAATTTACAACTGGACATGCAGAGGATTCTGAAAAATGCTCAAGACCCCAGTGCGCCAAGCAATTTCACCTATTTGCCTCCTTCCTAAGCAATGCAAAATTAAGATGCTCACCGAGAACTTATCCGATATACTTGGTCTTTCCATTATGAAAGATAATGCTTATTGCGGTCAATGTATACAACAGGCCAGTGAGCATTAATAAAGAGTCAGCTACAATAAATTCTCTTGAACTCGCTATAGCGGCACTACCGGCAGATGCCCTCTTGATAATTGTGTGCGACGTGAAGTTCGAATCGCTATATAGCTTTTCCCAAGATATAACCGAGGAAGAGGACGCCTTATGGCACATCCAAAGCTAGGTATTCTGAAGATTAAAAGAAGCTCGACCCCAGCCAATCAACTCCAGGCATGATGTTGAGGCTAGTGCTCAGAGCTTGTAATGGTAGATCTCAATCAGATCAAGAGGGTACCCATACTTTTAAGAGGTTAAACCAGACATCCTGCATAGATTACATACTTTTATCCTTCAAGACATGTCCCCATCTGAAGGAAATGACAACCTTAGGGAGAGAGGACAGTGACCACAACGCACTAAAACTAGAGCTGAAGGGCCTTTTGCCCTCTGGACATGGTGGGGGGGTTGTATCTAGCCCTCTGTGAGACATAATTGTGTCCAAAAACAAAAAGGCACTGGAATGGGAGTATGTGGTGGGCCATTCCGATCTATTATGACAGGTTTACTCCAAGGTGGTTCGAACCCTGGACGCAATGAGTGCCCTGATGCACCAAGCAATTAGCCCGAATTCGATCATGGCTTCCTATGACAAATTGTCACTGAAAGAGCTGCTTTCGAGAGAGCATTTAAAACAAAACCACAAATCCTCCCTCACACCCCAGGAACAATAAACAGTGTAGAAAAGCAAAAAGCTCCCTACTTAACTCTCTAAAAACAAAAGATCAGCATGATATCTCCCAAGCACGAAGGAATTATAAAGAAGCCCTGGCCCTAGCCAAAGCTAGCTGGGAGGAAGTGGTGTGGAATAACTTGGTCAGAGCAGCTAATGGAAGAGACTCAAAGGTCTTTTGCGGCATCATAGCGCACAGCAGTCGCCATGCCATCTTGCTTGTGAAGTTTCATGTCCAGCCCCATACTTGGGTGGACCACTTTTAGAAGCTCTATTCAGGCATCGGAGCAGGGCATAGTGATATTCCAAGACTGGGCCTTCCAGACTGCATAAACAACAGGGACCGCTTGCAGAACAAGAAATCATAATCCAGGCTGGAAGCTCTTGACACAGTGTCCAAGATGAGACCTCCAGAACCAGATGGCACTCCTGATTAGGCCTCCAATTTGAGGCAAAGTATGCCAGAGGTAACCTCTGAAGTTCACAGCATTGCTCCAGGTGAGAACTTGAGATCTTGATGCAGTGTTCCTGATGAGACTTCAGAGCTGTAAATGTTGGACCAAAGGAGGCATTGCTGGCTATGTTTGTACTGTAGAGGCATAACAAAGCTTTCCTTTTCTTGCTCACCTTAATATTCCTTTTGCTCTTTCTATGACCTTGTCATATTGTTTATCCACTTTGATAGTATGCAACACATATGGGAAGTGAAAGGTGCTAAAGGACAATGGAAGCTTGCACTTCTGCTGCTCTCCTGTAATCGTTTTGTATGTGGATGTAAGAGAAGCTTGAACTGCTGCTGCTATCCTGTAACCCTTGTGTGTGTGTGTGTATGGAAGTTTGCACCCTGGAACCCTTAAGTGTGCGAGTGTAAGGGAAGCTTGCACTGCTGCTGCTCTCCTGGAGCCCATATGTGTGCGAGTGTAAGGGAGGTTTGCACAGCTGCTGCTCTCCTGGTACTCTTCTATGTGCCAGTGTAAGGAAAACTTGCTCTGCTGATGCTCTCATGTAACGGTTCTGTATACAAGTGAGAGGGAAGCTTGCACTGTTGCTGCTCTCCTGAGGCCCGTATGTGTGCAAGTGTAAGGGAAGGTTGCACGTCTGCTGCGGGTGCAGTGGCTTTTTTAAAAATGCAGAGGAGATTTTCGCTGATGTTATCCCATGACCATTTAGGTTACGTTTTCGCTGCTCTCACCCTTCCTTTGTTTCAGGGAGTTTATTCGAGCATGAACTGTTAATGGGCTTTGAGCTCTTGGAAAAATAAGTATAAGGTTCTGCAATATTTAAATGGGGTTTACCCTTATATCTTGTGTGTGTGTGTGTGTGTGTGTGTGTGACATGCATTTGTGAATGTGCCAACACGGAATCTCTGATAAAAACTGGCTGATGCAGCAGTGAGAGGGGCTTTGATATTTCTTAGTAGGTGATCAGGGTGTAGGGTCGTGTAGTCACAGATTGACACCAATGGCAGATAGCTGCAATCGCAGTCGGAGACAACTATCTTCAATAGGTCAATTACTAATAAAGTTGCCTCATTACCGTACACTTCTCAAGGTTCAAGGTTTTTATGAGAGATTCAGATCTTACAGTGAGATCTACAATATATAAAATACACCAAATACATTAATTAATTAATATAGCTAAAAAAAGAGCGAAAATATGTAAAAATATTACCGCACATTAATTCATTGACTGGACAGTTTATCATCTCCATGGCAGTTTTAGCAGTTGTAATTCAATACTTTAAAAAAAAAGGTTTTAAAAATCTCTGTTGGTAGACCCTTAAAAACGGACATATAAATATAACATGTTTTAAAGTCTGAACACCATTATAACAGGAAGTGCAAATTCTTTCCTCCCAAACTACATCCTGCCATGCATTCGTCACAGTTTTTAATGGTAAACATTTGAACCTGCACAGCATTATACACCTTCGCACACTGTGTTCCGGGTTCCAACTCGACTATAGATAGAATAAGGGGATTCTGAATTTGCCTTTATGATAGGTTTGGTTGCCTTGGTCGCCTTATTACTTACAGACAGGCAAAACCAAAATGACATGAATGTTTGGCAATGTGAATATGAGTGAGCTTAATATGTGTGTGTGTGCGTGTGCGTGCATGCGCCTGTGTGTGTGTGTGCAGTTATAGGTAGGCCTGGGCTAAAATTCCATTCCGCTCGCGGAAATTGCGATAATTTGACATTCCGCGTAGAGTGTGAAAACGTCAAAATTTCCGCAATCCGCATCTTACCGGAAATTTTTTTCTTGCTCGCGCTGTAAAAAATTACCTGAATCCCCGCGTTCGCCGACAAGTTTTCCCGATCCGGTCGCGTTCTCCACGAGATGTTAGATTGTTGGTAGCCATTTGTGCTGTCTCGCGACAGTTCGCGCCCGCATTAACGTCATTTGTCACGCGATCACGTCATTCGTCGCGCGATCACGTCTTTCTTCTCACGCTCATGCACCGCGAGAGTATGAGATGATTGAGATCTCGCGCCCGTGAGCAACCGCATGGGTAAGTTGGCGGGCTGTGATCACGCAGAAAATACCGCAAACGGGCGGGAAAAAAACGTCCGCGTCTTCGCGATATTTCCGCGTGTTTGCGGAGATTTTTAACATTTTCGCGATAGTTTGCGAAAGTGAATTTCACAAATTCCACCCACCCCTAGTTATAGGCAGAAGTTATAAAAATATGTATATTTTTTTAGATGTGTTTACGTAAAAGTGAAGTCGAAAAACGTTCAAATGCTACTTTTCGCTTTGATTCCCTCTCTCCTCTCCTAGTTCTCGAGATCTGCCTCTGCTAGCCTTGTAACCGTGTTCTCTCTGCTCTGTCGGTGTTCGGTGGAAAAGAGAGAGCCTGGCTCTTGCACGGTTTCGTTATCCTTCGGTTTGGTCTGACGTTGCACTCCTAAGGATGTGCCTTATTCGCTATCAACCTTTTGGTGTTATTTTCACCACGAAGTACAATTCATTTAATGCTGCGGGTGTAAATATGATTATAATTTTCGGAAACAATCTTTGGCTCAGGGTTGTGTATGAAGCCTCCTTGTGCTTCCTGCCTGACTGCACATTAACAGCAATATTGTCTACTTAAGTAGCCCGGGTCACTGATGTTTGCAGAGTTAAAGTTACTGGAAGCGAAATCACTATTTGAGGTGAGTTCAAACTTGTCTTGCAAGGGAGGCTGACGTTGTAATTATGCAACCAAGTTATTTTTAGCTTGCACTATGGACTTCTTTTTCAAAACATTAATTTTTGCTCTATGTGTCTTGTAATCTATTATGCTGAATGAGTGGAAAATGACGCACTTGCTGAATACATTTTTGGGTGGAATCAATCTACTAATAACAGTTCACACTTGAGTGGATCGTCAGGTATATACAGTTTGCCAGGGCCCTACTTACAAATACTGTTCCTAATCCCCCCCCCCACAGTGCTGTACCAGCAAAACCCTTGTAGTCCTAACCTGGTTGCTGTTGTACGATGTAATGTAATATATGAAATGAGATGTCCTTTTAGTCACCCTCTTCCTTTTCATGAAGATTGTGTGTTTTTCAAGCTACACTCTTGTCAGTGCCTTCCGAATGAATGTGTTCTCCAAAGTTAGGGGTCGATAATTCTTTGGGCCGCTGAAAAACCCCTGAGTGCGCCTCAGACCTTGGAAGTGACTATATGCAGAGTTTGGGTAATTTAATTTGAGTTGTGCATGGCGAATGGCGTACCTCTTCCTAATCCTTCAAAAGTAAATATATTTCGTATTCAGCTTGCGCCTCACGTCTAAACACCATAACCAAATATACCATACCACAACTGGGAGCATTGCGTGTGTGGGTGTGAGAGAGAGAGGCCGGATTGGTCCTCATACCATGGGTAAAACCTGACAGATCAAAACAAAGCCTATATTTGTGAGGACCGGTGTGTTACCAGGACCAGTCCCCATAGTGTGTTTAGGTACTTTCAAGCGAGTGAATCAAAAAACTAACAGTGCAGTTATATTTTCCTCGGTCCGCTTTATGACCTACCCCCAGTATCAAAGCATGTGTGGGGTTAGAATAGAGAATACACACTTCATTGTGGTCAGTGTTCTTTATGATAGGTATGAAATGGTTGTGTGAGTGTGCCTGCACGTGCGCGTGTGCACACCTGTGCGCATGAAGATTTCCCATCCCTCCCAGAATTGGAATATTAATCATGGAGGAATTGAACTAACAAGATAAAGGTGTGTGTGTATAAATTTTGACAGTAGCATTATCAAATCCAGGAGGCCCTTTTCTATTTTCGAGAGACTTTTTCGGTTGATTCACTCCTTCTAGTTTGACAACGGAGACAGCCATTGCCTCTGACGTTGTTGTCTCCTTTGTTAACGTTTACATGTGGATTCGGACATCTCTCAAAATAGTCCATTCGAGAGCTGCTTTTGCTCTTATTGAAAAATGCAGCCCTATATGGCCAGTTTGGGGTCACATAGGAGCCAAGGAGCTCATGATGGTAGAAAATAAGTTCCTTAGAGCACTAGTTAATCTACCTCAAAGTACACCCTGGCTTCAACTTTTGTTGGATTTGAACCTTGCTTCAATTTCTTTTACTGTCCAACTAGGACCCTTTCTGTGCTGGCATCGCCTTTGGTCCATTGCGGAACTGGAACCCTATGGACATCTCTCAGGGAACTTTTAAGCACAAGGGGCCACTTAAGGATTGATTGGCTGGGTTATATCAAGAACCTACTTTATACCCTAAACCTTCAGACACTCTGGGATAACCCAGACGAAGCTGCTGACACTTCAACGCAACTGATCAAGGATTTAGTTAGAGACCACTTCTGGAGCAAGGAGCTCAAGCGGTGTAGTCAGATAGTCTGACGACAGATCCCTTGACCACAAAACAGGTCCAGCCTATAAGAAGTCCTTTGATATGATATTGGGTCCTCTAACGAAGCAGCTGTACCTAAAGTTCAGATGTGGCTCTTTACCCATCCACAGTTAGACTGCCACCTGGGAACTTAAGCCGGGCTTGTCTAGTCTCTCTCCATCCTATAGGCTTGCCCAGGAGAACATGCACCATTTTCTCTCTTTTTTTGAAGGATGTAAAAGCTGAACCGAAGAAAGTGGATACAACCACTGTGTAGATTACTAGGGATCAGGCAGCCCGAAGTGGCTCTAAGAATTTTGAAGTCAGATACCAGGGAAGTAGTAGAAATTGAGGTCACCAAATATCTGCATTCTGCATGGCTCATACGGAAAAGATATTTGGAGTTAGCAGCCTGCTTGAGGAATACCACAAGAAGCCAGTTGATAGCTCTGAAGAACATTTTTACTGTACTTAAGTGTGTTGGCCTTTTTTTCTATACCCAAATGCTATATCATCACGATGAAACAGTGCTCCATGTTGATCTAAAGGCCTACTTGTATTTGCCATCTTTGCACACAAATAACTGATGCTAGAGAGAGTTTTGAACTGTGAAATTGTACTCTAAACATGATTGGCCTTTTCTCTTCCTTGATTTATAGTCTAAGATGTATCACTATGAAGCACTCGAGATGCACTTTTCTGGAATGGACAGTTTGTCTTTTAAATCTTTTGTGTATCAGCGCTTTGTGTACTCTATGGGGCTTATTTACAAGCCTCTTGCGCAACGGTTACGTCACTTTTCCCCGTATTAAAAGTGACGCATTCGCGGCACAAGTGGCTAGTAAATAAGCCCGTATGTGTTTATTTCATATTCACCTTCCCTCCTGACAAGGGGACAGTGTTGGCCCCCTTAGTTGGAACTACATCACAATAACCTTATTCAGAGCAAGGTGCAGAGAACAGACAAGAAACGTTGCAATCAAATAATTTGCCCTCTAGTTTGGTAGCACAGACTGCTCAGTTTTCCAGATCTAAGAAATAATTGATGGTACACAGTGGTTGAAGTGTATTAAAAAAAAAGTGTGGGAACTGTGATGCTGATCACAATGGGGGTGAGCGTGGTGGCATGGTCAAAGGCGTGACTAAAAAAACAAAATATTTTGTACATTTGTGGGGGGTTTCACCTTTAGGTAACTGCATATAAAATAACACACATCTTAAATGAAAATTGATTATGTTAATCAGTGGGAAATGCTCTCTCATACATTATGAAACCTCTTTTAGTTAATGCACTTCACCAGAGAGCCCCAGAATTGAATCCTGGTTGGTGTAGTGGAGAATAGTGACTTGTGTATGGTTAGTGCTACAAGGTCCCAGTCTGTGGCAGAAAGCACTGTGAACGTGTAAGTCATTATTTTAAACATGCATTGCATACAGTATATGATAGGCTGCTTAAAAATGTGGAAAAAGATTTAAGATAAAAAAGTGTTTCCAAAATATAGATTTTACTAATACCCAGACTGTACATAGTGCAAATTTGTTTAATAATTTTCTTTTAAAAGCACATACTTCACAGCTTACCTGGTGACTCCCTTACAATACTTCTCAAACAGAATAAATGTGATTCCATCAATTAAAGCCAATGCCGGCTTCCAAGCACCCTTTACATTTGCGGATTGACCAGTTAATCACATTTCTCTCAGGAAAGCAGGCACCCTGGCAATACGGTTAATTTAGCTGTCTGCCCCTCCCTCGGTTTCGCACTGCAGGAGGCTCAGTGCCTTACTCTGCAGCTCAAGCATTTCAGCTCTTGGAATTAACCATCCGGGGACAGTTGTCTTTTCACAAAAAGTAGGGGAATTGTTTATCTAAAATGAAAAGTATGGGCATGTTTTTTACCTCAGATTCCCCCAACTTCGACCACTGATTGTAAATGAATACAGTAAGCTAGCTACTGCTTGCAAAGGGAAAGACAAAACATGCTGTTGGGCTCATCAGAAATTGCATCACAGGGTTTGAATGCTGCAACAGAATGTCCTCTCCCGCGAGATTTACTTGACAGACACGCCCCAGTTGCTAGACTGACGCAGTTCCTTCTAACCTACACAGCAAAATGAGAGCACACTCAGAAAAGGGGAACATCCTGTTCCCTCACAACAACACATCGTCATTCCCACAACACGTTGGGAATGACGGCACAGCATCTTGTTTTTTCAATGTTCTTTCTTGTTAGTAAATATATAATATGAGTAACATATATGAGAACACCCTCCATAGAAAGCCAATGACCTTTAGTAGGAATACCTTGGCTGCGGTTAATAGGTAAGAGAAATTGCTGCCAGCAGGTACGTCACTGAGGATGTTGCTGGTGTCCAATTCCAGAGCTTAAGAGCCACCACTCCCCTTCTATATGAATACTTCCTTCCTTATTCCAGTGACATAGCAACCTGTTAGTAAATCAGTGACATGCGTCAACGCTACTGCGTCTGAGAGGGCCCAGCACACACAGAACACTCATATGAAGATTGGGAACACTGGACATGTAGCGGGTTTGTTCAATCATGCAATACCACCATTAGGCCTTGTAAGGTGACTTAGCATCAGCCAGAAGCCCGACTGCCCTAAGAACCCTAAATCAGTGATTACTTTGCACCTGTGTTCTGCCCTGGCACTCATTTTTGGGGGGACTGTGATTTATGTTTCATCATCAGACTTTGACCCAGAGCACGAGAGCGAGAAAACCAGAAAAGGGAGAAAAAGATGAGAAACCCATGGCAAAAGGAGAAAGCAGAGACGATAAAGACTCTACAGAAATGAGATAAAGAGAAAGGAAGTGTAGGGTGGGTGATGAAAGAAGATGAGGTAAAATCAGAACTAGGCAGCTGTGCTATTTGCCAACCCCAACATCCAGCACCACTGGCAGGGACTCCTATGAAAAGCTTTGGGGCACCGCCATTATATTTGTGCAGTTTAAGCACAGTCTGAGACTACAGCACATGTTCAAGGATTGTCTTGCAATGGGATGCCACAGCACAGCCCTCCATCAGCAGACAATAATCTGCCAGTTGGTGCCATTGGGGGCCCTTGACAAGAGTTGGGAACCGTTTCCTTTCCATTCGGCTCAGCATTCATTGTTTTGTCTCAAGCTTATCTCTCCCTCTCCACCTTCTACTGATTCCCAGGCTTGTGTTTCTGTACATTTTTGTGTGTGCTTGGTGCTGTACAGTGAGGCGTACAACAATATTACTTTAAACTATGTTTAAAACTAGGTTTTGTTTTTCCATGGCCCGGTAATGTGGAAGACAAATTACTACATGACTGACAGTGCTGGCGTGTGAGGGTTGCATTGCCTTATTTTCTAGAACTTATACATTCATGCTTTCAGGTATTAGAGGTCTTGGGGTGCAGCGTGTCATGGATGGATAGTGATTTGGACATGCATCCATGGGCAATGAGATACGAAATACCTATAGGCAGGTCTCTCTCAAAATGGATTTCTCACTTCACTCTATAATTTTGGGGCTGGCTTGAATACACACTTTTCCTCTTGATGTAGAACAAGAGGTTTCAGGTGTGCACTGTGCTTGAAGTGTTAATTTGCCATTTATTCACTAATCGTTCAATATTCAAAAAACATGCACCATCTACTCATGATTTGTGAGGCCTTTCCTCTTGGTAGGAGTGCGATTAGGGCTTAGTTGGCATTATGTAAAGTGGCTGCTATTAATATCAGCGGTGCACAGGGGCCTCAGATTGTATTGTACCCCTACAGCTGGATATCCAAGATACCCCCTTTGGGCAGTTCGTTCTCTAAGGGTTTCTAAGTTGAGCAGTCAAGAATTACTTCAAGAGATAGTAGTTGTAAGTTTTTTAAGTTTTAAAGAGTAAGTTTATTATAAGAAATGTGCTATAACCAAAAAATACTTAAGAAGTAATACATTAGAATAAAAAAGCAACTGAGAAATGGGGAACAGGAAAGAAAGGAAAAAAGGGGAAGTACGTGCACAATTCAAATGAACTATTGTTTGATTATAAGCATGATATAAATACTGAAATATATAACAAAAGGTACATAGTAGAAAAATAATATAGTCAGGAGTGGGAAGTCAGGGAGGTTGAAGAACTTCTTGCGTGCTGGGTGGAGGTGCAAATAACGAGTTTGCAGAGTTATCAAGGAACTGTGTAACTGGTGTCCAAAGGTCCTTATCGTATTACAACAAGGGATAAAGGGTGCATATAAGCAGTATCCAATCGATGATGATGACAGACTGCATACCAACACGCTTTAGATGATAATTGTGTAACATCTTTCCAATTTTGAGTAATTTGCTGAAAGGCAATTGCTAATAATAGGTCCAATATTTTCACATTTAATGAAGCACTTACCCATACATCAGATAAACTTCCTAAAAATACATTAGGAACAGAGTCAGGTATATTGGAATGAAAAATAGAGTTAATCTGGTCCCAAACTTGTTTCCAAAAATCAAAAATGGAAGGACATGTGCATAGTAAGTGCTTCAAATCAACTTGTTGCACTGAACAATTCCAGCAGGTATCCAACATATCTGGGTTAATGTTATGTTATAATTTCGGTGTCATAAAAAGTCTATTGCAAATGAAAAAAAGTGTTTGTGTTGTGTTTGCCACCCTAGAGGATTTCCTAATTTTAAGTAGAAGCAATTTTGAACATAGCATGATACAGCATCCACAAAAAATGTATTCTAAATGTCGAGTCACAGCTATATCTTTTGAAAATAAGAGACCTTTATTTACAGAAATGAATTGTACTCCAATGCAAAATGGAATAATAAAGAAAATTAGAAGATTATACCACCTTCAGGGGCTTATATAGAGTCCCTGTTTTATGAGATCATGTAATTCATATAAATTATGCGTCTCTGGATGGTGTTATCTTATGTAGATAGGTTGGGAGTTGTTGACAGTCGCCGTAAACCTCAAGGTATCAATAAATATACTATACTTTGGTTACATTCCCCTGTTCAGTCGAACATGGTCCCAAACAAAATGCTACAATGCATAAATTATACTGTGCTCTTTGTTCAAGTCTCTCGTCAGTCCTTTGTGCAAGAGGAAAGCAATTCATTAGGCTTGAGCCCAGGAAGTTGTTAATCTGTCACAAATTGCGTGAAGGTCTACAGTGTTTTGAACCCACAATATACTCTGCCTAAAGTGGAAAAAAGTATCTATATAGAAAAAAAGTACGCTTTTATGGTGGCAATAATTGGGGTGAAAATCATACTACCAGTGTCAATAGAGCTACCGATGGTCAGTGGCGATGGGGACACTGGACACAACTCAATTCAGTTGGTGCTGTAAAGAGGCTGGCATTCACAATGGGTGGTCTTGTGGTCTCCTACTTTAAGAGCCTGAATCCTAGAAAAGCTTAGTCACAGTTAAAACCTTTCAGGTGGTGGGGGCATACGCTGTATGTACCTGGACCTCCCATGGGACCAGAAGGTTTCCAGCTGGAACCAGAAAGCCAGAACGTCAACCAAAATGCCAGGATAGAAAGTACAGTTGTCCATGCACCCTTCATTTAGCGTTCGCCATTGATTTTTAACCATTCGTTGAAGTCACCATCGAAAACCTGCCTCTGCCTTTGAGAACTAGGTGTAGACAAGCCACGAGTACCAGATGCAGTAGAAAATGGTGGCCTTCACATCGGGACACAGTATAGCAGAATTGACTTCTTATGGTGGGATCCATTCATCAGAAGAGGCACCAAGAACAAGAAATCATAATCCAGGCTGGAAGCTCTTGACACAGTGTCCAAGATGAGACCTCCAGAACCAGATGGCACTCTTGATTAGGCCTCCAATTTGAGGCAAAATATGCCAGAGGTAACCTCTGAAGTTCACAGCATTGGTCCAGGTGAGAACTTGAGATCTTGATGCAGTGTTCTTGATGAGACTTCAGAGCTGTAAATGTTGGACCAAAGGAGGCATTGCAGGCTATGTTTGTACTGTAGAGGCATAACAAAGCTTTCCTTTTCTTGTTCACCTTAACATTCCTTTTGCTCTTTCTATGACCGTGTCATATTGTTTATCCACTTTGATAGTATGCAACACATATGGGAAGTGAAAGGTGCTAAAGAACAATGGAAGCTTGCACTTCTGCTGCTCTCCTGTAATCGTTCTGTATGTGGATGTAAGAGAAGCTTGCACTGCTGCTGCTATCCTGTAACCCTTGTGCTTGTGTGTGTGTGTGTTTGTGTGTGTGTACGGGAAGATTGCACCCTGGAACCCTTGAGTGTGCGAGTGTAAGGGAAGCTTGCACTGCTGCTGCTCTCCTGAAGCCCATATGTGTGCAAGTGTAAGGGAAGCTTGCACTGCTGCTGCTCTCCTGAAGCCCATATGTGTGCAAGTGTAAGGGAGGTTTGCACAGCTGCTGCTCTCCTGGTACTCTTCTATGTGCCAGCGTAAGGAAAACTTGTTCTGCTGATGCTCTCATGTAACTGTTCTGTATACAAATGAGAGGGAAGCTTGCACTGTTGCTGCTCTCCTGAGGCCCGTATGTGTGCAAGTGTAAGGGAAGCTTGCACGTCTGCTGCGGGTGCAGTTGCTTTTTTAAAAATGCAAAAGAGATTTTCCCTGATGTTGTGCCATGAGCATTTAGGTTAAGTTTTCACTGCTCTCACCCTTCCTTTGTTTCAGGGTGTTTATTCGAGCATGAACTGTTAATGGGCTTTGAGCTCTTAGAAAAATAAGTATAAGGTTCTGCAATATTCAAATGGGATTTACCCTTATATCCTGTGTGTGTGACATGCATTTTTGAATGTGCCAACACGGAATCTCTGATAAAAATTGGCTGATGCAGCAGTGAGAGGGGCTTTGATATTTCTTAGTAGGTGATCAGGGTGTAGGGTCGTGCAGTCACAGATTGACACCAATGGCAGATAGCTGCAATCTCATTCGGAGACAACTATCTTCAATAGGTCAGTTACTAATAAAGTTGCCCCATTACCGCACACTACTCAAGGATCAAGGTTTTTATTAGAGATTCAGATCTTACAGTGAGATCTACAATATATAAAATACACCAAATACATTAATGAATTAATATAGCTAAAAAAGAGCGAAAATATGTAAAAATATTACCGCACATTAATTCATTGACTGGACAGTGCATCATCTCCATGGCAGTTTTAGCAGTTGTAATTCAATACTTTAAAAAAATGGTTTTAAAAATCTCTGTTGGTAGACCCTTAAAAAGGGACAGATAAATATAACATGTTTTAAAGTCTGAACACCATTATAACAGAAAGTGCAAATTCTTATCTCCCAAACTACATCCTGCCATGCATCCGTCACAGTTTGTAACTGTAAACATTTGAACTTGCAAAGCATTATACACCTTCGCACACTGTGTTCAAGGTTCCAACTCGACTATTGATGGAATAAGGGGGTTCTGAATTTGCCTTTATGATACGTTTGGTTGCATTGGTCGCCCTATTACTTACAGACAGGCAAAACCAAAATAACACGAGTGTTTTGTAATGTGAATATGAGTGAGCTTAATATGTCTGTGTGCGTGCACGCGCCTGTGTCTGTGTGCAGTTATAGGCAGAAGTTATAAAAAATATGTATGATTTTTTAGATGTGTTGATGTAAAAGTGGAGTCTAAAAACGTTCAAATGCTACTTTTCGCTTTGATTCCCTCTCTCCTCTCCTAGTTCTCGAGATCTGCCTCTTCTAGCCTTGTAACCATTTTCTCTCTGCGCTGTCGGTGTTCGGTGGAAAAGAGAGAGCCTGGCTCTTGCACGGTTTCCTTATCCTTCGGTTTGGTCTGACGTTGCACTCCTAAGGATGTGCCTTATTCGCTATCAACCTTTTGGTGTTATTTTCACCACGAAGTACGATTCATTTAATGCTGCGGGTGTAAATATGGTTATAATTTTCGGAAACAATCTTTGGCTCAGGGTTGTGTATGAAACCCCCTTGTGCTTCCTGTCTGACTGCACATTAACAGCAATATTGTCTACTTAAGTAGCCCGGGTCACTGATGTTTGCAGAGTTAAAGTTGCTGGAAGCGAAATCACTATTTGAGGTGAGTTCAAACTTGTCTTGCAAGGGAGGCTGACTTTGTAATTAAGCAACCAAGTTATTTTTAGCTTGCACTATGGACTTCCTTTTCAAAACATTAATTTTTGCTCTGTGTGTCTTGTAATCTATTATGCTGAATGAGTGGAAAATGACGCACTTGCCGAATACATTTTTGGGTGGAATCTACTAATAACTGTCCACACTTGAGTGGATCGTCAGTTATATAAAGTTTCCTTGTAGTCCTAAACTGGTTGCTATTGTACGATGTAATGTAATTTATGAAATGAGATGTCCTTTTAGTCACTCTCTTCCTTTTCATGAAGATTGTGTGACAAGCTACACTCTTG
Source organism: Triturus cristatus (assembly GCF_964204655.1). NCBI lineage: Eukaryota > Metazoa > Chordata > Amphibia > Caudata > Salamandridae > Triturus > Triturus cristatus. Next base: position 863,219,240 of record NC_140581.1, read on the forward strand.
TCAGTGCCTTCTGAATGTATATGTGTTCTCCAAAGTTAGGGGTCGATAATTCGTTGGGCCCCTGAAAAACCCCTGAGTTCGCCGCAGACCTTGAAAGTGACTATATGCAGAATTGAGCTAAATTAATTTGAGGTGTGCATGGTGTATGGCGTACCTCTTCTTAATCCCTCAAAACAAAATATATTCCGCATTCAGCTTGCTCCTCACGTCAACACACCAAAACCAAATATACCATACCACAACTGGGGGGGGGGTTGATTGTGCGTGAGCCTGTGTGGGTGTGAGAGAGTCCAGATTGGTCCTCATACCATGGGTAAAACCTGACAGATCAAAACAAAGCCTATATTTGTGAGGACCGGTGTGTTACCAGGTCCAGTCCGCATAGCGTGTTTAGGTACTTTCAAGCGAGCGTTTCAAAAAACTAAAAGTGCAGTTATTTTTTCCTCGGTCCGCTTTATGACCAACCCCAGTATCAAAGCGTGTGTGGCGTTAGAATAGAGAATACACACTTCACTGTGGTCAGTGACCGGTCTTTTAACCCCTTCCCTGCGGGGGTAATTCCCCCACGGTGCGGGGGGGGGGGGACACGGCGCCATTGTGCTCCTGACGAGCTCAGCTCATCATGACTCACAGTGGAGCTGTGCTCATGACGAGCTGAGCTCGTCACAACCCCGCCCACTGATTAATTCTCCTGCACAGGCAGGGAATTTATTGCGCGTGGGCGGGCCGCGGCTGTTATGACGAGCTCAGCTCGTTATGAGCACAGCTCCACTGAGACTCATGACAAGCTGAGCCCGTCATAAGCATGGAAGGGGTTAAGATAGGTATGAAATGGTTGCATGTGTGTGTGTGTGCAAGCGCGCGTGTGCACACCCGTGCGCATGAAGTCTTTCCATGCCTCCCAGAATTGGAATATTAATCATGGAGTGTTGGAAACCCACTCCCACACTAGAAGGGGTGGTGGTGGTCTTCCGAACACACTGTGGTAGCTTGGCTCGAGTGGTCAGGAAACAGGCACCGTGCTAAGCATACAACATACCCAAACAATAACCATGCGTGCATCCGTTCCAAAAACGACTCTACACCGTAAAAATTATGAAAATATTCTTCTTTATCTTTTTCTCTTAGTTGCTGATTGGAAAAATAAATAAGACAATCACAATATACAAATTTTAAATAGTGCAGGTCAAATAAATACTGTCTGGAGATTCAATAAATAGGGGTGATCATAAATATAAAGGACATAAATATAAGTGCAGGTAATACAGGCAATTAAATATTCTGAGGCAATAAATACTGAACCAATAAATATTGTACACCAACAAGTCCTGTAGACCAATAAATATAGTGAAGCAATAAATAGGTTAACACAATAAATACAGTGCCCCCAATAAATAATTAAAAGTATACAGCAACACTCATGTAATCAGATCACTTTTCAATTCCTAAGGGCTGATTTGGCCCAGGCACAGCTTGTAGGGTTGTGGAAGGCTTGAGGGGTTCTACTCCCTGGCTGGGACAAGGCTGAGGCCTAAACTGAGGTAGATCAAGGGGGGAATACCAGTGCCCTGGCTTTCTCTCTCCACACAACCTCTCTAGATTAGTCCCAATTCACCCCTGGCACAGTCAGGTTGGTTCCAGCACCTCCCTAGCCCCTTAGAGCAGTCTCTCAGGTCTCCACAGGGCCTTAGGCGCCCTCTACTCCACTTACTGCCCTTTTTCTGATGTTCCGACGCCGCTGGAGTCGTGTCGATGCCGTGAGGCGGTTCCGGTTCGGTCTCGGCGGCCTCGGCACAATGTCAGTTCTAGACGACGCCGGTAGGCGGTTCCGGTCCGATGTCGGCGGCCTCGGTTCGATCTCGACCTCCGATTCGACGGCGTCGGGCAGTCTCTACTCGATGTCGACTTCGGGCGGCTCCGGTCCGATGGCGCTCTCGGCTTCGATGACGTCGGCCGGCCTGGCCTCGATGTCGACTTCCGGCGACTCCGGGGTGCGATCCTCACCCCCGACCTCCGGTGCTCCTCCTCTCAGGTTCCGGGCGACTCCGGAGTGCGATCCTCACTCCCGACCTCCGGTACACTTCACCTCGGTCTCCGACGACTCCGGAGGGCGGACTTCACTCCTCCGATGACGCCGCTCACTCGACCTCGGTTAACTTCCTCCTCGACCTTTGGTATTCCTCACGACCTCCGTCGGCGCCCTCTTACGACCTCAGGCGGCTCCGGGTACGACGTCTGCTTCTTCAGTCAGCGCCGCTTCTCCACCTCGGGCTCCAGGTCTTAGGCTACTCGACGCCGGACTCCAGGGAAACCAGTTTCCAGGTCAGGATCTTGCTGCTTTCTGCTTCTAAGGCCTGTTCCTGCTGTCCAGGTCCTTAGGATAAGTTTTTCTGGCTTCTTCCCACACAGGGCTACAGGCTGGGATCCATCAGTAGGGACAAGTATCAAGGGTGGGTTTATGGACCCCACTCCAGGCACAAGTTTCCACCCCTGCTGCTTCACTCCTTCCTCCTTCACTGTTGTGCTCCTCTCTCTTCACCAGTCAGGTGCCAACTGCCAGCTCCAACTGCCAACTCTCTCTCTTAACTCCCCAACATTCCAAACCGCCTCCAACTGTCACAGGGTTCTGGAATGTTCTGGAAGGTGCTGGTAGGTTCCAGTGGATGCTGGTGATGTCACAGGTGGCCACCATTTTGTGCTCCAGGCCCTCAGACAGAAGTTTCAGGGGTAGGTAAAATGGCTCCCTGAATCTGCCTCAACACTAAAAACGAAAACAAATGAGGGAAAAAGGGCCAAGTCCTACATAACCCCCTTCCAGCCAAAAGCCAGGGTAGACCGATCATTGCCTTGATGGTCTTCCCTGCTTGGGGCGAAAAAAGGTGGACGCCGGCCCGCAACGGCAGGAGCACCCGCAAGTTCTCCTCCGCTCTGGAACCCAATGGTTCCCTAACGAACCTCCCTGGACCAACAAAACCACCCCACTGGGGCTCCCTAGCTAGTTGTGGCCAGGACCGGCCCCTGGGCCATCCAGATGTCTCTGGCCCGGGTGATCTCGCGGAGTGGGGGGTAGTAGCCCCAGGCCTGTAGTGCCCGTTGACCACTCCGGTCCTCCTCCTTGCAGTCCTAAACTGCCTCTGGTCCTTCCTCCTGGGGTTCACACCCTTAGGCTGACCAGCCTTCAGGGGCGAGGCTCTCCTCCCCCTAACTCTCCTTCTGGGGTTCCTCACTCTACCCTGCGAGGCACCCTCAGACCAACACTTCCTCCTCAGTCTAGGGCCTTGACCCCTCAACTGATCCTTCAACCTAGGGTCTAAACCCTTAGGCTGAGTCGGTGCCCGAGGCGAGACCTTCCTCCCTCTGCACCCCCTTCCAGATTTCAGCACCCTCCTAACGGGAAAAGTACCCCTGGAAGTCAATTTCGGGGGGACCCGGTTAACAGAGGCCCCACCCGCCAGGTCAGGCAACCCCTGAGCCTGGCATCCCAGCCCAGGACCTAAACCCTGAAACTGGGCCAACCCCAGAACCTCAGGCGCGCTGGTTACAGTCGCCCTGGGTCCTCCTGACACTAGGGGCTCCCCTGCACTGGAGGGCACATCGGGACAGCCTAGGCTCCCAACCTGGGGCTCCCTTGCGGAACTCTCCAGGCCCTGAGACTCCGGTTGGGGCACCTCGGGACACCTCCCCGTCTCACGCCTTCCTACAGTTAGGTCGTGAGGCCCTACAACCCTCTCTCCCTGGGACCTAGCTGGGCTATCTGCCACTTCTCCCACCTCGCTGGGTTGGGAGATCCCTGCACTACCCCCTTCAGGTTCACACCCCAATGCCTCCTCAGACACCCTAGTGATGTCATCCTGGGGTAAATAAACTTCTAGCTCCTGTGGAGCTTCCGGTATGCTGCCACCAGTGTCCTCGCTGGACACACTCATCTGGAGGGCACGCAGCTCCAACTCCCTCATCTGAAGCTCGTGCGCCATCCTTCTCTCCTCCATCTCTTTCTCCAGCCTTGCTAAGTCCCATGTGAGCTGTCTTTTCTCCCTCCGGTCTGTTAACTCCACTTTAGACAAGCCACCGCTAGAGGCACTGCTGCCCTTCCTAGAAATGGTTCTGGGCCCTGCTGACAGGTTCCCCACCTCAGGTTGGTACATCTCAGCCCCCTTGGGGTCAGGCTCTCCATCCCTGTCTTCCTCCTCAGCCTTGCTTTCCCTGCGTGCCTCCCCCCAAGCCCTTAAGCTGGTTTGGAGTGCACCCTTCTTTGCTCCTGGGGGACAGTACACCCCCTCCCGCTGGCAAAACTCCCTGAGTTGGGCCACAGTGTACGTTTCTAGATTTTCTAGTACAAACTCCATCTTGCCCACTCAGGTTAGAGGACAGGTTTTTGTGCAGTAACTATGCAGGGGGGTACCTTTAATAATACCTCCTCCCACCACCAGAGTAAATTTGGAAAAAACAAAAACCCACAATTAGGAAGGCCGCTCTTGAGAAAACTCCCGGTGTAGGCCTATGGACTACCCACAGTTATTGTTGAGTATGCGTAGGCACAGCTCTATCCCACCGCTGAACACCAATTTATGTTGGAAACCCACTCCCACACTAGAAGGGGTGGTGGTGGTCTTCCGAACACACTGTGGTAGCTTGGCTCGAGTGGTCAGGAAACAGGCACCGTGCTAAGCATACAACATACCCAAACAATAACCATGCGTGCATCCGTTCCAAAAACGACTCTACACCGTAAAAATTATGAAAATATTCTTCTTTATCTTTTTCTCTTAGTTGCTGATTGGAAAAATAAATAAGACAATCACAATATACAAATTTTAAATAGTGCAGGTCAAATAAATACTGTCTGGAGATTCAATAAATAGGGGTGATCATAAATATAAAGGACATAAATATAAGTGCAGGTAATACAGGCAATTAAATATTCTGAGGCAATAAATACTGAACCAATAAATATTGTACACCAACAAGTCCTGTAGACCAATAAATATAGTGAAGCAATAAATAGGTTAACACAATAAATACAGTGCCCCCAATAAATAATTAAAAGTATACAGCAACACTCATGTAATCAGATCACTTTTCAATTCCTAAGGGCTGATTTGGCCCAGGCACAGCTTGTAGGGTTGTGGAAGGCTTGAGGGGTTCTACTCCCTGGCTGGGACAAGGCTGAGGCCTAAACTGAGGTAGATCAAGGGGGGAATACCAGTGCCCTGGCTTTCTCTCTCCACACAACCTCTCTAGATTAGTCCCAATTCACCCCTGGCACAGTCAGGTTGGTTCCAGCACCTCCCTAGCCCCTTAGAGCAGTCTCTCAGGTCTCCACAGGGCCTTAGGCGCCCTCTACTCCACTTACTGCCCTTTTTCTGATGTTCCGACGCCGCTGGAGTCGTGTCGATGCCGTGAGGCGGTTCCGGTTCGGTCTCGGCGGCCTCGGCACAATGTCAGTTCTAGACGACGCCGGTAGGCGGTTCCGGTCCGATGTCGGCGGCCTCGGTTCGATCTCGACCTCCGATTCGACGGCGTCGGGCAGTCTCTACTCGATGTCGACTTCGGGCGGCTCCGGTCCGATGGCGCTCTCGGCTTCGATGACGTCGGCCGGCCTGGCCTCGATGTCGACTTCCGGCGACTCCGGGGTGCGATCCTCACCCCCGACCTCCGGTGCTCCTCCTCTCAGGTTCCGGGCGACTCCGGAGTGCGATCCTCACTCCCGACCTCCGGTACACTTCACCTCAGTCTCCGACGACTCCGGAGGGCGGACTTCACTCCTCCGATGACGCCGCTCACTCGACCTCGGTTAACTTCCTCCTCGACCTTTGGTATTCCTCACGACCTCCGTCGGCGCCCTCTTACGACCTCAGGCGGCTCCGGGTACGACGTCTGCTTCTTCAGTCAGCGCCGCTTCTCCACCTCGGGCTCCAGGTCTTAGGCTACTCGACGCCGGACTCCAAGGAAACCAGTTTCCAGGTCAGGATCTTGCTGCTTTCTGCTTCTAAGGCCTGTTCCTGCTGTCCAGGTCCTTAGGATAAGTTTTTCTGGCTTCTTCCCACACAGGGCTACAGGCTGGGATCCATCAGTAGGGACAAGTATCAAGGGTGGGTTTATGGACCCCACTCCAGGCACAAGTTTCCACCCCTGCTGCTTCACTCCTTCCTCCTTCACTGTTGTGCTCCTCTCTCTTCACCAGTCAGGTGCCAACTGCCAGCTCCAACTGCCAACTCTCTCTCTTAACTCCCCAACATTCCAAACCGCCTCCAACTGTCACAGGGTTCTGGAATGTTCTGGAAGGTGCTGGTAGGTTCCAGTGGATGCTGGTGATGTCACAGGTGGCCACCATTTTGTGCTCCAGGCCCTCAGACAGAAGTTTCAGGGGTAGGTAAAATGGCTCCCTGAATCTGCCTCAACACTAAAAACGAAAACAAATGAGGGAAAAAGGGCCAAGTCCTACATGGAGGAATTGAACCAACGAGATAAAGGTGTGTGTGTCTATACATTTTGGCAGTAACATTATCAAATCCAGGAGGCCTTTTTGGGTTTTCGAGAGACTTTTTCGGTTGATTCATTCTTTCTAGTTTGACAACAGAGACAGCCATTGCCTCTGACATGGTTGTCTCCTTTGATAACGTTGACGTGTGGATTGGGACATTTCTCAAAATAGTCCATTCGAGAGCTGCTTTTGCTCTGTGTTCCAAGGCTTATAATGCACATGCACACTACAATCTAAATCACAAGGTCTGCAATTGTTGTTGGTGTGTTTGGGGAAAAAACACTGATTGTGAATGTTTATTGATTTGATTAATAAACATCTGAGTTTGTCTTAGGCCGTCTCAAACATGGGAAGAAGAAACATTATACCCTAGGCTCGAACATTCCATGGGTTCGCTCTTCTTAAAAAAAATGTGTTTATATATTTCTAACTGAAATCAATCCTGCCGTCTTTTTTAATAATCCGTCAGCTTATGTGGCCACAAAAGTAAATGGCTATAAATGCCATGTTTTTTCTTTCCCTAGAGTACAATTTTGTTGTCACGTAGTGACAGTTGTGTATACTGCACCTGGCTAAAACAGAAGAAACATCAACATTGCCTCATGTTCTTCTGTTAACTTTGGTTTGCTTCGGATGTTTATTTCGAGGTAAATCAGGGCATTGAGACATAGGCATCAGGGTTACACTCTCTCACTGTGGCTACAAAGACACCAACGTGGCACCATGCCTGCCACAATGACGCTCCGTACGTAGGATAGTTAATGAAACAAGTTGCTGAAGACAGTTCCCTTTCACAAAGCCTCCAGCTGCTTTCTGGCATCTTTCTAATAAATTCCAAAGCACAGGTCAGTTTCCCAGACACAGGTTTTCTTCCAGAGAAATCAGCAATAAAAGAGGCTGACTATTGTCAGATCTGGGTGGGAAAGCGAAAGGGGTCTTTGCGATTCGTCAGTCACGACTGTAAGTCCTTTGCAGTTCCCTCCGAGATCTGGACCATGTGGGAGAGATTTCCCTGATGCTGTGCCCACTGGAACTTCAGATCCCACTGCAGAGCCTGCATATACCAACGCCTGCATATACCAACGGGCATGTGTTACCAGCAGAATGCAGGAGGCCATGAGGTCCAACAGCCTCAGAGTCAGTCTCACCAACATCCAGGATAAAGGCTGAAACATCAGAATAATAACTTGAATATCCTGGACTCGCTGTTCAGGAGGGTAGGCCTGAAACTGCACTGTGTCCAGAACAGCTCAGAGCAAAGGGAGCATCTGAGAGGTAATCAGGTGTGACTTTGGCATGTTGCTAGTGAATGCCAGCGAGTGTAGGAGGTCCGTCGTAGTCTAAAGGTAGGAGACGACTGCCTGGGGCAAGCCCGTCTTCAACAGCCAATCATCAAGATAGGGCAAGACTGAGACCCCTGACTTCTGCATATGTGCTGCTACCTCCACCATCATCTTGTGGAACACCCAATGGGCGCTCGTAAGGCCAAAGGGGAGTATAGCAAACTGCTAATGGTCGTGGCCCAGTGTGAACTGCAGGTAAAGCCTGTGGGTAGACAGTACAGTGATGTGGAAATTGGTGTCCTGCAGGTGCAGTGCTACTAACCAGTCTCCCGGATCGAGGGCAGACAGGACCTGAGCTAATGTGGGCATCTTGAACTTTTCTTTGTACAGGAAGAAGTTAAGAAGGCACAGGTCTAAGATGAGACAGAGACCTCTATCCTTTTGGGGAACCAGAAAGTAGTGGGAATAGCAACCTATGTATTTTATTGTATTGTATTGTAATTGCATTTATATGGCACAATTATATAGCACCATGACCTACTTCTGAATCCAGCATCCTTTCAATGGCCCCTTTGGCCAAAGGAGCCAGAAGCTTCCCGATGGAGCAAGGAGTGATGGTCCTCCATCAACTGATTTTGAGCAGGTTCTTGGGTACAGGGTTTCCAGTGAGGGAATGGAGTAGCCCCTCTGGACGATCTGTAGGACCCACTTGCCCGATGTTATGGATTGCCAGTGGGGCTGCTGATGGTGAATCCTGCCCCCACGAGGTGCCTGTGTTGGTATGAGGACAAACTAAAGGGGATTAGAGGTGGCGGCTGCTGGGTAAACAGTGGAATGAGATGACGTTTTTCTGGTTGTCCCATGTTGTTTGTGGAAACGCAACTGTGGCCACAAAAAGGCTGGGAAGCCTGCTGGCCATGGTGACTGGGTGAGAAAGGACGCAGTTGGCATACCCTACTGTAGCCACAGAAGGGGTAAAAGACATACTGGGGTTGGCAAGGACCCAAATATCTGGCCGTGGCCCTGCTGTCATTAAAGCACTCGAGCGCTGAGTCTGCGTTTTTGTCAAAAAGACGAAAGCCATCAAAGGGCTTGTCCATGAAGGAAGATTTGACATCCCCTGAAAAGCCATTGGTTCTCAACCAGGCATGGCATCTGAGTGCCACTGGTGTCGCAATCGATCTGCCCAGTGAGTCAGTCATGGGCAGCCTACATCTTATGGTGAACTTTGCTGCATCTCGCCCGTCAGCAATAGCTTGGTAGAGTATGGTTTGGGCCACCTCTGAGACACTAGGCAACCGAATCCCACACAGTGGGGGTTTATCAGCCAAAAGGCACGTAGTGTTCACCGATCCCAGTGCTAGTGGAAGAGAACATCCTCTTGCCAAAGGTGTCCAGACTTTTGGATTCCTTTCTGGTGGAGTGGTAGGGAATGCACCACTGTTGATTTGGGAGGTGGAGGCTTTGACCACCCAGCCCTCTTGGGTGGGGTGCTGGGTAAGGAACTGGGATCCCTAGGAGTGGGGCAATGGTGGCGAGCAATTGTCCTGTGCACAGGAGCCTCGCTGCAGGGTTCATATCAGGCCCTGAGTAGGACATATGTAAGGGCTTCATTGAAAGTAAAGGTTTGGAGGCAGAAACTCCCAGCTGAAGCACGTCTGTCAAGACATTCGTCTTGACTGCCACTGAGGGCAACTTAGGTCCAAGACCTCAACAACCCTCCACACCACCACTGAAAATTAGACTCCCTCCTCTGCAGCCACGGGGGGAGCGGCCTAGCCAATGTCCTATGAAGTATCTAACTCACTAGCATCTGCCAGTTCTTCATAGCAGTTGTCCTGTGGTTCATCTAAGGGATGATGGAAAGCATAAGGGTCCTCAGTCCTCTCCCAATCATCTCCCTCTCCAGGCCTATCAAAAGAAGAAGGCACTGGCTCTGTATCAGAGAGAATGGTACCTGTTGGCACTAGAGTGGACGTCGGAGGATGTCGATCCTACTCCATATTGGAATCGGGAATTACAATGGGGTCAGCGCCGCCTAGGGGAGTCGGTAGCATTGGGTTCAACTGCACTAGAGGAGGCTGCATGGAAAGTCACTGTCTCATGGGTGGAGTCACTCTGAATCCAAAGCCAGATCTATGGAGCCAAACTGGTGGCAGGAATCCAACAGGGGCCTCTCTTAAAACCCTGGGGCCCGAAGGTACTCCAGAAGGGTTGGGTCACCCAAATGAGGTGCATGGCCTTAGAGAACTCTTAGGGTCTTAGGCTGGTGGGGGTAACTATGGCTCTGGGAAAACTCTGGGAGGTGCGGAGCGGACCCAGGCACAGGCTCCGTGGAGCGGTGATGCCTCGATTTGTGCCCACGTTCCCGTGCCTCATCTGAGGACTTGGTCTGGCACAGAGATGTTAAAGAGCACTCCTTCTTTGACATATTTTGCTTGTGGGACTTACCCAATGATTTTGATGGATGTGGCGAGCATGGCTTCACAAACATTCCCGGGACGTTCCATGCAACTGAGAGCGTTGTTGGGGGGAGGGCGTCATGTGCATGATCCTATAGCAAGTTTATGTGCTTTTGTACCAGTTTTATGCTTTGCCACTTGTTGAACAAACAGAGCTATCTGCAGCAGTTGCCTTTATCTTCTGTGCTCTCTTAAAATACATTAACTATAGAAACCATTTAAGTAACTCTGAATTTCTCTACTATTACATTTTTGCTTCTTGTCAACGTCATTGGGGGCAGAGTGCCATATTGTGAGAAACAATGCATATGTACTGGCAGGTTATATACTGTCTGCTATTAATATCATGATCCCTAACCTCATCACTCCTCCGTCCATGGCCCTGTCTCCATACACTCACAATTGTGGATAATTTTTAACCATTCTTAACCCTAACAATAAGGTCAATGGAAATGGATGAAATGTGTGGTGAAGCATCACATCTGCCCGATACCCAATAAGCACTACCTAAATCAGGGAATCATAGTGTGCCAAAAAGATATACCGAGAGTCTAGGTCTCACTGTGAATGTCCTAACACTATGCACAGATGCCTCTGCTTAGGGGGCAGGGAGCAGAGCATAGTAAAAGACTGTAACCTGCACACTACAGTCCTTATTTATGAAAAGTGTTACATCGCTGGGGAAAAACATTGATGCAACACTTCTCATAGCACCATCCTTGCTAGGTTTAGGTTTAGGGATCTGTAGAGCGCGGCTACCCGCAGGCATCCCAGTGCTGGTATGAAACAGGACAGGAAGATATCTTGCTTGCTGGATTTAGGGGAACAGCCATGTTTTAATTCTCTTTTTAAAGGACAGTTCATTTCCAATCAGTCGGAGCTCTGGGTCCATACTGTTCCACAGTTTGAGTGCAAGGTGTGTGAACGATCTTCCACCCCACCTAGATCTCTTTATTCTGGTGGTGTTCATCAGAAAGTTTGATCCTGATCTGAGATGGCGACGGGGTGAGTAGTGGGAAATCAGAGTTCGTAACAAATTGGGGCCTCTCCCATACATGGCTCTTTGGGCCAAGCAGAGGGACTTGAATTTAATCCTGGCTTGAACCGGAAGCCAGTGTAGCTCCCTAAGGGATGTTCATACTGACTGGTGTCTGGGTATCTTCAGAAGCAGTCGGGCTGCTGCATTCTGTACTACTTGTAGTCTGTCCGTGACATATTTGGGTGAGCCCAAGTATAGAGAGTTGCCGTAGTCAAGCCTCGACACCACCAAGGCTTGAACCACCGTCTTCCTTGAGTTTTTTGGGAGCAAGCTCATTATCTATCTGATCATTCGAAGTATCCCAAAACAGGTACTCAAGAGTGTTTTAGCTTGGATCTCCATCATTAAATTCTGGTCCAGCCACATCCCCAAGTTTTTTATAGAAGTTTTAGGGGGGGCAGACCCCATTTAGCTGGCCAGGTGATCTCTGAGCGTGGGCTGGAGTTGCTGCCCAGGATCATAAGCTCTGTTTTATCCCCATTCAGCTTAAGGCTACAGTCAGCCATCCATGATCCAATTTTTTCCAGGCAAGGGGCTAGTTGCCTATGGTCAGAGTTGAGGGAATCTGAAATTGAGACCACTAGTTGTGTGTCATCGGCATATGACACAATGGAGAGTCTGAACTCCTGTACAATGTGAGCTAGAGGGCTCAGTTAGATATTAAAGAGGGTCGGGCTCAGGAAAGATCCTTGAGGGACTCCCCAAGGGGTTGAAAAGGAGTCTGACAGGATTCCGTCCTTCATACATTGAAAAGATCTACCACTCAGGAATGAGGCCACCCATAGGTTAGCTGTAACTCTGATTCCGATATCTTTGAGCCTGTTGACCAATACAGCGTGGTCTACCATGTTGAAGGCCGCAATTAGATATAGTAATACGACTGCAGCGGCTCTTCCCTGGTCTTAAATGCTTTTTAGTTTTTCGGTGACAACAAGTAATGCTGACTCCGTGCTGTGTTTTGGTCGGAATCCCATCTGGGTCTGGTGTATGATACCATTGTCTTCCAGAAAGTGTGAGATAGTGCTATTCACGTGTTTCTCCGCAATCTTTCCCAGGATGGGCAACAGTGAGATCGGGCGGTAGTTTGCCAGAGAGGCAGGGTCCAGTTGGGGTTTTTTTCAGTAGAGGTTTTACGATGGCATGCTTCCACTCTTTGGACACTGTGCCACTTTCGAGGGATAGGGAGATGAGGTGACAGAGTTGAGTTAGGACACATTTCACCCCTTGGGCTAGAATATGGGGTGGCGCCGGGTCTAGAGGGGACCCTGATTTAATGTTCTATAACAGGGAGCCAGCCTGTTCCTCACTTAGTTTGGGGAAGGTGAATAGGGCGGGGGGAAGGGCACTGACTGTTCTGCACTCTTGGGAGATTCAGGAGAGCTGCTGGAGGCTTCGATGGCTACTGATGTCTCACTTGTGTTAGGGTGGAGGGAATTATAAATATTTTCCACCTTGCTCTTGAAAAATTTAGCTAACCCATTACATCTCTCTTTTGAGCATTGGGAGACGTTAGTACCTGAGTCAATTATAGTGAGGGACTTTACGATTTTGAACAGCTCCTTTGAGGAGTTAGAGGACTTCTTTATTTTTTCTTCGAAGAAGGCTGCTTGCGCTTTCCTAATGTTCTTATGGTATTGCTGGATGGCTAGTTTGTACGCTATTTTAAGCTCAGGGTCATACGTTTTCCTCCAGTTTCGTTCTAGCTTTTTGCAGCTTTTCTTTTGAGCGACCAGCTCTGGGCTGAACCAGGACGATCTGTTGGATTTTTTTTACTTTATTGGACCTGGCTTCCAGAAGTTCCGATCTATGGATCCGTTTATCCAGGTTAGCAAATTTATATGGGCTTCATCTAAATCTTTAATTTCTAGTGGGGCGAACGACTCAAGGTCTGTGATCCAGGCTTAGGGAGCCCACCATGGATGTGCCGTATTTACTGTATGGCGCACCATGTCACAAGGATTTACAAATACGCCAGTATTCCTGAGGTATCTGTAGGCGCAAAATTGGCGCAATGCTGGACTGTGTCAGACAACAGATGCAACTCCAGCAATGTGTCTTTTCACATGGGGCAAGCCCCATGTAAAAAGCCCTGCGTCACTCCTTATGCCTGCTTCAAGTAGGCGTAAGGATTTGAAGTAGTGCTGCCCTAGAAGTGTCCCAGTGAAAACTCATAGATTTCACTGCTTCACTTCTACGTGACTTTCCTCCGTCGGAATGCCCACCATGGAAACATTATATTTGTCGTATGTATAACATAGCGCAGGGATTTACAAAGTGAGGCATCTGCCTAGATATGTCACTTTGTATATGTGTCACAGCGTGGCGCATATTTACGCTGCGGCAGCGTCACAAAAAGTGACGCAACAGCTGTGTTAAGGGCTCATAAATGAGGCCCTACATTTCGTTTGGACTGGGGAGCAGATAGACAGGGCATTCCTGCATCCATTACCCACTGTGCACAGCCGTGGACCTTATGCAAAGACCTCTATGATACAACACCTGAGGCAGGGTGAGCATAAAACCACACACTGCATTCAGTCCTCACTGCGACCTGTTGAATGTTATGTGCAATTGGTTTTTGAAGCACTGGGACAAGATATATAATTTAATAAACCTTACATTTTACTGAAAAACCCTTTTAAGGATCAGTTAAACTTGTTTTAGCTGCACTTGGACACAGTTATCAAAGTAGTCACATTTCAGTGTCTACTCCACAAATCCTAAAAAGTCATTGAAATTCCCCAGATAAGGTAGCAATGCAATTTTAACACCCACCTATCCTTGCACTGCTCATGACCTCACAAATGACATCAATTACAAATCACATCTTCATCACATGGCATATCACATCAGCATTGAAGTAATCGCTGAGGCCACATTTGTAGCCCTTTGCACATCTGTGGTTTGGGAAGAGCAGATATGATCTATCAATATGCATCTTTCGGAAGGGCATCAAGATGTTGAATCAAAGACTTTGCTGGGAGGTCTATTTCAGGCAGTCATCCTATATTGGGCCTGCTAGACGACTTTCAAAGTAGTTATATTTATTATGGGAATGTGCCCTCATCTCCTTGTGTATTATTTCACTTTGAGCTTTCTTTCTTCACTTCAGAGAGCTGAACATAGCTTATATTCCTTTGCCAAAAGGAACCTAACTTTATGGATGTTCATAGATGTCACAAGTGGCCTCCCGAATGGAGACCACTGAGATTTATGAAAATAAAAGTGCAGTTTATGTTATTTTTTTTTACTTGAACCTGATTTCAACTCATCAATACGTCAACATAGCTTACTTTGGGTATTATACACCTACACAGTTAGTAGTACACTCCAACCCAGTGCTTAATTTTTAAAACATTAAGTGCTAGGGCTCTCGTCAAGAGGCTACTGCAGCTTGCACCACACATTGCCCCTGCCATGCTGCAGATGATAGTAACAACTCAAGTATTAACCATCACACTCCTTCGACTGTGACAACTCGGACTATTTCAGGCCCCTAAAGCAATAAGAATGGCTTGGGCGGCAGGTAATGGTCATTTTTAATGTATGTTGAATGAATAATTAACTGTTGTGGTCTTCTCTAAATTAGCAAGACAGCCCCACCTTGTGGCAGACTGTCACAAGCACCGGTGTTGACAATTAAGTGCCGGGGCCAAGCACCGGAAAACAGCGGCTCAAATTAAGCACTGCTACAACCCATAAAGATCTACATACAAAAATGCTCAAAAGCATACAGTACATTTCATAATCACTGTAAAGCAGCATTTCCCAAACTATGGGTCGCTACCCACTGGGGCATCACCAGCTGATTTCTGGTGGGTCGTGAAAGAGCAATAAATAACAATGCCTTTACATTTTGTTTTTGCCTTGTCATACTTGCGGTGTGCTACAAAGAAAGAAGTCAAACGTCAGGCTATGTCTTATGGCAAAGTGCTGCTTATTCCTTTATCATGGTGTTTGATATTTACTTTTCTTTCTCTGTCTGCCACGTGGCCCCCCTCCCTGGTCCGATTTTGGCCCTGGGGACCCCCTCCCCCAGGGCCCGGCGTCTATGATGGGAACTGTGGGGGAGCCTGAATGCCCCTGCGGTCCCTGCTGTTTGCCCGCCTCCTTCCAGAGTTGGCATTGCTTTGAAACACAGGGAGCTGCTAAACATGCAGCTCCCTGTGTGTCAAAGCAAATGCTCCGCTTCCAGCAAACACGAGCATTTCTCCACTCTCGCTTGCTGAAAGCGGAGCGTTTACTGCGGCCTGGAGGAAAAGATCCTGCCAAGCCACAGCAAATAAATATATATCTATATGGGGCTTCATTTACCTGATATATACTTACATTTTCGTTGTGAAGGCATCTGTGGTAAAGCCATATGTGTGGTAAAGGCATCCGTTATAAAAGCAATTCATGGTAAAGGCATGCATTGTAAATACATACGGGGTTCTGCCATACAACCAATATAAAGAGGTAGGAAGTGTTTGGTTGTGAATGAAAGATGCTTGAGGTGGAATAAGGACTATGCCGCATTGGTATTGAGCACCCCTGATCTTCGTGGGCCGGCAGCAGGCTTCTTAATAAACATTGGGCACCTGCACTTACTATTTTACAACATAAGCACTGGACGGCAGAACCCCCATTCTGCAAATTTTTCCAGCACCACTGTCTCAAAGATGAGTTTAAAAATGCCAACTGCACCAACATTATAAATGTGGTTGTGAGCATTAGGGCTTGGGGAGCTCCCATATCGAAAGAATGGACAAAATGATTCCAGGTGTCAGCACCACTGTGCCAAGCAAGCCTTCAATGTGTCAAGAATGAGCACTAATGGCCCAAGAATCATTTCTATAATGGGCATGATGCCTAAAATATGCCAATAATTACCAGCCTCTCCCATGTGTGATCTGCTTTAAGATGCAGGTGATGTTTATGATATTCCTCATAAAGCAAGGGGTGGGGGGGCTCCCTCATGCCAAAGCTGGAGACAATATGCCAATTTTGACCATTGTGATGCTATATACAGAAATATATACATGTTTTGATTGGGGCAATACGTTGTTACAGATGGCACTAAAAACATGAGTGTCAAAAACCATTATCATATTTAAAAAATAAGTCTACATATGTTGTTGTTGACGTTTCGACTCCCCTTGACACAATTATTTAGGTTGGTGTGATCATCAGGACAGAATAAAGTTAGGAGACACCTAAAAGTAAAAAAAAACATGCATCAGATTCTTGAATTGTGGAATCATTCGAGTTACCAAGCCCATGTCTGCCAGCATTATGGCAGACATGGGCTTGGTAACTCGAATGATGTATGCCATTCATGCCTAACATTATGTCAGGCATGGGTATCAAAATGCAGCGTATTCCCACTATATGCCAGGAATGGCATCCATTATACTACTATGGGCAGCAGTCTGCCTGTAATAGGATCTATTCTTCCAAGTTTGTTTCTACTATTCCAAAGAGGGCTAGATGATGCCTAAAGTGGGGACACTCATGACATAGAATCCCAGTACATGCCAAGAATGACCACCATTGTGCCAAGGCCAGCTTACATTAGCAATCAGCTTCCTAATGCCAAGCATCCCCTTCATATACCAGTGATGGTCAGCATCGTGCCAGGGATGGTCGCTACCATGCCAAAGACACCAACAGTACACCAAGGATTACTATCTACATGCCACACCAAGCATTATGGTTGGGGGCGCCATCATGGTAAAGATTTTTGCAAGAAAGGGGGGTTGGTCCCTGAACTGCACCCAGACTAGGCCTCTTTTATAGTTACAAACAACAAAGTGTCTGGGTGTACTTTCAAATTAAAGACGTTTGTACAGAATTCACCACGACTATTGGAATGGTTTTGTGTTTTTATTACACTATCATGAATTATTCATATTATGACATTAACATTCAACTTTTGAATAATGTCAACACTAAGAAAAACAATACATTTGAAACAGTACACTTAACATGAATAACAATGACACAATTGACATTGAGACGACTACAAGTGCAAAATATGCAGAACAATAAAACACAAAAGTACAAAACATACAATAAAAATAAGGTGACCAGTCCTTCAGTTATACAGAGAAGTGTGGCGGTATAGACAATTTTCACTTTCAAAGGCTGTAACCTGCCTTTGAAAGTGAAAATTGTCTATACCGCCACACTTCTCTGTATAACTGAAGGACTGGTCACCTTATTATTATTTTTTTATTGTATGTTTTGTAATTTTGTGTTTTATTGTTCTGCATATTTTGTACTTACAGTCGTCTCAATATCAATTGTGTCATTGTTATTCATGTTAAGTGTACTGTTTCAAATGTTTTGTTTTTCTTGGTGTTGACATCATTCAAAAGTTGAATGTTAATGTCATAATATGAATAATTCATGATAGTGTAATAAAATACCAATACTCCAATAGTCATGGTGGCTCCTGTACAAAGTCTTTAATTTGAAAGTACACCCAGACACTTTGTTGTTTGTAATCATGGTAAAGATGCCACAACATGTCAAAAATGAACACCATAAGACATCATGCAAAAGATAGTTACGGACCATTGTATGTTATGAGTGGATCCTATTTTTCCAGAGATGGCCCTCATAGGCTTAACGCGAGCAGCAGATGCTTTGGGAGGCCTGGGAAATTCGGGATTAGGTAGCCACAAGGGAGAAGCAATGCCAGGTCAGAGGACACCACAGACACAGCAAGTGTACTCATATACTCCCATGCAAACCCATGCAGTCAGACAGACAGACGCACACATACACACACGCCCACATTTTGTTCGGCACACTTCGGTATAGGGTTCCATTATTCCACCTAGTGCAGCATAGAACTTAAGGCTAATGACCAGAGTCACACTGGACCGTTCACCTTCATGTTGTCCGGGTACAGGAACTTTAAGCCTCCATTGGGGTTAACACACTTATTAAAAGTTTACTCTGCTCCTAAGGTGCAGCATTTGCCAAGAGCGATAAGGGAACCTTTGCTCTCAAGCACTGACTCCATTATTTTGCTTCATTAGGGGTCAATGGTCTACTAATTTATGGGAGTCTATTATTTAAACTCTAAAACATGATAAGGGAATCTCACCCAGTGGGAACTAAATTAATTCAGATTATGTCCTGTAGCTGAGCCATTGGGAACAAGGAAGAAGTTTCTGATATTGACGGACAATTACGCAATTTCTGCTTCCTTGATCGATTATTAATGTCATAAATGTGACCTAATTGATTTTGTTGTTGTTCTAAGTAAGTTAAACTTTGCCAGTGTATGCATTATTTTCAAATATCCTAATGCCAAGGTTTCAAAGTGCATGTGATTTGCTTTGAAACCATGCACTGTTATATCTCAAGATAGCAGCATAGCCACTGGCAATTGTTCTTGGGAATTTAGGGGGTGGAGGGGCATGTCGTGAGTGTTTGTTTCCTTGTTGGTACTTGCTTCCTTCCACTATGTGTTTGGCTGGCATCTTCAGAGTTTTTCTTAGAAAGCCTCAAGTTAAATTCCTACTTAATTTTGTAAGGGTCGACATCAACTGTTTGTGAAACAGGCGTTTTGTTAGGCGCAGCCGCTACAGGTAAGAGCAGGTGGCAGTGGGCTGGGGTGGGGGGGAGGCGACATACAATGTGTTAGGGAAAATAAAATAAATAAAACCACTTACCTTGCGCTCGCAGCATCGCCGAGTCGCGATGCGGCGAGTGCATGGTAAGTGTTTTTTATTTATTTATTTTATTTTCCCTATCCCGTAGTATGTCGACTTCCCCTCCCCCTGCCCCAATCCCCGCCCACCGCTCTTACCTGTACTGGTCACACCTGAGTTTTGTTTCAAAGTGTCCCAGGAAGCAGCGACGGCCCGTCTGCGATGCAGCGTGCGCAACAAAATTCGTTTTCTTTATTTTTTTCGTAACTTACCTGCAATCGGCCGTATGCTGCATTTTGCAACCCCCCCACCCTGCCCCTCCTCTCCCCCAGGTCACCGCTCCGGTAACACGCCCTATACGGGCCGTCGCTGCATGAGGGGGAGCAAGCAGTGGTCCGCAGGACAATGGCGTACATCCCGAGGCCTTCTGGCAAGGTTCCCTACATAATTGATTGGAAGCTTTCCCTTTGAGAAGGAGTTACCACCTCCTGTAAGGTGTTTGTAAGGTTTCAATTGTTTGCAACCACAACTGTAGTCCCAGACCATTGGTATATTTCATTGTAAATTAAACGAAAAGCCCCTTTTGTATGACGTCCTAATCGGGATTCAGAATGAGTCGCAAAACACATTTTGCAATTCAGAAATGATTCCCCGAATCACAATAGATGTGTCTTATATTGGAAAAAACAAGTTGTTGCAAATCATGTGATTTTGCGAAATGCAGGGTTTGTGACTATCAAATAGTTTTGTACTTCTGGTCCAGTGTCAGCAATAACCCTATCATTGTACACTGTGGCTCTTCTCCCTAACACAGATGTGTAGGAATGTGTGCAGATGCAAACCCCGAGAAGTACATTGGGGCTTGGTGATAAATCTTCTGCAAGGCTTATTTTTTGTTGTTTTTGAAATGTCATAATTTGCTCTTGGCGAGCATTATTTAGGTGTCTCTTGAAGAAGTGTCATCTTCTTGTCCCTAGTACTTTGACCAAGCAGTGTCCTCACCCTGAGGCACTCCCCTAAAACAGATTAATCTTTAAAGGGACCTTACCCGTTTAATCACCGTGGCTTCGTCTGTCTGCCCCAGAGACAGGTTTCCTAGTAAGTTTTGTGGAGGCTTTGCATTCGCCTAAGGACCTAACTGGAAAAAGTCATGTTCCAGAGTCTCTAAAAATGGGTGGTAAGTGTAGGTGGGTCTGTCTGGAGACGTGTGCGTGGGAACTCCAAGGGTTTGTGCTTGTAACAGCAGATGGGCTTTTTCTGAGTCTTAGTTGGAGGCCTTTCTAAGGTTGAGTCTGGTATATCGGTGGCCACTTGAGTCTCAGCTTGCAGGTTAAATTATCCAATTTGATCGGAGGCTTTGACAATCTTATTAAGAGCAAAGCTTTTATAAAGGTAAGAGGGAATCGGAAATGTCATTAAGCATAGCAGTCCTGTCATCAACTTGGAGCAGTATTGTGGGCCCTCTGGAGTGCAGGAGTTGCCAGTTGGTGTAAGGCTGGATTTTGCAAAGGTATCTCATGATGCCACCATATATATGTACAATGTGTCTTCTAGAGTGCCTGGTTTGTTCTTTGTTCACAGTGTAGGGTATTTGAACCTTTTCAACAACACCTGTGCCTATCACATTTGTATATAACATATCTAGTATGCGTATGTCTCGCTTTAAAATTTAAGATGTGCTACATTAAGTAGACTTGCTGTTTGAAACTCTTAGCTAACCTCCTAAACTACCTGCTGAGTTGAAACCACATAATGTAAACCTGAATTGTGATTCTAGGGCCCATGGTCGTAATTATAAATTGGACATTGAGAAACACGGTACTGCACAAGCTTTTGCTGAGCTCCAAATGACACTGCCAGTCACTGAATGAAGCATCCTAAAATATTCTGAGGGTATCTATAAAGCTGATGCTCCAAATAAGTAAAATATTTTGTGAGCCACTATGGCTCATTATGTAAAGTAGTACTACTCACATACTACCAAATGCAATTCGTAAACCTGCAGCCGGAGACCTCCGGTTCCACCTCTCCTATCTTTCTGTGAAGAGATCTCCACCTTTGCACATGTAGGTATATGTTGTAGTAGTAAATGTAGTTTGGTTCTCTATCAAGTGTCATTTTCAGGAGTTCTGCATTGCAAAGTAATTGTTCTCACAGCAGGTAGCAAGAGGGCTGGATCCACGTCCACATACAGCCAAAATTAAGTGTGAGTTCTCTGCACCTGGCTTCCATCACCTTCCTGATGCAGTAATCAGAGGCAAAGGGCAGGCCCTGCCTAGAAACCTACTCATCTACAACACCAGAAAGTGTGGTCCCTCCCCTCTCAGCTACTCTCTACCTGATAGAAGTGTCAGCGGTTTTACTAACAAGTCTGTAATTGAAAGGTTGGCCTGTCTTCATAGTCCTCACTTCAGCGTCTGGGTCTCCACCCTACAGCCATAGGAATGCAGGCACTACACTTCCACTGTAGGGGAGGCTATTTTCACCTTCCAGTTAGTGTCATGCTAAACCAGGAGCATCCAAATTTGATCCCACTGGCCCCAGTACTCAGACTCGCACAACACACTGAGTCCTACTACCATGCATGTCCTACAAACACGCTGCACATACACACACAGTCGACATACCATGGTATGTAAGCCCATGTTTCTATGTTTGCAGTCTTGCAGAAGACTGCAAGAGATGGGTCAGTACATCTGCTTTAGCTGACACAAGAGAAAATGGTCTGATCACAATACAAATTCAGAAGACAAAATGTATTGCCACCAACCCCTTTGAGTGATGTTCCCAAGACAAGGACTGTAGTCCATGGCATAGTATGAAAGCTTCTTTAGTTCACTCCTCTAGGTAACAGGTGCTGGATCTCACATGTTCAGGGACAGATCTAATCCTTTATGCCCAGGCTAGGTGCACATGAAATCAGGGCCAAAAGTCAGCACACCAGTTTCTTGTGCGGTTGGGCACTCACTGCAGGGGCACGTGCCCATTTATCATGCAAGGGGTATTTCCATCCCAACACAGATCCTCATCCAGTTTGCAAAATATGTGGGGCATTTCAAAATTATTGGGCCATGTACATTACTCGTTGCCAGAGGTGCTGAAATCAAGATCCTGATAATGGGAAAGGTCAGGAAAATCAACCTCTCTTTCTTTTTTCCCTTGGACCTCAAGCTGTGCAATGTAAATAGGGCCGGAATGCTGTATAGATTCTCAATAGATCCAGCCTCTTTCCATTCTTACAAATTAAGCAGCATCATTCCATCTCTGTGAACAGGGACAGTGAAAGTGTGACCTCAGATCATTATAAGCAAGGGGAAGTGGTTGGCCGTATGAGCACAGCAGGTGTCCTGGTGAGAAAAAAATAATAAATCCTTTGATAGTGATATCCGAAGACCCACTCTTAAGTAGGAAAATGGGGGCATAAAGTCACTACATTTTTCATTTGCTCTACGACAGACGCAACAAGCGATCTATTCATTGAAGAAGGAGTTTTGACATCCAACAGCGAATTGTCACTTGCCCACTTGAGACATTGAGATTGTTCTAAAGGTAAATCTGGGAATGGGAGCAGTTGTGTGAAACCATGGTTAATAATTATGAGTGCATGGAAGGACTGCGACTGTCAACTAATACATTCATTCTCCATCAAATTGTGAGGGAAATAATCCCAAAAACAAAACCCATGCAAATGGACGTTTTATAGTCTCTGGCTACCTGGTTCTTATATTGAATTTCATAATGAGGCATATTTGTATTTTTTATTTATTTATATATCATTTATTTATTTAGCAACAATAGCATCTCAATAAGAAACATTTTACAAGAGGAGCACTGACTATACATAGGGCAGTGAGGGCCACGTGGTTAGCCTAACACTGCTACATCAACAGGAAAGTTTTGTTTGACTGGGTCTGTTATGTGGTAATCACAAGATGAATGAAGTAGAATTGTCTTTGATCAGGAGGAGAGTAAGGATAAGTAGGGAACTGTCAATTTGCTATGTAAATTTTACCGTACAAATTACACCAAGAACTCGACTGGCGCCTCTGACAGTGGCCTGGAAAATCACGCCCTAACAGGAAGGCAGCAATGGCTGTTTAGGAGCCTGATTGAGGGCTGGCAGGTACTGCAAACTCCTCCCTTTGTGGAGGAAGAGTTGGAGCCAGAGGAGATTCAATGGAGACATTTCCTCCACCAAAGGGATAATATGATGAGGGAAATTCTGCCAAGGAATTAACTAGATTTAGTAATACATCCTCAAATATAGGATTTTTTAATCGAACCTAACTCTAGAGTGGGATGAGAGCATTGCGTCAGTGTAATAATCTCCCTTAAAAAACAGAGCTAGAAATGTGTATTTTTCGCCTAGTAACTTTCTGCATATGTTATCAAACGAAATATAATTGATGCCTCTAGTTCCGCATGTAGAACATTGTAAATTACTTTGATGTCAATCTGGTTTTGATCATGTTAAATACAATCTAGTGATGAATATATATTGTGTATCATTTAAAAATCTGTCTATAGGCACAGATGTACGGGTGTTTAATGAAGGCTTTAATTTTGTATGAAGTTTCTCAAGGTTTACCGCTTGATATCCTCTTTTTTCCCAACAGGCGGTGCTGGGTCCCCTGATAGCTATTGCACTGAAACTGTCTCAGATCCACGAGAGAACCGGGCGCAAGGGCCCCACTGTCATCACCTGAAGCCATGCTGGAGCACGCAACGAGGGCCAAAAGCAAGAGAGAGAGAGAGAAATTTTCTTTGACCTTGCCATTGCTTCTATGTTATCTGTTTATGACTGGTGCCTTATGTTAAGTTTACAACTGTGTCCATTTTAAACTAGCCGGCCACATGTGTTATCGACCATACTAAGCGGCGGGTGCCCGCTGAGGCACTGTCATGGCCGATACAGCATGTTATGGCTGATCCTATGATATTGACTGAATTGCCATCTGAAGGCAACAGTATGTATTTTCTGTTTTATTTTGTCTGTTTTTGATTGAAAATAGGAGTCAGAAACAATAGGACACAAACACAAAAACAATAAAAATGAAACTCCTTTCATACTGCTAACCGCAATAGTGTGGTGGGATATGAAGACTTGAGCCATGCTTTGTTTGCTTAGCACTACCTGGACGTGTGAGGAGGGTTTCCAGTTTAAGGGGCAGACTTCAGAGGGTTATAAGCTGCACTACAGCTATAGTAGAGAAATATATTTTGTGTCATGGCAAGCATTATTGCATACTTGGCCCTAACAGAGGTAGAATTTGACTTCTAGGCAGAAATTAGTCATCAAGCACATCTGGTCATCCAGGATAAAGTTGAACTTAGGCCATCCTTAACAGTTTGGCGGAGGATCCATTCCACCAAAATCATGGTGCCCTGGGTTCAATGAGAGTTGAGGGACTGCTAGGTTTCAGACAGCTGAGCTTCAGCTCGCTCCGCCATCTGGAACCTTTGACCAGCACTTACAATCTATACATATTTGCCTGTTGATATTAAGGTCCTCCAATCCACCACTGTACTTCAGAAAACCTGCCCTAGTTACAGCAGTTCTTCCGCCATACCTGTTTTCTGTTCACAGCCACTATTAAAATCCTACTCATACCCAATAGAAACAAACCAAAACAAAAAAAGACGAGCAACACTGGGAGAGAACTCCCAGCATGTAAAGGCCATTAATATTTGATTGTGGTTCGGAAATATTGATTATAGAATATCGATTAACCCAATGAACAAAAAACAAAAATAGGTCTGGTTTCTGCATATAAGCAAGTTTAGATCAACTATTCTTAACTACAAGTCTGCCTTCACTGAAGAAATATACATTGTCAAGGTACATATCTGTGGAGTTAGGTATAGAAAATCTATACATACTTACCTGCCAATATTTTGATTTTCGATATTTTGGTCACAGTATTTGGTCATACTGCGGTCGCTTTCTTTTCTAGTGTATGCAATGCTGAATCTACAGCTAATAATCAGATTTTTAGAAACAGCCCTTACTTTAGGGACTTGTTTCTGAACATCAAGGTAACTGCAGACTGAGTCTCAAAAACATGGCAGACGACCCACCGTTCAGTTTTGCTGAAAGTGTTTATGATGCACAGGAGGAAGCACTTTCAGCAGAATGATCTCTCGATGTTGCGTGGATCTCAAATTGTGTCGATGGTCCTTTGTCGGGTGGGTGGAAGAGAGAGCATCTGCCATGTCGGTTGCCTTGCAGCCAGGTATTGACCCATTGAATTTAAAATGAGTCTCTTCATCTTCATAAAATGATGTTAGTTTATATATACATTTATATATATATATATGCTGCAACTCGCCTTCACTCCTCCTTTCTTGAGAACAAACGAGCGTGGACCCTGAGATTCTTGTGCAAATTTTATTTAGCCAACTCCGCCATTACGCGTTTCGGCCGATCCCGCCCTTGATCAAATGACACATGCACAACTACAACTACACCGAATTACAACATGAATATGAGGATGAATCATTACAGTGTGACCTAAAATTCACATCCACTCAAAACATAACATTTAACCATTATTGTTTTCCATTTTGCTAACATCATTTTGCAAGCAGCACCAAATTAAATGTTTTCGACATGAACAGAAACATCTCATTTCACACAGTATGATACTTGCTTAGACTGAAGGACCAGAGACATTTGCTACCTGAGTAATACCTTACTTTAGCATACTAACGTTATTGCATGATCAAGATTTGAACACTGAAAAAGAAAGTTTGTATCTACCAACTCGGTTTTTGTCTGTCGCTAAGAATGATTGATAGGGAACAGTTCTCCAGCCAGTAGTTTTATTAAGGATCCCATGGGTAGTGCTGGAAAGTTGGGGTATCGCACCAGATCCTCGTTTTAGCTGGTATTTCTGGGCCGGATCTGGGATGCAGCCAACCCAGTGAAATATTCTCAATTGGTCCTGGTGTTATTTTTGGACACCTGGACTCAACTCAGCAGCAGCCACACATTGTCTGCATTTCGTTTAGTGCAGAAACCTGCAGGCAGCGAGGGGGCTTTTTTATTTTTACTTCCAGCCGAACACAAAGTCCTGATTTAAAGGGCCATCAGCCCTTCCTTTGTTCACGTATCATCCTAGCTAGGAGTCATCTGGAGCCTAACACCTAGATGCCAACACAATGAAAGGAAACAAAGAAATATAGCTTAACACTTCACAAGTACTTTAGAGAAACTGTGACTTGGCTGCAGGTTTTTTACTTTATTCAACCACCCTATGTAAGAGATGTGCTTGCACTGTAAGAATGCAAGATGTATCTGTGTGTATGACTAATTACACTAATAGTGATTTAAGAGGCACCTACACATTTATTTTTATTCACTTCTTTTATAGCATTACTCATCCCAGTGTAGGGTGACAGAGTGCCTAACATGAAACACAGAGGCACAATAAATCATACATGTGTGTACATCATTGTACTGGAAATGTTACTTAAAACAATGAGGAATATAAGGTGTAGGGATTACATATACATGATCCATACTTGCAGACATTAAATGTTGAGAATGGACGGTCAGGAGGAACACAAAGTTGGGATATAAAACTTAAAGCAGTGATTGGGATTGCCTATACTAACATGGCTCTATTGATTCCTAGAGGAAGCCTTATTTGCACTCTTAGAATAACAACAGATTGAGGAAAAAAATAAGGATCTAAACTCGTGACATACAGTTTACATGCAGATCCTAGATGCTGGTAAATAGATCACTGTGCTATTTAGAAGGATTGCTGGAAGTAACAAGATGATCTCAGTGTCAAAAGTAGTAGCCCGTTTACCATTCTACGTAAAATACAAATCTGAGTTCTGTATGTTGCAAAATGTGCTTTGCAGCAGGCACAATAACCGTCACTGCTACTTTAAGAGTCAAACCTGTGATTGGACAGAACACAGAACTCTCCCAGAACTGCATTAACCACAGTTATTTTACCACTATTATCATAATCTCCTCACAATTGCTGAGCACACAAAGAGCTCTGCAGCAGGCGGCTTAACCCTGTAAGATGTTTTAAAAAGCAGCCTTTCTGTGACCAATTAAGCCAGAACAGGTTTGCTGTCATATTTGTTGCCAATATCTTTGCAGCAGCTCTTTTATAAATAAATATTTACATTGACTGTCGTTCTCTGCTTTTCAAGCTTCGCCCTTTGGGACTCCCCCTCCCCGTTCCTCTGCCACACCTAGACCCCCAATTTATGGGTTCCCAGAGTCAATTTTTTCTAATTTCAGCACTGCCCCAGGGTAATTGATTGTAATCACCAGTGCATATACCAGTGGTGGCTGCTACTTAATGGCGGCCAGGGAGTGGATTGCGGGGGAGGGAGGGAATAAAAAAAGAATCCCTTACCTGCTTGCCAGTCGCTGCCTCTCGGTCCTCTTTGCCTGCTTTCTTGACTCCAGCGGCAGTAAGCAGGAACAGGAAGCACCCAGGCTTCCAGACTCCCCCAGCCACTCACGATGCTGCGTTGTGATTGGTCTGAGCACTGTGGTTTGGCGCTCAGATGAGGACTGGGAGCCTGGGCATGTTCTCCACCCAGGCTGTACAATACAGCTGGTGGAGAACATGCAAAGTGCACATGACTGTTTGGCCGGTAAAAGACATCCAGCCAAAGGGTCATGCACACTTACAGAGTGCCCACCGCTCCTCCTCCTGCTCCTAAGACACAGCCCAGTCCGCCCCTAACCAGTTGAGCAATGACGGAATAATAAAATCATAATAGCAATAATTATAATTTCCTTTTTTACCTGCTCACAGAGCAGTGGGACGACGCTGCTCCACCTTGGAAGGAGCCACCTCTGGCATACACCATCTTTTCATGTGGTGATCCTAGTGGCAGATTGTTTTAGGTTCGATTAATAGTCCTGCATTGAAAATTATGGTCAGGAAGCCCTACTTCTCTCTTTTGCTTGTTGCGACAGACAGACATTCTGCTTGTCCGCATGTGCAGGACATTAAGGTATTGGCATTTTTTTTTACCTCAGCATTCATTTATTTGA
This sequence comes from Triturus cristatus, assembly GCF_964204655.1. Classification (NCBI taxonomy): domain Eukaryota; kingdom Metazoa; phylum Chordata; class Amphibia; order Caudata; family Salamandridae; genus Triturus; species Triturus cristatus. The sequence goes on from NC_140581.1 coordinate 863,247,188, forward strand.
TTTATAAGGAATCCTGAAGGGATATCTCCACGCTGAGGGTGGAATGGCAGAATGGCACAGTCAGAGAAGATTAATTTGAAAGTTTTAAGGAGTTTCCTAAAAGGAAGACAATCTGGGCATGTGAGAAGGTGGAGAGGGAGCTGATTCCAAAAGTGGGGAGCGAGGTAGAAATAGGCTTTACCGCCAGTACGAGCTTTCCTAATGCGGGGAATAACAAGCAAGGCTTCACTTTTGCACACATAATTAGAAGGCAGTTGCACAAACAATAATGTGTGAGTTTAAATGCCTTAATCCTGATTGTCCGATTCGGGATCAGCGGCTATTAGCAATCACAGACAGACTGTCAGGAGCTGAAAATGGGGCTTTACACAGACGTAGGTACATAAAATGCATGGCTCACCCCAAACTCTCAGTAGGTACGTGCATCCATTTTGCATTACCCTTTCTACTCAAAAAGACACGTAAAACTACTCAACTAAAAGCCGGGTCTGGTGGCTCAGTGGACTAATGCATCTACTGCAGGGGCCTGTGTTTGACCTTATGGTCGCAGGTTCAAATCCCGGCAGGTCCACTCAGCCTTTCATCTATCTGAGGTCAATAAAATCAGTACCATTGAGTTGGGTAACAACAAACATCTGTTATTCAGCTCCAAGATACCCGTAGTGGTGAACATGTGCTTTACAAATACACGTTATGTTAAAAGGCGGCATATTCGTGTTTCATGGTGGATTAGGTGTAGGGATTATGACACGAGGAAAAATAATTTCCTTGTTGAGAAATAAGTAAAACTATTTAAAAAATGAGATAATACACTGTTGCACTTATGTGGGTTCTCCTCCGATTCAGGGGAACATGCATCAAACGAGAGGAGTGTCCATAAAAACCTGCAATTTACATGGGGTTCCTGACATGCTTTGAGGAATATTATTGAATCCCAAAAAGTTGAAAATGGATGATTGAGCCACAGCTGAATCAGGCCACTTAGATCTGCTTGTCGAGTTAAAGTCCGAGTTGCTGACAACAGTTCTTTGGTGCACTGAAGACACTAACACAAACATTATATAAAGACAGCCTCGTGATTGTAAGCTTCATTTGTTTTTTTACATCTCAGGTTGATGACCACATACACTAGTGTACACTTTGTCAGTTGCTTGCAGTGCTTAGATGTTTTGCTGTGCTGGTTGCAAGATGTCTTGCTGATTCTAAAATTCTAAAACTCCACAAGCTTGTTTTTTTTTATAACCATGTGCAATTTAAAGTGTTTTTAAAAAGCTCCTTAAAGTCTGTGGCACCACCACACTTAGCAAATAGGACGTCCTACTTGACAGAAAGGGCGGTTGTATAAGCCAGCAATGATCCACGCCTTGAGTCAAGGCGCTGTGAGAAGATTGGCGATTTCAGCACCACAATGGCATGGGAGGGTGTCTGTCATCAGACTGTGTCTTTTTATAACATTTGATTTGAGAAGGAGTTTCCACCCATTCCTTTGGTGTTAATGCATGCACACTGCCAATAGCTATCACAGCCTTCACGCGAGTAAAGAGATGTTTATTTTTTTTTTATCCGCATGATACTGGAAAAATAATCCAGTTAGGGAAGGCATTGTGAAAAAGGAAGAGCCAGAAGTTTAGATAAGGCTTGTAGTTCCAGAATTAAGCAATATTTCCTGGAAGATAAACTCTTCATTATGTTACAGAATAGTGTTTCACGGGTACATAGTGTGCTTTTTATGCTCCTTGCCAAATAGGTCAAACGACTTGGACATGTCAGCTTACATCAAAAACAACAAACGAAACTCAGCGACAGTGCTTCGACGATTATTTTTTGACGTGTCTGTACATTAGAGTTCATGAAGCAGATGCCGCAGTGCCACCCTTATGCTCCTGTTCTATAACCACTTGCTAAATGACAAATCAAACAAAAATACATGATTTCGTAAGATGCAAGAACAAATGTGGAAGGGAGGTGTTACGCAGCAGGGTATCGCATTTCTAAATTCTGCAAAATAAGTCTTTGCTCAGGTATTGCCTTGTCATTCATTACTACACTCTAGTACTTAGGTCAATATTTAACGTTGGGTTTATGAACTGAGTTGCACGCGGCTCCTCCACTAGGACGGAGGAGCGTCGCCCCACTGCTTTCTCGCAGTGTGAGAAGCAGAAACATAAAATGTTAATAACTTTCCGTTATTACCATTCTCCGTTTAGTTGTGGGAGGGCCGGTGGGCAGGGCTGCTCTGCAAGCAGGGGAGGAGTGGTGTGCCCACTCCTGAGGGTGCATTGACTGTTTGGTCGGCCCTCTGGGGCCACCCACATCAGTCATGCTCACTCGGCCCTTTCTCCATGGAGAACATGGCCTCCCCGTAAAGCCCCTGGCTGGGCGGCGTCCCCACCATTCACTACGCTGCCATTGCAGCGTTATGATTGGCTTAGGGGAGGGGAGGGAGGCTGCCTGCTTCCTGTTCCTGCTGGAGGCAAGAGAGCAGGAGCAGAGAACACGCGTGACCCGGCCGCGGACAGGTACGTTTTTTATTTATTATTATCATCAGCTAGACTTTGGAAAGGATTGACAAAATTACAATTATGAATCTGTGCGTTGGCAAGCTCTTCAGGCCAAGAAAATAACTGTGAGCCCTACACAATCAGGGTGTCTTTAAATACTGGAAGCTGAGCACGCACTTTTTCCCAAAATGATTGATACATTAGGCATAAACCTTTTTGTCTGACGCCCTGGCCATTCCAAACCAACAAAATGTAAAGATTTGCACAACAACTCGTGTCAAAGTTAATTCACTTTTACATAGTTGATCACTGGTTTTGATTGATGAGAAAAGAAACAAAAGTAAACTAAATGCAGGATCCAGCATGTGGTGTTTAGTTCAGAAGTGGAAAGACACTGTGAAAAAAGTGCAGTGAAAAACATTTTATCCAAGTCAAAGTTAAGGAAGCTGAAACCCCTTTTTGTTTTCAGCTTCAAAGAAGCCAAGAGAACCTAGGACCTTTGCTAGCCCTTCAAGATCTCACTGAAACTATAGACACTGCCATTGGATCTTCATTTAGTGCCAGTAGTAGGAACATATGAAAATATATAAAGTGACCTAGGCACAGCAAACTTTTTAAGTCCATTGACTTTCTCCAGTGGCATAACAAAGGACCCCAGTGCGGGGGGGGGGGATCAGTAAGTACCCTGACCTGAGAGCTCCTAAGTGAGTCTGGAGGGGGGCCCGTACATGCACTTTGCAGGGGGGGCGGGCTCAAGTTTTGTTATGCCACTGACTTTCTCACCAAGGGCTTAGTATGCACTAACCATCCTTACATGGTGATCCTAAATTAATTTGAAAGATAACTTCAATAAAACTGATTCAGGTGATTTCCCCATATCTTTAGCACTTTAAATACCTAGCTGGGCATGTCACCTGAATTCATTCCCAATTTGTCACATAGTTCTTTAAAAAGGACTATGGATTTTTTTTATAATTTTAACATATATCCTGAGTTTGCCATCATTTTCTTTCAACTATACTGCAAAGCACATTGACCTTCCTGAATTGGAAATGAGTATAGTGGTGTTATCGATAAATGAAATTATCTTTCAATCCTGATTATTTGTTACACTAGAATTGTTATCATTTTAGAGGTAGAAACAGGTTTTAAAGCAACATTATATTGTATGGGTTAGAGAGAGAAACCATGGAAAGTTTTCTGATGCAGATTTTACTCCGCAGTAATCAATCCGTTTATTAAAAGCTTTCAACATATGAATGAAGTTTACAGAAAGTTGCAGGGAACATCACACTTTTTCTTAAAACTTCTTTTCCAAAGAAAGCCCAGTTGACCTCGGTAAGAGACTTTCCTCATCCTACTAAAACAGGGTTCCCCAAAGTGGGTTAGGAGGGCTGGCTCCATACCTGATTTTAAGCATATCCCCATTTAGATAAAGGTAGTTGTCTTAAAATTCTGGCATAAATCCAGCCCTCCAGTACCAACTTTGGAGAATACTGATCTACAGGGACATCAATGGTACTAGATTAGATGTATCGAGTACTTTAAGCCAAGAAAAGTTTCATGTTAGTAAGACCTTAACAGTCATGACTGAGTGTAACTTATACTGTTGGAGAGAACTATTTCATATCTAGCTGCATATATTATACCTACAAACGTCAAGCCTATGTTTAGGAGAGAGATCAAATAAAAAAAATAGAGTACTTGCTTAAATACTTGCCTAGGAGAGTAAGACTCCGTTTACTTACAGTTAGTCATCAGTCCTCCTAGTCTTGCTGTTTCTTGTCACAATCCTTCCTTATGAAGTGGTTCCACCTACAAAACAGAAAATGTCAATCAAAACTCCTAAAAAGGCACACCATCACAGCACAAAATGGTACCATGAGAAGGAAGTCATCCAAGAGGGGAGTAAGCCCAGGAAGAAGACTAGCCAGGCTATGAAAACTGGACATCACCCTGCACAGTAGAGGCCCCAAGGAAACCCAGTCAATTAATTACCCAGAGGCTGGTCCCATAAGAACGCTGTTCGGCATAATCAATCACCCTTGCCCTCAAAACCTAGAGACTATGGGCGTGCCGACATCAAAATAGAGCAACAGACAGAGAGAAGAGGAGCATGTCTCAGACCCTCCACAGGGAAGAGCCTCCAAAAACATCTGTGCCCCATCACTACTGTAACACAGACAAAGCAGGCCAAAACAACATGCAGCCAAGAAAGCACAGGAGCACTCAAGGTCACTGGTAGGTTTAACGCCACTCACTGTTTGAACAGAAACTGTCAATGCACACAGCAGAGAAGAACATAAGAAGGAGTGAAGAGGAAAAATCAGGATGCCTAATGAAACACAAGGTCCAAAAAAGCAGAGATCAGGAACTGCTTTGAGAACCTGCACAGGACGAGCCCCTCCACTGCCTCCCCACACCAGGGCGACTACCAGACACTGCATGTAGCCATCCATACAGAAACACACAGCCTGTCAGAGTGCACTGAGACTGAAAACAGCAACCGGCTGAAGAGGCAGAGCGCATCATGGCAGAGCTATCCAGGAAATATCCCTGGAATGCAACAGAACCGCAAACACTGCTGTCAGAACTAGCTAATGTCAATGCAGTTCCCACATGACAAGCAGTAAGTTAAGACATTGCAGGCCAATCAGAAATAAGGGAAGGACAAAGCCATTACAAGAAACCTATGGATGCCAAGGGACACCTTCAGCCTAGGAGGAACTCATAGAAGATGATCCCCAATAGCTAACCACTTTGACACCTTGACGGAGCCCCAGCCTAAAACCTACTAGAACAGGCTTCCTCAAGACATGGTAAGTTAAAGACAGAACATGCAACTACGTTGCTGTAAAAACTATGTGTCTCCAGCAGAGATTGGTAAATTAAAGATATTACCAGAACGCCCAGAGGGACTGACCAGATCAGCAGGTACTGAACCAAAAAGGGATCAGAGCTGACACCCAGTCCGAGGGATTGAATCTGGGCAAAAGGCAACTACAGAATGGGAATGCAACGAGCCTGGGCAACCATAAAAGAGGAGATTGCACAATGCAGACAGGGATAAAGAAAGGTAGCACAAACATATCACCAACTATAGGGATACCCACAGAGACAGCCAGGAGACTGTTGAAGAAACCTCCTAGTTGATAAAGCCAGACCACATAGAACAAATCTCCCCTTACCGTGCAGTGCAACCATTAGCCCAGGTGGGTTACCCTCGTTCCTGGATCACTTGTCACAGGCAACTACCATACAAGCTGCCATCCAGAATTATAGAAGGTCAGCAGAGACATTGGAAGCTGCTACAGAGATCCAGGACATACTCCAGACCATCACAGTAGAACACAGCAGCTGAACACAGAGGAGCATGGAGCAGGTCACCAGGAAGAACCACCCCAGAAATACAGAGTGCCATCAGGGAAGATGTCCAAGGGATCAATCAAGCAGTGGACAAGAAACGGAGAAGACTGGAAAAGCTTGGGCTATACACAGGCCAACAAAGGGCACACCAAGAGAACCAGAGCCCCCAGGACCATGACACCTTTATTGAATAATGCCTCTACATACCTGGACTAGGGACTACAACTGGTGCACAAACAGTGGCAGCCAAATCTGCCCACTGACACTGTATTCAGGCCCAGTGACCTGCACTCCCAAACAGGACAGGCCAATGCACAGTGATGCAAACAAAAGGGCAGGTGGAAAGACAAACATTGCCCTAGGAATGAAGACCTGCCCGAATCCCCAGGACAGCAACATTTGGCATGCAGGGGCACCCAAATGGACATCAATTTGCCAACAGCTCCATTATGACCATAACACAAACAAGCTCTAGGCCTTTAATTTGGTGTTGGACCTGGTTTTTTTGCAGCATTGGCCCCAAAGGTTTTGCCTTCTTCCTCCCAATTTTTCTGACCAGTTTTTGCTGGTTTTAGTACTCTGGGCACTTTACCACTGCTGACCAGTGCTAAAGTGTTCTCTGTCTACCCTGTATTGATGATTAGTTTATCCATTATTGGCATATCTCATTTACTAGTGAGTCCCTAGCAAAGTGCACCAGGCGTGTCTGGGGCCTTCTAAATCAATTGCTACTAGTGGGCTACCCACATGAGTAGCCCTGCAAACATGTCCCAGACCTGCCACTGTAATGTCTGTGAGTTTAGTTTTAAACAGCCATTTCGACCTGGCAAGTGCACCCTCTTGCCAGGCCCAACCCTTCCCTTTTACTACATGTAAGTCATCCCTAAGGGAGGAGCTTTTGGGCAGGGTGTGGTGAATTTAAAAGGTAGGACATGTACTGGTGTATTTTACATGTCCGAATACTGAAATAATGCTAATTTCATTTTTTACTACTGCAAGGACCATCACTCTTATAGGGTAATGTGGGGATTGTTTTGAAATATGTTTTAAGTGTAGTTTCCCATTGGGAGCAGATAGAGATTTGGAGTTTGGGGTCTCTGAACTCACAATTTAAAAAAAATATATTTTGGCGACGGTTTTTAAATTGCGTGTTGAAAGTATCACTTTTAGAAAGTGGGTATTTTCTTGCTTAGTCATTCTGTGCCTCTGCCTGTCTGTAGGATACACATTTGGGTTGGCTGACAGTTGGGCTCTTGTGCATTCACTCTAGACAGTCACACAGAGAGCTGAGGAGTGCCTTGCATATTGTGATGGCCCATCACCAGGTTGATGGGACTTCCTGGGCTAAAGTGGCTGGAGGGGTTGTCACTGACACCTGAATAGGGCTGTACCTGTCCTCATACAAAGCTGTCTCCTACCCCATGTAGTGTGCCTGGAGCCAGGTCAGGGAAAGGCTGAATCTTGTGCACCACAAAGACTTTCATTTGAATCTTGCCTACTTCTAAGGCAGAAAGGCATATGAATATTGGACCTAAGAACCACTTCTGGGCTGAGGGCATTCTGCCAGGAAGAAGAGCTGGTTGCTGTAGGAGGAACTGCCACTCTGCCTGTTGCTTCATTGGGCCGGCCTTCTGCTTTCTGCTTCTGTCCTGGAAGTGAACAACTGGACTTTGCTTTCTACATCCTGCTTCCAAAGTTCACTAAGGTTTTGTGTGTGCTTACCTTCTGTGAAACCTCAGGGCCATCAAAGACTTCCCGTGTCAGTGCCTGGGCTCTTCTGCTGAGAGTCCTGACTTGCCAAGTGTTGCCACATCCAGTTCCTGGGCCCTTGGCAGTATAATCGGGTAATCATAAAGAGAAAATCCACGCATCCACTAACAGCACCTGTTTTCTCGATGCCTCACTGCAAAAGATCAACGCATCGCTTCTGACTACACCGAAGCGTGGTTCCCTTTGGAAACATCGACAACAGATTTCACTGCAGGCACCAGTTCACTATTTCACCATGTCAGAAAAATCACAGCAGCGTGTGTCCCGAGCACTGTGTCACCAACTTCCATGGCATCCACTCCTACTCCGGCGCATCACCTGCTCGCGACTGAAGAATCAATGCATCACCTGCCTTGCGGCTGCAAAATCGACACATCACCTGCATTGCTGCTGCCTGTACTAATGCAGCGCACCTGGATTCTTGACGCATCGTTCCTAAACACCGACTCTTCATCGACACCTCATCACAGTAAGGAACCGAGGCCGCGAGTCCGTAAACTGACGCATCAACTCCCCTGCCAGTAAGGAACCGAGGCATCACCTTCCCTGTCAGTAAGGAACCAACGCATCTCTTACCCCGCCTACCAGTAAGTAACCAACGCATGACCTCCCCTTCCAGTAAGGAACCGACGTATCACCTCCCCATTGTAGTAAGGAACCAACGCATCGCTCTGCTTTTCTGGGGCCTCACCTGCCCTGCGCCTTGCAACATCTTTGATTTTTGACAGATCCAAGGTACTTTGTGCTTAAACGAACACATCCATTGATTTCTGTGGACTAAACTTGCTTAATCTTTTAAAAGTGATATTTTGACTTCTGTATGTTGGATTTTTGTCGTTTTATTCAGAAATATATTGGCTATTTTTCTAAACCGGTTTGGACTCCTTATATAGTGTTTTCACTGCGTTAATGTGTGTGTAGGTACAAATGGCTTACACATAGCCTCTGAGATAAGCCTGACTGCTCCTGTCAAGCCACCACCAAGGGGGTGAGCAGGGGTTATCTTAGCTGAGTGGCATTCCTATCCTTACTAGAGTGAGGGTCCCTACTTGGAGTGGGTACAAACCACTGCAACTAGAGACCCCATTTCTAACACTTGGAACTGCAAGCTGTCAAGACACTCCACCACACCAGCAATGTGATGGAAAACCACATGAATAGTATAAAATACACCAACCAGAGAAAGGTGGCATACTAAGTCGACCAGTAATGCTCAACCTGGTGACCTCACTAAGCAGCAACTATCCATATTCAATAAATGCAGAATTGCACATATTCATCTGGATTGTGGTAAAAATATCAGAAACACAAAAAGTGCCAGACATAAGTGAAGCACCAGGATTAGCAAGGAAACTGGTATTGAAGCAATCCACAAGCCTCAGCAATGGACAGGAGAAGGCTAAAAGTCCATCAAGACTACACATCAGACACCTGACATACTTTACAATCAGACAATCGCTATGAACACATCAAACTCCACACAGCTTTAACATGCCAGTGCATTCCCAATCCCACAGACTAAGCTAGAATGCAAGAAAGTGCCCTTGTGACTCACCAATCACCACTTTATACACAGGAGGCAAAAGCAATGTTTAATTTGAGCCTGTGGTTTCTGGTGCTCGGCACCGACACTTTATTGTCAACACTGGCTCTTATAACAGCCTGCCACATGGTGGTACTGTTTATCTGATTTTGTGAGGAGAACAACAACAGTTGTTTAATAATTAAATATACATTAATGTCCCTAATACCTAACACCCAAAGCTATTAGAACAGCTTGGGAGGAATGAGTCATTTATAATGTATATTTAAAGCCTGAATTGTGACACTGTATGAGCGTGTTGGTTAGTTGATACGGTACTGTCATTGGCAGCGCTAGTGAGGGCAATGGGTGGTGCAAGTTGCAGTGGCCTTTTGACAAGGGCCCTGTCACTTTTGTTTTTACAAATTAAGTACTGCAGAAAAGAAAACTAACTTAGCCAAGACATGTTATGCCTTACCTCCACTGCTCCCAGAAGCAAAAGGCATTTTCAATAAAAACTCCTGCAAAAGCAGGCTGGACATCGCTTTAGGGGTAGCAAAGGTCTATATCCTTATGCACTGGAAAACGTCTAGACTCCCTATACTCCACGTTTGGTTACATGATATGCACAACATGGCGACTTTTGAAAAGCTAATATATACGATTCATTAAAGACTCCCTCAATTTGAAGATGTGTGGGGATGATTCTTAAGGGGAAGGACACACGAGCCGGAAACTTGATCAACCAATGCTGTAAAATGGTCCCAGGACTGAGAATCCTGGGGCAGAGTGGCTACTGAGGGTGAATGCCACATTGGGGACTCTGAATGGTCAGTTCCCCCTCTCTCTTTTTGTTCTCTGCCCTATCACTGACCTCTGAGGTGATGGATACATACCCAAAGGTCCTGGCCACGGGCGACATCTTGTCCTCTCTTCCCTCTTTTGAGGCTGGGACACACACTCTGCAGACCATGTTTTGGTTGTCTTTCTTTTCTTTTGTTTCTTTTTGTTGTCTACTTTAGTTATAAGGCTATTGCTTGCTTGTTTCGTTCACAGAGGGTGCCTCCAGCCCATGAGGATGGGGTCCTACAAAGCATCAGTCTATACAGTCTCTGACTGAGGCCGGCTACCGCACATGGCACTGATTATTGCTAGACATAGGCACACCATGCCCTAGGTATATCCATGCCTTGTATCAACTTTGATTTGTGTATGATGTAATATACTGTGTCATTAACTGTGATACTGTTATTTTGATGCCTAAAAATATATTAAAGAATTATGAGGCAAAAAAACACAGTACAAATCTAAAAGTACGCTCAGGAGCAGACCTCGCTGACTCCATGGCATTCTGCTGAAGCTCCCCATGAAAAAAGAAGAATCACTACCACTTCAAAGAACCCATCAGCTTTGGAAAAAAACATGTCTGGAATGATATCCGAGGAAGGGGCATCAAACCTCCCTGGTTGATCCTGCCAGTAGCATATGCTTGTCTTAAACATTACGCCATGCACATGTAAGTGCACATAGCAGGTACAGTGAAACAGTGAATGGCTCATTCATTCAGTTATGGGTCCTTTGATCACTCTGACACTCTTTTATTGAAGGACCTGGAGACTGGGCCCAAAGCCTAAACGTGATACCATTTAATGAAACTGGCTAACAAGCCATGGCAAGTACCACCGACAATCTTGCTGCACTATCTATGGTGATTCAACAGACAATTCAAAAGAGAAGGCTTCTGGATTCTTTCTTTCTGGACTTCAGCAAAGGCTTTGGTCATGAAAACAGAAATCTGCTGTGGAAAAGCTGGGGATGTGGCACATATTGTCAAATCTACTTTGAGCAATCCAGTTAATATATACAGACACGTGGGTGCAGGTAAAGCTAGGAGTCAATCAGTTCATCTCAGCAAACTTCACACCCATAACGGCCTCAACCAAGGTTATATCCTTGTTCCATTACTTGTAATTGATATGTTGCTGATCTAAAGACTCAGCTTGATGCAGTTCACCCCCATCCTCCCAGAATTGGCTTTTGGCACATTATTTCAGTACAATATGCAGACGTCGTCACTCTTCTCAATCTTACCGGGCTCAGCCTCCAGAATCTTTAAAAAGATGATCAACAAGTATTATCAAGAAAACCAAATGAAAGTAAATCTTGGAAAAACAGAAATAGTCCTCTTAGAAGAAAAGTCAGCAAGACAGGCTCATTGCATCTTGGTGAAAGTCGACTTGGAAAAAATCTCCAAATACTGATATCTAGGATATGGTTAGAAGAATTTGTGGGGCACCAACAACACCTGAACTCTCTCAAATTGAAGGTATTCTCGCTCTCCTTTGCCTTCCATGCTCTGTTGCACAAAACCAGACCCCGTCACTATATCCTATTCCTAAAGTGGCAAAACCAAAACTTATTTCTACCTTGTCCTATGATACAGAGGCATTTCCTGGCGAATTAGGGGGTGCATCAGCAACAACCGGCGATAACAACAACACTTAGCGCTAGGATAATTATCGCCGGCTAGCGTGGATTTTTATCGCTGAGATAGCGTGCTATTAGCAACGCTTATCTCAAAAGCGATAAAAATCCTAGCATTAACTGCCAAACGTGGGATTATCGCTGGAAACCCAGCGATAATCCCACGAAGTTTGGCGATTGCTTGCTGATAGGGCCTTACATACTAAGCCATGATATCCACCTTCCATAGGATATCATGGCTAAGTCAGTTTCAAAGCAGGCGTAAGGAAAGTAGCGATAACAGAGGTTATTGCTACTTTTCTTGTCACTATGCTGCTTTGCGTGAGGCTTGATAATAGGCGAAATGTCGCTTAGCAACATTTCTCCCGTTATCCTGGGGAGGAACGCCCACTATGGATCTCATTAGAGATGCAAAGATGGGCGTTCGGAATTCAGGCGCTAAGGCAAAGTTTCACGCGATAGCGTGACCTTGCTGATATAGCGATAAAATTATCGACGCTTTTCGGCCGAAAACGGCCGCAAAAGCAGCGATAATTTTTTATCGCCGCCTTGTAGATATGCCTCAGGTTCTCTTTTAAACATGTCTCAATGCAAAATTTGCAGACTGCTGTTAAAATTATTGCAAAATTCATCAAAAGCGCAGGCTAGAACTAGGCCTGATGGACCAACATGTGGCTCTGAAAACATTTTTTAAATACACATAAAAACCGATGTAAGCCCAGAACTTTACCTTGAAATATTATATCTGGGAAGAAATTAATTCAGGACCTACCAGCACAAAGTTCCCATAGTCGATTTATCTGAACACAGCTTTAATTTCGATGTGGGACAAAGGCCTGTGGGAATCTGGTCTCCCATTCACTTCTTTTAAGATTCTTTAACATAAACTGGTAATGCAAATATCTTTGGCAGCAGATAAGTCGAACTTTAGAAAAAGAATGCATGCATGGTCAGTAATCAACTCTTAGAAAACATCTCAACCACCGACATACTTAGCTGAAACCTTCCAAGTGTTTTAAAAAATAAGGCTAATGCAATTACGCTTCAGACTTCTGCCGTGTTTTCACTTTTTTCCGAAATAAGCGAAGCCCCCACTGTCGCATGAATGCAGCATGGAACAGGAAACTCGCATCTGCCCTGCTCCACTCAACGAGCATAGACTATGGTTAAGACTGTTTTCTACCAGTTTGGCATTGGCACTTACCGTCATGCAGGCCGGACTGGGAACGCAAACCAGCCCTGGCAATTGCGTCGGGCCGGCCGCAGGGAGAAGTGTGGAGGTGGGGGCGCACTGCAGCTGCTTTTGTTACAGGGGGGCAATATTGTAGATATGCTGCAAAATCAGACCCCGGTAACATAAACGGCCCCCATGGGGTCCAAAACCGGCCCCCACCCTGGCGGCCCACCAGGGAAATTCCCGGTGCCCGCTGCGGCCAGTCGCCATGTCATCCTTAAGCAAAACGCAACGAGGAGAAATACATTCATTTCTCCTCGTTTTTCCTTTTTCTATGTGTGCTGCATTCAGCAACAACATAGAAAGAGTAAAACACCTCTTGTGATTGTGTTTGTTCAGGAAAGCCTACCTTCCTGCACAAAAAAAATCACCCATACTACACAGACACCCTTGCATCATGGAGCAAGGGTGTCTGCGTTGACTCCTGGCAGTCCATTGTGCACCAACACAGGGGAAAAGGACAGGAATGCGGCGTATCTTGTAGATACTTCGTGTTCCTGCCCCTTTCTTTTGACGCACAGCAGCGCAGCAGGGAGGTTTGCTGAACTGCTGTGCATCAAAATATCGTAAATGAGGCTTTCAATTTGTAAGGCTCCAGTTCACTTATGATGAACTTGGCACTCAAAGCACTTTTTTCTGTAGACAATGCACAATATTGTTCTTTTGCACTTAGTTTGCACTTCAATGGCAATAAAATCTGGGAGGTATATTTCCTGTTTGTTTTGTATTAAATATTTTTTAATTAACTGAAATAAATTATCTATCAGTCAATATCAAAACTCCATATTCCCCAAAGAACGGAAACAGGAATACACGATAGTATGTGTACAACGGGAGAAAGGATTTCCATTGACTTGGTATACTACGCAATATACTGTTTTCAGTGTCTTATCATTCTGAAAAATGATTACAGACGTTTTAAAATGAATATGCAAAAGATCAGAGCAAACACCATAACTATCAAGCAGTGAATAGAGACAATCCAACAACAAAGTCCCAAAGAGTAACCAAGAAGTCTATTGGGCTGCCTCGTACGGGGGTTCCCATCCAATATCCATTACCCAATTCAATATCGCCCGGAAAGACACACCATGCCCCTCCAAAACCAGCCTGGACAGGTATAGAGTGGAACTGCAATGGAGCAGAGACAGAAGCCAGACCCCAGCAGTGGCTTCAACCAAAGGGCCATGAACCACCAGGTGACAGGAAATACAGGTGGATGCTGGGACTTCAGGTCCTAGATATGGCACCTGGTCCTAGGTGCCAGGGGCCCTCATTGTCAGCAGTTTGACTGAAGTTTCTGTCCGGGAAGTGGAGCCACCTCAAAAGTAAGGACTGTGCTAGAAAGAGACATAGAAATATTGGCAGTTTTCAGAATAACCTTGCAACCAACGTTTGAAAAATAAATGGCAAAATTCAGGAAATTCACAAAAATGAGGATTTTTGAAAAATTTATGTCCATGACGTTTGTGAAAGTCTTCTTAACCACTTTGCACTTCCCTGTTGTTAAGCTTCTATACACACTTGTTCTACTTAGCATCTCCATTAGGGGAGTCGATCTGCCTTATGAAGATTCAAGAGTGACATTAAAGTCACGGGCAAAGTACTGTCAACAAAGACAAACTTGCTTATTTAAGATCTCGCCAGGCTGAAAAGGGCATCCTAGTTACACTTGGTCACATAGATATTGAAATCTAGATACATGCAGCTTTCTTTCTATGCCTTTAAAATCACGAACAGACCCTCATCATATTTACCTCCTCCTTCACTAAATTTTTGAAGCACTTACTAAATAAAATGGACATTACTCTCTTAGAACCATACATGCAAGAGTACCACTTATCATGCTTTCTCTTGAAAACACAGAGTTAAAAATAATGTTGAGCCTTATTCTGCAAAGGAGTCTCCTTCAGAATAAACATCAATCCTAACGAATACTTTGGCATGTCAGATGGGAAGCTGAGGTCTTTCGCCTTCCAAGAAAAGAGCGATACACTGTATATGATCAGCATGGAAGTTGAACGTCCATCTGCTCACAAAGTAACATGTTTGTCGCAAGACACAAGTTAAAGGCTGCCTTTTGTGCCACTGGTTGCCATGGATGCCTGAGGCAGGTGGAACGGACAGCTGTGTAACCCAAGCAGTCTTGATTGTTTCCACCATGGGCAGATGCTTCTTGTATAGATTTGGCGTCAAGATCACCATCCCGCCTCTCACTGGGCAAAAACAAGTGTGCCTGTGGTGGGTTGTGAGTCGCATGCCCACATGGCAGACATGTACATGTGCAAATAGTGGCCCGCAGCAGCAAGCTTTGCGCACACACGCCCCGTGCACAGGTACCATGCTTGAGAGCATACAGCAGCTTCTCTGTGACCTGCACAACCCACATGCATCCCCAGCATGAAAGATGCTCAGAAATTGAGCAATGGTTAGTTATGAAATGGAAATCCTCACTCTGTGTCTTGGAAAAAGAATATCCACACGTGGCCTAGCATGGCTTGTACAATAGCAACTAATAACATGGTTTGGGCAGATGAATCAAAGTAGGTGAAACCAGAAAATACTTCAAACCCCACCACAACACAATATATTACAGAGAGCAATAAAGAAAAAGTCAACCAATCACAAAACATGCTATACAAAATATGTAGTGAATAAAGTGAATTCCTAATCCAATGGTCACTATTTCAAGGTAATGAGAATGAGACATCTATTAAAGTCCAAGCACATTTGACAACCATGACGTTTGGAAGGTAACTACTCCATGGGGTTAGTGTGTAAGAAATTGATCAGTGATGCTCTACAAAGCAATATCACAGCTCACCAACTTTGGATGTTAAGGTGGCACTGTTACACAAAACTTACAGCAGATCCTCTCCTTCTTCAACAATGTCTCTGCTGAGCTAATTCCTACCATGGTGCAGAGATAACCAATCGCGGACCGTGCAGGTAAGAGCATTGGGGCAGTGGGGCCGGGTTGGGGCGGGGTGGGGGGTTGTTTCGACAGACAACCTCGAGGGAAATCAATTATTGATTTAATTTTCCTTCGTGGTCATTTGTCGAATCCTCCCCTCTCCCACCCAACCCGGACCACCGCTCTTTCCGGCACGGGCCGTGACTGGAGATAACATCTCTACATGGCATTGGATTTTTCACGTGCATACTTAGGTGTGTCTCACACGAAATCTGTGAAACGTGCCACTTATGGGACAGAATCCTGCATGTGTTGCCCTCTACCAAAGCAAAACATTAGGGAAGGTAAACAGCGTAGGAAACCCCAATATTCTTAGATTCTTCCTACAAGGGTAATTTTTCTGCTGCAACGACTGGCTTTAGCAAGCAGATCTGAAAGTGGCTTTATATGCTCCCTCCATAAGAAGGCATCTGGCTTACACTGTCGCTGTTCAACCTCTAACAAACAAACCTCATATTCCGCTATTGGACCTTCTAGGGCTTGCATGCTTTAGATGTTAGGAAGATTCAAGACCCTACAACCCCTACATACCGCCCTTTTCTGGGAGGCATGTGATTATTAGCATCACATATTGCAAGGACTTCTTATATGTTGCTTGTTGACCAGTCAAACTTGTAAGCCAAACCCTAACCTTATGGCCATGAATTAATGAAATATCAAGTCAGAAGTAGGCAGGTGGTCAATGCAGCCCAGCTCTCATCTCCTTTCACTGTTTAAACATTTAAACAACAATACGTGATAGTTTGTGTTACAAACTTGCACTATGTTGTACCAACATTTTGAAGTTGAAAATGCATTTTCATTTACCAAAAAAATTTTCCAGATTTTTTGACAGTCGAACAATATCATTTGCAAATGGTGACTTTTTTCTGCAGTTAGTTGCCTAGTGAAGTAGCAACCATTCCAAGAATCAGCGTGACGTCTGTCTCTGGAAAGATACTGCAGCTCTGCTTCTTGCTGTGTTGAACTAGAACCCCTCACACGTCTACATTTTTTTATGTATGTTTGCTTTATTTGAGGAAAGAGTGCCACCCGCTTTCATATCAAGAGCCAAGATGGCTTTGTGCAATTGGGCTGTTTGTGAGTGTGTTACTATGTATTGAATTTGTCAAGTTTTAAGTGCAAATTAGATAGTAAATGTTGCCCGAAAGAAACCAGTTGGATTTCTTTCGTCACTTTCTGTTGAAAATAGCTCTGAAATTGTATCTAATAAAGTGGAATGCTATACTTGGTGGTCTTTATTGAAGTGTTTTGTCTAATTCAAGAGTCGCTAAGGTTGTTTCAAGCATTCTAATTACAATCGAGTGGCATGACACCACAATGCACATTGCTTTCATGGGCCTTAATCGTGTTGGTTTTTGTTTTGTTTTTGCAAATAACTATTAGAATTAGTAATTGCTAAAATAAGTCTCATCAATGGTCTCAAACTGAAAACAATGAAGAATGAAGACCGAAAAATGCTGAAAACGTGTATTTGCTCCATTTTTGGATCAGTTTTAATGGAATAATTAGAGGTGTCTCACATACAGGCGGGAGGGCCTGATCCATGCCACATTTTTAGAATAACCACTGACAATTAGATTTATTAGATGCAAATTTTTCTCATCTGCCTGTCATACATTTAATGGGAGAGTACTGGCACTTCTCAGGAGCAAGCAGGTACTCTGGATAGTGAGTACCAGCACTTCTGTATGTCCAATAAAAGCACTGTTTAGCCAGCGGCGGTACCTCCTTTAGGGAAGAGAAGCGTTGCACTGCCGGCTGTGTTCGCAGCAGTAAACCAACTCAAATTAAATAAATTGCCATTACCATTTGATGGGTGCCACTGGCGACAGTGAGGGTGGAGACTACTGCTGATTGATTGGCGACAGAGATTACATGAACAGTGCTGAGCGGCATGTCAGATTGGCCGGCTGTCTTGCGACGGCCAGTCCGACATGCGCACTTCTGCTGCACCTATCCAGCAGCTGTGTAAACAACAGCCAGGGGATAGTGCAGCCCCCCAGTATGAGAAGGAGCATTGGGTTAGCCTGCTTCATCCAATCCTGCAACCACTATCATGCTGAGAGCAGCTGCAGGATTGGTTAGGTGTGTGTTGGCGTGTGTGGAAGTTCCATCTGACCTCGAGTCCTCGACCTGGCAGCAGGCAGCAGCCTGAGAGCCGCCCTAAGCAGATCCGGCCGCCATTGCTGCATACCCAGAACCCTCGAAAGGAAGCACCCCTGCAGCCAGCTGCACAGCAAGGAAATCTTAAGGTGAGTAGGACAGGCGACCCAGAGCCAAAGAGTGTGGCACCCTGCCCTGCACTCAACGTCTGTAAGAGCGTGAGTGAGACTATATGCACTAGTGTGTCCAAGAGCACGTGTGCGCCCTGAGCCATTGGGATCTGTATAACCCAGGAATCTTCCAACTATGCCATGACTGTCGACTCTGGCAGAAGCTGCTGCTGCTACATTAAAATAGGAAGAGGCATCTTGAGCTTCAGAAACCTTTTGAAGAATAAGTTCTTGCCGATGGGTGTCCTTTTGATACTGACGCACCTCCAGATTTCTTTGCATGTCCACTTTCTTTTCACTCCTTGTCCCCTCTATTACTCTGTATGTCCAGTCCCTTTTCAAGCTCTATGCTTACTTACCACGACAGATAGAAGTAAAACCTTAGGCGTTGTCCATCTTGGTTCAGAAACAGCTCAGACACTTGGTCAAAAGCAGCGCAAGATTCAAAACATCTCACAACTTTGACACACAGGGATAGCTCTGTCTCAGGCGTGAATGGGTTAAATGCAATGTGTATAATTTTATAGATAGCTCTGCTGTATGAGGTGTGAGTTAGCAAGCTCTGTATAGCGTTAGGGATAGTTGTGCTCAATATGCTGTCTCGAGGAGTGAGTCAGTGTGATCTGTGTAACTCAAACCCTCCAGCTGCTTCCCTGCGCCATTGTTTTATGAGATGACGGAAAGCGCGGCTTAAAGAAGTAGAAGCTATAACCAAATTAAGATCGCACAGTAAGTGCCCCACCTAGAACGGCACATACACTTAGCTTTGAATTCTCTCATATTATTAAGTCAGATAGATCGTTACCGGATTTTGTTTCTCTCTGTAATGTAAAGCCAAGACAACATTAAAATGTCTCGGATTACACTTGACCTCTCTCCACGAGGTCATCGCAGTTCTTCCAGCATTAGTCACTTGCTACTATTCCCTAATAAACAGCTCAAACAAAGGGGCATATGTGCAAGGAGTTAACAGCGCCGTAGCATAAATGTTTTGACGTTACAACGGCTTTATTTTAATTGCCTTATTTACAAGTTGCCACTAACCTCAGTTAGAGGGCAGTTTTCTGGCAAAAACGTGCATTTTTAAGATCGCCACTTCTGTTAGTTGGAGTTAACGAAAATGAGATGCAAGGTAGGCGTTCACGTGCAAAAACTGCCGCTGACCCCACTTCGCAATATTTACAAAGAATTCCTTGTATGGTGCAAAACCCAAAAAACTGTCTCTAACTGCAGTTAGAGGCAGTTTTTTAAGACCAGAAAATAGCTGGTCTTAAAAATGGTGCAAATACTTGGGGCCTTATTTCAGAAGGATTTGGTGCTGGACAACGCTGCAAGGAATGCTGCTGCGCTGCCCTGCGACAAAACTACAGGACAGGAATGCGCACCATCAATAAGATAGGGCACATTCCTGGGCGTCATTCATGAAAAGTGTTGCATTGCTGTGACAAAACAGCGTTGCAACACTTTTCACTGCACCCTTCTTGCAAAACACCATGGATGCATTGTATTCACTGTACGGTGCTCCATGTTGCAATTAATGACATATACGTCTGGAATCCTGATGTATTTGTCAGCACTAAAGTCACGCACTGCTGCAGTTGTGTCTCAAGCATGATGCAACTCCAGCAATGCATGGGGCCAGCCTATCCCTGTGGCACTGCGTCACCCTTACGCCTTCCATGAGGCTGGCGTATGCTACTGACGCAGTGGCATCCTACAATTGTTGCAGTGAAGTGTGATGATTTCACTGTGCCACTCCTATGAGGCTTTGTTGCGTGAGAATGCCCACCCTGCATACATCATACCTGATGCTGGTATAATGTGGCACAGGGCCTCAGAAGGTCACGCATATGTCTAGATGCGTCACTTTGCTAATACCGCGCAACGTGGTGCAAAAGTCACACTGCAAGTACGTCAAGAAAATGACACACTGGCGGGGTGAAACTGTCAGAAGGGGCTCATGAACAAGCCCCCCTGTCTTTTTCACCTACGCTGGTGCACAATGGCTGCCATGCGCGAATGCAGGCACCCTTCCCCATGGTGCAAGGGTGACTGTGTTGCGGAGTTGATTGATGTTGTGGCTCCATCACTTCTCAAGATGTCTGCAGGTGCGTCTGGACTAGTGGAGGGCGGGAGTGAACCAGTTGGCCTTCTTGGAGTGTTGTTTGCCTGGTCTTTTCTTGAGGGGTGCCAGGGTGTTGGCCCAGTTGGAGATCCCTAGGTGGAGGTTGCGCGCTGCGGTGTTGTCGTCTGTAAGCTTTGGCAGTCTGGTGGTGCTGAGGGAGTTGACGAGAAGTTCTTTGGTGGCCTTGGTCCAGCTGCGAGGGGGGGGCGATGATGGCAGTGGTGTACGGTGGGCATGATGAAGACGTGATGTATACAATGATGGTCGGTCCAGGAGAGACCGGTGGTGTGGCTGTAGTTGAAGTTCCCGCTGGTGGAGAAGACGTGCTTGAGCGTGTGTCCTGCTATGTGGGTTGGTGCAGTAACTAGCTGCTTGAGTACAATGTTAGCGAGGTTTCCCGAGGAAAGGTGTTCTGGTCACTGGGGTTGTCCAGGTGGAACTTGTGATCTCGGAGTAGGATGTAGTCGGTGGATGGGAGAGCCTGTGGTGTAATAAGGTCTACAATGACATCAGTGAATGGGGGTCCATGGCCCGGGGGGCCTGTAGATGAGGGTGCCGCAGAGGATGGTGTTGAGGTTGGTCCCGTTTTGGAAGTGGAGGTGTTCCATGGTCACCGTTGGGTCATTAGAGTGCATGGTGAGTCGGAGTGTGCCTTCGTAGACTATGGCAATGCCTCCTCCTGGACGGTCGGGGTGGTCCTTGCAGATTAATTAGTAGCCGACAGACATGGCGGTGTCCGGTCCGGAGCAGAGGTGGTCCAGGTTTCCATGAAGAAGGCGATGTCTGAAGAGGTGGCGTTGAGGAGGTCCCAGATGTCTGTGGCGTATTTGTGAAGGGACCGCACATTGAGGAGGATGGAGTTGAGCCGGTCGGGTGCGCTGTTGATCGGCTGGGCCCAAGAGGCGCTGGTGTGCTGATGTGGCAGAAGGTGCGTTTGCAGTTGCGACAGGCGTAGGGTGCAAGGGTATTCTTCGGTGATGCTAGATGGCAGGCGGCGTGGCATCAAGGGTTGAGGCTGAGGAGGGTGCTGGCGTCGTAGGGGTGGAGTGTCCAAGAGGCAGGGTCCCTGGTGCTGGGCATGGTACAGGGCCAGATGGACACAGACGGGCTTGCCTTTGGCTTCCCTTTGGCGCACCAGTGGCATGCCCCCTGAGCATGGCCTCACAGCGTCTGCCATTAAGTAGTGCTGCAGGGGGGCTGGACAGCTGTGAGGCGGGAAACGTGGGAAAGGACACCGGAGGGGCAGGGAGCGGGTGATCGCAGCAGCAACAACGGAGAGGATAGGGAAAAAGGAACTGCAAAAAAGCACAGGAAAAACAAAGCCAAACAAACCAAAGATAAAAAAAAATATAGAAAAAGGTAGGAAAGCAACGGAGAAGAGCAGAAAGATTAACAGGAATAGCAGACAAGAGGGACAGAAGGGCAGTCAAGCTGCAGAGTAGTGACGCTCTACCACTGGACTACCAGGGATGAGGTGCAGGCAGGAGCCTGTGGGTGAAGGAGAGACTTGAACACCTGACCTCTGTATCAGAGGAACCAGCAGCAGCAGATGGGGACAGCAGCAGCAGCAACCAGACGGCGCAGCGCTGTTGAGAGAGGAAGTCCACTGAGGGTTAGTTCCCTGTACACCCAAAAGCAAACTAACAGGGGGCAAGGAAAGGCAGCACCACCCGGTTGCCTCTTCCGATCTGACAGTGACGACCAGATTCCGTGTTCCCCAGTTTCCCAGCGAGTAACAGCAGATTAAGCTGCACACCCAAGGGCCTGAGCCAGAACCGGCCCCGGTGCCCCTGGCACCCACTGCCACAAATGGCCGTCCTCAGGGAATTGAGCGAGTTATTGAAGTCCCCCACTAGTCTTGTGCGGTTCCCTCGGTGATGTAGATCAGCCGCCGTGCAGGGATTGCTCAGGGCATGGTGTGCGTCACCCACAGGCGCTAAGCATGGGCCGACTCGCCCCCAGGCCTCCTCTGCTACGATTCCCACCTTCTCCTCACCTGGACACTGACACCGGGGCTCAATGCACTGCAGTCTCTCCAAATCTGTGACGCAGCCAGCAGGAGCGTCAAGCCAGGTGGGATTTTAGAAACCTGGGTACAGCAGTCGCCGCCAAGTCCCCTGGGGAACCTCCCGATGCAGGTGTGGCAACAGGGCCCCCTTAAGCGAAACGTTGCAGCGCTCCTGCCACACCAGTTTGGTACAGCTCAGGGGCCTCACCCTCCACAGCGTCCGGCCAGCGCAACATCCTACAGCCTGTGATGCAGAGAGGCATGGCACACCAATAATAATCTCCTTAATGCACCATGGGGTTGTGGTGGATCATAGAATGCGATGCAGACATCCCTTTGTTGGTGCGCAGGAGCACCTCTACTGTTCACAGCACCTTTGCATCTCACTCCGGGTCCCAGATGCAGCCCCAGCGAGGTCTCCGGGCCCCGGGGACTGTCCGCACTTTCAAGGTTTTGAAGGCCATGATGTTGCAGGCCAACCCCCAAAGACACAGCACAGGGGTAGTCTCCTCCTTCAGCTTACTGGTTCTTCTCCTCAGCAAAGGTTTGTCTTGATTCCCAGAAGTGATCTAAAGTTCTTGGGTCTGGGTCCCAATATTTATACTCCTTTTCCCTTTGTTCTCTGAAGGCAGAGAATCCTTTGCCTAGTCCAAACCAGTTCTGGTCAGTCCTGGAGCACTTTGTTGACATGTCTCCTTCTTTCCTTTCAGAGTGCAGGGCAGAGACATCAGTCGCACCACAGGAGGTGGAGCCAGCATTGTGGAGGGAAGGCACAGCCCTATTTAGGTCCCAGGTGCAACGCCTCATTCCCATCTAGATGCAGATCGCTCAATTCACCACTGGGCTGACTCACCATGTCTCCTGGAATTCCTCAGCCCTGTCATTCAAACTCCAGATAAGGAATACACAACCTAGCCGAGGCAGGTTTGGATGGTTAGGCAAGAAAATGCCTACTTTCTAAAAGTGGCATTTTCAAACACAGAATGTTAAAACCAACTTCACTAAAAGGTGTATTTGATCATTCTGAGTTCAGGCATACTAAACTTGAATTTCTACCATGTTCCCTGAGTAAGTTAGGATTATAAAATGTAATAACCAAACTGCCCATTCTGGCCTATGGAGAACAGGTAGCCTTGCAATAGTGAAAATCGAAAACGGCTGTAATTCACTATTAGGACATGCCACACACACCAGGGCATGTCCTACCTTTTACCTACAATGCACCCTGCCCTTGGGACTACCATAGGGGTGACTAATATGTATAAAAGGGAAGGTTTAGGGAAGGGTAAGTGGGTGCACTTGCCCAGGCAGCATGGCAGTACCAGACTGCACACAGGCTCTGCAATGGCAGACCTGAGACACACTTTACAAGCTGCTCCGGTGGGTGGCACAATCAGTGCTGCAAGCCCACCAGCAGCATTGGCTACAAGCCCTGGGAAAACGCAGTGCACTGTACTAGGGTCTGACAAGTAAACCAATCAAACCAATCATGGAGTCACTAATCCATACATCAATTTACCATAGGAAGCACTTGCACTGTGGCACTGAACAGAAGTGGCACAGTGCCCAAAGCATCTATAACCAGCAAAAACACATGAGGCAACAGCAAAAAATGGAAGGGAGACCCACGCCAATGGTGCCAGGTCTAACAGCCGCTAATGGGACTTTCGTCAGTTTTCGCCTGCAAACGTCAGAATTTGTATTGCCTTCACGCTAGTGTTACCGGAAGTTTTCACTGCAGCTACCTGACACTATCGCCATGTAGCGACGTATTGTAAATACATCTTTAACAGGGCGATAGTCTTTGGTGATAGGCCGCATTAAGAAAACTGCCATTAACTAGTGTTACAGTTAATTAGCTGCAGTTCTTGTACATATGCCCCAAAATGCAGCCCATCAAATTAAATAAACCCATTGGATTTGGGAAGCTACCACAACACGTTTAGTGATGCCCCCAAAGAAACACATTCAGTTGAACCCTTTGTAGTAAGAAACATCATAACAGCTAACTTTACTGCATCTGCACCTCTCAGGGTATTATTTCGCAGGAGCTCGTACGGTCATGCTCCCAAGGGAAGGTGCATTTGTGTGTGTGAATGGATCAGAACAGAGAAAAATTATGATAGTGTCATAGGATCCCTATGGGGCAAAGTTTTACATTACGTATAATACATCAGGTCTGCTCAGGGGCGGCTGTGCACAGATTCCACTAGGTGCACCTGATTTAAGCGCAGCATTTTTCATGTGCATTACCATGGCACCTGCAGGACAAACAGCACACTTACATGACTCACCACCCATTTGCCCACCCCACCATTCTCAGTAGTTGCCAGCCACCCCTGTGTTTAGCAGTATACATATTCAAACATATGTATTTATACTCTGACCTGGTCTAGCCTGAAAGTCCCTGCTGCAACCTCAAAAAAGACTGCTGGCATTACCGACAAACTGTTAGGATTGTTTGACAGTAATGAAAAATTGAAAGTTTAACTAGATATCACAAGCGGAACAAACGAGGAGAGCTCAGTTTTCTATAATTTCAAGCTTTTAATCATTTTGGCCAAATCTCATGTTTCTTCTCCATCTGTAAACACGTTGGGTGCTTTCTAATACATTTTTGCGCTCCCAAGTCTCACTGTTAATTATGCCTTTTGCCCTTACACTTCTATCCACTTAATCATATGTACTAGAAGCTGACTAATCTCAGCAGAGTATTTTCAAACAATGTGCCAAACTGTCCAAAGTGTGCTGTACTGCAGCCAGTGTGTCATGGACCATAGTGCAAGGAAGGAAATGGACCCGCTGGCTGCTATTTGAATGATAAAATCCAACAATGGTCAGGGTTCAGTGTGCCTCTCAGGCCTCTGGTCCTCGGTGCCATTGCACCTACTGCACTAATGGAAACTACGCCCCTGAAAGTGTGATAAATCCGAGACTGCTGTATGCCAAAAGTCCTACAGTTCCCCATATTAAGGTATATTAAGTTGTCACTTGATAAACATAATAAGAGAAGCTTTGTTGGGATTAAACAACCTGAAATATGGAAGTGGTGTTGTTCCTAACTAATGGTCCATCTTGTTAGAAATCAAAAAGACTCAATATTTGTTATTAGCTGTAGTGAATGGAGCACAAAAGTATGAAAACACATTGCTCCACCCACAAGCCCTGAAAGATTAGCAACATTTTAAAATGGGATCTGCGAGGATCATTTAGAAGGTTCAGGTAATGCTTTAGATAGGGTGAGGTGTTCCCTAATTTCCTCACCAAAAGGTTTTGCTCTCAGGAGCATTACAAACAAACATTACAAATATTTCTAGTAGTTACTGGGAGGTTCCGTGATTCTACCGCACACCTACAATAGATGTTCAGAAATGCCTTTGGTGTCTCCAACCAGCTACAGGCAATTGCAAGTCACCAAAGAGTTCCATTATCACACAAAGCACAGGGCTTTAAGTTGGCCTGGTCCTACTGGGCCTCAGTCCAAGCAGTATTTAAAACTTGACCTTGCCCGGGCCCCTATTTCTCTAGCTTTAAGGGAAAGAACACTGTTTGATTTTCCTGGTGGATTGTACCCAGACCCTTCCTGAGCTTCAGAAGATTCAGAAGAAGGACTGCCCTGCTGCCTGAAGAATAAAGATTGGGCCAGGTTGTCTTGAACTTAGGACCCTAGAGGGTCAGTTTGCCGACCTCCTGTTTGATCTACAGGGACATAACAAGCTTCCAGAGGGTCTTCCTGCTTTACAGCTGGCCAGACCCAACTGGACCTGTCTTAGTCCTTTCTCCTGGCCTCTGTGGGAGTGAGTTGTGACTCCCAAGTGCTGACCTCAAGTTTCTGGACCACGAGACCTGTGAAGATTAGAATAGGGGAGCACAGAAGCCCCATATGACGCAGGAAAACTAATACCAAGCTGCTGAGCCATTTCTTTGAGAAAGATCACAACCCAGAGAATATAAGTTGGACAATCATAGCATCCAATCCCAAATGGACCAATAGCACGCTGTTCAGGCAGGAACAACGATGGGTCCACAGATTCAAATACGACACAGAGGGGTTGAATGATGAGATACCCTGGGCTGAATTGGGGATTTAGGGGCATGACCATTCTTACACTGAGAATCTTACATCACTTCTATCCAAGGTATCCAGCACAAAGTGTGCTATCCCCTTAACATTAAATATACAAACACATCACTTGGCAGAACAGACTGACTTAGATTCTAGTCATACGGAGGAGTCTCCTCACAACCACATCCCATCTACCCAGTAACCACTGTCTAACCTAAGTCACTCTGAGTCATTGTAAGAGCACTGCACAACATATGTCTCTTACCTGTGCCACCACTGAGATGATGTCAACCCTCTCTCTCTACAACACATACCAAATTATTTACAACGACAGTTTGATTTGCTAATGAGGCATTTACTAAACTAATGAGAGCGTGAACACTCCACTCATCATTTTTCATAAAAACCTTTTTTCCTGTTTTTTCTTTCCCTTTGTATACCTTTGTGTGACATTCGATATGCAACATGAATGTCTAGGCTATGATTAGAACTTTGAGCACATCCTTGTTATTAGGATGGTAGTCTATACCATTCCTTTCCAATATGGCCGCAGCTTTAACTCTCGTTTTCGGCAGTCAGCACTCAGTATTGCAACACTCCCCTATCAGGCCCCGCGTCATACGCACACACGCCCCACCTACCCACTCAACACTTCCGCCCGGTGCACAGCCTGGGAGGTATATGTTGGCAACCTGTTATCCAATAGTGTTTCCCGGCGACTCTCAGACGGACGGGTAGGTTTCCGAACGTCTTAAGGGGCGAGCTACTGTAAGTGTCTCCTGAGTTTCCGATCCAAGGAAACGTGGTTTCTAAACTAATGAGTGAAGCTCCGACTATGGGGAGGTAACTATGCATGTCATGCTCTTTTTATCCACAGATACTCAGCCTCTTTACCTTAGTGAGCGCCAACGTGGCCCACCATCTGGAATTTGGGGGTAGGCGTGATACTTAGCACTTCTTAATGATTTACGTGGTTTCTTTACGTGCTGTATGTGATAGACCGTGCATTATCAACTCTTCAAGTTATGTGTTTACATTCATGATAATGAGCACAGTCAGCGTCCGGCATGTCTTGGAACCTACCCTCACAACTGTAGCGCATGTATATTTTAACGAAGCACCATACTGCCGTTGACTTCATTTTAGCCACACTGCAGCCTCAGGCAGATGACATTCTGATCGTATATAATGCGGGCATTTATGACCTTTGAGCCCCACAGTAACTGTTATGATGTGAGTTTGGTTTTCCACTCACCATCGTTGTCCACACTTCCTTTATTTGCGATCTCTACCGCCCCCACAGGGCTGACCACACACCAGTGATATAATGTGCCTACCCATCACGCCATTTACGCCACCTCACCCCACCGAGAAAGACACTAGATATGTGTCTATCATCCACACAGGTGCCGGTGGCGCCTTGAGTTTGGTTCTGATCTAAACCACACTATATGTAGATTGAGGCATATTTCTTCGAGCATGCACACGTGATTGCATGGATGTGGAATGTCAGATCATGATCATATCAAAGTACAAGTGTAGTTCACTGTTTACATGTGTTGTATATAATTTTATATGTCTGTACGTCTTTCTCTTTTTATCTCACCAGGTTGGGTTTAGGAACCTGCACCACACGTTCCTTCCAGCGCGAAGACACATTCATACCTGACTAGGAGTACTACAGTTATACAGGGCCTCCTCTCCCCTGATTCCTTAAACAGTTTGCCTTTGTTTGCACTCTTTACGGTCCTGACGAAGCGCCCTTGGATCCCTTATGGACCGACAAGAAGCGCGAAACATGTTGACCATTTTTTCTTGAATACAAACACACACAGATTCTGAGAGCAGTGGGAAGACATTCATTCTCCCTCCTTATTTGTTTCACAGAGGCAGCTCCAGTCTCTAACCCATTTTTTAACCTTGCCACACGGACCCCCGAATAATATTGGATTCTGGGAATCATTTGGTAATTTTAACTCACTTACTCACTTACCACCTTAGGCCCACATACCCACATGCACAACTGCGGCGTCTCCTTAAAAGATCTCTGATAAAGGGCCCGTGGAGGACAGCAGTGCCCCCCTCATGAGGAGCAACGCCCGATGATGAAGCATGACACTCGCAAGAGTGTGTGAGGGCACTATATCCAAAAAGGAGGGATCCCCCATCACTTGAAATAACCCAACTATATTAAGAGTGACCTCTTACATACTACGTGCCAACCACAATTGGTGGTGACTCTTCTCTATCCTAAGGAACAGCTACCCCCTAGTGAATACCTCAAGTTTCTGGACCCTTGGCTGGAGTCATAGTGTACTTCTCCCTGCTTAACTGGAGGTTTCACTGGATCTGACATGGCGCAGAGCCTTGCATCGCTGCACCATGCTGGTCCTGAATGGCAGCTTCACCAGACCAGATGCAAAGCAATGCAGAGCATTTCATCACAACTTCACTTGTTCTGTAAGATACCACTCTGGAGTAACCCTACAAGGTGTGCTCTCCCTCCTATGGGTGACACAGGTGAACTTGGTTCAATGCACCACCGATGAATGTGAAAGAGGTTATTGTAGGCCGTGCAGAACACTGTTCAATTTGTTATTGACATAGAAGTATTGCTTTTGGATCACCAACAATCCCATAAAGGGATCAGGAGCACAGTGGTAAGAGTAACCAACCTATTTCATTAGTCACAATATCACACACACACTGCACTAAGAAGAATGAACACTTTTAAGTTCAAGGATTTATTACTACAAGAACAATCTGTTCCTCAGTACATCTAAAACATCTACACAGAACATTATAAAAACAACAAAAAAAGAATGTTATAAATAACGAGAATAAAATGATAATTTCTAAAATTGTTAAAATGTCATCTAGAGCCCAACAACCTAACGTCTACTTCTATGCGCTACCCTAAGAGAGTTTGGATGGCAGAGCAACATGCAGACTACAGTTACTCAGGGAGAAGAGATGCACTGCATACCTTGTTGACACCATAGGCTGTCTTTATCAGTGGAGGCATGAAGAAAGTGTTGCCCATGAAGGGCAAACACAATCTGTGGTACCATTCGGTCAGTCTTCCTCCAGGATTAGCAGCTTCAGGCGAGATGTAACATCTGCGAAATTCAAAGTGTGCTGGCAGTAGGTGAGACCATCTCTGGCAGAATCTCAGGAGATAATCTGGGCGGAAGACCTCTCCCGATAATTGGTCAAGTGGTAGTCCTTATATATTAAATCTTTTCAGAATTTGGAATTTCTAACATAAGTTTATGAATGTCTGACATAGATTATGTGCATTAAGTTCTGCATCCCAGATGACGTCAATTCAGACTACACTATTTTGGTTAAATGCCTGTATGTGCTCTTATTCAACCTTGACATGGTAAGGAGTAGACATTTCACCCAGACGAATGTTGCATCAAGTGTTGTATCTATGTCATTAATTGAAGGATTTGATACTTTCACAGTACTAAGAAAGATAAGGTCTGGCGACCTCTGTGTCTAAGGGCAGAAATGACAATGATTCTGCATAAATCAGGAAAGATGGTGACTTCCATTGTTTAAGATAGGAAAGATGGCAAACTCCATTAACTAACATGGAGTCGGGGCGGGAAACATCCTTTACCACGCAACCATTACAACGCGGTATGGTTACATCGTGGTTTTAACAACGTAAGTCGTTACACCGACTTGCACTGGAGGGCGCTGTAGGATAAGGAATAGTGTGAATTACTTTCCAACACCTTCCCTACTGTACGTAGACTGGAGTTGGAATAGTAATTCACACTATTCCTATGTCCATCGCCCTCCAACGCAAGTCGATGTAACGACTTGCGTTGTTAAAACCGCGATGTAACATACCGCGTTGTAATGGTACGCGTTGTTACATCATACATCCCTCGCATTACAGCACCATGCTGCTCCTGATCAGTGGCTTCAACGGACCCGAAGCAGAGTGACAGAGAGCCTCACATTGCAGTACTGCACAGCCCCTGCACCAAAGACAGAAGATACAACTCCCGGTGTACCAAACCTGGTCCAAACTCGTCCACGCTCCATTGTGCTCAGACTTAACGTGTGACTTTGTCCCGGTCCTACGCAACCAAATACCCCTAGTTGGTGCATCACACGTCTTAGCACTATGTTTACCTAAAAACTCATAGCTCCGGTTCTACTGATTTGATTTTTGTCAATTTGGTGTCTTTTCAATTATTAAAATAATTTCAATTTCTTTAAATTTCTTGTGTTTCACTTTATTACTGTTTCAGTGCTGCATAAATTCTATATTAATTGCCTCTAAGTTAAGCCTGACTGCTTTACTGGAGGGTTAAGCACAGGTTTATTTAGTGACCTTTGGGCTTCACTCTGACAAGGATTGTGAATATTATTTGAAGGGGTTCCCACATCTTCAATAAAGATCCAGTTTCGAACACTGCACCTAACCCATTCACTCTGTCACTCCCTTTCCCATTACATTTTTTCATTAATCCTGCTACATTTCTAACCACTATTAACTACTCACTTGGAATTCTTTTCTTGGTCTCGCGCTCATGGTTTCCATTTAACTCCTGTCCATCTACCTTTCTCTTACTCAGCCTATCTTATCTGCTCTTCTTTTTCCATTTCCCTTCTGCTTTCTCTTTCTTACTTACTTTCAGACTATATATTTCCTATCATTTGTTTCATATTGATCTTTATCATTAACCCCTTTATATTTCTCTCTTTATGCTTTCTTCTTCACTCCTTTTCATTTCTTCTCTCGTTTCTTTCTGCTTTGTGTAAGAGACTGGGGTATTAGTTGAGGAGGGTGAGAACCTACATCAAATAATAATCAGAATCCTTGTCAGGGTGAACCACAAAAGTCACCTAATACACCTGTGCTTAAGTTTCTGGTAGCTTGGCGCAAAGCAATCAGGCTTAGCTTAGAGGCAATGTGTGAAGTAGTCATGCAGTACTAAAACAGTACTAAAGTCAAAATGCAATACAATATAAATTCCAAAATGAAGTAGAGAAATACAGTAAAATTTAATAAATAAAATGACACAAAAATGACTAAACTCCAATAAGAAGAACCAAAGTTATGAATTTTTAAAGGTTTAAGTAAAAATAGCACCAAGAAGTGTAAAGCACTAATAATAGTCAATGGATGAGGTAGATCTTATGAAGAAGGAACCTCCAGACGCAGGTAAGTAGGAGTGTTTATTCATGGTCTCCACAGTTCCACCAACATATAGCTTCAGGTAACTACAAACTCAACGTTCTCTCCCTCGCTCCTCCTGAGGCTGTGCCAATATTCAAAGGCAGCCTTACGGTCAACTAGAGGGCAGTACCAAGGAAGGAAAGGAAGTAGGGGGGAATAGGGAAAGCAGGGACACAGGCAAATAGGCGTAATATATATATAACAAAATATATTAAGGAAGCAGTAATGTAGAAAAACATTAGTCGGCAAAGAAATATAACACATATTCCTCCCCCAAAAACTTGAGGAAGAAAATACTAGGTTAGTTTTATAACAAAGTCTTCGTGCCATGTAGGTGTTACAACCAGTCTCTTAGTTGCACCTCGTTGGTTGATCGGGGAATCTTGTGGAACACTCGTAGGGGAGGAGCTTCCAGATGGGTCGTCGTTGGGACACAGAGAACTCAGTAGTCTGTCCATGCTCCAGTTTTGACCATTCTCAAGTGTCACCGTATTATATTTGATTTTCATGATCTTCTTGGGATCATAGAACTTGGATTCATTTTCCCTACGGTGTGTGGGTCTTATGGATACCCAGTCTCCTATGGCCCATTTCAGAGATTTGGCCCCATGCTTGCAATCATAGTAACGCTTCTACCTGGCTTGATGCTAAGTAATCATGACTCTTGCCGCTCTAACGTCATGCTCCACCACTCCCCCCCCACCAATTCAGTTAGGGAAGAATTTGTAGGTGGGTTTCCATCCTTTGAGAGACAAGAATGGGGAGATGCCTGTGACTTGGTTGGGTGTCGTATGGTATGCCCACAACATGTCCTGTAGAGCCCGTTCTACTGGTAAGTGGTTGATGCAAGCAAGTTGGGTGTACTCTTTGATCATCCTGTTCACTCTTTCAACTAGGCTGTTGGCCCAAGGACAGTAAAGGGCAGTTTTGAGATGAGTAATGGCTAATTTGGATAAGAAGGTTGTCATAGCCAAAGAAGCGAACTGCACTCCATTGTCGGTAACAATGCTTGATGTTATGCCTTCGAGTCAAACGTGTCCCGTAGGAAATTAATAAGAGTCTCAATAGTGGTTTGGTTTACCATCCTAACAACCACCCAGTGGGAGAGATAATCGGTTAGTAGAAAGGCAAATCTTTTAGTGACACCCTTTCTGTTGATTGGGTCAATAATATCTAAAGCTAGTTTATCCCATGGTTTGTCAGGGATGGAAACTGGAGATAACGGAGCCTTCTGGGTGTGTTTAGATTTATCGCTATTGGCACACAAGTAGCAGTTCTTCACTCTAGCTTCTATCAATTAGTCCATGTTAGGAAACCAAATATGCTCCCTGAGTCTAGATTTGGTCAAACGGCTTCCTAGATGACCCTCATGAACAAGATCCATGATTTGTCTCTCAACCCTGCCAGAGGTATTATTTTGCTGCTCCTCCAAATGTGGTCATGCTGTAGGTCGATTTCATGTCGGACTTCCCAAAATGGACTTATTTCCTGACTGACTTCGTTTCGTGCTTTGGGACAA
This sequence comes from Triturus cristatus, assembly GCF_964204655.1. Lineage (NCBI taxonomy): Eukaryota > Metazoa > Chordata > Amphibia > Caudata > Salamandridae > Triturus > Triturus cristatus. The sequence goes on from NC_140581.1 coordinate 863,280,236, forward strand.
CCTTGTAAGTTTTGAGTTGAGCCAGGATCGTATCTTGAGACAAGCTTTTAGCCCATTCTGTAGAGCTAATGGTTTAAGAGTGGATTTCCATAATGGAGTATTCATGAGTTTCGTAATACTCCTCAATGACTAAAGGTGCTCTGGAAAGGAAGTCCACAGCTGAATTGAGATCACCAACAACATACTCTAGTTTGAAGCAAAAACCTTCAAACCCCAATACCCATCTGGCCACCCTGGGCATGCTATTGAGGGTACCCTTGGGATTGAACATGAAAACGAGAGGCTTGTGGTCAGTACGCACAGTAAATTTGATCCCCCATGGCTATAACTTAAAGTGCTTGATCGCCCAGAAGCACGCTAGTGCTTCTTTCTCCACCACTTACTAATTTTTTTCTGAGTTACTAAGAGTGCGTGAGGCAATGGCTACAATGCTTTCTTTACCACCAATCACTTGAGACAGGGTAGCACTGAGTCCCTTGTTGCTGGCATCTGTGGTGAGGATAGGTTTTCTGAATGGGTCGAAATTGCATAAGTAAGGCGCACAAAGAATGGCACTCTTGACTTTCTCAAAAGACAATTGGTGCTTATCTTGCCAATTGTTTGGTGCGTGGTTTTTTATAACTTCCCTGATATTATTAGTTAAGTTGGTAAAGTTCTTCACATAATTCGCCATGTATTCTGTGAGACCAAAGAAGGACAGGAGTTACTATTTCGAGGTTGGCACAGGAGCTTTGTCTACTGCATCAAGTAGGCTCATCTTGGGTTTGAAGCCGTCTTTAGAGATGGTGTGATCAAGATAATCCAATACTCCCACCCCAACTTTGCATTTTTTTCTTTTATTGTCAGGCCCGCCTCTTTGAATTTCGAAACAACTTGTTTTAGGGAGGCATTGTGCTCATCAGTGGAGGCACCACATATTAAAACATTGTCTTGGAAGCATAATGTCTTCGGTATGCTGTTTAAAACGTGCTGCATACTTTTTTTTAAATACTGCATCCGCCGGGGCTATCCCGAAAGGCATTCTACGGAACATGAATGATCCCAGGGGTGTAGTGAAGGCAGTCAGCTCCCTGGAGTCAGGGTGTAATTCCACCTGGTGGTACGCCATCGAAAGGTCAGGACACTGAAGCACGTTACCTGACCCATGGTGCTCAAGATCTCGTGAATGCAAGGCAATGGGTATCTCTCAATGAGGATAGTGTCATTAAGATCTCTAATATGCATAGTCTAATGTTTTTGCCATGAGCTTTCTTCGCAATAACAACCGGGGCGACCCATTCAGAGCAATCAGTGGGTTGGATGATGCCTAAATTTTGCAATCTGGATAACTCTTGTTTGAGAGGGTCCCACAAGAGGCGTGGTATGGGTCTTATTTTGTGCGCTACAGGTCTGGAATTGGGTTTTAGGTTTATCCTGTGCTGGAAGTTTTTTAGAAGGCCTAATTTGAGCGTGAACACTTCAGGAAATTTATTGTAAATCTCTTCGCCTGCAATGGAGTGGTCTATGGTGAGCACCTGTTTTGGGTTATTTGGGTCAAGTTTAATTCCCAACTCATTCTGATGCTGCCAGCCAAGGAGGTTTGACCCTTCTTCATCTACATAGACCTTACACTGGGTGGATCGGTCCTTGAATGTGATACAGGTTTTGACCATGCCTCTTAAAGGAATAGAATCCTTGATATAACTACTAGGGGAAATGTCAGAATGAATCAGAGTACATTTTAACTAGTTTGCCATCCAGACTAATTTCACATTGAGGGAGATATTCTCAACAACGTGTGATAACTACCACAAAAGTAGCTTAATGCAATTACTCACATCGCAGTCTATTGCGGGAAAAAAACACCTTGTCAACGTGGTATTCCCAACACTGCGGCACCATGCGATAGGCCCACGTTAACGCTTCAAATGTCCGTGATAAAGTCAACACGATGCCGCAAAAACGCTAAACACCAACGCCCAAAAAGTTGTGATGATACCAATCGCGACACTAAAACCAACGAAAACCAGCCACAGGCCTGCAATTCCCACGCGTCATGTGGGAAAATACACTATAAAAGCCATGGAAATAAAAGGGAGATAAAAAGCAACTGCGTAGCACCATGGATGCACCCGGACCGAGTGCAGAGGCCAACGTGAACCCCAAAAGCCCCACAAGCCACCGGCAAGGAACAACGGGGTTGGGGAAGGCCAAGGAGAAGAGTGAGAGGAAGACGGGATGCAGTCCGCAGGAAAAGCAGATCAGCATCACGGAGGTGACAGAACACTACCTTCAACTGACACACAATTATACCACCGTGAATGCAGTCGGAGTGTCGAGGAGGTCAATGGAGGAGGACAAGAGGCGCAGGCATGATGTGAAAACCCAAACCAAGCACAAACCCGCTGCCAACAGGAAGGCAGCAATGGCAACATGAGGTGGGATTCCTGCGCCACAAGAGGAGCTGGAGGAAACTGAGGCCACAGACATCAGTGTGGAGACGCTGCAAGGAGGTGGGAGTCAGGACACAGCCCGAGAGGACCTGACACAACATCAACAGGGTGAGTAAAGACCAGGGACTGGGGAGACTGGGGAGATGGGCACAATGGCACACATGCACAACATTGTGTAGCACACTGGCACACCCACAATGTCCCTGGAACATGTCCCTCCTCCCCGTGGCACACAGCAGCACACACACATAGCAATAACAGCAAATCCACTTTGACGACAATGTGGCACAAAGTGCAACACCGACACTGCAGAACAGAGGACCAAACTGGCTGCGCTCATACACTGAAACAGGCCAACCACATCTAACAGAGCAGGAAACGGTGAGAAGGAAATGTACGCGTAAAAACCCACATCCGTCATGTAGTCCAAATGTCCACTGTCCCGCATCAAAATCCCGCACCTCCCAAACAGTCACAATGTACATAGTCATACAGTCTGCATGTAAACAAGGACAATGCGCCAACATACATGTCAACACAATGTTAACATGCATCTCCCCTTCGCATTGCAGAGGGACAAACAACACCTCCAGCAGAGCAGACCAGACTACCCATCAGTGATGCTGGAGAGGACCACCCCACCATCGGCACCGACGCCCTACAACAGCCCTTGGATTTCTTAGGTAACCCACCCCCAGGAGCAGGGCAGCCAAGCCACACAGAGGAGACCCCAGCCCCTGCACAGACCACAGACCACACAGCAGGAGGCACCCGCCACCACGGCTGACTCCCAACACGTCACCGAGGCACACATCGCATTCCAATGCCAGGTGTCAGAATGACAAAAGGAGGTGACCGAACAGCTGTGGGTGGGGCCTAAACCCATGGAACATGAACTAGACCACATGCGTGGTTGTCTAATTCCCCTCAGGGAGCACCTACACCACACCAAGGAGACCCCCACTGCGACAGAAACACATGCATGTGCACATTTACAGTACTGAACCACGCCGAGAGGCACGCAATTATCATTCACACACCCACGCTGGACCAGTGTATGACGGCCCAGTACACTCCTCTAATGTATTGAGTGGGTGACGATAAAGCTACATGTCCAAGGTCTAACACGCTGCCTGCGGTGACATGTTGGCATCCGCTGTACACAACACAATGTAATGTTGTCGGGCGCGGGCCCTCATGCATACATTATGAACACAAGGACACACGCAGATTGTTCGTGGAACTGGCCACGGGCACCAGCGCCCGGCCCCTTTATTTGCAGAGCCACATGTACAGTGACGCCTGTGCTGGATGTGTGTATGGTGAGTGTAAGCCAGCCCGCAACGAGTTGTTGGTGCTGGCAAAAACTTGAACAGTGAAAAGCAGTAAAACAAAAACAGAAAACACCAGCATAACAGAGACAGCAGTGGAGCATCATGGAGGTAGCCCGAACAAGTACAGAGGTCACCCAATATGCAAACAGAAGTGTTCGTGAGTTGCAGTGCACTGAGTTTGCGGCACCTGGAGTGCCAAGCAGGGTATCAGGCAGATGATGGCATCCACCACAGGTGTGAGCAACTCAGTTAGTCTGCCAGTATGACTGTTTTGACTCTTGCAGTTGGCGGTTGGAGGTAGACCTGGCGTTGGTGGCGTGTGCCTCCTGCGGTGATGCGTCGTCCGGGCCGCTCAGGACTCGATTTGATGTGTGAGCCCTGGTGTAACGCAGTTGAGGCCGGAGGCAGGGGACAGCGCAGGGCCACAGACACATGGTGTTGATGATCCCAAGGCCATCGTCTCAGAGGCCATCCAATATCTCAGAAGACAGGGTCCCTGACTTGAGCTGCACAGAGTGAGTGGCCCCGGATGCACTGTAGCCGGCACAGGCACCCCGCCACGGGACAGTGACTTGCGGTGCAGTGAGATGGGCCACGCGAGCTGAGCGGGTCCTCATCGATGTCTGAGGTGAATGTGGCGGAGGGTTGTGGGGGACAATGGAAGGTGTCCTCCAGGGCATGATGCAGAGGGTGGAAGCTGTCAGGAAGCTGCAAATGGAGGAGTGAAATGCCACGGATCGTTTTTGCCACAAAGTCAGTATCACCGACATGATGGTGATGACAACCCCAAGTCCATGGACTCAGTCGCCACCAAAGTTCAGCTAGAAAGTGTCCATGGGTCTCGGGGAACAGACTTAGTGACATCAAGTCAGCAATACATAATCAAGACTGAGTTTGAAATGTGTGACCGACCCGACCGCAGTGTAGGCCCGAGGCAGCGGTCAGCACAGGCTAAGCGCGGTTCAGCGAACTCCTCCTGGAACTCTAACACACAACGTTGACATGGCATTTGGTGGTGACTTGTGGTTGACGGAGGCAAAATTACCAGAGCCGAGGGGGTGTTCAGACAGCGACGATGACGTGTCCTGCCTGGTATGGACTGGATTGGATTGGCGTGAGGCCTGCTGGACCGCAGTGTAGGCCGAAGGCATAGTCATCAAGGGCCCACAGACACGTGTGGTTGGGATGCCAGGCACAGACTTGGTGTCACCACATGGAAGGGAGTATAGTGAGATAAAATCATCCATAATTGATGTTCTCTGCCATAGTGTAATCAAGACTCAGTTCCAAATGTGTGACCTACTTGTCCGCTGTACATGCAGGTGGAGTACGTCAACGAGAAGGGAGTACTGCGGGCCTGTGTCCCGGAGGCCGTGATGGTCCGAGGAGGCTGCCATGTTTGCGGCACTCGGGCTTGGAGCTTGCACCGGCACGTGGTGGGCCCTCTTCGACACACGCCAGTGTCGGCAGGTGTGCATTGAGGCGTGGCTGCGCAGGGCCTGGCAGGACTGGTACGGGGATCTGCGGCCCGGGGTGCAGCAGGCACACAGGAACGCAGGCAACGCCGCTCACGGCGACGACGACGGCCTCCTGGCGGTGTGAGGGGTGCCGCCCTGGAAGAGACGTTGGGCATTCCAGAAGAGGAACACGCCCAGAGCTATGTGCTTTTTATTCACGCCCCTACAGCGGCCTGGCATACGCCGGGCCAGTCCACTCCGCTCACGCTTACAGGGGGGGACGTAACAAGCTAGATTTCCGGGATCTTCCCCACTGGCTGGGCTGACATGGTTGCGTCCACTGTCCACTGCACTCCATACACCGGCGGTGTATGTCGACATGGATATGTGTGTGGTCTGCATACTGCAGTCTGGCCAATGCTTCCACGCCATACTTGGCATTGTGTACATTCTCATTCATCGGTCACTTGCCTCCTTCGCACATGCCTGGTCCCTACCTCTTCCCACAATCTGCTATCGTGTGGTTGAGGTGCCATGCAGTTGATGGCTTATGTGCATGGCTGGCCCAGGTTGCCAGAGTAAGTTGTGCTGTTGTGTCTGGTGGGTGGGCATCTTGTTTGGCATGTTGTATGTGAGTTTGTGACGTGTCCATTCTCAGTGAGTTGCATGATTGTGGAGTTGAGGTGTGTGGTGTGTTCATTTGGTACTTGCCAACGAGCAGTGCATTTCCGTAGGTTCCAGCCAGGAAGCTTCGGGTGATGATGGACTGTCGGAAGATGTAGGATTCATGCAGTAGGAATGGGTGGTTGGCGACGACGTTGGTGGAGATTCCCAGGTGGTCCACTATTGCCTGCACAGTGTGCTTTCGGTAGCAGATATTGTGTGCAGTGTCACCAGGGGGCACAAGTAGGACATGTGTGCATTCAATTGCCCCCTTACACATGAGGGAAGCCAGCTATGGCGTTGACACCTTGCTTGGTCTCCAGCTGTTCCTGCACAGTGTGGGTGAAGGATAGGTAGTGTGGTACCAAGCTGATGATGGCATCCAAGACAGTTGTGGGGGGCTTGGATTGGGCTGGCTGTGAGACTCCTCCGACTCTGACGGTTGTTGGTTGGCAGGTCCCAGAGACCAACAGGTGCAGCACAGCCAGCAGCTTTGTCTGCGGAGGGATGTTGGTTGTCCGCTGTGTTGGTACAGTTGGCCTGTGGGCAATGGTGGTCAGGATGCGTAGGATGGTTGTCCTTTTGAGCCTGTGGTGGGCAATGACATTTCCTGGTGTTGGGTCTGTGAGGTTGGTGTGTTTTCAGCAGGTCGATGTCTTTGTCAGCGCTGCCTCAGTGTTGGTCCGGGCGGGGGGCAGGGGGGGGGTCTGATGGGGGTCCTGGGGGTGGTGGCAGTGGGTGTTTTTGCCCTATTGGGGCTCTGGGCTGCATGTTCAGTTGCCCGGGGGCATCTGTTGTTCTTCATGTTTGGCTATCGGCTGTGCTCCTTTGTCTGGTGCAGGTTGTTGTCAGACTTTGCACCAGGTCAGAGCAGGTGTTAATTTCCTGCTGCTAATGAGCCTTATGTTTTGTGATCTTATCGCCAATCTGGCTGGTCGTTGAGAATGTTGTGGCGTGGTGTTGTCGCGGCTTTCTGCACGGCAACACCTACTCTGCATCTCATTAGCGATAGTTGCCAGTGTCATCTGTGGCGATGTTTTGTGAGGATGCTATCGCCGGAAAACTGGTTATATGGGCTTGTGAATGGGGCGGTAACTTTATCGCGAGTTTGGCTGGGATAAAGTGCCGTTAACTCGGCGATAGCTCCTTGAGAATATACCCCTGAGGGTACTTAACTTGGTTCACATCATTAGACTCCTATACTTGGAAAATAAGTTTAACATATTGGAATCTTGCATCTGTGGCATAATTAACATTCTTTCATTTTCTAGAGGGACTCTGACGAACTCTGGCTAAGTGCCATTTTTTGTTACACTTTCTGCAAGTAGAGGTCCTAGCTTGACAATTAGGGTGGCTGGCCAAATGGTTACTACTACCACAGCGGTAACACTTGAGCTTGCTGGCTTCTGTATCGCGAACGTGGCCGGCATTCTTTTCCAGTTTTACTTTGCATACAGTATCATCAACCGAAAGGCTGCCAATTTCTGATACCTGCTCAGAGTCAGTATTGACAGGGGATCTAATTTTTTTAATGCACATACCGGTATGTTCAATGGATTTGGCCAATTCGATAGCGTCGTGAAGATTAGGTTGTCTTTGTAACAGTTTGTCTTGTATTTTGGAATTGTTGGTGCACCTTACAAGCTGGTCTTTTATAAGGGAGTCTTTGAGTTCCCCGAATTCACAGAGTTCACTAACCCCCTTAAAACAGCTAAGTAAGTGGTAATACTTTCTTGTTTTCTGTGGACCCTGCTGAAAAACTTGTGGCGTTCCAGGACAATGTTAACCTTGCCTCCAAAGTGTATTTTTAATTTAAGTAGTGAGATCTCATATATATCATCCTCATCATCATTAGCATTGTGACCTTGTACAGGGTCTGGTGAGGTGTCAAATAATTTTCTGCCATGGGTACCCAGGTTGTGGAGCAAAATATGTTGTTTCCTTGTAGGGCTAAACCCCCCCCACACCTCCCCACAATAGCTATTAAATAAGATTTAAAAAATGTCACCCACTCTTGCCAGGGGTTGCCAGGCTCCTCAAATTAATTTAGGAACGGTGATTGTTGAGCCATTATAGCAGCCATGTTGATAACAAGAAATACAGGAACGAAGAAAAGGAAGAGGAAAAGAGAATGTAAAAAAGAGTGAAAAGAGAAGTGTACTGAAAAAGGCAGATAAAGAAGAGGGGCAGCACAGAGAAAACTTCTTAGATGGTGGATAATAACAAATTAGCATAAGCAGTGAAACATTGCTAAAATAATATGGAAGGTATAAAGCTGGGTATAACCCAATGACACAGATGGTAAAATGATTCTTGGTACTGGTGTGCGTGTCCCCATGAAATGTTTGCACGCTAGGAGTCAAAATAATAGAACAGAAGTGTGCATATCATTGTGAAGAATTGTGACACGCGCAATGGTGTGCGCATCACCGTGTAAAAGTTACACACCAGGATCCAATTATATAAGATGTTCCCTTTCCGTTACCCAGGTGTGAGTGGTACCAAACTAATGGCTGCACTCTTTCCCAATAAAGGAGACCTTGAAAGAGGATTAGCCCATAGTGTGTGTATCACTGCAAATGCTCATGACACGCTGAAGGGTGTGTGTGTCACTTTCAAAGTAAAGCGAAGAAATGTGGCGATATGAGCAGTTCCTTCACACTGCCAGGAGGTGGCAAAACTATGGCAGTAAGCAAAGGCATTTCAGCAGGCTTGCAGGAACGCCTCAAACAGGGATGCCGACCGCTGGGAGGGAACGCCTCCTAATCTGGGAGCATCCGTGGGCTGAACGGAAATGCACGATGAGCGTGCGCACCAGGCTGCAGCAACCAGAATAGCAGTGGTGGCAGGACCGCTGGGGATGCCGAGGTGAATGGCAACAGCGGGGACACCTGCAGCAGAGCTCCAGATGTGGCTCAGGAGGCCTGGTGACAACAAAGGCAGAGGCAGAGGAGGCATCTCCCTAGGGAACGGATGTACTGAGGCAAAAACAGACGGACCGGTGAAGAGGAGTAGCCCCTTGATGTGCTGAGGGTCCTCTAAACTCTTATAGGAACACTCTGAAAGTCTTGGGATGTGTTGTATCTTCCATAAGAATTTCACCACAAAACATGAAAGAGCTACCAGGATGGGAGACTCCAGGGGAATAGTGGAGCAGTACAGGAGAGAGTACCTTAACCTTGTGGGCCACAAGCTTAATCCAAGGAAATGAAGACAAAACTGACGTGGTGGATGCATCCAGAAGGGAAGGAGATCTGTCCTGATCCCTTATGCAGACCAGTCGTCACCAGTGTTCTGAAGAAGGAATCTCCAGATGCAGGTAAGTTTAAGTGTTTATTCACAGTCTCCACAGTTCCACCAACATACAGCTTCAGATAATTACAAAATCAACATTCTCTCTCTTGCTCCTCCTGGAGCTGTGCCAACATTCTAAGGCAGCCTCAGGGTCAACTGAAGGGCAGTACCAAGGAAGGAAAGGAGCTGGGGGGAAAAAGGGGAAAGCAGGGACACAGGCACATAGGCATACTATATAGATAACAAAATATGTTAAGGAAGCAGTAAACTATAACAACATTATTCGGCAAGGGAATATAACAGTAGAACAGCACCTAGATGCAATTTGACGCTAGGCCGGGGGGAGCACAGGTCAGATACACCAACCAAATTTGTCCTGGTCAAAATTTATACCTGCTGACGTTAGTCCTTTACGTCCCAAACCACCACAGGAGTACACTTCTAAAGCCTCCCAGGACCTCACGGGAGACACTTAGGAGTTCATTTATGAGCTTGTGATACAGTGCAGGTCAGCAAAATCACCTTGCTGTGCTGCACTGCTTGACAGGGAAACTGCAGGAATGTCTGTATTTAAGGCAATACAGAGCATTCCTGTAATTTCCTTTGCACTGGCACTCCTTTGGTAGCTTAGCGCCAACACATGCACCCTGGGTCCATGGTGCAATGGTCCTTGTGTTGCATGCAGGGTTGTTTTGTGCATTAAGGAACATCTACCTGCACAAAAACGTGGTAGGCATATTCCCATTTCTATGTTTTAAACTGCACTACAGGCTGCAGTTGCAGGTCTGATACATATTTTACAGTGCTATTGTAGTGGGGGTACAAGTAATGCTGCAGCTCACTTGTGCATTGAATGCATGTAGTACCATTAACTATGGCCTAGAAAGTAGATTAAAAATGACAATTAGGTGTATGCAAATTTACCTATGTTTAGAAGGGAGACTGCACGCACTTTACCTTTGGTTGGCAGGGGTAAAGTTCACAGAGTCCTAGGGCCACCGAACATGAGTGCAGAAAAACGTAGGTAAAACTTTGGGGTGACCCTTCAAAAAGGACAAATCTACAATACTTTAAAATTGCATTTAATGTTTTGATACAACTTTCTGTTACTTTCTACTGCTAGCTATTTGACTTCCATTTCATCTTATATCCCTATTTACTTTACTGCATTCCTTTCTCTTTTATCTCAATTTTCTCTCCCTTTTATTCTTTCTGTTCCTACGATTCCTTGTTGTAATCCAATCTCTTTGCCACCCTCCCTTCTTCTTCTATTTGTTTTTCTTTGTAACCATATCAAGTCCTTTGCCCCTTCAAGCCTAATCCTTGGGGTCCAGTTGAAAATCATATTGGTGGCCAGGGCACCTAAAGTACTTCAAAACTTGTCACAGGAGACAAGGACTGCGATATAGATCAGGTATCCTACAAACAGCAGCAATACAATTTCAATTGCAAAACAACAGGTACCATACATGTGCAATAAGGCAAGCTTCATATCTAACGAAAATAGATATAGCCAAGGCAGGACTGCATTATTCACTTACACATGGAAAGGATTTACCACACCAGCAGTGCAAGCTTCACTCACAAACAGTAGGGATTTATGCAAGGGCAGCAGCAGTGAACATTTTCACAACGAAATAGCACAGAACATGGAGCAGCAGTCCAAGCTTCAATGGCATAAAATCGGCAAAGCTTCCCTCACGCATAAAACATGGGCAGCTGTAGTCCAATCTCTCCTACCATAAATAAGGCATTATATGGGCAGCAGCTATTAAAAAAAAACTACTTTGAAACAAAACATTTACTGCACAGGAAGCAGCAGAGAAGATCTGCTTCATAAAAAAGGTATTCAACAGGTGTAGCAGTACATAGGTTGCAAAACAGGTAATGGGTACAGCACGAAGAGCAGTTGAACTGTACAACAAAACAGGAGCTGTTTGAGAAGGAGAAGGCACTGATGCAGAGCAAAAGTGCCCACCCTTTATACGTCACTCATACATCACTAATACTTAACAGATGTATGACATAAACGTGCACTTAGCATTTGTTTCTAGTGTGGTTTTATGATTAATTTAAGTGTTGCACTTGAAATTATTTTTAGAGTGCATTTATTGTAGGACTAGTGAACTTATACTATGTGTTTCAATTGAATCAAATGAGAAATTAATAAACCATCCTTACTTAGTAGAGAATGTACTTACTATATAGATGAAATTTGTCTTTAATAAAGTATGCTTTAATACACTGAATACATGTTAAGCTTGCTGATATTGTGTATATCAGTCCCGGGATGCAACCACCACATTGTTGGATGAAAAAATCATAGTAAGTCAAAAAGTAATCAGTTTTAATCCACTTTCATCATTTTCCTTATAGGTTTTATTGTCCATTTGATTGAATAGGTGAAACATGATAATTCCAATGTGCAAAATGCATGTATAATGCCACAGCCTTTAACACAGCATGTCGGATTCTCACGTTTCAAGTTTATGTTTGACCCAATCCATTTTCGGCCGTTCGGCCTTCGTCAGGGGTAACTCTGAAGTAAAGAAAAACATTGTATCGTGAATAGTTTCTCAAAACTTAAATACTTTCCTAATAAACTTAACGTGTGAACTTAAAAACACTCTCCAATAAATAATCCCCTGTTTCTTATGAATAAGTAAAATCCGCTTTTTGTTCAAAACCCATAACGTTAAAAAAACAACCGCATTAGAATCTAAATCATCATTTGTTGTTAAACCCTTATGTTACTCAACACGTGCGCTACATTGTATCACAATCCTACCTTCAACGTATAACGATCAAGTTCAAACCCATTCACAATATGCTCCCGCTAACACGGATTGCAAAAAGTTCTGACGTAGCTGTAACCCAACTAAGGCTTATATCCCCAATACCACGCCTTCCATTACCACGTGTTTCTCCACTGTGTGTGTTCATCGACATAAACAAAATACTTGAAAAGGAAAATCAACCTTTATTGCCTCTATACATTTTAACGATACTTATCCGTGAAATAACATGCTTAATTAAACGTGACAAAAAACACAAAACAGTTCAGGATGACAATCATTTTCTTCAATAAATTAATATCAATGAAAATTATAATCAAGTTCATTTAATCCTCGGGTGCTGGGTCGGTTAGGACATCATGTACACAAAACGATAATAGATACGTCTTTACTCCCATTTCTTCAAAGTTCATCGAGTGTAGTCATTTTGCGGTGCTATCCTGGTAAGTGCTATGTCCTGAAGCACTGTGAAAATGCATGTTAAGCTTGCTGATATTGTGTATATCAGTCCCGGAATGCAATCACCACATTGTTGGATGAAAAAATCATCGTAAGTCAAAAAGTAATCAGTTTTAATCCACTTTCATCATTTTCCTTGTAGGTTTTATTGTCCATTTGATTGAATAGGTGAAACATGATAATTCCAATTTGCAAATGCATGTATAATGCCACAGCCTTTAATACAGCATGTCGGATTCTCACGTTTCAAGTTTATATTTGACCCAATGCATTTCGGCCGTTCGGCCTTCGTCAGGGGTAACTCTGAAGTAAAGAAAAACATTGTATCGTGAATAGTTTCTCAAAACTTAAATACTTTCCTAATAAACTTAACGTGTGAACTTAAAAACACTCTCCAATAAATGATCCCCTGTTTCTTATGAATAAGTAAAATCCGCTATTTGTTCAAAACCCATAACATTAAAAAAAACAACGCATTAGAATCAAAATCATCATTTGTTGTTAAACCCTTATGTTACTCAACACGTGCGCTACATTGTATCACAATCCTACCTTCAACGTACAACGATCAAGTTCAAACCCATTCACAATATGCTCCCGCTAACACGGTTTGCAAAAAGTTCTGACGTAGCTGTAACCCAACTAAGGCTTATATCCCCAATACCACGCCTTCCATTACCACGTGTTTCTCCACTGTGTGTGTTCATCGACATAAACAAAATACTTGAAAACGAAAATCAACCTTTATTGCCTCTATACATTTTAACGATACTTATCCGTGAAATAACATGCTTAACTAAACGTGACAAAAAACACAAAACAGTTCAGGATGACAATCATTTTATTCAATAAATTAATATCAATGAAAATTATAATCAAGTTCATTTAATCCTCGGGTGCTGGGTCGGTTAGGACATCATGTACACAAAACGATAATAGATACGTCGCGCACTCCCATTTCTTTAAAGTTCATCGAGTGTAGTCATTTTGCGGTGCTATACTGGTAAGTGCTATGTCCTGTAGCACTGTGAAAATGCATGTTAAGCTTGCTGATATTGTGTATATCAGTCCCGGGATGCTACCACCACATTGTTGGATGAAAAAATCATCGTAAGTCAAAAAGTAATCAGTTTTAATCCACTTTCATCATTTTCCTTATAGGTTTTATTGTCCATTTGATTGAATAGGTGAAACATGATAATTCCAATGTGCAAATGCATGTATAATGCCACAGCCTTTAATATAGCATGTCGGATTCTCACGTTTCAAGTTTATATTTGACCCAATGCATTTCGGCCGTTCGGCCTTCGTCAGGGGTAACTTTGAAGTAAAGAAAAACATTGTATCGTGAATAGTTTCTCAAAACTTAAATACTTTCCTAATAAACTTAACGTGTGAACTTAAAAACACTCTCCAATAAATGATCCCCTGTTTCTTATGAATAAGTAAAATCCGCTATTTGTTCAAAACCCATAACGTTAAAAAAACAAACGCATTAGAATCAAAATCATCATTTGTTGTTAAACCCTTATGTTACTCAACACGTGCGCTACATTGTATCACAATCCTACCTTTAACGTACAGCGATCAAGTTCAAACCCATTCACAATATGCTCCCGCGAACACGGATTGCAAAAAGTTCTGACGTAGCTGTAACCCAACTAAGGCTTATATCCCCAATACCACGCCTTCCATTACCACGTGTTTCTCCACTGTGTGTGTTCATCGACATAAACAAAATACTTGAAAACGAAAATCAACCGTTATTGCCTCTATACATTTTAACGATACTTATCCGTGAAATAACATGATTAATTAAACGTGACAAAAAACACAAAACAGTTCAGGATGACAATCATTTTCTTCAATAAATTAATATCAATGAAAATTATAATCAAGTTCATTTAATCCTCAGGTGCTGGGTCGGTTAGGACATCGTGTACACAAAACGATAATAGATACGTCCCGTGGTAATGGAAGGCGTGGTATTGGGGATATAAGCCTTAGTTGGGTTACAGCTACGTCAGAACTTTTTACAATCCGTGTTCGCGGGAGCATATTGTGAATGGGTTTGAACTTGATCGTTGTACGTTGAAGGTAGGATTTTGATACAATGTAGCACACGTGTTGAGTAACATAAGGGTTTAACAACAAATGATGATTTTGATTCTAATGCAGTTGTTTTTTTAACGTTATGGGTTTTGAACATATAGCGGATTTTACTTATTCATAAGAAACGGGGGATTATTTATTGGAGAGTGTTTTTAAGTTCACATGTTAAGTTTATTAGGAAAGTATTTAAGTTTTGAGAAACTATTCACGATACAATATTTTTCTTTACTTCAGAGTTAGCCCTAACGAAGGCCGAATGGCCGAAATGCATTGGGTCAAATATAAACTTGAAACGTGAGAATCCGACATGCTGTATTAAAGGCTGTGGCATTATACATGCATTTGCACATTGGAATTATCATGTTTCACCTATTCAATCAAATGGACAATAAAACCTATAAGGAAAATGAGGAAAGTGGATTAAAGCTGATTACTTTTTGACTTACGATGATTTTTTCATCCAACAATGTGGTGGTTGCATCCCGGGACTGATATACACAATATCAGCAAGCTTAACATGTATTTTCACAGTGCTTCAGGACATAGCACTTCCCAGGATAGCACCCCAAAATGAGTACACTCGATGAACTTTGAAGAAATGGGAGTGCGGGACGTATCTATTATCGTTTTGTGTACACGATGTCCTAACCGACCCAGCACCCGAGGATTAAATGAACTTGATTATAATTTTCATTGATATTAATTTATTGAAGAAAATGATTGTCATCCTGAACTGTTTTGTGTTTTTTTTTACGTTTAATTAAGCATGTTATTTCACGGATAAGTATCGTTAAAATGTATAGAGGCAATAACGGTTGATTTTCGTTTTCAAGTATTTTGTTTATGTCGATGAACACACACAGTGGAGAAACACGTGGTAATGGAAGGCGTGGTATTGGGGATATAAGCCTTAGTTGGGTTACAGCTACGTCAGAACTTTTTGCAATCCGTGTTCGCGGGAGCATATTGTGAATGGGTTTGAACTTGATCGTTGTACGTTGAAAGTAGGATTGTGATACAATGTAGTGCACGTGTTGAGTAACATAAGGGTTTAACAACAAATGATGATTTTCATTCTAATGTGGTTGTTTTTTTAACGTTATGGGTTTTGAACAAATAGCGGAGTTTACCTATTCATAAGAAACGGGGGATTATTTATTGGAGAGTGTTTTTAAGTTCACACGTTAAGTTTATTAGGAAAGTATTTAAATTTTGAGAAACTATTCACGATACAATGTTTTTCTTTACTTCAGAGTTACCCCTGACGAAGGCCGAAAGGCCGAAATGCATTGGGTCAAATATAAACTTGAAACGTGAGAATCCGACATGCTGTATTAAAGGCTGTGGCATTATACATGCATTTGCACATTGGAATTATCATGTTTCACCTATTCAATCAAATGGACAATAAAACCTATAAGGAAAATGACGAAAGTGGATTAAAGCTGATTATTTTTTGACTTACGATGATTTTTTCATCCAACAATGTGGTGGTTGCATCCCGGGACTGAAATACACAATATCAGCAAGCTTAACATGTATTTTCACAGTGCTTCAGGACATAGCACTTACCAGGATAGCACCCCAAAATGACTACACTCGATGAACTTTGAAGAAATGGGAGTGCGGGACGTATCTATTATCGTTTTGTGTACACGATGTCCTAACCGACCCAGCACCCGAGGATTAAATGAACTTGATTATAATTTTCATTGATATTAATTTATTGAAGAAAATGATTGTCATCCTGAACTGTTTTGTGTTTTTTGTCACGTTTAATTAAGCATGTTATTTCACGGATAAGTATTGTTAAAATGTATAGAGGCAATAACGGTTGATTTTCGTTTTCAAGTATTTTGTTTATGTCGATGAACACACACAGTGGAGAAACACGTGGTAATGGAAGGCGTGGTATTGGGGATATAAGCCTTAGTTGGGTTACAGCTACGTCAGAACTTTTTGCAATCCGTGTTCGCGGGAGCATATTGTGCATGGGTTTGAACTTGATCGTTGTACGTTGAAGGTAGGATTGTGATACAATTTAGTGCACGTGTTGAGTAACATAATGGTTTAACAACAAATGATGATTTTGATTCTAATGCGGTTGTTTTTTTAACGTTATGGGTTTTGAACAAATAGCGGATTTTACTTATTCATAAGAAACGGGGGATTATTTATTGGAGAGTGTTTTTAAGTTCACACGTTAAGTTTATTAGGAAAGTATTTAAATTTTGAGAAACTATTCACGATACAATGTTTTTCTTTATTTCAGAGTTACCCCTGACGAAGGCCGAAAGGCCGAAATACATTGTGTCAAATATAAACTTGAAACGTGAGAATCCGACATGCTGTATTAAAGGCTGTGGCATTATACATGCATTTGCACATTGAAATTATCATGTTTCACCTATTCAATCAAATGGACAATAAAACCTATAAGGAATATGGTGAAAGTGGATTAAAACTGATTACTTTTTGACTTACGTTGATTTTTTCGTCCAACAATGTGGTGGTTGCATCCCGGGACTAATATACACAATATCAGCAAGCTTAACATGTATTTTCACAGTGCTTCAGGACATAGCACTTACCAGGATAGCACCCCAAAATGACTACACTCGATGAACTTTGAAGAAATGGGAGTGCGGGACGTATCTATTATCGTTTTGTGTACACGATGTCCTAACCGACCCAGCACCCGAGGGTTAAATGAACTTAATTATAATTTTCATTGATATTAATTTATTGAAGAAAATGATTGTCATCCTGAACTGTTTTGTGTTTTTTGTCACGTTTAATTAAGCATGTTATTTCACGGATAAGTATCGTTAAAATGTATAGAGGTAATAACGGTTGATTTTCGTTTTCAAGTATTTTGTTTATGTCGATGAACACACACAGTGGAGAAACATGTGGTAATGGAAGGCGCGGTATTGGGAATATAAGCCTTAGTTGGGTTACAGCTACATCATAACTTTTTGCAATCTGTGTTAGCGGGAGCATATTGTGAATGGGTTTGAACTTGATCGTTGTACATTGAAGGTAGGATTGTGATACAATGTAGCGCACGTGTTGAGAAACATAAGGGTTTAACAACAAATGATGATTTTGATTCTAATGCGGTTGTGTTTTTTAACGTTATGGGTTTTGAACAAATAGCGGATTTGACTTATTTAGAAAAAACAGGGGATTATTTATTGGAGAGTGTTTTTAAGTTCACACGTTAAGTTTATTAGGAAAGTATTTAAGTTTTGAGAAACTATTCACGATACAATGTTTTTCTTTACTTCAGAGTTACCCCTGACGAAGGCCGAACGGCCGAAATGCATTGGGTCAAATATAAACTTGAAACGCGAGAATCCGACATGCTGTATTAAAGGCTGTGACATTATACATGCATTTGCACATTGGAATTATCATGTTTCACCTATTCAATCAAATGGACAATAAAACCTATAAGGAAAATGATGAAACTGGATTAAAGCTGATTATTTTTTGACTTACGATGATTTTTTCATCCAACAATGTGGTGGTTGCATCCCGGGATTGATATACACAATATCAGCAAGCTTAACATGTATTTTCACAGTGCTTCAGGACATAGCACTTACCAGGATAGCACCCCAAAATGACAACACTCGATGAACTTTGAAGAAATGGGAGTGCGGGACGTATCTATTATCGTTTTAATACCCTGAATGACATTTATTGATTAGCAAACAACATAAAAAACATTCTCATATTTGCAGAATGTGATTTCACTTAAAACGATGAAAGAGTAATATAATGTCTGCAATAATATTTCACATATTTTATTTAAATATGGTTCTTAGCCATACTTAAACATGATTATTTTAAAGTTTTACTGAATGTTACATGTAATGAGAATCTAATGCACTAGAGACTTGTATTGATTTATGTTTGAATGTGTAAACGCATATTAAATGTGCACATTCTAGTTAATGCTTTAAACTTGTCCTGACTAGGCCTGTATTTCACCATGCTGCATAAATGCTATTTTCCATTTCTGCTAATGTGACATTTCTTGCAGTTATTCACATGCACAGTTAATTTGAGAATAGATGCATTACTGTACTAGCGATAGAGGAGAGAGCATGAGAAGAAGACCTTGACGGAAGAACATGAGGAGCCTGAGCGTTAACTGAAAGACCAATTCATCAATAATGCGATCTAACCTGTGGGTGAGAAGATGTCTTTCCCAAGACCAGTGTGAGACTTTCCGCAGTCTGCAACATGAGAAATGGACAAAAATAATGGACACCTGATGATGCGTACAAAAGGGGTGTTAGGTAGAGTACCTTGGGGAATATTTACTAGAAAATGTCAGAGAGAGGAGCAACACAAAGTTTGACAGTGCCACGCTCTAACATTTTCAAAACTCAGGGATGAGCTGTATTTGCTACAATACGGTGCACCCCTGTGTTTTCTCTAGCGCTGGCACTAAAATTAGCTGCCTAGCGCAATGCAGGCATACTTGCACCATAGTGCAAGGGTCCATGCGCTGCAGGGAATGATTGTTTATGTGCAGGAAGGTCTCCCTGCAGCACACACTGAAAAGCCAAAACGAGGAGAAATAAAAGCATTTCTCCTTATGCGCCATTCTAACACCTGCCCCTGCATTGAGTAGGTTTTTGGAGCTGCCACAGATTGACACCTCCTTGTAAATCAGGGGCAGCATCAAAAAGCAATGGGTGTTGCGGTAGAATGCCCACAGCAACACCCATTGCATGCCCCTGTGCCACAGAGGACTGCGGTGGCAAGGGGCATATTTGCAAGGTGTTGTTAAGCCATGCTAAGTGGCTTAGCGCCACCTTGTAAATATTGAAAATGGCATTATGCCACCGGAGTGTAAAAAAAAGTGATACTTTGGTGGTAATATGGGCCTATAAATATGCCCCCTTGTATGTTATAATTTAGTGTTCACACCATTGGAGATTCAGATGCTTTCCAGATTCCTTTCAGACGTCCCTTTCACTCTTGGCAGATGCCCTTTAGAGCTTTGCAGATGATTTCCTGATCCCTTCAAGTTCCCTTACTGCAGCTTACCTTTGGACTCTGAGAGGGTTAGGCCTCTGTGCTTTCCTTGATTCTTTACTGAGTGTGGCTTAGGCTAACACTTAATCTCTGGCACATAGAAGACTCTTGACCGAGCTTCTGAAATGCTAAAACCATCCCTACTTATTTTCCCTTGCTTGGTTCTTATTTCCTTCAAGGAAGTTCCAGATTTTTTAGATTCTTCAGGTTCACAGAACCATACTCTTAGCTCGGACGTTCACTTAAGTGACTCTAAATGTACCTAAGCATTGACAACAAAACCTGAGACTTTTCTCTGAGCATCATATACTTCTACTAATCTTTTGTATTGCTATGAATGAATTTCTTGCTAACTTAATACTGGTACGCCTATACTTCTTTAGGAGGTTGGGTTTCCTAGTTGTTATTCTGTATCTTTATAGCATGGTTTGAAGAGTCGTGTACATTAACTTGATTTTAAATTTGTAGTGAACCTTCTTAAACCCTAGCTACCGATTCCTGGTCCTCATTGTGTGGCCAAATGTGTTACACTGGTAATTGAAATTGATTGAGGTCTTTGTTACCTCCCATCACCTCTCAGTCAGACAAAAAGGACCATTGGAGGACCAATGGTAGGTAAGTGGGCCCAGAAAACACTGGATGAAATCCAAATATGAAATAACTGAGTAGCAGATGTGCAAGACTTTCAGGAAGAAAAGCATCAGTGCAAGCAAAATAGATTCAGCATGGGTAGCAGGTGATTCAGTCTGCCTCCTTCCTGAAGCAATTTCAGTATGGAAATGAAGAAAAACCATCTACCTCATAAAACAGGGGCCGCACAGGAGCTAAGCGGCAATGCAAGCTTTCCTCACAAATCAGGTACTGCATGGGAAGCAGTTTTGCAATCTTCAGTCACACAAAACAGGGCCTCATTATAGCTGGTCTGCAAATCATGCTTCAAGGACAAACTTTAGTTTTTGGCCAAATAATGATTATATCTCTTGTGTACATGCCAACATTTTAAAAGAGGAAAATGGAAGATTTAACTTTTTTTTAAAGAATCGGGAGAATGTATTTCCTCTATTGACTTCTATTGAATCTAAGGCAATTCCAGGCTGCTGAAATTAAGACATTTTTGCTTCACAAACCGAGTATCTCCCACCTGAATCGATCTATTGGCATGCATGCTTTTGGCCAAGTAGCTCCTAACACATTTTTCCACTCCCGATTTGCACGAGGTAAAACTGGGGCAAATCGTGTGCAGGTGCATATCATGTGAGCAAATTGCATAAACTACTAGTGCTCACCGGAATGGGGTAAATGCCATGTTCTTTGAGTGTTATCCCCGATTTCTTGGCCCGAAACCTGGAATGGTGCAGTAATGTTGCACCCAAAAAATACTGCAATGGAATTATTGGTGCACACTTGCAAACCGGGAATGTGGGCCACATAGAATAAGGCCTTTGCAGTGTGACAACGGTAGAGCAAGTCTTCATAACAGGAGGGCTCACTGGTTCTGAGGATCGGCAGTTTTTTAAAGGAGGCCTCAAAACGGGTCCATATCGGGTTCTGTTTTGTGCCCTGGCACATCGATGTACACGTGCTCACACTTGCTCACTTCTCACTAGTGCCGAAGTTACGGCATGACGTCATGCCAGGTGAGCATTGTAAGGGAAGGGAAATCCTTTAAAGAGAGTCATTTTCTCTCTGGATTTCCCTTCTCTTTTTGAAACTCAGGAGCAGCAACATTGTTGTGGGGTCACCAGGGCTTTAAGTCAAAGCTTTTTCAATATTAGATACAAGCCATAGTTGCTGCTTATTTATCTTATGCAACTAACAACCATTGGCAAAGCCAATAGTCCTGACTTGCTGTAGGTATGATGTTACTTGTTGTATCATATACTTGGATGCAATGACAGAAACAGCAAAATACGTCGGGTGGCACACTATGCTAAGCACAGATTTTTATTTTAGGAGTGTTTAAGCCACGATCTTAATTACATTGGCCACGCCTTCTGAGAGACCCCCCGTTTCATCCATCTTAAAGCCCTGCGTAACAGTATAAAAGCACAGAAAGAAAGCAACAGTGCAATCCTCCCTGAAGAATGATATACAGTCTAGGCCACAGCTACGAAACCTACCTCACAGCACAGACATTGTAGGCGACATTGTAGAGCTTGGCATGCACAGCTAGCAAGCCAACCCATGTCATATGTGTCACATGCAGCCAGCCCATGCTCTTTATCCTACAGCATTTTTGCAAAAGAAAATTACATGCCCAATAATGCACGTTTCCTAAAAAAGTGCAGCTACCATAAGCTATCACATATAACAGCCCAAATAGAAGCTACACATGTGCACATGCGACATTTGAGCAAGGGGTCCGTGAAGCTGCAGAGGGAGTGATATCTGCTGTAGAGGGAGTGGCATCAGCTGCAGAGGGAGTGGCATCAGCTGCAGAGGGAGTGGCATCAGCTGCAGAGGGAGTGGTATCTGCTGCAGAGGGAGTGGCATCTGCTGCAGAGGGAGTGGCATCAGCTGCAGAGGGAGTGGCATCTCCTGCAGAGGGAGTGGTATCTGCTGCAGAGGGAGTGGCATCTGCTGCAGAGGGAGTGGCATCAGCTGCAGAGGGAGTGGCATCAGCTGCAGAGGGAGTGGTATCTGCTGCAGAGGGAGTGGCATCTGCTGCAGAGGGAGTGGCATCAGCTGCAGAGGGAGTGGCATCAGCTGCAGAGGGAGTAGTATCTGCTGCAGAGGGAGTGGCATCTGCTGCAGAGGGAGTGGCATCAGCTGCAGAGTAGTGGCATCTGCTGCAAAGGGAGTGGCATCTGCTGCAGAGTAGTGGCATCAGCTGCAGAGGGAGTGGCATCTGCTGGTGGCATCTGCTGCAGTGGGAGTGGCATCAGCTGCAGAGAGAGTGGCATCAGCTGCAGAGGGAGTGGCATCAGCTGCAGAGGGAGTGGTATCTGCTGCAGAGGGAGTGGCATCTGCTGCAGAGGGAATGGCATCAGCTGTAGAGGGAGTGACATCTGCTGCAGAGGGAGTGGCATCAGCTGCAGAGTTGTGGCATCTGCTGCAGAGGGAGTGGCATCTGCTGCTGAGGGAGTGGCATCAGCTGCAGAGGGAGCAGCATCTGCTGGTGGCATCTACTGCAGAGGGAGTGGCATCAGCTGCAGAGGGAGTGGCATCTGCTGCAGAGGGAGTGGCATCAGCTGCAGAGGGAGTGGCATTTGCTGCAGAGGGAGTGGCATCAGTTGCAGAAGGAGTGGCATCTGCTGCAGAGGGAGTGGCATCTGCTGCAGAGTGAGTGGCATCTGCTGCAGAGGGAGTGGCATCTGCTGCAGAGGGAGTGGCATCTGCTGCACAGGGAGTGGCATCAGCTGCAGAGGGAGTGGCATCTGCTGCAGAGGGAGTGGCATCTGCTGCAGAGGGAGTGGCATCAGCTGCAGAGGGAGTGGCATCTGCTGGTGGCATCTGCTGCAGAGCGAGTGGCATCAGCTGCATAGGGAGTGGCATCTGCTGCAGAAGGAGTGGCATCTGCTGCAGAGGGAGTGGCATCTGCTGCAGAGGGAGTGGCATCAGCTGCAGAAGAAGTGGCATCTGCTGCAGAGGGAGTGACATCTGCTGCAGAGGGAGTGGCATCAGCTGCAGAGGGAGTGGCATCTGCTGCAGAGGGAGTGGCATCAGCTGCAGAGGGAGTGGCATCTGCTGCAGAGGGAGTGGCATCTGCTGCAGAGGGAGTGGCATCTGCTGCAGAGGGAGTGCCATCAGCTGCAGAGGGAGTGGCATCTGCTGCAGAGGGAGTGGCATCTGCTGCAGAGGGAGTGGCATCAGCTGCAGAGGGAGTGGCATCTGCTACAGAGGGAGTGGCATCAGCTGCAGAGCAGTGGCATCTGCTGCAGAGGGAGTGGCATCTGCTGCAGAGTAGTGGCATCAGCTGCAGAGGGAGCGGCATCTACTGGTGGCATCTGCTGCAGAGGGATTGGCATCAGCTGCAGAGGGAGTGCCATCAGCTGCAGAGGGAGTGGCATCTGCTGCAGAGGGAGTGGCATATGCTGCAGAGGGAGTGGCATCAGCTGCAGAGGGAGTGGCATCTGCTACAGAGGGAGTGGCATCAGCTGCAGAGCAGTGGCATCTGCTGCAGAGGGAGTGGCATCTGCTGCAGAGTAGTGGCATCAGCTGCAGAGGGAGCAGCATCTGCTGGTGGCATCTACTGCAGAGGGAGTGGCATCAGCTGCAGAGGGAGTGGCATCTGCTGCAGAGGGAGTGGCATCAGCTGCAGAGGGAGTGGCATCTGCTGCAGAGGGAGTGGTATCAGTTGCAGAAGGAGTGGCATCTGCTGCAGAGGGAGTGGCATCTGCTGCAGAGGGAGTGGCATCTGCTGCAGAGGGAGTGGCATCTGCTGCAGAGGGAGTGGCATCTGCTGCACAGGGAGTGGCATCAGCTGCAGAGGGAGTGGCGTCTGCTGCAGAGGGAGTGGCATCTGCTGCAGAGGGAGTGGCATCAGCTGCAGAGGGAGTGGCATCTGCTGGTGGCATCTGCTGCAGAGCGAGTGGCATCAGCTGCATAGGGAGTGGCATCTGCTGCAGAAGGAGTGGCATCTGCTGCAGAGGGAGTGGCAGCTGCTGCAGAGGGAGTGGCATCAGCTGCAGAAGAAGTGGCATCTGCTGCAGAGGGAGTGACATCTGCTGCAGAGGGAGTGGCATCAGCTGCAGAGGGAGTGGCATCTGCTGCAGAGGGAGTGGCATCAGCTGCAGAGGGAGTGGCATCTGCTGCAGAGGGAGTGGCATCTGCTGCAGAGGGAGTGGCATCTGCTGCAGAGGGAGTGCCATCAGCTGCAGAGGGAGTGGCATCTGCTGCAGAGGGAGTGGCATCTGCTGCAGAGGGAGTGGCATCAGCTGCAGAGGGAGTGGCATCTGCTACAGAGGGAGTGGCATCAGCTGCAGAGCAGTGGCATCTGCTGCAGAGGGAGTGGCATCTGCTGCAGAGTAGTGGCATCAGCTGCAGAGGGAGCGGCATCTACTGGTGGCATCTGCTGCAGAGGGATTGGCATCAGCTGCAGAGGGAGTGGCACCTGCTGCAGAGGGAGTGGCATCAGCTGCAGAGGGAGTGGCATCTGCTGCAGAGGGAGTGGCATCTGCTGCAGAGGGAGTGGCATCAGCTGCAGAGGGAGTGGCATCTGCTGCAGAGGGAGTGGCATCAGCTGCAGAGTAGTGGCATCTGCTGCAGAGGGAGTGGCATCTGCTGCAGAGGGAGTGGCATCAGCTGCAGAGGGAGCGGCATCTGCTGGTGGCATCTGCTGCAGAGGGAGTGGCATCAGCTGCAGAGGGAGTGGCATATGCTGCAGAGGGAGTGGCATCAGCTGCAGAGGGAGTGGCATCTGCTGCAGAGGGAGTGGCATCAGTTGCAGAAGGAGTGGCATCTGCTGCAGAGGGAGTGGCATCTGCTGCAGAGGGAGTGGCATCTGCTGGTGGCATCTGCTGCAGAGGGAGTGGCATCAGCTGCATAGGGAGAGGCATCTGCTGCAGAAGGAGTGGCATCTGCTGCAGAGGGAGTGGCATCTGCTGCAGAGGTAGTGGCATCAGCTGCAAAAGGTGTGGCATCTGCTGCAGAGGGAGTGACATCTGCTGCAGAGGGAGTGGCATCAGCTGCAGAGGGAGTGGCATCTGCTGCAGAGGGAGTGGCATCAGCTGCAGAGGGAGTGGCATCTGCTGCAGAGGGAGTGGCATCTGCTGCAGAGGGAGTGGCATCTGCTGCAGAGGGAGTGCCATCAGCTGCAGAGGGAGTGGCATCAGCTGCAGAGGGAGTGGCATCTGCTGCAGAGGGAGTGGCATCAGCTGCAGAGGGAGTGGCATCTGCTACAGAGGGAGTGGCATCAGCTGCAGAGCAGTGGCATCTGCTGCAGAGGGAGTGGCATCTGCTGCAGAGTAGTGGCATCAGCTGCAGAGGGAGCGGCATCTACTGGTGGCATCTGCTGCAGAGGGATTGGCATCAGCTGCAGAGGGAGTGCCATCAGCTGCAGAGGGAGTGGCATCTGCTGCAGAGGGAGTGGCATATGCTGCAGAGGGAGTGGCATCAGCTGCAGAGGGAGTGGCATCTGCTACAGAGGGAGTGGCATCAGCTGCAGAGCAGTGGCATCTGCTGCAGAGGGAGTGGCATCTGCTGCAGAGTAGTGGCATCAGCTGCAGAGGGAGCAGCATCTGCTGGTGGCATCTACTGCAGAGGGAGTGGCATCAGCTGCAGAGGGAGTGGCATCTGCTGCAGAGGGAGTGGCATCAGCTGCAGAGGGAGTGGCATCTGCTGCAGAGGGAGTGGTATCAGTTGCAGAAGGAGTGGCATCTGCTGCAGAGGGAGTGGCATCTGCTGCAGAGGGAGTGGCATCTGCTGCAGAGGGAGTGGCATCTGCTGCAGAGGGAGTGGCATCTGCTGCACAGGGAGTGGCATCAGCTGCAGAGGGAGTGGCGTCTGCTGCAGAGGGAGTGGCATCTGCTGCAGAGGGAGTGGCATCAGCTGCAGAGGGAGTGGCATCTGCTGGTGGCATCTGCTGCAGAGCGAGTGGCATCAGCTGCATAGGGAGTGGCATCTGCTGCAGAAGGAGTGGCATCTGCTGCAGAGGGAGTGGCAGCTGCTGCAGAGGGAGTGGCATCAGCTGCAGAAGAAGTGGCATCTGCTGCAGAGGGAGTGACATCTGCTGCAGAGGGAGTGGCATCAGCTGCAGAGGGAGTGGCATCTGCTGCAGAGGGAGTGGCATCAGCTGCAGAGGGAGTGGCATCTGCTGCAGAGGGAGTGGCATCTGCTGCAGAGGGAGTGGCATCTGCTGCAGAGGGAGTGCCATCAGCTGCAGAGGGAGTGGCATCTGCTGCAGAGGGAGTGGCATCTGCTGCAGAGGGAGTGGCATCAGCTGCAGAGGGAGTGGCATCTGCTACAGAGGGAGTGGCATCAGCTGCAGAGCAGTGGCATCTGCTGCAGAGGGAGTGGCATCTGCTGCAGAGTAGTGGCATCAGCTGCAGAGGGAGCGGCATCTACTGGTGGCATCTGCTGCAGAGGGATTGGCATCAGCTGCAGAGGGAGTGGCACCTGCTGCAGAGGGAGTGGCATCAGCTGCAGAGGGAGTGGCATCTGCTGCAGAGGGAGTGGCATCTGCTGCAGAGGGAGTGGCATCAGCTGCAGAGGGAGTGGCATCTGCTGCAGAGGGAGTGGCATCAGCTGCAGAGTAGTGGCATCTGCTGCAGAGGGAGTGGCATCTGCTGCAGAGGGAGTGGCATCAGCTGCAGAGGGAGCGGCATCTGCTGGTGGCATCTGCTGCAGAGGGAGTGGCATCAGCTGCAGAGGGAGTGGCATATGCTGCAGAGGGAGTGGCATCAGCTGCAGAGGGAGTGGCATCTGCTGCAGAGGGAGTGGCATCAGTTGCAGAAGGAGTGGCATCTGCTGCAGAGGGAGTGGCATCTGCTGCAGAGGGAGTGGCATCTGCTGGTGGCATCTGCTGCAGAGGTAGTGGCATCAGCTGCAAAAGGTGTGGCATCTGCTGCAGAGGGAGTGGCATCAGCTGCAGAGGGTGTGGCATCAGCTGCAGAGGGAGTGGCCTCTGCTGCAGAGGGAGTGGCATCAGCTGCAGAGGGAGTGGCATCTGCTGCAGAGGGAGTGGCATCAGCTGCAGAGGG
This sequence comes from Triturus cristatus, assembly GCF_964204655.1. NCBI lineage: Eukaryota > Metazoa > Chordata > Amphibia > Caudata > Salamandridae > Triturus > Triturus cristatus. The sequence continues at coordinate 863,307,477 of NC_140581.1, forward strand.
AGTGGCATCTGCTGCAGAGGGAGTGGCATCTGCTGCAGAGGGAGTGCCATCAGCTGCAGAGGGAGTGGCATCTGCTGCAGAGGCAGTGGCATCAGCTGCAGAAGGAGTGGCATCTGCTGCAGAAGGATTGGCATCTGCTGCAGAGGGAGTGGCATCAGCTGCAGAGGGAGTGGCATCTGCTGCAGAGGGAGTGGCATCTGCTGCAGTTCAATTATGATCTTCACAGTGCACATAATTTTGAGCATGGCAGCGTAGCGCTGTAGTGTACACATACTTTTTACTTTGTATCAGTTCTTTTTGATTTTCCTTATCAATACTTTTGAAAATAAAAACCGTTTGAACAAAAAAATATATATGCAAACTGCACGTCTTTTAGACTACATATATGTATTTCAAAGACTACCGTTTTTGAATGTATCGCAATCCAAAAAATCCAGCCACCAGATATATAACAAATGTTGAGTTATAAGAATGAAATTAAATACAGTTAGAAGTCAGTGTGGTTTAGGGCGAGAGGTCAGCTAAAGCCTTCATCATGCAAGGGGCTTGGCAGCAGGACCTGGATTCAGTAGGGCTCTGCGATAGCCCCACCCTTGTCTCAGAAAAGCCACACACTCCGGGCCCGATTCACAGAACTAACTTAAGACAAAATCCTAAACTTACTACCATTTCCATATTCACAGAAGGCACTTACTCATTTTGGTAACTATACTACAACTAAACTGAGAAAAATCCTAATTTTAAGGCTTTCGGTAGTCACAGAAGGCATTTAGGAGTCCTAAAGTTAGGACTCCTAACTTCTGTGAATACCGAAATGAGTAAGTGCCTTCTGTGAATACCAAAATGAGTAAGTGCCTTCTGTGAATACCAAAATGGTAGTAAGTTTAGGATTTTATCTTAAGTTAGTTCCGTGAATCGGGCCCTCCTTGTCCTGGCAGTGAGAGAGGCCCTGCAGTTTCAGCAGTCACTGAAAGTGAAACTAAGTACAAACAAAGTACAGCCCTGAAATGAGAGAGGTGGGATGGGGAGTGCAAAGTCCAGGAAGGAAAGTGACAGTTTCATTCATTTTAGTGCGTGCATCCCACGCATTTCAGAATGCATCAATTTCAATTTGTTAAATAAAAACATTCCGAAGTACCCTGAATATTGGAATAGATTAAAATGATGTGAACAGCGGTACTCGCCCACCCTGCCTCCCACAGTCTCCCTCTGTACTACAACCCCGTTCACATGAAGTGAACCAGCTTGGCACACTGTCTGCAGGTGGCGCCAGCTATCATTGCATCTCGCTGTGACGGGGGTTAAACTCTGCTTGCACACACAGTGTTGCCTATCCTGCTCTGCCGCCAATGTTTCTCTCATAACAACAAGAAAGGCTGTGAGAAGGCCAATAGAGAAGAAAGGGTAGCCGCCCTTAGCCCCTTAAGCGCAAACGGAGTGACAGCCCTTATGTCACAACTAGGAGTGGGCGGTAAACTCCACTCCGCTGGCGGAGTTCGGGGTGTTTGCCACTCCATGCTCCGCTTGGAGCATGGAGTTCTGCATAAACTCTGCCAACCGCCGGCAGAGCAGAGTTACCGGCGTGCTCACTAAGAGCTAATAAGTAGACATGGAAAGACTACATTTTCCAGACTGCTGGAGGCAGATTTACCGACTAGAGCGAGACCGGCAATACCATATTCCCTGGTGTGAGGGTAGATGCTGTTGGATGAGGAGATCCCTAACTGAAAGCGGGCGCTCATCGAGAGAGAGAGATACCTGTTCACCGTGCTCAGTCTCCATGTCCTCGTTTGTCGCTGCCTGCCGGGGTTGACTTGCCGCTGGCATGTCCAGCTTGGGCAGCGGTGACGAGGTTGCCTCTGCCACTGGGAAGTCCCCAATGCACTTGGAGAACTGCGAGGACCTGTTCAAGGTGCTGGTGATCGGGGAGCAGGGTATGGGCAAGACCAACATCATCAAGCACTATTTGCACCGCTCTTCACGCTGCACAACCGCCCCACCATTGGTGTCGACTTCACCCTGAAGGTGATCAGCCATTTGGGATAGCAGGACCATGGTGCGCCTGCAGCCATGGGACATTGCAGGTGAGGCCCCAACTTCATAAGTGCGCAAAGGTTGCTGTTATCCAACCTTTCAAGCAGCATGTTGAAATGTGGGATTTGTAGTTTTCATGTTACCATTGGAAAGATGGTCTAGAATCACCAAGCAAAGAGATGACTTTCGTTTTTACTTCCGAGAGGATTGAGTGGTCCCTTGATACATGCTGGGTGGCTAGCGAGAGGCCACCTGCTCTTGCCTTTAAAGGAACCATTGGGCCTCTCAAAACTTTATAGGAGTTCGATGAAGGCTTTGGAGTTCAAGTAACCCAGGACAGCGGATCTCTTTCTGCCTCAGTTCAGTGTCTTTTGGGGGTCAAGATTACAGACTGGAACCCACAGGATGAGTGACCTTTCACATGCCTCAGACTTACAAAAATTTGTAGGACTTGAAAGCAATGACTATTTGTATAGTAATAGTGGCCACGAACGGCACCATGGGCCCCAGTGCAAGCAAGGATATTAACAGACTGCCAGAATGAGGGTACAGTGCGCCGCCTTACACCCCGGGCACACTGCTGCACCTACTGCACTATTGATAGCTGTGCTTATAATTTACATCACATCCAAAAGTATCCCTATTGTGGATTAGTGTAGCATGGCCCAGTTTTGGACGCCAAGAGGCTTTGAGCTCCTTATAGGAAAATCAAAAGATTTCCCAGAATCCCAGCATATCTAGGCTTCTTCTGGGCTTGGGTCAGGGTCAGTCAGGCAAGCACCAAAGCCTTTCACGCAACTGTGGCCACCCTGGCAGGGTCTTTGTTCATTTCATGGCAAAAGACCTATAATGCCTGTTGCTTGCCGCTTGCTGTTGTTCTGCTGTCCATTCCCAATCCATGTGAGAGGAACCTCTGCCTCACATGTGAGTGAATCCCCACGTAAATCTCCGCTTTGATTTTGCGCCAATGGCTCTCTCTCATCATCGTCACTCCTAATACAGCTTCACAGGTAGACCTGCTGCCTGCACTCCCTCATCCTGGCTGGGGTCGTCCCTTCTAGGATTCTACACAGGCAGAATCTTGTGCTCTGTGGCCGACAGTTCTTAGTTAGTACCTGTTTGAAGTCCAGTGTTGTGTAGTGAGTAATGAAGAGCTCTCCTCTCTGATGTATATGGCAGTAAGCCTGTATATAGTGCAAACCTGCCTGTAAAGCAACAAGGTGGTTCTCTTGCAATATTTGTACATAGTGTTAGCTGCCAATTGCTCACCCTTTATTCAGGGTGTGGTCCACTTACTGCCTACCTTCCAGATTAAGTAAAAACTCATTGGAAGCTGTTGCGTGAGGAGCGGGTGTGCTTGGTGGGGTAACGGTTAATGGTGAAGATAGTACTCCACCCACTCGCAGAACACAGTGGAATTTGGCAGAGTTTTTTGGTAACACCGCGGAATTCCACGGAGTGAAACTCCATGTGCTCCGCCCACGCCTAGTCACAACTCGCATGTAATAAATTATTATATTCGAGCAGTAATATCTTTTTCTTATTTTGGAATGAAGTTCCCCAACTGTACATTACAAGAATACTGGAAGCCATGGAGCCTCCAGGCTGTGTGCCATTACCAAGTTCATGGAACTAAGAGGTGGCTTGCAACCTGTGCTTCATTCCTATGAGAAGGAGTGACAGTGCCCAAAGTTCTGCTCAGAAGCCTGGTGCTATTATATGTTAGCTCAAATACTAAGGCTGCACAGTCTGGAATCCACCTCATGCCTCTTTAATCAGCTACCAGGCACATCCTGCTCATTTGTCTTACTCCTGCAGATTCCTGCTGTCTCCCTTTGTGACAGTTTTTCCTACTTTCTCTTCCTCCTTTTTTCCCATTTGTGTATTGTTCCCTCTTTTACTCTCAGGAAATGTCTAATCAGAAAAATTAAGTGCCACTACCAAAAAATAACTGTCAGTTGGCCCCACTGGAAAACACCAGCTCAAATTAAGCACTGCTTGCAACACACTTTTTATATACAGTTTATGTTCACTCAGAAGTTGATCCGCTTATGCATTTTGAGCAGGTTGGCATCTCCAGGCTCCCTGACTGAATCTTTCTGCTTAAGTGGACCTAGATGAAGTATTAGTTCAGGAGGGAGAAATGAAACTGGTATTGCATCCTTCAAAGGCACCACCAGTGGCAAGGTTTCATGGTCATAATAAATGTATGAGTCGATAGTTATATAACCTTATACAATAGCAATGGCATAATAGTTACTCATCCTTGATACCCTGCAGGCATTCTTGACCAATGTATGTGTATTTACAGTATAATGGTGGAACTCACACAGTGATGTCCATCCTTCAAATATTGTGGCCATTCTTGCATAATTTTGGCTGTCTCTGGTACAGGGATGATGAAACTTTCGAGCATATGATGGGCAGTGATGAAAAAAGCATGAAAGGTAGAATCTGACCAAGTGTACCTGTAGAACAAGTGATTGTGTCATGAAAATGAGAATTCCATGTTTGGAGACCAGTATCAGTCCATTTCCACCCTTGGAATGTGGATTCAAGGAATGCCCTAAATTTGTGCACTTCAAAAATACTACCTCAAGTGCTCGCCTACGGGTTGATGAATCAGAGACGGTGTTAAACCCAATTTCATGAGGCAATGTGTCCCGGAGATAAGGCACCCCACAACATATCAAAATACAGTTTATCAAATAACGGCCCATTCTATAATTGAATTCTAGATCAGGAATAAAATGTAAAAGATTTATTACAAACTTTAGAAGTGCTGTACAGAGATCATAAATGTAAAAACATAAAGTCAATGCCATGAAGGCTCTAGGAATAGGGCATCACAGAATAATGTGCAAATCAGAAAACTTTTACTCCCAAGTGAGCAACAAAATCAATAGAGAAATGGCTGGCATTCCTAGCAGCATCGAAAAGCTCTTCTTGCTCACTACCAAAATCAGGAGTTTATACAGGAAATCTTCTCATAGACTAATATTAATTGTGCAGAATCATTGTCACGTGAGCAAAAATCTTACATCCAAAGCAAATTAGAGCACAATTTTATGAAATGCCATTTTGCCTCAGCACCTAAGCACTATCCCAATACATGAATATTGATTCTGCCCACTCTATGGTAATGTGGAAAAAAGCGCCCTCCAGCCGGGAAAGAACGAACTCAATTAACACTCCAGGCGACCTAATATCGCTTCATGAATTTTCAACCATTTAAATGATTATTCAACCATGTTTTTAGCGATGGTCATTGAACATCGCTGAAAACATACATGGCAGCGTTACGGAATTAGAGCAGGAATTACGCCCTGATGAAGGGCAATGTCCGAAATGCATTGGTGGACCTGCATAATGCAATAACCGACATAACAGATATATCCATATGAGAGGAATCATATGAATTATGCATTTGATGAAATAATGAATAAATAGAACATTCATGAAGAATTTAACATTACGTCGCCTGGAGTGCTAATTGAGTTTGCTCTCTCCCTGCTGGAGGGTGCTTTTTTCCACATTGACTTAACACCTCATGGATCAGGAGGTGATACTTATCAGCACCCAAGAGGATTAAATAAGAACTATCCACGAATATCATACGAAGATAGGGTGTGCGACCGCAATCCATATAATCTTTGCACTCTATGGTAATGCCATCTGAAGATGGCAGAACAAACTAGTTGTGTGAACAACAGTGAACTGTTATGAATCTATAGGGTACAGTGAGCGTATGGAAGGTTCTTGATTGATTGTGTACTGAGGAAATAATGAACAGTGAAATGTGCAGAGAAAGGTATCCTTTTTAGTTAAGATGGCGTTTAAGCCTAAATTGAGGACTAGTTAACAATAGTCAGGGAAACACACAGCCTTTGCCTGATGTCCCAACATTCTACATGTTTTGACCCAATGTGACTTTAATTTTCTCCTACACAACACTAGCTACACTGATTTATGCAACCTTCTTGAAGAACACAAAACTATTGGTCTAATCCAACTTGTTATTAGACTGACACATATGTTAGGACACATGTTAGACCTTATTCTTTCCTACAGTTGTAAAATCAAAACAGCCCTACCCACCCATGACTTGGACAGAGCACGACAATTTGATCTTCATAGAGCAAATCATGGAGGTCATTAGCTCATGTTCGGTTCAACTATACCATATCTTCCTTGGAGACTTTAACCTCCATTGGAATTACACCAATGATCTCTAGTCAGCTCCTTTAAGTCTTTCCTCTCCGATCTCAACTTTTCTCAGTTATGTAAGGGACCTACACACAACAAAGGTTCCACCCTTGACCTCATTATTGCTAGAGACTTTTTCATTCAAATGAATGACATCCTGCCTTGCGACTGGTCGGGTCATCAACAAATTGCCTTCCACATACTGGAAAAGACCACCAGCAGAAAGGGACAACGTCTTAAATCAAACCAATTGTCTCGCAACATGAGAGACGTCAACATCAATGCTCTTACTTCCATCACTATGAATAGACTTCAGCCTCCCCCTAGCATAGCTAACCTGTATGATCTCTCTGATCATTACATAAGCACTGTGGCTAATATCTTTGACACTATTGCTCCGAAACAACTTAAAAGGATTCCTCTCAAACAATCAAAATCTTGGTTTAATGGTTCCCTAAATGATGAACACCGTAAACTCAGGCTTTCAGAGAGGACCTGGAGAAATGAGCCTTCCACCACCAGCCTATATCAGCTAAGGAAAATGAGAAGCGCTTACAATAAAAAAAATCTGCATTGCTAAAACTGACCATTTCAGGGAACAGCTGGACAGCGCTAAAAACAAACCCAAGATGCTATTTGAAATCATCAAACAGCAAGCAAACCAGCCCAAACCTGTCTTCCGTGACTCCGCTTCCTAGCGTGGAGGACTTCACAGTGCACTTCTCTGAAAAACTAGGAACATTGAACTGGAGCTGCAACCTGTCACTACCATGGTGCCGTCCCTAATCCTCACCACATCTCCAGAGGAGCTTGTGGTTCCTTCGGCAGTCTCCTCTTTTCTCGGTTGTTCTCCCAAAAATGACGCCTCTTGGAATTCCTTTATCCTGCCAGATAGCACAGAACTACTCCACGATATGGCAACTCTAAAACCGGCCAATCACTTCAATGATCTATTGCCTGCTAACTTTTTTAAAGGCCTCAACTTGGCCATTCTACCTCTTTGTTCGCGGATTATTCATGAATCTTTCCTGCAGAGGAGCATCCCTGATTGCCTCAAAATTGGGCAAGTCACTCCGATCCCTAAGAAGCCCAACCCGGGTCTATCTGATCCTAACAACTTCAGACCTATCACCAACATCATGACGTTAGCCAAACTGTTCAAGAAGTGCGTCCACAAGCAGCTCTGCAACCATATAGAGAAATTTCAACCACTGGACCTACATCAATCCGGTTTCAGAGCTAGGCATAGTACTGAAACTGCTCTAACGCACATTGTGGATGACGGCCTGAAATCCCTTGATCAAAATGTCCCATGTCTTCTGATCCTTCTAGACCTGTCTTCTGCATTCAACACCATCAAACATGAAACCTTGATTAATCTTCTTCAACGTAGGGTGGGTCTAGTGGGACCGGTCCTAAAGTGGTTTATCTCTTTCCTAAATAACTACACACAAAGGATTAAACTCAACCAGTCCCTTGCTTCTAGTAACCAGGTCATGATTTGAGTTCCGCAAGGTTCCGCACTCTCGCCCACGCTCTTTAACCTTTTTATGGAACCTCTCACTGTCATTCTGAACTAATCAAACATTCATTACCACATGTATGCGGATGACACAAATCTTTACTTGAAGATCTCCTCTCTAGATGACATTAAAACTTTAAATGAGGCTCTTTCGCAAACTCAACAATGGTTAGCCCAGAACCATCTTTTATTGAATACCCTCAAAACTGATTTCCCTGCTGATTGCCCCCCACAATCACTGTGCACCTACCCTGGACTGGCTAAAGCTACTCACAGACCTTAACTGCACCCCTCACATGGTTGATTCCGCTAAATCATTAGGCATTACCTTGGACAAATACCTTAATATGCAAGCTCACATCAGTGCCACTCTTAGGGGTGCCAACTTTCATCTTAACACCCTCAGGAAAATCAAACCTTTCCTTCCAACCGAAGACATACAGCCTGCAGTACAATCCCTGGTGATCTCACGTCTGAATATGGTCTGGTGACCCTTGAGGGGCTTCCTAAAGCGAGCTTGGCCCCTCTCCGAGCCACTCTCAACGCATCAGCCAGGCTCATCACAGGCTCCAAAAAACACGATCACATTACACCTGACCTTTTGCAGCTTAACTGGCTGTCCATTGAAGCGAAGATTCGTTTTATAGCTTGCCTCACGTTTAAAGCCTTGCATTACAAGACTCCGGTCTATCTGGCGAACAAGCTTGTTCTTTCTGGCTTGGGTCGGAACTTAAGAAATATGTCCACACTACTCTTGAAACCTCCCAAATTCAAAAAGAAAAGTACGTACAAACGTGCTTTCTCTGGCCTTGAGCCTAGAATTTGGAACGCTCTTCCTACTGAGATTAGAGCCAATCCTTCCACTGCCTACTTCATGAAACAGGCCAAATTGATTTTCCTGAGTGATCATTAACTGCATCATCGTGTTCTCTTTTACATGTCCCCATGTTGACAGACTTTACATTTATCCCCACATATCGTTCTCCATTTATTTTATGTTTGGTTGATAATTGTTATTTTAAATTGTAATTTTACCCTAGGGATCTCACCCTACAGTTTTGTCACTTATTTTATTATGTTGTGTCGAGTTCCCTTTTGATTGTTTTGCTGAATGTTACAGGAAATGTTTTGCACTCCAGGAGAAATTGATCTTGTGTGGCCCTCTATCAGGTCCCTGATCCTGATTGTGTACTCCTTGTTGTTTCACAGTGTTGACCTCTATTGTACAGAATGTATTCATGCTTTCGCCTTGTGTACAGTGCTCTGATACCCGCAAGGGTCCTGTTCGCGCTTTATAAAACTTTACAAATTAAATAAATGATAAAGTATGTTTAGAATCCCCTCTGCAGGTTGGCACACAGATGACCTAGGAGAGATAAAATTTAACAGCAAACACCTCGAGTAGATCGGGAGACATTCCTTCTCCGAGTCAGACAGGAGCTCTTACAGAGCACTCTGGAAATCAATCACAGAAACATTTTCCAGTCTAGACGTACTTTCTCACCATTCAAGATATCCAATGTCATTGCCGCCATTCTCAACCAAAGTTCTGGAAAAGCTAGTGAATGGAAAGATCTCTAACTTTTTGGAAACCAGTCACTTGCTAGATTCCTCTCAATCAGACTTCAGCGCTACTTATAGCACTGGAAAGAGCTCTTCTAGTAGCCACTAAGTATGTATGACACATTCTGGATCAGAGAGCTTTTGCAACATTAATCCTTCTCAACCTGTTGGCAGCACTTCATAAAGTCTTGCATTCCATCTTGCTCATGGGCCTGAACAACCATAGTATTTGCCTCGAAACTCTGAAGTGGATAAAATCTTTACAATGAAATTGCCCACAGTCCGATTTGTTTTTAACTTTCCAATCAGACACTTTCCAGACAATTTGTGGAGTACCTCCTGGTTCCTCCTTTAATGTATGTCTCTTCAACCAATAAATGGCCTTTTTTGCCAAAATAACCAGATCCTTTGGATTTGGTATTGTATCTTACACGGATGACACCCACATCATTATTTCAATATCAGATAACATCCTTAGAATTCAGCTCAACTTTAGCTCTTGCATGTTGCAGGTTGCCAACTGAATAAAAAAGCACTGCTTTTAGCTAAATGTTGATAAAATGAATGTCATCTTGTTTTGCAAATTTACCACATATTGGTAATATAATTGGTGAGCTGGATTCCACCACCCAATCCATCAAATGAGCAAGACACTTGGGGATAATTTACTACAAACAGTGATAGTGGTGTCGGCATCATGTTCTGGGATTCTCAAAGGCTCTGGAAAATATTTACCTTTCCACCCATCCAGAGACAAACATCAGTAACTCAAGACTTTATTTCGAGCAAAATGGACTGTGGTAATGCTCTCTGTGTGGGTATCTAGGAATACTCAATAAAAAGACTGCATGTGGTGCAAAATGTTGTGGTCCGCCTTGTACCGAACCCTCCAGCTTACCTATTGGCTTCTGCTCATCTCAGGGCTCTTCACTGGCTACCTGTGCAGAAGCATGCCCTTTCAAGCTTCTATACCCAGTGCACTAGGCCTTTCATTTCACCAGTCCTCACTATATAAACAGGATCATCACCTCCCTTAGCCCTCTTGTGCCATACACACATCCTTGCTTCCTCTGACTGCCACGCTGCTCGTTTTTCATTGTAGATCAGGATGACATACTTTCTCATATCTAGCCACAAACAGCTGGAATCAACTTCCCCTCTTTTTACAGACACTGAACAAATTCTTAATCTTTAAAATGAAATTAAAACCTAGCTCTTTTAAATCTGTTAGTTCAAGCCATTCCCACTGCTGCAGTAGTTCTCTAGTGCCAGAATCCCTTACAGGGTGATGTGAGTGCTCTACAAATCCACTTAATATAAAATAATAGAGAGGCACATGTACCTCCTTGTGTGGTGTGGAATCAGTCAACTCATCTCTGAAGAGCAAAGACCCATTTGTAATTTGTAATTTCTTTTGTGATGTTGTTAATAATTTATGTATAAAATGCTCATACACTGAAGGTTATTGGTGCTAAGAAAGTAACAATCAACTTTGTACAGTGTGGACATCATAAAAAACATTAGTTCAGGACTTGAGTGGCGTTGAGGAGAGTGAAGTAGTGTAGATTGGTGCACGGTAGAGTGACATATAGTATAGTGGCATAGAGTAAAGTAGAGTACAGTGGTGTACAGTAGAGTAGAGTGGCATAGAGTGGAATGGAGGGGCATAGAGTAGTGTGGCATACAGTTGAGGGGCATAGAGTAGAATGGCATAGAACCGAGTGGCATAGAGTTGTGTGGCATAGAGCATAGTGGCATAAAGTGGCGTTGAGTAGAGTGGCATAGAGTGGAATGGTGTAAAGTGGCTTAGAGCAGAGTGGTGCAGAGTTAAGTTGCCATAGAGTCGAGTGGTGTAAAGTGCCATAGAGTGGCTTTGTGTGGAGTGGCAAGGAGTGATGAGTAGAGTGAATGGTAGAAAGTAGAGTACGGTAACGTGGAGTGGAGTGGCATAGAGTGGTATAGATTATAGTGGCATAGAGTGGCATTATGTGGATTGGAGTGCCAATCAATCAGGGATTTGTAAAGCACACTACTCACCCGTGAGGGTCTCAAGGTGCTGGAGGGGAGGATGTTCAAGCAGCCCCGTCTCATTCGAAGAGCCAGGTCTTGAGGATCTTCCTGAATGCTTGCAGTGTGGGGGTTTGTCTGATGCCAAGGGGGAGTTAGTTCCAGGTCTTGGCCGAGATGTAGGAGAATGCTCTTCCTCGTCCTGGCTCTGCAGATGTGTGGGATTTCGACCAGGGCAAGGTCGGCGGAGCAGAGGTTTCTCTTGGGTGCATAGAAGAAGATTCTTTTGTTGAGGTATTGGAGTCTGGTGTTGTGGAGGGATTTGCAGGCTCACACTCTTTTCAACGGGGAGCCAGTGGAGGTCTCCATGTGCTGGATGGTGTGGTCTTGTCGTGGATGCTGAGGATGAGTCTGGCTGCGGTGTTCTGAATGGTCTAGAGTTTTAGGAGTAGAGACTTGTTGATCCTGGCAAAGAGGGTGTTCCCGTAGTCCAGTCTGCTGGTTATGAGTGCGTGGGTGACGGACTTTCTGGATTCGGGGGGATCCATTTGAAGGTCTTACGGAGAATGCGGAGTGTATTGAAGCACATGGAAGAAACGGCGTTGATCTGCTGGTTCATGGTGATGGAGGACTCAAGTTTGATGCCGAGGTAGCGGGCGTGGTCCGTGGGTATGGGAGGGTTGCATGGGGCGGTGGGCCACCAGGTGTTGTCCCATGCGGAGCAGGTGGATCCGAGAATGAGGACTTCCGTTTTCTCTGAGTTGAGCTTCAGGCAGCTGCTGCTCATCCAGGATGCAACGTCTTTCATTCCTTCCTGGAAACTGTCTCTGGTGATGTTGTGTTCCAAGGTGATGGAGAGGATGAGCTGGGTGTCATTGACGTAGGATACTATGCTGAATCTGTGCTTTCTCACAATGGTAGTGGGGGGGACATATAGATGTTGAAGAGCGTGGGGCAAAGCATGGGGCTGATCGAGGATCCTTGGGTTACTCTGCAACTGATCTCTGGGGGCTTAGAGAGGAAGGGCAGGAGTCTGATTCTTTGGGTTCGGCAGGTGAGGATGGAGCGGATCCAGTCTATGGCAGTTCCCTGTATGCCAGTGTTGTGGAGTCTGAGCGATAGTGTGCGGTGGGAGAGGGTGTCGAAGGCTGCTGAGAGGTCTAGTAGGATGAGGGCTGCCGTGTGACCTTGGTCGTTAAGAGTGCGGATGTCGTCTGTGTCGGCTAGGAGGGCGGTCTCTGTGCTGTGGTTGCTACGGAATCCGGATTGGGAGGTGTTGAGGATTGAGTTGGATTCTATGAAGTTTGTGAGCTGGTTGTTGTTGATCTTCTTGGTGACTTTGGCTGCGAAGGGGAGGAGAGAGATGGGACTGTAGCTCTTGAGGTCCTTTTGGTCTGCGGAGAGCTTCTTGCGGAGGGGCTTGACTTCTGTGCATTTTCAGTTATCGAGAACGTGTCTGTTTCAAAGGTGAAGTTGATAGTATGTTGTAGTTCGGGTGCTATGGCGGAGGCGGCTCTGTGGAAGATGTGCGGGAAGCAGGGGTCGGTGGGGGCTCCTGAGTGTATGCTCCTTATGGTCTTGGCGGTGCCTTCTGTGATGACAGGGGCCCAGGCGGTGATGGTAGGCTGGGTGGCGTTGCCAGTGGTAGGTGTAGTGTCAGTGTCTTGGTTCCGTTCATTGAAGTTGTCATAGAGAGTCCTGATCTTGTGATGGAAGTAGGAGCCGAGTTTGTTGCAGAGGTCCTGGGAGGGAGGGGCGTCTGATGTTTCGCTGAGGGGTTTGGTGAATTCTTGTATGATGCTGAAGAGTTCCTTAGAGTTGCGGGAGTTGGAGAGGATTCTGTCCTGGATGAAGTTCCTCTTCGTGGATCTGATGAGTTAGTGGTTTTGTAGGTGGTGCGTTCTTCTGAGGTTTTGATGTTCCTCCATGCTTTTTCGAGTCATAAGCATGTGCATTTGGATTCTCAGAGGTCGGTGGTCAACCAGGTGGCTTTCGTGGGGCGTTGTCTGTCGGATTTCTGGAGGAGGGTGAGCGTGTTTGCTCATTCGGAGATCCATCTGTGGAGTTCGTTGGCTGCAGAGTTGGCGTTGATCGTGGTGGGTGGAGGTGCACGCTTGAGGGCAGAGTTGAGGTGCTCCTCGGTGACCTTGCTCCATATCCTGCGCGGGGCGTGATGTAGGCTTGTCTGCGTGGGTTTCGAAAAGGAGAAATGGATGCAGTGGCGGTCCGTCCAGGGGGGTTGCGTGGTATGGCTGAAGCAAATGTTGTTTCCTCCTGCGAAGATGGGGTCAAGGGTGTGTCCTGCCTTGTGGGTGGGGGTGCTGACGAGCTGTTTCAGTCTGATGTTGGTGAGGTTGTCCAGGAGGGCGGTGGAGTTGAGTGGAGTGATGTAGAGTAGGGTGGCATGGAGTGGAGTTCAGTGGAGTGGTGTAGAGTGGAGTGGCACAGAGTGGAGAGGAGTGGAGTGCCATAGAGTAGAGTTGAGTAGCATTGAGTATATTGGAGTGGTGTAGAGTAGAATGGAGTGGCATATAGTTGAGTGGAGTGGTGTAGAGTGGAGTGGCATAGAGTAGAATGGCGTACAGTGGAGTGGCATAGAGTGGAGTAGCTTAGAGTAGAGAGGCATAGAGTAGTACAGTTGTGGGTGTAAGTAACTAAAGCATCAATAGAAGTGGCAGATATGGTGGAGTGGTGGAAGCAAGATAGGGTGGGAGCAACATAAATAAGAAGCCATATGCCTGTGTTAAAAATAGGAAAGCACATTGCATGTCCAAGAATAATACTGAAACACTTATAAAATTTAAAAAAATGTGTTACAAAAAGATGAAGAAGAACAAAGAAGACAAAGAACACATGTTCTTGGTACATGCTCCAGACAGGAGCTAACAAAGGAAAAGAAGAGAAATCTACGGGAGCTAAGCAATCGAAAGACTGAAAATCAGGGTGACAATGAAAACAACTAATAGTATGCTGTGTGTGGGTTGTAAGCTTACTGAATTTTAAAAAATGTGTCTCACACGAGACCTAAAAAGCACTGTTCCCATGTTTTACTGTTGTGGACTTGGATACTTTCTGCTGGGCCTGTGAGTGCAGTGGAGAGACCCTACTTGGATGTACCTTTCGAATTTCAGTCACATTTGATAAGTGGACCTAGGAGTGATTGCAATTGTCGTATAAATCACTCTGGAAGAAATGTCAGCCAATCCAGTGATTAAAGGATTGGGACAGGACTGTCTCTGCATGAACAGGTCGTTCGAACAGGTCGTTCATGCATTGACAGTCCTGTAATTAAATGTGTGGAACAGAATTTTGCATGAAAATAAGGAGGTAAAGAGGTGGTGTAGACATTATCCAATTCAGCAGCATTTAAACATTAATTTTTAGAAATGATTTAACAATTTTTGATTTCCAGGCCATTGTATTATCAATTCTGCGGGAAGTTCTTTCTAATCCTGGCAGGACAAAGATCGCTAAACTGGAAATTGAACCAAACTTTTCTATGAGAACAATTGGCCAATTTGATACATACAAAGGGGAGGCTATGAGCTAAGATATGTTCATTTTCAATGTATCCACAAATTGTTTAAATCATTAGTTCTACACGAAAGGCAGATCATTCCTCACATAACTGGATGATTGGAGAGAAAGTGGATTGAACAAAAAACACTGGTTCATTATTCTGATATTACCATGTACAACTCTTTGGAAAAGTTGTAGGCTTATCTTCTAAACCACGCAGAATAGCAGATATTTTTAGCTGTTCTGATTTGGTTTTAAGAAGTGTATGTGTTTGTATATGCATTTAGCTTTTCTTGAGAGATTTCTCTCAATTTACGAACTTCTAGGTGAAGTTTCGCTAGCTAAGGTGAGAACAGCGATTTAGTTTCGGGACACATCCCATTACTTTCTATTGCTTTTGAGCTGGCTAAAATGGTATTTAATGTGTAAACAATTTCTGCATTAAAAATGTTTGAGACTGATACTTGGGTTATAGTTACATTATAGGGCCAACAAGTCAATGAAGTCAGCACTGCTGGACTGGGACATCTTGACATAGTGGTTTGGACAGGAACACCAAATGGTCTTTCCAGATCCAGTATAAAGAGAATTCGGTCTTTCAGCAACATTTGGCCACTGGAATAAATTAGATCATGAGGATGCCTGCTCAGAGGATGGCTAATACTCAAGAGCTTCACAGTAAAGACCACCAGTTCCTTCTTGAAATATGAGATGGGGATGGTCGACATCTCTGCTACAGATATAGATTACTCAACAGAATGGAATTTTCTCCAATTAAAGAGAAAAAAATGTATTTCCTCAATCAATTTCAATAGGTTATACAAAATGCACAGTGGGGAAGGTGATATAATGGAAGGAAAATAAAATGTGTGTGATACCAAATGCTCTTGAAAATGCAAGACATTCAATATACATCTGTAAATAACTGTTGGAATCAGAGATGTTTTAAGGCCTGGGAAAAGTGAACAATTGCCCACGGGGGACCCTTGAAAATGAGTGAGAAAGTCAGAAGTCTTTCCATGTACAGTGCTCTCCTGCACACTGTGGTACCTTGCGCACAGCTGTGAGCTCAGAGTCCTTTTTATCTGGAAATGTATACCAAATGTGCCAACTTTCAAGGTATGTACAAATCCGAATCTAAAACAATTTACATTTTAGAAAATTGTCAACAGTTCCACATAAGACTAACATACACAACTTAGCTGATAGGTACAGTTTGTGTATCTTGTGTTAGTTTACTAATTTTCTGCAGAGATGTATGTCTAGGATTTTACCAACTCATTGTGATAGCATCCCAGTGAAGAGTTATCCTACTCAAAATTCAGTGAGACAAATAAAATGTACCAATGAATGAAATAGAACATGGCAGTCATATATAGAACTGTTGAAAAAGTAACTCTTTAGATTTTGTTTTTCACAGATCGTGAAAGTGGCACTTTTAATATAAATTTGCAAAATAAGAAAATCATGATAACATCTGATCAATAGATTGCTACCAAGAAAAGTGATTCAAAATGGGTTATGAACCCTTTGAGCTCATGGAGGTGCTCAGGTTAGCACAGTACACAAGAACGAACTGTACATGGATGGACTGTTTACAAAATAACCTTTTCTCCAGTATGCAAAATGGTTTGTCCCTATAGCACACAGACCAATGTAACCAAGGGCACAATTATTATAAACTCACAGGTACCGAGACAAACTAATAGAGTTTTCTCATAAGAGGGAGCATCACATAAGATAGCAAAGTCATCAAAAATCCTGCTTGAATATTGGTGTGCGAAATACCCAGATTAATTTTTAATTTGATAACTGAACTTCCCCAACAGAAACCGAGGGGCAGATTTATGTTTCCTGGCGCATCCCTGCAAATCAGCAGGGATGCGCCAGGAAAGATGCATCACGCAAGTTTACCCTTGCGCAACCACAGATGCGCCGCATTTACAATGCAGCGCATCGTGGCGCAAGGGTAAACAGATGCGTGACGCATCTGATGGCGTAAGGGCGGCGCATTGCTGGAGTCGTGTCGCAAGCACGACGCAACTCCAGCAATGTTTAGGGGCTGCCCATACCTTACATGCTGCGTCATGCCTTACGCCTGCTTCAAGCAGGCGCAAGGTTTTGACACAGCAGCGTCGGAAAAGATAGATGCGTCATGATGTAAGTAGGGCGCAACGTGGCGCAGGGTTTACGCCGCCGCTGCATCACAAAAGTGACGCAACGGCGGCGTAAAAGTGGCGCAAGTCTAACATAAATCTGCCCCTTAGTGTGCAATACTGGCCAGCCTAATTCTAACCCTCACAGTCTCAGGAAATTCAATTTAAGGCAGTCAAATCAAAAAATGAATCTTTGAGTTTCACGTGTCTCTCATAACTAAACATCACCTCTACTACCTCACCCTTCTCTCTTTACCTCACTTTACCTCTCTCTCGATGAACTCTCTCTTTCCCTACCTTTATATTGCTCCCTCTCTACCCCGTCTCTTTTCCTCCACTTTCTCTCTAATGCACTGTTAACTCTACCTCATTGCTTTACTTTCCATCTCACCTCCCACAGCCTCCCCTCTGTCTTTACCTTACTGCACTGTTTCTCTTCATATCTCTATAATGTAACCACTCTCTACCTCTCTCAGCCATCTCTTTACTCCACTTCTCTTTCCCTCACCTCTCTATCTTATTTCTCTCTCAACCTCATGCCTCTTTCACTTTCTGATCTCTCTCCACCCCACCACTCTCTCTCACTACCACTCAATTTACATCTCCAGTCATTTGCTGCCTTACCTGTGCAACTCACCTGTCTCTTTCTCTCTTTCTACCTCTTTTCATTTCTTTCTACCCTTCATTGCTTACTCTGCCTCACTGCTCACTTTACCTAATCTGGGCTATATTATACATTGTGCTCCGTGGGTGCAACTGAAACGGACATGTGCGCCCTCTTTGTGCGCTCCCCGGGCACAATGATATTACAGAAGGGGCTGCAGACAATTGTGCATCCCCTTCTGTAATACCGATAGCACTGGACACATGTAGTGGTAGCGCCATCATGAGAGTGCGTGCCCTAATTTGTCTCTGCGCCGCATTGTATTACCGATGTACGCGCAGGGGCAAACATGCCTTTAGGAGGTGCACTGAAAGTGCACCACAAAAAGGTGGCACACTTTCAGTGTGCCACTTAAAGGCAACCCTCCTAGGGAGAGAAAGGGGATTCCATGGATGCCCCAGACATCCCCCTGCAGGTGGGTGCAGTCACCCACTGCACCCGCCTGCCAGGGGACCTCTCTCCCCTCTTGTAAGTGCAGGCGTAAATATATTGAGAGGATTGTTGTGGTGCAAACAGGGAAAGTGTGCCATATATATAATATGGCCCCTATTGTTTTACATCTCTAACATTTTTCCTCTTGTTCAACCTCACAGCTCTCTGTCTCTCTCTACTTTTCTTCTCTCTATGTATCATTTAGCACCTCTAGTCTTTCTATTTCTCTCTGCCTTTACTTCTATGTAACTAAACTCTTTTTCTGCTTTTCCTCTCTTCACTTCATTCCTCATTGAACCCCAGTCCTCTACATGTCTTTCTCCCTATTTTTAGCTCACTTTACCACTCTAAGACTTTAGGTATGTTTATTGCTCTCTTTCTGTACCTTCTGCTTCATCCTTGTACATTTCTGTATCTGTTACCTGGTGTCTCTCTCTCCCTCACTTGTCACTTTACCTCACCTCTGTCTCTACCTTCTTTCTACCTCTACTTCACCTCTCTTGCTATACTTTTCCCTTTATCGCTCTGTCCTTTTCCTGTTGCCTGCACCCTTCAATGTCTCTTAATCAGCAGTCTCTGGAGTAATAGGACAAAGACGAGCATACATAGAAATTCAAGAAGTGAGACAAAGAACTGTCAAGTCTCTCCAATGGAGAATTTCTGTTTGCAAATCGTGGACGAGAAGATCTTAAATGCCACCGACACTTTGAGCACCTAAGCTGATTGTACCTTCTAGAAGAAGCCCCAAGGTAGGAAATAGCCTGAAGGGTAAAAAAGGTCAAACAAACTCAGCAAGGCTCCAAGATAAGAAGGCAGAGAAGAGGCGTCCAGTACAAGAACAGGACATAAGCACACATGGAGGCAAGGAAGAGGCAAAGTTCTGCCAATAGGAGTGAATAAACACTCCATAGGAATGAGGAATCCCAACAGGAGTGAGGAATTTCAACAGGAGGAATTGTAACAGGAGAGCAGGAATCCCAGCAGGTGCAAGGAATCCCAAAAGGAAAGAGGAATCCCAGCAGGAGTGAGGAATCCCAACAGCAGCAAGAAATCCCAACAGAAGTGAGGAAACACACCAACTGAAGTGAATAATTGTGCCAACGCAAGGAGGAACAGAATTTTACCTCTTATATACTCCAGAGACAGGAAGTTACCTCAAGAAATGGTGCTGCCATCTTGGACTGGGAAGCCTCCAAGAACACAAATGGAATGGATGCCATTTTGGATAGATTAGAAGAAAACCCCATGAACCCTTTCCAAGGATTCTGGGAAGGAGAAGGGTAGAGCTATGGTGTCCTCCAGTGTGGCCCCCATGGAGAGGATCACCTGATGCTTCTCCGGCGGGCCAGCTGGCTTGCGAAAGAAACTCCTATGGGGAAATGAGGCAGCATCCGGCTTCATTACTTCCCTGCGGGTGTATGCTAAGCATGTACTGCTGTACACAGCGGGACGCAGGGGAAGCTGTCAAGTGGGGCATGGGCTGCAAAGAGGCCTACGGTATAATAGGCACTTGAAGAGAAATAACTATGCAACTATCAGGTTTCACTTGATTTCATGGCAAACATCAACAATGCAGAACTTTAATTTCATTTTTGTAGCAAGAACAGCAGTAGCGAAGGGGGTGTATTTGTGATTACGAATATTCTCCAACTAAAGCTATTCTTTCAATTTCACGCTGTTGGGATCCTCCGTCCGAATCGTCAGAATCATGCTGATGCTCAAAGGGGGCCCACCTCTGAACTACCCCAGGTCTAGATTACAGATGAGCACACAAACTGTTGAGGTAATTGAGCGGAGGAAGGAAAGGGAAGGAACTGCAGGGAGGGAGATCTGTGAAGGAGATAAGAAAATATCGTGAGACCTCTTTTGTCTACACTCCCTCTCAAGTACCTTATCTCTACACAGCCTTCTCCTCTGAACTACAACCCCTACCTGTAACAAAGAAAAGTGAAGCGATGACATCAGAAGAGAGCAGAGCGTGACGACACATTTCAGAACACCTTCTATATATGAAATATAAAATGAGAGAGAACACAGTTTAGTAAAGGCTTCTTGTCCCCTTCTAAGCCCTCGTTGTGCTTTCTTTGTAATGGATGAAGAACCACCTACCAAGACCTTATGTCCCTTGCACTGTGTGATGTCAAGTCAAGCCCCCTGTAACCGACCTCTCTCCTGAAGGAACTAAAAAGAAAGAAAGAACAACCAAATGGCACAAGTCAGAGGGTTTTCTCTGGACTCTGGATTAATCACAGCTTGACTTCTTTTACCATTAGTGAAAAGCGCCCAGGGAAGTAAAAAGTCACATGGATCCCAAACTCTTTACCAGCCTTTTAGGATTAATAAGGAAGTTCAAGCAATAGGAAAAACACGGCGTGAAATATGCTCCTATAATGTCTCGGCGCTTCCCAATAAGCCGTGAGCATAAACAAGATTATAAACAATCCAGCGATATTTCACTCATACCTCAGTCTAAAAACCCGAACAGAGATAGTTCGCTCTTTGGCAGCCAGCCTTTTGGCTTTGTCAATGCATGTTTGGGTTTGTCATAGGTTTTTTAAAACATTATTGTTGGGGAAGTTGCCAGACCCTTGTCCTTCCAAAAAAAGAAGGGTGACTAAAAGCAAAAAAGATTTTGGTTTCAAAAGCACTCATTGAAATAGTAGCCCTTGGCACTGAAGGAAACTACTTTGAGTGTGGATGCGCTCCTTGTGAAACTGAATAATGCTGTCACTCACACATAAGTTAGTCAGTGGCTGAAGAGGGCTGACCCTTTGCCCAGTGACGGCCCGTATAGGGCGTGTTACCGGGGCGGTGACGTGGGGCAGAGGAGGGGCAGGGTGGGGGGTTGCAAAATGCGGCATACGGCTGATTGCAGGTAAGTTACGTAAAAAACAAAACAAAACGTATTTCGTTGCGCGCGCAGCATCGCCAAATGCGATGCAGCGGGCGTAACAAAATTCATTTTTTTTTTTTTTCGTAACTTACCTGCAATCGGCCGTATGCCGCATTTTGCAACCCTGCGCCTCCTCTGCCCCACGTCACTGCCCCGGTAACATGCCCTATACGGGCCGTCGTTGCCTTTGCCCACTGCTGTATGCTGTAGTGGGCAGGAAAAATGTGAATGACACAGTAACAGAGAGACAAAAAGATCTGTCTAAAAGCACCTATAAGTATGTTACACAAATAATACTTGTAAATTCAAAAGGTCTTGGCTAATTCCAGACCTACAAATACTAGATCCAGTTGCAAAAAGAAATGGCTTAATCTGTTCTCATTCATTCCTTCTTTTGGAAACATTTGGACGGCGGATACCAGGCCTTTTGAGCTTTCGGCCCTGGATTCTGAAAGTTTAATGTTTAATTCAATAGTTTTGGTATCACTAAGGCTTGCATTAGAAAGATATGGGCGATACATTCAAATATGTTCCAAACAGTGCCCAGGGCCCCCAAATTCTTAAGACGTCACTGGCTGGATGATTATCATTGCTTCCCGTCTAACCTGCTGGGATAGTCTTTCAAATAGTTTTGATAAGTTTCAGGAACCAGAACACTCTACAAGTGTCTACACTACTGTTTGAGAAGACACCAATTACGTGCAGAACGTAGATGCGCAATTAGATGTCTTTTTTCACCCCTGATCTTACCTTACACAGCAGTCCCTTAATCATGACGATATCTCTACACAAAGCATGAAAAGAAGGAGTAACATTAATTTGCCTTCTTTATTCCTGAAATGGCATCAGATGAAAGTGCTAATTTGGGGGAGAGCAGGAACAAAAAAGCGAAAGCTGCACAGGAGTACCTGACGGGAGCATTTCCTAAAATCTGCAGAGTAGGTTCTCTGGACTTGAGCAGAATGGCTGGCAGCTGGCAACGAACCAGCACAGATGGGTTAAGACTCCAGTGGTGGGTCTGCTGTGTGTGGCCGTGCAGCTCCAGACCTATATGGCAGTCTGCTGGCAGATGCACCACTCCTGAAGTTGGCATAGGGGCATGGATCTCTATTAATGTCACTTGGTATAATGACTCTAGTCTTGGCCTGCACTTACGTCCTTGCATTGGTCTTGCACAGAGGTGCAGTATTCCAAACTGCCTGAACATATGCGCCTTCAGAAACAGGAGAGTCTGGCAATACGCATGGAATGTGGGAGCCACTTTGAATGGACACATGAGTGAAGCCATAAAAGACTGATTCCCCCATGGAGCCACGGGATTCTCACAAGACTGGTGGCAGCCATCTTGAATGCTTAGGGGCAGATTTACTACTTCTGGCGCATCTCTGCTAATCAGCAGGGATGCGCCAGAAGAGTTGCGACGCATCTGCTCATCCGTGCACCACCACTGATGGGCCGCATTTACAATGCGGCGCACCGTGGCACACGGATGGGCAGATGCGTGTCGCATCCCCCGGCGGAAAGGCGGCGCATTGCTGGAGCCGCATCTCAAGCGACGCAGCTCCAGCAAGGCTCGGGGTGCCCCTATTCCCAACATACTGCATCAATCCTTACGCCTGCTTCAAGCAGACGCAGGGTTTTGACGCCGCATGGCCGTAAAAGTGACTGAGTAAAATCTTGTAGATTTCACTCGGCCACTTTTAGGAGGTGTTCCTGCACCGGAACGCCCCCCCTCCCCCTTGCTGGAACGCCCACATGTGGCGCAGGGCTTTACAACGTGACGCATCTCCCTAGATGCTTCACGTTGTAAATACCCCGCAGCATGGCGCTGGCTTTGCGCCGCCGCTGCGTCACAAAAGTGACGCAACGGCTGCGCAAATGTGTCGTACGGGGCTTGTAAATCTGCTCCTCGGAGTATAAGTTCCTAGGCAGCTAGGTAATCGAGGCACATGGTTGCTGCAGCCAGGATCTTGTCTAAATTTTAAAACAGATTTTTGTGCCTTGAAATTCGATGAAAGACTGAACTGGATACAGAGAAATATTCTTGGACAATATTCGTGATTAAGGATTTTGTCTTTTCAACTAAACACTGTTTTCAGGCGTCATCCTTTGAGCATTATGAACTCTGACATTTGCACTTGTTGTTTCCACAAGAGGAGTGAAAGGCATCCTCATCTTGCACAAACTTAGATAGCCATTCTTTTGAAGCACATATAGCATTCATATATTGACTTAGGTGAGGAAGCCGTTGCTTGTTAGGTTAACTAAATAATACTAATGTGTATTTATTATGTTGAAGTTGTAGCATTACATATAATTTGATTCGCTGAGTGTAATTTTAGAACACTGAAGGTGGCTACCTACAGTATGAAACGCATAATAGTTCACAGTACACTTTGTATATCTTATAAAGATCATGGCTGTGTTAAAGCTTTGAGTAGACAGTTTCACTATACCATAGGGTGTTAGAAAAATAGAGATTGTTTAAACGTGTATCACATACCATGTCAGGAATTAGGTGTTGGAGCCAGAATAATAAAATCCTTCAAAGCTTCTTCATGTCTTTAGATATCAATGTTCCTAAGGTGAAGACAATGGGCCCGATTCACAAAAGTAATCTAGGACAAAATCGTAACTTTACGACTTTTGGTATTCACAAAAGGCATTTAGTAGTAGTAAAGTTAGGATTCCTAACTTTACTACTACTAAACTGAGACAAAATCCTAACTTTACGACTTTCGGTATTCACAAAAGGCATTTAGTAGTAGTAAAGTTAGACTTTACTACTACTAAATGCCTTTTGTGAATACCGATGTCGAGAAGTGTACTCTCTTGGGGTGGGAGGGGGCGCTCTCCCACCCCAGCTCATCTGTTGCTTTCCTCAACTCTGCCCCATTCTGTTAATTGCTTTTAAACTTCGTCTCCTCCGTCGCTCCTCCATTCCTCCCAGTTACATTTTTTTTTAAACTGTACAACTTTTAAGGAGTGTCCTGTAGCTGAAATTTGCAGCTGAACCTCTCCTTTTTGTAAATGCATTTTTGCAGACTTTTTTAAATGTAGCACCTTATGCTGGGTGTCTGCCGTGTTGGCGCGGTAAATTTAAGAAAAGCCAAAATGACACTCATGTGGTGATCCATGAACATGTATACGTCATGATAATGGTGCTATAGATGCTATAGTGCCATGACACGAATATGTCTCATTACAACGAATGCGTTTTTCACGCATTCCATTACAACCGGTTGTTACAACGACCGCGTTGTTTCAATGCGAACCATCATATCGCAAGTCGTTACAATGACCTGCTGTAGGGGGCGCGCTGGACTTAGGAGTAGTATTATTTACTATTCTTCCTCCAGTTTGTGCAACAGCAGGGAAGGTGTTGGATTGTAGATCCAACACCAGTGCGCCTCCTACAGCAAGTCGTTGAAACGACTTGCGGTGTAATGGTTCGAGTTGTAGCAATGCTGTTGTTGTATCGACCGTGTTGTAATGTAATGTGTTGTAGCACATTCGATGTAAAGGCTTTTTTCCCATGACACATACATGCACATGTGTAATGACGCATTTGCTCTCAGACATCACTGTGCTGGGGCTTTTTTTGATTCTGCTCTTCCATATCCGTGCTTTTTCCAATGCCGAAATACATCAGCAAAGAGCATTGGCAAAGTCTAAAGCAAGACATATTTTCTTTGCCAATGCTTGCTTATCTTTATGCTAATATTTATTTTTACTTAGTGTTTCCCCCATTTTGTGAAGAGCCCTCAACACCTGAAATAGGAAGTAACATCAAAGGATGAGAGGCGATGATGTCCGCATATCTATCATAGACGCAAATGTGAAAAGTATAAAATGGTAAAGTGAGTGACACCAGAATGGTGACCCTTATGCCCCACTAGATCAGGTGGAAAATACCCTGAACTGCATAGTCACCAGCGGAATTCACAATCCCGCCAACTCAACTGTGAAGTGTGCTACAAGGACTAATGGTGTGGAGAGGGTGAGTAGCCCCCAGCCCCCACCCTTCTTTCACGGATCTGGCAGCAGATATTTGAAATCTGATTCACCACAATGCCTCTCCATTCATCTCCTTTGACTTAGAGTATCAAGATGGTTGGGGAGGAGATCTGTTGATGGAAAGGGCCTAAATTGGCTGAGCAGAGCAGGGCAGTCAAGTCCTGCACATAAACAATCATTAAATAATGACAATTTGCTACTGTAACAAATAGCCATTGTGGATTGTTTATGAGCAGGAAGAGACACCTTCCTGCACATAAAGAATCATTCCCTGAAACGCAGGCACCCTTGCACTATGGAGCAAGGGTACATGCGTTGGAGCTAGGCAGCTAATTTTAGCACCAGCACTAGGGAAAACATGGGTACGCCGTATTGTAGTAAATACGGCACATCCCTGTGTATTGAAAATGTCAGAGTGCGGCACTGTTAAATTTGGTGCAGCTCTGCTCTCTGACATTTTGTTGTGCATATGCCCCACGGTTTATTGAGCTGATACTGACACGAGAGAACACATTTGTAAACCTTGTAGTTCTGCTTTGAGGCAGGCCCCAGAGGGAGTTGATGAAGGTAGGACGCAGGGTGACAGGATTGAGAGAGGGATTTTATAAAAAGATAGACAAAGCTGTGATGTGCAGTTCGCTGAGTTTTACAGGGCTTGCACAGTAGGCTTCAGTAGGTTGCGAACAATGTAAATGTGTGTGTTTCTGTGTGCGCCCCTTTTACAGCCGCACACTTTGTGTACCCATGGAACACTGGTCGGGCGAGTTGATGTTTTTTGCACCTAATCTAATACATGTTTCCTTTTGTTATATCCCCCAGGTCCAGCTGCTACATTTGGGGAACAATTGACACATTTTCTTACTCAATATGCTATCACAAGTGGGGATGGTCTCCTATTAAGAGACTTCAATCCAGAACTATTAACTCGCTTGGGGTTATTATCTTTAATTGGCTCTTTGTCTCTCTGACAGTGGTAAGTTGTCCTCCAGGTCCATCACGTGGCAGGGAATTCTTTAGATCAAATTAAATCCCTTTTGACAGGAAGAGTCCAGGCCAGTCTCTTGGGGAATGCCTCGGGCTGTGCCTTAAGCCCCAATATTTTGTTGCCTTTGTTATTCCACAAGCTAATCTAATTAGGACATAGGGCTATTCTTTTTCTGCCTATGCTGATGGCGTCTTCGCTTACCAGGCACCAAAGTAGATAAAGCCACCACTTTTCGATCCTGAACAGTGGCAGTAGCTTCATGGATGGCAGCCAAAACCTTTAAACTTTCCTCAGATAAGATTGAGGTTCTAGTGTTTGGCCTTGTGGCCGACCCACCTCGGTGCTCTTACCACTCAAAGAAAATCCATAATTTGGGTGTCTGATTTGCTCCCACTCTGTCTGTTGTTCCTCAATTAACTGACTTACCACTACCTGCTTTCTTATTCAAAAAATACTCAGGTAAACTCGGACTCTCCTTGACTTTACAGGTTGCAGACTGGTAATCCAGGTGGTAATATCATCAGATCTGAATTACAGAAACACTTTATATTTTGGCTGTCCTACATACATTATATCTTGCCTTGCATGCAGATAATTCAGAATTATGTGACCCACCGTCTTTCACAGCTCTTAAAACTGAATGCAAGGCCAGTAAATTTGTCTCTTTTTATTGGCTATCTATGGCCACACGAATTCCTTTTAAAGCTGCGTGCATGGCCAACAGATCTGTACCTCCAGATGATCCCGAACATCTTTGCAGCAAACTTTCTTTGCATAGTCCTCCTAGACCACTTAGGACCGCTGCCCTTGAGAGGCTTGTCATCCCTCATTTTAAACCACCGCCTCTGGGTGGCCACTCTTTTTCGTGTGTGGCAGTTATGCACTGGAATAAGCTTCCACTTAAAATATGGTCAATCTTTAACCATTTTAGCTTCCATTAGATTTTCAAACTTGTCTTTGCTCCTACATTGAGGGCTATGCTTCCTCGCTTTCTGTAGTCTGAGTCAGCACCAAGAGTAAGCCGTGTCCGCTGCAGGTAAGAGCGGTGTGGCAGTGGGGCCAGGTGAGGGGGTATTTCGAGAGATGACCACGAGGGAAAATTAATTATTTATTGCAACATGTTTTTGACAGAGTGGGGCTGATGGAGTCGACAAGGTGCTGGTTTATGACTGAAAGTTATAGAAAGGGTTTAGCAACCATAGACCACATCAATCCTTTAACACACATTTGCAATGCAATAGGTCTCGCATTTACTCAAGTTTAAGCTATTGGCATTGTAAATGACAATGCCTTTTATTTATGTTTTGGTTTTTAAAACATAAATAAAAGGCATTGTCATTTACAATGCCAATAGCTTAAACTTGCGTAACTGCGAGACCTATTTCATTGGAAATGCTTGTTCTTTTTTGTAGCCACTAGGCCACCAGGAATTTTTTTGGGGGGTTGTTGGGGAGCGGCCCCTTGGGCAAGGGTCACTCCCCAATAATTTTGATGATTATTTTGGCCATTTCTGTCCTCCTTGGGGGCAGCTCGGCCTTATGTTTTAGGCCCATCTGCCCCCAAGGGGGAAGAAGCCATTAGACACCAGGGATTTATTTTTCATATTAATTTTGGTAATGTTGGGGAGCAGCCCCTTGATGAAGAGTTGCTCTCCTTTAGTTGGGTAATTATTGTGTCTGTTTCTGCCCCCCTTGGGGGCAGAACGGCTTTATGTCTTTAGACCAATCTTTCCCCAAGGGGGGCAGAATCCACTAGACACAAGGATTTATTTTTAGATCAATATTGGCAATGTTGGGGAGCGGCCCCTTGGGGAAGGGTCACTTCCCTTTATTGGGGTGATTTTTAGGACAGTTCCAGCCCCTCTTGGGGGCAGAGCGGCCTTATGTTTTTAGGCACATCTTCCCCTAAGGGGGGCAAAAGCCACTAGACACCAGGGATTTCTTTATAGATCAATTTTGGCGATGTTGTTTGCCCTTGGGCAAGGGTTGCTCCCATTTATGGGGTGATTGTTTTGGCTGTTTCTGCCCTCATCAGGGGCAGATCTGCCTTATGATTTTAGGCCTATCTGCCCCAAAGGGGGGGGGCAGAAGCCACTAGACACCAGGGATGGCTGAATGTTGTTGGAGAGCGGCCCCTTGGGCAAAGTTCACTCACCTTTTAGGGGGTGATTATTTTTGCTGTTTCTGCCCCCCTTGGGGGCAAATCGGCCTTAGACTTTTAGACCCACTTGTCCCCAAGACGGGCAGAAGCCACCAGACATCAGGGACATTGGTTTCACTAAGTTGTTGTTTTTGGGGAGAGGCCCGTTTTGAGATTGCATGTTTTGGCATTATTTTTAGGCCCATCTGCTCCCCACATTGGCTGGTAGATTGTGTGTGGACTGGTGCATATGTGGTTGTAATGTTTTATTTCTCCTTTTTATTCTAGTGCAAAGCTTTTGATTTCTGTTTGTGGTTTCGTCAGTGGTTGATCTGCAGTCTGCATAGTTGCAGGTGTTTGATAAGAAAAACATTTTTGTTGTGTTTACTCCCAATGAGTATTATTGTCATGCATGAGTCAATTTTTTGTAAGTGGTGTCATAATAGCAGCAGATTTAGCTTATGTTTTGAGTGTGAAATTGTTTTTGGATTTGTGCACAATGTGTATTGCCTTGTCTCATGTGTAATTTTCTTTTTCTTTTTTAGTGGGATATTGTTGTTCCTTGCTTGTGCAGAGTAGGTGGTGGTGAGTCTAGCTGTTTCTGGCAAGTGATTGGTATCGTTTTGGAGTACACAGGTCTTTGTGATAAGCCACATTTTGTTTATTACTTATTTTATAAAAGTGTTTGTTGTTGTTGACCTGTTTGTCAACTTATTTTTATTAGTAAGATTATGGCTAGCCACAGGATTACTGCTCAGCAGGTAGTTGGTATGCTTTTTTATTCTTCCTCTGACCATGATTATGAGACTGACAGTGCATCTGAGGCAGAGGAGGAAGTGCAAGATTCTGGCAGTGATTTTTCTGGCCAAGAGGAATTATCTGATGATGAAGCTACTCTTAGTGCGGATGAAGTGCCTGTTTTAGAGGAGGACACTGATGTTTCAATGGTGCAGCAAGAGGCATCTGGATTGCACCCTGGGGCTGCAAGGCTTCCTACTGGAAGTGCTGGACTCTGGGTTGATCCAAATATGGTGCAGCCAGTAGAGTGAATTGTGAAATCTTTTTGTCTATACAGTTTTTTCAGTTGTTTATGGATGATGAATTTTTGGCTGAGACTGTTGAGCAGACTAATTTGTATGCTGAACAGTACTTGAGGGACAACAGTGCCAGACTTAGGCCCCACTCTAGAGCTACCCGGAGGACTCCCACAAATCTCGATGCGATGAAGAAGTTTTTGGGTTTAACTTTTTTGATGGGCTTGATAAGGAAGTGGCCCCTATCTTCATATTGGTCTACCAGTCCCTTGATGGCAACAACCATATATCCTGCAATTATGAGTCGTGATCGGTATTTACTTTTGCTTCGGATGCTGCATTTTGTTAATAATGCTTCAGCGTTGGCACAAAATCACCCTGGCTGTTACCGTCTTTTTAAGAATCGGCCTGTCCTTGATCACTTTGTAGATCGGTTTTCAGAGACCTATACTCCTGGGGAAAGAAATAGCTGTTGATGCATCTTTGGTCCTGTTCAATGGCTGTTTGGTTTTTAGGCAGTATATTCCTAATAAGAGGGCATGTTATGGAATTAAGATGTTTATGTTCTCTGAGAGTAGGACAGTATATGTCTATTATTTCCAGGTGTACACTGGTAGGGATTCCACTATTGACCCCCCCTGGTTGTCCGTACACTTTAGGAGTTTCAGAGAAAATCGTGTGGGATCTTGGTAGAGGACTTTTCAACAAAGGTCACCATGTGTAACTAGATAACTTCTACATGCTGACTACCATCCATGATGAAAGTACTTCACCTGTGACTGTTTGGGGTCAGGTTGCTGAAGTGTGTAGACGACAATAAGCACATGGGTAGTGTAGATAGAGTAGATCAGAGGTTGGAACCTTACACTGCTGTTCATAAGGCTTACATTTGGTATTAGAAGTTGGCCATCCATGTCTTCAACTCAGCAACTTTTAATGCTTTTGTTGTGTTCAAGGAGTGTTCTCCAGCGTCAAGGATGACTTTTTGTTCAGTTTCTGGATTCTGTAATAGGCAGCTTTGTTGTAGTGGAACAGGCAAGTGTTCCTAGAGTTGGAGTGGTGGAGGATGTGGATTTAATTTCTCCCATGCCCAAAAAACCAATCCCTGTAAGAGATGTAGAGTCTGTTTGTGAAGAGGTATGCGGAAGGAGAGTCGTATGCACTGTGCTCATTGTCCTTCTAATCCTGGGCTGTGTGCACCCACATGTTTCAGATTGTATCACACTTCAAAGAGTTTTTGGGCGCAACCGTGAGTCTAATAGAGAACTGCCTGGTCTGTATTGTTTTATATTCGTAGTTCTGTTTCACGGTTGGCATTACAATTATTTATTTAGTTACTACTGTTGTGTTTGTAGTTATAGTTTTGTGTCTATTTCCATTGGGTTTGTGTTTTGGTTGACGTTTGGCATGGCGGTGAGCATGGACTGGCACACACGGACTGGCGCTTGGCTGGCGGTGTACATGGATAGGCACTTGGCTGGTGGTTTGAGTGTACTGAAGCTTGGCTGACAGTGTGCGCGGACTGGTGTTTGGCTGGCTGCGTGCCTGGACTGGGACTTGGCTGGTGGTGTGCATTGACTGGCATTTGGCTGGTGGTGTGTGTGGACTGGGGCTTGGCTGGCAGTGTGCGTGGACTGGATCTTGGCTGGCAGTGTGCGTGGAATAGCGTTTGGCTGGCAGTGTGAGAGTAGTGACTTGCTGCTGGTCATTACACACACTGCTAGCCAAGTGCAACTGCACACACTGCGTCAACCGCCAGTCAGTGTGTTTGCTGTGTTAGTCATGTGGGCATCTGAAAATGAGGGGGCCTTGAATGGCACTGTCTGTTGATGTGAATGTGTGTAAAGTGCTGGGCCCGCGGCTGGCGGTGTGAATGGTATTGTGTGTGTCACGTGTGAAAGGTGTGTGAATGGCCTGTATAGAGGTTGGTGCCTTGCCGTGGCTTTACAGCTTGCGAGCTGTGAGTCATTGGTTCAGGCTTTTTAACCTTTTAGTTATTAACAGTGCATTTCCTTTTTGTGAAATCTCTTGTTAATAACATTTTATGCTCTGAACTTTCACTCACCCTAATGCCAAATCCAACCAGTATGTGTGTGTACTTGAGGAACAGATGGATAGGCAGTAATATTTGTCTTGTCTGTCATTCTGTGCCAAGGTGTAGTTTGTCTCAGGGAAAATCTCCCAACTTTAGATATTTTTGAAAACTGAAAAAAATTGGGAGTACTGGGTGATGTGCCTCTCATGGATACCAACAACTTTTTCTACTCACAATGCCATGCAAACCTCAAAATGTGACTATAGTCACACATTTTCCCTGCATTACTGTGTCATAATTTTCTGGTATCAGAAGAACCACAATTTTCCTACCACCCAGCATTCCCCCAGGTCTCCTGATAAAAATGGTACCTCACTTGTGTGGGTGGGCCAAGTACCCGCGACAGGAAAGGGCCCAAAACGTATTGTGGAGACATCAAAATTGCCTATCACAAAACGACCTGGTTTTGCAAGGGGGGGTCACCTGGGTTTTTGACCACGGGCTCAGCGGACATCTAGGGAAACCTACCAAACCCAGACATTTCTGAAAATTAGACACCCAGGGTACCTTTAGAATCCTCAGGGTGTTGGAAAAAAGGACGCAAATTTGACGTGGATACCTTAATTAGACAAAAAGTTACAGGGCCTAAGCACAAACTACCGTAAATAGCCAAAAAAGGGCTTAGCACAGGGAGGAAAAGTGCTAGCAGGGAAGGGGTTAGACTTACTATATCTTTACACTATTTGTGTATTCATTATTTTGGTACTGAATATTGTAACTGTCTAAAGTTGATTTTATCGTTCATATTTTGGCAAGGATAATGTTCAACCACAATATTTTTGAGGTCATTCCTATGACATGAAACCCACCTAGTTCCAGGAGAGGTAGGCCATGGTCCAGAACCCGCTTAGATCCTTTGTGCATACTATCAGTGAAATAAACTAATTGCTGTCACAGCACCATGACTAACAAAACTGTGAATCCTTGCGGGCGATTTTCCTGCATAGTTTGTAGATTTTTTGTTACTAGCATGTAAGCTCGTCCATGTAAGTCATCCAAAAATATTTTTTATTTGCTTGATTGACCCACAGACAGAGCATCAAATAGGAGGGGGCGATTTGTAAGAAAATATTCTAGAAGGCATACAGGCGGGCCCGAATCAGTTACAAAATAACAAATCTGCACTTGCAGGTGTATGACGTCGCATGCATGCAGAGCTTTCATGGATCCACAACACTTTATAGGGTACACCTAGAGAGATGGGGCAGTTAAAAGTTGTGGGCCACGCCTTCCGACCTCAGTTTTCAAACAGTTTTCATTTCATTGCTTTTCACTGCACCTTTTTCTACGCCAAATGTAAGTGTTCAGATACCTTTTTGTACTAGCAATATTTATTAATGGCTTGTTTTGATTTCTT
Organism: Triturus cristatus; assembly: GCF_964204655.1. Taxonomy (NCBI): domain Eukaryota; kingdom Metazoa; phylum Chordata; class Amphibia; order Caudata; family Salamandridae; genus Triturus; species Triturus cristatus. Next base: position 863,340,100 of record NC_140581.1, read on the forward strand.
AATTCTGTTGCAACATTTGATAATACTAAGGTCCAGGTCTACTGTCACTCATGCAAGGGAGTGCTGCCCTAAAAATTGAAGCCCTGCATTGTACGAAATACAGAAAATAGCGCAGCACGAGATTTAGTGATAGTCACCTGCCAATGGTGTCACTGGCTGTGTGTGCACTAAATCTGGTTGTTCTGCATGACAGAGCCCTGTGGTGTGCCACGAAGGTGAGTTTTCAAAATCTCCCGTAGGCTTTAAACGCAGTGGAGGCTCCTCCACAATGGCGGAGGAGTGTCGCCCGCTGCCTGGCGCAGAGCCAGCAAATGTAAAATAAAACAATTCTCTTGCATCGTTTTATTGTACATTTGCCGGGTCTTAACCAGTGGTGTTGAGAGGGGCGGAGCTTAGGCATGGGAGGGGGGAGGTGGAGTGCTACGTGCACTCCACTCCCTAAGTGCGCATATGTGTTTTGGGCGGCCATTTCAGGCCGACCAAAACACACATGCGCACGTAGGTTTTTTCCAGCCCAGCTGCATTGAGCAGCCGGGCTGGAGAAACCCCATAGACTCCCTGGTCTGAGCAGAGCATCTTTCTTGCCTGCTCAGACCAATCCCCGCACTGCTATGCAACACAGTGATTGGATGGGAGTCTTGGTCCCAGGGGCTGCTGGGACCCAGAAGTGGAGAGGTGGCGAACGTGATGATGGAGACGGCTGGCCACAGCAGCAAAAAGATACTTTTTTTAAAAAATATTGTAATCCCCCCACTGCGCGAGGCCTCCCATGCAACCCCAACAGCCCCAACCCCCTTTGTTTATGGCTGCGGACGCTTTTTAAATGGCAGGTGCATCCTTCAGTACAAATTCCCATGTGTATGTTTTTGGGCACAGTGCCTGGGTTAACATTCAGTGCAATACTGTTTTTTCGCATGAAAGTTCATTCAGTGTTGCTGTTTGCACCACTTTGCAACGTTTTATGTTGATTAGCATTTTTATTTTTTTTGCAGAGTTTTATATAGCGCGAACTTGACCCGAATCCAATCAGGTATCAGAGCGCTTTCCATAGCACCAGTTACGTTACATGAGGACACACATTCATATTTTGTTAGGCACAGGGAGATTAAGTGATTTGCCCAGAATCACAGGATGTTTAGCGTCATTACCGAGACTCGAACCCAGTTCCCCAGGTCCGAGGTCGTGCGCCCAAGCCGTTAGGCCAACTCCTCTCCCCATTGCACTTGCAATTGCACCAGTTCAAACCCTTAGTAAATACGGCCTACGTTTTGTCTGTGACAGGTTTTTCTAATCTGTCTCTTAATTTCGCCTGGTTTTGCTCGTGTCTTTGCATCAACCACACACTTTGTTCCACGTTCCCAGACATGTACACTGGCACTACAGGTGGATTACATATAACTGGATATGGAAGCTTCCCAAGAAGAAACTATACACAATCTTCATGAACCCTCCAGAAATGAAAGTACCTGCTCAAAATGAATTACAGATCAAAAGCAGGTACAGAATGAGAAGTCAAACAGAAGAAAATTTTGAAAGCGTGTGTTAAATTAGGGCAACTCGGTTTAAGGCCAAGTAAAGAGGTACATTTGTGTTAGTAATGGGGGTCTTTAGTTGGCAATGGTATACACCTTTGTCCAAATAGGGACCCTTGCTTCTAGTCAGGGAAAGGGGGATACACTTCTGAATAACCCCTGCTCACCCCCTTGGTAGCTTGGCACGAGCAGACAGGCTTATATCAGAGGCAGTGTGTAAAGCATTTGTGAACACATACAGTAATACAGTGAAAACACTACAAATGGACAACACACCAGTTTAGAAAAATAAGTAATCTTTGCTAGACTTAACACAAGACCAAACGACAAAAATCCACAATACTGTAATAAAAATATGACTTTAAAATGGTAGAAATAGCGTAGTTCAATGTAGATGGTAAATGTGACACTTTAATCTCAAAGTACCTTGGATGCGTCACACAAAACAAACAAAAGGGTTGCAGGGAAGGTGATGCGTCGGTTCCTTGCTTCGGGGGAGGTGATGCGTCAGTTCCTTACTGCAGCGCAGGAGAGGTGATGCGTCGGTTCCTTACCGGAGAGGAGGTGACGCATCGGTTTCTTACTGTGATCCGGTGCGATGCGACAAGATGGCGCCTCGATGCGATGATCCGGTGCGATGAGACAAAATGGCATCTTGGATGAGATGCGAAAACGTGAATGCGATGCTTGCACGCCCGACGGCCGTGCGGCAAAATCGATGATCTTTGGAGCCGCAACAGGCTCTGTGACATGATTCTCCGGTGGTGCGATGGCGACCTCTGCGGAGGCGGCATGCTTCTCCAGTGATGCGACACGCTTTGTCTGCGATGCAACGCGAACAGCTGCGGCGGCGGCACGCTTCTTCTTGTTGCGTTGCGCTTCCAGCTCCCAGCGACAAACAGTCTCTAGAGGTCCTAGACAGATGCAGGCACCTCTCTTTAGGTTAGAATTCCCAGCAAGGAAAATCAGGGGGAGCTGGTGGTGAAGTCTTTGTGTCCCTGAGACTTCAGACAGGAGGCAAGCTCAGTTCAAGTCCTTGGAGATCTTCCTCAAGATGACAAAGCAAACAGCAAAGTCCTTTTCTCCTTTCCATGGCAACAAGTAACCACTGCAGGCCAACCCCAGACAGCAAACAGCACAGGGGCAGTAATCCTCCTTCAGCTTCTCCGGTTTCTTCTCCTTGGCAAATGTTCATCTTGATTTCCCAGAAGTGATCTAAAGTTCTGGGGTCTGAGTCCCCCTTTCTATACACACACATCCTTTGTCTCTGAAGGCAGAGAGTGTCTGCACCTAGTCCAAACCAGTTCTGGGTGCATTTTGCCAGTGCACAACTTCTTCCTTTGTCACTGTGGGCCAGGGTGATCGGCTGCACCACAGGAGGTGGAGCCAGCATTGTGGAAGGCAGGCCCAGCCGTATTCAGGCCCAGGTGCTACTCCTTCCACCACTCCCAATGCAGCTAGGTCTGTTTAGCCTAGTGCTGACTCACCCTGTCTCCTGGAGCCACCCCAGCCCCTGTCACTCACAAACCAGACATGCAATACACAACCTAGCAGAGGCAGGCTGGATGGTTAGGCAAGAAAATACCTACTTTCTAAAAGTGGTATTTTCAACCACAGAATGTTAAAACCAACTTCACCAAAAGTTGTATTTTATAATTCTGAGTTCAGGCTTACTAAACTCGAATTTCTACCTAGTTCCCTGAGTCAGTTAGGATTATAAGATGTTATAATCAAACTGCCCATTCTGGCCTATGGGAACAGGTAGCCATGCAATAGTGGAAAACAAAATTGGCTGTAATTCACTATCAGGACATGCCACACACATCAGGGCATGTCCTACCTTTCACATATTATGCACCCTGCCCTAGGGCCTATCTTAGGGGTGGCTAACATGTAGAAAATGGAAGGTTTAGGGACTGGTAAGTGGGTGCACTTACCAAGTTAACATGGCAGTCCCAGACTGCACACAGGCTCTGCAATGGCAGGCCTGAGCCACACTTTACAAGCTGCTTCTGTGGGTGGCACAATCAGTGCTGCAAGCCCACCAGCAGCATTTGATTTACAGGCCCTGGGCACCCACGGTGCACGGTACTAGGGTCTGACAAATAAATAAAATAGCCAATCGTGGAGTCACTAATCCATTACAGCAATTTACAATAGAGAGCATATACACTTTAGCACTGATCAGCAGTGAAAAAGTGCCCAGAGTCAGAAAACAACCAACAACAGGTCAGAAAAAATACAGGAGGAAGGCAAAAAGTTCAGGGATGACCCTGCAAAAATGGCCAAGTCCAACAATTTGTTTTTAATCTGGAGCTCAAGAACATGCCAAAAAACATAAATATCAAAACCAATATGACTCTATCTGTCTTTAAATAAACTTGCCTTGTGTTTTTTTAAAAAATAGCTGTCTTAATGCAAACTGTTAATGTTGCATACCTTTTCAAAATGTATTCCTGATTGATCTGCCAATGTCAACATACTGCAAATCAAAATTTAAATTAAATAAGAATGACTCATGGAGGTTCAAGACATATAGCATAGCTGTCTTCTGACTGTATACCCTTAGAGTGACTTTTCCTTTTTCTTTTAGTGATGTGGCAAGAGATACATGATTTCATAAATATTGCAGACATGATTAAAGGCTAAACATTAATATAATAGTGCACACCAAGCCAAGCATTACATATGTCCCAAAAAGAAAAACAGAAGAAAGGAAATGAAATCAAAACTAAAAAAAGCCAAATCATTCTTCCCAGCATTTCCAAATTTTCGAAAATCTACTTAAGGATCCAATTTTCAGTGCCTAGAGGTTCAGTATAATTTTACCCTCCACGTATTTTGCAAACCATTGGCTAAGAGTAGGGACTTCCTTGGATTTCCAATCAGTGATTGTGCTAAGTGGTGAAAACGAAAATAAATTGATACTGCTCTATCGAGATCATAGGCTGCTGTGTCACATTGTCAAAAAGACCACCGTAGGCATTGAGAACTAACTTCAGACTCAATTTGTCACTAGTCACAGATAAGATCTCCTTCCAAACTTAGCCAATAAAGTGGAAGTGAACACCATATGAAGCCAGTCCCAGGGCCAGACTGGGAACCGAAACTGACCCTGGCAAACAGTTTGCCCCCCCCCCCCCCGGGAGGGGTGCGGGGTGTGCTAGTTGGAAGCACCACCGCCATCTCACCACTGTTGCTTTTTTTACAGGGGTCGATATTGCAGCTATACTGCAAAAACTGCCGCCGGTAACAAAAACTTCCCTCCAGGGGTCCAAAACCGGCCCCTACCCTGGCAGCCCACCGGGGAAACGGCCAGTGCCCGCTACAACCAGTCCGGCACTAGCCAGTCCCTGTTTTCATTTTTGCCCCTAAAACAAGCGGGCGCAACATGTGGATGCATTTTATGAACTAGTGCCGGAGTGTATACAGCATCCATGTACTGAAAAAGGACATTCTCTTATAAATAGCTGCTCTAATAACCTTGCAACTCAGCTGGTTTTGAAATCTCCATTGGGGTGCCCCAATCCCGCACCCAGTTGAGGATGTGATTTTATTTAAAAAGGCAGGTACCACCTCCCCATAGATCTTTTGATGTAATACCCAATACCGGTTCCCTGTGCACTTTAGGCTTGAAACGTAAAATGCTTTACGCTACCGCCTTCTCTCCCATTTTATAACCTCTACAAAAGTGTCTATTTTGAAGAAAGCTAAATAGAAAGTTATGTCTTATATGGGGGTGAGTACTGACCACCAGTTGACATTGAATAAATACATTATTTTTAAAGAAATCTTTCAACATACAAATCCCTAGGCTAACCCACTGATTGCTTAAATGAGCGCTTAAAGGAAGACCTAAAGGGATGCAGTAAACTAACTTTAAGTATGGATGAAATCTGGGCACATGGAACTCTTGCCAAATCCTATTAAATCGATCCATAATGACAAATGGCCTTTAAATCTGGATCTCGTCTGAAGTCTAGGAAGTTTTAGAAATTCAAAAAGTTTAGATCCTGCTTCACTTATTATTCTACTCAGGTAAAAGTTGCTGTCACTCATAGTGAAGTTAGTGGATCAAGATAGCCAATCCATAAGAGCTGCCCAATATTGCGTTTTTCTTCTGGGTAGCGTCAGCCCTCCTTCCTGATCTACCTTCATTGCTTGGCGCTTACCTTGGTTTCTTACCCTTCCAGAACGAATGTCATAGTTCTGATTCAATTGCATCAAAGAACAATTGCTGAACCATAATCCTAACATTTGAAAAAAGAAATAAAAACAAGGCAAGAATGTTAATTTTTACCAATGCAACCTGGCCGATAATCATTATTGATAAATTCTGCCACTGATCATCATTGGTAAATTCTGCCATTGATCATCATTTGTAAATTCTGCCACTGATCATCATCAGTAAATTCTACCACTGATCATAAATCCTGCCAGTGGTCCAAGTAGCTTCCACCGTGGAACAATTCAAAATTAGGGTCAAGCAATAGAATCTCATGTACAGGGTCAGAAATTAGTATACAACTACCAAAGAAAGGAACATAAGTACCAAAGGAAAGAACTATAACTACCAACGGAAGGAAAATAACTGCCAAAGGAAGGAAAATAACTACCAAGGGAAGGAACATAAGGGGACAGTTTGTAGACACAAACAGCACACCACCATGAAAGAAGACAGTAATAAAGACATTTCATCCCAGCCTAATATTTTTTTCTTAAATGGAGCAAATTCACTTTGAGGAGCTTCGCAGGAATTGCTTTAACTTCAAGCCTTTCACTTTGAGACTTCAGTAAGTCAAATGACATTATTTAAAAGCCCTGGTATTGCTTCCAGGCATGAAGTTTTGGTTGCCTGAGTCTCTGCCTCAGTTAGCTCATCCGCCACATCAACAATAAATAGGTGAGCACTACAAAGACTAAGGATTTGAAATGCAGTTTCTACTAGCCAAAGGCCAATAACAAAGCAACAGTTCCAAAGGTGATTACCCGACCCCGTAGACCAGCGGGTCTTAACCTTTTGACTACTGTGGACCTCCAGTGAGTCATTACTGGAACCCAGGAACCGCCACTGAGTCACTATTGGAAGCCAGAGACCCCTGACCTAAGCAATTTCTATGATTTGAACCTCAAAACAATACACAAAAGTACGAAAACAAGTAAAAACCAAACACATGTTCAAATATTGAAATATTTTGTTTAATTCACAATCATTTCTAGAAATGTTTTCATATTTTCAACTTTACTTTTTCATATGTATATACTTTATTAATTTTAATTTATTAATTTCGATATTATTTTTTTTTTTTAAACATCCGCGGACCCCCTGAATGAGGCCTCGCAGACCTCCAGGGGTCTCCAGACCACAGGTGAAGAACCACTGATGTAGACTATTCCCTTTGTTCAATTTTCACAAAAATATTGTTGGAGTATTAGCGCTACCTCGTAGCAAGTCTGATTCTCACACCAGCTTAAATGATTCATGTTACAAACACTTATTTGGTGAATGAATCAAAAATAAAGTGCCCTATTTAAAAACATTTAAAATCAGTTAATTTACCTTTCAAAGTAGGAAACTCTACTGTTTTTCAAAAGCTGTCTGCTTCTTAACCACCAGTCGCCAACAAAGTGTAATGTTGGTCATATGATTAGCACCTAGCTTCAGGAGACAAGTCAATTTCTGTTACTCTGAGCCTCTTTTGGCAACTCATCAAGTTGTTTCCCTTTCTTCAAAGACCTTTTTTTTTTTAACTTGCCCCTTCCAGAACTACGCCTTCAGCCCTCATAGGCTGTGTCGCAGATTACACGACTACCACTGACTATCGTATTACTCTTGCTTGTGCTAACTAAGAGCAGCACTTTTGGTAGCAGAAATAAACAAGGGACTACATGTCTCAAGAGGCGTGGCCGGCATCATGGTCTGCCAATTACAAAAGAGATCTGCATCCAGCCATCAATGCTTTGACAGTTTAAGCATCGCTGCAGGTGCTGCGGTCTCTCCAGATTGAACTCCTCATTCAGAGAAGCCTGGCTAGAGCGGTAGATCTTTCTTCTAGGCATGAGGCCCACCTGTGGTTGCCAATACAAACACTTGTGCTGATCCTCACTTTTAATGCTGTGCACATGCACTTTTGCCCATGCCTTTGAACAATGACGTAACGTAACTTGAAGGACCCCCCCTGCAAAGTACATAGAGTGGCCCACCAGGCTCCCGACCCAGTCAGGAGCTCTCAGCCGCTGCCCTTGCACAGTGCTGGAAGAGGCCCCCTGGAGCTCAGCCCCCCCCACACCTCAGGGGCTGAGGGGGCTATTGTTACACCACTGCCTTTGAACTGTTGTACTTGGCGTACTTCATTGGCACATGACTATGGACCACGGGTGTTAGCAACACTTAATTGCACACAAATATATTCCCATTGTAACATTCTGTAATACTGAACAAACTGCAGATATTGAACTACTTCAGTGTTAATAATCCGGACATATGCAAATCTAATTTTAAATTAAATAAGAATGCCTCATGGAGGTTTAAGGCATACAGCACAGCTGTCACTTGACCATATGCCCGTAGAGTGACTTTTCAACCAGTCAAACTATTTTCAGAAACTTTAGCACATAGGACGTGCTATTCATAGTGCTGACCGCAGGCTTCTGTGCAAAACCTTTGGCCTGGCACTTATTGTTTTACAAATTAAGAATTGGGAAAGTAAACTGAAAGTCCCAGCATCCATAGTGCCTATGGGCCAGATGTACTATTTACTGCTTGTGAAATACCAGTTGCAAGTTGCGACCAATATTTTTGTGGCCAATAAATAATGCTCCGACCCAACCTATATACAAATAGGTCTCTTTGGAAAATGTATATTCGCAGTGGGTCACAATCTGACAAACCTCATTAATATTCATGCGGTAGATCATAAGATGTGATTCACTGCAATTGGAGGTCATCCCAGGTACTGATTAACTGGAAGCCAAAGGTGATTAGTGCTGGACCTGATCTGCAGCTGGTTTAGACTGTGAACAGAAGTATGGGATAAATGGCCCCTTCATAGGGTCAATGCACATACCCTCGGCAAATGGTATTTCCCTTTAACCTTTGCCCACTCGCCACAAAAACCTATTAAAAAATATTTTTGGGTGTGTTTCAGCCCTCGGTCATGCCCGGTGCCTGAGGTGTTTGCATGGGTTGCCTGTTGGGTCGGCGCAGTGCTGTATCTGTCACCGTTTCCCATCAGTCAGTGCTCAACAGCCTTGCCCCACATGCTCAGTTATGCAAATATTTTCACACGCAGGCCTCGTCACTCTGTGCAACATATGCAGCGCGCAACCATTTTTCTTCATACTGGAAAGTTCAGCAATATACTGATATGCCACACAGCTATGTCAAACACAAGCAAAGAGGTATTTTTTTAAGAAAACATCTTTATTGGAAAAAAGACAATAGAATCAGCTTAAACACTGACCAGACACATAAAGCAATCCACATCCAGGAGAACTCTTAAACAAGTCCCGAGGAGATACACATCTGGCACCTGATGAATGAACAGCACCTGCGCTGATCACACTCCCAGAGAACAAAGCACGGAGACCTGACAATCAAAGGGGGCGGGGTCTCCTGTGCTGCAGAGCCAACAGGAAACCCATTGCTGCGACCATGACTCAGCAATGACAAACGGATACATTTAATTTTGCTGACTCGCTGAATCCTGATGCATTACCATTTCCTAAATGGAAAAATACAGTAGAAGGGGCTTATACGACAAATGGCCAGTGACCCTGAGCCCTCACACCCTCCCCTCTCCATGCGGTTTTACGCAGGAGACATGCCTTTGCTTTGCTTCTGTGTGGGGAAATAATTTATTTTAATGAATGGTACAAACTAAAACATGACTTTTCTGTGAACAAATGTAGGTGAATCCATTCACGCGGGTCCAGCTCAGCTTTAGTAAAAAAAAAAGGCACATTACAGGATAAATAAACTAATAGAGCATTCCAAAACGGCCACACAGTTACATTCCAACGCAAGTGGTCTGAAATCAGCTGGCTCGTTGCCCATCGTATATACATATATGTATTTCAACCTTTTTTGTTCTCTTAAGTGTCTCATCCAGAAGTTATCAGGCCTAGAAATTACAGTTTTTGTAAACACTGAAAAACAGTAAAATATTAATTTATGTAAACGGCTTGCTCCGCCATTAAACACTTGCAGCAAGCTTCCACAATAATACTTTAGGTAGTCATAAGAAAGTAGTCACATGTTTATGTACAAGAATCCACAAAAGTTCATATCTGAGCCTGAAAGCTCTGATACACAAGGGCACTGCCCCTGTTCAAATATAAAATAGTGCGTACGTCGCCTTCTGCAACTCCATTTTAAGTAGCACGTGCTTCTGGGTGTGGGAGAGCCGCCCCACCCTGCGTCCACTTCCGCGGCACTTTATTCCAGTTCCTTCCCACTGGGTGTCACTTGCACCTGTCAGTACAGGTCTGGCTCTGAAGTCTGTGAGAGTGCTTGGATTCTCAGCTGTTCTCTGAAATGGTGGCAGTGTCAGAGAGTGCCACGGAGCACCCGGTGCCTGTAGCTGGGCTCACCCCTGACGGCTGCTGCAGCGATGCTTCATACGACGGTGGTAGTTCTAAACTCCCGTCTGTTTCCTGTATGACCTCCAGGCTGCTCTCGGTGTACAATGGCGGAGGAATATTGTAACTCTGGTCCTCCTGTGTGACGTGGTCGCTGCGTGCGTCACGATGCTGACTTTCCAGGTCCTGGCTCTCCTGATAAGATGGAGGGTAGAAGTCCGGCCTGAAGGAATAAAGAAAACAGGGTTAATCACTCAGTATGAAAACAAACTTACAACTTCTGTTTTAGAAGGGCAGAGGTACACACCACCAACCGCAACACAACACCACTGTAAAAAAATCCAGTTGACCAGTTAGAAATGTTTGAACAGGATTTATATGCAGCAGTGTGCTCCCTGGATATTAAAACCACAATATCGGTAAGACACACAATCGAAGACAGAATATCGAAGAAAAAAAACTGACAAGTACGTTTAGCTTTTCAGTTCCTAACTACACATATATGTATGTACCGACGTGGTACATTTATCTTCAAGGTATGCAGATGTGGAGTTAGAAATAGTAATTCTGTGCTTCGGCATATGCCCTCGCCTTTCGATATTTTGTGCCTCACTATTCTGTGCTCGATATCCTCGGACCACGATATAGTTGGTGCAGATATGCAGTAGGACAAGCCTTTTGCACCATACATAACTTTTTAATATTAAACAAACCTTGGCCTCTAACAGAATTAAAGGAAGCTTTGCTGATTAAATACACATACTAAGTGAATCCAATAGATATTATTAGGCATCAATAAAACCCAATGCTTTAGAAACCGGTTCCAGGAGGCCCCTGCACTCAACTGGGCTCTCCTCTAGCTGCATGACCATGTAAACTTCAGTGGGATTGGTTTTCGTATTCACCACACCACTAAATAGAATGCTGTGCCAAAAATAAGCACTTCTTTAACTTCATGTCAGATTACACTGCAACGTGACGTAAAAGGCTGCCTAGGCCAATTCTGGGTTCTACTCATTCATTTTTATAACAATTGAAATCAGTCTGGCATATAATCCTAAACAAATGTATTCTTACTTTACTGTCTCCTTCTTTGGAGACTGCATAGCCTGCCATCTACTATTAATTATTCATGCAGCCCATGTATGTATACAACTTTATCTGCAAACTATATAGGTGGGTGTGACATAGGCATTCTAGTCCCAGATCAAATGACCAAGGAGCTCTCTATTTCTATTGGATCGGTAGAAAGGGTCAATTTAAAGGCATGTTAAGAAAAATGGCGATTATATCCTAATGACTTCAAGAGAATCGTGAAAAGCAATTTCGTTTTAGAAGTTAGGTTTGATGACTTTTTCACTATGTGCATTTAAATTATCAGAGTAACTCTGCTGCCCTAAAATGACAACCTCGTCGCTTTTTATAGGCAATTTAATAATCTCTGCCGTCCCTCCCTCTGCGTTACTGCTCCGGCTTTGTAATGTTTGGCTGGCACTTCCTACAATATTTATTTCCAAAGCTATTCTAGGGGCTTGTTCCAAGGTAAGGCACTACTACACGCCACCAGCAGGAGTCGCCAGAGTTTACACCGTAATAACGAATACCGATACAGCGCTAGTCACCTTACTGCGCAATGTGACGTAGGCGTAATAAGGCACGCTTGCAGCGCCGACATACCTGTCTACTGTTTCTATGCGCACCTCCCGTGGGCGCGGGAACTGCCTGACCACGGAGTGGAAGAAGCTCTTCTGGTTCGCCTCGTGGTACGTTGTCCAGAAGATGCCGCCCAGCAGCAGGACGAAGCCCAAAGGGAGCAGCGCGTAGGCCAGCGCCATCTCGCTGCCACAGTTGCAGGAATAGCCAGAGGACACGTAGAAGGCTCCCAGGCACACCAGGGAGAAGCCGATGATGAGGAGGGAGAAGCGGAAGACAGCTAGGATGCTTTTACGGAACTCCATCGCTAGAGCGGGGCGGTGCGCGTCTCGAGACTCTGTTTCGTGAGCATCGCTGCAGGGCTATATATGGTCCAAGCCAGCGTGGCCTTTGGACAAAGAGAAAGTGATGCGGCCTATTACGGGCCACTCATTAACCGTTAAATGGCACCTCTCTCGTCTAATATCCTCTGAGATTAACTTTCAGTCATAAAAGTACTGAACGCGCAAAACAAAAACTTCCTGTCAAGCCCTTTCGCAGGAAGCGGCCTGTCAAGCATGACAATGACGTTGGCACTGACAGAAGGGCATGAACTTGAAGCTAGAAGCCTGCACTTCAAGCAGCATGGCCTGCCCTCAAGGCGCATCTGGATGAGCTGGAGCACAGTTCTGAGCACAGGATTGCTGACGATGTTCTGCAGCTCAAAACTGTCGACACCCTTTTTGATCCATGCTCCCTTTCAGTGGTTACTGTACAGGGTGTAAATAAGCGGATTGCACAAGAGGAAATCGGTGCAAAGTTATTTTGAATTTATCTGACCCATTGGCTTCTGAGAAGCGGTGTGATGTGACTAATCCGTGAAATTTAACACTATGAGCCACATCTGCAAACATGTAGCAAATTTTCTCGGTATGTGAACTGAGCAGATTTCTGATTCATATGTGCAAATGTGATTCTACACGTCGCCACTATCAAATTGGTAAATTGATGGAAGAAAATCTAAATTCATTCCAACCTCTACAAGTGCAAATTAATGAATTTGCATGTTTGAGAATAAACACAGTTCTGCATATGTTAAAATGTGCAAATTAGCAAGTAGGGGAAACCTTTACATGTACCGGGTGGGGATGAGGGGAAACAACAATCCCTTTTCTCCTTCTTTTGACCTCTGTGTGTGATTGTGAAGCTCATGCTGCCATTGCTAACTGAGACCCTGCACAGCTCCTCTGCAACCCAGGGCAAGTTCTCTGCAGATAGTCCTCTTCACTTGATGGGCCACTAGGCCATCAGCAGCCTTCGTTTGACAACAGCGGCACCTAGGGTTGTGGAAAGGAGGTGCAATATTGCTACCCTCGACAACACCAAGAAGTCGAGCAAGAAGGGGAGAACACCCCGCGAGTCAAACTTGAGCTGCAAGCTCTGATCTAATCCAATAAACTGGCGAAAAACCTCACACTAAATTAATTGGCCTTCAGAATCTTTGAAAGAACTGCTTGCAAAGGAAAATAATTTAATAGTTCACTGATCGCTCAACACAAGATACATAATTGTACAAGTCAATGGTTGCTCAAAAGAGAGCCAATGATGACCAGGGCCACTGAAATTTGAGGTAGATGAAGGCCAAATTACGCATCCGGGTTGAGGAAATTACGTGGCAAGTAAAGGCAAAGTATGCAGTGTAATGCAGCACAATTTGTGATAGTATTACTGCATCATTTTGTCATTTTTCCACTTGTTAACACTGTCTGGACATTGGGTGCACCTCATTGATACAAGTTTAGCACCCATATATAGCAATAAGCAACAGAAAAGTGACCAATCAACCTCTGCAAAGGGCCTTCCACTGCGCTGCAACACATGTAGCTGTGTTTTAGTACCTTCGGAACCCTGTGAGCTAGGAACCATTTTTTTGTTAAAATCCGCAGATGATGGACTATGTGGCAAATGCGGCAAATAAGTATGTTAAAAAGGCTGCACAATCGCATAATTCCAGGGGCCCTGGTAATAACTGGTGCAAAGACACTTGGCTCCTGTCCGTCTTTGGCACAATAGTGGCGCCAAGAGACTTTATTCCAAGACCTTCCTTCTATTAGCACTTTTCATTGAACGACTTCAGGGAAGTCTGTTATAGTCATTGACAAGGTTTCAGTGCTCACAAGAAGCACTCCCCTGGGACCGTATTGTGAACAATGCAACCTATGGTTTGCAGACCTCCGGCTCTGTGAACTGTGTACTTACTCACCAGCCCTAGTGCCCACATTCAGAATATGCTTTTCACCAGATAGTGTATGTTTTATGAAGTTATTCTGAACTGAGAGTACAGAAAAAACAGAACATGTTTTTATCCTATTCTCATTCATAACGAAATGCGTGAAAGGTGATTTGCTGATGAAAAATGTAATATGAGCAGCTGCGCTAATCACAATAGAGGACATGAGCACAAACTGATGACTAAGCACTGAAATCACCGAATCACGGCTGTAAGTGCAGACCGAGGTGCGTCCAACGATTTTTGCACAGGTGCACACTGTTTATACGTGCCCATGTTTCCCCAAGGGCGAGTGATAACTCCGTGGTAGCAGTGTGATCCTCCACAGCATGTCCCATAAGCCCAAAAGCCGTATGTGGCTTAGTAGTGACATCACAAGCTTGATGTAGCACCCCCTTCTCAAAATCAACCAACCACACTTTGTGCCCTCTAGGCTAGGCAGAAAGAAGACACTACAGTCTGTTTGCGGAAAGTGTGATAGGATTTAGTTTATTAAAGCTTTGAGGTTCTTAAAGGCAATTACTTCATAATTAGTGCCAACATTAATCTGATGATCGCTTATGCGCTAAAAATTTGAAATCAATTCCGGAAGAATTTGCTATGCACTTTTCAACATCATTCATTTAAATACTTTTGGGTGAAAGGTTTCATTTCAAAGCCATATTTGTTTGCGTTTTCATCTCACATTGCCTCTGGATATTTTCTTTTGAGTCAGTTTGCTTCCACAGCCCAGTACCAGTCCAGCTCTTCATCTAATCTATGAATCCCACTTTCTTCTTTGGATTTAAGCGTCCTTCCAGTGATCCTTCTGTGTTGGCATTAGTGTAGCCATGGGGGTGCAGACTTGTTATTTTAGGAATGCTCTTTAACTCAGGCTGTACCAGTCTCAGAAACATAAGATAATATAATACAAATGACAATAGGATAAGTAGTTCATGGGTGCGGATGGATTCGAGGGGCAATAAAGGTTTAATTATTGGGAAGCAGATGTGAAGTGCCTGTCAAGTAGGACCCCTATCCAATTTCTTCACAAAGGGAAGTGTCACAGTTTCTTGCTTACCCTTCTGCAGTGGCATACCATTAGAAAAGGGATGACTTGTGGGCCAAAATAAATTGGCGGGTCCCCAAGGCTCCCCCTGTGGTACACTACTAAACTGGTTGTTAATAGGTTCATCTCTGTTTTCTGGGAAACTTCCCTGAAATTTTCTGACTTCTTTGCATTGTTCAGGGTTACACTGCAGTTGTGATCAAAGGCACATATTGCCATATGCAGGGAAATCATGTAGTCCCATTTTGTAGCGGTTCACAGGAATGTGGGTACCCAGGGGGTAGCAAGGTCACAACCGGTCTCCCCTGGGTGGCTTTGTGCAAGTGGCACCAGCCACTTTACTTGGGGATCTTAGATAGGTTAAGCTAGCTAAGGAGCGGGGCTTACAGATGGGTTAAATTAGCAGTGGGGGCAGGGAGTCGTGACCTCTTGCTGACTCCATTTCAAAGGGTTAGGGAAGGGAGCTTAGTTTTTCAGGAGATGTGTGGTAATTTTATGGCAAGACCAGAGACTTCTATTATGCTTTTCTTAACTTGCTTTATTCCGATGGCAGCAGTCACGATAACACAATAAACTGAAAAAGTCATGAGGCTAAGCTGCAGATTAGCAAATGGGAAGAAAAAACATAATGTAAACACTGTCCAATAGCAACGTATGCCCATATATAATACCTAACTTGGGTGCAAACAGTCCTCTTTTCCGGCTGCT
Organism: Triturus cristatus; assembly: GCF_964204655.1. NCBI lineage: Eukaryota > Metazoa > Chordata > Amphibia > Caudata > Salamandridae > Triturus > Triturus cristatus. The sequence continues at coordinate 863,355,890 of NC_140581.1, forward strand.
TGCAGTCAAGATAAGTATTATACTTCATCATTACTTTTCTATTGCGGTTCATGTATATCCATTAATTGATATTTTGGGTCTTGTTTACTTATATATACACATTACTGTGTCGTCATATTTGCCTTCCCAGTCCACGAGTTGCCGCATTTCCACAAGCTTCTCGAGTGCCACTTCCCTCGTGCTTGGCACATCTTGAACTGCGTTCACCATTTTGTTGGTGCGACTTGGTCGAAGTCATGTTCAGAGCTTCTTGCCTGTCAATGCTCAGTTGGGTGTTAGATGCTTCTCTCACCTGCAGCCGTTGCAGTAGTTCCATACTGCTCTGGTGAGGTAATCTGTGGCCTTCCCCATCTGGCAGTTTCTTGGCCGGTGTTTCTCCACGCAGAGGTGGAGCCTTTTATCGGACTGGTTTGTTCTTCCCTGTCAAACTTGTTTCTTCACAGGGCATGGACTGCTCTGTCTTAAACCCTAGTAGAAAAGAGTATAGATTACATGCGCACTCCCTTTTAGTAAAACAAAGTTTTCTTCTTGTTAATTAGTATTTCTCTTTTCTTGGGTGCCTGTGGGTATCACCTCCTGATCCTGAGGTGTAAAGAGGTCACTAGGTATAGAACGTTCTCCAACCAGGAAAAAACTGACCCACTTGGCACTCCTTTAGTCAATATTTTTGATAGTGAAAACAATGCATCCAGATGTGAATAAATTTCCTTTTTAATTCATTCTTTTTTTCTTCTTTCTTTTTAAACTTCACAGAGGTAATGTTATCTTCACATTACAATTCGAAATGGCTTCTTCACATATTTATAGAAACCCGATGCATTTCAGGCGGAGTCCTTCATCAGGGGATGATTCCCAAAAGGAGGAATATCACTCATTTATTAACCAAGTCCTGACTGCCACCTTAAATGATGCTAATGCCTAGGTCACCATTGATCTAAATCGTGAAATATGAAACAAAACGGCGGTGTGATTCAACTGAAAAAAAGAGACCAAAACGAAAGAGTGCATAATTAGTTTTCTGCGCTGAACTAGAAACGATGTAAAAACCAATAGTGCCAAAGAAACCGTTTAGTATTGAAGTGATGCGCGCAAGAGATTATGTACATCCTAGGTGAGAGACAATCTATATGAATGATCACCAAAAACATAGAGATATGTGCCAGAGTTTTAAAACACGTGAAAAGTAGTGAGTGCCGGGTGAGAAGGCCATTTCTATTAACAATTACAATACTATATCTAAAGTTGGTTTTCCAAACTCTTAGTTTTTGTTTAAAGACGCGTACCTGTTTGTCCGTATGTGGTTTGCCCATACTCCTTGTCCGAGTAAGTTGTGCTGCGTAAAGCAGTGTGTCGTTTACAAGTAAAAAAGTGAACGAACTGTGAATGCCGGAAGTAAATAAACGTTCTGGACATGAACATAAAAAGAAGACTTAAAGCCTCGTCCACCAGTCTTTCTATGAAGGTAGAAATCTCGGTGAACCCGGAAATAAAACTATGTGTACAAATGCGAAAGAAACTGTGATAATAAATCAAGGATAAATGTTTACATTACCACTAGTCAAAAATAAAAATGAAAATAAAACCCGGGTATAAGTGGATTAGCTTCAATGTAAATACAATACATATAAGAATAATACATCAACCTCATACTGGTAACGTGAATATTATAAGAAGCAACTCAAATCCATGCATTCATTCAGTCCTTTTGGGTTTATGGAATTTAGTCGTTTCATCTAATAAATTTCTCGTTGGAGCAAATATTTGTTATGGTCTCTTCCTTCTTTTATGGGTCTGTGTTCCAGAACCAAAAATCTGAGTTGATTGATATTGTGATTGAAATTGTTAAAGTGCTCAGAAATAGTCGATTTTTGGTTTTTAGTCCTTATATTGCTTTTGTGCTCTGTCAATCGTGTTTTAACTTTCCACTCAGTTTTTTCCACATATGGTAGACAACAGGGACATTTGAATAAATAGATGACATTGCTTGTGTCACAGGTTGCCGTGATTCTTAGCTTGATTGGTGTACCCTGGGTAGGGTGCATAATAGTAGTGCCTTTTATTATGTTGTTGCAGTCTTAACAATTTAGACAAAGTGGTGTCCCTCTATATGCACAGTCACTCTGATCTGTTACTCTGTTAAGTAATTGTTTGAGATTGTGAGTTCTTTGGTATGCAAAGATGGGTTGATGTTGAAATATGCCCCTGAATTCGGTTTCTGTTTGCAGTATAGGCCCGCATTTTCGAACAATGGTTTTAACTTTTTGTTGAAAATTTAGATACGTACACTGATCTTTCTTCTTGTGCATTTTTAGTTTCCCTCGGTTTTAATAGGTGTTAATGATCTTTAGTCTCAACTCTGTTAACCACATCGTGTATGAATGTTGGAGGATACGCTCTTTCTTTAAACCTATTCATCATCTTATCTCAACTCTTTTTGCACAATTCTTCATTGGAGGAAATTCTTTTTAACCTCAAAAGGTGAGTATAGTAGCTGTTTCTTTAATGACATTTGATGGAAGCTTGAAAAATGCAATAGATTATTGCGATCAGTGGGTTTGGTGAACACAGTAGTGATTATTTGTTTATTTTGCAAAATGACTTCTACATCCAAAAATGTGATTCTTTTAGTGCTCATATGGTGAGTAAATTCAATTCTTTCATCAATGGAGTTTATCTGTGTAATACCCTCCATTAAATCGGATTGTTCTCCCTTCCAGATTATGAAAATGTCATCAATGTATCTGTAGAACACAATCAAATTTTCGGACCAGTTATTTCTGGATAGTATGTGATCTAATTCAAAACGATGCATGAAGAGATTAGCATACGCTGGGGCGGCACAATTTCCCATGGAAGTGCCGGATAATTGGAAATAATATTCATCATTCTGTTTGAAATAACTGTGGTACAGCAAGAAGTGTAATAACTCCAGTAAAAAAACTTTCAAACCATCTTCCATTTCTGTGTGAACTAGACAGAATTTGATAGACTGTAATCCCAAATCACGAGGAATGGAGGTTGTTGTATTCTGCTCCTCCCTGCTCTTCTCTCTTTCTTGTCCTTTCTTAGTTTCTTATACTCTGCTGCTCAGCCTGTCTCTGTGATGTCATCTGGAGTTCTATCTGTGTATGTTTAAGTGTACTTTTCAGTCTCCTTGGAGGCTGAGCAGCAGGGCAGCTGCTCCCGGTGGGGCCTTTACTGTTGCCTTTACCTTAACCTTTACTGGAATTTATACTGGAGTCTACTTACATGATTATATGCTGTGTCTATTTATCTTATGACTTCATATCAACAATAAATCTACACCTGTAACACAGCAACCAAAGTATCCATCTTTATTTTATTGGATGTCACACTGGCGACGATTGGAGAAACAGAACTACGCATGACAAGACTAAAAAAATAAAAAAGAGACCACTTAAGAAACTAAGAGGCATTGAATTGCGCTTATTGCCAATGTTTTCAAAGCCCCACCGGTGTCTATAACATCAGACAGCCTACAGAAGTAAGTTGAGCATTGGGATGTTAAGCATAGGTGTGTTGCTTGTGACATGTCAAAAGTCTGCCTTCACATTGGATCTTTATTGAACTTCATATGATCTGATACTTGATACCTGCAGTTTGAATTTTTTTTTGAGATCCAGTATTACAATCTTGAAGTTCTGCTGAAGAGTGTGTAGTACTTTTATTTGACTGACAATGAGATTGTTATTCTGTTGGAAGATGCTGCCATCAGGGATTTGCCTCGTACCAGTTTCTTTTTAAATGACTGAAAGTGAGATCAGTTTGGAAGCTGATGCCATTAGACCTATGCAACTGTAACTTTTAGGAATTCATTTTGGGAGTGCAGCTGAGGGGAGCCTGCCTATATTCATAAAAATGCCTCCTGCTAATGAAGTTTACATGTATTGCAGAGTATCCTCTACTTTCACTATTTTGAATGCAAGTACATTTTTGTTCTGTTAAATTTGGCCTTGTATTATTGCTGCGCCATCAGTGACAGTTCATCAGTATTTTTAAAATGCTGGCACGAGCTCCCCACAGTGCGCCGATTTTTACCAGCATTGTCGTCTTCCAGTCCTCTCACGTCCCGAATGCCGCTCTGGATGCCTGCTTCTATACGCTGCTCACACAGACGTGCCGTGAGCCATCCGGCCGGACGTCAAAAACGTGCAGCCATTTTGTGATTGGCATATGAGACATGTCTTCCGCTCCACCAACCACATTTCCTGTTAATCTTGTTCTTGAGGGATATTGCAGTCATTTCAAGATGAGGCACTCCGTTTTAGGACTTTTACCATCTTCAGTCTAATTTCATGAACTTTCAGTAGAACGTTGTTGGATTCGAGACATCTGGGAATTGGAATTTTCTGCACCACCGTGTTAGAGTTGATGACTGCCTGTATAACTAATATATTACCGGTGTTTTCATTCATACTTCATTCTACAAGTCAGGGAGAGAACTGTTTTCCGGAAAAAAGACAACGGTGACTACATTTATTATTTTAATTTGCTATTTCTGTAATATTGTCACCTCCACCTTGCATTTCAACTTATTTACGAACTGTGCTGCTGGTCTTACAGTTTATTGTGATAAGTCCCTGTTATGCGATACTTTATATGAGCCACTTCATGCAATTCTGCTTACTATACTTCCTTTAAAGCTCAGGATGGCTCACAGCTGGGTATTCTAACCTTTTTGTGGGAGTTTTTGTTTATGCTCAATTTATATTGAGGTGCTCATTTATATTTATTCTTGCCATGATTTATAGAGGTGTTCAATTCTGTTAGGTGATGGAGCCATTTATTTGCTCAACTTTGTTGAGGTGCTCAGTTTGGGTTATACTTATTAGTGATGGGCCTCAGAGGGCTCAGTGTTTGTGATGAGCCAAAGGGGTGCTCAGTGTTATTTATGCTTGCTTGAGGGGTTGTATAGCTTCACAGTTTTATTGGTGAGGAGCCGTAGAGGAGCTCAGTTTTTTTTAGTCATTAATTGTTTTGAACCACTTAGGTGCTCTACTTTGATAGAGGTGTTCAATACTTATTAAGATGCTCAGTTCTGTTTATGCTTACATGTGAACCACTTATGTGCTCTACTTTGATAGAGGTGTTCAATACTTATTGAGGTGCTCAGTTATATTTATGCTTACATGATTTGAACCACTTAGGTGCTCTACTTTGCTAGAGGTGTTCTATTTGTATTGAGATTCTCAGTTCTATTTATTTTTACTGGTGCTGAGCCTAGGGCTCAATTCTGTTTGTGCTTATGTATTCTGAACCACTTCGGTGCTCTATTTTTTTTTTTAGAGGTGTTCAGATTTTATTTATGGTTGACGGTACTGAACCTTTATTGCTCAAATTTTCATTGAGGTCTTCAGTTCCATTTTTCCAGGGAAGAAGGGTTTTCCTCCAATTTTCATTCTAATGTTGAATTTGTCAAGTGGTTTACCATTACCACTTTTATACTTGTTAGCTCATGGTGTTGGTACAATCTTGGTACCCTCGCCCTTACCTCTTCTCTCTACCCTTCTTAAGAGGGTGTTTATTTTTGTGCGTTTTGTGTTCTTGTATTCTACTCTTCTGCTCTCTGTTTTAACTTCTTCTATTTTTCGTTTAAAGGGGGAAGGTGTGTTGTATTCTGCTTCTCCCTGCTCTCTTTCTTGTCCTTTCTTAGTCTCTTGTACTCTGCTGCTCAGCCTGTCTCTGTGATGTCACCTGGAGTTCTATCTGTGTATGTTTAAGTGTACTTTTCAGTTACCTTGGAGGCTGAGCAGCAGGGCAGCTGCTCCCGGTGGGGCCTTTACCGTTGCCTTTACCTTTACCTTTACTGGAATTTATACTGGATTCTACTTACATGATTATATGCTGGGTCTATTTATCTTATGACTTCATATCAACAATAAATCTACACCTGTAACACAGCAACCAAAGGATCACTCTTTATTTTATTGGATGTTACAGAGATGTAAAGAGATTTTACATCAATCGTGCACAGTGTCGGTTGAATTTGATCACCTATCACAACTATTCTAAGTTTAATTTAAAAATTCAGTGGTGTCCTTTAAATATATAGACATTCCTTGAACTAAAGGTTGCAAATGTCGATCTATGTACCTTCCAGTTGGTTCATGGATAGAATTACAAGTTGAAACAATAGGTCTGAATGGAGGTTTTTCTTGACATTTGTGGATCTTTGGTATCATATACAGATAAGGAATGTTTACTTGTATATACACATTACTGTGTCGTCATATTTTTTTTTTTGACAATTAAAATGCTATTTTATTTTTCATCCATTTTTTTTTTAAAACTGTTTTTATTATTTTCATGTTCAAGGCATAGATATTTCTGACATACTGAAGCATATACATATAATCAGTACCTTTGCAGTAATGAAAATTGTGACACTTGGTTTTATAAAATCGTAAACATTTCCTTAGACTGGTAACTGTCTTCACATTACATTTCTAACTCTCCTCTGTTTTCATTATCTGAGTCCTCCTCTGCTTCGAGGTCGGGGGGTTCACAAATGTATCCTCTATATTTATTCCATGCCCCCCATATCTTGTTCCATTTCCCTGGACAGCCCCGACTTACAAACACCGCTTTCTCTGCCACCATAGCCAAATCGAGATCTCCACACCAGGCGGCAAGTGACGGTGTCTCTTTCGATCCCCACTTTTGTGCGATGTTGCGCTTTGCCACCATTATCCCCATTGTTACCCATTCCTGTGCTGGGCGTGTGAGGTCATTTGGTTCCCATACATTTAAAATGCATCTTCTAGGCTCGGGCACCAGCAATATTTCCACCACTTGCGATATGGTCCTCATCACTTTTACCCAGTATTCCACTATCTTGGGACATTCCCACAAGGTATGGAGGAAAGTGCCCTCTTCCCCACAGCGTCTCAGGCAGTACGGATGTGATGCCGACCCTATTGTGTATAGGATACATCTAGTGTAGTAAGTTCTATGTAGGATTTTTAGTTGCACAAGTTTTAGTCTGGACGGTATCCCCACCTCACGCGGTGAGGCTAGTGCCTCTCGCCATTCATAGTCGTCGAAATCGCCCACATCTCGCGACCATTTTCCCCTGAGCGCCCCATGAGGGTCCGGGAGGTTGTTCACTAACTTTCTATATGTGAAAGAAATGGCTCGTTTATACATACAATCTGTCAAAAGTCTATCCTCCAAGGGGGTGGCCTCAGGGACCTCCGTGCCGGGTGGTATGGCCGCCTGCAGCGCATGTCTAATTTGAAGGTATCTAAAGTGCTCAGAGGGCGCCAGGTCATATTGCGCCCTGAGATGCTCCAACGTGGCGATCCCTCCCTTATGCCACATATCACCCACTGTTGATATCCCAATTGCATCCCACTTGTCAAAGCCCTTGCAATGCCCCAAGCTGCCCAGCCGCTGTGTTAGTTTTCCTGCCCATCCCATTTTTCCGTGTGCTTCATGCCAGATGTCAATCATCTGCCTAGTGGGTCCGAGTAGCAGCGGTGTACGCTTTCTGTTATAAAGTGCGGACATCATGCCTTCAGCTCCAAGCCCACATCTATCTGCCTTATAGGCGGGAATCGCCTGTGGAGCATGCACCCATTGATTAATGACTTTCAAATGCGCCGCCCAATAATATAGCTGGATGTCTGGTAGCGCAATGCCCCCATCAAACCACCCTTTGTTGAGCTTGCGTTGTGCGATGCGTGCCGGTTTGTTCCCCCACATCAGCCCCGTGACTTGAGCCGCAATGTGTTTAAAGTAGGTGGACGGTACTGAGTATGGCGCATTTTCGAGGGCATACAGGAATCGTGGCAGTGCCATCATCTTAAAAAGTGCTGCCTTCCCCAGCAGCGTTAGGGGGAGAGTCCCCCAATGGGTGGCATCTCTTTTGAGATGCTCCAGGGGGGGCATGAGATTTTGCTTAAAAAATTCATCGGGATCCGCTGTGATGTAGATTCCCAAATACCGGAATCCCGCCACCGAGATCTGCAGCGGGCAATCCTCTGGGAGCTGCGGCGGCGGGCCCCGGAGTACAAAAAGTATTGATTTGGACCAATTGATAGTGTTGCCTGATGCCCGACCAAATTCTTCAAATAAATTGAGAAGTACCAGGATGGAGCGTCTGGGTGAGGCCAGGTAAAGCAGAACGTCATCCGCATAAAGTGATATGCGATCTTCCCAGTCTGCTGTCCATCTCAGTCCGCGTATCTGCGGCTCCCACCTGATCCATGCCGCCAGTGGTTCCAGCACTAGTGCAAACAATACCGGTGACAGCGGACAACCCTGATGCGTGCCTCGGGACAGTGGGAAGTCCTCGGATATGTGTCCATTAGCTGCTACGTGGGCCACTGGCTTTGTGTAGAGTAGGCGCACCCACGCACAAAACCGTGGGCCAAACCCCAAGTGTGTCAACACCGCAAATAGGAAGGGCCATTCCACCATATCGAATGCCATACGGGCATCCAATGATAGGATAACTGCTGGTTCCTGAAGATAAGGCACACGGGCCATCACTCCATGCAGTCGCCTCAGATTTAATGCCGTATTCCTATTAGGCATAAACCCCGATTGATACGGGTGAACCAGGGTCGTGAGATGCGGAGTAAGCTGCAACGCAAGGACCTTCGCTAATATTTTAGCCTCCCCATTAATTAGGGAAATGGGGCGGTAGGATGTACATCTTCTGGGGGCTTCCCTGGCTTCGGGATCGCCACTATTGTGGCCACACGTTGATCCCGCGGGAGTTCTCCCTTCGTCAAACTATCACAGTACATGTTAAGTAGGTGTGGGGCCATTGCCCCGCCAGCTTTTTATGGAGCTCTACGGGGATTCCATTCGGTCCTAACGCCTTTCCCGTCTGTAAGGAGCCAATTGCCACCTGGAGTTCCTCAGTCGTCAGATCCGCCTCCAATGTGAGGGCTGTCTCTGGGGCGAGCTTGGGCATCGCAATATCCCTGATATAGGTTAGTGCCTCTTCCATTGTTATCGTTGATTGTGACGTGTATACCTGCTGAAAGTGTTGCGCTAGCCTGTGGACTATGGCTCGTGGGTCAGCGTTCATTGCATTATCTGTCATTCTAAGCTGTGCTATCCATTTCCTATCTCTCTCCCTTTTCTCGAGCCATGCCAACAGCTTCCCTGCCTTATCACCAGCCTCATATATTTTATGTCTTGTTGCTGACAGTCTAAGTATAGTCACCCCCATCAGATGTTCCCTATGCAATTGTTGTTGGTGGCGTAAGGCGCGGGCCGTATCGGGAGTCGGGTCCTGTGAATGTTGTGTGTCCGCCTTTTGGAGCTCTGATTCCAAGGCAGTGAGTTCTCGCCGCTGTTCTTGCTTATAGCCTGATATAGCGGAGATAGCTTGCCCTCGGAGCACAGTTTTATAGGCCTCCCAGAGGGTGGATGGGGAGTCGACCGACCCGGCATTTTCCCTGAAGTATTGTTGTGTGGATTTGCTTATGGATTTCATAATCTTGGGAACTTTCAAGTAGCCCGGAAATATGGGAAATATTCGCCGCCGTCCCCCTTGATGATACGTGTACGTTAAGACCACTGGCGAGTGATCTGATATACCTCTGGGCTGAATGTCCACTAAGTCTACGTGTCTACGTGTCTGAGGCTTTCCGAGGAGGCCACAAAGTGGTCTATTCTTGACAAGCAATTATGCACCGCAGAGTGGAAAGTGAACTGACGTGCCGCGGGGTGCCGATGTCGCCAGGCGTCCACCAGCCCCATTGCCTCCAGAAACCCCCCGAGCCGCGTACCCCACCGCCCGCTCCCTCACAGGGTGCCGATCCATATCTCCGTCCACCACGTCGTTAAAGTCCCCTCCAATCAGCAGTTTCCCCTCCGGGATATCAAGGAGGAAGTCACTCAGGGCCGGAAGCACAACTGTCTGTAGCGCCGGGGGGATGTACACCGCCACTATGTTGATAGAGTGTCCCTCCCATTGTCCCACCAGCACCGCAAAGCGGCCATTCGTGTCCGTCTTTGTTTTATGTATTATAAGCGGCGATTGTTTACGTATCAAGATACCCACCCCTCTGGATCCCGACGTGAACTCTTAGTGTACCACCATCCTGAAGCCCCATCTATCTAACGCCTTACATGCACTACCCGTGAGATGCGTCTCTTGCAGCAGGACAACAGCTGGGGAGCTTCGCTTAATACACTGCAGCACAAGACCCCTCTTGATTTTATCCCCCAGGCCACGTACATTCCACGTCATTAGTGTTAGGGAACTGGCCTTTTTGTCCGCCCATTGCCCTTGCTCAGTTGACTGCGAGTGTGACATTGTCATAATCATCACGAAGTATAGTCAATGGGCCGGATATTTATGTAAGGAGTGTCTGCCATTCTCATGTGAGGACATATCATTTTCAAGTGCCTGCTTACAATACGTGAAAACATAAAACCAAACCACAACACTAAAACCCAACCCTCCACCCCCCACCCTGCCTCCCTGCTAGACGGACTTACAACTACCCGCCACCCCAACTTTGCAGAGCGCTTTATAACCGTTCCCAGTAACAGTACTTGCGTGTCGGGGTGAGAAGTCCGGTGTTCACCACAGTCTATCCCCTTCCTTAGGGCCAGTGTTCTTCGCGATCGTTCTGAGGCCGCCATGTGTACCCTGCACCGGCTGGTCCTCGTCCACCCATTTAACATGTATAGAAGATCGCATGAGACCCCCATCGACCAGCAACTCGGGCAGCATTACACTACCATCATATTCTGTCTCTGCGTGTGCAGTTATGTTAGAACCCTGGTGTCTCTTCTCATTTCTCCGTCTCTACCTCCCGCGCCGCGCCTCCTTCTCGTGTCTGTTCATGATCCTCGGGGCTCTCCTCCACTCGTCGCCGCTGCTGATGTTTGTCTGGTCGCTGACGTCCTTCCACCTGTCGCCACCCCTCAAGCCACTCTCGGGCCTCCTCCGGGCGAACAAAGAACCACGTTTTTCCATCAGCTACTACTCGCAATTTTGCCGGAAATAGCATTGAATATGCAAGGCCCTTACGTTGGAGATCCTTTTTTATCTCAAGGAAGCTTCTGCGGCGCTTAGTGACTGCATCTGTGAAGTCCGGGAAAAAGGAGATGAGCGAGTTGTGCACACGAATTGGCGGGGCCACTCTTGCAGTTTGTAAAATGGCATCCCGGTCACGGAAGTTAAAGATGCGCGCCAACACCGGCCTTGGGGGTGCCCCCGGTTTAGGCCGACCACCCGGCACCTTATGCGCCCGTTCAACCGAGAAGAAGGTGGATAATCCTCTCGGCTGGAGTTGTGTCTTGATGAGGTCTTCAACGTACAAATCCATGGCCTGACCTCCTTCACTCTCGGGAAGGCCCGTAATTCGGACGTTATTGCGGAGGGAGCGCCCCTCCTAATCATCGAGCTTCGCCGCCATAGTTTTGTTCTCAGCCTCAAGGTGTGTCACCCTCCGAAGAAGCGCTGTGGTATCCCCAACCAGGGATTTCGTTGTTTGCTCCACCTCCGTGACTCGTGCTGCCATCTTTTGAAAGTCGGCTCTCAAAAAAGACACATCGGTTGATATGGTGCCCATCGTAGACTGGACCTGAGAAAGCGCGGCCATAATATCTTTAAGCGTCACCTTACTCGCCTCCCCTTGGTCCGCTGCTTTTTCCTGCATCTCTTTGCTAGACACGGAAGCCGGCGTTTCCTTCGCGTAGGCGTACTTCTCCAGTTTGCCCTGGGTGTTCGTGCGTGGGCCCCTGCCTCCCATTTTTCCGCGATAAGCTCTGTCGCAGTCGGTAATCGCCGCTGCCTGCCACGGGGCTGTCGTCCCACGTGCTGCCTGTCGGTTTTCACGCTGCGCCAGCACCTGGAAGGCTCCGAGGCCGTGGGCCCCCAAACAGTCACAGTTTACCTCCCTCCTGCTTGGATCTAACCTGCAATGGCTGGAAGAGGTTTCAGTGCTCCATAGGCGGGGCTGGTCTTGTTATTCAGCTGTCCAGTGACCCGCCCCGTGGCCTCGCTGCCGATTCCTCTTCCAGTGGACCGACTTTCTTCTTCTGTTAGTAGAGCTTCTTTTTAGTCACTCATTGCCATGCTGGCCTATGTATGGGGCCCCCAGGGTCTGTCAGCTGTGCCTGACGCTTTGTTTTGGGGGAGGTCTGGTGCTGCCGGGGCGCCATCTCTGCACCCCTACCCTTCCGCTTCTTTTATGGCCGCACCGCCGATTCGGCTATCAGGCACTGCAGCTGTGGGGCGCTTTGACGACCTTGCAGCCGATATTGGTCCTCACGGGCCACCTATGCCAAGCTGCCAAGGGCAGTACGCGTGAGCCACCCACCACGGTGCCCTTCTTAATACGCGGCCCCAGCTCCCACCCTTTCACGGCTGCCGCTCTGTTTTGAGGCAATCAGCCCCCCACGCTGCTGCACCGCCCCGCGGCATCCGCTCCGATCCTGCAGTCTCTCAGGACTGTAATCGCGCTCGACCTCAGTGCTGGTGGTGTCCCGGGCAGCCACAATCTCGTTTCTCTTTGTTCCTGCTTCGCGTGTCCCCACTCCGCCCAGGGTCCTCGCGGGATCAGGAAATCTCGCCTCCCTCATGGGCGGGTACTCAGGTCACTTGAGGTCCCGGTTCCGCTTCCAGGACCAGGCCTCGGATCCTCCCCCAGGTCTCCGGCGGCTCCGGTTGCGATTCTTTCGTCAAAACTTCGGTTGCGGCCACTTATGTCACTACTGTGCTCCCGTCGTCGTTCCTCAATGACGCCGATGCCGGATAAGTGCCAGGATTGCCGGGGAATGCTAGGTGGTCACCGGAGCTCTCTTAGGCTGCGGCCATCTTTGCCGATCGCTAGCCACACCCTCTGTGTCGTCATATTTGACTTCCCAGTCAAATAAGAAAATGCTCCAACATTCCTTATCTGTATATGATACCAAAGATCCACAAATGTCAAGAAAAACCTCCATTCAGACCTATTGTTACAACTTGTAATTCTATCCATGAACCAACTGGAAGGTACATAGATCGACATTTGCAACCTTTAGTTCAAGGAATGTCTACTTATTTAAAGGACATCACTGATTTTTTAATTAAACTCAGCAAAGTTGTAATAGAGGATCATATTCAACTGACACTGGGTTTGGTGAACACAGTAGTGATTATTTTTTTATTTTGCAAAATTACTTCTACATCCGAAATATAATTCTTTCAGTGCTCATATGGTGAGTAAATTCAATTCTTTCATCAATGGAGTTTATCTGCTTGATACCCTCAATTAAATTGCATTGTTCTCCCTTCCAGAGTATGAAAATGTCATCAATGTATCTATGGTCTACCATATGTGGGAAAAACTGGGCGGAAAGTTAAAACACGAATGACAGAGCACAAAAGCATTATAATGACTAAAAAACAAAAATCAACAGTTTCTGTGCACTTTCACAATTTCAATCACAATATCAATCAACTCAGATTTTTGATTCTGGAACACATACCTATAAAAGAAGGTAGAGACAATAACAAATATTTGCACCAACAAGAAATTTATTGGATGAAATGACTAAATTCCATAAACCCAAAAGCACTGAATGAACGCATGGATTTGAGTTGCTTCTTATAATATTCACGTTACCAGTATGAGGTTGTTGTATTATTCTTATATGAATTGTTATTTAAATTGAAGCTGATCTACTCATACCCGGGTTTTATTTTCATTTTGACTAGTAGTAATGTATACATTTACCCTTGATTTATTATCACAGTTTCTTTCGTATTGGTACACATGGTTTTATTTCTGGGTTCACCGAGATTTCTACCTTCATAGAATGACTGGTGGATAAGGCTTTAAGTATTCTTTTTATGTTCATGTCCGGAATGTTTATTTACTTCCGGCATTCACCGTTCGTTCACTGTTTCACTTGTAAACGACATGCTCCTTTACGCGGCACAACTTTCGCGGGCAATGAGAATGGGCAAACCGCATATGGACAAACAGGTACGCGTCTTTAAACAGACACTAAGATTTTGGAAAACTAAATTTAGATTTAGTATTGTACTTGTTAATAGAAACTGTCTTTTCACCCAAACTCACTACTTTTCACGTGTTTTAAAACTCGGGCACATATCTCTATGTTTTCGGTGATCATTCATATGGATTGTCTCTCACCTAGGATGTACATAATCTCTTGTGCTTAGCACTTCGATACTAAACGGTTTCTTTGGCACTATGGTTTTTTACATAGTTTCTAGTTCAGGGCGGGAAACTAATTATGCACTCTTTCAATTTGGTCTAATTTTTTCAGTTGAATCACACTGCCGTTTTGTTTCATATTTCACAATTTAGATCATTGGTGACCTAGGCATTAGCATCATTTAAGGTGGCAGTCAGACCTTGGTTATTAAACAAGTGATATTCCTTCTTTTAGGAATCATCCCCTGATGAAGGGCTCCGAACGAAATGCATCGGGTTTCTATAAATATGTGAAGAAGCCATTTCGAATTGTAATGTGAAGATAACGATACCTCTGTGAAGTTTAAAAAGAAAGAAGAAAAAAAGAATGAATTAAAATGAATTATAAAGAAAATTGATTCACATGGGGATGCATTGTTTTCACTGTATCAAAAATAATGACTAAAGGAGTGTCAAGTAAGTCCGTTTTTTTCTGGTTGGAGAACATTCTATACCTGTCTTAAACCCTCCCATTCGGCTCACCCATCACAGGGAACTTGGTTTCTCTGTGGTTTTACCCCTTTTTTGTGGTTGGCAGGCACATTTGCTTTGATCATGCAAAGAAATAGCTCTTCTTCATTACACATGGAGTATGAGAAGCAAACCATTTTAAATGACACCTTGAGTGGCTTTATACATTCTTCTGTGGATAAAGCTGTTGCAGCCTCAATGGTTCTGACTCCGTTTGGATAAGCAAACCAGAGTCAAGCTCAAATTAGAATGTCCAAGACCCTCTCCTCTCCAGAATTTCACTTACTCCTATAGAACCATCTATGCTCACCTTTATCTCAAAGTTCGGAAAAGACCCACGCAAAGGTGTGGGCAAAGAATGGTCAACTTGTCAGGACAAATTGTTAGACATTGTGGGTACCCAATCTCGGATTTTTGATTTGGCTGAGTCGGCCAGATTAGACAATTCTCCAATAGATCCAGAAGTCCTCCCCCTTTGTATTTGAAGGGCCCTTTGCAGTTAGGCAATGCCAATTCGGGAACAACTCATAAGAGGTGAAAAGGTTTGTTGCTAAAATTGGATTCAATACTGGTTAACCTTGCAGCCACACACCCCGGTACCAGAGCAGAAGGCCTACTTTTTGATGAGTCCTTCATCAAGGAACTGAGTAAATATGTATCTACATTTGCATCCCTGAGCAAGGCCCAACAGTCTCTCAAAATTATTTTCTCACATGTGGCAGGAGGCGCTTTACCTGGTGATCCTATCAGCAACAAGGATCCAGAGGCTCCTATAACATCAGTCCCCAAAAATACAAGCCTTAATTTTACCCACAAAGAGGCCGAAGTTTCCATAGCCGAGGCCAGAAAAGCTCTAGATACAACTCTCAAACAAGTAAGTCTTCATCCTGGCATCACATCTGTAGGAAGCTGTCTTAGTTTGTTCCTTCCAAAGTGGCAGTCCATAACGTTGGACCCCTGGGTCTTAAACGCAGTGCAAAGGTACGCTAGAGAACTTTGCTTCTAACAGTGTTTCCTCCTCTGTCAACATTTTCCATGAAAAAGTCCAACCTCATTTCTGTGAAAATAGAATCTCTTCTAATTAAACAGGCAATTCAAGCCACTCCTCCAGACCCATCAGGATTTTTAAGTTCCCTTTTTTGGTTCAAAAGAAGAACAAAAAATTGAGACCTGTGATCAACCTCAAACATTTTAAACAATTTGTTGTTTGCCATCACTTCAAGATAGAAACTACTGTCCATCTCAGGGATTATCTACTACAGCAAATTTGGATGGTCTGGCTAGACCTTCAGTATGTTTGTCTATCCATGCCCATTCTTCCAGATCACAGAAATTTTCTTCGATTCCAATGGCAGGGACAAATCTATAATTTTTCCTCTCTACCTTTCGGTCTCCCGTCAGCCCCATGGTGTTTACCAAACAAATGAAACCGATGATAGCTTTACTCAGAGCTCAAGGCATCAGGTTCATAAGATACCTAGACAAAATCCTCCTAATGGGTCAATGCATTCATGATTTACAGTCACAAACTCAAATGACGTGTTCCCTTCTTTCATATCCTTGTCAACGCTGAAAAGTCTACGTATCCCATCAAAACAAAGAGAATTTTGGGGTTTTCTAACACATTGTTCTTCCTCCACTCTTCATCTTCCTTCTGCAAAAATAAAAACCGTAAAATCAGAAATTACTCAAACTCTGCAAGTCTGTCATCTCTCTTAGAACTCTAGCAAGAATAGTGGGGCTTCTTTCTTCTTCCATTCAGTCAATAATTCCAGGCCCGCTGCATTATCGTTCCCTCCAAAGACTAAAGATCCGACACTTAGGCAGAAACCTAGCATATTCAGAGTCCAGATGTGTAGTCCCAACTAGAAATTCAATGGTGGATCGCCCATTTAAATGCCTGGAATGGCAGTACAGTCTTTGTATCAGCCCCAAATCGTGTATTAGAATCACATGCAAGCATTATTGGTTGGGGCTCCCATTGTGGACAAATCTCAACTGGAGGTACATGATCAAATTTCGTTTCATTTTCAGATTGCATATCAATTGTTTAGAGATGCTTGCAGGCCCCTTAGCGATCAAAAGCCTTGCAGAAAAAGGCTTCTTGCTCCAGCCTTCGAATGGCCAACATATCCACAGTCAGGTACATCAATCATTTAGGATGTACAAAATCCAAACCTTTGGCTGAACTAACAAAAAGTCTCTTGGAATTTTGCATTGTCAACAAAATGTTGTTACACTCAGAATATGTACCAGGAGTCCAAAATTCAGTGGCAGACTGGCACTCGCATTACCTTCGAGATTCAAGCGACTGCAAGCTTCATCCCACAGTCTTTAAGTCCTTACTTCGCAAGTGGGGCCCGTTCCACATGGACCTCTTTGCCTCCAGATTCAATAATCAACTTCCTCTAATCAGTTGGTGCCCAGATCACTTAGCATTGGGCTCAGATGCCTTTTTAAAGGACTGGTCCCAGTTAGCAAATTACGCCTTTCCCCCTTTCATCATGATAAACAGAATATTGGCTCAGGCAAGATGCCAGAAAGCAACACTTGTCCTAATGGCTTCTTTTGGCAGTGTCAAATTTGGTTTCCTTCTCTTCTAGAATTTACCATATATTTCCCAATCCTACTTGTAGACTCTTTAGGTAATCCACACAATCTAGTTCTAGACAATTCCCTCATTCTGTCAGCATGGAAGATATCAGGTCATCAACACCTCCACCTTTCATTTCGCCAGAGGCATTGCAATATATTGACAAATTC
This sequence comes from Triturus cristatus, assembly GCF_964204655.1. Classification (NCBI taxonomy): domain Eukaryota; kingdom Metazoa; phylum Chordata; class Amphibia; order Caudata; family Salamandridae; genus Triturus; species Triturus cristatus. The sequence goes on from NC_140581.1 coordinate 863,373,322, forward strand.
TGGGCTCCAGGAACAACCAAGGCTTATAAATCAGCCTGCCTCATTGGTCAAGCTGGTGTTTGGGACAACACATCAATTCCCTTTCAGAAGATAAATTGTTAATTTACTCGTTGCCGAGGCTAGCAATGGGAAAACATACCTTACCATAAATCTCTACAGATCAGCCATCCCTATGTTAATGGAAAACCAGTGGGAGAACATATGCTTGTGTGTTGTCTGTTAAAGGGAGCAAAGTTTTGTAATCCTTCTATTCCAAAATATAGTGCTTAATGGAATGTCAATGTTGTTTTAAATTTGTTTCTGTCATGGCCCAATAATGATGCACTATCTCTCAAAATGTTGTCTGCAAAACTTACCATGTTATTGTGTATTATTTTCATTAAATATCTGTCAGATCTTAGAGCATTGGACATTACCTCTAGGCAGTTTACTCCTACAGGTGTTCTCTTTACCATTTTTAAATTAACCATAACAAATGTACAAAGACTAACTTAATCTCTGTCTTTTATCTATGTTTACCAGGTCAGCCCAACCTTCATGTTGCACAATGTCTCAAAGTATATGAACATCATACAGTTGATTTCAGAACCTCCTCTGATACTCAGCTTCTCATTTCCTTCAAGAAACCCCACAAACCTGTTTCTTCCCCTACTCCAGCTCGCTGGGTTAAGTGGGTTATGTCCTTTGCGGGTCGTGATACATTCCTATTTGGTGCCCACTCGGCCAAAGGAGCCATGGCCACCAAAGCTTTTTGGGCTGGAGGATATTCTAAAATCAGTTGATTGGTCTAATGTTTCTTTTTTTTGCACTTTTTATTGTAAACCTGTTCATACTGCTTCTTCAGTAGTGATTAATATGCTTTAAAGAAGCATAATAGGTGCCTCCGGTCTTGCCATAAAAAATACATTTTCCTAGTAATTTATGAAGGAAAGGCTTAATTTTAGGCAAGAATGATTCCACCTGTTAGACCTGGCAGCCTTAGCGTGGGTTTCCCCTGCATTTTGTTTTGCCTCCTGTATTGGATGGATTTTGTTTTGCTGGTCCAGATGCTTTGGGCACTTTGCCACTGCTGATAAGTGCCAAAGTGCAAGAGCTCCCTTAGTAAATTGTTATTATGGATTTGTATTTCCATGATTGGTTTATTTGGTTTACTATGAAGTCCCTAGTACAGTGCATCATGTGTGCCCAGGGCTTGTAAACCGAATGCTGCTAGTGGGCTTGCAGCACTGATTGTGCCACCCACACAAGCAGCCTTGCAACAAGTTATCAGGCCTGCCATTGCAGTGTTTACGTACAGTCTAGTACTGCCATGTCGACTAGTGGCAATGTTGCCATTGTATTGTTATGATGCATTTGAAGTATGAATGTTCAGTTCGGGAATGGTGTGATTGTTCTATGGTGCTTTAAGAGTATCTGACAAATTACGGTAGAACACAGTGAGGTATTTTTGGATAAACGGTATTTGAGAATATGAATGAGAGGACCAAAATGGATCAAGTTGGGAGAGGTAAATGCATATGGTTAAGAAAGAGTGGCGAGGAGATAATCTGCACAGTGAAAGAATGGTTGAGAATGTTGGAATGGCCAGGGAAGAGGCGTAAAGTAATATTTTGTCACGAAGGTGGGTCCAGGATTACAGCTTCAAATGTGGTGTCAGTATTGCATTTAGACTTAGCTCAGCTAGGTTTTGACAAAGAGAAGTACAGTACACATTCCTCTGGAATAGGGTGGTAAGGGAATTTTTAGTGTTTAGGGGTGGGTAGGGGTATAGGGTTTGGGGTGGTAAGGGTAGATGAAAAAAGGAAGGCTGACGGATTCCACCAATGAAGATATATATATATATATTCACTGAAAAAACCATAGGTTTCAGACATGTTATAGTTAGCGGAAATTTTACTGATAAAAAACCAATGAAATTCCCCCGTTATAGTTAGTGCAGGCAACTATAACTCACGCGACCGCAATCTTCTGCTGATGCTAATACTGTATTTAGACACTTATTTGCCCATGTCTTCTTCCATAAATTTTTAGCTATACATATATTAGAAATATTTTTTTTTCATAAAGACACATATGTCATCAGCAGAAGATTGCGGTCGCGTGAGTTATAGTTGCCTGCACTAACTATAACGGGGGAATTTCATTGGTTTTTTATCAGTAAAATTTCCGCTAACTATAACATGTCTGAAACCTATGGTTTTTTCAGTGAATTTGCAAGGTTTTTTAAATGCTAATTCCTAACTATAACGTGTGTGAAACCTATGGTTTTTTCAGTGAATTTGTACGTTTTTTTAAATGCTAAGTTACTTTACGCCATTCGTGGCGTGCACGCCCACTTAACGCAGTTCGTTCCGTGCGCGCACGGTGCGCTTCGCGCACCGTGCGCGCACGGTGAGCATGCGGTGCGCTTCGCGCACCGCGCGCCCACTTTACGCAGTTAGTGCCGTACACGCAAGGTGGGCACGCAGTGCGCTACGCGCACCGCGTGCCCACGTTACGCACCGTGCGCACATGGAGGACATATTATGCGCTTCCTTGTGATAGGTAATCTGTTAAATTTAATTTGTAAGTGATGACAATAATATGCCATGCACAGAGAGTGTTTTTTTTTTTTTATTAAAATTTTTAGCGTAAGCGCACCGTACGCGTACGGTAAGCGTAATCGGCGAAATTTTCAAAAAATAAAAATTTACCGTTTTTGGCCTTTGAGGACTCAACTAACATGGCTATGTGCATGGGCGCTGTCTAAACAGCCCCTTTATATGTTTTTTGCCTTTATTTACAGCCCCCCCTCAGAGTGCGAGAGAGAAAATGGCGGCCGCCGCTTCCTGGTTTCGACCGATTCGAATGTTTACTTAGATGTAACAGCCAATCAGAATCGCGCTCGCGCACGCCACCGTACGCGTACGGTAAGCTTACGGTAAGCGTACCGTAAGCTGGCTCAGATATATATATTGATTTAAAGGCTATTTTCTCAGAATCTACTGAACAGATTTACACCAAACCTACAAAAGGCACTTCCTTGACCTGAGGACTACCTCTCTGCCAAATTTCTAGTAATTCTGTTCAGCCGTTCGGGCTGTAGCCCTGTCTAAAGGTCCTATGGAAAAATGCATGGGAAAAACGCGTTTTGGGACCCCCCTTTTATCTCAGCCCCCGCTTGACGAATCCCCCTGAGACTTTCAGGGTAGGAGCGGAGCGTAGCGCCCCACCTATTTTGAGAAATTCGCGAGGATTCGTCGACCGGCGCCAAAGTTATTCAAAATAGAATGTTGCGGATTTCCTATGGAAAAGGGGTCCTAACTATAACTACCTACTGGCGACCGCCAGTAGGTAATATATATATATATATATATATATATATATATATATATATATATATATATATATATATATACATATATATATATATCTCAAAGAACACTCTACTGTTCTTCCGTCTGTCGCCTCGAAAACACCAGAGCATGGACCACAGTTTGGTGCAGAATCAGCATTTATTGCTCTTCTCATGCACAGTCATGACTCGTTTCGACCCCTGAGGACCTTGATCACATGATGCGCATCACGGAGACAGGTAGGTTTTTATAGATTTATATATATTTGAGAGGTCATGAGTGCAGTAATATGTGAAGTCATAAGCAGTGCATTGCGGGGCGTAAGTTATAGTTAAGTCAGGTAACTATAACTGCTGAATTTCTATGGTTTTGTACAAGTGAATTAGTGATGATATATCAAATGATTTCACTGAAGATCCACAGAACCACTCACACACCGACTCACATCCCCAAACAGCCTCTCATACACCCACTGACAAACCCACACAACCAGTCACATACCCATTCGCAGGCCCATATCAACACTCATACACCCACTCAATTACTCATACAGCCACTCACACAACAATTCACTCACCCATACAGCCACTCATACAACCAGTCACTCACCCATGCAGCCACTCACAGAGCCACCACTTACCCATACACCTACTCATACATGCACTTATTTACCTACACAGTCACTCACTCACACATACAGCCTCTCAACACAGCCACTCTCACCCATACAAGCACTCACACACTCACACAATCAACTACATACTCATTCACACATCCATTCCATACAAGCACTCACATACCCTCACTCACCCCATACAGCCATTCACACAATCACTCTCCAATATAGCCACACACACCGACTCACTTAACCAAACACCCACTCAAACTGCTACTCACTCACCCATACAGCTACTTACACACCCAGTCACTCACCCATATAGTCAGACAACCACTCACTCACCCATACAGTCACTGCACACCCAGTTACCCACCCATAGAGCCAATCACATGGCCACTCACCTATACAGCCACTGACACACCCACTGACCAATGCAACCACTCAAACACCATTTCACTCACCCACATAGCTACTCACACACCCACTTATACACCCATACAGCAGCTCACACACCCATACATTCAAGGATACATACAGTCACACAGCCACTCACATAATATATGGTAGAAGTACTATCACTCAGTAGTAGTGCACCTTGGATATTAATTTAACTTTTGTAGTAGGTTGGTATATATGTTAAACACCCATAGACTCTTAAAATCACTTACGGTCACTTGAGTGATGTAATATGTGAGGTCATAAGCAGTGCATTGCGGGGGCATAAGTCATAGTTAGCTGTGGTAACTATAACTGCTAAATTTCACTAGTTTTGTACAAGTGAAATCTGAGCCTAACTATAACGTCCATGTAATCTTAGTTTTTATATTTAAAAAAAAATATATATATATACACATAGATATATATATGAACACCAACTCCAGTTAACCATCCAATTCCTGGACACCAACACAGGGACTCCAATCGTATTTAAAAGAGATTCTCTTTTTATTTAGATTTTCAGGTAACGCGTTTAGCCTGTATCGACAGGCTTGCTCACACCAAAGATGCTGTCGCCATTTGCATATTTATAACAAGACTCCCGATCACGTGGGTCTCTGTCTCCATAGCCATGGAAGACAGACTGCAATTTCCATGGATCTTAATACATATTTAAAAACTCACATTTAAAACTCATTTGCCGCTTAAAACCACTTTAAATACAACAGTTCATGCATTGTATATTTAACAAAATATTCCTGATGTTTACTAAAATTCTAAACATTTTCATGACAATCTCAAATGCGGAGAATTTTTCTTTTTTCTTTTTTCTCTTTCTTTTTTTTCCCATTAGTTCAATAGTTATTAGACCGACCGATTATAGGCAAGTGCCTGTATCATCCTAAGTCATGCTAACAAACTCCATGATTTATAAAATTTGTGCAAATCTCCGCATAAATAATTAATTCCTCACCTACATTTTTTAAAACAACACCATATTAGAATGCATAGGTATTTTTTAAATATATATATATATATATTTACACTCCTAAAATTCCTCTAAAAATCAATTCTTTCTAGAGAGATTCCATATGTGTTTCAGCATTCTATTCAATCTGGATTGAATCATAGTATTCCATGCACTATGCCTTTTTGGCTTTCTTGTTTCCCATATATTATTTCCGAGCTATGAAAAACCATTGATCTATCGCATTCGATATCCGGCTTTAAGATCCTATAAAAGTGCCTGTGCATCGTGCAATACTTGGAGTGCAAATATGCAATGTGCAAAATACAACGTACAAATGCAAACCATAAAGTACATGAAATATTTATGCAGTGCCGGTTTTTGATTAAGTGCAAGTGCTTTGGAGTTAATAGCTTCAAGATATCTTGGTTTCTCATTGTTTTAAACTATAACTCTCTAGATCAAGTGCAAGTGCATGTTTAATATTAAAACCCTAGAATTCCATATGCTGAATTTTGTTATGTCAGTATTATTGTTTTCTGGACTCTAAACTTCAGGTAATGTGTTTTTGGTTTCTTCATTTCTTTCTTTTACATTTTTTGTTTTGGACAATGGCAAATTAATCAATCTAGAATCTGAACTTAAAAACAAACCATCTTGTCTGGATACTACTAATGGCTAAGTTATACATGTAAATCCTCGTCTCTATTCATACCAGATGGGATTCTAGTGTTGAATAGCATTATATAGACTCAAGTTGCTGCAGATTTTGTCCTCATCTTTGGCACCTTGTCTATTGCATAGTAAGTTAATTCTTCCAATCTGCCGTTATGGAAATCATTGTTATGGCATGCCACCGGAAAAGTTTTGTCGTTATTTTTTACTGCACGCATATGTTGTAAAATACGAACATGGACCATGTGGATAGTGCTTCCCATATATAGCTTGGGGCAAGAGCATTTTAAAATATAAACCACATGGTCACTTCGACAATTTAAAAAACATCTAATTCTTCAAGGGTTAACCATTAGTGGGGACAGTATTTGTTTCGTATTCTGGGCTATTGTACAGGCTTTACATTCTTGGCAATTGTAAAAGCCCGGGTTCGCCTTTAGCCAATTAGCCTTTAGCCAATTTTCCGATTGGATTAATTCTGGGCTACTGTCCACCAACTCCTGCTTCATGTACTTTCCTCTTTTAAAAGTGACCTGGGGCCTCCATTTTGCTGCTGCTCCCAAAATTGGATCACTCCTTGTTAGATGCCAGTGTCTACTCACACAATCTCTCACTTTTGTGTGGTAGACACTGTATCCGGTGATAAGTCTCATTTCTTCTTTGTCCTGCTTTCTAATGTCTTCCTTGCCCTCTTTTGGTTCTAACAAGACCTCTCTTCTGATACTGCTGACTTTTTTAAGTGCTTGACTCAGGACTTGTTCTTTATATCCCCTTTTGTTAAATCTCTTAGTTAAGCTGTTTTGTGCATCAACTAATGCCTGTCCTTCACTGCAGTTTCTCTTCATCCTAAGATCCTCGGCATAGGGGATGCTCATTTTCAGCTTAGTGGGGTGGAAACTGTCCGCATGCAGGATCGAGTTTCCTGCTGTAGTTTTTCTGAATGTGCGTGTGTGTAATAGATTTCCTCTCACATAGATCTCTAGGTCTAGAAATGTTACTGACTCTCTACTTATTGTGTCTGTGAATCTTAAATTAAGTGTGTTATCATTCAATTGCCTTACAAAATCCATTTCAGAATCCATTGGGCCTTCCCAGACCACAAAGAGGTCGTCTATAAACCTTTTCCAGATCACCACATTCTCATTCCATTCTTTTGGATGCTTGACTTTGAGCACCTGCTCCTCCCAGCAGCCTATATGCAGATTGGCATAGGTGGGGGCGAAGCAGGTGCCCATTGCCATACCCCGAACTTGTTTATACGTGTCACTTCCAAATAGGAAACAATTGTTCTCTAGGCATATTCTACCCATCTCTAAAAGCATTCTCGAATGTTATTGATAGGAGATGTGCCGTGTGTCCAAGAAGTGACGCATTGCATTCAGTCCCGCCTCATGTTCAATACTTGTATACAGTGAGGTCACGTCAAGCGCAATCAACAGATAGGTATCTTTCCATGTCAAATCTCTATTTTCTTCAAAAAGTCACGAGTATCCTGTATATACGCTGGGAGTTTTTTAATAAATTCTTGCAGAAAATGATCTAAAAATGTCGAGGTTGTTTCAAACAAGATCCCGATCGCGGAAATGATTGGTCTACCTGGTGGCTTCTCTTTATTTTTATGGACTTTGGGGATCAGGTACAGGATTGGTGTCACCGGATTGTCTATCTTCAAATACAAATATTCAGCTTGTGACAATAGACCTAATCCTCTCCAACATGCCAACTCCTTGTGTAGTCTGTTGTGTAGTGTATATATATATATTTTTTATAAAAAGTATGTCATTATCTGAAACATAGCTAAGTTTGTTTACAGCTTTTATTAGGTCATGTGATTTGGTGCATGGCAGTAATTACGGGAAAAATAGCGCTTCACTATCAGCGAACAAGAATACTAGTCAGCCAAAACATGTAGATGTGAGGTCGACGATAAAAATAATCTCACCCAAGCGTTTTCAGTTTTGAAGGCTTTCAAAGGTGATTATGCAAAACTTACAGATTGTGCTGGATCTGTTTCTGACGTCGTGCCCCTTGAACTGGAGCATGGTGGCAGCCACCAAAATGCGGAAAAAAAGGAGTTCAAGCCGCTGAGGAGGTATCCTAATAAAATATGCTGATATTGATAGAGGGAAAACACTGGAATTGAGCGACCAAGAAGCAGTGAAAAAATTCCTATCTGGCATGAAAGAAAGACTTGTGAAATTGGAGGAATCCATTAAAAGTAGGAAAACTCAGAAATTCTTGCGTGATAAAATAGATTATGAGAAAGGTCAAATCCATACCTTTTCAAGAAATTTTAACAACCTAAGAAGGCTTTCGGAGACTGGCAGATTGAGACAAGAAACCCACTCTGCACACAGCAGTATAGTTAGTTCGGAAGTGGATACCGATATTGAAGAAGGAATATCTCAGCAAAAATGAGTTCAATTCCATCAGTAATAGATGTGTTAGGTGTTTTACAACAAGACAGGCGGCTCAAGCTTCACCCATGACAATACCAGCAATATCCAAAGAGGAAGAGAAAAATGTGCAAAAGGCGGAGGAGAATCAGGAAAATCCAATCCAACCAAGCCAAGGAAAAAGCTATGAAGCTGTGCAAGAAGTAGGAGATTCTACACAAGAAACTGAACTTCTTAACAGACATTGAATTATCAGCTAAGGAAACTGACAATATAAAATTGGGACTCTCATTCTGCCGAAGCCAGAACATAAACTGTGCACAAATCTATATAGATTTTTTGAAGCTAATAAGATCTATCAAATTAAAGTAATTTTTCCAGATCCAGCCAAGTAAAAACAAGCCTATAGCAGAGTGAAGACTAATGGATAACCAAAGTGCTCTCCAAGTAGAGGATATGATTTTAATGTTAGAACTGTGGGATTTAGAGAATGCAAGCATTGGAATCCAGGCTCCAATGAGTGAGGAGGTATTGACAAATGAACAGGAACTTGATGTCTATGGAGATGTACCAACACATTTTGAGACAAAGTCTAAATGCATGCCAGCAATGGCCCATAATGCCATAGGCATTTTTAGTGACCTTGTCAACACATTAAAAACTCTTTACAGTAATAGTAATAAAATATGTGCGTACAATGAAAGAGAGAAAAACTACCATGATTTGATTAATAAATGACAGCTAAAAACAGAATGTGTCATGAAGGACTCCAACAAAGAGGGAAACATTGTGCTGTGTTCCATAGATTATTATGTGGCTGAGACCTACAATCAATTTAATAATAAGAATTGTTATTGAAAAGTCACCAAACAAGCAATGGTGGCCGTTGTAGCTGAACTTCAATCTGAATTAAATCTCTGGAGGGAATGAGGCCTATTAAGCCATGAAGAGTGTCCGTTTTTTAAAATAGATCATCCAATTATACCGGCACTATACCGATACCTAAAATCCACAAAAATAGGCATAACCTCCCACGACGCCCCATAATTTTAGTCATTGGTAGTGTCTTTGAAAGAGCATCAAAATATGTTGCCCCACTTCCTGGGGGACTTTGTAAGGAGTCTCCTGTCCTAAATACAGGATACAGGTGATTTCCTGCAGAGGATATATGATTTCCCATGGGAAGAGGATTGCATGTTAGTTACAGTAGATTTAACCACTCTATACACTAGCATCAAGATGGGCTGAGAGCAGTGAGCGATTTCTTGGGAGCAAGATTGCTCAGTCTGTGTGAGCATACCAACATGCTGTTATCAATGATAGAGAGATGCCTCCACAACAACTTTTTTATGTTTGATGGGGCGCCGGTTCAACAGATGAATGGTACAGCAATGGGCACCTGGTTCGCCCCAGCTATACAAATTTGCATGTGGCTGGTGGGATGAGTAGGTGGTATGTGCTATTTACCACGAAGAGTGGGAAGAACATGTCATTCATTGGAGTCGATTTACCAATGATTCATTTATTTTGTGGGAGGTCACAAAGGAGACTGTCCGAATGTTTCTGCACTTGCACTTTACAAGTATGTTGTGTAAGAATGAGGTAAATTTCTTAGACTTCACGATATACATTAAAGGAAATATGCTTGAAAGCAAATTGCACAGAAAGCCGACACTGGGCAAAACGGTGTTTCTTTCATTGAGTTTCCACCTCCATAATCGAATCAGAAGCATCCCATTTGGGGAATGCCTAAGAAACAGGCGTAACTGCAGTGAGGAAACAGAGGAAGAAAAGGCAGTTAATAACATTAATACTATATTCAGAGCGAGGGGATATATGAGTGAATGTATTGAAAATGCTGTTCTTAAAGCAAACTCCAAGCCTAGGGAGCAGACACTATTTAAGAGGGGAAACAAACAGAAACACAAATCAATCGATCCACCCTTCAGGCTCATTACCACTTATAACAAACAAGAACAAGCAAAAAGTACTGCCATTGATTAGGAACAACCCTATAAAAGGAAAAGTAGCTCCATGTAGGCCATTCATCACTTTCAGATGATCCTGAGCTATGAGACAGGACCTAGTGAATAGCAGTCCTGAAAGTAGAAAAGTGATCAAACAAACATGGTGGTGTAAAGCTTGCCAACATGGCAAAAACACAACACAATACACCTCACCACTGACATCCCATATAAAACACATCAAGAAGCAGTATAATTGTAAAACTGAGAATGCCATCTATATGTTCAAGTGCACATGCCATCTAGCTTATATAGGGAGTACCATCTTAGCAGTACACAAAATAATTTTAAGGTACTTCAGAGGTATCAGGAATCATGATGGGACATATCCGGTAGCCCAACACTTCACGGAATATCACAATGGCGAAGTAGCAGGGCTGACCTACTGTGTATTGGATGCTGTACCGATAAACATGAGGGGTGGTAATAGGAAAGAAAACTAAGACAATTGGAGTAGAGATACATCATTGAAATGAACACCAAACCCCAGGAGGTCTTAACATAGAAGAAGTACTAAACGAACACCTGTAAGTAGCATTAGTATATTGAGTTCATGGACCATAAACCCTCCCCCTGAAAAGTTTAAAAGTAAAACATTCATTAGGTTTTAAAGCACAAAAGCTTTTTATTGTCACATTAGGTTAGACAAAACATGTAGAGTCACGAAAAAAAACAGGGATGATACAGACTGGAATGTAGTACATACAGTGAGTAGATGAGAGTGATTAACATACAGTAAGCAGTTAAATAAATAACCTTTGCCCACTTGGGCTTAAATCTAATATTTCAATACCTCCATATGTTCATATAGTTAACCAACAAATTGATCAAGTGATAAGAGCTAATGGCAGTTTCTAGATATTTGTGTTGATGTTTGTGTTAGAGATCGTTTTAGAATTGTAAATAACCTTAAAGGAATTGTTGAAAATGTAGATGTTTTCATACAAGGAATTTTTTACAATTTCTGATCATTTTTACCATCCCTACACATTTTATATACACACACACACACACAGATTCACATATATATGTATATATATTCCAACTTTTATATTGTTACAGAATCCCGAGCCTTCAATTCATGGTGAGCATGATCAGCACAGTGGGGAGGCAAGCCCTTAAACATAACCACATAAATGTGTCTGTCGTCCGGTTTTGTAGTACTTGCCAAAACCCAAAATAAATACACTTTGCGGCGCCAATGTTTTCAAGCGTGCTTTATTTCATATCGTACAGCAACGTTTCCCAACGCGTTTTGGAGCGTCCTGCTCCTTGATATATATATATATGATTCCAAAGGTGCCCTGAGTTGAGGCCGCAACTCCATGAAAGATGGTTCAACTGAATTTTTATTACCAAACGGGCGCTTGCCTCTCCAATTAATTTAAATCCCTGACGCGTTTCAGAGCTGCTGCTCCTTAATCATAGAGGAGATATGCTGGCAAAAGAGGTTCGCTATCCGAACGTGTTTCTGCTAACCAGTTTGGAAGTTGAGAAAAGAAAGCATGTAATTATCTGAAACAAAGCCCAGCCTGTGTACAGCTTTTTATTAGGTCATGTGATTTGGTGCACGGTTGTAAATACCAGGAAAAAGTGTGTCTCACTATTGGTGAACAAGGCTGCTAGTTAGCCGAAATATGTAGATGCGAGGTTGACAATAAAAATAATTTTGATTTTCACCTGAGCGTCATCATCTTTGAAGGCTTTCAAATAGGCCTGGGCAAAAATTTCGTTCCGTTCGCGGAAATTGCGATAATTTGACATTTTTGCGTTCCGCGGAGAGCGCGAAAATGTCAAAAATTCCGGTTTCCGCAGCTTGGCGATAATTTGTTTCTTGCTCGCGCTGTAAAATGATACATTCTCGCGCGCGCGCGATCGCCTTACCTAAATCCCTGCGTTCGCCGACAAGTTTTCTTGATCCGGTCGCGTTCTCCATGAGATGTTGTATTGTTTTTAGCCATTTGCGCTGTCTCGCGACAGTTCGCGCCCGCAGTGACGTCATGCGTCGCGCGATCACGTCTTTCTTCTCGCGATCATGCACCGCGAGAACAACTCAAAACAAGATGGCCGCGCCCGCAAGCAACCACATGGGTAAGTTGGCGACCCGCAACCATGCAGAAAATCTCGCGAACATGCCGGAAAAAAACTTCCGCATCTTCGCGATATTTCTGCTTGTTTGCGATAATTTTAAACATTCTCGCGATAATTTGCGAAGGTTAATTCCGCAAATTCCGCCCACCCCTACTTTCAAAGGGGATTGTACTATATACACACATATATCAATCAACATCCTGTTCCTCCATAAAACAGGACTTGACACGCTTGGGTTTTCTTCAGCAATTTATTGCAGCAGCTGGTAATACTTTTCGGCCCTCAAAGTGGTCTTGTTCACAACAATGAAATATCGCCATTTTGTGCTTTAAATACCATTCCCACCAAAACTAAGAACATTAAAGTTTTCTATTGAAACACTCTTGATGCTTATTCCGATGTCTTAAGCTATTTTCCTTTAAATTTTTAAGCCCTTTTATTTTTTACCCTTTACTATTCATTGGTCATTTCAAACTAAGAAAAAATAAATAAATTGTCACCCATTATGTTGAACTCATCGTACCGTCCCGTTCGAACACAGGACGCAGCAAGCTTACAGCCGATATTCCAAGTGTACCTATTAGTGACTAACCACTCATCTCTACCACAGTGTGTATTTTGGGCATGCACGATCATTAAATTTAACAATATAATAGCAATGAACATTCACAGGGCTATTTATTATGCCTTGATCCATTGCAATGACCACCCACGTTATGTATTGGCAGCTCGCTCTTCACTAAAATAGTGATTATAAATAACCAGGGCATAAAGTGCCAAATGCATAGTGTCATGTTAAAATTACACCAAGTGGTATAAACCTCTGTGCAAAGCCACTGTGTACAATCCTATATGTACATTCAAATTCATATCTGTAGGAATATAAAAGAATAAAGTGTAAAATTGCCAGGTATTCCGTTCCACACTCTCATATTATTAAAGTGCTACGTGTCAGATTGTCTAGCTCAGAGTCTGTATACAACACATTTACCTACACTTCATCTCCCATACAGGGCTAGTGCCCCTAAAATACCGACCAATAGATAGCAAAGTGTCACATGCTTAATTGTTTCGTTTATCCAATAATATTAAAGAGCCATATGCTCGACATTAATCATTGCTGTGTATAGGGCAAGTGCCCTAGAGGTGCAATGTGTATACATGACATGTCCCATCTTCACTGATTTGATCTACAAATATAGTTTAAATTGCTCTGTATTCACAATAAAACCCTAATCCAAAATATTCTTAAACTTTACAGAAATCAGACTGGCGCTAAAATCAACAATTGCAAGTACTTATACAATTTCACGGTCCATTACAGGTGCCCATGCAGGTCTTCTTCAATATTGAGTCCCGGGGGGCCTTTGTATTGAATCTTAGAATATGTTTAGATTCTAATTGTCTTAAATACCATTCCCTATTTCCTCCCCTGATGCGGACTGGTACCTGATCGATAGAAAAATACTGCAAATCCTTCACATCGTTATTATGTATTTGGTTGAAGTGTCTAGCCACTTGGTATGTTGGATCCTTGTTCACAATTGCCCTTATGTGCTAGAGAATCCTCAAATGAACACTCAGAATGTTGATGCCTATGTACAACTTCTGGCATGTGCCTTTGAGGACATACACTACATGGCTACTTTTACAGTGGAGGGAGTGTCGAATTGACCATTGTTTATCTGTGCCTGGTATTTCAATCGCTCTAATATTAGTTCCATACCTGCACACCTTGCACTTACCACCTCTGCGTTCCAGCCATGTGCCCCCCACCGTCATTTCCGGGCTACTGACTACCATATCGTCTCTCATCGATCTGGCCCTGCGAAACTTCATCATGGGGTTTCTACTGATTGTTTGGCCTATGACAGGATCATTGTTTAATAGGTGCCAGTTCTTCTGCAAGATCTGTCTCACCTCCTTGTGTCTGGTGTTAAAAACCTTTGATCAACCTTATGTCCTGTCTAGAACCTTTCTGTTTCTTCTCTGAAAACAGTAGTTTGTCCCTCTCTTTGCATTTGGCCTTCTCTCTGGCTTCCCTAAATTTATCCTGGTTATACCCTCTTACTGACAAACGTTGTCCCAGTTCCTGTTGAGCTGAATCCAATTCTTCACCTTCACTATAGTTTCTGCACATCCTCAGCTTCTCTGCAGAAGGGATACTGTGTTTAAAATTAGTGGGGTGAAAATAAAAAAATATATATACACATGCGTTTACGTGTTTCGGCTCTTGCTAAGCCTTGTTCATGATGCTGTGCAATCGTAACAGCAGCCATTTTCACAAACGTACAATCAATGACATAGAGAATGGTCATTGCTTAAAAATTCAGCAAACATTGACATGGTGGCCATCTTTAAGTGTCCAATATTGACTTCTAGTGTATGGCAATAATAACAAAAAATATTATATAATGTGATAATATTCTACTGCAAAAAACTATTTGAAAGCAAATATGCACCACATGTGACTTAGTGTAGTCCATCATGGCCGCTCTTTAACATAGATGAATATTACATACTATTGCACTATTTTGCCCCATTGGGCCTTAACTCATCACTCATACAGAATGACAACCTAGCTAAAAGTAGCATAACAAAACATAACTAATCATGCCCAAACGGGTACAAAAGTTAAAAAAATATATTTTCTCTCTTTTGCGTTCTCAGAAAGGCATCTTCTGTTACCCAAATGTAAATGAACGAAAGTCAATTCTCAATTAAACTCTGTATGAGTAGAAAAGGGAAGCTGTACAAGTTAAAAGCAATACAGATAAAAATCAATCAGTAGTTATAAAGAAAAAGACATCACTTAAGATGAAGCAGAGAAAAGGAGCATATAGTATAAAAGCCATCTTCTATATTATTTTACATAATAACTTTTTTCACAAAAAGGTAAACATTTCCTCATCCACATTCCATACCATTGGTCCATTTGTACCCATTTTTAAAATGTACCTACATTCAAGTCTTCTCAATGCTTTCTCCTGGTCACCCCCTCAGGCAGATTTCTGCACTTGATCAAGAATACTATATGTCAAAACCCTGGGATTGCTATTGTGAAAATCCTTATAATGCCTAGCCGCAGGGTAAGTTTCATCTGCATTCCTCA
Organism: Triturus cristatus; assembly: GCF_964204655.1. Classification (NCBI taxonomy): domain Eukaryota; kingdom Metazoa; phylum Chordata; class Amphibia; order Caudata; family Salamandridae; genus Triturus; species Triturus cristatus. Next base: position 863,388,979 of record NC_140581.1, read on the forward strand.
CTGCACGTATATGTTGTAAAATACATTTGTGTGCTTGTAGTTTAGTACTTCCTATGTATTTCTAAGGGCATGGGCATTGCAGCAAATAAACTATAAAATCTGACTTGCAGTTTAGTGGTTTATTGATCACTATCTGTTCCCCAAGGCCCGTTCTGCATTCAGTAATGTTTTTACCATACTGACATACTTTTCATTTACTAAATTTTTTACAACCATTACATGGTTTTAACCAGTTGCTGACAGGATTTAACTCAGTTTTGACAAGGGAAATTCTCATAGAATGTGGTTTTCTATAAGTTATTGAAGGTCCAGATTGGATTCCTGCCCCTATTACTGGATCCCGTTTAATCAAATACCAGTGTTTGTGCAAGGCCTGCCTCAGCTTTATATAATGTTTATTGTAGGTGGTGCTGAATCAACACTCATTACTTTGTTGAAAGGGGTTAGACTTTTTCTTGAATAGTAGTTCTGTCCTATCTGTGCTAGCAACCTTCCTTCTGGCTTCTCTTAAAGCTCTTTCATTATATCCCCTCTTTTTGAGCCTAACGCTCATTTCAGCTTCTGCTTCTTCAAAAGTGGACTGTGAATTGCTTATTCTTTTTGCTCTAAGCATTTCCCCAAAGGGTATGCTATTTTTCGAAGGAATTGGGTGTGAACTACTCGCATGAAGGGTAGTATTGCCTGCAGTTAGTTTCCTATATACTGAAGATGTAATTTCAGAGCCTCTTACTTCAAGTCAGACATCAAGAAATTTAATAATGGTGTTACTAATACGGCTTGTAAAGGACAAATTCAAATCATTGTCGTTGATTCTATCTACAAACCTTTCTACAGATTTCATATCACCTTTACATATCAAAAACAGATTGTCAATGTATCTAAGCCACATTATGATGTGTGGGGACCATTCTTCCATTTCAGGACTTCGCAGCATCTGCTCCTCCCACCAGCCCATTTGCAAATTTGCATAGCTGGGGGTGAAGCAGGTTCCCATCACCGTTCCCTTTATCTGTCTGTATAAATCATTGTTAAACAAATAATATTGCATTTTAGGCACCAAGCAATCATGCTCAATAACATTTCATTATGCTTGTAATACTAAATAGGTCTGGAGTTCAAAAAATTGTGTACTGCTTTTAGACCATCATCATGTCTAATTCAAGTATACAAAGAATTAACATCTAAACAGACCATTAAGTAATAGTTTTCCCAATGCACATCAAAGATCCTCTTAAGGAAATCTGTTTTATCCTTAATAAAGGATGGTAGGTCTTTTTTGCACTATGAGGAGTGCCGTCTCTGTGTGGAAGCGAGCGCGGAGATTGATGTTCTATATTCAATTAAGCTTTTTCTGATTTCTTTAAAGAAAATCATAAAAGAACATAATATCACACATCATTATAATCAGAACAACTTTAAGAACATTTTAAAAATACAATCTAAAATGTGATTGTAAAATGCTCGACTGTATCTTCCTATATACATGATCAAGATATTACATATTACATATTATAAAAATTCATAATAAAATAGTTGTCCTACTTTTTATTAAAAAAAATTAAAAATACAAATTGTGACCTTGTAAAATGGTCATTCTCTAGATATTGCAATGCTGAAAATGCAAGGCGACATGGTCTAAGACCTAGTGACTTTAAGATTGGTAAAATCCACCTCTTTCTTTGTATGGAATACAATTTATAAAATAAAAGAACATGCAGTGTTGATTGTTGAGACACATCATCACATGGGCACCTGCTCATATCTCTGGAGCAATCATTCATAATAGGGAAACTTGTTAATCTGTGAAAGATCCCTAATCTAAAGTGGATCAGTAGGAATCTATCATGTCCACTGTGAGTGGTTTTGATATACGGCTGGATACTATAGGTGGTTATTATCAGTTGGTTTGCCAGTCCCATTGGCTTCACTATTTCTGCGGAAAATCTGATTGTGTCAAAAAGGGTCAACCAACTTCCTTTAAGATCTTTTCTAGAGACAACAATCATGGTACTGGGGTCATCATAATATTCAGGATGCCCAAGGTCATTCATAATTTTTTTTAGGTATTTTAGACATGGAATGGTAGAGACCTGCTCTAGCTTAAGACTATCATTTAAAAAATCACGGTTAAAAGTGTTTTTTATAGTGGTCCAAATCCTGTTCCACAGTAAAATGTGTTCTAGTTTTATAAGGTGAGATATAAGTGGCATCCCTAGCTCAGAGTGGCATATATAAGAAGACTAACAGCGTCACGGTTAGCGCGTTTACGAAGACTCATCTAGTGCGATTTGACTCCCCTAGAGGCTGCACAAGACCACGTTTCTGGCAGTGTACTCTCTCAACTTTTAGCTCGAAAACATTTGGCTACAGACACTTTTTTACAACTTGGAAATCTTCCCTTGTCGCCTTGACTCTATTGAGCCCACTTCCTTCAAAGAAATTGTAGAAGGATACATTTTGGCTTTACAATCACCTTCACGTCCTGAAGATGGTCTGACGGTCTATTTCCTCTACCATTTTTTGATTTAGAGGAACCGTTTTCTGATTTGGCAGACCGTTTACCTCTCTGAATTTCTGGAATAGATGTTTGATTATGTGTTCTGTAGGTCGAGTTATAATACCTTTAACATTATGCTTGGTTGATTCCCAATTTTCCCTTGTTTCATTTTTGTACATATTAAATATTTTTTTTTCTGAAGAAAAGATTGCCCCGTTGTCATACAATTTATATTTATATCAAAATTGGTTTATTTGCAAGAAAAACAATTGTCCTTCTTCTGTGTTTAAATCACAAGTTCATCACTGACCAGGATGAACAAAAATTGATTGTGTTATAAACAACTATTTAATTACGATTGTGAACAAAATCCCTTGTAGGCACTTCTCTACTTACTTTTGATATATAAGAAGATGCACTGCTTGGAAATTAAAAAAGGTATTCTCAACTACCTGTAGGGGCTGTGAATCAGCATAGCCCCAGACGCCTGCACCGTACATAGCAGTGGAGATACATTTTGTCTGATATATGTGTAATAACTGTACGAGAGGTTGTCTACCTAGCTTTCTAGAGAAATTGGCTAGCGCAGCAGTGGTTTCATGATTAGTAATTTCCTAGCTTGGACCACCTGGGAACAGGTCACCTTCTGATCAAAAAGAATACCTAAGTACAGAAATCATTTAGTGAATTCGACCTTTTTGTTGTCAATATATATATATATTTAAATATATATATACATATATATATATATATATATATATATATATATATATATATATATATATATATTACCTACTGGCGGTCGCCAGTAGGTAGTTATAGTTAGGACCACGTTTCCATAGGAAATCCGCAACATTCTATTTTGAATAACTTTGGCGCCGGTCGACGAATCCTCGCGAATTTTTCAAAATAGGTGGGGCGCTACGCTCCGCTCCTACCCTGAAAGTCTCGGGGGGATTCGTCAAGCGGGGGCTGAGATAAAAGGGGGGTCCCAAAACGCGTTTTTCCCATGCATTTTTCCATAGGACCTTTAGACAGGGCTACAGCCCGAACGGCTGAACAGAATTTAATGAAATTTGGCAGAGAGGTAGTCCCCAGGTCAAGGAAGTGCCTTTTGTAGGTTTGGTGTAAATCTGTTCAGTAGATTCTGAGAAAATAGCCTTTAAATCAATATATATATCTGTGGCAGCTTACGGTGCGCTTACCGTGCGCTTACCGTACGCGTACGGTGGCGTGCGCGAGCGCGATTCTGATTGGCTCTTAGATCTTAGTAAACATTCGAGTCGGTCGAAACCAGGAAGCGGCGGCCGCCATTTTCTCTCTCGCTTCCTGAGTTGGGCAGCAAAAACGTACCCCAAATATATGTAAAGAGGCAGTTTCATGAGATCCTAACCACCCAGCATTGATACAGGGGTCCCCAAACCACCCCCAAGCCCAAAAAAAAAACATTTTTTTTTTCGGAAAATCGCCGATTACGCTTACCGTACGCGCACGGTAAAAAGTTATATAAAAAAAAAAACTATCCTCATTCTCCCCACCCCGTGTGCAAATGGTGCCCGAAGAATACATTTCACAAAGATGCGCAAAATATGTCCCCCATGTGCGCACGGTGCGCGAAGCGCATCGTGCGTACATGGCCCATCCCGCTTAACGTGGGCACGCGGTGCGCTCAGCGCACCGCGTGACCACTGTGCGTGCACGGCACTAACTGCGTAAAGTGGGCGCGCGGTGCGCAAAGCGCACCGCGTGCTCACTGTGCGCGCACGGTGCGCGAAGCGCACAGTGCGCGCACGGAACGAACTGCGTTAACTGGGCGCGCACGCCACGAATGGCGTAAAGTAACTTAGCATTTAAAAAACCTTGCAAATTCACTGAAAAAACCATAGGTTTCACACATGTTATAGTTAGCTGGACATTTTACTGATAAAAAACCAATGAAATTCCCCCGTTATAGTTACTGCAGGCAACTATAACTCACGCGACCGCAATCTTCTGCTGATGACATATGTGTCTTTATGAAAAAAAAATATTTGTAATATATGTAAAGCTAAAATTTAATGGAAGAAGACATGGGCAAATAAGTGTCTAAATACAGTATTAGCATCAGCAGAGGATTGCGGTCGCGTGAGTTATAGTTGCCTGCAGTAACTATAACGGGGGAATTTCATTGGTTTTTTATCAGTAAAATGTCCAGCTAACTATAACATGTGTGAAACCTATGGTTTTTTCAGTGAATATATATATATACATACATACATTTTGTACTACCTCCCCCCATTTCATGATAAAAGTTTTTGAAGTGTTCACTCTGAGACCCAGATTGTACATATATGTGGAAAAGCTAGTCACCACCCCTTGGAGCCCCACTTGCGTTTGTGACATCAATACGGCATCATCGGCATACAGTAGGGCAGGTATGGGATGTTTATTAGTTTGTGGCAGATCCAGACACTGGTTCGCCAAGACTTGACCTAGTTCGTTAATATAAAGTGTAAATAAAAAGGGAGCCAACCTTGTCTTACCCCTCTCTGTATTTTAAACATGGCCGTGCACTCCCCACTAGCCCTGTAACAAACACTTGCCTTTACGTCACTATACAGTTGCCTTAAAAAATGTATAGGTGAGGCTTCCACACCGAGGTCTTCCATAAGTTATCATGTATAACACAGTCAAAGACTGCCGTGAAATCTACAAATGCTGTGTATAGCCTGTCCTGATAGCCAGTGTGTACTTCCCCAGAAGGATGTTTAAGTTTAGACCCTGCACGACTGTGCCTAGGCCTGTCGGAAGCCAAATTGTAGTGCTGATATAATACTATCGTCTTCTGCCCAGTCCTGAAATCTGCAAGTATGATGCGCCCCACCACTTTGACCATGGAGTCTAACAACGATATAGGCCGATAGCATGTGGAGTTCTGGTGTTTGCCTTTTTTCAAAATCGGTACCAGTATTGATTTGGACCAGGTTGTTATAAAACGAGAAGAGCAGTATGCTGTTATTACTTGGGTTAAAAGAGGACCCCATAACAGAAGATGGATTTATAAAGATCTATGGGGACTCCGTCAGGCCCAGGGGCTTTCCCACCCATACTTGCCATAATAGTGCGGTTAACCTGTTCTAGTGTAAAATGGACGTCCATTGGGCAGTTAATGGATGACAGTATTTTGTGTTGTAACTATGGGATTTCCATGGGTTTCTCGTGCATGGTACAGTTGTACATGTTAGAGTAATGTTCCACCCATTGATCATCAGCAATGGCTATCTCAATAGTGGGTGCTTCTCAAGTAGCCAAAAAAGGGGTATTAACTGCCTTCCAAAAGGCTGTGTTGTCCCTAGTTAAAGTGGCTTCATGCAAAGCTGACCATGCTTCTTCTCTCATGGTGCCTTTGGGCTCTTTAAGTGTGCATTTATATTCCCCACTAGCCTTTTGAATATCTTGGCTATATCTGATTGGCTTGTGTAAGGCTTGATTTAATTTAGTATATGCTTTGGTGTATTTAGCATCAAACCAGCCTTGATTCCTAATACTCAAATGTTTATTCTCCACAAATGGGGCCTTTTTAATATATCCGGTTATCTGTGAAAATAATTTTAAAATACCTGCATGGGGGTTGTCTCATCGAGGCAAGCTAGGAGGGCGGGTTCACTGTTGGTCACTACTTTCTTTGTGAATTCCATAAGATCCACCATGGCCCAGCGTACAAATTAAAGCAAACACAAGGCGCTGAAACTTTTCAGACACTCACCCCAGTCACAGATCTGGGTTGAATCCATCATTGTTCTTTAGCTCACTTCGCCACCTCAGTTCAGACCCAGCCATGTGCAAATCAGTCTTGACCCTGTGCCTTATGGGAACAGTCCAGCCAAAACTGCCAAGCCAGGTCTTCCTTTAACCGGAAACAAGCATCCTGGGACCGGTTTCAGGGTAACACCCTTCATCAACCAGGCTGGTTTGAATCCAGTGGCAAAGTGAACAAGGGTCGCCGTCTGGGCATACCCTGCCAACTTGGGGCGAACAAAGCAAACACAAGGAGATGATTGACAGAGCGCTGAAACTTTTCGGACACTCACCCCCACTCACAAATCTGGGCTGAATGCATCATCATTCTTTAGCTCACTTCGCCACCTCAGTTCAGACCCAGCCATATGCAAATCAGTCTTTACCCTGTGCCTCACGGGAACAGTCTAGCCCAAACTGCCAAGCCAGGTCTTCCCTGAACCGGAAACAAGTATCTTGGGACCGGTTTCGGGGTAACACCCCTCATCAGCCAGGCTAGCTTGAATCCAGTGGCAAAGTGAGCAAGGGACCCACGTCTGGGCATACCCTGCCAACTTAGGGCGAACAAAGCAAACACAAGGAGATGATGGACGGAGCGCTGAAACTTTTCAGTCACTCCCCCCCAGTCACAGATCTGGGTTGAATCCATCAATGTTCTTTAGCTCACTTCGCCACCTCAGTTCAGACCCAGACATATGCAAATCAGTCTTGACCCTGTGCCTCATGGAAACAGTCCAGCCCAACCCAGATCTGTGACTGGGGGTGAGAGTCTGAAAAGTTTCCGCGCTCCGTCCATTTTCACCTTGTGTTTGCTTTCCAGCATAGAGATTAGCCATTAGTTTTGTTCAGGGCTATATTCTGAACAGTATTGGCAGATTTACCCTTGATATTTAATGCCTTATTTGAAAATAAAAAGGTCACGCTTATTGGGAAATGATCATTCAGGGCATGTTTATTATGGGTGGTAAAAGTTTTGAGTCTGGCTTAGTGTCTATTTGACTTTGGTATATAAGCTATGGTCGAGTAACTCCTTTCCCATTAAATGTAAAACTGAGGGTGACTGGTGGGGATGTTTTACATATATATATCTATATATATCTATATATCTATATATCTATATATCTATCTCTCTCTCACTCTATATATATATATATATATATATATATATATATATATATATATATATATATCCAGCTCCTTACTTCTTACAGTAAATTAGGGAGCAGCGATATATATTTATATATATATATATATATATTATCTACTGGCGGTCGGCAGTGGATAGTTATAGTTAGGACCGAGTTTCCATAGGAAATCTGAAAATTCTATTTTGAATAACTTTGGCGCCGGTTGACGAATCCTCGCGAAATTTTCAAAACTAATAGGGCGCTCCGTTCAGCTCCTACCCTGAAAGTCTCGGGGTGATTCGTCAAGTGGGAACCGAGAAAAAAGGGGGGTCCCAAAATGCGTTTTCCCCATGCATTTTTCCATAGGACCTTTAGTCGAATGTACAGCCCGAACGGCTGAACAGAATTACTTGAAATTCAGGTCAGGGAAGTGCCTTATGAAGGTCTGGTGTCAATCTGTTCAGTAGTTCCTGAGAAAATAGCATTTAAAAGCATATAAATATCTATAAGCGCGCACCGTGCGCGCACCGTGCGCGCACCGTGTGAGCACCCTAACGTGCGCGAGCGTAATTCTGATTGGTGGTTACATGTTAGTCAACGTTCGAATCGGTCGAAATCAGGAAGTGTCGGACGCCATTTTGTTTGTTTTCAGTGCGAGAGTGAAATAGGAAGGTGGCGAACATGAAAAGGGGGCAGGGTAGAGAGTTCCTGACCCCTTAGCCTTTGTCAGGGGGTCCCTGAAGGACCCCAAAGGCAGAAAAAAATTATTATTATTTTTTTTTTCAAATCGCGGGGGTGCGCGCACTGTGCGCTCGCGTTGAAAAACCAAAAAAAAAATTAAAAAAATGTTTAATACGTAGTTTATTGTAAAATAAATACATAAAAAAATAATAATACATAAATAAATTAGCATTTAAAAAACTGTACAAATTCACTGAAAAAACCATAGGTTTCACACACGTTATAGTTAGGAATTAGCATTTAAAAAACCTTGCAAATTCACTTAAAAAAACCATAGGTTTCACACATGTTATAGTTAGGTGGATATTTCACTCGTAAAAAACCAATGAAATTCCCCCGTTATAGTTAGTTCAGATAACTATAACTCGCGCGACCGCCACTCTATCACAAGGATGATGTCATCAGTGATGTCATGAGTGATGCCACTGACCATGTCATGAGTGATGTAATATGTGACGTCATGAGCAGTGGATTGCGGGCGCGCGAGTTATAGTTATCTGAACTAACTATAACGGGGGAATTTCATTGGTTTTTTACGAGTGAAATATCCACCTAACTATAACATGTTTGAAACCTATGGTTTTTTAAGTGAATATATATATATATATATATATATATATGTATATTCACTGAAAAAACCATAGGTTTCACACATGTTATAGTTAGCGGAAATTTTACTGATAAAAAACCAATGAAATTCCCCCGTTATAGTTAGTGCAGGCAACTATAAGTCACGCGACCGCAATCCTCTGCTGATGCTAATACTGTTTTTAGACACTTATTTGCCCATGTCGTCTTCCATAAATTTTTAGCTATACATATATTACAAATATTTTTTTTTCATAAAGACACATATGTCATCAGCAGAAGATTGCGGTCCCGTGAGTTATAGTTGCCTGCACTAACTATAACGGGGGAATTTCATTGGTTTTTTATCAGTAAAATTTCCGCTAACTATAACATGTGTGAAACCTATGGTTTTTTCAGTGAATTTGCAAGGTTTTTTAAATGCTAATTCCTAACTATAACGTGTGTGAAACCTATGGTTTTTTAAGTGAATTTGTACGTTTTTTTAAATGCTAAGTTACTTTACGCCATTCGTGGCGTGCGCGCCCACTTAACGCAGTTCGTTCCGTGTGCGCACGGTGCGCTTCGCGCACCGTGCGCGCACAGTGAGCACGCGGTGCGCTTCGCGCACCGCGCGCCCACTTTACGCAGTTAGTGCCGTGCACGCACGGTGGGCACGCGGCGCGCTACGCGCACCGCGTGCCCACGTTACGCTAGATGGGCCATTTACGCACGATGCGCTTCGCGCACCGTGCGCACATGGAGGACATATGATGCACTTCGTTTTGAAAGGTAATATTTTACATTTTCTTATCTGTTATAAGCCATGCAGAAATGGTGCCCTTCGGGCACCATTTGCACACGGGGGAAGGAGAGTGTAGATAATTTTTTTTTTTTTCTATTTTTTTAACGTACACGTACGGTAAGCGTAATCGGCGAAATTAGCGAAAAAATAAAAATTCCGTTTTTGGCCTTGGGGGATCTTTGGGGACTCCCTCAACATGGCTAGGTGTTTTGGAGCATCCAAAACAGCCCCTTTACATGTTTTTGGCCTTTGTGTTTTATTCCACACTCTCAGTGCGAGAGAGAAAATGGCGGCCGCCGCTTCCTGGTTTCGGCCGATTCGAATGTTTACTAAGATCTAAGAGCCAATCAGAATCGCGCTCGCGCACGCCACCGTACGCGTACGGTAAGCGTACCGTAAGCGCACCGTAAGCTGGCTCAGATATATATATTGATTTAAAGGCTATTTTCTCAGAATCTACTGAACAGATTTACACCAAACCTACAAAAGGCACTTCCTTGACCTGGGGACTACCTCTCAGCCAAATTTCATTAAATTCTGTTCAGCCGTTCGGGCTGTAGCCCTGTCTAAAGGTCCTAGGGAAAAATGCATGGGAAAAACGCGTTTTGGGACCCCCCTTTTATCTCAGCCCCCGCTTGACGAATCCCCCCGAGACTTTCAGGGTAGGAGCGGAGCGTAGCGCCCCACCTATTTTGAAAAATTTGCGAGGATTCGTCGACCGGCGCCAAAGTTATTCAAAATAGAATGTTGCGGATTTCCTATGGAAACGTGGTCCTAACTATAACTACCTACTGGCGACCGCCAGTAGGTAATATATATATATATATATATATATATATATATATATATATATATATATATATATATATATATATATATATATATATATATATATATATATATATATATATATATATACTTGAAGATGAAGGATCACAAGAAAACAACAGCCAGCCAGGGCAAAAATCTGGATCCCAAAGGATACAATGAGTCACAAAGAAATAAAATATCCAAGAAAGAAGTGACTCAAACAGATAGATTCACCAAAGAACAAAAATATATTTCCACTACAACGTTTCAGCTTCCGTCTTCCTCAGGTAGTACAAGATGGTTTGCTCTGTGGCTGCACAGATGACAGCTGAATTTTCAAAAAGCATCATGAGTGAAGATTCCATTTAGAATGTGGAATCAATGCAGTCCTGAGAGCTCTTGAGATATGCAGTAATCAGGTTGTGTTGTCAGTAATGTTCAGTCCATCTGGATGCAGTGATTTTAAACTGTACATCCAGAAGTTTTCCTTGGAGTCCAGTAGTTCTTCCTTTGAAACATGTTCTACGGGGAAAATCTTCAAATCTGATAGTGAATGATCCACAAGGTTGAAATGATTGGCTACAGGCTGGTCAATTTTCATATTAATTATTGCAGATTTGTGGTTCCTGAATCGTGTACGGAGGTCATTCACTGTTTGGCCTACATATTGTGTTTTTACAGCTTTGCCGTTGGCACTGAATCACATAAATAATGCATGTTGAGCGACATGTAAGATGCTGCCTTATTGCATAGGTCCTTCTCGTAACAGAACTAGTTACAGATGATGTTTGTAAAAGATATTCACACGTGATGCACCTTTTAGAGTGACAGCAATAAACCCCTGCATTTGTTACAGCTTGCTTGAGTTCAGCTCTCACAATAAGAGATCGTAAATTTGGAGCTCTGCGGTAAGCAATGACTGGTGGTTTTGGAAAAACCTTTTGCAATTTTTCACAAGTGGACAGTAAGGGAAATGTTTTTTGCATTATATTTCTGTAATTAGGAGCTGATGGATGAAAGTCAACTAACTACAAATGGAGTTCTGTCACTTTTGTTTCTGCCGTTGGTATTCCAAATAAGTGCTTCTCTGGGTAACTGCAAAGACTTGTCAATTTGTTGCTGTATGACACGCAGAAGATAGCCTCGCCTTTTAAATAATGTAGCAAGCTCCTGTAGATGGTCTTTACGGGTTTCCTCATTGCTGCAGATGCGTCTTATTCTGAGTGCTTGGCTGTAGATGATGCTCAGTTTAGTGTGGTGTGGGTGACATGAAGTCCAGTTTAGATACAAATGAGCATCTGTAGGCTTGTGGTACAGATCAGTTGTAATTTTGTGTTCATGAATGGTGAGTAGCACATCCAGAAAAGGGAGATGAGGCTTCTGTTTAGTATTGCTGCTGGTAAATTTGATGGTAGGATGGATATTGTTGATATAAGCTGTAAATTGTTCCAATGTTCTACTTCCTGCATTCCATATTATAAATATGTCATCAATGTATCGTAGCCATACCAGTGGTTTGATGCTAGAAGTAGCAAGTATACAGTTCTCTAGTTTGCCCATGAAGATATTTGCATAGGATGGAGCCATCCGAGTGCCCATGGAAGTCCCTTGTATCTGCAGATAGTGTTTACCATTGAATGTAAAATTGTTGGATTTAAGGATAACTCTTGCAAAGTTGGTAAGCACATTTGTTGATGGCTTTTTCACAGTTCTTTTATCAAGAGCTTCAGATAATGCCATAAGCCCATCCTCATGTGGTATATTGGTGTATAATGATGTAACATCAAATGTAGCCAGAAGAGTACCATCTTCAAATGTGTAGGTTTGGTTTAATTTTTCAATAATCTGAAGGAAGTGACTTGTACCTTTAACAAATGATGGACGTTCCTGTACAATGGGCTGGAGGTGCAGGTCGACAAATAAAGATAGTCTCTCAGTGGCTGTGTCATTGCCAGAGATGATGGGACGGCCAGGATTGTTCATTTTGTGAATTTTGGGAAGCATATAAAATCTCCCAGGTCTTGGTTTGGGATGAACAAGTATATCTGCTGTTGTTTCCTAAATAAGGTTTAAGCTCCTGTATCTTACAACTAGGGGTGGGCGGAATTTGCAGAAGTGCCTTTCGCAAAATATCGCGAAATGGCACAAAATCTCTGCGATCTCGCTATATTTCGCATGATCGCGGAGATTAGTGCTTCCGGTTGGGGTTTGTGACAGGAGCATCGTGCCAGAATGAATCCTGCCCTGCATATTTACCCGAGAAGATGCCACCGTTTTGTGCAATACCTCTACTCAACTGGAGTACTTTCTCCTGGCTAATCAGTAAGTGCTACCTCGTTGGGTAAATGTATAGTACTTTTCCTACACTACAGCTGCGTATAGGGCCAGAAGGTTTGTCTACAGTGACTATGTGTGTCTGTAACGTTGCCACGGCGCCGACGGCTCCGGGGTCCCTCGAGTCAGCTGTCCATCATAGTGGGGGAAATGGCGGAAAGACGTTGCCCACCGCTGGTGTGTGGGGCGGGGCCAAACGGACGGGGCTTCCAGCAGTTCACATGCCTCTTGTTTATAAAGGGTCAGAGCAGTGTCTCTGAGGCAGACAAGGAGAAGGAACCACCTTGGCACAGGAACTACTCGAGGATTGCGCTCGAGAAAATGAAGGATGCATGACCACCATCAAGGATTACAGCTATTATTTCAGGGTGGAAATGGGGAGAAGGCACATCTGCTTAACCACGCTCACGAATTATACACGAGGATTGCGCTCGAGAAAATGAAGGATGCAAACACCACCATCAAGTATATCAGCTAACATTTCAGGGTGGAAATGGGGAGAAGGCACATCTGCTTAACCACGCTCACGAATTCTACACGAGGATTGCGCTCGAGAAAATGAAGGATGCAAGGACCACCATCAAGTATTACAGCTAACATTTCAGGGTGGAAATGGGGAGAAGGCACATCTGCTAAGCCACCTCCACGCTCACTAATTTTTGGGCTGATTAATGCCTTACTGAATTTGAGCTTCAACTCGGGCACCTGCTTTATTTATATCTGTAAGTGCTTTTTGTTGAGGTTTAATTTTTGTGACAGGAGCATCGTTCCAGAATGAATCCTGCCCTGCATATTCACCCAAGAAGATGCCACCGTTTTGTGCAATACCTCTACTCAACTGGAGTACTTTCTACTGGCTAATCAGTAAGTGCTACCTCGTTGGGTAAATGTATAGTACTTTTCCTACACTACAGCTGCGTAGAGGGCCAGAAGAGTTGTTTACAGTGACCATGTGTGTCTGTAACGTTGCCACGGAGCCGACGGCCCCGGGGTCCCTCGAGTCAGCTGTCCATCATAGTGGGGGAAATGGCGGGAAGACGTTGCCCACCGCTGGTGTGTGGGGCGGGCCCAAACGGACGGGGCTTCCAGCAGTTCACATGCCTCTTGTTTATAAAGGGTCAGAGCAGTGTCTCTGAGGCAGACAAGGAGAAGGAACCGCCTTGGCACAGGAACTACTCGAGGATTGCGCTCGAGAAAATGAAGGATGCACGACCACCATCAAGGATTACAGTTATTATTTCAGGGTGGAAATGGGGAGAAGGCACATCTGCTTAACCACGCTCACGAATTATACACAAGGATTGCGCTCGAGAAAATGACGGATGCAAACACCACCGTCACGTATATCAGCTAACATTTCAGGGTGGAAATGGGGAGAAGGCACATCTGCTAAGCCACCTCCACGCTCACAAATTTTTTGGCTGATTAATGCGTTACTGAATTTGAGCTTCAACTCGGGCCCTGCTTTATTTAATTTCCGTTCCCTCGCGGATCGCGGAAATTTTGACATGTTCGCGTTCTGCGCGGAACACGAAAATGTCGAATTGTCGCAATTTCCGCGAGCGGAACGGAAATTGTCGCCCACCCCTAATTACAACCATGTTCTTAATTTCTTTGTTCAAGTCTTCTGTGGGATCAGTTTCTAAAGGTTTGTAAGTGTTAATATCCATTAGTTGTCTCATTCCTTCCTCAATTTAATCACTTACTTTCATGGCAACCACTGCACCACCTTTGTCTGCCGGTTTTATAATGACATTCATTCTCTGTTGAAGGAGGTGGAGAGCTTTTCTTTCTTCTCGGGTGATGTTATCAAAAATCCTTTTAGGTGTTGATTCCTTGATGAGTTTCTTGATGGATAAAATGTATGTATCAAGGACAGGATTTCTACCACATTGTGGAGTCCATGATTTGGGATGGCGGAACTTCTTAAATGGATCTGGAAGGTAGCTTGGCAGATCAACATTAGAATTATTGTAAAAGTATTCTGCAAGTCTGCATCTTCTCTCGAAGGTTTTTAGGTCTCTCATCATGTTGGCAGTATTATGGTCCTTCGGTACAGGACAGAAATAGAGGCCTTTGCTCAAGAGGTTCAATTCGCCTGGTGATAGGAGCCCTCCAGTCAAGTCAATAACTGGGTCGGATGTCTGGAAGGGTTGTAGCTGACTGATGCTATGCAGCCTTTTTTGTCTTATAAATCTTCTATTCTTTTTATGCTGTTTACTCACAGGGTTTTCACTGACCAGAAAATCTCCAAAAACAGAATGATTTATGAAGTGGTGAGTTGGAAGAGGAGGTATATGAAATCTTAACATATCTCTTTTTAGTTTTGCAGATTTAATTTCAATAGCTTTCCTGGCAGTCATCTTTTTTACTACTGCAATCCTCTGTAGTATGTGTGCCACTTCAGAGTCACTTTTTGTGTTCTTTAAAAGTTCCAGTTCTTTTTGTAGCTTGGCTTTAAGCATCTGCATTTTTTGAATGGTTACTTTAATAGATACCAATAGTAGGGCCATTGATGAGTTATGCAGTAAAATATTCCATGTAGGGGACCATTCACAACTAGTTAGTTTAAAAGGTGGCTTAGACTTAACCTCCAACCTCATAGGATAGATGTTAAGATTTTTATAGATTTGTAAATGTGCTGTTGTAAATTGGCACTTACTGATTTTCTCCTGGATGAACAGCGCATATCTAGGATGTAGATTTGTTCTTGACATGGCGGTTGCTTCTGGCTTGAGTATCGGATCCAGGGAGGATACAGGTTTGTAATCCCAAAAACAGTATACTTGAAGATGAAGGGTCACAAGAAAACAACAGCCAGCCAGGGCAAAAATCTGGATCCCAAAGGATACAATGAGTCACAAAGAAATAAAATATCCAAGAAAGAAGTGACTCAAACAGATAGAATCACCAAAGAACAAAAATATATTTCCACTACAACGTTTCAGCTTCCGCCTTCCTCAGGTAGTACAAGATGGTTTGCTCTGTGGCTGCACAGATGACAGCTGAATTTTCAAAAAGCATCATGAGTGAAGATTCCATTTAGAATGTGGAATCAATGCAGTCCTGAGAGCTCTTGAGATATGCAGTAATCAGGTTGTGTTGTCAGTAATGTTCAGTCCATCTGGATGCAGTGATTTTAAACGGTACATCCAGAAGTTTTCCTTGGAGTCCAGTAGTTCTTCCTTTGAAACATTTTCCACAGGGAAAATCTTCAAATCTGATAGTGAATGATCCACAAGGTTGAAATGATTGGCTACAGGCTGGTCAATTTTCTTATTAATTATTGCAGATTTGTGGTTCCTGAATCGTGTACGGAGGTCATTCACTGTTTGGCCTACATATTGTTTTTTACAGCTTTGCCGTTGGCACTGAATCACATAAATAATGCATGTTGAGCGACATGTAAGATGCTGCCTTATTGCATAGGTCCTTCTCGTAACAGAACTAGTTACAGATGATGTTCGTAAAAGATATTCACACGTGATGCACCTTTTAGAGTCACAGCAATAAACCCCTGCATTTGTTACAGCTTGCTTGAGTTCAGCTCTCACAATAAGAGATCGTAAATTTGGAGCTCTGCGGTAAGCAATGACTGGTGGTTTTGGAAAAACCTTTTGCAATTTTTCACAAGTGGACAGTAAGGGAAATGTTTTTTGCATTATATTTGTGTAGTTAGGAGCTGATGGATGAAAGTCAACTACAAATGGAGTTCTGTCACTTTTGTTTCTGCCGTTGGTATTCCAAATAAGTGCTTCTCTGGGTAACTGCAAAGACTTGTCAATTTGTTGCTGTATGACATGCAGAGGATAGTCTCGCCTTTTAAATAATGTAGCAAGCTCCTTTATATGGTCTTTACAGGTTTCCTCATTGCTGCAGATGCATCTTATTCTGAGTGCTTGGCTGTAGATGATGCTCAGTTTAGTGTGGTGTGGGTGACATGAAGTCCAGTTTAGATACAAATGAGCATCTGTAGGCTTGTGGTACAGATCAGTTGTAATTTTGTGTTCATGAATGGTGAGTAGCACATCCAGAAAAGGGAAATGAGGCTTCTGTTTAGTATTGCTGCTGGTAAATTTGATGGTAGGATGGATATTGTTGATATAAGCTGTAAATTGTTCCAATGTTCTACTTCCTGCATTCCATATTATAAATATGTCATCAATGTATCGTAGCCATACCAGTGGTTTGATGCTAGAAGTAGCAAGTATACAGTTCTCTAGTTTGCCCATGAAGATATTTGCATAGGATGGAGCCATCCGAGTGCCCATGGAAGTCCCTTGTATCTGCAGATAGTGTTTACCATTGAATGTAAAATTGTCGGATTTAAGGATTGAAATTTGGCAGAGAGGTAGTCCTCAGGTCAGGGAAGTGCCTTTTGCAGGTCTGGTGTCAATCTGTTCAGTATTTCCTGAGAAAATAGCATTTAAAAGCATATAAATATCTATAAGCACGCACCGTGCGCGCAGCGTCCGCGCACCCTAACGTGCGCGAGCGTGATTCTGATTGGTGGTTACATGTTAGTCAACGTTCGAATCGGTCGAAATCAGGAAGTGTCGGCCGCCATTTTGTTTGTTTTCAGTGCGAGAGTAAAAAAGGAAGGTGGCGAACGTGAAAAGGGGGCAGGGTAGAGAGTTCCTGACCCCCTAGCCTTTGTCACGGGGTCCCTGAAGGACCCCAAAGGCAGAAATTATTATATTGAAACCCCCCCCCAAAAAAACATTATTATTTTTTTTTTAAATCGTGGGGGTGCGCGCACCATGCACGAACGGTAAACCCCCCCCCAAAAAAACCATTATTATTATTTTTTTTTAAATCATGGGGGTGCGCGCACCATGCGCGCACGGTGAAAACCCCCAAAAAAATAAAATAATTTTTTATACGTAGTTTATTGTGCAATAAATATATAGAAAAAAAGAATAATACATAAATAAATTAGCATTTAAAAAACCCTACAAATTCACTGAAAAAACCATAGGTTTCACACACGTTATAGTTAGGAATTAGCATTTAAAAAACCTTGCAAATTCACTTAAAAAACCATAGGTTTCACACATGTTATAGTTAGGTGGATATTTCACTCGTAAAAAACCAATGAAATTCCCCCGTTATAGTTAGTTCAGATAACTATAACTCGCGCGACCGCCACTCTATCACAAGGATGATGTCATCAGTGATGTCATGAGTGATGCCACTGACCATGTCATGAGTGATGTAATATGTGACGTCATGAGCAGTGGATTGCGGGCGCGCGAGTTATCCACTGCTCATGACGTCACATATTACATCACTCATGACATGGTCAGTGGCATCACTCATGACATCACTGATGACATCATCCTTGTGATAGAGTGGCGGTCGCGCGAGTTATAGTTATCTGAACTAACTATAACGGGGGAATTTCATTGGTTTTTTATGAGAGAAATATCCACCTAACTATAACCTGTGTGAAACCTATGGTTTTTTAAGTGAATTTGCAAGGTTTTTTAAATGCTAATTCCTAACTATAACGTCAGTGAAACCTATGGTTTTTTAAGTGAATATATATTATCTACTGGCGGTCGCCAGTAGATAGTTATAGTTAGGACCGAGTTTCCATAGGAAATCTCAAAATTCTATTTTGAATAACTTTGGCGCCGATTGACGAATCTTCGCGAAATTTTCAAAACTAATGGGTTGCTCCGCTCCGCTCCTACCCTGAAAGTCTCGGGGTGATTCGTCAAGCGGGGGCCAAGAAAAAGGGGGGGGTCCCAAAACACGTTTTCCCCATGGATTTTTCCATAGGGACTTTAGTCGCAGCTACAGCCCGAACGGCTGAACAGAATTACGTGAAATTTGGCAGAGAGGTAGCCATAAGGTCCGTTTGGTGCCTTTTGCAGGTTTGGTGTAAATCTGTTCAGTATTTTCTGAGAAAATAGCATTTAAAGCAATATATATATCTATACGCGTGCAGCGTGCGCGCAGGGTGCGCACACTCGGCCGCCCGCGAGCGTACTTCTGATTGGTTGTTACATCTTAGTAAACATTCGAATCGGTTGAAACCAGGAAGTGTCGGCCGCCATTTTGTCTCTCACACTGAGAGGGGGGGTGAAACACAAAGGAGAAAAACATGTAAAGGGGGCACGCTGGACAGTTCCTGACCCCCTAGCAGTGGTCAAGGGGTCCCAGGAGGTCCCCCATGGGCAATTAAAAAAATTTAATTTTTTTCGGTAAATCGCCGAGTGCGCGAAGCGTGTGCGCACTATAGGAATGAAATAAATTCCGCGTGGTTCGCGCAGCGTGCGCGCACGATGTAATTGTTTTTTCAAAAAATTCAAATGTCAGTCCCCCCGTGTGCGCACGCTGCGCGCAGCGCATTGTGCGTGCATGGCTTATCATATTCGAACAGTTTATGCCTAAACCCTTAACTACAAAGCGTATCATGTGTAAATGCTTTTTAAAAAAATTCAAATGTCAGTCCCCCCGTGTGCGCACGCTGCGCGGACCGCAGTGTGCATGCACGGCTTATTAGTAATGAACAGTTTATGCCTAAACCCTTAACTACAAAGCGTATCATGTGTCCTCCTTGTGTGGACGGTGCGCGAAGCGCACCGTGCGTAAATGGCCCATTAAGCGTAACGTGGGCGCGCGGTGCGCGTAGCGCACTGCGTGCCCACCGTGCGTGCACGGTGCGCAAAGTGCACCGTGCGTGCACGGCACTAACTGCGTAAAGTGGGCGCGCAGTGCGCAAAGTGCACCGCGTGCTCACCGTGCGCGCACGGAACGAACTGCGTGAAGTGGGCGCGCGGTGCGCAAAGCGCACCGTGTGCGAAGCGCACCGTGCGCGCACGGCACGAACGGCGTAAAGTAACTTAGCATTTAAAAAAACGTACAAATTCACTGAAAAAACCATAGGTTTCACACACGTTATAGTTAGGAATTAGCATTTAAAAAACCTTACAAATTCACTTAAAAAACCATAGGTTTCACACATGTTATAGTTAGCTGGGCATTTTCCTCGTGAAAAACCAATGAAATTCCCCCGTTATAGTTAGTGCAGGCAACTATAACTCACGCGACCGTAATCCGCTGCTGATGACGTCAGATATCATATTACATCACTGATGACATATGTGTCTTTCTGAAAAAAAAAAAAAATATATATGTATAGCTAAAAAAAAAGGAAGAAGACATGGGTATATAAATGTGTAAATACAGTGATGTAATATCTGACGTCATCAGCAGCGGATTACGGTCGCGTGAGTTATAGTTGCCTGCACTAACTATAACGGGGGAATTTCATTGGTTTTTCACGAGGAAAATGCCCAGCTAACTATAACATGTGTGAAACCTATGGTTTTTTAAGTGAATATATATATATATATATATATATATATATATATATATATATATATATATATATATATATATATATATATAAATATCAAGCTCCTTACAAACGTAAATTAGGGCCAGCACTCTCGTTAGGTTCAATCCACTTTAGGGTTTATTGCGAATTATAAATCAACAACAAACGCGTTTCAGCTTCAGCCTTCGTCAATGTCGACGGGCGCCGTTACCGTGGCAACTTTATAACACATGTCAGTTTCATTGCAACGGACAAAGGACTGTTACATTACTACGAGCGCCATCTTTAAGCATGTTTCAGTCCGCATTTCGATCTATTTACATTCCATAGGCAGTCCATTAAACTCTGTATATCTTTAAGGTTAATGCACCTTACTAATCTGTATGTTAAAAACATAAATTTCATTTAGGGCAAACATTGAGTCATTCCTTCAAGCGAGTTAATTAGAGATCTACTTTTCATCGCTGACAATTATCTTGCATCATGGTCATTCCCACAAATGTTACACTCTATGTGAGTTTAATCACTACAATATCTGACCTTCAATAGGTGATCTAACAAATGTCACTCTTCGATAAATATCCTGTTCGTTCTATTTATGATTGATACTCATGATCATAATATATATATATATATATCATAAATGCCATTTACTGAGAATCAAAGCACAAAAGAAAGAAATTACTTTTCTTTGAATATTTCTTTGATGTTCTTTTATTATTTCTTTAAATACTTTCTCAAAACAGCACTCAGCCTCCAAAGTTGTGAATAGCTGGAAATAGCCAACACGTGTTTCGCGCTAAATTGCGCTTCTTCAGGGCTGTTCTATATGACTACATATTCAAATTGTTAAAAATAAAGTTTTACACAGTTAACACAACCTTAGTGCAATCTAAATCTATCTCACTAATAGACAAATTCCTATTTAACAACACATTGGAATAACAGAAAAGTGCATAGATCGTATTGTGGGTACAGAAAATAAATTTGAAAAATTATTTACTTCAATACATTCTATTACGAAGAAAGAGCGGGACTTAGTGAACAGTTCCTATCAATAAAACTCAAGTTTTAGATCACCCCTTTAAGTTTGTGGCTGAACCTGTAACACAGGGTTGCCCCCTTATTTAGCCTTACGAGATTTGCCTTCATAGACCCACACTTAGTATTACCAGAAAAGATAAATATTAAGTTACCTCTTGAATAAGGTATTCTCGATCTTTCGTGACTGATATTTTCTCATGTAGTGTCTCAATGTACTTTTATTCCATTTATTAATCTGTAGCAGTACAAAAAACAAAAAAAGGTACAAGAACAGAGTTATGTTCAGGTTCCCTAAGTTTTCCTGCAAAGTCTCAATAAGGGTGAACCCTATTCAGGCTCCTTCTCTTATCAAGTTAGTAAGGTTCTTACCTCCAGAATTTTATTTTGATCTCTCTCTCTCTCTTGTTTTTACCAATGTCAATTTAATCATCAAAATTCTTCCATATTTCTTCAATGATTCTTACCCCTTGATAAGGGTCTGGAGAAAGATAAAACGTAATGTTTATTCAATCCTCCCTCTTTAAGTTGTGCCAAAATACAGGAGTCCCAAGTTCTGTGCAACCTTATTTAATCTCTATCAGCCCTACTGTCTTTACCACACCTAGTTCGTGTAGATTGGTTACATGTATGCCTCATGATACATTGCTCATATATTAGCAGGCGATCACACCACTATGTGTAATCACCAACAACAAATTATATCTCTTGTGTTGAATAACTGGAGATAGAATTTAAACATTCGCCATTGTAGCCGTCTCTTTATTGCCATTTGCTTCGAGTTTACAAAGCACAATTCAAAAGTAATCCCTTATACATACTCTCGCACTCATATATTTTTTTTTTTTTACTTGAGATCATAATCCCAGCCTTCCCTCTAGCAGCAGATCTCCTTACCCTGTAGCTTCCTTCAGCCTGCGTGGTTCCTTACTAAAGCGATTTGTGTGCTCCCTGTGACCATTTCCTACTTCCTTTTTATACTCCCTTGTGAACTTAATTGATTGCACCCGGAGGCGCGCGAACCGGGAGCCCTTCATTGTTCGCATTTGTTTTTTTATAAAACTACATATTGGTCTCTATTTATTGGTAAAGAAGTATACTGATGTTAATCACGTCTCTATACAAATTTCCATTTTTAGAAAATAAGTCTTTATTTAGTACCAAAGTATTGGTTTAGGACCGCAGTCTCCAACTCTTAACCTCTACACTTGCTGCCACCTTCACACTTTGCTTGTTCTATTGAGGATGTAGCTTATATTTTCTTTTTAGTAAAACATATATTAGCACTGTTAAGCTGCAAGCCACATATACAGAGCGTTTTTTCTCTATTTATTCGTAAAACAGTTACTAATGTGAGGCATGTGCCAATGCAGTTTTCAAAGAATCACAAACTTAATTTAAATTGCAAAAACTATTATAATAAATTCAACAGCCATAGGTTCAGCACTGCAGTCTCGAACTCCTATCCACTTCATTAATTGGTGCCTTAAGATCTCCCTTATGCAAGCCAAGATTGCGATATGTAGCTTTTGTATTTTAGCCTTAACCCATATTTACATCGTTAAGTTACAAACCACATAGAATAAGGGCATTCTATACAGTTGTTTTTACTAATTACATTTTCTGTTCGAAAAAATACCTGTTGCTGTCACAATTGCCATACTTTCGTATCATCCAAATTTTATTATAAAAATCACGGGGAAAGCACAATCTGAATATTGAAATACAAAAATACAAAAGGGGCATGATTGATGCACCTCGAACCTTTCAACTTACTGCAGCATACCTGGTGTTACCAGGGTAATTAATACCGGACATGCATATTATGAATCTTTCAGTTTTAATGGTCTGAAGCCATTTTAATTTTAATTAATTCCTATGTATATTTTACAGCGACTGCACGACTGTTAATTAAACATTATTTGAACTTTATTTAAATATATTATCCTATATTAGAGAAAGCAAAGAAATATTCAATATTCAGTAATGAATTATTCCATAATTCTATTGCTTTAGACATGAGAAATTCGAAGGAGACTTTGAATTTCATTCTATTCCTTGGTCCTTATTGAGTGTGAGTGACTTAATTCTTAGATCACCGTATACAGTTCTCTATCTACATTTAATCCCAGTTCCAATGTCTGCAATTTATTGATCCCAAAAATTTCTCTTATGCAAATCTTTTTCTCCAAGTCACCACCCCTGTCTAGTGTGACATGTTCTATCCCCATACAAGAAATACATCCTACTTCCGTCAGATTGTGGTTATCTTGAAAGTGTATGGCTATTGGATATTTCATGTCACAGTTTTTTATTGTTAGTAAATGTTCCACCCACTTGATCCTAAGTTTACGCACTGTAGACCCTACATATATTTTTCCACAGATGCAGTTCATAGTATAAATGCAACTATCCGTGTTGCAATTCATAAAGGCACTGACCCTGTATCTCTTATGATGTCTACCGTCTTTCGATTTGTCATTGACATGTTTGCAACAGATGCAGTTATTGCATCTAAAAAACCCTACTAGTAGTGTATTTTCACTCAGAGGTATAGTTTTCCAACTTTTATTTGGTATTTCATATCTCATTGTGTCACTAGGACTCAATAAATTCCTTAGGGTTGGTGCTCTCTTATAAACCATAGTTGGTTTAGTCAGTATTATTTTGTTAAAGTCTTTGTCTAGGGTTGGTACATCCCAATGTTTGCGTAATGTATTGTATACCCTATTATTTCCCTCACTGTATGTTGTGATGTACCTCACCGTTTTGTCATCTCCAGATTTGTCCTTTATCTTAACCTTAAGTAGTTCCTCCCTTTTTACACTCTGTGCCCTTCTCTTTGCTTTTAGTATGACATCTGGGCCATACCCCCTTCTTCCAAATTTAAGTGTAATCTCTTTCCCCATTTTCATATATTCCATAGAATCACTCACTTTTCTATCTGTCTTCTCAAATGTCCTGATTCAGCATGCAAAATAGAGTTTGCTGCAGTGGATTTTCTGTGTAGCCTGGACTCTAAATGTCTCTCGTTAACATATAGTTCTAAGTCCAAAAAATAAATGCTTTCTTTGCTGTATTCCAATTGTAATGTGATGTTATAATTGTTCTTATTGAGGTATGTGTGGAAAGATTTCAGTGTTTCTTCACCTCCTTTCCAAATAACAAAAATATTGTCAATGTACCTGCCCTAATAAATCAAGTTATCCTCATATATCTCCCTCATTTTCCACACATGTTTCCTCTCATAGTGCCCCATGAATACGTTCGCTTAGGAGGGGGCAAACATGGATCCCATGGCTGTCCCCCTCACTTGGTAAAAAAGATCCTTTCTGTACAGGAAGAAATTGATCGTGAGAACCAACTCAACCAATTCTAGAATCATGTTTGATTGTTGTAGGTAACTGGCTGATTTAGTGTAGAGAAAATATCTCACTGCTTCTAGCCCTTTGTTATGCTCTATACTAGTATAAAGGCTATTGACATCCATGGTAAATAGATACATGTCTTCTTCCCAATGTATTAGGGGTGGGCGGAATTTGCGGAAGTGCCTTTCGCAAAATATCGCGAAATGGCACAAAATCTCCGCGATCTCGCGATATTTCACGTGATCGCGGAGATTAGTGCTTCCGATTGGGGTTTGTGACAGGAGCATAGTGCCAGAATGAATCCTGCCCTGCATATTTACCCGAGAAGATGCCACCATTTTGTGCAATACCTCTACTCAACTGGAGTACTTTCTCCTGGCTAATCAGTAAGTGCTACCTCGTTGGGTAAATGTATAGTACTTTTCCTACACTACAGCTGCGTATAGGGCCAGAAGGTTTGTCTACAGTGACCATGTGTGTCTGTAACATTGCCACGGCGCCGACGGCCCCGGGGTCCCTTGAGTCAGCTGTCCATCATAGTGGGGGAAATGGCGGGAAGACGTTGCCCACCGCTGGTGTGTGGGGCGGGGCCAAACAGACGGGGCTTCCAGCAGTTCACATGCCTCTTGTTTATAAAGGGTCAGAGCAGTGTCTCTGAGGCAGACAAGGAGAAGGAACCGCCTTGGCACAGGAACTACTCGAGGATTGCGCTCGAGAAAATGAAGGATGCACGACCACCATCAAGGATTACAGCTATTATTTCAGGGTGGAAATGGGGAGAAGGCACATCTGCTTAACCACGCTCACGAATTATACACGAGGATTGCGCTCGAGAAAATGAAGGATGCAAACACCACCATCAAGTATATCAGCAAACATTTCAGGGTGGAAATGGGGAGAAGGCACATCTGCTTAACCACGCTCACGAATTCTACATGAGGATTGCGCTCGAGAAAATGAAGGATGCAAGGACCACCATCAAGTATTACAGCTAACATTTCAGGGTGGAAACGGGGAGAAGGCACATCTGCTTAACCACGCTCACGAATTCTACACGAGGATTGCGCTCGAGAAAATGAAGGATGCAAACATCACCGTCAAGTATATCAGCTAACATTTCAGGGTGGAAATGAGGAGAAGGCACATCTGCTAAGCCACCTCCACGCTCACTAATTTTTGGGCTGATTAATGCCTTACTGAATTTGAGCTTCAACTCGGGCACCTGCTTTATTTATATCTGTAAGTGCTTCCTGTTGAGGTTTAATTTTTGTGACAGGAGCATCATGCCAGAATGAATCCTGCCCTGCATATTCACCCAAGAAGATGCCACCGTTTTGTGCAATACCTCTACTCAATTGGAGTACTTTCTACTGGCTAATCAGTAAGTGCTACCTCGTTGGGTAAATGTATAGTACTTTTCCTACACTACAGCTGCGTAAAGGGCCAGAAGAGTTGTTTACAGTGACCATGTGTGTCTGTAACGTTGCCACGGTGCCGACGGCCCCGGGGTCCCTCGAGTCAGCTGTCCATCATAGTGGGGGAAATGGCGGGAAGACGTTGCCCACCGCTGGTGTGTGGGGCGGGGCCAAACGGACGGGGCTTCCAGCAGTTCACATGCCTCTTGTTTATAAAGGGTCAGAGCAGTGTCTCTGAGGCAGACAAGGAGAAGGAACCGCCTTGGCACAGGAACTACTCGAGGATTGCGCTCGAGAAAATGAAGGATGCACGACCACCATCAAGGATTACAGCTATTATTTCAGGGTGGAAATGGGGAGAAGGCACATCTGCTTAACCACGCTCACGAATTATACACGAGGATTGCGCTCGAGAAAATGAAGGATGCAAACACCACCATCAAGTATATCAGCTAACATTGCAGGGTGGAAATGGGGAGAAGGCACATCTGCTAAGCCACCTCCACGCTCACGAATTTTTTGGCTGATTAATGTGTTACTGAATTTGAGCTTCAACTCGGGCCCTGCTTTATTTAATTTCCGTTCCCTAGCGGATCGCGGAAATTTCTACATTTTCGCGTTCCGCGCGGAATGCGAAAATGTCGAATTGTCGCAATTTCCGCGAGCGGAACGGAAATTGTCGCCCACCCCTACAATGTATGTCCCATATTTGTTAAAAAAAATGTTGGTGTCTTTTATATATGACGGTAATGTTCTTACAAAAGGTGCTTGGTACATACCAATATATTCTAATATGCTCAGTAATACTACCAATTCCTGCAATTATCGGTCTTCCTTGAGGTATCCTGCCTCCCTTATGTATTTTAGGCAGGTTCCGGCTCTTTCTTTTGGATTATGAAGCCCAAACCTCTGGATTGGAATTACACCAAATTTGGCTGAACTGTAGCTCTTGGTCCAGAAAAAACCCTTTTTGTAATTTGGTGTAAATTTGATCAGTAGTATATGACTTGTTAAAAGAAATCCAAATTCGCATATAGAGGGATGAGGTCCCGACAGTTCCCGTGCTGAAATCTGATTTGCTGCCAACGCTTCATCCAGCAAGTGTTGGCAGCCCTCTTGGGACTCGACTTCAGCTGCCACCAAGCAAAAGCAAACACTCTGGTCCACTGGACGGGTGTGGTCAAAGTGCTCCCACCCGCTGGAAGCAAAGGTTTCATCTCTTTCCCTGCCCGCAGACATGTCACTGACCATGTCATGAGTGATGTGTAATATGTGAGGTCATAAGCAATGGATTGCGGGGGCCGCAAATTATAGTCAGCCCAGCTAACTATAACTGTTGAAGTTCTCTGGTTTTGTATGAGTGAAATGCCAGCCTAATTATAACGTCCCTGTTACCCTTGTTTTTTTTCAGTGGATATATGTATTTTGGCTTAGAATTTGATGTTACTATATTTTCCTCAGCTGCTATGTTCGTTCAGGATTAGATTGTATCTTGCTGGACCTCACATTGTGAAGCCCCAGCATAACACCATTTAAGGCACTTTATAATACAGCACTTTTTAGATGTTGTACTTAAAGCACTTAAGCACTTTAACAAGGAATACTATTACTGTACTGTAAGAGGGATTATGTGCAATACGAACCCTATAATTAACTTTTGGTCGATATGTTTGAACACCAGCAGTTAAGCAATGATACCGAGGTGAAACATTATGTATATGTATATATGATCTATAGTATAATTTTTTGTATTTTACCTTGATCCATGCATTTTTATCCGTAACTGTACCAAAAATCTAAAAATCAGGGATGATTATTCATTGTCACTAATCTTTAGTTGGAACCGTTTTGCACATGTTTTTGATGATTTGTTATATTTTGAATCATCGTATATGTATTCATGCAGTTATTTATATTGCCCTAAAAAAATATGAGTATGGTATTAGTGATTGGCATTTTTCATATGAGCATTAAGTTACAGTCTGTTTTCCATGACTATTAGTGTCGTCACTAGTCACATGGTATGATTTTCACCATTTAATGAACTTATAAACGTAGCGTGGTCATGTGATCAAGGCCACAGGACGTGGCCGAAATGCTTCATGGGCAGCACAAGAAAAATAAACTTCTAAACTTCAAGCACAGCTTAATATTGGAGTCCGTATCTGTTTTGTGCGCAATATGCACTTGGACTGGTGTTTTGGATATATATATATATATACATATATATATATATATATATATATATACACACACACACACATATATGTATATATATATATATATATATATATATATATATATATATATATATATATTCACTGAAAAAACCATGGGTTTCACACACGTTATAGTTAGGAATTAGCATTTAAAAAACCTTAGAAATTCAATGAAAAAACCAAAGGTTTCACACATGTTATAGTTAGCTGGACATTTGACTCGTAAAAAACCATTGAAATTCCCCCGTTATAGTTAGTTCAGCTAACTATAACTCGCGCGCCCGCAATGCACTGCTGATGACGTCACATATTACATCACTCATGACATGGTCAGTGACATCACTCATGACATCACTGATGACATCTCAAATGACATCACTGATGACATCACTGATGACATCATCCAGTGAATGTGTGCTTTTCTGAAAATTAAATATGTTTTATATATGTATATCTCAAGGTCGATGGAAGAATAAATGGGTATATAAGTGTCTAAATGGATGATTTGTTTTTGAAAAATTGATTGTGTAACTGACTGATTAAGTGTATCATAGTGAATACATGGCTTAGTGAGTAATGTTTAAATATGTAAATATCTGTATCAGTCTCTCACTTTGTGTATAAGTGGCTGCATGGGTTGGTGAGTAGCTACATGGGTGTCTATATAGGTTATTAGTTGGTTTTTTGAGTATCAGTCTGAGTGTCTGCATGGTTCGGTGGGGGGTATTACGTAGTGCATAGGTGCATGAATGAGTGACTCACTGTTTGTATGTGTTGAACACAGCATGTGTGCAGGACTGTATGGGTGGATGAGTGTGTGTATGGGTGTGTTAGTGAGTGAATGACTGTCTCAATAGTGTCTTTATGAGTAACTACATATGTTTTAAACTAGTATATGTGACTATTGGTGTATATATGTGAGTATATGTGAGAGTGAGAGATTGAAAGAGTTCCTGTATGAATAAGTATGTGTTTCTATAAGTGATTGTTTAAAAGACTAAGTATGTGTAAGTTTCCGTAGAAGTAAGTGTGGTGGTGTGTGTATAACTGTATATGCAAGTAAATGTATGTTTGATTCTTTATTAGCATGAGTGACTATGTGTGTGAGTAACTCTATGGATGAGTGGCATTGTGTAACAGGATGTATAGGTGCATGAGTACATATGATGAGTGAGTACATGTATGAGTGACTGTATAGGACTGTTGGTGAATGAGTGGATGTGTATGTGGATCTTAGAATTACTGAAGAGGTTGTTGTAACTGGTATTGGTATGTCCATTGTTTTGAAAATTTTAGTCTCTATTTTTGAATGTGTGTATCAAAGGTTATATTAGGGTGAGAGGAGGTCTGCCACTCTATCACAAGGATGATGTCATCAGTGATGTCATCAGTGATGTCATTTGAGATGTCATGAGTGATGTCATGAGTGATGTCACTGACCATGTCATGAGTGATGTAATATGTGACGTCATCAGCAGTGCATTGCGGGCGCGCGAGTTATAGTTAGCTGAACTAACTATAACGGGGGAATTTCAATGGTTTTTTACGAGTCAAATGTCCAGCTAACTATAACATGTGTGAAACCTTTGGTTTTTTCATTGAATTTCTAAGGTTTTTTAAATGCTAATTCCTAACTATAACGTGTGTGAAACCCATGGTTTTTTCAGTGAATTTGCAAGGTTTTTTAAATGCTAATTTCTAACTATGCCTACAGAGATACGACATGTGAAGAAAGAAGAAAAAATGCACAGAAAGAAACAAAAGAAGTGCAGAAAGAAGCAACAGAAGTCCTCAACTACGAAGATAAGTGCAGGAAGAAGGATAACGTGCAGAAAGAACAAAAAGAAGAGCAGAAAGAAGCCTTGTTGCAAAATCATCCTGTACCCTCAACTTTTTCAGACGGATACTGGTGGTAACTGAGTCTGACTAGCCAGTCCTAGAGCCAGTGCTATGTTAAAAGACACTTAGAATACAGTGAAAACACCTACATACACTAGGGAACATTATGCGTTGGGGTCCCCCTGTGATTAGCATGACCTCCTCTGTAAGCCCCTAGTACATAATAGGGCATGGGGATTAAAACTACCTCTTAAAACAGGCCACAGGGCGTTTTTGCACACGTTAACTCAGGCCCCGTCCCCTCCCTTCACCACTGTGTAAACACGCCCTGTGTCCATTTTTAGTTGGGAGATTAAGTTCATTTGAATCCTGAGGGTCCCTAGGGTCCAACTAGCCCACTAGGTACCTCCAGTAAATGCCACAGAGCCGTGTTGCAGAGAGGTGTAAAAAGTGTCACGGCCTGGACCACCTCCTTGCAATGCAGCTCAGTGGCGCTTACTGGAAGCACTTGGTGGGCTAGTTAGCCCCCAGGGGCCCTCAGTATTGAAGGGAAATTATATCCCCAATTTAAAACGTGCCATAGTGCGTGTTTGCACATGTCACCTCAGGCCCCGTCCCCTCCCTTCACCACTGTGTAAACGCGCCCTGTGGCTGTTCTAAGTTGAGAGATTAAGTCCCCTTGAATCCTAAGGGTCCCTAGGGTCAAACTAGACCACTAGGTACCTCCAGTAAGCGCCACAGAGCTGCGTTGCAGAGAGGTGTAAAAAGGGGCTTGGCCTCAGAACACCTGTCTGCAGCGCAGCTCCCTGGCGCATACTGGAGATGCCTGTTGGGGGCGCGTTTGCAGAGTGCTGCACGGAGGGGGCATGGCCTCCGGCACGATGCCAGTCTTTTATTTATTTTAATTTTTTAAGAAGGGGGGCTGTGTGGTTCCCCTTCTTATTCTAATTTATTGGCCCTGATGACCCCATCCCCCAGGGCCTGTCTCCTAATTATATTTTTTTGACCCCAATCCCTAGGGCCGGCCACTGTTTTTTATTATTTTAAAAAAATATTTATTTATAGACACACCTAGGACATGCTGGACAAACCGTACGTACCTATCACCATGACGATTTGCGGGATATTCATTAAAAGGCGACTATGCATGCAATGAATCCACGTGGAATGTATTTACACTACTAGTGAAGCTCTGACATGTCTGATGCCCTACCGTGCCTAATCCCGGTAGACACCCTTGTCGTTTATTTATACAAACATGGGTAGCTATTGACGGGCACATTTATTACACATGCACACCAAGCCATTCAAAGGGGATTCGACAAAAATTCGACCAAAACTATGCAAGAAACCCCCCTCACGGTTAATAAAACACACATCCACTGCCGGATGTGTAATACTTTTTATTTTACTCTCTGGAAAGGGGATGAACATCACTTGAGAGTCACAGCGCGCTCCTGATATAGCCCAATGCTGTGTTACACCCACCATTGCCTGCCGAGTGCCACACACCTCTGTGTTGTATTCCACTAGCTAGTGCATATGCTATGACACTCTCTAGCCCATGTGCACTGTAACACCACCCCGTGAATATGTCATGCCACACTTGTCTTCGCACGGGTTATATTGCCCCATCTAACGTGCCTTCCTCGATGCCTATGTTATAACGCACAGTGCTATGCCATACATATTACAATCTGCGATCCATATCTGTGTCACAGTGCATATGCAACGTTACACTCCCCAGCACATATTTTATATTACAACTTTAGAGACTAGTTAGGTTACACAACACTGCCCTGTGCATATTACACTCCAAGGCGCATATCGCATAGCACGAGCTAGTGCCTGTGCTATCTCGCGCTCTCCAATGAATCTGTCATTGCGCACAATGTATTGCATATTATATTTCACGCCCGGTTCATCTTATATCACACTTTTTGGTGCATAGTTTATACCATACACTATATCTAGTTTTCATTTTCAATCGTGCTCTCAGGACTATGTTCTATATAACACTGTGTTCACCTACCCTTTTCACGGGCATTACATTTTGCGATAGGGGGTGGAGGGTCAGGGGGTGTTTCTGCCAAGTGAGCCCGGAGTCACAGTCACAAACGTCCTCTTCTTCCTGAATAAAAGTGAGATTATGCTGCATACTTGTTCATATTTTAAGTAGTTCGCACAGACTCAATGTTTTAAAAACAATAAAGTTCCTAATACCCGCCTTCTCTGAACAGTTAGCTTGCTGCCCCATCCCCCTCCTCCCTATCCTCTGTTGTGTGAATCCATGGAATAGCCTCCTCCCTCCTGCCATGCATGGTCTGATGTGCTGCCACTGCCCTCAATTTAGTATGATGTACCAGTCCACTCCTCCTGCCCTCCATTGCCCAATTCTATGCCCCATCATTGACCTCCTGCTTAAACTCTGTGCTTAGCTTGCTGCCCCTATTCTCCTTCCCCCTGCCCTCCGATGTCTTTGTGCATGCCCCTGCTCCATCCTTTTTGCCCACCATGTCCCATGGACCTGCCACTCCTATCTACTCTGAGTGTTCTGTTGAGCTGCCACTCCCCTCCCACCTGCCTAGCATTGTCAGATGACTGTAACCTGTCCCTGCCACCTCCACCCTGCCTGTCCACATGCCATGCCCCTATCCTCTTCCTCCTGTCCTACATGGTCCATTGTACTGCCACACCCTTCTGCCCTCCCTGGTCTGTTGTGCTGCAACTGCTCCTCCTGCGTGCCCCGTGTGGTCTGTTGTGAGGTCCCTTCCCCTGAACTTTCTTGTCTGTGCACAGGTCCTGACCCTCCCTTCTATCCTCCATCGTCCTTTGTGCATGCCCCTGCACCCTCCTTCTTGCCCATCATAGCCATTGGTCTTCTGTGCTGCCATGGCCCCTCCCACCTTCCCTGTGTGGTCAGTTAGCTGCCCCTGACCCCCTCCCACCTTCCCTCCATGGTCTGTGTGTATGCCATCACAGTCTCACTGTTGCTCTTCATGGTGTGTCTTGCTTCTAGTGCCCATCCTGCCTGACCTCCATGGCTATCTTGCTGCTCCTGCCCTGCCCCCTTGCCCCCAGCCCTCTGTTTACATGTGAAGACCCCTACTCCCTCCCTCCTGGCTTGTCTGTTCCATTGTAATGCCCCTGATCCGTCCCTACTGCCCTTTATGGTCTGTAATGCTGCAGCTTTCTCTCCTGTCTGTCCATTATGGTCAGCTAGCTACCATTGCCTCTTGCCCCTCTGTTCTCTGTTGTCCATGTGCATGGTCCTGTCCCCTCCCTCTTGCTTTCTATGGATTGTTGTGCTGCACTCCCGTCCTGCATGCCCTGTGTGGTGTATTGTGCTGCTGCAAACCCTGATACCTGCCCTGCAGGGTCAGTTTGGTGCACCTCTCCATGCCCCTCTTGTCCTCTGTTATCCAAGTCCATGTCCCTATCCCATTTCCTTCCATGATCCAATGTACCATACTTGCGAACATTTTGAACTTGGTAAGAGGGAGATTTTGAAAAAAAACTGGGGTATTGATTTTCCCCTTTGAGTTACATTGAAAAAGAGGATATTGTAGACAGGAGACAGATCAAATAAAGCCCATTTGAGCTTAAAAACATTGGACGTTTCCTGGCTGAATCGGGTCTGTTGGCATGTATGGTTGTACTACCATTGCCTCTTCCTTCTGCCCACAATGGTCTATTACATTGCCACAGCCTTGAAGGAGGGTAGATTTTGTATCACAGGGGGCCCCTGGCCCGTTCTGTCCACACCTGAAGTATGAGACCCTTGTCCTTGCCCTGCCAGCCGCATTTGTAGACCGTATTAAATTGACCAGCGGGTCCTGTGTTGCTATATAATTATCCTGAGACATCCTTACCACTCAGCCAGCATAAAACCCCTGTGTAGGCCCTTCTGTTCAATATGTAGGCCTCTTTGTTAAATTGACCATAGCTCTGCAATTTTAGTGTATAGCAGTCTGAAGGCAGGTCTGCGAGGCCTTCTGCTCCAAACTAGTAGCCCCCACCCTACCCGAGTGCTCCGTGCTCGGTATCAAAGATCAACATCCCACTGAAGCTGTCGACATACAGTAGGCTGCATCCTGGACTGGTACTTGCTTCCTGGGCAGGTTTCCCGCTTTTAAGGAAGTGGCAACCGCAGAGCGTCAAGTTAGGAGAACTGAGGAGATTTTGTACATGAATATATTGAATTCCCGTACAATACCCATTATTTTCTGCTTGCTCTATGGAACTTACGATAAGCGATTGGCCTGAGAGACTGACCTTTTCACCCAGTCCATTGTCAGCATTAAGTGGGTAAATGACGAAATGTCTGGTAAAATCTGCAGACGAAGCTTTTGGGTAGCATACGTAGGTAGATGTAGCATGCAAAGGAGCCCACAAAATGATATAAAAAGGGAGCACCCACAGATATCGACGGACTACCTCGCCGTCTGTATGTAGGTTAACAGGCTGTGCAGGTTTTCCCCAAGAGCTGGGAGCTCTTGTCTTCCTTTGCTTAAAATGTCTTGCTCTGCTTTGCTTGAAGTATCTTATTCTATTTTACCTATATGAAATGTCGTGTTATGTTTAACCATTGTTCTCTTTACTTTTGCATTTAAAAGATTTTGTATTGTAATTGCAGGAATGCTTGCTCTAAGAGTAAACGTGAGTGTTCCTAGGTAACATTTTCCTTGGTGTAACTTGTTTCTCATGATGCATTTATAGATGTGTTTTCTCTCTCTCTCTGTCAGTACATTAATTAAGATACAGAGAATATCATGACAGCTGTATGATTATCTGGATTCTGTATTTTGTACTTTATGTCTCTATTCTGCGGTTTCTTTGAAGTTGTATCTTCTCATTAAACTGCCATTGTATTCTGCCACCAATTCCATGTCTCATATGTCTGTTTTCTTCATTTTTGGAGCAAGCGTTCCTAGGCACCCCGGCTCAAATTAAGGTGCCCCTTTTGTCCCTGACTCACTCTCCTGCTCAGTTCTGTGGTGGCTCCCGGGGCTCTGGGGACCGCCTCTAGCTTCCTTGACCCGTAATAGATCTTCCCTCCAACAGCCTCTCTTGCAAGTCCTGTATTGTTGGTTTGTTGCCCCTGCCCCCCTTTCCACTGCCCTCCATAGTCTGTTGTGCTTCCACGGCCCTTCCTGCCTGCTCAGTGTGGTTAAATTGTTTCCTTTGCACTCTCCTACCTGCCTTCAATTTTCAGAGTCCGTGCCCCTGGCCTTTGCCTCTCAACAGTATCCCAATGAACAACTAGATTGCTAACATTCTATATTTATTACAAAAGTGTGGAACGCCTGACATCATCTTGATGTAATCAAAACTGTAATACCTAGAGCATTTCCTTTAGAAATTACATATATGAGAGGGTCTTATTGGCATCAAAATTATGGTTAGTGCTCTAAAAGACTAAAATAAGGACATTTTGTCTGAGTTTTCAAATAGCGACAAAGCACTTTTAAATTATTTGTTATCTTTATGTTTTTTTTATCCAGTTGACCACTTGATTAAATGTTGCACTTAGGGGAGAGGATGTGGTGTTACTGCCAGAACTGCAGACTTTGCAACTGGGGAACCAGGTTGAAGTTTCTGCTTCAGCTCGACATTCTGTGATTCTGGTCAAATCACTTAGTCTCCCCATGTCTACAACCAAAATGAATTTGTGCTTGTGTGATGTAACCAATGCTCATGTAAAGCACTCCAATACCTGACAAGTCTGCACTATATAACACTGCAAAATCACTAAATAATAAGTGTTTTGCACACTTCTGTCATTGGGCTATATTTGGGCTACATCTGGGTGATTTTGGGCTACATTTGGGCTCTTTTGTCTCCGGTGGCCATCTTGGGAGATTTATTTGTTATGAAGTTTCCTAATTTCCTCATGTACTGCAGTCTCCTCAGTAGGAAATGCTTTCAGTTTTTTACGTTGATTCCATCATGAAGGTATTCAGATATGTCACACATTTGCCATAAATTCTGAATGTTAGCACTCTAGTTGCTCATTAGATCACTGTAGTAAAACTACTGTTCACCATGGAAGTCTGCTCCTGGTATTAAAAGCGCATGTTTCAGTCTGCATGTCAGAATTTTTTAATGAAATAGAAGAGGATTTGAGAAGTCACTCAAAATGTGCCCTCATTTTCTTTCTTCAGCATTAATGATAATTTCTATGGCAAAATGAACCCCCTCATTGTGTTCCTTTTTAAATTAAATGTTTTAAGTGTTACCAGTTTATTCCAATCAAGATGGCTTCAGGTGTGCCATACTTTTGTCATAATGAAGACAGTAAGCGCTCTAGTTGTTTTTAAGAACATTCTGGGACATTCTGTCATTGGGCTATACTTGGGCTACATCTGGCTGATATTTGGGCTACATTTGGGCTCTTTTGTCTCTGGTGGCCATCTTGGGAGACTTATTTGTTATGAAGTTTCCTAATTTCCTCATTTACTGCAGTCTCCTCAGTAGGAAATACTTTCAGTTTTTTACTTTGATTCCATCAAGAAGGCATTCAGATGTGTCACACATTTGCCATCAATTCAGAATGTTAGCACTCTTTTTGCTCATTAGATCACTGTAGTAAAGCTACTGCTCACCAGGGAAAACTGCTGCTGGTATTGAAAGTGCATGTTTCAGTCTGCATGTCAGAATTTTTTAATGAAATAGAAGAGGATTTAAGAAGTCACTCAAAATGTGCCCTAATTTTTCTTTCTGCAGCACTAATCATACTTTTTATGGAAAAATGAACCCCCTCATTTTGTTCCTTTTGAAATTAAATGTTTTAAGAGTTACCACTTTATTCCAAGCAAGATGGCTTCAGGTGTGCCATACGTTTATCATAGGTAGGACTGTTAGCGCTCTAGTAGTTCTTTGGAACACTCTGGGAAGCTGCAGTAGAACACAAAGGAATCAACTGACAGTCTCTGCCCTTGTTGGATGTACATGTTTTACTGAGAATGTCAGACTTCATTCTCACATGACTGAGAAAGATAATGTGAATTTACAGAAAATAAGCTCTCAGTTTAGTTTATAGATCACCTTCCAAACCTC
Organism: Triturus cristatus; assembly: GCF_964204655.1. Taxonomy (NCBI): domain Eukaryota; kingdom Metazoa; phylum Chordata; class Amphibia; order Caudata; family Salamandridae; genus Triturus; species Triturus cristatus. The sequence goes on from NC_140581.1 coordinate 863,425,926, forward strand.
TGTGGTAAAAGCATGAGAAAATATTTTTCTCTCAATCATGATATCCCAGCAGAAGGCTTTTTCACATGGTGAAATCACCTTAGAACATACCACAATTCCTAAAATGAGTATGGTACCATCAACAAATGATTTATAATGTAACTAAAGTCTTAAAACCTTCTATTAACTGCAATGCTTTTTAATGAGGTGCTATCATGTATATTGGTCCCAAGATGGCTGCCAACACTTCTTGGATGAAGTGCTGACAGCCAATCAGATCTCAGGATGAGATGTGTGGTTAGGCTCCGCCCACATATATATATGCTTTTAAATGCTATTTTCTCAGGAAATACTGAACAGATTTACACCAGACCTGCAAAAGGCACTTCCTTGACCTTATGGCTACCTCTCTGCCAAATTTCAAGTAATTCTGTTCAGCCGTTCGGGCTGTAGCTGTGTCTAAAGGTCCTATGGAAAAATGCATGGGAAAAACGCGTTTTGGGACCCCCCTTTTATCTCAGCCCCCGCTTGATGAATCCCCCCGAGACTTTCAGGGTAGGAGCGGAGCGTAGCGCCCCACCTATTTTGAAAAATTCGCGAGGATTCGTCGACCGGCGCCAAAGTTATTCAAAATAGAATGTTGCGGATTTCCTATGGAAACGTGGTCCTAACTATAACTACCTACTGGCGACCGCCAGTAGGTAATATATATATATATATATATATATATATACTTGAGATTCCTTCAACCACCTTCCCAGTTCCTGGAGCTTGGGCGAAGGATCACAGCACCACAACCGGCAGGTAACTCCAAAAGTGTTTTATTTAAACCAAAGTGACATGAATGTTAGAGGACGGTCTACGCGTTTCGGCTCCCAGCCTTCTACTGGACCATTGAGTCCTGGAGCCTAGAGTGTCTTTTTTAAAGTGCTAATGCGATTACCCATATTGAAAGTGAAGACAGACTAGACAAAAAGGTATCAATCCAATTAAAAACATATTCCCTATAAATACATTAATCCATTGCTTTTGATTTGAGGCAACTTGATACATTTAATACACTGATTGTAAAGTGCAAGTGAATTTTAGAAATAGTGAATTTTGATTAGTGGGAGGTTTTTAAATTGTATATTCTCCCATATATCTCAGTATATGTAATACAGTCTACACATCAGTGATAACTGTTTCGCATGAATAAACATATATAGGTGATATGTTTTTGACAGTCATTCTCCATTTTGTGAACCTTTTCTCTATAAAGTACATTTAAATTTTTGATTTTAAAATCCAACAGTTATATATATATATTTCATTATTTTCATTATGTTGGTAAAGTGACTAGTGCATTAATAACCTAAGTCTAATTCAAAAGATGATTCAAAGGATGATTAACTGTAAAGTACATAATTTTTCTCCTGATCCTTCAATAACAGTTGGATAAAACAATCACGACTAGGTTCCAAAATGTATCAGTCATGCCGCTTAAGGGGATACATTTGTTATAGTCCTCAACTATAAAAGCATTTAAGAAAATAATAGTTTGGTCCATATAGAATATACTGAAAAAACTATTTTCTTAATATTCTTTCTCCCATCTATTCCATGTATATCAGAAAGCAGCTTTTAGCAGCAATGATGATATCTTGTTATCCCTGGATTCCCATGTCTCCTCAATTATTTAATTTCTTGCCATAAACTTCATCAGTCAGTTCTTAACTTCCTTCTTTCTTTATCACAAATGAACATGTAGTTCAGCATCTACGTTAGGTCCTGGTGGCTTCTCCGTACCAATGGCTAAAATTGTTCTAGACTCAGTTCTACGTAGATCGAGAGTCCTGTTGCCTCCTCTTTCTTTTTGTGTTACCATGTTGATTCCTGAGTATTTCAGTTGTTTGCAATCACTAGAATGAGATTCGTGGAAGTGTTTAGCCATTGGATACATGAAGTCTTTGTTTTTTATGGCTCGTAGGTGTTGTAAAATTCGTAACTTTAATTTGTTGATGGTGCTCCCTACGTACAATTTTTTGCACGGGCACTCCAGAAGATATACAACAAATTTTGATTCACATGTGATGTGATCCACAATTTTCTCAATTTGACCAATTTGGAGCTGGTATGTGGTCATATTTTTACCGTGATCACAAGCTCTGCACTTGGAGCATTTCCAGAATCCTGGAGTGTTGAGCCATGATGATATGATGTCTTTTTTGGACTCAAAGTGACTCTGTGTGAGTATGTCTCCCAAAGATGCTGTTTTTCTGTATGTAATATTGGGTTGGGGAGACAATACCATTTGATAGTTTTGTCTAACATTAAAATGCTCCAGTGCCTCTGAATGATCCTTTTCTATTCATTGCTTTGATTGTTAAAGTCAATGATTAATCTGGTCATGGTCTCATTTCTTTTTTTGCATCTCTACGGATTCTCTTTATTTGTTTGTAATAGATATGCTCTTGTTGCTGCGGTGACTCTGTTTCTAGTGGTGGTTATTACCTCCAGGGGATATCCTCGTTGTAAAAAGCGCTCACTTATTTCTTTTAATTGTAGGTTCAGGTCAGATATTTTAGAACAGTTCCTTTTTGCTCGCAGCATTTCCCCGTAGGGAATGCTCCATTTAGGATTTTGTGGGTGCCCACTGTTCGCATGCAAGATGCTGTTGCAGGCGGTGGGCTTCCAGTGCATTGTTATGCATATCCTTTGAGCTTGAATAAAAACTTCTACATCCAAGAAAATAATGTTCGTTGAACTTTCTGTGAATGTAAAGGGTAGATTGTACTTGTTGGTGTTGAGAGAGTTTAGGAAGTTCTGGGGGTTGTTACAATTACCTTCCCAAATAATGAAAAGCTTGTCTATGAATCTCGACCAGAATTTAATGTTCCCTGATTTTTCATTCATCAATACTTCTGTCTCCCATATAGCCATCAGTAAGTTAGCATAAGTTGGCGCTAAAGATGTCCCCATAGCAGTTCCTTGCTTTTGGAGAAAAAGGTCACCTTTGAATAAAAAACTATTGTGCGTTAAACAATCTGTGAGCATTTCTATTAACATATCCGAGTGCTCGAGATGGCTTCTGGACCTTGTTTGTAAAAATTGCTTCACCGCTGCTATTCCATCAGAGTGAAGGATGGAAGTGTAAAGTGACGAGACATCAATTGAGGCCATGATATAGTCATTTTTCCAAGAAATGTTCTCGATTGTTTTCAAAATGTCCATCGTATCCCTTAGATAGGACGGAAGTGCCGTAACATAGTTCATGAGGAAGATGTCAATGAATTGAGATGTTGATTCTAGCTATGTCCAAAGTAAAATCCCAAGGTTTAGCCACGCTGGAGGAACACATGGGCACAGACTCTGATTAGATGAATAAAGTGTTTATTTCAACATAACAGGGTCCAAATGACGTGTTTCGGCTGCCGGACTGTGGCTTTGATCACATTATATATATATTTTTATATTTTCACAGAAAAAAATAAAGGTTACAGGGACGTTTTAGTTAGCATCAGATTTCACTTGTACGAAACCAAGGAAATTTAGCCGATATAGTTGAGCTAACTATAACTTAGGCCCCTGCACCAATTTTACCTGAACACCGACTTAACTTTTCCCCAGAGTCAGACGGCTTAGTATGCCCTAAAACCAAGATTAATAGTAAACAAAACCATGGCAACGACAAACATTAACCCCTTGTGTGCCCTTGACGGAACCACGCCGTCATGAGCCATGGGCGGCGTGTGCTCATGACGGCGTGGTTCCGTCATGGAGCGGCCGCTCCTCCCACGCGGCTCGAATTCCCCGCCTGTGCGGGCGAATTAGAGAGTGGGCGGAGTCGTGACGGAACCACGCCGTCATGAGCACAGCTCGCCCGTGACTCATGACGGCGCGGTTCCGTCATGAGCACCGCGCCACCGTGCTGCCCCCAAACCCCCCAGCGCTGCGGCGGAATTCGCGCCGCAGCGAAGGGGTTAATAAAACAAATCATAACGTTACTCACAAGTAAGATCATGAAAGACAGAATCTGACCACCGAACAACAGCAAAATGTCTGCCTCCCCAGTTAGGAAAGACAGAGAACACTGAAAACACTTTAGTGAATCCCCATCTAGGATTATTATGTGACTCAACCTATAAACTGTACACCCACTGAATCCCTATCTTCCCATGTAATACTGATATAAAAATGCATGCCACCCAAACAAATCCGCCTAATGTTGGTCAATTTGAAAGCAATAGTGTTTGAACAATAATAAACTTCCCAATTAGTCTGATGACAAAGACATATCCCAAATCTACGACATCAACAATTGAGACTGACCGAGGCAACCACCATGTAAGTATGAGACGATCCCATGGATGATCTTCTAGATATAACTAATAGGGGGGCTTTTAACAGACACCACCAACTGGACCATCAAACAGTGATCGATGCAGACCCAAGAAACCACTTCAAGAAGATTCAAGCCCAATTCTGATGAATCAACTGTCGAACACAGTTGTGCCAGCTCCAAGAATTACATTGTACGAAAGAAAATTATTTTCATCCCACTGTATGAATCAAAAGTAGCCCACGATACCCAGAAGTGGAGATATAACCAGATAATAATACAGTTCCTTCCAAATCTGAAGCAAATAATCTCAGAAGGATTATAGTCCAACACATTTCTCAAAAGGAGATCAAACTACTGTAGCAATCCCACAGAGACTCCATGGTCAAACCATTCCCAAATGCCAACAATCCTGTCTAATGAAGATATTCTTGCCAATTGGGGCAAAACGCTAAACTGAAAGAATAGAGGAGCAATATCCTAGAATTCTGGAAATAACAGAAAATACAAGCACACAGTCTGGCTGCCATAGTGTTAAAGTGGCCTTTACATCCATAAGCAGTCTCTCCCCTTAAATAATTGACAATAACGTGGACATAATGAAAGTTGTTCTTCACCATCAAAGCAAAGAGAAGGAAGTCATGTTAATGCCTGGTAACATTCATTGATCAGGTAATGCCACGCTGAAAAGTAGCGACTGGAGCTTGCTAGCCTCAGCCTTATCAACTCAGAAAACCACCCACCAATATGTTTAAGCTTCAGTCAGGACCTTCTCGAAAACATATACGATAATAAGCAGGAGCATTGCCGGGCTAAAACAGAATCCAGAGGAGAATGAGAAGGTAGCCTTTCTGAAAATTTTGAGATTTGCTTCTTCCAAGAAACCTGGTTACTAAAAGAATTGTCAATGGTTGGGTTAATCTACTATTGTCTCCCCGCTTAAAAGCCAACCAAGGGAAGACCAAGCAATGGCTTGATCACTCACTTTCAAGGTTGAATCTAACATAATTCTCGATAACGACATACAACACCTTACATTGAGAAGTAACTCCATGATCATAGACCTTTTAAAAAAATATCTGACTCCTAATTGAAACAACGGAAAACACCAGATGCAAATAACTTTAGTATCTGCCATTTACTTTCAATAATAATTTTTAAAAAACTTGAATAGATTAACCAAAGTAATGTAGTGACTTCAAAATCAAACCACATGAATCATTATTGGACACAGGCATCACAGATGACGAACATGCTTGGGACATCCTAGCTTTTACGCCAAAATGCTTTAGAGCCTCCAAGGAGGGCCTACCTTTTACCTCAGTCAAGGAATCCTGTGCACTTCATTCACTAAATGGAAGGACCATGTCCGACACTCCAAAGAGAGAAGCCTACAGAGTTAATATAGATTAGTCTCATTGACTATATCCTAATCAGTATTGAAGCATTGCACCTGATAGCAGCTATGAAAGTGAATAGTTGACTGGAAAGCAATCATTATCCACTAATCACAACTCTTATTGTGCATGACTTGAAATAGAACTAGCACAAAACTGAGCACCAGCTGTTGATCTATATTTGACACCTATACCCTGAACAGGCAGAATTTACCAGGAACTAACTTTGCCATATAATAAGAATGCCAACCTAAATGAAGCTCTTGATGTAAGAATGAAATCGATCGCCAAGCTGCACAAAAGCCCGGGGACAACCACAGAAATTGTCCTAAGCTTCCAATCCCTGATGCATCTGGCCTCACAATCACAATTGAGACAAAATAACATCAATAGACATGAAGCAAACATCTTGCAATAGTTCAATGATAAGTGCCTATAGAAAAACAAGTATTAAGAGAGTAGTTGAAAGCAAGGTACTAAAGTCCACCAGGAGAAAAAATAATGTAGGATCCTCAGAAGAGGCTGCACACGTTGGATAATTCACAATAAGAAAACTGTGACAAAAAGTCTAGGGCTTGGTTAAATCAACTTTAAAAATGAAAAATACTGGAAATTGTGGGACTGGATAAATTGGGACTGTGAGGGACTGGCATTGAACTTGGATGCAGTATTTGGTCCCAACAACAAGTGGTTGGAACATTACCCATCCATCTACTCAGCTGCTAGAAAAGACAAAGAAAAAACCCCAAATTGAAACATCTCCTCCCCGTCCACCATCAATCTGGATATTTAATTTACAGATGGTGAATTAACAGGGGAAATTCTCCTTCTTAAAAGCCCACAAAGCACCAGGACGAAACAGAATCCCACTGACACATTTAGATCAAATGTCAAGCTTTGGGCTCCAAAAGAAAATGTCTGCAATGCTGTCCTGAAATCAGGGAAGGTCTCCAGCTCCTGGAAATCAGCAATACTCATTTCCGTGTTAAAAAATGGGTCACAAGCTGGTCCTATGAATTATTGACTATCTCACTACTAGATAGCGCTGGAAAAATGTATGAAAAATGTATTTTGAGCCACGTGTGAGACTGGGTGGATAGCAATTCTAACCTCTAGGCCTGTTTCAGTCAAGGAATCTATATTTTAGACCAGGCAATGAGACTTTATTTTACTTTCATCAAGTATCCAAAATAGAAGAAACCGCCCCATTTGCTGGTGTTTGGAGACTTACAAATGGCATTCGTCTCAATAGAGAGAAATCTGCAATGGAGTTCACTGAATAATTAACTGATACCCAACAAATTGCTGTGCACCCTACAATGTCTGCATCAATATACTACAGAAAGAGTAAAATATGGGGCAAAAGATGAATGTGTACAACAGATTTCCTGCTACAAATGTGCCAAGTCTGCATTGTAGCACCAACTTTATCAAACCTACATATAAATGTTGTGGGAAAGTTACATGAAGACTTACCTCAAGATGTCCCGTCGACTGGAGGTGAAAATGTTCATGTCCTCCTATTCATTGATGATGCAGTACGGATGGTACAAACAGAAATAGCAATGTATTGTATATTGCAGGGCTTCGGGTGCTCCTGTACCACCAAAAAACTAACCCTGGGCGGTGAACTCCGCTCGCGGAGTTTGCAGAGTTTCCCTCACTCTGCGTTACGCGGAGATCGCAGAGTTCCTAAAAACTCTGCTTCGCGCAGCGGAGCCAAGTTTTTTTTCTTGTTCGCGTTCACCAACGTCCAGTTAGCGAGCACGAGCGAGGAAAATCCAGCTCCCGGCGAGATTTTTCCTCATTCACGATCGCCAAGATCAAGTTGGCGAGCGCGGAAAATAAACCTCCTGGCGAGATTTCTCAATGCGGGGGTCAGGTTTCTCATTGCGAGTGGACGCGTATGCTCGCGACCGCTTGCGTTGAGAAACTACCCATTTGCGTTGAGAAACCTACCGGTCCAGTAAAAATCTACTCGAGAGGCAGAAAAGGTAAACTTGCGCCGTGCATGGTGCTGTTCGCAAGAATTGCACAGTGCGGGCAAGCATCCGGCACTGTGCAATCACCGCGATCGGCATTTTTCTACCGTACTCCACTGCTTGCGGAACTCCACGTAGTGCGACTGAGTTTTTTTTGCATTTCGCGTAGCTCCACGTAGTGCAGCTCTGCGAACTCCGCCCAGGGTTACAAAAAACTCACTATCAATATGGAGAAAACAACTTTTCTGGTCCTCAATCCAAAAATCTCAATAAGAGCATTACATGTCAGGGGAAAACTTGTCTATGCTGGAGGCATGGTTTGGACGCTGGCGGGAGAGGTCGCTCGTCTGTGAGCGCCGAGGCAGCGCGGGAGGCTGTGACCTTTTTCTGCGAAAAGAACTTCCATGAGCGGTTCAGAAAGAAACTGCTGCGAGGATGAAGCTAGTGGCAACAGTTTTCACAACTTTATAAGGTAAGCGGGAGACTATATTTTGCAATTCTTTGAGCCGAGGCGAGCTCCTCAGGACTCGCATCTGCCATTTTGATTTGACTGCGAGGTTGCTTTCTCCACAAAATAAACACAGCATGTCTTCATTACCACGAGACATCAATGTTTTGTTGCCTTTCTGGATGTTTTAATGGAGAACTGCTCTGATATTCGTTACTTTTATGCCTCCTACATCGTTTTGAGGTATTTCTATTATCCTCTGGCACCTCTGGCTTTTACTTGATGTTTAAGTATAAGGTGAAAGCTGTATTACGGCGCTCCTCACCAGTCCTTCTGTTGTCTGCTATTTTGTGATACTTACGTATGGGAGAACAAAACCTGCTCACCATTTCATGACAACTTCCTTTCCATCTGTGGTTGACTTCAATCCTTTCAGCGTTATCCAAGATAAGATGGCAGAATCAGAACAAGAGGTAATAACAAGTCCAACAATAACAAATATTTTGTTACCTACCTCCAAAGTCACCTCTAAGTTATCTGGCACGTCGACGCTTTCATCTGGGAAAAAAGTGAAGAAAGACCCTCCTTCACCAACTATATCTCTACCCCCAAATTCAATGGAACTAATTCTTGAGGAAATTTGGGCTCTTAAGCCATACATGGAAGAGACTAATATTCGTCTTCAACAGCTGGACAATAAATGGTAGCACATGGACAGTAGGGTTGTTCAATTGGAGAATAGAGTGGAATCTTTTCATTCTGTCGTCGTTCAGGTTCCCTCTATGCAATCTCAGATTTCACATCTTCAAAAGCAGGTTGAAAACCTTGAAAATCGCAGCAAACGCAATAATTTGCGCATCTATCGTTTAATATAAGGACTTGAAGGCCCTAATCCTCTCCTTTTTTCAATCCTTTCTTCCAAAATGTTTGGATATTCACTAATCCCCACCATTGAACATTCAGCGGGCTCATGGTTTTGGCCATGTTCCACAATCGACGTCCTCATCGAGTAAACCAAGAGAAGTAATATTGTATTTTTTAGAATACACAAACTTGTTGAAAGTTTTACAAACAGTTAACGTCATAGGTAGGATCTCCTGGCAAGGCTCTACTATTTCTTTTCTCAAGATTATGCCAAAGCGACAGAGGATAGAAGAAAGAAATTTTTGTATATGAAGCCTGCGCTACGGAATATCAATGCCAGATTTGGTCTTATTCATCCTTGCCTTTTTAAGACTACATTCTATGAAGATCCTTGTCTTCTTCAATGATTTTTGGACAATTGCAGACTGAAGGGTATGGAAATTACTTGATCCACTGTTTAACTTTTTTATTAATTCTTAGTAATCTATTATATTGTCCTGGTTATATGTTTTTATATTATTTCTGTTAATATTTGTCTAACTTGTTTTCTTTTTCTTTTCATTAGGTAAAGTCTTTTTCATAACCATACATGTGACATTCCGTCCGTCTATGGTATTCCATCTTCCTCCTGTACCTGTTCCAAGAGCTCCGGTCGATGTACCATTTCCTTTTGTGGCTCCACCACCCTCGAATTTTGTGTGTTTTCTGGTATGTAATTTTTGTATCTTATATATGGTTTGTGTCTTTTTCTTCCTTTTTTACTGTATCCCTTCTGTGTTTCCCCCTTCTATTTACTCTTCTTAGATGTTATTTATCAAAATCTCCTCTTTCTCTTTTCATTCTTTTCCCTCTTCTTTTGTTTTGCTGTTCTATTTCTACCTGCTACTCTCTTCTCCTCTCTCTCTTTCTTTTTAGCTTTAATATTTACTTAATTTGCAATCTAATTTGTTATAGTATTACACTTTCATGGTTATAGTTTATCATAATCGTATTGTTTTCATGGAGCACCAGTTACTATTACTTATTTTAATACTTCTGATGTATTATTGCGTTGTAGATGGTTTTAAGAATCATTTCATGGAAGGGTTTTGTCTCATATCTCCAATTTAAAGGGTGATATTGTTTTGCTACAAGAAATACATATCCCAGACAAAGAAGTCTGTATGCTTAAAAGACAATAGGTTGGTCATGTTTTTGCTTCTCTGGGCTCAGGAAAACGCAACAGGGTAGCGATTTTATGTCATAAACGTCTTAACATACAAACCCTTGCCCAAGATGTTGACTGTGAAGGCAGATGGGTCTCAGTTTCCTTACTTGTCGATAAAATTCCTGTAACTATTGTTAACTTTTATGAACCTACTAATCCTAATAAGTCCTTTTGTCTGGGAGTAATATCTAAATTGATGGCTTATAATGATGAATATTTGATTGTTGGTGGTGATTGTAACATGGTTTTTGATCCTATTTTAGACAGACGCTCCAAAACTAGATTCATAGCTTCACAAATGCATTCTCAATTCAAAGCGACTCTATCCCAACGATCTCTTGTTGATGCATGGAGAGTGTGTAATTCAATGCTTCAAGAGTACACTTTCTTTTCCCCTGCCCATTTTTCTCAGTCTCGGATAGATTATATTATTATTTCCAATGCTCTTGCTCAACGGGTTATCAACTCGGATATAGGATCCATACTGATTTCTGATCACGCACCTGTAACTCTGGACTTGGAACTCCTTCCATCTTTTTATGGAACTCAACGGTGGAGGTTTATTAACTCTCTTCTGTCAAATTTGTAGTTTACACTCACTTTTGAACAATTTGCTCACACATTCTTTGAAGAAAATGAATCTCCTGAACTATCTCGGCGGGTGGTTTGGGATGCTTTCAAAGCCGCCGCTAGAGACTTTAATATGAAATTTGTTTCTGAGAAACGGAAATCAACTGCCAATAAGTTAAAGACACTTAACTCACGTATCAAACAACTAGAACATTCCTTTTACAATTCCCACTCCAAACACATTTTGAATGATCTAATGACTGCTAAATTTGAATTTAATACTCTCTCTACAGAAAATGGCAACTCTTATTTACTCAAGTCCAGTGCAAAATATTATGGAGGGCAAAATAGAGTGGGAAACTTCTTGCCAATTATCTGTAAATAAAGAAAAGAACGCACTAAAATTGATTCTATTTTGACTTCCTCTAATCAGAATTTACATGAAAATGAGGATATACTTTTGGAATTTACAAAGTTTTATCAGACCCTTTATTCCCTGGAATCTCAATCTGGTTGCCAAGCACCTTATCATTATTTATCATCCATTCCCTCGCCTACACACCCTGATATTGACTTTTGTATTTATAAACATATTCTAATACAGGATATTTCTAATGCTATTTGCTTTATTAAACATGGCAAAGCTCTGGGACCATATGGTTTCACTATTGAATTCTATTCATATTTTTCTTCACTTCTTATACCTAAACTACACCAGCGGTATCCTTATTTCATATCCTTTGAGGCATCACGTGGCTCTTTTCAAGAGGCATTGATATGTCTTCTTCCCAAAGATAATAAAGACCATAGACTATGTAAGAATTATTGCCCAATTTCTTTAATTAATTTAGATAATAAAATGTTTGCAACATTTTTAGCTCTCTGTCTGGATAAACTATTACCCCAATTAATTGGGAGAGAACAGTGTGGGTTATTAAGGGTAGGTTCCTTTCAGATAATATTTTTGAATTTTTTTATGTAATCAGTAAATCCAAATCTTATAATTCTTCTTTGGCAGCTGTATCTTTAGACATGGAAAAGGCATTTGATAGAGTTAACTAGTCTTTTATTTTTGCTACACTTTCCTGGTTTGGGTTTGGTCCTCAGTTTATGAAATATGTGTCTTTGTTATATTCTTCTCCCAAGTCCTCTATTTTAGTTAATGGCCTTATGTCTCCATCATTTCCTCTTCATAGAGGCATACAACAAGGTTGTCCACTCTCTCCTCTATTATTTATACTCGCCATAGAACCCTTTTTAATAAAGATTAGCCTCGCGGAACCGGCTGGCGCGGGTCCTGCTTCACTTCCAAACTCACCAGGACTGTTGCTGTCACCTGCTGTGTTGTCGCCCTAGGAGGGGCTCTGCTTGTCGTCTGTTGCCGGGTGTGGACATCACAACGAGGGGAGAAGGCACTTCACGGGACTCAGGTTTCCAGGAGTCCGTGCGGTGCAGCACCTGTGCTTCCTCCCGCCCACTCGCCACAGAGAGTTGAAAACGCTTCGCGGAACCCGCTGGCACGGGTCCCGCTTCGCTTGCCTTTGACCTCGTTCCTCGCGAGCAACTTTGGAGGGTCCTAGAAAAGCTTGGGCTTTCCTTGGAACTCTTGACCTTAATCAGGTGGCTCCATGAGCCTAATTTCGCAAAAATACAGTGGGGAGGCCCGGGGGATACAACCCCCGAGTTTCCGGTCGAGCGAGGGGTGCGCCAAGGCTGTGCCATGGCACCCACGCTCTTCTCCCTGTACATCAATGGAGTAGTAGATTACATGCTCCGAGTCAACACCGACGCTCCTAAGTTGGCCGGAGTGACTACTCCAATATTGATGTTTGCTGACGATACTCTTATAGTATCCAAAACCCCGAGCGGCATGCAAAGGGCCCTGACAGTTTTTGAAGATTTCTGTAACAATCATGGCCTAGAGGTCAATGTGACCAAGACTAAACTTATGGCCTTTAACCCGCATCCAAGTTATAGAGCAGGAAAACTCATAATGAATGGGCAAATACTTGAGGAGGTTAAAAACTTTGTCTATTTGGGCATGCACGTGACACAAGATAATAAGTGGAATAGACATTTGGAAATGTCTACACTGAAATTCACGCAGATAACGGGAACCCTGATTAGTGAGCATAAAAAATCCTACACTAAGCCTGTTAAACCCGTGCTCCAAGTATACGAGGCAAAGGCCCTAAGCTCAGTGTTGTACGGGGCCGAGCTCTGGGGTTTCGACGTATTGTCATCTTTAACAGTTACTGAAAATAAATTTTATCGCAGTATAGTTGGTCTCCCACAGAGCACGCCTATGGTACCACTACGTTACGATCTAGGTAGGAAGGCCATTAAGGATTTAGCCAAACTCCGCCCGGTCCTTTACTGGAGGAGACTCTGGACCACCCCGGAGCTCCAGCCTTATGCAATGGGCCTCATGGACGTAATGCAGGCCGATACGTTCCACAAGATTGGGTGGCTTAGGAACCTCCGGGAAACTCTGAAAGACCTGGGTTTGGAGGGGCTATGGAGTGACCCAGTTGCTGCCGGGTTTCCCACAAAGAGGCTTTTGAAAATGCTGTATTGGGAGTGGGTAAACCATAGGGTTTGGAGTGATTCTATCTCCTCCACGATGACTAGCCGATTTTTAGAGGCGAAGGTAACTCCAGTTTTCGAACCTTATTGGGATCTGATTACTCAACCCAGAGATAGGAAACTATATTTCCAATTCAGAGCAGGTTCTCTCCCACTTAGGGCCTTAACTCTCGGGTGGTTTGGTGCAAGTGTAGGACCTTGTCCCGTTTGTGGTGCTCAAAAGGAATCAATTGCCCATTTCCTGTTTGTTTGCCCAACATATGCCAACCCTAGACGAACTTGGCTGTCTCCTTTGTGCAAAACATTGGCCACAAGGAGTTCCGCTGTTGCTTTAAGAGTTCTAAGCACAAGCACTTTACCAGCCCATTCAATTGCCCTAGCTAAATACCTGGGCTGGGCATGGGTCTTAAGGCACAAGGCTCTCAGGGAAACTGTGGGAGTTCTCCCATAGGGCCTCACCCTTCGGGGACATTGGTTAAAAATTTTCCAGTTCCAAATGTAGTCTTATTTTTTCAGTCTGCTGATATGTTTAATTCCTCTTTTAACCCCAAATTTTAGGTATTTAATGGATGATTTTATACATTTTATAGAGAATGTGATCAGTAATAATTTTGTGTTTTTGTATATGTTTGTGTCTTGTATGAATTATTTTAAATTCGAATAAAGACTATATGATAAAGATTAGCTCTAATCCACAAATTACAGGCTTGTCCTATGGAATTACTCACCTTAAATTTTCTGTTTATGCTGATAAAATCTTGTTGTTTAGCTCTCATCACCAGACATCTTTACCAGCGTTTTAATTAGAAGTTGATAACTTTGCATCTGTCTCAGGCTACAAATTAAATGCGCATAAATGTGAAATCCTTCCATTAAATAATTGATGCTTTCATGCTGATTTTAGTGCGTCTTCTTTTAATTGGAATCCAGATAAAATTAAATATCTTGGTTTGTGTTTCTCGGACACTGTTAAGAACTCTATCGCCCTAAACTTGGAATATTATACACAGTCTTACTTGAACTTACATCTCATTGAAAACCTTTATTTTTATCTTGGTGTGGTTGTCTTGATACTATAAAAATGATGCGTGTTCCTGGTATATTATTATATATTTCAAATATACCTGTTAATATCCCTCAATCTCGCTACAAAAAGGCATCTTCCATTTTATCAAAATTTTTATGGCATGGCAAAAAGTCTAGGATGTCTCTTTGTAAGCTTAAAAGACCAAAGCATATGGGGGGAGTCAATTTTCTGGACTTTTATAAATATCATTTATCCTTTTGTCTTAAACAAACGTCTTTTTTACTACAAGTCAATGATTCTGTGCTCTCCCCCTTATGGACAGATCTTGAGAAATCCTTTTTGTATGCTTTTTCCCTGATGGAGTGATTGTCTTTAACTTCTAGACCTACATCCTTATCTCTTCCAATTTTTAAGAACTCATGCAATATACTTTCCCCCATATTTATTTCTTATAAAACTACTCTGAAACTCATCAATTTGATACAACGCTTCGATTAAAATAAATAATAGAATACTTTTTGGGAAGGATTGGTATTCTAAATGTTTCAAATGGGTTCTTCAGTTTTGCCACAATGGTACTTGTCTGCCCTTTTTGGTAGTACAGTCACTCTTCTCCTTCCCAGACTCGTATAAGGACAAATATAGACTACTTGTCTCGGCAACTCAAACAGCTTATCACAAATTCTCTCCTGAACAGATGTCTTCTTCCCCCCTCCTATTTACACGTTACTAGATGCATTAGCTTCCACATTTCAAGTATATAAACATTTAACACTTATCCCTGAAGAAAGAGATAAAACAGAGGTAGAACATCTTTGGGAACTTGACTTTCAAACCTCTTTCCCCACTTCTCTTTGGAATAAATTTTGGACCAAAATAAGAAAGTCTTCTAGAGTGGCTAATACAACTCAAACCTTGTTTTTTATCTATAATCGGCTTTTGATTACACCTGTTAAATTACACAAATTAGATTTTGCCATCCCTTTCAATTGCTGGTCTTGTTCGCAGCCTTCAGCAGATCTTAAACACATGTTATTTGAATGTCCCCTTATATATGATTTCTGGCTGAAGGTTTGGCAACAGATAAACTTTATTTTAAAACACAAATCCCTTTTAACTTTATTAATCTTTTCCTGGGTAGTACATCCGACCACTGGTCATCTCAATCCAAAGATTTTTATATAGTAAATTTACTTCTTGCGGCTGCCTTTCAAACAATTATTAAATCTTGGAAAGATACGTCTCAAGTATCTTTTCAAGAATGGTGGTATGGAGTGTGTTACCACCACAGACTCGATAGAGCATATGTGTATCCTGTCACATTAGCTATTAAAAGAGACTGTTTATGGCTACCAGTTACCTCTTTTTTAGACAAGTCGGCTCGTAATACACAAATACACAAGCCCTAAATTGAAGAAGTGCCTAAGCCTCCGTGACTTGTTCTTTATTAATAAAAATTGATCTATTTGTTTTATGCCCTTAACTCTTTTTATAGAATGTTCTATTATGGTTACATAATGACTATTATTTCTTCCTGATGGTTTTATGTTTTTGAAACCTGTGATTGTATTCTCAATAAATATGTTGTTTCTTTTTGTATTATAATTGCAACTTTAGCTCAATAAAACTTTATTTTCAAACTTAAGAATATGTCTATGCCATTGACTAACTAGGCATTTACTCTGATAACAAACTGTCATGGGTAAAGCAGGTGGAGAAGAAAGTCACAAAAATGTTTCAGAAAACTGAAGCAATTTTGCACTGCAAGATCAAATTTGGTGGTGAATCAATACATTTCTTACTCTTAAGTGTACAACAAGGGAGTGGCAGCCGCTGCGCAATATAGAGCCAAATTGTGGGGCTATAGGTGAGTACCAGACTTGGTAAAAACTGAGAATCATTTTCTGTGACAGATGTGCATGGACCTAGGGACCCCGATGGATGCATTAAGGTTAGAACTTGGTACAATTAGCATCAAAGGCGTAGCTCATCATAAACCTGTTCACTTCTGTGCTAGAGTTTGGACCAACCCTGCTGCCCAAATCTATGTAAACACTCTCATTGATATTCTGAACTGCAAGAACCAAGTGAAAATGGATTGGCTGAGACACTCAAAAAAATCCTAGAAATTATAGTCTTTCCAACTGCCTGGAATAACCGAGGCTCAATGTTTAAACCTAGTATGACGCTAATCAAAAACAGCTACAGCAAAGTCACTCACCAAAACCAACTTACATCAATCAGCAAAGAAAAGAGGATGTTGACATATCTGAATGTAAAAGCCGAAACTAACTTTGAATCTTACCTAGAAAACCTCACACCTGAATTGAAGAGAAGTCTGAATATAAAATTCCTACTAGAGATTTTTCAGTTCCTACCTTTACAAAAAAACGGTCCTCTCTTGAGAGCACTTCAGACCTTGTGCCTGAGGAGCGACTCTTAAAAAGTATTTTTACAAGCTGCTTCTTACAACCTAGCAGCGTGGACGCTAACAAGATAACCTGTGATAACTTCAGTGAACAAATGCAAATAAATATCTTTTTAATAACTGTTTAATTGAAGCCATTATTTTATAAATTATATTTTATTTTTTTGTATGACTGAAACAAGAATAAATACTTTTAAAAATTACATTTACGATAATGTAGATGCAAAAATATGAGGGCCTGAGTGGCAGTCCTGAAGTTGCCTTCTACAGCAAATGGTTTTGCTTTCTTCAGTAGAAAGAGCTGACACCAGGCCACCTTATTTTTCTCGGTCAGTGAGATTGATGAAGTCAGGGCCCAGGATTAAAACCAAATGACTTGGCAATGGATGAAAGTTGGTTGTCTTATGACTACAGGTCCATATCTTTGAGCCCCATGTGGACTAGTTGCTTCTGCTTGTTCTTAACCTATAGAAAGAATTCACTTTTGGCAGAATTGAGTTTCAGGTAAGTAATAGACAGTTAGATCTGGATGAGGTGTATGAACTATTTGTGGCTTTGACTGTATAGGTTGGGGAAATCTGGTGCGTAAAGTTGTATGTTGTCATCATATTGATGAATTCTGATGCTGTTATCATTGAGATGTGTCTCAAAGGTCTTTATGTAGAGGTTGAAGATGACGGGGACAAAATGGAACCCTTAGGTACTTCACAGGTTATAGACATCCGCTGTGACCTGGATGGGCCAAGGTAAATAAACCAATGTCAGTTTAACATGTAGGATGATAACTAGTGAAGGGCATTTCACATGAAACCCATTTGAGACTTCAACAAGAGTGAGTTTTGAAGGTTCAAAAGTGTCAAAGATGAATGAAAAATCTAGAAATATCAGGAAGCAGGGTTGTTTTTATCTGCAGTCAGGAAGGCATTGTCGATGATTTAGCTTCATCAGTGCAGCACTGACGGAGCTACCATAGTTATGTAGTTATGTAGAAGATGGTTGGCAAAGATGTGATCTTGGAGTTGTCTGTAGGCTGCATTTTCAAAGATGCGATAACGAGTAGGAGAGTGATGGGCCATAGTTGGTGAGGTGAGCTGAGTCTGGTTTGGGTTTCTTCAGAAGTGGGAGTATCTGACTTGTCTTGAGAGCTTCTGAAAAAATGGCAGAGTGAGCAAAGTATTAGCGATGGTAAGTTTGAATTTGATGAGCCCAAAACATAGTAATAGGCAATGGCTTTGAGGGAGTCAAAGATGTTGGTGTAGCCGGCAATGGTTTGAAGGAAGACTGTTGTGGGATGCAGCACGGAGAAGTGGGTGACAGCGGGCAAGAAGGCTTGGTGTTGTTGATGCATTTTTTTATTTCTAACTACATAACTTTGGGTACATCTACACCTTATTCTGCTGTCTAACCATAGGTCTTGGGTATTGGGCCTTGTTTTCCATCACAGCCCCACCCAGAACTGTAGAAAATGCTATTGTTGCTCCATCTCTACTGTTGGCAAAATACTTCAGTCACTTGTAGCACACACAGTTCATGTCTCATGTGGCACTACAGCAGATCAGTCAACTTATGTTCCCTCATTTGCATGAGGGTGTAGCTCAAAGCCAATAAGGGAATCCCCTTTGTCCAGGTACATGATTATATTATGAATGCATGTGCTCAAGCAAAGACCTCCCAAGTGATGCATTGAATGTTTCCTGTTTGAGGAATTCTGTAGGTTTACCAAGGCTCTTCAGAAGTCCCCTTTGGTGGGGCAGGTAGCATTACGAGGGCCTTACTGTGAGCCCAGTGGAGGGAATAATTCCAGGAAATACACCCCGTCTGGAGTGGTAACTGGACTCTTTCAAAAGGTAGATGGCGGACACATACACTGTCAGTACGCAGGGGTTGTGGTAACACGATATATGCAAACACCACACTTGTCAATCATGGTGACCCTGATGTCTACCACAATGATGTGTGTATTCTATTAAATTCTATCCCTTCTGAAAACCATCACACTCCCTAATACTTGCCTGAGGGCCCAGGTGCAAACTCAAAGAGCTGTGGGCTAATCTGTTATTCGCCAGTTACATGAACCTATTGTTCACATGCCTGCCAAATGGAATCACGGGAGCTGTACGCCACCTTCTCCACAGCACAAAACAAACCTGAGCCAGAAAGAGGTGAGGCTGAGCCTCAATTAAAAGAGACCATGCCTAAAAGGATTTTACACCTTAATGTATCGTGCAGGGAATTTCTTGGCGTGCTTTTGCCCTTGCGTGTACTAGCTACGTGTCCCAAGTCACTTCCGCACATTACTCTGTTTACCAGTGTCAGGACTTTGATACTGTTGGCCGTGCCACATCTTACAGCACAGCCCCATCCAGAGGAGTGGATATTGCTACTGTTGCTCCATTCACCTCGCAGCTGATAAAATGGGGTCACTTTATTTTGCAGCACACTCTGCTCACGTCACATGTGCCAGCAGAGCAAATCCTTTGTCTAGGAAATTCTTTTAATGGTCATACTTTTAGTGGTGTTTAATAAGCAGTTTCGACCTCTGACAAAGTAAACAAATATGTTTTCTTGCGTTTCTGCCCTTTTTAGATACTTTGAAGAAATCATAGCCAATAAGTAACTAAATTAGGATAATGCCCTATCAATAATTTTTTCGGGGTAAGTTAATTTTGCCTACATTGCAGTTAGTTCACATTTTGGTACTAAGAAAATCACCTATCTTGCATAATTCCCTTTAACTACCATACCAAACGGAATGCCAGCACATGTCTAACTTACAACAGTTTGCAAAATCATTCTGAATATGTTCAATGCTTAGATCAACATGTAACATTTAGTGAACATCCATGAAGACATGAGCTTGGGCATGGCAACTTCTTTTTTTTTATAAAGCTAAATACAGTTTGAGAAATTAAAATACTGACATATGTAGCTTATGTATTGGAAGATAATTTATCTCTGAAGTTATAAACGAAGAACCGTTCTTATCAAAAGAAATACAACGGATGACATGTATAATTAAGTCTTTGTGAGGAATTTGGGTTGAATTCAAAAGTATATTTTGAAATGAATATACCTATTCCTTACTCTATGTCATGAACAAGAACTGTGAGCCTAAAAATCTTGAAAGTGGTGACATGGACAGATTGGTGATATGCTGAAATTGCAAGAGTTAAGAGAATGTGATATGCAAAGGAGGAGCAAGAAAGAAAGACTAAACATTTGCGATTGTTGAAAGAGAGCAAAGAATAGGAAGAATATAGTGCCTGGAAACAAACAGAAGCACAAATGGCATAATGGGAAGACAATTACAGATAGCAAGATCCACAATAATTTACTCATGCACCACCATATTGAAAAGTACCAAAAGGAAATTTAACACTTAGAAAAATACTTGACATTAGCTGTAGCAAATAAATATCACAGCCTTAAGAAATTAAAAACTAAAGTAGACCTCTTATGTTACATTGGAAATGCTATGGTATTGATAAAAAAAACCTGGAGCCACATGAATGAAACAGATGCAGCGTAGCACAAAACACCAACATCATTAAAAATCCATTAAATGCCTATTCAAATGCACTATTATGATTGAGACAAAACAGACATTTTAAATAATTCCAAGCTATAGTCAAAAACATGGCACATACAAAAATAGAAATGAGAACCTGTCATGCTGTCGACACCACCCTGCAAAACAGCCAAAGATAAAGCGCATGACGTTTTCTATTAATTAATTAATTATTATAGCACAAAGTACATTGTATGTAAGGACATTCAACAAATTAGATTTCTTTTTCATTAGAAAACCATTAATAAGAAACCATGCATTTTTTGAAATCGTAGTAAAATCACGTATGCTTTGCATTTTTTTAAAACTTTCGTCATGGTGGATGGATTACAGGAAATGACTGACCACTCTCAGAGGTGATGGAGGCGCTATTGGTGGTCGCTAAGTGTTCTTCATATTTAATTGGGATGGGAGAACCACAAATGGGGCTCTGCAAAGAGGTAAGTGTTTAGCTTTTTCCTGAACTGGACATTAAGGGCAATAGTTAATAGAGTTAGTGGCCCAGAAATACAGAATTAAGTTGCTGCACAGAAGCAAGAATGTGCCATAGTTTTCTGTCAAAGAAATGTTGCCGTTTTTTAAACCTAAAATTGATTGTGATAATCTCACTATTTCTCAAAGATCTTCTGTTTGTCAGGAAAACATTGAGAGTGGTTCATGTAGACTACCTCTTAATCTAAGCAACTAATTTTAAGAGACAACTGTCCCTGAGAAGAAGGCAGTTTGACACAATTAATGCAACTCCTTTAGAATATCCTATACAAAGATAGATATGCAATTATGATTAGAGCAGACCCACCCTTCTGAACGCAAAAGGCATACAAATGATGGATGGACGGAATGCAGAGAAAATCAAACCTTCACCCCCAGTCAAGAGATCTGGGTTAAATCCATTGTTCTTTTTCTCACTATGCCACCCCAGTTTAGACCCTGCCATACGCAAATCAGTCATGACCCTCTTCCTCCTGGGAAAAGTCCAGCCTATAACTGCCAAGCCAGGTCCTCCCTGGACCAGAAACAAGGATTTGCATTTGTCACCTCGAGTGGGCAAGTATGCCCAGACATGGGTCCCGTGCTCTCCATGCCACTAGAGTCAAGCTAGACTGGCTGATGAGGGGTGAAACCCCGAAACCGGTCCCAGGATGCTTGTTTCCAGTCTAGGGAGGACCTGGTTTGGAAGTTAGGGCTGGACTGTTCCCATGGGGAACAGGGTCAAGACTGATTTGCATATGGCTGGGTCTAAACTGGAATGTCATGGGGAGTACAAAATTGATGGATTTAGGCCCAGATCTGTGGACGGGGTTGAATGTATGACATTGTTCAGCATTCTGTCCATTAATTGTTCTTTTTGCATTTGTCGCCCTCTCTGAAAGCAACCCATAAATAAGTTGGCATAAGAGAAAGCAAACCTCATCTTCATCACCATACCCTGTAGTTGTATGTAAACCTCCTTATGAAACTTGAATATGATATTTAGACATTTCTCATACTCAAGACTGTATGCAAATAAAAATACAAGATTGCAGATCATGAATTAAGGTACGTTTTTATGGAGGTACAAACTTTTCTGATGCCTCTAGCAACCAGAATATTGTTTGAGGTCAACCAAATCTGATCTAATCTGTTTAGGACATCCATGTACTCTATAATGTAAGAAGATAGTGCAATGATTAATAAGGTAAGAGTTAAGTTAGTACATTCTGAGATCAAATAAAAAAGCATTTTAGTTCAGAAAGTCATTGTGAAAATATTTATTAAGTTGCTGTCTGCTGATATTATGTTGCCATTATCATTTTAATAAGACAAATTACAGAACCCTGGCAATATAACCACATTAGGGGTCTTTTATTGCCATTTCAATGTGTCATTATCAAGTTTGGAAATGTGGTTATAAAAGCAATTTGGCTTCATATTTGTCTGAATACTCAATAAACCATTCTGTATTGGTGCAAAGACTTTAATATGTCATTTATTATTGGTTACAATAGTAGCAGCTAGTAAAACACCACCAAATTTGCTATTTGTTGCTGAACAAACACTCAATTAATAAACATGACTGCTCGAAAGGAAATTAACATTTGCATGACTGAATGAATGAATGAATGAATGAATGAATGAAATGAAATTTATAAACGCGCAACTAAGCCCGAAGGCATCAAGGCGCCTAACCAAAGAAAATCATAAAAGGCAAATCCAGAACTAAGGGTAGGCTTTAGCAAATAGCCACGTCTTGAGAGCCCTCCTAAAGGCTTGCTTTGAGGGAAGGGATTTGATCTCAGCCGGCAGAATATTCCACAGCTTTGGAGCCAAAGTTGAAAAAGCTCTGCCACCCCACTTGGCTCTACGAACACGGGGGACTGATAACAAGGATTTATTGGCGGAGCGCAGAGTTCTGGAAGGTGTATAAGGGGCCAACAGGTCCCTTAGGCCTCCAGATCTGTTAGTAGCCAAAGCCCCATAGATCAAACATAGGGACTTAAAAGAAATCCTGGCCTCAATTGGAAGCCAGTGCAGTGTCTTTCTAGCAGCCGAAGCAGAAGCCCGCTTAGGTAGATCCAGTACAAACTTTGCGGCGGCATTCTGCACCATTTTAAGTCGCATTAACAGACCCTTGTTAATGCCTAAATATAAGGCATTACAGTAGTCAAGTCTTGAGCCTATTAATGCAATTACAATTTGCTTTCTGGCTTGAAGGGACAGGTAATGTTTGATCTTCCGCAAGATGTTTAGTAAGCCCCAACATGTGGAGATAGTCCTCTTTACTTGCTGACCCATCCCCAGGGTAGGGTCAATCATGACTCCTAAGTTCCTGGCCAGGGTAGTGGGTGTCGGACACACGCCCAACGATGTAGGCCACCATTAGTATTTTAAATAGCTCAACAAAGATGTACTTGCACCAATAGAACCATTGCCAAAAGTTAAAACTAAATCCAATTTTTCTCCTTTATTAACATTGTCCTCCGTGCAAATTTTGCCATACACATTAATACATGCGATACAGCATGGAGACAAACAATCTCTATTAAGGTGTATCCAAAAAATAACTATTTTTCAGACATCCAGATCATTTTTCTTTGTCAAGTGGACTATCATCATGTTAAACCTCCTTTTTGTGGTTTATACTTTGATGAGCACATCTTTTGTTTGATCTCACCCACACAGGTTATATGCCTCATATATCCTGCTTGTTTGCTTTCGCATTCAATTGTGTTGTTTCCCAACTTCATAAAACGTATCATTATTTTTAAGAACGTGTTTATTTATAATCCCATATCTGACTTTGTCACCCCTCTGGCTCACAGCACCCTACTTCTCAGTGTACCCTTTCCACTTGTATGGTTTCACTTTAACAATCTTGTCTCTACTGGAACATCTATTATGGAAACATTTACTCCCTTCTATCTGCTCCTGCAACATTTTGTCTGGCTCCAAGACACAAATTATTTTTCAATGTGTGTGGCTGACGTACATCTGGATATAGGGGATAGCGACATGTATAATTTACAACCGATTTTCAAACAAGTGCATGCAACAAACACCCAAGTTCTCAGTTTGCACGTGCATGGCCAAGATGGATATGTCAGCCTACCTTACACCTGTGGGTTCTTCCAGGGGTGTGTTCGAAGAGTAGTCTGACACCCTATGCAATTTATTTTACACATACTGATTATGAATTTCATGATGAACCATATTTATTTACACAATGGCTACTCTGTGTGGCATGCGATGCAGGTTCTGAAACGTCCAACGTCTTGTTAGGAAAACTACCAAGAGGGCTCTGTACTTTCTATTAGCACTCAATTCGTAGGAATGCTCCATTAATATTCCCATTTTAGACTCATTTTAGATGCTTTCGCCCCAATTAACAAAGTCATGTAAAAGTATAAACCAAAATATTTTTGTGCACACTCCAATTACTTTTGTAAATAGGCCCTACTGTATATTGCTGGGACTCCACCATCCTGCACAACCTAGCAAGTTTAGCCTCCCTGTGGCACACAACTCATGTCCCCCAAGACTGCAGATCCACTATCTTGACATGGGCCCACAATCTAGCTTAACCTGTACACCAGGATGGGAACTTTCTGATGCTGTTCTCTCACAACTAACGTGTTACGCTAGGGGTAACATAGCATTAGCCTGCACCCTAGCCTCTAATGAAGATGCGTGCCTGGGTGCCCCGCAACATTCCAGACAAGAAGCCACTTCAAAGAGCATGGCATGCAGGGGCGCAACTAGACTCAAACTTCAGGGGGGCTAACACATGGTTTAGTGGAGACAGAGACATCATAAGAGCGGAATCAAAATTACTTGCGGGATGCTCCCTTCGCTATTCGGATGTAGTGTGTAAAACCCAGACTCATTCTTTGAGACTACATATGGCAAATAGTGCATTTTAAAGCACACAGGGTCAGTAACATTATTCTCAGCATAACATGATTTTGGGTCTCTCAAGGAATTTTAGCACAGTGAATGACAAATGTTCTATTTTAATACACATTAGGCAAGTAAACCTGGTGCAATGTGGAAACACCAGATTCTATTTTATATCACAATCTCTGGCAAATCGTACACTCCAAACACTCTGGGCCAATTGTGTCAACGTAACTAGTCTTAAAAAATCTCATACAAGATATTTCACCATCCTTCCACCTAAGGAACGTTTTGAAAATTGGAAACAAATAATACAGTTTAAGCACATTTATTTAGTTACTGATCTGTTCATGCTTCATTTACCTGCACACAATACTTGTGTGTTATGATGTTAGTATAGTAAACAGCTTTGGGGCTGTTTGGGGGAAGCTGCCACATATCCAAGCTCTACAGTTCAAATAATGTTGAATATATATTATTTGGGACTTTGTGACAACTCCCACCAAATATTTTTGAATTTGAAATGCTTGGGTAGTCATTTAGCAAGAAACACAACCCATGTTTGATAAGAACTGCTCTAATAGCAGATATTAAGGATATAAATGGAGCACACAAGTTTGATTATAGATGATACCCCCACATCACTGATGGGTGTCAATATGGGATTACCAAGGGTAAAAGAAGTTGTCTTAGTTTTCCATTTGGCGCTCATCGCACTGCACTCAGCGCCCCTTAACTAGGTGAAAGGATCAGAAAATAAACAGAGCTTTTGAAGTCTTAAGTATTTTTTACATTCCTGTCTCTCTACCGAGCCACTAGGCAGCAAATACGTAGCTGTTGTGGAGCTAAGCATGGGTAAAGGGATCATCCTTTGATGCCACTACAGCTATTGCTGCCATTTTAGTGAATAAATGCCATGGCTGCTCAGGGCTGTCATTTAAACCTGCAACATACCCCTGAATACAAATGGGAGCAGATTATTAAATAGCAATGACATTTGTGAAAATACTTTGCAACAGTACTCGAAGAATGAGAATATATTTACTGATAACAATGTTTGCAGATTTCTATTGAATTCTTGTGTGAAGCAAATGACATATGAAATAAGACTTCTTGAGGTGGAAGCTTAGTAGCAGTATGACGAAGTAATCCCAAAAAGAAATTTGTATGCATGAGTCTGTCGTCTAATAAGAATGATGGGGTTAAATTAGTAATCATAGTGTGAGAAAAAGACTGGACTGCAGACAAACTAGTCTCTGCTTTGTTGTGACAGGCAGGACATTAGGCACAACCACTAGGCCCCGGAAACCTAATCCCAACCTCATTTGAGTTAACATATTGGCTCATCTGAGCAAGAAGCAATGACTGCAGAGAAAGAAAATGCCTTCTCAAAGTATTCAGAACCTAGGCCACATTTAGGGTGCGGATGACAACTGTCTTGCCTCTTAGTGGCTTATTTATGGGATTTTGGCTTAGGGCAGTGCAACAAGACACCTTGCCGTGCTGCCCTATGCCACAGTGAAAGGGCAGGAATGCATCATATTTTTGCAATACGGTGCATGCCTGTCCTTTCACTCTGCGCTGGTGCCATTTCTGCAGTCTAGCGCCAATGCAGGTACCCTTGCACCATGGTGCAAAGGTGCCTCTGTTGCATGCAGGATTGTTTTTGTGCAGGAAGGGGCAGGGTTGCACGAGGTGGGGGAGACGGGCGAGTGGTCACGAGGGAAGGGGTGCGCATGGGAGGGGGGTTTAAATAATAATTTTAAAAAAAGTACCTTTCCCGGGTCCCGTGTTTTCTCAGCTCCAACTCCGGCTCCTGCTTTCCTGCCTCCGCAGGGACAGGAAGCAGACAGCCTCTCTCCCCTTCCCTAAGCCAATTACAACACTGCAATGGCAGAGTTGTGATTGGTTGGGAGGCCGACCACACAGGCGTCCATGGGGAGGCCATTTTCTCCAAATAGGCTGCATGCAGCCCACATGGAGAAAAGGGAGAGTGCGCATGACTGGTTTGTCAGGGCCCGCAGCATTGGGCAAGTCACTCCTCCCCTGCCTTCGAGCAGACCCGCCCCCTACTAAACCCTTTTTGGTTTCTCCCAGTGCGAGAAGCAGAAACATAAAATGGTATTAATAATACCATTTTATGTTTCTGCTTCTCGCACTGCAAGAAAGCAGTGGGGCGACGCTCCTCCGCCCACATGGAGGAGCCACCTCTGCATGGCACCCTACAAGGAATTCGTTTCTGCTTTTTGGCAGGCAGAAGGAGCATTTTAAGCCCGAGTTCCACACTTGCTGCCTGAGGTCATGTGTCTGTTTCGGACGGTGAATTGAGTCAATCGGGGGTGTGGCATGCATTCATTATTTCATTCATTATTCAGTCTTTCACCATTCATTCTGGTCTTCCATCTGTTTGCCCATCCATATCCAAACCCTATGCAACCATTTCCAAACCTATCCATCCTCTATCATTCCATCCATCATTTCACTCATCCATCTCTCCATCCACCCTTTCACTCATTCATCCATCATCCTTCCAATCTTTCACCTATCCATCCATTCACTCATCCATCCAACCATTTACTCTCTCACCCATCCAGCCATCCTTTCACTTACACATCCATCCATCCATTGACCCAGTAACTCATCCGTCCAATTGTCCATCCAGTCACCATTTCACTCACCCATCCATCCTTTCTTCCAGCTCATCACCTTCCCTTTCACTCATCTATGCATTTTTTCACTAATCCATCCTTACATCTTTCTTTTTCACTCATGTATCCACCCATTCACCCATCCATATTGTCAATCATCCATCCATACTTTCACTCATCCACGCACCCTCCCTTTCTCTCTCCATCCCCCTTGCACTCACCCATCCACCCAACCAACAATCCATCCACTCATCCACTCATGAATCCATCCATTGACCCTATCACCATCCACCCAACAATCCATTCACTTATCCACTCATGAATCCATCCATTGACCCTATCACTCATCCATCCATCCTTTCTCTCATCCATCCACCCTCTCACACATCCATCCATCCATTCACCCTTTCATTTATCAATTCATCAATCCATCCATCATTTCACTCATCCATCCGCCCAGTCACTCCCCCATCATCCATCCTTTCACTCATTTATCCACCCTTTTACCCATCCATCCACCCTTTTACCCATCCATTCACCCTTTTGTCCAGGCATCTACACTTTTACCTATACATACCCGATTCCACCCATACATCCACCATTCCACCCATACATCTATGTATTTACCATTTCTCTCATGCATCCTTCCACTCACTCACTCATCCTTCCATCCTTTCTTCGCTATCCATCCATTCACCCTTTCACTTATCAATTCATCCCTTCACTAATCCATCCAGCCATTTACCCATTCATTCACTTACTTACTCACTGACCTTTTCACATTCATTATGAGCTGAGCCTTTGTCTGCATTGTTGCAGACAGAAGAGGCCTATCAAGAACTTCACCCTGCTGTATTTCCTATTGCAAGGGGTTAAGTAGGGAGAGGGTTCACAATGCCCCTGCACATAGGCAACTGAAAACTTGGAAGTCATGAGTCATTCATGATGCCCAGTGCCGGGACCTGAGGTGACTGTGACATGGTGTTGGTTCCAGGGCTTTAAATGGGTTGAAAAACTTGGGGGTCTCTCCAAAGCGCATGTGCAATGTAATTAGGAGAGTGGCTCAAAACACAATAGCTAAAAATATGTGCTTAGCATAGTGTGCTGCTCGACTGGTATTCTGCTACTTCTGTTATTGCATCCAGATCTATAGTACACTACACCTACAAACAGCCAGGACTATTGGCTTTGTCAGTGGTTGTTAGTTGCATAAAATAAAAAAGCAGCAACTATGGCTTTGTTGTATATAATATTGAAAATGCTTCAGTTCTAAAATGATTAGACTGTGAAAGGACTACAGCCCTTTCTTTTTAACTTCTTTCGCATGCTTCTTTTCATGAACTGCATTCTGTACATTTCTTTCATTTTGCGAGGTGCAACATTTTTCATTTTGTTCCATTAAAACAAAATGCCCTGCCCTAGACCGAGGCAGGAGGAGGCCCACCACATGCTTTAACAGCCCATACTGGCCCATTGTCATTCTGTATTGGGCAGCCGGGAGACAGAATGACGATGGGCAGGGTGGGGCTGCTCTTGTGCTCAGAGGAAGAGAGTGAGGCGGCCCCATCAGGGAGTTCATGCTTCTCGCAGGGGAACAGTGCTTTTCCTAATGTCCAAAATACCGGAAAAAAGGCGTTCGTAAAAGGGATCATCACGGACAACGGACAAGAGATCCGAATCAGGGACAGTTACTGAAATTTACAGACGGAAGGTCAGGCTGGCAGGCACCAACTCCAGCCTGGGCAGCCCAGCTGACGGGGGGGGGGGCTGAAGCCTGTTTTTCCCAATGGGTGTTGCGCACCTGTTGGCTTGTCTTTCTGTAAGACGTCATTACCCCGAATGGTTCTCTGCAGGGCGACGAGCACCAACCTGTATCTGATTGCCTTGGCCTCTCAATTTTCTGAACCAACTAATAACGTTCCCTAGATACACAGATGAGAAATAGTCACAAGGCTGGACTGGCCATAGCGGGCATCAGGCATTTCCCTGGTAGGCTGGAAGGGTGGGGGCTGGTTTTATTACTGGTGGCAGGTTTTGCAGCAATGCAGCAAAATCAGACCCCAGTAACAAAAGCAGCAGTGCTTCACACTTGCAAAGGTCCCCTTCCCCCCCCCCCCTTCCCCACGGGGGCTGGTCCTGCCAAAATTCAGGGTAGCTTTGGGTTCCCAGTCTGGCCCTTGTCACACGCTTCTTAAAAACTTGTGTGGACTCTGGGATGCAGACAACATACAACACTTGCCTGCATTGGAAAACCAAGACCCCTTCATTCACCTGGAAAACAAAGACCTACACTATGGAATTATCGTACTTCATAATCAGGTCGAAAATTATTTTTATATAGACCACTGACCTCCTGGTCAGAGAACTCTGCTCTATCCTTGTGCAGCCCCATCATTGCGCCACTGCCCCCTGCACCTCCCTGTCCTGAGAGGTGTTCTAGGCCCTGCTGGTCTGCCTGGTTGTACTGATTTGGGCCTGTATTGTCTTTGTTAATGTTAATTGTGCCTGTTGTTTTCCTCTATTCGTTTTTATTTCTTTTTCTTCTTTTTATCCTTCTTCCTTATATTCTGATTATTATTCTGTGTGTATTTGTATTTCTTTCGTCTTCCTTATTTTTCTCTTTGTGTCCTTTTGCCCTGTGTTCATTTTCATGCTGTTTTTTCCCATCACTGCTGCCCCCCAGCCCCTCGCCCCCCTGCCGGTTCCTGCTCCCCCCTCCGAGCTGCGATCTCTCCCCTTTCCCCTACTTAATGGCAGCCGCTGCGTGAGCAGTGGAGCAAGACCTCTGACCTCCTGGTCAGAGAATTCTGCTCTCCACTCATGCAGTCCCATAGTTGCGCCGCTTCCCCCTGCACCTCTCTGTCCTGGGAGGTGTTCGAGGCCCTGCTGGTCTGCCTGGTTGTGCTATTTCTGCCTGAATTGTCTTTTTTACTGTTAATTGTGCCTGTTGTTTTCCTCTCTTCATTTTGTTTCTTTTTATTCTTTTTATCCTTCTTCCTTATATTCTGATTGATATTCTGTGTGTATTTGTATTTCTTTCGTCTTCCTTATTTTTCTTTTTGTGTCCTTTTGCCCTGTGTCCTTTTTTGTGCCGCTTTGTCCCGCCGCTGCTGCCTCCACAGCCCCTCCCTCCCCCTGCTGGTCCTGCCTCCCGCCTCCCAGCTGCGATCCCTCTCCCGTCCCCTACTTAATGGCGGCCACTGCGTGTTCGCACAGCAAAAGCATGCAGCGAGCTGGCCGCTGGCACGCCAAAGTCGTGCCAAGGGCAAGCCTGTCTGTGCCCGTCCATGACCCGACCATGACCAGCGCCAGGGACCCTGGCTCTCTGACTTCCCACCGCTACGACTCACCCACCCTCGACACACTCAACCCCGGAAGAAACAACAACTGCTAGCTGTCGACGCCAGACACCACCCACGGCTAATTTTCCTTCTGACACTGCCACTGAAACTTCTCCAACCTTCGCAACCCCTCAGCCACAGCCCACCCTCCAGACACCAGCGCACCCGAACCCCTGAGGTGCATCCTCCTCGAAGTTCACTCCCTGCACAAACACGTAGCAGAGATATGAGACCTCCTTGACACCCTTTCTCCAGACGTTGCCTTCCTCACGGAAACCTGGACCAACTTCACCTCCGCCCCGACATTGCCACTGCCATCCCTGACAGGTACAAGATCCAGAGGAAGGACCGCCCCAGCCAGCCAGGAGGAGGACTCACCATTGCACACAAGAACTCCCTCCTACTCACCACATCCAGCATGAACGACTCCTCGTCCCCCACGGGACACCTCCATTTCCTGATCCAGACCAGCCCAGAACGACCCTAAGCAGCACCCTCGCATACAGATCCCCAGACCACGAACTGCGTTCACCAAAACCATCACCAACCTCATCACACCACATGCCATAGCCTCCATGGACTAGATACTTCTCGGATACCTTAACTTACCTCAGTGACCCCAACTCCACCGCCCTCCTGGAAAACCTCACCAACATCGGACTGAAACAGCTCATCACCACCCCCACCCACAAGGCAGGACACACACTGGACCCCATCTTCGCAGGAGAGAACAACATCCGCTTCAGTCACACCACGCAGCCCCTCTGGACAGACCACCACTGTGTACACTTCTTCTTCTTAAAAAAAACGCCGCACACAAACCTACACCACGTCACCCGTGAAGGAATTGGGACAAGGTGACTGAGAAGCACCTCAACTCCACCCTCAACCTCGACCCACCACCACCATTGTCAACTCTGCAGCCAACAAACTCCACAGGTGGATCACCAACTGCGCAGACAAGCTCGCCCCCCTCCAGAACTCTGACAGCCACGCCCCTTGAAAGCCACCTGGTTCACCACTGACCACCGTGAATCCAGATGCACCTGCAGACATCTCAAGAAATCATGGAGAAACACAAAAAACCCCAGAAGCCCGGACCACCTACAAGAACGCCATGGCAGAATACCCCCAAAAGCATCAGATCCACCAAAAAGACCTTCATCCAGGACAAAAACCTCGCCAACTCCAGCAACTCGAAGGAACTCTTGCGCATCATCCAGGAATTCACCAAACCCCCAAGCAAAGCCTCGGACATCACCCCTTCCCAGGACCTCTGCAACAAACTCGGATCCTACTACCATCTCATGTATCGAAGAATACATAATCTTCCATATCTGCAATAAAGAAAACTATTGTTCAACACAAGTCCTTACAGTTTGGACCTGTACTATTTCCTAATACTGATTGAGTGCTATGGTTTCATTCTTTAGAAAATGAGAGATAAGTAAATCAGCCAGCATTCTTACTCAACAGTTTTCATACTCCAAACGCATAAATAAATAACCAGAAACATCAAAGCCTCACACTCTTCCTCTTAAGCAGCACTGTGTTTTTAAGGAACATACATAACAGAAGTTTAGACTTTTGATGAGAAACACACCGTGAAGGAGGCAGACATTCTGTTTTCCTATGTAAGTAGATTGTTAGACCTGGCATCCTTGGCATAGCTTCCCCTGACTTTTTGCCTTCTGACGTCCTGTTTTGCTGACTTAATTTTTGCTGGCATTAGGATTCTGGGCACTTCACCACTGCTAACCAGTGCAAAGTACTCTGTACTTAAAACATGGTAACATTGGCTTATCTAAAGTTGGCCTTTTTTAAATTTACTTATACGTCCCTAGTAGAGTGCACTATATGTGCCGAGGACCTGTAAATAAAAATCTACTAGTGGGTGTGCAGCACTGATTGTTTCAGGCCTGTGGGTGCAGTTTAAACTGCCATTTCGACCTAGCAAGTTAACCTTCTTGCCAGGCCTGAACCTTATCTTTTATTATATACATATGTCACACCTAATGTAGGTACTTGGCATGCCTATGGGCAAGGTGCAGTGTTTTAAAAGGACATTTACATTTCTAGTTTTACATGTCGTGAAAAAACACTAATTTCGTTTTTCACTACTGCAAGGCCTATCTCTCTCATAGGTTAACATTGGAATTGCCTTAAAACATCTTTTAAGTGTAATTTTCTACTTCAGAGTTTGATGTATCAAGACTCACAATTTAAAAATACAACTTATGGTGAAATCAGAATTTAAATTGTAAGCCTTATAATGCCACTTTTAGAAAGTTGGCATTTTCTTACTTTAACCATTCTGTGCCTCTGCCTGTCTCTGAATACATGTCTGGGTTGGGTGACAGCTAGACCTACCGCATTCCATCTAGACCGTCACGGAAGGGGAGCATCAACAGGCCGATGGGCCTTTTTGAGGTAGATTGGAGGGAGGAGCTGACACTTGCACCTGAATAGGGCCGTGCTTGTCCACACACAAAGAACTAAATACCCCCTGTAGTGAGTCTAGACCAAGGGCAGAAAAGGCAAGAACCTTATGATCTTCAAAAGCCTCTTTGAAGTTTCCCCCACTTCAAAGGCACATTTGGGTATAAGTACTAGACCTTTGACACCACCGAATCAGGACTTTGCTAGAACCAAGGACATTCTGCCTGGAAGAAGAGCTGCTGTGCTGTAGGAGGGACTGCCACTTTCCTACCTGCATTGCTGTGTTGGCCTGCTGCCTGGTGATTGCTCTGCTGTAGGAGGGACTACCACTTTGCTACCTGCTCTGCTGTGTTGGCCTGCTGCGTCTTGCCTGGGAGTGAGAAGGACTGGAGCTGGTCTCTACATACTTGCACCCAAGTTTTTCCAAGGGCTTGCTGGCTTTCTTCCTGTTCTCAAAAAGTCTCAGTGTCACATAAGACATCTTGCAGCTCTGCTGTGGTGCTGGACTCTGCCATCTTTAAGCCCTACCCTTGCCTAAGATGCCACCTCCAGTCTTGGGCCTTAGAAGTGTGTTCTGTTGCTGTTCTCTGTAAAAATCGATGCAGTGACCCCTCTGCGCCGATCGTAACCAACTCAGTGCCCTCCGATCCCGCACAGTGCCGATCCAGAGACGATACCGGTCTTGACTGGGAGTCTCGATGACGACGCAGCACCGATCCGGAGATTATTCTGCGAGGTTTGACTTTAAGGAAGAGCCAATCCTTCGACATCGACTGCGAGGCTCGACTCCGAGGCATCGACCCAACTGCTTGAATCAGAACCATCGACGCTTGCTCCATACAAAGGTACTTTTTCAGCGGGCCCTGAATGGATAAGGTAGCCGGTCTGCCCTCCATCATGGTCGGCCTGAACTTTGGATTTACCCCAGACTAGTGCAACCTTTTAGCGCTATTGACTTCTAAGCACTGTTTTTGGATTTTATTGTTTAAAAATCCATATCTCGTCTTCTACTTATTGGAGTTTTGTCATCTTGGTCTTGTTATACTCAGATAAATATTCTCTAGTTCTCTAAACTGGTGTGGAATGTTTTTGTGGTGTTTGCAGTGTGTTGCTGTAATTAAAGTTTGCACAAATACTTTACACATTTGGGCAGATTTACAAGAAACTGACGCATCTGTATAGATGCGTCAGTTTCACTGTGCCTGCGTGAAAACCCCTTGCATCGCCATAGATGTGCCATATTTACAACACGGCACACTATGGCGCAAGGAGTGACAGATGTGTCAGAAATTCTGACGCATCTGTTGGTGGAAAAGTCACGCATTGCTGGAGTCGTGTCGCAAGCATGACACAACTCCAGCAATGCGTGTTGCGGCATATACCCAATGCACTGCATCACTCCTTATGCCTGCTTGAAGCAGGTTTTGACACAGTGGTGTACTAAAAGTCACGCAGTGATATCTTGTAGATTTCACTGCGTCACTTTTACGAGGCTTTCTTGCCTCATATTGGTAATTTATTTAAATAATATTTTTGTTTTAGGTTTTCCATTGGTTCAAATTCATAAACATGATTGCAGCAGGTGGTAGCAGAGGGTCTTTACCTCCTGACAGTGTTGCTAAGTACAAAATCTGAGGACTCCTTCAACAAATAAAAATATGTCATATGCCAAATTAATCCAAATAAAAGCTAACATCAACTGTGGCTAGACAGAAGAGAGTTCAAGATGCTGCAGAAATACGGCAAGATGAAGTTCACAAAAAATGTAAACTGATGGGTAAAGAGGATCAAAAGAAAAGCCTGGAAAAAACTTGTCGCTAGATAGCAGTAACCAGTGAATCACAACAAGAATCTGAGTCTTCTGAGAAAGCGACGACAACCAAACCCCATTGTGCATCCACCTAGAAGATTGTTGGTTTCCCCTCGTCCACCTCCAACAACTGATCGGAAAGCAGAGAATATTGAATGTGTTATTTGTGGTGTAGCCAGAACAAGAGCCAAAGGGATTGATGAAAGAGCAAAGTACAAAGTATGTGAGTCTAAAAGGGCAAATATGTTTTTATCTGCAGCTAGTTTCTGCCAAGATTAATTTTTCAGCAAAGTAGCGGATCTAAAGAGCGAGGTGAATGTATTTGCAGATGATATGATTGCCCACCCGAACTGCATGCATGCATACATTCGAAAATATGAATGTACAATGAGCTCCCAGCAGCATTGGAACTGCCTGCCTTCAGTTAAGTTTGTACTCTTTGAAAAAGCAAATGAAGTTTTAAACCCACTCTTGAGTGCTGGCTTCGGGTTCACACTCAGTGAGATCAGAGAAATAATCTTCAACACTGATAAAACTGTATTTATCCATAATAAAGAAATAAAGATTTTTCTAGTGAGAATGTACAATGACAGAATCGTTTTTGTCAGTCTAACAAAAAGAATGAGCCACTTATGGTGTTTTCGGGTGATTTGACTCCTGAAGTTCTTGCTTCCAAGATAAGATCACAGCATGCAGAACAAATCAGCAGGAACCATTTTGAGAATTGTCCTGATTAGATTTTGGATTTAATGACAATGTCATGATGCCCCATAGCTTTGCAAATCACGGGAGTCATCAAGAGTGCCTGTTTGTTGTCTTAACATTTTTTACATCATTGTTTAATATCAGCACAGCAAAACTGTTACAAACCAAAGTTCTTGAGTTCAGAACAGAAGCCGACAACATTTATGATGTCTTTGATGATATAAGCGAAAAAAGTGGAAGACAATCCCATGAACCGAAGGGCTTATGCTGTTGGTACTCTGATGCATTTCTACATGCCCTCTAGAGCACTTCTCTCTGCTGATTTAAGTTTGGCATATGTCCCCCACTACAATAGAACCAGAATGGGTAACTGTTCTTTTTGTGTCTTAGTGCCGACCCTATGGAACTCTAAGCCACTTAACTTTAGGAAAATTCAGGATCACTTACGATTCTAGAAACAGCTGCAATCCTGGCTGTTTTCCAACTAGGCTACTGTTCTTTGTCTTCTGCTACCGTATCTAATTTGTGACTTGTGCCAACAGGCCCTTTCAGGGTGTACATGCATTTTCAAAATCTTTATAACTTAACATGCTGTGCAAATGTACTGTCTTTTCCAAATCATGTTTTATGAAGTACATCACAGGAAAAAGAAAACTCCGCTACATATGATGACTGCCCACACAATCTATGACAAGTGCAAAAGTAGAGAGCCAATCACGTCAATGACTAGGATTGGTGTATCAACAAGTTATAATGACATACTATGGAGCAGGAACTTGTTAGCAGCTCATGCTGTAAAATCCAACAGCACACCACTTCCAAGTCACTATAACAGAAAAGGATTTACAGTTGCTGCTTTTGATAATTTTGAGTTTGAAGACATCTCTTTATTTTCTGGAGCCTCCAGCAATCATGAGACAGCCATGTGGCATTTTCAAGACTGAACCAATGAAGTATCTGCTGGAAAACAAGCTATGTCAGTTGTAGTTGTAAACAAATGAAGCTGCAAACTTATAACCCAACTGCCTTTCTAACATGTGTAAAATCACTACAAGGCATCAACACGTCCCAGTCTACCAGAAAGTTTCAAAGTGGGTGGCTGAGGACAAGGATCTTTTTCTATCTGATGCTGCGGTACGCATAGCTGATTTAACTGAATTTATCATAACGCTTATTCAGTGCGGACTGAAGGATGAAGAAAAGTCAGTTCCCCCGTGTGCAGGAATTGGTGCTCTGATCTCCCAGAATACCGTCCCACTGAAGAAGGTTGGGTTTTTACCCATAATACCATCCCCAGTCACAAACTAAGCAACAGTATACACAGCTCTAAAAAAATTCCAAAATGTGCGTGCCCAGCTTGAAGATCAGCCTAATCCTGCCAGTTTTCTACAATGAAGGTGTTTTCCATATTGTAGGTGACATTTCTGTGAGCAATCCAGTAGAATTTGATGATCTTTATCCAGTGATGGGCATTTTCCACAAGTTGCATTGTGTTGTGCAGGAAGAATTACAGTGGATGTGGCATAGATGATATACGTATTGAGAGTAATCTTTGGAAGCAAAACTGTCAAGTCAGTATTGCACGTAACTAATTATGTTTGCTTGTTACAAGGTATGCTTATCATATCTGAGGCTATAGGAACATTGCGTTCTGGAACAAGAATGACATATTAGGTTTTGCATATCTGATCTCAGACGTGAACAAGGCACAGGGTGCACTTAATTTCAAAAGACATAATGCAAAGTCGGGCAATGTTCAATAAACTCAGTTCAAAATCACACAACCTGAAAAACAAGTTCGTAGTGTTTGTCAAAGAATGTGAAGATAAATTCAAACTTTACAAGTACTGTTGAAACGTTTTACACATGATAGCTCTAGTGAAAAACTTGGTCCATGCTGATAGGGAATGTGATTTGGAGAGGCACATGTAGACTGTGGAGTCACTAATTACTGTGTTTGGCAAATTCAATTGCATAAACAACCTGAGATATGGGTCCTGGTATTTGGAAAGAGTGAAGAAGCTAGAGGTGGAAAAACCATACCTGTACAGAAAATTCATCCAAAGACATTTTGTGGCTCCAGAAATGAAACTGAAACAGACGATCCAGAGATCACAGAACAGCTCCAAGGGAATTATTGGTCAGACACGTAAAAGTGACTATGTTGCTCAATGGCAGCCATTTTACCATGAAGTCCTTTCTATTTGCAATGTTTTCAGAGAGATAACGAATTCTAAATTAATGGACCATCGTGAAACTTTTCCTCCCACGAACTTGTGAGAAAGAGAGGGGAACGTTTTTATAAACATATTGACAGCCGTCTTCATTTAATGCAGCAGCAAGGAAACCCCTTTGAAATGAATAAGCGTGTGCGACTACACAACTTCATGACCAAACAATATGTGAATATCGAAAAAAAGACATGTCTACTAGATGTCCTGCAACATAGATCGAAACTATATGCAGAAATGAAGCAGGAGAGATTTGTATTGAAAGAGAAAAAACAGTTCAACACAATCACTGAAGCTAAACTTTCACACTTTAAATACAAAAGTAAGAGTTTTAACCAACCAGCCACTATACAAAAAGAGTACAAAAAAACGAATTTCCCAAGCACAGAGAGATTTGGAAGTAGCAGAAGAAAAGGGTGAATTTATCAAGGACATTCTATTGCATGATTTGATGGAGATGCTGCAGCCAAACCAGTGAAGCACAAACTCGTACAAGAGCTCAGATAAAACATTTTCACCTGAAGAATTTCAATTCAAAATGGTGTTCTCATTGAGAATTGCTGTTGTTGTTGAATTTATGTCACAATTCTGAATGGACAAGATTTCCTCCATGCAAATCTTTGAATGAAGTGGTTCAGACTGTTCTATAGATATCAAAGTCAATGTGCACCTTGCAAGAACTTCACATTGTCTTTGACAGTTATCTTGAACTATCTGTTAAAGAATGTGAGAGAATCAGACGAATGTCTACAAGTGGAACAATTGACCTTGCCTGTATGAAAAATTTGCCACCTATACCTGTGCAACTTGATAAATTATGGTCATCAACATCGAACAAGATGAACTTGGAGATGTTAACTCGCCAAAACATTGCTGATGCTTCAGTGAACAAGGAAGTTCTAATTATTGCAAGTGGAATGATTGTCAATGAGGGGTTGGTTGCCTGCAGAGATATATTCAAAAGGTACGGGACATATTATCTAAGAATTTTATTGCAAATTGGAGGAATCTGAAATTCATGTTGTGCCACATGTTGAGTGGGCTGTTTGAAATGGTTCCAATTGAGTCATTGTACTGTCTAATGTCTAATGACAATGATCAAATATTTTATTATTGTAACAACAAGTGCTACAAGTTGTATACAATGGAAAAAAAGCGTGAAAAAACTTGTCAATAGATAGCAGAAACCAGTGAATCACAACAAGAATCCGAGTCTCCTGAGAAAGCGACGACAATCAAACCCCATTGCCCATCCACATAGAAGATCGATGGCTTCCCCTCGTCCACCTCCAACAACTGATCAAAAAGCAGAGGATCTTGAATGTGGTATTTGTGGTGTAGCCAGAACAAGAGCCAACATGATTGATGAAAGAACAAAGTACAGAGTATGTGAGTCTCAAAGGGCAAACATGTTTTTATCTGCAGATAGTTTCTTCCAAGATTAAGTTTTCAGCTGAGTAGCTCATCTAAAGATCTAGGTAAATGTACTTGCAGTGGATTTTTATGCCCACCCGAACTGTATGCGTGCATACATTCGAAAATATGAATGTACAATGAGCTCCCATCCGCATTGTAACTGCCAGCCTTCAGTTAAGTTTGTACTCTTTGAAAAAGCAAATTAAGTTTTAAAGCCACTCTTGAGTGTGGGCTACTGGTTCACACCCAGTGAGATCGGAGGAATAATGGTCAACACTCATGAAACTGTTTCCATCCATAATAAAGAAATTAAGATTTTTCTGGTGAGAATGTACAATGACAGAATTTGTTTTTGTCAGTCTAACAAAAAGAATGAGCCACTTATGGTGTTCTCAGGTGATTTGACTCCTGAAGTTCTTGCTGCCACAATAAAATCACAGCATGCAGTAAAATCAGCAAGAACCATTTTAAGAAATGTCCTGGAAGATTTCGATTTTGGATTTAATGACAAAATTTATGATGCCCCATAGCTCTGCAAATCATGGGAGTCATCAAGAATGTCTGATGTTGTCTTAATATTTTTTACACCATTGTTTAATATCAGCAAAGCAAAGCTGTTACAAACTAAAGTTCTTGAGTTCAGAACAGAAGCCGACAACATTAATTATGTCTTTGGAAGATATAAGCGAAAAAAGTGGAAGACAATCCCATGAGCCGAAGGGTTTATGCTGTTGGTACTCTGATGCATTTCTACATGCCCTCTAGAGCACTTCTCTCTGCTGACTTAAGCTTGGCCTATGTCCCCCACTACAGTAGAACCAGAAAGGTGACTGTTCTTTTCGTGTCTTAGTCCCGACCCTATGGAACTCTATACCACTTAACTTTAGGAAAATTCAGGATCACTTACAATTCCGGAAACAGCTGAAATGCTGGCTGCTTTCCAACTAAGCTACTGTTCTTTGTCTTCTGCTACCATATCTTACCTGTGACTAGCACCGGATGCCCCTTCGGGGTGTCTATGCACTTTCAAAATCTTTATACCATACCATGCTGTGTGAATGGACTGTCTTTTCCATGCAGTGCGAATGGTCTGTCTTTTCCAAATCATGTTTTATGAAGTACATCACAGCAACAAGAAAACTCCGCTACACATGATGACTGCCTAGCAATCTATGACAAGTGCAAAAGTAGAGAGCTGATCACTTCAATGACTAGGATTGGTGTATCAACAAGATATAATGACATAGTAGGGAGCAGGAACTTGTTAGCAGCTCATGCTGTAAAATCCAACAGCACACCACTTCCAAGTCACTATAACAGAAAAGGATTTACAGTTGCTGCTTTTGATAATTTTGAGTTTGAAGACATGGAACATATTCAAGACTGAACCAATGAAGTAGCTGCTGGAAAACAAGCTGGGTCAGTTGTAGGTGTAAACAAATGAAGCTGCAAACTTAGAACCCAACTGTCTAGCTAACATGTGCAAAATCACTACAAGGCATCAACACGTCCCAGTCTACCAGAAAATCTCAAAGTGGCTGGCTGGGGACAAGGATCTTTTTCTAGCTGATGCTGCGGTTCGCAAAACTGATTTAACTGAATTTATCTTATCACTTATTCAGTGCAGACTGAAGGATGAAGAAAAGTCAGTTCCTGCCTGTATGAAAATTTGCACCTATACCTCTGCACCATCATAAAATATGGTCATCAACATCGAACAAGATGAACATGGAGATGTTAACTCGCCAAAACATTGCTGATGCTTCACTGAACACTGAATTTCCAATTATTGCAATTGTAATAATTGTCAATGAGGAGTTGGTGCCTGCAGAGATATATTCAAAAGGTACTGGCCATATTGTCCAAGAACTTAACAGCAAATAGGAGGAAGCTGACCTTCATGTTGTGGCACATGCTGAGTGGGCTGTTCAAAATGGTTCCAATCAAATCATTGTACAGCGCAATGGCACTGATGTTATTACTGTGCTACTTAGAGATATGTTGCAATGTTCATAAGTCAAGGAAGGTCAGAGTTATGGATACATTATTGAACAGGTGAGAAAAGACACTTAATCCTGCTACATATTCTGCACAAGAAACTTGACCCAGAGATGCTCAGTGTTCTTATTAATGCATATATTCTCATGGGTGATAACACTATGAGTAAAATTGGAACATATGTCATAGTTTTAACAGCTGAATCTGTGAAGTTTCTAAAAGGATTTGCTGAGACAGAAGAAGAATGTGACTTTAAAGACGTAGAATTAAACCTTGTGCATGTGTAGAAAATGAGTTCTGACTGTCACACATTTGACGATCTTCGGTACAATGAGTTGAAGAGATCAGTCCGGCTAAGTGACCTTCTGCCAACGTCATATTCTGTGCGTGAACTCATTAAAAGAGCATTTTACTTGATATGATGTGTAAATGTTTTAGATCATGCATATGTAGAGAAAGATCTTTGTGAATTTGACTGGGAAGATATTGATAGTGTACTAAAACCTACACATTTTCTAAAGCCTCTACACACAGAACTTACACCTACATACACTTGCAAAAAGTGTGCTACAAAAAGATGTCCCTGTCGAAATGCTCTTTTCAAATGTTTAACATTCTGCCAATGTACCATGAGTGATTGCCAAAACAAATAAGCAAAGTGAACTATGTTAATGTATTTAAACCTGGAGTGATAATCATTATTTCTTTCTCATATTCAGATCATACACATTGTTTGGTGTATACATAAAAGGATTAGAAACCATTATTTGTTTTATTTTTATATGTGTCTCTCCTTCCTCTATTATAGCGCCATTTTGGAAAATGGCAGAAAGGTTTCTCTGAGGAGTTACGTTCTGTCTCTATGAGACTACTTGACCCCCAGAACCTATGTTTTGACACCAAAAGGAAGTATATAGGTCTCATGGTCCCTGAAATATTACATCATCACTGCAATACATCCGCCATTTTTTAAAATGTCGTCCAGACAAATTAGTCCCAGATCAGCATTGTCTACCCAAGCTAAATTACTTCTCTAATGATCAAAATCACAAATCAAAAATGCAAATCTCTGGACAACAATTTTTTTACGGAGGTATAGAAGAGGGCCGGGATTATAAAATGGCTACAAGCCCT
Source organism: Triturus cristatus (assembly GCF_964204655.1). Lineage (NCBI taxonomy): Eukaryota > Metazoa > Chordata > Amphibia > Caudata > Salamandridae > Triturus > Triturus cristatus. The sequence continues at coordinate 863,468,399 of NC_140581.1, forward strand.
CAATGGCCCAGAATGCAGCGCACTCATGCACACACTTTAGCGCAACAAAATTACGGAATGGCTCTTTGCAGATGGGCAACCAGTAGTTGGGCTGCCCAGAATCTACAGGTTTGCGAAGGCCTCTTGAACTCACTACCTGTGTGCTAGGGGCTCCCTACACCTATACTCAGTGTTATTCCCAATATGGGCTGCACAAAGACATTGGCACAACTTTTGATACCAGTTCATGGCTGCAGGCTGGCATCACAAGAGTAGGAGACCTATACATTTGGGGTAATCTGTGAACTATCGCACAGCTGTTTGACAACTTTGGGATGGAGCAGGTCAGTTCATGGTGCACAGAGCATTGATGTACGCGGTGACCACCATCTGGGGTGAGTCAGAGCCACTGGATAATGCAGTGCTATGATGCCTTTTGGCACATGTGTGCAGGTATTAAGTCATAAGAGTGTTGTATATCGCTTTGCAGAACAGATGGCAAGGCCATCCAATGACATAAGGACAAAATGGGCTCAGTGCCTCCGATTTGAGATATCGGACAAACAATTGGTAGCCTCGAAAGAATACATAAAGCAGGTTTCTCATAACTCCAGATTTAAGCTACTGCAGTTCAACAACCTACATGAAACGTATTTCTCCCCAAGAACCCTCAGCCGAATGATTTGGGTTCATCAGCAGAATGCCCTAGGTGTGGTGCAGTGAGGCTAACTTTTACAACATGGTGTGAGAGGGCATGAGCATTGGAAATGCCTGGATAGGAATACTGTCACATGTCTCAGAGCTGGTGGGTAGGAAATGTACCTCTCACCCAGGCCTCCTGGGGTTTATGTCCAGGAACAGAAAGAAAAAACTGGAATGTCGTATGAAAGACCTGGTGCTGATTTTAAAAATACACAGGGTATCATTGGGATTGGAAGGTCTCTGAACCCCCGTCAATATCGCACTGGCTCACAGACTTGTGGAAGTGGGCATTAGCAGAGCAGACAGCCATACACACTGCACGTCGACAGGCAGGACAGGTGTTGGGAGTAACAGTCTGGGAGGCATATGTCATTACATTGGAGGACAAGTTGGATGACATACCACCCTGAGTCCTGTACTTAGGACGCCAAACAGGGCACTGTGCCCTGCTCTGTCCCCAGCTTAACTGTGGCATTGGTAGGGCGTGTCGTCAATGATGGCAGGTGCAGTCCTCTGGTGTGAAAGTGGACTGGGGTGTGGGTGAGTCAGATATAGGGTCACACAAACAATCATTCCCCAAAACGCAGGCACCGGGTGCAAAGGTGCCTGCATTGGCACTAGGCAGCTCAAATTCTCGTTAGGACAGGGGGAAATGCAGACCTGCACCATATTGTTGTATATACGGTGCATCCCTGCATTTCAGAAGTGGCGGAGTGCGGCGTTAAGCCAACAAGGCTAACGCCGCGCTCCTTCACTTCTTTGTAAATATGCCCCAAAGTCTGGAAATACGGTACATCATTTCAATAATTGTGAAATCCTACAATTTGACAAGGGCTGGATGAATTGTAAAAGCGTTAAGACAAACATTAACAACAGTGCAACCCATATTAAGCCCACACCCCACTAGGCAGAATATCTATGTTCATGGGGGCATTGTTCATATTGTAGAATTTATATAGTGTTTCATACCCCTGATGAGGTCACAAAGCTCTCCAATTTGTACCAGGTTCTTAGGCACTATTTCAGAGTACATGGTTCGAAGGATGTAGTATGTCGTATGTGGGAGGTGATGGTTGATGCCCTTCAGGTTCAAACACGTGCCTCAACATTGTGAAGAATACAATGCTGCAAATATGTATAAGGTGTTGCAGAGATCTTGAGCATAAATGCAATTGCACCTACCCGCGTTCTAGTTAGTCATATGAATCGTGTGACTATGTGGGTGAAAACCCTTAAGTTTTTAGTGTTCTCTGAACTTCAAGTTGATTGTTGATGTTTTTAATTTATGCAGATCTCGAGTTCTGGAGCTTGCCAATCTAGACTGAAAATGCGTTTTCTCCATGTCATGGCTATTTGAACAGTGGGATGCTTAAAAGAGGGACCATCCTGAATACAATGGCCTGTTTGTCGGTAGTTGCACAGTTTCTGTTTAAGGAAGAGTGTTCCAGTCACATGGAATGCTTGAGGAGTGATGCACACTGCTTGCAAAACGAGGCTGCTTACTATAGGCAACCAGGCAGCTAGTGTGATGTCACTCCAGATCAGTAGGTTGAAAAGCTGTCAGGTAGCTGGATCCGTGAAGTTATAAGACCAGATTTACAAAGGTTTTGCGTTGGGTTTGCGTTACTTTTTTAACGCAGCCCGACGCAAAATCCTTTTTTGGGGGATTTGCAAACCATTGCAACTTTTTATTTGCATTGGCTTATAAGACAAAGGAACACATAGTGCTGCTTTGCTTTACTCTGCGTCAAGGGGCTGTTCCATAGGTGGTATACGGAAGTTCCCTGGCAACCACCTATGGTTTTTGATGGAAAGCCCTATCTACTAACAATAGTAGACAGGGTTTTGTACCAAAAATTAACGCCAGCAGGTGTTAAAAAGGAGAAATGCTTTTATTCATACTAACTTTTCCCACTTTACACAATTTGCATGTGTGCTAACTGTACAGCACACATTCAAAGTCGGAAATGTGTTAAAATGAATCTAAGCAAAGTATTTTGTTCTGAAGAGTCCTCCTACCAATACAAAATCTATGCTAGACTGATGCAGACATTTTGCACTATGGTGTGGCACTCTGCAGCCTGATTGTGCACTTGCACTAGGGAAAGAGCAGCATAGTGCAATGTCTCTGTAGATATAGTGCTTTCCTGCTCTCTCCCCGTCACAACACTTTCGGTGCTGCACTGCGTTGTGTGACAGGTTTCTAAATCTGTTCCAAAGTGTTCTAGTCTTCATTATGAGTTTTTAAATATGACACAATCTTTCAACAACTGTCTCAAGGAAACTAAATGGCGCAAAGGCATGTGACTTTATACTGGTGCTGAGGAAATGCACCCCTCGAATATATAAGGAATGGATAAAATATTTTTTTATAATCTTTCATGAATCTAAATGTTGTGTTTATTTCGGCCTTTTTGGCATTATCTAATTAAATTCAGCTCCTGGTTCTTGCAATGTCCTTGTTCAATCTCTTGCTATATCCAGGTTGCCACCGAAGGGTCCTCCAAACAGCTCTGCTGTGGCATGTGGCACAATCCATCATCAATTATGCTGCAAAACGAAAGCCATTATACTGTGTAATGTGGCACAATGACTGAATATTGCCTGGCACAAATATCATAAACCGCCGCACAATGATTGACACATTGGTCATGTTCTGCAGCACAACTGCTGCCAATACACTCTGAATAAAGTGTTTCTTATGAGCCATCAGTCTATAAGGGTCCCAAAACTGGAGACATCCTTGAAGGTGACCTTTTGTGATGTATAAAGTGGGGTTATACAAGATACGACAGGTAAGAGAAATTGCCTCGATGGCCTGATGTCTGAGAAGGCGGGGATTAGATGAGCTATTGCCAGGCTAAAGTTGTTAGTGATTGCCATGATCTACTCACTTCCCTTCAAATCTTATTGTCCATCTGGTGATTAACAAAAATATTTAAAGATGAAGCAAAAATCTTTTTTATTTTCTTATAATACATGGGATTCTGCAAATCCTGCATGAACAACTGTATCTAATTTCTTTATAATACATGGGATCCCTGTATAAACTTCAGTATCTAATTTCTTCATTATCGGCGACTTGTGACGCACCCAGTCGCAGATTATAAAGAAAAGACATCATAACTCAACTATTATAAGTTATTACAGTCCAGTTCTGATGTACAATTGCCTGCTGCCAGAGCCAACAGTCAAGGTGTAAGGCAGGTCATGTCACGGATGATAAATGAACAGCTGTTTAAAGAAACGAAAATGGAACATTGCTTTTCTTTCTTCTGCTCGTATTAGGTCCAGCCTATAGAGGCAGCGCGCATGCGCTGCTCGCTTTGCGAGGCATGCCGTAATGGAGTATGGAGTGGAAGCTCAGTGAAGCTCCGCCCACTCTCCACCCATGTTTTTAATTGGCTTGTGTCATTGTCTTTCATAAATACTGCAGTCTGATTGATTATGAGGCTTGTTGGCCCCTCCTTGTTATGGCCACCTCATCATTTGTACCCACCCATGGCTACTGGCCCCTTTGCTTTGAGTGTTACACAGTATGGTAGGTGTTAGTACTACTTTGTCCCTGCCTTCTCGCCCCCTTTTTCCCTGTCCGCACTCCTTTTGTCCATGCCCCCCCCCCTCCCATTGTCCCAGATGCAATGCAATAAGTCTTGCATAAATGTGAGTCCTATTGCATTGCAAATGCTTGTCTCGGACAGTGCTGGGAACAAATTTAGACTCAGTCCAGAAGTCACATTTTCCTTCTCTTTAAGATTTCATGTTTTTTTCTCCCTTTGGGCCTAGACGGGGGTGAATGGGCGGAGCTGGCAGTGAGGTCCGGGGGTCCAATAGAATGGCGGCAGTGGTGAACTGCACTGGGCTGTATTCAGCAGCACACAGGCCGATCTATTGATCAGTACTAAGGTGCATTGGGTGAAGCCTTTGGGGGTCTCAGTTCTGGAATGGGGATGCTGCAGACCAGAATTGTGGTGCTTCAGCAGAGCTTATCTTGCCACATGGATCGCTGGTGAGCCCCCTCTCCTTTGGCGTACAGCTCCCAGCCCCCGCTGCTCCTTTGGTTAGGCTCAATCAATCAGGCGCGGGTTGGAAAAGTGCAACTACTCAGCCGTGAGGGTCTCAAGGCACTGGACGGAGGTGGGGAGCAGGTCCGTTTAAGTGCTGGGGCTATAGAGCTGATGGTATGTTGTAGCCCCCTTCCCCAATTTAAGAATTTACAATAAACAGACCACCCAGGTGAGTTTTGCCCTCTTAACCCTTTCTTCCTCCCTCCACCTATCCTTGTTCCAGACACAACGAAACGTTTTACATTGTTAGCCCAAACTCCTGCAGTCAGCATGGGAAGTTGGCTGAAGGCTCAGTAGAAACCAGGAAACCCAATACAAGACCTGCAATGTGAATTATTTATAACCACCAGCTAATTACAGGTATAATATGTGCGCCCGCCTCTCATACCTTCTCCATAAACTGTGAGGCGCTGAACCCCAAGATAAAAGCACCACTCTGGTCATGCGCGACATAAAAATAATTTTTAACAGTAGATCAGAGCAGATACAACACTTTGCCAACCATGCACTTCCCGGCGGTTTAGCATCCACCAATGTATAATGTGCTTCAGCGCCCCGCAACGCTGCATGAAGCGCTACATGAATGCACTTATTCGAGGGTTTAGGTAGCGTCTTCAGCGCCCGCAAAGAGTCATGAAGCTCCATATGAATGCACTTATTTGAGGGTTTAAGTAGCGTAGCAGAGGCTGCTGGAAGTCACTAATGAGGTGCTCTGGAAGGCCTTTCTGTGTGCCTCAGAACTTTAAGCATGGGTGGCCTTCAGGTAAGAAGTGAGGTGCATCGGCGGAGCAGTGTGTGGGTCCCAGGATTACTTGGTATAAAAGGGGGGTGCATGCATGCCAGGACACTAGTACATTAGCAGAACTCAGGTGTGTACTTGATTCTTGTCACTATACGTTCATTCTAGCCTCCAGAGAGAGACACTGAAGGTGGTTTAGAATGGCGCTGAGATGTCTGGCTTCTCTGTGCCAGTAAGAAATTTTCCTGCTGCTTTCACATTGGCTTTGAGAAGAGCAGTAGCAGTTTTCGTGAGTCCCACTAGCATTCTGTTGGTGTTATTGAGGTGTTGGTATTGCAGTCCTGCACAGACGATGTCTGAAGGAAGGGTTGAGCCCTGCAGTTTTCTGAGTGAATTATTTGCAAGCCCCTCTTAAACCCCCCCCTCCATACCCATCTTCCTCATTGGTGCATGGAATTATGTTTTGAATTGAGTGCTGTATTTTACTGCTGGTTGTGTCCTAACTGAGCCTTTAGGCATGTTAAAATGGGCATTGTAAATAAATAAAACACCAAACTCACTTTTATGCTTGAGTTGGCCGACCCTGGCTTATGGTTGGTCCACTGTGTTAACGTTCTTAGGTCTATCTTCTGACTCTGACAAGGCTGGAAATTTGTACCTGGTCAGTGGTACAGCATCCTAGTAGCTGCATGGCATGTGTGATGCCCTCAGCTAGGCCTTGCTTTTTCTCGGCAGCTCTTATTCTGGACCACGATGTCCATCAGTCCAATAGGAGGATACGAATGTTAAGGACTGAGATAGAAGTAATAAGAAAGCCCCTGCCTTGGGCCCTCCTGGAGAAGAGTGTAAACTCAACCGAGAGGACAGAAGTCAGATGCTGCGCCCCACAAAGCCCAGATCTCCTGCCCATGGCCACCTGGCCTGCCTTGCTCAGATGATCGCAGGTAATGATCACCCACTAGATAATCTAGGGCAGGGTCTCCAACCTTTACTGTAGTGAGAGCTACTTCTGCTTAAGGAAAGTCTTCCCGAGCTTCTAGAAAATGTTATAACTGTAAAATAGTGACTACACTATGACCACCCAAAGCAAGACTTTCAGTAGCTACCACCCAAGTATACCAAGTGCGGTTACCAGCAGAAATGCTGGGAAAAAGTTCTTCAATATTAAATGCCTCCCCTTGACTTATGAAGTAACATTCAAATCTTGACATGCCCAGTGGCACAAAGGACATAAGCACAGCAGTACGTCTCCACAGCTCAGCTTGAATTATCATTCACCAGTTTCGGAAAATGCACATTTTTCTATCTAATACTACTTTCCACTGTGGGAAAACAAACTCAATTTTCCAGAAGAAAACCCATTTTTGAAAACTAAAACTACCTTTAAAATATCAGTTTTCAGTTTTTGAGAAATGCACAGTCTCAAAACATCAGCTTGTCATTATCATCATGTACTCCCAAGTACAAATGCCTCATATGGACAGACTATTTTTAATTCCCATGTATTACAGTCATATGCCATGGATGCTCACCATTGGTATAGGAAACAATGGTCCTAGACTTCTTTAAAGCTACAATTCAGTTATGAAAAACATTAATTAGTCAAAGGGCATCCTGTACATATAGAATTAGCATTGTATCATTAATGTACCACCATTTTCAATGCAAACAAGTATATCTTCAAAAGACACAAAGGCACAAAATATCCCTCCAATAGTGACTGTTTATTATTTAGTTACTTTTAACCTCTTCGCTGCGGCGCAAATTCTGCCACAGCGCTCCCGCGGTGCTGACATTCCAATCGCGGGCGTGGTCATGACGTCTCCCGGCCGTCGTCCGCACACGCCCATCGTGACTCATGACGGCCGGGAGACGTCACGAGCACGGAAGAGGTTATAACAGATCACCATATTCAATGCTTCAAATAGAGAAAGAGGTTGCTCCAAGGGGAGTGTGAAAAAGGAAAGTGCTTGTGAGGTAGGACAGATATAAAGGAGAGGAATCCAAAAGGCAAATTCAATAACTAATCAATTACACATTCTGGCATCCTTAGTAAAACTGGTCGTGGTTCATAGTGGCACCAGTTTTACAGATAGGCCTGTCCCTTATGGATTGACAAATATTCATTTCATGATTTTCTGATGACGCACAGAGAACATTCATCTGTGAAAACGCAGGGCTGGGATGATATCAGGTACAGGCCCACTGGGGGAGAGTGTCGACGTTTCGACCCTGGTGCAATGATGGTAATTTATATCCTCTGTAGGCGGGTCTTCCTCAGGACGGGGGGAGGGGAGGCAACCTAGGGTGGGGTACAGTCGGTATACAGCCCCTGAGGAAGACCCATCTGCAGAGGATATAAATTACCCTCATTGCACCAGGGTCGAAACGTCAACACTCTCCCCCAGTGGGCCTGTACCTGATATCATCCCAGCCTACCTTTTCACAGATGAATGTTCTCTGTGCATCATCAGAAAATCATGAAATTAATATTTGTAAATCCATAAGGGACTGGCCTATCTGTAAAACTGGTGCCACTGTGAACCATGACCAATTTTACTAAGGATACCTGAATGTGTAATCGATTGGTTATTGAATTTGCCTTTTGGATTCCCCTCCTTTATATCTGTCCTACTTCACGAGCACTTTCCTTTTTCACACTCCACTTTGAGCAACCTCTTTCTCTATTTGGAGCATTGAATATGATGATCTGTTTTAAAAGTAACTAAATAATAAACAGTCACTTTTGGAGCGATATTTTGTGCCTTTGTGTCTTTTGAGGATATACTTGTTTGCATTGTAAAGAAAATGGTGGTACATTAATGATACAATGCTAATTCTATATGTACCGGATGCCCTTTGACTAATGAATGTTTTTCATAACTGAATTGTATCTTTAAAGAAGTCTAGGACCGTTGTTTCCTATACCAATCGTTACCCAGGTCCGTGGACAATTGTGGGTTACCCCATTATATCATAATGGATGCTCACCATTGCACTACGGATGCCTTGATTATGCCAGTAATGCCCTCCATTATACTAGGGTCACAGTTTGCCAAGGCTGGAACCCAGAAGGATCAGGGATAAGACCACATATCAGTCATGACCATTAATATGCCAGGAATAGGTACATATAGCCAGTCATGCTCAGAGTAGGTCTATGATGGCTGCCAGCATACCACAGCTAGACCAAAAATTATAAGATAGTCAAGGATGACCATAATTATGCCATTGGCACTATTATGTCAGGAATGGATACAATTATGCCACATATAACACTCTTATGATGGGGCTAGCATATATATTTGGAGGTTCTTAGCACCAGGCATAGTTTTAGGAAGCAATAGTGTTTATTATAGGCACACACATAAATGTTGATGAATCTCTTAATTTTCTCGGGTCTGGATCATACCCTGTTCTCCTCAGGTCTTGAGCTGATCATGCATCTAACTGACACATTTTGACTCCTGCAGTCCCGCACTTTGGTGGGTCAGCACTGATTACAGCTCAGGCTACTGCTGCCATACTTTTTTGATGGTGCACTGTTCACACACATGTTGTGACTGATAAAGGAGGGACTGCAACATGGTCAATCTCCTTGTGGCTTAATTATATTGAGATTGGATACAGACTGTCATGTAGCAGGTCCTATAAGCTGGCACAGTGTCTGTTTGAGTGTTAGTATGAATTACTGTGATAAGTTTGGCTGGCTGTCACTCTTAGGGTCTTGAGATGATCAGTGCTGCCTTCTTTAATAGACACCTTCTCTGAAATTGATACTGGGCTTGACTTCACCTCAGAGAGTTACTTTGAAGGTACTGGCGAGATACCAGTAGCTCCCGAGCTACTCGTTGGAGACTCCTGATCTAGGGCCATCAGTGCTATTGGAAGATCGCGTGTCCCTGCATCGGATATCTGCCTGTGCTTCACGAAGGTAGAGCGGGTGCTTAATAAAGGAGAATGTGGTCCCTAACCAAGGAAGCTAGGGTGCATCGCGAGGTAAGCTAGGACACTTTATGAAGGAAGCTAGGGTGCTTAGCAAAGTAAGCTAGGGCACTTTGTGAAGGAAGCTAGGGTGCTTAGTGAAGTAAGGTAGGGTGCTTAATAAAGGGTGCTAGGGTGTTTAATAAAGGGTGCTAGGGTGCTTAATAAAGTGTTTAATAAAGGGTAGTAGGGTGTTTAATAAAGGGTGCTATGGTGCTTAATAAAGGGTGCTTTCCGAAGGAAACGAGGGTGCTTAATGAAGGAAGCGAGGGTGATTACCGAAGGAAGCGAGGGTGCTTACCAAAGGAAGCAAGGGTGCTTACTGAAGGAAGCAAGGGTGTTTAATGAAGGAAGCAAGGGTGCTTAGCGGAAGCAAGCTAGTGCGCTTTACGAAGGAAGCCTGGGTGCTTAATAAAGGAAGCCTGAGCAAATTAGGAAGGACGTCTGGGCACTTATCGAAGGAAGCTAGGGCGGTTAGTGAAGGAAGCTAGGGCACTCGGCGAAGGAAGTTAGGGCGCTTTGCGAAGGAAGCTAGGGCGCTTGGCAAAGGAAGCTAGGGTGGTTAGTGAAGGAAGCTAGGGCGGTTAGTGAAGGAAGCTAGGGCACTTTGCGAAGGAAGCTAGGGCGCTTTGAGAAGGAAGCTAGGGCACTTTGCGAAGGAAGCTAGTGCGCTTTGCGAAGGAAGTTGGGGTGCTTTGAGAAGGAAGTTAGGGCGGTTAGTGAAGGAAGCTAGGGTACTTATCGAAAGAAGCTAGGGTGCCTTGCGAAGGAAGGTAGGGTGCTTTGCAAAGGAAGCTAGGGGCAGTGACGTGAGCCGGGAGAGTGTGGCTTCCAGGCACTGGCATAATGAATTTTGAGTAGGCCCCCCTGCAAGGTACGTGGAGAGGCCCACACCGGACTCACTCTGGAGCTGTCCGGCCAGAGTACTGTGCTGAGGGAGGCTTCCACTAAAGAGCCTGGGGGGGGCAGTGACCCGAGCTGGGAGAGTGCGGCCACAACCACCTGTGGCAGGTCAAACTCCTACACTTTACGGAGGCGAAGCGGGATTGGGCTCGAGTCTCTTTCTGCGGCTGGACAAACCCAAGTGCAGGATGATGCTCTGCAGCAAACACAGCGGCTCTACCCCACCAACTGCCCTTTGAAAGTGGGCAGCAAAAAACACATAAAAATTGTGCGGCTATTTGCCTTCGTCACAAGGAGAGCTTTGTGTCTCTCTTAGGTTCATTCGCAGCTGAGAGGCCTTCTCTGGCGCCTAATAAAACAGCCGCAACCGCCAAAAGGTGACATACAGTGTTTTACAACTTCTAGTCTCAGACAGGTGCCAACAGCAGGAACATGGCACGGTGCCCACCCACAGCTATGCCGTCACACCATTATCTTTATGAGTTACTGTGCACGTGCAAGCAAATAGTTGGCATCAACAGTAGGTTTTTCTTTGGGGGAGGGGGTTGTTGAGAGCAGGGATTGCTATACCACTCAGTAAACACACTCCAAGAGTACCTGGGTGCAGGTAGGTGCGCCCTAGAAGGGGTGAGGGTTACCATGTCACTTTGGTGTGGGGTCAGAGCTGTCGAGGCTGCGTCTGTGATTTTTGTGCTATCACTTTGCTGTCCCGCCCACCCTCAAGCACTTCCTCCTTCGTGTGGCACTTTGTACATGATGCCGGGCAGCTCAGTGCAAAAAAGAAATGACAGGGTGAGGGGAGTGCACAATGGTTACCAGTTTATGCACACTTCAGAAGGCCTCTGTTGGTTATAGTGTCATGCCAGTGACTAAGGGTATAGGCCTTGTTATTTCACTGTGAACAGTTGTGTCATTCCTTAGGTGTGATCTGTTCATAAGGAAAAGTTATGACAAAGCAAGTTAGCATGTCTTACTTGTTGTGGAAAGCATGTGTTAAAAGCAGCAAACGTTTATGGGCGGATTGTTATTACACTGTGATAAAGCCTGTACGCAGCTATTGTGTGACACGGAATCTCGCATATTACTGTAGTAGCCAAGGGATTTGGTGTTTGGGACCCACCCGAGCAAAACATGGGAATAAAAGATTTTCACTTTACCACTCCTTATTGGGCACTGTTAGAACGGATTTTGCATTATTTAAATACATCTTATTTTGTATAAATGTGTAATTTTATTTGGTATATGACGACAAGCCAGTGATAAAGGTTATAGGCCTATTTTTTCATGAAACGTTACGATAAAGGCAGTAGGCCTGGCATATTGATTGTGAAAAGCAGTTAATAAAGCCCATAGGATTTAAGGGTGTATTGTTATCACTCTGTATACAGGTGGGTATTTTGGTACATGGAATGGGAGAAAGGACTGTGGTAGGCAAGGGAATTTGGTGCTGGTGTTCCCCTCTGAAAACCTGTGGGCATAGGAGAATGCTTATTAGAACCTCTTAAGAGATAGGACTTCGCTTTTCTCACTGTAATTGCGCATACTTCAGTAATAACTGTGTGCCTTGTAGTTGCCTTGTGGGAAAGCGTAAGCTGACTACAGAAGGCCGGAGTTGGTTATGGCGACAAGCCAATGATAACAGCTATAGGTCTGATTGCTTGAATAGCAAAATGTACTTCAAATGCAGTACGGTCTGACCTACTTATTATGAAAGGTTATGACAAAGGCAGTAGGCCTGATTTATTCAATATGTATCCAATATGTTAGAGACAATAAGCCTTTAAGAATGGATTTATTTCCCACCATATTAAAGCCTGTAGTCCGGTATTTTGTTACATGTAATCTCACAGATTACCTCTGTAGGGACAGATTTGGGGATTGGTTAATGCCCTTGGATAAAACTTCATGATAGAAGAGCTACACTGTAATAATTATTGCTAGAACCTCTCCGAAAGGCCTGACAGGCTTAGATGTCTTTCAGAATCTTGTATAAAAAATATGAAATAATACTTATATAAATACATATGAATATATATCCATATAGATCAGGAGTCTCCAACGAGTAGCTCGAGAGCTACTGGTAGCTCGCCAGTACCTTCAAAGTAACTCTCTGAGGTGAAGTCAAGCCCAGTATCAATTTCAGAGAAGGTGTCTATTAAAGAAGGCAGCACTGATCATCTCAAGACCCTAAGAGTGACAGCCAGCCAAACTTATCACAGTAACTCATACTAACACTCAAACACACACTGTGCCAGCTTATAGGACCTGCTACATGACAGTCTGTATCCAATCTCAATATAATTAAGCCACAAGGAGATTGACCATGTTGCAGTCCCTCCTTTATCAGTCACAACATGTGTGTGAACAATGCACCATCAAAAAAGTATGGCAGCAGTAGCCTGAGCTGTAATCAGTGCTGACCCACCAAAGTGCGCACGGAACGAACTGCGTTAAGTGGGCACGCACGCCACGAATGGCGTAAAGTAACTTAGCATTTAAAAAACCGTACAAATTCACTGAAAAAACCATAGGTTTCACACACGTTATAGTTAGGAATTAGCATTTAAAAAACCTTGCAAATTCACTGAAAAAACCATAGGTTTCACACATGTTATAGTTAGCGGAAATTTTACTGATAAAAAACCAATGAAATTCCCCCGTTATAGTTAGTGCAGGCAACTATAACTCACGCGACCGCAATCTTCTGCTGATGACATATGTGTCTTTATGAAAAAAAAATATTTGTAATATATGTATAGCTAAAAATGTATGGAAGAAGACATGGGCAAATAAGTGTCTAAATACAGTATTAGCATCAGCAGAGGATTGCGGTCGTGTGAGTTATAGTTGCCTGCACTAACTATAACGGGGGAATTTCATTGGTTTTTTATCAGTAAAATTTCCGCTAACTATAACATGTGTGAAACCTATGGTTTTTTCAGTGAATATATATATATATATATATATATATATATATATATATATATATATATATATCAAAGCTCCTGTCTTAAGTAAAGACACTGCACTCGCGGAGTTTGTTGAAAAACTTTATTGCGAGGATGCGTTTCGGCGTGTCTGCCTTCTTCTAGCTCGCACTTTACAAAGAAGCAGCCATGTGTGTAAGTCCTTTAAATACACAAATAAGTCCTCATTGGATGCGCGGGCCAAAGGAAAGAGGGGATTGGCCAATTTTATTTCACAGTCATTTGCCTCCTTGTTCTTTGCTCCGGGATTTCTCAAAAACCATTCAACAGTCTGAATGCCACGATATAAGTATTTACATATTGTACCACAACATGGGCCATCCCGAAGGGACACAAAGTTATAAACACTCTTCGCTTTCGCTGCTGCCATTAAGTTCACAGTACCTTTGCACGCTATGAAAATAGCCACTTCAAAACCCTCCTCGGCTCCCCAATTGGTTCCATGGTGGCACAGCGCAGGGGTTGGCAAATATCTGAGTCTCCACCAGTCTGTATGACTGGCGACTTAGTCGACGCTGGTACCCAGAGTTCCAGAATGGTGGTGTATCGCGCCTGTATTATATACACAGCTCAAATTCCACCAGTATGGCGCTGTTTGCACTCATTCGTACCGGGTGCAGGAAAGAAATGGCAGTGGGTCCATTTGAAATATCAAAGCTCCTGTCTTAAGTAAAGACACTGCACTCGCGGAGTTCGTTGAAAAACTTTATTGCGAGGATGCGTTTCGCCGTGTCTGCCGAGCGCATCCAATGAGAACCTATTTGTGTATTTAAAGGACTTACACGCATGGCTGCTTCTTTGTAAAGTGCGAGCTAGAAGAAGGCAGAAACGGCAAAACACGTCCTCGCAATAAAGTTTTTCAACGAACTCCGCGAGTGCAGTGTCTTTACTTAAGACAGGAGCTTTGATATTTCAAATGGACCCACCGCCATTTCTTTCCTGCACCTGGCACGAATTAGTGCAAACAGCGCCATACTGGTGGAATTTGAGATATATATATTCACTTAAAAAAACCATAGGTTTCAGGGGCGTTATAGTTAGCTGGACATTTCCCTTGTACAAAACCCTAGAAATTCCCCTGTTATAGTTAGTTCAGCTAACTATATCTCGCGCCCCCGCAATGCACTGCTGATGACGTCACATATTACATCACTCATGACATGGTCAGTGACATCACTCATGACATCAATGATGACATCTTAAATGACATCATTGATGACATCACTGATGACATCATCCAGTGACTGTGTGTTTCTGTAAAGTTTAAATATGTTTAATATATATAGTGAAAGGCGTATTGAAGAATGAGTGGGTGTATACGTGTCTGAATAGATGATTTAGTAGGTGCGTTACTGACTCTATAAGTGAGTCATTAACTGTATCTTACTGCAGACTAGTGACTAAACTGTGTGAATGTCTGTATCTGTCTGTCTGTTGGTGTATAAGCGGCTGCATGATTTTGTGAATAGCTATATGAGTGTCTCTATGGGTTATTTTTTTTTTTTTTTTTTTTTTTATAAAGTTTATTGAAACAATAAATCAGTTACAAGCATGGGCCTACAACCACCAGGGCCGGCCGCTAGATTCAGAAAGGATCGCACATTAGTCAAGGCAGTAGGCGACACCTGGGGCCCAGCCCCATAAATGGCTCAGGATAGCTCGAGAAAGGCAGGAGACATACAATTAACATAAATAACAACAAAAAACAAAAGGCGAGGCATATGAGCAGAAAACGTGGGTCAGGCTACATCCGGGGGACTTTTACTCCAAGACTTCAATTAGCTATCAACAGGAGGGAGTACTGAGGGATCGGGGGGGGGGTAACGGGAAAGGAACATCTATATTCGATTATCACAATCAGTTGCGAGGAACCATCAAGGGTCAGGGGGACAAAGCAATATCGGTGTCCACTAGGGGGGGCGTACAGATACCCCCACGATACACGTTCCATTGCCCCCAAATTCTACCCCATGCCCCGGGTTTACCGCGGGCCACATATACAGTCTTCTCCCTGAACATACACCAGTCCATGTTTTCCTTCCATACTGACACGGTGGGTGGCCGCTGGGAGCCCCAAAGCTGCGCTATATCCCTTTTGGCAATCATGTAGCCCAGGGCCGCCCACCGAGTCTGCGCCGCGTTATAATCATTGGGCTCCCACACATTCAAGACACAGCGACGCACCTCCGGCAGCAGCGCCACCCCGGTGACTTGTCCCATGACCCCATGAACCCGACGCCAGTATTCCGCCACCTCCCGGCACTCCCAAAGGATATGGAGGAAGGTGGGACTGAGCCCACACCCCCGCTTGCAGAGCCCATCTTCCGAGAATCCCATAGAGACCAGACGGGGGCCCGTCACATACACCCGGTGGAGAATCTTTAACTGGACCAGGCGGAGACGGGCTGGAATGGCAACTTCCTTGGGGGACGATAGTGCGGACTGCCAGTCCTCGTCGTCTAATTCCACCCCGTCCCCCGTCCACGTCTCCCGAAGGCGCACCAATAGGTCAGCCCGATTATTAATGAGTTTTTTATAGATTAAGGAGATAGTACTGTCGGGAACATGACCATCAAGTATGCGGTCCTCGAGGGGCGAAGAGGCCGGGATCTTGGTCCCCTCCCCAAAGACCGAGAGCAGGGCATGCCGAACCTGGGCGTATCGGAAGAACTCCTTTTCCGTGAGTTCGTATTCGCTCTGGAGCGCCGCGAAGGTCTTAACCGCGCCCTTCATCCATAAGTCTCCCACTCTACTGATGCCAATCGTGTCCCAACGGTCAAACCCCTTCGTTGTCCAGAGGCTTCCCAGTCGGTCGGAGGCAAATAAAGGAGTAGCGCATGTCAGTCGCTCACTCCAGCCCATGGCTACGTTGGCCGCCTTCCAAATCCGTACCGCGATCTTAGTGGGGCCCGTCAGGGTCCGTCCAGCCGAGCGGGAGTAAAGCGCCCTGTTATAGTTACCGCCGGGAAGCAGGAATTTATCCATCTCATACGCCGGGTTCAAGCCAGGCGCATACGTGGCGTGGTTAATGGCTGATAGCTGTGCGGCCCAGTAATACCTGCGAATGTCAGGAAGCGCGATGCCCCCGTCGTACCAGGGGAGAGTGAGTTTGGCCAGGGCGATACGCGCCCGTCCGCCCCACACCAATCTCCTCTGCAGGCTCTCTACTTCCCGAAAGTAGGCCACGGGAATGATGTCGAAGGAGTTCTGAAGTGCATAGAGGAACCTGGGAAGGGACATCATTTTAAACAATGCGGCCCGACCCAGTGGGGACAGGGGCAGCCTACACCACCGAGCCGTGTCTTCCCTCAAACGTCGAAGTGGAAGCAGGAGATTGTGCTCATAGCGAGCTACCGGGTCCAACGAGATGTGTATCCCCAGGTATTTAAAGCCGGACAGAGATATTTGGATCGGAAGCCGAGGCGGCAGGAGAGGGGGGCCACCGGAGATAGGATAGACACAGGATTTAGACCAGTTAATCGTGAGACCCGAATTTCTCCCGTAGGAAGTCAGAACATCGAAGAGAACGTTAAGCGACTGCCGCGGCGAGGTAAGATACAGGAGGATATCATCAGCATATAGCGAGACCCGATCCTCAAAGCCCGGGGCCCACCGGATCCCCCTGATCGAGGGCTCCCAGCGGAGCCAAGCGGCGAGTGGCTCCAGGGCGAGAGCAAAGAGCAGAGGGGACAACGGGCACCCCTGCCTCGTACCCCGACCAAGAGCGAAGGGCCGAGAGACCCGCCCATTAACCACCACCTGAGCCATGGGTCCCGTGTAGAGAAGCTTCACCCAGCCAAGAAATCCCTCCCCAAAGCCGAATTTGGTCAAAACAGCCCAGAGGAATGGCCACTCGATGGTGTCGAAGGCCATCGTGGCATCTAAAGAAACCAGAACGGCCGGTTCGGAGAGGTACTCTGCCCTGGCCAGGGCGCCATGGAGACGCCGCAAGTTGAGGGCGGTGTTGCGATGTGGGATAAAGCCGCATTGATCAGGATGAATCAGATCGCAGATGACGCTCAACAAGCGATTGGCAAGGACTTTAGCCAGGATTTTAGGCTCTGCATTTAGCAGTGAGATAGGCCTGTAAGAGGCACAGCGGTCCCGTGGCTTACCGTCCTTGGGGATCACAACTATCGTGGCCAGTCGCTGGTCGACCGGAAGGGAGCCGGCCTCGAGGGACTCCTGAAACATACGACGGAGGAAGGGCGCTAGTTTATCCGGGCGCAACTTATATAATTCGATAGGTAGACCGTTGGGACCCATGGCCTTGCCCGAGCGAAGGGACCGAATCGCAGTCGCGATTTCATCTACCGACAAGGGAGCGTCCAGCTGCTCACGGTCCTCAGCAGAAAGGCCAGGCAAAGCAATGTCCCTAAGGAGAAGGCGAGAATCTTCCTCATCCCTATCAGTCACCGGGGAGTACACAGTCCGGAGGTGGTCGGCAAAACATTCCACAATCTCACCAGGCTCAGTCACACACACTCCATCCGAGACACGCAACTCCGGGACCACACGATTCACTCTCTCCTTCTTATCCAGCCACGCAATCAGCTTTCCCGCCTTGTCCCCGGCATCATACAACCGACCCTGCTGCTCCCTATACATAGTTTTGGCCGCGTCAGTGACAAGAGATCTGTATTCAAACTGTTTCAGGTTAAGGGCATGGAGCCCGTCCGGAGTGACACCCGCCTCCAAGGCCAACTCCAGCCCCGAGATGTCAGTCTCCAGCTTCACCACCGCCTCACTCCTGAGCTTCTTAGCCACCACTATCTGGGAGAGGGCGTGTCCGCGGATTACGGTTTTAAAGGCTTCCCACAGGGACATTGCAGACAACACAGACCCCTCGTTTTCAAGAAAGTATTGGTCCATAGCCTTAACCAGACTCTCGCGGGTAGTAGGGTCCCGCAGGTACCACGGGTTAATGGGAGCTATCCGCCCTGCGGACCGCGACTCGGTGTCAAAGAGAAGCCACAGCGGGGAATGATCGGAGATACCCCTCGCCAGGTGCCTGACCTCTCGAATTCGACCCGTCTGCGCCGCGGGCATAAGGAAATAGTCTAACCTAGAAAGACTCCCATGAGCCCCAGAGTGAAAGGTGTACTGACATTGGGTCGGATGCATTAATCGCCAACTATCCACCAGGCCGAAGGTCTCCAACAGGCCACCTAGCCAAGCCTGGGCAGCGGGGAGGGCCCTGGGTGGGTGACGATCCAGGTCACCCGAGACCACCGAATTAAAATCCCCGCCCATAAGCAAAAGGCCATCCGGTAGTTCAAGCAGCATTCGACCCAAGTCCGCGAAGGTGGAGTTCTGGAGGCCCGGTGGGACGTAAATTGAGACCAGGGCAAGGGGATGCCCCTCCCACCTCCCAGTCAGACAAACATAACGCCCTCTGTCGTCTGAGACCACCCTCGTGATCTCCAACGGAAGTGAGGATCGCAGGAGAATGCCCACCCCCCTGGAGCCAGTTGTGTAACCAGAGTGAGCCACGAGGCGGTATCCCCCCCTGTTCATTGCATGGCAGACATTACCAACCAAATGCGTCTCTTGGAGAAACACCACATCAGGAGTCAGACGACGCAAATACTGCAGAACTACACCCCGTTTGATACGGTCCCCCAACCCATTGACGTTCCATGACATCAGCTTCAACCCGTCCCCCCCCATCCCCTCCAATAGATCAGAGGTCCCCCCGCGAGTAGCACAAGTCCCAAAAGTGGAAGAAAATCAATACCTCGCCCTGCAAACAAAACCCACACTACAAAACAACCCCTCCTTCCCCCCCACCCCCCCCCAACACCCAACTCCCCCCACCCTGCACCCCTGCGGGCCAAAAAACCCCCCAAAATTGCAGTGTGCCTGTCGCCCAACTAACCCCAGTCTACAAAAAGACCCCGGAGGAGGAAAGGGACCCGTCCCCGCCCGCCCCCCATACAGGTACTAGCAAAACACACTGAACCAAAGAAGTACAACCCAGCTGAGCAGTGCAAATTGGCAAAATCAAGGACCAAAAGTCACTCCAAAGGGGACCCGTCACCGTTGGCACCCGCAGAGGGCCCGGGGCGGCTACCTCTGTCCGGCAGCGAGTCCAACCAGTCACTCACGGCCACAGGAGAGTCAAAGAAGGCAGTCCGATCCTCATGTTCCACTCGGAGTTTGGCAGGGTAGAGCATAGAGTACTTTAGGCCCAGCTCACGAAGACGACGTTTCACCCCCTGGAATCCCATCCGCTGCTTCTGGACAAGTTGAGTAAAGTCCGGATAAAAGTTAATGGATGAGTTCTCATGTCGAACCGGGCCGTGGACCCGCGAGGCCTGCAGAATCGCATCCCGGTCTCTGTAGTAAAACAGTTTGGCCACGATAGGCCTCGGGGGGGCCCCCGGCCGTGGCCGCCCGCCCGGAACTCGATGAGCCCGTTCAACGGCAAAAAATTTACTCAAGCCCGCAGGGGTCAGCTGTTGGAGGATGAGTTCCTCGACCAGGAGGTCAACCGGGCGGTCGTCGGAGGACTCCGGTACGCCGATGACACGGATGTTGTTGCGTCGGGCCCGTCCCTCGAAGTCCTCCAGCCGCCGGGCCATCTGCTCATTGACCACCTTGATGTCGCCAAGCGCGGCCTGCAGGTCCGACACATCCGCGCCCAGGGTGGAGGTCCGCGCATCGAGAGTTTGAACCCTCTCGTTTGTTTTGGAGAGGTCCGCCCGTATTAAGGTGACATCAATCGCCACCGTATCGATCTTGCGGGCCAGGGCCTCGTATTGCGTGGCGATGGTCTCCCTGATGCCGTCAATGGCGCCCATGATGTCCTGTAGGGAAAGTTCCGAAGAGACGGATGTGCCACCACCGGCGACGTCTGAGGGGGGGCCGGCCGTTCCAGGAGAGCCTCTGCCCTGAGTGTAGCGGTCCATGTTGTTGGTCTGGACCGATCCTCCACGGAGGGAGGATTTAGTCTTACGCCCCTCAGGGCCCCCCTTGCCCCCCATGCGGCCACGGACTCGGAGGGGGACCGCCGATCAAAAGTAGTTGGGGTACCGGCCCTGGAAACCAGCGCCTCACCCGAGGCCACAATATGACGGTGCAGGGGGACCCAAGGCGAGAGGCACTCTAGTGGCAGGTGGAGACAAAGCTTCGTGCAGAGCTTAGGGAAACACCCCGCCACCTCAATCGCTTCACCGGCCAGCCCCCTGAGGTCTGAAAGTGAAACCAAAAGTGGCCAAGCGGCCCCTGGCACCGCGCCACAGCCGTTGTTGTTCAACTGCGACACGGCCCCACGGCTCACCTTCGCCCCGGGCACCTCCGACGGGTGGGTCCCAAAAGTTCAAACAACGATATTTCAGGATTCCCGGGTCCGATTAAATTCCTGAAAAGAGATACGTGCTCAGCCGGTCGTCATCTCCCAGATTCCATAAACCAAATCAGGATATTGTCAGGATAAATTCCGGGGAGCAGCGAGGGTCCGGGGAGCCCTGTGCTCACGCGACCATCTTGGATGCGCGCTAGGCTCCTCCTCCTCTCTATGGGTTATTGATTGGTTGTCTGAGTATCTGTATGGGTGCCTGAGTGTTTGTGTGGGTGGGGTGTGTGTGACTCTGTGCATACATGTGTAAGTGGGTGATTCTATGGTGCATGGTTTTAAGAGTGCATCTGTGATGGACTGTATGGTTGGGTGAGTGTATGTATGGGTGTGTTAGTGATTGAATGTATATCTCAGTGGTACATGTGTGAGTAACTACTTATGTGAAAGGCAGTATATATGTGTGTAAGAGTATATAAGTGGGTATATGTGAGAGTGTGTGATTGTGAGAGTGGCTGTATGGATGAGTGTGTGCTTGTATCAGTGATTGTATAAGAGCGTAAGAATGTGGTACTATTTTTATGAGTAAGTGAACTTGTGTGTGTATAACTGCATAGGTGAGTAAATGGGAGTGTGATTAATTATTTGCATGACTGACTAGGTGTGAGAGTACCTCTATGGATGATTGGTGGTGTGTGAGTGTCTATGTAGGTGTATAAATGCATATGATAGTCCTGTACTGAGTGACTGTAAGTATGGGTGACTGTACAGGTGAGTGAGTGGATGTGTGTGTAGATCTAAGAGTCAATGAGTGGCTATGTAGTTATTGGTATTGGAGTATCTATGGTTTTGAGAATGGACGTCTGAAATTTTGATTGAGTTTATCAAAGGGTGTGAGAAGATGCACTAATTTATCACATGAATGACGTCATCAGTGATGTCATCAGTGATGTAATTTCAGATGTCATCAGTGATGTCATTTCAGATGTCATCAGTGATGTCATCAGTGATGTCACTGACCATGTCATGAGTGATGTAATATGTGACGTCATCAGCAGTGCATTGTGGGGGCACGAGTTATAGTTAGCTGAACTAACTATAACAGGGGAATTTCTAGGGTTTTGTACGAGGGAAATGTCCAGCTAACTATAACGCCCCTGAAACCTTTGGTTTTTTCAGTGAATTTCAAAGGTTTTTTAAATGCTAATTCCTAACTATATCAGGCCTGAAACTTATGGGGTCGATTCACAGAACTAACTTAAGACAAAATCCTAAACTTACTACTTTTGGTATTCACAGAAGTTAGGATTTTGTCTTAAGTTTGTCTTAAGACAAACTTAAGACAGACTTAAGACAGACTTAAGACAGTCTTAAGACAGACTTAAGACAAACTTAAGACAAAATCCTAACTTAAGTCTGTCTTAAGTCTGTCTTAAGTTTGTCTTAAGTCTGTCTTAAGACTGTCTTAAGTCTGTCTTAAGTCTGTCTTAAGTCTGTCCTAAGTTTGTCTTAAGACAAACTAAAGACAAAATCCTAACTTCTGTGAATACCAAAAGTTGTAAGTTTAGGATTTTGTCTTAAGTTAATTCTGTGAATCGGGCCCTATGTTTTTTCAGTGAATTTCAAAGGTTTTGTAAATGACAATTTTTAATGTATTAATTGTTATACTGATTTTTTTTATACTGATTTACTACATTTTTTAAACTATTTATTTTTAGATATTTTTTTATTACATTATAATTACATTATACATTACAATACAAA
This sequence comes from Triturus cristatus, assembly GCF_964204655.1. Taxonomy (NCBI): domain Eukaryota; kingdom Metazoa; phylum Chordata; class Amphibia; order Caudata; family Salamandridae; genus Triturus; species Triturus cristatus. The sequence continues at coordinate 863,490,821 of NC_140581.1, forward strand.
ATATACTTTCTCAGAATTAATTACTTTAGTTTAACTACTTGGCAAATAGGCAACAGACTTTTAAGTACAGTAGTTACAGTTGTTGCAATGGGCAACACAATTTCAAACACAAAGCAACATTGAGCTCAATGTGAATTTCTAGTTAAATGCAATTAGTTACTTTATGGATTACTTTTCTAACCACAGGACTGGATCCTAGATTCAGTCCTTGGACATCTCCTGTAAACCGCTGAGTAAAAGCGCTTTGGTTACAGTAGTAATTTTTAAGGAATATTATTGTATTTTAAAACTTGACACTTAGAAACTTTTTCCCATAGGATAACCAATGTTATCATATGGCAGAAAATTCACTTAGCAGGTAAGTAGCGTTATCGTTACTTTTTCTTACTCAGTGGTGGATCCTGGATCCAGCACTGGCCAACCTCCTGTAAACAGTTGAAAGAATGTGTTTAAGTCATACAGACGATTTTTTAGGAATATTTTTAGTTTGTGAAAATAGACACTTAGAACCTTTTCTGGTGAAAACCACACAATGGATTCCTATGGAAGGAAATACAAGTTACTGGTAAGTACGCTTAGAATTACTTTTCAGGGTCAGTGCTGGGCTAAAAGATGCAGCCCTGGGTTCTCTCCTGATAACAGGTGAGCAAATTGGAATTCGTAGTTCGGCTGATTTTAGAGGAATATTTGTACGTTTCCAAAATGGACACAGAATATTTTCTGGTGAAAACTAGGCCTGGGCCAAAATTCCGTTCCGTTCGCGGAAATTGCGATATTTTGGCATTTTCGCGTTCCGCGGAAAGCGCGAAAATGTCAAAAGTTCTGCATTCCGCAGCTTAGCGATAATTTTTTTCTTGCTCGCGCTGTAAAACAATACATTCTTGCGCGCGCGCGATCGCCTTACCTGAATCCCTGCGTTCTCCAACAAGTTTTCTTGACCCGGTCGCGTTCTCCACGAGGTGTTGGATTTTGGTAGCCATTTTGCGCTGTCTCGCGAGAGTTCGCGGCCGCATTAAAGTCATTTTTCATGCGATCACGTCATTTGTCGCGCGATCACGTCTTCTCGCGATCATGCACCGCGCGAGTATGAGAAGATTGAGATCTCGAACATGTCATTCTACATCGCGAGCCAGAGGATGAGGACGCGGGCACGTGAAATCGAACGCGAACAGGAGAAAGAGACCGCGAACACGTCATATCCAACGCGACAGGGACAAAGAAGAGAACGCGATCATATCGTTTTCGACACGCCGGCGGAAGTAATGAGAAGCTCGAGAACTCAACAACGTAAAATTTACAATTTGGAGAGGAATATCGGCTCTAGCAGCATGAAACCATCTGCAAATACTGATTTTGGATGAAAAGAACTCCTTACATTCACATTTGGCTTTCCTTTTTTGTGCAAGGAGTCATTTTTTTACAAGGTGGAGAGAGGGAGGAAGTGACACAGAATCTCCAACTTCCTGTTCCTGTCCAGCAGGCTCCTCCCAGTGCTTTGTCCATCTCCTGCTCATTCTGCCTTTGGATTTGGAGCTGGAAAGATCACTCTTTTTGTCTGCTGCATCATTGCATTTGGATTTCAGGATTTTTGGAATAGGATATTTTACAAGTAAGTGGTTGTTGTGTTTGATTGTGGGCATTGCAGTTGTTGTGTAACTACAATTTATTTTTGATAATTAATTAATTATCATCATTCCTTTTTTTTAAATTTTTTTTAAATTTTGTGGGTTGTAGTAGTAGGCCCGAGCTAGCCATGGGCATGGCCTCATGGGTGTGTGTGTGCATGATGAAGCAACTGTTCCTTTTGTTTTTTGAATATATTTCATTTTCAAGCACATTTAGGGCATGGATGGCATTGGATTGAGTTGGGGAAGTGTGTTTTTTGGGGTGGCCTTGCTGATGTTGTTGGGCCTGGCCATGTGGCTGGTGGCCATTTTGAGGCCTAGGCCTGCAAGCTTGCCTGGCCTTGTCTGCCAACAGGCCTGCTTTCATCCACTGCTACCAGAGCAGGTAGCCACAGCTTTAGTAATCTACTGTTTTCTGTGTGCTCTGTTGAATTTAGACATCATTTAGGGCATGGATGGCATTGGATTGAGTTGGGGAAGTGTGTTTTTTGGGGTGGCCTTGCTGATGTTGTTGGGCCTGGCCATGTGGCTGGTGGCCATTTTGAGGCCTAGGCCTGCAAGCTTGCCTGGCCTTGTCTGCCAACAGGTCTGCTTTCATCCACTGCTACCAGAGCAGGTAGCCACAGCTTTAGTAATCTACTGTTTTCTGTTTGCTCTGTTGAATTTAGACATCATTTAGGGCATGGATGGCATTGGATTGAGTTGGGGAAGTGTGTTTTTTGGGGTGGCCTTGCTGATGTTGTTGGGCCTGGCCATGTGGCTGGTGGCCATTTTGAGGCCTAGGCCTGCAAGCTTGCCTGGCCTTGTCTGCCAACAGGCCTGCTTTCATCCACTGCTACCAGAGCAGGTAGCCACAGCTTTAATAATCTACTGTTTTCTGTGTGCTCTGTTGAATTTAGACATCATTTAGGGCATGGATGGCATTGGATTGAGTTGGGGAAGTGTGTTTTTTGGGGTGGCCTTGCTGATGTTGTTGGGCCTGGCCATGTGGCTGGTGGCCATTTTGAGGCCTAGGCCTGCAAGCTTGCCTGGCCTTGTCTGCCAACAGGCCTGCTTTCATCCACTGCTACCAGAGCAGGTAGCCACAGCTTTAGTAATCTACTGTTTTCTGTGTGCTCTGGTGAATTTAGACATCATTTAGGGCATGGATGGCATTGGATTGAGTTGGGGAAGTGTGTTTTTTGGGGTGGCCTTGCTGATGTTGTTGGGCCTGGCCATGTGGCTGGTGGCCATTTTGAGGCCTAGGCCTGCAAGCTTGCCTGGCCTTGTCTGCCAACAGGCCTGCTTTCATCCACTGCTACCAGAGCAGGTAGCCACAGCTTTAGTAATCTACTGTTTTCTGTTTGCTCTGTTGAATTTAGACATCATTTAGGGCATGGATGGCATTGGATTGAGTTGGGGAAGTGTGTTTTTTGGGGTGGCCTTGCTGATGTTGTTGGGCCTGGCCATGTGGCTGGTGGCCATTTTGAGGCCTAGGCCTACAAGCTTGCCTGGCCTTGTCTGCCAACAGGCCTGCTTTTTCATCCCCTAGGATCAGAGCAGGTAGCCACAGCTTTATTGATCAAGTGTTTTCTATGTGATCTGTTGAATTTTTAGACATCACCTTCCTGAGAGTGTAGTGTGTGGCTGTACACAGTACTAGTAGTATAACATAGCTCTAGTTAAAAAAAAGTCATAAATGGCTAGACTATCTTTTGTTTGCACTAGTACAGTACTAAGTAACTGAACCACAAAAACAAATGCAACATTTCACTGATGTTCTTCTCCTGTCTTCTTTGCTTTTAGGTGCACAAAAGACAGAGTAGGAGGTGTCATCGGCATCACCTGGCTACCCGTTGTACTGCCAGCCAGACAGAAGTCCTGCTGCGCATCACGCCCACGTGTGACCAGAACTTGTTGTGCATCTGCCTCCTGCCTGACATCGGAAGAAGATGGCCCCAAAGAAAGGTACCAGGTCCAGTACCAAGAAAGTTGCTGGTGAGAAGAAGGAACAGAAAAAGGAAGTGCCATTAACCACGACTGGTGGTGTGCCGGCCAAGGTTTTTTTTGGCACCAAAGCGTTGTCCGGGAACCAAGCTGGGAGCAGCACAGCGGTCCAGCAACCCCACCAACCTAGGCCCAAGGGCTTTACTGTCGCAGAGGTAGCCAGTCTACTAACGGGCAGCGATGTTGAAGAAATGTCAATACCGCAAAGTAGTACACAATCAAGTTCAACGCAGGCGCAAACTCAGCAGATCAGTGTCAAGCCGCCACAACCAGAACAGCAGCAGCCGCCGCAACCAGAACAGCAGCAGCCGCCGCAACCAGAACAGCAGCAGCCGCCGCAACCAGAACAGCAGCAGCCGCCGCAACCAGAACAGCAGCAGCCGCCGCAACAGCCCACCATAGTAGTTGTTGCTCCTGACGTAGGGGCATTTCAGGAAATCGAGCTTCCTGCAGACAAAGTGGAGCGAAGTCAAACCACTGTTTCAGAAGATCAATTGTCTTCCAGACCACCAGCAAGGAAAAGGAGGCTTAGTCCATCATCTTCTTCTTCAAGCCCCGCTTCTGATGATCGTGATGACACTTGGGTCTCACCAGCTCGGTCTGAGAGTGAAGTACGCCACAAGACATTGCTTCTGAAAAGGAAGGTCCCAGAAAAACTTAGAGTTATGGAGGTAGATGTAGAAGAGGGGGGTGATGATGTTGATGAAGACGAGCCAGTCATCACGCACATTACTCCCGCCCCAAAGGGATTGGAGACCGACATTCTCACCCTATCCAGAAAGGCTGCTACTGAGCGGGATGTAGCACGGAACTCACCAACACAGGTTACACCACCACTACCTCCAGCTGCCATATTTTGCAAGGCCCGTCAGGGACCTACATCCAGCTCAACCATCTCAGTAGGAAGTGGTAGTAAAAGTCACAGTGTAGGTGGACAGGGTCACATATTTTCAAGCACCCCCTCAAGTTCATCTGGTGTTGAAAGTGGCACATCCAGCAGTGCCAGAAAGTTCTCCTCCACAGTTTGGGACTTCTTTTTTGTTAGCGCCAAGGAGGAGAACGTTGCTATATGCGCAATTTGTCGGCAAGGTGTTCGGCGTGGTAAGCTTGGTACAAACTATGGTACCGGAGGACAAGCAAGTCATCTAAAAATACACCACAATATCGTGTGGGAGGATCACCTACGTAAGTTAAAAGAAAGTAGGAAAACTAAACCCTTTGAAGTTGGTCAGGAATTAGGGAGCGATATTATTGTGGTGGCAGGTGAAGAACAGGGAGGCATTTCTAGCCCTGTCTCCAGTAGTGCAGTCACTGCAGTGGTAACGCCCACATCCTCCTCAGTAACATCAGAGTGGCACCGCAGTAAGAGCCATACTCAGAGTGTGGGTGAGACACCAAGGTGACCGGCGAGTACCTCAATGAGACAATCTGTGTCGTTGAGCCTTAGTGGGTTAATGAAAACAGCACCACTAAGGAAAGTAAGCCAGCCTACCATTGACAGCATGTTTAGGTTGGAGGGGCAGTTCCAACACAACCACCCAACGGCACGATTGTACAATGCGAAGCTGGCTAAAATGTTAGCGCTGGACCTTCTTCCTTTTTCATTTGTGGAAGGGGTGGGTTTCCTTGAATTTGTGTCTGCCATCTGCCCGAAATGGAAAGTTCCCAGCCGGTCCTATTTCGCAAGAATTGCTGTTCCGGCACTACATCATGATGTGCTGGAATTGGTTGGTCACGGTTTGCAGCAGAGTGCTGTGCACAATATCCACCTGACAACAGACATGTGGACCAGTTGCCAAGCCACAGATTACATGTGCATCACTGCACACTGGATCTCTTTTGTGGGGGTTAGAGATCAACTATCTGCACGAGGTGTTGTTGACACAGCTGCGATTTTTGAAGGTACTCGGAAACATGCAACTGTAGCCATGTTCGCCATGGAGAAATCTCATACGGCTGAAAACATTTTAGAAGAGTTTCGCACCAAGGTTTTGGAATGGCTGCGGCCCAGAGGGCTTGGTATTGGTTTTGTTGCCACAGACAATGGCAGTAATGTACTTAAGGCCATGGAACTTGGTTCCTATTTCAGGGTTCCGTGTTTGGCACACTGCATAAACATTATAGTGCAAGACTTTCTGAAAAAAGAACCCATAGTAAGCAATTTACTGGCCATCTGCCGAAGAATATGCACTCATTTCAGCCATTCTTTTAAAGCTCGGAAGCAGCTGAGGATCATCCAACGTGACCGTAGGATGCCAGTCAAGGCACTCATCCAGGAGGTGGCAACACGTTGGAACTCAACGTATTACATGCTTGATCGTCTGTACGAACAGCACAGGTCACTCAATGATTATGTCTGGTACAGAAGCAGTGATGCTAGTGTTAAAGGCATGACCCTTCAGAGGGAGCAATGGACCCTAATTCAATGCCTGACTGAGATGCTGTCTCCTTTTGAGGTCTTCACACGTGAAGTCAGCAAGGAGGACTGTACAATGGGCCAAGCTATCCCATTGTTGCAAATGCTAGAGCATGAGCTGAATAATGTGTCTGAATACTACAAAGGTGTAGAGGACAGAAGGCAAGCCCATGACTTGGTGGAGAGCTTATCCAGGCGCTTATCAGAAAATGTAAGGATACAAAATAAAATTTTGTCACAAGAACATTACATTTGTGCCACAATTCTGGATCCACGTGCAAAATTAGGACTATTCCTTTCTTTTTCCGACAATGATGTTGCCCGCTACAAAAGTTGTATAGCTGAAGCAGCCATCAAGTTTGAAAACGAAGGGCTGCTAATTAAAAGCCCGCCACATCAACCCACAACAAGTACTGATACTGAAGCAGGCCATGCAGAATCAAGTGCAACTTCGTCGGCTGAGGGCAGTGCGGTTGGCTCACAATCGCAACACTCACCATCACCATCAACTACAAAAACAATAACTGGATCATTCGGCCGAGTACAATCATTATCAGATTGGTATGTAAAGATGGGCCTTAAGCACAGTGCTGAAGCACAGAAAAAACAGCACAAAAGCTTACCAGCAGCAACCCTGAACATTGAGCGGATGGTCCAGGCCTATCTGGACGACCCAACAGAGGTGTACGTTGATCAAAACCCAGTGCAGTATTGGTATAGGAAAAGGTCTGAATGGCCACAGCTCAGCAGGCTGGCGATAAGCTATCTGGCTTGCCCTGTCGCAAGTGTCTCTTCCGAACGTGTTTTCAGTGCTGCTGGTTCCATTGTAACCTTGAGAAGGACCAGTCTATCTCCCAAAAACGTGGAGAGGTTAACAATGATCAAAATGAATCAGCACTTCATACCACCGAATTACACAATGCATGAATCAACAGAGGAAGATGAGGACAGCGGCTCAGGTGACGGAAGTATTGTGTCAGATGATTACCTACTACTGGAAGATCCCCCAGAGTTTGAGGACGAGCTATTCTTCCCTGACAATTAGGCTCGCACTTACTGTCTTCCTCCCTTTTTTCCCCCTTTGTTTGTGTCTGTCGTTCCGGTTATGAACTTGTGAATCGCAACAAATGCATTATCACCGTCTTCTACTCTTCTAATTTAAGATACAAGTTTCAGGTGTCTGCCATTGGACACTACAGTCCTCAGAATCCAGCTCCTCCGCTCGATCATACTGCATCTCCTGCTCAATTCCATTTCCCTCATGAATGATGATTGGATGATGGTAACAACAAATTCAAACTTTCCTCGTCCTTCCAAAACAAGTGGACCATGAATCTGATGACTTCTATAGCTATCCTCCTTCAGAGCCGAGAGAGACTGGCCATTAACTGAAAATAAGATGCAACAGGTAATGATTGATGCCATGCATTGGCCGCAGAATAGCAGACTGAATGATGTAGATTTTGTTGTGTGTGTTGCGCATGAATGAATTGATGTAATTGTGCACTGCCACTAATCAACATTCCACAGAACACACTAATTTTCCCCTTCTTGCAAACAAGAAATGTGTACTTCTCCTGCATCTTGGTGATACATTGCTTTTAATTCAATACAGGAAGGGGACTCACTCAATCTGCGCAATGCAAATGACTGTGACTTAACAGCACCGTCCATCATGATGATGGCGAAAGAGACGGCCTGCAGCGTTAACGAGATGAGATGCAACAGGTAATGATTGATGCCTTGCATTGGCCGCAGAATGGCAGACTGAATGATGTAGATTTTGTGGTGTGTGTTGCGCATGAATTGATGTAATTGTGCACTGCCACTAATCAACTTTCTACAGAACACACTAGTAATTACTAATTTTCCCCTTCTGGCAAACAAGAAATGTGTACTTCTCCTGCATCTTGGTGATACATTGCTTTTAATTCAATACAGGAAGGGGACTCACTCAATCTGCGCAATGCAAATGACTGTGACTTAACAGCACCGTCCATCATGATGATGGCGAAAGAGACGGCCTGCAGCGTTAACGAGATGAGATGCAACAGGTAATGATTGATGCCATGCATTGGCCGCAGAATGGCAGACTGAATGATGTAGATTTTGTGGTGTGTGTTGCGCATGAATTGATGTAATTGTGCACTGCCACTAATCAACTTTCTGCAGAACACACTAGTAATTACTAATTTTCCCCTTCTGGCAAACAAGAAATGTGTACTTCTCCTGCATCTTGGTGATACATTGCTTTTAATTCAATACAGGAAGGGGACTCACTCAATCTGCGCAATGCAAATGACTGTGACTTAACAGCACCATCCATCATGATGATGGCGAAAGAGACGGCCTGCAGCGTTAACGAGATGAGATGCAACAGGTAATGATTGATGCCATGCATTGGCCGCAGAATGGCAGACTGAATGATGTAGATTTTGTGGTGTGTGTTGCGCATGAATTGATGTAATTGTGCACTGCCACTAATCAACTTTCTACAGAACACACTAGTAATTACAAATTTTCCCCTTCTGGCAAACAAGAAATGTGTACTTCTCCTGCATCTTGGTGATACATTGCTTTTAATTCAATACAGGAAGGGGACTCACTCAATCTGCGCAATGCAAATGACTGTGACTTAACAGCACCGTCCATCATGATGATGGCGAAAGAGACGGCCTGCAGCGTTAACGAGATGAGATGCAACAGGTAATGATTGATGCCATGCATTGGCCGCAGAATGGCAGACTGAATGATGTAGATTTTGTGGTGTGTGTTGCGCATGAATTGATGTAATTGTGCACTGCCACTAATCAACTTTCTACAGAACACACTAGTAATTACTAATTTTCCCCTTCTGGCAAACAAGAAATGTGTACTTCTCCTGCATCTTGGTGATACATTGCTTTTAATTCAATACAGGAAGGGGACTCACTCAATCTGCGCAATGCAAATGACTGTGACTTAACAGCACCGTCCATCATGATGATGGCGAAAGAGACGGCCCGTTAACTTGAGATGAGAAGGAACAGGTAATGAATGATGACAATTAATGGCATGCATTGGACACCTGACTCTGAGCTATTGGTCTTTGTGTTTGCGTTGTTTGTTGTGCACAAAGTGATGTCAAAGTGTACTAGTGGTAATCTATCTTTCTGTACACAATAAAGAATGACTAAAGTCAGTAATATTTATATTTCTACTCTTGTTGTGTTATAAAAATTACACTTGTACTGCAGGCCGATCTCCAGTCAGTCAGTAGAAGTATCAGAGCTGATGATGAAGTCAGGAGGATGTTTCATGAGTGGCATAAAACGGAAAAGCCTAAAGGTAAACACGTCAACAACAACCACAGCACACCCAAATGTCTGTGTAGAAGTTGAATAGAGTGTAGCGGTGGGATGACTGCAGTGCATTGATTTTACTAACTTTAACTGTAAAATGCTATGTTTGGAATGGATAATGTGCTTTGCGTTTGTCCAACTCTTTGAGAGAAAAAAAAGGACTCTAAAGTGTTAACGTAGGATGTGCTAATGGTAAGCACTGTGGGCCTGATCTCTCCTGTTACTGTTGAAGGTCTATGCTGGAAACAGACTACAGTAGAGATGATGCATATGCATACATGCCACCTCGGAAAGTGTTCTTGTTGCACTACACCATCACTTGTGCATTTGTTTTCACTTTCTTTCTGAATATCCCCTTTGGTTTTCAATCTAAAATTACAGGCCGGGCCTTGTCCAAAACTTTGTAAAACATTACATTGCATATTAATTACCTTACCAATCAATCACCTTTTTATTCCAGCCTGGCAGTGGCGAGTGGCGAGGCGACACACCCAAGATTGATGGACGAGAGGAGCAAGAGGAATGCCGAGATGCAAAAAACCAGTCCACATTTTTGACCAGGATAAGACAGTAACAGTATCCACTTTTCACTTCTTTTAAATAATTTGATTAATATCTTGTATACATTCTTTACAACAGTGTGTTCTTGGAGTTGTTATTATCAATCATCATTACGTTTGCTCTGTGTTTACGATTCTTCACTACCAATATTTAAAATTTCTATTTGCTATCTGTTAAAGTATTAAGGCCGGAACAGAACAAGAAATAGAAGTGTATGTAATCCGGGTCTCATCATCATGCATGCATTGCCTTTTTCTCCCTTAACATATGGAATGGATATGGTATGGTAGTCTTCAATGATTGTCGTTTGTTTGTAACCCTCTTCCCCCGGGCTGTGTGACTTATTGTCGAGGTGTAACTAAATTAAATGTACACCAATACTTAATCACACACTTGCTGGGGCGGATGTGGTGAAAGCAACACTACTTCAATTTCAATGCAGAGCGATGATCTTCTTCTGCTTGCCCACCCATGAGTAGGATATTTCAGAGGTTATTTTATTTACCAAAGGAACATATACCTCAGCATGAATTGCCGGCATTGATTGGATTTGTTTGTTGTCATTCCTCATATACAGCACTAACTGTTAGACTGTAGGCATAGTCAAGTCGACAAAACTATAGTTTGTAACTCTGTCTAGTAGGCTATCCGCATAATAACCAGCATTCAGTTTTTTTGTCAAATATTTGAGCATATAATTGTTGCTCGGTAAATTCTGTGATGTACTTCATTCAACTACTCCTCTAACAGTCTCTCAAAGGCGATTGACTATCTCCTTTTCTTTTTTTGGAAATGCTGCCACCCTGCCAGTGTATACTACTACTACTATACTACCACCACCACCACCCCAATCATGGCATGTATGAAAAAGGAAACCATCTTCACCATGCAGCCAGTGCTGTGCCACAGTTGGACATAAACATCAAGCACCGGTAAGAGAGAAGTTTGGGGGAGGCAGAATTAATAATGGACATGTTGTCAATGATTTCAGTTTCAAACACCACTCCAAAGAATGCATAGTAGGACCAGTCAATGAGTGAGGTGTGTCGCATCTATCTGTTTGTGTCTTATACAGTCAGCAAATTATTGAAATCAAACACACGCTATGGGCGGCCATGCACCAGCAAGGAAACAGTGTGATGTAAAACAGTTACCCCACCTACAAAACATTAACAACATTGCATGTAACATAGAAAAATATATTTAATTGACCCTAACAAATAAACTAAACCCACAAAAGCTGACCCACCCACCTCCCTAACCCCAACGACTGTCCATAGAAGTAGAGAACGCCCAAACGAGTGAAGAACGAACAGGAATTAAAAAAGGGGCAGTGACAGGGACTAACTGGTGGGGCGGGACTGGAGGAGGACACGCATCTGGTCCTCTAAATGGGCGACGCGGCGTCTAAGGCCGCGGCAGTTGCAGCCACAGTGGGGGGGGGGCACCGGAGATGACACGGTGGCGGCGGGCAGCCGCCAGGCGGTGGCGCCGTACCGCTGGAGGGCGATGGCTGGGGCCCGGGGCACTGGAGGAGGGTTCAATAGCTGCAGCAGTCTCCTCCTCCTCCTCGGCTAGGACCACAAGCCGCCGGTATTCCTGCTGGATTGCCTCCAGCTTCCGGCGCCGTGCCTTGGCGGCCAACTCCTTACGGTTGAGTTTCGGAGTTGCTGTGTATCAAAAAGAAAAAAACAAGACAATTGTAAAATATAGTCTTAATAAAACAGTAGGACAAGGTAATTATTTATACACATAGTGGCATGGTAGAGTAGCACTATAAAATAAAGCACAGTAGTACATAACATTTTAAATGTCGCCCGTCCTTCTTCCTTCCACCTGTCTTACACTTTTTAGTTGAACAGTGCACCAGGTGCTTTTCTCCATAAAACTTTCAAAGCGGAGTTGAAATCAGATAGATGAGGACATTGGTTACTCAATACTCCGGCTCCTAGTCCTATACCAATTAAAGGGAATTCTAGTCTTCTAGTTCACTCTTCAAACGTCCCCAAGAACTCATACTTACTTACGACATCGGATAGCGGGCGGCATCCGACTGCTAAAAAGGGTGGGGGTCCCGTGGGGACAATTAATTAGGATGATGCGCCCGGCACAGTGGCGGGCGCACCCTGTTTTTTAAAATTTAAATTCTGGTTGGCTTTGCCTAAAGCAATGCTAAAATGTTGTGCTGCTTTTCCAAGCACAACATGACGGGCCTCGCACGGAGCCTGTCACGTTTTGCTTTGAAAGTCGGGGGGGGTACCATAGCATCGGTAGGTACCCTCCATGGGGGCCCCCAAGCATACTCTGCAATGTGTGCATGCCTTTCCGTGGCGGACGGCAATGCCGCCACGCAAAGGCATTCCAAAATGCAGATTATATGGCTGCCGGTGTGGTGAGAGAGACACCACCGCCATATTGAACCCTTTTCCGCGTGGACATGTCTGAATATTTTCTACAGGGATGGCGGGAGGTTTGCCCCTGCGGTGACGGCAGTGAATTCCAGCCGGCCCGGCGGGGGCAATACGCCCACCATCCTAATGGGGCCCTAATTCACAACTGTACAGTATACATATACATACAGTACACCTTTGCAGTGAGTGTGCTGTCAAGTTCAACAATAGTTAAAGATTATGAATCTAACTTACCACCGCCTGCCACTGGTGCTGCCACTCCCCCTCCGTTGCTATCTGCAACTGCCGCATCCTCGCCCTCGGCGTCGCCTTCGCTGGCCCCAGCAATGGTGGTCGGTAGTGCGCCTAGAAAACATTACACATTTATTAGGCGACATATACACCTCCCCCCTATTGATCAGTAGCAAGGTTGAAAAATGAGTTAATACTAACATACATCACTAGTACAAATCAGGTAGTAGTAGAGTAGACACTAAGTTATATGATCATTGTAGCATTTGCTTGATTAGCCCTAGCCATGCACATGTGACGTTACCTTTACCTTGCAGCTTCTTAAGACACCTTTGAGCCCACATGACCTGCCTCACACTGCTACTGTCTAGTCTACGCGCTGCGTACAAGCGGTCAACAAACATTAACAAGCCACTTTTTTAGGAAGAACTGGTGTACTACTGTTACTGTTAGTCCATATTGCTTATCCATAGATGCTACACTTTTTGGCACGGCTGAGAAATGCTTGCAAGTTGCAATATACTAACGCACACCATTTCTTTTTTCGCATTACAGACGCAAGATTCCCTTCTACGAACCAGAGCTTCTGAACGATGCACCAACTACCAGTACTAGGTTCTTCTGAGGTGAGGGGTCCCTTCACTCACATCTTCATTTATAAATGTATATAAACTAAATTGCTATGGGATGGTGGTGCTGCCTTCCACCACTGTTCAGTTATCATGATTTAATTCCCAACTGTATAAGTGTAACAATGTATATTGTTTTAATGTTATTGATTTGCCGGTTGGTGCTGCTAAGAAAACAGTGTACAGACCTTCTCAAATTGAAATACACATTTTAAACTTACATAGACTTCGTGGTATTTGGTGTGGAGTGGACTAACTTACACGAGTGAGCAAATTAAAGTAAGGGTGTGCATGTGAATTGCTTCCACGACAGAGGTTGGGTGTGTTATGTTCTGGGTTGTCTACTTGTTGGTTATCTTGGGGGGAGGGTTCCGAGACCTAATAGGTATGACAAGACAGTACTATAGTCAAGCAGTGGAATTGTGGTGGGTGCGGAATTTCTGATTGAGGTGTGCAAGGAAGGTCCAACCTACCATCACCAACATCCTATTTTCTGGTGCAAATGTATGTGCAAGATCCCTACAACAGTGGTGTGTCCTATAGGGTATCATATCAAAATATTAAGAAATCTGGTAGGGCTGTTGTTGCTGTGAATTTTCAAAGCCTCAACATCAATAAGAGTAAAAGTAGTACAAGACAACGACCCAACGGATTGTACGAGCTACTGGTGAATATGAGTTTTATATTACAACCTTTCACAAAGAGTGGCACTGGCCAACTGGGCAAGACTAGCTACTACAGTACAGACAGACTGATAGTATATAGTTGTACTCAGTCATCATAGCGGAGGCAGGGATAAGCTTTTTGAAACCGTACAGATCGAAGGATAATTGGTGGTAAAAAAATAGCATTTGGAAACACACTATAGTTCGGGAGAAATGGGGCAGTAAAAGTTATGGAATAAGAAATATTATTAAAAACAAGAAGACTTACTGGGGCCAGCAGAGGAGCCCTCAGCGGTGTCCTCCTGGTGGTGTTCCTGTCCCGCCGACTGTCCAGTCCCTGTCGGTCTGCCCCTGGGTGCTGATGGACAGGAGAGATATAAGAATTAAGAAAGAGACAAACATTGATGGATGGTGTCAAACAAATACAATATTTTTCAACAACGGTCAAAAAACACTTATGTAAACAACAATTGCAATAACTACATTGACCGATCTCATCTGGTCAACATGTAATATCGTGGGATTCGCAGTTCGACTACTTAAGTTACTATTTATCAACAGTAATCCATTCTTCCATTCTGATTCCAGAAAACTAAGTTACAAGTAAGCCTAAGTATTAGTACAACGTACCACCCAACCTAGCCCACCTATTCCAGGCATGCCAATTGTACATTAAGTATGCATTTCCACTGTATTCCTCAACAATGTGTATGATCCAATCATGGAGGACACATGAACATGACTACATTTTTTGTATACTCCAAATTTTGGTTTGATTGATGCTGATCTGCTACTGCTAAGTAACTGAAAGCCTACCTCCACTCATTGAACAAACTAGAAAAGGTTCTAAAGACTGCCGTACTAGCAGCACGTCACGTAACTGAGTGAGGGGGGGGCATCACGCATACCACTAACCAATTAGAAGCTCATACAAAGTACCTAAACCTAAGTATCAATCCGCCCCTATCTATTAGTGACAGGACAAAGTAAGGAGTGGACGTGAGTCACTGTAGCATTACGTAACTTAATTTCTCTAAAATAAACTCGTAAAGAATCACGCTAAGCAAGCGCAAACGCAAAGCTGCAAACAAGTAAGATTAGTAGTAGCGCAGAAGAGCACCTGTGTCATAATCACAGAAGACTTTTAAACGTTATTAACCTGGAATGTATTGTAAGCAGCAACATTCTAGCTGGTTGGAAGGAAAAAAAGATATTCGCAATATATAACATAGAGCAGAAGAACAGACACAAAGTTGTAATAATTAAATAGGTACTCACCAAGCCCCGGGACCTCCACTCCTAGCAGGTCCAGCAGGTCCTGCTCACGGTCCAGGATGTCGGACCACCGGTGCGTCAGCTGTGCCTGGGTGCGCCGGACCCCAGAGATGCGCGACACTGCCCGGCGCACCTTCCTCCACCGCTGCCGACGCTCCCGGAGGCCGTACCCGGACCCAGGCCTGCCACCTGCTGCCAGGGTTGAGGGGAGGTGGCGCTGCACAAAGAAAATTAGTGCAGCCAACTCCGCCTCCCCAAATAAGGCCCATGCCTGCACCCCTTGTGGGCGCCGCCTTCCGCAAGGAAGGCGGTCGCGGCTCTGGCTGCGCCGGCGAACAGCCCTGCCCTTGGACATGGTTCTGGGGACGGGGCAGTTAAGAAAAGGTAAAATAAATAAAGGAGTAAAGGAAATAAATAGCGGGCAATACAAAGAGAAAAAGTAGCTAAAAAACAAAAAAAAAGTAGACAAAAACCAAAAATATAGAAGCACGAAAATAGTTAGAGAAATAATAAGTAATAAAGATCCAAAAAAAGTGGCTATAAACAAAGGATTGAAAAGATTTAGGGAGGATTGAAAATCAGGCCCCAGAACCATGCAATAGAGTGGAAAACAAGATGGCCGCGCCCATTGCGACCACGTGCGCAAGTTCGCGCGATATTTTCTCCCCGAGCAAGCAAAAAGCAACGCGATCAAGTAAAAGCGGTCGCGAACAGGAAATATCGACCGCGAACATGCATTGCGCGACTCGGAACAGGAAGTAAACATCGCGAGAGGGCGGGACAAGTGAAAACAAGATGGCCGCGCCCGTGAGCAACCGCATGGGTAAGTTGGCGACCCGCGATCACGCAAAAAATACCGCGAACAGGCGGCAAAAAACTTCCGCGTCTTCGCGATATTTCCGGCGTGTTTGCGGAGATTTTCTGCATTTTCGCGATAATTTGCGGAAGTTAATTCCGCAAATTCCGCCCACCCCTAGTGAAAACCACACAATGGATTCCTATGGAAGGAAATACAAGTTACTGGTAAGTACGCTTAGAATTACTTTTCAGGGTCAGTGCTGGGCTAAAAGATGCAGCACTGGGTTCTCTCCTGATTACAGGTGAGTAAATCGGAATTTGTAGTTCGGCTGATTTTAGAGGAATATTTGTACAATGGTGAAGGAAGGGGGAGGGGCCTGAGGTGATGTGTGCAAACACGCCCTGTGGCACGTTTTAAGTTGGGGAATTAATTCCTCTTCAATCCTGAGGTCCCCTGGGGGCCAACTAGCCCACCAGGTACCTCCAGTATGCGCCAGGGAGCTGCATTGCAGAGAGGTATTCAGAGGCCACGCCCCTTTTTACAACACTCTGCAACACAGCTCCGTGGCGCTTACTGGAGGTACCTGGTGGGCTAGTTGGTACCCAGGGACTCTCAGGATTGAAGAGGAATTAATTAATAAAAAACAAAGGTTAAAGTTATGTTATAGTATAGAAAACTGAAAAATTCATCCTTTTATAGCATCACTCATGACATGTTCTATGACGTCATTTATGACATCGCTGATGACATGACAAATGACATCACTGATGACATTATCTAATGAGTGTGTAAGTTTGTTTCATAGTTTACATAATGGCAGGTAATTACCATATTACTTTTCTATCTAATTTGTACAGCCTGTCTCCAGCAAATGGATGTAAGTGTTTTCAAAATGAATGTGCTTCTAATGCATCATAGGTGTGTAGAGGTATTGAACATGTTACAAATCTTTGTATTGAAGAGTAACTGTGTGTAGGTGACAGTTGACTTGTGTTTATTATGTTTTACACAAGCTTTTTAGTACTGCAGAAAAAGTTTCCAGCAGGGCATAGATTCTATGTACTACATACTAAGTATTGTAAGCTGCATTGAGTTATTAGACGGAATCGTCTTAGCATGACAATCTCTACCTAACATAGAAGACTGAGCACCAGGTACATGTGCTTGTTTTATTTCAGAAAATGCGCTATCTGTAAATTTTTCACCACAATATGAAGGCCTCATTTAGTAGGATCTTTAGCACCGTCAGACCTTGGTTTGTCATGAAAGTTTCACTGTCTGCTAACAGTCTGGTGCAGAATAAACTCTCTCCAGAGAGTTAATACTAACCCTGGGCGTTACACTACGCTTCGCCCACGTAGTGTACGTAGCGCTGCCTGCTTCGCAGTTTTCGAAGTAGGCGAAGCAGGCAGCGCAACGCACACGCCCGGGCGAAGCGTAGCTGCATGCCGCCCGCCGCCCGCCTCCCGCCCACCCTCCTTTTAAATTAATACCCTGCATGTTAAATAATTAAAAGTAAAGAGACTTACCTGAAGCGCAGCGTCTCCGGGGCTCCCTCTTCCTCATTTTCAACTTCTTGTGACATATGCGCATGCGCGGACGCCCGCGTATGTGCGGGCGTCCGCGCATGCGCATTTGTCACAAGAAGTTGAAACAAGGAAGAGGGAGCCCTGGAGACGCCGCGCTTCAGGTAAGTCTCTTTACTTTTAATTATTTAACATGCAGGGTATTAATTTAAAAGGAGGGTGGGCGGGAGGCGGGAGGCGGGCGGCGCGTAGTGGGGCTACGCGGAGCGCGCAAGTGTGTGTAGATTTGGGCACACTACGCGCTGCTTCACGTAGCCCCACTAGGCCCACTACGCCCACCCTTGGTTAATACTGTATAGAGTATTCACATCTCTACTTGATTCATTTCACATTGTTGGTTCAGTGACTGTCAGGAATTTATACAGATAAAAGCTGTCCGTAATAGGGAGTTGTTTTTGGAAGAGACTTTTTTTAGGAACTTGGCTTGCTCTGAACAAGAGTTTACAGACTGAGCACCGTATCCAATGAGGGTTTCCCAAATATCTGTGGTTGATTGTTAATGCGAACTATCCTACCCGTGAAGTGTATGGTATAGGATCAATGTGGCACACAGCCAATAATTTCTGCAGCTGAGGGAGTTGTTTCTGTGATGTCATTTATCATGGCTCATATTCTTCTGCGTTATTTTGTACTTACATTTAGAGCAGTAAAGCTGTACCCGTTTATACAGCAATGTGTACAAAAAAGCTTAGATGATGTCATCAGTGATGTCAGCAGTGATATCATTTGAGATGTCATGAGTGATGTCATATGTCAGGTCATAAGCAGTGCATGGCGCGGGCCCAAGTTATAGTTGGTGCTGCTAACAATAACTGGTGAATAACTGGCAAATTCACCTAACTATAACTTTAATTTAACCTTTTATTTTTCTGTGTATTTCTAAGGTAAAAAAAAACCTTTATCACACATAACTATAACGTTACTTTAACCTTTGGTTTTTGAGTGAATTTGAATTTTTTCAAAATAGAAATATATTACAAATTCATAGAAACTAACTATTCCTACAGTGTTTACGCTGAAAATGTTCATCTTCTTAGTTTTTGTAACTCACATATTGAGAAATGTTTCCAACTTTGTATCTATTTTTACATAAACTTCATATTTATATTTCAAAAAGACACTGATCAGTTTTTACTATACTGTACACTGTGTGTTTTCACTTTTTACATTCATTTTTAAGGTCTGTGATCGCACCTGTGGGAAGCTCGCAAGGGGCTTGCAAAAAACTTGCAAGATCGTAGAGTTATAAATTTAGTTCGCCAGATGCCAGACATGCTGATGGTTCCAATTCAGAGGCGCCAAGCTATACCAGGGAGTTTTTGTTATCCATTGGCTAGCGGCCAAACCCCTGTGGCTTGCACCTAGGGACCGCGGTGGAAGGGCCTTTCTGCTGCTATAAGTGTGGCTACAATTCCTACCCTTCACTACCCACACCATCCTCTGCCCCATCAAAAATCCCTTTAAAATTTTACACCTGAATGTGCGCACTTTGGTCAAACACAATATGGAGATCTATGACCTTATTGAAGATGAATCTCCTGATGTGTTCTTTATTATTGAAACTTGGCTTACTGATGATACAATGGCCGAACCAGGCCTTGCACTCCCCGTGGGGTTCAGCATTCAGACTCTTAACAGAGGTACTAAAGGCAGGGGATTAGCTGTTATTTTTAAATCCCACTTCCACTGCACTTTTGTTAAGGAAGACGTAGTAGCGTGCGAATGCGCCAGTTTTGTCATCTACTTTAGCTCACACTCCTCTTTCTCTGGCCTTTTAGTTTACCGCCCCCCTGGATCCATCTCAGAATTTAAAACAGCCTTTATTGAGGCTGTTCACTCCCTTGCATTGAGAACCACGAATTTTAGCCTCATTGGTGATCTAAACATCCATTTCGATCGTCCTGCCGATTCGGAAATTGGCAGCCTGCTTGCGGATTTCGCTGCTTGTCAACTAAGACAGCTGGTAGTGGGACCCACCCACACTGCTGGGCATTTACTTGACCCAGTTTTTTCCAACATCCCCTGTCTTACTGTCAAGACCGCTAGCCCAGTGTGCTGGTCTGATCATCACCTTACTTCCATCGCCCTCCCCTTTTTTGAGGGAGTGACCAGAGCTGACCGGAGGGCTAGTTTCAAACGCTGCTGGCATAAACTCAAGTTGAAGGACCTTCTTGCCTGTTTGGCTTCTTGCCCTCCTACCCTTGACACTAACCCGGAGCAATCGTATAAAGCAATCTGTGAGTGGATACTTCAGGCATTAGACACTCTTATTCCAGACAAATGGTCCAAAGGCCGCTGCTCTAGCTCCAATCCCTGGTACAATGATTCTCTAGCCACTCTGTGTACCACAAGTAAACAGCTTAAACAGGCCTGGAGAAAGGACTATGACCTTACAGATAAAAAGCGGTATCAGGACGCGATTAAACGCTACCATAAAGCCATACATTTGGCTCGAGCAGCCTACCTCACCAACGAGATTAAATCGAGCAAAAACCCTATGAAAAGCATTTTTAACATACTTAACGATTTTAAAAGGAGGAAGGATGCCCTTACCTCGACGATTACGTCTGGACAGCAATGCGAGGATCTGGCCACCTTTTTTGTCCAGAAGGTAGAAGCTATGTATAAATCCTTCCCTATTTGCACCACGGACCTGGTGACCCCTTCAGCACTCAAGCCTACAGCCATTTTGGCAGTAATACCCTCCATCTCCCAGGACGAGCTTCTCACATTGAGCACTAAGGTCAAATCGGGTTCCCCTCAGGACCCTATGAGGCCGGCCCAATTTAGAGACTGTCTACCTATATTTCTTACGCCCTTATGGCAGACGATTAATTCCTCTTTCAGCATGGCAGTGGTTCCTTCAGCATGGAAACAGGCAAAGGTGCTCCCCCTTCTGAAAAAACCCTTGCTGGACCCCACCAAGCCGGAAAATTATCGACCTATCTCTCTTCTGCCTTGGGCTGCAAAAATCGCGGAGGCCCACGCCAATAGAGTCCTCTCGGACCTTCTGAACAACAGCAGGATCCTAGACCACTCACAGAATGGTTTCCGCTGCGGTCATAGTACCGAGACAGCGCTATTAGCTGTGAGTGAACATCTACGGACCATTTTGGATGAGGGTCAAACGGCGGCCCTGATATTGCTTGACCTGAGTGCCGCGTTTGAAACGGTCTCCCATCGGATCCTCCTGTGCCGTTTAGAGGAAGCAGGGGTAGTCGGCTTGGTACTGGAATAGTTCCGGTCCTTTTTGTCCGACAGATCTTTTCAGGTCTCTGCCCCTCCCTTCCTCTCTTATGTCCATTCCATCAAGCAGGGGGTACTCCAGGGCTCGGCGTTAAACCCGGTTCTATTTAATCTCTATGTCCAACCCCTGGCACAAGTCGCGCGGGACCATGGTTTGACCATGGTCTCCTATGCTGATGACATTCAAGAGGTGGCCCTCTCTGATGACCAGTCTTGGGATGCCATTCAGTTCCGGAATGGTCTAGAGGCGGTTGCATGCTGGATGACCACAAACTGCCTCCAGCTTAACGCTAATAAATCTGAAGTGTTGTTGGTGGGGAAGGATAAGGGGCTTTGGAGTACGTAGTGGTGGCCAGTATCCTTGGGCTGTGCCCCAACCCCTAAGTTGGTGGTGAAGAATCTAGGGATCTGGCTTGACTCCACTCTTGGATTCCAATATCATACTAAAAAGATCGCTGGCACCTGCTTAGGACTCCTACGGGATCTGAGGCCTATATTAGGGTTCTTTGACCCAGCCACACGTCAGCTGATAGTCCAGGCGAGTATTTTGTCGAGACTTGACTATGCCAACTCCTTATTGTTAGGTGCCAATAAGGCGGAAGTCAACCGCCTTCAACGAGTCCAGAACGCAGCCGCCCGAGTTCTGCTCAGACTCCCCAGAACATGTTCTGCGTCGGGCGCTCTACGCCGCCTTCCCTGGCTTCCCATCTCCAAGAGGATCGAATTTAAGACACTGTGTCTAACCTTCAACATTTTAAAACTTCCACCCCTGAGATCCTATCCAATTTGCTGGTCCTCTATGTCCCCTCCCGCCACCTATGCACTGCTGAGCAAATCCTGGCTACTGTTCCCCGAGTGAAACGCACCAGGGCGGGGGGCAGGTCCTTCTGTTATCTGGCCGCTAAGTTATGGAACTCCCTCCCTGTTCAGATTTGTCGTTTAGACAGCCTGTCATCCTTCCGCAAAACCATCAAAACCATCAAAACCCACTTGTTTCCTACAGTCTAGCCTTGGCTCTCTTCGGACACTGCTATCAGCACCGGGACGCCCCTTCGCTGGGGCAGCTGCGTGCTATACAAGAGGTTATAACATCTATTGTATAGAGTTTTTTTTCGTGTGGTGAATTATTGAATGCTAATATTTAATAATTGAGTCATTACAGTATTTATATTGTATTCATTATTTTGTTTACAACCTTGCGGCTCTCACAAGATGAGCGCTGGCGTCAAACACAGTCCTTTGCTTGGACTACAAAGGAGTTGTACTTCCTGTCCGGTTCTCACGATCTGCTTGCGAGTTCATACTTTTGGAATTAAGTTCATAACAATGTATTTTGTACTTTTGAAGAAAATAAGACATACGAAGTGTTGTTTAAGGTAGAAAAACAGTTTTTTACAATCTCGCAAGCCTCTCGTGAGACACCCGCAAAATGCCTGAGAGACGAAAAACATCCGAAGAAAGCACAAGATCAAACAAACCCATCAAAAAATAACCACCTACTCATCACAGAGGTTTTATTTTTATTTTTCATGTTTGCAAACATTCTTGACTTTTCATATGAAAGAGCTACACACCAATGTTTTGAGTGGTTTGTGTTAAAGGTGTTTGTAAGACCATGTATTACGAGGGATAAAGTACTCTCTGGCGTACATCATAAGGGTATTACAAGTCTCCTCGGAGTTTCATGACCTTATAATGGAACTTGGCCTTTGGCATCGTTCCTCTATATGGTTATGGAACTCCACGGTGACTTGCAATATACTGATAATGTACGACAGGGACTTTGGGCCTCATGTAGGTGGGCTTGCATTTACCACTTCATAAATACCGAATCATACCGAATCGGTATTTATGAAGTGGTAAATGCTATGTAGGTAATGAGTCGGTAATTATTACCGATTCGCTAAAATTCGGTAATTACCGAATCGGTATTTACCGATTCGGTAATGAGGCATACCTTCCCATTGATGGGAAGGTATGCCTCATTACCGAATCGGTAAATACCGATTCGGTAATGGGGGGAACACATGCAAGGGTGGCAGGGTGTCACATTGACACCCTGTTGCACCCCTGAATCGGCCATGTGTGCACATGTGTCACACATACATGCCCTAAGGGCATGTATGTCTGCCACATTGCACACTTGTAGGCGCTATGAAATGCATTTCCACATCCATTCATTATTTACCACCAACTATTAGTTGGTGGTAAATACCGACTCATAACAACACCCACACACTCCCCCTACATCTCATTTCTGTATTCGGAATTTACCGAATCGGTAAAATTACCGATTCGGTAATTATTACCGATTCGGTAAATTCCGAATACAGAAATTGTCTCCCTACATACCAAAAGCCTAAATACCGGTCGGTAACGGTATAATTACCGAAAATCGGCCGTTACCGACCGGTATTTGGCTACCTACATGAGGCCCCATATCCCTTATATAATCCGTGAATTGCACCCAGCCACCTATTATAAAGAAATGACATCAGAACTCAACTGTAATAAGTTATTGCAGTTGAGTTCTGATGTCGTAGTGCCTGCTGCCAGAGCCAGCAACCCAGGTGATATGCAGGTCAGGAGCAGCTGTTTAAAGCAATGAAAATTAAAAATTGCTTTTCTTTCTTCTGCTCTATTTTTTTTAGCTTACAGTGACTAGCAAATAAAGTAAGATTATTTTTGGTGTTCCTTAGATAATTATAGAAAAATTAGAACCTTTCTGCATGTTTCTACACATTCTGAGATACTGCAGCTTTCTTTTTAAAACTGACTTGTATTGAACTGTTTTTAATAACTTTTTGCAACAAATATCTAACAGGTGTTTGATTTGTTTAATTTTGCACTGGAGGTTCTATTTGTAATCACCATGTTTGCAAACATGCTCTCTCTTTCATTTGAAAGAGCTATGCACCAAGGTTTTAAGAGGTTTGAGGGAAAGGTGATGGTGGCACTATTTGTTGTAGGGGCTAAAACACCCACTGCAATACATGATAAGGATATTGCAAGTTTTCTTGGAGTTACATGACCTTATAAAGGAACTCTGCCTTTGGCCTTATGGTATGGAACTCCTTGGTGACTTGCAATATCCTTATAAAGGACTACAGGGGGTACCTTATCCCTCATATAATAAGCTATAAATTGGTCAAAATAACCAACTAGCTGTAATGCAATGAGGTTTGGGTGCTTTGGTGGAGCTGTTTCAGACCAGAATGGAGCAGGAGTAGGATGCCTATACTCTTTGACAAAATTGACCATCTACTGGGATTTTTTGAAGTAAGAGACGTGCCTCCTACTGCCACGGATATAATCAGACCCATTATGGTGCCCTTACCAAAAGAAAGACCACTAGTTGTTCTGAATCTCACCTTTTCCCACCACTTTTAACAAAATTATTGTAAACAACTCATCTTCAAGTTCAAAAACATATTCACTACATGATACACCTTTGTTTTTTGTTTCAATTTGCCCGCAAAGCACACAGTTTCCCCTGTGATGGTGACTTTGAAAAAATACCCATTTTTGCAACACAGCAGGTGACTATACAATAAGGAGGTAAGGAGGACTAGGGTATGTGTTAACCTCTTTATCCATTTTACCATAGTGATGGAATGGGGAAATTATTATATTGGGTTTACAAGAAAATTGTCCTTAGGTCAGAAGAAGCGTCACATATCCATGCACTGTCAAGGTATATGCTTTATGGACTATACACTGGTGTAAATATGTTATAGTTATTCTTAAAATACTCATACACTGAAGTGTCTTGGCACTAGAATAATCTATAAATGCTGCAGAGTTATGATGGAAACAGGAAAGTTTGCAGTTGCTGTTTAAAGTGCATCACAGAAGATTTTCTGATCGGATAGGAAGAGTTAGTGAATTCCACCTTTTTGCAGCAGCAACAGAGAAAGCACGGTCACTTAAAGAAGAAGATATTCTCATTCCAGAAATATTCAGTATAAATAGCTTATTGGATCCTAGATTTCAAGAGGCTATGTGTCATTCAAAATTTTAAGCTATGAAATCAGGAGATTGTTGGTGAATTGCTCACTGGGCAATCGTCCTGGCTTTGAAAGAGACACTTTGTCATTCAGGAAGCCAGGGAAGTTGTCTCAAAATGGGGGAAATATGTTGGTGATTAGAGATGATGCATATTAGACATACTGCTGAGTTTTGAATACAGCCATATAGCCTGCCGTAGCGGGCTATACCAACCATTAAAGGCCTGCTCCAGCGTTAAAGACCCGAGCTGAAGGCGGTGGCCTTTAACAAGGGAGGGGGACTTTAATGCCGGTATAGCCCAGCTACGGAGGGCTATAAGGCTATTATAACATTATGCCACTAAAGGGCAGAATGTTCTAACAAATAAACCAAAGGCCTTACAGAGCTGAGGGGGTTGAAATCCCCCCGGGCTCCGTGAGGCCTTTGTTCACAGCAACAGCTGTGAAGTACAACATTGGAATGTTGATGCTCTGGGTTTCTACCAGCCATTTGACGGTCAGAGCACTCCATTGTTTTAAATGTATCCCCAATATTCCATTGTTGTAATAAGCTGGAGCTGGGGTATAGTTTGGAGCTGGGCTGCCAAGACAATGGCTTTACCATAGTCTTAACGTGATTGGATGATGTCACGTACCACTACTACATGATGACATTTGCCGACAAGTTGCAGATTGTCTTACAGTAAAGAAGTACTTGCATGCAGGCAAAATGTTTGTTTAGGCTCCAGATGACTGCCCAGATTGTGAACTGGAGTGGCAACGGGTGGGCACAGATTAATTACTGTAGGCTACTACAGAGCATTGGATGTAACTTCTCTGTAGAGTGAAATCAAAATTTCAGTCTTGGATGAGTTCTACTTAAGAAGGCTCTGAGACATCCTCCAAAGTTCCAAGTGTGAGGAGTTTGGTATGGAAGGACTAGGTGGAGTATCTTGTTTAAACCCAAAGATCAGCTGTGTGTTGGCCACATACATATAAACTTTGACTTCCAGCTTAGTAAAGAGTTTGACAAGTGAGCGCATGTAACAAAAAGGGGGACATATAGATTCCTGGGGCTTTGGGTTTAGATTCATAAGAAGGTAGAGTAACCTCTGGCTAAACTCCAGTTAAGTAAGGGGACAGCCATTCCAAGACATTAACATAGATCCCAAGTTGCTGAAGTCGTGTGATGAATATGAGGTGGTTTATGGCATTGACCGAGGTTTCTATTATGAAAACAACCAAGACCACAACCTCACTGTGGACTTCCAACCATGTAAATCATTGTCCACTGAAAGGACCACCAGTTCAATACTCCTGCAAGCTCAGAAGCCATCTTGCAAGGGATCCAAGAGGCCATATAGTTTGACAAACTTCTGTAACTGTTTAAAGACCACTTTCTTTAGCAGTTTTGACACTAGGGTAGGAGAGATATTGGTTTGCAGTTGAATTGTTTAAGTCCGAAGAGTCCAAGTTTGGTTTTTAGTTATGGCTGAGGTTAATGACAAGGAGAGCAGAGCTGCCAATTACCTTTCTAAAATTAAGCTGAAGTCTCGGGGCCATCTTGGAGACCAAGACATAAAGCATAGCCTGACGGACGACTATGTTTAACTATTGTGGCCAGGTTGTCTTTAGTTGTAGGGATGAAAGTGGTTAAAATGGAACCAGTCAAGCCAATCATCTTGATAGAAATTACAGAATTGGGTGGCAAAATAGATTCCGACAGAACAGAGTGTTTAATATTTAAAATTTTGTGGTAAGGAAAGTTGACAATATTTTGCTAAGAGAAGCTGAACACAGAATGGTATTGGTCTTGGCTGCAGGTGTTTGGAGCTCCTTAATTGCATGATATTTCTACTTTTGCCCACTGTTTCTACAGCACCACCTTCAAAGAAACATCTCCACAGTGAGGTCCTTATCAAACTCTCTCGGCAGTACTGTCCTTAAACTTAGAACTAACCAGTGGGACATAGCACCTCGGTTTATAACTCCCCTCAGCTGGCTACTTGTACTTGCCAAGTCTTGTCCACCCCACTCACTGGGCTCCTCCTACATAGCAACTTATGCAGACCCTACCTACAGGTGGATTTGAGGGTTGGTGGCCCCAAACTCGTCCTCCATCATTACAGAGTCATCTTCAATCTCAAAAACAGACCTGCCTCTGCCAGAAATAATTCCCAACTGCCACCAGAGTTGAGTTGCATTTTCACACAGATCCTTAACAACTCGTTGGTAGAAGGTGACAGAGCACTGAATTGAATAACCAAATTTCCCTGCAAATAACCTTTTTAGATGCCTGAGAAATAAAGAGGCGTTACCAACATTCAAAAGTTTTACAGCTCAGTCCATTTGGCTACACAGTGAGGACCATAGGAGGATACATTGGATCAAATGTAGGTTTATTACAAATTGAAAGCCAAAGTGAATTATAAAAATCTCTTAAAATACACTGTAAAAATGCAGACTCTCTACTGATATTCCAAATTGTCTAACAAAGTTTAACCTCAATAGCATGAAGCATACAAGGTATTCAGAAATAGCAATACATAAAATAAAGAATACATCTGATGATAAGTATACAATTTCTGGTCCTCTTGCCTATACATGAGTAAATCTAGATTTCCTAAACTAAACCTAAATTAAGTGTTATTAGTTGAGGAAAACCCAAATTAGATCCAGTGAAGCAGGAAGGTGTCAGAATTGTAGAGACTTCTGTAAAAGTTCTACAAAATCTGTAGTATTTTATAGCATAAAGCCACACAACAGAAAATATAACAATGACGTCTGTACTCCCTTAAGTCTAAAGGGAATCTGCCTAAAGCTAAAGTGTGAACATTAACTAAAACTTCACAGAACATTCAAAGATCCCACATCATGTGTCTCATTACTTTTCCACCTTCTCATAGTAAAACTTGGCTGTTTCATTCGATACTCCCATCTCTTGGTCTGAACATCAGAACGTCCTTGGATTTCTCCAGTCTTCAGATATTCACATGAATCGGGGTCCTCACTTTGTTCATTAGTGCCGCTCATATTTGCCAAGAGTTCTCCTACCAAGCCTCAATCAATCAATCAATCAATCAGAAACATTTATAGAGCGCGCTACTTACCCGTGAGGGTCTCAAGGCGCTGAAGGGAGGGGGGTGCTGCTACTGCTCAAATAGCCAGGTCTTGAGGTGTTTCCTGAAGGCAAGATGGTCCTGGGTCATTCGTAGGTGTGCGGGGAGGGAGTTCCATGTCTTGGCTGCCAGGTAGGAGAACGATCTTCCTCTGGAGGTGGTCCTGCGAATCCGTGGGATGGTGGCGAGGGCGAGGCTGGCGGAGCGAAGTTGGCGGATGGGGGTGTAGAATGAGATGTGGCTGTTGAGGTATTCGGGGCCCATGTTGTGGAGCGCTTTGTGTGCGTGGGTGAGGAGCCTGAACGTGATCCTCTTGCTGACAGGGAGCCAGTGCAGGTTTCTCGGGTGGGCGGATATGTGGCTGTGGCAAGGGATGTCGAGGATGAGTCGTGCAGAGGTGTTCTGTATGCGTTGTAGTCGTTTCTGAAGTTTGGCAGTGGTTCCTGCGTATAGGGCGTTTCCGTAGTCCAGTCGGCTGGTGACAAGGGCCTGGGTGACGGTCCTTCTGGTTTTGGTAGGGATCCACTTGAAGATCTTTCGGAGCATGCGCAGGGTGTTGAAGCAGGAGGACGAGACGGCGTTGACTTGCTTGGTCATCATGAGAGAGGAGTCCAGGATGAATCCCAGGTTGCGTGCGTGGTCTGAGGGTGTCGGTGCGGCGCCCAGCGCTGTGGGCCACCAGGAGTCGTCCCAGGCGGATGGGGATTGTCTGAGGATGAGGACCTCCGTCTTGTCTGAGTTCAGCTTCAGGCGACTGAGCTTCATCCATTCTGCGGCGTCTTTCATTCCTTCCTGGAGGTTGGTTTTGGCGGTGGCTGGGTCTTTGGTGAGAGATAGTATCAGCTGGGTGTCGTCGGCGTAGGAGATGATGTTGATGTTGTGTTTGCGTGCGATGGTGGCGAGGGGGCTCATGTAGATATTGAAGAGGGCAGGGCTGAGCGAGGAGCCCTGGGGTACGCCGCAGATGATCTCGGTGGCTGCCGAGCAGAAGGGAGGGAGGCAGACTCTCTGGGTTCTGTTGGAGAGGAACGAGGTGATCCAGTCCAGGGCCTTTCCTTAGATCCCAGTGTTGAAAAGGCGGGTTATTAGGCGGGGTATTAGCATACGGTAACAAAAGCTGCCAAGAGGTCCAGGAGGATGAGAGCGGTCATTTCTCCGTTGTCCATCAGGGTCCTGATGTCGTCGGTGACTGCGATGAGGGCGGTCTCGGTGCTGTGGTTGGCACGGAATCCGGACTGGGACGGGTCGAGCGAGTTGTTTGCCTCGAGGAATGCAGTCAGCTGTTTATTGACGGTCTTCTCAATGACTGTAGCCGGGAAGGGAAGAAGAGAGATGGGGTGGAAGTTTTTGAGGTCTTTGGGGTCCGCTGTGGGTTTCTTCAGAAGGGCGTTGATTTCTGCGTGCTTCCAGCTCTCAGGGAAGGTGGCTGACGTGAAGGAGTTGTTTATGACGTTTCGGAGGTGGGGTGCGATGATGGTGTCGGCTTTGTTGAAGATATGATGGGGGCAAGGGTCCGAGGGGGAGTGGTGTCTTCAGTGCTGATGGGGGTCCTGGCGCTGAGGGTGGTGGTGGGGGTCGTTGGGTCGGTGACTGGAGGCGGAGCCTGGGGTCCGAAGCTGTTGTGTATGTCTGCGATCTTGCAGTGGAAGTACGTGGCGAGGGAGTTGCAGAGGTCTTGCGATGGTGTGATGTCGTTGTTGCTGGCGTTGGGGTTGGAGAGCTCTTTGACGATGTTGAAGAGTTCCTTGCTGTTGTGGGTGTTGCTGTCTAGCCGCTCTTTGAATGATGACCTTTTGGTGGTGCGGATCAGCTGGTGGTGTTCGCGAGTAGCGTTCTTGAGGGCTGTCATGTTTTCTGTTGGTCGTACGTGGTGCCAGGTTTTTTCGAGGGTTCGGCAGGATTTCTTTGATTCTTTGAGGGCTTCTGTGAACCATGGGGTTTTCCTGTTGCCGGACTTGCCTGGGGGGTTCTTCAGCGGGGCGAGGTCGTCGGTGCAGTTGGTGATCCACTGTGCGAGGTTGTGGGCTGCGACGTTGGTGTCAGCTGGCGGGTTCTGGCTCAGTGATGAGAGGAGCTGGTCTGTGGTGATTTTGCTCCAGCATCTGCGGGGGATTTGTTGCGTGTGGTAGTGGGAAGTATTCTTTTTGAAGGTGAAGTGGATGCATCTGTGGTCGGTCCAGTGTAGTCCGGTGGAGTGGCTGAAGGAGACGTGGTTGCTGGCGGAGAAGATGGGGTCGAGCGTGTGGCCAGCGAGGTGGGTGGGGGTGCTCACCAGTTGCTTGAGTCCGAGGTTGGCGAGGCTGTCGAGCAGGGTGGTAGTGTTGTTGTCGTTGTTTTTCTCTAGGTGGAAGTTTAGGTCCCCTAGGAGGATGTATTCTGGTGAGGCTAGGGCGTGCGGGCTGATGAAGTCAGCGATGGTTTCGTTGAATTGTGTGCGCGGGCCAGGGGGTCTGGAGATGAGCATTCCTCTAAGGGTGGTTTTAGGGTTGGTGTGAATCTGGAAGTGTAGGTGTTCGGCGGTGGAGAGTGTGTCTTCGGCATTGGTCGTGACGCTGATGGTGTTCCTGTAGATGATGGCGACTCCTCCTCCGGTTTGGTTGACGCGATCCTTCCGGGTGATCTTGTAGCCGTCCGGGATGGCTATAGCGATGTCGGGGGCCGAGGAAGCGTTCATCCAGGTTTCCGTGAGGAAGGCGACGTCTGGTGCTGTTGTGTCGAGGAGGTCCCAGAGTTCGATGGCGTGCTTGTGGACGGAGCGGGTGTTGAGGAGGATGCATTTGAAGTGGTTGTTGTTGTTGCTTGGTCCGGCGGGCGGGGGGCAGGTTCGGAGGCAGGTGAATTTGCAGGTTTTACAGGTGAAGGGTCCGTGGGTGCGCTTCGGGGTGGCTCGGTGGCAGGCGTGTGGTTGTCCGGTGTTGAGTGCATTGAGGGCTGCGGAGTCGTATCTCAGTCGAGGTTTCTGGCCAGGGGTTCTGGCACTGGGCGCAGTCCAGGCACGGCAGGCGCGGCCTCCATATGAGGGGCAGGGGGAGGGAGGAGCAGCTAGGAGGCGGGAGCGGGGCGGTGAATGGGAGACAAGGGGGCGGGGCCGCAGGGACGCCGCGGCGGGAAACGGAGGCAGGGGACACGAAGGAAGGGGGGCACAGAGGAGAAAAAACGGGCAATGGAGGTAGCAAAAAACTAAAGGAACACAGGGGCAAAGAGCAACGACAGCAACTGCACCAACAGAAGGGTAAACAGGGGTACAGAAAGCAAAATGGACAGGAGGCAAAGGACGACAAAAGCAATATTACCAGAGACGCAGGCGATGCGGGCAGAGCCCAGGCGGCAGAAGCAGTGAGCACCGGTCACACAGGGGGCTGCGTGGCGGTGAGGGGAGCGACCTGCCTGGAGACAGGGTCAAAGGTCGCTCTCTCTACCGCTGCGCGGCCTCCATATGAGGGGCAGAGGGAGGGAGGAGCAGCTGGGAGGCGGGAGCGGGGCGGCGAATGGGAGACAAGGGGGCAGGGCCGCAGGGACGCAGCGGCGGGAAACGGAGGCAGGGGACACGAAGGAAGGGGGGCAGAGAGGAGAAAAAACAGGCAACAGAGGTAGCGAAAAACTAAAGGAACACAGGGACAAAGAGCAACGACAGCAAGAGCACCAACAGAAGGGAAAACAGGGGTACAGAAAGCAAAATGGACAGGAGGCAAAGGACAACAAAAGCAATATTACCAGAGACGCAGGCGATGCGGGCAGAGCCCGGGCGGAAGAAGCAGCGAGCACCGGTAACACAGGGGGCTACGTGGCAGTGAGAGGAGTGACCTGCCTGGAGACAGGGTCAAAGGTCGCCTCACTATCTCTCATAAACAATGTGCCTTTCACTAACTATGAGATCATGTGAATGCACCTGCAAAGAAGAAGAAAACATTGCAACAGAACAAACTTTCATGTTGAAGGATAAACATTAGAGTCCAAATGCTTATGGCCTTTGGTCAAATTAACATAGCAAAAAAATGCAATACACATTTTAAATGCATGGATATGGATACATATATAGTTATAAATGAAATGCAGGGTACTTTTAAATGAATACATGAGTATATATGAAAACTGCAATTTGGTATCAGCGTAAGAAAAGCATTAGTATGCACACTCATGTAAATGTTTGCATTATACGGCAAATGCGCATTCACTATTTCGGTCAAGGGTAGTACTTCACGTTAAGGATTTTAAAGTACACAAATATATGGTACTACATGCATGTATATACATAGGGTGGAGCTAAAACTAACTGCTCCAGTCCCCCCTCCGATGGTGAACCAAGCTATCACAATCTAAAACCTTGTGGTTTTTAAAAATTTCCTCCTTGATTCTTTCAGACGTTTCATGTCATTATAGCATTACCTATCACTCTCCTCTAGCTCTACATTCAATCTTTTCCTTTTCACTCCCCGTTTGACTTTCATGCACTTATATCTTTTAAAAATCACAATCAGGAATATTACTAAAAAAGGCAATTATCCAAGGGGTTTCAAGATTGCCCCCGAGATTCCACTTCCCATGTTTCCAATTGATTTGCCTATAGCATCAAATTCATTTCCAATCGCTTCTCGAGCACCGGTTGCTTCCAACTACTTCAAATCTTTCTTTAGATCAGTAATATTCTTAATGTATTTCTGTAAGTCCTTACTGTTGTCAGGAATGTATGTGCAACATGGTTGAGCTTTTAACATCTAACAGACTCCGCCCTCCTTGGCAAGAAGTCCATCTAATGCATGTCTATTCTACTAAATTTATGGACCTAATAGCTACCATTTCAGTATCTATAAGTAACAAAACTCCAGCAGTGCTAGTCGACAACTTATCAACTACAGTAGACAACTTCCTAATCTTCATACATTCAGTATCACTCCTGCAGGTGGAATCATCGCACCCACAATATCTCCCACAATTTCACCACCACTAACTCCTCGTTTGGATCATGACTTTTGCTCTCAAAAAGGATTATCAAAATGTTCCATATGATAAATCTTTGGAAAAATCACACCTAAATAGCATGCACCATACCATTTCTTAAGCAACTTGAACTAGGCATTCGCTCTACAAATAAAGTAAATTCCAGCAATCATAGGATTGATTCCATCAAAAAATAAATTCCTGCTTTCCTCCAACCTCAAATGTATGATCACATCCACTCTTTCCCAGAGATAGTGTGTCAAGTTCATTCCTATTATTCTGCACACACAACTTCCTTTTATGTTGCCAGTCTAAAACCAATGATCCTTGATTTCATTCTTCTCTATGATCAATTTCTTCTTCAGTCCACTTAGGTGAGGTTTGATACTTTAACCCTTACCTCCCTCCTCCTATCTTCCACTAGTTTAGGAACTACTTCTCAACATCTTTCAATATGCAAGCTAAATTATGTATATGAGCATAGGCTTTATCTAGTCTCATGATAGGTGTAAAATACATTTTAGCTGTGTCAGTGATCCAGGCATAAGAATGTCTATTCAGATGTTTAAACAAAGGAACTTCTGAAAAGGACCAAGTCATAATTTGAAAAATAATATTAGAAATGACCCTGTCCATAGAATAGACTCAGCAGAAAAGTACAAGTAACACCATACATCAAATGTATGCAGTGATAGGTAATACCTTCTGCAACTGATGCGGGTAACTGCATAAAAGCATAACAGTCCCTCACATTCATAATGCCAACATACTCATAAAGCAATTTAGTATAAGCATTTAAGGAGTAATCTCCTTGGGATAAATCTACACGTAGCTCCTTGCCATTTAGCAGGTACAGGCTGTTATCAGCAAAGCTTGAGGATTTGGTGTTAGCATTGGGCTTATTCTCCACTGAACTAGATCTGGGTGGATGCAATCCTACAAGCAAAATAATTAGCACTACAACTATGATTACTAGTATATCAGCTATTATGTACCTACTATGGGCATTAGTATTTGTTTTCAATAGTTCCCTAAGATCAGACCATTGGGCAGAACGTAGAAGCAGCAGAGTCTTCTCTGCCGATTTCCACCTGTGCAAATTGCAAAAACAAAGTTCAAGGCAAATGATATGCAGTAGAATTATGTACAAAGCCCTCTGTGAGTCTTCCTTAGCTCTACTCTTTGTTCTTCTAAAAGACACCCATACACCCCTTCAACTGCCTCTGGCCTTGGTACTCTTATTTCTTCTCCCACCAATGTATGCAAATGTCTCTAATAAATGCATAGTTTAAAGTAACTGATAGTCATGTTTAGATTAAAATTTCTATGTCATCATCATCATCAGTATACTTTATTCGGTCGTAAGACCATAAAAGTGCAGAATTCATAAGTACAGCCCAATAAAAATAAAACAATTCTTATAAAAGCATCCTTATACATAAATTTAGAAGAAATACTGTTGACAACACAAACCTTCTAAAGGGGCTAAAAATGTACAGCATTTGGCTTAAAAGGAAAAAAAATAGTTCTCGGCTGGTCAATTCATGGGACCTAGTATAGAGATGTGCTAAAAAATGTTCAGGCTATAACACTAAAATAATGTACATGAGACTATTGCAATGGTGCTTCTTCTGGTGCAAGGACAATAAATAAGTACTCAATTGGCAGCACTCCCTACTGGTCAGACTATGTTCCCCCACCAGCAGAATGTGACAGGGATGTGCCATGCTGTAGGCCTATTAACGTAGGTGGTAGGGTCGATCTCTTGGCCTTTCTTCTTATTGCCTACATGTGCCCCAGGAACTTTGCAGTTGCACACACAAATAGCGATCTCGTATTTGATTTTAGTATGTGCAGCACTGTCCCATACTTGCGGGTTCCAAGCTGTTTACAAATGGGGGCTAGTCATTTTTTCCTAGGATCTGGACAGCCAAAGAAGACATGACCAATTGATTCAGTAGGGGCAGGGCAGCAAGGGCAGCCTTTAGTCGCGGCGGCTTTGCCTGCCCAAGAGCTTGTAAATATGTCAGAGACATTTCTATGTCTCTTTAATGACAATCCTAGTTCAAACACAATGTTCAATTCAAGGAGGTTCAATTGAGTCTGATGTGTTCTCCCAGTATTTCCAGAACTCTCTCACCCTGTCACTTTTGACAAAGTAAGTCCATTCAGAGGATGATTACCTCCAACAAGGTACTCTAAGCTCATTTTGATCTTCTGAGAGCAATCCCTTCACCTACTTGGTCCCTCAAATCAGAATCCTCAGTGTTCTTTGGAATAGTCTGGAGCCCATCTACTCCTTGTGGATTCAGTCTCCCTCTCTCATGTCCCCTTGGCCAACAATCTGAGACGTGCCACTCGCAGTTCTACAGCACTAGGCCCTTCGTCAGGGTCTGATTCAGTCATCACTGCGGAACAAGACTCTCTTGCTTCTACTCCAGCTATCAACTCCACAAGACCCCCCCTCAGGCTGAACACGTGCTGCCTCAGGCTTTTGCTGGTCCCCCACAGCTTGAATAACCTGCTCCCATGGTCTCTCGACCACCACTGGCACTTCTGGGAGAGGGGCTGTTACATCTCCAAGGGGACACGTAACTCGGTGAGTGTAGACAGCATGCAACCAGTTGGGGAGACCTCCGTACTTCCCAGCAGTTGTTGTTACCAGAATCACCTGGAAAGGGCCATGCCAGCGGGGCTCCAAACAACTCTTTCGTACATGCTTCTTCACCAAAGACCGAGTCACCAGGACAAAGGTCATGGCACTGATCCTGATGAGGTGCGGCTGTGGCAGCTTCAACCTGATGCCAACAAAATGAACCACATCAGCAAGTTATTTGCAGTAATCAAGTAGCATGTCATTGGTAATGTTCATTAGCACGTTTGCATGTACAGTTAGCAATTTCATAGTTCTTCCCATGACGATCTCATGGGGGACAATCCTGTCCTCCAATCAGGTTTGCTGCGAAGACTCCTCAACACAAGAGGCAAAGCATCAAGCCATTCCAAAGACATAGAAGCACACACTTTTGAAATCCTGGATTTCAACGTTCCATTGATCTGTTTCACTAGACCTGAAGCCTCAGGTCTATAGCTACAATGCAGTCTCTGATCAACGTATAAAGCTGCACACAACGTTCTCAAGATTTCATTGTGGAAATGCATTCCACCATCTGATTCTGGAGAAGTTTGAAAGCCAAACCTAGCTATTATATCCCTCAAAAGCAACTTTGCTACTGTGAGACTGTCATTCCTCCTGGTCAGGTAAACCTCAACACATAATGAAAAGATGGATGAAATAACCAAAACATATCTCAAATCATTGCAGATGGGCATTTCAATGAAATCCAGCTGCACCCTGTTGAAGGGACCCCTTGAACGTCCTGTGTGGCTCATTGTTACTGTAGTTCTTTTCCCTACATTGCTCTGTTGGCATACAGCACATCTGTGTCACAATGATTCAGCCATCAACCTAACCCTAGGATTAAACCAGGTGTGTCAAAACAATCTGACCATGGCATCTCTCCATATATGAGTCAGACAGTGATAATGCCTGGACATCGGTGGCAATAGACTAATGGGCAACACAGGTCTCCCATCTCTTGAAACCCAAACATCATCTGCATCCTAGTTGGTCTCATCTGTTACTTCATTTGTGTAATCACTGCGAAAGGTGCATGCATTATGAGGACAATATTTTGCCTCCTCGTCAGCATATCTGTTGCCAACAGTCACATAATCATCCCCCTTACAATGAGCAGCACATTTTACGACCGCAACATGAGCAGGTAGTTGCAATGCTTCAAGAAGCTTTTGTACTGTTCTCTTTTTCGGATGGGAGACCCTGAAGGCAAATAAACCCCCTGTGGGACCATAACTGTCCGAAATTGTGAACAACACCTAAAGCATACTGACGTTCAGTAAAAATTGTCACTCTCTGCTGGCCTGAGACACAGCATGGTCTTGTAAGAGCAATCAATTCAGTCACTTGTGCCAAAAATACTCCTTGGAGGCATGAAGCTTTAACCACTCCTAAAAGTGTAAAGACTGCATAGGCAGCTTTTAAATTCCTTCCATGGTTTTGCAAACACAAGCTATCCACGAACAATGCAAAATCAGATTCAGACAATAGCTCATCTTGTATATCTGTGTCGCCGATAGTAAAGACTTAATATCCAATAAATGCCCAGAGTGTTTAGTGTGTTCTCTGTGTTTAATTTTCAAGAGACAAAAAAATAGAGATATGTGATATGAAGAAAAAAAAGAGTCCCAAATTTGAGATTAACTATGTCTTCTTTCTTGCAGGGCCTTCAGTGTCCCTGTCTGCTGGTACTCTCGACAGAAGAAGAGACGCAGGTAACAATCTATCCTCCTATGTTTTGTTTATTTTGCGATTGATTAGTGGGGTGTTCTCTTTTTTTATTCTCTGTGGGGGGAAGGTGATTATTAATAGGAAAGGGGGAAGGGAAAGAAGCAGAGAGAAAGTGGAAAAATATTTTTTCTTCCTCCTTTTTAAGAAGTTGTACACCTTAAGGGAGAAACAGTGAATACCCCAGAGGAAAAGAGAAAGAAAGAAAAAGAAAGAAGTACAAAGGAAAAAGAGCCATTCAGTAAACAATATCCAATTGTGCCTTTTCCAGCTTTTAATTTCTTCTTTCCCCACTTTATTTATGGTACACTTCAACTTGAAAAGGTTGAAGGGAAAGAAACCACCTAGGAACCCTGGGATTGTGTCCCTTATTTCTGCTTAACCAGGTTAAGGGTGCATGATCTGTAAATAGGACAAAAGATTTACCCTCAAAATAATAAAAACGTTTTTGAATCGCCCACTTGATGCCAAAACATTTTTTTTCGATAGTGGAATAAGCAGTCTCAAGGGGAAATAACTTCCTGCTAATATACAGAATAGGTTTCTCAACACCTTTGTTGTCCTTTTGTGCGAGGACAGCTCCTATGCCCATGTCAGAAGCATCTGTTTGTAGGATAAAGACTTTCTCAAAGTCTGGGGAGGTGAGAATTCGGGCAGAAGTAAAAATGTCTTTTAGGGTCCGGAACGTTTTTATTGCTTTTTCCGATGGGTTATGAAAACTGGCAGCAGGAGCTCCTTTCCTTAAAAGATTAGCCAGGGGTGCAGCTATAATGGAGTATCTAGGAATAAACCTGCGATAATAGCCTACCAACCCTAAAAAGGACCTGACTGCTTTTTTGTTGGTTGGAAAGGGGACCTCAGTGATTGCTCTGTTCTTTTTGGTTTGAGGCTCAATTAGTCAATTTCCTAACAAATACCCCAGGTATTCTACACTGTGAAAGCCCATGTTTTGCATTTATATGGAGGTTGGCTCTGGATTAGTCATTGAGGACTGTACTCAAATGTTTCAAATGATCATCCCAAGTATGGCTGAATACAATGATATTATCTAGATAAGCAGAAGAGTATTCATGATGGCTTTTAAGAACTAAATTTATAAGTCTTTGAAAAGTGGCAGGGGCCCCATGTAGCCTGAAAGGGAGCACTGTGAACTGAAACAGGCCAAAAGGAGTGGAAAAAGCTGTCTTCTCTTTATCTTCTTCTTTTAGGGGAACCTGCCAGTAACCCTTTGTGAGATCTATTGTGGTAATATACTTAGCGTCTCTTATTCTCTCAATTAATTCATCAACCCTGGGAAGAGGCTATGCGTCTAATTTAGAGATTTTGTTAACTGCTCAGAAGTTTTTACAAAATCTTATACACCCATCAGGTTTAGGGACCAGTACGATAGGAGAGGACCAATTGTTTTGTGAAGGTTCTATGACGTTCATCTTCAGCATATGTTCTATTTCCTTAAACACAGCCTGCCTTCTTGCTGCTGGGATTCGATATGGTTTTTGTCTTATCACCCTCCCTTCCGGAGTAGGAATAGAGTGATGGGTTAGATGTATTTTCCCTGGGATATCGGAAAAAAACAGAAGCGAAGGGTTGTAGTGTTTTCCTCAACTCTTCCTTTTGCTCTGCAGTCAGTTCCTCATTTATGTGTAGTTATTCTAAGGTGGTGTGGGTACTATTTTCTACATGTTTTATAAGTACAGCTTTGGGTAAGGGCCCTAGCAACTTTTTAAAAAGATTCACATGAAAGACCTGCTCCCTATGAGCCCCCATTCTCAATTTTTTCTATAATTTTAAAGGACCTCTCCATTTGGATCTCATTTTATGAGAACTTGGTAGTAGGCCCAAAACCCAATCACCTGGTAGTTTTTTCCCTTTATCATATATTCGCTTTTGTTTAGTTGGGCATTTTTCTAAATTCTAGGTTGCCAATTCTCTGAGTTTTCCGATACGGATTTTTAACTGTTGGGTATACTCTAAAAGGTTGTCTGCTTCTGGTTTCATGTCTTTCTCCCATGCCTCTCAAGTTATCTCTAGGAGTATTTGGGGTTTACGCCCATAGAGTGACTCAAACGAAGAACACCCTAAACTACTCTGCACCTGACATTTTAGCACAAAGAGGGCCAGGGGAAGCATTTGGTCCCAATTACTTCCCTCTCCTGATAGCATTTTTTTAAAAAGGAGTTTGAGCGGGCTGTTGTATCTCTCAACTAATCCATCCATCTGCGGATGATATACTGAGGTTTTAATGTGTTTGATATTTAGCTCTTTACATATCTGAGCCATAACAAAGAGGGTACCCTGATCCGTAATGATTTCTTTGGGAAACTCAACTCGAGAAAAAAATTCTATAAGATTCCATGCAATAGTCTTAGTGTTAGGGCAATGAAGAGAAAAGGCTTCTGGGTATCGGGTGGTGTAATCGACTATATCAAGGGCATATTGGCTTCCTTTCGTGGATGTCGGTAAAGGACCTATCAAGTCCATCCCTATCCTCTCGAACGGGGTGCCTATTATAGGCAAAGGCTGGAGGGGTGCTTTAGGGGGTAAGTAGGGGTTATTTTTCTGGCACACTTCACACTCTGGCAGCCAATCAGATCGCTCGCACCCGCAAGGGTCAGACTTCCGCAAGATAGCCCAAGGGAAAAAAAGATCCTTGGGCTAATCAGAATGCTCTATTTTTGAATTGGTGCTCAAAGCAAGACTCGCGCTAGACTATGGCAGATCCAACCATCCAGATATACAACATTTTTTGTGCCTTTATTTTTATAACCTTATGAATGGATTTATGCTAAATCACAAAAAGCACAATCTACAAACCAAGTTCTAGCTTTGTGCCAAATTTAGTGTACTTCGGTTCAGCAGTTTTTGTGGTAGTACTTCTTAAAGAAGTCCATGGAAAATGCATGGGGGTTTTGCGTTTTGGGACTCCCCCTATTTCTTACCCCCCGGTTGATAGATAACCCCAAAACTTTCCATGCACAAACTAGGCAAAAAAGAGCACTATTTTGGAAAGTTTTGAGAAGACTCTCACGGACCCAGCCATCCAGATATTCAAGTATTTTATTACCTTTATATTTCAAAAACTACTGAACAGATTTACACCAAATTACAAAAAGCACAATCTGGCATCCAAGATCTAGCTTTCTGCACTTTTTTGGAAAGTTTTGTTAAGCTTTGTCAAATGGTGCCAAATTTATTTGCAGCACAAAAAAATGCACTTCCTATGGAAACGCTAACATAACTATAACTAATATATATTTACTGAAGAAAACAAACTTGGACCTGCTGAACCCTTACAACTACAGGCCCATTACAAATGGACTTTTCCTGGTCAAACTTATAGAAAGAGCAGCGTTCGCCCAGATGTCACAATTCATTGAAGAGAATGACATACTTTCAGACTTCCAAACAGGATTCTGTCCTGGAAGAGACACTGAATCTGCCCTCCTTGCCATCTGGGATGACCTGAAGAATACAGTAGACTGCAACAGAGTTGCTGCTCTACTCCTCTTGGACCTCTCGGCTGCCTTTGACACGGTTGACCATGCTACT
This sequence comes from Triturus cristatus, assembly GCF_964204655.1. NCBI lineage: Eukaryota > Metazoa > Chordata > Amphibia > Caudata > Salamandridae > Triturus > Triturus cristatus. The sequence goes on from NC_140581.1 coordinate 863,531,550, forward strand.
CTGAAACAAAGAATATATGAAGCCGGCATAGAGGGAACTGCTCTAGACTGGATCGCGTCCTACCTTCGAAACAGAACTAATGTCATCCATACCCCACCTTTCTCGTCCAAACCGTACTCCACAAAAGCAGGGGTCCTTCAAGGCTCTATCCTCTCGCCCATGCTTTTCAACAACTACATGAAGTAATTACCGGTACTGATCAATCAATTTCACCTCACCTACTATAACTATGCAGATGACACGCAAATAGTCCTTCAACTGGAATACCCCAAAGACATTGGAAAATCCCCAATTTTCAGTTGTCTCAGAGCGGTGGATCAGTGGATGTCTTGGAGCCATCTCAAATTGAAGGCTTCCAAAACGGAAATACTCATGTGTGGCAATTGGAAACATTATGACCCGCTTGCCACCTGGCCTGATGAACTAGGATCACCTCCTAAAGTATCGAAGGAAGTAAGAAACCTCGTAATGACCAAGGACTCCAAGCTATCGATGAATGTCCAAGTGGACAAACTAGCAAGATCAAGCTTTGTCACTATAAAAACGCTGCAACAAATTTTCACTCATTTGGATTTCCGCAAGAGGTCCAAGCTACCATCTCCCTTGTTCTGTCCAAACTCAATTACGCCAATAGCCTCAACCACGGATCACTTTAACAACGATGAAAGACTACAATGGATTCAGAACTCTGCTGCCAGACTACTCTTGCACATCAAACCGCGAGACCACATATCACCTCCATTGAAAGCCCTGCATTGGTTACCGGTTGCCAGAAGATCCACGTTCAAGCTGCTTTGTATAACCCACAAAGCAATACATGGAATGGGACCGCTCTTCAACAGGAATAAAATCACCAAGCACATTCAACAAAGGAACCTCCATTCTAAAGGGGCACCTCGCCTCAAAATCCCAAGATACAAGAAATAAAACATGGGTGGCACATCCTTCTCTGTTCAAGCAGCCAAACTATGGAACTCTTTACCCCCCAACATAAGATCCACCGACAGTCACCTTATCTTCAGAAAACTACTCAAAAATTGGCTCTTCCCCACATAATCACCATACGCAAACAGAAATTTACAATATATCCCTCTGTATATACACATTTATTTTCACTATCGATATGTACCTATCTTTGTGTATAGCTTTGTATAAACATGTAGAATAATTATGTTGTTAAAAAAAGAATGTACAATAACACTTGAAAACTGGAGTTCATCTAGTGCATCTTTGGTCTACATGCATTTGCTTCCATTGTGCATCTATGTACCTTCCATGTACTTGGATCTGTGTGTTTGTTACTTTTCTCCTGAAAAAGCATATCCAATGCACTACCCTATTTCTCATCTTGTACCTCTATCAATATCTTTAATCTACATATATTTAGCTCCTTCATGCATCTATATACTTTCAATGTACTTATGGATCTATATATTTATCACTTTCTTCTAATTTACCATTTCCAGTGCACTACCCTATTTCTCAGCCTATACTTCTCTCAATATATCTTCTAGCCCAATTTTCTGACTCATCTCAAACTTCTTTCTACTACTCTTTCCAAATCACTACCCTATTTCTCACCCTATACATCTATCAATATATCCTCTACATCTACTCGCTCACTGATCCCAAACCCATACCACTAATATGAGCGCCCAAAATAACCCTTTCTAGACTCTCCCCTACTCTACCCCTCCTTGCATCACCTGACACCTCTCTGTACCGATCCCCCAAAACAAACCTTTCTAAATTCTTCCCTCTGACTCTCCCCCTCCAAAACCCCTTTTTACTCATCCAAAAGCCTCCTCCTACTGCAATGACTCCAAAACAAACAAAAAAAAATCCAAATCCTTCACTCTTCTATCCCTCCACTATCCTTTTCAATCAAAATATAAGACTAACATGTCCACTTCTCAAATTCCATATGCCACTATACTTATTCACCACTAATCCTTTATGTGTTCCAGAGTAGCGTGCTACTCGCCAATAAAGCGTTTCAACACCCCATCAGGGTTACAAGCGCTATATAAATGCAAACCTTTTTCCCTTTTCTACCCCTCCCCAACCCTTCTCAATACAAATAACTGACTAACATATCCACCACTTAAATTACTTTCATGTTTCATCATATAAATTCTACACTAATCCTTATGGGTTCCAGAGTAGTGTGCTACTTGCCAAAAATGCACTTCAAAACCTCATCAGGGGTAGCAAGCGCTATATAAATACAAACCTCTTTCCCTCTTCTATCCCGCAGCCTACCCCTCTCCATCCAAATAACTGAATAACATATCCACCTCTCAAATGACTTCATATTTCACTATGCTAATTTTCAACACTAATCTTTTATGGGTTCCGGAGTAGCGTGCTACTCGCCAGAAATACTTCAACACCCATCAGGGGTAACAGGTGCTATATGAATGCAAACCTTTCTTCCCCTTCTATCCCTTCGCTACCCTTTTCCAGCCAAATAACTGACTAACATATCCACCACTCAAATTACTTTCATATTTCACCATACTAATTCACCACTAATCCTTTATGGGTTTCCGGAGTGGCGTGATACTCTCCAAAAAAAAGCACTTCAACACCCATCAGGGGTAACAAGCGCTATATAAATACAAATCTTTTTTCTTCTTCTATCCTTCTGTTATCCTTCCGAATCGAAATAACTGACTAACCTATCCACCAATTAAATTACTTTCATATTTCACTATACTAATTCAACACTAATCCTCTATGGGTCCCAGAGTAGTGTGCTTCTCACCGCAAAAGTGCTTTGACGCCTCGTCAGGGGTAGTAAGCGCTATATAAATGCAATTACAATATATAACTTGAGGCCCAGTAGAAGGTGGAAGCTGAAATGCATCGGCCTGGGAGATAATTGATTCTGTCTATTTTGCACTTGTAAGGAAGTTACTTTTGAAATTGAAAAAAAAAGATTAAAAAGGATTATACTCATGGAGGACGGCGTCTGAGGAGTTTTTTGTGCTGCCGTGTCACAGGTTGTGAAGGTCGATAATGTTGTATATGTATATATATATATATATATATTCACTGAAAAAACCATAGGTTTCACACATGTTATAGTTAGCTGGACATTTCACTCGAGAAAAACCAATGAAATTCCCCCGTTATAGTTAGTTCAGCTAACTATAACTCGCGCCCCCGCAATGCACTGCTGATGACGTCACATATTACATCACTCATGACATGGTCAGTGACATCACTCATGACATCACTGATGACATCTCAAATGACATCACTGATGACATCACTGATGACATCATCCAGTGAATGTGTGTTTCTGAAAATCAAATATGTTTTATATATGTATATCTCAAGGTCGATGGAAGAATAAATGGGTATATAAGTGTCTAAATGGATGATTTGTTTTTGAAAAATTGATTGTGTGACTGATTAAGTGTATCATAGTGAATACATGGCTTAGTGAGTAATGTTTAAATATGTAAATATCTGTATCAGTCTCTCACTTTGTGTATAAGTGGCTGCATGGGTTGGTGAGTAGCTACATGGGTGTCTATATAGGTTATTAGTTGGTTTTTTGAGTATCAGTCTGAGTGTCTGCATGGTTTGGTGGGGGGTATTACGTAGTGCATAGGTGCATGAATGAGCGACTCACTGTTTGTATGTGTTGAACACAGCATGTGTGCAGGACTGTATGGGTGGATGAGTGTGTGTATGGGTGTGTTAGTGAGTGAATGACTGTCTCAATAGTGTCTCTATGAGTAACTTCATATGTTTTAAACTAGTATATGTGACTATTGGTGTATATAAGTGAGTATATGTGAGAGTGAGAGATTGAAAGAGTTCATGTATGAATAAGTATGTGTTTCTATAAGTGATTGTTTAAAAGACTAAGTATGTGTAAGTTTCCGTAGAAGTAAGTGTGGTGGTGTGTGTATAACTGTATATGCAAGTAAATGGATGTTTGATTCTTTATTAGCATGAGTGACTATGTGTGTGAGTAACTCTATGGATGAGTGGCATTGTGTAACAGGATGTATAGGTGTATGAGTACATATGATGAGTGAGTACATGTATGAGTGACTGTATAGGACTGTTGGTGAATGAGTGGATGTGTATGTGGATCTTAGAATTACTGAAGAGGTTGTTGTAACTGGTATTGGTATGTCCATTGTTTTGAAAATTTTAGTCTCTATTTTTGAATGTGTGTATCAAAGGTTATATTAGGGTGAGAGGAGGTCTGCCACTCTATCACAAGGATGATGTCATCAGTGATGTAATCAGTGATGTCATTTGAGATGTAAGCAGTGATGTCATGAGTGATGTCACTGACCATGTCATGAGTGATGTAATATGTGACGTCATCAGCAGTGCATTGCGGGGGCGCGAGTTATAGTTAGCTGAACTAACTATAACGGGGGAATTTCATTGGTTTTTCTCGAGTGAAATGTCCAGCTAACTATAACATGTGTGAAACCTATGGTTTTTTCAGTGAATTTGCAAGGTTTTTTAAATGCTAATTCCTAACTATAACGTGTGTGAAACCTTTGGTTTTTTCAGTGAATTTGTACGGTTTTTTAAATGCTAATTTTTGTATTATTTAATTAAAAAAAAAAATTTTTAATTAAAAATAAAATTCCTATGTATTCATTTATATATTATCTGTATCTTTTTTTTTTTTTTTTTTTTTAAATTTCAATTAGGATAAAGTTGAACAGTTTTTTAATTTTTGCAATTAATTTTTCTCCACTTTTTTTTTATATATAAATTCTTGAGGTGCGCGCTCTGAGCGCGCTACCAGTACAATTTCGTACGTTTTTTATGAATACCGTCGTACGTTATTTACGTACGCAAATATACGTCATAGTGCGCGCTGGGAGCGCGCACCCAGTACGTATGCGTACGTACGTACGCATGCGTGCGTGCGTCCTACGCGCTCCACGCGGTTTACTTCTGCATACGCTAAAATTACGCGCAATAACGGACGCGTATACGCGTGTTCAACGTATGCGCGCTAGGTACGCGCATATGACGTATGCACATGCGCTCCTACGCGTTTGCGCATACGTAATCACGAGGTGCGCGCTCGGAGCTTGCGCAGTGCGCGCACCTCGGGTTTATGCATAATAAAACAGCACTTCTTATTGGTTATCATTACTTTCAGTTTCTAATTGTTTCAACACCACACCCAATCCCCTCATGGCAAGTCATGTGATCAAGAATCATCACTTTTGATTGGTTTGAAGTACTTTCAGTTCCAGATTCTTCCCAAACCACACCTACTCCCCTTATTATTAGTTCTGATTCCTTTGGAGAAGGAGCTATTCTGTTGTTGAGAGACAATGGCTGAACAGCAACCATCTTCAGACAGTGACCAGGACACTCTTGAGAGGCAGAGGAACAGGAAGCAGAAAGACAGCTTTATATGGCAGTTTTTCACTTTTCCAGAGGGACAAAAAAAGGTAAATGCACCTAAAGTTACATGTGTACTTTGTGATAAAGTCTTATCACATGGGAATCCTAACAAGAAATATTATTTTAGCATTCACACTATGTTGAGACATGTTAACAAAATGCATCCAGTAACTTTTCGTCGAGCTTCTGGAGCAAACCCTCCACCTGCTCTACCGACGACATCTGCAGCAGCTCAGCCGAGCACATCTTCGGCAGCTCAGCCGAGCACTTCTTCTGCAGTGGTGCCTTTGCCTTCTTCCACACCTCGTTTTGGACCACCTTGTTTTGCTAGGTTGTCCACACGTTGCACTGATTGTGGTAAACTTATTTCTGTGTGTGAGACCAGTCTTGATCTCATTCAGAGAAAATTTGATGCCCATGAGTGCAGTAAGCCATAGACGTTTTTTCTTTTTTTTCGTTTTTCTCTTCCTGTTTCCCTCCATTAACTCAAGGGCTCTTTTAAGAGCCACTTATAAACTTAACCCCAAGAATTTTTTTTGAGGGATTTTTTTTTTTTTTTTTTTTTTGAGGTGCGCGCACCCTGCGCGCACCCAAGGTTTTTAAATTTTTTTTTTTTTTTTTAAATTTAATGTACAAAAAGAGGTGAAGAAATGGAAGCATGAAAAGGGAGGATTGAGTAATACTAATATTTTTCACTTATTTTTTAAAAAAAATAAAAATTTTCAAAAAAATCTTTTTTAAAGTATTTTGCAAGGGAACAGATTTTTTTTGGGATTTTTTCTTTCCAGTTCTGCAAAAAAAGAAAATAAGTATTAATATTCAATCATACATTACAAAAAGCATTACATGTTTTTACATATTTTACAAAGCAATTTTTTGCCCTTTTTTTGCTGTTTTCCGAATTTTTAATTTTTCACTTAAAATAGTGAAAACAATTGTATTCATCATTTAACAGCGGGCAAAAAAAGCCAATCTAAAAGATTCCTTAAAAAAAAGCCCTTAAACTTTCCTCACTAAAATATACCTTGTTAGAAATATTACATATATATTACAACTACTTCTCTAGATGAATAAAAATTTTCTAGACAAACCGTCTTTAAACCTTGTCGCAAAAGCACACATGCCAAAATAATTTCTGTCAAAGGAGTCCACAATTGTTTTTATTACTTTTCCTTTAGGCCAAATAGTAATTTCAAAATCCTTTTTAAGTGATATCTTCAATTATAATCCTTTAAAATTACAAAAAATGCTTCCTTCAGATGCAGTTTTTAGTTTTCAAAATTTAGGTTTCAGAAAAATTAAGTAAGAATTGGGTAAATCATAAGGCAAACGTTGCTTGAAAATCAATTGGGAATCATTACACAGTGTCCAGCCTTTTTCACATTTAAGATAAACTGTGTAATGTCCAGAAGTTACAGTAGGTCCTTCATGAAAAATTATTGCAACTGTAACAAAAGTTTTTCAAGAAATTGATAATTGCTGTCCTGTAAACTTCTTTATTAAAGTATCCAATTTTGAACCATCAGCTCTACAACGTTGCATCATTAAAATTACATACTGACCATATTTCTGTAAAAATAACGTGGAAAACATGTCAGATTTACATTCAGAACATTACTGTTACAGCCTGATACATTTCCCTTATCATTTACAGAAGCAGAAAACAGCACATGTCCTAACAGCTCCTTAAGACAATGACCATGTGTTACAGGGTGAGTGATTAGACTACATCAATTTAAATGAGGCCTTGCTGACGTTGAATGTGTTTGCATTACACAGTGCTATCTGAAACAGCACACAGAGCTGAGTACTACACATGAGAGTGTTGGAGAAGCTGCTGCGTGTGTCCCAAGAGTGTGTTTCTGAACACTGTGTATTGTCTGGTGCAAGACAGATGAGCAAAGAGACTTCCAGAACTGTATGAAGACTGCAGGGATGTATGTAACAGTGCATGTGTGCAAAGGGATAATTTGTGTAAACACAACAGGCTGCCCCTTTCCAGGGACTGCATTTCTTACTGAACAACATCTTCACAAATTAAATCTCTGCCCACAATTCCTGTGTGCACACAGACTCATGCCATCTTTTTACACACATAACACAGGCTGCCCCTTTCCTGGGACTGCATTTCTTACTGAACAACATCTTCACAAATTAAATCTCTGCCCACAATTCCTGTGCGCACACAGACTCATGCTATGTTTTTTGGAACAAAACAGTGTCCCTGAATAGTACCAAATTACTGTTACAGCCTGATACAGTTCCCTTATCATTTACAGAAGCAGAAAACAGCACCTGTCCTAACAGCTCCTTAAGACTATGTCCATGTGTTACAGGGTGAGTAATTAGACTAGATCAATTTAAATGAGGCCTTGCTGACGTTGAATGTGTTTGCATTACACAGTGCTATCTGAAACAGCACACAGAGCTGAGTACTACACATGAGAGTGTTGGAGAAGCTGCTGCGTGTGTGCCAAGAGTGTGTTTCTGAACACTGTGTATTGTCTGGTGCAAGACAGATGAGCAAAGAGACTTCCAGAACTGCATGAAGACTGCAGGGATGTATGTAACAGTGCATGTGTGCTAAGGGATAATTTTTGTAAACACAACAGGCTGCCCCTTTCCAGGGACTGCATTTCTTACTAAACAACATCTTCACAAATTAAATCTCTGCCCACAATTCCTGTGTGCACACAGACTCATGCCATCTTTTTACGCACATAACACAGGCTGCCCCTTTCCTGGGACTGCATTTCTTACTGAACAACATCTTCACAAATTAACTCTCTGCCCACAATTCCTGTGTGCACACAGACTCATGTCATCATTTTAAGCACATAACACAGGCTGCCCCTTTCCTAGGACTGCATTTCTTACTGAACAACAACTTCACAAATTAAATCTCAGACAACAATTCCTATATACACACAGACTCATGCTGCGTTGGTAGGCACAAAGCACAGGATGCCCCTTTCCTGAGTTATCAATTCTTACAGAACTAATGCTTTTTTCAAATGTGCTGCCATTTTCCTCTCTTTTCTTTCAAAGTGATTTCTGCTAAATGCTAACCATCACAATTAAAAAGAAGCTGTCCTTTTCTTTCAACTGCAAGTCTTACTTTTCAACAGCAACACAAATTAAATCTCTGTCAACAATTCTTCTCTGCACACAGACTCATGGTTTGATGGTAGGCACAAAACAGTATTCCTCATTGTTACCAGTACACATTAACTTATGGTGAAAACATACTCCATAATATTTTACATATTCAAAACAGTTAAATATCTCGCAAAACGGGGGGAGGAGCCTAGCGCTTGACCAAGATGGCCGCGTGAGCTTTGAGCTCCCGGGACCCACGCGCCCTCCGTCGATTATCCTGTCTTAAATACTGTTTTACATGCACGGCATCCTACAGATGACTCGTTGCTGAGGCGATTGATGCTGCCCGGGTTCGGATCGCCCACCGGGAACCGGAGTTGTGCACGGCGGAAGACTGAGGCCTATCTCCGAGGGATGCCAGGGGCTGGAGTTGGCAGGATGCCCGGCCACTAATTGAACAACAGCGGCTTGGCGAGGTGTGAACTGGCGGACGGAGAACGCCGTACTTTCACTTTCACTTTCTCGCCCTTTGTTTGCCTAGGCCCGGGAGTGCCTTCTGACGCTCTACTATCCTCTGGACGCCTTGCGCCCTACTCTGACTGGTTATTGCAGATCCGGCTTCTCCTGTTCCCTCTGACTGAGAGAGGGTCGTCTCTCTGCACCGGGTTGCTCGGTGCCAGACATGTCGGGTAAAGCAGAGGTGGATAGGCTGAAACCCAAGGCTACCAGGCGGGGAGCCTATATCCAATCCAACAATATGGATCGCTATGCCCAGCAGAAGGGATCGCCTGGTGGATCGGGCCAGTCGCTGGACGTACAGAAGGCTGCCTCATCCCCGACCTCGGAGCTCTCGTTGCAGGATGTCATGGGTGCGCTCGAGGGGATGCAGGCCTCGATTGGGAGACAGTTTGATGCCCTGGCGCATAAAGTGGATACTATCTTGGTGGATGTCAACCTGATCCGCGCGGATTTGGGCAAAACCAATGAGCGGGTTAAGTCCCTTGATCTCAAGACCACAGGCCTCGCTGATGATGTCTCAGAACTTCAGACCGAAGTTCGTAAGCTGCGGGCCGAGAACGACCTCACCGCCTGCCGGCTGGAGGACTTTGAGGGCCGGGCCAGGCGCAACAACGTGCGCATTATTGGGGTCCCGGAATCCTCGGACGAGAGCTCCGTAGATCTGCTCGTGGAGGACTTGGTGCTTAAACATCTGAAGCCTAAGGGCCTTGGGAAGTTCTTTGCAGTCGAGCGGGCTCACAGAGTTCCTGGCGGGAGGCCCAGGGCGGGAGCCCCTCCGAGACCGATTGTCGCCCGGCTCTTTCACTTCCGAGATCGGGACGCTATCCTGCAAGCATCGCGGGTGACGGGCCCGGTCCCTTTTCAGAACGCATCAGTGAGTTTCTATCCTGACTTCACCCAGTTGGTGCAAAAGCAAAGGCAGAGTTTCCTGGGGGTGAAGAGACGTCTTCGGGAGAGGGACCTGAAGTATGCTATCCTTTTCCCTGCCAGATTACGTGTGGTGTATGAGGACCGGACTTTCTTCTTCGAGTCGCCTGCTATGGCCGGAGACTGGTTGGACGCTTTACCCCGACGACGGACTGGCGGGGATGCTGCCACAGACGTGGAGGGTGACCGGGATGGGCAGGGTTGATGCCTTTGGGGCCAGTCTGACTTGCTTTGGTTCCGGACAATGACTTGAGCTGATTGCAGTAATACGGAGGGTTGCGGGAGGAAGATGGGAGCTCTTTCCTCCCTCAGGGTACTTTTTGTAGTTTTGTGTTATGGTAGGGCGACAGGCACACTGCAAGTTGGGGGGGCTTTGTAAGCTGCAGCAGGGGTGCAGGGTGGGGGGTGGAGTTGGGATTTTGGGGTTGTTGTTGGGGGGTTTGTTTTTGCAAGGCGTAGTAATGGTTGTCAGGGTTGTTCACTGGTGGCACTTCGGGTGTGGGGTGGGCCTCTTTGTGTGTGGGGATGGGGGGTAGGGGCTTAAATATTATTAACTGGAATGTTAATGGCTTGGGAGATCGTATTAAGCGGGGGATAGTCTTGCAGTTCTTGAAACGGTCTTTGCCGGATGTGGCCCTACTGCAGGAGACACACCTTATAGGTAATACTTGCTATGCTCTTAATAGAAAAGGTTACAAATTCATCGCTCACTCGGGATTCTCCTCAGGCTCCAGGGGTGTGGGCATCCTAGTTAGAGCTTCACTACCTTTCGAGGTGGACTCCACCATTGTTGATGATAGGGGAGGTTTGTGGCGGTGGCGGGGAGGTGGGAGGGAAGAACGTTGGTGTTGGTTTCGGTTTATGTCCCTCCTGCCCTGCAGGCCTCCACGTTTGCAGATCTGGGCAGGGCCTTGTTGGACCTCCCGGAGGGTATGCTAGTGGTGGGGGGAGACTTTAATGCTGTCGGCTCTGGGTTGCTGGATAGGTACCCGCCCAGGGACACCGGGGGGGCTCAGAAGTGGCTTCCAGACTTTATAGATACACTCGGCTTGGTAGACTGCTGGAGGCTCCGGCACCCCACACAGAGCCAATATACCTTCCACTCCGGGGCGCATGGTAGTCTCTCTCGGATTGATTATCTGCTCACTCTGGCTGCGCACGCCTCATTGGTATCTGAGGCTAGGCATATGGCGCGGGGCATATCTGATCATTCGCCAGTGTGGGTCCGGCTGGATGTCGGCCGCGAGGGAGGGGGCAGGGTTGCTCCTATTAACCCCTGGTACTTCCGTGATCCCAAGATGCGCAGTGCGCTGCTGAAGACAGTTGATCACTATTTTAAGGACAATCAGGGTTCCGTTGACTCGGCTGTGTCGTTGTGGGAAGCATTTAAGACCGTGTTGAGGGGGGAGGCCCTCTCCTTGGTAGTGGCCGCCAAGCGACGGAGAGATGGCGAGGTTATACAGGTTGAGGATGAGATCGCGGCTTTAGAGGTGGCCCTGGAGGGGGAGGTTACAGCGGCCTCACTGCATGATCTGAGCTTGAAGCAAGCGGAATATAGGGACCTGGTGACGAATGCCGCCAAGACCCTCAGTAGGGAACAGCAGGGTCGCTTGTACGATGTTGGCGATAAGGCCGGGAAACTCTTAGCGTGGCTGGACAAAAAAGAACGTGTTAATAGAGTGGTGCCGGAGCTGACGAGAGAGGGGGGAGAGGTGGTTGTTGATCCCGAGGGTATAGTACAGTGTTTTTCGGATTATTTCCGTATGGTTTACACCTCGGTTTCGGATAGGCCAACTGAGGATTCGCGTGACCTCCTGCGTGACATCGCTCTGCCCTGCCTTTCTGACGTAGATAGAGATGACCTCGATGGAGATATAACGGTTGATGAGGTGGCGGGTGCTATCCGCGCGCTGCACTCGGGCAAGGCCTCAGGCCCAAATGGTTTGCCGATTGACTTGTATAAGCTGTTTCCGGATAGGGTCGCTCCTCACCTGCGCGCCATGTTTGTGGAGGCGCGGGGGAGTGGGTCCCTTCCGTTGGACCAGCGACTGGCGACGATTGTTGTGATCCATAAGGATGGTAAACCCCGGGATAAGTGTGCCTCCTATCGGCCAATATCACTCCTTAATGCTGAGCCGAAAATTCTGGCTAAGATCCTGGCGGGCCGATTGGTCAGGGTACTTGGAGACCTGATCCACCCGGATCAATCGGGTTTTATCCCACACCGTAACACTGCGTTAAACCTTAGGCGTCTTCATGGAGTGATTGCCAGGGCGAGCACGCTGCGTGAACCAGCTATTGTGGCGTCTCTTGATGCCACGATGGCGTTTGATACGGTGGAATGGGCATACCTGTGGGCTGTGCTTGCCAAGTTCGGCTTTGGCCCTGGTTTTGTGAGCTGGGTGAGGTTGCTTTATGAGGGTCCTCTTGCGAGTGTTGTGGTAAATGGGCGGGCGTCGACTCCGTTCCAGCTTGGGAGGGGCACCCGGCAGGGTTGCCCCCTGTCGCCTTTGTTGTTCGCCCTTGCCCTTGCCCTCGAGCCGCTGGCGGCGTGGATACGCTGGCACCCGGATATACGTGGACTTAGATGGTCGCCCGATCACGAGGACCGTATTTCGCTCTACGCCGATGACATCCTGTTATATCTCGCCTCGCCCAAGAACTCGCTTATAGTGGTTTGTGACGTTCTGACATCTTTTGGTAAGAACTCTGGTCTCGTCATCAATTGGAGTAAATCATATCTGTATGTTCTGAGCGGCGACGTTCCACCTGTCCCGCGAACTTGTTCGATCCAGATCGCCCAGCAGGGCTTCGTGTACCTGGGGATTTTTATCTCCACTGACTCCACTTTGCGGTATGAGAGGAACCTGCTCCCTCCCCTGGCGCGTTTGCGGCGGGATGTTGCGGGCTGGCGGAGGTTGCCGAACTCCCTCCTCGGACGCGCCGCTTTGTTCAAAATGATGTCTCTTCCCCGGTTCCTCTACGCCTTGCAGAATACTCTTGACTGGGTACCGGCCAGTTACTTTCGGGAGGTTGAGAGCCTCCAACGATCGTTGTTGTGGGATGGGTGGCCGCGCATTGCGATTGCTAAGTTGACGCTTCCGTGGTACGACGGGGGTATTGCGCTTCCGGACATTCGACGCTATTACTGGGCCACCCAGTTGAGCGCGATTAATCATGGTTTCTATGGTCCGGCTCTAAGCCCCGGCTACGCCATGGACCGATGGTTGTTGCGCGGCGGTAATTATCACCGAGCGTTGTACTCGAGATCGCTGGACTCGTCCCTCACAGGGCCCACGGGGGTGGCGGTGCGGGTGTGGAAGTTGGCGACTGACTCGCTGGGCTGGAAGGATAGGCTCACCCTTGCTACCCCGTTGTTTGAGTCTGACAAATTGGGGAAGCTTTGGCATACAAAAGGTTTTGAGAAATGGGACTTGATCGGTATCTCCAGGGTTGGAGATTTGCTGATCAAGGGGAGGGTGAAGTCCTTTGAAGAGCTGCAGAAGGAGTATGAGTTGGGGAAATCTGAGTTTTTCCGCTATGTTCAGGTGCGTCATGCCCTGCGGTCAGTTCTCGTAGAAGGTGAGAAGGTGCCTGAGTCCTCTCCATTGGAGGACCGGATCCTCGATGGCCATATGCCGGAGAGTACGATCTCTCTTATCTATAAGAAATTGATTAATGTTCGGGCTGACCTGCTATTGGGGCTGCGGGATCAATGGATTAGGGACGGACTTGAGCTGGATGACGAGGACTGGCAGTCTGCGGTTTCCTCTCCTAAGGAGGTCGCGATCCCGTCGCGTCTGCGGCTGGTGCAGCTCAAAATACTCCACAGAGTCTATGTTACGGGGCCAAGGCTGGTTCATATGGGATTTTCTGAGGAGGGCTTATGTAGGAGGGGCTGTGGTATGGTGGGTACCTTCCTGCATATCATTTGGGAATGTTGCGTCATCATGGAATTTTGGAGGAGAGTCCATGCGGTAATGGGGGAGGTGACGGGCATTGTTATGCAGCCGGAGGCGCGGTGTTGTCTCCTGAACGTTTGGGGGCCTGCTGATCACGATGAGGCACAGACCCAGTGGGTGACTCTGGGTAACATGGTGGCTAAGCGAGACATCGCGCGCCTGTGGGGCTCCGCGGGACCCCCCACATTGGCTGCGTGGAAGGAAAACATGGACTGGAATATGTTCAGGGAAAAGACAGTATATTGCGCTAGAGGGCGCCCTCGGAAGTGGCATGCCATTTGGGGGCGGTGGAACCAATATAGGGGGGGCATATGTCTTGCCCCTGATCTGGATCCCCCCGAGGAGCAGCTCTCTCCTTAGCATTCTTTCCAGCTCTGTACATATGTTTTGATTGTTAATTGACTTCTTGGGCCTCTGCTTTTACCCCTTTTTCCTCTTATCACAGCGCTGTGACTGATAGACGAGGGGGGTCCGGTCTCCCCTGAGGGGCAATCACCAGGTGTATTCAGTGTACTTCGCCTTGCTTGGGTTTGGTTTGTGTTTGTGTTTGTGTTTATTTAAAATAGAACCTTTTTGCTTCTCCTTTCTATGCACTGTGGACGCTTCTTTGTATTGCTCTCTTGAAGCTGCCGAACCTCCGGGTTGTCGGCTGAATAGCTGTGTCCTTATTTTTGATGAATAAAGGTTTTTTATATAAAAAAAAAATATATCTCGCAAAACAGAAAATGTAAATCACAACTTTAAACAAATAATCATAATTCTTTTTTTTACATCAAAATTAACCACAAACACCCCCTCTCAAACTCATAACTCACCTTTAAAATTAGTTAGTTGTGAAAGAAATGTGGCAGTCACACAGCAGTTTATCAGACCAGAATCTCTGAGCTGAACACCTCTCTCCTCTCAGCAGAACCAGTTAATGGCACAGTTTCCCTCTCTTTTTTCACAGATATACATGTTAATTTCAAATCTCAGTGCTTCCCACATTTTTTCAAATGAAATCACACATTTCTATTGGTTGAAAACTTCAACCCCTTTCCAAATGTACCTTTCCCCCAACTTGACTTCTGCCTGCTACCATAGCAACAGGTCATGGAACACAGGTGTGAGCAGAGAGGTCAGAAGTTCAACAGACAATGTTTCATTTCCAAAGAGCAAGAGTGCTTGACTTTTCAAACCTAACAGCAAATCCAAACTAATGTTCTTTGTTCACACATTTTTCTGAACCAATACAATACATGCTTTTTAAAATTTAAACATAGTCTAGTTTTTAGTGTAGAATGGTTTGAAACAGCCAATGAGTTCTTTTTATAAAAAAAGTATGTGTGCCCCCATTTTTCAACTGTCTTTCATTTCTTTTTGCCTTTTTTACTGAAAGACACCTCCTGAGTGCATCCAGATCTCCTTTGAAGATGTTCACAGTGTGGATTGTAGGTCACAGCTATGTCTTCTGGAGTGAAAAATTTGCAGAAAAAAGAGGTATGGTGAGAGACCTTGCTTTGCCAAATGTAGACATCAAATGGATTGGTCAGAGAGGGTTAAAGTGGCACCAATTAATGCCTTTGGTGAAAACCTTTCTACATCTCCCACAGCCTAACCTTATTATTGTGCACTGTGGTGGAAATGACCTAGGCACTTTAACTGGGGTAGGTCTGGAAATGCTTATTAAGGACAGCTTTGTGCAATTGATGTCGCTTTTTCCACAAACTGCCTTTGTATATTCTAACATATGCCAAAGGCAAAAGTGGAACTGGTCCAACCAATTTTGTCCGCAGATTGACAAAGCAAGGAAGCACATCAACAAATCTATTTCTGCTTTCCTCAGAGACTATGGTATGGGTTCTATATACCACAACAACTTGCGTTACAACATGCAAGACCTTTATAGAGGAGATGGTGTACACTTCACTGATGAAGGCAACAGAGTCTTCCTCTTGAACTTTAGACTCTGCATCGGTACTTATTTGTAGGTACCAAAAAACACACAATAAACACAAGGGCTCTTTTTAAAGCCACCTTATATCTTTTTACTTAATTGCGAATTTTTTTTCCTTTTTTTGTTTTTAAAAAATTTTCGGGTGCGCGCTGGTTGCGCGCACTCGGCGATATTTTTTTTCAAAATATAAATCTTTTTTTTTGCCCTACAAGGTCCTACTGTGACCCCCTTACAATGCCTAGTGGGTCAATATCTCCCCACTCTGCCCCCTTTTCAAGTTCTCCCCCTTTGTTTATCACCCCCTCTTTATGCGAGAGACAAAATGGCAGCCGCCGCTTCCTGATTTCCACCGATTCGAATGTTTACTGACATCTAACAACCAATCAGAAGTGCGCTCGCGCACGGCAAGGTGCGCGCACAGTACTTGCTCAGTGCGCGCACGCTGCGCGCTTACAGATATATATATTGATTTAAATGCTAATTTCTCAGGAAATACTGAACAGATTTACACCAAACCTGCAAAAGGCACTTCATGGACCTTATGGCTACCTCTCTGCCAAATTTCACATAATTCTGTTCAGCCGTTCGGGCTGTAGCTGCGACTAAAGTCCCTATGGAAAAATACATGGGGAAAACGCGTTTTGGGACCCCCCTTTTTTCTCAGCCCCTGCTTGACGAATCACACTGAGACTTTCAGGGTAGGAGCTGAGCGGAGCGCCCCATTAGTTTTGAAAATTTCGCGAGGATTCGTCAACCGGCGCCAAAGTTATTCAAAATAGAATTTTGAGATTTCCTATGGAAATACGGTCCTAACTATAACTACCTACTGGCGACCGCCAGTAGGTAATATATATATATATATATATATATATATATATATATTATCTACTGGCGGTCGCCAGTAGATAGTTATAGTTAGGACCGTGTTTCCATAGGAAATCCGCAACAATCAATTTGGAATAACTTTGGCGCCGGTTGACGAATCCTCGCGAAATTTTCAAAATAGGTGGGGTGCTTCGCTCCGCTTCTTCCCTGAAAGTCTCGGGGGGATTCGTCAAGCGGGGGCTGAGAAAAAGGGGGGGTCCCAAACGCGTTTTCCCCATGCATTTTCCCATAGGATCTTTAGTCCAAGCTACAGCCCGAATGGCTGAACAGAATTACTTGAAATTTGGCAGAGAGGTAGTCCTCAGGTCAGGGATGTGCCTTTTGCAGGTCTGGTGTAAATCTGTTCAGTAGTTCCTGAGAAAATAGCATTTAAATGCATATATATATCTGTAAGCGCGCTCCGAGCGCTTACGGTAAGCTTACAGTACGCGTACGCTGCTGTGCGCGAGCTCAATTCTGATTGGTGGTTACATGACTGTAAACATTCGAATCGGTCGAAATCAGGAAGTGTCGGCCGCCATTTTGTGTGTCTCACACTGATAAACAAAGGTGGAGAACGTGAAAAGGGGGCAACGAAGAGAGTTGCAGACCCCCTAGCATTTGTCAGGGGGTCCAAGAAGGACCCAAAAGTATGAAAAATACATTTTATATTTTTTTTTAAAAAATCGTGGAGTGCGCGTACGGTAAGCTTACCGTACGCGCACGGCAAAAAAAAACATTAAAAAAAAAAAAATCACATTTAATATATATATCGAAGGACCCCCAAGGGAGAAAAAAACAATTTTTATTTTTTGAAAAATGGCGAGGTGCGAACAGCGCAACGTGGGCGCACCGAGTGGCCACAGGGCGCGCGCGGTGCGCGCAGGGTTTGTGCACGGTGAAAAACCAGAAAAAAAATAAATACATAACTTAGCATTTCAAAAACCGTACAAATTCACTGAAAAAACCATAGGTTTCACACACGTTATAGTTAGGAATTAGCATTTAAAAAACCTTGCAAATTCACTTAAAAAACCATAGGTTTCACACATGTTATAGTTAGCTGGACATTTCACTTGTAAAAAACCAATGAAATTCCACGTTATAGTTAGTTTAGGTAACTATAACTCGCGCGACCGCAATCCACAATGTGTGATTTCAGATGTCATCATTGATGTCATCAGTGATGTAACTGAGCATGTCATGAGTGATGTAATATGTGATGTCATCAGCAGTGCATTGTGGGCGCGCGAGTTATAGTTACCTAAACTAACGATAACGTGGAATTTCATTGGTTTTTTACGAGTGAAATGTCCAGCTAACTATAACATGTGTGAAACCTATGGTTTTTTAAGTGAATTTGCAAGGTTTTTTAAATGCTAATTCCTAACTATAACGTGTGTGAAACCTATGGTTTTTTCAGTGAATATATATATATATATATATATATATATATATATATATATATATTCACTGAAAAAACTATGGGTTTCACACACGTTATAGTTAGGAATTAGCATTTAAAAAACCTTAGAAATTCAATGAAAAAACCAAAGGTTTCACACATGTTATAGTTAGCTGGACATTTCACTCGTAAAAAACCATTGAAATTCCCCCGTTATAGTTAGTTCAGCTAACTATAACTCGCGCGCCCGCAATGCACTACTGATGACGTCACATATTACATCACTCATGACATGGTCAGTGACATCACTCATGACATCACTGATGACATCTCAAATGACATCACTGATGACATCATCCAGTGAATGTGTGTTTTTCTGAAAATTAAATATGTTTTATATATGTATATCTCAAGGTCGATGGAAGAATAAATGAGTATATAAGTGTCTAAATTGATGATTTGTTTTTGAAAAATTGATTGTATTACTGACTGATTAAGTGTATCTTTATGAATACATGGCTAAGTGAGTAATGTTTAAATGTGTAAATACCTGTATCAGTCTCTCACTTTGTATATAAGTGGCTGCATGGGTTGGTGAGTAGCTACATGAGTGTCTATATAGGTTATTAGTTGGTTTTTTGAGTATCAGTATGAGTGTCTGAGTGTCTTCATGGTTCGGTGGGGGTTATTACGTAGTGCATAGGTGCATGAATGAGTGACTCACTGTTTGTATGTGTTGAAGACAGCATGTGTGCAGGACCATATGGGTGGATGAGTGTGTGTATGGGTGTGTTAGTGAGTGAATGACTGTCTCAATAGTGTCTTTATGAGTAACTACATATGTTTTAAACTAGTATATGTGAGTATTGGTGTTTATAAGTGAGTATATGTGAGAGTGAGAGATTGGTAGACTTCCTGTATGAATAAGTATGTGTTTCTATAAGTGATTGTTTAAAAGACTAAGTATGTGTAAGTTTCTGTAAAAGTAAGTGTGGTGGTGTGTGTATAACTGTATATGCAAGTAAATGGATGTTTGATTCTTTATTAGCATGAGTGACTATGTGTGAGTAACTCTATGAATGAGTGGCATTGTGTTACAGGATGTTTAGGTGTATGAGTACATATGATGTGTGAGTACATGTATGAGTGACTGTATAGGATTGTTGGTGGATGAGTGGATGTGTATGTGGATCTTAGAATTACTGAATAGGTTGTTGTAACTGTTATTGGTATGTCCATTGTTTTGAAAATTTCAGTCTCTATTTTTAAATGTGTGTATCAAAGGTTATATTAGGGTGAGAGGAGGTCTACCACTCTGTCACAAGGATAATGTCATCAGTGATGTCATTTGAGATGTCATCAGTGATGTCATGAGTGATGTCACTGACCATGTCATGAGTGATGTAATATGTGACGTCATCAGTAGTGCATTGCGGGCGCGCGAGTTATAGTTAGCTGAACTAACTATAACGGGGGAATTTCAATGGTTTTTTACGAGTGAAATGTCCAGCTAACTATAACATGTGTGAAACCTTTGGTTTTTTCATTGAATTTCTAAGGTTTTTTAAATGCTAATTCCGAACTATAACGTGTGTGAAACCCATGGTTTTTTCAGTGAATTTGCAAGGTTTTTTAAATGCTAATTCCTAACTATACCGTGAGTGAAACCCATGTTTTTTTCAGTGAATTTGCAAGGTTTTTTAAATGCTAATTTTTTTTTTTTTCTTCTTTTTTTTTTTACATATTTTTATTTTAATTGTCTATCCTTTTTTAAAGACTATGGTTAAATTTTAAAAATTCTACAATATGTTTTTATTTTACAATTTTTTTAAAATAAACAGGTAAAATTTATTAGCAATACATTTTTTTTTTTTTACCGTGCGCGTACGGTAAGCGCACGCCTCGCTGTAATTACGTTAGATTTCTACGCTGTTTGCGTTCATTTACGCAATTTGCGTAGATGCACGTCACGCGCGCATAGCGCATAACGCGTACGCTGCACGCGCACGTTACGCGGAAGTGAAGGGGCGTGCCTGTTTTGCGCATGCGCGTGTCTTTTATACGCGCATGCGTACTTTTGCCGTAAGCGCACCGTAAGCGTACCGTAAGCGTACGGTAGGTCATGTGATCATGAAACACAACTTTTGATTGGTTGAAACTACTTTCAGTTCTAGAACTCTCCTACACCACACCCATTCCCCTCATTTCTGCTTGTGATCCCTTAGGAGAAGGAGCTGGGTTGTCTTTGTGATACGATGGCAGAACAGCAGAGCTCTTCTGAGAGTGAGGCTAGCAGCACTACCTTGAGGCAGAGAGCGAGGAAACAAAAGACCTCTTACATATGGGAGTATTTTTCTTTTCCAGAAGGCCAGCAAAAGGTAAATGCACCCTTAGTGACTTGTAAGCTGTGTAAGCGTGTACTTTCAAGAGGGAATCCCGACAGGAAGTATTCCTTCGGGAATAACACCATGATGAGACACCTTAAGGATGTACACAGAAGGACACATGCTCGACTTACTGAAGGTAACCCTTCAGTAAATCAACCAAGCACATCCACAGCAGCTCAGCCTGGACCATCATCTGCAGTGTTGAGTCCTTCTTCTGCAGGTCAGGTGAGCCCTTCATCTGTGGTGGGACCATCTCCTTTTTCTGGTCCTCTGGAAATTAACCCTCGGTTTGCGAGGGTTGAAGTACGGTGCGCCACTTGTCATGATCTAATTAGTTATAGGGAGACCAGTATTTCCCTAGTGAACAATAAAATAGATCAGCACACTTGTCGTACCATCTAATATTCACAATCTTTCTTTCCTCTGTCCCTGCATGAACACAACGGCTCTTTTAAGAGCCAACCTTACCTTTCATCTTTTTTTTTATATATGTTTTTAAAAACTTTTTTTATTTTTTTTTTACCCTACGCGTACGGTACGCGTAATTTTTTTTTTTTTTTTTTAAAAACACTAAAAATCAATTATCACATTACAAGGTCCTTGAGAGACTACAATTAAAAATTGAAAATGTGATTGTAGAGAAGTGGAAAAAAGGGACCATGATATTATTGACTTACCATACCCACTCAAAAAAATATTTATTCATTTAAAAAAATTTTTAATTGCTTTAAAAATGGTTCTAGTTTTCGAAAATTTTCTATCTCAATCTGAAAAAAAAGAAAAAAGTATTAATATTTAATAAAACATTTTATAATACAGTACACAGATTTACATATTTTTCAAAAAATATTTTTGCCTTTTTTTTGCTGTTTTCAGAATATATTGCATTTCACTATAAATTGTGAAAGCAATTGCATTCATCATTTAACAGCGGGCAAAAAAAAAATTAACAATCTCAAAGATTGTTTTAAAAAAGCCCACAATCTCTTTTTGCATAAACATAACTTTATAGAAATGCATAATATTCTTAAAAAATATCATCTAATATCAATACTTATTTCTTTAAAATACCGTCTGATATTTTTGTTTCATAAGTATAATCACAATAATATATCTCAAATAACTCCACAATACATCTGGTTCCATTTCCTTTAGGCCAAATAGTAATTTTAAAATTCTTTTTTGGTTAAATTTCCAATGGTAATCCAATAAAAATCTAAAGTTTAAATTGTACAGATCTCACCGATTCTCTGTAACATTTTGGTTACCGAAAGATTTATTAATAATTAAATAAGTCCACAATAGAATTGTTTACCTTTCCGCATGGCCAAATAGTAATTTTAAAAATCTTTTTTGAAAAAATTTTCAATGGCAATCCAATAACATTCCAAAATTTACATTGTGCAGATGTTACCGATTTTTTCTAAATTTTTGGTTTTCCAAAGTTTCCTTAAAAAATTGAAAAATTCCACATTACAATTGGTTACCTTTCCATTAGGCCAAATGATAATTTGTTAAATCTTTTTATTTGTAAATTCCAAATGGTAATCCAATAAAATGGTAAAATTGTTTTGTCCAGATGTTGCCAAATCTCTCTAAAATTTAGGTTTCAGGAAGATTAGATAGGAATTTGCTAAATCAAAAGGCAAACGTTGCTTAAAAATCAATTGGGAATCATTACACAGTGTCCAGCCTTTTTCACATTTAAGATAAACTGTGTAATGACCAGAAGTTACAGTAGGTCCATCATGGAAAATTATTGCAACTGTTACAAAAGTTTTTCCTGAAATTGATAATTGCTGTCCTGTAAACTTCTTTATTAAAGTATCCAATTTTGAACCATCAGCTCTACATCGTTGCATCATTAAAATTACATACTGTCCGTATTCCTTTAAAATTAACGTTGAAAACATGTCAGATTTACACTCACCGCATTGCATGCTATGATTAGCATCTTTAACTAATTTAGCAAAAGTGACTGTTTTACTCTCTGGCAATGTTAAATAAATAAACCTTTCATTATCAACATTAGAGCCACATATATTATAACAGTTTTCACAACTATGTTCCCATTTATAAGAGAGACCAAATAAATTTTCAATGGGAACCCCTTCTTCTTCCAGTACCTGAAGAAAATACATCAAGAATTCCTGTGCGTCTTGCTGTACATTTTGAGAAAACTGTGTTCGTCCTGAACATACATCTAAAACTTTTCTAATTTCAGTAGCACTTTCTATTTGAGTTTTATCATTACTCAGCTTTTCAAAAAGGAGACTCAGCACAGAACAGAATCTTTTTCCCTGATTTACTATTATCTGCTCTTGCAAACTTTCCAGATAAAATGCAACATTCAGCACTACATTAGCGTAGCAGTTGACACCAGAGCTATTTTCAAAATGACATCCTACAACCTGTTCTTCATTTTCCTTATTCTTTTTGCTTGCAATTACATCACTCCTCTTTTTTTTCCTCCTCTCTACATCTTCATTACAGATATTCTCATTTCTCCTTTTACGAGAAACTACACGTTTCTCCAACACAGGATACTGACCTAAATGAGGAGCATAGCTTCTTCTTAATCTATTATACTCCTTTACACAATTTGTATCAGCACTAACTTTTGAATCATCAAAGTCTATCATGAATAAACCTGATAATGTTTTCACTCGTGACAAAGCAACATATGCCATACCTTCTTTGAACACAGTTGAACCAATGTTCACAAATGCACAATCTACAGTCAATCCTTGAGACTTGTGAATAGTTACAGCATATGCTAGCGAAAACGGAAACTGCTTCCTACGTACATATAAGTCTTTCACAAGCATGAAACGAACTGAACAACGACAAATGTCTTTAACTTCTTCTATCTGATCAAATTTTATTTTTAAACATTCAATTCAGTCTTTTTTCTGATAATTAATAAAACCCACAACTCTTCCCATAGCTCCATTAACTAAACCTTTTTCAACATCCAAATTTCTCCTTAAAAATACTCTACAGTTCATGCAAACATATAGATTTTTTTCTAATCCAGCTGTTTTGGAAATGTTCTTCTCTAGTGAATCCAATTTATTTTTCAGTGTGCCTGTTAATGTGACAGTAATTCTTCCATCCTCAATTTTGTCCACTGCTTCCAATTTCCTGATATCTTCCTTTTCCAATTTCAAAAGCTCCTCATTGAATATTGAGCATTCACGTAGAGTTGGCATTAAGCAGATGACACTTTTCTTTTCTGCAATGTTCTTGTATATCTTCTCTGCAACTATTTCTTCCTTTGGAAATAAATTATGTAGCAGCCGACTCTGTAATGCTTTTTTGCCATCTTCAGTGAGTAGTCCAATTCTGATATCTTTCAGAATACTTCCATATTCTTCATCGTTTGCTTGCCTCATATTAGTAGTAAGTTCCTTGTACTCAAAGAAGGACCAAATATTTGTATTACCGATGCTTCCCAATGACTTCTTCATGTCTTCATGTGTCACAGTATTAAACACTGGTTGTCCTTTAACTGGAGTAAGTTGCAAAAGATCTCCAAAAACTATGACGTGTTTTCCTCCAAATAACATGTCATAGTCTGTCTTCAGAATTTGCTGCATTCTTAAATGCACAAAGGCAAGCATTAAGTTTGATACCATGCTCACCTCATCAATAATGAGAACTTGCATCTTCTTCAATACTCTTGAAACTTCCAAGCATGCTTCTCCAGTTAGCTTGTTGTATTGTATTTTGTTCTCATGCTCCACTGGTAACATTAGCAAACGATGTAAAGTGATTCCTTTTATGTTATATGCTGCTAACCCAGTTGGAGCAGTAACCACACAAGACAAAGTAGAATCTGTTTTTTGCTGTAGGTAGCTTCTGATGACTTTTATTAGGAAACTTTTTCCAGTTCCAGCTTGTCCGCTTACATACATCCTGATTGGATGAAATGATGTGCATGAGCACTCTTTTTTTCATGTAGAAATCCGTGATCAATTTTGTTTCTGATCTCTTCATAAATTTGTTGCTGCTCTTCGTTCAGTTGTCTTTCCAAATTTTGTAAGTCTATAAATTCTTCTTGAGCTTGATTCATAGCCGTTTCCACTTCATTCATGGCTATTGATGCTTCATTTTCAACGATTGGTTGTCCTAGGGGATCTTGACTGAGTGTTCCTGAACTTTGGCTGTCCTGAGAACTGTCTCTAGCTATTTCTGCTGCAATTGTAGTTTCCTGTTCAATTTCTTCATTTAACATTTGCAGATAACTTGAGAATGTACTGCATTGTATGCTGTCTTTGCAAGCATTAAAAGAATCTTCATAGCTTTGAAATTCTCCCAGTAGTTCATCCTCTGTACGCCATGGTTTAAACAGCTGTAAAAGAGCCAAGTAGTAAAATTCCTTTTTGTCAGTAGTGTCGCAACTCAGCTTCCTGTGATTTATCAAACTTCCTTTTGTTTGCTTCACCAAACATCCTTCTTCACCAATGACTTTATATTTTCCATTGTTGATGTCTTCTGTGGCTTTCCGTGAATAAATGTAGTTCTGCAGCACTTCATAGAGACACATGTTCTCCAGATGATGACTTCTCTTGGGATAATATGTGTCCAACATGTTTGATTTCAAAATATCTGTACTTTCTGGGTCATTCTCGGCCAAATATTCAATTTCTCCAACAGATTTCAGTACCCGATTTCTCATTGCTGCAAGGCCTAAACTTGCCCAAATTATTCTTCTTGATTTCGAGTAGAGACTTGCAGAAGATAACCTATCTGAACATTCGTAGGATCCAATTTCTCGATGCGATAACATCTTCAAACTGAAACTGTACAGCTTCTTACTGACAGTTTTCTCGTGAGAAATCTCTTCCCACATTTCCTTCAATTCTGTTGTTTCTGATTTCGTAATGTAAGACGTTACATATCGAGCAACAGCAATGGAATTGTCAGCTACATACTGTATATCCATGTTAGCGTTCCACATGGATAAAATCACTGGGTTGTAGTCATTTATATTTTTGGATTCTTCTTTTCTTTTAAGGTTGTAGGTATTCTTAGGTGATTTTCTTGTGATAGTATGTCTCACAGATGACATAAAACTGTTAACTCTTCCATTTGAAAGAACAGGTCTAGGAAATCCAAATCGACATTTAGTGTAGTATTTATCTTTGCTCTTGTATTTCTGTCGACAGTATTTTCCACACCGATGACTTTGGAAACGTAAAACTTGCTCCTTTAACTTTTTCTCTTCTGTGCTTTTTGGTATAGCACATGTTGCATATTCTTCAATGTAAGATAACACTGCTTCATCAGTATCTGTTCCAAACTTTGGGGCATCCTTGATCCACAACAGCATATGAATATGAGGAGCACCTCTTGCCTGGTACTCTTTTCTCCAAAAGAAATCCACTACTTCTCCTAGAGGTGGATTTTTTTTATTGCAGATGAACGACATCATAGCCTCAAATCTATGATTGAAATATCTGCAAACATTAACCGGATCCAATGAGCACAGTTCTCCTGCTGTCTTGTATTCGATGTTTTTAATGTTTGAATTTGCCTCGCGTAGAAAATCCAGTAAATCATCCCAAGCGTACTCAGCACAGCTTAGGGTAACGAACCATGTTGGTGTTCCTAAATTCTGTAACATGCATGTTAATTCACCATGGCGTCGGTACCAATATTCATTTGTCCCACGCTGACAAGCCATCAGATTGATCAGTTGTGTTTCCAAATGATCATCTCGGTGCTGCACTTTCTCCATAAAATCCTTAGCAGACACATTTTGTAAATGTACTCCACTTTTTAAAATGTGATTTACTGCATAAGACAATGCAGACAAGTCGCTTTCAAATAAAAGATGGAACAAATAAGGAATACTTTGTCGAAATCTGGGATCTTCAGCATATAGTCTTGTAGTCCGATACTCAGAAGCTGGAATCTGTTCCGGACGTTCATCGTATCGTCCTCCTTTTCCTTTAGGAAACAGCTGGGGAAAACATCGAGCTTCCAAGCTCTCCTCCCATACACTCACGGGAGTTCCTTTTGCTTTCTTCATCTGAAATAGATCAATATTGTCTCCCATAGCTTCTTTTGAATGAAGAGGATGTATGCTAAAATGTTCATAAATTTCTTCTTCCTTTGACTTGTCCACTTTTTCAATTTGTCCAGTTGGTGTTTCTGTGTCTTCTTGTAAATCTTCTTCTTCTTCTTCTTCTTCTATATAAATTGATTCATACCATTTGTTATTCCTTTTCAAATACAAATTTGCTCTTTGTACTTTCCGTACATCTACCAGCTCCTGCCAAATCTTCTTATTCATTGTAGGTACACCATTAACCAGAATAATTAATGGTTCAGTTTCCAAAGTATCCGCATCAATAGTTTCCATATTTTTTTTCAAATCCAAGGGCAAATACACCACTCTACCTTTTAAACCTCTCAGTAAATCTGAAGGAGGTAATTTACCAGTTTTGGGCTCCATACGTACTATGGTCTGGAACGGATGAACACATTGAATGAGTATAGACTCATATGTATTTAATTCAGAAAGTTCAGCAGGAATAGCATCCAATTCTAAATTATTATGTACAGCTCTGGTCGGCATTCTATTTTCCTCTAACTTGTTGTAACAGTATTTACAAATACGCTGATCTTCACCCAATTCAAAACAATTTTCAAGAAATATATATGTGGCAAAATCCTTCCACTTATAACTATCTTCATTTTCACTTTTTCTGTAGAGATCAACATTCCTAGTTTGTTTTCTATAATGAGTTCTGCGGCAACAAATACAAGTAATATTTGGTCTTTCATTAGAGATTATTGCAAATTTTGTTATGTGATCATTAAATGTCTTACTTACAGAGGGTTCTACATTCTCTTCCACTTCTTCCTCATTTACTGTGTCCTTTTCTGCACTGTTTTGTTCAGGACCAAAGTAACAAAACTGAATTTCATCAACAACCTTCTCTACATCTGATACCGTTCCACGGAACAGAGCCCTATTCAATTCATCTAACTTTATTGCTGGACTTTTAGCAAAATACAACCGTCTCACAAACTTTCTCATTTCAGTATGATGAACAGCCAGCATCCTAAAATGATGGAAAACACTATTACACACTTTTCTAGATAGACAAGCCAGAGAATGACCCTGCAAACCAGTATTCTCTCTCACTCTGCATGGATCCAGACTTTGAAGCACCTTAATCTTCTGTTTTACACTTTTTTTACTATATTCTCTTAGAAACTCACGAAATTTATCAATAGATTCCTGACGCACAGTGCAAATACTACTACAATTCCAAGTGTACACTGGGGCTTTAGGACGTCTCCCCATAGCCTCATCCGCCATCACTTGTACCTCATCTCTTGGAACCATTATCTCCTTCTCCATTATGCAACCATTTTTCACTTCGTAAGCACGACCTCTGGTGTCAACTGCATGCAGCAAACTATTACTTTGAAAATAGCTCTCTTCATTAAAAAAAGGTTCACTACTTGAACTATGCATCCATTTTCCTAAAAACACTTTACAAAAGTTTGTTCTGTTCACTACTCTTTTCCTTTTGCTTTGTGATTTCAGTACATTAACCATTTTATCTAATGTACGCATCCTATTCAAAATTAAAATGAATAGTTTCCTTTTTAATTCTAATGCCTTTGCTGCAATGGCTTCAATTTCTTTTTTTCTCTTATAAAACTTAGCCTTTTGCTTATATTTCTTCACATCCTTTATCAAATTGGACATAACTCTTCTCTGAAACATTTTTCTACGTATCTCTTTAAACGCTGTTTTTCTGTTTAAGTTTATCTTTTTAGTTGCAGAAGGTATATTTGCATTAACTAAATGCTCAATTTTTTCCTCTCCTTTTCTATTGAAAACATTTTTTCCAGTACAGACATTTTGTACATTTTTCCTTTTTTTGAATATGTTCTTTAAAAAATCTTTTGTTTGCTTACCAGAAGATTTTTTCTTTTTCCCAACATGAGCATCTCCAACTAACTTAGGTCCTCCAGTTGTCTTCAAATATAGGTTTTTTTTGTGGTCTTTCTTTACTCTGGATTTTGTAGGCATCTTAAATTTTGTTCACTGCTCTTCAGCAATACCTGAAAAAAACTAAAAAAAAATTCCTTTATTTTATTTAAATATATTACTACATTTTTTATGTTCTTTAGAAATCTTAAAATACTATAAACCCCTTTCCTATAAATGAAAATCACAATAACACCTTCACAAATTAAATTTCTAAAAATAATTCCTGTGTGCACACAAAGTCATGCTTTGAAATTAGGCAGAAAACTGCTTTTTCAGACCAGCACCATGTGTAACCTGGGTGACTGCCTACACTCCAGCAAGGGCAACCAGCCTTAGTGATGCTGTATGTATTTGCATTACTGACTGAAACCTCAAACCCCACTCGCTTGTGAATACTGTGCATGATTCCACAGGGTAAGCAGCTGGGTGTGTGCTAAGAGTCTGCTTCTGCACCAAAAAATGTCTCCCCCTTTCCATCTAATGCAACTGTGAAATCACCAGAGCAATACGCAATAAATCTCTGCCTGTAATTCCTATTTGCACACAGAGTCATGTTTTCACATTAGTCACAAAACGAAATTTCTTTGCCAATTTGAAAGCACACTTACTACTCTTTTTTTTGGCAAGTGATAATCACTTTCACAGACTGACACATTATGAATCCACTTTTCAGATTCTTAAAAAAGCACATGTCCAAACTGCTTTTTCAGACCAGCACCATTTGTAACCTGGGTGACTGCCTACACTCCAGCAAGGGCAACCAGCCTTAGTGATGCTGAATGTATTTGCATTACTGACTGAAACCTCAAACCCCACTCGCTTCTGAATACTGTGCATGATTCCACATGGTAAGCAGCTGGGTGTGTGCTAAGAGTCTGCTTCTGCACCAAAAAATGGCTCCCCCTTTCCATCTAATGCAACTGTGAAATCACCAGAGCAATACGCAATAAATCTCTGCCAGTAATTCCTATTTACACACAGAGTCATGTTTTCACATTAGTCACAAAACGAAATTTCTTTGCCAATTTGAAAGCACACTTACTACTCTTTTTTTTGGCAAGTGATAAACACTTTTACAGACTGACACATTATGAATCAACTTTTCAGATTCTTAAAAAAGCACATGTCCAAACTGCTTTTTCAGACCAGCACCATTTGTAACCTGGGTGACTGCCTACACTCCAGCAAGGGCAACCAGCCTTAGTGATGCTGAATGTATTTGCATTACTGACTGAAACCTCAAACCCCACTTGCTTCTGAATACTGTGCATGATTCCACATGGTAAGCAGCTGGGTGTGTGCTAAGAGTCTGCTTCTGCACCAAAAAATGGCTCCCCCTTTCCATCTAATGCAACTGTGAAATCACCAGAGCAATACGCAATAAATCTCTGCCTGTAATTCCTATTTGCACACAGAGTCATGTTTTCACATTAGTCACAAAACGAAATTTCTTTGCCAATTTGAAAGCACACTTACTACTCTTTTTTTTGGCAAGTGATAATCACTTTTACAGACTGACACATTATGAATCCACTTTTCAGATTTTTTAAAAAGCACATGTCCAAACTGCTTTTTCAGACCAGCACCATTTGTAACCTGGGTGACTGCCTACACTCCAGCAAGGGCAACCAGCCTTAGTGATGCTGAATGTATTTGCATTACTGACTGAAACCTCAAACCCCACTCGCTTGTGAATACTGTGCATGATTCCACATGGTAAGCAGCTGGGTGTGTGCTAAGAGTCTGCTTCTGCACCAAAAAATGGCTCCCCCTTTCCATCTAATGCAACTGTGAAATCACCAGAGCAATACGCAATAAATCTCTGCCTGTAATTCCTATTTGCACACAGAGTCATGTTTTCATATTAGTCACAAAACGAAATTTCTTTGCCAATTTGAAAGCACACTTACTACTCTTTTTTTTGGCAAGTGATAAACACTTTTACAGACTGACACATTTTGAATCCACTTTTCAGATTCTTAAAAAAGCACATGTCCAAACTGCTTTTTCAGACCAGCACCATTTGTAACCTGGGTGACTGCCTACACTCCAGCAAGGGCAACCAGCCTTAGTGATGCTGAATGTATTTGCATTACTGACTGAAACCTCAAACCCCACTCGCTTGTGAATACTGTGCATGATTCCACATGGTAAGCAGCTGGGTGTGTGCTAAGAGTCTGCTTCTGCACCAAAAAATGGCTCCCCCTTTCCATCTAATGCAACTGTGAAATCACCAGAGCAATACGCAATAAATCTCTGCCTGTAATTCCTATTTGCACACAGAGTCATGTTTTCACATTAGTCACAAAACGAAATTTCTTTGCCAATTTGAAAGCACACTTACTACTCTTTTTTTTGGCAAGTGATAATCACTTTTACAGACTGACACATTATTAATCCACTTTTCAGATTTTTTAAAAAGCACATGTCCAAACTGCTTTTTCAGACCAGCACCATTTGTAACCTGGGTGACTGCCTACACTCCAGCAAGGGCAACCAGCCTTAGTGATGCTGAATGTATTTGCATTACTGACTGAAACCTCAAACCCCACTTGCTTCTGAATACTGTGCATGATTCCACATGGTAAGCAGCTGGGTGTGTGCTAAGAGTCTGCTTCTGCACCAAAAAATGGCTCCCCCTTTCCATCTAATGCAACTGTGAAATCACCAGAGCAATACACAATAAATCTCTGCCTGTAATTCCTATTTGCACACAGAGTCATGTTTTCACATTAGTCACAAAACGAAATTTCTTTGCCAATTTGAAAGCACACTTACTACTCTTTTTTTTGGCAAGTGATAATCACTTTTACAGACTGACACATTATGAATCCACTTTTCAGATTCTTAAAAAAGCACATGTCCAAACTGCTTTTTCAGACCAGCACCATTTGTAACCTGGGTGACTGCCTACACTCCAGCAAGGGCAACCAGCCTGAGTGATGCTGAATGTATTTGCATTACTGACTGAAACCTCAAACCCCACTCGCTTGTAAATACTGTACATGATTCCACATGGTAAGCAGCTGGGTGTGTGCTAAGAGTCTGCTTCTGCACCAAAAAATGGCTCCCCCTTTCCATCTAATGCAACTGTGAAATCACCAGAGCAATACGCAATAAATCTCTGCCTGTAATTCCTATATGCACACAGAGTCATGTTTTCACATTAGTCACAAAACGAAATTTCTTTGCCATTTTGAAAGCACACTTACTACTCTTTTTTTTGGCAAGTGATAAACACTTTTACAGACTGACACATTATGAATCCACTTTTCAGATTCTTAAAAAAGCACATGTCCAAACTGCTTTTTCAGACCAGCACCATTTGTAACCTGGGTGACTGCCTACACTCCAGCAAGGGCAACCAGCCTTAGTGATGCTGTATGTATTTGCATTACTGAGTCCAACCTCAAACCCTTAAACTATTCTTTTTTTATACCAGTACACCTTAATTTATCGTGAAAACATAGTCCATATTATTTTACATGTTCCTCACATTTAAATTTCTCCCAAAACAGAAAACAATAAACACAAATTCAACAAAAGGAATCCCATTTCTATTATTCATTTCTTAATTTACCATATACATCCCCTCTCAAACTCTAAACTCACCTTTAAAATTAGTTAGTTGTGAAAGAAATGTGGCACTCAAACAGCAGATTATCAGAGCCAGGATCTCTGTTCTTTACACCTCTCTCCTCTCAGCAGAACCAGATAATGGCAAACTTTCCCTCTCTTTTTCCACACATATACATGTTAGTTTCAAATCTCAGTGCTTGCCCCTTTTTTTCAAATGTAATCACACATTTCTATTGGTTGAAAACCAACCCTTTTCCAAAAGTACCCTTCCCCCAACTTGACTTCTGCCTAGTACCCTTCCCCCAACTTGACTTCTGCCTGCTACCATAGCAACAGCTCATGTAACACTGCTGTGTGGAGTTAGGTCAGAAGTTCACCAAACAATGTTTCAATTCCACAGAGCAAGAGTGCTTGACTTTTCAAACCTAACAGCAAATCCATAGTACTGTTCTTTGGTAACACATTTTTCTGTACCAATACAAAACATGCTTCTATTAATTTACACATACAGCCTAGTTTTTATTCTAGAATGGTATGAAAGAGCCAATCAGTTCTTTTTTTTAAAAAAAAAATATGTATGCATCCATTTCCAAACTGTCTTTCTTTTCATATTGCCATTCTACTGAAAGACACCTCCTGAGTGCATCCAGTTCTCCTTTGAAGATGTTCACAGTGTGGATTGTAGGGCACAGCTATGTCTTCTGGAGTGAAAAGTATGCAGAGAAAACAGATATGGTGAGAGACCTTGCTTTGCCAAATGTAGACATTAAATGGATTGGTCAGAGAGGGTTAAAGTGGCACCAATTGATGCCATTGGTGAAATCCTTCATGCACATCCAACACCCTGACCTCATAATAGTGCACTGTGGTGGCAATGACCTAGGCACTTTGACTGGGGTAGGTCTGCAAATGCTTATGAAGGACACCTTTGCACAACTGTTTTCACTTTTCCCTAAAACTGCCTTTGTGTTTTCTAACATATGCCAAAGGCAAAAATGGAACTGGTCCAATCATTTCTGTCCGCAGATTGACAAAGCAAGAAAGCACGTCAACAAATCTGTTTCTGCTTTCCTCCGTGACTATGGTATGGGTTCCATTTACCACAACAACTTGCGTTACGACATGCAAGACATTTATAGAGGAGATGGTGTGCACTTCAATGATGAAGGGAACAGAGTCTTCCTCTTGAACCTTAGACTCTGCATCGGTACTTACTTGTAGGTACCACTAAAAAATCACTTCATAAACACAACGGCTCTTTTTAGAGCCCCCTAATATCTAAACACTTAAATCTGCATTTCATTTCTTTTTTTATTTTATTTTTTTACCGTACGCTTACCGTACGCGTACCCCGTGATTTTTTTTAAAATCAATAAATGTTTTCTTTGTACTTTTCTGTCCTTCTTTGACCCCCTTACAAATGTTAGGGGGTCTGTAACTCTCCTCCTTGCCCCCTTTTCTTGTTATCACTCTTTTTTTTCTGAGTGAAACACACGAAATGGCGGCCGCCGCTTCCTGGTTTCGACCGATTCGAATGTTTACTAAGATCTAAGAGCCAATCAGAATCGCGCTCGCGCACGCCACCGTACGCGTACGGTAAGCGTACCGTAAGCGCACCGTAAGCTGGCTCAGATATATATATTGATTTAAAGGCTATTTTCTCAGAATCTACTGAACAGATTTACACCAAACCTACAAAAGGCACTTCCTTGACCTGAGGACTACCTCTCTGCCAAATTTCTAGTAATTCTGTTCAGCCGTTCGGGCTGTAGCCCTGTCTAAAGCTCCTATTGAAAAATGCATGGGAAAAATGCGTTTTGGGACCCCCCTTTTATCTCAGCCCCCGCTTGACGAATCCCCCCGAGAGTTTCAGGGAAGGAGCGGAGCGTAGCGCCCCACCTATTTTGAAAAATTCGCTAGGATTCGTCGACCGGCGCCAAAGTTATTCAAAATAGAATGTTGCGGATTTCCTATGGAAACGTGGTCCTAACTATAACTACCTACTGGCGACCGCCAGTAGGTAATATATATATATATATATATATATATATATATATATATATATTCCTTAGCATAGAAATCCAAACGGAAAAGAATTCCAGGCAAGCCCACAAGCAGATTCAGCAGGTAAATTTATTTTTGGCAGAAAAGACGACGCGTTTCGACCACGTCCGTGGTCTTGGTCACATGACCTCTGTCTCCACAATACATTCTTTTTAAAGGCATAGCAAGGGTCTTTTTCATAGACATAGTAGAAAGCAAAGAAAATTAAACATGTTCCTTCACATTTTAAACAAATGAAAAAGTGCATAAATGTGATCAAGTGCACATATCAGGTACAGTGCTTGGATTTTGTACAAAAGTTGTCTCAATGGTTATTGGTTTGTGAAGTAAAAAGTATATTCATTGTATGAACTGCAATCATTATTGTGTATAATGGTTCTCTCTGTTTGCTGTGTTTGATCATTGTGCGGCCATATATAGTGACTGATCATATGCTCTAGTGCCCATAGGTATTATCTAGGTGTGCTATCCTGATTCGTCAGAAAGAGAATAACTTGTACAATGAAGGTAAAGTACCAAAATGTATAAAGGTTTAAGAAGTGGCTCGGAGTTCAGGGCAGCCGCCGTAGACTCCAGTGCTCATATCTTTACTATTTAGACATGATTTTTCAGGATTTGTTGTGCACCATCTTCCTGTGGACAAAAATATATAAAGTGTTAGTACTTGCAGCCATACATAACATACCATCTAACACAGTAAAATTATATTCTTAATCATATTGAGACAAAAAAATTCACAATTGCAATTTATAGTCCTGATCCTGTAGAAAATTTTAGTGATGGGTGCTTAGTGAAAGGAGAGGGAAGAGGAAAGTGAGTATATCGGCAAGGCATGTTTCCATGTAATTACATAGATTCTTTCTTTATACGTGGCTATACATTTCTTCATCCTGGTTAAGGCCATATGGAAATTTTGTACCTGCCATAAGAATGAAGCGAGATTCCCGTTTCCGGAGTGAGGCAATACGATTGCCTCCTCTTGGATTGGGGTAGATTGTATTCAGTCCAAAGAATTTGGCTTTGGTCCAATCTGCCCCATGTTGTTTCTCAAAATGCCTGGCTGTGCTATAACTTTGATCTTTATTGGTAATAGCACGCCAGTGCTCCAAGATATGTTTCTTTACTGCAAAAGTGGTAGATCCTATATACTATAGGTTACATGGGCAAACAATCGCATATACCACAAAATCTGTATTGCAGTTGATCAAGTGTGGTATTTTCCATTTCATTCTGGTCCTTTCAAGTGTAACTTCAGTGACATTATTGCTATGTTTGCAAGCTTTGCAGTTTCCGCATCTTCTGAACCCTTTTGTTTGTTGCAACCAATTCTTCTTCCTTGAATAGAAATGGCTCGATACCAACATGTCTCTGAGTGATGTATTCCTTTCATATGTGATAGTTGGGGTTAATTCTACCAGATTCCGTAGGATAGGATCTTTTCTTAGGATATCCCACCTATTTTTGAGAATTTGACGGATCTGATTTGACTGATTACAGAATTTGGTGATAAATCTGGTGGGTTGTTTGTTTGTTGTCAATTGTCTTTCATCCTTAGTTCTCCTTGTTTCTAGAATTTCCTCTCTACTTTTCTTTTCGACTCGAATCTCTGCTTGTTGTAGGACTCTTTTAGAGTACCCCCTGTCTTTAAACCTTTGTTTCATTTCTTGTTTCGTCTGTGTATGTGATTCTTCAGAGCTACAATTACGTTTTGCTCTTAAGAAATCACTGTAAGGAATTCCCCATCTGAAACTAGGTGGCTGCGCACTTGTAGAGTGGAGGATAGAGTTCCCTGCTGTATCTTTGCGGAACAGATTGGTATTTATCCTACCTTCTTGTATAGTGAGTCTCAAATCTAAAAAGTCTACTGATGTTTGACTATAATGTCTGGTAAATTTGAGGTTTACATCATTACAATTCAGACAGTTGACAAAAGTGTTGAGGTCATTTTCAGATCATTTCCATACAAAAAAGATGTCATCAATGTATCTTAGCCACTTTGAGGCATTTTGAAACCGCTTCTCAGTTTGTTCATTCCAGAGCACCTGCTTCTCCCACCAGCCCACCTTGAGATTGGCGTAGCTGGGGGCGAAGCAAGTGCCCATGGAAGTACCTTGTAGTTGTTTGTAGTGCACATTTTCAAACATAAATACATTTTCTCTAAGACACATAGAAATCATATTTAGTAACATTTTCGTATGTTGTAAATACTCGATTTTGCGATTCCTGAGGAAAAATTGACATGCTCTTAGTCCATCTGTGTGCAGTATACTGGTGTAGAGGGCCTCTACATCTAAAACCACTAACCAGTTTTCTCCACTTATTGTGATATCCTTGAATTTCTGTAAAAAATTAGTTGTATCACGTAAATATGATTTCAGATTTTTTACATATGGAAACAGGAAGTGGTCAACGTATATACTTGTGTGTTCCACCAAACTGTCCTCGAGGAAACTATAGGTCGCCCCGGTGGATTTGTGTTGTTTTTATGAATCTTCGGAAGAAGATATAAGGTTGGTGTAGTGGGTGTATCATTCTTTCGAAATTGCCTCTCATACCAATTTAAGAGACCTTGTTCCTGCCATACATTTAATTTTTCATGATACTCATTTTTGAGGGTGGTAAAATAATTCCTGTCAACCCTCTCATAACAGGATTTGTCATTAAGCTGACGATAAGCTTCATTGAGGTACATTTCTCGTGTTAGTATTACATTATTTTCCCCTTTGTCTGAAGGCTTGATAATTATATTCTGATCTTTTTGTAAGTTGGTAACTGCTTTCCACTCTTCACTTGTTAAATTCTGTCTACATTTATTTTTCATAGAAAGTGTAAGTAGATCTATATATAATTTAACTCCTGTAATCACTTCTGTCATCCCACAAGGGATCAGGCACAGATACCAGTAAGTTTCATATGCTGTTTATTCTTCCATGACAAGCTAGTATACATATATATATATATTTATATATATTCACTGAAAAAACCATAGGTTTCAGGCACGTTATAGTTAGGAATTAGCATTTAAAAAACATTAGAAATTCACTGAAAAAACCATAGGTTTCAGGGGCGTTATAGTTAGCTGGACTTTTCACTCGTACAAAACCATTGAAATTCCCCCGTTATAGTTAGTTCAGCTAACTATAACTCGCGCGCCCGCAATGCACTGCTGATGACGTCACATATTACATCACTCATGACATGGTCAGTGACATCACTCATAACATCACTGATGACATCTCAGATGACATCACTGATGACATCATCCAGTGAATGTGTGTTTTTCTGAAAATTACATATGTTTTATATATGTATATCTCAAGGTCGATGGAAGAATAAATGGGTAAAAAAGTGTCTAAATGGATGATTTGTTTTTGAAAAATTGGTTGTATAACTGACTGATTAAGTGTATCTTAGTGAATACATGGCTTAGTGAGTAATGTTTGATTGTGTAAATATCTGTATCAGTCTCTCACTTTGTGTATAAGTGGCTGCATGGGTTGGTGAGTAGCTACATGAGTGTCTATATAGGTTATTAGTTGGTTTTTTGAATATCAGTATGAGTGTCTGAGTGTCTGTATGGTTCGGTGGGGGGTATTACGTAGTGGATAGGTGCATGAATGAGTGACTCACTGTTTGTATGTGTTGAAGACAGCATGTGTACAGGACTGTATGGGTGGATGAGTGTGTGCATGGGTGTGTTAGTGAGTGATAGGCTGTCTCAATAGTGTCTTTATGAGTAACTACATATGTTTTAAACTAGTATATGTGACTATTGGTGTATATAAGTGAGTATATGTGAGAGTGAGAGATTGAAAGAGTTCCTGTATGAATAAGTATGTGTTTCTATAAGTGATTGTTTAAAAGACTAAGTATGTGTAAGTTTCTGTAGAAGTAAGTGTGGTGGTGTGTGTATAACTGTATATGCAAGTAAATTGATGTTTGATTCTTTATTAGCATGAGTGACTATGTGTGTGAGTAACTCTATGGATGAGTGGCGTTGTGTAACAGGATGTATAGGTGTGTGAGTACATATGATGAGTGAGTACATGTATGAGTGACTGTATAGGACTGTTGGTGAATGAGTGGATGTGTATGTGGATCTTAGAATTACTGAATAGGTTGTTGTAACTGGTATTGGTATGTCCATTGTTTTGAACATTGTAGTTTCTATTTTTGAATGTGTGTATCAAAGGTTATGTTAGGGGAAGAGGAGGTCTGCAAGTCTATCACAAGGATGATGTCATCAGTGATGTCATTAGTGATGTCATTTGAGATGTCATGAGTGATGTCATGAGTGATGTCACTGAGCATGTCATGAGTGATGTAATATGTGACATCATCAGCAGTGCATTGCGGGCGCGTGAGTTATAGTTAGCTGAACTAACTATAACAGGGGAATTTCAATGGTTTTGTACGAGTGAAAAGTCCAGCTAACTAAAACGCTCCTGAAACCTATGGTTTTTTCAGTGAATTTCTAAGGTTTTTTAAATGCTAAATCCTAACTATAACGTGCCTGAAATCTATGGTTTTTTCAGTGAATTTCAAAGGTTTTTTAAATGCTAATTTCTAACTATGCCTACAGAGATAGGACATGTGAAGAAAGAAGAAAAAACGCACAGAAAGAAAAAAAAGAAATGCAGAAAGAAGCAACAGAAGTCCTCAAAGACGAAGAAAAGTGCAGGAAGAAGGATAACGTGCAGAAACAACAACCAGAAGAGCAGAAAGATGCCTTGTTGCAAAATCATCCTGTACCCTCAACTTTTTCAGACGGATACTGGTGGTAACTGAGTCTGACTAACCAGTCCTAGAGCCAGTGCTATGTTAAAAGACACTCAGAATACAGTGAAAACACCTACATACACTAGGGAACACTATGCGTTGGGGTCCCCCTGTGATCAGCATGACCTCCTCTGTAAGCCCCTAGTATATAATAGGGCAGGGGATTAAAACTACTTCTTAAAACGCGCCACAGGGCGTGTTTGCACACGTCACCTCAGGCCCCGTCCCCTCACTTCCCCACTGTGTAAACACGCCCTGTGGCCGTTTTAAGTTGGGAGATTAAGTCCCCTTGAATCCTGAGGGTCCCTAGGGTCCAACTAGGCCACTAGGTACCTCCAGTAAGCGCCACAGAGCTGCGTTGCAGAGAGATGTAAAAAGGGGCATGGCCTAGACCACCTCTCTGCAACGCAGCGGAGTGGTGCTTACTGGAAGCACCTGGTGGGCTAGTTGGCCCCCAGGGTCCCTCAGGATTGAAGGGGAATTATTTCCCCAACTTAAAACGCGCCACAGGGCTTGTTTGCACACGTTAACTCACGCCCCATCCCCTCCCTTCACCACTGTGTAAACACGCCCAGTGGGCGTTTTTAGTTGGGAGACTAAGTTCATTTGAATCCTGAGGGTCCCTAGGGTCCAACTAGCCCACTAGGTACCTCCAGTATGCGCCACAGAGCTGCGTTGCAGAGAGGTGTAAAAAGTGGCACGGCCTGGACCACCTCTCTGCAACGCAGCTCAGTGGCGCTTACTGGAAGCACCTGGTGGGCTAGTTAGCCCCCAGGGGCCCTCAGGATTGAAGGGGAATTATTTCCCCAACTTAAAACGCGCCACAGGACTTGTTTTCACACGTTAACTCAGGCCCCGTCCCCTCCCTTCACCACTGTGTAAACAAGCCCTGTGGCCGTTTTTAGTTGGGAGATTAAGTTAATTTGAATAGTGAGGGTCCCTAGGGTCCAACTAGCCCACTAGGTACCTCCAGTATGCGCCACAGAGCTGCGTTGCTGAGAGGTGTAAAAAGTGGCACGGCCTGGACCACCACTCTGCAACGCAGCTCAGTGGCACTTACTGGAAGCACCTGGTGGGCTAGTTAGCCCCCAGGGGCCCTCAGGATTGAAGGGGAATTATTTCCCCAACTTAAAACGCGCCATAGGGCGTGTTTGCACACGTCACCTCAGGCCCCGTCCCCTTCCTTCCCCACTGTGTAAACATGCCCTGTGGCCGTTTTTTAAGTTGGGAGATTAAGTCCCCTTGAATCCTGAGGATCCCTAGGGGCAAAATAGCCCACTAGGTACGTCCAGTAAGCGCCATTGCAGAGAGGTGTAAAAAGGGGCACGGCCTGCACCACCTCTCTGCAACGCAGAGCAGTGGCACTTACTGGAAGCACCTGGTGGGCTAGTTGGCCCCCAGGGTCCCTCAGGATTGAAAGGGAATTATTTCCCCAACTTAAAACGTGCCACAGGGCGTGTTTGCACACGTCACCTCAGGCCCCGTCCCCTCCCTTCACCACTGTGTAAACGCGCCCTGTGGCCATTCTAAGTTGAGAGATTAAGTCCCCTTGAATCCTAAGGGTCCCTAGGGTCAAACTAGCCCACTAGGTACCTCCAGTAAGCGCCACAGAGCTGCGTGGCATAGAGGTGTAGAAAGGGGCGTGGCCTCAGAACACCTGTCTGCAACGCAGCTCCCTGGCGCACACTGGAGATACCTGTTGGGCTAGTTGGCCCTCAGGGACCCTCAGTATTGAAGGGAAATTAATTCTCCAACTTACAACTCCCCAGGGGGCGCGTTTGCAGAGTGCTGCAAGGAGGGGGTGTGGCCTCCAGCGCGATGCCGGTCTTTTATTTATTTTATTTTTTTAAGAAGGAGGGCTGTGTGGCCCCCCTTCTTTTTCTAATTTACTGGCCCTGGGGAACCCATCCCCCAGGGCCTGCACCCTAATTTATTTTGTTGAAAAATATAAATTTGGCCCTCCCAAGGCCTTAATCGGCCCCGGTGACCCCAACCCCCGGGTCATGGCCTTTTTTTATTTAAATTCTTTAGGAGGGGGCTGCGTTGCCCCCCTCCTCAGGCCACTTATGGCTCCGGGGACCCCATCCCCCGGGGCCGGCCTTTGTTTTTTATTATTTTAAAAATATATATATTTATAGAAACACCTAGGACATGCTGGACAAACCGTATGTACCTATCACCATGACGATTTGCGTGATATTCATTAAAAGGCGACTATGCATAGAATGAATCCACATGGAATGTATTTACACCGCTAGTGAAGCACTGACGTGTCTGACGCCCTACCGTGCCTAATCCCGGCGCCCCCGCCGGTGGGTACTCTCCAAGTAGACACCCTTGTTGTTTATTTATACAAACATGGGTAGCTATTGACGGGCACATTTAATATACAAGCACACCAAGCCATTCAAAGGGGATTCGACAAAAATTCGACCAAACTATGCAAGAAACCCCCCTCACGGTTAATAAAAAACACATCCACTGCCGGATGTGTAATACTTTTTATTTTACTCTCTGGAAAGGACTCGAACCTCACTTGAGAGTCACAGCGTGCTCCTGGCTGAGCCCAATGCTGTGTTACACCCACCAGTGCCCGCCGATTGTCTCACACCTCTGTGTTGTATTCCACCAGCTAGTGCGTATGCTATGACACTCTCTAGCCCATGTGCACTGTAACACCACCCCGTGAATATGTCATGCCACACTTGCCTTTGCACGGGTTATATTGCCCCATCTAACGTGCCTTCCTCGATGTGTATGTTATAACGCACAGCGCAATGCCATACATATTACAATCTGGGATCCATATCTTTGTCACAGTGCATATGCAACGTTACACTCCCCAGCACATATTTTATATTACAACTTTAGAGACTAGTTATGTTACACAACACTGCCCTGTGCATATTACACTCCAAGGCGCATTTCGCATAGCACGCGCTAGTGCCTGTGCTATCTGGCGCTCTCCAATGAATCTGTCATTGCGCACAATGCATTGCATATTATATTTCACGCCCCGGTTCATCTTATATCACACTTTTTGGTGCATAGTTTATACCATATACTACATCTAGTTTTCATTTTCAATCGTGCTCTCAGGACTATGTTCTATATAACACTGCGTCCACCTACCCTTTTCACGGGCATTACATTTTGCGATGACGGGTGGAGGGTCAGGGGGTGTTTCTGCCAAGTGAGCCCGGAGTCACAGTCACAAACGTCCTCTTCTTCCTGAATAAAAGTGAGATTAAGCTGAATACTTGTTCATATTTTAAGTAGTTCGCACAGACACATATTTTAAAAACAATAAAGTTCCTAATACCCACCTTCTCTGAACAGTTAGCTTGCTGCCCCATCCACCTCCTCCCTATCCTCTGTTGTCTGAATCCATGGACTAGCCTCCTCCCTGCTGCCATGCCCTCCGATGTCTTTGTGCATGCCCCTGCTCCATCCTTTTTGCCCACTATGTTCCATGGACCTGCCACTCCTATCTACTCTGAGTGTTCTGTTGAGCTGCCACTCCCCTCCCACCTGCCTAGAATTGTCAGATGACTGTAACCTGTCCCTGCCACCTCCACCCTGCCTGTCCACATGCCATGCCCCTATCCCCTTCCTCCTGTCCTCCATGGTCCATTTTACTGCCACACCCTTCTGCCCTCCCTGATCTGTTGTGCTGCAACTGCTCCTCCTGCCTGCCCCGCGCGGTCTGTTGTGAGGCCCCTTTCCCTGAACTCTCTTGTCTGTGCCCAGGTCCTGACCCTCCCTTCTATCCTCCATGGTCCTTTGTGCATGCCCCTGCACCCTCCTTCTTGCCCATCATAGCCATTGTGCTGCCACTAACCCTCCCGCTTGCCATGCATGGTCTTCTGTGCTGCCATGGCCCCTCCCACCTTCCCTGTGTGGTCAGCTAGCTGCCCCTGACCCCCTCCCACCTTTCCTCCATGGTCTGTGTGTATGCCACCATAGTCTCATTGTTGCTCTCCACGGTGTGTCTTTTTTCTAGTGCCCATCCTGCCTGACTTCCATGGTCATCTTGGTGCTCCTGCCCTGCCACTTTGTCCCCAGCCCTCTGTTTCCATGTGCAGACCCCCTATTCCCTCCCTCCTGGCTTGTCTGTTCCATTGTAATGCCCCTGATCCGTCCCTCCTGCCCTTTATGGTCTGTTATGCTGCAGCTTTCTCTCCTGTCTTTCCATTATGGTCAGCTAGCTACCATTGCCTCTTTCCCATCTGTTCTCTGTTGTCCATGTGCATGGTCCTGTCCCCTGCCTATTGCTTTCTATGGATTGTTGTGCTGCACTCCCGTCCCGCATGCGCTGTGTGGTGTATTGTGCTGCTGCAAACCCTGATGCCTGCCCTGTAGGGTCAGTTTGGTGCACCTCTCCATGTCCCTCCTGTCCTCTGTTATCCGAGTCCATGTCCCTGCCCCAATTCCTCCTGCCTACCATGATTCAATGTACCATACTTGCGAACATTTTGAACTTGGTAAGAGGGAGATTTTGAAAATAAACTGGGGTATTGATTTTCCCCTTTGAGTTACATTGAAAAAGAGGAGATTGTAGACAGGAGACAGATCAAATAAAGCCCATTTGAGCTTAAAAACATTGGACGTTTCCTGGCTGAAACGGGTCTGTTGGCATGTATGGTTGTACTACCACTGCCTCTTCCTTCTGCCCACAATGGTCTATTATATTGCCACAGCCTCTCTTGCCAGTCCTGTATTGTTGGTTTGTTGCCCCTGCCCCCTTTCCACTGCCATCCATAGTCTGTTATGCTGCCACTGCCCTTCCTGCCTGCTCAGTGTGGTCAAATCGTGGCCTCTGCACTCTCCTACCTGCCTTCAATTTTCAGAGTCCGTGCCCCTGGCCTCTGCCTCTCAACAGTATCCCAATGAACAACTAGATTGCTAACAATCTATATTTATTACAAAAGTGTGGAACACCTGAAGTCATCTTGATGTAATCAAAACTGTAATACCTAGAGTATTTCCTTTAGAAATTACATATATGAGAGGGTCTTATTTGCATCAAAATTATGGTTAGTGCTCTAAAAAACTAAAATGAGGACATATTTTCTGAGTTTTCAAATAGCGACACAGAACTTTTAAATTATTTGTAATCTTTATGTTTTATTATCCAGTTGACCACTTGATTAAATGTTGCACCCTGGCGAGAGGATGTGGTGTTACTTCCAGAGCTGCAGACTTTGCAACTGGGGAACCAGGTTGGAGTTTCTGCTTCAGCTCAACATTCTGTGATTGTGGTCAAATTACTTAATCTCCCCATGTCTACAACCAAAATGAATTTGATCTTGTGTGATGTAACCAATGCTCATGTAAAGCATTCCAATACCTGACAAGTCTGCACTAAATAAAACTGCAAACACAAAAAAAATAAGTGTTTTGCACACTTCTGTCATTGGGCTACATGTGGGCT
The DNA here is from genome assembly GCF_964204655.1 of Triturus cristatus. Taxonomy (NCBI): domain Eukaryota; kingdom Metazoa; phylum Chordata; class Amphibia; order Caudata; family Salamandridae; genus Triturus; species Triturus cristatus. The sequence continues at coordinate 863,575,928 of NC_140581.1, forward strand.
ACATCTGGGTATTATTTGTGCTGCATTTAGGCTCTTTTGTGTCTGGTGGCCATCTTGGGAGATTTATTTGTTATGAAGTTTCCTAATTTCCTCATTTACTGCAGTCTCCTCAGTAGGAAATGCTTTCAGTTTTTTACTTTGATTCCATCAAGAAGGTATTCAGATATGTCACACATTTGCCATAAATTCTGAATGTTAGCACTCTAGTTGCTCATTAGATCACTGTAGTAAAGCTACTGCTCACCACGTAAGTCTGCTGCTGGTATTAAAAGTGCACGTTTCAGTCTGCATATCAGAATTTTTTAATGAAATAGAAGAGGATTTGAGAAGTCACTCAAAATATGCCCTAATTTTTCTTTCTTCAGCACTAATCATAATTTCTATGGCAAAATAAACCCCCTCATTGTGTTCCTTTTTAAATGAAATGTTTTAAGTGTTACCAGTTTATTCCAATCAAGATGGCTTCAGGTGTGCCATACTTTTGTCATAAGTAAGACAGTAAGCGCTCTAGTTGTTCTTAAGAACACTCTGGGACATTCTGTCATTAGGCTATACTTGGGCTACATCTGGGTGATATTTGGGCTACATTTGGGCTCTTTTGTCTCTGGTGGCCATCTTGGGTGATTTATTTGTTATGAAGTTTCCTAATTTCCTCATTTACTGCAGTCTCCTAAGTGGGAATACTTTCAGTTTTTTATTTTGGTTCCATCAAGAAGGCATTCAGATGTGTCACACATTTGCCATAAATTCTGAATGTTAGCACTCTAGTTGCTCATTAGATCACTGTAGTAAAACTACTGCTCACCAGGGAAGTCTGCTGCTGGTATTCAAAGTGCATGTTTCAGTCTGCATGTCAGAATTTGTCTATGAAATAGAAGAGGATTTGAGAAGTCAAAATGTGCCCTAATTTTTCTTTCTGCAGAACTAATCATAATTTCTATGGCAAAATGAACCCCCTCATTTTGTTCCTTTGTAAATTAAATGTTTTAAGTGTTACCACTTTATTCCAATCAAGATGGCTTCAGGTGTGCCATACTTTTGTCATAAGTAAGACTGTTAGCGCTCTAGTTGTTCGTTAGAACACTCTGGGACATTCTGTCATTGGGCTATACTTGGGCTACATCTGGGTGATATTTGGGCTACATTTGGGCTCTTGTGTCTCTGGTGGCCATCTTGGGAGATTTATTTGTTATGAAGTTTCCTAATTTCCTCATTTACTGCAGTCTCCTCAGTAGGAAATACTTTCAGTTTTTTACTTGGTTCCATCAAGAAGGCATTCAGATGTGTCACACATTTGCCATAAATTCTGAATGTTAGCACTCTAGTTGCTCATTAGATCACTGTAGTAAAGCTACTGCTCACCAGGGAAGTCTGCTGCTGGTATTCAAAGTGCATGTTTCAGTCTGCATGTCAGAATTTTTTTATGACATAGAAGAGTATTTGAGAAGTCAAAATGAGCCCTAATTTTTCTTTCTGCAGCACTAATCATAATTTCTATGGCAAAATGAATCCCCTCATTGTGTTCCTTTGTAAATTAAATGTTTTAAGTGTTACCACTTTATTCCATTCAAGATGGCTTCAGGTGTACCATACTTTTGTCATAAGTGAGACTGTTAGCGCTCTAGTTGTTCGTTAGAACACTCTGGGACATTCTGTCATTGGGCTATACTTGGGCTACATCTGGGTGATATTTGGGCTACATTTGGGCTCTTTTGTCTCTGGTGGCCATTTTGGGAGACTTATTTGTTATGATGTTTCCTAATTTCCTCATTTACTACAGTCTCCTCAGTAGGAAATACTTTCAGTTTTTTACTTTGATTCCATCAAGAAGGCTTTCAGATCTGTCACAAATTTGCCATAAATTCAGAATGTTATCACTCTAGTTGCTTATTAGATCACTGTAGTAAAGCTACTGCTCACCAGGGAAGTCTGCTGCTGGTATTGAAAGTGCATGTTTCAGTCTGCATGTCAGAATTTTTTAATGAAATAGAAGAGGATTTGAGAAGTCACTCAAAATGTGCCCTAATTTTTCTTTCTGCAGCACTAATCATACTTTCTATGGCAAAATGAACCCCCTCATTTTGTTCCTTTTTAAATTAAATGTTTTAAGAATTACCACTTTATTCCAACCAAGATGGCTTTAGGTGTGCCATACGTTTGTCATAAGTAGGACTGTTAGCGCTCTAGTTGTTCTTTAGAACACTCTGGGAAGCTGCCCTTGGTGGATGTACATGTTTTACTGAGAATGTCAGACTTCATTCTCACATGACTGAGAAAGATAATGTGAATTTACAGAAAATATGCTCTCAGTTAGCTTATAGATCACCTTCCAAACCTCTGTGGGACAAGCATGAGAAAATAGTTTTCTCTCAAACATGATTCATGATATCACAGCAGAAGGCTTTTTCACATGGTAAAATCACCTTAGAACACACCACAATTCCTAAAATGAGTATGGTACCATCAACAAATGATTTATAATGTAACTAAAGTCTTAAAACCTTCTATTAACTGCAATGCTTTTTAATGAGGTGCTATCATGTATATTGGTCCCAAGATGGCTGCCAACACTTCTTGGATGAAGTGCTGACAGCCAATGAGATCTCACGATGAGATGTGTGGTTAGGCTCCGCCCAGATATATATGTGATTTTACTTTCGATTTTCTCAGGAACTACTGAACGGATTTACACCATTTAAGCAAAAGGCACATGCCTGACTTGAGGACTACCTCTTTGCCAAATTTCAAGTAATTCTGTTCAGCCGTTCGGGCTGTACCTTCGACTAAAGGTCCTATGGGAAAATGCATGAGGAAAACGCATTTTGGGACCCCCTTTTTTCTCAGCCTCCGCTTGACAAATCACCCCGAGACTTTCAGGGTAGGAGCTGAGCGGAGCACCCCATTAGTTTTGAAAATTTCACGAAGATAAGTCAACCGGCTCCAAAGTTATTCAAAATAGAATTTTCAGATTTCCTATGGGAACTTGGTCCTAACTATAACTATCTACTGGCGACCGCCAGTAGATAATATATATATATATATATATATATATATATATATATATATATATTCACCTAAAAAACCATAGGTTTCACACATGTTATAGTTAGCTGGACATTTCCCTCGTAAAAAACCAATGAAATTCCCCCGTTATAGTTAGTGCAGGCAACTATAACTCACGCGACCGCAATCCTCTGCTGATGACGTCAGATATTACATCACTGATTACATATGTGTCTTTCTGAAGAATAAATATTTGTAATATATGTATAGCTAAAGATTAATGGAAGAAGACATGGGTAAATAGGTGTCTAAATACAGTGATGTAATATCTGACGTTATCAGCAGAGGATTGCGGTCGCGTGAGTTATAGTTGCCTGCACTAACTATAACGGGGGAATTTCATTGGTTTTTTACGAGGGAAATGTCCAGCTAACTATAACATGTGTGAAACCTATGGTTTTTTAAGTGAATTTGCAAGGTTTTTTAAATGCTAATTCCTAAATTTCAAGTAATTCTGTTCAGCCGGTCGGGCTGTACCTTGGACTAAAGGTCCCTATGGAAAAATGCATGGGGAAAATGCGTTTTGGGACCCCCCTTTTTTCTCGGCCCCCGCTTGATGAATCACCCAGAGACTTTCAGGGTAGGAGCTGAACGGAGCGCCCCATTTGTTTTGAAAATTTCGCGAGAATTCGTCAACCGGCGCCAAAGGTATTCAAAATAGAATTTTGAGATCTCCTATGGAAACTAGGTTGTAACTATAACTATCTACTGGCGACAGCATCATCCTAACACGTTTCAAGGCCTCCTGGCCTCTTCGTCAGAGGATACAGTGCTGGAAAACAGAAAAAGCTGCTGTTACAGTACTTAAGCGCATGCGCAAATTTTTCCACAGGTGTGTGTCTTTAAAGGCATGCTGGTAGCTGTAGTTTCGGTTATAATAAGCAGCACAGTATTTACCCCAGTGAGCACTGTTATTCCAACACTACTTCACAGTCCATAAAATACCCCAGTGGGCCTTGGGCAGGAGAAACAGGCAATTTTCCATATGAGTCCCGCTGTGCCAATTTTCAACGTGAAAAAAACACTTTCCTTCATCGATGGCCCCATGAAATCATCCATGGTGGCAAGTTCTCTGCGGCCAGGCTGCCGCAATTACATCCATCACACAAGTTGCCCTGCTACGAGAACTCGCAGTTAGTGGGACATGAATTTCTGACACCATGTTTGCTCCCTCCCAAGTAACTTTATTCACAGCATCATCCTAACGCGTTTCAAGGCCTCCTGGCCTCTTCGTCAGAGGATACAGTGCTGGAAAACAGAAAAAGCTGCTGTTACAGTACTTAAGCGCATGCGCACATTTTTCCACAGGTGTGTGTCTTTAAAGGCATGCTGGTAGCTGTAGTTTCGATTATAATAAGCAGCACAGTATTTACCCCAGTGAACACTGTTAATCCAACACTACTTCACAGTCCATAAAATACCCCAGTGGGCCTTGGGCAGGAGAAACAGGCAATTTTCCATATGAGTCCCGCTGTGCCAATTTTCAACCTGAAAACACTTTCCTTCGTCGATGGCCCCATGAAATCATCCATGGTGGCAAGTCCTCTGCGGCCAGGCTGCCGCAATTACATCCATCACACAAGTTGCCCTGCTACGAGAACTCGCCGTTAGTGGGACATGAATTTCTGACACCATGTTTGCTCCGTCCCAAGTAACTTTATTCACAGCATCATCCTAACACGTTTCAAGGCCTCCTGGCCTCTTCGTCAGAAGATACGGTGCTGGAAAACAGAAAAAGCTGCTGTTACAGTACTTAAGCGCATGCGCAAATTTTTCCACAGGTGTGTGTCTTTAAAGGCATGCTGGTAGCTGTAGTTTCGGTTATAATAAGCAGCACAGTATTTACCCCAGTGAGCACTGTTAATCCAACACTACTTCACAGTCCATAAAATACCCCAGTGGGCCTCGGGCAGGAGAAACAGGCAATTTTCCATATAAGTCCCGCTGTGCCAATTTTCAACGTGAAAACACTTTCCTTCGTCGATGGCCCCATGAAATATCTATATATATAGCGCTAATCTTTCAAACATACAAAGTGTTATTTGACTTCAGCGTTGTCACAAAAAACCTGTTTCGGCTTGTTCCCCAGCCTTTCTCAAACTGGCAATATGTCACCATGGTAGCCTATAAATACATGCAACGTGTTCAGTGCTATTTGTAGACGGGGAAGAAATATTCCTCCACCCTGTTGCAGGTTCTGTCCTCTTTACAAATAAAGTGTGGTTTCAACAAATACATACATAATAAATAAATCCATATTTAAAACATGTATATCACACAGATTTCTTAAAAGGTTGTCATAAAATGTCACTAAAAAAATCAGAAGAATTTCAAAATGACATACCTTTTACATGACAATGATTTTTCTCAAATAAAAGAGGTCACTTCATAATAATTTCATTAAGAGTTTTATAAACAATTAAAGTGCATAGTGCTTAGATTGTTAAGAAGCTGTGTGTAAATCAATCAAATTTCACCCCTTGAACCAGATCTAATATACATTTCATTTAAACTGAGAACCTGTCAATTGTATATCATATATCATCCACAGATTGCCTCATGGGATTATGCCCAAGTGGGCTAACAACAAACCATATTGCTATCACACTCTGCATAATAAATACATGCTTCTGTTCTGGGGGTTTAATCTAAATAATATTAAAATAATTTGAAACTCCCAAAATTATGCTATTACATCTCACAATGTCTAAAAACCAAAATCTTTTTATTCTATAATCTTGAAACCACTGTACATCCCACTCCTCCATTTGTGCCCAGCAAGTGCACCTCCATCCTGTTGTGACTAAAACATTCTTTACTGTAACATACTGAACACGATTGCTTCTCTTCACATTTCACTGAACATTTTGAGAACGGAGAGGAGGATGCCTTCCAATATCACACATTCACTGATGTACATAAAGTTCTTCCTCAGTATTTAATCTTGTGGGTATCGTATTGTTCATATTTAATATATATCTTGAATCTAATCTTCTAAGTTGCTGTTCCCTATTTCCACCTCCATTGTTAGGGGATACCGAGACAATCACAAAATATCTCAACCTAGACTCATCTCTGTTATGTACTTCCTTGAAGTGACGGGCTACAGGGCAACTTTGATCCCTATTCTTGACTGCCCTAATATGTCGTAAGATTATTAAGTGCACCTTCAAAATTGAGCTACCAATTTATAGCACAAATAAGATTGTTTTGATTATTTTTTAACAAATTTCTATGTCGGTTAATTTGTTCTTTGTTAATATGTAGTATAAATGTCACAAGGTGAACACAGAAAATAGTAGTGGGGCTGGTACACTTGACTCACACATACAGAAGTATCGTCACAGCGTGGGACAGTGGTAGCAGCAATCACTTTCTGAACTCCTTTCGATTTATGGTCCCTGTCTCTACTGTAGATTTGTTAGAATGCTAAGCAGGGTTTTCCCATACTAGATACATAATACCGGGTCCAAGTACCTAGATTCTTCTTCATATATTGTGCACAGGAAGCAAAGATGACACTATGTCACACAGATATGGACATGTTTCCATAAGTATCAACACAGGCTGTTGAGGATCGCACTACGCGAATACATGAGAGCGTATGACAATTCAACCTGGTCATTTCGCCACTTGGCACAGACACTAGGGAACTCTACACTACACCATTAGAAGCAGACACAAGTATTAACAAGCTTAATTAGTTGAGCTTTTAATCCTCTGCTTTAGGGAAAGGAAGTCTATTAACATTGCAGAGTGGTATTCCTGTACCCACACAGAATAAGTTGTAGACACTACGTCATGAACTTTGAGATGAAGGAGAGAGACTACTTCACTATAGGATGTATTGAGACTGTGAAGAATGGCCGCCGATGTCACAAATAACATGAGTTTGGGACATAGATATGATGTTTAAAATAAATATGAATGCCACTTGAGCAGAATATTGTTTGAACATCAGCTTGTGCAACTTCGCTAAGGATAACTGTTTGGAGGTCACAGTTTAGAGTGCCTACCTGTACTAGAAAGTAGGTAACTTATGCCTATGGAAATAGAACACATTACAAAATTGATGCTACAGTTATGATGAAATAAGGTATTCCAATATGAAATTTCCGTTTTCTGCGCCAACTACTCTGTATGTAACTGTGTGTTTCCGAAAATCCAGTGTGTGAGCAAGACTGCATGGCAGTCGAAATGCATTTCTGGTATTAATATCTTGGGCTAAAGAAACAATCCTCTGAGTGTGTGCCTACTTGGATTTCGATTATATATATATATATATATATATATATAGATATATATATATATATATACATATATTACCTACTGGCGGTCGCCAGTAGGTAGTTATAGTTAGGACCCTGTTTCCATAGGAAATCCGCAACATTCTATTTGGAATAACTTTGGTGCCGGTCGACGAATCCTCGCGAAATTTTCAAAATAGGTGGGGCGCTACGCTCCGCTCCTACCCTGAAAGTCTCGGGGGGATTCGTCAAGCGGGGGCTGAGAAAAAAGGGGGGTCCCAAAACGCGTTTTTCCCATGCATTTTTCCATAGGACCTTTAGACACAGCTACAGCCCGAACGGCTGAACAGAGTTACTTGAAATTTGGCAGAGAGGTAGTCCTCAGGTCAAGGAAGTGCCTTTTGTAGGTCTGGTGTAAATCTGTTCAGTAGTTCCTGAGAAAATAGCATTTAAATCAATATATATATCTGTGGCAGCTTACGGTGCGCTTACCGTGCGCTTACGGTAAGCTTACCGTACGCGTACGGTGACGTGCGCGAGCGCGATTCTGATTGGCTGTTAGATCTTAGTAAACATTCGAATCGGCCGAAACCAGGAAGCGGCGGCCGCCATTTTCTCTCTCGCACTCTGAGGGGGGGGAGGAAAAACAAAGGCAAAAAACATGTAAAGGGGCTGTTTAGACAGCTCCTAACCACCTAGCCTTGATGAAGGTGTCCCTAAAGAACCCCCAAGGCCAAAAAGTCAATTTTTTTTTTTTTCGAAAAATCGCCGTTTACGCTTACCGTACGCGTACGGTAAAAAATATTTTAAAAAACAAAATTAACCATACTCTCCACACCCCGTGTGTAAATTGTGCTTGAAAAGCACCATTTGGGCATGGCATATTTAATCAATGAAAATGTAAATGTTTTAAAAAAAAAGAATTAACCATACTCTCCCCACCCCGTGTGCAAATTGTGCCCGAAGGCCACCATTTGTGCATGGCATATATATGCAATGAAAATGTAAAAGTTTACCTTGCACAACGAAGCGCATAATATGCCCTCCATGTGCGCACGGTGCGCGAAGTGCATCGTGCGTACATGGCCCATCCAGCGTAACGTGGGCACGCGGTGCGCGTAGCGCACCGCGTGCCCACCGTGCGTGCACAGCACTAACTGCGTAAAGTGGGCGCGCACGGTGCACGAAGCGCACCGTGCGCGCACGGAACGAACTGCGTTAAGTGGGCGCGCACGCCACGAATGGCGTAAAGTAACTTAGCATTTAAAAAAACGTACAAATTCACTGAAAAAACCATAGGTTTCACACAGCTTATAGTTAGGAATTAGCATTTAAAAAAACTTGCAAATTCACTGAAAAAAACATAGGTTTCACACATGTTATAGTTAGCTGGACATTTTACTGATAAAAAACCTATGAAATTCCCCCGTTATAGTTAGTGCAGGCAACTATAACTCACGCGACCGCAATCCTCTGCTGATGACATATGTGTCTTTATGAAAAAAAAATATTTGTAATATATGTATAGCTAAAATTTAATGGAAGAAGACATGGGCAAATAAGTGTCTAAATACAGTATTAGCATCAGCAGAGGATTGCGGTCGCGTGAGTTATAGTTGCCTGCACTAACTATAACGGGGGAATTTCATAGGTTTTTTATCAGTAAAATGTCCAGCTAACTATAACATGTGTGAAACCTATGGTTTTTTCAGTGAATATATATATATATACATACACATATATATATATATATATACATAATACCCTCGGTCATAGAAGAATTTGGTTTTTTACAAGACGAACGGAGGTTCAACCTCCGACCAAGAACCACGACGAATTACGGAGGCCAAGAAGGGGAAGAGGTAGAGGAAACAGAGGCGGAAAGGGGCCAAACAATGCCAGTTTAGACGGGAAGAACAAGAGAAAATAAACGATGAATCTCAAAGCATGAACCATACAGCAGTCATTAACTTAACGTCTATCCCCCTATCCGAAAAAGAAAAGAAGATCCTACAATTGGGATTGTCCTTTTGCCCACCACAGGAATTTGATTATGTGTCAACAAGAATCGACACATTCAAATACACACGAATGTTAAAGTTGAAAAAACATTTTGCGTTAGACCCTGGAAAATATAAAACAACAAGTATCCATAGAAGAGTGGCTACACAAGGTGAACTGTGCAATCTACAAGTACAGGATATGGATCTAATGTGTGATCTGGAACAAATGGGATCCAGGAATACTAACGATGAAATTTGCCATCAGATGAAAGACATTGTAATCCAGAAGAAATTGCCAACGAACAGGGGATTGAAATTGGTGCAAGTGAGACCACACATTTCCGGCCACGGTCACAATTCATTCCCATGTCTGCGAGAGACTCGATAGACGTTTTCAATGAATTGGTAGTAAATGATTTAAAAAATTTGGAAAAATGCACTGGCGCAAAATATAAAAAATGGTCACAACAGCAGAAAGAGTGTATGGATTTGATTAAGAAACTGTCCACGAATACCAATTGTGTTGTACAAAATGCTGACAAAGGGGGGAATATAGTCTTGTGGGGTAGACAACAATACCTGGACGAAGCATACAAGCAATTGAATAACAAAGCTAATTATGCTAGAGTTCCCTCTAATATCATGTCAACGCAACATCAGTTGTACAATACCCAATTGCAACAATGGTTGGAACAAAATCTGTTAACACGTGAAGAGTTTTTATATCTAAAAATCAATAATCCAGTAGTACCCGTTTTTTATTTAATACCCAAGGTACACAAAGATCTTGTTAATCCGCCGGGTAGGCCTATTATTTCAGCCATTGGAAGTGCCTTTGAAAATACTTCCAAATTCATTGATTCGTTCCTATGCCCAATGGTTAAACTTTTGCCCTCTTTTATACAAGATACGGGCGACTTTCTGAAAAGCATTTATGATCTACCATGGGAAGAAGATATGCTTTTATTCACTATCGATGTCATAACATTATACACAAGCATCAGACATTCAGATGGCCTGAATGCCATCAAACATTTTCTAGGCACACGGCATATTTCATTATGGGCACACACGCAAATGTTGACCTCTATGATAGGTACCTGTTTAAAGAATAATTTTTTTCTTTTTAATGGTGAATTATTTCACCAGTTATGTGGGACAGCGATGGGCACCTGCTTCGCCCCAGCTATGCGAATTTACATATGGGCTGGTGGGAGGAGCAGGTGGTCCGACAAGAACATCAGGAGGTATGGCATAACAACATATTACATTCGAGTCGATATATAGACGACTTGTTTGTCATCTGGAAAGGTCCTGAGTCATCAGCTAGGCAATTTGTGAAACAGCTGCAAACCAATAATCTCAATTTGAAATTCACTAGCACTATCAGTGATGTAGAAGTCAATTTCCTTGATCTTACAGTATATGTAAAAGATGCCAAGCTTCACACTAAAATGTATCGGAAACCGACGGCAGGCAACACGTTGCTTCATGCAACAAGTTTTAATCCACACAATTTGATCAGAAGCATTCCCTATGGGGAATGCTTGAGAACTAAACGTAACTGTAGTGAACATGAAGTCAGGGAGATTGAACTGACAAACCTACATTCCCGTTTTAAGTCTTGCGTTTATGGGGATGAATGTATTGAGGCAGCTGTGCATAAAGTGAAGGATAAAACGAGGGAAGATATTCTTTTTAAAACAACAAGGCCGAGCAAGAAAGCTAAGAATGGGGAAAACGCATCAAATGAGTGTAGAATGATAACAACCTACAATAAACAACATGGCCAAGTAAGAAACATTTTGTCAAGACATTGGCACCTGATCCGGAATGACCCCATTCTGAATAAAATAGTATCTGCTAGACCTTTAATAACTTTCCGAAGAACGAGATCCTTTAAACAAATGTCAGTTAGCAATATGGCTCCTAAACCCATTGTGACACACTCCAAAGCTACATGGTTGCAACGCAAAAATGGTTTTATCAAATGCACTAAATGTAAAGCGTGTCATCATGGTAAAAACACCGCAAAATATGTAACAGGTTGCTTGAAAATTGAAAAAAACATCAAAGGGCAATTTGATTGCAAAACTGATTTTGCCGTGTATGTACTCAACTGCCCATGCAATCTATCTTACGTGGGCAGTACCATCTTGCCGGTACATAAAAGAATTTTGCAGCATCTTCGAGCTATTAAAAATGGGTACAAGGCGTACCCTGTGGCTCGACATTTCGCAAAATACCATGAAAATAATGTTCTAGGTCTTACTTACTTTGTCATTGACGCGATTGCTCCCAATATCAGAGGGGGCAACAGGGAAAAAGATCTAAGAAAATTGGAATCCCGCTATATTTTAGAATTAAATAGCAGAGTCCCGACAGGCCTCAATATGGAAGAGGACCTGTTTACACATCTATAAGGACGGGGGATTTAAGTCACCAGTACATGCCATTGTTGTTTCCCTTCTGTAATCTCTTTTTTTGTAAATGGTTTTATATAAGTTTGTGTAATTGTATGTTTTGTTAGTTTTACACCAGGTAGCACTTTATTAGATATAACAAGAGAAGTCCAGATTGGCTTTTAAAAGGTAGTAAAATCATATATAGTGCATGCCCACTTGGGCTTAATTGGTTAGAAGGCAGCAAGAACCTATCATGTATACCCACTAGGGTTATATTTAAGGCTTGGCATATGGAAATTAAATAATAAGATGTACAGTATTGAGTGCGTATTCACGCAGAAAGAGCTGTGGTACCAGTGGAATGACAATTGAGATTAATTCCGCAATGCCTGCTCTTGATTTGATGATGAATCTAAATGAACTACGAGTCTGTCTTTCTATGCACTTTGTTTGTAGTTTATCATGTGACTGATCATGTGCACAGCTTTAAAATGGTGTTTTTTTTGACAAAACTTTGTTGGTGAACAAGCCTGCTGGTTCAGGCGAAACGCATCCGACATTGCCGTTGATTAAAATCTGATACAGATTGTCAAGACATGGCGTCGTCATTCCTGGTTTATGAGGAGTATTTGTTATATATATATATATATATATATATATATATATATATATATATATATATATATATATATATGTATATATATATATATAAACTGCCATATTTATGTCAATTTCATTGGTATCCCAACACGGGAATTGACAGTGTTAAAGGACTCAAATTCACATAAAGTCCAGCGCCATCTTGTAACATGCAACAATTCATTAATGAAGTACATACTGGCATTTCAAACTGTATCAGCCTTCTTATTAGTCGGCATAGGTATTTAAACGTGATCATTTCCATATTCACGATCTCTTCAAAAATATATAATGTAAATACATTCATACATTTTAATTCTCGATTTCGCCCTTGGGTGGGCATATACCTACAATCCAATTACATTTCTTGAGCTGCATTCACAGTTAATGAAATAAAGAAAACACCATATTTCAATGACACAATTCAAAACTGTTCAAACATAAATTAAATTAAATCACTATCAATAAAGAAAATTAATTCTAAGGATACGGTCATGTTATATCTTAAAAACACATATTGCTATCTTAGTTCAGAAAGAAAGAATAACCAATCTGTGGCAGTACATTCTTGGTTCAACCCAATACACAGAATCAAATATAATTCAGAGTATACACCCATTTTTCAAAGAGACTACTCGCCCAAATGTATAGCCAACTCTTCAGTACTGTTCAAGCCTTGTGGGGTTTTTGTTTGGAGATCGATTATATATCTCGATTCCAATCTTCCTAGACTAGTCACCCTGTCTCCCCCCCTTGGATGTAATGGAACATGATCCAGGGCAAAAAATGTTAAAAGATTCCTATTGCTGTTATGTTTTTCCATGGAGTGCCTCGCTACTGGGTATGATACATCATGGTTCTTTATTTCCCACATGTGCTCCAAGATACATATCTTGGTTTGATGGATAGTACTGCCTACGTACTTAAGTCCACAAGGACAAATTAAGCAGTACATGGTATATGGCGTACTGTATGTAATGAACCTTTTGATGGATCTAGGCTTTCTTACCCCTGGCACCTCCTATTATAACACCCGTTTGCTTCAAGCACAGGCTTTGCATCCTCCACATAGGAAGGAACCATGTAGTTCCTTGCCAAATGGATCAGCCTGCTTCGGGGATAACTTCATCATATGACTACTTGTAAGGGAATCTCTAAGGGCCCTGGCTTTCCTGAAGGTTAGCATAGGATGAGCTGGAATATCCTCCCCAATGACTGGATCTACCTTTAAGAGACTCCAATTCTTTTTTAGGATGTGTCTTAGTTCTTCAGCTTCTTCCGAAAATGTAGTTATCATTCTAAATTTACCGTCATTAGATTGTTTAGTGGCCTTAGCTTGCAATAAATATTTCCTAGGAATAGAATTTACTTTCTGCAAGGCTTTCATAAGGACTTGTTTCCCATAGCCCCGGGCTCGAAATCTTCTAAGACAGTGCTCAGCACATATTTAAAAGTCCACATCCCTAGTGTTGTTTCTTTTTATTCTTAAAAGCACCCCATAGGGGATGCTACTTATCAGTTTAGGTGGATGGTGGCCGGAAGTGTGCAGTATTGAATTGCCCGCCGTGGGCTTTCAATATAACTTCGTGCATATTTTTTGATCAATCACACAAACCTCTAATCTAGAAAATGTACTATTATCGGGCTAATGTCTGCATAAAATTTTAAATTAATGCTGTTCTGATTTAACATCTTTACATACAAAAGTGCTGTTTCTTTCGATCCCCTCCAAATCAGGAAGAGGTCGTCGATATACCTGTACCAGGCCACCACCTTATCGGTCCAAATGCGATTAGCATTTGTCCAAGCCACCTGCTCCTGCCACCAGCCCATGAACAACTTCGCATAGCTGTGGGCTAAGCAGGTGCCCATCGCTGTTCCTGATACCTGTCGGTAGTGTTGGTCCTGGTACAGGAAGATGTTATTGTTGAGACAAATTTCTAAAAGTTCAAACAACATGTTGTTATGCTCATTAAATTTCAGTGGTCGGTTCCCCAGAAAATATTGTACCGCCACCAGACCCTCCTTATGTGCGATGCACGTATATAGACTAGTGATGTCCATCACTATCATGTTGTCCCCTTCCTGCCACTGTATTTTCTCTACATGTTGGAGAAAGCCCTTGGTGTCTTTGATATATAACCTCCGAGACATCACAAATCCAGATAGATAATAATCAATTATAGGTATTTGCCCATCCAAGGGCGAAATTGAGAATTAAAATGTATAAATATATTTACATTATATATTTTTGAAGATATCGTGAAAATGGAAATGATCACGTTTAAATACCTCTGCCGACTAATAAGAAGGCTGATACAGTTTGAAATGCCGATATGTACTTCAGTAATGAATTGTTGCATGTTACAATATAGCGCTGGACTTTATGTGAATTTGAGTCCTTTAACACTGTCAATTCCCGTGTTGGGATACCAATGAAATTGACATAAATATGGCAGTTTCTGGCGCTCCTGGTTACCGTTACCATCGAGAAGGCATCTGCCGAAACGCGTCTGGTTGCGTTTGTGAGTCCGTGAATAAATTAATTTTGGACTCGCCCCGTGAGTGCTTTTCCTTTGTACTAAAGAGTGCGAGGTTGGAAGCGGTCATTATAGCGGGTGCACCTCCCGCTGAAAAGCACCTGTTCCTGAGTGCACAAAGCTGGTGCAAAAGTTTGGAGCTATTAGATATATATATATATATACACAAACTACAATGCCCACAGCGCTTGCTAACTGATAGCGGAACACGGACACCAGTTTCGTGCTGAAATTTCTTTTATTGCCTTCTCATTAGGGGTGGGCAGAATTTGCGAAAGTGACTTTTGCAAATTATCGCGAAAATGTTTAAAATCTCCGCAAACACGCGGAAATATCGCGAAGATGAGGACGTTTTTTTCCCGTCCGTTCGCGGTATTTTCTGAGTGGTCGCGGGTCGCCAACTTAACCATGCGGTTGCTCGCGGGCGCGGCCATCTTGTTTTCACTCTTCTCACGGTGCATGATCGCGAGAAGAAAGACGTGATCGCGCGACCAAAACTGTCGCGAGACAGCGCAAATGGCTACCAACAATCCAACATCTCATGGAGAACGCGACCGGATCGGGAAAACTTGTCGGCGAACGCGGGGATTCAGGTAAGGCGATCGCGCGCGCGCGCGAGAATGTATTATTTTACAGGGCGAGCAAGAATCAAATTGTCGCTAAGCTGCGGAATGCGGAAATTTTGAAATTTTCGCGCTCTCCGTGGAACGTGAAAATGTCAAATTATCGCAATTTCCGCGAGCGGAACGGAAATTTAGCCCAGGCCTACTTCTCATGGCAGGATGATGTGTTTCGCCCACCTCACTGGGCTTGATCACATTATAGATATATATATATTGAATGTTTTCACGTGCCGGCCAGTAGCGCGTGCAAGAGGGGTGTTTAGGGTGTGCTATACAGGGAGTGTGAAGCGAAGTATTTAGTCCTACCGGTGCGAAAGTGCTGTTTTGCCGAGAGTGAGAGGGTGCTGAGGTGAGGTGCCGGTACACTCGGGGATGAAAGCGTGCACCTAAACCGTGAGCTGAGTGGTGTAAACTGATGTGGTCTGGGCGCTGTAGCATACTGGCCGCTGTAGGATAGCTGTGCAGGTGGTGTTGGTATGCATTTAGAGTATAGCGGGAGTGGGAAGCAAACTACTCACTGGTACTGGTCTGAAGACTCAGGGATGAAACCATGAGCGTAAGCCCTGAGCTGATTGCTGTAAGGTGATGTGTGTGGGCGCTGTAGGATACTGGCCGCTTTAGCATATCATTTTAAGTAGTGTTAGTATGCGTTTATACGATACAGGGAGTGGGAAGCAAACTACTCACCTCTACTTTCTGAAGACTCAAATGCAGTGTTTTAGGAAGCAGGAATAAAGAAATAATCATGAAAAATATAATGCAGAATGTTGCAATGCCACAGAAGAGCAATGGTGAAATCAGGTGTGTCTAAGGAAGTGGGTGTGTGTAATAGGAAGGAGGAATAAAGAAATAATAATGAAGAATATAATGCAGAATGTTGCAATGCCACAGAAGAGAAATGGTGAAATCAGGTGTGTCTAAGAAAGTGGCTGTGTGTAATAAAGCGATGGAGTCTCAAAATGTTATATAAAGAGTGTCTTTATTTAAGTGCCATAAATGGAGCCACTGGTGCAAGAGGTAAGGCATTCAGTTAAGGCAAATTCCAACCGCTTCTGCTGTATTCAAATGTAAGCTCCTGCATCAGTGAATTCTACATTACATGTTACAGTTCCATGTGACATAAACAATACCTATTACACTTTAATGACTCGAAATTCTATAATGAAAATAAAGGTAGGATACGATTAGCACATGTATCCTTTAAGAAAAGAAACAAAAAAATCATTTGCAAAGTGTAATCATCAAACTTCTTCGGTACCCTGGTACTCCTTTGTTGCAACACAAAATTATCAACAGTAGAACAGTCAGCAATCTCTTGTACGGTAGATTCAACCTGGTGCGTGTCAGAATTGGTAATAGTTCTAGTCACATCGGAAATTTGAGGAGGAACTAAAAATTGTGTTTCTGGAAGCACATTACGTACCCTTCTCATCAAACCATACATTATTGTCTTCAGCTCTTTCAAAAAAAATTATTGTGCAAAGAGCTAAGGCACCGCGCTGAGGCAAACTCCAACCGATTCTGTTATATTCAAATCTGAAGCTGCTGCATTAGTGAATTCCACATTACATGTAACAGTTCCATGTGACATAGACAATAGCTATTAGACATGAATGACTCAATTCTATAATGAAAATAAAGGTAGGATACGAGTAGCACACTGTGCCAACCAGTTCCTAAACAATGTTGTGTTTTTTGATGTTGATCGCCATCTTGTGAGTAGAGGCTGAGGATGAGTAAATTTGTGTGAAAGGCTTCGTAGATAACAGACAGGCAGAGAGACGTGTGCACAAAGAATAGAGATGGTTTCAAAATGGATGTCGGGTTTAGGCTAATTTAGGAAGTAAATAGCGTATTTGGATAGGCCATACATCACCCATCCCTGCTTAGACTGGAGACGTAAGGGGCAATACTGAAAACAGAGTTCAAATGCCTGAGCATACTTAGAAAGTTATTATATGAAAATAGTTCAATTGAAGTGTATTAAAAAAATTGAAAGGAAAAAGTCAAAAAAGTTGATAAAAATCAATTCAAGAAGAACGTGAATTTCTTACAAGTCTTAGAGATTGCAGTCCGGAAGTTCTTCAGCGGCTTGAGATGCGTAATGTTCCAAGAGGTCATTGTTGTCATCGTGTGAGAAAAGGGAAGCGATCCAATTCATATCTTCGAAGGGACAGTAATGTTCCTCGAATGTTGGAGCGGCAATTTGAATTGGCAGGCAATCTGCGATGTTGTCAAAGGTCGTACTTTGCAGTAGATCTTTTGCGGCTGCGCAGAAATTCCATTCCGCCACGAAACCTTTTTGCGTTGCATCCGTTGCTCTACTGCCTGAACAATCGAGTTCATGGCTTTCAAAATACTCCATTACCTGCTGGATATCGGGAGCGATTGTTGGGATGTTGGCAAGGCATACATCCATTCGCCAGTCGAATGGGCAAGTTTTGCAATAGAAAGATGCCTGGACGCACATTGGATATGTGTAAATAAATGTCATGTTGTAGCTGGCTCCGATAATAGATAGAGGCAGGCAGCCGAAAAGTAGTTCCATTTTTTCACGGTATTGATATAGCTTCGCGTAGAGGCGTATTCTGTCGGAGATGCTTGTTACCACAGGGAGCGCAGTCATTTTTTACAAGCAAAAATAGTAGTAGGATGGCCGCAAAGAGAGGGAGAATTTTGGGCACTGTTCGTGTTATTCCAGAGATGATCGAATGAATGAAGTGTGGTATTATACCAAAAACAGTTTGAAAGGCTGTAAGAAGGCCGGAGGAGACCGTTTTAAACAAGTGTGCCAGACCTTGAGTGTGAGATGTGTTGAAAATTGGGTAACAATTCACAAAGTGTAATGGGAGGTTCGAATTTAAAAGGGACTGTATTTTACTGGAAGTTTGTGCTATCTGCAGGCAATACATTTCTTTGCAGAAGTGAGGGACACTTCTGTTCTGAAGAAAAGTACTTTAGTTTGGTTAGTTTAATGAAATCTGTTTGCAAAGTAGGGATTCAAGGCCAAGTTGAAGTTTGGGAGTTAGTTTGTGTGGGTGAGAATAGACATTGCTACAGAAAGTTACTCGGTTAGAAACAGTAAGGACATACGGTATGCCACCTCACATTCCGTAGGAGTGCATGTAATTGAGAAGCAGATAACTGCCGCTAGAAAGCTGTGTGAATGTTGGTGTGATTGTGGGAGTTGGCGTGCTTTCAAGAAAGCAGGCAAGATTGGGGACTGTAAGCTTAGAAGTGTTGTGCAGTTGGAAATTCTTGCATAGTAATGAATGACTGCCATTGTGGTCACAATTTGCACCTGTGAGAAAAACTTCTGTATGCTCTTTAAGACAGCGATATGTAAATGGGAGAAACCACTGCTCCTGAATAAACGCTCTACCTTATATAATCGCATACAACATGACAAACAACATGTACACCTATCAGACACAACAACACTACGTACTGTGGGAACCTTGGCTAGCCATGTACACAAAGCAAATATGGATCAGTACCTCTGTTACACAATGCAGAATGCGGGGAGAGATGGGAGGAAAGTATGTGCGAAGGTGGCAAGTGATTCTCGATTATAAAAGTATACAATGGAAAGTGTTGATGGGATGTTGCGAACACACTTGAGTATGCAGACCACACACATGTACATGTGAACATACACTGATGGTCTATTGAGTGAAGTAGATAGTGGACGGAACCATAATAGTACAGTCAGTAAGGAGGATTTTGAAAACATAGCGCGTATGTGCCCTTCCCCCCCCCAAATCTTTAGCATAGTGGGCTGGCTCAGCGTACACAAGGCTAGCGTAGGGGTATGAATAAAAGGGACGTTTCTCTGGGTGTGGTTCTCTTGCGGAATGGCAAACGAGTCTGTCAGGTCTGCGCAGCTTACACCGCCACAAGGTTGACCTCGTGAGTGAAGGTGGCTGCGTGAATGATGCTCTCAGCCTGCTGGTACTCAGAAACCGTTGTGGGCGCTGCGATGCACAAATGCCCCACAGTTCATCTTCCGCTACCGCATTATGTGAAAGAGGGCCCACCGCGTGCCAGTGGAAGCTCCTGGGGCAAGGCCTGTGAGGTCGGAAGGTTCCTCAGATCAATGCTGGCTACCGCGACACAGGCACACAGCTTTCAGTTTGAGGCCCAGCAGCGTGGAGTGCTCTGTATACTACTAACACAGTAGTTGAACAAGTACCAATAGTGGAACGGTGTCTTGATCCCACGATGTTAGAACTGCATCTGAGAGTGGAGATGAAGGTACTCTCTTGGAGCAGGTGCAACCAACTCTAGGTCACAATAGTAGAACAGTGTATTGATTCCAGAATGAACGATGTCCGATATTACTTGCTGGTGGGTTTTCACAGAACTCCTTCTGTTCACGTGCATCAGACTCTGTGCTTCCATAGGTAATTGCTGCACATGATTATTGGGCTTGGCTGACTGCAGTGGCTGGAGTACACCGCGCTATAGCAGGTCCGAACAGTGAAACGGGGTCTTGATCCCACAATGGACGATGTTAGAACTGCATCTGAGAGTGGAGATAAAGGTACTCCCTTCCACCAGGTGCAACCAACTTATGGTCCCAACAGTGGAACGGTGTCTTGATCCCACATTGGACGATGTTAGAACTGCATCTGAGAGTGGAGATAAAGGTTCTCCCTTTGACCAGGTGCTACCAACTCTAGGTCCCAACAGTGGAACGGTGTCTTGATCCCACAATGGACTGTGTTAGAACTGCATCTCAGAGTGCAGATGAAGGTACTCCCTTCCACCAGGTGCAACCAACTCTAGGTCCCAACAGTGGAACGGTGTCTTGATCCCACATTGGACGATGTAAAAACTCCATCTGAGAGTGGAGATAAAGGTTCTCCCTTTGACCAGGTGCTACCAACTCTAGGTCCCAACAGTGGAACGGTGTCTTAATCCCACAATGGACGGTGCCCGATATTATCTGCCGCTTGCTTTTCACAGAACTGTTTCCGTTGAGGTGCATCAGTGTCTGTGCTTCCATAGTTAACTGCTGCACATGATTATTGGGCTTGGTTGACTGTAGTCGGAGGATTGCACCGCGGTACAGAAGGTCCGAACAGTGAAACGGGGTCTTGATTATATGATTGAGGATGTCAGAAGTTAAAGTCTGTGATGATTTCTGTGTACCCCCTCCGACTAGGTGCAACCAACTCCGTGCATCCGAATCCAACGGCACGTGGCTGTGAGGTGTTAATGACTACTGCTTCTGGCCTACACTGCGGTCAGCAGGGCTCACAATTCAGATCGAGTGGTGTTTGTTTAATTACAGAATTCAGTAGGCAACTAACTACAAAGTCTTGAAATATACAGAATATTCTTTTAGTATATTTGCTTGAAGAATTTTTTTTAGATGAGTTATATGTTTAGTACAATGGTGAAATTCATCTTGCAAGTTCAAAGAAACACTGAATAGTCTACACTGTGGACAGTAGAAATCGCAATTCGAATTGTTTTGATTTATTTATTGCACAGTTTTCTGTAATTTATGTTGTATTTTGGGAAGAGGAAGTGAGAAAAGGTATTAATGGATGTCTGTGTGACTAATGCCTTCAATTTACACTGCAGACCGCAGTGTTCACAATTCAGATCAAGTCGGTATTGTAGATGACGCAGTCCTGTAGGAAAAGACATTGCAGCAAGGCGCTCTGTCGGCACCATGCATACGCGTCATCGCAGGCTCCGCACACGCTTTTTCTAGCTTTGTGTATGACAAACTGTATAGCTGAAGTCCACCTTACGTAGCTGTGGGTCCTTGCTGACCGCTCTCCATGGCCTACACTGCAGACAGCAGTGTTCACAATTGAGATTGAGTCGCTATTGCAGATGATGAAGTGTTGATGGCAACAGACATTGCTGCTAGTACGGCCCGCTCGCAGCACGCTTCATCGCTGGCTGTGCACATGCTGAATGCTTTTGATGTGGCTATCTGAGTGCACTAGAACTGCTGGACCATTTATGATACAATCTTTTTGTGTATTATTTCAGATCTATTGCCTGTGTCTGAATATAGCACAAGTTGTGGTTCTTTTTTTACGATAGCATTTTTTCTGTATTATTTTACATCTACTGTCCCTACCTTACTGCAGCACAAACTATTGACTCTTTTATTATTGAATCTCTGTGTGTGATCCAATGATTACTGTTGTAGTTAATGCTAGCAGCAACCATTCTCTGAGGGCTAGTTTACACTCACCCCACACGTATCCAGCACAGACGTCACTGGATATGTGACCCTGGTAATAAAAAGGAGTTGAGCGCACATGCCCGTACCCAGTTCCACTATCTATCTGTGTCCGTGTCTTCATTATCTATAGATGATAATGCCTCTGGGCCGTACCACATTACATTGTGCTGTGGATAGCGTACGCAAGCATGTTACCTCTGGCAGTGGGGAAAACTTCGGTAATGTAAGTTTTAGGTGTGTGCCTATCACAGGTGGAAGGCTACTTTACAGACCATTAATATTGATGAAGGTGATGGTTATGTTGTGTGTAGTGTAAGATATGTGTACATAGCAAAACGTTTTCAAAAAATCTCTCTAAGCAGAAGAGGTGTGTCTCATCAAATGCTGTAGAGAGAATGACTAAAATGGGTGGCGTTTTCCAACTGGTAGGATGGGAAATGTTATGAACCAATCAAATGCTTTTTTATAAGGTTACATGGCAATCGCGCACTCAGCGTGCAAGGAGACCGCACCCAACGCGATTTTGAGTTTATTACAGTTAGAAATATACAAATGTTTAAAACATTTTAGATTATCGCTTGCTCTCACATACACTTTAAAGTTATGTAGATATAGTTTTGAGACATACAAAAAAAATGAGGGAATGGCATACCCGGCGCGGCACCATACATCTATGATGTAACACAGGGTCTGGCAGCGTGCAGTCGTCGCATACGCAACATGACGTAACGCAGGGCTTGGTATTGCGTACCAGTCGCATACCAAAGTAGCAGCTGGTGCGACCTCACACGTATATGTTCTTACGCGGCACATGGTGCCACGAACTCGTCGGATACGAAATGCGCATCATTTCAATATGTCGGAGAGGATTCGCATGCTGATGGAGCTTGGTAGACTACCGGTACGGGACTCTAGTTTCCTCAGAAAAAAAAATTATATAGATTCTTTTTTTTGAAGATATAAAACGTTACATAATTTTTAAAGTTAAAAAAAGGTTTATAGAGTTCCAAAATATTATTTAAAAAAATAGAAAAAATGTAGGTTTTATAAATATTAAAATAACATTTAAAAAACCTTTGAAATTCACTGAAAACACCATAGGTTTTACAGACGTTATAGTTAGGAATTAGCATTTAAAAATCTTATAAATTCACTGAAAAAAACATAGGTTTCAGGGACGTTATAGTTATTTGGACATTTCACTCATTGAAAACCATAGAAATTCCCCTGTTATAGTTAGTTGAGCTAACTATAACTCGCGCCCCCGCAATGCACTGCTGATGACATCACATATTACATCATTCATGACATGGTCAGTGACATCACTGATGACATCTCAAATGACATCACTGATGACATCACTGATGACATGATCCAGTGACTATGTGTTTCTATAAAATGTAAATATGTTTTATATATATATGCCAAGGTATATTGAAGAATGAATGGGTGTATAAGAGTCAGGATGGATGATTAGGCAGGTGTGTAACTGACTGTGTAAGTGAGTGATTAATTGTGTCTTAATGCATGTGTTAGCGACTGATACAGACATTCACACAGTTTAGGTTGTCAGTTGGTGTGTAAGCGATTGCATGTGTTGGTTAGCAGTTAAATGAGGATCTATATGGGTATTGATTGGTTGTCTGAGTATCTGTGTGGGTGCCTGAGTGTCTGTGTGGATGGGTGGGGGGTGTGACTCTGTGCATAGATGTGTGAGTGGGTAATTCACTGGGTATATGCGTTCAAGTCTATATCTGTGAAGGGCTGTATGGCTCGGTGAGTGTGTGTATGAGTGTATTGGTGAGTGAATGGATCCCTCAGTGGTACATGTGCAAGTAACTGCATATGTGAAAGGCAGCATATATCAGTGTTGGAGTGTATAAATGACTATATGTGAGACTGAGTGATTGTGAGAGTGTCTGTATGGATCAGTGTGTGCTTGTATTAGTTATTGTATTAGAGTGGAAGCATGTGTTAGTATATATTTAAATAAGTGAGGTGGTATATGCGTAACTGCACAGGTGAGTGAATAAAACTGTGATTGATTATTTCCATTACTGACTACATGTGTGAATAACTCTGTCATTGAGAGGCGATGTGTGAGTGTCTGTATAGATATGTGACTGGATATGATAATGCTGTATTGATGGCTGACTGTATGTATGAGTGACTGTATGGGTGAATGAATGGATGTGTGTGTACACCTAGGAATTAGTGAGTGGATAAGTACTAACTGGTATTGGTGTGTTCATGGTTTTGAAAATTATAGTCTCTATTTTAGAGTGGGTGTATCAACTATTATATTAGGGTCTGATGAGGTGCATCAGATTTTCATGTGGATTATGTCATCAGTGAAGTCATCAGTGATGTCATCTGAGATGTCCCTGGCCATGTTATGAATGATGTAATATGTGATGTCATCAGCAGTGCATTGCGGGGGCGTGAGTTATAGTTAGCTCAACTAACTGTAACAGGGGAATTTCTATGTTTTTCTATGAGTGAAATGTCCAACTAACTATAACGTCCCTGAAACCTATGTTTTTTTCAGTGAATATATAAATATGTATTCCATTGGAAACAGACTCCAGCACACTTGGGTTCACAATACGTCATTTATTGTGGCAACTTGAAGCTCAGGTATCGTGTTTCGGCCGTTCAGCGCAATTCTCACAACAAAGAACAGTCGCCATTTTGCTCCTTTTGTATACCAATTTTTTCAAGCAATTCTTAAAGTGACATGTGTAACTGAAATTCACTAAAATCTCCAAAAGACTCACTGAAATCAATGCGCATAGTGCTGTGTGCAATTCATGGCTATGTGCAATGCAGCTTTGTGCAATCATGCTATGTAAACACAAGAGGAAGTGTACAAAATTGATATATGCAAACAAAGTCTAGGTTAAACTCCTACAGCTCTCTGTTTCAATACTTCATCCGTCTTTAAAATTAAATTGGAACCGGATTAAAGACCAAGTGCACACCAAGAACAGGACCTGCTCTCAGCAGTGAACTAATGTCCTGGAATTGTGCCCAAGTGAGCCAAAACCTGAAACCACACAGTGAGCACACACCCACTGTGACATGAAACATAGCCCCATCATCACAGCTCCATATTGGGCCCCAGTGGGCTTGCTACACCACCTCACACACAGCAGGAACAAGTTAGTAAGAGTATTCCCCACAATAAAATGGAGGAGGAAGGCCTTGTCCATAGAAGTGATGTATTACTCAAATTATAAATATAACTGAACACAAATTCTAAGTACTAAAGTGACTCCTGTGAAAGATAAAAACTACAATCTGCCCATCAATGCATTCACAATTAATTAGATGCATAGGCGTGATTGCACAAACACCATCTAGATATAAATACTTGTGGAATATGGCTGAGAATAGTACTTAATTTGAGCCGGTGCTCAGCATCGGCACCTAATCCTCAGCACTGGTGCTTATAGCACCAATTGAGGACACACTCCTATTCAAAGCACATGATTTTCCCCGGAATCACAGGATGTTGAGTTTTATCCAGATTCGAACCCACTTCCCCAGCTCTGAAATCGGCAGCTCTAGCCATTAGGCCAAGTCCTCTCCGGAAAAATAAGTCCCGGGGCTCTAGTCAGGAGGCACTTTGCACCAGCAGATTCCTCCCATTAGTGCTGCCTCGCGAGGAGAGCCCCGGCACTTTTTATTTTATTTTACAAATCAACAACTGGCTGAGATACTTTCAACACGCCATAATTCTGAATTTTTGTATTCACCATAAGGATGTACCTTGATTCAAGTTGTCTTAAACAACGTTCCCTATTCCCACCCCTAACTCTACTGGAGACCATATCCAGGACAAAGTAACTGAGATCCTCTTCCCTACTCCTATGAACCTCTTCAAAATGGCAGACTATAGTGTATGTTTGATGCTTATTCCTGATAGCTCTAATGTGTTGCAATATTCGTAGATGAACTTTGAGAATAGTGCTGCCAATACATAACTTTGAGCATGTACACTTCAAAGCATAAACATCATATTCACTCTTACAATGCAACGGTTTACTAATCTTGATAGGTTTATCAGAAAAATGTGAGGATAGCTGGAAAGTATTGACACCATGCCTACAAGGCTTGCATCTGCGGCATTTCTTAAAGCCCGCACTGCTGCTAAGTCAACTTTCATGGTTTTGTACTTCAGGGCTGCTAACTACCAGCTGTTCGCGCATGGATTTAGCGCTGCAAAATGCAATTGGGGCCTGTGTTGTATGCTAGGTCCTATACTCCTATCACAGGACCACTTTGAGGTAGATGCAATTTATTCTTCAGAATCTGTCTGATTTCTCAATGTTTGCTGCTGAAACTCAAAATCACACGGAACACTTGATTACCTTGTACTGGACTACTCTTTTCAGAGAATAGCAGTCGTTCCCTAGTCTTATGGTTCGCTCTTACTCTCTCCCCCTCAACCACCACGTCGCTGTATCCCCGAAGCCGGGTAGCTCATCTTGGGCTTGATTCAATTGGTCATTACTACAGTTTCAGCGCATGTGTAAATTACACGCATTTGGAATACTACATTTCAATTTTTTCGGATGGAAACTACGGGCATGCAGAACTGTATTGCCTGCAGATGGCTTTCTGAAAGTTTGAGTATATAGCGTACCCTGCTCTATGTAGATGGTTACATCCAAAAACTGTACTTCCTATTGGCTAATACTAGATGTAAAATCTAAATTCAGGTTATTGGTGTTCAACCTATTCATGAACACGCTTGCTGCAGCTTCATAGATAGATAGATAGATAGATAGATAGATAGATAGATAGATAGATAGATAGATAGATAGATAGATAGATAGATAGATAGATAGATAGATAGATAGATAGATAGATAGATAGATAGATAGATAGATAGATAGATAGATAGATAGATATGCAGAAATTAATTTTGAGGTATACCTTTTTAAATGAGTACATTTTAAGGTGATTCTAACATTATTTACTGTGCAATTTTGCATTGATCATTGAGGACACCCTAATCATGCAGGACACCATTTTGCTGCATAGGGAAGATAAAACCGAGATAAAAACAAGAATCAGCGCAGATAATGTGTCTAGTTTTTTGGCCAAAAGAACAAATCCCACCTTTGTATGATTTATTGTGCCTGCTGGACTCCAGTTCGCTCTGTATTTTGCTCTAAGAAGAAACCAGAAGTATGACTTTTGTAATATAGCACATCGCAATGCACTGTTTCTAGGTGCTGAAGATAAGCTGTTCCCACTGCTCATTTCAATGGTTCTTATTTTACTGAGGGCAGTGAAGGTCACTTGAACTATGTGGCAGGGTAGGTCCAAATTATTCAGCAGGTTTGACATGTGGCAAGAAAAGCCAAATTAAGGGACATATTATCAAGCCAGGCGATAAAATTATATCTATAGAATTCCAATTGAAGCTCAGGTTAGATGTCCTTCACATCTAACATGGGCTTCAATTGGAATTCCATAGAGCATATTATCAAGCCCATTATCGCCGTTTTAGCGGCAGTTTTCTGCCGCTAAAGCGGCGATCATTTTATCGCCTGGGTTGATAATATGCCCCTATGTGGCTTAATGTTTCACATTTTGTGATAGTATTACATCATTATGTCATTTTATATCTAAAAACACTGTCTGGGTAAATATTGTACTTCATTAGCACCAGATTTAACAAACAAATTCAACAATAACCAAATGAAAGAAGACAAATCCACCTTTGTAAAGTGCCTTCCACTTCGCAGGAACACATGTTGCCAAATTTTTTGTAACTTTTGATCAGTTTGAACAAGAAACAATTTTTTGTTTGTTGAAATCTGCGATTTATGCAGCAGATGGTGGCTTAAGTGGCAAATCCATAGCTATACTGAAAATGCAGTAGGCGCAGAATTATATAATTCCAGTGGCCCTGCGGTAGGGTCACCCAATTGTCCTGGGTGAAGAAGACACATAGGTGGATGAGATATCAGCAGTTATGCACTAGGCAGAGACGTTTTAAGCATTGGGCACAGTGGGCCATGGCCCAGGGCCCCAGCCTTTCAGGGGTCTCCCTCATAGAGCTAGTACAGAGTACTGATGAACTTGAATAATTATTAAACAGATTGTTTTTAATACGTTTTCCTTTAATTTATTTATGAAGTGGGTGATGTGAGAGTCCATTACAGACACTTTGCAGAGAAATGTTGTGTTTATTTTTCATGGAACATCCATTAAAAAAAATCTTTCAGACTACAATAGGACCAAACATATGAGAAATGAGAGGGTGTGACAGATATTATTTGCAGTAATATTAGTGAACTGTTTCTGTGTTACAATACTGAGAACGCACATCACTATCCATGAATAGTAGATGTGAACACATTTAGAATTTGGCCTTTCAGTGACCTGGCCAAAGATGCATGAAACAGCGTAAATGGAACCCTAAATTCAAACCTGTTCTGAACAGGGGCCCGCAAAATAGGTTTGGCCCAGGGCCCTCAAATTCCTTAAGATGTCCCTGGCCCTGCCTACAGGTAACTGCTGCGACCACGGGTCCTTTAACTAACATTTGCAGGCCTTTTAGATGTTCGAGGTGGAACAGCACCCTTGTTCTAAGCATGAGAAGGAAAAGCAGATTATTGCTGCAAGGGTGTCTGGCAATATAAACCGCAAGCTGGCACAAAGGCCCTGATATTTCACAGGATTTTAACAATTCTGTGTCTGTATGAAAATGTATTATTACATAAGAGCCAAAGTCCGAACCGAGAGGCCAGCCCGTATGAGTCTTTGAAGTAATGAGTGTCAGGCATTTCAATGCATAAGTGTAAGAAATTATTCAAAGGATGCCATCCGAACTGAACTTACACAGTATTTCCTGCCTAACAAAATTATTTCACATAGATGTCTGTGTACAATGAAAGGCGAATCTAAAATAAATATGCATATCGCCTGTGGTCTAGCAGCGGTGTCCGCCTATGTGTTTAACAGCCAGGGTCTCAGAGACCCTGAACAGACTCTACCAGGCAGGCTCTCCTGCCTGTTTGCTGCCTGCAAGGATGGAGAGGTGGTGGCAAAGTCAGCATTTCTCATAGTGCATGTTTCAAAGGAAGGGCTGTGCCTTCGTTCATCCAAACTTTGTTAGGGGATTCATACGAGATATCTCTTGTTTGTTAGATTATACGCAATGTTTTACTGTTAGGACGGGAAGTTGGGAATGGGACTGTCTTTTTTATTTTATTAGGTCTGGTGTTAGTAAAGACCTTTTGATTTTGGTAAAATTATGTATTTGTAATATACTTAGAGGGTTTTCAACCAGCCTTCGTCTTCCATTGGCCTTGTGCTGTGTCATTCACATTTTCCTTCTGCCTACTACAGCATGCAGCTTGGGGCAATGGGTCAGCCCACTGCAGCCATTGGCTGACTTCCCTGTGAGTGATGGTATTCTGCTCTTTCACAAAAACATATCCACACAAAGTAGTGTGCAAGGGACTACTATTGCAATGTGTGATAGTTTTAGGCCAAAATAATATTTTGCTTTTAGCCAATATTTTTTTTATTTTGTTCAGTACCCAGCCGTTGCACTGACAATAACGTTTTACAAAAATAATGACACATCAAAAAAAAAGCATTGGCAAAAGACAAAAGGCTGGCAGCCAGTGCCAGGCTAATTGGCTTTGTCAATGCTTGTTTAATAACGGCTGTATTGCGGAAAATAGCTCCGGATGTAGAAAATCAATTTTATTTACCCAGCGAAGTGCCTTTTGCAAGTTCTGGGAGCCTGCCAGTCGTCATTACCACTCTAACTCACTGGCTCACCCACAACTACGTCCAGTGAATGCCAAGGAAAGTGACCTCTTGTTACCTGTCCCAGTCATGACTTGAAATTAGAGTAAATCAGTGGCATGAGGTGAAATGTACTCACCTCAGAAGTCTGGCAGCTTGTCGCTATTGCTGGGCTTTAAAACCTTGGTCTAAAGAAACTGAATGCCAACAAATAACGTTTAACCCGGAACCAGTTATGGCTCCAAATAAAAACACATTGCTACTGGCAGTGAAGTAGTGATGGATAAGGCCCTCTGACCTATCGTAGTCCCTTATGGTTTCTCTCTCTATAAAAACAAAACCCGGGTAAGGGTGACAAACTCCACCAACACAGGCCTCAGGCTGGCTTGGCCTCAGTCTGCACTGTACTCTGTGGGACCTACAAGAACAAGAGGGCGAAAGTTGAGAGTCCAATGCACTGTGAATCCCGGTCCGATTGGAACCAAAAATATGTCAGAGCAGGGAAAAATGACCCATGTGCACAGGCTGTTACCTTTTTATACCAAGGGGCGTACCTTAGTAAGATTCTTGTGGTGTGAGCCTTAAATTTTCCAACCAAAAATAGCGGGCGGCAGGGTGGAGGGGTGAGATGACCAAGGTTTGGGATGGGCTGTTTCCATTAGAAACAGGATCAGTACTGATTTGCATTAGGTTGGCCTCTCTCTAGAATGGCACAGTGGGTGAAAAACAATGGATTGGAATGCTACCCTGAGTGAGTGACACTGGTTAGATTATTTGCAGGCACTTATCCCATCACCTTTTCGGTGTTTGATTGCCAGTAGTACGCCTGCAACATTCAGACTGGCGTAGCTTTCGAAGCCTACAACTACCAATGTTTTTGAGTTCCAAAATGTAGTATATTTGCATCCATTCAATGAGTACTTCTATAGGTAAATGAACTACTTTTTTACATAAAAGGTCACTACTTTGACTTTCTTTCTTTGCTAAGGATGAGAAAAACCGACACAGAGATAGCAGACTACCAAGTCAATAAGGCATTTATCTGGAGAGAACCATTCCTCAAACACCCCCATCCGAAGCTACCCCCCTGTTTGAACCCTCATTTGAAACATACAGGAACTGGAGCTTAATTGGAGATTTAAAGCCACCTATGTATAAGGACAATCAATGTATTAGATCACTTAGCCTATATAGACTTTATCTATCCAAGGATCAGACTTATAGTTGACGGAACAGTCTTTTGGGGTTGCATCAATTTCTCTCAGTATTTTAACCATATCAATTTCTCTGACACTGTTTTGCAGCTTTCAGGATATAGCAGCAGATTTCCTTTCCCTGTTGACTCATCTGGCAAATTTTGGCATCAGATATCTGGTTGAATGTTTCCTCAGAAGTACCTTTCCCTTAGCAAACTAGGTCACATGGCCGGTTGAACATCTGGTCTCCATGTGCACCAATGATAAAATATAAATTCCCTCTTTTTTGGAATAATATTCAAGTTCAATGAAGCATTATCGTGTCCCGAAGGAATATCCTCACTTCCCCACACTGCTCTTACTTGAGGTTTGAAATTTATCAAGAAGATTTAGGAGTGTAACGTTGCTTGGACCTTCTTCAAGAGTTGTTTTTCCAGTAAGCAAGCATGATTGCAAATCGATGCATTTAGAAAGTTAATTAACTGAACTATTGGTGGTGAATTAGCCCCTAGAGCACATTTATAACCAAGGGTGTGGTCTATAATCTTGCTAAGGACTATGCATTTGCAACCCAAGTGCAATATGGGGGTGTGGCCAAGCTCAATGTTTATAACAAGGGTCAATATGAGTTCAAGGATGTCATGAATAAACAAATCCCACCATCTCCTTCCTAGCACTGTAAACAAAATAAAGCAGAACTGCAATAGTAGAATCTTGCATCTTAATTACTTTAATATCTGATTAGTCAATTTTGAATGGGTAGTAACAACTGTACAATAGTTCTATACAAAGTGCTTTGGATATAAGCACTTCCAACATAACAGATTATTATTATCATATCAGTCTGATAGTTCTCCCACGTTGGTTGGTGGATTCCAAGTGCAGGACTGTCACACACCCCAGCTTGCCTTCTAGCTAAGCTTTGCTCTTAGTGCCTTCAGCTACACCTCCTGCCCCCCCCTTTTACGTCCCCATCTATCTCTGAGTTCATGAAGACCCTCAAACGTTTTACTATTGACACAATGCAATGTCATCTCCTCAGCTATCCATCACCTCTTCGCCCAGTGGTGCTGCCACTGCATTTCTTCTGCCTTTTCTCTTGTTCCTCAGTGATTTCCAGCACCACGGGGTGGCAGAGGCCCAATAGCACCTGGTCCTTTGCTTAGATATCCTGAGTACTGAAGAGTACTTAAGAGTTATATTATCCTGAGTGACCTCTTGAAAAACAAATGGTGTCCCCATTCCAAAGGAGAGGAACACATTTCCCATCCTGGTGGAGGTATGTTCTATTTACTCTCAATGGTATTTTTCTGGATATTACTGAGAAAGTACATTGTCTAAACCAGAGTTTGTGAGGGACCTATGTGTCCTACTGAACTCTTTGTGACCATACTTTACTTACTCTATATTCATAATGAGATCTTTCTTCTTCTTCCTGAATATTTCTCTCTTATAACTACTTAATAATAATTAATGATTGTAGATTCTCTTCAGGTAATTATTTTGGGTTTGAGAAGTAGGGGGGCAAGATGGCGTCTGAGTAGCCGCCGCTGCTGCAGCTCCGCCTGTCCTATCCTCAAATGAGGTCTAAAGCCCCGATCTAGCATTACAAATTCGTCAAGATACTTCTCAAACCCAGTATGATACATGGAGCAGTTTCAGTTCCTGCATCTCGTGGTGGTGATTGCTGGGCAGCAAGAGCGAATTACGATACACGCAACACTAATTCACTCTCCTTGGACATCGGCGGTCTCAACTCGCTCCGCTCCTGCATCCTCGACCTTCGCCGCCCTGCAGCGGAATTCCCCTGTGACGCGCCCTCTGGAGATCCTTTTGGCAATCTACAGAATCCTGCCGATCGTGAGGGAAGCAACATCGACCCGTAGGAGCCGCGGCGTTCTCCGGACGGTATCCAGGGTACGGAGGATACATTGTAGACAACACACAGAGGCTAAACAAGTAAGCATGACAGGGTGGGGCGAAATCGATTAAAAACAAAAGTGTGCAACTGACAGTCCTTGCGGGTAATGAACTATCGCAGCCTAACCCCACAATAGCTGAAAAACGCCAGAAAAGCCCTGATACACGCGGAGCAAAAAATAGGGAGCAGATTGGGGAAAAAACTGATTCTACAGAAAAAAATGAACGGACGGCTAAACAGAAAAAAATACAAACAAAGAACACCAAAGGTGATACCTTCCAGTCTATCCAGAACACCCACGTTGGCCAACCTCTTATCTCCAATATATTCACTCCGGTTGATGGGAAAATGCATAATATACTGGCAGGAGAAGTGGCTGAAACAGAGGGTCTGATTGATCAGACTGGTTCTATCGAGGCTGTGGCTCCTTTTGAAAATGCACTAGAGATTAATACACCTATCTTTCAATCAAGTCCAGCACCAACCTTGGGATGGCTCAGGAAGAGATTAGGCATAAACTTCCGATTTCTTGTTCCATAGACGGTTCACAAAATCTTAATGATATTGATGCCGAGAAAGTTGGTATAATAAACAAGGATATAGCGACTCTTAGTGAAAATGACAAGGAAAAAACCCTTGCATCCCCACCAAAAACGCCAGATAACATGGATACATTTTATTCACTAATGGATGAATCAGAAATTTCAGACGGAAGTGTATCCATCGCTAGCAAAGGAGGGAGTCAGAATTGGGACTGCAGCACAGACTCTGAGCTACCCATGAAACCCTCTGCACGAAAAAAAATCCTGAGGAGGAAATTCTGCCGACATAAGAAGTGTGAGACCCCCGACCAGGGTAGCACGATGGATCTCAGATGGGATTACTCTGCCTCACAACTATCAGCTCTGACAGATCCAATGGTGTGCTCAAGGGAGAACCATACACCCTCAGGAAGCATTGTTGATGGAGTAGCTGATTCCAAAAGTGAACCTACCTTGGCAGTAGTGCTACAATCTATTAAGAGCTTCCAAGAGGAGGTCAAGCTAGATAGCTGAAGATCGCGCCTCGCCACGCAGAAGCTTCAAGGCACCATAAGGAAAGTGGGCAAGACTTGTGTTGAAATTGCGGACAGAATGGCATCAGTCGAAGTACGTAACGGAAATCTCGAGAAAGACATTGCTACTTTGAAAACGCAAGGAGATAAACATGATGGCATAGTTAAAGATATTATGCTCACCGTCGAGGAGCAAAAGAACAGACTACGACGTAATAATCTATGCGTACTTGGTATCCCGGAGGGAGTGGAGTGGAACGATCCCAAGACCTTTATGATCACACTTTTCAATGGAGCTTTCCCGGATCTACACTCCTGGGATTGGTACAAGGAGATACAACGAGTTCATTGCTTCCCACTAACACCATCCAAACGACCTACCTCCTCCTCGCAATACCCACGAGCTATTTTACTTTACTTTGGTAACTTTCTCCTGCGACAGCTGCTTTACTATCTTGCAAGGCCAGCAAACAAGAAAGAATTTAATGGCATTACCTTTTTCACCCGGCCTTATTTTGCTCATGCCACTGTGGAGCGCAGATGGAGAATGAGACAACTTTTTGCACCATTTCAACAACTTGGTGCAACAGTTTATCTCCAGAATCCTGCCCACCTAAAGGTTATTTTCAAGGGGTCCACACGTAGTTTTGCATCTGAAATCCAGGCCCAAGCGTACTTGCAAGCGATTACAGACCGCAAATAAGATAAAGCTAACGACTTAAGACGTAAGAACAATCTTTTTTTTTTTTTTTTTTTTTTTTTTTTTAAAGACCTTTATTGTGCTAAAGAATGGTCACACCGCGTCACGCCAACAACCCGGAGGCAGGCCGCAATATCAACAAGTGTTTACAATTAAGGTGTACCAGATTAGGAGACGTAAACAATGTAATATCCTAACATTCATGGCGATACACACCCTCAACCCTGGTGAGGAGTACCAAGGTGTAACCAGTGCAGAGTGGATTGGTCTTACATTTTTGGGTTCGTGGACTGGAAACGAATCCTAGGCTCACGGTCTCATCCAGACACTCCGGCGAGTACTAGGACCGCAGCACATGAAAGAGATACTGTATAGGTAAATCGTCCACTACCACCTTTACACCCAACCCCCCCGCAACAATCGGAAGGAAACAGCAAACTTCGGTGCAGAGCTATTACAAAAAGAAAAAAAAAAAGAACCAACAGACATCTCATCTCGCATACGCAGGGGCTCACGTACAAGGACCCGTCCGTCATTGAGGGACAACTACAAGCAGTATTGGTGGCTGCAGGAGGAACGCAAGGCAGCGGCCATGGGGCGGGGGCGGGGGCGGGGGAGGGGGGGGGTGAGAACGCGGCAGGACAAAACAGCAGGGCGCCTGGACGGGAAGGGGGGCAATACGTCCACCCGATAGGATGCAACAGGCATGGGATCCGGCAAGAGCAACACATTCCACAGCCCTCAAACACATCAACAAAGCATATATCCATCCATCCCAACACAATGCACACAGGGCACAAAGGTTCACCCCATGTCATCCGAAACACCCGTCCCAGGGGAGTCCACAGAGGCATCCGAACCCGCCCGCTCTCTAGTCCACTGCAGGAATGGTTCCCAGATGTCATTGGGCCTAGACGCGGTGGGCATCGTCTCCCAGTAGTTCGTGAGTTGTGTCTGACCATATGTAACGTCTCGAACCCATGCGGCGAACGTGGGCAAGGCTCCACGGCCCCAGTGTATCGCCACCTGGTGTTTAGCGTAAAGCAGCAGCATCGCGTGCAGTTTCCTGTCAACGGGTTCGGTGTCTTTAACGTATCCCAGGAGCCCCAAAAGCGGAGTGAGTTCATCTGACCTGTGTAAAATGTGATTGATGGCCTCAAAGATGCTCGACCAGTACTCATCTAGCTTTGGGCAGCTCCACGCCACATGGAGAAAGGACGCGTCAGCTCCACCACACTTCCAGCATGAAGCGTCAGTGCGGATTCCCATGCGGTGTAGCAGCACTGGTGTGCGATAGTACCGGTGCAAGAATTTGAAGTGGACCAGTCGTAGCCTATAGTTCGGTGACAGCGCCGTGAGCTGCTTACAGCAGTATTCCCACACGTCATCTGACAGGGCCCCGTCCAGGTCTGCGGTCCAAGCCAGTTTGGCCACAGGCACAGTGAGCGGGGCCTGCTCCTGCATGCAGTTGTACAGTCTGGATACCAGTTTCGCCGGGGAGGGTTGTGACAGCAAGTTCTGCAGGGCATCCAGTTGTGGAGGTGCCTCAGGGAATTGAGGCCACATCTTCTTGCAGGACTCCCGAAGGGAGTGATACAGAAGCGCGTCCGAGAACGAGGTAGGCTGACCGTCCTCACGGACACCCAACGCTCCAAACGTCCCATCAGGGTAGATGTCTGCGAAAGTGGCCACCCGTTTCCCCTGGAGCGTGATGGTATCTCCCCTAGCGCAAAGGCAGGGCAGCATCGGGTTGCTTCGCAGCGGAATGGCCGGCGCATAGAGCAAGGGAAGGCCCGCCCTCCGGCGCAACTCCTTCCATGACCAGCGGATCATTTCAACGGTGTCCACCTCCTTCGAGGGGCGGGAAACCCTGCCATACAACGCCACCCGAAGTGGCAGCGGGGCAACCGCAGCCAATTCCACCGCTACATGCGGCTGGTAGGGGGTGGGGAATACCCAGAAGTGCAAAAATTGAGCCTGAGTGCACAGCGAGTAGAGCTTGAGGTCAGGCGCCCCGAGGCCCCCCTGCCGCAGCGGGAGTGTGAGCAAAGCCCAAGAGGTCCTTGCCTGCCGCCCAGCCCACACCAGAGATACAAGTAAGGAGCGGACTCGTGCATGGAAGCATGCAGTCATGGGCAACGGAAGATTAACGAACAGATATAGGAATTTCGGGAGAACTACCATTTTCGCCAGTGCAACCCTCGCAACCAGGGACAGGGGAAGTTTGTTCCAGACCTCCACCCTCCGCTCCAGCCAGTCGACCGCTCTGCCGAAGTTAAGTGACCATAGTTCCTGCGTGTCCCGACTAATCCAAATACCTAAGTATTTGACCGCGTCGGTCTCCCAACGTAGGGGGTAGTCCGAAGGAGGTTGAGCTGTCTCGCTAGTCAGAGGGAACGCAACGGACTTGGACCAATTTATAGACACGCCCGCCAGACCCTCGAAACGTACAAATTCTCGGAGCAGTGGATTCAAATTCTCTGCGGGGCTGGAGACATACAGAGTGACGTCGTCCGCATAAAGAGAGATCAGCAGACTACGAGAGCTGAAGCTTATCCCTCTCGCCGTGTGGTGTTGGCGTATTCTGGCCGCCAGTGGCTCCATCGCAATAGCAAAGAGTAGGGGCGACAGTGGGCACCCCTGTCTAGTCCCCCTGGAGATGGGAAAGGGCTCGGACACCAGGCCATTTACTCGCACCCGAGCTCGAGGTCTGTCATATAGCAATTGGATGAGCGTAATAAAGTTGCGACTGAAGCCCATCCTGCTCAAGACACGAAACAGGTACGGCCACTCCAACGAATCGAAGGCCTTAGTCGCGTCCAAAAACACGACTGCGGCCTGGACAGAGGGGTGGAAATAATGTAGGATGGAGAAAAGTGTTCTGAGGTTGTGCGAGGTGGCACGGCCAGGAATGAAGCCTGACTGGTCCGGGAGAGCGATGATCGGCAACAGCGGCTGCAATTTGTCTGCAATGACCTTGGCGAAAATTTTGGCGTCCACATTTATGAGAGAAAGGGGACGATAGGAGTCCAAGTGTAATTCGTCCTTGTCGGGTTTTAATAGGGTGACAATAAGTGCCTCGCGCATGGAGTCTGGGAGGGCACCCAGCTCTAGCGCCTCCACGAATACAGAGTGCAGTTTCGGGGCCAGTTCTTCAGCGTATGTCTTGTAAAACATTGTGGTTAGGCCATCTGGGCCGGGAGCTTTATTAGCTGGCATGCTCTTGATAACCTGAGCTATGTCTTGGGCCGAGACAGGCAGGTCCATGTATTGTCTATGGTTGTCATTGAACCAGACAAGGGCGATAGAATCAAGAAAACCGTCCAGGGGAGGCGGAGCAGCAGAGTGCTTGGACGTGTAAAGGGAAGCATAAAAATCGGCAAAAGCCTTCAGCACCGCCTCTTGGCCCATGACCTGTGTCCCCGCACTATTCCTGATAGTGTGTATGTAATGCGCCTGAGCCTGGGGAGCGATCAGTCTAGCTAGTGTCCTGCTCGGTCTATCACCTTCCCCATATCTGCGGGCTTCGGCCTGTTTCCCTAAAAACTTCACCTCCCTCTGTGCCTCCTCGTTGAAGTCCAACAGTTTTGCTTTAATACTACCTGCAATAGCCAACGTCGGGTCTCGGCAGAAGGCCAAGTCCAGTCCCTTGAGTTCTTGCTCTAGCTTAGCCAGTGTCCGACGTATGGTATGTAGCACCCCTGCCTGCCGAGCTATGCACTGGCCCCGTATCACCGCCTTAAAAGCGTCCCACACCACGGCCTCAGAGGAGGCCGAACCCTCGTTCTCGGCAAAGTACTTGACAATGTCATCTCTGATTTCTTCCATGAACACCTGATCCGTAAGGGCGTGGGGCGGCAGCCGCCATGAAAACGCCCTAGGGGCCACGTTGGGTATCCGCAGCTCTAGCATGCAGGGGGCGTGGTCCGAGAGCGACCTGGCCTGAATGTCCACCTCCCCCACCCATGTAGCCACCTCAGGAGACAGCAGCCAAAAGTCTAGGCGGGACCAAGCGTCGTGATGACACGTAATACAGGTCCCCATTCTCTCCCCAGGGTGACGAAGTCTCCACACATCAGTCAGCCTCCCCTCCTCCATCACATCTAGCAACGCCTGTCTCGCCTTCGCATGCGTAGGTCTACTAGCACCCCTTCTGTCCCAATCATCGTCCAGCACTACATTGAAATCCCCCCCCACCACTATCAAGTTACAATCGAGCAACACAATTTGCGCCCAAACATTGCGAAAAAAATCAGGGTCGTCTACATTTGGACCATATATAGCGGCCAGAACCAGCGGCCTACCCTGCAACGAGCCATGCACCAGTACATAACGACCCTCCTTATCCAGTACACAATGATGCTCTCTCCAATCCAACCCTTTCCGTATGAGGACAGCCACCCCCCTGGCATAGTTAGAGTAGATAGCTGAATATACATGCGACCACCTGTGGTGTTTCAGCCTGGGCGATGGGGTCGAGTTGATGTGAGATTCCTGCAGCAAGCAAATGTCAACATTGTGTCTGGTCAACATGTTATGCATCAATCTGGCTTTTTTATAGTCCCCGAGGCCACGAATGTTCCAAGTCCACAGTTTAACTCCCCCCATGTCTATAGCACATCCAGGGCGACCAGGCCGCCACCCCGCTCCCCCCCCCCCACACCGACAGGCCCAGGCCGCCGCACACCCCCGCGCAGCACAGTCATGAGAAGATAGATTGCCACTCGCTCCACCAGCACCGGTAACCAAACATTCAACATCCCCCCCCAACCCCCACCCACGCCAACCCCCCAATCAGGTTGCGCTAGAATCCCATACGTGCTCTGAATCGCACTTGAGTCAACCCAGAACAAAAACAACGGGAGATTCCCCATGGGGCGAGGTGCACCTAGCTGACACCCCTGAATATACAGGGTGGCTGCACACTGAAGGTTATACGCGACACCCGAGGGGTGCCCAGCAGCATGGAACAAACAGTACTTTAGTTTTTCGCCGTCCAGTACGCCTCGGACCCGTGACACAGTCAACAACCAGGACCCTCCCAAAATGAATAGGTCAGCTCCAGCAGTTCCAGTAGTGCCCTCCATTTCACCTCTCGAGGGAACCAAACAAGCCAGCAAATGTCAGCTTTAGTTGAAAGGGGCAACACAGACCCCATTGCCCTCAGTCCCTCAATCATTGACACTTGTGCGGGCCGCTTCCTCCTCCAACCTCGGCGATTTGCGTCTGGCGCCAGGGCCACTGATATGTTTAGCAAACTTCAAGGCTGACTTAGCGTCGGTGAAGAAGTGGGCAGTTTGTTCATGGAAGACTTTCAATTTGGCTGGGTATAACAAGGAGTATTGGACTCCGGCCTGCATCAAGAGTTTCTTCGCAGGTATGAACTCCTTTCTGGCAGCCTGGACGAGGGGGGTGAAATCAGGGTAAAATGAGATATGATTCCCTTTATGGATGATCTTGCCTTTTTACGGGCCAACTGCAGGATGCGGTCCCTGTCCTGAAAATTGAGCAGCTTGGCCAATATAGGGCGTGGGGTGGCTCCTGGTGGCGGTCTCTTGCCCAGTGTCCTGTGCGCCCTCTCCACCGTGAATACCTGGGACAGGTCCGGGTCAAACAGCTCGTGTAGTAGATCAGTCACAAAGACCTCCATCTTTCCGGTGTTGTCCGACTCCGGAATGCCCGTGATTCTGACGTTGGACCTCCGGGAGCGCGCTTCTAGATCGTCCGCCTTGGCCCGCATGGACTCCAGTTCGCGCTCAATATTGGTGATGTGATTTTTCGCCTGCTGCCGAAACTCGGCACATTCGGTATGCCTGTTTTCTAGGCAGTCTAGCCTCGTTTCATGTACGTCCACTTTGGACTTGACCGCCTCTAGCTGTGTGGCCATAGCATCCAACTTTGCGTCGATACTCTTCAGGCTAGATCTAACCTCCATCATTAAAGCGCCAAAGTCAATCTCAGCTGCAGGGCTTTTGGGAGGAGACGACGCGGCTCCCGTGTCCGCTGTATGTTGCTTGGCCTTCTGCTTATGGTCAAAAGTCAGTTTGGGCTGCTTTGCATCCTTCGTGCCCCCCATCTCCGACACGCGTGGAGCACGGGGTGCAGGCTGTGGTGGGAAGCACTCCCCGGCGCACCGCGTAGGCTTTTAGGGCCGACAGGCGCAGTGCGAGTCGTCGCAGGAGGGAACTGGGGGTCAGCAGCCCCAATCCACGGTGGGCTGCCCAGTGTCCCTCTGCGACCCCACCAAGTTCCCCCCACGAGCTCCGGCTGGAGGTCAAAGCACGGGAAGGGCTCCGGCAGGATCAGGCTGAGGTTGCTAATACGTTGCTGTGCCCGGGAGCGGAGCCCCTGGTATCAGGGCAAGATCGACACCTGTACACCAAAC
Organism: Triturus cristatus; assembly: GCF_964204655.1. Taxonomy (NCBI): domain Eukaryota; kingdom Metazoa; phylum Chordata; class Amphibia; order Caudata; family Salamandridae; genus Triturus; species Triturus cristatus. The sequence continues at coordinate 863,616,691 of NC_140581.1, forward strand.
GGCGATCTGCAGGGGTTCAGGGGCACGCCAAGCAGGGGGCTCTCGCAGTGTGGGCTGCAGCGCGCCACGGGTCCGCAGCCTCTCCTCTATCGACCCGGCCGCACCGCAAAATGGCGGCGTCTCGCTTCAGCCCAAGCCCCGACCTTCCCCCGAGCTGTTACCTCCGTCCAATGGCCGCTCCGCTCCCTGCCTCCGGTCACAATGGTCTCCGCGTAGTGGCCGCCGGCAGCTTCCAGCCCCGCGCTAAGAGCGCCAGAGTGGTCTCCTCCCCGCCGATCTCCATAGGCCCAGTAATCCCCGAGGCTCGGCCAGGTGTCACAGCCGCCTCGGGCTCCTCAGCAGCAGGCGGGCTTTGGTATGCGGGCCGGCGTCACCCGCGGCCGCCAGATCTCGGCGCGCAGTCACCCGCGAGCGGCAAGGATTCAGTTGATCGTGCCTCCGGACTGCCGCATCAGTTACCCACGGAAGCCGGGCCCCTCGGTAGCGCTGTGTAGGATATTAAAGGATTAATTCATGTGCAGCCGGCGGAGCTCACTCAAAGAGCGGCCATCTCGCTGCTCGGTTAGCCACGCCCCCGACGTAAGAACAATCTTTAATTGTATTAATGTAGAGTTTGATACTGTCTATAGCTCCTGGCTCTGCTATCTTATTTCCTTTCTTCTCTCAAAAGGTATATACCAAAATTGTTTTGGAAAAAAAAACTTCTTGACTAACTGAGAGAGGGATGGTTTATGTGGTGGAATATAAACAATAGTAATGATCACTACATAGAAACTGCGAACTAGTCAGGGCTGTATTATAGTGGGAGAGTGAAGGTTGAGGGATTGGACCGGGGAGGGGCGCGTGGTCATGACTGCTCAGATGCCATCATCCTGGCTCAACTTGCGCCAGGTAACCTCAGTGGTAGGTGGTGGGAGGGGGGTGGATGTTGAGGGCGGGCGGTTTAGGGTTAAGGGGGAAGGGGTTGGCACTTTGGTGGTTTGTTTTAAGATGTCTGGCTTTTCTTATTTTGGGTGAAATTGCCATCACTAATGAGTAAACTGCGTATAGCAACAATTAATATTTGTGGCTTTAATGATCTTAAAAAACGGCGGAATACTGCGGTGGTGTTACGACTACTAAAAGCCGATGTTATCTGTATGCAGGAAACACATATAGAAAAACACAGATACATTGGCTGGAAACACTTGGATATACATTGGTAGGGGCCTCGACTTAAAATTCAAAGACACGGGGGGTAGCAATTATGACAGCTAATCGATCTATTCAATTTACTCGAACAGTAGCTGATCAGAATGGAAGGTGGGTAATTACAGAATGTTGTAGGGATAATGGGGATCTAATTACAATTTTTACTATTTATGGAAGCACCTTAGATGATCCAGCTGTATTCGATTATATTAATAATGAATTAGCTACCTGGCCGCTACCCATAATTATTTGCGGGGATTTTAATATAAATTTGCCTGCCAATCTAAATCTAACCCCTGACAATGACTGGATCTATAGTGGTCGGAAACCCAAGGTTTTTAGAGCTTTAAGGACATTGTGTCGCGAGCAAGCACTCTCAGATATCTGGAACCAGCAGAACCCCATGGACCCGGGCCTCAAATTTTTTGCTTTTCCACACAATAAGCATGTAAGATTAGACTTTATATTAGCATCGCATACTATTCTTCATGCCTGCTCAATCGAGAAAGCGCCGCGTATATTGGCTGACCACAATCCTTTAATAGTAGAACTTAAGGGGATAATGCCTAGAAATATGGTTAAGACCAATTGGAGATTTGAACAATCGTTACTTCTTAATGAGGAATACTGTGAATGTATGAGGAAGTGGATCCCCAAATTTTTTAAGGAGAACATAGGGAGTGCTGGGGTGGACATAGTTTGGAACATGCTAAAAGCAGGAATACGGGGAGAGACACTTAGCTTTTTGCTAGCTATGAATAAGGAAAAGCGATGTTTGCATAACGATATGCAGGGTAGCTTGGCTGCCACAGAAGAAGATTTGATTGTAGTGCTCCAGAATGGGGGAGATGCCTCGGAAGCACATATGAAAGTGATGGTTGCCAAGTCGGTAATTCTTGAGACAATAGCAAAGAGAGCTGCAGATAGATTAGTTGTGTAGAGGGAGAAGGCATATGAGTGTAGTGAGCAGGTCGGGCATCACCTCGCAACCAGAGCTAGAAAAAAAACAACACAGAACATAATAGCTGAAATCAATGATCCTATGAGAGGGAGAACTATAGACCCACAGGGAATTCGTAAGGTGTTCTATTCATATTATCAAACTTTATATCATGAGGGTATTCCTGGCCACTCGGAAGATGTTATTTCATATCTTAATCAAGTTCCAGAGGTACAATTTTCTCAAGCGGATTAACAACAACTTGAGGAACTCCCCCAATGGGTGGATATTTTGCTATGTATTAACAGTCTCCCGAGTGGTAACGCCACTGGCTTAGACAACATACCCTTAGAGTTTTATTGGAAATTTGCGCCTCAGCTGAAAGATTGTATGCTGCAATTATTTCTACATGTATTTAAAGGGGGAAGACCACCGCAATCTTGGACACAAGCCAAAATTATAGTTTTTCTCAAAAAACATAAAACACAACTGGAACCTGGCTCCTATCGCCCTATTACCTTGATTAATGCCGATAGTAAGATTTATTCCAAAATCCTTGCCACTTGGTTAGCTGCTGTCATTCACAAGGTTGTCTCACCCTGACAACATGGTTTCATACCAGGACGTGGCACGATTGATCATATCAGAAGAGTCATTTCATTATTTGATGCCGCTAACATCTCCGGAGATCCAACAGCACTTATATTGCTGGATGCTGAAAAGGCCTTTGACAGGATCTCCTGTTATTTTTATGGGAGACCCTGGCAAGGGTCGGAAAAAGCAAAGGACTTATACAGGCCTTTAATTTGCTAAAACTTTGGCGTACGCGGACGATGTTGCGATTGTAACCCCTGATCCTGAAAAAGTTATTGTTGAGATTGAGGCGGAAGCGGCGAGATTTGGGCAGCTCTCGGGGTATTCCCTCAATAGCACTAAACCCAAATTGTTTGCAATATTATCAGCATGGCTAACGACACTAGACAGGTAGAAAAGGCAACATATCTTGGAGTTGATATTATGGCTAATGTCGATAAAATTGTTGATGGTAATATTGATCCTTTGTTCATTAAAACTAAAATTGAACTAACGAGATTACATAATTTACACCTGTCGATTATTGGTAGATGTAATATAATTAAAATGCTTTTTTTCCCTCAATTTTTGTATTTTAGAAGGACAATCCCGCTGGAATTTACCACACGCTGTTTGAAAAAAATTGAAGATTTATTTTCTCGTTTTATTTGGGCATATGAAAAGCCCAGAAGAGCATAAAAATTCTTATCCTTGCCAAGAGAAAGGGGAGGCTTGGCATTACCAAATATAAGACTTTATTATTGGGCCACTACCTTATTATTTAATTTAACCCATATATGTGAAAAACCAAGAGATAGCATAGTGGATGAAATACCAACACCTATAGAATTTATAATGGGTAAAGATGCATGGGGGTGGGTCTGGAGATTTTTGAATGACAGCCATTATAAGAAGGTCCATTTTAAATCATTATTAGGCGGGCATAGGATTATGAGACTAGTTCGGCAATTGTTAGGTCTGGGCCGCCTGAATCATTATACACCGATTGGTAATAATCCCAATTTACCAGAAATTTTTAAAGATCCAATTATTAAAAGATGGTGTGATGCAGGCTTGACCAAGCTTGGTGGTTTCTATTCTCTAACCGATATAGCCAGCTTTGATAACCTGAAGGAGATATATAATTTAGATCGGAGGGATTTTTACAAATATCTTCAAATTTGAATTTTCGAAGTAAAAAAGGTGGTGGCCCAATTGGCTTTGCCAATAATCATATTATAGATAGGTTAAGAAAAAATAGACCACTTTCTATTGGGGCCGTCTACAACGCATTAATGCCGGATGATATAGAGGCACGAGCAATAAAATGGAAAGTAGAGATAGGAATCCAGGAAAATTAATTTTTTTACTCAGCCGAGTTAGCACAGAAAAATAAAAATTGTCATAGTTCCCATACTTTTTCCTTTTTTTCTATATTTTTGTCTGCTCTTTTGTTTAGCTATCAACTAATTGTAATAATTGTTTATATGATTGTCAAATTATGCACTAATAAAAAAAAAGGTTTATTATTTTGTCCTTTTCATCAATTTCCTCAACTCAGATCTCAGTATTTGTAAATCTGAGGTGAACTAACTATGCTGCATTCTAACATTTTTAACTCAGCCTTCTTCCACATAGGTAGCTTTATTCTAATTTATTTTTGCTTCTGTCGGTTTGCTTGCGGCTTCTAGGGGGTTTAATTCAAAGTATGGCCTCAGCCTATTTGGTTTAAAAAATGTGAGGGTTGTTTTCCTTTACTGGAGCAGCTAAAGTTTTGTAAGGTCAAGCGATCATGATAAACAATAGGGCCCTGTGATTGGTCCACTCCATAATAATGGTAACCACATATTTTACCTAGTGGATTATTAATTAGTATCCAGTCAAGGATATGACCTTTGGTATAAATAGGTTACCTAACGATTTAGTCAAAACCTAGGGCCAGATTTACAAAGTCATTTTGTGGTTGTAAACCCTGTGATTTACAAAAATAGATGGTTGCAAGCACAAAATGGTTTTTTGGTATTCTCTAAACTATTTTACTAATCAGTAAATGCTTGTCAAACCGCAAAATGAGTTTAGAAAATTATACCAAATCACAATTTGGTAGGGGTGTGTTTAGGGCATCCATTCCAAGTTGTCATTTGGTAATAGACATATCAATGGTTTGTGACAGCAATTCCAGTTGCAAAACATTGAAATGTTACTTACACCTCAAAGGATGTGGTAACTCATTCACAAAAGGAAAGGGGTCCCTTTGGAACTCTGTCACCTTAGTGAGGAATAGGCAGTGTCAACTCTCAAACAAATCTTTTAAAAAAAGTAAACTTTTCTTTTTAAACACAATCTCATTTCCTTTAAGGAAAATGGTCTGCATTTTTTTAAAAAGTGTACCGCATTTAAAGGTGACCATTGACACGCTGGTCTGCAGACCCTCTCAGGCCACTATCCCTGTAATGGCCTTCAATCGGAGTGAATCACAATTTGCAATATACCTAATTAATATTCATGATGTACGTAAGCTTGAGGACCACTCCAAATGGAAAGTTTATGAACTGACTGTTTAGTACATAGGTTAGTTCACAAAATCAGAATTGATTTGCAAAACGTTGTCGCCCAATGTGCGACCACTTTTTGCAACTCAGTTCTTAGTACATCATGTCTCTAATTGCTGAAGGGTATTTCAAAACTCTATAGCTGATTTATCCTCTTGCCGGATAATCATCACTTAAGGTTCCCAGGATGACCAATCAAGAGTTGGAAGACAAAAGGGAGAGTGAGCTTTCAAGAAGTACAGTAGCAAAAATGTCAGAGGGGCCTATTCACAAAGGTAGCTTACATTTGTGAGTAATTTCATGTGCCATTAGCTCTTTCATTCTTGAGTAACTTTACCACTTTTGACTCTTCATAAAATCTGTGTGTAAAGTTACCCAAAAGTATAGACTTACATATCTACATTCCCTCAGTTTAGGAGTGGAGTCAGAAAAAATTGACGACCATATAGTTATTACATGTAACTTACAACCGTATTTTACATCCCTGCACTCAGGCTACAGAGACTACGCATGGTGCTGAGTAGGAGACCACTGCACATGGGATAGAATCTCTGCACACAGGGCGGAGACCGCCACCTGGCAGTAAATAGAAGACCTCTGCATGGCAGTGAATTGGGAAATGATATACACCTGTAAGAATTCAGACGCTCCTGACTTACATTCCATTTCAAGCACATAAATAGTGCCCACACCATAGGATCTATTTTTACCTCTTCAGTTTTCGGGTCCTGCACCTATCACTGTGTCATTCTGCCTGAAAGGTTAACATTTGTGGTTAAATACTACAAGCAATTACATGGGTTGCTTCCATTCTTCGTCAGTGGAACCTAGAAGGCAGAGTTATGGTAAGAGGTAACTGACTCTGTGAATGCATTGGGTAGGAGGTCTCCACCATGAAGTATATAATAAAAATGGCAAGGTGGGAAGAGGTGAGTGAAGAAGATCTCCAGGATTCAGATGGCTGAAGTTCTTCCCAGAGTGCCAACTAAAGCCCATCTCCCTACCACTGCCCTCGAAAAAGGTGTTCTCTCTACAGTGCACCCCTCCTGCTATATGGGCTTCCATATCATGATAACACTAATGTGGTGAGAGGTTTAGATTATAAACCCCCTCCCACCCACTTTCTGATGGACTCTTATGCTAAAATGCATTCAGTAAAAGTGGTTGAAATTTTCAGACCAACTTTTACCAAACACATTTGTATTTTGCCAACCAACCTATGTAATAATAGGTCAGGTCACATAATAAATATTGCTGAGGTAGGTCACAAATTGTTAAACAGTACGATTGGGTAAGATCCTAAGTTGGTGGCCTTCTGGGGTCAGCAGACCACCAGGTCCATGATTGCTTTTCAATAAAGCAATCTTTTTTATAAAAAAAACAAATCCAGCCATGTTTCCTAAAAATAAAAATGAAATGTTTTACAAACATGTTTTATTACTCTGTAGTGGTACTATGAACCACTGCCTACTCTTGATTTTTTTTTTAATTTGCAAAGGAGAAGGGGTCCATTAGGATCCCTTTCCCATTTGGAAATGGGTTACCACCTCCTTTAAGATGGTGGTAAAATATTTCAGTCTCAAAACATTACTACATACCATAAGAAATCATTCTTTGAAAAGGACTGCCATAACATGCCAAATACTGACTTTTAATGATTTCCTTAACCCATTTAACTATTCGGGAAGCCTTTTCCAAGTTGTTAAATGGGCTTTGTACATTTTAAGGAGGGTTTTAGCATTCACAAATGCTCTGATTTGCCAAAGCAGAGAGTTTGTGAATGATAAAAACTGTTAATACTTGAGACCCTCTATCTCTCTAAAACCAACCCTACACTCACTCATCCATATCAGTTCTTCATTCGTTCCTGCATTGTTAGTCACACATAACATATATATTCCCTCAGGGTCATGGCCAACAGCATGTCGGACTAGACATGTGCGATGGGAGCTCCGACGGCCTTGCAAATATCCTGTCCTATATCCTGCCGTTCGAGCTCCATCAACCCACAAACGGATGATGGCGAAAGGGGAAACGGCACTTAAGAGACCGAAATACCGGGCTGAAGTCCCACAAGGGGAGAGCAGCGTGTTGTGGCGAGATTGAACCCAAGGCTGTGACTTCCAATGTCGGCAGCGTGTGGGGCACACCCTCCGTGCTAGAGAGGTGAGCCCGGGCAATGACCACATGGGCGACAGCACAGGTGCCCGGTAGAGCCTATAGAGGGGGAAAGACTGCTATACCCGAGTGCTGGACCACTGGATGGGTCCCGCCCGATATGCCCCCATAGTCAAAACACTGCTGCAAAACATGGCAGTGACATCAGGTGGGCGGAGGGCCGGGGACGTGCGACCCAAGATGATCTGCTGGGCGGTCGGGTCTCTCGGGCACCGCCTCAGGTGTACCTCCACCGGGGGCCGATAAGTGAATCAGGCTGGGAGAGGAACCGGGGGTGGAGGCCCGCATCTCAGCGCCGGATCGAGGGAGTGCGGACCCAGCACACTGCAGGTGGCCAAGTAGATGCCATATAGCCAGAGCACAGTCCTGACCCTGGGGGATCCCATGGCATCAATCCCTGATCTTCCAAATCAAACAGGGAGACCAGAGGAGTTAAAAGCCCATCCACAGAACAGCAGGACACTGGCCAAGCATATGCAGGTGACCCATATTTCAACAAGAAAACATCTCAGAGGCTAGCCAAAAGACTCTGGACGGTGAAAGACAACACATGAACAGAACTTGCACTACATTTGTTCCCCCTAGAACTCATTGCAGATCAGGGTGTAAGAGGGCATCGTGACCGCACCACAGCTGACTGCCAAGGTTGGGACTCCCGGCAGGAGACACCCAAAAGAGTGTCGGGGACAAGATTTTCCCCATGAATGGAGAGACCCACAAGGGGAACTGAGAACCTAATAGGGGTGGCAGCAGTGTGGCGAAAATAGTGGCAGTGTGTTGGTGGACAACACAGGAATCAAGCAGCTCCCCAAAACTGACATCACTGGAGAGAGCTCAGACCCTGTCCCAACACCACCCCTTGACAGGAATAAAGCGCCTGTTTTCTTAGTGTGAGAGGGAAAAAGGCCCAAGATCTGGGTTGAAAGAGATGCCCACACAAAAGACACAGTGACCCACCCCGAGACTGAGAGCCCTGAGAAAATAACACTGAGACACCACAGAGGATAAATAGGTGAAAGTCACAACTCCGCCGAAGAAAGGCCCAACAGTACCCGCCCCAAACAGGGAGAGAGAGCCCAAACATAGATGTGTGTAAAGACCACTCCAAGAGACGAAAATGCAGACAGAAACCTGAGACTGCACTTAGAAACCAGCCTGACACGATAAAGCACCTGACAAGGCCAAGAAACGGCCACAAGAGATGCAGAAGAAGCCGGACTAGATACACACATACACTTGATGACAAGTGCATCTGTCGACAGATCAGGAAGAAACTGTCTATCGATATGGCCCTGAGGCAGGACGAAACCAGGGCCAGTGGTCCACAATCGAGCAATAGCCTGACCATAAATCTCCCTAATGGCCAGAGACAAGGAGCCAAAAACACAGTGACAAGGGAAAGTGGAGAAATTTGCAAAAGTTGTGGCCTCCAATTTGGAAAAGTCCGATATACAGGGGTGGTGCTGCCAGACAATGCAACAATCCTCCAGGCGATACAATCCTCCAGAGAAGCACTGGAAAATAAAATAGAGGAAGTCCGCACAGATGTTACCCTACTCCAACAGGATCTACACAACATAGCAGAAAAAGTAACACTAGCAGAACAGCGAATATCAGAAGTAGAGGAAGCAACTCACACCCTGCGCAAGGAGGTTACTAATCTCTCTGCATCCATGAGGGAGATAGCCTGGAAGGTGGACCATGTGGAAAATCGTGCATTCATAAACAACCTAGCTTTATAGGCTTCCCGGAGGTAATTGAGGGAACGAATGTGGAAACCTTTCTACATAAATGACTTAAGGACACTCTCCCAAAAGCACAGTTCTCACCCTGCTTCAGAGTGGAACGTGCCCACAGACTACCCAACATGAAGCCACCAGCGGGGGCGCCCCCACAGCCACTAATTGCTCACTTTTTGAATTATTGAGATCGGGACTTGATACTCTGCGAAGTGAGGCGTGCAGGTGAGATCCGCCTCATAAAAACTACAATAATGGTGTTCCCAGATTATTCTCGAGAAGTTCAGAAACAAAGGAGAACATTTGACTCCATCAAAGAAAAGCTACGGAATCTCCACATCCAATATATGCTCCTCTTTCCAGCAAAAGTAAAGATAATTTTCCAGGGCAAAGCTTTCTTATTCCAAACACAAGAGGAAGCCTGGAACTGGAAAGAAGAACACCCTCTTATACAAAAACTGAGTGAATCAACAGGAACTCCTCTAGTGGGCTGAATTCTCGACACACTGCCTCGACCACAAAGACCAAAACTAAAGTGTGGTTCTAGACTAATGGGCAAGTTGAGCCAGGACACTCCTCGGAGATCAAAGAGGGCCACAGAGGAAAAGACATATAAGTCAGACTCAGAAGAAGGCCAATCACGACTCAATACAGGGAATAAACTCTCTAAAGGCCGCCCGAGAAGACAAGCCACCCCTGACCCATCCGAGCTGGAACACTCGATGGGAACAGACAGTGACCACCCACTGCTGCAAACGTTTACCCACCTAGAGGAGCTGGAACCTGACACAGCAACAAGAGAAAATCCCCGGCATGAGACACACAAAGAGAGTGAGGAAGGATGACACACATGGGTCAGTCGGAAGCCGAAAAGGACAGTAAGGCGGCACTTTGTGCCTTTTGAGACTCTTACATTACAACTGAGAAGGATCTGGGTACCTAGTAGTTCGACACACACCTAGTTGAGTTGTTGGTTCTGTTGGTTTTTTACTTTTACTAAGGTAGAAGGGTGGGGGTGGGGCTACAGACTTCTCAAGCTTAATCTACAACACAGTTGTCATGTTGGCATTTCAGTATAAGTGCGTGGGCAGTGGGGAGGGTGGGAAGGGGCTAAGGGCAAGACAGGGGGGCAGTTTTGGATAGGTTATAGAACAAATTCACACATTCAGCATCATACATACAAGAACCATAATGGAACTGACACAGCACTTAGGAAATGAGGAAGGGTACTCAGTAATGATGTGGAATGTCAACGGCCTAGGCCATAAAATCAAGACGGGACTAATGGCCAACCTTCTTAAGAGGCTGAAACCAGATATAGTCCTCCTCCAAGAAACACACCTCAGGGGCACCCACTGCACCTTTCTCAGGAGGGGATTATATACAACGCTCGCACATGCAGAATTCTCATTGGGATCCAGGGGGGTTGCCCTTCTAATAATGAAAACAACACCCTTCCGTACACAAAAAACCTGGGTAGACCCAAATGCCACATTCATTGCAGTACAGGGCAACTGGGGATGACGGGAACTTACACTGATCAGTGTATACGCACCCCCAAGGCTGCAACAGCAGACCCTGGATAAGGTGGTGGAGATCCTACTGGATTCTGACTCCGCAGTCCATATAGTTGGGGGAGATTTAAATGACGTAGAAGATCCTTGCATGGACCGTACGAGCATAAGAACCAATCAGCGGGAGACCACACCAATAGCCAGATTCATACAGACTTTGGGCCTGACGGACCTCTGGTGTCAACACCACCACTACATCTACTCATACCTCTCAGGAGCTCACAAAGCGCTCTCCAGGTTAGAGTAACTTTTGGCCCCAGCCGGGGAGATAGGAACGGTGATGAAAGCTACCTAGCCAGGGGCCTGTCCAACCACTCCCCTCTGTGGCTCGAGGTCAGAGGACGACCCCGGAAAACAGGCAATAGTTGGAGGCTAAATGCCTGGGATATCCGAGACACCAAAATCGGAACTATAATGCCACGAAAACGAGGACTCAGTATCCTCTGTAGTGGTCCTATGGGAGGCTTTCTTACCCGTACTTAGAGACAGGGCACAAAATACAATTGCCTATAAGAGACAGAAAGAGGTTCAAGAGGTTGAAGCCCTGGAAAGTTGGCTCTTAGAGCTGAAAGAGACTAGGGCCCAGACACGGACCAACACCGCCTACAACAGATAGCAGTCCCACACAGAGAGTATCAGTCACTGGCTCACTGAGAAGCAAAATCACTTATCCAATCCACACAGCACCGCCACTACGAGACCGGGGATAGGGCTGGGAGACTGCTGGCGTGGCTTGGCAGGAAAGGGAAAGAAACTAGGTGGGTGACCGCCATACATAAAGGGGACACAAGGCTAACGATAATGCAAGAGATAGCAGACGCATTTGAGAGCTACTATATGGAGCTATATAGAACCAGAACGTTGGCAGCGGACCCCAAAATTTTGCTCTTTCTTAGCATGATTAAGCTCCCCACCTTGTCCCCGGAGGACCGAGAAGGCCTTGAAAAAGAACTGACTCTCGAAGAGGTGGTGGCAGCAGTGGGTAGACAAAAATCTGGGAAGACCCCGGGGCCCAATGGGCTGCCAGCGGAATTATTCACAATGGACTCTAGCCTACTAAGACCACACCTACTGCAAATGTTCCTGGAAGCACAAACGGAAGATATACTGCCATTAGATCTTGAGAGAGCCACAGTAGCAGTCATCCATAAAGCAGGGAAATCTGCTATGGACCCTTACTCCTACCGGCCGATATCGCTTCTAAACATAGAAACTAAAATATTGGCCACTATCTTAGCGACAAGATTGTTGCCGGTAATTATCACCCTAATTCACGCAGATAAGTCGAGATTCATGCCCAGGAGATTGATAAGATCCAACTTGCGTCGGCTAGCAAACTGGCTAGATGAGGTCCAAAATAGAAAAGACTCCCACGCTTTCCTAGCCCCAGATGCTGAAAAGGCTTTTGACGCCATACAATGGCTGTTTATGAGACTTGCGCTGTAGAGGTTTGGACTCGGTCCAAGGTTTCTGGCATGGATAGAGTTACTGTATACCGCACCCCTGGAGAGAGTTAGGGTCAACGGGGCTATGTCCATGGAGTTCCCAGGAGAAAGGGACACCAGACAGGGCTGCCCGCTGTCACCCCTGATATTTGCTCTAATATTAGAGCCTCTGGCATGCATAGTGAGGGCTCCCCCAAACAAAAAGGGATTTAAGGCAAACAATGACACAAGTCGCAATGAACGGATATCATTATATGCGGATGACATCCTGCTATATGTCACCAATCCTCTGTGACACTCCCAATCATACTACACATCTTTGAACAATACGGTTGGCACGCAGGGTATAAAATTAACTGGGATAAATCCTAACATGGGGACCCACAGACACACAAGAACTCCGCAGCCAACTGCAGGTTGAACATGAGAGATTTAAATATTCAAGCATCTATATCACTACCAAAACCTCGTTGAGCTTGGCGCATAATATCCGGATGCTAACAATGGAATTCCAAGAGGATGTTGAACGATGGAGACAACTCCCCCTGACATTACTAGACAGAGCGACGATGTTCAAAATGATCCTACTCCCGAAACTATCATACATCCTTCAAAAGACATATAGTAAGATACCAGAAGAAATATTTAAGACTATAGACGCGAGAGTGTGCACACTATTATGGGACGAAGGGCAACCGAGAGTCGCACTCCAGACACTTCAATGCAACCAATACAATGGTGGGATAGCGCTTCCAGACGTATAATCATATTATCGTGCTGCACATTTGATAACTATCAAAGAATGAGGTCACATCCCGGGGGACCACCCGAGATATGCCCTAGAGAGAAGCCAATTCCAATCACACTCCTACCTTCATTACATATATGGGGGTAAGGGACTCAGAAATCTCCTGCCGGCCACCCAGAGAGTGATAGAGGCATGGAAAGGGGCGGAGAGACATATGAAATGGGACAAGATACTTAAAAAAAAAAAAACATTTGGGAAGGCACACGCTTACCCGAAATAGGGAAACTAAGGGGCTTTAGGGCATGGGATACAATTGGAATGTCCAAATTAGGAGACCTGTTTGAAGAAGGGTCTCTAGTGGCCTTCAACTCCCTGCAATAGGAATACCAACTTGGTGACATCCAACGATAGATGTACTTGCAACTACAGCACACATGGAGGGCTGAGAGAATTGACACAACTAATATACTCGAATATGCACCAGTAGAAGGGAGACTCCTAATGGGGTACATACTGGAGAAGGCAGTCTCAGGGACATATAAAACTCTAATAAATAACATCCCCGATAATTTAAAATACCTTAGGTCAAAATGGGAAACTACCCTAGGAGACCTGGAAGACGTAGACTGGGACTGGGTGGCAGCCCTTATGCATCCAAGAGAGGACGCTATCAAATTACGACTCCGTCTGATACAATTTAAAATCCTCCATATGGCCTACTGCAATAGACAGCACCTCCACAAAATAGGAAGGGCGGAATCCCCAGAACGTCTGAGCTGGGGTAGGGACATAGGGACGAATATTCATACCTAGATATTTGGGGAACTAAGTAAGATTATAGGGAAGCAACTACTGAGGGATGCCAAATACGCCCAATCGGGTATATCCTCAGATGTAGACATACCCTTACGTTATATCACCTAGGATTGGTGGTAGCCAAAAGATACATAGCAAAACACTGTGGTGCCCTAACCACTCCAAAAATGGCCGAATGGAGAACAGGGATGGACTTTTACACGGGGGCAGAAAGGGTGACGTATAAAACAAGAAGATGCCCAAAGAAATTCTCCAAGATCTGTGGCCCCTGGCTACGATATTATGGATTAGAAATAGAAGAGGAGTCGGGTGAGCTGCAAACACAACTAACAGTGTAATCAAAGGGGAAAAGGAGCACCCACCTACCTGAGGCTAAGGTTAAGACATATGCAATAAAATGGAACCGTTCAATGTGGGCTATGCAAATATTGGCCTGTAATTGTATTGCTTGTGGACTGCTTCTGTGTACTGATCACTCAATGATGTCTTTAGTTGGCACTGCAAATTAATGTACTTGTACTCCCTATGCATGGATTCAGTTTCATCAATAGACCTTTCAGATTTGGCCTTTCTCTCTTTGTATTTCACCATCTTGGGGTCAACACGTCCCTTTTCTCGTCTCCTTTCACATAACCTATGGTCTACTACTTGAGCCAGTTAATCCTTCAATTCATTCAATAGCCCTTTGTAAAAAAGAGCGCTTCGTTTTGCCTCAGGCCACCCAGCCTCTGCCACTAATCTATTTGAACTAGAAACAGAAGTTATAAGGTCCTTGGACCCTTGCTTTAAATTCAGGAGTTCTGTATCAATGGATTGCATGAAGGAGTGTCTTTGACACAACCTACGCAGTTCATCTTTGAGAGATGCGTGGTTATACAGTAAAGGGTTGTTACGTTCTACCAACGGAGTGGACCTGGTAGCAGCTGTTAAGCCCATATATGACAGAACAAAAGCCACCTTGGCCTGCTCCATAGGAAAACATGATCCCTTGCACATAAAATGCAATTGACTCTGATTAATAAAAGTCGTGAATTTAGAAGGGTCTCCGTTAAATCTCTCAGGAGGAGACAAAGGAACGGCAGAAGGAGTGGTTACTTAAAATACCGGCTTACCTATCCCCAAAGGGGAAGGACTAGCAGGAAATAAATTCCATGATGGACAGGTACTGATTCCTGCTGCAGAGTCAGAAGCTGAGCTTTGCTGTAATGCGTCCACTCTAAGCGTAAGGGCTTGTGTTTCGTTTTGTAAATTGTATACACAAAAGAAGCTACCCTGATTATAAATGTATAAATGACCGAGGCTTAGAAGGTATTAAGTAGAGTGTCTTGTATCTCACAAAAAGTGAAAGACTGTCCTCACACACCACCAGGTGTCATACTTCATCATTGACAGTCCTCGCTCTGTAAAAACTTAGTTTGATAGAGAGCGGGCCTACACCTGGAGACAGGGTGGCACCTCTAAAACTAAGTGTTGGCTCGTGACAGTGTGATAATTTAAAAATCAGTATATTTGCCAAAATATATTTATGCTAATAGGCAAATACTTGATATTAAAATTAAAAAACAGTGATGAAGAGGAGTTAGTACCGCATCACTGTGGTGATTAAAGTTGTCAACATGTTTCTGTCCTTATGGCCAAAAGGTCCGCGGTATTCATCAGGACTGAAAAAGAAAGTAATGTGGGCTCCTATCTTACCAGAGTGTTGGTACAGAATTGCCACTGGGTAGGTTGACCTGTGTCACACTCTACCTGAGAGAGCTTCCTGAAACCTGTAAACATAAAGAAAGTGAGATTGCCATCAAGACATATTACTCTGAGAGTTATTCAGTCAAAGCAAGGAGAAAATTACAGTGAAAATTACCCCACATGCATCACTATACATATAGTGGCTATTGTGTGAAACACGTGTCACTGCAAGCGTGAGACACACACAGTTGGTATTTGCACATAAGTGTGAGACCAGCTCACATCCTTACCCGAATTAAGGTTCCTACACACCCTATGGGAGGAGGGTGAAGGAGAGACCCCTGTAGTCACACTCTGGAAGAGAAATTAAAAAACACACTTAAAGGAAGTTTTGAGAACTAAGGGTTTCCTTTTGGGAATGGTAAAGTTTTGTATCCACACCACCACTCATGCACACCCCATGGGGGAAGTGTGAAGAACAGGCCCCTGTAGTCACACTCTGGAAGAGAAATTAAAAAACACACTTAAAGGCATTTTGGGAACTAAGGGTTTCCTTTGCGGAATGGTAAAGTTTCGTATCCACACCACCACTCATACTCTTACTACATCAAGGTGCACCTCTCTCTGTGATCCTAGTTGTGTTCGCTTCTCTTCCCTGTTGCGGAATGAAGAGCGCAGTATTCTGGCTTTAAGTAGTACCCTTAATTAGTAAATTGAGTAAATTGGTAGTACATGTGATCGTAACTTTTTTCTAAATAGGTTTGCGGTGTCTGGAAAACCTTCTGTATGTTAGCGATCATGTGCCTGATCTCCGCATCAGGAGCGGCGATGAGGAAATGAGGAAATGCTGCGGGAAGCCCTAATTGCAGCCTGTCGATGGAACACCTGTGATTCCTCGGTGTCCCATCGGAGGCTGCCAGGGCCCGCCTGGACCTCGCGTCAGCTGTATACATGGATCGGCGCTGTTTGCATGTGCACGTGCAAGCCCAGCAGTCCCAAGTGGGGTTGCCTGTGCTCCACGTATTGTCAGACGTGCAGCGTACGTTGTGAAGCACACATTTCTAAAAAGGAAAAGGTCCTCAAAAATCCAGATTGCAAGTTCTTACTAGTTACGTGTAACCAAATTTACTGTTGTATGGTTACAGGATGGGCCATAATTTGGGAATTATTTCTTATTAGTGGAAATAAAAATAAATATAAAACCAGGTACAGCGGGAATGCATTTTGAGTAAAATTGAAGTGGCAATCTTTACACACCTTTGAAAAATTAGCAACAAAGAGTAGACGCTATACTTGTAAATTACGGGTGCCATGAGGCATAGGTGCAATTTGAGGTGTGCAAATGGAAATTTTATAAATGTAAATATTTAACAGTGCATCGGAAATAAATGTCATTTGTTAAAGATGTTATGTAACCATTTGATCTTGAATGCTCATATACGCTGGGTATAGGCACCTCTAGGACTGCAATCTAAGGGGTCCGGTGGACTGTGTTCCCTGTATGTGCACCACATCCTAGCTATGTTAAGTGTGCCTATTTGTGCATGTTTCCCATTCCATGATTTCCGCAATATGTAACCATGGGATATCATCATTCAGTCCAGTGTTCAATGCCCGAGACGATATACCCATCGTTGCTCTCTGGTGTGCAGTATTCTCTGGATGTCCGAACTCGTCCTCTTAATGACCTCAAGCCCTACCCACGTCAGATCTACATCTCTATTGTTGTTTTCCAGGTAATGTTGCATCAGTTTGGTATTCTTCTTTCTGCATCTGATGGTGCTCCTGTGTTCCTTAATGCGTATCTTAATCTTTCTAGTGGCCATACCCACATACATCAAGTTGCAGGGGCATGTGATCAAATAAACAACATTTTCACTATTGCAGTTACTGAAGTTCTTCAGTACACATGGTCTGTTGGTTTTTATGTCCACCTCCTTGTTTACACTGGTGTAGTTACATGCCACACAGCTGCCATGGGGTAGTGGCCTACTGGTCTTTGGTTCCCCCATAGTGTGGGTTGATTTTAATTTTGTGGTGGCCGTGTTTTGGCGTGGTCCAGCTTGTCCCGTATGCTTGTGTTCCCCTTAAACGCAAAAAGTGGTGGTGGCCAGTGTTTCGTTGCCCCATTGAGGATGTGCCAATGCTTCCGTACGATGTTCTGTACTTTATTAGATATTGGGATGTATGTGGTGACACACACTACACTTTCATTCTCCTTCTTCTCTTGGATCTCAAGTGGTGCCTCTCGATTGTTATTCATGGCTCTTTTTCTAGCCTTTTTGATCATTTTCCTGGGGTAGTGACGAGTTGCCAACTTGTTCTCCAGTGTCTCAGCTTGTTTGTCGTAGGTTTCAATTGAGGAGCAGTTCCTTCGGATCTTAAGAAACTGGCCTACCGGGAGGTTTTATCGGAGTGACTTTGGATGGAAGCTTTCAAAAAGGAGGAGGCTATTTCTATCTGTACTTTTGCTGTGAACCTTAGTTGTGATCCCCCCTTGGGTCAAGGTTATTACCAGATCCAGAAAAAATACCTCTTCTTTGCTGATTGAGTGCATGAATTTTAGATGTTCGTCTCTGCTCTTAATCCATCATACAAAGTCCTCGGCTTCCTCTTGACTGCTGTGCCAAATAATGATGACGTCGTCAATGTACCATCGCCAGATTTTCAGTTGCGTCACATAGGGGTTGTCCTGATGGAAGATGTGATATGCTTCGAATTGATGTACGTAGAGGCACGCCATGCTGGGAGCGAATGTGCTCCCCATGGAAGTACCTCTGATCTGGTGGTGTATTGTATCCTCATATTTGAAGAAGTTCTCCGTAAGTGACAATTCTGCCCCCTCCAGAATGAAATGTCATGGGGTCATATAATCCCAATCTCTCTCAAGTAGGATGTGCTCCACCACGCTTAAGGTATGTCTCTGGGGCATACTTGTGTACAGGGCCTCGATATCCATTGTGATAACCAGGCCCCCACGGGGTCGATCTCCGGGTCTCTAAGGAGGCAGAGGACATCCTTTGTGTCTCTCAGATAGGAGGTGGATGTTTGTACAAATAGTCTCAAGAACCAGTCGCAGAAATGTGACAGGGGCTCAAGGACTGAGTCTATGTCTGACACTATGGGTCTTCCTGGCGGGGGCATTCTGTTCTTATGAATCTTGGGGAGAGTATAAAACCACCTAGGGGTGCGGGGGTTTTCACACACAACATGCTTCATTTTTCGTAATCCAATTGTTCATAAGATCTTCATCCACCATGCTTTTAATTCTGTCTATTAGCCTTGGGGTTGGGTCAGTCTGGTACACTTCGTAGCTGTCTTCATCAGATAACAGTCTGATACATTCTTCATGGTACATTTCTTTATCCATGATGACGATAGCCCCACCGTTGTCTGCTGGTTTTATGACAAGTTTAGTGTTCTCTTTAAGGTCCATGAGTGCTTTTCTTTCGCCCTTCTTAAACCGTTGTTGTTCTGGCAGTCGATTGTGTCTATCTCTTTTAGTATCACCTGTTCTAAGGCCAACACATGGCATGGAATGGACTGCGTGGGTGGTAGAAATGTGGATTTCTTTCTCAGTCCTGTGTTAGGTATCTCCTGTGGCTGGGGTTCTAAGTCTTCAAAGAAGCTTTTCAGTTTGATCTTTCTCAAGAACTGGGCAAGTTCAATGCAAAGAGCGAAGAAATAATTTCTAGGTGTTTGCACAAACCCTAATCCTTTGGAAAGGACAGAGTCTTCATCTGGGGATAGTGTGTGGCCACTCAGATTGACTATATTGGTAGATCCCTGCTCGTGGTCGGTCCCTGGTCTTTCCCGTTGCTCCGTGTGAGCACTATGTTGGGTGCCTGGTCTTCCCAATGTACTCTTGCATGTTGTCTTGATTGCTTTTGTCTTCCTCTTCCCCTGTTTAAAAAAGGCAGGGGACCTTGTTGGAATGGAAATCCTGGCTGATAATAGGGTTGTTGCCCATAACCGTATGGGTGCATTGGTGGATGCATAGGTGGCTGTTGATAGTTCGGAAAATGTTGTCCCTGGGGGCGTCCTGTGCCTTCGTCACTGCTGCTGTCACTGCTACACCTTTCTTCTATGTAACTAAAGGCCCAGTTCTGTGGGGTGGGTCTGTATCTCTGTTGCCTTCTCCCAGTGATTTGTGGTATGGTTTTTCATAGTACTCGTCTATGATGTATGGATAGGTTAATTCGAGGCTGAATTTTTGGATGTCCTTTTTGAGTTTGGTGAGTTTTGATTGTGTGAGCTATCCCTTACATTGGGAATGGCCATTGTTAATTTCCTCAAGTTTCTTCTTGAAGACGGAAATATACACGGTCGTCTTCTGTTTGCTCTCACTCAGGGGCATAACACAGGCCCCCGCATCACCCGCGGTGTGGGGTGGCCCCCAACTGCAGGGGGCCCCCTCAGCACAGTACTTAGGTCAGAGCGCTCCAGATAAAATCCAGAGCGGGGGCCACTCTGTGTACATTGCAGGGGGGCCCCTTAAACTTTCGCTACACCACTGCCCCCAGTATTTCCACGAGTAATGCATCAGCTAGTTTTCTGGCTGTGTTAATAATTAACACCAACCAATCTTTAGTGCATTTCCACGCGATGCACTACCAACTTTTTGGGGAACTCTTTGTTGTTCAAAAAAAGTCTAGGTTCATTAGTGACTATTAGACCTTGGGGTGCCGTGTTCTTCCGGAGGTGTTCAGTCATGAATGTACAATGTAGGGCAGTGCAAATTTGTTCTTTCTTTTTCGCAGTAAGAGCATCCCATTCATCCGAGTTTTTTACCGTCTGGGCTTCCACTGTTTCTGCCACCAGAGAGAGTGCTGTCAGTATTTCCACTATTGTTGCTTCGTCAAATGCGTGTTCGTTATTCATTTCCATTGTTGGTTACGGGGATAGGTAACGTGTCTCACCGGGTTGAGGCGGACCTTAAAATTCTGCGGGTTATTATTCCTTATATTCATGGTGCCCTAGTGTTTGGCGACAAAACCTCCCGGTAGGCCAGTTTCTTAGGATCTTAAGGAACTGCTCCTCAATTGAAACCTGCGACGAACAAGCTGAGACATTGGAGAACAAGCTGGCAACATGTCATTACCCCAGGAAATGATCAAAAAGGCTCGAAAAAGAGTCAGGGATATCACCAGCGAGAGGCTCTACTTGAGAGCCAAGAGAAGAAGGAGAATGAAAGAGAAGTGTGTGTCACCACATTCAGCCTGATATCTAATAAAGTACAGAACATCGTACGGAAGCATTGGCACGTCCTCAATGGGGCAACCAAACCCTGTCCACCGCCACTTTTTGCATTTAAGCGGAACACAAGCATAGAGGACGAGCTGGTACATGCCAAAACACGGCCACCACAAAATCAGAATCAAACCATACTATGGGGGAACCAAAGACCAGTAGGCCACTACCCCTGTGGCGGCTGTGTGGCATGTAACTACACCAGTGTAACCAAGGAGGTGGACATAAAAACCAACAGACCATGGGTGCTGAAGAACTTCAGTAACTGCAATAGAGCAAATGTTATTTATTTGATCATATGCCCCTGCAACTTGATGTATGTGGGAATGACCACTAGAAAGATTAAGATACCCATCAACGAACACAGGAGCACCATCAGGTGCAGAAAGAAAAATATCAAGCTGATGCGACATTACCTGGAAAACAACAATAGAGATGTAGATCTGAGGTGGGTAGTGCTTGAGGTCATTAAGAGGACGAGTCTGGATATCCAGAGAATACTCCACACCAGAGATCAACAATGGGTATATCGTCTCCAGACATGGGACACTGGACTGAATGATGATATCCCATGGTTACATATTGGGAAATAATGGAATGGCAAACATGCCTGCATAGGCACACTTAACATAGCTAGGATGTGGCGCACATACAGGGATCACGGTCCACCGGACCACTTAGATTGCAGTCCTAGAGGGACCTATACCTAGCGTATATGATCATTCAAAATAAAATGGTTACATAACACCTTTAACAAATGACATTTATTTCCAGTGCACTGTTAAATATTTCCATTTATAACATTTTCATTTACATACCTCAAATTGCGCCTAGGCACCCGTAATTTACGAGTGTAGCGTCTACTCTTTGTTGCTAACTGTTCAAATGTGTGTAAAGATTGCCCCTTCAATATAACTCAAAACGCATTCCCGATGCACCTGGTTTTATATTTATTTTTAATTCCACTAGTCACAAATAATTCCCAAATTATGGCCCATCTCATAACCATACAACTGTAAATCTGGTTACACGTAACTAGTAATAACTTGCAATTGGGATGTTTGAGGACCTTTTCCCTTTTAGAAATACGTGCATCACAATGCACACTTCGCGTCCGACAATACGCTGAGCACAGGCAACCCCCCTTGGGACTGCTGGGCTCGCGCGTGCACAGATGAGCAGCGCAGATCCATGTATACAGCTGACGCGAGGTCCGGGCGGGTCCAGGCAGCCTCCGATGGGACACCGGGGAATCACCAGTGTTCTATCGACAGGCTGCAAGTAGGGCTTCCCGCGGCATTTCCTCATCGTCGCTCCTGACACGGGGATCAGGCACATGATCACTAACATAGAGGAGCTTTTCCAGACACCGGAAACCTCTTTAGAAAAAAGTTACAATCACATGTGCTACCAATTTACTCAATTTACCAATCAAGGATACCACTTAAAGCCAGAATTCCGTGCTCTTCATTCCGCAACGGGGAAGAGGAGCGAACACAACTAGGATCATGGAGAGAGGCTCACCTTGATGTAGTAAAAGTATGAGTGGTGGTGTGGATACAAAACTTTACCATTCCCAAAAGGAAACCCTTAGTTCTCAAAACTTCCTTTAAGTGTGTTTTTAAATTTCTCTTCCAGAGTTTGACTACAGGGCTCTCTCCTTCACCCTCCTCCCATAGGGTGTGTAGGAACCTTAATTAGGGTAAGGCTGTGAGCTGGTTTCACATTTATGTGCAAAAACCAACTGTGTGTGTCTCACGTTTGCAGTGACACGTGTACTAACTCCCCCTTATCACCGTTTTAGAAGTGCCTCCCTGTCAAACCAAGTTTTTGAGAGCGAGGACTGCCAATGATGAAGCATGACATCTGGTGGTGTGTGAGGACAGTCCTTGACTTTTCGTGAGATGCCAGACACTCTTCTTAGTACCTTCTAAGCCTTGGTCATTTATACTCAGTGTAGCTTCTTTTGTGTGTACATGTTACTATGGAGGCCAGCTCACCCTGAAAACCTGTGTTCTAGTTCCCTCCCTTGGGACTCCCCAGGGTTATTGTGTTGTATCCTTTTGTAAATTCCCTATCATATGGGCCACATCTGCCAATGTTATTTGACTAGTCTCCATCTCGCCCAGGCAGAAAGTAAACATGGGCTTGCATTCTGTAACTCTCACCTTGGGTGTTTCCGCAGGGACAAGACAGAAACCAGTAGCAAGGTCCTAACTCCCCTCAATCACACAGAGGCCCAACAAGGTCAAAGTCCACAATGGTGACACAGGGAAGAGGGGAAAGCAAAGGAAACAAAAGAGACACACGTCCAAGATATTCAGAGCTGCCTAGGAATCTTCAGAATCATAGAAATGCCTGTAACAAGACAAGAGGTATTCGTATAACTGCAAAAAACGAATACATAGCATCAATCCCAACCGTTCTCCAGAAAAGCAGTGTTTTCATTATTATGTCGTAGCTACCTGTGAATTTCCCCTCTTCCATTTTTAATATAAATATCAGAGACTGAGAAGCACCTTTCTTCCTATGTAAAAGAAGATGCATGTTAGGTGATGTCAATGTAATAGGGAATTAATGTTTGAATGAATCATCAATGTACTAACTTTGTTAAGAAATGTAACTTCAAAAAAGGTAGCCCCAAAATAAAATAACAATCTCATTGGAAAAAAAGAAAAAACATATTTCCCAATAGCATAGAAGGAACCAATGCCTAACCAGTGCCTAACAAAAAAAATGAATGTGGCCTCATGTAACGCAACTGGTGCTCTATGATACCCGATACCTTCGGGTCAAGTTCGCGCTATATAAAACTCTGTAAAAAAAAAAAAAAAAATGGAAATCAGAAAAAACAACAAAATATGTCAAAAAAACATAGGCTGGGCTAAATACTATTCAAAGCTAATTCCTTATCTTCAGGTAAAGCTTAGTAGTAATGAATATTAATTTCTATTACAGCTAGCAGTCGTGTACAAAGAAAACGGAATCTCCAAGACCTTGGAGATACTTCAGATAAGTATACAATGAGCCAAGATTAGCTTCACATAATAGCTGTTAGAATTGCAGCTTTATATTTGTCATCTTTCTGTTCTTTATGTTGGTTTCAGGTTAGAATGAGGACTCGAAGGAAAAGAGAGGCCAGCTACAATGTGGAACTCCTCTGGGAGGAAGACAACGTGACGAGGAGCAACCCGACGCTGAACTGGCTACAAAGGAGGCTGAACTGGTCTATAGGTTTGTACATCAAAGTTTCACACATTATTCATTAATTGTGTGAACTTTCAAGGTAAAACATGATAAACATATGGTGGCTAGGAAGTAAAGTAAAGATACACAATATCCATTGGCAACTCCTCCACTAAGGCGGAGGAGCGTCGCCTCACTGGTTGTTAACAGTGAAGTTAAAGAAAAATAAAATGATAATAATTTGTGTTATTATCATTTTATTGTGTCCTGATGTCCGGCAGCTTTGCGGGATGGGGCTGCTCTTACGACAGGGGCAGGGGGAGTGGTGAGCACACTGTTGAAGTGCGCATGAATGTTTGGCCACCGTCTCCGGCAGTCCAAACATTAATGCGCACTTTGCAGGTTCTACATGCAGGCTGCATTACAGCAGAGAACATGGCCAGGCTTTCCGTCAGCGTCTGAGCGCCGAACCACGTTGCTCAGACCAATCACAATGCTACATTGTAGCGTTGTGATTGGATGACTGGGAGCCTGACTGGGTGCGCTTCCTGTTCGGGGGGAGCGAGGGACTACGGAGAAGAGACGCGGCGAGAAGGTAAGTTGTTTCCTTTTTCTTTTTTTTGGACACCTTTTACACCCACTTCCCAGGCATCCCCCTCGCCCTTAACCCCACCCCCAATCCGTGCCGGCAGCCACTGACAATATCACACATATTTAAATTGGCAAAATGTAAATGTTACAAATTTGTAATCTATAATTTGTGGGTTTAACTCGTATTTTGTTAGAAAATCTGAGCATTTTAAAAGCATTTCCATAATGTTATGATCAGATGAGTATTCACTCCAAAGAAAACAAATGGTAAACATGCATGTTAGTAAAGTTGAACTTTCTAACCTTTCTTACTACAAACATGCATGTGACATAGAACATGCAAGGTTATGACAATGTTTTCAGAGCTCACGACAGGACATCACTTTGAAAACACACATCAACCTAAGCTCCAAATAGTAATACACTCTTATGTACCATCTCTCTGCTGCTCAATCTCTTCGAGCTGAGCTTTAAGGGTTGGCCAGGAAGCATTTAGGACCCTCCGGTACAGTGCTGTTATGCCAGGGTGATGTGTATGTGCCAGGAAGGACAAGCACATTATGGTCTGGGCCTTAATCCTGGCCCGCCAACAAATGTTATCCCAGCGCTTGAGATATAGCTTTCCCCACCAAGTGTGAACATCCACTGCACTATAGCATATTGAGATGCATCACTAGATTTGGAGATTTGGGCCTGGGTTGCAGTGCTCACCTGTGTGTCTGGATCCCCATAGAGCTGAGGATACTTGTTGATGATGTTTAATTCCCTCTCAGATAATGTGAGGGCCTTCTTGTCACATCCTTCAGCCATGTTAGGGGCAAGAATTCTCTAAGGAGGATCTAGATGGAGGACAATGGTGCTAGGAAGAGATGATTGCCCAGAATGTAAACAAAATGGCTTACTTCCTCTTCCTGTATGTCAATTCCTATTTGTTAAGGTAGGTGGTGATCTCTGCCCCGATTGCGAAGACTCCACATGTGGAAAGGAGACATGTGAGATATTGTGGTCGCGTTTTGGTAATTGTAGGAAATTGGATTATTAACTGTGCAGGATGGGAGGCCTGTGCAAGTAAGAGGTCAAAAATGATTTCCTAACTGGGAAACAAGCACACCATTGTAGCACTGGAGTCTCTCAGATGAATGAAGCAGAGTAGTCCAAGGCCTATTGAGGTGAGGTGGTATGGGCTAGTAATCACCCTTCACAGGTAGGCAAAAATAACACTCAATAAATGATTGTCCAGTCAGTGTTTTTCTGCATTAAAAAAAAGATGACATTTATACACACACACTACTAAAAACTATGCAGAATTTACAAATAGATACATCAGACTGATAGGATTACCTTTGCTGACATTCTTAAATCATATTTGACCCCCTACTAGGTCATGACCCTCAAAATCATAATACCCCCTCACCTATACCAGATAGAACATCACAATATAATGGGTGTCTTCATATATAAAGCAGGCCTACTGGATTTGTCATGGGGTCACTTTAATTGAAATATAAGGCAATCCTATTGGCTTTATCAAGGGATTACCATTTTAAAAGATCAATAACCACTGTTAAGAAATCACCATCATATGACCAAAATCAATAGCCATGTTTGAATACCACCATTATTGTCAATAAATCACTGATATTACAATTATTTCACTGACGCATTTCAAATCAACTTAACATGTGTCTGAATCATTCTTATACCACTTTAGGCTACATATAATTCAGCCATAGGACCATCCTCTAGGAAACCATGCATTCCCAAGCTATAGAGCAAAGGCTCTAGCTCTAGAGTGCCTTAAAATGTGTTGAAAATTCGTACCCGGTCATACATTCTATGTCCTGGATGACATATGGTTAATTTATTTCTAACGTCATCCTGCATGCCTTGCAATGTATTCTTATGGGAGTGCCCCAGTCCCACCTGGAGCACCTCAGCCTCCACTCTGCGGTGCACAGATCCCACCCCGTGTTGTCCAGCCAGCATCTCTGTACGCTGACAATCCCCATGGTGGTGGGGGAGCCGGCATGTCCTCTAGTCAGTTTCTCGCTTTCCCCTGGGCTTAGCTCTGGCCAGACTAGTGAAACAAAGGCCAAGACAGGATTGGTGTCAGGTTCCTTTTGTGTGTGTGCTGGAGGCAGGTTCCTTTGAGGTATAATCAGGGCTGGGCACAGCTTCTCTCCAGCAATCTTGTCAGGAAGATCAACTCCCCTCTGCACCCAGGCCCTTTTGTTAACTGTCCGACTCCATCATCAGCCCAGGCAGCTGGGCACTCACAGAAAGGCCACAGAAACTTTAAGCAGCCAAATGCCAACTTTCAAAAAGTGGCATTTCCAAAATAATCATTTAAAATCAGACAATACCATTAAAGAACATTTTAGATTCCAATTAGAATGAGTGGAATAATCATTTCTCTAGCTGCTACCAATCCAAATGTAGCATTTAATGAATGTAACAATGTAGCCCAATAATTCCTTGCGACAGTGAAATGTGTTTTGGGGGATCTTACACTGTAAGGACATGCTCATCATTAATTTCTGCATGTCCTACTTTTAAATATCTGCATCCTGCATTCATGGGCAATAAGCATTAGGCCTGGGCGAAAATTTCGTTCCGTTCGCGGAAATTGCGACAATTTGACATTTTCGCGTTCCGCGGAAAGCGCGAAAATGTCAAAATTTACACATTCTGCAGCTTAGCGATAATTTGGTTCTTGCTCGCGCTGTAAAATAATACATTCTCGTGCGCGCGCGATCGCCTTACCTGAATCCCTGCGTTCGCCGACAAGTTTCCTTGATCCGGTCGCGTTCTCCATGAGATGTTGTATTGTTTTTAGCCATTTGCGCTGTCTCGCGACAGTGTGCGCCCGCAGTGACGTCATGCGTCGCGCGATCACGTCTTTCTTCTCGCGATCATGCACCGCGAGACAACTGAAAACAAGATGGCCGCGCCCGCAAGCAACCACATGGGTAAATTGGTGAGCCGCAACCATGCAGAAAATCTCGCGAACATGCGGGAAAAAAACTTCCGCATCTTCGCGATATTTCCGCTTGTTTGCGATAATTTTTAACATTTTCGCTATAATTTGCAAAAGTGGATTTCGCAAATTCCGCCCACCCCTAATAAGCATATGGGGGACTTATTCATGTTTAAAAGGAAGGTTTAGACCTGTCAAAAAGGGTCGTATTTGCAGTTTAAAACTGCCACAAGCAGGTGACCGGTGTACAGCTATGGGGCTGCGCATAACTTTAGTCTGTCATCTGCAGTCTGAACCTGTGTTATGGTTTATTATTACATTATATTTATTTATACTTTAACCATTTTATGTAATTTAATGTAACATTATTTTCTATGGGGTTTTATTTTAAGTCTCTAGCTCCATTATTTTCTATGGCAGGGCGTTACAGAACCAGTGGTTGGCTAAGTGTGGTGATGGGCTTGCTCTGATCTGGTGTAATTTACTACTATTTGGGGCCCTTTTCTGGCTGTAGTTTCTTTGGAAGTGCAGCTTGTGCACAGCAACTGGCTTACTTTGTCATCGGTGGATACTGTCCCTCCATATAACCCTCTCTAACATTTCCTAAACCCAGTCTTACCTACACCCCTTTAGTCGTAAGCATTTTTCATTTTCCAGCCGCTACCCCCACAAAACTACTAAAATAAAAGGCTTTTGGACAGCACTTTTGAGGGAAGTGGCACATAAATTAAATTACATAAAATAGTAAAAACTATAAATAGATATAATGTAATGTAACAAAAAATGTAAAACATAATCCATATTTAATATTTTAAATTAAAATGTTAACAATCTTTTTTAATTTTAAATAAATGTGATTGCATTTTAATAAAATATACATATATTATAGATAAAAAACGAACGTACAAAATGAATGTATTTATTATGAATTAATAATTATTAGAAGTGATGTAGAGATTGAAATAAAATGTAATTAATAAAATATATTTACATTTTTTTTCATTCTCTACATCACCTCTAATACTTATTAATTCATAATAAATTAATGTAATGCATTTGGTACATCCAATTTTATGTTGGTATGTTTCAAATATTAAGAACCTTGTGCCTGTTGTACAGAACATTCTTACTGCTGCAAATAGCCATTTGGAATGCTTTCCACTTTAAAGACGTTTTTAATAAGTACAGACCTTACTTTAGATATTCATGAAGTATCACTACTCCTAAAATGGTTTAGTGACTCCATTAGGGGTTTCTATCTGGAAGCATCCTGCCCAAATAGTAATCCTTTAGCAGATTTATAAATGTTTTGCAATCCAGATCTAGTCGCAAAATATTGAACACTTACAGACTCCTGAGCTAAGGCGGTAAGCCATTTGCAAAACGGAAGGAGTCCCAAAGGGGCCCTTACACTTTGTGGATTTAAAAAATCTGCTGTGAATTAAGCAGTGGTCCAGTGGACCATTGCCAACTCCCTAGCAAACATTTTTTTAAATTTTTTTTATTTTTTAAACACAGCAATGTTACCTTTAAGGAAAACATGCACTATTTAAAAATGATGATTTAACTTAAATTCATACATAGATATGGGTAACCCAGTATACCCTTGGGGGCTTGGGTAATTAAAGTTAAACAGATAATGGTGCTTACAAGGCATTTGTTTTACACGCAAAGGTTTATTTCAATCTGTCTCTTATTCAAGATATCTCACCATGACATCGCAAATCAATTAGAGCAGTACATGCATTAATTTATCTGATGAAAGAAATTCCATTAAACGGTTTATCTCTTCTTTCTAAGTTTATACCAAAACACATGAGATTAGGGGTTCATAAAAAAAGTTCTCACAAACATTGATAACAAATATTACAGTTATTGTGAGTAAAGATTCACTAGTTATCAACACACAAAGATCCATTTCCTATAATGTCAGATATGGTGTCTGCCCTATAAATAGGAACTAGAAGATCCTAAGACTAATTTTTTTTTCCTTTTCCTAATTAAATGCATTATTGTCACACACTAAGAGTCACCTGTTAAGTCCAGAACCTTATTTCATCTGAAGTTTTGCTTCTTTAAACTGGGTTCTTGTTATACTTACAATATGGTATCCTTAACACTTAGGGCATTTTTTAAATTTCTTTTAGGATAAATTAAGATTTACACTTGATTCCCTTAAGGGAGGCCATATAAGCTATAAGTAAAGTGAGTATGACTCCACAACCTCTTTTAATAAAATATACAGATAAACTGATATAGGAATTGATTTTTCTTGTTGGATACCCACAGATCTTCTTCCACACATTAAAAGACAACTATTACATCATATCAGTTTTTGACTCACTGACTAGTAAGACTCTAAATTTTTTTCAAATATATCTCACTTTTAGTGAAAGAATATTCTTGTTTCTTATGTCAGATCTCTGGCTATCTTAATCTCTCATCAATTTTAAAGTTTTTGCTTATCCCTGATAATTTCCCTGATTCATCCCTATATTACGTTACAATTGGTGATGAGGGCCTGTCCACATAACTTTTAAAATAGACCTTTATCACCATACCTCGGGTGCATATCTTATAAGTTATCGTCCATTAATTGGGGCTGGTTTTAATTTTTTGTTTTTTCAAAAATATTTGTCTAGGGGGGTCTTGGATCGGCACACACGTTTTCTGTCCTGAAGATGGTTTCCCAGATATATTACAACAGAGACCCAAACTTCGATGTCTAACCCAATTTTCCTTTTAGTCATTGTTAAATTTAATTTGGGAGATCTAGTTACTATATATAGGACAGACTCAATGTCTGACAGAGGAAATGGGTATTTGTGCATTGTTGGCTAGATAATCTTCACTCACAATATCTGTAATATCTATTGTCAATGTTTGTGAGAATTTTTGTCATGAACCCCTAATCTCATGTGTTTTGATATAAAATTTAGAAAGAAGAGATGCACTCGGCTAATGGAATTTATTTAATCTGATAAATTGATGCATGTACTGCTCTAATTGATTTGCGATGTCATGGCGAGACATCTTGAATAAGAGACAGATTGAAATAACCCTTTTTGTGCAAAACAAATTCCTTGTAGGCACCATTACCTGGTTAACTTTACTTAAATGCAATCATAGAAATGGTGATCGGCTGTCCCCACCAGGCCACCATTCCTGTCATGACAGACAATCAGTGTTAGCCACAATTTGCAACCTACCTCATAAATATTCATTAATATTCGTGAGGTGGGTCAGTCTGGATCTAGTCCATATTGAAATTTTTCGAACTGACCTATTAGTACATAGGTCAGTTTGCATAATTCCACATTGGTTGCAAAAATATGGGTGGCAATTTGTGACCAGTAGTTTAAATATCAGGCCCTTGATTACATCCCTTTGATGCATGGTAATAGTGGAAAGTAGCCTCAGACCCTGCAAGCATATTCTTGCACAAAATCAAAAGCAAATTCTTGCACCAAGAGAGATCTTCCATCTCCAGATAAATCTTGTGAATGAAGGGCCTTATGACTTTCAGAAAGAAAGTCTACAGTCTAGTAAGAAAACGCAGGAAGTTTTCAATCAAATGTTCATATTGGAATTATAGAAATATTTTATAAAAAGGCAAATCGTGTAAAAAGCTGTCTGTTGAACGTAACCTTGTTGAGGTTTGAAGAAGGGTCACGTTCTCACAACAAAATGTTCCACTTGACAGCCTGGGAGCCGGCACTGGTTGTTCTATTACTTCCTCTTCTTGCAGTCAGTAACTCATGGACACTGTCTGCTTGCTGCACATTGACTTGTAAAACATACTGAGAGGCAATCAAAACTCAACAAATAAAAAAGAGTTACTGTTGCCAGCTGATATTAAAATATATGGTCATATATAATTCAAGGAGTTTGAACAAAGCTTAATGAACATAAACCATTTTATTAAAATCAGTGATACGGCTGGTAGTGCTATGAAAGCCAAGTCACTGGGGTGCTTTGTAATCCTGCCATATTTTCCTGAAGAACTCCTTCATGGATAATATATAAGGGATAAAGTACCCCTGCCATACATTATAAGGATATTGCAAGTCACAAAGAAGTTTCTTTACAAGGGTTATGGAACTCCAGGTGACTTACAATATCCTTATCATGTGCACCAGGAGGTACTTTATCACATATATTATATGGTAGACCATCATCTTTACCACAAACCACTTAAAACCTTTGTGAGTAACTCTTTCATATGAAAGAGCGAGCTTGTTTGCAAACATGAAGAATAAATGTAAAAGCTCTAGTGCAAAATTATTTATTTATTTATTTATTTTATCAATTTATAGGGCGCAACAGCTACCCAAAAAGGGTTTCCCGGCGCCTTGTCACAGCTAGATTTGAGGGCAGCAAGAGGGAGGTGTCTGTTGAATGGATTATTTTTCAAACAGCCAGGTCTTGACAAGCTTTCTGAACCTAAGATAGTTTCCTTCCTTTCGGATACAGGGGGGGAGCGTGTTCCAAAGGGAGGGTCCCAGGTAGGCAAAGGATCTGCCACCTGTTCTTGCTCGTTTAAACCTTGGTATGCAGAAACATGCTGCCGTCTGCGACTGGAGGTTTCTCGTAGGCGTATAGAGGGAGGCAAGAGATTGGAGGTATTTTGGAGCGGTACCCGCTTTTATCCTGAACATATAGTTCAGAGCTTTGAAGCGGATTCTGCTTTCGATCCTGAGCCAATGAAGATTCTTACGATGGTTCGAAACTCCGACGTTCTTCGGAATATTACAGAGTAGCCTGACCGCTGCATTTTGCGCTACCTGTAGTCGTCCGATCACAGATTTGTTTGCGCCCAGGTACAGGATGTTGCCGTAGTCAAGCCTAGATGTAATAAGGGCATTGACTACGGTCTTTTGTGTTGACACAGGCAGCATCCAGAGGATCTTCCTCAGCCATTTCACTATGGTGAGACATAGGCTGGTTACTTTACTGGCCTGTTTGTTCATGGCTAGGGAATTGTCCAGAATAAAGCCCAAGTTACGGGCGTGGGCCACCGGGGTAGGAAAAGCGCTCATCTGATCAGGCCAATGTACGGAATTCCAGAGATCTTGATCTTTACCCAGAATCAGTATTTCCGTCTTGTCGCCGTTTAGTTTTAGCTGGTTTTTTGTCATCCAGTTCAAGATTTTTAATAGTCCTTCCTTAAGTAACGAAGGGGAGTGAGGACAAGATTCAGAAAGGGAGAAGATGATTTGGGAGTCGTCAGCATAGTTCATAAGCGTTAGACCTGATTTTTCAACAAGGTCGGCCAGGGGTTTTAGATATATATTAAAAAATAAAGGGCTAAGGATGGACCCCTGGGGAACTCCATGCGATGCAGGTAGGGTGTCTGAGACGGCTTGTGTAGATGCGATCTGGAAAGTTCGATTGGCCAAGAAGGATCTGATCCAATCCAAAGCCTTTCCTCGCACACCATTTGTATATAGCTCTTTAATAAGAGTCTCATGGGAGATGGTGTCGAACGCCGCACTTAGGTCCAATAACACGAGCGCGACCATGTGCCCTTGGTCGAGAAGCTTTCTGATGTGTTCAGTGACACCAAGCAGGGCGGTTTCTGTAGAGAAGCCAGCCCTGAAACCAGATTGCGAAGAGTGGAGTAGAGAATTTTCTTCTGCAAAAGTGGCTAAAGCAGAGTGTACGTGTCTCTCTAGACATTTAGAAAAAGCTGGGAGCAGAGATATTGGTCTATAATTCGCCAGTATTTCTGGGTTTGCGGTTGGCTTTTTCAGAAGGGGTGTCACCATGGCATGCTTCCATAAGGCTGGGACCGTAGCTAGGTCGAGGGATGAGTTTAGGAGATTAGCAATGATCTCCAATGAGTGGTCATCCAGTTTTTTAATGATTTTGATAGGGATGGGGTCCCTGGGGGAGCCGGATTTAATAGTTTTAAGGATTCCTTTCAGTTTATCTATTGAAAGAACAGGCCAGGATTCCAGTAAATTTTCACCCAAAAAAGTGGGTATAGAGTCAGAAAGAGGGGAAGGTTCTGAAACAGAAATTTTTGCCTTAATGTCTGAGATGATTTTGTCGATTTTCTCAGTAAAAAAGCATGCCAACGCCTGGCATTGTTGTGAGTTTAATGTTGGTGCAGCAGCTGTGGTGTGTGCGCCAGCCAGTTCCTTGACTTTAGAAAAGAGAGTTTTGGGCATGTTGGTTGCTTCAACAATAGTTTTTGAGACAAAAGCAGCTCTTGCTTTTGTGCAGGCAGTGTGATAAAGATTCCTGGCTACTTGGTAACTCCTTTTAGCATTGGGGTCGTACTTTTTACGCCATTTGCGCTCTAGTGCTTTGCATTTAGATTTTTCAATCTTTAGGCTATCATTAAACCATGGAGCCGGAGGGCGATGTCCACTCCCTTTGGTGCAAGTAGAAGGCAGACATTTGTCAGCTGCATTGCTAAGCCAGTTATACGCTTCAGTTGCTAAGCGATCCATATTGGAGTTATGGCTTGGAGGGTTTTGTTGTAGTGCCGAGTTTAATGCTTCAATGTCTACTAATTTCCAATTTTTTCTGCATAAAGCGTGAGTATTTTGTTGCAAGCTGCGGGAGGGTGGAAAGATAATGCTGAAATTAATAAGATGATGGTCAGACCAACCAGAGGGCAAGGTAGCAATACAGCTAAGTTCCCTGATGTTGGATATTATGGGGTCCAACAGGTGGCCCGCTATGTGAGTAGGGCTAGAATTTATCAGGGACAGGTTTAGAGTCTTAAGGTCTTCCAATAGGTTAGAACATGAGGGGATGGTGGGATCTTCTAGATGCAGGTTTAAATCACCCAACAAGGAAAAATTGCTAGATGACATGTAGTAGGGCGTAATAAGGTTGGCAAAATTGGATACCCATTGAGAGGAATTTCCTGGTGGTCGGTAGATCAGAAGGCCTGACATAGTAAAATTGGGGTTCAAGGAGATTTTGAATAGACCTGCTTCGCAGTCTGGGATCGATACCGGTTCCAAAGTACATTTTAGCTCTCTGTTAAAGATGATGGCTATCCCACCCCCTACCTGTTTTTCCCTGTCTATTCTGACGATGGCGTAGTTATCGGGGAGGGCAGTAGCAACATCCGGGCCGGCGCTGTCATGCAACCAGGTCTCGGTTAGGAAGAGGGCACTAGGACCTTTTTCTGCAAGGAGGTTGAATATATCATGTTTATGTTTGGGCAGTGATCGACAATTAGTGCTATAGAAAACATAAGTCAGCGGCTCGACTTTACGTAATAATTTACTTTTTCTGTGTCTCCTAGATGGGTCAGGGTGGGGTTGACGAATGGCGGTGGATAATTTACATTCAGAGCAAGCACGTGTTCCGACTTTATGGAGGTTAGATATGGAGCACCTCGGATTTGGGGTAGGGCGCAGCGCTTTCAATGCAGATGACGATCTTACCAGCCTTGGGGATGAAAAGGGAGTAGGAGCCTCTGCCTCTTGCCCCGTCCTGGCACGGACGGGCACAGACGGGCTAGTCTTTGGCGTGTCTTCGGCGTGCTGATGGTGTGCCCGCTGCGCTCGTCCGCTGCGCGTCCTGAAAGTGTGCATGTTTAAACTGTAGAGGAGGGGGCGTGGCCCAGTGTCTCGTGGGGGCCAATGGCGTCCGAGAACTCGCTTTCCCAACAGCGCAATGTCAGCTGTGTAGGGGAGTGTCCTCTCAGCCAGAGATCACAGAGCACAGGTGAGTGAAAGAATACAATCAAACAAGTTTAAAATCAAAGTGCAAATAGCGCGATTTAAAACAGGTATTTGTATTTTTAAAAAAAACGAGTAACACCCCCGGCTTTCCGCCTCAAGGGTAACTGTCACAGAATGCCGGCTCGTAATTCAGCAGGCTTTATGGGCGTCCGGGAGGGGGCGTGGCTAGCTGGAGGGGGCGTGGCCCAGTGTCTCGTGGGGGCCAATGGTGTCCGAGAACTCGCTTTCCCAACAGCGCGATGTCAGCTGTGTAGGGGAGTGTCCTCTCAGCCAGAGACCACAGAGCACAGGTGAGTGAAAGAATACAATCAAACAAGTTTAAAATCAAAGTGCAAATAGCGCGATTTAAAACAGGTATTTGTATTTTTAAAAAAAACGAGTAACACCCCCGGCTTTCCGCCTCAAGGGTAACTGTCACAGAATGCCGGCTCGTAATTCAGCAGGCTTTATGGGCGTCCGGGAGGGGGCGTGGCTAGCTGAAGGGGGCGTGGCCCAGTGTCTCGTGGGGGCCAATGGCGTCCGAGAACTCGCTTTCCCAACAGCGCGATGTCAGCTGTGTAGGGGAGTGTCCTCTCAGCCAGAGACCACAGAGCACAGGTGAGTGAAAGAATACAATCAAACAAGTTTAAAATCAAAGTGCAAATAGCACGATTTAAAACAGGTATTTGTATTTTTTAAAAAAACGAGTAACACCCCCGGCTTTCCGCCTCAAGGGTAACTGTCACAGAATGCCGGCTCGTAATTCAGCAGGCTTTATGGGCGTCCAGGAGGGGGCGTGGCTAGCTGGAGGGGGCGTGGCCCAGTGTCTCATGGGGGCCAATGGCGTCCGAGAACTCACTTTCCCAACAGCGCGATGTCAGCTGTGTAGGGGAGTGTCCTCTCAGCCAGAGACAACAGAGCACAGGTGAGTGAAAGAATACAATCAAACAAGTTTAAAATCACAGTGCAAATAGCGCGATTTAAAACAGGTATTTGTATTTTTTTTTAAAAAACGAGTAACACCCCCGGCTTTCCGCCTCAAGGGTAACTGTCACAAAATTAAACACATCAAAAACCTGTTAGATATTTGTTACATGTAGAAAATAGAGAGAGACCCCTTTAACCAACCACGGGAGTAGGGTACTACTTGTAGGTAGAAACAGTAAATCCCTCAGAGCATCAAGTCCGGATGCGGTGTTTTGCCAGCAGCAGTGACGATTGAAGTACTATTGCCAGAAAGAACAAATTGGTGTATCGGAGCCGTCAAGTCCAGATGCAATCTTTTGCCAGCAGCAGTGACGATTGAAGTACTATTGCCAGAAAGGGGCGTTTAAAGGCACCAAACACCTCTGGAGGAAGTTGTAAATAGCTTTTTTTAACAAGAACACTGGATACCAGGCCAAGCAAATTCGAGCAGAGTACAGGAACAAAAACTGTACGGACCAAACAAAACATCCGGTACAAAGAAAACCTATAAACAGAGGAAGAATAGATACTGAACGAGTGTTTTAAACCGATTTGTATAAGCCATTGAATCCAGAAATAGTCTTTAAAGGATTTTTTCTGATCAGATGTGTTACCTTATGACAAAATATATTGTCTTCTTGTGTCTCTCTGAAAAGATTTTAGGTAGTTGTTATTAATTGGGGATTTGCAATGAATGTGTATTGTTTAGCGACTTTATATGTGTAGTAGTGATATATGTTTTTAAGTTGTTTTAAAATATTGCCATACAAACGAAATTTTAATAAATGAACAAAAATATTTTTATTGAAAAAAGAAGTTAGTCTGTTATTGTCTGTATATTTGTTTAACTCTACCATATGGGCTATATCATTAGGAGGTGGGGTTGTTATAGTGAAAAGGTCAGATTTCTGCCTTGTGCATCCTAACATTGTTGTTAGTGATTGTTTTAAAATATTTTCCGCCAGGGATTTACTGTTTCCACCAGATATTTGTTGCAAACAGATATTAGAAACAGTTAAATACAGGTAATTTTTTTTTAAAAGCTGCATAAATGCGGAATGTGAAGGAATATGCAGAAAGATTCTAGCTTTTCTCTATCTAAAGAGTGCAAAAAATAAACATATTCTCTCTGCATGTCATTATAAGCTATTAAAATAGAGCATAAGCAAGAAAAGCAATGTTTTGTTTTCGTTGCTTTAAACAAGTGGTTCAATCATGGTCTGTGCCCTGACCTGTCTTTCACCTGTGCATGGTTTTGGAGGCCCTTAAATCAGAGATGCGCTATTTGATTTGGAGGAAGGGGATGCAGACCAGTGCCATCTTTTCTCCACTATATAGGGATATCCTTGAGTTTAGAACAAACAACAATTCTGCCTCATGACATTTTTTCCTAGTGCCGCACTTCACACAGTAGCTACCTAGGGGATGGCTGCAACAGTGGTATCCAGTCCTCTCTAATTCAGCTGCACATACTCCTGGGTTCCAACAGAGGAATCGCAGTATTTGACTCCTGGAACAGTCAGCATGGTGGGGGTGGAGGGTGGCCCTCTCTCCTTCCCAGGAGTGTTTTTTCAATCTGTATGACTCAGAAAGCCACAATTGCCTGCAACATGGTAAAGGATAAGGGGGCAATACACCCTCCAAGGACTCTCAACAGGTACTCATTCACTCGCTCCTCCTGTAGAATTCACCCTGCAGACTGCAACCCCTACAAAAATGAATGTGGAACAAACCTCACACAGTGATGCAGAACTGGAATCCAACATCAAGGAGGGCAAGGTGAAGTTTTAATGTGGGACTCAGTTGAAGAGTCAGATTCACTGTATGTGGAGTGGTCACAGTCTCACTATAATGTCTCAGGATACTTGTTTTGGGCTTGCAGGTTGTAGTATCCTCAGGTCATGTAAATATGTTCCCTTCATTCTGTACCTAGCTGCGCAGCCAGTGTCAGTGTTCCGCGTAGAATGTGAGTGTGAGTGGAATGCTTGGATGCCTGTGTGGGACTGAGACAGTTGGGAAGATGGGCTGAGCAGCTAGGATGCTGCTCCTGGTGGGGCCTATTGTGGAGCCTGATCTGGGGCCTGTTCTGGGTTTACTACTTCTACACCTAAGATCTCAATAAACCTCATCTACTCCTACCTGGCCACGTCTACTGCGTCTACTTGTACATCCAGCACACGTGGGGTCAGCCCACTACATTTATGGCGACGATCTGGAGCTCATCTCACGCAAAAGGTAGCCTGATGACAACTAAGAATGAGGAGTGGAGCAAGATTACATGTAGAAAAGAACCTATGTCAAGTAAAATGAGAAAAAAAAAGAAACAAGCATCAAGAAATGTAAAGAAAAGGAAAGAAACCTGTTTAGCGACGCAGCTGAAGTCAAAGAAATATGTCAAGCTTGCCTGTCTGCCCCACCAGTGTCCACTACACTGGACAGCCCAGCCCAGGCTTTCTGTGTCTTCATCTCATCATCTACTACATCAGAAAATACAGTTACAAGCCAGTCTACATCTGGAAAAGAAATTATGCCACAAAAACGTCTATTGTGCTACAACCAAGGAATTTTGAGCAACAAGTAACAAGGTAATCTGTGGCTGTTTGTGACTTTGCCCACCAGTGCGGGGTTGAAATATTCACTTCGGCAAAAGGAATCCAGTTTTAAATTTGTGGCTGTGCTCAAGCTATAGACTTTAATATCCCATGGGCTCTGAAAGTGTGTTCTACAGTTTCGTACTTGTGGACTTGTTATTTAAATCTTCAGGTGCTACTTCGTGCCCTAATCAGTTGTTATGGGATTTTCATTTCCAGTGACTGGTACAGTGTCATTTTGGTGGATGTGAGAAAATACTAACTTTCAAGTTATAAGGAAGTGAGCGATGTACGGAGAGTTTTATGGAAGCGAGCGATGTACTGTAAGGAAATGTGACTTCATGTTGACTCTTTAAATCATCTGGGTGAGAAGAGTAAATTTTCTATACAAGTCAAAAGGTTGTCAAGTATTCTCTCTGCATGGCTGGTGAGAAATTACAGTTGCGCTTATTTTAAAAATTCAAATGTGGCTCGTGCACCGCACCTGGTCTGTGAGTCGCGTGAAGCAGCTCCTGTTCTCCATGACGTCTTTTTCGTTCGAATACACGCATTGCTGCCAGGAGATGCCGGGAGCCATCCGGTACAGCGTCAGACGGCGTGCCTCCATTTTGGTACTGGTGAAGTGAGTTCATTCGTCCGGTATTTCACAATCTGCCAACCACGTTTTTTTCACGTCTTCAATAACGTTTTTCAATGACAAGGATGCCGCGATGTCTATGATCACTTCTCCTGTCGCGCATGTTCTCATGGAAGCAAGAAAAAGCAAGTACGGTTGCAGCCAAGTTATTGTTGTCCTAAGTTTACTCACTTTTCACAGGTGATTTATTTCTTTCGCTTGGTGGATTAGAAATTTGCATGAAGTGTTGGACAGCATTTTGTTTTCGACCCGACGTAAGCGCAGCAATTGGCATTTTCCACACGTGGTGTTGGTTTAAAGTTCTCTCTGGTTCAAGAATTGAACACAGATACTATTTACATTTATTAGTGCTTAATTTATTAGTGCTCAATTGTTCTTAGGAACGCCTGTCCCTCATTGTTGCGGTGACAGGCACACCATTGACTTTTGAAATACGAGTTGTGGGGCATGTTTTAAAGATTTAACACGAAAATGTTTTATTTCACAAGTGAATGAATTTAACGCAAAAAGTTTTATTTTACAGTTTAGTGAGATTTCTTTCTACAGTGTCTTGTGATTGCTGTATGCCAACGTTGTTGTATCGCTTTGTACATGTTCTTGTTTTGTTGGCATGGGAGTGGGTACTAGTCCCATGTCTCTTATTTACGCAGTTTCTCGTTTCAAATTTTGTATCCCTGCCTAAGGGATAGGGGTGGGTTTTAGTCCCATTTCCTTTTTAGATAGTTTTATCCCTGCTTAGGGATGGGAGTGGGTTTTTAGTCCCATCACCCCACGTTCACAGTAATTTATATGGGAATGGGTTTTAGCCCCATTTTTTTTTAAAGGGGGTTTTAGTCCCACCCTTGTTATTTTGAGTTTGGGTGTCAGTCCCATTTACTCTGTTATAGGGGGTTAGAGTCCCACCTATTTATAGGGGGTTAGAGTCCCACCTATGTAATTAGTAATGGGTGCCAGTCCTATTTACTAAGTTTAAAGGGGGTTTTAGTCCCACCTTTTACGTTTGTGTTGGGTTTTAGTCTCTTCATTTACGTATTCGCTGTCTTGTGTGTGGGTAGCCATCTTTCGATGCCACACGGTGCTGCATGTCGGTTTTTCATGCTGCACAAGTCAGTGGGTTTTAGTCCCATGTGACGTATTATGTACATTTGAGTGTCAGTCCCAAACAATGTTTTTTTTTCACATGGGTTTTAGTCCCATAGTGTCCCTCACATGAGGGGTGGCGTATTGGTTTGTTGCCACAGTCTTCTCACGTGAGAAGTACTTCCTTGGGTGTTGTTCTACTCATAGGAATTATACCCGTAGGATTCTACTCTGGGTATCATATTCACTTGTTGTATGTGAGCTCTTATTTCACATCTTAATTTTTTTTCTTTGTTCAGTATTAAGGGAGGGGGATGGTGTTAGTGTGTTGATCTATGCTTGCATCTTTCCTTTCTCCTTAGTGTGTCTGTTTTCCCTCTCATGATGTATTTTTTCATGCATCCCTGGGTTTATGGACTCTTTATATCTTTTGTACATTTCTGTATTTATTTGTTTGCTTATTAGTTTGGGTTTAGATTAGGTTTTATTAATTTTCAGTGTAAAGGGAGAGGATGTGTCCTCAGGTCATGTAAATATGTTCCCTTCATTCTGTACCTAGCTGCGCAGCCAGTGTCAGTGTTCCGCGTAGAATGTGAGTGTGAGTGGAACTGAGACAGTTGGGAAGATCGGCTGAGCAGCTAGGATGCTGCTCCTGGTGGGGCCTATTGTGGAGCCTGATCTGGGGCCTGTTCTGGGTTTACTACTTCTACACCTAAGATCTCAATAAACCTCATCTACTCCTACCTGGCCACGTCTACTGCGTCTACTTGTGCATCCTGCACACGTGGGGTCAGCCCACTACACAGGTACTCAACAAAACCAGTGGAAGAATAGAGGTAAATATACCCTCTTACAACTTTTATATGTTTGAGATTTACCTGAGAGCAAGTTTTAGTATGGGTACTTGGTGAGTTCACCAACATTCCCAGTCTTCTTCAGGCAAATATAAAGATTTCCTTCAAAGTGCCCTCTTGAGGGGACCACTGGGCATTGCAGCACCAGACCAACAAGGAGCAGGCAAGATGATGACGCACGCCTCATTCGGGTGGGTGAGGGCACTTGCTTCTAAGAGCTGACGGTCCTAGTGACACACAGGTTTTTAGGTTCTTAATATATTACCTAGAATCCAATACGGGAACAGTATACCCTACTTAATTTGTCCTACATTGTGGCCCTGCTCAAAGAGTCCTGTAAAGAGAGGAGACAACCAGCCAAGTGCACCACCAGGAAGGTGGAATTGCAAAAGG
This sequence comes from Triturus cristatus, assembly GCF_964204655.1. Classification (NCBI taxonomy): domain Eukaryota; kingdom Metazoa; phylum Chordata; class Amphibia; order Caudata; family Salamandridae; genus Triturus; species Triturus cristatus. Next base: position 863,658,346 of record NC_140581.1, read on the forward strand.
TGCTGATGTCCTGGGCAGAAGTCTAGTCACTTGCTACAGCAACTGAAGGAGATGAGGTAATGGACAGACAAAGAGAGGATTTGTATCTCAGTCCTGAGGCCCAACGGCCTGCTGAAAAGAAGAATTGACCCACACTTTGGAACTCCATGCCAGGGCAGGGAGCCATGTATCTTCTTACAGCCTTTCCTCAGAGAGTTCAAGCTGGAAATGGTCTGACTCAGCATGGAAGAGAAGAAACTAGCCATGGAGGCATAACAAAGGAAGGCTGAGGCTGCAGAGAAAATGTTACTACTGGCTCATGAAGTGAATTTGAAAGAGGTGGATCTCAAGCCCAGGCAGGCAGGTTTCAGTAGTGATGGTGGCAGCATATCTTCAGCATGCCTTCAGTGTCTGAAGAAGACAAAAAGGTCTGCACACCAAGGATCTGGTGCCCAACTATGTGGTGGGAGATGACATTGATAAGTGTTTTTCTGTCTATGAGGTATCCTTGAGGATTCACAAGATCCCAGAAGGGAGCTTGGGGTGGGGGGTAGCGAATTGTGGAAACACATGCCTACAGTGGGAAAGGACACACTTCTTACTTTAGAGGTTGGGGACCAAACAAAGCATTCTCTCATGAAAGCAATCTTGATAGTTAAATTCGGGTTGACCCCTGAAAAGTTCTACCAAAGGTTCAGGGACAGACAGAAGCTCCCCAACCAATACTAGGTAGATTCTGTGGATTGCTCCAACAAGGCACTGAATGGCTGTGTGCTGGACAGCAACGTTATTAATTACAATCGGCTTTACAATCTAATTCTGAGAGAGCACATGCTTAGCATTTGTTTTCCAGAGCTGCACCAGCACCTGGTTGCAAGCAACTGGCTGACCTCAGAAAGCTCACTGAGGAGGTGGACCTCTGGGCCAGCACCAGAGTGTCTAAAAGGGTTTCTAAGGGAGACTCCCACAAGAGGGGTCTAGGGTCCCATCAGAAGAGGGGAGAGAAAAACTTCAAAATAAGGAGTTCTCAAAAGAACTCCAAAACAATTCCCAAAGGAGTGTTGGTAACCAGTCCCAGTCTGAGTCGGAGCAGAGGTTCTTTGACAAGGAGACAGGAGGTTTGTAAACCAATGCTACAAGTATGGGCACTCTAAGGGTGACTCCAAATGTCCCAAGAGGGCACAGTCCCCCACCGGTGGGCAAATACCTTGAGTGAACAGTGTAACACTCAGGGAGGAGGTAGTCCCGGATAGCTTTGGGGAGCAGACAGAGGTGACCCTAGCCTATCCTAGGGGATAAGGAGATGGTGCCAAAAGCCCATGTGCCAGCCAATGCTCCTAAATACAGGCAGTGGGTCACCATCAATGGGCAAAGGGCATAGGCTCTGAGGGGCACAGGAGCCAGCATGGCTACTGTAAGATGTCAGCTGGTTTCCTCAAAACAGGCCCTCCCTAACACATTCCATCAAATCATAGTCACTGACAATTGTGAGAGCTATCTATCGGTGGTTGTGGTCCTCTTTGAGTGGGGAGGGGTTTCAGGTTGTGTGGGAGAGTAGGATCTGCACCTTATGTTGCCCCCTCTGATGTTTACACTGGTTTCTGGCTATAGTCTGGCTGGGACCCTGCTAATCAGGGCCCCAGCCTCCCTGTTCTCTCTAAACAACTCAGAGTGCATATTAGCTGCACTAGTGATTGAATACTGTGGTGCCTTATGAGTCCCTAGTATATGGTACCTTAGGTACCAAGGGCATAGGTACTTCACAGGCGTACCAGGGGCTGAAGCCTGTTTTATGCCACCCTTGGTAAGCAGACTAAATCTGACACCACAGGCCTGCTACTGCAGCCTGGGTGAGGTAGTGTTAGCACTCCTCACTGAGATATAGGTTCACTATATCTCTCCCTGCACACACATTTAAACCTATCAGTCACCACTAAGTATGATCCCACCCTTCTAGAGGGATAGACATGTACCCACTGTGGAAACACGGTAGAATCCTGAAGAGCCCTGGCTTCACAAAATGGATGCCACCAGTCACAGACACTGGGCTGCCCTTCATCTGGTGACCGAATCTCGCAGTGGAGGAGGTCCAACAATAGGCATCCTGTCACAGGGAGGTGTGGTCACCTCCCAGACAGGGTTTAGTGTATTGGGGCTGGGTGGGTGCACTCCTAGAGAGCTTTGAAGTTCTGCACTGGGGGAGCAGTAGGCTCCTCTGTGCATATGCCAGTTCAAACCAGCTCAGGGGCTACCTGCCCCTGCTCTGGCATGAAACTTGACAAAGGGAAGTGGGTGTAACCACCTACTCCCCTGACCCTCCCATAGGTGGGGTCATAGAGCTAGTCCCTCCCTTCCTTTCAGTATAAGTTAGGGAACCATTGCCATTGCAAACTAGATATCCCTGGACGACGCTCTGAAGAAGAATCCTGGACCTTCGACGTTCCATTACCTCTGGAAGACGGAAGAATCTCCCTTGGAGTCAAGGAGTGATTCCCCTGCTTGGCAGGCACCCAATCTTGCAATCAACGGTCGCAAACTTTCCCGCTCCCGATGGAGTTCGAAGTCCCTGCATCCTAGGAAGAGGATTTCCTGACTTCTCCAAGGCCATTGTGAGTCCCCAGTGACGCTGAGGCAAGTGGACCCCACGAGTGACGAGGAACCGCAATCCCTGGGTACAGTGCACTATTTTCGAGTGCAACCCCTTCACGAAGTTCTATGAACTTGTGCATTGGACCACGTGTGGTCCAAGCCTCGAGCAGTATTTCCACCGAAGTTCAGAGGCCTACCCTGTCCCGAGTGACCATGGGCCCCTTTTGTGTGAATCCTCCCGAGGCGTCTTCGCCATTCCTTGCCGGTTGGCTTGTGGGTCCCCAGAAGACTTTTCTACAATTCCAAAGGGCTCCCCTGGTTGCTCCAGGCCTGCCCTGACTTACCCTTGCTGGGTGAGTCCCTCAGACCTTGCTGGTCTGCACCGCTGACTTTTTACACTTTCCACGAGACTTGCTGTTGCCAAAGGCTTGTTGGCTACGATCTGGTCGCCGACACTGCAGTAAGCTGCAGACTTTGTGGGACACGCCGAATCCAGCTCCTGGTTTTCGTCAACACCTCCTGGACCTCGTGGCTGAAGAGTCAAGGCACCCGTAATCACCTGAAATCACCCGACAACTGTGGGCATCCAGCTTTCTTGCCCCGGGTCACTGCCAAGTGACTTTGAACACTGTCCCCTCTGCTTTCAGGTCTTCCTTCTTCTGAATCCAGCCTTGGATTCCACCAGACACTTCTCCTGTCTTCACAAGCAGCAAGTCTTCTTTGGCTCCCATTGAAAACGACGCCGCGACCCGACACAAAAGACACCTATGCACCCGGCTTCCCTGGGTGAGGTACCTCCAGCACTACGGTGCTCCTGTGTGTGTTGGCTCTAGAACTACTTACCCTGTAAGTGGCTTGCTTGTAGACTCTCCTGAAGTATCCTAAAACTCTAAAAATCCAACCGCGACTTGCTCCATTGAAGTCAATTGGGATCCGCGGCTGTGTTCCCACACTGCATGCGTCCTTTACTTACCTGCCTTGGGTGGATTAGTGAGGCCCCAGCGCTTCTGAAGGCCCTAGGCCTTGTCTCCTCGCAAGTCGATATTCTGAAGTCCCTTTTTCAGTATATGGTCTGGTATGCCCCTAGGGCCCCAGCCATATTTGTGCTTAATTTATTGTGAAACGTTGATTTATGCATATGTTCCTGACTTCTAATCTCATAAAGAGATTAGTAGAGTGTGTCTAGTAATACATACATATATATTTGATATATATACCTGTGTGGTGACCTTTAATTGGGTAATTCAAGAGATTATAAGGTAAAACAAGCTGCATTACATTCCTCTAAAGACTTAGCCTGAAGGCTGCTCTCCACAGCTACCAATAGGATAGCTTTCTATAAAAGGTTATCTTAAACCTATCTACCATAAGAGTTGAATTGTACTGGGGCAAGGTGTCCACTTGAACTAGCGAACAGCATATACCAGGCCAACTTCTCACATTGGTGGGCAGCTTGTGGGATTCCAGCTTGCCATTATTTTATCAGAAAATCTCTGTTTGAATTACTAACTGAAAACCACTATAGGTACTCAAGGTACATAAACAGTCAAGCTTAGTATCACTAAGTTCTACTGAACTTAGAGCTGTGTGTCATGGGATAGCACACCCTTTCTACAGCTCAAGCTAGGATCAGTAGGCCATAAACTAGTGTAGGTAGTACAACACTGCACAACACTAGAATGTCCTTAAGGGTTGGAACCAGTGGGTCCACCCAGCCTCAGTATAAGGACATGACTTTCTTTGACTTGAAAACCATGTGTGCTGCAAGGCACTTGAAGATAGGACAGAGTCCCTCCACACTACACCTGATAGATCTGCTGACAGCAGATGATCTTAGATTAGCTCTAGGAGCTAATGGGTCTGAATCAGGGGGTGGGTCAATTACAGTGTCTGGGTCAGATGATGAAAATCAGGATGACCTGGACTCTGTGGTTGAACGGCCAGACCCACAAGGGTCTGAAAAGGACAGAGGAATTCTCCCTAAGAGAACTGACAGAGTGGAGGAGAGGCCTAGGTCCCTTTCTAGTGAATCTGACTACTCCTATCACTCTGGCAGAGAACCTGTCCAACAGAGGAACTCCTACCTTCCTAGAAGGGAGACTTCCTCTGACAAAATGTACAAACTGCTGCAGTATGAGGAAGCAAGATTTGCCCTCAAAACCAAGCAGTTGGCATTAGACAGAAAAGCCTTTGAGCTCCAGAGAGCTTCTAGAAGAGAGGGGTTAGAACCCCCTCGTGGCAGCAACAGTGTCCCTAGAGGTAGAGAATATATTCCAGACCATAGGAACCTGAGCAAGGTTGTTCCTCCCTACCAGAGTGGGGATGATATCCACAAGTGGATAACTGCTATAGAAAGGGCCTGTAGAGTACAACAGGTCCCCCAAAAGCAGTGGGCAGCAATCTTGTGACTCTCCTTTTCAGATAAAGGCAGAGACAAGCTCCTCACTGTTAGAGAAGAGGATGCTGATGACTATGAAGTCCTGAAGAGTGCATTGATGGATGGGTTTGGCTTAACCACTGAGCAGTACAGGTTGAAGTTCAGAGACACCCAGAAAGCACAGACTCAGGACTGGACTAACTTAGTAAATTGTGCAACCAAGGCTCTGGAGGGTTGGCTGGTTGGCAGTAGGGTTACTGATTTCAAGGGATTGTATAATCTAATGATGAGAGAACAGATCCTTAATAATTTCCAGAACCAGTTGTTGCATCAATACCTGGTGGACTCTGATCTGACCTCTCCCCCAAAATTGGGAAAGAAGGCAGACAAATGGGTCAGAACCAGGATGAGGCAGAAAACCCAGAACCAAGGGGATGACACTAAGAAGCAGGATTCTAAGGGCTCTGAGAAAGGTGGGGATAAGTCAAAAGACCAGAAGTATTCACAAGGGCCCCACAATCTGCATCTGGTGGGGATTCACAGTCTAACAAAGGGAAAGGCCAAAAGAAGCCCTGGTGCAAATTTTGTAAACAGAATGGGCACTGGACTTCTGACTCTAACAAGTCCAAAGACCAAACCACCGCCACTCCTGCCCCTAAGGCATCTGTTCCCCCTAGTTCAGCTACTGGTGGAGGTGGTACTCAGAATAAGGGTGTAGTAGGGTTGACCCTGGGTTCTGAAGTGGACTCTGGCCTAGTCAGAGTACCCACTCAGGCATTGCTGGTTTGTGATGGAGACATTAATATGTCCTTCCTAATGAGCCCCAGTAATCTGGGCAAATACAAACAGAAGCCTGTAATAAATGGCAAACAGGCTTTGGCAATGGCATTCAGGGACACAGGGGCTAGTGTCACCATGGTGGCAGAGGATCTTGTGGACCCTGGGCAGATAATCCTGGGCGAAATGTACCAGGTTACCAATGCAAGCAATATCAGGACCAACCATAGTCTGACTGTTGTGAATTTCTCCTGGGGTGGGATAACTGGCCTCAAGAAAGTAGTAGTCAGTGCAGATCTCCCTGTCGAATGTCTATTGGGCAATGATCTAGAGACTTCAGCCTGGTCTGAAGAAGAGTTATGGACTCATACTGTGATGTTGGGCATCCCTGCAGAGGTATTTGCTGTGACCAGGTCACAGGCCAAAATGCATAACACTGAACCAGCTCTGGATCCTGAAACTATGGACCAGGTGCCTCCCAAGCAGAGGAGCAGTAGAGTTAAGGCAGTGCCTTCCCTTCTGTCTCAGATTCACCTCTTGAGGGAGGAGAAGCAGATCCTGAAGAAGGAACTGCCCCAGAGGGACTTGAGCCTGATCAGGTTGAGTTCTTGGGGGCAGGGGGCCCTTCTAGGGAAGATCTGAGTAAGGAGCAACAGTGCTGCCCCTCTCTTGAACCCCTCAGACAGCAGGCTGCTGCTGAGGCTGCTGGGAGTGCTAGTGCTAGTGGGACCCATAAAGTTTATTGGGATGAGGGACTCCTATATTCTGAGGGTAGATATTCAACCCCTGGAGCTACCAGGAGGTTGGTAATACCTCAGAAGTTTAGGGGGTTCCTCTTGACCCTAGCACATGACATCCCTTTGGCAGGTCACTTGGGCCAAAACAAGACCTGGGACAGGCTTGTTCCACATGTTCATTGGCCACATATGTCAGAAGACACAAAGGAGTTTTGTTGCTCCTGTGTCACATGCCAAGCCAGTGCCAAGTCAGGTGGCACAATAAAGGCCCCCCTGATACCACTACCTGTGGTTGGGGTACCCTTTGAAAGGGTAGGGATTGACATTGTTGGTCCCCTTGACCCTCAAACTGCATCTGGGCACAGATTTACCCTGGTGGTAGTGGATCATGCCACCAGGTGCCAAGAGGCAATTCCCCTGAGGACCACCACAGCCCCTGTGGTGGCAAGAGCTCTCATTGGAGTTTTCTCCAGAGTGGGTTTCCCAAAGGAGGTCATCTCCGACAGAGGTACAAACTTCATGTCAGAATATTTGAAAGCAATGTGGAAGGAGTGTGGTGTGACTTATAAGTTCACCACCCCCTATCACCCACAATGCAATGGGTTGGTTGAACGTTTCAATAAAACCCTTAAGGGAATGATTAAAGGACTCCCAGAAAAGCTTAGGCGAAAATGGGACCTTCTTCTTCCCTGCCTTCTGTTTGCATACAGAGAGGTTCCACAGAAGGGGGTTGGCTACAGCCCATTTGAACTTCTGTTTGGGCATCCTGTAAAAGGTCTATTATGTTTGGTGAAGGAGGGCTGGGAGTTACCTCTCAAACCCCCCAAACAGGATGTGATGGACTATGTACTTGGTCTCTGATCCAGGATGGCCGAATACATGAAGAAGGCAACCAAACACCTGGAGGCCAGCCAAGAATTACAAAAAACTTGGCATGACCAAAAGGCTGTGCTGACTGTGTACCAGCCAGGACAGAAAGTGTGGGTGTTGGAGCCTGTGGCCCCAGCAGCCCTCCAAGACAAGTGGAGTGGCCCCCATACCATTGTTGAGCAAAAGTGAGAAGTCACCTATCTGGTGAATCTTGGAACTCCCACAAGCCCCCTGAGGGTGCTCCATGTCAACAGATTGAAACCATATGTTGACAGGGCTGACATGGGCTTGCTCATGGCAACTGATGAGGAACAGGAGGAGGAGAGTGACCCTCTCCCTGACCTGCTCTCACAGAACCCTGATGATGGGTCAGTAGATGGTATTGCTTTGGCAAGCAGCCTCACTGACCATCAGCAAACTGAATGCAGACAAGTTCTGCAACTGTACAGACATATGTTTAGCCTGACCCCTAGTCAGACTACCTGGTGCACCCATGAGGTGGACACTGGGGACAGTCTGCCTGTCAAGAGCAAAATCTACAGGCAACCTGACCATGTCAGCGACTGTATCAGGACTGAAGTCCAGAAAATGTTGGAATTAGGTGTGATTGAGCCTTCAGATAGCCCTTGGGCTAGCCCAGTAGTCCTAGTACCCAAGCCTCATACCCAGGGTGGTAAGAAAGAAATGAGGTTTTGTGTAGACTACAGAGGCCTCAATGCAGTCACCAGTACTGATGCCTATCCCATACCAAGGGCAGATGAGCTGATTGACACTTTGTCCTCAGCCAAGTATCTGAGTACATTTGACATAATAGCTGGCTACTGGCAGATCGGGTTACCTGATGATGCAAAAGCCAAAACAGCATTTTCAACCCCTAGTGGGCACTACCACGTTGTGGTGATGCCCTTTGGATTGAAGAATGCACCTGCCACTTTTCAGAGGTTAGGGAACAAAGTTCTGGCAGGGATGGAAACTTATTGCTCAGCTTATCTGGATGATATTGCTGTCTTTAGTTCCTGCTGGCAGAATCACCTGGTCGACCTCAGAAATGTTTTGGAGGCCCTGCAGAAAGCAGGCCTCACTATCAAGGCCACTAAGTGCCAGATAGGGCAGAGTCAGGTTGTGTACCTGGGCCACCTTGTAGGTGGGGGCCAGGTTCAGCCTTTGCAGAGCAAAATCCAAACCATCATGGAATGGGTTGCTCCAACAACCCAGACACAGGTGAGAGCCTTCTTAGGCCTGACTGGGTACTATAGGAGGTTTGTAAAGGGATATGGGTCTATAGTGACCCCCATGAATGATCTAACCTCAAAGAAAATGCCAAAAAAGGTTCAGTGGACAGCTAGCTGTCAGAAGGCATTTGAAGACCTAAAGCAGGCCATGTGCACTGCTCCCATCTTACAGAGTCCAGACTACACCAAAAATGTAATAGTCCAAACAGATGCTTCTGAGCTGGGTGTGGGAGCTCTACTGTCTCAACTGAATGATGAAGGTCAAGACCAGCCAGTAGCTTTTATTAGCAGAAGACTGACCCATAGAGAGAAACGTTGGTCAGCTATAGAGAGGGAGGCCTTTGCTGTGGTGTGGACCCTGAAGAAGCTGAGGCCATACTTGTTTGGCACTCACTTCAAAGTTCAGACTGACCACATGCCCCTCCTATGGCTCAAACAGATGAAAGGTGAAAACCCAAAACTTTTAAGGTGGTCCATTTCCCTACAGGGGATGGACGATACAGTGGAACATAGACCTGGGACCCAACATGCCAATGCAGATGGACTCTCAAGGTATTTCCACTTAGAACACGAAGACTCAACTGGTCAAGGTTAGTTTAATGTCCCTGCGTTTGGGGGGGTTGTGTAGGAGAGAAGGATCTGCACCTTATGTTGCCCCTACTTTTTTTTCTGATGTTTACACTGGTTTCTGGCTATAGTCTGGCTGGGACCGTGCTAATCAGTGCCCCAGCCTCTCTGTTCTCTCTAAACAACTCGGAGTGCATATTAGGTGCACTAGTGATTGGATACTGTGGTGCCTTATGAGTCCCTAGTATATGGTATCTTAGGTACCAAGGGCATAGGTACTTCACAGGCCTACCAGGGGCTGAAGCATGTATCATGCCACCCCTGGGAAGCAGACTAAATCTGACACCACAGGCCTGATACTGCAGCCTGGGTGAGGTAGTGTTAGCACTCCTCACTGAGATATAGGTTCACTATATCTCTCTCTGCACACACATTTAAACCTATCAGTCACCCCTAAGGCAGGCCCTATCAATCCTGAGGGCAGGGTGCTTGGTTTCCATGTGAGGGGGGTGCCTCTGCCTGAACAGGGCCCCTCTGCAGCTCTCAGAGTCTTTTCTCTGGGGCTGTTTGTGAATGCGGTCAAACCATATACTCTTAAGTGCATTATAACCTCGCGGTTAATGCTAACTTTGGGATGGCTGCATCAAAACATGTCCTGTTTGGTGTCAAACGCTTTGGAATCATACCCCCACACCAGTAACTGGTGTGGGAGTATGATCCGACCCTTCTAGAGGGATAGACACGTACCCACTGTGGAAACACGGTAGAATCCTGAAGAGTCCTGGCATCACAAAATGGATGCCACCAGTCACAGACACTGGGCTGCCCTCCTGCTGATGACCGAAACTCGCAGTGGAGGAGGCCCTACAATAGGCATCCTGTCACAGGGAGGTGTGGTCACCTCCCAGACAGGGTTTAGTGTATTGGGGCTGGGTGGGTGCACACCTAGAGAGCTTTGAAGTCCTGCACTGGGGGAGCAAAAGGCTCCTCTGTGCATATGCCAGTTCAAACCGTCTCAGGAGCTACCTGTCCCTGCTCTGGTGTGAAACTGGACAAAGGGAAGTGGGTGTAATCACCCACTCCCCTGACCCTCCCATAGGTGGGGTCATAGAGCTAGTCCCTTCGCATTCCTTTCAGTATAAGTTAGGGAACCATTGCCATTGCAAACTAGATATCCCTGGACGATGCTCTGAAGAAGAATCCTGGACCTTCGACATTCCATTACCTCTGGAAGACGGAAGAATCTCCCTTGGAGTCAAGGAGTGACTCCCCTGCGTGGTAGGCACCCAATCTTGCAATCAACGGTCACAAACTTTCCCACTCCCGCCGGAGTTCGAAGTCCCTGCATCCTAGGAAGTGGATTTCCTGACTTCTCCAAGGCCATCGTGAGTCTCCAGCGATGCTAAGGCAAATGGACCCCACGAGTGACGAGGAACCGCAATCCCTGGGTACCGTGCACTATTTTCGAGTGCAACCCCTTCACGACATTCTACAAACTTGTGCATTGAACCACATGTGGTCCAAGCCTCCAGCAGTATTTCCCCTGAAGATCAGAGCCCTACCCCATCCCGAGTGACCGTGGACCCCTGTTGAGTGAATCCTGCCATGGCATCATTGCGATCCCTTGCCGGTTGGCTTGTGGGTCCCCAAAAGACTTTTCTACAATTCCAAAAGGCTCCCCTGGTTGCGCCAGGCCTGCCCTGACTTACCTTTGCTGGGTGAGTCCCTCAGACCTTGCTGGTCTGCACCGCTGACTTTTTACACTTTCCACAAGACTTGCTGTTGCCAAGGCTTGTTGGCTTCAATCTGGTCGCCGACACTGCAGTAAGCTGCAGACTTTGTGGGACACGCCGAATCCAGCTCCTGGTTATCGTCGACACCTCCTGGACCTCATGGCTGAAGAGTCAAGAGACAAGAGACCCGTGATCACCTGAAATCACCCGACGACTGTGGGCATCCAGCTTCCTTGCCCCGGGTAACTGCCAAGTGACTTTGAACACTGTCCCCTCTGCTTTCAGGTCTTCCTTCTTCTGAATCCAGCCTTGGATTCCACCAGACACTTCCCCTGTCTTCACAAGCAGCAAGTCTTCTTTGGCTCCCATTGAAAACGACGCCGCGACCCGACACCAAAAGACACCTATGCACCCGGCTTCCCTAAGTGAGGTAACTCCAGCACTACGGTGCTCTTGTGTGTGTTGGCTCTAGAACTACTTACCCTGTAAGAGACTTGCTTGTAGACTCTCCCGAAGTATCTAAAACTCTAAAAATCCAACAGCGACTTGCTGCATTGAGGTCAATTGGGATCCGAGGCTGTGTTCTCACACGGCATGCGTCTCCCATGGGTCCTTTACTTACCTGCCTTGGGTGGATTAGTGAGGCCCCAGCGCTTCTGAAGGCCCTAGGCCTTGTCTCCTCACAAGTCATTATTCTTAAGTGTCTTTTTTAGTATATGGTCTGGTTCGCCCCTAGGGCCCCAGCCATATTTGTGCTTAATTTATTGTGAAACGTTGATTTATGCATATGTTCCTGACTTCTAATCTCATAAAGAGATTAGTAGAGTGTGTCTAGTAATAAATACATATATATTTGATATATATACCTGTGTGGTGTCCTTTTATTTGGTAATTCAAGAGTTATAAGGTAAAACAAGCTGCTTTACATTCCTCTAAAGGCTTAGGCTGAAGGCTGCTCTCCACAGCTACCACTAGGATAGCTTTCTTTAAAAGGTTGTCTGAAACCTATCTACCATAAGAGTCGAATTGTACTGGTGCAAGGTGTCCACTTTAACTAGTGAACAGCATATACCAGGCCAACTTCTCACAGGTTGTCTTAAAGTAGCTATGAGCCCTGCCATGCCCGTAGATTGTCTGTTGGGCAACGACCTGGAGCACACTTTCTGGAGTTCACAATTGGAAATGTTTAGTTTGCCTGAATGTGTCTGTAGGACCACAAGGCTCATAACTGTCCGAGCAGGGAGTCAAGGGGGTCTAGAGCCTGGAACAATGGTCCAGACAGCTGCCAAGGAGGAGAGTTGCATGGTAAAACAGCCCCTGAAGTGTACACGGGTAAGGTAGATGGGGCACCTGAGGAGAATGCCAACCAGGGAAGACATTATTGCCCTGTCTGATCTGCCTGAGCTTGCTGGTTGGCAAGTTGAGGCTGGGCCCATCAGGGAGGAACTCTGCAGCTGCAGAAAGAGTACCACACTTTAGAGGGCTTGAGGTGGAAAGCTGAGGCCCAGACAGCAGGTGACACCTCAGGAGAACACCTGATCTATTAGGAGATTGACCTCCTATGTAGCGAGCCTAAGGCTCTGTGGCCTGTGGCAGCCCTTGTTTTAGTGGCCCCCAAGTGTTATAGGTCTTTCCCCCAGGGTTTGGCTCATGACATAGCCCTGAAAGAACATCTGGGGCAAGACACTTCTAATTGCTCCAGATGTAGATGGCCTCAGATGCATTCTGTAGGTCCTGTCCCACCTGCCAGGTGGTGGGAAGTCAGTGAAAAAGCTCAAGGTGCCCCTGACCCCTTTACCTGTCATTGAGAGGGTAGGCATTGACATTATTGGACCTTTGGACCTCAAGACAGCTTGAGTTTCTTGCTGGTCTTGGTGGACCATGTGACTCACTACCCCGAAGCCATCCCTCTGAGGTCAGTGAGTGCACCTGTGGTGGCTAGGGACCTAATGGGGGATTTGTACCTGTGTAGGGTTCCCCTAAGAGGTAGTGTCTGATAGAGACACTAACTTCACGTCAGCATGCATGAAGCCCATGTAGGATGAGTGTGGGGTAACTTATAAGGTCTTCACACCCTATCACCCCCAAACCAACGGTCTTGTGGAAAGATTCAACAATACCGTGAAGGGCAGGATATTGGGCCAACCTATGCCCATGAAGCGTAAGTTGGATATCCTCTTTCCATGCCTTCTCTTTGCCTACAGGGAGGTGCCACAGAAGGGAGTGGGGGTTATCCCTTAGAACTCCTCTATCGTCACCCTGTTAGAGGCCCTCTTAGCCTTGTGAGAAAGGGGTGGGAGCAAGCTCCCAGGAAACCTCCTCAGGATGTGGTCAGCTAAATGCTGGCCCTCGCAACCCAATGCATCGCTTCTGGAAAAGGCAAAAAGTAATCTTGAGGCTAGTCAGGAGGTTATGAAGTTCTAGTTTGAACCAGAAGGCCAGTCTGGTAGAGGTTCAACCTGGCACGAAGATGTGGGTCATGGAGCTTGTTGAGCTTAGGACTCTAAAGAATCACTGGGCAGGCCCATATGAGGTGAAGGAGCAGAAGGGGGAGTCCACCTACTTGGTTGATCTCAAGAAACCTAGAAAGCCCTTAGGGGTGCTCCATGTGAACTGCCCCAAATCACACTTTTAGAGGTCTGAAATGATCATGCTTCCAGTGGCAGATTCAGGAGTGGAAGAGGAGAGTGAGCCTCTGACTGGTCTCCTGTCTGCCGAGGAACATGCTGGGTCAATAGAGGGTATCAAACTCTACCCACACTGACCCCAGAGAAGCAAAGTGACTGTCGCCAGTTACTGGGACAGTTTGCTCCTCTATTCTCCCTCTCCCCTGGACTGAACGTCCATGACATAGATACTGGAAAATAACATTTACAGGTTTTCAGAAAAGGTGAGGGCCAGTATCAAGGAGGAAGGCTCTGAGATGCTGGCGCTAGGGGTGATTGAGCCCTCCAACAATCCCTGGTACATACCCGTGGTGCTGGTACCCAAGGCTGATCCACTGGGTTCCTCTGCAGAACTTAGGTTGACTGACGCACACCCCTTACCCTGAGCTGATGAGCTCATAGACATGCTGGGCACTGCCAAATTTCTCACTTTTGGTTTAACATCAGGGTGCTGGCAGATTGCTCTGACTGAGGGGGCAAAGGAGAGGTCCGCATTCTCAACCCCAGAGGGCCACAATTAGGTAAGGGTGATGCCCTTTAGTTTAAAAAAATACCCCTGCCACCTTTCAGAGGTTGGCCAACAGGGTCCTGGCTGGGAAGGTGGCATTCAGTGCTGCCTACCTAGACGACATAGCTGTCTACAGCTCCAGATGGGAGGAACACCTGTACCACCTTCAGGAGGTGCTTCAGGCCCTGCAGCAGGTGGGCCTATCAAGGCCATTAAGTGCCAGAATAGGCAGGGTTCTGTGAGCGGGGGCGAGGTGCAGCCCATCTAGGCCAAGATTGAGACTATCCTGGTCTTCAACTCCATATAACACCAACAAAGGCGAAGGACTTCCTGGGCCTCACAGGATACATTGAGGTTTGTTGAGGTCAGGGGCAGCTGGTGCATAGGGGCGAATGGGGCGTTGCCCCACCAGCCTCCGGACAGACGAGGATCAGGGTCGGAGCGGAGGAAGACAAGACACTAAGACAGACACCTTGAAACAGTGTTAGCACTGCAGTGCAGCCCAGCTTTGTTGGACAAACACACACACACCCTGCGCATGACATGTGGTGGACGTTCGTTCGACTTCAATATCACCCAAGTCACGCATGTGCAGAGTGTGTCTGTGAGGCAGTGGTGAGGGCAAGCAGGCGCTACCTGAAGCAGCTGGTTTTCCAGGACTTCGGTCGGATTTTCGGCTCGCCCTGATCTGACGTAGTCACGCAGCTCAGCTCAGAGAACATTCTTCTAGTTCTAAGATCCCGCCTCCTCCCCTGACTGGATGACGTTGATACAGAGTCACCCTATGACAAGAGGCGGGATTTCAAGTACTGCTTCCTGCGCTGAGTTCCATTTCCCTCCTTCCTTGAACCAGCTTCCTTCAACCCGGTCCGAGACTGAGAAACCCATGATCAAGCTGAAAACAGTGAGTGAGTACTACTTGATTCCCCTTATTGGAGCATCAGTATCCAGGGTGCAGGGGGTGAGGAAGGAGTTTATTCCAGCGCCACCAGGTAGCAAATGATTCACTTCACCCTTCTCATGGTAAATTACTAAGTCCTTTTGTCGGAGGTGTTTTGGATGTTGAGCAGTTAGTTAGGGGTTAAACAACATCGCTAGCTAGCTTGTTATTGTGTTTATTTATTAACCACTTCAGTTGTCACGGTAATGAAAGCTGCTCTGCTTTCCAAGGCCAGCACTCGGGCTCCCATCACCACCCTCAAGCAAAGAATGGCGTGGACCCGTGGACCGGCTGTGAGGT
This sequence comes from Triturus cristatus, assembly GCF_964204655.1. NCBI lineage: Eukaryota > Metazoa > Chordata > Amphibia > Caudata > Salamandridae > Triturus > Triturus cristatus. The sequence continues at coordinate 863,673,621 of NC_140581.1, forward strand.
ACGTTTAAAAAAAATATATATTTCATTCCCCCCCCGTGCGCGACCCCCCGCGAGCCGCGACTGCCAATCAGCAGAAAGTAGACGCTTGCAAAAAGAAAGAATACTCGCTTCTTCCGTGAGTGTCTCCCTGCCGTATATGAAGTGCACTTAGTGAGTGCTCCGGTCCGGTCCTGGCTGCAAGGAGGCCTACTGTTGAATACTAGCTTCTCACAAAGCTAGTAATGCCAGCAGTATCGTAGCGTGAACAAGAGTCAAAGCAGTTTTAATGAGCCTGTCTTCAATCAGTTCTGAGGTAGGGCCTGGCTGCGCTCCAATACCTTTGGATCGAGTTCTGCCACACACTCCTCTCACATGTGACAAAGCAGTACATACACACGTTACCGTTCCGCACATATGCAGCATTCTCTCCTTCATACATAGCAGTGCACACACGCACCCGAGGAAGCAGTGAACGTGCGCACCCCTCACCTCTAGGATCATGCAGTATTCTGTACTTCATAGCAGTGTACAGGTGCACGCGTGGAAGCAGTGAACCCATGCACCCCTCGCCTTTAGTCTCATGTAGTATTCGGTACTTAGCAGTGTACACATGCACGCGAGGAAGCAGTGAAAACACGCACCCCTCGCCTTTAGTCTCATGCAGTATTCTGTACTCAGCAGTGTACATATGCACGCGAGGAAGCAGTGAAAACACGCACCCCTCGCCTCATTCAGTATTCCGTACTTCATCACAACTTGCTTTCACCAAGGATGTGCGTGTTTAGACAAGACCACTGTGCACCGCTGCTGAAAGGAGGTGCTTTTTTGTTCACAGTTTGCTCTGTGCACCCAATTCTCGGATTCTAAAATCAATGTTGCCATTGTTGGCCAAAACAGCACACAACAGAACCGGACAATGAAAATAATTCACAGACACGGATAGTTTGCTGATACATACAAATTTGATTATATGAAACATTGGATTGCAGTTGGGGAAGAAAGAGCGGTCTGTTCCCAGATGGCATAATGGTGCGTCAAACCAGGCTGTCAAGAGCATGAAACCCCAGTACAATAATTCCAGCCTGTGAGTCGAAAAATGTTTTGAATGCCTGCCTACAAGTTTACAAATACCACTTTCCCCAGCTGCCAGCCAAATATTGTTAGAGTAGGAATGTTTTAAACTTGAAGAAGAACAATAGCTTAAAACAAAAATTCAGTTAGGCACGTACATAAGCTTTGTTGTATGTGGGAAAATTATAACATCAGCATAAGCAAAGATTGTCCTCTATAGCTCATTAAAATAGGCAATTTCTTAAATGATAAATAATGCAATCGTATTCCTTTATTAACCTTCCTGCTGCCTCAAATTTGCTTGAAAATGCACCATTTGTCCACTCTTGTTTCAAATTTTCTCAGGCTGTTCGGGCTCGCTCGCTACGCTTGCTCGCTGCAGTGCAGTACAACAGTAATTTTATGCCCTACCACTTTCAAATGTCACCAGCCGCCCCTGGTTGAGGTATATAGCACCATTGTTGTCCCCTTAACAGAGCTGACTTGAAAGAAGCAGCCCAGACAGGTGATCTGGACAGGGGCCTGCTAGAAAACCTTTGATACCCTCAAGGAGTCCATAGTGCAGACAGACACTTCAGAGCATGGCATATGAGTGGTCTAGGCACAGTTTAATGAAGAGGGCCTATGCCAACAGGGAGCCTTTATTAACAGGAGGTTACTTCCACAGGAACAGAGGTGGAGTGTGATTGAAAGGGAGGCCTTTGCTGTGGTCTGAGCACTTAAGAAGTTGAGACCATATCCATTTGGGACTCACTTCCATCCTCAGAAAGACCACAAACCCCTCAGATGGCTCATGCAAATAAGGGGTGAAAATCCCAAACTGTTGAGGTGGTCCATCTCCCTACAGAGAATGGATTTTATGGTAGAACACTGTCCTGGGTCGGACCACGTCAATGTTCTCAGTCTATCTAGTTTCTTCCCCCTTAATTATGAGTACTCTCAAGGGGTTGGGTAGTTCTCCCCACTTTCTGCTGGGGGGGGCACATGTTAAATCTGTCAGCATTAGGGTGGTCTTTACCCCAACTTTTTATTCCTCCTCCATTTTTTTCTGATACCGTTTTTGCTGGCATTAGGACTTTGCACACTTTATCACTGCTAACCAATGCTAAAGTGCATGTGGTCTCTCCTCTAAACATGGTGTACTGTATGTGCCCAGAGCTTGTAAATTAAATGCTACTCATGGACCATCAGCACTGATTGTGCCACCCACTTAAGTAGTCCTTTAACCATGCTTCAGGTGTGCCAGGCCAAAAGCTTTATTTTTAAATTATATAAGTCACATCTAGTGTAGGCCCTGGACAGTCCAGAGGGCAGGGTGCAGTGTATTTAGAAAGTTGGACATGACCTTTAACATTTTACATATCCTGGTAGTGAAAAAGTCTTACATTTGTTTGTCACTACTGCAAGGCCAATCTCTCCCATTGGATAACAGTGGGCTAGCCTTATTTCATTTTATCAGTGTCATTTCTAAATGGGAATAGGTCATTGGTTCATGTTTGCTGTTTTTCAAATTGTAATTCTGAAAAAGCCACATTTTAGCCCATTGGTGCCTGCAGCTTGTCTCTGGTCACATGACTGGGTGTAGTTGGCAGTTTGGCTTTGTGTAATCCTTCTAGACACCCACGCACAATGGGAGTTTAGGTGTAACTGGATGGGCCATCACTGGCAGGATAGGAGAGAGGAGCTGGGCCCAGCCTCACTTACACCTGAATAGGCTCTGTCCTAACCCAAAACAAAGCGTCTAACAACCCTGCATTGTCACTTCAGTCAGCATGGAGCCAGGGCAGGCAGGAAATGATGTGCACTTCAAAGACTCTGTCCAGAAGCATCTCCCATCTTCCAGACCAGGGCACCAGGGTATAAAAAGGGGTCCTCAGACACCAGCTCTTCAGTACCCTTCTGAACCTGTGGATACTCTGTCTGGAAGAAGGACTGCTGTTCTGCTGAAAGGACTTCCACTCTGCTGGACAGCTGCTCCTTGCTGCCTGCTACCCTCTTGCCTTGGTGAGAAGTTATTTGACCTGCATCTCTTGAATCCATAACCCAGAGTGACTTCAAGGGCTAGTGACTGCCCTAAGGGACATACCTGGCTTCCAACAACCTTGCACCTGGACTCAGCTACCCTGCCAAGTGGTACCACCTCAGTAATGGACTAAGGTGTTTGCCAGCCTCTGTGGATCCAGCAGACTGAACACATCTCCTCTTCTGGGTGGTGCATCCCATGCTGAACTGACGCACTGGAGCCGCTGCGTGGTTCGGACCCATCGCAGGGACCCACATCTCTGCCACAGTCCTCGGAACTGACGCATCACCCTAACTGGGTGTTGCAACTTCGGCACGGACCCTTGCATCTCCCGTGTGTGGGAGCCTCAATGATGAACCCAGACTCCACATCACAGTCTCACAGCTCTTTGGAATCAACACATGGCTTGGCTGTGTGTAGCACCCTCGACACCAGGCTTCGCATTGCAAGCCCTCATCGATGGGATCCTTGATGACAGTGCAGGACCTCGCACCGCAGCCTTTCTGCATTTCGTATCTTCGATGCGGTTCCTTGCAATGCTCCACAACCCGGATTTTAAGGTACTTTGTTCAGCGGGCCTAACAGGGTCCCTCTAGCCAGCCATTGAGGTGGGCCTGAACTTGTGACTGTTTTTCAGTCTGGGGCAACCAGATATCCACAGTTGGCCTTTTGTGCTTTTGATGCTATTTTTATTAAAATCTTTAAAAATCCATAACTCCGGTTCTACTGATTTTGTCGTTTTGGTATTGTTTTATTTATAAAAAATTTCTCTATTTTTCGGAATCTGATGTCGGCTCCTTTTGTGGTGTGTTTTCACAGTTTTACTGTTTGAAGTGTTGCACAGATACTATTCATATTGACTCTGAGTTAAGAATGACTGCTCTGTGCCAAGCTACCAAGGGGGTGAGCACAGGTTCATTTGGGGTTTACTTGTGCCTTACCCTGACAAGGACTGTGGTTGTTGCTTGACCAGGGCTTTTACACCCCAATCAACCACTAATCCAATTTCTTAAAAACACTAAAATGCCTAAGACAAGCATAGTGGTTGTATCCACTTTCTTCTTGCGATACTATGAGTCAGACAAAATAATAGGATATAGTCTGCATTTTCAATTACATTATTGCAAGTTTTACAAAATCCATGATCAGTCGAATTAGTCTTCCATTTACATGAAAAACTGTTAGCGGATACATTTCTAATTCTATATCTAATGTATAGGGGTTCTGGCCTGGTAAGGAACAATCTCATCCATGTAGTGTTCAGAGGAAAGGTTGGGCTTCATAGCCAATATTTTATCAGTAAGGATCTCTTGTTTAGCAATCCTGTGCTATTCCTACAATATAAAATCTCAATAAACTGTCTTCATGCTGGTTTAAGACACTCTGCTAGTAGAAAGGGGATCTAGCCAAAGTTTTTCAGCTGCCAAAACCTTTACCCAAAATGCACAAAGTGTTATGGGCCTAATCTTCATGATCTCATACCGGTCTTTTCTACAGGCAATTCCTATAAAAGATAAGCTCAGGGGTTGACCATAATCTTAACCATAGGATTAGGGATCTAAAAGCTGCTCTATCCCCTATTCTCTTGAGACCTGTATCTAAATAGAGTGGTAGAATTGGAGTGCTTTATGGAAAATTAAGCAGTCTTCAGAAAGTTTCTCTCTCTCCTGGACAGATCTTTAGCAACCCCTGAACCATATTTCTGCCCCATATAGGGATGCTTTTGGGGCCTTAGCTCCACAAACCTTGAATGGTGATGCTACAGATCTGGAGGTCAGAGCTTACAGCATTTTTTAACATTTTAACAACTGCAGCAGCCTGTGTAGCAATATTGCACCACATTTCTGGAAATGAGGTTTCCATCTCAAACAATTGGAGACGCTAACACCTAAGTAATCAAAGTTGCGAACATTCTACAGCATGGTTTCCCCTATTTTAATGCAACCCTTGAAAGCCTTATGAAGAATGAAAGTCATATATTTAGTTTTTGGGTTGTTAATTATCAAGCCTTGTAAGTTACAGAAACTATAAACTTATCCAGTAAGTTCTGTAGGCCTACAGGGGTCTTGGAATCAGGAGGGTGTTGTCTGAAAAAGGAGAATGCCCTCCAAACTCGGACTATCCTAGGCACACTCATTAAGAAATTGGATAATATCATTAACATACAGGGAAAAATGGGGGCTGAAACGCAGCACTGATGTACCCCTCTTTCTATGGGAAAATGGTGGGTACGCTCACCCTGCTTGGTCCACTGAAATTGGCCATAATTCTGTTCATTAATCCTTTTTATGATGTTTAAAATGTGGTTTGGAACACCAATTGACTTGAGGCTGTCCCACAGGTGATGTCTGGAGACAAGATCAAATGCTGCCCTCAAGTCAACAAATGCTACATATAGATGTTCCTCATTTAGCATTATGTGTTTTCCATGTAGTTAGGGCAAATCAGAAGACTCAGTCAACCGTAATTACATTTCCCTAAAGCCTGCTTGCAAGAGTGATAATACCTGTGTCTCGCCCATCCATCCTAACAGTTTGTCTAATACTTGTCTACAAAAAAAGGTTTTGTAGATTATCAAACAAACTGATGGGTCTGTTGCTCCCTGGGTCAATCGTGTCACCCTTTTTGAAGATGGGAATTATTTCCGTGCCATGCTTAGAGTCCGGCACCCGAAACAATTCTATTGGAGAGTAAATTAATATAGGTGCCCCAAGTGGAGACCTCTGGTTGATATACATCCCTGGGCACCTAATCTGGGCTGGGTGTGTCCCCTGGTTTCAGTGACTCACTTGCATTGATGGTATCTGATGGGATAAAAAACAAAAGTACCAGGAGCTTCAGGTTGTGTGGACAGATGGAGTTGCAGCTCAGCGAGCATCAGAGTAACGTCAGTGTGTGCATTGGTGCATAGGCCAGCAAAAGTGATTTTTCCAAGAGTGTGATTGAATGAAGTGTTCGGTGGCATTATTACCAGGTAGACTGCAATGCACTATGATGTGCCAAAAGGAAATACTTTTTTTTTTTTTTAGAGCAAAAAGATTCAACTAGTTAGCGTAATTCTAGTTCTGCTTGCTATTGGCCAAAGTGTGTTTGTATATGTGCCTAGCATCTCCTATGTTATTCAGATTGCAGGATGTGATTGCTGTAACCAGGTGAGTTTTTTCCTTGCAGCAATCACTCATAAACCAGGGAGTGGACTTAGTTATATGAAGGTTTGGGAATAGTTGTACAGAGGTCTTTCAGTATCTTAAAAAAATAGAAAGATGTAAGTGCGTAATTGAGATATCATAGATCGAACAATCAGCATACAGAGCTAAAACACTATAAAACGAGTCCTAAATCTACGGAAGAATGTTGGAATTTGAATCTACTCAATGTCGGTCTTCATTCCAACAAAGAAGAACAATCTGTCTGTCCTTCTCAGTGCATCAATATTTAGGAACAGTGCTTGAGACACAGAATGCAAAAGTGTTTCTCAATGCCGCTCAATAGTCATCGCCACCAAAAGCTGTTTTACTCAACAGTCAGACAGGTCTTCTTCTTTCCAGGCTTTATGGCATTTTTAATTTTCCTGGTATCTTATACAAGAGTACACATGAGACCTCTTTAGGGATGTCTAGAGGAGTATTGGTCTCCAAGATGGGGGGATTGGGATGAAGACAGGAATTTGAGGAGTCTGGAAGCCATGCAGTCCATTGGACTGTGGCCTTAAAATAGGAACATGCTTACAGGAGGTCCCCTTCCAACAGCTTCTATGGAACAAACAATCAACTTTAAGCACAATGAGTGAGCTTTAGGTTCTGTGGATGAAGAAGCCTTACACAATCCCCACCATAATGAGCCCACTATAAGTAGCCACTATTCTTACTTGCCAATGTCAACGACCGCTATCTTGGTGCACCCAGATTCATCATATGTAAAATACAGCTAATCTAAAAGACTCCCTCTCTGCTTTCCCCAAACAAACACCTTAGTCCAATCCTGCAATCACTCGACTGGCTATTTCTAACAGCAAGGGCAATATTCGAGGCACTCTGCATTGCCCACAGAGCCTCACAAGGAAAAAGACCACTATACCTACACGTTAAAGTCAAGCAATACAAAAGAAAACAGGGCATGTGGTCCAGGCTTGCATCACAAATCATCATACCACCTTACCATAAGAAATATGTAGGCGGCCCTGCTTTCTCAGCACAAGCTGCTAAAATCTGAAACTCACTACGAGCCAAGATTTGAAGCATCCAGGAACATATACACTTCAGGAGACAGTTGAAAACATGGTTATTTCTAAGATAACAACATCATCCTGCAACCCTGGAATTGAACCCAGAAAGATAATCGTACATTCAAGTTTAATCTACAGATTACAACCTAAATATGTGGAAAAACTCTAGCACACTACTTTCTATATCCAGCTTAGCTAAGAAAGGATGGACTATGGCTAGGATGAGTATTATGTACTAATGTTAGTTCATATGTAGCACTTCTAATACTTATACCATAACACTCAGCGATCGTCAGCTAACTATAGCTTAATCATCTTTCACTCACGTAAGACATATCTACTAGGGGTCTTGTAGATCACCCAGTACTGTACCAGCCAATAAAGCAGCCTTCACCAACTGAACATGCATGGAATAACTGAAGAGATATGTCATATACTGCTGGCCAACCGAAGGACACGCCATGACCTTTTCCTTACATCTCACAATGACATTCGGACAGGGGATGATAATAACAAAGTTCATCCCAGCAGATCTACTCACTATTTCTCCTTCCAACAACGCCTCCTCAGGTCCCAAAAATATGTATATACGGTTGGACAACAAAGTACAGTACCCAGCTAAGTAGACTATAATCATAAAAATACTATAAAGGGGCTGGCATAGATGCTCAAAGCTAAAATATAAATGGCGCATCTCTCTCACACCTTTTAAATCCACCACTCTGCTAAGCAGTGTCCCATAACATGATAACTGCACCTTAGTGGTCATCACGCACAACACAAAAACACTTCCCAAATAGGATCAAAAACCAAAACCAACACCCTTCCAATGACACCCTACACAGCGTAGCTTGCTGCCCAGGGAGGCAAGTGCTTCAGTGCCCCACATAGGAGTAGTAAGTGCTATATAAACGCTACACTACATTACAATCAACAATAACAGGTAAGTTGTTGTATTGAGCTCCAAATACGAAGAGTGCCAAACAGGGTCAAGCTAGGTAATGCTAAAAGGCGTGAAAAAAGTTAAAAATAGCTGGTAGTTAAGAAATACAGTTAAAATGAAAACCCGGTGTGCTGCGCCCTCAATAAAATGCACAAAATGACAATTAATTATTAATCTCTTAACTGTGTTGATGCTACTGCCAGCTCCTAATGAAAGCTAACAGGTTGCCTCTTGTGAAGCCGGCACCAGCATCCTTTTGTAAAGTGTCTGTATAATACTTACTTCCTCCAAACCATTGGTTTGCAGTTGAGACAATCCTGCTTTTTAGGTCTCGCCTAGGCAGCGCATGGGCTGTGTCTTCGAGACATGCTGTATCTACTGTATGGGCTTTCAGCATGCTTTTCGCTTTTCATTTGTCCCTTTGTGTGTCTTTTAAAATCTGGTTCTTTTGGGTGGTGAATCCGTCCCATTTGTCCCACATTTTGTGTTTTCGTTCCTGCCCATGGCGAATGGCCCTTTCACATGTCTTCTTTCTCCTGATTGCATTAATGTTGTTTTTGACTGACTATTATTTTAGTTTGTCTTGCCCCAGGATTGTAGATTGTTGGGTTTTAGGGGTGGTGAAACAACCACGCTTAAGCCAATGTGATTCTGCGCCTAGCTGACGTCATTTTCATTTTTAAATCGCCTCGCAACAAGTCCACACAATGGGAGATACTGCGCCCCTCTCATGCATGTTAACCTGATTTTAATTTATGTGCTTTTGGTACATAAACAAATTCACAATATTGCTAACTCTACCCCCAGGTATCGGAGTGCTTTATGCAGAGCCCCCCACCTACACTTGAGCCGCTCTAGCCCTAGCGCCAAGATCGGCCGCTCTTACTCTACATCCTCTCCCCTCCAGATCAGAATTTAAGATGTCTGGCACTCCTTCTGAACACACAATCATTATGCATTCTAAAGCAGCGCCAGCCATCTTGTGTAGGCATTAGCACTACAGCCAGACAATACCAGTACTGATCAAAAACTCAATTTACAAAATGAGGCATTTGGGAGCGTGCCATAACATGTTTTGGCAGTTGCTGCCACTTTTCAGTTGTATTTTCCGTCACCATCAGCTGACTCCTCGAGTAAGTCGCTAATATGACAACTTGTGAGCGGCACTTCAAGGTTTTCGTGCATCCTCTTCTTCCTTGAAGGCTGACGAGCTCATTCAAATGAGAAGAGTGCTGCATAGTGAGGCCAGTTTTGACACTGTTGTCGCAGCTAAGCAGTTGTCATGTGTTTAACATCGCACATTATTCATTGTGCCATGCTAATTTCTGGAGGGGCAGGGCTGGTTTGTTTTGCTACAACGATCTCTCTGGCTGCTAACAGAGAGGCCTTTCCATGGCCCAGCCCCCAAGGAGCTCCCAGTTCTGCCAAATCAAACTAAGGCTTATTGCTACAACTGTGTAGTCGGTGCCTTCAATGCAGCGTCAGGTTGACAGAACACTGAAGCGAATCTGCACATAGTTAACAACTGGTAGGGTGTCTTCTGGCAGTTAATCAAGGTATCAATCCATTTCTGACAAAACAATAATATTAGTAATGTGCTTGCATATTCATATATTTGATGACTTTTTTCGACAGCATGTTAATTGTCTCCCTCCGCTATCATTTTGTACATAAATCTAGCGATTTTGATAAGTTAGTGTAAATATTTTTGTCTGTCGCACATATTCTAAGGCATAAAAATGACCGGAAAACCAAAGGGTGTCCTAATGAGCATTTATACATAAAGGAACTCATTTATTTAGGGTGTAGCCCAAATGGTAAAAAATAAGTTTGGAGAAACCGGATAGCCAGACCTATTACAGTTTGAATGCATTATGAATTTTGCAGTCAAAGTGCTAATGTGATGCAATTATATCACATTACTGGTACGGTAAGACAGCACCACATCACTGAAATGCTAAAACTGCATCACAGGGTGGAAATACAACTTTCTTTAACCAACTACAAAATGCTGGCAGTCGTCACACAAGAAAAAATGTGTAAATTCTTATTTTTCCCAGGTAAATGGGCACTGAATACAAATGGGCCCGTATGAACTGTGGTGTTTTTAATAACCGGTAAATACCAATGCCCGCGGGTCTAATACTTGCCAGATATAGTAAAAACCTCATATCACAAGTTGTCTTCTTTAAAATTGGTGGAATTTAACTTTTTACCCTAAATTTTGCATGGCTTGTATTTAATTGACATTTTCCACTGTAATTTCGTGTGCCAAATTTGCCTAGGGAAAATCTTAGGCGTTAGTTCATTGCCTTAATTCCCTTTTCTTCTCAAATTTGCACAGGTTTCAGAATGCGACCAATGTCAATGGAGTTTGATTAATGCCTGGTAGTAATAGCGCCAGTATATCATAGATGATTTACCACAAACTTTGATGTATTTAATGGCTAATGTAATGGAATTGGTAATGTACTGCATGGCTAAAAAATAAGGTCCCAAAGGCAAGACATATTGGCTATGTATGTTAAATGTGGCTTTCGATCATTTGTGTATTTTCTTGCACTGTCTCTATTAGTAATCTGTTGAATGCAATGCATTTTAATTGGCACTTGGAAATTACCACCACTCTGAAACATATTTACTTGTTCCACTTGCTAATGTTAGTTGGGGGTGAAATATGTATAGATTTTTCTGTTCCATGACTATACCAGCAATTGACAAAAAGCTAACAGGCCCCACAATATTGTAGCCTCCTGTCCCTGCTGATCCAGATGATTCATTACATTCATCTTCGCCTTCTTAATTGTTTTTGGTAACACACCTTTTAAACATAGTGGAATTATTCACTATGACGTAAATTACAGAACAAGGCTATATAAATACGTCATCATTTCCACACCTCCTGTATGAGAGTGACATATTATTATGCCATCAATTGGTATTCATGATATAAAATCCATGCTTGTAATAGGTATTTTATTGTTGTAGAATGCAAGGCTTGATGCTGAGTAGATTCACTACATAAAGAAAATAGCACACATATTTGTGAAATTGGTTTGCACCAGATCCTCCAACAGAGAATTCAAATGTGACACAGAAACACACATGCATTGGCAAAGCCAACATATCTGGCTCGCACTGTGTGGAGAGTTCTGTAAAAGGTTATCCACAGAGGGCCAACTTCAGCGAAGGGTAGCAAGGCAAGTGCAGCCAGCCGGGCAGCAGGCCTCTGGTGCAAATCTCCTGCTATTAATAGAAAAGCTTCTTCTGCAAATGAAAGAGCTCTACTGACTATTTGTGTACGTTAAGGAACAACTTTTACACATCCAGCTGCCATAGTGCCATGTCAGTGGCACTGTGTAACCATCTGGCAAATACTGTGGTATGAGAGCCCATATCAGACAACTAAAGCTGTCTGTAGCAAGACACAATAAATGAGAGACTCTTTCCTCCTTTTGTGGACTATAACCATACTAATCAGTTGTTTTATGTGGACCATCAGCCCAGTGTTTGGGTTGTACACATGAGTACTCTATGACAAAGTTTCATATACACAACTTCAGCCTGATATGCCTAAGTATATTGCTAATACCATTTGAGTCCTAAGTTTGACTTTGTTTTTAAACATTACATAATCTAGAAGCGTATTACTAGACTATATATTGTAATGCAGGCCACGACCACTGGGACTACACCCAAAGCGCTAGCTGACTGGATATCCAAACTGGGAGACGACTTGGTGGATGAGGTCTGGCAATACTGCTGTGCCCAGATTGGCATGTTATCTCCTAACTATGGACTCCAACTGCTACATGTGAAATTCCTCAACAGACTCTACCGCACACCCACCAGTCTGAACAAAATGGGGGTATCCGAGGATACGCGAAGCTTGCTCTGTGCAGTAAAAGAGCTAAATTCTTGTCCTCGGTCTGTGATTGTATAGACTCAGTGACACCCAGCATGCTGCTGAGAATGCCCCTGGTGGCTCTCCTGTGCTATGTTAAGGACATTTCTTCAGACACTCAAAATCTTACCTTCATAATAATTGTATTTGCTAAGAAAGGTGTTATTATGCACTGGGGCCAGTGTGTCAACCCAAAGGTGAATGGTTGGCTGACTGATGTGGTTTAATACCATGAATGATTAGAGAACTATTGGTTGTTGATGCCCGTCAGATTCTGTCCAAAAGATATCTGGAGCAAGTTGGCGACCTACAAGGCTGCTTGAGCTGGGGAAAGAGTAGAAGGGGAGTAGCTGCACCTACTGGTTGGCTCTCCAGGAGAGGCAATTGTAGCGGAGAGGCTTGACATTCTACCTCTCAAGTTGCCATTGTGAATTCATGGTATTGCTAATACTGTATTCTGTAATATTTATTGTTGACACTGCTTGGTCTGGTAACTGCCTTTATTATTTGACTGTTCCTTCCCTCATTTCTTATTTTCCTGTCCTGCCATTGATAGGTTCATTCCACTAAAATCCAATAAATAAAAAACATTACAGAAGCTGGGAGCATAGTCAACGACCCATTAGCACGTGTCTTTTATTTGACACAGTTGTTAGCTGCCTGAGTATTCTAGTAGTAGTGGTATTTAATGTTCTCCAGTCATATAAACATATTCTTAGTGTTATGTGGCCTATGTTTAGCCTACATTTTAGCTTCTCATTTTTAACTTAGCATTATTTTTTAGTGGTAGTTTGCACATGCTTTTCCCTTTTGCGGAAATGTCCATGCACGCATTTCTTTTAGATAGACATTGCCGCCTTGTAGTCTACACATTTAGTTTCAGGGTCATACAATTTAGAACTAATGCCGGCTTCCTGACAGCACTAAGGTTAGGGATACTCCCTATATGTCCTCTTTAACATAGAGATATTAGGAAAAGATTGGAATAATGTTAGTACTATTCTGAAGCATTAACATGGTTGAATTGTTTTTGTTTTTCACCATTCTAATAATGCTTATTGCAGTGCTGTGACTCATCTTTTTCATAATCGCAGTTTATGTTATATTTACAAAGATCAGACCTTTTCAACAAATGCTTGAAAATAGAATACTGTATCTTTTATTTGTAACACTTTGGGCATGCATGAGTGACAAACGAGGGTTAGATCTCTTTCCACAATTTCCTTGGGAATTCAGAGAGTCATGTTCTAGGTTACTGACACAATCTATAACTTTGTAGATTTAGGGGTTTAGGTGAAGTACTGTGAGCTAGCCAAACTGACCAACAATTACTGATTATGTGGTAAGATTCAGGGCCATATTTATCAATGGTTGCAAAGCTTTTGAAACACACAATGGGGAGCAAATGCGATGCGACCCTTGAGATACGATTTATCAAGTCAAGCAAGGCTCCCTTGCTTGATAAATCCAGAGTAACGCAGCGAAGATCGCTGCATTGCGTTACCCCACCTTAGGAAGGCGTTCCATGGGTGGAGTATGGGTGTTCCAATGCAAAACAAATGGATTTTGATGCATTTCCAAATTTACCAAAAGTGGTAGACCTGGGAATGTGCAAAAACTGCTACGCCTCCCCAGGTGAGGTATAACCAGGAGAAACATGTGTATTTCTCCTCGTTTTTTAGGTCTCGCCTAGCGTTGCAGTGCGAATGCGCTGCCATCGCTTTGCGAGGCATGCAGTATACACTATAGCTGGGAGCTTCGTGGAAGCTCCGCCCACTCTCTGCCCCCATCTTTTTCATTGGCTTGTCTCTTAAATGCTGCCTTCCAATTGGTTGTAGGCTTGTTAGTCCCTCCTTAATGAGGAGCATGTCGTCAATTGTGTCCTTCCACGGCTACTGGCCACTTTACTGACAGCACTCTTTTCATCCCGTGCCTCCTCCCCCTGTTTAACTCTTATCCTGTCTCTGGAGATCAAAGTTATGGCCATGCTTCTTTTTAAAGGACATACATGAACTGTGGCTTCTCTTCCAGCCCCTATCACAATCGCTGTTTCACAGCTGGCGTTTTCAGCTCGACTCTTTCAGGCCACCTGGCCTCAAGATCCTGTGCACGTGTAAAAGAGGAGTGAGTGTGGACGCTGCATGTCTTCCAGGCGCCTTCCAGCACGCTTCACCCCTTTTAATGTGTCGCAATAAAAAAGAGATAACGTGCGGTGGGAATGCTGTTAGCAGTATGGGGCCTCTGTGAGGACACGATTAGTCACAATCTGTTCCACCACTACTTTTTTCTACTCAAGATGAATTATCTATGTTTCTAGGAGACGGCTACTAACTTAGCCCACCGCCATGTACTATATTATTAAAAAATAGTATTCATTGTTTTATGGACCGCAAGTAATATCTATAGAGCAGCATTCTATTGGCGATGGTAATGGCTAAAGAAACAAGTAGAATTAAAGATCGCTGGCCGGATAGAAAGTCACTACCTTGTCTGCTGTCACCGTTTCTCAATCACGTGCACAGTAATGTTAGAAACCTCAGTTATATTGTTTATTGTCAAGAAAATCAATAAAAATAAAGAAACCCCAAAAATATGGAAATTGAGAGGCAGTGCGCAAAAATACAGTAAAAAAAAACCTGTGAGAACATGCATTTAGACAACATGAAAACCTCTGGGTTGGCACAATCATACAAATTAAATAGGACAACATTCAATGTTATGCTTAATTTGATTGTGTTAGATTAGAACACTCTTTAAAAAGGCGAAAGAGAAAAAAAGCAATCTTTTCTTGCATAATTGTAGTTCTGTGAGAAAGCAAGGGATGTGTTTCTTTACGGCTCGCACCAAATGTTATGTTTCCAGTGTAGAGTGTGAAAGCAGTTCATTCATTTTACATCAGAAATCTCTTCCAATACAAACAACGTCACACACTAGCCAGCTTGTATGTTCTTTGTCTTCAAAGATTTTGCGTCCAGAAATTTTGTATCAGGGGATGTAGCTCAGTGGTAGAGTGCATGCTTCGCCTGTATGAGGCCCCGGGTTCAATCCCCAGCCTTTCCATGTATTTAATAAAAATTTGCTTTTTTTCATTTACTCTCTTTTATTAAAATATATAACATGTCTGATTTATCTTTCTCCAAAGACGATCCCAAATTATCTGGCGACAGAAGTAACGTCATGCCTATCTCTAGCACCTGCTGTGATTAAGTGTTACTTACAGTCTACATACGACAGACACGTTTTTTTAGCATTTTCTCATTACTTTTTTCACTATATCTTGTTTTCCATATCTTTGCCACGACAGATATGGGTTTTCACATAAGACGTTAGTTCAAAACTTCTCGACAAAGAGAAGGTTGTTTAATTAACTGTGTTGCAACAACTATTTGATCGAAGGACCAGGTATCAACACATCATCTGGTCTGTGCAAGGCATCAGCGCATTATTTACACCCAGTGATACACCTGATAGACCGTTTCTAAATCACTGTAATGGGATTGAGTGCTAAAATATAGTTGAATATTGAAGAAAATAACAGCTTACACCCGCAGCAGTAAAAAGATGGGATACAACCAGGAAATACAACCGCACTAAAAACTGCACAGAAACCAGTTCAAGCTAAGTAACTTTAATTGGTTCCGACCCGGAACTACTTTTAGAGGCACCACAAATGGTCGTTAAATTAAGTAATTTTAATAGCATGACTTAAACACATTGGCAGAGCCAATAGCTCTGGCTAAACACTTGCAAGGTCCCAATGGCGAGACCGATTGCATTGCAAATGCTTGTTCATCTTTCTATGTGTGCTGCATTGTGAGGCACACATAGAAAGAGAAAATGCGCCAGGGGATTGTTTGTGTGCAGAGAGGTCCCCTTGCTGCACAAAAACAATCCTGCTAACAACGCAGGCACCTTTGAACCATGGTGCAAGAGTGCCTGCATTGGTGCTAGGCTGCACATTGTCCACCAGCTCTGCGAAAAGGCAGGAATTTGCCGTACAATGTTAAGTATAGCATATTCCGCCTCTTTCCCTATCACACAGTGGAGCAGGGTGACTTGCTGCGCTACATGATATAACGATAAATATGCCCCTCAGTCTTTGTATCATGAAGTTTTGTTGTTCTTTATGCACAGTCTCCTAGATTTGTAGGAACCATATAACATCAGTGAAATCATCTAGTAGCGTTTCATTAGTTTTGAGTAGTCAAGTACCGATCCGTAAATACAGAAAACTTCTCCTGCTCATTTCATGCGTTTTGGAAATTATTGTAGAAGATTAATCATACCTTTTGAAAGTGAGGGTCCCTAAATACAGCTTCTCTGGTCATTCTCACTTCAGTAGCATTCCATTGACCAGATGGACCAAGTCTTCTTCTGCCTTCCAGAAATATAAAACCTGAAAAACCTAGCCAGATGCACTGTGCCTATATTGGAAGAGTGTTTTAAATTCTAAAGAAAGAGTCTCTTTGCACTAGCCCAGAGAAATGTTTAAAATGGTCAGGGTCCTGTTGCTAATGTCTCTCATGAGGGTTGGGAGAAACTTTAGACTCAAGATGAGTCCTTATACAGAGACTTACAGAAGTGAGAGCTGTACTGCCAGAGAGAGAAGGGCTTATCACCCGATCAAGAATATCAGATTAAGGCCTTGATGATTTCTGGTAAAAGAGGCTGTTGCTTTGCAAACCTGAATGCTGCTACCTATGGCTGATCTGGAACACCCAGATATTTAGATATATGTTAATGAGCACATTCCAATGCGCTCCCCTTGTTTTGCTATGAAATATTTTTTCCTGCTATCATTTTCTGTATTACAATTACTCAGTGGAGGTGCTCAAAATTTTGGTGCAGACTTCCAGGTTCACATGTATTCAAAACCCTTTTGAAGGGGTTGACAGCTATTGGTTTGCCTAGAACATAATTACTTCAAATGTGGCTGGACTTCTACAAATGCCAATGACCCATTTAGTTATTGTTTCTTCTCAATATGTGTAAAATCAAAGAATCAACACAAACAGCAGGTCTAACTGATCCACCTAGATGTTCCTCTGAATGGGTTTAGCACCCACTCCTGAGACCTCACTGTGACCAACATGTAATTCATGCGTTAATTGTACATGTTCTGTAAGTGACAAAATCTTGTACTAGCCTGTCCTGCTGAATTTGTTCTCCTGTGAGAGAGTGAACCTTGCTTTGCTACTGCCGTGCTGTACCTGTTCTGTGAAAAAGCAAAGATTGCAGTCATGCTGCCTGATTTGTATGTGTTCTTTGATGGTGAAAGCTTGCACTGTGGCTGCCCTAGCTGCATCTGTTATCTCAAGACCAGAAGCTTGAACTGCTTCTGCCCAATGATGTACCTATTCAATGAAGAAGGGGCCTTTCCACTGCTATTGGCCAATCTTATGAAAACAAATGATAAATTGAAAGCACTTGCCTAACATGCTCTATTAAACAGAGACTGATTCACCATAGCCCTGAGGAAGGCACCCTGTAGGAGCAGTAGTTGAGACCCAAATCATGTCAAAATAAAGGGGAAGCAGGTCCATTGCTCTTCTTAAACTTGTGGTAGGGAGACCCAAGTAAAACATAATGTTTAGCTTTTTAGCTCATCCACACAGTTAAAATATAGGTTTGACAGTTTATCAAAGTGAGAAAATAAATGTCAACATAAGGAACATTACCTCATAAAAACTAGAGAATCCATAACTAAGAGACTGTGCGTCCTGTAAAGATTAATGCACTTGGATGCCTCTCTGTACTAGATGTGCAACCCACTGATGAAGCGTACCACACTTCCATGCAAGTGCGGGTTTATTATTCTCTATGTGTACATGAAGGTATGGCAATAAGAGGTTTGTTTGTTTCTTCCAAGAGTCTTGTATTTCTTACAGAGAGCATAAAACAGTCCTTTAACGCCTCTCAATCCCTCTTTTGTGTGTTTGATACCTGTGGTGTACCTGTTCTGTATGGGTGAAAGGACCATTTCATATGCCCCCTTATACTGCCACCTGTCCTTTACTTATCATTTGTGATAGGGAAGGCTGTGCTGCTGCTCCCCTTGTTCTACCTTCATCGTGAATCTCGGTATAAAACCTTCCACTACACAGAAGAGAAAACAATCAGCATTGCGAGAGTTTGTTTTAATGCATGCTGTGAGTGAAATAGTAAGCTTGCAGAAACTAGCTGAGCAGTGTTTACTTTTGAATTTACATGTGAAACAAGCAGTTTTTGAAATTGACTAAACAATTTGGTTACAATGAAAACATAGCAAACAAATGGCTCCTTGTCAGGAAATTCTAGTATTTTAGCCCACATCACTTTGCGTGCTCAGGTTTTGAGTGGCTAATGGCAGTGTTAAAAACAAAACCACAAGCCCCATGGCGCAATATTCTGTTGGCTGAAGAGACAGGGGTGGCTGATGACATTTTATGGATATATTATGTGATAATGCAACTTGGCAGACTTGTGAAATGAAAAATAAAATGTAGAGGAGGCAAATCAAGGGTTAAACAGCCCAGAGGGTGGGATGTCAGAAATAGCCTATCTAATGCCAATATGAATATCTCACCGCTAATGCTAAAAACATAAATGCTGCTTGGAAAAACAAACTGGTATGAAAGACGTTATTTGACAGAACAATGAAGAGACCGTGAGAAAGGAAAAGCAATGTGCTGTTAACCCCTGTTCTGATCCCTCCTTGGCCTAGATGTTGCTGTAATGAAGGCAGCATGTCTGTAACAACACTGTGATGGGTCATGTTGTAAACAGGTGCAGCATGTGTTGCGTGTGTTGCAGGTGCTGCCCCCCACCCGAGTGCTGCCCGTGCAATTAATGCTTCAGAAATACACAGGCCACATTATTGGAATAAAAATGATTGTTTTTGAGGCATTTCTTTCACAGTGCCTGATTGATCCTCAACAGAGGGATGGGTGGTTCTTATTTGGATATATTTGCTTGTCGATGCTGTAGTGTCCTCCCCAGCCCGGGAGCATGCAAATTAATACGCCACACATGGAACTCTGAAATAAACGTCTTTATTCTTCAGCATACGATCACACACTGCCCTCTCTTTCTGTCATAACCATTAATAACCACACCTTAACACTTCCCAGCAAGTTACATAATTCCTTGTTAAATCTGCCCAGGACCTCAAGAATCCTAGCACACATAGTCTCACAATACTATATCTCCCCCTTGTTAAATAAAAAGTACAAACAATAGCCACATCATATTTCTTCAAGAAGGCGTTGAGGCGCTTGCCTTAGTCGACCAGATCGAGTGGTATTAGATGGTTGAGATGTACTCTGATTGTACACCAATGGCACAGGCTCTGATGTTTCATTTATGATTGCAGGAGCCGACAAACTTCAAGGTAGGTGCTTAAAGTGTGACGAGTTCCTTGTGATGGACTTTCCAGGATAATGCAACGTCACCGTGTGTCCTTTGCACCTCACAACACTTAGATGATCGACAGCAAAACAAGTGTCTGGGTTCTACTTTTGTTTCTGCGTGACCAGGACCCAGTCACCTTCATCAAACACTGTTTCCTGGGCTCACTGACAATGATTGGCATATGTTTCGAGAAGTGTCTGTGACATGAACCTTGTCAGAATTTAAGGATCAAAATACTGTCCACTGTGGCAGTTTATTTCCGATGGCTCTCCCAAATAGAAAGTGGCAAGGCTCTCACCAGTGGTGGAGTGAAGAGTTGAATAATAGGCAGGAAGGACTTAACACAGGGCCCGGTTTAACCCAATTCCCTCCATTGATGCTCGTTGAATTACCAGTTTGAGGGTACCCATGAATAATTCCACAACGCCATTGGCTTGGGGCCACAGAGGTGTGCTCTTTTGATGCTTGACATTTAGTCTGACCAGAAACTCCTTGAATTCGTTGCAATTGATTGCCAGACCATTGTCAGAATTAAGAACAGCGGGGATACCCCACACTGCGAGGATGTCATCCAACCACTTGATAACCTTGTCATGAGTGGTTGAAGATAACTCCTCTACGTAATCAAAACATTAATACTGATCAATGACTACCATCAGATGATGTCTGTTTCCCGAAGGCCGAAAGAAATCAAAGCAACTCTTTCCCAAGCATGTGTAGGGAGGCCAGACACGCTCAATGGGTGCTGCGTCACTTTGGGTGAAAGGCAGTTGCAAAGATGACATTCCTTTATTTCTAACTGAGGGAACCCCACTCGGTCCCTTAGGGCTATTTTAGTGGCTACAATGCCACAATGTCCTTCATGGGCTAGTTCAATGACTCACTGTCTGAGGCTCTAAGGTATTAATATTGTTGAGCCTCTCAATACACTATCTTCCTTAGTAATGTAATGTAATCCTGTACATTTTTGAATGTTTGAAATTCAACTTCGTCAGCAAAAGGTCATGCATTTTTCCTTCATGATTGAGTTGAAATTATGTCTTTGAAGATAAGAATGTTCTTATAAGCATTAGTACCAGTAATAATTTGTTCAATGGATAGGGCTGCTGGTGTGTTGGATTTTACAATGAAGTTAATGTATTCCTTAGCCATTTGGATGTCAAACTGTGCCGATGTACTGGTACTCATGAAAAGTATTCAGCAGGGCTCTGATCTTTACCCGGCTTGTGTACAATTGCATCATTGTTTTCTTGCAGGAGCAACCGCCATCTCTCAATGTGAGACGTCATCTTGGCTTTCGGGTTTCCAAAAGTAGTGACCAGCGCTTGGTGGTCTGTAATGATAGTGAAACATTTTCCGTATAGAAACACATGAAAATGTTTGCAAGGCTGCACTACCGCCAGACTCTCCTTCTCGGGCTGAGAATAGGAATGTTCTGTGTCAGACAGGCTATGATTGGCAATGCCCACAATGTGTCTCTGACATTCAGATGACCATTATGTTGAGCAAGGATTGTCCCCAGCCTCAACGGGCTAGCATCAACGGTGATCTCAGTATGTAACTTGGGGTTAAAATAGGCCATCTTGGTTGCATTTTAATCGCATGTTTTATTCTTTTGAAGCTTTGACCACATTCAGCAGACCACTGGAAAGGGACATCTCATTTTGTCAAGTCTTTCAATGGGGTACACTTAATAGCAAAGTCACAAATGTACCTTGAGCAATAACTGACCATGAGTTAAGTTATGTAATTCCTTGGTAAATCCGCCCAGGACTGCAAGGGTGCTAGCACACATAGTCTCACAGCACTAGAGAAGGCACTACTACAACTGGCTACTCACAATCTGTAAAGGTTTACTGCTCTTGGAGTAGCTTGGGGAGCTGGAAATGGTATGCAGTGGTGGTACCCAGTCAATTGGTGTGCTGCTCCTTACTTGTCAGTATGTAAATTGGGGCCAGATTAATTGCTTGGAGGATGGGGTTACTCTGTCACATACATGACGGACATCCTGTCCACCACCTTGAAATTCCATTATATCCTATGACACTTGTAATACGGCAGACAGGATATCCCCCCGTTTGTGATGGACTAACCTGTCCACCAAACTCTTAATAAAGCCCTTGATCAGATACCCATCACTTGGATCACCTGAACTTAGGTTGAGCTTCTATTCATCTTCACTGGATTTAAATTTGAAAACTGAGACATATCAGTTGTTGTCCAGTTTTACACTTAAGCCTTTCAAATACTGGGGCAAAGGGCAGACAAATAACGTCCTACTGGATCCATTGAAGCAATGCCTAGCTCGCATCTGTATTTGCAGTCCTGCGTCCCGGGGCATATTTATGTGCACCAATTGGTGCTGCATTTTTATTCAAGACTTTGACTGGCACTGTAGTCATGCTCACCCATCTTAAGCAAAATTAAAATTAATTCAACTCTTGCTGTACAGTGCAATGTAAATCAAGTCAGTGGGGAGTGCAAGCTGGAACTGGGAGGAGAAAGGTGGAAGTAGGTTGGAGTGATTTGGAGGCTCTTAGCTCAAGTAGTGCATACATGGAATTGCCTGATACTGTGATAAATGACGGACCTCTGCTGCTTCATCACAACATTCACATGAAGAGAAGAAACATAAAACAACTTACTTGCAGTTAGCAACATTTTAATGTTAGTTGTTAATAATGCACTAAATTGTACACTAAATAACTTTACACACTCCAAGGTGTCACGAACACACATAATAACAAGCAATCATGCATCATATACTTCCAGTATTCACTCCTCAAAAGATCTCTGCCAAAGAGCCCTCTCGCTGGGCCCATGAGGGACTGCAGCGCCACCCCCACGAGGAACAACGCCCGATGATGAAGCATGACACTCGCAAGGGTGTGTGAGGGCACTATATTGTAAAGGAGAAATTCCCCCCCCACCTACGTTGATCCAGCCTTACGTGAGTCTCAAGTACCACATTTTGGTAATTTTCTTAGTTCCGAGGAACTGTTACTCCCCTAGTACATACATGGAAGGAACACACACATGAAGAGGAAGTAACAACAGTGGTAAACAATGAGCTGGTATAAAGCTTCCTGAAAGGAAAGTATGACATTACATCGCATACCAATACCACGCGTGCCATTACACGCGGGTATTACTACGCGCTGTCAATAACAACGACATGCCATTACATCGCAAACTTTTACCAGGAGTATGCTTTTACCACGCATTCCATTACAACGTAAAGGCATGCTTGGTAAAGCTATACTAGTGGTTTCAAGTTTGCAAGGTAAGTGACTCTACACTACCCCTGCACAACCCTCCCCTGACCCCCAGTCCTCTCCCTACAATAACACTACACTACCCTGCACAACCCCCAACACTACCCTAAAACACTACACTACACAAACACTACAATACTACACTAAACCCTAAAATACTACACTACACAAACACTACAACACTACCCTAAAACCTACAACACTACGCAACTACACTACAACACTACCCTAAACCCTAAAACACAACACTACACAAACACTACAACACTACCCTAAAACACTACACTACACAAACACAACAACACTACCCTAAAACCTAAAACACTACACAAACACTACAACACTACCCTAAACCCTAAAACACTACACTACACAAACACTACAATACTACTCTAAACCCTAAAATACCACACTACACAAACACTACACAAACACTATAACACTACCCTAAACCCTAAAACACTACACTACACTACCCAAACACTACAACACTACCCTAAACCCTAAAACACTACACTACACAAACACTACAACACTACCCTAAAACCTAAAACACTACACAAACACTACAACACTACCCTAAACCCTAAAATACTACACTACACAAACACTACAATACTACCCTAAACCCTAAAACACTACACAAACACTACAACACTACCCTCAACACTAAAACACTACACACACTACAACACTACCCTAAACCCTAAAACACTACACTACACAAGCACTACAACACTACACTAAACACTAAATCACTACACAACACAAACACTGCAACACTACCCCTAGCACGACCCCCTACACTAAACACCACTACACTACCCTATACCCTAAAACACTACGACACTACAACACTACCCTAAACCACTACCCACACTACTCCCACCCCTACACTACCCTAAACCCTAAAACACTACGACACTACAACACTACCCTAAACCCCTACCCACACTACTCCCACGCCAAGCACAATCACCCTTACCTCTCTTTCCTCGTGGTTCCTCTCCAGCGTCGCCATCTCTACTCCTAGTTCCTGGTTCCTGCTTCACGTCGAGGGGCGGTGCATGTCGTTGTGAGGAAATGGAAGAGCCTCTGTTTCCTCACAACTTGGTGGATCGGCATTACATTGCATACATTGTAACAGCGCATGCGATGTAAAAACACACGTAGTAATGGCTACGCGGTGTTACATCGCATGCGTTGTTACGCTTGCGATGTAATGGCATTGCGGGGAGACAGCCGCGTTGTAATGGCTGTTTCCCCCTGAAAGTATTGGTATTTGCCACAATAGGATTGCGACACTTTAGCACGTATTTGTTTACCAATAATTACTTCACACGATGGACCTAATTCATAAACTGCATTTTTAGCATTTTTGCATCCCTTGTATCATTTAACTTTTTTGTTTATTAAAATATAATACATGTGCTTTAAATTCATTCTAGATATCACTTTTAATAACTATAAAACTGCTATAAAAATGTATTTTTGTTCATTAGGTGAGAAATCATAATTTATATTTAAACTTCAGAAAAATACATTTTATTTAATTGGTTTACATTATTTAAAGAATAGATTCAAAATAAAGTTAATATTTCTGCGGCCTTTCTTGTTTTGGTATACAATACAAATAAATATATACAGTTAATTCAATTTATATTTTGCATAAACATATATTTAATAATGGCTTCATATTAAATTAGCTTTTTAAATGTTCCCTATATATTACCAGGGGGAGAATATGCAGTAAGGAGCAGAGATCTAAGGGCACATGCATCATTGTTTTTTGAGATCGCAAAGGGGTAGATTCTGAGAATCTGCCCCTTTGCAACCGCAATTTTTGCAATTGGGATGCATCATCTCAAAGGCAAAAATCGCTATTTTAGTAATGGCAAAATTTGTGATTACTTAAATTGTGATTGCATTTAGGGAATCGCAAATTGCAATTCCCTAAATGCAATGCAACAAAAATAATTGTGATTTCGCTTTTAAGAAACGCAAATTACCATCAACTTAAAGTTGTTGGTAATTTGCGAAAACTTTGAAATATTCAAAAAAGTGCATTTTTCAAAGTTCTATGTTGCACACACACACGCCCTTGGGGCATGTGTGTGTGTGCAACATGTTTTTAATTGCACTTTTAGGGGTGCATCAGGGTGTCCTTTTGGCACCCTTGCACCCTTGAAATTGCATGCGCAATTTGCGAGTACTTATTTGGTACTCGCAAGCTGCACATGCAATTCCCATTAATTCCTATGGGCCTCTAGGCTCATAGGAATTAATGGGAAGCCATTCCTTATTTGCAATTCGCAATTTGTAAGTCGCAAATAAGGAATGTGTAGGAATTGCTAATTTTTTTGCGATTCCTACATGCATAGGGAATTGCGATTCCTAAATTACGATTTTTTTAAAATTCATAAGTATGATGCATGTGGCCCTTAGTATAGTAATGCATAGGAAACATTCTAAAAGGGCATATAGCTCCAAACGCTGGGCTCGATTCACACAAAAGTAATCTGATACAAAATCCTAACTTTACGACTTTCGGTATTCACAAAAGGCATTTAGGAGTAGTAAAGTTAGGATTCCCAACTTTAGCACTCCTAAACTGAGAAAATTCCTAACTTTATGACTTTCGCTATTCACAAACGGCATTTAGCAGTGGCAAAGTTAGGATTCCTAACTTTACTACTCTTAAACTGGGAAAAATCATAACTTTACCACTTTCGGAAGTCACAAAAGGCATTTAGGAGTAGCAAAGTTAGGATTCCTAACTTTACTACTCCTAAACTAAGAAAAATCCTAACTTTACGACTTTCGGAATTTACAAAAGGCATTTGGGAGTAGCAAAGTTAGGATTCCTAACTTTACTACTCCTAAACTAAGAAAAATCCTAACTTTACGACTTTCGGTATTCACAACAGGCATTTACGAGTAGCAAAGTTAGGATTCCTAACTTTACTACTCCTAAACTAAGAAAAATCCTAACTTTACGACTTTCGGTATTCGAAAAAAGGCATCTAGAAGTAGCAAGTTACATACACCCTCCAAACTCTCTTCTTCAGGTACAAAACCAAAGAGAGCGAAGAATGACCCTCCTTTTCCTATTTTATCTATCCAGATTCCTGTCTTAAATTCTATCTTGGATGAGGTACGTGGTCTTCAACCATTTATGTGTGCAACTAATGAAAAATTGCAACAAATTGAGGATCGATGGATCGTTATGGATGAGAAGATGTTACCCGGTTTGACGGGAAGAGGTAGACGAACTATGGTCTTGATGGATGCACGTTAAGGTAAAGAAGCAGGATAACTAGCAGAGAACCACTACTAGATAGAGGCTTTTTTTGAAGCGATTGTTATAATGCATTTATTTTTCAGGTGGTTTCATCGAGGCGAAAGCGGCTGTTTCAGTTTATCAGTGGCTATAGAAGATACTGGGTGAGAAGTTTAGGGATTATTATTGTTTTTTCTGGGCATTTTTCATCAGAGGTATCAATTGGATTCTTTTTAAGCATTTAGTGGCACTACGGAGTTAGTCGGCACATTTCGGTATTGTCTTTTAACACACCAGAGGTGTCTGTGGGGTGTTTCCTATGGAATTTCTTTCTTCAAGTTTCAAAATAATTGTGATTGATAAGAAGAAAAGTACACGCTGGCAATTATTCAGTGATACATGGTAAAGTTAATAAATAATGTGAAATGGACATTTGTGTTTCCTTGTGCAAAATATGGAATTGATGATTAAATAAGTACCGTTTGTATAATTTACAGATGTCTATCCCCTGAAGAAGGGCCAAAGGGGCCTGAAATGCATTGGGCAAGGAAAAGTTGAAACACAATCTTTTCTTAAAAAAAACGGATTAAATGGACATTCAGTATTATCTGTCTATAGAGAAGAATTAAAAAAAAAGACTGTGTTTTCTATACGTTGCATTAAAAATACAGAAACGAAGAGATGTTCATGTAAGGCCTTTGATTTATTCAAAAAAATTGTTTTTCAATCAACGTTGGCAAAAGGTTTATAAGTTTATTTTGTGAAATGTGATAAACTTTATAATAAGCAAAAGCTCTAGGCAACAGTGCACAAAGGTCAAGGTGATATTCTTGATTTATTTTGTTCAAATTCATGACCTGTGCAGACAGCGGGTCAACCATTGCAGCACGCCAGTCATTCTAGTCAGTGCATGGAAAGTGAAAGTTGGTGAATTAACAGGAGTGCTCCCCTTCATTAAATAAAGTTTTTAGGTCTGTCTACACAAGAGGAGGCACCCAACAATGTCGTTCAACACAATTACAAATTTAACGGATAACAGAGCAACAACTCTGGCATACATAAATGAACAAGCATCAGAAATTTACTCATTAATTCATGAAGTGAAAACTTTTAATGTGCAGGGAAACACATTACAACAACAATTGAAACAATTAGAATTTCTAACCAGAAGGCAATTAAATCAACGCCTCCATGCCTCCACACTGGTGCAATATCATAGAGCAAAAAGAATTCCAAGGGGCCTAAGGCTGTCAATAAAACCTATGCTATTCAGATTTCATCTTAAAAAGTAGTTTATGGATCGTTGGTATGCAGTACTCAATAAATGTTCCCTAGATCTCATTTTGTTACTCATAGAAGAGTTATCGGTGGTGATCAAAGAAATCACTGAGGAAATTACGGTGGTTCAAGCGGATCTCGAATCTAGAATGGAAACTGATGATTGAAATAAGGTAATGGAAGATATCAACAGCAAACTAGATGTGTACTCGAAGGAACTCCAAGAAGGCAAGCTCAGAAAATATAAAAGGGACACGTTAGACTACAAGTTAAACGAAGTATACACATGGGCGGAAGTGTACGCCAAAAAAAGAACATACTTTAAAAGGAATACCAACACTTCTTCAGAAGAAAGTGTAGCAACAGAAGGAGATACCCAAAGTACTAGAGCACCTCCAAGGATGGAAAAATCCAGAGAAGCTACACCATTCCAAGAAGAATTGCCCACGACATCAGCCTCCGCCTCTAAGTCTTTTTTAGCGGAGGAAGCAGACATCAGTCAACCGCCAGGAAAACAGGGAGGAAAACCAGGAGGAGTAAAAGAAAAACAAAAATTGAATTTGAGAAGCCAGAAGATAACTTAGTTGTGAATATTTCGTCTGTTCAATTGACTTCAAACCAAACAAGCTTCTTAATAAAGGACTGGGTTTTGTGCCGACATATCATTCTACCAAATTGGAGAACGAAATAGCATTATTCAAATTCATGAGAACATTGCGTCTTCGTTATTTTTTTGCCACCCTACCAGATACTCAAGAAGAAAAAAGAGATCCGGAATTTATTGAATTTAAAAAGAAATCAACCTTTCAAGCACCGACTTCACATAAAATATTGGATGCCTTTGAAAATCTAGTGAAAAATGATCTTTCAGAAATGAATGTCAGGAAAACTAAAAGAACAAATTTCACGCAGCATGATCAGAAGATTTTGAAATCTCTTAAAATTGACGCAAGAATTGTCATTCAGAAGGCAGACAAAGGCGGTGCAACAGTGGTTATGGATCGGACATTTTATATGTCCAAAGTAAAAGAACATGTATCAGACCCCAATACTTATCTACTTTAAGATTAAGATCCAACTCAAGAGATAAGAACAACTCTGGACAGCATACTAAATAAGGCATTAGATATGCATTGGATTACACAAAACACAAAATATTATTTGACAGTCACCAACCCCAAAAAACCTGGATTGTATATGTTACCCAAGATCCATAAGAGTTTGGAAAATCCACCATTCAGACCGATCGTTACAGGGTGTGGAACGATCTTTGAACCAATAGGACAATACATAGATTACTTTCTACAACCTTTTGTTCAAAACTGGTTTTCTTATGTAAAAGACATGACACATTTTCTTCAAAAACTTCGTACAGTTTCAGCAGAGAAAGAAGAGATAATTTTATGTACTCTGGATGTAAAAGCCTTTTACACCTCCATTCCTCATGAGGGAGGCATGGAGGCTGTAGAGTGGGCTTTATTAAAACAAGCTAATATAGGAGCTGACAAAGTATTCTTATTAGAGATGTTACATTTTTGCCTTCATCGTAGCTATTTCGAATGGGAAAATCAATACTTTTTACAACTTAAAGGCACATCAATGGGCTTTGCTGGGGCTCCAGCGTACGTGAACACCTATATGGCTATGTTTGAAGAAAAGTTCAAGTCAGACAAAGAATGGACAGACAATATGCTTATATACTGCAGATTCATAGACGATATTTTTCTTATTTGGGGAAATAGCAAGAATCTTTTGGAAACTAAAATAGCACAATTGAATTTGTCAGACCAACACATAGATTTTACGCATACCATTGATATGAAATCAATATCATTTTTGGATGTCTTGGTAACTGTGGCAGAGAAGACCATACAAACGGAAGTGTTTCATAAACCAACAGATAAAAACAACACATTGGCATGTAACAGTTTTCATTCTCAAAATTTGATTCACAATCTTCCGTTTTCTCAATTTCTCAGAGCTAAAAGGATTTGTTCAAATGATGACTTGCTCCAAAAAAACGTGAAAATCATCAAAAAAAGATACGTGTCAAAAGGTTATCCAGAAGATGTCTTAAATCAAGCAATTATTAAAATGACGACAACATCCCGGGATGAATTACTTATAGCCCAACCAAAAAAATCACTGAAGAGACAAGTGTTTGTTTCAACATTCTCCACAAGTTCTGGTCAGTTGAAAAGAATTATCAACAAACGATGGGAGATAATTGAACATGAGAGTGATTTTAAAGAACTATTTGTGAATAAACCGATTTTTGCTTACAAAAGATCTATGAATCTGAAGGAATACCTTAAGTTTCGTCAAACATCACCAGAACAAGAACATAAAGGAATGCGGAAGTGTCAAAACTGTGTGCATTGCAACAATGTGATTTGTGGAAACATTGTACAACATCCCCATACTGGGGAAATGATCAAAGTCAGACACAATTCAGATTGCAACATAAGTAATGTGATTTACGGCATCAAGTGTCCATGTGGTTCACTGTATATAGGAAAGACTGAACAGAAAATTAAAACCAGAATATCAGAACATAAAAGTACAATTAGGACCAAGAATACCAAAAGTAGCTTATCACTTCATTGGATGAGATTTCGCCATAATATCGCCCAATTGAAATTTCAAGTAATTGAGAAGATCGAACACACACCAGTTAAAGATCTCACTAAAACTCTACTCCAGAGAGAGATTTTCTGGATAAGGAGATTGGAAACCCAGGAGCCTAAAGGAATTAACGACAAAGTAGATTTAGGATGTTTTTTGTAATTGCACCAAAAGTTCAGGCAAAGGGGCATACATTTACAACATCAAGTTGAAGCATACTTACAGACATTTATTTTGCAGAATATATGATATTAAACGGAATAGTTTGAGCTTTGATGAATATCTGGAATGTTTAAATGTCAAAGTACCAACATGTGTTTTTCTCTTTTCCTTTTCTCTATTTTCTTCTTTTTTATTTGCTCACTGTTTAGCATATTTTCATTGAGGCTTTAGAAGGGAATCACGATCAGGTAACATAGGGTGTATGAAACACTGCCGCACTGTTAGTCATTGGTTGGACAAAAAAATAGTTTTTTCGATTATAAGTGTGTTTAAACTCGCATTTTTAGTGTAACACACGGCAAGCATGGCAAAACTTTTTGAGTTACACTCCATGTTGGAATGGGAAAACTAGTTAGTGCATCTTTGTTGTTTACATTGATTGGTCCGACATCGCTTTTTGTGCAAGCTATGATCTGAATGAGAAGCGGAAGTAGTACCGTAAGAGTCAGATAAAGCAGGAATGTAGTGTTTTACCGACGCGTCTTTTTGAAGTTAGCCGGTTTGACGAGAAGAGGTAGACGAACTATGGTCTTGATGGATGCACGTTAAGGTAAAGAAGCAGGATAACTAGCAGAGAACCACTACTAGATAGAGGCTTTTTTTGAAGCGAGGGTTATAATGCATTTATTTTTCAGGTGGTTTCATCGAGGCGAAAGCGGCTGTTTCAGTTTATCAGTGGCTATAGAAGATACTGGGTGAGAAGTTTAGGGATTATTATTGTTTTTTCTGGGTATTTTTTATCAGAGGTATCAATTGGATTCTTTTTAAGCATTTAGTGGCACTACGGAGTTAGTCGGCACATTTTGGTATTGTCTTTAAACACACCAGAGGTGTCTGTGGGGTCTTTCCTATGGAATTTCTTTCTTCAAGTTTCAGTTTCAGTTTTTAACGTCTTTATTTCGAATATTCTTCATAAAAGACAAAGTATTTACAAACATACAATTAATAGCAGAATTACATAGTCAATAACATTATATACAATTAAAAAAATTGATTATTAATTAAAACCTAATTAAAACCTCAATTAAATTCAGTGTATTCATAAAGACGATGAAGGAAGATTATTATTATACAAATTCAGTTAAAAAGATACAAAGATACAGCAACAATACTGGTCAAAAACACAGTCTAGAAAGATAACATACCAAATAGGTTGTTCATGACGGTGTGTTATAAACTATCCTAGACCTTAACAACCAAGCCCATCCTAGGAATTTGGCCAATCCGATTGAAAGACATTCAGAGGTATTAGTTCTTAAGATGAGTAGGGCTTCCCTGCTGGACCTGGTCTTTAATCTATGGCATATGGGTTTTAGCCACTTATGTCGTGGTTCGTGATAAGCATTGCAAACAAACAAGAAATGACCTACTGTTTCTTTATGATTGCTGCAACATGGACAAAATGGGGTCACCGGCTTCTGCCAGCCACTGGTAAAAGCCCGTAATGGCAATGTACCTAGATGGAACTGAAAGTAGAGTTTCCTATCTATGGTTTTCACAATTATATCCCAAAAGCACTCGGTATGGGGGACTATTTTATGTTGCAGAAACAAACCAGTCAGGTTCGATTTCTCCGAGAGAGCAACATGTTCATCCTTGACCATAGACCAAAAGAGAGATTTATAATCTTTCTTAGAAGGAAAGATATGAGAGCCCGACTCAGACCACAACTGGGGGAGGCCCATTCCAAAAAGAGTGTTTCTAATTGACTTAAACCAAAGGACTTCGCCTGCCCCCTGTTGTGATCTAACATCCTGAAGCTCTTGGGCGAACATGGCAAGTTCCGGTGTAGACCATATTCGTCGCCATAACGCCACCAACCTATACTGGGCTTGGTGTTTAAATGAGTGGAGCCCCATGTCCATCAAAAGCGGTAGAGCTGGTGTAGATGGCGGAAGACAAACTAAATTTCGGAGGAATTTGTTTTGTATCCTATCAAGGACAGCCAGGTCCACACAACCCCATATATCCGCCCCATATAATATAGCAGAACTAATTTTTGCACTGTATATTTTAAGGGCGGGCAAAACCCTTTTGGTCAAAGAGCTCCGCTGCTCCTTCACCAAACAGCCGGACAGGCGCATTAGTTTCAAGCTAAGCGCTGCTATTTGCTCTTTCCAGCGTAATCTATAGTCCATTGTAACACCAAGGTAGGTCATAACTTCAACCTGTTCCACGCGTGACCCATTCAACATGACATTGCCCCTCTGTGGCTTTTTCTTCGTAAAGACCATAAACTTGGTTTTGGTAATGTTAATTTCTAGATCGTTCTCTTTGCAGAAATCCACAAATTTATCCATAGCTACCTGCAAACCCTTCTGTGTTTTAGCCAATATGAGCGTATCATCCGCAAATATTAAAAGGGGGAATTTTCTCCCACCCAGTGATGGGGCATCAGTAGGTATTTCTGAGAGAAACTTAACCACTTGATTAATAAAAAGTATAAAAAGGGTAGGGGCCAGGACGCAGCCCTGTCTCACCCCACGAGTCACAGGGAAGGTTTCTGTGACCTGGCCCTGACCGCCCCACCTAACTCTAGCAAAGTTTCCCTCATGCATCCTGATGGTAAGTTCTAGGAGCGCAGAAGGAACACCCATCTTTCTCAAAGCTGCCCACATCTTTCCTCTGGGGACCAAATCAAACGCTGATTTGAGGTCCACAAATGCAGCGTATATCATGCCACCTCTCTGGAACACAGTTTTCCAATAGATCATAACAAATCTTAGGATCTGGTCTACAGTGCTAATGTAAGCCCTAAAACCAGCTTGTAATGGGGAAATAATGTCAACATCGGTCATCCAGGTGTCGATTTTTCCTAGGAGCATTCTAGCCACTACCTTTTGAAGGGCATCGATAAGACTAATTGGACGGTAGTTTCCTGCATTAGTTTTGTCCCCTTTTTTAAACACGGGCAGGATCTCTGCCCCTTTCCATGAGTATGGGATCCGCATCCCTCTAGCTATCGCATTTGCTAGAGTGGTTATATACGGAACCCAATGCACCTGATCATACTTAAAAAGGTCCGCAGGGACACAGTCCATGCCGGGGGCCTTACCGTTCTGGACTTGTTTAAGAGCAGCTAGGGTTTCTAATTCTGTAAAAACAATATGGTCAAGTAAAGGCACCGCAGTCTGAACACTGGCATCTTCCCAGAAGTGGGAGATCCGTACCGTGTTACTGAACTGCGTTGCGTAATGTTTGACCCATTGTTCTGCAGACACATGGTTTACAGGTACTTTCGAGTCCCCAGTCCCGCCCCATCTCACAGCCTCCCAGAATTTTTGTTGGTTAGATGAAATGCTTGCTTGATATAAATCTAACCAGCGCTGTTCATCCCAGTTGGATTTTGCCTCTTTAAGTACTTTCTTGTAGTTAACCCTAGCTAACCTAATATCATTGGCCGACTTAGATTTAATAGCAGCTATTAAGGTGCTATGGGCAAAACGACAAGATTTATCGTACCATTTAGTCCTGGTGGGTTCTAGGCCATTATTCCTACCTTTTGTGGGTTCATTAAAGAAAGTTTTTATCTTGTTGAACAAGGACTCGTGGATCAACCCTATTTCTTCCGGGGAGGTGTCTTCATTAACTATCGTTACCATCAAATTGGTGGCTACTGAGACCTCCACCGCAATCCTTTCTAACACGGTAGGGTTGTCTATAAGCCTTGTCCAGCGTACCCTTCTACAGTCATTCGATAGAACGGCCTCGGCTGTAACGGTGGAGGATGCAAGATCCATTCTGTAACCCTCATTCAGTAATAGTTTAATTGCCAGAGGGTTATGGTCGCTTTCAGATCTTTGGACTACTTCCATATCCTTTAGGAGTTTCCAAAACTCTATCTTTATTAGGAAGTAGTCAATACGACTCGAGTACTTGGAATTGTCAAAAGTGATCTTTCCCATCAAATCTGATTTGGTTCTACCGTTAGCTGCACGCAGATCCCATTCAAGACAGAGGCCTAACCACTGCATTGCGGCCTCGGTAACCTTTTTAATAGGAGGGATGGATAATGGTGGAATATTCCAGATTTGGTCAGTTTCCCCATATCCTTCGTTGTCAAGATTGGGAAAGGGTTCAAAAGAACAGTTAAAGTCACCTGCCACCATTGTACAGATATCGCTGGAGATATTATTTAAAA
This sequence comes from Triturus cristatus, assembly GCF_964204655.1. Taxonomy (NCBI): domain Eukaryota; kingdom Metazoa; phylum Chordata; class Amphibia; order Caudata; family Salamandridae; genus Triturus; species Triturus cristatus. Next base: position 863,707,976 of record NC_140581.1, read on the forward strand.
AGCAGTCTAAATCACAGACTGCTCTCATAGGCTTCCCACCAGGTTGCCCTCTTGCATATATATTAATCAGTGAGAAAACCTCTTTATTTTTACCAGACAGTTTCAAAGCAAGAATATCACTACTTAGGGTAGGAATATCTTTAATTGTAAAAGCTAGAGATTGCCTGATCCAAATAACCAGACCACCTGAAGGACGGCCTTTTGGTCCTTTACAGGCTGGTTTGTAATAGTTAAGATAACCAACCCGAAAGGTGGCAGCAGTTGACCAGCTTTCCTGAAACATAATAACGTCAAAAGAATCCACATAAGAGCCCCAGTCATCTTCAGACATTTTCCCTGTTAATCCCGCTATATTCCATGACAGGACTGTGAGAATATTACTTGCATCTTTCTGCAAGTTGTTAGATGGATTCATAGTCACCACTGGAACCAGAGGACTATATATGGGATTAGGAAGTGTTACCCCATCTACCTCCCCTTGTAAATTATCACTCACCCCTGTTACAAACTCAGCCCTGGGAGGTGGAGTACGGTTAGGAGAACTCAGTACGACTTCACTCAGCCCTGGAGTCGACATTGAGTTATCAAGTCAATCCACACCTTCCAAGCCGGATAGCGGGGCAAACCGGTTTGTGAGTTGCGGATAAAACAAAGGATAGGCTGGAGTATCAATGTGGAATCTCCCTCTTGACCTGTCACTTCTAGAGTGTAGGGATGGCGTATGAGGACCTCTTGTACATAAATCAGGATAGAAGTAATTCAACAATAAAGTTTGCACATCCCCAACTCTTCCAAATCTAGGTTCCCTACTGATAAAATTGGCCACCCATGATTCTCTAAAGTTTATCACCACACAGTCTCCCTCAAGATCTTTTTTACCATAACCTATCCAGTCCACCCTTCTTACATTAAGAATTTCAGAGTACGTATTGGGTGGGAGCGGGCGATTTTTGTTAAGCCAGAATGTTACCTTATTATGGAGGTCCTTATGTGTTTCTCTTTTACCTTCAGCTAAAGGAGCCACGCCAGTTAAGATGATGGTATAGGGCTGGGCTCCGGGGGAAGATTAACACAGTGTTTCCTCGGGATTGGTTTAAAGTATGGTCGGGGATTTTGTTCATGCCTGCTAGGTGATTTCTTGGCCTGGAGTTGTTTTTCGGCCTTCTGTCTAGGTGTGACCCCAGAGCTAACTGTTTTCTTGGGGGCCGATACAGATGTTAGCTGCGGGGCTTTTGACATAATGGGTCCCGCTTTTAAGCTTGACACCCCTACTTTTTTATTCACCAGATTGGATTTCAATGGTGGTGGGGCAGTGGGGGGCACGCCTTTAGGGCTTAAACTAGCTAGCGTTCTATTTTTAGATGCTATATTCTCTTTAAGCAACCTATCCATGGAATCCATTTTTACATTCAATAGTCTTGTCCTTTCTAATAGTGGTAAGAGCAAGGATTTCATTAATAACTCTATCTTGGCCAGGAATATGCCTTCTACAATACTAATGGAGGTATTATGATCTTCAAATTGACCCGCCGTGTCAGTATTAGGCAACCGATTAGAAGGGTCAATAGTGCTTCCCACCCCTTCGTTGTATTCATCTAGGTCGGGAAAATCTAGCCTTTTACGTTTCCCAGGGTTCTGTGAAGGTGAAAGATGTAAAATGGGGGGGGAGATCACTTGCTCTTTACTGAGATTTAAATTAGGTGAGTCCGAGAGACCTGATTTCTCTCTAGACTGATCTAACAAGATGGTAGTCCCGCTGTTTAGCATGTTATCATGAGCAGTAATAAATGAGCTAACTTGACCCGCCCCCAGCAACTCCACAGTTTGGGTCTCGGGGACAGTTACAAGCACTAGATCAGTATTATCAGCATTGCTAACAGTATCAACAAAGGAAAGCGATATAGGGGAAACTGCCTCATTAATTTTCCCCAGAGAGGATCGTTTACCTGTGATTATATCTAATGATAAGCGTTTTTCTACTATAGCAATTTCTTTCTCCAGTATTGCAGTAGAGCGTTTAAAAAACTGGTCAATTGTACCCGTAAAAGTGCCATTAGAAGTAGAGACCTGGACTTGCCTCTTTTTTCCAGATCTTAGGGTCATCTTCGAATAGACTAGTAACCGAATTAATTCCTCAAAGAATGTCTATGAGTAAAAGAAAAATGTTAGGAAGGTGGCCCTGCCCGGCCTCCTTTGGCCTCTGACGGCCACAGACGGCCCGCCCTTTGCCCGGGCTTAGCCCGGCGCGGTCCCGCGCGCGTCCCGCGAAGCGGGTCTCTCTGCGATTTATGGCGCCTCCTGGCGCTTGCACCGCGTCAGCTGGTCGCGCCGCTGCTGATGCTGCCGGGAGTTGCAGTCCCGGGGCGGCGACGCGGAAGATGGTGCTTGGTGTGGTGCCCTCTGGACTCTTGGCGGTGGCGGCGATAGTGCGTCGGCAATGGCGTGACTCACAGGTGAGTGGTAGATCTGGCAGCTTCCCCCCGCTCCGCCGGTCTCTCTGCGATTTATGGCGCCTCCTGGCGCTTGCACCGCGTCAGCTGGTCGCGAGGCCGCTGAGGCTGCCGGGAGTTGCAGTCCCGGGGCGGCGACGCGGAAGATGGTGCTTGGTGTGGTGCCCTCTGGACTCTTGGCGGTGGCGGCGATAGTGCGTCGGCAATGGCGTGACTCACAGGTGAGTGGTAGATCTGGCAGCTTCCTTCAAGTTTCAAAATAATTGTGATTGATAAGAAGAAAAGTACACGCTGGCAATTATTAAGTGATGCATGGTAAAGTTCATAAATAATGTGAAATGGACATTTGTGTTTCTTTGTGCAAAATATGGAATTGATGATTAAATAAGTACCGTTTGTATAATTTACAGATGTCTAGCCCCTGAAGAAGGGCCAAAGGGGCCCGAAATGCATTGGGCAAGGAAAAGTTGAAACGCAATCTTTTCTAAAAAAAAACGGATTAAATGGACATTCAGTATTATCTGTCTATAGAGAAGAATTTTAAAAAAAGACTTTGTGTTTTGTATACGTTGTATTAAAAATACACAAACGAAGAGATGTTCATGTAAGGCCTTTGATTTATTCAAAAAATTTGTTTTTCAATCAACGTTGGCAAAAGGTTTATAAGTTTATTGTGTGAAATGTGATAAACTTTATAATAAGCAAAAGCTCTAGGCAACAGTGCGCAAAGGTCAAGGAGATATTCTTGATTTATTTTGACGCTATTATATTTCAAAAGCAAGTCATCTTTTTCAATATTTATGGCCCTGTCAAATATGACCCTAAATTTTGGCATAATATTAAATTGAAACTTTCCTCAATTTCTAATCCTAATACTATTGTTGCTGGTGATTTTAATAATTGGTTAGACCCATGATAGAAAGTCTAACTGTAAATTGAAATCTGAAAAATCCCACAAAGGTTTTCAATCCACCATTTCCTCTCCTCCGTTCTTTGATGTATGGAAAACTTGTAACCCTGATATCTGTGAATTCACATTTTTTTCCAATATACATCACACTATGCCTTGTATTGATTATATTTTGGTTTCCAAATCACTACTCCCTTCTATTCAATAATCAGAAATCGTTTCTATTCTTATTTCCAATTATGCTCTTATTTTGTCTTCCTTTGACTTGTCCCTCAACACTTCTAAACAGGGCCGTTAGTGTTTTAATAATACTTTATTGTCAGACCAAACCTTTGTTTTGGAAGCGACCTCTTTTTTTAATGAATTCTTTCAAAATAATCAATCTAAAGATAGCTCTGTTCACAATAAGTGAGATGCTTTTAAGGCTTCCTTTAAGGCCTTTATTATTGCCTACTCTGCCAGAAAGAAAAAAGCATTGAATGATTAGTACCTCTCAACTCTCCAACGTGTAAAGGCTCTCAAACATACCTATTTCACCTCCAAATCCCCCTTCTGTTTACAGGATTCAAATCTACCTTGAATAAAATTGCTATGGTCGATGCTCGTAATGTCCTTCTTATAATTAAGTCCAAATAGCATGGAGGCCAAAATTAACTGGTAAAATGCTGGCCAATTATTTCAAAATCAAATTGTAAGGAAAACTATTGGCCGAATTCGTTGGGAACATACCAACAAGATGTTGTCCTCTGATTCTGATATTATAAATGCCTTTCAATCCTATTATGAGCTACTGTATACAGAATGTCATATCAAATATTTTTTTCAGGGACTCCCTAACCCTCCCTCCATTCCTGATACTCACTTCCCCCTTGACAAAGATTTTTCTCTTCAGAAAATTACTGATTCTCTCAAGTCTTTCAAAACAGCTGAAGCTCCAGGTCCTAGCGTTTTTTCTGTCGAAATTCTCTCATTTCTTTCCTCTATTTTTGCTCCTAAATTACTTGAACTTTTGAATTAATTTTTGTCTAACTCTAAAGCCAGTGGTTCCTTTCTGGAAGCCCATATTGTCATTATCCCCAAACCAGATAAAGACCCTACCCTTTGTAAATACTACCAACCCATTTCATTAATCAATTACAATTGTAAAATTCTTGCAAAATTGTTGGCATCTCGTTTGGAGGACATTCTTCCCCCTTTTTATTAAACCTGACCACGCTGGTTTTATTAAGGGCATACTTGCATCTGATAATTCCAGAATGCTTTCCAACATTCTTGCCCTTGGGAAAAAATATTCCTCTCCCCTAGCAGCCTTGTTGCTTGATGCTGAAAAAGCTTTTGATCATATAAAATGGCAATTTATGTTTTCTACTCTTCGTTGGTTTTATGTTCTTGAGCTATAGCATTCCTTGTTCCCGGATTAGCACTGTCTTCAGTGCTACCTTAACTACCTTAACTCCTGATCCTTAGTTATTCCATCTTTACTTTATTCCAGAATTAGTACTATTTAATGCATCATTAAATCTGCTCTCCTGTATTTCCCTTGACCCAGTTCCTGGTTTTACATCTGTTGCAATCCTTAGTTTGCTGTCTTCCTGTTCTACAGTCTTGCTTATAGTTTCCCTATATGTTTGTTACTTGATTTCTGCCCAGAGTTTCCTTGCTTCTCTTCTTTCCTATTAAGCACTCCTCCTTGCTAGCTCCTTGTCTATTGTGCTTCTGTTTAGTTCTACACACTTGCTGTTACTGCCTTGTGTGTTCCTGTTTGATCGTCGGGATCAGTGGGCACAGCTGACTACCTAGGTGGTGTTTCTTGTCTACGGTGACTATTGTATTTGAGTTACTTTTATAACATCACCATAGGTATTAGCTCCACAGACCCTGCCTTTGCATGTATATCCTATAAGTGTGTATTTGCAGCCAGAATCTGTAACAGCAATGGCAGGTGAGGAACTTACTGAGCTTCAGTCTTACCGTGTGGAGCTCCAGGGTGTTTTTTATTTTTGAAAAACAACAAACACAGGGCAAAGTGCTATTTAATACAGAAGGGCGTGTAAACTCTAGAGATACATTCACATTATACAATCATAAATATCATAACAAATATGTAATTTGAATGAATATTTTATTTTATGTTATTCTTTTTGTTTTTAGATAAAAAAAATATATTTTACATCACAAATAGAAAAATGTATAATACAACAAATATGTAATTTGAATGAATATTTTATTTTATGTTATTCTTTTTGTTTTTAGATAAAAAATATACATATTTTACATCACAAATAGAAAAATTTATAATATAATCCCAATGATATAATTAGAATAAGTACCACATATACATATGCATACGGACAGTCAATGCAATTGATTTAAACCAGAAATGTAAATATTCTTCAGAAAATCAATACAATAAACATGATCATTCACTGTTGCAGCTTGCAAATTCAATATAATTGATAATTTATAGCCTGACAGTGTTATATTTGCATAGTATTATATTCTTTACATTATACAAAAAGACATGTATTAGGAACCAAAAATGCAGAAACTGGTAGCATATGTTGAAAACCAACGCATTTCGGCTAGGCCTTCTTCAGGATCCCGTACCAGTGGTTACTAAACAGGGAATATATAAACATAATTATAATCTAGAGTTTAGAAGCCCTTTCAACCATATATTCCATATATACCATAATAAAATACACCGTATGGTATACTAGATAGATGGTCGAAGATTTTAAACCTTGAGCATTGATGTGAAATTTAATCAACTTGTGCGTGATTGGCCGTTGAGCATGTTCACATTCTAGTTCAAGTGTGGACTTTACAGTTCATGCAAGGGACATCTAATGACATGCATTTGAGATCTAGATAATTCATGCAAGTGTCACCAATTTTACGATCTCAAAATGTGTGACCGCGCTTCTAGATATGTCGACATATATTTAGGTAAGCATGCCCAGTTGTATGTTTTATCAGTTATGCTTGGAGAATTACCTCCGCTTGCTGCATCGATGTTGCTAGTAGTTTGTATGCAAAATCACTTAAGTATATCCAATGCGTCACTCTTCAATAAAAATGACTGGATTAAGAGACAAAAAAAGGGGAGCGAAATTATAATCCGATAGTGTCACTCAATTATTATTGAACTATGAGGGTAATGTAGCAATACCTTTGCTAAGTTGTAAAGTAGATACCTACATTTTAATAGACATATATTGGGACCTCTATATATTTCCAACTGGGCAAGAGAACGTAAAAGGCTTTTGATCTGAAAGACAACATAGTGTTTATGAGGGCAAGGTAACTTATTAGCACTCAGGTTAATACAAATTAATATTTGTACCTAGGCATATCTAATGATGCTAATAGTAAAACTTACCTATCCTTATGTATTAAATCCTTTGGCTACAAAGTGACTCGATATCCAATTCTGCCTTACATACGAGGCATGCAGGACTTGTTAATTTCTAAAAATAATATTCTTGTTATTAATCTACTGCAACAATTTTATAAATGAGGTTGTCTAACAAGAGTCTTAATACTTTCATGTCTATAATGACCTGTTGATGAAAAATAAAGAGAGCCAATGACGCATTCTTAATCTTAAAAGATCTGGGAGGTTGATAAAAATGATTCTTTCATATCACTCTACGAATGAAGAGGAGAGAGATACCCATATCAGAATGATTCATAAAATGATCTAGTCTAACCAAAAGTGAGCATGTTGGTAACATTCTATATGTCTTTTTAGAGGTAACCAAAGATAAATTGTTAATATACAACGTACCCAATTATTATAAAACATAAAGATATAGAGAATTAGGTCAGTAAGATGACTAATATATGCCCAGTTGTCCCGTAGTTGGAATATAAAAAAGCCATTATCGTTATATTATATTCTCTACTTGGTAGCGATTAACCCTCAATCTAACTTCATGGTTATGAGTTAATAATCAGGCATACTTATTTACTGCCGCCGCAGCTATATGTTGAGTGTCGTAATATAAATATAGTCATCCAGCTGCTGGTTGCTAGCGGCAATATTTACTTAAAGGAACTAACACTTAATGTTGCGTTCCTGCATAGGTAAGGTATCTCGACTACTATCATTGCTTCGTTGGACCCCCGACTCCAAGAATGTCTTAACCCCTTCCATGCTGCGCAGATTCCGCCGCTGTGCTGACGGAATCTTGCGCGGGCGTGGTCATGACGGAACGGTTCCGTCATGAGCACAGCTCAACCGTGGCTCATGACGGAACCGTTCCGTCATGAGCACCGAAGGGGTTAAACATGCCCTAATAACATGAATATCAAGTACAGAAAATATGCTTCTGTACCGCGTGGATAAGTATATAACCCAGGGTTGTATTCCGCACTTACCAATGAACAACACCGTTCGTTTGTTACTCGATGCAACGCCCAAACACGAGGCCTGCGTTTCCATCTGGCTGTAACTCCGACACCCAACCTACGTCGCGTGCTCCGCAACGTCACTAATTAAAGCCAAATGGTGGTATCCAGTGCGCTACAAACACGGGCGCTATTCTTAGAATGACTAGTTCGAGAGGCGGTAAACATAAAGTTATAAATAACAACCATCTGCAGATCCTCAATACAGAGTGTTAAGATGATTATAAATAAACAAAGAAAATATCTTTGATCTGTGGATATTGAAATATTTGTCTAAATCCAGTTATCTTATATCAACGCCAGCGTGTATTATTTCCATAAGACCTAATTTTCTTTGGTAATTTAAAAACATGTGCCAGCCGGTACCTAAGTGAAATCATCTGCACCATATTTATACATTTATATTAGCATATAGGTGAATCACCTCATATGTCGGATCTGAGTGTAAGTGGTCCGCCAGAAGTGATGTGAATGAAAATATAATGAAGTTGTAAGATTACATTAGATCAATACTACAAAACCATTAGCAAACAGGACTATTTTTAGGTGTTATACTTGATAGCTTGGTCCAAAGGTATCTCGTGAATCAGTCCTGTAACTGATGTTCCCAAAATAAAAATCCAATAAACTTCTCTAAGTTTTCTCGTTTTTTCTATAGTAGTACCTGGTTTATAACAGATCTTCTCCACAATGTACCATTGCATGTCATCAGGTGCATGGTTATTCTCAATGTAATGCTGTACCATAGGCGCTGCTGTTTTTTTCGTTCTTATCGCCGACCTATGTTCTGTAAGTCTGACATTTAATGATCTTACAGTTTCCCCTACATATCCCAATTTGCAGGGGCATATGATAGATTACGTCAGATGTTTTGCAATTATTCAGGCTAGTTGGTGATATTACCTGACCATTAAAATGCAATGTAGGTGCCTCTATAGCTGTCGCACAAGATTTGCAAGTAGTGCATTTAAAAGTGCCCACTACTGCTTAATTGCCTGTTGTACTTTTTGTTGGTATATACTTTTTTTCATACGTGAACGGACTACATGGTCCTTGATATTTTTGTTACGCCTGTACGCGAACAAAGGTTTAGGTATGGGCCCTGTCTCTTTTGATTTACCTACATTGAGAATTGGACAACTTGAACAGACTGCCTGCCGGATTCTGTCATTTAGCATAGAATGCCTTGTGACAAAAACCAACGTAGGATCCCTTTTGTCTTAAATGTATACCTAAAGTTTACATGCCCTTCTGTAGTAAATAGCACTGTGCCCAGTGTTTGTTGTTTTTAAAAAATAGTTCCTTTCCCTGTTAGGGTTGTATTCCTTTTTCAGGGGCCCGTTCGTTTTCCAGAAAAAGCTCCACAGTGTTTTACCACACATTCCCCTTATTTTTATTGGGGAAACAACCATTACAATGTGGTCATAACCACGCATGACTATTACCACTCATCCTTTACAACAAACATGCCTTTACCACGCATGTTCGTCACCACAAATCCTTTACCACGAATATGTGTGGTAAAGGCATGTTCGTTCTAAGGATTCATGATAAAGGATAAAATGCGTTGATGGTCACGTTATAGTGGCCTATTTTGGTTGTTGTCTTTGTTGCTTTAACTTACTTTAGCATTACGGCTGGTGTGATGAGAGGAATCAGCAACTCTGAGGGCTGTAGAGGGATTTCTTCTGGCTTGTGAGACTTGCATCTGGGTGAGGCATCACGGGTGGCCGGCGATAGAAATCAGCAGCTATAAGGGCTGCAGAGGGGTTACCCCCGGCCTGCTCCAACCGCACTTCATTGTTCCTGATGTGGGCCTTTTCAAAAGTGTTTGCCCTATCAATAATATCAGAGCCCAGAAGACCACCCTTCCCTCCAGCCACATCTGCAACCCCGCCCTCCACTATCCAAGAACCAGTCGAGCCCCGGAGGTCCTCTGCTCAGTCCCCGCTTCATTTTAGGGGCACAGGGCACCGACTAGCAAGTCTATTCAGCATATTCCACGGAAACATCAAGCAACAGTGCCGGTCTCAAGGTTCTGTCCACTGTCTAGCTGCCTGAGAAACAGTCACGCTTTGCGTGGAGCTCTTCCGTTCAGTACTTGCTTCGATTAGTGAAGTTGAAACACAACAAAGGTAAGTACCAGCAGCAGGTTTGTGTGGATTTAACTGTGAGTGATTGTGTATGCTTGTGTTAATTTTTAACATGCATATGTGTTTACCAAACATGCCATTACAATGACATATTGGTGGTAATGGCATGAGTGGTAAAACCATATGCGTGGTAAATGCATGCGTGGTAATGACGCATGCGTACTGACGGCGAAGTAAAGGCATGCGTGATAGTTGCATGCGTTGTTCCATGAAACAACCTTTTTAATGTGTATATAAAGGGATATATATATATATATACTTGCCCCACATTCCAAAGGGCAATCAAACCCAATGAGAAGTCTCTCATTGGGTTTGATTGCCCTTGAGATGGTGGAGCTAGTATTAAATAACGCGGGTATACCCCAGCGACAAGAGCATCCGACCGCGAGTGCACTGGCCAAAGGTGAAAAAAGGAGCAGTAAATACATATATATATCTATATATATTACTTACTGGCGGTCGCCAGTAGGTAGATATAGTTAGGACCTAGTTTCCATAGGAAAAGCGTTTTTTGTTTTCCCAATAACTTTGGTGCCGGATGACAAATCTTTGTGAAAGTTTCAAAACTTGTGGGGCGCTCCAGTCAGCTCCTATCCTGAAAGTGTCGGGGTTATTTGCGAAGCGGGGGGAGAGAAAAAAGGGGGGTCCCAAAACACGTTTTCTCCATGTTATTTTCCGTAGGAAACTTTAGACACGACTACAGCCCGAACTGCTGAATGCTGAACGGACTTACACCAAATTTGGCAAAAATGTAGCCCTTGGTTCAGAAAGAGCCTTTTTTCAAATGGTGTAAATCCTTTCAGTCGTGGCTGAGAAAATCAAAAAATAGAGGTAAAAAAATTCATTTCCCATAGGAAACTTTAGACATGGCTACAGATCGAACTGCTGAATGGAATTACCCCAAATTTGGCAAAAAAAGGTAGTGCTTGGTTCAGAAAGCACCCTTTTTTTAAAATGATGTAAATCCGTTCAGTAGTTGCTGAGAAAATCCAAAAAGAAAAGTTTCGATATATAGAGGCGCGGTGGATCCGCGCACCCTCCCGACCGCGAACTTCATTCTAAATGGCTGTCAACACTCCAAACCAGGGAGTGTTGTCAGCCATCTTGTGACTCGGTAGAACCGACTCACAAGAAAACAGAAAAACGAACACACAAAAAAAGAAAAGGGGGCAGGGTAGAAACACCCTGACCCCCTAGGACCCCCTGGGCCAAAAAAAGCAAATATTTGTTTCAACTTTGGCAAAATACGGGGAGGATCCGCGGATCCCGACGATTTTTTTTTTTTTTTTAATGAAGCGCGGGCTCCCATGCCTCATTTAATTGAGGCCCCCAGGTGGGCCAGGTCCCGGGGGCATTTTCAATTTTTTTTATGGGTCCCACAGGGGCCCCCAAGCCCCGGGGACCGCCACCTGGGGCACGTTTGCACAGTGGTGAAGGGAGGGGGCGGGGCCTGATGTGACATGTGTGAAGACAGGCCCTGTGGCGTTTTTTAAGTTGGGGAATTAATTCCCCTTCAATCCTGAGGGTCCCTGGGGGCCAACTAGCCCACCAGGTACCACCAGTAAGTGCCACAGGGCTGCGTTCCAGAGAGGTGGCCCAGGCCATGCCCCTTTTTACACCTCTCTGCATCGCAGCTCTGTGACGCTGATTGGAGGTACCTGGTGAGCTAGTTGGCCCCAGGGACCCTCAGGATTCAAGGGGACTTAATCCCCCAACTTAAAACACACCAGGGGGCGCGTTTGCAGAGTGGTGGAGAAAGGGGGATTGTCGCCAATCCCACTGCATGGGGTTTACTGGAGGTAAAAGGTAGGCTAGTTGGCCCCTAAAGGACCACCAGAGTGAAGGGGACTTCAATCCCCATCCAAGAGTGTGCCAGGGAGCGCGTTTGTCAATTGGTGGGCAAAGTGGGCGTGGCCTGGTATGAATACTTACCAATGCTGCTGTGTGAGATTGACTGGAGGTAATAGTTTGGGAAGTTGGCCCCCAAGGATGTCCTTGGGGGCCAACTAACCCTCTTGTTACCTCCAGTAAGCCCCACACAGTGGGACTGCAAAGACATCTTCGGAAGCCATGGCCCCCTTTCTCTACCACTCTGCAAACGTGCCTCGTGGCAGACTACGGGATGGGGGAATGAAGTCCAATTTAGTCCTGAGGGAGTTTGGGGGCCAAGAATCCTTACTGGTAACTCCTGTAAGTCCTACGCAGCAGAATTCCTGAGCGTTGGTTGGACGCCCAGCACCCTTTCTCCACCACTCTGCAAACGCGACTACTAGTTAATGTAGCATATTTCTGCACCTCTGACTTAGAGGTAGGTTTAATCCCCCTGCCCTATTATGTACTAGGGCCTTACAGAGGAGGTCATGCTAATCACAGGGATACCCCAACGCGTAGTGTTCCCTAGTGTATGTAGGTGTTTTCACTGTATTCTAAGTGTCTTTTAGCATAGCACTGGCTCTAGGCCGGGTTAGTCAGAGTCAGTTACCATCACTACCCGTCTGAAAAAGTTGTGGGCACAGGATGATTTTGCAACAAGGCCTCTTTCTGCTCCTCTGTTGGTTCTTTCTGCACATCTTCCTTCTTCCTGCACTATTCTTCATCTTTGTGGACTTCTGTTGCTTCTTTCTGCATTTCTTATGCTTCTTTCTGTGCGTTTTCTCTTCTTTCTTCTCATGTCCTACCTCGGTAGGCATAGTTAGAAACTAGCATTTAAAAAACCTTTGAATTTCACTGAAAATAACATAGGTTTCAGGCACGTTATAGTTAGAAATTAGCATTTAAAAAACCTTTGAATTTCACTGAAAAAAACATAGGTTTCAGGCACGTTATAGTTAGAAATTAGCAGTTAAAAAACCTTAGAAATTCACTGAAAAAACCATAGGTTTTAGGGAAAGTTATAGTTAGTTTGACATTTCACTCGTATAAAACCAGAGAAATTCCCCCGTTATAGTTAGTTCAGCTAACTATAACTCGCGCCCCCGCAATGCACTGCTGATGAAATCACATATTACATCACTCATGACATGGTCAGTGACATCACTCATGACATCACTGATGACATCTCAAATGACATCACTGATGACATTATCCATGTGATATGATGCATCTTCTCACACCCTAATATGACCTTTGATACACCCACTCTAAATTACAGACTGCCATTCTCAAAACCATAGACACTCCAACACCAATAACTACATGCCCACTCACTGATTCTTAGGTTTAAACACACATCCACTCACTCACTCGTACAGTCACTCATACTTATGGTCACTCTGTACAGGACTCATACACCTATATAGACACTCACACACCACTACTCATCCATAGAGGGACTCACACACCTAGTCAGTCATGCAAATAATTAATCACACTGCCATTTACTCACCTATACAGTTATACACACACCAGCTCAATTACTCATACAAACACTAGCACATTCTTACACTCTTATACAATCACTGATACAAGCACAAACTCACCCATACAGCCACTCTCACAATCACACAATCTCACTTATAGCCATTTATATACTCCAACACACATATATACTGCCTTTCACATATGTAGTTACTCACACATGTACCACTGAGATATACATTCACTCACTAACACACCCATACACACACTCACCCACCCATACAGTCCATCACAGATGCACTCTTGAAACCATGCACCCAGTGAATCACCCACTCACACATCTATGCACAAAATCACAAGCACCCCACCCACACAAACACTCAGGCACCCATACAGATACTTAGACAACCAATCAATAACCCATATAGACACTCATGTAGCTATTCACAAACCCATGCAGTCGCTTACACACCAACAGACAGACGGATACAGACATTCACACAGTTTAGTCACTAACCCATGCATTCAGTAAGATTTGTTTAATCACTCACTTATAGAGTCAGTCACGCACCTACTAAATCATCCATTCAGACACGTATACACCCACTCATTCTTCAATACGCCTTTCCCTGTATGTATTAAACATATTTAAACTTTACAGAAACACACAGTCACTGGATGATGTCATCAGTGATGTCATCAATGATGTCATTTAAGATGTCATCAGTGATGTCATGAGTGATGTCACTGACCATGTCATGAGTGATGTAATATGTGACTGTAACCAAAAGAGGGGGACGAAGGGGCCTATATCCACTCTAAAAAGAGTGGAAGGTCCAGCATAAAAGAGGGCCAAGTGAACGTTGTACAAAAGGAGATTATGCCGTTCCTCTATTATAAAAACATCTAGAAGTACAGAGTCAGGGTTAGTTGGGTTTTCTGTCTTCCCTGACTCTGTACTTCTAGATGTTTTTATAATAGAGGAATGGCATAATCTCCTTTTGTACAATGTAATATGTGATGTCAACAGCAGTGCATTGCGGGGGCGCAAGTTATAGTTAGGTGAACTAACTATAACGGGGGAATTTCTCTGGTTTTGTACGAGTGAAATGTCCAATTAACTATTAACTTTCCCTAAAACCTATGGTTTTTTCAGTGAAAATATATATATTTATATATATATATATACACATATATATATTCACTGAAAAAAACCAAAGGTTTCAGGGGCGTTATAGTTAGGAATTGGCATTTAAAAAACCTTAGAAATTCACTGAAAAAACCACAGGTTTCAGGTCATTTGAGATGTCATCAGTGATGTCATCAGTGATGTCACTGACCATGTCATGAGTGATGTAATATGTGACGTCATCAGCAGTGCATTGCGGGGGCGCGAGTTATAGTTAGCTGAACTAACTGTAACAGGGGAATTTCTAGGGTTTTGTATGAGGGAAATGTCCAGCTAACTATAACACCCCTGAAACCTATGGTTTTTTCAGTGAATTTCTAAGGTTTTTCAAATGCCAATTCCTAACTATAACTCCCCTGAAACCTTTGGTTTTTTCAGTGATTTTCTAAGGTTTTTTAAATGCCAATTCCTAACTATAACGTGCATGAAACCTATGGCTTTTTTCAGTGAATTTCAAAGGTTTTTTAAATGTTAATTCCTATCTATAACTTATCTCTGAAGATATCATGAAAAGCATTCTTTTTTAAAAGTACGGTGCACATTAGTTTTGTGGAAAAGCATCTTTGTGATTGGTTAAGAAAAAGCAGTTTCAATGTGGAGTACATATCATAGGATAAAATTTGCTCAGCTCAACCACACCTGCTACCTGCATTTGGAAGGCACTGTTCAAACTTAAAACAATTGTCAAATTTTAACCTGCACGTGTCGTTAAATGTTCAAGAAAATGTTACAAAAAAATATCGTAAAGTTTTAAAAAATTGATGAACTTTTAACCTGCACGTATTGTAGAATCTTCTAGAAAGTGTGTTGATAGAATACATTGCACTTCTGACTTCTATGTGTTGTTGAATATTAAAAAAAACGGTTCATATGGATAATTAAAAAGAAACCAATAGAGAAGTTTTGAAACCTAAAAGAATGTTATGTTATGTTATGTTACTGTTTTTTGTACCGCGCACAGCTGCCCCAGCAAAGGGGCGTCCTGGCGCCAGAAAAGGTAAACACAACAACACAGAATGCAACGGGTTACTAAATTTTATTAAAAAGAAACGTTTTATTGACACCTCTGAACCTAGTTAAATCTTCCTCAGCACGGATGTCGTAGGGAAGAGCGTTCCAGAGCTTGGCAGCTACTACTCGAAAGGAGCGTCCACCCGTCCTGTTCAACAGAAAACGGGGAACAACAGCTAAGTTCTGGCCCAAGGATCTCAAAGAGCGAGAAGGAATGTACAGAGTTAGAAGGTTCGTGAGAATAGGAGGAGCCAAGCCTTTCAAAATTTTAAAGGCCAGGCAAAGCACCTTAAACTCAATGCGCCGCGCCACAGGCAGCCAGTGGAGAGTATGCAGTACTCCGGACACTGAGCAACGTTTGGGCAACCCAAATATTGCTCTTGCGGCGGCCTTCTGCACTCGTTGTAGCCGCAGAAGTTCAGCCTTGTTCGTGCCTGCAAGCAGAGCACTGGCATAGTCTATCCTGGATAATACCGAGGCCTGGACCACCAGCTGTCTCGTGCTGGCATCAAAGAATTTGAGCACCGGCCTAATGCTCCTGATAATGCCGAAGCAAGAGGCAGCCACCTTCTTCGTATGGCAGGTGAAACTAAGGGAAGGGTCCAGCCAGACCCCAAGGTTCTTTAACTCCATTACAGGAGAAGGGATCATACCTAGCTCGGGGGGCCACCAACTATCATTCCAACATCCAGGAAGCTTACCAAACACCATCACCTCTGTCTTCTTAGTGTTCAATTGGAGACAGTTCTGATTCATCCAATTGGCCACCGAGCGCAACCCCTCACAATAGTTGAGGGCATCCATAGCTGAGTCCCCACTTAGTGTGACCGCCAGCTGCGTGTCATCCGCATAGGAAACCATTGTCAGGCCCCAGCTTTTGACTACCGCAGCCAGCGGCCTCACATAAAGATTAAAAAGAGTGGGGCTCAGAGATGAACCCTGAGGAACCCCCGACGTGAGCGGGTGAGAGGTGGACTTACCGGGTGGTATCGCAACCTGGAAGGATCTGTTGGAAAGAAAGGAGCGGAACCAGCCTAGTGCCAACCCCCTAACCCCAGCTTCCTCTAGCCGCCGCATCAAGATGTCATGGGACACCGTATCAAAGGCGGCACTCAGGTCTAACAAAAGGAGTGCCGCTGTTTGACCGGTGTCCAGCACGGAGCGCAGATGTTCAGCCATGTATAGCAGGGCAGTCTCCGTGCTGTGGGCTTTACGGAAACCATTTTGCGTGGGGTCCAAGATGTTAGCTTTATCAAGATGGTCCGCCAGGATCCCATTCACGTGGGTTTCGACGACTTTAGCAGCCCACGGCAGCAAGGAGATGGGGCGGTAGTTCTCAGGTTTAGTGGGGTCGAGGGTAGGCTTTTTCAGGATGGGAGTGACTACCGCTTGCTTCCACTTGGTAGGTACGGTCCCTGAACCCAGAGACATATTGATGAGGGAAAGTAAGGGAGCACGGCATGTATCCCGCATGTTTTTAAATAAGGCCGGTTTGAGGGGGTCTGCCGGGGAGCCAAGGAACTATTCTAATTTATTATTTACATGTATTTATGTGTGCAGCAACAAAATTATAGACACAACAGCACTAGGAAGAGGAAGAAGCAGGGAGTGGGGGGAGGGGGGAGATGGGCAGAATGGCACACATGCACAATTAAGTACAACACACATATAGACTAACAATGGGCAAAATGAAACACACCAACAAGGAGCACAAGTCACACAACCTGCCAACATCACACCACTGAACGAGCATAGAAGTGAAAACCACGCTGCATTCATACAGGATGTGTACAAAGGCCAGTCGTTGGTGTTGTGGGATGTCTGCGATGGTGGTCATCATGGATGAGATGCCCAGCATGTGGCACATGGTCGAGTTCACTGTGTGTTATGTTGCCAAACGGCTGCTCCTCCCTCCCACGAGCCCCCACACTTTTGTACGGTGAGCTGTTGTATCTCGTGCACTCGTACGGCACGCCATTGTAATGCCTATTTGCGCATGTCCT
The DNA here is from genome assembly GCF_964204655.1 of Triturus cristatus. NCBI lineage: Eukaryota > Metazoa > Chordata > Amphibia > Caudata > Salamandridae > Triturus > Triturus cristatus. Next base: position 863,725,462 of record NC_140581.1, read on the forward strand.
GCTACATTCCAACTACAACATCACTGTGCCGTTTGGAGGTGGTGCATGCCACTTTACAACATCGACTGCTTCGGCTCTTGTAACAGGCCACACCAGAACACAGAGACACACTTACCGCACTTCCTGTACACGGACATGGCCGAGACACCCCGTTCCCCTTGCCAGATAGGCACACCCCTGCACTGACCTGTGAACGACAGACCAGCACACGCCAGTTGTGCATGCAGGAGGAAGCATACATAGCTACACATCCAGACTCACTGCCAACACTGAGGTGACAGCACACTGTGATGTTGCAGGGCTCGTGCCTATCATGCTAAGACAATGACCAGAGGGACACACTTACTAAGATGTGGGTTCGGGGGGCATTGGCGGTCCTGGAGTTGTTGAGATGAGTCTTCTGGCCCTCATGGGTATCCCTGTATCATGTTAATTGACTCTACGGCACCTGTGGGTGTTCTGGTGTGGCTCTTGCCTGTGTTCCCTTTCATGGTGCAGGTAGTTGTCCTGCTTAACACCAGCAGAAAGCAGGTGGAAAATCCCTGGTGCTAACGTGTCTTATCGCCGGAATTTGTTTCGCATTGCAATTGGTGTGAAAGTTGTGATGTGATTTTTTTCGTGTGCACAACAATATACGAACCGAGCAGTGTATCTCATCAAGATCCAGCACCTGACGCACTATTCCCAATCAATATAAATAAAATGAGATTTCTTAATAGATTTTGTGTGTACACTGTAAGTGCAGCCAATACCTCAGTGCAATACAATACAGGATTTTAGTATTTAGAATAAATCGCAAAGGTGCACCTCATGTCTTTTTGCACGGGAACGGCTACTGTCCATTTCATTATCAGCACTTTAACGGAAGTAAAGTTGAGATAAATGTAACAAACTATTCAGAAGTTGGTGCAAACTGCAGATATCACTAATATTCCAGTGATAAGTGCCCCAAAATTTAACACCATGGTGGACTCCATCAAATAACAGTAATAAGAACAAGAAAGAGTCACACAGCAGTAAAGAGAACAACCAAAAACATTATAAAAATCTTTTCAAACTTTATTTTTTATTATAATAAATATATAAACGATCAACTATTTTTAAACTTTATTTTTTATTAACATAAATATAAACAATAAACTAATAAACAAAATGTAACAACAATAATACAAAACAACAAGGCGGAACACTCCTGTGGGAACCACGGATGTCGACGACAGACCTGGAAAATCAGAAAGATTGTTAAAAAAAAAACAACATGGTATTCTCAACAAAATACCACAAGAAACAAATCACAGATATATAAAATGTATACAGCTAACAAAATTTTATAAGTTTAACTTACAAAAACAGTAAATGTTGCAGTTTTAAAATATTTACAGAATCTGAGGAATTTTTTTTGCAGAAGGCACCACGCCCACAACGTTTTTCTTCAGTGGTGAAGAAATTTTTTACTTTTTCCAAGGGGCAAACAAAGACCAATGCCACCTTCTTCATTCGCAAGAGTTGCCAAAGAGTTCTGTTACGAGGGGATCATAACAAAAAATACTCGTGCGGCACAGCAAGTATGATGAAACACCTAAGGACCCTTCATCCAAACAATCTTGCACGAGAAGAGTGCAAACAGATGAGAAACACTCCCGTTCTGTATCTGTAAAAAAGAATCACAAATAAATGTATAATTATAACTTTCAAATTTATACTATTCCATTACTGTACAAACACATTTTATATAAAAACTTACTAAGAAACTATAGCCCTAAACCACAAGTGTGACGATCGTTAAAATACTACATGCATAGTGCATACTACTTTGAAGCAGATTATGCCCTAAAGCCTACCTCACTAAAAGACTACATGCTAACTGACTAAATGATTACAGTACTATAAGGAGACATACTGGGTGAGTGACAGGGTGTTTGCTAGAAGAGTATGAATACTAACTAGGGAATTGAAGGTGTGAAACACAACTGTGTAGGTGATTAGAGGACTGCATCCATACTGCATAGGCATTTAAAGCAGTCCATGTGCTAAGGCCTGGCTCACTGCATGACTACTTGGGTACTGACTGAATGATTTGAGTACAGCAAGGAGAGTGCCTAGGTGAATTTATAAGTGCTAGGCTTTTCGCACAGGGAATGGATTAGTACTTGGTACTGAATGGGTCACTAGAGGAGTGCAAAGGCAGTCACAAGTGCTGGACTGTATGGATACTGACTAGGAAATTGAAAGTGTAAAAGACAAGTGTCTAGGTGGTTAGAAGACTGCATGCATAGTGCATAGGGGTTTGAAGCAGTCCATGTGCTAAGGCCTGGCTCAGTGTATGAATACTTAGGCACTGACTGAATGATTAGAGTACTGCAAAGAAAGTATAATGGTGAATTTATAAGTGTTTGGGTTTTAGCACAGTGAATGGATTAGTACATGGTGCTGAATGGGTCACTAGAGGACTGCAAAGGGAGTGACAGGGTATTTCCTGGAAGTGTATGGATACTGACTAGGGAATTGAAGGTGAGAAAGACAATTGTGTAGGTGGTTAGAAGACTACATGCATAGTGCATAGGGGTTTGAAGCAGCCCATGTGCTAAGGCCTGGCTCAGTGTATGAATACTTAGGCACTGACTGAATGATTAGAATACTGCAAAGATAGTATCTTGGTGAATTTTCTAAGTGTTTGGGTTTTAGCACAGTGAATGGATTAGTACATGGTGCTGAATGGGTCACTAGAGGACTGCAAATGGAGTGACAGGGTATTTCCTGGACGTGTATGGATACTGACTAGGGAATTGAAGGTGAGAAAGACAATTGTGTAGGTGGTTAGAGGACTGCATGCATAGTGGATAAGGGTTTGAAGCAGTCCATATACTAAGGCCTGGGTCACTGGATGAGTACTTGGGTACTGACTGAATGATTAGAGTACTGCAAGGAGAGTGCCTGGGTGAATTTATTAGGGTTTGGCGCAGTGAATGGATTAGTACATGATGCTGATTGGGTCACTAGAGGAGTGCAAATGGAGTGACAGGGTGTTTGCTGGAAGTGAACGGATACTGACTGGGGAACTGAAGGTGTGAAAGACAAGTGTGTAGGTGCTTAGAGGACTGCATGCATAGTGGATAGGGGTTTGAAGAAGTCCATGTGCTAAGACCCGGCTCAGTGCAAGAATACTTAGGCAGCGACTGAATCATTAGAGTACTGGAAAGAGAGTGTCATGGTGAATTAATAAGTGTTTGGGTTTTGGCACAGTGAATGGATTAGTACATGCTGTCTCTAGAGGACTGCAAAGGAAGTGACAGCATGTTTCCTGGAAGTGTATGGATACTGACTAGGGAATTGAAGGTGTAAAAGACAAGTGTGTAGTATGTTAGAACACTACATGCATACTGCATAGACATTTGAAGCAGTCTATTTGGTACTTAGAAACTGACTAAATAATCAGACTACTTCTAGGACAGTGCTTAGGTAAAACTTTTAAATTTTCAGTTCTGCCACAGTGAACACAATAGTACATGGTACTGCACCTTAGTGTCAAACCCTGACTCATTTTATCAATGCATAAGCAAAGACTAGCTTCTAATGCTACTAAAACTTGACAACATGAGAGGTTTTAAATTAGTTATCTGTCAGCAAATACACAATGTTACCAAATGCTTCTCTCACAGTGGTTCTCAAATGCACACAGACTCACAGTGTAATTCTAGACAACAACCACTATACCTAGGAGTTTACCAAAAATCATTCACTACTGTGGAAGTGGTAAGCGAACTGCACACAATCTTCATATTTCAGGACTGCACTTTTATGTCAAAGCCTGACTCATATAATCAAAGCATAAGCAAAGACTGGCTTCTAATGCTACTAAAACTTCACAACATGACCGGTTTTAAAACAGGTATATGTCAGCAAATACACAATGTTACCAAATGCTTCTCTCACAATCCTTACCCAAATGCACACAGACTTACAGTGTGATTTCAGACAAGCAACACTATCCTAGGTGTTTACCAAAACTCATTCACTACTCTGGAAGAGTTAATGGTACTGCACACAATCTACATATTTAAGTACACCACATCAGTGTCAAAGCATGACTCATTTAATCAACGCATAAGCAAAGACTGGATTCTAATCCTACTAAAACTTCACAACATGACAGGTTTTAAAACAGTTATCTGTCATAAAATACATGATGTTACCAAATGCTTCTCTCACAGTGATCCCAAATACACACTAACTCACAGTGTGATTATAGACAAGCGCCACTATCCCTATGAGTTTACCAAAACTCATTCACTACAGTACAATTGGTAAGGGAACTGCACACAATCTACATATTTCACAACTGCAATTTACTGTCAATGCCTGACTCATATAATGAAAGCATAAGCCATAACTGTCTTCTAATGCTACTAAAACTTGACAACATGACATGTTTTACAACACTTATCTGTCAGCAAATACACAATGTTACCAAACACTTCTCTCACAGTGGTTCCCAAATGCACACAGACTCACAGTGTGATTCTAGACAAACAACACTATCCCTAGGAGTTTACCAAAACTCATTCAGTACAGTGGAAGTGGTAGAGGAACTGCACACAATCTAGATATTTCATGACTACACTTTAATGTCAATGCCTGACTAATTTAATCAACGCATAAGCAAAGACTGGCTTCTAATGCTACTAAAACTTTTATCTGTCAGTAAATACACGATGTTACCAAATGTTTCTCTCACAATCCTTACCCAAATGCACACAGACTCACAGTGTGATTTTAGACAATCAACACTATCCTAGGACTTTACCAAAACTAATTCACTACTGTGGAAGGGGTAAGGGGACTGCACACAATCCACATATTTTAGTACAGCACATCAGTGTCAAAGCATGACTCATTTAATCAACATATAAGCAAAGACTGGATTCTAATGCTACTAAAACTTCACAACATGACAGATTTTAAAACAGTTATCTGTCAGCAAATACATGATGTTACCAAATGATTCTCTCACACTGATCCCGAATACACACTAACTCACAGTGTGATTCTAGACAAGCACCACTATCCCTATGAGTTTACCAAAACTCATTCACTACAGTGCAAGTGGTAAGGGAACTGCACACAATCTACATATTTCACGACTGCAATTTACTGTCAATGCCTGACTCATTTAATGAAAGCATAAGTCATAACTGTCTTCTAATGCTACTAAAACTTGACAACCTGACTGGTTGTAAAACAGTTATCTGTCAGCAAATACACAATGTTACCAAATGTTTCTCTCACAATCCTTACCCAAATGCACACAGACTCACAGTGTGATTTTAGACAATCAACACTATCCTAGGAGTTTACCAAAACTCATTCACTAGTCTGGAAGAGTTAATGGTACTGAACACAATCTACATATTTAAGTATAGTACATCAGTGTCAAAGCATGACTCATTTAATCAATGCATAAGCAAAGACTGGATTCTAATGCTACTAAAACTTCACAACATGACAGGTTTTAAAAAAGTTATCTGTAAGCAAATACATGATATCAACAAATGCTTCTCTCACACTGATCCCAAATACACACTAACTCACACTGTGATTCTAGACATGCACCACTATCCCTAGGAGTTTACCAAAACTCATTCACTACAGTGCAACTGGTAAGGGAGCTGCACACAATCTACATATTTCAGGACTGCACTTTTCTGTCAAAGCCTGACTCATTTACTCAAATCATAAGCCATAACTGTCTTCTAATGCTACTAAAACTTCACAACATGACAAGTTAAAACAGTTATCTGTCAGCAAATACACGATGTTACCAAATGCTTCTCTCACAGTGGTTCCCAAATGCACACAGACTCACTGTGTGATTCTAGACAAACAACACTATCCCTTGCACTATACCAAAACACATTTCTTCATCTAGAAGTAGTACTACATTTTAGTATAGAAACATAACATAACTCATTTCACAAATTCATAAACAATGATTGGTTTCTAATTCTACCAAAATATAAAAACTGCACAGTTATCTGTTTACAAACACATGAAAAACACAAATGCTTATCACAGAATGGTTTCTACATGCACACACATTGTAGAGAAAAAAAGTACTCCCTACACTTTAGCAGGAAAAATACATTAGTCTGATTAAAATCAAAATAGTCTACATACATCCCCTCACAATTAAATAACTCATCTTTCAAGTTCTTTTGTAGATTAAGAAGTATATCAATCACTCACCATATTTTCTTTTACAGAAACTCTGCACTGTGCACCTCTCAGCAAAAGCAAAGGATGAAAAAGTTTCCCTTTCATTTTCCACACATATACATGTAAACATCAAATCACAATCCTTTGCATATAAACTCAAAAGCAAACACACATTTCTATTGGTTAAACATTTCAACCCTTTCCAACTGAAATACATTTCAACCCTTCCCCCAATCTGCCTTCTGCCTGTTACCATAGAAACAGGTCATGGAACACTGCACTGAGCTCACAGGTCACAAGTTCAGCACACAATGTTCCTACACAAGACAGGAAGTGTGCTTGACTTTTCAACATATCAGCTTATCATATATAATGTTCCTTACAATCTGTTTTTGTTAACCAATAACAATCATACCTTTAAAAAACAGAAATATACACCCGACCTTTCAGTGTAGAAAGTTGTCATACAACCAATGATTTCTTGTCGTTTTTCAAAAAACGTTGCCGTGGATCCGTGCACCCACCGCGAGAGAATCCGTGCATCCAACGCGATAGGATGCGCGCACCGTGCACGCATTTCCCCGTGTTTTTTTTTTTAAAAGGGGGCCCCAGGGGGTCGTTCTGGGACCCCCTAAGCACCTCTAGAGGGTCAGAGTATTTCCACTCTGCCCCCTTTATATGTTTTACACACTTATTCCCCTTGCATCTTCAGCCTCGCTTCTACCGAGGCAGAAAATGGCCGCCAACAGTTCCTGGTTTCGAATGTAGAGATACACTCGACAGCCAATTAGCATTCAGTGCGCAATCGGGAAGGTGCGCGCTCGGTTCGGGGAGGGTGCGCTTATGGTGCGGGTACGGTCCGCGGATCCTCCGCGGCCATAGATATCACTAACTTTTTTACCCTAATTTTCTCAGGAACTACTGAACTGATTCACACCATATATGCAAAAGGCACGAGTCCGAACTGAGGACTACCTCTTTGCCAAATTTGGTGTCATTCCGTTCAGCGGTTCGGGCTGTAGCTGTGACAACAGATCCTATGGGAAATTGCATGGGGAAAATGTGTTTTGGGACCCCCCTTTTTTCTCGGCCCCCGCTTGACGGATCACCGCAAAACTTTCAGGGTAGGAGCGGAGCTGGCCAAAAGTTTGGAAAATTTCGTGAGGATTCGTCAACCGGCACCAACGTTATTACAAATAGAATGTTGCGGATTTCCTATGGAAAATAGGTCCTAACTATAACTATCTACTGGCGACTGCCAGTAGATAATATATATATATATATACATATATATTACCTACTGGCGGTCGCCAGTAGGTAGTTATAGTTACAACCTAGTTTTCATAAGAAAAGCATTTTTTGATTTGATTTGACGAATCTTCGTGAAATTCTCCAAAAAAAAGTCTATCCAGGTCAGCTCCTGTTCTGAAAGTTTGGGGGTGATTCGTCAAGCGGGGGTTGAGAAAAAAGGGGGGTCCCAAAACACGTTTTCCCCCTGTTAATTTCCATAGGAAATTTTGCAAAGAGCTACAGCCCAAACTGCTGAACGGAATTACCCCAAATTTGGCAGAAAGGTAGAGCTTGGTTCAGAAACCTTTTTTTTTTTTAAATGGTTTAAATCCGTTCAGTAGTTTTTGACACATTAGTTCAAAAAATAAGAGTCAAAAAATCAATTTCCCATAGGAAACTTTGTGCAAGGCTAAAGCCAAAACTACTGAACGGAATTACCCCAAATTTGGCAAAAAGGTAGTGCTTGGATCAGAAAGCCACCTTATTTTAAAAGGTGTATATCCGTTCAGTAGTTGCTGAGAAATTAGAAAAATAAAAGTTTCGATATCTGGGCGGAGCCTAAGTCCCGTGCCAAGCTTCACTGTGATTGGCTGCCAACACTCCAAACCAGGAAGTGTTGGCAGCCATCTTGTGGCTCGGTAGAAGCGAGTCACTAGAAAACAGAGAAACAAAGGTATAAAACAAGAGAAGGGGCAGGGTAGAAACACCCTTACCCCCTAGGCCTGCTCAGCGGGTCCCAGAAGGGAATTTAAAAATCATTGCAATTCACGCTGGGGTCGCGGGTTCCCGCGTTTTATTTTAATGAGGCCCCCAGGTGGGCTAGGTCCCGGGAGCATTTCTTAAAATATAATAGCGGGGGCTTGCTGGGGCTGCAGGGGCCCATTGGGGTCTCCGCAGCCTCTGGGCTTCACTCATGTTGGGAGGGGGGTTGTGCGGGCCCTCTCCTGGAGCCCTCCATGTGCTTATAACTTTTGCATGGTTTGACAAATCTTTACGAAATTTTCCAAAAAGTTTCTCTTTTTCAATCAGCTCCTATCTTGAAGGGTTTGGGGGTGATTTGTCAAGGAGGGGCTGAGAAAAAAGGGGAGTCCCAAAATGTGTTTTCTCAATGCATTTTCCATAGGAAACTTTAGAGAAGGCTACAGGTCAAACTGCTGAATGGAATTACGCCAAATATGCCAGGGAGAAAGGTTGTGGTTCAGAAAGCGCACTTTTGTTGAAATGGTGTACATCCGTTCAGTAGTTTTTGAGAAATATCAAATTTTACAGATATCAATATTTGAGAATTCTGACATCTGATTGGCTGAGGGGTTACGAGCATGAGCTCTTGGCTCATTGGTTGTGTACGGCTGAAACTAGGAAGTGTTGGCAGGCATTTTGTGACTTAGTCCATCAGCTTTCATATCTACGTGTAGAAGCCATCGGGTGTGTAGTTTTACCTCTGCGAGGCAACACTGGCATCTGTGTCTGTGTGAGATACCTGTTTCACGCTGCCTCTACCGACATCACCAGGTCGCGGCTATGCTTTTAGAAGCCAGTCTGTTGACTTGGAGCTCTGTGAGTCAGTCTGTTGGCACGACCCTCTACACTACCCAAACACCACTGCACTACCCTAAACCCTAAAACACTACCCCAGCACGACCCCCTACACTACCCAAACACCACTGCACTACCCTAAACCCTACACCACTACCCCCAGCACAAACCCCCTACACTACCCAAACATCACTGCACTACCCTTAACCCTTGTAAAATACACATGACTAGTAACTGACACAAAGGTGCTGTAAAATACTAATGTGTCAAACATTTTTACAACACCAGGGAGATGAGTTTTTTCATCTTGGAACACATCAACAAACATCCCAGAGGTGGCAACAGGGCCCTTACCTTACGTCAGAAAGAGTCTAGATACATCATAGACTTTCAAACAAAGAACCCAGGGGGCCTGAACCAGGAAAGAGAACTGCCCATACATCTTAGAGACTAACATGAATGGCCACTGTTGTTTCACTCCTTCTCGCATGGGTTGCCAACCTAGCTATGTACTGCAATTGACTTTCTTCTTTTTTCTTTTTTCCTTCTTACTCTCATTTGCTTGACTGTATTTACAGCTCATTCTTATCATCCTGACTACGTTGACTCCCCCTTTTTTCCTTTTTCCTTATTCCATGATGTGATGCATAGATATATGTTTTTACGCTAGTTGATTAATTCCTTTCGCAATAACATGCATAGAGTTACAGGATCTTGTGATTCTGTTTTTATTAGATTTTCATCAGATTTTGTTCTTAAAATTGTATTTTTCTTCTTGTGTTACAGGAGGAAAGGAAGGGGCCCACTCACCAGTATTCACCAGCACGGGCCACCTACCCTTTTTTATCCTTTGAGAACTATGAGCACATCGTCACATCACGTCATGTTGGTAATCTTTTTTTGGGCAGCTTGATATGGTCTTGACATATAGACTTGGGGACCTGTAGACTCATTGCTAGGCACTTGCCAATAATGCCAGACTTGAACTGTTTACTGTATGCATTTTTAACGCTGATACACTTTATACCACTTGGGACACATTAGTATTTTACAGCACCTTTGTGTCGGTCACTAGTCACGTGTATTTTACACCATAGGTATTTGGACAGAAGTGCGCACACACAAGCTGTAAACGATTTCCTAACAGGGCGGTGACCTTCGGTCACATCACTTACAGGCATACACACAAGTACTTCAATGTTGTGAAATAAGTCTATACTTGAGGTACGTTGCCTTGACAACATTCACTAACACAACTTTATTGAAATGCCTGATTTCTTGTAAATAGCAGGGCAAACGTTTTTGAGGCTTCCAGCGATATTCACACCGCAGTTCCGCTCTCTTATCATCTGGGGTATGTTTGCACCTTACATGCTCTGATAGGTTCAGGTCCGTTTTCACCAGCTGGTCTGGTAGCGGGTTCGATCCATATCGTATTTACAGCACCATGCCATTTGATTCTGTCAATCATACATGCATTTAGTATTTTACTATGATTACTAGTAGGGATTGCCCTGTATTATTTTTGTATGTGTTACATGCAGTATATTCTCTGACAGTGTGATGAAATACATATTGAAATCTTTATTGCACAATTACTTAGTAACAATGCAAGATGGTTGCCTTACACTTTGAACACTCCTGTTTTCATGTTCATGTCTTTCTGCCAATATATGTCCCTCACATTGGTTAGAGTATTCACGTGATCAAGCTTCTTAGGAAGTGAAACGCGTTGTGAATAAACTGAGCGGTGAAAGCTTACTGATACAGAGTCTTCGTATTCCTGAGAGCGCGCAGATTTTTGAATACTGCAGTGATATATATAAATATATATATACATATATATATTATCTACTGGCGGTCGCCAGTAGATAGATAGTTATAGTTACAACCTAGTTTCCATAGGAAATCTCAAAATTCTATTTTGAATAACTTTGGCGCCAGTTGACGAATCCTCGTGAAATTTTCAAAACTAATGGGGCGCTCCGTTTAGCTCCTGCCCTGAAAGTCTCGGGGTGATTTGTCAAGCGGGGGCCGAGAAAAAGGGGGGGTCCCAAAACGCGTTTTCCCCATGCATTTTCCATAGGACCTTTAGTCGCAGCTACAGCCCGAACGGCTGAACAGAATTACGTGAAATTTGGCAGAGAGGTAGCCATAAGGTCAAGGAAGTGCCTTTTGCAGGTCTGGTGTAAATCTGTTCAGTATTTCCTGAGAAAATAGCATTTAAAAGCATATCAATATCTATACGCCCGCACCGTGCGCGGACTGTGCACGCACCCTGCCGTGCGCGAGCGCAATTCTGATTGGTTGTTAGATGTCGGTAAACATTCGAATCGGTCGAAACCAGGAAGTGTCGGCCGCCATTTTGTCTCTCACAGTCTGAGGGGGTGACAAAAAAAGGTGGAGAACTTGAAAAGGGGGCAGAGTGGACAGTTCCTGACCCCCTAGCTTTGGTCAGGGGGTCACAGAAGGACCCCCAAGGGCGAAAAAAACATTTTTTTTAAAATAAAAATCGCGAGGTGCGCGCACGGTGCGCGCACGGCAAACCGTGGGTACTCGGTGCGCGAAGCGCACCGGGCGCGCACGGTGCGCGCACGGTGAAAAACCTGAAAAATAAATAAATTAATAAATACATAACTTAGCATTTAAAAAACCGTACAAATTCACTGAAAAAACCATAGGTTTCACACACGTTATAGTTACGAATTAGCATTTAAAAAACCTTGCAAATTCACTTAAAAAACCATAGGTTTCACACATGTTATAGTTAGCTGGACAAACCACTCGTAAAAAACCAATGAAATTCCCCCGTTATAGTTAGTGCAGGCAACTATAACTCACGCGACCGCAATCCTCTGCTGATGACGTCCGATATTACATCACTGATGACATATGTGTCTTTATGAAAAATAAATATTTGTAATATATGTATAGCTAAAGATTAATGGAAGAAGACATGGGTAAATAAGTGTCTAAATACAGTGATGTAATATCTGACGTCATCAGCAGAGGATTGCGGTCGCGTGAGTTATAGTTGCCTGCATACCACACGCAGTGTCCACAATCAATAAAATGTATTGGCAACGCGTTTCAACCTGAAAAGGTCTTCTTCACAGCCAGTTACCAAACGTGCTCCACCAGCCTTAGAAATAACCTCAAGGGTCATAAACAGTGAAAGAATACTACCACCATGTCGTCTAATGCATATGAAGACAGACTGATGCTGGACTGTGTAAATATAGTACAGCAGCAATAACAACATTTCAAAGATGGGTGAAACACGGAGAAAAAGATTGGAGGAGGCTAAATGCTTATTTAATGAAAGCGATGGTAACCTCAATGATACCTTTGAAAAAAACACGCCAGGAAATATGGGAGCTACTAAGACAATAACTCAGCAGCTTATAACGCATGAGAAACTTCTCAAAAAAGAAATCAATCGATCATGGGAGGTAATGTCATTGGAGAATAATATTGAAGTAGGGAGGGTCCAGAGGGGCCTGAGGATCCTTATCACCCCCACTTACCAAAATCGTAACCCCAAGCTATTAGAGGAGTGGTCTGCATTGATGGCCGGCACATGTAAGAACAGGCTAGGATTATTGGCTAAATATTCTGGCATTGAGTTAGAACAAATCATAGAGGAACTGGGCAAGATAAAGGCTATCTTAGACAAACACCAAGATCAAGATGAAATTAAGAAATTCCTAACAGCTATTGATGAGAGGCTTAACAGATATGAATAGGAGATCAAGCAAAAGAAAAGAACGTTCTTAAGTGAGAAACAGGATTACACTCAAGGCAGAATCTTGACATTCAGGCGTACATTTGATGAGGCCATTCGCCAGTACAAACGATTGGGGTTCTCAGGCAGCAGGAACTGGCTACATCGGAGTCTGGGTCAGACAACTACTCATCTGACCTGGAGGACTATCACAGTGCAGAAAGAAGAGACTTGGTCTCCTTGACAGTTTTGGATGAATATAGTTTTTTACAGAGAAATCAAACAACCCGAAGAAGACCACCACGAGAAAGAGGAAGAAATAGAGGAAGAGGAAGACTGCAAGAAGAAAGGACAGAGAAAGAGACATTGCCACATGGGAGAACAACGAGGCAGTCCAAGAATAAGTAATGGGTGAGAAGTCCTTGACTGTCATTAACCTCTCCTCTCACACTTTGACTCATGATGTACAGGCTGTCCTGGAACTGGGATTATCGTTCTGTCCCACGGCTAACTTTGACTTTTGCAGAACACGGATTGACATATTCTTGGTTATTCGAAAACTGAAGAAAGTTTTTCTTCAATTTCCAAGAAATATGCCGATAAAGAGTAAATCAGTGTCTACAATGGTCGGGTTGCAGGGAATTGTGCAAATGAATTGAATCTTGGAGACATTAGGGGTCGCACAACACTTGTACAGTTAGGAGGAAGTACCACTGAATGGGGGAGTGAGAGAGCCATGTTGGATTCTTTGGACTTAGATTTAGACAGCACCATCACCACCCCCTTTAAACCCAAATTTAGCTGCAAACCTAACACCCCACATGACACGATTGACACCTTTCATGAGGTTGTCATCGGGGACCTTATTGAAATATGGTACAAGACCAACAAAACTTTTGCATCCAACATTAACTACAGTCCGAGGGACGCATTCAAAACAGTACAAGAAGATCAAGGGAGGGAATGTGGTCCTCTGGGATGTTAACAAATATAACCAGGAAGCTTTCAGACAACTTGACCTCAGTGATGATTATGAGAGAACTACCTATCAGAGTTACAAGCAGAGTATTGAGACATACCTTTCCTTGCTCCCTGGCTGGAGGGATGTGGGTCTAGTTTCCATGCAGGAATTTATTTTCCTCAGTGCTTTTATATGTTACCAAAAGTCCATAGGAACAAAGAAAATCCCCCCCGGTAGGCCTATCATGTCTGCCTCAGATTGTCTCCTGGAGCATACCTCCATGTAGTTGGATTTTTTTCTTTTACCGTATGTCTTGGCTCTCCCTTCTTACTGTAGGGATAGCACTGATTTCATCACTAAAGTACAAGACATTCCTTGGAAAAAAAACATTTTACTGGTCACCATGGATGTTACACCTCTGTACACATGCATTGACCACATGCTAGGGATTGAAGCATGCAAATATTTCTTCAGGGACGAGCCATTTCAAAATTTGACCACACAACCATGTTACTTACGATGCTGGAATTCGGTCTTAACAATAACTTTTTCATTTTCAGGGATCAGTGGTTCAGTCAATTGGTCGGAACTGCGATGGTCAATTGCTTCGCACCTAGTTACGCCTGCATATTCATGGGGTGGTGGGAGGCTAACTGTGTGTGGACAGATGCCAATGAGAAGTGGACCAAACACATTATGTTTTGAACTAGATACATTGACAATTCATTCATTATCTAGGAAGGATCAAAATGTTTCCTTGAAGAATTTCTGTCACACATAGGTAATAATGATTTGAAGCTAGCCTTCAAGCACAAGATACACTCTACATGCATGGATTTCTTAGACGTTACAGTCACAGTTTATGATGGGCAACTTAACACCTGTTTATTCCGCAAAGAGACAGGTGGCAACAGCATCTTACATGCTGGCAGCCATCATCCCCGTAATCTTAAATGGAGCATACCCTATGGCGAGTTACTGCGAGCTAAATGAAACTGCAGCACGCCAGCGGGGTCTGAGGGTGAACAGAAAAGGATGCTTGGGTGCTTTAGAGCCAGGGGTTATGCAACCAAAGTCTTGAAAATGGCAGTTGAGAAAGTCTCCAAGGCAGCTAGAAATACCTTACTAACCAGTAAAAAGAAGGACAAGGAAGAGGGCCTTACAAAGCTAAGACTGATTACCACTTACAACAATACCAGCCAAGATGTCAGACGGGTGCTTTCACGCCACTGGCATCTGGTAAAAAGTGATCCTATAATAGGGAAATTAATCAGCAATTACCCTCAGATCACCTACTGCAAACCAGAATCACTTAGTGATATTTTGGTACACAGCAACTGGCTGCTTCCCCACGAAGTTGGCCTGCTCGATAACAGACCGCGTGGCCCCCAAATCCTGGGGTGGTGCTAGTCCCAGCAGAGCGTCCCATCCAGGACATGCATTGGAGTATTTAAATGATGAGGGCGGTGTCCCATGCGCCTTCAATTGCCAAAGCCTCTGAAGAGAAGTGGGGACACTTCAAAACGCGTCAGGCATCCATGGTAAATTGTTCAAAAGAAGGGGGGTCCCTAGAGGTAGGATGGGTAGACAGGGGAATTAGGGAACAACGAGAACTTTCAAAGAAAAACAGAACCCACTGTCTACACTAAACTGATTTCATTAGGCCCAAATTTGGGTCACGTTTATGAAGGCGAGCCAAGGGCCAAGGTAGACTCAGGAGGATAAGAGAAACACGAAGGATGAAAAGAACATACTTTATTTCAATAGCAATATTCAAAATGATAATCTTTGCATAAAGAATAAACAATATGACATACAGTTTATTTTATATAAGAACGGAAGTCCCACACATAAAGACAAACATACATACACTCATTCAAACAACAAGGTCATGTATGGGGCAGAGCTAATACATATACATACATTATACACATTGATTTGTCAATAAAGTTAAAAATCACATCAACAAAGTAAAGATTCAAAGAAGAAACAATTCAGATGGGCTCGTGCGTTCCCAGTTACTAGGAATAGATAGATTCTTTCAATAGGCACGAGAGGGCAGAATCCATGGTAAATTGAACTGCTTAAAGTTATCGTTGTGCCGGCGGATTGTATACCATAAAGGCTCTTCATGAGCATGTTGCCGTTTGAGTGCTCCTTGTATACGTTGGGTACTTTGGAGCCTAGATATATATATATTCACAGAAAAAACCATAGGTTTCAGGCACGTTATAGTTAGGAATTAAAAAACCTCAGAAATTGACTGAAAAAACCATAGGTTTCAGGGGTGTTATAGTTAGCTGGACTTTTCACTTGTACAAAACCATTGAAATTCCCCTGTTATAGTTAGTTCAGCTAACTATAACTCGCGCGCCCGCAATGCACTGCTGATGACGTCACATATTACATCACTCATGACATGGTCAGTGACATCACTCATGACATCACTGATGACATCTCAAATGACATCACTGATGACATCACTGATGACATCATCCTTGTATGAGTGACTGTATAGGACTGTTGGTGAATGAGTGGATGTGTATGTGGATCTTAGAATTACTGAAGAGGTTGTTGTAACTGGTATTGGTATGTCCATTGTTTTGAAAATTTTAGTTTCTATTTTTGAATGTGTGTATCAAAGGTTATATTAGGGTGAGAGGAGGTCTGCCACTCTATCACAAGGATGATGTCATCAGTGATGTCATCAGTGATGTCATTTGAGATGTCATCAGTGATGTCATGAGTGATGTCACTGACCATGTCATGAGTGATGTAATATGTGACGTCATCAGCAGTGCATTGCGGGCGCGCGAGTTATAGTTAGCTGAACTAACTATAACGGGGGAATTTCAATGGTTTTGTACAAGTGAAAAGTCCAGCTAACTATAACACCCCTGAAACCTATGGTTTTTTCAGTCAATTTCTGAGGTTTTTTAAATGCTAATTCCTAACTATAACGTGCCTGAAACCTATGGTTTTTTCTGTGAATTTCAAAGGTTTTTTAAATACTAATTTCTAACTATGCCTACAGAGATAGGACATGTGAAGAAAGAAGAAAAAATGCACAGAAAGAAACAAAAGAAGTGCAGAAAGAAGCAACAGAAGTCCTCAAATACGAAGATAAGTGCAGGAAGAAGGATAACGTGCAGAAAGAACAAAAAGAAGAGCAGAAATAAGCCTTGTTGCAAAATCATCCTGTACCCTCAACTTTTTCAGACGGATACTGGTGGTAACTGAGTCTGACTAACCAGTCCTAGAGCCAGTGCTATGTTAAAAGACACTTAGAATACAGTGAAAACACCTACATACACTAGGGAACATTATGCGTTGGGGTCCCCCTGTGATTAGCATGACCTCCTCTGTAAGCCCCTAGTGTATAATAGGGCATGGGGATTAAAACTACCTCTTAAAACAGGCCACAGGGCGTTTTTGCAAACGTTAACTCAGGCCCCGTCCCCTCCCTTCACCGCTGTGTAAACACGCCCTGTGTCCATTTTTAGTTGGGAGATTAAGTTCATTTGAATCCTGAGGGTCCCTAGGGTCCAACTAGCCCACTAGGTACCTCCAGTAAGTGCCACAGAGCTGCGTTGCAGAGAGGTGTAAAAAGTGGCACGGCCTGGACCACCTCTCTGCAATGCAGCTCAGTGGCGCTTACTGGAAGCACTTGGTGGGCTAGTTAGCCCCCAGGGGCCCTCAGTATTGAAGGGAAATTATATCCCCAATTTAAAACGTGCCATAGTGCGTGTTTGCACACGTCACCTCAGGCCCCGTCCCCTCCCTTTACCACTGTGTAAATGCGCCCTGTGGCTGTTCTAAGTTGAGAGATTAAGTCCCCCTGAATCCTAAGGGTCCCTAGGGTCAAACTAGACCACTAGGTACCTCCAGTAAGCGCCACAGAGCTGCGTTGCAGAGAGGTGTAAAAAGGGGCTTGGCCTCAGAACACCTGGCTGCAGCGCAGCTCCCTGGCGCATACTGGAGATGCCTGTTGGGGGCGCGTTTGCAGAGTGCTGCACGGAGGGGGCATGGCCTCCGGCACGATGCCAGTCTTTTATTTATTTTAGTTTTTTAAGAAGGGGGGCTGTTTGGTTCCCCTTCTTATTCTAATTTATTGGCCCTGATGACCCCATCCCCCAGGGCCAGTCTCCTAATTATATTTTTTTGACCCCAATCCCCAGGGCCGGCCACTGTTTTTTATTATTTTTAAAAAATATATATTTATAGACACACCTAGGACATGCTGGACAAACCGTACGTACCTATCACCATGACGATTTGCGTGATATTCATTAAAAGGCGACTATGCATGCAATGAATCCACGTGGAATGTATTTACACCGCTAGTGAAGCTCTGACATGTCTGATGCCCTACCGTGCCTAATCCTGGTAGACACCCTTGTCGTTTATTCATACAAACATGGGTAGCTATTGACGGGCACATTTAATACACATGCACACCAAGCCATTCAAAGGGGATTCGACAAAAATTCGACCAAAACTATGCAAGAAACCCCCCTCACGGTTAATAAAACACACATCCACTGCCGGATGTGTAATACTTTTTATTTTACTCTCTGGAAAGGGGACGAACATCACTTGAGAGTCACAGCGTGCTCCTGACAGAGCCCAATGCTGTGTTACACCCACCATTGCCTGCCGAGTGCCACACACCTCTGTGTTGTATTCCACTAGCTAGTGCATATGCTATGACACTCTCTAGCCCATGTGCACTGTAACACCACCCCGTGAATATGTCATGCCACACTTGTCTTCGCACGGGTTATATTGCCCCATCTAACGTGCCTTTCTCGATGCCTATGTTATAACGCACAGTGCTATGCCATACATATTACAATCTGGGATCCATATCTTTGTCACAGTGCATATGCAACGTTACACTCCCCAGCACATATTTTATATTACAACTTTAGAGACTAGTTAGGTTACACAACACTGCCCTGTGCATATTACACTCCAAGGCGCATATCGCATAGCACACGCTAGTGCCTGTGCTATCTCGCGCTCTCCAATGAATCTGTCATTGCGCACAATGTATTGCATATTATATTTCACGCCCGGTTCATCTTATATCACACTTTTTGGTGCATAGTTTATACCATACACTATATCTAGTTTTCATTTTCAATCGTGCTCTCAGGACTATGTTCTATATAACACTGTGTTCACCTACCCTTTTCACGGGCATTACATTTTGCGATAGGGGGTGGAGGGTCAGGGGGTGTTTCTGCCAAGTGAGCCCGGAGTCACAGTCACAAACGTCCTCTTCTTCCTGAATAAAAGTGAGATTATGCTGCATACTTGTTCATATTTTAAGTAGTTCGCACAGACACAATGTTTTAAAAACAATAAAGTTCCTAATACCCGCCTTCTCTGAACAGTTAGCTTGCTGCCCCATCCCCTTCCTCCCTATCCTCTGTTGTGTGAATCCATGGACTAGCCTCCTCCCTCCCTCCTGCCATGCATGGTCTGATGTGCTGCCACTGCCCTCAATTTAGTATGATGTACCAGTCCACTCCTCCTGCCTTCCATTGCCCAATTCTATGCCCCATCATTGACCTCCTGCTTAAACTCTGTGCTTAGCTTGCTGCCCCTATTCTCCTTCCCCCTGCCCTCCGATGTCTTTGTGCATGCCCCTGCTCCATCCTTTTTGCCCACCATGTCCCATGGACCTGCCACTCCTATCTACTCTGAGTGTTCTGTTGAGCTGCCACTCCCCTCCCACCTGCCTAGCATTGTCAGATGACTGTAACCTGTCCCTGCCACCTCCACCCTGCCTGTCCACATGCCATGCCCCTATCCTCTTCCTCCTGTCCTACATGGTCCATTGTACTGCCACACCCTTCTGCCCTCCCTGGTCTGTTGTGCTGCAACTGCTCCTCCTGCCTGCCCCGTGTGGTCTGTTGTGAGGTCCCTTCCCCTGAACTTTCTTGTCAGTGCACAGGTCCTGACCCTCCCTTCTATCCTCCATCGTCCTTTGTGCATGCCCCTCCACCCTCCTTCTTGCCCATCATAGCCATTGTGCTGCCACTAACCCTCCCACTTGCCATGCATGGTCTTCTGTGCTGCCATGGCCCCTCCCACCTTCCCTGTGTGGTCAGTTAGCTGCCCCTGACCCCCTCCCACCTTCCCTCCATGGTCTGTGTGTATGCCATCACAGTCTCACTGTTGCTCTTCATGGTGTGTCTTGCTTCTAGTGCCCATCCTGCCTGACCTCCATGGCTATCTTGCTGCTCCTGCCCTGCCCCCTTGCCCCCAGCCCTACTCCCTCCCTCCTGGCTTGTCTGTTCCATTGTAATGCCCCTGATCCGTCCCTCCTGCCCTTTATGGTCTGTTATGCTGCAGCTTTCTCTCCTGTCTGTCCATTATGGTCAGCTAGCTACCATTGCCTCTTGCCCCTCTGTTCTCTGTTGTCCATGTGCATGGTCCTGTCCCCTCCCTCTT
Organism: Triturus cristatus; assembly: GCF_964204655.1. Taxonomy (NCBI): domain Eukaryota; kingdom Metazoa; phylum Chordata; class Amphibia; order Caudata; family Salamandridae; genus Triturus; species Triturus cristatus. The sequence continues at coordinate 863,745,648 of NC_140581.1, forward strand.
GCTTTCTATGGATTGTTGTGCTGCACTCACATCCTGCATGCCCTGTGTGGTGTATTGTGCTGCTGCAAACCCTGATGCCTGCCCTGCAGGGTCAGTTTGGTGCACCTCTCCATGTCCCTCCTGTCCTCTGTTATCCAAGTCCATGTCCCTATCCCATTTCCTTCCATGATCCAATGTACCATACTTGCGAACATTTTGAACTTGGTAAGAGGGAGATTTTGAAAAAAAACTGGGGTATTGATTTTCCCCTTTGAGTTACATTGAAAAAGAGGATATTGTAGACAGGAGACAGATCAAATAAAGCCCATTTGAGCTTAAAAACATTGGACGTTTCCTGGCTGAATCGGGTCTGTTGGCATGTATGGTTGTACTACCATTGCCTCTTCCTTCTGCCCACAATGGTCTATTACATTGCCACAGCCTTGAAGGAGGGTAGATTTTGTATCACAGGGGGCCCCTGGCCCGTTCTGTCCACACCTGAAGTATGAGACCCTTGTCCTTGCCCTGCCAGCTGCATTTGTAGGCCGTATTAAATTGACCAGCGGGTCCTGTGTTGCTATATAATTATCCTGAGACATCCTTACCACTCAGCCAGCATAAAACCCCTGTGTAGGCCCTTCTGTTCAATATGTAGGCCTCTTTGTTAAATTGACCATAGCTCTGCAATTTTAGTGTATAGCAGTCTGAAGGCAGGTCTGCGAGGCCTTCTGATCCAAACTAGTAGCCCCCACCCTACCCGAGTGCTCCGTGCTCGGTATCAAAGTTCAACATCCCCCTGAAGCTGTCGACATACAGTAGGCTGCATCCTGGACTGGTACTTGCTTCCTGGGCAGGTTTCCCGCTTTTAAGGAAGTGGCAACCGCAGAGCGTCAAGTTAGGAGAACTGAGGAGATTTTATACATGAATATATTGAATTCCCGTACAATACCCATTATTTTCTGCTTGCTCTATGGAACTTACAATAAGCGATTGGCCTGAGAGACTGACCTTTTCACCCAGTCCATTGTCAGCATTAAGTGGGTAAATGACGAAATGTCTGGTAAAATCTGCAGACGAAGCTTTTGGGTAGCATACGTAGGTAGATGTAGCGTGCAAAGGAGCCCACAAAATGATATAAAAAGGGAGCACCCACAGATATCGACGGACTACCTCGCCGTCTGTATGTAGGTTAACAGGCAGTGCAGGTTTTCCCCAAGTGCTGGGAGCTCTTGTCTTCCTTTGCTTAAAATGTCTTGCTCTGCTTTGCTTGAAGTATCTTATTCTATTTTACCTATATGAAATGTCATGTTATGTTTAACCATTGTTCTCTTTACTTTTGCATTTAAAAGATTTTGTATTGTAATTGCAGGAATGCTTGCTCTAAGAGTAAACGTGATTGTTCCTAGGTAACATTTTCCTTGGTGTAACTTGTTTCTCATGATGCATTTATAGATGTGTTTTCTCTCTCTCTCTGTCAGTACATTAATTGAGATACAGAGAATATTATGACAGCTGTATGATTATCTGGATTCTGTATTTTGTACTTTATGTCTCTATTCTGCGGTTTCTTTGAAGTTGCATCTTCTCATTAAACTGCCATTGTATTCTGCCTCCAATTCCATGTCTCATATGTCTGTTTTCTTCATTTTTGGAGCAAGCGTTCCTAGGCACCCCGGCTCAAATTAAGGTGCCCCTTTTGTCCCTGACTCACTCTCCTGCTCAGTTCTGTGGTGGCTCCCGGGGATCTGGGGACCGCCCCTAGCTTCCTTGACCCGTAATAGATCTTCCCTCCAACAGCCTCTCTTGCAAGTCCTGTATTGTTGGTTTGTTGCCCCTGCCCCCCTTTCCACTGCCCTCCATAGTCTGTTGTGCTTCCACGGCCCTTCCTGCCTGCTCAGTGTGGTTAAATTGTTGCCTTTGCACCCTCCTACCTGCCTTCAATTTTCAGAGTCCGTGCCCCTGGCCTCTGCCTCTCAACAGTATCCTAATGAACAACTAGATTGCTAACATTCTATATTTATTACAAGAGTGTGGAACGCCTGACATCATCTTGATGTAATCAAAACTGTAATACCTAGAGCATTTCCTTTAGAAATTACATATATGAGAGGGTCTTATTGGCATCAAAATTATGGTTAGTGCTCTAAAAGACTAAAATAAGGACATATTTTCTGAGTTTTCAAATAGCGACAAAGCACTTTTAAATTATTTGTTATCTTTATGTTTTTTTATCCAGTTGACCACTTGATTAAATGTTGCACTTAGGGGAGAGGATGTGGTGTTACTTCCAGAACTGCAGACTTTGCAACTGGGGAACCAGGTTGAAGTTTCTGCTTCAGCTCGACATTCTGTGATTCTGGTCAAATCACTTAGTCTCCCCATGTCTACAACCAAAATGAATTTGTTCTTGTGTGATGTAACCAATGCTCATGTAAAGCACTCCAATACCTGACAAGTCTGCACTATATAACACTGCAAAAACACAAAATAATAAGTGTTTTGCACACTTCTGTCATTGGGCTATATTTGGGCTACATCTGGGTGATTTTGGGCTACATTTGGGCTCTTTTGTCTCCGGTGGCCATCTTGGGAGATTTATTTGTTATGAAGTTTCCTAATTTCCTCATGTACTGCAGTCTCCTCAGTAGGAAATGCTTTCAGTTTTTTACTTTGATTCCATCATGAAGGTATTCAGATATGTCACACATTTGCCATAAATTCTGAATGTTAGCACTCTAGTTGCTCATTAGATCACTGTAGTAAAACTACTGCACCATGGAAGTCTGCTCCTGGTATTAAAAGTGCATGTTTCAGTCTGCATGTCAGAATTGTTTAATGAAATAGAAGAGGATTTGAGAAGTCACTCAAAATGTGCCCTCATTTTCTTTCTTCAGCATTAATCATAATTTCTATGGCAAAATGAACCTCCTCATTGTGTTCCTTTTTAAATTAAATGTTTTAAGTGTTACCAGTTTATTCCAATCAAGATGGCTTCAGGTGTGCCATACTTTTGTCATAATGAAGACAGTAAGCGCTCTAGTTGTTTTTAAGAACATTCTGGGACATTCTGTCATTGGGCTATACTTGGGCTACATCTGGGTGATATTTGGGCTACATTTGGGCTCTTTTGTCTCTGGTGGCCATCTTGGGAGACTTATTTGTTATGAAGTTTCCTAATTTCCTCATTTACTGCAGTCTCCTCAGTAGGAAATACTTTCAGTTTTTTACTTTGATTCCATCAAGAAGGCCTTCAGATGTGTCACACATTTGCCATAAATTCAGAATGTTAGCACTCTTTTTGCTCATTAGATCACTGTAGTAAAGCTACTGCTCACCAGGGAAAACTGCTGCTGGTATTGAAAGTGCATGTTTCAGTCTGCATGTCAGAAGAATTTTTTAAAGAAATAGAAGAGGATTTGAGAAGTCACTCAAAATGTGCCCTAATTTTTCTTTCTGCAGCACTAATCATACTTTTTATGGAAAAATGAACCCCCTCATTTTGTTCCTTTTTAAATTAAATGTTTTAAGAGTTACCACTTTAATCCAAGCAAGATGGCTTCAGGTGTGCCATACGTTTATCATAAGTAGGACTGTTAGCGCTCTAGTAGTTCTTTGGAACACTCTGGGAAGCTGCAGTAGAACACAAAGGAATCAACTGACAGTCTCTGCCCTTGTTGGATGTACATGTTTTACTGAGAATGTCAGACTTCATTCTCACATGACTGAGAAAGATAATGTGAATTTACAGAAAATAAGCTCTCAGTTTAGCCTATAGATCACCTTCCAAACCTCTGTGGTAAAAGCATGAGAAAATATTTTTCTCTCAATCATGATATCCCAGCAGAAGGCTTTTTCACATGGTGAAATCACCTTAGAACATACCACAATTCCTAAAATGAGTATGGTACCATCAACAAATGATTTATAATGTAACTAAAGTCTTAAAACCTTCTATTAACTGCAATGCTTTTTAATGAGGTGCTATCATGTATATTGGTCCCAAGATGGCTGCCAACACTTCTTGGATGAAGTGCTGACAGCCAATCAGATCTCAGGATGAGATGTGTGGTTAGGCTCCGCCCACATATATATATGCTTTTAAATGCTATTTTCTCAGGAAATACTGAACAGATTTACACCAGACCTGCAAAAGGCACTTCCTTGACCTTATGGCTACCTCTCTGCCAAATTTCAAGTAATTCTGTTCAGCCGTTCGGGCTGTAGCTGTGTCTAAAGGTCCTATGGAAAAATGCATGGGGAAAACGCGTTTTGGGACCCCCCTTTTTTCTCGGCCCCTGCTTGATGAATCCCCCCGAGACTTTCAGGGTAGGAGCGGAGCGTAGCGCCCCACCTATTTTGAAAATTTTGCGAGGATTCGTCGACCGGCGCCAAAGTTATTCCAAATAGAATGTTGCGGATTTCCTATGGAAACAGGGTCCTAACTATAACTACCTACTGGCGACCGCCAGTAGGTAATATGTGTATATATATATATATATATACATATATATATATATATTCACTTAAAAAACCATAGGTTTCACACATGTTATAGTTAGCTGGACATTTCACTCGTAAAAAACCAATGAAATTCCCCCGTTATAGTTAGTGCAGGCAACTATAACTCACGCGACCGCAATCCTCTGCTGATAACGTCAGATATTACATCACTGTATTTAGACACTTATTTACCCATGTCTTCTTCCATTAATCTTTAGCTATACATATATTACAAATATTTATTTTTCAGAAAGACACATATGTCATCGGTGATGTAATATCTGACGTTATCAGCAGAGGATTGCGGTCGCGTGAGTTATAGTTGCCTGCACTAACTATAACGGGGGAATTTCATTGGTTTTTTACGAGTGAAATGTCCAGCTAACTATAACATGTGTGAAACCTATGGTTTTTTAAGTGAATTTGAAAGGTTTTTTAAATGCTAATTCGTAACTATAACGTGTGTGAAACCTATGTGTTTTTCAGTGAATTTGTACGTTTTTTTAAATGCTAAGTCATGTATTTATAAATTATTTTTTTTTTACAGGTTTTTCACCGTGCGTGCACCGTGCGCGCACAGTGCGCTTCACGCACCGTGCGCGCTCTGTGGGCACTCGGTGCGCTATATATATATATATATATTCCAGCTCTCATTCTCCAACTTCAAAGAGAAATAAGCACTCACGGGAAGCGTTCACTCTGGATCTTTATTCCGAACCGAACAAACGCGTTTCGGCGACCTGCCTTCCTCGGTGTTTATCGACACACCGGGAAGCCGCCATGTTTTATGCATACTTTACATCAGTGTGTCACAAGCGAAAAGGGACTTAATCAATGTTACCGCTGTATGCGCCATTTTGTAATATGCAATTTAATATTTCATCACCATTGCTGTCTGTAATATTACAATTCAAATGGAGGGAACAAGTCTGCAATAATACAATAATCCAATTATTAATTTCTTCAAGATTATTAGTAAATATTTCCACCATATAAAATTACGATTCTCAGTTTGCTCGACAAAAAAATCGTAAATTGCCATACATACATGCCGTGTATCGGCTTTGAAATTACATACTGCCAAAATCCTAAACATAGGCGCCATAACCCTGTATGGGTATTCAACAGTCACTATGCCCCTCTGTGGCGATATTCCCTTGTTGCCTTGCAATTCATCTAGCCGTGGATAGGCTTAGGTCCCTTACAGCTAATGAACACACTTTACTCATTCTAGCATGTTACTTTTCTTGCTCTTTCACCACAACATTAACAGATAATAAGCGGTTCTTCCACAGATTTAAATTCCAAAATTACAAAAAAAATCAAAAATAATCCTTATACTGTGTATGTTAAAATTCATTATCTCCATCTCTCTCTCCTCTAATAACCTCCGATACAGTTCAGTTTATATACACAATATTCTTATGTTCTGTTAAATTCATGAATTGCCCATCAGATTCCCAGGTGTGATGCTAATTCTTCCCCACTATTTAAACCCCTTGGGGACTTTGTCTGGCAATCTACTATATAGCGTGACTCTAACCTTCGCATTTTTTTTTATCTGTCACCCCCTCTGATGTTTTCGGGCACATGGTCTAAACCTTAAAACTGTAATTGGTTCCTGTTGCTGAAATGTTTTTCAGCATAGTGTCTCGCCACTGGATATGACGCATCATTTTTTGCTATGACCCTTTGATGCTCTAATATTCAAATTTTCAGGGGGTGTATTGTACTGCCTATATAGCATAGGCCGCATGGGCAAATTAGGCAATACACTGCATATGGGGTACTGCAGGTGATAAATTTATTGATAGGTCTTTTTATCTTCACACCTGGGATACTGTAGGAGAGGACCCCCTTGCTATTAGAGCACGCATTACATTTCCCACATGGGTAGAAACCCCACATTTCTCTCAGGGTTCCCACACCATGGAATTCTTTCTCAAGATGGCTCTTCACTAATTTACTGTGCGCCTACATCGTTTATTTGATGCGCATCAATTGAAATTGTTATAAATATCTCGCTGCGGATTCGGTTGCAAGTCCTTTTTCATTCTATGAGATTTGTATGTGGTGGCGATCACTTTGACCACTCCTTATTTTATAATTAGAAAAAAGAGAAATGGCTTTGTCAGCTAACGTGGGACAATAAAGTTTTGTGTATCTCTAGTTTTCGTTTTATAATCATCTATGTAGGGACCATCATTACTGGTCAACCAAGTGGCACCCGTTTCAAAATGGTGTTGACAAACCTTGGTAGGTCAGTCAACACATTGTTATTACATCTCGTATAACGTACTTTACGGTGCGCCCACTTTGTTTATTAGATATGCATCAATTGAAATTGCTATACAAATCTCGCTGCGGATCCGGTTGCAGGTTTTTTTTCATTCTATGAGAATTGTATGTGGGGGTGATTACATCGACCACTCTTTATTTTACAAATAGAAAAAAGAGAAATGTCTTTTTTCAGTTAATGTGGGACAATAAAGTTTTGTATACTTTTAGCCTCCGTTTAATAATCGGCTATGTAGAGACTACCATTATTGGTCAACTAAGTGGCACCCGTTTTAAAATGGTGCTGACTAACCTTGGAAGGTAGTCTTCTTTTGTTGTCTGTGATCGGTTTAGTTAAACCACGCCATTTGTTTCATGTGTTGGCTATTGGCTAGGCACTAATATATTAGGTCGAGGTTGACGATGCAAATGCGTGCTGCCGCTCTGTTGTTGCTGGTTCACCCGAACGTTCGTTCGATTGGAAAACGCTGTATGCTATAGGAACTTCAAAAAGAAGGTAATCCCCTAAGCGTGCACATCATTTATGAAGAGGTATCTAATATTAGAACTTCTCCTTCCGTTTAGTATGGTTCGTTGTAGAACTTGCGACAGCGCTTTTTAATTTATCCTTATGTTCTGACGTTCTTAGATACCAAGACCTAGCGGTTGCGACTACGGGAATATAGATCTTTGTTGAAAATCTGTCTTGAAGCCGACCTTCTGCTCAACTTAACAAAAGGTCAGCCTTTATATATTTGGACCATATCAATTAGAACGAGTTCATCCTTAGTTACAAATATGTCAATCATAGGATTATAACGGCAGCCATTTTCAGTTTTGCCATTAAAATCTAGCGATATTTTGTCATCACAGCCCAGTAAAAATGTTGTTTTAAATCTGTACATCTATCTCTAACTTGTCTTTTAAACACACGTGCAGACTTATTGTCCTTTTCACTCAGTATTAAGTACTTGGTGGTACCATTACTAAAGAGTAGGTACTCTTTCTACATAGGAATAACCTGTTAAGTAACTGTCAAACATTTTGGTGGTATTTCCTTTTTTTTAAAAAAAGTAACTCTAGAAAATATTATGTGAGGTTTTAATCATACAAAAATAGTAGACTGTTAACTTTCGATTCGCTTGTCATTTCTAGTGACACAAGAAAGAGGATTCCATATTGGCCTTTGGCTCTCCAGAAAATATTCGGACATTAACATTTTACCGAGACTGTGATCTCGTTAGAATTTGTTGACCCATGAGGACGGGCAGTGAAACCTTTTTCCTAAATAACAGGTAACGGAATAGATTTGCCTTTTATTCATCAAATTCGGCCTCTCATGACATGGGAAATCTAACAATAGTCCTTTGTATTCTCTCGATAAAGATGTTCCAAATCATTATAATCCAATACGGGATGGCTTATCCTTGACGGGAATTATTTTTATAAACAAGTAAGCCCTTTTTCCCTCTGCAACATTTGGGCATAGGCATTGCACAGAAGACGATTATATTGGCTTTACACTTGGTGTTTTATGTTTCATTGGTGGTGGGTACTTCATATATTGTTTTTCCCTTTTTGAGTAGTTGCTCTTAGTTTGAGAAAGGTCTCAGAAAAAATTCTTCTTTCTTTCTTCTTATGTTTATGTAGAGTAATTACTTGTTGGAGGAGCAAAAAATAGTAGAGTTACAACAGCAATATCCTTTCATGACGACTCTCTCTCCTCGATTTCTTTCTTTCTGGTAAAATCTTGTTCTTATTGAGTGATCACCTAACATGTGAAGAAATTTTTTTCTGTAATTTTAATAGGGAAGATTGGGCCGTTTATTCATTATATTTTATGTATATGTTGTTTCAGGTTTTCCCTGGGCTTTGTCGTTGTTGAATATACCTCTGGTCCTGATGAAGGTGGCACCTATGCCATCGAAACGCGTCGACCACTGACCATTGACATTAGCATCCTGCTTTTGTAGTTGTCTTGTTAGTCATAGGAGATCATTATGTGTTTTGTGTCTCCAATGTTCAGTACACAATAAATTTCCTGTTTTTCTTTATTGTGATAGGTGTATGAATGTGGAATGATTTGGTATGTATGCAGATGAAATTGTATGAAGATACAGTTTTTTTGTGATTTATATTAGTGTGCCCTAGGAATTACTGTTTGATGTTTATTGATATGATGCATTATCACTGTAATGAATATAGTCAGTGATTATCAAATATTCCAAAAAAGGAAATGCAAAATAGAATAATTTTGTGATAGCATAAAGAAATGTATTGAGTCTTTCTAAGAAAAATAGAAAAAGGTTAAATAATAAAAATTAAAATTTTAAAAATTATTAATCTCTGTGTGGTGCATCACTGTTTTTAGGCCTTTTTTCCCTTATCACAATTAAATTGTATTATTAAAAATAGAGGTCGCGAGGGAAGTTTCATTACAGGATTGTCTTCACTAATTTATCCCTAAGTGACCGAGCTTTCTTAAAAGTCACCAGAGGATATGCTGGGATGTCTTCATTTATAACACTGTCAGTTTTTAAAATGTGCCAATTTTTTCTAAGGATACGTTTCAAATAGTTTGCTTCTGCTGAATAGGTGGTTACCATCCTAAACTTACCCTCTTGAGTTTTAACTGACTTGCATCCGGCCACTGAATTATCTTTAAGAAGATGTTGTCTAGGGATTCCTCTCACTTTCTTTGATGTATTTTGCAAGAGCGTTGAATCGTACCCTCTTTTGCCAAATCTCTGCACGCATTCTTGGGCTGCCATTTCAAAATCACATGAACTTGAGCTGTTACGCAAGAGCTCTCCATAAGAGATGCTCTGCACCAATTTTGGTGGATGGTTGCTGGTTGCATACAAGGTTGAATTCCCTGCCGTGATCTTACGATATAAGGTAGTATGTATTTGCCCCTCTGTTAAAAATACCTTCAGATCCAGGTAGTCCACTGCCACTGGACTCACTGTGCCCGAAAAGCATAAGTTCAGATCATTTTTATTCAGATCATTAATATAGCCATTTGCAGACTCCAAATTGCCTTGCCACACTACAAATAGATCATCAATATAACAATACCATTCAATGACCCTGCCTGTAACATTGTCACATTCATAGGTTCTGGACACCTGCTCCTCCCACCAGCCTACGAACAAGTTCGCATAGCTGGGGGCGAAGCAGGTGCCCATCATCGTCCCCGACACCTGCTTGAAATATTTATCCTCAAACAAAAAAATGTTGTTCATGAGACAGAATTTAGTGAACTCCAGGATCATCATATTATACTCAGCAAATCTCAATTGTCTCTTATTCAAAAAGTGTTGCAAGGCCTTTAAACCATCCTCATGGTTGATGTAGGTATAAAGACTTGTAATGTCCAGCACCATCAATAGATATGTGGGATCCTAGGATATATCTGAAATTTTACTCAGAATGTCCTTAGTGTCTTTCACATAAGATTTTAACTCTACCACAAATGGAAATAGAAAATAGTCTATAAACATAGACATGTGTTCATTTAAGCTTCCCTGGGATGAAACTATCGGCCTACCTGGTGGGTGCACGTCATCTTTATGAAGTTTTGGAATGTGGTAAAATGTTGCTATTACTGGATTCATGCACCTCAGGAAAAGATGTTCATCCGTCCCCACCATACCTCTGGTATTCCACATCTTTATAAGAGTTTCATATTCACCCACGCTGGCCAGATACATTTCACGTGCAGTCCCAACATAATATTTTCCGTCCGATAATTATCCGAGAGCTTCCTCCCGATATTGTGTCCTTGTTTGTAGCACCACATTGCTGCCTTTATCAGAAGGCTTTATGATGGTCGATCTGTCTTCCATTAGATTTTTTAGGGCAGCCTTGTCCTCTTTAGTTAAGTTGTCCTTATATATATATATCAACGCTACCAAACTCCGAAGTTTTAGCAAACAGAGTACAGCACTCTCGGGGAAAGTTTGTATAGATGTTTTACTCAGCAAACAGACACGTTTGTTAAATTGATTCAGACACTGACGAAGGAATTTCCAAAACGCATCTGTTTGCTGATTAAAACATCGATACAAACTTTCCCCGAGAGTGCTGTACTCTGTTTGCTAAAACTTCGGAGTTTGGTAGCGTTGCTATTTCGTGGTGCACCACCACGTAAAAGCACCCACCTGCGAGTGTTCCTGTGTCAAGGTGCAAGATGGTAGCGTGATATATATATATATATATATACATATATATTCACTGAAAAAAACACAGTTTTCAGGGATGTTATAGTTAGAAATTAGCATTTAAAAAACCATAGAAATTCACAGAAAAAAACATAGGTTTCAGGGACGGTATAGTTAGTTGGACATTTCAGTGTGTTTTTTTCAGTGAATATATATTACCTACTGGCAGTCGCCAGTAGGTAGTTATAGTTAGGACCTATTTTCCATAGGAAATCCGCAACATTCTATTCACAATAACTTTGGCGCCGGTTGACGAATCTTCGCGAAATTTTCAAAGCTATTGGCCAGCTCCGGTCCGCTCCTATCCTGAAAGTCTTGGGGTGATTCGTTAAGCGGGGGCCGAGAAAAAAGGGGGGTCCCAAAACGTGGTTTCCCTATGCAATTTTCCATAGGAACCTTTAGTCGCAGCTACAGCCCAAACTGCTGAACGGAATTACACCAAATTTGGCAAAAAGGTAGCCCTTGGTTCAGAGTCGTGCCTTTTGGTTAAATGGTGTTCGTCTGTTCAGTAGTTCCTGAGAAAATCAAAAGTAAAATCACATATATAGCTATGGGCGCAGTGGATCCGCGCACCCTGAGCACACCTTGCGCGCACCCTCCAGATCACGCGCTGCATGTTAATTGGCTGTCAACTTGCTGTCAACACTCCGAACCAGGAAGTGTTGGCAGTCATTTTGTGCCTCGGTAGAACCGAGGCACAAGAAATCCTTGAAAAAAGTGTGCAAAACGCAAAAAGGGGACAGGGTAGAAACACCCTGACCCCCTGGGCCTGCTTAGGGGGTCCCACAAGGATCCCCTGGGCTCAAAATATATTTTTTTTATTTTTAAACGGGAAGATGCGCGCATGGTGCACGGATCCTGCTGATTAAAAAAACAAAAACGAAGCACGGGCTCCCGCGTTTCGTTGGTAATTAGCCCCGGGGGCCAAGTCCCGGGGGCAATATTATTATGTGAATGGGGGGCCCAGAGGGGTATAAAGCCCCCTGGGGCTTTATAAAATTATGTACGGGGGCTCACAGCCCCCCCAGCCCCGGGGACCGCCACCCCCCGGGGCTTCAATTTTCATGGGTGGGGGGCTCAAAGGCCCCCCCAAGCCCTGGGGACCGCCAACCCCTGGGGCTTCTTTAGAATATATGCGGGGGGCTCACAGCCCCCCCGCAGCCCCAGGGGTCGTTCATGTGCAAGCGCGTGAGCGTCATGTAAAGTAATACGTATGTGTCGCGTATGCGCCTGGAGACGCGTACCGGTAGCATAGCGAACGCGCACGAAAATACGCACCCATCGCACATCCTACGCGGATCCTACACAACAATCCTAAAATGACAGCTAGATTCCACGCAGTGATCGAGAAAGGTATGCTTTGGGTGCGCAACTCCCCCATAACAATTGAAAAAATAAAAACAATAAAGAAAATAATATAAATATATTAAAAAAAATATTTAAAACAAAAAAAAACTGAGTTTCAATATTTTCAAAAAAATGTTTTCCGTTTATATTAAAAATATATAATGTAATTTAAAAAATAAAATATGTAAAAATAAATGGATAATGTAGAAAATCAGTATAAAAAAAAATAAATATAACTATTATTACATTTAAAAATGGTCATTTAAGAAATCTTTGAAATTCACAGAAAAAACCTTAGGTTTCAGATATGTTATAGTTAGGAATTAGCATTTAAAAAACCTTTGAAATGAACTAATTCCTAACTATAACATTTCTGAAACCTATGTTTTTTTCAGTGAATTTCAAAGGTTTTTTAAATGCTAATTCCTAACTATAACATGTCTGAAACCTATGGTTTTTTCAGTGAATATATATATATATATTCACTGAAAAAACCGCAGGTTTCAGGGACGTTATAGTTAGTTGGACATTTTACTCGTACAAAACAAGAGAAATTCAGCGGTTATAGTTAGTTGAGCTAACTATAACTCGCGCCCCGGCAATGCACTGCTGATGATGTCACATATTACATCATTCATGACATGGTCAGTGACATCACTGATGACATCAATGATGACATCATCTAGTGACTGAGTGTTTCTAAAGAGTTTAAATATGTTTTATACATATATATGCCAAGGTGTATTGAAGAATGAGTGGGTATATGAGTGTCTGAATGGATGATTTAATAGGTGCATGACTGACTGTATAAGTGAGTAAATAAAGGTGTCTTACTAATACATGGGTGACTGACTAATCTGTATGAATGTCTGTATCAGTCTGTCAGTTGGTGTGTAAGTGACTGCTTGGGTTGGTGAGTAGCTGCATGACTATCTATATATGGGTTTTTGATTGGTTGTCTGAGTACCTGAATGGATATCTCAGAGTCTGTGTGGGTGGCTGGGGTGGGTGTGACTCCCTGCATGGATGTGTGAGTGGGTGATTCACTGGATGTATGGGTTCAAGAGTACATCTGTGAGGGGCTACATGGGTGGGTAAGTGTGTGTATAGCTGTGTTGGTGAGTGAATGGATGTCTCATTGGTACCTGTGTGAGTAACTACATATGTGAAAGGCAGTATATGTATATGTGAGTGTTGAAGTATATAAATGATTATATGTGAGAGTGAGTGATTGTGAGAGTAGCTGTATGTATGAGTGTGTGCTTTTGTCAGTGATTGTATATGAGAGTAAGTATGTGTTAGTATCTGTATAAATAAGTGAGGTGGTATGTGTATACCTGTGTAGGTGAGTAAATGGGAGTGTGATTGACTATTTGCATTACTGACTAGCTGTGTGAGTAACTCTATGGGTGAGTGGCGGTGTGTGTGTCTGCATGGGTATATGAGTACATATGATAGTGGCTGTATTGATGAGTGACTGCATATATGAGTGACTGTATGGATGAGGGAGCAGATGTGTGTGTGTAGACCTATGAATCAGTGAGTGGGTATGTAGTAACTGGTATTGGTGTGTCTATGGTTTCGAGAATGGCAGTCTGTATTTTAGAGTGGGTGTATCAAAGGTTATATTAGGGTGTGAGGAGGTGCATCAGATTATCACATGGATGATATCATCAGTGATGTCATTTGAGATATCATCAGTGATGTCACTGACCATGTCATGAGTGATGTAATATGTGATGTAATCAGCAGTGCATTGCAGGGGTGCAAGTTATAGTTAGTTCAACTAACTATAACCTCTGAATTTCTCTGGTTTTGTACGAGCGAAATGTCCAACTAACTATAACGCCCCTGAAACCTATGTTTTTTTCAGTGGATATAAATTATGCCGGTGCTCCACGCAGTGTTAAAAGGAAGCCTCTGAAGAAATGCTCGACTAGCATGAAACGCGTCAGGCTTACAGATGAACTTGGACGTTGTTTTCCCTCCACTGCGCTGAGATCTTGCACAATAAAAACAAAGATTTACCTACCTGCAAGTTGGCTCTTCTAAATGGGGTACTTTTGAATATGGATGTGTTTACGGCCGATCCCGGTCGTGGAAGAGCCCTGCCACATAGAAGTAGACCAAGCTGCAGTCACCCGGCGAGCAGCGTTATGGGCAGGAAGGTCGTGCTGCAGGTTCGAATTTGCAGCCCAGAGGAAGTGGGACAATTTCCAGACCCACTGTGGTTTTTATTTTTTTGAACATTGACACTGCTTAGGAGCAGCTCACTGCAGCGACATTAATGGCACTACGAATACCAGCAAGCTCTGGGTGAGCCGACGCCCACTGGGTCAGGTGCAAAGGATATAAATGATGCCCGTCCTCCACGCAGTGTTGAAATGAAGCCTCTGAAGAAATGCTCGAGTAGCATGAAACGTGTCAGGCTTACAGATGTACTTGGATGTTGTTTTCCCTCCACTGCGCTGAGATCTTGCACAATGAAAATGAAATTGTACCTGCCTGCAAGTTGGCTCTTCTAAATGGGGTACTTTTGAATGTGTATATCTATATACATATATATATATATATATATATATATAAGCGTACTCTCCACTGCAGTCCTCAGCTTAAAGACGATGCAGACTCAGAGTCAGTGCAAAGGTTATATCTTTATTTGTGGACCCCTTTGTCCGCCATGACATGCTTCAGCCTGCAAGAGGCCTATATATATATATTCACTGAAAAAAACATAGGTTTCAGGAGCTTTATAGTTAGTTGGACATTTCACTCATACAAAACCATTGAAATTCCCGTTATAGTTAGTTCAGCTAACCATAACTCGCGCCCCCGCAATGCTCTGCTGATGCGGTCACATATTACATCACTCATGACATGGTCAGTGAAATCACTGATGGCATCTCAAATGACATCACTGATGACATCACTGATGACATCACTGATGACATCATCCAGTGACTGTGTGTTTCTGTAAAGTTTAAATATGTTTAATATATATAGGGAAAGGCGTATTGAAGAATGAATGTGTATATAAGTGTCTGAATTAATGATTTACTAGGTGCATGACTGACGATAAGTGAGTGATTAAACATATCTTACTGAATGCATGGGTTAGTGTCTAAACTGTGTGAATCTCTGTATCCGTCTGTCTGTTGCTGTGTAAGAGGCTGCATGGGTTTGTGAATAACTGCATGAGTGTCTATATGAGTTATTCATTGGTTGTCTGATTATCTGTATGGGTGCCTGAGTGTTTGTGTGGGTGGGGTGTGTGTGACTCTGTGCATAGATGTGTGAGTGGGTGATTCACTGGGTGCATGGTTTCAAGACTGCATCTGTGATGGACTGTATGGGTGGGTGAGCGTCTGTATGGGTGTGTTAGTGAGTGAATGTATATCTCAGTGGTACATGTGTGAGTAACTACATATGTGAAAGGTAGTATATATGTGTGTTAGAGTATTTAAATGGCTATAAGTGAGAGTGTGTGATTGTGAGAGTGGCTGTATGGATGAGTGTGTGCTTGTATCAGTGATTGTATAAGAGCGTAAGAATGTGCTAATATTTGTTTGAGTAAGTGAGCTGGTGTGTGTATAACTGTATAGGTGAGTAAATGGGAGTGTGATTAAATATTTGCATGACTGACTAGGTGTGTGAGTACGTCTATAGATGAGTGGCGGTGTGTAGTGTCTATATAGGTGTATGAGTGCATATGATAGCCCTGTACTGAGTGACCGTAAGTATGAGTGACTGTACGGGTGAGTGAGTGGATGTGTGTGTAGACTTAAGAATCAGTGAGCGGGTATGTAGATATAGGTCTTGGAGTGTCTATGGTTTTGAGAATGGCAGTCTGTAATTTACAGTGGATGTATCAAAAGTTATATTACCGTGTGAGAAGATTCATGAAATTATCACATGGATGATGTCATCCGTGATGTCATCAGTGATGCCATTTGAGATGTCATCAGTGATGTCATGAGTGATGTCACTGACCATGTCATGAGTGATGTAATATGTGACATCATCAGCAGTGCATTGCGGGGGCGCGAGTTATAGTTAGCTGAACTAACTATAACGGGGGAATTTCAATGGTTTTGTACGAGTGAAATGTCCAAGTAACTATAACGCCCCTGAAACCTATGTTTTTTTCAGTGAATTTCTAAGGTTTTTTAAATGCTAATTTCTAACTATAATGTGCCTGAAACCTTTGGTTTTTTGAGTGAATTTCAAAGGTTTTTCAAATGCTAGTTTCTAACTATGTCTACGGAGGTAGGACATGTGAAGAAAGAAGAGAAAATGCACAGAAAGAAGCAAAAGAAATGCAGAAAGAGGCAACAGAAGTAGGGGTGGGCGGAATTTGCGGAATTAACCTTCGCAAATTATCGCGAGAATGTTTAAAATTATCGCAAACAAGCAGAAATATCGCAAAGATGCGGAAGTTTTTTTCCGGCATGTTCGCGAGATTTTCTGCATGGTTGCGGGTCGCCAACTTACCCATGTGGTTGCTTGCGGGCGCGGCCATCTTGTTTTGAGTTGTTCTCGCGGTGCATGATCGCGAGAAGAAAGACGTGATCGCGCGACGCATGACGTCACTGCGGGCGCGAACTGTCGCGAGACAGCGCAAATGGCTAAAAACAATACAACATCTCATGGAGAACGCGACCGGATCAAGAAAACTTGTCGGCGAACGCAGGGATTCAGGTAAGGCGATCGCGCGCGCGCGAGAATGTATCATTTTACAGCGCGAGCAAGAAACAAATTATCGCCAAGCTGCGGAAACCGGAATTTTTGACATTTTCGCGCTCTCCGCGGAACGCAAAAATGTCAAATTATCGCAATTTCCGCGAACGGAACGAAATTTTTGCCCAGGCCTAAACAGAAGTCCACAAAGACGAAGAAAATTGCAGGAAGAAGCAAGACATGTGCAGAAAGAACCAACAGAGGAGCAGAAAGAGGCCTTGTTGCGAAATCATCCTGTGCCCACAACTTTTTCAGACGGGTACTGGTGGTAACTGACTCACCAGGCCTAGAGCCAGTGCTATGCTAAAAGACTCTTAGAATACAGTGAAGACACCTACATACACTAGGGAACACTAAGCGTTGGGTACCGCTGTGATTAGCATGACCTCCTCTGTAAGACCCTAGTACATAATAGGGCAGGGGGATTAAAACTACCTCTTAAAATGCGCCACAGGGCGCGTTTGCACACTGCTGAATGGAGGGAGATGCCTGAGGTGACATGTGTGCAAATACGCCTTCTGGCCATTTTAATTTGAGGGATAAAGTCCCCTTGAATCCTGAGTGTCCCTTGGGTCCAACTAGCCCACCAGGTATCTCCAGAAAGCGCCACAGAGCTGCATTGCAGAGAGGTGTAAAAAGGGGCACGGCCTGGACCACCTCTCTGCAACGCAGCGCAGTGGCGCTTACTGGAAGCACCTGGTGGTCTACTTGGCCCCCAGGAGCCCTCAGGATTGAAGGGCAATTATTTCCCCAACTTAAAATGCACCAAAGGGCGTGTTTGCACACCTCACCTCAGGCCCCGTCCCTTCCCTTTACCACCGTGTAAACTCGCCCTGTGGCCGTTTTAAGTTGGGAGATTAACTCCCCTTGAAACCTGAGGGCCCCTAGGGTCCAACTAGCCCTCTAGGTACCTCCAGTAAGCGTCACAGCGCTGCGTAGTAGAGAGGTGTAAAAAGGGGCATGGCCTGGACCACCTCTCTGCAACGCAGCACAATGGCGCTTACTGGAAGCACCTGGTGGGCTAGTTGAACCCCCAGTGGCCCTCAGGATTGAAGAGAAATTATTTCCCCAACTTAAAATGCACCACAGGGCGTGTTTGCACACGTCACCTTAGGCCGAGTACCCTCCCTTCACCACTGTGTAAACAAGCCCTGTGGCTGTTTATAGTTGGGAGATTAAGTCCCCTTGAATCCTGAGGGTCCCAAGGGTTCAACTAGCCCACTAGGTACCTCCAGTCAGCGTCACAGAGCTGCGATGCAGAGAGGTGTAAAAAGGGGCATGGCCTGGGCCACCTCTCTGGAACGCAGCCCTGTGGCGCATACTGGAGGTACCTGGTGGGCTAGTAGGCCCTCTGGGATCCTTAGTATTGAAGGGGAATTAATTCCCCAACTTACAACTCGCCATCTAGATACCACTATCTTTATTTCTTAATTTCTCAAAAACTACTAAACGGATTTACACCATTTTTAAAAGGTCGCTTTCTGAGCCAAGCAGTACATGTTTGCCAAATTTGGTGTAATTCCGTTCAGCAGTTTTTGCTATAACTGTGTCTAAATTTCCCTATGGGAAATTGATTTTTTAAGCTCTATTTTTTTAATTTCTCAGGAACTACTGAACGAATTTACACCATTTAAATAAAAGCTGCTTTCTGAACAATGGGCTGCCTTTTTGCAAAATGTGGTGCAATTCCGTTCAGCAGTTCGGGCTGTAGCCGTGTCTAAAATTTTCTATGGGAAATAACATAGGGAAAACGTGTTTTGGGACCCCTCTTTTTTCTCGGTCCCCTGCTTGACAAATCACCAAACTTACAGGATAGGAGTTGACCGGAACGGGCCATTAGTTTTGAAAATTTTGCAAAGATTCGTCAACTGGCACCAAAGTTATTGGGAATTGAATGTTATGATTTTCCTATGGATAATAGACCCTAACTATAACTACCTACTGGCAACTGCCAGTAGGATATATATATATATATATATATATATATATATATATATATATATATATATATATATATATATATATATATATATATATATATATATATATACATATACATATACATATATATATATATTATATCATTGTATTATATTGTATATTATAACGTGATCAGGGCCGTTTTACCATTGTACCGGCCGAAACGTGTCATGGCAGGCAGAAGGGAGTAAATAAAAAAGCTCTATTCACCGACGAAGAGGAGTTCTTGCATTCATTCTCGCCGCGCGCTGTAAGTTTGTGAATGCTTTGAAGTTGATATATATATATATTTATATATTCACAGAAAAAAACACAGGTTTCAGGGACGTTATAGTTAGTTGGACATTTTACTCGTACAAAACAAGAGAAATTCGGCTGTTATAGTTAGTTGAGCTAACTATAACTCGCACCCCCGCAATGCACTGCTGATGATGTCACATATTACATCCTTCATGACATGGTCAGTGACATCACTGATGAAATCACTGATGACAACTCAAATTACATCACTCATGACATCATCCAGTGACTGAGTGTTTATAAAGAGTTTAAATATGTTTTATACATATATATGCCAAGGTGTATTGAAGAATGAGTGGGTATATGATAGGCCTGTGCGGTAAATTTCGTTCCGCTCGCGGAATTTGCGATATTTTGACATTTTCGTGTTCCGCGGAGAGTGCGAAAATGTCAAAACGTTCGCAACCTGCCGTGAAACGGAAGTATTTTTCTTGTTCGCGCTTACCGGGTCCCTGCGTTCACCGACGAGTTTTCCTATCTGTTCGCGCGCGTCACAAGATGTTGGATTGTTGGTAGCAGGTCGCGCTATCCCGCGAGAGTTTGCGATCGTGAACACGTCATTGCGATCGCAAACAGGAAATAAGCATCGCGCGCAAGATGGCTGCGCCTATTAGCGACCGCATGGGCAAGTTGGAGATATATTTCCCCGCGAGCACGCAAAAACACATCGCAAACGGGCGGGAAAAGCAATCTTCGCGAAAGTTTCGCATGCTCGCGGAGATTTTGCGCAATTTTGCGATAATTTGCGAAAGTCAATTTCGCAAATTCCGCTCACCCGTAGTATATATGTCTGAATGGATTATTTAATAGGTGCATGACTGACTGTATAAGTGAGTAATTAAACGTGTCTTACTAATACATGGGTAACTGACTAATCTGTATGAATGCCTGTATCAGTCTGTCAGTTGATCTGTAAGTGACTGCTTGGGTTGGTGAGTAGCTACAGGACTATCTATATATGGGTTTTTGATTGGTTGTCTGAGTACCTGAATGGGTGTCTCAGAGTCTGTGTGGGTGGATGGGGTGTGTGTGAGTCCCTGCATGGATATGTGAGTGGGTGATTCACTGAGTGAGTGGGTTCAAGAGTACATCTGTCAGGGGCTACATGGGTGGGTGAGTGTGTGTATAGCTCTGTTGGTGAGTGAATGGATGTCTCATTGGTACCTATGTGAGCAACTACATATGTGAAAGGCAGTATATGTGAGTGTTGGAGTATATAAATGATTATATGTGAGAGTGAGTGATTGTGAGAGTAGCTGTATGTATGAGTGTGTGCTTGTGTCAGTGATTGTATATGAGAGTAAGTGTGTGTTAGTATCTATATAAATAAGTGAGGTGGTGTGTGTATAACTGTGTAGGTGAGTCAATGGGAGTGTGATTGATTCTTTGCATTACTGACTAGCTGTGTGAGTAACTCTATGGGTGAGTGGCGGTGTGTATGTCTGCATGGGTATATGAGTACATATGATAGTGGCTGTATTGATGAGTGTCTGCATGTATGAGTGACTGTATGGGTGAGGGAGTAAAGGTGTGTGTGTAGACCTATGAATCAGTGAGTGGGTATGTAGTAACTGGTATTGGTGTGGATGATGTCATCAGTGATGTCATTTGAGATATCATCAGTGATATCATCAGTGATGTCACTGACCATGTCATGAGTGATGTAATATGTGATGTAATCAGCAGTGCATGGCAGGGGCGCAAGTTATAGTTAGCTCAACTAACTAAAACGGACGAATTTCTCTGGTTTTGTATGAGTGAAATGTCCAACTAACTATAATGTCCCTGAAACCTATGTTTTTTTCAGTGGATATAAATGATGCCGGTGCTCCATGCGGTGTTAAAATGAAGCCACCGAAGAAATGCTCGAGTAGCATGAAACGCGTCAGGCTTACAGAGGAGCTTGGACGTTGTTTTCCCTCTACTGCGCTGAGATCTTGCACAATAAAAACAAAGATTTACCTACCTGCAAGTTGGCTCTTCTAAATGGGGTACTTTTGAATGTGGATTCGTTTACGGACGATCCCGGTCGTGGAAGATCCCTGCCACATAGAATTGAACCGAGCTGCAGTCAAACGGTGAGCAGCGTTAAGGGCAGGAAGGTCGTGGAGCAGGTTCGAATTTGCAGCCCAGAGGTAGTGGGACAATTTCCAGACCCACTGTGGTTTTTATTTTTTTGAATATTGACACTGCTTAGGAGCAGCTCACTGCAGCCACATTAATGGCACTACGAATACCAGCAGGCTCTGGGTGAGCCGACGCCCACTGGGGCAGGTGTGATGGAAATAAATGATGCCGGTGCTCCACGCAGTGTTGAAATGAAGCCTCTGAAGAAATGTTCGAGTAGCATGAAACGCGTCAGGCTTACAGATGTACTTGGACGTTGTTTTCCCTCCACTGTGCTGAGATCTTGCACAATAAAAACGAAATTTTACCTACCTGCAAGTTGGTTCTTCTAAATGGGGTGCTTTTGAATGTGTATATATATATATATATATGTATGTGTATATATATATATATATATCAAAGCTCCAAGTTACCAGTTCCCACACGTTGAGTCAGCACTCGACCACAAACACAAGGTGGTAAGCCTTTAATCAGGGTATGGGAAGACATCTGCTCTCTGCTCACATAGGACATCCAATTCCTCCACCTGAAGCGTTTCAAAATTATAAACTTTCTTCCTCAGAGGCTTTACGGAATTGAATGCATGCATCCGGTTTCAGTCCCTTAAATGCTATAATTGCGCCCACCGATTGGCCGGTCAAATGACTGCTGCATTATGGGAACTGAAGTCCTGATATTTACATCCCTTAATGGTGGCATTAATTTCTGTCATCCTTTCAAGCCCGTAGATGAGCCGCAGCGAACAGCGTCTTCCCTCAATCCCGTGTGTGTGGTCACAAATCGGCGTGAACTATTCCAGGCCGCATGTCCCTCTTTGATCTTGAGGCGGTGCGCGACTCGGCGGCTGGGCCGCCTAACATCAAAGCTCCAAGTTACCAGTTCCCACACGTTGAGTCAGCACTCGACCACAAACACAAGGTGGTAATCCTTTAATCAGGGTATGGGAAGACATCTGCTCTCTGCTCACACATATATATATATATATATATATCAAATCAACCAGCTCCACAGCTTCAAAACTCTTGCTGACGCCAAAGAAGTCGGTACACGAACCAATTTAAGGTGCTTATTTTCTTTATTCACCCAGAGCGACGGCCATAACGTTTCGGCTCTCCCAGAGCCTTGTTCACATGACAGCGTGACGCTCACAGAGCCACAAATTTAAAGTGCTAGTGCTGAATACGTACAACATCACATGGGGTGGTCACATGGGGGGGGTTTATTTCATAGACATAGACGACAGAGAAAAATTAAAAGACTACAACCATTAAGTCGGTCACTATGTCACCACATTAGAGGGTAGAGGAAAATATGTTAACAATGTACATAATACCATTTAAAGTTGATTCACAAGTAGTAGCAGCATAAATGCCTGAGTTTACAAAGGTAAAGTTGCTGACAGTAGTAGTCAAAAAATCGTCAATAATACAGAGAATAAAACAGCCTATAGCTTACATACCTATTAAAATACATAGATAAAATCATCATATTTAGTATGAATTCTCATTGTGATCCCAAAGTATGCATATTATTCCCCCTTGACTGAAGTACGTAAACACAGTGCAAAAAAAGTATAATGTAAAGGTGCTTAAAAAGATAGAATACTGAAAGACTAAAAGTCAAGTGACCAGAGGATATCAGGTACAGTAAACAGGAGATCGGGTACAATTACCGGTATACCGTAT
The DNA here is from genome assembly GCF_964204655.1 of Triturus cristatus. Taxonomy (NCBI): domain Eukaryota; kingdom Metazoa; phylum Chordata; class Amphibia; order Caudata; family Salamandridae; genus Triturus; species Triturus cristatus. The sequence continues at coordinate 863,768,803 of NC_140581.1, forward strand.
ATGGGGCATATTCATGTCGTGCTGGCGTCCAAATATGGTAACCATGCGGTAAGAACATCATGGGACAAATTATTCGGTAGGTGTTATATAAAGGGAGCATACTGATAGAGTGCACTCCACCAGTCGGGTTTTGGACACCCACCTAGACAGAGTATTCAATGGAATGTTTTGAAAAATACAGATGTGCAAATACGCAAAAAATATTTTTTCTAATACAGTACTAATTTGTCAAGATAAATAGTAAAATACTAAATAAATAATTGTATGGTAAAACAATTAAATAATTTAAGACAAATGACCTAAAATAAGCTAAAATCAGCCCAATGGACATCTGATTCAAATTCCATAAAATTACACTTGTAGTACACAAGGTAAAGTCTAAAAGGATGGATAAAACATAAATAATCTTCATCAAATAGATACCACTGCTCGTTCTTATTAAAACCAATGGCTACAATGAATGTAAAAATACTCTGTTAACCAGGTCATTTTAGCCCAAACACGTGTGTAAATCTTCAGTTATGTTCAATCCTGATGGTGTCTTGGTGTTAAGTTGCAGTATGTAGCGTGTTTCTAATCTGCGTAATCTGGTCTCACGGTCCCCACCCCTTCTGCTAGGTTCAATGGAATCAATGACAAAGTAACTGAGCCCCTTAATGTCACTTCCATGGGTTTCTTTGAAATGCCTAGCAACGGGGTAGGTATTGTCTTGGTTGAAGATTGCTCGTAAATGTTGCAAGACCCACTTATGAACTGCTAGTTTAGTACTACCTATATAACTGAGGTTACATGGGCAGGTAAGAACATAGATTGCATACTCCGTTTTGCACGTAAGCAACTTGTTGATCTTATGTTGTTTGTTGCTAAATGGATCTGTGTATGTTTTGGTGTTAGTGCCATGGATACATGCTTTGCAGGTCTTGCACTTATAAAATCCACTATTAAGTTGTAGCCAGGATGTCTTGTTGATAGTTTCAGGATTGGTGTTAACCAGTGCTTCTCTCATGGTGGGGGCTCTACTTTAGGTGATTAGAGCCCGTTGTGGGAGCAACGGGCCAATGATAGGGTCACTTCGTATTGTGGGCCAATTTCTGTTGATGATTTTACGTAATTCAGTATGCTGCTTGCTGTATCCCATGATAAATCTAAAGGCATTAGTCGAACCAATGTCCTTTCTCTCCTGGTTAATCAGAGATACGGTAGTACCAGTGGCACTACTAGTGATCTTAAGCAGATCATTACGGTTAAGTGTATTGGATCTTGCAATGGCACTATCAATTACACTAGTTGAGTAACCTCTCTCCCTAAATCTCTGGCTGCTAAGCAACTGTGCTGCGTCAAGCTCCTTAGCTTCGCTGCATATTCGTTTCAAGCATAGCATCTCCCCATATGGTATGCTTCTAATAAGATGGGGCGGATGAGCACTGGATGCGTGTAGGGTCGAGTTGCCTGCAGTCAGTTTGCGGAACAATCTGGTTTCAAGCTGGCCTGCCTGTGTGTATACCTCAGTATCAAGAAATGTGACACTGGTTTGGCTGCATGTTGCCGTAAAATGGAGATTTAGATTATTAACATTAAGAATCTTAATAAAATCCTGAGCCTCCTCCAACGAACCATCCCAAATAACAAAAAGATCATCTATAAAGCGCAGCCAGATCACCACTTTTTCATTGAGATATTTAGCATGATCCCTGTGTAAAATCATCTCTTCCCAATATCCCATGTGGAGGCAGGCATAGCTAGGGGAAAAGCTAGCCCCCATAGCTACGCCGCTTAGTTGACGATATAGTAAACTATTAAACATAAAGTTGTTGTTAAGCAGGCAAAATTCAAGCATTTCAATCAACATTTCATTATGAGTCTCAAAGTGTATTGGTTTGCGCGAAAGAAAGTATTTGATGGCATGTATGCCATCATTGTGACTAATACTAGTGTATAGTGACGTCACATCGAGTGCCAGCATTAGATAATCATCCTTCCACTCAATCTTGTTGATCTTGCGCAAAAAGTCACCTGTATCCTGCACATAGGAATCCAAAGATTTCACAAAATCCTGTAAGAAAAAGTCAATGTATTGTGATGTTTTTTCATGCATACCATCCCGGGCTGAGATGATAGGTCTGCCCGGGGGTTTGCTAGGATCCTTGTGCACTTTGGGAATAAAATACAGGGTGGGAATGACAGGATTTTCATTTTTCAAGAAATTGTACTCCTTTTCAGATAAGAGTTTGTGTCTCTTCCACGAGGCCAACTTGTTCCTAAAGTTATTACTAGATGACTGTATCTCTGCCGCTGTCGTGCGGGTATAACAGTCTCTGTCGTTGAGTTGATTGAAGGCTTCTTGGTCATAATGTTCTTTTGTTAATAAGACAATATTGCCTCCTTTGTCGCTTTGACGGACCACAATCGTCTTGTCGCTTTTAAGTTTAGAGATCAGTTGATGGTATGACTGTGTTTGTCGGTTGTACCGGCGTCGTTTGTTACGCGTTTCCATATGCAGCGTTTTCATCCCTGCAATGACATTTTCGTTGAATACATCCAGGGCGTCTCGTGGCATAATAGGATTGTATGTCGAATTGGGTCTGAATGGGGTAATGGGCCCCTGTGAATCAATACCAGTCTTATGGTAAGCCTCATTACTCCCACCCGCTCCCTCAGTGTCCCACAGATTTTGGATAGCCTCCTGTAGTGCTGAATCCTGTGAGTTGTCGTTGGTATTATGCCGATTGCTTTGAAGTGCAAAAGATTTTTTCAGCTTTAACTTCCGTACTGCTTTGTACAGATCAAGACGCGTGGCTGCATAGTCAAAGTCATTCTCAGGTGCAAATGATAGGCCCAAGGAGAGGATCCTTTTCTCATCATTAGACAATTCCACAGGTGTCAAGTTAATGATAGTGTTGGTGTTACCAGGGATTACTGATTCTTTGCCCAGTATCCTCTCCCTCTTCTCCTGTTTGGATTTGATGTTCCTCTTCCTCGCCCTCTGCCTCTGCCTCGATTTGAAATTTGCTCGTTTGCGTCGTAGTCTGTAGTAGCTGGTCTCGGGCGTAGTGTCTGCCTTCTCTCCACGCATAAAAAATTCATTACCTCAGCGGGAGTCGGTTTGGGAATAGAGCCTGCTGCCAAATTGCCACGCAGTTCCGATTCGGAGTCACTACCGCCCAAGGAACTGAGATCTGACTGAGTAGTATCATTCGTGTAGGTAACTTTGCTTGTGCCCCTGTTAGGAGGGACTGCCTTCGACTTTGGAATGAGTAGAGAGTCATATTTCCACGCAAAAGTAAAAATCTGACCCAGCTGATAGTCGTTACGATCACGTTGGAATTTAAAAGTCTTTCTTTCCATGATTTTTGCTTCCTCTTTCTTAAGCCTGGCAATCATATCATCGTTTAATCTCGTTTTTTCCTCAGTATTATTGATTTTATCGAGATCCTCATTGATTTCTTCTATTTCTTTGAGTAACCGGGCCCTGTCAATATCAGCATATTTTATTAGAATTAACACCAGTTTGCGCGAGGACTCCAGATTTGTTTCTGCCCATTCACGCATTAACTCAGGGTTTGGATTCTCGTATCTGGGGGCAGTCAGGATACGTAGCCCACGCGGTATCCGATTAACATCAATGTATCGTTGGAGGGATTTTGACTCCCACCATTTGCTCTGTTCGCTTCGAAGTTTTTTCTCCAGTATTCTATATTTTTCTTTAAGAGTAGTTTTCCTGAGTGACCACATCCGTGGCGTGTCCATTGCGAATTACTGCAGGTAGAGGGAGGCTGTCGGAAAACATAGACAGTGCTGCGGCTTCCCGCTCCCTTACGCTGTCAGCCGTCATGCTCAATTAGGGGTTCGATTAGTTGGCGCGTGGGAGGTCAAACTGGGTTGTGTAGGTAATCAACCTCAACCGCCCACTGCCGCACCAATACTCTCAATTCCCCCAATACCTTGAAAATAAGTTGAAGTCTCCGGTCCTGATCCTGCCGTGTCGTCCGATCACAGCTAGAGCGGGCCTCCTTCGTCTCACTGCTAGGCAGTCCGTGTTCACAGACCTGCCGGTAATGGTATTGCGGGGGGTCAGACGCCAAATCTTCCTTCCGGGAGCAAGTACATCCGGGTAACACCTGGACACAGTTTCACTTTAAGGCGCCGACCAATTGCCAGAGAGGGTTCCGTGTGTGGATCGCGTGAAACCAATAACGATCGCTAATATCAAATCAACCAGCTCCACAGCTTCAAAACTCTTGCTGACGCCTAAGAAGTCGGTACACGAACCAATTTAAGGTGCTTATTTTCTTTATTCACCCAGAGCGACGGCCATAACGTTTCGGCTCTCCCAGAGCCTTGTTCACATGACAGCGTGACGCTCACAGAGCCACAAATTTAAAGTGCTAGTGCTGAATACGTACAACATCACATGGGGTGGTCACATGGGGGGGGTTTATTTCATAGACATAGACGACAGATAAAAATTAAAAGACTACAACCATTAAGTCGGTCACTATGTCACCACATTAGAGGGTAGAGGAAAATATGTTAACAATGTACATAATACCATTTAAAGTTGATTCACAAGTAGTAGCAGTATATATACACACACATGTTTTGCACGTCCGTTCTTGGTGCTATTCCGAATGCTAAATCACCCCTTGAGTGCCTATCCTTTCTGAGACTTAACCATCTTGTTCACTTGTACAGACTTCTCCTTTGGATCCCTTTTCTCCTCTGACTTCCTGTGTGATCCTGGGCAGCACTGTACTCCTCTTTCTGCGTATGTTTCCTACACAGTCACCAGTCCTTGCCCAAGTCCCTGACTGTGTTCCAGGCATGGTCCTAGACATTCCCTGACATAAATAGGTAGTAGATTAGTAATATGTGTTTCCTTTTCCTTGTGATTAATTTAAGTACAGGGAAGATGTTATTGGGAGTGGTGGAAAAGTGTGCCTCTTAGAAGAATGAGTAGGTAGAAAAAGATAGGTTCTTGGTAGGCCACACATGTGCTAGATAGTCCTACATCCCTGAATAATTTGGTGGGAGGCATGCAGGATGGAGAGCGCTGGCGTGGGCCACCTTTACTCAACTCACCTAATGGAAGGCAAATTGTTGGAGGTGTGATGGACACTAGACACCTCTGCCCAAGTGAATGCAGTTTGTCAAAAAACATAATTGTAAAGAACTGAGTCAACTTCAAACCATATGGACATAGATTGAGGTGGTTTAATAACTAGCCCACGGAACTGCATTGTCCCTAGAGCCCCATGTTTATTTTTATTGTACCTAGTGCGTTAATGACATAGTAAAATTTGGGATCCTTATTCAGCCCCAAGTAGTGTTAGATTGTTCTTTTTTTAATAATCCCTTTTCATTCCATTTAAATAAAATGCCTGTTATGTCTTTTTAAAGACTGGGTATCCAGTTTATTGAGGGAAAATACTTTTTTTTTGATCCTCGTGTCTCCGTGTAGGGCTAACAAAATAGGCGGACAAGCGGGTGGCATGGTTTGACGAAAGTGTGACTAGGGCCAGCGCCTATGCCTATGTTTACCATGAGGCATGATTGAATCGAGTCTCTAATTTTTTTCCCTTTCACAGAATACTGAGAGTTTACCATACTGTAAGTACACGGTGTGGTTGTTGATTGACCCAGAGTAGGGTATACCTTAGTGTGTGTATATCACTCGGGTCATTGATATAGGTCCTGATGAAAACCTGGTAATATCGTCTATAGGTTGAAACATGTAGACCACGATCACTTTTATTTGCACACAGATACCACAGGTAAATTTAGCCTTCCAGGTATCTCAAGTTGTTTTTAACCTTGTCATATTTCTTCATAATAAAATTCTTAGGAAGTTAAATAAAGACAATTTTAACTCAAGATACTACTCACCTGCACCACTGTTATGACTTACCTGCTCCACTGTAATCAGGTGTTGAAGCACACCCGGGTAGCATTCGGCTACTCGGGTGGCACCCCTATGATGAAGCATGTCACCAACTGGGTTGGTGAGTGAGAGGTCTTCCTAAAAAAGAAAGAATTTTCCTTTTGTATCCTCTCTATATCACGCCGATACACTTCGTCTTTGGGGTACACTCCTTCATTTGTTTAATATTTATAGGGAAAATACTTTTGTCATACAGTATCTGTTTTCCAAGTCCTTTACCACCTCCTGGATTAAGCCATGACTGCTTGATTCACAACCCTCAAATGTATAGTGTCATGATCTATGGTTTACCTTGAGGTCAGAAATCTCAAAAGCGGGGGAGGAGCCTAGCGCTTGACCAAGATGGCCGCGTGAGCTTTGAGCTCCCGAGACCCTCGCGCCCTCCGTCGACTATCCTGACTCTAATCCTGATGGTATGCATGGCACCGTGTTGCTGAGTTGTCAGGGAGGCGATTGATGCTACCCGCGGTCGGATCGCCCATCGGGAACCGGACTTATGACTGGCGAAAGATTGCGGCCTAACTCCCGAAGATGCCAGGGGCTAGAGTTGGCAGGATGCCCGACTCCTAGTTGATCAACAACGGCCTGGTGAGGTGTGAACTACCGGACGGAGGCCCTCGCTCTTTCACTTTCGGTTTCGTTCCCTTTGTCTGCCCGGACACTGTAGTGCTCTGGGTGGCTCTAAAACCCCAGGGACGCTCGGTGGGCTACTTTGGCAGAACAAGGCGGACCTGCTCACTCTTTATACCTCTCTCTGAGAGGGGACGGTCCTCACTGCATTGGACTGCCTGGAGTCCATTATGTCGGGCAAGGCAGAAGGAGATCGGCTGAAGACTAAGTCCACCAGGCGGGGAACGTACTCCCAAGTCAACAGTATGGACCGCTACGCCCTCCTGAAGACATCGCCGAGTGGATCGACACAGGCGCCGGATGCCCAGAAGGAGGACTCGCCTGGGACCCCGGAGCTCTCCCTGCAGGATGTCATGGGCGCGCTTGATGGGATGCAGACTTCGATGGGGAGGCAATTTGAGGCCCTGGCGCATAAGGTGGACGCCATCCTGGTGGATGTCAACTTGATCCGCTCGGACCTGGGCAAGACAAACGAGCGCGTTAAGGACCTGGACCACAAGACCACGGGCCTCACTGATGAGGTTGCGGACCTGCAGAACGAGGTCCGGAAGCTGAGGGCCGAGAGTGACCTCGCCGCCCGCCGGCTGGAGGACTTCGAGAGCCGGTCCAGGCGCAACAACGTGCGCGTAATCGGGGTCCCGGAGTCCTCGGATGAGGCTTCGGCGGACCTGCTTGTGGAAGATTTGGTCCTCAATCATCTGAAGCCTAAGGGCCTTGGGAAGTTTTTTGCGGTGGAAAGGGCCCATAGGGTGCCGGGCGGACGGCCCAAGGCGGGTGCCCCGCCGCGGCCGATTGTCGCCCGGCTCTTTCATTTTCGAGATCGGGACGCTATCCTGCAAGCTTCGACGGTGACGGGCCCAGTCCCCTTCCAGAATGCGTCGGTGAATTTTTACCCGGACTTTACCCAGCAGGTGCAGAGACAGCGACAGAGCTTCCTGGGGGTGAAGCGAAGGCTTCGGGAGCGGGACCTAAAGTATGCCATGCTTTTCCCCGCCAGACTACGGGTGGTGCATGAAGATCGGACATTCTTTTTTGACTCTCCTGTTATGGCCGATGAATGGCTGGACGCTTTGCCCCGGCGCCGGACCGGGGACGACACAGCTGAGCATGGAGACAGTGGCCGGGATGGACAGGGCTGATAACTCAAAGCCGGCCTGACTTGATTTGACCATATTTGAAGATTTTAATAGAGTGCAGTAACTGTGGAGGGTTGCGGGAGGACGAGGGGTGCTCTTTTCCTCCCTTGGGGTACTTTTTGTAGATTTTTGTTTTTGTAGGGCGACAGGCACACTGCAAGTTGGGGGGGCTTTTTAAGCTGCAGCAGGGGTGCAGGGTGGGGGGAGTTACGGGGAGTTTGAGTTTGTTGTTGGGGGGTTTATTTCTGCAAGGCATGATGATTATCCTCAGGGCTATTCCACGGCGGCGCCTCGGGTGTGGGGTGGGCCTCTTTCCGTTTGAGGATGGGGGGTAGAGGCCTAAGTGTTATAAGCTGGAATGTTAATGGTTTGGGGGATCGCATTAAGAGGGGGATTGTTTTGCAATTTCTGAAACGCTCAATGCCAGACGTTGTACTGCTGCAGGAGACGCACCTCATAGGCAATACGTGCTATGCCCTGAATAGGAAGGGGTATAAATTCATTGCACACTCGGGATTCTCTTCTGGGTCCAGGGGGGTGGGCATCCTCGTTAGAGTATCGCTGCCTTTTGAGGTGGACTCCACCATTGTTGACGATAGGGGGAGGTTTGTGGCGGTGGCGGGGCGGTGGGAAGGAAGGACTTTGGTTTTGGTTTCGGTTTATGTCCCGCCGGCCCTGCAGGCCTCCACATTTGCTGAATTGGGCAGGGTTTTGCTGACTCTCCCGGGGGGCATGCTGGTAGTGGGAGGGGATTTCAACGCTGTGGGTTCCGGACTGCTGGATAGATACCCGCCCAGGGACACAGGGGGGGCTCAGAAATGGCTTCCAGACCTCCTAGACACGTTTGGCCTGATAGACTGCTGGAGGCTCCGGCACCCCACACAGAGTCAATACACGTTTCACTCCGGGGCGCATGGTAGCCTCTCCAGGATTGACTACCTGCTCACTCTGGCCGCACATGCCTCATTGATATCCGAGGCGAGGCACATGGCACGTGGTATCTCTGATCACTCGCCAGTGTGGATCCGGCTGGATCTAGGTCGGGAGGGAGGAGGGAGGGTGGCCCCCATTAACCCTTGGTATTTCCGAGACCCCAAGATGCGCAGCGCCCTGGTAAAGAAGGTAGATAATTACTTTAAGGACAATCTGGGATCCGTGGACTCGGCGATCTCGCTGTGGGAAGCTTTTAAGACCGTGCTTCGGGGGGAGGCCCTCTCCCTGGTGGTGACCGCCAAGAATCGGAGGGATTGCGAAGTGCGGCAAGTAGAGGAGGAGATTGCGGCCCTTGAAGGGGATATGGAGGAGGAGGTCACAGAGTCCTCATTGCATGAGCTTTGCTTGAAGCAGGCGGAGTACAGGGACCTGGTGACGGACGCCGCCAAGACCCTCAGCAGGGAACAACAGGGCCGTCTGTATGATGTTGGAGATAAGGCAGGGAAACTCCTGGCGTGGCTGGACAGGAAGGAACGGGTCAATAGAGTGGTGCCAGAGTTGATTGGAGAGGGGGGTGAGGCGATTGTGGAACCTGAAGGGATTGTGGAGTGTTTCGCGGAGTATTTTCATAGGGTTTATTCCTCTGTGTCGGACAGGCCGCCCGAAGACTCGTCTGATCTCCTCCGTGATATCGAGTTGCCCTGCCTCTCTGACATAGATAGGGACGATTTGGATGGCGACATCACGGTTGACGAGGTGGCGGGGGCGATTCGCGCGTTGAATTCTGGTAAGGCCTCTGGACCGAACGGACTGCCGATCGATCTGTACAAACTGTTCCCGGATAGGGTCGCCCCTCACCTGCGCGCCATGTTTTTGGAGGCGCGGGGAGATGGGATCCTTCCGTTGGATCAGCGACTGGCGTCGATCGTGGTCATACACAAAGAGGGTAAACCCCGAGATAGATGCGCCTCCTATCGGCCCATTTCACTCCTCAACGCTGAGCCGAAAATTCTGGCCAAACTCCTGGCTACCCGTCTGATTAGGGTACTTGGCGATCTGGTCCACCCGGATCAATCTGGCTTTATCCCGCACCGAAACACAGCATTGAACTTTAGGCGTCTTCATGGCGTCATCGCCAGGGCGGGCACGCTGCGTGAACCGGCTGTTGTGGCATCTCTCGATGCCACGATGGCCTTTGACACGGTGGAGTGGGCATATTTATGGGTCGTGCTGGCCAAGTTTGGTTTCGGTCGCGGGTTTGTGAGTTGGGTCCGGTTGCTGTACGAGGGGCCACTAGCGAATGTTGTGGTGAATGGTCGGGCATCTGTTCCGTTTCAGCTTGGAAGGGGTACTCGGCAGGGCTGCCCCCTGTCGCCTCTGTTGTTCGCCCTCGCCCTTGAACCGTTGGCCGCGTGGATACGTTGGCACCCGGATATACGGGGCCTTTGGTGGTCGTCTGATCACGAGGACCGTATTTCGCTTTATGCCGACGATATCCTGCTGTATCTTGCCTCACCAAAGAAGTCACTTATAGTGGTCTGTGACGTACTCGCATCGTTCGGTAGGAACTCGGGGCTTGTGATTAATTGGGGCAAATCGTACTTGTACGTTCTTAGTGGCGAGGTCCCACCGATCCCTAGAACATGTTCGATACAGGTTGCCCAGCAAGGTTTTGTGTATTTGGGGATTTTTATATCCATGGATCCTGTTGTGCGCTATGAGAGGAACCTGCTCCCCCCCTTGGCACGCTTGATGTTGAAGGTTGGCGGAGGCTGCCGCTCTCCCTTGTTGGGCGTGCGGCCCTGTTCAAAATGATGTCTCTTCCCCGCTTCCTCTACGCCCTCCAGAACACCTTGGACTGGGTACCGGCTAAATACTTTCGGGAGGTCGAAGGCCTCCAAAGGACGTTGCTGTGGGATGGGCGGCCGCGAATAGCTATTTCAAAGTTGACGCTCCCATGGTACGATGGGGGCATTGCGCTCCCAGACATCCGACGGTACTACTGGGCCACGCAGTTGAGCGCGATCAACCATGGGTTTTACGGCCCTGCCCTCAGCCCTGGGTATGCCATGGATAGGTGGCTGCTGCGCGGCGGCAACTACTACAGGGCGTTGTATTCGCGGTCCCTAGACTCGTCCCTCACGGGGCCCACAGGTGTGGCGGTGCGCGTATGGAAGATGGCGACCGACTCGCTGGGCTGGAAGGACAGGCTAACCCTCGCTACCCCATTGTTTGAATCGGAAAGGTTGGGAAGACTCTGGCATACGAAGGGCTTTGATAAGTGGGATCTGATAGGGATATCCAAGGTGGGGGATGTGCTGCATAAGGGGAGAGTGAAGTCTTTCGAGGAGTTGCAGACTGAGTTTGAGCTAGGGCCTTCAGAGTATTTTAGGTATATCCAGCTGCGTCACGCCCTTCGATCAGTCCTAGTGGAGGGTGAGAAGGTGCCGGAGTCCTCTCCCCTTGAGGACCGAGTCCTTGACGGTCATATGCCCGAGAGCACGATTTCGCTCATATATAAAAAGTTGATAAACGTCCGGGCAGACTTGCTATTGGGGCTGAGAGAACAGTGGACCAGGGATGGCCTCGAGTTGGATAATGAGGACTGGCAGTCAGCGGTTTCTTCGCCTAAGGAGGTTGCGATCCCGTCGCGTCTGAGGCTGGTGCAGCTTAAAATACTGCACCGGGTGTATGTTACGGGGCCAAGGCTGGTCCACATGGGATTCTCGGAGGATGGCCTGTGCAGAAGGGGATGTGGTATGGTGGGTACTTTCCTGCACATCATTTGGGAATGTGGGGTCATTGTGGAGTTCTGGAGGAGAGTCCATGCAGTTATGGGGGAGGTGACGGGCATTGTGGTACAGCCGGAGGCGCGGTGTTGCCTCCTGAACGTTTGGGGGCCCACTGATCTCGATGAGGCACAGACCCAATGGGTGACTCTGGGTAACATGGTGGCTAAGAGGGATATCGCGCGATTATGGGGCTCCTCGGGTCCCCCTACACTGACCGCGTGGAAGGAGAACATGGATTGGAGCATGTTTAGGGAGAAGACGGTCTACTGCTCTAGAGGTCGCCCCCGGAAGTGGCATGCCATCTGGGGGCGGTGGAACCAATACAGGGGGGGAATATGTCTTGCCCCGGATCTGGAACCTCCCGAGGAACAGCTTTCCCCCTGACCTACCTTCCAGCACAGTTTGGTTTTGGTACCTGTTCTGGGCCTCTGCTGTTCCCCTTCTTCCTCCGCACACAGTCTTATACTTAGTAGATGAGTGGGGTCCTGCCTCCCCTGGGGGCTTTCGCCATGGGATTTCAATGTTCTGCCTTGCTGGGGTTTGTTGTGTGTTTTTTCTGTGTTTATTTAAAATTGGACCTTTGCATTACTCTTCGTACTGTATCCGGGACGCATTACTGTATCTAACTTGCAATGCTGCCGAACCTTCGGGCTGTCGGCTGAATAGCTGTGTCCTGACTTTCGAAATAAAGGTTTTCAAAAAAAAAAAAAAAAAAGAAATCTCAAAAGCCTTGGACATTGTTTGTTTTCCCTGAGAGCAAATTTAAAAACTAATAATGAACACATGATTCTATGGATTTAAGTAATATCTTACGATTAACTTAATAGTTTGAATTACTAATTCAGAGATAACTTAGAGGATTGTTTTCACTTTTAAAGACTGCTATTATAGTCGTGATGCATATCTTATGGTTAAGGAGAGACTGGTGTAAGTTAATACATGGTATCCTTGTGAGATAAATAATTCTAATCAATATTAGTTATGTTACACAAGATGAAAAGATTATATTGAATGTATATCCATAGCATAGAGCATGTATTCACAAAACAGAAGGTAGTAACCCTGCCAGTAATGAGAGTGAGAGTTATGTCAAAGGTCTTAACAACATTAGTTATACAGATAATTATTTGTGATTGATGAATGGAGCAACACGCTGAAATCCCACATATTATAGTTTTGACAATATGAAAAAACGTTGTTATTTCCTTGAGGTGCATGAGTCTTTCAAGGTTCAGTCACCCCAACCTCTTTTAATTTTTACTAGACACAGGGCTGTTCACTTTTCAAATTCCTTTTAAATTTAAAAAATATAATGTACAGTTACAATTAAATACAGTCTGGTGAATATTAAATACCCCGACTTGTAATTGTATGTTGTTGGAACCCGCACTTTCTAGTTGGCTGAGGCTGGCCCCAGCCAGGCAGAAACTAACACTCGCGTCAGCGGTGGGTGATTATACTCACTGTTAAACCTGTGCGCACCTTAGGTTAGCTTTGCACTGAGCAGTCAGGCTTGTGACAGAAAAGTGTAAAGCATTAGCACAGCACTCACTCTCAATACTCTGAGGGCCTCATTATGACACCGTCTCAGTGTTTTAACCACCCGACCATAGGTCGCGGTTCCGCACACAAGAATAGGATGCGACCACACATGTGTGGTCGCAAACTCCCATTTCTCTATGAGAGCCTGTGTGGCAGGCGGAAACCACCCGCAGCACAAGCACCCATAGAGAAATGGGAGTTTGGAAAAGCCGACATGGAAAGGCTGTCAGAAACCAATATCATAATTCCGACGGTGGAAACGGATTATGAGCGGTTTCTGACTGGCCGATAGGTTCTTTGAGCCCGTCAGAACCGAGTCAGTTTCCCTGACCAGTTTACACTCTGGCCGCTGACATTGTAAACCTTCTATGTGGGTCGGAAAGCCTCCGACCAGCGGTCGGAGACTTTCAGATCAACGTCAAAATAAGGCTCTGAGTGCCACAAGAGATTTCACATGTAATGTATGTAAATAACATTTGTATTCAACACACACAATGATCAATACATCATGATCATCTATTTCAGGGCATAAACCACATGTGGAAATATTACTAGTAGTGCTAGGCCCAGCCGTGTTGAAATGACATCAGTAATATGCACAGTTGTGAAAATCCTATTCTAAGCCACCCTCCCCCAGCACCCTTATGCCGTGCAACACGTTGTCAACCCCAGTCCCCCCAGCAATTCTTATAATTCAATACCACACAGTTATAGGGTGAACCCCAGGTCACAAATGTAGCAGAATTATGTACATACAAAGAATTATAACACTTTTTAGCAGCACTGCAAGCCGAGGCCACACATGTAAAACCAATGTCAAAGGTAGTGTTCTCCTGGCAAGGAATCAACTTGTAAGACAACACCGCCGGCCAGTGTTGTGAATCACAGGCGACCCACAGACTGTCACTCCCACACACAGATATGTGGTGCAGTGGATATCAGGCAGATCCGTACGGAACGTGCTTGAACACATACAGCACCATAATGCGGCGCAACTGAAATCCAGCAGGTCAATTGAAAGCACACTGCAGACCCCAGGCCTGAAGCCTCCCTCCACCATTCAGCTCACCCCGCCTATCCTACGCCCACAGATGGAAGATGACTAGCTTCCCCCAGATACTAGGCTGCAGGTGACCGAAGTCACACTTAGTCAGGTCCCAGGGAAGTAGGTGGGTGTAGGTAGCAGGACTACGTAGGAGGCAGTCATCAAATGGGGGTTTGGCAGCTACTCAGGAAGTTCATCCATAGGCTGCAGAGCAGAAGCGGGCTGAAGGAAGTAGTCGCTCACTCAAAAAAAGGTTCCACAACAGCCTTCTGGCACCAGCCCAGTTCTGTCAAACACAGGGGGGCAACACACTCACTTGACCCACGGTCAATCGCTCTCAGTACTCAAGCCAGGCAAACTTGATGGCAACGGGATGTCGTCTGGGGCAGGGTGAGGACAGGGCAGTTGGTCCGCCACACTGAGGGCCAAAAAGAGAACAATCAATGAATAGGGAATTAACCAGGGGAGCCTCTCAGAAAAAGGAGGCACCCATCAGGTACAGATCGATCAGAGTCGCACTCACGCAATCCGGGCACAACGTCTGGTGTGCGTTAATACAGGTCGTACCAGACCATTCCAGTCGCACACAATGAAGAGCTGCAAATTCCATACCTCCCTGGAAATGAGGCACAATGTCTGGTGTGCATTGATATGAGTCGCATCAGACAATCCCAGTCACACACAACGAAGAGTGTTAAAGTCTGTACCTCTCTGGAAATCAGGCACAATTATTGGAGTGTGTTGATGCTTGTCGCACCAGGCAATTCCAGTACCACACACAGGCGCAAGTTTAGCGATGCCACATGAGGTAGAATGAGCCACTACTATGGTTACGCCTCCTCCTCTGAGGGTCACAACCTCTGAATCAGACACTGCACGCTATGAGCATGTAGTTGACGTGTCGCATGAGAGAGATGCGGCACGATCAAATAAGTGGGGCATGCTTGATCCCGCAACTGGTAAATCCATTCACCACCAACAAGACGCTTATGCATGTTGAGCTCCCCACAATGCAAGGGCTTCACGCCTATAATGCGGTTAAGACTTCTCGGGTTCCGCACAAGGTAATCCAGTCTCTAAGTACATTGTTCAGTTTCACACTCATGCCGTGCTAGCAGTTGGGATCCAGGAGAAGATGTGGGCACTTAAGAGGGCATCGCTTTCCAGGTGTCACAAGAAGATGGTGTGGGTCTCTCGTAGGAGATCTTTGATTTCCCTGAGACCACCGAAAGAACAAGATGCAAGCCAACAAGCCCTTGGAAAGCACACATGAGGGTGCTACACAGCAGCAGGTAGACAGCCTAGGCCATCCACTATACAAGAAAGGAGCACGGTTGCTTTCAGTGGCAATAATCCTCGTTGTGCACAACAGATTCCTTGGGCAGTGTGCACCCCACAGTTCCATGTTCTCATGTTGCATGTCCCCACAAGTGTATCTCTGCCCTGCTGAAGTATGGCACCAGTAGTTATACAGCAATGTGTTTTTGAAGTGGGGGTGGTTCCAAGGGTCTCCCTTTGAACCACAGACGCCTCCCCTAAATTTCAGCCCTGTTTGCCATGAGGCCGCGGAATACAAATCTTAATCTTTAGTGGGGCCATGATCTCCTCCAAACTATCCAGTCAGGCCCTCATATGGCAGAGGTCTACTGTTCCAGCTGCATGCCCAGTGTTTTGTGGCTGTCGCTGGGGAATGTCCAGATGTGCTCCCCAGATTCCAGTGTGGACTGGAGTCAAGCTAAAGGTCACACAAAGAGTTTTAGAGCAGAGAAAGCCCCACTTTCTAGGAGTAGCCTTTCTAAGTTAGCAATGACAAAACAACATTTACTACAGGAAAAGGTTTTGTCATTGTGAATCCAATGATAGGAAACATGAAGAGGCTGCTCCCCTGCAATCTACTTTCGCAGCCTGAAGTAATTTCAACTAATTCCCCATGTCAGCCTATCGGAAGAGCAAACCTCATAGGCAGTGAAAACACACATGAGTATTCCTCACTACCTGGGCAGGTGACACATGTGTACCAGCTCGGCCTTTCATAGACCACTTGCTTCACCCCTTAAGATGTACACTAGGGGTGCTGTAGTGGTAGTGAAAGGTCCTCTCAGGATGCCTAGTGATTTAGAAAGGCCAGCCTGAGCAGAAGGGCAATTGCGCACACACAGACCTGCAATGGCAGACTGGACACATGTTTTGAATTACCATAGGTGCAAGTGCGTATATCGGCCTGCAATGGCAGGCTGGACACATGTTTAAGCACATCATTGGTACAAGTGCCAAGGTCTGCCTGCAATTGCAGTCTTGTAGACATGTTTAAAAACATCATAGGTGCAAGGGCACACACTGGCCTGCAATGGCAAGCTGGTGACCTATTTTACAAACCAAACACCAGGTAAGCACCACTTCCTACCATGGGTAAACAGGGTGATGCACCTTCACACTGCATTTACAGTAGGAAAGTGCCCCAGGCCCTAAGACCACAGCAAGAGAATCAGCGAAACCATGAAGGCTTCCCATGGGAAGATCCAAACCGCTAGGTAGGGAAAACCCACATGGGGGTTCTTCACTACCCGGGCAGAGAACACACATTTGCACCTACCCGGCCGTTCACCTACCCTGAGCTTCATCCTTCAGGACATACCCTAGGGCCACTCTGGTGGTAGTGAAATTCCACCTCGCGGTTGGCTAATGAGTGAAAACGGCCAACCTGAGCATGATACATGTTTAACGGGCTATTCCAATGGATGTGACAATTGGTGCTGCGTCCCACTACTAGCGAGTGCAGTACCCACCCTGAGTATGTGATGTGCCTTTTTACAGGGCATTCACAGGTACACCTTAACCAATCAAGTAAGCACCCCTTCCTGGCATGTGCAGGAGGGGTGCATGCACTTTCCTGCTGCAGTACAAAGGGAAAGTGCCCAGAGTTCTAAGGTCATGAAAAGAGAGTCTGCAAGAATCAGAAAGACAAAAAGCAAAACGTTTTAGGGAAATCCCCCTAAGAAGGGCCATGTCCACCATATGTGGAAAATGGTGTTGCAAAGCAACATGTTTCAAAAGGAAACTGCCTATAAACTATTCTCCATGTTACTGGTGCACTTCCATGGGCAACCATAAACACCACTCCTTATGGGAATATGGTTAGAGCAGTCAGAACAGTAATTTTCTTCAGAACATAAAATAAATCAAGGCTAAATTCAAGGCAAAAAGATATGAGGACAGATATTTGGTTTAGCAGCAAAAAAGCAAGAAGGTAGAAAAGAAAAGATACCCCAATGACTAACAAAAAAAGGCATGGGACACAGGCTTCACCAGCACTGATCACACAGTACAATGTACAGAGTGCCAGAATTTTCAACATCTTCAAGAAACACTGGCATAGTCTTAATAACGCTACATCATTACAGGGAGTCATTTCCAGCAAATCCAAGATAATTGATAGATAAGGAAAAAACACTGAGCGCATACTCTGTCCTACTTATGTTGGTTAACTTAGTCCCAAGGTGACAGAGGGCACCTGGTTATTAAATAAACCTTGTGGTTTATTTAGATTTGACAATTGCAACATGTGTGAGTGTGGGGAACATAAAATAACAGAATTTGGCTATAACAGTAAAGGATCATACTAGGTCAGCAGTGTTAAGAACTGTCCTACCAGACATACTGTTTAAGCAATTGATTGTGATTGTGGAAAGATATATATTGGCAGTAGCATAAGATCACTCAAACTGCGTACCCTGAAGCAAGCCAGAGCAATCAAGAATAGCAGTACAAAACATCACCTCCCATTATATTATCAAGAAATACTCCTATTTGTAGATACTTTTTAGTTTCATGCTATTGAACATATTGAAGCCCATGAAAGAGGAAGTGATAGTGAGTTACATCTAAGCATTGCTGAATTTGTAAAAGAAGAAGTGTGAGGGCTCTCTTCGGGAGGCTAATGCAGCTTGCACCACACAAATACTAACCATCACACTCTTACAAGCATGACAATTCATACTATTCCAGGCCCCCAAAGCTATAAGAATGAAATTAAATGAAATTCAATGGAAAAAACATTTATATAGCACATGGCTACCCGGGGGCATCCCAGCGCTGGGCGAGACTTGTGACAGATAGTAGAATACTAGGGAAACAGTAGTGTCTTCAGCTGCTTTCAGAAGGCAAGATGGCTAGATTCCCTGCGAAGATACAGTGGCAGTACATTCCAGAGTTGGACCGCATTATATGAAAAAGGTCGGCCACCACTTCTGGCCTTTTTGATTCTTGGGACTTCAACCAGGTGGAGCTCATCCGAGCGCAGTTTCCTGTTAGCCTTATAGGGGCTGATCATGGTCGAGTTTATGGGTGGCCCATTCCCTTGCAGGGACTTATCGACAACACAGAGAGCCTTAAAGCTAATTCTTTCTTTCACCGGGAGCCAATGAAGGGAGTGTAGTGCAGGTTTTGCCGATAGGCGATTAGACACTCCAAACAGCAGTCTGGCTGTGCAGTTTTGAACCATTTGAAGTTTCGTAATTACTGCGATTGGGGTCCCCACGTATAGTGCGTTTCCATAGTCTATCCTAGAGAGTATCAGTGATTGTACTAATATCTTTTTGGCCTGGGAGGGGAGAAGAGGAAGCACTTTGCAGGCCATTTTGAGCAGGCCGTAACAAGTGGCCAGCGTCTTCCTTGCTTGCACCCTGAATATCAAGTTCTGGTCTAACCAGAGGCCCAAACTCTTTATCTCGGTCTTAGGGACCGGAGTTGGGCCCATACATGCTGGCCACATAGTGCTCGGTGTAAAGCTTAAGGGATTGCCCAGGATCATGAACTCAGTCTTTTCACCATTGAGCTTAAGGTGGGACGCCCCCATCTACTTAGAAACTTCCTCAAGACAAGAATAGAGGCCATTTGGCCTCTGATTTGCTTGGTTCAACACTACGACCAATTGAGTATCGTCGGTGTAGGTCACCATGTGGATTCCGAAAGGGGCTACAATAGCCGCCAGAGTGGCCATATAAACATTAAAAAGAGTCGGACTTAGCGATGAGCTCTGAGGGACACCACACAGCAATGGCGAGTGTTTAGAGACTGTCTCTTCTTCAATTATCTGGAAAAATCTTCCCTCCAGAAAGCAACGCAACCAGTGCCAGTTATTCCTACGTTTCTGAGACAGTGAATAAGGATACGGTGATTCACCGTATAAAATACTGCGCTCAGATCGAGGAGTATAATGGCTGATGACCCTCCTGAGTCCAGGATCTTTCTGCTTTCTTCCACCACAGCTAACAGAGCTGTTTCCATGCTTTGTCGTGGGCGGAATCCTGTTTGGGAGGGGTGAAGCAGATTATGGGATTCAAAAAAGCTAAAGAGGGAATGGTTGATGTATTTCTCGGCGATCCTGGTGATCCCAGGAAGAAGGGAAATGGGGCGATAATTGCCCAGGTCCGCAAGCTCCAGACTGTTTTTTTTTAGAAGTGTTTTCACCATGGCCCCTTTCCAATTGGGGGGACTATTCCTGTAGCAAGTGAGGCATTAATCACGACTGTGATGGTGGGGCAACTATTGGTGCTACTCTTTTCAGGACGTTCAGTGGTGCGGGATCCCAGGGCGAACCAGTTTTCACCGAGGACAGCAGAGTAAAGAGTGTTTCCAGGGGGAGAGAGGGTATGACCTCCAACAAGTGTCTGGTTGTAAGTGGACCCAGACCTACGTGCTCATTTAAGGTGTCACATTCATCGTCAATTTGGGGTAGAAGTTTAAGAATATTCTGTATTTTAGTAGTAAAGAACTCTGCCTGTTTGTTGCATCGTTAGCCCGAAATGTCGGGGGCAACTGGCGGGACAGGGGTTTTGAGAAGTTTTTTTTTAATAAGAAAGGTTTCTCTGGGGAGTTGGCGGCTGACAGGGTTTTTTCCTCGTAATAGGAGGCCTGGGCTTTTTTCATTTCTGCTTTATAAGTGCAGATGGCTGGCCTATATTCCAGCTTCTAAATGAGTGAGAAATCTTTCCTCCAGCTCCTTTCCAATACCTTGTAACGCTGTTTTAGAGTGCGTAATTCAGAGGAAAACCAGGGAGATTTATGAGGACCACCAGTCTTTTTTATTAATATTTTTGGAAGGACCACATTCAGCGAGTCCTCTATCGAGTTACAGAAGTCATCATTGGCTATAACTGGACTGGGATCGGGCTTAGGTCTGGTCCTTTCAAGTTTGTGGGCCCACTTGTCTAAGAAGAGCTTGGGCCAGGGCCAAATCAGAGTCTGTGTGTACTGGAGGTAAGATGTGGTGACCTGGGGGCACCAGAAAATGGGAATGAGGAAATGGTCAGACCATGGGATGGGGATGGGGTAAATCCCTTTAAGGTCCTCCAAATTAGAAAACACGGGCTCAAGGCAGTGCTCTTTGACATGGGTTGCTCGCAAAATCTTTTGGGGCAACTGAAAGGCCGCGAGATCTCGGGCTAATTCAAGTGCTGTTACTGCTCCCAAATCGTCAAATTGCAAATTAAGATCTCCAAGGAGGGTAAAATTTGCTGCAGTATTGGCTAGGTTGATTACTGCTTCTAACAGAGCTTTACAGAAAGTCCCTGTCGCCCTGGTGGGCGGGGAAGGGGCGATAAATAAGGATGCCTGTGAGGGAGAGGAGTAGAGTGAATTCTATTGAAAAATGAGCATTCTCACAGTCTAGGAGGTGGTTCCCGAGCAGGCGACAAGTAAGGTGGTCTTTCTATATAATAGTAATCCCACTGCCCTTGCCTGTCGTTCTATCCACCCTCTGCATCAGGTACCCCTGGGGGAGTGCTTGAACAATATCTGGCTCTAGAGTTGAGCCATGTTTCTGTAAGAAACAGGACCTCCGGGTCGTAGTCTTGTAAAAGCTTTGAGACCTCTGCAGTATGCTTTGGCAGAGATCTACAGTTCAGCAAAATAAGTTTATAGGAGCCAGCAGATAGAGTGAGCGTGGTAGTCTTGACGGAAAATTTAAACGTGTAGTGTGGGCATTTTTCCGGAAAGTTTTCTGGCGGGATACAATGAAAACATGTTGCTCCCTGGGTGCTATTTAACTGATTGAGCTGTGAACTGGAGTAACAGTAGCGGTCCGGAGAAAAAGATGCAGGGGTCCTGGCCCCTGGGCCCGTTTGGGCACGGACAGGCGCAGACGGGCTTGCCTTAGGCACGCCTTCGGCACGCCAGCGAAGCACCCGCTGCGCGGGCGCGTCATCAGGCGTCTTTAAGCGACTTGGCCAGCGCCGGGTACAGCAACTAAACCGCTGACCCGGCGTCTGGTGTGCAAAGATGCGGAAGTGAGCGCGAACCCTCCTAGGCCCAGAGCATTCAACACAGCTTTTTAACAAATCAGAGGAGCAAGTAAAATCAATTAAAACAGGTAAAACAGTATTCAAATTGCAGCAAAGTCATTTTAAAATGAAACGACCGGTAGAACCACTCTGAGTTCACAAGTGTTCTGCTCGGGTCTCTTAGTCAGCCTGAGCGCGGTCGCGTCATCAGGCGTCTTTAAGCGACTTGGCCGGCGCCAGGAACAGCAACTAGACCGCTGACCTGGCGTCTGGTGTGCAAAGATGCAGAAGAAAGCGCAAACCCTCCTAGCCCCAGAGCATTTAACACAGCTCTTTCCCAAATCAGAGGAGCAAGTAAAATCAATTACAAAAGGTAAAACAGTATTCAAATAGCAGCAAAGTAATTTTAAAATGAAACGACCGGTAGAATCACTCTGAGTTCACAAGTGTTCTGCTCGGGTCTCTTAGTCAGCCCAAGAATGGCTTGGGAGGCATACATTAGTCATTGTAGATGTAATTTTGAACTAATATACGGCTGTTGTTGTGCTCATACCTAAATTAGCCAGACAGCACCACCATGTGACACACCATTTTAAGCCCCGGTGCTGGCAATTAGGTGCCGGTGCCGAGCACTGGAAACCACCTGCTCAAATTAAGCACTGCATCTAAGTCAAGCATAGCCCTCTTGGATACGTAAATTGAGAGCGGTGGAATTTGGGCATAATATGGATAATTAGTAACATTATTTCTTAAGCAGCATCACCACAATGCATGGATACTCATTCAGGAGGTTCTATATCGCAATTGGTAATTAGAGTAAGCAAATGATACATCATTGTATATCAGGCATTGTCCTAAGTTGCTCATAAGTACAAATTCAAATGTATATCAAACATAGGGGATGATAGGCAGAGGTTATGGATCAGTACTCATTGAGAATGCACGAGTTGACAATCAGATCATGCACGCATGTATGTTTATCTATACTATAAAATGAGAGACAGATAGACATACAATTTACACCACAACATTGTCCATATGTTATATTGGCAAACACCCCATGGCAAAAGTATTAAAATCACACCTATGAAAAAAATATGTGCCACGTGTACCTTCATTTGTTTTTAGCACTTAGTGTTTTGAATGCCAACAATAGTACGAGATTGGAGATAACACATCTAGGCACTTGTATGATAAATTGTCCCACGTTTCCCAGTACAATGAGATAATATTTGCTCAAACTCATATTTTCATAAACCTTTCAGTAGAAAACATTGTTACCACATAACCCAATGATTTATTCACTGTGTCCTGAGAATAGGGATATTAAAATAACTATCACCACTAGACTGTATATGAAAGTACATCACATATTTGTAGAACACGTGATTTCCTTGTTCCTGGCTGCATTTACACTGCGGTTAATCATAAATAGAATCCATTAAATACTTGACAGTCAGTGTTTGTTCAACAGTAACCCGTGGTGTGTGATTTTTTTTTTTACAGTAATCCACTTCGAGTATTGTTGGAATGGAAAAGTCCTCTGCATGGTAAGGAATGTGTACTCCTGCCCTGAGTGCCCAACTGTACCGTTGTCTGGATCCCTAATGCTGATTGTTGTTATCGTAGGCAAACAGGGATCATGCATGTGCGCCATTACATCTGCCTGCCTCATGGATTGGGGTCCTGTTGGATCGGGGGGGGGGCTAAAGTGCCACCCTCATAGTGATGGGAGTCTACTGCCTTTACCAGGAGTTAGGCAGCACGAGTGTGGCAGTGGCAGCATACCGTGTAGTGATCAGTAGGAGTGCACAAGTGCTTTTTAGCCTGTGTCACTGAATGGAGGCCTAAAGGCTCTCTCACCTTTTAAAGTTCAACTGCGGTTTACTTAACTCACCCCTTAGCCTACATTGGTTGGATGTGAAGTGCTGCACAGTGCAAGAGTAGAGACTCTGTGATGGATTTACATGTGCCTAGAAAGGGTAAAGTCCAGGGATAAAGCATTGCTTTGCAGTGAATGCATAATTGAGTGTGTGTGCTGGGTGGATGTATATCTGAGAGAGAAACATTACTTGCATGCATGGTGAAAGCATGTGCTCGATGCAATTGTGCTTGCACAAAGTTTACTACATGAAGGGTGAAGTGTTGTGCTGGCTATCTGTGTGTTTGCAAGTAGCACACCATGACACAATACATACATAAAGGCTACAATGCTGAGCAGTGCATGCAGAGTGAATGTTTGGGCTGAATGAATGTGTGTCTGGTGTGACCCAATACATAGATGTAACAGTACTGGACAGTGTGTGTGCTGTGTATAAACATTGAGTGCAAGTGTGCATATAATGGTACATTACATTGAGGACCCACCCAGGCCTACATGGGGAAGACATGAAGAGTAGAGGCATCCCCCCAGAGAGATTTGTGTATTGCTGCATTCCTGTGTGGTGGATGGGGCACACTGGAGAAGGGAGAGAAAGATTCCCACTGTACACTTCAAAGCTTGCTCTTTGATTCAGTGGTGAGGATTCACTGCTGGAACTGACTGCGCAAGCTCGTTAGAGCCCGCACATGCTGGGTGCTGCCACGCCTCCCACGTGCAGCCCCTCTCGACCCAGTGGGACTGGAGCAAAGCGAGTGCCTGTGGTTGGGGCACCTGTTGAGACGCTGAATTCTTCCTTGCTACTGGAGCGTGTAAGACTTGAAATGGGCCCACAGGGCCGCAGGGGACTCGCACCTATTGGTGCTGCAGCAACACAGGCACTTTTGACTATTTCCTAAAAGTCAGAGTGGACCCTTGAATATGTCTTACTAGTGAGCATTCCCTGTATGCAGCCACCAGTAAATGGGTAATAACCCCTAACACGTTATGAAGAGCAGGTGGGACAGAGACATGCCAGAGAAACACTAGAGCCCTGACCTCAAAGAGATTGTGTTATTGCTAATGAATGTCATATTACAACTCTGATTGCGTAGAGTTAGAAATAAAATATTTCTTATTATTATAAAAATAAATATCTGACTTGACATTGTTTTATTGCCATTACTGTGTGCTTTTTGAGGTATGAGTCGCGTTCACTAACAGGTATCCACATTTTACCCCAAGAAAGCTTTGGACTGCTTGACCACAGTTACCACTGAGAGTCAAGTGCTGAAGGGGGGGGGTTTGGCCCAGTTACTCAGGATCCATAGTAGGTTGAGCCCTGCATGCCCCGTGGCCCTCTGAAAGGGGTTCTGGCAATTATAATTACGATTTATGCTGTCACCATTCTACATATTCACACAGGGTTTCATTATGGGTGACAGACTTTCATAATATAATGCATTGCTTGATATTGTATCCTTCTCTCAAAGGGAGAATCCATGTATCAGACTAGGTTTCATTAGGCCTAGAAATATTTCACATACATTAAACACAGGACTCTAAGATTTTCTAAGATGGCGTCTGCTTTATTATTAGCTTACACTGACCATCTCTGATGATAGACTTGCATATAACAGGGCCAAGATGGTGCCCATTGTACCGGCCTGAGGGTGCACATGGTAACTAATGCCGGAGTGGTCCGTGATGCACGGGTAGGAACTGGGGTGTTTGTTCTTGTTTAAGTATGAGCACTTGACAAGGTTTAAACGGCTAATGGGGCCTATAAAATGTGCCCACAAAAATGCACATTTATTATCTTTAGGGCACTGCAATCCTGCTCCATCTTACTTACTATAAAATGGCTACCACAAGAGTGACCTTACATCACATAGTGAATAAACAACTGCAATATTTATTTTTTTAATACTGGTAATGGATGTCTTAATCACTCGTGTTTTGTAAAATCAGCCACAATGTTCCTTTTCATAATAGGAATATGACATGATGCACAACAGTATTTTGGACCTATAACTGCACATTTGTTCCGTCAACGAACAAGACGTATTTTATGAAAGCCTTTGAATGCTCATGTCTTACTTGTTTAGCACTACACCGTCTTTGTCAGTTGCGGCTCCTGGAGGGAGTGCTGCGGGGAGGTGGGGCGGGGCGGGCGTTTCAGCACGCGCAATGAAATTGTTTTATCAATTTATTTATTTACATTACTCCGGACAGCCGTGAGCCGGAGTTTACTACCCCACACCCTGCCCCTCCCCCCCCCACGCATCACCGCCCTGCAGTACTCTCTCCAGGAGCCGCTACTGTCTTTGTCACCTGGATTGGCAAATATACTGGGGCACTCAGGTATATTATATCACATTATGCAGTTTGTCAGTTCCAGCCACATGTACACCTCTTTTTTTTTTTATTGAGCAGAAAAATTTAAATTCAGGATGTCTCAATCAATACAAAAAAAAATATATTTTTATACATAAATGACAAAGGAATTAATCAATAAAGAAGATCAGGTCATCTCAGGTGCTGTATGCCAGCAATTGATTTTTAACAAGTTGAAACATTAGCAAAGAACAAGGTGACTAAGCCGCTCCCAACATTTCAGGGAAGAATGGTGCTGTAGTTCATTACATCATAAATAATCATCTAAACATGTTGATTAACGGATAAGAAAATGATCTCTGAGATATATGCGGTGCTATGCCCTCATACCCCAAATGAACCCACGGCAGGACAGAGAAGATGGACAAGAGAATTGGGGAGAGACCTCACAGCAAAGGAGTGGACAGACATCTACTATCGTGCTACCCACACGGCACGCAATATAGCTAGCGGAGAGACGGCAGTTAAGGTAGCTATGTACTGATACTTGACTCTGTTCCGTCTTAATAGGGGCAACCCTGAACGTAGCCCAACTTGCTGGTGTGGGTGTGGAGCAGACGGCATGCTACTACACTTGTTGTGGGAGTGCACAGAATTGGCGAGCTACTGGTCAGCGATCCTGGACAATGTGGATCGCCAGTTTGACACGCAGATCCCGAGTTTCCCAGCTTATGTGGTACTCGGCCTGCCTAACCCGCTGATGGATCCACTAAGGTCCCAGAAAGGGAAACAAATGGGGCTAGCATTGGGGGCGGCTCTCCAAAACATCTTATCGCATTGGAGAACACGGGTAAAACCTACATATTTTGGGTGGCTCCACAGGCTATAGTACATTCTAGGTATGGAACGCATACTGGCCTCACTCACCAACTCCATGACAAGTTTTAATGAAACCTGGCAACCGCTGCTCTCACTTTTATCAACTGAAATGAATGAAAGCACATGCCCTAGATACCTGCATCTTCTCCGCCTCACGGGCCCCGCATCACAGACCTAGTAACGCTGCAGTACATTTATACTTGCGTCGCTTATAATGTTTAGTTCAGCTGCTCCCAAGCAAACCAGTTCGAGGGGGGGAGGGGGTTTGTTCGTCTTTTATTGTACTTCCTTTATTTTTCTTATTCCATGGCATTGCTGTCTAAGAGTTGGCGCAAGATCCCCGAAAGCATAGAGACATTACGGACATTTTAGTAGGTCCCCTTGGGGCCATACTAGGTGCGCCTATGGATTGCACATCAAGATTGAGTATGTATTATAAAAGGTTCCGTATAACGGAAGCATAGCGCATAATTCTGGAACTGCATGTTATTTTACTGCTGAATGCCAATAAAAACAAAGTTAAACCTAAACATGTTGATTAAACACTAAAAGCAAAAACTTCATAGTAAAATGATTAACAGGAAAAGCAACGAGGGTCGATCACAATACATTTAGTTGGGGGTTAAATCACATGTCCACCCTAAGTGGTAGCTTCCTCCATTCCCATTTTAACACTTCCATTGGAAGTTACATAGTGAGATACACAGCGGGTCTTAAAAAGGGGCTTTATGTGACATAGCTTATCACGAACTAAGATGTGCACTCTGTCCATATTGTATACAAGACCTATGAACAGAAAGATATTTGTTAATTTATTTTCCAGAACGGAAACACTATGGGCGGCTATGATTGCATCTAAATTAGACCAGTTCATAAAAAGCGCGAAACAAGATTAGGAAGTGAATGAATGAGAACAAGAGGTGACATATGACCATTAACATGGTTCAGAAGGGAAAAAATTACACAGGGTAACATAATACATGTCATTTCTATTGAAGAAATCAATGCAAAACCTAAATGAGAGACATTTTTGGGCCCGATTAAAGGAATATAAAAACATAGGACATAAAGAATTTGTGGTAAGTGTATTTAAGGATGCATAACAATTTTCAGGATGGAAATATGTTATTTTTTCAGAATCAGAGATATCAGGAGCAACCCTCTTTCCCATAGTCATAATCAGCAGATGAGAAGAATGATGATATGGCATAGATGACTAGGAATTGATTCCACGGGCAATATAAAAGGATAATAATGATATAGATGTTCATGATATTGACATCGAGCAGATCGATAGCAGATCAATGAGCTTTGTTAAGACTAAGTCTGCACAGACAACAATCACGAGAAACATTAAAACTTATGACCAGTAAAACTGGTTGTGTGAACAATAATTGAGGAAGAACATGCTCATATACAGAACATTTATATGATTACAGTGAATAGAACTCATTAGATCAGTGCAACGAACAAGTCGTTTGTGTTTATTGTAAATATGTGGTTTGTAGTAATACAATGATTTTGTTTTAAAAATAATTTGTATGTATTACTTGGCTGTAGCCCTGAAGAAATTCTTGATGAACAAAAGGTGTTGGCTTCAGTCTGCAATCAATCTTACCATTATCTGCAAATATTTGTATAATCAAGGAAGACATAGAGGACATGCACTAACCAAACACATGGACTGGTGCACATTGCCTGAAAGAACTAGAATTAATTAATATGAACTAAAAAAATGCCGTCTTATGAGTGTGCTGCGCATCGTTTTAGAATTAGGTCATTATTTGTGTTCTGGTTGCAATCAGTGTTTCCACTACACAGCGTATTATGAAGGCTTGTCATTTCCTCATTTCTCTATAGTAGGAGGTGCCAAAGATACCAAAAACATAGTTTCCATTGCCCAGCAGAGTGCAGTCAAAAGTGGTAATAGACGGTGTCTCTAATCCTGCTCCACATTCCCCGGGTCAAAAGTCAACCACCATATTGCTACTGTGTATGGTTGCCTGGGGATATGGATATGTACAGAAACATTCATCTTTTCAATTTCATACGGACTGCAAGATTAGTGCTTTCTGACAGGGAGGGAGTATAACATTAGAGTGAAATAGAACCAGCTGGTTTCTGCATGGTCCCTTAGATGTATTACCATTACCTCCTTGTCTGTCTTTCCGTCCCATTCCATGAGCAGCTCGTTTGCTCCACAGAAACCTATTACCTAGCTACGGTCAAATACTTCCGCCAGTATGGCGCTGCCTACCCAGCATGCATAAAGGGGGAAGTGAATCACCAGGACTGCCTGTTCTTTTCTTTCTGAGCTGCAAGTCTGTTGCCTAGCGAGGTCGGATGTGTTTCATATGCTTTTTATTATTGTATTTTATTTTTTCCAACTGTGGTGCCATGGCTTGCTCTAGCAGACACTATTGTTTTTCGTTTTTACAGGTGACCTGACTGCCTTGCTCGGCGGACATTGGTCCGTATTATGGGTGGTGGCACTGAGCGTCCTTACGCCAGTTTTTGGCCCCTGCTGGTTCCACTGCAGTCGAGCTCTGCGCTCCTTTCCCGCCATGATCTTCTTGAGTAGTAGCGCCTACACGTTTGGGCTGTTTTTGGGCTCTCAGGTGCTTCCTGTATGCTGGTGGCTCCAGCGAGGTGTCGGGAGCTGCCAGATTTGGTTGCCTCAGAAACAGATCGATGCAGGAAGCACCCGTGTTCTTGTTTGTGGCAAGAATGGAGGCGGCTGCCTCGTTTGGTTCTGAGGGGGTGCCTACAGTGGATGTGCTGCGCCTCTTGATTAATGAGGCTGTTGAAGCAGCCTTCACAGCCAGGGAAGCTGACGGTCCTCTTGCTATGGTGCCAAGCCATGCTCCACTGGTTGAAATGGAAGACCCAGATGAGGAGGAAGGACGTAGAGGTCGCTTTGAGCAGGGAGCTGAGCTCTCTGATCTCTTTGCCCATGTATGGGGCAATCTGGGATTTTCTCTCCTGTGGTGCAAGACATAGAGGATGACGTTTTGACCTAGTACCACCATCCTGATCCTGATTCTTTGCACGGTGCGGTCTGCAGAGCATTTGCCCTTGAGTGGAGGGACATTGATGAGACTGCATCCCCTCAGTTTTTGGGCAAATGTTATGGGTTTTTCGATGCATTCCCTCAGTCTTTTAAGTTGGATAATTTGATGGCTGGCCTGTCCTCCCAGGGCATGATGCTTTTGGATGACACCCTTCCTTCTTACCCTGTGGATAAGAAGGTGGAAGGGGCAGTAAAGAGGTCGTACACCACCTTCAATTTTTCCATCAGGGCAATGGCCTATACCAATTATATGGTTCGGTTCCTTTTCAAGGATTTCCTGGACCTGGCTCTGCAGATGAGTGAGGGTGGGGATGCATTCTCTCTGTTGGGTCTGATGGAGCTCAAGGTTCTCTACCTGTCCGAAATCTCCTTTGAAAACTTATGTGCAGCTGCTGAGGCTTCAGGGGCTTCCATTGTGGCTTGTCACCATATCTGGATGAGGGTCTGGAAGGCGGAGGCCCCGTAGAAGTCTGTGCTTTTGAATTTTCATTTTGAAGATTCCAAGGTGTTTGCCTGCAGCTTGAAAAGATTGTGAAGCAGTCAGTCGGGAATCAGAAGCTGGTTCCTCCCGTTCACCTTCCATCCCGAAGTAGGACCTTTTGGGTATTGTTGCGCCTTTGCTTTCCCTCAGGCCAGGGGTGCTCCTTTTCGCAGCAGGGGCTGTGGCTGGGGGGCCACTGGAGGCGTCAAGTCCTGGTCTAAGTCTGCTAGTGCCTCCTCTGCTCCAGCTCTGAAGCAGTGACTATCTTCCCTTTCCAGTCGGTGGTTGGCTTAGCTTTGTTTCTCACCAGTGGCGTAGTCTTTCCAATGACTGGGCAGCTCGGACTGTGGCCTCTGGTTACCAGATCATATTTTCTCTTGTCTACTCGGGTGTTCAAACAGACTACATTGCCCCGGAGTGCCTTGAAGCATTTGACTTTGCGGGAGGGTGTTCGGCTTTTTTTGGAGAAGGCAGCAATCATCGAGATTCCTCCCCTGGAATGGGGAATAGGATATTATTCCATCTTCTTTCTGGTTCGGAAGAAAGACACCACAGACTTCTACCCCGTGTTGCATCTGAAAGGGGTGAATCTGCACATTCCTCATCATCGCTTCAAAATGGTGACCTTGCAGTCGATCCTTCAGCAGGTGCATCAGGGGTGCTCTCTCGCCTTCCCCGACCTGATGAACACCTACCTACATGTTCCCACCCACTTGGCGGATCAGCAATTTCTGCGCTTTGTGGTGGCCTCAAGGCACTGCCAGTTCCAGGTGCTTCCTTTCAACCTTTCATTGGAGCCAAGGGTTTTTACGAAACTCTTGGCCACCCAGTGGGTATTCTCCATTCTCGAGGTATTCAAGTTTATCCATAACTTGATGATTGGCTGATTGTTTCTCCGGCATCGGAGGATGTGCATCAGGTCTGTCGTCTTCTGGAATCTGTCGGGTTCCTAATACATCTCACATCTCGCAGGCCTTCGACCCTGAGGTCTTACAGTCGTCATTGGAAAAACTTTGACACTTTATTTTAATGTTATTTATTTACAGAGTTTTATATAGTGCTGGCTAGACCCGGAGGTCTCAGAGCGCTTTACATGAGGATCAGCGGGTGACAGGATACGAAAATTACATCAGTTACAGTTGCAATTAAAAGTATAGGGTTAGCAGAAAAACATGAGATTACACAATAATTTAAGTTATTAGCGTGTAGCATAGCCAAGACACGCGTCTTATGGTGAATGGAGGGTGGGGGGGAAGGTAAACAGGGGAAAGGAATGCAGATAGAGTCAGGTAGACAGGAAGGGGGAAAGTACTTCAGGGGGAACAAAGCAGTCAAAGAGAAAGACAGATCAAACCGTGATAAACAATGTCCGATGTCCGACTGGATAGGTGACGGCCGAGGGGGTGAACCAGAGCCAGACTCCTCAATAGCTGCATAGGACAGCTCCACCGGGCCACGGCCAAGGGTACTCGGGCTTTGCGGTAAGTACAAACTGTTTTGGTTTCCGCCCATGGGGCATAGTCATCGTTTCATAGAAGGCAACTGTCTCGGAGTTACTGGGAAAAGCCGTCTGCCTCATCCTCCAGCTCACACCATGAGGAAATAACCTCATCACCTCGGTGGGGAAGGAGCGCAGACATTCCTGGGCGTCCTCCAATCTGGGCAGGTAGTGGCACCTCTAGGGACTCCTCATCATCCTTCCAGGTGCCTGGACAATTATTGAGCCTCCCTTGTCTTTATTTCGTGTGCTTCTTGGAAGAATCCCTATTCAGTCACAACGGGTGCCATCTTGAAGTCAGGCACTGGTCCCGGTCTCAATCACAATGAGGTAGGTCAGAGCTCGCTGTAACTTGGGGGCTATTGTGGGCACAGCGTTTGTTCCTCGTGCCAGAGTCATCTGTGTCTTCCCTCTAGGAGTCACCCTCGCAAGGCTCAAGCGGTGCAGGGAGGGCCGCCCTTACCAAGCCTGCAAACCGCATCGGGCGCATCGCCACTCCTCCTAGCATCTGTAGAGCAGTTATTCCTCTTTCGCGGTGGGGTCAGAGGTGTCCCCACATACAGCTAGCCTCCTCCCAGGGAATGCACTGCCGCCGGTTCTGTCAGCCTGGAGGTCTCTCTCTCCAGTCCCTAGCAGCCGCCGGGAGCCGCTGCCATTTTTTCTCACCAGTACTGTTCGCCGCTGCCTTCAAGAAGCTGTCGCCGGCCCTTTCTACCCAGCTGTGAGCGTCCAGAGGTGTCCTCATACAAGCGCACACTCAGCCCTGGCATTTCGGAGTGTTTTCACCGGGTGTTGAGCGGTGAAACAGTCCAACTCACGAGGCTCACTGCGGAGCCGAGCGGATTCACATCCTCGCGGCCATGATGGCAAAAGCTCCGCAAGCGCTCCCTCAGGAAACTCAGAGGGTGAGCAGCAGGCCACGAAAATCATTCCGGGGGGAAAGGAAGATGTCGGAGCACGGTCAGTAGATCTCCGCAGGTGTAGGCGGCAGAAGGGGAGAGAAAAACCCGGGCTAAGTGCCTAAGGCAGTTCCCAGTCGGAGGAGCTCTCGGCCAGAGCTCCTCATCCGGCAGCCATCTTGCGGCATCTTTCCCTGACACTTGGTGTCAGGGGAAGGGTCTATCTCCTGTTTCCGGTGATCCTGTCAGGAGACTGGACTTTTTGCAAGATGGTTTTGTCATGGCTCTAGCTGTTTCCACAATCCGTGCACAATGTGCCACCATTCTGGCATT
The DNA here is from genome assembly GCF_964204655.1 of Triturus cristatus. Classification (NCBI taxonomy): domain Eukaryota; kingdom Metazoa; phylum Chordata; class Amphibia; order Caudata; family Salamandridae; genus Triturus; species Triturus cristatus. The sequence continues at coordinate 863,801,454 of NC_140581.1, forward strand.
CAGGGGTTCTGCTGTGGCTTCTGTCTCTCCCCTGGTGACTAACCTCTTGCAGAGATTTTTTGCTTTAGTGCCCTGTCTTCTACTCTCCGATCCCCACCCGGGATCTTCCTTTGGTGCTTCAGGAATTGACTGGTCCTCCGTTTGATCCCCTGGTTACTGTTGACCTTAAGTTTCTTTCTGCTAAGGTTCTTTTTGTGGTAGCAATTTCTTCTGGTCACTGGGTTGGCGAGATTGGGGCTTTGCTGGCTTTTCCTCCTTTCTTGCGCTTTTGCCCAGACAAAGGGTTTTTGCGGCCTTGTCAGTTTTTCTTGCCTGAGGTTTTCTCTACTTATACTGTCAGGAGGATATTGTCCTCCCTGTGTTTTTTGCCTAACCCGTCTTCTCCAGAGGAGGAGGGTCTCCATTCTCTGAATGTCTTGTGGGCCCTTCGCATCTACCTGGATCATACCAGTGGTTTTCGACAGGTGAATTCCTTGTTTGTTACCAATGGTCTCTCTGGGAAGGTTCTCAATCCATCTTTGTCCACTCTGATTCGGTCAGTGAAGTGTGCTGTTCCCTTATCTTATAAGGCTGCTTGCTGCCCTTTTCCCTCTTCTATCTAGTGGGGGTCCACTCAGGGGGTGTCCTCATCCTGGGCCATGTTTAAGGGTGTCACTGCGTGACATTTGTAATGCTGCTACATGGGCCTCTCTCCACACTTCTGTTTCCCACTACCATCTTCAGTTAGGGATGATGGCGTCCGCTGATTTTGGTGCTCATGTGTTGTCTGCTGTACATGATTTGTACTGTTTTTTTGGCATTAAATTCCTGTCAGTTTTCAGCATCCTTGATTTCTGTGTGTTTCAATCACCATGCGCTTGGGTATGGATTCATGTCTAAGGAATGGAATGGGAAGACGGATGAGGAGGTAATGCCCGTTACTCACCGGTAATCATAACTCCGAGTCCTGGTCTTCCCGTTGCATTCCTGAGCTTGTCCCTACCTTCCTCTTTTTCTGTTTATGGTGACTGTTTTATGTTTTCTTTCCTTGGGTTTCTTTGGCCTTCCCAGGCAGTCCTCATGACCTACTTACCCCTTTATGCAAGCTGGATAGGCAGCGCCATATTGGGGGAAATATTTGACCTCTGCTAGGTAATAGGTTTCTGCAGAGCAGACAAACTGCTCATGAGTATGGAATGGAACAGGAAGACCAGGACTCGGAGTAATGAAGATTGCCGGTGAGTAACAGGTCATTTTTATGCTGTGAATTGTGCGAACGTCATGTATCTATGAGCTCTGACATTTCTATTCAATGTGTGTGTATTTTGATCCTATAAACATGAGGCAATGTTGGCTACACCCAATGACATGATCAGTTGTAGCAGTAAATATACCAGTGGCATGAAAGTCCAGTGTGGATTGCAATGTATATTTACACCACGTTTATACATGACTGAACTTGTATGGCTGTGGGTCATTGGTAAGCCTGCTACCGTCGCTTGGCACAGTTTTCTCCTGACCACACTTTACTTAGCGCCCGCTTTTATTACTTTTAGGGCATTTCTTGCTCTTTATTTTTAGTTGCTCTTATTCCTTTTTAACGCATTTCATTGAGGGATTTAAAATGCATTTCATTGGGGCTTTTGGGGTGTATTACAGTGTTATATTATGGATTGTGTTGCTCACTGATTGTCTTCTTTCTGCCGCTCCTGCCTGCATTTCGGCGACTCTTCCTGGCCTGAAGTGGCTCCCGCCCTGTTCCGTGATGGCTGTGTGCCGTTCGTGTGGAGGGCGTTGCAATGTCCTTCAGGCCACTCCTCTTCCTTTCAGCATTTCTGGTGAAGTGGTCTAGTGTGTACCACATCGACACTATTCAAACTATGCTGAAGCGGACACACAGAGGACATTGGTAACCCTGCGGCCGTCGCTTAGCACAGTTTTCTCCTGGCCACACTTTACTTAGCGCCCGCTCTTATTACTTTTAGTGCTTTTCTTGTTCTTTATTTTTTGTTGCTCTTATTCCTTTTTAACGCATTGTTGGAGGCTTTAAAATGCACTGCTTTAGGGCTTTTGGGGGTGTATTACAGTTTAATATTGTGGATTGTGTTACTCACTGATTGTCTTCTTTTCACCGCTCCTGCCCACATTTCGGCGACTCTCCCTGGCCTGAAGTGGCTCCCGCCCTGTTCCGTCGTGGCTGTGTGCCGTTTGTGCGGAGGGCGTTGAGAGGTCCTTCAGGCCACTCCTCTTCCTTTCGGCATTTCCGGTGGAGCAGTCTAGTGTTTACTGCATCCACACTATTTGAACTGTGTCAAAGCGGATGCGCGCAGTGGGCCAAATGCAAGCCCATCTGAGCCCATCTGCGTCTTGACAGGGCCAGGGGCCAGAATCCCTGTGCCTTTTCAGCACATCCCTAGAACTTATTCTTCTCAGGCCCTTCTCAAGCTTAGACCCATACCTAATGCTTGCTGTCAGATTTTTTATCCTGCTACTTGTCCTTTGTATTGCACTAGTTGCCAGCTTGATAGCACTCTTAACTTCCTGCAGTGGACGGGTTGGGACCATCGGGCCGGGGTGGATCCACCATGCCTCCTGCACATGACGAGGTTGTCTCTCGTATACCCTATGAATTCCACTGTTTCAGCCTTAACTGTCAGTCCCTCACCAAACATCAACTTCATCTATTTAACTTTCTTGTAGATGTTGACCCTGATGTTCTTTTTTTAACTGAAACCTGGCTTCATGATTGGTCCACACCTGATGTGAGCACTGCACTTCCTGACAACTTTGCACTGCTAGGTATAAAAAGACCCATAAAATAGGTGGTGGTATTACCATTGTTATTAGGAAACTCCACAATTGTAAAATTGAGGAACTCCTGATTCCTAACTGCAAAGCCTTGCTTTTCTCCATTCCTTTAACCCCTAAATTCACCTTCTCTTGTGCTCTTATTTATCGCCCCCCTGGGACTTCCAACAACAGGGGCTCTGCCCTCGCTGACTCACTGGTGTCCCATATTTTACAGGTGGCCAACTTTTCTGTGCTTGCTGACTTCAACTTTCATCTTGAGGACCCCAATAATAAATCAGCATTAGCTCTCATAGAAGACCTGAACACTCTTAGCCTTTGGCTTCTTAACTCCACACCTATTCACTCATCACTCAGCAGGGCATCTTTTGGACCCTGTTTTTCCCAATCTCTCACCTCTGTCTGTTTCACTGCCTATTCAACTCTGCTGGACAGATCACTTTGCAGTTCCTTTTACTATCAAATTCCTCCCAGTTCCTCCTACCAGATTAACTTCAGTGCAAGAATCCAGGAACTGGTCCAAACTTGATATGTCGGTGCTCAATAAGCGGATCGTAAACAAAATCCCTATCCTCACATCCCATCCTGACCCTAACTAAATTTCTGTGCATCATTGGCTCTCGGAGGCTATTGATTCAACCCTTCATCTATTAGCCAAACCTCATCTCAGAATCCAGCCTCCTGCCCCTTGGTTCTCCGACTCTCAAACAAGACAAAAAAGCCTGCAAAGTCCTAGAAAGGCAGTGGAGGAAGCACTACGTGCCAGAGGCTAAGCTAGTTTACTTGGCAGCATTGAAAAAATACAATGCTCTGTGTAAATCAGCTCACGCCATCTTCTTTACGGAATGGATCAAGAATTCCAAGCACTGCCAGAAAACCCTGTTTAAAGTGGTGAAAGAACAATCAGGAGTTAGTACCTTTATGCCTCCTCCCTCACTCATGCAACTTCAGTGTAACGATTTAGCAATGTTTTTCCGTAATAAGGTAGAGTCTATTTACCACCAACTTGATTCAGACTCTTTCCATCAAGGTAACTTTACCTTCCCTGCCACCTCTTATGTTGATCAGGCTGGCACACTTTCCCGGGCTTCCTTGTTTGATGAGTCTCGACAAATCAGGGCCTGGACTTGGCCATTTTTCAATCATTACTGGGAACTATCAAGTCCGTCTCCCCACTTGACCCTCTTCCTCCATTCAAGGTCAGGCTTCTGGACGAGTCAGTCCTTAGTGTGATTCTTAATCTTCTCAATGCCTCTCTTAGCTCAGGCCACATTCCTCAGAACTGGAAACACGCTCTTGTGCTTCCTTTATTGAAAAAGACCAATCTTGATCCTCTTTGTTGGTCAAATTACAGCCCTATATGTCTCCTTTCTGTTTTCTCTAAGGTTTTGGAAAGTCACATCAACTCCCAACTCTTCTCTCACGTTTCAATTCACAATTTATTTCATCCGTCACAGTCAGGCTTCCGATTTGGCTACAGCACCGAATAGGCTCTGCTTTGGGTCACTGAATATCTCAGGCAGCAGCTTGATTGTGGTGGCACGGCAGCTCTCATTTTACTAGACTTGAGTGCAGCATTCAAAACGGTCTCACATTCCATCTTGGCTGATCATCTTGAAGCCACAGGTTTTGAGAGCGTGGCTTTGAGGTGGCTTATCTCTTTCTTGAAAGATTGTTAGTTCCAAGTCTTCTCCCATACCATAAAATCAAATCCAGTGGCTTTATCTTCTGGAGAGCTGCAGGGCTCGATGTTAAACCCTCTGCTTTTTAACCTCTATGTTCGACCTTTGGTTGACATTGCGGAGAAGTCGGTACTGACTATTTTTTCCTATGCAGATGATACCCAGATCATCTTTTCTCTCTCTGCCGCTCAGCATTCGGACCCTTCTCTGCTCCAGCTCGGACTGAGTAATATCTCTTTGTGGATGTCCAGAAATGCCTTGAAGCTGAGCAGTACAAAAACAGAGGTTCTTATTCTGAGAAACAATCCCAAACTCTGGGGAACTAATCATTGGCCTGACACTTTGGGACCTCTACCTGCTCCGGTCCCTAAAGTCAGGAACTTGGGTTTTACTATTGATAACAACCTTTCCCTCAAAGCCCAAGTGACTGGGGTCACGGCAACCTGCTTTGCGGTCCTTAAATTGCTAAAACAAATCCTCGGTTCTGCAGGCGTTGGTGATTTCCAGACTTGATTACGGCAATGTATTGTACCTGGGTGCTGATAAAGCAACTGTACATCATTTACAACTCAGACAAAATGGGGCTGCACGTCTCCTTTTTTGGCTGTCTCAACATGCCTCAGTCTGACCTTTGCTTCATCAGCTTCATTGGCTCAAGGTGAACAAATGCATCGAGTTTAAGGCCTTATGATACATGTTTTGGGCCAAACATGGTTTGGCGCCCCTCTACATACAAAGCCTGGTCAAACCTTATGTGCCCACTCGACAGCTGAGATCAGCTAGCCTCTCTTTATTTTCTGTGCCCAGATTCTGTCTTGCTCGTATGAGAGGCCACTCATTCTCCTACCTTGCGCTCAAACTGTGAAATTCCCTTCCACTGGGTCTTAGGATGTGTCAATTGCTCTTAGCCTTCCGTAAGAAATTAAAGACCTTCCTTTACAATCAAGTATAATCTTATCTGTGCTGTTCATTTGCATTGTGTGGCTTGAGTGTTGTCCTGCTCAGCGCCGGGAAACCCTGTTCGGTAGTTGGCCCTCTATAAATCTATAAATAAATAAAAAGGTATACTATTGTTACCTGTGTGGCTTCCCACGGAGTCTGGTAATTAATGCCTCAGAGTGGAACATGCTACATATTAAAGAAAAGTATTTCCCTACAATGAACAGATGCCAAATACTATTTGTCACTGTTTAACTAAAGTTGCATTTCCTAGGAGAGAACCAGATTATGAATAAAAGTCTTTGTTTACAATTTCTCCTAATAATGTAACTGAAACTTGTTTAAGAGTTTTTTTCGAATTTATCAACCATCCTAGTTCAGTGGTGAAAGTAGATTTTCACCACTTAGTGTACTGCTGTGACACAATACACCAACTTCTAAAGGCAGTAAGACTTTTGTGTAAGAAGAACTGAAGCACTTAGCTGAGATGAAACATTTGAGAATGGATGGGAACAAACAGGATAAGAAAGGACAGGAGCAACAGTCCTCATTTTCACCTGAGGATGCCATAAGAACTAAGAGACAAAAGCCTTTTATCCAGTGGTGTCTGGATAGAAAGATTTTCCTAGATTAGGAACAGATAATAGTTTCTATAGTTCCGTGTATGAGGGGGGACTCAGAGTTCCAGAGAGAGGAGCCTATGTTCTGCCATCTTGAATAGCAGTGAGAAAGGAAATTCCGAAAATGTGGAAGATTCCTAACTGAGCTCCTAGGAAGGAAGCCTAAAATATGCATGCTCTCCACGTGCACCCAAGAACTGGAATTGCTCCCCTGTAGACTAACTCAGGAACACAAAAGGATGAAAAAGGCCCCCATCTTGTGTGGAAGAAGAAGGATGCCCAGGTGTGGATCGACTGCACAGGACCCTGTGGAAGCTCTACCTGCAGACAGATCTGGACACTCAAAGCCTTCCCTGAGGAACTGGGCGCTTCAGGAAACACCACAATTACTTTTAAAGCATCAACAAGAATTTGGGAATATTGGTTGCAGCATCTAGATTAAAATCCTTTGAGTATTTCAGACTAAAAGGTAACTGACTCTATCCTTCTTTCCCGGCCTTTGTGATGCAAAATAGTTTGCTGGTAGTTTGACTTATTTTCACTTTTGGTGCAGCAGCAGCTTTTGTAGCCAAATTGGGTAATGCGCATAGACAAACAGTGATGTTACACCCTTGTTGTTACTACAGGCATTTTGACAGTTTCCTCAAATATTCATCTCTCTTGAACTATTTTTCTTATTGATTTTTTATTATTTTTTCTAAATTGGTGTGGACATTTTTAGTGTTATGTCCTTAACATTATCTCGAAACTATCATGCATTTCCTGTGGGAAGGCCTACGTTTGTGCTAAAGCTACCCGGAGTTGAGCAGAGTTTCTCAGTGAACTGTGTTGTGATCTATCAAATTTGTGTTTTGCTAGTTTTGCAGGGTACTCTCAGAACTAGGTAAATGACAGTAGTCACCATGGATAGATGCAAAAACAACAATTGATGGACAGAATGCAGAACAATGTCATACATTCACCCCAGTACAGGGATCTGGGCCTAAATCCATCGTTTTTTTGCTCACCATGCCATTCCAGTTTGAACCCAGCCATATGCAAATCAGTCTTGACCCTGTGCCCCATGGGAACAGTCCAGCCCGAACTGCCAAGCCAAGACTGTTCCCATGAGGCACAGGGTCAAGACTGATTTGCATATGGCCATGTCTAAACTGGGGTGGTGTAGTGGGCAAAAGAACGATGGATTTAACCCAGATCTCTTGACTGGGGGAGAATGTCTGCATTGTCAGCATTCCGTCCATCATTTGTTTGTTGTAACGCTTTTCGCCCTAAGTGGGATGGGTATTCCCAGACGTGGGACCCGTGCTCACTACGCCACTGGAGTCAAGCTATCCTGGCTGATGACGGCTGTTAGCCAGAAACCGGTCCTAGGATGCTTGATTCTGGTCCAGGGAAGACATGGCTTGGCAGTTCGGGCTGGACTGTTCCCATGAGGCACAGGGTCAAGACTGATTTGCATATGGCCATGTCTAAACTGGGGTGGTGTAGTGGGCAAAAGAACGATGGATTTAACCCAGATCTCTTGACTGGGGGAGAATGTCTGCATTGTCAGCATTCCGTCCATCATTTGTTTGTTGTAACGCTTTTCGCCCTAAGTGGGATGGGTATTCCCAGACGTGGGACCCGTGCTCACTACGCCACTGGAGTCAAGCTATCCTGGCTGATGACGGCTGTTAGCCAGAAACCGGTCCTAGGATGCTTGATTCTGGTCCAGGGAAGACATGGCTTGGCAGTTCGGGCTGGACTGTTCCCATGAGGCACAGGGTCAAGACTGATTTGCATATGGCCATGTCTAAACTGGGGTGGTGTAGTGGGCAAAAGAACGATGGATTTAACCCAGATCTCTTGACTGGGGGAGAATGTCTGCATTGTCAGCATTCCGTCCATCATTTGTTTGTTGTAACGCTTTTCGCCCTAAGTGGGATGGGTATTCCCAGACGTGGGACCCGTGCTCACTACGCCACTGGAGTCAAGCTATCCTGGCTGATGACGGCTGTTAGCCAGAAACCGGTCCTAGGATGCTTGATTCTGGTCCAGGGAAGACATGGCTTGGCAGTTCGGGCTGGACTGTTCCCATGAGGCACAGGGTCAAGACTGATTTGCATATGGCCATGTCTAAACTGGGGTGGTGTAGTGGGCAAAAGAACGATGGATTTAACCCAGATCTCTTGACTGGGGGAGAATGTCTGCATTGTCAGCATTCCGTCCATCATTTGTTTGTTGTAACGCTTTTCGCCCTAAGTGGGATGGGTATTCCCAGACGTGGGACCCGTGCTCACTACGCCACTGGAGTCAAGCTATCCTGGCTGATGACGGCTGTTAGCCAGAAACCGGTCCTAGGATGCTTGATTCTGGTCCAGGGAAGACATGGCTTGGCAGTTCGGGCTGGACTGTTCCCATGAGGCACAGGGTCAAGACTGATTTGCATATGGCCATGCCTAAACTGGGGTGGTGTAGTGGGCAAAAGAACGATGGATTTAACCCAGATCTCTTGACTGGGGGAGAATGTCTGCATTGTCAGCATTCCGTCCATCATTTGTTTGTTGTAACGCTTTTCGCCCTAAGTGGGATGGGTATTCCCAGACGTGGGACCCGTGCTCACTACGCCACTGGAGTCAAGCTATCCTGGCTGATGACGGCTGTTAGCCAGAAACCGGTCCTAGGATGCTTGATTCTGGTCCAGGGAAGACATGGCTTGGCAGTTCGGGCTGGACTGTTCCCATGAGGCACAGGGTCAAGACTGATTTGCATATGGCCATGTCTAAACTGGGGTGGTGTAGTGGGAAAAAGAACGATGGATTTAACCCAGATCTCTTGACTGGGGGAGAATGTCTGCATTGTCAGCATTCCGTCCATCATTTGTTTGTTGTAACGCTTTTCGCCCTAAGTGGGATGGGTATTCCCAGACGTGGGACCCGTGCTCACTACGCCACTGGAGTCAAGCTATCCTGGCTGATGACGGCTGTTAGCCAGAAACCGGTCCTAGGATGCTTGATTCTGGTCCAGGGAAGACATGGCTTGGCAGTTCGGGCTGGACTGTTCCCATGAGGCACAGGGTCAAGACTGATTTGCATATGGCCATGTCTAAACTGGGGTGGTGTAGTGGGCAAAAGAACGATGGATTTAACCCAGATCTCTTGACTGGGGGAGAATGTCTGCATTGTCAGCATTCCGTCCATCATTTGTTTGTTGTAACGCTTTTCGCCCTAAGTGGGATGGGTATTCCCAGACGTGGGACCCGTGCTCACTACGCCACTGGAGTCAAGCTATCCTGGCTGATGACGGCTGTTAGCCAGAAACCGGTCCTAGGATGCTTGATTCTGGTCCAGGGAAGACATGGCTTGGCAGTTCGGGCTGGACTGTTCCCATGAGGCACAGGGTCAAGACTGATTTGCATATGGCCATGTCTAAACTGGGGTGGTGTAGTGGGCAAAAGAACGATGGATTTAACCCAGATCTCTTGACTGGGGGAGAATGTCTGCATTGTCAGCATTCCGTCCATCATTTGTTTGTTGTAACGCTTTTCGCCCTAAGTGGGATGGGTATTCCCAGACGTGGGACCCGTGCTCACTACGCCACTGGAGTCAAGCTATCCTGGCTGATGACGGCTGTTAGCCAGAAACCGGTCCTAGGATGCTTGATTCTGGTCCAGGGAAGACATGGCTTGGCAGTTCGGGCTGGACTGTTCCCATGAGGCACAGGGTCAAGACTGATTTGCATATGGCCATGTCTAAACTGGGGTGGTGTAGTGGGCAAAAGAACGATGGATTTAACCCAGATCTCTTGACTGGGGGAGAATGTCTGCATTGTCAGCATTCCGTCCATCATTTGTTTGTTGTAACGCTTTTCGCCCTAAGTGGGATGGGTATTCCCAGACGTGGGACCCGTGCTCACTACGCCACTGGAGTCAAGCTATCCTGGCTGATGACGGCTGTTAGCCAGAAACCGGTCCTAGGATGCTTGATTCTGGTCCAGGGAAGACATGGCTTGGCAGTTCGGGCTGGACTGTTCCCATGAGGCACAGGGTCAAGACTGATTTGCATATGGCCATGTCTAAACTGGGGTGGTGTAGTGGGCAAAAGAACGATGGATTTAACCCAGATCTCTTGACTGGGGGAGAATGTCTGCATTGTCAGCATTCCGTCCATCATTTGTTTGTTGTCACCATGGATAGAGGCTAATAACCAATAAGTGCTCCAAGAGCCACAAAAAAGGCTTCGCATGGGACCAGATAATTCTTATTAGAGCAAAGGGGATTACAAGTTTTACTGTTATCCTAGATTAGAAGCAAGAGGTACCACATATTGCGGGCTAAGGCTAAATTAGCCCTCTGAATGGAATACGGTAAAGAACCTGAGCTGATGAAATATAGGAAGAACTTTAACACATAGCCCTTTTAAACGCTTTTCAAAAGCATGTTCACTGCTTCCCTTTAAACAGTGGCAGGTAGGTTTTGGTCCTGGCCAGTGTTGTGCATTTTGTATTCGCATTTGGTATCACTTTAACAATGGGGACTTAGGGGCATATTTACAACGGGGCGATAAAAAATTATCGCCGCTTTAGCGGCCGTTTTCGGCCGAAAAGCGGCGATAATTTTATCGCTATATTAGCAAGGTCACGCTAAGGCGTAAAACCTTGCTTTAGCGTGGGGATTTCTAACGCCCAGCTTTGCATCTCTAATGAGATGCAAAGTGGGTGTTCCTGACATGATAGGAGAAATGTCGCTAAGCGACATTTCTCCTATCATCAAGCCCCACGCTATGAAGCATAGCGTCAGGAAAAGTAGCGATAACACCTGTTATCGCTACTTTCCTAACACCTGCTTCAGGACTGATTTAGCCATGATATCCTATGGAAGGAGGATATCATGGCTAAGTTTGTGAGTCCCTATCAACAAGCTAACGTGAGATTATCGCTGGGTTTCCAGCGATAATCTCACGTTAGCGAGTTACCGATAGGATTTTTATCGCTGATGAGATAAGCGTCGCTATCTCAGCGATAAAAATCGGCGCTAGCCGGCGATAATTATCAGAGCGCTAAGTGTGCTCAGCGATAATTATCGCCGGTTGTTGTTGATATGCCCCTTTGTTACTAATCATTTATACCTGGGTTTTTAATGGAAAAAAATGAGTGCAGGTACTCCCTACCCAGAGTACTTGCTTGCTTCTAAGAAATGTTGGTACCCTCCCTTTAAAATTATTATGGCAGTGTTAAGGCGTTCTGGTACTCCAGCTTCCAAAATAAAGAAGTGCAGGTGTTCAATGACAGTACCTGCTCATTTAAAGTACAACATAATGCATGTTTAAAAGTAAGCCAAACCCATGCATTCGAAGAGAGATTTACCCACAGCTACAGTTAAAGTTCAGAGTAGCCCATGGCCAGTCATGGAGAGTCCTAATCTAAAGTAAGATCTCCCAGCTCCAGGTACGTCCTGAGCATCAGGAGATAAGTTACTAGGGGTGGACAGAACTCACACAGTTTCACGCAGCAGAATTTTGTGGAGTTACATAAAAAACTCCACGAGATTCCACGGAGATCCGCGAGCAGGTGGAATTCGGCACGAGCTTGTTCCGTGCTGTAAAATCAGCAGAAACTGCACAATGCGTCGCAGCAGAGGGCGCTGCATCTTTCTGCCACTTGAGTAGATTTTCTTCTCAAGCTGCAGCTCTCTCAACGCATACGGTCGTGACCTGCTGCAACTGCCCGCACTGAGAAATCTCGTTGGGAGGTGTTCTAACACCCAGAAATCATGCGAAGGGACACAAATTCTCGCTCACGCTTGCCAACTTAACAATGGTGAATCGCACATGAGAAAAAACTCTGCCACGCAGTGGTTGGCGGAGTTTTGCCAGAACTCCATGTTTCAAGGGGAATGCGGAGTGGGCACACCTTGTCAACTCCGCCGGCAGAGTGGAGTTTATCGCCCACCTCTACATATAACTTGCAGAAGGAATGCATACAGTCCAGTGAAAAAAACAAGCAGCCTTTCACTATATCGCCATTGCAGAAAGAACACTTAAACAGCTAAGGTTGTATACAAAGCCCCCACTCTTTTTAAATGCAAGTAGAGATAGCGACCCTGCAAGAAAATGGCTAGGAGTTGGTAATGTTGTGCAACAGCTGCAGCTTGGGTGGCATGGTTAAAGTCTCACCGGTTGCTCTATTGCTTCATGTTCTTGCTGTTGCCAACTCGAGGTCCCTGTCAGCTTTCTGGCCATTTTAAACTGCTTTGTAAAGCATCCTGTGACGTTAGAAGGAGCATTCACGAAAACACAGGTATGATAATAACAGGCATTAAGGAACGAGTTCGTGAGGAGGTCAAGGTATCACTCACTGCATGACCGAAAAAACAAATATTTGCACTGGCCTGGGTGACAATGCATTATATTAATGTCCTTATCTGTGTCACTGTAGATAGGGAAGCAACAGAACCCCTCGCAATCAGGAGAATATTTACAGAAGCGCAGCAATCTAATCGTGATAGGGCTCTATCATTTTCTGTCCCAGGTATAATTGCATCAGGCGTCTTCTGTTTCCAGATAAGTCTGTGAGCGATTCAAGTTCAGATTTTATTGCATTTGGCAGAAATGTAACTTTGGGAGAAAAAGACACCACCTCAAAGAAACATAGAATGAAAGGAGTGTGTGCGGTCAATGTTCCACATTTTTGGTAGCACCTCTCATAAAGGGGAAATAAAATTAATTGTCAAGAGAGGCACAGACAGGAGGACGTGGACTGAAAAGCGAATTGGGAGAGAGGGGGACTTCCAAGATATACAGATCGGTAGCAATCTGGACCAAGCATTGGCATAGCCAATAGGTCTCGCCTTTGGGGCCTTATAAGTATTTAGTTATGCAGCACAATATCATTGGTGCAACAACACCAACTGTTGCATGGCTCAACACTTATATGGTCCCAAAGGCGAGACCTACTGGCTATGCCAATGCTTGTTTAAATTTTGCAAAGTGGTCCAATCCATTACCAATTTGGTTACTGCTTGAGTGAGCCACATGTAATACTAAATTAAAACCTTGTTCATCTGTTTCACTGAGGTACATTATTTCATTCCCATCAGGCATTTGACTTTAGGATACTGAAAATGTTTCAACGCGCTTCAGTAACAGGCAAGGCATGAACAGCAAGGCCAGGAGCACAGCAAGATTTATTGACAGTATACAAAGAATAGGAAAAAGTGGAGAAGGCCGGATAAAACAAATTTCGGATCACAACGTGCTGATATGTTTCTGCCTGCCATAGGTACAAATTAAGATTTGAGACAGCAAATAAGTGCCTATTCTGTGGGCAGTTTGTAAAATATGTGCTGTTTGCGTGAGTCTCCATGAGCTTGCTGCCAGGGAGACCCACAATAAAATACATGAGCTGCCCAAAACACCTGAAATCCGCCTGCTTCTCAAGGTTTACTTGCAGCCAATTAAGGCATTTTTATACCTCAATTTTGCTTTGCATGTCAGTGATTTGAAACATGGTCAGCGTTCACCCATATGGCAAATTGGTGGATTATTTCTCCCACCACAAATTCCATAGATCCGCTCCATATAATCCACCATAGATTTTCTCAATGCTCCAACCTGCACAACTCACTCATGCAGACTTTCCAGTAGGTGGAAAACAATAGTATATCATGTGAAATTGTAAATGTAAGCATTGTTTCTTCCATATGGAGAATATGGTTCCCCAGGGAAAAACGCTTCACCTACGCCTCCGTTAGAGATTAGCGTCTCCCCTTCCCATCCACCCAAGAAAGTCACTTGTATCTCTCACTAGACTAACACCGACTTCATTTCCTGGGTGCAAGCCCACCTGCTGAAGAAATCTAAATATATACAAGCCTACGTTTCTGAGTATTCATCTATTTGTATGGGGTAGGTAGCTCATGCAACAATTATACAAACCCAGGTTATAACTAATATTCACAACTTTGGAAACTATGTCACCCTTGCTGAATTTCCATTTAAGTGCACTTTGCTATTGGAAAATCCCACAAACCCGGGTTCTGTGAATTATGGTGTGATATTTATGAATGGAAAATAATTTTCCCACATCTTAATGCCATGCGGGTTGTAATGTTTTTGAAATATAGCCTGGAGCTAAGGAAGCGAGGGGCAGGGCAGTGTGTGAACTAAAGGGACAAGAAGCAGCGAGGGCAGTGATTGATCATATACAAAACGGAGCACAGGAGAAGGGGTAGTGTGTGAGGAAAAGGGACAGGGAGCTATGTGGGCAGTGTGTGAGCAGAAGTGGCTGCGAGTGGAGACAGCATTGAGTCTTCAGATGGGGCAGGGAAGGGGCAGAAGTGTATGAACGGGGGAAGTTTGTGAACAGAAATGGCAGAGGGGGGAATGAGTGTTCAGCGATGGCATGCAGCAGATGAGGCACAGGGCGATCGGAAGAGGAAAGGGAGCTGGATGGAGCGAGTGTGTGGGTGAAGGACAAGGCAGAGATATGGCAATGAAAATAATGTCATGAAGTGATCTTAAAAACTCTCACAGTTAACATATTTCAGAAGTGGATGAGCCTGGTGTATTCCAGTACTCCCTATAGGTCTTACCAAGTTATATTCAAAATAGGGAAATGTGTTTTGCGCCGTACCAATAAATTTATGAACCTGGCGCCCATGGTCGTAACCCGACACGAAAATAAACAGAGGTGCACCCATTTACGTTTTTTGCACGTTCATATAGCGCTAGCTTGACCCGCAGGTATCGGGGCACTTTACATGAGCATCAGTTACATAAGACAAAGTAACTTTTTTTCCGAATTCGAACCTGGCTCCCGTTCCGAAGTCGACAGCTCTGGTCACAACGCCACACCCTCTACCACACTTCCTGTTTCCTTCTGTGAAGTGTCAGTGATGCTCTCTCATTCGAAGTATTTCACCCAAGGGTAGCAGCGCGTGCCGCACAAGAGGCAAAAGGACAACAGACACGGTGAGTGTGCTGTTTGCCCGGCCAAACGTCTGCATACAGCAGCACAGAAAGAACACAACACAATTAACAATTCAGAGGAAAGAAATGCAAAATATCACGGATAAAAATCGATAAATGTGCGTGGAAGTTACACCGCTGGCATTATTCTAAACCAACTAACAAAAATGTGTCGCTAAGAAAGCAGCTACACTTTAGCCTGTTGAGCGGTGTACGAAATAAACAGTCGTGCGCACAACACAAATCATACTTTACTTACTTCATTAAAGCAGCAAACCAGCACCGCTGAGCATCGTGCAAGTTGTGCGTCGTTAATGACTCGTTAAGGCAAGCTTGTAGTAAAATCTGGTACTACATCAAAGAGCTGTGGTGTCACTGAAAAGGCAGACACCCCGCGGCTGAAACAATTATGAGCAATCCTGTCAAACGCCCAGAGCAACCAAAGCGTTTCCCTTGCCGAAGCGAGCCAGGGGCACCATGTGTTTGTGATAATTACAAACACATGGCGCTGCTTGCTGCCGCAAGTGAATCGCCGCACGTGCACGCGCTGTCATTGAAGACAATGGAACGCGTGCACGTTTTAGCCTGAAAAAGGCAATCGATGGCTACAGGTCTCTTTCCTATGCAGCGCATGCGCACTGCGTAGGTGAGACCTAAAAAGGAAACACAATATGGATAATGCACTTGGAACCAGGGGCCTAGCCTGGTCGGTGGAGGGGGGGGGGATATTACTTCAGATTTCTCCCAATAGTCGCTGGTTGAAATATATTATACGAGAAGTGGGTTGTGGGGTGGGGGGGGCTTAAGGAGTAGTAAGAAGGGAAAGGAGTGCGTATTGTAAAGGATACTTAGAACTAACGTTTTGCAAAAGACAACCATTTTCTTTAGACCTTTAACAAAGAGACAAGCCCTTTGATAAAGAGAAAAAAATATGTGCGTTTGTTTTTGTCTGTATGTGCATGTAAAAGTCCCAAGTGAAATCCAACAAACACCTCACCACAACCGACTTAAATCACCTGTACCCAGCTATTTACTACAGTCAGGGCCAGACTGGCTGTAGCGGGCACCAGGCATATCCCCGGTGAGCCGCCAGGGTGGGGGGCCGGTTTTGGGCCCCTGGGGAGGCATTTTTGTTACCAGGGGCCTACAAAATCGGCCAAAACCGGCCCTTGCAAACAACCTGGCTGGACTCCCTCAGCCCTCCCAGGGGGGCCAGCCGAGCAGTTTGCCAGGGCTGGTTTCAGTTCCCAGTCCGGCCCTGACTACAGTATCCATTTATTATGCGGGTGTAACACCCACCCCCCCCCCTTTGAAACCACACCCGTACTTGGAACAGGAAAGCTGTCAAGAAACTGTACTAGGGGTTGTAGGGTAGCCATTTTGCAAAAGGGCATATTCCGGCCTACTTCTCACATTTTGCAACTCTAGAAAAGCCAGGAGGTGGTACCTAAATATGGTGTTGTGAAAAATCCACTTCCCCTTCCTAACAGGGCATTCTACCTGACTGCTTTAATGATAACTTTGGAATAATATATACAGCTCTAAAATAATTCTGAATGATTTTCAGTTGTATCTGCTATTTAATTCTCTTATTTCCAAGGGGGGGAAATACCAGCTTTTTCTGGTGGCCACCATACCTGGGAGAAGTGCCCTGCATGGTAGCCGCACCGATCCGTCTTCCCAGCTCTGCTAGGAACAGCCCAAGGTGCACTGCAAACAGGTTTATATCAGTCATGCAAACATGTTTGTCATGATGATGTGAATTCTGAGGTTGCAATGTCTCCAGAAATATCTTTCTGTTGTCAATTTAGGCAGCCAGAGCATTCAGCTTTGGAGTCTTTAGCTCATACGAATCACGGGTTTACATAGAAAACAGGCCCTTCCAGAGGTGCATTGGGCAATGGTTGGCAGATGCAATTTTAAAAAAGCAGTCCTTGCCGTAGGGGCACATGGGACATAGCTGCCTACTGAATTTGCACTGGTCAAGGGAAACCCCGAAGTATCTCAGAAGGAATAGCCAGCCTGGTGTCACCAGGTATCATTAAAACAGCCCCCACTGAAAGAAGGGGGAAGGCAATTGCAAGGTGCCTTCAGTCTCCTTGCTCAGTGTAATCTAAGAGTATGAGGTGAAACAGACTTTTTCACTGGGAGGATTGCTTCCTGCATGGTGACAGGAGCCACTGTAATAGGTTGTCTGCACTCCTCTTGTATTTGTGCTGGAACAAGTTTCAGAGTCGAGGTGCTGGTCAAAGGTGCGAGCAGTCCAAAATTAAAGGTCACATGGTGTTTAAGGTCAGTGTGCTCCCTTCCAGCCCCTAAAGTGGCCTTTGAGGGTTTTTTTTTCATGACGTGGAGTCGGAGTCCCCAAGTCCTGTAATGGCTGCTTCAAAATATTCTCAATGTTGTGGCCAACCAATCAAGATCCGCCAATTCCAATTCACTTTAAATGGGCCAAGCAAACCACATGTGGACATCCAACAATGGCCCAGATATTTCTATAATGTCACCACCATTAACCCTTTATGCCAACCCCAGCACCTTTTTAAAAGCTAGTTTCTCAAAAACGTCTGTACAGATTTACATCAAATAACAAAAGGCACACTTTCTTAGTAAAGTTGTAACTGTTCGCCAAATTTGGACTCCTTCCGTCATGCTGTTATTTCTTTATCAGAGATCAAACTTTCGTATGGATATTAACATGGGAAATAGCATTCCACTGGAAAAATTCCAAAATACCACAAATAAAAGAGAAAAACTAATGCACAGATAAAAATCAGCTGTAGTAACAGAGTCCATAACAAAACACCTTTAAAAAGTGTGGAAGTTACAGGTTCACAAAGATAAATGAAGCATAAGCTAAAAGCGTAAGCACTCGTACATTGTAATTGTAAACAGCTTTTATTTTGCCCTTCATATGACATTTTTGTCATTTGCCATATCACAAAATTCAGGTGATAGGTGACTCAAAAATTGTCACAGTTTTAGCTGGAAAAGAACAATAATGAGCCAGAACAGTTTAGCCTTGTGTGCATCCCAGAATTTTTTTTTATATATCTCTTTGTTTTTCAACATACAGAAAACATGTGTTCCCATTATATTTCGATATAAGTATGCCAAATATACCTTATTTATGTAATCGGAAGAATGCTTCAGTAAGCTGAACATTTGCCACCAAATTCAAAATCCCTGCAAGGCAGACTCTGTTTTCCATCATTCCAAGGTGTATAAACTGTGTACCCAAGGCACAAGTCCTAAAAAAAAAAATTGGGGGGACTAACCTAGTTAGGTAGTATGCAAGTGACATCATGGCGCACGACATCACACATGGAATCACAGGAATTGACATCACAGAAAGTGGCATCACAAGCCCCGACTTTACAGGAAGTGGCATCACAAGAAGTGACATCCGATCTAAAGCCTTCACATATATGTTTAGCAGGTCTATCATGTGTACGTGTGAGCGCATTGCAAGGATAATAGCACAGTGAGCTATGGAGGATGATATGTGGCTTCTACACCTTGCACTCCCCCAGTTTTATGTACCATATCCTGTATATTCATTTACAAACTTATATATTTATTGTACATGTAATATGCATGTGTTGATGTAAAGCACTTTGACACCCTGCATTAGAATGAGTAGGGCTAAACAAGAAAAAATAGTGGTACTTAAAATATTTCAACGCCTCCTCGGGGGAAGTAAGCTCTATATAAATGCAATTTGCTTTGTGTAAATACTGGGAAAGACCAACCCATATGATATTTTTACAGTGCATGCATATCTCCTGAACAGGGACTGAACAAAGTGAAAAGCTGCCTGGGACCGGTTTCTGGGTATTACCCTTCATCAACCAGGCTAGCTTGAATCCAGTGGCAAAGTGAGCAAGGGACCCGCGTCTGGGCATACCAATCCCACTTAGGGCGAAAAGTGATACGCAAACAAATGATGGTAGGAATGCTGAATAATTCATACATTCACCACCAGTCAATGGGGTGGTGTGGTGAGTAAAAGAATGATGGATTAAACCCAGATCCTTGTGACAGGGGGATGAATGTTTGCATTGTCCAGCATTCCGTCCATCAATTGCTTCTTTTGCATATGTCGCCCTAAGTGGGAAGGGTATGATAAGACGTGGGTCCTGTGCTCACTACACCACTGGATTCAAGCTAACCTGTCTGAAGAGGGGTGATGCCCTGAAACCGGTCCCAGGATGCTTGTTTCCGGTCCAGGGAGGACCTGGCTTGGTAGTTCGGGCTGGACTGTTCCCACAAGGAACAGGGTCAAGACTGATTTGCATATAGCTGGGTCCAAACTGGGGTGGGGTGGTGAGCAAAAGAATGATGGATTAAACCCAGATCCTTGTGACTAGGGATGAATGTTTGCATTGTCCAGCATTCCGTCCATCAATTGTTTCTTTTGCATTTGTTATGGACCCAGCAGGAGTCTTAAATAAGAAAGCCCGGTCCCGCCTGCACGTTTTGCTTGTTGCAGATGGAAAGCAGACAACATGCAGGCGCTGCTGAAAGTGTCCCGGTGTTTGGAAATTACACCGGGACCAGTTCAGCATATTATTCAGTGGGGCCCTACTTCTTGCCAGAGTGGATGGCGTTCACCCTGTGAAAAAAGTGGGTGGACGCAATCCACCAGCGTGTACCCCCGACTTGTGCCCTGTGTGTACCATAAATTGTATAATAGTAATCATGCTCATTTTATAGCATTTTGCATTACACCTGTCTTAAAATACCTTCAATTCTGCTATTATGCCACATCACATAATTGAGATTTCCTTCGCGTAAAAATCCGATCAAGCAAGCACAAGAACATCGGGAATGTTTCAAATGCAATGTTTAACTTTTTGTAGCGCAAAATGCGTCCTTGACTACAAAGTAGAACCAAGGATGCCAGTGGCAGCCACTATTTAACAGAAGTGGTGGGGTGGGGGGGGGGAGGGCAGAGCAGAGGTGGGGTAAATAAAAATAAAAAAATTTAAACACTTACCTGCAGGCCATCCGGCTGACTCTCAGCCCTTTTCGGCTTCTCGTTCAACAGCACGAACCAGGAAGCACACAGGCTTCTAAACTCCCCTAGCCAATCATGACGCTGCCTTACAGCAGCGTTATGAGTGGTCCGAGTGCCGTGTTTCAGCGCTCAGAGAGGGACTGGGAGGCTGTGCGTGTTCTCAACCCAGGCTGTGCATTACAGCCGGTGGAAAACATGCAGCGTGCGCATGACTGTCATCCACACTTTGGAGTGTGCTCACCACTCCTCCCCCTGGCCCTGCTCTGGTCAGCCCAGCCCCGCCCGCACCTAAGCAGGAACGGAAAACTAAAATGATAATAACATTGGCTATTATCATTTTAGTTTGCCTTTTTAAACTGCTTGCAGACCAGTGGGGCGATGTTCCTCCACCTTAGCGGAATAGCTGCCGCTGAAAGATGCATATTTCACTGAAAATAGTACAAAATGCAGATCACAAATGGTGCGTATTAGTCTGTAATCTTGCCAAAAAAAAATCAGATTATGGACATTCCACCCAGGCCTATTTTTGAGCGTCTTACAACAAAAGCTGATGCAACAAGAAGCCAACATCACAAGGCCTCTTTTTTGCTCCTTCATCCTCGATCACCCTCTAGGCCATGTGGGGGTGCCGTAGCCTGTGCCGGCTCTTCTGTCTACTTACCTCACTTGTGCAATGTGTGACCTGAGAGATAAAGACTCAAAGGAACATCAGCTAAGTACCTGGCGATCGCGCCCTGAACTTTGAAGGGGGACACCTGGTCATCGCTTTATGATACCCTCATACAAAAAAATAGAAAAAGTACCAATATTAAGGTGTATGTGAGTGAGTATTAGTTTCTTTTAGCTTTTCTGATACTGAGTTCAAAAGTCTGGTTTAATGTAACAACATTTCTATGGACCTCCAGCAGAGAGTTACATTTCTTAACACTATTGTTCAGCCTTTAATTCCATATTGAGTATGTGACTCAAGGAAACCCCAGCGTTTACTTGTTGAGTCTGAGTATATAAACCATAAATTGTGTCAACCTGTGGACAGAGACTGCATTGATCACACCGTATTTAATCTGATATTTAAACTTTTTTTTTTAGAGTGTTGGAATATTACTTTTTTCTTCAATGGGGTTTTTTAAACTTTGTTATAATTCTTGATAAATATTAAAAAATGATGTCACAATAAAATAAAAGAATCAGTCGTAAAATGTAAACATTGATTTAATCGCGTTTTTCCAAGTATGGTATGGATTGTCTGGCGTTCTATTTATAAGGAAAAAATATTCCAAAGGAGGATACTTTCTAGCTAGATAGGTGCACAAACGAAGGCAGCACAAAGGTGTGAAAACGGTTAGAAATATCCAGAAGTTGTGAAATAGTTAATATATAAACCGGATGACCTGCCGTGCTAAAACACATAAAGTGACATCCAATTAATAATCTATAGACTTGGTTGTTGTTGTCGCTGCTTCTTACTACAAGCTAACAGACTGCTTCCGGTGGGGCCAGTGCCAGCATGCCTTTCGAAGGTGTGCCAGTTCTTAGGTTACTGCAGGAGGGGTTGATCTGCTTTTTAGGTCTCGGCTAGATATCAAAGCATTTTGTTCGCTATTCAGTGGAATTGGAGGCACCCATTGCTTGGCATCATCCTGCCCCTCAATTGCTTGCGCTAAATAGAGCGGGTAGAACCATGGCCAACCTTCAACGGCCATCCCTCCGTTGGGCCATTGGAGGTGTATGTAGGCAGCGCAGACATTGTAGCCTCCGCCGTCTACACACTAAAGGTCCGCCAGACTCCAACTGAGCCAGGAGGACCTTCAGGTTGGCGTAAAGGGTGCTTTGTCACTATAGCAACGTAGTACCCTTTCTGCAGACATCTAAATCAGTCCCAAAGTCTGCAAACTACCCTCTCCATCTCTTTTCCATAGATTCTCTCCTACCTGTGGCTGCTCCTCTGACATCCTGGTTACACCTCCATAACAATGCTCTCAAAGAGACCAACATGCAGCCTATTGCTTCAGAGCATTCCACCATGCACTCTACCTTGAACACACCTAACACACCTGAACACTCAGTGATCACAGATTCCACAACACACCTTATTGCCACAGTCTCACCCATCGAAGTATTAACCAGGACCACCCCCGCTTTTCTTCTGAGATCGAGTAGGATCAGGTGCTTTCAGGATGTTGTGGCCATAAAACCACAATCTTGTGAGCAAGACATCCTCCACACAATCAAATATCACTCTTCCCAAGCAGTGTCAGAAGAAAAACAGTATCTCATCCCAGTGATCCATCTCCTAAGCATCATATTAAAGATGCCCATCTGAACTCAAGGTCTGCAGTCTCTGATGCCAGACTTTGACCTTCATCACACTGCACCGATGGAAATCTAGTCCTGCTCCTTCATATTATCACTATTTTATCACAAGGGACACAGATTCCTACAACTAAGGGGGATACAAAAAGCGGTGGTTGGAGTCGGTTGCTTTATATACAAGGAGTACCTTAAATGGAAACAGTTCAGTAAATTCATCCTGATTCCATGTTTTGGAGTGCAGATTACAAACAACACATTTAAACCAATGAGGCTGAACAATTTAGACCACCTATCTGGTAGCAAACAAAGTTTTATTGATGCTTTTGTGGATTATAACACTAATCAACTCACCTCCTCTTGTGATCTGATTTTTCAGCGAGAGTTCAACCTCCATTGGGAAATAGGAGAAGACACCCAGTCACCCGTCCTTTAAAATCTCCCCTCAGACTACACTGCACTGCACCCACCCACAGCGAAGGCTCTATTCTGGATCTGGTTTTCATTTAGAAACTCTATACAAATCTCTAAACCTCTTAAGCTGAACTGGTCAGAAACTGCCTCATGCATATCAAAATCCCTTAACAAGCCCTCCCCCTGGGAAAAGCTCTGGTAGAATCTCAAGACCTCAGACACATTGACAACCGCAGAGGCAAAGCCAGCAGTTTATGCTTTCGTATGCAAAGTCCAGCATCTACATGAGATTACAGGCAAAGTGTTACATATCTCTGTGTAGGCTGCCTCTTTCTGGGGATTATGTGCATGTGCCCTATTTTTATTCACCAAGCTCCTGGGCATAAACATCGGAGGGCACGTGTGTGAGTACATTTAAGCCAGATTTATTGGATTAGCCATGGCTTGTTCTGTCATTTATTGAAGCCTACTTATTGCCAATCGTTTCTTCTGCCCCCTCAATCCCTATGTCTATCCCTCCTGTATTCAGGTACCATGGAGTTGCTTTGAAGGGTGAGAGGAGCCATGACGTCAGCCGGGCACTGGGAAATGTCCTGATGGACTGGCAGCTTTTGTTGCTGGTGGGGGATGATTTTACTCCTGGGGTCCGGGCCGGCCAGGTTTCTTGCTTGCATCTCTTCGTAGCTTCAGAAACAATGCACAACAGATTGTTTTAAAGCAGGACAGTCAGACGACTCCCACTTCAAAATCATTGGCTTTTGGGTGATTTCTGTCTCCTTCAAGGTCGCAAGGAGCAGCTTTGACCTTCAGGGGAAAGGAAGGCGAAGGGTCGGATGTTGCTTGGCTCAGAGTTATGTACAAATATGATAACAAATCTTCAATTAAAAACAGTGGATGTCGTTATTATGTGACAGTTGCAACGCATTTCGGTTTATTATGTAAAATCATAAGATGGGATTTGGTGACAAGTGTTAAAATTGATTCTAAACATGACCTAGAGACATTCGTGCTTCTCCACCACTGCCCTGATGGTGATGCTATTAGTGACCCAAGAAAAGCCAATTGGCTTTTTCCCCTATACGTGAAAGAAGAGGTAAGTCAGTTTTGTTTTGCCCAATACATATCCAGGGTGTTACTATAGATTGAATTGCATTCTAGCCTTTTGCTTTTGCGCAGCTCACCCTGAACTGGTGTATTTCAAGGTGCTCTCGTGTGATCATGAAAAATGGAGACCCTGTGAGAAAAAGAATTGCCTAGGATCACACAATGTGGCCAAGTGGAAGTCAGGATTGAGGCAAAATTTCATGATTCCTGGTGCTTTGGATTTAATGATGTGAGGCACTAAATAAACACATACTTTTAAATACATCCGTACTATGCACTTTTAACAAAAAATGGTGGTGGCAGTGTTTGGGGAGGGTGTTATTTTATTGCAGACTCTAAAATAAAAACCAGAGCAGCTCGGTCACTACATTCTGGGCACCTGCTCCATCCACATAGGTAAAAGACATTGTTGTCCAGTTTTAATTTCTTTCACTCACCCACTCCTCACCCATCCAATTATTAGATCATTTAGTCTTTAAACAACAATGCCGTTTCTTCAATCTTTTTCGCCGATGTAATGATTGCTCAAGGTTCTATACCGAAAATATGTTTTAAAGCACACCATATTCTCATTTGAATTTCAAAAATGTCTTTGGGGAGAACCCCACCACAAGCCCCCCAGGCAGAGATTAGGCTCGGTTGTTGCACTCAGTCGCTATGTGCAGTATGAGGGCCGGTCTGACACAATTTGCTAGAGCCGTTTTTGATTCCCAGTCCGGCCCTGCATGAGGTACATATATAATGTGACTTTTATCTTGGCCAGTCCCTTCCTCCAACCTCCCCACTTCTTACATAATCAATTCTAAAAGTAGTTCTGCTACTCCTCTGCACCAACTTTACTAACCTCCATTCCTCATTTTGATGGTCGAGCCTGCAAGAGCATGTGCTAGCGAGACACTGTTGTTAACAAAAAGGGCTTGGAGCCCGCCAAACCTATTAAGTGCCAGTGCCAGCACCAGCACCGGAAACCACCGGCTCAAATTAAGCACTGTTGAAGACTGGTTTCGGTGAAACATCAGCACACACGTTTCTTTTGGAGTCGCGTGGCAGTCAAAGGAATATGGGTAGCAAGCACTTCCTATTCGTATGTCACAACAGTGAATAACGGGAAAAACTGGGAAGAGAATTTCATGCTCTATACCACGGCTTAAATCGGAAGCAGTACACCAAGGGGAGGCACTGGAAAAACAATTTATGACAGGTAACCAGTCGGTTGTGAAAAATCACTGGATAACGAGCAACAAACAGCACGCGACATATTAAACACTGTAATGAACAACTATGAAGTTAAAACACAAACCGGATGCACCAGCCATGAACTTGAAGTGTCTCAAAATAGGAATAGAACGGGTGGATTCATTCAGTGCGTCACTCAGTGCGTACCCTCGTGACCCACTACGTACGCTCGTGACCATGTTCTTTCATCTAGCTGTTATCTAAGACTCGTAAACCTTAGTAGCCTTTCCACCTAAGGAACTTAAAGGCAGGAGTTCACCTCCATCGGTGAGGCGCAGTCATAACTGTCAAGTTCTAATTGCTGAATTCACGGTAATAGATGATGCGCCCTCTGTCTGCAACATGCAGAACAGCATGGACATTTATCCCAAACCTCTGCACCTACAGTGAGATGGGTTGGAGCTATAGGGATTATCAAAGGCGTACTCAAATGTTGCAGGTGGGGAGAAGGGACCAGGGGGCATATTATCAAGCACTGCGTTAAAATTATCGCCACTTTGGCGGCAGAAAACTGCCGCTAAAGCGGTGATAATGGGCTTGATAATATGCCGCAGAGAATTCCCATAGAAGCCCATGTTCACACCAGAACAGCGGGACGGGAAGACCCCTATGATGAAGCATGACACCAAGGGCCCTTTTGGTGTGTGAGGGGTATTTAAGCAAACACTTTGTGCATCCAACCCAAGATAGGAAACACACTTTCTTGACACAGTTAGTCACTCTACTAAGAGAACCCTTCTAAAAGGTGGATCCTTTTGTTTGATTACAGATTCTTAGAGGAGGACGTATTCACCTCCAGTGTCCACGCAGGACACTACCTCTTCACTCCCCAATCTTGTGGTTTTGTAGCTATTTCACAAACTACACAGAAATGAGGATATGTTCAGTGGTCTTTAAACTTCTTAATGCTGCGTCCCCCTCTGTAAAAAAGAAAAGTCCTCTTGCTCCCCTCAACCATTTCACAATTATTCTGCTAAATTGGCAATGTTTGAATATGTCTAAACATATTTAAACACTGCAGTTAAGCCCTGTTACCCCTTTTTACACATACTCCCAGTCAGGATATAAATGACAATAGTTGTTAGTGATGGCCAATTAAAAGGTGGCTTACTTCTGCTCATGTTTTTAACACTTTAAGCAAAGCATGATGCTTCCCTTGGCCAGAAACCAGTGCCCCCGTGGTCACTTTAGGCCCCCACAGGGGGGCTCGCCCCCCAGTTTGAAAACCTCTGCTCTACATAGTTCTTCTCCAGCAGTATTTGATATTGAAGCGGACTGCTGAGATGGCAGGTAACGAATGTGCATGGGCGCGCACACACACAAACACACACACATTCCTCACCACACATATTCATTGACACACATTTTATTTTATTTATTTTTATTTTAAAAGTTTTATATAGCACTGGCTAGACCCAGAGGTATCAGAGCGCTTTACATGAGAAGATAATATGAAGAAAACATGGCATACAAGTAGATAAAAAGATAATGGAACAACATGTGAAATATACAAATCAAAATAGATTTACAGGTGCAAGAGATATACACTTCAAGTAATTAGGTAGACGATGTTCGGGAAATGGACAAATATTACTGGACAAAATAGAACATGGTTATTGGCGATCAGGTGCAGGTCACTGGTTAGGATGTACAATAATAATTTGGCCAAACATGGCATATAAGAAGATAAAAGATAATGAAAACAACATGCGAAATATACAAATCAAATAGATAAACAGGGGCAAGAGCTATACATATCAAGTAATTAGGTAGATGATGTTCAGGAAATGGACAAATATTACTGGACTAATATAACTTGGTAAATTGGAGATCAAGTGCAGGTCACAGGTTAGGATCCCCAATAATAATTGAGGAGGTGGATGTTGAGGTCTTTTTTGAAGCTGAAATAGGAGGGGTTACAGCGCAGGTTTTTTGGGAGGGTATTCCAGATGATAGGGGCATTACCAGGGAAGGAGCGTGATTGTGTGGCTTTCTTTTTATGCAGTGGTGGGATTAGGAGGAGGGTGTTGGTGCTTCTCAGAGGTCGTGTGGTGCCCACAATGAGGAGTTTCTCGGAGAGGTACTGTGGAGTGTTTTGGTGGAGGACTTTATGAGTAATGCAGGCAGTTTTGTAGACAGATCTGCCTTCAATAGGGAGCCATTTAAGAGATTTAAGAGCCGGGGTTATATGATCGAAGCGTTTGCAGTCTGTAATGAGCCTGGCTGCAAGGTTGAGCACAGCTTTGATTGGAGCAAGGTGAACCTTGGGGATTCCGTTGAGGATGGCGTTACCATAATCAATACGTGAAAGAACAAATGACTGAACTACAAGTTTAAAGTTATCGGTAGGTATAAAGGGTTTGATTTTCTTGAGGTGATGGAGAGTGAAGAGGGATCCTTTAGCAGAGTTTTTGATGTGGAAGTTAAGGGTTAGGGTGTTGTTGATAGAAATACCAAGAGCTTTGACGGAGTTGGACAGGGTGAGTGAGCAGTTGAGTGTGTTAAGGTCAGAGATCCAGGATTGAATGGGGAGAGGGTTATTTTTAGGGGAGAAGAGAATGATTTCGGTTTTATTAGGGTTAAGTTTGAGATGATTGGAATGGAACCAGGTTTGGGTCTTGGTGAGGGTCTTGTTTAGGGGTGGGCGGAATTTGCGAAATCCACTTTCGCAAATTATCGCGAAAATGTTAAAAATTATCGCAAACACGCGGAAATATCGCGAAGATGCGGAAGTTTTTTTTGCGAAATTTTCTGCATGGTTGCGGCTCGCCAACTTACCCATGTGGTTGCTCTCGGGCGCGGCCATCTTGTTTTCAGTTGTCTCGCGGTGCATGATTGCGAGAAGAAAGACATGATCGCGCGATGCATGACGTCACTGCGGGCGCGAACTGTCGCGAGACAGCGCAAATGGCTAAAAACAATACAACATCTCATGGAGAACGCGACCGGATCAAGAAAACTTGTCGGTGAACGCAGGGATTGAGGTAAGGCGATCGCGCGCGCGCGAGAATGTATTATTTTACAGCGCGAGCAAGAAACAAATTATCGCCAAGCTGCGGAATGCGGAAATTTTGACATTTTCGCGCGGAACGCGAAAATGTCAAATTATCGCAATTTCCGCGAACGGAACGAAATTTTCGCCCAGGCCTAGTGTTGTTCAGGTGTAAGATGTCAGCATGAGTTTTAATCTTGTAATAGATTTAGGTGTCATCGGCGTAGAGGTGGTAGTTGATGCCTGCTTGGTTAAGAATGAGGGTGAGGGGTTCCATAAAGAGGTTAAGGAGGTAGGGAGAGAGAATAGATCCTTGGGGGACTCCAAGGGAGACAGGAGTGGGGTTAGAAAGACAGTTTTGAATTTTGATTTGCTGAGTTCGGTGTTTTAGGTAAGAGATGAACCATTTGTAGGCAGTACCATTAAGGCCGAAACGGGTCTTAAGCACATTAAGTAGGGCTGAATGGTTGACTGTATCGAACGCTGCGGAGAGATCAAGGAGGATAAGAAGGCAGGTCTCGCCATTATCAAGTGAGTGGTGGATGTCATCGACGACATTGAGCATTGCCGTTTCGGTGCTGCACCCTTTCCTGAAGCCTGATTGAAAGGGGTCGAGTAGGTTGAAGTTTTCGATGTGTTTGTCTAGTTGTAGTAGGACACATTTTTCAAGGACCTTTGAGAGAAGGGGGAGGTTAGTGATAGAGCAGAGATTGGGGTCAGCATTGGGGTTTTTGATTATGGGAGAGATTTGTCCAAGTTGAAGGGAGATGGCGACACAGCCAGTGGAGAGAGAGGTGTTGATGATTGTGGTCCAGTATCGGGTGATGATGTGCTTAAGGGCAGGGACAAGGTTAGAAGGTAAGGGGTCTTTTGTGTGGGAGGACGGTTTAAGATTCCCAATTATTTTAAGGACTTCTAGCTCAGTCACGGGGAGGAAGTTGAGCAAGGAGGCATTGTTCTTTAGTTGTGAGTTAGGGGAGTTGGTTTCCGGACATGTGGTAGGGGATAGGTGTGGGGAGAGGTTAGAGGGGTGAGGAAGTAGGTGGGTGAGGAGAGTCACTGCGGAGCGGTAGAATAGTGGGTGGAAGAGAGAAGGGGTCAACTGGTTGAGGGGGTGTGGAGTAGGCATTAGAGGTGAGGACGGGTTTGCATTGGGAGTTGGAGGGGAGTTGTGTAGAAAGGAAGGATTGATCAATTTTGGCTATTTTTTCCGAGAAGAAGTGGGAAATTTCTTCACATCTGGCTGAGGAGGCGATCAGATTTGGAGCTGCGAGGGAAGTTTGGTATCAAATGATTTTGAAGAGTTCCCTTGGTCTGTTTTTGGCACGATCAAGTTGAGTGCAGAAGAAGGATGCCTTTTCCTTGAAGATGTGTTTTTTGTACGTGGATCTAGCATGTCTGAGGAGTGCAAGATGGGAGGGGGAGGGATGGTGTCTCCAGGTTCTTTCCGACAGTCTGAGTGACCGTCTTTCGTTATTAAACTCGGTATTAAACCAAGAGTTGGAGGGGGTGTTTCTTTGATTTTTGAGTTTAGGTGGGGCTAATTAGTCAAGGATACCGGTGACAGTATTGTTAAAGTGTTCAGTGACCTCATTAGCATTTTGTGAGGGGGGAATGAGAAGAAGTTGAGCTTGGAGTTTAGACTCAAGAACACCCGGGGGGATATGTTTTAGATTTAAGGTCAATTTCTTAGGTCTGTTAATTTTGGAGGTGGGGAGATTTGCAGTGGTAGCAATGGTGAACAGTATAAGGTGATGGTCAGACCAGTCAATGGGGACGATATTGGTCACGGAGGACAGATCTTCATTGAAAAGAATGGCGTCAAGGATGGCTCCTTTGGTGTATGTCAGGGACAGGCATAGTTGTTTTAGTTCATTGATCTCCATTAGATTAGTGAGGAGGGAGATAGTGGGATCATCGGTATCATTCCAATGGAGGTTAAGATCCCCAAGAAAGAGATTTTTTGAGTTGGATAATGAGGATTGTGTCAGGAGCTCAGATAAGTCCTCGATGGAGGGCTGAGTGGGTCCTGGAGGGCGATAGATGTTGTGTAGACGAATTGGGTGGGAATTTTGAGCTGTAAGTTCAGCTTCCAGGTATTCACAGGAGGAGTAGCCAGAATTATTGACAAGGGATAGCTGAAGTTAATTTTTAACGGTAATGGCTAGACCACATAAATGGATATTCATGGTTCAGTGACTACAAAACCCCCAAAAACTGAATTTCGCCAGTTACAGCATGCAGCACACAGTGCTCACAGAATGCATGCTCATGCCATGTTCGCCTATTTGGCCTTCTGTTTTTAGGTCGAACCTTGATCAACCTGTTGTATCCTCTTCTATGGGCTCTGGCAAACCTACCAATTGCCATTGGCTGTTATCTTTGTCATTTACAAATGCTGGCTTGTTATTGGTGTATTTGTTCAAATGTCACTCCTTTGTGGGCTTAGCTCCCTCGCTGGCAATTTCAAGAAGAGAAGGTTTTGTTTGGCCATCACACTGTACAGAGTGTGATGGCCCCTCCTTCCTCCTCCTGTATGGACATTGCAGCCTAACACAGCTTGGTTCCCTTCCACCTCACTGCACTGGTCTTCTTCTTAAGTGTTTCTCATGCTTGTTTGTGTTGGCCTGCCTTTTTCTTTCTGTTCTCCTTGCCCGCCTCAAAGAAAACGAAATCCCAGTTGGTATGCAAGGAGGCACTTGAGCATGTCTTCAACCAAAGCTGACCTCTCCTTGTCCTCTGCCCACCTCCCCCTTTCTTTACTGGCCCTTTCGCCTCCTGGGCCTGCCTCGTAATCTCTGCACCAACATCACTAGCACCGACACGCCTTTGCACTGCAATTTATTTAGGCATTTATCTTCAGGAGGATTGCAGGGGCCGTATTTTGTGCTGCAGAAAAACCCTAAAATACTTGATACTAGTACATGGCAGGGTACTAAAACGCCGCATGTTTAGTTGCACTGTGATTAGATTTTTATCAGCAAGCTAGGATGGAGAAAGGTTTACGTACAATATGAACATTTCTTTTGCAAATGTGTTTTGCTTTTTTTATTCTGTTCCTGAGTGACACTAAATTTACTGATGCTGTAACAAGCGTTTGGGCACATGCCCGCCCCTCTGCTGGGTGGTGACAATGGTTAATTGTGCCGCCATTGCTTTTTGCGGCATAATTGCCCATTTTGGTGCGAGATAAAAAAAGCAGACTCCAAATGGAAGAATGTCTGTCACATTCTTACTGTCCAAGAGTCTGGCTGTAAAATGGAAACACGCAAACTCAGACGAGTTGCTTGTGCTGCCTCTTAGGGGTTTCTAGCAGCTGCAGTCACTGTGGCAGTGTTTGTATTCTTATCTTAAAAAACACTTTTTGTTGAAATGTGCTAGTATTTACAGGTACCATAGCACGTTTGCACCTCAGCCCTTGCAAAAGATGCATCACAGGATGGGGTTGGGGTGGCCTATACCCTATGTAATTACTCATGCTCCTTAGGTCATTCGTTTGTAGAGTTTCACCTTCAGCACGCAGAAAGAAAAAAATAACGCAAAACTTTTCTCATGGATACACAGCACTCGTGCACTGCCGCCCCCATGAAGGGACTGTTCAAACTTGTCATATGTTTACCGTAGGAAGTCTTTGAAGCCAATAGAAGCTGATTGCTGACAACAAATGTATATTTCTGCATCCACATGTGCCTTTCATTTAAAAGAGTGGCTCGCTCAGGAGTTTAGATTTAAAGAGATCAAACTTAGAGATGGGTCCAATGAAATTTTGGATGCAAATTTCTTATGCAAACTTAAGACCAATCCAGAGTGATGTAAGGTTGGGCGGCTCGCATTGGATTCACATGTTTCACATACTTGTAACGCCATGCAGTCCTAATTCCAGTACTTTGGGGTCCATTAGGATGGATGTTGGAAAATCACTCCGACCGCCATGGTAGCGGGAAAACACCACCCGCTAGGACCGCGGCATAACCGCCGGTCCAATTAGTATGCTCTGCAGTCGACATCCGACCACGGTGGTACGATCGCGGCTTTTAACATTGCGGCAGTTGCTGCTGGCAGCAGCACCACCACGATGTCCAAAAAAGCATGTCCAGCCTAACCCTGCACTGCGGGGCAGGCACTGCACAGTGCCTGCCACCTGGTATAGGGACATGTAGGGGGTACCATGGGTACCCCCCAGTGCACCCACACCCCCCAAACATATTGGGGGCCCACAATCGGACCCCAGAGATGTTCTCCGCATGCCTTTCCATGGTGGTTCCACCGCCGCGGAAAGGTTGGCTACCGCCGGCATGCTTGGCGGAGCCTGGCCCTGCATTGGCCCCATTTTAGCGGTCCAGCTCCGCCCGCCAGGCAAGTGTGCGGACTGCTACTGGCGGAAAAGTGGCGGGTGGAAAATTTCACCGCCGCGGTCATCACCACCATGCTAATGGGACCGGCGGTTTTCTGGGTTGCGATCGCGGGTGGATGACTGCCACCAGCCAGGCGGTTGCCACCGCCGGCCCAGCGGCAGCCATCTGACCGCCATCCTAATAGACCCCTTTGTTTTTGAGAGACAGGCCAATGTCTCTTCTAGTTATCTCCTGGCAGTCAAGGTTAAGGTTGCCTGCTTTCCCAGGGTGGATACTGGTAAAATGATGCGAGCCATGTGTAAGTTAACTTGCAGTGCTGTAAGTGTTACATTATATATCAATTTCTGCTGAGGCTCCTGGGTGTCTCCAATAATCAGTGCATTTCTTACAATTTATTAAATATTGAAATTACCGAGGATAATGCAAATTTTTACAAAGTGGACATTCCAGGGAATGTAGTCAGCTTTCAGCTGTTTGCCTCCCAATGGAATTTTCTTCTGTAGAGCTCATGACACTACACGTACCAGGTTGTGAAACTGCATTTGTCTGGTTTTGCCTTGTGGTTTGGCGTATAAGAACTTGTGGTTTCTAAAAAAAAAAGTGGCTTCTCATTAACTCACACACTGCCGTTTCTGTACACTTGTGAATATTTCAAATTCGTCAAATGTATTCTGAAGTCCCGCTTGTTCAAGCTAAGTTGCGGAAGACCTTTCCCCAGTGTTTCTGTTGCACGCATATGTTTCTGTGATGGCAACATACCAACTTGTTGCTTACTGACTGTACTGGGGATTCTGATACAAACTGGAGAATCTTACTCGAAGGATGTTGAACTGATGAATAGATTGCTGGGGAGCTTTCCAATAATGCTTTGAAACATCAGCTCTGTGTAGGAAGCTGGCTCTTTGCACAGTATACTTCTTTTTGGTATACTTTATAAAGAGCCCAGGTATCCCTTATTAGCAGAAAGTGACTTGCCTTAGAAATCCCACGGTGCACTCTTAGGTGGTAGTGTGGCCGAGCCGCCTTGTGCTTTTCATAGGGAAGAGTTAGACATCTGAAATACACAGTCAATGAATGGTACACACGACTCAATAAGGAGATCCACACCAATTTATAAAACAAACCTGTATCTTCATATACATATTTAGGCACCAGAATCAATACGATCAAGTAAGTGAAATGATTTTTAGTTGTTCTTGAGGCATTTGTCATATGTTGTCATGCGTGCCGATCAGATGACATACCTTGTGTATGCGAGCCCAAGGTTAGGACGTGTTTGGGGATTTTATGTTGCACTTTCTCGTAGCTGCTACATGTAATGTCAATACTCTGCTCCATAATCTGACACCACCACTCTATGGGGGGAGTATGCGTTTCCCAGCTTTCTTTCTCGTGTGCTGCATTTCCTCATTCCAGGTTGCTCTTTCTTCCACCTCCCCACCTTATAATTACATGTGCACACATCCACAACATTGCACTTTTACTTTTTTCTGCTGATGCTGAACAATATCAGCAAAAAATGATGGCAAAACTAGTAGGTCTGCTTTCGCATCCAAAAGGTGAGACCTATTGGCATGCCAATGCTTGTTTATCACATGCCATCAGTAAAGTGGGGTACTGAAGGTGTCTGGGAGCATTAGCTATGGCTTCCATTGTGCACTGTATACCTTAACTGACAATATCAAGATTTTTGGGGGGTTATGTTGGTTAAACCAAAAATAACCTTTACAAGTGTTTTTCAGTGAAGTTCTGGGTTTTCCTGATGTATTAAATTCACCTACCACGTACCCATTCCACTCTGTTCACATACCACACCCCTGAGATTTTGGGAGCACAATTTGAATGGTGTCTTGGTTATTTTGTCTGCACCAGTGTTTGATTTGGTTAGGAATATGTGCTGCCTCAGGTAGTGGGGGTATGTCTCAGGTGTCCTGCATCAGGCCTCACTGTCTGAATGCCTTGCATGGCTCTTTGTATTAATGCTTGCACTTTGACCTTGAAAGCCATCAATGATTGTAGTTTGCATGCATCACGGTGTGTGTACCTGTGTGTCTATGATTTTTATTGTAACAATTTGACAACGGTTTTCATTCGTATTTCGAGACCAGTGGGGAGAGCCGAGCCATGTGGTGGGTGCTTGGGATGTGAATGCATTTTGTGTATTTTTGCAATGTTACTGTGGTTTTACCTTTTGCTTTCTCATAATGCTATGATGTGAATTTGTTTGGCACTGCTCCTTATTGCTTCCATGGCATTTCTTTTAATTACTATCTTTGGCTATTCTACTTTTAAGGCTGGAAAGGTGTAACGTGTGTGTGTGCGTGTCTGTGTATATGCGTGTGAATTTTATCCATCTCAAATCAACCTTCCGCCTGACTGCCTTCCTTATTTGTGGGACTGCCAGCTAATTTGCATTTGCTGGAGTTGGATGTCTGCCTTTGGGTTCTACTTCTAGAAAACTCAAGTTTGCACTTTGGTAGTAAATTTTAAAATGCTTTGTGTTTGTGGCATGACACCACACACTAAGAAGTATGGCTAAATCTGTGCATATATTTCCTAATAGAACTTTGTGAAAATGAAAATATTATGCTTGGTGTATGAAGCGGATCTATGCAAGGTGCAATTTTCAAATGCAATTCTTTTTGTTTATATGAATCGGTCTTGTTAAGAGTCTGGTGCTCCTCTTTGTTTTGGAAATTGTTCTTGAAATATCCATAGTACTGTACAAAAGCAATCAATGAGAATTTGTATCTCTTAGGTGATATTATAAGATGTCAGCAGCAAAGGTAAATGCACTGAGAGATATTTGTGCATTTACCTTTTCATCTATGCAGCATGCAGGACAAAGGAGTATATTTGACAATTTAGTTTCCAGTCGTGCAAGAGCAAGTCAGTTCAATAGCTGATCATGGATCTGGTACAAGTAGAACATGTGCATTTGTTATCTTGAACGTTTCCGCCCCATCTCAATTAATCTGGTCTCCCTAGCAACATAATAACTCTTAATTATGTTTGACCATTCTGGCACCAAAACAAGTCCTACCCAACAAACGTCAGTAACAATATCTAATCAATAACAAACTTAACATAGAAACCGTTTCTATCCATGGGATTTAAGACCGTCTCCCGTTGCTGCCAACCAGCAGTATTTTAAGCAGATATTGGTTATAAACAATAATGCTGCTGAAGCCCTGATGCATGACTGTTTTCGTTTCCCAGTAGAGTGAGACTAGCTGTTCTTCCATTTATTGTCCTACCAAGGTGGGTCAATTTCTTTTTTCAATATCTGCCACTTTAGACTTCTCAAAAGAAAAATAAACTGAAACAGAAAACGAAAAAATGTGGCATTCCTTGAAGAGGTCCCTTGCATGCCAGCCGAAAATTGAGGGCCTACTTACGATGTCGGGTGGGCTTACGTCGGCCCGATCCCGTAGAGGTCTCAGGACCAACAGACCTCCGGTCGGCGGCCTCAAATCCGCGATTGCAATGTGACCAGACATGGTGTGGTCGCATACTCCCTTTTGTCTATGGGAGCTTGTGCTGCAACCGTAAACCGGCCTTAGTACAAGCTCCCATAGACAAACAGGAGAATATGTTCATCCCTGCACCGCATGGCAGGCACGTCAGGGTGCCTACCACACGGTGCAGGGATCAACAGAGGGCACCATGGGTGCCTCCTCGGCCCACAACCGTAGCCTGCTCGGGCCCCCCAATGTCACTTTTCAACAGGATTTCCATGTCGGAAAGCCCAACATGGAAAGCCTGTTGGAAACCGACATCGTAATCCCTATGGCAGAAACTCTGTCTATAGGGATTACGTGCCAGTCTCCGACAGGCCGACAGGCTCCTTGAGGCCGTTGGAATCCAGCCAGAATGACCGGTCAGTTTCTCTTTCAACCGCCTGCATCATAATGCAGTGGTTGAAACTAAAACCGCTATGAGGCTCGGAAAGCTTTGGAGGCTTTCCAACTCTCATCGTAATGAGGGCCGTGGATTGTGCGTGTGTTGCTTCCAACTCACATTTGACTACTCTTTAGCATTCAAAACAGATTGCAAATCCATGCCAGCACTGTTGTTCAAAGACTTGAAGGTTGTGCACATGTTCAATTTGAAACTCTGCATGGAGCTTGCAATAAGGTGCATGAAATGGACCTTCTTCTGCTGTGCACACACCATCTGTTTTGTATTTGTCCATCTTAACTTGTTTGTTGGCCTTGGTGTGCCCATGAGATGTTCTTGACCTTGATGTGTTCTTGCCACTGTACCAAATGGAGCTGATGAACGCAGCACAGTTAGCGCAGCTGGTAAAGCAGGTACGATGCTCTGGAGTGTAATTTGCACACTGTAGCTGGGGCTCTCGTATGACCTCTTTATTGCTGACAGCGCAATACCACTAGAATTCAGCCATGCATGTAGGCATCATCACAAAATGAATGTGTTATTTATTGCGTGTATCCTGTTTCTTTTGATAGTACGTTAAAATTATAGTTGTGTATACAAATCCTCAGCACACGTTCAAAAGCAAATACATAAAGTTACATAAAATATCACAATGATGCTTGTCTTTATATTTTCAGATGTCTTTAATTCAAGATCTATAAGCCTTCTTAGCCAACATGTGTTTCGTCGCTGTTACAGGGGATTACCCCGCAACTTCTTCTGGGCTAAGGGAATATCTAAACAGGTACTTGTTTGTGTATGCAATGGTAGTAATTTCTCTCTGCCAGCTGAGATTCAGGGCCAAAAAGGTTGCAGCACAATGCCAATTCTGCAGCCTCTTGGTAAATCTGTTTTTCAGTAAACTTATTAGCTCTTTTGAATATGCTACTGACATTTCTAATAGCACTCACTCCATGATTGCGATTAATCTGCTTTTTAGGTCGAGCGTTAGCCAAGACCTTTTGATTTTACTAAAAGTCTACATATAGTATATTTACTTAGAAGGGCTTTCAGTCAGTCCTCTTCT
Organism: Triturus cristatus; assembly: GCF_964204655.1. Taxonomy (NCBI): domain Eukaryota; kingdom Metazoa; phylum Chordata; class Amphibia; order Caudata; family Salamandridae; genus Triturus; species Triturus cristatus. Next base: position 863,838,824 of record NC_140581.1, read on the forward strand.
TCCATTGGTCTTTTGTTGTGTCATTGCCATTTTTCTTCTGTTCACCGAAGCATACAGCACGGTGCAGTGGAGCAGCCCACTACATTTACTGGCTAACTTCACTTTCAGTGTCTTCTGCCATTTCACAAATAACACAGTCAATGACCACTATGGCACTATGTGCTTTTGAGACCAACTCTGTTTTTATAGTTGCTTGTGGCCAATATGTTTTGTGATGTTGAGCAGGGCCGGCTCTAGGGCGTTGCGACCGGTGCCACTGCACCGGGTGCTGACTGTTCCAGGGGGCGCCGTGTTTGGAAGAATTATATGGTTTCAAAAGCATCTGCTCTGCATTGCTGACCTCCGCAATTTCATACAAAAATAAAAATGTCAAGATAACTCGGTGATTAATGTTCTTTCTGGAGAGAGAAGTAGTTTTGTCAAGTGGAAGATTTAACTCATTTTACGGTACCACAGAGAGTTAATGTGCCGGCTGCAAAGAATGTGTGCCATGCAGATCACAAAGTGCATATAGTTTACATAGGTCAGTGCTTTTGTCATAGAGATTCTTTTGTTAGTAGCAGGTTAGATGTTAAAATCCTAACATGGAACAGCGGGCTAATAACTGTCATCAAAGAGCTGCAAGCTAACTGCAAGGCATAGATTAGAGCATTATGATGTTTTCCTCCGTCTTTCATTATTCTAATGTTTCAAAAAGGGTTCATTTCAGTAAACAAAAAAATCATTATTAAATGTAGCCCCCAACCATAGGGTTATGTTTTAAATTCTGAGTCTGTGCTCTTAAATTATACTGTCTACCAGTATGGATGACATGTGACTCACCATGTAGTCTTCTGGCTTATGTAACATTTCCTGTACACTGATATACACACATATGATTGATTGTCTCTGTGTAATATTTGTGTGATGTAAAGTGCTCTGACACCCTACACTGGTATAGGTGGCGCTATATAACTAATCAAATACATCTGAGAGAGAGAGTGGTTATGGAGACTTGAGGGGGCACTGTTAAAGGATAGTAGTGAGGGAGTGTATTGGGGCGCCAACAAACATTGTCGCACAGGGCACCACCAACGCTAAAGCCAGCCCTGATGTTGAGGGTCCAGTTTTACAAAAACAATGAGATAAGCATTTACGTAGCAAAAAGGCTGAGAACCTATGCCGCAACTATTGGATTTGCAATGCTTGTTTTTACTTTAAATGAAGCTTCCTTTAAATGGAGGACAGTCACTGGGTCCAGTGGCCATCTGCCCCATTGTTATGTTTGCACACCACAAATGAAATCCTGACTTTTGCCAGTTACCCCACCTCTAGTGCAACAAACTGCTGATCTTCAGAAGTGTGCATGTTAAGAGGTACCAACAACTTTCTAAAGGAGTGGGAAGGCAGCATATAACCAGTAAATGTGATATTCTGATTGAGTAATAAAACCCAGGGGTCTTGGTGCATGCTAATCAACAGGAGACCAAGATAGCATTAGCGAACCTTAACACCCTTTACCTGATATGTATTTTTGATCATTTATAAAATGTTCATGTTTTAATTGATTGGAAATGCTTAACTTGCCAGTATTTTATGTGATTACACATGCATACAAATGACATACACTAAGAGGTCCTATACCTTCCCTCAAGTACTGGACCTTACCCACTTGTTCGATGCGGCCTCCTCTCCTGGCCCAGCCTGTGCAAAGTCCACATTCCATAAGTACATTCACACCACCTCTTTCACAACTTTGCTCACAGTGCTTTCCTCGCTAATGAGCTTGGGCCCATACAGGAAAAACAACAGTGGCATGGTCGTGCCTAGTTCCACAGAGTTTGGAATGCTCACACACGACGGGAGACGGACGCAGCAAGGCATGGAACCCAGTGACCAATAATGATGTGGCTAACTGGTGATTGACAAATGTGTTACAAGCTTGCAATGGTGGTTACACTTATGTATATAAGCACAGGACCTGGCTTCTGTGACATGGGGATGATTCCCTATCATCATCTCCATGGAAGTGACATCACTGAACTGCCGAACATCCAACTGCAAAGGAAATGACATCACTGGTTTCTTTCCAAAGCCACCTTCAAAAGAAAAAGCCAGGCAAGTGGACTTCATTTCCCAATCATCCATCGCCACAGGCAGGGACATAACAACATTTCCCAGAAATCATCTGCACAGGAGCTGACATCACTTTCTACCTTTTCCCTACTCCAACTACAATCAGGTCTTTGGGGCATCACACCCAGTGATCGAAGTGCACTACAAATATATGGGAACAGTGATATTAAGTGCATTGGACAGGGTCAGTGAGCTTGCGGGCAGTATCAAAGGGGTGCTAATAGGAACAAAATGTTTTGTAGATATTTTGTTGGCCTTTCACCTTCAGGTAACTGCATTTAAAATAAGGTACAACTTAAATGATTTTATTTTATGTTATGAAAACTATCAGTTAATGTGATTACTGCAGATGTATGTGTGTAACCAGAGAACAACAGAATCGAATGCTGGTTGATGCAGTAGGGTATAGTGACGTGCATTTTTAGTACTAGAAGGTCCAAGCCTGTGACAAAAAGTACCGTGAAGATGTAAATCATTATTTTAAACTTTCATTACACACTGTCTAAGATAGGTTGTCACAAAATGTGCAAAAAGATTTAGGTTTAAGATTAAAAAAAGTTCTTTCAAAATATAGACTATGTCCATTAAAAGCATGTACTTCCACAGCCCAGTTGGTAAAACCCTTACAATATCCCTAAAAAAGAATAAATCTTTGTCATCACAAAGTGTCGAGTGACCCCATCAGTTAATGCTGATTCCGACCCTGCAACCGGTTTTTATATTTGAATATTATCCAACTGCATATGTTTACATTTCTTTCAAGCAGCCGCGGCCACTGCAGGTAAGAGCGGTGGGGCGGTGGGGCCGGGTGGGGGTTATTTCGAGTGACAACCACGAGAGAAAATTAAATAAAGAATTAGTTTCCCCTTGTGGTAGTCTCTCGAAATTCCCCCACCCGGCCCCACCGCCCCACCGCTCTTACCTGCAGCGGCCACGGCTGCTTTCAAGCAAGAAGGTTTGTTTCTTGTTCAGATCTCTGTCCCTCCCCTGCCTTCACAGTACAGGAGAATCCCTCCATTCCAATTTAGCTGAAACATCTCATCTGTCTGAATTAAATGACCAGGGATGGCTGTCTTTTAACAAAAGCTATGAGGACTGTTTTTGTTAAATTGAAAAAATATGTGCACATTATACCCCCACAGACCCCACCCACTTCAACCTCTGATCTCACCACCTGAGCATACACAAGACCAGTGCTTGTTTGGGCCTGTTAGTGCCAAAAAGGTCCTTGGGCCATACAATATCAACAAGTGCCTCACCTAACATACCAAATTGCCAATCCTCACAATCTCACCAAGGCCTATACCACACAAACACTCATACAGTATTCTAACAGCACATAGACCCAGTGTCTTGCACTGCACGTCCCATTAACAGCCAGACATTCTCAAATTGCAGAACATATATTCCAACTTACTCTGCAGTACACCATGCATCAGACATTGCAGACCTTATCACCTATCACAAGCATAGCTCTCTGTTCATCATAGAAACATGGCTCATCCCCGCATCCTCGTACATCCTAAACATCCTTATTCCCACAGACTGCAGTATTCATCATTTGGATGATGCATATAAGAAGGGAGGAGACCTCGCTGTTATCCATAAATCCTTCTGGTCCTGCAGCTAAGCAAGCAAATTACACAACTCTGTGGAGCTCCTGACATGTGACGTCACACTCTCTGCTTCTCAGAACACCACCTTCCGTCTCATTTACATGCCTCCTCCGCAAAACAAGGACTTGATTGATGTATTTTTTGATCTCCTCGCCTCCTGGTCCATCTGAAGCCTCTTTGGTGACTTTACACTCCCAGACAGCTAGCTAGCTAAACAAAACAAGAGAGACCTTTCTCAGCCTCAACACACTCAATATCACCTAACCAACACATTCCAAAGTACATATCCTCATCCTCCTCTTTTCAATATCACCAACACTCCAGTGCAAACCACCAATGCCCACAGACTGGACTGACCACGTTGTCATCCCCATCTCTCTGCTCATCATCCTACCAACAAACCAAGGTGAAGCCAAAACAGAAGACCAAACCATTAGATCCTTCAAAGGCTTCTCCATCAACAACTGAATTCTTGAACTCATCTGTCACCCTTCCTACTCCACATCTGACAACCTTCTAAATGACTTCAACACTTTTTTTTGGAAAACTATGTGAACATCCACAGTCCAACTAATGTATGCAAGTGCAATACAAAATCTTCAGCACCTTGATTCTCTAAAGACTTAACTGACAATAAAAGATCCATCTCTGTACAGGAAAGAAAATGGAAGAAAAACAGAGCTCCTGATGACCTCATGATACTGAAATCCCTCAACACAACAGGCAGAGAGCTCATCAAATTAGCGAATGCAGAGTACTATACCAACAGCAGACAATCAAGCAGTGCATCAGCCTCCTCCCTAACCCTTCTATCCCACACTTCACAGACAAGTGCAATGACGTCACCCTCTTCTTCAGTGAAAAAATACATATGATTAAACTGTACATGAAAAACACCAAGCCTGCTTCGCTTACACCCACCACTTCTTGAAGAATACTGCAATGGCCATTAGTTAAAGCCCTCTCTCACAGATCTAACTGACAACTCAACTCACTCAAAGCCACTACCTATATAGATGACGTTTTACTCTCGTCTTTCACCAAAGCTCTCTCCAGGGAGGCTCTCTTACCCCTTAAATATTGTCAGCTCCTACCTCACTCAAGGCATCTTCCGTAAGCACTCAATGAAGGCCAAATCTTTCTACTCCTAAAGAAAAGAAACCTAAACTAGACCCTGCCGACTTTGCCAACTACAGTCCCATCACTCACCTACCATTTGTTGGCAAGATCATCAAAAAATCAGTCTGTGCTCAACTCCAGGGTCACATCATGCTATCTCCTGCACGACGACCTATCTTGCTCCATTTAATGCTGCTGCATGGAGATTGCCACATTACACATCAGAATTATGCGCTCTTGTCCACATATAAAGATGAACCCTGCATTCTGATAATGATAGACCTCTTAGCTCCCACCCTCATCCACATCCTGGAGTCTCAAATGTAATTCACTGACAATGTCCTTCATTGGTTCTCCTTTTGCCAGTCCAAAAAAATACCAGTTAATTCACATGGGCACATGGGTCATATTGCATGTGGGATCCCCAGGGTTCCATACTGCCCCCTGTCATCCTCAAACCTTGAGACACTACCTAAAGATAACTGCATCAAAAGTCACCAATATGCCAATGATACACAGCCCTACTTGAAAGTCTCCTCAAATCCATACATCCAACACCTCAAACACAGCCTTCTCCTAATCAAGACCTGAATATTGAATGCCTACCTGAAACTCAAGTGAAAAACCATAACCCATTACAATGCTTATGTGTGACGAAGTGAAAAATCAGAGAATTAAAAGGTTATTAGGAAATTACAAAAGGACAGACTTTAACAATTATAAATGGTTTAGTAAGAACTGTCTCTTTTATATGTAGTAGACGACGTTTCGACCCACTCTAGATACCGGGTCTCTTCAGGACTGTATATCTGGGGACTGGACAAAATAAAAAATATTTTATTGATAATAATAAACCTTAATGACGTAGTATTCATTAAAAGGAATTTGGCTTTAGAGGCAAGGATGGTAGCTTACCAATAAGGCACACCTATGTCCATGTAGGATCCAGTGTATGGTGGTAGGAGGAAACGATAAATACCTCCAAACCTATAACCAAAAGGTAGAATGTTTGAGTATACAGGCTAACTCTATTCATGACAGTGCTCACCCAAGTAATAAACGGAGTTGCACTTACTCCAATTCACTGTCTCAGATCGTATCTGACGAGTATAATTTATCTCGTAACGCGGTGAATTCTGCAATTAATTTGGTAGCAGTTAGTGCATTCACTTCGGATTCAAATCAATACATTTTCTTAATGGTTTACTGGAATGGACTTACTTCATATCGTGTGTCTATCCTCTCAAGAAGTGGGAGAGGATATTATATATATATGTTCAGTTACTTCCTTGGATAGTGAATCAAGACGTCACAACTGAAAAATTAAACAAATTTAATGAGGGGAAAAGCGCTACTCTTTCCAGCTTGGTAGCAGTTAGCGCATTCACTTCGTACTTAATTAAATAAACTTTCTTATTATTTGATGGGAATGGACTTACTTTATATCGTACGTCTGTCCTCTCACGGAGGTGGGAGAAGATATTTTATATATGTGCAGTTACTTCCTCGAATAGTAACTCAGGACGTCACCCACTGAAAAATGAAGTAAATTCAATGAGGGGAAGTACAATACTTTCTCTGACTCTAATCTACTCATTAATTGATCTAAAGATCTTCACGGGGCGGCACACTTACTTTAATGCGAACGCCCGTCTCGCAGTCGAGAGTTGTCTGTGACGAATACAAACACCAGGATACCGGTCGGTTATCCGGAAATAGGAGGTCCCATTATATTAAGATCGTGCTAAACTAAAGAAATAAAGGACGGTGACTACGGCGGCCATCTTAGAATGGTGAAAATCGCATCGCCTTAACATATGAACAAATATTATTTTGATCCATTCATTCTATGGATTGCACAGTCTTTCCCCATTTATAAGAGAGAGAGTCGAGAAACAGAGCCAATTTTATTCGCATAGTGCGTTTAAAAAAAAAAGATTTTAAAAAAAAAGAAAAACCATTCTATCACTATGGGGATTCTATTGGAGAGTACTTCCACTTGTACTCTTCTGTAGGTCATGGCTTAGTTTCTAGATAAACATGTGTTGGATAAAACATTTATTAGCTAAAGGGAGATATTTTCTTTTTTTTCTATTTTTCTTATATTCCCTCTTTATATTATTCGTATGTTGATTATAGACAGTTGTACATTCTAACAAATCAGTGTATTGATCATGTACAGAGTCATCTATCAAAAACACAATTTTTAAGAATGCAACATCTCTATCAGAGAAAGTATTCACAATTAATGATACAGTGTCCCAATATATACAGTGAAATTAAAATCATTCTATCTATTCTTTCGACATCATTGTTTTTCAATTATCATTTGCATGTTACAAAGGGTATGGTAATGAATGGTCTTGCATGGAAATACACTATAGTATTTCCCATTCTACATGTAAGTCTACAATATACCATGACAGGGCCCTGCCAGTTCATAGAGAAGGAGACGCCTAATTAGGGTCAATGTAAGCTTATAAATCTGCGCCACTCTTCAAGACTGATTCAGTCCAGCACGGATGGATCCACACTTGTCGATCCATTTACATTCCAATGTTTGAAGAATAAGTGACATATCGCCCCCTCTTGGAGGCATTTTGGCTTTTTCCACCACCTGCCATTGCACATCATCTGCAGAGTGGCCTTTCTCTACATAATGATCCACTAAAGGTGGGGGAACAACCTTTACAACGCAACTTTTACAACGCACTACACTTACAACGCATTTTTTACAACGCAAAATCCATTACAACGCATTGCATTACAACGCATGACACTACAACGCATTTTTAAAAACTACCTTTACAACGCATTCCATTACAACGCATACTACCTTTACAACGCATACCATTACAACGCATAATATTACACTACACTATCCAACACTTACCCTACTGTTGCACCCCCTGGAGTTAGAATAGTAATTTTTACCCCTATACTATCCAACACTTACCCTACTGTTGCACCCCCTGGAGTTAGAATAGTAATTTTTACCCCTATACTATCCAACACTTACCCTACTGTTGCACCCCCTGGAGTTAGAATAGTAATTTTTACCCCTATACTATCCAACACTTACCCTACTGTTGCACCCCCTGGAGTTAGAATAGTAATTTTTACCCCTATACTATCCAACACTTACCCTACTGTTGCACCCCCTGGAGTTAGAATAGTAATTTTTACCCCTATACTATCCAACACTTACCCTACTGTTGCACCCCCTGGAGTTAGAATAGTAATTTTTACCCCTATACTATCCAACACTTACCCTACTGTTGCACCCCCTGGAGTTAGAATAGCAATTTTTACCCCTATACTATCCAACACTTACCCTACTGTTGCACCCCCTGGAGGTAGAATAGTAATTTTTACCCCTATACTATCCAACACTTACCCTACTGTTGCACCCCCTGGAGTTAGAATAGTAATTTTTACCCCTATACTATCCAACACTTACCCTACTGTTGCACCCTCTGGAGTTAGAATAGTAATTTTTACCCCTATACTATCCAACACTTATTAAGTAATTTTTACCCCTATACCATCTAATACTTACCTTAAATGCAATTTAATATTATGCGTCATAATGGTATGCGTTGTAAAGGTAGTATGCGTTGTAATGGAATGCGTTGTAAAGGTAGTTTTTAAAAATGCGTTGTAGTGTCATGCGTTGTAATGCAATGCGTTGTAATGGATTTTGCGTTGTAAAAAATGCGTTGTAAGTGCATGTGTTGTAAAAGTGTGCGTTGTAACGACATACATCCCTAAAGGTGCATTTGTTACCTGGCAGCGAATACGACTCCTATGTTGGCCAATCCGCGCCCTCACTGGTTGAGTGGTCTGGCCAATATAAATCAATTTACAGGGGCACCAAATGCAGTAGATGACATTCATTGTAGCACAATTAGTCAAGTCATGTAGTTTTGCATTCACATTCCCATGCGTGAAAAATGTAGTTTCCTTAGTGAAATTACAGGCTATGCAATTTCCGCATTTGTAATGACCTGTGAGAGCCGGTAATCACCATAATTCTTGTATAGTTCTTTTATTTTGATGTATACTTGTGTCTGAATGAACCAGATGATCTCTTATGTTTTTTCCTTTTTTAAAAGAAAACATGGGTGGTTCACGACAACATTCAAGGGTATTTAATGTGGACCAGTGTCTTTTAATGGTCTTCTGTATTTGCGTGCTCAGTGGACAAAAAGTAGTGACACACACACTTCTTTTCATACTTTCTCTCATGGTTTTGTCTAATAACACTTCACGGGGGCTAAACCAGGGTCTCTTCATAGAGGTTTTTACTAATCTCTTAGGGTAGCCTCGCTCACGTAACCTGGAGCTCAATATATTAGCTTCCATAAAAAAATCTTCCTTTTCTGTACAGTTACGCCTCAGTCTCAAAAATTGACCATAGGGAAGGCCATCTTTAAGAGACCTTGGGTGAAAACTAGTATATTGAAGTAAGGTGTTTCTATCTGTGGGCTTTCGATATAGTGTCACATTCAATTGATTTCCACGACATCTTATTTTCAAGTCCAAGAATGGTACCATCTCTTTATTTTTATGGCATGTGAAGGTTAATGCTGTTTGGCATGTATGCAGATAACTGATGAATGAATCTAGATCTTCCTCCCTTCCAACCCAGATAAAGAAAATATCATCAATGTATCGCTTCCAACATCGTATGTTTGTGTGGAAGGGGTTGTACAAGAAATAGTACAACCCTGGCTCATTGACATGAACATGGGCAGCTTCAAACCCCCAATTTCTGCCAAATGCGATCTCACTTATATTCACCCTGGACATCAACCTCACCCTCAGAACACATTGACAAAAAATATTACCTGATACCAGCTCTCTCTTCTAGAGAAAGTGAAGCACTGTCTTACAGAAAGAGACTTCATAACTGCTATTTAAGCCTTCATACTCTTCCATTTGGGTGATGGTAACACCGAGCTTGATGGCTTCCCAGATCCTACATTGGCCCCCTTAAGAGCAACCCAGTACTGCAGCACATCTCATCCTGGGCCTGAGGAAATATAATCAGATAACCCCCGTCCTGATGGAACTCCATGGGCTCCCTTTCCCTGCCGGTAGCATCTTCAAATGCAGCTGCATAATATACAAAGCAATCAAGACCAGTACCTGCTTAGGTTGCAGACAGACTTATAGACTGTGTTGTTGCCTTTGAACCTGTACAGTCCTCTGCTGCCTTTTGACCAGATTCACACTTTACAAATAATACCACATACATACATGACGTGATTGTGGATGTTTCCATGTGCCTCCACGTGAGTGCAAGTATGTGTACTTAGGACAGATGAGAGCAAGGTCGAACATCTTTGCAGTGTTGGTTGCAAAAATAATTGAATATCTAAAGTTTACTTTGTAAATATTTATGCCTTATTTACCTCTACTTCAGGAAGCTAACTCTGGTTAACTTCCTAATCAGAGGACGATAACTCCTATTAATTCCCTACCCCACAATTATCGGCTCAAGTGAATGAATGAACAAGCTCTTATAAAGAGCAACAGCTGCTACGAAGGGTATCCGAGCAATAAAGACTAATGAGTAGATTGAACGAATTATGCCTGAACAAAGAGCCAGTTGCAAAAAGAACTATTGATGGACAGAATGCAGAACAATGTCATACATTCACCCCAGTAAAGAGATCTGGGCCTAAATACATCGTTGTTTTGCTCACCATGCCATTCCAGTTTTGCCCGAGCCATATGCAAATCAATCTTGACCCTGTGCCCAATGGGAACAGTCCAGCCCGAACTGCCAGGCCAGGTCGTCCCTGGACCGGAAACAAGCATCCTAGGACCGGTTTCGGGGTTTCACCCCTCTTCAGCCAGGATAGCTTGATTCCAGTGGCATGGAGAACATGGGACTCACGTCTGAGCATACCCGTCCCACTCGGGGTGACAAATGCAAAAAGAACTATTGATGGACAGAGTGCAGAACAATGTCATACATTCACCCCAGTAAAGAGATCTGGGCCTAAATCCATAGTTTTTTTGCTCACCATGCCATTCCAGTTTGGATCCAGCCATATGCAAATCAGTCTTGACCCTGTGCCCAATGGGAACAGTCCAGCCTGAACTGCCAGGCCAGGTCCTCCCTGGATTATAAACAAGCATCCTAGGACCGGTTTCGGGGTTTCACCCCTCTTCAGCCAGGATAGCTTGATTCCAGTGGCATGGAGAGCACGTCCATCTATTGTGTATCTTTTGAACAAAGAGCCAGGTCGTGAGCTTTTTCCTAAACAATGATTCTAAGGCTACAGAGCAAAATTCATTAGGGAGCCTATTCCAGACTAAACCTGCCCCTTCTGGATAACCATAACCTTGGAACCTCAGCCAAAGCCTCATGAGATTAAAACAGGTCCCTAATGGAAGCATAGAGATGAATTCTGGATTCCAGATATCGTGACCTGGAACAGATAAAAGCTCTGTCAGTCAGTACTAGAGCTTTATAAAGAATCCGCTACTTTACCGGGAGACAGTGAAGAGAGCTCAAGTAGGGAGATTCTGATGTTCTGAAAGGGAGTTAAAGAATAGGCCGAACCGCCGCTTTCTGCACAATCTGCAGTCTCTTAATCAAATAGTCCACGATGCCCAAATAAAGAAGTCCAGTCTAGAGGTAACTAAGGCATGGACAACTGTCTTCATAGCAGATAAAGTAAAAAAGTACATTAATTTCTTTCATGTCCTAAGCAGACCAAAGCAAGTTACCACCAAAGCCGACACTTGTGACTGAAAAGGAAGCAGTTGTCAAATTTGACACCAAGATTTTTAAATATTTCCGACTGGGAAGGCAGAGAAGCATTTCCCAGTCAGACCACTTGTCAGAAGGAAATGGCCCGAATAGAAGGATCTCAGTCTTGTCCATATTGCACATCAGGTGATTATGAGGCATCCATTAAAAAACAGCTGAGAGACAAGACTTAAGAAGAACATAGTCCACATCTTTCCCCTTCTTAAAGGAGAACAGAAGCTGCGTGCCGTCCATGTAGGAAATTACCTTAGCTTCAAAGGACTCCATCAGCTTCACCAGAGGCACCAGATACACATTCAAAAGAATGGGGCTCATCACAGATCCCTACAGCATGCCCAGCAAAAGAAACTTCGAGCCTAAAGTAAAAGTGGCCAGCCAGACTGCCTGACCGCTATTCTCAAGAAATAATTTAATCCAATCCAATGTTAGTTCCCGTAGACCTATGGCCTGCAGGAGTTGAAGAAGCAGAGTGTGCAAAACAGTGTAAAATGCCACAGAGATATCCAATAGTATCAGCGCCTTATTGACCCCCTTGGTCCAATAAGAATTTTGTGTGTTCTGACACCTCCAATAGAGTGTTTTCAGTACTAAACTGAGATCGATACTGGTCTGACTGAGGTGTAAAAGCTGATTAGTCTCCAAGTTATTAGAAAGCTGCTGGTTTATAGATTTCTCTAAAATCTTCGTAGAAGCCTATAATTTGCCAAGACACTAGGATCACCAGAAGGTTCTTTTAGAAGGGGAGTAGCTTAGCCTGCATCTAAATTAGTAGAACTTTGGCAGTGAAGAGAGAGGCATTTAGCAATTTATTAACAATGGATTTAACCATATCCACCCCTTTGATATTCAGGTCAGTGGGACAGGGGTTGACAGGAAAGCCCTAACTCAGGGAACAAATAGCAGACTTAGAATTGTGCAAGGAAATCGATTTAAATTGAAGCAAAGAGCACTGCCTACTGGCTGTGTCAACATCATTGAAGGCCTCTAAGTTAATTACTGCTGGGGGAAGAGACAAAGTAGTTTGTATTTTAAAGATTTTATCCCCAAAAAAGCCAAAGAGTTTCTCACAAAATTCATGATAAGGAGGGATACTTCTGTCACAGGAACTAAACAAATGTTGGCCATTTTTAAAATTTCTCGGGGCTTATTATCGGCAGCGTCAACTTTCTTGTTAAAAAATATAAATTTTAGGGAATTTAAGTGCTGTATGGTATTTCCTCAAGGCAGCCGAATAAGCAGCTCTATCCTCTGTCATATAGTGCATAGGCCATGTTTTGTCTGTCCTCTTGTCAATTTTCTTTTCAACCGCCAGGGCCTGAGTGAACCAATGGGTTGAAGAGCCTCTCCTGCGTGATTTACAAAGAGTAAGCAGGAGCTAATTTATCAAATGTTGTGAGAAGCCAGCTATTCACAGCATTAATATCTGGCCACCTAAAAACACCAGGATGGAGCCGGTTAGTGCACTGGCAAACTCATCAGGCTTAATCCTGCTATAAGCCCAATACAGTCAGGAGCTTGTTTGTAAGAAGCTCCAGAAATGCCATAGCACTGCGCTGTATTCCAATGAGCTTGCAGTTAACTTCTCTGATAAGTGTGATATGTTTATGCTCACTACAATATGATGAGAGCACATGCCCCATCGTGGTTTAAGGTTTAAGGTCAGATGGGTGAAGTTCACAAGCTACCCTGTAAACTTGATTACAACAAGTTCATGGGTAGAGTGGATAAGAATGGCTAGGTTCTTCAGCCATACAATGCGAGTCATAAAACCCGCACTTGGTATAAGAAACTATTTACCCACCTGATCCAGATGGCATTATAAAAAGTATATGTTGTTTCTTGTCAGGCCACCACAGGAAGACTCATGACTTTCCGTTGACCTTTACTGAAAGTCTTACTGCTACAGAAACAGCAGCCATCACTTCATATGCTCTGATGACATGGCAAGGCTTTTGCCAATTGCATTCCTGAAACAGTTAAAAAGACTCGACCATGTCTTTGTTGGTTGTAGAGTCTGCACTAAGCAAGGAAAGAGGCAGGAGAATCGTTTTTACTGTCCCCAGTGCCCATCTCAGTCAGCCCTGTGTTTTCCTACTTGTTTTATGTTGCCCCATACAAAAGTGATGTATTGGGAAATGGACTGAGGTGAAGCTGCAGTAAGGTAAACCTTTCAATGGCGTACATGGATAACTACCTTACTTGGGCCACTTCGTCACTAGGCAAGCGTCTGTAGAATTTCTGTTCCTCTACTTGAGGAACTATTGGACTTGCTTATGGCCTTCTCGAGACCTTTATCCACAGTCAGAACATGGTAGGTGTTCTGTTGACTGCTTGACAAGTGCATTATAGTCCCCACACTGCACATAATGGTGGACGGAACATAAACTATGGTATCACGGAGTACCCTGTGTGGCAAAATTGTAAACTCATGACTAGATTTTGAAGTGCTTTTTAGGAAACATATGTATACAACACAAGGACCACCCTGATTGCCCCTGAGAACCAGAGAGAGTGCTATGAGTCAAACTCATTAATTAACTCTTCTACTTGCTTTGAAAGTGTCTCAACTCAATTAGTAACTTGTATCATAATCAATGTTATTGATGATGGATACAGGACAAAGTTTATTGCATGATGATGATTTTCACATTTTTAGTATCAGGATAATATACATTTCATTATGTATTAAAATTAGTGCAGACAACGCAGTGCTCAGACAGCGAACTAATATGTATGCAACAACATAGAACAAGATAGTGAACAGATTCCAAGGTTGTATGTGATTTTAGAACAAAAACTCATAAGCGGAGGTCCTGTTCATATATGGTATCTGCTGGTGAACCATAACATGTTTTGCAAGCAACTTGGGGAAGGGAAGTCGACGGTTCGACCTATAGTTAGTGTTTGGGCCTCATCAGGACAAAAATCGTCTGACTAAAGTTCCCTAGAAACAGTGGAATATTGGTACCTCCAATAAGACATGCTGTAAGCAATACGTGCAAGAATACTTCAAGTCAGAGTCTATAATGTATATCAAGCCACTTGGTTAGTCAGACAGATCCGGTGGGGTAAACAAATTTTTCAGGAGAAGTACACCTTTGTATTGTAAGGAGAAAGTGGTCATACCTACAACACATACAGTAGTACTCCTAGCAGCCGTGGTCGGTAGTAGGAGTAACTGCAGGGCGGTGACGTGGGGTGGGGGGTAGTAAACTATGGATTACGGAGGTTTACAGGTAAGTTAACATATAAATTAATAAAACGAATTTTGTTGCGTGCATTGCATCGCATTTGGGGATGCAGTGCACGCAACGAAATTCATTTTATTAATTTATATGTTAACTTACCTGTAAACCTCCATAATCCATAGTGTACTACCCCCACCCTGCCCCTCCCCCTCCCCACGTCACCGCCCTGCAGTTACTCATACTACCGACCGCGGCTGACTCCTAGACAAAGCCAACTATGGAAAACGGTCAGCTTGTGTAATTTCATGCAAAGGTTGAGGTTTGCAGAGCATAGTGGGTAAGAGAACCTTGTGGGATTCACGCAAGGCATGCCACCCTGGACTCTCTTAGGTGTCTAGTTCGCAAAAATGTGAAGGTATGCTAGGTTTCCCTAGGTAACAGCCAAGCTAGCACCTAAAAATCCACAGCAATCCACTTTGCAAAAAAAAGTCTGTTTTGAGTGGGAAAATGTGCATTTTGGGACATTTCCTGTATTGGACACTAGGCCTACCCACACAACTGAGGTACCATTTTTTATTTTGACCCTTAGGGGAATGCTGGGTGGAAGGATGTTTGTGGCTCCCCGCAGACTCTAGAATTTTCCATCACAGAATGTGAGGAAAATGTGTTTTTTTAGTCAAAGTTAGTGGTTTGCAAGGGATTCTAGGTAAAGAAAACCTTGTAAAAACCACCCAAGTCACCCCAGCCTGAATCTGCCCCAGGGGTCTAGTTTTAAAAAATAGGCAAGTTAGCTAGGTTAACTGTTGTGTAGGTAAACAAAGACAGCTAGAACCTCTCAGCTGAGGGATATTGAAGATTTATTCAGCAGAGAAAATCCTGTGCCTGGTAAGCCGGACACCAACAGCTTCTCTCACCCTAAACCAACTTAGAACATACATATGTCATAAGGCTTAACATAGGAACATTCCATTTCTTTCATGTAATCACAATTAACAAAATATTCCAGCAAAATATGTATAAATGTGAAACTAAACAGCACTAATTACCACATTATAACACATCTCCTTCCCTTCACAAATATAACACAAACAAGAACAATTGTACACCAACCCCGAAAAAACATGAGAATCACAAATAACAGACACATCCCATCACCAACACAACACCAACAAGATCAGGCAAAACACCACAACCAACACAGTAACTACTAGGAAACACTAACCCCAAGCAAAATCACCTAACCAACCAGGTGGCCTTTCAACTCTTTCATATCTAACTGCCACCCGATCATTCCACAAATCTCAGATATCACTGAAAACATGAGCCTGCCTGACAACCTCCCCTGCACAAGAAGTGCCCGCTTGAAAGCCACTATCCTCCACCATCAACTACCCCATGGAACCACCACTTGCATTGTCCAGCTTAAGTTTTTTACCACCTCCCTTCTGGAACAATGCCACTGTTCTCAGATTCCATGTCTGATCATTGTCCAACTTCACCCAATTGCAACTCACTGGTTTCACTGGATAGGGACCTCGAAACTTGGACCTTGAAACTTAGACAAACTTCGACTCACTCCCCCTTGCTTGACTTTCACCCAGTCACCTACACCAATTACACCTTCCTTCCACCCATCACTCACAGTTCTTGCACCCTCTTCAACACAACCATCAAGCAATCACGAGGGAACCAACTTGGTCCCTGGTCTCCTAACTCTCATCATCTCTAAGTGAGTTTTCCCTGTTGCAGCATAAGGTGAGGTTCAATTCACCCACAGCATGTCCTTTACAGCAACATACTGTCTACCCCAGACCCACCCCAGAAATCCTGATAATACAGTACCTCACAGTTATAGGGCACACCCCGGGTCACAAAGATATGCACATACACAAAACAAGTACACTTTTTAGCAGCACCGCGGGCTGGAGCCATGCGGGTAAACCCAATGCCAAATGTGTTGACATGAAATCAACGTAAAAAGCAGCACTGCTGTCCAGTGTTGTAAATCACAGGGGGTTCACAGACTATCACTCACACTCACTCTGCACTGCTACACAGTGCCACAGGTATTAGTCCAGTCCGTACGGAATGCTCTACACTCAGTACCCTAATGCTGTGCTACTGATACCCAGCAGGTCAATGGGTAACACCATGCAGACTCCGTGGCCCCAACCTTCCTCCACCCTCTGGTTCACCCCAATTGTCCTATATCCCCAGGTGGATGGATGGATGAAATGGATGGCCTCCCAGATACTTGGCCACACACGGCCGAAGTCACACTTAGTTTGGGTCCTCGGGAAGCAGGTCGGAATATGTGGCAAGTTTTAATAAGAAGGTAGACATAAACAAGGGGAGTTCAGCAGCCACTTGGGAAGTTCACCCACAGATCTCAAAACACAATGGAGTCACACAGTTTCTTGCCCCGCTTTTAAACTTTCTCAGAAATGTTCCTTCAACTCAGTCAATCTCTCGCTATTACCTGCTGGCACCAAGATGTCTTCAGGAGGGGCCAGGTATGGAGAAGGTAGTTAGTTTGCCACGCTGAGGGTCAAAAGGGAACAACTGATGAATGTGGAGTAAGACAAGGGAGCCTCTCGGTAGGAGGAGGCAACCTGAGCAGTACACGACAATCAGGCTAGTGCCCAGGCAATCCGGGCACAGCGTCTGGTGCATGTTGGTATGGGTCGCACCAGACGTTTCAGGTCTCAAACGCAAAGAGTTGCAAATTCCCTACCTCCCTAGAAATGAGGCACAATGACCGTTGCATGTTAAGATGGGTTGCATTCCGGTCACACACAATGAAGAGTTGCAAATTCCGCACCTCACTGGAAATGAGGCACAACGTTCGATGTATGATTATACAGGTTGCACCAGACAAGTCTGGTCACATACACTGGTGTAAGTTAAGCAGAGGCACATGAGGTAGAATGAGGCACTACTATGGGTACAATCCCACCTCCAAGGGTTGCATCCGGTGAATCAGACACCTCACGCAATGAGCATACAGTTGGCATGTCGCACGAGTGAGATTCGGCACGATCGACAAAACAGGCCACGCGGAGTCCCGCAACCAGTGAATCCGCTCACAACCAACAAGACACTTATGAGTGTCAGGGTCCCTGCGGTAAAGAAACCAATTGCCTCATATGTAGGCAAGATTTCTGAAGCTCCGCCCTAGACAATCCGGTCTCCAGACACAGGTCCTAATTCCACACACACATTGCGCTACTGATGGGATTCAGTAGCCAATGTGCACATTTGAGAGGCCATCGCTTTCCAGATGTAAATGGAGTAGGTCCCTCACAGGAGATCTTTGATGTCCCTGAGATCTCCGGGAGAACAGGAAGCCCACGAACGGGCCCTTGGAGAGTACAATTCAGGGTGTCACACTTCAGCAGGTCTTCGGGAAGGCCAGCCACTATTGAGAAAGGCCATGCGTTCTCCTTCACTGGCAGTAATCATCCATGTGCACAACAGAGTCCTCTGGCAATGTGCACCACGCAGTCTGGGTTCTCTGGTCCTGCGTCCCGATAAGCATATCTCACCCATTGCTCAAGGATGGCACCAGTAGTTATACTGTCATTTGTGTTTGAAGTTAGGGGTGGCATAAGGTGTTTCCCCTTTAAACCACAGCTGTCTCCCCTAAATTGTAGTCCTGTCTGCCATAGGGGATTGTAATACATATCTTAATCTTTAATGGGGCCACGATCTGGCCCCAATAGGTTAAATGTAGAAAAAATCTATCTCATCGGGCCCTCAAAGGACTGAGGTCTTGTTTTTTCTAGTGGTATGCCCATGGTTTATAACGGTCACAGGGGAATGCACAGATGTGCTCCCTGAACCCCTGGTGTCCACCAGAGCTGGGCACCATGGCATAGAAATGTTCATATTCTATGAGTGGAATTTCTAAGCGAGTTATGCCAAAAGTCTCTACCATTGGAAAGGGTTTAGCATGGCAAATCCATTGATAGGAAACTTAATGAGGTTTCTCCATTTCAATCTTCTATTGCAGCTTGAAGTAATATCAACCACATCCCCACTTTAACATGTGGAAAATGCAAGCCTCATAGGTATTGAAAACACACACAGGTATTCCTCACTACCTGGGCCGGCATGCTCAGGTATGCACACAGACCTGCAAATGGCAGGTTGGACACATAGTCCCCAGCACCAGGAGTGCAAGTGCACCCCCCCCCCCCCAAGTCTGCAATGGCAGACAGGACACGGGTTTCACTAAACGGGTGTCAGTGCGCACGCACCAGCCTGCAATGACAGGCTGCACACACAATCACAGGCAGCATCGGTGCGCACCTACGGTGGCCCGCAATAGGAGGCTGCTCACAGCTTTTAATCATGACACCAGTTAACAATGACAGGCTGGCCCATGTTTCAGAACATCGAGTCAGTGCCACTTCCCAACATGGGTTGGAAGGGCGTGAGCACTTTCACATTGTATTTTCAGTGGGAAAGTGCCCAGAGGCCACACAAGAAAATCAGTAAAACCCAGCCGGAAAAAACAAAAGGTTTAGAGAAATGCTAACTGGCTAGTAGCAAGTCCAACACCACCATGACTGCTTTGCACACACATGCAAAATGACCCTTTTTCCCACAAGCACAACATTATTTGCCAACACCATAGCAACTCTTGGAGTGACCCAAGTGAAAGCTGCTGCCACACCCATAGCACAGACAGGAAGAAACCTAGTTTCTCACATTTGAAACTCATGTGGCCTTCGAAATTCCTCCCTTGTTATATGTTGTGTTCTCCATTTTTTGCATCTCTCTCATGCACTTGTCTGATTCCTCAACCACTTTGGCTATCTTTATAGCCTCCTTCAATGTCAGATTGCATCTTTCCTGCATCTTTTTGTGGCTGTATTGCACTATAATCTCCCCTGTCATCATCCCAAACTTGCATTTTGCTGCCTATTCCCTCAATCTGGCCACAAAAGTATCTACAGATTCACCATGCTTTTGTGGCTGTGTATAGAACTTATCACGTTGCATGAATATGTTGCGAGTTTTTGTAAAGCGATTCTGTAGTCGCTACTTAGCTTCCTTGAACACATCCTCAATTCCGTCACCTCATTCATCACACACTTGTGGCAAGTATTTGAACATGTTGCCCTTCTGTGCCCAGATACTCTATTAACAGCACCGCAAGCAGAGGAGCTGAGCCTAAGTTAGGTATGCAGACGGGACGGGACCTGTGACAAAAGTGTGACTACAAGGCCTCCCTCTCACACCATTGTGAGAACTTATGTCCTGCTCAATTTGGGTATTTCCCAACAGCAGCAAGCACACATTTTACGAATCTTATGCATGCTAATTGCATGCTGTAAGTAATAACCGCACGTTACTCACGTCATTGGGGAAGTGACCTCTTCGCTACCCACACTGACGAAAGCCCAGGACCTCATATAGGCCGGTAGAACAGGGCTGAAACATGTTGGAGATATAGGGTCATAGGACCATCATATCCTCTCACCCTTATAATATATTTTTTCCTTCCCTCCTACTCAACTAATACAGGATACTTTAAGAGTGAGTGAGGAATTTCATCTTTAAAGTTACGTCGGCCCAAACCATAGACTACAGCAAGTAGCATTGCACAGTACTTCACACCAGGGAGGAATGGAAATGGCACAGAGTAGGTGGGACTACAACACTTTCTTTAAAAAACTTTATTATTTTTTTTTCAATTATGCACAGCCCCTCAACCTGTTGAGGGCTATGCATGGACTATTATTGTGCTGAAACAGGCTTGTGAGCAGTGCGAGCCAGCACAGGAAAGCGTTCCAGTGGCTCATGTGGCGTGCCTGGATACTGTTGCTGAGCATCACGCTGGAAACAGCCCTGTACAGGCGTGAGCAGCAGCGGGGAGCTCTTCAGTGGCCTGTCTATGCTCTAATGTTCTGAAGTGGCACTGATATAGGCGCGGGCTGGCAGGGGAAAGCACTCACGCCTATGTCTTGCAACGGCTGTCAAAAGCACAAAACTCAGGCTGGGGTTGCCGATTACGCCGAATCGTTGGCGCAGTACTAGACTGGAAGCATAGGCAGCGGGCTAAGTGATGAAGTTATCCTACTGCACGGAATGGTGGCACAGGGATCTTCTGCACTTGGTTGTAGAGGTCACTGCTGTACACAGGTGCCTGGCGATCCCATCCTCGTCGCCAAAATATGTTGTGTAGGTGGACAAAGACAGCTAGAAACTCTCAGCTGAGGTTTCTTGAAGATTTATTCAGCAGATAAATCCTTGTTCTTGACAAGCCAGACACCAACAGCTTCTCTCGCCCTTAACCGTTTTAGAACATACGTCATAAGGTTTTACACAGGAACATTCAATTTCTTTCATGTAACCACTATTAACAAGATAACCCAGCAAAGTACTTATAACTGTGAAACTAAATAGCACGAACCACCTCATTATAACATTTACCTAGGTGCCAGCTGGACTAGGGCAGAAAATTCAGATCTAACCACTTTGCAAAAAGGGTAGGTCTTGAATGGGAAAATGTGATGTAGCCCTGTTGCATTTTGGGCTATTTCATGTCGCGGAAACTTACTTACCCACAGAAGTGAGGTACCAATTTTATCAGGATATTTGGGAGAATGCTTGGTGAAAGGAAGCTCGTGGCACCCCAGAGACTCCAGAACTGTCCATCACAAAAATGTGAGGAAAATGTTTTTTTAGTCAAAGTTTGAGGTGTGCAAGAGATTCTGGGTAAAAAACCTGGTAAGAGCCATGCAAGTCACCCAACACTGGATTACCCAGCAAATAAAGGGATAATAATAATGATCATAATAACCTTCTTGTTAATCGTGATAACAATAAAAGTCTTCATAACGTAAATCGCATGCTGAACTGTCTCTCCAAGCTTGAATAATAGTTGTTATTATGCCAACTTGTATAAACTAAATGCTGAGCTCAGTCGATGTATCAGTCACATTAACTCTTACGTGATTATAACGTTGCAAGCTTCATTTGAGATGTTCAGTAGGGTTGCTTGTAAATAAAAAATGCACCTTTTAACAGATGATTATCTCAAAAGTATAATGAAATGAAACAGTACAGCCGACATGTATGATTCAGGCACGTTTAATCAAACCGGCCACAGCCACTTGACGCCTGAGACCAGGCTCCTCGTGACCTGGTGAAACCGTCAAAGATGCCCTCATAGGGGCAGATTTACAATAACTGGCGCATCCCTGCATATCAGCAGGGATGCGCAAGTTATTGTGCGTCACGGCTCCGCCACTATGGATGCGCCACATTTACAGTGCAGGGCACCATGGGGCAAAAACGGACAGATGCCGTAAAGGCAGTGCATTGCTGGAGTTGTGTCGCAAGCACGACCCAGCTCCAGCAAGACTCCGGGCTGCCCTATCTTTGAAATGCTCGTCAATCCTTACGCCTGCTTCAAGCAGGCGCAGGGTTTTGACGCAGCATGGGCTTAAAAATCTTGTAGATTTCACTCAGCCACTTTTAGGAGGCGTTCCTGCGCCGGAACACCCCCCCATGCGCTGGAACGCCTACTTCTGGCGCAGGGCTTTACAACGTGACGCATCTCCCAGATGCGTCACGTTGTAAATACCCCACAGCATGGCGCTGGTTTTGCGCCGGCGCTGCATCACAAAAGTGACGCAATGGTGGCGTAAAAGAGGTGCAAGGGGCTTGGAAATCTGCCCCATAGAACCTAGCACGAGGACAGTGGGGCAGCAAGAGTGTAGGGCCCGGCATCTGCTTGGTTGGCAATATACAGTCACAACCTGAGTGCAATGGGCCCCTCACGACTCTTGACCCCCGTGCCACTGCACCTGCTGCACTAATAAAAGCTATGCATCTTCACCAGGGACTTCACAAAAAGATACCTTTTCTCGGCCGGTCGATCACCGTTCCTCTTCTTTAACTTTTTCCCCATTTATATGTATCTCAAAGCAAAGCGCTTGAGGGTAAAGGTGGCATGCAGCGCTTTATAGAAAATCATGCTAAATCGAACAGAAGCGAATATACACTTTTGGCATTGCCAAAACAATAAAGGCAGTAATGATCTGCGAGTTACTTGCTTACCCCATCTTCTCTGCAGTCGGTGATAATGAGTGTCTCATATAAATTGCATCCGCTGGCAGCTCTCTGTACTGATGCCCCTGCCGGAGACTGATAGTGTGACTTAGGGCATCATTAGAAGTCCTACACTGCCATCAAGTGTTCCGTTGTGTAATGGTCTGAAGCAATCCTAGTTCGAAATCATTGTCTGACCACTTTTCAAGGTCCGATCTGCAAAAAAACAGAAGATATGTTAGCCCTGTAAAAATGCTTTGCAGAAAGTTTCTGTGGTGCTTAAACATCATAAACATTTTTTTTTACGACAGCCATGAAATGAGAGCAGACAAAGGGAGTATGCAGTTTCTTTTAAGAAGAAGAGGGAAAGATTTCAACTCAGGTCAGACAAGTCGTGAGGGGTCAGGAGGGAGAGCGACTCTTAGAAACACTTGCCCAACCCCTCACACACATAGGTAGGTGGCATGCTTCATCATCGGACTTTTGCTTCACGTCAGGCTTGCGCTGCAATGTCGCACGGGCACCCTCAAGGGGGCACTTTACCGGAGAGCTTTTTATAAGCTGTCTGTGAAGGCTGGGTGTGTGGATCTTGGTGTAGATTGGAGTGATTAGTGTAAGTGTATGTTTAAAAATAGGCATGGGGTACCCCTGAAAAAGACTTTTCAATGACACAGTCCTCCTACCTATAATGAAAATAGTGGCACCACGTGCTATCTGACCACATTATCTCGTCTCCCAGATCGACAAATAACACTACCATGCTTTCCATTTCCATGCATTGCTTTAAGTCTAAGCATGTACGGTCCCTCAGACCTGCTTGTCGGCTAACGTGTTCATTTCCTACAAGACGCCCCAAGTAAAATGGTGTCTTGCAGTTGCACCTGGGGCCGAGGACACGGTTTTTTCGAATACTTAACCGCAATCATGGCATTGTGTGTCACAGCCATGTTGCCACGATCAGAGGCCGTAAGTCTGCATTACTTCTCGGGTCCAAACACGAAATCCTGCCAGCTCAGTAACGTTCTTACCTTCACATGTGAGTGTGCACGTAGTCCACAGCTGAAACATGCACTACGTGCTTGCTGTTTTTTGTCAACCCGAGCTCATATAAACCTGAGCCTCAGCACGGATGAGTTCTCTCAGAGCGCTGAGGGCTACACATTCACTGTGTACCTAAATGAACGTTGGCAACTGATTCCTGTCCCTAGGGGCAACCCCCCCCCCCCCCATTCTTTGTTCTCTCTTTTAAAATGGATAAAAGAAATGTTTTGCGCCTTACTTAATTACAGCCTCCACGAGAGAGTGGCTGAATTTTTTATTTGTTTTTTGGTCCCCATGTCACCTCCCAGTTTGCTGAATTGAGTGGGTGTAATCATTGGACAGAGAGGTCTTCAAGTCTTTAACATTTACCAGAGCCCGACCCTACTTCTATCCATTTCCTTGAAAAAATAAACAGGTCTCTTCCATCCCTACCACGAAGGAGCCTCAATCTCAGTCCAGAGTTTGCAGATTTCTCTCCTTGCTATTAATATTAAGTAGAAGATCAGATGGCGGCCATTTACCTGCAGATCATGCATGTCTTTAATCAGCAGGGATGTTCCAAATATATTTAATTTGGGGCTTACTTCAATATTGACACCCACGGAATGCGAGATAATCTTACCCACCGCTGACCAAAATTCTTCCAGCTTTGGGTAAGTGGCAAACATATGCACGTCGTCAGCATCTCCGCTGCCACAGCATTTACACTTTATTTCAGTGCTTCCCTTTATCTTTTCCAGCTTTTTTGGGGTCCAGTAGATTCTATGCAAGGTAAAAAAACGATTTTCCATAAGCAGCAGGTTTAACCACCAGGTAAAGTGTTTGTACAAGATACTTGCCATAAATCTACCAGCTCCACTTCCAGCAAGCATCTGTCCCAAGCGCTGTATGGTGTTTTCATCTCGGCCAGTTTAGCTGCAAATAGGTATTGATACCAAAGTGCCACCCCTTTTTTCCTTGCCCCTGTGTCCTGGAGCTCCAACTCCATTTGTTCTGAATCTACATCCAGTCTATCTTGGCCCTTTAGCCAGGCATTAACCTGGTAGATTTTAAATCTAGAGATTGCCCCATTCGTCTTGTTGTACCAGAAGCTCCATGTTAACTTTTGTCCATCATCTACCAGCTGCCCCACTGCCTAATATCTCGCTGGTTCAGCGGTTTTGCCAAGCTATCAGATAGACATTCTGGGGATCCGGAGGAGTCCCATATAGGGGACAGCCTGCTGTAATAAGGTATGCCCAAGATCGACCTAATCTCGTTCCAATTCCTTACTGCTGTCTGGAGACATTTCAGTCTGACTTTTTAAAATAAATTTGGGGTTCCCTATTTATAAGAGAAACCTTCCTCAGGTAAGCGCACCAACATGATTTTAAACATGACTCCTATTAGGTACTCATCGGGTTGTTGAAGAAGCATTCTGTTGTTTTTAATTTGAAACGCCCAACAGTAAAGCTGTAGGTCTGGGAGGCCCAAACCCCCCAAAGCCGCTTTCAGTCTCAACTTTTTCCAGGAGAGGTGTATTCCTCTACTAGCCTACATAAAGGATGTTATCCTTCCTTGCAATTTCAGAAGTGTTTTTTTTCAAAGTGAAACGGTATATTGTCAAAAAGAAAGATAGGTTTTGGCATGATGGACATTTTCACCACGTTAATCCGGCCATAGATCGTAAGTGGAAGGTTCTGCCATCTTTGTAATTACCCATCTATCTCTTTTCCTACTCTTTCAAGATTTACAGTCATTATCTTCCCAAGGTCTTTTGTTATTTTAATCCCCAGGTATCTCAATTTCTCAACACAGTTTATTTCTCCACCATCTTGATTCCAGATCATTATAGCTGTCTTTTCCTCATTTGCCGCATATCCTGACAGTGTGCCAAATTCTCTCACCTCTGCCATAAGGCGAGGGAGGGTGGATACACATCCGAGGTATACACCATAAGATCGTCAGCATATAGCGATATTTTCCTTGTGTACGCCCCAATTTTAAAAGGTTTAATCTCTTCATTTAACCTCAAACTGTGATCAAAAGGCTATATGTAGAGATCAAATAACACAGGAGACAGAGGGCAACCTTGTCTTGTCTTTCGCTCAATTCGTACTGGATGAGACAGACTGAGGAGACAGACTTTGTTCTGGAGGAGACAGACTTTGTACTGGAGGAGATGGAGGAGACAAACTTTTGTACTGGAGACAGACTTTCGTACTGGAAGACACAGACTTTATACTGGAAGAGACAGATTTTCGTACTGGAGGAGACAGACTTCGTACTAGAGGAGACAGACTTTGTAGTGGCGGAGATGGAGGAGACAGACTTTTGTACTGGAGACAGACTTTCGTACTGGAGGACACAGACTTCATACTGGAGGAGACAGACTTTCGTACTGGAGGAGACAGACTTCGTGATGGAGGAGACAGACTAGAGTGGCTGAATTTTTGCCTTGTTTCTGAGTCATCAGACAAGGTATAAACAAATGAAAGAGGGGGTGCACGAATGAGATAGTCCAAGAAGTCAAACGTTGTAACTAAATGTCCTCTTTAATTCAAAATAGATTTGGGTTGGTAAAAAGATGGTCAGCCAACGCGTTTCATTCCCTCAAGGGGAACTTCATCAGGGCTTTGATCAATGTATATGTTCTTGAAAATAAAGCAAGTCTTGAAAGGTTGGCGAATTTTAGTGTATTTCACATGTACTTCAGATTTGTGCTCCGACCTCGAGTGGTCTGAGATGCCGGAATGCTAGTGTGATACTGATACTGTGGCAGTGCGTCTTCCCTCGCTTTTGCGGCCAGCCCAGGAGCATTTTGCCGCCCAACGCCCTGTCTCCGCTTTCGGCTAAGAACACTAGCATTCCGGCATCTCGGACCACTCGAGATCGGAGCACAAATCTGAAGTACAATTGAAATACACTACACTTCGCCAACTTTTCAAGACTTGCTTTATTTTCAAGAACATATACATTGATCAAAGCCCTGATGAAGTTCCCCTCGAGGGAATGAAACGCGTTGGCTGACCATCTTTTTACCAACCCAAATCTATTTTGAATTAAAGAGGACATTTAGTTACAACGTTTGGCTTCTTGGACTATCTCATTCGTGCACCCCCTCTTTCATTTGTTTATGTTTTATTGATCTGGAGCACAGTAGCGCCACTCAGCGGCTGGCGTATGGGGTTGATTGCACGACAACTATTATTATATTTCTTTGAGAACTGATGTGAGGTGCGGCAAGAAGGGCCCGCCGTTGCTGCAGTTGGAATATTGTCATCAGACAAGGTAGTTTAGAAGCTGTAGTAGCAGCAAAACCTTTTGTTTCCTTCCATTTTATATTTTATACGAGCTCAAAATATTCCCTTAATACATAGATTCCTACCTGGTTGGTGGTCTTTTGCTCTAACTGTTCAGATGGTACTCCTCACACCACTACACTTAAACTTTGGATCGCATTTGAAACAACCATCACAGGCCTTCATACCTGATGAATGGTAAGTTCACAAACTTTTTTACACCAATTTTCACTCCCACAAAACTGGGCTAACGCAGTGCTTACCTGGTTTCATTGTACCCCACTGTTCCTGGACATATGCCATCCACCACTATTTCAATTCTGATGAGCGTGAGCTTTTATCATTTGTTGGTCTTGGTGAGTCCTGCAATTTTGTGACCACTATAGTCAATTAACTGTATACCTCATGGAACACACGTGTTTGACATTTGAATCTTGTCCTCTCTTAGGCTGTCCTCCACTTATTTAAGTCCTGCAGAAGACCTGCTGTGACACATTTCAGTTGCGCATACCCCAGAGTCGAAACATCGATGGCTATTCCCGCTCATGACCCGCAATTGTCTCAGCCCTAAGAAAAACATGAAATAAAAGGGCTGTGGAAATATGAAAATAAGTTGATAGGGCTGATCCTTTTTATTTTCCATTTTTGTAGATACTTGTGTATGTCTTGTACACTTCATATAATATATAACATTGTCACTCATAATACCATGTTCAACTTATTCACTTTATTTTCCATTTTTGTAGATACTTGTGTATGTCTTGTACACTTCATGTAATATATCACATTGTCACTCATATTACCTTGTTCACCTTATTCACTTTATTTACATGTCACTTATATGTTGATATTTATTAGAAATGACAGCCATGAAATGAACTAGTGAATACTATGCTTTGAAACAATGATTATTTATTTTCTTGTGTGTTTCATTTAAAAGTCTAAAAAAGAATATATTAGACTTTGGCTTTGTAGATTCATTCTTTACATGTGCTAAGCAATTGGTTTCTCCCTGACAGAGCCACTTGTAGTTGTTTCTTCTCACTTTTTAACAGTGGCATTTTCAAAATTGCCATTTGAAATCTGTCTTTGCCATAAGAGAGGATTTTCCTTTACAACTCCAAAGTCACCGAACCTGAATTGGTTACCTGCTTTCATTGTAAATTACAGCTTATTAAATATAATAAGGTAACTCCAATGTTATCCTATAGGAGAGAAAGGCCTTGCAGTAGTTAACAACACATTTAAGAGTTTTTCACTACCTGCACATGTAAAACTAAAAAGAACATGACACACTTTTTAAATACACCTAAGACATGTTTAAAGGCTACTCGAGTGCTGCAGGCTCACTAGTAGAATTTAATTTACAGCTCTGAGTACACCTCGTATCTCTTTACTTGGGACTTACAAGTAAATAAATATGCCACTTGGGTGTTACACTGCTGTTGGACCTGGCCATCTTGGCAGGGTCACCACCAAACTTATTGCCTTTACCATCCACTTTTTGATGAATTTGTTTTGTTTTTACTGGACTCTGTGCACTTTACTGCTGCTAACCAGTGTTAAAGTGTTTGTGCTGTCTTCCTAAAGCATGGTAAAACATTGCATAATTGGCTTACACCCAATTAAACCCTAATTAAACCTATGCTCACCCATTGGTGGCTTGGCATAGAGCAGTTAGGCTTAACTTAGAGGCAATTTGTAAAGTATTTTTGCAACACTTCTAACTGTGAAAATACCACACAAAAAGATTCCACACCAGGTTAGAAAAATAGGGCTTCATTTAGTGAATAAAATAAGACCACTAACACAAAATCCAGTAATTTGAACTTGAGATATGATTTTTTTTAAATAAGCTGAAAAATGGCTCTAAGAAGCAAAAAAGTGCTTACTTGGATATCATGACGCACCGAACCGAGACAAAGTCAAACATTCAGGCCAACCGTGATGGATTACATGCCAGACACATGGACCCAGTAAGGATGTATGACGTAACAACGCATGTGTTTACAACGCGTGCAGTTATATCGCGGTTTTTACAACGAAGCGATGTAACCACGCGATGCCATTACAACGCAAGTCTTTACATCGACTTGCACTAGATGGCGTGCTAACATTAGAAAAGCGTAATTTACTATTCCAACTCCAGTCCACTTAACAGTAGGGAAGGTGTTGGGATAGTAAACTACACTATTTGTAATGTTATCACGCCATCTAGCGCAAGTCGATGTAAAGACTTGCGTTGTAATGGCATCGCGTGGTTACATCGCGTTCGTTGTAAAATCCGCGATGTAAGTGTACGCGTTGTCAAAGTTTAGTTGTAAAGGTTGTTTCCCCCCAGTAAGGCCCGCTGAACAAAAGTAGCTTGATACTGGCTGCGTCGAAGAAGTGGAGTGCAGTCAAGGTGATGCGTCTGTGTTGATCCACAGGACAGGGGCGATGCGCCCATCCTGATCTGCACAGCAGCCATGATAGGTCGGCTCAGATGAACGCAGAGGCGCGATGCGGAGATTTGGCATTGAGGACCTTGTGCAGTGGTGGTTCCGAAGGCGATGTGTTGTAGCCGGTCCATGCAGGAGAGGCAATGCGCCCGGTCTAGTCACGCAACAGGAGCGATGTGCTGGTTCCGATCCACGCAAGAGGGGTGATGCCCGGTTCTGATCCACACAACATCGTCAATTCGCCGGATCGGCTGAAGCAAGCACATTAGGCCTCTCTTTCAGGGGTCCATGACTAGGGTTCACTTCGCAAGGCGGAATCCAGGTGCAGAAGCAGGTAAGATGGACGTGTTTTATGTTCCTGAGATTGCAGGTCAGGTGGCCAGCTAGCTAGCCCTTGGAGTCGCTCTGGGTTCATAGGATGCAGGTCCAGTCCTTTTCACCCAGGCAGGATAACAGCAGGCAGCAGGGCAGCACAGCAAGGCAGGAGTCCAGCAAAACAGCAGTCCAGCAGAGTGGCAGTCCTTTTGCACCACAGCAGTACTTCTTCCTGGCAGGCCCTTCACAAGTACAGAAGTGTACTGAAGTGGTGGTGCCAAAGGCCCAGAACTTATACCCATTTATGCCTTTGAAGTGGAGGTGACTTCAAAGAGATGCCTTTGAAGTGCATAGAGGCCCTCCTTTCCTGCTCTGGCTCCAGACTCACTAAATTGGGGTATGCAGCCCGTTGTGTGGGCACAGGACACAGGCTATTCAGGTGTAAGTGAGGATGAATCCAGCTCCGCCCTCCATTCCGCTGCAATGGCCCATCAAGTCACACCTACACTCCCATTGTGTGTGGCTATCTAGGGGGAAAACACAAAGCCTAACTGTCACCCTCCCCAGACATGTATCAGAGATAGGCAGCAGGCATCAAATTGCTAAAGTAAGAAAGTGTCAACTTTCTAAAAGTGGCATTTTCAGAATTGCAATTTAAAATCCGATTTTCACACAAAATGAGAGGCAACAATAGCTATAACTTGAGAACAAAGAATTATGCAGAGAACAGAGAAAAAAAGACGAGTCTGTCCTAGCTTGTACTTTTTATTTTTTATTCTCTTCTTCTTCAGAAAATACAGACAAGCGCAGCAAACACATTTTGCCTAACCAAGGCTTTCTCAGGACAGTATTATATTAAAATGTGCTTTGATCACATATTTGGAAAAAACACTGCATCGCACTGAGACAAGGCATCTGTAATAAGACTACTAACATCCGAAATGCACAAATATAAACATCAGTAATTATTTGATCCTGGTACAGAGAGGATGATTAATTTTTGTAAACTGTATCTCACTGATCCTCTTGCAAGCGCTCTGATACCTCTGGGTCTAGCCAGCGCTATATAAAACTCTGCAAATAAAATAAATGATGAGTATGGGTATTACAGTACCTTGAGTATTGAGTTTATGAGGAATAAGTATCCAGCTGCTGCTGTGTGCAGCAAAGTTGTATCAGTTGGATTGCGTAGTCATGTTTCAATACATATTGTAATGTGATAACACAGTCTAATGGATACACACACACACACACACATAAATATATATATTATAAATTACTCAAATTCAATATGTCGGCCGACACGCTGAAAGACCGTGAGGCGGCAGTCTCCGAAATGTTTGATAATGTGCCCCCAACTAACATCTTGCAGAAACAGCAAGGGGCTAATGTAACCAACACCAATGACGACCTTAAGAGCAAAATGAAGATATTAGAGAAGTTGATGCGCGGTGAACAGGGGAAGTGGTGGGAACACAAATCACTACAACGAAACTTTGATGTGGGGAGAATTCCCAGAGGATTGCGAATTCTCACGGCACCTAGTTACGAACAACCAAATCCAGAAATGATGAAAGAATGGGCACAGTGCAATTTGGACTCTTCTAGACGCCTGGTTGAGATTCTAGTTAAATATGCGGAGATCGATAGAGCAGCGCTCTAAGTCCGCATTGAGAAACTAACAGATGAAAGAACAGCTATGAATCGCACAGAGGAAACTGCCAAACTTAAATTATAAATGACTAATAGACTACGCAAAGAGGAAGATAAAATTAAAGAACGAAAGGCATATAAATTCCACCGGGACCGTGTGGATTATGAAACCGGCCGAATATTTACGTTCTCGCGCAAATATGAAGCGATGAAAACCACCAAATATGCCGCCTCCAATGTTCAATCCGGACCTGCTCTCCCTAAACAACAAACTGTCGACACTTCCAATTCAGATCTCAGTTCGGCAATTGAAAGTGAGGTTGAGGGAGTCTCGACCAGAGTATACATGAATCAAATACGAGCAGCACCATCCCCCGCTGAAGAGCTGAATTTTTTAGCGGAAGAGCGGAGAGCTACTCTCTGACCACGGCCCCAAAGAAATCCCGCAGGCAGAGGAGAAACTACCAGCGGGGGCAATGGAGGAAGGCCAGAAAATGCAATAACTCCATGCAACAACAGCAAAAAACGCAGGAGGGGATGGTGGAATCGCCGATAAATATATTGGAGGAAAGTAAAAGAACTGTAATTAATTTATCTGAAGCGATCCTCAATAAAGAAGAAATTCAAATTCTGGCCTTAGGTTTATCTTATTGCGCTGAATCTATCTTTGACTACCCTAACACCAGAATGGATATTTACAAGTTTGTGCAGAAATTAAAATTACAAAAATATCATGCCATGAAAGAATCTAATATGGAGTCTAATTCCAAGAATCAACAGGACACAGAAAGCACAGAAGTGTTGCAATCTCTTCCATCTGCTGACCATTCTTTGCTACAAGTATTGACCGAGTTGCATCAAGACAATTATGATATGGATTTCCAAGACTCTTCCCCCAACTTAATCAGAGACTTGTCTGCCTTACCCAAAATCCAAAAGATCAGTACACCTTTTAAAAAGACATCTAAGTTTACTCCTATACTGGCAAGAGACGGCATAGACATATTTAGTGAAAATGTAGTTAATGAAATCAAACAATTGAACTACAAGATCTCTAATTCCAAGAACAAAATGAATAACAGGAGAAGGCAATATTTTTCCTTGGTCAATAAACTACAAAATGACAAAAGCATCATAGTCAGAAATTCTGACAAAGGAGGAAACGTGGTTTTATGGGCCAGAAAAGACTATATGGAGGAGGAACTATCTCAGCTAAATGATAGATCTTGCTACAGACTTAGCAATCTAGGGGCCTTAAAAGACACAGCCAAGGAGTTTTAAGCTAAATTGGTGGCTTGGAAGGTAGTTTACTTGAAAATGCCTCCAAATACATAGACTTTTTTCTCCAAGAATACGTACAAAAACTACCCTCCTATATAAGAGACACGGGCGACTTCATCTCCAAATTAAGGGACTTTGAATGGGATAACAAATGTTATCTTTTAACTTTGGATGTGTCCTCTTTATATACTTGTATTAATCACAAGGATGGTTTACGTGCAACGGAATTTTATCTGACCAAAAACAAGGCTACCTTGCCCCAACACAATACTATGTTATTAGACATGATAAACTTTTGTTTAAATAACAACGTATTCTTATTTGACAACTCGCTTTATCAACAAATGCGAGGCGTTGCCATGGGAGCCAGCTTCTCCCCCAGCTATGCCTGTTTATTTATGGGCTGGTGGGAGGAGCTGGTTCTCATGAGCAAACACAGGAAATACATTGATGATCAAGTCAAACTATACTACCGGTATATTGATGATTTATTTATTGTATGGGGGAACCAAAGAACAGGCCTTGAATTTTGTTTCAGAAATTAACAAAAATGACATCAACCTGACTTTTACTTTTACCATCAACACAAATAGTATGAATTTCCTAGATGTAGAAATTTATGCTAAAGACAATGCACTTCAAACCAAATTGTACAGAAAGGAAACAGCAGGAAATGCCGTATTGCACTTTTCCAGTTTTCATCCCCGTCACTTAGTACGCAGCATTCCATATGGGGAAATGCTGCGACTTAAAAGGATTTGCAGTAACCCAGAAGATTTAGTCGCAGCTCGCAGACAAGAGTAAGATGAGACTATTATCAAGAGGATACCCAATGAACATCATACAAGGGGCTATTAACAAGACTAAAAAATTGGAAGAAATGATTTATTGATTTCTAATAAAATCAAAAATATGTCCCAGATCTCTGACAAGAACACTGACGAGTTGAGACTTATCATTACATATAATGCTCAAGAAAAAGCAATAAAGAAGATTATATATAGAAACTGGGTTTCGGTTAAAAATGACCCCATCATTGATAACAAGCTCCCCATTAAACCCAGTATCACGTAAAAAAGAGCACCTTCTATGTTTAATTGCCTAGTTTCCAGCAGACCTGAAGCTTCTAAAACTAGTAATTGGTTAACCTTTCCAAATGGTTTCACCAAATGCAAGACATGCAAAGCATGTCAATATGGCAAAAACAAAACCAGCTATCAAACTGCATTTTGCAAAAAAGAGATTATAATCAATAAACCGCTCCATTGCAAAACTGAATTTGCTATTTACATATTAGAATGTACATGTCAACTCAGATATGTAGGCAGCACCAAATTGCCTGTCAATAAAAGGATTCTGCAACATATCCGAGCTATAAACAATGGTGATCCCACTTACCCTGTCGCTAGGCACTTCCGAGAAACTCACAATAATAACTTAAAGGATTTTTCATATTTTGTTATAGATGCCATACCCAAAACTAAAAGCGGGGGCAATAGGGAATACCAACTTAGAAAACTGGAGACCCGTTACATTCTTAACTTGGATAGCAAATCACCAGGAGGGTTAAACAACACGGAAGATCTTTATACTTGTTTATAATAATGTCCTGCCCCACTTGTGATCCTGCGCAGCAATTTCATATGATATAAACCTTATTTTACATTTCTGTGAAGTATATTTACATGATTGATGAGATTAGGTCCTCATGTTTATTTGGTCTTTCCCTTTTTTCTTTTTACAAAATGAACTAAAATTCAACAACTCTAAAAGTAATATAAGGGAAGAAACAATACAAACTATATAGATGCTGCCACATCACCTCAACCGGTGAACATTCCGGTTTTTTAGGCTCACCATATGCACTTTAGTATTTTACACTAGTTTTTATTCATTTTATATCAATAAGAAGATGGGATGTTTTCATCACTTTTTAGGTAGCACTTGGCACTTTATGTATGGAACTGATGTTTATACCAGTTTTATCCACCCTACGTGAATTTGTTCATTACTTTAAATAGGAGGTAATAGGGGATTGAACCCAATATTGTCTACATGTTAATTTAGTCAGTCTACTTCTCTTAACAACTCACACTTCATGAAGAATATTTTATATCAGTTGTTTTTGGTATTACAATTATATATTTATATATGTTATGTTTAAACAACCATAACTCCTTTATATGCTGATTGTAATCAAAACTATCCATTGTTTTTATCTAAATGGGCTTTTTCAGGAGGTGATGTTGAACAAAGTGAGTTGACAATATATGCTGTAAATTTTACTGTTATATCCTTTATTTCAAAGTGACTGCGAAAGTACTTCTTCGATGAGTGGAATAATATGTTTTCTAGTTCCATAGCCAGTTTCCCATCACGTGATAACCTATAGCACGATAACGGGTCTGTTAGCACTGTCAGCGCTGTCATGTGATCAAGGTCCGCTTCAGACTGAAACGCGTAATGGCCGACACTGAAATACAATTTTAAATCACATCATTTTGGGTCTGTGTCTGCTTTGTCAACGAACTTTTTATTGAATGGTGAAAAGCAGCGTGTGCTGATATATATATATAGATATATATATATATATATTATCTACTGGTGGTCGCCAGTAGATAGTTATAGTGAGGACCGAGTTCCCATAGGAAATCTGAAACCACCGTGAAAAACCCTTAAAAAAAACAAAAACATATTAAACTGTTTATAAGTTTATAGAAGATATTAACTATGCTGTTCAACTTTATCCAAATTCAAAATAAAAGAGCTGAGCCATTCCATATTAAAGGATACAGTCAATCTATAACTATATACATAGGTAGTTTATTGTAAAATAAATATATAAAAAATATAATAATACATACATAAATTAGCATTTAAAAAACCTTACAAATTCACTAAAAAAAACGTAGGTTTCACACATGTTATAGTTAGAAATTAGCA
Organism: Triturus cristatus; assembly: GCF_964204655.1. Classification (NCBI taxonomy): domain Eukaryota; kingdom Metazoa; phylum Chordata; class Amphibia; order Caudata; family Salamandridae; genus Triturus; species Triturus cristatus. The sequence goes on from NC_140581.1 coordinate 863,874,668, forward strand.
TTTAAAAAGCCTTGCAAATTCACTGAAAAAACCATAGGTTTCACACACGTTATAGTTAGGAATTAGCACTTAAAAAACCTTGCAAATTCACTGAAAAAACCATAGGTTTCACACATGTTATAGTTAGCTGGACATTTCACTCGTAAAAAACCATTGAAATTCCCACGTTATAGTTAGTTCAGCTAACTATAACTCACGCGACCGCAATCCACTGCAGATGACGTCACATATTACATCACTCATGACATGGTCAGTGACATCACTCATGACATCTCAAATGACTCACTTATAGAGTCAGTTACGCACCTAGAAAATCATCCATTCACACACTTGTACAGCCACTCATTCTTCCACAGGATTTTCCCTATATATATTATACATATTTAAACTTTACAGAAACACACACTCACTGGATGACGTCATCAGTGATGTAATATGTGACGTCATCAGCAGTGGATTGCGGTCGCGCGAGTTATAGTTAGCTGAACTAACTATAACTGGGGAATTTCAATGGGTTTTTTACGAGTGAAATGTCCAGCTAACTATAACATGTGTGAAACCTATGGTTTTTACAGTGAATTTGCAAGGTTTTTTAAATGCTAATTCCTAACTATAACGTGTGTGAAACCTATGGTTTTTTCAGTGAATATATATATATATATATATATATATATATATATATATATATATCTCAATTCCAAACATTCCTTAACCTCCGGTTATGACGAGAAAGAATGAGCAAACTCCTCTTCATGGTTTTGAGATTTCCTATTTATTTCTCTCTTCTGCCTGCTATATATATATCCAAACAACTAACCTACTCCAACAAAGAAGAGGCACATACTCAAGGTAAGTAAGGGTAAGGTGTATTTATTTTTCAGGTCTCCCTCGACCCTCGCAGTAGAGAGATACGCGTTTCGGCTGCGCAGCAGCCTTTATCAATCTAATTGGCGCCATACAGAATTTGAGTTTAAATAGCCAAAATCACCAAGACATAAACATAGAAAATGGACTTTAGCTGTTGCAACACACCGCAAAATTGCAGCAATAGTGTTAGGACCAGTTTCAGGGCTCCACCCCTCATCAGCCAGGATAGCTCGACTCCATTGGCATGGAGAGCACGGGACCCACGTCTGGGCATACCCCTCCCACTCGGGTGACAAATGCAAAAACAACAATTGATGGGCTGAATGCAGAACAGTGTCATACATTCACCCCAGTATAGAGATCTGGGCCTAAATCCATTGTTTATTTGCTCCCCATGCCATTATGTTGCAGGCCCACTAGTAGCATTTAATTTACAGGCCCTGGGAACCTGTAGTGCACTTTACTAGGGACTTAGAAGTAAATTAATTATGCCAGTTGGCTATGAGCCAATATTACCATGTTTAGAGGAGAAAGCACATGCACTTTAGCACTGGTTAGCAGTGGTAAAGTGCTCAGAGTCCCAAGGCCAACAAAAACGAGGTCAGAAAAAGTGAAGGAGGAAGGCAAAATGTTTGGGGGTGACCCTGCAGGGAGGTCCATTTTCCATCAAAAAGCATTGCAGTTAATCAAGTCCGCACTATCAACAACTCATTGGGCATAAGTATATTCCCAAAACAATTCTAAATGTCTTAAATAATACCTCCTTAAAACAAACAGGCCTTCAGCCAAAGACACCTTCTAACCTGCCAATAACCGTTTATTCCGATGAAAAAATACTGAAAGATCTGCCTGAGACAAATATCTTAATTTATCAAAAAAAATAATCTTTCCTGCGAGTACCAAAACAGATTCTGATATGGCTGCGGCTTTGAAGCAGCAATAGTTTCCAGATTGAATGATTTTAAAACTACATTGGAGACAAACAGAGTACTGGCCTGCCACTTGAACACTCCCTTGCATTTGATTCTTTTCAACATTGTGAGCTTCTACAGACACTTAGAAATGGAAAAAATCTTCCTAAAAAAACAATCTTAGCATCTGTAGTCCAGCTACACCTCTACACTCTAGGCTGGCACCACTGCTGATACTACCCCTATAAAGATATCTGGAAGGAACTATGCTTTTGTCAGACCTTAAATAACAGCTTGACACATTCCTGTCTGGATGTGAATCAATCATGCCACAAATATTGGAACTGCTCAATGTGGAGTGCTAACAACAACTATTTCATTTTGGGATAGCTGTGATGTGTGTCACCATACAGTAAGTCGTTCCTCAAGAGTGTGTGGTCGGAACTGGTGGCCTGGTTGTCGACATAACGGTCCAATGATTATGCCAGAGGTTTGTTTTGATCCGGTCCTCCCCTGTCCTGAGGTATCCCATCATAGGACAGGGGAGTGGGACAAGGAAACAGCCTACCTCTGGGCGACCCCTATTGCCGTGCATTGAGTCCAGGGTGGTATCGGTATCAGTAGACAATGTGGAAGGCATATGGGGTTTCCATCTAGAGTATAGACTGGCAGTATATATGAGGACAAAAAAAAAATATAAAAAAAAAATATAAAAAAAAAGAGTGGGTGCTCTACATTCCTGGGTTAACCGTACCAAAAACTCAAAAGCAATTAAAATGAATTAAAAAATTATGGAAAGAGCACACCGCATGTACACTTGCTAATTAGTGAGCTCCAATCATGAAATTCAGCAATATTATTCGAAGGTTTCACAAGTCCAGAACACACAGTCTGTTCCTAAAAATATCCTTTATTTCATATTTGGAGCAGGATAAAAGTTCAAGCCAATGCATTTCATCCCAATCAACAGGAGGGACTTCTTCAGGGCTAAATTAAGTACTTCAAATTCCATCCGTTTTAATATATTTTTTGTGACACGCCATGCTGTTAAAGTAGTATGCTGATGTCTGCTTTTCATACGGGGACTCATGTTTTTTGGAGGCTATTATTGTAAGGGACTGATTAAAAATATTCCATGAAATGTGGCCATCATTTGGCTAAAAAGGAGACAGAGAATTTGACAATTGGGAAATGCCATTTGATGTGATTGGATCTTACACATTTGCTGGTGTACATGTGGTGTGCACTTTTCATTAATTTTTTTTAACTATTTCATTGTTATTTAGTGTTGCACACATGGGCGGAAGTGCAATGAAAGGCACCAATATTACCAACTCATTAGCACACATTTCATCTCAGGAACCCAGAGAGGTATTTCAGGAACTGCACCTGTAACTTACCAGTCACAAACCCCACCTTATTGTATAGTAACCCACTACACCTACTATTGTGAGACATACACATCAAGGCAGCCGAAAATATTAATATTTTGCAATGTCCTTATAGGTAAACTATAACTGTACCATCAGTCAACAATGGGTCAGGAGTCTTTCCCTGGGCTTGTAATTTTAAATATTTCACAAGCCGCGAAAAAATGTGTAAATTGACTAGAATGGCTGCTGTCTTGAAGTAACTTTGTGAAAACGTATCTAACGGCTTTTTGATTAAAATCCGTGCAAATGATTTTAAGATGTCGAACACTCAAACTACTTTTCAAAGATCACTGTGCACTGTGAACCACTGGCTGGTAACGAGGACGGTAATTTCTAACGCCATCCATCTTCATTTCCTAAAATATTCAATGTGCGTCGCTGCACAAAACAGTGCCTGTCTGACGCTCTCTGACTCTCACTAACGTCAGCTCAGGCAGTCAGGCACATTTTTCAGGCACAGTGTGCAAGTGTCCGACAATGTCCATTTTTTTTTTTTTTACACAGGGGCTTAAACCTTAACAGCCCATTCCCTACATTCATAGGGGTGTCTAGGATCCGCCCCTAATGACGTGCAGCAACATATTGTTTTCCAAGCAGCCCCGGGCGCTTTGGGCCTCATCCCTTTACTGCCTGGACTGCATGTCACTCATTGCTGGCTCGCACCTGATCTCCCCCCTTTCCCTTGTCCTCACAGGGTGGGGAAGGGGTAATCAGATATCATTGATCCCACGATATCCTGTGACGACATGGAAAAAGGTGAGTTTACAGATTAAACTGGAGTTTGTGCCAGCCGGGTTGCTGTAAAGAAGTGTGCAAGGCCCAAGGTGGGATTGGAAGCTTGGAGTAGGAGGCTCGGGTGGTGGAGGGGACCTTAATCAGGTACAGGCAGCTGTCAGTGATGCGGCGAGTTCTGCACCCGTGAGCCTTCTTTAGTATTTTTTTTTATAATTTACCTTCGTTTTCCCTGTCCTTGCTTTTTTGCACTCATTTCCTCCTTTGTTCTTACAACTTTTTTCTCTCATGTCGGCTTTCTTATCCTTTCTCTCCATTTCCTTCTTTCTAGGTTAGCATGTCCCTTCTTTTTATTTCATGCCAATTTTATTTTTTCTCATTTGCCTTGCCCTCTTTTCATATTTCCTCATTATACGTTTGTTCTGGTGCCTTGTAATTACTGCACCCAGGTCTGTGTGCATGTATAGAGAGGTGTCAGGGACCTCCTGATCCGGCTGAGTGCAGCAGCCAGCCTCTGATGCCTAGGATCACACAATTTGGTTAAGTGGGAAGCCAGGATCGAGCCTTGGTTTTCTGGTGTCACATTGAGCAGTTAATCCACTAGATGGATATTTATCTCACTGCCCTATTTTACACTGAAAGTTAATTTGTATTATCTTCCTTCCTTGGCACATGAGAATGGAGCATGGGTAGAAGGCAGGTGCCACAGGAAGGCATGGCTCATTTGGGGCTCAAGAGTCCAAAAGGATCCCGATCATAACCAGAGCAAGGCAGTTGGCTTTAGCTTTCAATGTCTCCCCTATCTCTACCTTTCACATTGGCAGACTGAAATGTTAGAAATTCTGTGCAATATTTTTTAAGTATTCCTTTTAAAAAAAGCCTAGAAGAAATGTGCTTTTTGGTTAGTTTATTAAAGACGTTTTGCTGGAAAATTCCCACTTTTACGCAAGTTTTTAAAAATATTCTCAGGGGGTGAAAGCCGGGGAAACCTTCCTAGAAAATGTCCAGCTCCCTCGCATGTATTTCAAAGTTCATCAATTGCTCTTCTGCCCCACTAGTTTAAAATTCCACCGGCAACCACTGCTGTTAGTAGCCTATGAACATTATCAAAACCACAAAACCACGGGGCATATTTACAAGGCGGCGATAGAAAATTATCGCTGCTTTTGCGGCCGTTTTCGGCCAAACAGCGGCGATAATTTTATCGCCTAATTAGCAAGGTCACGCTAACGCGTGAAACCTTGCATTAGCGCCCGGATTGTTAACGCCCAGCTTTGCATCTCTAATGAGGTGCAAAGTGGGCGTTCCTGACCTGACATGACAGGAGAAATGTCGCTGAGCGACATTTCTCCTATCATCAAGCCCCACGCTATGAAGCATAGCGGCAAGAAAAGTAGTGATAACCCCTGTTATCGCTACTTTCCTTACGCCTGCTTCAGGACTGACTCAGCCATGATATCCTATGGAAGGTGGATATCATGGCTAAGTTTGTGACGCCCTATCAACAAGCTAACGCCACATTTCGTGAGATTATCGCTAATCTCACGTTAGGCAGTTAGCGCTAGGATTTTTATCGCTTTGGAGATATGCGTTGCTGATAGCACGCTATCTCAGCGATAAAAATCCACGTTAGCCGGCGATAATTATCCTAGCGCTAAGTGCTTAGCGGTTGTTGCTGATATCCCCCAGGTTCGTTCTAATTTTATCAGAGTTGTCCAATGTGTTTAAATTGCACAGTTCGTCACTTCTTTGTCTCATATTGGCTATGAGGATATCTCTGACTTCATTGTTTGAAATACTTGTACCGTCCCATTGATGGAAGTGTTAGCCCGCCTCCGAGCCTACCCCCCACCCTCCTCCAAGTTTGGGTCTGATCAGCATTTTCACAATGTGTGCGAAAAGTGTCTGGCACGCACAAAAACATGCACGCGGATAAGATGCGGAAACGTCTCTTGCAAGATCACTGCAAAGAAGCAGTCTATCAGAGCAGCACGTGGTCGTGCGGGTGAGCCTGTCTCTTTAATGTCTCTTCCATTGATTTTCTGATGCATGCTAACTTACTTGTCAACAGTTCCTAATTTGTGTCATGGTTTGCCGGCGCAGGACACCGGCCCTTATTTCTAAACACATGCTCGTGTTTGCAAGAGTCTGCCACGTGGTGGCGCTCTGTATCTAAAATTTAACTGAGCACATCAGAGAAGCATTAATCTATTTAATATAATTTTTCTTTGAAGATGACAAAACTAACATTCCTGCGCCGCCTGTCTCTACACTTTGAGGTGACGAGCTGGAGTGGTACAAAACATCACACGTGCCTGAGTGTGAACGTAAGCACGTGATGCTGGTGCTGACATTCGGCAGTAGTGGGAGCAGTTGTGGGTCTTCATGATGATGCCACCTGCAGTGGACTCCAGTAAAATACCTCGGGCACTGGCACTTAAGTTTATTTTACAAATTAAGCACTGCCGGTATTGTGTATTGTGCCAAAACGAACATAAAGGAGATAGTATCCTTCCGTCTTCCGCATATCACCAACACAAAAAAACACAACAATGAAAAAAAGATGATGTGATTCCGCACAACTTGAAACCCGGGTATAGAACATTTTTCTAACGCAGAAAGAGGTAAAACATAAGTGAGAAAAAAAAGTGAAATGTAATATACAGAGCACGTCCTAAGCTCGCAGCTCCACGCTGCAAAATGCAACATGAGCTGGAGTCTAGCGCCACACACACACCTGGAGGCAATTAGAATATATCTACATGGATAATGTTGACAGTTATAATAAATGTTCATGTACACGATGCAGGCATAACATACCGTGATTACCTTCATGGCCCAAAGGGGCTGTGATTATATTTCCTCTACACCTGCCTCACACACTTTTGTAAGAGTAGACACGGATAGACTAGGCATTCCCGAACAATTCATACATTTCAGGGCAAATGCTCAAGCAGGGTGGTTCTTAAAACTGTTTGTACACCTAGGTGAAAAGAGTTGCATTTGGGTTCGCTGATTCTCAGGGGGCTCAATTCACACGGGTTATTCCATGAGAAGAAGTTGTGGTGCCTTTAACCTGTCTCAGGTGTGAAGTGTTCCTGAATTACCGGGTCTAGGGGCATATTTACAAGGAGGCGATAAAAAATTATCGCCGCTTTAGCGGTCGTTTTCGGCCGAAAAGCGGCGATAATTTTATCGCTATATTAGCAAGGTCACGCTAACGCGTGAAACCTTGCTTTAGCGTGGGGATTTCTAACGCCCAGCTTTGCATCTCTAATGAGATGCAAAGTGGGCGGTCCTGACCTGGCATGACAGGAGAAATGTCGCTAAGCGACATTTCTCCTATCATCAAGCCCCATGCTATGAAGCATAGCGTCAGGAACAGTAGCGATAATCCCTGTTATCGCTACTTTCCTAACACCTGCTTCAGGACTGACTTAGCCATGATATCCTATGGAAGGTGGATATCATGGCTAAGTTTGTGAGTCCCTATCAACAAGCTAACGTGAGATTATCGCTGGGTTTCCAGCGATAATCTCACGTTAGCCAGTTAGCGTGAGGATTTTTATCGCCGATGAGATAAGCGTTGCTAATAGCACGCTATCTCAGCGATAAAAATCCACGCTAGCCGGCGATAATTATCCTAGCGCTAAGTGCACTTTGCGATAATTATCACCGGTTGTTGTTGATATGCCCCCTAGTTTGAGAATCAGGCCTAAAAATGGAATAATGCGCAAAAAGGAGCATCTGTTCCCACGAATCAGCCCCCAAAAACAGAATCTGTAGGTTTCTCCAGGCATGCATAGCTTTGACTACTACAAACATTTCTTCAGGTGTCTGGATTTTCAGCAATCGTAGGCGATGGGGTGTGATAGAAAATGTGTGCTTGAATGGAACGACCACAGCAGGATGCATTTCCAAAATTCTAGAAACAGTCATAACTTTCTGAGCCTTCACAGGCATTACAGGTGTTATGAGCTGAAATCACACTGCAGACACAGTGAAACGGACTATCGGTTGATCTAAAAATATAGCACCGACACGCTTGCTTAAAGCGCAAACATATGTACTACATGCAGTATTTTACTCGACTTTAGATGGCTCACAATTGACAAACGTTTGTCTGGGGAATCCTATTTACAAGGTGTTCGCCGTATAAACCAAGCTTATGTAGTTAGACTGTCAGAAACACACAGATTCAATGCTAGCAGGTGAGTCAGAAAGTAAAACCAACTTAGGGCGTTCCAATGTGTCACTTACCTTTCTGATATGTCTGTGGATTTTTCTGCATTTGTAAGTGTCATCAAGAAGAGTACAAGTCATTTCCTGGGCAGCGCTCAATGCAGATGAGGTAAACGCCCAAAAAGTAGCAAGCTTGTGTGTACTGACAAACAGTTACACTGACTTTCTCACATGTTCTGTTCTTATCATCATGCACCTGAGAAAAGCAGGAGTAAAACTACAGAAAGTGTTGGAATATGATTCGTCCACCCTCATTTTTCAAACGTGTGGGTGGGCAGCGCCGAACTTAGGGGCCGATTATGATGGCGGACGGACTGGCGTCCATCCGCCATCGTGGTGGACACCGGGACGTCCACAATACATGCGGCGGTCTCACACACGAAATCAGGATGTGACCGCCACCATGGCGGTTGCATTTTAACATTGCGGCAGGTGCTGCTGACAGCAGCACCCGCCGCGAAGTTAAAATGGCATGTTGTGCATTTCCCTGCACTATGTCGCAGACACCACACGGTGCCTGCCACTTGGTACAGTGAAATGTAGGGGGTATGGGGGGGTACCATGGGTACCCCCGTGCACCCACACCTCCCCAACACAAGGGGGGCCCGCAATGGGTCCCCAAAACCAATCTCCATCAGCCTTTCAATGGCAGTTTACCTGCCATGGAAAGGCTGGCTGGAGACAGCATTGTAATCTGGCGGACGGTACCTGCTAGGCACCGCCACCATTTCATTGATGCAGACCGCTCCGCTAGGCAATCACAACGATTGCCTCTGGCGGTTCCGTGGCATATGGTCTTGGTGTCCGACGCGGTCCAAACGCGATTCCCTCCGCCATCCTAATGTGGTGGGAGGAAAATCACGGTCCGATTGCGGAAGGACTGCCACCTCATGGCTGGCGGTGACGGGCCTTCTGCAATCGTATTCGGCCCCTTAAAGTTTTTGTTGCAATAGCGAAAAGACCCAAGTACATTTCACCACAAATACCATACTCTGGAACACGCACACACCTCCAACACACATGAGTATATACAATGCCGTTTTTATGTCTCATCTACGGACAGCTTTCAGACGGCTACTGTTGAAGACCTATTGCGGACAATACCAACACCTGCAGTGAGCTTTGGATCAGCCAATTGCTTACCATTGGTTGGCTTTCTTGTCACTCTTACTTCCTTGCACTTTCCTACATCTTATTTGATGGATTTCCTTTCTCTTCTTGTGTTTGTCACTCCCCTGCAGCATAGATTTTGTTTAGCATTCTTGTGATTGGATGATTTGTATCCTTCCAAAGCTTCAAAATAAATTGGTATCTTTTTATTTCCAGCACTCCATGGGAGTGCGTGTATTTTCCTGCATTCTCACCTATGTGCTGTGCCCATCCTCACACTGCCGCTTCTGCACTCTCCATGTTGCTCCTCCCCAAGCTTGGGAGTTGCTGCCTTCTCCCATCCAATCCTGCTCAGTTTTTTTATTTTTCTGTGTTTTTTAGTAACACACTCACCACCTTTGGCCCAGCTCTGCAGGTGCTTATCCCCACACCCCACTCTGCTTCTGTCCCTTGACTGTCTTTTCTTTCCTACTCCACTCTCTTCACCTCCTCTACCATTCCTCACCTCACCCTCGTCGCTTTCTGTTCATTTCTTTTGAATTCTTGGTGCGCCTAGCTGCTACAATTTGCTTCATGTTGCTCCTTGTTAAAAATAAAACAACATTTTAACAAATGTGCTTTGGGGCACTTTTTCTTTTTATTAATTCGTCCAAAATAGGCACCCACCATTTCGGAACGGCAAATGTAACCAAAAACAAAAATGTCTTATGCGCACACATGCTTGTGACAAGTGGATGTATATGCGTCATCACCCTGAGGCCAGGGCACGGGTCGGAGGTGCACGGGGGTGGGCGGCATCCACCCACTATTTGCCAAGCAGTTGGGCCCCACTGAATAATATGCTGAATTCGTCCCGGTGTAATTTGCAAACACCGGGACACATTCTGCAGCGCCTGCACATTGTTGTCTGCTTTCGATCCGCAACAACGTGCAGGCGGGAGGGGGCTTTCTTTGTTCAGACTCCTGCTGGGCCCATAACAAAGGTCGAATCTGGGGAGTTATCAGGCTTCCTTTTGCTGAAGTCTACTGGCTGGGAGTGGTCAGGAACCTCACACCTGATGCAAATGCAGCAAAGGGAAACAAAGGCTCACACCTTGTTAGCACTTCACACCTTCTTAAGAGAGGCAGCTTTTCCTTTGTTCAGTCCCTGTTTACAAGATATGCATTCACTCTAATAATGTCAGATGTGTTGGTCTTTCTCTGTATTTACACAAAATAAAGGTAATTTATATAGTGCTTACTACTCCTGAGGAGGCATTGAAATAATTTCAGTAGCACTATTTTTTCTTTGGAAGCACTATGGGTAGAGGAAGGTTACGCAGACAAAAGGCAACATTGTTTTATGTGTAGCTTGCAAAAATGTGAATCTTCTGCCTAAATCAGGAGGGTTTCCCTATATACTCGACATATACTCCAATTTACTCATGATAGACATGTTAAACATATATGTGAGGGCTTAGGATCTGATGTCACTTCTTATGATGCCAGTTTCCGTGATGTCACGTGCTGTGATGTCACGCACCGTGATTTCATGCACTGTGGTGTCACACGCTGTGATGTCATGCTCCGTGATGTGACTTGCATTCTGATTAACTAGGTTAGTCCCCCACTTCTTTTTGTAGGACTTGTGCCCTGCGTGACACCACTGTAGTGTCATGACCCACATATATGCATGAATGGCACATACACATGTGTTCATCATTATGTTCTAGATTTTAGGTCGCGCCTGACCCAGCGCATGCCCTGGACTGGCAAGACTTATTGAGAGGGCTCCAAAAAGTGCTACCAGGCCAGCCTAGAGCTACAGTGCATGTGCGCAGGCACGCGCGCCGCGCTTTACCGCGATTACTTTCATTTTCGCGATGTTTGATCATGATCACGATCGCGATCGCTTTCACTTTCGCAGCTGCTTTGCATAGCCAATAGGTCTCGCTTTTGGGACCTTATAAGTATTTAGTTATGCAAGTGTTGCATGGCTAAACACTTATAAGGTCCCAAAGGCGAGACCTATTGGCTATGCCAATGCTTGTTTATTTTGTCAATGCGGTTCTGCATCGGCAAACAAGCATTTCTTTTCCTCTTTTTTTCTATTTGGAAAAGAACTGACAAACATTATTGGTAAGGGCAATAGTTTGGGTAACACTATTGAAAGGCAAGGACTTGCAATAGGCTTTTTGCCTACTGTAAGTCAGATCACATTTAAAGGATACTTAAAGGACTAAATAAGCTTAGCACGCAGATAAAATGAAAAGATTTTAAAACAAATTACGTTTCCTTGGTTAAAACATTTAGGATGTGCTCTTTTCACTGTCACTGACTAAACAGAATGTGCTGCTTGCATGTTTCATTTATAAAATGTAGTCATTTTGTATGTGTTAAGAATGAGAGCTGCCACACAAAATCACTAACCTGTATGAAATGAAACCAATGAATTGTATTCACTCAGTGACAGAAAGCTGCTCTTGAGAGGCACACACGTGCTTCGATAGCTGCCCTCACACATGCTATTCGAGAAACTGACACCCTGATAAAATAATCAACCCAATATTCAGTGATTTTCTTGGGTGGAAGGATTTCCCGCCCCTTTCCTTCCTGCCACTTCAGGCAGATATCTGGGTGTGTCATGTTATAGAGCCTGTCCTGTCTGCAGAAAGGGAAGATTTCAAGAATCATAAAAGTTCCCTTATGTGGCTCATCTTTGAATTTGGTCTATAGGTCTAAAACTACCCAAAATGTATGCAACATATATTTTCCGAATCAGGCTATATTGTTCACGTGATGCAATGCTGCTGTGTGTGTGTTTCCGGTGTGAGATCTCTTCTTGTTAGTGACTAAACATTTTTTTGAACCACGCCCAATGGTCAGATTTAGTTTTTTCATCAAAAAACGATCAGTGTGCACTTACCTTTTTCTAGGAATAAAATCAATTAATTTGGTTATTCTAGTAGGGGGGTAGGGATGAACCGCAGGCTAGAAGTTGGAGGTAATGTAAACATTAAAATTAGACAGTGTCTCCTGCTTAGGGAACCACAGTTATTGACAAAAAAAGTACATTTTTTGTTGTACTAGAGCACATGCTTGACATGGCAGCTGTCCCGAATGGGCTCTTTAGCTGTGGGCACCACTAACAATTAGGTTATGTACCCCTGCTGCAGACTGAAATAAACTAATGTGTAATAAAACATTAAACTTTGTGGAACCTATTCATAAGGGCACTTTGGAGGATGTAAGTTAGTTTTCCAGTAGTAGCCTTTTACTTTTTTTAATTTGGTGACAGTATTGCACTGACAGAAAAAAACCTTCATAAATGAAGGGCTAAAACAGGGATGTGTTTTAACCCCACTTTTTTTTAACCTCTATGTGGTCGACATCCAAGACACATTAACAAGTCCAAGAGCCTGTCCACCCAGACTTAGTGGATGAGCTCTGAGTATCATTCAGTTTGCTGATGACAGCCTTTTTTGATAGTACTCAAAAAGGCCTAAAAGACTCACCAAATAAGCTGGGAGCTTACTGGTCAAAAAATCAACGTGAGATTAAGCACGAAAAAACTAAGGTTGTAAGACTCCGCACAAAGGTGAATACAGATTAAACCTGATGCATGGCCGGACGAATGATCAACAGTGTCCAAACTAATACACATTAAGAGGAGCTACTCTCTATGGAAGAGCAGGACCACCTTAACAGCATTATAGGCACCCAGGCAAAACAGTGCTCTGAGCCCTGTCTACACAACCACTTAAAGGAATAAATATGTTTAATGGAAAATTTGAGTTAACTTGTGGTCTGCATGGGGCCCCTGTGCTCATGGGGCCCCCGGGAAACTGCCCAATGTGCCTATGCATTAAGACAGTAATGTGGAAGAGCAAATTTGCAAGCAATGAAAAATAAAGCTTTATTGCTAAGATTGGCCCTCTTAAAAATATCAGAGAATCGAAATGATCTGGCAATAACACCACTTCTTAAGGTTATTATAAGATCCAAATATTGACCATCATTTAGTTATAGATTAGAAGCATTTGCTGAACCTCCCTCAATCATCTCGGCCTGGTCAATTTCGCTAAAAATTCAAGTTGATCAACTTGGGAATGGGAATAAATAGGGCTCTGTTGAGGTTTTAGTTTATGATGAAATGAGCTAAGCCAAGTTCTTTCAAAATCAAAATCTCTGCAGTGAATTTGAAGACTGCAAATATCAAGGTAATTTCCCATGGCACCCTGCAGTTACCCACACTCTTGCACTGTTAGCGGTCCATCCATGGGATCTCGAGCTGTCAGATGCCAACTTCAAATAATACATTACCATGCTTTCCCAAGACAAGGAGCCCTTAAAATTTGAAAAACATCTTTATTCTGAAAGGATGATGGTCATCTAGGTAATGAATGAGTCCCATATAAACCATCTTGCTGCCATATTGTCAGATTTTCGCCACAAATTCCTTCGCTTATGTTTTGGGCTCTTTCACATAGGAGAAGTTGAACAACTATAGAAGCAGAAAAGAGAAAAGCCTTTCTGCACCTAATATGAAGTAAGTTTCTGCCCTATATTTTTACCAAAACCTAAAATGCTTTCATTACCTTGTATCAAGAAAATAGGTATATGAACCTGCAAAGAAACTGTCTTGTCCTGTTTTAACAGCATGGAAGGCACTTAAAAAATAACTGTTATATTATGACATGTTCTGCTAGGTTATGTGTATTTGTAAAGGGCATTCAACGCCTCGTCAGAGGTGGTAAGCCCAATATAAATGCAATTACAATACAATACTATCACCCGCAGGGGTATCCTGGCACTTTATGAAATATATGCACATTGTGCAGAACATTCTGGATACTCAATAAGTTAAACACTGAACATTTAATATATAAATGATTAATGCATTTTTATTGCACGCATTGAAATATTGAGCCGTTAACCTAGTTTTTAAAATGATTTATCAATTTTTATTGCACATATTGTATTGTATTAACTATAAATAAATAGACCTTTTTAACTCTTAGATACCTTAGTGAGTTGGCCCTAAAACATCTAAAATGGGAATTTACGGAGACTATTCATAAACAGTTGATCCAAATAGAATGCATTGTATCTCTTTTTAAGGGCCAAGTCACACAGACCTGTAATCGTACGTAAACGAGTATTTCTGTAGTACTGCTTCCCGCACTCATAATATTTTGGTAATCTGCCCCTATGTGTTTTTGCCTTTGTGCTATTTGTGAACCAATAATGTGCATCTGTTTTAACTGGTATCCCTCTCTGAAGTAACTGGAAGTTACACACAATACATAGTGGCGGCTCCTCCGCTATGGCGGAGAAGCGCCACCCCACCGCTTTTAAGCAGTGCGAAGAAGAATCATAAAATGATCATAACGTTAAGTTATTATCATTTTATGCTTCGTGCTGCCTTGCGGGGGTGGGTGAGGCGGCTTTCCCCTTGGAGCAGGGCAGTGGAGGAGTGGTTTGCCCACTACTAAGGGCGCAATGACTGTTTGGTCGGCCCTCTAGGGCTGCCCAAACCAGTCATGTGCACTTTCCCCATTCTCCATAAAGGCGGCATTACAGCCTGCGTGGAGAACAAGCCCAGGCCCCCATTCCCTGGAAGAGCGTCGAACCAGGAAGCTCGAAACCGATCACAATGCTTTCCAGCGTTGTGATTGGTCAGTGGGGCCTGACTGTGCTTCCATCCGAGACAGAGAAGAGCAGGAACAGAGACGCAAGACCCGGCGCAAAGGTACTTTTTTTTTTTTTTTAATGTTTTAATATGCGCGACCCTCCATTTGACTTGCCTGCCCCGCCACCCACGAGCCCCTGACTGTACAGTGTTGCTAGTGATAGTGTTGGCACCGTGTTGCAAATACCACCAGGTTTGCCTTAAAATCTCTACATGTATTCTAACCAGCCTAGAAAGAATGATTTTTCTTTATTAGTAAAATGTATTTTGTAATTCTATTTAGAAATTCATGTTTACGTCGCAAACACTCTAATTTCAAGAGGGACTCTGAGATTAGAAGGCTCCAAACATTCTGCATTTCTTGCTAACATCTGAAGTCTTGAACCATATGCTGACCCCAATGAGACAGAAATATAACAAACATGCATTGTACAAGATTGTTCCTCAGAGCTGTTTCTTAATGGAAAGAGATGATCCCAGAAGCGCTGTGGTGTGAACATAAGGTAAACGCAGAACTGAAGAGCAATTTGAAAACATAATAGGGAATTTGGGATGCACGGAATAAATAGTCATTTCTATTACTAAAAGAAGGATCTACAGTTATGATTTTCTATACCATCAGCTATTTCCCTCTGGGAGGTAGAGAGAACAAAGTTAATTCACTTGTACCAATTGACTAATAACAATATTTTCTATATTTTGTCACATAATTTGCCTTTTCTTCCATATATAATTTAGTGATCCCTGCTGCATAATTTAGTTCTTAGTGCCACATAATTCCTGTGTGCCTAACAAGAGGCTGTTTTAATAGCACTGGGAGGGTGACCGGCTGCTCCTCAAGATGGCCGCACTTTAGGGTCCTCCCAGCCAGACATCTCTTGTCTTGCATCATCCAGAACCCATTCATGACTATGGGCTAAACGTAGACCGCCTTTGTGGAAAGAAACTAAGGCGATGAGAACAGGAAGTACAATTTAGCTGAAGAGCAGCTTCGGCTACAGAGCATCACACAGAGGGTGACAAGAGCGCATGGACAAGATGGATCTGGCCTGACAGAGACCTGGCTTTCAAAGCAGGTGAGACAGGACTGGAGAGGCCCTGGGGCCAGTCGTGAGCGGGTATGCAGAGGAAACCAGAAGCAATGACAATAAGCGAGAGTGGGGTGCCCGACTCGGGCTGTTTGGTGGGTGGCTACTATCTTGGCTTATGCATGATCAAAGGGCCAGAGATGCAGCTGGGGCCTAGCCCAATGTGAGAAGTAGGAGAGAGAGGCAGAGGGGGCCTGGAGGAGGTGGGACATGAGGCAATGCTGTGTCAGGCGAGGACCTATGATGAGGGTTGGACTAGAGTTTCAGACAGTCTAGTACTGCCAGAAGGGCCAGATTAAAAGGGCCAGTGAGTGGGTCTTATTTTGTTTCAATCCTACCAATGATACTGCAGACTGCGGGTTTTATTTGAAAACACACAGAAAGGAATCACAGAAGGAATTCTCGGGCAAAAAAGACAAAAGGCCTAAACTGCCACAAAGGAGGACATGAAAGAGGATAAACTCAGGCTCTGCTCAGTCAGGGTGCCCCATCCTTTGCAACAAATGAGAGAGAATTGAAGCAAGCCTGCAGATCCATGTGTTAAGGTCAGCAAAGAGGGAAAAGCAGATAAAGGTACCACATGGGGGTGTCTGACAGGCTGCAGTGAGTTGTGCAGTGTCTAGTAGTGGGAGGACCGGGTGAAACTAGCCCTGGAGTTCTAGGTTCAAGGCTCACTGGCAGGAGGCAGCTTCTGGCACACTGGGTGCCCTCGCCCCTTGACTGAGGATATATTTTATATTTATAAAGTGCAACATATGCCCGAGGGCGTCTTGGCGCTAACATCTGCAAGGAAAGAGTCCTGCAAATGGATGGCCAAATCAAGGAAAAACTACAGAGGGAGCGAAGAAAGCCAAGTTTTGAGGTGTTTTCTGAACATCGTCAGATTTGGCTGACATTTAAGGTGCCAAGGTAATTGATTCTGGACAGGTGGAGTGGACGAAGCTTCTACCACCCCAAGAGGCCTTATGGATTTTGGGAACCATCACTGTTTTCGAATTCGCCAATCGGAGGCATCTTCTTGGAGAGTACCAAGAGAATTTTCTCCGTAGGTATTTCGGACCAGTGTGGTAGAGAGGTTTATGAGCTGCGCACAGAGCTTTAAAGGCCACTGAGGACAACCGTATGCTGAGCAGCACTGAGGAAAAGTAGAGCTAAGTCCTAAGTCTGGAAGTGAAGTTGCCATGTGCATGTGACACCAAGCCCAATGAGGGACTGCCCTATTGGGACACCACCTATAGGTACATTCATGTGCCAAAGAAGATATAGACATAGTGCAGATAACATGGCTAGATCACAAAGAAACCCAGTGACAAGGAAATGTCTAGGGTGGTTTAGTAACCTTAAGAAAATAAAGATGCATAACAATTACAACATAGGGTCACAGAAACAACCAAAAAGCAAGCTCAACGGGTATTCCTTCTTCCTGAGAGGGGAGGAGTCTTCAGGTCACTAGCAAGGAAGAAACAGTAGCCAAAACCAATGGTGAAAGATTTACCAATACAGGTTCGAGGCTCCACTAAGGACACAGAACAGAACATAGACACAGCGGCTATCCACCTGAATTTTCTGCGAGTGGACTGCCACAAAATCTCTGACCACATGGGGAAAGTGGAAAATAAAACAAGTAATTCGTGTTTTGAAATTAAATTACTTAAAAATACAGTCTCACAGATACAGATGACATCTAGAAATCAGGGTAGAAGATAATGTCCGCATTGTTTGTATCTCAGAAAAACACAGAAGAGCAATGCATTGTGCTGATATTGACACTTTTGCACAAATGTAGTCCTGCCCAGGAGTCTTTCATTCTTTTTGTCTGTAAAGAGGGAACAGTAAACCCAGAACCCACACTTTTTCCAGGAGCAAGCCACGAGTGACAATTGAGAGGATTTCTAAGTTTCGAGAAGGATGCCATTCAACAAGCAGCAGGAACTGGTGGTCCCCTGGAGGTAGAACATACAAAAGTATCATTTCTTTGAAACTTCACTCGTGCAGTGCAGCAGAAAAGACAAACATTCAAAGCAGTGAAAAGAGAGACGAAAAAACAAGAGATCAAATACCTGATGCTATTCCCGCCATTTTAAGGGATGGAGAATCCCACGTCCAGGTCTAAGAGTGGGAAATTATCAAAGCCAGGGAACACAGAGCGTATGTAGTAGAAAGGAGTCAGCGAGCAAATCTAGAGAACTGTCCATAGAGGGCGCACTAACTCCATTTTGCTTCGATAGATCACATACCAGACGTATGTTAGCCAACACAAAACAGCTAAGGAAGGGTCCATTGGACCGGGAGAGATGGCCCTGATGTGGCACATTTTAATTACGAGAGATGCCTCAGACAGCACCCACTGACTGATACTTCAAAACATATGCCAAGAATATTGGGTCAAGATTTCTGGGAATTGTAATGGTTGGGCATACAAATATTACGAGGAGGGTTTATGGGATGGAAGGAGAAAAGTATTTCTCCCCTTTAGCATGGAAGAAGACCCCAGGTCTAATGTGGAAGTTGGGGTTACAGGCATCTTATGAATTTGGGTGGCATGCAGGTTGTAGCTCCTTGCACATAGATCTGGGGTGGTAGGTGTTTGTGGTGTATGTTTTGTTGCTGTTCATTTTCAGTCATGTGGTTTGGTGTGGAAGTACAGAATACTATATTTGGAAGGCAGCCATGAATCAAGGAGTAGGGGGAGGGGTGCCTTAATAATGCCCAGTGAAATGTCAATTATCTGAGTAACAGGGTGAAGATGAGTGACACAAATATCAAATAAAAAATACAACGTTACACACATATTGTGTCAAAAATATAATCACTACAAAAATATTGAGCAACAGAATATAGAAGGTAAGAATCTCGGCCCGATTCACAAAATGTAAACTTAGACGTTTGGTCTAAATTTAGAGCAAACCTCTAAATTTACGACTTTGGGAATTCACAAAGGGCATTACGAGTACTATCTTTATGTCTGCACTCGTACTTTAGATGGGCTGACATATAGCCGTTTTTTACTACCCATCACCGCCAGGTAAACCCTGGCCGTAAGGGCAGTAAAAATCTAAAAATACCCCTCACCATGGAAGATGATTCCCGTGGCATGGGGGGCATTTTTTTTATTTTCAAAAAGAAAATGCTGCTTCGGTATTTTCTTTTTCGAAATACAAAAATATGTTTAATGAATGGCTCCCTCATGCTGACGGAGCCGTGCATCAAACTGAAAGAAGTTTTGAAAGAAACTGCTGTGACGGTTGTTCCTGCCAATGCTTTAGAAATGGCGGTCACTACACCACTCTATTGCACTATACGCTACTACACTATACACCAATGCACTCTTCATTATTCATCTAAACGCAACTCGACTGCACAACACGACAATCTATGCCACTCCACTGTACGTCACGCTAACATTTGCTATTACACTGCATGCCACTCCACTCTTTGCTACTGCAGTCTATGCCACTCTACCCCACTCCACTCTATACACTCCATTCTATGCCACTCCACTGTACATCATTCCACTTTTTGCCACTCCATTCTATGCCATTGCACTGCACGCCACTCCAGTATACACCATTACACTCTACAACAATGCACTGTATGCTACTACAATGTACATCACTCCATTGTACGCCACTACACTGTATGCCACTCCATTCTACACTAATCCACTCTACTAGCCTACCCTATTCACCTGTACGACACTCCATTCTATGCCACCCTACTGTATGCTGTTCCACAATATGCCACTTCACTCTTTCTCACTACACTGTACGCCAATAACAGTCAATGTTGTTCCACTCTACACCACTCCACTCTACACTACTCCACTGTATGCCACTACAGTCTACCGCACTACACTGTACCTGCTCCACTCTACAACACTACGCTCTATGGTATTCCACTCTACAACACTGCACTCTGCGCCACTACACTGTACGTCACTTCACTCTACGCCACTACTGTCTATGCTATTCCACTGTATGCCACTACTATATAGCTCCTTCCACTCTACGCCACTCTACTCTATGCTACTCCACTCTATGCCATCACAGTCTATGCAATTCCACTCTACCCCACTCCAGTGTACACTATTCCACTGTATGCCACTCCACTGCACGCCACTCCAGTCTATGCCACTTCACTCTATCCCACTCCAGTGTACACTATTCCACTGTATGCCACTCCAGGGTACCTCAATCCATGATATGCCACTCCTCTCTACAACATTCCACTGTACGGCAGTCCACTCTATGCCACTCAATGTATGCCAGTCTACTATACGCTATTCCAATGTATGCCACTCTAACACACTCCAATATATGCCACTGCACTGTACACCACTCCATTGTACGCCACTCCTCTCTACACCACTCCACTGTATGCTATTCCATTGCACGCCACTCCACTCTACGCCTCTCTACCCAACTCCACTTTATGGTACTCCACTGTACACCACTCCACTTTATGCCACTACAGCCTATGTCACTCCACTGTCTATACACCACTCCACTCTATGGCAATGCACTGTACGCTACTACACTGTGCATCACTCCATTGGACACTACTACACTGTGCACCTCTCCACTCAACGCCACTCCACTGTATGTCACTACATTGTACCACACTCCACACTATGCCACTCTACTCTCAGCTACTCCACTGTTCACCATTCCACTGTTCACCATTCCACTCCACATTATTCCACTCTACGCCACTCCACTCTACCCCACCCCAGTAGTACACTATGCCACTGAATGCGACTCTAGTGTACACCACTCTACTCTACGTTATTCAACTGTATGTCACTACACTGTACCTCACTCCACTCTACGCCACTCCACTCTTCAACATACCAGTGTGCGCTACTCCACTATATGCTACTCCACTTTATGCCACTTTACTGTACAATATTCTACTGTACGCCAACCCAATCTAACACACTCCAGTGTACGCCACTGTACTGTACATCACTACACTATACGCCAATCCACTGTACAGTATTCCACTATACACAGCTCCACTGCACGGCACTCCATTGTACACCCCTCCACTGTATACCACTCCAATATACGGTTTTCCACTGTACATCACTCCACTGTACGTCACTGCACTCTATGCCACTCTACCCCACTCCACTCTATGCTACTTCAGTCTATGCCACTGAACTCTACGCTAGTCCCCTCTACGACAATGCACTCTACCCTACTCCACTGTACGCAACTCCACTCTCACCACTGCACTCTATGCTATTCCACTCTTCTCCACTCTAGTGTATGTGACTCCACTAAATGCTATTACACTCTAGGCCACTACACTCTACAACACTCACCTGTGTGACACTATACTATACGTTATTTCACTCTACGCCACTCCACTGTACTACACTACACTCTGTACAATTATACTGTAATCCACTACACTGTTCCTCATTCCGGTGTACATCGGTCCATTCTTCACCGCTGCACTCTACACCACTCCACTGTACACCACTCCACTCTATGCCACTCCATTCTACACCACTCCACTGTACACTTTTCCACTGTACACCACTCCACTGTACCACATTCCACTCTATCCCCTTGACTCTACTCCACTCTATGACACTACACTTTGCAAGACTTTCCTCCACTGTTCTGTACTACGCTCCACTTAATAACACGCCACTCGATGACAGTAAACTCTACAACTTAAAAAAAAAAGCATTATTAAAAATAAAAAAGCATTGCAATTCAATGGAAAACCAAAGGTTTGTTATAGCTAGGAAAACTTTATTTATTTCTCTATACAAACCAAACTAAAAATACACAAACATTACAAACTCTTCAGTTATAATTACACATTAAATTTATAATCTACGCATCACCTTTAAATTTATAAAACTTTATATTTTTGTCTTCAGGTACAAACAAAATGTAAAGTACACAAAAATGTAAATTTCTAAACGAATACTTATGCCTTTAATTCATAATTTATGCAACACCTTCAAATTATTATACAACACGCACCTCCATACACAGTGTATTCAACTCTGTAACCACACTACTTTAACTATAACTTGCCGCTCTACCCTGCACTGTGTACTCACAAAAGAGATGATTTACGATGTCATAACTATTGTTGTAAATAATATCATTTTCGATAGCATACTATTAAAGGGTATAAGCAGTGCATGGAGAAGGAGTGGGTTATAGTTAATGTAGTGTGGCTACCAAGTTGAATATATATATATTTTGCCACTGTGAAGTTATAGATAGCTCTGAGTTTCTTTAGGATGTGCGTTTTTTGTTTTGCTGATAAAGTTTGGTGCCATTTGACAAATCTGCATGAACATTTTCCCCAAAAAGTTAATTCACCTCAGCTGCTATTCCTTGGAAGGTACACATATTCATCAAGCACAGGTCAAGAAAAGTGGGGGGTTCCAAAAGCGTAATTTCCCATGTTAACTTCATTGGAAACGTTCCTCCCTGACATGTTTTTTGAGAAATTAGTACTTAAAGAGGGTCTTCGGGTGGGAATAAAAGGAATAAAAAGTTAGGTATATCTGGACCACTGGACCAATTTAATGGGGACTAGTTAGTCCTAATTAGCTGGCCACAACTTGGCAATATGTTCTGGTTGCAATTACAGGACTCAACGACATGGTCCCTACTGCATAAGAATTAATTAAAAATATATATAAGGGGGCAGGGTAAGCACTGCCTGACCCACGGGCTTGTTGGAAGGTCCCAAGGGGATACTCTCTTGATTGACTTGCCACAACATGGGCAGCATGCTGTGGCAGCCATTACTGGATGTGGGAACTTGCTCCCCGTTGAAATGCACTGTAGCAAATGCCAGGTTGTAATGGTCACAAAAAGGGGCACTGATAAAGCGTAATAGGAGATTTTTTTCACAATGCACATAATTTGCTGGTGGAATTGTACTCAAGTCAAGAATTCTGGTGAGTTCTCAGATGATTATACCTTTTGAAAATACTGACCCTCTGAAAGGATTTGATGAACCATGTTTAAGAGAAACATTATTTCTGCATTATTTTCTCATAAATGTTATGGAAGCTAAAGTTACAGGACGTTTTCTATAAGTTCACACTATCTTGCTCAGCCATGCAAGAATAAAGTATTATAACATGCATTTTCAACTGCAGTTTGTGAGTTGATTCCCCAGTGCTCTACTGCAGCTTCACCGCAGTGTTCTAATAAAAACCTAGACGGCTAACATTCTGTACCTGCGACAAAATTGGGTTACACCTGGACACTAACTTAATGAAGTTAAAGCTGTAAAATGTAAATCATTTCCTTTGGAAAAGAACAAAATGAGGGGTTTCTTTTTATCATAGAAATTGTGATTATTGCTCTAGAAAATCCATTTTAGGAAAACATTCTGACATGCAGAGTGAAACGTACTTCCAACAACAGCAGCAGTCTGGCAGTTAACTCCCTGATAATCAACTGCAGTGTCAACACAGAATACTAACAAACTAGAGTGCTAACATTTTGTATTCAAGACAAGAGTGAGGCACTCTTGAACTCCATTTTGTTGGTACAGGAACTGTTGAATTTAAAACCTTTCTTGAGGAGCAGGATGACGTAAGTGAACACTGAGATGCTAATGAAACCAGCGGGCTAAAAATGTGAGGGGATGTATGGGTGCAAATCTCCACAGCACACGATCTTCAGGACAAGTTTGATGCAGGGCTTAGCCTCTGACCATTCTCTCCACCGACCTCTCCACAAGCTGCCAGTCCCCAAAAATGCACAGACTTTGGACATAAACGGTGGAGGTTGTCTGCAAAGCCTAGTGTCACACCAGACGCTGCATCAAACATATAATAGGGGTGTGACAGTGGGCTTGCCCTATGGCCAGTCTGCACCCAGCCCTCTGCATGTGGCCAAACTTAACTGTGCATGGCTTTGGCCATGGTCAGGGGAGAGCTGTCGGCAGGGCCTTGCAAGTGGCTAGGACCTGCACCCATCCTTTCATGACCACCTGAAATCCTACTTGCTCAGCCTTCAGCCCTTCACAGCAAAGGTAGACCAAATATCAATGATGTTCAACAGCCAATTCTCTACAAGTGACCTACCCCCACTGCACCCATCCTTTGGGTGAAAACAATTCAAAGGACAATACATCTATCAAAAGTACTTCACTTCTGAAATATCCAATTTAATTTGCATCTTTTGAAAGCTTACAGACAAGCTTATAGAAGTCCAAGCCTCGATTTAGCTTGTTGTATTACTCCTCTTTCACAAAGCCTATAACACAATGTCGAAATCATTGATTGATCTCATAAGTAATTTCAATGTTATTTCAACATAATCAGTTAAGTCATCAATGAAGTAATATAGCATGTCATGAATGATGTAATATGTGAGTTCATAAGCAGATGAATTCAAAATAAACTGAGCAAAATCACCCCTCTATGCAATTATGGAATGGAAACTACCTCAAAACATGGATTTGCCCATTAAGGGGCAACTATGATGGCTTTCAGTATCTGAAAAGTATTTCACCAAGGACAGACATAGGTTAATTAAGAGTAAACTGGAGTTGGCCCTGAGAAAAATCAAGCTAGTCATTTCTCACTGATGAAAATTGATTTTGTTTCTGCTAGGTAAGGTGGAACTGTACAAGATTATCTCACTCCCCAGGTTTTGTTTATTGTACAGAACCCTCCATTAAACATTGTGGTGGAGTTCTATAAGGTAGGCACAACACTGAGAGCTGCGTTACAGGATAAAGGTTTACATATAATCATATTGGCTACTTTATTCAGAAGTACTTATGAAAGCGGGATTGCCCTGCCAGACATGAGAAAGTATTGTTGAGTACTAGTGATAGTGAAAGAATAAGCATTCACATCTCAGCAGGAGCCATGCTAACTATTGAAAAGCATGGAACAGGTGTCAGAAGATAAGTCAGAGGCATTTATGTATGGTTGACTGGCCCTACTGAGACAGTCCTCTAAGTCTGAAAGACAGCTCTGAAAGATATTGGCTGGGAGGGGAACATTATCACACTTTTGGTACAGCCTTGCTTCAGGAACTGGGACCCATTACAGGATTCCGAAAATGGGACATAATAGGCATCACTGGAGTATGAGATGTCTGGGGTACAGAAGGAATGAAACTGTTTGAGGCCCTAAAGGCTGAATACCCTCTTCATGACCATCAGCAGTATAAATGCTTGCAGCTGAAGCATGACATGCAGAAGTATAATGACAGGTTTGGAGACCTTTGTGATAGCTCCTAATTGGAATATAAAGTGTTGTCAGAACCACCTTTGGTTGCAGTGGTTTGATGGTTTCACTGGAATTACCCTTGATGCAGTAGAGTGATAGAAAGACCAATTGGAAAAGGAAGTGGGCCCACTGGAGGATGAGGAATGGGAAGAGGCATGTAGATATCCCAGGGAGGGTTTCATTCTAGATTTCTTCTCCTAAAACTGGACCCACCAGCAGCCCGTAATCTAAATAGGAAACAGTACATCCAAGCTCAACTGCTTAAAACTATTGCTACTCATCATGCATCACTACCATCTATAAATTCCCAAACGGGACTGTTGTGGCAGCTCTTCTGAATGTTCAGACTCTAAACACTTAAGTTCAAGTTCAAGTTCAAAAGCTTTGTTCGGTTTGTAATAACAACCATATAAGCAACAACAAAAACAACAAAAAAAGGAAGAAAACATTATACATTATAACAGCCTCTGCAACATTCTCAAAATAAAATACACAGTGAAATACCTATAAATTTTACAAAAAGTGACATGTGCTAACATTGTACATTATGTGCAAATTACGCTATAAAGTGACATATGCCAGCTATGTTCCTATTTTGGCTACTATAAAGTGACGCATGTCAGCTGTATTCAATTCTGTGCAAATTATGCAGAAAACGTACAGAAATGCCTTAACCACTATATTCAATGCACCAGTTCATATAATATACAAACTTAAAGAATGATGGATTTCCTAGCAGCAATACTTTTTAAAATGTAAGATGCAACATAAAAGCAAACATTCGGGCTTTCCAGAGTGGAAACTAACCTCATAGCATTTTTAATGGACCGAATATTATATTTTAAAAGCAAGGGTTTCAAGTAAAATTTCCTTAATAAAAGATAACATTTACAAAACATTAAAAAGTGGCGAAAACTTTGCTTAGACATATTATCGCAAGGGCACACAGAGCTGGTGCTTTTTTTCATAATCGGGAAAGCCACAAGGTGATGAACAATCCTTAGCCTTAAACGTGTCAGGACAAAACGATGGGTGGATTTCGTTAAATCAGTCAGATATGTCTGACAACCAGCTTTAAGATTTAATTGTTGGTAGTATATCAGAGTGGGTTGTTTCCCAATTAATCTCTCTCGTACCACCCCTTTATAGTCTAAGAAGGTTTCTTTAATCTCCCTTTTTGAAATTAAAGCCACATACTCTGGTTCTATGTTGATATTACAATTAATCAAAAGTCTATACCAGTAATGAATAAAACTTAACCAGGGGATACGAGAACAATGGTCCAACTTCAGACAGTCTTTAATAATACGTTGTGTAAATAACGTTTCCTCTTTCAACCAGATAGAGCGCCATAATAGAAGAGGACGTAAGGCGGCTAAATCTGAGATATAGTTGAGTCCCACTTCCTGATGTATCAAATCTATAGAGGCCGAAGGGGGAACGCTCAGCAAGCGTTTAAGAAAAGTGTTTTAGTCTTGCTGTAGTGACTTCTCAGAATGGTGCCCCCAAATGCCTGCACCATAGAGGGCAGAAGATACACACCTAGCATTATAAATGGCAACCATATCTTGAATTTTTCTGGCTCCCACTTTGGTTGAAAATCTGAAAATACTATTGGAAGTTCTACTCATTTTATGTCGTATGTTATCATATTCGCATAACCATTTCCCATTTCCTGCGAAGGTTACGCCGAGATAACAAAAAGATTTAACCAAGTGCATTTTTGTACCCTCCAGAAAAAAGGCCTTGCTTGGTTTAGGTGTTTTTTTCCCACATGTCATAACAAATGTCTTAGATTTGTTAATTAAAAGTTTTCTGCCATTAATAAACACTATAAAATTATTAATAAGACGCTGGAGGCCTATTGGAGTACGTGACAATAAAACCGCATCGTCTGCATATAATAAAATTGGGACAACCTGGCCATCTATCAGAGGGGCATCTGCGGATATCTGTTGTAGGGTTGCATCCACTTCGTTAATAAACAATGAAAACAAAAGTGGGG
This sequence comes from Triturus cristatus, assembly GCF_964204655.1. Lineage (NCBI taxonomy): Eukaryota > Metazoa > Chordata > Amphibia > Caudata > Salamandridae > Triturus > Triturus cristatus. The sequence goes on from NC_140581.1 coordinate 863,901,962, forward strand.
CCAAAACGCAACCCTGTCGGATGCCCCTTTTAACATTAAAAAATGGGGTACATTCACCTGCGGTGCCATAACGCACTCTACTGGATAGACGTTCATAAAGTCTTGCCAAAAATTAAACAATTTCTTTTGGGGCACCAGTATCCAGTAGTATACGCCACAGTATGGAATGGTCCACAAGGTCGAAAGCACTACTTAAGTCAGCAAAACATAAGAACAGATTACCCCCTTTCACTAATGTGTACTTGCTGATAAGAAGATCAAGGTTGACTCACTGTTCCAATGTACCTAAGCCCTTCCTGAACCCATATTGGGCTTGTGAGAGGATTTTGTTATCTGAGGCCCAGGATTCGAGCCTTTTCAACAGAATCCTGCTCATTACCTTAATGGAAGAGTCTAGTAACGATATTGGCCGGTAATTGCAGGCTTCTGATTTGGAACCTTTTTTAAAAAGAGGGATAATTAGTGAGTGTCCCCAAGACGGCGGAAAGTGGACTTCTACAGCAACATTAAAAATCCTAGTTAAAATCGGGGCCCATAAATTAATTTCATTCTTGTACAAATCAATAGGGACCCCATCCGGCCCCGGGGCTTTACCTCCTTTACTATCCGCTAGTCCTTCATATACTTCTTCAATATTTATCGATAGGGGTAAAACGGGCCAGGTAGAATCAAAGGGGGAACTGTTATCAATCCAATCTGGGTTAAAAATATTGGTAGGGGTGTGGCTTGCTGCTGACGGGAATGGCCGCTCAGTAGCGAGGCTCTGCAGCGCCACTCCCGCAATATCCTGAATATTCGTGCCCCGAGGTCCCGACCCGTGCTGTGAGGTGTCCCTGGTGGTTCCGAGGCTCCCACCGACCCGGCAGTGAAATTTGGGGCCGATCGGAGGTGGGGCCGAGATGGGGTTCCCTTCCCCGAGTGCTGAACGGTGGCCGGGCTGGGTGAGACGCTGCCCTGACGGACACAACGACTACGCAAGGCCGCGGCCTGGTATCTCCAGGGAGTGGCGATTTGAGGCTCGGCGCCTCCAACACTGCGGTAGCTTGTTCCGCAGGGTCCTGTGGCCGCCCCTGTGCCCCGGGGATTCCAGCTGCTACACTGGGCGGTCTGTGGCGAAATTGAGGAGACGCCGCTGCGGAGCTCCGGGCCTGGTGTTTCGGCCGATACACTGCCTGTGGAGGACGCGCCCCGACCGGGGAGTGAACGGAGTGAGGCTGTGGCGGTGATCGACCGCTCCTGGAGGTAGGGTCGGGGAGCTTGGTGCCTTCGTTGATACTGTGGTGGGACCCGGTGCGAGCAGACGGGCGCCCCGCCAGATCACCATCTATAAACTTTGGCAGCTGCAGTGAGGGCCCAGCGGGGAGAAGAGGGACCGGACTGCTGCCCTGACGTGGCCTGGCCGATACGTTGTGGAGGTTCTCCCCGGAGGCTGGATGTCCCGCTAAGGCGTGAATGACGGCGGTTCCGGTGCGATTGGCGCGCTTGCCCCGAGCGACGGGGGCGATCCTCCGGCTCCTCTGCCCCAGCAGTCCGATCCGGGTTGTTGGATAATACCCGGTGGGAGTGAGGTCATCCGGGGGGGGCCCAACGCCTACACAGCGCTGCTTGAACGTAACGTGAGGGACCGGCTAGGAGGTCCTCGATTCCCCGCTCCTGCGGTGTGGTGGGCCTCGGACGCCGGTGGTACATGGACGGCGAGTGGCCCGCGGGACTGGAGTGACGACTTTCTAGACGGTTGGGCACTGAGGCGGATCGACGGACGGCGACGCCTGGCTTCCCCGGGTTGGCACTGATGGCTGGAACGCAACAATACTGAAGAGGCGACTCGAGTGCGCAGAGGACGGAGGCCTGCCATATCGTGTTCCATTGCTGGGTATCTGGGCCTAGTGGGGTGTCCCGGCGGCTGGGGTGTAGCCAGCGAAAGCCGACAGGCCGGGTGGAATTCTCCACTGCAGGCGGCGGGGAATAGTGGCTGCGCCCTATAGCTGGGGAGCGCCCCCTGAATTGTGACCATGCCATCCGGGCGGAGCAGCAAAACGGTGACACAGACTAAACTGGAGAAATTCGCATGGCAACACCAGCAGGGCGGTGATCGGGTCGGGATGCCGGCCTCAGACGGCAAGGTAGAACCGACGAATAAAGACCTCCTGGATGCTATCACTGCTGTCAAGGCGTCCCTTGAAACTCGGATTGATACCGTGGCCACCGATGTGGGTCTGATTCGTGAGGATGTGAGAAAGATTGCCGACCGCGTGGGGGCAGTGGAAAGTGTCACCAAAGAACTGTCAAGCGACACTGGCCTTCTCAAACGAGAGGTCGCTGACCTGCGTGCCTCCCATGAGGTACTTGCCCGGAAGTTGGATGACTATGAAGGCAGGATGCGTCGGAATAACGTTCGAATTATTGGTGTCCCGGAACGGGCGGAGGGGCAGGCAGTGGACCTCTTTGTCGAGGACTTGGTCCTCAAACACCTACAGCCTCGAGGGCTCTCAAAGTGTTTTTCAATTGAAAGAGCCCATCGGGTGCCGGGTGGTCGCCCTCGACCGGGGGCCCCTCCTCGACCACTTCTTGCCCGAGTGTTTAATTTCCGTGACCGAGACATTATTCATCAAACGGCGAGGGCGGCTCCACGCGTCACTGTTGAGAACAGCAAAATCACGGTCTTTCCTGATTTTACCCTAAGAGTTCAGAAACAAAGACGTAGCTTCCTGGAGGTAAAAAAGGCTCTTCGTGAACAGGAAGTCAAGTACGCAATTATGTTCCCTGCCAAGCTGCGGGTGGAGGCCGATGGCAAATCATGGTTCTTTACGCACCCGGAGGATGCTTGGGACTGGTTGGAGGGCTGGCGCACTGTGGACAAACGGAAGAAAAAGGGACCATCGGCGGCGGATACGGCCGAAGATTGGCACCAGCAAAGGCGTTCTCCTTCACGCTCAGACTCTGATGCCCCGGGCCCTGCTGGGGAACCCTAACTCTGGACGTTGGTAAGATGGTATAGTGTTTTGTATGGCCACATCGGAACTCCCCGGAATGTGTCAGAAGGCGGACTAAGATTCTCACGATGATAGGATGACTAGTATGGGTGGGCCCCGAGATGTGGGGAGTGTTCACCCCTTTGGTACGTTGTCACCATGGGCCTCCATTGCAGACATTGGGGGGACGATAGCCTGGCTTTCACAATCATAGAGTGGCTTTCCTCAAATGTGTACTTATTCGTCAGAACTGTTTTCTAGATAGACATGGGTGTGACAACTGCCGCTATGATGGGGCTGGTTTGGAGGGGCTCTGGCGATCCAAGCAGTGCTAAGAATTTTCTTTCCTAGTGGGGATGTGGTCGGGGGGGAGGGGACGAATCCTATGCGATGTCAGTTGATATGATGGGAGTGGGGCGGCACACGTTTCCTCGAATTGTTCATGGGGGGGCGACAGGCGCTCTGCATGTTGGGGGAGGCGGGCGGTTCTAGTCCCGTTATGCAGGGAGGCAGGGTGGGAGATGCCTTTTCAGGGGTATCGCTTTGTTTGATTTGGTTTGTTTGGGGGGTTGTTTTTTATTGTTTTCTTGCAGCAGAACTAAATGGCATTCTTTATCAATACGTGGCATGGAGTATTCACCTACAGGCTCCTGGTATCCTCGTCTTCATGAAGGGCGTGGTGGCGGCTGGTGCTGTATTTAGGGTGGTGGCTAAAGGACCTCTCTGCAATGCTCACTCCGACCATTCACTCATGTTACTGTTGGGATCTTATGGCTATGACTCAGGGACTTAGCCTAATGACCTGGAACATCAATGGGCTGGGCGACAAAATCAAACGGGATATAGTGCAACAATATATTCATCGGCACAGATTAGACGTGGTGTTGCTCCAAGGTAACTCCTGTCAGGCCCTGGACCGAAAGGGGTATCGTATGGCAGCGCATTCTGGCTTTACCTCGGGATCCAGAGGGGTGGGGATCCTCCTACGTAAGGGTTGCCCCTATGTGATTCACACTACACGGACTGAACCGCAGGGTAGGTATGTTGCTTGTTCAGGTAGGGGGGAGGGGAGGGTCCTCAATTTGCTCTCAGTGTATGCGCCACCGGGTCTTCAACGCCAGACCCTAGTAGATGTGGGGACACTCTTGATGACCTTGCCGGAGGGTGCCCTGGTTGTGGGCGGCGACTTTAACTTGACGATGGATGGGGCCATAGATCGCACTCCGCCCCGACGGGAAGCTCCGCAAGGCTCGCCACTGCGCAATTTTACAGACGCGTTCGGCCTGGTAGACATCTGGAGATGGTCACACCCCCGAGACACACTTTACACTTTTCAATCTGGCGTTCATGGCAGTAACTCGCGGCTTGACTACCTGTTCACACAGGCGCAACATATTCAACACTTCACTGAGTCCACGAGCTTAGCACGGGGGATATCCGACCACTCCCCGGTAAAGTCTATCTTTGGAGCCAGTAGGGTACGGCAACCTGGCCCCATCATGATTCAGCCCTGGTTGCTGAAAATCCCGCACATTAGAGATTCCTTGCGGCAAGACACGGATCACTATTTTGAAGAAAACACGGGGTCGGTGGCGTCGGCGGCGTCGGCGATAACGCTATGGGGTGCTTACGGAGCAGTTATCAAGGGACGGGAGTTGTCCATGATTGTGGGACACAAGACTGAACGTAGGCGACGAGTTAGCGAGTTGGAGGCGCAGATACTACACCTCGAGCGCGGGGTTTCGCATACCCCTACCCACGAGACCCAACACATACTTAATGTTAAGAGACAGGATTATAGGCAACTGCTCTTTGAAGATGCCAACCGACGCGCCCTTGCTACCCGGCACAGAATATACAAGCTGGGTGAACGCACCGGTAAATTGTTGGCATGGCTGGAACGTAAGGAATTGGCTGCGCGGTGGGTGGGTGCGATCAAAGGGCCGGATGGTGTGCTGATCACTGACCCTCAAACATTGCCGAAACGTTTGCAAAGAATTATGAGCAAATATATACTCCGCCGCAGAACTCGCAGGCACGATGGGCGGCAGACCTCCTAGCCACTATTGAAATGCGCTGTGTTTCCCAGCAAGATAAGGAGGCTGTGGAGGTGGATATTTCAATTGAGGAGATTCAAAAAGCCATTTGAGATATCCGGTCCGGCAAGGCCATGGGCCCCAACGGAATCCCGATAGAACTCATGAAATCTATGGCTCTGAAACTTGCGCCCCACTTGCTGAATTTGTATAATGAGTGTTATGAGACTGGCGTCCTCCAAGCCGATATCCGCACCGCCACCATAGTGGTTATCCGCAAACCCGGTAAACCAGAGGACCAGTGTGTATCGTACCGACCCATTTCCCTGATCACAGTCGAGGCCAAAATTCTGGCCAAATTGCTGGCCAATCGTCTGCTTCCATATCTCACTGCACTGATCCACCCGGACCAGTCGGGTTTCATGCCAGGCCGTAATTCTGCACGTAATTTGCGCCGTGTTTACTGGGCACTGGGCCGTGCTGCAACACTCCAAGAAGAAGCACTTTTGCTCGCGCTCAATGCCAAAATGGCGTTTGATACGGTGGCGTGGGAGTATCTCTTCGCTGTCCTGGCCCGTGTGGGGTTGGGTCACCGGCTGATAGGGTGAATCCGACTGCTATATAACTCGCCCACGGCCCATGTATCAGTTAACAACCACCGTTCGAGCTCCTTCTCCCTATGCCGTTGCACGAGACAGGGCTGTCCACTGTCGCCGCTTCTTTTTGCCTTGGCACTTGAGCCACTCGCGGTCTGGATCCGGAGTGACCCTGAAATCAGGGGCCTTAAATGGATAGCAGATCATGAAGACCATATTTCTTTATATGCGGACGATATTTTGTTGTACCTGGCTTCCCTGGCGCGCTCGGCATCTTCATAACATCGGACCCATCCCTATTTCATGAGCGAAACCTAGTGGGCCCATTGCAGCGGTTCAGGGCAGATGTGGTCCATTGGAAGACGTTGCCCCTCACACTCCTGGGCCGGGCAGCCCTTTTTAAGATGCTAGCCCTCCCCCATTTTCTCTATGCCCTACAGAATACGCCCATCCTGATTCCAGAATCCTATTTTTTGAAGATTGAGGCAGCACTGCGAGGTTTGTTGTGGGATAATGGGCCGCCGCGTATCGCAATGCAAAAACTGACTATGGGCTGGTACGACGGTGGGATAGGATTGCCGGACTTACGCCTTTTTTACCAGGCAGCACAATTGATCGCAGTCAAGCAGTGGGTGTTCGGGCCTCATGATGATCCTAACTTCCGTACTGACCGCTGGCTTTTGGGGAAGGGAGGTTATAACAGGGCATTGTACTCAAGCCCAAAAAATCTGGGCTTGACTGGCCCTACGGCCAGGACGGTGGAAACCTGGCACATGCTCCAGAGACGCATGGGTTGGTATGGGCGGCTGACTAAGGCCGCCCCACTCTGGGAGCCTGATTGTCTGGGGCGGCTGAGCACCTGCGCAGGTTTCGATAAATGGGACCTTATTGGTATCTCTACGGTGGGGGATGTATGGATTAAAGGCAAGAAGGCGTCATTCGCGGAGCTTCAGCTTAAATACCAGCTCGCACCCTCAGAGTATTATCAATATCTTCAAATTAGCCATGCTATCGACGGCGCCCTTCCCGCCGGTGCACCCCTTCCAGACTCCTCTCCTTTGGAGGACAGGCTGTTGCTGTATCCAATGGACCGCAGGGCTATCTCCTTGACGTATAAGAAGTTAATTAATAATCGTACCGACCCAAAGCGGAAATTACGAGCCAGGTGGGAGACGGATTTGCGAGAAATGGCTGACGAGGACTGGATTGAAGCGCTAGCTTCCCCTCGGGAGGTGGCATTACCGATGCGACTCCGCCTAGTTCAGCTCAAAGTTCTGCACCGTGTGTATTTTGATGCTACACTGTTGTGTAAATTGGGAAGACGTCCAGACGCGCTCTGCCTACGACAATGTCACCAGACAGGTTCATTTCTACATATTCTATGGGCTTGCCCCCTTATTCAGCACTACTGGATAGAAGTCACCCGACAGATGGCGAAGTCCATAGGTAAGCCCATCGCCCCCTCTCCTCAGCTCTGCCTCCTTAATGTGTGGGAAGATACGGACCTCACCTAGGCGGAGCAGGAGTGGTCGGCGGTGGGTTGGGCCATTGCTAAAAGGAATATTGTCCAGAAGTGGGGGGTAGCCACCATGCCGCCGCTGCGCGTTTGGGCCACTGATATGCATCTAGCTATGGTGGCAGAGAAAACGGTCTACAAGAGTCAAGGTTGCCCTAGGAAGTGGGGCCACAAGTGAGGACGTTGGAATAAATTTCGGGGGACATCTGTATTTCTCCAATGGTGGAACTTAGAAGGGAGAGACAGGCTATCCTGGATAAAATGGGGGCAAGCGCAGTGACCTGAAATCTTAAGGCCACCACTCGTATACTATGTACCGGGGGCCCCCTGATCCTAACATATATATGTAACCACCTTTGTAATGCTTCACTGATTGGTTTGTTTCAATGCTTACTGCCCTGGGTGTATCACTTGTCGTCTCCAATGCCCGAATGCATACTTTGCCTGTGTAGGTGCTAATTAAGTGTCATGACTGCTGCAATGTTGTGGATTTTGTTCTCAATAAAATTGTTATTTAAAAAAAATATATATATTCGTAAAATATTCGATCCAGACATTACAATTTACATGCGAGGTTAGTTCTGGCTGGCAATCATCCTTTAAAAAAGGACAATTTACTGTCTCCCAGAATAGTTTGCTATTACTAGTGACTGCAGCTAAACTGAGTTTGTCCCATGCTTCGCCTTGCAATTCTCTTTTACGGACTTCAATAGTCCGTTTATATTTAAAACGTAATTCTTGAATGTGTATTTTATTACGTGGCTTAGTTCCTAATGCTAACTTCAAACTATGTAGAGCCTGAGTACAATTCCTATCGAACCATCCTGCGTGTACTTATTTTGTTGCACTGTGATTCTTGGTAAAAAGTCATTCTATAATCTTGGTTATTTTAAGGAAGCTAGGAATCAAGACCATTGAATTTAACTCTTCGCTAAGACAGTGATCTATTTCCCATCTACATTTAACAATCACTTCCTTTTGTATTTTTTGGGGGTCAACACCCGTCCATTTAATCCTCGTGCCATTTGCTCTTGTGGGAGTAATATTAATAATACTCTTAGTGTTATTTGGTTGTCTTTTCCCCAGCATAATAATGATAACGAAATGCTGTTGTGATCACTAACAACCTGTTCTGTAATCCATAAATTGGCATAGTCAGTATTGCACGAAATCAAAACATGATCAATAGTAGTAGCGGCATTCCTGCCGGTAAAAGTTGGGCATTTAATATTATCCCTGGTCATGGTACAACTCAAAAGTTCAAGATCGAACTTAGCTATTAAAGAATTTAGTGCTGTACCATATTCACCATGTGGGAAATGCATATGGCCAGTATTATCCTCCACGTTATGACCTTTCATAAACCCACACATTTTGGTTTGGGCCAGCGGGCACACTTGGATGTTAAAATCGCCGACCCAAAGGATAATAGCTTGTGTATTTGGCTCTAACAATGCCCTCTCAATTTCTTTTTCCAGTTTTTAAATTACACTCCCCCTATTACTATTAAAAATGTTATTGTAGTAATTAACTAAGAGCAAATCTTTACCCTTATGGAATTGAAGCCTCATAAGCTGGCAGTGGTAGTCTATTGTTATACAACTTTTAATTTTACATTCCACAAGTTTATTAGAGACAAGAATCAGAAGACCACCCTTAGCCCTTCCTGACATAGAATCAATAGCATTAATCCATTTTGAGGTATATCCCTCTACAAAAATTGGATCTCTATGCCAGGTCTCTTGTAAACAGATTATATCATAATTAGAGGTAATGAAGTCTTTCCAGAACGGCGTATCTAATTTCCTTTTAAGACCTGCTACGTTCCATGTCACAATTATATATCCTTCATTTGCACCAACTGTAACAGGCCTACTCCTTAAGTGTAAATTATTTGGGCTCTCCTTAGGTAAAGGCTCTAATATTACAGCACTTGCTATCATCTCAGTTTCTAACTGCCCCTCCCAAATTATTTCTTGCAATTCACTGCCTATATTTACATCCATATTACAATAAGGCTTGTTGTGAACTTCTTGTACGATGGGCAAAGAAAATGACAGCCCAACCTCTAATGCTGCTCCTTGAACTATGGCATCCTCGTTCCCTTCTGAGTTGAATTTCTGCACTGTTCCATCAACTAACGTAAGTCAGTCATTATCTTCCAAAGAACTTAGTGCCTGATATCTGTTATATAAAGGAACATTTATACAAGATGGTGGTTGCGCTAATGATAGTGCCTGGTTAATAGAATTGGGGTTGTGGGTTAAGTTACCCTGATTCCTGTTCAACATTAGGTGCCTATAGAAATATCCTAGTGGCAAGAGAGTTGTGTTATACTCTCGGGGGGACGGTGGTGGAGCATTCACTAAAGTATTCCTCGCCCAACCGGGGGACTTAAAATTAATAATGATACAATCTCCCTCAAACATTTTCTTGAGAGGGCCGATCCATCCTACCCGTTGTGTTAACAATATCTGGTTGGCCACCGACAACGGGAAACCACAGTTGTTAGTCAACCAATGTAGTGTTTTGTTTTTGAGTGCATCATAATTTTCCCACTGGTCCTTCCCTAACTTAGGTACATTCACTAAGACTGCCACGTATGCCCCACATTCAGGGGGCAAATCAATAGATAAAGGTGCTTTATTTGTTTTAGAGAGTATAAAATCTATGTTATCTACTCTATTGATGTCTGTTGCCGGGGGATTACTAACCTGTGCAGTTGGTTTCTCCCTTTGGTCTTTACCACAGTTTAAAAAGGTAGCATGCTTAGTTCTACTCTGCATTAAATTTTCCTTTAAAACTTGGCTATAAGTTTGGTCCCCTACAGATATCCTCTCTGTATGATTAATTACATTAGGTATTGGGGGATTGCTACTACTGTCAATGGCCAAGGTTAAATCCTCCCTACAGATATCTGCCCTCAGGTTGCCCTTCTCCATTCCTGCATACATTTTCTCAAAGCTTCCATTTAATTTATGAACTTCCTTACCTATACTATCTATTCTGTCATGGAGTGGCCTAAGTACTACGATTAATTTATCAAAAATAACTTCTACAGATGTTACATTCAACACATTTTCAGGGGCTAAATTTTTATTTGTATTTACTGGGCCCCCCGTGTAGGGTATCTCTTATCTTTCTTAATATTAGAGTTCCCCATACCAATTGTTTTCTTTTTCTGCCCGATAGTTTTAGGCAGAGGAGGAGGAGAAACATTGGGGGAAGCAATCAGTACAGATAGTGTGGGTGTGTTAGAGACACGAGAGTGCTCATCTACAATATCATTCAAGCCCTCAGCATAATCAGAGCCATCTCTTACAATTGGGGGTAACTCAGGAGTACTTGCTCTTTCTTCATTAAACAAGATTAATTTGTCACTGATCTTATCACCGAGCACAATACTAAGCCCTGTGGACAAGCGTCTCTCCGTACGATTAATCTCTTCTGATAAAGCACTAACAGCTTTAACTAAATATGTGTCTATGGTGTTACACGTTTTGTCCATCAAGGGTTTGTTTGTCCGTCTCCTTGCCATTTTACAGTAAAGCCAATGCTCTATCCTCAGCTCAAGTAAAATATGGTGCAAATAGCAGAGTTTACACACTTCAGCCAAGTCAATACCTTTCAACAGTTTTTAGGTTGCCATAACCAAAATAATGCGAGCATTGGAAGGGTGGCCCAGCCCAGCCTTTTCTGGCCTTTGACGGCCTAAAACGGTCCCGCCCTTGTCCCGGGCTTCTCCCTGCGCTGCACACGCGCGTCCCGCGATGAGGGAGCTCTTCTGAACTTTTAAGCGCTAAGTGGGCATAGGCGGCATCTGGCCGCAGGGATTCCTGGGGGTTGTAGTCTCCCCCTTCATTGGCCGCCCAGTTAGAGCAGGCAGTGGCGACAGCGGAAACCGGCAGCAGATGTCCCCAGACCTCAGCACCTGATTCGGTAAGCCTCACGCTATGGCAAAGCATCCGCTCCACCGGAGCTCTTCCGAACTTTTAAGCGCCACCGGGATCTAAGTGGGTGTAGGCGGCGTCTGGCCGCAAGGATTCCTGGGGGTTGTAGTCTCCCCCTTCAGCAGCCGCGTGGTCAGAGAAGGCAGCGGCGGCAGGGGAAACCGGCAGCAGATGTCCCCAGACCTTGTCACCTGATCCGGTAAGTGCCGCAGGGGTTAGGGCAGGCGATGTCACCCGGCAGACCCAGCACGATTTGCCCCACGCTATGGTACAGCACCCACTCCACCGGAGCTCTTCCGAACTTTTAAGCGCCACCGGGCGCAAAGTGGACGTAGGCGGCGTCCGGCCGCAGGGATTCCTGGGGGTTGTAGTCTCCCCCTTCAGCGGCCGCACGGTCAGAGCAGGCAGTGGCGGCAGGGGAAACCGGCAGCAGATGTCCCCAGACCTCGTCACCTGATCCGGTAAGTGCCGCAGGGGTCAGGGCAGGCGATGTCAACCGGCAGATCCAGCACGATTTGCCCCACGCTATGGCAAAGCACCCCTCAAATTTAGTAGCTAAGCTAATTGTGAACCAAAAATTTGACATATTTTTTTTTATGGAAATCGGGATCAAAGATTTGTCATCACTTGATATTCATCAACAAGCTCCTCAACCTTTAAGATACTGCATGTTGATCAGGTAGCCATGAATGACGGGGGTTTAGCAATTATTTATAGGGAATGGCTTAGAGTTAAGTTGATACCATACGAGGTGGGGGACTCTCTCTGTAGAAACACTGGCTTTTACCCGTTCCCCCTCTGCCTCTTCTACATATTCTAACATATTGATATATTGGTCTCAAGCCATTTTATTTCAACTTTGGCTCTACCTTTCCAAATTATTTTTCACCCCTGCTTATGGGAACGTCTAAATTGTTTTGATCCTGGGTGTATTTATCATCTGCAAAATGGGCCTTCCTCTCTGACTTCTCAAAACCTTTAATTCTCCTGTGCCTTGCTTGGTCTCAAGCAAATAATCACTGAAGTGACACATTCCACTGGTCATATACTAGACCTGTTATTTGCTTCTAATAAATTTATATCCAATCTTGATCAATGTCTGATCACTAGGTCGGATCAATCAGCCTTAACATTTTCTTTGAATTATGACATCACTCTCTCCAACTTAGCTGCACTACCTGGTCTACCAGTTACCAAATGCAAGTTATCTAAAGTAACTGCTCATAACCTCGGCACCATTTTAGAAAGATTGCCTTGTGCCTTCCACAACAATTTACGGAAAAGTAATGGCAATTTCAATCCTGAATTATTTCTGTTCTGCTGAATTTGTTTGCTCGGGCACAAATCACTATCATTTGCTGTAAAACACAATTAGCATCATACTACACCCCAGCCTTATCTGGGTCCAAGCACGACTGTCAACTATTAGAAAGGATCTGGCATAAAAAATATCAAACTGAGGCCAAAATTAAATATAGGGAACATTTAAGAATTGCAGGCTCCAATTTAAGCAAACTTGCTCTCATTTTCTCTCTAGTAATAGTGCTTTCCAAAAAATGTAGAAATAATTTACTAATCCTGTTCCACACAGAAAGCAGCACCATTCTCACTGGAGCTTGAAAATCGTTGTGTTTTTCAGTAAAGAAAAGTCAGATAATCTATAATTCCTTCTTGGTTAATCCATATAGAGACAGCACAGATGTTGTCTGAGTTCAACCCTATTTCCTTGGCGTTCACTCTAGAGACTATAAACAACATCAAATCAGAATTATCAGATGATCCCATTACCATCATAGGTAGTTCATCTTATTGCTATCACCTTTGGTCCATCAGTCTATCAGCTAGTTAACTCATCCCTTACAACGGGCTCTATTTCCAACTATTTGAACAAGGCTTGCATTGTTCTAGCAGCTACCGCCCTATCTCTTTGGTACCTTCCTGTGTAAAACTAACTGGAAAAGTACTTAACACACATCTCTCAGAGGTTATGGTAGCCAACTTCCCTTCCTACTTATCATAGCTAAGGCTGGGCTGCGCCCACATCATGGAACAGAGGGAGCGCTAATAGCAGTCTAGAATGAACTGCGTATGTTCTCGGATCCAGGAGGAGTTATGGTTCTCATCCTCCTTGAACGTTCAGAAGCTATTGACACTGTGTGTCATGCTAAACTGGTTGATAGGTTGGCAAGTACAGGAGTGCGGGAGCAGGCTTTGGAGTGTCTTTATGCCCCATTTTAGATCTCAAGTCTATGCATCCTATGGCCTATGGTTGGGGATTGTAAATACTCGGAGTCCTTTAGTAATTAACTACATTCATGGGAATTTCTATTTCTCCAAACTACGCCAATCTCATCATGGGATGGTGGGAAGAGTAAATAGCTTGGTGGACAAGAATGATACATACTGGGAGAGGATTATCCTTTGGTTAAGATTTATAGATGATCTCTTCATAATCTGAAGAGAAAAAGAGGAAGAATTTATGATGTATTTTAATGTCTTAAATCAGAATGAGTTAGGATTACAATTCACATATGCTACAAGTACACTTGAAATCACATTTCTAGATATAACAGTGTATGAGGAAAATGATATGATTGAATGAAAACATTCAGAAAAGCAACAGCCACTAATATAGTTTTACATGGAACAAAACTCCATTGGAATTATGAATATGATGTATACCATATGGGAATTAATACGTATGAAGAGAAACTGCTCAAATTAGAAAAATTTGAAAAACTATAAAGAGGAAGTGATTGAGAAATTTCAAAGAAGAGGATTCCAGTGAAATGATATAAAACGTGGTGTAGAAAAAGCTGAACAAAAAAAGAGAATAGAAACTTTGATTCCTAAAAAAGAGAGGGAATCGCTACAGGATACAAAACCAGAGGATATCAGATTAATTCTGACCTATAATAAGGAGAGTGGAAAAAATCATAATATTTTCAGAACATTTTGGAGAATCATAAAGCAAGACCATGATATTGGAGAACAACTGGGGCAGCAACCAAAAAACCTTCAGAAGAGCCCAGTCCTTGAAATCGCACCTGGTTAGATATCATTTGGAACAGAAATGTAATTGGTTGGAGACATCAAAAATGTGTTTCACCAAATGCACCACATGTAAAGTATGCAAGATCGAAAAGCACATGAAAAATGTAAAAGACAGAAATGAAAAAAATACTGAGATCATTTGAAGAATCACATGCAATTCAAAATACATCATCTATATATTGAAGTGTCAATGTGGACAAAAATATGCTGGGAGCACCACCTGTGTTCTAAAGAAACAGATTCTGGAACATATTTGGGTGGTCCAGAATAAAGGCACTACATATGAGATGGCAAAACAAAAAATATCAACAATTATGACAGCACAACTGTACTGCCAATCCAATTGCACAGCTTGAAAGAGATGCTTCAAAACATTTTTTGTGTTTCAAACACCATATTTATTGAATGTTATTCAAATTTCATCAGACTTTTTCCAGACTTTTTTTGTCACTTTATCTTTTCCTTTGCTGTTCACAACAAGGCTGTTCATAAACCCATTTTTTTTATAATGGAGCAGTTGGGCCCATCCAAGCCTCTTACTGCCCCACGTAGGCAACTCAATTCACAAAACAGTTGAAGATGTAACAAATCCCAATGCATTTCGGGCCCATTTGTTTAGCCCTTCGTCAGGGGTAACTGTTTGAATAAAAATGACATAAAACCACCATTAATCTTCTATTGCCGAACACTTCACTGTTTTGTCAAACATGCATGTTATAATAACCCCACTCTGCACAAATAAGTGAAAAAATAAAAATTAAATAAACACGCCATAGTCTAAATGCATTCAGTGAGTGTATTGTTTGTTTTTTACAAAATATTTATAATTGATTGTGGGGAACCACATATCCCAGAATGCTTCATAATGGGCAGAGTGAGCTTTTCGTTAAATAGAGAAATGAATGAGGGACTAACCAACCACGACCACGACCTTGATGATCGAAACGTGGCGGTTTGTGCTGGAGATACTGTAAATAAAAGTATTTCAATTAAATTGTTGGAGTGTGGCACTCTTTGAACCTGCAATCATGTTGCTGGTGTGTATATATATATATATATATATATATATATATATATATATATATATATATATTATCTACTGCCGATTGCCAGTAGATAGTTATAGTTAGGACCGTGTTTCCATAGGAAATCTCAAAATTCTATTTTGAATAACTTTGACGCCGGTTGACGAATCTTCGCGAAATTTTCAAAACTAATGGGGCGCTCCGCTCAGCTCCTACCCAGAAAGTCTCGGGGGGATTCGTCAAGCGGGGGCCGAGAAAAAAGGGGGGTCCCAAAACGTGTTTTCCCCATGCATTTTCCCATAGGACCTTTAGTCGAAGGTACAGCCCGAACGGCTGAACAGAATTACTTGAAATTTGGCAGAGAGGTAGTCCTCAGGTCAGGGAAGTGCCTTTTGCATATATGGAGTCAATCTGTTTAGTAGTTCCTGAGAAAATTGCAGTTAAAAGCACATACATATCTATAGCCGCGCACCGTGTGCGCACCGTGCGCGCACCGTGCGCGAGCGTAATTCTGATTGGTTGTTACATGTCAGTCAACGTTCGAATCGGTCGAAATCAGGAAGTGTCGGCCGCCATTTGTTTGTTTTCAGTGCGAGAGTGGAAAAGGAAGGTGGCAAAAGTGAAAAGGGGGCAGGGTAGAGAGTTCCTGACCCCCTAGCCTTTGTCAGGGGGTCCCTGAAGGACCCCGAAGGCAGAAAAAAACATTTAATTTTTTTTTTAAATCGCGGGGGTGCGCGCACCGTGCGCCTATGGTGAAAAACCATAGAAAAAAATAATTCATACGTAGTTTATTGAAAAATAAATATATCAAAAAAATAATAATACATACATAATTTAGCATTTAAAAAACCGTACAAATTCACTGAAAAAACCATAGGTTTCACACACATTATAGTTAGGAATTAGCATTTAAAAAACCTTGCAAATTCACTTAAAAAACCATAGGTTTCACACATGTTATAGTTAGATGGCTATTTCACTCGTAAAAAACCAATGAAATTCCACCGTTATAGTTAGTTCAGATAACTATAACTCGCGCGACCGCCACTCTATCACAAGGATGATGTCATGAGTGATGTCAAGAGTGATGCCACTGACCATGTCATGAGTGATGAAATATGTGATGTCATGAGCAGAGGATTGCGGGCGCGCGAGTTATAGTTATTTGAACTAACTATAACAGTGGAATTTCATTGGTTTTTTACGAGTGAAATATCCACCTAACTATAACATGTGTGAAACCTATGGTTTTTTAAGTGAATATATATATATATATATATATCTATATATATCTATATATATATCTATATATATATATATATATATATATATATATATATATATATATATATATATATATATATATATCCCACACTTGTAGTCTCCAAAGAATCCGTATCCACGAAATAAGGAAACCACGCAGATCCAAGTAAGGCACAGTTGTTGTTACTTTATTTAAAGCCGAGTTTCACCAATCTGACACGTTTCGGGCATCCGCCCTTGCTCACAGACAGTCAGTTCGATAAATTAAGCCCATTAAATACCTTAAGGTTTTCAATTGGTTGCATTTTTTTCACTATTTTTTACACCATATGACATTTGAAAAGTGAAGACACACTACCCAGAATTACATAGTCTGTTTTCCAAACATTTTCATTCCAAACTACAATGTATGTGATGAATAAATAACAGGTTAAAATCCAAAAACCATATTAATTATTTTAGGCTGCATATAATGCAATCTATCCATAATTGTTATCAATAATCTCTATCATATCGGTAACCATATTAAAATGCCTGTGCAAATTACGCAATAAAATGCAAATATTACAGATTAAAATTCATTGTATCATTTCATTTGTAATAAAAAAATATTTATATATACAAAAATTTCAAATGTGCAAATTACGCAAAGATGTAAACACAAGAAAAAATTGTGCAAATTATGCAATTTATCAATTTTTTAGTTTTTTAGATATGGCTACCTGATCATAAATGTTATAAATGAGATTTTGTCTGAATATGTGACAATGTAATTTTATAATATCAGAACAAAAAATGTATTTGTAAATGTGACGCTTCAATGCTTGAATTCAAAAATATTATAAAACCAAACACTGTAAGTGAACACACTATTAGTGTTGAGTTAAAAGTCTGTACAGACACATCACTGAGTCTATGTCAAATAAGTAAAGTGAAAAAACATATTTGTGCATCCCTAAATTGTGCAATTAAACACACATAGGGAAAAATAAAAATATGAATAAAAAGAAAAAGGGGAACAAAATGGAGATTCATAATGTATTTACGTGAAAGCAGGCATGGCAACACACTCTAAGGAAATCTGACCGAAAGCAATATATGTTAAGATCTTAAAGAAAAACGTGCAAATCCTCCGTTGTATTTAGCCCATTAGGAAATCTACTATCTAATTTTAAAATGAATTCAGATTCTAATCTTCTTAGCATTTCATCACAGTCACCCCCTCTCTTGGTTTTTGGAACCGAGGTGATAACAAAGTAATTGAGGCATTGCAAATTATTATTGTGGCAGATTTTAAAATGCCTTGCCACCGGATATGATGCATCATTGTTTACAATGGCACGTAAGTGCTGAATAATTCTAACATGTACAGGTTGTCGGGTACTCCCAACATATCTAAGATCACACGTACACGTTAATACATAGATGGCAAATTCAGTTTTACAAGTGAAAGATCCACGTATATCAAACGGATCTGGGCTAAATGGTGTACAATATTGGGTAGTGTTTTTTCCGAATTTGCACGCTCTACAAGTGGAGCAGCGTTTGAATCCCGGCCGGGATTTCAACCATTCCTCTTGTTTTCTAAGCTCAGGAAAATCATGACAAACATGGGTTCTTAGAGAAGGTCACTTCCGGTAAGTAATCGTTGGTCCATCCGGTAATCTGGGTTTTAAGACTAAATCAGTTTTCAAAATTGGCCAACGTTCTTGAATAATTGACCTGATTTGTCTTGCCTGTTTGCTATAGGCTATAATAAGCCTGGGGGATTGGCTAGTGTTGGTAGACTCACTATCTACAGATATATTGGATGTGGATAGTGGTTCACGGATTCTGGCTTCCATTTTAAGAACTGCCTCCCTCAAGACTGATTCCCTATAGCCCCTTTGTCGGAACCTTTCCAGCGCTTCCATTATACAAATTTTGAGATCACTGGCCTCACTGCAGATCCGTTTGAGCCTCAATAATTCCCCAAACGGAATATTATCAATAATATGTCTAGGATGCGCACTGCTGGCATGAAGAATATTATTGCCAGCAGTGCTTTTCCGAAAGAGTTTAGTGGCCAAATGATTGTGATGTACAAACACTTTAACATCCAAAAATTCAGCTTCACATTCGCTGATAGATGAAGTGAATCTAAGATTCTCCTGATTGGTGTTAAGGGAAGTAATGAATTCAATTGCACTGGCCTGGTCACCACGCCACAAAATAAAAACATCATCTATAAAACGCAACCAAAGTACTACATGTTTGTTGTAAATCTCATAGTGTGCTTGTCTGAGGACATGCTCCTCCCACCAGCCTACGTGTAAACACGCATAGCTTGGAGAGAAGCATGCCCCCATCGCAACGCCACGTTTCTGAATGTAGATGTCACTACCAAACAGGAAAAAGTTGTTGTTGAGACACCAACTGGTAAGTTCAATCAATAATTTGTTATGATTATAACAATTAATGGGCCTTTTGCCTAAGAAAAATTCCAAAGCTCTGAGCCCAGATGCATGGTCAATACTTGTATAAAGTGATTCGATATCTAAGGTGATAAATAGCATATCGTCGCTCCATCCAGCATTTTTAATCTTACCAAGAAAATCCTCAGTGTCTCTAATATAAATAGGAAGACCTTTCACCAAATCCTGCAGGAAGTAGTCGATATATTCAGTCACATGCTCCGCTACCCCTGCAATGGCAGAAATAATTGGCCTCCCAGGTACTGGAACAACTTGCTTATGGACTTTGGGTAAAAGATACAATTTGGGTAATAAAGGATGCTCAATATGTAAAAACTCAAATTCTTGTTTAGAAATCATGCCTTCTCTCTTCCATTTCCACAATAGCTTTTTTAGTGTCTCTCTGGCTTCATTGAAATCTTTGATGGTACTCTTGGAATAGCATGATTGATTGTTAAGTTGATTCATTGCTTCCTTAATATAGGCTTCTTGTGGCCAGATCACCACGTTACCTCCTTTGTCCGCGGTGGCCACAATAATCCTATGGTCTTTACCCAATTTTTTAGTCAGCATTAAATAGTCCTTTTCATGTTGGCTCTTGTATCTTTTTTTGTGTTTTATCCTGTGGTATAGTTTCTTGAGATCATCCACAACAACATCTTGGAAAACATCAATTGAATCCCTAGGCACTGTGGGAATAAATTTTGATTTTGGTTTGAATGGGCTCAAGTTTGCTCCCAGCTGCTCAACCGAGGCCATTCTCAATTCCTCCTGTGTGGATATTGTATCAAATTCAGTCATATCATTTTTTGCCAGTTGATGCAGTGTCAAAAAAGTTTTGGTCTCTTTAGCTTGTAAATTTAAAGGGTTCTTTGCAGCAGCAGTGTTAATGGATGAATCCTTTTCATTTTCATTTTCATTGTGGCCATCCTTAACACAAAAGAACTTTTTTAATTTCAATTTCCTGATGTACAAATAGATATCAACTCTCGTTTTTGTATAGTTGAAATCCGAAACCAGACAATATGTCAACCCAAGACTTAGAAGTTGTTTCTCAGCTTCATAATACATACATAACTTAGCATTTAAAAAAACGTACAAATTCACTGAAAAAACCATAGGTTTCACACACGTTATAGTTAGGAATTAGCATTTAAAAAACCTTGCAAATTCACTTAAAAAACCATAGGTTTCACACATGTTATAGTTAGGTGGATATTTCACTCGTAAAAAACCAATGAAATTCCACCGTTATAGTTAGTTCAGATAACTATAACTCGCGCGACCGCCACTCTATCACAAGGATGATGTCATGAGTGATGTCAAGAGTGATGCCACTGACCATGTCATGAGTGATGAAATATGTGATGTCATGAGCAGAGGATTGTGGGCGCGCGAGTTATAGTTATCTGAACTAACTATAACGGTGGAATTTCATTGGTTTTTTACGAGTGAAATATCCACCTAACTATAACATGTGTGAAACCTATGGTTTTTTAAGTGAAAATATATATATATATATATATATATATATATATATATATATATATATAGATACTGAAAAAAACATAGGTTTCAGGGCTGTTATAGTTACCTGGACATTTCACTCGTACAAAAGCATTGAAATTCCTCTGTTATAGTTAGTTCTGATAACTATAACTCGCTCGCCCGCAATCCACTGCTGATGATGTCACATATTACATCATTCATGACATGGTCAGTGACATCACTGATGACATCATTTATTGATTGACTGATTGATAAGGGATTTGTATTGCGCTACTTTGCCCAAGGGCGTCAAGGCGCAGAAGATGTAAAAACAATCAGTCAGGTAGCAGGAAAGAAACATTAGGGATAGGCCTCAGAGAAGAGTAGAGTTTTAAGTGCTCGACGAAACAAAATAGGGGATTCCTGATTCCTAAGGTCAAGGGGAAGCTCATTCCAAAGTCTGGGGGCAAGGGCGAAAAAGGCCCTGCCTCCCCACCTTGCCTTCACAACCCGGGGGACGGTTAACAACTTTAGACTGGTGGATCGCAGAGCCCTGCGTGGGGTGTAGTAGGACAGGAGAGACCTGATGCCCTCGGCCCCTGCGTCATGGAGAGCCCGATGAATAAGGGTCAGAGTTTTGAATTTTATCCTGGCATACACCGGTAGCCAGTGGAGATGTTTCCTGATCGTGGTTCCCGAGGAACACCTAGGGGCATTAACAACGAACCTTGCTGCCGCGTTCTGAACCACTTGCAACCGGTGGACCAGATTGTTGTTCATCCCGAGGTAGAGGGCATTACAATAGTCCAGGCGCGAAGATAACAGAGCAACCGAGACTAGTTTCCGGGCGTCGGGTGTGAGGTAGTGGGTGAGCTTTCTCAACACCCTTAAAACCCCACAGCAGGTGGAAACAGTCCTATTTACCTGTTTGTCAAAGGTAAGAGAGGTGTCAAATAGGACACCCAGGTTACGGGCAGCCAGGGAGGGCTGAGGGCAGATTCCTAGAGTCGATGGCCACCAGTCGGCTGACCACACCTTGTTATTACTCCCGAACACCAGAATCTCCGTTTTTTCCCCATTCAATTTTAGGAAACTAGATGTCATCCAGCCTGCCACGGCCTCCATGCAGTTCCTAAAATTTAGGGCTGTAGATCCAATGGATTGAGACAGGGAGACCATAATTTGGGTGTCATCGGCGTACGAGAGTACTTCCAGACCAAAAGATCTAACAAGCCTAGCAAGTGGGGCCACATACACGTTGAAAAGAGTCGGGCTCAGGGAAGAGCCCTGTGGGACCCCACAATGCAAAGGCTTGGCAGTGGAGAGGAAGTCACCCAATTTGACCCTTTGCTCCCTGTTACTGAGGAAGGAGGTAAGCAGACTGAGGGCCAGACCTTCCACCCCCATATCACTGAGACGAGAGGCCAAGATGGAGGGGGACAGGGTGTCAAAAGCCGCGGTGAGGTCGAGCGGGATCAGCAGCGTAGTCTGACCCCTATCGACCTTGGCGCGGATGTTGTTAACCACCACCGTAAGGGCTGACTCAGTGCTGTGCTCCCTTCTGAAACCATGCTGAGATGGATCAAGCTGGCGGGTTTTATCCAAAAAGGAGCTAAGATGGAAATTCAGGTGGGCCTCCAACATCTTGGCCGGGGCAGGAAGCAGAGAAATGGGGCGAAAGTTTTTTAAGGCCTCAGGGTCCAAGGTGGGCTTCTTCAGAAGGGGCTTTACAATGGCTGTTTTCCAGGAGGATGGAAAAGTCCCACTGGATAGGCCCTATTCATGACTGCCAGCATGGGGGGCATTAAGGTAGCCTTACAAGTTTTTAAGATTTTAAGCGGGCAGGGATCAAGAGGCGAACCTGACTTGAGGGAGTCAAAAAGTCTCTCTAGGTCCTGGGCTGTAAGAGGAGGAAAACTGGAATAAGTTTCCGCAGGGGGAACAGTATTACCCAAAACCGAGGGGAAAGGCCGTGTAAGATTGTCTGCCTGGAGGGCTGTGTGAATATTTAAAATTTTAGTGTGAAAATAGGAGGAGATTTGATCACAGAGTTCTTGTGAAGGGACTATAGGGTCAGGGTGATGAATAAGAGATAAGGTGTCCACAATTTTAAACAAGTCTCCGGGGAGGTAAGAGAGGAGGTGAGGTTGGAGAAATAGGATTGTTTTTCATCCAGCACCGCCGCTTTGTAGATTTTAAGAAGCTTTCTATGTATGGTCCGACCTTCGGCATCGGGCTGGGATCTCCAAAGCCTTTCTTGCCTCCTGCATGCCTGCCTCTGAATTCTGAGGGAGTCAGAATACCAAGGGGCCGTAGGACGTTTCCTAGCACAGTATACTGATTTAAGGGGGGCCAGGGAGTCCACTGCCTTCGCAATGGTATTTGCAAGTTCCCGTGCTGATGAGTCGATATCCTGTGAGGGAAAGGACTCAAAGTTAGCAATAAAGGGGCCCAGGGATTGGTCAGTCAGGCTCCGGAAATTTCTCTTCTGCACCCAGCAGTTAGTGTCTTTTCTGAGAGCATAAGAGGTACAGTAAGAGAATTTCATGGAGACTGCATAATGATCAGACCAGGAGAGAGGAAGAAGAGGACCCACCTCTAACCTAGAATCATTCGTGAACACCCCATCTAATGTGTGACCGGCAATGTGAGTGGGAGAAGAAACTTTTTGGAGTAGATTAAAAGAGGCCAATGGATCCACAAGAGATGACGTATCACTGGAATTACTATTTTCCAGGTGGAAATTAAAATCCCCAAGAAAAGTAAGGGAGGGCCTGTTAAGAAAAGGCTCTATAACTTCCAAAAGGTCAGAACAAAACGAGGATCTGGGGCCTGGAGGTCTATAAATAAGAATCCCTGAAAAATTTTCTGAGGGAGAGGAACTGAGAGAGAAAAACATAGCCTGAAAAGTGTTATGAGGAGAGGGAAGAGACTCAGTACGGCAGGTAAAGGCAGTCTTATATATAATGCCAATTCCGCCCCCTTTTCGCCCCTCTCTGTCCTGTCTTACCATAGTGTAGCCATCAGGGAGAGCATTAGGCAAATCAGGGCCAGCTGAGTCCGAACCCCACGTTTCCGTTACGAAGACCCAAAAGGGTTTTCTTTGGGATACGAAGTCTCTAAAGGCTATATTGTTTTTGACCAGGGAACGGGCATTAATAAGGTAGCCTGATTCTTTCGGGAAGGATGTGGGCTCTTGTATCCCTGATTTCAAGCGAGTGTTAGTGTCTTGAGCCTTGATGGCTTGCGCCGACTCTTTCAGACATATACAGTGCACACCACGACACAAGTGTACAGGAGTGCACTTGTGATGACATTTTAACATTGGAGGTCTGAGAGAGGTGAGAAACTCTTTTGAGTACCTTCGGGAACAGAATGGGGAGAGAGAACGCCGGGCAGCATCCCTAGCCCCTAGCGCTTCCTTCGCGCTGACGAGCGCAGACGAAAAGGAAAAATTGGTTCTGTTGGGAATGAACTTGATTTAAGGGACACTGAATGTGTACAAAAGATTATTACAGAAAAGTGTACCTAATCACAAGAAAACACACACACATAACAAACATTACTCTAACCAACGCAAAGTGATTTTCATTCTCAATATATTTAAATATACATGATTGTTATTGCAATATAAGACTGACCCAAAAGACAATACATAAACACATTTAGTGAGCAATAGTGTACAATCACATAAACAATCAACATAAAATTGACATCATGAACATATACTTAGACAAAAAACACTTTAAAAGAATGATGATCCGAGGTTCGTAGCATATAACACCACAATATGTATTATTCAATATTCCAATGGTGGAATTGCATGGATCAATCAAATAGATAACGTCGATGTTTCGACCCTAGGAATACGTGTAGATTTATACGCATCAAAGACGGGTCTTCATCAGGACAACAACAACCGGTCAGTCTGTAATTACAGAACATATAATCAAAAACTCAAAGTTATGTGTGTGTCTTAGTAATTATTCTACAGAGATTACGTGGCTACTGCTCACCTGAGGACTGAGGACTAAGAATCGATTTGTATGAATATATATCCTTGTGTCGCATACGGTGAAAGCAATCAAAAATATCACTGCGACATGGCAAAATTTCCTGCAATAAATAACGCAAATTAACTATCATATATGATATACTATATAATCATAGTCCGTAAGGTGACTTATCGCCGACACATACCTTACGAAGCTCCTGCGCAGGGCAGACAAATACCGTCAAGGCGATCAACAATTTCTACAAACAAACGTATTTTAGATTTCGTTAGTGGCATAGTAAACAAAGGAATTAAATTAAATAGCCACCTATTCATAAACTTAAATGCACTATCAAGGTCTGAGCCTGAATCTAAGATACCATCCTTAGACTGGTATCAGCACTAAATGGTAACTCCCAGAGTGATGACAAGATCCTATGCGGGCTGATGCATATGTCTACAGTGCCCCATGAACGTAAATTAAGTAAATTTAGTAACGTCATGATAAAAGGCATACTCAAATTACCAATACGCAACCAAAGTATTCGAGTTTGCGTGGCCTCTATATTCTGAAGCTATGAAATTGAACAAACCGAAACGATTCGGTTGAGAAACTTGCATTTACGCCCTACAGCAACCCGTTACAATCGAAAACTCTGAAATTGACTAAAACAGGGACAAAAGCAGCACAGAGTGAATAATGCCCGCCGCTGAAAAACGTGCACCTCTGACCTACATGTAAATGCTCCCAAACTTACTTAGAGCAGAATGAATCCGCTTCCAATCTCTCACAGTCCGGACAAACAAAGAGCCGAACCTGGAGATACAGTCAGCTGTTTAAGTAAACGCGCGCGAAAAATCTGAGTCAGCCAAATCGAAAACACGACATGGAACGTGGGCCAAATCGAAAACACGACATGGAACGTGGGCTAAGGCTGAGGCAGGTATTATTCGAAAAACGTGAACTGGATGCGGAATCTCCAAGGCCCTGGAATGGGGGTCCCAGAATGACCTGCTAGAAGTGTAATCTCCAACTAGGAAATCAGAGTAGTACATCAAAAAAGGGGGGGGGGGGCCTGGGTGGAATAGGGATTAGAAAGTTATTCTCATGTATGTTTATACATCGCTTCCGCATAAAAAATATATATCAGCGCCCGATTAATTGTGAGCTGATTCACAAACGATATTTCCCTAGAGAATATATTCAATAAAGACATAGATGTTAACATATAATGTTTGATAAACAGTATTTATACTGCATGAGGAATTCACACAATTACCCGTGGAACACATTAGTGAAAACGCGGCGCAAGGAAGCATTAAATCTTCCATGAGCGGGGAGTTAGAGTAATGTTTGTTATGTGTGTGTGTTTTCTTGTGATTAGGTACACTTTTCTGTAATAATCTTTTGTACACATTCAGTGTCCCTTAAATCAAGTTCATTCCCAACAGAACCAATTTTTCCTTTTCATATACGTACCCAGGTTCTGAGGGTTACTGGGTTACCCCATTAAATCTAATGACGAGCGCAGACGGGCAGGACTCTGGCATGACTCCGGCCTGAGTCCGGCGCGTCCGCTGCGCGGAGGGGACGTCATCCCCTTAAGTAGAAGACTAGAGCGCGTCCGCGTGCTCCAATACCCCCAAAATGGCTGCCAAAAACCTGTGTCGCCTCTCCGGGAGCGAGCTCTCAGCGTCGATGTTCAGCTGAGAGCCGCCCGAGAGCGACTGGTCGCGGGAGCAATGAAGCACCTTCCAAGGTAGGACGGACTACAATGAGGGCTCAGTGGGGAATGCGAGCGCCAAGCACAATGCGGAAAGCTGCTACAAAGTATTTAAAAAGGGCACAAGGTTAAAATCCTGTTAAAACAGGTAACACAAAAATTACAGTTTTAAAAGTTATCAGGGCAAGAGTGCGAAAGAGAACCTCCCGGCTTGTCGCCTCAGGAGGTGAAGAAACGACTGACTTTGATGACATCTCAAATGACATGGGCCAGGGAGCTGCGTTGCAGAGAGGTGTTCACAGGCCATACCCCTTTTTACAACACTCTGCAACGCAGCTCCGTGAGGCTTACTGGAGGTACCTGGTGGGATAGTTGGCAAGCTAGTTGGCTAGCGGCCCCCCGTCCATATTTTACAAAGTCCCGGGGGGTGGTGGTCCCCAGGGCTGGGGGTCCGTCACAGACCCCCAAATAGAATTTTTAGTGCCCCAGGGAGGTGGCGGTCCTCGGGGCATGTGGGGGGGCTTGGGCCCCCCCACACAGGGTATTTTAAAAAACAATAAAACCCCGGGGTAGCGGTCCCCGGGGCTGGGGGGGCCTGAGAGCCCCCCACACCGAATTTTGAGAAGCCCTGAGGGGTGGCAGTCCCCGGGACAGGGGGGCCTGAGAGCCCCCCACCTAATTTCAAGAAGCCCCGAGGGTGGCGGTCCCCAGGGCTGTGGGGCCTGAGAGCCCCCCCACACCAAATTTTAAGAAGCCCTGAGGGGTGGCGGTGCCCGGGACAGGGGGGGCCTGAGAGCCACCCCAAACCTAATTTAGCCAATTTGTTATAAAAAAACAAATTTTTTGGGGGCCTTGGGGGTCCTTGTAGGACCCCCTGAGCAGGCCTTATGGGGTCAGGGTGTTTCTACCCCACCCCATTTTTTGCGCTCTGTGCGTTTTTTCTTCTGTTTTCTTGTGCCTCGGTTCTACAGAGGCACAAGATGGCTGCCAACACTTCCTGGTTTGGAGTGTTGACAGCCAATTAGCATTAGCATACAGCTCGTGCTCGGCTGGGTGCGCCGATCCACCGCTCCCATAGATATATCTATGATTTTACTTTTGATTTTCTCAGGAACTGCTGAACGGATTTACACCATTTAACCAAAAGGCACGACTCTGAACCAAGGGCTACCTTTTTGCCAAATTTGGTGTAATTCCGTTCAGCAGTTCGGGCTGTAGCTGCGATTAACGGTTCATATGGAAAATTGCATGGGGAAAACACGTTTTGGGACCCCCTTTTTTCTCAGCCCCCGCTTGACGAATCACCCCGAAACTTTCAGGATGGGAGCGGACCGGAGCGCCCCACCAGTTTTGACAATTTCGCGAAGATTCGTCAACTTGCACCAAAGTTATTCCAAATAGAATGTTGCGGATTTCCTATGGATAATAGGTCCTAACTATAACTACCTACTGCCGGCCGGCAGCAGGTAATATATATATATATATTCACTGAAAAAACCATGGGTTTCACACACGTTATAGTTAGGAATTAGCATTTAAAAAACCTTAGAAATTCAATGAAAAAACCAAAGGTTTCACACAAGTTATAGTTAGGAATTAGCATTTAAAAAACCTTAGAAATTAAATGAAAAAACCAAAGGTTTCACACATGTTATAGTTAGCTGGACATTTCACTCGTAAAAAACCAATGAAATTCCCCCGTTATAGTTAGTTCAGCTAACTATAACTCGCGCGCCCGCAATGCACTACTGATGACGTCACATATTACATCACTCATGACATGGTCACTGACATCACTCATGACATCACTGATGACATCTCAAATGACATCACTGATGACATCACTGATGACATCATCCAGTGAATGTGTGTTTTTCTGAAAATTAAATATGTTTTATATATGTATATCTCAAGGTCAATGGAAGAATAAATGGGTATATAAGTGTCTAAATGGATGCTTTGTTTTTGAAAAATTTATTGTGTAACTGACTGATTAAGTGTATCATAGTGAATACATGGCTTACTGAGTAATGTTTAAATATGAAAATATCTGTATCAGTCTCTCACTTTGTGTATAAGTGGCTGCATGGGTTGGTGATTAGCTTCATGGGTGTCTATATAGGTTATTAGTTGTTTTTTTGAGTATCAGTCTGAGTGTCTGCATGGTTCGGTGGGGGGTATTACGTAGTGCATAGGTGCATGAATGAGTGATTCACTCTTTGTATGTGTTGAAGACAGCATGTGTGCAGGACTGTATGGGTGGATGAGTGTGTGTATGGGTGTGTTAGTGAGTGAATGACTGTCTCAATAGTGTCTTTATGAGTAACTACATATCTATTAAACTAGTATATGTGACTATTGGTGCATATAAGTGAGTATATGTGAGAGTGAGAGATTGAAAGAGTTCCTGTATGAATAAGTATGTGTTTCTATAAGTGACTGTTTATAAGACTAAGTATGTGTAAGTTTCCGTAGAAGTAAGTGTGGTGGTGTGTGTATAACTGTATATGCAAATAAATGTATGTTTGTTTCTTTATTAGCATGAGTGAGTATGTGTGAGTAACTCTATGGATGAGTGGCATTGTGTAACAGGATGTATAGGTGTATGAGTACATATGATGAGTGAGTACATGTATGAGTGACTGTATAGGACTGTTGGTGAATGAGTGGATGTGTATGTGGTTCTTAGAATTACTGAAGAGGTTGTTGTAACTGGTATTGGTATGTCCATTGTTTTGAAAATTTTAGTCTCTATTTTTGAATGTGTGTATCAAAGGTTATATTAGGGGAAGAGGAGGTCTGCCACTCTATCACAAGGATGATGTCATCAGTGATGTCATCAGTGATGTCATTTGAGATGTCATCAGTGATGTCATGAGTGATGTCAGTGACCATGTCATGAGTGATGTAATATGTGACGTCATCAGTAGTGCATTGCGGGCGCGCGAGTTATAGTTAGCTGAACTAACTATAACGGGGGAATTTCATTGGTTTTTTACGAGTGAAATGTCCAGCTAACTATAACATGTGTGAAACCTTTGGTTTTTTCATTTAATTTCTAAGGTTTTTTAAATGCAAATTCCTAACTATAACGTGTGTGAAACCTTTGGTTTTTTCATTGAATTTCTAAGGTTTTTTAAATGCTGATTCCTAACTATAATGTGTGTGAAACCCATGGTTTTTTCAGTGAATTTGCAAGGTTTTTTAAATTCTAATTCTTATATTTACCTTTTTTTATTTTTTTTTTTTCTCAATTTTTTTTACATATTTTTATTTTAATTTTCTATCCTTTTTTAAAGACTATGGTTAAATTTTAAAAATTCTACAATATATTTTTTATTTTTACCATTTTTTTAAACTAAACAGGTAAGATTTATTAGTATA
Source organism: Triturus cristatus (assembly GCF_964204655.1). Taxonomy (NCBI): domain Eukaryota; kingdom Metazoa; phylum Chordata; class Amphibia; order Caudata; family Salamandridae; genus Triturus; species Triturus cristatus. The sequence continues at coordinate 863,931,417 of NC_140581.1, forward strand.
ACATAGTGGGTTTTTTTCCCCCTTTTTTTTTTTTTTAGTATTTTTTTAACGTGCGCGTACGGTAAGCGCACGTCTTGCTTTTATAACGTTAGATTTCTACGCTGTTTGCATTCATTTACGCAATTTGCGTAGACGTACGTCACGCGTGCGCAGCGCGTAACGCGTACGCTGCACGCTCATGTTACGCGGAAGTGAAGGGGCGTGCCTGTTTTGCGCATGCGCGCGTGCGCGTGTCATTTTTACGCGCATGCGTACTTTTGCCGTAAGCGCTCCGTAAGCGCACCGTAAGCGTAACGTACGCGCACGGTAGGTCATGTGATCAAGAAACAAAACTTTTGATTGGTTTAAAGTACTTTCAGTTCTAGAACTCTCCTACACCACACCCATTCCCCTCATTTCTGCTTGTGATCCCTTAGGAGAAGGAGCTGAGTTGTCTTTGTGATGCGATGGCAGAACAGCAGACCTCTTCTGAGAGTGAGGCTAGCAGCACTACCTTGAGGCAGAGAAGGAGGAAACAAAAGAGCTCTTTCATATGGGAGTATTTTTCTTTTCCAGAGGGCAAGAAAAGGGTACATGCACCCTTAGTGACTTGTAAGCTTTGTGACCGTGTACTTTCAAGAGGGAATCCCAACAAGAAGTATTCCTTCGGGAATCACACCATGTTGAGACACCTTCATGATGTACACGGTAGGACATATGCTCGACATACTGAAGGTAACCCTTCAGTAAGTCAACCAAGCACATCCACAGCAGCTCAGCCTGGTCCATCATCTGCAGGGCCGAGTCCATCTTCAGCAGGTCAGCTGAGCCCTTCATCTGTGGGGGGAGCATCTCCTTTTTCTGGTCCTCTGGAAACCAACCATCGGTTTGAGAGGGTTTTAATTCGGTGCGCCACTTGTCATGATCTAATTTGTCATAGGGAGACCAGTGTTGCCCTAGTGAACAATTTAATAGATCAGCACATTTGTCGTACCGTCTAATATTCCTATTCTTTCTTTCTTCTGTCCCTGCATGAACACAACGGCTCTTTTAAGAGCCAACCTTACCTTTCAACTTTTTTTTATATATTTTTTAAACTTTTTTTTATTTATTTTTTACCGTACGCGTACGGTACGCGTAATTTTTTTTTTTTTTTTTTTAAAACACTAAAAATCAATTATCACATTACAAGGTCCTTGAGAGACTACAATGAAAAACTGAAAATGTGATTGTGGAGAAGTGGAAAGAAGGGACCATGAAATTTTTGACTTACCATACCCACTCAAAAAATTATTTATTAATTATAATTTAATTTTAATTGCTTTAAAAATGGTTCAAGTTTTCGAAAATTTTCTATCTCAATCTGAAAAAAAAGAAAAAAGTATTAATATTTAATAAAACATTTTATAATACAGTACACATATTTACATATTTTCCCCAAAAATGTTTTGCCTTTTTTTTGCTGTTTTCAGAATATATTGCATTTCACTATAAATTGTGAAAGCAATTGCATTCATCATTTAACAGCGGGCAAAAAAAAAATAACAATCTCAAAGATTGTTTTAAAAAAGCCCAGAATCTCTTTTTACTTAAACATAACATTATAGAAATGCATAATATTCTAAAAAAATATCATCTAATATCAATACTTATTTCTTTAAAATACCGTCTGACATTTTTGTTTCAGAAGTATAATCACAAAAATATATCTCAAATAACTCCACAATACATCTGGTTCCATTTCCTTTAGGCCAAATAGTAATTTTAAAATTCTTTTTTGATTAAATTTCCAATGTTAATCCAATAAAATTCTAAAGTTTAAATTGTACAGATCTCACCAATTCTCTGTAACATTTTGGTTTCCGAAAGATTAATTAATAATTAAATAAGTCCACAATACAATTGTTTACCTTTCCTCATGGCCAAATAGTAATTTTAAAAATCTTTTTTGAATAAATTTCCAATGGCAATCCAATAACATTCCAAAATTTAAATTGTGCAGATGTTACCGATTTTGTCTAAATTTTTGGTTTTCCAAAGTTTCATTAAAAATTTAAAAAGTCCACATTACAATTGGTTACCTTTCCATTAGGCCATTTTTTTTTTAAAATTCCAATGGTAATCCAATAAAATGGTAAAATTGTTTTGTACAGATCTTGCCAAGTCTCTCTAAAATTTAGGTTTCAGGAAGATTAGATAGGAATTTGCTAAATCAAAAGGCAAACGTTGCTTGAAAATCAATTGGGAATCATTACACAGTGTCCAGCCTTTTTCACATTTAAGATAAACTGTGTAATGTCCAGAAGTAACAGTAGGTCCTTCATGGAAAATTATTACAACTGTTACAAAAGTTTTTCCTGAAATTGATAATTGCTGTCCTGTAAACTTCTTTATTAAAGTATCCAATTTTGAACCATCAGCTTTACATCGTTGCATCATTAAAATTACATACTGTCCGTATTCCTTTAAAATTAGCGTTGAAAACATTTCAGATTGACACTCACCGCATTCCATGCTATGATTAGCATCTTTAACTAATTTAGCAAAAGTGACTGTTTTACTTTCTGGCAATGTTAAATAAATAAACCTTTCAGAATCAACATTAGAGTCACATGTATTGTAACAGTTTTCACAACTATGTTCCCATTTATAAGAGACACCAAACATATTTTCAATGGGAACCCCTTCTTCTTCCAGTACCTGAAGAAAAAACATCAAGAATTCCTGTGCGTCTTGCTGTACATTTTGAGAAAACTGTGTTCGTCCTGAACATACATCTAAAAGTTTTCTAATTTCAGTAGCACTTTCTATTTGAGTTTTATCATTACTCAGCTTTTGAAAAAGGAGACTCAACTCAGAACAGAATCTTTTTCTCTGATTTACTATTATCTGCTCTTGCACACTTTCCAGATAAAATGCAACATTCAGCACTACATTAGCGTAGCAGTTGACACCAGAGCTATTTTCAAAATGACATCCTACAACCTCTTCTTCATTTTCCTTTTTCTTTTTGCTTGCAATTACATCACTCCTCTTTTTTTTCCTCCTCTCTACATCTTCATTACAGATATTCTCATTTCTCCTTTTATGAGAAACTACACGTTTCTCCAACACAGGATACTGACCTAAATGAGGAGCATAGGTTCTTCTTAATCTATTATACTCCTTTACACAATTTGTATCAGCACTAACTTTTGAGTCATCAAAGTCTATCATGAATAAACCAGATAATGTTTTCACTCGTGACAAAGCTACATAAGCCATACCTTCTTTGAACACAGTTGAACCAATGTTCACAAAAGCACAATCTACAGTCAATCCTTGAGACTTGTGAATAGTTACAGCATATGCTAGAGAAAACGGAAACTGCTTCCTACGTACATATAAGTCTTTCACAAGCATGAAACGAACTGAACAACGACAAATGTCTTTAACTTCTTCTATCTGATCAAATTTTATTTTTAAACATTCAATTCCATCTTTTTTCTGATAATTAATAAAACCCACAACTCTTCCCATAGCTCCATTAACTAAACCTTTTTCAACATCCAATTTTCTCCTTAAAAATACTCTACAGTTCATGCAAACATATAGATTTTTTTCTAATCCAGCTGTTTTGGAAATGTTCTTCTCTAGTGAATCCAATTTATTTTTCAGTGTGCCTGTTAATGTGATAGTAATTCTTCCATCCTCAATTTTGTCCACTGCTTCCAATTTCCTGATATCTTCCTTTTCCAATTTTAAAAGCTCCTCATTGAATATTGAGCATTCACGTAGAGTTGGCATTAAGCAGATGACACTTTTCTTTTCTGCAATGTTCTTGTATATCTTCTCTGCAACTATTTCTTCCTTTGGAAATAAATTATGTAGCAGCCTACTCTGTAATGCTTTTTTGCCAACTTCTGTGAGTAGTCCAATTCTGATATCTTTCAGAATACTTCCATATTCTTCATCGTTTGCTTGCCTCATATTAGTAGTAAGTTCCTTGTACTCAAAGAAGGACCAAATATTTGCATTACCGATGCTTCCCAATGACTTCTTTGTGTCTTCATGTGTCACAGTATTAAACACTGGTTGTCCTTTAACTGGAGTAAGTTGTAGAAGATCACCAAAAACTATGACATGTTTTCCACCAAATAACACGTCATAGTCTGTCCTTAGAATTTGCTGCATTCTTAAATGCACAAAGGCAAGCATTAAGTTTGATACCATGCTCACCTCATCAATAATGAGAACTTGCATCTTCTTCAATACTCTTGAAACTTCCAAGCATGCTTCTCCAGTTAGCTTGTTGTATTGTATTTTGTTCTCATGCTCCACTGGTAACATTAGCAAACGATGTAAGGTGATTCCTTTTATGTTATATGCTGCTAACCCAGTTGGAGCAGTAACCACACAAGACAAAGTAGAATCCGTTTTTTGCTGTAGGTAGCTTCTGATGACTTTTATTAAGAAACTTTTTCCAGTTCCAGCTTGTCCGCTTACATACATCCTGATTGGATGAAATGATGTGCATGAGCACTCTTTTTTTTCATGTAGAAATCCGTGATCAATTTTGCTTCTGATCTCTTCATAAATTTGTTGCTGCTCTTCATTCAGTTGTCTTTCCAAATTTTGTAAGTCTATAAATTCTTCTTGAGCTTGATTCATAGCCGTTTCCACTTCATTCATGGCTATTGATGCTTCATTTTCAACGATTGGTTGTCCTAGGGGATCTTGACTGAGTGTTCCTGAACTTTGGCTGTCTTGAGAACTGTCTCTAGCTACTTCAGCTGCAATTGTAGTTTCCTGTTCAATTTCTTCATTTAACATTTGCAGATAAGTTGAGAATGTACTGCATTGTATGCTGTCTTTGCAAGCATTAAAAGAATCTTCATAGCTTTGAAATTCTCCCAGTAGTTCATCCTCTGTACGCCATGGTTTAAACAGCTGTAAAAGAGCCAAGTAGTAAAATTCCTTTTTGTCAGTAGTGTCGCAACTCAGCTTCCTGTGATTTATCAAACTTCCTTTTGTTTGCTTCACCAAACATCCTTCCTCACCAATGACTTTATATTTTCCATTGTTGATGTCTTCTGCGGCTTTCCGTGAATAAATGTAGTTCTGCAGCACTTCATAGAGACACATGTTCTCCAGATGATGACTTCTTTTTGGATAATATGTGTCCAACATGTTTGATTTCAAAATATCTGTACTTTCTGGGTCATTCTCGGCCAAATATTCAATTTCTCCAACAGATTTCAGTACCCGATTTCTCATTGCTGCAAGGCCTAAACTTGCCCAAATTATTCTTCTTGATTTCGAGTAGAGACTTGCAGAAGATAACCTATCTGAACATTCGTAGGATCCAATTTCTCGATGCGATAACATCTTTAAACTGAAACTGTACAGCTTCTTACTGACAGTCTTCTCGTGAGAAATCTCTTCCCACATTTCTTTCAATTCAGTTTTTTCAGATTTAGTAATGTAAGATGTTACATATCGAGCAACAGCAATGGAATTGTCAGCTACATACTGTATATCCATGTTAGCATTCCACATGGATAAAATGACTGGGTTGTAGTCATTTATATTTTTTGATTCTTCTTTTCTTTTTAGGTTGTAGGTATTCTTAGGTGATTTTCTTGTGATAGTATGTCTCACAGATGACATAAAACTGTTTACTCTTCCATTTGAAAGAACAGGTCTAGGAAATCCAAATCGACATTTAGTGTAGTATTTATCTTTGCTCTTGTATTTCCGTCGACAGTATTTTCCACACCGATGACTTTGGAAACGTAAAACTTGCTCCTTTAACTTTTTCTCTTCTGTGCTTTTTGGTATAGCACATGTTGCATATTCTTCAATGTAAGATAACACTGCTTCATCAGTATCTGTTCCAAACTTTGGGGCATCCTTGATCCACAACAGCATATGAATATGAGGAGCACCTCTTGCCTGGTACTCTTTTCTCCAAAAGAAATCCACTACTTCTCCAAGGGGTGGATTTTTTTTATTGCAGATGAAGGACATCATAGCCTCAAATCTATGATTGAAATATCTGCAAACATTAACCGGATCCAATGAGCACAGTTCTCCTGCTGTCTTGTATTCAATGTTTTTAATGTTTGAATTTGCCTCTCGTAGAAAATCCAGTAAATCATCCCAAGCGTACTCAGCACAGCTTAGGGTAACGAACCATGTTGGTGTTCCTAAATTCCGTAACATGCATTTTAATTCACCATGGCGTCGGTACCAATATTCATTTGTCCCACGCTGACAAGCCATCAGATTGATCAGTTGTGTTTCCAAATGATCATCTCGGTGCTGCACTTTCTCCATAAAATCCTTAGCAGACACATTTTGTAAATGTACTCCACTTTTTAAAATGTGATTTACTGCATAAGATAGTGCAGACAAGTCGCTTTCAAATAAAAGATGGAACAAATAAGGAATACTTTGTCGAAATCTGGGATCTTCTGCATATAGTCTTGTAGTCCGATACTCAGAAGCTGGAATCTGTTCTGGACGTTCATCGTATCGTCCTCCTTTTCCTTTAGGAAACAGCTGGGGAAAACATCGAGCTTCCAAGCTCTCCTCCCATACACTCACGGGAGTTCCTTTTGCTTTCTTCATCTGAAACAGATCAATATTGTCTCCCATAACTTCTTTTGAATGTAGAGGATGTATGCTAAAATGTTCATAAATTTCTTCTTCCTTTGACTTGTCCACTTTTTCAATTTGTCCAGTTGGTGTTTCTGTGTCTTCTTGTAAATCTTCTTCTTCTTCTTCTATATAAATTGATTCATACCATTTGTTATTTCTTTTCAAATACAAATTTGCTCTTTGTACTTTCCGTACATCTACCAGCTCCTGCCAAATCTTCTTATTCTTTGTAGGTACACCATTAACCAGAATAACTAATGGTTCAGTTTCCAAAGTATCTGCATCAATAGTTTCCATATTTTTTTTCAAATCCAAGGGCAAATACACCACTCTACCTTTTAAACCTCTCAGTAAATCTGAAGGAGGTAATTTACCAGTTTTGGGCTCCATACGTACTATGGTCTGGAACGGATGAACACATTGAATAAGTATAGACTCATATGTATTTAATTCAGAAAGTTCGGCAGGAATAACATCCAATTCTAAATTATTATGTACAGCTCTGGTTGGCATTCTATTTTCCTCTAACTTGTTGTAACAGTATTTACAAATACGCTGATCTTCACCCAATTCAAAACAATTTTCAACAAATATATATGTGGCAAAATCCTTCCACTTATAATTATCTTCATTTTCACTCTTTCTGTAGAGATCAACATTCCTAGTTTGTTTTCTATAATGAGTTCTGCGGCAACAAATACAAGTTGTATTTGGTCTTTCATTAGAGATTATTGCAAATTTTGTTATGTGATCATTAAATGTTTTACTTACAGAGGGTTCTACATTCTCTTCCACTTCTTCCTCATTTACTGTGTCCTTTTCTGCACTGTCTTGTTCAGGACCAAAGTAACAAAACTGAATTTCATCAACAACCTTCTCTACATCTGATACCGATCCACGGAACAGAGCCCTATTCAATTCATCTAACTTTATTGCTGGACTTTTAGCAAAATACAACCGTCTCACAAACTTTCTCATTTCAGTATGATGAACAGCCAGCATCCTAAAATGATGGAAAACACTATTACACACTTTTCTAGATAGACAAGCCAGAGAATGACCCTGCAAACCAGTATTCTCTCTCACTCTGCATGGATCTAGACTTTGAAGCACCTTAATCTTCTGTTTTACACTTTTTTTTACTATATTCTCTTAGAAACTCACGAAATTTATCAATAGATTCCTGACGCACAGTGCAAATACTACTACAATTCCAAGTGTACACTGGGGCTTTAGGACGTCTCCCCATAGCCTCATCCGCCATCACTTGTACCTCATCTCTTGGAACCATTTTCTCCTTCTCCATTATACAACCATTTTTCACTTTGTAAGCACGACCTCTGGTGTCAACTGCATGCAGCAAACTATTACTTTGAAAATAACTCTCTTCATTAAAAAAAGGTTCAGTACTTGAACTATGCATCCATTCTCCTAAAAACACTTTACAAAAGTTTGTTCTTTTCACTACTCTTTTCCTTTTGCTTTGTGATTTCAGTACATTGACCATTTTATCTAATGTACGCATCCTATTCAAAATTAAAATGAATAGTTTCCTTTTTAATTCTAATGCCTTTGCTGCAATGGCTTCAATTTCTTTTTTTCTCTTGTAATATTTTGCCTTTTTCTTATATTTCTTCACATCCTTTATCAAATTGGACATAACTCTTCTCTGAAACATTTTTCTACGTATCTCTTTAAACGCTGTTTTTCTGTTTAAGTTAATCTTTGTTATTGCAGAAGGTATATTTGCATTAACTAAATTCTCAATTTTTTCCTGTTCTTTTCTATTGAAAACATTCTTTCCAGTACAGACATTTTGTACATTTTTCCTTTTTTTGAAGATGTTCTTTAAAAAATCTTTTGTCTGCTTACCAGAAGACTTTCTCTTTTTCCCAACATGAGCATCTCCAGCTAACTTATGTCCTCCAGTTGTCTTCAAATATAGATTTTTTTTGTGGTTTTTCCTTTGTCTGGATTTTGTAGGCATTTTAAATTTTGTTCACTGCTCTTCAGCAATACCTGAAAAAAACTAAAAAAAAATTCCTTTATTTTATTTAAATATATTACTACATTTTTTATGATCTTTTCAAATCTTAAAATACTATGTACCCCTTTCCTACAAGTGAAAATCACAATAACACCATCACAAATTAAATATCTAAAAACAATTCCTGTGTGCACACAGAGTCATGGTTTGAAATTAGGCAGAAAACGACATTTCTTTGCCATTTTGAAAGCACACTTACTACTCTTTTTTTTGGCAAGTAATAAGTACTTTTACAGTCTGACACATTTTGAATCCACTTTTCAGATTCTGATAAAAGCACATGTCCAAACTGCTTTTTGAGACCAGCACCATGTGTAACCTGGGTGACTGACTACACTCCAGCAAGGGCAACCAGCCTTAGTGATGCTGAATGTATTTGCATTACTGACTGCAACCTCAAACCCAACTCGGTTGTGAATACTGTGCATGATTCCACAGGATAAGCAGCTGGGTGTGTGCTAAGAGTCTGCTTCTGCATAAAAAAATAGCTCCCCCTTTCCATCTAATGCAAATGTAAAATCACCAGAGCAATACCAAACAGATTTCTGAGACCAGCAACATGTGTAACCTGGGTGACTGACTAAACTCCAGCAAGGGCAACCAGCCTTACTGATGCTCAATGTATTTGCATTACTGACTGCAACCTCAAACCCTAAAAGTATTCCTCATTTATACCACTACACCTTAATTTATGGTGAAAACATAGTCCATATTATTTTACATGTTTTTATTTGCATTATTAAGTGCAACCTCAAACCCCACTCAGTTGTGAATACTGTGCATAATTCCACAGGATAAGCAGCTGGGTGTGTGCTAAAAGTCTGCTTCTGCATAAAAAAATAGCTCCCCCTTTCCTACTAATGCAACTGTAAAATTACCAGAGCATAACGCAATAAATCTCTGCCTGTAATTCCTCTTTGCACACAGAGTCATGTTTTCATATTAGTCTGAAAACGTAATTTCTTTGCCAATTTGAAACCACACTTACTACTCTTTTTTTTGGCAGTGGATAAATACTTTTACAGTCTGACACATTTTAAATCCACTTTTCTGATTCTTAAAAAAGCACATGTCCAAACTGCTTTTTCAGACCAGCAACATGTGTAACCTGGGTGACTGACTACACTCCAGCAAGGGCAACCAGCCTTAGTGATGCTGAATGTATTTGCATTACTGACTGCAATCTCAAACCCCACTCGGTTGTGAATACTGTGCATGATTCCACAGGATAAGCAGCTGGCTGTGTGCTAAGAGTCTGCTTCTGCACAAAAAAATAGCTCCCCCTTTACATCTAATGCAAATGTAAAATCACCAGAGTAATACGCAATAAATCTCTGCCTGTAATTCCTCTTTGCACACAGAGTCATGTTTTCATATTAGTCAAAAAAAAAAATTTCTTTGCCAATTTGAAAGCACACTTACTACTCTTTTTTTTGGCAAATGATAAGTACTTTTACAGTCTGACACATTATGAATCCACTTTTTAGATTTTTAAAAAAGCACATGTCCAAACAACATTTTCAGACCAGCAACATGTGTAACCTGGGTGACTGAGTACACTCCAGCAAGGGCAACCAGCCTTAGTGAAGCTGAATGTATTTGCATTACTGACTGCAACCTCAAACCCCACTCGGTTGTGAATACTGTGCATGATTCCACAGGATAAGCAGCTGGTTGTGTGCTAAGAGTCTGCTTCTGCATAAAAAAATAACACCCCCTTTCCATCTAATGCAAATGTAAAATCACCAGAGCAATACCAAACAGCTTTCTGAGACCAGCAACATGTGTAACCTGGGTGACTGACTACACTCCAGCAAGGGCAACCAGCCTTAGTGATGCTGAATGTATTTGCATTACTAAGTGCAACCTCAAACCCCACTCGGTTGTGAATACTGTGCATGATTCCACAGGATAAGCAGCTGGGTGTGTGCTAAAAGTCTGCTTCTGCATAAAAAAATAGCTCCCCCTTAACATCTAATGCAAATGTTAAATCACCAGAGCATAACGCAATAAATCTCTGCCTGTAATTCCTCTTTGCACACAGAGTCATGTTTTCATATTAGTCTGAAAACGTAATTTCTTTGCCAATTTGAAACCACACTTACTACTCTTTTTTTTGGCAAGTGATAAATACTTTTACAGTCTGACACATTTTAAATCCACTTTTCAGATTCTTAAAAAAGCACATGTCCAAACTGCTTTTTCAGACCAGCAACATGTGTAACCTGGGTGACTGACTACACTCCAGCAAGGGCAACCAGCCTTAGTGATGCTGAATGTATTTGCATTACTAAGTGCAACCTCAAACCCCACTCGGTTGTGAATACTGTGCATGATTCCACAGGATAAGCAGCTGGGTGTGTGATAAGAGTCTGCTTCTGCATAAAAAAAATGCTCCCCCTTTACATCTAATGCAAATGTAAAATCACCAGAGCAATACGCAATAAATCTCTGCCTGTAATTCCTATTTGCACACAGAGTCATGTTTTCATATTAGTCTGAAAACGTAATTTCTTTGCCAATTTGAAACCACACTTACTACTCTTTTTTTTGGCAAGTGATAAATACTTTTACAGTCTGACACATTTTAAATCCACTTTTCAGATTCTTAAAAAAGCACATGTCCAAACAACATTTTCAGACCAGCAACATGTGTAACCTGGGTGACTGAGTACACTCCAGCAAGGGCAACCAGCCTTAGTGATGCTGAATGTATTTGCATTACTGACTGCAACCTCAAACCCCACTCGGTTGTGAATACTGTGCATGATTCCACAGGATATGCAGCTGGCTGTGTGCTAAGAGTCTGCTTCTGCATAAAAAAATAGCTCCCCCTTTCCTACTAATGCAAATGTAAAATCACCAGAACAATACGCAATAAATCTCTGCCTGTAATTCCTCTTTGCACACAGAGTCATGTTTTCATATTAGTCAAAAAACAAAATTTCTTTGCCAATTTCAAAGCACACTTACTACTCTTTTTTTTGGCAAGTGATAAGTACTTTTACAGTCTGACACATTATGAATCCACTTTTCAGATTCTTAAAAAAGCACATGTCCAAACAACATTTTCAGACCAGCAACATGTGTAACCTGGGTGACTGACTACACTCCAGCAAGGGCAACCAGCCTTAGTGATGCTGAATGTATTTGCATTACTGACTGAAACCTCAAACCCCACTCGGTTGTGAATACTATGCATGATTCCACAGGATATGCAGCTGGCTGTGTGCTAAGAGTCTGCTTCTGCAGAAAAAAATACCTCCCCCTTTCCATCTAATGCAAATGTAAAATCACCAGAGCAATACCAAACAGCTTTCTGAGACCAACAACATGTGTAGCCTGGGTGACTGACTACACTCCAGCAAGGGCAACCAGCCTTACTGATGCTGAATGTATTTGCATTACTGAGTGCAACCTCAAACCCTTAAAGTATTCCTTATTTATACCAGTACACCTTAATTTATCGTGAAAACATAGTCCATATTATTTTACATGTTCCTCACATTTAAATTTCTCCCAAAACAGAAAATGATAAACACAACTTCAACAAAAGGAATTCCAATTCTATTATTCATTTCTTAATTTACCATATACATCCCCTCTCAAACTCTAAACTCACCTTTAAAATTAGTTAGTTGTGAAAGAAATATGGCACTCAAACAGCAGATTATCAGAGCCAGGATCTCTGTTCTGTACACCTCTCTCCTCTCAGCAGAACCAGATAATGGCAAAGTTTCCCTCTCTTTTTCCACACATATACATGTAAGTTTCAAATCTCAGTGCTTCCCCCTTTTTTTCAAATGTAATCACACATTTCTATTGGTTGAAAACCAACCCTTTTCCAAAAGTACCCTTCCCCCAACTTGACTTCTGCCTAGTACCCTTCCCCCAACTTGACTTCTGCCTGCTACCATAGCAACAGCTCTTGAAACACTGCTGTGCAGAGTTAGGTCAGAAGTTCACCAAACAATGTTTCATTTCCAAAGAGCAGGAGTGCTTGACTTTTCAAACCTAACAGCAAATCCATAGTACTGTTCTTTGGTAACACATTTTTCTGTACCAATAAAAAACATGCTTCTATAAATTTACACATACAGACTAGTTTTTATTGTAGAATGGTATGAAACAGCCGATCAGTTTAAAAAAAAAATAAATATGTATGCCTCCATTTCCAAACTGTCTTTCATTTCTTTTTACCATTCTACTGAATTACACCTCCTGAGTGCATCCAGTTCTCCTTTGAAGATGTTCACAGTGTGGATTGTAGGGCACAGCTATGTCTTCTGGAGTGAAAAGTATGCAGAGAAAACAGGTATGGTGAGAGACCTTGCTTTGCCAAATGTAGACATTAAATGGATTGGTCAGAGAGGGTTAAAGTGGCACCAATTGATGCCATTGGTGAAATCCTTCATGCAAATCCAACACCCTGACCTCATAATAGTGCACTGTGGTGGCAATGACCTAGGCACTTTGACTGGGGTAGGTCTGGAAATGCTTATGAAGGAGACCTTTGCACAACTGTTTTCACTTTTCCCTAAAACTGCCTTTGTGTTTTCTAACATATGTCAAAGGCAAAAATGGAACTGGTCCAATCATTTCTGTCCACAGATTGACAAAGCAAGAAAGCACGTCAACAAATCTGTTTCTGCTTTCCTCCGAGACTATGGTATGGGTTCCATTTACCACAACAACTTGCGTTACGACATGCAAGACATTTATAGAGGAGATGGTGTGCACTTCAATGATGAAGGGAACAGAGTCTTCCTCTTGAACCTTAGACTCTGCATCGGTACTTACTTGTAGGTAGCACTAAAAAATCACTTCATAAACACAACGGCTCTTTTTAGAGCCCCCTAATATCTAAACACTTAAATCTGCATTTCATTTCATTTTTTTTTTTTTTTTTCTACCGTACGCGTACGGTGAGCTTACCGTACACGTACACCGCGATTTTTAAAAAAATTAATAAATGTTTTTTTTGTACTTTTCTGTCCTTCTTTGACCCCCTTTCAAAGGTTAGGGGGTCTGTAACTCTCTTCCTTGCCCCCTTTTCAAGTTATCTCCTTTTTTTTTCTGACTGAAACACACGAAATGGCGGCCGCCGCTTCCTGGTTTCGACCGATTCGAATGTTTACTAAGATCTATCAGCCAATCAGAATCGCGCTCTCGCACGTCACCGTACGCGTACGGTAAGCGCACCGTAAGCGCACCGTAAGCTGGCTCAGATATATATATTGATTTAAAGGCTATTTTCTCAGAATCTACTGAACAGATTTACACCAAACCTACAAAAGGCACTTCCTTGACCTGAGGACTACCTCTCTGCCAAATTTCATTTTACTCTGTTCAGCCGTTCGGGCTGTAGCTGTGTCTAAAGGTCCTATGGAAAAATGCATGGGAAAAACGCGTTTTGGGACCCCCCTTTTATCTCAGCCCCCGCTTGACGAATCCCCCCGAGACTTTCAGGGTAGGAGCGGAGCGCAGCGCCCCACCTATTTTGAAAATTTGGCGAGGATTCGTCGACCGGCGCCAAAGTTATTCAAAATAGAATGTTGCGGATTTCCTATGGTAAGAGGGTCCTAACTTTAACTACCTACTGGCGACCGCCAGTAGGTAATATATATATATATATACATATATATGTATAATCAATTTTCAGTGTTTAAATATAAAACTCGTAACATATATATTTTTTATTACATTGCTTTATTACGTCTTTGATCACGTTAATATGGTTAGGAATCATTCTGTTATTCCTATTGTATGCATGCTGTGTGCGCCTGTTTTTCAGTCAAAGCAAAAAAAGAAGGCTTTTAACAAGATCCTCCAATTAATGCATAAAAATAACAGAAACCGGACAGGTCCAAGAACGACATACCGGGAGGCTTTTTCTGTTAAGACTATTCTGAGCAAATGGCAGATGTGAAAATAGATAATTGCACTGGGAAACAAGCCTTATGAATTTATGAGACTTGAATTGCTCATTGTTTTGTAGAATGTTTTGGAATGTGTGAAGTGATATGAATGCATTAAACCAGTGTTTCTTGTGGTTAGACCCCCTGCAGCAGTCGTACATACAGTGCCCTGTACGATCTGGAACTGCGTGTTACGGAGGCTGAAATCCGTTTCTAAACATTTCTATTTATGGGCTAAAGCGGTTAAAATAATTGTGCGTCTGAGCTCTTTCCTTAAGGAAGGTCTTTGTTCTTGGTAAACTCTACCTGGCTGGGAAACTGCACACATTGCCTCAGGCACCAGAGCTACAGTTCAAAAGCCCTGCTCAGATTTCTGTGGAGCACATTAGGCTGAGAAAAAAAGAAAGGGTGAGTGACACCTTCAAAGAAAAAGAAGCATTGGTAAATGCATTAGGTTTCGTTTATGGGATCAATAATAAATTAAGAGGTGTGGGAGCAGGGTATGAGTGCAGGGAGAATGGTGGGTCTCTCTGTGGAGGGTGATTTGTGCATGAATGACGGTTGATAAGTGTTTGAGTGCAGGGTGAAAGTGCCTCAATGCCTGGTGATTGATGTGTGTTCAGAGCAGAATGAGAATTGTGTGAGTGTATAGGGTGAGAGATGTTATCCTGTACAAGGTAAGGGGTGTGGGACTATAGAGTGAGCGGTATGTCAATAGCATAAGTGCAGGATGAGTGGTTTGAGTTTAGGGTGAGAGGTGTGGGTGGAGGGTGAGAGGAATGTAAGTGCTGGTGAGAGGTATGTGAATGGTGTGTGAGTCCAGAGTCAGCACTGTGTTAGGGGTGGGTGAGCAGTATCTGACTGCCAGCGCAATGTCAGGGTGACTGTGCAGAGTACATGATGGGTGAGTGTGCAGGGTGAGCGGTGTCTGAGTGTAGTTTGAGGGAAAGAAGTGATCAGAACAAGGTAGAATCCTCTGAAAAGTGTGCATGTTTCACTGAAGTATTTGTAGGTACATATCCACTGCAAGCATTTAGAAGGCCTCAACTGTAACCCCTTGACTGGAGAGCCCATTCCCTGAGCAATCATTTGATATACTAGGGTACCCTATGTGAAATCTGGGGAGAGGCAGAATGTGTTTTCTGTAGCTCCCTTAGATAGAGCTGGGGTTTTTAGTCAAATCACACATGTTTTCTGGGATTTGAAAAGTCACATGTTTCCATACAGCTATGTCCTTCAATTCCCAGGATGCCCAAAAGCCACTAATCGCGAACGGCGTGTGATGACGCATGTGACATGGAGCCAGCTGGAGTCCCTTTTAAGATATATTCAATTCAATAGATTTCACAAGCCCAGCGCTGTACAGGCGAAACCTAAAAATAAGTTATGAGTAGAACAAAATGATGGTTGTAATATAAAACTTGACTATCAAGGGCCTGATTTCAAGTATAGGTACTATTTATCCCACCTGATAAATAACGATACCCTGGGGTTCGTTGTTTATCAGGTGTGATGAATAGCACCTAATACAAATTATTAGTGTTTAAATCGGCAAAATCCACTTGGTACTGTACACATTCCCCCTGTTAAATTTCGTCAGGTTTGACCTGCCGAAATTTAACAAATGTTGGGTTGCTTAACGCATCCAATAATTATCAGATGCGTTAAATAAAACCAAACTCATAATTCCGTCCCGTACGTAAACAGGGGTTTACTAAGAGGCCACCCAACTGGTAATCAGGGCCTATAGTATTTTAAAACACACCCCCATAATTTGGGTGATTGTGCCTTGAAATGGTGCAGTTGGATGAAGCAAAGGGTTCTAACTCAGTCACTTTGGCTGGGATGATGGAACTGTTTTCAGCGGAGGGGGATTTGCAGAAATAAGTATTTTAAACTGTAAAATGGCATTCCAGCTATCCAAGAACAATGGGCATGGGGGTCCCAGGACCTATCATACTACCACTTAATCGCCAGTCATGCAGGGAGAGTCCATCATATGGGGGAGTCTTACTCAGCCCGAGGCCTTCGCGTGTCTCTGAGGTGGCATGATTGAGTGCTCAGTGCTGGCCACTGGGCAGGTACGCACTGCTTGGTGGACTATCTATGGGCCTGCTTCCAAGGTGTTCCGGGTGTCAGCATCATTTTGTGCTGTGTAGATGCAATTTTATAGAAACAGTTTATAATACATTTACATGACTATATTCTACACTAATTGTAGATTTGACTATTCATATGCTGCAGCTATGCCACAAATAGCAGATTTTGAAATGATGGTATGTTTTATGCTGCATTTTCAACAAGCATTTAACATTGAAGCCATACATAACCTACTGGCTTCACAAAACCTTTTTTTTATAGAGTAATCTAGTCATAGTTCGGGTATTTTGTGGGTTTCTAACCCATAAAGTCGCATTTCGGCACGCAAAAAATGGACTGTATGCTAAACTGTGACATTTTAACAACTGCCCACTGTAGGACAAGAATAAGAAAGGTGTGAAAAATATGTCAATTTGCCGGTGCTAATTTACAGCTGAAAATAATACGTTTCTCATAATCCAGCGCTAAATCTTGCATTTTACATTTAAAAGCACGCTAGAGCAACTTAGCTTATTTTAAGCATTATATTGGACTCAAATATGTGAAGGAAACTGAGGTCTGTCTGCATGTATTCAGATTACTGATGCCAAGGGGCTGAATACATCTGGATGATAGCATGGCGCTTTGACTGAACATCCAGAAAATAAAACATTGTAGGGTGCATAAATCAGGAATGACAAAAACATGTGGGAACTAATGGCCATCTGCAGTGCACTATCCAAGAAAATCGAGTGTACCTATCCACATCCCCTATATATTATTTGAGTTCATTGTGTTTTTGAGTTAGTTATTTTTAGGTGGTGAGGAATATCTAACGCCTCAGATCATGGGGTTCTTGTAGCGTGCCTTCTACTTCAAGTAAATCATTTTTTTGATTTCATGTTGAGGATAACTATCCTACTACCTCCTCATGAATTTAGGGGCAGATTTACTGACATTTTGCACAGGGTTTGCATCAAAAGGGTGGGTGTAAAATTGGATCAGGGTTTAGGGGTGGTTAAGGGAATTGGGTGGTGAGGGTGTTTTTAGGGTTTAGGAGTGGGTGAGGGAATAGGGTGGTATGGGTGTTTTTAGGGTTTAGGGGTGGGTAGGGGAATTGGGTGGTAAAGGTGTTTTTAGGGTTTATGGGTGAGTAGGGGTATTGGGTGGTGAGGGTGCGCTGAGGGTTTAAGGGTGGGTGAGGGAATAGGGTGGTAAGGCTGTTTTAAAGTTATGGGGTGCGTAAGGGAATTGGGTGGTAAGAATGGGATTTAGGGTTTAGGGGTGTTTTAGGGTTTAGGTGTGGTAGGTGTGGGTAAGGGAATTGGGTGGTAACGGTCTTTTTTAAGGATTAACGGTGGGTAAGGTCATTCAAAAAGATATATATATGTGTGTGTGCGTGTGTGTGTGTGTGTGTGTGTGTGTGTGTATATATATATATATATATATATATATATTCACTGAAAAAACCATAGGTTTCAGGGGCGTTATAGTTAGCTGGACATTTCCCTCGTACAAAACCCTAGATATTCCCCTGTTATAGTTAGTTCAGCTAACTATAACTCGCGCCCCCGCAATGCACTGCTGATGACGTCACATATAACATCACTCATGACATGGTCAGTGACATCACTGATGACATCACTGATGACATCTCAAATGACATCACTGATGACATCACTGATGACGTCATCCATTGAGTATGTGTTTCTGAACAGTTTTATTATGTTTAATATATATAGGGAAAGGCCTGTTGAGGAATAAGTGGGTGTACAAGTGTGTAAATGGATGATTTTCTAGGTGCATAACTGACTCTATAAGTGAGTCATTAAATGTATCTTACTGCAGACTAGTGACTAAACTGTGTGAATGTCTGTATGTTTTTTCAGTCAATTTCAAAGGTTTTTTAAATGCCAATTCCTAACTATAACGTGCATGAAACCTATGTTTTTTTCAGTGAATTGCAAAGGTTTTTTTAATGCTAATTCCTATCTATAACTTATCTCTGAAGATAGCATGAAAAGCATTCTTTTTTAAAAGTAGGGTGCACATTAGTTTTGTGGAAAAAGCATCTTTGTGATTGGTTAAGAAAAAGCAGTTTCAACGTGGAGTATATATCATAGGATAAAATTTGCTCAGCTCAACCACACCTGCTACTTGCATTTGGAAGGCACTGTTCGAACTTAAAACAATCGTCAACTTTTAACCTGCACGTGTCGTTAAAGGTTCAAGAAAATGTTACAAAAAAATATCGTAAAGTTTAAAAAAATTGATGAACTTTTAAACTGCACGTATTGTAGAATGTTCTAGAAAGAGTGTTGATAGAATACGTTGCACTTCTGACTTCTATGTGTTGTTGAATATTTAAAAAAAACGGTTCATATGGAAAATTAAAAAGAAACCAATAGAGAAGTTTTGAAACCTAAAAGAATCAAGGAACTATTCTAATTTATTCTTTACATGTATTTATGTGTGCAGCAACAAAATTATAGACACAACAGCACTAGGAAGAGGAAGAAGCAGGGAGTGGGGGGGGGGGGAGATGGGCAGAATGGCACACATGCACAATTAAGTACAACACACATATAGACTAACAATGGCCAAAATGAAACACACCAACAAGGAGCACAAGTCACACAACCTGCCAACATCACACTACTGAACGAGCATAGAAGTGAAAACCACGCTGCATTCATACAGGATGTGTTCAAAGGCCAGTCGTTGGTGTTGTGGGATGTCTGCGACCGTGGTCATCATGGATGAGATGCCCAGCATGTGGTACATGGTCGAGTTCACTGTGTGTTATGTTGCCAAATAGCTGCTCCTCCCTCCCACGAGCCCCCACACTTTTGTACGGTGAGCTGTTGTATCTTGTGCACTCGTACGGCACGGCATTGTAATGCCTATTTGCGCATGTCCTGCTACATTCCAACTACAACATCACAGTGCCGTTTGTAGGTGGTGCATGCCACTTTACAACATTGACTGCTGCGGCTCTTGTAACAGGCCACACCAGAACACAGAGACACGCTTACCGCACGTCCTGTACACGGACATGTCCGAGACACCCCGTTCCCCTTGCCAGATAGGAACACCCCTGCACTGACCTGTGAACAACAGACCAGCACACGCCAGTTGTGCATGCAGGAGGATGCGTACATAGCTATACATCCAGGCTCACTGCCAACGCTGAGGTGACAGCACACTGTGATGTTGCAGGGCTCGTGCCTATCATGCTAAGACAATGACCACAGGGACACACTTACTAAGATGTGGGTTTGGGGGGCATTGGCGGTCCTGGAGTTGTTGAGATGAGTCTTCTGGCCCTCATGGGTATCCCTATATCATGCTCATTGACTCTATGGCACCTGTGGGTGTTCTGGTGTGGCTCTTGACTGTGTTCCCTTTCATGGTGCAGGTAGTTATCCTGCTTAATACCAGCAGAAAGCAGGTGTAAAATCCCTGGTGCTAACGTGTCTTATCGCCGGAATTTGTTTTGCATTGCAATTGGTGTGAAAGTTGTGATGTGATTTTTTTCGTGTGCACAACAATATACGAACTGAGCAGTGTATGTCGTCAAGATCCAGCACCTGACGCACTATTCCCAATCAATATAAATACAATGAGATTTCTTAATAGCTTTTGTGTGTACACTATAAGTGCAGCCAATACCTCAGTGCAATACAATACAGGATTTTAGTATTTAGAATAAATCGCAAAGGTGCACCTCGTGTCTTTTTGCACGGTAACGGTTACTCTCCATTTCATTATCAGCACTTTAACGGAAGTAAAGTTGAGATAAATCTAACACACTATTCAGAAGTTGGTGCAAACTGCAGATATCACCAGTATTCCAGCGATAAGTGCCCCAAAATTTAACACCATGGTGGACTCCATCAAATAACAGTAATAAGAACAAGAAAGAGTCACACAGCAGTTAAGAGAACAACCAAAAACGTTATTAATTTTATAATAATAAATATATAAACGAAAAACTATTTTCAAACTTTATTTTTTTATTAACATATATATGAACAATAAACTAATAAACAAAATGTAACAACAATAACAAAAAACAACAAGGCGGAACACTACTGTGGGGACAATTGATGTCGGCGACAGACCTGGAAAATAAGAAAGATTGTTAAAAAAACAACAACATGGTATTCTCAACAAAATACCACAAGAAACAAATCACAGATATATAAAATGCATACAGCTAACACAATTTTATAAGTTTAACTTACAAAAACTGTAAATGTTGCCGCTTTAAAATATTTACAGAATCTGAAGAAAATGTTTTGCAGAAGGCACCACACCAACAACGTTTTTCTTCAGTGGTGAGGAAATTTATTTTTTACTTTTTCCAAGGAGCAAACAAAGACCAATGCCACCTTCTTCACTCGCAAGATTTGCCAAAGAGTTCTGTTACAAGGGGATCCTAACAAAAAATACTCGTGCGGCACAGCAAGTATGATGAAACACCTAAGGACCCTTCATCCAAATAATCTTGCACGAGAAGAGTGCAAACAGATGAGAAACACTCCTGTTCTGTATCTGTAAAAAAGAATCACAAATAAATGTATATTAATAACTTTCAAATTTATACTATTCCATTACTGTACAAACACATTTTATATAAAAACTGACTAAGAAACTATAGCCCTGAACCACAAGTGTGACGATCGTTAAAACACTACATGCATAGTGCATACTACTTTGAAGCAGTTCATGCCCTAAAGTCTACCTCACTAAAAGACTACATGCTAACTGACTAAATGATTACAGTACTATAAGGAGACACACTGGGTGAGTGACAGGGTGTTTGCTAGAAGAGTATGAATACTAACTAGGGAATTGAAGGTATGAAACACAACTGTGTACGTGATTAGAGGACCGCATCCATACTGCATAGGCATTTAAAGCAGTCCATGTGCTAAGGCCTGGCTCACTGCATGACTACTTGGGTACTGACTGAATGATTAGAGTACAGCAAGGAGAGTGCCTAGGTGAATTTATAAGTGCTAGGCTTTTGCACAGGGAATGGATTAGTACTTGGTAATGAATGGGTCACTAGAGGAGTGCAAAGGCAGCGTCAAGTGCTGGACTGTATGGATACTGACTAGGAAATTGAAAGTGTGAAAGACAAGTGTCTAGGTGGTTAGAAGACTGCATGCATAGTGCATAGGGGTTTGAAGCAGTCCATGTGCTAAGGCCTGGCTCAGTGTATGAATACTTAGGCACTGACTGAATGATTAGAGTACTGCAAAGATAGCATCTCGGTGAATTTATAAGTGTTTGGGTTTTAGCACAGTGAATGGATTAGTACATGGTGCTGAATGGGTCACTAGAGGACTGCAAAGGGAGTGACAGGGTATTTCCTGGAAGTGTATGGATACTGATTAGGGAATTGAATGTGAGAAAGACAATTGTGTAGGGGGTTAGAGGACTGCATGCATAGTGGATAAGGGTTTGAAGCAGTCCATATACTAAGGCCTGGGTCACTGGATGAGTACTTGGGTACTGACTGAATGATTAGAGTACTGCAAGGAGAGTGCCTGGGTGAATTTACTAGGGTTTGGCGCTGTGATTGGATTAGTGCATGATGCTGAATGGGTCACTAGAGGAGTGTAACGGCAGTGACAGGGTGTTTGCTGGAAGTGAACGGATACTGACTGGGGAATTGAAGGTGTGAAAGACAAGTGTGTAGGTGGTTAGAGGACTGCATGCATAGTGGATATGGGTTTGACGTAGTCCATGTGCTAAGACCTGGCTCAGTGCATGAATTCTTAGGCAGTGACTGAATCATTAGAGTACTGGAAAGAGAGTGTCTAGGGGAATTTATAAGTGTTTGAGTTTTGGCACAGTCAATGGATTAGTACATGCTGTTGAATGGGTCTCTAGAGGACTGCAAAGGAAGTGACAGGATGTTTCCTGAAGGTGTATGGATACTGACTAGGGAATTGAAGGTGTAAAAGACAAGTGTATAGTATGTCAGAACACTTTTATTTGAAGCAATCTATTTGGTACTTAGAAACTGACGGGGTCCCAATAGACTTTTTCAAAATTTACACCGATCTCTGGATCCCTTTTTTGACCAGGGTCTTTAATGCATTGTGCATTTTGGGTCTCCCGGAATCCTGGAAAAAATCCATACTGGTCCCGATTTTTAAGAAAGGGGACCGAAGCTTAGTATCCTGCTATCGCCCTATTTCCCTTATGGATTCCTTGGGGAAAACGATGGGTCGGATAATTCTCGGCCGTTTGCAGGAGTGGGCGGAGGATAGCAGTATTTTATCCGATTTACAATATGGGTTTCGTGAGGGTCTGGGGACCATTGACCAAGCCTTAAATCTATCACTTTTGATGGATAAATATGTAAATATTAAGGCCGGAGCTCTCTACATGGTCTACGTTGACCTATCTGCCGCATTCGATTGCGTCAGTCACGCTAAACTCTGGTCTGTTCTGTTAGAGATGGGGGTGGAGCAGAGTGTAGTTACCTTTGTGAGGGAACTATACACAAACGCGACCGCCAGGGTGAGGTTTGGGACCAGTGGAGAACTCACTGCGTCGTTCGGAGTGGAGAGGGGCGTTAGGCAAGGATGTGTCCTGGCTCCCTTTCTCTTCACCCTTTATACCAACGGATTGGAGAGGGAGATGTTGAGGGGGGCTCAGGACCTCCCTATGGTAGGCAACCGTCTAATACCGGCTCTTCTCTACGCGGACGACGCAGTGATACTGGCCCGCACCCCAAACGAATTGCAAAGGGCGTTAAGCAGGTATTCATCCTTTATGGCCAATCTGGATCTCAAGGTCAATATTGGTAAAACCTTCGTTATGAAGGCTGGGGTTGGCAATAAAAATAAAACTAGGGCTATTTACCTGAATAATGAAAAACTGGCGACCACAGATAAATATCCTTATTTAGGCGTAATGATTGACCAGAAATTAAGCTGGGAAGCGGCAGTCGATGTGAGGAAACTCCAATTTACGAGAACTACCACAGCCCTTGTAAATGTTTCTAGGAAACTAGGTAAAAAAGCACCCACGGAAATGGTTACAATTTACAAAGCTAAATGCATTATAGTGGCTCTGTATGGAGCGGGTGTGTGGGGCCACGCAGCTTTGGACTCTATCCAGGGGATAGAAAACACCTTTTTGAGATATCTTCTTGCATTACCAAGGAGCTCTGCAAACTTTTCTTGCCACTTGGAACTGGGTCTTCCTTATGTGGCGGACCTGGCGAGAATACAGCCACTTTTATTGTGGCATCGAATTTGGTCATCGGACAAAACAGTCTTCTCACAAACAATCATTCAAGACTGTAAAGCTCTGCAAAATGCACTCAAATCTAGGTGGTTATCCTATGTTAAAAGATTTTTAATTGACTTAGGGTTAGTAAAATATTACCACGATCCCCTTTTAATTCGGGAGATACCGAGGAAGGCCTTTCAGAAACACTGTCTAAACCACCTCGAAGAACTGCGCTTACCTCTGAGGTCATGAAACAATCAGTTCGACACAGCTTGACTGTTCAGACGGTATTTGGGATGCAGCCTTACCTAACCTATAGTATTACTGCTTATGAATTGTTTCTCTTGGTTAGGTTTAGGCTGAATTTTTTCCACCGTTTAGTTGTCTTTCCGTTGAGAAATAACTGGGCTAAAAAACTACCCCCTTGTCCTTGTGATGGGATTTCTACCCAATCCACAATGCATACCATCCTCTTTTGCAAATATTACACGGAACAACGGAAAAAATTACTGATCCCATTATTAAAACGAATGGGTTTTCGAACCTGTCGTCCAGCTTTCCTTTTCTTACAGTCATTGGATGGGGAGGGGCTGGTTTACATTGTTTCTAATTTTCTGCAGTATATCATGCGCCATAGAACGAATTTAGGATGATTTTGATACGGTTTAAATGACTAGGATGGGTAGATGATGGAATCTGAGTGTTTTTAATCTACATCTATTTTTATGATCGATTTTATTATTTATTGGTTGTTAAAATTATATTGCTGCTCATTATCCAGTTATTTTATATGCATTGTCACTTTAGCCGTGATCAAATTCCGCTGATCAACTCTAATGAATTTTATAATGATGGCACATTTTTATGAGATGTTTTAACACTGTATTTGCATCTGCATCTTTTATGACCTGTCTTCGGAAGGTCGAATAAAGAAATTTTGATTTGATTTGATTTGACTAAATAATCAGACTACTTCTAGGACAGTGCTTAGGTAAAACTTTTAAATTTTCAGTTCTGCCACAGTGAACAGAATAGTACATGGTACTGCACCTTAGTGTCAAACCCTGACTCATTTTATCAATGCATAAGCAAAGACTAGCTTCTAATGCGACTAAAACTTGATAACATGAGAGGTTTTAAATTAGTTATCTGTCAGCAAATACACAATGTTACCAAATGCTTCTCTCACAGTGGTTCTCAAACGCACACAGACTCACAGTGTGATTCTAGACAACAACCACTATACCTAGGAGTTTACCAAAAATCATTCACTACTGAGGAAGTGGTAAGCAAACTGCACACAATCTTCATATTTCAGGACTGCACTTTTATGTCAAAGCCTGACTCATATAATCAAAGTATAAGCAAAGACTGGCTTCTAATGCTACTAAAACTTCACAACATGACCGGTTTTAAAACAGGTATATGTCAGCAAATACACAATGTTACCAAATGCTTCTCTCACAGTGGTTCTCAAACGCACACAGACTCACAGTGTGATTCTAGACAACAACCACTATACCTAGGAGTTTATCAAAAATCATTCACTACTGAGGAAGTGGTAAGCGAACTGCACACAATCTTCATATTTCAGGACTGCACTTTTATGTCAAAGCCTGACTCATATAATCAAAGTATAAGCAAAGACTGGCTTCTAATGCTACTAAAACTTCACAACATGACCGGTTTTAAAACAGGTATATGTCAGCAAATACACAATGTTACCAAATGCTTCTCTCACAATCCTTACCCAAATGCACACAGACTCACAGTGTGATTTTAGACAAGCAACAATATCCTAGGAGTTTACCAAAACTCATTCACTACTCTGGAACAGTTAATGGTACTGCACACAATCTACATATTTAAGTACACCACATCAGTGTCAAAGCATGACTCATTTAATTAACGCATAAGCAAAGACTGGATTCTAATCCTACTAAAACTTCACAACATGACAGGTTTTAAACCAGTCATCTGTCAGCAAATACATGATGTTACCAAATGCTTCTCTCACTGTGATTCCAAATACACACTAACTCACAGTGTGATTCTAGACAAGCACCACTATCCCTATGAGTTTACCAAAACTCATTCACTACAGTGCAAGTGGTAAGGGAACTGCACACAATCCACATATTTCACAACTGCAATTTACTGTCAATGCCTGACTCATATAATGAAAGCATAAGCCATAACTGTCTTCTAATGCTACTAAAACTTGACAACATGACATGTTTTACAACACTTATCTGTCAGCAAATACACGATGTTACCAAACACATCTCTCACAGTGGTTCCCAAATACACACAGACTCACAGTGTGATTCCAGACAAACAACACTATCCCTAGCAGCTTACCAAAACTCATTCACTACAGTGGAAGTGGTAAGGGAACTGCACACAATCTACATATTTCACGACTGCACTTTAGTGTCAATGCCTGACTAATTTAATCAACACATAAGCAAAGACTGGCTTCTAATGCTACTAAAACTTGACAACATGACAGGTTTTAAAACAGTTTTCTGTCAGCAAATACACAATGTTACCAAACGCTTCTTTCACAGTGGTTCCCAAATGCACAAAGACTCACAGTGTGATTCTAGACAAGCACCAGTATCCCTAGGAGTTTACCAAAACTCATTCACTACACTGGAAGTGATAAGGGAACTGCACACAATCTACATATTTCAAGACTGCTCTTTAGTGTCAATACCTGACTCATTTAATCAACACATAAGCAAAGACTGGCTTTTAATGCTACTAAAACTTGACAACATGACAGGTTTTAAAACAGTTTTCTCTCAGCAAATACACGATGTTACCAAACACTTCTCTCACAGTGGTTCCCAAATGCATACAGACTCAGTGTGATTCTAGACAAGCACCAGTATTCCTAGGAGTTTACCAAAACGCATTCACTACACTGGAAGTGATAAGGGAACTGCACACAATCTACATATTTCACGACTGCACTTTAGTGTCAATGCCTGACTCATTTAATCAACACATAAGCAAAGACTGGCTTCTAATGCTACTAAAACTTGACAACATGACAAGTTTTAAAACAGTTTTCTGTCAGCAAATACACAATGTTACCAAACACTTCTCTCACAGTGGTTCCCAAATACACACAGACTCACAGTGTGATTCTAGACAAACAACACTATCCCTAGCAGCTTACCAAAACTCATTCACTACAGTGGAAGTGGTAAGGGAACTGCACACAATCTACATATTTCACGACTGCACTTTAGTGTCAATGCCTGACTCATTTAATCAACGCATAAGCAATGACTGGCTTCTAATGCTACTAAAACTTGACAACATGACAAATTTTAAAACAGTTTTCTGTCAGCAAATGCATGATGTTACCAAACGCTTATTTCACAGTGGTTCCCAAATGCACAAAGACTCACAGTGTGATTCTAGACGAGCACCAGTATCCCTAGGAGTTTACCAAAACTCATTCACTACACTGGAAGTGATAAGGGAACTGCACACAATCTACATATTTCACAACTGCAATTTACTGTCAATGCCTGACTCATATAATGAAAGCATAAGCCATAACTGTCTTCTAATGCTACTAAAACTTGACAACATGACAGGTTTTAAAGCAGTTATCTGTCAGCAAATACACGATGTTACCAAATGCTTCTCTCACAATCCTTACCCAAATGCACACAGACTCACAGTGTGATTTTAGACAAGCAACACTATCCTAGGAGTTTACCAAAACTCATTCACTAGTCTGGAAGAGTTAATGGTACTGCACACAATCTACATATTTAAGTACATTACATCAGTGTCAAAGCATGACTCATTTAATCAACATATAAGCAAAGACTGGATTCTAATGCTACTAAAACTTCACAACATGACAGATTTTAAAACAGTTATCTGTCAGCAAATACATGATGTTACCAAATGATTCTCTCACACTGATCCCAAATACACACTAACTCACAGTGTGATTCTAGACAAGCACCACTATCCCTATGAGCTTACCAAAACTCATTCACTACAGTGCAAGTGGTAAGGGAACTGCACACAATCTACATATTTCATGACTGCAATTTACTGTCAATGCCTCACTCATTTAATGAAAGCATAAGCCATAACTGTCTTCTAATGCTACTAAACCTTGACAACCTGACTGGTTTTAAAACAGTTATGTGTCAGCAAATACACGATATTACCAAATGCTTCTCTCACAGTGGTTCCCAAATGCACACAGACTCACTGTGTGATTCTAGACAAACAACACTATCCCTTGCACTATACCAAAACACATTTCTTCTTCTAGAAGTAGTACTAGATTTTAGTATAGAAACATAACATAACTCATTTCACAAATTCATAAACAATGACTGGTTTCTAATTATACCAAAATATAAAAACTGCACAGTTATCTGTCTACAAACACATGAAAAACACAAATGCCTATCACAGAATGGTTTCTACATGCACACACATTGTAGAGAAAAAAAGTACTCCCTACACTTTAGCAGGAAAAATACATTAGTCTGATTAAAATCAAAATAGTCTACATACATCCCCTCACAATTAAATAACTCATCTTTCAAGTTATTTTGTAGATTAAGGAGTATATCAATCACTCACCATATTTTCTTTTATAGAGTCTCTGCACTGTGCACCTCTCAGCAAAAGCAAAGAATGGAAAAGTTTCCCTTTCATTTTCCACACATATACATGTAAACATCAAATCACAATCCTTCGCACATAAACTCAAAAGCAAACACACATTTCTATTGGTTAAACATTTCAACCCTTTCCAACTGAAATACATTTCAACCCTTCCCCCAATCTGCCTTCTGCCTGTTACCATAGAAACAGGTCATGGAACACTGCACTGAGCTCACAGGTTCAGCACACAATGTTCCTACACAAGACAGGAAGTGTGCTTGACTTTTCAACATATCAGCTTATCATATATAATGTTTCTTACAATCTGTTTTTGTTAACCAATAACAATCATACCTTTAAAAAACAAAAATATACACCCTACCTTTCAGTGTAGGAAGTTGTTATACAACCAATGATTTATTGTCGTTTTTCCAAAAACGTTGCTGTGGATCCGCGCACCCACCGTGAGAGAATCCGTGCATCCAACGCGATAGGATGCGCGCACCGTGCGCGCATTTCGCCGCTTTTAAAAAAAAAAAGGGGGGGCCACAGCAGATCTAGAGGGTCAGAGTATTTCCACTCTGCCCCCTTTATATCTTTTACACACTTATTCCCCTTCCATCTTCAGCCTCGCTTCTACCGAGGCAGAAAATGGCCGCCAACAGTTCCTGGTTTCGAATGTAGAGAGACGCTCAACAGCCAATTAGCATTCAGCACGCGATCGGGAGGGTGCGCGCTCCGTTCGGGGAGGGTGCGCTTACGGTGCGAGTACGGTCCGCGGATCCTCCGCGGCCATAGATATCACTAACTATTTACCCTAATTTTCTCAGGAACTACTGAACAGATTCACACCAAATATGCAAAAGGCACGAGTCCGAACTGAGGACTACCTCTTTGCCAAATTTGGTGTCATTCCGATCAGCGGTTCTGGCTGTAGCTGCGACAACAGATCCTATGGGAAATTGCATGGGGAAAACTCGTTTTGGGACCCCCCTTTTTTCTCGGCCCCTGCTTCACGGATCACCGCAAAACTTTCAGGATAGGAGCGGAGCGGAGCTGGCCAACAGTTTGGAGAATTTCGCGAAGATTCGTCAATCGGCGTCAAAGATATTCCCAATAGAATGTTGTGGATTTCCTATGGAGAATAGGTCCTAACTATAACTATCTACTGGCGACCGCCAGTAGATAATATATATATATATATATATATATATATATATATTCACTTAAAAAACCATAGGTTTCACACATGTTATAGTTAGCTGGACATTTCACTCGTAAAAAACCAATGAAATTCCCCCGTTATAGTTAATGCAGGCAACTATAACTCACGCGACCGCAATCCTCTGCTGATGACGTCAGATATTACATCACTGATGACATATGTGTCTTTATGAAAAATAAATATTTGTAATATATGTATAGCTAAAGATTAATGGAAGAAGACATGGGTAAATAAGTGTGTAAATACAGTGATGTAATATCTGACGTCATCAGCAGAGGATTGCGGTCGCTTGAGTTATAGTTGCCTGCACTAACTATAACGGGGGAATTTCATTGGTTTTTTACGAGTGAAATGTCCAGCTAACTATAACATGTGTGAAACCTATGGTTTTTTAAGTGAATTTGCAAGGTTTTTTAAATGCTAATTCGTAACTATAACGTGTGTGAAACCTATGGTTTTTTCAGTGAATATATATATATATATATATATATATATATATATATATATTCACTTAAAAAACCATAGGTTTCACACATGTTATAGTTAGCTGTACATTTCACTCGTAAAAAACCAATGAAATTCCACGTTATAGTTAGATCAGGTAACTATAACTTGCGCGCCCACAATAAACTGCTGATGACGTCACATAGTACATCACTCATGACATGGTCAGTGACATCACTCATGACATCAATGATGACATCTGAAATTACACATTGTGGATTGCGGTCGCGCAAGTTATAGTTACCTGATCTAACTATAACGTGGAATTTCATTGGTTTTTTACGAGTGAAATGTAGAGCTAACTATAACATGTGTGAAACCTATGGTTTTTTAAGTGAATTTGCAAGGTTTTGTAAATGATAATTCCTAACTATAACGTGTGTGAAACCTATGGTTTTTTCAGTGAATTTGTACGTTTTTTTAAATGCTAAGTTATGTATTTATTTTTTAATTTTTTAATTTTTTTTCTGGTTTTTCACTATGCGCACACCCTGCGCGCGCTGTGGGCACTCGGTGCGCTTTGCGCACCGAGTGCCCACGTTGCGCAGTCCATGCCATGCGCGCCTCGCCTTTTTTTACGCAGTAACATTTTTTTTTTTCTCCCTTGTGGGTCATTTAATTTATTTAAGAAATGTGATTGTTACTTCTTTTTTATTTTTTTTTATTTTTTTTTGCCGTGCCCGTACGGTAAGCTTACTGTACGCGTACCCCGCAATTTTTTTTTAAAATTTTTTTAAAAAAAAATCGTACTTTTGGGTCCTTCTTGGACCCCCTGACAAACACTAGGGGGTCTGCAACTCTCTTCGTTGCCCCCGTTTCGCGTTCCCCACCTTTGTTTCTCAGTGCAAGAGACAGAAAATGGCAGCCGACACTTCCTGATTTCGACCGATTCGAATGTTTACAGTCATGTAACCACCAATCAGAATTGAGCTCGCGCACGGCACCGTACGCGTTCGGGAAGCTTACGGTAAGCGCACGGAGCGCGCTTACAGATATATATATTGATTTAAATGCTATTTTCT
The DNA here is from genome assembly GCF_964204655.1 of Triturus cristatus. NCBI lineage: Eukaryota > Metazoa > Chordata > Amphibia > Caudata > Salamandridae > Triturus > Triturus cristatus. The sequence goes on from NC_140581.1 coordinate 863,962,743, forward strand.
CAGGACCTACTGAACAGATTTACACCAGACCTACAAAAGGCACATCCTTGACCTGAGGACTACCTCTCTGCCAAATTTCAAGTAATTCTGTTCAGCCGTTCGGGCTGTAGCTGTGTCTAAAGGTCCTATAGAAAAATGCATGGGGAAAACGCGTTTTGGGACCCCCCTTTTTTCTCAGCCCCCGCTTGAGGAATCCCCCCGAGACTTTCAGGGTAGGAGCGGAGCGTAGCGTCCCATTAGTTTTGAAAATTTCGCGAGGATTCGTCGACCGGCGCCAAAGTTATTCCAAATAGAATGTTGCGGATTTCCTATGGAAACACGGTCCTAACTAAAACTATCTACTGGCGACCGCCAGTAGATAATATATATATATATATATATATATATATATATATATATATATATATATATATATATAGTGATGGTAAAAGACATTATGATGAGCTTGCAGCCCACTCGAACAATGGATTTGTTTTATGGATTTGAAAGTGTGACACCCATATGGGTTAAAGACTTATTTCCAAACCACATGTTCCAGAATAGTCTGCAACTAGTCACCTGAAGCCAACAAAAGGAGACTGAAAATCAAAATCGTGGTTTGAAGTTGCTTGTTAAACGTATCAAAGGCAGCCTGTGATCAAGGATATATATCATTTGAACGCCTTAGCCGACGTGCCAGTTCCTGGAATTTCAACTCGTCATTGTCCCAGGGTGTGAGGGGAGGGCAGGCTATGTTCTTTGGGCAAACTTTGGATGTATTTAAACGTTGATCTATGCCATGAAGCCAGCACCATTGCCATGAGTGGGCAGGTCTTTGTGTCATGGAATATCGAGGAGGATTTTGTGATGGTAAAAGACAGTATGATGAGCTTGCAGCCCACTAGGGCGATGGATTTGTGTTATATATTGATTTGAAAGTGTGACACCCACATGGGTTAAAGACTTATTTTAACACCACATGTTCCAGAATGCTTTGCAACTACTCACCTGAGCCAAGAAAGGGCGATTGAAAATCAAAATGGTGGTTTGGAGTCGCTTGTTACATGTATCAAAGGCAGCCTGTGATCAAGGATGTAAATCATCCGAAATGCGTTAGGCTAAGTGTCAGTTGCTGGGATTTCAGCTTATCATTGTCCCAGGTCTCAACGTAAATACAGGCTTTGCTCTATGGACAAACGTTGGAGATATATATATATATATATATATATATATATATATATATATATATATATATATGGGTTTCACTTACCTTACATATACTTACCTTGTATTGTAAAGGCACACGTGGTAAAGGTATATGCGTGGTTAAGGCGATGCTAGGTAGAGGCATGCATTGAAAATTTATGTGTGCTAATGTCATACATTGTCGAACCAGAGGAGTACGCGGAGCGGAATAGAGAGGAGATATTTACCAATTTGTGTCCCGAACGGGACAATGAAATAGAGCGCGAAGCTTGAAAAAATAGACGTAACCAAGACAGACGACAACGACATAGAGAACAGAATAGAAAAATCAAGGTCTGCTCCTTTTTGCGAAGACAGGAAAACAAAGGTGCACACCCTTGACATCCATGTTTCGTTGGAAATCAGATGGTTAACCAGTACAACATTTTTCGAAACCATCGTATACCATTCGTCCCCCGAAATAGAGCGCGAAGCGAGAAAAAATAGACGTAACTAAGACAGACGGCAACGACATAGAAAACAGAATAGAAAAATCAAGGTCTGCTCCTTTTTGCGAAGACAGGAAAACAAAGGTGCACACCCTTGACATCCATGTGTCGTTGGTAATCAGATGGTTAACCAGTATAACATTTTTCGAGCAAAACCGTCGTATACCATTCGTCCCCCTAAATAAGGACATAATCCGCGATCAACTGATTATTTTGAGCCACACACGAAAACAGTAAATTGGAACGACAAGGTGTTATACTCAGAGCGGATTCCTGACGAAGGCCTAGCCGAAACGCGTTGTGTCAATCGACCGCCTATGTGCTCATTGTTCAACAATTGAGTATAAAATTGAGATAAACAAGTTTTTCTCTGATTTTTGATTTTAGTTTTTGTATATAGTATGTGTGAGGAAAAATAATTATAGCAAAAGTAATGAATTATCAACATGATCAACATTAACAGGCTAAGGACACCTCTTATGATCAATCAGTTATAAATCTATCATAGTCCACATTGTGTACATAGGAATTAATTTGTATAGATGATGATTTGCAGATATATTGTTGTACATATGTGTTGATGAAGAAAAGAATTTATTGTGAAAAAAGAAACTGAAAAACAAAAAACTAAAAAAAAGAGATATTTATATTTTGTAACAATAAAGGAGATATATCATATATCCATTAGCCTGTATGCCTATCTATTTCACGACTTGCATTTGTTAGGCAGCATTTGATGACTGTTAGTAGAATGAGAGATATGCATGTTTATTGGGAGTCAATTTGCAAGTAGTATTTATCCGACACTGTGCCCGGTGTTCACCCTTTTCCCATACATGCTAATGTCATACATCCAGTTGAAGCCCCGCAAAGGAGAAATCAGTCTGGGGTCACATGCATATCTGTTCAGAGTGGACATGGCTGAAAGTTCAGGCTAGACTGTTTCAACCGGAGCAGGGACAATACATTTGCATAAGGTTGCTCTCTATTAGGAGTGGTGCAGTGAACTAAGAACCGATGGACAGGAATGTGGCCCTGAACAATTGATTATGGCTCAGACTTCTGCAAGTATTCCACCCATCACCTTTGTGTTTTAGTTTTCAAAACCCAGCAAAAGAAAATGCAGTTACTAAATCTTGAATCTATATGGTAGGTGTGCTGACAGAAAATTCCCATCCTCAGCCTTCTTTACAAAAATATAAGGCAAGGTTGGCCTTGAACCGCACTCAGTCATCAGTCTCTAATATCCCACAAAAATGGCCATTGTTTTAACAGAATTCAAGTTCAGTCAGGTCTGCTTTTCTACAGACTCCTCTCTGTCAAGCACTTGAAAAGAGAAACACTTGACGCATCTGGCTCTGCCATCAGTAAGACATACATTTAAAAAAATGTCATTTCAATCTGTAACAGTCTTAGCCTTTGATCATGTGAATTCAAAGTATAAGCTAGGCTTATCACAAGGATTTTATCTAGTTTGTAAAAAGTTACTCCAACCCTTTCCTGAGAAAGAGAAGGCTGCAGATCTGATACCATCAAAATGTTCAGATCAGTATCCAGTTGCAATTTTTGGCAGGGGCATAACTATCAATAAAGTAGCAGGTGCATGGGTATTCGGGCTTGTGGCTGTGAGGGCCCTCTGCACTCCGATTATGGTTTCCTTTCACTCCTAAACTGCGGGTAGAGGTCCGAGTACCTGCTTGAATTCAGGTCCATGGAATTTGTCCTACATTATATAAGTCAGAAAGCAGATGCTGATAAGCTTAAGAGCAAACAATATCATATGTTGAAATGTATTCACTGCAAGTCACGTGAACTGTACTTCATGCTATTCACTTCCTATTGCAACAATCGCTTTGAGGCAAAATGATGAAACATGTTGGAAATATTCATGTATGTATGTATATATGGTTGTATGCATGTATTTGGTATTTCTAAAGTTTAGCCCTTGCCAAAAGGCAGCAGAACCCTGCACAGGGTCAAAGACAAGCATAAATCAACAAGGGATAGAAGAGGTAGCTGAATTTTGGATGGTTAATGCATTGTGATTTAGTGGTCTTTAAAGAGGTGTGCCTTCAACTTTTTCCTAAACTAGAGCAGCGTTGGGGCGGTCCTCATGGATATGGGAATGTTGTTCCAGACCCTGGGTGCATAGTTGCAAAAGCTTGTTGCTTTGTTTTTTTCTTTTTGACATTTCCTAGTCTCCAGTCTGGTGGTCTCCTTGCTGCAGGTTTGCTGAGAACCACCAGTGATGGGGAGCTTGTCTGCAAGATCAGCAAGGGTGCTCTTTTGATGGCTTTGTAAAGGATGTAGCTGGGTTTGACAACAATGTGGGCCAGCCAGTAGAGCCAATGGTATTCCATGGGGCAACAATGACATTGATAAGACTGGTTTTTGGTCAAACGTCCCTTTCTTCCACCTGCCAAAATCAAGCACCACAAAAAACATGTGTTTGTATATCGATGAGAATTTCCAGCGCTACTATTAGGTGAGAGACAAACGTGCATTCTGTTTATCTAAATGCATTTATTTGATTAAATAAATATTTATATATAGCCGTTCCTTGCCCAAAGGAATTGATACATTTTACATAAAACCATTAAATCAAAAAGAAAGATCAATGAGGGACTACATTTGTGATGGTATAGTTGAGTAAACAAAGGGAAAGTCAAGAGATATTAATGAACGATTGACGGAGCAGGGATTCTTGTATCTTAATCATCAAGTATAATCATAAAATAACTCCCTCCATTGGTCATATGGACCTTTGTTTGTCGAAAAGGAGAGATGATAAGGAGCAATTATTTACATCAAACCCCATAAACAGTATTATTTACATCAAACACCATGAACAGTGAAGTCCAATTGGGGCTTCACAGGAATCAAAAAAGAAAGTTGGTGTAAGTTAAAAGAGTTTTATTAACACATTTTCAAATTGATTTATTTACTAATTATTACATTTTAGTCTTCATCATTACAGATCCAAATAATTCATTAGTCAATATTTGAAAACAGGATAAAATACCACATTAGTAAGAATTACAAATAAAAAAGAGAAAATATAGCAAGTGTGTTCCATAAAGGAAATCCCTAATCTAAATTAATGAAGGTTTAGGCATAATATGGCAATTTCTTCAATAAGCAGGGTACGGTGTCAGATTCAGAAACCCAAATGAAGGGTTCTGATGAGAGAATGAAAATGCATAGGCAATACGCCTTAGCACTTAAACAGTGGAAATTTGCAGAGCTCGAACGTATTCTCAGCTATAAACCAATCTCTGAGTGAGAAAGGAAGGGCTCTGAAGGGTTCTCTCCTCTCCAGTCTTGTGGTCCAGACAGTTCTTTCCATGAGTCACACTTCCTGCCATCTCTTTCCTCCCTGTGACAACCTCACTATCAGTTGTCTAATACTAACAAATGCATTTAATATGGCATCAGTAGTCAGGCTAACTTAAGTCAAAACAATATAATTCATTTGTATAATCTTTGTGTCTAATTATGATTACATTAAGGTGCCGATCACGATCCGGCAAAAACCGGGTACGAACCGTCGGACGGAGCATAATCTCCGCCCGACGCGTACCCGGTCGTCAATTTTTACAAACAAGGAATTACGATTCGCACGGGTACACCATTACCGTACGATTCGTAAAAAAGCCCGACCGAACAAAAAACACCTACCAATGCGATCCGGGAAAGCGCCGACCTGACGTCGGGACGCTCGCAGCCAGCCATTCACGACCCAGGAATCACGATTCGCACCGACGTCACCCCGCACGGTGAATATTTTGCGGCAGCCAAAAACTGCCGGGAAATCAGGACGACGCGAACAAGGACCACCAGTACGCGACGGACAGACGACGCCGCGAACAAGGAGGACCAGTACGTGACGGACACACAGGACGACGCCACCAAGGAGGACCCGTACGCGACAGGACGACGCGATCAAGGAGGACCCGTACGCGACAGGACGACGCGAGCAAGGAGTACCAGTACGCGACGGACAGACATGGACCCGAACCTACGAGTCATCCCTGCCCTCATAGCAGTACACCTCCTCTACAGGTTACGACGCAGACGCCGCAGAAGGTCAGAATAACTAAGGGAGGGGGGAAAGTGGGGTGGGGTGGGGGTGGCACGACCAGGGCAGGCCACAAAACAACCACATAAGTTACACACCACACATGGCCTGGACATACCTGACTCCCATGCCCTGGTCACCACGAGGGGGTGGGGGCGTGTCCTGATAAGCCAGCGACCGCCACAACGGAAGTCCGTCACCACGCGAACCGGCAACACAACCAGACAGGTACGTCCCGTACCCACGCCTGAAGAGCGTGGGTACGAGTCGGACCACGCCCACACACGTCACCCCAACAATGGCGGGACGGATCGCACCCACGTGGCAAAGGCCTGGGTACGGGCCGCACAAACATCACATAGCGCGGGGACGGATATGTACGGACCCTACCCCCACCCCGTATGCAAGGAGCGTACCCCCCAGCCCAATAGTGCAAGTACGACCCGTACCCCCACCCGCGGACGTACGGAGCGTACACCCACCCCAACAGTGTAAGTTCGACCCGTAGCCTCACCCGCGTATGCATGGAGCGTACCCCCCATGCCAACAGTGTAAGTACGACTCGAACCCCCACCCACGAATGCAAGGAGCGTACCCCCCAGCCCAACAGTGTAAGTACGACCCGTACCCCCACCCGCAAATGCAAGGAGCGTACCCCCCAGCCCAACAGTGTAAGTACGACCGGTACCCCCACCCGCGAATGCAAGGAGCGTACCCCCCAGCCCAACAGTGTAAGTACGACCTGTACCCCCACCCGCGAATGCAAGGAGCGTACCCCCCAGCCCAACAGTGTAAGTACGACCCGTACCCCCACCCGCGAATGCAAGGAGCGTACCCCCCAGCCCAACAGTGTAAGTACGACCCGTACCCCCACCCGCGTATGCAAGGAGCGTACCCCCCATGCCAACAGTGTCAGTACGACCCGTACCCCCACCCGCGAATGCAAGGAGCGTACCCCCCAGCCCAACAGTGTAAGTACGACCTGTACCCCCACCCGCGAATGCAAGGAGCGTACCCCCCAGCCCAACAGTGTAAGTACGACCCGTACCCCCACCCGCGAATGCAAGGAGCGTACCCCCCAGCCCAACAGTGTAAGTACAACCCGTACCCCCACCCGCGTATGCAAGGAGCGTACCCCCCATGCCAACAGTGTCAGTACGACCCGTACCCCCACCCGCGAATGCAAGGAGCGTACCCCCCAGCCCAACAGTGTAAGTTCGACCCGTACCCTCACCCGCGTATGCATGGAGCGTACCCCCCATGCCAACATTGTAAGTACGACTCGAACCCCCACCCACGAATGCAAGGAGCGTACCCCCCAGCCCAACAGTGTAAGTACGACCCGTACCCCCACCCGCAAATGCAAGGAGCGTACCCCCCATGCCAACAGTGTAAGTACGACCCGTACCCACACCCGCGGACGTACGGAGCGTACCCCCACCACACCAGTGTCAGTAGACTCGTACCCTCACCTCGAATGCATTGAGCGTACCCCCACCGTGTATGTGCAAAGCGCACATATCCTGAAATCTGAGGTGTGTGTGCAGAGTCCACCCAGCAGTGCCCTGAGACAGGAGGGGTGGGTGTGGAGTCCTCCCAGCAGTGCCCTGAGACAGGAGGGGTGGGTGCCTATCACTCCCAGCAGTGCCCTGAGACAGGAGGGGTGGGTGTGGAGTCCTCCCAGCAGTGCCCTGACACAGGAGGGGTGGGTGTGGAGTCCTCCCAGCAGTGCCCTGAGACAGGAGGGGTGGGTGCAGAGTCCTCCCAGCAGTGCCCTGAGACAGGAGGGGTGGGTGTGGAGTCCTCCCAGCAGTGCCCTGACACAGGAGGGGTGGGTGTGGAGTCCTCCCAGCAGTGCCCTGAGACAGGAGGGGTGGGTGCAGAGTCCTCCCAGCAGTGCCCTGAGACAGGAGGGGTGGGTGCCTATCACTCCCAGCAGTGCCCTGAGACAGGAGGGGTGTGTGCAGAGTCCTCCCAGCAGTGCCCTGACACAGGAGGGGTGGGTGCCCATCACTCCCAGCAGTGCCCTGAGACAGGAGGGGTGTAACACATGTGTGTGAGGCCAGAATCATCCACATGCATACTGGCTACAAGGGAACATGTCCCCATGAACTCATGTCAACAGACTCCACACACAAGTACAGTGATCACCAAGGATGCCACGATTGTTGCAGGTGGAGACATGGCCCTGCATGCATGGCCAAAGTAGAAGGGCTCCGTCACACACACAGCTCATGTAGACACAGCTCTGCGCTAAACATTGGGAACACCCTGCAGGGAAGAAAGCTGGGTACACAGAGGAAGGAATACACCCTGGGACAAGTGCACCATGCAGTAACTGCTTACATGAACAAAGAAAGTTAGCCAACACCTTGTGATGGCACACAGATCACAGGGTCCCACCAATGAGCAGTACACTACTACATATCCCACACACCCAAACCCTTACACACCACCCAAAACCATGTAGCAGCCCCACCAACACCAATACAGCATAGCAGTAGTGTGATAATGAAAACAAAATTAAGCTTTATTCAGCATGAGCACAATGTCCGTGGATCGCAGGCAGTTCAATCTTCACAAAGCCCATAGGGCAGTCAATGATTCTCAGCTGGATGGGGGACACAGTGGGATGCATGTCCCCTACCTTGCCTGCACAGTCAAATGGCATCGTCTTCCACACTGGTGAGGGCATCAGGGGGGGGAAGCAACAGGCACCGCAGGGACATCAGGGCAAAGGGGCGGCGTTGTGGGTGCAGGGATGGAGGACTCCACCACAGGGGGTGGGTCAGTGCCAAAGGCGGAGGCCAGGATGGCACTACACACCTTTGCAAGGTCCTTCAGGGAGTCCCCTGCACCCGAAGGGACCTCAGGCCCCAAGGAGGGGGGGGGTCAGAGGGATGGGTCGCAGCGCCACCGGGGGAGGGTGGAGACAGGGGGGGAGACTCAACCACCCTGACCGGGGACCTCCTTGACCGCTTGCGTGGTGGTGTAACTGTGGGGCTCAGGGACAGAGCGGCCATGAAGGAGTCCTTGGGGGAGATGTGGCCAGGAGAGCTGAGGGGAGGGGATTTGGAGGGAGTGGACTGGGTGGAATGCGGACTCCCACTATGGCTGCGTGTCACACGTTTGCCCCCCGACCCAGTGGGTGTGCCTACCTCACCCTGTGTGTGTGTGTCAGGAGGAGTGCGGTGGACCTTCCCTGCTGGTGTGGTGCCCGTGTCCGTTGATGTGGGTGCATGCCGACGTCTGGGTGTACGTGTGACAGGCATGGGAGTGGGAAGTGTGGATGGGGCAGGGGTAGGTGGGGGGAGGTCGCGCTGCAGGAGACCCACTGCTGCAGTCAGTGTGGAGTCGATGGACCTCAGCAAGTTGCGTTGGTCAGCCTGCGATGAATGAATGCCCTCCAAGAAAGCCTCGATGTTGGTGAGGGTTTTGCCGTGGGCATGGAGGACATTAAGGATCGCAGCCTGACCAACCTGCAGTTGCCGCTGGATGTCCACAGACTCTGCATTGGCGGCAGCAGTGGAGACAGGGGCAGGGGGTGCGGTGCCTGTCAGGAAGGAGACATGCTGTGACCGGGCACGCTGGGAAGGGACACGAGCAAGTGGGAGGCGGCTGGTGGGAACTGAGGGGGCGGTGCGAGGTGTTGTTCCGCTGTCAGCTGCTGGTGCAGCCTCCGCCCACTCGGAGACATCGTCCCCGGACCTGTCAGCTTCGTAGTCTGATGTGCCAGTCGACAGGTCCTCGGCCACACTCTCCTCCGCCTCTGTCCCACTCGATGTGCCAGACCCGATGTCACGGCTGGCACTGGTGCTCGGTCCCTCCGCCTGGTCTGTGTCCATGTCTCCCTCTGTGTCCCCCGACGATGCTGTGGGCAGGGTGGAGAGACAGAAAATAATCAGACACCTGTACACATCTGTCACATGAGTCCAATCTACATAGGTAACATTGCATGGCCTGAAAAGGAAGATCCCTAACATCTACTGAACAGGGTACCGATGTAGGGCATGAAACACACAGTTGGTTGAGCCACCATGCCACTGAAATACCATGGAGAGCATGAGACAATAGCTAAACACAGGAAAAGGAGTCTGACATAGCACCCAGGCCCTGGGGACAATCCAGCACTGCATCTGCACCACACAGCGTTGGCGAAAATACCGATGACCAGGGACCATATCCATGAACTTGAGACACATGCTGCATAGGTAATGCTGAAAACATGCACAACATGACTCGGTCACTGCACATTGCGTGTGTGTCCAGACACATCACACACTGCCCAGACCCAGCAAGTGGTAATCAGGATTTAACACATAGGTATTGCCCGCCCCAACAAGACCCTACACGAGGCAAATTGTTGAGACACAGGTGGCACCAACATCTCATAGTCTGGGTGATACACACAGGGGCAGGCAAAAAGCAAGATTGGACGCCAAACAGCCAAGGTGCGCCTGTACAAATAATGAGGTACCAGTGCCCATCCTCAGATGAGTATAACAAGACACACAGGCACTGGCAACTGTGAGTATGAAGAAGGACAATCAGGTCAGGCTGCACAGTGGACACCTGTACAAAATAGCACGTCTATATACATGGTGACAGGGGACAATGGCACAGAGCACAACTTACGCTGTAGACACTGACAGTGGCCACGTTTATGATGACACATACACCACTGAGGAAAAGGTGCCCCAGGGGACAGTAGTGGGCACGCAACTACATGCTACTGAATGGTAATGACTGCAACACACGTCACCATCCCTGCACCATGTGTATCGCACACTCATGCACATCATGTCACAGGCCACTACATGGGACATGCGCGCTGTAAGGCATGACACATGAGAGACCAACTCCCATGTCTGGAGTCAGCATCAGTGCCAACTGACATGGAACCCACATGCAGTGAACTTGACAGTGCACAGGCAAGGTCCCACAACCTGTTACACACCACCCCCACACATGATGCTACAGTCATTGTTCCCGTGGACAAAGCGCCAGCCTACATTACCCTGTGAAGGAGTGACTACACACAGACCAGGGAACACATTGCAAGGAGGGGAAGTGTGGCAGGGGCACAGCGCTATACTGGGGCAAACAGGATCTGCACAGCACCTTTAAACCCTGCCAGTGAATTCATGCTACTGTGCCCTTACAAATGCCGGTGACACACAACAAACACACATGTACCTACCCCCTTCCGGCTGCTGCATCGCCTGTAAGCGCCTCTCCAGGTCTGGAAAGACCACCGGCAGCACACGCCTGTGGAGGTGGCTCAGACGGCGGCGGCCGCGGTTCTTGTGGCTCTCAGGTGAGTCCCCCAGCAGGAGCCGTGCAATCCTCCGCGTCCAGCACCGGATATCCTGCCAGCGTTTCCTCACCTGGGGCAGGCTCCGCCTCCGACCATCCACACCCCTCACGGCACTGACGGCGGTCAGCCAGATCTGCTCCTTGGCAGTGGCGCCTACCTGTGAGGAGGAACAAGTGACACCACATCAATACACCAGCCACATGTCACAGAGAGACATATGGGTACAAATTAGCTGGTTACAACAAGGCATGTCATGCAGCCAACGCATTGCACCTTTGTCATAGGGACATCATCCCCTGGTGAGGGAAAAAGCACTACGTGCCACAGTGGGTACACAGGTGGAATGATGGCAATGTAACAATCAATGATCAAGGCTCACACTGTGCATCACACCCACCCCTCCTGTCTCAGGGCACTGCTGTGAGTGATAGGCCCCCACCCCTCCTGTCTCAGGGCACTGCTGTGAGTGATAGGCCCCCACCCCTCCTGTCTCAGGGCACTGCTGTGAGTGATAGGCCCCCACCCCTCCTGTCTCAGGGCACTGCTGTGAGTGATAGGCCCCCACCCCTCCTGTCTCAGGGCACTGCTGGGAGGACTCTGCACACACCCCTCCTGTCTCAGGGCACTGCTGTGAGTGATAGGCCCCCACCCCTCCTGTCTCAGGGCACTGCTGTGAGTGATAGGCCCCCACCCCTCCTGTCCCAGGGCACTGCTGGGAGACATCAGGCACCCCCCCCCTGGGACCCCCCCGACAGTACATGGCATGTGTGTTACACCTGGACGCAATGGCAGAAGTCACAGTCACCACATAGGGACAGTCTGTGGCAGTGGCCTATGCACTCACCTGATACCCTGGTCGCCCATACAGCATGGAGTACTGTGGGAGGATCACATCCAGCAGAGCCATGTTCTCCTCCAGGGTGAATGGCTGTGTCCTCTCCACAGCCCTTGACATGGTTCCAGGGAATCAGTAGCAGCAGCTGGGTCGACGAATGCAAAGATGTGCAGGCAAGTGCTCCCTCATGGGACCTGGCTGCCTTATATGTGCCCTTCTGCCCAGTCTCATGCACAGGAGTACAGAGAGATTGGTCACTCACATTTGCATCCTATGTTTCCACCAATCCCTTCAAACCTAGCAGTCTGTGGGTTCTCTATCGGTTTCATTCTCCTGCATGATGTCAGCCCCACAAACACATTGCAACAAAGTAGACAAATTCCAACTGACTTCTGCTGTGCACCTTCCAGAACAATTTCGAATTTTGAACTTGGTCTCCATGACAACCAGCATGCATGTAGGCCTTAATACTTGTCCCCTATGTAATTTGGAGCATCACACACAGGTACGGTGCGTGTGGGGGCCCTAGGGCACCCCAAATGCATGGCAACGGCCCGTACATGCATGCCTACGCTCTCCATCACTATGGGTCTGCACGCGTATGTGTACCCGTAGTGGTACGGACCGTACACTCACATCTACGCTCACTATCACTATGGGTCTGCACGCGTATGCGTACCCGTAGTGGTACGGACCGTACACTCGCATCTACGCTCTCTATCACTATGGGTCTGCACGCGTATGCGTACTCGTAGTGATAGTGAGCGTAGATGTGAGTGTACGGTCCGTACCACTACGGGTACGCATACGCGTGCAGACCCATAGTGATAGTGAGCGTAGATGTGAGTGTACGGTCCGTACCACTACGGGTACGCATACGCGTGCAGACCCATAGTGATAGTGAGCGTAGATGTGAGTGTACGGTCCGTACCACTACGGGTACGCATACGCGTGCAGACCCATAGTGATAGTGAGCGTAGATGTGAGTGTACGGTCCGTACCACTACGGGTACGCATACACGTGCAGACCCATAGTGATAGTGAGCGTAGATGTGAGTGTACGGTCCGTACCACTACGGGTACGCATACGCGTGCAGACCCATAGTGATAGTGAGCGTAGATGTGAGTGTACGGTCCGTACCACTACGGGTACGCATACGCGTGCAGACCCATAGTGATAGGGCCGTACACACGCATCTACGCTCACTATCACTATGGGTCTGCACGCGTATGCGTACCCGTAGTGGTACGGACCGTACACTCACATCTACGCTCACTATCACTATGGGTCTGCACGCGTATGCGTACCCGTAGTGGTACGGACCGTACACTCGCATCTACGCTCGCCATCACGATGGGTACACATACGGCAGCACTCCCACAGTGATTTGGGAACATGCACAGGCCCTCTCAGCAGCAGTACGGCGGATTTTACACATCACTGTGGTGATAGGCGACACACATGTAGGAATAGGGCGGACATACTTGTCCATGGATGGACATACTTGTCCAGGAATGGACATCAAGGCATCGTCTGTGCATTACCACATGTGTGGGGCACAGGTGTCACAGGCTGTGATGTGGAACATGCCTCCTGAGTGGAGAAGGCACCAGATGTATGATGAGATGTGTACATGTGTACTGTGTGAGGGTGCAATGTGTGCCAGGCATGCCCTTGACTCCTTTGACATGTGTGCATGTGGGACTGCGCACTTGGGGTGAGCGTCACTGGCATGGCACGGACACCAACACACGGAAGTGTCCCATGATGCCCGGTACAGGGGTCATGACACATGACTTGTCACTACCCACAGTGCACAATGTGACTATGCCATATATGTGTCCGGGATTTACATCAGGTTGAGGTTGTAGCACCCTCAAAAGCTGCAGCCGTTGCAGCAACCAACATGTGGCTGTGTGTAGATTGTCATTGCACACTGTTCCCAACACCATGCCACATGTGTTATCGGATGTGAGGTGCACATGTATGCAAGGGACACGGAGTAGCGTGACAAGGCCATGTCAGCAAACTCACAAGGAATGTGTGGTGAGTCATGACATGTGCACCTTCATGGCAAGGTGTGTGGGCTGGACTAGTGTAATGTCATGTGACCTGTGGCTCAAGTGTTCCGCTGCCAGTCTCTGCAATCGGCATCACACTTCTGCTGATGTGTGGGTGTATGTCACTCCTGTCTTGCGTCGGGCAGTGCACTTGCACTGGGACACAGCTATTTCCATGGCGTGGCATGGGGAGGTTCTCAATCACCGTGTGTAGCTGGGTCTTGGAAGGAGTGTCACCTTGCATCCATACGTGTCCTGGGCATGTAGCACATGCCTGACTCCCTATGTGGCATGTGTGTATTGCCAGATTTACATGTGCTCAGTAGACATGAGTTGTTCTCGTAGTGCACTCACTCTTCCCTGTCACTTCCAAATTACTGCAGAGCGCCACCTGTTGCCCGAAGAATTCCAGACTTGGCCACCATGCAGGAGAATGACAGGATACGGCTCTACCGCTTCACCCAACCGTTGATTCTGGAGCTGACGGCGAGACTGGCACCACACCTGCAACCGCAGCACAGGTATCCTACGGCACTGACACCCCAGCTGAAGGTAATGGCTGCCCTACATTTCCTTGCCACGGGTACCTTCCAAAATACCATAGCTCATGTTGGTGGCATGTCCCAGAGCATGTTCAGCGGTGTGCTGCATGATTTCTTGGAGGCCATGTTGATTCACCTGGATGACTTCATCAAGTTCCCAACCCCTGAACAGATGACTGAGGTCAAGTGTGGTTTCTATGCCCTGGGAGGGATGCCCCATGTCATTGGGTCCATAGATGGGACACATGTAGGTTTGGTACCACCACACGCACGGGAGGTGGCGTACCGCAATCGGAAGCACTACCACTCCATCAATGCCCTTGTGGTGTGTCTGTCCAACATGGTGATTTCACATGTCTGTGCTCGTTTCCCAGGATCAGCACACGATGCCTACATCATGAGGCGTAGCGGGATGCCTGATATGATGATGCAGCTGCGCAACGAACGGGCATGTGTTGTTGGTGGGTACAGTCTGTCTGTCCTGTATTCTGTTTGGCCGAGCAGCACTACCGCTTCGCCAGTTCTAACGATATCCATGTGCTTTCCATTTAGGGGACGCTGGCTATCCCAACATGCCTTGGCTGCTGACACCTCTCCGCAACCCCATCACGCCGGCCCAGCTCCGCTACAACACCGCCCATGGCCGGACAAGGCGAGTGATAGAGAGGACGTTTGGCATGCTGAAGAGCCGATTCCGGTGCCTCCACAAGACCGGCGGCGCACTCCCATATGCCCCGGCAAAGGTTTGCAAGATCTTCATGGTCTGCTGCATGCTGCACAACATGGCAGTTGAAAGAGCTGTGCCACTCATCCTGAATCAACATGACGAGGACCATCCACCCGTGGAGGACGAAGGGCTTGGCAATGGGGCTAGTGATGTGGAGGATGTGGAGCCGCAAGAGGACATCCGGACTCGGCTCATACGCGACTTCTTTGCTTAGTGGTGAGTACCAGGGTCTGAGTGTGCACGCATTGGTCCCCGTGTGGCATGCGTTGTGATGTGTGTCTCCACCTGCATGTATGGCACGTGTGTCAGAGGTGTGTATGGGTGTGTCACTGGAGTGATGGTGGCAGTGATGGTAGTATTTCCCCAGTCATAATTGTGACCTAGCATGTTGTCATCCATACATGTGTCGAGTACATGCACATGCAAGTGGCTGTGCTTTTTGTGGCTGACTTCTTGTGTGTCTCTCTTCCCCAGGTACCTGCGCATGCCGTTTGCTGGTTGCATTGTTGTGGCACTGCTATTCCTCATGGACATGACATCGTGGGCTGACTCAGCGTTACAGGCACGGACACGTTTGGAAGTCTCCATGGGGTAAGGGATGCATCTGGGGTGTATTGGGTGTGGCAGTTGTTCACGATGTGTGCACACTGCCCCGGTCGGGGTTTGGTTCCTCTGCAGACATGTGGCATCCCCATGGGACACGACATGCAGCTGGGTACACCTGAATAGATGGCCTGCCTGGTTGTCAGTCATCAGTGATGGGATAGTGGATTGTGATGAAGGCATCAATGTGTGTGACACTGCCCTCGGACACATACGGTTAACATTGTCTTGACATGGCGTGGGACTTCCACATCAGCGGATGTATGGTGTATGGCAGTCTCTCCGTGAGCAGCTGTGGGTATTTAGCTGTTAGCCGACACTTGTGTGCCAGTTCCATGGCTATCACGCATTTGTGCTGCAGAAGGGGGGTGCCAGTGTTGGAGCCACATGTTACTCCACATGATGTGTTCATGTGTACTTCAAGTTGCCTCTGCAATCCCAAAAACATGACTATTAAAGGTGTCCCTATGCCTCCAAGGTGCCTCTTCTCAGTCAATGCTGGTGTGTTGGCACGGTGCATCCTGCATGTCTGGCATGGTATTCCCTGATTGTGGCTATGTGTCAATGTGTCGTGTGGCAAGATGCAAGCTGTGTGTGTGTGCTGAGACTGTGTATTGGGCATGATGTCCATGACTGTGTGGGTATTGTGACATGTGCCATCCCCATGCATCCAACGTTGTCCATGACCCCATTCTCTGCATCCACCGGACTCAAGCTTGCAGGACATGGTTCTGCCACCTGTCTACACATACCTGGGTGCCCCCCAGGACACGGGCCAGGATCCCTGACCTCTGCGCATGACTGTTGCTGTACTCAATGTGTCTGTCAGCACGGTTGTTCGGCCACCCCCTCAGCTGGTTCTGACCATCACGGGTGTGTATGGTGCTCCATGTCTGTCTTGCCTAAAAAACTGTGACCCATGTGTCCTGTGCCAGACTCAGGCCCCAGGGTGTGGATGGTTGAAGTGAACAGATGACTCAGGCATGTTTAGACTGTACAAGACACATGTTAGGTAATAATGCTACCAGCAGGCATCTACTCTTAATAGTGTGATTTATTATTGGGGGGGGGGGGGGGGGACAAAGTGAGGGGCTTTCCGGGATTAGGGAATCCAAAGTTCAGTAGGGGAGTTGGTGTCCTTGCCATTGGAAATCCTCAGAGTCCATGCCACAGTCTTTGTCAACATTGGTCAGCCAGTGACCAGCAGGGCCATGTGGCAGAGAATGTCTCTTGATGCTGTGATGCTGTTGCTCCAGTGGGCCAGGTGCCAGGCCAGGTGTCCTGGGAGATGGTGATGTAGCAGCCACCCTCACGGTCCTTTCCGTGGACGACCCGGCTTCCTGCGGGGAACCTCAGCAGCAGGCCGTGACGACGTCTGGGATGCTCCGTCGGATGTTTCCTCCTCCTCCTCATGATCCCTCCCTGTGGGTGGTGATGTTCTCCGCCTTCTGGCACAGGGAGGGTCGGCCATGGTGTCGGCCATCCGACGGAGTTCAGCGTGAATCCCCTGGGACGCCGTCACTTGCTCAGCCTGTCTGTCCTCCATCCTCCGTTGGTGTAGCTGTAGACAGGCTATTAGCTCCGCATGTTGCTGGGCCTGCTGGACCTTGATCCCCTCGAGGACAGACACAACCTGGGCCATGCCCGTGGTGTCCTGCCGGTATGAGTCCAGGATGTTACGGACATGGTAAAATACCGGATCCCCAGCCAACTGGTCAGGCTCGCGCCTCCGCCGTCCTCCACTCCCACCACCCCTGTCCACTTGCGTCTGGCCTGCACTTGTGGGCACATCGGGTCTCCGGGACCCCTGAGGGGTGGCATTGGCGTTGTCGCCTGCCTCCTCCTGGGTGCCCGGGACACCGTGTCCCTCCTGGCGAGCCTGGCTGCATTGTGGTGTTGGGGCAGGGATCCTGGGTGTCTCCTGGGATGTGGCAGGAGTGGGGGTGGTGGTTGGCACGGTTGTACCTGACGCAGGTGCTGCAGGTGGTTGGACACCAGAGGGGCCAGGTCGGTCGGGGTCGTCCGCAGAGTGGTGAGAGTGGTCGCTGCCGGTGGGATCGGTCTCCTGCAGATCCGGGTCCTGTGAGTGTTCCCCCCCCAGTGTTGGGGGGTGCGGCACGACGTTGACCTGTGTGTGAGAGAGAAAATGTTAATTTGGATCCATGCAACATCCATGTTTCATCCGTTACAAAGTTGGCACATTTCCTCTTGGAATTAGGATCTGTCTTGCATTCCACTCACAGTGCACTTGTGCATGTGTGTGTCCCTTGGGCACCAATTTGGCCCCTTTAACTATGTGTGGCACAGTCTTACTTGCTGCGTCAAGTGTGACTGCAGTCAGCAGTGGAGTGTGCATGTGTGCCGAGCTATGCATTTGCGCCTTCCTTGTAGCACTGTACATGTGCACATGGAGTGGATCCACACACTTATATGATGCAGGTGGCTGTCCTTGTGCTCGTGTACAGGTTGTGACATGGCCCTGCGTTTTGCCATGATGAAGAGGGGGGGTTCTGGCACTGGCCACCCTTGTCTACATGCACGCAGTCCACCTGCTGACGAGCAGACATTCCCACACACCAAAGGACTGATTTGCTCTCCCTGTGTCTCCCTCCTTCTCTGTCCCCCTCTCCCTCCCTCTCTGTCCCCCTCTCCCTCCCTCTGTGTGTCAGCCTCCTCCCTGTGTCCATCTTCCTGTGTCTCCCTCCCTCTCTGTCCCCCTCTCCCTCCCTCTCTGTCCCCCTCTCCCTCCCTCTGTGTCCCCCTCTCCCTCCCTCCGTGTGTCACCCTCTGTCACCTTGGCCCAGCTTCCTGGGCACACACTGTTAGCAGATCTTTGAGTGGCCCTTGGCCTGTTGATGTGAGTTTGTTTCTGATCTCCAGGCACTCATTTTGTCTGCTGTGTGTCTGTGCGCTGCTGCTGTGGTGGTGTGTGCTGCCACTCTCTCACACTGTTGGCTGTTCATTAGCTGCTGGCATGTGCAAAACAGTGTCTTCACCCCCATGTGTTGATGCAAGGCGTCCGCCATTTGCTGGCAAGTCATTCCTGTGTTGGGACACAGTGTTTGTCTGGCTGTGACCTAGGCCATATGGGCAGAGGGCATTGTTGTCTGCTTTGGAGTCGCACTATGTGATTCTTGGTGCCCAGCCTCCCGCCATCCGGGTTACCGTGTCATGTGTTGTTGTCTTCTGTGGCCTGTGACTTGACATTGTCCAGCTGGGTGCATGGGGCATGGTGGCAGCAGTGGCATGTGCATGCTCATGGAGTGTGGTTGAGTAATGCGATGGCTTGTGGTGGTTGCGTGCCTGTTATTAATTTTGGTTGTGGTTGCAGTTCCCCCCATGTGAGGTGCGTTGTTTGTGTACTCACCCGGGTCTCGGAGTCCTTCTACTCCTTCAACTGCCTCCACCGGCAGTATGGCCATCACCCTCTCCTCCCAGGGATGGTACTGTACGGCTCTGCGGGAGTGCCCTCCTCCGGTGGCGTTGGCCTGGTCGTGTTCCTCCTGTCTCTTGGCTCTGACCCTCCTCCGCAGATCGTACCACCTGTTCTGGCAATCCTGCTTGGTCCTCCTGGTGTCCGCAACAGCATTCACAGCATCGACGATGGTCTGCCACATGGCTGTTTTGGCTGCCTGGCTGGTGCTTCTGACCAATGTTCCAAAGATCTGTGGCTCGACTCTGAGGATTTGATCAACAAGGACCTCCAACTCTCGGTGACTGAACTTTGGATTCTTGGTAGTGGGCATGGTGAGGGGTGTGGGTGGGGATGGTGTGGGTGTGGGGGGTGTGTGGATGTTGGGGGTGGGTGTGGATGGTTGTGTGTGTGTGTGAATGTGATGAGAGGGTGTTTGTGAGGGTGGTCGTGTGAAGGTGTGCAAGTGTAAGATGTGGTGTCGCTTGTAGTCTGGTTCTGTGGTGTCTGGCAGCAGTGGGTCTGTTGCAAAGGCTCATGGTTTGTGTGTGTGGGCCCTTTTCATTGGTCCATGGGTGGGTGTGGCAGTGTTTGAATTTTGGGTGGGTGTGTTATAAGGAGTGGTGGTGTATTGGGCCTCTGTTTGTTTTTGACAGTTGCAGGTCAGTGATTGTGTTATTTTAGTGGTTGTTGGCCATGTTTAGTGGCTGTGTGCCTTTCGAATGGTGTATTGTTGTGTTGTTTTGTTTTGTCCTTGTTGTGTACGTGCGTTTTGAGCGTGTGTACGGTGTGTACATGGGCCATTTGGTTGTACGATTATGTCCTTGTGTGTGGCTTTGTACGACTCGTACATGCGGTTGTGATGTTGGGGCATGGGGTGCGCTCCGTACTTAGGAGGTTGTGTTGGGGGTGCGCCAGGAACGTACTGGGGTGGGGGTACGACTGGAATGTACTGGGGTGTGGGTACGACTGGAACGTACTGGGGTGTGGGTAGACGGGGCTATGACACGTCCTGGGGTGGGGGTGTGGCTCGCACGTACTGGGGTGTAGGTACACGGGGGGTACGACACGTACTGGGGTGTGGGTACGACTGGAACGTACTGGGGTGTGGGTAGACGGGGCTATGACACGTCCTGGGGTGGGGGTGTGGCTCGCACGTACTGGGGTGTAGGTACACGGGGGTACGACACGTACAGGGGTGGGGGGGTGTACATGGACGGTGGTACGACACGTACTGGGGTGGGGGGGTGTACATTGACGGTGGTACGACACGTACTGGGGTGGGGGTACGACTGGAACGTACTGGGGTGTGGGTAGACGGGGCTATGACACGTCCTGGGGTGGGGGTGTGGCTCGCACGTACTGGGGTGTAGGTACACGGGGGTACGACACGTACAGGGGTGGGGGGGTGTACATGGACGGTGGTACGACACGTACTGGGGTTGGGGGGTGTACATTGACGGTGGTACGACACGTACTGGGGTGGGGGTACGACTGGAACGTACTGGGGTGTGGGTAGACGGGGCTATGACACGTCCTGGGGTGGGGGTGTGGCTCGCACGTACTGGGGTGTAGGTACACGGGGGGTACGACACGTACTGGGGTGGGGGTACGACTGGAACGTACTGGGGTGTGGGTAGACGGGGCTATGACACGTCCTGGGGTGGGGGTGTGGCTCGCACGTACTGGGGTGTAGGTACACGGGGGGTACGACACGTACTGGGGTGGGGGTACGACTGGAACGTACTGGGGTGTGGGTAGACGGGGCTATGACACGTCCTGGGGTGGGGGTGTGGCTCGCACGTACTGGGGTGTAGGTACACGGGGGGTACGACACGTACAGGGGTGGGGGGGTGTCCATGGACGATGGTAAAACACGTACTGGGGTGGGGGGGTGTACATTGACGGTGGTACGACACGTCCTGGGGTGGGGGTTGGACTGGAACGTACTGGGGTGTACCTAGACGGGTGGGGGTATACATATACGGGGGGTACGTGTCGGACGTACGGGGGCTGGGGGGAGTGTTGGGCGCGTATGCGGGCACATGTCTCCATGGTTGCTGTAAGAGTTCGGTGCGGACGGTGTTTTTTCCATACGGTTGTAACCTCGGACGCACGGTATGGATCGTGATTCCTAGGTCGGACTTGGTTTTTCACGTTTGTGAGGTAAATCGTCCGAGGACGTGTCGGACACATTTTCCGACCCGGGGACGTGTGGGGAATGATTCCCAGTGCGGTTCGTATGGACTTTTTACCATGCGAATCGTGATTGCCAGTTCGTACGGCACTTGTACGATTCGTACGGTAATAAGACCCGATACGGGTCGCACGGGGGAATTTTTTACCGGATCGTGATCGGCACCACTATGTATATTATATGTGTGTTATTCAGCATTAAATTAACACTTTCCAGTTAAAAGAATTTAATTGGCAAAATAAGGACATTCGCACCACCAATTCCTCCCTTTGATGGCCCGAATATCCATCACACTTTATCACAAATGAATCTTGAAAGTGCATCTTCTTCCTTTGTCAAGTCATCTATCTTATTGCCTTTCCCTTTCTTTATTTTCTTTTTTGTTTGGTAAATCTAAATCCTTTATATAAAGCAAATAAGCATATTAAACAAAACTTCCACTACCAATGCTTCCAAGCCAGATATTTATAGCAGAAGCTCCTTTATATAAGGTTCCTGACACGCTAATTCCTTCTAAGCTTTTCATTTCAGGGTTTAAATCAGAAATGTTTTTCACAAATTCTTCTATCATCTTACTCTTCTCTGGTATGTATGAACAGCAATGTTGTGCCTTCAACATCTTACAGACTATGCCTTTTCTGCCAATAATATGTCCAAAGCTAAACGATCTTGCAAGGTCATTGATCTAATAGCTACCAATTTTGTTTCAACTGCTAACATGGCACCCGATGTACTAGTGGCTAACTTATCTACTACTGTAAAAAGCGTTCTGATTTTCTCGCCATTCAGGACTACTCCTACTGGGGAAATAATTGCACCAAAAATATCTCCTACTAATTGTGTCCCGTCAATTGCACTACGTCTATGCCTGTGAGTGGATTTATCGTTACATTTTCTATGCTATTTACATAATACATTTAAGGGAACAATAAAGCTAAACAACAAACATTTTCCCAATCAGCAGGAATTTAGAAAAATGCATCTTGCTAACAAAAAAGTACACTCCAGGCATAACTGGTTTATTCCCAGTTAATATTTGAACAGGTCCTCCAAGAACTTCAAATGTATGTTCGCAGCTACGTATCCCCATGTGTCTGGTGCTGATGTGGGTTCTTCTCTTGTAAAAGCATAATTTCCCCTTCTGTCTGTCTACTTTCAATCAAGGGCATACCATTTTCTTTTTATACTTATCTTCCTCCTCTTTCCAAACATTCTTCAAAACATCTCCCTGCTTTTTTGTCTTATGAAACATGTGAGTTCTCCTTTCCTCTAGAGTTTGGATATATTTATTTTCTAATGGTGTCATTGAGCTTGTCAACATTTCATTCATAAGCTTTAACAGTATCTACCTTTGTAGGGGACCTAAAAAAACAACAAGCTGCCTCCACCTACTTAGCCTGAGAGTGAGGATTCATTCTTGTGTGTAGAAGGACTTCAGAAAAGGATAAAGTCATAATTGAAAAAACAATATTCAAAATGATCGTGTCTATAAATTAAACTAAGCAATATACTACATGTAAGTGAGTATGAAAGTGGAATATGATGACATGTTACATCTTCAGTAGCTGAAGCAGGTAAGTGTGCACAAACATAACAATCTTTAGCCTCTAAAGCATGTGTGTATTCTTGAACTAATCTAGAATAAACTTTTAATGTGAAAGCCCCCTCTGAAACATCTATCAATTAATCTTTTAACTTTCTCTTTTCTATTGTATGTGAAAGCGAAGTAGGGGCAGGTGTGGATCTAGGTATTTTACTCGTACCAACTAAGAGAACGGTGAATGCTGACATAATAACTGTTAGTATAACAGCAATCACTATTCTATGTCAGGACCAGAGGCAAGAATTATGCTGTACTTTCTTCCTTTATTTTACTCCAGCAGACTTCAACATTAACAGAAAAAACTACCTTTCCCAATAGGCAATGGAAAGGACTACAAAAATTAAACCAGTCAACAGTCCATTCCTTCATAACCAAACGTCCCCTGATCAACTTTCTCTTTTTTTCCAAATGTTTATTATATTGGTGGCTTTTAGCTCCGTTTTGTTTTTTTTAGCAGCACCAGCCACGGGAGAGTGTGTCAGCACTTCATTTGCGGTTTCATTTACATTAATCATCTGAGTAGCGAGAGTGCGGTAAGGTGTCCCGCCCACTAGGGGGGTGTAAATAGATGAGACGCTCTCATTGCTCCATGGGGGATGCGCTCAAATATAGCATTGTGATTCTGACGATCTTGCATCACTGCAGAGCCTGTGCCTTCTGAGCCACCTGCAAGGCTAAGAAGCCCATTTAGATCTGTACTTTACAAATAACTAAGCAGCTTACACCCGCAAAGGGGTCTGTATTTTCTCTGAGCACATTGTGCATTTTGTTGCAATGCAACAGTGTTTAAATGTGCCACTTGGGGAGGGGTCCAGGTGGGACAAAGCACACCCTGCATAATTATAGGGTGTTTCAGCCCCAGGGATTCACAACCATTTTGCGCTCCTAGTGCATACAAAATATGACTGGCATCGCACAGTGCCATATTTTAGCCTCAGAGTTACTGTGCTGGTTTGCCCTTCATTTCATGCTGAGTGTGCCCAAACCGCTACCTGGCTGTGTCCAGCACTACACTTCCAACCACGACTCTCGCATGCCCAAAATTATCTTATTATACAAATATTATTTCTATTTACCTGGGAGCTGGTGATCAATCGCCTGCAACGTGCAGGCAGGCACAGAGAGTGACTATCTGGAGGAAGAGTCCATCTCTGTCCTTCCCCCTAGACAACGAATTCTGTGAGGAAGTGGATGCCTCCATCCACCAGGTGGTGGCTTCCGCGATGGAGCCTCTGGAATGCCGCCTAATCCAATTGGCATAAGCCTGTCCCATTCCCCTAAATTTGTTCCTAGACCAACCATGCCCCAGGAGTGTACTTTAAGGATCTAACCAGGCCACACAGCGCCCTCCCAAATGGAAAGGGCACTCAAGAGTAGGCCAGAATGCCTTCGGAAGTCTGAAGAAGGCGTTCCTTTCTCGCCCTGTGCCCACAGACCTGGGAAGTTTGTCGGAAGCCTTATGCTCACTAGATGATTCGGCCTTTACCCCCTCCTTCCCAGACGGGAATGATGATGGCTCCCACAGGGAGTCAAATGATGAGGCTGGCCCCTCTAGACCCTGGTGCCCTTCCCCTGTCTATACCCTCAGGGCCCTCAATGGCACAAGGTTCAGAGGACCCCTCCAACATGCTTGATCCTGTTGATCTCATCCACCCCCACTCCACAGATTGGTTCCCCTCTGCCAAAGTGGCCAAATTGTGCGGTGAGCCGCCTCAAAAAGCCGCTAGAGAAGGCCATGGAGGCACGTCTCAGAGCGGAACGTCCACACCCTTCTCTGTTGGGTAAGGTGGCCCTCACGCTTGAGTTCAACCCCAGAATGGACAAGTTTCTGCAAAAGTATATCCGCGACCCTAAGAAGGCTACTGATAGGTCCTGGAGATCGTAACAGGACAAACTCCTGGATGTTAGTGGGCCCCCAACAAAGATCTTGGACTTGGAAGAACCAGAGGTTCCCCCGGTCCGGCGCAGCGCGCAATAATCTTCTTAGGCATTGTTAATTGTGCACTGTTCACGCAGAGGCACAGCTCTCTCTTGCTAAAGGTGGAACCCAGGCTTGGCGATTTAACATCCATGGAGGCTGGCGCAGTGGCTCAAGGTCTTTTCGGGGAGCTCTTTATAAAATAATTCTGAAAATTTGTTGCCACCTTGACTTTATTGGACATGGCACAAGCTTCAATAAAAATATCTTCCATCCCTGAATTTTTGTCGGGGCGGGCCGTGGCAGAGCATGCTCAGTCGGCCACTTCTACACCCAAAGCCCTCCTCGAGGTCAAAGAATATCGTAGAAGCCAGGACCAATCTCATCCAGGGAATTCTTATCCTCAAGAAGAGGCCAACGAGGAGGCAACGCATGAGGCTCCTAAAGAGGACACATTATTAATATTATTAGTCCGATTTGTAACGCGGATGGCTGCCCCAGCAACGGGGCGTCCTAGCGCGACCCCAACTGAGCTAAAGAGATGTTAATTTAACAGAGCCAGAGAAAAGCCAGATTTTTATGGCTTTACGAAAGGCCAGGTACTTCTGAATTACTCTGATAGAGACAGGCAGAGAGTTCCAGAGTTTGGCCTCCATGTTCCGAAAGGAACGGCCGCCTGCTCTAGCTTTAGAGACACGGGGAATACAGACCTGGGCACGGCCAGCCGATCTCAATAGGCGTTGCGGAACATAAAACTTGAGCAGATTGGCCAAGCCCACAGGGGCCTGACAGGACAAGATTTTATGCGCCACACAAAGTGCCTTAAACTGGATGCGTTTTTCAACAGGCAGCCAATGCAGCTTGGGGAGCAGAGAGGCAACTGAGCTGGACTTCGGGAGTGCAGCCGGGATGCAGCATTCTGAACCCTCTGCAAGCGCTTGATACTGGCCTTATTGACGCCCAAATAAAGGACGTTTCCTTAGTCCAGCCTGGACAAGAATAAAGCCTGGATTATGGTTTGTCACACTTTTGGGGGGGGGAAACCCAGCAGGGGTCTTAAACCCCGCAAAAGCCCAAAACACACCCCTGCCACTGCTTTAGATTGAGCTTCAAACGTCAGACCCTGATTGAGCCACAGTCAAATGAGAGTTCGCCCTTCTTCCCGACTAAGGTTGGAAGGTCAATTGGCAATCTTTGCACACAATTGGGAGGCGCTTACCTCATATTCATCAGTTCTACAAACAATTCAGGGGTTTCAGATTGAATTTTACAGCACCCCCTTTCAACACTCATGGCCACCCCTGCTGGCCTTTGCAGAGGATCTGGCTGACTTGATAGATCAGGAGGTGGAAAATCTGCTGCAAAAGGACGCGATTGCCCGAGTGTGCCACCATCCGCGAGGTTTCCTCAGCAATATTTTTTTTGTGAAGAAAAGGGACGGAGGTCAACGGCTCATGATCAACCTCAAGGAGTTCAATTGGTTGGCTAGTCCATCACCATTTCAAGATGGAAGGCATCCATCTCATGCGTGATCTGCTGCAGCCCGGCAACTTGATGGTGCATCTATATCTCAAGGACGCATATCTGACAGTCCCTACTTTTGCATCCCATCGTAAACTCTTCAGTTCCGATGGCGTGGTCAAGTGTGCGAATTCAAGACATTGCTGTTCAGTCTCTCCTCAGCTACCTGTTGCTTCTCCAAGGTGCTGAAGCCTGCAATTAAATCCGCCAGGGCCCAGGGTTTCTGCCTGAGAATATGTTTAGACGATATCCTTCTCATGGACCAATGCACACTGCAAGTGAGAATTACAAGTGACAATCCACCTACTGGAAGGCTAGGGTTTTCTCATCAACTAATTGAAATCCCTCCTAATTCCATCCAAACAGGCAACCTTCCTGAGGTCTTTCATCAACTCAGTGGAAAAGATCCTAAGTTTACAGTTCAGGAAAGTAACAAGGATACAAAGAGAGCTGAAACAGACTCTCCCCAGGCCCAAGACATCTCTGAAAAAAGAACTATTGATGGACAGAATGCAAAACAATGTCATACATTCATCCCAGTACAGAGATTTGGGCCTAAATCCATCGTTTTTTTGCTCACTATGCCATTCCAGTTTGATCCCAGCAATATGCAAATCAGTCTTGACCTGTGCCAAATTGGAACAGTCCAGCCCGAACTGCCAGGCCAGGTCCTCCCTGGACTGGAAACAAGCATCCTAGGACCGGTTTCGGGGTTTCAACCCTCTTCAGCCAGGATAGCTTGATTCCAGTGGCATGGGGAGCACAGGACTCCCGTCTGAGCATACCCGTCCCACTCGGGGTGACAAATGCAAAAAGAACTATTGATGGACAGATTGCAGAACAATGTCATACATTCACCCGAGTACAGAGATATGGGCCTAAATCCATTGTTTATTTGCTCACCATGCCATTCCAGTTTGGACCCAGCCTTATGCAAATCGGTCTTGACCCTGTGCCAAATGGGAACAGTCCAGCACGAACTGCCAGGCCAGGTCCTCCCTGGACTGGAAACAAGCATCCTAGAACCGGTTTCGGGGTTTTACCCCTCTTCAGCCAGGATAGCTTGATTCCAGTGGCATGGAGAGCACAGGACTCACGTCTGAGCATACCCGTCCCACTCGGGGTAACAAATGCAAAAAGAACTATTGATGGACAGAATGCAGAACAATGTCATACATTCACCCCAGTACAGAGATCTGGCCCTAAATCCATTGTTTTTTCGCTCGCCATGCCATTCCAGTTTGGACCCAGCCATATGCAAATCAGTCTTGACCCTGTGCCCAATGGTAACAGTCCAGCCCAAACTGCCAGGCCAGGTCCTCCCTGACTGGAAACAAGCATCCTAAGACCGGTTTCGGGGTTTCACCCCTCTTCAGCCAGGATAGCTTGATTCCAGTAGCATGGAGAGCACGGGACTCACGTCTGAGCATACCCGTCCCACTCAGGGTGACGAATGCAAAAAGAACTATTTATGGACAGAATGCAGAACACAGGGTGACGAATGCAAAAAGAACTATTTATGGACAGAATGCAGAACAATCTCACACATACACCCCAGTACAGAGATCTGGGCCTAAATCCATCGTTTGTTTGCACACCATTCCATTCCAGTTTGGACCCAGCCATATGCTAATCAGTCTTGACCCTGTGCCCAATGGGAACAGTCCAGCCCGAACTGCCAGGCCAGGTCCTCCCTGGACTGGAAACAAGCATCCTAGGACCCGTTTCTGGCTTTCACTCCTCTTCAGCCCGGATAGCTTGATTCCAATGGCATGGAGAGCACGGGACTCACGTCTGAGTATACCCATCCCAATCGGGGTGACAAATGCAAAAATAACTATTGATGGACAGAATGCAGAACAATGTCATACATTCACCCCAGTACAGAGATCTGGGCCAAAATCCATCGTTTTTTTCCTCACCACGCCATTCCAGTTTGGACCCAGTCATATGCAAATCAGTCTTGACCCTGTGCCCAATGAGAACAGTCCAGTCCGAACTGCCAGGCCAGGTCCTCCCTCGACTGGAAACAAG
Organism: Triturus cristatus; assembly: GCF_964204655.1. Lineage (NCBI taxonomy): Eukaryota > Metazoa > Chordata > Amphibia > Caudata > Salamandridae > Triturus > Triturus cristatus. The sequence goes on from NC_140581.1 coordinate 863,991,264, forward strand.
CATCCTAGGACCGGTTTCGGGGTTTCACCCCTCTTCAGCCAGGATAGCTTGATTCCAGTGGCATGGGGAGCCCAGGACTCACGTCTGAGCATACCCGTTCCACTCGGGGTAACAAATGCAAAAAGAACTATTGATGGACAGAATGCAGAACAATGTCATACATTCACCCCAGTACAGAGATCTGGGCCTAAATCCATTGTTTTTTTGCTCACCATGCTATTCCAGTTTGGACCCAGCCATATGCAAATCAGTCTTGACCCTTACCCAATGGGAACAGTCCAGCCCGAACTGCCAGGCCAGGTCCTCCCTGGACTGGAAACAAGCATCCTAGGACCGGTTTCGGGGTTTCACCCCTCTTCAGCCAGGATAGCTTGATTCCAGTGGCATGGAGAGCACGGGCCTCACGTCTGAGCATACCCGTCCCACTCGGGGTGACAAATGCAAAAAGAATTATTGATGGACAGAATGCAGAACAATGTCATACATTCACCCCAGTACAGAGATCTGGGCCTAAATCCATAGTTTTTTTGCTCACCATGCCATTCCAGTTTGGATCCAGCCATATGCAAATCAGTCTTGACCCTGTGCCCAATAGGAACGGTCCAGCCTGAACTGCCAGGCCAGGTCCTCCCTGGACTAGAAAAAAGCATCCTAGGACCGGTTTGGGGGTTTCACCCCTCTTCAGCCAGGATAGCTTGATTCCAGTGGCATGGAGAGCACGGGACTCATGTCTGAGCATACCCGTCACACTTGGGGTGACAAATGCAAAAAGAACTATTGATGGACAGAATGCAGAACAATGTCATACATTTACCCCAGTACAGAGATCTGGGCCTAAATCCATCGTTTTTTTGCTCACCATGCCATTCCAGTTTGGACTCAGCCATATGCAAATCAGTCTTGACCCTGTGCCCAATGGGAACAGTCCAGCCCGAACTGCCAGGCCAGGTCCTCCCTGGACTGGAAACAAGCATCAAACAAGGCCCTTCAATGGATCAAAGCCTTCCACCTGCGCAAAGGTCTCCATTATTCCGAGCCTATCCCTCTAACAGAGGAAGTCAAGGAAGAGACAAGATGGTCGCTGGCTCACATGGAAGCATGGAATAGGGGAGCCATTTTCGGATCTGACCCGGATATTGTCATCGAGTCTGAGACCAACAAATCTGAATGGGGTACGCTGCGGGGACTCTTTCACAGGAGGACAATGGTCCATCCCTGTTACGAGCCACTCACCTGAATCCCAGGTGGTTGAGCAGCCAAGGACCGGTCAAAGAAGTTCCCAGTAGCCCCAGAGTCAATGAACATAAACAGAATATGTCTTTGTTGTGCTGTCAGAATTACTGTTACCCGGATGGTCAAGTGACGAGGAATTCTAGTCCCTATCTTAGTCAAGCATTGCGAGATCTGCGTTGCCTTTCTCCAAGAGACAATCTCTCTTCTCAACGCCGGGAGCCTCCAACGAGGTAGCAAATTGATGCTCTAGACAGTGGTCTGATATGAGTCTATGGCAGTGAGATCCCTGGGTCTTTAAGAAATTGGACACTCATTAGGGGCCTTTCACAGTGAACCTCTGTGCCTCCTGTCTGGATCACCAAGTGACCAGATACTTCAGCTAGAAGCCGGACCCTCTGGAGTTGGCGATAGATGCCTTTCTACCGTACTGGTCCAGAGAGACGGGATACGCATTTCCACCATTCACGATGATCAATCAATTGTAAGTGCAGGTGAGGAGCAGCAGGCAAATTTAATCCTCATCTCGGCATTCTGGAGGTCTCAAGTGTGATTTCCATTCTTCTGGAACTTACTTGGGATTCTCCAATCCTTCTACTCCACACTCCAGATCTCCTTCGGGATCCTCTGGGAAACTTTCACCCGTTAATCCTGCAAAGACGTATGACTCTCATGTCATGAAGGATTATAAAGAAAGATGGCAACACCCGGGAATTTCACAGGAAGCTAAAAGAATGCTGGCCACAGCATGGGCAGAAGAAACCACCAAATGATACAGGTCGGCTTGGTCAATATGGGTTCTTTGGTGCGTTCAAAATGGTGTCAATCCCGTGAGTGAGATGTTGTCCCTATCATGAATTTCTTGGCATCATCAGCAGCACAAGGTTTGGATGATCACACGGTTAATAGGTACCGGTCAGCCATTTCAGCGGGTCACGGTAGGAGAACACCTGCTGGTAAATTGATGAAAGGTATACATCCGGCTTTGCCCCCAGAACCCAGATCCTCCTCCTTGAGGGATGTCAATAGAGTTCTACACTTTCTTCAGTCATGGCAATAAAATTAGTTTTTGTCTCGGCAAAACTCTCAGGGGCTGATTACGATGGCGGATGGATCGCCACCGCCGGCCCGGTGGTGACGATCCACCCGCCATCATGACATGAATTACCCACCGTCATATTAAGATGGCAGTGTGTATCGTGGCGGACGGAAAGTCCGTCCGCCTCTTTTCCGCCGGTCGGTAATCGTTACGATTGCCGTCCGGGCGGAGCTCGGGCACATATATGGTGGCTGTGCCTATATTATGATGTGGGTTTTTAAAGGCCACGGTGGCAGTCGCATCATATTTGGGGTAGCGAGACCGCCGAATGGCAGGCAGGCTTTCCGGTTACCGCTAGGGTGGCGGGTGGACTAAAGTTCACCCGCCCCCCTAATCACCCCCTCAATGCTACTCTGGTATCCTGACATTGAGTGTCGAATGTTCGGGCCCTGGATATCATGGGTAGGGCTTTTACTCCATAGAATGTCACTTTTCACATTTCCATACATACAAAATCCAATGCTAAGATGGTGCATTATGCTGCTTTTGATAAGTCCCCCAAGTTATGTGTGGTGTGCTACCTCAAAAGGCCTGCAAAAGCATGACGGAAGAAGTCTGCCCCCCTGGCGAGAGGCAATTGGTAATCTCTCTCAAGAAACCTTTCAAAGCAGTCTCATCTCCCACCATAGCCCGATGTGTTCGCTGTATCATGCAAGAGGCGGGCATTGATGTGTCGCAATTTGGAGCCCACTTTGTGAGAGGGGCGATGGCTTCTAAATCCTTCTCTCTAGGCGCACGACTAGAGGATATCATTAATGCAGCAGACAGTTTTATATATGGGTTCCTTGGTGGTGGACAAGTTTTGAATGTGCATAATTCTTGTCTCTGCTCCTGACATAGAATGAAAATTTTGCTAGCATACGTAATGGAAAGTTTCAATTTTATTAAGGAGAGGAAGTCGAGGATTATTACCACCCAAGGTTTCTGAGAATTTCCCCGACCCTACATGCTTTAAGGAAATAATAATTTTGGGATCAATGGCATCTCTGTGGACTTCATAAGGTTAAATATTTGTTACAACATGTTTCAATTGTTTGGAAGCACATTATGCTCTATAGAATACAAATGTTGTTTCCGAGGAAAGCAGTTTATGTAGTGTAGTGTATGGTTGTCTCTTTATCTACAGATGACAAATGGTTTATCTGATGTGGCTTCAAGGGGTCTATTTTTTATTTTTTTACAGGTTCTGATACCACCAAACGTGAATAAGGAAACTGTGTGGATATGCTTCTATGGCATAAATGAAAGAGGAAGTTGATCAGGTGACATTTAGTTATGAAGGATTGGTTGAATGTTTGTAGTCCTTTCCCACTGCCTAATTGGAAAGATAGTTTTGTTCTGTTAATGTTGAAGCCTGCTGGAATAAAATAAAGGAAGAAAGCAGAACATAATCCTTGCCTCCATGTACTGAATAACGTCCCACTACCTATGCTAGCAAACTTTTCATTCTACATCTAGCCTTGGTAAGGAAACACATGTTTGTCTACAGTCAGACCTTCAAAAGAGTATAGCAGCAAGCTTATTTTTAATCTGCAATGAATTGTGCAAAATGAGCGAAACGTGGTGGTTATTTCATTCAACGTATATACATCAGTCTTTGTGACTCATCCCGAGCCCTATTCTGTCCTCTTCTAAGACTGCCAACCCTACTGTTCTACCTCAACCTTGACCCTAGGAAATTCTTCTTAATTCTTTTTATTTGTTTTATTTTCTTATGCAATAATTGTCACGTTCATTTATCGGTTGTTATAGCCTTCCCAATAGTTCAATTTTGACACAGTTCAGAAGATTAGTTATTGTTGAACTGAATCAGACAGATATCAAGTGTCAAACTTAATTATGATTTTGTTTTAAGGGTTTGGATCATATGCTGTGATAATGTGGCATATCTGTTTCTGTTGTCAACTCATTTGGTTCATAGGTTGTTTGATTAGGCGCACTGTCACTATGATAAATCCATTCTGGTGCTGAATACGGTAAACAGTCCTAATATCAAGTTTTTTATTTTGACTTGCACTAATATCGAGTGCAAAATATCGCGTTACAAAAATATTCACTGTCAGAATATCGTGGACAAGACTATTGAGTCTAAGGTAAGTGATATTGTTTTTTAACAGTATCGAAGTCATTAATATTGTTTTAAAAAATATAGAAGTCATTCATATTGTTTGCAAAAATATAGTTGTTAAAAATATAGCTTTTTTTAGTTAATGTTATGTATTTTAGTATGTATTTAAAATGTATGTGTTCTATTTTTTGTCTAAGTATTGCATTTGTTTTTTAATATATGTGTTACATTTTTAGAAGTTATTTTTATTTTAAGTCAATTTTGCGTAGCGGGTTGTGAGTTTATAGGGGAATAGGGTGGGAAATAATTTAATTATAATAAATGTATTAATAATTTTTTATTAATTAATATTTATTTATTATTTTATATTGTTAATTGTAGGAATTCATTTATTATTAATTATGTATTAATTGGTTGTTAATTATTAATTAATTGGTAATTATGGTAATTGTGCAATTTATTTAGGAGCGGGTTGTGGATTTAAAAGGGAGTAGGGTTGGAAGTAATTTAATTAACATTTGTATTAATTATTATTTATGTATTTAATATTTTATATTGTTAATTGTGGTAATTAATTTATTATTAATTATTTATTAATTGGTTGTTAATTATTAATTAATTGGTAATTATGTTAATTGTGGCGTTTTTAGGAGTGTGTTGTGGGTTGATAGGGGAGTACGGTGGGATGTAATTTAATTTTAATACATTTTTTAATATTTATAAGATAATGTTTATTAAATGTTATTTTATAGTGTTAATTTTGTGAATGAATTCGTCAATGCCGGAGAACCACACCTCCGGATAGCCATAGGTGACCGCTGCCCCACCCCAACATGGCAATTCGTACCTGGTGTGTTGTTGCTGGCCTGCATCCCGAGTGATTCCTGTCGCGACTTTTGCCGGGAATCTTGTCGAAGGGAGAAGCAGGCTTTCGAGTCCCAGGCGTCAGGATTGAGCGGGGTGTGAAGTGAACCCTTCATAAGTTTGTGCGCTGTCCGCTGGGCATTTGCAACTACGAGTTTCCGGCGGTCACCGGGGGGGTTGATTGATGCGAGAAGCGCCCGTGAAGGTGAGGAGTGGACAAGCGCTTTTCCGACGGCCATTGGGGGAGCTGATTAACGCAAGCAACGCCCGTGAAGGTGAGGAGGGGACGAGCGCTTTCCCAAATGACGGCCGGAATTGCTGCGGGGATGCCATGAGATTTAATGTCGGGAGCCTTTCCTGATCTTGAAGTACCTAAAGTACCTAAACTGCAGGAACCTGAAAACTCGTAATATCAGAGGTACTAGTGGCTTAAAGGGGGAAAATAATAGAAGAAGAAAGCAAGAAAGCAAGAATTGGATATTGCAGACTTTTGGGAAATCCTTTCGTGAAAGTAAAGGAGAGGAGGAACAAAGGCAAATAAAGTAAAAAAAAAAAAAAAAGAAAATTAGAGTAAAGATGGGCAAACCCCAGCAGGATAAAAGTATTGTTAATAAATCAAGTAAAACTAACGCTGCGGCTCGTCTTAAAGCTAAAACACGCCAGGCTTTGTCAAAAAAAGCCACACTCCGGGCTAATAAGGAAAAGGATAAGGGAAACAATTCCAGCTCCCCCGGCCTTAACAGCAATCCCGAGAGTTCTGAGGACGAGTCCCCCTCCATCATCGTTTCTCCACAACGCGAGGGGTTGCTTGAATTAACAGCTGAACAGGTTTATGCCACACCGGAGCCAACTGAAGCTGCCGTTGTATCAACAATGTCTTCACAAGACAGCCCAGCTCAGGTCGGCTTGAGGAAAGGTGGAAAAGAAACGAAGGATTTTCCATTGTTTACAAAGAAAACCATCCTACAACTGTCACAGTAGTCTTCACCAACCTCAAAACAAGTTTCCAAACCATCGAGTGCTTCACCGCCAGCGTCAGGATTGGTCCCACTAGGATCTCCAGAAGAACTGATTCCTTAGGATCTGGCTATAACTCCACGAAATTTTGAAAGTGATCTTTTAGAAGCTCAATATCAACAGCAAGATCTAACTCAAGCACAAGCTTCGGCAGCGCCCCCAATACTTCCAAGTTTCATGAATATAGTGGGAAAAACTATGCCCAGGTTAAATTCCATCCTGGCTCAAGATGTGGCAGATAAAGACAGAAGGATCATGATGGATACCTCGGTGTGTCTTATGTCATTCCAGTCTCAGCCACAATCTCAACCTCAATTGAGATCTCAAGGGCAAGCACTGCCAGAAGCTGCGCCGGCTCAGGCGGATCCAAACATAGGAAGTACGAGTATTGGAACTGATGGCATGCTAAGCAATTCCTGTCAGAATATGGAGACCAGGGGAGTCTTCCAGGTAGACATCAGGGACATGCTGAATTTAATCCTGGAAGAGGTCCGCGAAATGAAAAAAACGCAGCAAATGGAAATCGCTGCTTTGCATCAGAGACTAGGGAAAATCGAAGAAGCGATGACCGAATTTCCTATTAGATTGCAGGAAGCGAAAGCTAGAATATCTGTATTGGAGGATCAAATAAATATCGCTATGGGAGAGGCAAAAGAGTCAGCTAAAAGGAAGAACTACCTTGAGAATAAACTGGAGGAGCTTGAAAAGCACTCTCGGAGGTCCAACCTCCGGCTCGTTGGGGTTCCGGAAGGGATAGAAGGCTCCCATCCCCTCCCATGGGTAAACTCATTTATCAAACAGCATGTCCTGCCTGAGTTAGAGGGCGACCTCACCATTACAAGAGCCCACCAAGTCCCAGCACAACCTTTTCCAAGCTCTACGATACCAAGAACTATCTTGCTGAGCTTCGCAGACTTCCGTATAAAGGAGAGGATTCTGACAAAAGCTATCCAGCAGAGACAGTTTTTTGTGAACGAGACTAATAAGTGTCGCATATTTTCTGACATGACTGCTGCTGCTGCTCGCAGGAGAAAATAATTTGTTAAAATTTTACAATTGTCTAAAGCTCATCGCGCGCAATCATCAATCGCTCAGCAGTCGAAACTGAGAGTTTTAGTGAAAGGTAAGTTATTTATGTTTTCAGACCTTGAAGAGGCCCAGGCTTTGTTCAAAGAGATTTCAGCAGGGTCTAGCGGTTGAATATTGAATATTGGTATATATATAAAACTATCAGTAGCAATGGCAATATTAAGGGTAACCTCTCCAGAGATACAGCCGTGCTAGTTAGGAAAAATGTTTTTACTGATAGGCTACTGTCAATTGTGATTAAGAATATTGTTGACTTTGGTTCTTATTTAGATTAACCTGTTGCGGGGTTGGGGTCAGCAGGGTCACTCAGGGTGTAATTTCATGACACCCAGGAAGTTGGATGGGAGGGGCGAAATATGGGCAGCGTGCGTGGCAGGGCTTTTCCCACATTTTAAGGGGTGGGTATTCTTTCTTTGGGGTGGGAAGGTTCTGAAGGTTTAGGTGAGGCACAAGAAAGGGTTAATTATGGAAACCAGTAAATGTAAGATCCTATCAGTCAATACTAATGGCATACTAAATAAAAGGAAATATGGCGCTCTTATTAGATGGTTATCTTCATTAAATCCCCAAGTTTTGTTTTTACAGGAGACACACTTGAAATCTAATTTTTCAAAACTTTTTATACCTAAGATTTTTTCTAAAGTTTTTTTTGCATCTTCGGGTTTTCTAGTAAACTTCCCTGGGAATTCATACAAGTACATAGGGATATACATGGGAGGTGGCTATGGGTAGTAGCTAAGTTACAGGGGAAAACGTTACATTTGATAAATTACTATGGTCCCGTCTCAGATGACATTGTACCCTTAACTTAAATTAATGATTTATTGATAGGATCCCCCTGACAGGTGGTATTTGGTGGATACATTAACTACATACAGGATATGAGGAAAGATATCTCGAATAAAAAACAACTAAAACCAAATACAAAAAAAATAATGGGAACCATTATACAAGAATATCAATTGGTGGACCCATGGCGGGAAGTCAATTTAGATAAGGAATTCTACACCTGCTATTCACACCGCTTTCGGACGGCATCTCGAATAGATTTTTTTCTTACCTCCAGATCCCTTCAGATTCAAGATGCCGGCATAGGCTGTAACCCTTTTTCAGACCATGAATATGTTGGGATAGAAATGGTGCTTGGGGGAAGAAGTAGGGTACATCCCTGGTGGCAGCTGGATCGTCTCCTTTTGCAAAATGAGGATTGGGTTCAGGGATTTAGAAAATGGATTTTGGAATATTTCCAGATTAATGAGAGTACGGCTGCCCCCTTTTCAGTATGGGGGGGTTCAAGGCAGCAGCCCGTGGACAGAGAATAGCCTATACGGCCGCTCAGTCCAATACCCGGAGGACTAAGATAGCTCAATTGCAAATTGAAGTGGATCGGGAATACGCTCTCCAACTTCAGTTTCTTCCAAACCTATATTAGCAGGCAAGCTCAGCGCTGAGGGACTTTTTTTTACTTTAGAAGAGGTTTTCAACTCACGAATATTCCAACAGAGGGTCTATGAAGAAAGTCAGCTAACCGGTAAATTCTTGGCAAACTCCACTAGGAAAAAACAAAAATCAGCCACAATAACCAGAATTTTAGATCCTCGGACTGGTCAAGAAATAGTTAACAGTAGCGATATTTCACAGACTTTTGTGGACCATTTTCACCAGCTGTACTCTACTGAGTATTTAGTGGAGGAGGAGCAAATCCAGGAATATTTCATAAATATGAATGTCCACAAGCTATCAGATAGCAGGATTGGTGAATTGGGAAAGGAAGTAGATGTTGCCGAAATTTTAGCAGCTATTAAATCAACAGCGAGGGCAAAAGCTTGTGGGCAGGACGGCTTCCCTATCGAGTTTTATAAAGTATTTTTAAAAGAACTTGCTACCCCGTTGAAAACGTATTTTACTTTGTTACAAATGGTGGCGAAGTCCCAGATGTTTTTAAAGAAGCAATAATTGTTTCTTTTGTTAAAAAAGATAAACCCCCTGAAGATGTGAATTTATATAGGCCCATTAGTCTGTTGAGTTCTGACTATAAAATCTTGATGAAGGTATGGGCAGAACGTTTTTTACTTGCCGTCCAAGAAATAATCCATAGAGATCAAACCGGCTTTATAGCCGGCAGATCAATGGCGACCAACACTCAGTTTTTAATACATGCGCTGGATTATTTTAATATAAATTCCATCCCGACCAGTATTGTAATGGTTGATGCGGAGAAAGCCTTCGACCTTGTGAGTTGGAAAACCTTGTTTTTCACCTTGGGTCGGTTCAGGTTTCCTGCACAAGTAGTTAATATGTTACGTAACATCTACCAGGGGGCCACTGCCCAGATCATAATTAACTCAAACTGTGCAGGAACCATAAGTATAAACCGCGGAACCAGGCAGGGCTGCCCGCTTTCGCCATTACTTTTTACTTTTTTTATAGAATCTCTGGTTTTAAAGATATGAAATAATGCTGCTATCCAACCCCCGATACCTGGTATGGTTAAACTAAAACTCTTCGCTGATGACATTGTTTTATATCTGACTCCCGATAGAGAGAACCTCGAAACAGCTCTGAGGGAATTTTCGGAGTTTGAGCAAATAGGCGGGTACAAAATAAATGCCAATAAAACCGAGGTTCTCGCCCTTAATGCTGATTTGAACTCTTTTCCAACTTGTCTAAAGATACAAGCAACAAATCCTATAAGATATCTCGGGATATATGTATCTAATCAGTATCATCAGTTATTTGAGTTGAACTATCTAAAAATGAAGGGCAAGATCAAGAAGCTGTTGGAACAATGGACATTACTCCCCCTATCGATAGTGGGTAGTTTCATTGATCAAAATGTTCATACTCCCGCTGCTTATTTTTTTATTTTCTAATGTCCCGATTAAAATAAATCAGTCATACTTTAATTAAATTGATACTCTATTCAGGGAATTCATTTGGGGTAGGAAAGCTCCGAGGGTTAATTTGAACTTGACCCAATAACCCATAGTACAAGGGGGCTTAGCGCTGCCTCACCTGAGAACTTTTATTACGAGGCCACCTTTTTAGATTTAGTGTCTGGCTTGATGGGATCCAATCTTACTAGTGACCGCTTTTTTATAGATAAAATGACACAAGAATCGGATCACTAACCCCAGTATTTTTAAAAACTTCTAAACTTCCAAAAAAAACACGTTATAAGACTTTAAAAGATTATCTTTTTAGACTCCAGTCCTTTTTTAAAAAGATGGGCTCATCTGGTCTCCAGTATTTAAAATCAAGAGACTGCACGAGTCTCGGCCTCCAGTTGCAATCTAGGCATATAAGTACTTGGGAAGGCTGTGGACTCTCCGAGTTAAGGCATTTTATAATTCAAAATAGGTTGATCTCCTGGCAAGAAATAACGGCACGGGCGGAAGGCCATCGGAAGCCGACCTTTCTTGAATATTTACGTGTTGTTCATCTGCTAACAAATACCAGTGGTATTTTGGACACCCCTAATCGATTTGTGGTAACCCTCTTTGGGGCCAACGTTAAAGGGGTGGGAAACTGGTATAGGCTGTTACATAAGCAGGGATAGGCTTCCGTGATAGAGATTCATTTGGACAAAATAACTCGGGAGACCGGATGTCGGCTGGATGGGAAGGAGTGGGAGTCTATGTGCCATCTAGGAAGTAAATCTTTGCGTGCCGCAAATTTTAAAAGGATGGCCTTTCTATCACGATGGCTTTCCTATTTAACTCCGGGCGCTTTAAAAAAAAGATTTCCAGGCGCAGAAAATAGGTGCTTTCGCTGCCAAATAGATTGGGAGGGCGGGTGGCATCATACTTTCTTTGCATGTTCGGGACTTAGGCTTTTTTGGGAGGCAGTTTTCTCGGATATTGGGCAAGCTATCGGTAAGAGTATTTTGCTCGAGGCCGAAGCTGCCTTGTTTGGTATCAATAGAGATGAAAAGATACTACTCAAACCCGAAAAAGCCTTCATATCTATTTCGTGTATGGTGGCTCTCTCCCTAATTTTGCAGAATTGGAAATCTAGGGAAGCACCTTTTCATCTGAAATGGTTCAACAAAATGAAAAGAACCCGAAAATTTGAGGAAGCCTACGCTAGGAGGGTAGAAGCTATTAAAAAATTTGAAAAAAATTGGAAGTTTTTCAATGAACTGGAAAATATTAAAGAGAGATCATAGCACCAGGGTTGGTAAATTAATGAAGCAGCTTTTTACTAAAATGCATTAGTATGTCTTCTTATTGCACTTTAGCAGCACTAGCACGTTAACAGTTTTAGCACTTTATAGAATGCATTTTGCACTTTGGTCAATAATGTGAGAAACTGCTATAGCCACAAATCCTCATTGTATTTATGTTGGCTTTAGGCGATAAGATGGCACTAGCACTTTATTGGCATTGCACTTTAGATGTATTAGGAATTTTCCTTTTTGCTGCTGTGTTCTAGGATAGATTTGCATTTCAATTTGTGAATGAGTACATAATTAACTGCTTTAGCTCTAGTTCGTTGTCATTTTCTTTATGTATTGTCTGGCTGTCATTTCCAATTTTCTGTAGAAATTGGTTTTAATGAAAATGTCTTTCAGTATACCATGTATTTCCTGAACCTAATGCTCTGCTCAATAAAAAAATAAAACATGGTGCAAATGAATTTATTATTAATTGCTTAATTGTTATTAATTAATTAATTGTTAATTAATTATGTTAATTGTGTCATGTTTTATGAAATTTGTGGGGTCATTTATAGCAGAATATGGTGGTAGGTAAATTATTTGTTAAATAATGCTAATTAATTTATTAAATATTAAATATGCTAATTGTGGAATAATGTTGATGTGTGAGTTGTGGCATTTATAGTTGTAAATGTCGGGAAGGAAATGTTTTAAAATTAATTAATGATTTATTGTTATTAATTTATTAATGTAAAATTTGTTATGAAATTGTGCAAATATTTTTTGGAGTGTGTTTTGGTATTTATTGGAGTAGAGGGTGGAAAGTAATTTAGTTTAAAAAAACTAATCATTAGTTGATCATTAATGTTCATTTATTAATTGATAAATATTTTAAGTAATTGTTTTGTTTTTATTTTGTTTGGGATTTAGGTGCAATAGCTATAATGTTTGGTTTTATTCCCTCCGCTATCTAACACTTTTCCTACTGTTGCACTCATTAGAGTGGGAATAGAAATGTATTCCCCTCTGCTATCCAACACTTACCCTACTGTTGCACTCGCTGGAGTGGGAATAGTCATTTTTATACCTCTGCTATCCAACACTTTCCCTACTGGTGCACTTGCTGGAGTGGGAATAGTAAATTATTCCCCTTCGCTATCCAGCACTTTCCCTACTGTTGCACTCGCTGGACTGGGAATAGTAATTTTTACCCCGCCCCTATCCAACATTTTCCCTACTGTTGCACTCCCTGGAGTGGAAATAGTAATTGTATCCCCTCTGTTATCCAACACTTTCCCTACTGTTGCACTCGCTGGAGTGGGAATAGTAAATTATTCCCCTCCGCTATCCAACACTTTCTCTAACGTTATATTTGTTGGAGTGGGAATAGTAATTTTTCCCACTCAACTATCAACACTTTCCCTACTGTTGCACTCCCTGGAGTGGGAATAGTAATTTCATACCCTACGCTATCCAACACTTTCCCTACTGTTGCACTCACAGGAGTGGGAATCTAAATATTTACCTCTCCGATATCCAACACTTTCCCTACTGTTGCACTGGCTGGAGTGGGAATAGAAATGTTTACCCCTCCGCTATCTAACACGTTCCCTACTGCTGCACTCGCTGGAGTGGGAATAGTAATTTTTATGTCTTCACTATCCAACACTTTCCCTACTGTGGCTCTTGCTGGAGTGGGAATAGTAATTTTTTCCCCTTCGCTATCCAACATTTTCCTTACTGTTGCACTCATTGTAGTGGGAATAGTAATTTTTACCCCTCCGCTATCCAACACTTTCCCTCCTGTTGCACTCACTGGAGTGGGAATAGTAATTTGTATCTGTGTTAATTGTCTGCAGTGACATTTTCGTTCTACTCCTGGCCATATCTGTTAGTTTATTTTGCTTATTTAAGAAGTGTTTTTTGCTAAATGTGCAATGTTTGTATACTTTGTTCGATCCAGCTGAATCTACTGTACAGACTGGAATCTTAATGTTCATATAAAGCTCTCTGCTACCCCCGGGTCTCGAAGCGCTATATAAAACTTCTCAAATAAATAAATAAATAAAATTCATAGTAATGCAGCGCTAGTGCGTTAGCAATGACTGCTCCCCACCTGCCCATCCCTCCTTGGCGTTACATCGTCAAGTCAGGTATCCCAATTCTTCCAGTCAGACCAATGTAGACTTTGTCCCCACTTGTCCCCTACCCAGCATACTACGCAGTCGTGGCTCATTTGAAAGAGGAAGCAAGCAGTGTGTCGGACTCATGAAGCCCCAGCAGCAGGCCTCATGCCTCAGATTAATTAAAAGGCAGTGCCAGTAAGTAATGATTTTGTAACATACTGCTAGTAGGGTAAAGTAATGAAACGACAAATGTACTCTACATTACCCTGACTATTTTCTGTGAGATCATCCGGTGGCAACGTGTATCACGGTCACCGTATAAAACTCATTAAAATGTGTTTTGAGTGTGATTCCTAAAGAGCCTGTCCTATGCTATTAATGCCTCCCATCATGAGAGCTCTGACATGCTGATGGGAATAATGCAGATGGGCCCCACCATGAATGTTATCGTTGCCGCCATATTGAGAAAGTGCAATCAGGTGTGGAAGAAAGAAAACCTCATTTCCCAGCTATTGCTCTGCGCTTCAACCTCAAAGAAAATATCATGGGTGGATCACCTCTCATCTTGGAACTGCATAATGACAACAAACACCTGACGTTTCCTTGTTTATCTGCACATTAAGAATGTTATTAGAGCAATTCTAGCTCGTCGCTGTTCACTCTACCATCTTGGGAAAACAAAATAATTAATATATTTAGAGTCCATGAAACTAAGCAAGCATCCAATCATGGGGTGGTCTGCTATTGTGCCTAAAGACAGTACCACAGAAGTTATAGGATCTAATTGTTTTGGAAGTTTTTGGCTTTCCATAGAAAAAGCACAGCCTGTTCAGGGTGACGAGCACAACGTGTGGTTTACTGTCATGCGATATCGGCTCACTTCACACGGTCTCCCGGTGAGGAGCTAATATCACACGCACACGGCCCATGCTTGGGAAAATCAGTGTTCCCAGTCTGGGTGATTCCCGCACAAATGGGTAACATTTGTTCTCATTTGTGCAGAAAAAAGCACCACTAGTTGGTCTGTGATTGGGCTGGATTTGGTCCTGTTACTGACAGTGCGCGTAAACTTTTTTAAATTCGATGCCGCGCCACAGTCGCCCACCTTCACATGAGGCGCACATACTGCCAGAAACTGCTTGTCCCACGAGCTTATGCACCACCACCTCACTACCAGCTGAAATTTCAGTAGAGGCACCCTTTGACACTTCTTAGGAAGCTGTTTCGTCAACTGATATGTTATGCCACGCTGTGAAGGACCCAAAAGAAAGTCAATTGGCAGCACAGAAGGTGGGGGAAACCTAAGAGAAAATTTGGTGGCTGTGTTCCCCTTCCTCCTGTTACTGTGTCTTATGAAAAATCTGGAATCTGCAATTTTCAAAGTTTGCAATGAGCTTGAGAATGGTGACAGGTTCAGGATTCCTCCAGCTGTGCAGCAACAATTTAGATCAGTATTTGTTTCCACATTGATTGAACCTGGCTCAGGAGAATGTGTGTAAAGGACGCCTTACCCATGCCTGCACAGGGCCGGCTCTAGGGCAGAGTGACTGGTGCCTCAGCACAGGGCATTGACTTTGGGGGGGATGCCATTTTCTCAAATATATGATGGAATTAAAAGTACCTGCTGCAGCGTTTCTTGCCTCCAGCAATGTTCCTGCAAAAATAAAGATGTCTAGATAATCAATCAATCAATCAATCAAGGAATTTATAACGCGCACTACTCACCCGGAAGGGTCTCAAGGCGCTGGGGGAGGGGGTCTGCTACTGCTCGAACAGCCAGGTCTTAAGCTGTTTCCTGAAGGCGAGGTGGTCCTGGGTCAGCCGCAGGTGGACGGGCAGGGAGTTCCATGTCTTAGCCGCCAGGTAGGAGAAGGATCTTCCTCCGGCGGTGGCTCTCTGGATGCGAGGGACGACGGCGAGGGCGAGGTACGCGGATCGTAGCTGTCGGGTGGGCGTGTAGAAGGTCAGGCGGTCGTTGAGGTACCTTGGGCCCAGGTCGTGGAGGGATTTGTGTGCGTGGGTGAGGAGTCTGAACGTGATCCTCTTGTTGACAGGGAGCCAGTGCAGGTCTCTTAGGTGGTTCGAGATGTGGCTGCGTCGGGGGGCGTCCAGGATGAGACGGGCGGAGGCGTTCTGGATACGCTGAAGTCTTTTCTGAAGCTTGGCTGTTGTACCGGCGTAGAGGGTGTTTCCGTAGTCTAGTCTGCTGGTGACGAGGGCCTGGGTGACAGTCTTCCTGGTCTCAGTCGGGATCCATCTGAAGATCTTGCGGAGCATGCGGAGGTTGTGGAAGCAAGATGAGGAGACGGCGTTGACTTGTCTGGTCATCGACAGGGAGGAGTCCAGGATGACGCCCAAGTTGCGTGCGTGGTCCGTTGGCTTGGGTGCGGTGCCCAGGGCCGGGGGCCACCAGGAGTCGTCCCATGCAGAGGGCGATGGTCCCAGGATGAGGACTTCTGTCTTGTCCGTGTTCAACTTCAGGCGGCTGATGTTCATCCATTCGGCGACATCTTTCATCCCTTCGTGTAGGTCGGCTTTGGCGGTGTCGGGGTCTCTGGTCAGGGAGAGAATCAGCTGGGTGTCATCGGCGTAGGAGATGATGTTGAGGTTGTGTTGGCGTGCGATGGCAGCGAGGGGTTTCATGTAGATGTTGAAGAGAGTGGGGCTGAGCGATGATCCTTGCGGGACGCCGCAGATGACTTCGGTGGCCTCCGAGCGGAACGGAGGGAGGCGTACTCTCTGTGTTCTGCCGGAGAGGTATGAGATGATCCATTCCAGAGCAATCCCCTGGATGCCGGTGTCGTTGAGGCGTTGGACTAGGGTGCGGTGGCAGACAGTGTCAAATGCTGCGGAGAGGTCAAGGAGGATGAGTGCCGCTGTTTCACCTTTGTCGAGCAGGGCTCGGATGTCGTCGGTGGCTGCGATGAGGGCGGTCTCTGTGCTGTGGTTGGCTCTGAATCCGGATTGCGATGGGTCGAGGGATCCGTTCGTCTCGAGGAAGGCGGCCAGCTGCTTGTTGACGACCTTCTCGATGACTTTGGCAGGGAAAGGAAGGAGCGAGATAGGGCGGAAGTTCTTGAGGTCGGTCGGGTCCGCAGTTGGTTTCTTCAGTAGTGCGCTGAGCTCGGCGTGCTTCCAGCTCTCTGGGAAGGTGGCTGTGTCGAAGGAGGCGTTGATGATGTCTCGGAGGTGGGGTGCGATGGTAGAGGCGGCCTTGTTGAAGACATGGTGGGGGCATGGGTCGGTCGGAGATCCGGAGTGGATGGTGTTCATCATGCGTGTCGTGTCTTCGAGGGTCACTTTGGTCCATGTCTGGAGGATAGCGGCGGGGTGCGTAGGTTCGGTCGATGGGTGCGGGGGTGGAGCGCCAAAACTGTTGTGGATGTCGGCGATCTTGCGGTGGAAGTACGAGGCGAGGGAGTCGCAGAGGTCCTGCGAGGGAGTGATGTCGTTGTTGCTGGTGCTGGGGTTGGAAAACTCCTTGACGATGTTGAAGAGCTCCTTGCTGTCATGGGCGTTCTTGTCCAGTCGTTCCTTCAAAGATTTCTTCTTGGTGGTGCGGATGAGCTGGTGATGTCTGCGGGTGGCGAGTTTGAGGGCGGTCATGTTGTCGGTGGTCTTGTCGAGGAGCCAGGCCTTCTCGAGGGTGCGGCAGGCCTTCTTGGAGTCCTTGAGTTCATCGGTGAACCAGGGGGCCTTCTTGCTTCTGGGCCTGGTGAGTGGGTTCTTCAGTGGGGCGAGGTCGTTGGCACAGGAGGTCAGCCATTGCGTGAGGTCGAGGGCTGCTGTGTTAGGGTCCGTTGTCCGGACCGGTGGGTTCTGGCTGAGGGAGGTGGTGAGCTGGTCGACGGTGATCTTGCTCCAGTTTCTGTGGGGAACCTGCTTCGGGTGGTGGTGGACCGTGTTCTTCTTGAAGCTGAAGTGGACGCAGCTGTGGTCAGTCCAGTGGAGTCCGGTGCAGTGGCTGAAGGTGATGTGCTTGCTGGATGAGAAGAGGGGGTCGAGCGTGTGGCCGGCGTAGTGGGTGGGGGTGTTGACCAGTTGCTGGAGTCCGAGGTAGATAACTCTCATGATTAATGGAGCTGATGGTGAGAGATCGAGTTTTGTGTAATGGAAGCTTACTTTTGACTCATCATAAGGTAGCGCAGAGGGTTTATGCTGCAGAGCACTCGCGCCATGCAGATTACAACACATGTGTAATGTAAATAGTTCAGTGGGTTACTGTTTTTGTCTGAGAGATCCTTTAATGACTTGCCGTTTATAAGTCCAAATACCAATATAGAACATTGAACTATTACCTGTAATCGAAGAGCTACGTGCAGATATGCATGTGAGGGGGTGCGTTATGGAGACTTGAGTGGAGTCAATACAGTAAATGAGTGGAGTCTGTGGAGGAAGTGGGTGGGGCCGGGGTTAGCTGGTGTTTCCTCCTAAAAAAATGTAAACACCTGCACTTAATATTTTACAAATTAACCATGGGTATATCTAGAGGTCTCGACCTTTCTTGACTTGTGGATGGTCTCTCTGTGTCTCCTGTTCACCTATTCTCTAGAATTTCCTCAAACAATGGGGACAAAATCTCAATACCAAATGGTCCTAATTCCCACTGTGCAATTGGAATTGTAAAAACAATATTTCGCCCTTCTATTAAAATTAGAAAATTCTGTGGTGGGGTCCAAGCAACAACTTGTGAGTTTTGTGACGTTTTGATAAATGCTGTCGCAACCACTCCACTTGCAGCTCCTGAACAGCAAGATACGGAGCAAAATGTATTG
Source organism: Triturus cristatus (assembly GCF_964204655.1). NCBI lineage: Eukaryota > Metazoa > Chordata > Amphibia > Caudata > Salamandridae > Triturus > Triturus cristatus. Next base: position 864,009,691 of record NC_140581.1, read on the forward strand.
GTGCAGTTACAACAGGAATTGCCAATGTTTGAGCAGATGTGACTTGTGACACTGGTGCAGGGAGCATCGCTGAAACACCTGGAGCAATTACAGTAGTGACTGCTTCAGTGTTGGGAGTGGTCCCACAGCCTGAACTACATTTGGGTCAGCAGGGGCGGTGGCGACTGTACCACTAGATATGGTAGTGCTTTCTGAATCTGATGATGGAGCAGCATAAGGCGGTGGACGTGAGGACAACAGACCATCCAAAATATCAGCCCAATAATCGCTAACAGCATCAGCTTTTCTTGCAGGATCATTGTCTTCATTTCCCTGCTTTAGATTATTTTTAGGCTTTTCAGTGGTCAATGCAGGGTGCATTCTAGCTCATACAACTACACATTTCCCCCACCTATTCTTTTCTTCATCCCATTCAGTATCAGCATAATTACGCACCTCTCTTTTTGCTCTATTCTGATACCTTTCTTTGTCTTTGGTATGAGCTGCACAATCCCAAGCATTATATGCTTCATATTGTGCAGGTCCAGGAGTTGGTTTCAGATTGTATAATTGTTCCCTTAAATTTTCAGTAAGCTCAATAAAAAAAGTTAGTTTGAGTTAAAAGGATTTTATTAACACATTTTCAAATGTATTTATTCATTTGCCAATTATTATATTTTAGCCTCCAAAACAAGATAAAATACCACATTAGTTAGAATTACAATTATAATAGAGAAAATACCACAAGTGTGTTCCAGAAAGGAAATCCCTAATCTAAATTAATAAGGGTTTTGGCATAAAAGGGCAATTTCTTTGATAAGCAATGTATGGTGTCAGTTTCAGAAACCCAAATGAAGGGTTCTCATGAGAGAATGGAAATGCATAGACAATAAGCCTTAGCGCTTAAACAGTGGAAATCTGCAGAGCTGGAAAGTATTCTCAGCTATGAATCAGCAGGCGTGCCTAGACTCTGAGTGAGAAAAGAGGGCTCTGATGGGTTCCCTCCTCTCCTTTTTTCTCCTAGAGTAAGGGACGCACACTAATATATTTCTACCAAAATGTTATTTGCAACAAATCTTGCAATCCCATTTCCCACCAGCCAATCAATCCTCAGCAAACTCTGGGAGCAGGTAAACTCCCTTGTTTCTCACGTCCTCACAATTGTGTACGGAATCGAGTCCTTGAAATGTTACACTGAGGAAGTCTTGTTGTCCAAACAGTTCTTCTCATGAGTCGCGTTACCTGCCATCTCCTCTCCTGCTGGGGAGAACCTACCTATCACTTGTCTATACATAACAAATGTATTTTCACTAAACAACAAAAGGCTTCTGGAAAGTTACAGCATCTTCCCTATAAGAGAAAAACATCTTGTGCAAGACAACAGTTTAATGAGAAAACATTACTTTTAACCCTAACGTGTAAAGTCGACATTTAGGGCCAGATGTACAACCATTAAGTTTAGAGTTGTAAATTGCGCAAACTTGCGGCTCGCAATTTGCGACTCGCTAAACTTAATATACAACAGTGTCTCAGACACTGATTGCGATTCCCAATGGGGTCGCAAATTGCATGCCTCATGAATATTAATGAGGTTGTCGCAATTTGCGACCCCATTGAGAGTAGTTAAAACTCCCAGGGATGGTGGCGATGCTGGGATCAACAGACCACCATGTCTGTGAGTGCTTTTTTAATAAAGCATTTTTTTTAAATGCAGACAGTTTTCCTTAAAGTAAAACGGGATGCATTTAAAAATAAAGATTAAACATTTCAGTTTCATTTTTTACGGGCAGGCAGTGTTCCCTGGGGTCACTGCCCGCATTATTTGCAAACCCATTCACAAAGGGGAAGGGGTCCCCTGGGCACCCCGTCCCGTTTGCAAGTGGCTTACCACGCTTTTGAAAATGGCAGTAAACTGCGAGTGTTTTGCGACCGCATATGCATAAACAATCATAAATATGCATAAACAATCATAAATAGGTTTGAGACTCGCTATTAGGAAGGGATGCCCTTGGCGCGCCGCTTCCTAATAGCGAATCGTAAACCATATTTTGCGAGTCGCAAATAGGTTGGTGACTCGCAAAATACCGTTGGTACATTGGGCAGACATATTTTGCAGTCGCAAACGGGCAGAATGCCCATTTGTGATCGCAAAAAACTGTTGTACATCTGGCCCTAAATATAGCATCAGTAGTCATACTTACTAAGTCAAAATAATATGTTAATTCATTTCTATGCTTTTAATGTTTTAAGTGTGATTACCTACTACACATTTTTATATTTATTAGACGTTTGTTAATAAGCATTAAAGGAACACTTTCTAGTTAAATCTGTTTAATTAGCAAAATAAGGAAATTCCCTCTATCAAGTGCATAGTGAGCGTAGCGTCCAGCTATTTCATGGATCAGAGCTATTGTATGTAAATGCAAGCAAGAAGCAATAACGGGTGAGATGGGTTTTCACAAGACGTCTAAAAAAGAGTGACGCTGCAGCTGGACTGATGTCTAGAGGAGAATCCAGATTCTAGGGGCTGCAGCTGAGAAGACTATATGGGTGGTTTCAGCCTTCTATCAAAGCCAGGTGGTAATGCATAGTGCATCTTTGTCGCATGTTTGATTCCGGTCACCCAAGATAAACAGTTTGGAAGAAGGAACAGACAGATTTTTTTTTATAGTTTTAGGACCTTGGAGAGTTTGCAGGTGACAATAAAGATAACGTGTTTTTAGAATAATGACCATGCAGATGCTGCACCTTTTCAGCATTTTGCAACATGCTAGCCTAGCTCCCATTCTGCACTGCAATCCACATGAGATAGCTCTTGACTCCAGGGTAGCACCCATTGGAAAATTAAGCATCACCTGGAGTTCAACATGACCACTTGAACTTTGCTGTCAAGCAAACTGTGGTGGGGGGGTTGTTTATAGGATCGATTCACCCCTGTGTCCTACCCGGTATCTGATTTGATAGAAAGCATAAAGGTAAGTGGGGTACCCCAGGCTCTTTTCTGTCCTCACTGCCTATATCGGTGGTGCTACGTGCTACCCAGGATCGACCATTAGAAACCTGACAAAACCTGAGGAAACCCTCAGCCCAGCCCTCTTCCTATGCCTTAATCCCTCCCACCATGGCCAGATTGGTAAGGTAGGCACTCGGGCAATGGCCAAGGAGCCGGTATGGAAGTTCAAGCTGTGGACTGCTTTTTTGGCAGCCTGGGGGTCGATTTGGGCTGTGTCTGGTGTGTTCACTCCCCGAGACACGAGTTGCATGCAGCCTAAGCCGCAGCATGTCGGCCCGCTATTTCTCTTTACGTTCACGGCCTCATATCCTGAGACCTTACATCTGCCGTTGCATTCTGCTTGCTTATATCACGTAAGTCCGTCAAGATCCACTGTTCCCATAATTTACGGGCTCCGGATATTACGAGCACAACCAGACCTTCACTATTTCCCTGGCACGGCACACCAGTGCCTTTACTTTTAGCCCGTCCCCGGCGAGTCTGCTATTACTCCCCCGGTATCACGCCCACCCCCCTCTCGCATTTCGAATACGTTGACAATCTATATCACCAGGACGGTTAGTAATCTCACCCCGCCGGCACGACACGCACAGTCGATCCCCAGCGGGACCCGCATTACACTCACCCCTCCCTCACTGGACCTTGAGATACCTCCGCACCGGTCTTCCCACTCACGCTCCCGCTTGCACGAACGTGGCACAATGGGTATGTGGGATGCCTTTACTTGTCCTGTGGTGAACAAGTATTGCAATCACGCACGTGATCTCCAATATAACCCTCTAGAATCGACACATCAGTATGTCCTGATGGGAGCACTTGTTGATAAAGTTTTTGTTCAAATAGTTTTTGTTCAATGTTTAATGTTGATACATACTAGAATCGAACCATCTAACAGTTTTCCTTCCTGTATCAGTATATACATGTATGTTTTATTTGGCAATTTCTCCGCTGACAGTGTCATGTTGTATGCTTGATGTCTCCTTTACTCCCTGTCATATAGTACACCCGCTCAATTGGTCGGGTCGTCTTCCCTCATCTCTGAGGCTCCACATCCTACCTTGAGGAGGTAAGATTAATCCCTTCCCCTTGACAACGTTACCTCCCCTAATTGTTTGGTCCCACTGCATTTGCGTCACTTGAGTCATATCATGCTGTGAACTCTTTCATGCCATGTCTTTTTTTAAAATGTTCTCTTAGCGTCAGTTCTTTTATTATCCCCTTGTTATTAATAGATACCGGCCTTGTTTGGCCCAGTCTGGATGATATACTGTCTTTTGTCTGGATGATATACTGTCTTCTGTCTCAGCTGAATAGGTCACACTCATGAATTCTGATGGTATCCATATCCCTTTCTTTTCTCCTTTGGCCTTATCTGCACAGGAAGAATGCCTTTATGAGAACCCCAAATTGAGGATTCTATCTCTCAGAAAGGGAGCTCACATCCCATGACTGGTAACTAAGCGGTCATGTCATTCTGGTCCTGAAGAAGTGTCGCTTTACTTTGAAGCACTTGACACGAAACATGTTGACCTGACTTAGTCCACCAATGGCTACTTGAATACCTTTAATTATCACACGTAGCCGCACTGTTTTTAACAAAGTCCCATCCTTGAACATTTAATAAAGTGAACCAAAAAGGTTAGGGGCCTTTTTTAATAATCACAATCTACACCTTCACCAAACAATGTTTCTCCTATAGCCCCACACACCGCACTCACCATACGGCGTTCACAGATCAAAAGATCTCCGATAAAGATGCCACCAGGCCCGTCGGACATTGCAGCGCCGGTCCGACGAGGAGCGCCCAATGATGAAGCATGACACCCTAACAGGTGTGTGAGGGCATTACGATCTGGATTTGCAGATCCCCCCAGATACCATTTGTAATAGTGTAGTAAGTCATTGTAACTCTCTACCCAGGCCCACAGAGAGGAACTGTTTCCCCTTTTGATATTAATCTACTTGCCTTGGAGCATGGAAACAGGACCTCGATAAATAACTAGCTCTGATGTCCCCCCTTTGATTATACGTTTACATACGGCTCTTTTGCCGAGGGACTATTATATATTCCCCTTGAACTAACGCTATTTCTTCACACACTACTCCCCCCCCCCCACTTCTCGTCACCCTCCGTGACCTACCATTCAATTTGGTACAAACACTTCCCACTTACGACATTCCTCCCCCTACACGTAACCATGGACAACCAAGGTCTTAGTTTTTCAGATGACATGGTGTCAGAAATCTTACGCACCCCCTCCCTGCTACAAAACGATGGCAGTATTCCATCTTGCAGTACCTCAGACGATTGGAATTCCATAGCTAACCAGAAGAAATTACAGACGAAAATAGCACTCCACGGTGCAATGATGACAGAATACCTTAGGGCAAACATAGCCCCCAATGGACTCTTAGTTACGAATGCACCGAGAATCTTTCTGGAGGATATTGGCTTTAGAAAGGAATGGTCTCTTGTGGCGTGGAAGTGTACCAGGGACTGGCTGATACTGATTATAAATACAGCAAAACGCTTAGCTGACAAACTTTTGGTCGAAATAACAATTGCAGAGAACAATCTAAAAGCCTCAATTAACATCACGGCATTCAAAAGCAGACTTGCTGAAATCAACACAGAGATGGATGACCATAAAAATCATCTGATGCGACAAAAAATAACGAAATTGCAAAAAGATATCAAAAAATTTGATAAAGAAAAGGTGTATCCCTATACCAAGGAAGACTACCAGATACCAACAGGTGAAGATTCATCCGACGGGAGCTCAGTGGAGAGCAGATCTCGCTCTTATTCGAACAGCAGTGGTTCCAGCAACGAGAGTAGGTCCAATTTCAGAAAAAACTGGGGACCACCACCACCTCCGCTCCTTGGCTTCCCTATGAATCCCTACTATGGGCAACAAACACCTTGGAATCCCCTGTACCAAATGCCCCCACCAATGTACCACTACAACCAACAACAACAACCTTTTTTAGGAAGAGGCCGGGGCAGGGCAAGAGGCAGAAGACGAGACGGAGCATTCAAGCAAGTCCAGTGGCAAGACCCACCGGCCCCACAGCAACAAGATCGGATGGAACTGAGATCCAGGAAGAACAACAGGACCTAGTGGTCAATCTATCCTCTAGAGTACTCACCCCGACGGAAAAGAAAGTACTAAACAGAGGTCTGGGTTTTGTTCCCACCCCTCAACTGGATCGATTCCTTTTACATAAAGAACTTCATAACTTCTTCCGGAAGATACGACTGCGAGCGTACTTTCAAGACAAACCATCCGAAGAAACCACGGATACAGGCCTGCGTCCCCCCTCAACTTTCACCCCACATGATGGCATCACTCCGAATGAGATTTTGACTTTCGAGCAAGCAGTAACAAAAGAAGTGGAGAATGTCACCAGACCGACACAGTTTAATAACCTTTCAATAGTCGAGAGGACAGCAGTGAAAGCCCTTAACGAAGATTCTACCATTACCATCAAAGCAGCAGATAAGGGAGGTGCGATCGTCATCATGGACACACCAGATTACGATCAGGAATGCCTACGACAACTCTCCCAAGTCAAGTACTATACTAAGATTGATGGAGATCCGACAGGAAGGCTGATGACCAAGATTAAGTCCATCGTAGAATCAGCCGAAACACAAGGCTGGATTACCAGGAATGAAGCACAATTTCTGGTGAACACTCAACCCAGAACTCCTGCCTTCTACACCTTACCCAAAATTCATAAGGGAGTTAATCCACCCCCCGGTCGCCCTATAGTCTCGGGCATAGGGTCACTACTGGAACCCCTCAGCAAATTTTGTGACCATTTCCTTCGTCCATTGGTCCAACGGATACCCTCATATCTGAAAGACAGCAGGGACGTCCTCAATCTATTGGCCGATACTACCATGAGTGGAGAGATCGATCTCATGATGACACTGGATGTAGAAGCTCTCTACACGAATATTCCCCAAATGGAGACACTGAGGGTTATCGAAGAGCTCCTTCTGAAAGAAGAGTGGACATCACACACCCCTGTCTCCTTTATAATGGAATGTGCCACCATCGCCATGTGTGAGAACTACTTCATATTCAAAGACCAATATTTCCACCAGACCCAAGGAACTTCTATGGGCAGCACCTTTGCGCCGAGCCTGGCATGCCTCTACGTCGCAGAATTTGAACGCCTCAATGTTGAAAAGACCAACACCTATTCCAACAACATCATTCTTTGGAGGCGTTATATTGACGACATCCTGATCATGTGGAAAGGGGATCTAGAAACTTGTGACAACTTTTTCACTTGGGTGAATTCTTTGGACCCCTTTTTGAAATTCACCAGATCCGTTTCTCCAACCGAAATACACTTCCTGGACTTGACAATCACATTACACAATGGCACCCTATCGACCCACACTTACAGAAAACCAACGGACCGGAATAGTCTGTTACAGTATGAAAGTCACCACCCAAAGACCCTCAGGGATAATCTCCCCTTTGGCCAGTTCCTACGCCTCCGCAGGAACTGTGATAAGACCAGTGACTATAAAAAGGAGGCCTCCATCCTAAGTAACCATCTGAAGGCACGCAACTATCCCACCACCATCATCAACAAATCTAACAAAAGAGCTCTCAACAACAACCGAGAGGCATTGTTAGAACCAAGAATGAAGGAGACGGATGACATCATAACCTGTGTTACCACTTACACACCAGAATCAAACAAAATACAAAGAATCATCACGAAAAACTGGAAGATTCTGACCACAGGTACTTTATCTTTACCGAAACCAAGGTTTGCTAATAAACGTACAAGTAACCTCAGAGACATCTTGGTACACACACGCCCAAAAATCACTAAAACAACAGCTCAAGGTACCCTTTGGAGTTCTACTCCAGTTAGGGGCCACTACCAATGTGGAGATTGCGGAGTATGTAACCTGACTAAGGCAACAAAAGAACTCACCCTAGAGGCAGGCAAAGTTTGGACCCAAAAAAACCACACGAATTGCAACTCTAGGAACTGTGTCTACATGATCACGTGTCCGTGCAACCTTCGTTACATAGGCATGACCACACGTCCAGTAAAAACAAGGATCATGGAGCATCGGAGTAATATACGATGCGGGAGAACCACCACAAAGATGAGTACCCACTTCATTGCCAACCAACATGGAACGAACGAATTACACTGGACAGTACTTGAAAATAACCCTGCTTGGTCCAGTCACAAACTCTTCGAAACTGAACAAAGGTGGATTTTCCGCCTTTCTACACACAAACAAGGTCTTAACGACGATATCCCTTGGACAGAAGTTAATACCACAGCAAAACGGTGAATTCATTTTCCACGACGATTTGCATTTGAACATCTGCTCTAATCATAATTTTTAATCCACACGACCATGGGGATGAGACCTTTGATGTCTACAAACTATTTACCATGTTTATATTAGGACCCCTATGCACAAAAGAATATGTTGCTCCAACTGCCCTTTAGCAGTAGTTTTCGCTTGTTAATAAACTCTGTGATCAAAACCTTAGATTTCATTCAGGGTCAGGCATCTCGTCTTGTGACAAAATGGCGGCCTAATCTCACGAGATTTAGATCGCCTGTTGAAACTTCATAACCTGGATCCTACCGCCTACGGTAACACCAAGGTGAGATGGAGACGAGTAGGTTCTAAGACGAACCCACGTCTTTTTCAGGGTAAGTCTGACTCCCCCACGCACTTTCACTCCCCGAGACACGAGTTGCATGCAGCCTAAGCCGCAGCATGTCGGCCCGCTATTTCTCTTTACGTTCACGGCCTCATATCCTGAGACCTTACATCTGCCGTTGCATTCTGCTTGCTTATATCACGTAAGTCCGTCAAGATCCACTGTTCCCATAATTTACGGGCTCCGGATATTACGAGCACAACCAGACCTTCACTATTTCCCTGGCACGGCACACCAGTGCCTTTACTTTTAGCCCGTCCCCGGCGAGTCTGCTATTACTCCCCCGGTATCACGCCCACCCCCCTCTCGCATTTCGAATACGTTGACAATCTATATCACCAGGACGGTTAGTAATCTCACCCCGCCGGCACGACACGCACAGTCGATCCCCAGCGGGACCCGCATTACACTCACCCCTCCCTCACTGGACCTTGAGATACCTCCGCACCGGTCTTCCCACTCACGCTCCCGCTTGCACGAACGTGGCACAATGGGTATGTGGGATGCCTTTACTTGTCCTGTGGTGAACAAGTATTGCAATCACGCACGTGATCTCCAATATAACCCTCTAGAATCGACACATCAGTATGTCCTGATGGGAGCACTTGTTGATAAAGTTTTTGTTCAAATAATTTTTGTTCAATGTTTAATGTTGATACATACTAGAATCGAACCATCTAACAGTTTTCCTTCCTGTATCAGTATATACATGTATGTTTTATTTGGCAATTTCTCCGCTGACAGTGTCATGTTGTAGGCTTGATGTCTCCTTTACTCCCTGTCATATAGTACACCCGCTCAATTGGTCGGGTCGTCTTCCCTCATCTCTGAGGCTCCACATCCTACCTTGAGGAGGTAAGATTAATCCCTTCCCCTTGACAACGTTACCTCCCCTAATTGTTTGGTCCCACTGCATTTGCGTCACTTGAGTCATATCATGCTGTGAACTCTTTCATGCCATGTCTTTTTTTTAAATGTTCTCTTAGCGTCAGTTCTTTTATTATCCCCTTGTTATTAATAGATACCGGCCTTGTTTGGCCCAGTCTGGATGATATACTGTCTTTTGTCTGGATGATATACTGTCTTCTGTCTCAGCTGAATAGGTCACACTCATGAATTCTGATGGTATCCATATCCCTTTCTTTTCTCCTTTGGCCTTATCTACACAGGAAGAATGCCTTTATGAGAACCCCAAATTGAGGATTCTATCTCTCAGAAAGGGAGCTCACATCCCATGACTGGTAACTAAGCGGTCATGTCATTCTGGTCCTGAAGAAGTGTCGCTTTACTTTGACTTGAAAATAACCCTGCTTGGTCCAGTCACAAACTCTTCGAAACTGAACAAAGGTGGATTTTCCGCCTTTCTACACACAAACAAGGTCTTAACGACGATATCCCTTGGACAGAAGTTAATACCACAGCAAAACGGTGAATTCATTTTCCACGACGATTTGCATTTGAACATCTGCTCTAATCATAATTTTTAATCCACACGACCATGGGGATGAGACCTTTGATGTCTACAAACTATTTACCATGTTTATATTAGGACCCCTATGCACAAAAGAATATGTTGCTCCAACTGCCCTTTAGCAGTAGTTTTCGCTTGTTAATAAACTCTGTGATCAAAACCTTAGATTTCATTCAGGGTCAGGCATCTCGTCTTGTGACAAAATGGCGGCCTAATCTCACGAGATTTAGATCGCCTGTTGAAACTTCATAACCTGGATCCTACCGCCTACGGTAACACCAAGGTGAGATGGAGACGAGTAGGTTCTAAGACGAACCCACGTCTTTTTCAGGGTAAGTCTGACTCCCCCACGCACTTTCACTCCCCGAGACACGAGTTGCATGCAGCCTAAGCCGCAGCATGTCGGCCCGCTATTTCTCTTTACGTTCACGGCCTCATATCCTGAGACCTTACATCTGCCGTTGCATTCTGCTTGCTTATATCACGTAAGTCCGTCAAGATCCACTGTTCCCATAATTTACGGGCTCCGGATATTACGAGCACAACCAGACCTTCACTATTTCCCTGGCACGGCACACCAGTGCCTTTACTTTTAGCCCGTCCCCGGCGAGTCTGCTATTACTCCCCCGGTATCACGCCCACCCCCCTCTCGCATTTCGAATACGTTGACAATCTATATCACCAGGACGGTTAGTAATCTCACCCCGCCGGCACGACACGCACAGTCGATCCCCAGCGGGACCCGCATTACACTCACCCCTCCCTCACTGGACCTTGAGATACCTCCGCACCGGTCTTCCCACTCACGCTCCCGCTTGCACGAACGTGGCACAATGGGTATGTGGGATGCCTTTACTTGTCCTGTGGTGAACAAGTATTGCAATCACGCACGTGATCTCCAATATAACCCTCTAGAATCGACACATCAGTATGTCCTGATGGGAGCACTTGTTGATAAAGTTTTTGTTCAAATAATTTTTGTTCAATGTTTAATGTTGATACATACTAGAATCGAACCATCTAACAGTTTTCCTTCCTGTATCAGTATATACATGTATGTTTTATTTGGCAATTTCTCCGCTGACAGTGTCATGTTGTAGGCTTGATGTCTCCTTTACTCCCTGTCATATAGTACACCCGCTCAATTGGTCGGGTCGTCTTCCCTCATCTCTGAGGCTCCACATCCTACCTTGAGGAGGTAAGATTAATCCCTTCCCCTTGACAACGTTACCTCCCCTAATTGTTTGGTCCCACTGCATTTGCGTCACTTGAGTCATATCATGCTGTGAACTCTTTCATGCCATGTCTTTTTTTTAAATGTTCTCTTAGCGTCAGTTCTTTTATTATCCCCTTGTTATTAATAGATACCGGCCTTGTTTGGCCCAGTCTGGATGATATACTGTCTTTTGTCTGGATGATATACTGTCTTCTGTCTCAGCTGAATAGGTCACACTCATGAATTCTGATGGTATCCATATCCCTTTCTTTTCTCCTTTGGCCTTATCTACACAGGAAGAATGCCTTTATGAGAACCCCAAATTGAGGATTCTATCTCTCAGAAAGGGAGCTCACATCCCATGACTGGTAACTAAGCGGTCATGTCATTCTGGTCCTGAAGAAGTGTCGCTTTACTTTGAAGCACTTGACACGAAACATGTTGACCTGACTTAGTCCACCAATGGCTACTTGAATACCTTTAATTATCACACGTAGCCGCACTGTTTTTAACAAAGTCCCATCCTTGAACATTTAATAAAGTGAACCAAAAAGGTTAGGGGCCTTTTTTAATAATCACAATCTACACCTTCACCAAACAATGTTTCTCCTATAGCCCCACACACCGCACTCACCATACGGCGTTCACAGATCAAAAGATCTCCGATAAAGATGCCACCAGGCCCGTCGGACATTGCAGCGCCGGTCCGACGAGGAGCGCCCAATGATGAAGCATGACACCCTAACAGGTGTGTGAGGGCATTACGATCTGGATTTGCAGATCCCCCCAGATACCATTTGTAATAGTGTAGTAAGTCATTGTAACTCTCTACCCAGGCCCATAGAGAGGAACTGTTTCCCCTTTTGATATTAATCTACTTGCCTTGGAGCATGGAAACAGGACCTCGATAAATAACTAGCTCTGATGTCCCCCCTTTGATTATACGTGTTCAGATATCGCCAGCGGCCCAGTGGGACCCTAAGTGGCCTTTCTGGAGGCAGATGGGCGTCCATTACCTCCCTTTTATCAACGGGCAGAGGTGTCACTCCGTTTCTCTCGCAGGGCCGGCCAATTAATGTGTGCATACTGAGCGGGGGCAGGGAGCCAGAACAAAAGTGGCCTCATTTGTTTTTAGGTGTTTATAAAACTTTGCTGAAGCAGTGTTTTGTGGAAAGGCAATATGCAAATGTGGGACACTTTTTTTTGCGTGCCTGGGCCGATTTCTAATCCCAATCCAACCCTGCCTCCCACCACCCGTACATCGATTTACCCTGTTGACTGCCGGTCACTGCCAGTCGGCCAGCAGGCATGGGAGGGAGGCCGAAAGAGGGGAAAAGAGGACATGGGGTGTGGCTGCAACACTACAGCTGCGGCCGGAGGGAAGAGCCGGAGGGGAGCGTAAGCGGCCAGGCTTGGACTCCAGTGTGGCTTGCCTCCTCTGTGAGCTCTCCCGCCTGCCTGCTCCAGTTACTGCTGTTCGGGACACCCTGGTCTCCCCTAACCTGAGCCCCCTAGCAGCATTTTGGGACAGGGGTAGAGGCCAGAGGAGGCATTTAGAGGCATGGAGAGGAGGAGGCGGTGAGTGGATACAGCAAGCAGAGCCCGACCCGCAGGCCTGCACAGCTTGAGACCTGTAGGCCCAGTAGCCCTGTGACTGTCCCCTTTTCCAGCACGGCGGCTGTCAGGGCGGGCAGGGAGGCGAGGCCGTCTGAGCCTGTGCATTTTGCCATAATCTGTGGCCGGGCCCTTACACCCTCTAGCCCTCATGCCCATCCGACCTCCTAACCCTAGGCGCCCTTGGATGCTGCAGCTCCCGTAGACTCTGGGAGAATATCAACAGAAGTGCTAATGTGAAGCAACCACAGAAGGAAAGTCAGCAACAGGTGGTTAAGTCACTATTTTACCATAGGAGCTTCCTAGGCCCTTTCTGGATTAATGTCCCTGATGGAGCGGGTAGTACAAAATTTTGTATACCCCCCTTATTCTGCATGTTTATACTAATTAGAATAATCTATTGTAATACTATTAATATGTTTGCACAAAGTTTAACCAACATTACTAACGTATGAAATACACGTGGGATTTGCATTTTGCATGGCTAAAATAATTTGTAATTAACATACGTACGCATACTAATGCTAGAAAAATAGAATATCGCATGATATATGTTGCTTTTGTGACGTTTTCATAATGTTGCACTAGATGACATCAATGGGTGAATATGAACGCTTTATATGTCGTCATACGCTAGATAATTACAAGCACATAGGGGAATTAGTGAGGGTTTAACATTTTATTCATTATTTCTATGTATTAATAACTCTTTTGTGTTTGTTTCGCTTAAGTTGTCCTTTGGGCCTAAAACCAAGATGGCTGCAAAACTGACACGACGTGATGGCCACCATTCCACGAGGTTTCGGGCGAAGTGCGCCTGCGCCAACAACATGTACCAGTGGCCTCGACATTACCCTAGACTCGACCCTAGACTCGATGTGCCCAAGCAAGGTCACGACGGGATGTCTGCCAAGTATTTTGACAAAGGACTTTTACAAAAACCGGATGGATCATGTATAGTGACATAACCTCTTGAACTGTGTGAAACCTCACCGGACGATCCAACCAACCAATGGGATAAGCCCAAATTTTCTAAAATGTATCTTCTTGTCCTTACTTTCATTATAAAATGACGGTAGAATAGAGAGGATTTTGCTTGCGTGTTTCCTTTGCTGATGGAGACGACGGTGACGCTACGTGACGGCTGCGTTCCTGAATCTTTGACATACTGAATTGCTGCCCAATTTCTTGATGAACTAAGGACTTCCTAAAAATCTATGGGCACTGATCGATGCTTGCACGACTCTGGTCCTTGACCCAGTCTTTGGGACTGTAGCGTGCTGCATGAAGAACATTCGAATTCTGACTAATTGACGACCAAATTTGATGACTTAGAGGACGACTGATAGCCAGATTAGGTAAATATGGTGTTCTGCGATTTGTGTAATGATTAATAAATTTACTAGATGGAACTAAATTCTTGCATTAATTAGATAAACAAAATATTGATTAACAAGAAAATGTGTTTGGTCGTTTATTGAAAGAGGATAGATCAGGATCTTTGAGTATGTTTTAGCAGGACTAAATCATCAATACCAATCCAACTAAATGATCCATTGATCACGTGGGACGAGTATCTTAATGTTTAGGTTTACGATGTGTAGAGATAAGGATATTAGTGTATAGAAGCGTAAATAATTTTCTCTCTATAGGTTATAAGGTATTCCTTTCATGTCAGCGCTTGGAACATTCATTCCTCCTGTAAGTGCAGACCAGTGAGAAGCGAAGTGTGAATGCTGGTATTATGGGCCCCACCAATGATTGAATGAGTGAATGCGTTAATGAGATATCTGGTCTGTGACGAAGGGAGGATATTAGGTTCGGGTTTTGTCTTGATTCCCGTAACCCAGGTTTCCGCGCTGCAACAGTTTTTCTGGTAGCAGGATGATGGTTTTATTGTTTTGGTTTGGTGATTATTGCTTGTAAATTGCTTATTGATTAGTATTGGTTTATGTATTAACACTCTATGTTGAGTCACGTCGAGTTCTATGTTGTTTGAGGCTTCTGGGATGTAGGAAGTCGGAAGTTTGTAACGGTTCCGTAGTAGGGCAGAGGTAAGCGCTGCTCTCGGGAAAGACGGAATTGTTGTTGCCCTGTAGGTACACGGGGAAAACGTGTGATGATTGAAGTTGCACGACGCATTGTCTGGGTTCGATTCGGTAACATCGTCGTGTGTTGCCATTAGGGACATTTTCTATATGAGAGAAATGTATGGTAGCGAAGTTAACCTGTGAAATTTTGGTCTTAGGTACCAGAAGTCCAAAAGGCACTCTGATTACGCTTATCACTGGAAAGGTAATAGGTGTTCCCTAAGTTTGCTAGAAGGATAAAGTAGAGGGAATTGCTACTTTATTAACGTGTGTCATAATTCTGTAGTAGGACAGACTGTTCGCTGTTCTCGGGAAAGACAGAATTCTGTGTGAATGAATTACATTTTCCGTATGAAAGTGCGTGAATGAAATAGCATTCAGATTAATTGTGAAACTCTGATTTTATTTCTCAGGAGCAGAGCGTCTCCAACTAGGTGTCTTAATTCTGGAGAAACGGTTAGCTAATGCTTGTTAGAAGGGTAAGGTAGAGGGATGTGCTACTTTATCAAAGGAATTAACGATTCCGTAGTAGGGCAGAGGTAAGTGCTGCTCTCGGGAAAGACAGAATTCTTGTGAGAAAGGTCTTTGTCTATTCTTGGCTAGCGAAACAGATGATGGTGGCATTTTTATGTTGTTACTAACAGATCTGTGAATTTGGAGAACGTAAAAAGCTTACCGAGAGATATTTTGTAAAGGAGGGGTGAACAGGAGCAGGAGCTGCAACAGCGAGAAAGGCTGACGTCAGAAAGACCGCGCTGGAATTGGCCAGTTGTAAAACAACATAGACGCTCCTGATTGGTGCGTTGGTGTGCGCCGCGCTGGGAGTGGAGAAGTACAGGGTGACGTAGACGCTGTTGATTGGTGCATTAGTGTGTGCCGTGCTAGAAGTGGAGAATTGCAGAAGTGACGTAGACGCTCCGGATTGGTGCGTTAGTGTGAGTCGCGCTACGATTGGTTAAAATAACAAAACAGTCGTAAGGAAAAGACTAGCATTACACGAAAGACAAAAAATTATGTATTACGATACACCAGAAAAGGAGAAAAAGTCCTGGTTTGGGAAAATTAAGAAGTGGTTTAAAAAGGACAAACCAATTGTGACTAGGGAAGGACAGTTACTTCCCCCACCGAAAACGGCCGCATCCTTTATGGTTGCGAAATATGGATATCATACTTGTATTTGGTTAGACAATTGGGTAAAATACACTAAAGACGACAGAGTTTTGGCATTTGCAGAGCATGGTTCGTTTAATTTAGCGGTTTTGAGAAATTTGAGAGAAAGAATGATGAACCTAGAACTGAGACCTAGACCAACACAGTTTGAAGTATTGACAGAATGGGAAGAGGAAATGCATGACAGAGAGAGACAGAGGAGTGGCGGAAGGTATAAGTACATGTTTGGTAGATACGGGCATGACACTCATGATGAGAGAATGAGAAGGTGGCAGAATGCAAGTATGACCGAAGGTCTGTTTCTTGTGAGAACTGTTGAAGAAGTTAGAGGTAGAAAATGTATGGAAAAGAGACATAATATAGAATCGAGAGGGT
The DNA here is from genome assembly GCF_964204655.1 of Triturus cristatus. Taxonomy (NCBI): domain Eukaryota; kingdom Metazoa; phylum Chordata; class Amphibia; order Caudata; family Salamandridae; genus Triturus; species Triturus cristatus. The sequence goes on from NC_140581.1 coordinate 864,026,339, forward strand.
ATGGAATGCATGAATCAGAGGATGATGTTCTTGATGACATGTTTTATAAAAATCCACCTCCATATCAACCAGAATCTGAAATGTTGACACCAAGTGCCCCAATGAGAGAGACTTTGCGAATAATGAAGACTGAACCAGTATCCCAAGAATTAGGGAAAAATAATTCCATTAGAGAAACAGAGAGAAAATCAGATGATAAAGCGAGTGGTGAATATTCAGCAGAATTAGCAAAAACAACTTTAGAATTAACTGAAAAGATAAGAGAATTGACCAAATATTTGTTCCAGTGACTATAGGCCCTGTGATGCCTATTTTTGATAAACAGAAAGATAGTGAAAACTGTTTAACAGTTCCTTATAATAGTAATAAACAGACTGAAAAGCCAAAGCAGAGCCTAAATGAAAATCCATGGAGACAGGCAATGAGTATAATTGAGCTAAATGTTTTGAATAACCCCTTTGTAGGTCCAAATATAGCAGAAAGACATACAATGACAATGGAATCAGTATTAGAGACTCAAAAAGACTTAGAACGAAGTAATGTAGAAAAACCAGTAGGTTCATCTTCAGAGGAATTGAGTGAATGGTTGAGAAGTTTGCAGAGAAAAGACAAAGAATCCCAATCAATAGATGTGGCCAAATTAAGGATGGTCCTGGAAGAGTTAATAGTAGGAACTATCACCACAGAGAAGTTAAAAACTTATCAGGATGAGGAATTACTGTTTCTGTGCAATAGCGTAACATGGAGAGCAAAAAATCTGCATGAAAGCTTAGCAGAAGTAGCAAATGAAATGGGTATAGATATTGAAAAGGTGAAGGCTTTACAAAAACCATATCGAATAGACTTTACTGAAAAAGATATTGAAAATGTGAATACCACAGGACGAATAAGTCAGATTAAGGAGATAATTATTTTATTGAGAAAATGGGGAGATGTAGATAAATGGAGAAGCAGGTGGTACTGAAATCGAGACGATGCCTCAGATAAAACAATTGCAGCTTTCCCTGTGAGAGAAAAGGAAAAGGTAGTAACAGAATGCCCCATGAGAGAAATTCCAGGAGGAGGATATGTACATGTTCCATGGACTAGACAGGATATTTTGTCATTTACCAATGATTTCCCTTGACTACGCGAAAAGCCTGTCGAGTGGTATGGACAAGTGGAACCTTTGTGAAATTATCTAAAGTATTATGGATTGATCTAAAAAGTCTATTTGACATTAAAGTACCAGCAGATTTATGGACAGAGTGCAAGCTTATGATAAATTGGCCAACACAGGAATACCTTAGGGATCCAAAGACAGGAGCCCCTGATCCAGAGGTTATGAAGAAATATGAACAGGTTATAGCTTTTTGGAAAAATAAACCTCCCAAAGAGACTTATTGGGTAAACATTTACAGGACACATCAGGAAAGTAAGGAGTCAGTACATGCCTACTATGAAAGGTTGATTTTGGCCTTTAAGCAGTTCAGTAGTGATGAGAATTTGAGTGAAAAGGATTTGAGTCATTTTGTATACAGATTTGTATATGGTCTACTTCCAGAAATTAGTGAGATGATCAAACAACATATTGTAGATTGGCAAAACAAGAAGATAAATGAAGTATTGAGACAGCAAAATATTTTAGTGATGAGATTGAAGCCAAACAGCGTAAATTGAAAGAGAAAGCTATGTGGGCACAAGTAAAAGTGGCAGAGACAGGAAGCTCAGTTAGCAGAACAAGCGAATAATACAGGACCCAGATCAAAATTCATTCCTGGGAAAGGTAAGGGAAATTTTAATATAGAAGAAGCTAAAAAGAAATTCCCATGTCATAATTGCGGTAGTGTAGGGCATTGGAAATCCGAGTGTAAATTTCCCCCAAGTACTAATAATGAAAATGCATCATTGAATCCACAGGTGCAGAATGAGGTGAGTGGTCAACCGCAGCGACAGCATCAGGTTGTTACCCAACAGAATCAGGTGCCAAAACCGCCTTTTCCACAAAGCAAAAACTCACAGAAATACAGTAATGAGACAGGATTCTACAACGAAGAATAGGCAACTAAGCTGCTGCGCGCTGGCGCTGTTTCGCAGTATTGGCTACAACGCGATGAGAGCGATTCAGAAGAAGGTTATTGACGGTTCCGAAGGGAGGAAGAGGAGTGCGTACTTGGCGCAACTCTAGAAGTAGACCAGACAGGCCCATTTGTAGATGGAAAAATAAAAGATGAAAGTATTACTTTCCTAGTCGATACTGGTGCTACTCGATCAACTGTTAGGTCAGTTGATGTTAAGAATCTTCCTCTCTCGGATGAAACAATCCAAGTAGTTGGTGTATCCAACAGACAGATTAAAACTTATCTTGCAGAGCCAGTGAAAGTTAGCATAGGGAAATTCTCTGATATGCACCGCTTTGTTGTGTGCGATACAAGTCCTGTGAATTTGTTAGGTAGGGATTTGCTGTGCAAAATGAATTGCACTATATTCTGTACCCCTGATGGGATAGCATTTGAAACCCCTGAAGAAGATGTGCTGTATAAGATGACTATGGCAAACAGGGAAACGGAGGTTACTGAAGCCTATGCTGTGTTTAACCCTGATGAATTACCTAAAGAATTGAAACAGACCGTAAAAGCAGAAGTCTGGGATTTCACAGGAGAAGATGTGGGACTAATGAGAAATGTAGACCCAGTAAAAATAACAGTGAAGGAAGGAATAAGCTATCCAAATGTCCCTCAATATAAATTGACACCTGAGATAATTGAAAAAGTTACTCCTGTGATTGAAAATATAATAAAACAAGGCATTTTGAGAGAAATAATGAGTAGTCCATGTAATTCCCCGATTATGGGACTGAAAAAGCCTAATGGAAAGTTCAGGATAGTGCAATATTTGAGAAAGATAAACAAAATTGTTGTGTCGTGTTGTCCCATTGTATCAAATCCATCTGTGATTTTGTATCAGATCCCCCATGATGCAGAATGGTATACTGTGATTGATCTATGCCATGCTTTCTTTTCCATTCCATTGCACCATGACAGCCAGCAGATTTTTGCGTTTCGTTTCAGCGAGCATATTTTGGCTTGGTGCTGAATTCCACAGGGGTATACAGAAAACCCCTCAATATTTAATCAGATACTGAAGAAATCCTTAGAAAGTCTAGAGATGCCTGAGAATTCAGTGTTAGTCCAATATATCACACGACCTTCTTGTGGCGTTGAAATTCGCAAAGCTTGTGAAATAGACACTATAGCCTTGCTGAATCATCTGGCTGATGGAGGACTTAAAGTGTCACCATCAAAGTTACAATTTTGCAAAAAAGAAGTACATTATTTAGGCCACAATATCGAAAAGGGACTGAGAAAGATAACAATAGACAGAATCAGGATCATAAAAGGAATGAGAGCTCCCATGAAGCAAATAGAGGTGAGAATGTTTCTTGGAAAGGTTGGATACTGTCGCCAGTGGATAAGCAATTTCTCCCTGATTGCAAAGCCTTTGGTACGTTTGACAAGAAGTGATGTGAGAGATCCCATTGATTTGAACAAAGATGAATTGGCAGCATTTAAACGATTGAGAGATGGTTTGTGTGAAGCGCCAGCATTAGGAATGCCTGATTATGAGAAGGAGTTCGAGTTGTATTGCAGTGAAATGAATGGATGTGCACTTTCTGTTCTAATACAGAAGCATGGAAAACTGAGGAGACCGATTGCATACTTCTCATCGATGTTAGACCCAGTAGCTGTGGCCTTACCTGGGTGTTTGAAAGCAGTGGCTGCTACCTGTCGGAGTTTGGAACAGAGTGAAGGAATTGTGATGGGATATCCTGTGAAAGTATTTGTACCTCATGATGTGGCAATCCTTTTAACAAGGAGTCGCACTCAGTACATGACACATAGTCAGCTGACTAAGTATGAGAAAGTTATATTAGGTGCAACGAATGTGAGTCTTGTGAGATGCTTGAACGTGAATCCTTCAACGTTATTGCCTGATGCTGAGAATGTGGAAGTCAGAGATGAAGCGGATCATGCTTGTCTGGATGTACTCGATTTCTGTACCAAACCACGTCGTGACATAAAAGATGTACCATTGCCAGAGAGTGATTTTGTGATGTTTGTAGATGGTTCTTGCCTGAGAACAGATGATGGAATGTTGAGTGCAGCATATGCAGTATGCACAGTTGCAGCTGTAATGGAAGCATCTTATCTGAAAGGAGTGAAATCGGCCCAAGTAGCTGAACTTGTTGCTTTGACTAGAGCATGTAAGATTGGGAAGAGTGTGAGAGTGACTGTGATAACTGACAGTCAGTATGGATTTGGTGTGGTGCATGATTTTGGCCAAATATGGCTGCAGAGAGGATTTTTGACATCAAGTGGAACTCTCATAAAGAATGTTGAGGTGGTTGGAAAATTGCTTGAGGCGATACAGCTGTCTCGGCAATTAGCTGTTGTAAAGTGTGCTGCACACAGTCAGTCTGGCGATTATATCGCCATCGGCAACATATATGCCAATGATATGGCCCAATACTGTGCACGTAACCAGAATTCAATTAACAGGGCAAAGGAGAAGGAAGTGAGTTCTTGCACCTTAATGTTTACTAACATTGTGGGTACCTGGGAGGAAGTAAGGCAATTACAGGAAGAAGCAGGAGATGAGGAAATGAAGCAGTGGGTAAAAGCAAGATGTGCACCAAGGGAAAAGGACCATGAGTGGGTCTATCGGGATGGAAGACCAGTTATGCCTGATAGCATGATGTCTGCTATGGCACGGATGTATCATGGTCAGGGACACATAGGGAGAGATGCCATGATCAGGTCGTTTAAGCAGACCTGGTACAATGCAAAATTTAGACTTGTAGCAGAAAGTCTTTGTCAGAGATGCCTAATATGTCAGCAATACAACCCTGGAAGAAAGACAGTAGTGAGTCTGGGAACAATAGGTCGAGAAGGAGGGCCTTTTACCAGAATGCAAGTGGATTTCATTGAAATGCCTCCCTGTAACAGGTTGAGGTATGTTCTAGTTATGGTCTGTTTGTTTTCTAGATGGGTAGAAGCATTCCCAACAAGAAGAAATGATGGAATCACAGTGGCAAAATTACTTTCGAAGGAATTTATCCCCAGATTCGGGTTACCAGTATCAATTGAATCAGACCGAGAAAGACATTTTCATAATGAGATCATAAAATTTATTTGTGAAGCATTGAATGTACGACAAAAACTACATTGTGCCTATCGCCCAGAGGCTTCTGGTGTGGTGGAGCAAATTAATGGTACTATCAAAAACAGGATAGGAAAAATGTGTTTAGCCACAGGTATAAAATGGCCGGATGTCTTACCTCTAGTACTCATGACTATTAGATCAATTCCAGACAGAACTACTGGTTTGAGCCCCCATGAAATTCTCATGGGTACAGCAATGCGTCATGTGTTCATACCAGTCAACAAGCTGTTGCCTATAACTGATGACATGGTGTTGGATTACTGTAAAAGCCTGTCTGACACAGTTCATTCTGTGTTTCATCAGGTTGGAGCGGATGCCACCACCCTTGAAAAGAAGCAAGCTCATGATCTGAGCCCAGGGGACTGGGGAAGAATCAAAGTACACAGAAGAAGAAACTGTTTGGTTCCAAGGTGGGAAAACCACGACAAGTGATTTTGACCACAACAACAGCTGTGAAGTGTGCTGGACTGAAGAACTGGATTCATGCAAGTCACACATTGAGAATTCAAAATCCATTGGATAGCACAGAAAAAGAATATTTTGACGAATCAGAATCTAGTACTGAATCAGATGATGAAGAGACAAGAACAAAAGAAAACCCTGAAAGGAGGGAATCAGAGTCAAATCTAACTTTTGTCCCCAGAAGTATTTCCCTGAGGAGAAGGTTAGAGATTTCTGACACCAGCTCAGACTCAGAGACTGAGCAAGGAACTCTACGTTCGAGAAAGGAAAGAGACAGTGAAAAGACAATTAAAGAAATTGCTGAGAGAGAAGTTCCAGATGAAAAATTGAGAGAAATTCCACCTGAAATAACAAATCTAGATGGACAGGTGCCAGATACAGAGAGAGAGGGAAAGATTTCTGCGGAAGACCCCCGAGGAGGTGTAGGGAATTCCAACATCCAGTTAGAGGAAAGGCCAAGTAGTCAGCAGGAAGATTGCGTGCCGGAGATTCGAGGAGGGACAGAAGTAGGGAAATCAAAAGAAGTGGTGGAAAGAAAAACTGTTTAGAGGAAAAAGCAAGTTGAAACAGAGTCAGAGGAAAGCGAAGACGAAGTACCAGAAGGTCGAGTTCTAAGAAAGAGAGCTTGGAGAACTGAAACGAGTGATAAAGGAAGTAAACTGAAAAGAGCAGCAAAAGACGAAGTTTGGCCGCATAAAATAAAGAGGCTGAGATATCGACTGACACGAGTAAATTCACCAAGAGCTGAACAGGTGAATGAAGTAACAAGTCAAGAGAAATCAAAAGACGAAGAAACAGTTGTAATTGGAGAAAGCAAAAGAATGAGGAAACCTAACCAGAAGTATAAGTCGCTGGAATGGACGTATGTGGCCCTGCCTGAAGTAAAAGAAGAGGCGGATAGCCAAGGAAACCCTGAGGTGACTGTACCGGAAGTGGTTGAGGAAGACGAGGAATCGGAAATCCTGAGTCATCTTTTCCGATATTGGAGAAGAAGCGGATGTTCAGGACATTCTGTATTCAGATCACGAAGGAACGGTGAAAGATGATGAGATGCCAAACTGAATAAGACAAGAAAGCTGCTAATGGAAAGACAATAAAATACGAGAAAAAGACAGAAACTGGTAGAACCAAGTTGGTGCTTAGAGCCTTGGGTTAGACAAACTAGTTGTGTAGTAGAAGAGGCTAAGTCAAAAGTCACTGTTCATTTTTACAAAAATGGCAAACACAGATAGTTGAAAAGGTCGATGTATATTTTTGAAGAGATGGTGCAAAATGTGTTGTTGTTGTACAGGATTACTAATGCTTCTGTGGAGTATACTAGCTCTAATGATCTCATTTAAGGTTACTATGGATACAATAGAAGGACATAGTGAAAATAAAACTAATATAGAAAATATTCAGAAAGTTGCTCCGACTAAAATAGATAGAAATTATTTGCATAAAGACAGATCTATAACTGATTTTTCTAACAATGTATTTTCGAAATTATTGTATGAATATGTAAAGACAATGGACGTAAGGGACTGCTACGTTTGTATGCAGTTACCTGCATCTGTATCGGAGGGAGTGACTTATCACCATCTTCCAGTTACTTATGGAATAACATGTAGTGTAATAGCTAGTTTATTTTATCAAACAGGGAAGTTAGAGTATTATTTTTCAGATGTAGATAACATATTTTCACAAGTACCATCAATTAACAAGCTAAATAAGGTAAAACCTGCCAAGGTATTAGGTGAATTTTTCTTAGAGACTAAAGAACTAACATTAGAATATATTTTTAGAAATAATTTGACTTGCAGTTTAAAGAAAGAAGAATATACATTTTTGGATATGGTTGAAGAAAGGAGATTGAAAATGCAAAGGAAGGCATCTGAAGGAAAGGTGGAAAAGACAGTTTGGGATATAGAGATGGAAAAACACCTGAAGGGAGAAACTAGTCCAACTATGGCTTTAGATTGGCCTCAGAAGGGAAAATTGTGTATTAGAAGGAATCAAACTGCATATGATAATTAAAATGCAAAAGGGTTTCAGCACTATATACATTTATATAAGCGTAATATAGCAACAGCAACTCAGTAACGATGTATAGAATTTTTTTCTTTGAGGTTCATAGATGCATCCACTACTTGCTCCCTTTTATTACTGTTTTCCTGTGGAGAATTTCCTACGGTTTACCGGCACTGTGCTCTGAAGGACTGCTGAAATCTCTAAATCTGAAACAGAAGACTGAGTGATCTAAAGAAAACGTTGACTATTGAATTCGAACTATATGAACCTCAAAGAAAAAAATTCTATACATCACATATGTAAGCCCTGAAGAAGTCTCGTGGGAGACGAAACGCGTTGGCTATGAGGATATGAAATATGAAATGTAAAGATTTTCCTTCTGAGAAAAATAAAGAAGAACATTTCTCCATGAAATACACATCGTGTGCTAGATGTCTTCGTTACTGAGTTGCTGTTGCTATATTACGCTTATATAAATGTATATAGTGCTGAAACCCTTTTGCATTTGAATGTTGTTGTAGGATTTGATCCTACGTTTTAGGGAGTAAAGAGGGGAGCACTCTCTGGTTTCGTGCACTATTCAATAACTAGTAACCATATTTATTTGTTGTGTGCAGATCTGATCAGCCTCTACCCTCAGGTTTTGGTTTATATTGCATATGATAATTACTTTGTAGGGAATAGTGAGTGCCATGATACATACCGAATCATGGGTGGATGGGGATTTAAAGAAGGAAATGATCCAGTTTTTCCTGGGTTATAATTTATTTGCGGGAGCAAGGCGTATTATCGTTTGCCAGACCATTGGTATGGCACATGTTATGTAGGCCTGGTTTTCCAAAAGATTTTTCATATGGGAAGAGGAGAAGATGTTGTACATAAGTTAGGTAGTTATTTAGCACGTAGAAAGAGAGAATCTTGGTCAGAAATTGTAGGTGACATCTTTGGAGCATTGATACCAGCAGTGGGAATATCTCTGAATGCAAACAAAATTAAAAGACTATCAACAGTAGTGGATCGCTTGTCAACAAGCACCACTGGAGGATTCTTATTGGTAAATACTGAAATGGTTGCCATGCGTGCCATGGTAATGCAAAATCGACTTGCCCTTGATATTTTATTGGCAAAAGAGGGTGGAGTCTGTGGAATGCTGAAAGTTCAACATTGTTGTACTTACATTCCAGACGAAAGTAAAGATTTGAAAACTTATATTAAAAATATAACTGATCTGCATGACGAAATTGCACCACTGGAGGTTGAAGGTGTTTGGGAAAAGATTGGAAAGAAAATATCTTCTATTAAGAATTTCTTAGTAAACCTAGGTAGTACCTTTTTAGGTAAAATCTTATTTCCATTAACATGTGTGATTTTCCTAGTATTAATATTAAGATTAGGATGCCTTTGTCATAAAAAGAAGAAAAATCTGAAAAAGTTAAAAGGAGAAAATTTTAAAAGAATAGATAAGACACAAGAAAGAGAATTTGAAGAAATAGAATTAGAAGAATTGAAAGAAAATATGTATAAGACAGCCAAAAGAAAAGATAGTGGGGAGACTGAGTTATAAATAAAAGCAAGAACTCATTTCGACTCCATGAAAACTTATACAAAATGTAATGGTGTGGTGATAAAATCACCAAAGGGGGGATTTATGGAGCGGGTAGTACAACATTTTGTATACCCCCCCCCTATTCTGCATGTTTATACTAATTAGAATAATCTATTAATTGTAATACTATTAATATGTTTGCGTGAAGTTTAACCAACATTACTAACGTATGAAATACACGTGGGATTTGCATTTTGCATGGCTAAAATAATTTGTAATTAACATACGTACGCATACTAATACTAGAAAAATAGAATATTTCATGATATATGTTGCTTTTGTGACGTTTTCGTAATGTTGCACCAGATGACATCAATGGGTGAATATGAACGCTTTAAATGTCGCCATACGCTAGATAATTACAAGCACATAGGGGAATTAGTGAGGGTTTAACATTTTATTAATTATTTCTATGTATTAATTACTCTTTTGTGTTTGTTTCGCTTAAGTTGTCCTTTGGGCCTAAAACCAAGATGGCCGTAAAACTGACACGACGTGATGGCCACCATTCCACGAGGTTTCGGGCGAAGTGCGCCTGCACCAACAGCATGTACCAGTGGCCTCGACATGACCCTAGACGCGATGTGCCCAAGCAAGGTCACGATGGGATGTCTGCCAAGTATTTTGACAAAGGACTTTTACAAAAAATGGATGGATCATGTATAGTGACATAACCTCTTGAACTGTGTGAAACCTCACCGGACGCTTCCAACCAACCAATGGGATAAGCCCAAATTTTCTAAAATGTATCTTCTTGTCCTTACTTTCATTACAAAATGACGGTAGAATAGAGAGGATTTTGCTTGCGTGTTTCCTTTGCTGACGGAGACGACGGTGACGCTACGTGACGTCTGCAATCCTGAATCTTTGACAGACTGAATTGCTGCCCAATTTCTTGATGAACTAAGGACTTCCTAAAAATCTATGGGCACTGATCGATGCTTGCACGACTCTGGTCCTTGACCCAATCTTTGGGACTGTTGCGTGCTGCATGAAGAACTTTCGAATTCTGACTAATTGACGACCAAATTTGATTAGCCAGATTAGGTAAATATGGTGTTCTGTGATTTGCGTAATGATTAATACATTTACTAGATGGAACTAAATTCTTGCATTAATTAGATAAACAAAATATTGATTAACAAGAAAATGTGTTTGGTCGTTTACTGAAAGAGGATAGATCAGGATCTTTGAGTATGTTTTAGCGGGACTAAATCATCAATACCAATCCAACTAAATGATCCATTGATCATGTGGGAAGAGTATCTTAATGTTTAGGTTTACGATGTGTAGAGATAAGGATATTAGTGTATAGAAGTGTAAATAATTTTCTCTCTATAGGTTATAAGGTATTCCTTTCATGTCAGCGCTTGGAACATTCATTCCTCCTGTAAGTGCAGACCAGTCAGAAGCGAAGTGTGAATGTTGGTGTTATGGGCCCCACCAATGATTGAATGAGTGTATGCGTTAATGAGATATCTGGTCTGTGAAGAAGGGAGGATATTAGGTTCGGGTTTTGTCTTGATTCCTGTAACCCAGGTTTCCGCGCTGAAACATCCCAAACTACCTCCCTCCCTTGTGCTTGAAGTCTTCGTCTAAAAACCCCTTACCACTGCTGCTCCGATTTACCATCATCTATTTGTAGAGAGGAGTAAGAGTGGACAGTGGAGGAGTGGGGAGTGGGCTGAGTGGATTGAGGGCATTGAGGACCACTGAAGAGTTATTGTGCATTTTGCACTCAAATAACTGCCCAAACAACATTATGTAGTCAGGGAAGGTGTAAGTGCGGCTACAACTGGCAGAGTACAAACACAAATGGCAGCTCCTTCTAGACCAAAAGAGAGTGATTGGTATGGGTACCAAAGGCGCCCTATCACTGATTTCACCCATCTCTGATGTATTCGAAAAAACACAGCAATCTCCCCTATAAGTTTAGCTTCTTGAATAATCCTTCCTTCGTACTTTTTTCATCAAATACCAAGCTGACAAACACCACTGATCCCAATTGTATTGGATGGCGAAAAAAACCCATCTAATTCTGCCACTAACTTCCCCCCTCCACCCCCACCAAGAGGGAGAAACAAGCAACGAAAAAAGAACATTTCAGTGGTCAACCTGGGCACTCCCAATGCCAAAATCCCCAGACCCATTAAAGTCCACAAAGTTACTAAAATCTCCACAACACCTCGAGGTCGCAGGGCTGAGAGAGGTCTCGGACATCACAGACACTACGGAAACGGAAGTCCAACCCAGCGGTGCATAACAACAGTAAACGGTTCAAAGGACACCCTGACGGTAGAGACAATAATTGTGCCTGCATTGGCACTGGAAGTTAGTGATAGAGTTATAATGTCAGACGCTGAAGATATTAATACCTTGGACATCTCTTTGCTCCAAGCCTTAGAATTTGTCTCTGAAATATCATGCAAAGATCTGGAAGCAATCGAGCCGCTAACTAAACCTGAGGAGCGCATAAGGCCATGTGAGAAACAACAAGCACCACCATACAAGCTCAAGGCGGCATCCCAGTAGCATACCCAATAAACAGTACCAAGAACATCATTTTAAGAACCTTTTCAGCTGATGGTGGATGCTTTAAATTACCAGCCTGAAAAATTAGACCTGCAGTTGGATCTTCTCAATATGCTAGTGGTATACATATCAGGTATACACCAAACTTTCTAAGCTTAATGGATTTATGACACAGGCCCAGCAGGACTCGTCAGCTAACCAGCTTAAATATTCTGCATACCCAGGGAATACTAAACAATGCCACCAACCAGAGGACTTGCAGCCTACACAGGAACCCTGTATACCATCTACAACCACAGCATCTGAGTCAGCTATCAAACTATTAAGCAAGTGAACACGAGTAATCAAAATGTGATCACCCCTTCAGCTGACATAATGCCCGGGAAACAGCTGCAAAAAAGGAAAGCATGCTGTTTACAGCAAAAAACTATCAACAGAAAGTGAATAAAGCAAAGGGAACCGGGGACCAACTGTCAATGAGCCAGGTCAAAACAAAAAGGCAAAGGAAAAGACAGCGCAAGGCGCATAACAAAAAGCTCTTTGGAACAGGAAAAAACAACTCAGAATGGAAGATATTCACAATTTTAAAGTCCCACTGAGCATCAGTGCCGCAAGACACCAGACAAGCATTCGACAAGCTAGTCGCAAGCCCAAAAGTAGTTGTGCAAGAAGTCATGACAGAAAGTAAACCACACAAAAATGTAAATACAGTGCAGGTAAACACCACAAGCGGTAATGACATAGAAGATTCAGTGTAATGGATCAAGTCGCCCCAACCAAACTTGGACGTTGGCTGTGGTTCAAAGGCTCCCTGTGAAAGTACTCAAGGATCCATTGATGTGGACCAAACTCACCTGGGTAAATCTATGTGTACACCTTTCGAAAATGATTTAAAACCCAGCTGGCCCTCCGTCGGTCTCTCAAAACGTTGTCTTTCAGAACCCGGATGTCATTGACCATCCATGCAGTTTGATCTCTTAAGGGGTCCCAACAGATGATGAAACTCAGGGAAGTCCAATAGACTTACAGTTGGTCAAGGGCCAGGGCAATGCCTTAAGCAGCAGGTATGTTCCCCTGAAGCCAACCCAAGCGTTAACCTGTCAGCTTTAGGACTAGTCACAGGATGGGCAGGTCCCGAAGGTGGTATTCCATCTCAACCCAACCTAAGGGTCTCAAACTACAACACACTTGAAATACTAAGAAGCACACGGCATGACTAAGAAGAAGCTGGTGATAAGCTATTATGTATCCCAGAGTATAGCTCAAATGGCTATTTTGACATAATGAAGCAAAGGAATATTCTGGGATTGCTAAAAGACGTTTGGCAAAACTGGTAAGGTCAGATATAATTCCATTTATTTTCCCCCCAAAAGCTGCATTCCAAAATGAAGTCACTGTAGTCACCTGGGCAAATAGCAAAACAGCGTATGAAGTATTGAAGGAAAAAGCTCTTCTTGAAAAATGGGGGATCAAAATCAGGGGTTACGGATACCCTGGGTATCCATCAATATTATTCCTAAGATGTTTAGCCTTCCCTTCCCCAAGTAAATACTCTAGTGCTCTGCCAGAAGCAAAAAAGGTGAGGGCAAGTGGCACCTTCTCTGTAAAAAGAAGACCCAGGGAAAATACTATAACACCATCAATCCCTGAAGTCGCCAATCTGGGCTTGATTAGATTTGCAGGGATTCCGACTCATAACGACTGGTCCTGGCTGGCTGCCAATAATATCACACAGACAATCAAACAATTAACTCCAACTATAAAAGCTATCTCAGCAGATGTTAACTCCTTTAAAAATATCGAGGATTAGGCCTAAAAACTGCGGACCCGGATGTTTTAAATTATTGGAAAGCAATTCAAATAAAAATGCTCCAAGAAACTTGGGTGTTACAATCAATTCCAGTACCTGGGATTCTTGCTTACTATAAATCAGCTCTATAGCATCAGTCAATATATCTGCTTCAATAAACTGTTCATCTGAAGTCATATCTACCAACCATCAAGGCCTATTGATCCTTGAAGTCACAGACTGGATTCCTGGGTCCAATATTCTGCTCATCTTAATAAATGCTCTTGTCAACCCCAAAGCAAACACAGAGTAAGAAACAACAAAAGCAACAGAGGCAACACATTTAGTATTGTTAAAAAGTAACCCACACACACAAATATTTCTATCTGGTCACTTTTACATGAACCTAATTCACACCCGGCTCTTAACGAAGGTATCCACACACAAATAATATTTGGAATATTCCTTCCAAGTCACTGAACAAGAAGCGAAGAGATAACAGTGGCGCTGCCTTTGTGAAGAAGCTGGAACAGCTGTTGAAGAACCAGAACCTTTTGGGCCTGGCGGCGCAGGGTACGCCTTAATCTCCTGGATTCTCCTGCTCAGCTACACAGAGACACGGGACACTCTGTTAGGCGTTAGAAGATCAGATTTATTAGCTGCAGCTAGTACAGTTATCCCAGAAGTACGCAAGGTAGGTTCTCAGGAGACTGCCACTTCACTCTGTGGCGCACAATCTTATATACTATATAGGTAACATATACATTAACCAAATATACACCCAGAACATACAAGAAAGAGCCAATAAGGAAAGTTGGAAAACAGGACAGAACCAATAGGAGAGATTTGAAAACAAAAGTGTCAGATGACTCGAAGAAACCTCTCCTCCAACTATGTTTGTCGCCCCTCCCTCAAACTAATTCATTAACGGATTCATAACTAACTTGCAGGTGGCGAGATACGTTTGTGTGTGCTGGAGGACAGTTGTGAAACAAGAGAATGCTAGCAGAGGACAGTGAAGGCCAGACAATACGATAAAGTCAGAAAAGAATAGTGTGAACCAACAGATAGTTGAGACGGGGATTAGGAAAACCAGACAGGGATTAGTGTACTCGGCCAGTCCTAACACCAGCTTTGCAAATAGAGGCAGAAGGGCTGTTTTAACACGAAGCTGCAGAAAAAGCAGAATAGACTTTGTTCGCCGTGCTGCCTGAGTGATGGCAACACAAAATGGCGGTGGAGCACAAAATGGCGGGTCGATTCGATCGCGATCGGAAATCGAAGTTCCTCAGACCCTCCTTTTGCCAGAACTCAGGCAAGATAGACTCATGTTAATCTGGTCAATGTCGATAGCCATGAGGTCATCGAGCTGTTGCTGTAACATCATTCTTATGTTTTCTGTTCTTGGTGATTTGGGTTTGGGGATGCACATAGTAGCACATAGGTCACAGATGGCGGGACCACAGTGCATACAGAGGCAACAAGAGAAAATAATGGTCAACACTATTCCAAGAAATGTCAATGCTTTCCAACCCCATTTGGACAGTAGTCCCCAAAACCACTCCGTAAATGACCAATCTCCTTCGTCCTGATGAATCGACTCAGAGATTATATGCAACTTGGAGATAGCTTGGTATACTGTCGGAGCGTCATTAGGTATGAAAATACAGCAACTTGACCCGATCAATTTGCACACTCCACCACGATCTGCAAGAACAAAATCTAAGGCAACTCGATTTTGTAAGGTTATTAAACGGTCCGCCTGTAGTTCTGCCGTGATGTTACTTAAGGCTCCTACAGTGATGTCTATTGTGGTCTCTACGACACGGACCAGTTGCCTTATATTTCTGCTGTTGGCCATAGGACCCCAAAAAGGAAGAAATCCTTTGAGGAAATCTCCTCCCTCTTGTCCTGCTGTGTCTTTCGAATCAATAATCCCTCTGCCATATCTGTTTCGATGATAGTTTGCAGAAGCGGTGTATGTAGGGGGAAGAAGGAAAGCTATATAGCAGGTACCAGAAAAACCCGTTGGTAACCATGTGTAAGCTCTATTGTGGCAGATAAAATATGTGCCCTGAGATGGTACTAGAGGAGGCGAGTTCTGAGAGGAATAAACGTAGGTGTGGGAACAGTTATTCCTTTGTACAGTGTCAGGAGAGCGATCGTTAATTTGCAGACAGAAATTTCCCTGATGAGGAATAGTCCAAATTGGTGGACATTTTCTTTGTTTGACCTTATCACTAAGGCTAGTGACATAATGGGTGACGTTACAGTTTGTATACGCCTTTCTTTCATCAACGGAAATCTTAATATTTTCCATGATTTTAGCCATAGCTACCATTCCCTTAATTAATGAGCTATGACTAAAATCTGGACCACCAATATATGAACTAATGGATCATTTGAACTTGCTTTGGTAGGCATTGGAGAAAATGACAAAATAAGCCCAAGCAGAACCCTCATAAGAGAACGGAAGAACTAAATATGGCATTCCTTTCTCTGTGGTATGTGGCATAAGTCCAAACACCCAACAGTCAGTCATATTGACCACTAATTGATGTTGATGTAACAACTTGACAAAGGAATTGTTATAATATTCAGTTCTGCTAATGAGTTCATGTTGAGGAAGGGTATGAAAGAGATGTGGAGAGACAGTAGAAGAAGACGAGGAGGAAGAAGGAGAGACAACTTTTTGCTGCAGAGCATAAATAATCTAACTTATAAACGCCAAAAGGATACACAATAATATAATGATACATAAAGTTATATCGAAACGACTGTACATTATTTTACAGGATTCTTTCTTCATTTCATCCTTTCTTTCTCTTTTTCCTAGTGTAGTTTCCATCTTTCTAATGGATGCTCATGGCAATCTTCCTCGATCACTTAATCACGATTGTCTGCCGTCCTATGACACTGCAAGTCCTGCAGGCCTATTGCCACTACTCAGGTCGCAACTAAGACTCCTACAGTGACCCTGCAACCGGGACAGAATACTACACAAAAGAGAAAAATCTTAAGTGTTCTTTGGTCTAGGTCTCAAATTATATTGTTCTTTGTTCTGTACAGTCTGATCGTGGAACAATGTTCGTGGATTGGTCGTATCTAAGCGACGATGTGATGGTATTGCTTCTTGAAGAATGTCGTCGTCCTCTTTCTCAGACAATGTGCCATTCAGGCGTGCATCGCTAAAAGGTACGAATCGTGGGACTTTTTCACTTTCTGAGTCACCAACACCTCTACGAACCCACTGATCAAAGGGTAAAGGCAAAGGCACTTTCTTACAATGCACACCGTGAATCCAATTTTTCTTTCCTTTGACTTTAACTGCTGTTCTTGTGGTCAATAGTACCAAACGTCCTTTGGAAATTCTTGGTGCAGACCCAGTCACCGGGTCGGATGGAATGACCTGGGTCTGTGGAAGCCTCTGGTAAAGCACTCTGAATCTGTTGATGGAGAACACGCAATTTAGTCGTAAGATCATGCAAGTAGTCAATCAACATTGGATTTGGCAAGTCTGAGTATTTCTTAGGGCGAGGGACTCCCCATACATTAGCCGGGCGTCCAAAAACCACTTCGTAAGGGCTGAGTCCCAAACGAGAGTGTACTGCAGTTCTGGTGGACAGCAGGGCCAATGGTAAAGCGTCAGGCCAATTGAGTCCTGTACTAGCCTGAACTTTCGCTAGTTTTAACTTTAAGGTTCCGTTGTAGCATTCTACTAAACCCGCTGACTGTGGATGATTTGCCGCATGGAACTTTTGCTTGATACCAAGACCCGCACAAACTTTTTGCATGACTTGGCCAACAAGTTTGCTCCCATTGTCACTCCAGACAATGCGCGGCAAACCAAACCTGGGGAAGAATTCTTTTAGTAAAGCTTTAGCTGTGGATAAGGCTGTGTTGTCTTTTAAATGGTATGCTTCTATCCATCTTGAAAAGGCGCATACTACCACCAGAACGTATTTGAGGTTGTTGCATCGCTCCATATGAATATAATGGATCTGTAACACCTCAAATGGATATGTTGGACGAGCAAAGTGACCCGCTGGAGTTGGGGTTCCCTTTCCCGGGCTGTACATCAAACAAACAATACAATGTTTCACTATATTGTCTGCACATTTTGGGATTCTTTCATTTTGCCACACTGGAGCCAGAAGTTTGCATATGCCTTTTGCACTTAAGTGGGCTGGACCATGCGCCATAGTAACAACCGGGAGTACATAGGCATCTGGTAACAGCCAACGTTGATGTTCAGATAATTCCACCCAACAACCCATCTCATCCAACATTCCTGTACTTTCTTGCCACTTGCTCAACTCTTTCTCTGTAGCCTCTTTCTGAATCGCTCTTACACTTTCCACTGTATCCTCATACATTCCTCTCTCTCTAACCCAATTTGCAGGACCCGCCACATACATTCGACTTGTTGTATCTCTCGCTGTCTTTTTCGCTACGTCATCTGCAAATGCATTTCCTCGACCAACATCATCTGTAATCTTTTTGTGTGCACTACACTTCACAATTGCTATTTGGGTGGGTAAGGTAAGTGACTCAAGAAGATCAGTCACTAACTGACCATGTTGTATTTTGGTGCCATGTGAAGTGAGGAATCCCCTTTCCCTCCAAAGACACCCAAAGTTGAACGCTACACCAAAGGCATATTGGCTGTCAGTGTACACGTTCACTCTCTTCCCTTTTGACAATACACAGGCTCTCGTTAAAGCTATCAATTCTGCTGCTTGCGCTGAATTGTGTCTGATGCGTGCTGTTTCCACAACAGTATGTAAAGTAGTTACAGCATAGGCTGAAACTGTATCTCCATTTGGCATTTTAAAACAAGAACCGTCTACCCATAGAGTTCCATCCAGATTCTCTAGCGGCATATCTTTCAGATCAATTCTTCCTTTTGTCTCTTCCTCAGTACGAAAGAAACAATCATGTTGCTCCTCAACACTTTTCTCATCTGGAAGGGGCAACAGAGTAGCTGGATTTAGGGTATTACATCATTTGATGTGTACGTGACTAGACAAAAGCGTCAGCTCGTATCCAGTTAGACGAGCACTCGTAAGATGCTGTGTTTTCGTTCTGTTTAGTAAGGTATCCACTGCATGTGGTACCATGACAATGAGAGTGTTATCCAATACTATTCCAGCAGACTGTCGAATAGAAATTGCTGCTGCTGCTGTCGCTTTGAGGCAACTGGGCAATGCCTTAGCTACTGGGTCTAACGTAGCCGAAAAATATGCACATGGTCGCTGTTTGTCCCCAAATTGCTGTGTTAATACTGACGCACAACCTTCTCTCTCGTGAACATAGAGCGTAAAAGGCTTACTGTAATCAGGGGTGCCTAGTACAGGAGCAGAACACAGATCAGTACGTAAGTCAGTGAAACTCCTTTGGCACTCATCAGTCCAGGGAAGGGGCTGAGGCGTATCTTTCAAAGTGAGTGCCAACAAAGGTTTGGCTATCAGAGAGAAGTTAGGGATCCACTGCCTACAATAAGAGGTGATACCCAAAAAGGCACGTACCTCCCTTTGTGTGGATGGCACAGACATTTGCGTAATCACCTGAATTCGTTCTGGTGTTAATCGTCGTCCCTCCTTTGATAGGAGATGACCCAAGTAGGTAACCTCTCGACGGACATATTGTAGTTAGGAAGGGGAAACCTTATGATTCAGATTAAACAAATGGCGTAACAATGCAACAGTGACATTTTTGCAAATATCTTCTGAATCAGCAGCGATTAACAAGTCATCCATGTATTGGATAAGAGCAGCACCAGACGGCAAATGAAAAGTATCAAGATGACACTTTAAAGCTTGACTGTAAAGAGAGGGACTTTCACAATAGCCCTGAGGTGCGCGCTTAAACCGGAAGCTTCGGCCTCCAAGAGAGAAGCCAAAAATGTCCCTACACTCTTCTGCAATGGGAATACTAAAGAAGGCATTCTTTAGATTAGATCGATAACAGAGAACCAAGTCGCTGTGGAAGGTATCATTGTCAACAAAGCAGTAATATCTGGAACAACAGAAAATTGTGGTACAACAATTTTGTTTACCTCCCGCAGATCAATTAAGAAACGATATACAGGAGGCTGAGAAGGATCAGTGCGTTTAAGAACAGAAAGAATAGGACTATTGCATGTGCTACCTCTTGTTTCTTCAACCACACCCTTCTGAATCAAGTCATGAATGATTTCCAAAAGCGCTTTTTCACCTTCAGTGGAAATTCTATACTGCGGGATGCGTGGTAATTCAACATTAGGCTTAAGAGTGACAACATAAGGTGGAATCTCAAGACAACCCACATCGTTTGGACCCGTGGCCCAAAGCGTTGCTGGAAGAGAAAGCAATTCAGGTGGAAACTGATCTTTGGACAAATACATTGGAGAGATCAATTTCTGTCCTAAAATAAGATGTACACCAGAAGGAGAACAATATATCGTAGCATGCATTCTTTTCAATAGGTCTAAACCCAACAGATTCTCACCGCAACCATTCATCAAAAGAAGTGGAGCTTCCAAATCATAAGGGCCAATTGAAATAGGCAAAGGGCAAGAAACTGGATTGCGAACAGGGGCGCCAGAAAATCCTACAGAAACATTTGTTAAGCCAGACAAAGGTGCCCCAGGGAGTTTAGAATGAATGATAGAACTTCTCATCGCCCCAGTATCTAGAAGAAATGGCTCTAAAACACCCATTGTAGTGACGTTAACATAAGGACCACTCTGGTCTACTGGAACCGATACAACTCCCTTACTTTGTCCATGGCTGTCCTAGTTGGCATGACGACTTTAATTTCCGTTTTCAATATAATGGTCTTCATTGTAGTACTGAGTAGACCTAACATTTTGCTGATCAAAGTAGTTCATGGAATTGGGAGAAGGAAGGGCACGCTGTTCTTGAGTCAACACACCTCGACCTCTACCTCTGTTTGCTGACTGGAGGCCAGCACGACCTCGTGGAGCAGATAATGCTCCATTGCGCTGCAATAAAACCGGACCACTATTCTTGAAGTGACCTTCTTCTCTACAATAGGCACATTGATTAGGTCCTAACAAAGGTCGCGGAATGTATGGCTCAGGTTTTTGATACAACCTCTGAAACTGCGAAGGCTGTTGAAACTGAGGCTGAACATAGCGAGGAGGATAAGCTTGTTGCAAGAGAACCTTCGTTTTTAATTCTTTCGTCTTTTTCTCTTGCTTTTCTTTCTCTTCTTTATCTCTGTTTTCATAATATTGTGCAGTAGCAAATATCTGGGCAGAAGAAGAAACAGCCCATGAACTTTCAGAATCTTTCAATTTGTGTGACAGCTCGGGAAGCAAATTAAATACGAATTTGTCCACAAATAATCGCTGTCCACCCTCTGTAGCCATATCTTGACCACTGTGATCGATAAATGTCTCCTCAAAACGAGTAAAGAAATCAGAGACACTTTCATCTTTATTTTGTTTGCATGCTGCTAGTTTATCCCAATTAACTCTCAATGCAGGCATCATAGTTTTCATTAATGTAATAATCCTATCAGGGAGTTCTGAAATCAAAGCTTCAGGCTTTGCACCACCCACTTGGTCTCTATCTGTGGCAATTATAACATCCCAAGTGGCACCTAATTCCTGCGCGTGATTCTCCTTACGAATCTTAGCCCATATTGTCTGTGGGACTACATTTCCCATTAACATATCGATATCTGCTAAATTCATGATGCAAGCGTCAACTGTCTGTGATAATTCTTTATAATAACCTGCAGGGTTTTTACGAGGATCCGGTAGAGTCTGCTTAAGGGCCAAAACTTCAGATCGTTTCCATGGAACATGTACCCATATACGTTGAAAATGAGCAGGAATAGCTGGATTACCACCTGCTGCTGCAACCTCTTCTTTCCATACTGGAGGAACCTCTCTCATGGGATAATTTTTCAGTGTCAGTTTAACCGACGGATCAGAATCAACGAAAGCCTGAGAGGATAATAAGTTTCTAAAGGAAATAAGTATCCTTACAGCATTTTCAACTTTGGAACCCACTACAAGTCCTTTATCAAAATCAGTCTGAACATCTAACAGATCTTGTGGGAACGGACTCGAATTCATATCTTCCCATTCTTTAATGAGAGTATCGCACATTGCATTAAAAACATATCTTTGCGTAGGCGCATTCCATTGTGAGAAAGTAGGCATAATATCGGCCACACTGTATTGAGGACCCTTTTTGATCCATCTACGTGCAAGAGAGTCTTATCTTTCTCGTTCTTCAAAATCTGGGAACTGACTACGAGACTGTCTTCGAGCAAAAGCCGGAGACACATTTAAAGCTTCAAAGAAAGGAGATAGAATACCAGTGACAGTGTCTGTGAGACGCTTTCGCACAGACGGAGAATTAGACATAAGAATTGGAGACAAAGTATTAGGAGAACTGACAGGAGGAGAACCGATAATTGCAGGAGGAGCAGAAGGCAAAGGAGATCTAAGATCAGGAGATGAGGGCAAAGAAGTTGAAGTTAATGGTAAAACTGGCAGAGGAGGTAATACTGGAGGAGGCAAATGCAGAAGAGCCGGTACAGGCGGAGGTACTACTGGCAGTTGAACAGGCTGTAACAACTGGGGTGCATTAGTACCTTGTACATAGGGCGGAGGCAACCTCAATAAATGGGACATTAGGGGATCTTCTTCTAAATCTTTCTTGTTATCAGAAGGGGAAACAGGCAACACCGGATAGCATTTATCTATCGCCAAACGATGCTGTCTTTCTAAAATTTCAGTCGCATTATCAATTTCATCATCCTTGAATTGTTGGGCAGCCTGTATAATTGTCATACCCTGTGATTTCTTATCTAGTTTTGCTTGCTTAATTTCTTTCTGTTTGGCTTCCTTACGCCAAAGGCGGAAAGAGTCAAACATTGCCGGCCGGGCTTTTCTTTTGAATAAAACTGCTTCTAAATTATCTAGCACATCGGGCTCAAAGCTACCATTTTCTTGCCATTTTAAAACACCATCTTTCTTCGTGTATCGGGTCCATGCCTCATTAAAGGCGATGGGGCCAATACCATGTTTCGAATAGAGCTCATAGGTGGGAGTTCCAACCGAAGGAATCGGACAAGAGTCCTCAAGCCGGGAATCCCTATTACAACCAACGCAACAACATTTTCCAAACTTAGTCAGACCAGGCATCTTGTGATTTCACCGGACTGTTCACAAACTTCAAGGGGGTAAAACTCAGTTTACGCAGCACAAATGCACTTACCCTCGGCTTCGGCTATTGCAATAGTCGAATCTAAGGACCACAAAGCAACAAAGGACAAAAATTGGGGGCGCTACCCACGAAAATACTTAACTAAGGACGTCTTCTTACACCAACAGAGGCCCGTCTATCGTCTCGTCTTACCATACATCATCAAAGGAAGGGCCAAGACAGGGCGGCAGTCAGGGCAGCGGTTGTTAGTAGCCGTCAGGAAGGAGTAACCACGCTGCAAAAGACCTTCGGACCACTTTCGACATACAGGGGTCGCTTAACCTGGCTCGCGAATCCTCTGGAATTTTCTTGCGGGGTTCCTCACGACCTTCAGGCAGAACCGGTACCACTGAAGCCGCCCCACGTTGGGCGCCAATTGAAGAACCAGAACCTTTTGGGCCTGGCGGCGCAGGGTACGCCTTAATCTCCTGGATTCTCCTGCTCAGCTACACAGAGACACGGGACACTCTGTTAGGCGTTAGAAGATCAGATTTATTAGCTGCAGCTAGTACAGTTATCCCAGAAGTACGCAAGGTAGGTTCTCAGGAGACTGCCACTTCACTCTGTGGCGCACAATCTTATATATTATATAGGTAACATATACATTAACCAAATATACACCCAGAACATACAAGAAAGAGCCAATAAGAAAAGTTGGAAAACAGGACAGAACCAATAGGAGAGATTTGAAAACAAAAGTGTCAGATGACTCGAAGAAACCTCTCCTCCAACTATGTTTGTCACCCCTCCCTCAAACTAATTCATTAACGGATTCGTAACTAACTTGCAGGTGGCGAGATACGTTTGTGTGTGCTGGAGGACAGTTGTGAAACGAGAGAATGCTAGCAGAGGACAGTGAAGGCCAGACGATAAGATAAAGTCAGAAAAGAATAGTGTGAACCAACAGATAGTTGAGACGGGGATTAGGAAAACCAGACAGGGATTAGTGTACTCGGCCAGTCCTAACACCAGCTTTGCAAATAGAGGCAGAAGGGCTGTTTTAACACGAAGCTGCAGAAAAAGCAGAATAGACTTTGTTCGCCGTGCTGCCTGAGTGATGGCAACACAAAATGGCGGCGGAGCACAAAATGGCGGGTCGATTCGATCGCGATCGGAAATCGAAGTTCCTCACTGTGGTTGAGAACACTAAACAGCAGACCGCCATGGGGCCCTCCACCCTCTGGTACATATCATTCCCCCTTTATTCAATCAACGCCAGATTATATGACAGTGGCACTGTCCCTTTATCCTAGTGGTTACCTCATGCGGAATAGACCCACAGCTGTACAGCGACCATTTTCCTTAGTCAATATCTCTGGCACTCTGCCCAACAAGGCATGACAAACAAATGAAAGTCTAGGCTCAATTTACACAGTTAATTATATGAGAATTAAGTAGTCAGATAAATCAATCAACTCTATTGAATGAATCATCGGCCAAACAGATCCTAGAATCATTCGCACCTTGGCAGCTTGATCCCCTAAATGAATGGATAGCCTTCTCTGAAGCTTTAAGTAACACGCATGCAAGTAGTAGGGACTATAGAATTGGTTCTGAACCTCCTTCCTTTAATATGACCATAGCTAGAAGCCGCTAACAATCGGTCCTGATGGCAAAGAAGAAGCTCAACCAAGTCTTAAGTGTTATCAGAGGAAAGTAGGCAACACAAGATCTGCGAGTGAAGCTCAATAGTCTTAGGCGATCCTGCAACAAAAATCACATGGGAAGATTCAAAACTGCAACAGTATTTGTTCTGGCAGAAAGTAATTGAGGCTAGCATAAAAGTCAAATCTAAGACCTTTGATGCATGGTTAATAGTGTCACCAGGACAACCTTTTATACAACTGAATCAGAGTGGACTTCGAACTTAACATTACACTTTGGAGGAAAGCAACCTGAGAGAGAGGTATTTTGCATTGAAGGCTCCGTTAAATACAATGGGCGCAATATGGAATGGAATTTAGCCCCCATTGTTGTAAAGCAGGTCAGCGCAGTAATAAGTCGATGGTGGCATGATGGAACACCCCAGCCCTACGGTGTTTGCAAGTTCTGTATAAAAACGATCCGGAGTTCTGGGGTGGAAAAAAAGGTGCAACCTGTTCAGCATCTTGTGAGTAGAAAAGATCCCAGATAGTTGGTGGCATTCTATAATCAATCCAATATTTAAGGGAGGAGACAGATCAGTTCCGGCAAACTACTGGTTAACAGCATTGCAAGACGCTGAAGCTAAATACTGCACCGCAGTCCTTCTTGACGAACATATCAGTTGGGCAGAGGAGAACAAACTGATTCTGATAAATCAGGCAAACTTTATAGAGGGCACAGGGACTTCTACAAACATCATGCTACTCTTCATTTTAATTGAAAAGATGAGGGACAAAAATCAGATCTGCATTTCTGTTCCGTGCCCTACAAGTCTGCATTTGACCTACTCAGCAGGAATATCCTCCAGGCCAAGCTCTATAGGTGAGGTATACCCACCCGCTAATAAAGAAAATCAACTTCTCTACACAAGAATTGGATTAGAATAAAGCTTGCAGCTGGAGACAGAATATCAAGGAAAATTTCAAAACAATATTTAAAACAGGGCTGCGCCCTGGTGCCCTCTTTAAGCTGTACCTGGCTGATTTTTCCCATTACCTAAATAAGGTCACATCACATACGCCTCGCTTGGCCAATTTCAGCGTCTCTAACCTGCTCTATGTGGGTGATGGAGTCCTAGTCAGCCAAACCAAGATTGGCCTACAGCGGCTGCTCAACACACTATCCCAGCATGCAGAGTCCATGCGATGCAGATCAACTGCTCGAAAACAAAAATCCTGTCAATAATTAGGAGAAAGCAGGCGCTGCACAAGTGGCGCCACACACATTAACAATTATGCTAAACACAACCAAACAATGTCCATTTATCTTAAACAACATGTGATTACCCCTCAAATCAAATGTTGCCTAAGATAAGCGGACGTTGTTTTGTTGTGTTCAAATATATCCCACAACCGAAGTAAAATAGCTGTAGTTAGATACTTTTAGTGACTGAAGTAAACATCACACTGTTGGAAGTGTAGGATTAGCCCCGTAACATAGGGACCAGCAATGGTTTTGACAACAAGATTGATGTATATTGTCAAAGTACAGGTGTTTTCAGCCAATGAATGCTAGAAATCCGAGTCCTGGACACTTGGCAGATGAGTTTTCCACTGTTCTCTATTTTGGTCAAGACTAAATTTGGAATGGACAACTTGGGTGGCGGTTGCTTGTGCAGTGGACCAGTTTGCACAGTGGTACTAATGCTCTGCTGTGCGGGCTCTTGCATCCTCTAGACGAGAGAGGTAAACTGTGCCCTCACTGCATCTGCCTGCTGGGGGCATCTGCTGCATCTTCATCCAGTGGATTGTCTAGCAGACACAGTGTCTGCTGTGATCGAGTGGATCACTGCAGACGCCTGACGTTAACTCTGCAGCCGCTCAAGGGTCGGTTTCCTTTGTCACTTTGTGCTTTGAAGACAGTCTCAGTGGCTACTCACATCCATCACCTTTAATCTGCATCCCTGCACATGCTAAAAAGTTTCTCATGTTCCTGTTTCTTTTATCTGGTTTTATGTTTGCGGCTTTGTTGCGGTGCCTTTTGCGCCAGACTATTTCACCTGCACTATCAACACTACTCCCTACATCACTGGCGGTACTTCTGTGTACTAGATTACTGGCAATAGTGATGAATTTACTATCTAGATTACTCGCAGTACGAATGTCTTTACTATTTAGACCACTGACAGAGCTCCTGTTTACTACCTAGATCATTGCCAATACTCGTGTTTACTACCTAGATAGCTGCCTGTAGTTGTTTGTTTACTATCTAGATCACTGTCCATACTCATGTGCTTGTTGGTAGTGCTGCAACATTTTACATGAGCCAAAGCCCACCTGTCTCTATTAATGAATAGAGAGATAACTAGCGGTGTGGCACTTACTAGTAGTTATCATCGTTCTACCTTGCTGATTCAGCCTGCTGTGGCTTTGCCATTTACCAGCATGCTGAACCAAAGCCCATCCTTCCTTTTCACCATCATCTTTTTTCTTTTCATATCTCATCTTGCTGTTGGTGTCCTTAATATCTATTTGTAGTCTTTTGTCATTATATTGTACTGTCTCATTGAGTGTTGCAAAGTGCTTTAGTATAAAAGTGCTTATTGAAGTCCAACATACAAATGCATGAAATAAATAAACTCTTCTGTCCCCTGTCACCGAAGGGCCTTCCTTCAATGAAGGTGTTCATGCAAGCAAGCAGCGTCTATACAGGCTGCCCTCTGGCATGGGATGCCTCCAAACGTGCAGCGAAAATGCACATTCTCCATTTAAATGCAGAGTAGATAAGCAGCTTCCATTCTGGGCCTGAGGTGAGGTTGCTGAAAGTGCCACTTACCATCAACACCCTTGGACCCAGTTCCAGAATGGGGAAGCGCATGGGCAGGCATTGGGTGACGGCCTATTGACCTGGTCTGCCATGATTGAAAGCTGCAGCGGTGCTGGAACAATATTCAGAATAGGGCAGGGGTGCTTTCATCAATGTTGTGTGCCTGACTAAAGTCATAGGGATTGTAAAAAATACAAGGGTAACAGTGCACAGAGAGCAAAAGTTGCACCAGCCTACGCCCATTCATCATGAAAGAGGTAAGAGTGTAGTATGTAGCTAGGTGGTGGTGCATTTAGGACACACTGTCACAAATATTCTACTAAAGGATGCCATAACTATACTTTCACAATTTCTGTTTTAACCTTCTTGCTTTCTCAAATTTGTTTGAAAATGCATCAATTGCCCACTGTTTTTCAAAACTTTCCCAAGGGGTAAAACACCCCCCTGAACCTATTTATGCGGGTCAGCACGCCGCTCGCTACAGGGCACCTATCCTGAACTTTCACGCCTCAACACTTTAATTGACAGGTAAAATAATAAAATAAAATAAAAAAGACACCTTCCGGCGCAAGACGCGACGTCCTCCTTCGGTCCTCTGGTGGGCTAAAATGCGGGACCCAGCAGCGAACTCCCCTAACTAATCCTGGAGCTGCTCTGACCAGCATGAGAGCAGCACCAGGATTGGTTGGAGCGGCCTCACTCGGCGCTCCTAAGAGCACTGGACGCCTGCGCTTTCTCTAACTTAGCTGTCTAAGACAGCTAGGTTAGAGAAGTTGAAAATGTGCATGTCTGGCTGGCCGTCGCAAGACGGTCGGCCAATGAGAAATGCACATTTTAAAGCGCACAGCTCCCTGCTGCTGCCACTTGGCACGGCAGCAGTGTCCCTGCCCGTTCTGTCACTCAGGGTATTCAGTCAAACTGTCGAGTTGGAAATGTCGAATTACATTAATATTGAATTGTCGACAGCAAGAATGACCACCCAATGCAATGCGAAACTTTTTCAAAGACAAAATGAACACATCTTTTCCAAGAGAAATGCACACAAGAGAGCACAAGAATAAAGACAAAACCACGGTATCTGCCTGTAACAAGAGACCCTCTTTAGCACATGGGCTACCTTCATATCTTGGCTGAGTGACTAATAATCATCAGCGTTTCCTTTTAATAAGGTTTAGGATGGGATATGTTATGATAATGCTGGAATATTCAGCGAACGTGTCCTCTGAGACCTTACTAGGACGTTGTCCATGTGACTCAATCTAAGCAAACAATTGTACACATAGGGGTCTATTAGGATGGCGGGCGGATCTCCCCCGCCGGGCCGGCGGTAGTCACCGCTGGCCCGGCAAGGGCAATCTGCCCGCCATCCTGACATTTATTGACCCCCGCCACATTAGGATGGCTGGGGGGTCCGCAGCGGATGGGAAGACCGCCTGTCATTTTTCCGCCGGTCGACTTGTTGACCGGGTGGAAAACTGCCACAATATGGTGGTGGTGTCTACAAGACACCGCCATCCATATTATGATGCCTGCGGAGTCTTGCCTTTCCATGGCGGCGTTGCGCATGCGGTTTCTTCTATTGGGGGCTTGTTGCGGGCCCCCAGAGTGTTGGGGGAGCACATGGGTGGTACCTATGGTACCCTCCTACATTGGCATGGACAAGGTGGCAGGCACCGTGCGGTGCCTGTCACCTTGTGCATGCCAATGCACAACGTGTATCTACAGCATTGTTGTGGATGGGGGATGCCACGGTGGCGGTGGCATCCTAATGGCCACAGGGGACCACCGCACCTCTGGCGGACGGTCCCGCATACCGTTAGTGTCCGCCCACCATCGTAATAGACCCCATATTGTTTTTTTGCCATTTTTACGAATTAGAGAGGAAAAGATTTATTGTGCCTCTTCTGAAGAAATTCTGCCTGTATAATTAGACAATTTTATGATAACTTATTGACATGTCTATATATTTCTATCTGAACTTTTTAAGCATTTGACTTTAAATGCGCAATAAAGTATTAATTGATTGATTGATTGACAGCAAGAATTTTGTGGTAAAAAATATCGACTTTACGGTAAGAAATATCGATTTTGAAAATATAGAAGTCATTAATATCATTTGCAAAAATATAGGTGCCGATTCTGATCCTGTAAATCCCGGGTACGAACCGTCGGACGGAGCGTTTTCTCCGTCCGACTCGTACCCGGGAAAAACACCTTACAAACCCGCAAGTACGATTCGTACAGAAACACCATTTCCGTACAAATTGTAAAAAACACCGACCGGCTAAAAGATACCCACAATTCGGATCCGGGACACCGCGTACGCGACATTCACACGGAGTCAGGCAGCGTTTTACGGATCAGCAAGTACGATTCGGACCCACAGCACTTCGCACGGCAAAATTTTTACGGGAACCAAAAAGTGCCAGAAAAGCTAAGTACGCCGCGATGCACGACGAAAAGGGGACCCGGTACGCACCGTACCCCCATCCCTACATGTCCGCACCGTACCCACAGCCCCCCGTAGGTACGGTGCGTACACCCACCCCCATAGGTACGGAGCATTTCCCCACCCCCGTAGGTACGGAGCGTACCCCCACCCCCGTAGGTACGGAGCGTACCCCCACCCCCGTAGGTACGGAGCGTACCCCCACCCTCGTAGGTATGGAGCGTACCCCCACCCTCGTAGGTATGGAGCGTACCCCCACCCCCGTAGGTACGGAGCATACCCCCACCCTTGTAGGTACGGAGCGTACCCCCACCCCCGTAGGTACGGAGCGTACCCCCACCCTCGTAGGTACAGAGTGTACCCCCACCCCCGTAGGTACGGTGCGAACCCCAGCGCTACGCGCTGGGGGTCCGCACCGTACATACGGGGGTGGGGGTATGCACCATACATACGGGGGTACGCTCTGTACCTACGGGGGTGGGGGTACGCTCCGTGCCTACGGGGGTGGAGTGGGGGTACGGCGCGTACATGGGGGGGCTGGGGGTACGCACCGTACTAGGGGGGCTGGGGGGTGTTCAGCGCGTATGCGGGCACATGTTTGGACGCCTCCATGGTTGCTATGGGAGTTCGCTCCGTACGTGTTTTTTCCATGCGGTTGTGCATTCGGACGGACGGGACGGATCGTACTTGCACGCTCGGACTTTAGTTTACCGATTCGTACGTAAAACTGTCCGGGGACGTGTCGGACACTTTTTCCGACCCGAGGACGTGTCGGGGAATTTTCCCAATGTGATTCGTATGGATTTTTTAACATACGAATCGTACTTGCCAGTTTGTACGGGACTTGTACGATTCGTACGTAAAAAAACCAGGATACAATTCGTACGGGGAATATTTTTATCGGATCGGAATCGGCACCATAGTTTTTTAAAATATCGATTTTTAATTAGTGCTACGTATGTTAGTATATATTTTAAATGTATGTGATGTATTTTTTGTCTAAGTATTGTTTATGTTTTTTAATATACGTGTTACATTTTTAGTAGGTATTAATTTTATTTTGATAATATTTTGCTTTTTTAAGTTCTGTAGCGGGTTGTGGGTTTATAAGGGAAGAGAGTGGGAAGTAATGTAATTATAATAAATGAATGAATATATTTATTTAATCATATTTTTTTAATTGAGATTTTATAATGTCGATTGTGTTTCTAATTTTTTGGGGTGAATTTTAGGTGCACGTTGTGGGTTTATAGGGGTAAAGGGTGGGAAGTAATTTATTTTTAACTAATTATTAATCAGTGGTTAACTAATATTAATTAATTGACAATTCATTATGTAATTGTGTAATTAATTTTAGGTGCGGGTTGTGGGGTTTTTAGGGGTAAAGGGTGGGAAGTAATATATTTTTAATTAATTAATGATTGGTTGATAATTAATTGATAATTAATTAGTTTAATGATTGTGTTTGTGTGGGGGTTTGGGTTTATAGGGGAGAAGGGTGGAAAGTAAATTAATTTTACTTACTTTATTAGTTGTTAAATACTATTAGTTGTTTAATTGAAAACGTTTTTTAATTATGTAAGTATTTTATTTACAGTTGTATTTTAGGAGTGGGTTGTGGGGACTACAGGTGAAAATTGTGGGGAGTTAATTACATTTTATGTGTTTTAATTTGTTTTTTAAGTAATAATATTTGTTTAATTGATAATTACTTATGTTAATTATGCAAATACGTTTTTTTAAATTTTGGATGTGGGTTGTGAGTTGTGTGGTGTTATAGGGTAGGAAGTAAATAGACTACATTTATGTAATAATTCATGTTTTTGTTGATAAACAATTTCTTAATACAAATATGTATTTGTTTGAAAATTATTTTATTATTTGATTTAATATAATATTTGTAGGTATTTGTGATATGTATTTAATATTATAATATGTTCTTATTTTGTTATTTTTAATATTAAATAGATTTTTATTATTTTTAATATATTGTTATTTACTTTAAAAAAATATTTTTATTTTGTTGATGATATTTTGTTTGTTTTTAATTTTGAACTGACTGGAGTGAGAATAGTACATTTTACCCCTCCACAATCCAACACTTTCCCTACTGTTGCACTCACTGGAGTAGGAATAGCAAATTGTATCCCTCTGCTATCCAACAGTTCTCCTACTGTTGCACTCACTGAAGTGGGAATAGTCATTTTTACCCCTCTGCTATCCAACACTTTCCTTACTATTGCACTCATTGGAGTGGGAATAGTAATTTTTACCGCTCCGCTATCCAACACTTTCTCTATTGTTGCACTCAGTCGAGTGGGAATAATAATGTTTACCCGTCCACTATCCAACACTTTCTCTGCTGTTGCACTCACTCGAGTGGGAAATTTAAGTTTAAAGATGTATAAATAGTAACATTTTTAAATTTATAATAGAATGTTATTTTAATATATTTTATGTTATTGATATATATATATATGTATTTATTTGTTACATTTTTATATAATTTTCAAATGATAAAATACATTAAAATGATTAGTTTGATAATTGTTTTAAAATAAATATATATATATTAACTATTATATATGTGTGTTTAACTTTTTTTAATTAAGTTCATTTGTTATATTTGTTAAAATTTATATTAAATCAAAGTAATTAAAAAAAGTTTATTCTTTTATATATTGAATATTTATTAATTTATTTTATATGTATATATAATAAACAATATTTTTTACAACTATATTTATGACAGATTTTTTTTCTCAAGATTTTTGTACTTACCATTATAAGTATAGAATGTAGATATTTTTGACCGATATTTTGGTCACAATATTTTGTATGGGTATATTTTGGGTGTCAAAATTTTGTCAGTGTACCATCACTCAGTTTAGGATAGGTCAATTGCTGAAAATGTAATGGTAATAAATAAACTTTATTATCGTTTTATTTTTCAGCTCTTTCCTGGGGCTTTCTTAGTGGGGCAACGATTCTCCGTTCAAACGGAGGAGGTGTCCCTGCCTCGAGATGCTATGACGTGTTGAAAGGGGTCTGGGTAGAGCTGTATCTAGGTGTTACAAACTGATTAAAGTTGTTAACACCTAGATGTAGCAACTGGCCATGTTTTCCTAAACAAAACAATGTAAAATAATTTTACCTAACCTCCCTTGCCCTGAATAATTGAATCTCATGAATGCCTTTTTTGCTGTTGCCTGTGCCACAGTTATATTATGTCAGATTTAGAGCATGGTGGGCAGGCCAGCACTGCCGGTCGCCAGATGCTCACACAGGTCTGTCGACCCTATTTACAAATCTCTTGCTACCAAAGAGGGACTCCTTGACAAACCTGTACCCACAGCAATTGCGGTGCACAATGGTCACACTTCAATGCCAAGTGAACTGCTGTATTATTTTGGGCCACTTTGCAATTCATTTTGCTTTTCAGTAACACACTCCCAAAGCAGTGTCTTGTTCTGAACAGCAAAATAACAAAGGCTCTGTTTTCATCCTGCGTGTCAGAGCCAATATTTGTTTGTCCTGTAAAAAAACTACATCCTATGGCAACCACCACTGTGACCCAGTGGTCCTGTGGCTGAAGGCTTATGGGTCAAGGGTTTCTGACAGCCATTAGAAACCTGGTGGTATTTCCATTCAAGGGGAGCTATTCGCAAACTAAATTTTGTAGTACGTGAGTAGTACTACAATAGTACTATTCAAATACTACAAAATGCTATTCACAGACCAACATGTGGAGGTCTCCGCCTCCGCCTCCGCCTCTCCTATCTTTTCTGTGCAGAGATTTCCATCTGACTGCAGATCTTGGGAAATGTTTGCCTACGTTTTATTAGTGAGTATGGGAGGGACAGGGCAGAGTGACTGGAAAATGGACAATAAGTACTACTAAAGTGGAGGTATTTTCGGAGGCGAGAGGAGGGGTTAACGGTGAGATAAAGAGTGCTTTAAGGAGGGACATGCACCCACCCACTAAAGAGTGAGACCATTAATTTTCACATGATACACTTCCTGCAGCCAAAAAGGACCCAGAACAGTAGCAAATGCACTGCAACTCAGACCTGTAGTAAGTTAAGCACCACCCATGGCCAACCTCTTGTACTGCAACACCTTTCCATAGAAAATAATTTGACTGGGGACTTAAACTAGAAACCCGTCACAAATAATTTTAAAATAATGTATTATATTTCGACTATTGAATTATACATTCAGGTTCTTAAATGCTAAACAAAATATTTCTTAGTTTATTTTAAATTATTTTATCAGCATTTTTAAATATAAATGTTACTTGAAATATTCAGCAATTTAAATGTATTCTATATGTAACTTTTAATCTTTTTAGTACACATTAAATAAATATAAATGTTTGATTCTAGGTGTTTTTGTTAATCTATAAAAATAATGTTATTTAATATATTTAAAATAAATGCATATTTAAATCAAAATGAAGTTAATTTCTGTATCTTTTTGAAATTTTTGTCTGCATTAAAGTTAAATAGATAACATTTATATTCATTGAAATTCATCTTAAAAATACATTTACTATTTTTTTAACATTAATAAACTTTTTTAATTCTTCTTATAATTTTAAACTTTTCTCTACCTACGTTAAAAGTAACAAGTAGTAATTTTACACTCATAAATTAGGCTTCAGGTGGTGGAGACATGCAAGCCTACATTCAGGCGCCGATTCCGATGTCGGACGGACTCAGGTCCGTCCAACATCGGGCAGGAGCCATAACCAACCGACCTGCTGTCATCGGTTACGGCCCTGCTAGTACGATGCGACCGAACAGGGTTCGGTCGCACTCATATCCAACACAATGCAAGCATGCATTCCGAGCGGAATGCATGCCTGCATCGTGGAAAGCAGGGGTGCAGTTCATCCCTGCACCCTGTGGTGCAGGGATCCATAGAGGGGCACCGCAGGTGCCCCAAGACCGCCATACGGTGGCCTCGCACCCATGGGGGCCCTACTGGGGGCCCCCAAAGACAGTTTCTGACTGCCTTTTCGTGCCGGAAAAACCGGCACGAAAAGGCAGTGAAAAACTGCCATCATACTCCCTCGGTTGAAAAGAGGTGGCTGGGGGAGTACTGAGAGATTTCTGGATTGCAGACGGGTTCTCCGAGCCTGTCGTCCGCAATCCGGAAATCCGTGTCGGATTCCTTTCTGACCGAGCCCATCGGAATGGCTCGGTCGGAAAGGAATCCGGCCGACATGATCCGAATCGGTCAGAAGGGCTCCGACCGTCGGTCGGAGCCCTTCCGACCGAAATCGGAATCGCCTCTTAGTAGTACATTACAGCCTAAATAGTAAATTTACTACTTAGGGGACGATTCCGATTCCTGCCGCAAAACAAACCGACCGACACGGACCCGGACCGAATACCAACCGACACGGACCAGCGCCGTACAACCTGTGCAGTACGATGCAACGCGTGTGAATTACAATCGACACATACGGAATACAAGCTGTACGACCGAGCCATAGGGAAAATAGTGATCCGGCCGGAAAACCGACGCAATTATCACCGACTGACACGAACCCGGAATGAACCCGACCGACCCGTACCCGCGATGTACGATTTGTGCACTACGATGCAATGCGTGTAAAACCAGACCGACTCGCGCGGAGACCAAGCCGCACAACCGACACGCACAAACAACCCGGCACACAAGCAACAGAGACCGCCGTGACCGACGCGTACCAAACACAGAAGATAGGCAGCGTGAACGAGGCAGAGAAGCCCGCACAAGACAACAGCAGCGTCCGTTTCCGTCACAGGAACGTCTCATTCATGCCTACAAAACCCAAAGGAAAAAAGACAAAAAAGGACCAAACAAGCAATGACAAAGCCAATAAATACCAGAAAAAAAAACACGGGACAAAGACACACTCACAAATCCAACTACATAAGGACTACAATCACTACCATCATCCCTTGCAAACAGGAGACACAGCCAGCAGCAAACACCAGTACACAGCAACCACAGACACACTCACAACTCCCCCATCACACAACTCACACACCATCAGCACCGCATACAAAAGCACACATACATACACCCAGCAAAACCAACACCAACCCACTCTCACTTGCACCCTCACACACATATCCCTCACCACCACCACCCATCATCATGCCCCCAAAGAAGAATCCAAAGTTCACAGATAGTGAGTTAGAAGTGCTGGTAGACGAGATCATCAAAGTAGAGCCACATTTGTTTGGTACATTGGTCCAAAGGACCCCCATCTCACAGAAAACCAAGATGTGGGCGAGGATTGTGGACAAGGTGAACGCCCAAGCACCAGCAAGGCGCACAAAGGACGATATCCAGAACAGGTGGGATGACATGCGCAGGAGGGTCAAGAAACTCATCGAAAAAGATCACACCCCGACTCAGTGCACCGGCCGTGGCCCTCCTGTGAAACTAGTCTACTTCAGGACCTGGGAGGTGCGGGACATCCTACTACCAGAGAGCGTCCAAGGCCTAACAGATATCCCAGAGCCTGGTGAGTACACAAACAACATACCCAAGATTGCGTGGCAAGGGGACAGTGAAACCATGCACCGCAAGCAAAGCTACACTAACCAATAGATAATCAGCCCAAGATGTGTAGGCCAGTCAGACAAACACAATACCTGCCATCTCAGAGTGACTCGGATCTGTGTCATGACATGCACCAACCTACAAACAAATAGAGCAAGCCAGTGGCACAAAGCCAAATAGACCCTGCCAGACAGTTTGCCACCACAAACACACCACCTCACAGCGCAGCTGACTGTCAGGAAGGAATAGTGGGGATGCAGGTGAAGTGAGTGTATCCAAAAACATGATGGGGCCTGTAGTCACAGATAATGCTCCCCCTCCTGATTGGCCCATCAAGACCTCTCTGAAACATGCCCACATCACAGGGAGTGGAAAATGACTGACAAGATGGCTGACGCTGGGTCCTGCTGTGGGGAGCACAAGGCCCTGCTAGGGCTTGTATGCAAATCAGAAGCCGGACACCACTGACTGACATCCTGAAAGACAACTTGCACGCCCTACAATGTAAGCACGTTTCATGATGGGAAGGAGGACTGACAGCCCTGACCATACTTACCAGCATGGGGAGACACCCACCCCTCAACACAAACTCCACACAACTCACCGGGTACAATGCATTGACACACACCTCAATGAAATATCAGCAAAAGATACTCCGTACTGGGTGCTGCTGTGTGAAGCACAGGGGCTCACTTTGAACTTGTAGCCAAACAAACACCAGGACTTCACAGTCAGCCATCTTGCCATTGCTGTCACACCCCTGACAGGGAAGCAGAGTCAAGAGGGAGGAAGTATGTGCCTGCTGGGAAGGGGGTTGTAGTCAAGAGTATGATGGGACTTGCAGTCACAGACAACCTACACCCACCCACATGGCCCAGCAAGATCAAACTGAACCTACTCGCCTCACAGGGAGTGGGAAGGGACTGACAAGATGTCTGACACTGGGCTCTGTTGTGGGGAGCACAAGGCCATGCTGGGAAATGGCCAACAACAATATCAAACTCTGTCTGTGACAAGCTGGGAAAAAGCAGTGTACAGGCAGGCATCTGTTTGAAATGTAGAAAATGTCATGTTTGGGAACCATCGATGCACGTAGAAACATAAATCACATTGTGTGTCTCTTCCAAACACAGGTGGTGCTGGGCACCCAGCACCAAATGATGAGGATACCCAGTCCCAGACTCAGGCGGACACTGAGCTCTCTGGTTTGACTCTCTCACTGTCCTCTTCGGATGACGACGACCAACCTGGCCCCTCCGGTGTGAGCCATCATGCAGCACCATCAGCATCAACATCTGCACCCCCTGTACCCACACCTCCAGCATCTGGACACCGACAGGGCACCCCCGCCAACACGGACAGACCAAGGCCAATCAACACCCACAGCACAGGGACACAGGACCCCCCGGAAGCTACAGCAAACACCACCAGCAACACCACCCAAGGGGTCCCAGTGTCACCTGTGCATCCCGCCGCTGGTCCTGCCCGTGTGGAGAGGGGTGCTGGGAGGGGTGGGAGGCACAGGGCGTGCCTTTCAGAGGGGTCTGGACTGCATGATGACCCCCACCTGGCACGCATCTTAGATGCGTACCAGGATAGCACCGGACGATTTGGCCAGGTAGTGGGGATCCTCACGGACATGCAACACGAGCAGGTCACCCACCATGCCCGCATGGAGGCCAAGTGGGTTGACATTACTGTGGTGCATCAGGACATACTCCAATGCCTCCACCAGATCAACACCAACCTGTCCACACCCCCCTGTGTGCCCACAACATCTGTCGCTACACCATCTGCCAGCACCACAGGGATGGAGGAGGACTTTGGTGGAGAGTCCCCTGCACCGCAGAGGCCTGCACATGAGGATCCCCCCCCCCCGGAAGAGGAGGGGTCGTCCGAAGAAGGACATGTGAGAGGCAGATGTCCCAGCACATCCCCCAGGGCCTCTAAACCTTTGTGCGCAACCCGTTCACCTTGTCCAATCGCACACAACTCGCCCACATGACATGGAGGGTTCATGTTGGGTCAATGTAGCAGATGACTGTGGACTTTACTCTGGAAATTTCATCTACCAGCACTTCCAACTCTAATGTTAACTTTGGATTCCAAAACCAATGTACAGCACCCACCATCCTGTGCACTTCCCTCACACATGTTTGTAAATAAACTCACCAGCCTCTGTTGTGATTCCAACTTGTCATGTTGAGGGAGATGTCGATCTGCTACACAACACAGTGCATGCCAAATACTGCAACAATGTGACCAAAGTAAGGTGAGTCATGGTGATGTGACACATGTAAGGGAGACACACCACTATGGCAACACAAAACATACTCACCATGGCCATGTTACTCATCACACACAATGATGTTGACCTGAAACGCTTTGACATGCACAGACACAACACCCACCCCAGTCAGTCGTAACAAAACCACAGGTGAGGTAAGCAGATGTCACTCAGATGTGGGAAGACAGACAACGCACATAACAAAGCGTAGCACAGGTTCATTACACATCAGCAACACGTTTATTTCCACAATAGTTGCACGGTAATTCTACGTAACAGTGGACACACGCTCTCAATGTGTTGGAGAATGGAAGTCCAGGGATGTGTGGTACATCAGTTGATTGGAATTGTCAACTTCCACACTGGTGTTGGCTTCTGGGTGTTGGGGGTCAGTGTTGACAACACAACAGGCAAAGTACCCTGGGTAGGACAGACAAGATACAGTCAAAAGCACAGAAGAACAGGAGAGAAATGCAATACACATGCACAAAACATGTTGCAAGGCACCTACACAAACACTAGTTAGAAGTACTACCCTATTGTGGAGTACACACCACCTGAATGGACACATCACAGCACGCATCCAGTCAAGTGGCACACAGACACACTCAGACAGCAACAAAGCTGGCACAACACATTCCAGGCTACCTCCATACATTCACATAACAATCCTGGAAACTCACATTCAGGTGAAGAAGTTGTTGATGAGCTGTGAGCGGACGTCACCATCATCTTCATCATCACTGGCATCTTGGCCCTGGCCGGAATCCTCCACAGGTGCCGGACGTTGGTCATCGTCATCGTCACCCTGGATGAGAGGCACCTCCTTCCGCACCGCCATGTTGTGTAGTATGCAGCAGACAAGGATTATTTTGCACACCTTTGCAGGCTCATATGGGAGGGCCACACCAGTCTTGTCCAGGCAGCAAAAGCGGCTTTTCAGGAGGCCGAATGTCCGCTCAATCACCCTCCTGCTCCGACCATGTGCCTCATTGTAGCGCAGGCCGGCTGGTGTCACAGGGTTCCTGAGGGGTGTCAGCAACCACGGCATGTTGGGGTATCCGACGTCACCTACACACACAAAAATGAACAAGTAGCTGAGTTTTGTAGGAGTGCAGAATACAACATTGACAAACACACACAATGAGAAACAGTCAGTACACACCGACAAGCCAGGCATGCTGAGCTGGCATCTGTGACATCAGCGTTGCAATGCGACTACTCCTCATAATGTAGGCATCGTGCGCAGAACCAGGGAACCGTGCACACACATGTGTGATCGACATGTCAGCAAGACAGACCACCAGAGCATTGGTTGAACGGTAGTGCTTCCTGTTACGGTATGCCTGCTCATGTGCCCCATCAATAGATCCGATGACATTCGGCATTCTCCCCAGTGTATAAAAGGCATCCTTTATTTCAGGGAGTTCAGCTGGGCTCGGGAACTTAATATACAGGTCGAGGAATTGCAACATCTCCTCCAAGACATCGCGCAGCACCCGACTAAACATCGTTTGCAACATCCCACCAGCAGTAGCCACAGTGTACTGGAAGGTACCAGTAGCAAAGAAGTGCAGGGCTGCCATCACCTTCACCTCTGGGGTCAGTGCTGTAGGGTATGTCCGGCCAGGTAGCAGATGTGGCGCCAACTGCTCTGCCAACTCCGCAATCAGTTTCCTGGTGAAGCAGTACCGTCTGATGCAGTCGCGTTCCTGCATGGTTGCAAGGTCTGGGAACGGCCGATGGACAGCTGGTGCCCTGCAGTACAGAGATGCACAATGGAAGATTGTCAGTTCATCCGCCCATGTGGCCATGACCACGATCAATATCACATGCTAGATCATGACATTACACAATGTACTGAGGTGTGTGCTGTTGGTCATGGACACATATGTTACCTACAAGACCACCACCTCATATCTCAATTCCACAGGTCCACATGAGTCCCATGTATTGCAATGGCCAATCATCTGGCTGGTCACCCAACCTATGTGCTGCTGCAACGTGCCAAACACACACCACAGTGACAATTGAGGCCTCATGTCTCCCAGGCATCACAGATCTTTGCCATGCCGAAACCCAGGGTCCCTGTATTGCCACATCAACACAGCAATGGACATGGTGTAGCACGTACACACCACAAGGCAAGCGTAAGTCCCACAGGTAGTGGCCACTGTTGTTCCTGCCGGCCCTACATGTACGTCTCTTAGACACACACCACATCAAGGGTGATGCATATACCACATGGATGTGGAGACTGTCACCCATTGGGCACATTTGATCAGACACATCTGCGACACAACATTCACACAGACTGTGGGTGCACATCAGTATTGTGGCTACAGGTCTCACTGTGACGTACATGCCATCACCCCCAGGGCTCAGGGTGTATGTGACCTGTCCTAAACATATCCAACCTGACACTGTGTCCGTGACTCATGCCTTTACTGTACAATTGCACATCACAGTGGTAATGTGCACAACACACAAAGGATTCTGCCCCCATGTACACGTGCACAACCTGGGAGTGGCTGCACAAAGTGCCAGCCAAAAAAACAGATGTGACCCCCCAAACACCCAGGGAATGCAGCCTTACATGTCATGGGACACTGTGTGGCCAGTGCTGTAGTGTGGTAGGTGTGCACAGGTGTCCCTGGCCAGTATATGTGTGATGCATCCGTATAATAGTCACACTAATGAGGTCCGACGCAGGTGACACTGCGTACGCATTGCATGGGTCATGTTCGAGTCCTGCGTATGCTTTGTCATTGAATGAAATGAGGACCGACTCGGGTGACACTGCGTACGCATTGCACGGGTCATGTCCGAGCCGTGCGTATGCTTTGTCATTGAATGCAATGAGGACTGACGCGGGTGACAATGCGTACGCATTGCACGGGTCATGTCCGAGCCGTGCGTACGCTTTGTCATTGAATGGAATGAGGTTCGACGCGGGTGACTATCATGCATACGCGTCGGACAGGTATGGTCCGAGACAGGCGTACCCCTTGGCCATTGAATCGTATGGAGACGGGTGCATGTGTATATTCAAAATACGTGTTGTACAGTCAGTTGAACAAGGCGGGCGCACCCATTGGCTCCGGACTGTCATGGAGACGGATGCGGATTCAAAACTTGTACGAGTTGTGCACTGGAAATTCAGTTGGATGCCTACAAAAATGTTGCAATTTCAAGTGTTCCATGAAGGTGAAGATTTGAACTATGCGGAAGGCGTGTACGAGTCGTACTTTTAAATGGATTGGCCAGATTCATAGAATGCAACCGTGTTGGACCTATCACTTGGGACAGATGGCACAGATTCTGCCTCTGCAGCACAGATATAAGGCTGGCTGGCCCCCAGGGAGCTCACTTGCCTGCACTACATGCTCCTGGACCACATCCCTGCTACCACCACTGCTGCTGTCTTTGCATCCACTGGGTCCTGCTATGGCACGTACTCTGGAGAGGGCCCCAACCTTCACTGAGGAGGAGAACCAGGCCCTGCTGGATGGGCTCCTTCCACAGTACAGCAAGCTCTATGGGAAACCAGGGGAGCAGGTGAGTGTGCAGTCCACTGACTTCCTAATTATGCAAGTTGTATGACTAGCAGTACTAGCAGTGTGTACACCAGTGGCAAGCATTCTCACAACCTACTTTCATCTCCCAAAGTGTGTAGGTACATGTAATGAATAGGTGTCCTGCTGCTAAAGTGCATTATTGCAAGCTTAAACTATCCAGGCATTGTTAACATGTCAGACATGCAGGTGATTTTTTCTTCCCCATGGTTGCACTACCTGTGTAATTCATTTCCCTTTGTGATGATGACATGTATATCCAAATGTGTGCTGCACAAATCTGGGGCATGTGTGTTAATGTACTTTTCACTTTGTCATCCTTACAGGTTGATGCCCACCAGAAGCAGGAGATCTGACTGATCATCGCCCGGGCTGTTCGTTATGTGGGGGTCTACAAGCACCGGATCTGCAACTGCCAGAAGAGGTGGCAGGACTTCGGGGCTGGACCCGGAGGATAGCTAGAATCCAGCTGAAGCTGTCACCTCCACGCAGGAGGGGCGAACACCGGACCCTGACTCCCCACATGCTCCGGATACTGGCAGTGGTCTTCCCGGACCTGGAGAGGCAGCTGAAGGCCAGACAGCAGCAGGAAGGGGGTAAGTCCATGCCTAATCTGTGTACTATGTCTGACATGCTAATAACAGTCCTTTGGCCTGGTCACACTTCCACATTACGTAGGTCTTGTAGTCCAATACTCAGGACCCTCAATTGTGTGATGCACCCTCCTCATCTGTTCCACAGGTGTGGCCACTACAGTCTGTTGCTTGTGTCACTAGGGCACTGTGTCCCTGCAGTCAGCTATGCTTCAGCTACCGGTCAGCATATGTTCCCGTGACTCTGTTGTGTGTTTCATGTGTGGGTCAATTGTTTACACAATGCCGGAGATCTGACATGTGATCTGTGTGTGCCCTTGAGATGTGTTCCAATTGCTG
Source organism: Triturus cristatus (assembly GCF_964204655.1). Taxonomy (NCBI): domain Eukaryota; kingdom Metazoa; phylum Chordata; class Amphibia; order Caudata; family Salamandridae; genus Triturus; species Triturus cristatus. The sequence continues at coordinate 864,069,381 of NC_140581.1, forward strand.
GTCTGACTCGCAACATGTGGCTGGGGTATTCAAAACAAACCCATGCAGCAGGGGACTCCAATTTTGGGGCCTCAGGAGTATGTAGATCAAGTATGTCACACTTGATTAGCCAACTGACTACTGTCCGGGGCCAAACACTGTTCACGTAGACCTGGCCAGTCATGCCTCCTCAAGGGCATTTTGAAACACTCTGTAATCCCACTCCTGTGTATGAAATTGCAGGTTGTGCTTAGTGACATGTGCCCTCAGGTGTCTGCCTCTGTGTCATTAGGGTGTGGCTTGTTGGTATGTACAACTGGGGTGTCCATCATTCAGAGGGTCAGCATGACATCTGAGATGCGACTGTGAGAGACAAGACCTGTGTGACATATAGGTGTGTGATCCTCACAAAAGAGCTGCTCCCAGTGTGATAACCCAAAGCGAGCTACAAGAACGTCGTGAGTGTGGGCATCTCACAAAAAGATATGGACTGGTCTCACACACCACCTGGTGTCATGCTTCATCATTGACCAGTCCTCGCCCTCCAAAACCTTCGTTTGATGGAGGACGGGCATACACTTGACGACAAGGATGCACTTCTAAGTGATGGAGTGGGGGCCCGTGACTATGTGAGTGAAATTAAAATTAAAAATCATTATAGTTATCAGTAGCAATTCTTTAATGTGAAGTGAAAACTATATGATATTAAAATAAGAGTGACGGAAATTGGGATATTTATTGGTCCCAACCGTCTAATGAGTGATCTTGTGGATGGTCGACATGTTTCTGCCTGGGTGGCCCCGAAGGGTCCGCGGCATTCATCAGGACCTAAAAGTAAAGAAATAATGGGCTCCGTTCTTACCACATTTGGTAGTGTGTCACCACTGCGGGAGTGTGGTATGGGTCACACTTCACCATCTAAGGGATGCTTCCAATAGTGAAGCCTGAAACAAAATTTTAATAAAAGGCATTGTAACTCGCTGGGTCGGTTGTACCTGTAAAAAGGAAAAAAGACAAAACAATGCATGCATTGAGTGTCGTGCGTGACACAAGTGTGTGCGTGACTCAGTGGCACTCTATTTGTGGACACTAGTGCGAAAAATTGTGGCCAGGCTTACCCTAATAATATGGACAAGTAGCCTCATGGGAGAAGAGGCGGAGAAGAGAACCACAACTGTGTTTCAGCTGTAACAGAAAACATTTCAGACAAAAACGTTATGTAAAAAGGCGATAAATTCTCATGTTTAGCCAGCCTCGAAAAACGAGTGAAGTCATTTCCACATATCACATACTCATGCTGTCTTACTCGCGCTACCACCACACACTTCAGGCATACTCTTACTGTTACTCGCGATAATCGCGTCCTGCCACCTATACGTCCGCTCGTCGGTCTCCCCGATGTGCAAATGCCAGGGTGAGGGCGGGGTTTATATCGGCTGTCATCCCCGTGTCTAATTGAAGTAGTTGGCCTAAATCGATTTCACGTGGGTGTTTCCCGGTGTCCCCGGCTGCCGCTGCCTGGAACGAGAATGGCAGAAGTGGGGCGTGTTAGGTCCTCAGTAGACGCTCGAGAGACGAGGAGAGGGATGGGTCCTGCCGGCCAATGGTGAGGATCCTAATGATCGTGCAGGCGATGACGCGCCGTTGGTGCGGTGCTCCGATTGGTTAAGCCGAGGAGAGGGTTGGGTCCTGCCGGCCAATAGTGGGGATCCTAATGATCGTGCAGGCGATGACGCGCCGTTGGTGCGGTGCTCCGATTGGTTAAGCCGTGAAGGGAATTCAAAGGCCCGCTCTGATTGGAGGAGCTAAGGCCGGGAATTCAAAGGCCCGCTCCGATTGGAGGAGCTCAGGCCAGGGGGTGTGACTGAATCTGAAGATGCTCTGTAGCCACAGAATTAGTTGTCATGGGGACGTATGCTCAAAAGGTGGTAGCGCGATCCTCCTGAAGATAGGGTCGTAGTGGAGGTGGCTTTGTGCAATGGGTATGCTGGTCATTGTGAGGGTCTCATGCTGGGCAAGTATGTAGCAGATGGGAACCACGTGCTAGAGAGGTTACTGTACTTCATGCAAGGTCAGAAGTGGCAAGCATGGCAATTATGACTGTGAGTCTATAGAAGTGATCATGCAGAGAAGCGGTCGTACTCAGAAGCGACCTCACGTCCAGTGAACTTCCATGGTTTTATCAATTAAATGTATTTTTTTTCATTCCCATATATACAGCAATCATATCGTGTTGTTATGAGCCAAACATTAACGATGGTGTCTCGCTCCTCAAAAAGGCTAAGCCAGAAATTGCACATCCCACACACACTAATGCTCATTCTGAGTGTTGTGTATGGGCGGGGTGCTAAGGTTTTGTGTGAGGGTCAGATCTTTGTTGTGGCCTGAGTTTTGGAGATACGTGTGCATCATTGGAGAATGATAATATATACTAAGTATATTCATCTTTTTTTATCGTGTCAGTTGTAACCATGGGATATCGTCATTGAGACCCCTCTCATGGGTACGGAGGCGGAAAACCCATCGTTGTTCTCTAAAAAGGAGGTTTGTTGTAAGGTCGGATTTCCCTTTTCTCATGACTTCAAGTACAGTCCAGCTGAGGTCTGTTTCTTTATGGTTAGCTTCGGAGAAATGGCGAGTCAGTTTTGTATTGGTCTTTTTGCACCTTATAGTGCTTCGGTGTTCGTTAATACGGGTTTTTATCTTCCTAGTAGTCATACCTACATACCGAAGCATGCAAGGACAGGTTAGGAGATAGACAACGTTCTCCGTGTTACAATTGCTGAATGTGTTGAGTCTCCAGGGCCTGCCCGTACCTATGTCAACCTCTTTGGTATTTTTAGTGAGGTCGCAGGAGTTGCACATGCCACAGGCAAAGTGACCCACTACACGTGGTTGGTCCCAGAGTCTGGGTTGTTCAGTCTCGTCCAATGTGGTGATCTGGGCGTGTACCAGTTCATCCCTTAGGTTTCTGTTGCGTTTGTACGCAAATAAGGGCGTTTCCCATTGTTTCCCAGCGCTATTCAGTATGTGCCACCTTTTTCTGATGATTTTCTGTATGGAGTTTGATGCTGGTGTAAATGTAGTGACACACACTTGTCTGTCCGTTTGTACTTTCTCGGTGTTCTCCAATAATGCTTCTCTGGGGTTATTGCTTGCTCTTTTGTTGGCCCTTTTAACCAGTTTTCTGGGATAGTTCCGTGCTATGAGTTTTTTCTCAAGTTGTTTCGCTTGTTCTGTATAGATTACTTTTTCAGAACAGTTCCTTCTTATCCGTAGAAACTGGCCGACTGGAAGATTCTGTCTGAGGGCTCTTGGGTGGTAACTTTCGTATAGAAGTAAACTATTTCTGTCTGTAGGTTTATTGTGGACTTTTGTTGAAAACCCTCCACCAGTGATTGTGATATCTAGGTCCAGGAAGGTAGCGTGATTTTTGTGGATGGAATGGGTAAACTTTAGATGTCGATCTTGAGAGTTTATCCATTGGACAAAAGCAGTTGCATTTTCTTCTGTTCCTCTCCACACAATCAGAACGTCGTCTATGTACCGTTTCCAAACCTTGAGATGATTTAGAAACGGGTTCGCTGGATTGTTGACAAAGTCATCCTCGAATTGTTGGACGTACAGACAGGCCATACTAGGGGCAAAGGTGCTCCCCATCGAAGTTCCTGTTATTTGATGGTAGATGGTTTGATCATATTGGAAAAAGTTTTCTGTGAGGGCCAGTTCGGCACATTCCATAACAAAGTGTTGGGGGGTGATGAAATCCCATTGTCTGTGTAGAATAATGTTTTCTACGACTTCCAGTGTTCTCTGTTGGGGTATGCTTGTGTATAGGGCTTCAATGTCCATAGTTATGAGCCAATCACTGACGGGGTCTATCTCCAAATCTCTTAGGAGGCAGAGGACATCCTTAGTGTCCCTAAGGTAGGATGCGGCCTCCTTCACAATTGGCCGCAGGAACCAATCACAAAATTGTGATAGGGGTTCCAGCACGGATCCAATCCCTGATACGATAGGTCTCCCCGGAGGGGGCATCCGATTCTTGTGGATCTTTGGGAGGACGTAGAATCTGGGCATCCTGGGTTCTGTGTTGATCAGGAAATCAGCTTCTTGCCTTGTAACCCAATCGTTACTGAGTCCCTCTTCCACAATGTTCTTTATTCTGTTCATGATGGGTTTAGTGGGATCTCTTTGGTGTGTAGCGTAGCTGTTGGTATCTGCTAGCAGTCTTAGACACTCCTCGTGGTACATCGAGTGGTCCAGAATGACGGTGGCGCCCCCTTTGTCAGCCGGTTTTATAACAATGTTATGGTTATCTTTTAGGTTTTTTAGGGCCACACGTTCTCTCCTCGTTAGGTTGTCAAACCCTTTGGTGTTCTGGAAATCTATTTTCTCAATGTCTCTGAGCACGGCATGTTCAAATGCCAGTACTTCACACGAGATACTCTGCATTGGAGGTTGGAAAGTTGATTTTTTCCGTAGCCCTGTTGATTGCCCATCATCTTTGCTGGTTTCTGTTGTTTCACCGAAGAAATCGCGGAGTTTGATTTTTCGGAAGAATTGGGCCAGTTCCATATTAAGACCAAAGGGGTCGTTTCTTGGTGTGGGAACAAAACCCAGACCCTTCTCGAGGACGGATTTTTCTTCGGTTGAGAGTGTGTATGTACTAATATTGACAATATTAGTTAATCCCTGCTGGTTGAGGGCATCTCCGTTCTCCCTCTGCTCCTGGTTGTCATCCCCTGTGGTTGATGTTGCTGGTCTTCCCATTGGACCCTTGCGTCCAATGGGAACGTTGTCTATCTCCTAACCTGTCCTTGCATGCTTCGGTATGTAGGTATGACTACTAGGAAGATAAAAACCCGTATTAACGAACACCGAAGCACTATAAGGTGCAAAAAGACCAATACAAAACTGACTCGCCATTTCTCCGAAGCTAACCATAAAGAAACAGACCTCAGCTGGACTGTACTTGAAGTCATGAGAAAAGGGAAATCCGACCTTACAACAAACCTCCTTTTTAGAGAACAACGATGGGTTTTCCGCCTCCGTACCCATGAGAGGGGTCTCAATGACGATATCCCATGGTTACAACTGACACGATAAAAAAAGATGAATATACTTAGTATATATTATCATTCTCCAATGATGCACACGTATCTCCAAAACTCAGGCCACAACAAAGATCTGACCCTCACACAAAACCTTAGCACCCCGCCCATACACAACACTCAGAATGAGCATTAGTGTGTGTGGGATGTGCAATTTCTGGCTTAGCCTTTTTGAGGAGCGAGACACCATCGTTAATATTTGGCTCATAACAACACGATATGATTGCTGTATATATGGGAATGAAAAAAAATACATTTAATTGATAAAACCATGGAAGTTCACTGGACGTGAGGTCGCTTCTGAGTACGACCGCTTCTCTGCATGATCACTTCTATAGACTCACAGTCATAATTGCCATGCTTGCCACTTCTGACCTTGCATGAAGTACAGTAACCTCTCTAGCACGTGGTTCCCATCTGCTACATACTTGCCCAGCATGAGACCCTCACAATGACCAGCATACCCATTGCACAAAGCCACCTCCACTACGACCCTATCTTCAGGAGGATCGCGCTACCACCTTTTGAGCATACGTCCCCATGACAACTAATTCTGTGGCTACAGAGCATCTTCAGATTCAGTCACGCCCCCTGGCCTGAGCTCCTCCAATCGGAGCGGGCCTTTGAATTCCCGGCCTTAGCTCCTCCAATCAGAGCGGGCCTTTGAATTCCCTTCACGGCTTAACCAATCGGAGCACCGCACCAACGGCGCGTCATCGCCTGCACGATCCTTAGGATCCCCACTATTGGCCGGCAGGACCCAACCCTCTCCTCGGCTTAACCAATCGGAGCACCGCACCAACGGCGCGTCATCGCCTGCACGATCATTAGGATCCTCACCATTGGCCGGCAGGACCCATCCCTCTCCTCGTCTCTCGAGCGTCTACTGAGGACCTAACACGCCCCACTTCTGCCATTCTCGTTCCAGGCAGCGGCAGCCGGGGACACCGGGAAACACCCACGTGAAATCGATTTAGGCCAACTACTTCAATTAGACACGGGGATGACAGCCGATATAAACCCCGCCCTCACCCTGGCATTTGCACATCGGGGAGACCGACGAGCGGACGTATAGGTGGCAGGACGCGATTATCGCGAGTAACAGTAAGAGTATGCCTGAAGTGTGTGGTGGTAGCGCGAGTAAGACAGCATGAGTATGTGATATGTGGAAATGACTTCACTCGTTTTTCGAGGCTGGCTAAACATGAGAATTTATCGCCTTTTTACATAACGTTTTTGTCTGAAATGTTTTCTGTTACAGCTGAAACACAGTTGTGGTTCTCTTCTCCGCCTCTTCTCCCATGAGGCTACTTGTCCATATTATTAGGGTAAGCCTGGTGGCAGCATTGTCTACCACCACAATTTTTCGCACTAGTGTCCACAAATAGAGTGCCACTGAGTCACGCACACACTTGTGTCACGCACGACACTCAATGCATGCATTGTTTTGTCTTTTTTCCTTTTTACAGGTACAACCGACCCAGCGAGTTACAATGCCTTTTATTAAAATTTTGTTTCAGGCTTCACTATTGGAAGCATCCCTTAGATGGTGAAGTGTGACCCATACCACACTCCCGCAGTGGTGACACACTACCAAATGTGGTAAGAACGGAGCCCATTATTTCTTTACTTTTAGGTCCTGATGAATGCCGCGGACCCTTCGGGGCCACCCAGGCAGAAACATGTCGACCATCCACAAGATCACTCATTAGACGGTTGGGACCAATAAATATCCCAATTTCCGTCACTCTTATTTTAATATCATATAGTTTTCACTTCACATTAAAGAATTGCTACTGATAACTATAATGATTTTTAATTTTAATTTCACTCACATAGTCACGGGCCCCCACTCCATCACTTAGAAGTGCATCCTTGTCGTCAAGTGTATGCCCGTCCTCCATCAAACGAAGGTTTTGGAGGGCGAGGACTGGTCAATGATGAAGCATGACACCAGGTGGTGTGTGAGACCAGTCCATATCTTTTTGTGAGATGCCCACACTCACGACGTTCTTGTAGCTCGCTTTGGGTTATCACACTGGGAGCAGCTCTTTTGTGAGGATCATTTAATATTGGAGGCTGCTGCTCCTAGAACCCCACGCCTCTAGTTCCCCCCTCCACACACTGTGTGGAGTTTTCTTGTGATTGAGAAATATAGGTGTGTGATCATCTGACAGCGCACAATGGTGTATGCAACTGTGTCCTTCATGCAGCTGGGTTACATGCATGGCAGACTGTGATGTGTTAATGTACAGGGATTTGTGTTTGCAGAGACTCATATGTATGATTTGGATGATGTGGGGTCTTCTGGGTCCTGGATATGTTGTTTGCATGGGATGGGCAAGTGCGCCGGTCATCTGCAGAGTTAGCTTTACCCCTGAGCTAGGATTGTGAGTCAGTGCATATTGTTATTGTCTGGATGCCCTATCCCTGTGACAGGAGACAGTGTTGACTGACTTTCAGGGCATCCCAGTGCCATGGCATTGAACTTGCTATGAGTGACCGTGCATTGTGTTCAAGTGTGCACCATGTACCCCATTGTGGCATTGCCCATCAGGACATGAGTACATCATAGTGTGTGTTGCTGGCATGCATTACAAGCATGTGAAATGAGTCTCTGCCCATCCCTTCATCCGGACACCTGTACTGAGTCAGTAGCAAGAAATGTGCTGTGTGTATAGTGACATACTCCTACATGTTCACTTGCATGTACAACTAATGTGTGGGTGGTGCATGTTGGCACATTGGGGTGTTAGCATCCAACATGCAACGGACATATGTGTGAAAGTCAAGGAGGGATATGTGTGCCATGGTTGATGTTGAGAATGACAAATGTCTTATTCTAAACAGTGTTGGCACTTTGAGCTGTGTTCAGCTAATGATGCCAGGGCTTGCCCTGTGATGTGATGTACTCACTGTGGTGAGTGCAGTCGGTGCAGGTGACTGATGTTGTTCTCTTCCTTCCTATTCCTATCCAGATACATCCACGGCCACAGGAGGGGACAGCTCCATGGACCAGGAGGAGCCACAGAGCCTTACAGGGACAGAAGTAGAGGAGTCGGGTGGACCCAGTGGCACGGAGGGCGAGTGGAGCCACACAGAGGGGTCGTCAGCACCTTCCCCCCGAGCTGAGGGCCACAGCAGCTCTGAGGATGACTTCCTTGTGGAGGCGGGTGTCAGTAGCCACCAAACCCCAGCTAGTGAGGCTGTCCCCGCCACCACCACCCTCCCATCGGCTCCCATCCCAGTGGTCCATGTGGGCTCCCGTGTTCATGAGCATGTCTCCTTTGTGCCAGGCACCACACCCCTTGCCCCTGTGTGCCCTGCTGCCCTGAGTGAAGAGTCTGTGGACTTACTTAGACAGATCCATGTAGGGCAGACGTCGTTGCTGAAGGTCCTCCATGCACACAATTGGTGTCATTCATGGAGGGCATTCCCTCGGGCATGTCTGCCCTACAGAGGACCAATCAGTCCGTGACCTCCTCCCTGACGGCAGCAGTGTCCCTCCTCCAACAGTCCCACACACCTCCTACCCCTGCACCACCCATGATTCCTAGCACCCTACCTGTCCCAAGCACAAAAATCCCCAAACCAAGGTCTAGACGTGCACACAAGCAAGCGCAGGGGACTGATACCACACTCACAGGGTATGGTCTACAGACACACACACAGTCATCCACAACCACTCCGCAGTCCTCCGAGACCTCTCCCTCCCAGCCCCCTTCCCTTGCCTCACCTGCAACCCCATCTCCCCAGAAGCTCTTCCTCTGTGACCTTGGGCTCTTCCCCACCGACCCAGCAGATTCTGATTACAAGGGGAAGAGGAAGTCCCCACACACAGAGGGGTGTGCCCCTCACACCCGGACACCCTCACCCAGGCGCAGTAAGACAGAGAACCACACCCGCAAGTCCCCCCGGCGCCAGAAGAGCAAGACCCCCCCGCCATCACGCAGCTCCAAGGCAAAGTCTCCATCCTCCATCCCCCAGGCCACCTCTCCAGAGGTTCCCCCACCACTCCCTGCCCCGGGTTCCCCCACCCACAGATACACCATCCCCAGAATGCTAAGGCCCTCCCCCTTAGCACTTGCTCCTCCACACCTGGTCAGACGGTTAGTGCCACTGATGTGGGGACCTTGTCCCCCCCCCCTGCCCTGCCGACCTCACCTGCCCCCATTCCGCTCCCTTGGATGTAGGCACTGCATTGGAGTCCATGACCACCCAGTCTGATTTGGGCACTGCAGTGGTGAGCCAATCCACTCCATCTGACCTGCCCACTGAAGTTGTGCCGGCACCCACCCTATCTGACATGTGCCCCACAGTTGTGACAGCACCCACCACTTCAGTCAGCTCCACTGCAGTTGCAAGTGTCTCGCCTGCATCCACCACTCCTTCACTGCCTCCTTCTGCTGTGCCCTGATCCTATCCCTGCGGTGCCTGGCCTGCCCCCATGTATGCCCCTCCGAGGGGATGACCCCGGTCCTTAGCAGTGCAGGCAAGCAAGGTGTGACAGTTGTCACTCTACTTCACTCCTTGGCATTTGGAAATGGACTGGCCATTGGCCTTTTGTTTGAACAGACATTTAACTTTTAATATGCTGAATAAAGCTTTTTTCTTTATCCCTGTGAACTTGATTTAGCTGTACATTATGTTGATGATGTTTAACATGCCCTTGCACCTGTGATGCTTAGTTTACAATGTTGAATACGGATGTGTTGCTGTGAGGTACTCCCTGTGGTCCATGAGATATGTATGATATTCTGGTGGGTATCCATGTCATCCTTTGCAGCTACCTGGGTGTGTCAGGATCAACTATTTGTGGACATCTCTCTGTGAGCATTTCATTTGCATGGTCACATCTCTGGCTTACACCCATGCACATATGATGTGCTTCCCATTGTCCAATTTGTCCCTTCCACAGACTTTGTGCTTATCAACACTGGACCTACAGGTGTGGGCATCATTGGTATAGGTGCAACTTGCTAGACATATGTTTTGGGTATGTGCAGATTACTTAGGGGAAACTCACATACCCAGGCTGTTGTGACCAGAGCCTTCATAGTGTGGTAACTGATGTCTGACTGACCAAGTGTTCTGCAGACATGAGTGAGACTTGCGGTGAATATGTTTGGCACAGCTGGGCTTCCACAGGAGTTGTGTCCCCTCAAGTAAGTGTGTTGTTCAGTGACATGGCCTGGGCCCATGGTGTGTGTTGTATGAGCATGTGTGTGTGTCCACATCCCTGTTCATACACAGACAGTGTTCCCTTGATATGTTCCTGTTGTTGATGCTTGCTGAGTGGTACTGGGTTCATCCCACTACTTTTCCAATGGGCTACCAGATGTGTGGGTGCATGACACACTACTGTTAATTGGTGTATCATCTTTGGGATTTGTCAGTTCTGAGTGGTGATGATGTTGTCAGACACAGATGAGACACAGTCAGGGTTCCTCAAGGCACCTGCTTATTTGCTAACTCATGTAGTTGTCCCTAGGTGGTAGTTTTCAGTGATTGAGACATTTGTATGTGTGTGTGACTGCTCCCACTTGTCGGGTTCATGGCTGCGATGCTGGCAGGTGTCAGCATGTGTTCCTTGTGGTTCTCCTTGGCTTCTGCATTGTCCTGGGACTGTGGCAGGGATACTGAAGGTTACATGAGCTTTGAGGTCATGGCCATGTACTGCTTACTGTGCAGTATGTCTGTCATTCCCCAGGGTTGTAAACTGTCCTTGTGTGATGTGTCTATGCACCTTAGTTCCTCCCAACATTTCTGTGTTTGTCATGAGTGCATGTGCAATGTCACATGTCCATGTGAGCTTCACAGATACACATTGTTGCAGCTCAGGGTGTGTGGTGTTGAGGGTGGACTGATGTGAATGTTTGCATGGATGGTCCCCTAGCTCCCGTTTGTCCATGGATGAGGGGCCATGCTGAGTGATTTGTGTTTGTGTATGTGTGATGTACGTTTGTGGCACAGGACACATGTCTGGGTTTCCCAGTTTGTACGACATCTGCCTTTGTCATCACAGTGGAGGTGTCATGCATGCTTGTGTCACCCTAATGTCTGGTGCCTGGGGGTAGTGCTGTTGTGTGTCAGTCTCTTGCTGTGTTAGTTGGTTTACATTCCAGCTTGTGTCCCATGTGTCTTTTGTGCTCCCTCTCATCTCCCAATGCCTGTTTGCCCACTGAGGGTGTCCCAATGATGGTTTACTTTTGTATGGCACTGTGTCCACATCTGTGTCACTGTGGTTCTGCCCCCTCATGTGTTGTGTAGTTGCCTGTGGATACTGTGACACACACACACATGATGTCAGATGTGCAGTGTGAGTTTGCCTGTTTGTGTTTGTGCATCTGCACCAGTGCATTGGTATTGCTGTTGTGGGCCTTTGTCTGGATGCTGTTTCTGTGCTTTTGCCTGCTGTCCCTGTGAGTCATATCACATCATTGTGCACATTCATCCTGTTTGTTAGGTGCCATTGCTGGCATGAAATGTGAGTTTGTGAGCTGACACCTACAGTCTACACATGTTTTTTTGATTGGTGTGTCTATTTTCGAGATCTGTGCATGCTTGGTGATGGTCACTTCAGCTCTAGTGTCATTGTACACTGTATGCATTGTCAGCCCCCATGTGTGGTGCTTGTCTGCACATGGCCGAGAGTGTGTTATGTTTTCACAGCACTGTTAGCCTCACCACATCTCTGTGTGTATGGGACACAACCACTAGCTTGCCCCAGAAGTGTTTAATGTGTTGGGAGCAGGGATCATACATGCTGTTTGTTATTTGCAGCTTTGAACATGATGACACTTACCTTTTGGTCACTGTGATAAGGGGGGATTTAGTCCCCATCACCACAATGCTCAACATCTGCTGCATTTTGGAAGCCCACACTTAACTTCTGTTCTACACAGTGAGGGGGTGTTTTTTACATTGCCAAAGTGCTATGGTGATGCTTGCCTTGTGTATGTCACACTCATGTGTTGGTCACACATGTGCTGTTACTTACATTGTATGTTCGTAGCCATAATCACTGATGTGGGCCTTTGTCACAGACTACAAACTGTTGACATGATGTTAGGGGAGATGTATTTTGCTGACATACCTGATGTTGGAGTATGCTGGATGTGTTGCGCATCACCCATCCTATGGGTGGGGGTGGCAGTAGTGATGGGCAACATAAGCCCTATGGCTGGGGGTGGCAGTAGTGATGGGCAACATGTTCCCTATGGGTGTGGGTGGCAGGGGTGATGGGCAACATAAGCCCTATGGCTGGGGGTGGCAGTAGTGATGAGCAACATAAGCCCTATGGGTGGGGGTGGCAGTAGTGATGGGCAACATAAGCCCTATGGCTGGGGGTGGCAGTAGTGATGGGCAACAGGTCCCCTGTGAGTGGGCGTGGCAGGGGTGATGGGCAACATAAGCCCTATGGCTGGGGGTGGCATTAGTGATGGGCAACATAAGCCCTATGGGTGGGGGTGGCAGTAGTGATGGGCAACATCAGCCCTATGGCTGGGGGTGGCAGTAGTGATGGGCAACAGGCCCCCTGTGAGTGGGGGTGGCAGGGGTGATGGGCAACATAAGCCCTATGGCTGGGGGTGGTAGTAGTGATGGGCAACAGGTCCCCTATGGGTGTGGGTGACAGAGGTGATGGGCAACATAAGCCCTATGGGTGGGGGTGGCAGTAGTGATGGGCAACATAAGCCCTATGGCTAGGGGTGGCAGTAGTGATGGGCAACATAAGCCCTATGGCTGGGGGTGGCAGGGGTGATGGGCAGCATAAGCCCTATGGGGGGTGGCAGGGGTGATGGGCAACAGGTCCCCTGTGAGTGGGGGTGGCAGGGGTGATGGGCAACATAAGCACTATGGCTGGGGGTGTCAGTAGTGATGGTCAGCAGCTCCCCTAAGGGTGTGGGTGGCAGGGGTGATGGGAAACATAGGCACTATGGCTGGGGGTGGCAGTAGTGATGGGCAACATAAGCCCTATGGCTGGGGGTGGCAGTAGTGATGTGCAACATAAGCTCTATGGCTGGGGGTGGCAGTAGTGATGGGCAACAGGTCCCCTATGGGTGTGGGTGGCAGGGGTGATGGGCAACATAATCCCTATGGGTGGGGGTGTTAGTGGTGCTGGCCATGCAACCCCTATGGTGAGCTGTTGTTAGTGGCCAGGATGTGGATCTCCTGTGTGTGTGTGCCATTTTGCGGGTACGTGTTGTTTGTTTATGTGGTAGGTGTCTGACTTACCGTCTGCGCCGTCAGCGTTGGTTCCTGAGCCGGTCATAGATGTAGAGTACTGGTATGACCAGCGCGATGGGATTCATGATGTGTTCGTGTCGTACCCGCTGCTTGTTGCTCCGTCTCGTACCCGCTGCAAGCTGGTCCGTCTCGTAGCCGTGTATTGAGTTGTGGCGCGAAGCGTAGCTGATATGCTTGTTTTCCGGATGCTGTGATGTCCCGTACGTGGCGACCCATCCGGCATGTAGGAAGTATGCATCGTACTTGTCATGCCGGAAACTGCTATGGATACTGCTTCCGGGCGACTCGGTTCAGCGTTAGGAGTTACGGCTCGGACGGAGAATGGAGCTTGAATCACAGCCTATGTGTCGGTCGTGTTTTTGGCAGTTATGCGCATTGTACTTACTCTACAGGACGTGCCGGCTCTGGGTACGTGTCGGTCGCACAGTAAGGCTGCGGACAGCTGTCCAACCGGCTATCGGAATCGGCCCCTTAGGAGCTGATTCCGATGTCAGACAGACCTGAGTCCGTCTGACATCGGTCAGGAACTGTGACTGACCGACCCACTGTCGTCAGTCACCAGCACATTCTGATGCGGGCAGAAGGACTCCGAACGTCGTTCGGAGCCCTTCCGACCAGAATCAGAATCGGGTCCAAAGTGTAAAAGTAAACTTACACGTGTAGATTTATTCACATATAAATTGACTTTTATGCATAGCCCCTAAGATGAGGTGGACTTCTGTGAGTTTGGAGGGGCAAGGCATTGCCATTTTATGGTAAGGTGTATGCTCTACTGAACCCTAAAGGACTTCCCTTAATTTATTACATAGATCCACTGCTAGGCTGTATCAATTTATCACATTCCTGTCCCCGTTCTGATGAAGCTTAAGCATCAGGATCACATTTCAGGCCTTCATTGGACACCCGTTACCTGAATAAATGACTTTAAGAAACTATTTTACCCCGAGACATAATAGTCTGCATAGGCTCAGTCTTTTTTTTAAACCAATAGCAACATTAGTCTCAACCCAGTGATCGGCAACCACCACTAATTAAACATTTAGGGCCTGATTCCGATGCAGTTAGGAAATCATTCCGACCAAATCGGTTTGGGAATGGTTTCCGAGCAACTCGGATCGGGAGAGTCCAACCAACCGAGTACGATGCATCCGGATACTTCCAGATACGATTTGGTTGGATTCCCATTGACTTTAATGGGAGCCTATGTTCCGATCAAAGGCATAGGCTCCCATTGAAAAAAGGAGTGGCTGGGGAAAATCGGGCACCCTGTGGCGGGCACCCCCTGGTGCCTGCCACGCTGTGCATGGCTGGTAAGGAGGGACCCATGGATACCCCCACAGGCCTGATTGAGAAGGCTCTGGGTGCAGGGAGGCCCGCTACGGGCCCCCAAAGTCTGATTCTGACTGCTAATTCGAGTTGGACAGCACGATTCGGCAAGTCTGTCTGAATCCAGAATCGTAATCGGTCGTTTGGAAACGAGCCCGTAGAGATGTACGATTCTGCTCCGTACGGCTGGTCATTCCAAATGGCGTCTGGTTTGGATTGGGATATTCCTACCGCTTACTTGCATCGTACTCGGTCAGAAACCTTTCTGATTCGGTTGGAAAGACACATTCCCAATCCGATTTGGACAGACCAAATGCCATTAGGAGGCCTTAGTATTACTCCCTATTAGAACATTGGAATGTTGGGAGCTCCATTAAAAACCATCAAGTGCTCCGGGTTTCTAATGGCCAGTAGAAGCATGGAGCTCCAACATTCCAATGTTTGCCTTTGTTCTCAGCTATTGCTGTGAACAAAGGCCTAAAGGAGCCTGAGGGGATTTCAATCCCTTCAAGCCCACTGAAGCCTTTGTTTTATTTATTAGAACATCTTGACCTGTTGTGGCGGAATGTTCTAATAGCCTTATATCCCCCCGTAGTTGGGCTATCCCGGCATTAAAGTCCCCCTCCCTTGTTAAAGTCCTTCAGCTTTGGCTCAGACCTTTAACGCTGGAGTGGGACTTTAATGGCAGGTATAGCCTATTACGGCGGGCTATAAGGCTATATAGGTTGATAATTTTTCAGTGTGCTGTTGGATATTTCAGCAGGAAGGTACTTTCAAAGGCATACCATGCAAGACAGCGTTTTTTAGAACTCCTGGCATAGGCTCTGTTTGGAAGCCTTTCTTAGCAACTTTGCATCTCTGACAGGCTTTCGTTCTTCTTTGGGTACAATTAGGATGTCGGATGGACCTGAGTCCATCCAACATCATCTGGGAAGTGGGACCGAACGACCTCCTGTCGTCGGTGACAACCCAGCAATTAGGATGCGACCGAACACTGTTCAGTCGCATTCCTATACTTTACAATGAGAGCATGCATTCCGAATTCAATGCATGCTCTTATTGTAAAGCGCAGAGGTATAGTTCATTCCTCAACCCAATGGCAGACACCTCAAGATGCCTGCCACTGGGTGCAGGAATCAACAGGGGGGCACCATAGGTGTCCCCAGGGCCGCCCTTCGGAAGCATTGCATCCATGGGGCCCTGCTGGGGGCCCCCAAAGTCAGATTTCCACAGCCTTTTGGTGTCCGAAAGGCTGGCACAGAAAGACTATGTAAATCTGCCATTGTAATCCCTCGGCCGGAAAGAGATGGCCTAGGGATTACTGAAGGCTTTCCGAATGGTGGACGGGTTCTCCGAGCCCTTCGGAGGCCATTCGGAAATCTGATTCAGATTCCCTTTCCGACCGACCCAATCAAAATGGCCCGGCCGGAAATTAATCCAAACAGCCGATTACGATGCAGTCTGAATGGCTCCGATGGTCGGAGCCATTTCAAACCGCTTAGTAATCGGTACCTTAGCTGTGGCTATTACACAACCCTGGTGCAAGTGGAAGAAAGTCAGTCATAATTAGTACTGCCCACCTCTACAACAGAGCAACAGTAATTCTTATAGCGGATTTTTTTACCTGATGTAGCATGGCACAATTTCTGATGGCTTGTGAAACTCTATAAAATTGTAGTTTATTTGCTCCCAATTAAATGTATATGTGTTGTTTATTAGCCAGACTTTCCATCAATCTTTGCTTAATTAAGCCCTTTTATTTAGGAAGCATTCTAGAGTAAGTGATGGACTGTTTTCAAAAATAAGTTTTCATGTGTAGATATACTCCTACTCCTAGGCTCCACTTTGGTGCTTCGTACCATTTCCAACTGTAGATTTATGCTTGGACACTTACAAATCTCCACTACTTCAAATGAGGGGATGAGGACGCCTACAACGGATTTACATGTGTAAAGTGACAATAAGCAACTTTCTGTCTGTTTGTTGAAATGCTTGACATCGGAGCAGGGATCTACCTTTAGAAAGTAATAGCCAGGTTAAAGAAACTTAATTTTAAATTAATAATAACTATGATTCTTTTTAGTGAAAAATAACAAAAGCACATTTCCCTAATTCCTATTCCATAGCACTGCCACAGTAATAAAAGGCAACACACCTAAACTAAAGTTTGACATATTAATAAATATTAAAATAATGAAGTTTTTTAAAACTGTTTTAAAATTATTTGTACATCAAATACAACAAATTACAATGTTAGTGTACCACCCCTACCCTTAAATTATCATTTCTGTAGAACGTGTCAAAATCTTGAATGGAAGTTGTGTACTATTTTACTTGTGACTTATTTTTTTCTAATAGATTATCATTTACAGTCTGTTGCTTTACACTATCTTTATGTATATTTTTAAAAATTAACATTGAAAATTAAAAAAAGTACAATAAAAATATTTTTTTGGAGGAGGAGCCTAGCGCGCATCCAAGATGGTCGCGTGAGCACAGGGCTCCCCGGACCCTCGCTGCTCCTCGGAATTTATCCTGATTTTATCCTGATATGGTTTACGGAATCTGGAAGATGAAGGCTGGCTGAACACGGATCTCCTTTCAGAAATCGAATCGGACCTGGGAATCCTGATTTATCGTGGTCGGAACTTTTGAGACCCACCCGACGGCGGTGCCCGGTGCGAGGGTGAACTGTGGAGCCGGGGCGTAATCGAACAACAGCGGCTGCAGCGCTGTGCCAGTGGCCACTCCATCACTTTCGGTTTCACTTTTGGACTTCAAAGGGGCTGGACGGCGGAATCGCTTGGTGTGGCTGGGTGTTTCCTTGGCCTCTGCGTGAGGCCTTTGTCTCCGCCTGCTACTAGTGTACCCATTGCCTTTGGTCCCCTCGCACCGCTATACTGCGGACTCTGGTGAGGCGCCCGTCTGCGGTGCCGGTGCCCATTCGACCCTTGATTGACGGTCCCCTTCGGTGAGCGTGGCCCACATGGGGGGCAAGGGGGGCCCCGAGGGGCGTAAGACTAAGGCTTCCCTCCGCGGGGGACCGGTCCAGGCGAACAACATGGACCGCTACACTCATGGCAGGGGGTCCCCTGGAGCGGCCGGTGCCCCCCCAGACGACGCCGGTGGTGGCACGTCCGTCTCTCCGGAGCTGTCCCTGCAGGACATCATGGGCGCCATTAACGGCATCAGGGAGACCATCGCCACGCAGTACGAGGCCTTGGCCCGTAAAATCGACACGGTGGCTATCGATGTCACATTAATTCGGGTGGATCTCTCTAAAACCAACGAGAGGGTTCAAGCGCTCGATATTCGTACTTCCACCCTTGGTGTGGATGTGTCGGACCTGCAGACCACTCTTGGCGACATCAAGATGGCCAACGATCAGATGGCCCGGCGGCTGGAGGACTTCGAGGGACGAGCCCGACGCAATAACATCCGTGTCATAGGAGTACCGGAGTCCTCCGACAACCGCCCGGTTGACCTCCTGGTCGAGGAACTCATCCTCCAACAGCTGGCCCCCGCTGGCCTAAGTAAGTTCTTTGCCGTGGAGCGGGCCCATCGAGTTCCGGGCGGTCGGCCGCGGCCGGGGGCCCCCCCGAGGCCTATTGTAGCCAAACTTTTCCACTACAGAGACCGAGATGCGATTCTGCAGGCCTCACGGGTCCACGGCCCGGTTCGTCATGAGAACTCGTCAATTAACTTTTATCCGGACTTCACCCAACTTGTCCAGAAACAGCGGATGGGTTTCCAGGGGGTGAAGCGTCGTCTCCGTGACCTGGGCCTTAAGTACTCTATGCTCTATCCCGCAAAACTCCGAGTGGAACACGAGGATCGGACTGTCTTTTTTGACTCTCCCGCGACTGTGAGTGACTGGCTGGACTCGCTGCCGGACAGGGGTGACCGGCCGGGGCCCTCTGCCGGTACCGAAGGTGACGGGTCCCCTTTGGAGTGACTTTTGGTCCTTGACTTTGCCATTTTGCACTGTTCGGCTGGGTTTTACTTCTTTTGTTCATTTTGTCTCACTATGACCTGTGTGGGGGGCGGGCGGGGAGGGGTCCCTTTCCTCCTCCGGGGTCTTTTCGTAGAATGGGGTTTGTAGGGCGACAGGCACACTGCAAGTTGGGGTGGTTTTTTGGCCCGCAGGGGTGCAGGGTGGGGGGAGTTGGAGTTGGGGGGGGTTGGGGGGCGGGAGGGGTTGTTTTGATGTGTGTTTTTTGTTTTCAGGGCGAGGCACTGATTTTTGTCCAGTTTCGGGTGCTGCGCTATTGGCTGGGGGACCTTTGATCTACTGGAGGGGATGGGGGGGGACGGGTTGAGATTGATGTCATGGAACGTCAATGGGTTGGGGGACCGTATCAAGCGGGGTGTTGTGCTGCAGTATTTGCGTCGTCTGGCTCCTGATGTGGTGTTTTTACAGGAGACGCATCTGGTTGGTAATGTTTGTCATGCAATGAACAGGGGGGGATACCGCCTCGTGGCCCATTCTGGTTTCACCACTGGTTCTAGAGGGGTGGGCATTCTCCTGCGATCCTCACTTCCGTTAGAGATCACCAGGGTAGTCCCGGATGATAGAGGGCGCTATGTGGCTTTGACTGGGAGGTGGGAGGGGCAGTCACTTTCCTTGGTTTCAGTTTACGTTCCCCCGGGCCTCCAGAACTCCACCTTCTCTGACTTGGGTCGAATGCTGCTTGAACTTCCGGACAGTCTTTTGCTTATGGCCAGGGCCCTCCCCGCTGCCCAGGCATGGCTCGGCGGACTCTTGGAGACCTTTGGTCTGGTAGATAGTTGGAGATTAATGCATCCGACACAATGTCAGTACACCTTTCACTCTGGGGCGCATGGGAGTCTTTCCAGATTAGACTATTTTCTTATGCCCGCGGCCCAGACTGCCCGGATTCGAGAGGTTAGGCACCTGGCGCGGGGTATCTCTGATCATTCCCCGCTGTGGCTGCTCTTTGACACCGGGTCGCGGTCTGCAGGGCGGATCGCTCCCATTAACCCTTGGTACCTGCGAGACCCCGCGACTCGCGACAGCCTGGTCAAGTCGATTGACCAATATTTCCTTGAAAACGAGGGGTCGGTGTCGTCCGCAATGTCCCTGTGGGAAGCTTTTAAAACCGTGCTCCGCGGACAAGCCCTCTCCCAGATAGTGGTGGCTAAGAAGCTCAAGAATGAGGCAGTGGTGAATCTGGAGACTGACATATCGGGGCTGGAGTCGGCCTTGGAGGCGGGTGTCACTCCGGATGGGCTCCATGCCCTCAGCTTGAAGCAGTTTGAATACAGGTCTCTTGTTACTGATGCTGCCAAGACTATGTATAGGGAGCAGCAGGGTAGATTGTATGATGCCGGGGACAAGGCGGGTAAATTGATTGCGTGGCTGGACAGGAAGGAGAGAGTGAATCGTGTGGTCCCGGAGCTTCGGGTTTCGGATGGAGCGTGTGTGACTGAGCCTGGTGAGATTGTGGAGTGTTTTGCTGACCACCTCCGGGCCGTGTACTCCCCGGTGACTGATAGGGATGAGGAAGACTCTCGCCTTCTGCTGCGGGATATTGCTCTGCCCGGCTTGTCCGTCGAGGACCGTGAACAGCTGGACGCCCCCTTGTCTGTTGACGAGATTGCAACTGCGATTCGCTCCCTTCGCTCTGGCAAGGCTATGGGTCCCAACGGCCTGCCTATTGAGCTGTATAAATTGCGCCCGGATAAAATCGTGCCTTTCCTCCGTCGTATGTTCCAGGAGTCCCTCGAAACGGGTTCCCTTCCCGCCGACCAGCGTCTGGCTACTATAGTCGTGATCCCCAAGGATGGTAAGCCACGAGACCGCTGTGCCTCCTACAGGCCCATTTCTCTATTAAACGCCGAGCCTAAGATACTGGCTAAAGTCCTCGCCACTCGCTTGCTGAGCGTTATCTGTGATCTGATCCATCCGGATCAATGCGGCTTCATCCCTCATCGTAATACCGCTCTCAACCTGCGGCGTCTCCACGGCGCCCTCGCTAGGGCGGAGTACCTCTCCGAACCAGCCGTACTGGTTTCTTTAGATGCCACGATGGCCTTTGATACCATCGAGTGGCCATTCCTCTGGGCCGTCTTGACCAAATTCGGCTTTGGGGAGGGATTTCTTGGCTGGGTGAAGCTTCTTTACGCTGGACCAATGGCTCAGGTGGTCGTCAATGGGCGGGTCTCCCAGCCTTTCGCTCTCGGTAGGGGTACGAGGCAGGGGTGCCCGTTGTCCCCTCTGCTCTTTGCTCTCGCCTTGGAACCGCTCGCTGCCTGGCTCCGCTGGGAGCCCTCGATCAGAGGGATCCGGTGGGCCCCGGGCTTCGAGGACCGGGTCTCGTTGAACGCGGATGACATTCTTTTGTATCTCACCTCGCCGCGGCAGTCGCTTAATGTTCTCTTTGATGTCCTTACTTCCTTTGGGAGAAATTCGGGTCTGACGATTAACTGGTCTAAATCTTGCGTGTATCCTATCTCTGGTGGCCCTCCTCTCTTGCCATCTCGGCTTCCGATCCAACTATCTCTGTCCGGCTTTAAATACCTGGGGGTGTACGTTTCGTTGGACCCGGCGGTTCGCTATGAGCAGAACCTCCTGCTTCCACTTCGGCGTTTGAGGGAGGATACGGCCCGGTGGTGTAAGCTGCCCTTGTCCCCGCTTGGTCGCGCAGCTCTGTTTAAAATGATGTCCCTTCCCAGATTCCTTTATGCACTTCAGAACTCCTTCGATGTCATTCCGGTTGCCTACTTTCGTGAGGTGGAGAGCCTGCAGAGGAGACTGGTGTGGGACGGGCGGGCGCGTATCGCTCTGGCAAAGCTTACTCTCCCCTGGTACGACGGGGGCATCGCGCTTCCCGACATTAGAAGGTACTATTGGGCCTCCCAACTATCGGCCATTAACCATGCCACGTATGCGCCCGGCTTGAACCCGGCGTATGAGATGGATAAATTTCTGCTTCCCGGCGGTAATTATAATAGGGCGCTTTACTCCCGCTCGGCTGGAAGGACCCTTACGGGCCCTACTAAGATTGCGGTAAGGATCTGGAAGGCAGCTAATGTAGCCATGGGCTGGAGTGAGCGTTTAACGTGTGCTACTCCTTTATTCGCCTCCGACCGATTGGGTAGCCTCTGGACAACGAAAGGCTTTGAGCACTGGGACACGATCGGTATTAGCAGAGTGGGAGACTTATGGGTTAAGGGCGCGGTTAAAACCTTCGCGGCGCTCCAGAGTGAATACGAGCTTACTGAAAGGGAGTTCTTCCGTTATGCCCAGGTTCGGCATGCCCTGCTTTCTGTCTTTGGGGAAGGGACCAAGGTCCCGGCTTCTTCGCCCCTCGAGGACCGCATACTCGATGGTCACGTGCCCGACAGTACTATCTCTCTAATTTATAAAAAACTGATTAATAATCGGGCTGACCTCTTGGTGCGTCTTCGGGAGGCATGGACGGGAGATGGGGTGGAGTTGGACGACGAGGACTGGCAGTCCGCACTGTCGTCCCCTAAGGAGGTGGCCATCCCGGCCCGTCTCCGTCTGGTCCAGCTTAAGATTCTCCACCGGGTTTACGTGACGGGTCCCTGTTTGGTTTCGATGGGATTTTCTGACGACGGGCTCTGTAAGCGGGGCTGTGGGCTTAGTGCCACCTTTCTCCACATCCTATGAGAGTGCCGCGAGGTGGCGGAATACTGGCGCCGGGTGCATGAGGTTATGGGACGAGTCACCGGGGTTGCTCTGTTGCCGGAGGTGCGTCGCTGTGTTCTGAATGTGTTGGAGCCCAATGATTATAACACGGCCCAGACTCGGTGGGCGGCCCTGGGGAACATGATTGCCAAGAGAGATATAGCGCAGCTTTGGGGCTCCCAGCGGCCTCCCACCGTGTCTGTATGGATGGAGAACATGGACTGGTGCATGTTCAGGGAGAAGACTGTGTATGTGGCTCGTGGTAAACCGGGGGCATGGGGCAGAATCTGGGGGCAATGGAATGAGTATCGGGGAATATCTGTGCTCCCCCCCTGGTGGACACTTCCGAGGTTGCCTTGTCCCCCTGACCCGTGATGGTTCCTTGCGTATTTGGAATATCCGAGTGTAGACCTGGCTCACCCGTGACCCCCCCTGACCTCTGAGTCCTCCTTCCCCTTGACCGCCATCTGGTGGTCGGACGTGAAGTCCCCCTGCTGTAGTCTGACGCCCACTTCATGTCACTACGCCTCGCCTTTTTTTTTTTTTTTTTAATTGTTATTTATGTTAAATGTATGTATCCTGATTCCCTTATGTGTAACCGGAGATTCTGTAATGGGCTGGGCCCCATGGGCCGGTTAATGACTTTAATACTGTGTGATCCTTTTTTATTCTAGCGGCCGGCCCTGGTGGTTGTAGGCCCATGCTTGTATCCTTTTTACTGTTCAATAAAAACTTTAAAAAAAAATAAAAATAAAAAAAATAAAATATATTTTTAATACAGTTTAATTTAAAATGTTATTTGTTGTATGTATTTTTGTTTCCCTATGTGTTAGTGTTATTGCCTGACTCCATTGATTTCTACGACAGTGTGTTGCAGTACCAGTGTATGGTACTTGACTTACTCTAAAACAGTGCTGGGGTACATTTAAGCCTGTTTGTCAGTATAACTACTGTATAAGATGTAAATGTGTGTTTTGTGGCTTGCTGCGTCTTACTCTAATGTGGGTGTGTATTTTGTATCAGCTTGTCTCTCTCTTAACTCCTTCTTCAATTTCCCATAATCCAACCCATTTTGTAGTAATTATTCCCAATTTTACAACCAGTGCTTGTTGTCCTTCTTGAGGTCTGTGGTATCTTGAAGTCTGACGATCAGAGCAATAGCAAAAGACACACATGTTTTTGCATTTGTCACCCCGAGTGGGACGGGTATGCTCAGACGTGAGTCCCGTGCTCTTCATGCCACTGGAATTATGCTATCCTGGCTGAAGAGGGGTGAAACCCCGAAACCGGTCCTTGGATGCTTGCTTCCAGTCCAGGGAGGACCTGGCTTGGCAGTTCGGGCTGGACTGTTCCCATGGGGCACAGGGTCAAGACTGATTTGCATATGGCTGGGTTCAAACTGGAATGGCATGGTGAGCAAAACAACAATGGATTTAGGCCCAGATCTCTGTACTGGGGTGAATGTATGACATTGTTCTGCATTCTGTCCATCAACTGTTGTTTTTGCATTAATCAGAGCAATAGGCCCTACTTTGTTTATTGCTGCAAAGTCTCAGCTGGTATTCTATTATCACCCATTGCCCTCCTTGTATTTATTAGTGCTTGAACCAGGGGTACTGCATTACAGAGTATCTCGCTTGGCCTTCTTGTTTTCTTGGTGTTATGAAACACCATCCCAAAATCCACTCTTCCTGACAAGATATTCTGAAAAGACCAATACTGATCTCACAGAGAGTCCTAATGCCATAAAGGGGATCTATAGACAGCCTTGAGATGAGTGTGCCAGCTCCAAAGCCAAACCAGGTATGACTAGTGGCAAGCATGCAAACTATGCAAATGGCCTGTTACTAGGAAAAGGAAAGCAAAGCAACTTTCTGTGGCTAAAGACCACTTCTGTCTCATTGAAAGGGGCAGGCATTCTATCTAAAATAGGTGACCAGGGTACTGGCTGAAATTTCATACCAATTCTGGACTCTGGACTATAAATTATGGGAAACCAATGGAAACTTAAACTTCATGAAGTTAGTTCATCCCAACAAGAGGACAAGAAAAAGAAGAAGGGCTTCCGCTATCATGTCGATTAGATATGTATTGCTGAACTTTAGAACACAGTGCCCTTCATGATGACATTCAGCAGTGAACATTTGGGCTAAGAAATGCTTTATTTTTAACTGCAACTCATTTCAAATGGACAATAGAACCCACAAAAATAGAAGTAAATATTGACTGTGTCTTCATAAAGCAAGAGAAATGTTACCTCTTTGCGAATTGTCAGTTCTGTGAAAGCTTCACAGCACTCCATCCAGCATCTCCATGTGTTTGCTGTGGTCGCCCTAAGTACACCGGGTATGCCCAGACGTGGGTCTCTTGCTCACTTTGCCACTGGATTCAAGCTAGCCTGGCTGATGAGGGGTGTTACCCAGAAACCGGGCCCAAGATGCTTGTTTCCGGTCCAGGAAGGACCTGGCCTGGCAGTTCGGGCTGGACTGTTCCCATGAGACACAGGGTCAAGACTGAGTTGCATATGGCTGGGTCCAAACTGGGCTGGCAAAGTGAGCTAAAGAACGAGGATGGATTCAACCCAGATCTGTGACTGGGGGTGAATGTCTGAAAAGTTGTAGCACTCCGTCCATCATCTCCATGTGTTTGCAAAGCTGGAGAGCAACCATACCCCTCTGTAGAGAGACAAAAAGGTAAATTTGATTGAATTATCGACTGTACCATATGACAAATATAAAGGATGGGATAATAGATCAAAAGTAAGGTTTTATCAGGGGGGGTCCTTGGCTAAGAATACAGCACTCAGTTCCCAGGTAGAAGAGACTGCATTGTGAAGCACAGTAAGTAAATACACCAAAGGCCTCCAACCTCAGATGGGAGGAAAACAATGAGTGTATTATTGCCTGCGAAGAGCTTGCATCCCCTAGCTGCATCAGAACATTGAAGAAAAGAGAGAAAACTCAGCAAGCATGTTATCATAGTTGGATGGTTTAATTAAATTTGTTCCCAAAAGAAACAGCAGTTCCAGGCTTCAAAAATGAGAGGATTGATCCTGGTAAAACAAGGAGTACATGGATAACTAGTAATTACCTGGTTAAGGAAAAGAGGAAGATGTAATTAGAATTGAGCTGGCAGCAACTTGAACTACAATCCACCAAGACGTACGTACAAAATGTTTGGTCTCACATCATCATGAGCATCGAGGTAATAATGCGTTGGATGGAGAGTAACATAGCTGAAACATCTTGGCTTAACTATTATTGAGGCATGTTCAATGATGCCAACAAGACAAGTAAAACAGTGCCATTGGCAGACCAACATAGTTTCCCTAAAAGCTCCACAAAAAGTGGGCATGGAGACAACTATAGGGATCGAGTTCAGGTTTTCACTATAGCAAGAATTAAGTACTTTGTGCAATTCTTGACTGATGGAAATGTCCCAACCCCCAGTAAAGTAGCCCTAATACTTTACCTCTGGCTAACTGTTGTTATCTGGTTTTTGCAACGGCCTTCCAGATTTCCCAGCTGTAGCTTCCTTCCTGAGTTCTTGGCATAGCAGTTTTGTTGCCCTGGTATTAAAAAAACACAATATAATTTAATTAATATTGATCTGTCAGAGGTTCATGGACTGTAAGATACACACAAAACTAATCTTGCCCTCAATGAATATGTGTATAGAAGAGAAGAAAACCCTTAATCGCATACAAGATGGCTTTCACCCAGGCCTGTTCACAGCAGATCAGGTCTTCGATTCTACTCGTCATCCACAAATACAGCAAGGCCAATCAGATGCTTTTTCCAAGCTTCCTGGTTCTCCATCCACATTTGTTCTGGTATCCAGGAAAGGACTATGGAAGAAGCAGAAACATGTGAAGATGTACAAGAAACACCTTTCAGTCATAATGACCATCTATGCAGGAAATAACTTGCAGGTGAGTGTCACACAGGAGGGAATACAAGGGGAATCAGACAATGGTGCTGACCACTATCTTTCTCTTTCAATCACATGTACAATATGGTTTGGGGCACCTCACATGATGACCTAATGATTGACAGATTCCACATGCCACTCCTTTTATACACCAACTGCATTCTGGTGAAAAAGGCCAAGCTTGCTTTGCAAGCTCACATAGAAGCAGTTAGATCTTACTGTATGTCAAAAAGCCTAATAATTCCTACAAATCTAAAATGACACAATGCTGGTGGCACTCAGGAAGGTGAAAACTTAGAAATTGAGAACATCTTGCAGGAGGTTAAAGCCTATCTGTATTTAGTTATCCAGATGGGCAAGAACTAAGAAGTAGAGTGTGTGCTCTTTCTCCTACAACTGCTTCTAAAGAGAGGGGTGAATCTGTCAGGAATAAGGCTGTATTGTTTTGCTCAAGAGATGTGGCCCAATGATTACGCTATAACAAATTTAGGCTGTTCCGGAGCCTTTTCAGATATTTCCCAATTTACTTCCAAGGTGAAATTAGGATGCCATGTTTGAGATTTGTCAAATGTTGATTTGAAGAAGTTCTTCAGATTCTCTAAGATTCATTTCTACTTACTGATGGAAGTAATGAAACTTGTCTCCCTGGAAATATATCCTTTACAGTTTATTTGCTTGTTGCAGGATTGGAACTCATTTTTCCAATGTGTTGCTTGTGAGGAACATCAGGAGCTAATTTGTTTTGGTTAATTGATGCTTTTCAATGTCAGTTGATACTAGGATTGCCATGGTTGATATTACACAATCCTACTGCAGATTGAGAAAAAGTATGTTCTTTAATTGATTCTAAAGCAAACACAAGGAGATCTCCTTTTGTTTGCTTTAATTGATTCTCACATAGAGCAAGATGATACCAATCTATTTAATTAATTTTATTCCTCACATATCATAAAAATCTTGATGTTTTCAGTAAGAAGGGACCAATACTTTACCTCCGCAAAAATCTCTTATGTCTGTTGTATAGATCTAATTCCAAGAGCTGTTTTAACATCTAGTGAGTCTATGCCCTCACTGAAAAGGAATAAAATGTTCTTGTGACTATTTGAATGAGTAATTAGCTGACAGATTTATTAGACTTTCTGAATTTCATGTGGCTACTCCCATAGTAGGGGGCAAGATAAGAAAATTAATCAATCACAGTGAGTTAAATAATATCACTATCAAAAATCAATATCCTGATCTGGTTTATTAGATTAGGTAAAGACATTATCACAATTCCTAACTATCAAGTCACTTTAACCTTGAATTTTTTCAGTAAACTTGTTTTTTTTAATCATAAAGTAAAATGTCCAACACCATGCGCCGGGTGCGGTTTGGGGCAAGGCCTGGTCTGTGGCCAAGCCTGGCACCCAACCTCCCATGAGTGACCAAACCCCGTCGCAGAACACTGCCTTTAGCTGAGTATGGGATAGGGTTAGACCTGTGGCCATGACCTGTGCCCCACTCCCCGTATGGGGTTGAGCACAGGGCATGCCCACAATTGCCCTACCTCACACTACGTGCTTCCTTTGGCTGTGAGCAGCATGGGGTTGGGTGTAAGGCCCTTTGCAGGCTCGCACGGCTGACTATGTGATGTAAAAATATATACGGTATCAATTTAAGTAAGGCAGATCTACTGACTTTGTCAAAGGGCCAGAACACCAAAATATAAAAAGCAGGCCTATTGACTTTATTAAGGAATCAGCACATCAACATGTCAAAAAGTTATCAAGAACCATAAACAAATGTATATTTAATAAAGTCACACACAGCAATGTTTAATAAAAGTTTTTGGCGTAAAAGATTTTCAATAAAGCCTTTTTTTAAAATAAACATTAACATGTCTTTGAGTCTTTTTTTAACATTTTCCAGGCCACAAAATGCAGCACAAAACCAACCACAAGCAGTGCCTGCACCCCAGCTGAAGTGCATGCAGCTCCAGCTCAGAGTGCCTTAAAACATTTGTTAAGCTCTCTTGGGGTCGTGAATTCAATGGTATAGAAGACTTACTGTATTATATATATATATTACTCTGTGGCAGTTGCCACTGGGTAGTCTGGTTAGGCCTGAGTTTCAATAGCAAATGCCTTTTTTTCATTTGCTAAAAACGTGGGTGTCGTTTGACAAATCTTAAGGAAACTTTCCAAAACTGTGCTCTTTCCTGCCTAGTTTCTTCGTAGAAAGTTTCTGAGTGATCTATCGAGCAGGGGCCAAGAAAAAGGGGGGTGTCCCAAAACACAAAATCCCCATGCATTTTCAATTGAATTTTTTAAACAGCCTTAGAACAAAAACGGCAAAAAGCAACTACACCAAATTTGGCAGGAAGCTAGCTCTTGGTCCAGAGAGTGTTCTTTTTTAGATTTTGTGCAAATCTGGTCATTAGTTTTTGAGAAATTAAGGCACAAAAATATTTGTACATCTGGACGGTAGGGTTTGAGGAACTTTTAGAGAGTCCTGAGTTCTTAACTTAAAAAAACAGAGGGTTATGATCGGTCTAGGGGATTTTTTCCCTTGGGCCACCTCGCTCCCATGGAAGTAAGGCTTCTGCGTGAGCAAGCACTCTGATTGGCTGGCCACATCATGAATGAATATAATGCAGCAGCTATTATAGGACACCAGGGACTATGGGCCAGATGTACAAAGCTTTTTTAAGGTCACAAACTACCGAATCTGCAGAATCCAGCCATTTGCGACCGCAAAAAAGCTTATTTCAATGTACAAAAGGCACATTTCGATTCAGCAACTGGTTGCCAAATCACAAATTGTGTTTGCAAACCAATTCCGAAATGGTATTTGGAAGGGACATGTTTAGGGTGTCCCTTCCAAATACCGAATCGCAGTGGTATGTATTAAAGTTTAGCAACCGAATTCCAATCACAAAGAAGAAGTACTTTATCACCAATTCAAAACTGATGGTAACCCATTCGCAACGGGGAAGAACTTCCATGCAAATAGGAAGGGGTCCCCATGGAACCCCTTCCACTTTGAGAATGTTAAACAAAATGTTTTTTAAGAGAAGGTAGTGGGTGCATGGACCACTGCCTACTCTTAAAAAATGAAACTTAAAAGTTTCATTTTTTTAAATGCATCCCATTATCCATTAAGGAGAACGGTCTGTTTTTATTTTTTAAATTTCTTTATTAAAAAGCAATCATAGACATGGTGGTCTACTTATCCCAACGGGGCCAACATGCTTGTTATAGCTACAATTCCTAGTGGATCGCAAATTGTGACCTATCTCCTTCATATTCATGAGGTAGATCAATTTGTGACCCACTAGGAATCACTGTTTTAAAGATAAAACAATATGAATTGCGATTTCAACATTGTGATTCTGTAAAATTCGCAATTTGGATATCGCAATTCTTAATGTTGATACATCTCACCCGGAGTCCTCTGTCCTGAAAAGAAGGTAAAAAAAGATAGACGGGGGCAGGGGAGGGGTACCTGCCCCCCTTGACCTCTGGATCTCAAATCAAAAATATATGTTTTTCCACGAATCAGTGATACTCCTGCGAGATCGCAGGGAAAAAACTAAAATGTCGGTTGATGTCATTTCAGATGTTATCAGTGATTTCATAAATTATGTCATAGAACATGTCATGATGTAATATGTGAGGTCATAAGAAGTGTATGGCAGGGGCGAAAGTATAGTTAGATCTACTAACTATAAGTGGTGAATGTCTGTGTTTTTTTTTTGTTGAAAACATTAATGTAGTCACTGAAATATTCACCTAACTATAACAATACGATAACCTCTGGTTATTTCAGTGAATTCCTAAAGCTTTTTTTTAAAACAAAAACAGATCTTTTAATCACACATAACTATAATGTTACTTTAACCTTTGTTTTTTTCCCAGTGAATTTCTAGCTTTTTTTTTTCCTACGTAAAGTAGTATTTTAATACCATAGGTAAAACCAAAACATATCTATTAATGGGAGAGAGGGTGTACAGCACAACCCAAGACCCTTAAAAGGCCCTGGGGACTCCACCCCCTGGGGCCAAATACAATTAAACAGGGGGGGGGGTGGTGTGGAGCCCCTCTCCCTGACCAATACAATAGTTTTTCCCCTGGACAAGTTGTTAGAATCTAAAACCTTCACAATATGGATGCTTACTTATGAACCTGAAAATATTATATAGAACTTCGATGTAAAAAAATAACCAATTATGATCCAACCACAATATTTTGATTCTCATAAATATTTCATAAAATACACATAAAATACTAGTACATTTGTTAATATCATTTATCAACCATTGGACCGGATACATCATCAAAAACATTTGGTCCAAAAATAACATAGAAAATAGCGGTATACAATCAAAGTACTAAACAAGTTATTGCGTTGACACAGCGATTTTGTGTCTCCTTAACCTTTATCCCACCTTCTTCAGGACCGATTAACTGAATTAAAACTAGGAGAAAATGTAAAATATATCTCTCCATAAAACAGATCTTAAACAGATTACCTAAACACACACAGTTGTGCATACAATGTTGTTCTTACTATAATTCTTTTATACATACCCCATATTAAAACAAAACGACATGATTATCAACATGGTGTATATTTATATATCTCATGCATCACTAGACATGATTTTTTTTATATATTATTCTTTTCCATGTCTAATTTTGTATACATTTAATTAATATGCTTAGGGTGTATTGTCACAATCAGTATCAAATAAGAAAGATCCTAAGGGACATCCTTAATTTCCTCCCTTTATATTTTAACAGCGTTCTTACCGATTGATATTTTCCAGGATTTTATATCACTTATATTGAAGGTGCTTTGCTTTTATTGTCCTTCACCCATAATAGCATGAACAGTCTGTTCCTTTCTCAATGAGATAAGTATATAGAGGAATAAAAGGCTTTTTTCCTTCTTTTATAAGACAATAATAATATATTATTAATCCATATATGTCATTCAAGGTATTGCCTAATATTTAAGATTTTGTTATTTGAAAGCTCGCAGCTCAAATTTCACGTGAGTAAACCAACTATGGCTAGCCTACTGTTCCTTTCCTGCCTCAAGCAAGACCACCGGCATCATAATACAGATCTCAGCAGTCACGAAATTGCTCCTGAAAGTGGCATTTTCAATTACGTGCATACTGTAAAAATCCATTTTGTAACTCAATATATATTACATAAAGTTATTTTTTTAATGTGCTGACTACCAAAGAGGTACCATACATTTTCCTATGTCTAGATTATCATTAAAAATCTCCGCTGCTGCTTTAAGGAGCAATTTATTGACAGCAGCAGCTTTTGCTGTAGCCCTGCCTAATGCATGGAGAGTTTGCATTTTGGGACCCCCTGCCTTTTTTCTAGGAACTGCTTGACGGATCACCCTGAAACTTTCCATACGCACACCAGGTAAACAAAGAGCACTTTTTAAGAACATTTCATGGAGATTCATCAAACGGTGCCAAAGTTATCAGCAAACCAAAAAAAGCATTTCGTATGGAAAAGTAATCCTAACCATAACCACCACTGAGATATATATATTATCTACTGGCGGTCGCCAGTAGATAGTTATAGTTAGGACCGAGTTTCCATAGGAAATCTGAAAATTCTATTTTGAATAACTTTGGCGCCGGTTGACTTATCTGCGTGAAATTTTCAAAACTAATGGGGCGCTCCGCTCAGCTCCTACCCTGAAAGTCTTGGGGTGATTCGTCAAGCGGGGGCTGAGAAAAAAGGGGGGTCCCAAAACGCGTTTTCCCCATGCATTTTTCCATAGGACGTTTAGTCAAAGGTACAGCCCGAACGGCTGAACAGAATTACTTGAAATTTGGCAGAGAGGTAGTCCTCAGGTCAGGGAAGTGCCTTTTGCAGGTCTGGTGTCAATCTGTTCAGTAGTTCCTGAGAAAATCAAAACTAAAATCATATATATATGTGGGCGGAGCCTAACCACACATCTCATCCTGAGATCTGATTGGCTGTCAGCACTTCATCCAAGAAGTGTTGGCAGCCATCTTGGGACCAATATACATGATAGCACCTCATTAAAAAGCATTGCAGTTAATAGAAGGTTTTAAGACTTTAGTTACATTATAAATCATTTGTTGATGGTACCATACTCATTTTAGGAATTGTGGTATGTTCTAAGGTGATTTCGCCATGTGAAAAAGCCTTCTGCTGGGATATCATGATTGAGAGAAAAATGTGTTCTCATGCTTTTCCCACAGAGGTTTGGAAGGTGATCTATAAGCTAAGCTGAGAGCTTATTTTCTGTAAATTCACATTATCTTTCTCAGTCATGTGAGAATGAAGTCTGACATTCTCAGTAAAACATGTACATCCAACAAGGGCAGAGACTGTCAGTTGATTCCTTTGTGTTCTACTGCAGCTTCCCAGAGTATCCCAAAGAACAACTAGAGCGCTAACAGTCCTACTTATGATAAACGTATGGCACACCTGATGCCATCTTGCTTGGATTAAAGTGGTAACTCTTAAAACATTTAATTTAAAAAGGAACAAAATGAGGGGGTTCATTTTTCTATAAAAAGTATGATTAGTGCTGCAGAAAGAAAAATTAGGGCACGTTTTGAGTGACTTCTCAAATCCTCTTCTATTTCATTAAAACATTCTGACATGCAGACTGAAACATGCACTTTCAATACCAGCAGCAGTTTTCCCTGGTGAGCAGTAGCTTTACTACAGTGATCTAATGAGCAAAAAGAGTGCTAACATTCTGAATTTATGGCAAATGTGTGACACATCTGAATGCCTTCTTGATGGAATCAAAGTAAAAAACTGAAAGTATTTCCTACTGAGGAGACTGCAGTAAATGAGGAAATTAGGAAACTTCATAACAAATAAGTCTCCCAAGATGGCCACCAGAGACAAAAGAGCCCAAATGTAGCCCAAATATCACCCAGATGTAGCCCAAATATAGCCCAATGACAGAAGTGTGCAAAACACTTATTATTTTGTGTTTTTGCAGTGTTATATAGTGCAGACTTGTCAGGTATTGGAGTGCTTTACATGAGCATTGGTTACATCACACAAGAACAAATTCATTTTGGTTTTAGACATGGAGAGACTAAGTGATTTGACCAGAATCACAGAATGTCGAGCTGAAGCAGAAACTCCAACCTGGTTCCCCAGTTGCAAAGTCTGCAGTTCTGGAAGTAACACCACATCCTCTCCCCTAAGTGCAACATTTAATCAAGTGGTCAACTAGATAAAAAAACATAAAGATAACAAATAATTTAAAAGTGCTTTGTCGCTATTTGAAAACTCAGAAAATATGTCCTTATTTTAGTCTTTTAGAGCACTAACCATAATTTTGATGCCAATAAGAACCTCTCATATATGTAATTTCTAAAGGAAATGCTCTAGGTATTACAGTTTTGATTACATCAAGATGACGTCAGGCGTTCCACACTTTTGTAATAAATATAGAATGTTAGCAATCTAGTTGTTCATTAGGATACTGTTGAGAGGCAGAGGCCAGGGGCACGGACTCTGAAAATTGAAGGCAGGTAGGAGGGTGCAAAGGCAACAATTTAACCACACTGAGCAGGCAGGAAGGGCCGTGGCAGCACAACAGACTATGGAGGGCAGTGGAAAGGGGGGCAGGGGCAACTAACCAACAATACAGGACTTGCAAGAGAGGCTGTGGCAATGTAATAGACCATTGTGGGCAGAAGGAAGAGGCAATGGTAGTACAACCATACATGCCAACAGACCCGATTCAGCCAGGAAACGTCCAAAGTTTTTAAGCTCAAATGGGCTTTATTTGATCTGTCTCCTGTCTACAATCTCCTCTTTTTCAATGTAACTCAAAGGGGAAAATCAATACCCCAGTTTTTTTTCTAAATCTCCCTCTTACCAAGTTCAAAATGTTCGCAAGTATGGTACATTGGATAATGGAAGGAAATGGGGTAGGGACATGGACTTGGATAACAGAGGACAGGAGGGACATGGAGAGGTGCACCAAACTGACCCTGCAGGGCAGGCATCAGGGTTTGCAGCAGCACAATACACCACACAGGGCATGCGGGACGGGAGTGCAGCACAACAATCCATAGAAAGCAAGAGGGAGGGGACAGGACCATGCACATGGACAACAGAGAACAGAGGGGCAAGAGGCAATGGTAGCTAGCTGACCATAATGGACAGACAGGAGAGAAAGCTGCAGCATAACAGACCATAAAGGGCAGGAGGGATGGATCAGGGGCATTACAATGGAACAGACAAGCCAGGAGGGAGGGAGTAGGGGTCTGCACATGTAAACAGAGGGCTGGGGGCAAGGGGGCAGGGCAGGAGCAGCAAGATAGCCATGGAGGTCAGGCAGGATGGGCACTAGAAGCAAGACACACCATGAAGAGCAACAGTGAGACTGTGATGGCATACACACAGATCATGGAGGGAAGGTGGGAGGGGGTCAGGGGCAGCTAACTGACCACACAGGGAAGGTGGGAGGGGCCATGGCAGCACAGAAGACCATGCATGGGAAGTGGGAGGGTTAGTGGCAGCACAATGGCTATGATGGGCAAGAAGGAGGGTGCAGGGGCATGCACAAAGGACGATGGAGGATAGAAGGGAGGGTCAGGACCTGTGCACAGACAAGAAAGTTCAGGGGAAGGGACCTCACAACAGACCGCACGGGGCAGGCAGGAGGAGCAGTTGCAGCACAACAGACCAGGGAGGGCAGAAGGGTGTGGCAGTACAATGGACCATGTAGGACAGGAGGAAGAGGATAGGGGCATGGCATGTGGACAGGCAGGGTGGAGGTGGCAGGGACAGGTTACAGTCATCTGACAATGCTAGGCAGGTGGGAGGGGAGTGGCAGCTCAACAGAACACTCAGAGTAGATAGGAGTGGCAGGTCCATGGAACATGGTGGGCAAAAAGGATGGAGCAGGGGCATGCACAAAGACATCGGAGGGCAGGGGGAAGGAGAATAGGGGCAGCAAGCTATGCACAGAGTTTAAGCAGGAGGTCAATGATGGGGCATAGAATTGTGCAATGGAGGGCAGGAGGAGTGGACTGGTACATCATACTAAATTGAGGGCAGTGGCAGCACATCAGACCATGCATGGCAGGAGGGAGGAGGCTAGTCCATGGATTCACACAACAGAGGATAGGGAGGAGGGGGATGGGGCAGCAAGCTAACTGTTCAGAGAAGGCGGGTATTAGGAACTTTATTGTTTTTAAAACGTGTGTCTGTGCGAACTACTTAAAATATGAACAAGTATGCAGCATAATCTCACTTTTATTCAGGAAGAAGAGGACGTTTGTGACTGTGACTCCGGGCTCACTTGGCAGAAACACCCCCTGACCCTCCACCCCCTATCGCAAAATGTAATGCCCGTGAAAAGGGTAGGTGAACACAGTGTTATATAGAACATAGTCCTGAGAGCACGATTGAAAATGAAAACTAGATATAGTGTATGGTATAAACTATGCACCAAAAAGTGTGATATAAGATGAACCGGGCGTGAAATATAATATGCAATACATTGTGCGCAATGACAGATTTATTGGAGAGCGCGAGATAGCACAGGCACTAGCGCGTGCTATGCGATATGCGCCTTGGAGTGTAATATGCACAGGGCAGTGTTGTGTAACCTAACTAGTCTCTAAAGTTGTAATATAAAATATGTGCTGGGGAGTGTAACATTGCATATGCACTGTGACAAAGATATGGATCCCAGATTGTAATATGTATGGCATAGCACTGTGCGTTATAACATAGGTATCGAGGAAGGCACGTTAGATGGGGCAATATAACCCGTGCGAAGACAAGTGTGGCATGACATATTCACGGGGTGGTGTTACAGTGCACATGGGCTAGAGAGTGTCATAGCATATGCACTAGCTAGTGGAATACAACACAGAGGTGTGTGGCACTCAGCAGGCAATGGTGGGTGTAACACAGCATTGGGCTCTGCCAGGAGCGCGCTGTGACTCTCAAGTGATGTTCGTCCCCTTTCCAGAGAGTAAAATAAAAAGTATTACACATCCGGCAGTGGATGTGTGTTTTATTAACCGTGAGGGGGGTTTCTTGCATAGTTTTGGTCGAATTATTGTCAAATCCCCTTTGAATGGCTTGGTGTGCATGTGTATTAAATGTGCCCGTCAATAGCTACCCATGTTTGTATAAATAAACGACAAGGGTGTCTACCGGGATTAGGCAAGGTAGGGCATCAGACATGTCAGAGCTTCACTAGTGGTGTAAATACATTCCACGTGGATTCATTGTATGCATAGTCGCCTTTTAATGAATATAACGCAAATCGTCATGGTGATGGGTACGTACGGTTTGTCCAGCATGTCCTAGGTGTGTCTATAAATATATATTTTTTAAAAATAATAAAAAACAGTGGCCGGCCCTGGGGATGGGGTCAAAAAAATATAATTAGGAGACAGGCCCTGGGGGATGGGGTCATCAGGGCCAATAAATTAGAATAAGAAGGGGAACCACACGGCCCCCGTTCTTAAAAAATTTAAAATAAATAAAAGACTGGCATCGTGCTGGAGGCCACGCCTCCTCCTTGCAGCACTCTGCAAACGCGCCCCCTGGCGAGTTGTAAGTTGGGGAATTAATTCCTCTTCAATACTGAGGGTCCCTGAGGGCCAACTAGCCCAACAGGCATCTCCAGTATGCGCCAGGGAGCTGCGCTGCAGACAGGTGTTCTGAGGCCAAGCCCCTTTTTACACCTCTCTGCAACGCAGCTCTGTGGCGCTTACTGGAGGTACCTAGTGGTCTAGTTTGACCCTAGGGACCCTTAGGATTCAAGGGGACTTAATCTCTCAACTTAGAACAGCCACAGGGCGCGTTTACACAGTGGTGAAGGGAGGGGATGGGGCCTGAGGTGATGTATGCAAACACGCACTATGGCACGTTTTAAATTGGGGATATAATTTCCCTTCAATACTGATGGCCCCTGGGGGCTAACTAGCCCACCAAGTGCTTCCAGTAAGCGCCACTGAGCTGCATTGCAGAGAGGTGGTCCAGGCCGTGCCACTTTTTACACCTCTCCGCAACGCAGCTCTGTGGCACTTACTGGAGGTACCTGGTGGGCTAGTTGGACCCTAGGGACCCTCAGGATTCAAATGAACTTAATCTCCCAACTAAAAACGGACACAGGGCGTGTTTACACAGTGGTGAAGGGAGGGGACGGGGCCTGAGTTAACGTGTGCAAAAACACCCTGTGGCCTGTTTTAAGAGGTAGTTTTAATCCCCCTGCCCTATTATATACTAGGGGCTTACAGAGGAGGTCATGCTAATCACAGGGGGACCCCAACGCATAATGTTCCCTAGTGTATGTAGGTGTTTTCACTGTATTCTAAGTGTCTTTTAACATAGCACTGGCTCTAGGACTGGTTAGTCAGACTCAGTTACCACCAGTATCCGTCTGAAAAAGGTGAGGGTACAGGATGATTTTGCAACAAGGCTTCTTTCTGCTCTTCTTTTTGTTCTTTCTGCACATTATCCTTCTTCCTGCGCTTTTCTTCGTCTTTGAGGACTTCTGTTGCTTCTTTCTGCACTTCTTTTTTTTCTTTCTGTGCATTTTTTCTTCTTTCTTCACATGTCCTATCTCTGTAGGCATAGTTAGAAATTAGCATTTAAAAAACCTTTGAAAATCACAGAAAAAAACATAGGTTTCAGGCCCGTTATAGTTAGGAATTAGCATTTAAAAAACCTCAGAAATTCACTGAATAAACCATAGGTTTCAGGGGTGTTATAGTTAGCTGGTCTTTTCACTTGTCCAAAACCATTGAAATTCCCCCGTTATAGTTAGTTCAGCTAACTATAACTCGCGCGCCCGCAATGCACTGCTGATGACGTCACATATTACATCACTCATGACATGGTCAGTGACATCACTCATGACATCACTGATGACATCTCAAATGACATCACTGATGACATCACTGATGACATCATCCTTGTGATAGAGTGGCAGACCTCCTCTCACCCTAATATAACCTTTGATACACACATTCAAAAATAGAGACTAAAATTTTCAAAACAATGGACATACCAATACCAGTTACAACAACCTCTTCAGTAATTCTAAGATCCACATACACATCCACTCATTCACCAACAGTCCTATACAGTCACTCATACATGTACTCACTCATCATATGTACTCATACACCTATATATCCTGTTACACAATGCCACTCATCCATAGAATTACTCACACACATAGTCACTCATGCTAATAAAGAATCAAACATACATTTACTTGCATATACAGTTATACACACACCACCACACTTACTTCTACGGAAACTTACACATACTTAGTCTTTTAAACAATCACTTATAGAAACACATACTTATTCATACAGGAACTCTTTCAATCTCTCACTCTCACATATACTCACTTATATACACCAATAGTCACATATACTAGTTTAAAACATATGTAGTTACTCATAAAGACACTATTGAGACAGTCATTCACTCACTAACACACCCATACACACACTCATCCACCCATACAGTCCTGCACACATGCTGTCTTCAACACATACAAACAGTGAGTCACTCATTCATGCACCCATGCACTACGTAATACCCCCCACCGAACCATGCAGACACTCAGACTGATACTCAAAAAAACAACTAATAACCTATATAGACACCCATGTAGCTACTCACCAACCCATGAAGCCACTTATACACAAAGTGAGAGACTGATACAGATATTTACATATTTAAACATTACTCACTAAGCCATGTATTCACTATGATACACTTAATCAGTCAGTTACACAACCAATTTTTCAAAAACAAATAATCCATTTAGACACTTATATACCCATTTATTCTTCCATCGACCTTGAGATATACATATATAAAACATATTTAATTTTCAGAAAAACACACATTCACTGGATGATGTCATCAGTGATGTCATCAGTGATGTCATTTGAGATGTCATCAGTGATGTCATGAGTGATGTCACTGACCATGTCATGAGTGATGTAATATGTGACGTCATCAGCAGTGCATTGCGGGCGCGCGAGTTATAGTTAGCCGAACTAACTATAACGGGGGAATTTCAATGGTTTTGTACAAGTGAAAAGACCAGCTAACTATAACACCCCTGAAACCTATGGTATTTTCAGTGAATATATATACATATATCACTCCAACCTTTGCCCCAGATCTTTAAAGACGCTACTCCACATAGAATGATTCACCTGAATCTTTGTTCAAAACCGGACCACTTCCTTCAATTAATCATTTTCCCGACGCGTTTCAGGGCGGCTGCTCCTTATTCATGGGGAGATCCTGACCAACACGGAAGGGCTGCAACTTGGTTTCCGCTTTTAAACATGCACTCCAAGGTGAGTAGCATGTCGGTAGTTGTAGTGTGCTTTTTCCTCTCCAGTGGGGTCCGTGCTATTTTGGGCAAACCAATTTCATCCAATGTTAAAACAATGTTCCTGACCCTCCAGTGGGCCTCAGAGATACCAGTTCGGCTTTAATTTAACAAAATTCCACGTGCAGCTTCCAGGCCGAAGAGTTTCAGCCGCTCCGAAACGCATCGGGAAAATGATTAATTGGAGGAACTGGTCCGATTTTGAATAAAGATTCAGGTGAATCATTCCATGTGGAGTAGCGTCTTTAAAGATCTGGGGCAAAGGTTGGAGTGATGTTAACACGGCGCGTCCTGGCCATGAAGGATGCACCGCCCGTGTAAATGAAGTACGGTACTTGGGGCTTCCGTGTTGTTCAGAATCTTCCCATGAAGATGAAGCAGCCGCTCCGAAACGCGTCGGGAAAATGAGTAATTGGAGGAACTGGTCCGGTTTTGAATAAAGATTCAGGTGAATCATTCCATGTGGAGTAGCGTCTTTAAAGATCTGGGGCAAAGGTTGGAGTGATTATATATATATCCATATCCATATCCAATGAAGCGGGCGGTGCATAAACTGTTCTTTAAGTTTAAATGAGCATTTGAACCCACTGGAGGGCTGGATTGGTGCGAATTGAAACTACATAGCCCAGCATGCATTGAGAGTGACATCCAAATTTACGGCACACCGGAGGCCGAGGGTACTTAATTAAGAAGCATGCATGGGCTTGTGGGGATGCACGTGACTCATCAACTTGCTCATTTTGGCCTTGGAAGAAGATGAAATGATTTCATCGAAACGCGTCGGCCAGGAGAACAAAAGTACGGAAGGGGAAGCTGCATGATTTTCACAATAAAGAAATGTTTCTCACCTTGACGGAGTGCGGCCTTAATTGCTGGAGCAATTCTTGATGACATACTTTGCAAGGCGCGCTTCAGGCTGTGGAGGCGACGCACCGCCCGCTTCATTGGATATGGGACCACTCGAGGGGAAATGACTCTTCGAAGGTGGCGCCAGGGTGCTTTAATTTAATCATGCAGAGTCTCCTTCAGAGGCTCAATGGGGGCCGTATAAACTGTTCTTTAAGTTTAAATGAGCATTTGAACCCACTGGAGGGCTGGATTGGTGCGAATTGAAACTACATAGCCCAGCATGCATTGAGAGTGACATCCAAATTTACGGCACACCGGAGGCCGAGGGTACTTAATTAAGAAGCATGCAGGGGCTTGTGGGGATGCACGTGACTCATCAACTTGCTCATTTTGGCCTTGGAAGAAGATGAAATGATTTCATCGAAACGCGTCGGCCAGGAGAACAAAAGTACGGAAGGGGAAGCTGCATGATTTTCACAATAAAGAAATGTTTCTCACCTTGACGGAGTGCGGCCTTAATTGCTGGAGCAATTCTTGATGACATACTTTGCACGGCGCGCTTCAGGCTGTGGAGGCGACGCACCGCCCGCTTCATTGGATATGGGACCACTCGAGGGGAAATGACTCTTCGAAGGTGGCGCCAGGGTGCTTTAATTTAATCATGCAGTCTCCTTCAGAGGCTCAATGGGGGCCGTATAAACTGTTCTTTAAGTTTAAATGAGCATTTGAACCCACTGGAGGGCTGGATTGGTGCGAATTGAAACTACATAGCCCAGCATGCATTGAGAGTGACATCCAAATTTACGGCACACCGGAGGCCGAGGATACTTAATTAAAGAAGCATGTAGGGGCTTGTGGGGATGCACGTGATTCATCAACTTGGTCATTTTTGCCTTGGAAGAAGATGAAATGATTTCATCGAAACGCGTCGGCCAGGAGAAAAAAAATACGGAAGGGGAAGCTGCATGATTTTCACAATAAAGAAATATTTCTCACCTTGACGGAGTGCGGCCTTAATTGCTGGAGCAGTTCTTGATGACATACTTTGCACGCGCGCTTCAGGCTGTGGAGGCGACGCACCGCCCGCTTCATTGGATATGGGACCACTCGAGGGGAAGTGACTCTTCAAAGGTGGCGCCAGGGTGCTTTAATTTAATCATGCAGAGTCTCCTTCAGAGGCTCAATGGGGGATGCATAAACTGTTCTTTAAGTTTAAATGAGCATTTGAACCCACTGGAGGGCTGGATTGGTGCGAATTGAAACTACATAGCCCAGCATGCATTGAGAGTGACATCCAAATTTACGGCACACTGTAGGCCGAGGGTACTTAATTAAGAAGCATGCAGGGGCTTGTGGGGATGCACGTGACTCATCAACTTGCTCATTTTGGCCTTGGAAGAAGATGAAATGATTTCATCGAAACGCGTCGGCCAGGAGAACAAAAGTACGGAAGGGGAAGCTGCATGATTTTCACAATAAAGAAATGTTTCTCACCTTGACGGAGTGCGGCCTTCATTGCTGGAGCAATTCTTGATGACATACTTTGCACGGCGCACTTCAGGCTGTGGAGGCGACGCACCGCCCGCTTCATTGGATATGGGACCACTCGAGGGGAAATGACTCTTCGAAGGTGGCGCCAGGGTGCTTTAAATGAATCATGCAGAGTCTCCTTCAGAGGCTCAATGGGGGCTGCATAAACTGTTCTTTAAGTTTAAATGAGCATTTGAACCCACTGGAGGGCTGGATTTGTGCGAATTGAAACTACATAGCCCAGCATGCATTGAGAGTGACATCCAAATTTACGGCACACCGGAGGCCGAGGGTACTTAATTAAGAAGCATGCAGGGGCTTGTGGGGATGCACGTGACTCATCAACTTGCTCATTTTGGCCTTGGAAGAAGATGAAATGATTTCATCGAAACGCGTCGGCCAGGAGAACAAAAGTACGGAAGGGGAAGCTGCATGATTTTCACAATAAAGAAATGTTTCTCACCTTGACGGAGTGCGGCCTTAATTGCTGGAGCAATTCTTGATGACATACTTTGCACGGCGCGCTTCAGGCTGTGGAGGCGACGCACCGCCCGCTTCATTGGATATGGGACCACTCGAGGGGAAATGACTCTTCGAAGGTGGCGCCAGGGTGCTTTAATTTAATCATGCAGTCTCCTTCAGAGGCTCAATGGGGGCCGTATAAACTGTTCTTTAAGTTTAAATGAGCATTTGAACCCACTGGAGGGCTGGATTGGTGCGAATTGAAACTACATAGCCCAGCATGCATTGAGAGTGACATCCAAATTTACGGCACACCGGAGGCCGAGGATACTTAATTAAGAAGCATGTAGGGGCTTGTGGGGATGCACGTGATTCATCAACTTGGTCATTTTTGCCTTGGAAGAAGATGAAATGATTTCATCGAAACGCGTCGGCCAGGAGAAAAAAAATACGGAAGGGGAAGCTGCATGATTTTCACAATAAAGAAATAGTTCTCACCTTGACGGAGTGCGGCCTTAATTGCTGGAGCAGTTCTTGATGACATACTTTGCACGCGCGCTTCAGGCTGTGGAGGCGACGCACCGCCCGCTTCATTGGATATGGGACCACTCGAGGGGAAGTGACTCTTCAAAGGTGGCGCCAGGGTGCTTTAATTTAATCATGCAGAGTCTCCTTCAGAGGCTCAATGGGGGCTGCATACACTGTTCTTTAAGTTTAAATGAGCATTTGAACCCACTGGAGGGCTGGATTGGTGCGAATTGAAACTACATAGCCCAGCATGCATTGAGAGTGACATCCAAATTTACGGCACACCGGAGGCCGAGGGTACT
The DNA here is from genome assembly GCF_964204655.1 of Triturus cristatus. Lineage (NCBI taxonomy): Eukaryota > Metazoa > Chordata > Amphibia > Caudata > Salamandridae > Triturus > Triturus cristatus. Next base: position 864,112,733 of record NC_140581.1, read on the forward strand.
TAATTAAGAAGCATGCAGGGGCTTGTGGGGATGCACGTGACTCATCAACTTGCTCATTTTGGCCTTGGAAGAAGATGAAATGATTTCATCGAAACGCGTCGGCCAGGAGAACAAAAGTACGGAAGGGGAAGCTGCATGATTTTCACAATAAAGAAATGTTTCTCACCTTGACGGAGTGCGGCCTTAATTGCTGGAGCAATTCTTGATGACATACTTTGCACGGCGCGCTTCAGGCTGTGGAGGCGACGCACCGCCCGCTTCATTGGATATGGGACCACTCGAGGGGAAATGACTCTTCGAAGGTGGCGCCAGGGTGCTTTAATTTAATCATGCAGTCTCCTTCAGAGGCTCAATGGGGGCCGTATAAACTGTTCTTTAAGTTTAAATGAGCATTTGAACCCACTGGAGGGCTGGATTGGTGCGAATTGAAACTACATAGCCCAGCATGCATTGAGAGTGACATCCAAATTTACGGCACACCGGAGGCCGAGGATACTTAATTAAGAAGCATGTAGGGGCTTGTGGGGATGCACGTGATTCATCAACTTGGTCATTTTTGCCTTGGAAGAAGATGAAATGATTTCATCGAAACGCGTCGGCCAGGAGAAAAAAAATACGGAAGGGGAAGCTGCATGATTTTCACAATAAAGAAATATTTCTCACCTTGACGGAGTGCGGCCTTAATTGCTGGAGCAGTTCTTGATGACATACTTTGCACGCGCGCTTCAGGCTGTGGAGGCGACGCACCGCCCGCTTCATTGGATATGGGACCACTCGAGGGGAAGTGACTCTTCAAAGGTGGCGCCAGGGTGCTTTAATTTAATCATGCAGAGTCTCCTTCAGAGGCTCAATGGGGGCTGCATACACTGTTCTTTAAGTTTAAATGAGCATTTGAACCCACTGGAGGGCTGGATTGGTGCGAATTGAAACTACATAGCCCAGCATGCATTGAGAGTGACATCCAAATTTACGGCACACCGGAGGCCGAGGGTACTTAATTAAGAAGCATGCAGGGGCTTGTGGGGATGCACGTGACTCATCAACTTGCTCATTTTGGCCTTGGAAGAAGATGAAATGATTTCATCGAAACGCGACGGCCAGGAGAACAAAAGTACTGAAGGAGAAGCTGCATGATTTTCACAATAAAGAAATGTTTCTCACCTTGACGGAGTGCGGCCTTAATTGCTGGAGCAATTCTTGATGACATACTTTGCACGGCGCGCTTCAGGCTGTGGAGGCGACGCACCGCCCGCTTCATTGGATATGGGACCACTCGAGGGGAAATGACTCTTCGAAGGTGGCGCCAGGGTGCTTTAATTTAATCATGCAGAGTCTCCTTCAGAGGCTCAATGGGGGCTGCATAAACTGTTCTTTAAGTTTAAATGAGCATTTGAACCCACTGGAGGGCTGGACTGGTGCGAATTGAAACTACATAGCCCAGCATGCATTGAGAGTGACATCCAAATTTACGGCACACCGGAGGCCGAGGGTACTTAATTAAGAAGCATGCAGGGGCTTGTGGGGATGCACGTGACTCATCAACTTGCTCATTTTGGCCTTGGAAGAAGATGAAATGATTTCATCGAAACGCGTCGGCCAGGATAACAAAAGTACGGAAGGGGAAGCTGCATGATTTTCACAATAAAGAAATGTTTCTCACCTTGACGGAGTGCGGCCTTAATTGCTGGAGCAATTCTTGATGACATACTTTGCACGGCGCGCTTCAGGCTGTGGAGGCGACGCACCGCCCGCTTCATTGGATATGGGACCACTCGAGGGGTGACCTAGCTTAGGACACCCCCCACGCCGCACGGCCACCAGCTGCTGCGTGTGCCTCCCCGCCTGTCTGCCTCGCTGCCCCGGCCGCCGCCGTGTGACCACGCCCCCTGCCACCGAGCGGCGTGGGCTCCGTGTAGCGCTGAGCTCGCCTGTCCTGCAGGCTCCTATTCCCCGCTTTCTCGACGTGTGCCCCTTTGTATTTTGTAATTATTGTGTTTGTGATATTGTAATTTCTGCCTGATTGCGCGTTTGCCTGTTTTCCTCCGTCTCTTCCCTACCCGCTCCCCGCTTCCCGCCACCGCCGCTAACTCCGCCCCTTTTTTCTTTCTGTACCCTCCCCGCTCCCGCCTCCCAGCTGCTCCGCCCCCCTCGCACTTCGCCATATATGGCGACCGGGCGAACGCGCAACGGTCACGCGCAGCGGGCGCGCCGATTGTGCGCCAAAGGCGTGCCAAAGGTAAGCCCGTCTGCGCCCGTCTGCGCCTGGACCGCGCCCAGTGCCAGGACCCCTGGCCCTCGAGGACCCCTGCCCACCCGCCGGACGTACACCGCCGCCACCCTCAACGCGCTCAACACCGGCCGAATCCCAGGATGCTACCGAGCCACCCCGAGACGCACCCACGGACCCTTCAGCTGCCACGCCTGCAAGTTCACCTGCATCCGGACCTGCCTCGCACCAGCACCCGCCAAGCCGAACACCAGCAGCAACCACCTCAAGTGCATCCTGCTCAACACCCGCTCCGTCCACAGACACGCCATCGAACTCTGGAACCTCCTCGACACCACAGCCCCCGACGTTGCCTTCCTCACGGAAACCTGGATGAACGACTCCTCAGCGCCCGACATCGCCATCGCCATCCCAGAGGGCTACAAGATCACCCGGAGGGACCGAACCGCCAACCAGATGGGAGGAGGCATCGCCATAATCCACAGGGACACCATCCGCATCACGACCAACACCGACGACACCCTGACCACCGCCGAACACCTGCACTTCCAGATCCACACCGACCCAAAGACCACCCTCAGAGGCACCCTGATCTACCGACCCCCGGGACCACGCACACAATTCAGCGAGGACATCGCCGACTTCGTCTGCCCGCATGCCCTCCCCTCCGCTGACTACATCCTCCTGGGGGACCTCAACTTCCACCTGGAGAACAACAGCGACCGCAACACCATCACCCTGCTCGACAACCTCGCCAACCTCGGACTCAAGCAGCTGGTGTCCACCCCCACCCACCTCGCCGGACACACACTCGACGCTGTCTTCTCATCCAGCAAAGACATCGCCTTCAGCCACGCCACAGGACTCCACTGGACAGACCACAGCTGCGTCCACTTCACCTTCAGAAGAACGACGATCCACCACCACCAGCAACAGGTTGCCCGAAGAAGCTGGAACAAGATCACAGCCGACCAGCTCGTCGCTTCCCTGAGCCAGCACCCTCCTGCCAGCTCAGCGAACCCCAGCCAGGCCGCCGACAACCTCACGAAGTGGATCAGCAACTGCGAGGACGAACTCGCCCCTCTGAGGACCCCGCCCAGCAGACCCGGCAGCAAGAAAGCCCCATGGTTCACCGACGAACTCAAGAGCTCCAAGAAGAACTGCCGAGCCCTCAAGAAAGTCTGGAGAAGGGAACCAACACCGGACAACATGAACGCCCTCAAGCTTGCCACCCGGAAGCACCACCAACTGATCCGCACCACCAAGATAACTGCTTTCAAGGACCGGCTGGACAACAACGCACACAACTGCAAGGAACTCTTCAACATCGTGAAAGAGCTCTCCAACCCCAACGCCGGAAACAACGACATCACCCCATCGCAAGACCTCTGCAACTCCCTCGCCTCCTACTTCCACAACAAGATCGCGGACATACACAACAGCTTCAGCATTCAACCGACGCACGCCACGACCGCAGCAACACCGCCCACCACCACCCTCCGCGCCTGGACTCCGATCAGCACCGAAGATACCATCCGCATGATGAACTCCATCCACTCCGGATCTCCGACCGACCCCTGCCCTCACCACGTCTTCAACATGGCCGACGCTGTCATCGCACCCCACCTGCGGGACATCATCAACACCTCCTTCGACACCGCCACCTTCCCGGAGAGCTGGAAACACGCCGAACTCAGCGCTCTACTCCAGAAACCAACAGCCGACCCCACCGACCTCAAGAATTACCGCCCCATCTCGCTCCTCCCGTTTCCAGCTAAAGTCATCGAGAAGACCGTCAACAAACAGCTGGCCGCCTTCCTCGAGACGAATGGATCCCTCGACCCCTCACAGTCTGGCTTCCGAGCCAACCACAGCACCGAGACCGCCCTCATCGCTGCCACCGATGACATCCGAGCCCTGATGGACAACGGAGAAACAGCGGCCCTCATCCTCCTAGACCTCTCCGCGGCATTCGACACTGTCTGCCACTGCACCCTAGTGCAGCGCCTCAGCAACGTCGGAATCCAGGAGAAGGCACTGGAATGGATCATCTCCTTCCTCGACGGAAGAACACAGAGAGTCCGCCTACCACCGTACAAGTCAGAGGCCACCGAAGTCATCTGCGGCGTCCCTCAAGGATCCTCGCTGAGCCCCACCCTCTTCAACGTCTACATGAGCCCCCTCGCGGCCATCGCACGCCAACACAACCTCAACATCATCTCCTACGCCGACGACACCCAGCTGATCCTCTCCCTGACCAACGACCCCGCCGCCGCCAGAGCCAACCTTCACGAAGGGATGAAAGATGTAGCCGAGTGGATGACGACCAGCCGCCTGAAACTGAACTCAGACAAGACGGAGGTCCTCATCCTGGGCTCCTCGCCCTCCGCCTGGGACGACTCCTGGTGGCCCCCCGCCCTGGGCACCGCACCCAAACCGACGGACCACGCACGCAACCTGGGCTTCATCCTGGACTCTTCCCTCTCCATGACCAGACAAGTCAACGCCGTCTCCTCGTCGTGCTTCAACATCCTGCGCATGCTACGGAAGATCTTCCGGTGGATCCCCACCGAGACCAGGAAGACTGTCACCCAGGCCCTCGTCACCAGCCGACTGGACTACGGCAACGCCCTCTACGCCGGAAACACCGCCAAGCTCCAGAAGAGACTCCAACGGATCCAGAACGCCTCAGCCAGACTCATCCTCGACCTCCCACGTAACAGCCACATCTCCGGACATCTGAGAGACCTGCATTGGCTCCCCGTCAACAAAAGAATCACCTTCCGTCTCCTCACCCACGCACACAAAGCCCTACACGATCAAGGCCCGAGCTACCTCAACAACCGCATCAACTTCTACGCTCCCAAACGCCACCTCCGATCAGCCAGCCACGCCCTCGCCGCCGTCCCCCGCATCCAAAGAGCGACAACAGGAGGAAGGTCCTTCTCCTACCTGGCCGCCAAGACCTGGAACTCCCTCCCGACCGACCTGCGCCTGACCCAAGACCACCTCTCCTTCAGGAAGAAGCTCAAGACCTGGCTGTTCGAGCAGAAACGGCACCCCCCCCCCCCCCCCCAAGCGCCTTGAGACCCTACGGGTAAGTAGTGCGCTCTATAAATGTCTTTGATTGATTGATTGATTGATTCGAAGGTGGCGCCAGGGTGCTTTAAATGAATCATGCAGAGTCTCCTTTAGAGGCTCAATGGGGGCTGCATAAACTGTTCTGTAAGTTTAAATGAGCATTTGAACCCACTGGAGGGCTGGATTTGTGCGAATTGAAACTACATAGCCCAGCATGCATTGAGAGTGACATCCAAATTTACGGCACACCGGAGGCCGAGGGTACTTAATTAAGAAGCATTCAGGGGCTAGTGGGGATGTACGTGACTCATCAACTTGCTCATTTTGGCCTTGGAAGAAGATGAAATGATTTCATCGAAACGCGTCAGCCATGAGAACAAAAGTACGGAAGGGGAAGCTGCATGATTTTCACAATAAAGAAATGTTTCTCACCTTGACGGAGTGCAGCTTTAATTGCAGGAGCAATTCTTGATGACATACTTTGCACGGCGCGCTTCAGGCTGTGGAGGCGACGCACCGCCCGCTTCATTGGATATGGGACCACTCGAGGGGAAATGACTCTTCGAAGGTGGCGCCAGGGTGCTTTAATTTAATCATGCAGAGTCTCCTTCAGAGGCTCAATGGGGGCTGCATAAATTGTTCTTTAAGTTTAAATGAGCATTTGAACCCACTGGAGGGCTGGATTGGTGCGAATTGAAACTACATAGCCCAGCATGCATTGAGAGTGACATCCAAATTTACGGCACACCGGAGGCCGAGGGTACTTAATTAAGAAGCATGCAGGGGCTTGTGGGGATGCACGTGACTCATCAACTTGCTCATTTTGGCCTTGGAAGAAGATGAGATGATTTCATCGAAACGCGTCGGCCAGGAGAACAAAAGTACTGAAGGGGAAGCTGCATGATTTTCACAATAAAGAAATGTTTCTCACCTTGACGGAGTGCGGCCTTAATTGCTGGAGCAATTCTTGATGACATACTTTGCACGGCGCGCTTCAGGCGGTGGAGGCGACGCACCGCCCGCTTCATTGGATATGGGACCACTCGAGGGGAAATGACTCTTCGAAGGTGGCGCCAGGGTGCTTTAATTTAATCATGCAGAGTCTCCTTCAGAGGCTCAATGGGGGCTGCATAAACTGTTCTTTAAGTTTAAATGAGCATTTGAACCCACTGGAGGGATGGACTGGTGCGAATTGAAACTACATAGCCCAGCATGCATTGAGAGTGACATCCAAATTTATGGCACACCGGAGGCCGAGGGTACTTAATTAAGAAGCATGCAGGGGCTTGTGGGGATGCACGTGACTCATCAACTTGCTCATTTTGGCCTTGGAAGAAGATGAAATGATTTCATCGAAATGCGTCGGCCAGGAGAACAAAAGTACGGAAGGGGAAGCTGCATGATTTTCACAATAAAGAAATGTTTCTCACCTTGACGGAGTGCGGCCTTAATTGCTGGAGCAATTCTTGATGACATACTTTGCACGGCATGCTTCAGGCTGTGGAGGCGACGCACCACCTGCTTTATTGGATATGGGACCACTCGAGGGGAAATGACTCTTCGAAGGTGGCGCCAGGGTGCTTTAATTTAATTTAATCATGCAGAGTCTCCTTCAGAGGCTCAATGGGGGCTGCATAAACTGTTCTGTAAGTTTAAATGAGCATTTGAACCACTGGAGGGCTGGATTGGTGCGAATTGAAACTACATAGCCCAGCATGCATTGAGAGTGACTTCCAAATTTACGGCACACCGGAGGCCGAGGGTACTTAATTAAGGAGCATGCAGGGGCTTGTGGGGATGCACGTGACTCATCAACTTGCTCATTTTGGCCTTGGAAGAAGATGAAATGATTTCATCGAAACGCGTCGGCCAGGAGAACAAAAGTACGGAAGGGGAAGCTGCATGATTTTCACAATAAAGAAATGTTTCTCACCTTGACGGAGTGCGGCCTTAATTGCTGGAGCAATTCTTGATGACGTACTTTGCACGGCATGCTTCAGGCTGTGGAGGCGACGCACCACCTGCTTTATTGGATATGGGACCACTCGAGGGGAAATGACTCTTCGAAGGTGGCGCCAGGGTGCTTTAATTTAATTTAATCATGCAGAGTCTCCTTCAGAGGCTCAATGGGGGCTGCATAAACTGTTCTGTAAGTTTAAATGAGCATTTGAACCACTGGAGGGCTGGATTGGTGCGAATTGAAACTACATAGCCCAGCATGCATTGAGAGTGACTTCCAAATTTACGGCACACCGGAGGCCGAGGGTACTTAATTAAGGAGCATGCAGGGGCTTGTGGGGATGCACGTGACTCATCAACTTGCTCATTTTGGCCTTGGAAGAAGATGAGATGATTTCATCGAAACGCGTCGGCCAGGAGAACAAAAGTACTGAAGGGGAAGCTGCATGATTTTCACAATAAAGAAATGTTTCTCACCTTGACGGAGTGCGGCCTTAATTGCTGGAGCAATTCTTGATGACATACTTTGCACGGCGTGCTTCAGGCGGTGGAGGCGACGCACCGCCCGCTTCATTGGATATGGGACCACTCGAGGGGAAATGACTCTTCGAAGGTGGCGCCAGGGTGCTTTAATTTAATCATGCAGAGTCTCCTTCAGAGGCTCAATGGGGGCTGCATAAACTGTTCTTTAAGTTTAAATGAGCATTTGAACCCACTGGAGGGATGGACTGGTGCGAATTGAAACTACATAGCCCAGCATGCATTGAGAGTGACATCCAAATTTATGGCACACCGGAGGCCGAGGGTACTTAATTAAGAAGCATGCAGGGGCTTGTGGGGATGCACGTGACTCATCAACTTGCTCATTTTGGCCTTGGAAGAAGATGAAATGATTTCATCGAAATGCGTCGGCCAGGAGAACAAAAGTACGGAAGGGGAAGCTGCATGATTTTCACAATAAAGAAATGTTTCTCACCTTGACGGAGTGCGGCCTTAATTGCTGGAGCAATTCTTGATGACATACTTTGCACGGCATGCTTCAGGCTGTGGAGGCGACGCACCACCTGCTTTATTGGATATGGGACCACTCGAGGGGAAATGACTCTTCGAAGGTGGCGCCAGGGTGCTTTAATTTAATTTAATCATGCAGAGTCTCCTTCAGAGGCTCAATGGGGGCTGCATAAACTGTTCTGTAAGTTTAAATGAGCATTTGAACCACTGGAGGGCTGGATTGGTGCGAATTGAAACTACATAGCCCAGCATGCATTGAGAGTGACTTCCAAATTTACGGCACACCGGAGGCCGAGGGTACTTAATTAAGGAGCATGCAGGGGCTTGTGGGGATGCACGTGACTCATCAACTTGCTCATTTTGGCCTTGGAAGAAGATGAAATGATTTCATCGAAACGCGTCGGCCAGGAGAACAAAAGTACGGAAGGGGAAGCTGCATGATTTTCACAATAAAGAAATGTTTCTCACCTTGACGGAGTGCGGCCTTAATTGCTGGAGCAATTCTTGATGATATATATATATATATATGTATATATATATATATATATATATATATATATATATATATATTACCTACTGGCGGTTGCCAGTAGGTAGTTATAGTTAGGACCTATTTTCCATAGGAAATCCGCAACATTCTATTCCCAATAAGTCTGGCGCTGGTATACATATATATATATATCAACCTGATCAACCAAGAGATCAACCTACAAGTGCAGGGCAGTGGTGCTGCATTAACAGCAGGGGACGCAGACTTCTTTTCAGCCATGCAAGAACTCCAAGAGGAAAGCAATGGGGATGACAATGAAATGAGCCTTGAGATGGTTCAATCAGGTGGGGGCTCACAAACCAACTTCAAAACTAAATCAATATTTTGCCCCATGATGCTGCGAGACAATGTGGACATTTTTCACGACAACATAACGTCTGAATTGAAAAAACTACAGTGTTCTGTCTCCCATGCCCCCAAGAAGTATACAAAACAGGACAATGCATACTTCCAATTGATGAAGAAATTGCAAGGGGATGACAAGATTATCATTAGACAATCTGATAAAGGGGGCAATGTGGTTTTGTGGCCACGGTCTCTGTATATGGAGGAGGCTCTCTCACACCTCAATGACAGAGAATGTTATAAACGCAGTGACATGCAAGCAGTTAAAACCTCATGGAGCTCGTTCTATACGAAATTGGAAGCCTGAAAATCGGCTGGTTTACTGACTTTGAATGAATTTAAATTTCTAAAAGTTGAACACCCCATCATTCCAGTTATCTACTTTATACCCAAAATCCACAAGCATGCATGTAAACCCCCAGGTAGACCAATAATCTCCGCCCAGGGTAGCATCATGGAGAACGCCTCAAAATTTGTGATTATTTTCTACAAGAACATGTCAAGAAATCACCTTCATACATACAGGATACGGGGGATTTTCTTGGCAAAATTGAACATGTGAAATGGGACCCCGGATATGTATTAATCTCCTTAGATGTGGCATCGTTGTATACGAGCATTCACCACAAGGACGGATTAAAAGCTGTTGAATACTTTCTGAACACACGTCCCTTAAACAGACTTTCACACAATAGAATGATTTTGAACATGATTACCGATTGTCTGGAAAATAATTTTTTCTTGTTTCATAATCAAGTATATCAACAGGTTAGGGGCGTTGCCATGGGGACTTGCTTCTCTCCGAGCTATGCTTGCTTGCATATGGGGCTCTGGGAGGAGCAGGTCCTCATGGCAAACCATGGTGACACTGTAAGAAATCAGATTGTTTGTTGGTACAGGTATATTGATGACTTGTTTTTAATTTGGAATGGCACAGAACAGTCAGCACAGGAGTTTATTGTGAAATTAAACATCAATAATTTAAATATCAAGTTCACTGCTGAGATGAGCAAGAGTAGTATATTCTACCTAGATGTTGAGGTCTTTGTGTTCAATAATAGACTGGAAACACGACTTCATAGAAAACCCACTTCTGGCAATACAGTCCTGCATGCGCGCAGTCATCATCCGCCACATTTAATCAGCAGCATCCCCTTCGGGGAAATGTTGAGGATTCGCAGGATTTGTAGCACAGATAAGGAATGTACACTAGCTCAGCGGGAATGCAAAGGGGGGGTTCCTTGACAGGGGATACTCAGAGAAGGTCTTGGATCAAGCCATGATCAAGGCAAATAAAATACAAAGATCGGACACATTGAGACATAAATCCACTTTAAATATCGATCTGGTTCAGTCTACTCGTCTCATAATGACATACAACGTACAACACAAATCAATACGTAGAATTGTCAATAAAAGCTGGCCCTTAGTCTGCAATGGTCCTGTTTTGGGCAAAGAAATGAACAAATTCCCTAGTATTGCTTTCAGAAGAGCTCGCTCTATGAGTAATTTCTTGGTTAAGAGCAGCCCAGAGGTCAGGCTTACAAACACTTGGCTCGGAAAAAGAAAGGGATTTATTAAATGTGCTATCTGTAAGGCATGCAAATATGGTACCAATACACAAACATACCAAGTGCCATTTCAGCCTAGCCCCGTGAAAATCAACAAAGCCTTAAACTGTAAAACAGAGTATGCAACATATGTGCTGGAGTGCTCGTGTGGCCTGCGGTACGTCGGCACTACGAAACTACAGGTTCACAAACGGGTGCTCCAGCACATTAGAGCCATCAATAACTGTGATGCGGCATACCCAGTGGCTAGGCACTTCAAGGAGTGCCATGAAAATAACTTGGCACACCTCAAATACTATGTCATTGACTCGGTGTTGCCACTAAGAACAGGGGGTAACCGAGAACGGTTATTACGACAGATGGAAACCAGGTATATACTCAAATTGGACAGTAAGGCACCACAGGGTTTAAATGCAAGTGAAGCCTTTTTTACCTGTCTATAAAAATGAATATTTATTGGCTGATATCAATATTGAAAATCACTGCTGCTTCTTGATTGTAGATAACTTTCTTTTAATGAAACTGATGATTTTAATTCTGTGTAAAAGTTGCGGGAAAATTAAATCGAATTCTCATTTCCTTTTTGTATATGTTTACATACCCCAATCACGGCTGTGATAGGATGTAATTTGGTATACTTTGCACAGCACATTTTTGCACTTTATCTTTCCCACGTTTGAAGATCTAGGCCCACTGGGGCAGACAGTTGGACATTTTTTGCATGCAATGAGCTCACAATGCTGTAAGACGGAGGCTATTGTTCCCTAATTGTTGGTATTCACAAGGGGCATTCAGGCCTAATAATCGATTCCTTGACAAATGAGTATGATGTTTATGTTTAACTGTGCACCCTAGATAGAGATAGGATTGGGCATTATGCTGCCAAACTCTACCAGGTGTAATGGTTTTAACGAGTATAACGTTTTAGCAGTGGATCATTTTTAGCATTTTTATGATATTTTATCAATGCTATGATTTTATCCATGAGTATTTATATATATATATGTGTTTGTATATATTTACTATGTTCAGCGTCATTTTGCACTTTGGTATTTTATCATGGTACTGTATTACGCTGCTTTATTTGCACAATCTTGGGAACACATTGCATACGTGGGGACGATCTGTTCTCTATGTCTATGAATCAATGTGGGAGTGTTTAAACACACGTTTTTGCGCACTGGCACTTTAAAAATAGAAAAAACTCTCTATCAGCGTATCATGTGATCAAGGCCTCCGTGAGGCTGAAATGCGTAATGGCGATGGTGCAGGGCTTTGGAAAATAAATCTCTGAATGAGCATACAAACCTGGGTCTATCTTCGTCTTTTTGGAATGGATGTTGACGGAGTAATGGAAACATATATATATATATAACACCTCCGACTGGGGAGCCCCCGACCCTGCAGGGCGGCCTCTTAAAACTGGGCACGGAGAATCCCAGCAATTCCACAACAATGAAGCACCACACAAGAGGCCCACTTCAGGAAACAGAAAGCCTTTAACCAAGCTTTTCCGCAAAGCATTCCTATAGTCCCAACTAGTTTTGGCACCTTTGGCCTTGATCACGGGCAGGAAATCACACCAATAGTGTCTGTGCCTACAAATTTATAAGGTTTCTGGTCACCTGACTGGTTCTGGCATCCAGCTCCCAGAATGCATCATTTTGTTTGGGTAAGTAATGGAAAAATTCCTCATGTTGGCTGTCAGCAGAATACACTGTTCAGCACCCTTGTGCATTTGTAATAGTGAAGAATAAAGTCCAAGTGGTAATCAGGCTGTGTTCCTCGTAAAAGCACAATGCTGGAATAACAAACTTGCTCGGTTTTCATGCCTCTGTCGACTGAACGATTGGAAGGGGAGTCATCCCCGACCAAATCCCTTCTAGCGCTGCCGTTCTCTTTACCAATTGGCATTTCCTTAGTAGGTCTGGCGGCAGCGTATGGGTCAAGCTCCCTCATTGAACATCCACAGAAAACACCTACGACTGGGGAGCCCCCAACCCTGCAGGGTGGCCTCTTCAAACCGGACACATAGAGTCCCGGCAATTCCACAACAATGAAGCACCACACAAGAGGCCCACTTCAGTAAACAGAAAGCCTTTAATTGAGCTTTTCCGTACAGCATTCCTATAGTCCTAACTAGTTTCGGCACCTTACGCCTTGATCACGGGCAGGAAATCACACCAATAGTGTTTGTGCCTACAAATTTATAATGTTTCTGGTCACCTGACTGGTTCTGGCATCCAGCTCCCAGAATGCATCATTTCGTACGGGTAAGTAATGGAAAAATTCCTCGTGTTGGCTGTCAGCAGAATGCACTGTTCAGCACCCTTGTGCATTCGTAATAGTGAAGAATAAAGTCCAAGTGGTAATCAGGCAGGGTTCCTCGTAAAAGCACAATGCTGGAATAACAAACTTGCTCGGTTTTCATGCCTCTGTCCACTGAACGATTGTAAGGGGAGTCCTCCCCGCCCAAATCCCTTCCAGCGCTGCCGTTCTCTTTACCAATTGGCATTTCCTTAGTAGGTCCGGCGGCAGCATGTGGGTCATGCTCCCTCGTTGAACATCCACAGAAAACACCTCTGACTGGGGAGCCCCCAACCCTGCAGGTGAGTCCCGGCAATTCCACAACAATGAAGCACCACACAAGAGGCCCACTTCAGTACATACATACATACATACATACATTTACATACTTATTACCTACTGGCAGCCACAAATAGGTAGTTATAGTTAGAACCGTGTTTCTATTCAAAAAGCATTTTTTCTTTTGCCAATATCCTTGGCACCGGTTGACAAATCTTTGTGAAATTTTCAAAACAAATGGGTACTCCAGTCAGCTCCTGTCTTGAAAGTTTCGGGGTGATTCGTCAAGTGGGGGCCAAGAAAAAAGAGGGGTTTTCTCCATGTTAATTTCCATAGGAAACTTTAGACACGGCTACAGCCCGAACTGTGAACGGAACTACACTACATTTTGCAAAAAGGTATCTTTTTGTCCAGCAAGCATGCTTTTCTTTAAATGGTGTACATCCGTTCAGTAGTTTTTGAGAAATTTAGACATTTACAGATATCAATATTTGAGAATTGTGAGATTGATTAGCTGAACCCTCCCGATCACAAGCTTGTATCTGATTGGCTGCCAACACTTCAAACCAGGAAGTGTTGGCAGCCATCTTGTGACTTGGTACAGAATCACAAGAAAAAAGGTGAGAAAAACATTAAGAACAAGAAACGGGGGCATGGTAGAAACACGCTGACCCCCTAGGCCGGGCCATGGGGTCCTACAGGGACCCACAGGGACCACCAGGGCCACAAAAAGCATTCTTTAAAAAACAAATTCGTCTGGAGTCGCGTCAGGTGTGCCAATCCGGCAGAGTCATGAGGTAATATGTGACATCATCAGCAGTGCATTGTGGGGGCGCGAGTTATAGTTAGCTCAGCTAACTATAACGGCCGAATTTCTCTAGTTTTGTACGAGTGAAATGTCAGCCCAACTATGACGGCCCTGAAACCTGTGTTTTTTTCAGTGAATATATATATATATATTAACAACTGGTGGTTGCAGATAGTCCATTGCAGAAAGGACCCTTGAAGAATTGATGCTGACCTGGGGTAGGCTTTATAATATGAGTGGACATTCATAGTATAGACCTACAGGGTCAATTGGGTTTTCAATCCTAGGGTAAATATGTAGACCTAGTGCAGATCCACTGTCATTTGTATTAAAGTTTTACTCTTACTGGCACTTTAAGGTTTGTCCTATTTCCCTGGTTCAGCCATAATCAAATTCCAGGCCTTGGTTGCCAAGTTAATTACTCTTCTGGCCAGCTGGAGGATTAAAGGCCTACCCACACTATAGAGCCATAAACAGTGTTTGCCCCAGCACCTGAGAGGAAGCGCTAGAGAGGAAATCTGCATGTGTTAATTAACACCTCACACTATGTGTGGGCTAGCAAAACACAAGCCCACAGAAACAAAAGAGGAAGGCCAGACCGCTATAGCCAAACACAGGAGGTCTCCCCTTTGGAGTTTATGTGGGAAGGCACCAGGCAGCTGTGTCAGTTGGGGCAGAGCAGAAGCTCCTAGGGAAGCTCTCTCCACAGACCACTTGATGTCGTCATATTGAAATGTCCCAGAATGCTGTGCTGGATAGTTGGCACAAGGGTGAAGTGATGATGTGGCACTCTAATTATTAGACTGAGCACCTGGCTTCTAGAACTTTCCACTCCCACTTAAAAGCCCCTGCATAAGAGACTTATGAGAAGATGCTGGAGCTGTGATGCCGGAATAATGCCACGCGAAATGAAGAGGGCTCCTAAACCTCTGCATGGATGTTCTTTGGGACTGTGACTTCGGCTGGCAACCACGACTGGGGAGAGTCTCTCCAGGGTTAGTGGTGCAGGACCCCTTATGTTCTCTGATGGACAATTGAGGGAAAGGGGGTACCCTGGATGGTTATCCTGGGACTGGCCTATAACTCCACTGACCAGGAGGCTTTGGGTCCGGGTGAGTGGGTGAGTGGTCAGGGATGGTGTTTGGCTTGCTGGCTGTGGAGGGGCTGTGTAAGACACCCCCCAATGAGGAGGGAGCCTCAGGAGCCCAAGCAGAGGACAGGTCTGATGTGAGAGCAGCAAAACCTAGCTCCCTAACAAAGGTGAAATCTAGATGATCGGAGGGAAGAAACTGCTCCTGGTGGCTACAACTAGCCACCAGGAGCACAAAGGGACCAAAATAGGGCAAATCAGCTCTACATGGCCTGCGAAAACAGCATCTAAAGCACCCAAAGCTCGCCTAACCCCAAACCTCCAACCCCCCACTCCCCGTAAACCCCCTTGGGTGGAAAAACAAGTGTGTGCCGCTCTGCTGAAATTTTCAAATATTTCATTGGGTAGGGCAAAGACGACAGGGGTCGGTGTATCTTCAAATATTAACTTTTGATTATGAAAAAAACAAAGAAGTGACGACTATTACACCATGATGACATCGGTTAGTCAAAACACAGTTAAGAAAACGAAAGACAAACTAAAATCATAATTCCACCAGAGCGTTCCAATAGACAGACACATTACATCTTTAAAAACCATTACAGTAACACAGCTGTTTCCCGTAATAATTATAAGGCAATAAACAAACACCTGACTAGTGTAATACATTCATAGTGAGAATCTTAGTTGGAAATAACTTTAAATCATATGCTAAGCATCATTCAGTGTTACATATTAGGTAGCTGTAAAAGGCAAGATAAGATCATGTTGCAACCGTGACAAGGTATGGCAATTCAAAATTATTTGTTGCTAGGTCTCTGTGACAGAGCCACAAAGCCAACACAACCTTCTCATCCTGGTTATACCTGCCCAAGCCCCCACACCTGAGAAAACACCCAATCTATAAATCATATAAATTTGCCATACTATGTGTGTCAACCCCTGCAAAAGTTATGGCTGTTCGGCTACAGAATTGAAAAAATCCTCATTGATCGCTAAAATGGTCTTGCACCACATAGAAGTCAGAAAACCTAGACAAGGCGGCTTGCACAAGGGTTTTAAATTGATTTTTGAATATAAAATGGCTGCTGATAACTGAACTTAATCAAAGAACTTCCAAAATAAAACTCAGCAGGATTGTTCGAATTAATTTGTTCTTCTTCAATTTAATATAAAAGTGTGTAAGTGTGTCAGGAGTAGCCTGTGATTCTCAATACTGTAAATCAAGATGGCAGCCAGAGGGCAGATCTCAAAGAGTGTTCTAGGATAACTGCCTCAGATGGAACCGATTTACATAGGCCCAGGACATGATTCCAAAACAGGCCTCACCTTCATTGAAACCTATACACAAGAGGAACCTTATTGCCACCCCTTACACTGAAGAAGCTAATATCGCAGCCATATATTCCATTCTGTATCCTAAGAACGAGTAACCACCATGGTTCGGATTGAACTTTGTAAACGCCACAGCAATGGCTTCCACAAATAATTTCTTGTTAACAAACAATGGGGTCCAGGTCAGGCCTTGGTCCAGCTACATTCCAATTATATGTTGTATGTAACATGCTCTTCACTCAACTTTGGAGGAAATCTTTCTTTGCAAGATCACTCAAGTAGATATTAAACAATAAGGGGGCAAGACTGCAGCCCTTTGCAGACACCAAGATGGCTATATGCACAGTCTGAGTGCTTACTTTTTATGCCTTCAACCCTGAGTGTGGACCATGTGTTACTGTATAGCTCTCTGTTAATGTGGATCGAGCATCCAGGCGCTCTCCAAGTTATCATTTCCTCCCACAGCTTATTTCAATGTACAGTGTCAAATGCTGTGGAAAATTCCATAAATACACACTATAGTATTCTGGCCTCACCATGAACTGATTTAGAGGACAGCTTTGTCCCTCTCCAAACCCCAGTCTGTATCATCTGGACAATATTACTGTGGTCCACCCATTCCAACAAATACCACACAGGACTTTTGTGAATATTTTAGCTGAAGGGCATAGCATTGAAGCAGATAATTACAGAGTAGGTTCACATGGTTCTTTTTGACTACCAGAACTAAGACTGCACCATCTCATATTTGGGGGACTTGCCAGTTTTAAATATAGCATGAAATATTGCTGTAAGCAATGGCACCCAATGATCGACTTGCTGCTCTGGGCCACAAGCCTTAGAGCTAATTATTTTTTTCGATTTGAAACTTTCTTTATTGAAGGAAACAAGAATGATACATAGTATAAGCACAGATGCCCTCCTTGCCTAGGGACATAATCAAGTGGTATAACAGAGAAATATGAACACAATGGAAGGGCCTTGGGGCTGGACAGAGGATGGTAGTCCAATTGAGGGGGCCTGATCCAAAGTCAGGTCTAAGCGCCAGGAACAAGAGAAAACAAAAGCATCTGTCAGGCTTCATTGCAACCAGTGCAGTGGGAGTGGCTGGCAACAAGAAGAGGAAAGGGAAGGTGGGGAGGGGGGAAGCGAAAAGGCCATACCTGGGAGTCGCCTGGTAGAGGAGTGAGAAAGAAAAAAAGAGGGAGTGTTGGGGGGAGACAGGGTTCCAAAGCATAGTCCTTCAGAGTGTCTGTGTCGGAGAAGGGTGTGAGCGATGGGGCGGGGAGTAGTGGCACAAGCAACCTTGAGCAGGACTGATGAAAGGTCAGATGGTCAGACAGGGAGCAGGGATTGCAACAGTCGAAAGTGGGGTCGACACTCTAAACACCCCGGAGGAAAGGAGGGTGTAAGAGTGGCCAGGAGCAAGGCAAGGAAGGGACATTGGAAGGGACCGGGGTGGGCCAGGCCGAGCTCAAGGAGACAAGTAGAGGACGTTAGGGCATGGAATGTCGGGAAACAGCATTTACAATGCTATCTCCACAACGCGGTTCCTTTACAACGCGGTCTTTACAACAACCGTGTTGTTACCACGCGTACCATTACATTGCAAGTCGTTTCAATGACTTGCTGTAGGGGGCGCGCAGGTGTTGGATTTACAATCCAACACTTTCCGTGCTGTTGCACAAACTTGAGTAGGAATAGAAAATAATACTATTCGTAAGTCCAGCACGCCCTTCTACAGCAAGTCGTTGAAACGACTTGCGATGTAATGGTTCACATTGAAACAACACAGTCGTTTTAACAACCTCATTGTAATGGAATGCATGAACAACGCATTTGTTGTAAAGAGCCATATTCGGGAGGTCAAGCCAAGTGAGCTGAACCCAGGGGAGGTGGGATGAGGACCAGCCAGGTGGGAGGGAGGTGGGATGACAGAGGTTGTGAAGAAAAGTCCCCAACATGTCCGAGAATCTATCATAGTGGTCAATGAGCATTTATCATCTCATAAGCGGCCACTTGAAAAAATTCATGCAACCAGTCTTCGGGGGTCAGATAAGCGAGTGTACTGCAAAGCCTCAGGATGCAGATCTTCGCAGTAGCCAAAAAGAAGGCTAGCCTCCTGTACTGCTTTTGAGGGATGGCTGGGCATTGGGCAAAGTCAATGCTAGACAGCCACACCCGAGCACATGGGGGACAGAAGAAGAGAACAGTCAGAGTGGTGTCCAAAGCTAGCGGTGCCATACTTTAAAGTAACTAAATTGGAGACGTGCCTCCCCAAGAAAGCAATCATGACCTGTGAGCAACTCACCAGAGTCTGCCTCTAAGTACTGGATCTGCAACCAGTCTGTCCACCACTCCCACAGGGAGTGGGCGAGGGATTAGAGGCGGTCCTCCAAAATCTGGTATAGCCCGGACACCGCCCCGATGTAGGTACCCCATTTCTGTAGATACTCTAGACCTGGGGAAGAGGGCAGTTCCAATGGGGAGGGGGGCAAGGCCTGGTGGAGGAGCGCTGCAGTCGTTGGTAGTCCCACAAATGTCTTACCAGAAGACAGTACTGCTCCCTAGCTTCAGCAAACAACTTGTATTCCCCATCCAAAACCAGGTAAAAGAGGTGAAGTATCCCCTAGATGCAAACTCCGGCCAGTGGGGATCCGCTCCTTCGATTAGTAAAGAGGCATTACACCACAGAGGAGCCTTCGCATAGATGGAGGTCTGCACCCCCAGCAGTTGGCGCCCCTTACTCCATGCCTGGAGCGTGGTCGTAAGAACGGGGTGAGAGATTAGCAGCTTGGGCAAGGTCCCTGTGTATAACAGACAGAGTTCCCAGAGACGGCCCAAAAGAGAGGATTCCAGTATCCAAGGTGGTATGAATAAAGAATCAAAGGGACGCCAACTGAGACACCAGCCAGTAGCACCGCATGTTCAGCAAAAGAAGGCTACCCTGTTCAGTGGCCATGTAGAACATGTAGTCCAGTTTCAGCCGTAGCATCCAGCTGCTCACAGAAAGGTTTTTAGGGTCTTCAAGGCAGCCATCAGGCGAGCAGGGATGCGTGAAGGAAGCATGTGAAACACATAGTTCAAGTGGGGTATCAGTTTCATTTTCAAACCTGTGTGGCACCCCAGAGAGGGAGACCCAGCTGCGGCCAGTGTGCCATATCGGCCTGAATGCTCGAGTGGACGAGGTCCAAATTGCTTTTCCACCACGAGGCAGAGACCTGGTGTGACCTCTATGCCAAGATATCGGATGGAGGAGGGCTACCAATAACAAGCATCTACAATGCAATAGGTCTCGCATTTACTAGAGTTTGAACTATTGGCATTGTAGATTACAATGCCTTTTATTAATGTGTTGGTTTTTGTAACAAATACATAAAAGACATTGTCATTTAAAATGCCAATAGCATATACTCTCGCAAATGCAAGACCTATTGCATTGTAAATGTGACAACCTGCTTTCATCAGGCTGCTCAGATGCGCGCACACACAAACACATTGAAGTGCACTCGGATAACCCAATTAGACGCAAGAGTCAAATTAAAAGATAACATGCATTAAAAACACCTCTATTTCGTCCCGAAGACGTTTTAACTGAAAGAGGCTGAGAGTATGCTTTTTGGGAGGAGAAGCGCGCACACACAAACACATTGAAATGCACTCGGACAACCAAACTAGATACAAGAGAAGAAAAAGATGTCAGGCACTTAAACCATCTCAATTTCGTCCCGATGGCCTCTAAACTGAAAGAGGCTGAGAGTATGCTGTTCGGGAGGTAAAAGCACATATAGAAACGGAATTTGTTTTTACTGACTATTATATAACAGATCAAGACTAAGTTCCTGTGTGTACTTTTTTAAATGAAAGTGTAAGCGAATTACCTTGAAATGTACACTTCGTCGTGTGTTAGTTTTGGTATGCTGCAGCAGTGGCACTGCCTATCAACTTCTTGGCACGGCATGTCTTTCTTGCTGTACCTCTCAACATGGGTGGCTGCAGCAGCAGGGACACGGGCGGTGATTTAGCGGCTCCCGGTTACATAAAATGCGGTAAGTGAAGTACTGCAACCCTCTCCACCTACTTCAAAACGTGAGAGTGGAAGCACTGTAAAGACGGAGTGACTCTATGTCACTCCCACGCCTGGATGCATCTGTTTCCATTTGTAGGGACACTGTCGATACCTCACCTGGTCGAGCCACCGGGTCCCCAGACAGTATAAGCTCGAACACCAAATCAACTGATTGAGGGTCTCAAGCCCCTGCCGTGTGCCACAGTCTGTCAGCAAATTCTCAAGGAGGGTTAATCCCCTGCCAATGGGGATGTTATTGTAACCCTGTAAATTGCAAGGAGGCGCAGGGCGGAAGCAGCGTTCTGACCGGGATGCCTGAACACAAACAACACAAATAAAAGTCCTCAGTGGACTAATGCATCCACTGCTCTTAAAAGGAAGGAGTGAATGACGTCATTTGTGGGCCAATGCGCCAAGAAAACCTTGAAGCTGGTGGGGAGGCTCGTCACTGCACAGACAAATCAGTGTTTCAAACCCCTGCCGGTTCGCACTGCCAGGCTGCCTCTGTGTTTCATCCTTCGGTATAATCTGCTCGGTGGGCAAAGAAGCATTGGCAGGCACCTTTTTGTTCGACACCAAGCACAATGCAAAGTAGCAGTACCTTAAAGCATCACAAGCGAGGCACTTTTCATTTTAAAAAAATGGCGTGCTGGTAAAACGTTTTAACTTCAGAACTTCAAAAAACGTCAAAATGTCTCAAAGATGTAATATATGTTTTAAGCTAAAACAAAACCATGCAGAATTGCCATTAAGAGAAATGCATGTTTTTTTAGTAATCTGAGCAGAGGCTTTAACAATCCTGTCTGCGCTCGTCACCTATGACAACGCACACCATGAAGCGGGTGCCGCGGCGATTAAAACAAGTGTGAGCGGACGAAAACTGCAGAATTGTCATAAAGAGGAAGGCATGTTTTTTTACTAATCTGAGCACGGGCTTTAACAATCCAGTCTGCGCTCGTCAACTATGACAACGCACACCATGAAGCGGGCACCATGGCAATTAAAACATGTGCGAGCAGAGGAAAACTGCAGAATTGTCATAAAGAGGAATGCATGTTTTTTTAGTAATCTGAGCACAGGCTTTAACAATCCTGTCTGCGCTCGTCACCTATGACAACGTACACCATGAAGCGGGTGCCGTGGCGATTAAAACAAGTGCGAGCGGACGAAAACTGTAGTTAGGCGCCGCTGCTTCCGGACTACATGGAAGTTACTATTGGATCAACAGCCAACAGAAAGCAAGATAAGAACACCAATGCCACAGTTCAACGAATCGCAAGTGGTATGACAAATTACACGGAGTTTCACCCAACATACAGATTACTTTATGTCTCCCTGAGATAGCGCATGCAGCGCATGCGCTGCCAAGGCGAGACCTAAAAAAGGTAGGCCCACGAGGACTGTCGATAGTGTGGAAGCCATAAGGTGGAGAACCTTGCTCTTACTCCAGTTTATCCTATACCCCGAGATAAAGGAAAAGTGTGAGATCAGAGAGATGATGGCTCACAGGAACACACCTGGGTGAGTGGGTGTAACCAGGATATCTTCAGCATACAAAGTCAGCTTGTGTTCCCCGTTGGGGAGGGGAACTCTGTGTATGTCACAGGAAGTGCAGATTGCTATAGCCAGGGTTTCAGGGCCAGGATAAAAAGAAGGGGGATAAAGGACAGCCCTGATGAGTGCCCCGACAGACCTCAAGGGGAGTAGAGGTGTGGCCATAGCAAGCCTTGGAATGGCAGTAAAGCTGCCAGATATGAGCCAGAAACACCGGCCCAACCCACAATTCACCAGCACTCGGAAAGGTAATCCCATTCGAGCCTGTTAAAAGCCTTCTCAGCATCTAGAGACACTACCAGATCGTCATCCTCATCCTGAATGACCCTCCAGAGGATATGCGAAAGAAGATGCAGAAGAGAAGCTGAGGTGCGGTGCAGGACAAGCCCAACCTAGTCCATGTGTACTAAGGAGGGTATCACCTGCTTGAGTCTATTGGCCAGCACCTTGGCATATACTTTCATGTTGATATTTAACAGGGAAATCGGGCGGCAATTGGAAAAGCTCAGTGGGTCCTTACCAGGTTTAGGTATAAGAGTGATAGATGTCCTGTTGGCTTCAGAGAGGACGGGTTGTGGTGGAGTCACTTCTGAGAACACCCTGAATAACAAAGGAGCCAGCATGTAACCATCCAACCCTTGGGCTTTGCCATAAGGCAGATCGTCAATCACCTCCAGGATCTCTTCCAGGGTGAAATCAGCCTGTAAGGTGCAGCGGCAGTAGGACCAATCGACCGCCAACGCCAGCAGCGCAGGCATGTGGGTAAGTCAGCCTTATCTGGCCCAGGCGGCAGGGGTCCCAGAATGGTGGCATCACTAACCCAGCAATCGATGTTTCCCGGGGCCCGAAAGGGGGAAACATCATTTACAATGCATGCGATACATCGCATGCCATTACAACGCGGTTATTACAACAACCACATTGTTACATCGCAAACCATTACAACGCAAGTTGTTACAATGACTTGCTGGCTGGGGCGCTCTGGATTTTGGAATAGTATAATTTACTATTCCAACTCCAGTCTGCGCAACAGTAGGCAAGGTGTTGGATTTTAAATCCAACACCTTCTACCCCCTACAGCATGCAATTACAACGCTGTAATTACAACGACCACATTGTTACATCGCAAACCATTACAACGCAAGTCGTTACAACATTCATTGCTCATATTGTGCAGGATCCCTACAGCCATATGATTTGCTCATCTACCATGAAAACCGACTGCAATCACTAACTAGAGCATCTCATTCTGTACTTGTTTAATAATGGTTAACATTTTTCGTTAATTTCAGTTTTTTAATTTGTGTTTTTTATATTTGATTACTTTTTTTTATTTTCTGCTTTACCCCTTTATTCTTTAACCATGGTCCATCTGAAACACACAATTTAACTTCCTATATGTACAAATTTCTGCCAAAAAGCCCTTAGCACTTTTCCAAATGGAACCGAGGGAATTTCTGTATCTATGCCCAATTTGCCACAACCTCCCACAGTAGGTATTTGAAATTTTATCAGCATTTGATATATCAATAAATACCATTATCTTAACATCTGTAGGGATATCCTTGACACAACCCACTTCCAAAATGTCTCCATCTCTGTTGGGTTACAAGGCACCTGCCTCAGGTTGTCCACTCTCACTCTCTCTAAATGAATATTTGCTAGTATCTAACTGCAATTAATTTCCTTCCTCTCTTATCGTTTGTAGGGTTAATACACCTTGTAAACGGTGTTTGCAATACTCAGTGAAATTCTACAACAGTATCAACCTGACCTAAATCGCAAATGGTTATCACCATATAAGGAGCACATAATAACTGGGTAATTAAAGGAATAGACACAGCTAGAAAATACACCAGTGGTTTCCCACAGAACACACCGAGTGTTTTGGAAAAAATGGCTAATAATCCACCCTTTGGTCAACCTCAGGACCTGATTTTTGCAGATGGGTTATTCAGTCACAAACATGATGGATATTCAGTCGCCTTATTAGAAGTACATTATATCCTATGGCACTTGTAAATAAGTCAGACTGGATATCTATAATGTTTGTGATGGAGTATCTGTCCACCAGACTCTAAATCAGGCCCTTAGTCTCCCAAGTTACTTGCAGTAAAATGACAATAAAGTGAGTAAGAAAGGAAACAAAGTCAGATCTGTCAACGTCTCTTTAAGCTGGTTGAATTCCATAAAATCAACTGTTTGCACCGATCCATCGGCTCCTCATCAGCTTGATTTAAAACTCCTTTGTACCACATACTCTTTTAATTAATAGCAACAGCCAATCAGTCCAAACCCCGGGTTGCTTATTCATGATCTTTAAGGGGTCAAGATATATCATTGTCATCCTAAAGAGCTTACTCACCTTATTGGGAGTAGTAAAACATTTATTTTTTGATGGTGGCTTTAAAAATCCTAAAGTGGGTTTAGAGTAAAGGTTTGTAATTATGTTTTTCAAATTTCTTTCATAGTCTTTCCATTGTTGTTTCATTTGTTTCTAGGGATTTTGGTTAAATTGTTAAGACAGTTTTTCTGCAACATTTTGGAGATAAAGGGATATGAAACGGATATGGTTGTCAAAAGGTTTTGTCATCCCAAAATATAAATGTTGATATCCAGTTGGTAGTTGGGTGAGAGTTGAAAGATAATAGGTCAAGGTTTTTTTCAAGACCTAGAACTCATTATGTGTTGTGAGGGATCCGTAGCCCTCAGAATCCATGGTACAGAGAAGGTGAATTCCATCACTTGTTAGACCATACAAGCGATGGGTCAATTTGCAATCTCTAAAATGATGTTAAAAGGAGTAGATATTGCATCAAGTGTATTGGCAGCTGTATGAATAGACCCACAGATCTGGCGAGCAAAGTTCTTCTGTGATCATTTTAACAGTTTACTGTAGCTAATGATTGGAATTTTCTTCTCTAAAGCTTTCCTCTGCCCATGTAGATCTGCTACATTTGAGAGAATACTTTATTAAGTAAATACCCTTTATAATCCTAACATAATAAGCCTAAACCTCAATACTGATCTAAATAAATACATTGAAATCCCTAAAGATAACATTACATGGCTCTGTGACCTACTTTGCAAGGAACAAGATACATCGACCTGCATCAAAATACAATAGCATTTCCCAGTAGTTTTCAGTATTGTCCACAGAAAAGACATATTTTTGTCTACTGAAAACACAGTGATCAAAAGTACAAAAAAGAATTACCTAAAATGAGATGCAATTGCACCACTGCAGCTGTGATCAGTAATCGCTGTGTGACCAATGATGAGTGGGGGTTCTGGAGCAGGCTGGCATTCACATGCAGAGCTCTTCTTATCAAGCTGGTGAAGTTGGCACGCCTGGAATGAGGCGATTATAACAATGGAAAGGCTTGGTGGGCAGTGGCCTCACTGAGACATTGCGTGCTGCAATGCTGCATTGTGATTGGTCTGAACGCTGTGACATGGTGCTCAGCCAGGGGTTGGAGGGGTGGGCATGTTCTCCATGCAGACTGTAATGCAGCCTGCATGGAGAATGGGGAAAGTGCGCATGACGTGTTTGGGCAGGCTGAGAGGGCCGACCAGTCATTGCGCACTTAGGAGTGGGCAAACCACTCCTCCCCTGCTCCGAGAGCAGAGCAGCCCCGACCACCCGCCCACCCGCAAAGCAGCAGGACAAGAAGCATAAAATTTTAATAACTACAAGTTATTAGCATTTTATGTTTCTACTTGGTACGGCTTAAATGCAGTGAGGCGACGCTCCTCGTCCATAGCGGAGGGGCTGTCACTGAATTACTCCTATAGACAGATATACAATGCCTGCAAAAATCTTATGTACAGAGTTTAGAAATCAAGGTACTAAAGCTCCAGCAAGCCCCCGTTCAGGACGCTACTCGAACAAAAAGAGTACAGATGGCACTTTATGAAAGGCGTGTGGGTTTGGCTTAGCTGGAAGTAAGAGACCTCCTTCACCTCAAGAACACAAAGTCAAAGTGTGGGCACTGCCCGAGTGTCAACAAATTAACCTGGGGCCAAGTCAATACATTTCAGGGAGGCCAGCCTTCGAAGATCTGGCTCAATAGCGAGCTGCCGGTTCAAGTATCCAAATGGATCCCCCTCATTTCCAGCGCCACTGTTTAATCATGGTTAATCTTTACTGCAGCTGTTCTTGAAGCTTTCTACAGGAAAGATCAAGAAGTGTACACGTGTATCATCATGGATATCGTGGATTTAATAGAGAAGCTTGATGTATGATATGGTGGTAAAACATTAATTTACACTACTTTCATTTAGAATACTTCAGTTGGCCAAGCTCATTATGGGCCAGATGTACTAAGCCCTTTTGTGGTCTCAAATCCTGTGATTCACAAAATCACAGAGTTTGCTGCCACAAAAGGGCCATTTCTAATGCACAAAACCCATTTTACGAGTCAGAATTGTTTTACGACTCATGAAACGGGCCCTGTGACCTATACTGAACCATAAGATATTTCAAAAGGCAGTCTGTTTGTTAATAATTAAGTAGTACAGAACAGATTTGTTATCACATTTCTCCTTGTTGCCAAAGTCTTTGGGGAAGAGTTTTGAAAAGTGAATGCGAAAGTTGGTTGCCAGACTACTCGCCTCGGGACTCCGTCTTCCCCCTCCCTCCCCCCCTTTCTGGCTCCACGCCCTTTCTTCTGCCACCCTGAAAGCCCCTGTGTTTGGAAACCCCAAAAAACTACACCCACTTCATAAACGGCACAACACATACGTTTGACATGCGTCAAACAGTTCCCAAAGGTAATTATTTATTAACAAGTAAGACACTTTGAATCCGAGTGTAATGTCTGATTCAATGCAATTTACAGGCTCGCGCTGTTGTCAGACAGTGAGAGCAAATCTTCTTTCCATCTTACGTTTTTGCTGAAGTTGCAGGACTAAATACATTCTCCTAGTTTTTTATCAAATGTCTAAGTATTGTATTATTTTTTCGATTTTCTCCCCTCAAATTAAACCAGTCTTGGTAAACAAATGTTTATTTACACGTATTTCACGTAAATGACTACTTTAGGAGTCTGTCACCCGCCATGCAGTAATTTTTACCCTTGGGTCGGCTTGTAAATTGCGGCAGCAACAATAGGAATATCTCACGCGTTGGACAAAGGCGCGCGCACCTGTCCACACACACTAGCGCGAGAGACTTTGCCTCCTCCAGGGAGGACTCGCGCGTCAACAAGGTTGATGCCCCGGACGATGCACTGGCAAAGACGAATGACTTATAATGATTAACTGCTCTGAACCCTTTTTGGCCTACTTGTCACCTTTCCGCAGAGATTACCGACCTTATCAGCAATTGACAGCCCCTTTGTGATTCTATGCGTTTACTCTCAAAGTGCATTAGTTTGTATCTGGCTTACACATACAAAACACATTGATCTAACTCCATTAGTGGTGTAGTTTCCCCGACCAACATTCTCACTATGCCTCGCTCTTGCCTCGCCTGAGTCCACCACGAACCTTTATGGCGCACCTTAGTTCAACGTAGGTGTGCAAAAATGTGGATTTGGGAACATCATTCACAAATCCTGATTCACAATAACGACATCTGCAATGTTTTACCTCCCATAAATTCCACTGGCGGCAGTGAACGTTCTGCCAGAGTGGCACTATTTCTGTAAAAATAAGTTTACACGAGCATTACCAGGGTGGAGGAAGGGAAGGTGTCCAATGGGCGGCAGCAACGCTCACAATATTCGGACCCGTAGGGCCCCATCATGAGTTGCCAGGAATTCCAGGTGGAAGATCCTGGGGCCGGAATTCATTATTCTGTGAGTATCTCCCTCCCTGAATCCTGGCGCTACGATCTAAAGTCCCCTAAATGAGACATGGTACTAGAATTTAGAACCAGATGTACTAAAACATTTTGTGTTTGCAAGAGATCTGATTCACAAAATCGGACCCTGTAGGCATCCCTGCCACATACATTTTGCAATAGGAAAGTTTTCCAACCAAAATCATGTTGCAAAGCATTCTTATTTTACGAAGTACTGAAAGGTAGTGTAACCCATTCACAGTTGGGTTGGGGACTCCAGTGGACCACTTCCCGTTTGTGAATTATAAAAAAAACATTTTTCAGGAGTGGTCCATGGCCACTACTTGCTCATAAAAAATGCTGGTAAAAGTTTTTCTTTTCTTCTTTTAAACACATTCTGGGCCACATGCATCAATTTTAGGAATAGTGTTGGCCTAATTGCAATTTTCAGCTAATCGCAATTAGGTCATCTCTATTCCTAATGTATGAAACTCCCAAGAGTTTTATTTAGCAATTCGTAGGGGGTCGCAAATTGACCTATCTCATCAATAATAATGAGGCAGGTTGCAATTTGGAAGCCCCTAGGAATCACTAAAATCACAGGGATGGTGACCACCATGTCTGTGATTGCTTTCAATAAAGAAATCATTTTTTCTAAATGCAGCCCATTTTCCTTTTGAAAAATGAAAAGTTTTCTTTTCATTTCTTAAGAGCAGGCAGTGGTCTGTGGAACTACTGACTGCTCTTAAAAACGTTTTTTCCAGCATTCGCAAAGGGGAAGGGGTCACTTGGGGACCCCTTCCCATTTGCAAATGGGTTACCACCAACTTGAAGTTGGTGGTAAAATGCGAATGTTTTGCAACCGCATTCAGGGTCACAAAACATTCATACATACCGCTGTGATTCAGTATTTGAAAGTGATGCCCTAAGCACGCTCCTTCCAAATACCGAATCGCAAACCCATTTTGCGATTCGGTAAAAGGTTACCGAATCGCAAAATAGAGTTTCACACATAGGAAAAGCCTTTTTTGCGTTCACAAACAGGCAGATTCTGCCAAATTGGCCTGTTTGTGAACGCAAAATAGGTTCATACATGTGGCCCTCAGTTTCTCTTTTAGGTACACAGGCTGCATGTAAAAAAAAATTGCTCTATGGAGAAGCAATCAGAATCACAATGGTTTGCTGCACCCTTCGAATTTAGCCAATTGCAGTGCATCGCAATTTGCGACCTACCTCATGCATATTAATAAGGTAGGTCAGATTATGATCCTCTATGAATAGGGATTTTGCAATTTGACCTCTGTAGTTCAGTTTCCAAAATAAGATTTGGTTTAGTAAAAGTTGGTGCCCAATTTGCAACCACTTTTAATGAATTGATTCCTAGTACATCTGACCCACAGTGACCTAAATGTCCTTAATCACACAGGCCAGGCCTCCTTGAATAGGTTCTTCGTTATACTTCTTTGGCCAAGCCACTTTTAAAAACTTCCCATCATTTCATCCTAACTAAAGCACTGCAAAACATGTGGACCCAGGAGCACCGGATTGTATACCGCATGTGAATTCTTGATTCTGAGGAAACTACAGCAGACATTTTCTATCTGCTATGAACAGGCAGAAATTGTCAGTAGATCTGCGGGTGGTTTTACAGAGTGCTTAAATACACCTGGTAAAATTGTGCTCTATCTATAAAAAAGTCAATAACTTTAGGTGCAGGAACATCAGCCCACTAAGAATGAGGTATAGCGGTTTCCTGCCAGAAGGAGGACCGGGTGACATAGTTGACATATCCGTTTCTGGGTCTGTCTGAGTCATCCTTTTGCAAGTGGGCTATGATCCTGTATTTAGCTATTTCAGCTGTCATTGTTTGGGATTCTGATGTTATTATTCTGCTGTTGTTGTATTTTGAGTCTGATGGTGGTTGTGTTACCTGTGGTGAATACTAATAAAGGGAGTTTATATAATTAGCCTGGGCTTGTGCTTCTCTTAACAATATAGTTTCTTTTTTGTAGTTTTAGAATTTCGGCTTCTTCTGTTTTTGTGTTTCTCCAGTGCTTAGATATTTGTATTAATTTTCATTTGAGGTAGATTTAGTTGCTGTGATTCTGAGTTAACATTGATTTTTCTGACAGTTGTTTGCCACCTTTTCTTCTACTTTAGGGATCGTGATCCAATATCTTCTACTATAGGATTCCTCCTCCAATATCTGAAGATATGTTTTCACATTTCTAGAGTATGTATTGCCCTCCCTATGGCAGCAGTCACTGGCTATGTTAAAAAGTGTGTCCATTCCCACTAGCCCACATCTTCAAATTTTGTTCAACTGAAAAATCCACACAAAAATACATTTTCTGTTCTGACTAATGAATCTACCTGAAAAACTTCTCTAGGAGGCTGATCCAATCTCCCACCCTTTTGTCATTTCCCTCTCCCAATCCTGCCCGTCTTCCCATTTTAGGTTTCCAGGACAAGCCAAGAGATCATATACAGTACTTGTTTTTAATACTGAATATCTCACAGGTCAATGCCAGTTTAATGTTTTTTTACTGAAAAACTAAACTGAAGAAAATGGTTCTGAAGAATTATTTTCATTGAACCATTTGTGACAAATCTTTGCTTATCAATGGTTATTTCTAAGCTGATGAAACCACGCTGGTGAATGCCATTCATGTAGAAATATTTGTTTCTTCAAGTTTGGCATAGTTGTGCAGCTTTTAAGGGGGATTCCCTCACTTAAAACCCCTTTCCCGACGATCCTTTCACCAGCCTACCTGTCTACAATACCCTAGTGCTGCTCCCCAGCCTGTTTTTTTTTTACTAAAGGTTCATGGTAGATATAAAAGAAAGACTACCAAACTACCAACGCAGCCTACATTTCACCGTGCTCCTTGGGTACTATAACAAACCACAGAAAAATGTCATTTTGCCTCTCTTGAGGGGTCGCAGTTTTAGACAAGTGCACCCCTGCCCTCTTATTTTTTACAATTATTGTCCGATGAACATTCCTGCTATATAATGGCCCCATTTTTCTCTGCAACATATAGCCTTTGAAAGAACATTTGATAGATGATATGTTCAGCCAGGCTGGGTTACGGAGGTTTGGTGGATTGTTTTTTAGCTACTTATGTGCTGGTTATTATCTATGACCCTTTGCCCAATTTTACTCATGATATATTTTATGTTATTGTAGTATGAACTAATTGGACTTATATTTATTCCGAGCTGTTTTACTGTTTATGTATGTGTATTTTTTGGGAACTTTAACAGAAGAAAGAATTCTGAATCTTGACTACCAAGACCCTCGTTTGCAAAGCCTGTGGTTGTCAATGCTGCGCTGCACCTACCTGGTCTCCTGGGCACCCGTTGAGGAGTTTGCTGCCTTCATATCTCCGTGGCTGTTTGTCTCCCCCGCTGCCTTCTATCACCTGAGGCCGCAGTAGGGTGAGACCACAGCCCCCAGCATTCCCTTTTGCTCCGCCCATTTCCGGCGGAAAACGCGCCCGGAGGCGCTACATCACCCGAGGCTCCCTCGGGGGAGCGGGGGTCCTCGGTTGCAAAGCCTGTGGTTGTCAATGCTGCGCTGCACCTACCTGGTCTCCTGGGCACCCGTTGAGGAGTTTGCTGCCTTCATATCTCCGTGGCTGTTTGTCTCCCCCGCCGCCTTCTATCACCTGAGGCCGCAGTAGGGTGAGACCACAGCCCCCAGCATTCCCTTTTGCTCCGCCCATTTCCGGCGGAAAACGCGCCCGGAGGCGCTACATCACCCGAGGCTCCCTCCGCGCCGCGGGACACACGTGGGCGGTGCCGGGCTGAGCCCGGGCAGAGGGCGGGCCGTCTGTGGCCGTCAGGGGCAGACAGAGGCAGGGCTGGGCCACCCCCTTTACTCCCACTTTACTATCCATCTACGATTTCGTAGCAAAGTGAGGTGAGTGCATACATCTACCATGGGGAAACTATCTGCAATCTCTTCTGGTCAGGGCCCCAGAAGTTCTCCCATCATCACGTCGTCCCTTGAAAGCATGTTAGAAAACGCTTTTATGTTGGTTACGTCTGAAATCGAGGACAGAGAACGGAGATTATCACTGGGACAAATCACATTGTCGTCACCTACGTCCCGTGGTGTTGCTAATGTTGATCCTACAACTCCCGTGCCGTTAACTCCTAATATAATAGTTGTCAACCCCACTCACCATGAAAACTCTTCTGGGGTTACAGAGGCCAATATGTTTGCTACTCCCATTGTTGAAATAACCGACTCTCAGCAGGAAATTGAAGCTGCCCCCCCCCCCACTGTTAAACCGGCTTCAAATTCTAAGACCATTGGGGGGAAAAGGAAGAGTGGCAACACAAAAGTGCCTATTGCCAAGAGGAAACAACCCCCTCGTAACAATAAAACTCAACCAACTCCTCAGAGTATGTGGTCACGAGGGAAATCTACAGCAAGCGCGGGTCCAGTCAATGCAAGCGCACACTCACATGGCCCAACCAATTGCATTGTTGACTTAACTACCACTATAGTAGAAACCAACTCCTTATGCACACAAACTGAGTCAACATTTGCAAACAGTATGCTGGGAAGGTCAACCGAGAACTTAATTCACACCATTGTGGATTCCACTTTTAAACAATTAAAAAGTCTAATGGACAAACAGTTTAATCTTATTTTTAAACGTCTGGATAGACTGGAGAGCCTAGTAAAGAAAGAAGACACCAAAAGGAAAGGGACTATTATCATTGATCAAATCAGGGGGGAACGGTTACTAAAAGATATGGAGGCTATTAACAAGGGCACTCAAGGAGGAAGTGTCAAATGCATTATAACTAGCGTAGATAATATATGCGCTAAATGCGATGGCAGTAAGGAGAGCTTACCTCGCAACCCTGTAATGAGTAATTTGGTTAGCACACTACCCCTGTCAAATGCTCCTGTGACCAATAAACCTTCTCGTCACACTCCACTCCCAACAGCAGTCCCTCCTATCCCGTCTGAGACAGCACCCACAAACTTAATGTTACACACCAACCATGAGCCTATTCCTTTCATCCGGCCTAAAAATCATGCTGCTGCGGTACTTAACCTGCCGCCAGAAGCATGTCCTTATGTTTTAATTCTAGCCGGAGTACCACCCCTGCAGGAAAACCAAAGTGAGTCTTGGGATCACCTCAAGAACAAGTGCATTGATTGGTTATGCAAGTTTAAGGGGATGGGTATGGAGATTGCTAATGAAATTCTGATGGTGAGACGGGTGGGATGGGTCGGACCCTCGACAAAAAATATTATGGGCGACTGCATTGTCGTAAATTTTAGGTATCCTTCCCTGGTAAAAAGTATATTAAAACGCAACTATATCCATCCTAGCACTGCAACAGCTATAACTTCTTTACCACTGGGCTTCTTCTATAGACCACCCCAAAGAAGTTATCACCCTATTCCCCCGATATATCCCGTATATAATCGGTTCGATGTTCTGACTGACTTAGAGGGTTAGGATTGACTTCCGAGCAAACTTTTAAATATCATAGCACAGCCTCGGGAGGTACCAACAGCTAACCAGGTTATGTTTAAACCTAACCCTACCGAGAATCCCCAAATAGCCTGTCCGTTAGAGTGTCCACCCCCTAGTACTGCCATTTGTGAAACTACGCCCTCTGATCAACATCTAAAAATACTAAGCTGGAACATTGCTGGCCTAAAATCAAAAATGAACATAGTAGAGTGGACTAAGATGGTCAGCAGCTTTGATGTTTTGATGTTTCAGGAGACATGGTGTACCAGTAGTCTGTTACTTGAGGGTTTTGCTTGTTTTAATAGTACTGCCCCTAGCCCTGAAGCTGGTCGACCTAGCGGGGGCTTATCCACATGGATAAAGATTACTGCAGGAACTACCATTAAACCTCTGGGGGCAAATGACAGTCATTTTCAGGCTACAATATACTCGAATGGGATTACGATATGTTTTATAAATTTTTATAATAATGATTTTAAATCACTGCCAAATAAGAATTTTATCATTCTATTCGATTTCATTGATGATATGTTAGAGGGTAATAAGTTTGGGAAACTGGACGGAATCTGTTTAGGGGGCGATTTTAATGCACATTTGCGCAAAAGAATGCACAACACCACAGTTTCATTTCCCCCGATAATCCCTTGTAAAAGAGGGGAAGAACTGTTTAATCATCTATCCTCTAGGGATCTAATCAACGTCATGGAAAAAGCCGGTGGAACAC
Organism: Triturus cristatus; assembly: GCF_964204655.1. Classification (NCBI taxonomy): domain Eukaryota; kingdom Metazoa; phylum Chordata; class Amphibia; order Caudata; family Salamandridae; genus Triturus; species Triturus cristatus. The sequence continues at coordinate 864,146,935 of NC_140581.1, forward strand.
CCGATATCGACCATTTGCCCACCTTTATAGGCCGCAGTTGCTCATCAACCATTGACTATGTTTTTATTTCATCGGCCCTTGAGAATTGCCTAGTTAAGGCTGAGGTATTATCAACTAGTTTTAGTGACCATAACCCAATCTTGACAATTATTAAATTTGTCAATAAAGTCACCAAACGGAAAGAAATAGGGGCAAGGGATTTGGTCGTATCCACCGACAAACTCAGAGTAATTTGGAAAGGCATAAATAATAAAGCTTTACTTGCGCGAATCATAAAATCCTATTCTCTAATCGTGGAAACGTGCTTGTCTAGTGACAGCAAAGACACAGAGATTGTTGAGGCCTTTGTTGGGTTATGCATTGGCATCAAACAGGAAATTTCTAAACCCATTAGGCAACAAAGCAAGAACAACAGATGGTTTGACAGGACTTGCTCACGGGCAAATCGGGACCTACGCAAGGCATTGGCCGAAAAACCCCGGAACACGACTTTGGTTTTGGCCTTGAGAAGACGCTACAAAAAAGCAATAAAATTACGCACAGATGAGATCCTGAAGGCGAGGTGGGATTCACTTGCCCGCACCGCCGCACTTAAAGACGTGACTGGGTTCTGGGGCGAAGTAAAAGCTCTGAGGTCCATGGGATCCAACTTAACCCCCATTAACTGTAATATACCAAGCAAGATATGGGAGGAGCATTTTGCAAAAATATACACAGCCCCAGTAACAACTAAAGATCTCTTTTGTACAGACACTAAGGTTGCTATATCCATCTTTGAAGTGGAAGATGCTATTAACCAAAGCGCAGGGAACAAAGCCCCAGGCCCTGACGGTTTATCAATTGATCTAATTAAATCCGAACCAGACTTTTGGTCCCCTTTGCTTTGTAACGTTTTTAACAACTTGTCCAATACTAAAATCCCAGACACCTGGTCAAGCAGCGTCATCGTACCCATCTTTAAGAAGGACGATAGATCAAACCCCAGCTGCTACCGCCCTATATCTTTAATAGACAATACACTGAAGATTTTGGGCAGAGTGATCTTTAATAGAATCAGGTTTTGGGCAGAGGAAAATCACATTCTACATCCCTGTCAGCTGGGATTTAGAAGCAACGTGGGAACTGTTGAACCATGTTGGAATTTAAACCTCATATTAGGCAAATATACCGTCGCAAAAAAAGTCCCTTTGTACCTGGGCTTTATGGACTTATCGTCAGCGTTCGATTTTGTAAATCGATCGAAATTATGGGGGATCCTTTTAAACTATGGCCTAGAAGAGACACTAGTTCACTTTCTGGCACACTTGCATAGAGATCTAAAAGCCCGTGTAAGGATAAACACTGAAGGAGAGGTCTCCGGGGATATTTTAATTGGCAGAGGGGTCAGACAAGGTTCTGTCTTGGCCCCCCTACTTTTTATCCTTTATATAAATGAATTAAATAAATCCCTGTCTAAACTTACATGTGATGTGCCGAAAATTAATGGTAATTTTCTTCCAGTACTCTTATACGCCGACGACGTGGTCTTGATGGGCCGCACACCTAAAGCATTACGCACGTTAATCATGGGCTTTGTTTCCTTTATGGCCGGTTTGGATCTGTGCACCAATTTTAAAAAGTCATACATCATGTCTTGCGGGCCTAATAAATATCGCATTAACCACATAATTTCAGGTGATAATACCCTAAAAAGCACCAGCACTTTCCCGTACCTGGGTCTGATTTTTTCAGACACCGGCTCATGGTCTGCACATGTAGCACATGGCAGAAACAAACTTGCCAAGGCAGTAAATTCTATTATTAGCTTACAACAGCCAAAGAGGGCTGAGGTTATGATGCCCCTAATACAGATCTATAAATCACAATGCCTACCTACCGCAACATATGGTGCCGAGGTGTGGGGGTACACAAATAGTAGCGGTATTCAAACAGAACAAAATAGATTCTGTAGGAAGGTTTTGGGGGCACAAATCTCATCGCCCACTTACATATGCCATAAAGAGTTAAACCTGCACTATGTTGAGGATTTTATTAAATCCCGGCCAGCTTTGTTCTGGCTGAAGATATGGCAAAACCCAGCCACAATTTTAACACAGGAAATAATTAATGATTGCCTTAAATGTGATAGAGGCAGCTTTATACCTTGGCTTAATGCTGTAAAAGAAAGTTTAGCTAGTGTAGATTTGGAACATATCTTTTTCAACCATCAAAACGCAGAGGGTATGGATATTAAGACACTGAGAGAGTTATTATATGACTCATTCCGAAGGGAAAGAGAACATTCTGAGCTTCTCAAATCATCAATAATTAGATATATTTCCATCTCGTCTTGCCCTGGTTATAAAAAAGTCACACCACAGGACTATCTCAAAAGAAACATTGGAAGATGGAATAGGAGCCTGCTCTTTCGCCTTAGGGATGGGAGCATAAAATACTCTCTTTGCTTTCCACTTGGTTTTAATAAAAATTTAGAGTATTTGCTCTGTCCATGTGGAAATGGTCAAAAACAAACAATCTTACACTTTCTGCTTTTTTGCAATTTTTACATTAGATACACTAAACAGTATTTTATTCCTTATTTTAAGTCACACGCTATCACCGATTACAAAATGGCATATAATGAAATATTGCGGCTAGGAAGCGATGCGACGATTATTAGAGTAAGCTCATTTTTGTATTCTGCGGTACGCTCACGGAAAACGATGGACATTATATAGATTGTTCTCCATCTGACGTTCCTGTTTACCTAATTTATCGCATAAAGTCTGCTCCTTTGCACATGGTTATTGTTAGGCTGTTGCATGCACAGTGTATTTATTGAAATTGTTAGCACCTTTTTTTGCCAGTTTGCACAAACTCCCATGACATTGATAACATGTTTGGACAAGTTTCTTCCATTTTAACCTAGAGGTGATAATTTGCATCAACATTCTTATTTTATATATTTGATTGCTTGTTTGCACAAAATGAAACAGTTGCTGATGTTTCCATGTTATGCACACTGAATATATTTGCACTTTATTGCTACCCCTGCACTTTACGTCCATGTTATCAGTAATATCATCATGGAAAATGACCTTGTTTTATTGTCGTTTTATGCTGTATTTTATATCTTATTGGTGGTGATGATTTGTACTTTTATGGATATTTTATCCGAATAAAGACCATTTTGACTTGACTTTTGACTAAATAAACATTTACATTTTCCACAAAAATATATTCACATAGAAAAGGTATTTCATCATTTTCACATTTCTCTAAAGCGAACATTCGTTAGCCTGATTAAATCAGGCTAAATGTCTTCATTTTGAAAATTCATCAAAATGCTGGAATTCCATCAACCAATTATAAAGCGGGGCGACCCGGTGTCCCTCAGAACCTGGGTATAATGTTTATTAACAAAAGGTGGTTCTGTCGGGTTCACAAAAATTTTATCAGCGCATTAAGTGTCGCAAAACCCAAATATTACTAGGGCATGAATAACACACACGCCTAGACACTTGTAAATAGTTATCTGGAATAATCACAATAACACAGTCTGTGCATATTCAATTTGCATTTTATCTGAATTACTTCATTCAAAACTATTCGTATTTTCAACGATACAAAGAGGCTGTTCAGCAATAGGTCAAATATATACAGTGCTCATGTGACATATTTGCTTAGTGAAACAGAATATTGCAGTATATACATGGTGGTTCAGGATTTATATACAAGGTGAGAGGACAAAGTTTATAATGGCCAGACTCAAAACCATGAACCCTGACAGCTATAAATGCTCCTCTTGGTAAACAGGGCCTTGGTAGGCCTGTGCCTTGTTCTATCATCGACGTTTCAACCCTCGATGTGCTCCCTTTGGCAGTCACTACGGGTCTTCATCAGGACAAGGTGCGGGGGGTTGTTTATGTACAGCCTATGGACAAAGGACACATGGTTGTCAGGCATGTGAAACGCTTAGGTTAAGCGGTGTGCAAGAAGAGAGAGACTGAGGTGGAGCACTCATCTAGTCAGGACCAGAACTTGTTCTGGGTGTGTATGCCCTTAAGTGGCGACTGGCGGAAGATTCTGCAAGGAGCCTTGCGATTTCTTTAGCTGCAAAATAGAATGATGTGTGGAGCGTCAGGGGTGATCGCTAACCAGTCGTGTGCAAAACTCAGAACCTGGTCTAGAGGGCCTGTGAGAATGTCTCCAGTGTGGTCTGAGTGTGAAGGCCACCTAACGACCTCTGCGCTGTTGCTTGGTGTGAGTGGTTTAACAGGCGATTGGTACTGCAAAGTGTAAAGCGGTGATCTATGCCCTACGGGCACGGTTCATATTGTAAGGTGGGAACCCGGTCACGGTACTATCGGGGTGCCTAGGAGTGTGGTCCGACACTGTTCACAGTCAGAGCGTAGTGCCCATGTGCACACGATGGGGTCTGGCAAGGCTAGGTGCACCGTTATGCGCTCCCGGGAGAAACGATTCCCATGTACTGGGCGCACTGGTGTGCTGACCGGCATGGCTTTAGAATCGAAAGTGCCCATGTGGGTTGTGAGGTGTGTAAAAGGGAATGTCCCTGTTGTGTGATTACAGAAAAACGGGGCAGCGTTCAAGGTAGTGCAGCCTGCGTGTTACACCGGCAAGGTTGTGAAATCAGACGAGAGTGCCCAAAATGTAAAATTTCTACAGATGCCGAGGGAAGGTCCCTGTTGTGCGATTACAAAGAACCGGGCAACGTTCAAGGTAGTGCAGCCTGCGTGTTATACCGGCACGGTTATGAAATCATTTGCAGTGTGAAGTGTTTCAAATCTAAAATGTCTACATACGCCGAGTTGAGTAAACGTGGTCCCTGTAGGGTGATTACTAACTCGGCTAAGTCTACCTTGCGCGCTGAAATGGCTCACCTTGGGTCTCTCTCGTGATGTGTGCGATGAATCAGCTACAGGAGAGCAGGTATCAGTCCTGCTACACCACTGCGGACGAATCCTGCTTTCTACGAGCCGCCAGTATTCCTTATAACGGCGTAACCGGCAGCGTGCACGTAGCCAATGCGTCCGTTGCTAAGCGACCAAGAGATCTGAGTTTCCCTTGCCTGTGACTTTCTGTAAGGGGCTCTAACGTATATAGACACACTCGAAGGTGCTATGATGGCGCCTGCGTTTATACATAGTAAAGAATCATTACAGGGTATGTTTGTGCATCTCTTAGTAAGGAAACCAGTGGTATCATAACGCGCCCGTGGCTATGGTCAGGAAATGAACCCAGAGGGGGATACTCAACAGACAAAAGTAATTCCACGTCCTCTCAATAATCTAGTGCCACATTGTCGTGCTGGTTTAACAAGATGCATCATATCCAATTAAACATGTACATTAAAGTTACATTTGAAAATGTACATTTAAGCATACAAATTCATATAAGTCATAACCAAGTGATATACTTTAACAAAAAAGCTAAATACAGGGGATTAATACTGTGCGAACTTAGATAACATCATTCGTGCTTCTAATGAGTGTCAAGTGTGTCATGATAGAGGAAAGATGATGTTGAATATAGTGGTTTAAGCAGTGAGAGTGCAGAAGCCTGCTAGGGGAGTCAAGCCTTACAACTGCCCCATTTGTCTTATCGTTTCCTCATGCTCATTGAGGCCTGCCGCCACCGAGTTAAGGGAATGGATCCACCTACACTCTTTCAAGTTCAAAGCAGCTGCTATTGACCCACCCCTAGGGTGTGGGCATATTTTCTCAAGTACCCTCCATCTGATGCTCTCTGGGGGATGGTTGTGTGTCATGAAGTGTTCCACCAAAGGGGCTCCCTGTACTCTACATCTGATCCTGCTCATATGATTCCATCAACATCATTGCTTGGAAGAACATCGCACAGGTAGGGTGAGATTCACCTACTTCACGTTTACTCGTATGTTTGGAGGACATTTCCAACTTGTAGACGATTTACAAAGCATTCCGGGAAATCAACAGCAGTTGTAGATTCGCAGAATTTTGCAAAGCACAAAATGTACACATGCAGATTTGATACCAGGTAAACATTCCAGCTTGAGTAAATGATATACATCCATACAGTAGCATATGTAGCTTTTTTCCCCACAGGCAAAATCTTTTTCTGTGTGAAGAACCCTCTTCTGGAAGCCACCTACAAGGGTTTGTGTCCATTTCAGGAGGCCGCTTGTTGTGCAGTTCTAGTCACCCCTCTGTTGTTTTGTGTGAAGTTCTGGAGTTAACATTGGGGGCCAGTAAGGTATTTATTATTCAAGCGTGAGAATGCCTAGAGCCCAATACTTGGTCTGCTTGTCACTGCTTTTCTCATTTTAACTCACTTGAACATCCGCGTTGTGTAAAATTTCCTTGGTCATGAACAAATATCTGCAATTATAAAAAACCCTAAATATCAAATCAATTTTATTTAAATTGAAAGACCTTTACTTGCTCATCTATTCTTAAAATATGTACATATAGGATTGGAAGTAAGTGCTTTTTATACGAATGCGTTACTTGTCTGGCTTTTCCTCGCAGATGTGTTGCCACTCAAGAGGGAAAAGTATGCAAAATTACAGTCTCTCACATGATGAAAACGAGGAGTATGTAATATTAAAAGAATTACAACTGCTTCGGTTTTCACTTGATAGACCAATCCATATCATTTCCCAACTCTGCGTAGTTTTTGCAAGGACTATGCCAAGGTTGTGACAAAAAAAGTTACAACTTTCCACAGCCCTAGTTGACATAAAAACCTGTATGAATTAAAGAGCTCCAGTGTGGAGTTTTCTGTTCAGTTCTGTTGAAGATTCATTTGGGGTGTTGAGTTCAGTTCTGAAGTCCTCCGGGTGTCTTGTGCCTAACTCCAGCCCAACCCCTTTTGGTGAAAATCAACAATGCCTTCAAATATTTCTGCACGGTTGCTTCCTGACATGCTACTGTTCACATTCCTCTCTCTTAACTGCTAGGTTTCTGTTTTCTTGATCAGTCAATCTCATCCCCTGCTGTTCACATGCATGTTACTGCTTATGGGACCAGATTGTGAAACTAGAAATGGCAGCGTCTTTGTGGGCTGCAGTGAATGCAACGTCTACTGCCAGCCTGATCTAAGTCCTAATCTACTTCTTCGAAGTCCCATCATGGATGAATCTCCTTCTTCGAAGTCCCATCCTGCAGTCACACCAGTGATTTGCCTGCCACCTTTTTCATTTGTAGAAACAGAGCATATTCCTGGGTAGCGAAATACTGGTCTGAGCTTTAACTGTGTTTTTCTAAATGTTGATATAAGGAACACATATCCTTGCCAACATCCAACTGGCCGGCGAGAAAGCTGTAAAGTAAACAAGACAGATTATTATATGACTTAAACTCCCCCATCCCCACACTTCCCATCCCCTGTTGTTTACTGGAAACTAATAAAGTGTCCATATCGTCTGCAAGTGAGCGTCGTGTAGAAAACTGAGGGAAACACAAAGGCTCTATGGCTTCTCAATAATCTGGGTACCAACTGAGAGATCTCTTTTAGGATCAGCTGCACTGGCCTGAGATAGCATGGGCATGTAAGTGCCCTAAAGCCATGAGCCAGGATTTGTATATCAGGCTTCCAGGCATCTTTGCAGGCCTTTGATTTGTTATCTAATGCCAGCACAATCGTCTCCATGGCCAAGACATCCTATAACTAGGATTGCCTTGTAGCGAATGTAGGAGCAGTTGCTTTGACCCACTGCGCCAGGAAGAATTGCATCCCCGTCCCTATAGGTATGGCTAGCTGCTTACCCCTAAGGGACTTTGGAGATCTTTGTGTATCACAGGAGAGCTCTAGCAGGCTAACACCTGGTCCGTCGGGCTCTGGGTTTCAAACACCCTGTTTAGTTCATTGATGAGTTCCTCACAGTATTGTCCCAATTTGGGGCAATGCCTCTCGAAGTGGAGAACAACATTTGCTGCTGTCTGACGCTTGCCACCTAGCAATCTTTTCAGGGGTGTGGTACCAGTATGTCAATAGTTTATACTGAGTTTCACATTGGCGAGCGTCGGAGGCAAACACCCTTGCCCTGTCAAAGAGCTTGTTCCATGTTTTTAGGCTTGAGGTCATGCCCCAATTTCAGCTCTCACCTTTGCTGCCCTGTTTTTGATCTCTGGCCGAGTCAATGAGGAATATACAAAGAGTAGAGAGCTCCGTTATGTGGCCCATATTTGAACCATTCCTCTAGGCCAGTTAGTGGTCTGGATGTTCCGTCTCTCATTGCAGGTTATAACACCCAATGTCGGAGTTGAGTATATGCAAATCATTCAGATTCTGGGAGGTTGAATTACTGCTCGAGGTGTTTAATTGGTAGGATCAGTTGATTGGCAAAGAGGGAGTCAACCATGACACATCTCCTGTCTTGCTAGACTTTGAATTGTTGGGTAGTGAGCGCTGGTGTGAAATCAATATTATATTAGAAAGGCGTGTAAGGGGACAGGAAAAAGATGAACCCCAGTCTTCCAGGTACTCTGTCCCAGATTGCTAGAGAGACTCTGGTCACTGGTGAGGAATTAAGACCCCAGATGCATTGTGATTTCTTCATCCATGGAACCTGGCAAAGAGGGGTGATGACTATGAGATTTTCTATGAAGCTCAATGGCTTTTACTTTACCTTCGTCCCCCACTCTATGGGGAAGCGAAGTTGGGGGCCTGAAAATGTGAGATGATGTGAGGGACTGCCAATTCTCCCTGCGTCACCGCTTTTAACATTATTGGCTATGTGCAGAGGTTTGCCCTGTCCCATAAAAGACTCAGGGACTGAAGCTGCTTAAGTATCGGGATCAGTGTCGGTAGTGCAATGTTTTGGAATAGGTAAAGAACATTGGGGAAAAAACTCATTCTTATTACCGCTTTTCTCCCAATAAGAGGACCTGGAGATAGGTACCAATCCCTGTAGGTGGTCTGATTGCCCATTTTTGGGTTTAGGAACAAAGCTCCCATTTAAGTTAGGTTAATCTTAAAATTGAACACTTCCTGGAATTCTGTTAGCTCTTCAAGTAGTCGTGGATCGGAGCTCAGATGATCCGTGATTGCAGAATATCATAGGCAAACATGGTGAATGTGAAGATGGTTTTGCATCCTATCTGCTTCTAATGGTGTTAGCTAGGGGGTTCCAGAGTTAGGGCAAAAATCAGCGGGGATAACGGGCATCCCTGTCGGCTTCCTCATTCAACTAGAGTTGGTTGTGACCCGCCTACTATTGACTCTGATTCTTGCCCTAGGTGTATGATAGTTTGCCATAGCCCACCTCAAGAAACGTGGCCCCAGACCCAGATATTGTAAGGCAGCTCTTATATAAGTCCAATCCACCCTATCAAATTCCTTTTCAGCGTCAAAGAATAGGGCGATGGCATTTCTACATTTCCGTTGTGCAGTCTCTATGATGTGTAAAATATCATTTGTGTTAACCCCACATTGCCGTCCTGGTATGAAACTTGTTTGATCAGTGTCAGAGAGGAGCAGGCATAGTTTGGCCGTCAGATACCCTATTTCGCAAATCGCGGTTTTACCACGAAATTGGCAGAGGAGAGCAATAACCGCTATTTTTAGCAAACCTGCCGTGATAAAAGAAGTAGAAGAGAACGATCTGCTCACTTTATTTTATGTTCCTTAATTTACATACTTCCCAAGTAGCACTCATGGCTTCCCTCTCTATGCCATCCCTGCTTCATGTACACAGGAGAGCTGGTTCTTGCTTTCTGTTCTGCAGCCATCAGTTTAGTTATCCCCAGCCCGGGGATGGGACACATCACTGCTGCAGAGCCACAGTTAAGCTTTACTTAGCAAAGGGCAGCGAAGAGACAGCGTCACCCACTCCTCCTATGAGTCAGGCTTTGGAAAAGGACACTATAGAGCACTGATGGAGATAGAGAGCAGCTGCCAACATATCTTTCATACATTTTGCTGTAAACACATGAGAGATTTAACACTAAAATGCAACAAGGAACTGTTTGAGCTGTCTGGTTAGGAACATTCTGAAACATTTTGCAAAACCATCTAAAGGAATCAACTTTGTTCTTTACTCCTTGCGAACTTTTCCACGTTCACTGTGTACATGCTATTTTTGGTTCACAGGTGGTATATACAGTTATTGTAATTGTATTTTACTGTACAGTTAATTAAAAAATTACCAGACAAGCAAATCTGTGGTAAGTAATCAGAACAGCAATAAAAACCAAAATATCCGTGATAAGAACAAACAGTACAATGTAAAGTGCCCAGTGCAGAGAAGCATTTACAAAAAGAAGAAAACAAGCATTTGCAATGCAATAGGTCTCGCATTTGAGAAACTTTGACCTGTTGGTATTATTAATGACAATGCCTTTTTTATAGCAGATTTTTTTAAACACATAAATAAAAGGCATTGTCATTTACAATGCTAATAGCTCAAAATTTCACAATTGTGAGACCTACTGCATTGCAAATGCTTGTTTGTGACAAAGCCCAGGTGGTTCTTCCTTTTTTTTTCTTCCCTGCCTAGTAGACCATACTGGCATATATATTTCTTTAGGAACTGTTACCTTAATTTGTATGTGACAAAGCCCAGCCTGAATAGTTTACAGCTCTAAGGTGGTCTCTTAACGCAACCACCGCAATCTTGCCCACCCTGTCTTAAAATTAGCCATCAGAAAATCCTATATCTCTTCCCTCCAGTGTCTCCAGTGTCCACAATTGTACTCTCTCCCCAAATACACTGGAACAGAACGGTATCCTCCTTTTCGTAATCGTAACATCATGACGTTAAGTGTCGCGGTCCTTTGCCTGCTGAGTTATTGTGTAGGCAACCAACACCGTTTTGGTCCTTCAGGTCGTATCACGGAGCAGTGTTCTGCTCGTCATAGTTTTCCCAATAACAAACTTTGGCAGACTGTTTATTAGCAGTTAAATTGTGGAATCCACATGCTCTTTAATATTTAAAAAGAAACCTCTGTTTCTTGTGTTGTTCCCTGCACATTTGTGGTGTGTGCGGACAACGTACTGACAGCTGATTAAGCTTGCTGTGATCAATCGCACATGCACGCACATAGCCAGTAACACAGCTGCACCCACTTTTGATTAATTTGTCCAATTAAGGTTACAGGGAAAGTATGAAACCGCACCCATCCCACACAGAGCTAACATCTGGGATCAGAGAGACCAGCAGCATTTTAAGACACATAAAAACACGGTCACACGTATGAACCACGCAGCGACTTTAAACACAAGTGCTAGTGTTACGGCCAAAATTAAAAGTTGAAAAAGAGTGCCTGCACAAACAGAATTGCCCTGAATCGGAATGACCCATGTAACAAGGCCAGTCGCCATGGGTGTAACAAACTCACCAAAAGGAGGGATAAATGGTACCAATGCACCATACCAAAGAAAGACAGCTTGAAAGACACAGGAAGGAACCTATTGAAGGCGGTGGGCGTGGCCATTATTCACAGACGGAATACAGCATGTCTCGCAGAGCAGCGCATGTGTGCTGACTCTAGGCTTGACCTTAAAAAATGACAAGTATATCAAGACATCATTTTAACGCAGAGAGGGAGAGCAGCGTGCTGAGGGAAATATGTCGGAATATCCCAAAGCTGCTTCAGATATTGTCCCCTGTCTTACAGCAAAATACATCTAGCAGTACCAATAAAAGGGATAGCTTTTTAAGTTGATTCAAAGTCTGTCACAAAGTGCTCCGTAAAGTACGCTTTAGGTACTAAAATCAAGCATGTAGAATCCCAGTGCATGTGTACCAGTAGTAGTATGAAAAGCTCTTGTGACGTGCTAAAATGAAAAGTGCAATGGGCGAAAAAAGACAGTAAAGGAGTGCCCCCGGGTTACAGTGCATAACAAGAGTACAGCATTGCAACATTCTCTTGAAGCAGGCAAGGAAACATAAGTGCACTATGCAATATGCAGAGACAGTAAAGTATTGTTTTATGGTTGCATCAGATATGGCTCTGAAGAGCTATGCAAGAGTACTTTCTAAGAGTGCAGGCGAGCATACAATGTGCTAGCAGGGCATTTATCTCAGGATTGCATGGCGGAAATAGGTAACGTCCCAAGTTTGCTTCAACTATTGCCACTGAATGTGCAGCAGCAGTTCATTGAACAGACTTCAAACAAAATACAGAAAGTGCTGGTGCAAGTGGCACATTGCACCATGGTTAGATGGCAGCTCCCAAAGATATGCCACGTAGGGATCTGTTTGGGGGCTGGCAGGTATTAAGTGGTGCCACGTCTTACAGAAAAAGTGCCTGTACTGGTACATTAGCTGAGATGATCAGATATTAGAGATCATGTTTTTGCGGCACGAATAGAATTTGTGGAGCCCAGTTTAGCCTCAGCCATCAGGAGAAACTTAACAACTTTTATGTTCTGTATAGTATTAACAGGATTCAGACTAGATTAGTGGTCTTAAATCTGTGGGGTGCGGTCCCCAGAGAGGCCATGGAGTCATGGGAAGGGGAGTCATGGGAAGTGGGGCGCGCATCCCCCAGCCTCCCTTCTGCCTGGAATCCAAAATGTTTGCTCTTCGTTTTGGAAAAAGACAACCGTCCATGGACAGTTAATTCCTATGGTTAAAATGCTTCAGCTGGAGTGTAATTCAGGTGGGTCTCCTGTACTGTGCTGTGATGACAAAGATTACGGGCCAGATATAGAAACATGCAATTTTGCATTTCCTAAATAGATACTCCTTAGAAATTGCTATTTAGGAAAAACAAAATGAGGTGTATAAAATATCCTCTTTCCCAATAGCGATTCCTACAGAGTAGGAATCGCGATTAAGATATCACATCTGTTCCAATGGGCAGGTTTAGCATTTCCAAAATATCGATTTCCTATTAGGAAATTGCTATTTTTGCAAATGCTAAACCAAGGATGGTTATGTGCATAGGCCCCTGAGACGCACCCAAAAAGTAGTGGTGCACATGTAGAGCACACATATGCCCTAGGGGCATGTGTGTGCTTTATTGCACTTCAAAAGAAGCATCTTTGGTGCTTTTTTTTAATTGCACATGATGACCATCGACTTGGAGCCGATGGTAATTGCATTTCCTAAATACCCAATTCGCATTTAGGAAATGCTTTGTACATGTGCATAGGAATCTCAAACAGGTAATCCCTATTTGCGATTCACAATTTAGGAGATCCCAAATTGCAAATTCTACTGGGTAGAAATCTCAATTAGCAACAGCTTAAAGGGCTTTGTACATATGAAAAGTCCATTTAGCATTTCTTAATGGCCTGAAATAGTGATTTGGTCCGGTAAAAAATGTTAAATGGCTTAGTACATCTGGTCCTTATTCTTTTTGAGTGGCGGCTCAAAGCGTTAACAAATGAGCTGTGAAGTGCTGCTTTTAATTGTAATTGTATCTACATAGTGTCTACTATCCCTGAGGAGGTGTTGAAGAGACATTTATGTAAAAGAATTGCATTATGTACGGTGTAGGTAGTACTAAAATCTATATTTTGGAAGCACCATTTTATCGTAAAACTTTGTCAACATTTTCTTGAAGTCTGTCTTATACTGTGTGTAAAGCAAGTATAAAATAATGACTTACATATTCACTGTGCTTTCTGTCACAGGCTGTGACCTCGTAGCACTAAACATACACAAGCCACTATTCTCCACTTCACCAACCAAGATTTAGTTCTGTGGCTTTCTGGTACACAGAGACCTTTGCAGTGTAATAACTAAATAGAGGTTTCATGATGTACTATAGTGCATTTCCCACTGAGTAATAACTTTTTAAATGTATTTATGTTTCATTTAAGCTACCTGTAATTTTATATGGAGCTATCTGACGGTGAAATACCTAAATAAAGTACAGAATATTTAGTTTTAAGCCACACCTTTGACCCCGCCCCATGCTCAAACTCCCAAGACCCTCCAACTCCCCCCAAACATGACTGAAGCCAACAACAGCAGCAAACTTATATAACCATGAGTCAGTTTTTGCTAAAACAGAAGCCTCTGTTTTCATAAGGTTAAAAATAAAAACATTTTTAGAAAAACAGTGTAAAATATTAGGGGACCACTCTCCCCCTGTAATGAAAGACTGCATCCTACTTGGATCTTACAGTTCATCGTTAATGATTGTAAATGGTATGTTTTCATTATTATGAATGATGTTCAGCAACCTCCAGTTCCACGAAGCTGTAAAAGCCAAACCATCCGCATCCCATGAAATATAGTATGGTTTTCCTCAGATGCCATGCACTAAAGCTGTAGCCCAAGCATTACAGCATTATACCCAAGTCCACCTCGATTTTTGCATAATTATAGATTATCCGCATTTACCTCATAATCCATTTTCTGCCACATAATCGGATGAGTTTATTAAAAGAAAATTGTTTACAGTTCAGTTCAAAAGTTACTAAAAAGCAGGGATGCATGTTGCAGCGCAGTAGAAGGCTCTTAGCAAAGCTGGACTGTTTACCGTTTTGTTGCTTATTGCTATATTTGGGTGTTACACTGGTACTAATGAGGTGCAACCACAGATTGGCCGTTTCTCTGGAGAAAAACAGGCACACCCATCACATTAGTTCAGAAAGGTGTTATCATTCAAATAAATTTTGTTACGCTTGTGAAAAATAAGGTTCCATTGTGCTTTTCTGGGCAATTCTCTTTGAAGATTTTTTGTTTGAACTGTGTGATAAGCCTCTGACATCAAACTACGAAACCTTTGGTTTGCTAAACATTTTAATATTATTTCCCCATCGTAAAAATGATTTGCCATGGTAATTGGGGGTGTTTATGGTTGTCGATGATGATGAGTACTAGGTTCTAGAAAGTTTTGTCAGGAGTAGGTCCTCACGCATAAATAATTTTGACAAGGGGTTCTCTGCAAGAAAAAGTTAGAAGACCTCTGGATTAGCTATTACCACCTGACGCCAAGTTCAAACACCCAAGTAATTAAAGTCACTGCGAAGGAAGATTTTTCGTTGCTACAACAGGAATGGGCAGGTGCATACAATTTGAATTATGGTTTCCTTTTCTGATCCGCAGTGTCTGCACAATATGTCATAGGATTCTGAGATGCGCCATACAGGGAGGTGAGTCCGAAAGTTCCACTCCTCCAGTCTAAGTGCAATCAACCTGGCCTTTATCCACAGTGGGTATGCGCAGGAATTACTGTTCAGTTGTTTGCTGGGGATATAGGAGTTGATTATTGACCAGGCACGAGAGCGCTTGTTCAGTGTTGTCATAATCTCTAACCTTGATAGCGTTTTTGCGGTGGCAGCTGTAAGCTTTTTGAAGACCTGCTGCAAGAGTTGCTTATCGCAAGCTTCCATAAGTGAGAATTCTGTAGTACGAGGTTGGACCTGCGCTTGCTAATTCAAGCAAGATTAAGCTATGCAGAGCACGGCCTGTGACAAAAAGTTTTAAAATGATCTGCTTCTGGCCCACCGCTGATTTACTATATTAAACTCGAACCTTATTTTCTCCGGGGAAACTCTTTATGGCATGCGAAGGGCAGCTTTGTAAATTTGGTTGACAAGAGTAATGGCGTCCCTGCCCAGACTGATTTCACTCCCGTAGGATAGACAGGGTTGTGTATATTAGTGCCCTTTTTATTTTTATTCTATATTAATGCTCTGGGTTCATTATTAATTTCCTGTGTCATAGACGTCCCAAAAATAGGCTCACATTTAGTCACTATATGCGGATGACGCAGTCCTTATTGCACAAACAGGCAATGGACTATATGCCCTTTTAGACAGTGGCGTAGCTAGAGCTTGTGGCGCCCGGGGCTATCCCTCAGATTGCCGCCCTTGGGGGGGGGGGGTGCTGGGGAAAAAGGACGGCGAGCACTTGAAGGAGGTCCGAGAGACACATGGTATCGCCGCTAATAGTTACCTCGATCATGCAAGTTACATGCACATACATGACACGGTCCAAGGCTACACAGTTGCATACACCAGTGACCGGCAGTACAAAGGAGAACACACAGACTGCATGATCTATCTGGGGACTCAGAAAAACCGCATGTGACATCCATCAGAGAGCTGCGTGAACGATTACCTGGTAATCCCCTCAGCACAATGCAAACATGCACATACATGACACTGTTCGGAGATCCATCATCTACAGCTGACATTAAATGACCAAACATCATGGTCCCCCATTAAAGCAGTGGGGACGTGCACAAACGTGATGTGCTCTGGTGACCCAAAAACAACTTAACAGTGTCGAAGCCTGTGATTCTTTATCTTTTAAAAACAGCAAATTAATTACTCACAGGGAATGACTCACTGTGGGCCCTTAGAACTAAACTCAGCACAAAGGGGTCAGTCAGCTCCACAACCTTGCCAACACAGACCAGATACAAAGCCCGCTCTGGTGGCCCAAAGGCAACAACCAGGGGTCGCGCCCCGTCATTACTTCTAAGCAGCAGCAACCAACTCCCTGGGAATGAAAAGACGTGTGCTCTTGGGACCCAAAGCCAGCTTGTAATAGTGCATCTCTCCTTCAGAGCAGCCTCAGCACACACATGGTGCACGGCCTGCCCAGAGGGCCCAAAGCTAAAATACAGGGAGGGGCGACACATTATCATCACAATCCTTAAACACAGCTGTAGGGGCCATGGGAACATGTTCAACCCTATTCAAGGCCCGGGATAAACTGATCCGGCACTACGGCACTCCGTGAACAATCAGAAGAAACAAGAAACATTACATTTTTCTGCGATTTTGTTTTCACATTATTTTCATGGTAACCAACAGTGTTAAAAGTCCGCAAAAACAGTAAAATCATAATAATGTGTCTAGTATAGAACGGTAAGGCCCTGTAACACACGGAACTGTAACACACGTCTTCAGCTGCCTCCCAGACCCAAATGTAGGCATGGCAGAAACAAGGTCTGGAGAAAAATAGCCACTTAAAAGAAGTCCGGATATGAAGTAAGTTATGTGTGCATTTACGCATGTATGTTTCAGTATGTCCACCGCTCAATCATTTGAGACTAGTAGCTAGCTACTACTGGTATCGCTCTACTCACAGACATCCAGTAATAAAGCCCTTCATCAGATCCCTTACGCATTTCAAAAGGTTCATAACCTTAGTGGTACACAGACCTGGATGCGCCTAGACAACTGCTGACTGACTGGAGAAATCGCACTGGCAACCTGCGATCATAACTGGAGCTCTCGCAACCTAGGCCCTGGTGCCCCGGGATCAGAGACTACCAAGTTCTTCTCTTGTATCTTGTATCTCAATCTTTTGTGTTCCTTTCCTCTCACAAGCCAAAACTCTTCAGGTAAATAGCTCACACGCCATTCAACTCTCTCTAGAACTCTAGGCTCTACAAATGAATGCATTATTTAGGAAGAGAGAGTAGAAAGGCTTGCCTGTGCTCGCAGGTAAATGTATCAATGAGAGAATGGAAGCAGAAAGGTCAGTTCATCTCTGCTGTTTCCTGAGCAGAATTACAAGAACACATCAACATAAGGGCAGGGTACAGACTGACATTTACCCAGAGACAGGTGCAATAGCCCACATGTCTAACTGGCGCTAACAGCACAGCCACCACCACTTGCTCAGATGAAGACATATTCCACACTCAGCGCTTATAGCACAAGTATCACTCATATGTCACAGATAGCAAAAGTACTACTTACGTGCCACAGTGACCACAGCTATCCATCACATGTCAAAGGCAGCTGATTAGTACCATTCATCTGATCAATTCCTTGCTCTTCTGGTTGATTTCTTACTCAGTGCAAACAGCAAATCTATCCTTTAAGGTCTTTGTCAACAGAGCATTCCCAAACAAGTTACAGGGATCAAAGCTATGCCTTAATAGCAGCTGAGCTATCCCTGGATAGGTGATTGTCCTTCTGACAATCTGTCTACACTGTATCTAAGCAACTAGGGAACAGGGAACCAGTGAACAAGAGGGGTTCTGGAACTAATGCTTGCAGGATGGCGTTTGGAGAAAGAGAGCATCTCATACTTTAGCCGGACAAGTAAAACAAAGGAACCGGGAGACGCAATAGATAGGCCTTGGAGACAGAGAGACCTCAATATTGAGTGGCTTTAGGCTGGGAAACATCAGGCAGAGTAGTAATGGAAGGCTAGAATAAGCCAACAGAGACAATGCAAGCAAGAGACAGGCCAGTTCCAAATACAGGGAGACAGGCAAACAAGAACCTAGGGTGGAATGTTTGTATTAGAACCTAGATGAGGAACAATGCATACCAAAGGAGAAACATAAAATCCACAAATATTACACTAGAATAACTCTTACATCAACCACCTGTGTCATTTAGAAGGGCACATGGCATTACTTTCAAATAACAACACTACCATAGCTGACACTAATTAGGGGGAAGGATTCAAGACCCTAACCTCCACTGTGAACCACCATGCAGAACCCCCAAACACACTCAACATTAACACAGGCTAGGCTGGAAAGTGTCAAGAGTCTCTCCTCCCCCCAACTCCCTTTATAGAACAGCTCTATGAGGATAACCAATGTCTTCCAAGCCAGCCACCCACATTAATGTGATTTGGTTCCCCTACTGGAAAACCTCTGATGGATGAATCACAAACACAGACTGATGTCTGCATAAAGTGCAGAGGCCAAGTAATTGGCTAACTCTGAACCATATCTGGCAGGTCAACATAACAGAACTGCTGCTACACATACTAAACCTCTTCTCGGTGCGTTTGGAAACGTTGCATACCAGCTGCCCATACTGTCCCTATGCTGTGTGTGAATTAGCGAAGCTTTATGAGACCATTCCACTTTAAAAAAAAAGAAATCAAAATGGTTGTCCTTGTCAATTTTCTTTTTATATTTAGCTGCTTACAATTGTGTTTCCATTATTATTTAGCAAATTTCCCAAATTAAGCTTGAATATTGACGTTCAAACAGTTTGAATCAAACTTCTATGTAGGTATACCAGGAATACACTGTTGTATGTATCAAGTCCGCATCAGCTAGGGCAGTAAGGGCACAGCTTGTCACCATTTCACATAATTATAAAAAGTAACGAAAATAGCCTTTGTGTTCAAGGATAAACATTTCTTGTCTCTGTCCCCATTTCTCTCAAAAGAGGAAGCCTAATAGACAAGAACAGCACCAGGGCTTACCTGTTTGAATGAAGCTCCCCTCACGCTGCATTCCACAAACAGTGCTCTGGGTTTAAATGTCCGGTCCTCGCAAGCACCAGGAGACCCCAAGCCAAGGCACCCCAAGCACCGCTGCACAGCGCCGTCCACAGGAAGCGTAAGCACTACTTTGTGTCCCGACCCGGACCCCAACCGGCGCGCACAATGAACCCGGACGCCTCCGCCCGGCACGCAGTCAACCTTGCAGGAGTTTGTGCGACGTCACCGGCCTATGCTAGGTGGTGGTGGCATGCGTGTGCTGCACGCTGCAGGCAGAATTTGCAAGCAGCAGGCGGCGGTGCGCTTGCACTTCAAACGGGGCCGTGCGCGCTGCACTGGTGTCCCGTTGCAGCCGCCTTTATAATTTATTTGGGACTGACACTACTGTAATGACTGACAGTAGTGTCAGTGAGTGTCCCCAAATAAATTATAAAGGCCGCCGCAATGGGCCACCAGTGCGGCGCGGCGGCCACCCCAAACATAGTGCCTCCTGGGGCGGACCGCCCCAAGTGCCCCCCCTAGCTACGCCCCTGCTTTTAGATGGTTTTAATGACTTCATGAGGGATCTAAATTTGCAGATCTATTCTGACCTGTGGTGCTAAAAATACTCGCTCTAAATGTTTTTTGATTGGGGGGGGCCCCTATCACCAAGATATCTAATTTAAATTATTTGGGCATTTTGATTGATGTCAATTTGTGCTGGGATCGGTTAACTGCCCAAAGATCCCAGAATATGGTGGCTCCTTGTGAAGCGATTTCCCGCTTCACCAAAAAACTAGGCCATAAGCCACTTAAAGAGATATCTACGTTATATAGGAGCAAATGCCTCACAGGGGTAGGGTTTGGGGATCTCTGCAGGCAGCCGAAAATAAATTCTTGTGCAGACTATTGGCAAAACCTACACCAACACCCAGTCTCATCTCATACTATGAATTGTGTTTAGGCTATTTAGGGGATGATGTAAGCCAGGATTCCATTTTATTATGGCTAAAAAATATGGGCCACTCCTGAGATGAGTTTTTCCTGCAAGGTTGTAGAGGACTGCCTTACCTTAAATAATATATCAGCTATTCCTTGGCTGGCATATGTTAAGAATTCCCCTCGAGATATGGACTTAAGTCAACTTTGTGATGCTCCACGTTGCATTGGCCCGCGCGATAAGAAGTTGGCAAAACAAAGGTTCCTTGCACATAGGGAGAAAGCAAGAACTAAACAGTCTCTTGATATGGTTTCCATTCTCCAAATACCCTAGGTATGGAACTGCACATATCTTGGATATAGAATCATAAATTAAGATTTTATCTCACTCGTTTAAGGGTAAGTATGAGTCACTATTTAGTGGTTTTTCCCCAGACAGGTACTTGGTTTGGCTCAATCCGATGTTGCCCATGTGCTGGAGTCTCCATTCAATCTACCCAGCGCTTTATGCTTGTTTGCAGAATTTATTCTACTTTAAGATTCTACTTTGTATGCCCTATTTTACGTGACATGAATTTTAATATACATCAAGAGGAGCTGCAGTGCTTACAACGCTTAAATTCACCTACCGTATTGTTTTTCGGTTATAAATATTATTTCTTCTGCCTTAAAACTGTGAAAGAAATACGCCAGGTGATCATGATTATTAATTGATATGCAGCAGAGTATAATGCACGCATTTTTTCTATTTATACTTCCTTATGTTTGTTCAAAAATTGCCAATCTGCAAAGAAGTATTCTTGTCTTTGAAATACCCAGTCTCAATGTTCCTAAATTTTAATGCTCTTCTCCCATGGTTATCATGGGGATTTGTTTTAAACAACGTTTTATTTGTACATGTTTCTGTGTTTTTAAACTATAATGCTTTGTATCTTTGAAAGTGATGTATGCTTTTTTGTGTGTTTTTATGGTCATATTTTGCCTGAATAAAGAATTTTGACTGACTGCCTGACTCCCGTAGGATAGTGCAAGGATGACCTTTGCTTTCATCACCTGGAGGAGAGGGTCGAGTCTTGGTCCAAGCAGTTTCTGTGAAACCGACGAGAGAGTGAACATAAGGCTAAAGCCTTTGGTTTTCAAGGATCGCATATGGGATTTGAATGATCCTGGGCTGTCTCAGATATTTATACTCTGACTGTGGTGGAGCCATTCACCATTGAGATGCCACCTTCCTCGACCTGCTATTTTACTCCAAATGCAAGTCGTGGTTTTAGTGCGATTTATCTCAAGCCTGTTCATGACAGTGTAAGCGTCTAAAGTGGATAGTTGACGCTGTGGACCCATCTTGGTTGGCTAAGGATCACAAGGTCATCCACGTATAGCAGATGGGTCATGCATTGACCTCCCAGTCTGGGCAGTCGGCAATTCACTTTGTCAAGGGACTCCGACAGGTCGGCAATATATAAATTAAAAAGAAAAGGAGCGAGCGCGTATCCTTGCTTCAAACTGCTTTTGTGGGGATCTTCCTTGAGATGCATGAGCCGTCCCCTAATTTAACCTGCACACAGATGTTAGTGTACAGCTGCTCAATTGGTCTTCTATAGGTTAGCTGGTAGACCCCCATCCTGAAATTTGCACCACAACAGGCCTATAGATATACTATTAAATGCAGCTTTGAAGTCTATAAAGCAAGATTAAAGTGCTGATCCTCATCTGGGGGATTTATCGCACATAAGGTCCACCGCCATCAAATTTGAGGAGATGCCATAGTTATCGTTGAAGCTGCACTGGTTTCTAGGAATAATCTGGTCTTCATCTGCTCAGGCTTTTAAGTCATCGAGTAAAAGACTAGCAAAGAGCTTAGCATCATTGTCAATTAGTGCAATGAGTCGATAATTGCGAGGATCTGATTTCATGACTCCTTTGGAATTGGCTGGATGAATGATCATCTCCATAAATCATGAATGCTGTTTGATACCAAGTAGAATTCAAGCTGGGGAGGATACATTGGCCCAAAATGTAGTAGTTGGTGTAAAAAAGGGGTTGTGGGAAGCACATTTGGGCCAGGAGCCCCGTCTTTCCACAGTCCTGCCAGCTTCAATCAAAGCATTCCTCTAGTGGGCTACTATACAGAGTTCCAAACTTTCCTTATCTGAACAGTCACTGGTCATATCGCTTGCAGGCATCTTTGTTACTTTAGGGATGACTGAGAGATCACTTAGCGATAGGTTAAAGAGAGGCGGGGCTCCAGATTTGGTGCTGGTTGAGAAGTGTGATGTCAAAAATGAGACCTAAGCACTTTCTGAGTTGTTTGCGTTGGTGCCCCTCTTACACCAGTGGGCACTTGGTTAACCATCAACCAAAATTGTTTGCAGTTCTTTTTCTTGCTTGTGAGCAAAAGACGAGCCCAAAACTTGTGGTTCTTTTTGCCTTTAACAAGCCAGATCGATTTACTGAAACTGGAATTTTTTTTGTTGGATTTTGCAGTTGGAGTGAAAGGGCATTGTAGAAGGATGTGTATATTGCGATTGACCTGGCTTTTTAGAGCCTTCTGGAACCTGAACAATATAAATTTGGAGGGAGGATCCTGTGTCTCTGTGTGAGGGTGAAAGTTGGTGTGAAAGTTTTGAATGATCTGGCCTGTGAAGAGTGACTAGTGCCTGATGGGAGAACTTGTTTGAGAGGTAGGTACTCTATATTGTGCTCTGACCCAGGACTGAACCTCAGGACTGATTTATTGTCCCATTTCAGGAATTTGAGATTTTCTGAGCACCCTAGAGGTGGTAGGGGGACCAACTTCCAAGTTCGCTGGACAGATAGCAAGGTAGACTTGCTGTGGTCTGTGGTCGCTATCGATGCGAATCCCTTGGGAGACGTTTTTAATAAACTTGAAAAGAGGGGCTAAGCAGAGGGTGAAGTCAATATAAGAAGTGAACTCTCCTAATGCTCACATTCAGTTGGGTGGCGTATCTCCGCGGAAACGCCCATTGAGAAGTCTGAGGCCTAAGAGCTTGCAGTCTGACAAGAAGGACTCAGCAAGTTTGTTTCAACTGGTTTTCATAGGTGGTCTTTGTGCTGGAATGTCGCATGCAAAGTCCATGTCACTAGCCTCTGTACCAATTGTGCCCCCAAATAAGTTTATGTTGAGGTGACCAGACAGCAGGACATTTGCCAGCGGGAATTTTATCTTGAGCTCTGTTATTATTGACACCGATTCTCTGAGTTTGGACTTCTACTCTGATCTGATAGGATTTATGTACACATTAACGATCAGGAGAGAGTACTTCTTATTGCAGTGAGAGAAACTAAAAATTGATTACTTGGATCCATGGTGCTTTTAGAGGAATCCCCTCAGCCGTGTGGTGGAGCGATGTAGAAATGTAGAATGTTACACCACCCATTGACTGGCCGTAGTTGTTTACTTTAGTGGCTTGCTTCTTATATTCAATGTAGACTGTCAGGGGTATTGTTGTTTGTACCCAGGTTCCTTGTAAAATAGGACCAAAGTTGACCCAAAATGCCACAATATCGTCGTTCTTTCCGTTTTTTGCATAAGGCAATGAACGTTCAATTAACATAGTTTTAGTTTTGCCTTAGTTGAACGTTGACTGACAGGGCTCTTATCACTTTGTCACAGACTGTTTCTGGATTGGAGGGTGATTGGTAGCCAATTCCAGGCCTTTCTGTGAACCTCTGTCCTCCTTTTATTACTATGTGTTCCATGTGCATTTTTAGGGACTGAATGTGTAAGCAGGTTAACCAGGCCAGTAAGCGGGTCTGTGTTTTTGTTTTTGTGCCGTGTGCTGCTTGTGCAGTTTCTGGAATTGATTACTTTGGAAGATTAGCCTGGCGATTGAGCACAGTCAAGTAACCTTTTGTCTTCACTCTTTTAGGTACAATGCCCCAGTCTTCTAATAATGCTGGTTGCGCCAGAATTGACCCACCAATATAGAGGGTGCAAAGGCGACCTGGGAGGGATCTGATTCTTGGTCCCCTTTGAGTTGTAGTAATTCTATTGACAGAATGCCTGTAGATTTTATTTCATTTAAGTGGAGGATCAATTGCAACAACAGAATGATGTTTTCCCTATTTAAAACAATGTGCGCCCCCACCCATTTGGTATTCGGTATACGAATCAGCTTGTTAGACCAGGAGAGATCAAACAGGCATTTAAGGGGGCCCCAGGAATTTGGCATTACAAGAGAGGAGTGTTGTTGCAGGAGATCTTTCTGGCAGGATTCACTCTGAAGGTCTTCTCCTGCGGGCGAGTTAATCAAGGCTTCCTGTATGTTGCCGGGTTTGATGCGAGGCAAAGTTTTGACTTGTTCTGTGGAAATAGTACTGTTAATCGCTTTTTTGCATTCGAGGCGTGACAAGCGTCTTGGTGGTACCTTGGAAACTTCTTGTCAGGGAGCAGAGGGACCTTGGCCCAGTCCTTTGAAGGGGACTAATTCTTGAGTGGAAACAGAGGATGAGCTGCACATTGCTACTTTAGGGCGGGCTTGAACAAAGGAGTGTTCAAACATGGCGCCTTCTTAGGCCGAGATGTTCAAAGATGTTCCTGAGACTGGAACTGTTGGTACAAGGGAAGATACATTTTTTTTTTAAACGTTTGTATTCGCACTTTTCGTTAATTGGTACATAATTCCACATATTGATATCGAAAAGAACTGTATGTCATTACATATATCCTTATACAAATTGAGTACATCTACTTCAGCACATGTTCCTTCCACATACACAGTAACAATGTTATGAAAATTGGCGAGACCAACATAACACCCCCGGTTTGTATAATCAATCACTGACATCAGACACCGACTCAACTGTAGGCGGATCGCAAATGTTGCCCCTGCAGGCATTCCACTTTCCCTACACCCGTGTCCATTTCTTGGGGCACCCCCAATGCATATAAACCAATTTTTCCCCTATCATTGTGCCATCCATGTCACAGCACCACTGACGGTATGTGGGAATAAGTCTCGCTCCCCAGTGTTGGGCAATGTTCCGTTTTGCTATCATCATGCCTAACGTCGCCCATCCTTGGGCCATTTGATTATGGTCTGTCGGCTCCCAGATATTTAGAAGACATCTCTTGGGTTCCGGTTCAACAGTAGCACTGCGAGATGGTGAGCATGACTGTTTCCCAATACGGTTTGATCGCCTGGCAATCCCATAATATATGGTAAAAGGTACCCGGCCACCCACATTGACGCAGACAGAGAGGTGTAACAGCGCGTCCCATAAGGTGCATAGTTGTTTGTGTGTAGAAGATTCGATGAAGAATTTTGAGTTGTACTAACTTCAATTTAGAGGGGATTGCCACCTCTCGTGGGGACGAAAGTGCCTCCTGCCAGTCGGTCTCGTCCAGTTCCCCTATGTCGGTCTGCCATCTGTACCTGAGGGTTTTTTGTGGGGTCCGGTTGGTTATGTACAATTTTGCGATATGTTTGAGAAACCGCTTTTTTTGTCATGTGATCCATCAATTATCTATCCTCTAGAGGTGAGGCCTCTGGGAGCTCAGTTCCTGTGGGATGAGTTTCGTCAGTGCGTGGCTGATCTGCATGTATCTGAAATTTTCAGTCGATACCATCCCGAATGTTTCCTGAAGCTGAGTGAATGAAATGATCTTTCCCTTATTCCACAAATCCTCAACCCGGGAGAGATCAATTAGGTCCCATTGTTTAAATCCCTTGCTGTTTCGTAATTTGCCTAAGCGTCGGGTTTCCCCAAAGGGGTGTAGCTTGTGTCAATACCCCCCTCCCAACCAAGAGCGCAGAGTGCAATGAACCATATTCGTACCGTGTGTGCTACTGGTCCTATGAGGTTAGGTCCCCGATGTTTATTGTAAAGAGCCCCCATGACGCCCCCCACATCGAGGACATATCTGTCCATGCGGAATGCCGGTTTCTCCTGCGGAACATGGAGCCATTGGTTTATCACGGTGAGCTGTGATGCCCAATAGCATAGTTTTATGTTCGGAAGGGCGATTCCGCCATCGTTCCAGCTCTTCACTAATATATGCATCGCTATACGGGTGGGTTACCCATCCCAGAGGAGATTGCTAACTTCGGTTTCAATGGCTTTAAAATAGTTGGGGGGGGGGACCGGAAACGGGGTATTTTGCAGGGCGTATAGGAACCAATGGAGCACCTTCATTTTGAAGGGGGCCGCTCTTCCCAGCAGCGTCAGTGGCAGGGAGCTACAGTGCTTTACATCCCATCGGAACGTACCCAGGGGTTCCAGGAGATATTTTTCAATTACCTGCTCAGTCTGTAGTGTTATATGGAGCCCTAGGTATTTAAAGCCGTCTTCCGCAATCTGTTTCTCACAGTTTCTTGGTAGTCAGGGAGGAGTGCCTCGAAGCACATATAACAGTGATTTCGCCCAGTTAGTGGTATATCCTGAAACCTTACTGTATGCCGCGCAGATATCTAAGAGGCAATTATTGGAGCGTGCGGGAGATGCCATGTATAACAACACATCGTCCGCATATAAGGAAATGCGATCCTCCCATCCCTCTGCCCATTTAAGACCTCGAATGACCGGATCCCGTCTTATCCAAGCCGCCAATGGCTCGAGCACCAGTGCAAACAGGAGCGGTGATAAGGGACAGCCTTCTCTTGTCCCCCTGCCCAAGGGGAAATCCACCGAGATGTGGCCATTCACCACTACATGCGCCAAGGGTTTCATATATAGTAGTTGTACCCATGCACAAAACTTGGGGCCAAAACCCAGGCGTCGGAGGACCAAGATACATTTTATTTTTTGTTGATTTTTAGTGAAAATTGGGTATAATGTCCCTTGCCTTGCCCTCTGGAGCTTATCAGAGTCAGAGTAACCCCTGACCTCGTGGTCGTGTGCGCCGCTCCCCCCTCTGCTGCAACCTTAACCGCTAGGTCTCCTACAGTTGCGACTGCCCTCAGCCCTGAGGCTGACGGTTTGGTACCACTGCCTAGCACACCAGATATTTTTGGGGTAATTTGTGTTCATTTCCAGTTTATATGGCCTATTTGAGCTTGAGTTTTTATTTAATGTACTAGTGTACTTGTTTTGCTTGTTTTCTGCCATCTGGTTTGTTTGCCATTACAATCAGCTGGGATCCCCGCCCCCCACCTGCTGCCTCTGTATGCCCACTCCTACAGGTTCCTGCTCCCACAGGTTTCCTATCCCTTGTCCGCCCATCTCCCTGCCAGCCCCTCCCACCTCCCAGGACTACTTATGGAGGCCACTGTGCAGACATGCAGTGGGCGCCACCAGCACGCCGAAGGTGCCCCAAAGGCAAGCCTAATTTCGCCCATCCATGCCATGGCTATGCCCAGTGCCAGGACCCCTGACCCTTCTACCCCACTAAGATACACCACTGCTGATGTCTGAGCTAGACGCACCAGCAACCACTGCTGCTGCACATCTCTGCGCACCAATAGAGGACCATTATCCTGCTGACACTGCTGCCTCAGCTTTAGCACTGAAGAAACCAACAACACTACAGATAACACAAACGTGACCGCATCCACCACATTGACCGAGACCACCACAACACAACTCCAGTGCATCCTACTCAATGCTCGATCACTCGGAAACCACCCCACAGAGTTCTGAGACATGATCTCATTCCTCACCCCGGGCATTGTCATTTTTACAGAAACATGGTTACACCCCACCTCTGCACCACACATAGCCTCCACCATCACCCAAGGCTACAAGATGACACAAAGGGACCAAATCAACAAACAGGCGGAATCCCAATCGTTCACAAGGACACCCTACGCTGCATGACATCCCCAGACGACCCAACGCCGACAATGGATCACCTTCATTTCCAACTGCACACAGATGGAATAAACACCATCAGAGGCACCCTTGCCTGCAGACCACCAGAACCATGTCCCAAATTCTGCGATGCCATCCCAAACCTCATCGCCCCACTCGCAATCGACTCCAAGTGTTATACAATCCTAGAGGACCTCAGTTTCCACCTCGAAGACCCCAGAAACACCAACACCACCAACCTCTGGAGAGCATGAGCAATGTCGGCCTCAAGCAACTCATCACAGGCCCACATCGAAGGACACATGCTAGACCCCATCTTTCAGATACAGCCACGCCACACAACTCACCTGGTCCGACCACTACAGTGTCCACTTCACCATCTCAAGATGCACCTACCCCGGTACCATGTCCCCAAGATGCATGCACAGACACTAGAAAAAAGTATCAAAAGACCAGTGGAACGTTTTTCTCGGCTCCCGCCTCCCAGATACTACACTCAACCCAGAAAAAGCAGCAAAATCTTCTCCCAGTGGATCACAGAATGCGCTGACTCCATCGCCCCTGCCAAGGCAGTCAAGAACAAAGGACGAGTCAAAAGAGCAAGCTGGTTCAACGAGGAACTGCACTCCACCAAATGCAACTGATGGCAACTACAAATGAAGTGGCTCATCAGCAAAAAGACGGAAGATTGCACCGCTCTCAACCAGTATCACCGCCTACAGAGAGACACCAAACTATACGGAATCACGCTCTACATAGGAATCACCACACATCTACTGAAGAGACTCCAGACAATAAAGAACTCAGCTGCAAAACTCATACTGGATCTCACCAGAAAGACCCACATCACACCCCATCTCAAGAAACTACACTGGCTCCCGATTCAGAAGAGGTGCCAGTTCAAGATGCTGCCCCACGCATACAAGGCCTTGCACAACGAAGGACCAGCATACATCAACAAATGCCTGACCTTGTACCAACCGACCAGATACCTTCACTCAGCTCCCCACTCCCTCGCAGACACCCCACGGATCCACAGAGCTAACAGCGGAGGATGCTCTTCTCGCACCTGGCTACCTACACCTAAGTACTAAAAGCTCACTCCAACAATTCAGATGAGAACTAAAAACCTGGATGTTTTTATGATCAAACCTCCACTCAGCAGCATACAGTTCCATCGCCTTGAGACCCCTAGAGGTGAATTGTTGTGCTATGTAACTGCTCAACTTTGCTAAAGATGTGTTGCTAAGCAGAGAGGTTCTTACCGTGGACTTTAAAGGAGACTGCGATGGACCCGAAATTGTAATTAGAGAATCTTCATTCCTGGGTGGCAGAGCAGCAGATGTCTCCACATCTGATGCTGCTGGATTGAGGAAGACCTTTTGCTAAACTTGTTGTCCGTCTGCATAAGAAGCAGTATGCTGCGGAGCATACAACCTTGTTTGAGGGTTAGATGCTGGATACTGCCCCCTGAGGTCCTGAAGCATAGATTTTATTGTTTGTGGCAGTGTGGACAGTTTGGTCAGCATTGGAGAATATCAACAGGACCCCTGTTGTCTAACTGGAACTTGCGTCAGTGCCGCTGCTGACTGTACACGCTTGATCAAACTGTTTAAAGATTTGAGCTTCCTGTCCATACCTGTAATGAGGACTGCAAGGAATCTTAAAATATCCACTTCAGCATCTAGTTTGTCTGAGTGGTAAGTCATGGTGGCCACCATTGATTATATAGTACCCAACAGAGACCCAACAGAGAACAGAGTGGTTTGTGAAGTTGAAGTGATGTGGGATTCGCAATTCAAAGGCCATGGTCTATAAGTGCAGAGTAGTCCAAGGA
Source organism: Triturus cristatus (assembly GCF_964204655.1). Lineage (NCBI taxonomy): Eukaryota > Metazoa > Chordata > Amphibia > Caudata > Salamandridae > Triturus > Triturus cristatus. The sequence goes on from NC_140581.1 coordinate 864,176,559, forward strand.
TGCATGTACACATTGGGCCAGCAGGTCATGCACCAGTTCTTTATAAAGGCTCGATGTAGATAAAAGAGCGCCCGGGGCGATGGGCGGCATAATAGTGGACTCAGCGATGAAGTCTTTTTGTGACTCACATTGCTAATTCAATCGGGGCCAGGTCTGGCAGAGTGCTGTGACAGCTATGACAGTTGGGCATTCCCTGGACTATCCGGAGCTAATGTGTCAGAAAGCACAGCAAGGATAAGGCTGGAGCTAACCTCTGTATTTTCCAAGTCAAAATTGATTTCAAATGGTTCAAAAGACTCTCCAAGGCTTTTTGGACTGGGCAGGGTCCGAGTTTATTCGCATTCTACAGGCACTGCCTTTTCCTTTCATTGTGATGCTAAGAGACAGAGGTAATATGCGCCTGAGATTGGGCTTGGGCTTGTCTGTTGGTGATTGGGTCACTGCAGCTGTTGCTCCTTCCTGGCTTGCAGCCTCTGTGCAGGCATGATGAACCACACCTGCCGAGAATGTTGTCCTCAAAGAGATCCATGATTCGATTTCCAGGGGCTATCGGAAGGCGATCTATTGAATTGGCAAGTGGAGTTAAGGGGCTAGGGTCTGCAATTAGTTCCAAGTAGGAGTCACTTTCGATCTTTCGATGTCTGATGTCGGTAGAGTCCATGGTATGGGCCCTGGTCCTTCTGAGCCTCATACTTGACTTTCCTACATGTCGCTGTGGGACCGGAGCTTGTAACTAGAGTAGGTTGTTTTAGCGATTGCCAGTCCTACCAGTGTGGACAGATGGGTACAGTTTGATACAAATGGATCACTAACTGCCTGGTTATTGCTGGCCCACCTTATTAAGGGACATTTTTAACTTAATAAGTGACTCAAGGAATGTAACGGTGGGGCGGACAGCTGCAACTAAGTCGGAGGGCACCTGGCTGACTGAGTGTTGGCGTTTTAGTGTCAGAAAAGCTTCGTAGCTGAAGTTGTAGCAGAAGTTGTGGCTACGCATAAGCTTTACTGGCTTACTGGGAAGAGAGGGAAAGAGGGAGCAAGGGGGAGGGTGTCCACCCATGACAGGCTAACCAATTGTTCACCTCACATCCTCCGAAATCTGCCTTTTACTGCTGCGACCCAGCCTGGCTCAGCAGAGACACACAGCTGGAGATGCGGAGAGTTGGAGAATCTAGCCGGGGTATTTTGCGAGGCCTTGCTCTGTTTTGTAGTGCTTGCAAGCTGTTTTGCTTGCAGGATTGTCACTCTTGCTGACTCGCTGCTGATCCGGGAGGGAAAAAGTAGGAGGTTTAGGTCTAGGAGGGTGCAGGCCTCAAACCGCTGTGAGTCCTGGCTCGGCTGCCTCCGCTGCACTCACACTCACATCCCTCGCGAGGCCTCACCTACTAGGGGACTCAGACCGTGCAGACCGACCTCTCTCCTCATGTCCTCCCGCGCATTGGATGCCTCTCTTCACCACCGCGGCCTGGCTCAGTGGCAGACCTAAGCCGCGTTGATAATTTGCCGGCATTGAGATGGCAAGCAGGCAGGCAGGTGAGACAGGTTTTGTGTGCTCACTCCGGTTGGTATGGAGAGGGCACACCGATTAGCACAAAGAAAAAGATACACACTCCAGTAGTACGTTGGGGTGGTTTTGGAATACCTCATCTGGTTCTGGCTGCCCCTTTTATTATCGATCCTGCATCCGGCCCCTCCTTTACATGGGCACTACCAGTATACATGCAGCCTGCGTACATGACTACAAAACACACCCATCGGCGGACCATCGGATGGTATGGCCCACCAAACATAACATTCCTCCTTTATTCAGATTTTTTTTTAAATTACAAAACAGTATAAACAGTGAATCCAAAACTACCGTAGAGATACAATATAATACTGACATCAACATTTGAGAGAGAGAGAGAGAGAGAGAGAGAGAGAGAGGAATCAAATACATAATCTCTGGAAAACTTGTCATTATACAAGTACATAATCTCTCAGACAGGAAGAAACTGCTGGCCTCAGTCTGAGGTGGTACCTCCTACTCCCTCGACGGCCCTCACACTCCGGACCATCTGATCCACAGCTTACTCGGGTCTGCTGACGGACGGCTGGATCACACGGGTGTTCTAACTCCACCAGAGGATTCGGCACAGCTCTCGGGCTCCCAGCAGCTACCAGGTTTTCCGTGGCAGGAGAGCAAAGAGCCCCTTCACAGGGCACTGACGGTATAGCAAAATCAGCTGACTCAGAGTCAATGTCTTCCACCTCTGCCGGTGCCCTAGTGTCCAGGTTTGCTGGAATTGGAAATCTTTTAAACCAGGAGACATTCCTCATGATAGTCTCTCCAGCTCTCCCAGCAATTATCATAGTTCTTGTGATTCTTTGAACAGTCCAAACATCTAATTCAAAAGTGTGAATTTCCCTTGTGGATTACGATTCTTGACCATTACCAGCTCTCCTATTGCTAGTTGTCTTTGCTTGGCTCTGCGGGCTGTGGACATTCGTTAGTTCTGAATTTGTCGCTAGTCTAGCCTATTCAATGCTTGCTGCTGGAGATCCGTTGGTTGAGTCACCTGAGAAAACATATCTCCCACTGTTCTCCAGATTCAGAGTATCCAGGACTGACTTGGGTAGTAGAGTGAGGAGTGAGTCGGTACTCTCGGAGAAAAGTGTACAGGGCACCCTCCAAGTTTTGACCACGAGCCACAGCAACTCAAAGCACTTTGTTTAGCGTGCGCATGAAGCGCTCAGCTTCTCCATTGGCTTGAGGCAATCTTGGTGTGATTTTCCGATGCCGCACTCCTCTTGACTGGAGATATTCTGCCACTTCATGACTAGACAAGGGGGGACCATTGTCTGTCCGTAGCTCTTTTAAGAGTCCATGAGTGTCCATGATTTTTTCCAACAAGGGTATAGTTTTGCTCGCCGTGGTTGACTCTAGGATCTCCACTTCTGGATATTTTGAGAAGTCATCCATCACCAACAGCATATGTCTCTCGTCCAGGAGAGTCCCGAAATCCACGCTCGCCCAATGCCACGGATGTGGTGGTATGTCTTCAGTGACAATCGGCACTGGGGGTTTAGGTGGGCCAGTTGCTTGACAGAAAACACAGTCACGAAAAGTTTGCTCCACAAGGTTGTCAAGGCGGGCAAACCATACTTTACAGCACAGACGAGACTTTGTTTTCACAATTCCTTGATGCGCTATGTGTGCCAAATCGACCAATCGTTGCTGCAGCATCCTGGGAATTACCAAACGGGATCCCCTCATAAGGCAGTCTTCAGCAGACACAGTCAGGTCTTCTCTGACCTTGTGTAGTATACTCAGCGTGGTGCAAGCTTCTTCCGTCCTACTGGGTAACTTGTCCAGTAATAGATGCCATTTACCTGACGTCACCACCGCGATGGCCATCTGAAGACACTCATTGTCTTTTGTAGCTCTCACGATTTGCTCAAGTGAAATGGGCAGGGGACGGGATCGCTCCAGGATAAACCTTACATAGTCCTCCACATCCTCTGCTGCGGATTCTTCTTCCTCTGTGGCAGGTCTCGCGTGCCTTGACAGGGAATCAGCGGGATTTTGTGCACCAGGGCGATATACCACTTGGACACTGTGAACGGTTGTCCAAAGAGATATACATGGAAATGCTGGCATCCCCAGTGAAAAGCATTCGCTTCCTTTTCTATGTGTGAGTATCTTTGCTCGGTATCTGTCAGAGCACGACTTGCATAGACCACCGGCACCCATTCTCCATCATCTTGTTTTTGCGACAGCACTGCCTCTAGACCAATGGGACTGGCATCAACTGACAGTTCTGACTCCTTGACCGGGTCAAAGTACATCAACGTAGTGTCGGCTGATAAAGCGTTCTTCGTATCATGAAAAGCTTTTTCTTGGCAAGGACACCACTCCCATGTGGTGGTGGACTTCATGAATTCCCTCAGAGGAGCAGTGAGCTCAGTCAGGTTTCAGATAAACCGCCTACAGTATGTCACCATACCAAGGAAACTCCTTACTCCGGTTACAAATGTGGGGGCCGGAGCCGCCTGGATGTCATGAACTTTTGCTGGGTTCCGGGATACTCCATGTTGAGTAAAACGATACCCAAAAAAAGTTATCTCATTCTGGAGAAAAGCACATTTCTCTTGATGAAGGGTGAGACCACTGTCTCGCAGTCGCTGGAACACATCTCGCAAACGGTCAAAGTGTTCTTCCAGGGTGGGGGCATGCACAAGAATATCATCACTGACATTGAGAACCCCACTGATGCCAGCCAGAACTCCTCGAATGGGGTCTTGAAAAATGCCTTCAGCGCTGGTAACCCCAAAATTAAGTCTCTTGTATCTTCAAAGTCCCACGTGCGTTGAAAAAGTGGTTATGGCCCTTGGCTCTGGATCCAGCAGAAGTTGATGGTATCCGGCTTGGAGATCCATTTTGGAGAACCAATGAGACCCACTCACCTCAGCCACAATGTCATCAACGGTGGGGGTCAGATGACGCTCTCTCTTTATCGCATGGTTGGGTAACCTCATGACAATGCAGATCCTCACCTCGCCTATTTGTTTAGGTTTCTTTGCTACGACAATGGGTGACACCCAGGGAGTCGATCCTTCGACACGCTGAATGATATCCGCTTCTTCAACTCTTGCTCCACTTTTGGCTGTAAGTGAAAAGCGACTCGTCTATGCTTGAAGGCCACGGGCTGAATGGTGGTGTCCACATGGAGCCGGACCATATGATCCTTTAGACATCCGATTCCTTCAAACAGGATCTTGAACTCATCCACCAGTGACTCCACAGTCTCTTGGTGAATTTCGAAAGCGAATGCTACCAGTTGTAGAAGTTTGGCCGTTCGGCAGCTTAACAGCATCCCAGAGCCTTCGTAGGTTACATAAACTTTGGTTCGAGTGGAGTGAGAGTCATGAGAGAGGTCTGTGGTGAAAACCCCACCCAAAGGAAGAGGGATGGTTGACCCGTAAGCAAACACTTGGGTCGATGTTGGCCTCAAAGACGGTTTGACAGGAAGAGTCTGTAGCAGGAAGCTCGCCATGATGTTGATAGACGCCCCGGTATCTATGAATGCATGGATAGGGTGTACTGCCACCAGGAGCAAATTGACGGGACATACTCACCGCCACAGCAGGCCGGGCATATGGAACGTGGCTCGCAGACAGTGGCAGCTTACCCTAACCAGGCGTCCACGTCACTTGCCAGGGCAGTTCAGGGCAAAAAGCAAACGTCCAATGCCCAGGAAGCACCAGGGCAGAGACGAGGTTGTCGGATGCAGGATACAGCCCACAGGTACGAGCGGGGACGAACACTCCCTTGTCGCCATTTGTTGTGTGCTCACCAATTAGCACAAAGAAAAGGACACACACTCCAGAAGTACGTTGGGATGGTTTTGGAATACCTTATCCGGTTCCGGCTGCCCCTTTTATTATCAATCCTGCATCCGGCCCCTCCTTTACATGGGCACTACCATTATACATGCAGCCTGCATACATGACTATAAAAAACACCCATCGGCGGACCATTGGATGGTATGGCCCACCAAACATAACAGCGGGCAGTCAAAGCTAGTTGCCTGCTCCGAGCTACCTACTGCAATGTGGGGTGCTGCTAACGGTGTTGGAGGCAGCCGCTGCCTGTGCCTGCGCCATGCTCAGAGCTTCACACAATGTCAGGCTCACCAGGCTTCCAGCACTCAGTCTGTGCCTCCGACGAGAGTCAGACCAGTCACTGTTCTATTCATGCATACTTACAGCATACACTCTGTAAGTATAGGCTGCGGGGCTTATCACAGGCAATACGCCCATCCTTTTAACTGTTGCGAATACAAAACAGGCCACCAGACAAAACCAAAAGCTTCACTTCTGCCTTTTTAAGAATAGTGTTGCTATCACCCTCATGTTTTATTTGTGCCCCATGTGCTTTCTAACACTCAGAAAATCACCCACCTTTTAAAGCAGCTGCCTGAGTCCTCGGCCCGCCACGGCTTGTGCCGGTTGAGCGGAAGTGCAGTCAGCACACTACCTCTTGCAACCAGCCTCCTGTCCTACAAAAGGTGGGGCAGGGCAGCGGACGCGCGCAGCGGCACGTCGGCAGCACGCCAAAGGCAAGCCCGTCTGCGCCCGTCCGCGCCAGACCGCTGCCAGGACCTCTGCTTGTTCCCATATTTCCCTGTGTTCCTCCCTTGAACTCGGTGAGTTACCATAATGACTCAAATAGTCAAGTCAGGATTTGAAAGATCTAAATTACTCCCATCTTAGACACTCAGCTACACTAGGAGACATAACTACCAGCAGGGTGCAAAAGATATCATGTTCTAACAAATTAGCTCCACGAAGCAAAACTCAAACATCCTGTAACCTGAATCACACCAAAATCCCAAAATCATTAAAAGCAATATATTTTAAGGTGCGCTCTATTCCTAAACATGCAGTTGAAATATGGAGCCTCATGGATACTGAATTACATGTGGTAATTGCCTTTCCAATGCAATACAACATAATAAGAGTGGACAGAAAAAAGAATAGAGGAGGAGGCCTACTCATAGCCACTATCCCTGGCATGCGTATCACCTCTTTAGAAACCATGAGTATTGTCAAATTGGAATTATGTATCTTTAAAATGAAGGGTCCGTTTGGAGGTGTATGGAGAGGAGCATTAGTATGCAGACCTCCTGGCTTCAAAAACGATTTTCCACACAAGATACTTGAGATAATCGTTCCGCATGTATTGGCCTCCGATCTCTTCCTTATAATAGGAGATGTTAACTATCATGCTGAATTACTGTAGGACCCGGACACAGACATGCTAATTACAAGTATGAGCACCTTGGGACTAGCCAAATTGGTAATAGGGCCCACGCACACCGCTGGTAACACGCTTGACCTACTGTTTACAAATTCCACAGAGGTTAAGGTTGAGCCACCATCACCATTATTATGGTCTGACCATGACCCACTAAAATTTGTTATCCCAGTTCATACCATCAAAACCAACCACAGGAAAGAATCAATCTGGCAAAGGTCATGGCGTCAAGTTACCCTACCTCTTTTTACAACCCATTTCGGCACCACCCAATTTAGCCAAAATGTCAACATTGATCAGGTAGCAATTTTCTTTGAGAGAACCATAACCAATGCGCTAGATAAAATTGCCCCTCTCACAAGGGTAAAAATTAAATCTAGAGCCGCTCCTTGGTCCACAAAGCAACTGTAGTCAGCACAGCTCTCCTGCAGGACAGCGGAGAGGAAATGGAGAAAAAGTAAAGATCCGATAAACTGTGAAACATATAAATGTATCCACCACAATTATATGGAAAATATTAGACAAACAAAAAAACTATTTCTCCTAAATCGGATTGAGAAGGCAGCAAACTCCAATAAGGAGCTTTATCAAATCTAAAAAGAATCTTAAAAGAACTTACAACACCACCTGTTCAGACGTAAGTCTCCACTTCACAAGATTGGATTGACTCCCTCTCTAAATTCTTTGACGACAAAATCGTCGCAATCCATAACTCCTTTCCCCCCCAAGACATCATTAATGTCTCAGGAAATCCTACCATGACAGCTTCAGGCCCCCCTCATATTCTGGACAAATCTATTCAGTGTAACTCAGAAGTGACCAAAGTCATGGTAAAAATAAAATCTGGTTCACCTACTGACCCCCTGCCACCGAGATTTCTTTCAATCATAGCTGCGGCGTTGTTAGATAGCCTCACCGACCTATTTAATAAGTCACTGTCACAATCTGAAGTCCCAAAGATATGGAAAACCGCCAGAGACAGGCCAATACTAAATAAATCCACCGCAGACCCTAAACTCCTTTCTGATTATCGTCCAATCTCACTGCTCCCTTATTTTGGGAAGATGCCGAGTTGCTGGTTAATCAACAGCTCGTTGTCCATCTTGAGAGCCAGGGATTACTAGACCCCTCACAAACGGGTTTCAGGGCCGCCCATAGTACCGAAATAGCTCTGTTGGAAGTAACTGATAACATCAGATTGGCATTGGACAGAGGGCAGTCATCTACTCTCATCCTGCTAGATTTATCAGCAGCATTTGACACCATCTCCCACAACATTCTTGAACGTCGGCTCTGGGAGATTCGTGTCAGGGGGAAGGCCCTACAGTGGCTCAGGAGCTATTTAACTGAACGAGCTACGACAGTACAGGTGGGAAACACCGTCTCGTGTAGTAGACCAGTTACAATGGGAGTGCCGCAGGGCTCTATTTTGAGCCCGACAATCTTTAATCTATACGTGACTCCATTGGCCAAGGTGATCAGATCCTACAGCTTTGATGTTGTCGTATGCCGATGACACTCAGATGTTGATCACACACACTGGTCCAGATCCAATGGAAACAAAGTCACATTTCAAAGATTGCATGTCCGACATTGACAGGTGGATGAGCACAAATCACCTTCAATTAAATGGAGGTAAAACTGAGATCATGCTCTATGGCAAGGCTCATGAGCATTGGTCACATGATTGGTGGCCCCCAAATCTTGACCCCTGCCCAACTCCAACATAGACGGTACGGAACGTAGGATTCCAAATGGACAATAAATTATCAATGAAAAACCAGATCAATAAGATAATTAGCTCCTCCTTTGGCATCATGCGTAATTTACACAAAGTTTTAAAATGGATGCCAGAAAACCTTTAGTCCAGGGACTGATCATCAACCGTATGGACTATGGAAATGCCCTGTTGGCGTCAATAAATGAAGATCTTCTTTCAAGGCTGCAGAACACCGCAGCCAGGTTAGTACTCAATCTTCCGCCAAGATCCCCGTCGGCACCGAACCTGAGACTCTTACATTGGTTACCTGTCAGAAAACGAATACGTTTTAAGATTCTATCCTTAACGCACAAAAATATGTACAGAAGAGGCCCGGGCTTCTGGGCCAAAAATGTAAGTTGGTACCAACCCGGCAGAACTCTGGGATCCAGTAACCAATCACTTCTCGCATCTCTCAGAATTCGCACTACAACAAACGGAGGGAGATCCTTCTCCTTCCTTGCTCCGACTTTTTGGAAAAAACTGCCCTCACACCTACGCATCATCAATTGTTGATGATTTGATACACATTTATTTAGCACTTTTATAAAGCACTTTATGTCACATGTCACAGAGCTCACAAGAAGAGCTATGTATATTTGTTAGACTGTCCTTAATAGTTGGTGGCCAGAACATTTGCCATGTCAAAACTAGTGCTGAGCTGATTGAACTGAACTGCACACTGTAACATCCACACATCGTCCTTTGCAACCAAGAACAGCATGCACATGCAGAGTGATTACACAGTGCTTTTAGTGTGCAGGACAACCCATGCCAAACTACTTTTATTGTGTACGGGTAGTCATACACAATAAAACGAATTGGCAAGTAGAAGTGCACACTGTTCTTTGTTGCAAAGAATGCTGAGGAGATAGATGTGTGCATGTATGTAGAGTTAAGTGTGCATGTGTGTGATTTCACGAATCTCAATTTTGCCACAAAATCCTTGGATTATCGCGATGTCCGCAATTTTAAGGAAATGTGCAGCAAAAACAAAAGAAATTGACTCCTGTGTGGTGTTGTTAAATTTGTGTGGTTCCTTGTATGTAAAAGCACCGCCAGGCCAGACAAGAGCAAGCAAAGGAAACAAACACAACAGGGAGGCTCATTCTAATTGTTTCATATATGCCAACAGCCCCCGTTTAGATGTGAGACTCCTGCTTTTCAGCCAAAAATGGCTTTATTTTAGCAGTCTCTCACCTGTATTGCTTTTTCTTCAATGCAAGTCAAAGAAGGGAAATTAAATCTCACAATTTTTGTTGCATTTTCTCCCTCTTTCTAGTGTCAAAATGTTGTCATGTGTGTCGTTTTGTGGGGGTGAGCCTTTTCAGGGGCCCACTGGTGCAGGGGTTCGCCCTTCTTTATCCTTAAGTCCTAGGCTTAGACTAACAAAATAGAGATTGGCACGGAAGCTGTAATATCAAAGCAAATAGATTTATTAACCTCTCATGAGGGAGACTACGTCAATACAGTACCCTCGGGCCACTGTAGGAGGTAGTCCAAGGAGTACAGAAACCATGGGGCTTATATATGCATTAGTTGCATTGTCAGCATGAGACCAAGGGGAGGTACTGCCACATACAAGAATAGTTATGGACTAACATGGGTTTACAAAAATTGCTTGCTCAGCAAAGTGGGAGGGGAGACATTTCTCCTTACATCAGTAAAAAACAGCCTGACAGTTACATGCTAAGACAGATGCATTCTGGCAGCTACAGGTCTTTCTGAGCATACATTGCTCTGGCTCAGGGCTGAAGGAGTTAACTATAAATGATGGTTCTGGCGTAATAGAGAAGCAGGCAACAGTGAAGACGGGAGACGCTCAGGACGAGTACATGGCTAACTAAAATGGCTGCCATAACCAAAATGCTTCAGCTCAAGCTAACAGCGATTTCTGCAAGTTTACACAGATAACCCTTTTAGCATTAGCTGAAGACATCTCTGATCTAGAAGGAATATAGGAAATATCCTACACATCTATTCTCAACATATTGCTAACTTCTTGGTCTAATACATATTGGGTGTTCTCATTCTTAACGTTGCGCTTGGTAGGTATACAAGTAGAGACACAAAGGGAACAAAGCATCGGGCCACATTGTATGATGCATAGACAGCATGACAGTAGGATTGCAAAGAATATACATAGAATTGTCAACAGTTTCCAGCCCCAAGTAACAAACAATGTCCCTAACATAACCAGCCAATTAAAGTCCAAGTTCCTATATCGGGATGAATTTCTGTGGTTGTTTTAAGCTGCTCAGGGGACCAGGAGGACCAAACGGGGCCATGGGAATTAGGACGAGGAGCCGCAAAGGGCTGCTCCTCCTCAAAAATGGGACGACCAAAGGGGTACATTGCTAAAAAGCACTTGAAGAATAGAAGCCGCTGTACAACCAGCCAGAGGGGAGTTTTCTCCCTGTGTCCGTCTGAGCCTCACAGGCAGGTTCTTACTGTTTTCTCCCACGGTGGAGCTGCACAACTTGCAACTCAGGAAAACAATCACGGTCCAGATTGAGGAAAAAAGTATTTCTTTCAGGATAGGGCAATCACCCCCGAAGGCAAATACCCTCAACGATCCTGTCCAGTTTCTCAGGCAGTACACTAGTTTTCTTCACTTCAATCTAACAGGCACCAGAGACACAGCACCTGTACCCTGAACTCAAGTCCTTCCCTAATTCCTGTGTTGCTCCGCTGGCGCACTGCTCTTTTATCGGGCCACAGATTGTACCCAGTGTGCTCAGGCACCTCTTGATCAACAAACAGAGGCGCTGACTTGCATTCAATTGGGGACCAGGACTCAGAAGCCTGATGCTGTAGTATCTGAAGCAACCCTTGTTTCAAAGGGGGTCACTTCAAGCAAAGCCTTTTTGCCGTCCTTGTCGGTCTGTGACTATCTCAGCTGGGCATCAAAAACTGGATCAACACAGGATCACTTTTCCATTGTGATTTGTGACCCCTACCACTGTCTTGGGTGAAAGACGGGGGTAGGGGTCACACTTCACAACGTTTTTATGGACCCAGTGCTTCCGGCCTTTTACCTTCACTGTGGTCCTAGTTGCCAGCAACACCTGTGCTGGTTCCCTTTACCTCGACTCCAAGCTGAACTGGCGCTGACTTCCCAGGTTGGATCTGATGTCCGGGCCCCTCTGGCAATGGTTGTAAGGCAGCAAATATCTATTGGTGGACAGAACAAAAGGTCTTTAGACAAGGCATACAAAGAATCTATCAACAGAGGGGATACTCTATTTCAGAAAACTTCTTTAGTCTCAAGGCGCCCCATACATTAGCAGGACACCCAAGAATCACACAATCAACAGAGGAGTGTGCCAAAATTGGGAAAAATAAACAGATGAAGAAGAGCAAGCATGTAAACAATCACAGTAATAATCTACTGTGAAGGAAAACCCGCTAGATTTTTTTCGAAAAGCCCTCACTCACCAACCTGGTTGGTGACATGCTTCATTATTGGGCCGCCCCAGGAGTGGCCGAATGCCACCCTAGTGTGCTGCGACGACAGTTCACTGCGGAACTGGTAATTGGTGTTCTGTGAAGTGTGAATAGTGAAATTTAAAAATGTCCAGATTGTGTCAAAAAAATACTTTATTAGTTTTGCCAATCAGACATGAATAAAATAAATAAAGTGAGGGATAAAGAACTAAATTTAAAAGTTTGGTTTTATCCCTGAGGGTGCGGTCAACATGTTTCTGCCTTTATGAGTGTTAATCAGGCTTTCATCAGGACCTAGAGTGTGATGGTGAAACCCGGCGGTATGAGCGAGCTAAGGCCCACCCTAACCAGGGTTTTAAGTGTTAAAAATATTAAGAAACACTCAGTATAGATTCCATCAAAAGTAGAGAGGAACCAAGTTTATTCTGGTAAAAAAGTGACAAACAATAACATACGAACATAAAGAACAAAGAAGACAAAACAGATTTTGGTCAGTATGCTTCTAACGTTCGTCACAGTTAAGAAACATGCAGATGTGCGCTTCGTGGTCACTTCATAAACAGTAAGAGATTCACATGTGCTGCTATTAGTGAACTTGTGCACATAGAGGACTACAGTAAAAATCCTTGTGAAAAATGGGGTACAAACGTCCCCTGTCTTGCTCATACAATGTGGTTGTATTATTAAGAGACTGGAGGGCAAAAGGTGTCCATAATGCTTCTGGACAGAAAATAAATAAAGAAAGGCAATGTAAAATTCTTACAGTCGGTACAAAAATTCAGTGCACCAGGGGTCACGGGAGGGGGGTGGTGATGATTTGGCACACCCTAGAAATAACAAAAAGGGGAGGGAGGGGGGATAGGTCTAAACAGCGTGGCTAGTTGAAAATGAGGCTGGTACTTAGCTGCTGGTAGATGGTTAAACTCACGTCCACGACGCCAGGCACCCGTTCGGAATCTGCAAACTCCCTCTTAGAACCCGACCCCGACTATAATGAAGCAGCGGTCCGGTGATTGTTTATAGAGCCATATCCTGACAAGGGGAGGTAACGTGTGACGAACCGCTACGTCTGGATGACGTGGGGACTGCTGCGGAGTGGAGGGGGCAATCAACGATCATGTACTAAGAACAGACGGAAACAAATGGAGCGTCATGATGACGCGGGCAGGGAGGGCCAATAGCGGCTCTCAATGATTATCGAGGCACGCATTACTTGCCCGGGAGAGAGGTTGTCATGGGGAGTGCACCACAACAAAGTGAATGGGTGCACTCGCGGAAAAATAAAAGTACAGAAAAAATACATGTGTGCTGCAGGTTTGAAAGTCCTAGGGCACTGAGTGACGGATCCCGTCAGTGAGAGTGTAACTTGGCTGCACATGGAGGAGCACCCAAGAATCACTTCATCTATCTGAGAGTAAAAAACACCCTGGACCTATTACCAAGTATAAAAGGAACTTTTGGTGAACTGACAAGAGTAAAATGATACACGATTTGATTTGTTTCTCCCAATCCCAAGCAGCCAAGGAAGTCTGTGTTCATTTACTAAATTCTGAGGGAAAAAGAAAAACAATACGGACATACTCTGCATCCTTACATTTGTGTATTCCTATATTATTCATCTGAAGAACCTCAAAAAAAAGGAATTTTCAGAACTATTCTTTTGTGCTTCTTGTCTTCGCAAGCTCATGTTTCATAAGTCATATAGTTCACAACATTTCTACTTATTAACCTTCCACTTCTTGTACAGGACTGCAGACACTTCTAAAATTATTTCTCTTACATAAAAACACCTATATTTTACACTTATGGCCATGCTCTCATGTTATAGGCACAGCGGGAAAATCTAAAAACTTGCTAATTTATCAGGGATCTTTACTACATAAATAACTAACAAAACCTCAACATAGTGGGTACACAAATTTCTCCAGCAGAATATGTTGTGGCAAACAAACTCCCATAAAGCAATATTTTCCTTCAAAATGTTTGCTGAGGATCACACGGGCGTTTTTCCTAACATTGTGAACCTTGCGCATTCTACTTTTCACGATCTGGACTATGCAACATCATTTTTAGGGGAGAAACCTATTCACCAGCTCTAATAAGGACTGTCAGCTCAATTAAATAGACTAACTAATAAGAGACTAGTGATGCCTTTAAATATAGCATGAAAATAACATAAACAATAATGGTGTTATCACTATTAATTCTAACAATTTTTAAAACAGTATTACCGAAGAGCGAATTAGACGTGCACTGGTGGGATGCAGCATCCTGTGGAATGAATGAGTCGAGCGAGCCCAACCAATTATCTCATGGCTGTTCCTAGACAGCTTAGACAGGCTCGAGAGAGAGTGAGAAAAAGAGAGAGAGAGAACATACATTTTCTTACCCTCAATTTGTCCAGGAGCTAGCCTCTTTTCCCCCATTCGACAGTAGGTAACCTAAACAGGTGACCTCCTGTCGACAATATTTATCCCCCTTTTTGGCAGCTGGGCGCAAACAGACTTGTAGGAGGTAACTAGCACATTGAGTTAACTAGAAAACATTAATAACCAACTACCAACTACCAATTCCTTTCGCAATTGAGCTGTGTAACATAATAGCACATTAATGCAAACTTTATTTCATAGCCTTTTTATCTGGCCCCAGCACAACAATTTTAAGTGAAAACCAGTATTTCTGTATGCATGGCAGAGCTATTCTCTGCACATGGCCTACAGATGCTGCTACCCCTTGACAATGATATTCAATAGGATAAACCCCACCTGCATATCTCCTACACTTGTATTTCTCAAGAAAACAGTGACATCCCCATCTGCTCCTAACAGAATATGCAATATTTATTTTAGCTAATGTTACCTAAAACAGATCTGTGGTGTCCAATCTTGTTCCAGGAAGGCTTAATCAAGGCCATAAGTTCATTGAAACAACTAAGTAAATTCTTCCATTTCCTAAATGTGGTTACATTACTAATGACGATATCCTAAATATTAGTAACATGAATTGAGAATTAATTTTGACCCTAATTTCCTAGGCACATTATAGCCTCAGACATCATGAGAGCAAAATGTACATTACCTGCAGTGTTTTACCCTACAATATTAGAATCAGGAGATTTAATCAATACAAAAAAATTAGCTTATTAACCGACTCTTCAACATTACAAGCTTTCATAGAGTAATGTAGAAATCACACACAGTCACAGTGGCTCCCTGCGTGGACATTCAGCAGGGCTGGTCCATTCTAAATACAGAACTTGGCCTCTGACCCTTAAACCTGTTGTCCTCTGTCTGAGAAAGGTTATCTCATGCAGCCTTTACAATTCAAAGTAACTTTCAAGAAGCATGGCTGAAAAGCATTCCTGCTCTGTGCCTGCATGCTGATAATTTAAAGGTAGTATACACTTTTATTCTTTATTATTTATTGTGCACTGTGTGTTCTAGCACCTAAAATATTGGCTAAAAATGTCAGTTTTCAGAATGCCATAATTGTCATTGCTAGAGAAACTAATATTCACCTTTTTAATTTTGATGCACAGTATATTTTAACCATTTAGATATTGAAATCTTGACACACACTTTGCAGAAAGTAATTTTCTATGGTGCTAAATATTATTGAATTTTCACAATAGTGGTTTGAGACTTTATGAAAATCCTAATAGTGCAAAAAATATTTTAATACAATAACTTTTAACAATTTTATTTTATGTAGCCATTTTTTTTAATAATGATCACTAACCCTTTTGATGTTTCCACATATGAAAAGCAAGCCTTATTCTTTTCCTTTTGCCTTTAAATGCATTTATTTATAACACTAAGCACAGAAGCTTTACTGAAACATAAAAAGCTTGTATCACTTTTTAAAGGGCAGTAATTATTTACCATCAGGTCCACAGATGTGCTTTATTAGGAAAGCAACAAGAAAGAAAGTAATTACTTTTAATCCTTTCTCTTCTATCTAAAATAATGAAGCTGTATTTTTAACTTTTCGAAATCAGTGGTCTTTAAAGCACGTGCCTTCATACCATGCTGTACTAACTTAAAACCTAGTTCCCACTGCTTGATCTGTAGCTTGTGAGCCATGTGTTATTTACTCAGCTGTGTTTCACAACCAGCAGGCGTTAGCTTCCACGCTCTTTCAGGAGAAAAAAACCCTTTGCTGTATTCTAATGATCTCAAAAAGTTTGTAAACCATTGATTACCTCCGTCTGTCCTGACAGACAGCTTCCTTCGGACAGACAGCTTTGAACAGCTGTTAAAAGCTCTCTTCCTGGCGCCGGGCATTGAGCACAGTTTAGTCTATTTCAAGCCAGTCAAAATCTATCGTTTTGCAGTGTGGTAAAAGATGTGCTTTTATTTTAGCAGCAACTAATTACTCAGATAATGTGAATGCCTTTTAAGATTTAATATAATGTATCCAAGGATAATGCTGTAGCATTTTGTATTGAGTCCTAGTTGTGAAAAGCACACAAATTCATTTTTGTTTTTCTGTGAGGCCTATTTTTTCCCTATTGAGTGTTAATTCTAATTTTTTGTTTTTACCATTGTGGCAATTCAAGGTTCACACATCTAGACTCTGTTACTGCTTTATTTTTAATAGTAGCATGCAGCTACTTAACATATGCGATATAATTCATTCTTTGAATTTCAAAGTGTAATTTTTCCAATGATATCTGCAGAACACAATGACGACAACAAACCAAATTGAGCTCATTCCAGATATTTTCAAAAGGGGGCCACACACTCATAGCACACAACACAGCGTGCTAAGGCCAGCCATTCTTACACAAAGAACACAATTGCTACTCAGTCAAACAAGTACTTCACACACATCACCACCGGTGTCAGTCCACAAACCACATAGACACTCAAATAATCAACCCCCAAATCAACACTTAGGACAAAAACAAGAGGCAGCCCATAGGCTGCACTCAAACCAAACCATTTGTAAATACCAATTGTAAATCATATTTACAAACAAAAGAGCTGTACAAAATAGTACAGAGACTGCACCAACACAAGCAAACAGCCCAAAGACTGTGCCATGTTCAAAAAGACAGGCTCTAGTCCCAGACCTTTTCCAAAATAGACTGAATTACCAATGGTGCTGGCGAAACACTCAAAAGCACTCCGCATCACCTTTTACAAATTTTACTAAGTGCGTAGATCAGGGTCCTTTTTGGGTGTATTTGTTCCACAGGGTACTATATATTATGGAAGAAATACCGTTTTTAATGTACATATACATATTTGGTGTCCCCTCGGGGGAGCCGACTGATTTTGTTCTAAATCCATATCGGTACCACCTAGAAAGCAACACATCCTCGGAGCGTGCTTGAAACAGGCATGCCAAAAATATTATAGTATATATAATATTATAACAAAGTAGTACTTATCACAAATTGTACCGTTCAAGAATTCAAAAATTAGAGAAAAATCTCCTCATTACCTGCCTATATAAATTGCAATTTATATCTATACCCAAACCAAACCAAGATCTTTGGCCAAACAAGTCAAAAAGTGTCGCATCTAACGACCTTACCAAACAAAATGCCCAGTCTCCAACTGCCAAGTTCTGAATCGACCTAATGGTCACTTTGAGACAAACATCAAAGGGATATCAGTCAGGGACCGGTCACCACCGGGAGGGTCAAATCTGGAAAATCGGAAAAGCACTTTGGTGTGCAAAAACAAGGGTCTCATCGTGCAGCGTACATCCTCAGCGAGATCCCAATCCTCCGTCAAGACCACTCTTTTGGTCGACTGTGTCTCCTGATGAGCCCAACGTGATGGGCGCCAATTTGTGGGGGTGAGCCTTTTCAGGGGCCCACTGGTGCAGGGGTTCGCCCTTCTTTATCCTTAAGTCCTTAGACTAACAAAATAGAGATTGGCACGAAAGCTGTAATTTCAAAGCAAATAGATTTATTAACCTCTCATGAGGGAGACTACGTCAAGACAGTACCCTTGGGCCACTGTAGGAGGTAGTCCAAGGAGTACAGAAACCATGGTGCTTATATATGCATTAGTTGCATTGTCAGCATGAGACCAAGGGGAGGTACTGGAACATACAAGAATAGTTATTGACTAACATGGGTATACAAAAATTGCTTGCTCAGCAAAGTGGGAGGGGAGACATTTCTCCTTACATCAGTAAAAACAGCCTGACAGTTACACGCTAAGACAGATGCATTCTGGCAGCTACAGGTCTTTCTGAGCATACATTGCTCTGGCTCAGGGCTGAAGGAGTTAACTATAAATGATGACTCTGGCGTAATAGAGAAGCAGGCAACAGTGAAGACGGGAGAAGCTCATGGCGAGCACATGGCTAATTAAAATGGCTGCCATAACCAAAATGGCTTCAGCTCATGCTAACAGCGATTTCTACTAGTTTCCACAGTCTGTTATTTAGCGAAAGGGAGTTCATGTGATATAGCGACCAAATCTGCCCTTTGAAACTGAGAGACAGGTACAAGTCCCAGTGTTGGCTCAATGTCCTGTGATCCTGGGCAAATCACTTAATTTCCCTGTCCCTAAAGGGAAAAAAATAAGCTATCCTTATGTCATTTAATCTGGTGGTCATGGAAAGTGCTGCAATGTCCTTGGGATGAGTTCACACTATAAAACAACTGCAAAAAAGAATGGAAATAAAGCATTCCTGTCAAAAATATGTGTGTTTGTGCGTTGTCTTGTGCTATGAAGGCTTCAAAAGCATATCACTGTCAAATACTTAAACCTTCATTTAGAGTGCCTCAAAACACTACATAAGTGATTTTTTTAAAATGCTGTACATTAGTGTCTTCCAATTAGAGTAAATTTGCCGTTAACTATTCATTAAAATGTGACAAAACTTAATTTTATTATGGAAAAACATAGAGCTTGCCATGTGTAAAAGGTTCCTGTAACAACTTCGTGCCTTAATCTGTAACTCTATTGTCAAGTCATCCCTCCTATTTTGTTGTCATTTATGAGCTATGCAGGCTAAATTGAATAATACCCAGGGTCGGATTGGTAATATGGGCACTCGGGAAATGGCAGAAGGGCCAGTAGCTGAGTTCTAGCTGTGGGCTGCATTTTTGGGCAGCCTGGGGGCTGTCTGTGCTGTTAGGATGCTGCCAACGGCCCAGTGGATGCCTGAGAGGCTTTGATAGAGGCAGATGGGCAGAGGTGTCACTCCCTTTCTCTGGCTGGGCAGGCCCATTAATGTATGCTGATTTAGCAGGGGCAGGGGGCCTAAGCAGAAGTGATCTCACTTGCATTCATGTGTGGCTCAGCAGTGTGAACTAATCTGTGCATTTTTTTTTATCTAATTGAAGTTAATAAAACATGCCCCCCACCCCCTTTCTTTTCATTAAACTTCGCTGAAGCGGAGGAGCCTAGCGCGCAACCAAGATGGCCGCGTAGGTGCGAAGCTCCCGAGGACCTCCGCGACCTCCTGCATTAATCCTGACTATATCCTTTCCCAGATGAGGGGACTGTGTTCGTGAGCCCGAGCTAAGGTGACACCCGTTTTCCGTTTCCGAATCGGACCTCGGACACCGGCGGGAGCACCGATTGTGGTCTGCGGCCTTCTCCACGCCGGCCCCCCGGATTGGAGTTGTGGGGCGATCCGGAGACAAAGTGAACAACAGCGGCGGGCAAGGCTGGGCGACTCGCGTACACCGCACTTTCACTTTCGCTTTTGCGCCCTCCTTGCTGTCAGGCGAGGTAGGGTTGCGGGGCGGTGTGCGGTGGTGTGGCCTTGTCCGGGTGCCCAGCCGCTCCGCCAGCTGTGATCCGTCCTGCGGAACTGTGGTCGCCCCCCCCCCCCGGAGCCCGTGAACTGGTTTGTCGGCCCTTTCGAGGAGATTGGCACGATTTGGGGACTGCAGCCATGTCCACAAAGCAAGATGGCGACCGGGCAAAGGTGAAATCGACCCGCCGTGGCATGGCCCATCAGTCCAACAACATGGACCGCTACACCATCCAGAAGGGATCTCCAGAGGCGCCGCGTACGTCCCCTGCGGGCCCGACTGATGCTCCTGTTCTGCCCGCGGATCTGACCCTCCGAGACGTCATGGGCGCCATCGCCGAGATGAAGGCCTCGGTGGACCAGCGCTTTGACACTCTGGCGCAGAAGATAGACTCGGTCCTCGTGGATGTGGGCCTGGTGAGGGCCGATTTGTCCAAAACGAATGACCGGGTCGATTCTTTGGCCCACACTACCTCGGGCCTCGCAACGGACGTGGCGGCCCTCCAAAAGGAGGTGCGCCGGCTTGGCCAGGCGAGCGCCCTGATGGATCGTCGACTGGAGGATTCCGAGGGTCGGGCCCGGAGGAACAATGTCCGCATTATCGGGGTGCCGGAGGGACGAGAGGAGGAGGCGGCGGATCTATTTGTGGAGGACCTGATTCTCACCCATCTCCAGCCCCGGGGGCTGAGTAAACTCTTTGCGGTGGAACGTGCCCACAGGGTCCCTGGAGGAAGACCTAAGGCCGGAGCCCCGCCGAGGCCTCTCATTGCCCGGATTTTCAACTTTCGGGACAGAGACGCTATCCTGCAGACTTCTAGGCTACAAGGACCAGTCAGACTCGACAACATGGACGTAAATTTCTACCCTGATTTTACTCCGGCGGTCCAAAAGCAGAGACTGAGTTTTCTCGGAGTCAAACGTCGCCTACGGGACCTGAACCTGAAGTACGCAATGCTTTTTCCAGCTAAGTTGAGGGTAGAGTTGGATGGCCGCACGCACTTTTTTGATCGTCCCGAGGCGGCCGGGGACTGGTTGGACACTTTGCCCGGGGATCGGGGCCGGGGGGGTGGGGGGGGGGTGCGATTGGCGGGGAGGGCTCGCCGGATCAGGACTGAGGGACACATAGTAGGCCTTGCTCTGGACAACATTATTGTCACCATTGACTGCTCGTGTATGTTCCCCTCCTGTGGAGGTCGTACGGGGTCTCCTGGGGGCTTTCCCTCCTCCTCTGGGGGACTAGTTAGGTTTTTCATCTATGGGGCGACAGGCACACTGCACTTTGGGGGGGCTGTCTGGGCTCATGCAGGGGTGCAGGGCGGGGGGAGTTCTGTTGGGACGGGTGGGTTGGGGTGGGGTGTTGTTCGTTTTTACCGCAAGGCAAACCCTTTACTGTATTGGTGTTTTTGAGGTGCTCTTGGGGGGACAAATGATCGCTTCTGTATGTGATGGGGGTAGGGATTTGACTCTGTTGTCATGGAACGTTAACGGACTGGGGGATAGGATTAAGCGAGGTGTGGTCCTGCAGTATCTGAAACGAATTTCGCCAGATGTGGTCTTTCTGCAGGAGACACACCTTATTGGTAATTCCTTTTATGCCATGAATCGGCGGGGCTATCGCTTGGTGGCCCACTCGGGCTTCACGTCGGGCTCGCGGGGGGTGGGCATCATGGTTAAGAACTCGCTCCCGCTGGAAATAGATGAGGTGCGCCATGATGAGAGGGGACGCTACACTGTCTTGGTGGGGAGAATGGAGGGCAGAGTAGTCGTTTTTGTATCAGTGTACGTCCCACCGGGGTTACAATCTACCACTTTTGCGGACCTGGGGCGCCTCCTCCTTGACCTCCCGGGGGGGCTTCTGGTGGTTGGGGGGGACTTCAATGCGGTGGCTTCTGGGACTATGGATCGTTACCCCCCTAGGGACCTCCCCCGGACACAGGCGTGGCTGCCCGGCCTCTTAGATACATTGGGATTGGTAGACTGTTGGCGACTAAAACATCCCGCGCAGCTGCAGTACACCTTCCATTCGGGTGCCCATGGTAGCCTCTCGCGGCTTGATCATGTCCTTGTCCCTGCGGCCTATGCTGGGAGAGTGGGAGAGGTGCGCCATCTGGCGCGGGGTATTTCAGATCACTCCCCGCTCCTGTTGCATTTTGATGTCTTCCCGAGGGGGGAGGGCAGGGTAGCTCCAATCAATGCATGGTACCTGCGCGACCCCACTATTCGTGCTGACTTGATTAAATCCTTGCAGCGGTATTTTGAGGAGAATGTGGGGTCTGTCCCTTCGGCTATCTCCCTGTGGGAAGCCTTCAAGACAGTTCTTAGAGGGGAGGCCCTCTCCTTTATCTCCCATGCCCGGAGGCGCGAGCAGGAGGAGGTGACCCGGGTGGAAGCCGAAATTACTGAACTAGAGGGTGACCTGGGGAGTGGGGTGACGGAAGCCGCACTACATGTTCTACACCTTAAGCAGGCGGCCTATAGGGCCCTCGTCACGGAGGCGGCCAGGGGCCTCAGTAGAGAGCAACAGGGGCGACTGTATGATGTGGGTGATAAGGCTGGTAAATTGATTGCGTGGTTGGATAAAAAGGAGAGAGCGAATCGTGTGGTCCCGCTGATCGAGAGAATGGATGGTGTGCGTGTCACCGAGCCAGAAGACATTGTCTCTTGCTTCGCGGATTATTTCCGCGAGGTGTATTCCCCGGTTTCTCCCTGCTCGGAGGAGGATTCCCATGCCCTGCTTCGGGACATCGCGCTGCCCTCCCTTTCGGGGGAGGACAGGGAGTCGTTGGAGGCTGCTCCCACCTCGGACGAAATTGCCCTTGCCATACGCTCGGTCGCATCTGGCAAGGCCATGGGCCCAAACGGCATCCCTATCAAGCTGTATAAGCTGCGACCGGATGTACTGGCACCCCACCTCCGCGCGATGTTCCTGGCGGCCCACTCGCGGGGCTCCCTCCCGCCGGACCAGCGTCTGGCTACAATCGTGGTGATCCACAAGGAGGGGAGACCCCGAGAACGGGTCACATCCTATAGGCCTATCTCGCTCTTGAATGCGGAGCCCAAAATCCTCGCCAAGGTGCTCGCCAACCGGCTGGTCGGCGTGGTGGGCGATCTGGTCCACCAGGACCAGTCCGGCTTTATACCCCATCGCAACACGGCCCTTAATCTGCGGCGCCTGCACGGGGTGCTCGCGCGTGTTCCGTTTGTGCGGGAGCCGGCCATCTTGGCGTCCTTGGACGCCACCATGGCGTTTGATACACTCGAGTGGCCATACATTTGGGCGATGCTGGCGAAATTTGGATTTGGACCGGGATTCATCAGCTGGGTCAAATTGTTGTATTCGGGCCCATTGGCGCAGGTGGTGGTGAATGGACGAGTCTCGGCCCCATTCGCGCTGGGACGGGGCACGCGACAGGGTTGCCCCTTGTCGCCTCTCCTGTTTGCACTGGCCTTGGAACCCCTGGCGGAGTGGCTGCGGTGGCACCCTTCCATCCGTGGTCTCCGTTGGACCCCCGAGTATGAGGACCGCGTGTCCCTATACGCTGACGATATCCTTTTGTACCTCGCCTCCCCGCGTAATTCACTGATTGTCCTGGTTGATGTTTTGCGCTCATTCGGCCGCAACTCAGGCCTTGTCATCAACTGGGCTAAATCATGTGTGTATGTGCTTTCCGGGGAGGCTCCCGTCCTCCCGCGGGACTGTCCGATCCAGATTGCCTCTCAGGGGTTTCGGTACCTGGGTATCTATATTACTCTGGACCCGGAGGCCCGCTACGAGCGGAATTTGCTTCCCCCCCTCCAGCGCTTGAAGGAGGACGTCGCGCGTTGGCGGCGCCTGCCGCTTTCGCCGCTCGGCCGGGCGGCATTGTTTAAGATGATGTCGTTGCCACGCTTCCTATACGCACTCCAGAACACTATGGACTTGGTCCCGGCGCGCTACTTCCGTGAGGTGGAGAGTCTACAGCGTCGCCTGTTCTGGGACGGGAGGCCGCGTATTGCCTTGGCGAAGTTGACGCTCCCATGGTACGACGGGGGGGTTGCCCTCCCGGATATTAAACGGTATTACTGGGCCTCCCAGCTAGCTGCAATTAATCATGGCCTCTACGGGCCCGCCTTAAACCCGGCATTTGAAATGGACAAGATGCTCCTGCCTGGTGGCGACTACAATCGAGCGCTCTATTCTGGCGCGCCCGACCCCCGCCTGACGGGACCTACGCGTGTCATGGTGCGAGTATGGCACGCGGCTAACGCAGCTATGGGGTGGAAGGACCGTTTGACCCGGGCGTCACCGCTATATGCGTCTGAGAGGTTGGGCTCCCTGTGGACCTCGAAGGGCTTCGAGAAGTGGGACACGATCGGCATCAGTACAGTGGGGGATCTCTGGACGAGGGGGGGATTTAAAACATTCGAGACGCTGCAGACGGAGTTTCAGCTGCAGGGCAGTGAATACTTTCGGTACTTGCAGGTCCGTCACGCGCTGGGCTCCGTCTTCCCAGACGTCGCCTCCATTCCGGAGTCTTCCCCCCGGAGGATAGAGTGCTGGATGGCCATGTTCCGGACAGCACGATCTCCCTCATATACAAAAAACTGATTAATGATCGCTCGGGCTTGCTGACTGGCCTCCGCGAGGCCTGGGTTGCCGATGGGCTGGAGTTGGACGACGAGGACTGGATGTCCGCGGTGGCCTCTCCGAAGGAGGTGGCCATACCGGCTCGCCTTCGCTTCGTCCAGCTAAAGATCCTCCACCGGGTTTACATGACGGGGCCAAGGCTTCTGCGTATGGGCTATGCCGAGGATGGGCTGTGTAAGCGTGGGTGTGGTGCTTTGGCGACTTTTTTGCATATTCTGTGGGAATGCCCGAAGGTGGAGCGATTCTGGCGTGGTGTGCATGAGGTCCTGCGAGTGGTTACGCGTGTCGCGCTGTTGCCTGAAGCGAGGAGATGCTTGCTGAATGTGTGGGAACCAACTGACTACTCGGTTCCGCAGACGCGATGGGTGACTCTGGGATATATTATAGCTAAGCGTGACATCGCGCAGCTGTGGGGATCCCAGAGGCCCCCGGCGGTGTCGGCCTGGAAAGAACACATGGATTGGTGCATGTTCCGAGAAAAGGTGGTGTATGTGGCGAGAGGTAAGCCTGGGGCGTGGGTGAAAGTTTGGGGCCCCTGGAACGCATACCGCGGGGGTATTTGTGAGCCACCACTACTGCCGGCTGCCTCACCAGCTCTGTCCCCCTAGTTGACCCCCTCCCCCGGCCCCGGGCACAGGGTTCCCCAGTCCCTGATCTGTTCCCATTCCCCTCTTTTGATTCTTGTGGATGGTTGGGGTCCCCCACTTAAGGAGCACGTACTGTTACTTCGGATTGCGGGTTGCCTTGCGGGTGTGGTTCTTTGTGTTGTTGTGTTCTTATAAAATGAAACCGTATTGTGGGCTCGGAGTCATGTGGCCCACGTCATTGATACCTCCTGATTTACCTCTCTGCAACGCCAAGAGCCTTTTTGTATGTATGTCATATGCTCCTGTCACTCCAGCGGCCGGCCGGAAGGTTGTAGGCCCATACCTGTATATATTTGAGATTGCAATAAACGGTTTCAAACAAAAAAAAAAAAAAAAAAAAAAAAAACTTCGCTGAAGCAGAGTTTTGTGGAAAGGCAATACGCAAATGTGGCCTACTTTTTTTGGGTGTGCCCAGGCCGATTTTTGATCCCAATCCAACCCTGATAATACCCCATGTTATGAGGTGCATTATATATATTGAGATATATATACCAACTTCAATAGCGTAACTGCTGTCTTGTAGTATTACCCTTGATTTAGTGCTAGTTTCTGATGAGGGCCTGCGAGTAAGCATGCCCCTGAAATAGAAACCTAATGCATGCGGAGCAATATGCATGTGTACATGGATGTGTCTGTGTGGCATCCCTATGTGCAACATTTCTAAGCCGTTCTTCAGCTTTGACATTATTTCCAGAAGGAACTCTGTCAAAGGCAACAGATCTGCCTTCTATGGGCTGCGATCTTTTAAGTACACCACTCCTCGCATCACACAGACAACCCACTCACCCTACACATTGTTCACCTTACACTAACAGAGGCACACTGCTTACCCAGAACTCAAAAGGCGCACCATCCCACTGTACAGAAAGAGCAGCCAGTGCACTCCTCTCATCCTGCTCTCACATAGGCACCTCCAAACCCTCACCTCTACAGGCCTCACTCTGCACACAGCTCTCCCTGTACATATAGAGGAAAGGCATGAAGCTCAGGCACTTTGCTCATGATGCACTAACACCGGCACACCCCCATCCTGAACTCAGTCAAGTAACACTCCTCACTGCACTTACACAGAAAAACCTTGCACTCAGGCATATTGCTCACCCTGCACTCATACAGGCACATCACTCATTGCATTTTCCCACTGAGTCACGCTAGCAGTGGCTCCTTGTAATCCTAACCCCACAGCCTCTCCCTGACAGCCCTAACATGTGTACATGTATTTCTCATTTATAGGGGAGCAGCTGGGTACCGATGGGGAGCAAGGCACTCGACAGCCTGCTCATCCCTTTGTGTTGCCAACAGTTCCTTTTGGGTGCCTAGACCTGGTAAGCGGAGGGCAGCTACATACTGGCAGGGTAAAAAGTTAGTAGTTAAAAAAAGGAGGCTCTGTGACATAAAGTATATGCCTACAGTCACATAATTTGATCAATCAGAAAGCCAGGAGTGATCAACCATTTTTTTTTCATGCTGTGCAATGACTAGATGGGCATCTCTGACCTTAAAGGTTCATGCTTTGTTCTTAATTCTTGAAGGAATTGATTAGAGCGAGGGTGGCAGGCAAAATACTGTTTTGATTAGGAGACCATATACCATGGCTTTTTCCAGCAGATTCCCTTTTGATCAGGACATAACTATTAGTAGTCACTAAATTAAAGTGCCGCAAAGATGCCTCAAAACATGCACCCTTGTGGCGCAATATTTTCATTTTTGTGCTGCAAAATTTCCCAATCCATGCTGCAATATCCTGGGGGGGTCTGGCGAATCCCAGTAAGGAGTTTTACATTCAAATTAGGTTGTGGGATGGGCCTATGCAAAGAGCACTGTGTAGGGTCTTTCCCCGCTATGGGGATAACTGAGATCGTAGCCTCACACATGGTGTCAGTTAAGTGACCAGGGTCACCAATCGTATTAAACAGCCATGAGAGGAGCGGGGAAAGTTTCAGGCAAAACATCCTTAAACAAGCATTGGCATAGCCAATAGGTCTCTCCTTTGGGACCTTATACGTGTTTTGCCAGAGCTATTTTACCAATGTCTTTAAGCTATGTTGTGGAGCAGTGTGGCTGCTGTGCGGCATGTTTAAAAGTTATAATAAAGTGTTATAAGCATTTTTGCTACCTTATATATAACC
The DNA here is from genome assembly GCF_964204655.1 of Triturus cristatus. Lineage (NCBI taxonomy): Eukaryota > Metazoa > Chordata > Amphibia > Caudata > Salamandridae > Triturus > Triturus cristatus. The sequence continues at coordinate 864,203,695 of NC_140581.1, forward strand.
AAGTATACATTATGTACAACTGAACGACCCTAAACAAAAAAATCACATATAGAATGTCTTCTAGTTTGTCTGTCCTGGTGCTGAGGTGATGCTGTGCCGATGCTCAGGTGATACTGAGTTATACTGACATGGTGCTAAGGTGGTAGTGTGCTTATGCAGAGGTGGTCCTCAGTGATGCTGAGGTGGTGCTTTGGTGGTGCTGTGCTGGTGTTAATGTGGTGCTGTGCTAATGCTGAATTGGTGCTGCAATGGTGCTGAGGTGGTGCTGCGCTGATGCTGTGGTGGGGGCACACTGGTGCTGAGTTGGTGCTTCACTGGTGGTGGTGCACTGATACGAAGGTGGTGCTGTGCTTATGTGGAGGTGGTGCTGCGGTGGTGTTGAGTGATGCTGAGGAGATTTTGCGCTGGTGCTGAGGTGTTGAGTGATGCTGTGTTGGTGCTGAATGATGCTGAGGTGGTGGTGCTGCGCTGATGCTGAAGTGGTGCTGCTGTACTGATGCTGTGGTAGTGCTACACTGGTAGTGAGGTGGTGCTGCGCTGGTACTGGGGTGGTGCTCTGCTTGTGCTGAGATGGTGCTCAGGTCATGCTGAATTAAACTGACGTAGTGCTATGGTGGTGGTGTGCTTGTGCAGAGGTGCTGCTCAGGTGGTGTTTAGTGATACTGGTGCGGTGTTCAGTGATGCTTTGGTGGTGCTCCGGCAATGCTGTGATGGTGCGGAGGTAGTTCTGAGTGATGCTGTGATGGTGCTTAGGTGATGCTGAGTGACGCTGACGTGGTGCTGTGGTGACGCTGAGCGACGCTCTGATGGCGCTGAGTAATGCTGTACTGGTGCGGAGGTGGTGGTGCTGCACTGACGCTGAGGTAGTGCTGCATTTCTAGTTAGGAGGTGCTGCACTGGTGCTGTGTTAGTGCTGAGGTATTGCTGCGCTGAAGTTGAACACTTTTGAGGTGGTGTTGTGCTGGTGCTGAGGTGGTGCTGTTCTGGTGCTTTGGTGGTGCTGCACTGAGGCTTAGTGATGCTGAGGTGGTGCTGGGATTGTGGTGGTGTTCAGGTGGTGCTGAGTGATGGCCAAGTGGTGCTGCTGTAGTGGTGATGAGTGACGGAGACTGGTGCTGAAGTGGTGGTGTGCTGATGCCGAGGTAGTGCTTCACTGGTGCTGAGGTGGTGCTGCGCTGATGCTGTAGTGCTAAAGTGCTGCTATGCTGGCGGAGATGCGATTAATTAACCTCGTATTGATGACAGGCTAAGTTTGACATGAGCCAAACCAGTTATCAGCAGGTTACACGCAGATTAAGTTTAAAACTTTTTTAAAGAAAAACGTGTAGTTTGCTTTGGTTTAGATTATCCTATTCTAATGAACTTTCACAACTTTGTTATGAGCTGCTCTTCACCTCTCCGGGCATTTAACTAACTGGTTCCGGCATACATACCCACCACCCCTTAAACTACACACTGATCCCCCAAGAAGCCTCCAATACTCACAGTGGGTTCAGAAGTACATGATGACTTGCTGTCATTCTTCAATAACTCAGAGGGGAAATGCAATTGGTCTTGCATCTGTTATGGTTAGTGGCAATGTTTTTACTATAGTTTTTTTTATTTTCAGTGGAGTGATTATATTTGCACAGCACTATTACCAGTGCTGATCCACACATGCAGGAATGCGACTGCCTGCAGCAAATCGTGTCTGTGAGCTGCAAGCAATAGATAAAGCGTGGTGCCTGTTTCACAAGCGCTGCGCTCTAGCTTAAAGTTTGTTTTAGGGGAGCCGTGCCGTACACTTTGATGAATTTTCAATATTTACATTCCAGTGAAGACCACAAAGTTTCAAGCTATACATCATTGTAATGGGCCCCAAGCATGATCCGTCACTCTACTAGTTATGATCGATGTGGATATTAACTCCTGTCACCTAATTATTTCATTCACGTGTCAGTAGACTTTTTTCCTGGAACACCAACCAAGAAGTGGGTCACTATAAACCTTAATGTTTCAATTTTTTTCCTGGAAAAACAAAAAGTGTGCTTTCTGCCCATCGCGTGGGCCTCACAAGGCTACATAGGAAACATCTAAAAAAATAACCGAGTGTTTTTTCTCAGCATCAATATATTCCAAATACTTCTGAACGTGCAGCTCTTCAAGCCGTAGGTTAGGGAATAAAGTAGGCGAATGCCAGCACCGTGATTACAGTGGCCAAGCGCTCTCCAATTCTAGTCACCTAGGAAAAAGAATGACTAAAATATGTTCAGGGCTCGCGACTGGCAAATGACATTCATTGTAGCATTTACTAACAAGTAACTTGGCTAAAGATGGCATGAAAGAGCTGACCTGACCTGGCATGAAAGAGCTGACCTGGGGACCTGAGGCCACCTTCCATGGGTTCGAATTCCCGACACAGCCGTCTCAGCCATTAAACTCTCCAAGGACGATGCAATTCACACCATTTAAGTTAGACAACAAAACAGACCTATGGCTTGCAGGCAGTGTAGTGGGAGGAGCCGGCTAAACTAGTATTATCTTGTACAACCGATGCAGTAGACGTATGAGCAATTAAAAGGGACAGTCTATTTTAAACGAGACCCCCTGTGACTTCCGTTTGATAGCTTGACACTGCTGCGGCTTGGTAATCCAACCCATGCGAAATTAATTACAGATTTACATCAACTATGAACAACAGTCGTTTGTTTCACTGCAGAAAATAATTATGATTAAGCAGTTTAAGTTTTCCTAGAAACTCTGGCCACAAGACAAAAGGACATCTCAGGAAAGAAGTAGCTCCCCCCCCCCTCACCACTCACTGCGTATTACACACTTTATGTAATTTGTGTTTTATAAAGGGGTTTTCGCCGAAATCTGACTATGGGAACAGCACCGCATGCTAAAATCACGGCTCGCGCTGACAGCCTAGCCAGTGGAGGCCTGTTAATTCCCTTTATCACGGCTGTCAAACCCTCCTCAGAACACCTCTGGTATCTCTCGTGATGGAGCGGGTAGTATAACATTTTGTATACCCCCCCCTTATTCTGCATGAGATCACTAATTGAATAATCTATTAACTATAATATTTATTAAATGAGTTTTTGCATGTTTTCTAATCAACATTATTAATTTGCAAAATTACATGTGGGATTTGCATTTTGCATGGCTAAATAACCTTTATGACTAAAATCCGTACGCATACTAACAGTAGTATATGTAGTAAATAGAATACTACATGATATATGTTGCTCTTTTTGATGTCTCTGTAATGTTGCCCGAGATGACAACAAATGGGTGAATATGAACGCTTTAAATGTCGCTATACGCTAGATAAATACATACACATAGAGGGATTAGTAAGGGGTTAACATTAGATTCATTATTTCTATGTATTAATTACTCTTTTGTGTTTGTTTTGCTTAAGTTATCCTTTGGGCCTAAAAACCAATATGGCCGCTGACGCAACACGATGTGATGGCCACTGCTCCACGAGGTTTCGAGTGAAGTGCGCTGGTGTGACAATTTGTTCCTGTGGCTTCGTCATGACCTGTGCCTTAGTGTTCCAGAGCAAGGCCACGGTGGGATCGCAGCCAAACTGAAAACAAGCATTGGCATAGCCAATAGGTCTCGCCTTTGGGACCTTATAAGTGTTTACCCATGCTACAGTTGCATAACTAAATACTTATAAGGTCCCAAAAGCGAGACCTATTGGCTATGCCAAGCGGCCGTGAAAGTGATCGCGATCAAACATCAAAGCGGCCGCGAAAGTGAAAATAATCGTGGTAAAGCGCGGCGCGCGCTCCCGCGCACATTCACTGTAGCTCTAGGCTGGCCTGGTAGCACTTTTTGGAGCCCTCTCAATAAGTCTCGCCAGACCAGCACATGCGCTGGGTCAGGCGAGACCTAAACAAAGGACTCTTAACAAAGAACTAGAACGGACTGACATTGTGATGTCATCTTTGAACTGTGCCGAGTTCCCAAAAGACTCCGCCGGAAGATCTAAACCGACCAATCACGACAGTCCAAATTTTACAAATTGTATCTTCTTTACCTCATTTTCATTATAAATTCCATGGTAGAATAGAGAGAAAAAACCCTTCTTTTTCTTTTTTGCGAGACGGAGACGACGGTGACACTACGTGACGCTTCTGCCTAGGGTGACTGATGCATTCCTGAATCTTTGACGGACTGAATGCTGCCCAATATCCGATGAGCTACGAACTTTCTTAAATCTATGGGCACTTACTGATGCTTGCACGTCTTTGGTCCTTGTCCAGTCTTTGGGACTGTAGCGTGCTGCACGAAGAACTTTGCTGCTATTGACCGAATGTCAGCCAATTTGACTTTGACAAGCTAATGACTTAGAGGACGCCCGATAGCCAGATTAGGTAAATATGGTGTTCTGTGATTTCCGTGAAAATTATTATAAACTTTTCTAAATGCAAGCTTAACTTTTACGATAAAATAGATAAATAATTATTGATTAACAAGCAATGTTTTTGTGATTTATTGAGGGAGGTGAGGTCGAAATCTTGAAATGTGTTTTAGCTGGTTCTAAAATCATCATCAACCAATCCAACTAATTTGATCCATCGATCATGTGGGAGGAGTATCTTGATGTTTTAAGATTGAGATCTGCAGGAGAAAGGGTATTAATGTATAGATATGTAAATTACTTTTCTTTCTATAGGTCATAAGGTATTCCTTTCATGTTGAGCGCTTGAACCGCTCACCTCTCCTGAATGTGCAGACCAGTGTGAAGTGACGTGTGAATGTTGGTGTTATGGGCCCCACCAATGACTGCATGTGTGAAAGCGTTAGTGTGATATCTGGTCTGTGACGAAGGGAGGATATCGGTACGGGTCTCGTCCATTTCCCCGTTACCTAGGTTTCCGCGCTCCATCACTCGCATCACACAGACACAGGCGTGTAGCGAATCCCTTCTACAAACATGAAAATGTCGCAAAATGCACACTCCTCCAACTTTCAAATTATACCTCACTCTAGGCTAGGCAGCGAGAGCAGCAATGCCGTGGCCAGCTTCCGCTTATGGTCGACTTGGACTTCCGGCCCGATTTTGTGTAACTGGTGTAGTTTCAGATGCGAGTCCTGGTGCGAGTTAAATATGATTCACTCAGCCTTTGGGGCGGGGGCATCGCCATTACTGTGGTGTAGAAGCAGTGAGCTGTGCAAGATTGCACCTTTCAGTTAGCAGACGTAGTTAGTCAATGCATATAAGGAAACTGCCTCATAACTCTAAACTTAACCAAGCCGTGCTCTTAGACTCAGGATCCACACATGCAGGAATGGACAAAAGAAACGCGTGCAGCCGCAATACTTAGATGAGGATGGGGCGGCCACCGCACTGATTATAACTAAAACCAGTGCTTTAAATGGAAACAAATAAGTGCAGGTACTCACACAAAAAAAAGTAGTGGATTAGGTGCGGCGTTTGGGGCGGGGCAAGGGGGCGGGGCTATGTTTTCCAATAAATGGCACACTGACGAATTAGTACTAGTGCTGCAGTTTTTTTTTTAAAGCATTGATGTAATCTAGAGGGCCGGGATTTTGTTTCATGCAAATCCCTATCATTTAAAATGTTGATGGGCGAAGATTTGCGCGCGATTAAAACAATGGGCATACTAACAAGCTATGTCCCTGAACAATGTGGCCCATGCTCGCGCCAATCAGGTTTTTTTGTCACCTTCAGACCCCCTCTGAAAGGGACCCTGCAGCGATACTCAACCTTTCACTCCAGAGATGCACACGCAGCTCTGTGTTCTACTGAAGGCGAGCTGCTCAACTGGCGCTTTTGAACCAGCGCAGCCCAGGCTTCAGCTTGGTTTAAAAGGCACTTTAATCCATTGTAGGCCGTGCAGAAAGACCCGCCAAGGATGGAACGCAGCACCAACCGCATCAAAACCGGGCCGTTATGAGTACCGGTACTCTCCTTTCCAGAGGAAAAGTCCCGGTACTCAAGGGGAGAAAATATAAAAGTGCCGGTACTCCGTACCGGTGAGTACCGGCCCATTTAAAGCACTGACTAAAACATTACCTGCAGGCACGGGGCCTCCTGAAGCGGCCACCATGGTTAAAGTTGAAATAAGGTGCAGTGAAGAGCTGTTCAAAACAAGGAAACAAACAGAGAAAGAAGTGCAAGGAGGTGATCAAAGAAAACAGAAGGGCAAGTAGCAGGGCCAGTCGCCAGGGGCGGAAACCAACCACTGAAAGGCGGGACAAAGGTGAGAAACAACCATTAAAATGAAGGGAATGTCTATAAGCACACAAAGGAGCCAACAGGAAGACAGGGGCGTTATCAAAGCCCCTAGAGGAGATACTCCATGTCTCGCAGAGCAGCGCATGCACGCTGACTCTAGGCTCGACCTAAAAAGCAGAAGAGTAGCCACCTGGGCCTGGAGCCTTAACAGGCTTTAGTTTCATGATGGCCAAGATAACGTCTTCTACCACCATTGGTTCATCTAAAGATTGCTGCCATGAATGAGGAATGGTGTCTCTGCAGTGAGTCATCAAGCAGCGTGCAATCCATTCTGGGCATGTTGGTTGCTTAGTATATAGATGATGGGAGAAGAGCCTAAAGAAGTCTGCAGTCGCCGTCTCATCCCATATCTCTAGTCCCTCAGAAGACGTTACTGTTTGAACCCTGTCATATTGAGTGCAAGCAAGCAACTGGGACATCAGTAGTTTACTTGCCTTGGTAGAGGCAGAGTAATACTTTTGTTTAGTGTGAAGGAAAGTGAAGGACTGGGTTATTCTTAAGACCCAGCAGTGCCAGGGAACAACACCTGAAACCTTCGTGGGTTACCTGTTCTGGCGTACTAAACACAGAGACACGGAACACTTCCGGCGACGTCAGAGATCAGCGTTTATTTACTGCAGGGATACAGAGGTCACAAGAAGTACACAACGTGTAGGTTCTCGGAGACTGCTTCAAATTCGTAGAAGTGGGTCGGTCCTTTTATACAGGTTTTTGCCATAGCGCAGTATGGCGAACAAAGGTTACAACTCAGTTCCCACAATAAACTTCAAAAGGGTCGCGTTCATGTCTCAGGAGGCCGGAACATAATTACGACAGTCTTGCCGGTTCCCAACTGTAAAAACATATTTCCTCCGCAATAAACACATTCCATCCTAACCATAAACACATTAAGAGGAAGGACGAAAAACAGATGCAAGGAAAGGACAAGGATGCACAACAGGTTAGAAAAGAGTGTTGGGGGCAATAAAGGAAACTTGATAGAGGGGTCAAAGACCCCATGTCTAATGCATGCATGGCTGAAACAATAGACCGGCGCGGCAAGATGAGCCTCGAGCGGGGCCATCTGCCTTAGTCGTGTCGTTTCCCTCATCGTAAAAGTCACCTCAAAGAAACACGTGTCCTTCGTGTAAGCTTGAGAGTCCCAGGGTCACGGAGCGGACAAGAAGCCCGTTCGCTGGCTACCTGAGGGCAAGAAACAAAATGGATGCTGTATCTAAAATGGAACCCGAGGGTCCAGATGAACGAACCCAAAAATGAGACGAGCCATACGTGACTGCATAACGAAACTGCGTACACCCATTATACTCGTCATTTGCGGTTCGTAGATACCAAACTCATCCATATTCGTTACCACTCAAAACTGCGGTCCCGTGTCATACGGAACCTCAGACCCTCCTTTTGCCCTCATGTAGGCACGCACTAGTCAAGATCTGAATCTATGTCAATATTCATCAGATCGTTCAGCTGCTGCTGGAACATCATCCTATTCATCAATGTCTCCTTGGTAACAGATGGCCGCCTTATACACGTCGCAGCACATAGGCCACATAAGGCAGGACCACACTGTACACAAAGACAACACGTGAACAGAAACGTTACAACAGCCCCTACGATCATTAGAATCTTCCAACCCCAGGTTGACATCAGGCCCCACAACCATCCTAGGAGCGTCCAATTACCTTCGTCCACGTGTATGGACTCGGAAATCTTGTGCAACTTCGAGATGGCTTGGTATACAGTTGGAGCATTGTCAGGAATAAAAATGCAACAACTCGAATGGATAATTTTACACACACCCCCTCTATCTGCAAGAACAACGTCTAGAACCATACGGTTCTGCAACGTCATGAGTCTATCCGCCTGTAGTTCAGCTGTTAGATTACCAAGGGCATTTGCAGTAATATTAGCAGTCGACTCAACTACACGGGTCAACTGTCTTAGGTTCCTACTATTAACCATAGGTCCCCAAAACGGCAAGAAACCTTTAAAGAAGTCTCCTGCTTCTTGACCAGCAGTGTCCTCTTTGCTAATAACGCCTCTCACGACTCTAGTTCTGTGGTAGTCTGAAGCAACTGTGAAAGTCGGAGGTAAAAGATTCGCAATATAACAGGTACCCGAAAAGTCGCGGGGTAACCATGTATATGCGCGTTCATAACATACAAAATAGGTGCCCTTAGCAGTCAGAAAAACAGGGGAGGAGAGCATGGGTAGAACATACGTATCAGTGCAAGCACTGTTCCCAAGTTGTGCTCTCGGATTTCGACCCAAACCTTTCAGGCAGAAATTACCAAGGTGCGGTACAATCCATATCGGGGACGAGCTCTTAAGCTGTCTATCACCCACTGACGTACTATACTCAGTCTCACTCAGATCCTTATAGGCCTGAACTTCTTCATCTGGAATGAGTGATGCATCAAAAACATCTCTATCCAGATCTGCTATGGCTATCGCCAAAGGCTTGTGGTACGGCCCAGGACCAAAATTGACAGACCGTGGCTCTCGACTAGGGTAGGAATCTAGTGCACTACGGAACATAGTTTGGAATGCTCGAGCTGAACCCTGGGAGCTGTAAGGAAGGACCAAATACGGAATACCCCTATCCATAGTGTGTGGCATTAAACCACATACCCAACAATTGGTAGTATTCACCACCAACTGATGCTGATGTAGAAGTTGAACAAAGGAATTATTCATGAATTCCGCACGTCTAACCTGCTCATGCTGAGGCAAAGGATGAAAGGAATGTGGGGAGACAGTGGTGAGGGAACTTAGGTTAGGAGAAAAGGTAGGTGAAACAGAAGGCAAGAACAACGATACTCCAAAATACACTCCACCCACCAATAGCATAGATAAAGTCAGAAACAGTAGAAACACCTGAAACAAAAAACATTTTGTTCGTACAACCCTCCATAACTCTAATCTCTGTGCCGACACCCTTTCTTCTTCCAACAGCTTAGAGAATGCCATCCTCTACAAACCGTCCGTGACGTACTTGACGCACTTCGTTCTGAATAGCGATTATCAATCCCCAGGAGTTCCCAGAGATCGACAAAAGTAACCGACCTAGCGTCAGAAACCTGCTAAACAGAAAGAAGTACCCGCACGGCCCTACGGTAACCCGGATGGAGAGGTTTCCTCGAAACTTTCAAATTTATTACAAATCTCTTAGCAGTGGAAAGGCACATAAAAACTCAAAAAGAAAGGATGTAATTGTCCATAATATTCGTAACGTCAAAAACCATAATACTATTAATTTTTATTAGTCCTTGAACGAAGAAAGTATCGATTTCTTCCTGGTCGAGTTTGCTCTACAAACAATTGTTCAGCTGGCGCAACAGGATTCGATGAAGTGGACAACGAGTCAGACCTTGGGTTTTCTGCTACTGATGACTCCACATATGGGTTTGGCAGTGACGAATCCTCATCCACAAGTTGAGCGTCACTAAACGGTACAAAGTGCAAAGGAGTCTCAGTTTCTGTGGCCGAAATCCCAGTCCTCACCCAACCGTCAGTTGGTAAAGGGATCGGTACCTTCTTTGTGTGGCTGGCATGGACCCAGTTTTTCCGGCCCTCCAGTCGAACCGCTGTCCTCGTCGTCAACAAAACTTGAAAGGGTCCAACGAATCTTGGCTCCAAGTTACGTTTCCGACCAAAATTTCGGGTAACCACCCAGTCCCCTGGCCGGAGCTGGTGTCCAGAACCCTCTGTCTGCGCCGGTAGAGCTTCAAAGACCTGTTGATGGATTAACCGTAGTTTAGTGGTCAAATCATGCAGATAATCAATCAACATTGGATACTCAAGACTATCAAAAGCCCTAGGCCTCGGGACTCCCCAAATATTCGCAGGGCGACCGAACACAATCTCATATGGGCTAAGCCCTACTCGAGAGTGTACGGTTGCTCTGGTCGATAGGAGAGCCAGAGGCAAGGCATCAGGCCATGACAGACCAGTCGTAGCTTGAATCTTAGCGAGTTTCAGCTTTAGGGTACCATTGTACCCTTCAACCAAACCCGCTGCCTGAGGATGATTAGCACTGTGGAATTTCTGCCGAATTCCAAGGCCCTTACACACACTCCGCATCACACTTCCCACAAACTCGCTTCCATTATCCGACCACACAATCCGTGGCATTCCGTACCTAGGAAAGTACTCCTTCAGCAGGATTTTTGCTGTGGACAGGGCAGTATTATCCTTAAGAGGATAGGCCTCAATCCATCTGGAGAACGCGCAAACCACAACCAAAACATACTTCAGGTTATTGCATCTCTCCATATGGATAAAATCCAACTGGATAACCTCAAAGGGACAAGCAGGAGGAGCGAAATGACCAGGCGGAGTGGGGGTACCTTTTCCGGGATTGTGCATCAAACACACCATACAATTCTTAACCACTCTTTCGGCACACTTAGCAATACCCTCATTCCTCCATACAGGGGACAAGAACTTACATATTCCTTTCGCACTAATATGTGACAACCCATGAGCCATCGTCACAACAGCTAATACATACGCATCTGGTAACATCCACCTCTGACATTCCGTCAGGTCAACCCAACATCCATGCATATCCAATTTTCCTGTACTTTCTTCCCACTTGGTCTTTTCAGCTTCAGTAGCTTCATTCTGAATTGCTTTCACACTCTCAACAGTATTCTCACACATACCAGTCTCCGTCGGCCACCTCACTGAACTCGTGGCATACATTCGAGTCGCAAGATTCTTAGCCGTTTCCTTAGCAATCTCATCCGCAAACGCATTACCACGACCAACATCATCCGTCACTTTCCGATGTGCACTACATTTAACGATCGCCACTTGTTTAGGCAATGTAAGTGCATCCAAAAGATCATTCACAAGCTGCCCGTGTTGGATCTTCGTACCATGCGATGTCATAAATCCTCTTTCTCTCCACAATCTTCCAAAATTATGCGCAACACCAAACGCGTACTGACTGTCAGTAAACACATTCACTCGCTTTCCCTTCGACAAAACACACGCTCTTGTCAATGCAATTAACTCTGCCGCTTGTGCGGAATTCTGATTCAATCTCGCGGTTTCCACAACCGTGCTCAACGTCACTACAGCATACGCAGTCGTCACATCGCCATTCGGCAATTTGAAGCAAGAACCATCCACATACAAAGTACCATCGGGATCTGCCAAGGGAGTGTTTTTCAGGTCCACACGACCTTTTGTTTCTTCCTCAGTCCGTAAATAACAATCATGTGGCAGCACATCATCTGATTCCATATTAATCGGCAACAATGTCGCCGGATTCAGTACATTACACCGTTTAATCTGTATATGACTTGCCAAAAGGGTCAGCTCGTACCCAGACAACCTTGCACTTGTCAGATGTTGAGTCTTTGTCCGATTCAAGAGCGTATCAACTGCATGCGGAACCATTACTATGAGCATATTATCCATGACCAGGCCTGCGGACTGTCGAATAGACGCCGCCGCTGCCGCTGTCGCCCTCAAGCAACTCGGCAACGCTCTAGCTACCGGGTCTAAGGTCGAGGAAAAATATGCACACGGACGCTGTTTATCACCAAATTGTTGCGTTAAAACACTCAACGCACAACCGTCCCTCTCATGGACGTATAATGTGAAAGGCTTACTGTAATCAGGAGTACCTAACACAGGAGCCGAACACAATGAATCACGTAACTCAGAAAAACTTTTCTGACATTCCTCCGTCCAAGGCAAAGGAGTCGAAACGTCCTTGCACGTGAGAGCTACCAATGGCTTCGCTAACAGTGAAAAGTTCGGGATCCACTGTCTGCAGTATGACGTGATACCTAGAAAGGCACGCACATCTCTCTGAGTTGTTGGCACAGACATTCGAGCAATTGCTGCAATTCTTTCAGGGGTCAACCTTCTTCCCGCCTTTGACAATAAGTGACCTAGATAGGTTACTTCTTGACAACAATATTGCAGTTTGGAAGGTGACACTTTATGATGTAAGTCACAAAGATGCTGTAACAGTGACATTGTAGCAGTCCTACAAAGCTGTTCGGTGTCAGCAGCGATCAACAGATCGTCAACGTACTGAATCAAGGCTGCACCAGCCGGTAACACAAACGCATCAAGTTGGCTCTTAAGAGCTTGGCTGTAGATTGATGGACTCTCACAGTAGCCCTGTGGTGCGCGTTTGAATCTGAAGCTGCGACCACCTAATGAGAAACCGAACAAATCTCTGCTTTCCTCAGCAATCGGAATGCTAAAGAACGCATTCTTCAGATCGATGACCGAGAACCATGACGCAGTGGCTGGAATCAGAGTCAGTAAAGCTGTAATGTCAGGCACCACAGGAAACTGCGGAACAACGACCTTATTCACCTCCCGTAAGTCGATAACTAGACGGTACACAGGAGGCTTGGAGGGATCCGTTCGTTTCAGAATAGGCAACACGGGACTATTGCACACATTACCCCGTGTCTCCTCAATAACATCTTTTCCGATCAAATCGTAAATGATCGCTAATAGTGCCCTTTCACCATCAAGGGAAATACGATACTGGGGTATGCGTGGCAAACGCGCACCAACTTTCAGTTGGACAACATAAGGTGGTATATCCAACAGGCCCACGTCATTGGGACCTGTCGCCCACAAGGAGTCCGGAAGAGATCTCAATTCTGGTGGGAGCTTGTCGATCGATAAATACATAGGGGAAATCACGCTCTTACCCAACGTAAGCTCCACACCCGTAGGAGAACAGTACAAAGTCGCATGTAACCGTTTCAACAAATCCAGACCCAAAAGATTCTCACCACAACCAGTAGTCAAAATCAAAGGAGCTTCTAGCTCATGAGACCCAATTGTAAGGGGCAAAGGGCTAGAAACTGGATTGCTAACGGGGGCGCCAGAAAATCCAACGGAAACATTCGTTAAGCCAGACAAAGGCGCGCCAGGGAGTTTCGAATGCATGATGGAACTTTTTGCTGCACCAGTGTCCAACAGAAAAGGCTCAACGACGCCCAAAGTGGCTACTGCAACATAAGGCCCTCTCTGATCAACCGGAACTGATACTTCTCCCTTCCTTTGTCTATGGCTGTCCTAGTAGATACCATCCGTATCAACATCACACTCAACATAACAGTCATCCACATGATACTGTGCAGACCGACCGGACGATGGTTCGCGCCTATCGAAACAATTTTGCGAGTCCGAAGACGTTGCAAAGCGTTCGGCCTGATTCTGGGTAACTCCACGACCTCTACCACGGGAAGCCTGTTGAGGGCCACTACGTCCTCCTCGAGCCGACACACCATTGTTCCTATCACGGAGAACCGGACAATCAAACTTCAGATGGCCCTCCCCACGACAATATGCGCATTGATTATATCCCAGCACAAAACGAGGTGCGGGGGAAGCATGTCGCGTCTGCGATCTGGAGAACTGTGATTGTGATCTATTTTGCTGTTGTGTATCACTGAAATGCGAACGCGGAGGATAGGCTTGCTGCAATAAGACCTTAGTTTTAAGATCCTTCTTTTTTTTTATCTGCACGCTCACTTTCCTCTTTTTCTCTGTTTTCGTAATATTGGGCCGTAGCCAATATTTGGGCAGTGGTAGAAACAGCCCATGAACTCTCAGAATTCTTCAACTTGTTGCTAAGGTCGGGCAGCAAGTTCGATACAAACTTATCAACAAACAGCCGCTGACCACCCTCAGATCCCATGTCCTGACCACTATGATCAACAAACGCTTCCTCGAATCTCGTAAAGAAATCAGAAACGCTTTCATCCCTCTTTTGCTTGCATGCTGATAATTTGTCCCAATTGACGCGCATCGCTGGCATAAGCGTTTTCATGAGAGTAATTATCCTCTGAGGCAAAGCCACAATAAGCTGTTCAGGTTTAGCCCCACCGACCTGCTGGGCATCTGCCGCCGTAAGGGCAGCCCAGTCACCGCCTAACTCGGCTGCGTGATTCTCGTGACGAATTTTTGCCCAAATCGGCTGAGGCACCACATTGCCAAACAACATATCAATATCGGCTAGGTTCATAACAGTAGCATCCACCAATTGGGACAGCTCCTTATAATAACCTGCAGGATTCTTACGGGGATCGGGCAAAGATTGCTTCACTTGTAAAACTTCCGATCGTTTCCAAGGGAGGTGTATCCACACTCTCTGAAAACGGCCTGGAACAGGAGGGTTAGCAGCAGGATCACCTGGCATCCATACCGGAGGAACTTCTCGCATAGGATATTGACCAGGTTGTGCCATCCATTCTGCGGTCTCGTCCTTAAACAACGCACGAGGTCGCACTGTACATCGAAAGGATAACAAGCGCTCTAAAGCCTCTCGAACTTTGTCGCCTACGATTACACCCGAGGCAAACCGATGCTGCAGCTCAGAAACCTCTGACGGTACATTGTCTGTCACATCATCGTCCCACTCCTCCTTCAACGAGTTACACAGTTCTTCAAACACAAATCGTTGCGTAGGCACATTAAACTGGGAGAACGTTTCAAACACTACACGTGAGGTGTATTTAACAGGGTTACGAATCCATCTACGTGCCGTTTTCACCAACGATTCACGTTCCCTACCATCAGGAAGCTGACTGCGCCTTTGAGCGACATCTGAAAGAGTCGAGCCAAGTATCGGCCCAAAAAGCGGAGAATAAAGAGAAGCAACAGTAGTCAAAAGACGACTACGAACAGAAGGAGAAGAGGAAGAAGATGCGGGCGCAGCAACAATAGGGGTGGAAACAGTAGAAGTAGACGCAGCAGCAGGAGCAGCGGGAACAACAGGCTGAGGAGGGACTTGGAAAGGCGCAATAGGGAGAGAAGCCGGAACAAGAGGATGTACGATCTGGGGCCCAAGGGGATTCGGGAGTACGAGAGGAACGGCGGGCTGACCAGCAGCCGCAAAAACAGCGGGTTGAGGAAGAGGTGGACGCACGGGACCCATAACATCGGGAGCATAGGGAGGTGGCGATTTCATCAGATAAGACAAGAGCGGATCCTCCATCGCTTCTTCTCCTGTCTTATCGATATTAGAAGGTAGCACCGGATAACACTTATCCACTGCCATATGGTGTAGCCGAGCACTAACTTCCTGCTCTTTCTCATCTTTGTCTAATTGATATTGTTCTGCATTTCGCATCACTGCAATAACACCTTCTCTTTTATTTTTCTTATTCTGTTTGATTTCTTTCTGCTTGGCCTCTTTCCGCCACAACCGGAAGGAATCAAACATGGCCGGCCTAGCTTTCTTTTTAAACAATTTAGTTTCCAAATTATCTAAAACGGTAGTCTCGAAACTACCATGAGATGGCCAACTGAGGACGCCATCCTTTTTAGTGTAGCGGACCCAATATTCATTATATACGATAGGACCCACGCCATGACGACTATAGAGCTCATAAATCGGAGTTCCAACCGGAGGTATCGGACATGAATCCTCCAGCCGGGAATCCATGCTGCAACATTTGAGAAACCCAAACAAAGTACTACGGCCAGGCATCGTGCACACTAACCGAGTTTACAAACTTCAAGGGTTATCGAATTACGATGTCCTCACAAAAATGCAAGACCCTCGGTTTTGGCAATTGCAATCGTCAAATAAAACCCAACTACTAAGAACCACGAATGCTATGGAACCATGCAAACAACAAAGCAACACTGGGAGCGACCCACAAATACTTAACTGAGAGAACAATGGCGTCACCAGGAAGGTCCGGATCGTCTCGCCGTACAAAGGACTACGCCAGGCGCCAAAACAGGTCGACAGTCAGGGCATCGGTCCGTCGCAGCCGTCAGGAGGCGGGGATCTTCGCGGGAAAAGACGTCGGGCCACTTATTTCGACAACTGGATCGATAAAGCGGGGTGCACCTTCCCTCGGAGATTTCACACGAAGTTCCTCACGATCGTCGGGCTTTGGACCGGTACCGTTGATGTCGCCCCACGTTGGGCGCCAACTGAAGGACTGGGTTATTCTTAAGACCCAGCGGTGCCAGGGAACAACACCT
This sequence comes from Triturus cristatus, assembly GCF_964204655.1. Lineage (NCBI taxonomy): Eukaryota > Metazoa > Chordata > Amphibia > Caudata > Salamandridae > Triturus > Triturus cristatus. The sequence goes on from NC_140581.1 coordinate 864,219,938, forward strand.
GAAACCTTCGTGGGTTACCTGTTCTGGCGTACTAAACACAGAGACACGGAACACTTCCGGCGATGTCAGAGATCAGCGTTTATTTACTGCAGGGATACAGAGGTCACAAGAAGTACACAACGTGTAGGTTCTCGGAGACTGCTTCAAATTCGTAGAAGTGGGTCGGTCCTTTTATACAGGTTTTTGCCATAGCGCAGTATGGCGAACAAAGGTTACAACTCAGTTCCCACAATAAACTTCAAAAGGGTCGCGTTCATGTCTCAGGAGGCCGGAACATAATTACGACAGTCTTGCCGGTTCCCAACTGTAAAAACATATTTCCTCCGCAATAAACACATTCCATCCTAACCATAAACACATTAAGAGGAAGGACGAAAAACAGATGCAAGGAAAGGACAAGGATGCACAACAGGTTAGAAAAGAGTGTTGGGGGCAATAAAGGAAACTTGATAGAGGGGTCAAAGACCCCATGTCTAATGCATGCATGGCTGAAACAATAGACCGGCGCGGCAAGATGAGCCTCGAGCGGGGCCATCTGCCTTAGTCGTGTCGTTTCCCTCATCGTAAAAGTCACCTCAAAGAAACACGTGTCCTTCGTGTAAGCTTGAGAGTCCCAGGGTCACGGAGCGGACAAGAAGCCCGTTCGCTGGCTACCTGAGGGCAAGAAACAAAATGGATGCTGTATCTAAAATGGAACCCGAGGGTCCAGATGAACGAACCCAAAAATGAGACGAGCCATACGTGACTGCATAGCGAAACTGCGTACACCCATTATACTCGTCATTTGCGGTTCGTAGATACCAAACTCATCCATATTCGTTACCACTCAAAACTGCGGTCCCGTGTCATACGGAACCTCAAAAGTGTACTCTGTCTTATCTAATGCCCAAAGTTGGGCCCTAGCTGCGGTAACTTTATACCAATTATCCTGTGGGATTGATGGTGGTGTTCCACCGTCTGCAAGGTCTGTCCTCTTTTTCACTCTTTATCGTTTATATCTAGCCGCTAAGGAACTGAACATGCCTCTAAGAAAAGCCTTTAGTGAGTCCCATAGTACTGTAGGGGCCACATCAGTAGATTATTGTTTCGAAGTTACAAATGTATTTCCTTACTTATTTACACTCTGTTGGCTGGACTGTAAGAGATATTCGTTCATTTGCCAACTGGGGGCCTGGGGCTATGCTCTGTAAAGCCATGGGTTAGCATAATAGGTGCATGGTCGGACAAGACTATTTGTCCTATTTCTGTGTATACAAGGGATCTTGTCTCTCTGTCACCTAGCAGGAAGGAGTTGAGGAGGGGCGAAAGATTTATGTGCAGCTGATTAAAGGCATATTATTTATCTCTACACACATGTCTTAAACCTGAATCTTGTAACCAGTCTTTAAAGGGATTGGTAGCTCTGCCCAGAGTGTTATATGGCATTGCGTTCCTATCGACTGAGGTATTCATAACTATGTGTAAGCCGCCACCCAACACTAGGTCACCCTGTGTAAGTTGTAAAGCAGATGAGATAGTTGTTTTGATGAAGGATTCCTGCTGTGTGTTAGGTGCGTAGACCTTTAAGATCGTGCATAAGTGATTTCCCAAACGGATCACGAGGCCAAGCGATCACCTAATTCTCGGCTCTTCCCCGGGCAAGGTCTACTGCAAAGGATCACCACCCCTGCTCACTTTTGCTGGAAAAAGCGAAGAATTTTCGGGGAAAGACATTAAAGAGCCTGTGTGTATCAGTTGATAAAAAGTGAATTTCCTGGAGGAGACAGATGTCTGTCCCCGAGTGTTTCAGTAGGTTAAGAAGGCTAATATCTTACCAGGAGTGTTGGGACCTCTTAAATTCAAGCTGATGATTTTACCCGGGTGTGCCCAATTCTATGATTATCAGCTGAGACTTCGTAGGTGATAAGTGTCCCTGTGTGTGCCCCCACATCCCTCACCAACCACGGTGGTATTGGCCACAGCAACCCCTACTTTAATAATATTTCAAAATATATGAATGACAACATAAAACAATAAAGCATGGTAACAACCCATCGTCATTGTGGGTGATCATCTTCAATCAGGAATCTGGATCCTTGTTCCCCACTGAAACCCATACTGCTATTGCACTACAGCCTTCTCATTGTAATGTCATCCTGGACAAGGCGATCGGGACTGCGCGGAGTCGTCAAGGTGCCCATTTTCTCCGTCTCTGTTATGGCAGCTTGTATTGCGTGAGCTATTTCTGTCACAGGAGATGGAGTATGTTTAAGATATTTTTTGCCCAATTGCCAGGTGCGATCTGTGTCTCTTGGAGGTTTAAGTCAGGAACTATCTGGTACTTTCTGTTGCAAGTGGGTCATCCATGGGAAGTTTTAGGATCTCCCAGGCTTCAGCTGTGGTTTTAATCATATCTTTTTGACTCTTTCAAACAAAAATTAGATGGAAAGTGTGGCCCCATTGGTAGGGAGTCTCATGAAGGTGAAGGTGATCTGTGACAGTCTTCACAGTTCTCGATCACTGCAGTGTGGCAGGTGCAATGTCGTTATAGAAGAATCATTTTTCACCTTTAAAAGAGACATGAGGCAAACAACATACGGAGGCCATGATGTTCTCCTTTTCATCAAAGAAAAAACCTATTGTTAGAATGTCAGGAGGAGCGTCATTGTGTGAGCCGCAGGGTTTAGTCCTATGCATGTGGCCTAACCAATTGGATGGTCGTGTGGGCGATTGTGTACATGGTGGAGAAAAGGTTGAATAAAGGCATGAATGGCTTGCCCTCGGCACCCCGCAGAAGGCCCCGGATCCTAATGTTATTATGATTGGATCGGTTTTCCTAGTCCTCCTCCTTGAGGGCGATGTCCTTGTAGTGTTCTTGGAGGGCAAAAAGTCTTTATCATGGAGTTCTTCTACGCATTTTCCACTGTGTGTTCCAAGTCATCCATCCTTGATCCCAGTGTGACCCGGTCCTGCTGTATTTCTTTCAAATAGTATTTCAGATCTGTGAGTATTAAACCCACTTCTTCTTTGATTTCTTTCAGAAAGTGTTGTAGAAATGCTTCTGAGATGGGTACACCCGAATCTGTAGCTAAACCCTTGCTGCACGTTTGAGTGGGGCTCATGCAATTTTTGTCTTCCTTGTCGACTTCAAAGCCCTGCTGAGATAACATATCTTTGATGAAGGCATCCCATCACTGTCTGTTGGAGGTCATTTTGCCACATAGAAGCCGCCCTGGTAATTGAGATGAAGATGGGATGTGCTGCTTTAGTGGAGATTGAGCAACTCTCAAAATGAGAGGAAGTTACGTCTTGAGTATGCCTTACCAACCTGTAGATCGCTGCGGTCACCCTCGGCAGAAGTAGCGGAATGGGAGCCACTAGATACAGTCCCCGTCTCCATCTCCAGACCATCTAGTCGAATTATTATGAATGCAACATAAGAAGCTGTTCATGTGTTGGATATCTGGGTCATAAACTGCCTGTTCATATAATTAACCTCCCATGAGGTGGTTTCCTGTTCCCGGGTGAGAGGAGGACGGTTGTTTCCTGTTCTGTGACATGACACTGAGGTGAGAGAGGAAAGGTGATGGTAGTACACAGATAGCAGAGAGGCCAGCGAATTGGAACAGAGCCACGACAGCCACCAAAGGCTGCTTCACCCACCTAATTCTCCTGGGGTTGGCCGTAAAATAGCACGAGTGCTGCAGCCATAGTCGGCTGTAGAGAGCGTGAGCTCTGTGACCCCCACAGAGGCAGCTTGGTAAGTACCGGGTGCTGCTTGCGGGGGTGTATCAGTGTGCACTGCTAGTGCCCCCACCTGGAGACACTGCCATCCCTGTGGCAAACCTGGGGTGGCGTGGTGCTTTGTGTTGAGACTGAAGCTGCCAGAGCTTCATTGGCGGACGGGGTCGCTGGCCCTCCGGATAACCGTGGGCCCGCCTAAGACTCCATTGAAGGCGAGGTGAGTTGCACCCCGCTCCTGCTTTTCACTTTGACCTCTTGCTCGCCCTTCTGTTAATCTAGAGGACGCTAATCAAATTGCTTTCACTACTAACAAGCATTGGCATAGCCAATAGGTCTCGCATTTCGGACCTTATAAGCGTTTAGCCATGCAACAGTTGATGTTGTTGCACAAAGGATATTGTGCTGGATAACTAAACACTTATAAGGTCCCAAAGGCGAGACCTATTGGCTATGCCAATGCTTGTTACAGAAGGTAAGGAACCATTTAATGTGTGTGGGGTAGAAGGGAGGGGTAGAGACGGCCTGCAAAACAATAAAGCCTGCATGAAAATAATTGCACTAGACTCGACCTAAAAATATACACGTCATTACTGGCATGTGCCAGAGAAGTGGTGTGTGGTATGCTTTGAGACCATGTATATTAAAGAAGAAGTAGAAGAAGTAGGGCCATATCATTCTCAACAAAATAAGAATCGTTGTAGAGAGAAAGCCAAAACAAAACGTTTGAGGTTCTGAATTTGAAAGACGTTGAAAGACCCCGTTCCCAAATCTGAGGAGGCAGTGTGGAAAATGAGCACAGAGGCATATCACCTAATGACATACTGCAGTAGCATGGTGGAGAGAGCCTGGACTCATCCATGGCGGGATCCACTAGAAGGAAAATAGAGGGGGGGGAGAGATTTAACTGACCAAAGGAGGCAGCACGAAGGAGAGATACAGTGCAGAAGCCAGAAGACAACAGATGAAAGGAGGAATTACGAGATCCTATAAAATGTGATTAACAGGCAACCAACCTGCTAATTTTAAACCTAAACCTAGTGTAATACTATTTTTGTCTTAGGACGTGCATGAATTCTTCCTAGCAGTACCAGCTACAGCGCATAGACATGTTTGTGTAAGAGTAGCTAAACAAATGTAATTAATGAGAGCGTTGTATTTGTTTATGCACAAGAGAAAGAGTAGAAGGGAAACAGAAGGGAAAAAAAGGAAAAATGGACCAACAAAAGAAGAAATGGGTATGAAGAGAAAATGCAAAACAAGAAAAAGACGGGAGAAGAATGAAGACAAAACTAAAAAAAGGTTGAAACAAAGGGTAAGAAAATAAGAGACGAGCATGATGAAGTGAAGAGCTAGAGGGGACGGGAAAAGTATAGAACGAACGTAGGAATAATTAACCGGCTCGGTAGTCGGCACCAACGGGGAGTAGTTTACCTACAAACTGGACATACGATGGTGAAAATTGTGCTCTGGAAACAGGACGGCCATAGCCGTGGGCGACAGTGCAGAAACGCACTTAAAGCTTGGCAAGAGAGATGCACAGACACACTTTGCACCAGTGAAACTAGTCAAAAGATCGGAGTGAGAGGCTAGGCCAGGCGGTGCTACTCTGCAGATCATGGAAAACAACAGTTTATCATGGCGGGGTAGGAAGAGGCAGGCTGCAGGAAGAGGGCAGAAAGGGAGGCAGCTCTTCGTAAAAGAAGGAGACAGAACGAAGAGACCATGAGAAGAAAAGGCGGGCAGAGTCAGGCGAATGATGTGAGCGCGGGGACTGACAGTAGATATCAGGGCGACAGGAGGGAGCGGGCACGAGGGAAGGGACGGGGGTCTCAAGAGCTTTCTATGCTGGGAGGAAGAAGAGATAAAGGAGGAGATAAGACAGAGAGCAGCAGGGGGAGGGGATGGGATGGAGAGATGTGGGAGGAAAGACAAAGAATGAAGGACGGTGGAGGGAAGGGTAGAGAGGGAAGCAAAGAAATGTGGCTGGTGAAAGGGGGAGGGGGAAGAGATAAGAAGGAGCTAGAGTGTGTGCTCCTGCAGAGGGGAGGGAAGGGGAGGCCGGAAAGAGGGGGAGCACGACTGAAGGAAGAGTGCAGGGAGAGCGAGAGAGAGATTGATTAATCGCGCTACCTCCTCCTGGACTTCCAGTTGCAGAGAGAGTGAGAAATATCTGGGGCAGTGTAAATATCTACAATCCAACCATCTATCTAAAAATACAATGTGAGACCGGCCGCCCCGCTCCCCGCACATTGTGCTGCAGATCAAACATATACAGTTTATAATAAAACAGCAAAAGTATACACAGATTATACAATGTGTTTGTAAAGGTGGCGTCACACGGTGTGATCAGGTATTCAAGTATTTGGGTGTTTGTTCATTAGTTTAGATGGTAATGGGTGCCTTATTGTATAGAACAAGCATATAAAACAAGGAGGCACTGCAGCTGTGAGACGCACGCAAACGTACCTTTGCATCGCTGAGCTCGAGAAGGGAGTCGGAAAAGGGAGGGGGTAGGGGAAAGCATTCACGCGCGCGATCAAAGAAGCCAAATGCCAGCTGTGCACATTGCGCGCGCTCTTGTGCGCGTTCTAGCAAGCTGGTGGCCCCAATGTAGCACTTTTCAAAGCAGCTACTAAATGCCTCGCCAGAGCAGCGCATGCGCTGGCTCAGGCGAGACCTAAAAAGGCCTTGCAAGATTGGAATTTTTTTTTTTTTTAATTTTATTTTTGAACTTTTGTGAGCAAACATACAGCGTCAGTCAAAGAGTGCGACAGTGAGTACATATCACAATCATAAGGACATCGGGAGTATGGGGCGGGAGTAGACATCTCAAAGCAGGCATCATTAGTGCGTACATGAGCATCAAAACAGTCCTATACAACCAGCAAATAGTTACCCACAGAGACAACTGAGACCACACCACACTCTGAGGGACTTCCTCCAGGCCTCACATGTATCCACCTTGTGCGTGTTTCATCCTATGTGGAGATCCGCAACGTGCAGTGTACACCTACCACCTAACTAGCGGGGAATGGTCTCGGGTAGCCCGATCCCAAGAGCGTGTGGGAGCGCCAGCCGCGGGACATTATGCGATCACCCCTTCGCTCGCAACAGCCTCCCCAGCCGAGAGGTAGCACTGTAACGGAGCCCAGATATCTGTGGGACGCGACGCTGCCGGCAATAATTCAGCATAGGTATTGATCTGCTCCTGGCAGTAGGTCAGGTCCCGCAACCAATCCTTGAATTTCGGGGCCCTGCCTCTGCCCCATCGGCACGCAACCCTTCTCTTAGCAAGCAAAAAGGCTAACGCGATAAATTTGCGGTGTGCCGCCTGTATGGGCTCCACATATCCCAGCAGGGCGAGGAGAGGGAAGGGTGCCACCGCGGTATTAATCATTTTGGAGAGCGCTTCAAACACCTGGCACCAATAGCGGTGTACTGCTTCGCACGCCCACGCCAGGTGCAGAAAATCTGCCCCCGGGGCGCGGCATCTGTCGCACCTGTCATCATCCCGAAGACGATATCTACACAGTCGGGCAGGGGTATAGTACAATCTATGGATGTACTTATAATGAATTATCCTAAATCGACTACTGGAGGAGATGCGCTCCGTCTGCAATAGGCAGAATTCCCACTGCTTGTCCGTCAGTGGGGCCTGTAGCTCTTGGTCCCATCGGCCCCTGGCTGCCAACTGTGGCGTGGGCGTCAACGAGTGCACCGATCTATATATCTTAGAAACTAGCTTGGCAGGGACATCGTCCTGGAGGATGCGTTGCAGCAGTGCCATATGTGGGGGTTCCTGCGGAAAGCTAGGTGTCAGTGCCCTTATCCCCTGACGAAGCCGGAGGTACAAAAAGACGTCAAGGGGCGAAGGCTGTATGCCCTCATAAAGGTGGTCCATAGAAATAGGCGAAGTGTGCCTGGGCTGCTCGGTAATATAACTCAAAGTCGGGGACACCAAAACCACCTTGATTGTACGGTTTAATAAGGATCTCCCACCTAAGCCGGGGTGACCTACCGCCCCACACCAATCTAATAAGCTCTGTGCGGAGTTGACGGAAGAAGAAACCTCCTGGATAAAAGGGGATGTTCATGAAGAGATATAACAACTGCGGCAATATTACCATTTTGATCAATGATGTTCTACCGGCCATAGAAAGGGGCAGAGTGATCCATCGCGCGACTCAGTCCGTAATGCGAGTCATCGCCGTGCCATAGTTCGCCCTCAGGAGTTCCTCCCTGTTTTTTTCCACATGTATGCCCAAGTATTTAAAGTCCCGTTCACACCAGGCGAGGGGGTAGTCCAGCCCAAACCGCCCCGTAGAGGGCGTCAGGGGGAACAAACAGGACTTGCTCCAGTTGATCTGGACCCCCGAGATCATGCCAAATCGGATAAATTCCCTAAGAATCGGATTGAGGTTATCCTTAGGATCGCGTACATAAAGAGTGATATCGTCAGCGTACATAGATATTAAGATCTGCCTCTGAAAACATCTCAGCACTTTGTCTCGATGGTGTTGCCGTAATTTGGCAGCCAGGGGCTCCATAGCTATGGCAAACAACAAGGGCGACAGAGGGCATCCCTGCCTGGTGTCTCTGGTAATGGGGAACGCAGCAGAGAGTTGGCCGTTAACCAGGACTTTGGCTCTAGGGGCGGTATATAGTAACTTAATCCAGAAGACAAAGATGTCAGGGAACCCCATACGCCGCAGCACCTGAAATACATAATCCCACTCCAGGGAGTCGAATGCCTTCGTGGCATCGAGGAAGACAGCGGCCATTGGCTGATCGTCATGCACCAAATTTAGGATTGAAAAGAACGTGCGTAGATTATGGGACGTCGCCCTACCGGGTACAAACCCAGCCTGGTCGGGTAATATCAAGTTGGGCAGCAGAAGATTAATACGATTAGCTATGAGTTTGGCTAGGATTTTCACATCACAATTGAGCAATGAGAGGGGCCGGTAGGAGTCACATTTAGCCGCCGCTTTCCCGGGTTTAAGGAGGGACGTGATGAGGGCCATGCGCATCGAGGGGGGGAGGTGACCCACCTCCAAGGCATCTTCATACACCTCCCGTAAGACCGGCGCCATAAAGTCAATATAAGTCTTATAGAACTCGATCGGTATCCCATCTAGTCCGGCGGTCTTGCCCGAATGCATGTTCATAATAGCGTCCCGCACTTCGTCCAGTTCAAAAGGGGTGCTAAGAAACTCTCTTTGCGAGTCGCTGAGCCATCCCAGGGACACGTCCTCAAGGTAGTCTTGCAAGTTGAGCTCCCCCTCCCTTGTCGATGTATATAACGCTCGGTAGTGCGCGACGAACGTATTAAGGATTTGCGCCGTGTCCCTATAGAGCGTGGCGTCCTCTCCCTCAAGCTCAACGATAGTGTTAGTAGGACGCGTCAGCCTCATCGTTGCTGCCAGAGCTTTACCCGGTCGCTCGCCCTCGCCATAGCGGCGGGCGATCCAGTGTTTGCCTCTAAATTTCGCCTCTCTAGCGGCTTCGGCCGTGTACTCCGTGATTTTTTCGCGAATACGTGCAAGCGTGGCATCGTCGGGGTTGACAGCCAATGATGCCTCCAGCGTCTTAAGGTCAGTTTCCAGGGTGCGCAGCCGCCCTAGTATACTCTTCAGCACCCCCGACCCCTTGGCGATGCATACGCCACGTAGAGTCACTTTAAATGCATCCCAAATAGTTTCCACCTCCTTCACGGAGTCCTTATTACGCTGAAAGAAGTCTAGACATTCGTCTCGAAGCTCCTCCTGAAAAGAGGCATCCAAAAGCATCCCGGGCTGTAGGCGCCAGGCTGACAGCGGAGGGCCAAGGTCCGAAGCTCGCAAGGTAACGCGTACCGGCGAATGATCCGAAAAGGTACGAGGGAGGTGATGTGCCCGAACCAGCGCGGTATGAAAGCGCGGGGCCAAGAGGACGTAATCAAGCCGCGCCCATGATTTCGCCTGCGCCGTGAAGTGTGTGCCCTCCCGCATAGCAGCGTGAAGGTGTCTCCATGTGTCGATCAACCTATGCTCCTCCAGTAATTCTAGCAGCGCCCCGCGGGCTTTGGTATAATGATGGGGGGCCGGATGGGACCTGTCTAACTGCGGATCTAAGGTGGTGTTGAAATCCCCCCCACATATAAGGTGCTGCGGGCCAGCGCCTATTATGGCTGCCCCGAGGTCCATGAAGAAGTGTGGGTCGTCTACGTTGGGGCCATAACAGCAAGCCAGAGTAACTGCCATGTGTCCCAGTCTACCCCACATAAGACAGTACCTGCCCTGGCAATCGCTCCTAGTGCCGGCCATAGTAAAGGGGGTCCCCTTTTTCACCAGTATTGCAACCCCGCGTGAATAAGAAGAGTAGGAGGAAAAAGCAGTGTGCTTCGCCCATCTGGAGGCAAAGGTGTGAGTAGCCTGCGCCTTGAAGTGGGTCTCCTGGAGAAACGCTATGTGTATTGCATGGCCGTCCAAGTAAGAGAGGATCTGCCTATGTTTTCTCGGGTCCCCCAGGCCTCTAACGTTCCAAGTAAGTATGTTCAGGTCAGTGTCTCCCATAGGCAGGACGATAAGAAAAGGAAAGATGTCGCACTGTGTGAGAGATTTGCGTGTTTGGTATCTGTAAAGGGCACATATACTGCCCGCCCCACTCCCACCCCGAAGCAAGCAGGTGTGTGTACGGCCTGCCGGATGAGGGGACCGCCTCGCGATCCCTGAGCGGAATACCTTGTCGACCCTGTGAGGGGCATCCGTGTGCCGTCAGCTGAGCTCAACATCATAACAACATATACAAATCCCACTGTCCCCCCCACACTCCCCGCCAAAGTTCCCAACATGCAACTGGTACCATTTGCAATGTCAATTCCATCTGGTGACGGAGGAACATCAATCCCACAGCCAAAGGAAAAAAGAACCGTGCCCATCCTCCCCAAAGCAGATCCGAAGCAGAGCTTCCACTCATACCTGCCCGTAGACAGCACCGCAGTGGAAGCAGGCTGTCCACCGTGCACACCCAGCATCGCTGAGAAGTAAGGGGTCAGGAAACCACCGCCACCCGGGACAGGCTCCCCTCCCCCGCTATTGGCAGACACGTCAAAGGCGCCAGGGGTCCCTGTAGCGGGGTCCAGGAAGGACGTGCCAGTCCCCGCGCAGTGAACATTCAAGATAAAAGGCGCGAGCCCTATAAGCACTGTGCCCCAGAACTTAACAAACAGGCGAGTGGGCTCCCCCGCCCCTAGACATGGACCAGCAATGAGGGCACGGAACATTACCCCAGGAGGAGTTGCCGTATTCCGCAGGAGCAATGAGACAACCGTAAAATAAATGAAAATGCAATGTACCAAAGCAAGCCCAAAACCCGACACCCCACCCCCAGCCCACTGAAGCATCCCCAACTTGCCAGAAGTCGCATCCCACCCCCCTCCCGAGATGAACACCAAACAGCTCAACAGGAGCAACGAAGTCAGGTTGTCCATTGGGGTACACCCTACGGGGGTCATCCATGGGACACACATATCCGCCCTCCGCGCCCCGCACCCCCAACAACGCCAGGGGAGCAGGGGGGAGTGCGGTGCCTGGAGTACAGTACCAACCACCAACCAGTGCCCGACCAGGGCAGTCTTGTGCAGCCTCTCCGTCAACCGCCAGCTGGGCTCGCGCGGCGGCCCTCTAGTGGAGCGCCAGCCGGACCACACTCAAGTACAGAGGCCAGTCCTAGAAATCAACAGCAAAGTCGTCACTGATCATCGTCATGGCCAGCACCTTCCGTCTCCCGTTGCTCGGCACGTGCATGTTTTAAAGTCTTCAAAAAATCGTCCACTTGTTGCGGATTCATAAAGAAATGTTGCTTTGCCTGATGGGTGACTCTCAGCTTTGCTGGATACAGCAGCGCATAGTCGATTTGGAGGGCACAGAGTTTTCTCTTTACATCAATGAACTTGCGCCACTGTTCCTGGACAACAGGCGTGAAATCCGGGTAAACAGTGAAGCTGACACCATCACCATCACATGAGAGTTGTTGGTTCTGGCGCGTGGCCCTCAGCGCAGCATCGCGATCTCGGTAGTTTAACAGCCGTGCAATGATGGGCCTAGGTGGAGCTCCGGGTCTGGGACGCGGCCCAAGCGAGCGGTGCGCCCTCTCGACGATGAACTGTTTGGAGAAAGCCTCCGGGCCAATGGAGGCCAGGAGTATCTTCTCCACGTACTCTTCCATGCGCCCCGTGTTGGTGGACTCAGGCACACCCACCACGCGGATATTATTCCGCCGGCTGCGGGCTTCCAACTCCTCATTCTTGGCAGCGATAAGTCTGAGGACATTATCCATTCTCGAAAGTTGTGAAGTATGTGAAGCGGAGGTGTCGTCATTATCATAGATCCGCCTTTCAGCCTCCCTTATGCGTTCTTCATGTACATCCAGTTTCTGCGCAAAAGCATCCATGCGCGAGGAAAGACGGTCCACCTTATCAACTACAGTAGCAAAGCCTTGCCTCATTTCTTGCATCAGTTGCTGCAGGTCCGACGTTGGTGAGCTCCGGCCCTCTGCAGTCGCCGGTGGGCCGTGCGGGCCACCCGTATCCTGCGTACTCCGCAGTCCCTTCTTAGCCACCGGGGCATCAAAGGATAGCTTAGGCTGCTTACTGTCCTGCTTGCCCATCATGGGCCCTCTTGAAGGAGGCAAAGCGCTCGGATACACCGAGTCGCAAGTGACAATCACACAACGGAGGGCCCAGGCCGGCACACCGAGGCAGAGACTGGGAAGGAGTGCGACAGCTGTCCTCCCCGACACGGAAAGCGCCGGTCGCCAACACAAAGCAACAGCTGCTTCACACGACGCTGGATAAAGAACCATGCTGTCAGGGCGCACTTGCCGCTACAGCACCCCTGCAGGATAGGGAGGCCTCCGAATGGACCGAAGGGGCAGTCGGGCGCCAACGGATCACCAACGGGTCGTCACCAGACAGTCGCACTTATGGCCACGGGGCCAGCAGCCATCTTCCTCCGGCAGCAACAGTGGAACCCGGGCATGGAGACAGCACCAGGGAGCTGAGAGGCCCCAGCGAGGGCCGTGCAGAGGTCAGACGCGCTCCGGCGCCATCCAGGGTCGCACCTTAAGCCGGCGACAGGGCCCAAGCAGACAGGTCCGCATCCCCCACGCCTTCCACCACTCCCGGGCCGGCAGTGTCACAGCCACCACTCTCCCCCGTGCCACCCGCGCATCCTCAGCATGGCGGTCCGCTGCGCTCTCACCAGGTAAGCACGGGGGGGGGATCCCGCAGGGGAGGGCGGGGGGAGGGAGGACAGGTCCGACTCAGATGCGTTCCCCAGGCCGGGGACACACCTCCCCCAGGCAGTAGCACTCACCGGCAGTTCTCCTCCCCTCCGATCAAAGGCTGAACCAGCGTTGGAAGTCCGCCGGGGGGGGGGGAGGGGGGGACCAGGCACAGGTCGCGTTCTCCGGCCGCACAGCGCTCTCCGCTTCTCTCCGGCAATCCGCCCCCGCGATCCCGGGGGCTCCACACCAGCGAGTTGCTCCGCAGGGCCCACCCGCCTCGTGGTACGCACCGGCCTCGCGCAGATCAGAGGCCCGGCCACTCGCTTTGCATCGCGACAGCCCAGGGGACGGTCAAACTTGCGAAGCCTCCAGGTCGCACACGGCAGGTCCCGCAGCTCCCAAACTTGCGCCGGAGCCACAGAACAAGGACAGCAACATTCAACGCCGGTTGATGCCGGGCAGGTAGTCGGTGGAGGAGGATAAATGAAGGATTACGGCTCCAGGCAGCAGGAGCCTCACAGAAGTGCGGCCATACTGCGTGCGCGCCCTCTAGCGCCCCCCTTGCAAGATTGGAATTTGCTTGAAGTTCCCCAAGATGGTGGTGGGAGACACTAGACTAGGGGTGGAAGTTTGTCTGAGGCCAGTAAACCCTGAAACAAACACAAGGATGTGTTCTGAACATTGCACGGAGGTGGTTGGCATTTCGCCAGCACAACTTTGCACGCTCTAGAGCCTATTTTGACAAATAAGCCCTATATGGAGTAGGAATCAATAATATCATTACCAGCCATCTGATTTTTATGACAGTATTTTAAAGTCTCTTCATCAGGGTGGTGTTTATAGTTTTCAAACAGTTAAGAAACCGTACGATTTTTATGAAAAGACTAGGTACAGCACAATCACTAAGAAAGACTAAAATGGGATCCGCACATATTTGTGCTCTTCCAGGGATACCCGCAATAACTGAATTCTTTCCGGCCTCCACACCATCTGCAACAAAAGACTAAGATACCAACCCAAAAGGAACATCTGAACAACTCAGGAGAAAAATTAATAACATTGGGAAAATAGATGTTTTAAGTCAAGAGCCCCAGGATGCAGTAAACACAGGACACAATCTGTTAGATCTTTAAACAATAATGGATCAGCAACAGCCTTCCCCTCAAGTAGCTTCAACCTATATCCCTATTAAGGATTTTACACTTCCAGACATAAACTTGAGTCAGGTTTCTCACTCATTAGCTCCCAAACTACCGAAAGAGACTCTTAAATTATTCAACAGTACCGTGAGAAATCCAGTATGTCTCAAATAAAAACTTATCTCACTCTCCAGATATCCTATTACTCTTATCTCCTCACTCCATAAACAAGCAAGAAATCCTCTCAGAATCGCTCATTTCCATACAGAGGGTATTGGAATCTATAACTGCATTTCTTGAAAAATCCATATTAAACTCAGATCGCACACTTGAAATACAAACTCTTGTATTACAATATCTGGTGGACCGGGAAAATAAGCAAACTATACCATGTTCATTGCCTGGAAAAGAAGAGCAAAATAGAGAGGAGGCTGACCAAATACAAATTTATCGGAGGGGAGCATACAATTACAGAAACAAAAAATAACAAGAGCTACCCAAACTATCAGAACAAGCAAAAAAGATAAGAAGAAAAGGCGACCCAATCTACTCACTTCGAAAAATCTTTAAGGATTCAGCGGGAGACTGTGAGTCAAATACAACCCCTCCTTGTTATCCAATATTCATCCGAAGAGATGCATCTGAGTCCTTATAGCAACCCATGACATCTACTACAGCACTAAATAATACAGGCATAAAATCAACTAACAAAATCTTTAAAAATTCCTAGCTTGAAAAAGAGAACACAAATGAAAACAACAATGAAGGAAAGGAATAGAAAGAACCGCAAAATTTAAACGGAAAACCCGCAAAATAAAGCTTTCAGAACATGCCTCTTGCCAATCGATGCACAAGAAGAGAAAAAACGGTAGGTGCCTGAAAAACCATCAAATCTTGACCACACACAAGACAAAGGAATATTTTACTACATCACCCAGGAGGGAAGTATACTCACAACTGAATCATCAAGTTCTAAAGTTTATAAGTCAAAATTCTCTACAGGTCTACAACTCTCCCACACAATTCACACCGGTAACCAATTCTGTTGTTCCAAACACAGTAAAGGGGCATTTTCAGAACCAATTCTGCACTTTAGGGATAGACGACCTTTTCGCTACAGGAAACGATCCTCTAAATTGTCAAAAGATCCTAAATATCTTACATAATCTTCATCCTCTTCAGTCACTTACATTTCCTGAAATAAAATTAGTATTTTTACCAGCAAAGCTCGATATAGCTATGGCAAGAGTGGAATTCTGGTCACGTGTGATCCCATCAATAGTATTAAATGAAAGCGAAACACTGCATAAAAATGTATTCGTTGTAATTGGAGTCAAACCAAAAGCAACTTCCACGATCTCTGCATTAATCATGGACCTTACTAGGGAAAAGGAACAGCACCCTCTAATTAATCGTCATAAATACTAACCACTTCATGTACCAGTAGATAAACTTTAAATTTGTATTGGAGTCAGAGACAGACAGACAGGCTGGAACCACACTCTATCTAATTCAGTAAAAACACCAAAAGACACTTGGTCCTGGCTCTCAGGCAATCTAAATGGCAATAGACAGGGAAGAGGATCTAAACTCTTTTTAGCAAGAACATTGATGTTGTCTCTTGCAACACAGTAGGGCTGGAACCTATAAAATTATCTCGCTTATTAGAAACTTATCCTGCAATTGCCTGTATCCAAGAGACTTGGACTCAAAATAAATTCAACCAAAAGTTTTAATTTGTTTTCGAAATTCCTGCTATGAAGGTTAGGCAAGGCCATGCAAAGTGTGCATTAACAATTCTTCTATCGGAGGAAATTAAGTGGGACTTTGAAATAATCAATTTACCCTATAAAATGTCCAATGCATTAAGTTAAACACTCCAAAGGAAAGATCCTCCTCTGCAGATTCATTATTTCTGTTTATTATTTACGTTACACCTGGCTCTGAATTTAACATGCTGCTGGCAAAAAATGTTGATCTGGTAGAATCAACTCTTGCAACACGTAGAAACTCGTAAGCTCTATTTATGGGAGATTTCAACACAGAAATCTCCAAGGTTCTTATAACAGCCCGCAGGAACAAAGATCTAGAAGAAATGTTGTCTTTACCAACTTCAATCGTCCCTGATTCCATAAAAGCTGACAAACGCGGAAAGATGTTACTAGAGCTATCTAACAGAATCAATGGATTGATCCTGAATGGTAGAATAGGTGATGTTCCAGCAGATTTTACAAGAATGGGAGTTTACAGTCTTTCTATGCTAGATTATGTTATTTGCAGTTATGATTTATTTCAGAAAATTCTGTATTTAGTCACTCAGTTTGCACAAGGCAGCACCCATGCAATACTGTATCTAAAAATAGCAATAAATCTTTAGCCACCATCTTCCTGGTCCCTATCGTATGTGAGCGGTGATACTCTTATAGCACATAAACAGGGTAGAATCATATGGAATACCAACATTATGAACAATATAAACGCAGCCATAATTTCTCAACAGTTGTCTCAACCCAATAAAGAAAGTAATCCAGTCTCAAACTTTGAACAAAATTTCTGTTCAGTAGTTCATACACTTCAGAAGCTGGAAGTCCCTAATAATAATTCTTCAATACCAAGAAAATCGAATAACCCAGCGGACGTCCTCTCAAGAAGGCTGAACAAGCTAATTAGACAGCCGTTTATAAGCTTTTCAGCCTTCAGGAAGAAAGAAATATCTATCTTACAAAAAAGCGGAAGAGAATCAAGAAGATTAGAAACAGAGAAACAATGGACAAAAACTGGGTCAATCTGCAGATGGCAGTCTTGCAAAATAACAATCAGCTATTCTGGCGCCTGATTGCTAAAGTAATCGCAAGCAGAAAATCCCTAAGTGAAACAATACCCAATTGAGAGGAGAAGGGTGACCGTGCAAATTGGACAGTCCTGTTTGAAATCCCACAAATTGACAAAACGAGGTTATGAATGGATTCTCCAAGATTCTCCAAAGATTTTATTAAGCCGCACTGTCTCTTGCTTCCCTAGTCTTCGCCCAGAGGAGGGGTTGTAACATACCTACAGGTGCCGGACCACCACAAAACTCAGCAGGGCGTCCCGCAGCCTGGGAGCCCCACCTTCTCTTGCCGCACTAGTCCTCACCTAGAGGGGGGGCTGTGATGTGCCTACAGCCAAAGTGTGGAATGGCCTGCCTCTCTCTCTTTGTACGACTGAATCAGAAGCCATTTTCCGACGTGCTTTGAAGACCTGGCTCTTCCCCAGCCTTCAGACCTCTGCTGGACCTTCTTTTGCCGTCTGTTACAGCGCCCGGACACCCCCGTTGGGGGTAGCTGTTGCGCTATATAAACTCCTATTAATAATAATAAGAAGAAGAATACATGTGCTGGAGCACCACAAAGCCCAGCAGGGCGTCCCGCAGTGCAGGAGCCTCACCGTCTCTTGCCACACTAGTTTTCACCCAGAGGAGGTGCAGTGCTGGAGCACCACAAAACCCAGCAGGGCGTTCCGCAGTGCGGGATGTGCCAGGGCATGGCCCGGGCGAAGACCAGGCCAAGACGGGCCCGTCTTAGCCCGTCAGAGTCTGGAAGAGGCTGGGCTGGGCCCACCCTCTTAGCTTCCTACTTTTGGGGAAGCACGCTGCTCAGTCCCCACCCCATTTATCGTCTCCACCAAACTTATTCATCAAACTATTAAGGTCTACGACGAGCAACAATCGCAACAGAGGACTTTGACTCTGGTTAGTAGAGTACGTTTACTGGTTCAAATTTTTCTTTGTTTTTCTTTTTTTAACTTACGTTTTAACCAGTTAGAGTGTTGGTGGGTTAGTCCCTAGGGGGTGTTCGCTTTGTACTGCCATCTAAGCAAAAATATAAGCAACAACAATGGGTAAACTGACCTGTCCGGGCAAACCACAAGCTCTGCCTCAGGCACTTATTTCCTCCATACCATCAACTTCAATTGACAGGATGTTGCAGAAGGCCATAAGTGTGGTGGCCACAGAAATAGGGCTTACAGAAAGATGCTTGTCACTAACCCTAGATCTTCGCTGCCCTTCGATTGACTCACTTCCCCCCCCCCCAACTGCACCACTTACTCCAGTCACCTCAGTCAAGGAAACCACCCCCCTGCTATCCATGCAAGCTGGAGCTATACCTAAAGTAGCTACGCGAAAGGAGGGTGTGACAACCGGCACACCCAAGAGCGGAAAGTACAAACAAACAACCAGGATGGGGACAAAAAGAAAGAAATTCAATGATGGATTTTCTAAAAGTACAGAGAATTCGGATGATCTGGATTTGAACTTGGGTGGCACTGCTAGTACACGAACGGCCCTGGAACACCCGGTTTGGGTTGCGAACCTGATAATGGACCTATATAGCCAGTTTAAAACTATTGTGAGAGAATAGCTTGTTCCCCTGGTTGAAAGCATAGATAAACTGGCAGCACTGTGGGAAGCCAGGGTTAGAAACAATAGTGAATGCACACCCTGCCACAGTGAGGAGAAACAATATCAGTTGCCAGACAGATAAAAACCAGCATGATACCCATAGAAAGGCCAGCTCCACCGTATGTTCAAGACCCCACCACCACTTCGAGCTCTGGGAGTGCTTATTGTGAGGCTAGGAATAATGATCTAGTACAACCTAACAGGGGATTAAATAAAAATGGCTTGCCAACATATGGGCTTAAGTTGAGCAGAGAAGGGGTGGGTGGTGAGTGGGGGGCATAGAGGGTAGGGACAAAACGGATAGTCTTCCTGTAAGATTTGGGGGTCTCTAGTTGGCAGAGGTAGGTACCTTTGTCCAAGTAGGGGCCCTTGCGTCTAGTCAGAGTAAGGGGGTACACTCCTAAAATAACCCCTGCTCACCCCCTTGGTAGCTTGGCACGAGCAGACAGGCTTATCTCAGAGGCAGTGTGTAAAGCATTTGTGAACACATACAGTAATCAAGTGACATCACTACAGATGGACACCACACAAGTTTTATATCAAAAATAAGTATTCTTTATATAGACTTATCACAAGACCACAAACGGTGGTGCGGCGGCCTCTGATGCGACGTTGATCCTCTTCTCCGGCGATGCGAGTTGCTTTGACAACGATGCGAGCCGCGACAGGCCCTGCGACACGCTTCCCGGTGATGCGGCAGCGTCTGATGCGACGTCGATCACCTTCTACGGCGATGCGAGGCGCTTTCTCGCTGTGAAGTGACAGCGGCAGTGCGGCAGCACGCGTCTTGCTCGTGAGTCGCGCTTCCAGCTCCTTGCGACATGCAGTCCCTCAGAAAGCCTCGCAAAACAGCAGGCACTTCCAAAGAACTCTTGGGGAGCTGGTTGGTGAAGTCTGTTGTCCCTGAGACTTCAGCAGGAGGCAAGTTCTTCTTTCAAGTCCTTGGAGATCCTTCACAAGTTGAATAAAGTACACAAAGTTCCTTCTCTCCTCTCTTTGGCAGTCAGGCAACCACTGCAGGCTAATCCCTCAAGCTT
The DNA here is from genome assembly GCF_964204655.1 of Triturus cristatus. Taxonomy (NCBI): domain Eukaryota; kingdom Metazoa; phylum Chordata; class Amphibia; order Caudata; family Salamandridae; genus Triturus; species Triturus cristatus. Next base: position 864,239,545 of record NC_140581.1, read on the forward strand.
AGGGATAGTCTCTCCTCAGTCACTCTGGTTCCACTCCTCAGCAAAGGTTTCTTCTCGTTTCCCAAAGTGATCTAAAGTTCTTGGGTTTGGGTCCCAATATTAATACCCAGTTTATTTGTGTTCTCTGAAGGCAGAAAGGCCTTTGCCTAGTCCAAACCAGTTCTGGTCAGTCCTGGAGCACTTTGTTGACAAGACTCCTTCTTTCCTTTCAGAGTGCAGGGCAGAGACATCAGGCGCACCACAGGAGGTGGAGCCAGCATTGTGGAGGGAAGGCACAGACCTATTCAGGTCCCAGGTGCACCTCCTCCCACCCATCTAGATGCAGATCCCTCTATTCAGCCCTGTGCTGACTCACCCTGTCTCCTGGAATCCCCCAGCCCCTGTCACTCAAACTTCAAACAAGAATACACAACCTAGCAGAGGCAGGTTTGGATGGTTAAACAAGAAAATATCTACTTTCTAAAAGTGGTGTTTTCAAACACAGAATGTTAAAACCAACTTCACTAAAAGATTTATTTTATCATTCTGAGTTCAGGGATACTAAACTCAAATTTTCACCATGTTCCCTGAGTCAGTTAGGATTATAAGATGTAATAAGCAAACTGCCTATTCTGGCCTATGGGGAACAGGTAGCCTTGTAATAGTGAAACAAGAAAATGGCTGTAATTCACTATTAGGACATGCCACACACACCAGGGCATGTCCTACCTTATACTTACAATGCACCCTGCCCTTGGGCCAACCATAGGGGTGTCTCATATGAAGAAAAGGGAAGGTTTAGGGACTGGCAAATGGGTGCACTTGCCCAGTCAGCATGGCAGTACCAGACTGCACACAGGCTCTGCAATGGCAAGCCTTAGACACACTTTAATAGACTGCTTCTGTGGGTGGCACAACCAGTGCTGCAAGCCCACTAGCAGCATTTGGATTACCAGCCCTGGGCACTCCTGGTGCACTGTACTAGGGTCTGACAGGTAAACCATTCCAGCCAATCCTGGAATCACCAATCCATAAATCAATTTACCATAGGGAGCACTTGCACTGTGGCACTAGATAGCAGTGGCACAGTGTCCAAAGCATCTAACACCAGCAAAAACACATGAGGCAACAGCAAAAAATGGAATGGAGACCCACGCCAAGGTGCCAGGTCCCCTCCAGCTGAAATGTAGGGAGAACTACCCTACCTCCTGGGAGTTCTCATCACTAAGGCAGAAAAATCTGGACAGACCATCAGCACTGGCGTGCTCTGTACCAGGGCGATGTTCCACCGTGAAATCCATCCCCTGTAGGGAAATGGACCACCTCAACAGCTTTGGATTCTCACCCCTCATCTGCATCAACCATCTGAGGGGCCTGTGGTCTGTCTGAACCCTGAAGTGAGTCCCAAACAGGTATGGTTTCAGCTTCTTCAGTGCCCAGACCACAGCAAATTCCTCACGCTCAATAGCACTTCACCTCTGTTCCCATGGAAGTAACCTCCAACTGATGAAGGCTACGGGTTGATCTAGGCCCTCCTCATTCATCTGTGACAAAACAGCCCCCACACCATGCTCTGAAGCATCTGTCTGAACAATAAACTCTCTGGAGAAGTTGGGTGCCAGGAGCACGGGCGCCATGCACATAGCAGTTTTCAGGGCATCAAAAGCTTTCTGACAGGTGTCAGTCCAAATCAATTTCTTGGGCTGCTTCCTGGAAGTCAGCGCTCTCAAGGGTGCAACAATGCTGCCATGCCCCTTGACAAACCTCCTGTAATACCCTGTGAGTCCTAAAAAAGGCTCCCACCTCTGTCCGGGTTTTGGGGGGTTCACAAGTCAGGATGGTTTCAATCTTGGGTTTTAGGGGCGCCACCTGGCCACTCCCAACTTGGTGTCCCAAGTACACCACGGAACCCTGCCCAATCTGACACTTACTCGCCTTGATCTTGAGGCCTGCCCTCCGCAGCGCCATCAACACTTCCCAGAGGTGGTGCAGATGTTCTTCCCAACTGGTGCTGAACACTGCAATGTCATCCAGGTAGGCGGCACTGATCTCTTCCAGTCCAGCCAACACCTGGTTGACCAACCTCTGAAAGGTGGCAGGGGCATTCTTCATCCCAAAGGGCATCACCTGGAACTGGTTGTGCCTATCTGGTGTGGAGAATGCTGACCTCTCTCTTGCCCCATCAGTCAAGGCGATCTGCCAGTACCCAGACATTAAGTCAAACGTGCTGAGGTACGGGGCAGCCCCTAACCAATCGATGAGCTCATCAGCTCTGGGGATGGGGTGCGCATCAGTCCTCGTGACTAAATTGAGCCCTCGGTAGTCCACACAGAACCAGAGTTCTGGCATGGCACCCGGTGCGGCAGACTTTGGGACCAAGACCACTGGGCTGGCCCAAGGACTGTCAGAGGACTCAATCATCCCTAACACAAGCATTTTGTAGACCTCCTCCTTAGTGCAAGCTCTCACCCTGTCAGTCACCCTGTAAGTTTTGTGCTTCACAGGAGTACGATCGCCAGTGTCCACATCATGGATGCATCAATCAGTGACACTGGGGACCAGGGAGAACAGATCAGAAAACTGTCCCAGCAACTGGCGGCAGTCATTCAGTTGCTCAGGGGTCAGGGTGGAATAGAGGTTTACACCATACTCTAACCCATCTTGCTCTGTCGCCGACAGCAGGTCAGGAAGAGGCTCAGTCTCCTTCATTCCAGCATCTGTCGCTAAGAGCATGCCCACATCGGATCTCTCCAAGCGGGGCTTCAGGCGGTTGACATGCAGGACCCGCAAGGTGTTCCTGGGAGACCGCAAGTCCACCAAGTAGGTAACTGGACTCTTGCGCTCCACCGCTTCAAATAGTCCGGTCCGCTTATCCTGCAGAGCACAAGGCTCCACGGGGGCCATGACCCACACTTTCTGACCAGGCTGAAGCTCTACCAGAGTGGCATTCTGGTCGTACCACCGCTTCATCTCCTCCTGGCTGGCTTCCAGATTCGCCTCAGCGAGTTGCCTGAAACGCCTAATCTGGTTCCTGAAGGCCACCATGTAGCAATATACATTCTGGAGAGGTTTCCTGGGAGATTGCTCCCAGCCTTCCTTGCCCAGACTCAGAGGTCCTCTCACGGGGTGGCCATAGAGAAGCACAAAGGGGCTGAACCCTAGAGATTTCTGTGGCACCTCACGGTAAGCAAAGAGCAGGCATGGTAAGAGGACGTCCCACTTAAGCCTCATAGGTTCCTCAAGACCATTAATCATGCCTTTTAGGGTTCTGTTGAACCTTTCAATCAACCCATTTCCTTGGGGGTGGTAAGGAGTGGTGAACTTGTAGGTTACCCCACACTCCTGCCACAGGGACTTCATATACTTAGAAATGAAGTTGGTACCTCGGTCACAAACCCCCTCTCTAGGGAATCCTACTCGTGGGAACATTCCCATCAGTGCCCGTCTCACCACGGGGGCCGTCACTGTCCTCAGAGGTATGGCTTTTGGGTACCGGGTGGCATGTTCCACCAAGACCAGGATGAATCTGTTGCCCATGGCTGTCTTGGGGTCCAGTGGCCCCACAATGTCAATACCCACCCATTCAAAGGGGGTGCTGACCACAGGGAATGGTTGGAAAGGAGCCTTTTGCTTCCTGCCACTCTTTCCACTTGCCTGGCAAGTCTGACATGTCCTGCAATGAGTGTCTGAACTCTTGTGCATTTGGGGCCAATACAAGTGGGTGACAAGCCTCTCAAAGGTCTTGTCCTGCCCCAAATGTCCTGCCACTGGCACATCATGAGCCAGCCCCAGTAGGAAGGCTCTGAAGCGCTGGGGTACCACCAGCACACGGGCTGACCCAGGCTCAGCAACCTTAGGCTCACTATACAGGAGACCATTCTCCCAGTAGATCCAATGTGATCCAGACTGATCACCTGCTGCCTGGTTTGCAGCATTCTGCCGCAAACCCACAAGAGAAGGGCACTTGTTCTGCTCCTGACAGAACTCCTCCCTGGAGGGTCCTCCTTCTTGCTGCCAATGGGTCAGCTCAGGCAGGTCCTCCAGTTCAGCTACCTGTTCCCCTGTAGGCTCCAGGGCATCCCCCTCAGGGTCTACCTCCTCCTGGACCGTGGGAACTCCGGGGGCCGGTTTCCCGCGCCCCCGCCTCTTCTCTTTAAGGCAGGCACCTGGGCCTCCCTCTCAGGCTCCAGGTCCTCTTGAGAACCCCTACTGGCTGCCATGGACCGTGTGGTGACACACGCCCAGTCAGGCAGACCCAACATCTCCAAATGAGCACTCCGCTCCACCTCCTTCCAAGGTGAGCTCTCCAAATCGTTCCCTAACAAACAGTCAACAGGCATGGCGGGCCTCACAGCTACCTGAAGAGTACCAGAGACCCCACCCCCCCACTCAAAGGGAACTTGAGCCACCTTGCAGTGGCTCTCTGTGTGGTCAGCGGCAACAACTGGATAGAATGCATTGGGGACAACCTGCTCTTGAGCTACCAGGTGACACTTGACAGCTGTCACACTGGCTCCTGTATCTCTAAGAGCCTCCACTCTATGGCCATTGATGGTCACCCACTGCCTGTACTTCTTAGGGTTATCAGGCAGTTGGGTCCTGGGGACCACCTCACAGTCTCTTAAAGAGACAAGGGACATCTATGCTGGCCCCCGCCCACCTTGGACACCCCAGGGCTACACTTGCCATCTGCCAGGGTGGAGCACCAGTGAGTGCTGTCTTTCCACACTGTGGGCACCGGGGATCATTAGACTTATGGCCCAATTCTCCACACTTGTAGCACTTCAGGGGTCCCTTGTGAACAGGGTTAACTGTCGGGGCCCCGTGCTTCTTCTCAGGGGGAGGCTGTGAACCTTTCCCTCGGTTCCCTTGGGGACTACTTTGGAGCCCTTTATGGAACTCCCTCTGTTTACCCTTGTCCCCTCCACTCTTCTGCTGGGGACCCTGTCCACCTATGGTTGAGTCTCCCACGTGACCCTTGCGGACCCGGGTGCTCACCCAGCAGTCCGCCTCCTCAGCAAGCTTTCTAGCATTAGTCAGCATACTATCAATCAGGTGCTGGTATAGCTCAGGGAAAAAATTACTTGACAGGTGCTCCCATGCAATTAAACCAAAGAGCCCCTCAAAATCATTCACTTTGCTACCCTTTACCCAACCATCCAATAATCTGCAATAGAAAGTACATATTCTACCCAGGTACTTGACTCCACCTTCTTGCAATTTCTAAACCTCTGTCTATACAATTCAGGAGTCAACCCATACCTGGACCTCAATACTTCCTTCATGTGGCTGTAAGAATTATGACAATCAGAGGGCAAGTCTAACACTGTATCCCGCCCCTCACTAAGGAACCGCCCCCACAAACCCGCTCCCCAATCCTCCTCAGGGACCCGGTGGGAAGACATGGCTACCTCATAGGCCTTAAACCACTGCCCAATGTCATCATTTTTGTAGAACTCTTTTACCACATCTTTGGGAATATACACTCTAGCTTCCACAGTCACTGACGGTGTGCTGCCACCAGAGGGAGTACTCTCTAAGCACCTGGCTTTCAATTCCATCTCCCTCAAACTCTTCTCATGCTCAAACTGCATCCCTTTTTCTTCCAGGGCCAATTTCCTAGTTTGCAACTCCAATTCTAACTGCCCACTTAACTTGATCTTGGTCAGCTCCATCTCATGCATCCTACACCTCTCCCTGTCCTCCAACTCCTCTGGAGACAGGCCTGTGGCAGAAACACTGCTACCTATTGAGGAAGTTGCTCTCCTCCCCCTTGGACCCAATGGCCCACCCAGCTGCTCCTCTGCATTCTCAACCCCTTCCTCATCCTCAGGGGTACTTCTTGCTGCGACTCAGGTGCTCAGCGCCTTCTGGTACTCCTCCTTCTTGCAGTGAACGGTCATTGCAACTTTGAATCTCTTGCAAAAGTGCTTCAGCTGTTTGGCATTGTAGCATTCCAGTTACTCCTCTTCCCAATCACAATCAACAGATGCTATGGATGCTGCTTTCTTCATGGTGGTTAAACTTGGCAATTCTTTGCAAAAATAGAAAGTCCCAAAAAAAACAATCTACCAAAAATATGTGGTCACGTTTTGGTCTGCACTCACTAGTAGTGTTCACCAATCACTACCTGAGTCACACATGCAAGTCCAAATCCCACCGCTGCCACCAATGTTAGATTTGGGGGTCTCTAGTTGGCAGAGGTAGGTACCTTTGTCCAAGTAGGGGCCCTTGCGTCTAGTCAGGGTAAGGGGGAACACTCCTAAAATAACCCCTGATCACCCCCTTGGTAGCTTGGCACGAGCAGACAGGCTTATCTCAGAGGCAGTGTGTAAAGCATTTGTGAACACATACAATAATCAAGTGACAACACTACAGATGGACACCACACAAGTTTTATACAAAAAATAAGTATTCTTTATATAGACTTATCACAAGACCACAAACGACAAAAATCCACAATACTGTACTTAAAATGGTAGAATTAGCTTAGTTCTATCTAGCTTAGTTATATGGCGACCGTGCGACACAGGTAAGTGTGACCCACTTGTGGGACACCCCCGCGCCGCACGGCCACCAGCTGCTGCGTGTGCCCCTCAGCCTTGTCCCTGCCGCGCTGCCTGCCTCGCCGCCGGCTGACTCCGTTGCCGTTTGTTTTGCCTTTGTTTCTCTCGCCATTTGTGCTTGTCATCTGTATTCCCTGCCCGTGTTTGAGTTTCTTTTTCCCTTGTTTTGTTCGCCATTTGTGCTTAATAAAGTATATTTGCCTGTTTATCTGTCCAGCTTGTGTCCTTCCTGTTAGCCCGCCTACATCGCCGCCTTCCCTCCCCGCTCCCCGCTTCCCGCCACCACCGCAAGCCCCGCCCCTTTTTTCATTCTGTTCCCGCCCCGCTCCCGCCTCCCAGCTGCTCCGCCCACCCGCGCACTTCGCCTTTATATGGCGACCGTGCGAACGCGCAGCGGTCACGCGCAGCGGGCGCGCCGATTGTGCGCCGAAGGCGCGCCAAAGGTAAGCCCGTCTGCGCCCGTCCGCGACCGGATCGCGACCAGCGCCAGGACCCCTGGCCCCCGATGCCGCCGACCGACCCGCCTGACGTACTCCGCCGCCACCCTCATCGCTCTCAACTCTGGCCGACTCCCAGAATGCCATCAAGCCACACCACGACGCACCCACGGACCTTTCAGCTGCCACGCCTGCAAATTCACCTGCATCCGGACCTGCCGCACACCAGCCCCCGCCAAGTCGAACAGCAGCAGCACCCACCTCAAGTGCATCCTGCTCAACACCCGCTCCGTCCACAGACACGCCATCGAACTCTGGAACCTCCTAGACGCCACAGCCCCTGACGTTGCCTTCCTCACAGAGACCTGGATGAACGCCTCTTCAGCTCCCGACATCGCCATCGCTATCCCAGAGGGCTACAAGATCGTCCGGAGGGACCGCAGCGCCAACCAGATGGGAGGAGGCATCGCCATCATCCACAAGAACACCATCCGTCTCACGACCAGCACCGAGAACACCCTGACCACTGCCGAACACCTGCATTTCCAGATCCACACCAACCCGAACACCACCCTCAGAGGCACCCTGATCTACCGACCCCCTGGACCACGCACGCAATTCAGCGAGGACATCGCCGACTTCGTCAGCCCGCATGCCCTCCCCTCCGCTGACTACATCCTCCTGGGGGACCTCAACTTCCACCTGGAGAACAACAACGACTGCAACACCAGCACCCTGCTGGACAACCTCGCCAACCTGGGACTCAAGCAACTGGTGTCCACCCCCACCCACCTCGCCGGACACACACTCGACGCAGTCTTCTCTTCCAGCACAGACATCGACTTCAGCCACGCCACAGAGCTCCAATGGACGGACCACAGCTGCATCCACTTCACCTTCAAGAGAACGACGACCCACCACCACCAGCAACAGGCCGCCCGCAGAAGCTGGAACAAGATCACAGCAGACCAGCTCGCCACCTCCCTGAGCCAGCACCCTCCTGCCAGCTCAGCGAACCCCAGCCAGGCCGCCGTCAACCTCACGAAGTGGATCAGCATCTGCGCGGACGAGCTCGCCCCGCTGAGGACCCCGCCCAGCAGACCCGGAAGCAAGAAAGCCCCATGGTTCACCGACGAACTCAAGAGCTCCAAGAAGAACTGCCGAGCCCTCGAGAAAGTCTGGAGAAGGGAACCTACACCGGACAACAGGACCTCCTTCAAGCTTGCCACCCGGAAGCACCACCAGCTTATCCGCGCCGCCAAGAAAACAGCATTCAAGGAACGGTTGGACAACAACGCACACAACTGCAAGGAACTCTTCAACATCGTGAAAGAGCTCTCCAACCCCAGCGCAGGAAACAACGACATCACCCCATCACAAGACCTCTGCAACTCCCTCGCTTCATACTTCCACAACAAGATCACGGACATACACAACAGCTTCAACAACCAACCAACGCACACCATGACCGAACAATCACCCCCCACCACCACCCTCCACGCCTGGACCCCGATCAGCACCGAAGACACCATCCGCACGATGAACTCCATCCACTCCGGATCACCGACCGACCCCTGCCCTCACCACGTTTTCAACAAGGCCGACGCTGTCATCGCACCCCACCTGCGAGACATCATCAACACATCATTCAACACCGCCACCTTCCCTGAGAGCTGGAAACACGCCGAACTCAGCGCCTTACTCAAGAAACCAACAGCGGACCCCACCGAACTCAAGAACTACCGCCCCATCTCGCTCCTCCCGTTTCCAGCCAAAGTCATCGAGAAGACCGTCAACAAGCAGATGGCCGCCTTCCTCGAGACGAACGGATCCCTCGACCCCTCACAGTCCGGCTTCCGAGCCAATCACAGCACCGAGACCGCCCTCATCGCCGCCACCGATGACATCCGAGCCCTGATGGACAATGGAGAAACAGCGGCCCTCATCCTCCTAGACCTCTCCGCGGCATTCGACACGGTCTGCCACCGCACCCTAGTACAGCGCCTCAGTAACATCGGAATCCAGGACAAGGCGCTGGAATGGATCATCTCCTTCCTCGATGGAAGGACACAGAGAGTCCGCCTACCACCATACAAATCAGAAGCCTCCGAAGTCATCTGCGGCGTCCCTCAAGGATCATCTCTGAGCCCCACCCTCTTCAACGTCTACATGAGCCCCCTCGCGGCCATCGTACGCAAACACAACCTCAGCATTATCTCCTACGCCGACGACACCCAGCTGATCCTCTCCCTGACCAACGACCCCGCCTCCGCCAGAGCCAACCTGCACGAAGGGATGAAAGAGGTAGCCGAGTGGATGACGACCAGCCGCCTGAAACTGAACTCTGACAAGACGGAGGTCCTCATCCTGGGCTCTTCCCCCTCCGCCTGGGACGACTCCTGGTGGCCTCCAGCCCTGGGCACCGCACCCAAACCAACAGACCATGCACGCAACCTGGGCTTCATCCTGGACTCCTCCCTCTCCATGACCAGGCAAGTCAACAACGTCTCCTCGGCGTGCTTCAACATCCTACGCATGCTACGGAAGATCTTCCGGTGGATCCCCACCGAGACCAGGAAGACCGTCACCCAGGCCCTCGTCACCAGCCGACTGGACTACGGCAACGCCCTCTACGCCGGTACCACCGCCAAGCTCCAGAAGAGACTCCAGCGGATCCAGAACGCCTCGGCCAGACTCATCCTCGACATCCCACGAACCAGCCACATCGCCGGACACCTGAGAGACCTTCACTGGCTCCCCGTCAACAAAAGAATCACCTTCCGCCTCCTCACCCACGCACACAAAGCCCTACACGACCAAGGCCCGAGCTACCTCAACAGCCGGATCAACTTCTACGCTCCCAAACGCCACCTCCGATCAGCCAACCACGCCCTCGCCGCCGTCCCCCGCATCCGAAGAGCGACTACAGGAAGAAGGTCCTTCTCCTACCTGGCCGCCAAGACCTGGAACTCCCTCCCGACCGACCTGCGCCTGACCCAAGACCACCTCTCCTTCAGGAAGAAGCTGAAGACCTGGCTGTTCGAGCAGTAGCGGCACCCCCCCCCCCAGCGCCTTGAGACCCTACGGGTATGTAGCGCGCTCTATAAGTGTCACTGATTGATTGATTGATTGAGTTCTCTTCAGATGTTAAAATGCGACACTTTGAGTTCAATGTACCTTAAGATGCATAACGCAATACAACGAAAGTGTTGCAGGGAAGGTGATGCGTTGGTTTCTTACACGCAAGAACGGTGATGCGTCGGGTCCCTACTGCTGCGTAGGGGATGCGTCGGTTCTTCTCTGCGAGGGGAGGTGATGCGTCGGTTTCTTACTGCGCTTCCGTGGCGATGCGGCACGCACCGCCGTGATGCGATGCAGATCCGGTGCAAAGAAACAAAGATGGCGTTTTTTCTTGATGCGACACATTACGGACCGCGACAGGCCCTGCGACACGCTTCTCGGTGACGACGCGGCTTCTGCTGCGATGTCGATCCTCTTCTCCGATGGTGCGGGATGCTCCGGCAATGATGCGAGGTGCGACAGGCTCTGCGACACGCTTCCCGGTGTTGCGGCGGCGTCTGATGCGACGTTGATCCTTTTCTCCGGTAATGCGTGTTGCTTCGACAACGATGCTAGCCGTGGCAGGCCCTGCGACACCCTTCCCGGTGATGCGACGGCATTTGCTGCGACGTTGATCCTCTTCTCCGGCAATGCGAGGCGCTTCAGGGACCCTGCGATGATTCAGCGGCTCTTCTGGGCCGCGACAGGCCCTGCGACATGCTTCCCAGTGATGCGGCGGCGTCTGATGTGACGTCGATCTTCTTCTCCGGCGATGCGAGGCGCTTTCTCGTTGTGAAGCAAAAGCGACAGTGCGACGACACGCTTCTTGCTCGTGAGTTGCACTTCCAGCTCCTTGCGACACGCAGTCCCTCAGAAAGCCTCACAAAACCGCAGGCACTTCCAAAGAACTCTTGGTGAGCTAGTTGGTGAAGTCTGTTGTCCCTGAGACTTCAGCAGGAGGCAAGCTCTTTTCTCAAGCCCTTGGAGATCCTTCACAAGTGATCTAAAGTTCTTGGGTTTGGGTCCCAATATTTATAACCCGTTTCTCTTTGTTCTCTGAAGGCAGAGAGGCCTTTGCCTAGTCCAAACCAGTTCTGGTCAGTCCTGGAGCACTTTGTTGACAAGACTCCTTCTTTACTTTCAGAGTACAGGGCAGAGACATCAGACGCACCACAGGAGGTGGAGCCAGCATTGTGGAGGGAAGGCACAGCCCTATTCAGGTCCCAGGTGTAACTCCTCGCACCCATCTAGATGCAGATCTCTCTATTCAGCCCTGTGCTGACTCACACTGTCTCCTGGAATCCCCCACTCCCTGTCACTCAAACTCCAGACAAGGAATACACAACCTAGCAGAGGCAGGTTTGGATGGTTAGGCAAGAAAATACCTACTTTCTAAAAGTGGTATTTTCAAACACAGAATGTTAAAACCAACTTCACTAAAAGATGTATTTTATCATTCTGAGTTCAGGCATACTAAACTCGAATATCTACCATGTTCCCTGAGCCAGTTAGGATTATAAGATATAATAATCAAACTGCCCATTCTCGCCTATGGGCAACAGGTAGCCTTGCAATAGTGAAACATGAAAATGGCTGTAATTCACTATTAGGACATGCCACGCACACCAGGGCATGTCCTACCTTATACTTACAATGCACCCTGTCCTTGGGCCTACCATAGTGGTGTCTGATATGAAGAAAAGGGAAGGTTTAGGGACTGGCAAGTGGGTGCTCTTGCCCAGTCAGCATGGCAGTACCAGACTGCACACAGGCTTTGCAATGGCAAGCCTTAGACACACTTTAACAGGCTGCTTCTGTGGGTGGCACAACCAGTGCTGCAAGCCCACTAGCAGCATTTGGATTACCGCCCTGGGCACTCCTGGTGCACTGTACTAGGGTCTGACAGGTAAACTAAACCAGCCAATCCTGGAATCACCAATCCATACATCAATTTACCATAGGGAGTACTTGCACTGTGGCACTGGATAGCAGTAGCACAGTGCCCAAAGCATCTAACACCAGCAAAAACACATGAGGCAACAGCAAACAATGGAAGGGAGACCCACGCCAAGGTACCAGGTCTAACACTTCCCATCATAAACTTACCTCCCACCTCTTGTCCGTATGTTATTATATGGACAGGCGTACCCAAAATTAAAAGCGGCCAGAGGGAAAACCAACTTGATTTGAGGAACAAATGTTTGTTTTGGTTGGTGAGATACAGATAGCTTGCCTACGACAGGGCTAGGGAAATCCTTATGGTTCGCAGAGTTAGTTGGGTGGGCAATAGACAAAATGACAAGCAAGGGGACTGTGTGGTTATCAACTTTAAAGAAAACCTTGACTGTCCATCGACTTTTAAGTAAGAATCATTGTAGTTAGGACACAGTCACAGTGATCAGGCCCTTTGCGTTGGGTTATTTTTATACACCTGGTCAAATGCCTCCTAGGGCTCTTAACATCGCTGAGTTCGACATGTGGACTCAAAATAAACGGTGCCCAGGCCAATGGCATCAACCTCCCTGGCCCTTGCTAGTTATTCTGCCTGTAGCCAATAGATTTAGGGTTCTGGAAGTAGTATATTGACAAACAATGATACAAAAGTCAGTCCAGGCGACTAACAGCCCGAGGGAGTCTCAGAGTGATAGAAGAGCTCAGTAATGGTCAATGTAGCCTGATCACTGACTATGGGTTAAGGGGTGAAGTAGCGAAGAAGCAACCTGAATCAAAACAGATGGCCAAAGGCAGGGAAGGTGAATTGGAAGAGTCTTTGGTCACACATTTGTCACAAACGGGCAATACATTGGACCTGTTTATACGCTCCCCTGCAACTGGATCCCTGATTAGTTTATTAGGGACATCAGCAGACCCAAGCCCCATTCTCCTAGGCAATACTACTCTGTGTGGAGGAGCCCTCCTAAGGCCTGTAGGGAAGCACTCATGTGCCCACTTGATGGAAAGCTAACCCAATAAAATCCACACCCATGCAGTCAATCAAGACAAACGTAAAGAGCTGAAAAAGTTGAGGGTCCTATCCAGGAACGTTGCTGGCCTGAAAAGCAAGTTGAACAGCCCCGATTGGGGGGGGGGGGGGGGTCTTTGTGGATCAATGATGTATGTATGTTCCAGGAAACATGGGCACAGGAAGATGTATTGCGGATGGGGGTTGCATCATTTAATGTACCTACCACCACCAGGGGAAGGGGCAGACCATCTGGGGGCCTTTGCATATGGGTGGGTACACATTAGGGATGCACGGTTGAGCTGCTGGAGTCTCCTTCCAATGACATCCAGTGCATATCACTCACCTTCTCTCCAAAGATCTGAATTTCACTCATTAATGTCTACTCTCGGCCTGTAAGTCCTAGCCAAGAATCCCCACCATTGACCAATTGGCACTCTTTATTCCTACAATGACCACAAACATGTGGTTGGTTGTAGGTGGGGATTTTAATTGCCAATTCGAGCCCCTCATTGATCCTAATGACGTAAAATTTTGGGAAGAAGACCTGTGCTAGGCAATCCCTGATCCACAAATTCCGCCAATCAGGGCTTGGTCCCTGCTGGCACTCCAGATACATTTACTCACACTAAACCACTCCCTTAGAGCCTGTTATGGCTGCATAAAATCTGACACACCGGGGAAGTTAACATTTAACAGAGTTGGCAAATCCTCCTTGTTAGACTACATCCTAGTGGAAACCAGGATATGGCAAAGCGTTGTTGATTTTGCTGTCTTGCCTCAACATGACAGCGATCACAACGCCCTGATTATGGAATTAGAGCTGCCGGACATGGGGAATCCCTTGGTCCTTAGAACTCCACCAGATGATAGACTAACATTGTCCAATAATAGGAGAAGGATACAGTGGTCAGTAATCCAACATTCTCCTGATGAGCTGGCCTCCCTATACTCAACTATCATCCGACTCTAACAGAAATGGGAAACATCACAATTTTAGATAGCATCTTATCCCCTCTAAACAGGGTTGCAGAGCTCCATATAGCATTAACTTCTAACCTGGACGGAATATTCTTTCCAAAAGGATCCTCTAGGGGGAAAAAAAGGCTAATCGATCTTGGTTTGATGGTAGTTGTCGGGAGGTCAAGCGGGTTTTGATAGATGCTATCAAATCCAAGGATACGTGCCTGATTAAACAAAAGAGGGTACTATACAGAGATAGCATCTGCCAAGCAAAAAAGACATGGGAACTGGATAATTGGGAGGCATTAAAAACTGCCCCATCAATCAATAATTGTAAGGCATACTGGAGTATAGTCAATACAGGCTGTAGCGAAGGGAAGCCAGCCATAGAGCCTAATATAGCGACAGACACATGGAAGACACATTTCCAGGCCTTATACACTACTATGGAAGCAGAGGGTCCCAGTGTAGAACCAGTAAAAATAACAAAACTACAGATCACCTACAATGAGCCCCCACGAGATAACCCTGATTGAAATAACTAATGCCATAAGCATGATACCCCCTGGCAAAGCTCCAGGGCTCGACAAGATACCAGGGGACGTTTTTCAAGCAGAACCGAAAATGTGAGGACCCTATTTATGGGTACTATTTAATGCTATCCTGCAGAGTTTGGCGATCCCTGCCACCCGGGCTGGAGCATAAATCCTCTCAGTATTCAAAAATGGTTCCCCACTTTTCCCACCAATTACAGACCCATCAGTCTGATTGTTGTAACCCAGAAAGTATTTACACTGGTATTATTGGATCGTCGCCTGGTATGGATGAATGATCATGAAATCCTGAGTCTGTACCAGGCCGGCTTCAGGAAAATCATCTCCACCGTTGACCAAATACATAGACTCCAACTTTTATATTGGAGAATGGTGATATTGGAGGGTGGCAGTCTCTATCTAATATATGTGGAATTAAAAACTGCTTTTAATCTGGTACCCAGGAACAAATTATGGGTCGTACGTAGTGACCTGGGGGTCCCGACATATCTTTGGCGTATGCTTAGGAGATTGAATGAAGGCAACTATGCGCAAATCAGGTTTGGGAAACATGGTGATATTACCTCTCCACTTCCAGATAATAGAGGGGTAAGATGGGGGGGGTGTGCTTGCACCTACCCTATTTTGTTTATATATCAATGCACTGGTCGATCAACTCATTAAGGTGAAGGATAATGATGCCCCGAAGCTAGCACACAGTAAGGTGCCAGCAATGATGTTCACTGACGACACTCTTGCTTTCTAAGACACCCATGGGCATACCGAGGATCCTCAATAGTTTTGACATCTTCTGTAAAAACAGGGGGCTGAAGATTAACACTCAGAAAACGAAATGTATAGTAATCAATCCAGCTTGCATGGCACGATCCAAACCCTGCTTGAGGGGATTGGTATTTGATTATCTAGGTGTTACCCTAACAGAACATCAGGAATGGGGGCCGCAAATGCCTAAAAGAGGTCTTAAGTAAGCACAGACCATGGGGGGCTGGCAAACCTATACAGGAACTCTTTTCACAAACCTGCTGGGCCAATAGTAGAGATTTACAAAGTGCAAGCTAGGGGTGCCGCAATGTATGGTGCAGAACTATAGGGGGATTGCATTTTAAGAAATATTACTAAGACAGAGAACAACTTCAAGAAGCAGCTACTTGGTCTTCCACTCAGCACTCCACTCATTCCCTTGCGCATGGAACTAGGGATCAGGCCAATCGGGGATGAGATTGGTCTTAGACCTCTAATTTTTTGGTGCCGTTTGTGGGTAATCCCGGAACTGGCTGTATATAGGTCAGAGCTAAAGGAGGTACTGAGACTTCTGGGTGCAGGAAAAATAGCATGGTTTGTTTATGTCAAGGATACATTCCAAATGACAGGCAGAATGAGCTTATGGAGGGAATCGTGTCCTGGAATCTCAAGATCTGACTCGGTAAAGTGCTATAGGGTGGGCAAACTTGCTCAACTACAGGAGAGCTCAGCAACCCAATCCTTAACTGCCAATTTTAGACAAATCAAAGACCAGTATACATTAGAGTCTTTCCAGGATGACATCCAACCAGCTCTTGCCAGGAAATTATATATTCAATGCAATTGTGAGGCAGAGACAGCACTACACGTATAAGTTACATCGTAAACCAATGGGTGTGAGGTCAAAAATGACCACATTGTCAGTGTACATTAAAATGTGTCTGTTGTGTGAAGCTATTTCAGGGGGGAGAGTTCTTTATTCTTAGGAAGCACTCAGGTCGATCACTTAGAAAGAAGGAGCACAATAGAGGGGCTATTAAACATCCCTGCTTCTGCCTATTTGAGGTGGGAATCTTATGGGTCAAAGCCCTTGACCCCGCCCATCTGGACTCTGCACCACGTTGACGAGTGTAGGGCAACAATTAACCTTAAGAGAGATTCCTGAATGCCCATTTTCATTAATTTTCACCATAGGGTATATCTATCAACCCTATCAAAGGATGTTGAAAAGCCTATAAACTACCTGCAACTTAGTTGTTACATACATATCAATTATTGTTTGTAAAAGTCCAGTATTGTCGGTCACGGAATGCTTAGGATGAAAGCCTGCTTGAACCATTGGAATCTCTTCCCTAGAGAAAGCCCAGTCTTTCAGATGGTCTAAAATACTTGCCGCAAAGATTTTCCAAGTTGCTTCCAGGAGAACGATTTTGTCTAAAATTGCTGGGGGAGAGGCGGGAGCCTTTCTTTAAGAGTGGAATAACAATGCTTCCTGTCTATGATTTTATGAATATGGCCAGTATCATAGCTGTAGATAAAAAGAGGAGCTAGAAACTTGCTCCATCCTTCTGGACTACTTTGGAGTACTTTTACAGGAATCTTATCTGGACCCTTCGCTACTGAGGCTCAAGCCCTCCTTATATGTAATTCTATCTGTTCCTAGATAGGTGCAGTTATCTGTTGATCAGTTTCATTCAAATAATTTAGATTGAAATGTTCTCTGTAGCAAGATTCAACCAGATTTGCTTTGTAGCGCTCAAGAATATACATTTCCCATTCATTTTGGGAAACTGGAGAGGCATTTAGGGAATTTCTTCTTCTTCTTCGTATACTTTATTTCGGTTAAATAGACCATAAAAGTGCATGTGCAACAAGCATAAAAACATTGAAACAAACCTGATAAAATGTACAATCCAATGAATAAATATACAGAGTTAAAAAAAATTCTCAAGGTTCACAATAAAATAACTCCAAGCAGTTCATAGCAGGTTGCATCATTAACCAAACCCAAGTGAACCGTTTGGTTACTAGCATTGGAAAGCAATAACGTTTTTTAAAATAGCCCTCACCCACCAAAAGGTTCCTTGGTGGCATGCTTCATCATCGGGTTCTTCCCGCCCCGCTGCGGGATTGGGCGTGCTACGACCAACGAATACGTGGGAGCACTTTGGAGTGAAGTAAACGGTGTATTGGTATGACAGTGGAAGGGTCAGGAATGAGTGAGTTTAAAAAATACCTGGCTTTATGGAAAAACTAAACTTTAATGCTCCCTATAGCTGGTATTGATAAAAACGGGGAAAGAAGGAGGGAAAAAAACTTTAATGAGCAGCTCCCTTGCTGGTCGACATATTTCAAAGCCTACCCCTAAGCTTCTTCTTCTTCAGGACCAAATACATGATCCCTGTTACCACTCTGACTAATGCCTAGTGCTGTTAGCCTATTAGGTGTTTCGGATTAATATACTTCTGTGCAAGACATTCGTTCGATACCTACTTGATAATATTCTTTAATAAAGCGAATATACAATTTCTTAATTTTGACAATCAGGAAGGATAGAAGCAAAAAGAATTAGTAGTCTAGGTGCTCTTTGGTATTATCATTACATATCTTCACCCTAATTGTGTGAGGAAAAAAATTTGATTTTTTTTATCTGTGGTATATTTTTCACTTCATGCACGATATCGCGTAAATCATGTGATTCGTGCTGCCCTCTGTTTAAAAAAAATGACATAAAAGACATAACGCTACATATGACATCTAAGCAAAAACACTCTCGCATTTTTATCAGTTGTGCAGAGACCTTAGCCTTTTTTTTTAAATACCCATCAGCCTAAAAATTGTAAGGTAGTGAAGGTGGTGTTTCACTCCTCAATATTGAATAAAGAAAATGGTAGAGAAACGTACATTCTAGGTTTCCTAATTGGACCCCATGAGCATCAACACGGGAGGGGAGGAGCGCTTGTGGTCAAACACTGTTGGTTTAAATGAAAAAGATTTGATTTAGAAACTAGGTACAAAGTAATGATTATCTGTCCTGGTGTTGAGGTCAGTAGAACCCAATTGTATGGTGGCCTAAACTATAGGCTGTGCCGTACTTACTTCGTCAAAGCATCTCTCTCACCCATAGAACAATGCCTGCCCGTGGCTCCATCAAACACTGAATGCTCGCAGAGACCCGGTATTTGTATCCGAAGGGAGCTGCAATCAGTGACAGGCAACTGTGCAGCAAGGCTCTCACACAGCTGTACAGATATGCCAGTCACTGATTGCAGCTCCCTCCGGATAAAGCTGATAGTTTAGGCCACCATACTATTGAGTTCTACTGACCTCAACAGCAGGACAGATAATCATTACTTTGTGCCTAGTTTCTAAATCAAATCTTTTTCATTTAAACCAACAGAGTTTGGCTACAAGCGCTCCTTCCCTCCCGTGTTGATGCTCATGGGGTCCAATTAGGCGACCTATAATGTACGACATTTCTCTACCATTTTCTTTCATCAATATTGAGGAGTGAAACACCACCTTCACTACCTTAAAATTTTTAGGCTGATGGGTATTTTAAAGAAAAGGCTAAGGTCTCTGCACAACTGATAAAAATGCGAGAATGTGTGTTTGCTTCGATGTTATATGTATCGTTATGTCTTGTATGTAATTTTTTTTTTATTTCAAAATACTTTATTGATTTTCAAGAGGGAAGACAGAAAAACTGTGACAGGGTTAACATGAGATATCTAAGGCAAAAGTATCACATAATGTTATAATCAAGAAGAGAGAGGAGAACTAAAGAGGCTAGTCCGTTTCCCCAGTTTATATGTTAATAATCAATGAGAACTAGCTCTTGTTTAAATTGTTTGTATGTCTGCGGGTGGGGGAAAACCATTAGGTTTTTATGAAGGCCCTCACCCACCAACCTAGTTGGTGGCATGCTTCATCATTGGAAAAGGCCTGGCTGAAACTAGTTGACCGCACAGGACGTCGGAGGCCATAAGCCTACCGTGCACGTCCGATAGCCTTTGTTTTTATTGACTGCCTGGGGCTCACCATTAAAACAGTCTTTGGGACACCCAGGACAGTATTTTAAACCTCACTAAGAGCACACCCACAGCACCCTCACGAACCAAAAAAACCCGCTCCGCAGTAATCTGGCATCGAAGCACACCTGAGGTACACTCGGAACCTCGGGTGGGGCCCAATGATGAAGCCTGCCACCAACTAGGTTGGTGGGTGAGGGCCTTCATAAAAACCTAATGGTTTTCCCCCACCCGCAGACATACAAACAATTTAAACAAGAACTAGTTCTCATTGATTATTAACAAAAGTATCACATATACAATCATAAAGTGAGGTTATTACGCCTAAATGGGTATCAAGAGACTAATCCAAGTGATCAATAATAAAAGAAGACAAAACAGGCAGAAAGGAAGGAAGGAAAAGGGAAAGAAAGAGAAGAGAAGGAAAGGGAGAGCGAAGGCTAGTCAAGCGATTACATTTATTTCCAAAATTCTATGTATATCTTGGCACAAGAGCAGTCCGATATTGATAGGCCTAACATATAACAGCCTAGTACAGGTAACAATAATTAAATACAAATATTCAAGTGATACATCAGTAAAGGCACAGGATATGATTCAAGGGCATACAGTAGTATTCATGGAGGTTCGTAAGAGTCTAGATAAGTGTCCAAAAAGTTCCACATCATCCTGGATGAAGGTTTTCATGGAGAGTTTTGTAATGCGATGTTATCTGCCCCTCTGAGGTGGGTGATCCAGTTTATCCAGCCTTTATAAGATGTCTTACTCGTCTCCTTCCAGTTGGCAAGAACCATTTTCACCACAGATGTTAGTAAAAGGTCAAGTAGAGCTTTATCAGAATCAGTTCTTAAATTCGCGCTCAAAAAGGCCATAGGTAGTGTAGAGAATTCTTTGACCAAAGTACATTTAAACAAACCAGTTAAAAAGGCAAAACATTTTTCCCAAAACGACTTTACTAGTGAACACTGAAAAATAAGATGGGCTAAATCCCCCATTTTACGGTTACAGTCCAACATGTTGCATCCTTACGGAGGCCTAATGAGAATAATCGGGCAGGAGTCCAAAATGCTTTGTGTAGTAGCCAGTATTTGGTTTTGGGAGAGGACCGGGGAGATCCTATTACGTGAGACAGAACTCCATAGTGTGGGCCATATCTGTTCATTTGGTGGAACCGATGATTGTTGCCCCCAAAAGGCTATAGTCTTATCATTAAGTTTAGAGGTCTTCGGACGGAGGAGTTTATAAATCTGGGAGACCTGGTGGCCCAGTTTGTTAATGTTTGTCACAAACAATGAGATTGATGGTTGGACGGTGGATAATTTGGTTTTTGAAAGGGCCGTTCTGATTTTCAAGAAGTTGTAGAATTCAATGTCAGCTAGGCTATATCTCGATTGGAGGCCTGAGAATGTACTGGGTATGAGGTATTTTCTAGTTGATAAGGGAAAAGGATATCTTTTTTACTCCATGTGTCAAGGGATAGGTTTTTGCCTTTATACAATATTTTGCTATTGGACCAGAGTGATTCCATTTTAGAGCCTTTAAAACTATTCTCCAGATTCTTATCTACCCTAAGGAGTGCAATTTTTTTATTTTAAAAGTGGATTTGGAGGTATGTGGGTAAAGCCTATTCGTTGTAAGGAGTAAAAGAGGGCTTAGGTTATTAAGGATAGCCCTCTCCACCTCTAGCTAGACCGGGGTGTAGCCGGTAGATGGTGAGAACCAATATGAACCTAGTTTTGCAAGGAAAGCCAACTGGTATATTCTGAAATCCGCTAGTTTTACACCCCCTAGAGTTTTATCCAGTCTTAATTTTTTTATACTGATCTGTGCTTTCTTCCCGCGCCAGAGGAATTTAGTGATAAGGATATCTAATTTGTGATGGAGGTCATCTTTAAGGAAGAGCGGGAGCAAACTGATGAGATAATCAACCATCGGGTGATCATCATTTTAATAGTTTTGATTCTGCCCCACCATGTGATGAATTTTGGTGACCAAGAGTCCAAAAGCTTTTTTATTTTTTCTAATATTGTTTTCTCATTCTGGTGTAGAGTATCTATTAAGTTACTACCAAATTCCATACCTAAGTATTTGATATAGCCTGTTTGCCATGTTAGCCCCGACTCTCCCAAGATATCCCTCGTACAGTGGACATTTAATGGTTTTGAGTTCCGATTTCTCTCTGTTAAGTTTATAACCTGAGTAGCCGGAATATTCCGTAATTGTATCCATCAAGGCTGCAATTGATGTCTTCGGTTGTTCTGTTACTATTAGTATGTCATCTGCATAGGCGGCTAATTTTATTTGGACGCCATTGATATCTACCCCCTTAATGTTCGAATTTAATTTGATGTCCTGGATCAGGGGTTCCAATGCCAGTAAGAATAAGGATGGAGTTAGTGGGCAACCCTGTTGCAATGGGAAGGGTTCAGAGAGTGAACCATTAACGACAATACGGGCTGATGGTTTCCCGTAAAGGGCCATGACCGTGCGGATATAGTACTCACCTAAATTGAAAGAATGCAGACATCGTTCCAAAAAAGCCCAGGAGACCCTATCGAAGGCCTTCTCAGCGTCCAATGTGATAGCTACTGCTGGCTCCAGTTTAATGGCAGTGTATTCTAAAATGTGGCACAACAGACGGGTGTTATCGTTTTTATGATGCTTTTTTCTGCGCGTGGAAGGGGTTAGTAAGGGATATAGGTCTATAGTTTTCGGTGATAGGTGATACTTCCCCTCCTTCGGAATGACTGTTATGTTAGCTTCCGACATAGTGTTTGACGTGGTCCCTTTAGATGTTGTGTGGTTAAAAACTTGTTTCATGGTTGGTTTTAGCTGGTTTAGGAAGGTCTTGTAAAAAGAGGCTGTAAAACCATCCGGTCCAGGGGCTTTGTTGTCTTTTAATGAATTAACTGCCTTTTCAATTTCTGTGAAATTAATTTCCTGTCCTAACCTAATTGTATCTTCTCTAGTTAGTTGTGATAAATTGAGTCTGTTGAGATATTTGGTACATTCCTCTCAGTTGAGGGTCTGATCATTTTTGTAGAGTTCCTGATAGAAGTCTTTAAAGGTCCTAAGGGTGTCTTTGTGTTTGGTAGGGGTTTGTTTGTTAGAGTCTTTAATGGATGAAATGACAAACTGGTTCCGTTTGTGCTTGAGATAGGAGGCAAGAAGTGCCCCTGCTTTATTAGCTTCACATAGGTTAAGGGCTTTATATTTATTAACCCACAACCCTGCCTTCGCACTTAAGATTTTGTTGTATTCGTATTTATTTTGTGTTAGTATTGCGAGGATCTTACTATCGTATAAAGACGTAGCGTGAGACAGTTCTAAGGTTTTGATCTCCTGTTCAAGGTGAGTTAATCTCAGATTTGTACTCTTGTTGATTTTTGTCTTGATTTCAATTATTGTGCCCCTAATGGTAGCTTTCAGCGCATCCCAGAGTGTATCAATGCTGGTCTCAGGATTGTCATTGTGTTTAAGGTAGTCTATTATAGCATCCTCGATCTTTTTATCTACAGGATCCGAAAGTACATCATTGTTAAAGCGCAATCTCTTAGGTATGGAATCATTGTGGCACCAAGCCACTTTTAGGCTAATACACGAGTGGTCAGACACTAGCCTTGGGGCTATGTCTGAATGCTGAATTAGTTGTGTGTGAGAGCCGGAGATGAGAATATAATCTATCCTGGTGTATGAGTTGTGAGGATTAGAGTAGAATGTGTAGTCTCTAGTGTCTGGATGATGGAGGAGCCACACGTCCTTAAGGTTAAATTTGGAGCAGATATTTGGAGTACAGCATGTGAGTTCGTAGGGTGGTACTGACAGGTGGATTTCCTATGCGTTATAGGGATGTTAAAATCCCCTGCTACCACAATGAGATCATCTTGGGGGAATCCTTCCAGCGTGTTGGATACCTCAGACCAAAAAATTGTATCATCAGAATTGGGGCCATATATGTTTGCTACGTGAATTAGATCCTCCCCCTTTCTCAGATGTGTGACCAAAAGTCTGCCCTCGTTATCGTGAGAGTGGGAATCTAGCAAGACATTGGATTTTTTTATATATCAGTGTAATTAACCCCCGTTTCTTTTTATCAGCAGGAGAGCAGGCCATTTGTGAGATCCAGTTATCTCTAATGAGTTTGGCATCGTCCAAAGACAGCTTTGTCTCCTCTTGCAATAGAATTTAGTTTTGGCCAGACAATCCAGAATTTTCTGTCGTTTAATTGGGTGGTTAAGACCTTTGACATTTAGGGAGACTATATTTAGGTCAGTTGCCAGGGTAAGTGTGTTATTGCGGGCCATCAGATTAGAGGTTATGTCGTAGGTACATCAAGTATAATAGTAAGAAACCTAGAAGCCCTACCTGGACCCAGGAGGGAAAAGGTGACAATAGCTGATAACAAGCCCCCCCAACAGGGAACAATTTGAATGCATTATCCAGGTACTTTGTATACAGTCTAAACAACTTTTTCGGATACTCTTGTGTGCCAGATCTCACTAGTTGTCTATGCATCAAGGAGGGCCAAGCACAGATTAGAGAAGGAAAAGAGGTGAAAAAGGGAAAACAAGCTAGAAGATAGAAAACGTAAAGACTGAGAAACACCAAGGAGGATATACAGTCATTAAAGGGAGCATTCTGCAACCTCTGGAGTTCCTCCCTCCCATTCCTGAAAACCTCATATGTAAGAGGTGCGACGGCAGGATTGTCAGTCCGTCTCTCGGAGATTGACTGATTGTAATAAGCTAAATCGTAAATCTACCTACGTCTATAGGTGACTTTGATTACAGAAAGGCACTAAAAGAGATGTAGATCCCATAGCAATGAATCTACAGACATTTGACATTCCCCAAATTACAGTGTACATAGACATAGTGATATGTAAAATCTATAAAAAAGATACAAGTATAGGCCCATAAAATCTATGACAACTTCACTTGTAGTGATGCCAGCATCACAGAGTGTGTGTTAACACTAGGTAGTTAATGGTTTAAAGCACTTAGCTTGACCGATGATGGTAAGGATTCCTAGTTCATCCCGTGCTCAGGTCTGGAGAAGATCTCCTTTTGTTAGTGGCGGATTGAGAAGCCTCCATGTCCTGAGTGGTTGAGCCTGCCAAGAATGACGCAAGATCCTTAGAGTCGTTGAAGTAGTGATGTCTACCGCCATCGATTATTCTGAATTTGGCAGGGCCAACGAAGGAGAACTGAATGTTTGTACTCCTGAGTTTGTCGCATAAGGCAAGAAATGCCTTCCTGGTGTCGACAGTAGGCTTAGAGTAGTCTTGTGTGAAAATGATCTTATGGCCGTTCCAGATAATTTGGTGATTTTTACGTGTATGATTGAGGATAGTTTCTGTGTGCTGGGATCTCAGTGGTTTGCAAATAATAGGCCGGGCTGATTGCCTTGACATGGATTTAAAAGTGGGTATTCTGTGCGCACGATCTAGTTCAAACTGACGGACGAACTTTAAGTTGGTAAGCTAAGGGATCCAGTCCTCAAGAAAGGCTTAACAGGAGCCTGCTGAGTCTTCCGAACCCTCCGGGACCCCAAGTATTCGAATGTTCAACCGATGATTGCGGTCTTCAAGCTCCACTGTTTGTTTTTGTAATGTTGAGGTAAGTTTTGTTAAGGCCTTCACCTCCTGAATTGAATTGAAGGAGATATCCTCTACGTTACTAATTCTTTGCTCGGCCACTGATAGCCTATTATTAACTGTGTTTAGGTCAGGCCTGACGGCCGCTATTTCAAGTTGAATAGCGTCAGTGGTTTGCCTGGTGGATTTAGCTAAGACATGGACATCCACCAGTTTTTTTAGAATCATGTCTAGGGTACTGTTAATGTCCGGTTTCATTCTGAGTGGGGAGTCCGAGAGTACTGGATCTCCCTTACTCCGTTTTGCCGATGTAGTTTAGATTCTTTGTCCGCCATTATTTTGTGGGATTTTTTATTTGATTCCTGAGTGAATGTTGTGCTTCCAGAGATCCTTCTGCTAGTATCCCCCAAGCCAGGACACCGTGATAACGTGGTTCCCGTATTCTGGCTTGCGTTCTGTCACGGGCTAACCCTTATCTACCAAGGCCCTTGGTGGCTTTTCCTGCGGGTCACTTCCCTGAAGCACTGTGGAGTTCTGTGGAGATTAACATGATTGGGTATCCTTTATGAGAGATAAAATGCGGGTCACTTGAGAGATTAGCACGGGAATGCCAATCTGCTACAAATCCCAGGCTGTTATTGTGTAGGTTCCTTTGCGCTGGGCAGGAGAGCGTCTGTTTGTTGAATTTTGCCCTTCACAGTTGCACACTTGCACAGTTGTACCCTTTGCGTGTTTAAAACTAACGGCTTGTTGGCTGGCGCTATGTATCTATACAATCTAATTATTGGGAGCCCTCCCCACACTGCTGGAGACATTCTCTGCATGTGTGGCCTGATTTACTGCAGGCTGGCATTCAAACGCATGCCAAGCACTAACTAGGAGTCAGCGTCAATTAGCTACTGCTTCTTAGGCTTCTTAGGCTTCCGGGATAACAAAGAGCCAGCCTGCTGTGCGCCGGTTAGATAGCGTCTAGACCTCGATGCAGTTGCTCTTGCATAATGTCAATACTCCGATGGAGTTTTCGCTCAAGATGTCATTATGGCCGCCATCTTGGAATCAGGCAGGTTCAGGCCGCTTCAATAAAATAAGAAAGGTGCACAGCTAGCAATACTTTATGGCATTGACAGATCTGCTTATAGGTCGCCGGTAAGTTGATAAAGCAGGCGGTCACTTACGTTGTTAGTTGAGCTGGCGTGTCGGGAGGCCCGGACCTTATCAAGGTCTTTGTTTGGCAGGTGCCATTTTGTAGAGACTCAGTTCTCGGCGAGCAGCTGTGCCAATTTCGTTTTTGTTTTGCACTGAACACTCAGTAAACATTCATTGGTCTCATTTTGTGCAGCTATCGCTCCGCTTACAATCCTGGTTAGAGTGTATCAGTCATCAGCATTTCGTTTCGGTGCAGAGCTCACAGCTAGTAAATGCCATTTTGCCTGCCGCTTTCATGACATCGGGTGAAATTAGGCTGCGCATAATCGGACAGTTCCCTCGGGTGCACAATAGCTCTTAGCTGTAGCGCTCGCTAAAGTGGCGAAGTCATTCCCCAACACTGGTCGGTTTGGTGAGAGGCAGTCTATATCGGTCCTCCGTCATCCATACTGGCCGCCGTTGTTGAAACCAAGCCTGTCTTGCATCAATCACTCGAGCCCCGCCACAATGGGCTAAATAGATTTAGCGTACCGTAACACTTTTGGTAGAGGCTCACGCTCTTCCAGGCGGGTGAGATTGATGGCGATGTGATGCGCTTTCGGTTGGGTTCACTTGGTTTCAGTTTGTGAACGCCGAGTTGCCGCCATTTTATTTCCCGCGTCTCACTCTTATTTCCGAGACATAAGCTCGAATTTCTTCCTCCTTAGGGCACCGGAGGTCGTCGCGATGGTATCCTCACTGGCAGTGAACCTTCTGATGGCCAAATCTTCAGTCGCTGGGTTCCTCTCGTTCATTTACTCATCGGGAGATCAGTGTTCTTTCTCCGATCCAACGGCGCGAAGGAATCAGGCAGCCATTAGCTCTGCCGTCCAAGCCACGCCCGTTTGTAATTTTTTTAAACAGAGGGCAGCACGAATCACATGATTTACCCGATATCGTGCATGAAGCGAAAAAAATATATCACAGAAAAAAAATATATCGCAATTTTTTCCTCACACAATTAGAGTGAAGATATGTAATGATAATATCAAAGAGCACCTAGACTACTAATTATCCTTCTATCCTTCCTGATTGTCCAAATTAAGAAATTGTATATTCGCTCTATTAAAGAATATTATCAAGTAGGTATCGAACGAATGTCTTGCACAGAAGTATATTAATCCGAAACACCTAATAGGCTAACAGCACTAGGCATTAGTCAGAGTGGTAACAGGGATCATTGTATTTGGTCCTGAAGAAGAAGAAGCTTAGGGGTAGGCTTTGAAATATGTCGACCAGCAAGGGAGCTGCTCATTAAAGTTTTTTTCCCTCCTTCTTTCCCCGTTTTTATCAATACCAGCTATAGGGAGCATTAAAGTTTAGTTTTTCCATAAAGCCAGGTATTTTTTAAACTCACTCATTCCTGACCCTTCCACTGTCATACCAATACACAGTTTACTTCACTCCAAAGTGCTCCCACGTATTCGTTGGTCGTAGCACGCCCAATCCCGCAGCGGGGCGGGAAGAACCCGATGATGAAGCATGCCACCAAGGAACCTTTTGGTGGGTGAGGGCTATTTTAAAAAACGTTATTGCTTTCCAATGCTAGTAACCAAACGGTTCACTTGGGTTTGGTTAATGATGCAACCTGCTATGAACTGCTTGGAGTTATTTTATTGTGAACCTTGAGAATTTTTTTTAACTCTGTATATTTATTCATTGGATTGTACATTTTATCAGGTTTGTTTCAATGTTTTTATGCTTGTTGCACATGCACTTTTATGGTCTATTCAACCGAAATAAAGTATACGAAGAAGAAGAAGAAATTCCCTAAATGCCTCTCCAGTTTCCCAAAATGAATGGGAAATGTATATTCTTGAGCGCTACAAAGCAAATCTGGTTGAATCTTGCTACAGAGAACATTTCAATCTAAATTATTTGAATGAAACTGATCAACAGATAACTGCACCTATCTAGGAACAGATAGAATTATATATAAGGAGGGCTTGAGCCTCAGTAGCGAAGGGTCCAGATAAGATTCCTGTAAAAGTACTCCAAAGTAGTCCAGAAGGATGGAGCAAGTTTCTAGCTCCTCTTTTTATCTACACTACAGCTATGATACCGGCCATATTCCAAAATCATCGACAGGAAGCATTGTTATTCCACTCTTAAAAAAAGGCTCCCGCCTCTCCCCAAGCAATTTTAGACACATCGCTCTCCTGGATGCAACTTGGAAAATCTTTGCGGCAAGTATTTTAGACCATCTGAAAGATTGGGCTTTCTCCAGGGGAGAGATTCCAATGGTTCAAGCAGGCTTTCATCCTAAGCATTCCGAGACCGACAACACTGGACTTTTACAAACAATAATTGATATGTATGTAACAACTAAGTCGCAGGTAGTTTATAGGCTTTTCAACATCCTTTGATAGGGTTGATAGATATACCCTATGGTGAAAATGAATGAAAATGGGCATTCAGGAATCTCTATTAAGGTTAATTGTTGCCCTACACTCGTCAACGTGGTGTAGAGTCCAGATGGGCAGGGTCAAGGGCTTTGACCCATAAGATTCCCACCTCAAATAGCCAGAAGCAGGGATGTTTAATAGCCCCTCTATTGTGCTCCTTCTTTCTAAGTGATCGACCTGAGTGCTTCCTAAGAATAAAGAACTTTCCCCCCTGAAATAGCTTCACACAACATACACATTTTAATGTACACTGATGATGTGGTCATTTTTTACCTCACACCGATTGGTGTACAATGTAACTTAGACGCTCTCTTCAGGTACACCAAAGCTAATTTTTTTAAAGTAAATATCTCAAAAACAAAAGTGGTACCATTAAGGGGGAGGAAACATCAAATCCACTTTGCCTGTAAATTGGGAAGAAAACCTGTAGAGGTAGTAAAAGTGTATACCTACCTGGGGAGAGTATTTGCACAGACACTCGAAAACAATTCCCATCTCCAGCACTTGGAACTAAAGGCTGCAGCCCACATAAGTGCCATAAAGAGATTGTGTTCCTCACTCCAGCCAAATTCTACCTCTGCTGTGAAAGAAAGACTGCCCAGAGAGATTTCAGAAAGTGCCCTTTCTTCTGCACTTTGCTTCCTAGTTATGTAGTAGGACTGTCTACCTATGAAATTCAACAGCTTGCTAAACTACTGCAGGAAGTAGCGAACTCTACTACAATTGCCTGTAGGTTGATCCTTGGCCAATCGAAAGCACAATGAATTGTAATTTTACAGAATAGACTGGCGCTTAATTTATTCTTGGCTGCCAAACTTAGTGTCTGTGCAAATGTATGTTCAGAATGTTGCACTTTATACTAAATGGCATATATGTTCAGATTGTTCACATATGTGAAAGTGTAACGAATGGATGAGTGAGTAAGTGGGTGTGTAAGTGGTACATGAGGGACAGATGAGGGGGCATGTAAACTAATGGTGAGTGAGTATATGATGAGGCAGGCAACAGAAAAGTGAGTGCATGCAAGTGGATAGCTGATTGATGGATGGAGGGTGGATGGATGAGGGAAATGGACTGATGATTTTATCGATGGACTGACAAGGAAGCACCACAACAGGTATATAAGAATCTGAGTTTGAGAGACCAGGATTACTGTCTTGACTGAACAAGAGCAAAGATGGAAGAGTTTTATTGTCGATCGTAAGGGAGCTATGAAAGTACTAACAAAAAAGGATGAGATATGGCACTTGGATATTGCGGAGGACCAGACTGTGGTGGCTGGGGCTGAGACACAAGGGGAGGGTCTTCCGGTCGGGCGGAAGTAATGAGCCAATCATAATAATTGGACAAAAGCTTCCAGGACAATTTAAGCAGCCGAACAAGAACAGAAACAACTACTGCTGACTACTTTGGTTGTATTTTTCCCATTCCATCACTTCATACACCTTTTGAGGTTTGCGCCTCTGTTTTGTTCTCTCTTCTTTGTGTTTTCCTTCCCTCTTGTTAGTTCTTACAATGATGATGACCCCCTCGGATGGTGTCGAACCATCTTTTGATTACACCTTCGGCCAGTAGCCACGCTTGTTTCAACAGCATGTCTTGGTGATCCACAACTCGGTAAAATCTCTTGGTACTCTCTGTGTTCATTGCCGGCATTCCCAATTGGGGCTTCAGACGAGGACGCTGTTCTGAATCTGTGAGCATTGCCTCTTTAGACCTTCAGTGTTTCTTCCCTCCCCTCCATATCCCCCATTTTACCCTCACATGATTACACTGGGCCAGATTTTGTAGTTGTCCCGTGCTACACATCTCTACTCCTGGTTTGGTGTATTCTGTTCTGAGCACTTACTCAAAAGCTCCATAATGATTAGGTGGGCGGAATTTGCGAAATTCACTTACGCAAACTATCGCGAAAATGTTAAAAATCTCCGCAAACACGCGGAAATATTGCGAAGATGCGGAAGTTTTTTTCCCGCCCGTTCGCGGTATTTTCTGCGGGGTCGCGGCTCGCCAACTTACCCATGTGGTTGCTCGCGGGCGCGGCCATCTTGTTTTTACTTGTCTCGCGGTGCATGATAGCGAGAAGAAAGACGTGATCGCGCGACGAATGACGTCACTGCGGGCGCGAACTGTTGCGAGACAGCGCAAATGGCACCAACAATCCAACATCTCGTGGAGAACGCGACCGGATCGGGAAAACTTGTCGGCGAACGCGGGGATTCAGGTAAGGCGATCGCGCGCACGCGAGAATGTATTTTTTTACAGTGCGAGCAAGCGAAATATTTCCGGTAAGATGCGGATTGCGCAAATTTTGACATTTTCGCGCTCTCCGCGGAACGCGAAAATGTCAAATTATCGCAATTTCCGCAAGCGGAACGGAATTTTCTCCCAGGCCTAATAATGATCCTAGTGTGCGGTGCCAACAAAATGGACGGTAGTGGAAGATGTATTTGGCCTTTGGGTAGCACAAGCTAGAGAGAGGTGATTTTAGCAAAAGAGACATGAGCGCCTAGAAAGGCCATCAGAAATACTAGTTTGATATAAGCATCTTTCTAAGCCCTACTCACTCCAGCAAATCATGTTCAAGCTCCTTGATCAACGACATAGAAAAGGAACAAGAATGAATCCTTGGCTTCCTCTCCCTTTTTAAGGAAAAATAGACCTCATTATAGCATGACATCATGGATTTGATCAAAATAGGATCATTATGCTATGATAGCATGACCCGTGTGGCATGATGCATAGAAGAGGCAGCATTCCGTTGCGGTAAATAGGATACTGAACATTGGAGAGCATATGGTTAAAAATTAGAGTTATACTGATTAAATACAAATACACCTAAAACCAATAGATAGCATCAAACAAAAGCAATTACTGCCATTAGAAACATTTTACCCTATATGCAACTTGCAGCATTTGGAAGTTTCTCACAGAATTGCTTGTAGAAAACAATGAAATACTTTTTACGTTGCACAAACTATTTCTGAGCAATAACTATTTCGGAACTGTCTCATTTTCCCTTGAACAATAAATGCATCACCTGCTACAAATGGAAATACGGAATTTATGCTCTTGTTACGTAGCTTTTGAGGAGGGGGTCGATCCACAGAAGGTGGTACCAAATATACATTCTGCAGATATCTCCTACTCGCGTCAATGAGTATACGCTCCAGGTGTATACATTTTACATAGCTGTCTGTTCACTTTCTGCCACAGAGAATAATGACAGATAAAAATTGCAACTCTAGTTTGCTAAATTGCAATTTCTTTCAAGGCAGGTGTATGTTTACGAGATTGTCGTGTACATGACGTGACAGAAATGACAAATAGGGGCGTGGCTGATCCATCCTAACGCGTGCGTGGCGCCTGCCACAACATAGACGTGCCCTCTGTCTGTGTCGTGTGGTCCTAGGCAGGTAAGCGGCCTGGAGGAGCTGCTGCCTCTCCTGCCACGCAGTGTTGTGCCCGAGCGTGTGAATTCACCGTACAGTATGTCTCTGTCGCCCGCGCATCGCCTTGGGGGTGGGAGCCTGGTGACGACAGATTACCATTCAGTTTAACCCCCGCCCCTCCCCGCAGGCCACGGGGAGGAGGCAGTGTGTGTACAGTAGGTGTTGCGTTGAGATACCGGAGCCCCTTGGCTCAAGGAGAGTAGAAGGGAGGAATCTACCGCAGCCGCCGGGGAGGGCGAAGCACGAGACCAGGCGCGCGGTGGATGTGGTGCCTGCGGTAAGCTGCGTCTCTCCCAGCAGCAGGGCTCCAGACCGGCCCGGAAAGGACAGGAAGGAAAGATCCCCCTTGTACAGGTAAGATCCAAGTTAGCTCCGCTGCCCTGCTGCGGCGACTCTCGCTGTGGTCCGAGATCACGGATTCGGCACTCGGCAATCCTAGCCCAAAAAATACTCGGTGGTCTGATGTTGCACTTCAGGGTCATTCCTTGGTGCAGGTGGCGAGAGATGCCACGGAGCTTTGGGTGCTGGGGGCTGACACCACCGACCATTACCCACTGCTTTAGGTGGTGCCAGCGCTGTTTGCAGCCCGTCCTCTTTGCAAGGGGGGAGGGGGGGGGGGGGTGCTGCCACCACTGTCCATATGTTATCTCTACACTGAGTGGCACTGCCAACTCCTCTCGGCAACCCCGGGCACTGCTTCAGCTACTTCCCTCGCCCTGAGTGATACCCTGCTCATTATGTGCCAAACATGTTCCCTGCCCATCTTCTACCACTGCACAGAATGCCATCACTGGTCTCCCTCTCTAACACCTGCCATGAGCGATCTTTACTTAACTTGTACCCCTCACCTGGATACTATCACCACTGCCCAGCTCCTGTCCAACAACCCACTGTGCATCACCTACACCTTGCCTTGGGAACGGACATCCCCCCACCCCAACTCCGGCCCCAGCCCTCACCGAGTGCACATCCTCCGCTTTGGCCTCTTGTATTGTATTGTAATTTATATTTATAGAGCGCATTATCACCAGCAGGTCTCTAAGCGCTATCAGGGGGAATACCTATCCATGTTAGTAGGGAAGTAGCAGCTGTTAAATGATGACCCAAGTTTCTGAGACCTACCCTTGACCCTAGGTTTCCACTGCTACCTTGACTGCTGTCTTCTGTACTTACCCCTGCTGGCCAGTCCTTACCCCTCCGTGGGGGCTGGGCTGCCCCCATTGCCCGTCGCCTACACCGACCATGGACAGTCACATCAGCCAAACTCCTAGCCCCTTTTTATCCCCATGCCCCTGGGTCCAGCCTCCATACCCTACCCGGGTGCCGCCACCCTTGCTCACCCCCCCCCCCCCACCCAGAGTGCATCCACCTGCGCCCGTCTTCTGACCCTGCCCTCAGTAACGTCCTTCTGCCCTGCTGGCCGCTGCGCGCGTGCTGCCACCGCTCCCCGCGTCCTGCTCTTGCCCTGCCGCCCATACATATTTCATCTCAAGGAGTCACTTGTTCACTTGAAGATGAACCACAGCTAGACCGCAGTGCTTGCCCCCCGTCAGGCCCATTCTTTCCCGGCTTCCGGGCATCTGTCCGAAGAACAGTGGCGCAGCTGTGGGGCCCGGGCGTCGGGGTTATTATAACACACATATGTATCGGATCAGCTGTGCCATTCGCAGAGCCTTAGCCGATTTATGTCTCGATGAGCAGAGTCTAAAACTGCAATGTTTCGCTTGGTAACTGTGGCCAGCGGTGGGAACGGACAGACCGGAAGCCCGTCCAAGTCCCGCCTCTCTCGTTTGGGTTCCTTAGACTTGCTCGATTTCTGATTCTCTGTGGTACGCTGTTTTGGGAATTACTCTTGCCTTATTATAGTTATCCACGTTACATAGAGGAAAACTTGGGGTGACGAAGTCTACTCCAGGAAGACCTAAATTCCACCTCTGAAGTTCCCCGTGCACCGACCTATAACCCCGGTGGACCTATGGGAAAATCCCCAAACGGTAGAAGACACCTCATTCA
Source organism: Triturus cristatus (assembly GCF_964204655.1). Taxonomy (NCBI): domain Eukaryota; kingdom Metazoa; phylum Chordata; class Amphibia; order Caudata; family Salamandridae; genus Triturus; species Triturus cristatus. The sequence continues at coordinate 864,273,489 of NC_140581.1, forward strand.
AATTACGAACACGCCCATTCTTCTGTAATCAGATGATGAATGTTTTCACTTGTTTTGCTGTGTACCTTCTGCACGACTGTTTGTGCCTATCTGTTTATTGCACTCCGTGCGCCACCTACCTTCTTCCCACCAAAAATTCTGTCAGCCATGACAATCGTCTGAATAATTAATAGCCAATAGTAATTTTTATCTCTAATGATTGGCGGGTGCAAGGTCCGAGGGAACTCTCCCCAGCTAAGGGAGTCATTAGCTACCCGTAGGTGGTCTTTGAGAGGCGAGAGAGCAAGCGCCAGGGATACCATGGACTAGACAAGACACGCCCAGCAGAAACAAACCCCCCAAAAAGCACTGTCTCGTGGCATGTGGATTAGCACAGCGAGCATAGCAACGGCGTCTGCAGCTCGACTGTTGGCCGTGAGAGAATGTATGTATTGCTGTTGTCTCGGAGACACAGCGCCAACAGCGAGGGCGGCTTCACTTTCTTAATCGGCTCCCAGGCCTCCTGTGTCCACTATCACCCAGGAGAAGGACTTTCAAATGTACGTCTACTAGAAGGACTGGCTTTAAGGTGGTCAAAATACAGATGTATTCAGCAATCACCCAAAATACACACTGATTAATTTGTGCCGGTGTTTTCAGGTGGTGGGCACCGGCACTCACTTTTGAGGACTGAGGCATGTTTTTCATCATCATACTTTGCGCTTGAGCAAGAAAAAGGCTGTAAACGTGGAAAGAACAAGGGAGAGAAAGATAGGAAAACAGTGACTGAGGATGGGAACAGGGAAGAAAAAGAACACATGGTGATATATAGAGGCAACAAGCACAGGGTGGTGCAAGAAAGCGACACAAGGTTGATTCAAGACTACACAGCCTTGGTATTTGGCAATCCTGGCAGTCAATGGTGCCAGTGGCAGGCTGTTTAAAAACTTTGGGCATCAGCACTCACATATCATGTGTGTGTGTGTGTGTATATATTAAGCGCCCAATGCTCAAATGCTGCCATTGATTTCATTGATGTGGTGGCAAGGCTGTATAGGCAGTGTAGCACAGAAGGGTTTGATTTTAAGAGCTTAGAAGGAAGACGCACTGGCTTCTCACTATATTATTCTGAACCCAGCTTTCTATATTTAATTTCATTAGGAAACCCAAGTTTGAACTAGTCAGATGGGCAAGCTTAGTTGGAATAACCTCACAGGGTCACAGCTATTGTCAGAGCAGCCAGTGCAGTGGCACCGGTGGCTAAGGCTTTAAGGGGCTGGCTGCACCCCAATTATGGCTTCCTCACACTATTCACACAGAGGGGAGCACCCACTTTCCTTGCGTCCATTAGGACTCAAGGCACCCTGTCTGCGTGACTTGGAATCCCTCTCTAGAACGGGAACATGAGTGAGTCTTACCAGTGTATATAAGGTACAGGTACCAATGTCAGCAGATAAATATATATGTGTCAGATGAACTGCCCCATCAGCTTCCACAGGGACAACTTTCAGAAAGTGGCATTCACACAGTGGTAGGAGCATCCTTTGTAGCTAATTGACCGCTCAGTGCCCCAGCTGTGCATGTCTTTAAATAATTTGGAATAATACTTGCTATTTATGCACAAGTCTGACTCATTTGTTCAGTATTTGTGACCACATTTCGTTTTTTAGGTCTAGCCTAAGCAGCGCGTGCGCTGTCTCTTGACTTGCTGTATTCAGTGAGGGGGCTTACAGCCTGCCTCCAGCTTGTGACTGGCTGTTGCCATTGTCTTTTATGTTTTTTATAACATATTTTATTGAGTTTTCATGGTACATAAAGGGCCGTGGCCCGCTGGATACATTTTGAACATAAATTATATGGGGAGTACTGGTACATGCATGAAACTGTAACCCCTGCTGAAACCGCAGGCAAAACAAAGTAAACATGGCACAGGTAATCATAGACCCCACAAAACTTATCAAATCTGAGTGTATGTGAGTACAGACGGTATGTAGCGTTATGTTGTCTGGGCTGTTTAAGGACCGATCTTGTATGAGAGAGCTGCCTTATGAGGAGTCTACAGAAGGTACAGGGGGTAAATCTATTCCCCTGTAAGCCCCTTATCTGGACCATAATTTCCTGTTTCTGTGGACAACCTCGGGCCTGAAAACCGCAATCCCTGCTCCCATGCATCTGTCGAGTTGTCATTGTCCTTTAAAAAACATTTCTTCTAATTGCATATGGGTTCCTGCTTGTCCCACCTTTTTTCTCATTTTTTGACTCCCATGGATCGCCCCCATGACTTGTCCTCTTCCACTTGTGTTTTTTTGGAATGGTTCAGTCTCCCTGTCTCTTCATGTAGGACACGCTGCCTTGCAAGGAAGGGATGAGCGAGGCATGCCCGGACTCACTTTATAAAGTCATCACATGGTTTCTGTATGTGAAATCAACATAGAGACACCAGGGAGAGGAATTGGCCTAACGGTTAGGGCGCTCGACCTCGGACCTGGGGGAACTGGGTTTGAGTCTCGGTAACAACGCTAAACCTCCTGGGCAAATCACTTAATCTCCCCGTGCCTAACAAAAAAATGAATGTGTGTCCTCATGTAACCTAACTGGTGCTATGTAAAGCGCTCTGATACCTGATTGGATTTGGGTCAAGTTTGCGCTATATAAAACTCTGCTAAAAAAAAAACCAAAGGGAATGATTCTGATTAGGAGGAATGTGTGTTTTAATACTTGTATGTTGTGTTTAATATACCCCTCTGCAACACTGCCGTTGTTTTACCTCCATATGCCAACAATGACAAAACGCAGTTTCCATACAACAGAAACCAAAAATAACGCCAGCATCATCGGGTTCCAAACATATGCTCATGATACTGTGCTGCATATACCGACCGAGAGTGGATTGCTCCACTAATGTAGAATTGGATGTAGAAGTGCTTAAATGCCCGGGCACCTTGTATCCAGAGTGATCAATCCATTCTTATATGTTAAGCACCTTGGGGCCCTCCAGGTCACCTGGCCTTCCACTCTGGGTGCCCCTCTTTACCTGCACACTCACCCTGCACATATGAGAAGCCTGGCTCCGGCAGCACGCGGCCACCTCTTTTTGGGATGATGTGTGGTGTTGTATCTACTGCACCGGATAGCCTAGGTCCTCGCAGGGGTCCTCTGCCGCAGTGACTCTTTCAGTGGTTTAATTCTTAGCCTCCCTGCCAACATGCTAGAAATCACATAGCCAGCTGCAGATTTGGATTGAAAACACCTGACCGCATCAAGCCCATTTTACTTATTATTTACTAGTCTGTGATGACAACCTTTCCATGGATGAGCATGTCATTCTATCTCTGGGACATGTTTTGGGGTGATGTGCATGCTCGGAAAAGACTTTTTATTGGGTTGTTTTGTAAACCAGGAAAACCCTGGGCCAGGTATTGATAGTGAGTCGCCTGGGCTATGGGAACTCCCTTTTGGTCACAATGCATGAAGGCCTTTTCTCCAGACTTCAGGTGGTGAAGAAAACGGCGGCCCTCCTGGTCAGCAACCTTCCTCCTCTGTCTCCTTCCGAACCTTTATTACACTCCCTTCATTGGCTTCCTAAAAAAAAAGTGCTCCTTTTAAACTTCTTTGTTTGGTTTTCAAATCTTTGCTTGGAAATGGTCAGTGAAGTCTCAAAAACAAGCTGCAGCCATATATCCCGGCTCGCCAATTTAGATCTAGCAGGCTACTGCTATTATGTCCTAGTCGTATTCGTACAGCTAGAGATGGAAGCCGCTCCTTTTCTTTTTTTAACCCCCAAACACTGTAACCAGTTACCCCTCCAGCTACGTTATTGTTCAGACCTACCTTCTTTTAAGAAACCTCAGAAAACATGGTTGTTTAATCTTTAATATTATCATCGAACTCTGACCAGTGTGGACTGCACATGCGCAGAGAGATCCCCTTGAGGATGATTCGTGCGCTCAAAAATCTACGAATAAATAAAAGGGTGAAAAGCATAAACCTGTGTCTTCCATGACAGCACTCCTGTCCTTGAAGCATCTGTCTCCTGGCCCACAAACCAGACCCATGGTCATTTCACTCACAAGGCTCATCTCTGTGGAACTTCCTCATTCTGGCCCTGCCCTTCAAGGCAGACTTTGGCCTGGATTATGAGTGCTCTGGTAGTAACAATCGCCTCCCACATGCCTGTTTTTTATGAAGGGGTCGTAATGGCAAGTGAGTTGGAGTTTACAGTAAGCAGTAATTACCAGGTGCAATAAAGTCCGCACCCCATGCCCCTGAGTAAATCTCAGCAGGTCAAACCTGCTGGGAGAAAATGCCTGAGGAACACCGGGACATGCGGAGCTTCTTGTGGAAAGCATCAAAATCCACATTAGTCCCCAGGTCAACAAGCAAAAGTTGTAATAGGCAAAATGTATCACACTCATTAAAGTCCTAGCCCTGGAACATTGGATTTTAGCAGTAGTGATGAATATTGCAGTCCCCACAAGGGCACTCAAACTCAAAGTATTTATAAAGGTTTTAAAAAACTGAAAAGCCGCCTCTTCTGCCCAGCACTAAGCCCAATCAGTACATAATTTGCCTTTATGTTCTGCCTGATGTGCTTCCCTCCAGTCTGCATGTCACCCCTCCCATTGTAAGCGCTTAGATGGAGCCAAACGGGAGCGTGAGCACTATAAAAATGCAGAAAAATTAACATGGCAAGCAATTAAATGAACAAATGTAATTCAACATTCTGTTAAAAAATACAGTGCTGCTATTCTAGGTTGCTCTTAAATGTACCCATGTGAAATGATGTATGACGTGTTTGTCCTGCACAGCACAATTCAGCCAGATGTAATGTGCAGGCCACAAATCTGTATTTAAAACTCCAAAAGTCTCTGTGAAAACATTTACCGATATCTTATGACGTCCCTCCTCCATAACAAGCAGTGACGCCTGAACGGACCGGATGTGCACTTAGCAAAACCTCCCAACAAAAGAACAAACCCATACATTGTTCCTTTTCACCATGCCAACCTCTATAAACACGACATTGCAAAAGTACAATCAGACTTAAATCAATAACCACCAGCGGCGACCCACACAAACAGCATGTTCCAGCCAAGGTATATAAATTGTACAGTATACAAGGCACATGTAAACATTGCGAACCGAAACCCCACTCCGGCTAATTGAACCTCCTTAGGTGAGATGCCATTAGGATATGAATGAGCACTCTGTGTTTGTTGCTAGTATTCTTTTCCGGTTATTTTTCAGAGCCTTGTTGACTTCTTTTTCTTCTGTTTTATAATTCAGCAAAACATAGAAGATTGGTGCTTTGGTGCACCTGTTCTTGTGTTTGAGGTAGCAACATGTTTAATATCAAGTCACACCTTGACCTGTTTTAAGGTTGAAGCCTTTGGGTAACTTCTGGAGCAAGCTCTGTCACTGGTGGTGTGGACGGCATGTAATATCCGTCTCCTGCTCTTGAATAAAATCTAGAATTTCTTTTCTCTTCCAAGTTTTTTAATATGTTGATTTTCTCTGCACAGGCTAGAAAAATCTCCATTACTGAATAGTGAACTAGTCAACTTCACAGGGCCATTAATGTAAGCCCCAACCGCAAATTCAAGCTCTTTAGGTTCTATGTCAAGAAACACGGTCAGGCCAAGAAAATTGATGCAGAACATCCGTGCACTGGTCTCTTCTATCAGGAGGGTTCATCTGAGCTACCCTCTGATGTTGGCAAATTGATCCTGTGAACCATGAAACCTCATCTCTAACTCGGGTTTCACCCCTTGACCAAATTTAAATTTCGTGACAAAGATCACTTAGTTTCCTCTGCCTCGCTTTACTAAACTGCCAAACCAGGTGGGCACTCTCCTAGCTCCCTCCCTTGTAACAAGCAATGCGTAAATCCGGCATTGACATTTCATATAATGAGGACTCCCAAAGGGAACCAGGCCATTGGCAACAAATGCGTGTACATTATCTAAATTGTGTGCAGGTATGTCTGCTGTGATAATGTTCTCCACTGCAAACAACATTGAGAGTAAAAATCATCTCATAATGCCATGGTGAGACACTGCACATGTAACACACCACACAGTGACTAGGTGGTACACAGTTGCACCTGAACAACAGCCTGGCCTTCTACCATCCCACTCGACACCTGCGGTCGGTTTCCCTGGCCCTCGCCACCTTCCCCAGCATCCATCTACTCAGGGCTCGAGTCAGGGTACCACGCGGGTGGACGGCGTCCCCCCACTTATTTTACCGGGAGCTCGATAACTGGAGCAAATGGAGCCACACATTCACTTTTTGGCCTCTCTGGGGCGAGATCGGAGCTCACTCAGAATGCTGCTCACGCGCTGGCTTCTCTGGTGCAATCGCATCTAAGGGGTGAGCGAGGGAAGCCACCTTTTGTGATGTCACTTCCTGTCGTGACGTGAGCGTCCCCCCACTTCTGTTTTTAGACCTCGCCTGACCCAGCGCATGCGCTGGTCTGGCGAGACTTATTGAGAGGGCTCCAAAAAGTGCTACCAGGCCAGCCTAGAGCTACAGTGCATGTGCGCGGGCGCGCGTGCCGCACTTTACCGCGATTACTTTCACTTTCGTGGCGGCCTGATCGCGATCACTTTCACGGCCGCTTTGCATAGCCAATAGGTCTCGCTTTTGGGACCTTATAAGTATTTAGTTATGCAACTGTTGCATGGCTAAACCCTTATAAGGTCCCAAAGGCGAGACCTATTGGCTATGCCAACGCTTGTTTAGGACTTGTGCCCTGATCGTACTCGAGCCCGAGGATGCTCCTTCTCCCACCTTCCTGGCAAGACACGGATCGACCTCCCCACCCACCTACGAATCTCTGCCTCCCTTGCCGAATTCAGGCGTGGCCTCAAAACCTGGCTCGAGTAGCCCCTCCCCACGCAGCGCCTGGATACCCCTCGGGGTGTTTGGCACGCTCTACAAACACTGATAGATTGATAGATCCCACCCAATTACTAACCTGCAAGAACTGCGACTGGCTGTCTCATTCAGGGATCTATAAAACACTAGTGCAGAAGCACACATAACCAGACACACAAACAAAGCTCAGATGCACTGTTGCATACACACAGTGACACCGTATTCATACATGCATGCTCGCGCACACAGCATGCTTCCAGTCCAATATCCAAGCTGTCTGATTGCCCGGCATGCAGCCCCACGAAGGCATCGCAATGTTCAATAATTCCTATTCAACTCGGTAAAAGAACCATCTTAGTTTCTCTCACAAAGCAAGCACACGCTTCTCACTTTTCAGTGAAGTCTGGCGGGGATAGTCATTTGTGTACACAAAAATGTAACTACCCATGTGTATACTAAACCATATAAGCGCCTTTGCATGCAGACTGGCGGAAATCCCCTTGCACTGTGCCACACTTTCAGCACCTCCACTGGTGCATGCAAGGCGCTTCGAAACTGAGATTATTAAAGTTGGGCGTCCTCCTGATTCACTTAATTTCCCTCCATAGAGGACTGATGAATTAAAAGTATTGACTTGTTCTTTAACACTGGATCCAGCCTTACGCGTGTCATTTTGCTCTGTCGTCTTGTTGCCCCCAAGGGCAATGCCCTGCAGACATCTGCCGTTCAGCTAGGGCTCCTGGGACAACCGGTACCCCACACCCTGGACTGCTGATAGAGATAAGACGAAGACCTGTTTATCTTCCCTTTCTTGGAAAGCACGCCCAGGCCTCTGTGACTGAACCTTCTGTCTGCAGCTGCAGAGTGTTTTCCCATGGGGTAGAGGCTGGTAATGGAGATCGTGCCCCCCTCTTCCTCTCTTTTTCAAGCAGAGCCATTTCGGTACGAACAGGGGCTTCTTGTTTCTCAGAAGATGTCATGCAGAGTCCATGATGGCCTGCCTCGAGGTGAAAGGACAGTCTGCTTCTAAGAAGTTATTTTGTTACCTTGGATGAAACCCAAAATGCTCGTGCTTTAGACAAGTCAGAGTCCTGAAGGAGGGTCTATACTCTTTAACATTGAGTCATGTTTGCAAGATTTCTTTTTAACAAGCAGTGTATTTTGAACGGTTTTAAAAACCACACTTACCTCTCGCAAAATGTCTGCTGATCCAATATATTAAGTTTGGTAAGCTATCATGCATGTATTGTACGTCACAGTTTTAGCCAACTTCTGGCATGGCCTCTTGGGGCTGGCTGCAGCCTCTCTGTGGATCGTCTCTTCTCCAGGTTGTGTGTTTTTAACCATAATGGGGCTTCATTGGTTAAGCAAGATTTTTCCACTTTCCTGATTCTTCCGTCAGTGGGATCAGTGTCCATTGAGTTCAGTCCCAGTTGCCCGTCACTGTCTTCCAGTCGTCGTGGGTATCCAGACTTTGGTTTGTGGGATTTTCCCAGGGGAGGATCTACAGGGAACAGGATGAGCGTTATTGTGCTCTTCCTTCTCACCCTGATGCTTTTGATCAATTAATTTTGCAATCAGTGTTGTCCCTTTTTAGTTCTGCCTACAGCACGCATGAGCTGTCAGTAAAAGCTATTTAAAAAAGATTAAAAGCGGGGTAAGAGCCCCCTATTACTTACTAATGCTTACCATTGGTTGACTTTCACAATACTCTTGTATCCTTGCTTCTTACTGGTCTCACCTCCATCTCCCTGCTGACTGCTCACCTCCTCCTGCGTTCTTCCTGGGGCTTTTCCCACGCCATGGAGCATGGACCTGTCACTGCTTCCTGTTTGCAGCCAGTGCCCTTCCACTGGCCGCGTGCTGTTCCAGGTACTTTTCTTTTTACCTGATGCAATGCACTCTGTAAGAGTGCTAGGTACTGTACAGTTTCCCTACCCCCACCCTCTCCCATAACACACTTGTGTTGATTCCCCCTGCCCTCCTCCCGCTATTTGTTTTGTTCCCCACCCCCTGCCCCATTTGCCGCCCTTGTTGCTTGAACCACCACCACCACCCCTACGCTGTTTTTACACATATTGCACAGCAGTGCGGGCTACTGTGCAACATGGCATAAAGGAAAAAAAACACTATGACAGGGTCAATGCTGGCCTGGTCATAGCATTTTTCTGTTCTAAAAAACATTGAAAAGACCAATAGATCTTGAATAGGCAAAACCTATTGGCTTTGGCAGTGCTTGTTTAGAGCATACCATGCCTGGTGACAGAGGATGTTCATCAGCAATTGCCATAGGGCATCGTTTCTAGTGACCTTCCACTCTGAAGTTGATCAGTAAGTCACTGGTTTCAGTGGAGGTGTGACAGTGTCACCCTGTCCAACATCTCTGTATCTCCTGACACAGTGCTGGCCTGTTAACCTGTTCCAAAACCTTCCAGTCTTAAGTATGCAGACCACTGTCTGGTAGCTTTTGTATTTTTCTAGAAAAAGGGAATTTTGGGAGGAATTTTAGTCATTTTGTGGACCTTGCATCTAATTCAAATGCTTTTGAAGAGAGTCTCGTTTACCAGTTACTGTGTGCCAAACAACATCTTTTGATACTTGGTGTGCAAACTGCAGGTTGTGGCCTTTTTCCCAGTGGGTATTAAAGAGGATTCGGGAGGCCGGGTCTTGCATCTTCAAACCAAATACTGTGCGAAAGTAATTAGTGTGTCTTGTGTTTCAGTAGCAGGCATAAGTATCCTTGTCTGGTAACTCGTGACTCATATCAGCTGGACTGTTTTTCCATCCCACTTTAAATGTTCTTATGTGCCAGTGCTACTGTGTTCTTTGTTCCCATACTTGTGCCCTTTCTTTCCTGATTTTGGATTCTCCATGAAATGCACTCATTATGTCCAAGCACGTGTGTTTCCAGTTACCAGTGTTCGTGTTTTCCCGTTCCAGGATTGGTGTCTCCTATTCCCAGTGTCAGTATGGTTCCTGTCCCCATGTCACCTCCTGGATCCATTGTTAAGTCTCCTCTGTTCCACTATCTGTTACTGTTGAAATATTTGCTGTCCTGGCATCAGTCCCAGCATCCCACAGTGTGCTGTTACAGTATCTGTGTGTTCCCTTTCCTGGTCCACATGATTTTCTGCCAGTGTGTGCTTTCCTGCTTTGAGACATATATCATGGAACAATTTGAAGGGATTCCAGTCAGTGTATGGATTCTCTTGTTCTGGTGTTTGGACAAAATATTGAGGTAAACATATTGTGTGAAGAATATGGAGAACACAAATATTGCAAAATTAATTTTCTATGGGTTACTATACTTAACTGCAAATATATGTACCGTGACGATATGTTTAAGGCGTGGAGTTAAGAGTAGTAACTCTCTACTTACCTATTTGCACTTACCTTCGCGATATTTTGGTCCTCGATCTTTTTGACACAATCTTCTGTCCACATGATATTTTTTAATAGCGATATTCCATTAGACAACCCCTGTTCCGGTTTACAGTCTGCGTATCAGTGTTTGTGTCATCCTGTCACAATGAGAGGGTCGCTCAGACTATATAATGAGTGGTGTCCAAATCTGTGGTCCTCATTGGCAGTGTGCTCCCTGGCTGAGTGTCTGTGATGTTTCAAGTGAAGTACTTTAATTTGCTACTTTGGTGTGTGTGATTCCTGTCAGCCTAACTCTACTCACAAAAGGTGGCTTTCCCTGTGAGTTGGTCCATTTAAAACGTGAATGATCCAGTATCTTCTTTGTACTAAGCCTGGTGTACTTTCTGAACCACTGTCTCTTAGCTTCTGCCCTATCTGCCAGTGTGGTTTCCTGTCCCAGTGTTTCTCAGGTAGCTGTCCAAATGTAATTGATTTAAACTGTCTGAGTGTCGATCTGTTCTTGTCTCACAATCTGCGTTGTCTTCCACGATTTCAGTGCATTATCTATTCCGGTGTTTTCAAAGATCGCAAATCTCTGGGACAGTCTGTATGATTGCTATTCCAGCAGGGGTGTTTCATGCCTCTTTGCAATCATCTTTTTATGGTAGAATTCAGAGTAATTTCCTTCTTGAGCGTTCATTTATTTAGTGGCCTACTTTAGCTCTTTACTCTGGCTTGTGATGTTGCCCTTTGTGTCCCAGTTAGGTGGAGTTTGTGGCCCCTTTAGGCACTAAAGTGAATGGTGGATGTGGACAATGAATTGAATCAGTGCGAGTCTGGAGTAAAATTGGGAGTAGAGGGGATCAAGGTGGGGTGGAAGCATGGGGTTGCATTGGGCATAAGTTAAAGCAGACCTTATGCAGAGATCTGCTCCATGTTGCTCCAGTTGATTGCACATTGATATCCTTCTGGCTTCCCTTTAGTTGAACATAGGATGGCTGTAATGAGGCCATTCAATGTGGAGAGTCACTTGGAAGAAGCAAAGTGTACTTTGCAGCATGCGGCACCTCTCGGAATCCCTAGCTAAGGAAAAATTGGAGTGGAGGTGCATGCTCGAGGGACAGCCTCGGGGACAGTGAGTGTGCCTACTCCTGTAGGCTGCTCTGTGAATTTATGATGGGTGAGTGACTGTGAGGGAGTAGGGTAGTTATATATTTTGAGCTGCCATTGTAGATATTGTGGGGGAGTGGTGTACTTGATTCAGCGGTCCACTGTAAATGAAAAGGGGAGTAGCCCTATGCACGATCCTGATAGGCCAGGTATTCAATCTATTGTCCTGCCAGATTTTTCATGAAAGGAGGTTAGCTGCATGACGGCTGGTGGGTCTCGTGCTAAATATTCACAGCTCTCTTCATCGACCTCCTTCCAGCATAAGACAACATTAACATGGTATCAAGTTAGAAAGCAGGTGCTATGCGTCTTTACCCCAATAACTTGGGGAATGAGGGAAACCATAACTTCACGCACAACATTACTTCAAGATATGCATGTAATGTGGGGATTCTGTAGCAACAAATGTTATTGCAGTCTTTTGATTTATAGGGAAGTAGAGATAAAACTAAGGCCAGGACATTCCATAATCTCTCTGCTCAGTGCAAGAGTTCTCCATATCTGCAGATGTGCTGAACGGCTGCTCCTGGCAGTCGTTACTGGCCAAGCTCAGCTCTAATAACAGCCAAGGGCCTTCGTCAGGCATACTCCTGTAGTCATAGTGGGCACCAAGAGCAATCTGTACCCTTATATGAATGACTGAATGAGTCTGATTACAACAGTGTTCAACTCTCTGCTTTCCTATAGCCGCCACCATGTCTTAATAGTGAGTTATCTGCTCCTTAAACTATCTCCCTGCCGAGCATACCGCTGCCCTCTATTCCTCATATTCTGTCTTGCACCTCTCTCCACACACCTCTTGCACTCCCTTTGTCTCTCCTTCTCCCACCTTACTAATCCTTAACCAGCCTTTGCCTGCCCTCACCAGCCACAATGCACCCTGCCCTCCCCACTCCTGGCTGTTTAACGCTTCACCCACATTCCAAATCCCACACCAGACTTCCTGGTTACTTTCCTTTTGGACACTGTGGATCCAGCATTGGTTCCTTATAATCTATTAGGGATCATCATAGGTGCTGAGCTTCCTCCAATATCTACCCTTTAGTTGAATGAATTTAATGGGATCCTGCAGGTCTGGTGATCCCAGCCTGATTACGATGGCACATCTTTCAAGTCATTCCCTTGGCTGCAGGACATAATCGGAGTCCTGTGCCTAGGGACAAGGCAATGAGGCAGACAATGTGGGGTCACATTCAACAAAGGTGAGCAGTGGCATCAGTTGAGAGGTCTCCGTCTTCAGGATGACCCATTCTGGACCACTGCCCTCCTGGCAAGGTCAAGTGCTTTGGAAGAGGCTGCCCCAGGACATGGGCATGGTAGGAAGGTTCAAGGTCATTTGGCCAGTGGGAGAGATGAGTCAGATATCTGGCCATATTCAGCTTCACACCTGCACACCTTACAGATGCTTCCTACTGACACCCATAATCTACAACCCCGGGCAGTGGCAATTGGCAACACGCTAATAGTTTGGCATTCCTGTTGGCGGGCAAGTGTAGTCAATGGAAGATGAAGTGGGGAAGGAAGTTTGAACATTGGCCAAGCAAGCAGTGGAATGACTGTTGCAATGCTATATAACCAGAGTTAACTTAGTTAATTCATAGAACCCTTCATGCAGTGCTTCCTCTCAGTCTGGTGAAGAGACCTCTTGTGGTGGAATGAAAAACAAGGCCACTGGAGCATTGGGGCATGTGTTTCACTCCAAATACACACCTGCCACAATCTCACCTCGTTTGAATCAGACAGCCACCTAAATGATTTCCAGTGAAGCTTCAGACTGTGCAGAAGTACCAAAAGCATCCTCATAATTAAGAGGGAGGAGCTGCTTCCAATGAAGGACCGTGCTTGTTTATTGAACCTCAACTTATTCTCAGTGGACCACTGGACTGTGATCTCATGATCAACCGGCTAAAGTTATTGATCAGAATTAATGAACCTGCACTTCATTGGATTACCTTATGCTACCAAATTGCATTCAATTACTGAAATCTGCATCAGGATAATGAGGTCTAAGGAAATTTGCCGAAGACTGCCACTCACTGTATGAAGCAAAATGGACTTTCCCTGCAATGCACCTGCCATCTTCAACTCAAAGCTTTCATTCATTCAACAAATAAACAACGTAACTAAGAACATATTTCATCACAGTCAACCTTTCTGAGGAGTACTCCTTCTGCAGCTTCCCCTAGGACTGGAAACATGCAGAAGTCAACTCCTTACTAAAGAACCCATCTGCAGACCCCAGCGAACTCCGCAACTGCTGACCGATCGCCCTGCTCCCATTCCCAGATAAAATATTGGAAAACGCCATCAACCAACAGCTCTCCTCACAACTGGAACAACACCTCCTAATCGACTCCTCCCAAACCGGATTCCGCAGCAAACAAAGCACCAAGACAGCCCTCATCGCAGCTAATGATGAAATCCAAGTCCTACTAGACCAAGGAGAGACTGCGCCTCTGATCCTCATAGACCTCTCAGCAGCCTTTGATATGGTTTTCCACCACACACTCATCACAAGGCTGCACAACATAGGCCTCCAAGGTGCCGCTCTCAGATGGATCGCCTCTTTACTCTCCAGAAGAACACAAAGAGTGCACATTCCCCCCATCACCCTCCGAAGAAAATCATCTCAATATATTATCTTCCTTTTACATGTATACCCTTTCTATGTAGTGATGTATCTATATATTATTTACTTTACTCCCACAGTAGAAGAAAGAAAGAAAACTTTCACTTTCTCCAATGCACTACTCTGTCTCACCCTATGCCTCTCTTAATCTATCCTCTACCTCCTCTCTCTGACTCATCACAAACCTCATTCTACTACTGTGATCTCCAAAATAACATTTTCTAGGCTCTTCCCTCCTCTATCCCCCCTGGTTCACCCCAACTTCATTTTACTACTATGATCTCTCAAACAACCCTTTCTAAATTCTTCCCTTATGTATCCCTCCCTTGACTTATCCCAAACTTCATTTTCTACTATGATCTGCCTAATCTCTTTGTAGAGACTTTTCCATCTCTCCTTTTTACTCATCCCAAACCTCATCTTACGACTATGATCTCCCAAGTAAAACTAGACTCTTCTCTCTTCTATCCCTCTATTATCCTATTCAATCCAACTAACAGACTCATATGATGTCCACCACTCAAATTAACTCATATTTACCTCTACTAATCCACCACTAATCTTTTTGGGTTCTGGAGTACCGTGCTACTCACCAAAAAGCGCTTCAACACCTTGTCAGAGGTAGTAGGCGCTATATAAATACAATTACAAGTGCAATCTGTGGAGTACTACAAGGATCCTCGCTCAGCCCCACCCACCTTCAACACTTATATTACATCTCTGGCCTGCTTCACCAAAATCCACAGACTCAACATCATATCCTACGCTGAAGACACACAACTCATCCTCTCTCTCTCAGAAGACACCAACAACACCAAGACCAACTTCAACACCTGCATGATATATGTCGACAACTGGTTGAAGGACTACTGACTGAAGTACAACACGGACAAGACAGAGGTACTGATTTCCGGAAACAAAAGCTCCCCATGGGACACATCCTGGTGGCCCTCAGAACTCGGAGCTTTCCTTCCCCACTGACCACGCTAGGAACCTAGACATCATTCTGGACAACAAGCTAGCCATGACGACTCGGGTCAACTCCGTCTCTTCCTCCTGCTTCTTCATCCTCCGCATTCTTCGTAAGATATTCAAATGGCTACCCCAAAGCTCAAGATGCGCCATCACCCAGGCCCTCAATTCCAGCCGACTGGACTACAGCAACGCTCTCTATGCAGGGATCCCAGCTCACCTCCTCCGATGATTATAGACCATACAGAATGCCACAGACAGATTAGTCCTGGATCTCCCTAGACTAACCCACATCATCCCCCTACCTCAGCAAACTCTACTGGCTTCCTTTACAGAAAAGATGCAAGTTGAAACTCCTGACCCATGCATACAAGGCCCTACACAGCTGCAGACCCGCCTACTTGAACCATCTCCTGAACTTCCATCAGACACCTCTGCTCCATGTCCCTTTCAGTAACCCTTACCCCTGCATCCAACGTAGCAGATGCAGAGGTTGCTCCTTCTCCTACCTAGCAACGAAGACATGGAACAAGCTACCTTTTCATCTACGGACCTCTCCATCTCTTCCAGAGATCTGACAGTCCATGAAGGCCTGGATATTCAGCTAATCAACTGGACCCTGCCAGCATCTGGATACCCTCACAGGTGACAAGTAGCACTCTACAAATCTACTGATTGATTGATTACAGCTGACACCACCAAATCTTGCCCATTTATGCCTTACTCGCTTTAGTTGAACTGAAGTAAACTTGGGGCACCACTCCAAAATGGTGGGCAAGTTCCAAAGAGTGCAAGGTTTGCTGTCCACCTTCTCTAATATTTGGAAAGAATGACATTTTGCCTCCATTCTTGGTGTTTCACGAGTTGCTTGTTAAAAACAGAGTGATCTCAGAATCTTTTTCCTTGGCCTCAAGATTCTTTCTGCGCAATACTGCATTTTAACACCGATCTAAACTGGTCCTTCCTTTGAAACCAGCAGAATGTGCAAGGTCAGCTTCCCCTCACTACATTTTCTTGCTTTAAGCAAAATACACCCTGGGCCAGATTTATCATAGTGTTGCGACGTCCTTGCATCACGGAAGGTAATGCAACGGCAACACAACACTACAGTCAGATTTACCAAGCAACGCAAGGCCACAAGGCATGGCCTGGCAATGCTTGATAAGCCCGGGTAACGCAGGGCAGTGCAAGTTGCTGCCTTGAGTTACTCTGCCTTAGGGAGTCGTTCCATGGGTGGAGCGTGTGTGTTCTCACGTATCCATCCAAGGATTTTGTCGCATTCCCAGATTTACCATTGGTGGTAGACCTGGGAATGCGTCGGAGTGCTACGCTTTCCCAGGGGAGGTGTAACAAGGAGAAATATCTATATTTCTCCTCATTTTTTCTCTGTCTATGTGAGCTGCATTCTGCAGCACACGTAGAAAAAACAAAAGGCTTCAGAGCATTGGTTTTGTGCAGGAAGGTGTCCCTGCACAAAAACAATCCTGCCTCAGACACCCTTGCACCATGGTCCAGGGGTGCCCACGTTGGCGCAAAGCAGCACATTGTGCGCCAGTGCAAAGAAAGGACAGGAATTTCACCATATAATGTTAAACATGGTGCATTTCTGCCCTCTCCCTTTCACACAGCGCAGCAAAGTGTCTCGCTGCGTTGTGTGAAATGTTGATAAATTGGGCGCTCAGTCTGGGGAAATGCCCTGCACTCTCAGGGCTCTCCTCTTTTGAATTGCATGCCCTTGCCTCTTCGCCGTCAGTCAAACTACAGCAAACACCCGAGCACCCACCCATTTCATCAAACTTGTGGTCTGAGTTTAGTTTGTTTTACCCCTTGTGCGCTCATGACGGAACCACGCCGTCATGAGCCACGGGCGGCGTGTGCTCATGACGGCGTGGTTCCGTCATGCTGCGGCCGTTGGCGGCCGCTCCTCCTACGCGGCTCTAACTCCCTGCCTGTGCGAGAGTGGGCGGAGTCGTGACGGAACCACGCCGTCATGAGCACAGCTCGCCCGTGACTCATGACGGCGTGGTTCCGTCATGAGCATGGCGGCGCCGCGCTCAGCCCTCACCCCCCCCCCCCCCGCCGCAGCGAAGGGGTTAATTACGACTGTCAATTGTTTACCTCCTAACCCTAATGAGGCAACAGTTTGGTTGTGTAAATGCTATAAACAGCAAAATAACATAATCTGCAAATTCTATTGTCTTCTGCCAATGTTTTGGATCCAATTAAAGGCAGCTATTTTGGCTTACAGATCTGTGTATAGTTTAAGGTCTTGCGAGTTACAGAACCAAGTAGCCATTTATCTTTCAGGCGAGTATGCCAACAGTACGTAAGGATGTATACAAAGCAGTGCTTAATTTGTAAAGGAATAAGTGCCAGGGCTCGCGTTGGGATACTACTGCAGCTTGCACCACACATTGCCTCCGTCAGCTGGCAATGACAGTACAAACACAGCTACTAACCATCACAGGCAGCTGTTGTTGTGCTTCTACCTAAATGAGCCAGACAGCGCCACAATGCGGCAGACTGTCATAAGCCCCGGTGCTGACAATTAGGTGCCAGTGCCAAGCCCCGGAAACCACCGGCTCAAATTAAGCACTGATACAAAGTATCATAAGCTGTGGAACAGCTCGATGTGTTTAGCTCAAGCATTGATTCCCTTGAAATGGTTTTCATGCGGCAGATGCCATCAGTCAGTTTTACATCTTGTGAATATCATGAAATCCATACAACACTCCTGCAGGAAGTAGTTTAGTTAAAAACAGTCCTTTATTCGTTGTCAAATTGCACAGTGCTCTTGCAAAAAAGTGCATAAAGTGCATTTGGGCTAGGTCCCTGCACTTTTTTAAAGGAAACGATCAAAAGGCAGGTGTGTGCATAGTTGAAGGTCATGGTAGTTACAGTATCGAGTAACCGTTTATCTTTTGGGCGACTAAATCAACAGTATTACATTGTGGCTTTCCTTACTCAGTTCGAAGTGAAATGTTTTAAAAAGTGCATTCAATCACTGGAGTTTGCGATTTTAAAATGTGTTGTATTGGCCATTCATATACTGCTCCTACAACAAGCTGAAATTTCTAAGAGGGATTTGAAAATAGGGGCTATTTTGCATTCTATTTGTATTTTATTTATTTACAAAGCGTTAACAGTGGTAAAAGGTCGAACATCAAAGCAGCAGGAAGGCTAGACAAGTGAGAGCACATGGGGGATGGTTGAGAGGGGTGAACAGAGTACCCATGCAAAAAGAGTGGGGGAGAACTGATGAGTCTATGAGAGCTGAATTAAAGATGAGGATGATTCAGCGAGGCTGGACTGGCTGAGTAAGAAGTTCTTTTTCTGTATTGTTCTGAAATTTGGAGGTATCTATGCAAAACTTCCCTCTTTCCATATTTAGACAGCAGGACGTCAATAGTCCGGTATATTGGTGCTTGATGGTGTATTAATTGCTTAATGATTTTTAACTGTTGATATGAAGTTATGGTTGGGTAACCAAGTCAATGTGTGGAGCAAGAGTGCTAACAAAATATCACATTTTAAATATTGTCTCCCATAACTATTGTATAAAAATGATCAACAACCACAGTATTATGAGGGTATGTATCTACAGCTAAAGATTATGTTGGTAAATAGAGATGTACTATCCTTAACTCCACATCTACGTAGCCTGAAGATATAATATTTTCAAGGCATGTAGAAGTGGAATTGACAATAGCAAATCTATACCTACCTGTAAATAGTTACCTTAATGATGTTGTGGTTCTCATTATTCTGGATACAATATTTTCGACGGATAATATTTTCATTGTCAATATTCTGACATACAATAGTCGAACGTGCTTTGTAGAGATGCTCATGTGTTTTTTCAGTACAAAGACATTTCTCTTCTGTTTTGAACAACACCTTGTTTGGACATAAGCTGTTGTGGTGCATTGTGGTAAATGTTTGAACAATATGAGTCTGAAGAACATAGTAACTCGAATGAACAGGATATGATGTAAAATGCCCACCACTGATTGGTTGTATTAGTGAAAGTGAGCATTTTTGTCACCGCCTATAATTATGGGACTTTGGAGAATTCTGGGTCAAATATAACCCCAAGATTGCGTGCGGTTTTAAGGAGTGCTGGCGGGGGTTTCAATTCAGATACACAACTAAAAGCAAGTTCTTGCAGAACTTAATACACCTATTTCATGCCCCTTGAAAATTTCCAAATCTGAGTTATTTCTGCTGAGGGACGAACCTGTGACTTTGTGGCAACACTCCGCTCTCTGTTTCCCGGCCTTTTCTTCAATGTTGTTAATAAAGAATGCTATGATATGAATTTATACTAGCTTTTCCCTAGTGGCGCGTGCCTTAAATTGTACTGTTGTAATATTTAGGACGATAAATGCACAAAATGTGAATTTGGGTGATGGCTACGAGAATAAAGATTTTGGTGTAGTCTAGGGATTGTTTCCTTCTGTAGCTCATTAGTAACTAATGTTAAGACAGTTGTCCAACCCCTAGATATTCTTTGATTGATTTAAAAGTGGATTATATATAAAGGTTTGTTGAATCCCCATAATGGTTCTGGTAGGAAATATCAAAGTCAGAATATTAACGGGTCACAATATCATGGGCAGAATGTGGAGGAATAAAATATCTAAGAAGTGCACAGAGGGAAGTATGGATTTACTGTTCATCTATGTACCATGAAAATGTATGTATGTGTGTGTGTGTGTGTATGTATGTGTGTGTGTGTGTATGTGTGTGTGTGTGTGTGTATATATATATATATATATATATATCGCATAAGACCACAGCTTGCAGCAAAGATCATCAAGCACTCTGGGGGGGGAGGGGGGGGGGGGAATCACTTAGATTTATTTATTTAAATGACAACACACATATATATATATATATATATATATATATATATATATATATATATATATATACCAACAGCTCGCACAATTTTTATGCAAACACGCGCCACACGAATCCAATTCTGTAGTTTTATTCACAGGGCAAACAAGACGCATTTCGAGCTATCCAGCTCTTGGTCACATGACCATAAGTTCAAAGTTCAGTATTTTTAAAGACATTTCATGACAATAATATACACACACACACACATATATAAATATATTTTTACTGTTCATCTATGTCCCATAAAAAAAATATATATATATACACACAATGTCCGTGTATGTGGAGTTGGGTATAGAAAATCTATAAAAACACCTTTACCTTTCGATATTTATTGCCTTGATATTCTTATAATGATATTGTGACCCGTCAATATCCCGGCTTCGATATTCTCGACCCACACCCGCCATTAATGTGTTTCGAATCCCGCAGCCTGCACTGCATTTTGCATTTAACTTGTTGAGCATAAAACCCGTTTCATAAAATGACATGGCTGCTCGATTACCTTTTTCTGGAATAGCAGGTGTGCCTGTAGCGGGCCAGAGCTGCGGAAAATGTTCAGTATTCCCTGTAGAATTTTTTTCCATAGAATTTTTTTTCAAACTATGAATGAGAAATATTTACCTATTTAGTTGAAGCTAGACTTTTTGAGAAATGCTCTGGTGTGGTAGACCATCCTTGGACAAGACAGACTTAAAAATCAGCTTTGCTTTTTCGGAGCACAGATAACGCCAGTGCAGGCAACTTCTTAGTATTCGCTTAGCTGATGATATGGGGCGCTGCTGGGTCTTTGCCCCTAAAATGTTCAATTTTTTTAAATTTTTTTTTTTAAACCGTTTTAATTGCAGAACAATATGATAATCAGCTTACATACATAATGCTCCTGCTCCGCAAATGCCAGTGCCGTGTCCTTACGTGGCCATGCGGCGTCCGTACACAGCTTGTGAGCCCACATCCCAGAGGCCGGGCAGCGGTAACATGTAGGTCATTGTACTGAACCATATTTCAACCTGTACATTTGTTTATAGCATTATGGGATGCCTGCGTTCCGCTTTGAAGTTTTCTCCCCCCTTCTTCCCCACCCCGTCACTCCCCCTCCCCAGTCCCTATCCCCTAACCCCCAGCCCCCTCCCCCTCCACCCTCCAGTGCCCTCGCCTATGACTGTTCTCGGCCTTAATATGTAGTCTGGGGTACGTATCAGAAGTAAATGACTATCTACTGTGTGTGTGTGTCCCCTAAAATGTTCAATGTTTACATTCAGAACTCTCATTCTGCACTGACTGTTTCAGAGATAATTGGAATTTGTATCTGCCTGTGGATGCCCTGAAGTGCCCTATGGACTCTCATTAAACTTGTTTTATTTATGTTTTTTGCTTGAGCTGTACAGGAAATGAATATTATTTTAATGTGGCTGTGGTCTGCGCCTGTGAGGAGGGCCGATACTGTGGACAGAGGGCGTGTTCTATAAACAAAGAGCAAAAGAAACTAAATAGGTGCATTTGCTCAGCCATAGCTGATGGAGCTGGCAAGTGCTTTGAAGTGAACTATCTGCAAAAACCGCACTCGTGCTGTTCTTAGGTTTCCGGTGGGTGACAACTGCTTATTAACTTAATTACAGCAAAATCAGTTGGAACAACCGATCAAGTTACTGCAGTTTGTGCTTCATTACCACCAGTTCATCTTAGGTTTCAGAAATGTCAGGTCCCTTTCTGTGAATGCCTGCCCCAGTTTCCTTAGACGTTGCTGACACTAACACAACATTAGTGAAGATAAAAAACAGTGGTTTCCCAAACATAACACCGTCGTCTGTAGTATAAAAGGGAAAAGGCCCAAGACGACTGCACAGGTGAGAGAGTCTGCAAATACCCACACCAGACACAGAAACAAGCATTGGCAAGGTCAGTATGTCTGCTGTTCACTGCCTGCCTTTTGCCTTTGTCATCATTTATTTTGTCTTGGTTTTTAAAAAACATAATTGCCAGGGTAGCTGTAGGACCCAGCCAATTTGAAAGACTTGCCAAAAAAAAGTATTTTTGGGATATCAAAAAGCAGACATTGTAGTAGTAGTCTCTGGAACTGAAGGGAACTACTTTGCATGTGGGTGTGCTCCTTGTGAAAGAGCAGAGTGTCACGGACAGTGACATTATCCAATGGCTGAAGTGGGTTGCCCTACAGCCCCAGGCTGTAGTAGGTGGAAGAAAAATCTGAATGACAACAGACCAGATGAAATCAATGAAGAAAAAAAACATTATACTTAGGAGAAAATGTCAGTCAAAACGTTACGTTTTAAACACACAAAATTACTGAAATTCACCAGTTGTAGTTTACTGAGTATGTCCAGCTTATGACCTTGCATATCACAGGGCAAAGATTGTCTGCAGCATGGGCGTTGTTAATTATCACAAGAGTTTGGCTGTCCACAAAGTGCTCGGTACAGGAGAAACTTGGTTCACCTAAGGGAGCCTGTGTGTGAATGGTAATTTACGGTTTACATGATTCTGCACCATTTAGTACTTAATTTCATATCTGAAATCTTGTACTGTCATAAACAGGACAACTCGGGGTGCAAGTTATAGTTAGTTCAGTAAACTTTAAGTGGTGAATTCAGCATTTTGTTGTGTTAAAAACGTGACGTTATGACTAATTGCAATGTCACTTTAATCTTTGGTAAATTTCTATTTTTTTAATGTACAGTTATATATTATTACCATACCTAACTATAACGTCACTTTAACCTTTGTTTTAATAGTGAATTTCCTGGGGGTGTTTTAATGAAAAGTAAATATTATTACCTTACCTAACCTCTGTGGGTGGCCAACCTTCTGCTGCACAGTACCTTCAACCCCAATCCTCATTTTCTTTTTTTTTTTTACATTCTTTTTTTTGGGTCCCATGGAACTCCTGCAGGTCCATGACAAATCCCTTAATTTGGGTTGGGGGTAAGGGCTAGGGGTTCAGGCTATCTTTTCCCTGCCCCCTTATATTTGCTTTTCACAACATTTCCTGGGACAGTTGTTGCGGCCGCTAGGCACATCACGCAGTCTCACTTTCTGCGAAATGTGGTATAATTCTTTTCAGCTGTGTTTTTTTACATCTTTGTCTAATATGCCTCATGGAAATTGCATAGGGAAAAATAATTTTCAGATCCCACTTTTTCTAAGGCCCTCCACTAGACGGATCACCCTGAAACTTTTCACGAAGGAGCTGAGAGGGGAAAAAACTAATTTGTGCAAAGTTTCATAATGATTCGTCAAACAGTTCCAAAGTAATAAGCAAAACAAAAAAACTCTCTTCCTACGGAAAGCCTGACCGAACTGTAAGTACACAGTGGTACAGCCACTGTGTACGTATAAATGTGCAACCAAGTATGAATGTTGGAAACAGTTATATTTCCTTTAACTTAAGGCTGTGCCAGGTTTTTATGCAGTTTTTCCTGCTTAGTGATAGTTTTAAAATCAATTTTTCTTTTTAAATTCCACCTATTGGTGTGAGAGAGAAACTCTTCTCAGGACGGTATTAAAAGTCTTTCACGCTTTTCTGCCCATCGTTAAGTTTCAGTCTTGCCAGGATTAATCTGAATATGCAACTTGTGATGAATATGTGTCTTTATCACTACCACTAGTAGCTGGTGCTGGGCTCGGCCTGATTGACAGTTCAAGTTGCATAGTGAAGGTGCGAGGGTGTCTGATGCAAGCATGGAATATGGGTCCCCCACTGGCTGGGTAGTAAAATACAGCCTTAATTAGAGGTTATTGGGCCTCTTATAACATCTGGCCCCAGTGCCCCTGCACCTTCTCCACGATTGATGACTTTGCCCCTGGATAGCACATAAAGGTCATAGCGGGCCAACCATCACATGGTCCTAGGCTAATTTTTAATCCTATTCTCTACTAGTTGAAGGTGGCAAGGGGTGCTTACACAGATCTTCATGTGGGCTCACACACAGGTGATGTGACCCTGTCCCTGATGAAACGTTGTATAAGCAGCACTGAGCAGAAGGTCAGAAATTGAGACTATGCATTTGGCTGCTGGAAGGGAAACCTGTCATTTTTAAAGCAATACTAGATTGTAAAATATTAACTCTAGTGTTAATGTTTTAGAGGAAATGCTTTGAACAGAATCATACTGTCCATCACATTGGGAAAGGGGGGAATTACTTTTGTTTAACTAAGGAACGGTTGCCCTGAGGAATGTGCTTGAAGTTATTGACACTACCATTGCACGCGCCCTTACAGCACGTCACCTGTGAAATATATGAAAGGGTGATCAACCAGACAACTTACTCTCATATCCCTCGTGGGTTTAACATCTTGCATGCGGAAGCTTAGATTTTGATCTCTGGAGTCTGCCATTAGTCTCTTGATCAATGGCTTGCCTGATGAATGTTTACTTTCTGATCTTGCAGGAAGTGAAACTAATGTCACATTGTCTATGTGAATATGTCTGGTACAGTTACCACCGCACCTTTCCCTAACAGAGGCTTATCTTCGAACCAGGATGGTGGCATTACAAAACACCATTCCACTTCCTGTAGGCAGGAACGGGTTAGGGACCAGAGCCAAATTGTCTTTAACAAGCATTGGTAAATGCATTAGGTTTCGCCTATGTGATTTATAATAATTTTTTGGGGTACGTTTTAGTTGGTGAGAAGTTGTGCAATATAAGTTAAAAGAAAACCATAAAAGGGTTCTGACTTGTTTTTTGAGAAAGGCAATAATATATTGTGCAGTATCTGATGGAACATAAGGTGAGAGACAAGCGTTAAAATGAGGTGGTAAGGGGCAGTTTAGAGATTAAGAGAGCTGGAAACAAGTGTATGGAAGTTGAGAAAAAGGCAGTTGGGAATACAGCTGCGAGAGATGGAAAGGAAAATAAGTGATATAGAGGTGCAAAGGAAAGAGTTTAGACCTGGTGATTGGCTCTTGACAGCAAATTGGCAGCAAGTACTACCTTATTTCTAGGAGAAGACCAGAAGATAGGAATGGAAGATTATCAGTAAGTAACTGAGTCAGTCCCAGGAGCATAACAAAGACTTACAATGAGTGAGACATCCACATGAAGATGGCTATCTTACGAAACCAGCCTTGCCACCGGTTTTAGATTAAACAAATTCCATTTCTATACCATTTTATGGAAATACTTGCATGTCCTTTTGTTTTCTGCATTTACTGTTACTGAAAATGTAATATATAATTCAGAATCTTTTGGCTTCACGAGAATGAATGAATGAATATCAAATTTATAGAGCGCTAACTTAGCCCAAGGGAATCAAGGCGCTAATGAGTTGGATTTTGCTAATAAATTAAAAGTGGTGTAGATTGTAAGGGAGGGGCAAAACATGTCTCGTCAGAATTCAAAAACATGTGTAAGGTGGGCCTGGATGTGCAATTATAGTACAGTGGATGGAAAATGACAAAGTGTAGTCATACAGTATAGCGTGTAAAATAGTGTGTAAAAATAATCCCTGCATTCCAATGCATGCACCCCGGGTAGAATGATACACCTTACAACCATGCATCCACCTGTAGTGATAAAGGAATAGTCCTCTGAAACCCCCTTTTAGAAAATGAACGACAATACATGTGGAATGCAGTTAAAGTTGCCAATAACTAGACCTAATAAGCCATTTAAATAAAACTTGCAGTTTTGAGGTGCCTGAGCAATGATACAGATAACAGTGCGCTTTGGGCTTAGTTATGCACATCGTTAAAAAAAAAAAGTTATTACTCAATCTGAATTGCCTCTGGTAATAGGACAGTTTCCAGGCTCTGTCCATATAGCCCCATTGGGGAACAACCTTTACAACGCAACTTTTACAACGCACTACCATTACAACAAAACTGTTACAACGCAAGTGGATTTACAACGCATGCCATTACAACGCAAGTTTTTACATCGACTTGCGCTAGATGGCGTGCTAACATTACAAATAGTGTAGTTTACTATCCCAACACCTTCCCTACTGTTAAGTGGACTGGAGTTGGAATAGTAAATGACACTTTTCTAATGTTAGCACGCCATCTAGCGCAAGTCGATGTAAAGACTTGCGTTGTAATGGCATGCGTTGTAAATCCACTTGCGTTGTAACAGTTTCGTTGTAACAGCACGCGTTGTAACGTCATACATCCAGCCCCATTACTTGTGCATGCATGCCCTCATATCAACTGCACTGCTGTGGCTTTTACCCTGTGAAGTGTCTTTTTGTTCACACACCCTCACCTCCATATGACACTGCTCTTTTGATGCATGTTCATTTTACCTCCCATCGCTTCCCCGCACCCTCCAAGCACATTTTAATTCACCTTATTGCCCTGAAGCCAAGACAAACTGTGCGTTCAGCTGTCAAAATGCTTTTCCATCCACCACTCATTCATGTCACTTTATACTTGCACCAAAAACAAGATAAGAAATGCATTCTACATGAATACAGCGTGCCTACTGCATCGGTTTAAAGGGGGGTGGGGGCGGGGTGTCTTCCCTGGTTGAGTGCTTCATGGCGCTGCGATACACTATGCCTCACTCGACTCTGAAAGGGGCGTCTGACGAAACACAAGCAGTCGGCCAGGGTAAACAGAGAAGTCATTACCAGAGACCTGCATTTTCCCTCTGATTTGTCTCAGATGGAAAGAGAAGATAACGGTTCAAGAGGAAGCGCTTAGCAACCTCCACCTCACCTCGAGCATCATCCTTAGATCACTGTTGTGTAGGCGCTATTGTTAAAATACTGGGCATTTGTGCATGTTTTGGGGTTTCCGAAGGACCAGGAGATAATACTAGAATACGTTTTAGGTCTCGCCTAGAGAGCAGCGTGCATGCGCTGCTCTAGGAGAGGGCTCTTGGAATCACTTCAGACTTCCAAGAGCCTTCTCCGTGTGGGTGTGCCTCCTCCCACACATCCCATTGGCCTTTGCGTGTGGATTTCAATAATTGAAAGCACGCAAATGGCCAAAGACGGGTTCTTGTCCCGCCTCTCCTCAAAACTTGCACTCCCATGGCCTAGGGGTCTCGGGAGCGTGCAGGGTGCCATCTGTTCTGGATCAGGTTTCGATGGCAGCTGCATTCCTTACAGCGTGCACTCGCACCACTCCCGGGCTTGTTTATTTTGAGAGGGAGAGTGCCCGCCCTTCTCAAAAGAGGCGTAATACTTTTAATCGAAGTACCAGCTCTCCTCAGAAACAAGCATGTACTCTGATACAGGTACCTTCACTTCTGTGTTAACATTTCAAGCACTGGTTGTAGTAGCATAGATGGAACTGGCATACAGGGGATGGGGGGTAGAGGAACTGGACCACCGGTCTGCGGGCTGCACGTGTTCCTGCTAAAGATGGACGTATTAACCCACTAGCAATCTTACCAGCATGCACGTCTTGCCAGCAGGGAAACGGAAGATTGATGAAACAGGAAAGTCTTGAATCCTTATGTTGAGTGAAATAATCCCTTGACGCTCAGCCCTGCGGCTTTAATGTGCTGTGGGGGACAGGGGTGCTTCTCGCGTCACCCGGTGTTTCCGGTTATGGCAGCCTTTGACCTCGAGACTTGCTGCTGAAGCTTTTTGAATGGATGTGCTCCAGCTCATAAGTAACAACACAGTTCCTTAGAGGGTGCATATTGTAACCTGTGCTTTCTGCTTCAGTAGAAGCTCTCTTGAAGCTGGGGGGGGGAGGGGTGGGGCCATCTTTCTGTTCTTTGGGTGACGGGGATTCATTTCAACTCCAGACCTGTAGAATTGTCAGAGTGAGATACAGGACAGAGGATGGCTGCTGCTGTGAGGTTTTAGGTTGATGTGAATAATATAATTACCTTTGAACTTAAGTACAATACCTCACTGTATGAAGTTATTACAGGGGCGTGCATTCAGATGCTGTGTTATGCTTCTGCCTGGGACTGGAGTATTTTGCTCTGTACACAGCACTGTTCGAAATCCAGCTGTGGAGCAAGGCTGTTAAATGTTCCCCTCAGAGATACGAAGGCAGATGACTCACGGCTCAGGCCTGCCTGCCACACCCAGTAGTAATGCCGGGGCATTGTTCCCTGTTAGGCCTGGTTAAGCTCTTGAAACAAAGATGTGTGTGTTGAAGCCCCCCTCACCCTCCTCTTTCCTCTCCGGGTCACTGCCTGCTTCTCCTGTTGCCCCAGTCCTGGTCCATCCCCCCTGTCGTTCTCCTCTCTTCTCCAGCCCGTGTCTACCGGACTAGAGGGGGCCTTGTCTGGGAGCCGTGCCGTATAGGGCTGTGGCTTGTGCCTGCGAGGCCTTTCGGTCTGCAGCCAAAAGCTGCTTCCCCTAGTCTATGGGCGCATCGTGACCACTACGTTTTGACTGTCTGCCACCCCTCCCAAACGCTTCACTTTCCAGAATGGCTGGACTCTGTTCTTTATGAAATTTAGTACCCAGGACTTGCGGAAACACAGGTTTACATCGGGCTGCCATGGACGTTGATTCAGCAAAATGTCAGAAATAGAGGAATTTACATTACATACCATTTGACCTTAATGGCATCACAGGAAGAGGCTTCATATGACCCTTGAACCTGATTTATTTTCTTTCAGGAAGGTGCCACATGGCCCTAGCAGCACATAAATTGACATCACTGGAGTGCCATAAGTGCATGATTAGTATAACCGCATAACACAGACCACTATCTATTCTAGATACCACCCACCTATATTACGCTGCTGGTGTCATCTTTGAAAGGTCTCATGCATAATACTTGCCCTGAATTGTAGTGAGCAAGGTAAGTAAGCGAGACCTCTTCTAGGGCGCTTCTCTCCCGCTGAGAAACATTTGAAAACAATGGAGTGAAATAGTGCATTTTAAGCCAAAATTCCACATAAATGTGCTAAAATGCCTTATATGCTGAAAAGACACCCATTAAATGTTCAAATCCTTTCTCCGTGTGCCAAAGTAACGAAACCGGATATTGACCCCATTTTGTTTTCAAATGAGCAATGCCATTTTTTCCCCATCCACTGCACCTTTGGTTTCACCGGCGAAGTGAAGCTCTATTTGTTCCACGCAGCGTCACTTCTCCGCCACTGCTGGAGTCATGAAAGTGCCACTTGTTCATGAAGGGTGTATGAAAGACTTCCGTGATCTTCCCCTCCATTAAAAACTATACACCCGTACCATCCTCCAAGGCGCGGCGGCCCGCCTCAGCCGATTACTCGGCAGTGTGTACGCACATTCACCGCAGCACTATTTTCACACATTAACTTACTTTCTGTGTGTACAGATAAGATACCCTGTCTACACTTTGTCAAAGACCGACAATGTTTGTTATGCAGGTTGATTGTTTATGCAAGCTTTTGCAATTTGAATGCAGACTGGAAACAATAGTTTACACCTTAAACTAAGGCGTGCTCCAATCTCGCTCATCACAAAAGGTCATCTTCCAAGATACAACCAGCAAGTACTCTGCTCTGGATTGACAACACTTATTGTTATGACTTTTCGACACACTAAGTAGGTTGAAGTTCTTCCCTTTTGTGTACGGACGAAGTGCTTATCTACCACTTTCCCTTCAACCCTTCACATGGTGTGTGTGTGTGTGTGTGAGAGCGAGAGAGAGTATAGCATACATCAAAATATATAAATTCACTTAAAATGTTGAACATCTATGTTCAATTTATTGTAACCACACATAATAAAATGTATGGCAAGTTCTGATATGCGGGGGTATAGTCATTGCCCTGTTCTAGCCCTGCAGCCATCACTTCACAGTCTATTTAAACACAGTGGGTTCATGCTCTGGGGCTACTTAATATATTAAAAGCATGCACGCCTCTTGAAGAAGAAAACATCACTTTATGAATCACAGAATCCTTGTTCAGTCTAGCTCCTGACATAACAAGTACTGATGAACGGGTCACTTCTAACGGGAGTAGCCTTTGCCACAACTCCTACTGTTCAACACTCTTCCCCTCCGTATTCTGAGCCAGGAATAACACCGGGGCACTGATTACCTCCACTGTACACATGGCGCTAACTGCTCCACATCGCATATACTTCCTTTTCGTTCTTAAAATCCAGAAAAAAACAGAAGGGGTTTGGGGAAAGACCCCCTTTTATAGAGCCACCCTCTCGATATATAATAATAATAATGCTGCCAAGGTCAATAGTCACACGTGCGTGCTCGTCACCGTCCCGCCTTGGCACCCATACTCCAGGTATGCTGCCCATTCATCACCAACGCATCTTGGCTCATTTCATATCGACTTTCAATAAAAAGTGTATCATTATTCGAAAACGTTGAGTCTGTGAGCATGCTAATAGGGGATAATCTGCTGCATGGCTAAACTTTGAAGGCCTCAAAGGCGAGACCTATTGGCTATGCCAATGCTTGTTCTTGAAAGCTATTTGCTTTAAAAGTTATGTAGGCATAGTCTAGGCAGCAATAATATTCTTTTGACTGGTTTGCCTTACTTTTTCAGTCTATATTTCTACAGGGTTTAAAAAAGGTATTTAAATGATTTTCCAGATATTTGTATCTGTCTTGATTTGGAAATACAAGCCAGATCTTGTGACATCAAGGCTACTCTTCCCGCTGGTAAACAGTAACTTCTTAAAGTCACTTCCTGATAGTTGGTCTGAGATCATCAAGACGTATATTCAGAATAGCAGAAAAGTATGTTCTAAACCTGATAACAAACAACAGAGTGTACTACTCAAGTAGGCATCTTTTTGCGAGCTGCTGAATTGTCAATTTGCCTGCTAAATGTTCTTAATCTTGAATGTCTGATGTACCGCATGCATAGTGAAAAGATTTTTCAAAGGTTTCACAGGCAGAAGCCATGTGTATATTACAATTTACAGCAAGCAGGTGGGCGGGAAAGGAACAGCAACAGGGGAAGCGATAAAAAGCTGGGAGGATAAAAGGCTGACCCTTTACTTTGCAGAGTTTTATGTAGCGGGAACATGACCCGAATCGGGTATCAAAGCGCTTTACATAGCACCAGTTGCATTACATGAGAACACATTCATTTTTGTTAGGCACGGGGAGATTAAGTGATTTGCCCAGAAACACAGGATGTTCAGCGTCATTGCCGAGACTCGAACCCAGTTCCCCAGATTAGAGGTCGACCACCCTAGCCGTTAAGCTAACGACCCTCTCCCCCTCTCACAGACTACAGCGCTCCTTCACCACTCATGGCAAAAAAACTGAGGTTATTGAGTCTCATCAGGCTGAAGAGGGGTCGTTCCAAGGCACTGGACACCCTTGTGTCAGCCCCACCCCTTTCGAAGCTCGTCACGGGTAGGGGGGAGCAGTGATTCTTGATGATCCCAACCCAGCCTGTGATGATTTTGAAAATGGGCACTTTGCTGATTGACATCATCCTCGGGCCGCACAGTGCTTAAGCATAGAGCGCCCAGGCTGCATTCAATCAGCGAGGCTGCAGAGCGTGCTTGTTTGTTCTTGTTCAATTTTGTTATCACTTTTTACTTTTATGACCATCGTTCTGCACGAAGGTCAGGCAATCGGCCCATATGGCGGCACATGCTCTGGTGCACGTGCCGTGTCAAAGGTTATCCAGGGCCTGTCTTCTTCCAGCTCTTGTTTCTGTGGCCTGTCAGACTTGAGTACCACACTCTCCAGTGATGCAGGACGCCCTGGTGGCCGACCGCCCTCGGAAGCCCACCTACCCCCTCAGACCACGCCAAGAACCTCCTCATCGTACTCGACTTATCACTCACCATGACCGACAGGTCAACGCCGTCACCTCCAGCTGCTTCGACACCCTCTGCATCCTCGGCAAGACCTTTAAGTGGATCCCCCTGAGTAAAGGAAGACAGTCACCCACGCACTCATCACCAGCAGACTGGACTATGGAAACGCACTCTACTCTGGCATCAAGTCCCTACTCCACAAACTTCAGACAATACAGAACACTGCCGCGAGACCCGTCCTCGGCATCCCTGGCACGAACACATCAGCCAACACCTACGAAGTCTCCACTGGCTCCCTGTGGAGAAAAGAGTCACTTTCAAAATCCTCACTCACGCCTAAAAATGCCTACACAGCAACAGACCCAAATACCTCAACGACAGAATCAACTTCCACGTACCCAAAAGAAACCTCCCATCTTCCAACCTCGCACTGGCCGAAACCCCGCGCATCCACGGAGGCAGAGCAGGCGGAAGATCTTTCTCTCACATTGCAGTCAAGACCTGGAACGAGCTACCGGCAGACATCAGACTCGCCCCCTCCCTGAACACCTTCAGCAAGACCCTCAAGATCTGGCTCTTCGGCAAAACAGATCTGCTGACCCCCCTCCCATCCCCCCAGCGCCTTGAGACCCTCACGGGTGAGTAGGGCACTTACAATTCCCTGATTGATTGATTGATTAAAGGAGGAGCAACAGTGGAGTGGGAGGGCTTGGGAGTTTTAAAAAAGAGCCTGTGTGCAGCAGGAGCAGCAATAACAGGTAAAGTAACAGTGCAGCTGGATGGGGAGTATAACATAAAAATGTTCAAAAGCTGCGCAGGACAGGGAGAAGTGATGGTAGCAACAGATTGAGGCATGGGAGAGCAACACAGAAATCGCGGGGAGGGAAATGAGTGTGGAGCAGCATATGAGGGAGAAAGCAGGAAAACACCTGCACTCAGAGTGCTCAAAGAAAAAGAAAAAAATAGCTCCATGAATGTAAGCAGTGGAAGGATACAAACTATCCAATGAAAAGCATGGTATTGAAGTTTTGCTCTAGGTAAGGGACAAACACAATAAGAGAATGGAAAACCTCTAAATAAGAAGTAAGCAAATAAGAATGATAAGGAACTCAGCCAGTGGTAAGAAGTGGGCTGTCCCAAAGCCAACTGTAAGAATTGTCAACAGTAGATCTTTAATAACGACAACTAAAACTGTGCCCGGCAGCACCATCAAGTGTTGTGGCTCTTTATACAGTCAACATATTGGGTATTTTTCCAGTGCTGGGGAACGGTCAGTGGTCAAGTGCATTTTCACCTCCATACACAGGCGTTCATAAGTTGAATCTTGGTAGGGCTTGACCTAATGCCTGTGATGAAAAGTGTAAATGTCTTCTGTTAAGAGACAAATTGGGATGGTATGGGTTGGTTGAGTGATTCATTAATCCCCAGTGTGCTGACAGTTTGGGCACAGAACATTGTGACATCCAGACATACCTGATTTTGTTTTAGAATGGCCTTGATTGTGAATTTGAGATGATGGGAAGTACATGATCTCCACAAAAAATATATATTCTGCCCACAGGGTACCTTCAAGTGAAGGTCCGTCCTCCTAAACTCTTGGACAGCTGGTCTTAACCTTTTGACCTCTGTGGACCCGACTAAATACTGGAATTCAGAGACCCTCCCCTACCACTGGGTCATTATTAGAAGCCGCGGACCCCTAGCCGAAGCCATTTCAATGATATCAGCCTCCAAACAAAACACAAAAACAAGTACACACCAAACAAATGCTTAAATATTTGAATATTTTGGATCCTTGAGAATCTAATATAAAAAATGTTTTCAAATTGTCAATGTTGCTTCCCTAGTTGCAAATATCTTTATTAATTTCAGTTGATTAATTCTATTAGTATTTAATTTTGTAAAACAGCCGCTCAATGCCTGAGTAGGTCTCGTGGACCCACAGGGGTCCAAGGACCACAGGTTGAGAACCACTTCTCTAGGTGACAGGTAGCAGAGCTGCCTTTTCTTAGACAAGGACAGTTGTGTGTGTGCCTGAACCAACTGCTGCCTGGGGTTTCCTCTGTCTAAAGGCACGTTGCAGGAAGCGGTTGGCAATAACAACTGCTGGGGATTCAGCCCAACACATGCATTTAACACCAGAATGACAGCTCAAAGCAATGCTATGGAACCTTGAAGTAGACGTCAGTGATGCAGGATTTCACAACATATTCTTAACTCACGTGCACAATGCAGTGTATGGCTTTGTGATGCCAGCTAGCCGCAACTGTGAGGTAATATGCACAATTTAAATCGAAACGCAAGTAAAAACAAGAAGGCTTGCTTGGGTGAACACTAGAGTTTCCTCTTCCTCTCCTGCACTAGGACTCGTGTGTGAAAGGTTAGGTATGCGGCCCGTTTAACACGGTAATTTTCCTAGGAATAAACCAGTTTGACAAGCTCACAAGGTAGGGGCGGACATTCCCTTCTCGACAGATATGCAAACTGCCGTGTGTTGGGCGAACTTCTCTTTCCCCGAGGCGTTTGCATGAGGCGAGTTGTCGCGTGAGCCGGCAGAGCAGTTTGTCAACAGCAGTTGGCCTGACGTCACTGACACAGCGGTGTCACGAAGCTCTCTATTCAGAAGAGCAGAATTACGCAATTTGCTTTGCGTTTAGGCTGCGCGAGAGTACCAGCCATATTTCACACTTAAAACAAAACTCATTTAAAAGCCATTTGTTTTCGCAAGTGTTTCAGTGGGAGGAAGCATTGCTTTTTGCGCTTCCTGCTCCTTCTCTCTGTTGTTAGTCTACGAGTCTGCCATTTATCTGAATTTTGTATTTTTGAAATCAATTTTGTGCTAGTATTTTTTCGTGCCATGGGAGGAGGTCTCCCACAAAGCATTGGTGTGGGTAAGACCAACAACAAACAATTGTTTGTCTATAATGACATTTATGTATGTGGTCTTGAAAGAGCTGGAGGACATATTAAAAGGTATGGCCCCTTTAAATAAGTATGTGGCACACAAGGACTGATTACATTAGTGCACCTATGTAGAGCTACAGAAACTCCTCTAAAGATCTCACCCTACAATTCACAGCACTTTACTGCTGCATAATGACATCCTGGGACATGTAACATCAGGCACTGAACTCAGATGAGACAGTACAAAGGGAACTTGCCCAAATGTAGCTTGTCAAATCGGGGAATCGACATTTA
Source organism: Triturus cristatus (assembly GCF_964204655.1). NCBI lineage: Eukaryota > Metazoa > Chordata > Amphibia > Caudata > Salamandridae > Triturus > Triturus cristatus. The sequence goes on from NC_140581.1 coordinate 864,308,247, forward strand.
ACAAAAAGGTCAAAACGGGAGCCATTTTTCAAGGCACAGGTTTTTTTCTTGTCACTCCAACAGAAAGAAGTGCTGTGTCTTTATACTAACACCATGTTACCATCGGCTGTGTAGCAAGGATGACACAGAAATTGGCGCAAGCAAGGAAATGACCCCTCTTTCCAAACTCCTCTCTTTGGATAGCAAAAATATAAAACCGCTATAATTAGGCCCACTTCACCTGGTTCACTGTTGATATCTAAGCCCCTGATAAGCGCTGTTGTTTTCTTCATACAGAGATATTGCACAGATGGGTATAACAAGCACAGCTGGCAGCAAAATGAATCAGCTCAACAACAGAAACACTCTGCTTCCCACCTACATCACTAAACAGAAACCATCAATGCATGAGTTTATTTCCATTATAGGGCATGATTTATCCGGGGAGTGGGATGTAAAGTTCATCCCTTGTGTTCACTCAAGAATTGTCTTAAAGTGAAACGACAACCATTAAAATAGTAATTTCATAGCTTCACAAACCGAAAGGAAGGCTTTATTAGTAACAGTCTTGGTGAGGTGTTAAAAACCTTTACAAGTGCTTTGCCGAGAACTAATGCTCGTATACTCGGATCCAGCTGATGAGGGAGTCAGCTGCTGACAAAAAGTGCGAGGGTGCTGGGAAGCTGTGCTCTCCGTTCCACGTTAGTCTGAATCAATTTGTTCTTGTGCAATCTTTATCTGAGTTTTGATTCGGAGTAATGTTCAAAGTGTGACGAAGCCCACACCACTAACTAGTAGTGATGAGTTACTTTGGAAATGGGGGCACATGAGAGCAGGCGCGCAACACCCATTGGGCTCACCGGGCTTCAGCCCCCACCCGCCGTGTGTGACAGCCCGGCTGAGACAGCCTTGCGGGCTGGCGTCCGTCTAATTGCAGCCGCACCAGAGTACTTCACGGGTCTTTAAAAGACCATTTACTCGTTAATGAGGCTTTTGTTGTGTTTTCACCCCTTCTTACAGCCATTCTGCCCATGGCTGGAAGACTTAGCCCCCCCCCCCGAAATCTTTTTCAGCCCCCCCCCCCCCCCCCCCCGAAATTTGGCTCTAGTTGCCTGCCTGCATGAGAGTGCTTTATGCATCGCATATAAGATGATTTCGAAAAACGTGCAAGGGTGGAGGAAACCAGATTTTACACTCTTGAGAGGTGTAACAAGCCTAAAATCACCATAAAATGTGTTGTCACTAAGACACTCTTAGAAACCCTCAGCTATAAGTTAATGTATGAGTTTATTATGTGTAATGGGGATTCTCAGGCTATGTTTTAGAAAATACACGCTGCATCACCCACAGAGACCTGCTTGATGAAGTTCCATCATACATCCAACCCAGGATCACCAAACGCACTGTCTAATTACTCAGTACCCCTTGGTCCCCCACGGTTGGATGGCAGAGGGATGTTGGAAGATTCACATTCCAGGTTCATGTGCACGCCCACTCTGTCGAAATCCTTCTGAAATAAACATTATCCTGACAGGTTCAGAGTCTCAAGATTTTCGGTTCAATTCCCTCTGCGTCTCTACATCTGTCCCCTCTGCACCACGCTTTCCAACAGGCAACTTCAGCTCGAACCTTAGCCCCCCTCCATTGTGCTGCCTACATACACAAGACTGCAGTTTCTAACTACATGAGTGTCGTATAAAACACCGATAAATAAATGCATACCCAATAAAATGTCTGTTGTTGAGAAGGAATTCCTTTAGGCTCTGTAGAAAGTGACAAAAAGGAAATTTAAGTGAAATTATCGCCTTCCACAAGATAGTGACTGATCATGTTACAGGAAGAGGGGTTACCAGAAGCCTTGCTTGGGCAATCTCGTTTGCACATGTTCATGATCCTAACCCCCGAGGAAGGGTTAATCCGGAAAGACAGACTTCCTTTTTAAAGTCTTGCTGACATCTGAAAACAAAGGTGTCCCTGAAAGGACTCTTGGAAATGCCTCCCTCAGCAGGGTCGAACTGGGGAAATACATACGCCCAGGCAACAAAATAAAAGTGGCATTCATTAGTGAAGTGGATAGCTAAAATAAATGGTAATATCAGGGAAATCAACAGTAACAAGCATTGGCATAGCCAATAGGTCTCGCTTTTGGGACCTTATAAGTATTTAGTTATGCAGCACAATATCCTTGGTGCAACAACATCAACTGTTGCATGGCTAAACACTTATAAGGTACCACAGGTGAGACCTATTGTCTGTCTTAGTAAAGGTTTCCCCTTATTAGCACCACTTTAACACTCAATTACAGCAATAAGCTTCTGAAAGATGACCAATTAACCTTCGGGAGGGGGCCTTCCACTGGGTAGCAACACGTTGCTGCATTTTTAGTAACATTTGAGCTAGAAACATATTATGTTAAAATCTTGAAATCATGCGGCAGATGATGTATTCTTTGGCAAACCCATAATTGCATTGGCACTTGGTTTCCCCTTATTCATGATTTGATCATTCCTGAGAATGTACTTCCAGCGAGTTCATATTCAGAGAGGGAGCAGTGCAATCTCCTCATTTATAGGGCCCGTCCCTTGGATCTTTTGTGTGCATTAATTCATAGTAAGTTCTGTCAGGGATAAGAGAATCACTGCCCTGCCCACACAATCTATCAAGAAAGGCCCGTGGCCATGTACAGGTGGGACCATGGACTTCGTCACCCTCCTCCTCCCATCCCTCTGTTCTTGGCAATGCAAAGGTACATCACAACTACTCCAATTTGAAAAGTTGCTAGTCGCTGGGAAATAACACAATGTTCCACCAACTCTTGGATTCTAATATAGAAATCTAAAAATGGGAAGACATGTCTCCCCACTGCAAAAAAGAATATTCTGTGGGGCCCAAGGATTTAACAAGGAGGCCTGAGACTTCTTCGACTCTGAAGAGTTTCTGAAAAACACTGACATTTTATTTTGCCTGCAGTACTTGGCAAAAGGAGGATTTTAGGTGGTAAACTGGGTACCACTGCAATGTTTAAAAAGGTAGCAAGATTAATTTGAGAGAAAGGTAAATCAATAATTGAAACTTTTTTTGAGGACTTTGCAAGTTATACACTTCTCTAAACTTCTCTTAGGCAGTCTGGCTTCCAACATTTTTAAATAAATACACATTTACTTATGGGGGTGGGGAGTGAATCGCTAATTCAAAATTCTGAAACATTTTACAGCAAGCAAATAGAAAGTGATTCATGTGAAATAAGGAGACCTGGCTATTGCACGCCTGAAAAAAGTTGAACTATATCAACACGTGGGGAGGAGCCATTTCCTGCCTCCTATGCAGGCGGGTTTCATATGACCTGCAGTAACACGGATAGTGGCGAGGGTTACAAGCGTTCATAAGGTGCCGGCAAAAGCCAGACCGAAAAATATCCTGTCATTTGATCGGTCCGTCCCTCGCATACTGAATTGAAAAACAAACTGTGTTAACACGGAAAAAAGAACTCAACTCTGCAGTTCCCACAATCACGTCTCAGATTATGGCTTTGCAACCAATCGTTCTTGAAATGTACCCCTTACATAGTGTTAAGGAAATTACTCGCGAAACTTCGACACTTTCAAGTTCAGGGTGAAGGGGGTCCGCTGAATTGAGCGAGTATACATCTAGAATATTTATTTCTAAAATCACACGTTTGTAGGTATTCACGCATCTCCTACAGGAAGTATCCCGTTATTGGAAATACATACATACACAAATTTACTCTAGTCATGAAGGTGCAAAATTAGAATGGGGAGGGAAATACCCCAGTACTAATGCAGGGGTGGGATTAGAGGTTCTCCAACGGCCAAAAGAATTTCCTCGCAGAAAACAAAATAAGTTAAATTTGCAAATGTATAACCCAGTCACGTTTTTGTATACAAGTTACCAAATGGTGAAAATTCAGCAGCAAGTACTGGAAAGGTGCTACACCTACAGTACAATTTTGGAACTACTAAGTGGAAGCTAACGCGTGCTTTGGTTTCAATTTGTTTTTTGTTTAACCAATTAGAAAGAGAGAACCACTTAGGCATAATGGGCAAAAGACAGCAAAAGCCCGAGGGGTAGGGGAGGCGGAACAGAGAGGACAGCCACAACACAGGAGCCCATCTGCCGACAGTGGCTAAGCATCTGTCCCTCTTGAAGCATGGGGGCAGCTGTTGCCCCCTCTCTGTCTGATCCCATCAATCTTCTATACATCGAACCCAAGCGCCTGCATATACAGCAATCGCCACAAAAGACAACGACAGGCACACTCAGGGTGACTACCAAGAGCTGCCCTCCCAGATGAGAGGGATAACAACAACAAGACGGCAAAAGTGAAAGCAGGGATGCGCGTGCCGGCAAACACGCGAGTGGTGCGTGCGCAGCAGCGCCAAAAGTGAAAGTAATCACGCTCCAGATGGCGCCTCGGGCGCTGAAAGGTGGCAGCTGTGCATGTTCACACGCGCGGACACACACGCTTGGGGCCAGCAAGAGCCGGTGGGTAGCACTTTGAGAACCCACCTTCTAAAGGTCTCGCCTGAGCCAGCGCATGCGCTGGCTCAGGCGAGACCTAAAAACCGCCCCACAACTGCTAAAAAAACGGCCCACACTCTGATCTGTCAGACCAGCCCATCGGCACTGCCTTATTGCCTATAGGCCAGTCTAACCCTGCTTGTGAGGTCTCTTGCAGTAGCTTCTGTACTTCTAAACAAAATCCAGTTCATTAGATTTACTCACTGTGTTTGTTTGCAGACCTTTGCAAGTACTGCACCGATCACGGAAGGAATCACTGAAGGGCGGGGTGGAGCTTAAAATTTCAAAAAGTGCATTGGGATCCTTTAACCATTTCTATTTTTTTTCTATTACCTTCAAAAGAGACCCTACCCTAGAGAATGTGTGTGAGAGTAGAACTATCTTAGGTTAGGGTGTATTGCATATATTTAAAATGGCCTCATTCTGTAATGGGTTTTCTGCACTAATGGAGTCTGGTCAGTCATACTTTCGAGGATTCCTTCACAGTCTGGTCTCTGCTTTTGAGTTGTAGATTGTAAGCATCAGTGTATTGTGGTTCTGTTATTGTTCATCTTTGATTTATTTTATCATTGATAATTAGATGGGTTATAAAGTTGAGTGGGTATGGCCGAAGTTCTTACCGAGATGCGTAGGTGAGTGAGTTATTTGGCCTGACGTTGCTCATGTAGGCATGTGAATGCTTCTAGAAGCAGTGGTTGATGTTGACTAGCTGTGATCCCCAGCTCCTGGCCTACCTAGACCATGTTTAGTGGATGTCATGTGTTCTGCTGAAGGTCATATGTCCTTCCTTTTCCTGTAGGCCACATAAAGCGATGCGAGTGTAAGAGCGGCCATTTCCACATCATTCACCAATGGTTAAGGGCAGACCATATTAACATGCCATAGTCTCATTCAAACACTTTCAAGCTGTGATTGAGTGTGTTCAGTGGAATGCAGGAATAGAAGAACAAACAGGGTCTTGTATATCACACTGAGGCCTTTCTAGAGCAATTGCACTGGGAAAGCTCATACTCATTCAATAGGGAAAAAGACCTCAAAGAGTGTCAACTTCTCAGAGAAAAGAATGGCACAAAACATATACATAAATTCATCTTGTGATTCACACTGAAACGTTCTCATTTTGCAACTTTCCTTCATAAGCCTGCCATTCTTTGAATATGTCTGTATCTCGTTAGACAATTTGCAGGGCTGCTAGGCACTGCCATTTAAATGTGTCAATTATCACTATGCTTCATGTAACTTCCACCGTAAGGTATGCCTCTGCCTAGAAAATCAGTGCCCTGAGGATAAGTTTGCTGGAGAGTGTGTTGAGCGTGTTTCTTTAAAACAACAGCCATTTTGCTTTTTTGTGACTGGTAAAGTGTGCAACATGGACGTGTTTAGGAGACAACGCAGATCGCAGTGAAATCCCTTTCATTCCCTACCAAAGACTGCTATGCTCGTGAGTCTCTCAGCTTTCAGATGGACTGCTATTGGAGTCTCTACCACCACTGCCTGTGAGCCTCTCAGCTTAAAGATGAGCTGCGTCACAGGTCTCTTCCACCCATGCTCGCAAACCTCTCAGTTTTCAGATGAGCTGCCTCCTGGTTCTCTTCCACTCATGCTTGCAGACTTCTCAGATTTCAGATGAGCTGCTGCAACACACAGAGAAGGGGAGAGAGGTACATCTCCTTTTCCATCCTCCCTATATATAAACACTTTTACTCACAAAAAGAGAAAAAGGAGGAAATGTGAATGTTCTGTTAAAACAGAAACATCACATAGGAAAAACGCAAGGTTTCTCAAATATGCCCTCACCCACTCATATTGGCATGCTTTATCATAGGGCTGCTACAACATCCTTGTGCAGACCAACGCCTGCGAATGAGCAAAGGGATATGGAGAAGACAATACAAACATGTATATTGGGATCTACTCAGCAGAACAAACAGACAATGAAGGTAAAGTATAAAACTATCTCAGGAATGGCCTAAACTGTCTTTACTCTTGGACTCCCTGGATAGGATTAAAAATATTCCAAATGGGGATGACCCAGATGGTAATTAGTGCCCTCTCATCCCTCCGTTCTGCTCATTGTGTCGAACTGTTTTGGCCGTTACCAATCGCCCTCACACGCTCGCTAGTTCAGCCTTCCTCAGGACTAGAGATCCCACTTACTTCATTATCCTTAAAGACTAAATGGAATGCAACTGAAATTATATTGTAGATCCGTGTTATAATGACCTTACTTGTCACTTTCTATGTACACACACACACACACACACAGATTTCCACGTTTCACCAAGCATGTCCCTGAAACTGAAGTGCAGCTGCCCCGTGGGATGCCTCTTAATTGTGCCTCTCGGGTCAGCGAGAGGCATTATTAAGTGACGTCCTTCCCTAGAAGAAAGTGTGACTACAGGGAGATGATCCCACTTGCACTCCAGTTTTAGAGACATGCTTGGTGAAACGTGGAGATCTGGATCACAAGCACTGCAGCTGAAGTGTGGCGTACCATAGAGGTTTTATTCTACCTCAAACAAGTTTTTTATGTATATGTGGAGTCGTTGAGTTCCCCAGTATTGGGTAATAGAGGAAATACTAAACATCAGCATGCTGACTGATGAGAATGACCAGTACCTCAGAGTTTACTCAATGAATGATATGAGTCAGCTGCAAATCTTCTTGTCCGACCGCAAACAGGCTAAAAAGGCAGCATTTGCTCTTAAACTGAACTCCAAGCAAAAATCAGTTTCTTCTCCTGCACCCAAAGACACCCAACCTGCACATCCCTACATGGCTGGAGTTAAAAAAAAAATGTTCTTGAAATCACAACACACCTCATTACGGCTGCACAATCCTTGGGATTCGCCATTGCCAGCAACTTAGAAAAGCAAACTCATATCACAGAGCAGCATTTCAGCTACTTAGAAAGATGAAACCATTCATCTTCAAAAACCTTTCTAACTCATATTTCAATCCTTTGTACTATCAAACCAGAGTGTAGGTAATGCCTCTCTTGATGGCCTGCCAAAATCTAAGGTATCCCCTCTCAAGGAGACCCTATAGTAGGCAACAAAAACTAGTCATTGGATCAAATAAAGTTCCCATGATATTCCTTCTATCAGCTTACGCTAGGCGCACTGAATCAATAATCTAACGTAAGGACCTCTGCATTCAAGATGGATCGGTAAATAAAAATTTTTTTGAAAATGAGTAGCGCAAATGCGCTTTTATTTATTAAGCTGAAGTGCCTGCAGCAATTTGCTTCCTGACCCTCCAAAAACAGCTAAGATAGAAAAAAGAAAGTGCCCTCTATGTGGGTGGAGAGGGGCCCAACAGAAAAGTGGGTTGGGGCGGCATGTGGGGGAATGAAGGGAAAATAAGTACATAAGGGAGGGAGCAATAAGAAGGGTGGGGGCGATGAACACGAAGGAGAAAACAACATGGAGAGAAAAAGAGAAGCAATCGGGCGAGAGCAACTTGGACTGTTGGGGAAGAAGCACTCTAGCCAGTGAACGTAGATTTGTGAGTTTACATTACAGAACCCTAGGTTTATATTTTACACATGTAGTAATTAAAGAAAAACATACTGAAATATGGAAGAGTAGAATTTTGGGATACAGGTTTCCTAGAATTACACACGGTAACATCACCAATGCTTTGACGTGTTTTTTCCTTAAAACACGGTCATTTGGCGGTCTAGTAGTTTCTCAGCTCCCCGATCGATGATTCCGGCAGAGAGAGTGTGGGCTGATCGACGACGTCCCCGCAGGGGACACTCATAAGAGGGCGGCCCCTTTAGTGCCACTGGATGGCACACTGGGCAGCCTAGTGTCCGGAGACCCCTCTGGGGTCTCGCTCGTCACTTCCGGCTGAGGTGGGGGAGGGGAGAGGTACAAGTTCCTCCACCGCCCACCCAGCGGCCTCTTTGTCCCTCACCCTGACGCCGTTACACATGAGGTGACACTGTGTGCAGTTACACATGAGGTGACGCTGTGTGCAGTTACACATGAGGTGACTCTGTGTGCAGTTACACAGGGGGTAACGCTGTGTGCATTTACACATGAGGGACGCTGTGTGCAGTTGCACATGAGATGTTGATGTCTGCAGTTACACAGGAGGTGTCGCTGGGTACAGCTACCGTGAGGAGACATGGCAGTTACACTTGAGGTGCTTTGATCATAATCATAGTTGGAAAACTTGGAGTGACCTGCTAAAACAGCGTGGGCCTCACAGGTTATACGATACAGGTGTCTGTGGGCACTCACACGTTACCAGCGGGGGAAGCACCACACTTTTCCAGGTAATAGGACCAGCAGTCCGGGGCATCTAAGTTCAGGGCAAATAGTGGGTCTTTCTAACTCTGTATTGGACTGGCCACGTTGCTGCGCTTCAAAGACAGAGGTTGAATGTCTCCTGACAAGTTCTGCTTGCATTTTAATTGGTTCAACATTGGAACTGGGGCCTACAATCTCCTCGCAATTTTCAGTTATAGAAAGAAAATAACTGTAAAGGAATAGCAGTGTATGAACTGGGCACACTTGGCAGTAAAGCCAGCAATTATGGAGAATTGGGGGGTCAGATATTATTTGCAGTAATATCAGGGAGCTGAGGCTATGGTCCAACAATGTGAGGTACGTGGATGACTGTCTTGCTTTAACCACAGTGTAGCAGATGTGTTATACGATAAGGTTCTTGAACCTGCAGGGGGAAGGACTCAATCAACTTTCACCCTCCCAATAGAGTCACAGTGATACACACTTTACAGTCTAACTACACAGGTGCTGGAACTAGGTATATGGACGCAATTACAATTAGAACTCAGGGGCCTGCAGGCGGGGTATATTTCGGCAATAGGAGGAGCAGGCTTGTTAACCTATACTTTGCTGGATCAGAAGTATTACATGTACTTGAAAATGAACTGTCGGTTTTTATACTGCACACACTTACATAAGTTGTATCACAGCATCGCCAGCTTCTTATACTCAGTCCCATTGGCACCATGGTGATGCATTATCAATTTACACAGATTTTGGGCCTGCATTAGCCACACATACCTCCTCCAGTCTGACCCACACTAAGACCATTCAGCTCTGGCTCCACTTCGGGTCTGGCTGATACAGTAAAGCCTCTAACTTTAATCTCATTGTACACATGTTGGCACGTTAATGGCCATGTAGGCGATTGATTTGGTTGGTTTTACTTGAAGGGTCCGGATGTGGGCAGGCAAAATCAAGTCTAAAAATCAACAACCGGGTTTCACACGCAGTGGAGGGCCCTTGGCTTAGGTGCACTCGTAATCTTTTACCTTAGACAGTATTTATTTAGTGGTTATTCAGGTACTAAGGTAGGGATACCTTTTGCAGTATTTACATGCCGGGAAGTATGTAGTGAGGAAATAATAGTGCCCTTGTTGCGCAACATGTATATACATATGTATAGGGTGCTTCTTAAAAGCTTTCTTGGGTCCAACGAGTGCCAGGCAAACGAGGACGACTTGTACAAGAGATAAACATGAGTAGTTACTCAACACGGTGTGTTAGAAGGGATGTTGCCTAAGCAGAACTCAAACTGGCCTTAAACGCATGATGGAGACAATTAGTGACATGCCTAAAGAGGAAAAACCTGTGTTAAAGGGAGGGTATGCCAAGGGAGATAGCTTACATATTTCACGGAATCCCGTCAATCCAACATGCATAAGTAAGCGAGGAATGCCCGTGTGATTGGTTGGACCTGTTATTAGTTTTATTAAACACACCAAGTACTGCGAAGTAGGGACAGTTGAACTCATATCAATGGTACTTCCAGGACACATCTCCTTCAGTACACACACCGCCAGACAGGGCTGCTCTGCCCTGGAACAAAGGGAAGCCAAACACCATAGACAGCATAACGCCAACGTTGGGAAGCAAGAAAGATGTTGATGGAGTGGGGAGCGATGAATCTTGGTCTGCTCGCACAGGCAGGTGATTTCTGCAGAGGCTTAACTAAGCTTGCGGCCAGGCAGTGGTCTTGTCCAACTACTGTGATAATGTTAAGGGTTGCAAGCATGCACCAAGAGATGGATCCTTGAGACCATCCAGGACAGACAAAAACACCCGCCCTATAGCCAGGGAGCCAGGCATTTGCGGAAGCGGCCAGCCAACTTGTGGTTTGCGGTGCAATCAGCTGAGGGGGAACATGGGGTCAGAGCATAATTTGGCTACAATTATTGAAGAAGGATTGTTTTGGCATTCCCACTGCTCAAGAAGGGGCAAGTATTTGTTCATGTTGTTCCTCCTCTTACACGGCAGGTACACGAGGACACCCGTGCTTATGTCACATATCCCATGGCAGGATAATCACCAAAAGGGGGGAATGGCCTTTGACATGCCTTGCCAGGACAGGGATAGCCACTCACACTAACTGGAGCCTCTAGGGAAGATACATGTTAGAAACACAGACTGGGGTGTGCTGGGCCCAAAACCCCTCACCAAAGCTGCGGGGGGCATCAGGCTGTCAGGTGTCTTTGAGGGACGGGCAAGGGCATTAAAGGGCCGTAGTGCGTTACACAGCATTTGCAGGGATACAGAAGGGTCTCAGTGGATCCACCAAAGGGACTACAGCGAAACATGTGACACAGAATCTGGTAGTCCGACACCATTACTGGTGTAAGTATCAAGGGTCACAGGTGGATAGCAGGGACCGGGCGTCTGTGACCAGTCGAAGGTTCAGCAAGCAGGGTAGGCTGCGTAAGTGGTCACTTCACAAAAGGGGGCAGTGTCTAATAACGGGCACCATACACTTATTCCCTCAAACCTGTTGTGACACCATTACTATGTTCGCCAGGGATCAATCGAAAAGAGCTATTAAATTGTCTGGTCAATGTGGCGAAGCAATGCACCCTAGAATAAGACCACAAGGTGCAAATTAGCAACCAATTGGGGACAGGTGAACTTTAGTGGTCCAAATTCAACCCCCGGCTCCCGTGGCATGGAGCTCGGTCGGGGGAAGCGATAGAGCCTGCGTGCAGGAGGTTCATGTGCGCTATGCGTAAATTCACTGAGCAGAGGGGATTTGGCTTCATTAGACATGGGTGCTACATGTCAAATTATCAGGGTGTTTTGAGGATGATGGGGTACATCTGTCCAGTATAAGCATGGACCTGTTCTTGCTGGATAAGGGGAGAGGCCCTCGAAATAGCAGGATGTAAGTAGGAATGCCAGCCTTGGTGGGGGGCTGCGACGGTCGCCACACCCAGGGCTGTGGCGGAGTTACAGGGCGATCCAGAGGCGGAAAGGTACTCGGGAGTACCCTCTTCAAGAGCACAAAGGGTGCTGAGGCCTAATATCCCTAGGAAGTGTTTGCGGTGGACCCTGAGGTGCGACGGCGCCCCGTCTGTCCTACGGGCGGTTAGAAACCTGTACAACCGGGGGTCGCTTGAACGCTCTGCCCCTCGTAGGGGGGGGCATGAGTAAGGGGGTAGACCGACGGTTCACCGGAAGTGGGAGGAGCTATCCCCTCACCACAACCGCTTAGCACCGATTGGCTAAGGCCACGATGCATGTTGGCCCATCAGGTGGTAGGCTGCGAGGGGCGGCTTGCCTTTGGATCGCCTGTAAGATAACCCACCATGTTGGCATATTTGGTATGCTAATAAACCTGCAGCAATTTTCTCCACCAAAAAGTTGTGTTGTCTGCTTATTTATGTTACCTGTATGTTGCTGCGTGAGGGCTGGTGAATGTGGCCGATACTGGCCCTATGTTTGTTGTTCGTGCCCTGAGATTCTACTGTGCAGAGAAAGACAAATTCAAATAAATGTGCCATGCCTGTTGTCTAGCAGCAAATGTAACAAAGACAAATGGTTGTACAACCGCAGCCGAGGAAAAGAGATTTCTTATTGAGTTAAATGTTTCCAGTCAAGTCGTGCCTGAGGCCTGGACACTGAACATGTCGATGGGATTTTTTTTAACCATTTTTTTGTGTGTTTTTTCTTTCTCGCGAAGTAGGGCAGTCAAAGGCGGCGAATATGAACACAGCCAAATTATTTATCATCAAAACAAGCTGCTCACTAATTCTTTAATAGGAAATAAATACTGTGCTTCAGTAGGTGTAAATGGACCCAGACAATGCTGTGAATTCTGTTTACACTCGGCGGATAGCCACGCGCATCATTTCAGGTTTTTTTATCAGAGGTAAAAATAGCTTTTAAAAAGGCTTTTAAAAGCCTTATACACACTTGACTCCTTCCTGGATGATGGGAAACGGGCCCCATCGAAATGGCTTTGGGAAGTGTTTCCGCACAGTGCTTTTTTGTGTCCTGCAAACTAAAAATTTGTTCAAAAGTGTTCAGCAATGAGCAACCATCACTGTAAGAATTCTCCCAGAGCACCTTTGGTAACCTAGGGTCTATGTGCAGTTTCATCCCATTGACTTCCACCAGTGTCCACTGATCTCTCTGCAGCTGGGGGTGATAATAATAATAATAATAATACATATAGTAGTGATAATGACAATAGTGAAACTACACTGGGTAGATTTATTTCCCAAAAATGATTCCCCTTTCAGGTTTTCTCTGACTATACTCATTGGTAAAGGATGCGTACTCAGTAAAACCAGAAAGCACAAAGGTAGGAAAAAGATAAAGAGACCGGGATCATTTGTATGTATACATTTTGAAAGAATGTACAGATCCCTCACACATAGTTGCTTGAAAAATGTGGATTGGCCAGAGCTGCCTTTACGTATTTGTATCCACACATATACAGAAAGAGCCGCAGGCAAAGATCTCCCTGAAAAAAAGAAGAAAAAAACACACACACACACACACTTACTTCAGAAAGAGAAAAACCAAACAAACATAGATCCCCAGCACACATGTGCATGCCCTCACAAATACACACTCAAACACATAATAAATAAAAATACATTTTCCACACAGGCCCATGGTCTGTTTGGACTCAGATCACTGGGATGCCCCCAGGCACCTTGACTCAGGCAGTAGTACCTAGTTCAGTCTAGTTTAAACAATGGCACTCTTTTTGGCTACTTTTTTTCAGAGGTTCCTATATACAACAACTGCAGCACACATAATGCAGATTTAGAGAAGCCCTTTCTTTTTTGTGTCTGGTTGAGCAAAACATTTTTTTGTTTCTACATGTATAGGTATTATCATAAAACCGATAAATTTTTTGTCCCCCAATCAATCAAGGAATCTTCAAGGCTTAAAGAATGCACTTATGGTTTACACGAACGTGATCTCTTCATACAACATCATCCACAGACACACTTCTCAAATTACAATTGGTTGTTTCCATTCCTAAAAGAAAGTGTTCCTTGGATGAAGGGACTCGAATTGTATAAAAACAAAAATGAAGAAAAATAAAAGTAAAAATAAATTAAAAATACAAGGCAAAGACAACACAGTATGTGAGAGGTTCAGCGGATCACATATGGTAAAATGAGACATTTAGAAACCAACATAGAAAGTTGTCTCGATAACCTGTGCACTTTGAAAAACATTGATAAGTGTGTAGTTTATGATATCCTGACACTCAGTTTAAGGATTATTTATAAACCAAACACCAATCTGGATAGCAGATCATGTTCTATACCCATAAGGTCAATATATAAAGGTTTGGCTCCTAATTCCAGTTCACCCCTATATTTTCCTTGTAGCAGGGAGTTTTGATTTCAATAGATTTGATCGATGTTTCAGCCAAATTGATCACTTTTACATTTATGTTTCGTTAATGTGGTGTAAGAAATAATCTACCATAATTTTGTGCTTGATTAAGTTCCAATTATTATAAAAATAGTAAAATTGCCTTGTGGTAATAAAACTCTTACACTGTTCAGTAGTATATCAAGTTGGTACAGTTCTCATGGGTTCTGTGGGAAAATACATTAACTTCAAACAACATCAACTTCAGTTTTGTCTCACCCTGTAAAACATACATTAATTGTAAGTAAATAAATAGAATCTGGTCTAGTTCAATGTATGAAAGCTTCATAACAAGAGTAGAATCACGAATAGTATAGCAGAGTTTCCTCATGTACTTATGAACCTGGGTTTTGTCAGTGTCTTTTGAGAATTAGCAAATTGATTGCAAATTCCGTTTCATTTCAGCATAAAAGTTGCTTTGAAATCCGCAAATAGTCAAGATCATTGACCTGAATTCCAAGCGTATGCAAAGCATCAAATATTAACACAAATATAATGTTGCAAGCAAAAATATGCTTATTTGCTCAAATACTTGGTGAAAAATAATAACATAGGCATTAAGGAAACATCTGTAAATTACATTGAAGTAAATATTTATTTTGCCTATATTGCACATAATGCACATTTTAATTCTTCCTGTTATGCAGTTTCTAACAGACACATATGTTAAATACAAGAATCAGCCCATTTATGTAGCCTATATGAATTTTTCTATGGTCTGTGGTAGGTCCACTCTCTGCTTGACTTAAAAATACTATTGGACTCCTAAGACTCTTGATTGCATGGCACTCTGACACTTAGAGCAGAGTACTTATGAAGCAAGATACATGTCTAACAAAAAGGATAGAAACTGAAAAAATGGCCTAAAGCAGGGATACCTATTGTTACCACTAATTCTTCTCTGTAAATGTAGTGTCTCTAATTTTAAAACATATTAGAAAAATTCCACCAAGTTTAGGTTCTTGCCCTATAAATACATGAATGCATGCTGATGATGTGGTTGTTTTTGCCCGACCCCAGTAGGATTAAAGCATGGGCTAGATGCACTGTATACATATTCAAGAAAATCACTCTTGATATAAATTAAAATTCACTTAAAATAAAATAATGATTTTTACAAAGAGACGTAAACAAGCTGCTTTTAGCTGCAAAATAGGTAATAAAGAGTTTCAAATGGTGCCACACTATATTTATCTTGAAATGGTCACTTCCCAAAATATCTCCTATTTACCACATATTGAGTACCTATGTGCAAAGGTTTTGGCACAAGGTTGGGGCTTACATTCTGTTAACTGATTTAATGGTAAAAGCCGTTTTTTATCTCTTCTTCATGCATTTAAAGCAAAGATCCGTTATGGTCTCAACCATATAGATATCTCATGCCTAACAGTCCTGAATGAGATTGAATGCAAAATATTAAAAAATGTATTTAATTTGAATAAATCTACACAAGTAGAGGTGCTTTGTTTGGAATTTGGATTAAGTGTTACTTACTTAATATAAAGCTGTAGGTGCAATAATTCAGTGGAAGTATTGTAAGCAGTCTGACCAGTACTCATTTTACTTACTTATGAGGATTACTCAAGAATGAATTGTACTGTTTGTTTACCTCATCTGTAAGTTTTTTTTATTCAAACAATGAAGTACTGAACTGAACTACAAAACAGACAGAAGCACTCTGTGTTTCATAAGTACCGAATCGATTTTCTTTTTAGCATGCAACTCCAGTTGTAATGCTTTGGAACAATATCCGGGAGGACTTCTTGACTAGAAAAGCCATCAAAGTCTTTTGAATCTTTTGTGGCAAAATTGTTTTTTCAGTGAACAAGCCTTATCCGAGGATAGTCAATAAAAAACATAAAAAGGAACTTACAGTGTTCACTGTACCTTGTTCGCTGTACCTTGATGATTCCTTCTGTCACAAACTGCTTGCACTGGACAATACTGTATGTTTGAAAATTGTACAGTGATATGTTTGGCAGATGTGAATTTGTGTAAAGACAGATTAATATGTCTGATTTTATCATCATTGGGGATATGTGAATTACATTCTTTCTTTTTTAACATGTGAACAGTATTCTATTAGAATAAAATTATATATGTGTGTGTATGTATGTATGTGTGTGTGTGTGTGTGTGTGTGTGTAGATAGATAGATTATGTTAAGGATGATAAGTAATTTAGTCAATTTAAAATATTATGCATATGGATAAATATCGATTTGAGATAAACATTAATACATAGATTGTGGATTGTTTAACGAAATTGTACTAGGATTGATGCTATGCTAGTTCATGATTTCTGTAATCTTTACCTTACCTGATATAAAGAGTAATTGGGGAGGTAGAAGACAACAGAGAATATGGCTGTGAATAGTAGTGGTTAAGTTAGATACTGTTTGTTGTGGGATATCTGTCCAAATCTTTGTAAAATTACTATGTTGCCTTTCTTCTAGGTGTCATAGTGCAAGTCTTTGTATTTGATACAAAATGGTACCAATAATATTGATTTCTTCCAAAAGAAATTATGTGAATTAGGAGTGTTTGTACCTAATAATACAATTAAGCTCTACGTCATAGGTACTCTCAAACATTTTCCCAGGGGCCAAATGTTATGTGACTGAGGGCCAAATTAATGCCAACGGGGTGGCAGTAAGTTGGGTGTAGGGGCAGCAAAGCATATATATCTAATGGCTGAATTGAGCAATGTGAAACTTGAAAATCTGGGATTCATTCCAGCTTCCCAACATTACCAAGTTGTGCAATCCCAGGCAATTGTTCCCTCCTTTTTCTGCATTAACACATACAAGAGGACCTTGAAATACATGACTTCAGGATGTACATTGTACAAAACCTTCTCCTGTGTTTGATTTACTAAACTATAATGTTTTTCAAAAAGGGCACATAACAACTGACTTGCCTCTAAGTTTACAATTGGCTTTGATGTCAGGGTGGGAGGGAAAGAATTCATATTTCTATATTTATGTATGAAATCTCTCACTGTTCTGCATGATAATTAAATGTACTTTTTGAAATGTTTAAGACATGATGTCATATTTTTACATTTTTGCTTCAAAATGTCCTTTAAAATGATGGTGTTCTTCAGTTGAGCAGTACAGGATTCCCTAGTTACTTCCTTTATTTAACACCAATTAACCTTTGAATAAATCCTTGCCTGTTTATTTAACATTTTTTTTTATTGTTAGTGCCGAGTCGAGTAAACAGCAGCCCAGTCCAGCTGTTGACAAGGGGACCCACATGCAGCTCCCAGGCCGTACTTTGAGCATCAGTGCTCTACATTGTAACACTGGCCCACAAGTTCTGAAAATCTCAATGCTAGAAAGAAGTTTTGTTCTCGTTTTCATCTGAATAATAACTGTGTACTGTAGAATCAGGACATATCTAAGAGTGGCCTTTTTATATATAATTATTTCTTTGAATTATTTGAATTATTTCATCTCAAGAAACCGTCAAATTGCAGAATAATAATGTATAAGGGTATTTTGAATATAATTGTATTTCTGGTTACTATTAAATATTTCATACATATTGGAGCATAAAAATCTCCTCACCACCGTATATGTTTGTGCTTGATCTATCAGCCTGATGATAATGTTTGCATCCCCTTAACCACAACCTGAAGTCAGACTTCTTGTACCAATATTTTATTGTAGTAGACAGGTTGCAATTGTACATCATTTTGATATTATTGTAAATGAATAAAGTAAGCTGTAAGTGGGCTTCTTAACATTGTATAATATTAATACTTAAATGCGATGGGGCTCCTAGTGCACCATAAGCATTTATATTGTCTTTTATAATGTGATTTCCGGATTGTTAATGGTAACACAATGCCCTGAACCTAAACCAAGGCAGTGACACCCGTGTGTTTGACTTTTCAAATACCATCTCATTATAGAGGATTTTTAACATCTTGTGCATCATAAAAAAGCTGGTAAATATATGTTATCGAGTTTATTTATAGTGACTAGTCAGACAAATTTGTTGGGGGTAAAGCTATACAACTGGGTTATTTTGAGAGTACCTTACACTGAAATAGTGTTTATTTTGCTGCTACTTTATATTTTAAGAAATGTTGCACGTACTGACAGTCTACCATCTATCCCTTGCTCGAAATAACTACATTTGAAAGGAAAAATCCATTTATCATGACTTGATTTTAGCAGTGTTGGTACATTTTTCTTTCTCATCTTTGTTCTTTAAAGAGTGCAGGATTCTCAGATTGCAACCATGTGCCATGCTTCTAGCAGAAAAAAGGAATTACTGTGTCTGGGTGTGCTGTCTAATTGGGTTTCTTTTGGTATTGTTGGGAAGAGGAGTGGGTGGACGAACACCCAAAGAAGTTATTTGGATAGTTTAAGTGTTAAACTCTTGCTTCAAGTTAGTAGGAATCTCACCAAAAGGGCGTTTCGGGTAACCTAAAAAACCAGGTTACCTATTGGGAATATATTGTTTGGGTGAACAAAGGTGGTGTTCGGGTGATCTTAGGTCACTGGTGCCCGCATAAAACATGGAGAGTGTGAGCCTAATGGGATAAAGGCTACAGACGAGATTCCTTTGAACCTGTTTACAGTATGTCTTTCAGTCGCACAATGCTGATGTCTTTGCACTGAGAAACTGAAAATGGCCATTTTGAAAAGAGGGGCTTGCAATGGACAGTAATTGAGATGAACTAGTTCATGAAGTGTACAAAATGTTTTTATTAAAAAAGGTCTTGTATGTCAGAATAACACATTGTTGCTTCATGTGGTCACTGAATAGCTATTAAGTGACTGTGTATCACGAATTATGGTGCAATTAACATTCTCTTAGATGGTGATTTTAGAACAGGCTCTCAGACTTTGGTCCAGTGAGAATGCCCTCTATGAACTGTCATTGGTTCACAGTTAAAGAAGGCAGAGTAGAACCTGTGACGATTTATGTAAATGTAATACGATTTTATTTATATTGCATAGACAAGACTATGCGAGGGTTCTCCGTCTCACATTCAAATTTGCTTTAAAATGATTTTAAGACTATATTTAAAAGTTATTTTATAAAATAGAGACGTAGTGGTTAGTGTAGGCATTAGTATTAAGATATAATTGCTTTTAAATAAATTACCATACATTAAAGTAATTTTAAATTAGTTAAATAGTTGGAAAAATAAGTTTAATATTACTTTTTACATTTTATCTATGGGTATAAAAGTTTAGCACAATTAAGATGTATGCATTCCTCATTTCATCATTGTGTGCTATGTTCATTGCCACTGGGTCAGGTGTTAACTTGATTCTCAGAGCTTATTTCGTAGTAAATTCTTCTTGCCTGTACGTTTGAGACGTGTTTGCAAAAATAGTTTAAACAAAGCCAGAAGTCCTGTCAGGTAGTACCATCGAGAGAGTTGCAAGCGGTCAACCGATGTTTGGTTGTTTGCCCATTCAGTGTGCAGTGTTCCAGGGCCAATACATTTTGGAAGCATTTGCTTCCCTAATTTCAGGGTTTCCTACACAAGATACTGTGAGATGTTTGCATGTATTTGAATTGCTGTAATTTAAGGCCTCTAATGATAGTAAGTAACTTAGGGATATGCTTAAATCTAGGTGATTAGAAATGTAAAGGTATTTATGGAGACATTTGCTGTGCGGCTAATAAACATTAAAACGATGCAGGTATTTATTAGCCACAGTGGTGTGTTTATTGACTATCTAGGTGAAGCACTGTGAGCACACTCGTGGCAGGATGTGGTGACCACATTTCTGGACCCTGTACTTTTGCTAACATATAAAGCACTAACATTACAGGGTCATTTGCAGAATAAGATATTTCTGATGACTTCACAGTGTCTATTTAAAGGGATTTGAAACTGTCGAATCAATTTTGGGGACAAGGAGTTGCCGGAATCTATAATCATTCATCCTGAATCCGACCAGCTGATCAATGCAAATGGCTTAGCTTAGAAATCTGACTTCACATTAGGTAAACATGAAACTGGAATTGACACCTGCAAACTGTGTATGATGTAATGTCATGCATAAGCAAATCTCCTCAGGGGGATAGGTAGGGAGGTTATGGATATTTACAACACTGTGGTAGCAATATTCTCACTCGGAATAGATCTGGCAAGGTTAGGAGTAATTCCCTACCCTGGGAGAGAAAGTAGTACACTCAGAATTGTGGAGACGGAAGGGCAAGAAGTCTCGCCATGAGGAATACTATTGTCCCTGAACAGGAAGCGTTCTAATTTAAAAATGCAATTTTCTTATAATTTATGCATGTATAAATGCACACCTGATGCATGTACTCATGCCTAAGTGTTTACACATGTGATTACTCCTGTTACGGTGCCACAGGTGTACATTTGCATGAGTTCTAGATTAATTTAAGAATTTTAAAAAGCGTAAATCGACTCCAAACATAAAAGTAAACTGATAGGGGTAAAATACAAATTTCATTTTTTTGTGAATGAGGTCGACCATGATTTGTTGTTTGTATTTTGCTTTTTTAACAGATATTTTTGCTGTATGTCGAATTAACTCTGGATGTATATTGTATCCTATACCTGTTTATATTTTATAATTTATTGTAACTGTAATTGTATTTATGCAGCGCTTTCTACCCCTGACGAGGCATCTAAACTCTTTTTGACGAGAAGCACGCTACTCCGGAACCCAAAAAGGATTAGTGGTAGATTAGTATTGAGAAATATAAGTTGTTGATTTGAGCGGTGGACATGTGAGTCTGTTAGTTTGATTAAATAGGTTAATGGAGCGATAAAAGAGGGAAGAGTCTAGAAAGTGTTATTTGGGAGATCATAGTAGTAAGAAAAGGTTTGAGATGAGTCAAAGGGGAGAGGTCTGGCGCAGCTACCAGAGGGGCTGACTCTGGAGCGCGGTGCTCGCTGTTCGATCCCGGTGCCGGCGGCAGCTCAGCTCAGCACCATCTGACTTTGGGCAATAGCTGACTTAATCTCACCGACGGCCCCCAGCGCCTTGAAAACCCTGAGGGTGATATGTTGGCGCTTTACAAATACAGAATTATTAATTATAGACATTTTGTTACATTTTGCTACTGGTTATTTATTTGCGGTTGGAGGACTCCGATAATTCCTTCGGGTCACTCTGCTATGGAGAAGGCTAAGGAAGATTCATAGTTTTTAAACAAAAGAGCAAACGCTAATGACTTGAGGTCTCGAAAGCATGTCGGTCTTCTACTAATGCATGCCTCTCCCTAAAAAAGCCTTGTTAACTTTCCCTTAATAAAGGCAGGGTTTATCTGTTAGATTCAGCCTTTTGCTGGTGATAAAACAAACAGTTCTGGAAGAATTAATTGCAAGCTAAACTAGAATAGATCACCAATGTTTCTAAATAAATGATATTTGTCTTAAGAGGGCAGTTTATTTAACCCCTTCAGCGCGGCGTGGATTTATGCGCCACGCTGAAGATTCCGTGCGCGGGCGGGGCCATGACGGAACGGTTCCGTCATAAGCACAGCCCAACCGACGTGCATGACGGAACCGTACCGTCAAGCGCGTCGAACGGGTTAAGCTACAGTTCAAGCATGTCATTTCATGTCTTCAGTACAGAGTGTAATGAGAAGCACTTCTTCATTTACGCCTTAGATCCCTGTATAGTAATAAGCATGGTACATATGAAATATTGAACACACTGAAGGGGGAGGGACAAGGAGCAAATGTGAGAAAGGTCCTGTACCGATGCTCCAATAGTACATGCAAACACAGTTGGGTATCAGTTCCTAAGAAAGACAAAAAGAAAAAAAGTAGTGATCCCAGTATGATCTACTACAAGAAAGAAAGGAGTCTTGAGGATAGGTTCTAAAGTGTAGGTGAGGTGAAGACCAGATACTCCTCGGTGGGTGCTGGAAGTGCCCTCACACACCCTTGCGGTTGCAAAGCATCATCATAGGGCAAAGCTCCTCGTGGGGGTGGCGCTGCAGTCCCTCACGGGCCCTCGGGGAGGGCGCTCTGTCGGAGATCTTTTATAGGAGTAGCCGCAGTTGTGCGTGCGTGTGTGTGGGGATAATGTGGGAGGTGGTGAAGCTAAAAAGACCCTTCGGTACCCCAAAAGTTTTATTCGTGAGTCCTTGAGGTCTGGTTAAAATATAACAGGGAATGGTGCGTCAAAAACGCTGGAATGAGTCAGGGAAAAAAGGTTATATGTAATCCCGCTGCTCTCAACCCGTATGTGGAAATTAAGGTGAGAGAGAAGGTGAATCGTGGGTGGTCCCCATGAGGAGCTTTGCCCTATGATGATGCTTTGCACCCGCAAGGGTGTGTGAGGGCACTTCCAGCACCCACCGAGGAGTATCTGGTCTTCACCTCACCTACACTTTAGAACCTATCCTCAAGACTCCTTTCTTTCTTGTAGCAGATCATACTGGGATCACATATGAAATATTACCTTTAATTATCTTCAATGTGAACTTATATCAACATCCAATCAGATGGTAACTGTGGCCTAAACATTTGTGCCATGCAGAAGTGCAGCATGATGCGGGATCAAACAGCTGGCAAACCGCAACTTACTAGACCTCCCCTGGTGAGTTACGAGGCTTTTTGATGACCACTTAAGTCGCTCAGTTCCTACCTTAGGCGCCATATCTTGCCCCTCTTTTCCTCTCTTCTGGTCCCTTTTTCCATCTCTCTTCTCCCTTACCAACCCTTTGAGGAGACCCTCAGGGCCTTTTAAAGTTCTATACACAGAATCAACATGACATCCATCGACGTAACCTTGCACAGCTCAAGCCTTAATGGAAGATTATCTCGTTGCGCCTTGAACAAGATGCACCTTTTTAACAACCCTATGCCATGAAAATAGTAAATACATCTTAGTGGTAAGGAATTGGCTTACTCGCCTGATCTTCACTATGCATTGTTCAGGGTTTTATAGTCTTTTTTTAGTCGTGGGTCAAATGAGTGGTAAATAATGACGTCGCTTTGCCATAGCACCCTGTTTCCCACCTTTCAGAATAAGTAGGACTGATATTGTAGCTTATGGGTCATATAGTTGCCTTAAAGGAAAGAAATGTGCTTAGATTCAAGTTTTGGTCAACTAGAGCAAAAGAAAGTGCTGCAATGTAAAGTATGTTTTCCTTGCAGCCTTCGTGAATTTCCAGTAAAAATTTGCAATGCAAATGAAGGTGCAAGGTTTTATGCTTTCCCCATATCGGCAGCAAAATGTGCATTTTTGCAACAACTAATGTACTAGGAGGTAAACTGTCCCGAAAAACAAAATCGGCAAGCATTTTACACTGCGGACAGACAAACTCTGCAAAAGATAAAATTGCAGAGTAATTGCCTGCATTCTTTTTTAATCTGGGATGGGTTTTAGTACAGTGGTCATTTTCTGCAGTATTGTGAAAATGATCATGCAGTAAGCAGCAAAACTTTGCACAGGCCAAGAAGAACTAAAACCAGCAAGCTTCGCAAACTGCAGGAATTGCACACAAAAAACGGGTTTTTGCAAAACTATGTCCAAACAAAACTGCGCCCATCCCTATTTCGGTCTTGCCTTTCGATGGCCGTCTTAGATGCGTCATCTTTCATTCGCTCTGTCACTTTGGTTCACGGCTGACACGAGACAGGGAGCGGCGCGAGCCAAGGCGCTCTTTGCTGGCTCACGTGAGCGGAGGACTTTGAACCCGGAGCCCAGTTAGCCTGCAGTCACAGCCTGGCACTGCACACCTTCTGTTCCTTGGCTTTGTTTGATTTCCTTCTGAAAGCGTTTCCTTGTGAAGTATGCACGCATGCAGCTTAATCGGGTGAAGTATGCTCATGTGCCCCGGAGAGCCCAGATAATATGTGGTTTGACCACCCGGGGATTGGTACACCGCTCTTTTAACACATTCTTATTAAAAGGGGAAATGCGGTTATAACTTATCTGCTGAAAGTAGATATCTTTGTACTGAAGTCAGGCTTAGAGCTGTACTAGAGAACAACGCAAAGAGGCCGCTTTAGTCGGACCCTGGTTGCAACGGTGTGTTTCTCTCACTGGCGTGTGTATCTTTGCACGAGCCACACAAGGCAGGGGTGATTCATAACCTGCACATGCTCATAATGCTTCTTCGCGCGATAAACACACTCCACGCTGTTGTTGAAGCGTAAAAGGCCATTTATTAGGACAAGGCTGTATAAACACAATAAATTGACCATAAACGTCAGTTAACCATACCAATCCCCAACATTAACCTTTCAGTCACTCAAACCCTTTCACATTGGTCCAACTCTCTCTTCCCATGCCACTCCGTGCCCCTTTCAATTCTCCATCCACTTCTTCGAACATCCCCTCCTGTATCTCCTGCCATCGCACTCATGCATCCCGCACCCCCATCATACACCCTCCCCCCGAGGGGTGGGTGTGCCCGTCAGTGACTCACCCACCCCTCCAAAGTACTGCCATCCAACCTAACAACCTGTCCTAAACTGGCATGCTCAACCCCAAAATCTGCAGGGTGGTCCAATTTAACCCTTTACAAGCCTCCCTGATGGTGCTGGATGCAGGAAGAGGAAGAAACCTTCCTCCCCTGCACCCTTATACCCCTCCCAAAACCGCACCCCTTGACCCCACAGCTTAGTCTTTCCTGCACGAAAACCCCGGGGGAAGACTCGTCTGTGACCTTACTTCCCCCGGGGGCCATCAGTCTGACTGTTGAGGCTCCCATGATGGATGCCGTGACACAAACCTGGCAGCCTTCAACCCGAAGGAACTTCTTTCATGCCTTTTCTTGGAATATCATGTAGAAGAGAACTTTTCGGGGAATGCAAGAAATCTTGAAACAAGCAAGCAATCAATCAATCAATCAATCAATGACATTTATAGAGCGCACTACCTACCCGTAGGGTCTCAAGGCGCTGGGGGTGGGGGGGTGCCGCTACTGCTCGAACAGCCAGGTCTTCAGCTTCTTCCTGAAGGAGAGGTGGTCTTGGGTCAGGCGCAGGTCGGTCGGGAGGGAGTTCCAGGTCTTGGCGGCCAGGTAGGAGAAGGACCTTCCTCCTGTAGTCGCTCTTCGGATGCGGGGGACGGCGGCGAGGGCGTGGTTGGCTGATCGGAGGTGGCGTTTGGGAGCGTAGAAGTTGATTCGGCTGTTGAGGTAGCTCGGGCCTTGGTCGTGTAGGGCTTTGTGTGCGTGGGTGAGGAGGCGGAAGGTGATTCTTTTGTTGACGGGGAGCCAGTGCAGGTTTCTCAGATGTCCGGAGATGTGACTGGTTCGTGGGATGTCGAGGATGAGTCTGGCTGAGGCGTTCTGGATCCGCTGGAGTCTCTTCTGGAGCTTGGCGGTGGTACCGGCGTAGAGGGCGTTGCCGTAGTCCAGTCGGCTGGTGACGAGGGCCTGGGTGACGGTCTTCCTGGTCTCGGTGGGGATCCACCAGAAGATCTTCCGTAGCATGCGTAGGATGTTGAAGCACGCCGAGGAGACGTTGTTGACTTGCCTGGTCATGGAGAGGGAGGAGTCCAGGATGAAGCCCAGGTTGCGTGCATGGTCTGTCGGTTTGGGTGCGGTGCCCAGGGCGGGAGGCCACCAGGAGTCGTCCCAGGCGGAGGGTGAGGATCCCAGGATGAGGACCTCCGTCTTGTCCGAGTTCAGTTTCAGGCGGCTGGACGTCATCCACTCGGCTACCTCTTTCATCCCTTCGTGCAGGTTGGCTCTGGCGGCGGCGGGGTCGTTGGTCAGGGAGAGGATCAGCTGGGTGTCGTCGGCGTAGGAGATTATGTTGAGGTTGTGTTGGCGTGCGATGGCCGCGAGGGGGCTCATGTAGACGTTGAAGAGGGTGGGGCTCAGAGAGGATCCTTGAGGGACGCCGCAGATGACTTCGGTGGCCTCTGACTTGTACGGTGGTAGACGGACTCTCTGTGTTCTTCCGTCGAGGAAGGAGATGATCCATTTCAGCGCCTTGTCCTGGATTCCGACGTTGCTGAGGCGCTGTACTAGGGTGCGGTGGCAGACAGTGTCGAATGCTGCGGAGAGGTCTAGGAGGATGAGGGCCGCTGTTTCTCCGTTGTCCATCAGGGCTCGAATGTCATCGGTGGCGGCGATGAGGGCGGTCTCGGTGCTGTGATTGGCTCGGAAGCCGGACTGTGAGGGGTCGAGGGATCCATTCGTCTCGAGGAAGGCGGCCATCTGCTTGTTGACGGTCTTCTCGATGACTTTGGCTGGAAACGGGAGGAGCGAGATGGGGCGGTAGTTCTTGAGTTCGGTGGGGTCCGCTGTGGGTTTCTTGAGTAGAGCGCTGAGTTCGGCGTGCTTCCAGCTCTCAGGGAAGATGGCGGTGTCGAAGGATGTGTTGACGATGTCTCGCAGGTGGGGTGCGATGACAGCGTCCGCCTTGTTGAAGACGTGATGAGGACAGGGGTCGGTCGGTGATCCGGAGTGGATGGAGTTCATCGTGCGGATGGTGTCTTCGGTGCTGATCGGGGTCCAGGCGTGGAGGGTGGTGGTGAGGGGTGGTTGTTCGGTCTTGGTGTGCGTTGGTTGGTTGTTGAAGCTGTTGTGTATGTCCGCGATCTTGTTGTGGAAGTGTGAAGCGAGGGAGTTGCAGAGGTCTTGGGATGGGGTGATGTCGTTGTTTCCTGCGCTGGGGTTGGATAGCTCTTTCACGATGTTGAAGAGTTCCTTGTAGTTGTGTGCGTTGTTGTCCAGCCGGTCCTTGAAAGCAGTTTTCTTGGCGGCGCGGATCAGCTGGTGGTGCTTCCGGGTGGCCAGCTTGAAGGTGGTCCTGTTGTCCGGTGTGGGATCCCTTCTCCAGACTTTCTCGAGGGCTCGGCAGTTCTTCTTGGAGCTCTTGAGTTCGTCGGTGAACCACGGGGCTTTCTTGCTGCCGGGTCTGCTGGGCGGGGTCCTCATCGGGGCGAGTTCGTCCGCGCAGTTGCTGATCCACTTCGTGAGGTTGTCGGCGGCCTGGCTGGGGTTCGCTGAGCTGGCAGGAGGGTGCTGGCTCAGGGAGGTGGCGAGCTGGTCTGCTGTGATCTTGTTCCAGCTTCTGCGGGCGGCCTGTTGCTGGTGGTGGTGGGTCGTCTTTCTCTTGAAGGTGAAGTGGACGCAGCTGTGGTCCGTCCATTGTAGCTCTGTGGCGTGGCTGAAGTCGATGTCTGTGCAGGACGAGAAGACTGCGTCGAGTGTGTGTCCGGCGAGGTGGGTGGGGGTGGACACCAGCTGCTTGAGTCCAAGATTGGTGAGGTTGTCGAGCAGGGTGCTGGTGTTGCGGTCGTTGTTGTTCTCCAGGTGGAAGTTGAGGTCCCCCAGGAGGATGTAGTCGGCGGAGGGGAGGGCATGCGGGCTGACGAAGTCGGCGATGTCCTCGCTGAATTGTGTGCGTGGTCCCGGGGGTCGGTAGATCAGGGTGCCTCTGAGGGTGGTGTTCGGGTCGGTGTGGATCTGGAAATGCAGGTGTTCGGCGGTGGTCAGGGTGTCGTCGGTGCTGGTCGTGATGCGGATGGTGTTCCTGTGGATGATGGCGATGCCTCCTCCTATCTGGTTGGCGTTGCGGTCCCTCCGGACGATCTTGTAGCCCTCCGGGATAGCGATGGCGATGTCGGGAGCTGAAGAGGCGTTCATCCAGGTCTCTGTGAGGAAGGCAACGTCAGGGGCTGTGGCGTCTAGGAGGTTCCAGAGTTCGACGGCGTGTCTGTGGACGGAGCGGGTGTTGAGCAGGATGCACTTGAGGTGGGTGCTGCTGGTGTTCGACTTGGCGGCTGCTGGTGCGGGGCAGGTCTGGATGCAGGTGAATTTGCAGGCGTGGCAGCTGAAAGGGCCGTGAGTGCGTCGTGGTGTGGCTTGGTAGCATCCTGGGAGTCGACTGGCGTTGAGTGCGCTGAGGTTGGCGGCGGTGTACGTCAGGCGGGTCGGTCAGGGTCTTCGAGGGCCAGGGGTCCTGGCACTGGGCGCGGTCCAGGCGCGGACGGGCGTAGACGGGCTTGCCTTTGGCGCGCCTTCGGCGCACAATCGGCGCGCCCGCTGCGCGTGACCGCTGCGCGTTCGCACGGTCGCCATATAAGGCGAAGTGCGCGGGTGGGCGGAGCAGCTGGGAGGCGGGAGCGGGGAGGGAACAGAAGGAAAAAAAGGGGCGGGGTCAGCGGTGGTGGCGGGAAGCGGGGAGCGGGGAGGGAAGACGGAGGGCGGCGAGATAGGCGGGCAACCAGGAAGGAGAAACGCTGACACTGGCACAAACACAATAAAAATACAGCAGGCACAGATGGAGATCAGTACGATAACACGGGCAAAAAGAAAATAATAACAAGCACAAATGACGGCAAAAACAGCAAAAACAACAACAGCGGAGTCAGCCGGCAGCGAGGCAGGCAGCGAGGCAGAGGGCAGGGCAGTGGGGGCACACGCAGCAGCTGGTGGCCGTGCGGCGCGGGGGTGTCCCACAAGTGGGTCACACTCACCTGCGTCGCACGGTCGCCATATAAGGCCAAGTGCGCGGGTGGGCGGAGCAGCTGGGAGGCGGGAGCGGGGAGGGAACAGAAGGAAAAAAAAGGGGCGGGGTCAGCGGTGGTGGCGGGAAGCGGGGAGCGGGGAGGGAAGACGGAGGGCGGCGAGATAGGCGGGCAACCAGGAAGGAGAAACGCTGACACTGGCACAAACACAATAAAAATACAGCAGGCACAGATGGAGATCAGTACGATAACACGGGCAAAAAGAAAATAATAACAAGCACAAATGACGGCAAAAACAGCAAAAACAACAACAGCGGCAAAAACAAAAGCAAGCCAAATACCATCTTCTGGAGCAGGAACAACATTGAGGCCTACGTCTCGAGGCTAGTCAGTGCCCTGCAGGCACCCCTTTCCGTCTTCTGAAGCCTCAACAGCATTGAGGCCTATAACTTGCACCTTTATGAGTGCCCAGTAGGTACTTGTCAAGTGCATGTATATTTTACTTCACTCATATATTTGTGTCGTGCATAAAGGTGGCTGTTGGGAGTCTGCGCTCAGTGCTTCATTTATAGGTCCAATAAAAAAGGCAGATAAACATCGGTTACTTGGCTCCAATGCCCACATCCTTGGTCTGTGCCAACAGAATAATGAGAACAGTAAAACCCGTCATATTGGCAAGTCCTCTCTAAATCAGCACAGCCCATGAGTGTCCGCTTGGTCTGTTCACACACACCTCTTCAGTGTGAAGGACAAGCTTGACCGATCCAGCTGCCTACAAACCACAGGATTCGCTAGTCATTTTGGGTCATGCCGGCAATGGGCTGCAAGACTTTCAGGTGATCCTACTTCTCAATCGCTTCACCACGGCCTTTCAGTTTGCAGCCCGCATGACCGCTGCCACATCTGGCTCAATAATCCAGTAGCAGTGTCCTCCGTGGCACAGCAGAAATGCGATCTCCCTAGAGCAATTCCCACCTTAGCCTTGGTTCAACCAGTAGAATGGGTCATCCTTTTCCCAATCCAATCTGTGCCCAAGTATGAAAAGACAACAAAATAAAAGGTTAGGGCTGTTAGACCATATTTCAAAACAGGACAATCTCTACCACGCTAAAATCCAATTGATGGCTTCATCCCCCAGTCACCATGCCCATCAGAAGCCATGGCCCTGAGTGAATAGGTAAGTCCAGCCTTTAACCTCGGGGTGCACTAGCTAATTGCGATTTCTCTACAATGACAAAAAAGTCTGCATTTTCATGGAGAACAGGTTAAGCCTCAAAGTACCATCTCAGTTTCCAGCACAGACCCAGCAATATAGACCAACCTTGCAAAGTTGTGAAAAACACTGCAAAAAAACATCAATATGGGTTGACTACGAGCACAGCCTGGAGCAGTGAGGGGAAATCAAGCTGGCCTTGCCGTCAACAATTCAGTAAGACATACCATAAATTCATAGCTGCCCCAAGTATGCCAAGAAATGCCCCAATGCTTGGAAAACTATTGGGTAGGTGGACTCTTTACATGATGTTCACTTACATATATAGCGGTATAGCAACTAATGAGTACATTGAAAGTAATGCAGGGTGCTTACACGCATTCTGTGCATGATGCCCCATGTGGACTATCTCACAACATATATTCTCAGTTTTGTATTTTCACAACACAAGTATTATGATGATTAAACCCATTGCGTTTCTGGCACGGAGTAGGACGGACAAAAGTGAATTTTCATTTTGTAAATTTGTATATTCTTTTGTTAATCACCCAGAAAGAAAGCCCCAAATGTAAAAAAACAGATTTTTGTGGAATTTGCAAAAAAATGTATTTATAGTAATGGTTCTGAACCATTCTTTGCCTTGTGACACAAAAATATCAAAATATTTCCATGGGATCAGAATTACAGGAATATATTTATTGTTTTTTTTGTCATTGGTGATGATTCGCCCTGTTTTCTCTTTGTTCACCAAATTCTTTGTACAAAGTGTAGTAAGCAACCACCACGATTTTTTAGTCGGTACTTAATAGTCCATAAACCAATAGAGGATGAGACAGTGACCACTTGGATCACATAGTTAGGGTTTATTCCTGCCTTTTGCTAAACTCAGGTTTATGCTTAGGCCTGATATAGAGTAGGTACTACCAGAATGTCACCTGATTTGTGGAGGAAGGACTACAGCCTTGTTAGCAGCTCTCTCCGGTGGAGATTCTGCTGGGGAGATGACCTCTGGCAGAATACGTCCACTGGCTGATTGTCCACCAGAGGAGAGTACTCAGATTAAGGTCTTGGTATTTCTTCCACAAATCGTATGGATTTCCATTACTGTGGAACTCTAAATAAGTGTGTCTCAGGCTCCACATTTGTTTTTACTTTCACACTACTATTGCTCTTTTCTGCCACCTTACTCCTTAATGAAATTTTGCTAAACCAATCCAAAAATGTGCAGCCGTTTGTTTATCTTTGTGAATGTAATTATTATTTTATGATACATTAATCAATTGTTTTTTAAAATTACCATATTATGAATATTTTACTTATACATTTTTAGTACCTGTGATTTTTACTCTTTTTTTTTTCTTTTCCATGATTTGCAGTCTTCTAAGGACCTTGACAGAATGGTAACCTGTCTTATCTGGAACATATTCATGTCTCTTTATGGTAGCAATTCCTGGAATTCTCCGTTCCCCATTCTTTCTTGAGCAAACAAATGCAGTAGCTAGCAGGAAGTCAAATGTAAGGGGAAACAGGTGCAGGAATTCAAAGTTATCCATTTGCCCTCCCCTAGATCTCAGCGCTGTTCATTAACCCAACTGCTCCGTTACTGCAGGGTTGTACCACCAAAGGTGTGGCCAATCTATGCCAAACCAGATTGGAGTGGCATGCTTCGGCTGGGGATTTTATGTATTAGTTCAGTTCTTCTTAACCTTTTGACTTCTTTGGGCCCTCATTTAATCATTACTGGATTCTGGGTCCACCATTAAATCATTATTGGAATCTGGGGACCCCGATGAGTCATTACTGGATGGAGATACTACTGGCCTAAGCATTTTCAATTATTTGAAACCTAAAATAATACACAAAAAATACAGAAACAAGCAATCATCAAACAAGTACACAAATGATTAAATATTTACATAAAAAAATCAACATTTTAATTGTAATAGGAAGGTTGGAGCTTCTTTGAATTCAATTGAGGCCACTCATCACCCACACTATATTATGTTTAATGCACTTGCACTGCTCCCACGAATCAATCTGAGGATACTAACTTGATTTTTATCCTCCAATTTCAAACTCCTTTAGGTTTGCAGAACATTTTAAAATGTTCACTTATACATTTTGCTTCTTTATTTATATACATTTTATTAAGTTATGAATAGTATTCAATTTTCTAAGTAGTCACAAACCCCCTAGAAGGATTCGCGGACCCCCAGTGTTTTTTGTGGATGCAGTGGAAATGGATCAATATTGAAGTACTACCCGAGGTGGTATCATCCCATGCCTCCGGTAACAGTGAATCCGTAATGAAACATGAGTGGTGCCAACCCAATTCATGGCAGTATATGTACCTAGGCTAACTTTTGTAAGGACCCAAATGTCCCACATGCATCCCTCGTGACACACCCATCTAGCCTCACCTGTTTAATATCTATCCAAATCCATAAGAGATTTTTGAGAGATCCAGAATTTTCTGGTTATATGATAAATGCACTTATTTCTATAGGCTAACAGAAAGTACAAAGATAAATACAATTTTAGATTTTGTTAAATTTCCATTATATAGAACAAATTGTTAATAACAAGGTAATACATATGGAGACCCTTTTTTATTTTCTTCCAAACCACTCTTCATTGGTCTTTGTAACAATATATATTTAGCAAAATTTAAAAATGTAATGGATTAGAAAGAAATTATGTTTACTAGACGTGTTGAATCGCATTTACTTTTTTAACAATAGGTTGTCATTTTGATTTTTTGTTTTGTAACTAATTTGATGAAAGGGGGTACAGAGGAGTCTTCCAGCTGGTGTACATTGCATGACTATTAAGAGTAACATTGAAAAAGCAATTGCAAAATAAAGGATTGGGGGATCCCCACAGTTTACATTTTTTTTAACTTTATTAATCGTTCGGATGACATTTGTTATGAAGTGACATACGTAGTTATCACACTTTAAAAATATGTGTATTTTATGCGCCTAGCCATTCATAAGTGAAACAAACCTGATCCCACCCCTACCAGAGCGTCCAATCAATACCTCTCCACCATGAGTCATTTATTGGCACCCTGTAGGCACATAATGTAAGAACACTCTGATATAATCTCTCAGTAAAACAGGAATGCCCTCAAAGATGCCTATGTATTAGGTGGCCTGGTGGCCAGACCAAAACATATGCTACCTGTAGGTGGCCTGGTGGCCAGACTAAAACATATGCTACCTGTAGGTCATTCCATTTGGCCAGATCCAATAGCATTCATTAACAGTTGGCATTGTGGTCCTAAACCTGGGCTGTTTTTTGTTACTTAATGCAATCTGCCCAATCGTCTATGCGCTTTAGTAATATTTTTTCTCATGTTTTCCATCACTAGGAATTCTTTAGGAATGTGGTATTAGTGATAATGTTAATGAGATCTTCAACTTCACACCAGTATTGGAGAATTTTTGAACCTCCTTATGCTAGGTGTATAAAATCCTCCACAGCAACACTACACCCGTATTTTTGGTATGCATCTGGTACAGTCTTTTTGTGATATACTATACCTCGTTTAGGAATTTAATTGTAGCTGTTTACCTTTTTAGTTATAGGAATCCAGCTTCATCTGATAGCATAGGTATGGCCTATCTCCAAATATAATGTCTACTGCAGTATCTTTATATGAAGTCTACTGCAGTATCTTCCCCCCCGGGAACTTCCCTGGCAGCCGTGGCCTGTGCAGGTAAGAGCGGTGGGGCCGGGTGGGGGTGGGGGGATTTTGACAGACGACGGCGAGGGGAAATCAATTATTTATTTATTTTTCCTTCATTGCCGTCTGTCGAAATTGGGCCTCACCGCCCCCGCCATCCCCCTGCTCTTACCTGCACGGGTTGCGGCTGGTCCCTTGAGATTTTGCTGCTCAGAGCAAAAAAGTCCAGGAAGGCCCCTTCATGCTGCCCAATTCCAGGAACGAATGCCCATTCCCACATCACAAAAATTGTTAACATTTTTAAACATATGGGATGTTACCGTGGTGATCACACATGAAACGCGCACCTACTTCTTGCATGTTTTTGTTAAAAATTTAATGATTTTGTGAGTTAAGCTAAAGGGACGGCTCAGAAAACCATTACCCTTAAAAGATATATAAGCATTATATTTCATTCGCACATTTACACCACAGTGACGGTTGTTGTTGACACGCATACATGAGTCTCAATCCCAGCCTTTACACCTTGGTAACGTAAACTTGTGATGAAATACTTTCCTTGGGTGAGATTTTGCTACTTCCTATATCCTGCACTCCAGCCAAATGTCACTGTATGGCAGGTTATCGAGCCCGTCTCCTTCCACCCGGCTCTAAAGTCTGCCTTAGATATACTATTAACGGTTTCCTTGTAAAGTGATGGGACTAACCCATCCTTTGGTTTCACATACATAACAATATCTAACATTGAGAAAATTTCAGTTTGTCCAGGGAACTTCGGTCCTATGTTTGCCATTTCAAGACTAATCCACTAGCAGAGACACACCCCCTCTACCTTCAGCTCCACCCCATTCTTGCACTCCTCCAGGGTCAAAACATTTTTGTCCAGAAAAAAGCCACCTAAGATGCTAATTCCCAATTTGTTCAGAAGCCACTTGTAGCCTTTGTCAAAGGTAACAGAGTTTCCTGGAATGGCTACACTTCATTCAGTCGAGGAGAATAAGCCAATGCCATCTGAGCCCTCACCGTGAACTCCCTCCAGGCCCAGCCAAATATGCCCAAAACATCAATCTCCGATCGAGGCATAACAACTTCGTTAAGAGTACTCTTCCAAACGTAATAGGAAATGGTAGAGCCCATTCTTCTCTAAAATGTAGGTGAGGCTCTTCTTCAGAGAGCCAAACAAAGACATATTTTGCCTGTAAGACAAGGTAATATGTCTCGAAATCAGAATCGAAGAAAGCAAAATGTGGTGGGGTATTACTTAAATTAATCTCAGCCACTGGTATTTACTCTGGGACACAATCCAGTCCATCGTTTTTTAGCCGAGCATGCCCCCTCAGACAGGAACCAGACATGGGCAAATCAGCCTTGGTCCTGGGCCATTAGCACAATCCAGGCTGGACTGCCTGCTCACATCTCCTCTGACTGGGAACACAAGCACCCCCAAATAAAATACGCTTTTTTGTTTTCCTTGCAATCACAAGTATTCCACTCTAATTTCATATGGCTGCGTCAATGTTTCCCTCTGCCAAGACTAGTCTAACACGTGCTGCTCTACTTCAGGTGATGTTTTGGGCAGGCACTTGCATCGGAATGTTCATGTAGCAGTATAAAAATATGGGCAATACCACCATCTTCAGGAAGGATATGATTGAGACCAGAAGTTGCACCTTTTTCCAGTGTCTTAAACTGGTCCACTTCCACTCCAAAGTTACTCTTAAACTGCATATGCATGTCTCTACTAATAACTATTCCAAGGTACATAATTGTTTCAATACTCCATTGAAATCCCATTTATTGTAATATGTCACCAGTGTATATATTGAATGAGGTGGTGTGTCCATAGGGTGTGACATACCTGTGTAAATATATTTCTCGCAGCATACATTCCAGTGGTTCTGTTTCCAATGTGTGCTTTTGGGAAAGAAGCAAACCCTTTTTTAGGCCGAAGGAACAGCTGAAACACATCTGAGACAACATTACTGGTCCGCACTCTGGCTTTGGGCTCACAATATAACAGCAAGACCATCATGCAAAAGTACCATTCCACGTCAGTTGCCTCCAGAACCTCCATCATGTATAACCACTCATGAGAGTCAAAAACCGTATCATCTATCTCGGCTTTGATCTCGTGGTTTATCTGATGAAGTGTAGCAAACTCTCTTTTCAAATGATTTGAGGTAAGAAATCAGAGACATATCCTGATTTATTGGGTATTATGAGCTGCAACGCCATTGGTAGCAATCTGTTGGCAAGGATTTTGGCAAATACCTTACAATTTAAATCAATCAGAAACTGAGTTTGATATAAACAGAAGAGGTCCGGGGCTTGCTTTTTGATTCTCTTTGGCAGTCGGTATGTCCTTAGTAATTGAATTGCCAGCGTTTTGAAGGTTTTATTAAACTCATATGTAAGGCCTTTTGTAACAGTGCTTTACACCCTGCACGATATGACATGCCATTACATATCTCATAGCGGAACAGTAGCATATTCAAAGTTTCTCAATATTGTCCATCGATCTAGGAAAGCGGCCAATACTGAAAAGAGTCATGATTAGATGGAATATAGCTCTTTATAATACCTGGTAAATATAAAGAGTTGCTATCTGTCTTTTGTACAAGTAACCTTCTTTTTTAGGTCGCGGCCTGGCGAAAGCAGTGCATGCGCCGCTCTCGCCATACGAGGGCTTCTTGGAATCAATACGGATTCTGAAGCCGTGTCTCAACTCCGCCTGCAGTTTTCATTTGGGTGCGTCGTTTGACGTCACAAATTATGAAAAAGACAGTGCAATGATTGCACCAGAGGCATTTCAATCCCTCCTGGTTGCCACCCTGTTCCCTTTTGGCCCCGTCCACCGGGATTGGATCTTTTACTGGCGGCAGTACACAGGCTGGTTTTTATTGCTTTTAAAAAGTGCACTCTCGCCGTCCGTCCGTGTCAGTACTACACCACTATCACACGCAGTTGGCAGAGATCAAGCTTCGTACCCATGACAGCGGCACCCGCAGCTAGCTACATCACTGACACGAAACCCAGCGACCAAATTAAAACATTTTGAGCGAACGAGAACACGCCGTGCTTACTTCGAAGAGCTTGAAATACCTTCGAACACGCCGTGCTTACTTCGAAGATCTCAAAATACCTTTGGGTGAGTTTGCGCTTTATAAAATTGCAACAACACAAAAATTATCCTGCATCACAAGGCTAAGATCAACACAAACTGTGCACAACCCTACAAACATAGGCTGGGAAACACACACAGTATGTGTGTGAACACTTTTAGGGATAGTGTGTGCGTTTTAGTGACTGTGGACCCGAGAAACTTGAGTTCTAAAACCGGCATCCCCAGGTTCTTACTACGATTAAAGAATGAAAGTGGAAGGTTGTGTGCAAGCGGCACTGGTGGCCCTCTGCCTCCTCCCACCATCATGGTGGGGGGAGGGGTCCTGCCCACCTCAAAATGGCCAATTGTGCACGTAGCGCATCATACTGATTTACAGTTGGCTTCTAGGCACTTTGGGTGTGTGGTGACGAAGTACAGCGGCATTAAAGTCACTTGCGCAGGAGTGTCAAGGTGTCAGAGGGATGAACCCGAGTTAAGGGACAGCTCGATAGCAGGGCAGTGGTAGTGCAAGGAAGAGCTGTGTGAGGGGCCACCCTTTTTAAAGTGAACACGAACACAAAATACTTCAAGCCACGTGTTTTTGCAAATGGCCAATTGTGCACGTCACGCATCATACTGATTTACAGTTGGCTTCTAGGCAGTTCGGGTGTGTGGTGACGAAGTACAGCGGCATTAAAGTCACTTGCGCAGGATCACAGGAGTGTCAAGGTGTTAGAGGGATGAACCCGAGTTTAGGGACAGCTCGATACTGACTGGAAAAACATAGTGCGTACAGAGTTACAAAGGAAACTGGCCTCAACCGGTGCGTCACGCTCCGAACGTCCTGCTCAGTTGGTTCATGACCTGAGCACTGTGCTGTGTGCTTCCAACTGGCAGAATATTTTAAGTCAAAGTACCACACTTTGCTTTAATGGAGAAGAAGTGAATTCTTAAGCTGAATGCGAGTCTTCCATCGAACATGCCATGTCTATTACCACGGCGCTGCTAACAGTACATCTTGTAATAAGCAAAGCACACACGTGTGGACAATTGTGGTTTGGAGAGGGCTCGCCTTCCAGCACCGTGCAGCAGTTGTGCTGTTTATTCCGCAAGGCCTGGCTGATATTGGCATGCACTTTCTAACTGAGATGCCAGCCAGCTGACGTGGTTAGCCTTCGGTCAGATCCCTTAGTGCTTTTCTGCATGGAGTGTAAATGTACACACCGAATACTACTCAACTGCAAGAGCTTTGTACACGAGCTTAGTTTGTCTTCCTCGGTCTGTAATCGTAGTTTAACGCTTTGTTGAAGCGCTGCAGGTCATAGGTCCCTTTTTGTTTGCTGCTTTGCTTTTTTTGGTGTCACAGACTTTCATTTTCAAACGTGCACGTGGCGGTGGCTTGAATAGCTTTTGACACTGTTAATAGTTCAGCTTTCTAGCTCCTGCACTCGTTGGGGTGGGCTACAGATACTGAATCGTGGCTTTTAGTCATATCCTCGGCGGAAGGAGAGAAAGCAATAGATGCCGCCTCTTTACTGTCCTGTTCAATGAGTTGCCGCCTTGACGGTACATTCTTTTGTACAGTTGTCATGCGGACATCACCAGCACTTGCGAATGTTTAATTGACAAATTTGTTTATTGGTTGCGTACCCCTCTGATTAGCTAAGTTTTTCGTGCTTAATTTGCCTGCCCGATAAACACAGGAACTGTTGGGTTCTTGTTCTCTCCCAGTATGTGTTTGAAAGCTTTCACCACACACAACAGGACCAAACATGGATGTATTCATGTGTGTATCTATAGCGCTGTGGGCAGGGCTTTAAGTGGGATGAATAAACTGGGGGTCTCTCAAAGGTGCGTGGCCAATGTAATTAAGGGCGTGGCTTAAAAACATGTAAGCTAAAAATCTGTGCTTAGCATAGTGTTCCGCCCGACTTGTATTTGACTGTTTGTCATTGCATCCAGATATGATACAAGCAACATCATACCTACAAGAAGTCAGGACTATTGGCTTTGTCAATGGTTGTTAGTTGCATAAGATAAATAAGCAGCAACAATGGCTTGTATATAATATTGAAAAAGCTTCCACTTAAAGCCCTGGTGACATCACGACAATGAGAAGGGGAACCCAGAGAGAAAATGACTCTCTTTAAAGGATTTCCCTTCCCCCTACAACCCTCACCTGTCATGAGATCATGCCATAACTTCTCCTCTAGTGAGAAGTGAGCAGTGTGAGCGTGCACATGATGTGCCTGCTGTCACTGCAGTCCGGAAACAAGCATGAAAAATGCAATAGGTCTCGCCTTTCATTAAGTTAAAGCCATTTGCTTTGCTATACAATACCATTAGCAAAGCAAATGGCTTTAACTTAATCAAAGGCGAGACCTATTGCATTTTCAATGCTTGTTCATCTTTGAATGCAGGGATGTCAGTCCGGTGATGTCCCTTGTTCAAGAGCTCAGCAAGGGTCCGGCTGGTCTTTCACCCTCACCATTATGTCAGGCAAGAGCCTGATGGTGTAGTTAATGACCTCGTGGGTAACTACCCCCCTAACTTCTGGGAGCCTGGTTTTACGTTATCTCAGGATCTATTTTTCACTGCATCCCTCAATTTGACAGTTTAAGTCTTTGAGGTAAATCCAAAGGGTTGCTAGCTTGCCTCAAAGGGATGTAAGTAAGACAGTCCCCTGGGCCATGCAGAAGACCCTGATGTAGGCCTTAAAGGTATCCGCTACCTTTGCCTGTTCTTGGACAAAATCACTCTTTTGCTGAACACACTCACCAGTTCCATGGCAGAAAACAATTATGCAATCAGCTTTACTGACATTCACAATGATGTACCTCTCTCCTAATATCCCTTAGGGTTCTGTCTACTCTAAATCTCACCATGTGACGTATCAATGTGATGATTCCACTAGAGCGTGTGCTATACGGGGAGTAATACCGGCGACTACCCCATTTACTGTCAAAAGCAACATAATCTTGTTGCGTCAGAAGAATTCTTGGATCATGTCAAGGTTAATGTCATGCCTGTCTAAATATATAAATGCACTTTTTGCCTTAGTTGAGCCATTCAAACCGCTCACATTCCAGGTGTAGTTTGAGTTGTACTTAATTTTAAGCTCTATTACTGCTGTGCACTTCAAAAAGAAGAGGTCCACACAGCATTAATATAAAGCATCCTTGATGTCTAAAGGCAATATTCAATCAATCAAACAGAATTTGTAAAGCACAACACTGTCACCCCTAGGAGTATCTGGGCGATGTGTCTCCGTCGAACAGCCAAGTCTTGAGTCTCTTTCTGAAGTCTGCCAGCCAGGGGGCTAAATGGAGCTGGAGGGGAAGGTCGTTCCAGGTCTTGGTAGGAATGTAGGAGACGGGGCGGCCACCACAGTGGCTGCGACACATGCAGGGGTTGTGTACGAGGGTGAGTGAAGAGGAGCGCACGTATCTAGAGGGTTGGTGGAAGTTCAGTCGATAGTTGATGTAGGCAGGTCCTGGGTCATGGAGGGCTTTGTAGGCGTGCATGAGGATAGTTGAATTACATGATCATTTATATTACATTTTTAAAATATACTAAACATTTGTTAGAGCTATGGCTACTTTTAAGGGCAACTTCGGGGTCCTTTTTTCAATTGGAAATAATTTAAAGTAACTTAAAACAATGTGCTAAATCAAAAATAATGTAATTATTTACAAACAATACATAGGTGCAAAGTCAGAACACAGTGTTTGGTTCATGTTATGGACAAAAATCAGTATTAATTTAAAATGTATTTAAACAAATTAAATAGCACGGTGATTGCCTATATAAAAAGAAAGTATAGGGTTACATTAAGGGTTATTATTAAAGGTTACATTCACATGACATTCATTTATCGTAAAAAAAAAAAAATGATCCATTAAAGTAAAAAAGTTTAAGCATGGACAATGTGGAAATAGCTACATTGAGCAGAAGGTGTGACATGGTACTGTTTAAATAATGGTTATCCATGCTCTGAGGAGAAAATGGCTACCAAGAAAAAAAATCAAGAACATGGTAGTAGAATAAAAGGCATGAAATGATACAGCATTTGTTCCTTAATAGAGCTAGAATATGCTACTGCTGGGCTCCCGGCCAATAAATAGTAAAACTGTACTCAGATTATCAAGATACATTCAAGGAGTATGCATCATGAAAATATAATACAAATACTTGAATTGGAGATTATTTGCATATCGTTTGTTTATTTGAGGGTGGCAGCCTCTACATGGTATTCGTGGACCTCCGCTCCGCCTTTGACTTGGTACCCCGGGGAAAACTTTTGACTGTGCTGCTTAGCTTGGGTGTCCCACTACCAATTCTGGAAATACTGATGAAGCTGCATGAGGGGAATTTTGCCCGGGTTCGTTGTGGGAAGAATGGGGCACTGTCATCAAAGTTCCCCATTGACAGAGGGGTCAGGCAGGGGTGCGTATCAGCGCCTACCCAGTTCTGCCTATATGTCAATGGTGTGATTTCCCATCTTAACAGTGCCCCTAACAACGATGCCCCAATTTTGGCAGGTAGCAGG
Organism: Triturus cristatus; assembly: GCF_964204655.1. NCBI lineage: Eukaryota > Metazoa > Chordata > Amphibia > Caudata > Salamandridae > Triturus > Triturus cristatus. The sequence goes on from NC_140581.1 coordinate 864,349,398, forward strand.
GTGCCGGCGATTATGTTCGCGGATGACACTCTGCTTCTCTCAAAGTCACCAATGGGAATCCAGCGTGTGCTCGACAGTTTCGAGGACTTCTGTAGAGGTCGTGGCCTGGAAATTAATGTTAACAAAACAAAGTACATGGTCTTTAATCCTTCGCCCTCTACACGCCTGAATCCCAAATTAGACTCAGTAAGTCTGGAAAGGGTTAAAACCTTTGAATACCTGGAGTAACCCTAAGTGAAAGTCTCATATGGGCCCCACAACAAGCCAAAGCGCAACTGAAATTAACCCAGTACACAGGGGGTATCCTTAGGCTCTCTAATGTCTCCACATATAAACCCATCAAACCTCCGCTGGAGATCTATAAGAGTCAGGCGAGGGCTGCAATTTTGTATGGTGCGGAGTTATGGGGGCATTCAACAGGGTCAGAATTTCTTAAAATAGAAAACAAGTTCATCAGGCAGCTATTGACACTTCCGCAAAGCACTCCGCTGCAACCTTTGAGGATGGATTTGGGTCTGAGGTCCATCGATGATGAATTAGCTCTGAAACCCCTCAGGTATTGGCACAGGTTGTGGACAACGCCCGAACTCTCGTACTACAGAGCAGAGTTGAAGGAAATATTGTCTTGTAGTGGTTTACTAAAAATCTCTTGGTTTATGTTTTTAAAATCCCAGTTTGCCAAACTTGGGTTGCATGACATGTGGTATGACCCTGAAAGGAGTTGTCAGGTGATCCCGTGGAAGCTCCTCACCAAGATCTATGCGGCTGAGCAACTTACAAGAGCACAGTCTGCTCCCAATATTGGAGTTTTAACCAAATCTTTTCTAAGTTTTAAGGATTTTTATCAATTTGAGAACTTTATGGATATTATTTATCCCATCTCATCAAGAAAATTATACCTCCAATGTAGATATGGTACTCTACCTTTGAGAGCTTTCACTGGTAATTGGTCACACAACTCAACCAGGGCTTGCCCCGGCTGTAGCTGTGACAAAGAGGACGAGCTCCATGTACTGTTTTTTTGCCCTGTATATACCAAAGCAAGGAAATATTGGTTGGTACCTATCTGCAAAAATATGGGCTTTCGACAGTGTAGCCATGCTTTTAGAATTTTTAAGACAGATACATCTGAATGCATAGTTTTCGCAGTCTCCCAATTTCTATTAGCAATGTGGAATAAGAGAAGGGGTCTGATGAACATTTAATGAAATGCAATGATATATTATTATATAATGTATGGTCTGTTCTTGTATATGTCTATTTTTGTATTCTTTTTAAGGCAAATTGCCGAAATAAAGATGATCTTGATTATGCATATCGTTTGTTAACTGAGAAAACACAACTGGATTTTGCTATTTCATAGGTGGACTAGACCACCCTACACATGCAAACGTTTCTTTATGCCAGTTTGAGAAGCTAACGGAGAGAAAACAGGAGCAAGCAATATTTTGCTTGCATGAGTTGCTTTTGTAAATGTTTGTGTCCAGGTGGTAGGTAACCTGTCCCTTCTAGCTGCAGTAACTCTCTATAGGTTAATTGAAATATCGTATGGTGCAGCGAACCCTCTGCCATCTGTTTCTTTAATTGAGATGGACAGGCTGTCGTCTTCCCAGGGTGCTTGACTACTCCGACGTGTTTTATATCGTTAATTAGTAATCATGTTCTATTAATAAAAGAGCTGTAGTTGAGTTGCAAACGCCTGTCACCACCAGACGGGCTGCCAACTCCTGTAACTGGGCATGAACGTTTAGCTAAAAGAGCTTTCTAGCGCCAGCCTCCTGGTTGCTAGCTGTGATTATATAAAGGCATGCCAAGTAGACATTTGTTTTTGTCAGAAACGTATGACTAGAGAATGACGTCATGGGTTACACTTTACTGTTACAGAAAATAAAAGTTTCCCTTTCGAATTACCACAAATAAAAATTGTAAAGACTTTACGGCGGTAACGCATTGTGTCACATAAATGTTCTGTTTGCTCAGTGCTGCCGCACACAATCTTTGCATCCGACTTTTGGGATTGTTAACATTATAGGACATGGCTGTGAGATTCCCAACCTGTAAAAAACGCATTCCGCTTCTGAAGTGATTCAATAAGCAGCAAAGACTTTACTTGTGCTTGTTTTTGCAGGGTTGCTTACCTAGGTCGGTTCGTATTGCTTCACGGGGAGGTGGTCTGGTTTGTAGTGCAGCGTGTCCTAGAGTAAACGCGAAATACCTGAAGGGTTCAAGCACCCGCAACACTTAGACATCAGTACCGCGAAGGCCATTTCATCCTGCACCAGGAGTACAGCATAACATCCATCAAGGAACTCGCACCGCGGATGACATGAAAGGTTTGACCCCATGCCCCATCCGTAGTCTGTCAACAACTTCCTTCCTCTTTGGTGCTGACAGGCTCGAGGAAGGGCAAAGAGGTGGACAGGGCTCCTGGAAGCCTGTTTATTTTCTACCAGAAGTAAGAACGTCAGTGGTACCAAAAGTTAAGAGAGGGGTTGCAGCAACCCTTGACTAGTCTAATTTATGTTCATGATCAACACGTTGTGTCTGTTGGTCTCAACTAAAAGGATGGGTTGGTCGCCCTCACCACCCCCTTTCAGTGGTAGATCTAAAGTGACAGAACAGTGTGGGCTTATTCTCACAGCCCTGACAGGTTTTGCAGGTCCGTAACCGATGTGCTGCTCCATTTCAAGTTTTTTCTTTGAATTTTGGAACTTGTAGTCTTATGTATTCTATTATAAAACCAGGGCTCGAGTCGGGGTACCACGCGGGTGGACGGCGTCCCCCCACTTATTTTACCTGGAGCGCGATAACTGGAGCAAATGGAGCCACACATTCACTCTCTGGCCTCTCTGGGGCGAGATCGGAGCTCATTGAGAACGCTGCTCACGCGCTGGCTTCTCTGATGCAATCGCATGTAAGGGGTGAGCGAGGGGAGGCAATGAGTCTGATGGTGCAAGCCACCTTTCGTGATGTCACTTCCTGTCGTGATGTCCGCGTCCCCCCACTTCTATTTTTAGGTCTCGCCTGACTTGGCGAGACTTTTTGAGAGGGCTCCAAAAATTGCTACCAGGCCAGACTAGAGCTACAGTGCATGTGCGCGGGCGCACGCGCGCAGCTTTTACCGCGATTACTTTCACTTTGCTGCCGCTTTGATGTTTGATCGCTTTTGCGGCCGCACGGCCGCTTGGCATAGCCAATAGGTCTCGCTTTTGGGACCTTATAAGTATTTAGTTATGCAACTGTTGCATGGCTAAACACTTAGAAGGTCCCAAAGGCGAGACCTATTGACTATGCCAATGCTTGTTAAGGACTTGTGCCCTGTATAAAACAGGTCTAGAAGTCCCAGAATTCAAAGAAAAAATCCTGGTGTGGAGCAACGCACCACGCATGGACTTGTATTTGGCCATCACTGAGCAGTGGGATTTTACAGGAGGTGAAAGTGGTAAGATCATGTGGGGTCAGATCTTTTTTTAAACCAAGAGGGAAGAGCAGTGCATAGCCAGGTGTCCTCTGCGGTTCCCCCACCGTTTTGGCAGGAAGAGTCTGCAGAGATGGTTGCAGTGGTAGCAGACCTCGGGTACTTTCCCTGACATCTCATAGCACAGTTTCCATCCCTTAAACTCTTTCCTGACGATTCATCTCAGAAACATTGTGATAGTGACCACACCGTCATCCGCTTCATTCAACACGCATGCACAGACGTCACCCAAGGATTACACTGACACTTTCATTGTGGGTGAAGAACTGCTGCAGGTTTATTTCATACAACATAAGTATGACGATAAATGGGTTATCTTACGGGCGATCCAGGGCAAGCAGCCCCTCGCTGCTCCGCCCACCTGGTGAGCCAGCACGCACGGTGGGTCGATGCCCGGCAGTGCGGCACATATTTATTTTCAGATCATCCACTGGGTCACGTGATCTGTCTCCTACTCCCGCCCCTTTTGACAGGGGCGGAGCGTGTTGTGGCACACCCCCGGTTGGTCAGGCCCCCCAACCGCCCGAAGGACTAACGGGGCGCCGTCGCGGTCTTCCCAGAACCCCCTTCGGCTCCTGGACCTTGGCTCGGGCACCCTTACTGTGCCGGACAGGGGTACCCTTACTGTACCGCCTGTCGCAGAGGTACCCTTACTGTACCCGTCTGCCTCCAGATCGCCCTGTAACTCCGCCTGCAACGCAAAAGAGAAACATTAAAACATTCCAATAACGCGCTGTCTCCGCCACGCAGGGTAAGCGGAAAGGGTGGGAATACACGTGTCCAGGCAGGAGCGGCGCGCAGGAAGCAGAGGAGGAACTGGGCGAGAGGGACGCCTAAGTAGGGGGGGGTTAGCCTCACCTCCCTATCGGCCCGCCTCCTACCCGCACACTCATTGGGAGATCCCCTCCCTGGGCGCGGCCTCGTTCGCGAGGCAGAACAAGGGGAGGGGGAAGGCTGCGACGGGCGGCCACTAGAAAGCTGCCCTGCTGATGTCCCACTGCGTGGGACGCGGGCAGCGGCATAGTGACCACACCGTCATCCGCTTCATTCAACACGCATGCACAGACGTCACCCAAGGATTACACTGACACTTTCATTGTGGGTGAAGAACTGCTGCAGGTTTATTTCATACAACATAAGTATGACGATAAATGGGTTATCTTACGGGCGATCCAGGGCAAGCAGCCCCTCGCTGCTCCGCCCGCCTGGTGAGCCAGCACGCACGGTGGGTCGATGCCCGGCAGTGCGGCACATATTTATTTTCAGATCATCCACTGGGTCACGTGATCTGTCTCCTACTCCCGCCCCTTTTGACAGGGGCGGAGCGTGTTGTGGCACACCACCGGTTGGTCAGGCCCCCCAACCGCCCGAAGGACTAACGGGGCGCCGTCGCGGTCTTCCCAGAACCCCCTTCGGCTCCTGGACCTTGGCTCGGGCACCCTTACTGTGCCGGACAGGGGTACCCTTACTGTACCGCCTGTCGCAGAGGTACCCTTACTGTACCCGTCTGCCTCCAGATCGCCCTGTAACTCCGCCACAGCTCTGGGGAGGCTACCGTCGCTGCCAGAGCCCCCCCTCCTCCATAGGTGTTACTGATGTCCTTTGCTCGCCAGCGCCTCTTGCACGTCCAGCAGGAACATGTCCATCCCTACCCTGGACAAGTGCACCCCATCCTTCTCGTAGTACCCCTCCACCTTCTCTTGGATCAATGCATGTCTGATGAAGCCCATGCCCCTGCGCTCCATGAATTTTTGCATGGACCTATTGACCCTTCTACGTGACCGCTCTACTGCTGCTGGGGACTTGGCCCCCCTCCAAATCCTGCGGGATACAATTTCCGACCACCAGACTTCGCATGACCCCCCAGCCTGGCTAATGGCTGGCAAGTCAGTTTGCATGGACATGAGCAGAGCCCTCCTTCCCCTGGAAACCAGGTCATTTCCCCCAAGGTGTAAGATAATAATCGAGGGCTGAACCCCCCCAGCAGCCAAACGCTGTTCAATTATGCCCCGGGCTTCACTCCATTTCATCCCCGGGGAGCCCAACCACACGAACTGTGTGTTAGCAAAATTCTGCGACCAGTTCCTGTGTGCTGCCCAGCGTTCCAGCCTCGTGATGTAGGAGTGTCCCATCAACCAAACCTGGTGACCTGTCAATGAAACGATGAAGCAGCTTTTAGGTAGTTGTATCTTTATTACACACCAAATTAGATATATTAGATATCCAGGCAGGAGCGGCGCGCAGGAAGCAGAAGAGGAACTGGGCGAGAGGGACGCCTAAGTAGGGGGGGGGCTAGCCTCGCCCCCCTATCGGCCCGCCTCCTACCGGCACACTCATTGGGAGATCCCCTCCCTGGGCGCAGCCTCGTTCGCGAGGCAGAACAAGGGGAGGGGGAAGGCTGTGACGGGCGGCCACTAGAAAGCTGCCCTGCTGATGTCCCACTGCGTGGGACGCGGGCAGCGGCATTCTGCTGGGTTTCGGTGACAAGTCTGTTTCCCCTCGTGAACCTCACTCGTCTTGCGTACAACTTCACATGATTCTGCCGAGGGATTGCTATTTAATTCAGGTAGCACGCAGGGCCTAGCTTCAGGAGGGGTGTTTGGGGCGTTACACCCCCTTAAGAAATGTATTCTCTAATAACTAGTTCGGTGCAGGTGTATGGTGAGCTGCTTGTCAGAACTCACTTCGGATTTTTACATACACATACAGGCACACTTTTCTTTGTCTGTTTTGAAGGACTTAAAAATGGTTATTTGACAAAATATTAGGTTTGAAGTGCGCTAACAATCCACTATCTTCTCCCTTTCTACCGCTCCTTTTGTGTTTTAAGAAGATATGCCAGAGTGGTTGATGGAAAACCTAAGGCTCAAACCCCCACAGTCTTACTGACCAGTCCCACACGGGCAAATTGCCTGCTTACGTCTTTTACAGTAGGAGAGACCTGGTGTGTTCTATGTTTAGAAAGGCCATTGTTTGTTTTAGGGAACAACTAGGGGTGATTAGAGGAGAAGGAGGCGTGTCCACCACCTCTTGCGTCATCCTGAGCACCATTTGCATACGTAGGACCCGTTTCCCACCGGTTGCAGAGAACATTACAGATGCAAAGCTTTTCAACATGTGGGCCTATTATTATACAGCGCGTTCCCGGCCTGTGTGATTCATCAGCCAATCACCGCCATGAATGGGCATTAGAAGCGTGGCTCGCGCGAGCTGTTAGATGACTCACTTTATTGACATACGTGAACCAAGGAGAGCAATTATTAACGCACAAACTACAATTACCTCGTCAATGCTGCCTGTGTGTGCGGCCCAGTGCATGCAGATGCAGCGCTTGCAATGCAGGCCTTGGCGCTACACATTATTGGCAGTCTGCTCACAATGTGCAAAGATCACATGTCTGGGCTGGTAAAGCATCTCTGGGAGCTTCAGGGCGATAGTGAAGTGGTGTCAGTTTTAGGTTTACATTTTATAATTCTTTTTCTGCGGGGTGTTGCAGCCTGTCAGTCTGTCTCGCCATATGTCCTACTGTTTATTTTTTCGGTTTCAGTGTCTATCAACATGCATGTTTATCGACTCAGTCACCCACCCATCAAAACTTTCACAAATATTTTGTACACAACTAATTTGTGTCAATTTGTACCTGAGTAAAAGTAAGCAGGATAGGTGCTCATAGGCACAATGGCTGAGGTACACGGATGTTACGTGGTTTCAAAGTATGCATAGGAAAAAGCTAAGCAGGGTATAAAGTTGCATTCCAAAGGCTTGCCAATTACTTGCCCTTACTTACACTTGCGAAAGACCACTGTGTGAGTGTGTAGGACGTGTATAGAAACAAAGAGGAGCCCCTTACGACCAAAGGAATAGGGCACTATACAGTAGTGAGGGAACAGTATCCTTTGGGCCAGTTTCTAATATCCAATAATCAATCAGTCTGCGCAATCCATTTAGCATAAACAATACCTTTCATACTATCTCATTCTATCTCATTCACATTTAAGAGGAGCGTGCCATATATCTTCCAAAGGTAATAAAACACATAGGTATACAAGAAAATATAAATCGATTTATTCGTTTTTAAAATCAAGGTCAAAATTAAAAAGGAGAACAATGAATCTAATTGACATAATCCATCAAATAACTACTCAACAGTGATCACATAAGCCCAGTACATAATCACAAAATCCTAATTATTTCCTTACGGGTAGACGCCATCACGCTGACGAGAACGCCCAGCGAAAACCCTAATTGTAAAGAGGGACGCATGAGGGACGTTACATCCGAATAACCTCCAGGGGTATTTATTGAATCAGCCCCTTGCGAAGGGTAAGAAAGGGAAACAAATGTGAGTGTGTAGGACTACGGGATTGAGAAACTCCATGAAATACATGTGGGCCACTAATCGAGAACTCCGTGAGACTGCCTTCGCCTATTTAAAGCCATTTATTTATTTGTAGAGTTTCATCGATCACTATTAATGGTGGCACTTTATTCAAAATCTGAAATAAAACGGATAAATTAATATTCTTCCTAACTTGAAGTCAGAAAAATGAAAGAACATTAATTTCAGAGCTTGCAGGACAACCAGCAGATGGCCTGTCTTTGTAGACAAATTTAAGTGCCTAGAATAATCCACTGAATTGCAAATCCCATGACATGCTTGGTGGCAAGAACCAGTCTAACTCCGGATTAGTACATGGTTTTGGAGAGGGGGGTGGGATTAGGAGAGCCTGTCTGAACAGTAGCAGCAGCCTGGGGACAAACTCCTGAACAAGCGTTGATAGCTCTGCAACCGGAAGTCAGAGAGTTTACAGCTTTGAAAATGGCGTGTTTTGCCTTCAGTTGACAGATGTATATTTATTACAATGAAACATTCTGGAGGCAAAATCTGAATTCTAGAGTTAATAATGTACGTTGTCATCATCTAATATACATTGTAATCAGGGTAATAACATAGCAGGAGAGAAATATTGTCCATGTGGAGATTGGCAGCCAGTGTACAACAATTACCCAGAATGCAAAATGTTTTCTTGAGTAAGTGTGACAGATTCAGTGCAATGTTAAAAATGCTTAAGAAGCAAAAAAGAAAAGAAAAAAATATTTTAACGTCCTTAAAGTTTGAACTTGGCCAGGTCTGCCTGTCCATCTCCGTGGTGAGTATACTCAATATCGGGCTGCTTTCTCACCGTCACATGAGCAGGGCATGTGCCTTTGTAGAGTTCTAGGTCTCCCGAGTACTGACGTCACTTATGAAAGAAGTGTGCCATCATGAAGCACACAATTTTAGTGTAAGAGCAAGAAGGATAGATCCTGACCTTTCATGGTGTTCCTTTTTTCAGTCTTTTCCCCACCACATGCACATGTGAAGTACTGTGTGAATGGAAGCCTGTCATTCCCTCAACCACCATGTCTTCTCAGCAGAAAACTTAAAACACACATACTGGATACACCTCGTGGGCCAGGAACCAACTTCTGCCTCATATCCCAGATGCATGACCCATGTTTGGCAGCTCCAGTGGGCCAGCATCAACAGCCCAGAACTTGCTCTTTCTTCCAGCTCTCCTCGCATGTGAAAATCAACATATCTTTCTGTCCAGAGAGCCTCTGTGTGAAAGAGCCTTTAGTATCAGCCAGAAAAAAGTCACCCATGGAAGCCCCCACGACATGCTGCTCAATTCTACACAGCAACAAAATACCTCCTCTTAGAATGTCTAGGCTGTGACTCTTCAACACACAGCTAATCCTCCAAGCGAGGAAGACATCCGGTGGCACGTTCAGCCAGCCGAAATGTCTGGTGACAAATTGTTGATCCCTGCAGCTGGCCTTATTTGCAGCAGGCTGTTTTCTAAATGCCACAAACTTCGAATATGAAGCCTCATTTCTGGTTGAGGATGAGCTGCTCCTGAACAGAAGCATGATCCTGCTGGTCGTTCTCGCCTGGAGTTGTGAACTTCCTGTTCCCTCCAGGGAATGACCAAGTGTGAAGGGCTCACTGTGGCCCTGCTCTTGTCTGTCTGGACATTCTCACAAATTGGCACCTGGAGGCTGCTGGCTTACCTCACCTTATGAAAGCACCAGCACTGAATATAAATATATGGAACAGCTTCAATTCAAAGATGGATTGTTTATTGAGCCCTCAATTTATACAAATGCATGCAGAATGATTCTGCATATCATTTTTGCATGAGATACTTTTTGTCTCCTTTCCCTACAAGTGAGTGCTTCATATCTTTTAGGTCTAGGAATAGCCTAGACCTTTTGATTTAATAAAAATTATATGTATTATATACTTACTGGGGCTCTCAGTTAACCCTCTTTAGCCATTGCCCTGTTATTGTGTCATTCACATTTTTTGCTTACCTATGACAGCATACAGCAGGAGGCGTGGGTCAGCCCACTTCAACAATTGGCTAACTTGCCTGACCGTGACGGCATTCTGCCCTTTCACAATAGGCAAATCCACACACAAAGTAGTCCCCTTAAGTGTCAGGGCGGCTAAGGCAATGTGTGCTTTGTGAAACCAAAAAGATTTTTACTTTTAGCCAATGTTATTTTTTTTCTTAGACAGATGAGGGTCCAGGCGCTTCACCAACAAAAAAGTTTGCAAAAGACATGAGAAAACAAAGCAAGCACTGACAAAGACAAACGGCTGGTGGCCAACGCCAGTTTGACTGGCTTTGCCAATGCTTGTTTATACTGTTATTTGTTCTTTTTCTACCTTTTTGTCTTTTGTTTTGAATCTCTTATTGTAAGCTTTCTCAACACACCAATTTCACGTGATTTTTCATGTGGAGAGTGGCTGAGACCCACTAGTGGATCACATGATTAGTTTCCGGAGCACAACTTCTGCCTGTGCCCTAACTATAGAGTGAGCCCCCTCTCAGGAGCAGCTTCTTCGCAAGGACGGAGGAGCGTCGCCCCACAGCCCGCGCCAGCAGGTGATAAATAAAATTAGAATAACACGGTTATTGACAATTAATTTATTTTGTCAGAGCCCTGCAATACAACTATAGGGCAGGCCAGGCATGTCAGTGAGGAGGAGTAAAAGTGCACTCATAAGTGCGCATATGTGCTTGGCCGTCCATCCAAGGCTGGCCAACCACACATGCCCACTTATGTTTCTCCAACCGGGCTGTGTTAAGCAGCAGGTTTGAACGGCACAGGCTTCAATGCACCACCTAAGCGGAAACTAGGCAGCTCAGACCAATCCTGGTGCTGCTCTCGTGTGAGAGCAGCATCTGGATTGGGTGTGGAGCCCGTGCCCTGAGGGCCCGTCCCCTTCCGGCCAGACGGTGACGAGAGAAGCAGCGAGGCTGCGTCAACAGAGAGGCAGGAAAGTATTCTTTTATATTATTTTCTGTTTGTTTTTACCACTGCACCCATTGTAAAGCAAGCTTACATTTTTAGGCATGAGACTCGAAGTGGGCACATTTGAGGTGAGCAGATTCAGAGTGTCACTGGTGTTGTAGGGGACTCTATTCTAGGAGCTGCTCACCACCGAAACATGGGAAATATCCAGAGTTCTCTGCTTCTGTTTTTCATAATTTACTCAGCACTCTAAGCATGCAAGGGTATTGTTTTGACTTCTAGGTGCTCCCATGTGTTTCGACAAAGCTGAACCTCTCAGAAGAGCTATAATGATAGCGAAACAAGTCAGGGTTTGCTGTTATTTATTCCATGTTGGCTTGGAGGGTATTTTACCATTCCAAAGCTGTAACACTGTGCCTGGAGTGGTAAAAGGCTTTGGCCATTTTACAGCTCGGCGTGGAAGGCACTGTGCTAATCCTATGCTTAAAGACTTTGATATAGAAATGGCAAAATACTTTGTCCATTTCTATCTATGCACTATGCTAATCCCATGCTTAAAAATCTTTGCCAGAAAAACAGACATTTGAGGTGATCAGACTCAAAGAGTCGCTGGTGTTGTAGGGTGCTCTATACAGGAGCCGCTCTCCTCCTAAACTTGGGAACTGCCCTGATTTCTCTGCTTCTGAGATATATATTTCGGACATGCCAACCCTCCCGATTCAGGTGGGTGACTACCGATTTCAAGCCTAGTCTCCCGCCTCCCGATTCAAGCATCCAGCAACCCGATTCCTCGGGGTTACAGCTGACAGGGCTTGGTATTGTGTAACGTGCCAATTCTTCCAGCAATAGCCAGAGTGGCAATGCAGTGCCTGTAGAAGGGGAGAAAAACCAACAAAGCCTCATTTACAAGCGAATGGTCTTTTAAAGACCTGTAAAGTACTCGGGGGCGGCTGTGTGTGTGCCCCGGAAGCTGTTTTAGCACGGGCTGCCACACACGAGGTGGGGGGGGGGGGGGGGTTTGGTGTATGCACTGCCAGCAACCTGCCAGGCCAGTGCACAACACTTGCATCACCCTCTCTCTGACTGCCATTGCGCTCCATGCTTCTGAAAGGTAAGAGAAAAGCGTGCATTTGCGTTTCAAATGTCCGATCCTGCAGCAGCAAACTTCCAAAGCCCATACATGACAGTAACCCGATTCAAGGCCCCATTCTCCCGATTTTTGTAAAAAAAATCTCCCACTTTGCTCTTCTGAAATGTTGGCATGTATGATATTTACATACACAAACATATGTTTGTGTGTAGATATATGTATATATATACACACACACACACACCATACTCCCCCCCTCCCCATGTATCTTTTGGGCCTAGATCTGATCGACATGCAGCACAAACATCCCGTAAATTTGTAAGTGCTTAGAATAAATGTAAGGACCATGGTTCACAATTATTGCCTGTTTTTCTCCACATGAGCACCAGAATATATTGCACATTTTTTTAGGCTCAGGGAGATAAACTGATTTGCCTAGACCCGCAAGATGTTGAGTCATGGCTGGGATTTGAACGTGCTTTCCTAGGTACAAAGTTGGCAGTGCTCGCCCCAAAACCACATCACCTCCACATGTTCTCCTTTCTGCGTGTGACTTGGCAGTACCACTACTACACTCTTAAAAGCAATCGTACATAATGTACAACCCATCACACTGGGAAGACACAGTTGTATCCGGGAGGGGATGAAGGGTCGCGCTGCCTATTTTCTTATATATTGTTTATCAGAGAAGGTCCAGGATCGGCTTGATTTGGGCTTCAAGATCCCAGAATACCCTGAGCTGAGCCAGAGCCAGGCATCCCCCACTTTTAAGTTGGACACATTTAAAAACATAAAACTAGTTTGTGAATCAGGCCAATAATGAGGCTCTTGGGCTTCCTATAATTACTTCCCACTATGCAGTGCGCATGTGCACACACTCAGCGCGCAGATACATTTATATGCCTTTAACTGGTCTGCAGAAATATAGCTGTGATAGGCGAGCGCCTGTGGGAAGAGTGCTGAAAACGAGATCTATAAATAATCGCAGTGCACGCAGGCTTTCACAGGAACAGCGAACAATTGAGCCTAGCCCGCTGCAGGCACCTGCAGAGGCACAGTATGTTTGTACTCAGTGGCTGGTGTAACTTACTATGAAACCTTAGAGGAAGACTGCACACTCCTTTTAATTTTCTTTTACGAAACTTCTGTTCCACTGACCAGGACTCAACGCCGCAAACCTTCCTGTCTGACAAAGCTTCACTTATGTGTTTTCTGAAATATGTGACACCCCGTGAAACAACATAGCAAAGGCACCTGTGCCAATAGGTACTATGCAAACTTCACTGCGACTCTTCCCAGAATGGTGAAGCTCACATTCAGTTCAGCACGGTCCAACAAATGCATATGTTTTCCATGCTCTAAGTGAGGGTGCTAGCCAAGCCTGGAATTGGGGTGATCTTCACTCCTGGAAAGGGCACAGCAGAACCTTCAGGCACCATACAACAACAAACACTTGATGTAGACAGCTATAACAGCTATGCAATCTGTTTAATCAATTTCTTTGGATAATTTCCTCAAATAAGACCCAGTAGAAAACGGGCATGGTTCCTTCTCTTGGACCTGCCTTTCCACTAGCCTGACCGGTGCTTACACTTTTGTTTCTTGAAAAATGTGCATTGTTCGTATAGGCATATGTTTGTAAGATTAAAGAGAAAAAGCACTTTTAATATCCAAATTTGTAGAGACCTGGAATGCGGTGCCATTTTTGTTTTTTGTTAGAACACATGTGCACACCGGGGAATGAGGAAGCACCTCGCTACCAAGTCAAAGTACTTTTGGGACTGTCATTCCTAAGTCATAATTTGAAGATTCCTTCAATGATTGATGTTCCCCCCTGGTGACAGCACCAGCATTTTGTGGCCATTAGGGAATTTTAGAAATGACCTGTGTGCTGATAGATTGGTCCGTAAAATGTAGATTCGGAGTGGGTTCAGGGCCGGACTGGCCGTAGCGGGCACCGGGCAATCCCCCGGTGCGCCGCAAGGGTGGGGGCCGGTTTTGGGCCCCTGAGGGCCGTTTTTGTTACAGGGCCGTTTTTGCAGCATAGCTACAAAATCGGCCCTGTAACAAACTCTGCTGAAAACCGGCCCTGGCAAAGGGCTCTGTGGCACCCCAACCCCCGCGAGGGGGAGAGGGGGGCGGCCGAGCACTTTGCCAGGGCCGGTTTTGGTTCCCATTCCGGCCCTGAGTGGGTTGGATTCCAACCAATCTCATGGATTTAAATGAGGTGAGTCACGATTTGCAACTCCAATTGGAGACCTTCAGAGCTAAGGTCAACAGACCACCATGTCTTTGATTGCATTTCAATACAGTAAACATTTTTTTTTAATGCAGTCCATTTTCCTTTAATTTTAAGTTTGTTTGAGAGTTGGCAGTGATCGCATGGACTGATTACCCCACAAACTTTTATTGCTATTCACAAAGGGGAAGTGTTCCTTAACGGACACTTCCCCTTTTGTGAGTGAGTTACCACTCCAACTCAGTCTGTAATTTTTCACTGTTTTGCTATCAGTTTTCGGTCACTAAACACTGATACACTGCATGCCGCATCAGTATTTAGATGGTACGCCTACAACAATCCCTTTCCAAATAGTGATTTGGAATGGGGTCTAAATCCCTTTTTTAAGAGTCAGTAACAGTATACTGACTCTTAAAACTCAATTTGTATATTCTAGAAAGCATTTTTGCTGTCTTACTTTCTGGATTAAAGCTTTGTGACCATAAAAATGCCTCATACATCTGGCCCTTAGTTCTGTCAGTCAAAGTATTAAGGATGTTAGAAATGATTAACTATTCGGTTGCACAATGTTAGTTTCCTGTAAGTGATGACAACTGTTCAAGAGGCAGAAATTCACTATCCATAGGACTGGGAGGGGAAAGCGGGGAGGAAACCGGTCAAATGGGACATTTCTCCCTTTTTCTCTGGAATCACAGAGCTCAACTACAGCACAGGTAGTAGATAATGGATTTACCACGCACTCCTAAAGGGGAACACTTCAGGCCCTCGACTGTCAGCTTTGAATGTTCATTGAAGCAGGAGTGATCAGAAAGGGTGCAGCTCATAATTCAATAGTGATGAATCCCAGTATGTCCCACTGACCTTTGTTCTGATTTCCTAATAGGACAAGGCCATTGCAATTTCCAGCCAGTGTCTTTTCCCTGGACAATTGTTATTTAAATCTAACATTTTGTTGGAAATATGGCGTAGACTTTTGTGTTCTCAGACCTCTCTCCTGCTCTTCTCCAAGAAGATTACAGTTCAGTCTCTGAAGTGAAAGGTGCTATCTTCTCCATCTCAAAATATCTCATAATCGTCTCCTGTTTCAAACATTCCTGTTGTGTAACTTCAGCTTGTTTTTCTTCACATAACAATGAAAGGAAAAACACCAATTGCAAAACACGCCCGGCCCGCATTCTTGTTAGTGCTGCCGTGAAATGAGCCGTGAACACTGGTCCTTCGCCCCCAGGAAGGTAGGACAGGTGAACTCAGTTCTGCTGAAGGTCTCTTTTCCATAATCACGGGCAAGCGTTCAACACCATTCCTCTGATGGCCATCTTTAAATCAACTTCCGGGTGGCCTTCGACTAGCCGCGTCCTGGTCTTTTATGGGATAAACTTAGTGTCCAGAATATCCCTGTGCAACCCGCTGGCTAGAGTCCACTGAGCGCAAGCAGAGGAGGAGGAAAAAGTAAACTAATGCAAGAAATTCATTCAGCTATGTGATGGCCTCAGGCAGGGCTGTGTACTGTCCCCTTATTCGGCCTGTTCTTGGCAGATCTACCTCGAAAGTTAGAAACGCATCGTTCTTTGTCTCCAAAAGTGGTCAAAGTTCATACGCATATTCGTAACCTGCTCAATGCTGGCCACCGTTCAATGATAGTTGAAGCACCTATTGGTCTGCAGCATAAAAGCTGTTCTGGTTGCAACAGACTGACAGTTCACGTCTTAAAAACAAAGTTTGGGTTTTTAATAGTAAAAAGATGAATTCCTCGTGGTGGCTATCGGGTAAGAAACTGCAGGTTGTACCAAGCTATAAATAATTATGAACGATAATCACAAGTACATTGGTTTGAAATGAATTATGGGTTTATACTAAAACTAGAGTTCTATTAGCATTGGGTGGTGTTATGAGATTTGATGTCCCTTATGGTGGGTTTTTTTTTTGTTCAACGTCTATTTAAGGTTTACCAGGGGAAACAGCTCCATGGTTTTCTATCTTAGGACGAGAGAAGGAATTTTATCATACTAGAGGTGGAATGTTTAAAAATTATATTCCATCTTCTAACTAGTGCCAGGGAACAAGCTGTAAGATTATAACTAGGAATGACACAAATTCTATTCTAAATCTAGGCTACTGAAATATTTTAAGCTATGAAAAATAATACATCTGAGACCATTTCTATCTTATTTTGGTGAGAAGAGTTTAAAAGAACATATAATAAATCATCAAAGTATTAGTGGGGGCGTGGGAGGCCACTGACAAATATTTTGATAGCTTCCATTTTCCTGAAGAATTTAGT
Source organism: Triturus cristatus (assembly GCF_964204655.1). Classification (NCBI taxonomy): domain Eukaryota; kingdom Metazoa; phylum Chordata; class Amphibia; order Caudata; family Salamandridae; genus Triturus; species Triturus cristatus. The sequence goes on from NC_140581.1 coordinate 864,365,791, forward strand.
CCGCTTGCAACAAAGAAATATACCCACAACGCAGTTAGATCGAACCATAAGCCTTATGACGATCATGGTCACTTTCAAACCAAGACTTCTGTCCTTTTGACTAGAAACTCATTGTGACATCAAAATGCATAATCTCTCCAGAGTGCACCTTCCATGTGAAGATACAGAATGAATTGTTGATGTTTCCTATTGGTATTAGTACAAGTTGGCAGATTGTATGCTTTATGGCTTTTTTAAACAAGCACTGACAAAGACAATAAGTCTTGGATTGGCTGGCAGCTTTTTGGCCGTGTCAGTACTTATTTTGTCAATATTTTTTGTAAAACGTTTTTGTTGTGGAAGTTGCCAGGCTCTCCCCAGTATACAAAATAAAAGACAAATAGCTAAAAGAAAAATAGTTTTGGTCCCACAATTCTACATTGCTTTTGCAGTGCCTGGCACTGAAGGGAACTATGAGTGTTTGCGCTCCGCGTAAAAGAGTGGGATGCCATTAATCACAGTGAAGTTAAACAACAGTTTTCGTATAGATATGTATATAATATGAATTACATTTTTAATGAAAACAAAAGGTCTTGGCTAATGCCAGAACTAAAACCAATGATTGGAAATGTATTTGTTATATCAATATTGCTGTGAGATAGGTGGATTTCTCTCAAAACTAGTTGTATGCCTATTTGACAATTTTTTGTTAAAGGATTTCAACCAAGATTTACCAAGGTCTGTTCATCGCTTTGAAAACTGAAGCTTTGTGTTGTATGAATGGGTCAAATGATGTAATTTGTCACACAAGCAGCAAATATGTTACACCTGCCAGTGGCAAACATTATTTAACGTTGAGTCAATGTGCAAAGGTGAGCTAGCAGTGTTTTATTTGTGCTTATTAATGAGGCGACCTTGAAGTGAGCACCAGGCTGTCTATTTAAGGAGCTAGCGGGTGTTCAGAAAGGAGCAAACACCAGCAGCCTTCTTCCCCTAACCCTTGGTTCAGCAAAGGATGTTGTACCCTATTAGGGAGACCAAAAATGTTTGTTAAAAGACTGATTTTTTTATATATATTTTTTCAATAGGGGAGTGGTTATGGTTAGAGCAAGAAATAGCTTAAGGGAAGGGCCTTGGGAGCAAAGTAGGGGTTGTATGTCACTAAATAGATGTCAGCAATATTGATCAACAAAAATATTGCATCCACTGGTATGAATCTCTAGGTAAGTATAGGGTTACTAGCCTTCTACAGTGTTTAACTCCACATCTACTTACCCTCACGATATAGTGGTTGTTCATATAGTGGATGCAATATTTATGCCATGCAATAAATCGCATGTAATAAAGTCACCAACTTCAACCTACTGTAAAATCGAAGCTTGAAGAGGTCTGCATTAGGAATGTTGTCCAATCTTTTGAAAAAGTGTCTATTCTACACTTTAAGCATAGATAACTTGGGAGGACGGCTAGAAAATGCAGACACTTGAGGGTATCCAGGGCCGGACTGGGAAACGAAACCAGCGCTGGCAATCAGCTCGGCCGGCCCCCCTGGGGGTGAGAAGAGGGGTGCGGTCGAGCTGTTTGATACGGCCAATTTCGGCCGTTTTTGTTACCGGGGGCTGATATTTCCGGCCGCAGGTAAGAAAAATGGCTCGCCTGGGCCTAAAACTGGCCCCCTCCCTGGCGGCCTACCGGGGAAACGCCCGGTGCCCGCAACGGCCAGTCCGGGCCTGGGGGTATCCAAGGGCAACCAGTGAGAAGCGGGAATTCTCCAGTTCACAGCCTCTTTAAGACCAGAAACAGTTCCAGCTCTTGTTTTGTGTAAGGGCCCTCAGGTGGCATAGCTATGGGGGGGGGAGGGGGGGGGGGGTGACACCCTCTAAATAATTACAATCTGGCCTTGTAGGTGTCTGGGAACCTATGCCTTTGTTTCTTTTCTAGTCATCCTGATTTCAGTAAAAGTTTTTAATTTGTTTATTTTTTTGGTTCAGGGACTTAAATATATATTGTGACTGGTTTACCCAAAAATTTGTAAATTTGGAGCCATGTAAGTACTCCTTGAATGTATGCAAATGTACTACTTTTTGGAATTCATAAACTTTGGCAGTAGTAGGCTTGGAAAGCTGTGCCAGTCTCAGGTTCCCAGGCATACTACTGGCAATCAAACACCCACACATTGATGGTAGGAATTCTTACAGATAGTCTAACCACTGGCAATTGCTCGAGGTAGCATTCCAACCTATCGTTTTCCACCCACAGAGCCACTCTAGAGAGAGCCTGATTTAGTGTTTGGCAGACGAAGTAAAGACAAAGTGGTGGAGGACTTTACGTCTGCCATCCTGCCTTTACTCTGCCTGCCAGATTTAGAGATGTCAGCCAACCCAACTGACACATGAAGACATTGGCAGACCAGTCATCATGACAGTTCCTGTCAATGTAGGAAGTCAGGTAGACAGCTCCATCAGACATGGCGGTCATCAAACTTTTCCAATTTTTTTTTATTTTTGAAGAAGTAAATCCTAAAAAAGAATTTATTTTTGAAAAATAAAGAACGAATGACGTCTCAGGAGTTTTTTCCCACTTATTGAGGGTATATATATATATTTTTTACTGTCCCTCACCTCAAGGTGACAGAAGTTAAATAAAAAAAAATATTCGACCGTCCACTCTAAGAAGGGTGGACAGTTGGATGGCTTGCCTCCAACGGTACATACTCTGTTGGACTGTCGGTAGAAGTTTTATTTTGGTGCCAAAAAACTTGCGGTCAGGTGGGCTCAACTTGTCTTTTGCAAAGTAATCCGTCGCCGTTGCGATGGAGTAATGGTGAGAGAGTACTCTGTCTGCCAAATTCTAAATCAGCCCCATAGTCCCATCTAATAGAAGTCAGTACTGACCCTGCTCCTCATGAGAACAAGGGATGCCAAACCATGGTCATCTCACCGATTCACCCTGCGGACCACTGCTTCTTTTAATTGGGAAATTTGAGATTCACACCTCCTGAATGTCACTAACTAAGCCAGCCCCTGAGTGCCCTATCCCCTCTGCCCGACTGGCCACCTCTGGCCATAGAGTTTGTGCCTCTGCCGACCTGAACTGGGAGCGAACTGTTGACCCACGCAGACAAGAAAGACCGTGTTGATTTACACGGCCGTCCCAATGCTCCCTCCTTGTATACACATTTCTAGAACTCGCCCTCATGCACTGTTTTTGTTTTCCAGTTTCTATTCATCAGCATTGCTTTGCAGCTGTGTAATCCTCCCCTCTCATGCAGTGATGTGTAAAGCGCACCATTGTTCCATTCTAAGCTGCTTTGGTATTCAAATGCCATGTCGCAGGAGCTGTAAAACAGGCCTCTCAGCTGTTGTGTGTGTGTACACTCCCTGCTGTACAGCACAAAAGCTGGCTCGTGCTTATCAGTTTATGCCACAACACAAGCAACAGAACCACATGCCCTCTCTTCCGCGTTGCTACTAAATGTACGCTTTTTATATCATCCTAAATGTTCTGAATTGGTGGATTATGCATAAACAGCCAGCACCATGTCAGTATTTATTTATGCTGTTGTTTTATATAGCACCCATGTCACTTCATGGGGACTTCCAAGCGCTTCTCTGGAAAACCAAGACCACCATAGCCAAAAAAGCGCTATAAGCGATCATAGCGAACAGTATTTTCACAGGAATATTTTTCATGGATCAAGGAAAACACGTTAGTAACCAGCACTTACCAGCATTTACGTGCTCAAATTTCAAGATTCTACAAACTACAAAATCTGAAATGTTGTTTAAAGACTGTTGAAGCAGCTTAAAAGATTTGTGTCTATCAGTCTTAACATAGTGACCCTTAGGTACAAGAAAATGATTCCATTGCCAGCTCTGACCGTTTCATTAGTAGGTTAAGGGCTCCTTCTGGCCATGTCTTGCGTTTGCTTGGCAATGGCCTTGAGGACGCAAAAGCGTGACTGTATACTTCCAATATTTGATTATGATTACATCAGGGACACCTCTGTCTGGACGTACAAAACGTTAGTAGCATTGTTTTCCTACAGGAACAGTGAAGGTTGGAAATGAACTCCCTGTTGTGTTATTGATCTGTGGCAATACAGTGTCCCAATTTCAGATGTGTTGGTTCTTCAGCTCTCGAAAGGGGGAACATGGCGATGGGATATCCACGTTGGCCCCCTCTTCAGCTAGATTGCTCAGCTCATTGCTCCTGGCGGTACGCCTCGTGGCAGCCCATCACTGGCACTCGCCATCCCAAGTGACTTTAGATATGTGGTGGTCAAAGGTTTGGACTATCTATGCAATGGAGAAACTGACGGCATTGGTGTGGGACACAATGCTGCGATATGAGTGGACATGAAACCCCCTTCCATTCTTAAGTTAAACGCACCCGGGGGCTTCCCTGTACCCCTGAGCTGGTACGCTTGGCGGGGTAGTGAACCACGGGTGTGGATCAGGAGAATCTCTAGACCGCGAGATGCATTTAGACCCTGCCTTTATTATGAAGATTCAGCGCACAAGGGGTGCGTGACTACCCAAGGGACCGTGGACAGGGGGGGGGGGGGAGGGGGAGGATTGGGAATGGTTATTCTGCAGATATAATGTTGTGCTCATTCTTTTGTAGTTCCTTTGAAGATAGAAAATGTTAGATAAAGATTTTTTTTTTTAAAGAAAGAGGAAACATGGCGGTGTCCCACTATAATGGCCCCTGTTGAGTGCTGGGGCACTGGCATTCTGCTTTACTGTGTTTCCCCTGCAACAAATGTAGCCTTGGCTGCTTCTTATGTACAGGTGGAAAAGTCTGCAAATTATTAGGGAGAAACTAGCCAAGGGCAGTAGCGGCTGCTATGAGGCCGTTGGGGTGAGGCGGGTGGCGAAGAGGGTCATCCAGGGAGTGGGGAGAGAGGGGGTTAAAAAAAGAAAAATGTACTTACCTGGCCGCCACCTCTCCTCCGGTCTTCTTACTTTGACGTGGCAGGAACAGGAAGGAAGCTTCCAGGCTCCCTATCCAATCACGACGCTGCTGATTGCAGCGTCGTGATTGGTCTGGGCACTGTGGGTCAGCACTCAGAGAGGAATTGGGAGCCTGGGCGTCTCCTCCACTCAGGCTGTAATGCGGCCTGGGTGGAGCACATGCAAAGTGCGCACGATGGTTTGGCCGGCCCAAGGTGGCCCAATCGCCGTATGCACTTAAGTGCTCATTCCACTCCTCCTCCTGCTGGCTGACAGCCGAGGCCAGCCCTGCTCCTTAATCAAAACTGTGCCAGCCCAGTACCGCAAAAATAAAACGATATTAGCATTATGTTATTATCATTTTATTTTTCAGGTGGGGCAACGCTACTCCGCCTCAACAAAGGAGCCGCCACTGGCCAAGGGTGTGGCTTGGCTCAAAGAGCCGTAACAAAGTCCGAGCCATCACCATATCAGCCATATAAATCGTGCAACAAACATAGTGTAAACATATGATAAAGACTTCCAAGTCCAAACGTATATTTCTTTCATTTGAGTACTTTAGATTGAAGGTTTGCATTGAGTTGCATTTGTTAGAAATAATAGTAGTAGCAATGCTTTTTAAATTGAACCTACTAACAACATTCATGCCACCCAAAGATGGCGCGAATGAACCAAGAGACAAATCGAGTTCAGATTCTGCACACCGTCATTTGGATATGTGTCCAGTAACGCATTTATCCTGGAGTTTCAGCCTTCTAAGTGTTCCTGCTTTCGGCAGATTCAAAAACAAACCAAAAAAATTATAACATTGTTCACCCAGGATCACTCGAATATGGCGGGAATCTAAATCAAATGGAGAATTGCTCTCCTTGTTTTATAGTAAGTGTTGGTCACGTCACGTTAGAGCAGGGTGTGTGCCGAAACCACTCTGCTACTGGAGGAATGAATGTTAAACATGAAATGAAAGAACACGTGATGCTCGTCGAGTGGGCTTTTGTATCCACGTTCGTTGTGAAAGCCCAGATAATTGCCCCCACCCCTCCGACCTGCACAGCTGGAGGCGCACAAAGCCTGGTTTCCCTTCGGTTACTGAAGCGCTTTGCGGGCGCAGGCCAAGGTTGGGCGCTCTTTGTGGTGAAGTGAGGTGGAGGCTGACGCAATGTGCGGGGGTGAGCCCTTCTCACTGCTTCAAGGACACTCGCGCGTCCTTACTTTAGGGCATTGTCTTTATAGATGACAAACCAAGTATGGTACGTCAGCAGCCAAATAAAGAGAGAATCAAAGGCGCTTCGATGTACGTCACCGCCCAAGCGAAGGGAGAGGTAAAAGCAGTGCAAAAATATGTACTGTTGGGAGGGTGTTGGCGTTATCACATTAGTTCGAAGACCTGTTTGTTATCTCTCACACCTTTACTGGGAGAAAGTGCACTTATATGAGCTACTTTCAGCACGACACAAATTCTTTCAGTTTCTCCTTCCAGGGTCGGAGAACAGTATTTTTGGTCCCATGAGTCAATTTAAAAAAAAATCTCTTAATTTTTTTCCTATACTGTGAAGTAAAATATTTTCTTCAAAAAATATAGTAACACTTTTTCAAAAAGTTTATTGCTGTAATAATTTATAAATGCTGTATGTTTGCAAATCCCTGGAACTAGTGTGTAGTTTCTGTGGAGTGTGTATCTCCAATGCCAAGTGAAAGCTCCATTGTGGTCAACTTTGCCTTTGCGCCCCTGGGGACATAGGATTTTTGTGTCTGCACTGTGAATTCACTAGGCCTGCTACGATACTGAACGACCGTCCCTGATACAAGACCAGCCCAGCATGTAGAATTCCGTAGTTAGTATTGACTTCCCCTACAGTGTGCATTTATTGTTGGATACTTGAGTTTGGCCCCTATAATAAAAGATTGTATTGTATTGTAATTGCATTTCTATAGCTCTTACTACCCTGACCAGGCGTCAAAGCGCTTTTATGGCGAGTAGCACGCTGCTCTGGAACCCATAAAGGGTTAGTGGTGAATTACTATAGTGTAAAACGAAAGTAATTTGAGTGGTGGATATGTTAGTCAGTTATTTGGATTGAGAAGGATAGTGAAGGGATAGAAGAGGTAAAAAGGTTTGCATTTCTATAGCGTTTGCTACCCTGATAAGGTGAGTAGCATGCTACTCTGGAACCCATAAAGGATCTGTGGTGAATTAGTATAGTGAAATATGAAAGTCATTTGAGTGGTGGACATCTTAGTCTGTTATTTGGATTGAAAAATAAATTCCTCATTTAATTTCATTAGAAGCCCAGAGCTACTCCATTGTCTTCAATGGAGCTCTCAACATTCCAATGTTCTAGTCTCATTTATAAAGCACTATTATTTTATGTTAACTATTTAAATTCCGTTTAATCTCTAAACTATGGTCAAAGGTTTTTTTGGGTGGCTGAAGTGTATTAAATATTTAAGTTCTTGAAGTAATGTTTTGAATCTGGATTGTATTACAGAAACGTATAACTTGAAATAAAAAACAATCATTAAACTCATTCAGTAACAGTGCTTGTATTGCAGGTGGAGCAAAAACGCCACTGGTATGATCATTGACTGCTGGGCCAATGTGTCAGGATTTTGCAGTTGTGCCTTTTTTATGATGGGCACCGGTGGGCTAAGAAAGGGGAATGCAGTTCCCAGCATTCTCCCTTCCTTATATGGGGCAGATTTTACAAAACAAAATTAGAACCTCGTAAAGGGTGATTGTGACAGCCCAGCAGCCGATCCACATCCAGAGTGCCCCGGGGGCACTCCCACGTCCCGACTGGTGCTGACGCTGCCGCCAGAAGGGGGGCGGAGCCTACAAGCGTATGTAAACCCGGAAGAGGAAGGAGGTGGGTGTGGAGGCGAGGAGACGGAGAAATCCACAGGAGGCGGCGTGACGAAGAACCAGGAAGCAGACGAGGGAGACCAAGGCATCGGGACAGAGACGAACGAAGAGGAGGCCGGCACCCGGACGCCCAGCGGACGCTGACAGGAAGCGGACACACGGGCACAGGCGATCCCCGAGGAGGACGCGCTGGACGAGGCGACCGGGTCCCTGTCAGCGGGCTCCGGTTTCAGGCGAGTGGTGGGAAATACAGGGAAATCGGTGATTGGGTGGTGGACAAGGGAGGCGGGCTTCTCCGGTCTGTAGCGGGGTGGGTTGTGGCACCTGGGACCTACGAGAGAACTCAAGAGACCCTCCACACCCTGACCCCGAACCCAGAATTGAGTGACAGCCCCAAGGGGAAAAAGACGCGGGGAGGCAGACAGAGCCATTTGGGAAGCCCTGAAGGAAGGGCCTAGGAAAGAAAGGGGAGTGCACCCTTGACAGTACAAGAACCCAACTATACCTAGTGAGAAGTATCCCTGAGTGGTACCAGGCAGTACAGGGCGAGAGTAGGCCGTGACACAGGTTATCCTAACCGCCTGTCCTTTTCTTTCTCCGAGGGGACGCCAGCCCCACGCCGAGCCGGGACACCCGTTGGAAGGACCGAGAACCCAGAGGGGCGATCGACGGAGAGAAGGGACCACTTGGACCTACGGGAAGGCTTCATCCTGCTGTTTCTGTCCTATGTTGGGTTCAATAAAGCCTCTTTAACACGTCAAGTAGTCCTTTGCCTCTGTGGTCGTTCACAGTGATGTTAATCTTTCAAGAGAAAATTACATACAATCTGGTAGGGTAAAGAATGACTGATGGTAAGAAGAGGATGGGGGAATGTAGGGTGTGGGTTAGGACAAAAGCACAGGCAGTGCTTAATTTCTGGAAGAATAAGTGCTGGGGCCATCTCATGTCGCATTAATCTACCACCAGTCTTTCCAAGACCCTTTATCTCAGTCTTGCATTTTTTCTGTCTTTCTCTCCCTCCTTCTTTCCCCTTGTCTAAAAATCTGATGAAAAATAAATGTAGGTCCCCAAAAATGAGTGTCGATGGACCCCATCTGCAACCACCAGCTCAAATTAAGCACTGAGAACAGAAGTAAAGGGATAGGCGAAAGACTTAAAGGAAATTATGTGGAGTAAAAGCAAACAAATGAAAGCAATAGAGTTAGATTTCTATAGACTCCAAGCTGCAACCAAACATAGGGCTTTCTTTAGGAGCCTTTTAATGATGGCATTAATGAGCTACATTTGTAGGTGCATTTCTTTGTGCGGACAGTTGCTGTGACGATTCTGGAACTGTGGGCCTCCCATCCAATCAGAGCTCTGTTGGCGTAAGAATCTTTGAGTATGTGGGGCGTTCTCTTCCTCGTGTCTAGAATACAGCAGCATTCTTCCTGGACCCAGTCTTCTTTGTCTGGACTGTGTCCATCTGGTCTCGCTGATGCCAAGCAGGGCAAGGTTGTATTTTTTAATCTCCAATGCCACTTGGGCTATCTTGCCTATCTCGTACATGGTCCCGATGGAGATGGTCTTGGTCAAAATCAGGTGGATCGGCTTGGTGGCTTCCAGGGTACTCTGGCTTTCACCACAAGGCATCCATGCTCTCCGTGAAGGAGATTCCTTCTCCCTAAGGCCGGGATGTCTTTTGATCGACGTTTCTGTAGCTAGGATTTTTTTAATATGGTGAGGTAGGTAGCCCCACACAACTCCCGTCCTTTCGCTGCAGGGCTTGGGACCGGCAATGGCAAAGTTAAAACTCCACTACGCTGTACTGACTCTCAGTGCACACTACTGAAATGGTTTTATTTAGTACAGAACAAAGCTCTACACTTATTTTTTTTTAAGGGACCATGTGCATTTTACTTTTAGTTGAATAAGATTCATGCATTCATTGCTTAGCATACAGAAAAGCCAGGGCTCTGTCCTGCACCTGAAAACGACCTGCACGCTTGTCATGTTTGTGATTCCTGAAACCAAGGTGCCGAGGTAGGAATTCAAAGGAAGACTCATTTTTCCCTCTGGGTGAACCCAAGGGTCATGTGTTTCAATGTCTTTCCAATTGTGAAGGCTCTTTGATTTAAATGGCAAGGAACTGCTGTGGGAAGAACAGGAAGTTTTATTTTTCATATGGTATAGATGTTGTGTTATCTAGAGTGCAGGTGGTGTTGTAGTAGCGGCTGGGTCTGGGGGCTCAGTAGACTAAGGTATTCACTCAAGGATTCCGTTTTTCACCTGGTTGCAGGTTCAGATTCCTGTGGGTCAACTCAGACTTTAAATAAAATGAGTACTATTGGTTTGGATAAAATTAAACATCTGTTATTCAGTGGCAAGATGTCCCAAGGGCTAAAGTGCACTTCACAAGTACAAATCATGAGTAAACGGTAGGTTCTGGTGGTAGTGATTTAGGGTAGAGATGCTGTAAAAGTGTTGGAGAATGTAGTTGGTAAGCATGGTGTGGCGTATTGCATAAGGTTTGTAGGATTTAGGTGACGTAGCGTGTTTTTCTGCGTAAGGGATGTTATTCAGTAGTATAAAATGAAGTGTATATCGACATGTGGGTGTATCTGGTAACATAGGTGGTGCACAGTGCAGGTGATGGAATAAGATGGTGGTGGAGGGCCTAGTTGTGGACTAAACTCTAGGGTGCAGGTGGTGGTATACACAGCAGATGGTGTATACTGTTTAATAGGGTTTAGTAGATGAGTTGTGGACGGTACAAGATGTAGGTTGTCATGTATAAAACAATAGTGTAATGTGTAGATTGTTGGTGGTTTAAGGCGTGGTGGTAGTGGACATAGTGTCTGCCTGATTGAGTAAAGGGGAGGCAGCAACATGGGCTCAGGTAGTAATGGCACATAGCTCTGGAAGGACTGCTGCCTGTTCCTAATGGGTTACAGCATCCTTGGTAATGAAGCGAAGGAAGTGAGATGTATTAGGTTGTAGGAGTTGTAGGCTATGGTGTAGAGTATGGGTAGTGCAGAGGGTAGATGGTGTATTGTTCAGGGTGTAAGTGGTAGGTGGGAGATTAGTGTATTGGGGGTGCATGGTGTAGATGGAACTATGTGGTTGGTGATGTGGGTGTTGACCCTGGGAAATGAAGGTAAAAAAGAAATATGTTCTGCTTATAGGGTTACCAGGTGACTCCATTTCACTGAAACACCTAGATTCCAGTGGCGGGCTTTCGTTTAGCAAGTCAGTGTAGTCTTTCTTCCCCTTAGCTGTACCAAGTAGACTAACACACCTGAAAACAATGATTTGCAAAAGGACAGGAGTCTTTGTGCCCTGGTCACATAGAGCTTTCCGGTAACCCTAGCTGCAGAAGTAACAGCATAGATGGCAGAGAAGTGCTTCCGCCAGCTCCTTTCCTGCAGGAATCTAGTAGCTTGAAGGAATGAAGTGGAGAAATAAAATGTGAAATGACAGTAGACTCTGCCCTTCATATTATCCCTCCCCACCAGTGGAAGGCACCTTTGAGCCTGACAGCTGAAAAAGAATACACCTGCTTTATTCTACAAACACCGCTGTGATATCCGCTCAGTCAGATTCAACTACTGAGTTTGTGTGGTGACATCCCCTCTGAGCCGTAGCTACGCAAAAGCTGAGCACTTCTTTGTAATGCTTTTGAAAATGGCCTTACCTTTCTGTAATTGACAGGACGAAGAGGAAGCGCAGAGGTGGAAGAATGTGAGTTAAATGTTGATGATGCAGGGAAGCGTAAAGGGCTGTATTTAGTAGTAGTGGCAATGAAAAAGAGTACAGGCATTAAGAAAGAGATTGTGTAACTAGGAAATAATCTCAACAGCAACTGCAAACTTTTCACAGGCAACTAGCACATCCTGGATATCAAAGTAGCAACACGGTGTGATTTTCCCTATTGAGAGTTCCAGTGGTTGTTTGTAATTAAGCATTTTTAGGTCTCTCCTAGGCAGAGCATGTGCTGTTTCTTCGAGACATGCTGTATCTACAATGTGGGCTTTGAGCACCTCCTATCTTTTTTATTTGTTCCTGTTATTGCCCTTTGTAATGCCTGCTTTTGTTTGGTGAATGTGCCTAATAGACCCTCCTATTGGTGTTTTGTAACCTCCCATGAGGACTGCCCCTGTTACATGTACTCTTACTATTATTTATGATACTCAATGAGCACTCTTTTTTTCTTTGGGTGGCACGGTGCGGCTCGTTTCACACTCTTTGCAATTATCTTGTTTAGTATTTACGGCTGTATCTCGTGCTCTCGGCAAACACCCGCAGCTGATGTTTGCAACCAGTGTTACTGCTTTCCGCTCCCACCCACCATTTCTCCATGTACTGTCCCGTTCTTACTACCCCTAACCTTTGCTTGTTATTAAATAATTGTTGTCTCTGTTTCGTTATCATGGTTGGGTTTCTTTTAGTAGATTATGACTACTTGGGCTTGGATTGTTCTCTCATTTAAGTTGTTTATCTTTAGACGGAAGGGAGAGGTAGTTGGCTATTTGAGGTCTTCTGCCCAGGGACGGAAGGTAAGGCTCACATTTGGAATTCTTCTAATTTTAATTCAGGAGGTTTTGCAGGTAATCATCCAAGGAGGAATAGAGTAATAAAGTACTCCCAAGAAGTTGCCTTTAGGTGCTGATATGGGGAGTGGGGTACTTAATCACGGGAACGGTGGTGTAGCAAGACCTTTTGCCGCCCATGGCAGCCCCTGAGTTTGCCACCCACAGCTGCATGTAAGAGCGGGGGAGGGGGGGAGTTCTGCGATTCCGGAACTCGTGGCACCTGGACCGGACCGCACACACCCCTTGCTAGGCCACTGCACGAGAAGCAGTGTTAGCACTCCTATTAACTGCCATTACATATTCAGTATTTTAAAAAAACTCCTGAAGACTTTGATATCAAGAAGAAGGGCCATAGTAAAGGCATGCTGTTTTTATTTGTAATCGTTCTAAACACACAAGACCACTATTTAAGGGTAGTACAGTGTAGGGTTAATACAGCAGCCTCTGAGGTCATTTTGTATACGGGAAAGATTATGCTAGAATATTGTCAAGATAGCTTAACTGGTTAAATACTTCCTACGGATGGTTGTGGGTAAACTGCTCACAGCTTAAAATCATAATAACTTAGAGCATTTAAGTGTTGTCTCCAGGACATCGCTTGTGATGTGCAAATCTGTGTAAGATGGTTCAGTGGATTAATGTATTTATTTCGTGCAGGGCACACAATCATATGCTAGTAATATAGCACAGTGTGTTATCTTCTCACTGTAACCATCTGCGTGATATCTGTAAAGCATACATTTGAAACCTTCAATGCGCACACATTCACACACACACATGCTAATTTGCCCTCTTTCTCCTTGATTTGTTAAATTGCAGATTTGCTTTGACACATGTATTGGTCTGTTTGTTTCATATAAAATAGAATTCAGTGGCTAAGAAAATAGGTAATCTCCTTTTCTGTCCTTGAAGGAAGGGAATTATTTCCAGATTTCACTGTATTACAATGCAGAGGGGATAGGAATGACATCTTTATCCATTCAACAGGTGAGTTTATTTTCTAAGCTGGATTTCTGTCTTCGCGTCGCATACGGATCTTCAAGTTATTTGTTTGGCGTTTGTGTAGGTTTACATTTTTTTGCAACAAATATTCAGGAATGGAAATGGCGCACTTGAAAGAATCCTCTCCAGGGAAATTTGCACTAATACCGAGGAATGTCCGGCATAGTTTCTGTGTAGAAAGTGGAAGGCACATTCCACGTTCATTCCCTAGACTCCATTGTCATGCCTGCTGTCCTTAAATGGCAAACCATCAAGTGCCGATGGACTCTGGGAATTTCCTGTCATGTTGCATCTTTCGACTGTAACAGTCGGTTAGCAGGTAGTTGTAGCGAAAAGAGTGATCGTAGGGATAACAAGAGCTATAGTAACATATTTATGTAGCCTTGGGCAATATCAGGTTAGAAATAAGTGCACAAATATCTTTGCAGATTAGATGTCAGTCAGCTGACAATGCCACTGTATCATTCAAATATTCTGGAGCTGCTTGCAGTCCAGTTAGCTCTGAAGTCCTCCACGCCATGCAGACCTAATAGCTCTGTGCTGATCCAGGTGATAAACACAGCGGTGATGTAGTATCTGCGTAGAATAAGGAGAACGATATTCAAAACTCATATGGGAGGCTCAAAACGTTTTGGGTTGGTATTATCACACCAGTTCATGAGATGGTCATGCAGAAGAGCATGGCAGATGTTTGAGTAGGCATCAACCATGAAGCGCACGAACAAGTGGATGCTTGGCATTGATAAATGCAGAGAATGTGTGTCCAGGGTTAAGAGCCAACTTGAAGGCGAATGGGTTATTTCATTGGCTGGTCAGGATCATATCTCTGCCTTTTCTCCTTTCCTTGTCCTTCCTAAAGTAATCATCAAGTAGTTACAACGTAATACAAGGATGATCCTTATTGCTCCCGACTAGCCAAGCCATCGGTATTGTCCAAGTCTTGCACATTTTATTTGAAAACATTTCCAGATATGCGAGTTCAGACTATAGGTTGTGCAAAAATAACACTCTAAAAAAGGACTGCTCAATGCAGTGCTTTAATGTGCCTATTAGTGTCAAAGCGTCCACGTTAAAGAATAGTAGATGATGTAGCAACCAGGATAATGTGCTGCATGGCTAAAAACCTATAAGGTCCCAAAGGCGACACCTATCGGCTATGCCAATGCCTGTTCTTTATCACAAGCACTAAGGGCCTATCTGCGGGTGGCCATGGTTCCAAGTGGCTTACTCTAGTTAGGTCTGGCTTGGTAGTGTAACTGTCTGCTGACCAATTCTTTAAAAGTTACACGGAACTGGCTTTGGCATCTCCCAGAGACTTTTTTCTCTCTCACCTCACTAAGCTCTTTGATGTATCATTCCACCTCCTGTGGTGTGCTTGCATTGCAATGCACAAAGGACTATTTAATATCTGAACTGTACACTGAATCATCAGACAAAACATTATTTATCTCTTCAATACACTGGTTAAAGTAAATCATTTTTTTGTTTTGTGTTTTCACAACCGCAGGCGTTTTAAAATAGTTTATTCAGTACTTAAAATGCAAGCCAGACCTATTAGCCTCATCAAAGCTTCTTGCATATGTGCAGTGAGAGAAGACACTTCAGTGAATTGATAAAATACATTTAAATACTTTGAAATTCCACTCAGAGACTTCGAGAGTATGCCACCGAGATTTCATCTCCCAATACCATGCTTTGGGAGTCTTGTATGTTTATTCAGACAAAGTTAAACAAACATTGGCAATGCTAATATGTCGGGCATTGGCTGCCAGCTTTTTGTTTCTTTTGTTTTGTCAGTATTTTTGTAAAACTTAATTGTTAGTGGAGTTGTCCAGTACTAAATCCCAAAATATTAATTGGGGTCTCAATAATCACACATTGCCAAAGGAGTTCCAGGCACTGAAGGGAACTGTTTTGAGGGCAGATGCGCTTCTTGTGAAAGAGCTGAACGCCATCACTCATGTGAAGTTAACCAGCGACTGAAGTGGTCTGACCCATTGCCCCATGCTGTATACTTCAGTAGATGGGATAAAAATATGTAAGCTGCAAAAACACACCAATGGATGAAGAGGATGGCTGAAAGCCACTTTAAGTAAGTATATTATACATATACATTTAGTCATATGAAAGGTCTTGGCTAACACCAGACCAAAAAATCATTTGACTTTTAAAAATAGTCAGGACTTCAACCATCAGCAGGAAAAGTTAATTTGCCTTGACTGACATATTGGCAGCTCTAATTTTCTGACTTAGTTGATACATGAAGGTTGGTACCTCATGCTGCACATTTCTGCCAGGGCATCACTGCCTTAAGTGGCTTGAAAAAGGTGGTGGCCAAGAAGATTATCTAAGAAACATCCACAAGAGGTCTGGCTTGTGTAGATAAGGGCGCATCCTAATTCATACATGTGAAATAGAATGCTGTGTACATTCTTAAGAGTCTTTCTGGACGAAGAATAATTAGAATCAGCAGGCAATAAGCTATTTATGTAATAGTTTATGTAGCACTATCACCTTGGTCCAATCACAAGTAGAACACTTGACAAGGTACATTTAAAGGTAATTAGCAATAACTCGGTTATTCAATTAGAATATAATAGCATCTTATGCCCTAGGACACCAATGGTGTCAATACTCAATATCCACAATAGTCGGTCCGCCTGTTTGTTAAAATGGTTATTTTCCTGTGGGACTGGAGCCACTGCTGCTTGTTTTTTTTAAGGCATAGTGCTGCTGGCACCTCTGCCACATTCTCCTTCTATGCAGGTTAATTTACAGAGTGCACTGTGGGACCGCTAAGAGAGAGAGAGATAGGAGAACATTGGTAAACGGTGTTTACTTAGCATGCGTTACTTCGCATGCCATTACTACGCGGACGTTAGTACGCACGCGTTGTTACTTAGAAAACCTTTACTACGCAAGTTGGAACAGTGACTTGCGTTAGGGGGGGGAAGGTGTTGGATTTAAAATCCAACACCTTCCCTAGTGTCCGCATAGACTGGAGTTGGAATAGTAAATTATACTATTCCAACATCCAGCACCCCCTACTGCAATTCGTTGTTCCGAATTGCGTAGGAAAGGAATGCGAACTAAAAACGCGGTCGTACTAACGACCGCGTAGTAATGGCATGCGTACTAAACACATGCGAAGTAACGTCGTATATTCGAGAACATTTTCCAGGGCTGCTTGTGCTTCCCAGTCTGGCTCTGTTATCCATCGTGTCTGTCACCAAGGGACTTCTGTTGACATTGCTTTGCAGCTCCTGCATGTGACAGGCAGACAGGTGTAGGTCTGGCTTGACAGTGCGCCTGTCTGTTGACCTACTGTTATCAATTAAGTAAAATCACATAGTGTCGGCTTTGACTTCAGGCAGAGGAGTATTTGTCTCACCTCATTCTGTTGGCTGTCTGGTGTGATTTTGCTTCCTATGGAATTGTTGTTTGTGTAATGAACGAGGGACGAATTTGAATCTCAAAAATGCATGGACTCAACATATATTCGGTCCTTTATCTCATAACTGCATTGTATACCACAAACTATATATAGATATATATTGTTTTTTACTGCAGCAAGCGTTTTTTTAAATAGTTTATTCAGAACTCAAATGCATGCGAGACCTATTGGCTTTGCCTAGACTTGTTTACTTCAGCCAGTTGTGTACAGATAAAAAGGGCTCTCTATGGCCCTCATTCAATGTCCGCTTTTCGCTTTGCCAGAGCTCAGTCCTGGCAGGTCCCGCCCACTTAGAGCATTCACCAACCAAGAGCATGATCCCAGCTGAATATAATTTCTTGCAGAACTCAGTCTTCTCTTTATATGAGTCTCTCTGACCACAGTCGTCAGGTGAGCTGCAAGCCTTCCATTTAGTGGCCTTGCTGTGTTGCGCACCAACCATGCCCCATTCCTGAATAGACAAGGCGTGTACGAAGAACATTGCCTGTTGTCACAATACAAAAGAATAGACAAGAAAATATCTGAATGGCTTTAACAAAATGATCTAATAAACCAATGAGTAGAGGCTAAATGTATTTTCTGGTGAGTCTAGAAATTTAGCATGACTTTTCAGTTTCTAACCTCACCCACTGATGTGTGGAAACTGAGGCACTTAACCCTGTTGTGATCACCATATATATGTGTTTATTGTATAAGGAAGTTTCTTTAGAATGGACTTAAACCTGAAGGCCAACGGAGCACTTTACGTAACAACGGGAGCACGTCATCCCATTGTGTGGGAGCGTGGTGCCCACAGGGATATATATAGAGCTTCAGGGAAAACCGCTGCCTGCTGAAGGTTGGGGGGAGGGGGTCAAGGTGTTGTATCTTGTGTAGCAGGTAGATGGAAAAAGATGATTTAAAAAAACAAAACAAAGTTCTTAAATATCACAAGGGGCTAGTTACCAGAAGGGTAATTTTACAAGGCCAAATTGCAGTTTTTGCATCAGCCTCTCATGCAATGTATCTGATTCTGCAGGAGAGGTGATAGGAGATCTTAATGCTTCCAGATATTTACATTATTTCTCTTCCATGCAGTATGTTGCCGTGGTAAGGACCGCGGGTTGATGCACATATTCAGCAGATGTTTTATACAACTAATGCTGGAGGTGCGGGAACATGTACTGCGCATGGCCCTGCGTCCTGTGCATGCAGCCCCAACACTTGTCACGCCTCCTCCTCCTCCCCACACATTTGTATCAGCTGCCTGTCTGCCTCCCTTCCCTCCCTCAGCATCCCCCCCTCCCTCCTCCCGGTCTGCGGGCCTGGCGCCACAGTTTCCGTTCATAGTCCACCTGTCTGCGGTGCTGAGAGTTGCTGTTAGAGGTTTTCAAAGGAGTATTACATTTTTGAAGTAAAATATATTTATAAAGACAAGAGCAATTCAGTTATTGTAAATACTTATGTATTGCTTCTGCTTACTGCAGAAAAGGAAAATTAACAGTGGTATGTTAATTAATTTTGAAGTAGGTTTTAAGTTAAAAAAACTTATAATCATAAAAGAGGTTTTACGTTGATTTTATATCACAGTTGCTGTTAGTGGTGGTAAGGGAAAGGCCGTGTTTACCATACTTGGAAGGCAACGATACTACACAAAATGAACAGTAGAAAAAGATGCGCTCACAGCTTGAGTGGCGGGCGCAGTGTGGATGCTGTGACAGTGATCTTCCTGCACTGAATTGAGTTGGATCCCTCCGCAGCTGCAGGCTAATGGAAAAACCCGCCACCTCAGCAGAGGTGTAAGATATATGCATGGCAAGGGCATAAGAGAAAGCTATTCTAAACCCAGCAGGAGGCAGGAAGTCGCGAATGCGCCTTGTTTGCAGTTCCATCACACAATCCCTGCACTATTGTTTTTCTCCTATTTTCCTTACCTTTTTGCAGTCTCTAAATGAGTCTGACAAGGGTGCCTTTATGCAAGGAACCATTCAGCTGTGTAGACTATTTCTTATTTCTTTATAGATCTAGTACAGTTAACCCTAATATTCAAACATGTTGACAATAGCACTACATACATAGGATTGAGAAATAAGCTTGTTTTTTTCATGAATTTATTAGCATTCCATAATTGGTTCTTTTAGAAAAAAAATATATATATTTAATAAAATTTATGAAATGCCAGGGATCTCCACACTCACAGGATCCGCAACAAGCTAACTGTGTGAAAGAGTATGTTATAGTGTGACCAGTGTCGTAGCTAGGGTGGTTGATAGAGTGAGTGCAAGGTAAGTTTTCTTTTTTTATTTTCACTCACCGTCTGTCGTCCCACCCCTGCTCGTCATCGTCTGTCGTCCGCGCCCCGCCCAATCGTCGTCTGTTAATAGCAGCTGACTTACCTGCTCCGGCCGTCACTGGGCGGCAAACACAGGGATTGCCCCGGGCGGCAAAGCTCTAGCTACGCCTCTGAGTGACATCTTTTTGTTCACTGGATCGCAGAAGGATGTGGCTTCAATCAAAAAACAGTAGAAACTGACCCTTTGCTGCTGGCGATTTGCCTCGCGCAGTAGTATAGGGAGGACCCCATGGGATTCCACCTGCCTAACCCGGCCCTACTTACCATGTATAAGTCTATGCCGGTGCATCCTCAGCCGAGCTAGTTTATGATCGTAATCTCTATCTTGGAGCTGACTTGGCCCACCTGAAGGATCAATCTTTGAGAGCATGCCATGATTAATATATTCTATAATCAAAAGACTGGTTGGTCCCAATTATTGCATTTTTACACATTTTGATAATATGCTATGTAATTGCTTATAGTACATGTGGCTTTTGTCTTCAAAAAGATGCAGTTACTTTCCCAAACTGGTTAATATATACTTTCTTATTTCTCATCTTTGAAATGATGCAACCCATCGGAAGGGCTGTTTAGCAAAATCCGCTCCTTAAGGGGCCACCTTCCCTTCTGTGAAACCGACCCAGGTTCCCATGGCAGGGGAGTAGCAAGTTGCAGTTCCCTCTAATGTCACCCAACGAGCGATATGACCTTTAGTCAACTCTTGTAACACCATGCTTTGTGGCAGAGTTGTCACCTTGTGTATTAATGGAGGGCACATATTGGGTTATTGTGTATTACAGTCCTATGATGACTTTGTAGGGTCCTTCGAGACATAGCAAACCCCAGGCTAAAAGTCAAGTGATTTCGACCAGAACCCTAAGATGTCGTCATGGGGCCGTCCTTGATGACTTTTGCTCTGTACCTTTTATCCATCAAGAGGAGCTTCAGTCCACAGTACTGTCTGACGTCATTCTGTTGACCTATTTCCTTTGAAACCGTTGTGAAATAAAAAACAAGACTGATTTATATAATTTCGTAGACATATAAACTGCATCACTTCATGGAAATCATACATTACAGCAAAACAGGCTGCCATATTATCTCTGCTCAAAGGGGCACCTTCACTAGAAAGAAGGTAGAAAGACGAGTCTCTGTGCTTTGCAAGAGAGCTTTTGAAAGGCGAATCTGCGAAAAAATCTAAAGTTTACCCTTGCTGGCCTGCGTTTTATGTACAAATCGAAAAAGACATTGATTTTCATGATGGGAGCTTTTTTGTGTTTTTCGTTTTGTTGTCAAAACGATAATCGCCTATAATTGTATTTCACTTGCGCAGATTCACTTTCTTTTTTAATAACTTTTTGAAATAGTAATTGTTTTATAATAAGTCGTGTGGATTTTGTGAATTTTATCAAAATATCACCACAGCACTTAACAAAAAGCTTATCCTTGACAGATATTTTAAAGACCTCATTTATAACACTCTGTGAGAATCCTACAGTGCACAAATTGAACCTGTAAGTGGTTGTCTTGCATATGGTGATAAATTATGCAGCAGAAACACTGAATTGTGACAGCTTTAGTTGTCATCTGAGGGAGTCTCAGGTTTCATAGCCTGTTACTTTAATCAGTGTGAATAATTTACGCCGGCAGCTGAGTAAAGCCATTGCGCTGCGTTCAGTTGTGATGTGCTCACAACAATGCAGCATTTGTTCACAAATCATGTACACAATATGCCAGGGATTTAGAGTCCGTTACACGTGTGCATCTGTACTTCATACCTGTGTGCGCATTTCTCGTGTCCTCATAATATTCCACAATCACCATAGTGCACCTTTCCTTCCAGTCTGTCGATTGTTCTCCAGTTAAGACCTCACAAGGATAGATTGGCATCTGTCACTGTGTATTGTGCTATAAGTTCAAAGCAAAGCGTGAAAGAGTACACTATGGGGCATGTGGTAAAACGTACGCTGATATGTCGCATGTGCACACCTTAGGTTCCTCAACCCCTGAGGCACTCCAATGATCCCTCTTGTAGGCTCAGACATCCACAATCTTGTCACAATGGCACTGCATCATCGACAGTCCACCTTAGGCCCCATGTCTACTCTCTGGTATGGCTGGCATGCACATGATCATTCGCTCCGTCCTGTATGACCGTAGCCTACGTCACTCTTGCATCAGTCTGCTCCGCTTTCCCTCATCCCAGCTTCTTGTCTGTCAACCTACTGCCTGCTCACCTCAAAATATGTGTCAAATGCTATAATCTTTCCCATCACCCCTATATCAATGTATCATTCAACCTGTATTTTATGAAGAACTCCAGACTTCTAAAAGAGCCCTGCTAAAAAGCCATATAGAAAATTTAACATCTGGCATAGTGTTCCCATAAGCTCATTAACTTTATTTCAGCTGTTCTGGGTTTTTCAGCTGACTTCCTCAAACCCCTCAAGCCCTCTGACCCTTTCTTCCACACCAATATATTAGTCGCTAACCACCTCACATACTTACATATTCCCCGCTGGCCACTTCATACAGATGGTCCTCCCTGTCCGCGTTCTATCTTCCTATGAACAAATGCCCCCGTAACTCTGGAGTGCCTGAGACTATCGCGCCTTTAACCACGTCCCGCCACTAACTACTGGTATGTTACCTCAAACCCAACCACATCTACAAAGCTTCCTGGTCCCAAAACGTCCACAGCCAACAGACAGTTGTCATTCACTAGCAATAAATTTCCAATAAGAGGACATCACTCTTAAAAATTCATGTTTTGGATATGTTGTTTTCTTCTACTGACTTTAAATTCTGAAGTTAACCCAGAGAATGACTGCAGATGTCTAAGAACTCAGACGTAGAGCTGCAATCCTCATCACCTTCTCTATACTCACAGCAAAATTAAACCTACACTCCAGGAGGAAAAACATACCATTGTGCCCTCAGTACATATAAAGGTTGTAGGTTGAATTCAGGCAGGACTAGTTCAGCTTTTCATACTTCTGAGGTCAATAAATTGCCTACCTTTTAACTTATGGAATTATAATAGCTTTCATTTGCAGTACTATGGAATTGTAGTATATACTGTAGCACTGTAGAAAAAACAGGGCATTTTGTAAATATTATGTTACTCCCTAAGGAGGTTGTGTTTTTTTAATTTGGACACACTTTTGCTATTCTAAAAAGCACACAGCTGATGTCAAGGCTCAATAACTATTGAGCAAATGAGTGACCAGATCAGAATGTGCATATTAAATGCCCGTGGCGGTCTTAATGTGCTTCGAAGTCTGCGTCGATATTTAGGTGCATAGAGTCTTGCCTCATGAAGTTGAATTTCTTTCACAGATTCTTCAAAACACTTTTAATCAAATATCATTATCTAGAAAATGAGGAATAGAGAAGACCTTTATTGTATGATTATTTAAAATATTTTACAAAGGAAGCAACAAAAGTGCAAGTTAAAAGCATCGGATCTGATTTAAAAAGACATATGTAAAAAGCAGAAATGCTAAACAGTGATTAAACACAATCCATTTAGTAGCAGCATATGCAGAATTTAGCGTATGGGGTGTGCAAAGTACAATTATCGAAGGTGCTTGGTATGATTATTTAAATCTTTTACAAAGGAAGCAACAAAAGTGCAAGTTATAAACATAAGATCTGATTAAAAGGACATGTGTAAAAAGCAGAGATACTATACAATGATTAAACACAGTCCATTTAGTAGCTGCATATGCAAAAATTTGAGCGTATGGAGTGTGCAAAGTACAATTATCGGAAGTGCTTGGACATGGATTATTCAGCTAACTCTTCTCTGGCTGTTCGTATGAGCATTTCAGCAGCTGCGTAAAACTTCCCGATTAGTGCCAGTTCCATCGGGATAATAGTGGTGTAAATATGCCTTAAGGCCTCCTTACATGATCTCACGCTATGTTGTATGAACATGGTTCTTAGGTACAAGCGCCTTGGAGAAAGCAGGACTGGGCAACAACAAATGACATGCTCTGCGGATTCTATATGATATTGACACAGGCAACAGCCGGAGCCGCTTGGTGACCAGTTTTTCCAGTGGGCTCTGTAGTCTTGTATTGGCAGGGTTAAGAGCCTCACTCTCATAACATTTTGTAGGGCTTTTCTTCCAAGGCCGGCTTTTAAATAAGGCTGGCATGTGGTGCTTTCATGTGAGGAATAAGCAATTTATTGAAATTTTTAAATGCATTTGATGTTATTCCATATGTTCTGTCACATATTGGAACAACGAAAGTCGAGAAATAAAAAGTCCGGATCATTATAAATAGTAATCTAAATTATTTAATTAGATGACTATGGGAGATCTTTAAAATGTCTTTGTGAATTATTTCATCTTGGATGTACCCATGGCTTACCCTTGCTTATGCACCCATCAGCAGGTTATGAAAGTAATCAGTAAGCAGACAGAAGGCAATTGAAGGGTGAAGGAAGGGACAAGGGGTCATCAGCCTTGTGTGTCTTCAGGATCAAACAACGCGTTGTATCTTTTCCATCACCTCTGGAATTCTAGAGAATCCGGTTTCATGCACAAGACATCTGTCTGAAATCAAAATATTGTTGCTTGGCTTAAAACGAGGCCATGCGCTGTAGAGGGTTTGAGTGAAAATGTGTTGGTAGATTTCCTGACAATTATGGAAAGACCTAACTATTCGTGTCTCTTTATTTTAGGTCCTGATACCAGACCGCATCAATGAATGAGTTAAGTGTCGTCATTGGCGCCAGATGATTTCTGATTGAAGAAAGGTAATAAATATATCTTAATATTTGTTATGAGCTGATCATAGCCATTGAAGTTTAAACAGGCATAATTAATAAATATATGCACGCTTGTGGAAAAGATTGATTTGTATGCACTTGATGTACAGTTGGATATTGTTGCACCATCCAGCCAAGAGTCCTTCCAGCTACCCTTAATGGGATCAGACATTTTCCCCAGCGGTGGCATTGAAGCAATCCAATAGTTGACGTATGATCAATGGCTTGCCAGAAGCAACAACTGTTTCAGGATCATGTTATGTTTTATTATGTTGTATTATGTTAGGTTGGCTATGCTAAAACATTTTTTCACCCAAGTGAGTTTCTTGCTACTAGCTAAGTAACGGATCACAAATGTAAAGTCCTGAAATACATCTAAGGACAGTCATTGTTGTACCTGACACCTCTCCGAAGCATGTAGTTATTGTTTGGCTCTAAGATCTACAGAGGGAGTTTCCAAGTGTACTTACCAATGTTATCTATGTGAATAACTCTTCACTATATAAATGTTAAAATGAATGTCCCTTTTGGGTAATGGTGCAAAACAAGCGTGGGATTCAGGGGCGAAAGAGTGGTGCTGGTTACAAGAGAAGGCTGGAGCAACGCAGAGTCATATGTGCAGGGTTAAGGGGTGGGCAGTAGCTCAAGGGACTTCACAAGCATCAACAATGCATTGCATCTGGAGGAAGGGAGCTGTGCATAGTCAATGTGGGTGCATACCAGGGTCCGGGGGGCCACTACTTCCATTCTAACAGATCTCTGCCCGTTAGAATTGCCTCATCCACCTTAGGTGATGGTCCAGGTGCCATTATAACATGACGAAGGAGCCATTTGCATAAAGGGTAACAAACAACACACCACCATTTCCCCAACTGAACATTTTACCATCCATGTTTTTCAAATTTGTTTGGCAGTGTAAGGAAATGTGATGGAATTAATGTAAGACATGTGATAAAATGAAGTAAGGGATGTGGTGGAATGAATGTAAGGCATGTGATGGCCTGAATGTAAGGTTTGTGTTCTGAAGACAACGGCTACTTCCTGTCTACCAGTGCATTTCTTAGAACAAACATTCCCAATAGTTAATGCCAAATGGCCCTTTGCCCCCATCTGGGTTAGCCATCCAGAACAAACTTGACTTTGGGACGCTGCAATCTTTTGATCTGTCTGCACTGAACAGCAAAGATCATGCATCAATCAGCTTGACGTAGCAATGAATGATCACTCCTTGAGTGTTTTGATACGGTCTGGGCTACCCAGCCCCCAATTTTGTTACCTGGTCGTCAAGGCTGAGAGATCCACCTGTGATAAAAGACAGAATAACATGTTCTCAGTAGCTACCGCTCTTACAAAGGAAAACCACATAGTGCTTATACACTTGTCCTTTTTCATGAAGACCCTGATCTGTAGTGTCAGTTTGTTCACTAGAGAAAGCGAATTTCCACCAAGGCCCCATCCCTTTTTGCATCACTGCCAGCAGTATCCTGAAGTTCCCTAGAGGCACCGAACACAAAATCAAGTGGTCTCTGAGGCAGCAGGGATACCCATCTATTTGAGATAGCCGCACAGAGCACCACCCATGAAGCCTGCCTCAACCAGAACTCGAAGCCCTCACCACATGGCATTTCTTTGAGGGTAGGCCCCGGCACCCTTTGTTTTAATAGTCAAAGCAGTTTACATGTAGCCCTGCCAAAGAAATACACGGATAGAAGTTTGAATAGAAATTATCCTTGTTAAAGCAGGAGTCTGAAAATTTCTCTGTAAAGCGGTTACGCTTTTCTTCTGAGCTGAATTTGTCAAAATAAATAAGCTAGATAGACACTAGGATACTTAATCACCTTACGCAACACTCCTAATTATAAGGTCGCCCCTACTCAACTATTGCACTATATGGTAGGTTCAGGTGCTCTTGGGTAAAAATACTCTGAATTCTGCTTGGGTTGGCTGGCCTCTTAAACGTTATCAAGAAGAATTCATTTGGAAACAGCAAACCTAGCCCGCTGTAGGTAAAACCCACTTTAAATATTTGAGCCATAGTGCCCTCCGTGCTTACCGTCCAGGGAGCTATTGGTAATAAACAAACAGTCTACCTCAGTCCAGCCATGGACAACTTAGTCAACCTGTCTTGTCAAAAGGGGGGTCTGCTCAGCTGTTATCAATTCAGTGTCTCAGTCCTACAAGTAGTGACCAACATGTGCCGCATGCCCTTACTTAATACGGCAAGGGGTGTTCACAGTACTTCCTCAAAGCTCACCTTCCAAGTATGTCCAATGAAGTTTGTCAAATCATACCTCACCTGCTATGGTGCAAGGCCTAGTTAAGACTAACTTTCCAGCAATACCTTGGCCATTTATTATTATTACTTTTGTTAGTTATTTGTATTATATGATTTCCATTCCTTTAAGGAACAAACATGTTGCCTGCTAACCAGCTCAGGTGACACTTGGGTGCACATGACCTTTAAACCTTTTTTTTTTTTTTTTACTGTGGGCTCTGACCTCATTATTGCTAGTCAAGCATAACCCATAGCCTTAAAGCCCCATGCAAATGGTTGTTTGGCTGTGAACCCAGGGTTGTTTTTCATTGGCATGGTAAACCGCCGCTAAGGGGCCGCCCAATCACTTGAGGCCCTCTAGGCGATGTGGTCCGCATTATTTGGTGAAATTACCACCTTATGCACCGATATGTTCCTGCAAATGATGCACCAACACTGGTTAGACACCATACGAGTGTAATCCTTGTAATCCTTTGCCTGGACTATTGATTTATCAATAGATTGATAACACACAACACCTCAAAGCTTAAAGAAGTAGCTTAAACTGTATGTATCTCCCTTTCGCAAGATGCTATGGCAATGATCACAAATGAGAACTGGCCACGTTTTGGTGTAGAACTAGCAGAATTGATGGTGACCAGTTTCCACTTGAAATTTAGACCCGCAAGTAAATGTCATAAAACTCCCTCTTTGCAATCAACCTTCCACTTTTTAGTACCCTTTTATCACGTCCTTGGCTGTGTGTGTCTCGTCACCGTCACATACAATACAGATTTCCAGACTCTGTAAGCTCTGCTTCATTCCTTCCTTACTACATGGCGTCTATTTCATGTCCACCATATTTGAGTTTGTGAGATCACATTCGCTCTCACACTAGGCGTGGGAACCAGGGCAGCACCTTTGAGTGTTCTGTGGCGTGCAGACAGGGCAGGACGTTGCTATACCTTCTGAAGGGTTTCGGGAGCAGAGACAATATACTATCCGTCAAGCTATAGCATTTTAAGCCAATCTCTGATAAAAGCACCAGCTCTCAAAGTGCTTTTCTAGGCGGTCTTGTTGCTTTGTTCTTGAAGAGGACACAGTGTACTCTATGTTCTCTTTAAAATGTACCCTGTATGATCCCATTGAGCCGCCCGCGCACTATCTCTTCCCAGAGACGTTGGCACACTGCGGCGGGAGGAGGTTTTCAATAGTCTCACGTTCCACTTTATCTGCCCTGTGACTGAGCCACCGGGGTGAGATAAGGGTGAGTTTTACAGGCCTGCTTTTAGGGATTAGTTACTGCATGGAAGCCAAGTCCTGCACTATCTGGGAGACATGACGCTTCTCGCCATTAAAATGCACAGCTGCTGAGGGCTTTTTATTCTACCCCATACAGTATCATGAAGTCACTCCTATTGTAATTTAGTGCGTTTTAATACTTGGTATTTGTACATTTTATACTCCTCAGATACAAATGAACGACCATTGTGCTGAAAAGCAAATTAGAAACCATTTAGTGATAGTTCTCCCCATACGCAGGCCCCTTCACAAATCCACTCTTGAATGCTGCGCTCCAGGGCAGTAAGCCCAAACCATCTCCTACATGGTACTAATCATATAAAATGGCGGACATCTCAAAGACAAGGCACCATTGTCGGGATGGACCTGTGTTGGGCGCCTGCGCTTACTTTAGGGGAGAGAGACTTATTTTTCACCGTCATACTTTGACCTAGAACAAGAGAGTGAAAAGCAAGAAAGTGAGAAAGAAGGAGGTAAAGAAAGACAGGAATACAGTGACAAATGGACGAGATCCTGCAAATCTAAGGTGAACAGGCAGGAAGTGAAGGGTTTTGGACGAAAGAGCAGAAGGTTAAATCAGCAGTTGGCTGCCTTGCAAATCAGCACCCTCTGCATGCCAAAGAACTGGAGCAGGCTCCTAAGAAACCCCCTGGAGCCTTTCACTTATATAGTTCAAATTAAGCACTGGTTTAAAGCATAACTGAGAATGAATCTACTCCTTTGATGAGGCCAAACAGGCATGTACTTGCTTTAAAAAAAATATTGAATTGGTTAGAGAGCGCTTTGAGTGTCAAGGTAATGATGTTTACAGAAAGTGTAAATAGAAAGCTATAGGGATTATTTAGACTTTGACAGACCAGATACTCCACCACAAATGTGGCATAATACCATCTTCGCCAAACTGAAGGCCACCCTCCCTCAGGTGGCTGAGTAGATTGCTCGCATTGTTATTCTGACAGAGCTGAGCCTTCAAACGGTTGTTTTTGAAGAACTCTATTTTATTAACATGTTTTAAACTTATTGCCACTTTGCACTTGCCTCACCTTGGTTACGCTTTTCCCCGCTCGCTCCCTGGTCCACCACGGTCTTCTGTTTCAGTGGAGGCGGGTCAGAGGCGGAGCCTAGAACGAGATTCCGTGTCTCCCTCTACATAGGCCATATGGCAGCATACACATGCGCAGCGGACGCGCCACTGGCGCACCTAAGGCAAGCCCGCCTGCGTCCGGCTGGGACCAGGGGCCAGAACCACTGCCACCCATCCTTAAGTAGAACTGTCTACTCACGCCAGGAGATATTAAGGTTAAGGAAACCTAGTAATAAGTACTGTCAGTATACATTGCTCCCATTTAGAAAGGAGCTCGGTGCTCCCGGTGCATGTTCTGCTTTCCTCCGCATTAGGATATATTCTCTGAGGTCCAGCACCATCACACATTTAAAATGTTCCTCCACAACTGTAGATCCTTACCAAAACACTCCTTGGAGATTAAGATGCTCCTTGAAGATGAGGACCCAGAGGCACTATTACTTACGAAAACCTGGCTACATAGTGCATCAGAACCTGATCTGGTACAAACTCCGCTCGCGGGCTTTACCATTAAGCGGAATGACCGTGACAAAAAGAAAGGCGGAGGTATTGCCATAATTCATAAAAACACTACTAAATGTAAGGTTGAACCCAATATCATTTTGGACTGCAAAAGTCTTTCTTTTAAAATGTCATTATCTTCAACCCACTCCTTTGGTGGAGTCCTCATTTACCGTAGCCCAGGAGGGTGCGGTCAATTTCTTAAATCCCTCCCTGAGGTCGCAGCTACATTAGTGGCCACATCCCCCAACACCATTCTTATGGGGGACTTCAACATACATTTTGATGATCCCAATAAGGTGGACGCAGTGGAGCTCACTCAGGATCTTTTAGCTATTCAACTTTCTCAAAAAGTCCTAGTCCCCACACACATGAAAGGCAATACTTTAGACCCCATTTTCAGTAACCACACCGAAATGCTGGTGAGCGATCCTATGCACATCCCCTGGTCGGATCATTTTCTGATCCCTTTCCATATAACTCCTCTATCAAGACCCCCCAGCATCAAAGCCAGCAAGAGGAAAGCACGCCCTTGGGCTAAACTTCCGGTAGACTCCTGGATCATAGCACTTGATAATCTTAACCCTAAAGCCAACCTAAATCTTACCAAAGCTTCAGAAAATTTTACTTGTTGGATCGAGTCTTCACTTGACGCGGTCGCCCCAGTTAAACCTAGCCATAAAATCAGAGAGAAAAAGACTCCATGGTACTCCCCCGAATTGCGAGTACTCAAACAGACATGTAAAAGACTCGAGAGGGAATGGAGGAAAGATTATCAGGACCTGAGCAAACTGAAATATAGAGAATCTATAAAAGTCTAGCAAAAAGAAATAAAAGCAGCGCAAGCTGGTTACTACGAAGGCATTATTTCCTCTGCCACCAATGCTCCCAGGGAAATTTGTTCGCGCTGCAAAGGATCTCCTACAGCTCCCAAAAAATGAATGAGCCCTTGAGGCCTCCCCAGAACGGTGTAACGCACTGGCAGATTTCTTTCAGGGAAAAATACAAAAGCTTTATTCCACATTCCCTAGCCTCCCTTGCCTGAGTGATCTCTTAGCCATGGATGTGCCCTTACATCACCCAGAGCACGTGCTTAAGGAATTTGGATAAGCTGACATAATGTTTTTCACAAATAAAATCAGGCTTCCCTCTAGAGCCAGCCCTCCCATATATCCTACATAAAGTAGGAAGCATGATTCTCCCTACTATCTTGGAAATGATAAATCTATCCATTTCTACAGGATCAGTCCCGGGTCCATGGAAACATGCCATGGTCAAGGCCTTGGTGAAAAAAACCTAGCCTAGAACCAGAGGACTTAGGAATCTACCGCCCAATTTCGCTGTTGCAGGCCATTGTAAACATTTTGGAAAAATATGTGAATTCTCTTCTCTCCAACTTCTTGGAAACCCATGACCTCCTGCATTCCACCCAGACTGGGTTCCGTCCTAAACACGGAACCCAGACCGCCCTTTGTGCTGTGCTCGAGGACTCTAAACAGTTCCTGGATCGGGGAGGAGCAGTTGCCATCATCCTCCTTGATCTAAGCTCTGCCTTTGACACAGTTAAGTATTCCATCCTGGTAGAGAGACTCAGGAGGCTGGGAATTCAAGATGAGGCAATCTCCTGGGTACAATCTTAGCTAGATAAACCTTTCAGGTTTTTTCAGGGGACGCAACATCTAGGAGTCTAGAGCTTAGCTGTGGAGTCCCGCAGGGATCCTCGTTGAGCCCTACACTTTTT